>NC_136068.1:1861228784-1866228784 GCF_964261635.1 Lissotriton helveticus
GTCCCACGGTAAATTATATATATATAATAGCAGTGCCTAAAAACCATTAGTAGTAGGCTAGAAAAGGATATAGGCCCAACTAGGCCCAAAACTTAGCAGCCTATCTACCTCATTATGTAAAAAGAACTGAAAATGTAGCCTCAGCCAATCAGCTAACCTCACCCTCTAGAACCTTCCCAACCCAGGCAGTTCTCCTCAGATTTTCACCGCACTTCGTGTGTAAGGGAGTCTCCCTGAGTGCCTACTCAGTTTTTCTTCAAAATTTCTTCTATTCTCTTCAAGATGTCTGAAAAGAAGGCTCTTTTCAAGGCTTGTGGTTCCTGCTTCAAGAAGAGGGTACATGTGGACGACCAGCACTCTGATTGTATTTATTGTTTGCATCCTTCACATGTTGTGAAGGATTGCAGAATATGTCGAACCTTCCCTCCTAAGACCATCAGGGATAGAGAGGCAAGAGTTCTTTTGTGGCTGAAGTCGTCTGCCACAGATGACGAGGACAGAGCCTCTACCTCAAGTAAGAGAGCCAGTTCCAAAGAGAGGTGTTCTCCTGAGAGACTGAAGAAACCTAAACTCTCTCATAAACCCTCTGAGTCCACAAAGAGTGCTGCGTCAACAGAGTCTTCTACTGTGAGTACAGTCCGCACTAAAGCTGTCTCTTTGGTGTCCTCTCTCACTGTCACCACCTATTCTACGTCCTCTACTTCTTCAAGTACTGTTACCACCTCAGCAATTACTTCTCCTGTGATGTCCGTCATGGTTTCTTCTTCTGATAAAAAATCATCGAAGAAAAGCTCGTCGTCGACGAGTCTTCCGTCGACGACCAAATCACCATCTACGAAACATTCGTCATCGCTTCCGTCGACGCTCTCGTCGACGGCTTCCCCGTCGACGAAGGTTTCCACTATCCCGTCGACGAAGATCCCGTCGACGAAGATCCCGTCGACGAAGATCCCGTCGACGAAGAGTCCGTCGACGAAGACCCCGTCGACGAAGACCCCGTCGACGACAAGCCCGTCGACGAAGACCCTGTCGACGACAAGCCCGTCGACGACAAGCCCGTCGACGACGAGCCCGTCGACGAAGGTTTCAGCTCCATCGACGACAAGCTCGACGACGAAGAGTCCGTCGACGGACCCGTCTACTAGGACGGCTTCAAAAAAGTCCTCGTCGACGATTACAACACCAATGACGATACCGTCGACGACAATACCGGCAACGCACACATCTGTTTCACTTCTACCGTCGACAGCAGCGCTGGCCTCTTTGAATGTGCCGTCTACGCATTTATTGCCCACATCTCCAGTAAGGGTACAGTATACCCATTTCCAGATGAAGTCATTTCAGAGACAGAGTTACTCTCATTTGTCTCCCCTCTTGCCTTCGCATATTTTGGAAAACTACGTGGAGGAAGATTCTGATGATGAAGGGGATGATGAAGAGCCTTTTGGAGTGGCCCATCACCCTTCCCAGTTACACATAAAATTTCAAGAGGATGAAGATGATGATGAGGTTCATTACTATCAGGAGAATTTAGCTACTCCTTATCATCAGGAGCAACAACACGCAGAAGACACGGCTCATCTTCCGTCTTCTCTAATTCATGATTTGCAGGCCATGCTGGCTGATTATCGTCAGAGGTTTCCACCAACTCTGCCTACTCCAAATCCTGTGCCAGTAGACATGCCGATAAATTCCACGCCACATCCTTCAAACTCTCCAAGGCAGGATGTTGACCCCGGGACTGGAGGTCATGATGTTGACGTCTCCTCTCCAGATGAGGATGAAAGAGAGGATGGTGAACTTCCGGATTCCACGCCTACGGAACCATGGAATGATTACATCATTCCTATGCCCTCTCCTAATTTGCCACAACCTTCAGATTCTCCGCCAGAAGACATAGGAGGTTTTCATAACATCATGCACCGGGCAGCTGCTCGATTTGCAATTACAGTTTCGGTTGAGCAGACTGACTGTTTTCTTCATGATTTCAAAGAAGGGTATAGAAGGGTATCCAGATCTATCCCTATCATTGAATATATTTGGAAAGAAGGGATTAATATAATGAAGACGCCAGCTTCCATCCCGGCGGTTCTTCCAAGAGTCGACAAGAAGTACCGAGCACCACCGGATACTCCTTCATGTTTGATTGGTCATCCACGACCTGACTCAGTGATTTTACAAGCGGCTCAACAAAGATCCAAGAATCCGGCGGCACCAATTTCAACACCTCCAGACAAAGAGGGCAGGAGATTGGATGCGATTGGGAAGAAGTTCTCAGCTAATGCTGCTGCTACTGTTAAGATTGCTAATTCTTTGGCAATTTTAGCACGTTATGACAGACAAATGTGGTCAGATCTGTCGGAATTCATCAACCTGGTTCCCGAGGACCGTGTAGAAGAGGTCCGGAAGGTTGTCATGGAAGGCGAGCGGGCGGCTTCGGAGATTATCGATTGCGCCCTCGATGTCTCTAATACAGCCTTTAGACAATTGGCCGGAGCGGCAGTTCTCAGACGGCAAGGATGGCTCAAGGCGACTTCTTTCAGACCTGAAGTCCAGACCAAAATACTTGACATGGCCTATGATGACGAGTTATTGTTTGGCAAGCACATAGATGAAGCATTGCTTGCAATCAAAACGGATACTGATACGGCCAAATCGCTTGGTACACTACAGTATAAGCGAGGTTTTTTCAGAGGAGCAAGAGGCCGTGGTTTTTCTTCCAGAGGACATTATCAAAATCAGCAAAACCGCCAGTATCAACCTCAGAATAAGCCGTACTACCAACAGTCCTATCGGCAGTCATCGTCAGCGGGTTTCTCTCGTCAAGGAGGGAAACGACGTTCTAACTACCAGGGACGCGATTCAAATAAACGCCAGTGAGTTTTGCCGGACACCATCCTCCCTTCCTTCCCTCCCCGTGGGCGCCAAGATCTCCGCCTTTTATCAACAGTGGCGGAAGATAACTTCAGATCAGTGGGTTCTGGACATAGTCAATCACGGACACACTCTGGAGTTCTTGCAGAAACCTCCAACGTCACCGCCCAGGGGTCCCTCCCCTCCTCGTCTTCATTTGTTATACATGGAAGCCATGAAGATGCTGCACAAAAATGCGATAGAAAAAGTTCCAACATCCCAGAAAAATCAGGGATTTTACTCTCGCTTCTTCCTTGTGGAAAAGGTTTCAGGAGAGTGGCGTCCGATTTTGGATCTACGAAACTTAAACAAATATCTGAAAAAGCAGAGTTTCCGCATGGTGACGCTCACGGATGTCCTCAATTGCCTCATGGAAGGCGATTTCATGGCTTCCCTGGATATGGAAGACGCTTACTTCCACATTCCCATTCATCCAAACCACCGCAAGTATCTGAGATTCACAGTGGCTGGTGTCCATTTTCAATTCAAAGTGCTCCCTTTCGGCCTGAAATCTGCACCGAGAATCTTTACCAAGACTCTAGTTCCGGTTGCAGCTGCGTTGAGGTCACAGGGAATCCAAGTATTCCCGTACCTCGACGATTGGTTAATAAAGAGTCCAACAAAAACTTCAACAAGGCAATCGGTCAAAAGTGCTCTATCAATGTTCTCAAATCTGGGCCTGACCCTCAACGTCAAAAAATCTCAACTGCAACCCAAACAAATTCTGACGTTCCTAGGAGCAGTACTGGACACTTCTCAGTGCAAGGCCTTCTTGACCCACATTCGTCAGGACAAGATCACAAAGCTGGCAAGTCAAATACAGTCAAAAAAGTCTCTTTCGGTCCGACAGTTTGTTTCCCTGCTAGGGATGTGTTCCTCTGCACTCCATCTAGTCCCACTGGCTCGACTCAGAATGAGACCTCTCCAAGAGGAATTGCATCGACAGTGGCGGCAGATAGACGGATCTTTCGAAGACCGAATCAAGGTCACGCCCAAGATGAAACAGGCTCTTCTATGGTGGGCGGCAAAGAGCATTTTGTCTCCGGGGCTCACTTTTCTTCAGACCCTACCGGAATTTACTCTGACGACAGATGCCTCCATGGAGGGTTGGGGAGGCCATCTCCAAGACCTTCAAGTGCAGGGACGGTGGTCCCATCAGTACAAGCACAAACACATCAACTGCCTCGAGTTGAGGGCCATTTTTCTGTCCTTGCGAGCCTTCCTGCCAAGAATTGCAGGCTCTGCAGTGCTGGTGCGCACAGACAACACCACCAGCATGTTTTACGTAAACAAGCAAGGGGGCACAAAATCTCTAGCCCTGTCTCTCCAAGCGCAGGAAATGTGGGAATGGTTACTCCATCACAAAATTTCCCTCAGAGCGGAGCATGTTCAGGGAATTCAGAATTCTCTGGCCGACGATCTCAGCAGATCGTTCACAGGATGTCACGAGTGGGAACTCGAACAACGCCAAGTGGACACAATTTTCCGGCTCTGGGGCACACCAACGCTGGACCTGTTTGCCACGCAACAGAACAGCAAATGCATATACTTTGCCAGCAGGTTCCACCAGCAAGGATCGAGAGGAAATGCCCTGTTGATGAGGTGGACCGGAATCTTTGCGTATGCCTTCCCACCGATTCCTCTCATCCCAAAAGTTCTACAGAAAATGAAGAGAGAGCGTTGCTCTCTAATCCTAATTGCTCCTCGCTGGCCGAGACAGTATTGGTTCCAGGAGCTTCTGATACTCTCCCATCAACCTCCACTGCGCCTCAAGCCGACACTTTCAATGCTGACAAGGGAGGAAGGACAAATACTGCATCCAGATCCTCAGTCGCTGCACTTGCACGCCTGGCTCCTGACTTCCTAGAGTTTAAGGACCTTGAGATTTCTCCAGACTGTAGAGCTGTTCTATCTCAGGCTCGTGCACAGTCTACCATCAGAACCTATCGCTTCAAATGGAAGAGATTCTGTTTGTGGTGCGGAGAGCGTGATGTCCATCCACTACAGGCTCCTCCGGAGAAGATTCTGCCTTATCTGCTGTCTCTAGCCAGATCAGGTCTCGCTTTTTCTTCTATCAAAGTTCACCTTGCTGCCATATCCAGATTCAGAAAGAGTTACAACAAACCATCTTTGTGCTCTTCCTCTTTAATTAAACAGTTCCTTAAAGGATTATTTCGAGTTTTCCCTCCAGTGCGGCCTCCTCCTCCTGAGTGGGATCTCAATATTGTATTATCTCAATTGCTGAAAAGGCCTTTTGAACCAATTCATAAATCAGAACTTAAATTCTTGACTTGGAAAGTGGCTATTTTGTTGGCCCTCACTTCAGCCCGGAGAGTAAGTGAGATACAAGCGTTCACTATATCAGAACCTTTCCTACATTTTTCAAAAGATTGTGTGACACTTAGAACTCATCCTAAGTTTATTCCCAAAGTTCCGACCCAGTTTCACATCAATCAACCGGTGAAACTCAAAACTTTCTTTCCAGACCCCAAGACTCCAGCTGAAAGGATGCTGCATTCCTTGGATGTCCAAAGATGCCTCAAATTCTATTTACAAAAGACAAAAGATTTGCGCAAATCTACCCAACTGTTTGTAGCTTATGGCCAAGCTACACGTGGTCAGGCTGTGACGAAGGCAACTATAGCCAGATGGCTTTCCTCTGTCATTGTCTTCTGTCATGAGAAAGCGAACAAACCCCTGACAAGACCGGTTAAGGCGCATTCCACCAGGATGATGTCAGCGTCTACAGCCCTATTTGCAGGGGTGACCCTGGAAAACATCTGCCGTGCTTCTACATGGAAAAGTGTGCATACTTTTACCAAGCACTATTGCCTGCAGCCGGTGCTACATGAAGATACGCCAGTGGGAGAAGCAGTGTTGCAGCATCTTCTTCACTGAGGTTAGCCTTTTATAGTTTTCTTGTTTCTATTGTTACATTTGTTCTAAAATACTGTTTTAATACTCTGTATATTATATGAAGGTATTGTCATGATTATGCATATATACTGAAATATGTTCTTGCTCTAGTACCTTCCAGGTTGTGTGGGGATATATGGTTTTGGATTGTCTCCCACCTTCCTCTACCGACAGATATGGTTATTACTGCTTGCTATTCTGATTCAGGCATGTGAATCTATGAAAGATACCCCAATACTGGATAAGAAAACAAGTTACTTACCTGTAACTACAGTTATCCAGTATTGGTATCTTTCATAGATTCACATGCACCCACCCTCCTCCCCGGCAGGGCAGTTCTTATTATGGATACTACTTCTCACTTGTGCTGGGAAAATCTGAGGAGAACTGCCTGGGTTGGGAAGGTTCTAGAGGGTGAGGTTAGCTGATTGGCTGAGGCTACATTTTCAGTTCTTTTTACATAATGAGGTAGATAGGCTGCTAGGTTTTGGGCCTAGTTGGGCCTATATCCTTTTCTAGCCTACTACTAATGGTTTTTAGGCACTGCTATTATATATATATAATTTACCGTGGGACTCCCGCCTCGACGACGGGGAATGATTCAGGCATGTGAATCTATGAAAGATACCAATACTGGATAACTGTAGTTACAGGTAAGTAACTTGTTTTCTTAGTGCTGAAGAAAGAAAAATTAGGGCACATTTTGAGTGACTTCTCAAATTCACTTATATTTCATTACAAAAATTCTGATATGCAGTCTCCCAAGATGGCCACCAGAGACAAAAGAGCCTGTGCTTAAAAACTCTGTTAGCAAAGCAGGCATTTGAGATTTAAAAAATAGTGAGGATTGTTTTCCAAAGGGAAATCGCAACATTCTATTGGGAATAACTTTGACGCCGGTTGAGGAATCATCCTGAAATTTTCCTTAACTTTGCCTCGCGGCGCTCCGGTCCTTCCCTGAAAGTTTGGGGGGGATTCGTCAAGCGGGGGCCCAGATATAAGGGGGTCCCAAAACAGGTTTTCCCCATGTTAATTTCCATAGGGCGGTTGGACTCACTTTTAGCCCGTACGGCTGAATGGTTTTCCACCAAACTTGGCAAAATTGTAGGGACTGGTAGCCCGATGTGCCTTTGCTATGTCTGAAGATATGTGCTCCAGTGGTTTTTAAGAAAATTAACTTTGAAAAAATATATATTGGGCTACATTGGGCTATATATATGTTAGAGCCTGTGCTTAAAAACTCTGTTAGCAAAGCAGGCATTTGAGATTTAAAAAACGTTTTAATATATAAAAACAATATCCGCTAATAGAATTAGCATTTAAAAAACCTTGCGAATTCAATGAAAAAACCATAGGTTTCAGGCCTTATATAGTTAGGAATTAGTATTTAAAAAACCTTGCGAATTCACTGAAAAAACCATAGGTTTCAGGCCTTATATAGTTAGGAATTAGCATTTAAAAAACCTTTGAAATTCACTGAAAAAACCATAGGTTTCAGGCCTTATATAGTTAGGAATTAGCATTTAAAAGAACCTTGCAAATTCACTGAAAAAACCATAGGTTTCAGGCCATATATAGTTAGGAATTAGCATTTAAAAAACCTTTGAAATTCACTGAAAAACCATAGGTTTCAGGCATTGTATAGTTAGGAATTAGCATTTAAAAAACCTTGCAAATTCACTGAAAAAAACCATAGGGTTCAGGCCTTATATAGTTAGGAATTAGCATTTAAAAAACCTTTGAAATTCACTGAAAAAACCATAGGTTTCAGGAGTTATATAGTTAGGAATTAGCTTTTAAAAAACCTTTGAAATTCACTCAAAAAACTATAGGTTTTAGTGGTGTTATAGGTAGCTGGACATTTTACTCATACAACACCATTGAAATTGCTCCTATATAGTTAGTTGTACTAACTATATTTCGCGCACCCGCAATCCACTGCTGATGATGTCACATATTAGATCATTCATGACATGGTCAGTGACATCACTGATGACATCTCTAATGACATCACTGATGACATCATGACATCATCCACGTGACAATCACATACACCTTTTCATACACTATTACAATTTTTCATCACTCTTTGTAAAATACTGAGTATCATATTTAAATCCATTGTCACAGCAATACAAGTATCTAAACATCCACTCAGTGATTCATAGATGTATACACACATCTAATCACTTACCTATGGATTCACTCATACATGCTGTCAATAAACAATAGAACACTATCAAAAATACTTATACATCTATATCGACATTAAACAACAGCAAGCATCCTATTCACATATGAAGTCATCCTACTAACTTATGCAAACAATGGATCATAGTTACATATTTACTTAGCAAAACACTTATACAAACACCACTTCTTCTATTCATTTAGATAGTAAGTCATACTTAGTGAATTATAAAATCATTATTACAAGTATACAGTTATCCATACAGTCACTCACACAATAATTGTGTCTTATGTATACTTATTTATATACAACAACTGACACATACACTGCCTTTTATTTTTCTAGTTTGTTGTACCTGTACCATTGAGAAATATATTTGCTCATCACCACACCCATAAAGATATTCACTCACCCAAACAACTGTTAGAACATGTAGTTTTAACTTCATATATCAACTGAATCAACTATTCACACACCTTTGGACAGTCACACACCCCCCACCGAACCACACACACTTTCACACTCCCATACAAATACTCAGTTAACTAATCAATACCTAATATAGACTTTCACATAGCTAGTAACCAACTGTAGAATCAGTTTACAAAACAACTGACAAAGTGATACAGATATTCACACAGTTTAGTCACTATCCACTATATTTAGTGAGACATTATAAATTGGTCAAGTAAACAGTCAATTACACTGCCACTAAATCCTCCATCCAAATATTTATTTATATATATCCACTTATTCTTCAATGCAAATTGCTATATATATAATGCATATTTAAATAACGAAGCAAACCACATTCACTGGATAATGTCATCAGTGATGTCATCAGTGATGTCATTTGAGATGTCATCAGTGATGTCACTGATCATGTCATGAATGATCTAATATGTGACATCATCAGCAGTGGATTGCGGGTGCACGAAATATAGTTAGTACAACTAACTATATAGGAGCAATTTCAATGGTTTTGTATGAGTAAAATGTCCAGCTAACTATAACACCACTAAAACTTATAGTTTTTTGAGTGAATATATATATATATGTATGTATGTATGTATATATATATATATATATATATATATATATATATATATACACACACAAAAGGCATTATCCTTAATGAGTAACATTGCTCCCTTAGACTTGCATAAAGCGCATAGAGATTGACCCCGCCTATGACAAACCTCAAACATCTACCGCAAAACCAGAGCGCCTATAACAGGCACATCAGAAGCTCCAAATCTTCTAATTTTCATCAACAGCTTGATATTGCCACTAACCGACCCAAAAAGCCCTTGTAAATTGTTAAAAATCAAACTAATGGCAAACAGAATTCTCCCTCCTCAGACATTAAACTCTACCAAATTGTAAAGCATTTGTCTCCTTCTTTTTCGAGAAAAGAAAATGTATTGACATTGATCTCCGGAATGCTACAAATCTCTTACAGATCAAAAACCCAAAAACATTGCACCTCCATTGTCGTGTATTTCTATAGGTTCTGAATCGATTCCCCTATTCCTGACCCTATTCTGGTTAAACTAACTATCAAGTTAACTAACAGTCAGCCCATGAGGCAAGAAATCCCCCATGATGCAGATACCGTTATCTGACGCAGTCACACTACGGCACAGGAACGTGTTATCTGATTAGGTCATAACGCTTGAGATCTAATTAGACAAGCGACATTCCTCCAGCCCCTGATAAGGCATACGACGTTCTCATAACAAATCAAACCTATGACAACCTGGATAATCCGTGCGGCCATTGTTTTGATTTCACAGAGAACTTTAGTAAAGAATGTGCTAACGAGCAAGTCGTATGACATCTTTATTGACGTACCTATGTCCATCCTTACGTCAATCCCGGCACCTTTAAGGTATAAATATTGCCGACCTTGCCCTATGCAAACACACGCGTGGTGACAAGACGGAGCAGCCCTACTTGCCGAAGCAGAGAGCAGAAGCAGACCCCGCAGGCAACAGCCCCGCCTTCCTGACGCGCTGAGAGACGCGCTGCTATCTCAAGCCGAGAGACCCAGCACCGGCGCTTCTGGGCAGCCCTCGCAGGCAGCCTGGAATATCGAGAGCAGAGAAAGAGATACCATTCCTCATTCATCCTAAATTCCAGGTACAGAACTGAATAACCCCTCCTAGAGAATTCTTTAGTTATTCACTTGGCAAAAACAAACTTAACTTAAACTGTAACTTTCTATTCCCGCCCACGCATTAGACTTAGGTCAGGTACACGGGGTAGGCGTATTTAGAAACACCAGTTGAGTACGTTTAGTCAAATGTATATGTGTATGTAAATATATTTTAATCATTTTAAACATCATATGGCTCAGAAACCATATCAATGTTTTTACAGTATTATTTTATACTATTGCTTTTAATGTATGCACTTTACTTAACTATAAGTATTGCAATAATATCGATCCATTTCTCTTGTACGAGAAAAGAGACTGATCAATAAATAACATCTTTTATTGAACACGCCCGTCTCTTCCTTTTCTCTACATTCTGATGAGACTAAGAATGCACGTACTGACTGAGTAAAATAATTGCCTTGTGCTCACACGACTCTTGAGATTGACTCTTGATTAGGGGAGAGCAAAGTTGTCATGTTCTATGGTTGTCAGAAACTAAATCCCTTCTTGTCTAATCAGGGGAGTTAATCCTTCCTTGAACATTCGAGAAAGTTTCTAGCGAACTCTGAGCTTAGCTGGCAAACCCAAAAATTAAGTCTAGTATCGACAGTAGTAGACCTAGTTAACGTCTGGCCTAGGCCTTTACTGCTGTAGGTACTATTCCAATGCGCAGAGCCTATTGGGAAAATAGGAGCTACACTACATGGCGCCCAACGCGTTTGGAAAGGGCGATAAAACTAACGTAAGACATTTAGAGTAACTCAGTCGTGCTTTCTCACTCAGACCCCTTTTCCCAAATACTCCAAAGACGTCTGGAGTGGGTGAAAGGTTATAATATCCTCCAAAACCTCGCAGGAGGGAACTCCTATATATGGTTCTTGGTCTAAGTCAACGTTGAAGGATAAACAGTGTTCCAAAACATTGTGCATCTAATCTCTGTTTCCATAAAGAAACCTGATCTGCAAATAAACATAATACCATCCTGTCAGCAAAATGGACAGCGATGAAGAACGAGAGGTTACTAGATTAGCTACTGAAATAGCAGATGCTGATGCTACCATGCAAGCAGCAGACGCGGATATAATACTCATTCCGGTCGCCAAAAGGAGATCTATAACCTTAAAACTTATAGAAAATGGACTGACACCTAGAGGTGGCACAGTCATATTCGTAATCGAGGCACACGAATATCGGCAGACAGAGGTATACTATACATGGATACATTTTCCAGCAGCTAATACTATAACAAAGTACTTCCACTATTACAAAGTAGAGGAACCTCCTAATGAGTACACTCCTTTCGAGGAGGTGGAAGTACCACTCAAATTCCAAGAGCATTTGCTCTTATTTGATGGCGCCCTAAAACATAATAATCACATTACAAGGCTCGGTCCTTTAGGAAGACCAGGAGCAACGTGGCCGGTCTTAGCCGGATACACACCATATCCAGACATCGAAAGAATGCCTGCAGCAGAGCTGTTAATACAGCTAAAACAACTACTAAAAATTCACAGACAATTAGTTCAGTATGTAATGCGGACTTCAACAATTCAGCCAGCGATTAAACTTCCACAGCTGACCCCTCACCAGGGGAACACAAATAAAATTACACCACAGAACATCCAATCCTGCCTAGGTAAAGTTCCAGCTAAACGGGAACAGATACCATTCTGGTTGGCACAGAAAATTACCCAAATAGAGGCGGTGTTTCCTGACACCACCCCATTAGAAAAACACAGGATTCTGACTATATGTCTCCCAATGGGAATCGCACCACACATTGAGGACTGTGACACTTGGGGTACAGTCTTTGCTTCCATCTACACAAAAACGCACGGTGTTCCATCCATTTCGGTGATACCAGATGTGCTAAAACAAATTCAAGATGAATACGGTCCAGAACCTGCTTTAACTCTTGGTATGAAATTACTGAAAGACTTCAAGCAGGTCTCGGCTATATTACTAGCCAACATAAAGGGTGAAGCAGCAAACGTGGCGATCCGCCAGAGGTTAAAAGAGACAGATATAGCAGACCAACCAGCTGAAATTGCCAGAATCATAGAAAAATCCTATGAAGAACTAGGCAGAGATAGTCTAGGTGGAATACCAGTAAAACCGCAACTGACTACAAGTCCAGAAAAAATGTTTTTTAATAATAATAATAATTCACCAAAAAAGAACTGGGATGGGAACAAACAATCCAATCCAAAAGAAAAGAAATTCCAGTCCAGAGGAAGGTCTCCTAGGCGAAGAGAGAAATCTCCAAACCCGAGACAAAGGTCACCTCAGAGTGAACCCTCTGGGAATAGATATAACCTTAGAAATAGGGATAATATTAAAAAACCTGATAGATATCAAGACATTGATACACGTCCCTCTCAATCTTTTCAGAATTCCTCGCAGAAATCGGAAAGAAGAGGACGATCAGAAGAGCACGCCAAGTCCAAAGACAAGGAACCTGCTCAACTGAAAAAGAAATCACAATTTCCAAAAAAGAAGGTAGCCAGTATCAAGGTAGTTAACAATGCCGAGAATACTGAGGACACAACTGAAAAACGGAGAATGGGCTCAGACAATGCTAGACAGCGCAGCAGAGGTGAGCATAGCTCGCAAAGTCCTTATGGATCATCTGGAGACAGTGGACACGAATGAATACCTTCAAGTGGAAACTGCAGATACCAGAGTTAGCAAGCCCCACAAAATATACGAGATAACATTACGTATAGAGGGAGATAAGACTAGGAAAATAAGGGGACTATTTTGGGATAACCTCTCAAAGGGTTATGACATACTTCTAGCTGAAAAAGACTGGCCACCAGAGTTTGTCAGGGAGTGCCCTCATGGCGAAGAAGTAATTATGCCTGCCTTCTCGAATCAAATCCCGATTCATAAAAAATACACACTTGCTAGAAAGTGGGCAGTGGCCTTAGCACCTGCTTTATATAAAAATCATGTAGGATGGGATGAGGATTCTCCTCCTCACAAAATCCAGTTAAAATCACAACCAACTGCACAAAGGCAGTACCCAATTAAGCAAGAAGCTAAAAAACAAGTAAATGAAATACTAGATCAGCTAGAATACCAGGGGGTGATTGAAACTTGCACCTCACAAATGAACAACCCTTTGTTTCCGGTCTCCAAACCAGACAATTCATATCGTCTAGTTTTGGATTACCGACACCTTAACACATGTTGCAAAACTTTTGCAGTGCAAAACTCACACAGTGCTGCACTAATGAATAACATAGTGCGCAAAAAATACAAAACAACCTTGGACATCTCCAACGGATTCTTTTGTCAAAACATAGCACCAGAGAGCAGATATTTAACAGCTTTCTCAGTAAATGGCACTCAAAAACAATTCTGTCGGTTAGCCCAGGGGTACAAGAATAACCCGGGGGTATTCTCAGCGAGAGTAACAGAATTACTACAACAATATGATGATGAAGCATTATCTTATGTCGATGACATTTACTTAACAGATGATGACTTGGAAACTCACTTGAAAAGAGTGAACACCATAATACTTGGTTTCGCTGCAGAGGGTTACAAATTCAACTTCAAAAAATCAAGAATTGCCCATCTGACAGTCCTATTCTTAGGATACGAGTTATCAAGTGAAGGCAAAAGCCTGGCAGACAATTTCCTAGAGAAATGTGCCGTAATCCAAGCTCCTAAAACACTAAAAAACCTACAGTCAATTTTAGGCTTCCTAAATTTCGGAAGAACTTACATTGCAAATTACGCAGAAAGGGTCAAACCCCTTTACGATCTAATTAAACCAGACTTTAAAAGATCCAGTTGGACTCAAACACACACAGAAATTTTGAGATCCTTACAAACAGACATGCTAATTAAAACAAAATTAGAAACCCGTGATAATACACGCAACCTTGTGATCCGAATCATCCCAGGGAGATGCGGATTCACATACCTGACCTCTAATGAGGGAGATAAAGTACCAATTGCATTCAAATCACACTTGTACACTAAGGCTGAAATGAAATTTAGCCCAACGGAAAAAATTCTTACAGCAACACAGACAGCTATAGCAAAAGAACGAGCCCTGGCACAAGGTAAGCGAATAATAATCGTGACACCAATACCAGCCTTAGAGGCGGTAACAAAGGCAAGCATTCCAAATGCGAAAGCACTCCATCCGAGATGGATACAATGGGCTAACTCTCTTGCTGCAACAGACGTGGTGTACGAATTTGATCCTTACTTAAAAACACAAGAATTTCTACAATATGAATTCGAATGTCCTCTGCCAACCGAAATTCTGCCTCTAGATCAATACGGCTGTATAATATATACAGACGGATCAGCACAACCCGCAGTAGGGGGTAAACAAGCTTACAGTGCTGCGTGCGCGATTGTTAAAGGTCGTTGGCACGAAGGGAAATTTAAACCAACCCTAACTAAAACACAATCTCTAGGAGATTGTACAGCTCAGCGAGCTGAACTACTAGCATTCAAGATGGCGCTTGAAAATACGGATCGAGAATTCCCCACACTCATAGTGTGCGATTCGTATTATTGCGTTCAATCTTACAATGAATACTTGCAGATCTGGCTTCAAAATGGTTTCAAGGATGCGAAAGGTGGCACAATCAAGCACAAAATGCTCTGGGAACAAGTAGCTCTTTTACAAAAAGAACTACCAAAGACTCACGTGATACATACACTGAGTCATCAACGTGATGGCGTTCACGTTGCAGGGAATTCATTGGCTGATGAGGCCGCGAAGGCAGCTGTGCAAACGGCTTCCGTAGCTGCCGTCACCCGGTCAAAAACAAAAATAGACAGTGAAATATTACAAGCTGTCAGCGCTTCAGAAAAGGATTCGATAGAACCACTCCCTAAAGGCTTTCCAGTAAAGTACTCATACAAAACTGATGCAAACAATGTTCCTTTTGCTCAAATCCCTGGAGTGGGGGATAGGGCAATTCCAAACATGGAACATAGGTTAGGACTAATAATAGCGGCACACGAAGGGCTTGCTTCTACACATGCTGGCGTCTCAGCCACAGTATCATTATTAAAACAGAGATACTGGTGGCCACAAATGAGAAGACAAACAAGGAACTATGTTCTAGCATGTGAAATATGTCAAAAAATGAAAGTATCAACTGTGAGACGTCCAGCACAGACGCCCCTTCTAATCTCGGATAAACCATTAGCCTGTGTTTATCTAGACCACTGCGGTCCCTTACAAAGGGATGGTAACTATAAATATATCTTGGTCGCAGTGGACTCATGCACGAGATTCATATGGATGTGGCCCCAGCGAACGGCTGACGCCAGAACTGTTATAAAAGATTTGCGGGTCTTTATCGGCACATACGCAATTGGCATTCTGCATTCGGACAATGGTCCTGCTTTTAGCTCTCGGGCTTATAAGGAGGCCATGGTCAGCATGGGCGTGCAATTGCGGTACTCTTGTCCATTTCACCCTGAGGGGAACGGAATTGTTGAAAGAAAAAACCGTGACATAAAGCAATCTATAACGGCAAAGGTATTAGGTTCGGGAGCTGGGTGGGTCAAACATCTAATAAGTGTCCAACGTAGTCTAAATAACTTGCCAAGAAATTCTCTGAAGGGATTCAGTCCGTACGAATTATTATTCGGAACTAGGATGTTGATCTCTGACCTTGATAGTCAGACTTCAGTGGTAACAGAAAAAAGCTTTGATGTCAAAGACCGTTTGGCTATTTTGCAGGACTTAAACAAGAAAAGACCTGAGCAACATACAGTTGAAACAACAGCCAACAACCACTGAAGAATCACCACCTGTCCCAGCAAGACCTGTCTGGATTCCAAAAGTCGGGGATCTAGTCAGGGAGAAGATCGCGGTAAAGAAGGAATTTGGGCCTTCTTACAGAAAAGCAGTTCCTGTCTTGTCTGTCAACGGGACAAGATCAGTTGTACTACCGCCACTTGCTGGAAAAAAGGAGAACCGAGTTGTATCCATCGACCTGGTAAAATCACAACATGTGGCCGATAACAAACAGCAGGCCAAGTGGACTCCCAATAAGTAGCAGAACACCAAGGTTTGCTACCAGTACAGAGGTCCTAACAAAGAGGCTCATCACTTTCGAAACGCCTACAGAAGAACAACAAGGACTATGCAACAATGCAATAGAACTTAGACCTCTGAAAACCCAAATAAAGACATTTAGCAGAGACACACCAATCTATACTGAAGTACCAAGTGAAAATGCAAAAAACAAAAATCCTGAACCAATTGGAACAATTGACAGAACTGCATCCGGTTACTTCATCAACTTCGATGATTCCTCTGAAGGCTTCAGCGAACAAAAGACACAGCCATCATCAAAATCCTTTAAAGACAAAGCGAAGGAACTTTTGAAACAACTAAAAGAAACATATCTGATTTCTCCATGGATTGAATTTTGGGTGGGTTTTGGTGCATTTATCCTCATACTTTGGCTCATCATGGTATTTACTTTGGGACGCTTCATTGAGGGAAAATATGCTAAAATGGACACAGCAAGTCAGAACATCAACTTGGTCCTCAAACCACACACATCTTCACACGTCGAGAAACGAGAACTTTCTTCAGAACTTTCTTCAGCCAACTTCACAGCAATTCCAATACCTGGTGGGGTAGCCTGGGACAACACTGACTATGAAATTTATGGTCCGGTCGAGATCCTGAAATATCCACACCAAATTAGGATCTCTTTGAGTGACTTTGCAAAACCAAACTCATTTGCTGATGATTGGGACTTTGAAAGTATAAACAATATGATGTCTGACTTAGTAATGTCTGCTAAATTTACAAAACATGATTATTTGCAAGGTTCTACAAATTATGATAGTATGTATTGCTATAACCACTATGGTAACCATTTCTTGCATAAATCTGCACAACCTAGAAATGTTTTAAATTTTAATCAATGGGAACATTGTGCTACACCTCCAAAAGGGAGCTCTAGAACCGTTTATGACAAATATTCATACTTTCAAGGTTTTAACACTAGTAATGCTGAAACATTTTATTATAAATTGTCAAACAAGACAGGGACCAAAACCATGATAACCAACACAAAATTGATTTATTCTGATTCATTCTTTGAAAAAATGAATACTTTTGGATTCGATTATTGGGACAAAAATGTTGATTTGAAAAGTGTTTGGGGCACAAAAGAATGGCAAGTACAGGGTTTAGAAGCTTTGTTTAGAGCCTGCATGATCCCAGAACAAATGATATTTTTAAATGACACTGTTCAACAAACCACCTGTCTTGGCTTAGCCAAAATCAAAGATTTAAATAACCCGTCTATTCCAAAGCCAACAATGTTTAGCAATAGCTCTGATACAGATGAAGGAATAGACATAAACCATATACTTAACCAAAACAGAACACATCCTGATTGGAAACAATGGTTGATCTGGCCCACAGATACAAATAACTGTCAAGATAGATTCCTGAATAAAACACAGGGTTTCAAAATGACCAGGCCAGACCCTAGATATCCCCAAAGACATCACCCAGGGATAATAACAACCTACAGTGTGGGCAAATTATGCCTTCAATGGCTACAGTCTTCCACACTGCCTGAAATTAAGCAACACCTAACTTTACTTACTGATGGTGCTGACTTGCGTGATTTCATAATGGGACCACGCAAACAGCGTCAAAAGCGTTTCATAGCAGCCTCTGTATATGCAGCATACAATGAGGCCTGGAAGGTTACTCAAATTGAGACAGCAGAAAGAATACGGGAAATTGACCGTATTGATTTGGAAAAATCACTTTCTGTAGTGGACAATGGGTTAATGACTCTGTCCTCCAGAATTTTTTCATTGGACAGCATTGTGTCTTCAGCAATCGATATATTATCGCAAGACTTACTGTTATTACAACATGGTCAGTCACAATTGCGCTCTATTGTACAGCTTGGCTGGACGTTACAAAATCTGCGTTCAGGCTATGTGCCTTGGCGTTTAATCAACACAACGTCACTATTCCAAATCTTTAACATTACTGATAGACAAATCGGTATGGCGCAGAAGGGTGCTGATTATACAATCTTGAGCATTGAAAAACTAGAAAGATTACCGTTGACAATGTCAGAACGACCTGTCAGTGAATGGATAATCCACGGAATCATAAATATTCCAATCTCAACCTTCAGGTTTCAATACTGCCAAAAATATATACAGGCTGGCATGTACGAGAAATTGGGAAAGGGGTACCTTAAAACAACTTGGAACCTGCCCTATTCACATGCATGTGTCAGTAACAAAGGACAGAAAGTGTTTCTTAGTGGCAACAATTGTGCTATGTCACTAAGCGGCACGCTTCTGTGTAACGGTATTAGTTTGCACGGAGCCTGTGAAGGGAATTCATACAACCTTTCATGTCACCAGCAAGGCGCACCTGCAACTGAAATAGAACCATTCTTTCAAAGACTCTATAATGGGAGTTACATTCTTATTGTAGACCGCAGATGTTGTAGTCTTATGCCCGGGACTCCTTATCTCGTCACTACGACGGCGAAGGTCAAGTGCTGTGGACGTTCTTTGTTCCCCAGCTCCTTTCCAGACAGGGAGGCGAGGGCATGGCCCAGTTTGAAAATTACTTCTATTCGAATAGACACTTTAAGCAGAATGAAAACAGTGCTTCTTCAGACGCCTACAAGGCTCACGTCATCAAAAGAAACGTATGATCTACAAGTCGCAAGGACGACTGCAGAGATACATACATTATTATCAACCAATTCCCCCGTACATTTCGCGGAAATCCTGAGCGAAATCTTAAATATTTCTGATACCACAGGGGTCTCAAAGGTATTTAAGACAGTATTTTCGATGGCATTAACACCATTCAAAGCCATACTGGGTATTTTTCCAGATTTCGTCCATTCGATTTTTGGCGGACTTCCCCTGATCCTGGGACTAATTGCAGGAATTCTATTCCTAGTCCTTATTTTTCGTTATGGCAACCCATGTCACAGATCAAACTCTCGCGACAATGGAAGATACGATCCTAGCCATTGGATACCGGGACCGGATATCAAAAATCCTGGGACTCTCCCGGCTTAGAGACCTAAACATGACTTGGTTTCTATCATTTCGACCAATGTGGCAAAGGTGTGTTTTACCTGTACTAAGGTGTCTGCTATGCGGAGAAGAATGCGTGTTAGACACCTGTCTGACACTACAATCGGATGCGCCGGTGGATGCAGATACACTGTTGGTTCCTACCAAGGTTCACGCACTGTGCTGCCCTCAAAGGCTGCCAATTCTGATGACGGCATTCCTGGAATCTTCACCACTGCGATTGAAGAGTAGTGAAGTTCAAGATGAAAGTAGCATCGAACAGGTACGACCTTCTGTCAGCAATGCAAATCAGAATGTAAATGCAGACAATCATGCGCATGAATGCATGGTTACACCTATTTCCGACTTAGTGGAACTTTCCCATGAAGCTGTTGACAGTTTTTTCGAAAGCCTGAATGATATGATGTTCTCTCCGGAACAGAAATAGAGACTTTTGAGTAAACTCGCACACGGCGTTCCCTGAATCCGGCCTTCAACTTAAAAAATAAAGTCACATGAACAATTACAATCCAGTTCACGGACAGCAACTTTTTTCAGCAAACCCTTAAAATATTTTTCTATATATTTTTCCCCGGGACACTGATCTTCTGCTTAAAGTAAGAAACTATTCCTAGAGAACTAAGATTTCTATTTTTTTAGATACTTTATAGACTTTATATAGACTTTAGCTGCCCGCTGGTATGTTCACAATATATTTTATGTGATGAAATGGTTTCGACTTTTTTTCTGTATAGCCATATTAAGAGCCATTTCATGTGTATTTCTCATATACCAAAAAGCAATAATGCATAACAATGCGTGTTTACTTTTGCATTTAATTCATAGCTTAAGTGCATACTATATATATGACTGCAATTTTTCAGTATATTTGAAAATTTCAAAATGCATTTATGTATTTTGGGGTGGTAAGGTATACACTATACTCTATAGTATGTTGTACTATTTTATACTATGCATAGATTAGTAGATATGACCATAGTTAGCGTGGAGTGGGTGTCGTGTATTTCTATAGGTTCTGAATCGATTCCCCTATTCCTGACCCTATTCTGGTTAAACTAACTATCAAGTTAACTAACAGTCAGCCCATGAGGCAAGAAATCCCCCATGATGCAGATACCGTTATCTGACGCAGTCACACTACGGCACAGGAACGTGTTATCTGATTAGGTCATAACGCTTGAGATCTAATTAGACAAGCGACATTCCTCCAGCCCCTGATAAGGCATACGACGTTCTCATAACAAATCAAACCTATGACAACCTGGATAATCCGTGCGGCCATTGTTTTGATTTCACAGAGAACTTTAGTAAAGAATGTGCTAACGAGCAAGTCGTATGACATCTTTATTGACGTACCTATGTCCATCCTTACGTCAATCCCGGCACCTTTAAGGTATAAATATTGCCGACCTTGCCCTATGCAAACACACGCGTGGTGACAAGACGGAGCAGCCATACTTGCCGAAGCAGAGAGCAGAAGCAGACCCCGCAGGCAACAGCCCCGCCTTCCTGACGCGCTGAGAGACGCGCTGCTATCTCAAGCCGAGAGACCCAGCACCGGCGCTTCTGGGCAGCCCTCGCAGGCAGCCTGGAATATCGAGAGCAGAGAAAGAGATACCATTCCTCATTCATCCTAAATTCCAGGTACAGAACTGAATAACCCCTCCTAGAGAATTCTTTAGTTATTCACTTGGCAAAAACAAACTTAACTTAAACTGTAACTTTCTATTCCCGCCCACGCATTAGACTTAGGTCAGGTACACGGGGTAGGCGTATTTAGAAACACCAGTTGAGTACGTTTAGTCAAATGTATATGTGTATGTAAATATATTTTAATCATTTTAAACATCATATGGCTCAGAAACCATATCAATGTTTTTACAGTATTATTTTATACTATTGCTTTTAATGTATGCACTTTACTTAACTATAAGTATTGCAATAATATCGATCCATTTCTCTTGTACGAGAAAAGAGACTGATCAATAAATAACATCTTTTATTGAACACGCCCGTCTCTTCCTTTTCTCTACATTCTGATGAGACTAAGAATGCACGTACTGACTGAGTAAAATAATTGCCTTGTGCTCACACGACTCTTGAGATTGACTCTTGATTAGGGGAGAGCACAGTTGTCATGTTCTATGGTTGTCAGAAACTAAATCCCTTCTTGTCTAATCAGGGGAGTTAATCCTTCCTTGAACATTCGAGAAAGTTTCTAGCGAACTCTGAGCTTAGCTGGCAAACCCAAAAATTAAGTCTAGTATCGACAGTAGTAGACCTAGTTAACGTCTGGCCTAGGCCTTTACTGCTGTAGGTACTATTCCAATGCGCAGAGCCTATTGGGAAAATAGGAGCTACACTACACCATATCACAGGCAGACTATCCTGGTAGTCATCCCTCCAAACCTAAAATTAATACCTGTTGGTCCATCGTTCAGACATTCAATGAAACTATGATATTAAAGCGGCTAACTTACATAAAATACTCAAAAAACTTCAATGACCCTCTTCCCTCCAAATTACTCATTGTGAAAGTACACAGCTAGCTGCCTTTATAGACCAGAATCATCAATGCCTCTCTTAACAAGACTCCATTCCTGACTGCCTAAAAGTGGCCAAGTCACCCCTATCTTAAAAAAAGTCTGACTCAGACCTTTCTGATCCCAACAACTAATGTCCTATTTTCAGCATTCCAACTTTCGCCAAGCTCCTGAAAAAAAGTGCTTATCAGCAACTCGGCAATTACATTGCTCAATACCAGGTACTCGACCTTTGCCAACATGGCTTCAGACCGGGTCACAGTACTGAAACTGCCATGGTAAACATTGTCGATGTGGCCTTATGCTTACTCAATCAAAACGAGTCCTGCTTACTAATCCTATTTGACCTATCAGCAGTATTTGACACTTTCAAACACAAGATTCTTATGAACCATTTACAACATAGGATGGGTCTTGCTGGTACTGTCTTAAAATGGTTCTCCTCATTCATACAAACAGATCTCAAAGAGTCTTGATCAATCATTCTCTAACCAACCAGACACTAGTCACGATCAGCGTTTCCCAAGTCTCTATGCTGTCCCAAACCCTGTTCAACCTGTTCATAGAACTCCTGAACAAAATCCTCAAACTCTCTAACATCTACTACCACATGTATGCTGATAATGAGCAACATTACATGAAAAAACCTCATCTGAAGACATCAGCATCCTTAATAACACCTTGACTAAATCTCAACACTGGCTTACTCTCAACGACCTACAAATTAACACCCTCAAAACCGAATTCTTATCAATCTCTCCACCAAACTCCACCTTTAACATCAAGCACTGGCTCCCACTCCTTACAGCCTTAAATTGTACCCCTCATACTGTTGAATCAGCAAATCCCTATGTATAATTTCTAGACATAAACCTTTACAGGCAGAGCCACATCAGCGCCTCCATTAGAGGGGCTTATCACCAACTTCACGCATTAAGGAAACTTAAACCCTTCCTGCCCACTCAAAATAGCAGTTCAAGCTCTTGTGATCTCCAAACTTGACTATGGAAATGCAACCCTCGTGGGCCTTCCAAAAATAAAACTTGCTCCTCTGAGGGATACCCTAAATGTGGCTGCTCGGCTCATCACAACACTAAAAAAAGTGATCACATTACCACTGTCATTCATTCACTGAACTTGCTACCTTATGAGGCTAGGATTCTTAAAAGAATTGCCTGCATGAAGCATATAGCTATCAACCAAAATACTCCTTGCTATCTGACCCAGACACTGGTCCTATCTGGTGAGATTAGATCCTCTTGTAACACAAGCTCCCTACTGCTGAAACCATAAAAATTAAACAAAAAGAAAACCTACCACCGTACCTCATCTGGATCAGCCCCTAAAATCTGATACTCTCTTCCTGCAAAGATCAGGCCCTACCCTTTGACAATCTTCTTCAAAAAAGAAGTAAAAGTGATATTACTGAATACCTTCCTTGTTCGACTTTTGTCGCTTATTTTTATGACAACACCTATTTGTTTCCTGTAATCTTCCTCTCACCTCATCATGAAAGTATACTGCATTTAAAGCCTAGCTACCAATTTAGACATGCTTCTTGATAACACCATGTGGGGGAAATGTGCAATGAAGTGGCAGAGCGTGGCGTTAGCGTCCTGGGCTTAACGACATGCTCTGCCACTTCGGAAACACGAGGCTGCACCATATTTGCAAGAATGTGGCGCAGCCTAGCTTTTCCCCCTGCAATGGTGCTAAGTTTAACAACTTAGCGCCAACGCAGGAACCCTTGCACCAGAGTGCAAGGGTGTCTGTGTGCAGGGGAGGATTGGTTATGTGTAGGAAGGTGTCCCTTCCTGCACATAAACAATCCTAAAACACAATTTTGTAACTTTCATTTGTGCTGCTTCATGCAGCACGCATGAAAGTTACAAAATGGAATTTTTTCAAAAGGTTTGGTTATGTACAGGAAGGAACACCTTCCTGTACATAAACAAACCATGGCATTTTGCTTTTTCCATGTGTGCTGCACAAGACAACACACATGTAAAAAGAAAAAAAAGTAGGAAAAATAATGCATTTCTCCTTGTTTTGCCAACTTAAGACCTGAATTTTCCTGGTCTTAATGTTGGCACTGCCTCCTATGTTCGGCACCCTTGTGCATAGGAGGCAGCACCAAATACAATGGGTGTTGCAGTGGAACGCCCACCATAACGCCCACAGCACGCCACTTTAACACAAAACATAGCGTGAAAGGGTGCCTTATGTACAAGGCAGCGTTAAGCCACATTAAGTGGCTTAAATCTGCCTTCATATAAGGCAAGGGTCCTATCGCCACGGGAAGGTCACAAAAAGTGATGGTCCCGTGGCGATAGGGGCTTGTACATATGATCCTGTGTCTCTTTGTATTATCTGTGCATATTCTATGTTATCTCCATTGTACAGCACTCTGTTTTCCCCCTGCTACTCTATGTTTTACCAAAATGTACATTCTCCACTATTTTCCATTGTACAGCGCTCTGTTACCAGAAATGATCTTGTCCGCGCTATATAAAACTTTATAATGAAAATAAATAAATACAAATTTGTGGTCGAGGCATGTGTTGTATTAACAATACATATGACCACAACATATTATCTCGGTACTGTTGGATAATTTGCAAATTGTACGTTATTTCAGGACTACCACGGTGTTGGGGAAGTTCCTCCGGTTCAGGATACAGTTCAAAACTACAAACTTGAGTTCTTGTCTGAAAATGGAGGGTTTACAACGATGAGGTTCAGCCGCAAGTTCAGAACATGTGACCCCTTTGATGTCGATGTCACAGTAAGTGGTTATCATATGAGTGAGGATGGTTGCCCATGACATAGACAATAATAAGCGCATGTGATGTAATAAAGAATCCCAAATTGTGTCTTGCATGATGAGCCTTATCTCTTTGATCACTGTTCCCTAGAATAGTGGTTAGGTGTGATGACCACCATCGGGTGAGATGGCAGCATCCTGGCAATCTCATTTCCTGTGATGGTAATTTAGTGCTGCTGTTGTCTAGTGGTTACATCTTAACTGAATGCAAAAGAGATAACCATTATAAAGGATGGGTAAAAATATGCCCCTGCAAAGTACAAACATGGCTGATAGTTAATGTATTCTTCCATCCCACACCCAACCTCACCCCTGCCAGAGAATCTAGAAAAATGTAGTTAGAGGTTGAAATATTCAACAGTAACATTGTCTATCTTCCCCTCTGTAGGCGGACACCCAGCGCATCATCGCCGCGTATGGGACTTCTGACACCATTGTCTATCATGGACCCAGTCAACGTTTCATGGCATCTGTCCAGTTGCTGTCAGAAGCACCAGTAGCAGAACCAGATCCAGAGCCATCCTTCACCTATGACATTAAAATGTCTAATGTGAGCATTATATGTAAAGTTCATTAACTTGTATCCAATTATTCATACGAAACTGTGCCTCCTATGTTTGACAGAGGGATCATTTGGACTCTGGGCATTGAACACTGTTTATACAGGCATCTGAAGACTCTTCTGGCTTGGCACAGCTTTTAAAACACTGCAATAGGACCTGATTTATAGCTTTAAATACCTGTTTTCTACTGCAAGTGGTAAGTAAAATGGTAGTTAATGTTACTCATTGGGTTACATATTAGTAATAGGTGCAGTGCAAGTTTTTTGGTGCTTGCATCAAAATTTGAATCAAGCAGGGCCACTCCTCCATTATGGCGAAAGGGCGTCACCCCACTGAAAAAAAAATGCTAGTAAAACCATTTTATTATCATTTTATTTTTCTTTCCTAATCCTAGCTGTGGATGCCTGGTTCGCACACTCGGGTATAGCTGTGGTTGCATCTACGATGGGGTGATTGGTGAACTTGTTTATGCGTGTAACAGGGTATCGCTTTCTGATTAAAAGCATGTCTGAAATACTTAAAAGTTGCGCTCCCCCCCCCAGGGGAAGTGTCCCCTAGATGCACTGCTAAATTTTCAATAGGGAAGTAATCCAATATTTGATCCTGATCACTGTAACTCCAGTTAATCCTTTTTGAATGTTGTTCGTTAATGAATTTCTTAATTTCTTTATATGATCAATCATGAAATTGCAGCATTCTATGTAGGTGTCAATCAATAAGTGAACTCATTTGACAAATCCCATGATCCCAATGCATTTTGGGCAAGAATGGCCCTTCATCAGGGGGGAACAGCGTTTACAACAAAACCTTTACCACGCACTAACATTACAACGCAGGAATTACAACGAAAGTCGTTACAACGACTTTCGATGGAGGGCGCTGTTGGATAGGGAATAGTTTAATTTTCTATCCAACACCTTCCCTACTATCCACGGGGACTGGAGTTGGAATAGAAAATTAAACTATTCCACTATCCAGCGCCCCCCAACGCAAGTCGTTGTAACGACTTGCGTTGTTATACCTGCGTTGTAAAGGCATGCGTGGTAAAGGTATGCAGCATTTAGAACGCAAGCATTACCACGGAATACCTTTACAACGCGGGCGTAACAACGAAAGTTGTTACCACGCATTGCACTGGGGGGCGCTCAAGGATAGTAAATGATTTAATTTACTATCCCAACACCTTCCCTACTATCCACGGGGACTGGTGTTGGAATAGTAAATTAAATTAATCAATTTTGCGCCCCCCCAGCGCAATGCGTGGTAACAACTTTCGTTGTTACGAACGCGTTGTAAAGGTACGCGTTGTCAATGTATGCGGTCTAACGTCATACATCCGTGGTAAAAGCATGCGTTGAAACATCATACATCCTTCATCAGGGGATGTTATTCTGAAAGGCAATATGTTAAAGTGAAGTAAAAAACAGGCTAGCTGCTTAAAGGTACATGCCCGTCACCATGTCGTACTGTGACCCAAATAGTCTCAATGATATTCTCATGAACCAAAACACATGGATGGCGTTAAAGTGAAGAAAATTAAGTAGGAAATGCAACGGTAAACAATGAGTATGTGCGTGTTAATAAGAGTGCCGTGTGTAAAATAAACTAAACATGCATGTATTCGTCAAGCAAAATCGAGATTACAAAGGTGAATCTAATGCGGACTCCCGAGGAAAATGTGTTTAGGAAAAAAATCTGTGAACACTTTGCCATGAGCGTGTTTAACATAAGTGCCATGCATATTTGTTACTGGTTGGTGACTTTGCTGGTGGACTCTAAAAAATTCACGCCATTAAAATATACCGTAAATATATTTGACAGAGTGAGATATACTGGATAAAGAGGATTACTGGAGATACAGTGATTTTTGAATCAGTATCAAATATTGGATTACTTCCCTTTTGCCAATTCAGCAGTGCATCTAGGGGATGCTTCCCCCAGGGGAAACACAGCTGCTAGGTCTTTCCTAATCCTACCATTATCAACTGAGGTTAGAGATGGGTGGGGAAATCATGATTGAGTGTCACAGTTCAGAGAGGACTGGTAGGCACTTTAAAGTGCGCATGTCAGTTGGGCCGGTCGTTCGAGGCCGGCTAAAAAGACATGAGCATTTTGGTTTCTCCAGCCCAGCTGTGTTGTACAGCTGGGTTGGAGTAAAGCTGCAGGCTCCCTGTGCCTGGGCGAGCATCAAATTATTTACTCTCACATAAATATTTTTCAATAAACTAATTATCAGAAATTGAAAGTTGATTTTACTAAATTATAATTAATTCCTACAATATGCCCACACAAAACATTCCTAAAATTTAACTTAACCCAAAAATAATTACACACTTAACATATAGACTGCTACCATACCTATCCAACGTATTAGGAAAAGTACACCAATTGCAAGCCAGGGATAAACAAGGTAAGTCATTTTCAGCCAAAGGTAGAACCCACAAATTTGTTGCTTGTAGGGCACAGGTGGTTGCGGTGTCTTGGGTTCACTTGGATCCGATGAAAAGTCATTACATTTGATGAAATAGCCAGACGCAATTTGATCTATCCTTGGTAGCTCCGCAGGTTTTGTAGAACTGGTAGATGACTAATTTCAAGACATATTCACATAGACGTGGGTGTTTAGCCAAATTGAATTCTGTGTTTCATTTGTAATTTCATTTTTATTAAATATCAACAGGGACAAGCTGCATTCCACTGTTGATAACTCCTTCACTTCGCAGAGTTGAGCCATCGAAAGTTTTTAGTCTTTCCATCTGAGCTTCCTGTATGGTAGCGAGAGGAGATCGGTGGCTACCCAGGAGTCCACGTGGCCTACTGTTAAGAATCAGCCACATTGTGTGGTTAGATCGGATCTATTGAGACTAATCTCTTTTTTTTACTGCCGGCAAGAGGCAGAAGAAGTTCAGTTCTTGTTCCTTCGACAGCCAGGACAGGTACAGGTTCCCTGTAGGATGGTCCAAATTATTTCTTGTCAGCAATCCTTTCTCTGACCAGATCCCCAATCTCAGGGATCCAGCAAGTCTTGCCGGAACAGCTTTCCCTTCTCCAGTGGTGGTGTGTTTTAAGTGGGCGTTGCTTTGTAATGCCCAGATTTCATTGAGTTCCTATAAAACAGCCAATTGATCATTGATATCAAATGTTTTTATATTCGTCACTCTGCTGCCACTATCGGCATCAGGTATCCACATTCTTATCCCAAACTGGACCTCGTATGGGGTACGGCCTCCCAGGCATGTTGTTTAGTGCCCTCTGGATCCCATGTAGGCGATTGCCCCTACTGACACCCAGGCCTAATAGCCAAGACATTAAGGATTGCTTTAGATTCCTGTTCTTCCTCTCCACAATCGAATTTCCCTTGAGATGATAAGGGGAGGAGTACCGCAAGGCCACATCCAAAATTCCCATGGCTTCCTTGTGAGCCCAAAAGCTAAACACGGGACCATGCAAGCAATATAATGTGCCAATTCCGTATGTCCTTATGAAGACTCGCAAATCCTTTATAACAGTTTGGGTGTCAGCCGAGCGCTGAGGCTAAACCCACAGGTATCTAGAGCATGAATCCACTACCACCAAGATGTACTTGCAAGCCCCGTCAGATTGTAAGGGGCTGCAGTGGTCCAAATAGACACATGCAAGAGTTCTGTCAGATATTAGTAGGGTGTTTGAGGTGGGCGTGCCACGGTGGAACCATTCATCAGCTGACAGATGTCGCACTTGAGAACAAAATTCTTGGTCTGTTTATTAAGACCTGGCCACCAATAACGCTGCTTCAATAATGAAATTGTTGCAGTGAGCCCTGCATGTGCAGAACCCAGACACTTGTGCACAGCCATAATTAAACCTAATCTGCGATGCATGTTTGATTTTACTCTAACCCCCAGTCCTGGAATTTGATCATATGGGGTGTTTTGTGCATCTAACTTGTGGGAGTACTTGAGTGGAAATATAAAAAGAAAGAGCACTCCCAGTTAGTTCTAGGTCCAGAGGGGGGAGAAACAAACCAAGCAAAGAATACAAAAACCTCAGTAGGGACCTATATTCCTTTTAACATTGAATAAATCTGAGAAATTTATGAGAAAGATGCCAGAGAGAGAGACTTCAAAGTATTATCAAAACATATATGTTTATTAATCTTTTTCATTTTTTAGAGAAATATTTTTAGGAACATTTGTGCAACAGTGCATATCATTTTGTTATCATTAAGAAGTTCATTACTTTTACATACATATTTTTTCTCCACCAGAATCTGTAAAATACAGTACAAAAAGTGTGCCCTCTAATAACAACTAATCCTACCAATCATACATGCATACTCATATATCAGTCATACTATTTCTTTTTGTTAAAAAAACAACATACCTATCAACATAAGCACGAGGACTAAATCTTACAAAACATAAAACAAACATAAATGGCACCTCTAAGGTGTACTTAGTGGAATACTAAGAGAACCTAGATGATAAGGTTCTACTAGTTGAGATGGAGTTAACCAGTTCGTTTCCAAAACAGTAGATGTTGGTTTGGTAGGATTAGTTGTTATTAGAGGGCACACTTTAATAAACGTATATGTTTTGATAATACTCTCTCTCTGGCATCTTTCTCATAAATTTCTCAGATTTATTCAATGTTAAAAGGAATATAGGTCCCTACTGAGGTTTTTGTATTCTTTGCTTAGTACTTGAGTGGAAAACCTTTTGGCAAGGCAGAGCTGTTATGCATAGATTTGACAGTTATCATGATTGCCCCTTCTATCCTTTTGCTGGAATGAGTGATTGTATCAAATGCGACAGTAAACACTGTCACCTTGGTGGTTTCATCAGCCAAGGAATTCCCTTCAACATGAATGCCAACACGCTGATGATTCAATGTGTCAATTACGTAATCCTGAGGCAAGCCTTCTTTCAGCTTCGCCAACTGTTCCCAGAGTAACTTGTGTTTGATTGTGCAAACTTTATAATCTCTGAAGCCATTTTGACCCCAATAGTGAAGATATTGATCGTATGACTGGACACAGTAAAACAAATCCCACACTATGAGATTGGGGAATTCCCAATCCGTATTTTGCAGTGCCAATATCAGGGCTTTCAGCTCTGCCAGCTGAGTAATACCCTGCTCTCGCAGCAAGCCAAGGATTCCAGTTACTTTTTCCAACCAGCTATTTGGGCCCCCTGGGTGCCTTCCAGCATCTTGTGATTTCTCGCTTGGCCAATATGAAAGCAAGGTCCTGAAATCTATTGGTGACCCTCGGTTTAGATGATTGAGGGACTAGGCTAAGGAAACAGTGCACCAGTGCACAAGGAACCACTTGCTCAGTTATTTTTGCCACTTCAGCTATGACCTCCTACCATTATGGGTATAGAGTATAGGGTAGGGCAGCTCGAGAACATGTGCAGCATATCTACCCAGATTTCTCCACATCATGGACATCCCACGTCCTCCCTGTCAAAGTATCGGTTAATGTGTTCTGGGCTTAGGTATGCCCGGTGAAGAACATGAAAGTTAATCAGCTTGAATCAGGCATTCCTCGAAATCTTAGGGATTCTGTCCAGTGTATTTTCCAAGTCCTTCTTTTCCATAGGAATGCCCAAGCTGTTTGCCCATAGTTCCCTCGGTACTGTCAGGGGTTGGACTGAGTCTTTGCCGATCACCCTTTACAGGCATGTGACCGCTTTGATTCTGCCCCCCGTTGCTACATAGCTACTCATGGAATGGTGTTTAGGTTTCACAGGACCCATCCCCCATTGTCTTCTAATTAGCTGTAGTTACGACTGTTTAGAGCAGGCACTGCCCTTGGGGGATGCTCTAGTCTGTCTACAATGCTTCAAACAGCAGGAGTTTCCCCTCTCCATACAGGTCTCCCAATTTAAGGGAACCTGCCTGTACCCAGTCTTCCCAGCCCCTCCATTGGCCACCTGGTGGCACTGCTTTTAGCATCGTCATTGGGAGGTCTGGCAAGTAGGGCACTCAGGTGTGTGTCTTCTGGATGCATCTTCCCCAGCAGCGTCGTATTAATTGCTTTTGTACACTCCTTTGGCGCTCCCCCGACCCTTAGTAGGGTTCGTAAGAGCACATCTTGTTTGGGGATAAAGGGCCCCATTTCTCTACCTTGTGTCCGCCTTCCTGATATCCACTGCCTGAACTATTGCAGTTGCCCTGCTAGGCAGTACGATTCAAAATCAGGGACTGCAAGTACACACTCTTCCGTTGGTTCTTTCAGTGTTGCCAAAGCCACCCTTCAATGACTCTTCCACCAGATGAACGATGCCACGTATGAATCCAATTCGGTGAACCATGCTCTTGGTACCCATACAGGTAATGTGGTGAAAAAGTACAATAAACTCGGAAGGGCTACCATCTTTATAAGTGCCACCTTACCGGCAACTGATAGTGAGAGTGTCCCCCAAAAGGTCTTACTGTCCTTTCTGGATCACACAATCCCTCATATATTCCCCTCTAGGTGATCCAAATGGGAGTGGTAAATTTTGACACTCAGATATATTACAAGGTGTCCCAATCCCTCCGATGGGTCACTGCCCTCCACCAGTGGGAAAAGTCAGGACTACTGCCAGTTCACTTTGAGCCCCGAAATCGCCCACAAGTTGGTCAACATTTACTGGGCCCCTCGCAGTTCCTCTCCGAGATCGTTCAAAACAAGAGTAGGTCATCCGCAAATAGTGTGATGTGATTGGCATGTCCCCCTATCTTCCGGTCTCGGCATCTACTGCCTGATCAAGCAAGGCATGCCAGAGGCTTCATGGCCAAAGCAAACAGCAAGAGGGAGAGGAGGCATCCCTGACGCGTACCCACCTCCACTCGGTACTGTTACAAAATTGTACACCCTGTGCGCACCCTTGCCAAGGGCTCTGGGTATTGTAACTGTCCCCACCATAGGAATCCCAGTCCCATGCGCATTCGCTCCAAAACTGTGTATGAATCCCCCATTCAAGGCCTTCTCTACATCAATAGCGAAGACCACCCCCTCTCCTCTTCGGCCGCTCGCCTCCATTATGGATAATGATCGTCTGATGTTGAAGTCTGTATTTCTGCCCGGGATAAATCCTGACTGGTCTGAGTGGACCAGAGTAGTCATAAATGGGAGGAGTCTTGTTGCTAGGAGCTTACTCAATAATTTAAAATCCAAATTAAGTATAGATAAGGGCCTGTAGGCCGCACAGTCTAAAGGTGATTTACCCGGTTTAAGCAGGGGGATTACTAGCACCTCTCGCGTGGTGCTGGAGAGGGTATTCAGACAGAATATCGAGTTGGAAATGTCGATTTACACAAATATTGAGTTGGAAATATTGTGACACAGAAATATCGACAGTAAGAATATCGTGGTCAAGAATATTGACATTAAGGTAAGAAATATTGTTTTCAAAAATATAGAAGTCATTAATTTCATTTGCAAAAATATAGGGGCCGGATATGATGGCGGAAGGACTAGAGTCCGCCCGCCATCATAGTGGGGATCTGGACCGCCTGCCATGCATGCGGCGGTAACGCTACGGTCGTGGTCTGGAACCGCCCGCCATCCTAATCTGGTGTGCGATGAATCGTTGTTCAATGGCGGAGGGATCACCACCACACGGCTGGCGGTGGCGGACCTTCCGCCACTGTAATCGGCCCCATATTTGTTTAAAATATTCATTTGTTAATTAGTGTTATGTATTTTAGTATATGTTTTAAATGTATGTGATATATGTTTTTGTATAAGTATTGTTTCTGTTTTTTAATGTATGTGTTTTTAGTAGTTATCAATTGTATTTTAATTTAATTTCCACTATGTGAATACCCGCTGCGGGCAAATGAGAGTGATGACAGGGAGAAAGGGGTCCCTATGACGTCCACTTGCAGCATACTTATTTTATTCTGAATTCAGAATCTGTTCCTCAAATAAATAGCAATTTGAGATCGTGAATGCAGGGTTGAAGGTCTGCTGTCCCTTGTGGGGCTCCATCTCTATACTCACATGATTTCGCTTGGATTTTCAAATGGAAGCCAGCCTCAATTCATAAGGTAGATTCATCAAATCATTATGAATGGCCATATTGTGCAATGATAGATCTGTAAATGTGTTGCAGCATGTGGTGCAGCACAAACTTTAGGTTGGGTGGAAAAGCAATAGGTGTACATTGCCTGCTTTATGACATAGTAAAGTGGACACTTGGCACTTCATTGTATTTTATTTGGGACTTTAAATTAACTAAGATAGAAGATTCCTGGGGGCGTGGCTTGGTCAGCGAACATGGCGGTCGTGTAGAGCCGGAGCTCCGACCAGCCGTTCATAATCCTTAGCACTTATCCTAAATTTACTGAAGCTGCTGGTGCGAAAGGGGCGCAAAACACAGTGCCGGACAATGCTGCGCTCCTGGCTGCGATCACGCTGTCCAGAGATGTCCTCGATGCTAAGATTGGGGCTGTGGGCTCAGATGTTATGCTCCTTCGGCAGGACTTGCGAAATGCCGTGGAACGCATAACAGGCGCTGAAACGCGCATATCTGCGGTGGAGGACGACATGACTACCCTAATAAATAGGGTCCTTGCCCTGGAAAAGACTCAGAAGGGCCTCGTGTCGAGAGCTGAGAAGGCAGATGGACGCACTCGGCGCAGCAACCTTAGATTCCTGGGATTTCCAGAAGATTGCGAAAAGGGTAATGCGGAGCGCTCCCTCACACAATGGCTGGAGGGATGGATGCCGGCCGACACTCTTTCACGCTGCTTCGTGGTAGAAAGTGCCCATCGGGCGCTGACACAGAAACCTCCAGCCGGAGAGCGCCCTCGCCCCATGATCGCCAAAGTGTTAAATTATGCTGACAGAGACGCTATCCTGAAACAGGCGAGATTGAAGGGCCAACTACTGTTCGAGAACTCTCATATCCTCATTTTCCCGGACTACACGAGGTTGGTCCAGCAGCAGAGACAATCGTTTACTGCGGCCAAGGCTCGTCTCAGAAGTCTGAAGCTACCTTATGCTCTGCTCTACCCAGTGCGGCTGCGGGTCGTCTTTCAGTCCTGCACCTTCTTTTTTGACACCCCGGAGGCCGTCTTTCAGTGGACGGACGAGACTGTAAGGGTGCGCGTCAACACAGCAAAAGGCGGGGAGTCCGACTCCTCAACCGGGGGCCCCTCTGGTAAGGCTCCTGCGGACCAGCGTAGGCGCCGAGGCAGATCTCGCTCGAGCCGCAGCTCACACTCCAGCTCAAAGACACGTAACGATAAGGAATCGCAGCAAGCCGACGAGGATGTGCCCTGAATGTGGGGGGAACTGACATTTGCTGATCCACTTGCTCGATGACAATGACCAGGGTACCAGGGTGCTTTGGCTCGGCTGGAGGCCACGCTTGCTCAGGGTTAGGGAGGGGATGACAGCCTAGTTATACATGGGCTGTGCTGAGGGGATCCATTGGAGGGGGTGCTCCCTGGCTCCCGGTTGGGGCCGGGATCACGCCCCGACCACGACAGGTGCTTCCGTGTTTGGGAGGTGCGGGTGAGGGGGGGAATTGTTGGGATTTGGGATTGTTCAAGTTCAGGAGAAGGGTCTGCGCGCAATTTGCTGCTTCTGCTCTGTTTTGGGTACTACCGTTCTTGCCGGCAGTGGGACGGGTACTATTCATACGCTTTTATACAAATGTCATAAATAAAAAGATAATGTGGGATCACGGCTAGGTCCTTGCGGGACACGCATACTGAGTTGGAATGTACGAGGGATGCTGGATAAGGTGAAGAGGGGGGCTGTATTTACTTGGGCAAAGAGGAGGGGGACTGATATATTGCTACTGCAAGAAACCCACCTGTTGGGCACCAAAGCGCTATGCCTTCAGCAAAATGGCTTCACCCAGGCCTTCCATTCTGGCTTCACGAGGGGGTCCCGGGGCGTGGCCATTCTTGTACACCGTAGAGTCCCCTTTACTCATAGACGCACATGGCTAGACGCACAGGGCAGATATGTGTTCGTGCAGGGTGAGATTGGGGGAGAGATTGTGGTCCTTGGTAGTGTGTATGCGCCGCCCCCGTTACAATGGGCCCTGGTGGAGAAGCTGATGTCCCTCTGGGTGGACATGCCTACTGTTCTATCTGTTGTGGGGGGTGACTGGAACGACGTCATGGAGGTCTCGTGGGACAGATGGCGGGGCACTGCTGGCGCTGGCGAGGGGGTGGGGAGGGAAGGGCAGGCGACTAGGTTGAGAGCAATGGCCACGGGGTTGGATTGGGTGGACTCCTGGAGATACAAACAGGGGGCGCGTAGGGAATTCACATACTTTTCCTCAGCGCGAGAATCGTTCTCGCACCTAGACTATATCTTTGTTCCACGAGCAATGGCCAATAGGCTTTTGTCGGCGGAGATCTTACCGCGGGCACTCTCAGATCACTCTCCGGTTGCAGTCGTGGTTGACGCTGGGCGCACCCGGCAGCCGTTTAGGTGGCGCATGTCGCCTTGGCAATTAATGCAGGCCCCTTATCGCGCTCACTTGACTCGCGCGCTCGCGCACTTCCTGTCCGCTAATGCGGGCTCAGTGGACTTCCCGGCAGTGCTGTGGGAAGCAATGAAGCCCACACTGAGGTGCATTGACATTTCATGGTGCGCAGCAGCGCGGAGGGAAAAGCGTAGGGACCTAGTGCGGCGAGAGGTGGAATTGGAGGACCTAGAGCGCAGGGGACGGGGGGAGGACGGCGGACAGGAGAGGCGTCAGTTGGTGATGGCGCAACAGCAATACGCATCAATACTGTTGGATGAGGCCCGGCAGGCCTGGCTTGCCACACGCACCGCATCTACCAGTGGGGCGACAAGTCTAGCAAAATGCTTCACCGCCTGTGTCAGGGCATCATGCATGCCCAGCCACTGCCCCGGATAGTCACCCCGGATGGGGAGCCGCTGTTGGAGCCTGATGCGATAGCGGGTAGCTTTGCCTCATACTATGAGACTCTATATGCGCCCCGGGAGTTCTTAGAGGCGGAAATGGTGCAGCAGTTCATAGATGACCTCCCCCTGAGGGCCGTCACGGATGAGGTTCGTGCTGCATTGGATCGACCGCTGACGATGATGAATTGGCCACAGCACTGGGCGAACTGAACTTGGGAAAGGCGCCGAGGCCGAATGGGTTCCCGAGCGAATTCTTTAGACAATATGCGACGCAGTTGACACCCCACTTCCGGCCGGTCATTGAGGAGGCGTGTGAGTGTGGCACGCTGCCCCCGGATCGGAGGTAGTTGTCTTCTTGAAGCCGGGGCGGCCCCCGGAGAGGCATGAGTCCTACCGCCCAATTTCCCTGCTCAACATCGAGGCCAAGATACTGGCAAAGGCCCTCGCCAATAGACTCAAGCCCCACATAGCGGATTTAGTTCATCCGGACCAAGCCGGCTTTATGCCACAACGTGCCACTCGGAGGCGAGCTCAGGTTGCGATTTCGGCCTGGCGGGGACTGGGTGAACGAGCTGCACTGCTGTTGGCAGACATGGATAGGGCGTTCGACTCCCTGAGCTGGACGTATTTATTTGCCCTATTCGGGCGCCTGAATCTTGGGCCCCGATTCCTGACATATGTACGACTCCTATTTACGGACCTCACGGCAGCGGTGCGAGTGGTTGGAGGACTATCCCGCTCCTTTAGTATCCAGCGGGGGACGAGACAGGGCTGCCCCCTCTCTCCATACCTATTCGCACTGGCGATGGAACCCCTCGCGGCGTGGGTGCGGATCGACGCTCAACTAAAGGGTTTCCAGTGGTCGCCTGATGTTGCGGATAGGATAGCCCTATACGCAGATGATGTGCTGTTTTTCCTCACCGACCTGGAGCGCTCGGGGCCTCGCGTACTGCGAATCCTACAAATATTTGGCGAAACGTCGGGTCTTTATATGAACCCCGGTAAGTCTACCCTCTGGACTCTGGGGGGTCCGCAGCCAATCGGTGAATGGGCCAACGGGATTCAGGTGGCCACCGATGGTGTGAAATACTTGGGGGTGTTCCTCACGGAGGACGCGTCCGTGGCCCTGGAGCGTAACGTTGCCCCGGTGTGGGAGCGTACGCGGGAAGACCTCAAGGCATGGGCCAGAATGCCGCTGTCCATTCAGGGTAGATCTGCCATTTTTAAGATGGTGGCGCTCCCGCGCCTTCTATATCAATTACAAAATCATCTGGCGTTAGTCCCACAAGGTTGGTTTCAGCGCCTTAACGCGCGTTGAGTGGCTTCATGTGGGAGGGGGACGCAGTGCGAGTTGCTTTGCAGACTTGCTTTCGCTCCACCTATACAGGAGGGCTGGCCACGTCAGACGTCCCGTCTTACTATCAAGCATCCCACCTCCTGGTTCTGAACAACTGGTGGTATGCGGACAGGGGAGACCCCGCCTATGCCGTGGAGCGAGCCCTGATGGGCTCTGCCTCCCTGCATACGCTACTATACTCGGCAGCACTTCGGAGATCCCTACCGTCCATTACACAGGTTGTCTTTCAGGTTTGGCGGCAGGTCCTGCGTAGGCTGGGATGGTGGAAGGTCCTAACGTTAGAAACCCCCTTGTGGCAGAATGGTAGATTGCCTCAACTCGCGGCCCTAGTGGGCTTCCGGGGTTGGGATGCGATAGGCATCTCTACACTAGGTGATGTCATGTCTGGGGGGGTGCTCAAGTCCTTTGATACTCTACAGGAGGAATTTGAGATGCCGCGTACCCAATTTTATAAATACCTCCAATTCCGGCATGCCCTTACTCCATATATACAGGGGGTGGAAGACATACCGGACTTCAGCCCCATCGAGGCCAAGGTCTTTATGGGAGCACTACCAGACAAAAAGATATCCCGCATCTATCAAACCTTAGTGCACCATTGCTCCACAGACCTTGCACAGCTCAAGTCCACGTGGGAGCGGGATGTTGGAGTGCTGGATGAGGAGGATTGGGTGGAGACGTTGGAGGGACCCCGGGGAGCGCCCATCTCCACGCGCCTGCGATTAATACAATTCAGGTACCTCCATCGTACATATTACACTAGACAGCGCTTGTGGGGGGCGGGCTTGATAGCATCCCCAGATCAGAGGTGGACACCCTCCTCCATACAGTGTGGGACTGCAAGGTCATAAGGAGGTTTTGGGATAGGGTGTTCAGTTGTTTGAATGAGGCCCTGGCCTGGTCGCTTCAGAAAGACCCCAAGTTGGCCCTTCTCCACGTACTAGCTGGGGTTGGGGGTAATCGCTATAAGCGTCATCTACTTCTGTTGGGGCTAACCCTGGCCAAAAGGGACATTGCAAGATCTTGGAAGGCGCCCGAGCCCCGTCACTCATAGCTTGGCAGAATGGGTTGGACTTTTGCATGGGCCTGGAACAGCCAATATATGTGGCCTGGGGCTGCCCGCGCAAGCATTACAAAATATGGAAGCGGTGGGCGGACTATCGGGCCTGGATTTGGAACCGCCTCCATAGGAAGATGTCTTTCAGCTCACTTGATGGACTGATAGCCGGTGTTGCTCGCGGACACTGTGGCATGATTGGCGAGTGTACCATGTTCCAAGCAAAGCACGGGCGGAATAGGCAGAGGCGCGTGCGGGGTGAGAGGGGGGAGGGGCGTTGAGGGTGGGTGGGGGGGTTGTACAATTTGTTGCATTTCTTTTGTTTGCCTCAATTGTTTGATTACTTCTGAGAATACTTGCATGTCATTGTACTTGATAACTTGCTTCTAGTGATAGCCTCTGGTTGTCAGAACATTACCTGATATATGTCCACCATGCAATCAATAAAATCTGTTTAAAAAAAAAAAGATAGAAGATTCCTAGACTTGTGTTTTAAGGTTACATTAGCAATGGTGGAGGACAAGATTTTTCACTCATGTTTCCAAACAAGGTTGCACTATGTAATTCTCTCATATGGATAGTCAATTCTAAATCATTTAGGATTTCTGTCTTGACAATATTTTCTCTTGGCTTTTTAATAACAGTCACTTTGAATGAGCTTCATTATGGCCAGCCAGGGTTGGTGAAATTTTAACATCCTTCTTTTTTCTCTCCACTTTTTAGTTTTCTATACCATCTGTTGCAACTACCTACGGCTGTGCATACATTCCACTGCCACAACTAGCTGCGAAAAATCATATCTATAAGGTAAATTTTTCTACTTCCTCAATATAGTGCATTGTCTATGAGACCCATCGGGAATCATTAAAAATGCAGGATGGAGTTGTGCTGGGGACGACAGACCACCATGTCTGTGTTTGCTTTTAGATAACAAATTAAAAAATATGCAGCCCATTTTCCTTAAAGGAAAGTAGGATGGATTTTAAAAACAAAAATACTTCCTTTCAGTTTCATTGTTTAAGAGTAGGCAGTGGTCCGTGGGATCACTGCCTGTTCTTAAAATATCTTTTCCTCAACCATTTACAGAGAGTAAGGGGTCCCATGGGGATCCCTTCCCGTTTGCAACTGGATTACCACCTACTTAAAGTAGGCGGTAAAATGCACATGTTTTGTGACCACATTTTGGTCGCAAAACATTTTTATATAGCACTGTGATTCGGCATTAGGAAAGGACACCCTTAACACACCCCTTCCTAATAGCGACACAGTAACACATTTTGTGGTTTGGTAAAAGGTTGCCAAAATGGAAATTTGGCCTTTGTAGATAGAAAAAGGCTTTATATTGGTCGCACATGGCCCAATTCTGCAAATCAGACACTTTGTGATCAAGAAAAAGCTACACACTTGTGGCCTTTAGTGAAGTTCGGGACCATCTAGCAGGGACACTAGCAGAGTTTAGAACAAGGTAAGGTGACAGGGAGGTGGTGGTTCTGTGCAGGGACAAAGGTTTTCCCGAGAAGCGGCTAAATATAAACAATACAGTATCTGGGAGCAAACAGGTAGTGAACAGGGAACTAGAATGTCTGCAGTGGAAACTATTACAATAACACAAGTGCAAATAACAGGAAGGTGAAAGCAGGTAAACAGTAGACAAACTGTCGACAATAATTGTGTATCTGCGCTGTGAAAGTGATCTCTCTGAGAAGTGAAAATATCAGACATATAAGCAAGGAGCAGAATAATTTTACATACTTCAAAGAGCCACTCAACATCTTCTATGGAGAAGAAGCCCTGGATGGTTCTCAGTGCCAAGGCACAAGCTTTAGAGTTTAATGGGCACCATTTGGAAGTATTGAAATCAGGATAATAATATAGCACACAAGAAGACAAGGAAAACACTGGAAGGTATACAGAAACTGAGGTCAGGGAAAAGCTATACTGGAAAAGGGGGTCAATATCTAAACTGGAATACACAGAACTGTCAATCTGCACGCTACATAGGACTACAGATACTGGGGATGGGCTCTTTGAAACAAAGAATTGTATAAAAGTTAGGTGTTCAGAATAAGCTTCAAACATGAAAATAATTTTCACTGATTATATTCATGTGTAGATATGACTCGTAAATATTTATTGTTGCTAGGCTGGACTTTAACTTTTTTGTTACAGAGGAATATGTGGTTCCCTAACGTTTTTTAAAGGTGTGATCTAGAATAAGTAAGTATCTAAAGAATTTAAGCTTTTCTAAGGTCTGATGGAATGAAAGACAGAATTATAAGCCAAATTTTTACTAGAAAAAAAGGGGGGTGATGTCACAAGCTTATTCTACCCTAAGATATTTAACTGGACATCATACAGAAATCCTAAATTCCTCACTTCAGGCACCGGTTCCAGGCAGACCCTTCCACAGCCAGCCACCAACATTGCTTCCAGATTTGAGGTCCATTTCCAAACTCCATGACCTCTGTTTTATCTGTATTTAATTTGAGGTAATATTCCATATTTATTTATTTTTTTAAATTTATAAAGCGCTCAAATACCCGAGGGTGTCTCGTCGCTAATATTGTGCGCAAGACAACTGTGGAATCTCCCCACCACAGTATCTATACTTGACAAAATGGAAATAACAATCTGAATTTCGTCGGCATATGAGATCAACAAACAAACGTAAGCCCTAATTAGTTTGGCCAGGGACGTGACATAGTAGTTAAATAATGTTGGCACCAGTACTGAGCCTTCAGGGACTCGACAGGGGAGAGAAAACCTTTCAGATTTGAAGTTGTCCCAGCACACACTCTGTCCCCTGGAAGTCAGGAAAGTGGTGAGAAGAATTAGAGTGGCCTCTTTGATTCCTATAGCCTTTAGCCGCTGCATGCTGTATGATTCACAGTATCAAACATGGCTGATAGGTCAAGTAGAATCAGGATGGCTCTACCTCCACCATCGATCAGCATGCAGATTTTTTCAGTGGCCATTATTAAAGCTGACTCTGTGGAGTGATGTTGTTGGAAGCCATGTTGAGTGTAATCAAGGTGGTCATTGGCTTCAAGGTAACCAGTTAAAACTTGGTTAATAGCTTTCTCACGGATTTTGGCTGCCAGGGGTAGACAGGAAATCGGACAGTAGTTTGTCAACTCAGATGGGTCAAGGGAGGGTTTCTTTAGGATGGGTCTAATACAGGCATTCTTCCAGGAAGCTGGGAAGATTCCTGTCCTACTGCCATTGTTCAGAAGTGGGGTTAGAAGGGTACTAATCTTACCCTAACCCAGATGTATTATGTCGGGAGGACTGGGATCTGTTGGGACCCTGATTTTGTGGCTAATAGCAAATAGTTGACTTTGTTCTAAGTAAAAAGGGAAAAACTGCTCAACTGGCCATCCCTAATAGAGGAGTAAAGATCCTCCATCGATTGTAAACAAGAGGTGGTTGGGGCAGGGATCCTCCTAGCCAGTTCATCATATATCGTTTGAACATTAGACTGGAAGAAGTTTGTCATTTTATCGGTGAGAGGTTGATCAAGAGCAAATTGATTCTCCTGTTGCACATTGGACAAGGCGGTGACAGTCTTTTTTGAACTTTTGATAGCTTCCTTGTATTCAGTTAGTGCAAGTTTGTAGGTAGCTTTACCTTGCTTGCTATATTCTGTCCTCCATGCACGCTCTGATTAACTACACTTAGATTTTAGAAGTTTAGGCTCAGAGTTATACCACGGGGCAGAAAATGTGTTTCTCCACTGTTTAATTGTTCTTTGTGGGGCCAACTGGTTCATGGCTGACATAATCCAATTTTTGTAATTGTCAGCCGCCTTATTGGTGTATGCCACTAGGACGGGTGTACTATTATCAAGTAATTCTATTAAAGCGTATTTCTGATATTACGCCAAGATCTTAGTTTGGTGGGGGGCAGGTTTTGTACTGAGTGAGTTGATTATTCAGACCGAGTAGGTTAAAGAGAATTGCCATATGATCAGTTCAGGTTAAAGGCAATGCTTTGTTCACCGTAATTGAAGGATTGTGAGGAAAGATCCCATCCAGCATATGACAAGCCTTGTGTGTGGGTTCTGAGACTATCTGTGTTAGTCCAAAACCATCCAGATTGTTTAGTAAAGTGGAAGTATCTGCATTCTTGTCACACTCTAAATGAAAATTAAAATCCCCCAGTATGGTAAAATAATATTTGAAATATTAAATGATGTTCAAAAGGTAGTCAATGGATCAGAAATACGAATACAAAAGCATGCCCAATAAAGGGGCACTTAGAAAGTATAAGACCAAAGTTACAAAAAACTGAGCCGAAATGAGTTATGTGTTAAGCTAAAGTGTCTCCACTCCGTACAGAAAATAGATATTGCTACAAATATGTATCTAAACAATGTAGCTCTGCACCAATGTGAATTGTGATTCAAAAGTAAGCCATAGGCAGATAGGTCAATTCCTGGTAACTACCAGACCAAGCTTTGGTCAGCCAGAAATCATCTCACTAATAGATTTGCCTCAAACAGAAGTCATGGTGGTCCATTGAGCAAGGAAGAAATGATCCCTGGCTCAGGTTTGAAGTACTCAGTGAAAGTAGGTTAAGACGAAGGCTGAACCACACTTGGGTTAATGACCAAAGCAACATGGGTGCATACAAATTTGTGAATGTCCGACCATACCGATTTAAAGGGCAACCAGAGATTATGTAGATGATTGTCATTTAGGTTAAATGTATGTGAATTTATCCCATGTGAATATCTTGAAATACTGACAAAGTTCCTGAGGTTGTGGACCCCATGTAAATGAAATCTTAGTTAAAATCTGATCAATCTCAAGTATAACTTAATGTAATTTTTCTATGTATATTCAAATATTTTGTATCTTGAATGTTATTATCTGATAGAACTAAATACATACCAAATTGCTTATCCTCTCACTGACAAAGTTTACATACACTTTTTTTACTCACATTATGTGTCTCACTTGTCATTGCAAAAACAACAGGTGATGGACAGAATGCAGAACAATGGCATACATTCACCCCAGTACAGAGATCTGGGCCTAAATCCGTTTTTTTGCACTCCACACCACCCCAGTTCAGACATGGCCATATGCAAATCAGCCTTGACCCTGTGCCTCATGGGAACAGTCCAGCCCGAACTGCCAAGCCATGTCTTTCCTGGACCGGAATCAAGCATCCCAGGACCAGTTTCTGGCTATCAGTCGTCTTCAGCCAGGATAGCTTGACTCCAGTGGTGTGGAGAGCATGGGACTCACGTCTGAGCATACCCATCCCACTCGGGGTGAAAAATGCAAAAACAACAGCTGATGGACAGAATTCAGAACAATGTCATACATTCACCCCAGTACAGAGATCTGGGCCTAAATCCATCGTTTTTTTGCACTCCACACCACCCCAGATCAGATATGGCCATATGCAAATCAGCCTCACTTGTCATTGTGCATTTTTACCTCTGAAGCATGTACACTTGAGTCAAATGTGTTGATTTGTACACATTTTGGAAATATGCCTTCTTGCACTAGTCCACTTTTCCCTCTGACATTCACTGTGAAAAATAGGATACCTCCTAATATGCAAATATCTAGACTCTTATTTTAAAGGGGCGGGAATGAGTCTAGATGTAAGCAGATTGGATAACAGTCTCCCTGGGTTAAATTCAAGAGAATTTAAAAACAGAGGGGTTGAAATTAAATGTATTCCCATGTTAAATAATAGAAATTTAACCTGAATCTTTGCTCTGCTTTTCATTTTATTGAGTGCAATATTTCTGCTCCTGCAACATTTCCCTCCTATTTTAGGACAGGAAACAAAATGTACTTTCTATAACTCGTTTTCTGTTCTGTGATCCCCTCACAGTTTGATTCAATCATACAAGACAGCAACAAAAATCTGGTTCATCACATCCTGGCCTACGGCTGTCCAAACTCCACCAACGTCAACATTGCACCTGGCATTTGTATGTCCAATCCAGACTTTTATGCTTGTTCGGAGGTGATTGTTGCATGGGCTGTTGGTGGCAAGGTAAGTCAATGAATGGAAAACTGGGCTTGTCCAGAGTTTGTGGTCACAGTTACACGCACCATTGAGTACTGGAGGTATTCTATCATGGAGGCGGGCAATTCTATGGCATCTATAACTCAGACTCTCTATGCATTGTTGGTGCTACAGGGTAGCTTTCCATGTTGCTCAACGATCACTTCCATTTTGATGAAAGATCTTTTATTTTTTGCATCAGAATAATTTCTCTTGTAACTCAAAGTTCACCTCCTGTCTTGTAGCCTCTGTTGCTCAGTTGTAACATGCCCCCTTTCTCACCTCTCACCTCCTGTTTTGTTCCACCCACTAAGCAACATAACCCCCCACCCCCTCCGAAAGCTATTTGACAGGATTAATCAGACACAGAACTGATTCAAAGGGGTCAAACTACGGGTGCAGAAGAGTAAAAGAGGTACACAGGAAAAGGAAAATAAAGGAGAGGACAACCCGAGTGCAAATGTTTGATCTGTGTCACAGTTTGAAAAGACAAAAGGAAACCTTAAAAATGCAATGACTGATATTAAACGTTCACACAAACAGCACCATATGAACTATGTATCAGGAGGGAAGCTATACACTAGCAGAAATGACTCAGTATTCTCTTTTAGGTGTTCTTTAAGCCAATGTGAATTCCCCTTTTACCAGGACAACTGTAGCTCAAAATGATGACTTATGTACATTAATGTTGAAAACACCTGTGCAAAAAAACAAAATGATATCACTAAAGAAACAAGTCATAAAGAAAGGGACGAAAAGATAGAAGGTAAAAAGAGGGAAATGTCAAAAAACATGAATAGGAGAAGGAAAGTAGGTTCAGGAAGTGGAGAAATTAAAGTAGAAAAACAGCAAATGGGGAATATAGGAAAGACGATTATCAACAATGTTTACAAAACAGACAACTGTAAGTAGAGCAAGATGTGCCATATATATATTTGCAGTAGAGACTTTTCTAAAAATGAGAATAACATAATCAAAGAATAGGGAATAACTCAAACCTTTAATCTTTTACTTCTAACCTGAATGAAACAAAAGCTTGACCTTGAGTGCAGAGCAACAGCTACGGATTCAATTGGTACAAAATTGTTAGGTTAGGAATCTATTCCAAAGAAAACTAGTGAGACTAGTGAGTATTGGGATGTTACTGAGATCACAGCTACAGGATTGGCTTGAGTTGGCAATGATTATCAAGAGAAGAACCTGGTATTCCTTACCATTAAACTGATCCAGGTTCTGTTGGGATACATAGCCCTTGCTTGTACCTGATTTCCTCAACCATCAATGCTCACGTTGCTCACTATTCACTTTCCCTCCTGTTTAAATATTCATCAGCTAAAATTACGCATTGCATCGCAACCATAAAGCAAGGCAAGTAAGGGCATAGCTCATAGAGATAACTCCCCCAGGCAGTATTAACTTATGTAGGAGGCACAGTCCCAGCACTGAATGTTGGTTCCTTTCATCACCAGAATGAGATAGGTGGTGCACCACTTTTCTTGGAATGCTAGAGGCCTTCCTGGCCTACACAACTGGTATCAGGTTGCCTCTCAGTGTTTCAGTCAATGTATTTGCCCCACACTGTGACCAAGTCAATGTGCCCATCTGCAGGATACAGTGTATACAGGACATACATCTGATAATAGGAACACAGTAAGATGAGTAACAGTTGTACATCTTTCAAGCTCTTGAAAGATCAGCATTGGATTCTCATGTCCAATCACAGGAAATGTTTTGGAGATTACCAACAAGACCCAGCAGATCTGTACCAGAGTGTAGGGATAAATATTCGGTGTTGACGGGGGCGATGCCCATTCCACTTTAGCCAATGCCTGGAAGGCGACATCATTCCTGTTGTATGTAATAATGGGTGGAGAGGGGGAGCAAGTGTCTAGGAAGTGATTTTGTAAATATGATCTCGCTGGGCCCTTCAGATTTTCTATGGTTCCTATCCCAGACCTCACCCAATTCTGAGATCCCAATACAGTCCCAGTCTTTAAATCCATCCAGGGGCTCCAATTGTGAAAACTAGAACCCTGCCAAAGAAGGGTTTCCCGTGTCAACCAGACTCCTCAGCATATCCACCTAAGGTCCATATGCCGCTCCTGCAGGTTGGTCTTCATGACAGAAGGTAGCGAGTTTAGAACTCCAGCTCTGATTATGTAACGTGCAACGGCCATTCAAACAGACCCACTTCCTACCTGTGTGCTGGTTCATTGGTCGTACCAAAATGACAGTTGTTATTCGAGACAGGCTGGGCTGTCAAAAAATAAAGCTATATGGTGGATATATCTTCTCCACTATTGTAGACCGCTTGCAAGCTCATAACAAAGGCTACCCTTGATTGTTTGAAATTTCTTACCAGTTGAAATACCCTGTTAAAGAAGCTGGCTGGCATATTGTATAGTTCTGGAGTGCATAAAGGACCCGTGGTAGAGCAATCATTTTAAATAACATAGCTTTATCGAACAGGGAGAGGGAGGGTTTGTGAGTTACAAAAGTTGTTGCGCGGTGTATGGGGCATGGTGAGTATATTGATGTCCCAGCAGAACTGAGAGCTCAGCAAGAATTGCACATCCAGGTGTTTAAGATTGTCAAGTTTGACTCGCTGCTGGGACTGCCATACCATTGCCTGGGGTCCACTCTGCACCAGGATCAGTATTGATTAGTCCCAATTGACCATGCCTGAGGTCCCTCTGTATAGGGAAAATATGTTTTCAGAGCTATAACAAAGCTTTGACCTTTGGTGTTTTCACTTAATAATGTGTTGCAAATCGCAGAGTCCAGCATCGCAAGTGGAGAGTTGTTATGTGGAGTGACATACAACACAGTGGAGGAGAGTATTGTAGAGTCTATTGTCATAAACTGGAGTATTAAAGATTGGAATTGAGTTGGGTAGTGTATAGTGTATTAGCGTGTCATACAGTGTAGTAAAGTCTTCTATAGTGTCGTGGCATTGTGTCTCATATAGTGGAGTCAAGTATTGTAGACTGGAGCAGCGAGTTGTACAGTGGAATGGCATGTCAAAAAGTGGAGTAGGGTGTTTTAGACTGTCATAGAGTGGAGTAGAGTGGAGTAGGGTGAAGTAGTACATCATAAAGCAGAGTATCATCAAGTAGAGTGTTATAGAGCACAGTGGGGGAGGGTGTCGTAGAGTGGAGTGCCATGCCATGTCATTTAGTGGAGTGGTGTATCGTGGTGAGAATTTGAGTGTTGTGGCATCATGTCATATATAGTGTAGTACAGTGTAGTACAGTGGAACAAAATGGATGGGCATAAAGGCGAGTAGAGTATCATAGAGTGTAGTACAGTGTTGTAGAGTGGAATTGCATACAATGGAGTAGAGCAGAGCAGCGTAGAGCTGAATATGGCACAGTGACGTAGAGTGGGATAAAATGTAGTGAATTGGTCTATACTAGAGTGGAGTTACACTGGAGTGGAGTAGTGCAGAATGGAGTAAAGTGTCATAGAGTGGAGTGGCGTGTTGTGGACAACAGTGGTGTGGAGTGCAGTAGAGTGAAGTGGCGTACCATACATTCTAGTAAAGTGTCATAAATCAGAGTGTTGTGTTGCATAGTAGAGCATAGTGTGGTGACTTACAGTATTGGAAAGTGATATAGGCTACAGTAGAGTACAGCTACAGAAAGTCTAATTGATTTTTGTAGAGTGGAATGGTGTACAGTGGATTGGCATATATTGTTATAAAGTACAATGGCATTGAGTGGCGTACAGTGGAGTGGCATACAGTAGAGTTGTGAAGTAGAGTGGAGTACTATGTCAGACAAAGAGTTGCATACTGTGGACCTGGAACTGCAATTGTACCTCCAAAATTTTGATATGGTCTCTCTCCAAGAAATTGAAAATAATACTGTTAAAAAAGAATCACTCATACAGGACAAAGCTGCCCTGATAGTGCGCACTCATGGCTGGTTCACCATACAGTCCTACAGCAAGGCGTCAGCCCAAGCCTATCTCCACACTAGCTTCTCTAGAACCATCAAGGATAAGTTCTTGGAACTTCACCTAGGCATATTACAATCTGCATGTCATATGCCGCCGTGGAACGCCCTCCGAAGCCAGCAATCTGCTCACTATGCGGGGAGGGAGAGGAGGACATAGTGCACCTGCTAACCATAAGCAGGATTCTATCACAGGAGCTTTGGACCCTCCTTAGAAAAACTCTTTAATAAGAAACACACCCTGTCTTGCAGACAAGCAGTGTTAGAAAGCTTTGCCGGCGAGGATGTCCAACTAAGCTGTCGCTTTGTGAAACTCCTATCCACATCTGAACCAAACATTAAAAGACAAGCCAAACAACTAGTAGACGGTAATGTAGCTGAGTGGATCATGGTATCCTGACCCAACCCTCATAAGACGCTGATTGCTGCTGCTGTCTTAATGAGAACTTCAGCACAGTTAAATACCGGTACACCACGTACTTTAAATGGACCCACACTGGGTAGATCGCACCATAGAAACTATTTTTATGTTGAGCATTCACTCTCTTCTAAGTATCTAACGATTTTAAATGAATGCATTGTTTTATTCTACTGCAAGATTATATGCAAATTGCTGCGTTGCACTTTGCACTTTTCTCTGCTGTAAGTTAGGCGGAACACTTGTAGAGGTTGAAAATTGCTGCTCTTGCACTTTTCACTTTCCTTGCATCCTCAAGCACTTTGCTTTCTGTTTTTTCACCTAATGTGCTGCTAATTATTTGAATGATGAGGTCAGCTACTCTTGCTCTGCTTCTAAGTTTATACCCACAGGGAAACTGACTGCCTGTTCACAAAGACTGCCGTGTTGAACACTCATGAAACTCACTATTATCCCTGCAGAGGTTAATTGTTGTCTTGCACATTGCAATTTCCCTTGCATGCCCAACACTTTGTCTTTTGCTGCTTCATCTATCCTGTTGTCAAGCATCAGATTAACGAGGATAGGTCTTGCTGTTAAGCCGCTAAGCTTATGATCATTAAAAAACAGATTTCTTATACTTTTTCTCTCAAAGGTTTCAAGTTACTCCCTAAGGGGTATTGGGGTTTTATTTTATCAAATTTTTTATGTGTTTTAACGATGACTTATTTTTTTTTTGTTCAAACTGTTGCTGTGAAAATACAATAAAAGATGCACGTTAGTAAAGGTTTTAATTAACTGTACAATACATTACATTTCAATTTACATAAAGTGTTGTATAGTGGACTAGAGTATCATAGAGTAGAGTAGAGTGTTTACAGTGGCATACAGTATAGTATATTGTTGTACAGTGAAGTGAAGGGGTATAGACAGGAGTAAAGTGTTGGAGAGTGGCATACAGTGTAGTTAAGTGTTGTAAAGAGGAGTTGCATAGAGTAAAATTAAGTGTAAAAGAGAGGAGCTGCATACAGTAGATTGTTGTATAGTTGTGTAGAGTGAAGCAAAGTCTCGTACAGTGAAGAAGTGTTGAGTGGAGTGGTGTAGCATATTGTGGATTAAAGCACAATAGAGTGCATTGGTGTGTCATAGAGTAGAGTGGAATGAAGTGGGGTGTACTGGTGTAGGTTGTAAACTGTTATAAATCGGAGTGGGGTCTTTTACGGTAGAGTGTTGTATAGTGGAATAAAGTGTAATACATTGGAGTGTACTGTCATAGAGTGGAGTATAGATTTGGAAAGATGGCATGTACAGGAATAGAGTGGAGTAGAATGGCGTAGAGTGCCATGAAGTGTGGTAGACCTTTATAGAGTGGAGTTATAAAGAGTTGAGGAGAGTGTCAAACAATAGAGTGGCATAGAGTGGAGAGAGGGACAGTATAGTGGCATAGAGTGGATTACCGAAAAGTGGAGCAGTGTACAATGGATTAGTATAAAGTGAAATACTGGACAGTGGAGTGTAGAAAAAGGGAGTGGCATAGAGTGGAATAACGTGGAGTGGTGTACAGTGGCGTGGCATCGAGCGAATTAGGGTACTGTATAATAGCGTAGAGTGGGGTGGCATACATTGAAGTGGCTGAGCAAACTGTTATAAATTGGAGTGGTGTCTCACATTCTAGAGTAGAGTGCTGTGTCAGACAGCTTTGTATACTGTCGTAGTGTGGAGTAGATTGTTGTACACTTGATAGTAGGAGCACAGTGTTGAGAGCAAATTTAGACAGTGGAGTGTATGGAGAAAAGGTGGAGCAGAGTTGTCTAGTAGAGTGGCATAGAGTGCAGAAGAGTTTTTTGAGTAGAGTTATATGGAGTGGAGGAGAGTACATTGAAGTGGTGTACAGTGAAGTAGCGCAGAGTGAAATGGCATAAAGTGGAATGGCATAGAGTTGAGTAGCACAGACTAGAGTGGCCTACAGTGGAGTTGTGTAAAGTTGAATAGCTTATAGTGTAGTAGCGCACAGTGGGGTGACATAATGTGGAGAAGCGTATAGTGGAGTAGCATACAGTGCAGAGGTGTGCAGTGAAGTGGTGTAGACTGGAGTGGAGTACACTGAAATGGGTTGCATGTAATAACATACAGTGAAGTGGTGGACATGGGAGTGGTATCCAATGGAAAACCGTTGAATCGAGTGGGCTGGAGTGGAGTGGCATACACTGGAGTGGTGTAGTGTGGAGAAGCATACAGTGGAGAGGCTAACAGTGGAATCTCATAGACCAGCAGGGTGACATACAGTTATTGGCTTAGAGTGGAATAGCATATACTGGAGTGATGTATAGTGGAGTGGCATACACTGAAGAGACGTAAAGTGGAGTTGCATACACTGTAATAGCATACAGTGAACTGGTGTACAGGTGAGTGACATCTAATGGAATTGGAGCGGGTGGAGTGAAGTGGCATACACTGGAGTAGCACAGAGTGGAGTAGCATACAGTGGAGTGGCATAGAGTTGAATAGTATTGAGAGGACTGGCATAACAGTGGAATGGCATATAGGGGAATAGCATATACTCAAGTTGTGTATAGCGGATTGGCATACAGGTAGACTGGCATAGTCTGTAGAGGCCTGGAGTGGAGTTGCATACAGTGTAATAGCAAGACTGGACTGGCATAGAGTGGAGTTGTGTTCGGTATGATAGTATAGAGTGGAGTGGCATAGGACAGAGCATTGTACAGTAGAGTTGTGTAGAGTGTAATAGTGCATAATGGAGTAGTATACAGTGGAGTGGAGTATAATGGAGTGGGATAGACTGGAGTAGCGTAGAGTGGCATGGGGTGGAGTGTAATAGTGTACAGTGGAGTGGCGTAGAATGGGGAGGGGTTTAATGGAATAGCGTAGAATGAAGTGACAGAGTGGAGTGTCATACACTGGAGTGGCATAAAGTGGAGTAGTGTACAGTGGAGTGACATACAGTGGAATAGAGTAAAGTGAAATTGCATATAGTGGAGTAGCGTCCAGTTGTGTACACTGGAGTGAGTTAGTCAGGAAGGGTGTACAGAGGCACTGCGTACACTGTAATAGAGTACAGTGGAGTGGCATAGAGTAGAGTCTCGTACAGTGGAGAGGTGTACAGTGAAGAGGTGTACAGTGGAGTGGTGTAGAGTGGAATAACGTATAGTGGAGTGGCTACAGTGGCGTGGCATATGGATGTATGTGAAATTTAGCAACAATGTAGATTATGGTGTGCAGAATAAGGAAAAACAAAGAACTGCACTGACTTGCAATTCTCCAGATTTACAAATCAACACAGGGCCATACATGGTGGCCTTGTGTTCCTTTCATAATCTGGTTTATGTATTGCATTGCCCTTGCTACATAATGAGTGACTCAAGGGAACCAAAAACCAATAATACAGCTAGGTCTTAGTTATATTTTGGGCCATGGCATACCGTGATTTGCAGTATGCTGAGGTTTATGGCGATGACAAGTCAGTATGTCATTGGGAGATGGCTGTTTTTAGAGAAAGAAAAGGCAACTATATCATTTTTACTACACTTTGGCCGTGTTCAGTGTTAGGGCCTTAGATGTAGGTAAGTAGTAGGTCCCTAACTATTACCACTTCATTTAAGTGGTAATAAGTAGGGAAATTTATATTTTTTACAAAAATATTTGTAAATAAATTTATGTCCATGTACCACATTAGTTTTGCAACATTTTGTGAAATTCCTCAAAAGTAGAGTGGTGACAGTTATCACTAAGTTTAAATACCTTATAACTGTTAAAATACCTAACCTACTTAACGCATAACCCAAAAAACATAATCTTTGCACTATAATGTATAACAAGAGTGAAGCTATGAGATTGTGCACAATCCGGGGAAGGATCAGAACCCAACTAATTACTTTTCACAAGTGCTGCTATCTCACCGAAGTTCGGCTTCAAGGACAGCTAAAGCATATCTCAACTTCAATGTGAGATTCAGCACTCCAGACAGCTGAAGTTTATCCAGGGCCATTGGAATTAGGCGATTGTGCAGCGATTTTCGCATAGTTATAGATTTGTTGCATTTACCAGATAATCCATCATCTGCTGCATAATCTACAGATAGATTTTAGCAAAAAAAATATTTTAGTTTTTAGCTCAATTGGTTCAAAAGTTACTAAAAACTTAGCCACACACGTTATCCTGTAGTGGAAGGCCCTTTTCAAATGTTGACTGGTCTTATTTATGTAGCTTATTGCTATGTTTGGGTGTTAAACTGGTACTAGTGACTTACAACCAAAGCCCAGACAGTGTTAAAAAGCTTAAAAATGAGAAAAATAATGTAGTAATACTAACCCAAAATGTGCTGCATAATGCCCCATAATTTTCCTTTTCTTGCTCCATTGTTTACCCAACCCTGCTGCATAATTTGGCTCTCCCCTGCCGTATAACTCCAGTGGCACTGACTATATCTTAATTTCATTATGAGATTCAGCACCCCAGTGGCTCTGTGAAACAAATCATTGCTGCCAACAATGCAGATAAGGACATTAGCATAATCAAAGAATTCATTACCACACACTTCTGGAGGAGTACCCACCTCCTTGCCTATGTTGTGGAAATCCAAAAGTTCAAAAATGTACATGATTAGTTAGCAGTCGCCCAAGAAGGTGTATTACTGTGAGGCTCAAGACGTGGCCTACCTGGAAGCCTAAGACTGCGGGCCATCAAGTGGGACCATAAAGGACACTGTGACATCGTAGCCACCAAAAAAGCCTTACAAGCAAGATCGAGAGTGGTTCCCTAGGCTATATGAGAAGTGGAGAAGGAACTGAAGGAGTGCCACATTTGCAATTGTTGGGGACGCAGCGCCCAGTGACAATGTCTGGCCTTCTTGCCCATGCTTTGGAGAGGGTTGTAGTTGACTTGTTTGGGTCTTTAGGAAATGCACACCTTCTTTTGGTAGTCATAGATGAATCTTTACGTTTTCCTTTGGTGGAATTTTTGAAAGATGTTACAGGAATTCGATTAGAAATTACACCGTTACTAATACTTTTTAGTTTAGGCCAAGATAATATATTGGCTTCAAACAAAAAACAAACAAACAAAAAAAATATCTCTACACAAGATCGGGAGGATTAGTGGAGGCTTTGTGCCTCTAAATATACAAATTTGGTTTGACTTAATTATCTCAAAAACTACTGAACGGATTTGCACCAAATAACAAACAGACAGTTAATTTTCCTTGAGTACATAAAGTCAAAGATTCCCACGATAGCAAATTTACACCCATTTTTAGATCTCCCCAACAAGAAAAACCTGCTTGCTTCAATGGTAGTCTAAACACGTCATCAAAACATTCTAAGGTGCCAGGGGAACCCCAAATCTGAAAGTACTCAGAATAATAAGAAACTCCAATTTTATTTCGGATGCAAACCCAGTTTTTCACTGCCTGTAACAGGATCTTAAGTTTAACCTTTTTGAAATATTTTGGGTCCCCTGCTCATCACCTAGCTCACTCAATATTGCTCCATAAACACGACCCAATGCAGAGTCGTCTGGTTTGTTTAATAACATCCTGAAATTTTTAACGTGAAAGACATGAACGTACACCATAAGTCAGGCAGCCTAAGGCCCCCCTTCTCCAACCTCCTCCTAAGCCTTTTCCATGAGAAACAACCACCCTTTGATGCCCACACAAAGCTGCCAATCTTTCCCTGCAGCTTTGCGACCTCATTCTTATGAAATGAAATGGGTATATTATTAAAAAGAAAAGTAATTTTTGGGAGGATAATCATTTTAATTAAATTGATCCTGCCATATATGTTGATAGGGAGGTTTGCCTATCTATTCAATAATTTCCCCACCTCATGGCTAATCTTTCTCCAATTAACAATAGAAACATCTGCTAACTTCTGAGTAACTAAAATGCTGAGATATCGCATCTGAGATTTAGCCCCAGGGGTCTCAGGTGTTTGATTCCACTCCATTACCTCAGTTTTGTCTCTATTCACTCCATATCCAGAAACATTCCCAAAGGACTCAGCTCTAGCCAACAGTTTAGGAATAGAAACTCCGGGATTCTGTGTATTTAAAATCAAATCATCTGCATATAGTGCTAGGTTAGCCTCAAGTTTATTATATCTAAATTGAGAAATGGTAGAATCTTGCCTAATCGATGCCGCCAGAGGTTCACTATAAATATTAAACAACAATGGCGACAACTGGCACCCCTGCCTTGTACCTCGCATGATGTTGAACCACTCAGTTAATTCCCCATTAACTAACACTCTAGCTCTAGGTGCTCTATAGACAGCCTGGACAGCTTTCATTAGGTTCTTGGGAAATCAAAAAATTTCCAGAGACTCCCATAAATATGGCCAGTGGACTTGGTCGAACGCTTTAGCAGCATCAACTGCCACCATGGTTACAGGAAGGTTATAGCAAATCCACTATCCCCAACATTATACCAGTTAGCTCATTGAGCTGTCCTCCAGGGATGAACCACCTCTGATCAGTATGAATGATGCTTTTTATAATTTTGGCTACCCTAGTGGCCAATATCCCCGTAAACACCTTATAATCCGTGTTCAAAAGGGATATAGGACTATAAGATTTAGCGACAAGCGGATCCTTATTTGGTTTTAAAATTAAGACTATCGTAGCCTCTGCCCATGATGCCGGGGAACCCTTCCCATTCCTCAATATGCTATGAAAAAGTTCTTTAAGCACAGATATTAGATTATCCTCTAACAGTAAGTATAACTCTATCGGGAGGCCATCTGGGCCCGCCGCTTTTCCTCTTGCCATCTTTCTCAGCTGTAGGTGTATTTCTTCCTCAGTTATAATCTTGTGTAAAGATCTGATCGGCTGCCAAACTTCAACCAGGAAGTGCTAGCAGCCATCTTGGCATTTGGACTCAGTCCAGTCCCAAAACAAAAAGTAAAAAAAAGAGAAGGAGCGGGTAGGAATACTCTGCTCCCATTGGCTTGGTGCTGGAGTCCACCAGGGACCCTGCCTGGGCCCAAAAACATTTTTTTAAACGTGTTCATGGCAAGAATCACAATGGATTTCAAAATTTGTGGCAAAAATGGGGAAACATCCTTTACAACGCAACTTTTACTCCGCACTACCATTACGATGCAGCTATTACAACGAAAGTCATTACAACGACTTGCGCTGGAGGGCGCTGTAGGATAGGGAATAGTTTAATTTTCTATCCAACACCTTCCCTACTATCCACGGGGACTTGAGTTGGAATAGAAAATTAAACTATTCCACTATCCAGCGCCCCCCAATGCTAGTCGTTGTAACAACTTGCGTTGTAAAAACTGTGCTGTAATGGCATGCGGAGTAAAATCATGCGTTGTGAATACATACATCCCAAAAATGTGTTTCTCATTCAGCCTCTGGTGATCTAGGTCCCGGAACAAGTGTGAATTATAGAAAAGGGGAGGGGGTGCATGCGAACCCCCTTCCTGAAGGCTGTCTAAGCCACGAGGACAACCATCTCTCTGGGATTTATTTAAAAAAGGAATAAGAGGGGGGTCACGCGGCTCCCCTCATTTGGCCTTGACGGGCTTTGGGAACAACCAACTCTCCTGGGCATGTTTACATTAAAGCAGGGGGTAGTGGACCCCCCTTCAATGTTAAAAATTGCCCTAGGGACCACCTCCTGCCCGGGGCACAAACTAAGGGGCTCATTACGATGGCGGAACGATCACCACCACCGTGCCGGCAGTGGCAATCTTTCCGCCATTGTCATGATTTACCACCGCCAAATTATGATGGCGGTAGCTATCGCGGCGGACGGAAAGTCAGACTGCCATTTTTCCACCTGTAGCAATCGTCATGATTGCCTGGCGGAGCGGTCAGCATGCCCAGTAGGCTCCGCCAGCACAATTATGATGCCAGCGGAAGCCAGCCTTTCCGTGGTGGTAGAACCGCCATTAAAAGGCTGGTGGAGAATGTCTTCAGGGGCCCGTTGTGGGCCCCCCCTTGTGTTGGGGTAGGTGTGGGTGTACCGAGGGGGTACCCATGGTACCCCCTTACATTCCACTGCACCACATGGCAGGAATAGTGTAGTGCATGCCAAGTAGTGCAGTTAAATGCACAACATGCTCTTTTTAATATCGCGATGGTGCTGTCAGCAGCCACCGCCGCAATGTTGAAGGTGCAGAATCTGACCACAGCGGTGGCAGTCCCATCATATTTGCATTGGTGGGACTGCCACAAGCGAATGTTGGTGGGACCCAATCACCGCTCCCCATTGTAATGAGTCCCTTAGTAATTAGGTGTAGGAGGGCAGGGCAGCCCTCCCTCCCAGGCCATATGTGGCCCCAGTGATCACCACCTCCCCAAGGCAAGTGTTAATTAAAAGTGGGAGTCATTTTTCCATGTTCAACATGTGGGGTTGTGTGTTGAGTTAAAATTTACTTGAAAATTGAGAATTGATAACCTGTGAGCAAGGCACTGATTGCATCACAACACGTAGGGTGTTTGTCTTCATACCAGATGCTTTGTTGGACAGTCAGGATTAAGCAATAAACATGTTTCGCATTTACAATGCCAGAGTCCGCATCACTATTGCAGTAAAGTTGAATGAGGAGGTTATATATATATATCGAGAAAGGCTGAGTGCCGAAACGCGAGGGCGTCGGCGTCTGTCTGTCTGAAAATAAAGCAACCTTATCAAATACGGCAAACCCGTGAGTGTGGGTAATTCTTGGAAACTGTCAAGAGTTGGAGCACAATATATATATATATAGATAGATAAATTGAATAATAACAAACATAATTTACACTTCACAGTAGAACTGAGTGACAATCGAATAAACTTCCTTGATCTAGAGATAAGAATTGAACAGGGAAGAATACACACACAGCTATTCAGAAAACCCACGGCAGGAAATTCTATACTACATTCCAGCAGCAGCCATCCCCCTAAGTTAATCCACAGCATTCCCTATGGGGAATTACTCCGGATAAAAAGGAATTGCACATCGGAGGAAGATTACACCAGAAATGCAAGTGCAAGCGTGGATAGATTTAGAGTGCGAGGCAACAATATTAGATGTCTGGAAGAGGCCCAGAAAAAAGTTAATGCTATGCCACGAACAGAGATGTTAAAAGAAAAAGTAAAAGATACTGAAATTGAGGGAAAGTTTAGATTCATCACCACCTTTTCGGAGGGGGTTGGTGGGCTAAGACAAATCCTGAAGAAAAACTGGAAACTTCTAACTACAGATCCAGTTATTGGGATGGACATGCCGAACCAACCGATGATAACTTATAGAAGGGCCAGGGCATTACGGAATACACTGACAAAGAGCTATATGGCACGACCAGTAGACCGACCTTTTGGAGAACACAAACCAGGATTCTACCCATGTGGCCGGTGCAAGGCGTGCAAACCTAGCAAAAAAGTAATATCTTATGATGTCAGGGGAAAAATGCGAAAAATAAAGGTATTCCTAACATGCTCGACCCCCTTCACAGTATACTGTCTCACTTGTCCATGTGGACTACGTTACATTGGCAGCACTGTAAACCCCATGAAAATGCGTATCTTAGAACATCTCAGGGCCATCACAAACTGTGATCCTGCCTACCCAGTAGCTAGGCACTTCAAACAACATCATAAGAGCAACAGTGACCTTATATCCTACTTTGGGCTAGACCATGTACAGGCGAGCCCCAGAGGTGGGGATAGACTACAAAAATTGAGAAGGCTGGAATCCAGACACATAATAGACATTGGAACGAAGGCACCTGGGGGCCTAAATAGCCACGAAGAAATGACAGTACACTTGGGGTAGGGGGCTCCCTGCTCCATTAAAAAGATCCAGAAAGTTAGCTGACCTCGTGTTTTAAAGACATTTTAATACTAGATATGTGTTAGAGTGAATTTGGGTTTGCACAGTGGGTGAAAAGAAATAGGGAAATGTCTAAGGGAGGTAATTATGCAAGGCAAGCCCATACAGGGCTATATGTTAAAAATGGGTATATCAACTGTGTATGACAATTGCAAATAGCCCATCCAGGGCCATATGAATTGAACTGCAATGTAACTAATGCATATAATGTAATAAGAACATTTACTGTGCAAATATAAAGTACATGCCGTGGCACTACCATAAGCGTAATATGACAGGCTCACAATATTATGTATATATGTATAGAGAGAGAATGCCCATTCAGGGCGTGAACCGCAATGTTATACAAATGCTAGACAAACCATTATAAGATGGTGACCACAGAATTGTCCTTCGTTTACCTCTATGACATGCACGTGATGGGTATTTAAAAAACAAAAAAATGGCGCGCAACTGTACCATAGACAAAGGCGGTAGCCGAAACGCGTCTGGTTCTCTGAGGGTTGCAATAAAGAATCTGAACCCTCCTCCCGCGAGTGCTGTGTCTTCTTCGAAGGTGAGGAGGAGTGAGCTTTGATAAAAGCGGGGTGCCGCCCCCCGCACAACAGCACCCGTGTTTGAGTGCGCGACCTGGCGACAGAAAGGAAGCAGTGATATATATATATATATATATATATATATATATATATATATATATATATATATATATATATATATATTTACGTATATATAGATTTGTACGGCGAGCCTACGCCGTGGAAAGAGCCCCGCTGCGCAGTGGCAGACCCTTGGAGACGCTCGACATGCGGACCGATTAAAAGGGACAGGAGCTGTTTTTGGAGGTACTAATGTGCCAGTGAATGCGAGAAGGATGCACAAGGACCCACTGTGGTGATAATTGAACTGTTAATATTTGGGGTGCACCGCAAACTCACTGTAGAAATACCGAAGTACCACTAGTACCAGAAGGCCATGCAACTGGCCACGCTCACTGGGGCAGGTATTTAGAAGAACGCAGGTGCTTTAATAAACTGTTGGTGCATGCCTAAGGAAATCAAGCCCAAGAAGAAGTGCATGAGCACGAAACGCGTTGGCTTTTAAACTATTGCTTTGTCATGCCTTTCACCTTTCATTTGACAACCTCCATTAAAGTTTTCAGCAACATCAACCAGTTGTGGGCCTTTCCGTTCTGGGCAACCTTTTGATGGATATATATATATATATATATATATATATATATATATATATATATATATATATATATATATTGCACACACACGGAGTTGGCGTGTGGAGAATAATCATATCTGTTCCATCAATATGTTGAAAATGCTCGTAAAAAACGCGGAAAAGGAATGTGCCAAAATTAACACAGAAAATGAAACAATAATTCAGAAACTGAAAACTAAATACACAGAGAGTGAATTTGTGGCTGAAATGGAGAAAATGCAGAAACGCCTTGACAAAATTGAAGATGAAATTAAGGAGAAGAAACAACGCAAATTTTACCGTGATGAGGTAGATTATAGCAAGGGCCAGATTTTGACTTTTGCCAAGCGGTACGAAGTAATCAGGGATGCCGCAAAAAAATCTACTGTGAAGAGACACACTGTACCCGGAAATAAGACAACGTTACCAAATTCTGGGGCAATTATTCCGAATGAGAGTGTAACTTTGGAAGATGATACCGGTTCTATTGAGAGTGATGTTTCTGAGCCTCTGGAACAAATTCCAGTAAAAGAATTAATTTTAAAGGAAGTAGCCCTGATGACCAAGGAACGCCAGACAGGCACTCCAACAAAAGGGCGTGGAAGAGGCGGCAGAGGAGGTCGCGGAAGAGGCAGCAAATTATCCGAAGCGGCGCCAAGTACAACAGGAGTGGTAACCAGAGGCAAGGCGGCGAAAATATAAACTCCATGACAGTGGTAAATCTCTCTAATCGTACTTTAACACCTACACAAATTGAAGTACTTTCCAGGGGGCTCTCATTCTGTCCAACTTCAACATTTAATTTCACCAGTGCTCGCATTGATCTTTTTTGTTTCACACGCAAATTAAAATTGCGGAAATGGTTTGCCAATAAACCACGACTCAGAAAAGATCCAATGATAGTGAAACCAAGTACCTTAAGTGTCAATGACGCAGAACTGCTACAATCTATACAATTATTGGCGGGCTGTGATGATGTGATTGACAATGCTGTTTTGAACTTGGTTGATACTGAGGATACTATACATATGACTAGTAGAAGTGGTTTTAAACCAAAATCTGTGTTTGTTCCTCAAATTACAAACAGCTACATCGATAGCTTTGAACGTGGAATGTTACAAGAAATGAGACGTTTGGACAGAATGAAGCCCAAAACCAACTGGAACCTTAACAAAAAACAGTTTCTTGCACTGAAAGAGATGGAAGGTTGGGTAGATGTGGTGATAAAAAACAGCGACAAGGGTGGGAATGTGGTGCTGTGGCCCATTGATATGTACCTGAAAGAGGGGTTGATGCAACTATCTGATGCACAAAGTTATGTGAAGGCAACTAGAGAGGATTACAATGTATCCAGAAGTACATATGATGAGAAATTGTGTGACTGGAAAGCCAGAGGTATACTTGAGGATGATGAATTTAACTATCTTCAGGTAAAATATCCAAAAGTACCGGCGTTATATTTTCTCCCTAAGTTGCACAAGAACTTGAAGGCACCCCCCGGCAGACCCATTGTTTCGTCGGTGGGTAGTCTTCATGAAAAAACCAGCAGGTATGTGGATCATTTTCTACAGCCCTATGTGAGTGAGTTACCCTCATATGTCAGGGATTCATCTGATTTTTTGGGTATCATCAAGGATGTCGTGTGGAGCCCTCAGTACTGGCTGGTCAGCTTTGATGTGGCTAGTTTATACACTAGTATCCCACAGGAGTTAGGGGTAGAAGCATGCGAATTCTATCTCAGGAACAGATCCGTTTCCCTTCTATCACACACCCACATGCTACTCGACATGATTTGGGAATGTATGAAAAACAACTTTTTCATCTTCAACAAATCTATGTATAAACAGATCCGGGGGGTGGCGATGGGCACGTGTTTTTCCCCCAGCCTGGCTTGTTTATATCTAGGCTGGTGGGAGGAGCTAGTGGTGAGGAAGATCGCCCACTACAGTGCCCACGTCATCCTCTGGAAACGATACATAGACGATATTTTCTGTGTTTGGGATGGCACTTTGGACCAAATACACGAATTTGAATCAAATTTAAACAATAACTCTCTGAATCTTAAATTCACAAGTGTGATCAGCAAAGACCAATTGGAATTCTTAGACGTTAAACTGACAGTCAAAGGGGGCAAACTCACAAGTACTCTATTTCGGAAACTGACGGCTGGAAATAGTCTGCTACATGCAGGAAGTAGCCACCCTCAAAGCCTGATACGAAGCATTCCTTTGGGCGAACTTATAAGGGCCAAGAGAAACTGTAGTTCTGACGAAGGTTTTCAGGAAGAGAGTGAGATCATGATACAACGATTCTCAGAGAGGGGGTACAGTGATAAAATTATACAACAGGCAGTGACAAAGGTCAATACAATGGACAGGAAAGATCTATTAATCCCTAAAGAACATAAAAAGGATGAGAAGGTACGGTTTGTTACGACGTACAATAATCAATCATGGGAACTTCGTAAAAGCCTTACCAAGTACTGGGAGACACTAAAATTGGATAATGATGTTAAGGAGGCAATCCACGATATTCCCTCACTAACGTACAGGAAAGCAAAATCCCTTAGGGATACTCTGAGCAGTACTTTGATAAAGGAGAGTAAGAAAACTAATTCTATTCAAGGATTTTTTCCATGTCTTAGATGTAAAGCCTGCAAATACAGTTGTACTCGGAAAACGATTCAATTATCCAAAGACAGAAGTGCCCATACAATCACCAAGCATCTCAGCTGCACCACACAGTATGTGGTATATGCTCTAGAGTGCCCGTGTAAAATTTTTTACATAGGCTGCACTACCAAACAAGCAAAGTTAAGAATTCTAGAGCACCAGAGAGCAATAAGAAATGAGAATCAGCAGTACCCGGTAGCGAGGCATTTTGCACAGGTACACAACAAAAATTCAAATTTGATGAAATTTTGTGTATTGGACAGCGTTGAACCTAATGAGAGGGGAGGGAATAGGTGGCTAGAGCTACGCAAGTTGGAATCAAAATACATTATAATGTACAATACCTTGCAGCCCAATGGACACAACTTGGGTGAGGAGCTAGCCATTCACCTCCAAACATAGAATACGGTTTCTGGTATGTAGAATAGGCTGCTGCTTCTTTTGGTATCTGGAATTTAAATTTTAAATTGTTTTTAACAAGGATAATTTCTTTTTGCACAAATTTGAAATGTAAATATCGTAGAATATTGCTACAGTCCTGTTTTCTTTTTTCCTTTACAGGATATGGGAGATACTACTGCCCACTTGGGCATCATTGGAAGCCAATATTGAGTGAATTGATGAACTTTGGCCCACTGGGGCAAAATAATAATTGAATGAGAATCGGGGATCGTGTGTCAATAACACAGAACCGGACATTGTGGTTTGCGCAAGCGCGCTGGTTAATTTGGGCAAACTGATTAATTTCCCATGGAATACAACCATTGTATATAGAGTTTGAATAATAATATATTCGGCTTCCCTATCTATTCCCATATTTTTGTGAGGAGTGGTATAATTGTTTACATGAAACGTGATTTACAATGAACAGACTGAGCATATGTGATATTTTCTTTATGTCTACACACACGTGCACTAATTGTAAACACCATGTCTCTTTAAATGAAGGTCAGTACCAGCATAGCCCCACCCGTGAGCAAGAGATCGGTGGATCTTGAAACGCGTTGGGTTTTGTTCTGCCAATAAACTGACAGCAACGTAAAACAATTGGGCTCCGACTCTGGTTTTTCAACTAAGGAATCACGACCAGGAGTGTGTGGAAATATATATATATATATATATATTCACAGAAAAAACCATAGGTTATAGACCATATATAGTTAGGAATTAGCATTTAACAAACCTTTTTTTACTCACACAAAACCATTGAAATTCCATGTATAGTTAGTTGCACTAACTATATATCGCGCACCCGCAATCCACTGCTGATCATGTCACATATTACATCATTCATGACATGGTCAGTGACATCACTGATGACATCACTGATGACATCTCAAATGACATCACTGATGACATCACTGATGACAACATCCAGTGACTGTATGTTTCTGTAAAGTTAAAATATGTCTTACATATTGAAGAATGAGTGGATGTATAAGTGTCTGGATGAAGGATTTAGTAGGTGCATGACTGACTGTATGAGTGAGTGATTAAATGTGTCTCACTGAGTGCATAGGTTAGTGACTAAACTGTCTTAATTTGTGCATCATTATGTCTGTTGTTCTGTAAACTGCTGCATCTGTTGATCAGTAGCTATATGAGTAACTATATGGGTTATTGATTGGTTGCCCAAGTATTTGTATGGGAGACTGAGTGTGTGTGTGGGTGGCTGGGAGGTGTATGACTCTGTGCATAGATGTGTGAGCAGTTGTATGGGTTCAAAAGTGCATGTGGTAACAGCTGTATGGGCGGTTGACTGTGTGCATGAGTGTATTGGTGCGTGAATGGATATCTCAGTGCTACATGTCAAAGTAAGTACATATGTAAAACACAGTGCATGTGAGAGTTGACATATACAAATAACTGTGCATAAGAGCCAGTGAATGTGTGAGTGGCTGTATGGATCATTGTGAACTTGTATCAGGGATTGTATAAGAGAGTAAATATGTGTTAGTATATGTTTGAATAAGTAAGGTGTGTATAACTGTATAGTTGAGGAAATGGAGGTGTGATTGATTCTTTGCATGACTGACTAGGTGTGTGAGTAACTACATGGATGAGTGACAGTCTGTGAGTGTCTGTTTACACTGAGTGTATCTAAGGTTATATTAGAGTCTGAAGAGGTTCATCGTATTATCACATGAATGACGTCATCAGTGATGTGATCAGTAATGTCAAATGAGATGTCATCAGTGATGTCATCAGTGATGTCACTGACCATGTCATGAATGATGTAATATGTGACATGATCAGCAGTGGATTGCGGGTGCGCGATATATAGTTAGTGCAACTAACTATATATGGAATTTCAATGGTTTTGTGTGAGTAAAAAAAGGTTTCTTAAATGCTAATTCCTAACTATATATGGTCTATAACCAATGGTTTTTTCTGTGAATTTTCAAGGTTTTGTAAATGCTAATTCCTATCTATATATGGTCTATAACCTATGGTTTTTTCAGTGAATTTCAATGGTTTTTTAATAGCAAATATCAAAAGCTTTAAAATGTTTTCGTCTTCAAATCAAAATATATGTTTATTAATACATTTTTTTTTTTAAATATTTTTTTTTGTTTCGCTCCCGGTCCGCGAACCGGTTAGCTTTCCGTTAGCTCAATTTATTGCCGCGTTCCGGTCCGCGAACCAGTAAACGTTCCGTTTGCGCAACTGTCGCGTTAGAAAACAACATCGTGATGCGTTGCGTCAGCATGACGTATCGCGTTGTTGCGTGATACGTCATATGACGCGCCGCGTTAGCGTACCCGGAAGTGAACCGGTACGCGGAGCGAGGCGCGAAGCGAGGCGCGAAGCGCAGCTTCCCGGAAGCGATCCGGGACGCGGCGCAGAGCGCGTAACGTAAACACAACAGGTCATGTGACTTGTTAATAACACTTTTCATTGGTTCATTTCACTTTTGGTTTCCTAATGATGTAAGACTAGGTCATATGACCTAAAAGTAACACTTTTCATTGGTTTAGAACTATTGTTTTTCCCAAATCATGAAAACCCCTCCTTGTTTCCTCACTCTGACTTTCATCTCTGTGAGAGGAAGACCTTTTGTCATCACTGAGCAATGGCTTCATTAGTAGCTTCAGCTGGTGCTTCCCCACCACCTCCACCACCTCCAAGGAAGAGAGGACCACCTGCTGAAGTTATCTTTCAGCAAGAGGAGGAAGAAGAGGAAGAAGAGGAACAGCAGGAAGAGAGGCATTTTTTGCCTGAGGAGCCCAGGAGGTCTCATGGCAAAGAAAACTTTATTTGGCAATTTTTTAAATATCCCCGGGGCCAAAAAAAAGTCAATGCCCGGTACGTAACTTGCCTTATCTGTAAGAAAGATTTGTCCAGAGGGACAGATAAAAAATATAGTTACGGCAATTATACAATGCATCGCCATATGGACAGGTGGCATCCTAACAACTACAGTGCTGCGCAGCTACGTGACCTGCAAGATAATCCTCCTTCTGTGGCCAGAAGATCAGTTGTAGAGGAAGTGACGGGACCAGAGGCGAGGGAGATGGTCCCAAATATACAGATGAGGTTTGGGGCAGTGAAACAAGTGTGCGTACGTTGCGGTCAGTTGATTTGCTACAGAGAAAGTAGCATCACTTTAATCAACTTAGCAATTGATAATCATGTTTGTTCAGGACGATTCAGAAAATAAATTATCTTTTTTTTTTGTTGCTCCTGTTGAGCCCTTTACAATGAATCGTTTTCGTTCCCCCCCCCAAAAAAAACAAAAAAAATATAAAACCGTTCAAAAAATACAAAAAAAGTAAACAAATGTTCAGAAAAATAATAAAAAAAATATTAAACAACAAAAATAATTTAAAAAAAAGTTCTTTTCAGAACTACCTCCCCTTTATAAAAAAATTGCTAGAATGTTTAGCACTCTGACAACCTCTATTTCTTTTGGTTTGGTTCGCTTCCCGGTTCGCTCGCCGGTGCGCAAACCGGGAGCGAACCAAAAAAAAAAGAAAAGTAAGTATAAGGGAAGTAAACAGAGAGTAATGTTAAAAGAAAGACAGCTATAGGGACTAAACCAGAGATACTGTTTAATAGATCTATTTACCGAAGAAAAGATGGAAGAGGGTATAATTGTGAAAAACGAAATAGATAAGGAAGTGAAAGAAAAAAAGGAGAGTAGAAGAATAACAAAGAAGAGTTTCTTAGAGAATGTGACTGAATGATCAAATTAAGATTAAAACATTGGAATAACAGAGAGAAAAAACAGAATGCAGAAAAGAAGAAGTAACAGAAAAGGAATGATTGAAACAGCAAAGAAATGTAAATAACATAGGGGCATATTATCAACATAGGCGATAAAAGTTTTGCTGCTTTTATCGGCAGAAATCTGCCGCTAAAGCCGCTTTTGCGGCAGAAAACTGCAGCTAAAGCCGCTTTTGCAGCAGTTTTCTGCCGATAAAAGCAACGATAATTTTATTGGCTGTGTTGATAATATGCCCCTTAGTGTGCTTCAACTACACAGAGAAAGCATAATGAACAAGTAGTGAAAGAGTGATCAGTCAGAGACAGTGAGAGTAATAGAGACGGAGTGAGTGAACAAGAGTGAGGAACTATGAGAAGAGAGGGACTGAGAAAAAGAGTGGAAGGAGTAGAGTAAGTAAGTAATAGAGAAAGGAATGAGGGAAGTAGCAAAGGCAGGAAAGTGAGGGTTAAAGAAATGAAGCAGTGGAACTAATAGAAGTTAAATGTGATAGAAATATAACGAAAAGAGTACAAAACATTTACCTTATAATTGTCGTTAACTTAGTCACTTGTTATTTTTATACTTTCAATCTGTGAAAGAGAGAACAGACATTTGAAAAATATTAAAACATGTATTTAAAAATTAGAAAAGACAAGGGAAAAGATTGAAGGACAAACAGTTTTTCAACAACTTTGACACTTACAGAAGCCTCTGCTTCTCCAGGCCCCCTACACAGTCCTAAAAATATACATTTTAAACTAACAGTATCTTGATGCAGATGAAGTGAGGCCTATCTTGCAGCATGGCGCATCTTTTGCACTGCTGCTGTCTCACAAAAGTGACGCAATGGCAGCGTAAAAGAGGTGCACAGCCATCATAAAACTGTCCCTAACATTTTAAATGATTGTTTCAGGATGCCAATAAGGTGTGTCCTATCCAGAGGTTTGTTTCAGGTGAGGCCTACTCAGGGTTGCAGATGAAATTTAGGCTTGTTGAAGAGTACAGAGGAGATAATACATGTCCATGACTACCAATGAAGTGAGTCATGTCCACTTCACTCTTGAACAAAGGCCAGACCTCCTCTGTTTCCCTGGACAGGCCTAAACTTGATCTGCACAATGTGATTCGTTATTTTAGGAAACACAGGTAATGTAATTGAAAAACGTGCAATTTCTTTTGCTCATTTCACAATCACATCACTTGTGTTTCCTTTGCTTAGGTATCTCATTGTGCAGATGTAGTCCAGCATATGAAAGAGTACGCAGAAGTGCAGCACTGCATGCAACAATTTTGACACTTACTGAAGCCTCAGCTTCCGCATGCCCCCTACACAGTCCTAATTATATACATTTTAAACTGACGGTATCTTGCTGGAGATGAACTGAGGCCTATCTTGCAACATGGTGCATCTTTTACACTGCTGCTGCATCCCAAAAGTGACGGAACAGCGGCGCAAAAGAGGCGCACGGCCATCATAAATCTGCCCTTAACATTTTAAATGATTGTTTCTAGATGCTGATAAGGTGTGGCCTATCCACAGATTTCTTTCAGGTGAGTCCTACTCAGTGTTGCAGATAAAATTTAGGCTTGTTGAAGAGTACAGAGGAGATAATACATGTGCAGGCCTACCAACGAAGTGAGTCATGTGCACTGCACTCTTGAACAAATGTCAGACCTCCTCTGTCTCCTGGAACAGGCCTAAACCTTATCTACACAATGTGATGTGTAATGTTAGGAAACACAGGTAATGTAATTGAAAAGCGTGCAATTTTTTTTGCTCATTCCACAATCACATCACCTGTGTTTCCTTTGCTTAGGTATCTCATTGTGGAAATGTAGTCTATCATATGAAAGACTACGTAGAATGTGAGCACTGTATGCAACAACTTTGACACTTACAGAAGCCTCAGCTTCTCCATGCCTACTACACATTTCTAAATGTATATCATAAATACAAAAAGTACAGAATTAATGATACATGTTAAATGGTTTATTTTTGCTGTTCTCAGAATTTATCAAATTTCACTAAAAACAGTGACTTGAAGGTATTCATCATATAACAGCGGGGAAAAAAAACCACAATCAAAATGATTGTGTTTAAAAAACCCATATAACATAACCAATCAGAAATCAGAACTCCTTAAAATTAACTTACTTTCCATGAAGTCGAAGGATGTCCTATGAACAGCTTACACTCTGTTGTGCTGTTATTATTTTCAGCCCGCCACTTTCTGAAAGAAAACCTCCATCGTTTTGACAAATATGTTACATACAATAAATGACTTCTCGCTCTCTATCACACTTTTCCACAAGGCCAAATCGTGTAAGAGCCATTTATAACTCTTGGAATTCTTCTAAGCAAATCCCGTCATTTTGTATTTCCGCAACTTTCAGAAAGAAAACGTTCAAGATCACTTTCACAATCCTGTACTAGTAATATCTTACCCTTCTTGCTCACTCATGTTCTACATTTCCTATGACACTGATACTGCTTCCTATGAAGCAGACTTACACTACCTCTATGACTACTACAATTATTTAATTCTCTACATCACTTTTAATCACAAAGCAATTTAAAACAGCAGATAAAATTATATCAACCCCTAGAATCATTATAGGCCAGTTACCTACCCTAAATTCTCTTTTCTGAAAACAGAAAGTAAGAATATTTTTAAGTAAAAAGGCAACATTGTATCGTAGTCAAATGGGAATCATTTCCGAAACAGCACCTTTTTTACATTTTCAATAAGCTGTGTAATAAGCGGATCTTGTCAAAGGACCATCATGTCATATAATAGCTGCAGTTACAAATGTTCTTCCTAAAATCAACGACTGTGTAGCCACAACATTTGTAATTAAAGTTGAAGACTTACTTTCATCAGGTTTATATAGTTGGAATTTTAAAATGACATTATAACCAAAAGTTTGGACAAATAATCTAGACAGCATTGCAGACTTACATTACCTCTACTCCATGTTTTGATTGGCTGCTTGAATTAGCTTATAAAAAGAAACAGTTTTTCTGAACTCATTCAAAGTGCAGTTATTTTTCCATGACGTCAAGTGTTATGGTAAGAACACCGTTTGCTTTGGGAAATACTCTGTTGTCCTTTAACTAATCCGTGCCCACCACTTTCTGTAAGAAAACCTTCTTTTTTCCAGGAACTATTTAAAACTCAAAAATAACTTTTGACTCTGTACTACACTTATCCTCAAGGCCAAATAGTGTAGGAGCCATTAGAACCTCTTGAAATTCCTCAGAGCAAATCCCGAGATTCCTTCCCTAAGATTTTGGTTTTAAAAACACCAGGTAAGAATTTTTAAGGTCAAAAGGCAATTTTTTTTTTAAAGTTAAAACAGAATCATTGCAGAATGACCAGCCGTTTCTAGACTTCAAATAAGCTGTGTAATGTCCTGATGTTGTTGAAGGACCGTCATGATATATAATTGCTGCAGTTACAAAAGTCCTTCCTGATATTGACAACTGCGAAGCCACAACATTTTTAATTAAAGTTGTCAATTTTGTTCCATCAGGCCTACATCGTTGGAACATTAAAATGACATACTGGCCATATGTTCGTATAAATAATGTTGACAACATTTCGGATTTACATTGGCTACACTCCATGTTGTGATCAGCTGCTTTTACTAGCTTATTAAAGGACACTGATTTACTGTCTGGCAAAGTTAAATATATAAATTTTTCTGAGTCTACACTAGTAGTACTTGATACCCTACAGTTCTCGCAGTCATGCTGCCATTGATAAGAAAGCCCAAACAGGTGATCTACATCTACACCTTCATCATGCAATACATCAAGCATATACATTAAAAACTCCTGACAATCTTGCTGAATATTTTGAGAGAATTGTGTTTGACCTGAACATCTGTCTAACAGATTTGGAATTTCAGACACACTTTCTATTTTTGTTCTATCAGTGCTACATTTCTCTAACACAGAATTCAACAAACTGCAAAATCTTTGATCCGAATTGACCACAATCTCTTCTTTTACATTTTCTAGAGAAAACAAAACATTAACCACTACATTAGCATAGCAGTTGACACCAGAACTGTTTTCAAATTGAAAACCAACAACATCTTCAACAAAATCCTTTTTCTTTCTGCTTATAATTTCTGGTTCATCGACTTTTCGTCTTTTTGCTACAACCTCTCTACTATTGGTCACATTTCTTCGTTTCCGGCCTACCACACGTTTCTCAAACAAAGGATATTGAGGCAAATGTGGTGCATACTCTCTTCTTAACCTATTGTATTCCTTAACACAATCTAGATCCGCACAAATGTTTGTGACATCACACTCAATCAAGTACAATCCCGATAAAGTTCTAACTCGTGACAATGCCACATATGCCATACCCTCCTTGAACACAGAACTGCCAATATTCACCAATGCACTGTCTACACTTAAACCTTGCGATTTATGGATTGTCACCGCATATGCCAAGCAAACAGGAAACTGCTTACGGCAAACATATAAGTCTTTTACAAGCAAAAACCTAGCAGAGCAACGACCAATTAGCTGTACTTCCTCAATGCCATCAAATTTAATTTTAAAAAATTCAATTCCATCTCTATTTATGTATTTCACAAAATCAACAACATTACCCATTGATCCATTTACCAGACCTCTTTCAACATGTAAATTCCTTCTTAAAATTATACGGCAATTTAAGCACACATTCAGAGTCTTTTCAAAACCTGCAGTTTTAGATATAGTCTTCTCTAATGAATCCAATTTTGATTTCAAATTCTCAGACAAAATAATTGTTGATCCCATATGCTCTACTCTGTCAATAGCTTCCAGTTTCACAATCTCTTGGTTTTCTAAATGCAACATTTTGTTGTTGAAGATGGCACATTCTGCAAGAGTTGGCATCAAACATATTCCAGATTTCTTCTCAGTAATTTTCTGAAAAATATTCTCAGGCACAATGTCTTGTTCTGGATAAAAATTTGACAGTAATCGTGCATGTAAAGCTTCTTTCCCATGCTCGGTCACTTTTCCGATTCTAACATCTTGTAGAATATTCTTGTAATCTTCATCCTTCGCCTGACGCATATTTTCACGCAGTTCAGCATAATTGAAGTTTAACCATATATTAACGTTGCCAATGCTCCCTAGGCACTTCCTGGTATCTTCATGCGTGAGCATTTTAAACACAGGTTGTCCTTTCACTGGTGTCAGCTGCAGAAGATCACCGAAAACAATGATGTGTTTGCCACCAAATAACATATCATACTCTGTTTTGAGAACTTCTTGCATTCTCAAATGCACAAAGGCAAGCATGAGATTGGAAACCATGCTTACTTCGTCAATGATAAGAAGTTTCATTTTCTTCAAGACTCTTGAAACTTCACAACAAGCATCTCCAGATAACTTGTGGTATTGTAATTTGTTATCATGCTCCACTGGCAGCATCAGTAGACGATGCAAAGTAATACCTTTAATGTTATGTGCTACCAGTCCAGTTGGAGCGGTGACAACACAAGACAGCGATGACTCAGTCCTTTTCTGCAAATAACATGAAACTGCTTTAATGAGGAAACTTTTTCCAGTTCCCGCTTCTCCACTCTCGTACAGTCGGACAGGCTTCAACGACGTACATGAGCACTCTTTCTTCTCATGACTTAATCCATGATCAATTTGGTTGGTAACTTCGTCATATATTTTCCTCTGCTCAACGTTGAGTTGTCTTTCCAAGTCTTCTAAGTTAACCGCATCCTCCTGAGCATGTGCCATGGCTCTTTCCACTTCAATCATTGCAGTGGCAGCTTCATTTTCGATAACTGGTCCTCCTAGTGGATCCTGACTCAATGAAACAGAACTCTGACTGTCCTGAGAACTGTCTCTAGCAATCTCGGCTGCAATCGTTGCTTCCTGCTCGATTTCCGCATTCAACGTTTCTAGATATTTGGGAAAAACAGGACATTCTATGGTCTCCTTGGCGGCATTGAAAGAGTCTTCGTAACAGAGGAAATCTCCAAGCAGTTCCTCTTCTGCACGCCAAGGCTTGAAAAGTTGCAAAAGTGCTAAATAGAAAAACTCTTTTTTTTCAGGAGATTCGCCACTCAATTTTCGATGGTTTACCAAGTGGCATTTTCTTTGCTTGACCAGACATCCCTCACTTCCAATTACAGCATACACTCCTTTATCAATATCTTCTTTGATGTTCCTCTTGAATATGTAATTTTGTAGAACCTCATACAGACAAACATTCTCGAGGTGACTGCTTCTATTTGGATAATATGTATCCAACATGTTGGTCTTCAAAATATCGGTACTGTTTGGCTCCTTTTCCGCCAAATACTCAATTTCCCGCACAGGTTTCAGAACTCGATTACGCGTTGCAGCAAGACCAAGACTCGCCCAAACGATACTCCTGGATTTGGCATAGAGACTTGCTGAAGACAACCGGTCAGAACATTCGTAAGCTCCGATTTCTCGATGTGACAACATCTTCAGACTGAAACTGTACAACTTCTTACTGAGGCTCTTTTCATGGGAAATGTCCTCCCACATATCCTTCAATTCTGTCTTTTCTTTTTTGGTGATGTAAGATGTCACATACCGAGCCACAGCCATACAGTTATCAGCCACAAACTGTATATCCATGTTAGCATTCCACATAGACAAAATCACTGGGTTGTAGTCGTTGATGTACTTGGACTCTTCATTTCTTTTCAAATTGTATGTGTTTTTAGGTGATTTCTTCATCACATTGTGTCGCAGCGAAGACATCAAACTGTTCACTCTTCCTTTAGAAATCACCGGTCGTGGAAAGGCGAAATGACATTTGGTGTAGAACTTGTCCTTGTTTCTGAATTTACGACGACAGTACTTTCCACAACGATGGCTTTGGAAGCGTAAAACTTGTTCTCTTAGGCTTTTGTCTTCCTTTGCGTTTGGAACAGCACATGTAGAATACTGTTCTATGAAACTCATCACTAAGTCTTCTGGATCTGTTCCAAATTTAGATGCATCCTTGATCCACAGCAGCATATGTATATGAGGAGCACCTCTTGCTTGGTTCTCCTTTCTCCAGAAGAAATCCAACACCTCTCCAAGAGGTGGATTTTTCTTGTTCATGATGAAAGACATCATAGCTTCAAATCTATGATTGAAGTACCTGCATACATTCACTGGATCCAAAGAGCACAGTTCTCCGGGTGTCTTGAATTCGATATTTTCAATGTTTCCATTTGCCTCTCGTAGAAATTCAAGTAAGTCTTCCCAGCCATACTCGGCACAGCTGAGAGTGAGGATCCATGTGGGAGTTCCTAAGTTCCTCAGCATACATTTTAAATCACCATGACGACGGTACCAGTACTCATTAGTACCACGCTGACACGCCATGAGATTAATCAGGTGAGAATCCAAAATACTGTCTTGCACATTGACTTTATCCATAAAGTCACTTGCCGAGATGTTTTGCATCTGTATACCACTTTTCAAGATGTGGTTCACTGCATATGACAGTCCAGACAGATCGCTTTCAAACAGGAGATGAAACAAATAGGGAATGCATTGTCGAAACCTAGGATCTTCTGCATACAATCGTAAAGTCCGGTATGCAGAAGCAGGAATTTGATGAGGTCGCTCATCATATCTTCCTCCTTGACCTGTTGGAAATAGCTGTGGGAAACACCGAGCTTCCAAACTTTCCTCCCAAACACTAATGGGACTCCCTTTGGCTTGTTTCATTTGAAACAACTCAATAGCATTCCCCATGACTTCCTTGGAATGCAAAGGATGAACACTATAATGTTCATATATTTCTTCACTTTTAGAGGGTTCTACTTTCTCAATTTGACCAGCACACAAATCGCTATCCTCTTCTTCACTTACTTCCTCTTCTGCAACATATACATTCTTATAGTACTTATTGTTTTTTTTCAAATACAATGTTGCCTTTTTGACTTTCCTAACATCCACTAAATCTTGCCATATTTTCTTACTCTTTGTCGGAACCCCATTAACTAAGATAACCAGAGGTTCCTCTTCCACTTTTTCTACTCCAATTGTATTAATGTTTTTCTTCAAATCTAGAGGCAAATAAACAACTCTTCCCTTTAATCCTCTCTGTAAATCTGATGGAGGCAATTTCCCTGTCTTTGGCTCCATTCTTACAATAGCCTGAAAGGGATGGATACTTTGAATCAAAACAGATTCATAAGTATTTAAATCCTTCAATTCAGAAGGAATCTCAACCAATTCCAGATTATTATGAACCGCTCTAGCAGGCATCCGGTTTTGATTTAATTTGTTACAACAATAAGTACACACACGTTGATCCAATCCCAAATCAAAACAATTTTCTACCATCAAGTATGTTGCGAAATACTTCCATTCACTATTATTTTCCCTTTCACTTTTCGCATATAAATCCACCAACTTAGTCTGATTCTTATAATAAGTGCGTCGACAACACACACAAGTGAAATTAGGCCTCTCACTTGATTTCACCTGAAACGTGGCAATTTCCTTCTGAAAATTATCTGTACTGGAAACCTGTACACTATCTTCCACATTACCCTCTTCTTCTGGGTCAATTTCAACATTCTCCTCTTTACTTCCAAAGTAACAAAACTCAATTTCTTCACAAATATTCTTCACATCTATTTCAGAACCATGCAAAAGAGCAGTGCATAATTGTTTAAGCATAATTGCTGGACTCTTAGCATAATACAACATTCTAACTAATTTCCTCACTTTATTATGATGCACTGCTAGCATCCTGAAATGATGAAAAACACTCTGGCATACTCTCCTGGAAAGACAAGCCAGTGAATGACCATGCAAACCTGTCACTTCTCTCACTCTGCAAGGATCTAATTCTTGCAACAACATCATTTTCTGCTTCAAACTTTTCTTATTAAATGTCCGTACAAAATCACAAAGCAAATTGATGAAATCCTGTCGCACACTGCAAATACTACTAAACTTCCAGGTGTACACAGGTCCCTTAGGACGTCTTCCTAAAACCTCATTACCTAACACCTCTTCTGCTTCTGTTGTCACAAGTTTTTCTTTTTCAACTGGACAACCATCTTTCACCTCATAAGCTCGACCACTGGTGTCAACTGCATGCACCAAATCATTATCCTGGAAATAACTCTCCTCATTAAAAAATGCCTCACAACTTGAACTATGCATCCATTCTCCTGAAAAAACTTCACAAAAATTACTACGATTAACTGTTCTCTTCCATCTACTATTTCTTTTGAAATCATAAATTGCCTTGTTTAGCTTCCTAATTCTATTGATTATCAAAATAAATAACTTTCGCTTAATTTTAAATGCCTGATCAATAACTTTCTCAACTTTTTTTTTCTCTTGTAAAAAACCACTTTCTGTTGACCTTTCTTAATATTTTTTAACAAATTGCCAATTATCCTGTTGCGGAACATTCATCTACGAATGTCTCTAAACTGATTTTTCCTTCTACTACCATGCACAGAGTTATCTCCTGCTCTAGCAGTAACATTTTTGATTGGCCTTTCCTTTCCGTTTAATTGCTTCTCTTTTTCTGGACTAAAACATTTTCTGTAGTACTACTTTTTTTTCTACAAATGTTTCTTATGAATGATTTCGTTGTCTTACCCGGAGCTTTCTTGGTGACTTGACGAGTTTTTATTGTAGAGGACTGCTGCAACAATTTATTAAGCTGCTGTCTTTGACGTTTTGTAGCCTTTCGGTTTCGTTCTTTAGAAGGCATTATATCCTTTTGAAATGATCTGCAGTTGAATCTCTGGTAAAATATAATTAAAAATGTTATTAACCACTATTAGCAAACAGTAAATCAATAACAGTCGTCAAAAATTTAACACACTACTTGTCATTTTTACATAGAATAATTTTTAGTGCATTGGCAAATTTAGTATTCACAAATAGTAGCAAAGAAATGGAATGCTTCTACATTTGACCTGTGCTGTTTTATATGTGAATCTGAACTAATTTTATGAGCATATTTGACTATTTTATTAAAGACACTACACACAACCTGTTTTTGAAGTTGTGTTTAATTTTAAATGAAACGGTTTACATTTTTACTTTTCATTTCCAGTAACTTTTAAAAATAAATGTTTATAGTTCCATAGGCTCAAGCAGGTCAGCTTCCCACCCTATGTCATACAATTCTGACAAATCGGCATCCTCATCATGTTCTTCATCATCCTCAGGATTTAAATCATCCACTGACATTTCAATGACAAGTTCAATGATAAGATCGAGATCAACTGATTGCTCATTATCACTCATGGTTGATGTTGTCGTTATCTTTAAAGAAAGAGAACAACAATGAGATGTTGCAGAGTAAGAGACAAATCTCAGAGACTATAATAGTAAAATTGTTTAAGAAGAGTAACATTTTGCAGATATTATTTAGCCATGTCCAGCGATGCTGAGGAGTTGAGGCCTATGTCCAAGTTTTCAGTGAACAGGACTCATCTCTTCTTAACCTTGGATAAGCCTCACCGACTCTGTGTCCCCTGCTCATACTTAAATGTAAAGGGACTTACAGATTTATGTTAACTGGCGCATCCCCAGGGATGCACCAGTTAACGTGCACCGCTGCTCTGCCACCCATGGTGTGCCGCATTTACAATGTGGAGCACCATTGAGCAAAAACAGCACAGATACGTCACGCATCTGTGCCGCAAAAGCAGCACAGTGCAGGAATCACGTCGTAAGCGCGACATGTCTACTGCAATGCACAGGAGCAAGCCACACATTGCATGGCGCATCACTCCTTATGCCTGTTTCAAACAGGCGTAAGGATTTGATTCAGCAATGCTATAAAGCTGACTCAGTGAAATCTTCTAAATTTCACTGTGTTAGTTTTACAGGGCTTTCATGCAAATGAATGCCCACCCTGCAACAAAACGCCTATATGAAACCTGACGCAGGTTTCATGTGGCACAGGACTTTACAGCATGACACATCTGCCTAGATGCATCAAGTTGTAAATATGTCGCAACATAGCGCATCTTTTGCGCCGCCGCTACGTCACAAAAGTGACGCACAGCGGCGCAAAAGAGGCACACAGCTATCATAAATCTGTCCCTAACATTTTAAATGATTGATTCAGGATGATGATAAGGTGTGGCCTATCCAGAGGTTTGTTTGAGGTGAGGCCTACTCAGGGTTGCAGATGAAATTTAGGCTTGTTGAAGAATACAGAGGCGATAATACATGTGCAGGCCTACCAATGAAGTGAGTCATGTCCACTGCACTCTTGAACAAAGGTCAGACCTTTTCTGTGTCCGTGAACAGGCCTAAACCTCATCTGCCCAATGTGATTCGTAAAGTTAGGAAACACAGGTGATGTAATTGAAAAATGTGGAATTTCTTTTGCTCATTTCACAATCACATCACCTGTGTTTCCTTTGCTTAGATATCTCATTGTGCAGATGGAGTCTAGCATATCAAAGACTACGCAGAAGGTGAGCACTGTATGGAACATGGCTATGTAACTCAAAGAATCAAAATCTAAATTTGCCAAGCACACATGGGGGTGTATTTACAAGGACCTTCCACCACGGGGAAATGTCTTTAATTAAAATGGGAAAAATAACATCAAAGGGACTCAAATGCCTTTTAAATATACCCCAAGCAACCTATGAAACTCTATCACTACATATCAAGAACCCTAATTGATTTCAAAAAACGTTTTTAAACACATCATCTAAATCAATTATATACCTACATTCATCGGGAAATGACTTAAAATGCCCTAAGACACATGAAAGCGTTTTTTTAAGGCCCTTGCACCATTTTTGGGTCACTTTTAACATGGCTATGTAACTCAAAGAATCAAAATCTAAATTTGCCAAGCACAGATGGGGGCGTATTTACAAGGACCTTGCACCACGGGGAAAGGTCTTAAATTAAAATGGGAAAAATAACATCAGAGAGACTCAAAGACCTTATAAATATGCCCCAAACAACCCAGGAAACTCTAACAGTACACATACACAAATCTAATTGATTTCAAAAAACGTTTTTAAACACATAATGTAAAGCAATTATATACCTACATTCATCGGAAAGTGACTTAAAATGCCCTAAGACACATGAAATCGTTTTTTTAAGGCCCTTGCATCATTTTTGCGTTACTTTTAACATGGCTATGTAACTCAAAGAATCAAAATCTAAATTTGCCAAGCACACATGGGGGCGTTTTTACAAGGACCTTGCACCACAAGGAAATGTCTTAAAATATAATGGGAAAAATTTACATCAAAGGAACTCAAAAGCCTTGTAAATATGCCCCAAGCAACCTATGAAACTCTAGCAGTACATATCAAGAAACCTAATTGATTTCAAAAAACGTTTTTAAACACATCTTGTAAAGCAATTATATTCCTACATTCATGGGGAAGTGAGTTAAAATGCCTTAAGACACATGAAAGCGTTTTTGTAAGACCCTTGCACTATTTTTGCGTCACTTTTAACATGGCTATGTAACTCAAAGAAACAAAATCTATTTGTAAAACACTTGACACAAAGCAACATTTTAAATACACAACTTTCTTCTTAATTTTCTCCCTAAAGCATACTATTCTCTATTTAAATTAAATGAATCTTTTCTCACCTTAGCAAATACTTTTTGAGTTTGAAAACAGTCTCAGACACACACCAATTTGTCTTCAGAAGAGCAAAGGGTATGCACTCCAGAGGCTGCAACCAACAATGGCACAGAAATGCTGTAATTCATCACACATATCTCTCATGTCACCCAATCAAAACTCTTCCCTCACTTTTTTCAAATCAACACCCTTCCCCACTCTGCCCTTTCTGCCTTTTTTGCATAGCAACCACCTCCTGAAAGACCTCTGATGTTTGCAAGTTCACACAACAATGTTTCAATTGAACTCTGAACTCTCAGTACACCTGCATATCCAGTGCAATCTTTCATTAAATGATTTTTTCTTGACCATTCAAATTACATCTTTCAAAGAACTCATCCATGCACCCTAACTTTCTGTTTTCAGCAATCAAAATCCACCAATCACTGCTACTGCTTCATTAACACAGAAACTCCACAGTTTTTTTCATTTTAAACTCTTATTTTTTCAACTGCCATTTCATTGCCACACTTCATCTGACTGCAGCAGAACCTTCTCTCACCATGTTTTCTGTCTGGATTGTTGGACATAGTTACATCTACTGGGCTCAAAGGTGTGCTGATAACAAAAATGTACCTAACCTCAATTTACAAAATGTGGAAATTAAGTGGATTGGCCACAGAGGATTAAAATGTCACCAATTGATACCATTGGTGAAAACCTTTTTGCATTTGCCAAAACCTGACCTGTTAATTGTGCACTGTGGAGGTAATGACTTGGGCACTTTGACTGGGGTAGGTCTGGAAATGCTTTTAAAGGACACCTTTGAGCAATTGATGGCACTTTTTCCTCAAACTGCCTTGGTATATTCCAATATATGCCAAAGACAGAAATGGAGGTGGTCGAACCAATTTTGTCCACAAATTGAGAAATCGAGGAAGCATGTTAATAAGTCTTTTTCAGCTTACATGAGAGACCATGGAATGGGCTCCGTGTACAAAAATAACTTGCGTTACTACATGCAAGATATCTACAGAGGAGATGGAGTTCACTTCTCAGATGAGGGGAACAGAATTTTCATTCTGAATTTAAGACTCTGCATTGGTACCTACTTATAAGTACCTAAATCTACCACAGACCCAAAAGCTCTTCTCAGAGCTACCCTAACTATGATCACTATAAACAAATTTTAAATGCAACTTTTTTTTTACTAATTTTCACGGTTTACGCTTTCCGGAGCGCTACCCGGTACGCGCACCGGAAGCTAACCGCGCGAAAATTTGAAAAAAAATGTTTTTTTTTCGCACATATGGGCCTCCTCAGCCACCCTCAGAAAAGCTAGGGGGTCAGGATACGTCTACCGTGCCCCCTTCTACCCATTCTGAACATTTTTTGCCCTCCATCTTGTATCTCAATTCTACCGTAATACAAAATGGAGGACTCCCGTAACGCTGCCGGTTCGTGTACCGGGGCGCTCACCGGGAAGCGCTCATTTAAAAAAAAGGTGGGAAAGTAATTTACAGAAAAACGACTGGAGACACTTTCACCAACTATCGATTAGCTCATACTACATACCAATCCCTACCATTTTCACAAATTTGATTGAAATTCCATTTAGCCATTTAGCCTGTAGACCTCTCTAAATACCCTGAGGTAAATTACTTCACAAAACACATCTGAAGTGTTGGAATTGACAACCAATTAAAATGTTACTTTCATTTTCTACTTTTTTTACCTGACATTTGATTGGTTATGTACCTGAATATATATAAAGAAAGAGAGAGAAACACAGCCATTTTGACTACCACCTCCTGAAGTAGATTTCAAGAAAATTTTCACTGAGAACTTACACTGCTTTTTGAAAGGTAAGTTGTTATTTTGAAAACTGAAGTATATTGTGCACTTTAAGTTAATTTGGAAAACTTTTCTAATAGTTGTATACTATCCCTCTGTAATAGTTATAGATTTAGATAGACTTCTCTGTTATAGTTATGGATGGATTTAGGCTTGTCTTGTATAATTATGAATTTACTTAGGCTTCATCACATACACTTTTTTATATTTCTACTTCCAGTCTGATACCATACACTGCCCAAAGATAAATTCACTGTTAAAAAAATCCAAACTACCTGTCTGAACTTAAACCCAACAGTGCCCTAACTCTTCTGATATAGTTATTTTTTATGCAATTTACAGCAAAAAAATGGAAGGGGAGCACGAAAATATCAATGTTTCCTTCGACATTACATCTGAGGAGATTTTAAATGAAGAATTTTTAGATGAAGATTTTATGGATCAGTCTTTGGATGAACAATTTATTGAATGCTTACAAGACATAGAAACATGCATGTTTGAGGAGATTCCAGATGATGTAATGCTGGAAGTTTTATTGAACTATGAAAATTCTGACCAGTAAATTTTTATTTAATAATTAAAAATTGTTGGAGACATTATTCATTTTTATATCTAATTCATGAAGTCCAACCAAAATAAATAAATAAATAAAAAAAACAAAAAAAACAACAAAAAGAACAATCAATAAACATACAATATTTCAAAATATCATTGTCTATCATTCTTTTTTCCTTATAGTACGCTCCCCAGACCGCTTCCCGGTGCGCGTACCGTTTGCGCAACTACCGCGTTAGAAAACAACATCGTGACGCGTAACGCGTTGTCGCGTAATGCGTCATATGACGCGCCGCGTTAGCGCACCCGGAAGCGCTCCGGTCCGCGAAGCGAAGCGCGAAGCGCAGCTTCCCGGAAGCGATCCGGGGCGCGGCGGGGAGTGCGTAACGTAAGCATAACAGGTCATGTGACTTGTCATGTGACTTGTTAATAACACTTTTCATTGGTTCATTTCACTTTTGGTTTCCTAATGTTGTTAGGCTAGGTCATGTGACCTAAAAATAACACTTTTCATTGGTTTAGAACTATTTTTTTTCCCCAAATGATGAAAACCCCTCCTTGTTTTTACCTCATTCTTACTTTCTACTTCCAGAGAGCAAGACATATTTTTCACAATGGCTTCTGTAATAGCTGCAGCTGGTGCTTCTCAGCAACCACCACCACCACCACCAAAAGGACCACCTCCAACACTGGACTTTGGTAGAGAGGAAGATAATGAGGACGAAGAGGAGGAGGAGGAGGAAGAGCAAGTAAGACAGTTCCTGCCAGAAACACCAAGGCAGAGCCATATTAAAGAGCACTACATATGGCAATTTTTTTAAATTCCACCTGGACAAAAGAAGGTCAATGCACCCCGGGTGTCTTGTTTGATATGTAAAAATATACTTTCTCGTGGCAACCCCAACAAGAAATACAGCTTTGGCAATCATACAATGATTCGCCACATGGAGCGATGGCATCCTAATAATCTTTCCCAAGCACAAGTAAGGGATCTTGCTGCCAACCCCCCAAATGTCATCCCCAGCACCTCCAGTGGACAAAGCTCATTCGCCGGACCAGAAGGCCGAGAAATAATCCACAATATTCAAGCTCCTTTTGAACACTACAAAATAGTTTGTATATATTGTGGAGGAACTATTTGTTATGGAGAGAAGAGTATTACTTTGATTAACCGAGCTGGAGAAAATCATAAATGCAACAAGATGAGAAAACAATGAATCCTTTTTATTTTTTATTGCTCCTGTTGGGACATGTTCAAACCCTGCTTTTTTGTTATTTCCCCTAAAAAAACACTAAAAAAACACAAAATAGTTTTCAAAAATCAAAAAAAATCAAAAAATTGTTCAGAAAATTAATAAAAAAAAGAAAAAAAGAAAAAGAATAAAAAAACTGTTCTTTTCAGAACTACCTTCCATTTATAACAAAATTGCCAAAATGTTTATACCCTGTCTTTCTTTTTTCCTCATAGTACGTTCCTCGGACCGCTTCCCGGTGCGCGTACCTGGCGCTCCCCACGCAAAAACAAAGAAAAAAATATTTTTCTTTTTGCCCCGCGAGGCCCTTTTAAAGCCTCCACATCAAACCTAGGGGGTTAGGGAGGATCTACTATGCCCCCTTATGGTCATTTCCCCCTATATATATATATATATTCACTGAAAAAACCATAGGTTTCAGGAGTTATATAGTTTAGAATTAGCTTTTAAAAAACCTTTGAAATTCACTCAAAAAACTATAAGTTTTAGTGGTGTTATAGTTAGCTGGACATTTTACTCATACAAAACTATTGAAATTGCTCCTATATAGTTAGTTGTACTAACTATATTTCGCGCACCCGCAATCCACTGCTGATGATGTCACATATTATATCATTCATGACATGGTCAGTGACATCACTGATGACATCTCAAATGACATCACTGATGACATCACTGATGACATCATCCAGTGAATGTGGTTTGCTTCGTTATTTAAATATGCATTATATATATAGCAATTTGCATTGAAGAATAAGTGGATATATATAAATAAATATTTGGATGGAGGATTTAGTAGCAGTGTAATTGACTGTTTACTTGACCAATTTATAATGTCTCACTAAATATAGTGGATAGTGACTAAACTGTGTGAATATCTGTATCACTTTGTCAGTTGTTGTGTAAACTGATTCTACAGTTGGTTACAAGCTATGTGAACGTCTATATTAGTTATTGATTAGATAACTGAGTATTTGTATGGGAGTGTGAAAGTATGTGTGGTTCGGTGGGGGGGTGTGCGACTGTCCAAAGATGTGTGAATAGTTGATTCAGTAGATATATGAAGTTAAAACTACATGTTCTAACAGTTGTTTGGGTGAGTGAATATCTTTATGGGTGTGGTGATGAGCAAATATATTTCTCAATGGTACAGGTCCAACAAACTAGAAAAATAAAAGGCAGTGTATGTGTCAGTTGTTGTATATAAATAAGTATACATAAGACACAATGATTGTGTGAGTGACTGTATGGATAACTGTATACTTGTAATAATGATTTTATAATTCACTAAGTATGACTTACTATCTAAATGAATAGAAGAAGATGTTGTTTTTATAAGTGTTTTGCTTAGTAAATATGTAAGTATGATCCATTGTTTGCATAAGTGAGTAGGATGACTTCATATGTGAATAGGATGCGTGCTGTTGTTTAATGTCGATATAGATGTATAAGTATTTTTGATAGTGTTCTATTGTTCATTGACAGCATGTATGAGTGAATCCATAGGTAAGTGATGAGATGTGTGTATACATCTAGGAATCACTGAGTGGATTTTTAGATACTTGTATTGCTGTGACAATGCATTTAAATATGATACTCTGTATTTTACAAAGAGTGATAAAAAATTGTAATAGTGTATGAAAAGGTGTATGTGATTGTCACGTGGATGATGTCATCAGTGATGTCATCAGTGATGTCATTTGAGATGTCATCAGTGATGTCACTGACCATGTCATGAATGATCTAATATGTGACATCATCAGCAGTGGATTGCGGGTGCGCGAAATATAGTTAGTACAACTAACTATATAGGAGCAATTTCAATGGTTTTGTATGAGTAAAATGTCCAGCTAACTATAACACCACTAAAACTTATAGTTTTTTGAGTGAATTTCAAAGGTTTTTTAAAAGCTAATTCCTAACTATATAACTCCTGAAACCTATGGTTTTTTCAGTGAATTTGCAAGTTTTTTTTAAATGCTAATTCCTAACTATATAAGGCCTGAAACCTATGGTTTTTTCAGTAAATTTCAAAGGTTTTTTAAATGCTAATTCCTAACTATATAAGGTCCGAAACCTATGGTTTTTTCAGTGAATTTGCAAGGTTTTTTAAATCCTAATTCCTAACTATATAAGGCCTGAAACCTATGGTTTTTTCCTTGAATTCGCAAGGTTTTTTAAAAACGTTATCCGCTAATTCTATTAGCGGATAAAGTTTTTATATATTAAAACGTTTTTTAAATCTCAAATGCCTGCTTTGCTAACAGAGTTTTTAAGCACAGGCTCTTTTGTCTCTGGTGGCCATCTTGGGAGACTGCATATCAGAATTTTTTTAATGAAATATAAGAGGATTTGAGAAGTCACTCAAAATGTGCCCTAATTTTTCTTTCTTCAGCACTAATCATAATTTCTATGGCAAAATGAACCCCCCCATTTTGTTCCTTTGCAAATTAAATGTTTTAAGTGTTAACACTTTATTCCAATCAAGATGACTTCAGGTGTGCCATACTTTTGTCATAAGTAAGACTGTTAGCGCTCTAGTTGTTCTTTAGAACACTCTGGGACATTCTGTCATTGGGCTATAGTTGGGCTACATCTGGCTGATATTTGGGCTACATTTGTTTTTTTTTGTCTCTGGTGGCCATCTTTGAGCTACATTGGGCTACATTGGGCTACATTGGGCTACATTTGGGCTCTAACATATATATAGCCCAATGTAGCCCAATATATATTTTTTCAAAGTTAATTTTCGTAAAAACCACTTGAGCACATATCTTGAGACATAGCAAAGGCACATCGGGCTACCAGTCCCTACAATTTTGCCAAGTTTGGTGGAAAACCATTCAGCCGTTCGGGCTAAAAGTGAGTCCAACCGCCCTATGGAAATTAACATGGGGAAAACACGTTTTGGGACCCCCCTTTTATCTCCGCCCCCGCTTGACGAATCCCCCCCAAACTTTCAGGGAAGGAGCGGAGCGGAGTGGGCCATCTTCTTTGAGAAATTCGCAAAGATTTGTCCACCGGCGCCAAAGTTATTCCCAATAGAATGTTGCGGATTTCCTATGGAAAGTAGATCCTAACTATAGCTGAATGGATTTCCACCAAACTTGGCAATATTGTAGGGACTGGTAGCCCAATGTGCCTTTGCTATGTCTCAAGATATGCGCTCCAGTGGATTTTGAGTAATTTAGGTTAAAAAAATATATATATCTATAAGCGCGACCCGGTACGCGCACCGGGGAGCGCACCCGGCGTGTAAGGCGAGTTCGCGCGCGGAAAGCTGATTGGCTCTCGGGTGTCTGTAAACATTCCAAACAGTCCGGAATGGCCGCCATCTTGTGTCTCGGTAGGATCGAGACACAAGAGGTGGTAAAAACAAGGGGGGGAATGACCAAAAGGGGGCAGGGTACACCCCCCCTGTCCCCCTAGGTTTGATGTGGGGGCCATAAAAGGGTCCCGCGGGGCAAAAAAAAATGTAATGTTTTTTCGATTTTCGCGGGGGGGGTCGCCCAATACGTGCACCGGGGAGCTTACCGGGGAGCGTACTAAGAGGCAAACACAGTGAAACAGTAAAATAATAATTTAAAGTGCTTAGAGGTAGGGTAGCTCTGCATAGAGTTGTTGTGTTCTGTGGGTGATATAAGTACCAGCATGTAGGTACCAATGCAGAGTTTTAAATTCAATGTACACTGTCTCCTCTGTAGATAATTTGCATGTTGTTACAGAAGTTATTGTGGTATATGGAATCTATACTATAGTCTGTCAGGAAAGCAGAAACAACATGGAGGCAGGAGATGAAAAAGAGATGTCAAATACACATTGGAGATAATATAGTGAGAGAAAGGAAGTAACTATGAGCAAAATTACTATGTAACATAAAAAAGTTGCACAGTATACTATAAGTCTCACATTATATTATATTCATTTTGGTACTATTTCATGAATTACATATAAAAAAGAATAATGTCTGGAACAATTTATAATTATTCAATAATAATTTATTGCTGTGATTTTTCAAAATTTAAAAGAATTTCCAACATTATATCGTCAGGAATGTCCTCATTTGGATTCCATGATTCCATTTCTTCCACACAATTAAGAAACTCTTGATCAAGAGACTGATCCAAAAAGTCTAAATCATCAATCTCTTCCTCTGGGTTGTTCTCCAGATCAATTTCGAATGAAATATTAAATGTCTTTTGTTCTTCCATTTTCTTGCTGTAAATTGCATAAAAAATAAATATATCAGTAGAGATAGGGCACTGTTAGGTTTAAGTTCAGACAGGTACTTCAGAGTTTTTGACAGTGAAGTTATCTTTGGGCAGTGTATGGTATCAGGCAGGAAGTATAAATATAAAAAAATGCATGTGATGAAGCCTTAGTAAATTCATAATTATACCAGAGAAGCCTAACTTAATCCATAAATATAATAGAGAAGCGTACCTCAAGCTATAACTATAACAGAGGGACAATAAATAACTATCAGAAAAGTTTTTACTAATTAACTTAAAGTGCTCCTTACAAATTAACAACTTACTTTTGAGAGAGGTGAAGAAGAAAAAATGTGAAAATCCTTTCAAGATGTACCTCAGATAATTGTAGTCAAAATGGCTGTGTTTCCCTCTTTTTTCATTTATATTCATGTACATAACCAATCAAATGTCAGGAAATAGTAGTAGAAAATGAAAGTAACATTTTAATTGCTTGTAAATTCTAACACTTCAGATGTGTTTTTGTCATGTAATTTACCTCAGGATATTTAGACAGGGCTACAGGCCAAATGGCTCAATGGAATTCCTTCAAATTTGGGAAAATGGTAGGGACTGGTATGTAGTATGGCCTATTCTATATTTGGTGAACATCTCTACAGAGGTTTTTATGTAAATTAACTTTAAAAAAAATTTGGGAGCGCTTACCGGTGAGCGCCCCGGTACGCGTACCGGTAAGCGCAACGGGAGTCCTCCATCTTGTGTTTCGGATGAATTGAGACACAAGATGGAGGACAAACAGCATTGGGAATGGGTAAAAGGGGGTACGGTAGACACTCTCTGACCCCCTAGGTTTTCAGAGGGGGTCTTAGGAGGCCCATATAGGCCAAAAAAATAAAAAATTATTTATTTTCGCGGGGGGAGCGCCCGGTACGCGTACCGGGGAGCGTACTTTGTTGAAAAATAGTGAAAAAAGTTAGAAAAAGATAATCATTTGGAGTGATCAGAGGTAGGGTAGCCCTGAAAAGAGCTTTTGGGTTGTGTGGGTGATTTAGGTACCTACAAGTAGGTACCAATGCACAGTCTTAAATTCAGGAGGAATATTCTATTCCCCTCATCTGAGAAGTGCACACCATCTCCTCTGTAGATATCTTGCATGTTGTAACGCAAGTTGTTGTTGTATATTGAACCCATTCCATAGTCTCTCATGTAAGCAGAAACAGATTTATTCACATGTTTCCGTGCTTTCTCAAATTGTGGACAAAATTGGTTGGACCACTTCCATTTCTGTCTTTGGCATATATTGGAATATACCAAGGCAGTTTGTGGAAAAAGTTTCATCAATTGCCCAAAAGTGTCCTTAAAAACCATTTCCAGACCTACCCCAGTCAAAGTGCCTCGGTCATTTCCACCACAGTGCAAAATTATAAGGTCAGGGTGTGGCAGATGGTAAAAGGTTTTCACCAATGGTATCAATTGATGACATCTCAATCCTCTTTGGCCAATCCATTTGATGTGCATATTTGGTAAATCAAGGTTGTGAAAATTTCTGAGAGATGCATACCTTTGAGCCCAGTGGATGTAGCTATGTCCAATAATCCAGACAGAATACATGGTGAGAGGAGGTTCTGGTGCAGTCAGACGAAGTGTAGGAATAAAATGGCAGGTGGAACAGTAGGAGTTTGCAACAAAAAAACTGCGGAGTTTCAGTGCTCTTGAATCACAAGCAATGATTGGTGGATTCAGAAAGTTGAAAGCTGAAAGTTAGGGTGCATGGTTCTGTTCTGTGAAAGAAGTAATTTGAATGGTTAAGAAAAAGTCACTTAAAGAAACATTGCACCTCATAAGCTGGTGTATTGAGAGGTCAAACATCCTTGCTGAGTTCATTTGCAACATTGTAGAATAAACGTTTAACCCTGAGCGCTCAGTGAGGAGGGAGTTGCTATGGTAACAGGTAGAAAGGGCTGAGGGGGGGAAGGGTGTTGGTTTGAAAATAGAGAGGGAAGAGTTTTAATTGGTTAACAAAAAGGGATATGTGTGTAGAATTAGAGGTTTTCTATGCCATTAATGGTTGCAGTGCCTGGAGAACATACCTTTTGCTCTGCTAAAGAAATATTGGTGTGTGTATCTGACACTGTTCTCAATCTCCAAAGCTTTTGTAAAGGTGAGTTATGATTCATTCAATATAGATAGAGAGTTCAGATTAAGAAGCACATTGAGCTTCTTTGCTGTTGGTTTGTGTGATGCTTTTTGAAAATGCATGGTTTCAATATTTGCAAGATAGAGGATTTGTATTTTGTGAAATAGTGAGGTTTTAGTAGTGAAATTGAATGCTTGTACATAGGACCTGCGCTCTGTTTCTAAAATGTTATTTAAAAAACGATTTTAGGGCAAATCAATGGGTTTCAGTAGTCAAATTGAATGCTTGTACATAGGACCCGTGCTCTGTTCCTAAAATGTTAATTAAAAAACGATTTTAGGGCAAATCAATGGGTTTCGGTAGTGAATTGAATGCTTGTACATAGGACCTGCGCTCTGTTTCTAAAATGTTATTTAAAAAACGATTTTAGGTCAAATCAATGAGTTTCAGTAGTGAAATTGAATGCTTGTAGATAGGACCTGCGCTCGGTTACTAAAATGTTATTGAAAAAACGATTTTGGGGCAAATTAGTGGCTTTTACATTTTTAAGAAGGAATAAATAGTGTGTGTATGATTACTTAAAAATATTTGAACCTTTCACAATCATGTCACCTATGTTACCTCAGATTAGGATGCAGACTGAGCTTCTTTGCTGTTGGTTTGTGTCATTTTTTGGGTAATGCTTGGTAGCAATGTTTGCAAGAGAGAGGAAATGTATTTTGTAAAATAGTGAGTTTTGAGTACTGAAATGGAATGCTTGTACATAGGACCTGCACTTTGTTTCTAAAATGTTATTCAAAAATCGATTTTGGGGCAAATCAATGGCTTTTACATTTTTGAGAAGGAATAAATAGTGTGTGCATGATTACATAAAAAATTTGAACCTTTCACAATCATGTCACCTGTGTTACCTCAGATTAGGAAGCACACTGAGGGCCTTATTTATGAAAACAGCGATGCGTCACTTTTCACTGCGCACTCCTTGCGACACCAATGATGCGTTATATTTAATGTATGACGCATCTTGTAGCAAGGACTTACAGATAAGTCAGTATTTCTGACGTATCTGTAAGTGCAAAAGTGACGCATTGCTGGAGTGTGTCACAAAAGTGACGCAACTCCAGCAATGCGTCCTTTCACATGGGGAAAGCCCCATGTGAAAGGGCTTGCGTCAGTCTTACGCCTGCTGTGAGGCAGGCGCAAGATTTTGACGTAACAGCGTCCTAAAAGTGACGCAGTGAAATCTCATAGATTTCACTGCGCCACTATTACGAGGCTTTTTGCGGGGGAACACCCCCTCAGCATACATTATATCTGACGCAGGTATAATGTGGCGCAGGGGTTTAAAAAGTGACGCATCTACCTAGATGCGTCACTTTTTAAATATGGCGCAACAAGGCACATGTTTTATGCCGCCGATGCGTCACAAAAAGTGACGCATCAGCAGCGCAAAACTGACGCAGGGCCTCATAAATGAGGCCCGAGCTTCTTTGCTGTTGGTTTGTGTCATGCTTTTTGATAATGCTTGGTATCTACATTTGCAAGACAGAGGATTTTTATTTTGTGAAATAGTGAGGTTTCAGTAGTGAAGTTGAATGGTTGTACACAGGACCTGCGCTCTGTTTCTAAAATGTTATTACAAAAACGATTTTGAGGCAAATCAATGGGTTTCAGTAGTGAAATTGAATGCTTGTACATAGGACCTGAGCTCTGTTTCTAAAATGTTATTTAAAAAATGATTTTAAGGCAAATCAATGGGTTTCAGTAGTGAAATTGAATGCTTGTACATAGGACTTGCGCTCTGTTTCTAAAATGTTATTTAAAAAACGATTTTAGGTCAAATCAATGAGTTTCAGTAGTGAAATTGAATGCTTGTAGATAGGACCTGCGCTCGGTTTCTAAAATGTTATTGAAAAAACGATTTTGGGGCCAATGAGTTGCTTTTACATTTTTAAGAAGGAATAAATAGTGTGTGTATGATTACATAAAAATATTTGTACCTTTCACAATCATGTCACCTGTGTTACCTCAGATTAGGATGCAGACTGAGCTTCTTTGCTGTTGGTTTGTGTCATTTTTTGGGTAATGCTTGGTATCAATGTTTGCAAGAGAGAGAAAATGTATTTTGTAAAATAGTGAGTTTTCAGTACTGAAATGGAATGCTTGTACATAGGACCTGCACTCTGTTTTTAAAATGTTATTCAAAAATCGATTTTGGGGCAAATCAATGGCTTTTACATTTTTGAGGAGGAATAAATAGTGTGTGCATGATTACATAAAAAAATGTGAACCTTTCTTAATCATGTCACCTGTGTTACCTCAGATTAGGAAGCACACTGAGGGCCTTATTTATGAAAACAGGGACGCGTCACTTTTCCCTGCGCACTCCTTGCGACACCAATGATGCGTTATATTTAATGTATGACGCATCATTTAGCAAGGACTTGCAGATAAATCAGTATTTATGACGTATCTGTAAGTGCAAAAGTGTTGCATTGCTGGAGTGTGTCACAAAAGTGACGCAACTCCAGCAATGCGTCCTTTCACATGGGGAAAGCCCCATGTGAAAGGGCTTGCGTCAGTCTTACGCCTGCTGTGAGGCAGGCGCAAGATTTTGACGTAACAGCGTCCTAAAAGTGACGCAGTGAAATCTCATAGATTTCACTGCGTCACTATTACGAGGCTTTTTGCGGGGGAACGCCCCCTCTGCATACATTATATCTGACGCAGGTATAATGTGGCGCAGGGGTTTAAAAAGTGACGCATCTACCTAGATGCGTCACTTTTTAAATATGGAGCAGCAAGGCACATGTTTTATGCCGCCGATGCGTCACAAAAAGTGACGCATCAGCTGCGCAAAACTGACGCAGGGCCTCATAAATGAGGCCCTGAGCTTCTTTGCTGTTGGTTTGTGTCATGCTTTTTGATAATGCTTGGTATCTACATTTGCAAGATAGAGGATTTTTATTTTGTGAAATAGTGAGGTTTCAGTAGTGAAGTTGAATGGTTGTACATAGGACCTGCGCTCTGTTCCTAAAATGTTAATTAAAAAACGATTTTAGGGCAAATCAATGGGTTTCAGTAGTGAAATTGAATGCTTGTACATAGGACCTGCGCTCTGTTTCTAAAATGTTATTTAAAAAACGATTTTAGGTCAAATCAATGAGTTTCAGTAGTGAAATTGAATGCTTGTAATTAGGACCTGCGCTCGGTTTCTAAAATGTTATTGAAAAAACGATTTTGGGGGAAATGAGTGGCTTTTACATTTTTAAGAAGGAATAAATAGTGTGTGTATGATTACATAAAAATATTTGAACCTTTCACAATCATGTCACCTGTGTTACCTCAGATTAGGAAGCACACTGAGGGCCTTATTTATGAAAACAGCGATGCGTCACTTTTCACTGCGCACTCCTTGCGACACCAATGATGCGTTATATTTAATGTATGACGCATCTTGTAGCAAGGACTTACAGATAAGTCAGTATTTCTGACGTATCTGTAAGTGCAAAAGTGACGCATTGCTGGAGTGTGTCACAAAAGTGACGCAACTCCAGCAATACATAGGACCTGCGCTCTGTTTCTAAAATGTTATTACAAAAACGATTTTAGGGCAAATCAATGGATTTTATATTTTTGAGAAGGAATAAATAGTGTGTGCATGATTACATAAAACTATTTGAACCTTTCACAATCATGTCACCTGTGTTTCCTCAAATTAGGAAGTGGATTGTGCAGATGAGGTGAGGTTTGTCCAGGGGTGCAAAAGAGTTGAGGCCTGTGTCCATGAGTGCAATGGAGAGGACTTACCTCCTCTGACCCTTAGAGAAGCTTTATCTAATCTGTGCCCCTTGGACAGGACTAAGTACATTGAGTATCATTGATGGTAACAGGGTACAGATGATATGAGGCGTGTCCAAGTGTGTATATAAACTGAGGCCTGTCTAATGGTGCAGATGAGTTGAGGTGTATTCAGGGTTGCAGATGAGGTGAGGATTGTCTAGGGGGGCAGAGGAGGTGATGCCTGTGTTGAAGAGTGTAGTGCAAGAGAGGTCTGTCCAGGGGTGCAAAGGAGGTGAGGGTTGTGTCTAAGAGTGCAGTGGGGGATAGGCTTTATGAAGTCCTGTCCACTGCACTCTTGGACACAAGCCTCACCTTTTGTGCTCCCCTGGACAGGCTTAATCTCATCTACACTCCTGCTTAGGCCTCACACTCTTTTTTTAGAATAACATTTAAAAAACACAGAAAAGGTCATATGTATAAGCTTTTCATTACACTACTGAAACCTCGCTCATTTATAAAATACAATTCCTTTATGTAGCAAGGTTTCTTTACCAATTATTATGAAGAATGTATAAGCCTCTGTTATATTCTCTTCCTGACTTACTCTATTTTTCCATAAGTCCCCTTCTAATATCCTCTCTCTGACTCATTCCTTTTTACATCCTGACTCTGTGTTACACTCTCTTACACTTTCTCTTTAACTTACTTTCTCTTACACCCTGTCTCTGATTTATTCCCTTTCTCTTATTACTCCTTGTTACATCCTCTCTCTGATTTAGTTCCTCTTACACCCTCTCTCAAACTTAGTCTCTCTCTCTACCTTTTACAGCCTCTCTGTGTTTTAGTCTCTTTTACATCCTGTCCCCTTCTAACACCGTCTCTCTGTCTTACATCCTCTTACACCCTCTCTCTAACTTATACCCTGTTATATCCTTTTTCTAACGTATTCCCTATGTCCATTTCTTTGACTGACTCCCTCTCCTTATTACATCCTTTTTCTGTCTTACAACATATTATACACTCTTTCTGTCTTACTCCTTCTCTATGTTTTACTTCCTCTATCTGTTTCTTTGTCTGACTCTCTCTGTTTTTTTGTGTTAGTTCCTCTAGCTCTTTTTCTATGTCTTAATCCTAGTTACATAGTTGTTGTGATATATACTTAGATATGTTGTAAAGTAGTGTTTATATCGTTTGCTTATTGTCATTGCTTTGTTCTTTGGTAATAGTGGTCTAAAATGTGTTATCTTTTTTCTTTATCACAGATTGAAATCAAGATTTGCATAGTAAGGAAATATGCCGTCAAGGCAAAGGAGAAGAAAAGATGTGAAGCGGAAAAAATCAAAAACAGCAACGGAATTAAAGCACTCCTCTACAACAAATACTTCAAAAGACAGGAAAAAAGCTCCTGGTAAGACAACTAAGTCTTTCTTTCGGAACATATGTAGATCAAAAAAGAATGTTGATGAGAATGTGAATAAATAGAAGGAGAGAGCAAATTTGAAGAGGAAGGAGAGGCCCCACAAAAAAAGTTAATACTGCAGCAGGAGAGAATAATATGTATAGGAATAGAAGGCAAAACCAATTTAGGGACATTCGTAAACGAATGTTTCGCAACAGGGTAGTTTTAAATTTGTTAAAAAACATTAAGAAAGATAAACAGAGAGCTGCTTTTTACAAGAAAAAGAAAAATGTAGAGAAAATTGTTGATCATGCTTTTGAAGTTAAGAAAAAATTATTTATTTTAGTGATCAATAGAATTAGGACACTTAACAAGACAATTGATGTTTTCAAATCAAAGAGTAGATGCAAAAGAGTAATTAATCGGACTAATTTTTGTAAAGTTTTTTCTGGAGAATGGATGCATAGTTCAAGTTGTGAGCCATTTTTTAATGAGGAGAGTTACTTTCAGGAGAATGATTTGGTGCATGCAGTTGACATCAGTGGTCGAGCATATGAGGTGAAAGATGGTTGTCCGATTGAAAAAGAGAAACTTGTGTCTAGAGATGCAGAAGTGGTGTTAACTGATGAAGTTTTAGGGAGACGTACCAAGGGTCCAGTGTACACTTGGAAGTGTAGTAGTATTTGTAGTGTGCGGCAGGAATCAATCGATTTGCTTCGTAATTTCTTACGTACATATAGTAAGAAAAGACTAAAACAGAAAATGAAGATGTTGCAAGACTTAGATCCTTGCAGAGTGAGAGAAAACACAGGTTTGCAAGGCCATTCACTGGCTTGTCTTTCAAGAAAAGTACGTCAGAGTCTTTTTCATCATTTTAGGATGTTAGCAGTGCATCATAACAAAATGAGGAAATTAGTGAGAAGGTTGTATTATGCAAAAAGTCCAGCACATAAGCTTTAACAGTTAAACAGTGCTCTTTTGCATGGAACTGAATTAGATGTGAAAAAGATTTGTGAAGAAATTGAGTTTTGTTATTTTGGTGAAAAAGAGGACAGTGTAGAAATTGACACAGTAATAGAAGGTAATGTGGAAGACAATGTACAGATTTCAAGTACAGAAAAGTTTGACCAGGAAATTACTAAGTTTAAGGTAAAATCAAGTGAAAGGCCTAATTTTACTTGTGTGTGTTGTCGACGGACTCATTATAAGATTCAGACTAGGTTAGTTGATTTATATGCAAAAAGTGAAATGGAAAATAATAGTGAATGGAAGAATTTTGCAACTTATTTGTTGGTGGAGAATTCTTTTGATTTGAGTTCTGATCAGCGTATTTGTAAATATTGTTATAATAAATTAAATGAAAACAGAATGCCTGCTAGAGCTGTTCATAATAATCTTGAGCTGGTAGACATTCCTGCTGAATTGATGGATTTAAATACATATGAATCTATTTTGATTCAATGTGTCCATCCTTTTCAGGCTATTGTTCGCATAGAGCCTAAGATAGGGAAATTGCCTCCTTCAGATTTGCAGAGAGGATTAAAGGGAAGAGTTGTTTATTTGCCTCTAGATTTCAAAAAAAATATTGATACAATTGGTATATAAAAAGTAGAAGAAGAACCTTTAGTTATTCTAGTTAATGGGGTTCCGACAAAGAGTAAGAAAATCTGGCAAGATTTAGTGGATGTTAGCAAAGTCAAAAAGGCAACGTTATATTTAGTCAAAAACAATGAGTACTACAAACATGTATGTGTTGTAGCAGAGGAAATAGCTGCAGAAGAAGACAGTGATTGTTCAGCCGGCCAAATTGAAAAAGTTGATGTGTCTAGAAGTGAAGAAATATATGAACATTATACTGTTCATCCTTTGCATTCCAAAGAAGTAATGGGGAATGCAATTGAATTGTTTCAAATGAAAGCAGCAAAAGGAAGTCCCATTAGTGTATGGGAAGAAAGTTTGGAAGCTCGTTATTTTGCACAGCTATTTCCAACAGGTCGAGGTGGACGATATGACGATCGACCACTTCAAATTCCTGCATCTAAATACCGGACTTTAAGATTATATGCTGAAGATCCAAGGTTTCGTCAATGCATTCCATATTTGTTTCATCTACTGTATGAAAGTGACTTGTCTGGGCTTTCTTATGCAGTAAATCATATACTGAAAAGTGGAGCACATCTGCAAAATGTTTCGGCGAGGGACTTTATGGAGAAAGTTAATCTGCAAGATAATATTTTGGAATCTCATCTTATCAATCTCATGGCATGTCAGTGTGGTACAAACGAGTATTGGTACCGTCGTCATGGGGAATTGAAATGTATGCTAAGAAACTTAGGAACTCCTACATGGTTCCTCACTCTTAGCTGTGCCGAGTATGCATGGGACGACTTACTTCAATTTATACGCGAGGCAAATGCAAATATACAAAATATAGAATTCAAAACACCTGGAGAACTGTGTTCTTTGGTTCCAGTGAATCTATGCAGATATTTTAATCATAGATTTGAAGCTATGATGTCTTTTATTACCAACAAAAAAACCCTCCCCTTGGAGAGGTTTTGGATTTCTTTTGGAGAAAGGAGTATCAAGCGAGAGGTGCTCCTCACATACATATGTTGTTGTGGATTAAAGATGTACCCAAATTTGGAACAGATTCGGATGAAACAGTGATGAGTTTCACTGAAGAGTATTCCACATGTGCTGTTCCGAAAACTACCGAGGAAAACAGTTTAAGGCAACAAGTTTTACGCTTTCAATCCCAGCGTTGTGGGAAGTATTGTCGTCGAAAATTCAAAAACAAGGAAAAGTTCTACACAAAATGTCGTTTCGGCTTTCCACGACCAGTGATTTCTAAAGGAAGAGTAAATAATTTGATGTCTTCTCTACGACATACTGTGACGAGGAAATCACCCAAAAATACATAAAATTTAAAAAGAAACGAAGAATCCAAGTACATCAACGACTACAACCCAGTGATTTTGTCCATGTGGAATGCTAACATGGATATTCAATTCGTTGCTGACAACTCTATTGCTGTGGCTCGATATGTGACGTCTTACATCACAAAAAAAGAAAAGACAGAACGAAAGGAAATGTGGGAGGACATTTCACATGAAAAGAGTCTAAGCAAGAAATTATACAGTTACAGTCTGAAGATGTTGTCACATCGAGAAATTGGAGCATATGAATGTTCTGATCGATTGTCATCAGCAAGTCTATATGACAAATCTAGAACCATCATTTGGGTTAGTCTAGGTCTTGCTGCAACACGAAACCGAGTTTTGAAATCTGTACAAGAAATAGAGTATTTGGCGGAGAAAGAACCAGAAAGTACAGACATTTTGAAGAGAAACATGTTGGATACATACTATCCAAATAGAAGTCCTCACCTTGAGAACGCTTGTCCCTATGAAGTTCTGCAAAGCTATATTTATAAGAGAAACATCAGAGAAGATATCAATAATGGAATATATGCTGTCATTGGATGTGAAGGATGTCTAGTGAAACAGAGAAAAGGTCATTTGATTAATCATCGAAAATTGAGTTGCGAAAATCCAGACAAAAGGGAATTTTACTATTTGGCTCTTTTGCAACTCTTTAAACCATGGCGTACAGAAGAGGAACTACTTGGAGATTTTCTCTGTTACGAAGATTCTTTTAATGCAACCAAGGATACCATAGAATGTCCTGTTTTTCCAAATTATCTGCAAATGTTGAACTAAGAAATAGAGCAAGAAGCCACAATTGCTGCAGAGATTGCTAGAGACAGTTCTCAAGGCAGTCAGAGTTCTACTTCATTGAGTCAGGATAATAATAATAATACTGGATTTTATACAGCGCGAACAGCTACCTCACAAGGAGGTGTCCCGGCGCTAGTCGAACACAAATGACCTGGGCTAAAGAATAGGGAAGCTAGCGTGGCTGGGTGAATAGCCAGGACTTAAGTAATTCCTTAAAACAGGGTTCAGACGGGGCCTGTTGGATTGCTTGAGGCAGTGAGTTCCACAGAGCGGGGACGTTTGCTGAAAAGGTCCGACCGCCTAGACGGGCCTTTTTTGCGCGCGGGACGGCCAGCTGGACACGGTCGTTGGACCGTAGTGCGCGACTTTGACGGTATCTTGGGAGGCGATTTTTCAGGTATTGTGGGCAGGAGCCATGCAAAGATCTGAACGCCAGCGTCAGAGCTTTGAATTTTATTCTGTTGGCTACTGGCAACCAGTGCAGGGTTCGGAGATGCGGAGAGACTGACTGCTTGAACGGGATTCGCAGTAGTAGTCTCGCAGCCGCATTTTGAACTACCTGAAGCTTGTGAGTCAGATATTTTGGAAGGCCAAGGTATAAACCATTGGCATAATCCAGTCGGGAGGTGACGGTCGCATGGACAACCGTTTTTCTGCAGCTCACCGGTAGGAGTCTTAGGATTTTTCGGAGATTTCTCAGCTTGCTCAGGCAGCATCCGGCGACCTGTTGGATATGGGATGAGAAGGACATGTTATCATCCCATCTCACACCAAGATTTTTTGCCGAGTGACTGGGTGGAGGGGGCGGGCCCATCTCCGTTGGCCACCAGACTTCTGGGGGGGGGGAGGGACCCTTGCCGAAGAAGATGACTTCGGTTTTATTAGCATTAAGTTTTAATTTATTAGTGTTCATCCAGTATGCTATATCCTGGAGACACCCTTTAAAATTAGAGAACGACTCCTGCGTCATCTCAGAGTAAGGAAATACCAACTGGGTGTCATCGGCATATGATATTGCCTTGACGCCCCAGTTGGCAATAAGCGTAAAGAGAGGAGCCAGGTAGATGTTGAACAAAAGGGGGCTGAGGGCCGACCCCTGCGGGACTCCACAGCTGAGGGTTTTAGGTGTAGAAGAAATCGTTCCAAGTGCCACCTTCTGCGTTCTCTGAGATAGGTAGGAGTTTATCCACCCCAGCGCTCTGTCCTGAATACCTATCTCAGCCAGCCGGCTGAGTAGTCTGGCGTGGTCCACCGTATCGAAGGCGGCCGACAGATCCAGGAGTACCAGCATTGCTGAGTTTCCTGCATCCATCGACCACCTCACAGACTCGGCGACTTCAATGAGCGCTGTCTCTGTGCTAAAGCCGGGGCGGAAGCCAGATTGAGTTTCATGCAAAATGTTGTTGGTTTCTACAAATTTGCTCAGTTGGCGCTGTATAACTTTTTCCAGCATTTTTCCCGGGGCAGCTAATAGAGATATAGGGCGGAGATTCGTAAGGTCATCTGGGTCCCCATTAGGTTTTTTCTTTAGGGGTAGGAGAGTAGCGTGCTTCCAGATGTCCGGGAATATGCCCGACATGATGGAGGAGTTCCAGATACCTAGAAGTGTGGGGGCGACCGAGTCCGCTATGGCACTCCATAGTTTAGCTGGACAGGGGTCGTCAGGGGAGCCGGATTTGCAGTGGATGAGTTCCTGCCTTACCTCAATCAGGGGGATGTGCATAAACTGGGTGAGCGTCTCGTCTGACCCACCATTATTCGCTCGGTCCTGCTTCACAGTTTTTATTATTGGACCAAAGGAGTCATATACTTTCTTAATTTTTTGGTCAAAAAACTCTGAAATTTGCTCACATAGCGTAGCTGTGGGTACAACCTCTCTTTCAATGCATTTTGGTTTGAAGAAAGATTGTACCACTTTGAAGACCTGTTTGCTAGACTGTTCTGCCTGAAGAATCGAGTCCGCATAGAAACACTTTTTACTTTTTCTGATAGCTTTCCGGAATTTTTTGGAAGCTTCTTTATACCTCGCTTTTTCTTCCAGACCGTAGCTTGCTCTCCAGAGTCTCTCCAGTTTTTTACAGGCTGCTTTCTCATTCCTGAGTTCCTGTGAGAACCAGGGAGCTGAGGGGGAGTCTCTTTTTGATAGAGCCCGAGAGGCTGGGGCAATGGAGGAGACCATCTTTCCGATCCATTCATTAAGTAGTTGAGCATCCGTGTTGGCATTATTTGTCAAGGATGGGGAGGTTTGCACTAGGACAGGGCACATAGTATCGGGGGTCAGTTTTTTCCATTGCCTCTTTAAGTAGTAGCTTTTACTCGTAGCAGGAATGTTATTCACAATGTTTAGTGAAAAAGGGACGAGTAAGTGGTCTGACCATGTCAGAGGGAGAGGAGTCTCAGAGAACACATTCTTAATATTAGAGAAGATGAGATCGATAGTGTGGCCCCCCGTGTGTGTAGGGCCCTCATTGATCAATCTGAGACTGGCCATATTTAACGTGGTTTTTAGCAGTTCTGCCATGGCACAGTCAGGTTTATCCATGTGGATATTAAAATCACCTACCACAATAAAAAGGGGGTGAAGAAGCGAACTCTGGACGATCGTGTCTAATAAGGTGGTTAGGGAGGGGTCTGAGCCGACCGGAGGGCGATATATCACTAGTCCTGCTAGTGATAGCTGGGGGCTCACTTGAAAGCAAAAGTGAAGGCCTTCAATTCCTTGAATAGCAGTGGGGGCTGAGGATGTTAATACTAAATGCTCTTTGAAAATAATGGCTACACCACCGCCTCTTTTTTCCCCAGGGCGGTTGGCGAGGCATATTTTAAATCCCGGAGGGACTGCCAGTGCAATGGAAGTCAGGTTGTCCTCCTTGATCCATGTTTCTGTTAAAAAGAGGATATCCCATTCTTGTTCTTCTAATAAAAGCCAGACATCATCAGCCAGCCAGGATCCACTAGGAGGACCAATTATTCAAAATGAGGCTGCCACTGCCATGGATGAGGTGAAAAGAGCTATGGAACAAGCTGAAGAGGATGTAATTAACTTAGAAGAATTGGTGAAACAACTAAACATTGAGCAGAAACAGATATATGACGAAGTCACAGACCAGATTGAACATGGATTCAGTCATGAGAAAAAAAGAGTGCTCATGTACATCATTTAAGCCTGTCCGACGGTACGTGAGTGGAGAAGCGGGAACTGGAAAAAGTTTTCTCATTAAAGCAATTGCAACTTATTTGCAGAAAAGGACTGAATCACCGCTGTCTTGTGTTGTAACCGCTCCAACTGGGCTGGCAGCACATAACATTAAAGGGATTACAGTACATTGTTTACTGATGCTACCAGTTGAGCATGATAATACATTTCAATACCACAAGTTATCTGGAGATGCGTGTTCTGAAGTTTCGAGAATCCTGAAGAAAATGAAACTTCTTATCATTGATGAAGTAAGCATGGTCTCAACTCTAATGCTTGATTTTGTGCATTTGAGAATGCAAGAAATTCTTAGAACAGACTATGATGTCTTATTTGGAGGAAAACACATTTTTGTTTTTGGAGATCTACTGCAGTTGACTCACGTGAAAGGACATCCTGTGTTTAAAATGCTCACGCATGAAGATACCAGGAAGTGCCTAGGAAGCATTGGAAACGTTAATATAAGGTTAAACTTCAAATATGCAGAACTGCTTCAAAATATGCGACAGGCAAATGATGAAGTATATAAAAATATTCTACAAGATGTAAGAATCAGAAAACTAAGTGAGCATGGGAAGGAAGCTTTACATGCACGATTAATTTCAAACTTGTATCCAGATGAAAACATTCTACCAGAGGATATTTTTAAGAAAATTACTGACAACAAATCTGGGATATGTTTGATGCCAACTGTGAAAGAATGTTCCATGTTCAACAACAAAATGTTAAAGTTAGAAAATGAAGAGATTCTGAAACTGGAAGCTGTAGATAAAATAGAGCATATGGGAGCAACAATTATTTTGTCTGAAAATTTGAAATCAAATTTGGATTCATTAGAGAAGAGTATATCTAAAGCTGCTGGTTTTGAAAAGACTCTGAATGTTTGTTTAAATTGTCGTATCATTTTGAGAAGGAATTTACATGTTGAAAGAGGTCTGGTAAATGGAGCAATGGGTCATGTTGTTGACTTTGTGAATTACAGAAATAGAGATGGAATTGAATTTCTAAAAATGTTTGCTTGTGAAAGACTTATATGTTCGCCGAAAGCAGTTCCCTATTTGTCTGGCATATGCGGTGACAATTCATAAATCTCAAGGTTTAAGTGTAGATAGTGATCTGGTGAACATTGGAACTTCTGTGTTTAAAGAAGGTATGGCATATGTGGCATTATCACGAGTCAGAACTTTATCAGGATTGTACTTGGTTCAGTGTGATGAGACAAAGATTTGTGCAGATCTAGATCGTGTTAAAGAATACAATAGGTTAAGAAGAGAATATGCTCCACATTTGCCTCAATATCCTCTGTTTGAAAAACGTGTGGTAGGCCGAAAAAGAAGAAATGAGAATAATTGCAGTGAGGTACTAGCAAAAAGACAAAAAGTAGATGAAACTGTAAATGTAAGCAGAAAGAAAAAGGATTCTGTTGAAGATGTTGTTGGATTTCAGTTTGGAAACAGTTCTGGTGTCAACTTCTATGCTAATGTAGTGCTTAATGTTGTTTTTTTTCTTCAAAATTTACAAGAACAGATTGTTGAAAACCGGGATGCAACATTCTGCTGTTTATTGAATTATGTGTTTCAGAAATGTAGCAGTGATAGAGCAAAAATAGAAACTGTTTCAGAAATTCGAAATCATCTAGACATATGTTCTGGTCAAAATCAATTTTCACAGAATATTCAGCAGGATTGTCAGGAATTTTTAATGTATATGTTTGATGTATTGGAAGATGAAGGAGTAGATATAAAAAAATGTTTTTAGTCTTTCTTATCAATGGCAGCATGACTGCGACAACTGTAATTTATCAAGTAGTACTAGAATAGACACTGAAAGATTTATATATTTGACTTAACCAGACTGCAAATCAGTGTCTTTTAATAATCTAGATAAAGCAGCTGATCACAATATGATGTGTACCCAATGTAAGTCTGCAATGCTGTCTACATTATTTCTACAAAGTTATGGTCACTATGTAATTTTAATGTTCCAACGATGTAGACCTGATGGAACGAAATTGACAACTTCTTTTAAAAATGTTGTGGCTTCTCAGTTATCAATTTCAGGAAGAACCTTTGCAACTGTAGCTATTATTTATCATGACTGTCCTTCAACAACATCAGGGCATTGCACATGCTATTTAAAATGTCGTAAAGGTTGGACCCACTGTAATGACACTCATTTGACTTTCAAACAACGTTTGCCTTTTGACTTAAAAAATCTTACCTAGTGTTTTTAGAACCAAAATTTAAGTAAAGGTAATTGGCCTATGAAGACGGGAGCAGTTAATAAAAGTTAGTTTACTGTTTAAATTTATATTCTGAGTAAAAGTGATCAAGATAATATAAAAAGTTGAGTTGTCATATAGGTACTGTAAGTGGATCTCACAGTAAGTGATATCAGTATTATACAAAATGATGAACATGAGTGAGTCAGAGATGGAATTACGAATATTTAAATATTGTGAAAATGTTGTATGAGCCTTTCTTTCAGAACATCGGAAAAACGGTAATTTCAGAGTTTCTTTTAATTCATTTGAAAATATACTCGTACATCTGACACTATTTGGCCTTAAGGAAAAGTGAACGAATGAGCAAAGAGTCATGACTGAAAAAAAGGAGTATATGAAAATAATGAAAATATTTCAGGTGTTCTTGGAGCTTTTCTTCTAGAAAGTCGATTAAATGGATTTTTTAGTGAACAGCAGAGTACTTTCCAACGAAAAGGACCTTCATGATATACTATTTGGCCTAAAGGAAAAGTAAGTGAATCAAAGATTAGTGTACATTTGTGATTTTTAAGTTTCTAAGGTTTTTTTTAAAACACAATCTTTTAGATTGTGTTTTTTTCCCCGCTGTCATATGATGAGTAATTTGAACTCACTGTTTTAAGTGAAATTCAATATATTCTGAGAACAGCAAAAATAAACTATGTAACATGTTGTACAAGTTATTCTATAGTTTGTATTGTGTAATTTAAATTGTATTCCCATTGTCTCACACTCACTTTCCTTTTTCCACCCTCTTTCAGCTCTTTTTACTCACTTATAATGTCTTTCTCTCACTCTCTTTCACCCCCGTTCCTTTACTCCACTCCTTTCACAACCCCTCATTCTCATTTCAACTGTCTGCATCCCCTCTCTCCCTTGCATAACATTTCAGCTTTCAGTCTCTCTGCATTACTTCCCTTTTCCGTCTTTTCCTCCTTTGCTCTTTTAGTAATTCCTCTTTACTCACTCAGCAGTATTGTCGCACTCTATCACTATAAATCACCCACTCTCGCTCGCTTATCTTTGTCCTCAGTCCCTCACTCTCCTTATGTTATGTTCACTTGTGTTTATCTACCTTCTATCATTTCTCTTACAACAACTTCACTGCTCCTCTCTCATCGTTCTTCATCCCATTTCTTTTACTCTGGTTCCATTACTACCTCTCATTTACTATCTTTCAGTGTCCTTCTCTTTACTTTCATCACCGAATCACTTTCTCTCAGTACCACTGTTTTAGTCCTCTTCTCCTCTCTTTCCTTTTTTTGCTCCCTTACTCATTTCCTTTCCTCACTCATTGTACTCCACTTCACTCAGTCCTTCTCTTAGTCTCTCTGTCTACTAACTTCCTCACTCCTTTTCCCTCAATCCTTCTATATTATCCTCTTCCCTTCATACCTTCACTCTATGACTCTCCTTCACTTACTCTCAGTTATCTTCCATTCCTCATTCTTCTAAATGCATCCTTAATTAGACTCCTTTCCCTCTCAGTCATTATCTTTTTACTTACTCCTGTTTCCTGATTTAGTTTTGCTAACTCACATTCTTTTAGTATCTTTCTTACCTTCAGTTCATTTCTCTCTTCTTCTCTTTCTCTCTGTCAGTGAATCTATTTGCCTTACTCTTAGTAATTTGCTCTCCTTCTATTTCTTTTTCCCTCTTTTTGTCCTTCTACCTTACTTTATTTCCCTTTCTGTGTCTTTCACTTTTACTTTATTTCTTAATACACTGTTATGATTTTTAACCTCTTCATTTGTATCTTTTATTTTAAAATATATATTTTACTAATTATAACTTATTTTTTCTTCTCTCTTTCACAGATACAAAGTGTAGTAAAAACATGTAATTAAATTTACATTAATTATATGGTAAGGGTGACTAAACAAATGTAGTTTGTCATCACCCTTTGCTTTAACCTCACTATTATTCAACCACCCTACCTCACTCCTGTTTCCTTACTCTGCTTCCCTCACTTATTCTTATCCTCCATGTTTACTCCCCTTTCCCTAACTCCCCTCCCACATTCAACTTCTTTCAGTCCCCCTGCTTTACTTCCTTTACCCTCTGTTCCCTTCCTTTGCTCCCTCACTCATTCCCTTTCCCTTAATCATTACTTCACTCCTGTCACTCCTTCTCTCAGTCCGTCTGTCCTCACAGTTCCTCACTTCCGTTCCCTCACTTTGTCTCTCTTATCGTCGCTGTCTCTATCCCCTCAATCTGTCAATACTCTTTCGTCATGCTGACTCCCTACAACTCACCCACACTCCATCACTTACCTTTGTTTGCTGCTTCACTGACTCCCTTTCAGTCACTCCTTCCTTTACTGTCTCTCTCCTTTCTGTCTGTCACTCCCCATGTCTTACCCTTATTCACTTTTATCCACCCTCTTTTACAGCTCTTTACTTAGAGTCACTTCTCTTTTCTAATCCTCCCTTACTGTTTTACTATCTAATACACAGTCCCTTTGTGTTGTTGCCTCTAGCTCTCTTTCTCTTAACAAAACTCTCTCTGTCCCTTTCCCTCATTCTCACTCCTTCATTCTTTTTTTTTCTATTTTTTTTTGGTGCGCACCGTTACGCGTACCGTTGAGAAAAAAAGAATGACAGTTTTTAATTTTTTTTTTTTTTTTATAAATTAGAGGTAGTTCTAAAAAGAACTGTTTTTTTTATTCTTTTTGTTGTTTTATATTTTTTTATTGTTTTTTTGAATTTTTTTACTTTTTTTGGCTTTTCTGAACAGTTTTATATTTTTTTGTATTTTCTTTGGGGAGAAACAAAAAACAGGGAATTGAAAATGGCTCAACTGGAGCACAAAAAAAATCAGGAAAAATTATGGTTTCTTCAGGCATTTGTGGTTATCCATAGCAACATTAATTAGTGTGATGCTTTGCTGACCATAATTAATTGTTTTGTTGCAATATATACAAACAATTTTGTAATCCCCAAACTTTGGGGCCGATTAGGATGGCGGACGGAAATGGGTACTGTCCGCCATGGTGGGGGAAATTTTACTCCCGGCTGCGCCGCGGAGAAACCGCGGTTGGGATTAGGATATTCATGTCACGAAACTCCGACCGCGGCGGACGGAACACAACCAACACCGTCCGCGGTGGACGGAACACAACCAAGTCCGTCCGCGGCGGACGGAGTCCAATGAACAACCACTGCCGCGGACGGAAATGACCGCGGAAAATAAAACATGTACCGCCATCCCTGAGAATACTCCGTGGCCGCAATTAGGATAAATCCGCCCGTACAACGGAACTCACAGCCATCCACGTCCGCGGCGGAAACAATGCAACGAGAACCACAGCATCAGGGCGGAAGGCCAACACGCACAACATCCCTAGCGCCTAACAAATGTATGAAAGTGCACCGCAAGTCCTAAGCAAACATACGAACATTGACAAGGCCCCCCCCCCCCAGCACAAGCCACCATGACACGTCCCAATTATCCAATAATGCACACAAGTCAACACGCCCACCTACCACCTGACTGCCAACAACCATCGAGACACGACTATAAAAAGACACCCCCACACAACCACAATCCCTTGCACCACAGCATTGCTGCCAGCAAGAGGGCCATTCGAGACACTGCTAACTCACATAAAATCACATAGAAGACACCCACCCACCACCCTACCACACAAACACCCACCACACAAATCCTACACATCACACACCACACACCTGCACCTCCCAACTCACTCAACTCACACACTGAGCACCACACACCATGGCACCCAAAAAGAACCCCAAATTCACGGAGACAGAGTTGCGGGTAATGGTAGATGAAATTATCCGTGTGGAGCCCAACATCTTCGGGGCCCAAGTCCAGCAGACGACCGTGGCGCAAAAGAACCACATGTGGGACAGGATCGTCACTCGTGTGAATGCGTCGGGGACTGTGCCGAGGACCAAGCACGACATTCAGAGGCGGTGGCATGACCTTAAGACCAGGGTCAAGGGCATCCGAGCGAAAAACCACGCCAGAGCCAATCTTACTGGCGGTGGCACACCCCCGGAGCCCATACCCTACACCGATTGGGAGGAGAAGGTGCTGGTGATACTACACCCAGAGAGCCTAGACGGCCTTGACGAAGGAGAAGAGACTGGTGAGTACAAACCAAGCACCACGTTCAGCACGACATGGTCAGGCTCACACAACTGAGAATAAACATCCCCCACGCCCCAACCCATGCACGTTGGACACCAACACACTAACATGTCCATGGCTCCAAACAGGCCCCCATGTTCACGGGGAGGGTGGCGGTGGTGGAGGGTGGGGTGTGTGAGAGGCCCAAACTACAACTCCCAACAGGCCCCCATGTGCACGGGGAGGGTGGCGGTGGTGGAGGGTGGGGTGTGTGAGAGGCCCAAACTACAACTCCCAACAGGCCCCCATGTGCACGGGGAGGGTGGCGGTGGTGGAGGGTGGGGTGTGTGAGAGGCCCAAACTACAACTCCCAACAGGCCCCCATGTGCACGGGGAGGGTGGCGGTGGTGGAGGGTGGGGTGTGTGAGAGGCCCAAACTACAACTCCCAACAGGCCCCCATGTGCACGGGGAGGGTGGCGGTGGTGGTGGAGGGTGGGGTGTGTGCGACAGGAAACAGAAATGTCTACAAATCAATGTAACCATGTACTGTCCACATTACTGACCTGCTCGATCTTGTCCCTCAGGTGATCGTCAACTGACTGGGGAAAGCAGTACCCGGCCGCCAGCCTCGTCTCCCACACCTACAGGACTCTCTGCCGACGACGACACAGGCAGCTCCGGGGCGGAGGATGGAGCGGGACCAAGCACGCAGCCAGGGCCATCTGGCTCACAGGGACTCCCGGGACCGACCAACGTCGCATGTGTGACTCCCGCAGCACCCGTCTCTGTGATCTGCACAGTCCCCACCACCACCAGTACCACCAGTACCACCACTACCACCACTACCACCACTACCACGAGCACCACGACTCCTGCCGGTGCCACCCAGCATGACCCAGCGCGCAACGCTGGTCCAACCGCCCCACACACAAGCAGGGTGAGTGGGCCACAAACACAGGCAACGGGACAACTGCCAATCAGGCGACCCACACACCGCCGGTCAGAGGAGGGACAGCTACCCGAGCCAGTGGCACAGTCCCTACAAGCTCTTGCCAGGTGCCAGGCCTCATACGACCGGTCCCAGGCAAACGCTGATCGTGTTCACGAGGACTCAGTGGACAACACCAACAGCCTGCGCGAGATCTCTGGCATCCTTGGCCAGATGTTGGTGATCATGGGCCAGCAGGCAACGATGTGGAGGGAATGGGTTGCCCGGAACAACCCCCCCCCCCCCTCCACCATGTGTGTCAGCGCCACCGCCACCGTCACCTCCGCCTCCCCCGTCACCTCCGCCTCCGCCTCCACCGCCGCCACCACCACCTGAGCCCCTGGCGACGGATGTGGCCCATCACCAACCTGCCCTCCCAGCTGCCTCTGTACCACCTCCGAGACGGAGGGGGCGGCCGAGGCAGGAAGTTGCTGAGAGCAGTGTTGGAGCGCCAGGCACACGCTCCAAGAGGGGACGACCTTGACAATGCCACTGCCTGTGCCAGACATTCACCCTGCAAACCATCCTGTCCCACATAGACAATCATTGCCACTGGTCTGCTGGACTAGCCTGACACCCCCCAATGTGGTGTCAGCACGGACATTTCATCTGCCATTACCTACAACTCCAACTCCCTCCCTCCCACTTACTTGTAAATATTCACCAGCACAAAAGCACAACCTGTCAATAAATTGCATTTACTCACACAATGATGTTTTGCCTCCATGTTTATTCACATGATTGCCATCAGATACAGACGTAAACAGGTACAGGGATCATAGTCGCACATGATCATGGCGCTGCGGGAGTGACCTAGAGAAAACCAGAGACAGCAAACACACGTCAGTAAAGAGATTCACACACATCACAACACAATGCACAGCAACATTACACAAACGACAACCATCACACAAGCATGGGATGGGAGCACACACATCATGGACACTCCTATGTCCAAAGACATGAAGACACACATGTGCAACCATCACAAACCACACCCAGCTGAATAACCCCATATCCACACAACACCAGAAAACATACATGAGGCATTGTCAACCGCCACTAGAGGTAGATACTCACATTCAAGGGAAGTAGCGATCAATGAGCTGGCGCCTCTGGTCCACACCTTCCTCCTCACCACTATCCTCATCAGTCGACATGGGTGGGATGGGAGGCCGAGGAACTCCTTCGTCTTCAGGGTCCAACAGCAGTTCAATGTCATTGCGTACTGCCAGGTTGTGGAGCATGCAGCAGGCAATCACGATCTTGCATACTTTTCCTGGTGAGTAAGGCAGTGCCCCTCCGGTCTTATCGAGGCACCGAAACCTAGACTTCAGCAGTCCAAAGGTACGTTCGATGACTCTCCGTGTCCTTCCATGTGCCTCATTGTACCGCATTTCACCCGCCGTCCTCGGATTACGTAGGGGACTGAGGAGCCAGGGCCGGTTTGGGTAAGCCGAGTCGCCTATGTAGGGGGATGACAGAGACAAACATCAGAACAAGATATGGTGGGTACCCCATGCAACACAGAGATCACAAGAGTCCCCACTGCACACTCACCAACAAGCCACGCTTGACCGGGTGGCAGATTTGCCATGAGTCGTGGGACATTGCTGGTTCGCATGATGTGGGCGTCATGTGCGGATCCAGGAAATCTTGCACACACATGGGAGATGATGTTGCTCGCCAGGCACACCACCTGCACGTTCAGCGAATGAAAGTGTTTGCGATTCCTGAACACTTGTTCGCGTGCCCGTGGTGGAATGAGCGCGATGTGCGTGCCATCAATTGAGCCCACAACGTGAGGTATGTGGCCCAGTGCATAGAAACCAGCTTTGACAGCTGGCAACTCTTCCGGACGTGGGAAATGTATGTACTCATCCTTGTACAGCATCATAGCTGTTAACACATCCCGAAGAACCGTGCTGAACATTGCCTGTGACATACCCCCGGCACCTCCAACTGTATACTGAAATGTGCCAGTAGCGAAGAAATGTAGTACCGCCATGACCTTTGCAGTGGGTGTAAACGAGCCAGGATACGTTCTACGTGGCTGCAGATGAGGAGCCAATTGAGCCACAAGCTCCAGCAACCGACGTCGATCCAGCCTGAATTTCCGAATCACCTCCTCGTCTACCATATCCTCCAGCTGAGTGTATGGGCGATGCACATTTGGAGCCCTCCTGTGTGGGAGAGAGATGTAACTTAGGTCAACGTACACACGACGCATACGTGTACAACTCCATCACATGTGTACCTTACTGACATAACTCCAGTCGTCACCCTAATGTATCGTAGACACATCACAGACACTCATGCAACTGCATGCACACAAACGATAAGTTTACACACGCCATGTCATCAAGCACAAATGCCACCACCAATGATGATGTGCATACGGTAATGACATGCATGGTGACAGAACGTATAAATCACATACACGGAATGCATGTGTACCACCACCACTGTAGTCACCTCGACACAACAATAAACCGACAACAGATGCATGAATTGGCCACACAGCCGTGATGTACTGTGTAGTTGTGAAGATGTAACAACGTCTGTAGGGTCAAACCCGACGTCAACACGTACGAATGCACATCTGTTGGCCATTGTGTGCCGACCGATGTCCATTGTATGGACACACATGCTATATTGTATGACATATGACCTTTCACAATCACGCTCACATCCCTCATGACGCAACTGCACACAACACATCACGGTGCAGCGTCTGACAAGATCACATATTTGGCGCCGCCATGGCGGTGCTCAACTTCCGCTACTTCCCAAAGGCAGAATGCGGCCTGCGTCCCTCTTCCCATTGGCTGCATGTGCAGGGACCGTGACGGGCACACATCGGCAACCGCACGTGCAAGCTTCAGGCACGGATGCTTCAGTTGCAACAATGTACTATCACTGGCGCCTCCATGGCGGGGCACGTACACAGCGGGGGAGGTGCAGGCCTATACACCCTGCAGATGTACTCAATGGACATGCCAGTTCATGACCCCCCTTACAGTCACCTTGCATCATCCACCGTACACCGGCCGGAGCGGCCGGCCCATGAACAACCGCCGTGCCCGGCCATGAACAACCGCCGTGCCCGGCCATGAACAACCGCCGTGCCCGGCCATGAACAACCGCCGTGCCCGGCCATGAACAACCGCCGTGCCCGGCCATGAACAACCGCCGTGCCCGGCCATGAACAACCGCCGTGCCCGGCCATGAACAACCGCCGTGCCCGGCCATGAACACAACCGCCATGGCCGGGCACGGCCATGAACAACCGCCATGCCCGGCCATGAACACAACCGCCATGGCCGGGCACGGCCATGAACACAACCGCCATGGCCGGGCACGGCCATGAACAACCGCCGTGCCCGGCCATGAACACAACCGCCATGGCCGGGCACGGCGGATGTTCATGGCCGTGCCCGGCCATGGCGGTTGTGTTCATGGCCGTGCCCGGCCATGGCGGTTGTGTTCATGGCCGGGCACGGCGGTTGTTCATGGCCGGGCACGGCGGTTGTTCATGGCCGGGCACGGCGGTTGTTCATGGCCGGGCACGGCGGTTGTTCATGGGCCGGCCGCTCCGGCCGGTGTACGGTGGATGATGCAAGGTGACTGTAAGGGGGGTCATGAACTGGCATGTCCATTGAGTACATCTGCAGGGTGTATAGGCCTGCACCTCCCCCGCTGTGTACGTGCCCCGCCATGGAGGCGCCAGTGATAGTACATTGTTGCAACTGAAGCATCCGTGCCTGAAGCTTGCACGTGCGGTTGCCGATGTGTGCCCGTCACGGTCCCTGCACATGCAGCCAATGGGAAGAGGGACGCTGGCCGCATACGGCCAATCGCAAGTAGCGGAAGCTGTGCACCGCAACAACAGGGCCAGTCATTGGCCCATTTCACGATCACGCTTCCAGGGCTGACCAATTGCTGGCGACGTATGCCACTGACACGTGCTGAGGGCCCTATATATGTGTCTTGGCCAACATGAAACTTCCTACCCTGGGGACCAGTGCTGCCTGTGACCATCACCTCGACCTGCTGCTGCTGCTGCTGAGCTGACCACCGACTGCTGCCTGTGACCATCACCTCGACCTGCTGCTGCTGCTGCTGAGCTGACCACCGACTGCTGCCTGTGACCATCACCTCGACCTGCTGCTGCTGCTGCTGAGCTGACCACCGACTGCTGCTCTAGTGCCATACTCCGTGATCTTGCCATGTCGAGTGGCAAAGAGATCCGGTCTCGACCCTTCACCGCCGCGGAACTTGATGTCCTCGTGGACGGTGTACTCCGCAACTATGGACGCCTCTACGGCGCACCGGGACGGGTGGTAAGTGCAGTGTGGGACATGTTGGTGTGCATGAGGGGGCCAAATGATCAGGCCTATTTATATCTTAGCTGTGTAGTGTGGGCTACACATATGTTCCTGATTGTGCATGGCTGCTGACAGTAACGTCTTGCCCCTATGTGTGTGACAGGCCACCTGTCCACTGACTTAAACCCTTTTGTCTCCCATCATGGTAGGTCAAGCTGCACCTTCGCAAGGACCTGTGGAGGACCATAGCACGGGAAGTACGGGCATTGGGGGTGTGCAACAGACGACATACACACTGCCACAAACGCTGGGACGACATTTCCAGGCTGAGCAAGAATGTAGCGGAAGTAACACTGGGCCTGATTCCAAGGACGCCCCGTCTGGCCCGACGCTCCATGACCCCTCTCATGCACCGTATCATTGCAGTGACGCATCCTGACCTGGCCGAACGTCTGAGTGCCGATCAACAGCAAACTAGCGGTGAGCATACTGTCTGTGTAGGAAACTTGTGAGTGCTATGCATGTATTGGTGCACAGACACACTATTGAGTTCCGTGTTGCGTATGTATGCCTGTGATGGCATTTTGGTCCCATTGGGTGGTACTCATTTGACATCCAGGTCCGCCATGTTGACACGCCACTTGCTTAGTAGTTGAGTGTTAAAACACATCCCCTAGTGGTCCATGTCCCCATGGCAGAAAATGTGAGGATGACTGGTAGGGGTGGGCCATGTGCAGGCTGAGGGCTCATGAACCTTTGTCTGCTATGTGATTTGGCTATCCTGTTCCTTCTGTACGTGAGTGTGCCCATGACTCACACATCTTTTCTGTGCATTTCAGCTTTGACAGAGGACACTCAGCCACAGACGGTGGAGAGTAGCCGAGGAAATGAGTCCGGCTCAGACTTCGCACACACGCAGACTGACACGGAGGAGGCCAGCGCCGGAGAGGGGGACAGGACCGTCCCTGAGGACTCGCATGTGGAGACACCATCGTCCTCCTCGTCGGACACTCTTGGTGAGCCTGCACTGTTGTCACAGACTGGGAGTGGGCACTCATCACCTTCTGTCGGAAGACAGCACACAGGGCCCACACTTCCGCCAACTGCACCATGTACTGTTCGTGGCCGAAGGAGTAGGGGGAGCAGAGTGGCGTTCGGTGCAGGCACCGCTGCCCCTGCCACGGTGAGCCAAAATGCACTGTGTGCTGAGGCCGTTGATCTGCTGCGACAGCTGTGTGTGGGTCAGACCAATATGACAAATGCTTTCCAGGATCATGATAGGAAGTTGGGGCAGGTGGTGGCATTCATGGAAGGGATGCATGGCGATCTTGCAGGTCTACACAGGACAGTGCAGTCATTGGCAAGCAGTGTGTCGTCTGCAATAGTACAGTCGAATGAACAGGGTGCTACTTCTGTTTCCCCATCTACACCGCTGGATGTCTCAGGGGGTAGTGATTATTCAGAGCAGGACTCAAATACAGGTTATTGCACTAGAAGCAGCGTCAGACAGCACGTCAGGGCACGCAGGGCACAGACCCCATCCCCTAGATCAGCTAAATCTGTTCAGGTAGACGACGTCAGATGCACTGGAGTACACACACAGGATCCACAAGTGTTGTTGGGGGACATGCCTTCCGGAGCTACACAGGCATTCAACACGAAAGGTACTCCGAAGGCAAGGGATACTCACATGTCCATGGACTGTTCCTTGGACAAGGCCAGTCAGAAGACAAAGGCACCTACTGAGAGCAGGGAGACTCCCAAGAGCAGGCCCACAGCAGAGGTAAGGGACACTCCCAAGGACAGTGAGAAGACTAAGGCACCTACTGAGAGCAGGGAGACCCCCAAGAGCAGGCCCACAGCAGTGGATAGGAACACTCCCAAGGACAGTGAGAAGACTAAGGCACCTACTGAGAGCAGGGAGACCCCCAAGAGCAGGCCCACAGCAGTGGATAGGAACACTCCCAAGGACAGTGAGAAGACTAAGGCACCTACTAAGAGCAGGGAGACTCCCAAGAGCAGGCCCACATCAGTGGATAGGAACACTCCCAAGGACAGTGAGAAGACTAAGGCACCTACTAAGAGCAGGGAGACTCCCAAGAGCAGGCCCACATCAGTGGATAGGAACACTCCCAAGGACAGTGAGAAGACTAAGGCACCTACTAAGAGCAGGGAGACTCCCAAGAGCAGGCCCACAGCAGTGGATAGGAACACTCCCAAGGACAGTGAGAAGACTAAGGCACCTACTAAGAGCAGGGAGACTCCCAAGAGCAGGCCCACAGCAGTGGATAGGACCACTCCCAAGGGCAGCGACACACACAGGGAGCAGGTGTCTGCTGGAGGCAGGTGCACCACAGACGACAAGTCTGCTGGCAGGAACAGGGCGGCGAGCAGGGCACAGGCTACATCCAGAGACAACACTCCACCTAAGGATAAGGCACATCCTACGGACAAGGCATCTAGCATGGACAATGGCGCAATCAAGGACAGGCATACTTCACCCCTGGCTGCACTGAGGCTGATGTTTTCTACTAAACGCCAAACTGATGTCTCCGCGGCGGAGTCCCCCCATACCTCCACTCCCATCCAGGCCAGTCAGAAGCAGAGGAGGGTGTCCCCTGTTGTTGCATCCCCCATTACACATCATTCCGAGTCCAGGCGGCAGGCACAGAGCAAACGACAAGCAGGCTCCAGCACGTCCCCCGAAACCAGATCCCCGGCAGCAGTTGCTCCACCTATGCTGGGTGGTGATTCTTTGGAGTCCCCACCACTTGGCAGTCCTGTCCTGTCCAGGGTGCACTCACACCTCCCTAAGAAACGCAGACACACACCATTGACACCTGCAAACCCCGATTTGGCTCTAGGTGAGCTATCCCCAGCTCCCAGGCCCACCCTGCCTCCTGGCCCATACAGCCCTGTGGCTCATCATTTCAGTTGTCCCAGTGGCGCCGGTGCAGTTGACTCTCATGTATCAGATGGTGGCACAGTGTCAGTTGTGCCCTCTCCTGTTGCAGGTCCTGGCAGTGTATCTGGGTCTATGGCTCACGTGTCAGTTAGAAGATCTGTGGCTGTGTTGCACACTCCTGTTTCTGGTGCTGGCAGTCTGTCTGGGTCAGTGGCTCACGTGTCAGTGACTACATCTGTGGCTGTGTCTCACACTCCTGTTGCTGGTGCTGCCAGTGTGTCTGGGTCCGTGGCCCATGTGTGTGTCACTCGGGCTGTGGCTGTGTCTCACACTCCTGTTGCTGGTGCTGCCAGTGTGTCTGGGTCCGTGGCCCATGTGTGTGTCACTCGGGCTGTGGCTGTGTCTCACACTCCTGTTGCTGGTGCTGCCAGTGTGTCTGGGTCCGTGGCCCATGTGTGTGTCACTCGGGCTGTGGCTGTGTCTCACACTCCTGTTGCTGGTGCTGCCAGTGTGTCTGGGTCCGTGGCCCATGTGTGTGTCACTCGGGCTGTGGCTGTGTCTCACACTCCTGTTGCTGGTGCTGCCAGTGTGTCCGAGGCAGGTAGTTCACGCAGTCCCCCCTGATTCTGTGATGTGACGTGCTGTACACTTCACTCAAATGTTAATTCACATGGTGTGTCCATTGAGAACTGCGTGGCACTCTTGTGGTCCCTGTGACGGGTTGGTAGGGACACGTAGTTGTGCTGCCTCTGATGTACCTGCTCTGTACTCTACAATGCCCTGTTGATGCTCTGATACTGCATGCTGCCCTCTCGTTACCTGCCTCTGATGTACCTGCTCTGTAATGCACAATGCCCTGTTGATGCTCTGATACTGCATACTGCCCCTCTCACGTGCTGCCTCTGATGGGCCTGTTCTGTGCAATGGACTGTTGATGCACTTAGCCCCTCTCACGTGCTGCCTCTGATGGGCCTGTTCTGTGCAATGGACTGTTGATGCACTTTGGCCCTCTCACGTGCTGCCTCTGATGGGCCTGTTCTGTGCAATGGACTGTTGATGCACTTTGGCCCTCTCACGTGCTGCCTCTGATGGGCCTGTTCTGTGCAATGGACTGTTGATGCACTTTGCCCCTCTCACGTGCTGCCTCTGATGGGCCTGTTCTGTGCAATGGACTGTTGATGCACTTTGGCCCTCTCACGTGCTGCCTCTGATGGGCCTGTTCTGTGCAATGGACTGTTGATGCACTTTGCCCCTCTCACGTGCTGCCTCTGATGGGCCTGTTCTGTGCAATGGACTGTTGATGCACTTTGCCCCTCTCACGTGCTGCCTCTGATGGGCCTGTTCTGTGCAATGGACTGTTGATGCACTTTGCCCCTCTCACGTGCTGCCTCTGATGGGCCTGTTCTGTGCAATGGACTGTTGATGCACTTTGCCCCTCTCACGTGCTGCCTATGATGTACCTGCTCTGTACTCTACAATGCCCTGTTGATGCTCTGATACTGCAACCTGCCCTCTCGTTACCTGCCTCTGATGTACCTGCTCTGTAATGCACAATGCCCTGTTGATGCTCTGATACTGCCCTCTCGTTACCTGCCTCTGATGTACCTGCTCTGTAATGCACAATGCCCTGTTGATGCTCTGATACTGCCCTCTCGTTACCTGCCTCTGATGTACCTGCTCTGTAATGCACAATGCCCTGTTGATGCTCTGATACTGCCCTCTCGTTACCTGCCTCTGATGTACCTGCTCTGTAATGCACAATGCCCTGTTGATGCTCTGATACTGCATACTGCCCTCTCGTTACCTGCCTCTGATGTACCTGCTCTGTAATGCACAATGCCCTGTTGATGCTCTGATACTGCATACTGCCCTCTCGTTACCTGCCTCTGATGTACCTGCTCTGTAATGCACAATGCCCTGTTGATGCTCTGATACTGCATACTGCCCTCTCGTTACCTGCCTCTGATGTACCTGCTCTGTAATGCACAATGCCCTGTTGATGCTCTGATACTGCATGCTGCCCTCTCGTTACCTGCTATGTTGTACCTGCTCTGGTGCCCACTTTGCCCATGTTCACGCATACACTGTGATTTGACCCCTATTATTTGACAATAAAGGTAGTCTATCAAGTCTCGTGGTCTGTCGTTGTCATTCCTGCTTGCGTACTGCTAATGTGTATTCGTATATGCTTCTCATCAGTGGTTTCGGTAACATGACACTCCCCCTCCCTACGTCACGTCCCTTGCTGGTATTCCCCTCCAGACAGCCAATGGTTTGTACCTTACCTGCGTCGTCGTCCATAGTAGGCCATGACTAGGACGTGGTGGATCGCGAAGAGCATCGGGAAAGCGTGTAGCGCCGGGTCCATGGTGGTGGTCAGCTTGCGGTGGGTATCTCGGCTGTGTCACCTATGTTCGCTGTGGGGATTCCGCCGTGTTAAGACAGGTTGTTTTTCCGCAGCGGTTTTATGTGTGTTTTCCGCCATCTTGATTTGGGGGACGGTCTTCGACGTCAGTGCGTACGGCGGAGCGTCCGGATGTGTTCCGTCCGCCGCGTGGTCGTGTGTAGTTGGCCGGCGGAGCGTGTTTTTCCGTCGCGGACGGAAATTTGACACGTTTTCCTATCCTGATATGGCGGACGGAGTATCCGCGGCAGGCGGACACGGAAATGGCTTTTTCCGCCTACTCCAGGGCCGCGGTGGCTCTTCCGTCCGCCATCCTGATCGACCCCTTTGTTTGTATATTTGGGACCATCTCCCTTGCCTCTGGACCCGATGGAGTGGGTTCTTTGGATGTTGAGGGTCTGGATGTTGATTGGGGTAGCTTACTGCAGAGGTCCCTTACCTCTGGTGCAGAATAGTTGTTAGGGTGCTAACGCATCATGTGCCGGATCATAGTATGATTCCCAAAGGAATATTTTTTGTTAGGGTTCCCCCTGGACAGCTCAGCACCACAGATCAGACAAGTCACCTTCGCAGCGTTGACTTTTTTAAAACCCCTTGGGATTTTGTAAAACTCCCATATGAAGTGCTCTTTTGGTTTGTATGGGGGATTATCTTCAGGCAGGAACTCCCTTCTCTGTTCCTCCTCTTCATCATCCTCCTGCTCTTCTTCTTGACCACCAATGTGATCTTCTGGTAGTCCTTTTGATGGTGGTGGTGGGGCAGATGCTCCAGCTGCTGATATGACTGTAGCCATCTCTGTAAGGAAAAAGCAGGTCTTCCTCACTCAAATAACAAAGTGAGAATGAGGAAAAAAGGTGGGGGCTTTGATCATTTGGAAAACAAAACTGTTCTGAACCAATGAAAAGTGTTATTTTCAAGTCACATGATCCGGGTTTTCATCATTTGGAAACCAAAACTGATCTGAACCAATGAAAATTGTTATTTTCAGATCACATGACCCAACGCGCTTACGCTACATGCCCCGGTGCATGCCCGGGGGCGCTTACGTTGCGCGATCGTATGCGCTCGGGTGCTTCCGGGTGCGCTTACGCCGTGCGTCATATGACGCATCACGCGGCTACGCGATACTTCACGATGTTGTTTTCGTTCACGGCAATAGCGCTAATGGGACGCTCACCGGTATGCACCCCGGGGTGCGCCGAAGCACTGCGCTTACCGGTGAGCGCATCGTAACGCGCCCCGGGAGCACTCTGGGGCAAAAAATTCACTGAAAAAACCATAGGTTTCACACCAGTTATAGTTAGGAATTAGCATTTAAAAAACCTATTAAATTCACTGAAAAAACCATAGGTTTCACACCAGTTATAGTTAGCTGGAAATTTTACTCGCATAAAACCCCCGTTATAGTTAGTTGGACTCACTATAACTTGCGCGTGCAATGCACTGCTGATGACGTCACATATTACATCACTCATGACATGGTCAGTGACATCACTCATGACATCACTGATGACACCATCCAGTGAATGTGTGTCTTTCTGAAAAATAAATATGTGTTATATATGTATATGTAAAAGTTGATGGAAGAATAAATGTTTAAATAAGTGTTTACATGGATGTTTTTTAAAAAAAAAATTGATTGCTTAACTGGCTTATTAAGTGTATCTTAGTGAATACATATATTAGTGAGTAATGTTTAAATATTTAAATATATAACGTGGGAATTTCAATGGTTTTATTCGAGTAAAATTTTCAGCTAACTATAACTGGTGTGAAACCTATGGTTTTTTCAGTGAATATATATATATATATTCACACACACAAACACACGCACACACTTATATATTCATTATTTATATCTACGTAGATTGTGATACCATTTTATGTATCCATATACCAACACACACCCATCCACTTATATGTTATTTAGTTAGGAAATACTTATTATATACTATGACAAGACAGATATATGAGAGACGTATATATGTATTGTAAAAGACTAACATTTATTTTTATTCATAGATTTATTTTGCTTTAACGAAAGTACTTGTGCCCAGACATACCCACAGAACTAACTTACCAATGTGTATACATATGTACATGATGTACACACAAAGAAGTATTATACTTGTTGTTATTTATGTACAAGAAAGAGATTCCCATAATTACATTAATTATACAAAATATTTACATGGTCTGGCATACACATGTATGTTGTGTTTAAATATACATTGACTGTTGTTTTGAATATCATAAATATATTTTTGTAAATTTATAGAGAATTTAACTGTAATGACATTTACATTTTTAGATTTCTATGTATTATCCAAGAAAGGAGCAGTAACATTTATACAGACACTCCATTATATCTATATGTATGTATTATGTATGTATTATATATATAAAAACTCCAGTCCCCTTTTCCTCAATGAAAAATGGGTCCGACACATGCTCGGTGCTCTCAACTGCTTTTTATTAACAAAATTCGAGCGCTTGACTTTAATGTTGATTGAAACACTGGGCAGACGTGTATCAGCCTGACGGCTTTCCTCAGTGCCATGTTCCATCAAGTGATTGTGATTCCACCTTGGGGCCGGTTTAAAAAGAGTCATAGTCCACTCTGATTGGAGTTGAGTGTTGACCCAGCCTCCACAGTCACTTTTGCGCTGCTCCCACCTAATCCATGCCAGGTTTCCATGCGCTCCACAGCGAGTGAAACTACAGTGACTTTTCACCCAAAAAAAACAAGTGGCTTCCCAGTCCTGCTGGCTGCGGTTTGCACATTTTTCCAGCATCTTATAAGGGAGTAAATAATGGAAAAAAGTCCCAGCTGGCAAATACTTCACGCAGCAAAATGCCGCTTCTTCTCTCCCCATATGGCATTCCAACTCCATAGTCCTCGGTCCACCACCAAGCCTTTGGATTGCTGTGGAGGGACAAGGGAGGAGATTCGGGGCCCCGGAAGTGATTCACTACTTCCGGGCCCATCCGCCTATCCGACGCTCCCATCAGATCCGCCCATTGGCCACCTTACCCCTATTTACCAAGATGCCATACAAGTCGCGCAGCGGACAAGCGCAGCGGGCTCGCCGGCGGCGCGCCAAAGGCAAGTCCGTCTGCGCCCGTCCGCGCCTGGCCGGGACCTAGGGCCCCTTCCCCTGCGCGAGCCACTCTCACTCACTCTTACACCTCTGCTGAGTTGAGGAACCTATGGGCACCCGGGACTATCATCGGTGAACTTCGTGAAAACCTCGCTATCACTGGAATCCTGTCTTCGTCCCCTCACTCCCCCCCCTGCACTTCCGGACGGACTTCAAAATGATCCTGTTATACCCACATACCCTGTCCCGACTCCTTCTAAACTTTTGGTTTGCTATCTAAACACTCGTTCATTAGCCAAACACCAAGTCGAGATCTTCCACCTACTCGACACTCAACACCGAGATATCCTGTTCCTTTCTGAAACCTGGCTATCATCGGAGTCGACACCAGATATTCTGGCCACTCTCCCTGATAACTATTACATTCTCCAGACCAATCGACCAGACGGGAAGATTGGGGGAGGAGTTGCTGCCATTATCGCTCGTCCACACATTTTCACCTCCCTTACTATTCCCAACTCTCCGCTAGCTGAAATTCTCGCAGTCACCTTGCACTCCAAAAATTTTCAACTGGCATGTGTCCTCTGTTATCGTCCTCCCAAAACGTCCTCAAATTTTGTTAAATTTTTTAGCAGGCTTGTCGCTGAGCTTGTTATTAATCATGCTAAGCTCCTCATTATGGGGGACTTCAACTATTGGCCACATGATCCTCTCGAGAGTGCTTGCTCCAGACAGTTTAGGGACGTGCTTTCTGGGCTAAACTTTTCTGAACTCATTACAGTAGCTACACATATTAAAGGGCATACTCTGGACCAGGCCTGGAGCCTCAACTTGGACATCTCTGAGCTCCAGGTATCCCCTTGTGCCTGGTCCGATCACTACTCTGTTTCATTTTTCATCTGTCTTCCGGTCATTATATCTACACATTCAACCACTCCTATTAGGTTCAGAGATTGGAAGCATGTAGATATCCCTTCCATATGCTCCAATCTCACTTCTACCCTCCCAGCCTTTCCTGCTCTTTTGGATACCGACTGTTCGCCACATGCTTAAGCTGATGCTCTCTCCTCCTGGCTGACCCAGGCGAGAGACATTTCTGCCCCCCTTAAGACCTTGAAAATCAAGCGACCTCACGACGCCCAGCTATGGTTCAATAAAGACCTCAGAGACAGGAAGCTCGCTCTACGCCAACTGGAGCGCAAGTGGAGGCTTCATTATTGCCCCCTTAAGAAAACCCTGTTCCTGAGGGCCTTACAGGACTATAAGCTGGCCATCGTGTCGGCCAAATCAGCACACTTTTCAGCGAAAATACTCGGGCCAGTTGCAAATCCAAAGCCATCTTTTCCATTGTGGATGAGCTGGTCAAACCTGACCGCATCACCATTAAACCTCCCCCATCGCAAACTTTGTGCGACTCTCTCAACAGTTATTTTATCGACAAAATTACCACAATAAAATCCAGCATTCCCGTTGTAATCACCATGCCGGACCCTGCCACAGCTGCCCTCAATCATTTGTCCTATCTGGCATTCCCCATCCTCACTGAGGATATCTTCTTCTCTCTGTTGGGGAAGGTGAAGTCAGGTTCGCCTCAGGACTGTTGCTCTCCTGCTGTCAGTCGTGAGATCTTTCATGATATTCCTACACCCCCTTTAGCCCTTTTGAACAACTCCCTCTCCTCTGGAGTTGTCCCTTTTTCTTTTAAAACAGCGGTGATTTCTCCAATCTTGAAAAAACCTGGATCAGACCCCAAAACTCCTTACAACTTTCGTCCAATTTCCCTTCTTCCCTACCTGGGGAAAGTCTTGGAAGCCTATGTGGGCAGCTGCTTGACTGACTTCATTGAGTCCTCTCACTTCCTCGATCCCCATCAGGCCGGCTTTAGACCCCAGCATTCCACCGAGTCTATTGCCTTGGCCGTACACGAGGAGTTAAGAATGGGGGCTGATCAGAACATCTCTCAGGTTCTGGTGCTCCTGGATTTGTCGGCGGCGTTCGACACGGTAGATCACTCCATCTTACTTGAACGTGTTGAGCACGCCGGCATCCAGGGGCTACCACTGAAGTGGATCACCTCCTTTCTTCAGGATCGCACTCAAGCAGTGTCTCTTCCACCTTTCTCCTCAGGGAAAAAACATCTTACCTGTGGAGTCCCGCAGGGCTCCTCGCTTTCACCACTCCTTTTCAACCTTTATATCCGCCCTCTCATCTCAGAGCTTCAACAAAAATAGGTCACCATCTTCAAATACGCGGATGATCTCCAGATCATCTTCAATATCGACTCCTCTCCGTCTTCCATAGAACATGTTCACTCCCCTGCACTACAAAGAAAAAGGCAGGCCAGCCACGGGAAGGGTTCCCGGGGCCATAATTGGCCTGAGGAGAGGGGCCAAGCGCCCCCCTTCAAAAACAAATTTCATAACTAATGGCCAGGCCCCAGGGGATGGGGTCCCTGGGGCCAGAAGTGGCCTGGGAGGGGGGCCACGCAGCGCCCCTCCCCCCAAAACAACAATAATAAAAGAAATAAAGGCCGACCCTGGTGGATGGGGTCCTCGGGCCAATAAAGGCCTCAGGAGGGTGGCCACGCAGACCCCTCCATAAAAAATTAAAATTATTTATGCTGCCATGCCCCGAGGGATGGGGTCCCTGGGGCTGGAATTGGCCACGGGAGGGTGGCACACACGGCCCCCTTCCCGTTCAAATTATTATTATTTTTTAATAACTATGGGTAAGGTCCTGGGGGATGGGATCCCCCATAAAACATATAAAACAAAACCCAAGGAACGTGTCGGAGGCACACACCCTCACAGCAACACTCTGCAAACACGCCCTGTGGCTCGTTTTACAATGGAGGTACCTGGTGGGCTAGTTGGACCCCAGGGACCCTCAGGATTCAAGAGGACTTAATCCCCCAACTTAAAATGTGCCATGGGGCATGTTTGCACAGTGGTGAAGGGAGGGAAGGGGCTTGAGGTGACATGTGTGCAAATACGCCCTGTGGTGCATTTTAAGTTGAGGAATTAATTCCCCTTGGGCCAACTAGCCCACCAGGTACCTCTAGTAAGTGCCACAGGCCTGCATTGCAGAGAGGTGGTCCAGGCCATGCCCCTTTTTACACTTCTCTGCAACACAGCTCTGTGGCGCTTACTGGAGGTACCTGGTGGGCTAGTTGGACCCCAGGGACCCTCAGGATTCAAGGGGACTTAATGTCCCAAATTACGCGCCAGGGTACGTGTTTGCAGAGTGGTGGGGAAAGGGGGCATGGCCTTTGTCTACCTCTCACCAATCCCACTGCGTGGGGCTTAGAGGAGGTAAAAGGTAGGCTAGTTGGCCCCTAAAGGATTCCCAGCAGTAAAGGGGACTTCAATCCCCATCCAAGAGCATCCTAGGGAGTGCGTTTGTAGAGTGGTGGGCAAAGTCGGCATGGCCCGGTACGAGTACTTACCAATGCTGCTGTGCGGGACTGACTGGAGGTAATAGTTTAGGAACTTGACCCCCAAAGATGTCCTCGGGGGCCAACTACCCCTCTTGTTACCTCCAGTAAGTCCCACACAGTGTGATTGCTAAGACGTCTTCTGAGGCCCTGTCCCCCTTTCTCTATCACTCTGCAAACATGCCTTGTGGCAGACAACGGTATGGGAGATGAAGTCCGATTTAATCCTGAGGGAGTTTGGGGGCTAAGAATCCCTCCTGGTACCACCTGTAATTCCTAATCAGCGGAATTCCTGAGCGTTGGTTGGACGCCCAGCACCCTTTCTCCACCACTCTGCAAACGCGACTACTAGTTAAAGTAGCATATTTCTGCACCTCTGACTTAGAGGTAGTTTTAATCCCCCTGCCCTATTATGTACTAGGGCCTTACAGAGGAGGTCATGCTAATCACAGGGGTACTCCAACGTATAGTGTTCCCTACTGTATGTAGGTGTTTTCACTGTATTCTAAGTGTCTTTTAGCATGCACTGTTACCACCAGTACCTGTCTGAAAAAGTCACAGGATGATTTTGCAACAAGCCCTCTTTCTGGTCCTCTGTTTGTTCTTTCAGCATGTCATGCTTCTTCCTGCACTTTTCTTCATCTTTGTGGACTTCTGCTGCTTCTTTCCGCATTTCTTTTGCTTCTTTCTGTGCGTTTTTTCTTCTTTCTTCACATGACCTACCTCTGTAGGCATAGTTAGAAAATAGCATTTAAAAATCCTTAGAAATTCACTTAAAAAAACCATAGGTTTCAGGCATGTTATAGTTTGAAATTAGCATTTAAAAAACCTTTGAAATTCATTGAAAAAAACATAGGTCTCAGGCACATTATAGTTAGAAATTAGAATTAAAAAATCTTTGAAATTAACTGAAAAAACATAGGTTTCAGGCATGTTATAGTTAGAAATTAGCATTTAAAAAACCTTAGAAATTCACTGAAAAAAAATAGGTTTCAGGGGCGGTATAGTTAGTTGGACATTTCACTCATACAAAACCATAGAAATTCCCCCGTTATAGTTAGTTCAGCTAACTATATCTCGCGCACCCCCAATGCACTGCTGATGACATCATATATTACATCACTCATGACATGTTATGTTATGTTAAGATAGCTTGTAAAGCACACAGCTGCCCCAGCAATGAGGCGTCCTGAGCGCTGAGCAAACATAGCACCTACACCTTCGAGTATCTCTCCTGAGGAAAGACAGGAATGGCCAGGGAAGACAGGTAGGACAAAAGAGGGGGACTTACTCCGAGAACAAATGGGTCTTTATCGCTTTTCGGAAGGTCAAATAATTATCCATGCTCCGCATGTGAGAGGGAAGATCATTCCAGAGCTTGACAGCTAGAACGCGAATGGAGCGACCGCCAGCACGAGTCCTCTTCACATGTGGTATAGAGACCAAATGTTTGCCTGCAGAGTGCAGATGACGCAAGGGAGTGTAGAACGAAAGCAGACCAGATATTATACCAGAGATGGGAGATTTCAAGATCTTAAACGCAAAGCAGAGAGATTTAAACTCCACCGTCTCTCCGCTGGCAGCCAATGTAGCCGCCAAATGGTACTAGAGGTGGGGCAGCGTCCTGGCGGCAACGTTCTGGACCCTCTGAAGTCTTGAGATCTCTGTCTTATTGCCCCCAAGATAAAGCACACTGGCATAAACCCGTCTAGATAAAACAGATGCTTGCACAATGGTCTGCTGTACTCTGTCCAAGACGTGAAGATTTGAAACCAGGATGCAACGTGACATTCAAATCACCACAGAGTATAACTAGCTCAGGCCATTGATGCAACTCAGCCAGTAAGCTGTTAAAAACTGTGGAGGTTCTCCTCGTTAGGACTTTAAACAATACACAGAGTAAATTGCACATTCTCCCAGGTCATATTGATGATAAGCCATTGAACATTCAGATCAAAGCTATGCCCCAAAAAGTAAGTGAGAACAGATACCCAAAAAGAAAAGAAAAGGCAATACCACCTTCCCCCTCACTTTAGACTACAAACACATATAAAATAGAGAATAAAAGTGGAAGTAAGAATACTATTGTAGATCCTATATCTGCTAAAAAAAAACCTTAAGAAAGGTTTATGGGCAACTAGTGGACCGGATCAAATCACAGGTTATTTTGTGGGTTCACATTTTGCAGCAACGCTTCAACCTTCTCAGCATAAAAACAATTGTACCCTTGACCCTCATACTTGATTCACACAGCAGATTCCATGAGCAAGACTGTGGCCCTGAGCTTTCAAGGAGCAGGGATATGTTCATGGAGCTGCCAATGCTAAACCACTGTCTCATGGCAGAAGTCTGACTTAGCCCCACAGCTTTAATTGGTGACATAGGTTGAAACAAACAGAAGATCTCATGTCACAATAGAAATGTACCAACATAGATCAGGATGACCTATTGGTAGCGAACTGGGCCATCCTTTTTACACTGGAAAAATGGGAATAAATTGGCCCTTAAGATCACACTATGCATATCTCAATCATTTAAGGCAGAAAAGGACTCCCTAAAAAGATGGATGATAGTTCCTGAGGTTATTTTGGCAATATCTATTCTCCAAGTCTTCCAACCTAGATGAAGCAGTGACCAGCTGAGATTTATGTTGCAAGTAGGATGATTTGGCCTCTCACACAGCTACCTGAGCTGTCTCAACCTTACCAAAACACGTATGAAGAATGACCATGTTTTTTGACAATTTCCTCAGCTTAACTTGCATCTTTAAATGTGAAGCTTTGAATGCAAGAGAGTCCTTACAGTACTCCCCCCTATGCTGTTGTAAGAGATCATATATTGCAGATAAGGCAGGAAAACCAGGATCATTAACAGCAACATTGGCAGAGAACCAAGCCCCAGCCCAGACATCCTGGGTTAGGTGAGGTGTAGTAGTATTCATGATCACAGTTGAAGAGGCAGATTTCTCTAAGACTGGAGGAGTGGAATTAATGGGAGTAATCTCAATGCCGTTAGAATCCCACAACCCTTGGCTTCAGATTCTGGTTCTGATGCAAATACTGATATCACAGGGTCCAAGACCCCCTGTGTAAAGGCCAGTGTAAACAATTCTTCGATATTGGTAGTTGTGGTAAAGCCAGTCCCAACCTCCAGATCACCAGTGCTTAATGACATGTGCCCCAAATTATCTCCGGTTTCGACAAGCAGCCACACTTTGGAGACTCATAGTGCCTGTCATCCCAGACTTGTGTACTTTGATATCAGAATCAGACAAGCTCCTGGAGTCTGAAAGTGAGAAAAAGACCACTGCGGGTTCATGTGGTGCATGAGCCTGAGACTGGGATAGTTGTTCAGCAGTGTTGAGAACCCCACTCACTACATACTGCAAAGTCTACAGGACCTTTCAACATCCCAGAGGAAGTTGGTAGACAGCCATCTTCTGAGGTCCCCCCTTGAAGAGTCCAGAATTGAGATGGATAGAACCAATAGCCAGCATCGCCCCCTGCCGATACTTCCTCAGGTCCTGCCATGGGGTTCACAGAGAGAATTTTCCTAGTGATACACAAGGTGGTACCACCTTCCTCCCTACTACCTAAGCAGCCAAATTGAGCCGAGAGATGTAGCGATCTAAAGTCCTCTGGGAGAATGTTATAGTGGTTAACATAGGTAGGGACGCTACTCGAGTGTCATCTGGGATCTTCAAGAAAACCCCTAGAGTCTTTTCCATCCGCTTTGGCAGGTGATTCCTGCACATTAACAGCCATAGTTATTGCTTAGTAGTCACAGTTTTTGCAAGATGGGGTCTCCTCCTCTCAGTCCCCATGATCTAGTAGGGGAGATCAAAGAACCTCAGTCAACAGTGCCTCCCCTGGCTGCTGACTTAGCTGACATTTTGAAGAATTAATTACTGGGGGTGATCCGCCAAAAGGCATCCTGACTCCTTCACCTAATTTTCAATAATCCAGCCACTAACAGTAACTGTAAAGGTAAGAGCAACAGAAAAAAAGATTGAAACAATGTTGCAGTTGGCCACCTCGAGTAACTGCTACAATCTCTTCTATTGTAACTTCATAGGAACATTGGACAGAGAGTGGAAATACTAAAAAGCATGCCCATTATCCAAGTTGCAGCTCCATGTGAAGTGCTGTGACTGTTCTAGAAGACATCTTCCCATGGGCCAGGAACCAGCTCTCTCTCATATGGGCCACAGTCCAACTCTCCCTAGAGCCAAGAAACATGCCATGCTGATCAACAGACTCAGTATTTCAAGCCGGAGGAGAGGCACCACCCACTGTCCTGCAACCGGAGAAACCATCTGCAAGAAGTTGCTAGTCCTCAGTAGCTCTACAATGAAGCCACCAGACTAATCGCCTGCCTCCACCAGGACCCCTGTAGCACTCCGAAGGACAACCGCTGCTGCTTCAGGTACCGGGGAGATGAAATAAAACCAGATCTCAACAAGCTCTCATATCTTTTTGGTGTCCTCACATGGCTAGCCCCATGCCATCATCTTTTCTTAGATAAACTCACAATTGCTTAGTCCCCTGTCGGGACGCGACTTTGGGTAAGGTTGGTTAAGAAGCTATGACCTAAGCAATTAACTACTTTTGAAAATAAGGAAGAGATGGGGCAAATACTCTCCTTCCGGGTCAAGGATAGAGCTAGTGCAAATATTATTCACGTACATCCGAGAAGAATTCCGTAGGTTTTATCAAAGGCTTTATCAGAAGGATGAGGTTGCCTCTATAGATGCCATCAATCGATTTATCAGTATCTATTACAACGACAAACTGACTGGGATACAACAGACCCAATTACTCTGCTTGAAGTTGAGACTCTAGTAAGTCGAGGAGCTAGGGGGAAAGTGCCCAGTCCAGACCAAATCCCTCTTGAATTTTATGCGGCCTTTCTACATGTTCCTGCAACTCTCACTCGCAATCTCTTCAACTCTTTTGAATCTTGATCAGAGACTAACACTGTCATCTTCCCCAAGAAGGGGAAAGAACCCATGTTGTGTGGATCATATCGATCACTTTAATTGCTCAACGTTGATATAAAAAAACTATACTCAGATCCTGGCCAACAGATTATTTTCTGTGATCTTAAGCTTGGTTGATGAGAACTAGCATATGTTCGTACCGGGACAAGACACCCTCGCCCATGTTAATTTGGTCATCACTGCTTTGGAAGTTGGGTTGGCCAATGGGGGCCTGGCCAGAATGAAAATGTTTGATGCAGAAAAGCCATTCAACCTGGACTTCTGGGCATTTCTCTGGGCATTATGGGTGCCTCAGGAATTGGCGCCAGGTTTAATATTAGAGTTCAGCAATTGTATAAAGGCTTGAAGGCCAGGGTTCTTTGTTTGAGTACTCTTTCAGACTATAAAATGATCACCGGCAGGGGTGTCCTCTTTCACCCCAGCTTTTTGTTATTGATATTGGGCCCTACATACAAGCTTTGAGAATGACCATGGATATTCACCCGCTGCACATACAGTATCTAGATCTTAAAGTTCCAGCCTGTGTGGACAATGTGGCCGTTGCAACCTCTAACTCGGCAATCGCTTTAACGACAATAGGTACAGTTGCAAGCGAATATGGCTCTATCTCAGGGTATAAGCTTAACATTGACAAGACTCAGGTCTTGAATGATGTCTCTGCTCTGGGACAAGACAGTCACTGGGTACACTCAGCTGCATATCTTGGTGTTAAACTGTCATTAAAAATAGAAGAGATATTCGGGCTTAATTACGGTCAAATCTTCATAGGGACAGTGGAGACCTTTAATGTGCAGAATAGCTTTCACTCGGGGGTAATCTGGAGGTATAACCCTATTAAATTGATCATCTTACCTCGCTACCCTTACCTTTTCAGGTGTATACCACTCTATGTTCTTAAAGCTTTCTATCATAAAATCAAGGTGTCTTTTCAGAAATGTATCTTGAGCAATTGGAAACCGATATCCAGTATACAGTCTCTCCAATTGCCAATGGAGAGAGGGGGTCTCTTCTTACCCAGTTTGCGGGTTTACTACCTAGCCGCATTCATGTCTCGATTATGCAGTAGGTATGTTTCCAGAGTAGCAATCACGGAGGGCGTGTACCGTGCCCTGCATCAGTATCATCAATACAATCTACTTCAAATGGACTTGATCTAAGACCCTGGGGGTGTATCATTCTATTTGGTCCTATCTTAGAAAGATGCTACCGGATATGACTCTCTAAAACACATATACATACCTGGGTTATAATTCTAATCTGCAGGTTCATGAGAGTTGTGTGGAATGCTTGGAAGGCTCCAAACTTCTTACATTAGAGCAATTATTTGAAGGTGGCCCTCTTATCTCAAATGAGTACTTGCAACCTGGGGCAGCTCCTCTGCTATGGGAGCGTCACCCCCCCGCCCCCACCAGCAGCGTATTTTTATTTTAACCCCTTCCATGTTCATGACGAGCTTAGCTCGTCATGCAGTACAGTACTCCTGTGCTCATGACTAGCTGAGCTCGTCATGACCACACCCGTTTTTATTGCTGTCCAGCACAGCAGCAGGATTTCTCTAGCAGCGATGCGGTTAAACTGATAATAGCCCAAGTCTTATTATTGTTTTATTTTGTTTACCGGATTCTTGGGGGCGGGGACAGGGGGATAACAGGCACCCACAGGAGTTGTATGCACTGTAAACAATGCCTATGCGCATTGAAGCTCACTCCAACCCAATCTACATTGCTGGGTTGGACGCAGCAAATCACAGGCACCCAGTCTCCCTGGGAGCGCAAATCATCAGAGCTCAGGCTAATCCAGAAGCTGCTCTCATGTGCGAGAGCTGCTTCAGGATTGGCCGTAGGGGAGTCTGGGAGCCTCAGCTTGCAGTGAAGCCTCCCCTCTTCTCTGACACTGGCTGCTATTGCCTGCAGCAATGGTTTCCCTGCCCTGTGCCCAATTCTTTTGATATTTACAGCTCTGACATATAATGGGTAGTGTAAAACCGGAAGACGTCTGCACCTCTCAGAGTAGCTTCCTAGAGTACCTGATGAAAGGCCTTCTTAAGGGATGGCTGTTTTTTCAGCTGTTTTTACAGGCTCAGCGCCATCTGTGTGCCCAAACCTATGTGCCCTTTTGCACTGATGTAGTTAATCACTCGGTGCATGATCATACTGTAATCCAGTTCCCACTTGTGTGACCCAGACCTACGTACCCTCTGACTTTGATGCAGACATCTCTTTTCAGACCATCCCATAAGTTATTGACAAACGGCTGAACACCACCCTCTCTTCCTGGACTGCTTCATCAGTACCACTACCGCACTCAACAGAATTAAGTAACCTTGTTCTGATGATGACCTGGAATCGAACAGGTCAAAACGCTATTGACCGCCCAGCGTTAAATTATGGTAGCCTTGTGGTCTACCTAAACAATCTAAACAAAAGATTCAACTTGTATATAATTTCTCTTGAATCGTTAACCACCTTATACTTTCCGGTATTTTTGTTTTGCGCAGTTCACGCTGTTTTACACTTCCTTGTGTCACTGCACTGTTCACCTTCACTAGCATGTCCAGGTCACATTTCTATATTTTTTTTAAAACTTTTTTTCTAATCATTTGTTTTATTGGTGCTAAAATCACATATAGCAGAACTCTCCGGAGTCACTTGACCCGTTGCTCTTGCAACACCTGTACATCAGTTCAGTACAACCTATAAGCACATCATGACAGTTACTTTGAATCATAAACAGTGTCCCCTTGTTTGGTGGTTAATCCTCGTCCTGTGAGTTGGCGCAGTACATATCCCCCCTCTGAAAGCATTCCATTTTCCCCACAACCGTTCCCATTTTTTGAGACACCTCCTATGTATATACACCACATTTTCTGCCACCATGGCCAAATCCATGTCTGCACTCCATTCTTGAATTGTGGGAGCGTTTCACGCCCCCACAATCTAGCTATTTTTCGCTTTGCCATCATTATTCCCAGCGTCACCCATATTTGTTCAGTGGTATTAAGGTCTGTAACCTCCCAAGTGTTCAATAAGCAACGTTTAGGTTCTGGTGGTACAGGGGTGACACTGTGTCAAGTTATTCATGACATAACCTCCTCCCAGTACTTCACTATCGCGGGTATTCCCACATTGTGTGAAAAACCGCCCCAATTCCTCCACAGTGTCTGAGGCAATGAGGGCTATCAGTCTTGCCTATCCTGCATAGTGTCGGTCTTGTATATTATATCCTATGGAGTACTTTCAATTGCACTAGCCGGAGTTTCGATGGGATGGCTACCTCTCTGGGGGATGCTAATGCCTCCTGCCAGTCCGTCGCATCTAGGTCTCCCTTATCTGTTTGCCATTTTGCTCGAATAGGTTGTGTGGGATCAGGGTGGTTGTTTATTATCTTTCGGTAAGTGAGGGACATGGCTTTTTTGGTCATGTAATCAGTGAGTAGCCTATCCTTCAGAGGGGAGGCTTCAGGAAGGTTGGTGTCTGGGGGGATAGTTGCCTCAAGTGTGTGCTTGATTTGAAGATAGCAGAAGTGTTCTGTGCGCGCCATCGTGTAGTGCTCTTGGAGGTGAGTGAACAAGAGTACCTTTCCCTTGTGCCAAAGATTGCCAATTGTGGATATTGCTATAGTATCCCACTGGTTGAATCTTATGGTATTGCACAGCGTACCTAATGCTCTCGTATCCCAGAGGGGTGTTGCCTGTGTGTGTACATTTTGCCACTCCATCTTCCTTTGCGCTACATGCCATCGTTTGATCGTGTGTTTGGTAGGGCCCATTACATCACACTTGGACTATGCGAATGGACTTTACCTGGGTCTGTCAGAGGGCTTGCGCCAAAGACTCCAGACAGTCCAAAATGCTGCAGCCTGCATGGTCTGCGGCATCTCGCTCAGACAACATATATCCCCCTTTCAGCTCCCCATAACCAAAAGAATTCAGTTCAAAGCATTGAAACTGGCCTTCCAGGCAGCCAAAGGTCTAGGACCAGCCTACCTCAGCAAGAGACTTCATCCAAACACTCATCTTAGAACTCTACGATCAAATACCAAACATCTGCTTGTCACCCCCAGATTAAAAAAAACTAGATCAGGAGGCAAAACTTTCGAGGTGGGTGCCACCCAACGATGGAACAAACTTCCACTTCACCTCCGCCTAATTCAATCGGAAGTGGAGTTCCATAAGTCCCTCAAGACCTGCCTATTCTGCTGCTAGGATTAGGTCCGCCCCTGACATGCGCCAAGTGCTATCTGTCTAATCAGCGCCGGGACACCCTGTTGGGGTAGCTGTGCGCTCTATAAATACCTAAAATAAATAAATACGGCCAATTTATGGTTAGTGTTGTATAGTGCATGGTTTAGCTTTTCTGGGCCCAGGAGCAACCTGCCCAGGCGAAAGGCCGGGTCTATTTGTGCGGCATGAATCCATTGGTTTATAACTGCCAGCTGGGATGCCGAATAATACATTTGGACACTTGGGAGCGCTATGCCTCCGTCATACCATGTCCTGATTCAGATTTCTGTGTTTTGGTTACTTCTACGTAAAACGTTTTGTAGTGCTGATATAACTCCTTACAAATAAGAAACGTCTTCTTTTTACTAAACTCTGTTGTGGTCTCCATTTCTTCCCCTCTCTGAGAGATGTATACTCTCTATGAATCTGCCCCCCTTGAATCATTGCCAATTGATACATTGTGTTCTTGTTTGCTAACTCTACCCGGGTCTCGACTGGGTTAACGGGTTTACTTATGTTCTAAGAATTTATGCTATTTACAATACGGTGCAAGGATTGACAGATGCGTCAGAAATTCTGACACATCTGTTGGCCCAAAAGTCATGCATTGCGGGAGTCGTGTCGCAAGCACAACACAACTTCAGCAATGCATGTTGAGGCCTATACTTATTGTACTGCATCAATCCAAACACCTGCTTCAAACAGGCATAAGGTTTTGATGCAGTGGGCTCCTAGAATTGGCACAGTGAAATCTTGTAGATTTCACTGTATCACTTTTACAAGGCGTTCCTGCATGGGAATGCCTACGCTTTACAATGTGACGCATCTCCTTAGATGCCTAACGTTGTAAATTGGCAGCATTGTTTATGCCGCTGCTGCATCTCAAAAGTGACACAATGGCAGCGCAAAACTCTGGCAAGGGGCTTGTACATCTGCCCCCCTATGTTTCTGGCTAAAATGGCCGGTCTTGGTGGTGGATTCAATTCAATCGGCCACCAGAGACTGAATAAAAGGGCTGCCATCTGACTGAAGAGCAGCACCTCCGTTTTGCCCACGTTCAATTTCAAGAACTTGGTGTTCATCCATTTAACAATGCCTTTTAGACTCTTGGAAGCTGAGAAAGTCAGCTTCTGAATTTTCTCAAACGAAAACACAGGTTGTGTGTCATATGCTTAGGAAACAACCTTAACTCCCGCGTCTCAATAAGGATGTCCCAAGGGCCAAGTGAAGGTCACAAAGCAGTGGACTGAGGGCCAATCCCTGTGGCACACCACAAGCGAAGTATGACCCGGTGAGTTTGAAAAGATCGGATCCATGACAACATATTTCCTTGAAGGCCAAAATGGCATAATCTGTTCAACAAGGTAGAATGTGCTACCATGTTTAATACTGCCGATAGATCTAGCATCACTACCATAGCAGAGACTCCGCCATCCAGAACCTCTCTGACAGTGTCAGATACTTCCATTAGAGCGACCTTATGCTATAAACCACAGGGAAGCTAGATTGGGTGTAGTGAAGCAAATCACTTGCTTCAGCAAAGGCAAGCATTTGGCAAATAAGCCAGTTTTTCTAAAATCTTCACAGATGCAGGTAACAATTCAATGGGCATAAAATTGCTGAGCACCCCAGGGTCTGCATTAACCTTCTTTATCAATGGCAAAAGAAATGCCTGTTACCATGAAATTTCGAAAAAGGCCAGATTATAAATAAGCATTCCAGATCCTATTAAGGAGAGTATTTACAAGAAGGGCAGCCAGTTTAAGAAATTGAGGAGGATACAGGTACTTTAGGGAGCTAGAGTTGCATTTAAATAACTCCTCTAAAGGTTTTTTTTTTAAATAGTGCAAAATTCTGAAAAAACAGGTACTGAACTGTCAGACCGTGTCAAAGGTCTTGCTGAGCATACTTTTTCTGAGAACATTGAGTATAGTTTTAGAATCTAGTACATAGGACTGGGTACAGCTGAAAAGTACTTTTAGTCACTTCTGGTGTAATAAAAGATTTAACAATATTAAAAAATAACAATTTTTTTGTTTTAAATGGTTTTTATTTGATGAAAAGGTAAAACATAATACAATAACTTAAATTTTATGTCATAAGCATAGAAAAACAATGGGAAATTATATGGGGAGGGGAAGAAGGAAAAAGAAAAAAGGGGTAGGGAAGAAGGGAAGAATAAACGAAGGGAAAAAAGAAAATACACTAGCAATATAAGAAAAACAGTGGTACATAAATGGTCCTAAAGCATTAAATTGGCATAAAACCATAGAATTTAATTATTTAAACAACAATATTTATAAAAGTGAAGGGGGTTTGGGTACTTCTTCAATGTATGGGATATGTGAAGATGTCTTTTTAGCTGATACATTTAAGAAATCAGTGACAGGTAACCAAAGCAGATCTCTTTTAATAGCAAGCGTGATGAGGTGTACATAAGCTCTATCCAACCTATGATTGTAGCCGGCTCCATACCACCATGCATGAAAAGATACAGCAGATGCATCTTTCCATGAATTAGTAATCTGTTGAAAATCAACAGCAAGGAGTAAATCAATAATATGTATATCAGTGGAATGAGATGACCAAACCTCAGAAATGCTTCCTAGAAAAATATGAGTGAAAGAGAAAGGCACATGTGTGTTACAGGGAGCGTTAATCTGTTGCCAGACTGGAGTCCTAAATGTATGAATGACTGGGCATGCAAATAACATATGTTTGAGGCCTGCTGGTGAGGCAGTACAAGACCAACAAGTTAGAGGGGATGCCAGGATCAATGTTGTGTAGCTTAGCTGGGGTGATCAGGAGTCCATTATAAATGAAAAACAAAGTTTGAGTGGTGTTTGCTGCTATAGAAGAACTCCTTATTTTAGTCCAGATTTTATTCCATACTGGAATAGGGAAAGATTTTCCCAGATCAGTTTCCCATCTACATTCTACTTCTAATTTATCAAGAATAAGGGGAATACCTGTTAAATTTTTGTAGATTTGAGACGTTGAAGGAGAGTTACATAAAATCGATCTTATGGTAGGAGGTGAAGGACTAAGTGTAGGATAAGAGGATAGAGCATTAAAAGAGACTTGAGCTACTGCAGTCAAGGACATGTATTTGGGTTGACATGAAGAAGGTAGAGAAAAGCGGGATTGAATTATTGAAAAGGGAATACAGACTCCATCCTGAAAAAGCTGATGAGTCCATAAAAGGCTGTAAGCTAACCAATCTTTCCAAAAGATAGACTTGTTGTTAAGTTTGATATGTTTATTATACAAAATCAACTAAATTAAAAACTGTGTACGACCATCTTGAGCAGATGAGAAAAGTAGCTGGAAAACTTTACAAGCATTTTTTAAAATAGGAAGAGACAGCGTTGAGGGAGAATGAGAAAGGGAAATATATAACCTAAAGGAAAATGGATGAAAAAGGGACTTTTCATCTTCTACCTACAAGGGGTAAGGTGTAGTCATTTCCATTATCAGACAATAGAAAAGAAGACTGTTTAAGAAAAAACGCAGTGTGAAAGGAGTGAAAGTCTGGAAAATTGACTCCTCTCATGTGTTTAGGTTTTTTAAGTTTACTAAGAGACATTCTAGCCTTTTTATAGTAGCTAGTCTACCCCACCATGACAAACTTAAGGGGTGCCATCGTGACGTAGATGAAGTTAATATTGATTGTAATTCCTTCAAATTTAAAGCACAGTGTCCTTAATAGAAGCATTGAATCACAACCCAAGATTTTTCGTTTTATTTGAATTCCTGTAACAAGAGGAAGAAAAAAAATCAGCATGAAAACATAGTTTATTCAATGGAAGGATTTTGCACTTATCAGCATCTAGTTTATAACCTGAGACAAGAGCAAAATCGTCCACCTCTGACAGAAAAGCTGGTAAGGAAGTTTGTGGGTTTGAAATAATAAATTAGATGTCATCTGCATATACTGAAAGTTTTAAATGGTTGTTACCGTACGGGAACCCTTTAATATCTGTGTTAAATCACATTTTTAATAAAAAAGGTTCCAGGGCAAGAATAAATAGTAACAGAGATAACAAGCAACCTTTCCAAACTCCTCTGTGAAGGGGAAATGATCAGGATACAAGTCCATTAGGTAAAATAAAGGACCTGGGAGAGGAATATAATAGAGAAACATAATTAATACATTTTGGGCCAAAAGCGAACCAAGCAAGCGTAGAGAAATTATGGGGCCAACTGACACTTTCAAATGCTTTTTCTGCATCTAGTGAAATTGCTGCTAATTATTTTTTATACAATTTAGATTTACTTAAGACATTAAAAAACAATCAAGTATTATCAGATAAATGCATCCTTTAATGAACCCACATTGTTCCTTTCCAATCAAGTGGGGTAATAAAAATTCCAAACAAAGGCCAAGTATTTTTGCAAATATTTTATAATCTAAATTAACTGAAGAGATAAGTCTATATTTTTGCACAATGTATGGTCTTTGTTTTCTGTAGGGAGAAGACATATTAAAACCTCCTGAAAATATCCCCCCGATTTCTGAGTTGAGATCAAATATAAACATAATTGATGTAATTTGGGTAGAAGGATCTTGGAGAAATGTGCGTAAAATTCAATAGTGAAACCATCAGGTCCTGGAGCCTTTCCTTTTTTTATAGCTTGAATAGCAGTAAGAATATCATAAGTTTGAATATCCTCTTCTACGGAAGATAAATCCACATCAAGAGAAGGCAGAGGAGCAATAGAGGATAAATAATAAACAATATCATTTTGTAGAGAAGGAGATTCAGGAGTATAGAGGGTTTGGTAGAAATTAGTAGTATTGGCCGAAGTTAAAATTGAATCAATTTTAGTACGCTATTTTTTAATTTTAAGATAGTTAGCAAGAAGTTTCCCAGCCTTATTTTTAGCACCATATTATTTAGCACTGGATCAAAGCAGATATAAATTAGTGGACTCAGTTGAAAGTTTACTAAAGGTAAATTTGGCTTTGATAAGTTCATCCCGATGAGATTGGGCTTTTGTAGAGTAAACGGAGAGTTCTAATTGCTTAATATGTGAATTAAGTAATTGTATGCTCTTAGAAAAGGATTTCCATTTCTGGGCTACAAAAGAAATAATGAAGTCTCTAGAAGCAACTATGAAGGTCTCGCTAATAAGTTGAGGCGAGTCATGCGGGGATTCATTTTCTAGAAAAAAAGTGTCTGCAAATTTCTGAAATGTTGGGGTAAACCTGGGATCTAGTAGAAGGGAGTTATTAAATCTCCATCTCGTAGCTCCTTCAATGGGGAGGAGTTAATCTAAATCCAAAGAGACAGGAGCGTGATCTGAAATTAATATAGATCCTATATCAGAATGGGAAATATGTTGTGTAAGGGCTTTAGAAGTATATAAATAATCTATGCGAAATTGAGAGGAATGAGCAGGGGAGACATAAGTATATTATTGAAAGGTGCAGTGACATGCTCTCCAGGCATGAACTAGGGATCTTTGAGCTATAGTAGATGTGAATTGAGAGTGTACATAATAGGGAATACATTTAGAATTAGGACGTCTATCAATAAAGGGGTCAACAACCATATTACAGTCTCCACCAACTATCAGATAATCATCACTATTTACCATTAATTTCTATAAATCCTGGGGCCAAAAAAGTTTATGAGGATTAGTAGGTGCATATAAATTAAAAATAGTCAAAGAAATCTGAGACCCATCTACCTTCAGTATCGACCACACCATTTCTTTTCCGAGCCGGGAGAGGGAAAGACATGACCCACTCATTGCCTCTGAAGCTTTGATATCTCTTTATGTGTTACATGAGTTTCTTGTCATAAAACTATATCACCTTTCAACCAAGCAATATGCGATGAAACCCGTTGATGTTTTATGGGTGATCCCAGACCTTTAAAATTCCAAGATATAACTCTTAAAGACATCTAAATATATGAAGCATTGTTAAAGCTTGATATGAATAACTGCAGTCAACAAAATACATTAATGCAAAAAAAATAAAGTTTTCCAGTAAAAAGTAAACAATAGAGTAACAGTATAAATGCATAGGATATGAAAGAGGAACATAACTACAAAAATCAGGAAATTACTAGTAAGAGTAGGAAAAGAGGGAAGCCAGCAAGAGGAAAAGGAAAAGGAAGAGGGAAAGAAAAAAGACCTTAGAATAAATATAAAGAAATAGGAAAAAGAAACAGATGAGAAGTATATGGCCAAAAAGATAAACTGGAAAGGGGAAGGACAGAGGGATAATAAGAGAAAAACAAATAGACATACCACAAACATACAATGAACATAGGGGTGGTGGAGCCACTTAAGGAAGACGGCACAGCCAAGCAGGAAACCCCAGGATGAAGGGAATGAAAGGGAGACATCATCCAGGCAAAGTGAAAATCACATATCAGGGGACCACGCAAACTGCACCGGACAGTAAAAAGAGAATACGCTATAAAGAGGTACATCAGGGCAACTGTAAAACAAGACAAGATAAGGAGAATACAAATAATGACAACGTTAATAAAACAGTCAAACCATTGGTGAATGAACAACTTCCATGTTCTCTTTTTTGCAGGTATCTAAGAATTGTTGTAGAAGAAGAGGATCCTCATAATTAGTGGTTTTAGTTGAATAAGTCACCTTAAAGAGGCAAGGATGAAACAAACCATATCTGGCATTCAAACTTCGAAGTGTAGGTCTCATGTCCAAAAACGTCTTACGTCGATCTGCTGTCGCTTTTGCATAATCTTGAGTGAAGAAAATACTGGATCTTTGCCAAGAAATTGTACCTTTATGTTTGGCAGCTTGTGAGGCTTTAAGTAAATCGGTTTATTCCCAAACATATAAAATAACACCTCTTGGTTTAGTTGACGGAGATAATCTTTGTGGGCCTTGCCCTAAGCGATGTGCTCTTTGAATATTCAATGATGGAGACTCAGGAAATCAAGACTCGGGAGAAAAGACTGAAAGAAGGAAGGAAGGCAGAATTGGACCCTCAAGCCCCCCAACAAGGCCATAGATGCGTAAGTTGTTATGCCTATTATGGTTTTCAAGGTTTTCCACTTGTTGTTTTAGATATGAAATCTCCATATGATTAGAAGGCACTTGGCTGACAACAGATTGGACAGAGTCTTCTCGCTTTTCCAAGTAATTAACTTTTTGCTCCATATATGACCATTTTGTCATCAAGACTTTGAAGGCGAACATTGGTTTCCTCTATGTAGGGTTTGAGAGCACATTTTTCCTCAAGAATTAACTCCATAGATATTGATGATGGAGAGGTGGTAAGAGAAGGTGGGTCCTTCTTGACTCGTTTACCTGACACAGACGCTGAAGTGGAGGGTAATGTTGATACCCGTTTAGAAGCATTGCAAGACGTATTGGGCATTGCACCACCTGTGGCAGAAGAAGAATGACCTGATTCTAAGTCCTCCATGTTCTCCTCAGAATGCTGAAGGGATTATAGTCTGCTAATGCAGTAGGGTCAAGAGGCTGAACACCACTACGAGTAGATTGTATTTTTGCCATAAACCATGTAGTATCAGTAGCACCAATAAATGCAGCAACATATACTGCCTTAGAAAAGCCAAGAGTTCAAGAACACCCCTGTAAAGGCGTCTTTAGATGATAAGGACCATTTATAACTTGTGAAGACAAAAATGAATTATGCCATGGAAACAAGCCTTCACAAAGCCAGCATTCACCAATGGGAACTTAACGCGATAAAATAAACAAAAACACTGTTACAAGAGCGTCACGTTAGAGGCATTTGTTTAACATGAAGAGATGAGCTCCTGAGGCATCTGAGCATTGAACGCACAAATCAGTGGCTGACAGACGCCCAATGAGGATATGTGACGGAAAGGGAAAGAACATTTTTTGTTTGTTGCTCACCCCAGACACGCACAGACATCGCAAAATATGCAGCAGGACCTCATCACCAATCACAAGCGGTTTGGAGCCCGAACAACGGGTAGTATCACCTGGAGATCTCCATTCCCTCACACCGCCACGGAGCCTCGCGTAAAGGCTCTGAAGCCACGCCCCAGTTAACGACATTCTTGATGCAAAACAAGAAATGCTATCTCATTGTTTGCTGCGTAAGTTTGTGAAATTTTTTAATGACAGTTTTGCAGATGTGTTTTGCTACAGGACCTTCTTCAGTTACGCTCCAGCCTCTTACACAGACTTTTCTCTGCTTTAAGGTCAGCCAAAAACCAGAGAGCAGATGGCTTAGATCGGTTGGGTATTACTGTTTCCAGAGGATCGAGCAGGTCTAGCTCCTTAGAGATCTATAGATTGAAAAGGATCAAATCCCCGTCGGGATTGCCTGTAAAAGAAGGCAAAGTAGATTGAAGAGAGGAGACAAAGGACTCCTTCGTAATATTTTACCAATGCCTCCTCCTTTCAGATGCTGTACTTATCTCTGGCTTATTGCTCACACCATAAAAGGTGAATGGGACAAGAAAATGATCCATCCATATTAGGCACAAATATACATCAGTTTGAGGGCCGGTAATATTGGAAAAAACTTAGGTCCAGTATATGGCCAGCTTTATGGGCAGAAGTTGTAATTAACTTGGTCAGAATAATGCATTCCAAAATATGAATCAGTTGAGAGGCCTAGGAGCAGTTTGGCACATCAAAATTCATGTTAAAGTCTCCCAAAACCATGAAGTTAGCTAATTGTAAGGATAGTTGGGCAATAGCATCACATAATTCTGGGGGGCTACTGTTTAGGAAATCCAGGGGTTTATATATCAACAAACCTGCAAAAGAAAAAGAGGGGGGTACGTTTGACACAAAAAATAAGGCCCTCCATATTCCTGATTTGACTCAGCTTAGATGATGAAACTTCCTGTGTATCCCTATGGATAACAGGTACACACCCTCCTACACTATCCCCACCCTGGTTGACACACAGATTTCAATAACCTGGGAAATGGCCAAGGCAAGATCAGGATTAGAGCCGTCCTTCAGCCACTTTTCCATGAGAAACATAAGATCCCAAGTATTATCTGATAGGGAGAGCCATATGCAAGCAGAGTGTTTAGGAAGGGACCTACAATTAGTAAGGCAGGCTCTAAAACTCGCCACTCTGTGTGCTGTCTTTTTGGGCAAGACAACTTCATCCTCTGACATGGTCATGGGCACTAAACTGAAACCGCAGGCATTACAACTAAAAACAGTGCTCCTTGCGGCAGGATCTTAATGCAAGGCAGGGTGACAAGGACTGCAATTCATGGAGGAGGCACCCTGGGGGTTTGTAAAATGGCCAGCATGGCTGGAGCTGGACGAGATCTGGAAGCGGACGGGCACAGACAGGATTGCCTTAGGCTTATGTGTTTCACTGCTTCTTTTGGATAACACAGGCCCCTGATCTTTAGATTGTCCATGTGCGCTCCCCATCCTGTGTCAGAAGTGTTTGTGGTGATGGTCACTGTGGGAGTTAGTAGCTTAAATGGCAACATGGTGTGTGTTCCACCAGATGATCTCCTTTTGAATCCTTTCTGTGACACCACTAGATCCTGCCACCTGCCTGTGCTCTGTGAAAATTATTGTTGAGCCATTCTTGTAATGGACACAGGGGAAGCTTGGCCTGTGGTGTGAGCACTATGCATGATGGCATCGTACCCATCATCCTCATTACTGTCTTCACTGTTAGAGACTGACCCTTCCAGCCATACAAAGTAGGCAAGGCTGTTCTATTTGTGGCTTGACTCTCTTAGGCACTGGGTAGGCTCTTTCTGTCCTTAAGTTCCGTATCTATCCTTGGAACAACTTTACCTGTTCAGGCTGCAGCAAAGAGTTCGCCTGGTTTAATGGGAACCCCAATTTGTGGAGTTTCTGGGTGAATGTTTGTATATTCTGTTGACACTTGTGCTGTGAGTTTGCTTTCACTAGTCAGTCTTCTAATTATGGGTAGACGTGTAAGCCTTGTCTCAGGTGTGTGGCTACTGCCTCTAGATATTTCGTAAATACCCTTGATATAGATTTTATGCAGAAGAGTGGCACATGACGTATCTGAGGAACTTTCTGTGCCTTTGATTCACTGAGAAATGTAGATATGTGTTATTTACATCTATTGTGACCATGAAGCCTCCTTTCTTCAGGAGTTGAATTAACTCTTGCAACATTGGCATCTTGAAGTGTTGCATCCTCATGAGCATGTTTAAAAAACCCGAAGTTTAGTATTGGCCTTAATATCAGCTCCTATTTTGATACTAGGGAAAAGGACAAATAACTCCCCTTTCTTGTCTATCTTTGTGGCACTCTTTCTAGTACTTGTTTCTTGAAGTGTTCTTTGACCTTCTGGTGCAGTTGTAGTTTTTTCCTATGTTAGTCGCCTCGATGTTCAACTCTTGCTGTAAACCACTCTCCAGAATGTATCTTCCTGTGACTGCTAACTATTGCCTATGAAGCAGATCCCTTTTTCCAAAACTTGACTATGCACAGTCATGTTCTGCACTCATTGCTTTGTAGCTAGACTTGCATTACATAATTCAAATTGTCATATATTGGTGATATTGTTTTTTAATTCAAAAGTGCCTTGTGTGGCACATTTACTATGTTCCTGTTTTACAAATGATGCATCAATGCCTAAGCAAATATGTTAAACATCAGTGATGTGGTCAGCTTCTTTCTTGTCTCCATTGGTAATAATGATTTCCTTTTTTCCACACTAGGCATTCACATTCCCCAGCAATGCTGGCATCCCATTGGGTAAAGGTTTTGCTCCAACCTACGTCAGACTAGAAATCCACTACAACAACGTAATGTTGCAAAGCGGTAGGTGCTCGGGTGTGGGATCCTTCGCTTTCCTTGAGTGTATGTTCTACTTTAGAAAGGACCAGATCACTTGGGATCACAGATGTTGCTTCTTTTAAAGGCTTCTTAAATCCGGGGTATAACGCTCGAGACTCCATGATTGGGACAGACACATGCATAGGGCAAACTACGGCATTTATAGTGCACTAGTGAAAAGTAAAAATATGCCTATTTAAGAAAAATCTGCAAAAACAAATACATAAATACCCAAGTACACAACACAATAAAAGACATTTTAGCAACGTGTAGCAGTATATCAAAAATAAAATTAGTTTGAAGCAAACTTTACTTTTGATATTTGAAGGTCTTTTCATTAATGTGTATGTCATCTTGGCGCCTCATATCCGGGAGAATATTTTCAGTGGTTTCAAGATCTATTTTCTTTTTACTATACATTGGAGTACCAAAGTTCGCCAATAAATAACTTCTTTACATATTTAAGGTGAAAGGACTCTCTTTTGGCTTTCCGATAAAATGGTCAAAAAATACATATTTTCCTCTTACAAAGTTGCCTTAATCATAATGTGACTGCCCATTTCTGAAATCAAGACAGTGCTTTCAATATCTTTGCATGCACATCTCCAAGGAGACTTTCAAAGAACATAATTATCATAAATGATCTTTATTTCAGCAGACTGCCATAAAAGAACAAATAAAAAAAGAAATAATATACATAAAACTTTTTAAACATATGATAAAAAAAATCAGTCAATAAAAACTATTTTGTTTCTTATTATAAAAAGAAGTAAAAAACATATCGGTATACAGATCGTTTTCTCCAACAATCAAACAAAAGTGCTCTAAAAACTGAACTCCCTAATCAACTGAGAGGCTATGATACACAGAGTGTTTAATCATAAGTCTGTTTTCTCTGTCTACATAAAGTGCATTATTCTTGAGAAAAAGTGAACAACAGTTAGTTTACACTACTTGATTAACAGGTAGGCCAGTTATTGGTAAGCTTGAGTTTTGCCTAATTCACCACATTGAAAACAAGTACCGGAGGAATCAGAAGGCCTCCTTGAGATGCTTGGCTCCTAAATTCCTACACACTGGAATTAACCATTTTGTCCTAACATTCTTATATGCAGGGCAGAAGAAGGGCAGAAGAAGAGGGCTTGTTCCACCATTTCCCTAGTGGTTGCACAAGATGGCCATTGCTACTCTGTTGGTCCAGGGATGTAGTCAGTAAATGAGAGATGTGGCGGGTCCCGTGTCTAAATTGAACATATAACTTCCTGGCCAACACGGACTGAATCTCACCTGGATATTGCTCTGCTTTGTATACATCCCTCTTTAAGAGGAAATGATCTGTCAGAGTAGCCAAAGAGGGCCTGGTCAAAAGAAAAATCAGTGTGTACTCGCTTAAATGTCTTTTTAAGATTATTTTGAGAATTGTTTGCGCCCGCCTTGGATCATCCTACAAACTCTCATCCTTCTCAAGGTATGTCTTAAATACTTTAACCAGGAAAGAGCTCCTGAGCCTGGAATAGTAAACACCTCTTCCAGCCCCTAGAGGTAATAATGGAGCTCTGGGGTAGTCCACATTCTTATCCAATATAGGATCCGTCTTACACCAATGCCATTGGAAATCGATCTGAGCCCATATCCAGCCTAAGAGGGAGTAGTGGGTTGCTGACCAGAAGCCCCGTAAGCTGCCACAAAAATTGGTTCTCTGATATCACCAGAGCATTAAATCCTTATGCCCCCATAATTCTGCGCCATAAAGTGCAACACCCAGGGCTTTCACCAGCCCCTCAATGTGATGCTTGGGTTTGAGCCTGCACCTTGCAATGTGGGTAATCCATACTAGTTGCTCAGTAAGGGTGAGTCAGAGATAATCAAAAGTGTGTAGCCGGTCCAAAGGAGTGCCCATCAGGGTTTGGTTAGATCTAGTAGTGTGGCAAGGATTAATCACCATGTATTTGGTTTTTGCCACATTCATTTCTAAACCCCTCTGTCTGCAGCAACTGTCAAAATTGTCTAAAGTTTTCTGAAGCCCCACTGAGATTTAGACAGGAGGATCGTGTCACCTACAAACATTAGAGGATGGACCTTCATGTTAGCCAATCTTGGGGCATCACTCTCACAATGGTTTAGATCGGCACCTAAATCATTAACATTTAGGGGCACATTAGGATGGCCGGCAGACTTTGTCCGCCCACCATCCTCGTGGAAAACGGGACCGCCCGCTATCTGAGCGATGGTCCCGCCATACACATTATGATGCGCCCGCCACGCTGGTGGGCACATCATGCATTTTTAACATTGCGGCGGGCGGTGCTTTCACCAGCACCCGCTGCAATGTTAAAAATGCATGTTTTGCATTTCCATGCACAAAGCGGCAGGCACCACGCGGTGCTTTGTGCATGCAAATGCAGGGGGGTACCATAGGTACCCCCCATGTGCACCCCCCACCTCCCATTCACCATGGGGTCCTGCAACGGGCCCCCAAAGTAAAGACCGCATGCTTCGTTGCCGCCGTGGAAAAGCACAGGACCGCCCTCATTGTAATATGGTTGACGGTGTCTCGCAGACACCGCCACCATATAAAAGCGGCGGACGGTCTTTCGGTCCGCCGCGGACCCCCCACCCATCCTAATGTGGCGGGGGGTTATTTTTTACTACTAAGACAAATATACCTACAATATTCAATGCAGAATGTATGTGGACGTCTAACTACAAATATACTATTGCTATACTGCACCAAATACCCAAGTAGTACCTATGTACCTTAGAAATCTTCCTGTCAATCTCATGCACTTCTCCAATCACCTATCCAGGACTATCTACTTATCTTATCATTCCACAAATACCTAACATCTTATAAATTGAGTAAAAACTCTGTTTGCAGCACTGTAATCATTCCAGTTACTAGTCATGTACTTAAGACATGGCCTAGTTAGTAACACTAGTACAACTACAATATTCTGTGCACTATGCATGCAGACATCTAACCAGCTACATACTATTCATGCACACTTGTAAATATCCACTTAGTGCCTATGCAGTGTAGAAATCTTCCTGTCAGTCTCATGCACTTTTCAAATCAGTCATCCAGCACTATCTACTTATCCTATCACTCTGCCAATACGTAAGCAGTTATAAATTTGCTATACACTCTGTTTGCAGTTCTGTAATTATTCTAGTTACTAGTCATGAACTTATCGAATGGCCTAGCTAGTAACACAACTACAGCTACAATATTTTGTGCACTCTCCATGCAGACCTCTAACTAGCTACATACTGTTGATACACTCTTCTAAATACCCAGTTAGTACCTATGCAGTCTAGGAATCGTCCAGTCTGTCCCATGCACTTGTTTATTCACTTATCTACCACTATCTACTTATCCTATTACTCCGCCAATACCTAAGCTCTTATAAATTACTGTGCACTCTGTTTGCAGCACTGTCATCATTCCAATTACTAGCGGTGTACTTATGGAGTGGCCTAGCCACCAACACAAGTACACGTACAATATTCTGTGCACAATCCCTACAAACCTCTAAGCACATACATACTATTGGTACACTCCACTAAATACTGAAGTAGTACCCATGCAGCCATACCTCCTGTCAGAGTCATGCACTTCGTCAATCACCCATCCAGCACTATGTACTTATTGTATCACTCCGTCAATACCTAAGCACTTATGGGGAAGATTTACAAGCCCCCTGTGCCACCAGTACATCACTTTCTGTGATGTAGTGATGGCGCCGGGAACTGCTCCATATTTACAATGCAGCACTTTGCGTTGAAGAGGCATTCCATGGGTGTTGCCGTGTATGTTCCCACACAACACCCATGGAACAAGACACATCTCAATATTTATGAGAAATCGTAAATCTGGAGATACATGTGAATGCTGCGCCACCCCTGGAGGTGGTGTAGCGAGGCGCAATGAGAAGAAATGTTTTCATTTTTCCTCATTTTTTCTTTTTCAATGTGTGCTGCATTCCACATCACACATTGAAGGAGGAAAATGCCTTTAGTGATTGTTTTTGTGCAGGAAGGTGTCCCTTCCTGCACAAAAACCATCTCCCCACGACACAGACATCCTTGCACCATGGTGCATGGGTGCCTGCCTCAATGCATGGCTGCAGTTTGTGCGCCAGTGCAAACAGAAGAACAGAGTTGCAAAGACTGGAAAAACAAGAACAGAGTTGCAAAGACTGGAAAAACATAAATTACGACGATCTGCAACTTATACTGGAACAAACCCGTCCTACGCTTGCATCAGACCCCAACCTAGCTCTCCAGCAACTCTACGACTGGCTGGGCCAGGCTACAAACCAATCAGCCCCCTCCAAAGAACATTCCAGAAACAGAGCCAAACCTACTGCCCCATGGTACAATGAAAAGCTAAGGGCTCAAAAACAGATTAATCGTAGCAAGGAAAGAATATGGAGAAAAGATTATGATATAGCCGGTAAAGTAGCCTATAAGGAAGCCCTGGCACTTTACAAAGCCATGATAGCGAAAGCAAAAAAAAGAATATTATAGTGATCAAATTGAGAAAGCTAGGAATTCTAGCAAACAACTATTTCAAATCACTAAAGCACTATCAGGTAATTCCCCTGACCTCACTCCCCCTCCGTCGCAACTTTTGTGTGATTCTCTCGCCTCCTTTTTTTTCACCAAAGTTGACGATATCTACCAGGCTTTCTCCACCAAATCACCTCTAAGTACAATCACACCTACTACCTCTTCTCCAGCCAATATGTTCCTCAGCTTCCGACCGGTCACCCCTGACCAAATAAAAACCACACTGTCCACTATTAAATCAGGATCATCTCTGGACCCCTGCCCTCTTTCCGTACTCCGACCGGTAATGGACTTTATCATACCGGCACTCATGCAGGTTTGCAATTCAATTCTTCTGTCAGGCAACTACCCGGATTCCCTCAAAAACACTTTATTAAAACCCTTGCTAAAAAAACCCTCCCTGGATAAAAGTGAGCTAAAAAACTATCGCCCTATCGCTAGCCTCCCCTTCATGGCGAAGGTGATCGAAAAAATCATGAATACCCAGATTTCCGACTTTATAGAAAAACACTAGCTCCTTGACAACACGCAGTTTGGGTTCAGGAAACACCATGGGACAGAGACAGCCCTGATCAAAGCCGCCGATGACATCAGGATAATCAGGGACCAAGGAGGCACTGCCATCCTGGTTCTGCTAGATTTATCGGCGGCCTTCGACACGGTCGACCACAACACCTTGGTCGACCATGTCCAGGGATTTGGCATCTGCCACACTGCCAAAGACTTAATTGCGTCCTTCCTTGCCAAAAGAACGCAGGCTGTCATTCTAGGACCCTTTCAATCGGCCCAACTCTCTGCTCCTTGCGGAGTACCTCAAGGCTCATCCCTGAGTCCGACACTTTTTAACATTTATGTGTCGGACCTTGCTAAGACCATCAAAGCACATGGGATGAGCCTAACCTCTTACGCCGACGACACCCAACTAGTGTTGGCAATTAAAGGGGATGGAGAGCAAGTAGCCGAAAAATTTAAGAATGGGCTCCTAGATATAGGAGAATGGATGGCTACCAATTGCCTAAAGCTAAATTCGGAAAAAAACGAGGTTCTCATCTTTGGACCACTTTTACCAGCCTGGCCAACTAGTTGGTGGCCAGAGACCTTCGGTACCCCTCCCACTCCCACTACCAAGGTCAGGAATCTCGGAGTCATCTTCGATGACGGTCTAATCTTTATGGACCACGCCAACAAAACGGTGTCTACGGCACATTTGAAATTAAAAATGATCAGGAAAATACGCCCTTTCCTCCCTGATTCTGCCATCAAGACACTTGTCTCTGCCCTTGTCCTTTCAGCCTTGGACTATTGTAATGGGCTATTTCTTAATGCTCAAACCAGAGTAATTACTAAACTCCAAACGGTACAAAACGTGGCGGCACGTCTGCTTTCCGGCAAGACAAAATTTGAATCCATTTCCAAAAATATAAAGGATTTTCACTGGCTCACTGTACAAAAAAGAATGTATTTCAAATCTCTCTGCATTGTGTTCAAAGCAGTTAATAATCAAGGACCACACTTCCTAAAAGATCAACTACAACACTAAAAACCCACCAGAGCTTTACGATCAGCCACTCTCAATCAACTGGTTGTCCCCCGCACCAAAAAGGTCACCTGGGGTGACCGACGCTTTTTGGTGGCGGCCCCCAGACTCTGGAACACCCTTCCTCTTAATATCAGGCAAAGTGCTACGCTCCTTCAGTTCCGTAAACGCCTGAAAACTTGGCTGTTCACTCAATAATCATCTTCCCATTCACAGTCCATTTTAATTAACTGGTTCATCATCTCACAGTCCGTATTCAGATAAATGGTTTTTAGCGCCAAGACGCCCACGGGTATATGCAGCGCTCTATAAATATTAAAAATAAATAAATAAATAAATAAACATATTCATGTAAATATGTCATATCCCTGTGCTTCGGAAGTGCTCCAGCGCGGTGCAGCTAAAGGGCTTGCAATTTCACGCTGCAGCACTTCCTGATAGATCTGCCCCTATAAATTCACCATACACTACTAATGCATTCTTTCAATCATGCTCTACACATATATTCAACCAAACTTTTACACGTTACCATGCAATTATAGTTCTTTTTTTTACCAGATAAGGTAGTTCTGATAACAACTTTTTTTTTCTTCTTTTTTCTTTTGTATTTTTTTTTTAAATTGAACAATTTTGTATTTTTTGGGGTGTTTTTTCAAAAACTGAACAAAAAAAGGAACCAGTTAAACAGGAAACTTTTAGAATTAGTTATCATTCCAAAAAGAACAAAAAAATGGTTGCGTTGGGCAGCACAAACAGCATTCACCGATTGCTCACAGTAGCATATAATTTTTTGACACTGACACAGTGTTGTTCCAGAAAAGCAAATTATGGTCTTATGTCCATAGCAGGTGTTCCTGATGATGCTCCTGATGTACTGGTGACAGCTGGTGATGGGTTTAACACAGCTCGCCTCATTTCCTTCCGATCAAGATTGCGAGGATGGAGAGTTCGGAGATGCTTGTACATGCTGGCGGTGCCTCATGAATACTTTTTCTCACTGCCTCTTGAGAGGACTCTCTTGCAAATTTTGCAGGTTACCTTCCTGGCATTTACTTTTTTTTCTCCTGCTGGAAAGGTGAAGAACTTCCACACAACAGATTCTGGCCTCTCTTTAGGTGGTGCCTCATCCAAGACTTCTTCATTCGGAGAAAAGCCAAAAAGGTCCTTGCAGGGAAAAAGATGTTCCTCTGAAGATGTGTGGGGTCCTTCAATAGTTACAGTGGGAATTGTTATGAACTAATCAAATCTTTTTTTTTAGGTCACATGGGATCCGCGCACCATGCGCTCACAAAGCGTGCACCAGACGCAACTTCGCGAAAATATATTTAAAAATAATATACGTTTATTACAAGTAGAACTATATTATTTTAATGAATACCTTAGATAATCTCTTGCCCTAATATGTACATTAAAGATACATGCATGTCATTTTAGAACATAAAAAATCTCGGAGTCGCGCAACGAGCGCGCCCCAGCACATATATGACGTCACATGGGGCCCGCCATCGTGCAACCGTTGCGTACCATAATGCGCATGTGTTGCGAATGCGCGGGAGCAGCAGCCGCGTACCGGTCGTATACTGGTCGCGCACACCACATAACAATGTACGTATATGACGTAACTGAAAAAAACACGCACTCGTCGCTTACCATACGTGGATCCTTCACGAATTTTCCAAAATGGCTGCTAGAATACGTAGACCCACTGCGGTAGGTACGCTTTGGGTGCCCAACTCCCCAAAAAATGTTGACATTTTTTTTTAAACAAGAAAATTATTTAAATATATTAAAATACCAAAAAAAAAACCTTAAAAATATTTCAGTTTTACATTTTTTTTGTGCAATTTTCAGAAAATATATAATGTTTAATAAATAAAACATTTATAAATAAATAGTTAAAGAACTGTAGAAATTCAGTACAAAAAATAGTTATAACTACTATTACACTTAAAAATTAGCATTTAAAAAACCTTTGAAATTCACAGAAAAAAACATAGGTTTTAGAGAGGTTATAGTTAGAAATTAGCATTTAAAAAACCTTTGAAATTCACAGAAAAAACCATAGGTTTCATGTGTGTTACAGCTAGCTGGACATTTCACTCGTACAAAACCATAGAAATTCCTCAGTTATAGTTAGTTCTGCTAACTATAACTCACGCGCCCTCAATACACTGCTGACGATGTCACATATTACATCATTGATGACATGGTCAGTGACATCACTGATGACATCACTGGTGACATCTCAAATGACATCACTGATGACATCATCCAGTGAATGTGGTTTTGTTTGAAATTTAAATATCTATTATAGATATATATTACCATGGAAACAAGAATAAAATTGTGATTTGCCGGTGGTTCATGACTCCTTAAGCAGTGTAATTGGAGCGGCGAGCGAACAAAGGATCTGGCTTATTTCTCAAATAAATATATATATGTGATCAAGGGAGGGATCTCCCAAAACGCGTAATGGTGGCACTGGCTGAATAAATCTGCACTACAATAACTGGGTCCATGCCTGTCCGTTCGTGAATGAATGGGAAGGGAAGGCGAGTTTTGGAGCAGATATATATATATATATATATATATATATATATATATATATATATTCACTGAAAAAACCATAGGTTATAGACCATATATAGTTAGGAATTAGCATTTACAAAACCTTGAAAATTCACTGAAAAAACCATAGGTTATAGACCATATATAGTTAGGAATTAGCATTTAAAAAACCTTATTTTACTCACACAAAACCATTGAAATTCCATATATAGTTAGTTGCACTAACTATATATTGCGCACCCGCAATCCACTGCTGATGATGTCACATATTACATCATTCATGACATGGTCAGTGACATCACTGATGACATCACTGATGACATCTCAAATGACATCACTGATGACATCTCACTTGACATCAATGATCACATCACTGATGATATCATTCATGTGACAATACAATGCATCTCCTCACATTTTAATATAACCTCTGTTTCACCCAGTGTTAAAAACAGAGTATAATTTTTGAAACCATTGACACACCAATACTAGTTACTACATACGTACTCACTGATTCCTACGTCTACACACACATTCACTCATTCACCCATACAATCATTCATACATACAATCACTCATGTTTACAACACAATCATATGCACTCATACACCTATACAGACACTCACACTCTGCCACTCATCCATGGAGTTACTCACACACCTAGTCAGTCCTGTAAAGAATCAATCACACTTCCATTTTCTACTCTATACAGTTAAACATAGAGCACCTTACGTTTTCAACCATATACTAACACATACTTACTCTCTTATACAATCATTGATACAAGTACACATTGATCTGTACAGAGTCACACACCTCCCATCCAGCCACACACACACTCAGTCTCCCATGCAAATACTTGGGCAATCAATCAATAACCCATATAGTTACTCATATAGCTACTGATCAACACATGCAGCAGTTTACAGAACAACAGACATAATGATGCACAAATTAAGACAGTTTAGTCACTAACCCATGCACTCAGTGAGACACATTTAATCACTCACTCATACATTCAGTCATGCACCTACTAAATCCTTCGTCCAGACACTTATACATCCACTCATTCTTCAATATGTAAGACATATTTTAACTTTACAGAAACATAGTCACTGGATGTTGTCATCAGTGATGTCATCAGTGATGTCATTTGAGATGTCATCAGTGATGTCATCAGTGATGTCACTGACCATGTCATGAATGATGTAATATGTGACATCATCAGCAGTGGATTGCGGGTGCGCAATATATAGTTAGTGCAACTAACTATATATGGAATTTCAATGGTTTTGTGTGAGTAAAATAAGGTTTTTTAAATGCTAATTCCTAACTATATATGGTCTATAACCTATGGTTTTTTCAGTGAATTTTCAAGGTTTTGTAAATGCTAATTCCTAACTATATATGGTCTATAACCTATGGTTTTTTCAGTGAATTTCAATGGTTTTTTAATAGCAAATATCATAAGCTGTCGAATGTCAAGTACGTGGTAAGAATTTTTTTTTTCGTGTTTATGCACACTGATCTGCTTTGATTGCTGCCCCCCACCCCTCATTTCTATTAGGAGTACTCTCTCTTTGCAGATAGTGAAGGGTAGTTAACGCAGCCCTTTCCCCCTTTGTAATCCGTCGTGCCTGCTTCTCTCTCCATTTGATTGATTGTTCTCTTTGGTTCATTCTCTATTTACAAACAAGCACAGAGTCGCAATACTCTGTTTAGTCTTTGCAGATAGCGAAAAATCGTGTAAAAAAACAAAAGGAATCGAGCAAAATCAGTAGGCCACTAATGGGATCTCTTTTGACCTCGCTAAAATAGAAACATTAGGAACAACCTGTTGAAAATAGCAATGCGTATGTATATAAGCGGCGTTCATTTGTGTTCACAGTACCCCTTGTTGATTGTTTCAATCGAGCATTGAATTGTTCGAAGTTAATTCTCTTAACGATCTTCTCTACCTGCAAACGAGGAAGAATAGGAATATTCTATCTCCCTTTGCAGATAGTGAAGGGTAGGTAACGCAAGCCTTTAACACGTCGTACCTATTTCATTCCTCATTGATTGATTGATTGTCCGAACATTGACTGTTTGGGAATTAGTTCTTTTTGGAGGTATTCCCTGTTTGCAAATAAACGTAGGAAAATCTTTGCAAGTAGTGAAAGGGTACGTAATGCGGACCGTTCTCCCCCGTTGTAATCTGTCATGCCTATCTACTCCCCACTGATTGATGCACCTTTTTCACCCGGACCATTTACTAGAGATACGTCATCTGGCCCGACCAGAGAGCACCCCTAGTGAAAAGGACATATGCAATAATAACGAAGTGATCACTGTATCCTGTTAACAGAAACTTTACCATGAAACAACCTGGAAAGAAAAAAATAGGAAAACGAAAATCAGTAGGCCACTGATGAACATGAACTTTTATTAAACAACGAACAAAGAAACGATAACATAACGTAATGATAAAACCTATTAATGTCCTAGAAACAAGAAAACGTTAAAATATGCCAGTGGTGAGAGACCAGAAAAACAGTAAGAGAAACCAAATCACCCCTCGCTGTCCCACCGCCTGCCACGCCAAAAAAATCGATAGACTAGGGAAAATGCAAGTCAGTAGAACATCCACCCCCACTCTGGAAACTTCCAAGGTGGGGCAGGGTTCCGGCTACGCCCAGCCGGGAGCAGCCCATATAAGGCAGGTCCTGCTGCCACGCCTCGGCCAGGAGATCCTAACGTAGGGTGTAGCCGGAGGAGAGGCCGAGACCAGCGGGACCCGGCCAGGGGATTGCCTTTACAACGCTGAACAGTTGCAGGGGGGGGAATGTCTCCTCGACCCTCCCCTCTCTCTCCCAGTCCGGCCGCGGTGGCCCTTGAGAGTTGCAGGTAGTCCCGCCACATGCTCTTCCGGTCCGACCACCAACGGTCGGGGGGCCGAGGCCGACGGGATCCGGCTGCAGCCGATAAACCAAGAAACCCGTTCATGGGGCCAGAGCCAGGGGCGTCCGGCCGACATCCACCGGAAGCCCGGCCCGAAGACGGACGGGACACTTCTTTCTTTTATAATGGCTGCGACAACACTGGAGGGGGATGTCTTGCACATGCCTCCGACCCCCCCCTCGTCCTCATCGCCTGGTCCGGCCATAACAAATCTCAAGCGAGACGCCGTGGGGTGCACTGGGAGGGAGAGACGGTGCGAACAGGCCTCTCCCGCCTCCCCAGGTGGAGGCTTCCCAGCTGCACCCTCAGCGCTCCAGGCGGTGGCATCCTAACAACTACAGTGCTGCACAGTTTCGGAACGACCTAGATAACGGTTCTTCCACTGTGGCCATGCTGCAACGTCTCGCCCGGCAGGGTGGAGCCCGTCCGCTCATGTGACCCCGCGATCGCCGGTAGCTGCCGAACTCTCAAAATGGCGGTCGACCTGGCAAGAGCGGGCCCAACATAAAGAAATGGCCCGGTCACTGGTTGACTCCACCACCGTAGTCCTCCACGACCTTGAAGATTCTAGAGGAGCCGCGGGAGTCTCCGACCCCCGATGGGGAAGGACTGCCATGATCGCCCGTGGAGTGACGAAACTGTATCCGCGGGACGTCGGCGCTCCCATGCTGGCGCCAGCCTCACTTTGAATTACTACAATCCTGCAGACCTTACTTCCGGTGAAAGCACAGTGTGACCCGGTAGGAAAAATTATTGCACCCCCTCCCCTTTTTGACTGATAGTTCAAACCACCGATCCTTTCCTTTGCCCTTTTAACGGAACTTTGGACTGCCTCCCCCTCTTTTACATTTTCTAGAGAAAACAAAACATTAACCACTACATTAGCATAGCAGTTGACACCAGAACTGTTTTCAAATTGAAAACCAACAACATCTTCAACAGAATCCTTTTTGTTTCTGCTGTGACCCTGCTACAGCACAGGCATTGTCCCCAGCAGTAATTCTGCAATGCCGGTAAGAATAGCTGTGGTGCCTACTGGACTCACTCACCCCCGCGGCGCCCCACGCCGTTTTTTGCTGGGCGGCAACTTACTAGACATCACTTTCGTGCCATCTAGATTTCAGCGCGTTCTGCTGCCTTGGAACTATTCGCACAACAGACCGCTACTGACAAGAATATTTCATTATTGGTGCTGTCAATTTCAATAAATCTATTGGATAATTAAAAAGAAATTGCCACGGTCTCTTCGTTGTTTAAATGTTTTTACTGTTTTTGTTTTGTTGTATATATTTATATGTTATTAAAGTTTTATATTCCTACTACTTTGTTGGAGTGCTATATATTTTTAATGTGACACATAATTGTAAAAACTTTGATGTACAAAGAGTCATTCCTGGAATCTTCCGCTTCAGGCTCGGTCCCCTCCCCAATCACAATACAGGATGGTTTTCAGATAGTAGGAACGCGTGTGCTGTGACGGATCACATCGGGTGTGGGCCTTGATCTACTATAACTCCTTTGAAGAGGGGTGATTCTTTACAGCTGGGGCCATAAACTACATCTGCAGGGCTAGCTGATAGCCTAGGACCGGCCTGGACATTCGGACACAGAGGAAGAGGAGTGTCAGAGGGTGCGGTAGTGAATAGGGCGAAAGGGAGGTGTCGGGCGGGCACAGAGTGTGATTCTCAGGGAAGAGCAGCGCAGATGGGGGAAGGTTTATTGCCCATGCATAAGACAGAGAGCGGTGGTGACCAGTGCCTGGGGGAGATGCTTACGAGGGTGAGGAGCCATGCTACGAATCGACAGCGTGCAGAGAGTGGGTCTGGTCAAGACATCTAAAATGGCTGCCGTGCACGACAAAAGTGTGGCATTTCAAAAAAGGCAAGATGGCGCAGACAATGTTTTTCAACACTTCCTCATTTCCTTCGAATCGAACGTTAACAGACGTTGGGGCATATTACCAAAGTTAAGCGATATTTATCGCTAACGATGCTTACCAACCAATTTTTTACCACTAAGCATCGTCAGAAATTATCGAAGATAAACCTTACTATTATCAAGGTTTATCGCAAATGCGATAATAAACGGCCGCAATGCATGAATATCGCTAAAAAGTCAGCGATATTCATGCATTACCGAGCTAATACTCTTAGCCATGTTATCCACCTCCCATTGGATAACATGGCTAAGAACTGCTCAGGGCAGGTGTTACTTTTTGGAGATATTCGCGCTTAGCGCGAATATCTCCAAAAGTTGGTAATAGGAGATAGATATCTTGCATGTTGTAATGCAAGTTATTGTGGTATATGGAACTCATACCATAATCTCTCAGGAAAGCAGAAACTGATCCTTTTGGGACCGCCTAAAAAGGCCTAGGGGGTGAGGAGTACTCTACTTTGCCCCCTTTTCACGTTCCGAACTATTTTATTTTACTCTCTTCTGTAATTACACAAAATACCAGCGATAAGATGCATCGGAGACACACAGTGAGAGAAAGGAGGCCGGAGATGAAGAAGACATGTCAAATACACATTGGAGATAATATAGTGGCAGAAGGGAAGTAAATATGAGTAAACTTACCATGTAACATAAAAATGTTGCACTCTATACTATAAGTCTCATTTTATACTACAATCACTTCGCTACAACCTCATAAATTAAAAATAAAAATAAATAATGTCTCAAACAATTTTTGATTTCTAAATATAAATTTATTCTTCAGAATTTTCTAAATTTGAAACAACTAGTAACATGTCCTCATCAGTAATTTCCTCTTCAATCATCTCATCTGGAATCTCCTCATTAAAAGTCTGCAATGATGATTCTTGTAACTCTATGGTCTCCAAACACTCGATAAATTCGCCATCAAGAGATTGATCAAAAAAATCATTCAAGTCATCTCCTCCTTCTGACAATATTTCATTATTGGTGCTGTCCATTTCAATCAATGTAGTGGAATCATTCAAGTCATCTCCTCGTGACAATATTTCATTATTGGTGCTCTCAATTTCAATCAATGTAGTGGAATCATTCAAGTCATCTCCTCCTTGTGACAATATTTCATTATTGGTGCTGTCCATTTCAATCAATCTAATGGAATCATACAAGCCATCTCCTCCTTGTGACAATATTTCATTATTGGTGCTCTCAATTTCAATCAATGTAGTGGAATCATTCAAGTCATCTCCTTGTGACAATATTTCATTCTTGGTGCTGTCCATTTCAATCAATCTAATGGAATCATACAAGTCATGTCCTCCTTGTGACAATATTTCATTATTGGTGCTCTCAATTTCAATCAATGTAGTGGACAATTCAAAAGAAATTGCCACGGTCTCTTCATTGTGAGCCATTTTATTTTGAAATTGCTTGCTGTAAATTGCAGAAAAAAATAATCACTTTCATTTATCGTTTTTAGTAATACATAATATAAAACTAACTTCATCAAGTATTTAGTATAACAGAAGGACTGCAAATAAATAACAGAAAACATTTTTCAAATTATCTTCAAGTGTACAACATAGTTCCCCTTACAAATTAACAACTCACCTTTTTAAAAGTAGCAGAAGTGTTAGTACTGTGTAAATCAAACACCAGAAATTCACCACCAAAAATTCCTCACAAATGTACCTCAGACAGTAGTATCACAAAATGGCTGTGGTTTCCTCTCATTTGACATATATACATAACCAATTAACTTTCATCACACACAAATACAAAACCAAAGTAACATTTTAATTGGTTCTAAATTTCAACACTTTCAAATGTGTTTTCCCCATGCAATTTTCCATAGGACATTTACATACGTCTACAGCCTGAATGGCTGAACGGAATTACACCAAACTTGGCAAAATGGTACATCAAACCTAAGAGGTCAGGAATGATCTACTATGCCCCCTTATGGTCATTTCCCCCTTCGCTTTGGCCTCCTCTTGTCTCTCAATCCTACCGAGGGACAAGATGGCGGCCGCTACGGACTGTTTGGAATGTTGACAGACGCCGGAGAACCAATCAGCTTCGCAAAGCTCCGTAACGCGAAAAGTACGCGAAGCGGAGCGCTGTTACAGATATATATCTTTTTTTCAACGTTAATTTCTCAAAATCCACTGGAGCACATATATTGAGACCTAGCAAAGGCACATCGGGCTACCAGTCCCTAATATTTTGCCAAGTTTCGTGCAAATCCATTCAGCCGTTCGATTATTATTATTTTGTTTTTTTTTTGCCCCGCGGGGCCCTTTTAAAACCTCCACATCAAACCTAGGGGGTCAGCGAGGATCTACTATGCCCCCTTATAGTTATTTCCCCCTTTGTTTTGACCTCCTCTTGTCTCTCGATCCTACCGAGAGACAAGATGGCAGCCGCTACGGACTGTTTGGAATGTTGACAGACGCCGGAGAACCAATCAGCTTCGCTTCACAAAGCTCCGTTGCGCGAAAAGTCCGCGAACCAGAGCGCTAACCGGTCCGCTGTTACAGATATATATCTTTTTTTAAACGTTAATTTCTCAAAATCCACTGGAGCACATATATTGAGACCTACAAAAGGCACATCGGGCTACCAGTCCCTACAATTTTGCCAAGTTTCGTGCAAATCCATTCAGCCGTTCGGGCTAAAAGTGAGGCCAACCGCCCTATGGAAAACTCAATGTTAAAAACACGTTTTGGGACCCCCCTTTTTTCTCGGCCCCCACTGGACGAACCCCCCCCAAATTTTCAAGGGCTGCTCAGAAACAAAATGTGCCATTTTCCTGAAAATTTCAGCCGATTCCGTCCACAAACGCCAAAGTTATTAGACATAGAATTTTCAAAAAACCCATAGAGAAAAAATCCTAACTATATATACCTACTGGCGACCGCCAGTAGGTAATATATATATGTATATATATATATATATATATATATATATATATATTCAAAACTGAGTCCTGACCGCCAGACGTGGCAGAAACAGCAGGCGTGGACCACTTCAACAAACAGCAGTGTTTAAACTCGAACCAAAGCCACAGCAAACAAAGGTGTTTTCCAAAAATCCATTTTAATTGCAAAAGAATGTAAGAGCCAGTGCCCTCCCTGACGCGTTTCGCTCCGCAAGCGGAGCTTGATCACATGACGCGTCAGGAGTAGGACGTGCATTAAATTGACATTAAAAGCCCAAGCGCCTAAAGAAACAGGACGCAAGGGTGGCATGAAAGCAAATGAACGTTAAATCAACATTCAAAACATTATTACACTCGAAATAGTTTGTTTACATACATGAGAGCTGGGGGGCACAAAATCACTGCATAGTGCACAGAAAATTATAACCGGAGTTGGTGTGTATCAGTATAACAATAGTAATCAAGCCTCAAAACCAAATTAGATCTCAATGCTTTAACCTAGGGACCTAGACGATTAAAGTGCCAAACAAAGCATGTATATCACAAGACCAGCATCAAAAAATGATAAAAAAATCAAAAATGATAAACAGATCAATATGTAAAAACAGTTCATTGCCAGTGCAATCATGATGGTCTATTTAATCTCAGTCCAAAGGTATTAATAATACTCTCTCTCAAACCAGTTCATAATTTTTCTTATCATGCATGCCCCCTCAAAAGAGTGAATACAAAAAGTGCCTTCATGCTAAAGTGCCAATGCTTAAAATTCATTGCGTAATACAATGAAAGAACTTTGATAATGTCAGCGGAAGAACCATTGTGGAAACCCACCCATAATATTGTGCAAAAAATAGTACAACAAACAGATTCATTTTCTTTGGTCATTTTTAGAACTGTTTAAATTCAGGTCAGATGGACAATATGTCAATAAACCTCATAGAAAATGGTGTAATTCATCAAAGGCATTAAGCCCATTTGGGGCCCGGGTGTCAAGTAATAAAATAAAGAAAGCCTCTTTTTGACGCAGCAGTTTTTCACGATCCCCCCCTCTGCCTGGGTTGGCCACCGAACACAGCAAAGTGTACTTTAGATCTTTTAACTTTTTATCATGTACAGCTTTGAAGTGACGAGCCACCGGATAAGTCATATCCGAGTTAACAATGGCTCGGATATGTTGCAGGATACGCTGATGTGCAGGGAGTTTAGTACTCCCAATATAGGATAAAGAGCATGTGCAGGTAAGTTGGTATACTACATATTCGCTGCGACATGTCAGATGTTCTTTTATGGGGATCAACTTGTCGTTAAAAGCCGAGGTATAGTGGGTTCCATTCTCAGCAAATGTGCAGGCACGACACGACGTACATCTAAAAAAACCTAATTTGTTTAACCAATTTGTTTTAGGTGGCAGTTCTGGCTGTGTTCTGTCTAATGCGTCTTTCATAGACGGAGCCCTCCTAAAAGTGATAGCCGGTGATTTGGGCAAAAATGGTGCTAAGATGACGTCGGTTAATACAATTGGCCACTCAGATCGAATGATTTGGCTAATCTTAGAGATCTGAGAACAAAAAGTGGTGATAAACCGAACAGAGCCCTGTTCAGTAGTATCCGTCTTCTCCTTATTCCTAGGAGTGAGGAGATCCTCTCGAGACCTAACACCAACTTTAGCCAAAGCCTGATCGAGAATGGCTCCACTATAACCCCGCCTCAGAAATCTAGTCCTAGATTCCCTTAAACACTGTTCCAAGCTATCAGGGCTACTGCAAATTCTTTTTATTCTGATGAATTCACCCAAAGGTATGCTGTTGATGGTATGGATTGGGTGAGCACTGCGGGCATGCAAGATGGAATTGCCCGCAGTGCATTTTCTATGGAGCTTAGTATGAATGGTGTTCTGATCAATGTACAGCTGGACATCCAAGAATTCAGCCGCATCAGAAGTGATACTAGCCGTAAACTTCAGATTCCTGTCATTGACGTTGATGTCTCTCACAAATGCCGCTGCCTGATCTTTGGTGCCTCGCCAGATGATAAAAATATCATCGATAAAGCGCCAATAATGCACAAGATGAGGAAGCCAATGTGTGTGAGTGACATCGAGAACATGCCTCTCCCACCAGCCAACATGGAGGCAGGAATAGCTGGGGGAGAAGCATGAACCCATTGCCACCCCTCGCTCCTGGTGAAAGAATTCCTTCCCAAATTGGAAATAGTTATTAACCAGGCACAACCGTATCATGTCCACGAGCATAAGGTTGTGATTTCTAAAGTCTGCCTCTCTGCTGTTCAAGAAATATTCAACTGCATGGAGTCCCTGCTCATGGTTGATGCTGGTGTAAAGTGCCTCTATATCCATCACCAGAAAACAATAATCAGGACACCACGTGACGTGACTAACTTTGACCAGAAAATCTGTGGTGTCTTTCAAAAATGAGGGGAGGGAAAACATATGGGGTTGCAGAAAAAAATCAACATATTTCGAGATGTTCTCATTCATGCTGCCTAGAGCTGAGATAATGGGACGGCCTGGGACAGGAACGGTGCATTTATGGATTTTGGGCAAAAGATAAAACAAAGGAGTGATGGGGTGTGCAACATTGAGAAATTTAGTCTCCTCTTTGGTGAGTAAGCCATTTCGAAACCAACGATTGATGTTTTTTCTCGTGTTTTCATGACTTTTTAACATTGTAAATTTAGTACATTTAGTATAACATGATACATCACCAAGTTGCCTGTTTGCCTCAATAATATAGTCAGACTTCGCCCATAACACTGTATTCCCTCCCTTGTCAGAGTTTTTGACGATGACCTGGTCATTGCCCTGGATCTTCTTTACAAGTCTGGTATATTGCATGTTATTAAAATCGACCTGTCTTTTCTTTTTTAGCACCTTTTTATTCAAAGCCTTGAATTCTGTTATAATCCTGTCACTAAAGACGTCAACAGCGTCCTTAGGCATCAAAGGTAAAAAAGTTGATTTCCCACGGAAGGTAGTAGGTGGAGAACAATTAACACTCATGACCTGACTTACTGTCAAATCAGATTGTGTGTTACTTTCATGGTCTAGAGACAATAATGACTGTAAGCCCTGTAGATGTTTAACTTGCAAAGATTCGACATTAGATGTAATCTCATCAGACACAGCACGTATTGTTGTATTATCAGGATGTAATAAAAAATATTTTTGCAATTTAATTTTTCTGATAAATTTAAATACATCTATCCGTGCTTGGACATAGGAAAAGTCGTTGGGAGGACAATACGACAATCCCAGCGAGAGAAGTTGTTCCTCTGCCTTAGATAAAGTCAAATCAGTCAAGTTGATTACAGTATTATCGTGCTCACTCGTTAATTGTTCCAATTCTTGCGAGTTTTGCCTCGCTTGCCACCTCTTTTTGGCGCTGCGTTTCCTGCAGCGTCGCTGTTGGCTGCCGCTCTGTCTGCTTGAGGAGGAATGTTCCGTGAGCGCAGAGAGTACCTCCGGTCCTCGCTGACAAAATTTAATTCATCAGCCATAGAGAATTTAGTTAAGTCAATTGAGCTTATCGCTGAACGTGATAAGCTTTCTTCGGAGCCACTGAAAGACGCCACCGAAAGGTTGTCCTGATTGGTTGAGGTAGGATCGATGTTTGACCCAGCATCGGCATTGATGGTTGTTTGATGCCCAGTGGACATGGCCTTGCGTTTGTATGAATCATATTTTCGTGAAAACGTGAATATGCGACCTGTCTCGTAATCCTCTTTATCCCTGGCAAACTTATTGATTTTCCGTTCTTGAATTGTTTGCCCCAACTTGGTGAGTCTTAAATCAATTTCCTTTCGGGCATTCACAATTAATTCAGTGTCGCCTGATGCCTCTAATAATGCATTGGTTTTTTCTATTTCAATTAACAAAAGTTCTCTATCAGAGTGGGCATATTCAGTCAAAATTAATAGCATGTTCCTTGATGACTGAAGACTGTTCTCAGCCCACCTCTGGAGCATTTTAGGGTCCGGATTTTCATAAGTTGGAACTATCATTACTCGTAATCCCCTGGGCACACGGTTAACTTCCAAATATTTGTCCAATGATTTTTTCTCCCACCATTTAGAAAGTTCACTGCGAAGCAATTTTTCCAAGGTTTTAAGCAGATCTTTAGTGCTATTGCTCGCATTTGTTGTACGACCTGCTTGAGTATTCGTAAGATTTGCAGTGGGTAAGTTTTCATATAGCGCCTCCGCCGCCATTTCCCTACTCCTGAGAGCGTCGGTGGATAACATAATTGCAGTTGTTAGTTTAACGGCTCAAAATGCCGCTGGATTTAAATTCGTAAATGCTGCTGGTAAACGATAAATATATATCGTCAATGCATTCTTTCAATAAACAACCGCGCGGTGCCTGATGCTTTGTTTATGCAAATGAAAGGGGGTACCACAGGTACCCCCCGTGTGCACCCTCCACCTCTCCTTCACTCTGGGGTCCCGCATCACCGCCACGAAAAGGCATCTCCCTAAGCCCATGGTAATATGGCTGGCGGTGTCTAATAAACACCGCCACCATATTGATCCTTTTCCGCCCCGGCCGCAAGGCGACTGGGGCGGAAAAGCGGCGGACGGTCTTTCCGTCCGCCGAGGTCCCACCCGCCATACTAGGTAAACAGTCAAAATATCGACTTCAAAATATCGACTGGACATAATATCGAGTTTTAAATATCGAATGGACAAAATATCGACTGGACAGAATATAGACATCAAAAATATCGTTTTTAAGGTAAGTAAAGTAATATCGACTGTTAAAAATATAGACAGTTAAAATATCGAAGTATAAAATATAGGTTATTAAAATTATCACATTTTTAATAATATTCAATTTTTTATAGTGTTTTTTATGTTATTATATGTGTTAAAATTGTGGATTTATGTTATAAATAATTATAATTAATGACATTTTTATTTTATTATTTTTGCGTTATTTAATTCTGTAGCGGGTTGAGGGTTTATAAGGGAATAGGGTGGGAAGTAATTTAATTATAATGAATTAAATATGTACATTTATTTATTGTTATTAATTTTTAAATATTTGTTAATTAATTTATATTTGGTAATTAATTAAATGTTATTTGGCAATTAATTTAAATTAATTGATTAATTGTTAATTATGGTAATTTTCCTAATTTATTTTCTGTAGTGGGTTGTGGGTTTATAGGGGAATTGGGTGGGAAGTAATTTATTTATAATTAATTAAATATGCAAACATATTTATTGGTATTGTTGTAGAATTATTAGTTAATAAATTTTTTATGGGTAATTAAATAAATTAGAAATGCTAATTAATTTTATTTAATTGATTCATTGCCAATTATGTTAATTTAATAATTTATTTTCTGTAGGGGGTTGTAGGTTTATAGGGGAATAGGATGGGAAGTAATTTATTTATACATAATTAAATAAATCTATCTGTTTTATTGTATTTAATTTGAATTTATTGTAAATTAATTTTTAAATGTTAAATTATTAATAGTTAATCTGTAATTAATTTGTATTAATAGTTAAATAATTGTAATAATTAAATTTAATTTCTAATTTTAATTGATTAATTATTATATTATATTCAATTTGTAATTAATTTTAATACATTTTTGATAGATATTAATTCATATTTATTGAAATAATATATAAAGTATTTAATTTCCCTACTGTTGCACTCTCTGGAGTGGGAATAGTAATTTTTAGCCTTACGCTATCCAATGCTTTCCCTACTGTTACACTCTTTGGAGTGGGAATAGTAATTTAAACCCCTACGCTATCAAACGTTTTCCCTACTGTTGCACTCTTTGGAGTGGGAATAGTAATTTTTACCCCTACGCTATCCAACGCTTTCCCTACTGTTGCACCCACTGGAGTGGGAATAGTAATTTTTACACCCACGCTATCCAACGCTTTCCTCAATGTTGCACCCACTGGAGTGGGAATAGTAATTTTTACCCCTACGCTATCCAACGCTTTCCCTACTGTTGGGCCCACTGGAGTGGGAATAGTAATTTTTACCCCTACGCTATCCAACGCTTTCCCTACTGTTGCACCCACTGGAGTGGGAATAGTAATTTTTACCCCTACGCTATCCAACGCTTTCCCTACTGTTGCACCCACTGGAGTGGGAATACTAATTTTTACCCCTACTCTATCCAAGCTTTCCCTACTGTTGCACCCACTGGAGTGGGAATAGTAATTTTCACCCCTACTCTATCCAACACTTTCCCTACTGTTGCACTCACTGGAGTGGGAATAGTATTTTTTACCCCTACGCTATCCAACGCTTTCCCTACTGTTGCACTCACTGGAGTGGGAATAGTAATTTTAACCCCTATGCTATCCAACGCTTTCCCTACTGTTGCACTCACTGGAGTGGCAATAGTCATTTAAACCCCTACGCTATCCAACGCTTTCCCTACTGTTGCACTCTTTGGAGTGGGAATAGTAATTTAAACCCCTACGCTATCCAACGCTTTCCCTACTGTTGCACTCTTTGGAGTGGGAATAGTAATTGTTACCCCTACGTTATCCAACGCTTTCCCTACTGTTGCACCCACTGGAGTGGGAATAGTAATTTTTACCCCTACGCTATCCAACGTTTTCCCTACTGTTGCACCCACTGGAGTGGGAATAGTATTTTTTACCCCTACGCTATCCAACGCTTTCCCTATTGTTGCACTCACTGGAGTGGGAATAGTCATTTAAATCCCTACGCTATCCAACGCTTTCCCTACTGTTGCGCTCTTTGGAGTGGGAATAGTAATTTAAACCCCTACGCTATCCAACGCTTTCCCTACTGTTGCACTCTTTGGAGTGGGAATAGTAATTTTTACCCCTACGCTATCCAACGCTTTCCCTACTGTTGCACCCACTGGAGTGGGAATAGTAATTTTTACCCCTACGCTATCCCACGTTTTCCCTACTGTTGCACCCACTGGAGTGGGAATAGTATTTTTTACCCCTACGCTATCCAACGCTTTGCTCACTGTTGCACCCACTGGAGTGGGAATAGTATTTTCTTACATTTTGCTATTGTACGTTAGTAATATTGGATATTATTTAATTATATTATGTTAATATATATATATATATATATATATTCACTGAAAAAACCATAGGTTATAGACCATATATAGTTAGGAATTAGCATTTAAAAAACCTTATTTTACTCACACAAAACCATTGAAATTCCATATATAGTTAGTTGCACTAACTATATATCGCGCACCCGCAATCCACTGCTGATGATGTCACATATTACATCATTCATGACATGGTCAGTGACATCACTGATGACATCACTGATGACATCTCAAATGACATCACTGATGACATCACTGATGACATCTCATTTGACATCATTCTTGTGCTAATACGATAAACCTCTTCAGACTCTAATATAACCTTAGATACACTCAGTGCATACAGACACTCACACACTGTCACTCATCCATGGAGTTACTCACACACCTAGTCAGTCATGCAAAGAAACAATCTCACCTCCATTTCCTCAACTATACAGTTATACACACCTTACTTATTCAAACATATACTAACACATATTTACTCTCTTATACAATCCCTGATACAAGTTCACAATGATCCATACAGCCACTCACACATTCAGTGGCTCTCATGCACAGTTATTTATATATGCCAACTCTCACATGTACTGTGTTTTACATATGTACTTACTATGACATGTAGCATTGAGATATCCATTCACTCATCAATACACTCATGCACACAGTCAACCGCCCATGTAGCTTTTTCCACATGCACTCTTGAACTCATACACCTAGTGAATCAACTGCTCACACATCTATGCACAGAGTCACACACCTCCCAGCCACCCCCACACAAACTCAATCTCCCATAGAAATACTTGGGCAACCAATTAATAACACATATAGCCTCTCGTATAGCTAATGATCAACACATGCAGCAGTTTACATCACAACAGACATAATGATGCACAAATTAAGACAGTTTAGTCACTAACCCATGCATTCAGTGAGACACATTTAATTACTCACTCATACAGTCAGTCACGCACCTACTAAATCCTTCATCCAGACACTTATACATCCACTCATTCTTCAATATCTAAGACATATTTTAACTTTACAGAAACATACAGTCACTGGATGTTGTCATCAGTGATGTCATTTGAGATGTCATCAGTGATGTCATCAGTGATGTCACTGACCATGTCATGAATGATGTAATATGTGACATCATCAGCAGTGGATTGCGGGTGCGCGATATATAGTTAGTGCAACTAACTATATATGGAATTTCAATGGTTTTGTGTGAGTAAAATAAGGTTTTTTAAATGCTAATTCCTAACTATATATGGTCTATAACCTATGGTTTTTTCAGTGAATTTTCAAGGTTTTGTAAATGCTAATTCCTAACTATATATGGTCTATAACCTATGGTTTTTTCAGTGAATTTCAATGGTTTTTTAATAGCAAATATCATAAGCTGTCGAATGTCAAGTACGTGGTAAGTAAAAACATTTTCGTGTTTATGCACACTGATCTGCTTTGATTGCTGCCCCCCACCCCTCATTTCTATTAGGAGTACTCTCTCTTTGCAGATAGTGAAGGGTAGTTAACGCAGCCCTTTGCCCCCTTTGTAATCCGTCGTGCCTGCTTCTCTCTCCATTTGATTGATTGTTCTCTTTGGTTCATTCTCTATTTACAAACAAGCACAGAGTCGCAATACTCTGTTTAGTCTTTGCAGATAGCAAAAAATCGTGTAAAAAAACAAAAGGAATCGAGCAAAATCAGTAGGCCACTAATGGGATCTCTTTTGACCTCGCTAAAATAGAAACATTAGGAACAACCTGTTGAAAATAGCAATGCGTATGTATATAAGCGGCGTTCATTTGTGTTCACAGTACCCCTTGTTGATTGTTTCAATCGAGCATTGAATTGTTCGAAGTTAATTCTCTTAAGGATCTTCTCTACCTGCAAACGAGGAAGAATAGGAATATTCTATCTCCCTTTGCAGATAGTGAAGGGTAGGTAACACAAGCCTTTAACACGTCGTACCTATTTCATTCCTCATTGATTGATTGATTGTCCGAACATTGACTGTTTGGGAATTAGTTCTTTTTGGAGGTATTCCCTGTTTGCAAATAAACGTAGGAAAATCTTTGCAAGTAGTGAAAGGGTACGTAATGCGGACCGTTCTCCCCCGTTGTAATCTGTCATGCCTATCTACTCCCCACTGATTGATGCACCTTTTTCACCCGGACCATTTACTAGAGATACGTCATCTGGCCCGACCAGAGAGCACCCCTAGTGAAAAGGACATATGCAATAATAACGAAGTGATCACTGTATCCTGTTAACAGAAACTTTACCATGAAACAACCTGGAAAGAAAAAAATAGGAAAACGAAAATCAGTAGGCCACTGATGAACATGAACTTTTATTAAACAACGAACAAAGAAACGATAACATAACGTAATCATAAAACCTATTAATGTCCTAGAAACAAGAAAACGTTAAAATATGCCAGTGGTGAGAGACCAGAAAAACAGTAAGAGAAACCAAATCACCCCTCGCTGTCCCACCGCCTGCCACGCCAAAAAAATCGATAGACTAGGGAAAATGCAAGTCAGTAGAACATCCGCCCCCACTCTGGAAACTTCCAAGGTGGGGCAGGGTTCCGGCTACGCCCAGCCGGGAGCAGCCCATATAAGGCAGGTCCTGCTGCCACGCCTCGGCCAGGAGATCCTAACGTAGGGTGTAGCCGGAGGAGAGGCCGAGGCCAGCGGGACCCGGCCAGGGGATTGCCTTTACAACGCTGAACAGTTGCAGGGGGGGGGAATGTCTCCTCGACCCTCCCCTCTCTCTCCCAGTCCGGCCGCGGTGGCCCTTGAGAGTTGCAGGTAGTCCCGCCACATGCTCTTCCGGTCCGGCCACCAACGGTCGGGGGGCCGAGGCCGACGGGATCCGGCTGCAGCCGATAAACCAAGAAACCCGTTCATGGGGCCAGAGCCAGGGGCGTCCGGCCGACATCCACCGGAAGCCCGGCCCGAAGACGGACGGGACACTTCTTTCTTTTATAATGGCTGCGACAACACTGGGGGGGGATGTCTTGCACATGCCTCCGACCCCCCCCTCGTCCTCATCGCCTGGTCCGGCCATAACAAATCTCAAGCGAGACGCCGTGGGGTGCACTGGGAGGGAGAGACGGTGCGAACAGGCCTCTCCCGCCTCCCCAGGTGGAGACTTCCCAGCTGCACCCTCAGCGCTCCAGGCGCCCGGAAAACGGTTCTTCCACTGTGGCCATGCTGCAACGTCTCGCCCGGCAGGGTGGAGCCCGTCCGCTCATGTGACCCCGCGATCGCCGGTAGCTGCCGAACTCTCAAAATGGCGGTCGACCTGGCAAGAGCGGGCCCAGCATAAAGAAATGGCCCGGTCACTGGTTGACTCCACCACCGTAGTCCTCCACGACCTTGAAGATTCTAGAGGAGCCGCGGGAGTCTCCGACCCCCGATGGGGAATGACTGCCATGATCGCCCGTGGAGTGACGAAACTGTATCCGCGGGACGTCGGCGCTCCCATGCTGGCGCCAGCCTCACTTTGAATTACTAGAATCCTGCAGACCTCACTTCCGGTGAAAGCACAGTGTGACCCGGTAGGAAAAATTATTGCACCCCCTCCCCTTTTTGACTGATACTTCAAACCACCGATCCTTTCCTTTGCCCTTTTAACGGAACTTTGGACTGCCTCCCCCTCTTTTACATTTTCTAGAGAAAACAAAACATTAACCACTACATTAGCATAGCAGTTGACACCAGAACTGTTTTCAAATTGAAAACCAACAACATCTTCAACAGAATCCTTTTTGTTTCTGCTGTGACCCTGCTACAGCACAGGCATTGTCCCCAGCAGTAATTCTGCAATGCCGGTAAGAATAGCTGTGGTGCCTACTGGACTCACTCACCCCCGCGGCGCCCCACGCCGTTTTTTGCTGGGCGGCAACTTACTAGACATCACTTTCGTGCCATCTAGATTTCAGCGCGTTCTGCTGCCTTGGAACTATTCGCACAACAGACCGCTACTGACAAGAATATTTCATTATTGGTGCTGTCAATTTCAATAAATCTATTGGATAATTAAAAAGAAATTGCCACGGTCTCTTCGTTGTTTAAATGTTTTTACTGTTTTTGTTTTGTTGTATATATTTATATGTTATTAAAGTTTTATATTCCTACTACTTTGTTGGAGTGCTATATATTTTTAATGTGACACATAATTGTAAAAACTTTGATGTACAAAGAGTCATTCCTGGAATCTTCCGCTTCAGGCTCGGTCCCCTCCCCAATCACAATACAGGATGGTTTTCAGATAGTAGGAACACGTGTGGTGTGACGGATCTCATCGAGTGTGGGCCTTGATCTACTATAACTCCTTTGAAGAGGGGTGATTCTTTACAGCTGGGGCCATAAACTACATCTGCAGGGCTAGCTGATAGCCTGGACAATCGGACACAGAGAAAGAGGAGTGTCAGAGGGTGCGGTAGTGAATAGGGCGAAAGGGAGGTGTCGGGCGGGCACAGAGTGTGATTCTCAGGGAAGAGCAGCGCAGATGGGGGGAGGTTTATTGCCCATGCATAAGACAGAGAGTGGTGGTGACCAGTGCCTAGGGAAGATGCTTGCGTGGGTGAGGAGCCATGCTACGAATCGACAGCGTGCAGAGAGTGGGTCTGGTCAAGACACCTAAAATGGCTGCCGTGCACGACAAAAGTGTGGCATTTCAAAAAAGGCAAGATGGCGCAGACAATGTTTTTCAACACTTCCTCATTTCCTTCGAATCGAACGTTAACAGACGTTGGGGCATATTACCAAAGTTAAGCGATATTTATCGCTAACGATGCTTACCAACCAATTTTTTACCACTAAGCATCGTCAGAAATTATCGAAGATAAACCTTACTATTATCAAGGTTTATCGCAAATGCGATAATAAACGGCCGCAATGCATGAATATCGCTAAAAACTCAGCGATATTCATGCATTACCGAGCTAATGCTCTTAGCCATGTTATCCACCTCCCATTGGATAACATGGCTAAGAACTGCTCAGGGCAGGTGTTACTTTTTGGAGATATTCGCGCTTAGCGCGAATATCTCCAAAAGTTGGTAATAGGAGATAGATATCTTGCATGTTGTAATGCAAGTTATTGTGGTATATGGAACTCATACCATAATCTCTCAGGAAAGCAGAAACTGATCCTTTTGGGACCGCCTAAAAAGGCCTAGGGGGTGAGGAGTACTCTACTTTGCCCCCTTTTCACGTTCCGAACTATTTTATTTTACTCTCTTCTGTAATTACACAAAATACCAGCGATAAGATGCATCGGAGACACACAGTGAGAGAAAGGAGGCCGGAGATGAAGAAGACATGTCAAATACACATTGGAGATAATATAGTGGCAGAAGGGAAGTAAATATGAGTAAACTTACCATGTAACATAAAAATGTTGCACTCTATACTATAAGTCTCATTTTATACTACAATCACTTCGCTACAACCTCATAAATTAAAAATAAAAATGAATAATGTCTCAAACAATTTTTGATTTCTAAATATAAATTTATTCTTCTGAATTTTCTAAATTTGAAAGAACTACTAACATGTCCTCATCAGAAATTTCCTCTTCAATCATCTCATCTGGAATCTCCTCATTAAAAGTCTCCAATGATGATTCTTGTAACTCTATGGTCTCCAAACACTCGATAAATTCGCCATCAAGAGATTGATCAAAAAAATCATTCAAGTCATCTCCTCCTTGTGACAATATTTCATTATTGGTGCTGTCAATTTCAATCAATGTAGTGGAATCATTCAAGTCATCTCCTCGTGACAATATTTCATTATTGGTGCTCTCAATTTCAATCAATGTAGTGGAATCATTTAAGTCATCTCCTCCTTGTGACAATATTTCATTATTGGTGCTGTCCATTTCAATCAATCTAATGGAATCATACAAGCCATCTCCTCCTTGTGACAATATTTCATTATTGGTGCTCTCAATTTCAATCAATGTAGTGGAATCATTCAAGTCATCTCCTTGTGACAATATTTCATTCTTGGTGCTGTCCATTTCAATCAATCTAATGGAATCATACAAGTCATGTCCTCCTTGTGACAATATTTCATTATTGGTGCTCTCAATTTCAATCAATGTGTTGGACAATTCAAAACAAATTGCCACGGTCTCTTCATTGTGAGCCATTTCATTTTGAAATTGCTTGCTGTAAATTGCAGAAAAAAATAATCACTTTCATTTATCGTTTTTAGTAATACATAATATAAAACTAACTTTATCAAGTATTTAGTATAACAGAAGGACTGCAAATAAATAACAGAAAACATTTTTCAAATTATCTTCAAGTGTACAACATAGTTCCCCTTACAAATTAACAACTCACCTTTTTAAAAGTAGCAGAAGTGTTAGTACTGTGTAAATCAAACACCAGAAATTCACCACCAAAAATTCCTCACAAATGTACCTCAGACAGTAGTATCACAAAATGGCTGTGGTTTCCTCTCATTTGACATATATACATAACCAATTAACTTTCATCACACACAAATACAAAACCAAAGTAACATTTTAATTGGTTCTAAATTTCAACACTTTCAAATGTGTTTTCCCCATGCAATTTTCCATAGGACATTTACATACATCTACAGCCTGAATGGCTGAACGGAATTACACCAAACTTGGCAAAATGGTACATCAAACCTAAGAGGTCAGGAAGGATCTACTATGCCCCCTTATGGTCATTTCCCCCTTCGCTTTGGCCTCCTCTTGTCTCTCAATCCTACCGAGGGACAAGATGGCGGCCGCTACGGACTGTTTGGAATGTTGACAGACGCCGGAGAACCAATCAGCTTCGCAAAGCTCCGTAACGCGAAAAGTACGCGAAGCGGAGCGCTGTTACAGATATATATCTTTTTTTGAACGTTAATTTCTCAAAATCCACTGGAGCACATATATTGAGACCTAGCAAAGGCACATCGGGCTACCAGTCCCTAATATTTTGCCAAGTTTCGTGCAAATCCATTCAGCCGTTCGATTATTATTATTTTGTTTTTTTTTTGCCCCGCGGGGCCCTTTTAAAACCTCCACATCAAACCTAGGGGGTCAGCGAGGATCTACTATGCCCCCTTATAGTTATTTCCCCCTTTGTTTTGACCTCCTCTTGTCTCTCGATCCTACCGAGAGACAAGATGGCGGCCGCTACGGACTGTTTGGAATGTTGACAGACGCCGGAGAACCAATCAGCTTCGCTTCACAAAGCTCCGTTGCGCGAAAAGTCCGCGAACCAGAGCGCTGCCTGGTCCGCGCTTACAGATATATATCTTTTTTTAAACGTTAATTTCTCAAAATCCACTGGAGCACATATATTGAGACCTACAAAAGGCACATCGGGCTACCAGTCCCTACAATTTTGCCAAGTTTCGTGCAAATCCATTCAGCCGTTCGGGCTAAAAGTGAGGCCAACCGCCCTATGGAAAACTCAATGTTAAAAACACGTTTTGGGACCCCCCTTTTTTCTCGGCCCCCACTGGACGAACCCCCCCCAAATTTTCAAGGGCTTCTCAGAAACAAAATGTGCCATTTTCCTGAAAATTTCAGCCAATTCCGTCCACAAACGCCAAAGTTATTAGACATAGAATTTTCAAAAAACCCATAGAGAAAAAATCCTAACTATATATACCTACTGGCTATCGCCAGTAGGTAATGTTTTTACAAATATGATTGTTACATTTGTTTTTATAACTTTTATTTAATATTTAATTATTATAAGTTAATTTAAGTATTTTTAAGTTTATTTAAGTAATTAATTTTAAATTTTAATTTAATTTAACACTGTTTTTAATAAAGTCGATATTTTTTAGAACTATATTTTTGTAAACGATATTTTGTACTCGATATTTTTGTACTCACCTGTTTGTAGATACAAACTCGATATTTTGTATGTAGATATTTTTTCCTCCATATTTTTGGTAGTCGATATTTTGTCACTCGATATTATTTCAGTGATCCGCCATACTCATATGGTGGGGGGAATTTGAATGCAGATGTCTAGACATCCTAATGGGCCCCATTGTTCGGAGCCCTTCCGGCCGAAATCGGATCGGCCCCAAAGTGTAATTAGCTCGAGCACTTCATGTGATCAAGACCGGGGAGATATATATATATATATATATACACAAACCAACGGGTCCCTGAAGAAACCGGACACCCCTGACTCAGATTACTTCTCCAACTTTATTTTGCTAAATTGCTGTGCTGCTGTTATGAGTTTCGACAGGATCCCCTGCCTTGCTCAAATAAAGAGCGCCACAACTCTGTTCCCTTCATATAGAGTGCTGGGTCACATGATGTCATAGACAAAGACAACATACTAGGAGAATATAATGTATATACATTCATACATTCTAAAATTAAATAGACTTTGCTTTTTCTTCTCAAGCAATATAGGTGTTACTTTTTTAAAACATTTTTGCTGTTTCCATTTTTTGTCATTTGATATATATTTATTGCTCATGCCATGAAAACAAATCCACTTGCAATACGTTTCAAAATATCGCATTTGTTTGTCCACTCTCAATCAAAGTCTGTTTTTGAAATATCTATTCTAATGGTTCAACAACATTGACTATTGGTGCCTCGGTTATTACTTTTCACAAGTGTGCAGAATATCGAGGTTGGAGTCTACTGTCAGTGTTACAGACCAAATCAAATAGATATTAAAATAGGTGAAGATCTTCTCACTGATTATTCGTAGGCACACAAAAAGAAAAAAAGAGAAAAAGAGAAAAAATGTCCTGGCTACTCCTCAATGTCAATACTATCCCACATGCATAACAGTAGCCTCTAATTCCCTTATAATCAGCAAATAGTGATACCCCAGTTGCTGATTATAAACAAACATTTTAACACACACATATATATATATAGTAAATCACATATTAAATATAAATAAAACTGAAATAAAGTAATAAAGTGTACACTCTCTATAGACATTTACCAGCTAAAATGATGGTAATCCAAAATAATTAATTGTAACCCCACATTGTGGCAATCAAAACAGTGAGACACAACCTTCTAAGGGTATTCCATGTCCACCTGAACTCCTTGCGATATACTAATATTATATTAAACTGTTTAATTCATGGAAGTATTGTGTGTCTCTTTTCTTCCAGGGCGAACAGACAGCTCTGGCATCCGGCTGTATTACACCCCATTACTAAGAGAGCATGATGCTGGCATACTGACAACGGGGATCATACCACAAGGTTTCAGCTTTATCCCTCCAGGGGCAGAATCTTTCAACCTTTACTCGGTCTGCAAAACTGATAAGTTCGATGAGGTGAATAAATGGCATATATGTGTTTAGTCATGGTCTGCTTTTTCCCTGATTAGATAGGATAATGTACACTGGAACGATGAAGACCCCATTACGCTTTGGAATTGCTAAAGCAAGTGGAACCACTGTGTCAATTTGCTCTTTAAAACAATGTGAATGTAGCCCAAGCCTGCACTCAGTGGGACACTTGGCTGGAGAAAATTTAGATTTTTCACAGCCTGCTGGGCAGAAAATCTGGATTTTATTAAAGACACGGAGGCTAACATTATGCAAATTCTCCTTTATTGCCACAGCTCAGCAGTAACAATGAAGAGAATAGAGAACTTATGAACATTCTAACAAAAGGTATATAGCACGTGAGCACACAGCCATCTTCCTTCTTTGTCCAATGCTGCGAAACAAAAGATAAGGTCAAGAAGAATTCCAGACGCCAAACGTAACATCTTCATCTTCATAAAAAACAGGAGGTGAAATTCCTTATTCTGAAAGAAGAAGTAATATAAAGGTGTTAAAATATAACCCCATGGGAGGGGTGTAAAGAGGAGGGATAATATTAGCCTCCGTGTCTTTAATAAAATCCAGATTTTCTGCCCAGCAGGCTGTGAAAAATCTAAATTTTATGGCATGACACGGAGGCCAACATTATGCAAGTTCAAAGTGAATTGAGAACATTATCAATCACATTATTAATAGGTCTAAAATAACATTTTTTAAACATAGTCTCATTAGACCAGTCTGCGGCTCTTAAAATATCTTGGAGCCCTCCACCAAGCATAAAAGCTTTAGAAGCTGAAGCACCTCTGAGAGAGTGAGCTCCAAAAATCGAAGTGTCAACACCACATTCACTCATCACTTCTTTCACCCATCTAGCGAGGGTAGGAGAGGAAACTGGTTTGTAAGGAGATCTATGGGAGATCAGGAGTTGTGTCTCAGAGCCCCTTAAGTTAACAGTCCTTCTCTCATATTCTTTAAGGCATTTAACAACACACAATCTTTCGTTTTCAGGAAAGAAAGGATAGAAGATAGAAGAAGACATAGTTTTAGTCCTTTTTTTGAGATAGAAACAAACTCCCTCAGGTTGGAAGGCTCTGTTTGAAATGTCTAAGGCTTTAACGTCTGAAGTCCGTCTGAAGGAAACTAAACAAAGTAAAACAGTAATTTTATAAGAAATACGTTTGAGAGAAAGGGCATCGTTCTCTCCCCATGAAGAGATAAGATACAAGATGTTCCTCACATCCCACAAGGCTGAATACTTAGGAGTTGGAGGGTTGAGAACACGCATGCTTCTCATAATTTTTTTGGTCAAGAGATTTTGACCAACAGAAACACTGTCGACTAAGGAGTGACCTGCAGCAATCGCTGATCTGTAAACGTCAACAGTTCTATAACTGAGGCCAGAAGTGAAAAGTTCTGAGAGGAAATTAATCACTTGAACTAAATCAACTGAAACGGGATCGTGACGTCGTTGAAAACACCAGCGAACCCATTTGTCCCATGCCAATCGATATGCCTTCCTTGTCCCAGGAGCCCAGGATTCGGATATGAGTCGGAAAGCATTGTGCGAAAGGCCAGGGATCTGCCATTGTCGCCTGAAATCTTCCAGGCCGTCATTACCAAGATGCCTCGTTCTAGGAGGGGGTGAGGTTCGTCCTGAGGGCCCAGGAGAAGGCGATTGAAAGATGGGATCAGTATTGGGAAGTCTATTGCCATCTCTAAGATGAGGGGAAACCATGCCTGAGACCTCCAGAGGGGGGCTACCACTATCATACTCTGAAGGTATCTGCGAGCGTGTAGGAGGAGGCGCGGGAGCATTACAAATGGCGGGAAGGCATATGGCTTTAAGTTTTGCCAATTCTGGAGGAAGGCATCCACTCCGGATGCCTGAGGGTCCGGCCTCCAGCTGAAATATTTCGTTAACTGGGTGTTCAGCCTGTCTGCAAATAGGTCTGTCCCGAAGGGACCCCATTGTTCCTGAATGCTCAAGAAAATCTTTCTGTTCAGTCTCCAATTGCTGGAATCCCTGAAATTCCTGGAGAACCAGTCTGCCACACCATTGCTCAAACCGGGAATGTGTTCTGCCGTGACTGACAGTCCCTTGTTCAGGCAATAATCCCAGAAAAACTTCGCTATTTCTGTCAGACCTTTCGAATGCGGTCCCCCTAGTTTGTTCACGTACCTCACTGCAGAGACATTGTCCATGCGAAGCATTATAGAGCACCTCATAGTACTCTGTGTAAAGCTTCGAATTGCGAAGGAACCAGCTAAAAGTTCCAGGCAGTTGATGTGCATGCTCTTCTCCTCGTGTGTCCAGCGCCCTCCTATCGACAGGTTGGCGCACGTTGCCCCCCAACCTTCTAGGCTCGCATCCGACTCTATTATCATGTCTGGGGATTCGCCGAAGATCGCTTTCCCGTTCCATGCTTCCGCATTTCTCAGCCACCAGGAGAGTTCTTCCCTGGAGTCTACGTCCAGAGTGGTTAATTGAGTGTAGGATTGTGACGCCCTCAGAGTCTTCGCTTTGAGTCTCTGAAGAGCCCTGTAATGAAGAGGGCCGGGGAAGATCGCTTGAATGGTCGAAGAAAGGAGGCCTAGGATTCTCGCTAAGAGTCTTAAGGGAAATGAATCTAGTGAGAGAATCTTTTTTAGCTCTTTCCTGAGTTTCTTTATCTTTTCCTTGGGTAATTTTAACTCCCCTGAGAGCGTGTTCACCATGAAACCCAGGAACTGTGTCTCCTGAGAAGGAACAATGCAAGATTTCTTTGTATTTACGACAAATCCCAGATATTCTAGGAGCCGGATGGTAAGATCCGTGTGACGGGAAATGGTCGACTTGGTCTGAGCCATAATGAGGATATCGTCTAGGTAGATTATGAGCCTCACACCCCGTTCCCTTAACCAAGCTACCACTGGGCGTAATACTTTGGTGAAACACCAAGGGGCTGAGGATAGGCCGAAAGGGAGACTGGAAAACTCCCAGAGTTTTCCCTCCCAAGTGAACTGCAGGAATTTCCTGTGAGGGGGCCAAATAGGGATGGTCAGGTAAGCGTCCTTTAGATCCAGGCGTGTCAGCCAGTCGCCCTTCCTTAATATGTCTCTGAGTAGGTGAATTCCCTCCATTTTGAAATGGCGGTAGGACACCCATCCATTTAAGCTTTTTAAATTTATCACAGGTCTCTGTGTTTTGTCCTTTTTTTCCACTAGGAAAATATTGCTTATGAAGCCTTTCTGAGTGCTTCTTCTTATCGCCCCTTTTTCGAGGAGGTCTTGAACCTCTTGAGAGACAAGTTTCTCTTGATCTTGAGAGAAAACAATCTGTCGTGGGTGTTTTAACTGAAAGGGAATGCCCTGGAAGTCTATTTTGTACCCTCTTACAGTTTGTAAAACCCATGGGTCCTGAGTAATTAGATTCCAATTGCCAGAGAAAAGGGCTAGTCTGCCGCCCACCTTTACAGGGGTATCTATATGGTCTTGTATTATAGTTACCTGTTGAGAAGGTCTTGTTTCTTCTATCGCCACGGGTAAATCTTCCTCGGCCGCGTTGTCTCTGCGGGTAGAAGGGTTGATTCCCATAGAATGAAGATTGTTGATATCTTCCTCCTCGTCCGAAAAAGGGTCTTGAAGATGATTGTGTACGGCCGGGGAATCGACCCCGCATTCTCCCGGCCCGTCCAAAAATTCTGTCCTGGAAGACCTTTTTAATCTCGCGTTGGGATTTCTGGATTGAACTAAAGGCTCCCACGTACTTGGCCATGTCACGAATGAACTCTTCTCCAAAGAGAAGTCCTTGTGAGCTAGGTCCCGCCTCCTTATTAGCTAGCTCAATGAGTTTGGGGTCAATTTTTAGGAGCATACTCTTCCTTCGCTCGTTAGATATAGCGGTATTGGCATTGCCCAGAAGGCAGATTGACCTTTGGACCCATTCTCGTAATTCTTTGGGGTCAACGGGAATACCTCCCACGTAAGCATTCTCCGCCAGTTCAAATATTTTGGTCAAGGGACCAGTAATGTCTAGAAGGCGGTCCTGGCATGACCTTAGCCCCTTGTCCAGGCCTTTTCTTGGATCTTTTGCCCCTTTTGCTATAAATGCAACCACCTTTGGGTCTAGTTCGGGAGTGAAGGTGATTTTATCTGGGAGTGCGGGGCGAGGGCATTCCGACCTTAGTCTTGCTCTGACTTCTTTTGGGATTTCCCTTCTTAACCAAAAGGATATATAGTCTGCGACGTGTTGGGATGGTACCCATTCTGGAGAAAGTGGATGTTTAATTAGTAAAGGGTCAAACATATTGTCTCCAAACGGGTCAGTAATACCCATCTTAGATCCTGATGCCTTGTTTGCCTCCTCCGAGTCTCCCATTGACTCGTTTTCCCGGACCTCAATGTCCGAATCAAAGGAAGAAGAGCAGGAGAGTTCTATCTCCGCGTCGCGGTGTTCATCGTTATCAATTTGAATAGGGAAGTCAGGACCTATCTCTTGTCCTTCTGTGGTGTCCGAGACACCGTTCTGGTCTCCGCCCTGATGGCGAGTTTGAGCCGGTTTAGATGATGCCTTATGTTTCTTAGGCGGCAGGGAAGATTGTATTCCTGCGGCTCTTTTCTTTGGGGCCTTAGCCGCCCCTTCTTTAGCGCCTAAGGAGCGAGCGCCACTAGTAGAGGGCCATGCCTCAGTAAGCATTTCAAAATTTTTACTGATTGTATCCATAAACTTTTTGTTAATGGTCTCATTGAACGAGCTCATGGCTTTATCCATGGCTTTAGCGACCATTGATTCTAGTTTTGAATCCATTGAGGCATCAGGATTAGTAGACATTGTTTAATTAATGTAGGTTGAGCAGTTAACAGACGGTCCTACCTCTAGTGCCTTTAGTTCTGCGTCGAGTAAGCTCAGAATCTCATTAAATGTCCACTTTTTTTTTTTTTTGTTGTTGTTGTTAGTGATTGTTCGTAATAGGGGAAGCAGGTATAGAAAGGCAGGGTCGCGACGAAAAACGGAGGCGAACCAACTGTCCAAAGTTGTCGGTAGCCGTGACAACGACGTGAAAGTCGTGTCGGCAAAGGTCCTTTCCTCTAATGGACGTCCCCTCCGCGGCGCGTGTCAGAGCGGCGCCGCGGAGGGGGGAGAAGGCGGAAAGGAGGCAAGAATGGCTCGGGGATCGTAATCCCAAATATTCAGAGCAGGTAAGGCGGGGGAAGCCTGTTAAAGGCTGTCGGGCGGTGGGCGGGCGGCGGGCAGGTTCAGAAGGAGACTCGGCAAGCGTTCGCGTTCAAGAGACGCGAGCGCGAGCGCTGAGGCGCCGAAGCCGGGTCTACGCCCCAGTGAGGAAGGAGACGCTACGAGGGGGTAGCAGGCAGTGTCAAAGGTGACGAGTCAGGGGGGAAGAGTGCAGGCTCGGTAGGGTAGTGCGGAGCCCTAAGAGGCCATACCAGGGCACATACAGACCAAGGGCATAGTACAGTCCAGGCACTCAACAATAGAAGCTCAGAATTCAGGCATTCAATAGTAAAAGCTCACAAACGCATAGTAGGGTCAAGTGGACCCAGATATGCCAACAGCTTAACAGAATATAGGTATCAGTAAGCACGAATAAAGGGAGTACTTATCTGAGTGAGCAGCAGCAACAAAGAAGGAAGATGGCTGTGTGCTCACGTGCTATATACCTTTTGTTAGAATGTTCATAAGTTCTCTATTCTCTTCATTGTTACTGCTGAGCTGTGGCAATAAAGGAGAATTTGCATAATGTTGGCCTCCGTGTCATGCCATAAAATTGACATCTTATTAAGGGGGCATTTAATTAGCTTCTCAACGTTTTTCATTTGCTGTGCAGTGTTAGATGCGTATCAGTTACTTTTGAGCAACCATAAGAATGAATTCTAATGGAGGCATTTTCAAACTGGGGTAGTCACCAGTTTGATGACTGCCGATGACGAGCATTGACCAGATAAGCGGGAGGGATTGTCAGCAACAGTATGGGTGATACCGTAGCTTCCATATGTTTCCATTGCTAATATTAAACTCTTCCACCAGTTATTTGCTTGCAGATGTCCATGTTAGTGGTTGAGTGTTGAGGGATCTTGCAGGCCCATTAAGTCAATTTTATGGCCGCCACTCAGTAAGTGAAACTTTGACCTCATACTCTGCACAGACCATGCATCTATGGTGGCCAGTGGGATGGAATTTAATTTCAAGTCAGGTTAAACAATTGTAATGTGAGTGGGGTTATGCTCTCAAATATTATCAATCATCAAGCGCCTTAAGGCAGTAGAAGTTCTCTTCTTTGAGGTTATTAAGCATGCTTCAAAAACATCAATGATCTGTTCTAGTGATGGTGGTTTAGCAGTCCATAGTGGTATTTATATAAAGAAGATTGGAAACAAACTGGAAAATTGCATCAAGTTGATAATGATACTCCGACAACAACAGTTCCCGATGATGGGCGGAGCTTGCCAGCGCTAATGGTGGACGCGTAGAAGCAGACCTCCGCGCCATTGCCCCTATAAATCCTGCATCCTGATCCTCTATCGACGGAGCCTTGCCCCCCTTGCGAGGGATATACTGCATCAGTAGCCTGCGGCCCCTCAGGTGACGACTCGTGCCCTCCCGCGGCCACCGGCGATGAAGTTCTGGTCGGGAGCGACGCTCTCGTGGACTGGGCCGCGATCCTCGGCCTCTCGTGCGAGGCGGCCCCGGAGTGCGTAATAGTGCATGCCGCCTCCCGGAGGAGGCGGACCCGGACCCCCGGACCCCCGGGACCCAACACCGAGCAGAGACCGCGGCGGTCGAGAGCTGCCACCAGGGGCAGACAAAAGGTGAAACGTGTTGCGGGGGGTCCGGCGGGCGGCCCCCTGTTGACTGCCCACCGGGAGCCTGGACTTTCTCTGGCCGGACTGGCGGGTTGCCGGCACCGCTGCCCCGTCATTGGAGTAATTGAGATCGGCAATTCCCTGGCACCCTGGGGAGCGGCTGATTGCGGAGAACCGGCGTGTTAAGCGTGCAATTTGCAGACTGCCACGCTTACCTCCACGAGTGAAGAACGGCTGCTGTGAGTGCCCCCTGTCTCCCTACTGTTCTCTCCGGATTGGGGGGTGAGTGTCAAGGCCTCGGCAGCGCAGCTGGAGTGGGCAGTAAAGGGAGTACGCGGGTGACTCCACGAGGCTGTGGGAGACTGGTGTGGCCTGGTCCCCCTCCCCCCCTCCCGCCATATTGCAACAAACGCTTGCGGCTCCCGGTTCGGCTTGGGAGGAGTCAGCTCCGGTGCTAGAACACTCTGAGGCACTGGCGGTGTGACCTACATCGTACTCAGCGAGGAGGTGGAGAGGACCGGTGAGTGTGTGCTGGATCCAGATTCTAGGGTGTTAGTCCTCACCCGCAGCAGCGGCGCCATTGTCCGGGATCAGGGACCCTGAGGGGAGTTCTGCACGACCACGTCCACGCTCCTGGCTGCTGCAACGGGGAGGGTACTCATCAGCCAGACGATAACAGCACGTCCAAACCCTCGCTACTGCGGCCCGAGCGGAGCGGGGACCACGGGACACAAAAGGGGCCCATGCGGGCCGGTGTAGGCCTAGCCGCGTGTCTTACTGTTACACCATCAGATCATCGAGGGCAGCTAGAAGAGAGTGCAGCGCTGGGAAGACGATAATAGGGGGATTGTGGGGCCGGTTGTACGCCTGGACGGAGAGACCGATGCATGCCGGCTGAGTGGTCTGGAAAACCCGACTGGCCAGTGGCTGCACGAGAACTAACTAGGGCATACCAGACGACTAAAACACCCCCTCAACCTCTGCTGTTGACCGAGAGAGACTGGAGATCTTGGCATTCGGCTGTTCCACAATGGGCAAGGGAGACAAAACCCAGTCCAAATTGATGTTCGACCAACGGTGCACGAAGGTCCCGGATTCAGAAGCTCCGGACCCTTCGCTGCGAGGCGGGAGCCCGGAAGGGTCGCTGTGTGCAGAGATTAAGAGCATTCTGTCAACCATGGAGAAAGGTCTGCAGGACAGTATGGCCTCAATTGACTCGAAGATAGATGCCCTCACGTACCGCATGGACCGAATGTCAGAACGAATAGACAAACAAGCGGAACGTATTGATATGTCTGAGAGGCAGCTCACGGAAGTGGAGGAGGCGCAAATGGAATGGGACAAAGACCGCAAACAGTTTAGCAGGCTTCTTCAAGTCATTCAGGATAAGTCGGAGGATTTGGAGGCTCGGTCGAGGATCTCGAATATCCGCATTACTCGGAGACGACACAAACTGGGAAGATGGAACTCATTGTGGAGAAGCTCCTGGTCACTCTACTGGGAGATGATGTATTCTCCCCGATGTTTATAGTGGAGAGGGCCCACCGCACACTCGGGCCATGGCCGCGCACGGGTGCGCCCCCGAGGCCGATAATAGCCAAGCTACTAAACTACAGAGATAGAGACGCTGCGCTGAGGGTGGCAAGAGACAAGGGGAAATTACAGTTCGAAGGTATGGATATCTCCTTGTACCCGGACTTCACTGCGAAAGTGCAGGAGGAAAGACGACACTTCGCCCCACACAAGAAACAACTTCGGGAACTTGGATTGGACTATGCCATGTTGTACCCGGCGAGGCTGCGGATAAATAGACAGGGTCACTCCGACTTCTTCACGGATCCGAGAGAACTCCAGAAATCGTTGAAGGAATGGTCCAAGGAGCGACGAGGCAGCCCTTTTTTTTCCTTTTCGGGTTGCAGATATGTTCGTCCCACTAGCTGTGTTTTTAAGGCGGGTTGCAGATATATCGTAATGACAGTGATTGTTGCTTTTTTACCATGTAATGCGGCCCATGCAGACTTGTGGGAGAATACGATTGTGACCCCGTGGGGTGGGGAGGTGGGCTTTTGTTGATGAACACTACAGGGGTACTGGTGCCGGGGCGCTTCGGACAGTTGTATTGCTGCAGTTCTGTTACTTGCATCTCCTGGTGACCTCTGCCCTGGCGCTTTTTGCTCTGCAGGTCCCTAGTGGGCCTCATTCGGGGACTGTTCTTTATGATTTGAACCTTGGGAGGGGGGAGGGAGGGAAGGTGTACTGTCTGGCCAGGTTGGGGGCGGTCGGCTGTGGGAGGGGGGAAGGAGACGGTGGGGTTGTTCTGTTGTTTGGGGGGGACTGTTGTTGAAAGACACGCCTTCCGGTCCTGTTGGTCAGGGATCGCACTTGTCGAGGTATGCACGTCGGATCCTGATGTTCAGGTTCCAGCAAATGGCGATTGTTGGCAGTTTGTATGTACACACGGGATGGCTGATACTGGAATGAATACTGCGGATGATGCTCGGGACTCGCTAAGGGTGATGACATGGAATGTGAGAGGTCTGAATGACTATCGCAAACTGAGAAAGGTTCTAAGTTACCTGCACAGACACCACATAGATTTGGCACTCCTACAGGAGACTCACCTTCCACTTGACAGTAAGATGCTCACTGACAGGGGACTTGGGGGTAATAGTATAGCCGCCGGGTTTACCACACATGCCAGGGGTGTGATCACATGGGTTAACACTAAATCTAAAATACAACTGAGGGCGCTTACAGTGGACCCTGCAGGCCGGTACTTAATCTCTAGGTGTGTGGGAAGAGGGCACGGCCTGATAGTGGTCAATATCTATGGTCCTAACTACGACTCCCCAGACTTCTATCATGCTCTAGCTACACAATGTAGAACCTATGTTGGTCTGGGGGGGCGACTTCAATTTAATATTTGACCCAGGGCTGGACAGGTCTGCGGGCCCAGACCGCCGACCATCGGCTGCGGCCACATTAATGCACTCAGAGCTAACGAAGCTTGACCTGGTTGATGTTTGGAGGAGTAGACATCCCACGCAGGGCGGATATACACATTACTCAGCATATCACAACATTCACACCCGGATTGATTACTGGCTAGTGTCTCAAACTCTTGTCAGACACGTTAAGGGATGTATGATACTACCGCGCACCCTCTCGGACCACTCCCCGCTCTTACTAATTTTAGAGACACCGGGTAAGAGAATTCCCCCCTTCACATGGCGCTTCCCCCCTTACTCCTTATTGGACGATGTGTTCAGAGGAGAACTGGCAGAGGAAATAGACAACTTTTATGCAATCAATGTGGGGACCGTAGACAGTTTTCAGATGGTATGGGAAACGTTTAAAGTGTATATATGAGGTATTGCCATGTCTAAGCACTCTAGTGTGCTGAAATCTATAAGACAGCGGTGGAAGACGTTGGAAACCCGACTGGCTGCCCTCGAGGCGCAGCAGCGAACCTCTCCGGGAACAGACATATCATCGCAGATTAAGATACTCCTCGCTTAATATAACGAGGAGGCGGACAGGGAGGTGCAGCATATGGGCAAGTACGCCTCGGCACGCATTTACGGGGAGTGGGACCGTCCCGGCTCTCTGTTGGCTAGAATTATACGCAATGATAGGAAACCGCTGGTAATTGATGAGCTGGTGACCTCGACAGGGGAAGTGATTCAAGGGGAGGAAGAGATACTAGAGGAGTTTAAGAATTTCTACTCCAGTCTGTACAAATCCAGATCCTCTCAAGTAGAAGAGGAAATCGACGATTACCTGAGCTATATTAAAATGCCCTTTCTGACTAACACGCAGAGGGAATTCTTGATGTCACCTATACAAAGGGATGAGATTACAGAGGTGCTAGAGGGGATGCGCTCTGGTAGTGCCCCTGGAGCGGATGGGCTGACTGTGGCCTTTTACAAAGCTTTCAAAGATAAACTTGTACCCTACTTATCCGCCCTTTTTGATGACATTTGTGTAGAGGGGAGCATGCCTGACACCATGAGGGAAGCCTTGTTGATCACTATTCTGAAGCCAGGGAAACCGGCCGACCAATGTGGCTCGTATAGGCCATTATCGCTGATCAACGTGGACACCAAATTATATGCCAAGGTGCTGGCCACCCGTCTTGCGCTCCTTGCGCCAGAGCTGGTTGCACCGGAACAAGCCGGTTTTATACCCAGCAGAAACCTCACCTATAACATCCGGACAGTGCTAGGGACCATGCAACATGTGCGCCAAGAGAACAAAGCGATTGTGATCTTCCTCGACATGGAGAAGGCCTTCGATTCCGTCGAATGGCCCTTCATGATCAGAGTACTACGGAAGCTGGGGTTAGGAGAACCCTTCCTCCAAATGATCGGAGCTTTGTACCATAGGCCCACGGCGAGAATGCGGATGGGTGACCGTGTCACAGCCCCCTTTGAGATAAGTTGAGGTACCAGACAGGGCTGCCCTCTGTCGCTCTTGCTGTATGCGCTGGTTGCGGAACCGTTAGCATGCGCCATCAGGGAATACCAAAGGTTGGAAGGCATTAACTTTCCTACGTACAACTTAGGCATTTCCACCTACGCGGATGATACACTGCTGTACATCCGTGATCCGGAAACGAACCTCTCATCGGTGTTTAGAGAAGTAGTGAAATTCGGTGCACTTTCAGGTCTTAGGGTGAACTGGAACAAATCGGTGGCGTTCCCGTTAACTCCAGTTACGCTGCAGTTCGAGATGGAATACCCACTACAATGGACGTCGGAGCCGGTCAGGTATTTAGGCATCCAGCTGCACACGGACCCTGATGTTCTCATACGGGAAAATTATGGGGTAGCCTATACGAAATTGGTTGAGGACGTGGACGCCTGGTGCAGGCTCCCTCTGTTCCTAATAGGATGGATAGCTCTTATAAAGATGATCGTTTTGCCCAGATTTCTGTTCCTCTTTAACAACCTACCGGTGGTCCTGTCTAAGGCCTTCTTCAAGACTTTGACGCAAACGCTTATGTTATGTTATATATGTTATATGTTATAGTGATTTGTATATCAGACTCGCCTGGGGCGGCAAGCAGCCCAGGGTCCAATGGAACGTTTTGATGCTTCCCTATGAGATGGGCGGGCTGGGTGCACCGGACATGGAACAATATTACAGGGCTGCACAGGCCTCACATCTCCATACATGGATACATGGGGACCCAGCTATTCCTCATGTGACGCTTGAGCGACTGTTTGCAGAACCAACCCCTTTGCCGGCTACGGTATGCTGGCCACTAGATCGCAGGGTCGGCAGGCTAGATTCTGTAACGGCTACGAACCATGCCTGGCATGCCCTCTCGCGGGTGCAGGACTGTGTGCTTCTATACTCTCCCCTTATGCCGATTGGGTGGGCGCTATGGCTAGCGCCGCTGGAGGAGAAAGGCGTCGTGCGAGCACTGGAAAGATTAGGCGTTGCTAAGATGGGGGACTTATTTGTTGATGGGGTGGTGAAAACCTGGGAGCAGATTACCGATACAGGAGTGGAGGCCACACTGCTGCCGCGCTTTCAGTTTCACAGGATCCGTAGTGCCCTCGCTGATCTCTTGGGTCCGGACTTGGCTGAACCCCCGGAAACCCCGGAGCTTACGTACGTGATTAAAACTGCTTCTCCCCAGAAAATGGTAACAAATCTGGTGAAGATAGGGACCCGACAAAAGGTACATCAGCTCTCGAAAGCTAGAATGGCGTGGCAGGATGATCTGCAAATGCATATTGACGACGACATGTGGAAATACTGCTGCTCCAACACGAGGAAACTGTCCCTAAATGGAAGACAGAGCCTGATCCACTTCAAATTCCTCCAGCGCGTATATTACACCCCAGAGAGGCTATGTAGGTATGGCCTCAGACAAACAGCGGAGTGTGAGAGGTGCCATGCGCAGCTGGCAGATTTCATGCACCTGGCGTGGTCATGTCAAAGTGTTAATAAATTCTGGCAGGAGGTGTTTCTGGACATGAGTGAGATACTGGACACAGACCTACCCCCTAACCCTGCGCTGGCTCTGCTGGGATATTCTAGGACGCTGCCGGTGGCTTTGCGCCGGCTGACAGATATGGGTCTACTGATTGCCAGACGGGTTGTTGCCTGCTGCTGGATGAGAGGCCCTCCCCCGACCAAAGCACAATGGGTCAGGGACATGTTATACTGCTGCACACAATCAGAAACTTATAGTGAATTGCTCCCACCCATGAGTTGGCCTAAGAACTTTTGGGGCTTGTACCAGACATATCTGCACAGCAGAGACAGTGAGCAAGCGGCACTGAGTGAGACACAGGTGTGACAGGAATGCCTGACGGAGGGCGCGGGGCATGGTGAGGGGGACACTTGAGGCACCTATCATATATGCAACTATGGGGAGACGTAGAGGAAGCTGGGAGGGGGGACATGTGTGTTGGGCGGGATTGGGGATGTCGATAATATACCACGGAGGCGGGCACTCTGCAGTGGTTGTAACTCTGTGTGGGTCCCACGGTGCATGGGGGACGAATGGACAATGGTGGGAACCCGGGCTCATCCCGGACTAGCCCAATAAAGTCGAGTAATAGAGTGGTCGCTGAGTGACTGGAAGGCGGTGTGAAGGCTGTTAGTTGGGGGCTGGGGGGACGGTTGGGGTCTGAATCTGTTTTTCTGCATCATAGGCTATCTGTCCTGATACACGTCCGGGGGGATGTTTCGGGGGCCCGGGAGGGGGAGTGTGTGCACTGTTTGAATGGTGGGAGGGCTGGGGTGGGACAGAGGCATTGTGGGACTCCAGAAGCGTCCTACGTTTATGGTTTTTCTTTATATTGCATGTCTTGCCCCACATGCTGCCGCCGGACCTCCGGGTTGTCGGCTCATCGGCTGTGTGCGATCCACGATGTGACATATGGACCTGATATACTCCCCTTAATGCCGGCCCACCCTGGGTTGTAGGCGGATGGCTGTATGTGATGCCTTGTTTCTTAATAAAAGCCTTTAATAAAATTTAAAAAATTAAAATAAAAAAAAACAACAGTTCCCGACATAAACTATAACTTTAAAGAAAACGGGGCACATGCATCAAGCTATTTTGCGATCCTAAACAGTGCGATTTCCCAAAAACCGGCCATTTGCAATCGAAAAATGACCTTTTTCAATGCATGAAAGTGTTTGGGATTCAAAATTTCTGCCGATTTCTTAAATTGCAATTGCATTTAAGGAATCGCAATTTGCGATTCCTTAAATGCAATGCAAGAAACAATTTGAAATAGCAATTTCGCTATTAGGGGTCGCAAATTACCAAAAATAAAAACTGGACGGTAATTTGAGAAAACATGTTGGTTTATGGTGATAGATTTATGTCAGGCATTTTTCTCCATACCGTTGCATGAGGACAGCCAATTTTATTTGCATTTAGGATGGATGACCGTTTGTTAACATAGTGTCAAATCCCTCACGGGTATACAGAAAGTCCCTCTATCTTTAGTCAGAGACTGCAAAAGAATCTTGAAGGACTGGTGATGCCTCAGAACTCAGTCCTATTCCAGTATATTGATGACCTTTTGGTCGCTTCGGAGACTGAGGGTGCTTGCAGGATTGACACTGTGGGTTTGCGGAATCACTTGGCAGACAATGGACACAAAGTGTCCCCAAAAAAAGTTCAGTATTGTCTGCCTGCAGTTCAGTATTTAGGTCACCGGATTGAGAAGGGAAAAAAAAGAGTGTCACCAGAACGTATAGAGACGATTCTGGAATTTAGAGTCAAAGTGACCCCATTTCCTCAGAGGGCAGACTCACACCGGCAGAACTCTCATCCTGCAGCGGCTGAATCACATTTATGCAGGAAATTTTAAGCTCAGGCATGTGTGTAAATCTATGTACATGGCAAGCTCTGACCACTGAATTACCTCTTGGTTGGGCCAATGAGTTTCGTGCTTTTTGATTGACCCAATATTTGTAGCCCCCCCCTTATTCAATGGAGGTTACTTTTATTAATACAAATCATGCCCATTCTACAGAGGGGAAAATGGTCAAAGGTTCCTTTCTCTCTTTGCCTAAAAAGTTTTCATCCATCCCAACCACTGTCTGAGATGTTCCTTGTAGCACGAGCCAGTCTAACAGCGGTGGGCTTTGGGAGCAGCTTGAAGTGGGAATGCTGATGTGCAGCACTGTTCTCTGAAGAGATGTCTCCTTTGTTGTTGAAGGTGACGGGCAAGGTGATTCCAGATATGCAGGTGTTTGCTAGCCTCCTCCATACTCACCTGACGGGAACAGCTGTACAGGTGGTTCAGTACAGGTAAGCAGAACCGTGATGTGGTGGCATCTCCAAGGGTGATTATTAAGGCTTCTGGTCAGCAGGAAAATGATGATGCACCAATAACAAATTGCATATATTGTTTTATTATCGTTAGCATTTACAATTGTTTCTCACAATGCCGACCTCAAAAGGATTTCATTGTTTCTTGTGTTTTTGTTACCAGACTTCAGTTTAGTAGTCCAAATGTCTCACAGTGTTCATTATTGAAATTTTCAGGTTACTGCTAAATATGACATGAGAGAAAAAACACATACTGCTTTTCTTGTCCCACATAAGCTCACCCTCATATAAATAAAGGAAATGCAGTCTGGGGACATGCAAAATCGTATTTATTTATGCGTTTGTGTATAGTGCAAACTTAACCCGAAGGTGTCAGAGTGCTTTTACAATAGAACCAGTTACATTACATACGGGCTTCAGAATAAATGAATAACATAAAAGATGCAAACAGATAAACTCTAAACTCACACAAGAATGGTAGAAAGTACAAAAATCGACTAGAAATACAAGTGGTTAGAGTTGAATATATACAAGTTGCAAATTCACTCAAGATTACATTTTAAGAAGCAATTAGGGTTGGACAATTATTTATTATATATTTACAGAGCATGATCTTCTCGCCGTTTTTCTGCTAGGCCGTTAGGGTGCTGGTGCACTTATAGGCAGGGAACTTGGGCCTGGAGGGATCCCCAAGCTGGTGATGGCTGTATTGGTAGAAGGCCGGGAGGGGGTGGGCAGATGCAGCATGGAGGATCCACAAGCTGATCTTGAGTTTATGCTGGGCTCCAGCTGTGGGACGGGGGAGAACGCTCAGGGCAGGCGGATCCGTGCCATGAAGTTAGGTCTCCTTTTGGGTTCAAGCACCCACAGCGGTACTGGGTCCCGACCTACAACCCACAGGGTCAGTCCTCGAGGCACCCCTGGGGGAGGGCACTCTTGCTACTCCATTGCTCCTGCTAGTAGTCTCAGGCTCCGGGCCTCTCTCACCAGCAGGCCTCTGGTGCCAATGGGTCTCGCTAGGCTGGAGTCACAGCCCTCCTCCGCTATCTTGAGGGCCGCACGCATCTCTGTGGCCATCAGCCGCTGACTGCCATAACCAGCGATGTTCGTTGCTGTGGACACGGCACTCAGCACTGGTGGGTCCTGAGGTATTCCATCAGAGCTCTCCAGTGCTCTCCGGGCCCTTGTCGCCTGCAGGATGGCAACAGAAGCGGGGACTCCGGCGGGAACTTACCCTGTGAACCTCCTACAGGAGCACCGGGAGCAGAAATAAGCAGGCATGTTTGACCTACTTTTGGCTATTGATGCTGGAGTCCAGGTCAAGAGTTAAGCCTTCTATACCAGTGACCCAATGCCAGATGTAATAAAAATGGGACCTGATACAATCCGTCACTGGTGTTAGTGCGATAAGTATTGCCTATCCCTAGCTGTACACTCAAACAAGGAGCATACAATGCATATTTGGGTAATTAAAGGCCATAAATCGTAATGTCGTAGTTTTTACCACCAGTTTTTGCCCCAGGAAACGTCGATAGGGCTGACCTGCTGAATTTCTCTGGGGTTTGAGAGGTTATTACACCCTGTATTTACTGGGTGGAATAAAATCTAAACAACTCATAATTTTGATATGTACAGCAGAAGTAGTTATCTCGTATCTCTAATTAGAATTGACCCCTTGTAATTGAGGTACATGATTAATGTAGCAAAACTGTTGATTGGTTTCTTGAATGTTTTTTTGTGTTCAGAGTCATTTGATTAATTGTATAAAAATATATATATAACTAGAAAACTAGAGAAAAACTAAAAAATATACCAAGTTGTATAAGAGAAATGCAAATGTATTTGAGAAATAAATAAATGCAACTTTAGATGCCACATTTATTAACAGAAACGTATTAAACAAATATTGGCCAATCTCAAAATATGATGGAAGGTAATATTAGAATGCATCGACAGTCATATCCAACTCAGAGGCCATACATAAAGTACAATATTAGTCACTACTTCAATACACATTTATTACATAAGTATTAAGAGGCTTCCAAAAAAGGTGAAGAGCATTAGTCAATTTTTATGGCTTTAATTAAGTAGATATTTGTGCATTTTCTATTAAAGTTCATCATGTATGGACAGGAAGCAATTTAACATCCTTATAATTAGTGGTAATGGATTTAATACCTGACAAAAGAAAAAAAGAAAAAAAAACAGTGTGGTTTGACTGTGCATATCTAGGAGAAAAAAATCTAATGAATAATGAAAGTATCATATAAAAGACATACAAGATATCTCCAATAGTCAAAGTTTGTATAATAATCTCCCAAACAGTCTTCCAAAATTCAAGCATAAGAGACATAAGTTGTTTCAGGAAACTCTCTTTGTGTTTACAGTGCAAACAAACTGCCGAGACCACTAAATTGCTGCTATATAATGTATCTGGAGTGAAGTCAAGTTCAGTCAATGGCTTTATTCTGCCATAAAAATATAACCTTATAAGTAAAATATAAATATGCTAAAAAACACATGCTACAAAAAAAACCTGCTAAAACAACTTGGTTTCATATTAACATCCTTAAAAAAGATACAGACTATTACCTCACCTCAATACATTTAAAAGATCTTAAGGACAAAGGGCCTGATGTGCGCAGCTTTTTTTTGGTCACAAACGGCACGATTCGCAGAATTTGGCTGTTTGCGACCAAATAAAAACATTTTCTTATATACAAAACCCAATTTTGCGATTTTGTAACCTATTAATGAATCGCAAAATGGATTAGCTATTCGGTATTAGGAAGGGGCATGTTAAGGGTGTCCCTTCCTAATAGCGACTCACAGCCCTATGTAGAAATGTTTAGGAACCGAAATGCGGGCCCAAAACATTTGCTTTTTAGCACCAATTTCACTTTGGTGCTATCTCATTCACAAACTGGCAGCCTAACACCTGTAAGCTCCATGCCACGAAATTATCCTGCGGCCCTAGAATTATATCCAACCCCTGCCATCACTGGATCGCCCGCGCTCTGCTGCGGCCTCAACCTCAGCCACTGCTCTCAGATTGTGCTTTTCAAATTTTTGTGGCTTTCGATCTCAATTGTTTGTATCATTCTACTCAGACCGCCACGCAATAATCAGGCCACACTGATGTTTAAGGCGTAAAAGGCCATTTATTAGGACCAGGCTGCACAAACCTAAACAACAACCAAAATACACAATAATCAACAAAAACTCCCCCCAACATCAACTCACCTTCATACATTAAAGTCTCACCTTCCACTCCATTACCCATTCCATCCTTCATCCCTTTCTTCCGATCTCTCTTAGTATCCTGGCATTACCTTCATGCCTCCGGTCTCCCCGTCATTCACTCCTCCCCCACGAGAGGTGGGTGTGCCCATTAGTGACTTCCCCACCCCTTCCAAGTACTGCCAACCCTGCAGACTGTCCTAAACTGGCACACTCTGCCAACCCTACCCTCTGAACCCTAATAACTGTATGGTGGGTGGGAAGCCTTAACAAAAACTTTCCCACCCAACGATGCCAGAATGCAGGAAGAGGAAGTCGCCTTCCTCTCCTGCATTCTTATACCCAACGCCCAAGCCACACCCCTACCCCCAGCCTGGCCCTCCCCGCGCGAACGACCCCAGGGGAAGACTAGACTGCGTCTTTGCTTCCCCTGGGGCCCTGCATCGCGCAATAATTAGGCCACACTGATGTTTAAGGCATTAAAGGCCATTTATTAGGACCAGGCTGCACAAACCTAAACAACAACCAAAATACACTATAATCAACATCAACTCACTTTCATACACTCCGGACTCACCTTCCATTCCATTCCACTCTATGACCCATGCCATCCTTAATCCCTTTCTTCCGTTCTCTCTTATCATCCTGGCATTACCTTCCTGCCTCCATCCCCCCCATCATTCACTTCTCTCCCCTCAAGAGGTGGGTGCGCCCGCTAGTGACTCCCCCACCCCTCCCAAGTACCGCCAACCAGGGGAACCTCCTTTAGGGCGGTTACCTGCCCCCCTGGGGATCCACTGTGCATCTTTCGCCCCCATTCCTCCAAGCATTCCTGTGACACCATATCGCCTCATTCCACAACTTACTGACCACACCCCTCATTTCCACCATATAATAGGCGTTCCCCATTGTCAAAAGATGCACACCATCATCCCTAAAAAGCAGTCGTTCCTCCAGTCGTAGTCCAGGGTGCGCTATCACCTTAATGTCTCTGTCTTTGCAAAAAACCCTCATAGCTCTGTTCAATTTCCTGCAAGCTTTCTCAACTGCCCTATGTTTGATCGCCCCTTTCCAATTCCGTCGTGGGACAAATTCAGTCCATGCAATACAAGTTCCAGACACAACTCTCTGCATCAATTGTAGGAGCGCCAAACCCAACAGCTGCATCAAGTAGTTCTCCCCCAAATGAATGATCAACAGATCCGGGCATCCTTTCTGAGGGACCATCTTCGCGAGCCAGGGCAATAGTGCCCCCCATCGCATCCCCCCATTCTTCCACCAATGCACTTCATGTTGTTGTCCTCTGAGTTCCATGATACGGCCGTACACCTGTTGGTCTGCATACTTGGAGGCCCAGTGCACAAACGAATGCCCCACAATCAATGTGACTGTCTTACCCCCCGGGCCACACACGCAACCTACGAAAGAAAAATACATTTGTAGACATCCTGAAACACAGCTCCCCCTAACCCCCATGCAACCCCAAGCCCCAGCCCAGGACCCTACTTCCGGACATAACGTTCACAACACCAAGACTTCCACCTGCCAATCCGCCAGATCCTATCCCATGACCAACCCAACCGTGCTGCCGCCGTTGCTGCTCCAACGCGGAAGCAATGCGTCACAAATACAGACGGGCCCAAGCAAATCCCCAGGTGACCTGCATCCAACCTGATCTACTCATACCTCCTGCCGCTTCTGGCCCTTGTCCCCAGCAACTCAGAGACCCTGAAAGAACCCAAAAACATCCATACCATGCACAAACGGAAAAGGCGAACCTCAAAACTGTCATAACAACACGACGGTAAAACCTCAACCAACTTGACCAACAATTCAAATGTAACAGCTTTCCTCAATGCCCTCCCCCCCCTCAGCTCCCTACCCTAACCCCTGAGTACCCTACATATGACCACGTCCTTTGTAGGGTGAAAACCGAAAAACAAGCTACCATTAAAGGACGACCCGCCAATTTCCCAGCAATGGTCGCGGCCGATAACCCCCTGTCAATGCAATGTAATAATTTTATTTTATTTAATTTAACAAATTTATTGAGTGCACAACTACCCGTAGGTGTCTCAGCGCATCACCCCTTGCTCCACCACTGCACGATCTCCATATGTCACATCTTGTCGTCATCCCATAAATGAGCCAAACTCCGCCCACGCCAGCCTGTAGGTCCGCTTCGTTGAGTCTGCCACAGAGTTCTCTACCAGGCCTAACACCCTCACTTCCCCAAGGAAGCCAGGATAGCTTGACTCCAGTAGTGTGGAGAGCATGGGACTCACGTCTGAGCATGCTCCTCCCACTCGGGCTGACAAATGCAAAAACAACAGTTGGTGGACAGAATGCAGAACAATGTCATACATTCACCCCAGTACAGAGATCTGGGCCTAAATTCATCGTTTTTTTTGCACTCCACACCACCCCAGTTCAGACATGGCCATATGCAAATCAGCCTTGACCCTGTGCCTCATGGGAACAGTTCAGCCCGAACTGCTAAGCCATGTCTTTCCTGGACCGAAATCAAGTATCCTAGGACCGGTTTCTGGCGACGGCTGATAGCCAGAAACCGGTCCTAGGAGTAAAAGTGTAACCACACACACACACACACACACATGCATGCACCCATGCCACCCATGCCACCCCAAAACCCATGTCCACCCTAAACCCTAAAACTACCCTTACCGACCAAAAACCCTTTCCCACCCTAAACCGTAAAATTCCCCTTTTTCACTCTTTTGTATACAGCTATAAAGGAAAAGAAATGGTGGCAGTGGAATATTCAAAACAGCCAGCACCTCCGCTAAGTTTGCATTTAGGTCAGTTCTTATATCTATTTCATTTACAGCGTGCTCTATGTCTTAATACCGTGCCACCCACAGTAACCCTTAATACATAATGGACATCTCCGAATATATCAGTCAACTTCGAAACATAGACAGAGCACAGCACCACGTATGTATACAAAGATCAAAGCGCCGGGAATCTGGATAAAATGGTCCAGAACTGTTCTGGACCACTGTATCCGGATTCCCGGTGCTTTGATCTATTCAATTAGACATGTTTTTTGAACCGTGAATACACATCATTAGAAGCCTTGAAAAAGTCGCGAATGGCAACGAAACACGTGTCGGCTGTAGCTGTACCAATATTGAAACTACAGAAACAACTGTGATGAAGATTGTTGGCTGAAATATCCACGGACTCGATAATTCTCGTTTCAGTGCCTACTCGAATCATGGGTTCACACTCTGCAGCTCTGGGCATTAGCCTGCTTAATCTCCACTACGCCCCCCCCCCGCGGCGGGATGCCTGGCTTTCACCTTGGGGGAAGCCAGGACGGGTTCCCAAGGCAAGCGCCGAGATGCCTACGGGTAATCGAGCGCTATATAAGAACGCATAATAATAATAATAATAACAGAATTTACCTCTCTGAACTTTGTATTAAAATAATTCTGCTGATTGGGATCAACGGGCCACATGCATCATTGTAGGAATTTGCGATTCCTAAATTGCAAAAATTAAGGAATCGCAATTTAGGAATCACAAATTCCTATGCATCAAGAAATCGCAAAAGTTTTTGCGATTTCTTAATTTTCCTAAATTGCGATTTCTTAATTGCGAATCGCAATTAAGGAATTGCGAATCGCAATTAAGGAATTGCTTAGGAATCAATGGGAAGGCATTCTCATTTTGCGAATTCGCAATTAAGGAATTGCAAAATGAGAATGCAAATTCAAGGGTGCAGGGGGGGTCCAAAGGACCCCCCCTGCACCCTTGATATGTCACATAACTACATTTTACTCACATACATGTCCCAAGGGCATGTGTGTGTGTAAAATATAGTTTCAAAAATGCACTTTTGTGCATTTTTGAAACTTTTCGCAAATTACCATGAAGGTTTACTTCATGGTAATTTTCCCCTTCCTAATTGCGAATACGCAATTTAAAAAAAATCATGCATAGCATTTAAGAAATCACAAAATTTGAGATTTCTTAAATGCTATCGCAATGTAAGAAATCGCAAAAAATTTCGATTTCTTAAATCGCGAAAAATGAGAAAAAAAATGATGCATCCCAAAAAAGGTTTTTGCATTCGCAAACGGCCGAATTTTGCGATTCGCACCGTTTGCGAATGCAAAAAAGCTTGATGCATGTGTCCCAATCAGCTGTATACATACTTGGTGCTGTGCTCTGTCTATGTTTCGAAGTTGACTAATATACAGCTATATATTTAGATATACACTTATAACATACATCCATATATACTTACACATACTTAACTTTAAAACTTTTTTTACAAATATGCCTTTACCATTCATGCCTTTACAACGAAATACATTGCAATGGCATGCTTGGTAAAGGCATATTTGTTGCAAAATCCTGCTTGGTAAATACTTGCGTGGTAGTGTCGCCTGCGCACTTAAGCCTGTGTGGTACCGGCTTTGTGTTAAAGGCTGTTTCCCCATTCCCATGATTTAATTTCCTATGAATTAGATTTGCTGTCGGAGCAAGCAAGTGTCTGTCTGTTTGGTTGATTCAAATAAGAGTAGGTTATAGGCAATCCAGGGGCAAATATAACTGGGCCTGAAAGTTCAGATTCCAAATATTATTGTCTGAGAGGTTTTGTTATGCTATGCAAGTTAATGTCTCTCATAGGGCTGCCTGTAGCTGAATGGTTTCTGGGGTCTTGATCAGATTCGAAGTTGTGGTGTTACATCAAATGTTGGTGCTCTCTTCAAAAGCTGGTGTAAGAGAATTCCAGAATATAAACTTCATGGATATAAAATCTGTGCTATCACATTTAGAGGCCCTATTTTTTAAACCTTTTTTTCGGAACCATTTGGCTGTCTAAATCTAAGGGGAAACTCCTATACACCCAGCCCAAATTTAATGTTTTGAAGATGCTTTACAATGCGAAAGTTCTTAACAGCCTTTCATTTCTACAAGGAATGGAACCCAGATTGGCTTCTTGGGCCGAGACATGACCTACGACTTCAGCCTGCAAGAGTTCAGACACCTGCCTGCGGTCATACCTATCAAAATGGTAAGTGCATTACCTGAGACTGAATGAACTGTTATTATCAGTGAACTACCTAATTCATCTGGAACACACTCCTTCAGGGGTTTCATTTGGTATTACATTCCACAATTACATTCGTGCTTAACAAGTTTGTCCATCAATCTAATATGCTGAATTAATTTAACTAAAAGTATTTCTAGCAGCTCAGTTTTCTACTGCACATCTGTCAAATAAACTATTAACAACTGAAATAAATAAAACATTACAGGCTAAATGTGGTAAGGGACAGGTTATAAAAAATGATTGCAAACAGTGCAGTGGTATGTGACTTGTCTGGTAATGTGCAGTGCGCCCATCTATTACTAGGTCACTTTGTAAAATCTGTAGTCATGGGGGTTGCAATGTGATGTAACTAATCAATATTGATTAAACAGCTCACTAATTGCAACACCCGGTGATTAGCTACAAACACACAGATAGTGGTCTTCAAGGAACAGCAAACCACTATTCCTGTGTTTGCATTCTCGAACGGGATTCTTACTTAACGCAGCCCATGTCCCTAAAGGAGTCAGTGTTGCTTTAAAGAAAAAAAAACTACTGGCCCAGATTTACTAACATTTTGCGTCAGGGTTGCACCACTTTTATGGATCCACAATGACGCAAAATGCTAGTAGGTATTTACAAAGCTAGGCAGGGGGCAATTTGCACTAGCTTGTGTGCCTTTCTAAATAAATTAACAAAATGAAGTGTTCCATGGGTGGAGCATGGGTGTTCCTGTGCATTCATCCATGAATGTCATGCAATCCCAGATTTACAAGAGTACTTTTATGGCTGCAGACACTCCACACTCGTGTTGGAGACACTGCACATAAAAAGATAGGCCTGTCCTATCATTTTATGTGCAGAGTTCTCCACTACTAATCGTAGGAAAGCTCCAGGACATTTAACCTGCGCTTCTATTGGAATTCTATAACGCATATTAGCAAGCCCATAATCGCCATTTTAGCGGCAGTTTCCTGCCGCTAAAACAGCAATCATTTTAACGAGGTTCTTGCTAAAATGCCTCTAAGTTCCTCAGGATCAATAATCAAGGGGTTATTTAGAGTTTGGCAGACAGGGTTGACATTGATAAATGTGGAGTATTGCCATAGCTGCTAAACTGACGGTCGGTTTGTTGTTGAAAAAACCATCATGTCATGTTTCCACGGATGGGGTCCTAGATGGATCTGCCAGTGGAAGGTTTATACCAAACACCCAACAGACATCAGCCATTGCCCTAAGGAACTCAGACTGACCTATTTAAGTTCTAGGTTGGGAATTTGTTTTGGAAAAAACTAAGATTTTGCAGAACGGTTTTAGGAAAGCCGAAAGGTTTGCTGAACACTTGCTCAAAACATTGCAGCCATTCAGCAAACCTACATTGTGTTCAGAGGAGCCGCCAGGAAGTCACTGAGTTCTTCACCGGGAAGGTGGAGATCTCTCAATATTGAGAGTTGTTGTCTGCCGATGGGTGAGGTTATAGCCCCCTTTGCCCTGTCAGTACAGCCAGTTGCCCACCAAACTTTACATAACTCCCTTTGTCTTCGTATTTTTGTTACATATGCTGCTCTTTCACTGTAACATTAAGATCAACAGCAAAACATAGGGGTATATTGACAAGAACGAGTGATAACTACCGCAAGTGCAGCGTAACGCAATTTTCAACATCGCAGCCTATCGTGGGAAAATAACCCTGTGTCAACGTAGAATTTACAACACCAGATAGACACCAGATAACGCGCCAAATGGCCACGTCAAAATAAACACCACGCCAAAAAAATGCGAAACACGAACGCCCAAAAAGTTGCGATAAGGCTAATTACGATACAAAAAGCCGTGAAAACCAGCGGCAGGCCTGCAAATCCCACGCGTCTGGCGAGACAATGCACTATAAAAGCAACAAAAACAACACACCAGAAAGAATCCAATGTGCGCAGAAACATGGATGCACCCTGACTCAGCGCAAAGGCCAATGCGAACCCCACCAGCCCCACAGACCACCAGCAAAGAACAACGGGGTCAGCGATGGCCACGGAGAAGAGGGAGAGGAAGCCGGAAAACAAGACCAGTGGAGGCGACAGGACACTACCAGCAACTGACCCACAATCAGACTACCTTGAATGCAGCTGGAGTGTCGAGGGCGCCAATGGAGGGGCACAAGAGGCACTGGCATGACGTGAAGACATAAACCCAAGGCCCAAAGCAGCTGCCATCAGGAAGGCAGCAGAAGTGGCAGGGGGTGGGAGTCCTGCACCACAGGAGGAGCTGGAGGAAATGGAGGCCATTCATCCTAGTGGAGACGGTGCAAGGAGGTGGGAGTACGGACACAGCTTGAGAGGACCTGACACAACAAAAACAGGGTGAGGAAAGCACAGGGACGGGGGGGCCGGGGGTAGAAGGGCACAATGGCACACATGCACAACGACGTGTAGCACATTTGCACACCCACAATTACCCAGGGCCATGTACCCCATCCCCGTGGCACACTGCAACACACACACATAGCAATCACAGCACTTTCCTTGACAATGTGTCACAAAGTGCAACCCCGACACTGCAGAACAGGGGACACAACTGGGTACGCCTATGCGCAGCAACAGGCCAATCGTATTTGGACACTGCCCCCCTCAAATTGCCAGCACCGCCCAAACAGTCACAATGTACACGATCTGCATGTCTGCAAGAACAATGCACCAACATAAATGTCAACACAATGTCAACATGCATCTCACCTTCACATTGTAGAGGGACAACAACACCTCCAGCAGGGCAGAACAGACAACCCATCAGTGATGCCGGAGACGACCACCACACCCTCGACACCGATGCCACACAACAGCCCATGGACATTAGATGCAACCCACCACCAGGACCAGGGCAGACAAGCTACTTAGAGGAGAACCCAGCCCCTGCAACAGATCACACAGACTGAAGGATCCGCAATCAGTTGACTCACAACATGTCATCGACCCACACATGGCACCCCAATGCCAGGTGCCAGATCACCAACAGGAGGTGGCCGAACAGGTGCGGGTGTGGTCAGAACCCATGGCAGGCGAACTAGATCACAGACGTGGGTGTCTATTACCCTTCAGGGACCACCCACATCCCACATAGGAGACCCACACTGCCATGGAGACACATGCAGATGTACGCTCCAGGACAGAACCACGCCCAGGGGAACGCACACATAAGTCACACACCCACGTTGGCTCTGCGTACGACAGCCCAGTTCCTTCCCCTTACGAATTGAGAGGGTGACGACAAAGCTTCATGTCCAAGCTCTAACACGCTGCCAGTGGAGACATGTCTGCATCCACTGTACACAGCACAATGTATTGTCGTAGGGCCTAGGGCCCTCATGCAGACAGCAAGACCACGGGACACACGCAGATATGATGATGACCTGGCTACGGGCTCGTGCACCCGGACCCTTTATTAGCAGGGCCACAGGTACAGTGACGCCTGTGTTGGATGTGTGTGGGGTAAGTGCAAGCCAGCCCATAGGGAGGTGATGGTGCTGGCAACAAATACAATAGAGAATACTATGAATACGGAAACAGACAATACCAGCATTACAGGGACAACTGCGGAGCATCATGGAGGTAGCCGGAGCAAGTCCAGGGGTCACACAATTAGCAAACAGAAGTGTCCGTGAGTTGCAGTGCGCTGAGTTCGGGGCACTAGAGATGAGCGCACACATGTGAAGAAAATGTCTAGGATTGTGTCCCTTTGGGACATTTCCAAAGCAGCTGCAGGGGGGTGGGTGTCACACCCACATCATCTTCATCATCATCGTCCCAGGCCTCCCACACTGCCTGAGGTGACATTGCTGCATGAACTCTCTACAGCACAGGCCAAAAACAGTCATGATCGATGATTCATGGTGCACTGAGCTAGTGGCACCTGGAGCTCTGAGCAGGGGAGCAGGCAGAAGATGGCGTCCACAACAGGTGTGTGCAACTCCGTCAGTCTACCAGTACGACCGTTTCAACACTGGCAGTTGGCGGTTGGATTTGGTCCTGGCGGTGGTGGGGTGTGTCTTCTGCTGTGATGAGACATCTAGGCCGGTCAGACCTCAATTTGATTTGAGAGCCCTGGTGGGCCGCAGTTGAAGCCGGAGGCAGCAGACAGCGCAGGGCCACAGACACATGCCGTCGATGAGCCCAAGACCACTGTCACAGAGGTAATCCAATATCTCAGAAGAAGGGGTCCCTGACACGACCAGCACAGAGATAATGGCCCCGGATGCACAGCGGCCGGCACAGGCACCCTGTGATGGGACAGTGACTTGAGGTCAACTGATGTAGGGCCACGCAGACTGAGCAGTTCCTCATCAATATCGAAGGGGAATATGGCAGAGGGTCGCGGGGGACAGTGGAAGGTGTCCCCCAGGGCATGAAGCAGAGGGCAGTAACTATCTGGAAGCAGCAAATGGAGGAGTGGAAAGCGACTGCCTCGTTGCCACCACCAACTCAGCATCAGATGCATGAGGATGGGTACTACCGCCTAGTCCATTGAGTCAGACGCCATCAATGTACGAATAGAGCGTGTTCATAGTAGTCGGGGAACAGGCTTAGTGGCACCGGGGCTGAGTGGGGATGCAGTCTGCGATGATGCCGGTACACTGATGTGGACTTCTGCATTGCCACATCAAGACTCCGTGACTTACTGGACAGCAGTGTAGGCCGGAGGCAGCAGTCAGCAGTGGGCCACAGCCACGTGTCACCGGCTGGTGTTGAACAGGGTTAGTGGTACCACGTGACATAGGTTGGTGATGAACAGGGTTAGCGGCACCATGTTGTCGCAGGCTGGTGTTGAACAGGGTTAGTGACATCAGGGCAGTTGTCGGTAGTGTTCGATCACCTCCATCACGATGATCCTTTTTTCCACCCAAATACAATGCGTCATACTCTTACACCTCTCCTTGCATGCAATGATTTGTACTCAACCTTTGAATAATCGATGTACAGTTCCAATTCTGTGACCTACTCAAGCGCAGCGTAGTCCAAGAGCAGTAGTCCGTATGGGCCTACAGAATCTTGTGGCTGTGATGTAACTATGGCCTCTCGCCACCACAACGAAGGGTGCATAGTGACATACACTCACCCATAATTCATGTGCTCTGCCATTGTGTACTCAATACTCACTTCCAAATGTGTGACCTACTTGTCCGCTCTGCCTGCATTTGGAGTACGTCAATGAGAAAGGAATACTGCGAGCCTGGGTTGTGGAGGGTGTACTGGTCTGAGGAGGCTGTCAAGGTCGAAAGCCTCGGGCACCTGCATGTAGTGGGCCCTCTTCGACACACCAGTGTCGGTAGGTGGGCATTGAGGCCCGGGTGCGCAAGGGTGAGCAGGACTGGTTCGGGGAGCAGCATCCTGGGGTGCAGCATGCGCACAGGTTCTCTAGCAACAGCGCTCACGGCATTGGCCTTGTGGCGGGGGGTGAGGCGCCTCCCTGGCAGAGACGTTGGGCTTTCCGGAAGAGGACCACGCCCAGAGTTATGTGCCATTTATTCACACCCCTAAGCTGACACTTACGGGGGTTGTAACAGGCTACAGTTCCGCGTACTTGCCCACTGGCTGGGTTGACATGGTTGCATACAAGGCACCCCAAACACCAGCGGTGTGTGTCTCCATGGACATGCGCGTGGTCTGCTTACTGCAGTGTGGCCAGCACATCCACGATACACTTGGCATTGTGTTAATTGTCATTCATTAGTCCCTTGCCTCCTTTGCACATGCCTGGTCCCCACCTCTGCCGACATTCTGCTATTGTGTGTCCTAGGTGCCATGCGTTGATGGCTCATGTCCATGGCTGGCCCAGGTTCCCACTGTGAGTTGTGCTGTCGTGTCTGGTGGGTGTGCATGTTGTGTGTGAGATTGTGACATGTGCATTTCCTGTGTTGTGAGTTGAATGATTGTGGAGTTGAGGTGTGTGGTGTGTGCATTTGGTATTGGCAAACAGGCAGTGCATTTCCGTGGGTGCCATCCTGGTGGCGCAGATGGATGATGGACTGTCGGGAGGTGCAGGTATCATGCACACTACCTGGGTGGTTGGCTGCGGCGTCGGCGGTGATTCAATCAAGCACAGAACTTGTAGAGCGCACTACTTACCCGTGTGGGTCTCAAGGCGCTGCGGGGGGGGAGGCTGCTGCTACTGCTCGAAGAGACAGGTCTTGAGGAGCTTCCTGAAGGTGAACAGGTCCTGGGTCTGCCGCAAGTGGGTGGGGAGGGCGTTCCAGGTCTTGGCCACGAGGAAAGAGAAGGATCTGCCTCCGGAGGTGGTACGCTGGATTTGTGGGACGTCGGCAAGGCTGGCGGAGTGGAGCTGGCGGGCGGGGGTGTAGAAGTTGAGTCTGTTGTTCAGGTAGGCTGGTCCGGAGTTGTGGAGTGCTTTGTGGGCGTGGGTGAGGAGTTTGAAGGTGATCCTCTTGTCAGTGAAGATCTCTGAGGTGGGGGGTGATGTGGCTGAGTCGGGGGAGGTTGAGGATCAGGCGGGCCGAGGCATTCTGGATACGTTGTAGTCATTGTAGGTGCTTGGTTGGGATCCCCGCATAGAGTGCGTTGCCGTAGTCCAGCCGGCTGCTGACGAGGGCTTGGGTCACAGATCTTCTGGTTTCGATCGGGATCCACTTGTAGATCCTGTGAAGCATGCGAAGCATGCGGAGGGTGTTGTAGCAGGAGGAGGAGACGGCGCTGACTTGTTTGGCCATGGAGAGGGAGGAATCGAGGTTGATTCCTAGGTTGCGTGCATAGTCCGTGGGTGTTGGTGCTGTTCCTAGCGTTGTTGGCCACCAGGAGTCGTCCCAGGCAGACGGGGTGGGGCCGAGGATGAGGACTTCCGTCTTGTCCGAGTTCAGCTTCAGACGGCTGCTCTTCATCCTGTCGGCGACAGCCTTCATTCCCTCGTGGAGGTTGGTTTTGGCAAAGTGAGGATCCTTGGTGAGGGAGAGGATGAGCTGGGTGTCGTCAGCATAGGAGATGATGTTCAGGTCGTGTTGGCAGGCCACTTGTGCGAAGGGGGCCATGCAGATGTTGAACAACGTCGGGCTGAGGGATGAGCCCTGGGGTACGCCGCAGATGAGGTTTGTAGCTTTGGAACAATGAGGTGGGAGGCAGAACTTCTGGGTTCTGTCGGAGAGGAAGTGGTCCAGTCTAGGGCTTTTTCCCGGATTCCGGCTTCTTGGAGGCGTACTCTTAGTGTGCGGTGGCATACCGTGTCGAAGGCGGCTGACAGGTCCAGGAGGATGAGGGCTAAGGTTTCGCCGTTGTCTAGTTGGTGTCGGATGTCGTCTGTGGCAGCGATGAGGGCTGTCTCGGTGCTGTGGTTCTGTCTGAATCCGGATTGCGACAGGTCTAGGATGTTGTTGTCCTCAAGGTGGCGGGTCAGCTGTATGTCAGCGATTTTCTCAATGACCTTTGCCGGGAAGGGGAGCAGGGAGATGGGGCGGAACTTCTTGAGGTCGGTGGGGTCCGCTCTGGGTTTCTTGAGGAGGGCGTTTATTTCGGCATGCTTTCAGCTTTCTGGGAATGTTGCTGAGTCGAAGGAGATGTTGATGACCTTCTGTAGTTGGGGTGCGATGATTGCGTACGCTTTGTTGAACACGTGGTGTGGGCAGGGGTCTATTGGTGATCCAGAGTGGATGGAGTTCATGATCTTTCATGTCTCGTCGTCGTAGACCTGGGCCCATGATGTCAGCTGGTTGGTGCAGGTGGTGTTCGGGGTGGGATCAGTCGTGGTTGGGGCTGGTGGTGCGTTGAAGCTGTCGTGGATGTCTATGATCTTGCGGTGGAAGAAAGTGGCCAGAGAGTCGCACAGTTCTTGCGAGGGCGGGATGTCATTGGTGTTGGCGTTGGGGTTGGAGAGTTCCTTGACGATGCGGAAGAGCTCTTTGCAGTCGTGTGCGTTGTTGTCCAGTCGGGTTTTGAAGGAGGATCTCTTGGTTGTTCTGATGAGTTGGTGGTGTCTGCGAGTGGAGTCCTTGTGGGTGGCATGGTTGTCTGGTGTGGTCTTGGAGCCATTTTTTCTCTAGCATCCGGCATGTGTGTTTGGAGGTCTGGAGTTCCTCAGTGAACCAGGCGGCTTTCTTGCTGGAGTGGTTGATGGAGGGGTTCTTTAGCGGAGCATGAGTGTTGGCGCATCTTCGATCCACTGTCTGAGGTTTCGGGCGGCGTTGTCGGGGTCCAGTGCGAGGTCAGAGGTCTGTTGGTTCTCTGTGATTTTGCCCCAGCATCGGCGAGGTAGTTGTTGAGTGTGGTGGTGCGTAGTTTCCTTCTTGAATGTGAAGTGGATGCAGTGGTCGTCGGTCCAGTGGAGTTCGGTGATGTGGTTGAAGGCGACGTGGGTGCTTGTGGAGACAATGGGGTCGAGCGTGTGTCTGGCGGCGTGGGTGGGTTCAGTGACGAGCTGTCGGAGGCCGAGGTTGGCGAGGTTGTCGATCAGGGTGGTGGAGTTGGTGTAGTTGTTTTTGAGGTGGTAGTTCAGGTTCCCGAGGAGGACGTAGTCTGTGGAGGTGAGTGCGTGGGTGCTGGCGAGGTCGGCGATGGAGTCGCTGAACAGGGCCCGGGGTCCGTGAGGTCTGTAGATGAGTGTTCCTCTGAGAGTGGTCTTGGGGTCGGTGTGGATCCAGAAGCGGGGATGTTCGGCGGAGTTCATAGAGTTGTATGCGAGGGTGTGGACCTGGAGTGTGGCTTTGTGGACGATGGCTATTCCTCCTCCGATTCCATTTGCGCGATCCCTGTGGGTGATCTTGTAGCCGTCCGTCGATGTCCGGTGCCGAGGATTCGTTCCACCAGGTCTCGGTCAGGAATGCTACGTCTGGGGCCGTTGTGTCGAGTAGGTCCTAGAGCACGACGGCGTGTTTGCGTGCGGAGGTGGTTGGGTCCGGTCCTTGGAGGCTTGGTGGTTCTGTCACAGGAGAAGTTGCAGGTGTGGCAGAAGAAAGGTCCATGGGTCCGTTTCGGGCGGCCAGGAAGCAGCGATGGTCCCTGCCAGCTTTGAGAGCGAGGTGGGTGTTGGCGTTGTTTCGCAGTCTGGCGTTGCGGGGGGCGCGGGATCTAGGGGTCCTGGCTCTGGGCGTGGTCCAGGCGCGGACGGGCACAGACGGGCTAGCCTTTGGCGCGCCATCGGCGCACCCGCTGTGCGCGTCTGCTGCGCTTCCGCGCGGCATCCTCCATAAAAGGCTAAGTGGGAGGGAGGAGCAGCTGGGAGGCGGGGGTGGGGCGGCCAATAGCGGGATACAGAAGGAAAAGGGGGCGGGTCGCAGGGGGGCAGCGGCGGGGCGGGAAACAGAAGGCAAAAGTTGGCGGGCTGCAGGGGAGCAGCGGCGGGAAGCGGGTAGCGGCAAGGAGCGAAGGACACAAGATAAGCGCTAACACTAACCTGAAAAGAAAGCACAAATAAAACAGTACACGCACATAATCAGCAGACCAGTCAGTCAGTCACGATGCAGGCAGGCAGCACAGGGGGGCACACCAGGGGTGAACTCCCGGCGGCGGCAGCAGCGGGGTCAAGGCACACGCTCACAGGAGGAGCCGTGCGGCGTGGGGAGCGACCTGATCCGCAGTGCTCCACTGTTGCCTGCATATTGGTGAGATATGTGCTCTTTCTATTGCGCTTCTTGTAGTCAAGGGCCACTGGTAGGACATGTGTGCAGTCAATTGCCCCCTGACACGTGCGTGAAGCCAGCTGTGGTGTACACACCTCGCTTGGTCTCCAGCTGTTCCTGTGCAGTATGTGAAGTGCAGTTAGTGGGATACCATGCTGATGGTGTCATCCATGACCATTGCAGGGGACTTGTATTGGCCTGGCTGTGTGACTGCTCCATCTCAGGCGGATGTTGTTTGGTGGGTGCCAGAGACCAACAGGTGCAGCACGGCCAGCAGCTTTGTCTGTGATGGGATGTTGGTTGTCTGCTATGTTGGTGCCTTCAGCCTGTGGGCGATGGATGTCCCTTTGGGCGTATAGTGGGCAATGGCATTCTCTGGTGTTGGGTCTGTGAGGTTGGTGCATTTTCAGTGGGCCACTCTCTTCGTCTGCGCTGCCTCAGTGTTGATCTGGGGGGGTATGTGTCCGGGGAAGGGTGGGGGTGGTTATTGGGCCCTCTTGGGTGTCTGGCCCCTATGTTCAGTGGCTCCATGACATCTGTTGTTCTTCAGGTGTGGCTGTGGGCTGGTCTCCCTTTTGTGGTGCAGGCTGCCGTCCGACTTTACACCAGGTCAGAGCAGGTGCTAGTTTCCTTCTGCTAATGCGCCTTATCATCTGTTTTGTGTTCTTATCGCCGATCTGGCTGTTCGTTTAGAATGTTGCGGAGTGATGTTTATGCTGCTGGAACGCCTACTCTGCATCTCATTAGCAATAGTTGCTGGGGTCATCTGCGGCAATGTTTTTTGCGGCTGCTATTGCTCGTAAACTGGTGTTATGGGCAATTTACACCAGCTTGTGAATAGGGTGATGAGTTGATTGCAACTTTGGCTACGATAAACTGCCGGTAATTCGGCAATAGCTCATTGTGAATATGCCTTATAGGGTTCACACACACCGAATTCTTCAAAATGTATGCCTCGATTTGGTAAAAAGCTATTTCTTTATTCTCTCATTGCAGGGAGATGAGTTGCAGACGGTTTGCACCTACAACACATTAGGACGTCACAATGTAACATTGGTAAGTTCATTTTTAAAAAACACACTCTCATTCGCCATTATTAAGAGCATGAAAAGAATATTACCAGCTGTGTGTTTGCTCCAACAGTCAACTTTCGGTTAAATGTCAAAAGCTCTTTCAGCAAGGGGTTTGAAAGGGCTGTTTCCTCCTAATTGTAGTGTGGAATGGTGTACATCAAAAGTTTTCAATCCCATGTGATTGAAAAACTGGATCAGGTACCGACGAAGAAGATGGCAAATGGTTTGCAATGAGGAAAGGACCCTCCTGCGACTCAAAATCACAAAATTAAAGGCTGGTCGCAAACGTCAGTGCACAATTTGATACCACCATTTGCGACCAGCCTTTTAGTACATCTGGCCCTTTGTCTCCAGATATCTTGCAACTTCTTAAAAACAAAAACAGAGCAAAGGAAAAATGCCCCAATTCTATGGTCTCAGTCATTGAGCACAGAAAAAGGAGGGTCCTTCGAGTTCTGCTAAACATGTGCGCCACACAAATATTCCCTAACCATGTCACTAATAAAAAAATAAACTGAGTTAGGACCTTACAGCCTGTCTATGCATGGCCATAAGGAGATAGTAGATTTCTATGCAACTTAAAAAAAAATGTAATTTTTCCTGGAGGCTTCCAGAAAGAATGTTGAATTTGAATAATACTGTCGCTTTAGAGGTTGCTGCATGAGTCAGAGGATTGTTCTATTCTTTCAAAAGGTTTCATATGAGAGGTCTATCAGTTATAGGGCACAGTAGTATGCACCATGGAAACAGCACCGTTTCAAGTTGTGAGTGGGGATGAGGACATGTTTTCGGAAATCTTTATTCATGACTTTAACACCGATGTTGAACCACTCATGAAATAATGCATGTTCATGTGTTTGATGTCCCGCAGGTCTCTCCATCCATGCAGGATTTGGCCTGGTGTCATTTCCAAGTTCTTTCTTCCTACTCGTTGTTTTTTCTGTCTTGGAGAGTCACGGGTAGTAAACCCATTAGCCAACCTTTGGGCTTTTCTTCTGTTGGACACATGTTTTGTAAGCACAGGACTCCCACAGCATGATTTTTAATGGTAACATAGAACGGCCCATGATGGTCTGCCAGCTGATCCCTTGGTCAACTGCTCTCTATGCCATTCCAGAATCCCCCTCCTCACGAGAAGCAAGTTACCAGGGAACAGCAAGCATTCCACAAGGAATGTACACTATGAAATACAGAGTATATGCAGAAATACAACACAACTAAGAAATACAGAGTATACAGAGATACAACACATCTATGAAATACAACACGTCTAAGAAATACAGACTATACAGAGATACAACACATCTATGAAATACAACACATCTAAGAAATACAGAGTATACAGAGATACAACACATCTATGAAATACAACATGTCTTAGAAAGGCAGAGTATACAGAGATGCAATACATCTATGAAATACAACATGTCTAAGAAATACAGAGTATACAGAGATACAATTCATCTCCTCCCTTAGCAAAACCATCAAGATGCTTAGGCTTAACTCTGACACGAGAAGAGCGAACTCAAACAGGAATCTCCCCCGACTTGACATTGGAATCAACATTTGCACAGTTGGACTGACCCGGCGCAGCAGAGTCAATTACAATTTCATCAAGCGGAATTTCTTAACAGACATTGGAATCATATTGACAACTCTCTCGAGAATTCCCAGGATTATGAAGCTTCAACCATTCTTTTTGATCAGTGGTGATCCAGCGCAAAACCCAACTATTTGCTCAGGGATTAACTCTTACAATATCTCATAAATGGCCCATACACATTCACCCATATCCCTAAGGCACTGGGGGTCAATTTTGTTTTGAAGTTCAGTTACCAATGTCAATTATTAATTCCTATTCAAATTTTCTCATAATTATCTAACCTTCTAATCAACTTTCCCTCTAATGGGAATGGTGAGGGTCCCTTGAGATAGGATCAAGGGACAAAGAGACAGGACCCAGGACAGGTTAAGGACAAGAACAGCTAAACCTCCCTGCAAGTTCTAAACTACACCCCTAAAGATACCCCAATTATAGCAAAAAAAATTCCATATCCATCCCACCAAAATGGCAACAAATTGCATTTTCTAACAGCTGATTGTCTATACGAGTAGGTGGTTCTATCACCCTCTGGTGACTTCACCCCAAACATCTGACATCTCTTTCTCATAATTTCCGTTCTCACAGGTTTTTAAATCCTCTATTTAGAATACATTCAAATGTTTCAATTCAATAAAGTTTATTCAGCATCTCAGCATCTTCGGAGGAAGGGATGTCCATTACAATGATCATCCATACTCTTTGGCAGACGGACAAATGTTCCGTGACCAATGCCCTCCACCTTCAGGGTTGCTTGCTTGCTGATCAAAGCACTTTTGCTCAAGTCTGTCAGCTCTGACATGCTCCTCTTTTTCTCTTCCCCCTCCCAATCAGCACAGCATCAGACAAAATGGGTTTCGAGTCCTGCATACTACAGTACATGTAAATGAAAATGTATTAATTATTTGACAATGTAGTTTTCACCGTGTACCTCCTCCCATAACTATTCCCAGTTATTATTACATAGCTTTTACGCTGAAAGCGGCATACGTTAGTATTTCTGAATTGGATTGCATCAGTTGCGCATGCGTACTTTTTCTTTCATATGCGGTACTTACAGAAGTGTAGGTTTTATTTTGTTAGTTTACATTAGTGTAAGTTTGTGCAAGGCTTTTTCCCATTTGTGCATATGTGTAATGCATATTAATTTTTATTTCTACTTACTGTTAGTACATATTATGAGAGTGCTGCTTCTAAGCAAGTTTCGCCTTTATGAAACCTCGCTCCATCAATCCCCCCTTTGATGGCTTCCTAGAGCCATCATAAAATACCTACCATACCGTGTGCTATCTTTAATTTACAGCTCTGAGTCCTTATCTCCCTTTTCATCTAAACCTTACATCATTTTGTAATATTCTCCTTTCATTTCTTCTGGCTCTCTTTCTTCTCTCTTTCTCTTTTTCACCTTTTTTTTATTATCTGTTTCTGCCACCTCATCCCTTCTCTTATTCCTAAAACATTTGCAAATTGTTATCAGCATTAAAGCTATCATTGCTATGGAAACGAATGGTATTAATATTTTTCCTAGTAATCTACTTCCACAGGTATTAAACCATTAACCTTTTGAGGAGAAACTTGTATCCAGTCTCTCCAAAACACTCCAGTGAGATCAGTTCTGTATGTAATTCTGATATATTTTTAATATAGCCTTCTATCCCTTGACTTTTATCAGGCATGTACGTAGAGTGATGTTGAAATTGTAACATGCCACAGACTCCACCCTCCTTTGCCAATAGAATGTCAAGGGCAAGTCAATTTTGTAAAACCATTGATCTGATAGCCATTTCAGTATCTATCATTACTGGCCACCATTGTAATGAACACATGGTGTGTCCCCCTGTCTTTCTGCACCCTCTGTTCCTGCACAGGAAGAAATGCACTTCATGGTGCATTTCTTCCCGTGCAGGTGCATGCTGTGGTCATCCAACGACTGTGCATTTCTAAGGCTTCTTTGAGCCTTAGAAAGGCACCGGCCTGGGACCACCGCAGCACACACTGCCTGCCAGAATTAATCCAGTTATTCAGCAGGTAGTCTGACTTCGAGTTTGGCAGTTTTCCTGCAGGGCACTGGCATGGTGGCCCGCAGGAAGACCGCCAAACTCATAATCAGGTCCTAAGTGGAAGGCCTGAGTCAAAATTTGACCTTCACACTAAATCCTTTTTCTGGAGCTTTTTCCCTCAATGACCAGCAAGGCACTTTGTCAGGCTGGATTCGGTACAGGTTCACTGGCTTGGATTTCAGCGAGGTTGGGTCAAATCCTGGAAGTCTGGAGCTCTTGAGCATTCAGTGGGATGAACCTGAAATTGTTGGGTAGTTCCTATATTGCCAATAGGCTCTGCGCATTGGAATAATATATCCTATAGATGTGACGTAGGACTTCTGTCTACTAGGTCTCTATCGAAATATACTAGACTTAATTGTGAGTGCCAGCTAGCTCAGTGGACACTGGAAACTTTCGAATAAACAAGAAGGGATTCGTTTCTGAAAACCGTATAAACATGACAACTTTGTTTCCTCCAAGATAAAACTGATCTTCAGAGTTGTGGAAACAATAGATAGATATTTCACTCAGTCAATCGTGCATTCTTCGTTTCACCAGAGGTGCAGAGAAAATAGATAGATGGGCGTTTGCAATAAAAGGATTTATTGAACAGTCTTCTTTCCCAAGCATTAGAAATGAACTGCTACAATCGTAAAACTGGTTGTAAAATATAATGCATACAGTAGAAAGAGTAGAATAAAATAATACTGTAAGAGCATTGTATGGTTCCTAAACCATAAATAAATACATACATAAATAACAGAGGCTAAAAGTTCTCAACTGGTGCTTCTAAAATACGCCTACCCTGATGTACCTAACCTTAGCTTAGTATGAGGGAAGAAGTAAGTGAGGTGTAGAATAAATATAGTATTCTTTTGCCAAGAATGTGTCTAAGATTTCTCTTAGGGTCTAATCAGCTCTGTACCTTGATTTGGAATGAAGAGGGTCAGGCTCAGGACTCGATTTCCCAGCAACCGGCAAGGGTAGCTTGGAAACACTGGAGCTGGATTTATCGGCAGGAGAAAAGACAGCGTCTCTCTCAGTGCGTCTGCTGGAGGGTCGGCTTCCTTCGGCACTTGCAGTAGCAGGATGCGTCGGGCAAGTAGATAGTCGAACTGCTCCAAACCACCGTGTGCTTGCTAAGGCAAGTGCGGGCATATTTATACCATGCAGTTGCTGAGTTTGACGTAAAGGTGGACATAATAACGTCATAAAAGAGTCTCAGTTCTTTGAAAACTCCATGAGTTCTTGGACAAGTCAGTTCTCGAGCAAGGGGAAGTCCCTAGCTGGTGCAGCCGAGTTTTCCAAGAAATCGTTGTATATTTTCGGAACTAGTGGAAGTAGCCCTGCCATATTTGGACTGCATGAGCTATGCCTAAATATGGTTATGATTCTTATGCCTATATAAGGACATAGTGGTTTATACCTATATAAGGGCATGAATCGGGAAAATTACAGTAGGGTCCTAAAATGGTACACAACAAAATCCAGGCCAGCTCGAGAATAAAGGTAGCCATGTTGATTCTCGATGTAGGGTTTGTCACTTCATTGAGCTTTTCCCAAAAGTTGATCCAAACATCTGGAACTTCTTCCTGAAGTCCTTCCTGAGGGTTCAGATTGTCTAAAACACAAATCCAAGGGTCTGGAGTCTCCATGGGAAGTCTGCACTACAATTCCCATAATGCACTTGGCCAAATCCTTAAATAAACTATTGGATGCACTCCAGGATGGGGACTCTTGGTGGAGGGGATGCAGGTGGGATATGTTAACCTGTAGTTTGCAGGGAGTCCACTCCTTGGGCCTACAGAGTCATTCTGGTGCTGAATCCCACAGTGTGGCGCAGGAGCAGTCCTGGTGAGTGTAGTCCGTTTGGTGCAGGCCAGGGCGTCAGCAGGGCAGTCTTCTCTTCTTGTTTCTTCAAGCAGCGGATCTGAGGAGCTATGCAGCTCTCCCATATTTATCCATGGTTCCTGGGTGTCACGCAGGGGGGCACCCCTGGCTAATGGGATGCAGGGTACAACCCAGGTGTATGACCCCTTACTCCAAATTGAAGTATATTCCTATCCCAGAAAGCATAATTCTTTCAAAATCCAGAATGGAGGAATTCTCTCCAGAGGAGCTGGATGAGGGTAACCCAACATACTGGTGGAGCTAATTTTCCTTAACACTCCCTTTCCAACTCTCTCTCTAATCTATTTACAGAAGCTCCTGTGTGGCTGAAAAAGCCGGCTGTAGGGGTGGGCCTGTGCCGTACTAAAGTGACATTCTCCCCTTGAAGACCAGTTTGGCTAACCCTCACCCCATTCCTGCCATCTGCTCTGTAGCTTGTACTTCTCCACCCATATGAAACCTATTGTGTTCTCTTACAGGGCACTACACTCCTCAACAGGCAACACTGACACAGCCTGGGAGCAGGCTGGCCAATCAGGAGAGAGCAGCTAGAAAGATGGACTTTGGCTCACAGAAAAGAAAGTGTAATAGCTTCTTTCCTGTAATAGGTATTACACATCCAACAGTGGCAAGTTGTGTTTATTCTAATTATTAGTTTGATACCTTGAAGTATATTTTTTTACATGGCTCCTATCAATATTTATGTTTAAATAATATATTACAATGTTAGCCTATGGAGCCATTCACTACAATAGGGAAAATGTAATCAGCAGTTTTTCCCTCACCAGGGCATATGAAACATATTTTATAATGTTTATGCTTATATTTACAAAGCACCCTACCCGTGGGGCACCTAGAGGAGACCTTAGGGGGACTTATGAAAAAATAGGGTAGTTTGAGACTTTGGAAGTACCTGTAAATCCAAATTCGAATATGCATATTATTTTATTTTTAAAACAGTCTGCAAAGCAAGGCTGTTTTTAAAATGACAGCAGGCAAACCAGCAGCACACACACTAGTGCAGGAAGTCTGCTGGGCCTCCAAACCTCCTAGCCCATTATATACTGGAAACGTATAGGTAGGTGGAATCCCTCTAGTCCTAGGGACTTACCGGGTCTTCCAGTGGCAATTGTAATTAGACCATATACCTTAACAGCAGAGTAAGGGCCCAGGGCCCAATAAGCAAAGCCCAGGGCACAGTCAGGGTCAGTTACCACCAGTACCAAGCGAAAAATGGGGGTGATCAGGGCAAAAAGGATGACTTTCTCATATTTGGTTTCTGTGACTCTTTCAATTAGATCATGAAAGTATTTTTACTTGCCAATAATTTCACTTAGCATCATGTTTTCTGTTTCCCTTTGTAGATTGTGCCACATCATAAAAGCCATCAGTATTTGGACGATCGGGTCCATGGACACTCCAATGTCACTCTACTGCTTCATTAAAGACTCTCAAACTAGTGGTTCAGGTTCAGGTTTTTGGCCAGTTTTCATTTATTTTTGGGTCTTTTCCTATTGAGTTGGACATCTTTTTGCTTACTGTACCAAGTAAGGATTAGAAAGCAGTATGAGGGAGAAATTGTGAGTGTTCTTACAGAAATTCTTTGAAATTCCCAAACTATGGGGCATTGTCTTTGATAAAGGTGTGATGGAAAATAGACACAGTTCAGATTCAGTCAACAAGATTGCTAGGAGATACCAATAGATTTTAATGAGCTTGGACATTCATTCACCACTCTTTTAAGGCTGAGATGCAGACTGAAAACAGGCTTTCGATGATGGCACCACTATGAGCTCAAAGCATGCTGGAGACAAATATACGCCATGCAATTAATTACTGATCATTTCACAACATTTGGGGATACACGCTTTCACTTAGGAGTGCTCTATTATCCTACACTTAGATTGAGGCCTGTACGCTTCAATTGGAATTTCATTTATTTTTTATAGGTAAGATGTACTTCTAGAAATACAAAACTCAAAAAGTATTTACTAACAAGGCGTGCATGTACACAAATATTGGTTACAACTATTTCAAACAAACATGTTAATGCCTCATTTATTTAGACCCTCACTTTGGACAATTATTACTAAATGAAATCAGCCACCATTCTAACAAAAACACACAGGTTGCAATATTTCACAGAGTATAAATACTTCCTTGGGGTCTGATTGACAAAGGTAGTGTAAGTTTACTATTTTTTTGTTATTCAATCAATACATTTTGAGAGTTGTAGCTTTACAACTGCGGAGGCTCTGCACTCCGCTCATAAAAAGATGGGACAGGTCTATCTTTATATGTGCGGAGTCTCCCTAATGTGTATGTTGACTCCCCAGTCGTAGAGACACTACTAGCATAATTCCTTAGTAAATAAAAAACATTTTTTAAACGTACACTAAAGTGTAAGTTTACCTTTGTGAATCAGGCCCTCAGTATCTCAAAGAAGTGCTTCTGATAGAATTCATTGTAGAGTCCCAAAACTCATTAAAGGAATCTGATCTGTATCAACATGATGTACTTCACAATTGCAATATTCATAATTGTCTAATGCTAGTTATTCTTCAGCCCATGCAAGACTGATGGCAGTTCTCCTTACTCGTTTGTGGGGACCTCAAACAAACAAGGAAGGTTCGCAGCATCACCAAGGCTTCTGACAGAGTGGCCTACTAATTGCTTCAATCTATATAAAATCTATCACAGGTCTTGCAACAAGTGACCAATGTGACCGAATTCAGGGTTTGATCTGATGGAACAATACAGTGCAGATATGGTTTAATGTGCTTAGTTGAATCCTAAAGGATATGAATGTCGGTATGTGAAAATAGTCTTTACTCTTTGCTGGCCACCCTATGTATAAGAATCGTTGTGCCATAAAACTGAGGCCTTTGCATTAATGAAGGAGACGTTTATATATCATAAATATTGTCAGGATGTTTGTTGAATTTGTATGTTTCCATTCAAAGTCTCTTCAATGATTGTGCCCTTAATGGACCCAAAAAGTAAATTTAGTGTCTACCCTTATAATAACTATAAACTTTTTGTGTCTCTTTTATAAACATTGTGAAGGATTTTGTATGCGTGGTTTGTATAGAATTATGGGCCAGATTAGGATGGCGGGTGGATTCACATCCACCCATCATGTGAATGGAGATGGGGACCGCCCAACATAGGGGTCCATTATGATGACGGGCGGACTTTGTCCGCCCGTCACCATAGTGGGGAACGGGACCGCCCGCCATAAAGGCGGGGGTCCCGTGGGGGGAATTAGGATGTGCCCGCCACAGTGGCGGGCACATCCTGTAGTTTTAGCATTGTGGCGGGCGGTGCACTCTGCACCGCCCGCCACAATGCTAAAAATGCTTTTTTGCAATTGCAAATGCAAAGCGACAGGCACCGCGCGGTGCCTGCCGCTTTGCATATGCAAATGTGGGGGGGTACCATAGGTACCCCCCATGTGCCCCCCGACAGTGGTGTCAACCTGGGGGCCTTGCAGGGGGCCCCCGCAGCAATCCCCGCCTGCCTTTCCGTGGCGGCATTGCCGCCGCGGAAAGGCCTCTACTGTGTGCCATTGTAATATGGCTGGCGGTGTCCATTGGACACCGCCACCATATTAATCCATTACCGCCGCGGTCGACTTGCTTTCCGTCCGCCGCTGTCCCCTCCGCCATCCTAATCTGCCGGAGGGGAAAACGAGAGTGCTTGTCGGGCGGATTGCCTCCGCCAGGGTGGCGGTTGCCACCGCCACCCTGGCGGAGGCAATCCGCCCAACATCCTAATGGGGCCCATAGTGTTGGGAGTCCCACAGGCCAAATTACAATGCGGCCGCCACTATGGCTGGCGCATTGCACATGCTTTCCATGGAGCGGGTGCTGCTGGCTGCAGCACCCGCAGCAATGGAAAAAAAAAAAGGGATGTGTAACACATCCCTGTACTCCCTGACAGGCACCATTGTGGTGCCTGTCACTTGGAACAGGGATGTTTTGGGGGCACCACAGGTGCCCCCCCTACACCCAATATCAAGGGCCCAGGATGAAGAGGGGCCCGCTGTGGGGCCCCAATGTCCATCCCCGACAGTCTTTCCATGGCAGATTCTAGCAGTGGAAGACTACATATAGTTATATTACACAGCATACTGAGACACACATGAGCCTCCTGAGGCACAGGGCTGCATGGCGTTGCATGAAGACCTGCGAGTGAGGTTTAAAATAGGTTACCCACACGGATATAGGTGACACTAAGTCAACTAACTTACAGTCATCCGCAGCGTGTGTTGGCATTTACGGAGACGCGCAGACGATTGCTACACGTTGAGACACTCGGCATTAGCATATAAAGGACGCACGAGCATGGACACAATCCATGCACAGACACTCGCTCGTGCCTTACTGAACTAATTGTAACAGTCGGTGCACAATTTCTGCACGTCGAGCGATTCTGCAACAGTATGGAAAGGGTGCACAATGAGGTATACAGATAGTCCCCGCACTAACAATCTCTGTTGCCTTACTGAATAAATGAAGCAGTCAGATTGCGCCGAATGGGAACGCTCCACGGTTTTATCTGGGTAAACCAGCACAGAATGTGCACACAATGACTTGCATGAACACAATCCACCATACAAAGGGACAATGGTTTACATTAGCACAACTAATTAGTGTGCTTGTCCATAGTTAGAACAGTGAACATTACATAACTTTTTTGAGGATTTATGCATCGTATGCTGGACTTTTGCAGAATATACGTACAGGCAGATTGTTACATGTCAGTTTTCGTTGGTGAGTTTGGAATCATGACTTGGGATTAGTGGTTGACTCGGATGAGTTTAAACCACAGATATTGGACTGTTCATTTAGTGGAAATATATTGATAATGGGCTTTGGTTTCTACCTCCCAATATTGCAGGGACTAAGTCAGCCGACAATTGTCCAGAGGAGACCCCGAAACTCAACAGGGGTTGAAACTTCAACATTTGTTTCACTTGGTTGCTTTGACTATTGATTAGTCGGCATGCTGTGATGTGATACCCGCATTTCTTTATCATCCGTACATAGAACCAGTGAACTTTTTATTTTGTATCTTTTGTGTATATATTGTATATGTTCTTCATATTAGAGCACTGCGTTACCTGCACTTATGTTATTAATTATAGTGTCATTTGCATTTGAAAAGAAATATTATCCGACAAATAATACAGAAAAATAACCCCAGAAACCATTGTCCTCATTTTTAAAAAAAAACATTGTTTCATTTCCTGTTTACATTAGAAAACTCAAAGCGTGTAGATACCGCTTAAAATGTATGAGTGAATACATGGAATGCGAGCTTCCACAAATGAAGGTAGAGGGGGACTCATGGTTTTGAAAAGAGGCCCACGGCGGACGTTGTTTGCATATAAGTATTAGTAACCCTGGTCCAAGTGGGCATACAAGGTGTTGTCCTTCTGATAATGTATGGTTATAGTAAGGGAACATCACACTGTAAAAGTATCTTTGTCACTTTATTTCCACTTCCCTGTGCGACCGGTGAATATAGGGTGAGAAAGGACTTGTGTTGCAGGGATTCTGCTCATACACAGAACTGTGCACAGAGACCCAGGACATCAGTGAATTTTGGTGGACCGAAAAACTCACCTCTGTACCTATAACCCCCTAACCGACTAGCATCTGTGTCTCATTAGCTCTTCATCCTATAGCAAAGTTACCAATGATTAGACAACTCAGAACATGCGACTTAGGTTACTCTCAGGAATGGTGGTAATCAAGAACACTCTTTCATTTTATTCTCATACTAGTCCACAACATGGGTAAAAAGAGACACGATCCAGATTAAAATGTTTATTTTAACGACGTACTCTAAGATGCAGTATTTTTGCTAACATAAGCAGGCATATAATTAAAAAATAATACAATCAGCATTGCAACAATTCCATAAAACACAAGAGGAGAAATCATATTGTAATGATAGTGGAAAGAGGTCCTATAGTGCCTTGTATGCCACTCTCCCTAGCTGGGAGCTATATTTTATATAATATTAGAAGGACTCTTAGGCTTGAATGGGAACCCCATACCTCCAAGATCAGTAGAGATGAATCACAACAGGATCTACAAAAAGCTCTCTCTCTCTGGAAATGGATTTTCTCCAAGTGTTCTAAATCATGCATGCAGGGCAATATTCAAGGCGACAGAGTTTCAGCTAGCTGCAGCCAGGGGCGTAACACTGGCTCCCACAGCCCACACGGTGTGGAGGGGCCTGAAGCTCCAGGGGGCCCCCTCGGCACTGCACTCTGTCCGGAGAGCTCCTAATTGAGCCCGGGGGGGGCCCCTCTACATACCTTGCAGGGAGGCCCCCTCAATTTTCGTTATGCCAGTGGCTGCAGCTGCGTACATGTTGTGTCTAGAGCATGAGCCGATCAGCCCGAACAACACCTAACATTGTTATGATAACCTTGGAGGCTTCAGTACTCACTGTGCAGACTCAGGTCGAGATGTAAGTCTAGGGATACCAAAAACAAGCCATTCTTATGTGGAAAAATTAATGCAGCCTAACATACAACAACAGTTACATGTAGTGTCATTTGCAAAAGCAGCAAAAAGGTAAAATGGTGTTTAAACTTCTAATAAGCCTATGCTTACATAGCAATGTGCGCAAGCACGGCCCTACCTTCACTACACTATAATCCCATCAGAGAGGTCCAGTTATGAGGCAATGTGAAACACTTCATGGTACAGGCACATTACGAGCAGCACTGATGTTCATGGCCACTGTCTGTTACTTTGTAGTCTATTTGTTACACTTGTTTTCCATAGGTAGCAGTCATATCACCTTTAAGGCAATACATTGGAATAACTGCACCTGTCTAACTAGTCTTGTCTGGTTGTGTCTCCCTCCAGGGTGGTCTTAGCACCACTGATGAGATGTGCCTTGCCTTCCTGGTCTACTACCCCAGAAACGACATCACTTTTTGCGTGAGCATCCCAGATTACTTACCTGTTTCATCATTCCTTGGCTTCGACATCACCAAGTATGTGTATATTCTCAACTTGTATCTAATGTAAATATATAAATGAGCTCCTGTTAATTCTCATTTTGCCAAGTCCAAATCTTCCAGTCAAGCTCTTTGATCTGTGCGGTGTAGCCCCTTCTCAGAGACAGGTTATGCTGTAGCCCCCTGTTAGAACTAGGGGTCTCTAGTTGGCAGAGGTAGGTACCACTGTCCAAATAGGGACCGTTGCTTCTAGTCAGGGTAAGGAGGATACATCTTTAGATAACCCCTGCTCACCCCCTTGGTAGCTTGGCACGAGCAGTAAAGGCTTATCAAAGGCAATGTGTAAAGTATTTGTACCAACACTCACAGTAACACAGTGAAAACACCACAAACTGACACCACAACAGTTTAGAAAATTAAAGGTATTTTAATCTAAACTACACAAGACCAAAACAACAAAAATCCAACATACACAGTTCAAGAATATGGTTTCAAAAGACTTCTTAAAGTTGGGATAAAATAATCCTCAGTTGCATGAAAAGTTCACAGTTGCGTCACGTTTAGCCAACAGTACCTTTAAATGCGACAAAGTTCCAAAACAGAAACTGGTGCGGTGGAAATCAAGTGATGCATCACTCCTGAGACCTTGGGGAGGTGATGCGACAGCCCCGCTGGATGTAGCGGGCGTGATGCGTTGACTCCAGTTTGTGTGGGGGGGGATGCGAAACCTTGTGTGGATTACGGTGCGGAGGTTCCGTAGTGAAAAAGGTTGCAAAGGCACGACGCGATGATCTTTGGAGTTTCGACGATCTCCGGGGCGATGATGCGCGGACCAGCAGTGATCTTCCTCTTGCAGCTCCTCAATGCGATGGCTCTGCGACAACACTCGCAGCGACTTGATGCGGTCCGCAAGCAAGCGGTGCGACGATCTCACCCAGCGACGACAGGCTCTTCGACGATATTAGCAGCGATGGTAATCTTCCCGCACCAGTCTGGTGCATCCCGCAAACGAAGGATGCGATGGCTCTGGGAGCAGCAACAGGCGCTGTGACGAAAGCGTTCGTAGCGGCGGGAATTTCCTCGCATTGCCGGAGATGCGCTCCGCAAGCGAGCGATGCAACAAAACTTGCAGAAAGTCTTTAGCTTGGTTTTCAGCTTCCCAACACAGGTACAACTTCCAGATGCACCACAACTGGCCCAAGCAGTCTAGGAAGGACAGAACTCTCTCAGCAGAGTTCGGGGAAGCTGGGGTGAAGTCCTTTTGTTCCTGGGACTTCTTAACAGGGAGCCAGCTCTTCTCAGGCCCTTGGAGATTCCTTCAAGCAAGGGGACATAGCACAAAGCAAAGTCCTTCCCCTCTCCTTGGCTGCTGTTGGGGGCGGGCACAGTCCTATTCAGGTCCCAGGTGCAACTCCTCCCTCCCATCTAGAAGCAGATCTCTCTATTCACCACTGGGCGGACTCATTCTGTCTCCTGGAATCCCCAGCCCTGTCACTCACAAACCAGACAGTCAATTCACAAACCAGCCAAGGCACACAGAAAGGTCAGACAAAAGAACAGCTACTTTCTAAAAGTATGGGCAAGATAGCCTTACAATAGTGAAAAACAGAAATGGCTGTAATTGACTACCACAGCATGTCACCTGCACAAGTACATGCGCTACCTGTCACATACACTGCACCCTGCCCAAGGGGGTACCTTGGGCCTTCCATAGGGGTGACCAATGTGCACAGAAAGGGAAGGGTTAGGCCTGGTCAGTGGGGACACTGACCAGGAGGACATGGCAGTTCACAGACTGCACACAGGCACTGCGGTGGCAGGCCTGAGACACCATATTAGGGCTACTCATGTGGGTGGCACAATCAGTGCTGCAGGCCCACTAGTAGCATTTGTATCACCAGCCCTGGCACACTCAGTGCACTTTACTAGGGACTTCTGGGGGATACAAATATGCCAATCATGGATAACCAGTTACAATCACAATTTATACAGAGAGCATATGCACTTTAGCACTGATCAGCAGTGATAAAATGCACAGAGTCCTATTGCCAACCACCACGAGTCAGGAAAAATAAGGGAAGAAGAAGCATAAAGTTTGGGGATAACCCTGCAAAAAGAGCCATTTCCAACACAACCCCCTTCCAACCTAAAACCAGGGTAGACCAAACGATACCTCGATGGGATTCCCTGCTTAAGGCGATAGAACACGGAAACTGGCCCAAACAGCAGGGTACTATTCCTGTTCTACGCCTTCCTGAACCCAGTTGGATCACTCTATCCATACTCTCAGGGTCCACCACGCCAATCCATGTGGAATCCTTCTCCTCACCTGTGGACACCACCTGTGCAGCACCGAATCTTAATTTACTCACAGGTATGTCCCACCAAACAGACAGCAAGCCACAGTGGCCACCAACAGTGGTCAGGGATGGGACCCAGGCCGTATGCCTCTCAGGGCTCTCAAACCCTTATGGCCCAGAGGGTGGGGGGAAGTAGCCCCAGGTGCTTGGCACCCTTTATCCACTCTCCCTCCTGTCAGGTCAGACCTGACATCCTGGCACCAGTCCCGGACCTGTATCTGGCTTCTGGACAGGAGGCTGGGGTGTGCTTCCCCACACCAGGGCCTCCTCTTCATTGGGGATCTGTACCCTCCCACCTGGAGTGGTACCCTGTTCTAGAATAGTCAGTGCACCTGTGGCAGGTGTCCTGCACCATTTACCCACCAGTTCAGGGGTTCTATCCTGCAACTGGTATTCCAGGGCAGGGGGACACCCTGGACCTGGCTCTCAAACCTAGGCTCCAAAGCCTCCAGGTCAGACAACACCTGGACCTGGCTTCCCCACCCAGGGACTAACCCCTGCAGTAGAACACTTGCCCGGCACACCAGGGCTTCACTCACAGATGTGCCCACACTGGTAGGCAGTACCCAGCTGACCAACACAACGGTGTGGCCCAGTCCACCCCAGGGTTTGACTTCTGCCCCCCTTCCAGGGGCAACCCTGTCCACCAGAACAACCAGCCACAGGGGCCACTGACAGCTATCAGTGATGAGAGCCAGGCCGCATGCCTGTCAGGCCTCTCTAGCCTCTGTGGCATCAGTGAGTGGGGGGCAGTAGGCCCAAGTGCCTGGCACCTTCCTTCCGCTCTCCCTCTTGCCAAGTCAGGAAGGTAATCCTGACACTGGCCCGCCAGCCCAGGGTCTGTACCCTCAGGTTGACTAGGGGTCCACGCCGAGGCTATCCTCTCCCTACCCCACCTTCTGAGTTCTTGCACTCTCCTCCCAGCAGAGACACCCTCCGAACACAACTCTCCTACCAGTTCAGGACCTCCCTCGAGCAACTGGTCTCCCAACCTAGGGTTTAAAACCTCAGGTTGCACCGAGGTCAGAGGAGAGGACTCCCTCCCTCTGCACCCCCTTCCAGAGTGCTGCACCCTCCCTACTGGAGGGATACTCCTGGAAGCCAAACTGGTCAGGACACTGGTTACAGATGTCCTTCCTTCCAGGTCAGGCAGATCCTGAACCTGGTCTCCCAACCCAGGGACCAATACCTGCGGTTGTGCACTTGCCTGGCACGCCAGGACTTCTGGGGACTCACACAGTACTCCCTTGAGGGTGACACATGACTCATGTGTCCTGTTCCAGTCTGCCAGGGTGAGGTCGGCGGAGCGGATGTTCCTGTTGGGTACATGGAAGGAGACTCTTTCGTTGAGGTATTTGGGTCCGATGTTGTGAAGGGACTTTCAGGTGTGGGTGAGTAACTTAAAGGTTACTCTCTTCTCAATGGGTAGCCAGTGGAGGTCTCGTAGGTGCTGGGTTATGTGCTTGTGTCGCAAGGTTCTGAGGACGGGTTTGACTGCGGTGTTCTGGATGGTTTGGAGCTTGTGAAGCAGGGTTTTGTTGATTCTGGCGTAGAGGGCGTTACTGTAGTCCAGTCTGCTGATTATGAGTGTGTGGGTGGTGGTCTTTCTTCATTTGGGGAGATTCACTTGAAGGTCTTGCAGAGGGAGTTGAAACAGGTGGAGTTTACAGCGTTGATCTGGTGGGTCAAGGTGAGAGAGGAGTCAAGAATTATGCTGAGGTTTCGGGCAGGGTCGGCCAGGGTGGGTGGGTTTCTGAGGGCCGGGGGCCACCAGGAGCTGTCCCACACAGTGGAGGAGGGTCCAAGGATGAAGGCCTCAGTCTTCTCCAAGTTCATTTTTAGGCAACTGTAGCTCATTCAGGGTACAATGTCTTTCATTCCTTCTTGGAAGCTGGAACTGGTGTTTTCAGGGTCTTTTGCGAGAGAGAGGATGAGCTGGGTGTCGTTTGCATATGCTGAGCCCATGCTGTCTGATGATAGAGGCAAGGGGGGCCATGTAGATGTTGAAGAGTGTGGGGCTGAGCGAGGATACTTATGGCACTCCACAGTTGATCTCTTTAGATTCGGAGAAGAAGGGAGGGAGTCTGATCCTTTGAGTTCTGCCAGAGAGAAAGGAGCGGATCCAGTCGAGGGCGGTTCCTTGTATTCTGGTGTCTTGGAGTCTGGCTGCAAGAGTGCGGTGGGAGACGGTGTCGAAGGCTGGAGAAAGGACTAGTAGGATAAGGGACGCAGTGTGGTCCTGTTCAAGTATCATGTGGATGTCATCGGTGGGGCCGCAAGGAGGGTGATCTCAGTGCTGTGGTTGCTGCGGAAACCGGACTGGGAGGGGTCGAGGATGGAGTTCTCCTCGATGAAGGTGGTCAGCTGGGCATTGATGAATCTCTCTGTGGCTTTGGCTGCAAAGGGAAGGAGGGAGATGGGCAGGTAGTTTTTCAGGTCCATTGGGTTGGCCGAGGGTTTCTTGAGTAGGGGCTTGACCTCTGCCTGCTTCCAATCATTGGGTAAGATGCTGGAATCGAGGGAGGCATTGATGGTCCGGCCTAATTTGGGTGCTATGGCGATGGCGGCTCTGTGGTAGATTAGCGGTGAGCAGGGGTCCATAGGGGCTCCTGAGTGGGTGCTTTTCATGATCGTGGTGGTGTCTTCTGTGGTGGCAGTCTTCCAAGTGGTGATGGTCGGCTGGATGTTGGATGTGGGGAGGTTGGTTGGTTCCGGCGTCTGTTTGCTGAAGTTGTTATAGAGGGCCTTGATTTTCAGGTGGAAGTAGGTGATGAGCTTGTTGCAGAGGTCCTGAGAGGGTGTAATATCTGTGGCTTCACTGGGGGGTTTGGTGAATTGCTGTACGACATTGAAGAGTTCTTTTGCATTGCTTGCGTTGGTGTGGATTTTGTTCTTGATGAAGGTCCGTTTGGTGGCTTTTATGCGCTGGTGGTATTCATTCATGGCGTTCCTGTAGTTGTTCTGGTCTTTGGGGGGTTTCCTGTGCCGCCAGAGCTTCTCGAGGCATCTGCAGGAGCGTCTTGCTTCTTGGAGGTCAGTAGTGAACCACGCTGCCTTCAGGGGGTGCTGTTTATCAGAGTGGCGGAGGGGTGCGAGCTTGTCAGCACAGCCCGAGATCCAGCGGTGGAGTTCTTTGGCTGCGGAGTATGAGTCAGTCATGGCAGGGGGAGGTCATTGAGGAGGGTGGTGTTGAGGTGTTTCTTCGTTATCTTGCTCCAGTTCCTCCGAGGTGGCTGTGGGACCGGTTTGGGTGTTGTGGTGGAGCTGAAGGTGAAGTGTATGCGTTGATGGTCCATCCATGCCGGCTGCCTGGTGTGGCGGAAGTTGATGTTTGTCACTCCTGCGAAGATGGGGTCGAGGGTATGTCCGGCTCAGTGGGTAGCTGTGGTGATAAGCTGCTTCAGTCTGAGGGTGTCGAGGTTGTCAAGGAGGGTGGTGGAGTCGGGGTCGCTGCAGTTGTAGAGTTGGAAGTTCAGGTCTCTGATGAGAATGTAGTACATGGAGGCGATGCAGTAGGGTGCGACAAGGTCGGCTATGGTGGTGGTGGAAAAGGCGGGAGAACCGGAGGGTCTGTAGATGAGGGTCCCGCGCAGCATGGTTCTCGGGGTCATTTGGATTTGAAAGTGGAGGTGCTCTGTGTTGGAGATGGGGGTCACTCGTGCTGGAAAGGGAGAGTCGGTGGGAGCTCTTGTGTGCGATGGCGATGGGCAGGGGGGCGGTCCTTTCTCTGGATCTTGTATCCGTCGGGGATGGCGGTGGCGATGTCCATGTTTCCATGAAGAAGGCGACGTCTGGGGCAAAGGTGTCAAGCAGGTCCCAGATCTCCGTGGCGTGTCTGTGATGGGAACGCATGTTGAGGAGAATGCATATCAGGGCTTCGGTGGTCCAGGCGTCTGGCATGGGTTCTGCGTTCGTCGGGGGGCTGTTGATGGTGAAAGAAAGTCAGCGGTGTTGGCAGGAGAGCTGACCGTGGGTGGTGTTTGGCATCGATCTGTGGCAGTTGTTTTCTCTACCGGGTTTGAGTGCGAGGAGGGCTGCGGGGGTATCGCGGTGGGGGGTCTTAGGTCCAGTGTTCCTGGCACTGGCCGTCGACGGGTCGCGACAGGCACAGACGGGCAGCGGCTGCATGAAATAGGGGAGGGGGTGGGACGAGGTGCTTGGAGGCGGAAGCGGGGGCTGTCCAGGGGGTGTGGCCGCAGGGGCGACAGCGTTGGGAAAACTGGCTGAGAATCAGGCTACAATTATTATAATTTAAAAACTGGTGAAATTAAGCGGGTTAAAAAAAATTAAACCAGGGTGAGCAGGGCAGAGCGCTGAGGCAGGCAGGGATCAGGCAGGAGGAAATAATGCAACCTGTGCGAACCCTGACCAGGAGGAGGTCTCGCTGCTGCGGTGCGTCAAGAACACTGCAGAGCTGCTGGGGAGAGAGTTGACCCAGAACTAAGGTCAGGGTTTTACACGCGCTCCGCCGCGGTGGCTGCCATGAAATAGGGGAGGGGGAAGGGATGAGGTGCTGGGAGGTGGGGGCTGTCCAGGTGGGAGGGGCCACAAGTGCAGCAGCGGCAGGAAAACCGACTGAGAATCAGGCAATAATTAAGATAATTTAAAAACTGGTGAAATTCAGAAGGCTAAAATGAAAATAAAACCAGGGTAAGCAGGGAAGAGTGCTGAGGCAGGCAGGGATCAGGCAGGAGGGAATCTGGCAGCCGGTGCAAACCGTCTCACTGCTGCGGCATATCGAGAGCACTGTGGAGCTGCCAGGGAGGGAGTTGACACAAACCGAAGGTCAGGGTTTCACTTGCGCTCCCCCGCAGAGGCTGACATGAAATAGGGGAGGGGGTGGGACGAGGTGCTAACATGACACCATTAAATAAATGTTTAATTATTAGCAGTACAAATGTAATTTTACTAAAATAAATGAGCAGGTGAGGCACTGGAGGTGCTTAGAATAACTGAACAAAGAAGTAAATATTTTAGACTTCTTATGTACAAGTAATTGAACTTTGTGTAAGAGAGTTAAGTTATGTTATGTTATGTTATGTTATGTTATGGAAACTTATATCGCGCACAGCTGCTCCAGCGAAGGAGCGTCCTGGCGCTTGACAAGGTAGACAACACAACACAACTAAAGAGGCAACAGAATAAAAGGGCCAAGAACTAAGGAAATAAGAATGTCTTAATGGCCCTACGAAAAGACAAAAGATCATCCAGGGCACGGATCTTTAAAGGTAGGGAGTTCCACAGGGCCGCAGCACGCACTTGAAATGAGCGGCCTCCAGCTCGACTAAGCTTGAACCGGGGGACTACTGCAAGTTCATGGCCCAAGGAACGTAAGGCGCGGGCAGGAACTTAAGGAGACAAAAGATTCATAAGAATCTGGGCAGAGGAGCCCTTCAGGATGTTATAAGAGAGACAGAGCACTTTGAATTGAATTCTCTGCTTAACCGGCAGCCAATGAAGAGAGCGCAGGGTGTTGGCAACAGAACAAAACCTGGGCAGACCCACCACTGCTCTGGCTGCCGCGTTCTGCACCCGTTGTAGACGAGTGATTTCGGCCTGGTTGACCCCTACCAGGAGGGAGCTGGCGTAGTCAAGCCGAGAGATCACCGTCGCCTGCACCACTAACTGCCTGGTCGACGCGTCAAAGAATTTCAAAACTGGTCTTAAACCACGCAGGATGCCAAAACAGCAAGCAGCAGTTCTCTTAGTGTGGCAAACAAAGCTGAGGGCAGGATCTAACCACACTCCGAGATATTTTAGCTCTGTTACCGGGATCGGGGTGGGCCCAAGTTCAGGAGGCCACCACATATCGCCCCAGAGTTCCGCCTGCTTGCCGATGATCATGATCTCAGTTTTTTTTGCGTTCAACTGGAGACAGTTGGAATTCATCCAGCTGGCAACCGCCTTAAGTCCATTCTGAAACCTTGGGGCATCCAGGCGAGAATCCCCGCTGAGCGTGACCGCCAGCTGAGTGTCGTCAGCATATGAGACCACAGTCATGCCCCACTACTTGACGACATCAGCCAGCGGCCTCACGTAGAGGTTGAACAATGTGGGGCTCAGCGAAGATCCCTGGGGGACCCCAAAGTCCAGAGGATGAAATTTGGACTGGTGGGGCGGAATAGCCACGCAAAAGGATTGATCGGTAAGAAAAGAGCGGAACCACTTAAGGGCGGGCCCGACGATGCCAGCTTCCTCAAGGCGCTGAAGAAGAATCCTGTGCGAAACGGTGTCAAAGGCGGTGCTAAGATCTAATGAAACAAGCGCCGCCGTTTGACCCGAATCTAGCACAGTGCGCAGGTGTTCTACCATAAAGAGGAGGGCTGTCTCCGTGCTGTGACCAGCACGGAAACCGTTCTGCGTAAAATCCAAAATATTGGCTAGCAGAAGATGGTCAGAAAGGGTCAGGTTCACATGGGCCTCCGCTACCTTCGCAGGCCACAGAAGAAGCGATATCGGACGATAATTCTCGGGTTTACGAGGATCGAGAGAAGGCTTCTTCAGGATGGGAGTGACCACCGCCTGCTTTCACTTGGTAGGGACCATACCTGAAGCAAACGAGAGATTGATCAAAGAACAGACCGGTAGAAGATCAAAAGATGACGGATCCCTAAACAAAGCCGGTCTTAGTGGATCTGCCGGGGAACCAGACTTAATTTGCTGGGCCAGTTTATTGAAACTGTCAGGTAGCAGGCAGGGAAAAGTATGCAAAACGTGCTCTTGAGAACTAAGGGAGACTCCACCATACGGCCTAGCAGTAGGAAAGGCACGATAAATAACTTGGACTTTCTCAAGAAAGAAGGCCGCCAGGGTCTCACAATGTTAAATTGGAACAAGTTTCCTTCACAGAGGCCTTTTTTGCCATCAGATCTTTAAGAGCCTTGAAGATGGTTTTAGACGGATTCGAGCTATTGCAGAATTCAAGAGCATAGAACGCCACACGAGCTCTGCAGACAGCGCGATGTTAAGATTTGATGGTGGTGAGATACGAGGCTTTTTTACTGGTATCATATGTTTTCCGCCAATCTCTTTCTGCGCGTCTGCGCGTACTTTTTAGCGCACGAAGGGATCCATCATACCAAGGGCTAGGGTCCCTTGATCCACATTTACCCAGAGTCACCGGAATGAGGGAATCGAGGGCCCGAGCGACCCACTTACAGAAGAGGTCATAGCCCGTTTCCACATTATCTGACTGGTCCAACGGGTCCTCAGACAGAATGCTGTAAAACTCCTCTAACTTGAGTTTATTCCAGTGTCGTCTAGGGACAACTCTAGCCATAGGTTTAGGAGGGTGCTCATACACTGGGCACTGAATCGTCACCAGGAAATGGTCCGTCCAGGCCAGGGGGGTAGAAGTTATAACCCTGGCCTCTGCTAGATTCGTAATGAAAGGGTCCAGGGTATGACCTCCTACATGAGTGGGGTATGTAACCAATTGAGACAATTGAAAGGCCTCCAAATCAGCCAAAGTACTACTGACAGCCGGGGCGGTCAGATTATCGAAATGGAGATTCAAATCCCCGAGAATGGAAAAATTAGCGCATCCTACAGCCAGCGTGCTAATGGCATCTGGAAGTGCCTCCCTAAACGCCACGTCACTACCTGGAGGGCGATAGATCAACATGCCAGAAAGAGAGAAGTGGGGGCTTATGGCGATTTTAAACTAGGCACTTTCGCAGCCAATGATTTTTAGGCCCCTCCAATCACAGGGATAGCAGGACCTAACAGCAAGCGCTATTCCCCCACCTCTAGTGGAGCGATTAAGCGTGTACACCGAGTACTCAGAGGGGAAAGCCAAATTGATGATAGCCGTGTCAGCCTCCTGCAACCAGGTCTCAATAATACAGAAGATATCGGGTGACTCATCCTTGATCAGATCATGGATAGCATGGTAGTGTTTGACCAGCGACCTAACATTCAAGTTCCAAATCTTAAGCTCACGCAAGTGGCATTTACTTCTAGCGGTTGATACCTTACCCATACAACGGGACAAAGCGGGAGTACCGAGCGACCACCTACCGCAATCACACTGGTAGGGGCCACACAAAGGAATCACCGGAGCCGCATTACACTTGAAGACTTGCTGTCTAATGGAAAATAAATTGTCCCTCGAGTAGCAGATCATCATATCCACCACTGAGGCTAAAGATAGAGGTCCTGCCCTGTCCAACGCGTCCTTAACGCGGACGGGCGCAGACGGGTGGGACTCTGGCGCGACTCAGGTGCAGAGAAGGCGCGCCCGCTATGCGAACCCGCTGCGCTACGTAGGGAGCATTAAGTAGGCGTCCCTCTATTCATCCAGCACGCTAGAGCGCTCGCAGATGATGCCCCCAATTCAATCCACACCACTCAGAAATGGCGCCTAAAAGAGATCCCCGCCCCCGGAACCGGACCCGCTCAAAAAGCGGAGAGTTAGCCGATTAAAGTGAGAGTGAGGGGAGAAATAATTCCCTAGTTAAAATCAGGGGAAAAATAACAAAAATAAACAGAGATAATAAACAGGTCGTTTTAAAATAGCGATGCAGCATATGAAGCGCGAAGCGCAGAGCAGCGTTCTGATACCTTGTCAGGGCTGTCTCCAGGGCTGCTCGCCTTAAGTAGGCATCCCTCTATTCATCCAGCACGCTAGAGCGCTCGCAGGTGATGCCCCCAATTCAATCCACACCACTCAGAAATGGCGCCTAAAAGAGATCCCCGCCCCCGGAACCGGACCCGCTCAAAAAGCGGTGAGTAAGCCGATTAAAGTGAGAGTGAGGGGAGAAATAATTCCCTAGTTAAAATCAGGGGAAAAATAACAAAAATAAACAGAGATAATAAACAGGTCGTTTTAAAATAGCGATGCAGCATATGAAGCGCGAAGCGCCGAGCAGCATTCTGATACCTTGTCAGGGCTGTCTCCAGGGCTGCTCGCCTTAAGTAGGCGTCCCTCTATTCATCCAGCACGCTAGAGCGCTCGCAGGTGATGCCCCCAATTCAATCCACACCACTCAGAAATGGCGCCTAAAAGAGATCCCCGGAACCGGACCCGCTCAAAAAGCGGTGAGTAAGCCGATTAAAGTGAGAGTGAGGGGAGAAATAATTCCTTAGTTAAAATCAGGGGAAAAATAACAAAAATAAACAGAGATAATAAACAGGTCGTTTTAAAATAGCGATGCAGCATATGAAGCGCGAAGCGCAGAGCAGCGTTCTGATACCTTGTCAGGGCTGTGTCCAGGGCTGCTCGCCTTAAGTAGGCGTCCCTCTATTCATCCAGCACGCTAGAGCGCTCGCAGGTGATGCCCCCAATTCAATCCACACCACTCAGAAATGGCGCCTAAAAGAGATCCCCGCCCCCGGAACCGGACCCGCTCAAAAAGCGGTGAGTAAGCCGATTAAAGTGAGAGTGAGGGGAGAAATAATTCCCTAGTTAAAATCAGGGGAAAAATAACAAAAATAAACAGAGATAATAAACAGGTCGTTTTAAAATAGCGATGCAGAATATGAAGCGCGAAGCGCAGAACAGCGTTCTGATACCTTGTCAGGGCTGTCTCCAGGGCTGCTCGCCTTAAGTAGGCGTCCTTCTATTCATCCTGCACGCTAGAGCGCTCGCAGGTGATGCCCCCAATTCAATCCACACCACTCAGAAATGGCGCCTAAAAGAGATCCCCGCCCCCGGAACCGGACCCGCTCAAAAAGCGGTGAGTAAGCCGATTAAAGTGAGAGTGAGGGGAGAAATAATTCCCTAGTTAAAATCAGGGGAAAAATACCAAAAATAAACAGAGATAATAAACAGGTCGTTTTAAAATAGCGATGCAGCATATGAAGCGCGAAGCGCAGAGCAGCGTTCTGATACCTTGTCAGGGCTGTCTCCAGGGCTGCTCGCCTTAAGTAGGCGTCCCTCTATTCATCCAGCACGCTAGAGCGCTCGCAGGTGATGCCCCCAATTCAATCCACACCACTCAGAAATGGCGCCTAAAAGAGATCCCCGCCCCCCGAACCGGACCCGCTCAAAAAGCGGTGAGTAAGCCGATTAAAGTGAGAGTGAGGGGAGAAATAATTCCTTAGTTAAAATCAGGGGAAAAATAACAAAAATAAACAGTGATAATAAACAGGTCGTTTTAAAATAGCGATGCAGCATATGAAGCGCGAAGCGCAGAGCAGCGTTCTGATACCTTGTCAGGGCTGTCTCCAGGGCTGCTCGCCTTAAGTAGGCGTCCCTCTATTCATCCAGCACGCTAGAGCGCTCGCAGGTGATGCCCCCAATTCAATCCACACCACTCAGAAATGGCGCCTAAAAGAGATCCCCGCCCCCGGAACCGGACCCGCTCAAAAAGCGGTGAGTAAGCCGATTAAAGTGAGAGTGAGGGGAGAAATAATTCCCTAGTTAAAATCAGGGGAAAAATAACAAAAATAAACAGAGATAATAAACAGGTCGTTTTAAAATAGCGATGCAGCATATGAAGCGCGAAGCGCAAGCAGCGTTCTGATACCTTGTCAGATAATATGAGTAAGGACTCCATGGTGGAATTAGTGTTACAGGCCCAAAGGCCGTGAATGACAGAACAGTACATATGGGCTGTTTGCCACATGATAAATCACCAGGTTTAGCGGAAATGACATCTTGACCACCAGTGACATCACAGGCTTGGCTATTTGTGCTTCCCGTAGGCTTTCATCAGCCTAATGAGGGGTAGCACCAGTGCTTAATTTGTGCCGGTGCTTGCAGGTGCTCAGCACCTGCACTTTATTGTCAGGGCCAAGGCTATAAATTCTTTTCAGGAGGCAGTGGTGGTGAACGTAATTTTTCAAACAAAATGCAAACTAAGACAGCTTTACTTGTCCCACACCATCTGTGCTGTTTAGCCTCTCACTCTCACCCATTCGTCAACACATGCACTCCTGGCTGGCGGGTGGGCGACTGAATTCTATCTTTTTAAGCTGTCACTAATAAAAACAAGCATTGGCAAAGCCAATAGGTCTTGCCTTTTGGACCTATTGGGTTTGACCATGCTGCTTACAGTGGATACCATGAAGCATCTGTAAAAAAAAATTGCCAGTGTGGTACAGCATAGGGCAAAGTAAATAAATAAAGCAGCTCATAAAGCGAACATGTGTGATGACTTATGTGTGCATAAATGAGCGGGCATATACATGCCTACAAAATGCACAGGTGCCATTTTTTTTATATCTCCAATCCGGAATGGATCAGTAAATAAAAATAACTGCAAGCAAGAATGAGCTTTGGTAAGATGGAGAGGTGGACAACAATTTGATTCCTGCTCCTATAAAGAAATCTTTTTTACTTTTTTTTAAAGAAACCATTTAAGTGTGGATGGCAATGGACGAGCAGGTAATAAAGCAAGATTAGTGGACCAGGTGCGGAGAGAACCACAGAGCAAAAGATTTGCCTTTTCTCTATTTCTGTTCCTGTATAGAAGCTAGTACATCCGCTGAACCCAGAGGACAGGTGTTAACAGCCTCAACATTTTCGTTAACATCATTAGTCAGCTTGGAGAAGGTAGTAGCACGCACGCGCGCTATTCTGCTGATTTATAATCCTCAGCGCTGCTATTATTTTAAAATACCGCTTTTGTATTTGTGTTCATCTAATTTGCATTTGCCCTGTTTTTAAAACCAATCTTTGTCAGCCCTCTCACCTGCACCTTAAATTGGGCCCCCCACCGCGCTTTTCGCGGATCTGTCACACTTTCCCTTCAGCCTTCGTGTTTGGCGCTGGGCGCCATCTTGGGGGTGTTGTGTTGCGAGTGTGCCACCTGTTTGAGCGCTCTAGCGCTCACTTGGAACACAGGTGAGCCCTATTTAAGGCGAGCTAGGCAGCAGCTCTGCCTTGGAGAAGGTAGTAGCACGCACGCGCGCTATTCTGCTGATTTATAATCCTCAGCGCTGCTATTATTTTAAAATACCGCTTTTGTATTTGTGTTCATCTAATTTGCATTTGCCCTGTTTTTAAAACCAATCTTTGTCAGCCCTCTCACCTGCACCTTAAATTGGGCCCCCCACCGCGCTTTTCGCGGATCTGTCACACTTTCCCTTCAGCCTTCGTGTTTGGCGCTGGGCGCCATCTTGGGGGTGTTGTGTTGCGAGTGTGCCACCTGTTTGAGCGCTCTAGCGCTCACTTGGAATACAGGTGAGCCCTATTTAAGGCGAGCTAGGCAGCAGCTCTGCCTTGGAGAAGGTAGTAGCACGCACGCGCGCTATTCTGCTGATTTATAATCCTCAGCGCTGCTATTATTTTAAAATACCGCTTTTGTATTTGTGTTCATCTAATTTGCATTTGCCCTGTTTTTAAAACCAATCTTTGTCAGCCCTCTCACCTGCACCTTAAATTGGGCCCCCCACCGCGCTTTTCGCGGATCTGTCACACTTTCCCTTCAGCCTTCGTGTTTGGCGCTGGGCGCCATCTTGGGGGTGTTGTGTTGCGAGTGTGCCACCTGTTTGAGCGCTCTAGCGCTCACTTGGAACACAGGTGAGCCCTATTTAAGGCGAGCTAGGCAGCAGCTCTGCCTTGGAGAAGGTAGTAGCACGCACGCGCGCTATTCTGCTGATTTATAATCCTCAGCGCTGCTATTATTTTAAAATACCGCTTTTGTATTTGTGTTCATCTAATTTGCATTTGCCCTGTTTTTAAAACCAATCTTTGTCAGCCCTCTCACCTGCACCTTAAATTAGGCCCCCCACCGCGCTTTTCGAGGATCTGTCACACTTTCCCTTCAGCCTTCGTGTTTGGCGCTGGGCGCCATCTTGGGGGTGTTGTGTTGCGAGTGTGCCACCTGTTTGAGCGCTCTAGCGCTCACTTGGAACACAGGTGAGCCCTATTTAAGGCGAGCTAGGCAGCAGCTCTGCCTTGGAGAAGGTAGTAGCACGCACGCGCGCTATTCTGCTGATTTATAATCCTCAGCGCTGCTATTATTTTAAAATACCGCTTTTGTATTTGTGTTCATCTAATTTGCATTTGCCCTGTTTTTAAAACCAATCTTTGTCAGCCCTCTCACCTGCACCTTAAATTGGGCCCCCCACCGCGCTTTTCGCGGATCTGTCACACTTTCCCTTCAGCCTTCGTGTTTGGCGCTGGGCGCCATCTTGGGGGTGTTGTGTTGCGAGTGTGCCACCTGTTTGAGCGCTCTAGCGCTCACTTGGAACACAGGTGAGCCCTATTTAATGCTCGCCTCATGCGCGCAGCGGTGACGCGCAGTGGTAGCGCCGGACTCTCGCCGGAGTCAAGCCAGAGTCCTGCCCGTCTGCGCCCCGGAGGCGGACGGGGCGGCGGTGGGATTCTACCACCAGGGATGTGTCCCCCAGGGACTCCTGTCCTGCATTACTCCCCTTTTGAACTTCGTTCTCTCATCCCTCACGGCTTAGGCTGTCGCACCGTTTTTCCCGGACGTCATCTCGGGAAATCTTGCTGCCCGGGCTGTGGCTGGCGTCCGACCCGCTCGCTCTCTCCACGGCAGATCAATAACACCCTTAGCGTGGACTTTGGTTGCATGCTATTAAACACCAGGTCAGCATGTAAACATGCGCAAGACATCTTTGAGCTGTTAGATATAGAGAAGCCACTATGTCTTATGCTCACGGAGACGTGGTGGGGTGAGTCTTCCAACCCTGATGTCGCCATGGCTATCCCGCCTGATTACAACATTTTCAGGAAGGATAGAGCCAAGGGAAGGGGCGGCGGAGTGGCACTGTTGGTCAGGAAAGGCACTTTGTGCACGATCTTGCCAATAATGGACATCCGAGGCTCGGAGACTCTAGCCTTTTCTATCACTCTATCGCCGCATCAATCCGTCAAGGGACTGCTCGTGTATAGGCCACCTGGCGCACCCGGCACTTTCTTTGAAGATCTGGATTCGGTGCTGGTTGGGCTGGCCCTAAAAGCGGAACACTGTATTGTGGCAGGGGATTTCAACTTTCGGATGGATGATCCGTCCGACCCTGCTGCCATTAAACTTTCTGAGGCGCTTACCCCGCTGGGGCTGATCCCTTATGTACAGGAGCCCACGCATGAGAAGGGGCACACTCTTGACCAGATATTCTCGTCCTCCCCTCTTGAGGACATCAAGATTACTCCCGTCCTATGGTCAGACCATTTCCTTGCCAAATTTGTGATCAAGGGCATAGGTAAACCATTGCCTATCTTGGCATATGAACAGGGTCGTGTCCACAGGGCATATCACCGAGTAACCTCAGAGATGCTGGTTCAGGCAGCAGTACTCCATCCTTGCCCCCTCTCCGGCGATTTGGACAGGGATCTGCAGACCCTGCAGGACTGGCTTCTTGACAGGCTAAATGATCTTGCCCCGGAACTGACATCTCGCCCGACACCGAGAAGGGTCTCTGCGCCTTGGTTTACCGTTGCACTGTCGGCTAAGCGGCAGCAGTGCAAGGTAGCCGAAAGAGCCTGGCGGGCACAATATGATACTGGTGCCAAGCAGACCTACAAAACGGTGGTTAAGGCTTATCACCGGGACATTCGTCTGGAAAAAAAAGCATATTTAGCCAGGAGAATAGAAGCCGCTTCGAACTCCTGTAAGGAGATTTTCTCCATTGTGAGAGAATTCACTTCTTCTTAGTCTAATTCCTCGGACGAGAAGCCATCAGGCACCTGGGCTACGGATCTTGCAGTTTTTTTTACGAGCAAGATTCAACGCATCCAGGAGGCATTCCTGATACCAGTGTCCGCGGTCCAGATTGAACCGGACTTCACCGCATCACCACTGGCTAGGCCAGATGTGACGCTGAGTGTATTTCCACCGATCTCTGCTACCGACTCCTTGGCTCTAGTGGGCAATTTAAAATCAGGCTCACCTCTTGACCCGTGCCCGGCTAAATTTTTAGCGAAAGTGGCGGAGGTGATCAATCCACTGGCCAACCCGCTGTTAAATCTATCATTAAAGCATGGAGTGGTCCCACAAGCTTGGAAACAGGCGATGGTGATCCCCTTGCTTAAAAAGCCTGGCCTTGATCCGAAGGCCCCAGTTAATTATAGGCCCATCTCTCTGTTGCCGGCTCTCACGAAGATTTTGGAGAAACACGTACAAGGTGTGTTGTCCAATTTTCTTGAAACTAACGAGATCCTGCATGCCACCCAATCGGGCTTTCGTCCCCATCTTAGCACAGAGACTGCGCTCCTCGAGGTCTCAGAAACCATTAAAGGGGTTCTGGACTCGGGGGGCAAAGTCATGCTGGTGATGTTAGATCTGTCGGCGGCGTTCGACACCGTTCCCCATGATGGACTTCTCGCCAGACTCTTCGAGATAGGCCTTCGGGGGACGGTGTTCGATTGGTTTTCTTCCTTTCTAGCCGGCCGCCGGCAAACGATCTGGGCGCCGCCGGATTCCGCCGTGATGCCGCCTCTGGGAGTCGGGGTCCCACAGGGCTCTATTTTGAGCCCGACCCTCTTTAACATCATTATGACCCCTCTGGCGGCGCTGGTGGAGTCGTTGGGCGCCCGGATCGTATCCTACGCGGATGACACCCAGCTCCTCTTCTCTTGTACGAGAGGAGGTGACTTTGATGGGGAGAGTATTCGGGATTGCCTTGGGGCTGTTTTTCACTGGTTCCATCTGAACAGCCTCAAGTGCAATTCCGATAAGTCCGAGGTGCTTTTCTTTGGGTGTGATACAGAGCCAGACTGGCAGGCCTGGTGGCCACCGAATATGTTCCCCCCGTCTTGTTCCTCTCAGGTTGCCAAGAATCTGGGGGTCAAGATGGACAATAGGCTAACCTTGAAATCCCAGATCTTGGGGGTGTCGGGCACTTGCTTCGGCATCCTTAGGATGCTGCGGAGGTTTCTGCCCCTGCTTTCCGAGGAGCATAGGAGATTGACAGTCCAGGCTCTGATTGGGTCCAGGTTGGATTATTCCAACATTCTTTACCTGGGCCTACCAGAGTACTTGCTGCAGCGGCTTCAAGTGGTGCAGAATGCCGCTGCTAGGGCAATCTATGGTTTGAACAGGCGTTCCAGTGCGTCGGGCTTGCTAGAAACTCTGCACTGGCTCCCCATCCGCAAGCGGATTGCCTTTAAGGCTCTAACTTTGGCCTATAAAGCTCTTCACAAGGGGGGAGCCAAGTACCTCCAAAAGAGACTGGTCTTTTATCAACCGACCAGGTCTCTGAGGTCGGAATCCCTGTACTTGGCAGTTGTTCCTCGTGTAAAGAAAGCGCGCCTTGGAGGCCGCTCTTTCGGATTGCTGGCGCCACGGCTGTGGAATTCTTTGCCGCTTGCTCTGCGGGGAGCCACTAGCTTGTTGGCCTTTAGAAAAGGCCTTAAAACTTGGCTGTTTACTCAGTAGCCTGTTTATTGTGAGTTTTTGTCTGGCATCTTTGTTTTCTTTCTTTTTATCTGGTGTTATGTTATTATGTTGCAGCGTTTCCTTTCTCCAATAAAGCGCCGGGACACTCTTTTTGAGTAGCCGAGCGCTATATAAATAAATAAATAACATAACATAAATAACATAACATAACAGGGGCCGGTAGTGGCAAGGAAGGTCACCCAGTCCAAGGTTGACGCCTTCTTCCAATCCCTGAAAGCATTCCGGTCCACCATCCTGCTTTGCTCACAGGGTTTATCTGAGGCCTAGTTGAAAAAAATCTGATAATGGTCCATTTTGGCAACATATACTTTCCCAAATGCACAGACTTAGAACTCACCATAGAGTGTTTAAAAACATTGCAGTCTATTTAGACATGACTTCGATAAGTTTCCTATTCCCTCCGAATACAGTTTATCCAAATATCTTTACTCATAAGTTACCTTCAGGTTTAGGCATCAATATGTCATTTTTCCCCCCCAAACGTCATACAGAGGGTCTCACTAAAATGAATATTGTTTTTTTCATATCTGAGAAAAAATGGTAAATATTCAAGGCCAGGTCTTTTGTAGTCCAAGATCAGCAACACAGAACAAGCAATTTACATGGCTACTATTTACATGGCTAACACCATTCTCTAGGTCAGTAATAAAGGACTTTAAAAGGCACGCCTGCTTTATACTTTGTAGAGTAAGGGCTTAAAGTTACTGCTTGATCCCGATAACTTCTCTTGGGACTAGTTGTTAGTAAATAATGGGCTTATGCTCTGTATAGACCATGGATGTCTACCTCACCTTGCTATTCTACTCAAAACTGTCTGCCTATTAGTAGCTATAATGGGACTAGTGATGATGATACGAATAACATCACTGATATAATAAAAGAAAGCACCATGGTAACACTTCAGTATTATGCAATGCAGAATTCCCACAAGTGGAAATCCGGTTCCAAATAGATGATTGTAAAAAACAGGCTCTTGTCTCATTTACATGACAATTCATTCCCAAAAACAATAGCGTAACTAATGCATGCAAACTGATCGGGAATAGAAACAAACAGTTTGTGTGCGGTCAGTGCAATTTACAGTACCTCAAATTCCCCCACCCACAAGAGCCACAGGAATTCCATATTTATGCCACTCTCCTTCACTTACAAAAATGTGAACTCTCATATACTCTCGGGTTTTCTGTATCCCTTGATGTTCTTGTCAGAGAAATTTAGGCTACAACTATTTTTGTGAATCGGACCCAATAATATTTGTTCATAGTGCTTTGCAAGGGCCTTCCTGTAGCTCGGGTTTATGGAGAAACCCGTAGACTTCATTCAACTCCCTTCAGTGAGGATCATGGCTCTCATAGGTGGTTAATTATTCCGTTTTCGCCTCATCAGAATTTGAGGGACTGTTGCTAGGGCTGAAAGGAATGTAGCCAAGGTGATTACAAGGATCAAGTGCGCTCATTTTTTTAGGTGAAAAAATCTTGCTACACCAGCACCACTTATTTAAAAAAGATATACTGTTGCGTTATCACGGGGCCTTTGCGGAAGACTTGAGTAGGGTAGTTGCCGGGTACGTACACCTTCTGGTAAAGTTAACCCTGGCAATCTTTAATTTGCCATTATGGCAGCAAAAATGTACTAAACTCCTTCAACTTAAATTACAGTCGCTATACAGTGAATGCTCAGTAAATAAGCCAAGCCTCAAATCACTCCTTTCATTCATCGGTCTTCAGAGTGCACGTGAAGCTGTGACAACTTTGTCACACATGACAACAGCAATTACAGGAATGAGGCTGTGCATTTTTAATATTGTGTGTAGTGCATTTTGTACTGTTTATTAACCTTCAAATGTCGCGTTTGCTATACATGAAAATGAAACAGGATGGTATCAACATTCAAATTATTTTGGGTCATTGTCTCTTCTTCTATGCACCCTTTCAAACATAGACCTCTTTATAGTATGTTGTCAATTGTTTTCTTTGCTACCTCATTGTGTATTACCTTCATGTTAGTGAGCAAAAGGCACTGTTGTATTTTGGGAACATTATTTTAAGGGCTAAGGCTAAGAGGTGGCAATTGGGTAAGAAATGTTCGGTTTATGCCCATTTACAATGCACTGGTGAGAGTAAATCCCTTTCTAATGACTTGTCCCTCCTTCAGCTCTCCTTTTACTCATCCCAAACCTCCTTTCACTACTATGATTGCCCTAATAACCCTTTCTAGATTCTTCCCTCCTCTCTCCCTCCCTCGACCCATCCCAAACCTCATTTTACTACAATCTCCTACAAAACACTTTCTAGACACTTCCCTCTTGTATCCCTCCATTATCCGATTCAATGAAACTAACAGACTCACAGGTCCATTGCTCAAATTAATATATATTTCCCTGTATTAACCCACCACTAATCTTTTTTGGGTTCCGAAGTAGCATGATACTCACAGAAAAGTGCTATGATGCCTCGTCATGGGTGGAAGCGCTATAAAAATTACAATTACAATTTTGGGTATATTACAGGACTGAATGGTGTGCATAAATTCAGTTACAGCTTGTGCATATGCCAGGGAGGTGCATATTGTGCCTCTGGCAGACTCCAATACATTCTTCATGTGATAGATGCCTTCATAGTGGGCTTGTCCCTCTGAGCTCTATAATGCCATATATCATACTGTATTTTAGTAATAGACTGGTCAGGGGCAGTTTAGGGGCAAGCCTGGTGTAACAGGAATTCTGCGCAAACACAGAACTGTGCACAGAGACTTAGGACCTCAGTGAACTAGGGTGTGCCAAAACTCACCTTAGTACCCAAAATCCCCTACCAGACTAGCAATCAGTTTCACATTAGCTGTTCGTCCTATAGCAAAGAAACCAATGATTAGACAACTTAGAACATGCGACTTAGGACCATCTCAGGAATGGTGGAAAGTGAGAACACTCTTTTGTTATACGTTCATACCAGTCCACAACAGGAGTAAAATAGAGACATGTAAGGTTAAAATGTTTATTTTAACAACGTGATCTCAAGCGCAGTACTTTAATCAACATCAGCATACATATGGATAATAATAATACAGACAGCATGGTTACAATTCCATAAAATACAAAAGGAGGAATCATGTTACAATGATAGTGCAAACAGGTGATAAAAACGCCAATTTTAAACACTCTCCCTATCTACGAACTATGTATTCTAAAACTATAGAAGGTCTCTTGAGCTTTCTTAGGGGGACCCCATTTACCTGTCCGCTCCTTAAGTGTAAATTACATCAGGATCGGATAGTCTCTCTGCATGCCTGGAATCTTCCAAGTGTGTGCAATTCTGGCAAGTGTGCTTTGATAAAGGCGCAAGAATCCTACTCTGCTTGCAGCTGCCAAATTGTTGTGTCTAGAATATGTTACACGGACAAGCCAATAAACAGGCTCGCGTTATGATAACCATGGCGGCTCAGCACTCACTGTACAGACTGGAGATATGATGTATGTCTAGATATGTCGAAAAACAACCCTTTTCCCATGTATAGACATTCATCCAAGCTAAGGTAGCAAAAACAGCTAAGCAGTGTCATGTGCAAAAACAGCAAAAGGGAAAAATGGCGTTTAAACTTCGAACAAGCCATGCTAACTTAACATGCACGCAAAAAGAGGCCCATAAACCATACGACACTTGGGTGACACAAAATACAACGGAAGTAGATAGTCATATCAGAATTAGTTTGGAGTCAGGCCTTTAATGGTCAGAAAACATTCATTATCTTCGGTTCCAAAACTTAAGACATCATGTCTCTTTTGCGGCTTTGCCTTGATTTTATTAAGATACTTTCCAAGGAGCTTGAAAACCCACACATATCAAGTCAACCATTATATTAACAAGGTAGAAATTCAGATCGCGTATTACATGTGGCTTTCAGCCAGGAAACATCCCTTACATCGCGGTGAGTACTCCGCAATGCAGTTCCAGCACAGCGGTTACAACGCAATTTGTTATATCGACTTGCGCTGGATGGCGCTTTAACCTAAGGAATAGTAAGATTTACTATTCCAACACCTTCCCTACTGTACATAGACTGGTGTTGGAATAGTAAATCTTACTATTCCTAAGTCCAGCGCCCTCTAGCGCAAGTCATTGTAACGACGTAACAACATGTGTTGTAAAAACTGCGATCTAACATACCGCAATCATTTTGTTCGCGTTGTTACATCACATATTCCTTTCAGCCGTGCCAGTTGAGGATGTGGGGGGAGCCAATATAGTAAGTGGGTGGAGCCAGGGGGACGTGAGTGTGGCCTCCTACAAACAATTGAGCACCTAGACTTCAAATTTTACAAATTAAGCATTGGGTAGCACATCGCCGAACCCTAATTAGAATCCTGTTTCTCTCTTTGTGACTAAGCCTCGGCAGAGTTTGCAGAGTTCTGCAGTGGAACTCCACGAAGAGACCAACAAACTCCGCCGCACTTTGCAGACTTCTGCAAGCGGCGGGGTGCGCTTGGTAATGCTGGTTCGCCTTTTTAACCAATCGATCTTTTCTTTGCAGGCATCCCAGTGCTTTGAACTCTATACTCTGGACCCCTGATAATATTACCCTGCTGCAAAAGGCAACAAAGGACACAACCCAGTATAATCTAGTGACTCATTCTAATGTAAGTTTTTTTCTATTTCCATATAAAGAATTTAAAAAAAAAGACATTTGTGCATGAGGGTATATTAAACTGTAGATGTAAAACTACAATGGTTGAGCCGTTATATGTTCAGTTCTTTATAGAAGGTTGTAGTCCCTGAACTCAGGGATTAATGAAGGGAGTCTGTTATGTTCCATGCTCTTGTGTAATATACCATTTTAAGTCTCTACATTTCTTTTTTTGTGTTGAAATTTTTTATTGAATTATGCAATAAAATACATAGTAAATATCAACGTGAATAAGGTAAATAAGAAAACCTTATTTGGCAAATATTTGAAAAGAATAATGAATTGATAGATTATGAAATGTACTCCTAGTAATAGAGATAAGGAAAAAGTTAACAGTACATACTCTACAATCTGTTATAAAATAACAATACAAAAGGTATGAATGTATCTTATATGTAAGTAACGGAATGACTAAATAAATATAATCAAGATTAAAAGAAAGAAGAAAAAAAAAAGGGGTGCCAGGGTAACGGGGGGGGGGGGTAGGAGGGAGAGTGAAGGAAAGAGAAAGGATAAAGAGAATGAAATAGTACAGGAAAAGTATATGAGATAATAAAATTAAGTAGGTAAAGGATACACATTAGAAGAGGGAGTTTGGTTAGAATCATCATCCAATGTGGTTTCCAAAAAGGGGGACCAAGTTTGAAGAAAGATGTCAGCTTGGTCCTGAAGATTGTAAATTTTGCGTTCATGTAAGGCTGTCTGCATCATTGCCACCAACCATTCTTCCTAAGAGGGAGCAGATGAAGACTTCCAATGGCGTAAAATGCAAATTCCGGCTGTAGCCAAAGCAGTGTGAAGAAGACAAGTCTGTGGCTTAGAAAGTTTTGGAAAACCACAGAAGTCATGTAAAATAATGGTGGCAGATGTAAGTGGTAAAATTAATGCCATTGTAGAGTTCAAAGTTTTGCCAACAAAGATCCAGAAGGGTCTGCTGCGTTGACATTTGCAAATTATATGTGTTATGTCACAACCAGGATTAGAACATCTCCAGCAAGAAGTATGCGATAATAACCCAGATTGATGTAATTTAACCGGTGACCAGTGCCAATCATGAAGAATTTTAAAGATACAGAATTTGAGACGCACCTCTCGAACGCCTTTGTGCAACTCCTTCAGAATTTGATCCCATTGAGCATTGGAGTACATAATAGATAAGCGAGATTACCATTTAGTCCGAAGAGTATGTGAGAGAGGTTGTGAAAAAAGAGGGAGCAAAAAGTTTTTATAAAGACCAGAGGTCACCCCCTTAAACTTCCCCCATAGTTGCAGATAAGATAATATTGAAGAAACCTGAGGCAACCAAGGTGGAGAGCCTAATTGTTTTTTAAGACATTGTTGAAGTTGAACGTATTTAGAGGAATGTAGGAGTGGAAGATTAAATTCCTCACAAAGTTGGGGAAAAGTTTTAAAATCTCCATCATGTAAGAGTTGATCCAGAAAAGAATTGCCTGCTTCTCTCCACAAAGGCCAGGATAAAGTACGACCATTGATACGAATAGCTGAATTATTCCACAAGGGAGCTTTAATGTGAATTCGCGGATTCGAACTTAATATGCGATGACCCCTCTGCCAAGGACTATGCAGGGCTGATAAGATAGGATTTTTAGGATCCAAAGAACTAGTACCAGTACCGTATAAAAGGGATAGTCCTGAATCCTGAGATAGGAGATGACGTTCAATTGATACCCATTGTGGAATGTCTTTAGATTTGGGTAGAAAATATGAGAGCTGAGAAATGTGTAGGGCAAGTGAATAATGTTCAATGGATGGAAGACCCATGCCTCCATATAACTGATGGGCCTTTAATTTAGCAGCAGCAAGGCGCGGTTTAGCTGTGCCCCAAATAAAGAGCTTTATCTTGGAGTCGATTGATCTAATAGTAACTAATGGAATTTGGAGGGGGAGCATACCCAAAACATAAATGAATCTTGGTAAAGTAACCATCTTAATAGCTTGAACTCTACCCCATAAAGATAATCCTAGAGCTTTCCACTTATCAAAATCCCTCTGCATTTGAGAAAATAAAGGAGCTAAATTATCCGCAACCATATTTTCCAAACCTCTAGTAATCAGAATCCCGAGATACTTAAGGTGTGAAGATTGCCAGTGAAAAGGGAATCCAAAAATTGCTGATTTCATAGTGCCAACCGAAATAGGTAACGCTTCACTTTTGTCCCAATTTATTTTATAACCAGAAAAGGAGGAAAAATCATTAATAATTTGAAGAAGGGCTGGCAGTGATCGGGGGAGGTTAGTAAGAGTAAGAAGAATGTCATCTGCATATAAATAAATTTTAGAATGGCCAATTGGAAGGGGGATACCTGTAATATTGTCAGATTGGCAAATTGCAGCAGCAAGAGGTTCCATCGCTAAGAGAAAAAGAAGAGGGGACAATGGGCAACCCTGGCGTGTACCTCTGCGAATTGGAAATGGGGTAGATAAGAAACCTCCACAGTTGACTTGAGCTAATGGGCTATCGTATAATAAACGTACTTTATTAATAAATTGATCACCCAAACCAAATCTATGCATTATTGTAAAGAGATATTCCCATTCAATGCGATCAAATGCTTTCTCAGCATCAAGTGAGAGAGCCAAGGCATCTTCTGGAAGATGTTTAGCAGTCCATAACGTGTGAGCCAATGTACGAAGATGATTTCGGGAAGAACGGCCTGGGACAAAACCCACTTGGGAATTATGTATCAAGGAGGGTAACACTTTGCGAAAACGGGACACAAGAATACTAGCTAGAATCTTAATATCCAAATTTAAGAGGGCTATAGGGCGATAACTTCCGCTATCTGCTGCATTAACCCTGTCAAACTCACCCGTTTTGTTGAGGATAGGATCTTCAACCAAATTCCAGTCCCCTCCGATGATGGAAGCATTGATCTCAGTAAGAAAACGATTCAATTGGAGGAAACATTGTTTTTTAGTACCAATCGGAGCATAAATGGATCCAAGACAAATTGAAGAATTCCCAATTCGTAATTTAGCGAAGACATAGCGACCATCAGGATCTGACCATGTCTTGGAAATTGTAATGGGAAGCGATCTCCGGATAAGAATAGCCACTCCACATTTACGGACAGGGTTAGGGTTGGTGGGGTCATTCCTACGTATGCTGCTATGAATTACCTTCCCAACATAATCTCTACTGAGTTTGTTAGATTCAATTTCATCCAGGTGCATTTCCTGCAATAAAGCTATGTCCACATGTTTGGACTGCAAATATGAAAGAACTTTCTTTCTTTTAATGTAATGGGTGAGACCATGTACATTCCATGTAACAATAGATAAAGGATGAGCATGAGTCATAGTGGAAAATATTCAAAGAAATATTAAAGAAGAAGCATAGGGGGTAGGGCAGAATAGGAGAGGGAGTTACTCTGGTTATTAAGTAAGAAAAGAGGTGATAGTATCAGAAACGTATAAGATAATAGTGCAGAGAAAGAGGGAATCAAACAGGATAGATGTATGTGAGTAGTCAAGTAGAAATGAGGCAGAAGTTATGTATTTGAAAGAATAAATAGAAATAGAAATAAGTAGGGTAAAGGGAGATTAGAAGAAGTGGATGTGAGAATAAGATATGAAGAAAAGTTAGGAAACCTAGACTGTGAACCGTGGGCCTGGGCGCACTAGAGCACCGCCGCGGGACAGGACCCCATCTAGGAAAAGAAAAAGTATGGATCAGTGGAGTGAATGATAGTGTAAGGTAAGGAGCCCTGGGGAATGAATTAACAAAGAGATATAGATACAGTAGAATATGATAGAGGAGTGATAAAAACAATTTAAGAATGCCTTAGGTAGTAATTAATAAGCCAAATACTATAATGACTATCTTAGATTATGCCCTGCAGTATCTTGTTACAGCTTATTAACGAAATATCAACAAACAGAACCTCAACATGGTAAAACAGTAAGAAAACAGTAAGAATACAGTATGGGAAGAGTGCAATAAATGATGGCAAAATTATGAGGAATTCAAATAACAGCAGCTTTTAACAAAATATGAATGACCGATAAGCACTTATAATTAAAAGAACTCAAAAGGCACATAGCATATTAGCACTTAATATCCAAGCTATAGCTAGAGAAATACATATTAAAATGATATACTATAATGAAGGGTAACGTGTTGCACTATAGAATAAAATAAGGGGGGGAATATGCATAATCATAGAATTTGGACGTATAAAAGGGAATACCAATACCTAACTTAATCCATTGAGCAACATAGGAATGATAAAATATACAGAAATAGATACAGTAATTCCAATACTCCGAAGAGGGATTGAGGAAATATGCAATTTACTAAGAACTATGTCTAAGCATATAACAGGCAATTTAATAATAGGTAGATAAACATCTCATAGCAGAAAAATAATACTGAATATAAGTTATCTAATAGTAATACTGATGAAGAAAAATAAAAATTGAATAAAAGATATGGCAAAAGTACAACAAAGCACAGAAACAGACAGTTAAATAATAGTAAACTATTCAGTCAGCATCTGAAGGAGTTTTAAGAGGTGATCTAGATTTGTCTTTCTGCAGCTCCTTTGTAAGTGTAGAGACAGAATGCAAAGCTGAGTCTTTATCTTCCTGAGAAGGATTGACTCTATTCAAGTCTTTACCCCGTTGTCTGGAGTTACTAGATGCTCGTGGGCTTTGCACTGGTAGTTGTGGGGAAAAGGAAGAAGACAGTTGGAACTGTTCACAATGGTAGGACTGCGTATCCATGTCCTGAGATTTGATGTCATCTAAGAATTTTTGTAGAAGTTCAGGGTCATAGAAGTCCTTGGTGTCTCCATTTTTGGCAATACGGAAGCGTGCAGGCTCAAACAACCCATATTTAATGTCTAACTGACGTAGTTGAGGCCGCATTGAGAGAAACGCCTTCCGTCTTTCATTCGTCTCTTTAGAAAAATCCTCTGCTACGTGAATATTATGACCCTTAAAAAGAAAAGAGCCTTGTGAGTGAGTTGCAGTCAATATTTGTCGGGTTTCCTCATGACGAAGAAAACAGGCAATAATTGGCCTCGAGCGCGCAGCAGGGTCTGTGCGTAGAGGGCCAATTCTGTGAGCTCGTTGAATTTCAAGAGGTGAAGTAAAGGAAATTCCAGTCATTATTGGAAGGGTATCACAGAGGAATATTTTTGTGTTGTGTCCTTCAATATTTTCCGGAAAGCCAAAGGAGCGGAGATTGTCTCTTCTACTGCGATCTTCTAAGTCAATGATTTTGCTGTGCAAAAAGAGAAGATCTTGATCTGAGCTTTGGACTGTATCAAGGCGACTCTCCATGGCTATTATTTTAGAGTCAAGACTTTCAATTCTAGTATGAAAAGTTGTAAGGTCTGCTCTAATCGATTTAGTTTCTTCAGCCAGAGATGTAATTGTGATATCCATCCCTTCCAATCGACGATTGACCCCAGAAAGCTCCTGCAATATACGTTGCACGGTGTCTGTTAAAGTCTGGTCACCGTGAGAGGGCGCAGCTTGGGGCATATTCATTGAAGAGGACGAGTTCCCTTTCGTTGGCATAGCAGTAGATTGTTTCAAAACTTCTGTAAAGAGTGGTTGTTTAGGTATTTTACTCCCATTCCTATTAGTATACATTTGTATGTTGCGCTTCATAGACGCTCTACAGTAACGTATTGATGTAACGTGGTGAGAAGCAATTATGAATACAAATTCACAATTGACAACAATAAGCAGAAAATAGCAATACAACATATAATGCAATATCTCAAACTGAGCAAGTTATATATATCATAGGTGAAGGTAATAATACAATTTCATAAAAAATACATGCTGAGGAAAATCGGGCGCCGCCTCAAATATTTAAAGATGTAAAGAACAATAGCGGGCAAAGTTGTCAAAAAAGATGAAGCAGTTTGTATTTACTTAATATTATGTTGTCTTGACAGAGTGACGGACATATACACTCTTTTTGGCTGATGAGGTGATGAAGCAATCCAATAGATGGCCCATACAAACTGATATGGTGAATGGCTAAGATCAGGTAGAAAAGTCCTCTTGAATAACTGAATGTAGAAATTTCTCCCTCACATTATATGTCAAACAATATCAACACATATGATTAACAAATCATAGAGCCACTTCACATTTCAAACCCACTTCACATTTCAAAGTTGAAAACCAGAGAATTGCCTGCTTCACATATCTCTGCTGTCAAGTTCATGTGTTCACAGGAAGGTAGGCCTGTGCATTAGGCAAGGCCCCCAAATGCTCCTCTCTTCAGGTCTTCCTCATTAGGCTAGGCCAGGGATTCCAAATAGGTCATGAGGTCAAAGGCCCGGCTGCGCTCGTCTCCTCAGGCATTCTTCAGCTTGAGAAAAGCCCTCCAAAAAAAGGTCACCAGTCAGAACAAAATACACTGTTCTTGACCAGATAATTTTACCTTCTGGAAAATGTCTATTTATGAGCCCCAAGCTCACTGTAAATGAGGCTGCCACTGGATGGGTGCCCTCCCGGAGCGGAGCTCTTCTCTCAGGCGGCCATTCTCCCTCGTGGCCAGACCACCCCCCCACGTCTCTACTGGCAGGCGAGGGGTCGTCCAGAGTTGATGGCAAGGAGGGTGCTGGCCTCGTAGCGGTAGAGTGTTCAAAAGGAAGGCTCCTTGGTGCTGAGCATGGTCCAGGGCCAGACGGACACAAAGAGCATAGCCTATGGGTTTACTTTGGCTTGGGAGATGAACAGTACAACGCAGGCTGTACATCTTTAACATCACAACTCTGAAAAAGCAGGTGCCTTTACATCACATTTGATTACAATGCATTGTGAGGTCAGTAGTTTTCCGGGTGGTTATGGGTTTCAGGGGTAAAATATGAAAAATGGGGAGTGTTTTGGGGTAAATTTGAAAATTAGGGTGTGTTTTGGGGTGAAATATGAAAATTGGGGTGTGTTTTGGATTTTTGGGTGTGTTATGGGGGCTCAAAAAGAAACTCCAGGGTTCACTTGGAGAAGTGTGGCTCAAGGGTTAGAGTGGCAGACCCTGATGCAGAGGTCTAGCCCAGGGACCAGGGTTCAATTCCCTGCCTCGGCGGGTCTTGGGTTCAAAAATTCCACGGACCTGATAATTCTCGCCTCAGTGCCTATTCCAATCATGGAGTCCCACTCTGCAACTCTGGGCAATAGCTTGCTTAATCTCCACAACGGCCCCCACAACGCTAAGGATGCCTGGCCCCTACCTTGGGGGTGCCCAGGAGTGGACACCTCACAGGGAAAGCCAGGATGGGTTCCACAGCGGTATTCGTACAAGCGCCTTGAGACCCTTGCGGGTGAGTAGTGCGCTATACATGTATCAATTTTACCTTGGCTTTGGGGTGCAAAGGTTAGTTTTGAAGTGAATAGCGATATTAATGTCTCCGCTATGCAACACCTAATCTCCTGTTGCAATGTGCCTTGTATGCATTGAAATGGAATTCAATGTTATGGCATGTGTTGCAACCACGTATGTGCCTTTGGCACTCGAGTGGTACGTCTGCTGTGCATGGGCACACAGCAGCCACCATTGGGAAGTGTCTGGGGGGCTGGACAGCTGTTGAGGTGTTAAATGCTGGAAAGAACACTGGATCTGGCGTGGATGCTGGGATGTGTGTGTGAGCGGGTGTTGTAAATATTTTAATAAGGGGATTCTTACATTAAAGCCGGTTTCCATGTCTTCATTGCTCCTGCTCTCCTGCATCAGCTTTCAGGAACAGGAAGTAGGCAGCCAGGCTCCCCCCGAGCCAATCACAATGCTGCGATAGACCGGTGGGATTGGTAATTGGCAATGAGACAAGGCATGCAGCCAGGGGCTGAAGGAGTGGGAATGTTCTCCATGCAGGCTGTAATGCAGCCTGCATTATGAACAGGGAAGTACGCATGACTGCTTTGGGCAGCCTGAGTGGGCCGACCAAACAGTAATTGCGCACTTGAGTTGGCATGCCAATCCGCCCATGCCTTGCTCCGTGCTTGGAGCAGTCCTACCAACCTTCCCACCCGCAAAGGAAACATAGCACAGTTACATCAGTAAGTTATCATCATGTGATGATTGTTCTTCCTCTGTACTGCTTGAAAGCAGTGAGGCCGCGCTCTTCTGCCATAGCGGATGAGCCCCCATTGGGGGATGCGTCATCTACGTGTGCTATGCCTGGCTGACGCGACCCTCAGGTGTCCTGCCCTATGCGTCCCACCTTCTCCTTACCTGGACATTGACACTGTGGCACAATCCACTGCACTCTCTCCAAATCGTGACTCAGCCAAAAGGAGCCTCAGCCAGGTGGGATTTCACAAGCCTGGGTACAGCAGTCACTGCCAAGTCCGCTGGTGAACCTGCAGATGCAGTTGATGCAGCAGTGCCCCCTTAGGCGTGCAGTTGCAGAGCTCCTGCCACAAAAGTTCAGTGTAGGTCAGGAGCCTCACCCTCCACAGTGTCCAGCCAGCCCAACATCATCCGGCCTGTGATGCAAATAGGTGGCACCCACCACTGGTAATCCCCTCCTTGCACCCCAGTGTAGTGGTGGATCATAGTATGCAATGCAGACCTCCCTACAGTGGGGCACAGCAGCCCCTCTACTATTAACAGCTTCAAGGAGCACAAGGCAGTCTTCTCACACAGGTCAGCAACGTGTCTCCATGCGACCTGCCAGACTTCACCACCAGGCACGGGCGTTTGTCACACCTCGATGTCTGCCACCACGGCTCATCGACTCCACAGCTCCTCCGCTTCCCACTCCAGGCTCAAGACCCAGGTCCAGCGAGGCCTCCAGACTCCAGACGCAGGTCCAGCGAGGCATCCAGGCTCCATACGCAGGTCCAGCGAGGCATCCTGACTCTCATTCTGGTCATCCTGGATGTTGGGTGGCTTGCAGTGGTTGTTGATGTGTGCTGCACTTGTCCCTGGCGGCTCCATTTTGCATTTGTTTTTGAATTAGAGACAAAAAAACTTTGTTTGGCTAGCTAACGTGATGTTTTTTGCCGATAATGGGCCCATCAGTAGTTTTCGCCCGTTAACACCGGATTACCTATTGCCTTCGCAGCAGTTTTCACTGGCATTCCCTGAAACTTTCACCTGTTAGCGGCGTGTTGTGAATACGCCGCTAACACAGTGATAATTTCCCGCGGTACATGGCGATAAAAAACGCATGGTAAATGAGATTATGTTGAGAATATTGAGAATATCCCTCTATGTCTGTCCTTACATCGCAAGTGTCAGGCGTGGGCCAGTCTGTTGGTTGGTGAAGAGACACGGAAGGTGTAACGGGCGCTGGACTAGAAATTAACAAATACAATTAAGAACATCTCCATGATGATCGATGGGCAGCCAATGAAAGGTAAATATATCATGTGGAAGGACCTAATATTAATCAGAACGTGAAACGCTAATGGGACAGTTGGAGTTATGATGGAGCGCAGACAGTGCATTTATCATTAATTGTATAATACCACCATTAGAAATTTCCTGGATTCTGCACTTGCTGATAAGGTGGCAAAAGGGATTGAAGTCAGATCGCCAATGGAACCGCAGCTTCACGAAATTTAAATGAAACTGATTGACTGTATTGTCTTCATTAGAACGAGCATTGACAAAGGCTGTGTGCCAAAACGCGTCTGTTCATTAATAAAAATGTGACTATTGACCCTGTAAGTGCCCAATCTGCTTTGTGGAGGAGTTTTGGGATTCAATTGTGTATTCACCTGCACATCAGAACAACCTCCTCAGTTTGGCAGCCTTGGTGATTTTTGTGGCAATGAACAATGAAGAAAAAAAAAAAAAAATATATATATATATATATACATACATACATACACACACACACACACACCCCTTCACGCACACACACATATTACCTACTGGCGGTCGCCAGTAGGTAGTTATAGTTAGGATTGTTTTCCATAGGGAAATCGCAACATTCTATTGGGAATAACTTTGGCGCCGGTTGAGGAATCTGCCTGAAATTTTCCTCAAATTTGCCTCCCGGCTCTCCGTTCCTTCCCTGAATGTTTGGGGGGGATTCGTCAATCGGGGTCGAGATAAAGGGGGGTCCCAAAACGTGTTTTCCCCATGTTAATTTCCATAGGGCGGTTGGACTCACTTTTAGCTCGAACGGCTGAATGGATTTTCACCAAACTTTGCAAAATTGTAGGGACTGGTAGCCCGATGTGCCTTTGCTATGTCTCAAGATATGTGCTCTAGAGGATTTTGAGTTATTTGGGTTAAAAAAATATATATATCTATAACCGCGCCCCGGTACGCGCACCGGGGAGCGTTCCAGCGCGCTACGCGAGTTCGCGAGCGGAAAGCTGATTGGCTCTCGGGTGTCTGTAAACATTCCAAACAGTCCAGAGCAGCCGCCATCTTGTGTCTCGGTAGGATCGAGACACAAGAGGTGGCAATAACAAAGGGGGAAATGAGCAAAAGGGGGCAGGGTAGACCACCCCTGACCCCCTAGGTTTGATGTGGGGGCCATAAAAGGCTCCGCGGGACAAAAACAATTTATTTATTTTTTTCGATTTTCGCGGGGGGAGCTCCCGGTACGCGCACCGGGGAGCGTATCAGGGAGCGTACCACGGGGAAAACCCAGTGAAATAGGAAAATAATAATTTAAAGTGATTAGAGGGAGGGTAGCTCTGCATAGAGTTGTTGTGTTGTTTGGGTGTTTTAAGTACCAATATGTAGGTACCAATGCTGAGTCTTAAATTTAATGTACACCGTTTCCTCTGTAGATATCTTGCATGTTGTTACAGAAGTTATTGTGGTATATGGAATCCATACCATAGTCTGTCAGGAAAGCAGAAACAACATGGAGGCAGGAGATGAAAAAGAGATGTCAAATACACATTGCAGATAATAAAGTGGGAGAAAGGAAGTAACTATGAGCAAAATTACTATGTAACACAAAAAAGTTGCACAGTATACTATAAGTCTGACTTTATATTATAATCATTTTGGTACTATTTCATGAATTACATATAAAAAAGAATAATGTGTAGAGCAATTTTTAATTATTGAATAAAAATGTATTGCTCTGATTTTTAAAAATTTAATAACACTTCCAACATTATATCGTCAGGAATGTCCTCATTTTCAGTCCATGATTCCAATTGTTCCACACAATTAACTAACTCTTCGTCTAGAGACTGATCCATAAAGTCCAAGTCTGCCTCAGGATTGTTTTGAAGAACTATTTCGAAAGAAATATCTGCTTATCCTTCCAAAGAAATATTTGCTTCTCCTTCCATTTTCAAGCTGTAAATTGCATAAAAAATAAATATATCAGTAGAGATAGGGCACTGTTGGGTGTAAGTTCAGACAGGTAGTTTTGATTTTTTAACAGTGAAGTTATCTTTGGGCAGTGTATGGTATCAGGCTGGAAGTAGAAATATAAAAAAGTGTATGTGATAAAGCCTAAGTAAATTCATAATTATACAAGACAAGCCTAACTCCATCCATAACTATAACAGAGAAGTCTATCTCAATCAATAACTATTAGAGAGGGATAGTATATAACTATCAGAAAATGTTTTCCAAATTAACTTAAAGTGCACAACATACTTCACTTTCCAAAATAACAACTTACCTTTGAAAAAGCAGTTGAAGTTCTCAGTGAAAATCCTTTTGAAATGTACTTCAGGAAGTAGTAGTCAAAATGGCTGTGTTTCCCTCTCTTTTTTATATATATTCATGTACATAACCAATCAAATGTCATGAAATAATAGTAGAAAATGAAAGTAACATTTTAATTGGTTGTAAATTCTAACACTTCAGATGTGTTTTTGTCATGTAATTTACCTCAGGATATTTAGACAGGGCTACAGGCCAAATGGCTCAATGGAATTCCACCAAATTTGGGAAAATGGTAGGGACTTATATGTAGTATTGCCTATTCTATATTTGGTGAACTTCTCTACAGAGGTTTTTATGTAAATTAACTTTAAAAAAAAATTGGGAGCGCTTACCGGTGAGCGCCCTGGTACGCGTACCGGTAAGCGCAACGGGAGTCTTCCATCTTGTATTTCGGTTGATTTGAGACAGAAAATGGAGGACAAACAACGTTGGGAATCGGTATAAGGGGGCACGGTAGGTACTCCCTGACCCCCTAGGTTTTCTGAGAGGGTCTTACGAGGCCCATATAGGCCCCCCCCCATTTTTTTATTTTTTTTTCGCGAGGGGAGCGTCCGGTACGCGTACCGGGGAGCGTACCGGGGAGCGTACTTTGGTGAAAAATAGTGAAAAAAGTTAGAAAAAGAAAATCATTTGGAGTGATCAGAGGTAGGGTAGCCCTGAAAAGAGCTTTTGGGTTCTGTGGCTGATTTAGGTACCTACAAGTAGGTACCAATGCATAGTCTTAAATTCAGGAGGAATATTCTATTCCCCTCATCTGAGAAGTGCACACCATCTCCTCTGTAGATATCTTGCATGTTGTAACGCAAGTTGTTGTTGTATATTGAACCCATTCCATAGTCTCTCATGTAAGCAGAAACAGATTTATTCACATGTTTCCGTGCTTTCTCAAATTGTGGACAAAATTGGTTGGACCACTTCCATTTCTGTCTTTGGCATATATTGGAATATACCAAGGCAGTTTGTGGAAAAAGTGTCATCAACTGCTCAAAGGTTTCCTTTAAAAGCATCTCCAGACCTACCCCAGTCAAAGTGCCTAGGTCATTTCCACCACCGTGCAAAATTATGAGGTCAGGGTGTGGCAGATGGTAAAAGGTTTTCACCAATGGTATCAATTGATGACATCTCAATCCTCTTTGGCCAATCCATTTTATGTGCACATTTGGTAAATCAAGGTTGTGAAAATTTCTGATAGCTGCATACCTTTGAGCCCAGTGAATGTAGCTATGTCCAATAATCCAGACAGAGTACATGGTGAGAGGAGGTTCTGGTGCAGTCAGATGAAGTGTAGGAATGAAATGGCAGTTGGAACACTAGGAGTTTGCAAAAAAAAATGTAGAGTTTCAGTGCTCTTGAATCACAAGCAATGATTGGTGGATTCAGATAGTTGAAAACTGAATGTTAGGGTGCATGGTTCTGTTCTGTGAAAGAAGTCATTTGAATGGTCAAGAAAAAGTCATTAAAAGAAAGATTGTACCTGATAAGCTGGTGTATTGATAGGTCAAACATCCTTGCTGAGTTCATTTGCAACATTGTAGAATAAACTTTTAACCCTGAGAGCTCAGTGAGGAGGGAGTTGCTATGGTAACAGGTAGAAAGGGCTGAGGGGGGGAAGGGTGTTGATTTGAAAATAGAGAGGGAAGAGTTTTGATTGGTTACCATGAGGAATATGTGTGTAGAATTAGATGTTTTCTGTGCCATTAATGGTTGCAGTGCCTGGAGAACATACCTTTTGCTCTGCTAAAGAAATATTGGTGTGTGTATCTGACACTGTTCTCAATCTCCCAAAGCATTTGTAAAGGTGAGTTATAATTTATTCAATATAGAAAGAGAGTTCAGATTAAGAAGCACATTGACTTTCTTTGCTGTTGGTTTGTGTGATGCTTTTTGAAAATGCATGGTTTCAATATTTGCAAGATAGAGGATTTGTATTTTGTGAAATAGTGAGGTTTCAGTAGTGAAGTTGAATGGTTGTACATAGGACCTGTGCTCTGTATCTAAAATGTTAATTGAAAAACGATTTTAGTGCAAATCAATGAGTTTCAGTAGTGAAAATTAATGCTTGTAAATAGGATCTGTGCTCTGTTCCTAAAATGTTAATTAAAAAACTATTTTAGTGCAAATCAATGGGTTTCAGTAGTGAAAATGAATTCTTGTACATAGGACCTGTGTTCTGTTCCTAAAATGGTAATTGAAAAACGATTTCAGTGCAAATCAATGGGTTTCAGTAGTGAAAATGAATGCTTGTACATAGGACCTGTGCTCTGTTCCTAAAATGTTAATTGAAAAGCGATTTTAGTGCAAATCAATGGCTTTTACATTTTTAAAAAGGAATAAATAGCGTGTGCATAATTACATAAAAATATTTGAATCTTTTACAAACATGTCATTAGTGTTATCTCAGATTGGGAAGTAGACTGAGTCTCTTTGCTGTTGGTTTGTGTCATTTTTTAGGTAATGCTTGGTAGGAATGTTTGCAAGACAGAGGAAATGTATTTTGTAAAATAGTGAGTTTTCAGTACTGAAATGGAATGCTTGTACATAGGATCTGCACTCTGTTTGTAAAATGTTATTCAAAAAACGATTTTGGGGCATAGCAATTGGTTTTAGATTTTTGAGAAGGAATAAATAGTGTGTGCATGATTACAAAAAAATATTTGAACCTTTGTCAATCATGTCACCTGTGTTACCTCAGATTAGGAAGCAGACTGAGTTTCTTTGCTGTTGGTTTGTTTCATTTTTTGGGTAATGCTTGGTAGGAATGTTTGGAAGAGATAGGAAATGTATTTTATAAAATAGTGACTTTTCAGTAGTGAAATCGAATGCTTGCACATAGGACCTGCACTGTGTTTCTAAAATGTTATTGAAGCATCGATTTTGGGGCAAATGAATGGCTTTTACATTTTTGAGAAGGAATAAATAGTATGTGCATGATTACATAAAAATATTTGAACCTTTCACAATCATGTCACCTGTTTTACCTCAGATTAGGAAGCAGACTGAGCTTCTTTGGTGTTGGTTTGTGTCATTTATTTGGTAATGCTTGGTAGGAATGTTTGTAATAGAGAGGAAATGTATTTTGTAAAATAGTGAGTTTTCAGTACTGAAATGGGATGCTTGTACTCCAGCAATGCATCCTTTCACATGGGGAAAGCCCCATGTGAAAGCGTTTGCCTCAGTGTTATGCCTACTGTGAGGCAGGCGCAAGATTTTGATGTAACTGTGTCCTAAAAGTGACGCAGTGAAATCTCATAGATTTCACTGCGTCACTATTACGAGGCTTTTTGCGGGGGAACGCCCCCTCTGCATACATTATATCTGACGCAGGTATAATGTGGCGCAGGGGTTTAAAAAGTGACGCATCTACCTAGATGCGTCACTTTTTAAATATGGAGCAGCAAGGCACATGTTTTATGCCGCCGATGCGTCACAAAAAGTGACGCATCAGCTGCGCAAAACTGACGCAAGGCCTCATAAATGAGGCCCTGAGCTTCTTTGCTGTTGGTTTGTGTCATGCTTTTTGATAATGCTTGGTATCTACATTTGCAAGATAGAGGATTTTTATTTTGTGAAATAGTGAGGTTTCAGTAGTGAAGTTGAATGGTTGTACATAGGACCTGCGCTCTGTTCCTAAAATGTTAATTAAAAAACGATTTTAGGGCAAATCAATTGGTTTCAGTAGTGAAATTGAATGCTTGTACATAGGACCTGCGCTCTGTTTCTTAAATGTTATTTAAAAAACGATTTTAGGTCAAATCAATGAGTTTCAGTAGTGAAATTGAATGCTTGTAATTAGGACCTGCGCTCGGTTTCTAAAATGTTATTGAAAAAACGATTTTGGGGGAAATGAGTGGCTTTTACATTTTTAAGAAGGAATAAATAGTGTGTGTATGATTACATAAAAATATTTGAACCTTTCACAATCATGTCACCTGTGTTACCTCAGATTAGGAAGCACACTGAGGGCCTTATTTATGAAAACAGCGATGCGTCACTTTTCACTGCGCACTCCTTGCGACACCAATGATGCGTTATATTTAATGTATGACGCATCTTGTAGCAAGGACTTACAGATAAGTCAGTATTTCTGACGTATCTGTAAGTGCAAAAGTGACGCATTGCTGGAGTGTGTCACAAAAGTGACGCAACTCCAGCAATACATAGGAGCTGCGCTCTGTTTCTAAAATGTTATTACAAAAACGATTTTGGGGCAAATCAATTGATTTTATATTTTTGAGAAGGAATAAATAGTGTGTGCATGATTACATAAAACTATTTGAACCTTTCACAATCATGTCACCTGTGTTTCCTCAAATTAGGAAGTGGATTGTGCAGATGAGGTGAGGTATGTCCAGGGGGGCAAAAGAGTTGAGGCCTGTGTCCATGAGTGCAATGGAGAGGACTTACCTCCTCTGACCCTTAGAGAAGCTTTATCTAATCTGTGCCCCTTGGACAGGACTAAGTACATTGAGTATCATTGATGGTAACAGGGTACAGATGATATGAGGCGTGTCCAAGTGTGTATATAAACTGAGGCCTGTCTAATGGTGCAGATGAGTTGAGGTGTATTCAGGGTTGCAGATGAGGTGAGGATTGTCTAGGGGGGCAGAGGAGGTGATGCCTGTGTTGAAGAGTGTAGTGCAAGAGAGGTCTGTCCAGGGGTGCAAAGGAGGTGAGGGTTGTGTCTAAGAGTGCAGTGGGGGATAGGCTTTATGAAAGGAAATGACCCCTCTGTGTACATTACACCTGACAGAGGTATAATGTGGCGCAGAGGTTTAAAAAGTGACGCATCTACCTACATGCGTCACTTTTTAAATATGGCGCAACAAGGCACATGTTTTATGCCGCAGATGCGTCACAAAAAGTGATGCATCAGCAGTGCAAAACTGACACAGGGCCTCATAAATGAGGCTCATCTTTTTTTTGCACACTACTCCAGTTTAGTCCTGTCCACTGCACTCTTGGACACAAGCCTCACCTTTTGTGCTCCCCTGGACAGGCTTCATCTTATCTGCACTCCTGCTTAGGCCTCACAATCTTTTTTTAGAATAACATTTGATGTATAAGCTTTTCATTACAAAACATTTTTGGGGCAAAACAATGACTTTTACATTTTTGAGAAAGAATAAATAGTGTGTGCATGATTACATAAAAAAATTTGAACTTTTCACAATCATGTCACCTGTGTTACCTCAGATTAGGAAGTACACTGAGGGCCTTATTTATGAAAACAGCGATGTGTCAGCTTATTTACACCCCTGGACATGCGTCACTTCATCTTCACCCACTTATCATCAATTATACTCAATACATTGAGGCCTGTCCAGAGGATACAGATGAGGTAAGGCTTGTCCAAGGGGGAGAGGAGGTCAGTGCTCTCCACTGTACTCATGGACACTGAATGCTTGTACATAGGACCTGCACTGTGTGTCTAAAATGTTATTTAAAAAACGATTTTGGTGAAAATGAATGACTTTTAGATTTTTTAGAAGGAATACATTGTGTCTGCATGATTAAATACATATATTTCATCCTTTCACAATAATGTCACCTGTGTTACCTCAGATTAGGCAGTAGATTGTGCCGATGAGGTGAGGCATGTCCAGAGGGACAGAGGAGGTGAGGCCTGTGTTCAAGACTGTAGTGGGAGAGAGGCTTTTGCTGGAGAGCTTAGGTGGTGAGACCTGTGTCTAAGAGTGCAGTGGACTAGGCTTCATGAAGCCTATCCCCCACTGCACTCTTAGACAAAGGTCTCATCTTCTTTGCACCCGTGGACAGACGTCTCTTTAACTATACTCTTCAATACAGGGCATACCTCTTCTGCACCCCTAGACAATCCTCACCTCATCTGCAACCCTGAATAGACTTCAACTAATCTGCATGCTTAGACAGGTCTCAACTTATTTACACCCTTGGACATGCGTCACCTCATCTGCACCTAGTTACCATCAATTATACTCAATACATTGAGGCCTGTCCAGAGGACAGAGATGAGGTAAGGCATGTCCAAGGGTGAGAGGAGGTTAGTCCTCTCCACTGTAGTCATGGACACTGAATGCTTGTACATAGGACCTGCACTGTGTGTCTAAAATGTTATTTAAAAAACGATTTTGGTGAAAATGAATGACTTTTAGATTTTTGAGAAGGAGTAAATTGTGTCTGCATGATTAAATACATATATTTCATCCTTTCACAATAATGTCACCTGTGTTACCTCAGATTAGGAAGTAGATTGTGCAGATGAGGTGAGGCATGTCCAGAGGGACAGAGGAGGTGAGGCCTGTGTTCAAGACTGTAGTGGGAGAGAGGCTTTTCCTGGAGAGCGTAGGTGGTGAGACCTGTGTCTAAGAGTGCAGTGGACTAGGCTTCATGAAGCCTATCCCCCACTGCACTCTTAGACAAAGGTCTCATCTTCTTTGCACCCGTGGACAGATGTCTCTTTAACTATACTCTTCAATACAGGGCATACCTCTTCTGCACCCCTAGACAATCCTCACCTCATCTGCAACCCTGAATAGACTTCAACTAATCTGCATGCTTAGACAGGTCTCAACTTATTTACACCCTTGGACATGCGTCACCTCATCTGCACCTAGTTACCATCAATTATACTCAATACATTGAGGCCTGTCCAGAGGACAGAGATGAGGTGAGGCTTGTCCAAGGGTGAGAGGAGGTTAGTCCTCTCCACTGTAGTCATGGACACTGAATGCTTGTACATAGGACCTGCACTGTGTGTCTAAAATGTATTTAAAAAACGATTTTGGTGAAAATGAATGACTTTTAGATTTTTGAGAAGGAATAAATAGTGTCTGCATGATTAAATACATATATTTCATCCTTTACACAATAATGTCACCTGTGTTACCTCAGATTAGGAAGTAGATTGTGCAGATGAGGTGAGGCATGTCCAGAGGTACAGAGGAGATGAGGCCTATGTTCAAGACTGTAGTGGGAGAGAGGCCTTTCCTGGGAAGCATACGTGGTGAAGCCTGTGAGTAAGAGTGCAGTGGACCAGACTTCATGAAGCCTATCTCCTACTGCACTCTTAGACACAGGTCTCACTTTCTTTGTACCTGTGGACATACCTCTCTTCCACTACACTCTTCAATAGAGGTCTCACCTCTTCTGCACCCCTGGAGAATCCTCACCTGATCAGTAACCCTGAATAGACCGTTTGCTTTTTGTCATTGCTTTGTTGTTTGATAATAGTGGTCTATAATGTGCTATTTTTTTCCTTAACACAGATTGAAATCAAGATTTCAAGAGCTTAGGCCTCACAATCTTATTTTAGAATAACATTTGAAAAACAGAGAAAAGATCATATGTATAAGCTTTTCATTACACTACTAAAACATTTTTGGGGCAAAACAATGACTTTTACATTTTTGAGAAAGAATAAATAATGTGTGCATGTAAATGTATTGCGACTTATATAGCGCACATATCACCCGAAGGTATCAAGGTACTTGCTTAGGGAACCCGTCCTGGTATTCCCCTGTGAGATACCCCAGCAGGGTATCGACAAGGTGAAAGCCAGGCATCCCACCGCAAGGGGCCGTAGTGGAGATTAAGCAAGCTATTGCCCAGAGTCGCAGAGTGTGACCCCGTGAGTCGAGTAGGCACCAGAGCGAGAATTGTCGAGTCCGTGGAATTTTTTAGCCCGAGACCCGCCGAGGCGGGGAATCGAACCCTGGTCCACGGCAGATCTCAGCTTCCGGGTCTGCCACCTCTAACCACTGAGCCACGCTGCTCCACTGCATGATTACATAAAAAAATTTGAACTTTTCACAATCATGTCACCTGTGTTACCTCAGATTAGGAAGTACACTGAGGGCCTTATTTATGGAAAACAGCGATGTGTCAGCTTATTTACACCCCTGGACATGCGTCACTTCATCTGCACCCACTTATCATCAATTATACTCAATACATTGAGGCCTGTCCAGAGGATACAGATGAGGTAAGGCTTGTCTAAGGGTGAGAGGAGGTCAGTGCTCTCCACTGTACTCATGGACACTGAATGCTTGTACATAGGACCTGCACTGTGTGTCTAAAATGTTATTTAAAAAACGATTTTGGTAAAAATGAATGCCTTTTAGATTTTTGAGAAGGAATAAATTGTGTCTGCATGATTAAATACATATATTTCATCCTTTCACAATAATGTCACCTGCGTTACCTCAGATTAGGAAGTAGATTGTGCCGATGAGGTGAGGCATGTCCAGAGGGACAGAGGAGGTGAGGCCTGTGTTCAAGACTGTAGTGGGAGAGAGGCTTTTGCTGGAGAGCGTAGGTGGTGAGACCTGTGTCTAAGAGCGCAGTGGACTAGGCTTCATGAAGCCTATCCCCCACTGCAGTCTTAGACAAAGGTCTCATCTTCTTTGCACCCGTGGACAGACGTCTCTTTAACTATACTCTTCAATACAGGGCATACCTCTTCTGCACCCCTAGACAATCCTCACCTCATCTGCAACCCTGAATAGACTTCAACTAATCTGCATGCTTAGACAGGTCTCAACTTATTTACACCCTTGGACATGCGTCACCTCATCTGCACCTAGTTACCATCAATTATACTCAATACATTGAGGCCTGTCCAGAGGACAGAGATGAGGTAAGGCTTGTCCAAGGGTGAGAGGAGGTTAGTCCTCTCCACTGTAGTCATGGACACTGAATGCTTGTACATAGGACCTGCACTGTGTGTCTAAAATGTTATTTAAAAAACGATTTTGGTGAAAATGAATGACTTTTAGATTTTTGAGAAGGAATAAATAGTGTCTGCATGATTAAATACATATATTTCATCCTTTACACAATAATGTCACCTGTGTTACCTCAAATTAGCAAGTAGATTGTGCAGATGAGGTGAGGCATGTCCAGAGGTACAGAGGAGATGAGGCCTATGTTCAAGACTGTAGTGGGAGAGAGGCCTTTCCTGGGAAGCATACGTGGTGAAGCCTGTGTGTAAGAGTGCAGTGGACCAGACTTCATGAAGCCTATCTCCTACTGCACTCTTAGACACAGGTCTCACTTTCTTTGTACCTGTGGACATACCTCTCTTCCACTACACTCTTCAATAGAGGTCTCACCTCTTCTGCACCCCTGGAGAATCCTCACCTGATCAGTAACCCTGAATAGACCGTTTGCTTTTTGTCATTGCTTTGTTGTTTGGTAATAGTGGTCTATAATGTGCTATTTTTTTCTTTAACACAGATTGAAATCAAGATTTCAAGAGCTTAGGCCTCACAATCTTATTTTAGAATAACATTTGAAAAACAGAGAAAAGATCATATGTATAAGCTTTTCATTACACTACTAAAACATTTTTGGGGCAAAACAATGACTTTTACATTTTTGAGAAAGAATAAATAATGTGTGCATGTAAATGTATGTAAATGTATTGCGACTTATATAGCGCACGTATCACCCGAAGGTATCAAGGCGCTTGCTTAGGGAACCTGTCCTGGTATTCCCCTGTGAGATACCCCAGCAGGGTATCCACAAGGTGAAAGCCAGGCATCCCGCCGCGAGGGGCCGTAGTGGAGATTAAGCAAGCTATTGCCCAGAGTCACAGAGTGTGACCCCGTGAGTCGAGTAGGCACCGGAGCGAGAATTGTCGAGTCCGTGGAATTTTTTTGCCCGAGACCCACCGAGGCGGGGAATCGAACCCTGGTCCACGGCAGATCTCAGCCTCTGGGTCTGCCGCCTCTAACCACTGAGCCACGCTGCTCCACTGTATGATTACATAAAAAAATTTGAACTTTTCACAATCATGTCACCTGTGTTACCTCAGATTAGGAAGTACACTGAGGGCCTTATTTATGGAAAACAGCGATGTGTCAGCTTATTTACACCCCTGGACATGTGTCACTTCATCTGCACCCACTTATCATCAATTATACTCAATACATTGAGGCCTGTCCAGAGGATACAGATGAGGTAAGGCTTGTCTAAGGGTGAGAGGAGGTCAGTGCTCTCCACTGTACTCATGGACACTGAATGCTTGTACATAGGACCTGCACTGTGTGTCTAAAATGTTATTTAAAAAACGATTTTGGTGAAAATGAATGCCTTTTAGATTTTTGAGAAGGAATAAATTGTGTCTGCATGATTAAATACATATATTTCATCCTTTCACAATAATGTCACCTGTGTTACCTCAGATTAGGAAGTAGATTGTGCCGATGAGGTGAGGCATGTCCAGAGGGACAGAGGAGGTGAGGCCTGTGTTCAAGACTGTAGTGGGAGAGAGGCTTTTGCTGGAGAGCGTAGGTGGTGAGACCTGTGTCTAAGAGTGCAGTGGACTAGGCTTCATGAAGCCTATCCCCCACTGCACTCTTAGACAAAGGTCTCATCTTCTTTGCACCCGTGGACAGACGTCTCTTTAACTATACTCTTCAATACAGGGCATACCTCTTCTGCACCCCTAGACAATCCTCACCTCATCTGCAACCCTGAATAGACTTCAAATAATCTGCATGCTTAGACAGGCCTCAACTTATTTACACCCTTGGACATGCGTCACTTCATCTGCACCTAGTTACCATCAATTATACTCAATACATTGAGGCCTGTCCAGAGGACAGAGATGAGGTAAGGCTTGTCCAAGGGTGAGAGGAGGTTAGTCCTCTCCACTGTAGTCATGGACACTGAATGCTTGTACATAGGACCTGCACTGTATGTCTAAAATGTTATTTAAACAACGATTTTGGTGAGAATGAATGACTTTTAGATTTTTGAGAAGGAATAAATAGTGTCTGCATGATTAAATACATATATTTCATCCTGTACACAATAATGTCACCTGTGTTACCTCAGATTAGGAAGTAGATTGTGGAGATGAGGTGAGGCATGTCCAGAGGTACAGAGGAGATGAGGCCTATGTTCAAGACTGTAGTGGGAGAGAGGCCTTTCCTGGGAAGCATAGGTGGTGAAGCCTGTGTGTAAGAGTGCTGTGAACCAGACTTCATGAAGCCTATCTCCTACTGCACTCTTAGACACAGGTCTCACTTTCTTTGTACCTGTGGACATACCTCTCTTCCACTACACTCTTCAATAGAGGTCTCACCTCTTCTGCACCCCTGGAGAATCCATACCTGATCGGTAACCCTGAATAGACCGTTTGCTTTTTGTCATTGCTTTGTTGTTTGATAATAGTGGTCTATAATGTGCTATTTTTTTCTTTAACACAGATTGAAATCAAGATTTCAAGAGTAAGGAAAGATGCCCTCAAGGCAAAGAACAAGGAAAAATTATAAGCGGAAAACAACAAAAACAGCATCGGAATTACAGCACTCCTCCACAACAAAGACTTCAAAAAACAGGAAAGTAGCTCCTGGTAAGATAACTAAGTCTTTCTTACGGAACATATGTAGATCCAAAAAAAATGTTGGACATCATGGAGAAAAAGAGAAGGAGAGAGTAAATTTGAAAAGGAAGGAGAGGCCCTCAAAAAATCTTACTACTGGAGCAGGAGAGAATAATATGTATCGGAATAGAAGGCAGAATCAGTTTAGAGACATTCGTAAATGAATGCTTCGCAATAGGGTGGTTTTAAATTTGTTAAAAAACATTAGGAAAGGAAAACAGAGAGCTGCTTTTTATAAGAAAAAGAAAAATGTAGAGAAGATTGTTGATCAGGCTTTTGAAGTTAATTATTATTGAATTTTATACCGCGCACGGTTACCCAGGGGCATCCCAGCGCTTATAGAACCAAGGGCAGGCAACTAATGGAAGAAGAGAAGCTGTGTTTATTCTGGAAAGAGATGCGTTTTCAGATGCTTTTGGAATCTGAGAAGATTAGGTTCGGAGCGTAGTGCGAGCAGGAGGGAGTTCCAGGCGCGCGCTGTGAGGACAGAGAAACTCCTGCCCCCTGAACGGGCTCTCCTAATTCTCTTTGTCTGAAGGAGATGTTTATTTTCGGAGCGTAAAGCTCTTGTGGGCTTATAGGGCCGGATCATGTTCTTCAGGATAGCTGGTCCTTGCCCCTGTATGCTCTTATGGGCGATGCAGAGGGCCTTAAAAGTAACTCTCTCCCTAACAGGGAGCCAATGGAGCTCTTTTAAAGCAGGCCTGGCTGACTGCCTGGCCGGAACGTTCCGCAGCAGCCTTGCTGCTGCGTTCTGCACTTGTTGCAGGATCTTAAACGTTGACTCTGGCGCTCCGAGAAAGAGTGCATTACTGTAGTCCAGGCGAGAGATGATTAAGCCTTGGACTAACAGCTTCCGGGAGAGTTCTGGCAGCAGGGGGAGAACCTTGCGGGCCGACCGGAGCATTCCATAACACACGCCAGCGGTCTTCTTGGCGTGTGTCCTAAAGGACAGATCCGGCTCCAGCCAGACCCCCAGGCTCTTAATCTCCTCCTTTGGGTCTGGCAGGGTGCCCATACAATTGGGCCAGCTGCTCGCCGAGAGGGCAAAACTGGACTGGCCCAGGATCATCAGCTCTGTTTTTGATCCGTTCAATTTGAGGGATGACCTGGACATCCAATCGAACACCTCTCTTAAGCAAGAATGGAGCGCCTCAGGTTGTTTCTCAAGCTGTGTCAAACTCACCACAAGCTGAGTGTCATCCGCGTAGCTTATGGTCTTAAAGCCAAACGGAGACACCACATCCTCCAGGGGTGCCATGTATACGTTAAATAACGTGGGGCTCAAGGATTAAGGAGGTTAAGAAGAAATTATTTATTTTAATAATCAATATAATTAGGACACTTAACAAGACAATTGATGTTTTTAAATCAAACAGTAGATGGAAAAGAGTAATTAATCGGACTAATTTTTGTAACGTTTTTTCAGGAGAATGGATGCACAGTTCAAGTTTTGAGCCGTTTTTTAATGAGGAGAGTTACTTCCAGGAGAATGATTTAGTGCATGCAGTTGACACCAGTGGTCGAGCATATGAGGTGAAAGACGGTTGTCCGATTGAAAAAGAGAAACTTATGCCTAGAGAACCAGAAGAGGTGTTAACTGATGAAGTTTTAGGGAGACGTACTAAGGGTCCAGTGTACACTTGGAAGTATAGTCGTATTTGTAGTGTGCGACAGGAATCAATTGATTTGTTTTGTAATTTCTTACGTACATATAGTAAGAAAAGTGTGAAACAGAAAATGAAGTTGTTGCAAGACTTAGATCCTTCAGATTGAGAGAAAATACAGGTTTGCAAGGGCATTCACTGGCTTGTCTTTCTAGAAAAGTCTGGCAGAGTGTTTTTCATCATTTTAGGATGTTAGCAGTGCATAATACCAAAATGAGGAAATTAGTGAGAATGTTGTATTATGCAAAAAGTCCAGCACTTAAGCTTAAACAATTAAACAGTGCTCTTTTGCATGGAACTGAATTAGATGTGAAGAAGATTTGTGAAGAAATTGAGATTTCTTATTTTGGTGAAAAAGAGGACAGTGTAGAAATTGACACAGAAATTCAAGGTAATGTGGAAGACAATGTACAGATTTCAAGTACAGAAAAGTTTGACCAGGAAATTACCAGGTTTAAGGTGAAATCAAGTGAAAGGCCGAATTTTACTTGTGCGTGTTGTCGACGAACTCATTATAAGCATCAAACTAGATTAGTTGATTTATACGTAAAAAGTGAAAAGATAAATAATTATGAGTGGAAGGATTTTGCAACTTGTTTGTGGGTGGAGAATTGTTTTGATTTGAGTTCTGATCAGCGTATTTGTAAATATTGTCATGATAAATTAAATCAAAACAGAATGCCTGCTAGAGCTGTTCATAATAATCTGGAGCTGATAGACATTCCTCCTGAATTGATGGATTTAAATACATATGAGTCTATTTTGATTCAATGTGTCCATCCTTTTCAGGCTATTGTTCGCATGGAGCCTAAGATAGGGAAATTGCCTCCTTCAGATTTACAGAGAGGATTAAAGGGAAGAGTTGTTTATTTGCCTCTAGATTTCAAGAAAAATATTGATACCATTGGTGTAGAGAAAGTGGAAGAGGAACCTCTGGTTATTCTAGTTAATGGGGTTCCGACAAAGAGTAAGAAAATCTGGCAAGATTTAGTGGATGTTTGGAAAGTCAAAAAGGCAACGTTGTATTTGGGCAAAAACAATGAGTACTACAAACATGTATGTGTTGAAGCAGAGGAAACAGCTGCATATGAAGACAGTGATTGTTCAGATGGCCAAATTGAAAAAGTTGATGTGTCTAGAAGTGAATAAATATATGAACATTATACTGTTCATCCTTTGCATTCCAAAGAAGTGATGGGGAATGCAATTGACTTGTTTCAAATGAAAGCAGCAAAAGGAAGTCCCATTAGTGTATGGGAAGAAAGTTTGGAAGCTCGTTGTTTTCCACATTTATTTCCAACAGGTCGAGGTGGACGATATGACAATCGACCACTTCAAATTCCTGCATCTGAATATCGAACTGTAAGATTATATGCTGAAGATCCAAGGCTTCGTCAATGCATTCCCTATTTGTTTCATCTACTGTATGAAAGTGACTTGTCTGGGCTTTCTTATGCAGTAAACCATATACTGAAAAGTGGAGCACATCCGCAAAATGTTTCGGCGAGGGACTTTATGGAGAAAGTGAATCTGCAAGATAATATTTTGGAATCTCATTTAATCAATCTCATGGCATGTCAGCGTGGTACAAACGAGTATTGGTACCGTCGTCATGGGGAATTGAAATGTATGCTAAGAAACTTAGGAACTTCTACATGGTTCCTCACTCTTAGCTGTGCCGAGTATGCATGGGACGACTTGCTTCAATTTCTACGAGAGGCAAATGCAAATATACAAAATATAGAATTCAAAACACCTGGAGAACTGTGTTCTTTGGATCCAGTGAATGTATGCAGATATTTTAATCATAGATTTGAAGCTATGATGTCTTATACCTCAATTGCATCCTGCTCAACACCCGCTCGGTCCACAGACACGCCGTCGAGCTCTGGAACCTGCTCGACACCACAGCCCCAGACGTCGCCTTCCTCACGGAAACCTGGATGAACGCCTCCTCAGCGCCCGACATCGCCATCGCCATCCCGGACGGCTACAAGATCATCCGGAGGGACCGCGTCAACCAGACCGGAGGAGGCATTGCCATCATCCACAGGAACTCCATCCGCATCACGACCAACACCGACGACACCCTCGCACCCGCCGAGCACCTGCACTTCCAGATCCACATCAACCCCAGGACCACCCTCAGAGGCACCCTCATCTACAGACCCCCGGGACCACGCACACAATTCAGCGAGGACATCTCCGACTTCGTCAGCCCGCATGCCCTCCTCTCCGCTGACTACATCCTCCTCGGGGACCTCAACTTCCACCTGGAGAACAACAACGACCGCAACACCACCACCCTGCTGGACAACCTCGCCAACCTAGGACTCAAGCAACTGGTGACCACCCCCACCCACTACGCCGGACACACTCTCGACCCCGTCTTCTCCTCCAGCAAGGACATCGCCTTCAGCCACGCCACCGGACTCCACTGGACGGACCACAGCTGCGTCCACTTCAGCTTCAAAAGAACCACGATCCACCACCACCAGCAACAGGTTGCACGCAGAAGCTGGAACAAGATCACAGCTGATCAACTCGCAACTTCCCTGAGCAGGAACCCACCCACCAGCGCAGCGAACCCCAGCCAAGCGGCCACCAACCTCACGATGTGGATCAGCGACTGCGCAGACGACCTAGCCCCTCTGAGGACCCCGCCTAACAGACCCGGCAGCAAAAAAGCCCCACGGTTCACCGACGAACTCAAGAACTCGAAGAAGAACTGCAGAGCCCTTGAGAAAGCCTGACGCAGAGACCCAACATCGGACAACATGACTACCCTCAAGCTCGCCACCCGAAAACACCACCAACTGATCCACACCACCAAGAAAACTGCATTCAAGGAACGACTGGACAACAACGCACACAACAGCAAGGAACTCTTCAACATCGTCAAAGAGCTCTCCAACCCCAACACCGGAAACAACGACATCACCCCTTCGCAAGACCTCTGCAACTCCCTCGCCTCATACTTCCACGACAAGATCACGGACATACACAACAGCTTCAGCACTCAACCGACGCACGCCACGACCGAACCACCGCCCCCCACCACCACCCTCCGCGCCTGGACCCCGATCAGCAACGAAGACACCATCCGCACGATGAACACCATCCACTCCGGATCTCCGACAGACCCCTGCCCTCACCACGTCTTCAACAAGGCCGACGCTGTCATCGCACCCCACCTGCGGGACATCATCAACACCTCCTTCGACACCGCTACCTTCCCGGAGAGCTGGAAGCACGCCGAACTCAGCGCCCTACTAAAGAAGCCATCAGCCGACCCCTCCGACCTCAAGAACTACCGACCCATCTCGCTGCTCCAGTTCCCCGCAAAAGTCATCGAGAAGACCGTCAACAAGCAGCTGGCCGCCTTCCTCGACACGAACGGATCCCTCGACCTCTCGCAGTCTGGCTTCAGGACCAACCACAGCACCGAGACCGCCCTGATCGCAGCCACCGATGATATCCGAGCCCTGCTCGACAACGGAGAAACAGCGGCCCTCATCCTCCTAGACCTCTCCGCGGCCTTCGACACCGTCTGCCACCGTACCCTAATACAGCGCCTCAGCAACGTCGGAATCCGGGAGAAGGCGCTGCAGTGGACCATCTCCTTCCTCGCCGGAAGGACACAGAGTCCGCCTCCCACCGTTCAGATCAGAAGCCACCGAAGTCATCTGCGGCGTTCCTCAAGGCTCCTCGCTCAGCCCAACCCTCTTCAACGTCTACATGAGTCCCCTTGCAGCCATCGCACGACAGCACAACCTCAACATCATCTCCTATGCCGACGACACCCAGCTGATCCTCTCCCTCACCAACGACCCCTCCACCGCCAGAGCCAACCTACACGAAGGGATGAAGGAGGTAGCCGAATGGATGAAGAACAGCCGCCTGAAACTGAACTCGGACAAGACGGAAGTCCTCATCCTGGGATCCTCACCCTCCGCCTGGGACGACTCCTGGTGGCCCCCCGCCCTGGGCAGCGCACCCAAACCAACAGACCACGCACGCAACCTGGGCTTCATCCTGGACTCATCCCTCTCCATGACCAGACAAGTCAACGCCGTCTCCTCGTCGTGCTTCAACATCCTACGCATGCTACGCAAGATCTTCCGGTGGATCCCCACCGAGACCAGGAAGACGGTCACCCAGGCCCTCGTCACCAGCCGACTGGACTACGGCAACGCCCTCTACGCCGGAACCACCGCCAAACTCCAGAAGAGACTCCAGCGGATCCAGAAAGCCTCAGCAAGGCTCATCCTGGACATCCCCCGTCGCAACCACATCTCCGGACACCTGCGAGACCTGCACTGGCTCCCGGTCAACAAGAGAATCACCTTCCGTCTCCTCACCCACGCACACAAAGCCCTGCACAACCAAGGACCAGGATACCTCAACAGCCGCCTCAATTTCTACGCTCCCAAATGCCAGCTCCGATCGACCGGCCACGCTCTCGCCGCCGTCCCCCGCATCCGAAGAGTCACCACAGGGGGAAGGTCCTTCTCCTACCTCGCCGCCAAGACCTGGAACTCCCTCCCGACCCACGTCCGCCTGACTCAGGACCACCTCGCCTTCAGAAAGCAGCTCAAGACCTGGCTGTTCGAGCAGTAGCGGACCCCCCCTCCCCAAGCGCCTTTAGACCCTCCGGGTGAGTAGCACGCTATACAAATGCTTTTGATTGATTGATTGATTGATTGTATTACCAACAAAAAAAATCCTCCCCTTGGAGAGGTTTTGGATTTCTTTTGGAGAAAGGAGTATCAAGCGAGAGCTGCTCCTCATATACATATGTTGTTGTGGATTAAAGATGCACCCAAATTTGGAACAGATTCGGATGAGACAGTGATGAGCTTCATTGAAGAGTATTCAACATGTGCTGTTCCAAAAACTACAGAAGAAAACAGTTTAAGGCAACAAGTTTTACGCTTTCAATCCCATCGTTGTGGAAAGTACTGTCGTCGAAAATTCAGAAACAAGGACAAGTTCTACACAAAATGTCGTGTCGGCTTTCCACGACCAGTGATTTCTAAAGGAAGAGTCAATAATTTGATGTCTTCTCTACGACATACTGTGACGAGGAAATCACCCAAAAATACATACAATTTAAAAAGAAACGAAGAGTCCAAGTACATCAACGACTACAACCCAGTGATTTTGTCCATGTGGAATGCTAACATGGATATTCAATTCGTTGCTGACAACTCTATTGCTGTGGCTCGATATGTGATGTCTTACATCACAAAAAAAGAAAAGACAGAACTGAAGGAAATGTGGGAGGACATTTCACATGAAAAGAGTCTAAGCAAGAAATTATACAGTTACAGTCTGAAGATGTTGTCGCATCGAGAAATTGGAGCATATGAATGTTCTGATCGATTGTCATCAGCAAGTCTCTATGCCAAATCTAGAACCATCATTTGGATAAGTCTAGGTCTTGCTGCAACACGAAACCGAGTTTTGAAATCTGTACAAGAGATAGAGTATTTGGCGGAGGAAGAACCAGAAAGTACAGATATTTTGAAGACAAACATGTTGGATACATACTATCCAAATAGAAGTCCTCACCTTGAGAACGCTTGTCTCTATGAAGTTCTTCAAAGCTATATTTATAAGAGGAACATCAGAGAAGATATCAATAATGGAATATATGCTGTCATTGGATGTGAAGGATGCCTAGTGAAACAGAGAAAAGGTCAATAGATTAATCATCGAAAATTGAGTTTTGAAAATCCAGACAAAAGAGAATTTTACTATTTGGCTCTTTTGCAACTCTTTAAACCATGGCGTACAGAAGAGGAACTACTTGGAGATTTTCTCTGTTATGAAGACTCTTTTAATGCAACGAAGGATACCATAGAATGTCCTGTTTTTCCAAATTATCTGCAAATGTTGAATGAAGAAATAGAGCAAGAAGCAACAATTGCTGCAGAGATTGCGAGAGACAGTTCTCAAGACAGTCAGAGTTCTGCTTCATTGAGTCAGGATCCACTAGGAGGACCAATTATCCAAAATGAAGCTGCCACTGCCATGGATGAGGTGGAAAGAGCTATGGAGCAAGCTCAAGAGGATGTAATTAATTTAGAAGATTTGGTGAAACAATTAAACCTTGAGCAGAAACAGATATATGACGAAGTCACAGAACAGGTTGAACATGGATTGAGTCATGAGAAGAAAGAGTTCTCATGTACATCATTTAAGCCTGTCCGACTGTACGTGAGTGGAGAAGCGGGAACTGGAAAAAGTTTTCTGATTAAAGCAATTGCAACTTATCTGCAGAAAAGGACTGAATCACCGCTGCCTTGTGTTGTTACCGCTCCAACTGGGCTGGCAGCACATAATATTAAAGGGATTACTTTGCATCGTTTACTGATGCTGCCAGTGGAGCATGATAACAAATTGCAATACCACAAGCTATCTGGAGATGCGTGTTCTGAAGTTTCCAGAGTCCTGAAGAAAATGAAACTTCATATCATTGATGAAGTAAGCATGGTCTCAAATCTAATGCTTGCTTTTGTGCATTTGAGAATGCAAGAAATTCTTAGAACAGACTATGATGTCTTATTTGGAGGAAAACACATTATTGTTTTTGGAGATCTACTGCAGTTGACTCCAGTGAAAGGTCAACCAGTGTTTAAAATGGTCACGCATGAAGATACCAGGAAGTGCCTAGGAAGCATTGGAAACGTTGATATATGGTTAAATTTCAAATATGCAGAACTACTCCAAAATATGCGGCAGGCAAAGGATGAAGATTATAAAAATATTCTACAAGATGTAAGAATCGGAAAAATAAGTCAGCATGGGAAAGAAGCTTTACATGGACGATTAATTTCAGATTTGTACCCAAATGAAAACATTCTTCCAGAGAATATTTTTAAGAAAATTAACGAGAAGAAATCTGGCATATGTTTGATGCCTACTCTGAAAGAATGTTCCATGTTCAACAACAAAATGTTAAAGTTAGAAAATGAAGCGATAGTGAAACTGGAAGCTATAGATAAAATAGAGCATATGGGAGCAACAATTATTTTGTCAGAACATTTGAAATCAAAATTGGATTCATTAGAGAAGACTATATCTAAAACTGCTGGTTTTGAAAAGACTCTGAATGTGTGTTTAAATTGTCGTATCATTTTGAGAAGGAATTTAAATGTTGAAAGAGGTCTGGTAAATGGAGCAATGAGTCATGTTGTTGGTTTTGTGAATTACAAAAATAGAGATGGAATTGAAATTTAAAAAATTAAATTTGATGGCATTGACGAAATAGAGCAAACTTGTCGTTGTTCAGCTAGATTTTTGCTTGTGAAAGACTTATACGTTCGCCAAAAACAGTTTCCTGTTTGTTTGGCATATGCAGTGACAATTCATAAATCTCAAGGTTTAAGTGTAGATAGTGCTTTGGTGAACATTGGAAGTTCTGTGTTTAAAGAGGGTATGGCATATGTGGCATTATCACGAGTCAGAACTTTATCAGGATTGTACTTGATTGAGTGTGATGAAACAAAGATTTGTGCTGATCTAGATTGTGTTAAAAAATACAATAGGTTAAGAAGAGAGTATGCTCCACATTTGCCTCAATATCCTCTGTTTGAAAAACGTGTGGTAGGCCGAAAAAGAAGAAATGAGAATAATTGCGGTGAGGTACTAGCAAAAAGACAAAAAGTAGATGAAACTGTAATTGTAAGGAGAAAGAAAAAGGATTCTGTTGAAGATGTTGTTGGATTTCAGTTTGAAAACGGTTCTGGTGTCAACTGCTATGCTAATGTAGTAGTTAATGTTGTTTTTTTTCTTCAAAATTTACAAGAACAGATTGTTGAAAATCGGGATCAAACATTCTGCTGTTTATTGAATTCTGTGTTTGAGAAATGTAGCAGTGATAGAGCAAAAATAGAAAGTGTTTCAGAAATTAGAAATCTTCTAGACATATGTTCTGGTCAAAATCAATTTTCACAGATAATTCAGCAGGATTGTCAGGAATTTTTAATGTATATGTTTGATGTATTGGAAGATGAAGGAGTAGATATAAAAATCTTTTTAACCTTTCTTATCAATGGCAGCATGACTGTGATAACTGTACTTTATCAAGTAGTACTAGAATAGACACTGAAAGATTTATATATTTGAGTTTACCAGACTGCAAATCAGTGCCTTTTAATAATCTTGTTAAAGCAGCTGATCACAATATGGTGTGTACCCAATGTAAGTCTGCAATGCTGTCCACATTATTTCTACAAAGTTATGGTCACTATGTCATTTTAATGTTCCAACGATGTAGACCTGATGGAACGAAATTGACAACTTCTATTAAAAATGTTGTGGCTTCTCAGTTATCAATTTCAGGAAGAACCTTTGCAACTGTAGCTATTATTTATCATGACGGTCCTTCAACAACATCAGGGCATTACACATGCTATTTAAAAAGTTGTAAAGGTTGGACCCTTTGTAATGACACTCATTTGACTTTAAAACAACGTTTGCCTTTTGTGTTTTTAGAACCAAAATTTAAGTAAAGGTAATTGGCCTATGAAGACAGGAGCAGTTAATAAAGGTTAGTTTGCTGATTAAAATTATATTCTGAGTAAAAGTGATCAAGATAATATAAAAAATTGAGTTGTCATATAGGTACTGTAAGTGGATCTCATAGTAAGTGATATCAGTATTATAGCAAATGATGAACATGAGTGAGTCAGAGATAGAATTACGAAAACTTAAATATTGTGAAAATGTTGTTTGAACCTTTCTTTCAGAACGTCAGAAAAACTGTAATTTTATAGTTTGTTTTAATTAATTTGAAAATATACTGATACATCTGACACTATTTGGCCTTAAGGTATGGTGAAGGAATGAGCAAAGAGTTGTGACTGAACAGAAGGAGTATATGAAAATAATGAAAATATTTCAGATGTTCTTCAAGGTTTTCTTCTAGAAAGTCGATGAAATGGAATTTTTAGAGAACAGCAGAGTACTTTCCAACTAAAAGGACCTTCATGATATACTATTTGGCCTAAAGGAAAAGTAAGTAAATCAAAGATTAGTATACATTTGTTATTTTGAACTTTAGATGGTTTTTTTTAAAACACAATCTTTTTTATTGTGTTTTTTTTTTCCCCGCTGTCATATGATGAGTAGTTTGAACTCACTTTTTTAAGTGAAATTCAATATATTCTGAGAACAGCAAAAATAAACTATGTAACATGTTGTACAAGTTAATCTATAGTTTGTATTCTGTAATTTAAAATATATTCCCATTGTTTCACACTCCTTTTTCCACCCTCTTTCAGCTCTTTTTATTCACTTTTAATGTCTTTCTTTCACTCTTTCAACCCCCTTCTTTTAGTCCACTTCTTTCACAACCCGTCATTCTCATTTCAACTGTCTGCATCCCCTCTCTCCCTTGCATAACTTTTCAGCTTTCAGTCTCTCTGCTTTACTTCCCTTTTCCGTATTTTCCTCCTTTGCTCTTTTAGTAATTCCTCTTTACTCACTCAGCAGTATTGTCGCACTCTATCACTATAAATCACCCACTCTCCCTCGCTTATCTTTGTTTGCTCCTTTCTTTTGACCTCTTCTCTCTATTTTTCGTTCACTACCTCTATGTCCTCAGTGCCTCACTCTCCTTGTGTTATGTTCACTTGTGTTTATCTACCTTCTATCATTTCTTTTACAACAACTTCACTGCTCCTCTGTCATCGTTCTTCATCCCATTTCTTTTAGTCTGGTTCCTTTACTATCCCTCATTTCCTTTCTTTCATTGTCCTTCTCTTTACTTTCATCACCAAATAATTTTCTCTCAGTACCACTGTTTTAGTCGTCTTCTCCTCTGTTTCCTTTTTTTGCTCCCTTACTCATTTCCTTTGCTCACTCATTGTACTCCACCTCACTCAGTTGTTCTCTTAGTGTGTCTGTCTACTAACTTTCTCACTCCATTTCCCTCAATCATTGTATATTATCCTCTCTCCCTTCATCCCTTCACTCTATGACTGTTCTTCACTTACTCTCAGTTATCTTCTATTCCTCATTCTTCTAAATGCATCCTTAATTAGACTCTTTTCCGTCTCTGTCATTATCTTTTTACTTACTACTGTTTCCTGACTTAGTTTTGCTAACTCACATTGTTTTAGTATCTATCTTACCTTCAGTTTATTTCTCTGTTCTTCTCTTCCTCTCTGTCAGTGAATCTATATGCCTTACTCTTAGTAATTTGCTCTCCTTCTATTTCTTTTTCTCTCTTTTTGTCCTTCTACCTTACTTTATTTCCCTTTCTATGTCCTTCACTCTTACTTTATTTCTAAATACACTGTTATGCTTTTTAACCTCTTCATTTGTATCTTTTAATTTAAAATACATATTTTACTAATTATAACTTATTTTTTCTTCTCTCTTTCACAGATACAAAGTGTAGTAAAAAATGTAATTAAAGTTACATTTATTATATAGTAAGTGTGACTAAAAAAATGTAGTTTGTCATCACCCTTTGCTTTAAGCTCACTAATATTTTCTCAAACAACCTCACTCCTGTTTCTTTAATCTGCTTCCCTCACTTATTCTTATTCTCCATGTTTACTCCCCTTTCCCTATTTCCCCTCCCATATTCAACTTCTCTCAGTCCCTATTCTTTACTTCACTTACCTTCTGTTCCCTTCCTTTGCTTCTTCACTCATTCTGTTTTTCTTAATTATGTACTTCACTCCTACACACACACCTCATCCCCCTCCCAACACATACACACACCTCTGACATACACCCCACACACACACCACACACACACCTCATACACAAACACACACCCCCACACATACTCCTCACACACACACACACATTCCATACACACACATACATCCCACACACATACCCCCCACACCCATACACCCCTCACACATATCTCACACACCCTCACCTCCACCCACACCGAAACACCCCACACACCCACACCCACAGACACACTTTACACACCCACACCCCGACCTACACCCACTGACTCCCTATAAGTCACACATACTGCATTACTTTCCTTTCTTTGCTGTTTCACTCAGACCCATTCAGGCACTGTTTCCTTTACTCTCTCTGTCCTTTCTCTTTATCACTCCCTATGTCTTATCCTAATTCAATTTTTCACCCTCTTTCACCCCTCTTTACTTACACTCACTGCTCTTTTCTCACCCTCTCTCACCCTTGTTCATTTATCCCGGTTCCGTCACTACCCTTCATTCCCCATTTTTTACTGTCCTTTCTTTTTCTTTCAACACCCACTCACATTCTCTCACTATCTCTACTTTAGTCTTCTTCCTCTCTCTTCCCTTCTTTCGCTCCTTTATTCATTTTCCTTTTCTCACTTTCACCCTATTACACCTTCTCTGTTTTTTACTATGTAATAAACAATCCCTCTGTGTTTCTCCCTCTAGCTCTCTTTCTCTTAACATTACTCTCTTTGTGTTCTTCCCTCATGCCAACTCCTTCGTTCTTTTTTTTTTCTTTTTATTTTTGGGTACGCGCCCCGGTGCGCGTACACTGAGGAAAAAAAATTGACAGAGATTTTTTAAAAATATAGGTTTATTTTTATAAAGTAAAGCTAGTTCTAAAAAGAACTGTTTTTTTTCTTCTTTTTGTTGTTTTATATTTTTTTTAATGTTTTTTTGAACATTTTGTACTTTTTTGGGCTTTTCAGAACACTTTTATATTTTTTTTGTATTTTTTATGGGGAGAAACAAAAAACAGGGAATTGTAAATGGCTCAACTGGAGCAAAAAAAAAAAACAGGAAAAATTAGGGTTTTCTCTGACACTTATGGTTATCACCAGCAACCATGATAAGTTCGATACTTTGCTCACCATAGCAAAGTATCTTGTTACAATATTTGCACACGATTTTGTAATCGGCAAACTTAGGTTGAATAGTAGCCAATGTGTCTCTTGCCCCCGGACCCGATGGAGTGGGTTGTTTGGATGTTGAGGGTCTAGATGTTGATGGGGGTAGCTTACTGCAGAGGTCCCTTAACTCTGCATTAGAGTAATTGTTTGGATGCAAACGCAATGTGGCGAATCATGGTATGATTCCCGAAGGAATATTTTTTGTTGGGGTTCCCCCTGGACAGCTCAGCACCACAAATCAAGCAAGTCACCTTTGCAGCGTTGACTTTTTTAAAACCCCTTGGGATTTTGTAGAACTCCCATATAAAGTGCTCTTTTGGTTTGTAGGGCTGTTTATCTTCAGGCAGCAACTCCCTTGTCTGTTGTTACTCTTCATCATCCTCCTCCTCTTCCTCTTGACCACCAATGTCATCTTCTGGTGGTCTTTTTGATGGTGGTGGTGGGGCAGATGCTCCAGCTGCTGCTGCTACTGTAGCCATTTTATACTAGTTAAGAGTAGAGATAGAACTCGAAACAGGTCTTCCTCAGTCAAAGGACAAAGTCAGAATAAGGAAAAAAGGTGGGGGCTTTCATCATTTGGAAAACAAAACTGTTCTGGACCAATGAAAAGTATTATTTTCAAGTCACATGATCCAGGCTTTCATCATTTGGAAACCAAAACTGATCTGCTCCAATGAAAAGTGTTATTTTCAGATCACATGACCCGACGCGCTTACGCTACGCGCCCCGGGAAGCGTAGCGTAAGCGCGTCGAGACGTTTCACGATCGTGCTTCCGGGTGCGCGTACGCAGTGCGTCATATGACGCATCACGCAGCTGCGCGATACGACACAATGTTGTTTTCGTTCGCGGCAATAGCGCTAAAGGGACGCTCACCGGTACGCCCCCGGGGCGCGCCGCAAGACTGCGCTTACCGGTGAGCGCATCGGTACGTGCCCCGGGAGCGCTCCTGGCAAAAAAAAATAATAATAATTTTTAAAAAAACTATTACATAATTATACAATATAAAATTAGTTATAAAAAAAATATTACTTTTCATACCTATAGAGATTTGCTATTAAAAAACCATTGAAATTCACTGAAAAAACCATAGGTTTCACACCAGTTATAGTTAGCTGGAAGTTTTACTCGCATAAAACCATTGAAATTCCCACGTTCAAGTTATAGTGAGTCGAACTAACTATAACATGGGAATTTCAATGGTTTTATGCGAGTAAAACTTCCAGCTAACTATAACTGGTGTGAAAACTATGGTTTTTTCAGTGAATATATATATATATATATATATATATAAAAATACATTCATACATTTATTGCGATTTCCTAAATCGCGATTGCATTTAAGAAATCACAAACTGTGATTCCTTAAATGCAATGCTAGAAGCAATTAAAAAATAGAGATTTCACTATTAGGGGTTGCAAATTACCAAAAAAAGAGTGGTGAGTAATTTGCAAAAACTTTGAAAAATGTACTAAAGTACATTTTTCAAAGTTACGTTACACACACACACACATGCCCTTGGGGCATGTGTGTGCACAACATTGGTGCACATTGCAGTTTCAGGGGTGCAACAGGGTGTTCTTTTGGCACCCTTAAAATTGCATGCGCAATTTGCGAGTATCTATTTGTTACTCGGAAATCACGCATGCAATTCCCATTCATTCCTATGGGCCTGTAGAACCATTGGAATGAATGGGAAGCCATTCCTTAATTTGTGAGTTACAATTAAGGAATGTTTAGGAATCGCTATTTTTTAGCGATTCCTCCATGCGTAGGCTTTTGGGATTCCTTAATTGTGATTCCTTAATAATCGCAATTAAGGAATCACAAAAGCCTACCTTCATGCATGTGCCAGTTAGTGCTTTTTTACCATGTACATGTTTATTCAGAAGACATTTTATTGGGGAGAATACAGCGCAGTCTCAAGTTTTGGGTTTTAACCCTAAATATTCCGGATGGGTGTTACCTTGATGAGAACGTTTGTTTCCTGTCCTCATCTAATCATCACTTTTTACTGTGAAATATCATTAGATTAAGATTCTCATGTGGTGTGACGCCTCTAAGATTTATCAGCAATCTGTCATGTCAAAAGTAAATAAGCAAAATAGCTGTCAATAGCTGTTTATGTAACTTGCACTTTACTGTGTCTTTTGCTGCTCTCTTACCGGCACTCGGCTCATAGCGTTTTCTGGGCTGATGACGTCTCACCGATAGTCCCTTCTCCCTTTCAGGGCTTCGGGTGAGCGCCATCTTGGTTATCGTGCTAGTCGTTCTGCGCTGCCACTTAAGCAGGCAGATGCTAGCACGCAATCCTACAGAGATTACCTGAACCCCTTGCTGATTGTGCTTTATCTCAGAGCCTGCTTTTTTTAATTACGCCGCATACTTGCACCTTAAAAATTTGGAGCGTTCTGCTTCTTTTGCTCATTTTAGAAACACTCTGCTTTTAGAAATACCTTGTTTTTAAAACATATTGTTTATGTAACTTGCACTTTACTGTGTCTTTTGCTGGTCCCTTACCGGCACTTGGCTCATAGTGTTTTCTGGGCTGATGACGTCTCACTGATAGTCCCTTCTCACTTTCGGGGCTTCGGGTGCACGCCATCTTGGTTATCGCGCTAGTCGTTCTGCGCTGCTACTTAAACAGGCAGATGCTAGGCAAGCCCATCTGCGCCCGTCCGCGAACTGCCGCGCCCAGTGGCCAGTAACTCTGCTCAAAAGTAAGCCTCATAAGTAACATTAATGGTTTTAGTTATACTGCTACTGATCTAAAGCCTCGCAGACACTGGCCATCCTACCAATGTAAGACATGTGTTCTTCCCATGCATGGCTTTAAATGCCCTTACTGTGGATTCTCGCTGGGTAGGATGACTAGTAGTAAGTTGATGAGGGTAGCACGCCATCATACTAGAACAAGTTTTAAAACATCGATCCCTGCTTGTCGCGGTTTCCGGTTTTGGAGCATTCATTGCAGGTCCCTCCCTAAACATAAAAATAACATCTTCGATTTTCTTAATGCTGAGAAACCCGATGCTCTGTTTCTTACTGAAACCTGGCTGCATGCCAGTTCAGGGCCTGATGTTGCTGTGGCCCTTCCTCCTGACTATGCTATGGTTAGAAAGACAGAGATATAGGGAAAGGAGGTGGCATCGCAGTAATTTGTAAAGCGATTTATAGCTGTAAACCTGAAACTCTGCCCCTCCATTGATGTGAAGCTGCTCAGTTTAAACTTGCTGTTAATCCTCAGCTGACCTTGTCTGGCCTCCTGATGTACGGTCCCACAGGAAATCCTAGTACATGGGCCGCTTCTTTCTCTGATGCCATTGCCCTCCTTCTGTTAAAGGCTGCTAATTTCACCATTCTTGGTGACCTTAATTTGCATTTAGATGACTCACAATGTAATATTAGTAAATCTTTTCTATCCGACTTAGAAGCCCTCAATAATTTCCTATGTAATTCAGGACCTACACATGCGGCAGGGCACTTACTGGACCCTATTCTCTCCAGTCTCCCGTTTAACTGTCGTTTTTCTGTTCTCCCCCTGGAGTGGTCCGACCACTTTGTGGTTCAATTCCATCTGTCACTCCGGGGGTTGGAAACAAAGTTTGTGCAGATACGCACACGAGTTTTAGACGTTGGGTCAAATTTAACGTTGAGGATTTAAATGCTCTTCTATCCAAGAACTTGCTGGACACCAGTTTGTCATTACCCTTGTTCGATTCGGCTGTTTCAAACTGGCTTACTGTTGCTGGTAATACTTCTCTTCCCCTGGTGCCCAAATACTCCTTGCCTCACCGTCCCCCTGCTCCGTTGTTCTCAGGAAACTTAAAGGCCATGAAATCTAAATGTAAGGTCCTTGAGAGGAAATGGCAAAGGTTGAGCTTATCTATTATTCTCTGGGCTCCCCCGTCCCCCCGGGGGAATCTACTCTGCTCCCCGAACCCATTTATAGTAGCATGCCTGACTCCGCAGTTAAACTTGCTGATTGATGAGCTTTTGATGACACATCTTTTTCTCTTTGTCTGGCAAGTATTAAATCTGGCTCCCCGCACAAACCTTTGCCGATTAAAATTCTGAAGCAACTTGGCCCGGACTCCCTTAATGTTTTGAAGGAGCTTCTTAACTCTTCTTTGAGAGAGGCTCTTGTCCCACCTGAGTGGAAACATGCAATGATCATTCCACTCTTAAAAAAGGTTGGAGCTGACCCAAACTATTAAATTACAGGCCTATTTCTCTGTTACCTATTCTCTCCAAGATTCTGGAAAGACATATTAATAAATAGCTTACCCATTTTGTGGTAAGTTCGGGCTTCTTACATCCTTCTCAATCAGGCTTTAGGGCCAATCACTCCACCAAAACGACGCTTCTGGGAGTCACTGAGAGATTGCGTCACTGTATTGTTCGCGGAGAAACATCAGCACTCATATTACTCGATCTGAGTGCGGCTTTTGATACGGTGTCGCATTCCATCCTTCTCGTATCTCTTCGGTCTTTGGGCGTTGAGGATCTTGCCTTGGCTTGGCTGGCCTCCTTCCTAAACGGCCGCACCTTAAAGGTCTTCTCTGCGAAAGCCTCTTTTAAAATGTGTTCTTCAGCGTACGGTGTACCTCAGGGGGTCTATCTTGAGTCCTCTACTTTTTAATATCTACGTTAGACCCCTGGCAACTATTGTGGAGAAAGGTGGCCTCACTTTATTTTCGTCCGCTGACGAAACGCAAATATTTTTTTCTCTTTCTACTGTGGAAGATGGCAGCATTTCAGTTCTTAAACAAGGACTGATTAAGGTCTCAGAATGGATGCGTAGCAACTTTTTGAAGCTTAATGGGGACAAGACCGAGGTTGTCCTCCTGGGAAAAGGGAGGAACTCATGGGGCCCTCAACATTGGCCTAAAGAAATGGGTTCTCTTCCCCAACCTGTTGCCCAGGTTCGCAACCTCGGATTTCTCATTGATGAGAATCTCTCTATGCGGCAGCAAGTAGTAATGGTGGCCTCCACCTGTTTTACTATTTTAAAATGGCTCCACAAAATTCTTTGGATCCTCCCTGTCTCCACACAAAGGACGGTGGCCCAGGCCTTAGTTGTTTCCTGCCTGGACTATGGTAACTTTCTTTATTTAGGAGCTGATCAAGAAACTCTTAGAAAACTTCAGGTTGTGCAGAATGCGGCTGCACGACTGCATACCTACAGGAACTCATCCAAGCTTACCACCCTACTCGTTCTCTCAGATCCTCTTGTAAAGGTGATTTTGTAATTCCTAGATTTAGGCTGGTGAAAATGGACGGCCGCTCATTTTCCCACTTAAGTCCTTATGTCTGGAATACCCGCTGCATTGAAAACTGAAACCAACTTTTTACGCTTCCGCAAAGGACTCAAGACATGGCTCTTTTGGCAATGATCTACGGTCGCTCCCTTTTCCTTCTTTTAATCTGTCCCTTGGCGCCGGGAAACCCACTGTGGGTAGCTGTGCGCCTTATAAGTTAAATAAATAATAATAAATAATAATATATATTATCTGAGGCATCTCAGTTTATAAAGCCGCTTTTTTAGCATAGATTGTTAAGTGGTTGGTTCATGCCCACACACCTTCTATGAAATGGCAGTATTATATAGCTCACACAAAGTGCATAAAGAATTGGCATTCCCATGATTATGTGATGTATTATAATTCCACACTGTATATACTAGTCTATGCCCCACCACATCCAAAGTTTACCTCTTGCCAATGGTCAAATAGCTAGCCAGACTAAAGTAACTATAACTCAGCCCTCTACCATGCACACTCTCCTCATAAAGGATATAATTTCAAATGGCATTGTGTTGTTATGAATGCTAATATTTAACATACTATAAGTCATGTAATATGAAAGGGAATGAGCAGGGCATGGGGATGATGCAAGTTATAATTAGTTTAGTCTAGCTACTGAGTTCAAAACACTCTGAAAGGAGGTGCATGAGTTATAGAAAGATTTGGGTTGGGTGCAAATTATAACTTTAAGTTATAACTATAACTTGAGAATTTCTGAAGTTTGTGAAGTTGAGTTGGTTTTGTACATAAATATTAAATTGAGTTTTCCTAATTATAACGAATCTCAAATCTTTTTTTATGGATTTCGTACATTTTTTAATTTAATTTTGTCCCAATCTCAAAATGTATTTTTTTATGATATTCATTCTTTAAAATCTTTGTTTTGCTACTGCAATACTTTTGAGTAAGGTCAAAGTTCAATATAATCATCAGCGTCATCTGACCAATCACTTTTCTTTCACTAGCGGTTCCTCAATAGTACTGCCGAACCTCTGTAAATTGTTAAAAAGATATTTACACCAAGCAGTTATTTAAAAAAATATATGGATTCAGGGTTTCAAGGCTAGTTATGTAATTTAATGATATATGTGTTAGTGTTGTAACTGAAGGTGTAGAAAATAGAAACCTTCTCAGGGGTCTCACTGATACACCTGGTCCTTTTAAACCAACAAAGAAGAGATTGGCATAGAAGCTGTAATATCAAAGGACATATTTATTGACCTCAGATGAGGGAGACTACATCACACAGTACCCTCAGGCAACTGTAGGATGCATTCTAAGGAGTACAGAAAACAGGGGCCTTATATATGCTTAGATTATATTAGTTGTACAAAAGGGGGTGGTGATGGACGGAGCATCTGAATCAATCAAACACTCGCACCCAGTCAAAAGATCTGGGTTTAATCCATCACCGTTCTTCAGCCCACTCTGCCACCCCAGTTCAGACATGGCCATATGCAAATCAGTCTGACCCTGTGCCTCATGGGAACAGTCCAGCCCGAACTGCCAAGCCATGTCTTCCCTGGACCGGAAACAAGCTTCCGAGGACCGGTTTCTGGCATTCCAGCCATCTTCAGCCCGGCTTTATTGAATCCAGTGGCAAAGTGAGCAAGGGACTCACGTCTGAGCATACCCTGCCACACTTATGGCGGTCAAAAGCAGTACAAAAGGGGGTGGTGATGGACGGAGCATCTGAATCAATCAAACACTCACACCCAGTCAAAAGATCTGGGTTTAATCCATCGCCGTTCTTTAGCCCACTCTGCCACCCCAGTTCAGACATGGCTATATGCAAATCAGTCTGACCCTGTGCCTCATGGGAACAGTCCAGCCCGAACTGCCAAGCCATGTCTTCCCTGGACCAGAAACAAGCTTCCGAGGACCGGTTTCTGGCATTCCAGCAGTCTTCAGCCTGGGTTTATTGAATCCAGTGGAAAAGTGAGCAAGGGACTCACGTCTGAGCATACCCTGCCACACTTATGGCGGCCAAAAGCAGTACAAAAGGGGGTGGTGATGGACGGAGCATCTGAATCAATCAAACACTCGCACCCAGTCAAAAGATCTGGGTTTAATCCATCACCGTTCTTTAGCCCACTCTGCCACCCCAGTTCAGACATGGCTATATGCAAATCAGTCTGACCCTGTGCCTCATGGGAACAGTCCAGCCTGAACTGCCAAGCCATGTCTTCCCTGGACCGGAAACAAGCTTCCGAGGACTGGTTTCTGGCATTCCAATCGTCTTCAGGCCGGCTTTATTGAATCCAGTGGTAAAGTGAGCAAGGGACTCGCGTCTGAGCATACCCTGCCACACTTATGGCGGCCAAAAGCAGTACAAAAGGGGGTGGTGATGGATGGAGCATCTGAATCAATCAAACACTCGCACCCAGTCAAAAGATCTGGGTTTAATCCATCACCGTTCTTTAGCCCACTCTGCCACCCCAGTTCAGACATGGCTATATGCAAATCAGTCTGACCCTGTGCCTCATGGGAACAGTCCAGCCCGAACTGCCAAGCCATGTCTTCCCTGGACCAGAAACAAGCTTCCGAGGACCGGTTTCTGGCATTCCAGCCGTCTTCAGCCCGGGTTTATTGAATCCAGTGGCAAAGTGAGCAAGGGACTCACGTCTGAGCATACCCTGCCACACTTATGGCGGCCAAAAGCAGTACAAAAGGGGGTGGTGATGGACGGAGCATCTGAATCAATCAAACACTCGCACCCAGTCAAAAGATCTGGGTTTAATCCATCACCGTTCTTTAGCCCACTCTGCCACCCCAGTTCAGACATGGCTATATGCAAATCAGTCTGACCCTGTGCCTCATGGGAACAGTCCAGCCCGAACTGCCAAGCCATGTCTTCCCTGGACCGGAAACAAGCTTCCGAGGACCGGTTTCTGGCATTCCAATCGTCTTCAGCCCGGCTTTATTGAATCCAGTGGTAAAGTGAGCAAGGGACTCGCGTCTGAGCATACCCTGCCACACTTATGGCGGCCAAAAGCAGTACAAAAGGGGGTGGTGATGGATGGAGCATCTAAATCAATCAAACACTCGCACCCAGTCAAAAGATCTGGGTTTAATCCATCACCGTTCTTTAGCCCACTCTGCCACCCCAGTTCAGACATGGCTATATGCAAATCAGTCTGACCCTGTGCCTCATGGGAACAGTCCAGCCCGAACTACCAAGCCATGTCTTCCCTGGACCGGAAACAAGCTTCCGAGGACCGGTTTCTGGCATTCCAGCCGTCTTCAGCCCGGCTTTATTGAATCCAGTGGCAATGTGAGCAAGGGACTCACGTCTGAGCATACCCTGACACACTTATGGCGGCCAAAAGCAGTCCAAAAGGGGGTGGTGATGGACGGAGCATCTGAATCAATCAAACACTCACACCCAGTCAAAAGATCTGGGTTTAATCCATCACCGTTCTTTAGCCCACTCTGCCACCCCAGTTCAGACATGGCCATATGCAAATCAGTCTGACCCTGTGCCTCATGGGAACAGTCCAGCCCGAACTGCCAAGCCATGTCTTCCCTGGACCGGAAACAAGCTTCCGAGGACCGGTTTCTGGCATTCCAGCCGTCTTCAGCCCGGCTTTATTGAATCCAGTGGCAAAGTGAGCAAGGGACTCACGTCTGAGCATGGAAGACATGGCTTGGCAGTTCGGGCTGGACTGTTCCCATGAAGCACAGGGTCAGACTGATTTGCATATAGCCATGTCTGAAATGGGGTGGCTGAGTGGGCTAAAGAATGGTGATGGATTAAACCCAGATCAGTTGACTGGGGGTGAGTGTTTGATTTGCTCAAGCGCTCCGTCCATCATCTCCTTTTGTATCGCTTTGTTCGCCCTAAGTGTGGCAGGGTATGCTCAGACGTGAGTCCCTTGCTCACTTGGCCACTGGATTCAAGATAGCCTGGCTGATGAGGATTATGAATCCGAAACCGGTCCCAGGATGCTTGTTTCCGGTCCATGGAAGACATGGCTTGGCAGTTCAGGCTGGACTGTTCCCATGAGGCACAGGGTCAGACTGATTTGCATATAGCCATGTCTGAAATGGGGTGGCTGAGTGGGCTAAAGAATGGTGATGGATTAAACCCAGATCAGTTCACTGGGGGTGAGTGTTTGATTTGCTCAAGTGCTCCGTCCATCATCCCCTTTTGTATCGCTTTGTTCGCCCTAAGTGTGGCAGGGTATGCTCAGACGTGAGTCCCTTGCTCACTTGGCCACTGGATTCAAGATAGCCTGGCTGATGAGGATTATGAATCCGAAACCGATCCCAGGATGCTTGTTTCCGGTCCATGGAAGACATGGCTTGGCAGTTCGGGCTGGACTGTTCCCATGAGGCACAGGGTCAGACTGATTTGCATATAGCCATGTCTGAAATGGGGTGGCTGAGTGGGCTAAAGAATGGTGATGGATAAACCCAGATCAGTTGACTGGGGGTGAGTGTTTGATTTGCTCAAGCGCTCCGTCCATCATCCCCTTTTGTATCGCTTTGTTCGCCCTAAGTGTGGCAGGGTATGCTCAGACGTGAGTCCCTTGCTCACTTGGCCACTGGATTCAAGATAGTCTGGCTGATGAGGATTATGAATCCGAAACCGGTCCCAGGATGCTTGTTTCCGGTCCATGGAAGACATGGCTTGGCAGTTCGGGCTGGACTGTTCCCATGAGGCACAGGGTCAGACTGATTTGCATATAGCCATGTCTGAAATGGGGTGGCTGAGTGGGCTAAAGAATGGTGATGGATTAAACCCAGCTCAGTTGACTGGGGGTGAGTGTTTGATTTGCTCAAGCGCTCCGTCCATCATCCCCTTTTGTATCGCTTTGTTCGCCCTAAGTGTGGCAGGGTATGCTCAGACGTGAGTCCCTTGCTCACTTGGCCACTGGATTCAAGATAGCCTGGCTGATGAGGATTATGAATCCGAAACCGGTCCCAGGATGCTTGTTTCCGGCCCATGGAAGACATGGCTTGGCAGTTCGGGCTGGACTGTTCCCATGAGGCACAGGGTCAGACTGATTTGCATATAGCCATGTCTGAAATGGGGTGGCTGAGTGGGCTAAAGAATGGTGATGGATTAAACCCAGATCAGTTGACTCGGGGTGAGTGTTTGATTTGCTCAAGCGCTCCGTCCATCATCCCCTTTTGTATCGCTTTGTTCGCCCTAAGTGTGGCAGGGTATGCTCAGACGTGAGTCCCTTGCTCACTTGGCCACTGGATTCAAGATAGCCTGGCTGATGAGGATTATGAATCCGAAACCGGTCCCAGGATGCTTGTTTCCGGTCCATGGAAGACATGGCTTGGCAGTTCGGGCTGGACTGTTCCCATGAGGCACAGGGTCAGACTGATTTGCATATAGCCATGTCTGAAATGGGGTGGCTGAGTGGGCTAAAGAATGGTGATGGATTAAACCCAGATCAGTTGACTCGGGGTGAGTGTTTGATTTGCTCAAGCGCTCCGTCCATCATCCCCTTTTGTATCGCTTTGTTCGCCCTAAGTGAGGCAGGGTATGCTCAGATGTGCGTCCCTTGCTCACTTGGCCACTGGATTCAAGATAGCCTTGCTGATGAGGATTATGAATCCGAATCCGGTCCCAGGATGCTTGTTTCCGGTCCATGGAAGATATGGCTTGGCAGTTCGGGCTGGACTGTTCCCATGAGGCACAGGGTCAGACTGATTTGCATATAGCCATGTCTGAAATGGGGTGGCTGAGTGGGCTAAAGAATGGTGATGGATTATACCCAGATCAGTTGACTGGGGGTGAGTGTTTGATTTGCTCAAGCGCTCCGTCCATCATCCCCTTTTGTATCGCTTTGTTCGCCCTAAGTGTGGCAGGGTATGCTCAGACGTGAGTCCCTTGCTCACTTGGCCACTGGATACAAGATAGCCTGGCTGATGAGGATTATGAATCCGAAACCGGTCCCAGGATGCTTGTTTCCGGTCCATGGAAGACATGGCTTGGCAGTTCGGGCTGGACTGTTCCCATGAGGCACAGGGTCAGACTGATTTGCATATAGCCATGTCTGAAATGGGGTGGCTGAGTGGGCTAAAGAATGGTGATGGATAAACCCAGATCAGTTGACTGGGGGTGAGTGTTTGATTTGCTCAAGCGCTCCGTCCATCATCCCCTTTTGTATCGCTTTGTTCGGCTTAAGTGTGGCAGGGTATGCTCAGACGCGAGTCCCTTGCTCACTTGGCCACTCGATTCAAGATAGCCTGGCTGATGAGGATTATGAATCCTAAACCGGTCCCAGGATGCTTGTTTCCGGTTCATGGAAGACATGGCTTGGCAGTTCGGGCTGGACTGTTCCCATGAGGCACAGGGTCATACTGATTTGCATATAGCCATGTCTGAAATGGGGTGGCTGAGTGGGGTAAAGATTGGTGATGGATTAAACCCAGATCAGTTGACTGGGGGTGAGTGTTTGATTTGCTCAAGCGCTCCGTCCATCATCCCCTTTTGTATCGCTAGGTTATATTAGTTAGCATAAAACCAAGGGGAGGTCCCGGCTCATACCTGCATGCATAATGACTAATATGGGTATACAAGATTTGCTTGCTCAACGAAGTGGGAGGAGAGTTATTTCTCCTTACATCAGCAAGAATAGCCGGACAGCTATAACATAAGGGCCAGTGTATTCTACTAGCTAGACCTCTGTGACCATGTGCAATGCTCTGGAAGAGGTAAAAAGCTCATTGCAAGCACATGGCTAACTAAGATGGCTGCCAAGTACAAAATGGATTTCAGCTCATGCTAACAGATCCCTGCAATCTTTAACAACAGTTGTTTTTGTCAACTATACAGTTGACACAATAATGATGCAGTGGTATTGGGATACTACTGAGGTACTTTATTACTTGTAAAAGAGCATGTTGTTGGCTTTGTACACCATGAGTTGTAAGAAACAGGAAGTATATACCCTTTATCCTATAACATTTGATATCTTCAGAGGAGGACGTTGTACTGTTTGGAGTAAGAAACATCTTTTGTCCAAAAGACGCCTTGGAAGGTTTGGGCCACTGAAATGAATGAAGACAGTGATCCTGTGCCGTTGCAAGGGGAGAAAGAAAATGTGTCATGGAAGAAGAAACTGAAACAGTCTATAGTATGGGAATTTTTTTCTTTCCACCTGGAGGAAAGAAAGTTAAGTCCAAACTTGTTACATGCAATCTATGTAACAAAGTTATTTAACAATACTCCTTCAGTATCATGGGGATGAGAAAACACCTACAGGCAATTCATTCCACCAGGTTGGCGCTTGTGAAAATGAAGCATCAAAGGGAGATGGAATACGCCAAAGCAGGCACAACCACTTCTTTGGTATCTGCAATAACTTCAACTTCTTTGTATCATCAGCACCTCCATCACCACCCACTGCATCCGTCCCTCCAGTAGCACCACCTACTTCCTCTGCTCTATCAGCACCTCCACCATCGCCCGGTGCACCTGACCCTCCAGCAGTATCTGCTCCTGGTAAAGCAGGGCCAATACATCTTTTGAATGAATATACCTATTGTCCTGTGAGACTCTTTCAAAAGTGGTACAACTTTATTTTATTTTGCAGCTTTTTAAAAAAAAATCTTTTTATTGTTTTCCAACACAAACAACAAACACGAGAATGACTGAGCATGTGTACATAAATGCAGTTCCCGGCACATGTAAGATCCTATAGGGCCATTGTTCATATTGCTCGGGAGATTGAACCAATGGTAATTATCCCAGGCGTCCCCAAGTCTCCCGTTAGAGTAACAACTAAAGCATTTACAGGATAGAAATATAAAGTCCCACATCTGTGTCATATACTCCATGCATCAGGTCATTCACATTCCTGTCCCCAACCCCCCCCTGTTCCCTCCCGCCCGCCGGCGCGTCAACTACGAAGCTTAAACATAAGAGAATGGCAAATCTATGCAATTATGGGTCTCATTTCTGTCACCAGTCGTGCATCTTTATAAAGTGTAGTGACCATTATGGGAGTGGCGGGACGCCCCATGCACCTCTTCAGCAGTTTCCAGGCCCATATTCTGCCAGTCCCCGTCCCCAGTGAGCGCACTCAGCTCTGACTCAGAGTCTAAATCTTCTGTCTTCAACTCAGTCACCAGGGCCTCCCACACTCGCGCTGCCTCTAGCGCCTTATCATTGCAGGAACTATGAGCTTGCTGCAGATGAACTACACCCTCACTGCCAGCCCACATGAGTAACTCAGCCTTCCATCTGAGGTAGCAGGGCCCAGTAGCCGCTCTCCAGTGGGACGTAATTTCTCTCTTGGCAAGCAACAACCCCAAGTCTAAAAATGTACTTGTCTATTTTGTCTTGCTAGTGTGTGGAAACCAATGTAACAAACAGGTCCCCTTATCCGGAGTAATCCGTTGCTCTGTTACATTGCAGAGCAAAGTGGCCACCTCCTCCCAGTAAGTGCCGAGTTGTGGGCAATCCCATAGCATGTGCACAAGATCTGCGTTCTGCAGCCTACACCGGGGGCATTGTGCAGTGTCTACATGGAAATATTGGTTGATTTTCGCTGGCGTGATGTATGCTCTGTGCAAGATAAAAAATTGAATCAATTTGAACCTGGCGTTTCGAGTGCCCTTCCATGCCCTCTTAAGGATCTGCGACGAGGCCGGGTCAGGTATCTCTTTATCTATATCCTCCGCCGACTGTGCTTGTAGCTTCTGCAATGGTGTCAGTCCCTCTCCAAGCATGCGCCTATATATGCAAGTGACCGCTTTATACGTGCCCACCGCCATCACTACGTATTGGCATGCAGCACTCACCGGGGGTTCCGAAAGGCCGGTACCCGAATGTTTCTGAATGGCAGCAACGAGGGCCGCATGCATCAAGAAATGGCCCCGCGGGAGCCCAAAGCTATCTTGTAGTGAACCATAGGGCAATATTTCACCATCTCCGAATGAATCCCCTGCCATCTGCAGTCCGAGCATCTCCCAGTCCGCAAGCGCAGACCAATCCCCCCGTACGGCAGGGCTGTGCACATCCCTAGGGGTATCTGCGGGGCGTAAGGCAGCTGCACCCCAACTCTATTGTGGTATCATTTCCAACAGTGTTGCAGTGCGCTCTCTTTGACCGACAGTTCAGCAGCCCGTAGTGGCTGTTGTAGCACCACAAACGATAATACACGCTGCAGCACATCTGGCTCGGAGTCTCGCTCCGGTCCCTGAAATTCCTGTGCCACCGCCTGGGTAAGGCTCTGGAACTGCGCAGCCAGATAATATAGTTTGAAGTTGGGGACAGCTAGGCCCTCCTCTGCTCTCGGGCGTGTCAAAGTGTCCAGCGCCACTCGACGCCCCCCTGCCCACCATATGAAGCCACTCACTGCTGATTGGAGCTGTCGGAAGAGAGAAACCGGTATTCTTATAGCTAAGGTGTGGAAGAAATATAACAGTCGCAGAAGCGCCACCATCTTCAGCAGCGCCACCCGACCCGCCACCGACAAAGGCAAAGTACCCAAGAACTGCATTCTTCCCTTAAGACCCCTTATTGCCCTACCTATATTCCCCTCAAGCAGATCGTCCTTGGTATGATATACATGCGTCCCCAAGTAGGGCAGGCATCTGGGCTCCCACGTAATATCGGACAAGAGCTCAGGTGGGTCACAGGCTCCAGTCACTGGGAATACCAAGTCTTTGCCCAATTGACCCGCATGCCAGAAATGCCCCCAAAGCAACAGAGCAGGTCCCGCGCGCCCTCCAATGCCTCTTAGGTATCCTGCAATAAGAGCAAAAGGTCATCTGCATACAGCGAAATATAATGTGTCTGGCCACGAAGTTTCAGGCCCTGGAATGTCCTCCCCATTCTAGCTCATGTCGCCAGAGGCTCAATAGCAAGGGCAAATAACAACGGAGAGAGCGGGCAACCCTGCCTAGTGCCACGCCCCACTGGGTATTCGGAAGAAATGACCCTACCCCCCCTCACCCTAGCACTCGCCAAAGCATACATAATTTCAGTCCAGCGGAAATAACCCTATCCAAGGACGAATGCTCTCATGACTGAAAACAAATAGGGCCTCTCCAAGCTGTCAAACGGCTTTGCAATGTCCACCGAGAGGACCTGTGCCTGGCTATCTGCGCCATAGCCCCCATTCAATATGCGTAGTATCCTACGTATGCTGCTAGCAGTGCCGCGAGAAGGGATGAAACCCGCCTGATCGGAGTGAACCAGCTGCGTCATAAGAGGTAGGAGTCGAGTGGCCAGCACCCGACTCAATATCTTATAATTGGTGGTGAGCACAGATAACGGGCGATATGCCGCTGGATCCGTAGGATCCTTATGCGATTTAAGGAGGGGAATAATAATGGCCTCCCTAATGGAGGCCTGCAGTACTCCCAGCAGCCTGACCTCTCTATACATCAACAACAACCGAGGAGCCAGGACATCAATATAAGCTAAATAGAACTCAATGGGCAGTCCATCGCTGCCCAGGGTTTTGTTGCGTGCCAGGTGTTTAATGGCGCAACGGATCTCAGCAAGCGATATACCCTGTCGCTTGTTCCGTCCCTACGGTAGGCAGATCCAGGTCCTCTAAAAACACCTGTATTTCCACCTCCCTGGTGTGCAGGTGGCTCGTATATAATTCAGCATAAAAGGAGCGGAACCGCTCATTAATTTGATGTTGCGCATATACCAACCTCCCCGATGAGGAGACCAGCGGCAAGATAGGGATGCATCTAGGGACGGGGTTAGCCAACCACGGCAACGAGGTGCCACTTTATCCCTTTCAGCGTGTACACGAGCCAAATATGCTCTGTGGTCAAAGCACCTTAAGCGCTCCACCACAACTGCCACCGCTTCCTTCAGGTCCTGGACCGTGCCTCGCGCTTCCGGGGCAGTGGAGTGGTCTTGCTCAGCCGCTCTTCGGGCCTCCTCAGCAGCCTCAATTTCTTGCAACAGCAGTTTCCGTACTCCCACCCATTTAGTAATACAAAATCCGCAGATCACCACCTTGAAAGCGTCCCTCTCCGAGGCGGCTGTCGTAGCTGTGCCTTCATTCTCAGCGAAGTATTGCTCAATCCCTGTACCCAGTTCAGCTCGGAAGGCCGGATCTTCCAGCAACTCCGGGCGCAACCTCCAGGTCAGAATAGCATGGCGCTCCGCGGTCCAACAAAAACTCACCAGCAGTGGATTGTGGTCCGAGATGGTGCGCGCTAAGTACTTGCTACCAGCTACCATTGTAGCCAGACCGGGACTACTCAGAATCACGTCCAGCCGCACATGTAAATCGTGTAACGCCGAGATGTTGGAAGAATCTCGTTCACCCAGGTGTTGTGCCCGCCAGACATCCACAAAACCCCAGTGATCCTGCCACTGGGTTCTAATTTTTGCCAATTTATGAATCGGGCCCCAGAAAGCGGTGGATGGGATCTGTCCATGACCATGTCCGCAATGGAATTAAAGTCCCCACCCATCAATACCGGGTTCGTAATATAAGCCGCTAGGGCGTCAGACAAGAGCTCCAAGAACGACGCCTGCTCTACATTAGGGGCATAAATGCAGCAGAGGGTGACCTCTCGTTAATTTAAGCGCCCTCTAACCGCCACGTAGCGTCCCTCCGGGTCTATCAGTTGGTCATTCATTTGGAAGGGGACACCAGCTCTAATCCAGATCAACACCCCTCACGCAAAAGCGGAATAAGTAGTGTAATACAGTTGTCCCCGCCATCTACACTGTAGGGCTACCCCTTCTGCCCTAGTCAAATGTGTTTCCTGTAGAAATGCTATCTGCAAGCCCCTACGCACCAAATAGGAATGGCCTTTATACCTGCGCTGCATTGAGTGTAGTCCTCGCACATTTCAAGTCATGCATTTCACATCAGGTAACGGGCCCATAGTACAAATGCACAAAACACAGGAATTCTACGTTCCCGCTTAGACGCGCCGGCAGGCATTGTCCCCCAAGCAAGGCAATCCAATCCCCCAACAATCCCACCCCGTCCACAACAGCACCCTCCCCCCCAAGAACAGGCACCAACATAGTGAATCCCATCCAAACTAACCCAACAATGTGCCTCAAACGAAGTTAAGGCAGACTAACTGGACCCATCCGGTGGGGGTGGATAGAGCCTAGCAAGTAACCGCATTCCCCATTTATTCAAAATCAGCCCGGGGTCCCATTATTCCGTACATCCAATGCACTATAGGGATCCCCCAACAATGATAATCCTTTTACTACATCAACCACATCAGAACTCCCAGTCCCATTAAGAGTGCAAAGTCTACTCATCCAGCAGTTCGTCCGCCGTTCCCGGTGTAACCAGCGGTAAATGTACACTGTCCAACGCAGAGGATTCTGCCTTCAATTGTCCCTTATCACTTCCCAGGTCCGAGCCCGTAGGCGAGGTCCTCAGCAATTCTCCAGATATCGCCCTCACCGCTTCCAGAACACCCTGCGCTCCACTTCAATTTGTGAGGTCGATGGCTTCCGTAAACTCCGCCGTCGTCGCTGCGGTCGCTGCAATCTGCGGGGCTGGGAGTCTCTAGCCAACTCCCGCACTTCCACCACCCGACCGTCTTTGCCGGCCCTGTAGGATTCCAGCCATGCCCACGCTTCCTCTGGTGTGTCATGAAAACAGGTTTCCCATCTAGGGCGATGCGCAACTTGGCCGGAAAGAACAGAGAGTACCGGAACCCTTCTGCGAGCAATTCTTTCTTGACAGCCTGGAAGGACATGCGGCGCTGCTGAGTGTCGAAAGAGTAGTCTGGGAACAGTTTAACACTGCTATTGTTGACCTGGAAAGGGCCGTCCGTACGAGCCTTCTGAAGGAGCAAGTCTCCGGCCCTAAAATGCAGCATCTGCGCCACCACCGGCCGTGGAGGGCGCCCCTGCAGCGGAGGTCTGACAGGGACACGGTGCACGCCTTCCAGGGTATAGAAGGCCGACAATCCTTCAGGGGCCACCACTGTTCTAAGCCAGTATTCCAGATAGCTCACCATGTCGGACCTCTCTACCTTTTCCGGCAATCCCACCATTTGGATGTTGTTCTGCCTATTCCTTCCTTCTGCTTCCTCCGCCTGCTTTTCCAGCACTGCTATTGGGTCCAAAGCGCTCGCCATCATTGCGGTCAGCGCGGTTTGTGCAGGTTCAATCTCTTGGATCGTGTTCTCTACTTGTTTCACCCGGTCTGATAAATTCGAGTGATCAGCTCGCAGCAGGCCCAGTCCAGTTGCCACCTGCGCAAAGTCCTGCTGGAGGGCGGTGCGAGAGTCCGCAATAGCAGCCAGAATCTTATCCAGTTGAAGTTGGAGCCCCAGATTTTGCGGCAAACCATGTGTTTCCCTGTCATCTTGGGGTGGGGGTTCGGCGTCAGAGGGTTGTGGGACTTCCTCCTTCTCCCCCCCGGGCGCCTTGACGGTAACCGTTGGAGCCCTCCAAAGGCCCCCGCCGTGGGGTCCCCCGATGCGTGCTGGGCGATCTCAAGGGTCAGCTCCGAGGACAGAGGAGTCTGAGAGGTGTCCCCTCTCTGCTCCTCCTGGCCCGACAAAACCGCCTCCCGCAGCGCCGCCAGCGAGCCCCTCCACTCTGCCGCGGGTTCCGCACAGGCCCCGACAGGGCAACAGCAGCCAGACCACTCCGCCAACGTCCCCCCGAGCCCAAACCAGTGTTCGAGTGAGCCTGGGGCGTCGCCAAGTGTCCAAGTGGAATGCTCCGTCTCTGCCGTGAGTCCCAGGCGGGCGTATGTCCAACTCTGCCCACGCGCAGGCTCCCCTACAGTCAGTTCCGCCGTTCGCCAAGCTCACCTCTGCCTTCACGAGACTCTTCCCATATGCCTCCGAGTATGGGCACCGCCGGCTCACCGCAGCACGCAGCAGAGGCCCAACAAGAGGACCGCTACCCGTCGCCACCCGCCGTCGCAGCTGCTGCCCTCTGCCCAGCAGATCCAGAGGAGTGAGCCCGCTATCACCAGTCTTTTTCCGGGCTTCAATCGCCCCCTTAAGGGACATTGACCTGCAAGCTAGGTCTCACACAGGGTGAGGGGGGGCCCGGCCTCCATATTTCGATTACAGGCCCCCGTGGTGCAGTCACTCCAAATCGCCAGCCCGCGCGGGCCGTCTTCTGCCACACAGCTACAGGTCCCGCTGTGCTGCCCCCAGCGTTTCTCGTCCGGAGCCGCTCCGCTCCGCAGTACCGGCCGGGGTAGGAGTCCCCGACCCGATGTTCCCGGGACTCCCGCAGATGCGCTGCCACAGCTCTTCCGTGTTTGCCGCCTGTGTCATTCCGCTCCGAGACGCAAGGTGCCCGGCAGTGCAGAACAGGTCCGCCGCCCGCAACACTGTCCAGGAGCCTCTCAGGAAGGCGGCGCCGCCATCTTGAAGCCTCCCTCGTGATCGACGTGGCCCTGGGGTTGACTCCACAATCCCTGTATTCGCCGTCGCAGTTTACCGGAGCCCTCCAGGCTAGCTGCCCATCGATTCTCCGACCCTCATGGCTACGTGGGGGGTATAGGGGGGTCGATTTCCAGGAGAAATGCCGGGTCCCTTAGCGGTGCTCGGTGCTCACGCTGCCAGCCGCCTCGGCATCCAAGCCACGCCCCTCCATTTTGCAGATTTTATAAGGACCTTAGGAATTTGAATTTGAATTTTTAGTTATTTGTAAAGCGCACGTACACTGAGCAGTTTCTTGGCGCTATAGGATTTCAAACTGAGGGAGACATCGGGGGATATGAGCTAAAAGCTGCTGGAATAGGAAGGTCTTAAGAGCCTTGCGAAACTCCTCGTAGGAGGGGGAGGATCTGAGAAGGGAGGGGAGGTAGTTCCAGAAGGTGGGTGCAAGTACCGAAAATTTCTGCCCACCGGATCGTTTTTTCTTGAACCGGGGGATGACTAACAGGGATTTGGCAGAGGAGCGTAGGTCTCTAGCAGGGCAGTAATTGATGATAGCAGTATTGATGAACGCTGGAGCAGTGCCCGCCCGGGCTTGAAAGGTGAGGCAGCCAAGCTTAAAAAGGGCTCTCTGTTTGATTGGTAGCCAATGAAGGGCAATGAGAAGGGGGGAGGAGTGATGGTGTTTCGGTAGGCCATGCACCAGGCGAGCTGCCTGGTTCTGCACCGTCTGGAGGCGTTGGATTGCATAGGCGGAGGCACCATTGTAAATGATGTTCCCGTAATCGATCTTGGATAAGACCATGGCCATAACAATCAATTTGAGTGCTGAGGGGGAGAAGAACCGGGAAACTTTCCTGATAATACGTAACGTAAAAAAACAGGAGGAGACAACAGAACTGATATGGGTGTGGAGTGTTAAGTGGTGATTGAGCCTAATTCCAAGGGTCTTAACGGAATGGGAAGGAGTGGGAGGGGGACCAAAGGAAGGGGGCCAGAAGGAAGGCGACCAGGGGTTGCCACAACCTCCAGTCAGTATCAGCTCCGTTTTTTTCTGGGTTGAGTTTGAGATGGTTTGCATTCATCCAAGCCCGGATAAACAGCAAGACAGACTGGAAGCGGGAGGCTCCTAATGAAGGGACGGAAAAATTAAAGATGAGTTGGAGGTTATCAGCATAGTTGTAGACTGTGACCTCCATTTGTTAAAGTGCAAAAATAAGAGGGAATATATAAAGGTTAAATAAAAGGGGGGAGAGAGAAGAGCCCTGGGGGACCCCGCATTTCACCCTGGTAGGTGGGGCCGAAAATTCGTCAAGATGGACCGCCTGTGTGCGTCCCTCCAGGAAGGATCCTATCCAGGTAAGAGCCTGGTCACCTATGCCCGCCGCCCTGACACGAGACAGAAGGATGGAATGGTCTACCGTGTCAAAGGCAGCGGACAGGTCAAGGAGAACCAGGGCCTGGGGGATGTTGGTGTCGAGTCCCTCCCTAAGCTGGTCCATGACTGAAATGACCACCATCTCGGTGGAATGCCGGGGGCGGAATCCCGCCTGGCAGGGTGCGAGTTAGTTGCTGCTCTCTATGAAGGAGCTAAGTGCCTGGGTGACGTGGGACTCTGCTACCTTTCCCAGATAGGGGAGAAGGGATATGGGGCGGTAGTTTGCCGGAAGAGAAGGGTCGGCACCTGTTTTTTTTTAATATAGGGAGAATTATAGCAGTCTTAACGGGGGCTGGAACAATGCCAGATGTAAAACAGTTGTTCAAAAGAGCAGTGGCGGGGAAAGGGCACGCCGAGAAAAGCTGACAGAGGATGCGTGCCGGGCCGATGTCAGCTGGGGAGCCCGATTTAACACGCCTAAGTAGCGAGAGCAGGGATTCTCTCGTGAGTGGGGGGATAGTGGTAAGGGAACGATTATTGTTGGGGGGCTGAGGGGGAAAGAAGGTGGGAGGGGGAGGGGGAATGTTGGCTTTAATAAGGGCAATCTTATCAATGAAGAACTCATTGAGCGAATCACATAAGACCTGGGAGGGGGGGGATCATGGGTGAGGTTCTATCTGAAGATGCCAGTTCGTGGACGGTAGAAAATATCTCGCGAGATTGACATTCGGCCGCTAAAATACGCTCAGAAAAGTACTCGGTCTTGGCTGTCAAAATGGCAGCTTTATATTAATTGAGCACGGTGATGAAGAGTTGTCTGTGGGCGGGGCAATATGCTCTTCTCCAAGCTCGTTCGGCCTGCCTTAGCTCCAATTTCTTAGCTTTGAGAGCGGCGCTGAACCATTTGTTGGCGTTATGGGTGCGGTTGATGGTAGTGCGCTTCAAAGGGGCCACCGGGTCACAGGCATTAGTGAGCCACTGATCTAATGTGGTGGCTTGTGAGCGAGGGTCCGAGCCCGAAAGGGCTGGGCAGGTGGCAGCTAGCGAGTTACAAAGAGAAGGAATATCGACTTTGTGCCAACTCCTAGCCCAGGTGTTTTTGGGAAGAGCAGGAGATGTTGTATGGCTCAGGTCCAGAGAAAAGGTAAGCAAGGAATGATCCGACCAGGAACAGGGCGAAATGATAGGGGTAGACATTGGAATGTTAAGTGTCCAGATCTGATCCAGGGTGTGGCCCCGGATGTGGGTAGGGCCTTGAACGTGCTAGGTAAAATTGAGACTAAGGAGCAGTTGGGTGAAGTCTTTGGAGGTGGAATCCTCAGCAGGATCAGTGGGCCAATAGTTAAAATCACCCAGCACAAGGACGGATGACTGAGGAAGTCGATAGGTTAATACGCACGTAAGTGGGGTCTTGAAAGAAGTGGATTGCACTACAAGGCAGTCGGCTGCTGGTAATGTGGGCAAAGCCAGAGTCTGAAAATGGAAATCCTTGCGAGTGATCAAGGCTACACCGCCTCCTATTTTACTCTCGGGTCGATCGGCTCGGAGCATGGAATAATGGGCCGGAAGGGAGGCTAGGATGCTTGGCAGGGAATCAGGTCTGTACCAGGTTTCAGTCAGAAACAGAAGGTCCGGGGAGTTAGAGTCCAGAAGATCAAATATTTCGGTCTGATGCTTGACGGCTGATCTCGTGTTCAGAAGTAGAGCCGAGGTGGAAAGATGGGAGAAAAAGCGCTTTTGCAAGAGACTGGAACGCAAATGGAGACTGGAATATGCGGAAGCAGACAAAACTATCTATAGAGATGCCATCAGGACATATAAAAAAGACATAAAAAGTGCGCAATCTTTATACTACTCAAACCAGATCGCAGAGGCCAGCTCCAGCTCGAAAGAGATCTATAAAATAGTAAAAAGCCTCACTACCCTCCCCACACCCCCTCCTATAACTGAGAATCCTCAGCGCCGCTGCGAAGATCTGGCTAACTTCTTTTCTCAGAAAATCAATCTTATTTACTCTTCCTTTCCATCTACAGAACAGATCGTCCCGACTAAAGCAGTTCCTTGCCCCCCTCAAGAACATACACCCAACCACCCTCCGGTGCTGGCGGAATTCCCCCAGCTACAGGTGGATCACCTCATCTCCCTCATGCACCAAGTGAAGTCAGGCTCCCCCAGAGACCCATCACCCCCACATGTCCTAGTTTCTGCTATTCAAACCATTCTTCCCACATTGCTTAGAGTACTTAACACTTCGATCTCTACCAGCATAGTACCAGTATTGTGGAAGCAGGCCATGGTAAGGGCTCTGGTCAAAAAACCTCACCTTGACACCAAGAACCTCAACAACTTCCGCCCGATCTCCTTGTTGCCTTGGGCAGCCAAAATCTCGGAAAAATACATAAACAGTATACTAACAACCTTTCTCGAGCAACACCATCTGCTCGATTCCTCCCAGACTGGCTTTCGCCCCAAGCATGGGACCGAGACGGCACTGTTGGCAGTCACAGAGGAGTCCAGGAGAATCTTAGATCGGGGAGGATCGGTGGCAATCATCCTCCTCGATCTGAGCGCAGCGTTTGATACCGTCAACCACGGTATCCTCCTTCACCGTCTCCTGGACACCGGAATATCTGAAAGAGCTCTGGAGTGGTTCAGGTCCTACCTGAGTGATAGATCTTTCCAGGTGTATGAAGGCATTGTTACCTCCTCTAGCAAGCCTCTGGGGTGTGGAGTCCCGCAGGGGTCTTCATTAAGCCCGACGTTATTTAACGTCTACATGAGGCCACTGGCTGAGATCGTCCGCCCGTATGGTATTAAGATCGTTACCTACGCGGACGATACCCAGCTGGTGGTCTCCCTGGCACAGGCAGGCGGACCCTCAGCTAATGTAGATCTCGCTGGCTGCCTGGAGACGGTCAAAAGATGGATGACCAAGTCTTGTCTCAAACTTATTGGAGACAAGACCGAGCTTATGCTCCTGGGTCATACCGTACCATCTACCATAGACACTCTCTGGCCTTCCAGTTTAGGTCCTGCCCCTGTTCCCAAAGACGCCATCAAGAGCTTGGGTGTCTGGCTCGATAGGTCCTTGTCTTTCGATCAACAAGCAACGAAACTTTCTGCCACTTGCTTCGGCATTCTGAGAGTCATCAGGAAGATCTTGCCTCTTCTCCCCTTTGAAGCAAGAAAAACCGTGGTTCTGGGCCTGATTCAATCGCGGCTGGACTATGGAAATGCTTTGTATCTCGGGGCTCCTGACTTTACCTTGCGCAAACTGCAACTAATACAGAACTGCGCAGCCAGAACACTCTTACAAATTCCCCGCAGATCATCAGCAAAACCCGGACTGAGGTCACTGCACTGGCTCCCTATAAAGGAAAGAATAAACTTTAAATCACTCTGTATTGCTCACAAGACCTTCTGGTCTCTAGGCCCGGCAATCAATCTCCCTCTTATCACACCCTATCTCCCCACAAGACAGTTGCGCTCCACCTCTGCAAATCTAGCCATGGTGCCGCCAATAAAGAAATCAAGGTCTGGAGGCCGCTCCTTCTCCTATAAAGTAGCCAAGAGGTGGAACGCTCTGCCTCAGCATCTAAGATCTAACCCTGATATTCTCTCTTTTCACAAACAGCTGAAAACGCTCCTGTTGACTACATAACTGTGGAGCTGAATCTGCCCCTTCCTAATCCTAACCTCAGTTGGTATGCTTAGCGCTTGGACGCCTCAGGGCAGCTACGTGCGCTCTACAAATCTGAGTTCATTCATTCATTCATGGGGGGGCTGACGCGATGGGCGTAGGAGAAGCAATGCCGAGTTTTTGAGCATAGGACAGCGTGGTGGAATTCAGCTGCCAGTTGGCTCTGAGGGAGCGCAGTTGTTCAGAGGTATATGCATGAAATTGCACAGAGTATGGTGCCCCGTGTCCCGGTCGGTCGCAGACGGGCTTGCCTTAGGCGCGCCTTCGGCGCGCAATCGTCGCGCCCGCTGAGCTCGTCCGCTGCGCGACCGGAATATGCACATGATTTATAGAGGAAGGAAATTGGCGGTAGGGGGCGTGGCCTCTTGAAAAAGGGGCGTGGCCTATATGGGCGTCGGGGAATGGCGGCAATGGCGAGATCGCCGTGTCAGCGTTAGGCTCCGCTGCGCGATGGATTTAGGAGGCTGGAGGCGCCCTGAGCAGTGAAGGAGTGAGCAGGTAAAAACAACAAGTAATTGACACTCAAATTTTTAAAATGGACAAACAGGCCTACTCCCGGCTTCCGCCTCAGGAGAAATCGCTATGATGAAGGGGCTTGTAATCAGTGCCTTAAATGCGGTAGGGGGCGTGGCCTCTTGCAAAAGGGGCGTGGCCTATATGGGCGTCGGGGAATGGCGGCAATGGCGAGATCGCCGCTTCAGCGTTAGGAAATAGGTAAATATATCTATTTTCAGGATGATTTTAATTACTTATGTGCCTTGGAAAATAGCCATATCTGCTTATCTGTTATATCATTCATTAAAATGGCCATAGGAAGTAGGGAAAAACTAGCATACCTTGATGCCCTTTCCTATGAGACATCAGAGTAAATTTGTATTTTCTAGTCTGATTGTACAATATGAATTTTATCATCCATTTTGAATAAAAACCAGGCAGGGTCTGAAGCCACACGATTAGTAATGACTCTTAGACCCCTACATAGACCTTTTTCCAGCCACTAAGAGATGATTTTATGCTGTCAAATTACAACTGTTATGGGGAATCTGTATGGAGAATGCGTACTTATACCTGAATGTGAATCATGGACTGTTTTTTAATTTATCTTTTGATTATAATGCTTTTATTGCGTACTTTTATGGTTTTATGGTTGTAAACCGAACGAAGTTTTTGAATTGAAGTTAAAACATGTGCCCGAACATGTGTGTTGACATTTGTAAAAAATCGACTATATGTATTGTTTTCTTCTATGCTTTCACATATATCAATTTACTTACTGGACATGCACAACATCTGAGTTTTTTTTCACACTCCAAATTATGTGTTTTTACCTGAGTTTCATGATTACTACTAGATCAACTGGTACATTTTCTAAGTGATGACCTGGTAACTTTAAAAAAATAGTAGTTTTGTCTGAAAACACATAAAAAAGAAAACAATGATAAATTGACTTTGTGTTGTACTTATTAAATACAATTAGATAATACTGTAGTAGGCTGTTATTGACATACCATCAACTATGCAGCCACCATAATGCACATGTTTAACTTACCTTTCACTTACCATTTATCTCTGTTTTAAATACAATTGATTATTCTGAAGAAATATGATTACTGTTCATTAAAGCTTATTATCTTTTCAAACATTAGGTTAGTTCTGAAGAGACATTTCTTAGGTTCTTTTTTTTTTTATTCTGTCTAGATTTGGGTTACAAATGTCGTGCCATACTACCAAAAACCACAATGATGTCAGAAAATAATGAAGATTCAAAAGTAGAGAAAAGGCATTTGAAACACCCATTTCTGGTCACATGACAATGAAAATGACTAGGCAAATAGATAAGAAATGCAACACATGAATAAAACATTGAGGGCTGCATTACGATTACCTCATTACGAGGCTTACTGACCGACATGGTAGGTTTACATTCGGACCGTCAAATTACAATGTCGGTGGTCAGAGAGTAAACCGGCTGGTCAATCCAGCTGTGTTCCCATGGGCTCAAGAGCCCGTCGGCCAGTCGGAAACCAATCATAATCCCTAAGGACGCCGTTTCCGCCGTCGCAATTATGATGTCAGTTTCAGACAGACTTTCCATGGCCGCCTTTCTGACATGGAAAAGTGACTTTGGGGCCCCCATCCCTCTGCGGCCTGCGCTTGTAGCTTTGGGAGACACCCATGGTTTCCCCTTGAAAGTCCCTGCACCGTGTGGCAGGCACCATCATGGTGCCTGCCACACGGTGCAGGGATTTACACAAACTCCCATTTCTCAATGGGAGCCTGTACTGCGGGCGGTTTCTGCCCGCAGCACAAGCTCCCATTGAGAAATGGGATTCTGCAACTGCATCATGATTCAGTTGCATCCCAAATCGGTCAGTTGAACCGCCGACCTATGGTTGGGCGGTTCACACACCAAGACAGTGTCTATTGACCAACATTGTAATGAGGCCCTATGTGATTTGTTGTTAACAGAAAGTGGGTAATAAACACATGCTAATTTTAACAATACACATATTTATGGTCACATAAGAAATAAAAACAAATACAAAAGTAAATAACGAATGCAATAAAGAAGTAAAGCAAAATCTCATTTGTGTATAACTGTAACTGGGCTATAAACAAAGCTGAGTAAAACCAAATACCAGCTACAACCATAGCACCTCTTGTGACTGTTGGAAAGCATTACAACTCTATTACTTCTTCAAATGTATTACAGACAAATGGGAAAACAAATCTCATCCCTTACATCTACATATTTCTGCATAAAGCAGGCATATTGCTTTATGGAATACTGTGGGAAAAAAGAGAACTAAAAATAGACAGTTACCTGTTGTATTACCACACTCGGTAGTGAAATATATACTTCATTATGATAGGACCGCCGTGCTGGTAGTCGGAAAGTGCTATTTATCATGGTGGGCTTGTTCTGTGGCCCAGGAAAGGGCTGCAGCACAAGCAGCAGTGTGAAAGAGAGCTGTGTGGGAAACCACACACTATGTGCCCTGCACCATTTGGTGCATGCCATACATGGCACACAGTGCATGGGGCACTACATGAGCCTTAGGACCACTTTGCAGTGGCCACGAGGGATGAGGGCCCTGTTTGGGGCCCCCAAGTTTTCTTTACTACAGCCTTTTAATGACAGTCGGACCACCATGAAAAGGCTTTCGGAAAGGGACATTGTAATCCCGACCATGGTGCCTCCCTCAGCACCATCACCAGGGATTCGATTCTGACCTCTGCCCAACAGGTTGTAGATCCTGTCGGAGCAGGTTCCCCCCCAATGGTTTCGGTTCGACCACCTGCATCATAATGCGGCAGTCGGTCTGAAGAGCTGTCTGTTGGTGGGACCGCCACTGCTGGCCTGTCAGTCGGGGTCTCACCAACATCGTACTGAGGCCCTTTGTCTTTCTTATCACAGATTTCCTCACATTGAAGACAATGCCTACAAAACATACCTGAAGAAGAAAAAATGGACATTGTACAACGGTAACAGGAAAATAAAATAATGGAACAGCGAGAAACAGCATGCCTACTGAAAAACAAAACTACTTTTAAGACTAATGGAAAATGGTCTACTCTTTGCAAAACAATTCACCTTATTAGTAAAAAGGTTAGTAGGAAGCAATCACCAAACAGACCACTAGTCACACATAGTCATTCCAGACAAAGATTTGCTGCCCCTGTACACTTTTACAAATGTGCTTCAAACCCTTTCTTTCATAATGTACAAGCGGGGCAAACTGCCACAGAAACTGTGGGGCTCATTACGATGTTGGGTGGAATAACTCTGCCCAACATTGTCTCTGTCATCGAACCCACCAACATCAAGTCCCTACCACCCCATTAGGATGCAACCAAATACTATTAAGTCAAATTACAATATTTAACTATGGAAGCATGCATTCTGGCTGTAAATTGACTAGAAGGCATACTCCCATAGTAAAATGGGAGGTGCGGTTCATCCCTGCACCCGTGGCAGGCACCTCAAAATGCTATTGCTGCAGGCGTTCCCAGCAACACCAATTGCTTTTTGACAATGCCCCAGATTTACAATGATCTGTAAATCTGTGGCAGTGCCAAAATCTAACGTCTTTCAAAAGGAGTTGTTAAGGTGGTGAAACAAGGAGAAAAACATTTATGACTGATCCTTGTTCTTTGTGTGCTGCATGCTACAGCGCATATAGAAGGAGCAAAATTCCATTGATTGTTTGTGTGCAGGAAGATGTCCCTTCTAGTAGAAACACAATCTTCCCTGCAACGCAGGCCCCCTGACTATTTGTAGGGGGGGAAACAAAATAAACCTGTATATGAATGGAGTTGCAATATTCAAGATACATCCATTCTCAAGCTAACGATATTCCTAATGAGATTTAAAAAACATTAATACTTAAATTTTAAACTACTACAAACCTTAGACATTTGACATTTTGGACCATTACAATCCTACAAGGATGTCTCAGAAATCAAATGTGTGACATCAGATTCCATCACATTAAGATGCTCTCTACACATCAATCAACAATAAGCAAACTTGTGAAGACAATTTGTACTTTGTCAAAACAGAATCATTGAGGTTAGAACAACTCAATCATGCTCTTCTTCACTCTAATGCAGCACAAGCCAACAGTATTACAGACTACATTCAATATAAATACTTTGATACACTCCCTGAGTGCAATAATGTTCAGAAGTTGTCTTCACTCAGAATGAAGCTGAGTTTTCCGCAATCCATGTTACGCAGAGCTTTCGGAGTTCCGAAATCCTTTTTTTCCTAGCTCGCATTCGTCAAAGTCAAGTTGGCGAGCGCGAGCGAGGAAAATCGACCTCCCAGCGAGATTTTTCCTTGTTTGCGATAGTCAAGGTCAAGTTGGCGAGTGTGAGCATGGAAAATCAATCTCCCGACGTGATTACCCAACGCGGGGAGTCAGATTTCTCATTACGAGTGGTCACGTACGCTCGGTACCGCTTGCTCCCATTGAGAAAGCTGCTGCTCGTGTGAAAATCTACTCGAGTGGCAGAAAGGAAAGCAGCCCACTTGCGCTGTGCATGGTGCAGTTCTCAATGATTGCAAAGTGTGGACAAGCATCTGGCACTGAAAATCAGCGTGAATGGCATTTATTCAACACACTCTGCCACTTGCGGAGCTCCGTGTAGCGCGGGCAGAGTTTTTTTGCACTTCCCCTAGCCTTACTGAAAACCCAATAATGGACTTGGTCAATTGTGAAGTGGATATTCTCGAATTTCAAGAAACAATTTCAGAAATACTTAATCAGGTTTGCATTTGTTGCCGAAGAGCAAATTTTAACCCCTTCCATGCTCATGACAAGGTCAGCTCGTCATGCAGTGCACTGATCCTGTGCTTATGACGAACTGACCTTGTCATGAACAATGGGATCATGTAAATTTCAGCACCCAGCGGGAATTGCCTTAGCACCAATGTGGTTAAGAAGTAAGTTAAAATGATTAATCTCCTTGACAAAACAGAAAATGGAGAAGAATTAGCATGGAGAAATTTGACTTACTTTCTATTTGCAGAAGAAAGATACAATGTCTGTGAACATCAGCTAATATGCAACTAAAGCCTTGGAAAACTAGATTATAACGTGGGATTCATCACAATTTGGAAATGTATCCTATACCATCAGAGCTACTCCAACTGAATTTATATGGAAGCATTTGGTTTTATAACAAATTTTATTACGTTTAGTGGTACATGGCGGCGATGCCCAAAGCATACGGCACGGATACATTTAGAGTAAAACAGTACCAGTTTCTCTTAAACAACAAGCTAGCCTGCAAAGCTGCAGGCCCAAAAACTACACCCAAAACTTGGCACATGTTATCCCACAGTTCACAAGACGAGATACGTCCAAGTGTGTACATGGTGATGACAGGGCAGCTTAGATAGGGTATCTAGGTGTCGGGGAGAAGTATGGACCATGTTTCAAGGTGGTAGGGGAAGTAAGTCTATGCCTCTATATGTCACCCAGCAAGACCATATTTTCCTGTGTTTTTGAGGGCAGCCACTGTTATGTGGGAATCTAGGACCCTAGTGAAATTTTCCCGATTCATGCCCATATATAGGTATAATTCACCCAATCCTTATATAGGCATAAGAATCATTACCTTATTTAGTCTTAGCCTGTACAGTCCAAATACGGCATGGCTACTTCCACTAAACTCCGAGAATCCACAACGATTTCTTGGAAAAACCAACCTTCAGCAGTCAGGGATTTCCCCTGCTTGAATACTAATTTATCCAAGAACTCCTGGAGTTTTCAAGGAACTGAGGCACTAGTGACGATATTATGTTCAATCTTACATCAAACTCGGCACCTTCAAAGTATAAATATGCCTACATTTGCCCAGTCAAACACACGGTGGTTCAGGAGCAGATCGACTAACTACTTGCCCGATGCCCTGCTGCTGCAAGTGCCGAAGGAAGCCGACCCTCCAACTGACGCACTGAGAAGACGCTGTCTTTTCTCTTGCCGAGAAATCCAGCTCCGGTGTTTCCAGGCTACCCTTGCGGGTTGCTGGGAGATTGAGTCCTGAGAGAGAGATACAAGACCTCTATCATTCTGAAACCAAGGTACAGAGCTGATTAGACCCTTAGAGAATTCTTGGAACAGATTCTTGGCAGAAAATTACTAGACTTAAGCTACACCACACTTACTCCTCCCTTGTTCTAGACCTAGGTTAGGTACACCGGGGTAGGCGTATTTTAGAAGTACCAGTTGAGTACTTTTAGGATGGAATTCCGGTAAGTCACTCAGTGAGCGGATCAAGGGGGTCACAGCGTGTCTCAACTGCAAGTATTTGTATAATTGCGACCAGTGCAGATGAAATTAATTTTGTAATTGCTAAAATGATTTGAGAGTAAATTCTTGCATGATGTCTCTTAGGGTAGAGATCCCGACAAGGACCCACGCATGGAAGCTGGAAAGTTTGGCCATGGGACCCGGGTATGTTCCCTGCCACAGCAGGGTCGTCTGTGTCAGGCGCCCCTCCCAGCCCATTTTCTTGATGGTGTATCTCCAGAGTTAAACCACCATTCTGAAGGTGGGGGAAAGGAATCTATCTTCATGCGGCTGTAGCGGAGTTGCAAGAGGGGCGTACCCTCCATTTCCAGGCGCTGTACTGCATATGCTGGGTCAGTGTGCAGGCTGTACCACCGCTCATTAATGATCAGCAGGTGTGATGCTGCGTAGTATGCATATACGTCGGCTGCTGCAATCCCTCCACAATATGTTGACTTAGTGCAGGTATGTAGAGCTACACGTATGGCTCCAGCATTCTAAAGGAACTTATAGCATCAACTTGGGATATTGTATGGGAAGTTTTGCAAACGGTAGAGAAGCTGGGGTAGTGAGACCATCTTACAAAAATGCAGAATATCCATGCAGAATATCCATAAAGGGGCAATGGTCAGTGGGACCATATTGTGGTCTTTTCTCGTATACATGTTAGTAGTGACTTGATGTTATGAGACCACGATGTCATGGGGCATGGTGAAATAAAGATACCCAAGTATTTAAGTTGACCGGTAGAGCAGGATAGTTGTTCGGCCTAAGTTCCTCGCCCCTGATCTCTGCACACAGAAAATAACACAGATTTTGACGGATTTGCTCCGAGGCCTGAGGTATCCCCGAACACCCGGTGTATCTGGAGCACAGGTGGCCCAGAAGAACAAGGATCAGTCATAAAGAATAAAACATCATTCATGTAATCCGCTCTGTCCTACCACTCCGTGCCCACTCGAACCCTGGGATCACAGGGTCCCGTCCCAACCATGCGGCTAAGGGCTCTATAGCAAGCGTGAATAACAGTGGAGACAGGGGACAGCACTTCCTTGTAGCTCGGCATATAGGGAAAGGGGTTGACATATATCCGCCCACTCACACAGAGGCCGAGCGATCTGTTCATAACACTGTGTATAATTGCTGAACATAAGTCAAAAAACGCGGGCCAAAGTTGAGGGCTCAGAGAAGTCGAAATAGGTACACCAAACTTAGAGAATGGAACGCCTTACCAATGTCAGCTAAAAGGATAGCTGCGGGGCGGCCCAGCTCAGAAGCCTTTGGAATGGCATTATGGACATGCCAGATTTTATGTCAGGTGGATCGATGCAGCATCAAACCTGACTGGTCTGGGTGTACTAAGTCAAGAATATGCGTGCGGAGACGGTCTGCAAGAACTTTACCTAGGAGTTTGGTTTCGAAATTCACAAGGGAGTTAGGACCTAATGAGGAAGGGTTGTCTGGTGGGCCGCTGGGCTTAAGGAACACCAAGGTTTTGGCATGTCCCCTAACGGGGGGTAGTACGCTCAGTTCAAGAGCCTCCTGGAGGACTTCCAGCAAGTATGGGCTGAGTAGTGCCATATGTGGCCGTACAAAGTCACTGGGGAAGCCATTGAGACCGGGCGCCCGGCCATGGTGGATATTAACTAGCACTGCATTGAGTTCACCTATAGTTGTGGGGGCTTCTATTTGGTCGCATACCGGGTCTGACCGTGTTGAAGGAGGTATGTCTGTTAGAAATTCCTCGATCAACTCGCTCGATATGAGATCTTTCCGCTAGTATAGGGAGGCATAATAGTCAGTTAATGCTTGAGTTAAAGCCTCTGGGGAGGTGCAGAGGACTCTGTCGGCATTGTGAAGCATCAGCACAGGTGTGAGGGACATCGCAGCCTGGCACAGCCTATGAAACATCTTGCTTGATTTGTCACCCCGCTGGTAGATCCTGTGTTGTGACGCTAGCCAAATCTCAATCGCCATTTACTTTGTAACTCCTGAGACGGAAGCCGGGAGTCTAGGATTTTAGCCAACTTGCTCAAACTTGACATCTTTTTTAAATTTCACTCACTAATATTATAATTTAAACGTTGCTCTCAGCTTACCTGATATGGCCGATTAGGTGCTGATCAGGGGACGCTGGGCAACACTAGAGACTGCCGCGATAATCGCCGCCATCTTGGGGGTAACGGAGTGGGCAGCGGACTAGCTGTTGTGCGCACAGTGAGGGATAAAAGACGCCCTGCACTGCTTTTGCACCCAATCGCCATTTACTTTGTAACTCCTGAGGCGGAAGCCAGGAGTCTAGGATTTTAGCCAACTTGCTCGAACTTCACATCTTTTTTAAATTTCACTCACTTATTTTATAATTTCCACGTTGCTCTCAGCTTACCTCATACATACGATTAGGTGCTGATCAGGGGACGCTGGGCAACACCAAAGACTGCCGCCGATAATCGCCGCCAACTTAAGGGTAACAGAGTGGGCAGCGGACTAGCAGTTGTGCGCACAGTGAGGGATAAAATGAATGCCCCAGAGAGTTTGCGCAGCGGACGCGCGCAGCGGGCGCGCCAAAGGCAAGCCCGTCTGCACCTGTCCGTGCCTGGCTTGGGCCCACGGCCAGGACCCCTTGCTCCGCGACTAAAAAAACAACCAATTCAGCTACGAAACAACAGATGAGTAAGACAGGGAATTACCACTATAATTCCGACTTTCTGAAGGCCCTTATACATCTCAAACGCCCAACTGCTCTAGAGCTCTCACTATCACGGAGTCCACAACCTGCACGCACTGCGGATTTCACTTCACCGCTACTCATGATTCGCTGAATATTAATACACCGCGTGACAAAAAGCAAGTAATCCCCCAAATTAACTCATACACTGTGACAAGCACAAACTTCTGCTCGTTTCCTAAACACAAAGCAGATATTTTTTACCTACTTTTCAATGATCAACCAGATGCGGTATTCCTCACAGAAACCTGGCACCATAAGAGCTCAGGCCCAGATATCATGGTAGCCTTACACTCCAATTATGCTATAACAAGAATGGATCGAACAAAAAAAATGGGCGGTGGAATTGCGGTGATATTTAAAAAAATCTTCAGCTGCAATCTGGAATACCTGTCCATTCCTGCATGTGAAGCAGCACTATTCAAACTCATTCTTTCCCCCAATTTCAGATACTCAGGAGTCCTAGTATATCGACCCCCAGAACACCTTGCAAATTGGATTCCCACTTTCACGGAAACTATTCCTCCTTATGTCACTAACACAGAAAATTAGTACTAGGAGACATTAATCTTCACCTGGAAGACTCTACCAGCAAAAGCAGTGCCAGATTTATTTCTGATATGGCTTCCCTAAATCTCGAGCTACTTAATTCCGGTCCAACTCATACAGCCCGACATTTTTTAGACCCCGTTTTCTCCAATCTAAATACTATCACCTGCAACCCAGCTTTTCCAACCAGCTGGTCTGACCATTATCAGATACATTTCACACTGACCACACCACCAGATAAGAGTACCTTAACTAACTCAAAAGGGACAGTGGAAGCACTGAGAAACTGGAAAAAGTTAGACATTAACAAATTAAATGAATGTCTTGATGCCCTTGAACCTTCTTTAGAGCAAAAAGTTGGTCCCCTCGCCGCTACAGTGCAAAGCTGCCTCTTAGAAGCCATTGACACCTGCCTCCCCACTATAAAGGAAAAGAGAAACACCCATCTTCCACCTGCGCCATGGTATACCGAATCTCTAAAAATAACAAAAACGAACTGTAAGATCCTTGAAAGAAAGTGGAGGAGAGATTATGCCCAATCCTCCAAACAGGCCTATAAAATGGCTCTGAATAAATATCACAAGCAATGTAAACAAGCTTGCGCCATGTTTGTGAATTCAACCATCTCAAAGGCGTCTAACTGTGGAAAAACATTGTTTAACACAGTAAAAGAACTCGCAGGCTCAGAAAATTCAGCCAAACCACCGACATTGACTCAAACCAAGTATGAGGAATTAGCATCCTTCTTTATTAACAAAGTCGAAGGAATATACCAATAGATTATCACACAAGATAATGTACATCATATCTCAACAAGCTCAAATGCACCTATGTCAATGATGCCACATTTCCCCTCTATGCAAGCAAGCAGTCATAATGATGCAGACTGCATTCTAATTGACTGGCCCCACCTCACAACGGAAAATGTGGTTTCACTTCTGAAATCCATTAAGTCAGGATCACCGAAAGATCCGCTACCAGCCACCATTCTTACACAACTAAATCACTCTGCGCTATCAGTGATAACCCATCTTCTGAACACATCGATCGAAGAGTCAGTGATTCCCCCCACATGGACACACGCTATGATTCACCCATTACTAGAAAAAGCCTAATGCATACCCTGCTGAAACTAAAAACTACCGTCCTATATCATTGCTTCCTATCCTGTCAAAAATTTTAGAAAAACACATTCATATATACCTGACGCAGTATGTTACAACACACCATTTACTCCACCCTTCACAGTCAGGTTTCAGAGCTAGTTTCTCTACAGAAACCACTCTCCTAGGAGTCACGGAGGGAATCCGCCATCATCTACACAAAGGTGGAACGGTGGCACTCATTCTGTTAGATTTGAGTGCCGTATTTGACACCATATCACACACTGTGCTCATAAACACACTGAGCAAAATAGGAATAGGCGGAATAGCTCCAAACTGGATTAGGGCTTTTCTTTCAGATATAATTTTTCAAGTTTTCTCTTAGAATACCTGCTCTAAAACATACTCTTTTGCACATGGTGTACCGCAGGGATCCATTTTAAGCCCGCTACTGTTCAATCTTTATGTAAAACCTTTAGCTGAGCTGGCTGAAAAATCCGGGCTGTCAATCTAGTCCTATGCAGATGACTCACAAATCATGTTTTACTCGGGACACCATGGGGAATGCTGGGTGGTGGGTAATTTGTAAAACACTCAAGATGATGGACGGAGTGTTGCACATTTGCAAAACATTCACCCCCAGTCACATTGCAAAGCATTCACCCTATGTGGGAAGGGTATGCCCAGACGTGGGTCTCGTGCTCACTAAGCCACTGGAGTCAAGCTATCCTGGCTGAAGACGGCTGATAGCCAGAAACCGGTCCTAGGATGCTTGATTCCGGTCCAGGGAAGACATGGATTGGCAGTTCGGGCTGGACTGTACCCATGAGGCACAGGGTCAAGACTGGTTTGCATATAGCCATGTCTGAACTGGGGTGGCTTGGTGAGCAAAATAACAATGGATTAAACCCAGATCTGTGACTGGGGGTGAATGTTTTGCCATTGTGCAACATTCCGTCCATCATCTTGTGTGTTTTGGTGGGTAATTTGTACCATATTCTTTAACAAACAACATTTGTTGTTATATCTGACAAACATGTGAAAAGAAAAACCAAATTCAATTCACTTGAGAGTAGTTGGCCTAACGGCTAAGGTGGTTGACCTCGAATCTGGGGAACTGAGTTTGAGTCTCAGCAATGACGCTGAACATCCTGTGATTCTGGGCAAATCACTTAATCTCCCCGTGCCTAGCAAAAATGAATGTGTGTCCTCGCGTAACCTAACTAGTGCTATGTAAAGTGCTCTGATATCCAATTCGGGTCAAGTTCGTACTATATACAACTCTGTAAAAAAACAACGTGTACTTCTGTTCATGACATACATTCAGATATGAGTGTGGTACAAACTAACCATTTTGAAGCATTGGAGATGTGTACAGTTGCAAGGAGGGATCAGAAAAAAACATTATTTTTACTTCCAAGTTACCCTACCATATACTTGTAAAATATATATTAGTATTCAATGGATATATAAATCATACTTAATACAGTTTAATAGTTATGAGCTCGTGAAATAACATTACTACAAGCAAAGAACATTTTATAAAAAAGTAGATATACACATCCATGGTATGCTGCTGTGCTGTACTTTGTCACACTATACAACACACCAATGTACTTGACTGTACGACATGGCACTCAACTGTATGACACATCACTCTACTGTACCACTTACCAGTATAGTGTACGACATCCCACTCGGCTCTATGGCACTGCACTCTATACCACCAACTCTAACACAATTTACAACACCTCACTGTATTACACAACTGTTCTCTCAAACACAGTACTTACTGAACTACACTCCTTTAAAGTATTCCCCAACATACTCCACTGAGCAACACTTCACTCAAAGACGCTGGAGTGAAAGATATTCCACTGAACAACAGTTTTCAGTATAAACCTCCACACTACTGTAGGTCATATCACTCACATCAACCCCACATGTTTGACGTATATTAAGCTTACCTTTTCTTACTATATTAAATTCAATATTATTTTCCTGTTACTTGTAATACATATGGTTAATATTAACACAAGCTCTATAATCTTGAAAATATTTGGGTAGTTTTGAAAGGAATGTTTTTTTCCTTTTTCCTTTTCATAGTTTTTTTTCTAACAAGTCAATGTGACACTGATGAGTGAGAACAAGCTCCCGATGAATGTTCAAGTCCTTCTCACCAGCCACTATGACTGTGTGACACAGTAGGACATAGGTAGCTGTATTACCATAGTGGTCCACAAAATTCCAATCCTGCCTAAAGAAGAGGACAGAAACCATTGTGCAAGAAGCAGGCACAGAGGGGAGAATAGATAGAGTGGATTATGGTGGAAGTCCAATTGACACTCCAGAGGTACAAAGGGTTGCAATTTTAGGAGCTGTGGCACTGAGGATGTTATTGTAGACTTCAAATCCACCGTCACCGCATACAACTGTCTCATCAGAAGAACAACGAAACAGCCATCGAGGAATGCATCAATGCCAACGCACCCAACAGAACTCTTCGCCGTGGTCAAAGAATTCGCTAAACCCAGCACAGAAACAGCAGACATCTCCCCATCTCAAGACCTCTGGAACAACCTCGCCACCTTCTTCCACTGCAAAATCAAGGAGATCTACATCAGCTTTGCAACCTAAGACTCACCCACCCTATCAGTAAACACCGTACCCAATCACTCCAGCCCCCAACGTTCCTTGACAAACAGGACTACCCTCACCTCTTACAATGCCCTCAGGATCATAAAAAGCATCTGCTCAAGAGCCACCTTGAATCCCTGCCCTCACCACATCGTCAACTGAGCCGGTACCTATATCCGACCCGAGCACCATCAACTGCTCAGGGCCGGACTGGATACTGGGCGTTTTTTGCTGGGAAGCAGGATGGGGCCCAGGTTCACTGCGGAGGGGCCCATTCTGTTGCCGGGGAGCTGCAGGTGCTTCCAAATTAACAATGCAAAACAAATAGCTTCAAAGCCTACTTTTTAAAACATTTGTTTTGCATTGTTTATTAAGGAAAGCCCGGTAGCCAGTCTGGCACTGCAACTGCTTCATCAAGTCGGCAACCTTCCTAGAAGACTCAAAAGACACAGAGATCAAGACCCTTGCAAAGAAACCCTCTGCCCGATGGACCTCAAGAACTACAGACCCATCTCTCTGCTCCCATTCCGAGCCAAGGTCATCAAGAAAGCCATCAACACCCAACTCTTCTAGTTCATCAGAACTAACAACATGCTGAAACTCTCCCAACCAGGCTTCAAAAGCAACCACAGCACCAAGACCATTCTCCTCTCTGCTATCAGATGACATCTGCACCCTTCTCAACTGAGGCAAGACTGCTGTCCTCACCTCCTGGACCGCTCAGCCACCTTCGACACTGTCTCCCACCACAGCCTCTGCGCAAGACTACACAACACCGGCATCCAAGAAAAAGCCCTAGAATGGATCTCCTCCTTCCTCACTGGCTGAAGGTAGAGAGTCAAACTTTCACTGTTCAACTCAGAACCCACAGAGATCAGCTGCAGAGCGCCTCAGAGATCCTCCCTGAGCCCCACCCTCTTTAACAGCTACATTACCCGGCTTGCATCCACTCTCAGAAGCCACGGAGTCAACATCGTCTCCTACGCCAACTACACCCAGCTGATACTCTCCATCACAGCCAAGCCCACAGCCGCCAAGAGCAACTTCCACAAGGGGATGAAGGCAGTCTCCACCTGGATGAAAGATAACTGTCTAAAGCTCAACTCAGACAAGTCCAAAGTCCTCCTCCTGGGCTCCTCCACCTGGGATGTCTCTTGGTAGACCATAGCGCTTAGAATACCCCCCACACTCATGGACCATGCACAAATCCTCAGCATCATCCTGGACTCCTCACCATCAAAGAACTGCCAAAGCAATGCCATTTCCTTCTCTTGCTTCCACATGCATCTCATCCTTCGTAAGATCTTCAGGTGGATCCCCACTGATTCAAGATACGCGTGTCAAAAGCAGACTCGACTACGGCAATGCACACTTTGCCGGCCCCATCGAAAAACTCCCCCAAAAAATTCAAACCATTAACAATGCCTCCTCCAGACTCATCCTGACCATCCCACACTGCAACCACATCACTGGCCACCTGAGAGCTCTTCACTGGCTACCTGTCAACGAAAGAATCACATTCAAGCTTCTCACCCACTCATACAAAGCCCTCCACAATTCCAGACCTGCATATCTCAACCACTGTCTCTCCTTCTACACTCCCACAAAAAATCTCCCCTCCGCCCAACTAGCCCTGGCCACCATCCCACGGATTCGCAGGTCCATATCTGTAGGATAATCTTTCTCCTACCTCACTGCAAAGACCTGAAACTCCGTGCCTCTGCACCTCAAGCAATCACCATCACTGCCACAATTGAGGAAGGACCTCAAGACCTGGCTCTTAAACTGAACCGCAGACCCACCCCCTCACTCAGTGCCTTGAGACCCTCAAGGTTGAGTAGTTGTGCTTTATATGATTACTGATAAATATTGCAGCGACTTCCTTCAACTCTTGCTGGAGTGGATGAATGCCGGATACTTCCATAGACCCGATGTGCCAAAGGAGTATTACTGCCATGTGCAATCACACAATATCACCTTCTGGCACAGGTTGCATGTGACCAGTGGAGTATTTACTTTGTTCTGTCCTAGTGGAACGCGGAACATTTGCCACACCACTGACTACCTGAGTTGTATTATCCTCCTTTCCTTCCTGAAGCAAGAGTTGCTTCTCTTGGAGTATGGGGGGGAAGAGCGATCCTCATCCTTCTTGATCTATCAGCAGCATTCGACACCGTGAATTACACGGTATTGGTGCAGGGGCTGAAGGTGGTGGGGATTGAGGAGGCGGCTCTGTCCCTCCTCTCCACTTTTCCTAGAAGATAGGGAGCAAACGCAACACTGGGAAAGTCTGCAGTCAGAACCTTGCATTTGCCATGTGAAGTCCCACAGGGCTTTGCACTGTTACCGACGCTCTTTAACATCTATGTGACCCCTCTCGCCATTCTCAACAGACAGCATGGTTTCTTGTTTGTGTCTTACGCCAACGATACACAAAGCATCATCTTGGTATCAAAACAATCAGAGCCGTAGCCACTAGATTCCATGCATGTCTGGCTCACATCATGGGCTGGAGGAGTAATAACTACCTTAAGATCAGCACGAATAAGGCAGAGGTCATGGAGTTTGGTGGTAGTCTGTCCCTGTGGGATCACACATGGTGGCCGGTAGAGTCGGGTATGTGCCCAATACCATCCATGAAAGTTAAGAACTTGGGCATCATCTTTGATGACCAACTGGGATTTTCTGCTCAGATCAACCATGTAACCTCCACTTGCTTCTACATTCTGAAGCTACTGTGGAAGGTGTTCCCTTATATTCCTCAGGAGCTCCGAAAAGCAGTGGTTGTGGCCTTAGTCTTATTCCACCAGAAGTCTCAGATTGGCTAATTCTGGCCTCATTTGTACCACTAAAGTCCGCAGAGCTAGATGGTGATGAGGGGAGCCTATCACATTGTGCTGCTAGGTTGTGGAACCAACTGCCTATCACACTCAGACTCCAACCAAGCATCACAGTTTTTAGGAAGCAAATAAAAACATGGCGAATCCCGGGGTCCTAACGGATCAGTTCTGGTATGCTTAGATCTCTCTTTCTCACTTTAGCGCCAAGACATCTTGGCATTTGAATGGTCTATAAACTGTAATCCTATCCTATCCTATCCTTGGTCTTCCTCCTCCTCCCGGTGCTGCTCAGGATGTTGTTGCCCAGCCATTCTGCTAAGACAGCAATCACCAGAGCAAGGTGTAAAGAAAACATATTCACAGAAGTACAAGATCATCAACTTTCCCTTACATTTTCAGAGTGCAAATTATTAAAAAGGGTGTAAACATACTGTTCCTCTGATTGACTCTGTTTTAAGCAAATTAAAATTTGAAAACAAATATGGCTTTCCTTTTTGCCATGTTATAAATCAATGTTTTGAACAAAAAAAACATAGAAATTCATTGGGAAGAAAACCCAAAGATTAATGTTTAGTTAAATTTAGGAAGATGTTATTTTTGCAATAAAAAATACTACACAAACCTGGATAAACAGCATTACATGTATACAGACATACCCTACCACTGGCCAACAAGCAGATACACAGTCCTGATGAAGGTGGTAGATTACTGTCATTCCCACCAAAACATGCTTTGACCTGGCTGTTTTGAACTCCCAAATGACAACACTAATGCGGATAATTTTTTAAGTTTTCTGTCTGATATTTCCATTGATGTATGTCTGTGTGGTTGGGTAGTTCTTAGTCTTAGTGTGTGAGCATGTTGCTGCACAGGTCAGACTGTCTGTGTGTGGATGTCATCATAGGGGGCATATTAGGAATTACTACTGCTATTCGTCTTACTAGGTACACGTGTTTTAGCATGATAAGTATGTGATGTATTCTAATGACTCTTTTGCTTCATGAACATGTTTTTAACTTTGTATAATTACATTTCTTTGTTTTGAATCAATATGAATAATCTTTAAAAAAAAGACTAATAGGCCGGATGGGGGAGGTTTAGTTTGGGGTGGTGTTACTGCATTTGGGATGCTTAGACGGGAGGCTGTTCTGGGTAGGCTACATAGATACTGATGGGGGGGGGTTTGTTTCTTCTGATTGATTTTACCTGTATCTGCCAATGAACTGCTAATACTGACTCATGTGCAATGTTGCGGAGCCAAGTTTTAAAATAAAAAGATCCCCCCCCCCAAAAAAGCCTAATAATAAAAATGTTTAAATGATTGTGGTTATACTTTTGACGTGATAATTTTTAGATGGACAGCTGTTAGAGTTAGAGTGCATTTGTTTTTTCTTTATCCTGCTTCTTTCTGCTTGTTTCTCACCTTAAGTTTGCCTCTTTCTGCTCATATCTGGTGTTTTTGCTGATATGAATGTATATATATTTCCGCACCCGCCACGAAGAGTGCAAGGAGCGCTTTGGTGGTAACAGGAGCCTCGCAGCAAAACTGCATACGCTCAGCACCGCCACTGCAACAGCCGGAGTATGGAGCCGTGAAAGGGAATCATTCAGATTCACTGGATGTCGGATATATACCGCTCCTGTCTTCGAAATCCAGGATGTCCAGTGGCAGGCGAGGGGGTGCTCAGAGGGTGTTTACTAACAGCGGCACAGGACCTAGATGAGGAACGCAATATGCAATTTATTAAAGACAGCATACCAGTTCCACAAGACACTGCGGCATAAGCACCGCCCATTGGGGGGCGTGTCATCTTGTTAATAGTGAACTCCTATCTGCGACCATATGTCAAGTTCGTCTATCCCTGAGGAAGAAGGCATGGACCTTTGAAATGCGTCGGAAAGCATAAAGACGAACCCTCGGCCTCTTGAATTCTCCAGAGGCTTTCACATGGACCTGTGAGCTATCAAGCGCGCTGCTGCCAATAAACGCCTGTTTGAGAAACCCCCGTGAGTGTGGTGTGTTCAGTAACACGGGAGCTGTAATATATATATATATATATATATATATATATATATATATATATATCAGCAAAAACTCCGTTAAACACCATGGATTTTCCACAAAAATGGAGCACGGCCCACAAAATAGTGCAGAGTAGTATTTTTTATTGCTCTCTGACCTCTACAGCCATGACATGGTTTAGCCCGTCAAGGGCCTTGATCACATGACACGCTCTGTCAGGTGGGTATCTTTTTTATACAATTTTTTCTATTGCTCAACCAGTGTTTTCTTAAAGTGACAAGTGCATTAGGCTCAAACGTATAGAAATGAATGACAGATTGTGTAGTTGCTATAAGAACTTAGTAATACAACTCTGAAATTGCCTATTTAAATATAATGCATCCGGGTAAAATACCATAATGGGTTGCCTTACTTAATATATATATATATCATGTGATCAAGTCTCGGAGGAGCCGAAACATTATGGCGGCAGTTCACAACCAATAAAGAAACATTGCACTTCTCTTCGGGTCCATTTCAACGTTGCCGTCGAAACGGTGGGTAAAGTACTGCCATCGCCCAGCTGGTGACAGGGCCGACAAAAAGTGTGGATTTGGTGTAAATTCATTCAGTAGTTTTAGAGATATTAACTGAAAAACATATTTCTATATATAGGGGCATGGATCCAATGGGGACCCACAAGCAAAGTCCTCATTGGCTGCCTGCACTTTCACAGAAAAGTTGCAATCCTCGGAGCCAAAAATATGGTAGTTGTATATTAAATGAAGGGTTCAGGTGAGAGCTTTTCTGACCAATTGTGTGTGTTTAAGAAGACGGCTAAGTGTGTGTACCAGGGTTGGAATTTTCAAAAAAAAGATTTTCTTTGCTGCTCAAGAGATTCATTGTTACCTTGTGAGGCTCGTCGTTGTCCCCAATGTAACTACACACAGATACACTGATTTGGCGTGACTCAAAAAATGTATATATATATTTCTACACTCATTATTACTCTCACAGTCAATCACATACCCATACACATACTGCCACATCCACTCACCTACCATACAGAGACTCCTGCACCCATTCACAAACTTATATAGAGACTCTTACATGTATGCTTACACCCACATAGACAGTTTTACACCTGCTTGCATACCGCTTGCATACCCATATGGACACTCTCACACCCATTCAGCTATCTTACAGACACTGTTACAACCATTCATAAAACCCACACAGTAGATTATATGTAAATACTGCTTTGATAAGTTAGAGAATATTAAAATGCCAACTAGAGTCATCTATGATAAAGTAGAATTGGTGTCTGTTCCAGAAGAGCCTAAAATATTAAATGGTTAGGAATCAATTCTAATGCAGTGTATGCATCCCTTCCAAGCTAAAGATTGCATGGAGCTAAACACAGGAACACTGCCTCTATCTGAGCTCCAGAAAGGACTAAGTGAAAGAGTTGTGTATTTAGCTTTAGATTTTAGATGGAATATTGAAACTATAGGGGTAGCTAAAGATATTGAAGAACCACTTATTATTTTGGTAAATGGTGTTCCAACAAAGAGTGGACAAATATGGCAAGAGTTAGTAGATATTAATAAGATCAATAAAGCAACATTATTCCTAGCAAAGAAGAAAGTTTACTATACAAAAGTTGAGGTTGCTGAACATTTAACTTGTTTAGGGAATACAGATAGATTGAAAAAGTGGATCAGTCCAGGTCTGAAAAAATATATGCACACTACAGCATCCATCCCATGCCTTCTAAAGAAATCATTTGTGATGCTAGTATTGATCTGTTTTGAATGAAATAAGCAAAAGAAGCGCAGCTGAGTGTATGGGCAAAGAGTATAGAGGCTTGCTATTTTGCCCATATACTCATATACTGAAGATAGGTGTTAATCTTCAAAATCTCTCTGCAAGAGAATTTGTTGATAAAGTTCAAGAGAAAGATGAAAACTCAGAATTTAATTTAATAAATTTGATGGCGTGTCAACGTGGCACCAACGAATATTGATATTGTTGTCATGGAGAACTCAAATACATGCTGCAAAACCTGGGTGCGGCCAATTGCTTTACGACACTTGGTTATGTTGTATGTGATTGCAAAGACCTGCTTGAATTTTTAAGGGAGGCAAACTTAAACATTGAGGACATAAACACAGCAGGAGATCCTGCTTATTAGATCCTGCTAATGTTTGCAGATATTTCAACCACATGTTCCAAGACATGCTATATTTTATCGGAAACAAAAGTAAACCTCCTCTTGGTGAATTAACTGATTTATTTTGCTGAAAAAAGTACCAAGCAAAAGGTGTTCCTCATATTCTCATATTGTTATTGATATAATATGCTCAAAAATTTGGAACAGACACTAATGACTGTGTGCTGTCTTTTATGGAACAGAATGTGACATGCTCCATCCCAAAAGATACTACTGACAAAGACTTGAGAGAACAAGTTCTGAGTTTACAAACACATATATTGAAAAGTACTGTCGTTGAAAATACAAAAGCAAAGAAATATTTTATACAAGATGATGTTTTGGTTTTACATGACTGGTTATGTCACAAGGAAGAGTCAACAGCTTTTTGTCTGCAGTGAGACATACAGTAACACGCAAATCACAAAACAACCTACAACCGCAGAAGAACAGAGGCTTACAAGTTTATTAATGATTATAAAGCAGTAATTTTCAAATTGTGGAATGCAAATATGGACATTCAATTTGTTGCAGACAACTCTATTGCTGTTGCTTGTTATGTGACTTTGTACATTACAAAATCAGAGAAGACTGAAATTAAGGAGATGTGGCAGGAGGTTTCTGTAGATAAAGTTTAACAAAAAAGTTGTACAGCTGTAGTTTAAAAATACTAACCCATAGGGAGTTGGGTTCTTAAGAATGTTGTGACAGGTTGAGCTCAGCCAGTTTATTCTCCAAGTCTAAGGGAATTGTTTAGGTAAGTCTATACCTAGCAAGTACATGGAATAGAACATTAAAGTCTTTTGCAGCATTTCAGAATCTAGCGGAGCTCGACCCAGAAAGTACTGACATTGTAAAATCCAACATGTTTGATACATACTTTTCAGGAAGAAGAGTACATCTAGAAAATATGTGCTTATATGAAGTTCTTCAATACTACAGGTACCAAAGGAATATAATGGAAAACATAGATGAAGTCAAATTTGCAGTACTTGATTGTAATATTTGTTTAGTGAGGCATGCAAAAGGAAACTTAATCAACTATAAAAATGTAGTTGCCAAACTTCAAAGAAAAGAGAATTTTTCTATTTAGCACTTCTTCAACGGTTCAAACCTTGGGTGTGCTGAATCAAAATTACTTGGAGGCTGTTACTGCTACGAAGATTGATGTAATGCTGTGATACAGTGATGAGTAGTTAGCCTTCTAAAATTATATTCAATTGTTAACTGAGGAATTGCTGCAGAGGTAGCTAAGGACAGTTCACAAAGCAGTCAAAGTTCTGCACCACTCAGTCAAGATCCTCTTAGACCACCTATTATTGAAAATGAAGCTGCAATAGCTATCACTGAGGTGGAAAGTGCAATGGAACAAGTTAGACAAGAAAATACACATCTGGAGCAGCTGGTTACATATCTCAACAATGAACAGAAGGACATTTATATGGAAGTAAAAGATAAAATAGAACATGGACTTCTCCACAAGAAGAAAAATGCAATGTTTTATCCTTTAAACCAATTCTATATATATATATATCAGTGGTCAAGCGGGCACAGGGAAAACCTTTTTCATTAAAATTGTAACCGCTTACCTACAGAGAACAATACAATTAATTGTGTTATTTGTAGTAACAGCGCCAATTGGATTAGCTGCACACAATATTAAAGGAAATATAAAAGGAATTACTCTACATTGACTTCTAATACTACTTGTAGAACATGATAATAAACTAGAAAACCAAAAGTAATCTGGTGAAGCATGTCATGAGGTAGCAAGAGTTTTGAAGAAAATGAAGCTTTTAATCATCAATGAGTTAAGCATGGTTTGAATGCAACAGATTTTAAAACAGAGTGTGACGTTCTCTTCAAAGGAAAGCATTCAATTATGATTTTGTGTTTTACTGCAACAAACTCTGTGAAAGGAGAGCCTGTTTTCAAGACAATTCTGAACAAACTTGTAATTCATTAGGGAGTACATGTAAATATTTGGCTGCATTTGGCTGCATTTCTTATACAAAGAGCTACTGATGAATATGCGTCAACTGTCTGATGAGATATATATTATTATTCTGAAGGAAATTAAAGCTGAACTTCTGACAAAGGGAGGTAAGAGTACCTTAAAAAACTCGACTAATCAAAATACTTTTTACGTCTATGAAAACAGAAGCAGAGCTACTGTTTAATTTGATTGTGGAAGGAAAATCATAGTTTGTTTAATGTGTACACTTCAAGAGTGTATACATTTCAATGAAAAATTGCTGAAACAGGAGAAGAAAGAAATATTGGAACTTGTAGCTGATGAGACAATAGAACACCAGACAGTAACAATAATGCAAAATAAAAAACCTTCAAGAAGAAATCTGTATAGTGGACTGCTGGAATAGAGACGTGTTTTCATGTGTTTTAATACTGTAGAGTAATTTTATGGAGTAATGTAAACATTAAGGAAATATTAGTAAATGGTGTGATGGGTAAAGTTATTGATTTATTACATTTTGCAAATGGGAATGAGGTTGAAGACTTGGCCATAAAAGGTGATAACATTGATGGCATAAAACAGATTGTCATTAGTGCCCAAGAGTGCTTGCATTTGGCTAAGATTGCTCTATCTGCATGATAGGAACAAAGATGGACACATTTCTTTATATTTGATTTGAAATCCATTAGACTTGGCTTCAAGTCCTACAGTTCATTCGCAGACAGTTGCTGCACACAATCATTTAGGAACAGATGGTCTGACCAGGCTGGCCTGCTGAAGCTAATATCGGCTTTTACCAGGGTCTCTAAAGAGCTGAGTCTGACCCTTCTCAGCTTCTGGCATAGGTTAAGAAAAGCACCAGCACATATCGCTCGATGGTTTGGAGAGCCAAAATGAGGCACTTTGAAGTTCTCTGGGAAAAGTTAGTATGGTCAGGCAAACTGCCCAACAGCAAAGAATTCTAGGGTATAATTAATGGCATAACTAAGGGCCAGGCCTGACATCAAAACGTAGGCATCTCAGAGGAAACCTGGAAAATGTACGTACCAGAATGTGCTCCCCCCCTGCGACTGTGAGAAGACTGGCAGTAACCAATCACAGCTGAATCAGGACAAAAAGTGGCAAAAGTATTCTCTCCCTGGAAACCAGATGCCTGATCTAAAACAAAGCCAGCACAAGGTAGGGACCACAGTGGCAATAAACATAGGAAATAACAGGGCGGTTTGACAAAGTAGCACAGCCAGAGACGGTAAAGAAGTACCAGTGGAATCTCACAACTAAAGTACACAAGATTAAATGTCACAGTGCACCTAACCAACATAAAACAATTAGAAGGAATTATAAATAAATTGAACTCAGAGGGAGCTGCTTGCCCTAATGGATTGCCCAACGCAGTATTCAAGCAAAATATGAGCTTCTGGGCCAGGTGTTTGACACTGCTTTTTAACCACATTTATACCCAGACTAGAGTTCCGCCGCCCTCTTGGGAAGGGAATATTTTCCATCCACTATATAAAAACAAAAGTCAAGCATTGCCAGGTAATTACAAGCTGATAGCTTTTGTAGATCTGGAAGCAAAACTCTATGGGACCTACAAACCTAGATAGAGGAAAAAGGATTGAAACCAAAAGGCCAAACTGGATTTAGACTAGGCATTGGAACGGCAACCAACCTGATAACTCTGGGCATTTTGACAGAAAGCGCAATAAGGAGGAAAACTAAGCAGTTTGCCTGCTTCTTTGACCTCAAATTGGCATTAAATTGAGTGCCGTGATAACGACCGTGGGAAAAATTGAAAGAATTGGGCATGCCAGGGAAAACAATCAATGCATTCATATCTCTACATAGCAACACATAGGCACAGGTAAAACTGGTTGACGGCAGCAGAACCTCTTCAAAGATTAATTCCCAAAATGGACCTAAAGATAGATTTTTCGGGCCCGAGCTTGTTCAACTTATACTTAGCGGGCATGAACAGCCACTTTACAATTGTTGACAGTCATCCACCTATTGTGGAGACAAAACATTGCATGCTTGCAATATGCTGACAACATTATCGTCCTAAGTCAAACACCAATCAGCTTGCAAAGAGTGATCACAGCACTGCCAAGATATATTGAACAACAAGGTCTAGAGCTCTACCTGCAGAAAACCAAAGTGGTGCGCCTCGTGGATTTCAAATACAATAAGTAAAAGTGGTTCATTGAAGGCGTGCATCTTGAGTCAGCCAACTCATATAAATAACTAGGTATCACCTTGGGGCGCCAACTGTTTTTTACCAATCACACCAGGATTTTACAAGCAAAAGCTCAGTCCTTAATATTCTCTTTCAAGCTTCTGAAAAAGAAATTGAGCGGTCCGACAAATAGCCATCTTTTGACCGTGATGGCTGCACAACTCCTAACGTCCCTGACGTATGTGTTGGAAATATGGCATGGCAAGGAGATAGCAATTTTGAATCAGCTCCAAAGAAAGGTTTATAAAGCAGTCTTTAGTCTTCCAAAAGGGTCCTCTGTAGCCCAGGTAAGATTGGAATTCGGTCTCCGAAACCAGAAATATCAACGAATCAACACCTTTGTAAAACATTGTTGGAGACTTCCGGGGGGGGAGACTGGTACCTTAAATAACCTATGTTGGCTTGAGAAAAAGGTTCAAAGGGAAAGAAAACAAGTCAACTCATAGGGTGCCTAAATTCTGGTAGACCTAGAGTTGCAAGAAGTATGGGTCAATCTGCATTCGCCAAGTTTAGCAACTTCACATCAAAAAGCTGTCACTCCTACAAGATAAAAGCATCATAGCACAGCGGCTGCATGCATGGGCAGTGATAAACGAGTACAATAACCTGAGACCCCAAGCATACATCACCCCATCCTTCCATCCAGCTCTCAAACAGAGTTTTATGCTCTTTCAATTTGGTGCATTTGACTCCAAAGTTATCCTCCTCACATTGAAGGGTGGGCACCAAAACACAAATTACCAATTATGTGGCTTCAAATCGGAATCAAAGCATCTCATGTGCCCATGCCCAAAAGTCATGACAAATTATACAGGGAGTGTAAATGGATGTAGGATAGACGTGACAGCCCAATGTGTCAATAAATATAGGATAGTCGTGACAAGAGGAAATTTGCGTGCCCCTAATCGATTCAAATTTCTGAAACCCAAACAGAAACCTCTAAAACATAACCTCTTGATGAGAGTGGTTCTCGGGTCAGTAATGTCACGAATATCGCTCTTTAGACACTTTAGACATCCGGCTGTCACGTCTATCCTACATCCATTTACGCGCTCTGTATAATTTTAAAAGATTTTAATTAAACTCAGAAACCTGAAAGAGAAGTACCTTCCTTCAGCTGATCCGTCATGACGTTAACCTTTTAACAAAAACGAGAAGTTCTCCTATATCTTCGGGTCTCTGTTACATAAAAAGAATAAGGCACTGTACAGTATATCTGACAAGTTTATTTGTGGCTACTCCTGACGAAGGCGCCCATAGCACCGAAACGCGCGTCGAAGATCAGAATCTTGCCACTTATTGTTTTGTCATTTTGATGCAATTTTAATAAGATAGTGAAATGTAACAAGGATCAACTAATGTCATCAATTTAATCTTTTTGTCTTACATTATTAGTGTTTTTATGATTAAAATTAAGTTTTTGATATATATGAATCTGTTCTTGAACTCATTTTTGTATGTTAATTGGTTTTATTGTGTTTTCACATATTGTCCTAGTAATTATATTTTCTATTGAAGTCCCAGAGACAGCAGGCAGAGTTTGGCACCATTTATCTTCTGCAGCAGGGCTTCAGTACTTGGGCATTGAGTCTGCTTTGTCCTGGTCTTCTTCTTATCCATCAACTCTAGGTTCCAGGTCTAGGGTCAACTACACTAGCCATGATAGGTTGTTCCTCCACAATCCTAGAAGAGGGATTTTTAGGAGAGGGGGTCACATCGCCTGCCCCACCATAGGAGTGGTGCTGGCTGAGTGTGGACCCTTCCCATCTAACTAATGTTCATGCCTGTCCTCCCACCAAATGTGGAGCAGGACAGGGGGGTTGGCATCCCAACTATCTGGAGAAGCTTGGAAGGCTATCTGAGCCTGGAGGAGGCGTGAAGCACTTCCTCCCAGGGCAGGCTTCGCTTCTGGCATCTGAGAGGGCAGGCTCCCACTCCATGAGGTCAGAAACCTGTTTGGCGGGGCAGACTGGCTATGACTAGTCAGAGACCACATCAGTTCTTGGTAGGCTTTATAGGGACCCTCTGAAGAGTCTCCTGTGTGCATTTAATAATTAATCTCTCACTGGCATCAGTGAGGATTTATTAAGGCAAGATGCTTGGTACCAACAGCTTAGGGTATAGTGAAGCCATCATGAAGCCTGATAACCCGTAATGACAAGTATCCAGCCCATGTAGTCTTTGTGGCTTCCCAGTACACTTACAATATCCAAAAAGGGATCATATATTGCAGGTCCATTTCTGTTCCTGCAGATATGACCACCCATGGGATATAGTGCATCTTGTCCTAGGGCTGTAAGGCCTGCAGTAGGGGTGACTTACTTATATCTCATGCAGTGTGAGAGGGTGTGCCATGTTGACTCTGATTTTTCTGCACCACGACACGCAGCCTGCAGTGGCAGTTTGCTTGGTCTTGGTGAGGGGTCCCTGGGGTGGCACAATTTGTGTTGCAGCCCCAGTGGACCCTCTTCAGCACCTAGGCTCTAGGTAACAGGGTTACCATTTACTAGGGACTTATATGAGTGACTGAAGTTGTGCCAATCGTGGTACTGTTTTGGGGAAAGAGATCTGTCACTGGGAACCAGGGACGCAGTGCACTTACAGTCTTAGTTCACATCAGGCATCAGGCAAAAAGTGAGGGCTAACCATGTCAAAAGCGGCCCTTTCCTATGGTATCACTCTTTAGTAAACTTTAGTAAACAAACTATACATATTTAAATTTTGTAGTATCTTAGTATATATCTTTAACACTCGGAAACATTTAGAAAACACACAGTCACTGGATAATGTTGTCAGTGAGGTCATTTGAGATGTTATCAATGATGTCACTAACCATGTCGTGATTGATGTAATATGTGAGGCCATTAGCAGTGCATTGCGGTGGTGTAAGTTATAGTTAGTCCATGTAACAATAACTGCTGTTTTTCTCTGGTTTTGTATGAGTGAAATTTGAGCCTAATTATAACATACCTGTAACCTTTGTATTTATATTCCGTGTGGCCATCCTTCCCAGGCCTATTCCCTGGGGCCAAGCATTTTTAGAATGGGCGTTACACGCAACCCACTCTCTGGGCCAATTACAGCCTGGATACCTGATTCCCCAGGGCCCGATGTTTCTTTTGTTTTAAAATGTCCTTCTTTATTTTTTTAATTGAGGGAAAGGGGGCCCGGGAACCCCATCTCCCTGTGCCCGGCCTTTATTTATATTTAATAATTATTATAAGCCGATTTCAGCCCTGGGGACCCTATCCCACAGGGCTGGGCCTTTAATTATAATTTGTTTTAGAAAAAGAGGAGGGTGCTGCACTGCCCCCCTCCCCAGGCTGATTTTGGCCCAGGGGACCCCATCCCCTGACCTCTTCATTGGGGACCTCAGGGGAGCCTCAAGGCCCACATGGTCCCTACTGGCTCCCCACGTCCTGCAGGAGCTGCATTGCTTTGTGACCCAGGGAGCTGCTGAACATGCAGATCCCTGGATCTCAAAGCAATTTGTCTGTTTGACAGGCTTGGGTGTAGTTTTGCTACGTGGAACTATGCGAAGTTACAAAAAACACTCGGGTAAAAATTCTACTCGAGCGACAGCTCGCGCTCTCAAACTTGCCGTTCGCGATTGCAAACCTACCGTTCTTCCTCGCGACGGGGAAAAAACTCAGTTGCACATAATGAAGCGTATATTTCTGCACTCCACGGAGTGCAGAAATCTCCGTAAACTCCACGAACCGAGCGAAGTTTACCACCCGGGCCTATCTTTCCCTGCTAGCTTGACAGCGGGCAGGGAAACAGACTTGCTCTGCTTTCAGCAAACGAGAGCATTTTCTGATCTTGCTTGCTGAAAACAGAGCTGAGTTTGGTATGGCTTGGCTGGAGCAGTGCTCCTATCAATAGAATCCTAGGATTTCTTTCTTTGTCCCATGATAGCTAAAACATTTTTTGGTCTATGAAATATCTGGTACTAGAGTAAATTTTTTGATTTGAGTGCCCAATTCCTCAGACTTCACTCAAGTCCTGCTATGCCCTGAAGTATATTGATTTGGGTATATAGTAGACTAGGTTGAATAACATCCTTCACAATTTCACTTATTTAAGAAATCTTGAATCCCCCAACCTCCAAATGTAACACATTGTGGATTATGACATAGCATCCATATTTCTAAAACTGTAGGAACCATGATGCATTAGAGAAAATAATCTATTTGGTGTAGAATTGGGAGAGCACTTGTAAGATGTCATTCTTCTGCAATCCTAGAAGAGGTTAGAACAGTGGCGTAACATTCCAGCGGGGCCACTCAGCATAGTACACTGACTGGATCTGGCCCTGGGACAAGTTCGTTTTATGCAATGTTGCTCATGCACACTGGTTTCCCAGAACTGTGCACTGCACCTTTACATGATACATGCCGCTGTGTGGTCTAGGATCGGGTACAGAGTGGGGCAAGGGGGATGTGACTGTGTTGTATGGTGTGGTCATGCACAGTGTAAACTGCACGTGCGGTCACGGTGCCACCGAGATCATCTGCGGCGTACCCCAGGGCTCTTCGCTCAGCCCAACCCTCTTCAACATCTACATGAGCCCCCTCGCCGCCATCGCACACAAGCACAACCTCCACCTCATCTCATACGCAGACGATACCCAGCTGATACTCTCCTTCACCAAAGATCCAGCCACAGCCAAATCCAACCTCCAGGAAGGAATGAAAAACGTTGCAGAATGGATGAAACTCAGCCGTCTCAAACTGAACTCAGACAAGACGGAGGTCCTCATCCTCGGACCATCCCCATCCGCCTGGGACGACTCCTGGTGGCCCCCAGCCCTAGGCACCGCACCAACACCCACGGACCATTCACGCAAATTAGGATTCATCCTGGACTCCTTCCTCACAATGACTAAGCAAGTCAACGCCATCTCATCCTCATGCTTCAACACCCTGCACATGCTCCGAAAGATCTTCCGGTGGATCCCCACCGAGACCAGAAAGACCGTCACCCAGGCCCTCGTGACTAGCCGGCTGGACTACGGGAACGCCCTCTACGCAGGAACCACAGCCAAACTCCAGAAAAGGCTCCAGTGCATGCAGAATGCATCCGCATGACTCGTCCTCGACATCCCTCGCCACAGCCACATATCTGCCCACCTGAGAGACCTGCACTGGCTTCCCGTCAGCAAAAGGATCACCTTCAGGCTCCTCACCCACGCACACAAAGCGCTCCACAACACGGGCCCCGAATACCTCAACAGCTGCCTCAAGTTCCACACTCCAACCCACTAGCTCCGCTCCGCCAGCCTCGCTCTCGCCAGCGTACCACAGATACGCAGAGCCACCACCGGAGGAAGATCATTCTCCTACCTGGCTGCCAAGATGTTGAACTCCCTTCCCACCCACCTACGATTGACCCAGGACCATCTCACCTTCAGGAAAAACCTCAAGACCTGGCTCTTCCAGCAGTAGCAGCTCCTCCCTACCCCTCCTTCCCTCAGTGCCTTGAAACCCTCACGGGTGAGTAGTGCGCTTTATAAATGTATTGATTGATTGATTGATTGATCATAATTTACACAGCACCTGTGTTCTGCGTCTGCCACCAAAGCTGTAAGGTGTGAGTACAGTATTACTAGTAGACTATATCATGTCCTATTCTCTGCTTTGGGGGCTGCTGTAATCAGAGACCCAGGGACCAGGTTACTGTTGTGATTCATTACAGTGTTGTGAGGGGTGGGATTTGATTCTTTATTGGAGGGGTTGTTGCAAGGGTGGGAGAGGGGATTGCGGTGGCATTTTTGGAGTTGCTAAATGCAACCACACACTGAGCCTGGAGGTGTGTGACTGGCACCAGGAGGGAGCTCCTATGGTGTAGGAGGAGTTCTACAACAGGAGGACATTTTATGGTATACAGGAGACCGCCCTGAGACAACCACAAGGAGAGCTCAGAAGGAGGCATGAGACAGACAGAAGGAGAGTGCACAGTATGCAACAGTAAACTAGAGACTGGCCTGTAGGGGGCAGCTCATGGTATGCTCACTACCTCTTCCCTCTCTCTTAGCTCTCTCAGTTCTTGTGGAAATTCACAGCCTCTGTGTCTCTGGCACACTTTGGGACAGGTGAGGAGGGGAGGGGAGGCAGACATGACCAGGATTGGGCGGCAGTTGAGCGGCAAACCGTCCGCGCCAGGCCGGGACCAGGGGCCACTCGTCTTGCCCCTGATTACATAAGTTATTCACGTTCGGCCCTATTGAGTTTACAGCCACTTTCCTGTATTTTTGCCCCTAGTCTGAACTGTCAAGATTCGCCATTAAAATGTCCTAAATGTGCTCTTACATTAGATTCTGTTACCTCGGTCACTGATACTCTCTCATCCACTTTCTGGGACACTTCGCCTACCACTTATCAAACCCCCTCTTCCAAATTGAAAACATGTCCTGATTTGAACTTCATCAGCATCAACTGTCGTTCGCTCCCTAGGCATAGGAGATATATCTTTGACCTCCTTGAGTCATCCAGTCTGGCCGCCATGTTTGTTACAGAAACATGGCTCAACGACACCTCCGGCCCTGACATCGCCATGGCCCTCCCCTATAATCACACCTTTGTGGGGAGAAACCGTATTCTGAAGGAGGGCGGAGGGATTGCTGTTATTTTTAAAAGAGATTTCTCTTGCAAGTGGGAAGACTTAGATTTTCCTGGTTGCGAAGCAGGCCTCTTTAAATTGTCCCTCTCTCCTTCGTTTACTCTGACTGGAATCCTTATCTACCGCCCCCCTGGCTCGGCCTCGGCTTGGGCCTCTGCTCTTCCGGAGCTTATTGCCCCTCTGCTATTACAATCCACCAATTTTCTTATAGTAGGTGATTTAAATATTCACTTTAATCAAATTTCCTGTCCCATTAGTACTCGTCTACTGTTGGATCTAGCCGCTCTGGACCTTCACTTACTTAATTCCGACCCTACCCACAAAGCCGGTAATTTACTTGATCCCCTTATTTCGAATCTTAATGGTATCACCTACCATTCCTCCTCTCCTGTTACTTGGTCCGACCATTTTATTGTTGATTTCTCAATTAAGATATCGAATCACAACTCTTCAACTAGCTCACTTCCTCACAAGGCCAGCAGGAACTGGAAACGGTTAGATAAGGATAAATTGAACACCTGCCTTGAAATTTCCAAACCTACGTTTCCTACCATCACTACGAAAGAGGTGTCGGTGGTTAGCTCTTGGTTGACATCTGCCCTTGATTCCTGCCTCCCAACCCAGAAAAATAAATCTCAGATTCATCACCCTCCGGCACCCTGGTTTAATGATGCACTCCGCCTTGTAAAATCTTGTTGCAAAAAACTGGAACGCATTTGGCGCTCCAACTATTGTACAATTAACAAAACAAAATATAAGGCCGCTTTGCGGGCCTATCACTCTGCCTGTGACACTGCCAGAGCTAACTATGCCAATATCTCCATACTCAATGCCCAAAATCGACCCAAGGCCTTGTTCAAAGTGGTAAAAGATCTTTCAGGCATGTCCGCTGCACCTAAAGACCCTTGTCTAGACTTAACACAATGTAATACTCTGGCAAAAAATGTTTTTGAGAAAATAGATAAGATCTATGCTACTTTTAATGCTACTCCCATTGATTCTGCCACTTCTGTGTCTCACTTACCCACTCCTGGTTCCATTGATACACTTAATCCAACTCCTACTGCCCCTTTTCTTCACTTCTGGGAACCAATTCCGCTTTCTCTTTTTCAAAATTATTTAAAAGAAATAAAATCTGGTTCTCCCCGTGATCCTATGCCCCCACAAGTGCTGCGTAACCTGGATCCATCCATGCTCCAGATCATTTTGAATCTTCTTAATGCTTCATTGGCGGAAGCTACGGTCCCTAACGAATGGAAACATGCGATGGTGGTTCCATTGATAAAAAAGGCCAACGCGGACCAAAATAACCCTTCCAATTTCCGTCCTATTTCTTTGCTTTCTTGCTATTCTAAGGTTCTGGAAAAACACGTTAATTCTCTTCTCACTTCTTATGTTGAATCTTCTAATTTCCTGCACTGTTCTCAATCTGGGTTCAGGGCCGGCTTCTCTACTGAGACCACGCTTCTTGGTGTATCTGAGACCATTAGAAGACAGGTGGACAGCGGGGAGACAGTGGCACTCATTCTGCTGGATTTGAGTGCCGCTTTTGACACCGTCTCCCATTCAATCTTGCTGTCCACCTTACAATCTGTGGGTATTGATGGTCCTGCCCTGGCCTGGATTGCTAGTTTTCTGTCTAATCGCACTTTTCAAGTCTTTTCTTCTTCGTCTGTTTCCTCCATCTTTTCTTCCCCTCATGGTGTGCCCCAAGGGTCTATCCTAAGTCCCCTCTTTTTCAATCTCTATGTGAGACCTCTTGCTTTCTTGGCAGAACAAGCAGGCCTCACGATTTATTCATATGCAGACGACACACAAATCGTCTATTCGTTATCCACCAATAAACATCTTCCTACATCCTCTTTGCAGTCCGGGTTGGTACAAATTTCCAACTGGATGCATAGCCATAAATTAAAATTGAATGGTGACAAAACAGAGCTACTTCTATTCGGCTCTCTCACTTCGCTCTTGGGTCCCCAACACTGGCCTCATCAGATGGGCCCAACTCCTACCCCTTCAGCCTCAGTCCGCAACCTCGGGGTCCTTTTTGACAACCAGCTGTCATTTAAGCAACACGTTGTAAAAGTCTCAGCCACCTGTACTACCATCATAAGGTGGCTGAGAAAAATCACGTGGATGCTTCCAGCTGATACCCTGAGGACAGTAGTCCATGCTCTTGTTACATCTCGCATGGATTACGGGAACATTCTGCTGCTGGGTGCCTGTAAGGAGGTAACAAAGAAGTTACAGGTGGTTCAGAATATGGCAGTTCGCCTTCTCTGTAACTTGCCTGCCAGATCTTCGGCCTCTTTCCACCTGCGCACACTGCACTGGTTGCGCATTGAGAGCCGAGTAAAATTTAAAGCTCTGTGTATAATGCACCATATTAAAATGGGTAAATCTCCAAAATATCTGTCCTCCTTAGTGCAGCATTATGCTCCGTCTCGCACGCTAAGATCCTCTACACAAAACAAATTCCATATCCCTCGGGTCAAGAGAGCTAAAATGGGCGGCCGCTCATTCGCTCTACTTGCTCCTTCCCTATGGAATGAGATGCCTCAAACCTTGCGATCGGAAACCTGTTATCTGAGATTCCGTAAAGGAATTAAGACTTGGCTTTTTAATATTTAATATGCGTGTTCATTCCCTCTAAAAACCTAACTTACTCTCTGTTTGCTTTAGCGCCGGGAAACCTTCGGGTAGCTGCGCGCTTAATAAATGTAATTATAATAATAATAATAATAATATGACATTATTATTAATAATCAGCACACACTGTCCCATTTAAACACCTCAGATCTGGGGAAGCACAGGTCCAGCTCTATCATCAGAAGGTCCAGTCTGGGAAACCATAGCTCCATTTAGCAGCACACAGTTCAATCTGGAATGAAATGCACAGCTCCAGGTGTATGCTGCTATATCAGAAGGGCCTCAGCACACCCCGTCAATCTCCCAGGGAAATCCTTACCTCTGTCTGAGTTGGGCTCTGTCCACTCTGGCAGGGCAGAATCTTGCTCTCTATCCCCAGACTGTGGACTCACCTCAAGCACTCAAACAATGGGACAGTCTGTCACCTGAGGAGTGAGCACTCTCTCTGCTTCTCTGACACTAACCATCTTTTTGACCCACTAATGGGTGCATGCATGCATTTTCCAGAGGCTTAAAGGGGAGGAGTGCAGGTATGCACAGTGTCTTCTCTTCATGTGTCACCTCAATGAGATGTGAATGCCTGTAGTATGATCATGCCACAATAATTATAACATAACAACAGTATGAGGTCAAAAGGTGTTTCTTTCCAGCGCTTTGCTGAAAATAGTTACAGAGCATATTTCAAAATATATATATATTTTTATCTCCAATGGTCAATGGGAAGAATGAGTCCACAACATTCAATCTGTCCCTAATTAGATTTGTATTGATGCCTAATGCGGGAGCCAGCACATGTACTGCAAATAAGAGTCACTTGATGAGGCTAGGTAAGCCCCACGCTTGGTTTATATTACATGTAACACTACACAATATATACCATTCTATAGCAAAGACTAAGGGCCGTATGTATCAAGCAAAATTGCGATCGCAATTGCTGAAATTCGCAATTTTGCTTTGTGGTCCAAAGCAGCAGTACCACTGCTATCCAACATTGTAACCACACTTTATGTAATCCATGACCTGTCAAACCCCCTTTCCTCTTCAGTTTACCCTCACTGTGGGCCATATGTATCAAGCAGAATTGCATTCCGTTTGCGATCGCAATTTTGCCAAATGGTATGTATGAGTCACATCTGCGTGCAAAATAAGGAATCACAAAATTTGCGATTCCCTAAATGCAATGTAAGAAGCACCCAAAAAGTGCAATTTGGCCTTAAGAAATCGCAAAATTGCCACCAACTTCAAGGTGGTGGTAATTTGGGATTTCTGTGAAAGATTTCACTTTTTTGCATTTTTCAAAGTGCAATGTGAAGCACATACATGCCCTTAGGGCATGTATGTGTGCCACATGTGCACCCATGCTTATTTCAGGGGTGCAACATGGTGTCCTTTTGACACCCTTGCACCCTTGAAATTGCATTCTCAATTTGCGATTCGCTAATTGCAAATCGCAAATTGAGAATGTCTTCCCATTCATTGAATGGGGAGGTATTCCCTAGGGCATGTATGTGTGCTACATGTGCACCCATGCTTATTTCAGGGGTGCAACATGGTGTCCTTTTGACACCCTTGCACCCTTGAAATTGCATTCTCAATTTGCGATTCGCTAATTGCTAATCGCAAATTGAGAATGTCTTCCCATTCATTGAATGAAGAGGTATTCCTTAATTGCGAATCGCAATTTGAGATGCACAATTAAAGAATATGTAGGATTCTAAAAATGTATTGCAAATCCTACATACATACCATTTTGCGATTCTCAAATAGCGATTTGCAAAAAAATCGCTATTTGAGAATCGAAAAATGACTTTTTGATACATATGGCCCTAAATTATGATCGAATGCATATATATTGTATACGCCTTTATCATTCACAACGAAGGCTATGTCCGTGTCCCACCTTATTTACCAGACAAATCCTGAAAAATACTGTGTATGAACCTGAACACTCTGCTGGGGTAACACAAATAAATAATGTTAGCCCAGCACAGTGTACTGGAATACAGAGGTTGGATGCCAGTAATTTGCGGTTTTCAGAGCTGTCTCTGTCATGGTCCCATCCTAATAGCTAACACTGGTGCTTCCCTCCTCCACTCACCATTTTGTTTACTATTAATAGGACATTAACAAGTGTCTCATTCCATCGAAGTGTCTCTTGCCTGCAAAGCAGTAAAGAGGGAGAAAGTAAAATAAAATATTTTCTGTTACAAAATCATTGTCATTTGTTTTCTTCAGTTTGTAATCCAGAAATTTCTTTTGGAGACAGTGCTACTAACAACTTGTGCTTTGCTCTACTTTGTGTCAAGGCTGTGTATTATGGGTAGTCCAAGGCATTCCCATATGAGTGCTTTAAATGGGCAGATGCAGTCTGGTGCCTGTACCTGTACCTCTCAGCACCGGTGCACTACTTTTAATGGGATAGTACCAGCACTTCTCAATTGCAAAAAGGTATTCTACATCATATAGTACTTACACTTTTATATTTCCATTTGTATATGTTAAGCGTGTTTCTCACTCTCTTATTAGAACTTAGACAATATAGAGTCATTTCATTACATTTTAGAGCGTTCAATTAAAATGTACCAGATTTTTGGGCAGTGGGGCAAAGTGGTATGTGGTGGGTCGAATGGCCCCCCTCCATGTACTTTCCAGGGGAGGTGTGTCAAGTCTCATTACTCCACTAAGTCAGAGAAAAAGAGGCACTGAACACATTCTTGGCTTTTAAGATATTTTCACCGGACACCCCCTTTAAGCCTCAAAAGAGAACCACACATATCTCTATTTACCTAAGAAGATCCACAGTTGTGAACAGACCAATATCACCAAGTACCTATGCTCTAGACTGTATGTGTGTCTCTCTGCTAGAAGTATGTAAAGCACAAGACAATATTTATGCCACTGTTAATGCTCTATTGCTGATGTATGTGTTCTATGATGATTAATGCTCTCCACTCTGTACTCTGCTTTCAGGGATCGGAGTGGTGGAACTATGGCTTTGTTCACAACATCTCCGACCCAGCAACTACTCCCTGCAGTCTTGCTCCATCTGCATCTACGACAAGCTTCGTGTTACCGACTGACACTGGACACAGCTCATTCACAGGGGTCCTCTGTCTCACTGTATTTCTCATGTCAGCATTCTCTGTGATAGTTACATTCCTAGATTCCTAGGGGTTAAACATGTGCCTGCCACTGTTCAGTGGATAAATGGCAATTGGAATGTGACTACTGTATGTATGAAATTATATATCTACACAATAAAGTAAGGGTATAGACCTACTGCAGACCTTTCCTCTCTTTGTTAGCTCTCTCTCCACCATCACGTGGTGCCATCTTGCTTCCCTATCACTAATGTCCTAGTAGCTGGCAAATGTTAGGTATACACCAAGCAGCAGCAGATATGCACATACATTTTCACTGATGAACCAGGCAGAGAAGAGGAGAAAGGGGGCCAGATGTACTAAGCATTTTAACTGGCACAAATATTCAGGTTCAGCATGTGCGACTGTTAATATGCAGTTTCTTGAGTTCAATTTCCAGATTAAGGACTTATAAACATTTTTCAAACTCCTAATATGGGATTACAAATGGGTACCAAATGGTGTCTGGAAGGGAAGTGTTGGAAGAATCCCTTCCAAATACCGAATTGGTATTGTATATGTCAATGCTTGGCTACAGAAACCCATTGACAATTTACTGACCCCCTCACAGGGTGTGGAGAATCATTCACAATAGAAAATGTGCCCTTTAATAATGAAAAAATAGATTAGTAGAGTTTTAAACAGACTTTTTTAAGCTAGACCTGTTTTTTTCAAAGAAAATTAGCTGCATTGAAAAAAAGATGTTTAATGCAGTCAAACACATGGTTGTCTGCTGGCACCAGCAGGCCAATATCCCTGGGATGGCCTTTAATAGTAGAGAGTCACAATTTGAGACCTACATAATTAAAATTGATGAGGTAGACCGAATTGCGATCCATTACAATTTGTATTTTTGAGAACAGACTTATTAGTGCATATGATGGTTCTTTAAAATCTTTAATAGTCGCAAAAATACTGTTAACAATGTGCAATCAGTATTTTGTGACCTGGTATTCATACATCTGGCCCACGGTTCTTTCACTGAGCCTACAGATCCAAATTAGTTCTAAAAATTATGATGGGACAAGTCTTCCCAGTGCACTGGGTTGGTCAGAGTGGTGCTTAAAGTTTTTAAAGAGAGGACTTAAGAGGAGCTGTGCTATTGATCCTACTAAATGAAAAGGAATCACAAGGGAAGAAGGAAATACAGCCATTCAACCCCTTCTGTGCCCCCTTCTAGGGCCTCATGGTTACTAGCAAGGTCCAGGAAAGTGAAGAGGTCCAGCATGGGTGTGGGTATGCCTTATATGCCAGTGACCTACATTCCAAATTACCAAAAGGTCAGGCTCCTGGTTACCACTTCTTTACAGAGTTATGTCTTCCTGGACATGGAACCCATTATCCAGTGTCACTAACACTCTAGGGTCATACAATATCTACTTTCAGAAACACTATCCCTCCCTGACTCTAATCTAGGGCACACATCTTTTTTCTTGGGTGAAAAACTTTGCAGACACTTGGTTTTTACTGTGCTATACTCTTCTTTTCTTTAGCCATGTGTTGCATCCGATAAATTGTGATAAGCTATTGATCACAAACATGTATTAGGATGTATGATTAAAAAATTACTTGTTTAAATCATACCTTCTCGTTTGTTTTTATTTGTACTCCACATATAGCTATACATTTAAGATGTTGTCAAATACATTTGAACATTCTATAGATATTGCAACTGTGATACCTGTACTGTATCTATGCACAGTCCTCATGTCACCCCCATTAGGATATCATTTTAAGTATATTATTTTATGTTATGCCTATTTACATAGCATGTTAAACCCTGACACTCTTGCTTATTTCAAGATCTTCCCTACATTTAAACTCCAAAGTATCTTCAGTATTTGCACATATTTTCTGCTCCTTGGCTTGGACAAAAAATCAAAATGTGTCTCTCTTACTGAAGAAGCCAGGACACTTTGGAAACATAAACATGTCTATCCACTGTCCTTTTTACGTGTTGCTTACCAACAGAGTTCGCCGTTTGCTGGGAGCCTCATGTCCTCAGGTAACTACCACACACACACACTCAAACATTTATACGTAGAGAAATACATCCATAAACACACTATAAAAGAGGCTTTGGGGTTTTCAGACATCCCCCTCAGCCAAAAGCTACTGTAGTACAGCTGGCACTAGGCAATAACTAGTGAGGTTGACATTCAGTGTTGGGACCAATCTATTGTAATTCATGGATTATTACACCTAAGAAATAGTCTACATGCAAAAAAAAAATTATTTATTGGTTTTACTGTCAATGTATTTTTCCATCTTTAGGGTCCACCTCTACCTTTCTGTTCTTTACCTGTCCCATCGAGTTACCCAGGAGGCATTTGTCACTTTTCCCTGAGCACCTTCATTGTCTAGCTTGGTCATTCTTCACATCTGCGAGCTCCAAGATGGATCTGTGCTGCACTCCACTGCATCCTCTTCCTTCTCCCACCATGCCACTCTTCTGTTCTGTGAGAGCCAGTGGGTTTGTGCCATTCCCTATGCAGCACCTTCCTTGTCCCACAAAGCCTCTCTAACCCTGTTTAAGTACCTAGCAGGTCTGTGCAGATTCCACTGCAGCACCTTCCTTGCTAAATTATTCCTTCTTCAGGCAGCTTGATTTTCTTTCCAATCTAATATGTCTCTGAGCTCTCCTACATTCATTGTAATACATCCCTTCCTTTTCTCCTTCCATTGTCCCCCTTTTCCCACTCCCTGGCATCTAGTTCCTTTCTTTTCCACTGCAGCTCTTACTGCAACTATCAGGTTCAAATAATCTGGATACTCTTCTATATGTGTATGTTCAATCATTCATACATACATTCAACAATGGCATACGTGTTTTGTTACTCAGTTTTTCAGCGCCTCTCTGTTGTTGTAAGATCAGATAAAGCCCATGAACTGCACTCCAAAATTCTGGTAAGACAATGGATGGCTTTGCAGTACTAAACCATTTTGGATACTAATTAAAAATAGATTCCATGTCTAGGTCAGAATGTCTATGGCCCTGTTACTGAAATCTCTACATTATATCAGGGGCCTCAATTCAACCTAAAACACATCTGTAAGATATAGGAGTGCCAGTGGCCCCTTATCCCATTATGCAGGCTGACCTATTTTTTTCTATTACATACTGCATAACAGGTTTCACTCCTACCGGGCAGACTCAGCTTTTCTTTTTTTAAAGGTTGAAAAAAGGTGGGTCATAATATCATCAATAATTAAAAACATTAAAGTATTTTTGATTGTGTCTAGTTGTATAGATGTAGTCTAAAAATGTAAAGTTTAAAGTTTTTCTGTTTTGTTGTAGGCTGAAACCTTTACTAAGTTAAAAGGCGCATATGTCATACATTGTAACTTCACTGTGCTACGTAGTGCCTCCCTCCTGAGAAGAATTTGTTTATGTTGTCTTGCTGGGAAGGCTACCTCTCCAAACACCAGGGAATCAACTATGCCAGCCAGCCAGGTGTGTCCATTTCACTCCTCCTCTGCTCTCAGTCAGAGCTGAATACTGGCATAATCACAAAGTGCATGACAGGCTTTGTAAGGTAGATGTATGTGTAGCATTAAGGTTTTTAGAAAGACAGAGACTGCCCCGGGGACTGCCACCTACCAGAGGCTTTATGCAGTAATATGATGGGGGCCATGTAATCCCCCTCTGTAGGTCTTAATAGGCCCTGAGGACCACCACCTCACAGGGGCTTGAGGCATAAGCAAGAGGGGGCATGCTGAATCCCCTCCTGTATTCAAAAATGCCTCAGGGACTGCCACTCCCCAAGGCACTGAATTTGCCCTATTTCACCTGGGGACCTCCCCCTCCCTGGTGCATGGCTACGTTAAAAGTGGGAGGGTGGCCATGTGGCCCCCCTTCTAAGACATTCTTGGCCCCTGGGAGCACAACCTTATTAGTGTAGGCCCTTCAAACAGAATGGAGGGACAGTACTGCTTCATTCCTCGAGCCACTAATAGCCTTGAAGACTACCAGCCCCTAGGGTCTGCTCCCAGTTTCCTGTAGTGCCCACGCTCAGTAGATAGCAGTTTTACTTCCACTTGGCAGGAGCTATGAAAGCTCCCGCCAAGCAATATCAAACTGTAAATCTGCTCCCAGTGGGCAGGAGCAGGAAAACTGCTCCACTCTCTGTGAACAGTTTTTTCATCTGTTTTTCTGCCCGCTGTCAAGCAGGCACAAAAACAGATGGAAAGATTGCTCCCACACACAGGGAGCAGCATTTTTGCTGCTCTATGTGTGTGGGATTAATGCCAGCTCCTGCTGGAAGCAGGGAGCCGTACAAAAGGGGGTGGTGATGGACGGAGCATCTGAATCAATCAAACACTCACACCCAGTCAAAAGATCCGGGTTTAATCCATCACCGTTCTTTTGCCCACTCTGCCACCCCAGTTCAGACATGGCTATATGCAAATCAGTCTGACCCTGTGCCTCATGGGAACAGTCCAGCCCGAACTGCCAAGCCATTTCTTCCCTGGACCGGAAACAAGCTTCCGAGGACCGGTTTCTGGCATTCCAGCCGTCTTCAGCCCGGCTTGCTTGAATCCAGTGGCAAAGTGAGCAAGGGACTCACGTCTGAGCATACCCTGCCACACTTATGGCGGCCAAAAGCGGAAGCAGGGACCACAGGGCCATTGAGGCTCCCCTCACGGTTGACAATGTAGCACACTTGGTGCCCTGGGTGGTGTCCAGGGCACCCAGCATAAAGAGGTATGGCCCTGAGGAATTGAGTCCCTGGGGCTGTTATTGGCCTGGAGAGGGGATCCTCTGAGCCCCCATCCCCAATAAATAATAAAGAAGAGGCTGGGACGTAGATGTATTGAATAGTCCTCACACCTTTTAACAGGATGATGGAAGGCTTACCAAAAGGCTCCCAAGCGCGTTTCACGCAGATTTTAGTGATGGGTTCTTGAAGCCAAAGAATATGAGAACAGTTTTCTGGCCAGGGTTGTGGTGTGTGACCCCGGCAGATCCCGCAGCCACCAGGAGGCACAGCTCTAGGCTCTTTCCAAACGGAGAGTAGCCTCTTATTTCCCCTCTTCAAACTTGTTGTCGGACAGTTTGTAGGCCAGTTTTAGCATCTGTGACCCCCACAGACTGTGCAGCCACCTGGGGACTCCATGCCACATCGCTACACGCCCCAGGATGTGCAGCTGCAGCTCCTTCCCAAAGGGGGCAGGGCCTCCCATATGAACTCTGCAAACCTGCTGTGTGGGATACTTCTTTGGCCAGTTTTGATGGTGTGTGGCCCCCATGGATCCTACAGCAACCTGGGGACTCCATCCGTCATTACTATACAAGCCAGAAATTGTAGCTGCTGACTCATGCCAATGGGGGCAAGACCTCTTACATTGGCTCTTACAACTCCTCTGCAAACTTGGTTTGTGGGAATATGAGGACGGGGAACATCCTTTACAACGCGGATGTTACCCCGCAGTACTATTACGACGAGTCTTTTACAACCCAAGTCGTAACCACGACTTGCGCTGGAGGGCGCTCAAGAACAAGGAATAGTAGATTTACTATTCCAACACCTTCCCTACTGTACGTAGGCTGGTGTTGGAATAGTAAATTTAACAATTCTAAGTCCAGCACCCCTACAGCGCAAGTCGTGGTAACGACTTGCGTTGTAAAAAACGCGTTGTAACGGTACGCGTGGTAATACCACGCGTTGTACCGTCGTACATCCATATGAGGACATCTCCAAAAAGAAACATCTCCCCATGGTCTGTTGCACAGCTGCAGTGTACAATATGCACTGGACATTTACTCAATGAGGTAGCACTTACTAATTAACCAGTAAAAAAAATACTCTAGTTAGTAGATATTTTGTGCAAATCTGTGGACTGTTGTTGGATAAAGGGGCAGGTAAGGTCTTTTGTGGCCCAGACACTCACACAGCTACTGGTACACCCATACACACTCATATACCCACTTGCACATTCATTCTGCCACTCTCACATCCAGTCACAGACCCACACAGTCACACAGTCACCTACATACCTGCAAAGTTACAATACATGCACTCATGCTTCCACAAGGGTACTCACACACCCACTCACAGACACATACAGCCACTCACACATCTACTCACACACCCATATAACTACTCACAAGCCCATTCACAGACTCATACAGCCACTTATTCACCCACAAAAGCACTCACACACCCACTCAGACACATACAGCCACTCATACACCCATTCACGCACCCATACAGCTACTAACAAACCCACTTAAACAGCCAATCACAGACACCCACACCCACATAGATATTCACACACCCATGCACAAACCCATATAGTCACTCACATATCCACTCAACAACTGACAGACCCACTCACACATCCTCAAAACTACTCACATACCCACTCATATACCCACACAGATACTCACAAACCCATCAAAGACCCATACAGCCACTCACACACTCAGTCACCGGCCTATACACCTACTCACCCACCCACTCACAGACATACAGCCACTCACACACTCATAAAAACACCCACACCCACTCACAGACACATACAGTCACTCATACATCTACTTATTGACCTATACAGCCTCACATACACCCTCTCTCAAAGGTTACAGGTTACAGTTAAAATTAAAAAAACTTTGAAAATCACTAAACCACCATAGGTTACAGGGATGTTATTATAGAAATCACATAAACAAACATAGAAATTCACTAAAACAAGCAAAGGTTACAGGGACATTAGAGCTAGAAAATATAATTTTAAAAATCTTAGAAATTCACTGAAAAAAACAAAGGTTAAATGTACATCATGGTTAAGCTCAGATTTCAATTATACAAAATTATTGAAATTCAGAAGTTATAGTTACCTGAGCTAACTATATCTTACATCCCCACAATGCGCTGCTTATGACCTCACATATCGCATTACTCATGACATGGTCAGTGACATCACTGATAACATCTCAACTCAAAGCACTGATGACATCATCCATAGAACCACTCACAAACCCACCACAGATCCATACAACTACTCTCACACCCAGTCACACACCCATACAGCCATTCACTCATACACCCACAAAATGACTCACATACCCACGCACAGATCCGTACAACCACTCACATACCCAGGTACATGGCCATACAACCACTCACATAGCCACTGATGGACCCATCCAGCCCCTCATAGCCACTGCCATACAACCACTCACACACCTACTCACACATCCACTCTTACACCAATATACCATTCAGTCACAAACTTACACACCCATACTACCAAATAAATACCCAATCACACACCCACATAACTTCTTACACCCCCACTTACCCTCTCATACACCCACTCAACCCCTCACATGCCCACTCACTCACCCACACACCCACTCACACATCCATACAGCCACTCACACAGATACTCAGAAACCTATTCACACACTCATGCAACCTTTCACACACCCATATAGTCAGTAACATACAAATAAAACCACACATAACCATACATCCACTCACACACCCACGCATACACCCATACAGCCACTCCCACAGCCACTTACATACCCAGAAAACACTCACAAACTGATTCAAATACCCATACAGCCACTCGCACAATGCCACTCACACACCCTCTGACAGATCGATACAGCCATTAGCACACCCAGTCAAACACCCATACTGCTACTCAAAAGCCCACTCACACACTGATACAATCAGTTATACAGCCACTCAGATTATTATTATTATTACATTTCTTAAGCGCTCAGCTACCCGTAGGTTTCCCGGCGCTGTTGAACATGACATATGTTAGTAATAGTTTTACTCATTAGTAGGACAGAAGGAACAGTCATTTAACTTTTATGAAACATACTCACTACATTATGTCATCAGTGATGTTATCAGTGATATCATTTGAGATATAAACAGTGGTGTCATCAGCAATGTCATTGACCATGTCATGAGTGACGTAATATGTGAGGTCATAAGCAGTGCATTGCTGGGCGTAAGTTGTAATTAGCTAAGTTAATTTCTGTTTTTCTGTGAATTTCCAAGTTTTTTAAAATTCTATTTCCTAACAAAAAAGGCCCTGTAACCTTTGGCTTTTTCACTGAATATTATTTCTACCGCCGGAAGGTAGTTATAGTATATTCAAAAAGGGTTTTTTCATTTGCCAATATTTTTGGCGCCGTTTGATGAATCTTAGTGAATTTTTCAAAACTAATGGGATGCTCCGCTCAGCTCCTGTCTTGAAAGTTTTGGGGTGATTTGGTGAGCGGGGGCCAAGAAAAAAGGGGGGTCCCTGTGAACTGCTGAAAGGATTGAGGTCCACAACAGAGCTTATATAGGGTTCTTTTTTCTTTATATACACAGCATCTCAAGTGTGCCAGGGTTCGAGAAGGATGATACTTCTCATACTTGGTGGAGAAGCGTGGCTCAGTGGTTAGAGGCGGCAGACCCAGAAGCTGAGATCGGCCGTGGACCAGGGTTCGATTCCCCGCCTCGGCGGGTCTTGGGCTCAAAAATTCCACGGACTCGACAATTCTCGCTCCGGTGCCTACTTGACTCACGGGGTCACACTCTGCGACTCTGGGCAATAGCTTGCTTAATCTCCACTACGGCCCCTCGCGGCGGGATGCCTGGCTTTCACCTTGTGGATACCCTGCCGGGGTATCTCACAGGGGAATACCAGGACGGGTTCCCTAAGCAAGCGCCTTGATGCCTTCGGGTGATACGTGCGCTATATAAGTCGCAATACATTTACATTTACATACTTCCTCTGTACTCCTTTTCTCAGGGTTCAGACTTTGTGGTGCTCCGTTTTCTCCCTCGTGGATTCAACTTTTCCTCGGCAGAAGAGAAGCACAATTTTGGTAAGAGTGTCTATCTGAATACCTCTACCAGGGACAGGGAGTGAGGTTTCACCCTGTGCTAATCAAGGGCTATAGACGTGCGGTTTGTGAGGAGAGAGGGGTGGAGTAGACAGGGGTTATGAAGCTAGCTCGCCCGCTATTGTTGACTTTCTCCCTCCTCCCAGCCCTCCCTGACAGCCTTGCATGTACCTGTGTGAGTGTGTAGTGTGGCTCGGTGAAGCATGGGTTTATTAGCCTCCCGGCTCTCCCGACGCCCCTGGAAACTCGTCTCTGACAGATAAACCCATCAGCGGAGTACTCTTGCATGATGTTTCTTGCTCCTACCCCTCCAAAATCTGGGGATCGGCGTCTTCCAAACAACGGCGTCTTCTGGAATCCATTCTTCCCTGTCTCAAAGATGGCCTTTCCTTTTCAGCGATTGGTTAAAAAAAATGGGAGCGACCCCACACCCAAAAGAAGGGGTACCACAGGTAAGGAAAAAAACAGGTGTCTCTTGGGACCGATTCCCCTATATTCCAATTTGAATTATTCCACAATGTGCACCAATCAACCTTTATTCACCCAGCCGCTCAGCCAGTAACCTCCAAATGTTATCATCCACAGAAAGATCATCCAGGACCCTATTCAACAATTATGCGATACAATACTCAAGGGGCAATGAAATTTAAAAAAAAGATATATAGTTTATTAAGATTACAGATAAGATAGACAGTTTAAAAAAACGTATTCTGGTTAATTCCACAAAATGCAAAATTTTTGGACACATAAAATTTACCAACACATGAAAATACAACAATTATATAAAACAGAGAGACCGCAAAAAACAGTGATCAATTATATAAACATGTAGCTACAGTGCGTCGACGCGTTTCAGTGATGCTTTTGTTAATACAAGCCACCTTCTTCAAGACAAATAGTATAAGACGATCTCTCCAATTAAAGCGATTGGCCAGGAGTCAATGACATATGGTCCGGGCGAGGTCCTCTGGTGGAAGTTCCCAATTAAAGGCACCTCCTCTGGAACAGGAAGGTTGTAACCCCTGTCGGTGGCTCTGATACACAGTCTCTGGAATCCTCTGGCATGGGAAAAAGGAGAGGATGCCCACTGTAAGGAATATGCCACCATTCCTAAGAGTCATCTGTTCATATGCTTGGGACGGGGAAAACATGACAGTCCCAAAACGTGTTTTCTCCATGTTAACTTCTGTATGAAAATTTAGACAAGGCTACAGCCCGAACTACTGAGCTGAATTACACCAAATTTGGTAAAATGGTAGTTTTTGGTCCAGACAGCACTCTTTTTTTTAAATGGTGTTAATCCATTCAGTAGTTTTTAAGAAATGTAAACATTTACATATATTGGTAGTTGAGAATAGTGAATTCTGATTGGCTGGACCCTCCGATCTCGAGCTTGTTACGAATTGGTAGCCAACATGTCAAACCAGGAAGTGTTGGCAGCCATCTTGTGACTTGTTGAACCCAGTCCCAAGCAAAAAGGTGAGAACATTAAAAAACAAGAAAAGGGGGCAGGGTAGAAACCGTCTGACCCCCTATGTCTGTTCACAGGGACCCCCAGGGCCAAAAAAAGCATTTTTAAAACATTTACTGTAGGGTTCGCGAGTCCCGCCGAAAAAAAGTGCGAACTCCCTCGCTTTGTTTCTTTTAAGCCCCGGGTGGGCCAAGTCCCAGGGGCAATCCATATTTATGTAGTGGGGTCCACTGGTGCCCCCACAGCCCCTGGGAGCACAACCTCCCCAGGGCTTTGTTAATTATGCACGGGGCATGCACCCCCTGGTTGCCCCGGAGACCACCACCTACCTGGGCCTTTTTTGTAAATATTCTTTGGGTTGGCTCCTGCCGCCCATGCCACCCCAGGGACCACCACCTACCCAGGCTTATATTTATTTTGGGTGTGGGGGCTTGCAGGCCCCCCAAGCCCTGGGGACCACCACCACCTTGGGGCTTCAATAATGTAATTTAAGTGTGGGAATATAAATATTCTTTGGAGGCTCCTGCCCCACCACGCCACCCCGGGGACCACAACCTCCCCAGGGCACAAATTATTTGAAGGCAGGGTCCGTTGTGGCCCTCCGGGGACCACTACCTCCCCGGGTCTACATCCATCCCTCCTGGAGTCCTCCATGTTCTTCAGGAGGTCTTTGGGGGCCAACTACCCCTCCTGTTACCTCCAGTAAGTCTCACACAGTAGGATTGCTAAGAGGTCTTCAGAGACCACGCCCCCTTGTTCCACCAGTCTGCAAATGCACCTCCTGGTACAGTACTGGTTGGCTGGTTGGGGGATGAAGTCCACTTTACCCCTGAGGGACTCTGGGGGCCAAGTAGCCCTCCTGGTACCTCCTGTAAGTCCTATGCAGCAAGCATAACTTCTATGTTATAGTTAGAAATTAACAATTAAAAAGCCTTAGATATTCAGTGAAAAAAACAAAGGTTTCAGGGACATTATAGTTAGGCATTATCATTTGCAAAACCTTAGAAATTCAATGAAAAAAACACAGGATTCAGGTACATTATAGTTAGGGATTAGTATTAAAAAAAACTTAAAAATTCATTTAGGCTGACATTTCACTCGTACATAACCAGAGAAATGTGGCCGTTATAGTTAGGTGAGCTAACTATAACTTGCGCCCCGCAACGCACTGCTGATGACATCACATATTACATCCCTCATGACATGGTCAGTGACATCTCTGATGACATCTCAAATGACATCACTGATGTCATCATCCACTAAATATCTGATGCCCCTCCTCACACCATAATATAACCTTTGATACACCCACTCTAAAATACAGACTACCATTCTCAAAACCATAGACACGCAAATAGTAGTTAGTACATTCCCCTCACTGATTCATAGGTCTATGCACACGTACACTCACTAACCCATGCAGTCACACATACACACATTCACTCATCAATACAGCCAATGATATATGCACTCATATACCCATGCAGACACTCACACACCACCACTCACCCATAGAGTTACTCAAACACCTAGTCAGTCACCCAGAGAATCATTCACACTGCCATTTACTCACATATACAGTTATATACACACACTTATCCATACAGCCACTCTCACAATCATTCAATCTCACATTTAGTCACCTATATACTCCAACACTCACATATACTGCCTTTCACATATGTAGTTACTTACACATATACCATTGAGACATCCATTCACTCACCCTCATAGCATATGCACACTCGCTCACCCTACAGCCCCTTGCACATGCACTCATGAACCAATACACCCATTGAATCACCCACTCACACATCCATGCAGGCTATCACACCCCCACAGTCACACACGCATACAGGTACTCAGACCACCAATCATTAACCCATATCGAAACTCATGTAGTTACTCACCAACTCATACAGCCGTTACATACCAACTGACACACTGATACAGACATTCACACAGTTTATTTATTTACCCATGCATTCACTAAGACACGTTTAATCAATCACTAGACAGTCAGTCATTCACAAACTAAATGATCCATTCAGACACTCATACATCCACTCATTCTTCAATACACCTTGGCGTGTATATATATCTATATATAAAATTCTTAAACTTTTTAAAAAGACTCAGTTACTGGAAGATGTCATCAGTGATGTCATTTGATATGTTATCAGTGATGTCATTGATCATGTCATGAATGATGTAATAAGTGGCGTCATCAGCAGTGCATTGCAGGGGAGCCAGTTATAGCTAGCTCACCTAACTATAATAGTACAAATTTCTCAGGTTTTGTATGAGTAAAATGCTAGCACCTCCCAAGACAGGAAACCTATTGTCCAAGCCTCCCTCACTAGAAGGACTCCCAGAAGCAGGAGGTCAGACTTGTGTCTGTGGCAGCAGCATCCATTTTGTGATGCTGAGGCTCTGGTTAACTTTAACCGGGATTAACAGGAACAACATGTCTTCTCCCTCTAGAAGGGTGGAATGCTACCCCCTGTCGCCAGAACTGGCGAGGGGGTAGTATTCCAAAGCGTATGACACCTTACACGACATGTTTTGATAAAGCCAAACCAGAGTTAGCATCTAACCGCGAGAATTCTAATGCACTTAGAACAGCTATAAGGACATGGTTCCGAAAGCTGCAGACAGGCTCAGCTCATGCTAGAGCCTCATCTCACATAAAACCAAGCACTCTGCCTTCAGGATTGTTAAGGCCTGCCATAGGAGTGACTTATAGGTATATATGTGTCTATATATAAAGGTAGGTATAGGACTACTATACCAAAGCAAGGGGTGATTACACGACCTTGCCCCAGCTGAGTGATCAGCCAGTTGTGTCAGTTTGGATGGCCAGCCAGGGGTGGCATAATTAATGCTGCAGCCCCTGGTAGTCCTTGGATGCACCTATGCCCTGGGTACCTATGGTACACTATACAGGGGCTCACAAGGTGACCCAACATCCATTTGGAGATGTACCTAAAGTACATGGAGTCTATTTTACAGTGAGTGCAGATAGCCTGGGGCCCTGATTAGCAGGATCCCAGGCCAACTAAGTCGAAAACCAGCTAAACAAGGCAAAAAATCTGGGGTAACCATAGTCAGGTATCCACCTTCCTACACAACCCCCCCCCCAAACAAAAGGAGATAATGCTATCCTTGACCAGCTAAGCCTATATTGCCTAAGTGGCCATATAAGGAAGTACCTGCACTAGCATGGTTACCCCCTGTCTCATGGTCCACTAAGCAATCCCTCACCCTAGGGGGGGTCAGAGGGTCTCCACCAAAGGGAATCTCTACCTGTGGTGTGTTTTGGCAAAGTAAAAGGCTGATGTTGAGATGGAGTACTGAAGTGAGGCTCCAGGGCTCAGCTTTCTCCAATCACTATCCACCATATAGGCCTTTCTTTTCATGACTGAGTTGCACTGTGCTCTCAGGGTCAACCTCTGGCTGCCTACAGCTGGAGGCTGGGTCCCTTTTGTTGGCTTACTGGAGGGACAGGTCAGGTTTGGGGCCTTTGGGTCAAAGGTTTGGCTGTGCCCAACAGAGTCCATCTGGGGGAGGTTCCTAACTAAGAGTAAGGGAGATCCCTCAGGAGTTTTTGGAATGTTCACCTTGCTAGGGCTGCTAGTTTCGGTGCCCCTAATCAGCTGATGGGGGGTTCCTGTGGACAGGGGGCCCTTTGGGGTCCACTGGCCTCCCTGACCTCCAGCCCTGGGCTGACTGAGGCAGGGTAGAGAGGGGCAGGTTACCTGCTCCAGACTGGGTCCCAACTTGGAAGGGTCCACTGACATCAGAGGCTCTGCCAGGCTAGGCCTGACTACCTCTGGGGCAGTTTCTTCACAAGGGGTAGGGTCAGTTCCCTGAGGAGCCTGACTCTCACCTAATGTCTGGTGGGAGGGAGACGCTTCTTCCTCCCCAACTCTCTGTCTGAGTGGAGTGATCCATAGTTTCAGGCTTTACAACACTAATATCTGTTTGAGTTTGCGCTGTGACCATCACAGCCCTACCAACCTTTTCAGGAGGGAACTCTTTTTGTGTGTGGGCTGTGACCATCACAGCCCTGCCATCCTTTTCAGGGAAGTCTGCTTGAGCTTGGGCTGTGACCATCACAGCCCTTCCAACCTCTTTAGGAAGGAATTCCGCTTGAGCTGGGGCTGTAGCCATCACAGCCTCACTAACCTTTTCTGGAAGGTCTACCATTTTGGAATGGGTTTCTTGTTCTACCCCAGCCCAGGCTGAGATCTCTAGATCATTTCCCAGCAGACAATCTACAGGCAAGTTTGTAGACACTGCCACTCTCTTTGGGCCAGTGACACCTCCCCAGCTGAAATTTACTACTGCCATGGGATTATCTTTCTGCACTCCATCAATGTTGGTCACCTGATAAGTGAACCAAGGTAAAAGTTGTCCTGAGGGGACTAGACTGTCAGTCACCATAGTGATGCTAGCCCCTGTGTCTCTCTAGGCTTCAACTTTCTGGCCATTGATGTGGGGCTCCTGTCTGTACTTGCCCAAAGTGTTGGGACAAGCAGTGAAGTTGGCAAACCCCATGCCATTTTCACAGACTAGAGTTTCTGTATGAGGGGACCTGGTTAGGCCAGAGTCCACCTGAGTTCCCCAAGTAAACCCAGCCAAATGTTTGGGGGCACTCCCACCACCTGGGGGATTGCTACTAATAGTAACATGAGGTTTAGGAGTATTACTTGGTGGAATATTTTCCTTATTGCTGGCCTTGGGGAGATGATGTCACAATGGTGCCGAAACCACTGTTCCTTACGATGGCGAGCTGTTGATGGATTCAGGAGTCACCCATGCAGAGGATCTGCCGTGGGATGGCGAAGTCGGCTTCCGAGTCCAATGCGGCCCGGCAGCAGGCGTCGGGCCTACGACGCAAGTCGGAGCAGCGCTCACAGCTTCAGTGCAGGTTACGACGTCGCTCGCTGGCGTCGGTGTTGCAATTCTCTTCTGTAGCAGCTGAAACAGCAGTTCCAGATGCATGGAGACAGAAAGGGTGAAGTCTTTGTGTTCCCTAGACTTCAGAAAAGGAGGCAAGCTCAGGTTCAAGCCCTTGGAGATTTTTTCTTCAAGCAGGTGACAAAGCAAAACAGCAAAGTCCTTTATCTCCCTTCCTTGGCCGCAAGCATCCACTGCAGGCCAACCCCAGACAGCAAACAGCAAAGGAGCAGTATTCCTCCTCAGCTTCTCCGGCTCTTCTCCTTGGCAAAGGTTTCCTCTTGAATTTCCAGAAGTGATCTAAAAAGTCTGGGGTCCAAGCCCCTCTTTTTAGACACATAAATCATTTGTTCTCTGAAGGTAGAGAGTGTCTGTACCTGGCTAAAACTAGTTCCGTCCTCATTTGTGCAGCTTCCTGGCAGGAGGTGGAGACAACATTGTTGAAAGCAGACCAGGCCCATTCAGGTGAAAAGGAAATATCCTCCGCCTACTCTAAATGCAACCCAGGTTCATTCAACCCAGCCCTGACTCATCAGTCTTCTGGAGCCACAGTCCCTCTCCACCCGCTGTCATCGAAAAGCCAGACATGCAATGCACAAACCTAGCAGAGGCACACTGGATGGTTGGACAAGAAAATAGCTACTTTCTAAAAATGTATTTTCAAACGCAGAATTTAAAAACTCACCCTCATTAAAAGATTCATTTTAACATTCTGAGTAAAGGCATAGCAAACTTAATTTTCTACCTTGTTCCCAGGGGCATAGCCCCTTTACAGCCCCCTAGATCTGACACCAAACGGTCCTCGGCCCCCTGGTTCACGGCAGATGTCGCCCAATCCCGCAGACAATGCAAAGCCGCTGAACGTGCATGGAGGGCCCAATATGACGATGAGGCTAAACAGGCCTACAAGTCCATGATGAAATCTTATCATGCTTTAATTCTATAGGCGAAGAAGTGCTATTTTGCAAGAAAAATTGAGGAAGCAGCTAACTCCTGTAAAGAAATCTTTTTGATCGTACGAGAATTTACTACCTCACGTTCGATCTCAGATCAGGAGGTTCCAGATGAGAACTGGGCGGACACTATTGCCAATTTTTTTACGACCAAAATCAGGCAGATTCAGGAGTCCTTCTCTCCGAGATCGACAGCTGACCACTCGATCCTGTCTAATGAGATAGCTCACCAGCCTATCTCTGGTCCGGTTCTTTTGGACTTCCCACCTCTCACAATTGCTTCATCCTTAGCTTTGATGAGGAACCTGAAATCTGGCTCACCGTGTGATCCCTGCCCGGCAAAATTTCTAGCCAGAATGGCAGATGTTGTCAACCCATTGGCTAATCCTATTCTGAACCTCTCACTGAGTCAGGGAGTTCTGCCACCTTCCTGGAAACAGGCTATGGTGATTCCTCTCCTTAAAAAGCCCAATCTTGCCCCAGAAGTCCCGTCTAACTATCGGCCAATTTCGCTCCTTCCAGCACTGACTAAAATCCTGGAGAAGCACGTTCATAGCGTGCTTTCCAACTTCCTGGAGTCTAATGAGCTTCTCCACGCGTCTCAATCGGGATTCCGATCCAACTTAAGTACCGAGACGGCGCTCTTGGAAGTCTCGGAGAATGTAAAGGAGGTGCTGGATGACGGAGGCAGGGTGATTTTAGTCATGTTAGACTTGTCGGCGGCTTTTGACACCGTCCCCCATGAGGATCTCCTCATAAGACTTCATGACATCGGTCTTGGGGGGACGGTGCTCAACTGGTTTCGTTCCTTCTTAGCCAACCGCCGGCAAACGATCTGGGCCCCTCCTGGATCTGCCGAAATGCCGCCATTGGGAGTCGGAGTTCCTCAGGGCTCAGTATTGAGCCCGACTTTATTTAACATCCTCATGACCCCTCTGGCGACTTTGGTGGAGTCCTTCGGGGCCCGGATCGTCTCATATGCTGACGACACCCAGCTTCTTTTCACCTGCCGCAAGAGCGAAGAATTCGATGGGGAAAGTATCCGTGAGTGCCTTGGGGCTGTTTTTAACTGGTTCCATCTGAACAGCCTCAAGTGCAACTCGGATAAATCAGAGATACTTTTCTTTGGATGTCCTTTGGAACCGGACTGGCATGATTGGTGGCCTGTCGACATGTTTCCTCCGGCTCAGGCCTCCTTTTGGGCTAAGAACCTGGGAATTAAAATTGATAATGGACTTACGCTTAATTCCCAGGTGGCCACCCTTACAGGAACCTGTTTCGGCATCCTCCGGATGCTCCGAAAGTTTTTCCCTCTCCTATCTCAGGAACACCGGAGAATAATTGTTCAGGCCCTCATCGGATCCAGATTGGATTACGCTAATATTCTGTATCTGGGTCTCCCAGAATACCTCCTACAGCGTTTGATGGTGACCCAGAACGCGGCAGCACGAGCTATTTTCGGCTTGCATCGTCGAGCCAGTGCCTCAAATCTGCTGCTATCCCTTCATTGACTTCCCATACGGAAGAGGATAATGTTCAAGGCTTTGACATTAGCCCACAAAGCACTGCATGCCACGGGTGCAAAATACTTACAGAAAAGGCTGGCCTTTTATCGGCCGACGCGATCCTTAAGATCGGAGTCTTTAGCGCTGGCTGCGTTTCCACGCATAAAGAGGGCACGCCTGGGAGGGCGGTCTTTTAGATTTTTGGCCCCTCAGCTGTGGAATTCCCTACCCTTGTCTCTACGGTCCACATCCAATCTGTTGGCCTTTAGGAAGGGTCTCAAGACTTGGTTATTTTCTAATTAGAAGCTCTACTGTTCTCTATTCCTTTGTTTTAACCCGTTTGTTGTTATGTTTCTCAGTTTCTTCTCTGGGTCTGGAGCACAAAAGCACCGGGCACTCCTTTGGAGTAGCCGTTGCGCTATACAAGACCCATATATAACATAACATAACATAACATATATGTTTATAAGATGTTATAAACAAATGAACCATTCTTTCCTATGGGAGCAGGTAGCCTTGCAATAGTGAAAAATGAAATTGGCAGTAATTCACTATCATGAGCATATTACACACATCAGAATATGTCTTACCTTTTACCTATAATGCACCCTGCCCACAGGGCTACATTGGGCCTACCTTAGGGGTGACTAATATGTAGAAAAGGGAAGAGTCGACATGGCCGTTCCAGACTGCACACAGGCTCTGCATGGCAGGCCGAGTCACATTTTACAGGCTGCTTCTCTGGGCGGCACAATCAGTGCTGCACGCCCACCAGCAGCAGTTTATTTTACAGGCCCTGGGCACACATAGTGCACTGTACTAGGGTCTGATTAGTAAATCAAATAAGCCAATCATGGAATCACCAATCCAAAACAATACTTTACAGAGGGAGCATTTGCACATTTGCACTGAACAGCAGTGGCAAAGTGCACATAGCATCTAGACCAGCAAAAATGGAATCCAACACACAACACAACACAGGGGGTAGAGGCAAAAAATGGAAGGGAGACCCACGCCAATGGTGCCATGTCTAACAGTATTGATGTAGTACAGCCATAGCTGACAGGACTAGAGCAAAGTACACCAAGGGAATTTCGACCACTATTAAAAATTGGGTAGATTCCGGGGAGGAGTGTATTCTCTTCTCTGTTGGGTGTGAGTGGATAGAGGGAGCTGCTAGGCATTTTGTCAATGATGGGTAAGCTCACTGAAGAACAGAACTTACAATTTTCAAGTATAGTAGTGAAGTACCATTTTATAAAGAATGCTCTTTGATTTACGGCACATTGGAAGTTACATTTTGAGCCGATTTAATATTAAAGAGCATTTCCGTGTTAATATTCAGCTGCTTACATGATTTCTACCCAAAGCAGGAGTTAATGGTGCTCAGATGCCCCCTGTGCACCATCCAAAAATATAGGTTCTGAAATGAATCACAGGTATTGTAATTAACGTTGAACTACAATTGAGTGTAAAACAGGCACTCAAGATTATTTGCTTTATAAAGAGGACAGCAACAAGCTAATGAGTGTAAGCCAAGCCATGCCAGACTTCAATGCAAAATGTAGTAAAAATAAAAGATCTAAGCACCTGATTTAGAGTTCGTCGGATGGGTATTCCATCACGAATGTGACAGGTATACCGTCCCCATCGTTACAAGTGGATTAGAATAGAATGTACCTGTATTAAGGCGGGATGTATATCCATCATGTTTGTAATGGAGTACACATCTGTCAACCACATATTGAGACCTAAATTCTGTAGGTATGGACGTACAAAATGAAGCCCTGAAACAGCAGAACGAGGAGAACATTTTAATTGTTTGATCTATTAGAACTTGCTGAACCCTAAACATCAGAAGCACAGTATGATGCCGCTTAGCAACAGTTGACATCACCAAACATTGATTGTCCTATCAAGTTGTCCAGATTAAGTTGCAGAGAAATGATCGTACAATAATTTGTCTTCTTTTTATTCAGCAAGATCCTAATTTGTTCTAATGGAAACCTTAAGATTATCTCACATGCCTCTCATGCGTGGAGTTCCTCAGGGCTTTATCAGCTCTCCCATGTTGTTTAATGATTTTATGCAGTTACTGAGAGTCTTTGTGACTGAGCTGGTAGTCTCCATTCATCAATATGCGGATGACACTCATCTTTTTCGAAAGACTTCCTACAGCGCTGACATCAGTTCCCTAAAATCAATATTCTGCAGCAGTCAACATTAAGAGCTGCCTGCTTTCCTAAATCATTAAAGGATGAGCTTATTTCTCCTTCAACCTAAATATTCTTCCAATCTCTCTTTCTCTAAGGTCCTAGTAGACTTTATCCAAATCAGGCCAACCATGGCAAATTATCTGAATTCACTGTTGACTCTAGTTTACCTGATTATTCCTTTTTTACAGAAACATGCCTTTAATAATGCTAAACTGACTGACTTAACTATGCACTTTAGCTGTGCCACTGATTCTTGAATTAGAGTTCTGAACAACAGTGCAGTCAAATGCAACTTCATGCCAAGCAGATGAAAATACTTTATCTTTATCCTTCTTCACTCAGTCCTGGGTCAGCTTCATCACCACTAAAAGCCTTTCTGCAGTTGCCAGCTCCGCTGTTCTACTAACATAGTTTTTGCGTCATATTTATGCTGCATTGATCACCCTTGATTAGTTCCTGCTTCAAGCTCAGTCATTTTAAAAATCTGCTGTATGACTCATAGCACAGTTCCAATGATGCAACCATGTTCCTAAGCCAATAAGCACAGGCATCAGGCAGACATGGATGTTATTGTCCATGACGATACATGCGCAACAACACCTGTATGTTCAAAAAAATAAATTGAATAACTGCTGTCAAAATGTCATGAGATGACCTCCCCATCAACTCAGAGTAAGAAATACATAACAGTTTTTTTCGCTCTCTCTCCCTATCTCTTTCATCATTGCGGTGTTCAGATGTTGATGTTGTGGTGCTGGTAAATTATTGCAACTGCATTTTATGTTGAATGTTGTGTCTTTTTGTTTAGTTTAGTACTTTCATTGAAGATAATAAAGGGTAAGAAATAAAATAGTAAAGAGCCTCTTAAACTGTGTAGACATATAGAATGATGAGAGAAGGAAAATAAAGGATAGAATGAAGTAGACAATAAAGAAGATTAATAGAAACAACAATAAATATATATTAGCCTAAAGATAACAGTGAACTGTAATATAATTAAATCGTTATTCTCCATTTTCGGAGATGAAATACTACATAGAAAAAGTTGCAGTTTAGCAGGATCTTCAAAGAATAAGAATTTCCTTCATGAGTACTCCTGCAGAGACATGGATGAAGAATGCCATATTGAATGTTCAAGTGTCTTATTTGGGGTTGAAGAGCCAATAAATATTTTCGACTTGCATTAGTTGCATTGGAGACATCCTGTGAAATAAAAAGATTGGGCCCGACCAACTAAGGCGACGTTTAATTTTCACAGACTTCAAGACACGCATAAGATCAGTAAAGAGCATCACAATACCACTTGGCTTATTTGAGTTAGGTCGACGACGACCTAACTGATATGCACGTTGTATGTTGAGGGGCAGCGAAGATTGAAGATTCAAGAGATTTGGGAGAAACTTCTTCAAAAGGACATGATGACCAATCCCTCAATGTTCTCCGGAAGGCCGTAAAGACGAATATTATTTCTCCAATTTTGATTTTCTAGGTCTTTGGTGTGGAGTTTGAGATTTTGTATTTTTTGCTTTAACATAGGTATTTTAGTGGATATATCTTGAAGATCTCACACACGATGTTCTAATTCCGACACCTTTCCCTCCATAACAATCCAGGGTTCCTCGATTTGTTGTAACTTGGTTGCGCACAATAATGGTTGAAGACCATGTACCTCCTCCAAAATAGTATCTAAAATAGGATTCTGGGAAGATAAGATAGGAGAAAGTGGGTCATTCTTCACTCTTTTCGGTTTTGTACCCAAAGACATTGGTTTAGAAGATGTGTATAAGTCACTGACCATCATGCTGTAATTAGTAGAATGACAAGCAGGGAGGGGCGAATCCGGCCCATGCAATAAAAAAATGAAAAAAATGGAAAAAAGAAAAAAAGCAAAATCTCTAATGTACCCCTTGACAGGCATTTCACATCCTAAAATGGCGAATGGATGTAACAGGATGAAGGGAATCACCTCTACTGGATAGAGAAATAAGGAGATATATCCAAAATCAAAATTAGTAAACTCATAGGCATTAAAATTAGGGGTAAATTGCTTCCATCTACCACAATTGCAGATAGAGTAGAGAAAAGCAGACAGAAAATCGTTGCGCGGGCGAATCGACTCAAAATGGTGTCCGCTCCCGTTTTAATGACGAGATATCACTGCTGCGGCAGAGAGGGTCAAGGTAAGCTTGTTCATGGTGTATAATGGCGTAGAAATTACACCGCCGATATTCATGTGCCCATTTCCACAACCGGAGACATCCAAGGTTGCCCTGAAGAGGCACAAAGATCAATTAACCTCCGCGTCGGCACGGAGCTCAAGGAGAGTCAGCCATCATTCGCCGGCATAAAAGCCACTGCCCTCTGAATGTTGTGTCTTGTTAATGATGTAGGGCATGATTAGGATGTCAGTCAGAGTTGCCTCTAACTGACATTGTTACGGTCTCATGACCCAACAACCTCTGGTCGGGGTTTCTGACACCGTAAGTACGATGCGACTGCACATGGTGCGGTTGCATACTTCCATTTCTCTATGGGAGCTTGTGCTGCAGTTGGAAACCGGCTGCAGCACAAGCTCCCATGGAGAAATGGGGGTTTGTGCGAATCCCTGCAACATGGCAGGCACCTCAAATTGCCTGCCACACAGTGCAGGGATTTACATGGGGGCACCTGGAAGCCGCAGAGGCAAGGGAGCCTGCCAGGTGCCTCCAAAGTTGATTTCTGGCAGTCTTTCCATTTCGGAAAAGCCGGCATGGAAAGGCTGACTGAAACCAACATCATAATTCTGATGGCAGAAACGCACCGTACTAAAGGGATTATGTTGCAGATCCGACTGCCCGACGGGTCTTTGAGCCCGTCAAAGCCAGGCAGTTAGACTGGCCGGTTTACACTCCATCTGCATTCATTGTATGAGGTGGTTGGACTGTAAACCTTGTGTGTAAGTCAGAAAGCCTCCGACCTGCTGCCAGAGGCTTTCCAACCAATAATATAATAGGGCTCTAAATGTAGGTATGAAGAATTTGTCAATCCCACAAATCGTTATTCCATATCTGCTATTCCGCTGCTTGTGCCCCTTCATATGCATTCTTTTTTTCAGTCTTGTAAAAAGGTTGTTTTCGATGCATCTTTGTATAAAGCTGAGCTTGTAGTAAAGTAGTTATTGCCCACATAATCCTGTGTACATATTTCCACACGGTCGGTGCAGAATTTAGGATTATTTGACCTGAGCTGTAAGAATATACCGCCTCTTTAAGAAGTAAACAACTAAATCATGGAGTCGCCCCTAAAACCCCTGCAAACTAGCGCAACAGAACTATGGTGGCAGTGGTATAGAAATGTTCTGCACATCCAAAGACAATGGGTATATAAATAATACGCATAGTAACCTGTGCCAGAAACACTATTCTACCAAGCTAGTGAAAAACATACATAAAAAAAACACTCCTTACAGCTCAAATACATTAATAGACCCAGAGCACTACAAAAAGTATTTAGTTGGTTTTCTGTTGAGACAGTCTTCTTAAGTACAAATATTGCTACAACTACTATACCTTTGATTTCTTCAACAATAGAATGAGGCCTGTCTCAACAGCAGATCAACAAAGGACTTTTTGTAGTGCTCTTGGTCTATTTATGCACATGCAACTAGGTTCCCCACATAGGCTAACAAACTCAGAAAATGTTGCCAGGAATGCAACACACACAGTAAGGCACACACATTCCCCTGGCTAGTGGGAGAAAGGGGGAAAGCACTAACATATTAGAATACACAAGGACATACATTTGGACCATAGGTGCATGGCAAAAGAAGGCTAGAAGAGAGGCACTGTTAGAACTGTAGACCAACTTTGAGGTGGTCCAGACCGACAATCCTGTTCCAGAAAACGCAAGTAAGGCGTCTGCACTTCCCCACCGTATACAGGAACAGAGGTGCTCCCTCTGATGCCTACCATCCGAGCTGCTCCTGTAATAGTATACACCAATCCGGTGGTTGTGGAAGCTGAAGAGTCTCCAAACCGGGGATAAAGCCGCTAGATCTAGGACTAGGAGGCCACCTGACTTGCAAGCCTCGTCCCAGCTCAGTGCTAGGGTTCCCCCATGTGTTGTATTCAACTCATCAAGCCTCAGGGGCGCAGGAAGCATGCACTTCAACCTGTCCAGTAGAACTCTCCCAGGTGACTGAGAAGATAATAACTGTTCTGGATATCAGCATGACAAGCAAAAGTGAGGGTGAGGGCTTTGGTCCCCTGGGATCTGACAGCATGTGTGAGGCTACATTTTAGGCCTAACAGACCAGGGGGGGGGATAGAAAACCTATGCCAGAGACCTCCAACATGCCAGGGAAATCACACATCCTACTTTCTACTCCAAGCCAGTCAGAAGAAGACTAGGTGGTCATGATGATAGCAAACAAAACACCATACAATACCCTATAGACATGGGGTGATTACATAATGCCTACGGGAAGGGGTAGTCCCCGTATCAAAGTACACTGCAATTATATAAGGAGTCACAGGTACATTGGCCAGGATTCACTTTCACAGAACCCCTCAAGCTGGAAAGCTGAACAGTTGTTTTTTCACTCATTCCCGACCAATATATTGGCGCAAAACTAAAAACATCCATCCAGATACTCGGAATATAGCCTGCTCCTCTCCCAGAGGTTCCTCCATAGCACAGATCATCACAACACTCCCACACCTCATGGATACCGACAAGGTTGGTCCCATCCAATCAGACCCCCTTCACTGGGACAGTCCTGGAATATACAAGGAGTTTCTTCGAGCTAATCGATTGAGGCCATCCCACCTCTTAGTTGAGACAAAAAAAAGGACAAGAATGCTAATACTCAGTAGGGTAAGCAAGGATCAGGAGATCTGGGACTGCGACATGCACATGCCTATTGAGTCCTCTGAAACTAGGTGGGGAGCTGAGCCAAGGGGCATAGGGATAGTCAGACTGTGCGTGCTCCCGGGGTTACCAAGCTCGGCCTCTACTGCCACCTTGACACATCTACGGATGAGGACATGTGTTAGAAAGTCATCATTTTGGAGTGTGTGTAGGAGAGTAGGATCTGCTCTTATGGTTACCCCCACTTTTTTTGCTGATGTTTCACTGTTTTTTTACTTTAGTCTGGCTGTGGCCCTGCTATTCAGGACCCCAGCCTAGCTGCTTCCTCTCTAAAATGGATTCCATGTACCTTAGGTACATTACAGATTGGATCTGGAGTGCCCTTATACGTCCCTAGTACATGGTATACTATGTACCAAGGGCATAGGTACCCCAGAGGCCTACCAGGGGCTGAAGCATGTATTATACCACCCCTGGAAAACCCTCCAAAATGACACCACAGGTCTGCTACTGCAGCCTGAGTTAGGCAGTGCATGCACCCCTTACTGAGATATATGTTCACTATATCTCACCTTATACTGCACATAGAAACCTATGGCAGGCCTTATCAATCCTGAAGGCAGGGTGCTTGGTTATATGTGAGAGGGTGCCCAGACATGAGCTGAGCCCCTCTGCAGCCTTTGGAATCTATCCTTCGGGGGTTTGACAGTAGTGCAGCCTGACCAAATACTCTTAAGTGCATTATAACTAACGGTAAATGCTTACTTTGGACTAGCGGTACAGTAACATGTTGTATTGGGTGTCAAACACCTTGGAATCATACCCCCACACCAGTAACTGGTGTGGGAGTATGATCCCACCCTTCTAGAGGGAGAGCCATGGCAGCACCAGTATACCTGTTACCAACTGAACAGAGCCCTGGCATCACAAAATGGATGCTGCAGCCACAGACGCAGGTCTGGCCTCCAGCTGCTGACCGAAACTCCGGCAGGGGAGGCCTGGACAATATGTTTCCTGTCATAGGGCGGTGTAACCACCTCCTAGACAGGCTGATGTGTACTGGGGCTGGTTGGGAGCACTCTCAGAGTGCTTTGAAGTCCTGCACTGGGGGCACATTTGGTTTCCCTGTGCATAGTCCAGCTCAAACCGGTTTGGCGCAAAACTGGACAAAGGAAATGGGTGTAGCCACCCCTCTTTCCAAACCCTCCCATAAGTGGGTCCCTAGAGTTAGTTCAACCCCTTTCTTAGGTATAAGTAAGGAACCCCTGGCAACAGGAAATTAGATATCACTGGACAAACTCTAAAGCTGAATCCTGGAACTTCAATGCTCTACTCAAGACTAGCGGACTGAAGAAATCTCCCTTGGGGTCAAGGAGCGACTCCCCTGCTTGGCAGGCACCAACAAAGCATTTCGGTCTGCATCTCCGAAGCTCCCGCTGGACTCCAAAGTATTTGCAGCCCAGGAAGAGGATTTCCAAGCAACTCACAGGCCAACCCGAGTCCCCAGCAAAGCCGAGACCTGCAGCCCTTTTGAGTAACGTGGAACCGGAACTCCTAGTCACCATGCACATTTGCAAGTGCATTGACCTACTGATGTTTCTCAAAGTCGTGCTTTGGGTTACTTGTATCCCATGCCCCGAGCACCACCTGCACCGAAGATCGTGGGCCTACACTCCCACGACCGCTCTGTGAGCTCGTTACTTGCATTTCCGCTCGAGGCTCCTTCGTGATCCCTGGTCCGTCGACTGCTGGGTCCCTGTAATGGAAACTCTGATTTTCCTTGGGCTTCCTTGGTTGCTCGAGATGTGCCCCGACTCCCCATCGCATGGTGAGTCCTTCAGACCTTGCTGGTCTGCACCAAAGCATTTCTTCTCTTTCTGTGTGGATTGCTGTTGTCAAGGCTTGTTGTGTCCAATCGGGCACTGATGCTGTAGCACTTGACATCCTTCATGGGACAGCTCAAATCCAGCTCCAGGTTGTCCTCGATGCCTCCTGGTCCTCATGGCTGAAGAGTCAAGCTTCACCTTCTTCACCTGGAATCACCCGACATCGGTGGGCATTCGACAATCATTCCCCTGGTCACTGGCTAGTGACCCAGACTCTCTCCCCTCTGCTTTCAGGTTCTTCTCATCTTTGATCCAGGCTTCGATCTCCTCGGACACTTTGCATCTTCCCGGCAGCAGCACTTCTTCGCTGGCTTCCATTGAAAACGACGTTGCAACCAGACCATTTGACACCTATGCTTCCCTGGGTGAGGTAACTCGAGTACTCTGGTGCTCCTGTGGGTGTTGACGCTAGAACTTCCATAAGTCCAAAAGGGTTTGGTCCTAGCTCACCACTAAGTGTCCCTAATCTTTAAAAATCTAACTGCGACTTTCCCCATAGAAGCTAAGAGGAGCTTGCAGCTGTGTTCTCACACTGCACATGGCCCCCGTGGGTCCCCTGTGGCACTACCGTAGGTGGTTCCTTGGGGTCCCAGTGATTCTACAGGCTCTAGACCTTGTGTCTAGTCAAGTCGTGGTTCTTATACCACTATTTTAGTATATGGTTTAGTACGTCCCCTTGGCTAACTGTATATTGTGCTGATTTACCGTGCTATTTAACTTGTAACTTGTGTACTTCAATTTCTAACCTCATAAAGAGACTAGGGGTGTGTGTTTGAGAATAAATACATATATTTCATATATACCTGGTGTGGTTCTCCTTTCATTTGGTCATTCAAGAGACTATAGACTGGTAAAACAAGCTGCTTTACATTCTTTCAAGACTTAGCCTGAAGGCTGGTCTTCATAGCTACCACTAGGATGGCTTTCAATAAAGGTTGTCTTTAACCTATCATCAATAAGGGGTTGTTTGGACAGGTACAGGGTACCCACTATAACTAGTGGACAGCTTAAACCAGACCAACTTCTCACACTGTGCACCCCGATTTTTTGCTGACTGTTACTGGTGTTAGCTGACTCCGACTGTGCCCTGGGCTCTGCTAGCTAAGCTGAGGGCCAGCGCAATGTTTAAAAACACACATGTACTAGGGTACACTATGTATTAGGGTACATTTACAATTAGCATGACAGATGCAATACCTGCCTAGAATATATTAGGCTGATTTGCATATAGCCATGTCTGAACTGGGGTGGCAGAGTGGGCTAAAGAACGGTGATGGATCAAACCCAGATCCTTTGACTGGGTGTGAGTGTTTGGTTCAGATGCTCCGTCCATCACCAACCCCTTTTGTACCGCTTTTGGCCGCCATAAGTGTGGCAGGGTATGCTCAGACGTGAGTCCCTTGCTCACTTTGCCACTGGATTCAAGCAAGCCGGGCTGAAGACGGCTGGAATGCCAGAAACCGGTCCTCGGAAGCTTGTTTCCAGTCCAGGGAAGGCATGGCTTGGCAGTTCGGGCTGGACTGTTCCCATGAGGCACAGGGTCAGACTGATTTGAATTTAGCCATGTCTGAACTGGGGTGGCAGAGTGGGCTAAAGAACGGTGATGGATCAAACCCAGATCCTTTGACTGGGTGTGAGTGTTTGATTGGTTCAGATGCTCCGTCCATCACCAACCCCTTTTGTACCGCTTTTGGCTGCCATAAGTGTGGCAGGGTATGCTCAGACGTGAGTCCCTTGCTCACTTTGCCACTGGATTCAAGCAAGCCAGGCTGAAGATTGCTGGAATGCCAGAAAGCGGTCCTCGGAAGCTTGTTTCCGGTCCAGGGAAGGCATGGCTTGGCAGTTCGGGCTGGACTGTTCCCATGAGGCACAGGGTCAGACTGATTTGCATATAGCCATGTCTGAACTGGTTTGGGAGAGTGGGCTAAAGAACGGTGATGGATCAAACCCAGATCCTTTAGCTGGGTGTGAGTGTTTGATTAGTTCAGATGCTCCGTCCATCACCAACCCCTTTTGTACCGCTTTTGGCCGCCATAAGTGTGGCAGGGTATGCTCAGACGTGAGTCCCTTGCTCACTTTGCCACTGGATTCAAGCAACCCGGGCTGAAGACGGCTGGAATGCCAGAAACCGGTCCTCGGAAGCTTGTTTCCGGTCCAGGGAAGACATGGCTTGGCAGTTCGGGCTGGACTGTTCCCATGAGGCACAGGGTCAGACTGATTTGCATATAGCCATGTCTGAACTGAGGTGGCAGAGTGGGCTAAAGAACGGTGAAGGATCAAACCCAGATCCTTTGAGTGGGTGTGAGTGTTTGATTGGTTCAGATGCTCCGTCCATCACCAACCCCTTTTGTACCGCTTTTGGCCGCCATGAGTGTGGCAGGGTATGCTCAGACGTGAGTCCCTTGCTCACTTTGCCACTGGATTCAAGCAAGCCGGGCTGAAGATGGCTGGAATGCCAGAAACCGGTCCTCGGAAGCTTGTTTCCGGTCCAGGGAAGGCATGGCTTGGCAGTTCGGGCTGGACTGTTCCCATGAGGCACAGGATCAGACTGATTTGCATATAGCCATATCTGAACTGGGGTGGCAGAGTGGGCTAAAGAACGGTGATGGATCAAACCCAGATCCTTTGACTGGGTGTGAGTGTTTGATTGGTTCAGATGCTCCGTCCATCACCAACCCCTTTTGTTCCGCTTTTGGCCGCCATAAGTGTGGCAGGGTATGCTCAGACGTGAGTCCCTTGCTCACTTTGCCACTGGATTCAAGCAAGCCGGGCTGAAGACGGCTGGAATGCCAGAAACCGGTCCTCGGAAGCTTGTTTCCGGTCCAGGGAAGGCATGGCTTGGCAGTTCGGGCTGGACTGTTCCCATGAGGCACAGAGTCAGACTGATTTGCATATAGCCATGTCTGAACTGGGGTGGCAGAGTGGGCTAAAGAACGGTGATGGATCAAACCCAGATCCTTTGACTGGGCGTGAGTGTTTGATTGGTTCAGATGCTCCGTCCATCACCAACCCCTTTTGTACCGCTTTTGGCCGCCATAAGTGTGGCAGGATATGCTCAGACGTGAGTCTCTTGCTCACTTTGCCACTGGATTCAAGCAAGCAGGGCTGAAGATGGCTGGAATGCCAGAAAGCGGTCCTCGGAAGCTTGTTTCCGGTCCACGGAAGGCATGGCTTGGCAGTTCAGGCTGGACTGTTCCCATGAGGCACAGGGTCAGACTGATTTGCATATAGCCATGTCTGAACTGGGGTGGCAGAGTGGGCTAAAGAACAGTGATGGATCAAACCCAGATCCTTTGACTGGGTGTGAGTGTTTGATTGGTTCAGATGCTCCGTCCATCACCAACCCCTTTTGTACCGCTTTTGACCGCCATGAGTGTGGCAGGGTATGCTCAGACGTGAGTCCCTTGCTCACTTTGCCACTGGATTCAAGCAAGCCGGGCTGAAGACGGCTGGAATGCCAGAAACCGGTCCTCGGAAGCTTGTTTCCGGTCCAGGGAAGGCATGACTTGGCAGTTCGGGCTGGACTGTTCCCATGAGGCACAGGGTCAGACTGATTTGCATATAGCCATGTATGAACTGGGGTGGCAGAGTGGGCTAAAGAACGGTGATGGATCAAACCCAGATCCTTTGACTGGGTGTGAGTGTTTGATTGGTTCAGATACTCCGTCCATCACCAACCCCTTTTGTACCACTTTTGGCCGCCATGAGCGTGGCAGGGTATGCTCAGACGTGAGTCCCTTGCTCACTTTGCCACTGGATTCAAGCAAACCGGGCTGAAGACGGCTGGAATGCCAGAAAGCGGTCCTCGGAAGCTTGTTTCCGGTCCAGGGAAGGCATGGCTTGGCAGTTCGGGCTGGACTGTTCCCATGAGGCACAGGGTCAGACTGATTTGCATATAGCCATTTCTGAACTGGGGTGGCAGAGTGGGCTAAAGAACGGTGATGGATCAAACCCAGATCCAGATGTACTTCGCATGTGTGCACTGTTGAATGGCTTGCTACCATGTTAAATGCAGCATCGCTTTGAAGACAGCCTTTAAAAGTAAATTGACTGCAAACTTGACTTTCATGCTGTGAGTACTGTAAAGCGACAATGTACATTATTTTTACATATTAGAGATCCCTAAGGTCTCCTCTGGGTGTCCCAGGGGTGGAGGATCATGTAACTATAAGTAGGATGCTTACGAAAGATGTTTTATAAGCCCTTATGAGGGAGAAATCACACATTTGATCATTCCCCATTGCAGATACTTAGCTCCATAGGCTAACATTGCAATATGTTATGTATGTATAAATATTTCTAGGAAGGGAGTGAAATGTCATTCTGCAATGAATAGTATTTATAAATCTGATGAATTACCATTGTTGAATGTATCATAACTTGCACAGAGAATAAGTTATAAGACTTTATTTTCTCTGATTCAAAAACCAGCCTTTGTGCAGTCTCCCCTGATCGGTCAGGTCTAACACGATTAGTCAGGCTGACTTATATGGGTCATAAGTGGCCTGGCTGAGCAGAAGTTATCTGCTGGCGGAAATTCTGCATCTGCAAATACCAGGCTCAGGCAGGGGGCTGGACACTAAAGCATGATCTTCAAGGAAGAACAGGACAGGCAGGAATGCCAGCCAGACCCACCCCCTCTCTCTGCCAGATGCCAGACTTAAGAAAGGAATTTCCAGATGTGAGGAGGGAGAGTTACTGGAAATGAGCCACACTAGGGGTTGAGTTTAGACAGGTTTTACTTCTCTGAAGAGATTTCATCCATATTAGATTTTGGAAGAATAGTGCATTCTATTTTGAGCATAACTTTGGTCCGTGCACCTACCTGCTGCCTCGCTGCCCTGGCCGGTTGCTTCTGGGAGGTCGACGCTGTGGGTCTCCCTGCCGCTGCTTCCTGCCACCTCGTGGCTGGAGACTACAGCTCCCACCAAGCTTTGCAGACACTTCCTGTTTCCCGGCAACATCGCGCCCGGAGGCGCTACTAAAGTGGAGACGCTCCCTCGGTTGAGCAGGGGGAATTTTGAGCCTAACTATGGTCCGTGCACCTACCTGCTGAGGCACAGGGTCAGACTGATTTGCATATAGCCATGTCTGAACTGAGGTGGCAGAGTGGGCTAAAGAACGGTGAAGGATCAAACCCAGATCCTTTGAGTGGGTGTGAGTGTTTGATTGGTTCAGATGCTCCGTCCATCACCAACCCCTTTTGTACCGCTTTTGGCCGCCATGAGTGTGGCAGGGTATGCTCAGACGTGAGTCCCTTGCTCACTTTGCCACTGGATTCAAGCAAGCCGGGCTGAAGATGGCTGGAATGCCAGAAACCGGTCCTCGGAAGCTTGTTTCCGGTCCAGGGAAGGCATGGCTTGGCAGTTCGGGCTGGACTGTTCCCATGAGGCACAGGATCAGACTGATTTGCATATAGCCATATCTGAACTGGGGTGGCAGAGTGGGCTAAAGAACGGTGATGGATCAAACCCAGATCCTTTGACTGGGTGTGAGTGTTTGATTGGTTCAGATGCTCCGTCCATCACCAACCCCTTTTGTTCCGCTTTTGGCCGCCATAAGTGTGGCAGGGTATGCTCAGACGTGAGTCCCTTGCTCACTTTGCCACTGGATTCAAGCAAGCCGGGCTGAAGACGGCTGGAATGCCAGAAACCGGTCCTCGGAAGCTTGTTTCCGGTCCAGGGAAGGCATGGCTTGGCAGTTCGGGCTGGACTGTTCCCATGAGGCACAGAGTCAGACTGATTTGCATATAGCCATGTCTGAACTGGGGTGGCAGAGTGGGCTAAAGAACGGTGATGGATCAAACCCAGATCCTTTGACTGGGCGTGAGTGTTTGATTGGTTCAGATGCTCCGTCCATCACCAACCCCTTTTGTACCGCTTTTGGCCGCCATAAGTGTGGCAGGATATGCTCAGACGTGAGTCTCTTGCTCACTTTGCCACTGGATTCAAGCAAGCAGGGCTGAAGATGGCTGGAATGCCAGAAAGCGGTCCTCGGAAGCTTGTTTCCGGTCCACGGAAGGCATGGCTTGGCAGTTCAGGCTGGACTGTTCCCATGAGGCACAGGGTCAGACTGATTTGCATATAGCCATGTCTGAACTGGGGTGGCAGAGTGGGCTAAAGAACAGTGATGGATCAAACCCAGATCCTTTGACTGGGTGTGAGTGTTTGATTGGTTCAGATGCTCCGTCCATCACCAACCCCTTTTGTACCGCTTTTGACCGCCATGAGTGTGGCAGGGTATGCTCAGACGTGAGTCCCTTGCTCACTTTGCCACTGGATTCAAGCAAGCCGGGCTGAAGACGGCTGGAATGCCAGAAACCGGTCCTCGGAAGCTTGTTTCCGGTCCAGGGAAGGCATGACTTGGCAGTTCGGGCTGGACTGTTCCCATGAGGCACAGGGTCAGACTGATTTGCATATAGCCATGTATGAACTGGGGTGGCAGAGTGGGCTAAAGAACGGTGATGGATCAAACCCAGATCCTTTGACTGGGTGTGAGTGTTTGATTGGTTCAGATACTCCGTCCATCACCAACCCCTTTTGTACCACTTTTGGCCGCCATGAGCGTGGCAGGGTATGCTCAGACGTGAGTCCCTTGCTCACTTTGCCACTGGATTCAAGCAAACCGGGCTGAAGACGGCTGGAATGCCAGAAAGCGGTCCTCGGAAGCTTGTTTCCGGTCCAGGGAAGGCATGGCTTGGCAGTTCGGGCTGGACTGTTCCCATGAGGCACAGGGTCAGACTGATTTGCATATAGCCATTTCTGAACTGGGGTGGCAGAGTGGGCTAAAGAACGGTGATGGATCAAACCCAGATCCAGATGTACTTCGCATGTGTGCACTGTTGAATGGCTTGCTACCATGTTAAATGCAGCATCGCTTTGAAGACAGCCTTTAAAAGTAAATTGACTGCAAACTTGACTTTCATGCTGTGAGTACTGTAAAGCGACAATGTACATTATTTTTACATATTAGAGATCCCTAAGGTCTCCTCTGGGTGTCCCAGGGGTGGAGGATCATGTAACTATAAGTAGGATGCTTACGAAAGATGTTTTATAAGCCCTTATGAGGGAGAAATCACACATTTGATCATTCCCCATTGCAGATACTTAGCTCCATAGGCTAACATTGCAATATGTTATGTATGTATAAATATTTCTAGGAAGGGAGTGAAATGTCATTCTGCAATGAATAGTATTTATAAATCTGATGAATTACCATTGTTGAATGTATCATAACTTGCACAGAGAATAAGTTATAAGACTTTATTTTCTCTGATTCAAAAACCAGCCTTTGTGCAGTCTCCCCTGATCGGTCAGGTCTAACACGATTAGTCAGGCTGACTTATATGGGTCATAAGTGGCCTGGCTGAGCAGAAGTTATCTGCTGGCGGAAATTCTGCATCTGCAAATACCAGGCTCAGGCAGGGGGCTGGACACTAAAGCATGATCTTCAAGGAAGAACAGGACAGGCAGGAATGCCAGCCAGACCCACCCCCTCTCTCTGCCAGATGCCAGACTTAAGAAAGGAATTTCCAGATGTGAGGAGGGAGAGTTACTGGAAATGAGCCACACTAGGGGTTGAGTTTAGACAGGTTTTACTTCTCTGAAGAGATTTCATCCATATTAGATTTTGGAAGAATAGTGCATTCTATTTTGAGCATAACTTTGGTCCGTGCACCTACCTGCTGCCTCGCTGCCCTGGCCGGTTGCTTCTGGGAGGTCGACGCTGTGGGTCTCCCTGCCGCTGCTTCCTGCCACCTCGTGGCTGGAGACTACAGCTCCCACCAAGCTTTGCAGACACTTCCTGTTTCCCGGCAACATCGCGCCCGGAGGCGCTACTAAAGTGGAGACGCTCCCTCGGTTGAGCAGGGGGAATTTTGAGCCTAACTATGGTCCGTGCACCTACCTGCTGCCTCGCTGACCTGGCCTGTTGCTTCTGGGGGGTCGACGCTGTGGGTCTCCCTTCCGCTGCTTCCTGCCACCTCGCGGCCGGAGACTACAGCTCCCAGCGAGCTTTGCGGACACTTCCGGTTTCCCGGCAACATCGCGCACGGAGGCGCTACTAAAGTGGAGACGCTCCCTCGGTGGAGCGGGGGGCATTTTGAGCCTAACTTTGGTCCGTGCACCTACCTGCTACCTCGCTGACCTGGCCTGTTGCTTCTGGGGGTCGACGCTGTGGGTCTCCCTGCCGCTGCTTCCTGCCACCTCGCGGCCGGAGACTTCAGCTCCCAGCGAGCTTTGCGGACACTTCCGGTTTCCCGGCAACATCGCGCCCGGAGGCGCTACTAAAGTGGAGATGCTCTCTCCCCGTCGCGGTACGCGTGCGGAGGAGCGCCGGGCAAAGGGCGGGCCATCTGTGGCCGTCCGTGGCAGGCCGAGGCAGGGCAGGGCCACGGACTTTGGTTCTGGAACAAGCTCTGGTTCCCCCAAGGTAGCCCGCTTCGGCTTTGGTATTGAGACTGTATTTGCATCTTCTCAGTTGCACTCTTGTTTGTTTGTTCCCAGGACTGTGTTCCTTTGAATAATATTTTAACTGTATAAGGGAATTTCACTTTGTTCCTTATTAAGGCTTTTCGGATTTTTAATAATCGTTGTGAGCATTTTGAGAGAGTTAATCATGTCTAAATGTAACAATGTAAACACCCGTCCCGCCCTAGCTACTCTTGACATTTATCTTGTTAAAGTAGTAAATAAAATCAACAAAGAACGCCGACTATCATTGGATCGGGGGAGCCCCTCTGTTCCATTACCCAACCCACCCAAGTCACCTATATCCTTGTCGACCGCTTTAGTCGATGTTAGTTGCAACTTGGAGTTTCCTGTACTTCCTACCACAGCTACTCCTATAGAATCAGAGCCTAACCTGGTCATGATACAATAGTATCAGGCTCCCCGGCTCCAAGAGCCCAGAGGGTATTAAGATCTGGGAGGAGCATCAGTAGGATAAACATACCAAAACGGGGGGGGGGAACATAACATAAAAAGACCAGAGACAGTATCTAACCGTGCTGTAAGTGACCCAGCAGCTGTTACTAATAATCCCCAGGTTAAACTAGTTCCCGAACAATTAGAGCTCTTGATTAGCATTATTGATGCAAAGTTTGATAAAATCATCAAACCTTTAATGGACAAACTTGACACCATTTCGGGGAAGGTAATGAGGTTGGGAGGCCTTTTGAGTTTACATACAGGGTCTAATGTTAGCTTAGAAGCTAGTTCAAAGGTTAATGGTTCTGTAACGGAGATACCAAAGATTTCCAAAGAGGGATCATGCCCAGTTACTGTAGCTGTATCCAACCCTGTGCCTACGGTGTGTTTAAACACCCCTATTGCCATAGTCCCAGTGGATAAGCCAGGGCCAGTTAAAGAGAAGATTAGGCGACATGGTTATTCGCAGCCCGACTTACCCCCAGACTGTGCTCCATATGTGGCATTTCTAACCAATGTTCCACCAGTCAGGGAGTCACAGCCTTATGGCCATTTGGAAACACACGAATCCCTGAAGAATAAAACTGTGGGTTGGCTCAATCGAGAGTGTGGTTTCCCAGTAGCTTTGTCTGATCAGATTCTAACCACCACTAGAACTAATTGGATAGGGAAATCACATAAAAAAATTAGTGGTGACTGTGTAACAGTTAATTTTAAAAATCCACATCTTGCCACCACCTCTTTGATTAGAGCTACCTCCCGCCCACCGAATGATCAGGGAATTTCAGTCAGACCTCTGGGGTTTTTCTATAGACATTTATTTGCTCAGCCTACAAATGACTCTGGGGGGAGAAGAGGTAGTGCATCTAGTATGTCTAGAGGTTTTGAGCTGGTAACATCTAATCGTTACCAACCTCTAAGTGGTTTAGATTCCAACGATTGACAGAACTCTGACCAGGTCCCCTCCCTGCCTGAAGTAAAAATTGTACCCTGTGGAGGAGAGTCAGAAGGAAATAATATAGGGCTCCCTGTCAATGTAAGTGAGCATTATGATTGCCGCATGATGTGCAGTGCAGTGGGTGAACCTGTTGGGTGTATTAAGGGTCTTTCTGTAGTAGATAGGTTAAGTGTAACCCACCCTAATTCTAACGATACACTGGACAATCATCGTATCAGTCCAACTATCACTACTGCTGAAATTATGCAAACACCAACTGGGCCCCCGAGCTGTTTTATCGCCAGTTGGAATGTTGCGGGTTTAACGTCCAAAGAGGATTGCCTGGGGTGGACAGAATTTGTTGATCTTTTTGATATTATCTGCCTCCAGGAAACTTGGTGTAAAAATTTTACCGGTTATAACGGTTTTGTTTCTTACCAATTACCCACTACGGCATCAGCATCCGGTAGAGCTAAGGGAGGGCTTTTGGTTTTGATTTCTGTTAAAATCCCCATAATTGTTAAAAAACATGTTTTAGTGGGGGCTCACTCTCAAATTTTATGGTTGTCACAAGATGAGGGAAGAAACATCCTTCTAATCAATTTTTATAATAACATTTTCGATGGCATTAGGCATTTGGTGATTAATGCCTTAGAGAGTGCCCTGGTTAAAATCATAGAGGGTTCGAATGTTATTTTTGAATTTATTTTGGCAGGGGATTTTAATATTGCAGTTTGTCCCCTCTCCCACCAAAGTACGTGTGGGTCACCAATCGTTTCGGGGATGCCGATCTCCATTTCCCCCCATAACATGTACGGGGAATCCTTGAACAACCTGTTAGTAGCACATGATATGGAAATATTGGTGAATGAGAAGAACGATTTAGGTGAGAGTATCCCCACTTTTTCAGGTAGGGGGGCAAATACTGTTATTGATTTTATATGTATGTCTTCTAATCTTATCCCCTGGAGTTTGGCCCCTAGGGTCGTGGATATCATGCTTAGCGACCACAACTGTATTACTATTGAGGCCACACTCTGGAAAGAAAAACCTGTACCTGATTTGGGTGTTATTGTTAACATTGAACCCCATAGACCTAACGGTACTAGGTTAAGATGGAAAGGGGATAAAGCTGAAATGACGTCTGATTCAATCATAAATAGCTGCTTATTAGAAATCATTGCGATCCTTGAGCAAGCTAACGTCACTGTCAATCCTATTGGATATTTTACTAGAATTAACTCCATCATTGACAAAAAGTTTACTAAAACAGCTGGGCGCAAGTCCGACCCACGAAGGGGATGGTTTGACCACGCATGCACTATTGCGCTTAAAGAGGCTCTGGCAGCCAAACCTAGACATAGGAGCCAGGTGTCCCAGCTTAGAATAAACTATAAGTATATAGTAAAGCGAAGGAAGATGGAGTTACAGCTTGAGGCCTGGGATAAATTGACTCTGGCTGCAGAGTCAAAAAAATTTACACTATTTTGGGCTACCTGATGGCAGACTCGATAGACCTGGCGGATATACTTGGTGTCAAGTTTACTTTTGAAAATTCTTGCTGGGTGATCCTTACCATCTATCGTCCCCCTAACTCCTCGCCTGCTTTTAATGATCTCTTTTGTCCCATAATATCCGACATCTGCTCAAGATACCAAAAAGTGGTGGTTACAGGTGATTTTAACCTTCACTGGGAAAAATCCCCTAAAGTATCAGTATCTCGACAACTGGAGGAAGTCATGTCCTCAATTGGCCTGACACAGTTGGTGGAAGGCCCTACCCATAATAAAGGACATACGCTCGACCTGATCTGGACCTCAGACCCTGAGGTTACCATAGACAGCGTCTTACCGTGTCTTTGGTCAGATCATTTCTTCATTTACTGTACTATCCCCATTGGTGGGAAACCCCCCTGTCAAGCTCCGAAACTGAAGCGATTACGCCAATGGAGGAATGTTAACTCCCAAGCGTTGTTGGACATTCTCCCACAACACCTTGTTCCGCTCAGTGGAAACTTAGATGAGGACTATATGGGTTTAACTCAGACCATCTCCCAGGCAATTGATCAGATAGCCCCAGAGAAACTACAGCGAGCAAAGGGTCTGGGGAAGGGGGCACCTTGGTATACCCCCCTCATACTTCGTAGTATGGAAAGGAGATGGAGGAAATCTAAGGAGGAATCTGATAGGGAACAATATAAAACCCTCTCAAAAGAATATAAGAAAAGTCTATTGGGGGCAAAAGCTGAATACTTTGATATCCGCATTAAGCGGGCACATAATGTGCAGAAAGAAACCTTTAGTATTTTGTCAGAATTGACAAAGAAACCAACGAATGTGGTTACAAAGATCGAGTGTAATACGTTCCAACATTACTTTTTAGAAAAAGTTGAGACTATCCACTCTGAGATCAAGAGCAACATGGTGAGTGGCCTTTATGCACCGCAGTTGATCAAAATACCGCAGGATTGTACTATTTCAACTTTTCCAGAGTTGGACGTCACGAGGCTTGAACATCTTATGTCCTCCATAAAATCAGGTTCACCGGCAGATCCGTGTCCTCCGACTATTTTCCGAGGAGCATTAGCCTTGATGTTAGACCATACTGTCTCCTTTTTAAATAGCTCATTACAAACGGGCTATCTCCCAATGAAGCTTAAAGAAGCCCGGGTACGACCCTTACTGAAAAAACCTGGAGCTGAACAAGCAAATTTGAAAAATTATCGACCAATCTCTCAGCTGCCGTTTATGTCCAAAATTCTTGAGCAGCATGTGTTACAATCGATGTCCGCCTTCCTGGAATCACACAATCTTCTCCAGGGACGCCAAGCGGGCTTTCGGGCACATCACAGCACCGAGTTGGTGATGCTCTCGGTATTGGATGAGCTCAGGGACATGGTTGACTGTAGGAAATCGAGTGCCCTGATACTTTTAGACCTATCAGCGGCATTCAACACTGTCAGCCATGATCTGCTCCTGGACAGACTGGCGAATTTTGGAATAAAGGACACAGCCTATAAATGGCTAGAGTCCTTTTTGACAGGGAGGCAACAGAGGATTCAATTGGGAGAGGAGACTTCTGAGTTGGGCAGGATGAACTGTGGGGTTCCGCAGGATTCCGCATTATCCCCGTTACTTTTTAATCTTTACCTGCAACCCCTAATTGAATCCCTGGTACAGATGGGTTGTCGGGTGTTTAACTACGCAGACGACACCCAACTACTCTTTAGCATTGAGAACTCTAAAGTAGCACAACTACATACACAGGAGGTACTTAGGTATACAGTCAGCTGGATGAGTGACAATCTGCTGAAAATCAACCCCGTGCCTAAAAAAAATGAAAGTGTGTCCTCATGTAACGTAACTGGTGCTATGTAAAGCGCTCTGATAACTGATTCGGTTCGGTTCTAGTTCGCGCTATATAAAACTCAACAAAAAAAAAAAAACCCGAGAAAACGGAGGTTTTGGTGGTGTCAACTGGCATTTCACCTTGGGGAGATCTGTTTTGGCCAAAAGAACTTGGGCCCAACCCAATGCCAAAGCCAAATGTGAAAAGTCTGGGTATAAAGATTGACAAGGACTTGTCGATGGTTACCCAGATTTCTGCTGTTGTGGGTACCTGTACTGGCCTAATTAGGCAATTGCGTAGACTAGTCCCTCTTCTATCCGAATCTATGCTTCGGACAGTGGTTTCGGCCACCATATTAGCAAGACTGGACTATGGCAATGTCCTGTATTTAGGTCTACCAAAGAACTTGATCCATAGATTGCAGGTCGTTTTGAACGACGCTGCTCGCCTAATTTTCAAACTTCCGAGAAGATCATATGCTTCCCCCTTACTGTCCAAGCTCCATTGGCTTCCTGTGAAGCAGAGGGTAGAATTCAAGAGCCTGTGTATCGCACACAAGGCAATCCACGGGCAAGCCCCTGGCTATATTAAGGATCGTCTAATGCCCTACAACCCGAAACGAACCTTAAGATCATCTGATGCCTTACTGATGACTTGTCCCCGCTTTAACTTAGCCACAAAAGGCGGTAGATCCTTTTCCATACTTACCCCACTGTTATGGAACAAGCTACCAGTGTCCTTGCGCAAGGAGTCGAACTTCCTTTGCTTCAGAAAACAGCTGAAAACGATCCTGTTTAGGGAGGCTTTTGGACACACAGGCTAACCTATAATATCTGTTTTGAGTATTCTGTGAGTAAGAATAAAGTGTGCTTTCTTTGGTCTGGAGCGCCTTGAGACCTGTTGGTGAGCTGGCGCTATATAAACCAAAGTAACATAACATAACATAACATACTGCTAATTGCCCGTTTCTCAAAGATGAGAAGGTACCAGAATTAACATCTATGTTTAATATGGAAACATGGATCTCCCACTTCTCTAATATCTTTGACTCAGGCAAAGCCCTGGGTAACTGTAAGGATGGTTGGCCCATTGTCCCTTTGGACATTACCATTGCTGAGGTTTTTGACAGTATTAGCGCTAGTAAAGGGGGAAAGGCTCAGGGTCCTGATGGGGTGCCCATCAACGCTTATAAGACAGTCCCCAAGGTATGGGGCCCACTGCTGGTTTAAGTTTTTAACGCAGCGGTTTGTGATGGATACCCCCAACCTGGGAAGAATCAATCATCATTCCCATATTCAAGAAAGGTGACAGGGGGGATGTGAAAAACTACTGTCCAATTTCCTTGTTGGATTCCTCGGTGGAAATTATGAGCCGGGTACTTCTGGTTAGACTGGAAGAATGGGCAGAAACCAACGGGATCCTGGCTAACTGCCATTTTGAGTTCAGAAAAGAGCGTGGGACAAATGAGCAATGCTTAAATCACGAACTTTTGATCGGGAAATACACCCAGGCCAAGAAGGGCTCTATCTATCTCTGCTTTGCAGATTTGAGCAGCGCTTTTGATATGGTGGACCACGCAATTCTCTGGGCAAAATGTATTGAAATGGGGGCTGTGAGAAGTTGGCCTGGTATATGATGCTCACTAGTTCTAGTGATCACCTTGTACCATGCCAAGCAACCCTTATGATGATTGGTTGTAAGTCAACCTTATGGACCAGCTATCCTAGTAGCGTGGACAAACCAGTCTTAGGCTAAACTCTGTAAAGGCATGTGAAGCAATCTGTTTTACCATGCACAATCCCCTTGAATACCAAATAATAGATATATATTGAAAATATATATATATTTATTTACTACAAATATCCCCTATACTCTTTATGAGCACAGAAGCAAATGCGTTAAAACAAAACACAGTTTAAATATATAAAAGTTGCACAATATGGATGAGCCCTAGGGGCCACTTAAACCATATACTAAAATAGTGGTATAAGAACCACCACTTGGAAAGGAAATAGGCCTAGGGCCTGGGGAATCGCTGGAGCTGTTCGGGACTAACAGTGAAGAAGTCGGGAAAGGCCCGCGGGACTCGGGTGCAGTGCTTAAAGTGCACGCATGCACCAATGCAATGTCAATGGTGCGTAAAAGTTATAAAGTTACTGTTTTAGGAACCTTCCGACTGACCTAGGAGGACAAAACTTTAGAGCTAGACACTAGAGGTGTGTACCAGTGTAGGAACACCGGCGTTGCTGAGTTACCTCACCCACAGGAAGCGGTTGCACAGGTGCCAAGTCGTGTCGGGTTTCGTCACGCAGGTCGATGGTGCCTGGAGATGAAGATGCTGCAGGCGGGTCATCGAGGAGAGTTCCGGTGGACACGATGATGGATCTGAAGATGTGAAGACCTGAAAGCAGAGGGGACAATGTTCAAAGTCACTAGCCAGTGACTACCGTGGAACCAGGATGGAACCAGGCGATGTCGGGTGCAAACAGGTGAAGAGGTACAGCTTGTCTCCGCAGCCACGTGGACACGAAGAGGTCAAGGACGTCCAGGAGTCGATCACGAGCTTTCCCACAAAGATTCTAGCTGATGGCGGTGTTGGCAACTTGATTGGAGCAAACATGTTTTGGCTAATGCAAGCCACGCAGGAAGTGGAAAAAGCTTGTTACTCAGACCAGCGAAGTCAGAGCGGGGGCTCCTTCTTAGGGGAGCAAGGGCCAGTCTGGAGCAACCAGACCAGCTGTGTAGATTGTAGATTTTGTCACCAAGATGGCCACTAGCCACATGGCAAAGGGCCGGGATGGTGCATCAAGTGGCAAAGTGCAAAAGGGCCCCACGCAGATCGTGGAGATGCTGGGGGGCTGATCTTTGGTGCAGATGCTGCTCGGTGGTGGGGCTTTTCAAACCCCAAAGCACAGCTTCGAGGGTGCCTCGGGTGCTGCGCAGTCAGCTTCTCGGGGGTCTTTCAAGATGGCTGATTCCACGTCTCTTAGTGCCTCCACGGGTCTCTTCTTTGCAGGGACTGTGGATCGGGCTCTGAGATGTCTAGGAGTCTGGGTCTCATTGGGCTTTGGGCTCGGGCTCCGGCAGGAGGCGGTGGCAAAGCAGACGTCGAGTTGCTGGTTGGTGCCTGTATTCACAGGGTGGTCACTCCTTGGCCACAAGGGAGATTCTCTTCAGTCTTCTGTACAGCAGAATGTCGAAGTCCAGTTTTCTTCTTAGTTTCAAGTCTAGTTCAGGGTGATCTGAAGTCTTAGGACACAGCTCTTACTCTTATTCTAAATCTAGGGGCCGGATTACTTGCTAGGTCCCTCCTCTGGGTGGGACCAGGAAGGGGGGTGGTTACACCCCCTTTCCTTTGTCCAGCTTTGCACCAAGACTGGGGCTGGAGAGGCATATGCACAGGGACACCTTGTGTGCCCCAGGCATGTCTCATTCTATTCAGCCCTGTCCTACCTAATACACAAAACCCTGTCTGGGGTGGTGCTAGCACCTCCCAAGGCAGGAAAACCTTTGTCCAAGCCTCCATCGCTGGAAGGACTCCCAGCAGCAGGAGGTCAGACTTGTGTCTGTGGTGGCAGCATCCATTTTGGGATGCTGAGGCTCATATTTAACTTTACCCGGGTTTCAGGTTATGTACATGCCGTGTCCCTCTAGAAGGGTGGAATGCTACCCCCGTCACCAGAACTGGCGAGGGGGTAGTATTCCAATTCGTATGACACCTTACTCGACATGTTTTGATAAAGCCAAACCAAAGATAGCATTTAACCGCAAGGTTCATAATGCACTTAAGAGTATATGGTATGGCAGTATCATGGAACAGCTAAAGGACGTGGTTCCGAAAGCTGCAGACAGGCTCAGCTCATGCTAGAGCACCATCTCACATATTTCCAAGCACTCTGCCTCCAGGATTGATGAGGCCTTCCATAGGAGTGGCTGATAGGAACATATGTGTCCATTTTAGGTTAGATATAGATATTCTATACCTAAGTAAGGGATGATTACACCGACTTACCCCAGCTGAGTGATCAGCCAGTTGTGTCAAATATGGAGGCCAGGCCCGGGGTGGCATAATACATGCTGCAGCCCCTGGTAGGTCTTGGAAGCACCTATGCCCTGGGTACCTGGGGTACACTGTTACAGGGGCCAATAAGGTGAACCAGTTCCAATTTCGTAATGCACCTAATGTGCATTGGCATTAATTTAGAGAGAGAACAGTAGGCTGTGCGTCTGATTAGCAGGCCCAAAGCCACATTAAGTCATAAACCAGTGAAGCAAAAAGCAAAAATTTGGGGTGACCATAGGATAGCAGACCCTACTCTCCTACACAACCCCCCCCCCCAAACGCAGGGACATTAGACTAACTTTGACCAGTTGTGTCTTCATGTTCTAAGTGTAAGTACCTGGAGAGACCATCTGCATTACCATGGTCAGTCCCTGGGCGGTGCTCCACTGTAAAGTCCATCCCCTGTAGGGAAATGGACCACCTGAGCAGTTTGGGGTTTTCACCCTTCATCTGATTAAGCCATAAGAGGGGCTTATGGTCGGTCTGAATCTTGAAGTGAGTGCCAAACAAGTATGGTCTCAACTTCTTCAGGGCCCACACCACAGCAAAGGCCTCCCTCTCAATGGCTGACCAACGTTTCTCTCTGGGGGTCAGCCTTCTGCTAATAAAAGCAATGGGCTGGTCTTGACCATCTACATTAAGTTGTGAAAGCACAGCTCCCACTCCCAACTCAGAAGCATTTGTTTGGACAATGAACTCTCTTGAGTAGTCAGGACTCTTCAGGATAGGTGCAGAGCACATGGCCTTCTTCAGGTCATCAAATGCCTTTTGACAGTTTACTGTCCACTGAACCTTTTTGAGCATATTTTTGGATGTCAGATCATTAAGAGGAGTCACAATGGACCCATAGTTCTTAACAAACTTCCTTTAGTACTCAGTCAGGCCCAAGAAAGCTCTGACCTTAGTCTGGGTAGTTGGAGGGGACCAGTCCTTTATGGTCTGGATCTTACTCTCCAGTGGTTGAACTTGGCCTCCACCTAAAAGGTGGCCCAAGTATACAACTTTACTCTGCCCTATCTGGCACTTTGTGGCCTTGATAGTGAGGCCTGCCTTTTGCAGAGCCTCTAGCACTTCCTTCAGGTGGACCAGGTGATCCTCCCAGGTGGAGCTGAAGACAGCAATATCATCCAGATATGCTGCACAAAAGTCATCCAACCCAGTAAGGACTTGATTCACCAACCTTTGGAAGGTGGCAGGTGCATTTGTCAAACCAAATGGCATCACCACAAATTGGTAATGCCCACCTGGGGTAGAAAATGCAGTTTTGGGTTTAGACTCCTCAGCTAACCTGATTTGCCAATAGCCAGCTGTCAAGTCAAATGTGCTCAAATACTTGGCAGAAGCCAATTTGTCTATGAGCTCATCTGCCCTTGGAATAGGGTGTGCATCTGTCCTGGTGACAGCATTGAGTCCTCTGTAATCCACACAGAACCTCATCTCTCTCTTTCCATATTTGGTGTGAAGTTTGGGGACCAGAACCACTGGGCTAGCCCAGGGGCTCTCTGAAGGCTCAATAACACCTAATTCCAGCATCTTTTGCACCTCAGTCTTTATACAGTCCCTGACATGGTCAGGTTGCCTGTAAATCTTGTTTTTCACAGGAAGACTGTCACCAGTGTCCACCACATGGGTACACCAGTTAGTCTGACTGGGTGTCAATGAGAACATATGTCTGTATGACTGCAAAACTTGTCTACAGTCATTTTGCTGATGTTCAGTGAGGCTGCCATCTAAGGCCACACGTCAACTGAGCCATCTTCAGGGTTCTGAGTCAGCAGGTCTGGGAGAGGGTCACTCTCTTCCTCCTGCCCCTCATCTGTAGCCATGAGGAAGCCCATGTCTGCCCTGTCAACATATACCTTCAATTTGTTAACATGGAGCACCCTGTGGGGGCTCCTGGGAGTTCCTAGGTCCACCAAGTAGGTAACCTCTCCCTTCCTTTCAATGATAGTATGGGGTCCAGACCATTTGTCTTGGAGTGCTGCTGGGGCCACTGGCTCCAACACCCATACTCTCTGTCCAGGCTGGTACTCAGTCAAGACAGCCTTTTGGTCATGCCAAGCTTTCTGTAATTCTTGGCTGGCCTCAAGGTTTTTGGATGCCTTCTCCATATACTCAGCCATCCTGGAGCGGAGACCAAGTACATAGTCCACTATGTCTTGCTTGGGTTTTCTGAGAGGTAACTCCCATCCTTCCCTCACTAAACACTGGGGTCCTCTTACAGGGTGCCCAAACAACAATTCAAAGGGGCTGAAGCCAACCCCCTTTTGTGGGACCTCTCTGTAAGCAAACAGAAGGCAGGGTAGAAGGATGTCCCATCTTTGCCTGAGCTTTTCTGGTAATCCTTCTCAAACCCCATAGCACAGCGTCTCCGGTGCTGCGCAGTCAGCTTCTCGGGGGTCTTTCGAGATGGCCGGTCCCACGTCTCTCGGTGCCTCCACGGGTCTCTTCTTTGCAGGGACTGTGGATCGGGCTCTGAGATGTCTGGGAGTCTGGGTCTCGTTGGGCTCTGGGCTCGGGCTCCGGCAGGAGGCGGCGTCAAAGCAGACGTCGAGTTGCTGGTTGGTGCCTGTATTCACAGGGTGGTCACTCCTTGGCCACAAGGGAGATTCTCTTCAGTCTTCTGTGCAGCAGAATGTCGAAGTCCAGTTTTCTTCTTAGTTTCAAGTCGAGTTCAGGATGATCCGAAGTCTTGGGACACAGATCCTACTCTTATTCTAAATCTAGGGGCCGGATTACCTGCTAGGTCCCCCCTCTGGGTGGGACCAGGAAGGGGGGTGGTTACACCTCCTTTCCTTTGTCCAGCTTCGTGCCAAGACTGGGGCTGGAGAGCCCCAGCACTGGTTTGAACTGGCATATGCACAGGGACACCTTGTGTGCCCCAGGCATGTCTCATTCTATTCAGCCCTGTCCTACCCAATACACAAAACCCTGTCTGGGGTGGTGCTAGCACCTCCCAAGGCAGGAAACCCTTTGTCCAAGCCTCCCTCGCTGGAAGGACTCCCAGCAGCAGGAGGTCAGACTTGTGTCTGTGGTGGCAGCATCCATTTTGTGATGCTGAGGCTCATATTTAACTTTACCCGGGTTTCAGGTTATGTACATGTCGTGTCCCTCTAGAAGGGTGGAATGCTACCCCCGTCGCCAGAACTGGTGAGGGGGTAGTATTCCAATTCGTATGACACCTTACTCGACATGTTTTGATAAAGCCAAACCAAAGATAGCATTTAACCGCGAGGTTCATAATGCACTTAAGAGTATATGGTATGGCAGTATCATGGAACAGCTAAAGGACGTGGTTCCGAAAGCTGCAGACAGGCTCAGCTCATGCTAGAGCACCATCTCACATATTTCCAAGCACTCTGCCTCCAGGATTGATGAGACCTTCCATAGGAGTGGCTGATAGGAACATATGTGTCCATTTTAGGTTAGATATAGATATACTATACCTAAGTAAGGGGTGATTACACCGACTTCCCCTGCTGAGTGATCAGCCAGTTGTGTCAAATATGGAGGCCAGGCCAGGGGTGGCATAATACATGCTGCAGCCCCTGGTAGGCCTTGGAAGCACCTATGCCCTGGGTACCTGGGGTACCCTGTTACATGGGCCAATAAGGTGAACCAGTTCCAATTTCGTAATGCACCTAATGTGCATTGGCATTAATTTAGAGAGAGAACAGCAGGCTGTGGGTCTGATTAGCAGGCCCACAGCCACATTAAGTCATAAACCAGTGAAGCAAAAAGCAAAAATTTGGGGTGACCATAGGATAGCAGACCCTACTCTCCTACAGGGGCACCTGAGGGTATCGTCTTTTTTTTGGCCTGACTCTATGTTAAATGACGTACTAGCGTTCGATATGGCTCTAATGGGGAGTGTACCACCAAATTTAAGATCGGGAGGGGTATAAGGCAGGGGTGTGTTCTAGCCCTCTTGCTTTTTACACTTTTCATTAATTAAGTGGACTAGGTTGTACAGACCGTAGTGGCAGATGCCCCGAGAGTTAAGGATTTTAATGTCCCGGTATTACTCTACACGGACGATGCCCTGCTGCTGTCTAGGACCCCGATAAGCCTTCAATGCTTGATGGACGGGTTTTCGCAGTTTATCAAGAGTAGAAAACTTGTGATTAATAAAACCAAAATCTATGTTATGGAGTGTGGGCCAGGGCTGAGTAAGCCCCAATCTTATCATATAGAAGGTCAAAGGGTCAAAAAAGTCGACAGTTTTTGCTACCTTGGCATTACCTTTTCTAAGAATTGCAGCTGGGCCAGTGAGCATAAGAATGTTAGGACTAAGATGATGAGGAGCGTCAACGGGGGGTTTACTTTTGCCACCAAATTAGGGGACAAACGGATAAAAGACATGCTTAAGATTTTTCAGTCTAGATGTCTCTCCTTTTCCCTCTATAGGGCAGGGGTTTGGGGTCTGGCCCCGGCTGGGAGCCTCCAGGTGGAGGAGAACGTCTTTTTAAAAAGACTTTTGTGTCTGCCAAAATCTGCCTCTAACGATTTAGTCCATAGAGAACTCGGAATCCAATATTTAAATGATTTGATTCTCCTGAGACCTCTACTGTTGTGGCGTTCCATCTGGCTGAAAGAAGAGACATCTCTAACTAGAGCTATCATTAACGACTGTCTCACTGTTGATAACCATTTAAAGATCCCATGGATTAAATATATCATCAACAGCTTTCAGGAGTTCTATGGCCTTAATATAATTACCGATAGATATGGGGCTTCAGACTTATCTAAGTCTGAAATGAAGAACATCTTTTTGAATTGCAAATCAGAGAGGGGGACCTGTAACGAAGGCAAGTTATCCACCTGCGTGTTTTACAGCAGTATGAATGAAAAAGCAGGCTATCAACCAATTTGACCCAAGTGACCAGAGTTAAGGATGGGGATTGTGCATAACCTGGTTGCTTTCCCTTCCCTGAATAAGCACCCTGCTGGTCCTTGCCCGTGTGACAATATCTCTGCAAAAAGCACTATGCACTTTCTTCTGCTGTGTCAATTGTATGGGAATTTCCGTAAAACTTTTTAAAAAACTATTTTCGTCAAGTTTGGTGTCAGGACAGTTCATGATTCTATGAAATTGCTTTTTAACTTGCACCATCCTGATGTTTGTTTTTTTACAGCTACTTTCCTGCTTAAAGCAATTAGTGTCAGGAAAAGCATGAGTTTTTAAATATTTATTCTGTCCCCGCCTGTATATTATGTTTTCTCTTAAACATTGACTGTCTAATTGTAAATGTAATTGTATTGTAATTGTTATTTGATTTTTAATCATTATTTGTGTGCTTTTATGGACATGTTTTTTTTACTCCGAATAAAGCCGTATGAAATTAAATGAATAGTGCATTCTGCGACTGGACCATGCCGCCCTTTGGAGGAAGTGGTCATGCACCAGGGTGTCACCCTCCATTCCATTGGTCATATCTGCACTCCTGATTGAAGCCCAGATGCTGTGAATAAATATGGAAGGGTTGCATAACCTCTCAGATCTGCTGTCAGAAACTATAAGGAGAAGAAGGACTGCCCTGTTGGAATATGGATCTACACCCAAAGGCCTGCACTCCGAATGACTGCGCCTGCTGCACAATCTGCTACTATAACCATGGGGACTATACCTCGCTTCAAGAAGGATTAAGGAGTTGACTCTCTGCAAGCTACAGGTTAACAGAGCCCTTTTATGATTTCACCAGGGGCATTGTGGGAGTTGTGGTCCAAACCATCCAAGGACCATTTAGGGGATTACAGACCTTTGGATTTGTATTTTGGACAGTTAGAGCCTATGGGAAAACTTCAAGAAGCACCTCCTGAAATTTGAAGAAGTTTGGGTGACTCTTGTGAAAAAGCTCCATAAGGGACCAGTCCAACATCGAGTCAAGCCAGCTTCCTTCAATCGTGACCTAGCCTGGATTTCAGGTTCATCCCACTGAAAGCTCCGGAGCTCCAGACTTCTAGGAGCTAACTGATACTTCGCTGAAAGTCAAGCTGGCAAAGCCTCACCTAATTCGGCCTGCTGTGAAGGTTTGATCGGCATTGGAGGAAAAAGCTCCAGAAAGTGTGAAAGTAAAATTTTAACCACAACCTCCCACTTAGGGTACCTGACCAAAGCTTCATTGCAGTCAGCCTAAAACGTTTACTCTGTTCCAGTGGAAGGTGCTCAGATGTCCCAAAGTGGCACAATATGTTTTTAAGCACTAGAAAGTAGTTAATCTTTGAAAATGTATATCTCTGGGTCCCTACATTGTCATGTTGGTGTCATGTTAAAGATAACAATATTTCCTAGTGTTATACATTGGTATGGGATTTGTATTCTTGTTGTGTCTAACTTATTTAATGTATTGATGTTTTTAAATGCTTTACATACCTGTCTCCTAGGTTAAGCCCTACTGCTCATGGTTAACTACCAAGGGTTGAGTGAGGGACTACTTTATTGAGACCTTTACTGGACCCCATACCGTGTTGGTGGCCCTATTACTGAAGGTAGGTGCATACTTACCCCTACTAATAACCCACTTTCCCAGAACATGGCACTGACAAAGTTGCCCGGACTGTGTGATACTTTTGCTGTGCCCAGAACCCCCTACCTACTGCCAAACATGGTTCCCAAGCGAGTGACCATTGTAAGTAATTCGACACGCCAAGCAGATGGAAACCTCCCCCAGGAGGTGTCTCCAGCAACCAGACGGGGAGGGTACCAGGGCCTGAAGTGGGTAGGCAGTCACACATACCTCTTATGCAGCAACCCACTTAGAAAAGCCAATTCCAGGAGCAAGCCTGAAGAAATTCTGCTAAACAGGGTCAACACAAACTGTTAAACCATCCTTTAGAGTGCTGTGTTGGCTGCAAGTGTGCACCAGTCTTGAAAGGGCTTCACTGCAGAACCCCATTGTGGTCCAGCCCAGCTCTGGCAGAAGAGGTCGGAGAGCCTGACAGCAGTTGGAATCTAGAGAATGTTTTTACTGAATCAGAATGGGCCACATGACCGACAGATGCGGGTTAAAGGTGTATCATGAGGAAAGATATATGAGCTTAGGCCAGTCGCAGCAAATCCCCTTCTACAAAATAAAGCCCAGGCCAACCTGAATGGACCTTAGATTGAGGCTCAGGGAAATCAGTGAGTAACTACACTGCTGCAACAACGACCAGGTGGTTGGCCGGTTACATGGCAGCAGAAGACAGAGAACCCAGTCCAACAAGGACCAGGGCCACAGCAACAGCAGGGTTGGGTGACAGCGTGGGGAGGAAATAACTTTACACAAGCGCAAAACACAAATACACAGTAAGTCCAAACCCCCAATATGGAACTATCACTTCAAGGGAACTTAAAAACTAATCTAAAATATAAAGACAAGTGACACAACATTAGGAGAAAACTCAAATGTTTACTTGCATTCGGGAAACATTCAGGGATGTATGTTTTAAAGATCGTGAGTCAGCGATGGAGTCTGCCATTTAGGTTGGCTTCCTGACCAGTACATAAAAGTAGGCACACAGGTCCCATCGCTTAAGTCACTAGGATGGGTCCCAAGTTGAAAGGACCCTATTCTTTCACTGCCTCTAGGGTACTGGAGGTCCCCTTCTGGTTCCAAAATGAGGCAATGTGTCAGTGTCAGGACCCAGGATTTTAGCGCACTTGGGATGGTGGGGAGCTGAGTAGGTAGAAGGGGTATTACCAAAACTACCACTCCTCTCTGTCCATTATCCGCCTCAGGCGAATTTCAACGAAGTTCTGGACTTGCACTGGACCTTTACCTTGGCGAAAATGGTGCCTCCTCCTCTCCTCAAAAATTTCTAAGCACCCAAAGCCTACTTGCCGGGTCAAGTCCTTCCAAAAAAACGGGGGTAACGGATTGACAGTCAAAAGCCCCTGGCCACAGCCGGGGGTGGCAGGCCCAAATTTCCTGGATCTGAGACAGAAGGGAGTGCCCGGAGGGAGGGTGTCTTCAAATGTCCATCACAGCTCCATGTGCGACATCCAGATATAATGCCCCACTGCCCAGCCTAGTGATTAACCACCTCACAAAGCCTAACACTCGTCTGAGAATGGCCCATAGGCTCGATCACAGACATCTGCACAATGTAGACACAGGGCAGCTCTTCGGTCCCCTCAGCTATACAACAATAGGACAGCAAATCACAATAAGATCTAGGGAAGCACTAAAAGACCAGAAAAAGAAAATCAAAACCAGCCTAAAAGAAGTCTCTAGAAAAACTGCATGACCAGGACACCTGCCACCACTAGGGAGAAATACCCTGCATGCCAACTGCCTAAACTAGAGGGGTATACGCGTGACCTCGGAACACTGTGCGATCTTAAACAAACACCCAATTGCAACAACCCCCCTCTCTAAATCATCCCGTTCATGCACAGATGAAAAAAACACCACCCACCTCGATAAATTGCCTGTACACACATTAGGGAACGAAGTGGACTAGATGTCTGACGTCGTCCATAAAATAGCAGCTAAGTGAATGAGATCACCCCCATACTAAAACATTCTTTCTACCATGGTGAAGGGGGAGAGACAATGACCCAGTAGTAAAGAACCAGGAGACCCATGAATAACCATTCACCAGTGTGTTTAAAATAAACTAACCCAATTGGGGCCACCTCCTTATACCCTACTAAAATTGTGTATGCGAAAAAGAGCTCACCCTAAAGCGGAAAGGAACAGGATCCACCAAGGTTGATTTTGGATTGTACATACGGATGCACATATTTTTTCAATTAGCCTACAAACCACAGCTCTTATGTAACAGGTCCCCAGTCTAGCCACACGTGCATCAACTTAACAGTGGCCCACAGCCTCTACAGAGACTACTTTCAGAACCATAACAAGGTCCAAGTGTGCAAGTCAAAGACCACGGACTGTGCTTTTTTAAGGACATTTGCAAACAAACTCTTGCCTAAGCAAAAGAAACCCCCACTCACCAGAAGACCACAGATGACTCCTTTGGCAAGCATCCCTAGACCGGCAATGATTCAAAAGTTACATATTATTGAGCCATTGTATACCCTACGGGTGTAGCCGCATATATCCAAAACCAGAAATCTGCCTAGTCAAATGGAACCTGTCTCGACATTGCTACAGCCCTTGCGTAGGTACCTCTCCCACATCACTTACAATTATACTCAACCCAACGCTAGTATTCCACACGCACTACACAGCGTGCTCTTACAGTACACATGGTATCAGCACATGACCGCTGTGGGAGCACATTCATCAGCCAGGTCATGTTAAGTATGTTCACTGATATCACATGCAGTAGGCAAAGACAGGCTTTATTTAATCTCAAGAAAAAAGCCCCCCAAAGAGCAAAACTTCTCCTCTACCTGTACCTATGTAGGATTAGGGTCATGGTACACCCCAACAGAGTAGAACCTCATGAACCAGCAGTAAACATAGCTCGCTGCAAGAACAGTTCCACATCACTGTATCTTTTCACCTAGCCTAGCGAGATTCAAAATGAGCTAGATAGAAAGCTCAGGAGGGGCCTCATAGGGAAAGATAATGTTTGGGCCGGAGACTTTTCGGGAAGAGATTCTCTGAGGTAGCAAAGCCACTACACCAGTGCACAAACACATGAGCTCCTGCTCCTGTCTTTGGTGCAGTCTTCATCAATAGCAAATGGATGTCAGACATGGAGTTCCAGTGTAGGGCCATCTACCAGGATCATATGAAGGGAAATGAGTCTCGTAGGAGAGAGTTAAATACCAGCATGGATAACCCTTGTCAATAAATAAGGGACACTGAGATAAATAGATGTAAATAAATGTAGTTGAGCTTATATAGCGCACAGCTACCCGCAGTGGGTGTCCCGGCGCTTGCTTAGGGAACCCTTCCTGGTATTCCCCTGTGAGATAGCAGGGTATCCACAAGGTGAAAGTCAGGCATCCCGCCGCGAGGGGCCATTGTGGAGATTAAGCAAGCTATTGCCCAGAGTCGCAGAGTGTGAACCCGTGAGTCGAGGAGGCACCGGGGCGAGAATTATCGAGTCCGTGGAATTTTTAGCCCAAGACCCCGCCGAGGCGAGGAATTGAACCCTGGTCCAGGACCGATCTCAGCTTCCGGGTCTGCTGCCTCTAACCCCTGAGCCACACTTCTCCACTGATACATGTGGTTGGAGGGGAAGGGGCAACTCCTAATTATACAGAAATCTACACGGTATTCCTTGTTTTTCAGTGGTAATATAGGCTGGATTGCCTGGTTTACCTGGTAGATTACGGGATTGTGAACGTCATTGCTGCCAATTCTCGTTCTTGTACTATTTGTGTGTGGTTTTCTACTGTAAAAACCCAGTCTTCAAAGTGGGAAGAATGCAACTAGGAAATAGTAATAGTTATAAATGAAACATGACAAACCCCTCACAATGTGACTCTTGTGAAGTGTGAGGTAGTGCTGGGGTAGTAGTTGGAAATTCAACTAGAGTGGGGAATATTATTGTTGATGTCAATATAAACAACAATACCTGTATGTTCAAAAATAAGATCGTATCAATGTTGTCAAAATCTCCCGAGATGACCTCCCCATCAACCATGTGTAAGAAATATGTGGTCATGCATGCCCTGCAACTTATGCCTGAGGCTCCTGATTGACAGATGACAGGTGGGCAGCACGTAACTAGCAGGACAAATGCACGAACAGGAAAAACCCAGATTAGTCCCACAAATAGGCATCAAAACCACAATGTTCCCAGGAGATTGGCCCCCAAAAAGCACAATGGCTGGAGGGGTACCCGCATTCCCAAGACCCCATAAAGTTAGATGTCACATGAAGTTAGGAACACTCAGCCACTCAGAACACAGCACACATAGTACATGCAGTGATAACACTCTCCTCATGCCGGACAAGTGAAAACTTCACCCACTGCCCCATATTGTGTCCATGCACGGTTGCGACCCACCTGCATTCGCTATCAAGTGGCCTGATTTACAGCTCAATTACTAAAATAAGATCTCTAAATTGTTTTATGATGTTCCAAAGACTGTATATTATGGCACACAGAATGAATGTATTTTGAGACAGTCCTCAGACCCACTTCTATAAATGTGCTCCCAGCCGTAGCATTCAATTAAACCAAATGCTTCTGTTTTGCCAAACGCCTATTTGTATTTACAAGGAAATTTCTCATTCCAGGAACATGAAGCAAGCTCCCTCTTTGCCACAAAAACCTTAAATAAAGTCTTCTCTGCGGCACTGATATTTCATATTCCCCAGTATCCTTCTCCTTTACTACAAGAAAACAGTTGTGCTCAGATTCTATATAAATAACAAAATTTGTCTTATTTTTGCAAGATCCTCCTGTATTTTGTGACATTGTCACTCCTGGAAAGCACCCCATTGTGATTTGTTTAAGGTGTGGTTTATAAATACCTTAAATTAAAAGTTCATTAGAGAAGCATACCAAAAAAGCTTTCTTAGATTCATTGAGGGGGTCAAACATCGATTCCCAGGCTCCAGGCAAATCCACCCACCATTTTCAAAGTACGCTGGTTAACTGTGCCCTTGCCTTGCTTTCTATCGGAGTGAAAATGTGTTTCAAAGGACTGCTCCTCATTTGATTAACCCACTAATTCTTAACTGGAGCATCAAAATAGCATTACATTAAGCCATCCCCCAAATCCACTTGCCCATATGTGCAAGGAGAACACTTTAAAATTCAATTGCTCTTTCAGTCTTCTTTGGCTTACTTATGCAGTTCCAGGTTGCTTAATTTGAGTTTTTTGGCAAAACGTTGTGATAAAATAAAGTCCATTTTACTGCTTAAGCAAAGTGAGATAATGGCAGTAACTATAATTGTATTAACATGGTATAGTGCATACTACTAACAAACATTGGCAAAGTCAATATATCTGGCTGTTAGGATGAGAGAGTGGGCTTGCACTGTTTGTGAGATCTACATATATGTTGGCGGATGTCAGAATGAGTTAATGGTTGAATCAAGGAACCATCCAGAAATGTATTGGAATATGCTGAGTATGCACTCAGTGAAAGTTCCTGTAATCTACCTTGCACCAACCGCTTTGTGCCTTTGGATGAAGTTAAACTAGTGTCTTTGAGATCTTCAGAAGAGCTCTGCCTTGAGTCTCTGCCATAGTCAGTCATAGATCTCAATATGAATTCACCGCTTGCATGATCAAAGTTGCAACCTGTGTGTAAGCCAACTGTCTCAAGCTCACAACTAAGAAGATCAAAGTAGCAATCTTTGGCAGGGACACCTCACCATGGGACTTGACGAGTGGCCCACCAAACTCGGACCCACACCTAACTCCCATACTAGGAACCTCAGAATAATCATCAACAGCCAACAGGACATAACTACACAAGTCAATGCCATCCAGGCATCCTGCTTCCACACCCTCAAGATCCTGAGGAAGATCTTCAAATGGCTCCCAAGCAACACCATTCCTTAGTCGCCATGAATTATTTCTTCAGACTGTATATGATGGGGTTACATAGTGGAGTAATAGCAATATATGACAAAGACACAAGTTTGTCATTGTTCATTGAAACTGTTGATCTTGGGTGAATGTATGTAAAACAAAGAGACCCATAGTATAAAATAACCACAGTGAGGTGAGAGCCACATGTGGAGAAAGCCTTTTGCCTTCCCTCTGTGGACTGTATTTTCAAGATAGAAGAAATAATGTTGATGTAGGATGTAGCGGTTTGCAGACAAAATATCGAAATTAAAATATCGATATACAATAATATCGATGTTTTAATTTCGATAGTATAGAATATCGATGTCCAAAATATCGACAGACAGAATATCGTTTTTTTAAGGTATGTATGTTACTAATATCGAATTTTACTAATATCGAAATTTTGTTTAGTGTTATGTATTTTATTATGTTGTTTATATGTTTGTTAAACATGTTTTGTAATGTATGTTTGAAAATTTGTAAATTTGTTTACATTTTGCATTTTAGTATCAGAGCGGGTTGTGGGTTTATAGGGGAATAGGGTGGGAAGTAATTTAATAATAATTAATTAATTAATATATGTTTGTAAATATTTTTAATTAATAATTAATTGGTAATTAATTAATATTAATTAGTTGATTAATTAATTAATATAATTTTTTACATATTTTTAAATAATAATTAATTGGTAATTAATTAATATTAATTAGTCAATTAATTAACATAATTTTTTACATATTTTTAATTAATAATTATTTGGTAAATAAATAATATTAATTAGTTAATTAATTAATATAATTTTTTACATATTTTAATTAATAATTAATTGGTAATTAATTATTATTAATTAGTTAATTACATTAATTAGAGTATTTTTTATATATAATTTTTTGTTATTGTTAATTAATTGGGAAAAATATTATTAATTAGTAAATTAAATTAATTACAGCTAATGTGCTAATATATTTACTTTATTGTTATTGTGAATTAATAATTAATTGGTAATTAAATAATATTAATTAATTTTGGGTAAAGGGGTATTTTTAGGGTTCAGGGTGAGTTTTGGGTTTTTGGGTAAAGGGGTATTTTTAGGGTTCAGGGTCAGTTTTCAGTTCTTGGGTAAAGGGGTATTTTTAGGGTTCAGGGTCAGTTTTCTGTTTTTGGGTAAAGGGGTATTTTTAGGGTTCAGGGTCAGTTTTCAGTTCTTGGGTAAAGGGGTATTTTTAGGGTTCAGGGTCAGTTTTCTGTTTTTGGGTAAAGGGGTATTTTTAGAGTTCAGGGTCAGTTTTCAGTTCTTGGGTAAAGGGGTATTTTTTGGGTTCAGGGTCAGTTTTCAGTTTTTGGGTAAAGGGGTATTTTTAGGGTTCAGGGTCAGTTTTGGGTTTTTGGGTAAAGGGGTATTTTTAGGGTTCAGGGTCAGTTTTGGGTTTTGGGTAAAGGGTTATTTTTAGTGTTCAGGGTCAGTTTTCTGTTCTTGGGTAAAGGGGTATTTTTTGGGTTCAGGGTCAGTTTTCTGTTCTTGGGTAAAGGGGTATTTTTAGGGTTCAGGGTCAGTTTTCAGTTCTTGGGTAAAGGGGTATTTTTAGGGTTCAGGGTCAGTTTTCTGTTTTTGGGTAAAGGGGTATTTTTAGAGTTCAGGGTCAGTTTTCAGTTCTTGAGTAAAGGGGTATTTTTTGGGTTCAGGGTCAGATTTCAGTTTTTGGGTAAAGGGGTATTTTTAGGGTTCAGGGTCAGTTTTGGGTTTTTGGGTAAAGGGGTATTTTTAGGGTTCAGGGTCAGTTTTGGGTTTTTGGGTAAAGGGGTATTTTTAGTGTTCAGGGTCAGTTTTCTGTTCTTGGGTAAAGGGGTATTTTTAGTGTTCAGGGTCAGTTTTCTGTTCTTGGGTAAAGGGGTATTTTTAGGGTTCAGGGTCAGTTTTCTGTTTTTGGGTAAAGGGGTATTTTTAGAGTTCAGGGTCAGTTTTCAGTTCTTGAGTAAAGGGGTATTTTTTGGGTTCAGGGTCAGTTTTCAGTTTTTGGGTAAAGGGGTATTTTTAGGGTTCAGGGTCAGTTTTGGGTTTTTGGGTAAAGGGGTATTTTTAGGGTTCAGGGTCAGTTTTGGGTTTTTGGGTAAAGGGGTATTTTTAGTGTTCAGGGTCAGTTTTCTGTTCTTGGGTAAAGGGGTATTTTTAGTGTTCAGGGTCAGTTTTCTGTTCTTGGGTAAAGGGGTATTTTGTGGGTTCAGGGTCAGTTTTCAGTTTTTGGGTAAAGGGGTATTTTTAGGGTTCAGGGTCAGTTTTGGGTTTTTGGGTTACAGGGGTATTTTTAGGGTTTAGGGTCAGTTTTGGGTTTTTGGGGTACAGGCTTACAGGGTAAAAATAAAATAAATTTAAATTAAATCAATTAAATGAAATAAAAAAAAATATAATTACATTAAATTATTACGTTTTTAATTTATTTTAAATGTATATGTATTAGTTTTAAATTTTTAATTATGTTTTAATGTTTTTATTTAATATTTGTAAAATGATATGTATTTTAAAATTATTTTTACATTATTATTAATACATTTAAAAAAACGATATTTTTAATTTCGATATTTATGTACTACGATATTAATTTTTCGATATTTTTGTACTTACCTTTATGAAGATATGACTCCGATATTTTTGATTTCGATATTTTTGTGTCGATATTTTTGTATGTAGATATTCTGTCTGTCGATATTATGTCATACATTCGGATGTAGCAATGAAAACAAAAGGCACCATTGCTACTACAGTACCAAGGATGTAGGTAAGCGTATCAATAAATTGAGTACTTGTACATGAAAGTTTCAATAAAGCTGCCACATCACATAAGAAGTGGTTGATTGTGTGAGACCCATAGAAGGATAGCCTAGGCAAGAGGACAGTGTGTGGTATTGCATCCAAAAGTCCAACCAACCACGTTCCTGCAGCCAACAAGACACAGAGATTCTTATTCATGATTCTCGCGTAGTGTAATGGATTGCATATGGCCAAATAGCGATTAAAAGCCATGACTGCAAGGAGAATGAGTTCTGTAGATACCACGCCATGGAAGCCATACATTTGGAGAAGACATTCTGAACGTGAAACATATGTGCCACCCAAAAAGAAGTTGGCCAGCCTTTTTGGGAAAATAATTGTTGCACAAATGATGTCTAGACATGACAAATTTGTGAGGAAGAAATACATAGGGGTGTGCAAGTGTGTGTTAAAATAGACAATGGTTACAATAAGCAAGTTTCCATCAGAGTTGCAAGGTAAATCATCAGAAAGCAAACAAAAAGAGAAATTTGCAACTCTTGACAACCCTCAAATCCCAGAATATAAAAATTGTTTGTCCAGGTCTGATTTTCTTCTTTCATTGGTCTGCTGTTGGAGTCCCTGCAGTTTGGTATCCTAGTATAAGCTGCAAACAACGAGACATCTTGTGAATATACAAAGCCTGCTGCTGAAAGGATTGGGTAAATGATAGACACAAGTTAAAATTGTGAAAGGAAAAAAAGTGTTGAATTGTGAATTCACAAGTACACTCCCGACCCTTCATATAGTATACAATAGTAGCACTGCGGATATCTCATCATATTTCGTTATGAACCAGGTGATTAGATTTACCTGATTTATATTTGAAATAAGCATCATGATTAGTTGGGTGGCACGTTTCACTTCAATTCAATTTTGAAGGATCACACCATCTGTCAGCCAACCTCCTGAAATTAGTAACTCATTAATTCATAACATATAATATTTTGTTAGACTATAGGGAGACCAGCCGTCACAACATGGCCGTTATTGTGCATCGCCTTTACCACAAATCCTTAACAATGCATAAGTCTTTACCACGTAAACTGGCAAGGGTATTTATAGGGTTGTCACATGGCCCATGGGGACATTGTTGTCTCCTCTAAGTTAGCTTGAGCATGCTGTAGATTGCCCGCTGCTTTGCACTCGTTACTAAAAGACTTTATTTTTTCAACTGTTTCTAATGCCGTTTTCAAATGAGAACCCATGGCTGGGTTCACGTTCTGCAGGTTCCTGGAATTTTAACGGAACATTGTAAGCAAGGTCAAACAACAATGCTCCTTTGTATTTTGTTCTGGCCAGGCCTTAGCACCTAGATGAAACATACTAATGCAGCTGTTGTTTGGGACATTGTGCTTTGGTTTTATTGGAATACACGAGTAGGTATCACACACTTGGAGAGGGACCTTTCCAGAGGGATGAGCAAGATAGCACCTACGATGTAGATCTACCATCTATAGGCTAAGGTATGGGGTCTGTATGGACTAACTGCTATGCTGACTGTACTTGTATGATGCATTTTTCTGCTTGTTGTGGCACATATACTGCATATTAGAGCATGTTAGTTAAAATAAATATTTTAAACTTGCTCGCATCTCTGTCAAATCTCATTGTGGACAAGTACAAGAGTGCGAGTGAAATGGCGTGTCCCTGCAACTTCAATTCCTGAGAGATTCAGGAGTGTTGTGTTCTGGGGTGTCTAATCATGTGTTTCTCTGTGAGGTAATAGGAGAACAAGTGAGACCCTATAGCTAGTCGGTCCATGGCTCTTGGGTACTAAGGTAGCAGGATAACTAATTCTCTATATACTAAGGTGCCATAATCCTGTGCATAGTTCTGTATTTGTGCAGAATCCCTGCAACATGGCACCACCAACATTTGGTATGGTACTTATACACGGGCCCCTGAGTTGCACTTTTGCTTGTCCACGATACCCTCCACCCAATTCCCGAAGACTTTGTGGTGGGGGGGGTTTAGCCTCCTATGTTCGTAGGGTATCCCTATTTCTATAGGTTGAAGTTTAAAAGGTATTTTGTCCATATTTTGCGCTACAGTTTCCGTTGTTATTTTTACTTTTTAATATGACAAAACCGTTTGCTATTGTGGCTCCTCACGATGTGGCGGTTACAGCTTACTTAACTCAACACAAGTCCCAATGCGTGGTCTAACATTATTTTCATGGTTGCGACGTATCCCGCATACCGCTTTAAGTTTTTCTATCCTTAGGCTATGTTTTCCGCGGTAGATGTGAATGATAATTTGTTTCATGCATACAAGGTTGCTGCTACTCCAGAAGCATACAATAATTATGCATTGCTTGCAGTTCTGTTGACATTCTGGGAGCATACCATTTGGTTTAATGGTGCCCTTCCTCACCCTGTTTCTTTTGTTCGAATGGAGCCCTTATATATCATTGGGGCCACTTGGCTGATTTTACACCACATCCAAATTATCTCAATGTTACTTTCATCCAAATTATCTCAATGTTACTTTCATACAGCTCTGACTGTTGTACACACAGTTGGTTCTTCTTCTTAGACTAGTTATACAGTTTATGTTTTGGGCACTTCAGGCAGCTCCGGCTGGAGCTGCTCCTCAGGCACCAGGTCACGGTGGAGGGCTTGTGATTAACCTCATCGTGATTAACTCTGTGATGGGAAAACTTCCTCAAAATCGGGATGACTTGCCGTTTTTGATTGCACAACATTTTGAGCAGCTTAAGGCTGTTTTTTCACATAAATCTCCTGTCAAAAAACACAGGATCCTTACAATGAGTTTGCCTAGTGGCTTGATTCCTAATTTAGCTGACTGTGCCACCTGGGGTCTATACTGTGCTTTGGCACCCCCTCCATGAGGGTTCTGCCGAGTGTTCTGAAGAAGGCACAAGATAAACATGGGGCTGGTCCAGCCCTGGATTTGGGGATGAAATTAGTGGGAAATTAGTAGGAATGTTCCCTGTTGTCACCAATATCATCTGGCCAACATTACGGGTGAAGCACTTTGCTTGCAAGTGCACTCATGCCTAATGACGGACATGGATCGGGAGCATATTATTAATGCGGATGTGTATACATCTTAGGGTAGCAAGAGCTTGGGGATTCAGCCATTTACACAGGCACAGAATAAACCCCCTCCTGAAGAGGAGGGTCATCCAGTCTTTCCTAAAAAGGAACAAGAACCAGCGGCAGCAACAACAGAAGCCTGGTTCTCATGCAGGTTCGCCTCCACCTGATGCTTCTGAACGTAGATATGATTTGCGTGAATGCTCTAAAATTAAGAATTAAGGAACCTGAGAGTTTTCAAGTTCCTGATCCTTGTTCTCCTTGTTCCTTTCAGGAGTCGTCGGATAAAAAATTTGGCAGAGGGGACGGCAGAATCATAGACAAGGCGAGTCTACACAGGCAAGACATGACCCCCAGCGCCAGTTTGACGTAACAGTCAAACAGGAGGAACCACTCGAATTTCGATTCAGAAGAAAACAGTTGCTGCTTATGCCTCAGATGGTGAGAACCCTCCTCCTTAACAGGAGCTGTGTGGTTACCCTCCTCAACAGGGCAGCAGAGGTTACCATAGTGCGCCAGACACTCCACCAGTGTCTGGAGGCGAAGGCAACAAACACTCTCATTACCTTTGAAATAGCTGACACTCGATTTGCTCCTTCTGATAGGCTTTATGAGTGAACCTCAAAGTTGAAGGTGATATTAAACGTACTGTTAAGGCAGTGTTTTGGAACAATATCACATCTTCTCATGACATTTTTTCCTAGCTTCCTACAGAGGAGAGTATGTTATTCTACCAAGTTTTTCGCAACATGTACCTGATGGAGCTAAAATTGCTTATGCTTCGGAGTGGGCATTCACCATGACTCCTGCATTATATCGCAATCAGGTTGGTTGGGACAAAGATTCACTGGTACATGTGAATCCTTCCCATTCTACACCACAGCCCCAACCGCAATATCCGATCAAATGAGATGCTAAAGCATCTGAAGTTGACATTTTGACTCAATTGGGATATCACGGTGTAATTGAACCCTCTGTTTCTACAATGAATAATCCACTTTTTCTGATATTGAAACTGAACGGTTCATGTTGCACAGTTTTAGACTACAGACATTTGAATAATCATGTCTGTACCTTTGCTATGCTTTAGTTCACAACATTGTTCAAAAAAAGTATAAAACCACTTTGGATATTTCCAATGGATTTTTCAGCCACTCTTTGGCTCCTGAAAGCTCTGATTTGACCACATTCATCACTTCTGGCAATCAGAGACGATATGCGAGATTACCTATGTGATATAAGAATAGCCCAGGCAAGTTTGCAGCACACATTGTTTCAATTTTACATGAGATTGACCCTGATGCCTTTTCTTACGTGATTGACATTTATTTGACATCTGATGAGATAAATCCATATCTCATGCTTGTGGAACCCATTGTCACACATTTTGTGAAGTTAGGCTACAAATTAAATTTAGCGAAGACTCACATTGCCTTTTTGTCATTCCTTTTCCTTGGTTATGAACTCAATAACAAATGTAGGTGGTTGCCCTCCACTTTTTGGAGAAATGTTCCCAAATGCAACCTCCATATACCCTCAAATAAAGTGCAATCGTGCTGGGTTTTTAAAATGATGCCCAGCGCATCAAACCACTATACACATTGATACAACCCCCCTTTTTGTCTTCCAGTTGGCTTCTGGAACATACTGCTGTCCTTAGGTCTCTGCAGTCTGATCTGCTTGCGACTCAATTCTTGTTAATGAGACACAATACAACAAATTTGGTCATAAGGATTGCACCAGGTGTGTTAGGATTTACTTACGTAATTTTAGATGACGGGGACATGGTTCCTATAGCTTATAAATCTTGTTTACTATACTGAAGCTGAGATGTGTTTTTCTTCCACTGAAAAGATTTTGACAGCAGTCTAGATGCCAATTCTGAAAGAATGCTCTTTGACTCAGGGTAAATGCATTTTCATGGTTTCACCATTGCCTGTTTTTGAAGCAGTCATGAAGGCTAGCGTACCGAACTGGTGCCTGCGATATTGCCGTAGGCTCAAGTAAACCACACCGGCAAGCGGACATCCTTCCCCGGTGGCGGCGGAGGGCCAAATGTCATATTTACCGTGTTTCCTTGTCTTTAGGTACACGCGCATGGGCCCCGCGTGAACATAAAAGAGTCCCCAGTGCACCGTGAATCCAGAGAAGCCCGCATGCATTCCCCATGATTCCACAAGTACTGTTATCCTTTTTAAAGTGGGTTTATCTTGCAAATGTAAACTTCCTGATTTATTTAATTGGTGGCAGCGATACCAGAATGAAAATGTGGTTATGCATTTAAATGAACCAGGCTTTATTATTCCATGTATTGGTGATATATAAACCTGATATTCATTTTATTTATTGATAGAGCTATTCCTAATATTTATGCAACACCAGTGTTCCTGAAGTCCTATTTACTGTATTTATTCTCAACCTGAATCCCAGAGTGCTGTAACAAATGAAATGTGAATGTGCTTCCTTAATTGATCCCTATTTACAGCAGAGAACTTTTATATAAAGGAATCGTATTTTTCTACAGCAGTGGTGTGGTGTCCTTCTTTTTGGTGTTACTGTGCAGGGGGTTATTATTGGGTCAGAGCCGGCTTAGCCCTACAGCCTTCACTGCCTTGACACTTGAGCCAAGCTACCCCCTTTGTGCTGGGCTTGCCCATCGCAGGTCCAACACTTATATTCACAAAAATATTGTAGTTCATATAATGGATGTGATATTTTTCCAGGACAATACTTAAAATTCAATATTGTGGTAGAAAGACAGAGACAGCTTTAAAAATAAAGAAATAAATCAGTGCATTAAATATCGACTTTCATACTATACTAGACAATTACATATTCCTCTTGGAGGCACCACATCACGAGTGCAAGTGAAGCACAAGCCCTTCGTACTGGGAGCCTTGCCTTTCAGGTCCTAGCCTGAGGCTTCACAGTGACAATAGATGAGATATTCAGACACATTCCTTTCCGCAATGTATACACCTAGTCAAAAAGTATTTACCATATAAAGCACTTAAGGCAAGTAACCTAGCAGAAGAAAAATAAAATTCTGCTCTCTGAGTGCCATCCATCTTAAAATGTTTCATGTCTGAGAAGGAATCAGAGCACTGGAGCTGTTTTGTTTTGTGTGTTCTTATTTTCACCAGAGTGGTATTTACCATCATATTACATGTGTGAAGTGGTCTATTACGCCTTGTTGCCACTGCACAATCAATGTAAGCCTCTTGCTTTGCAAAAAAAAACGATGTAAACCTTTTATACGGCTTTAAAACAGCTCACATTTCTGCAGGAAATGAAACACATTCAAAAACCTCCAGTCTTCGGCATATCTATTTCTGGGGATTAAACAGAACCAAAGTCAATACAAGCACAGATCACAGAAGTGGCAGCACCCCTCTTAGACAGTCATGTAGTACAGCCCCAGAGTCACATGAAATGCTGAGCAATTGTTTATTACAATTAACAGATTTAGAGAAGCTGGACTGGGAAAGCCAACAGGATGCTTTAGAAGGGTGGTGCGAATGACTGTTGTTGATCTGCATTTTATATTCGGTGTATGGACACGAGGGAGAGAGAGTGGGGGACTTTTGGGCCATTTTTAGGGTGAAGTTACGAGGATGGGTGCTTCTGTCAGGCATTACCAGCTGTTGATTAACCTTAAATCTTAAATTTCACATCTTGGTCTTCAGCTGAAAAGTGTAACTGTTGGACAGGTAAATACTGATAATTAATACCCTTTTCAGCGAGGCACACATCACTGTTAACTCTCTGTCCAAACAGTAATACCCGTGTATTGGTAGAAGGTCCATATAAGCACGTTTCATTGCTAGCATCCAACAGAAAAGCTCCCAGCAGACAAAGATGGTACAATGGAGTTAGGTATGGAAGGATAGCATTCTACCTATGTGTGTTCTATCTGCTTCACTCTTCTGCGAATGTATATTATAAGTAATAAACATTCAACATTCCAACATTGCACAGTGGGTTGAGCGGCCACTACAGCTATTTGCCCATAAATTGCAGGTCACATGTTAGAATTATGCAGGACCAAACCACATTCCAGGCAATACACAATGTGAGCACTTCTATTAGGGCGAATGTGAATATTACTTTTAATTGTTTTATATTTCTATGCCAGCTTTTCACTCATTTATCTGCCCGAGGGCTTCTGGCACTGGGTCCTGGTTAGTAGCTCTTTGAACACTGGAAGTTTAAATGTGAAAAAGTAAATGTATTTTTAAATTTCAAAAGATAAGTTTATTGAATGCATATCAAAAGAGAACAGCAAAGTATCATTTGTGAAAGCATCAAAAATACACTGCGAAGGGTATCAATAGTAGCATATAGGCAGGAGATCACAAGAGAAGTGAACATTTATGGCAGAAATATAAAAGTAGAAACAGGCTCAAGAATTGATAAGTATACCACTACAACGAGATTAACAAAATAAAAAAGAAAAGTATTCACAAAATCAGAAAATTAAAGGAGGCTGAGCAACTTCTTGCATAGAGGGGCTGGAGCAAAAGTTAATATGATATACAGAGTACCACCGAGCTAAGTACGAGAGTTTGGAAACATCTTTCTAGTTTTTTGTTATCTGCTGAAAAGCAGCTGCCAGGAACAAATCAATGATTTGCAATTGTGTTTTAATGCTAATCCATCCAGTGAAAAGGCTCACCAGAAAAATGTTCACAAAAGATAGGGGAATGTTAGTACCAAAAATAATATTAATTTGTGACCAGACTTGTTTCCAAAAATGCAAAACCTGTGGACATGAAAAAAGTAAGTGTTGAAGATCTGCTTGTGGAAGTGAACTTGATCAACAATCACCGGGAATATCAGGATGCATTCTGTGTAAGGAAACCGGTGTTAGTAGGAGTCTGTTCGTGTAGTGGTAGCCGCTCTGGATGACTTGCTGATTTTCGTCCAAATTTTATCCCAAACAGGAATGGGCTTATGTGTACCCAGGTCAGGTACCCAAGAAAGCTCAATGTTTTTTTTACTCTTGCCGTTGAGGGGTTCAATAAACAAGTGTAAAGAGTGGAGGCCTTGGGCAAACTATGAAGGATGCTTGACCAAGTATAATCTGGTGGTGGAGAGGGGGAAGGCAAGGATTTAAAATAAGAGTGTGAATCTAATATAGCTGTGTGTGAAGCTAAAAATATATGAAAAAATGAGTGAGATAAGTTGAAAAGGTCCTTTGAAGAAGTGAGGAAGGTGTCAATATTATCATTATTATTATTATTGAATAATTGATCTACCCTCAGAATGCCCCTATCTCTCATGGTTTTCAAATAAATAGGTTTGGAAATAATGTTAAAAAAAAAGACAAGTCAACGCTAATTAGATCAACTCCATTACTGAAAGGGATTAGTTGGAAAGAGGGATGGGAAGATCGTGTATCGCTCTACGCCGACGATATGTTGATATATTTGACGGATCCAGAAAGGAGCATACCGACACTCCTCGCACTTTGTGACGCCCACGGGAGAATGTCTGGATACACTTTGAATTGGTCGAAATCTGTACTCTACATCCTGAAGGGACCAGAGCCCTCCCTCGCGGCGGACTGCCCACTTATGCGCACCACTGGCTCCTTTAAATACCTAGGCATATATATCACCGACAGTCCGGCAGACTTCTTTGACAAAAACCTAAAACCACCCCTGGAACGGCTGCGTAGCGACGTGAAACACTGGGCGTCGTTGCCCCTAACACTCCTCGGCAGAGCAGCACTGTACAAAATGATGGCTCTCCCGAGATTTTTATACGCACTAGAGAATCCTCCGTACCCGGTCTCGTCACGATTCTTTCAACAAGTAACGGCATTGGTAACCAATCTCTTATGGGGCAACCGCCCAGCATGCATTGAACACGTCAAACTAAACAGAAGTTGGTACGAGGGAGGGATTGCGCTGCCCAACCTTCAAATGTACTACTGGTCAGCGCAGCTTAAAGCTATTAACCAATGGCTTCATGCGCCTCAGGAAGACCCAGCTTATAGGGCTGACAGGGCGCAATTAGGCACTGACAGCATGCTATCAGTACTCTATGGCAGAGGCCAAGTAGCAAAATTGATTGGGCACACGAAACACACAGCCACTATATGGCATGCAGCACAGGCGAAACTGGGTTTGAAGGGTACGTTTACAAAGCTCACCCCGCTCTGGGATACCAAGGCGCTGGGACGACTGCGGCGAAGTAAGGGATTTGCACAATGGGACAGCATCGGAATATCCACGGTGGGAGACCTCTGGGACAGGGGAAAAGTGATCCCATTCACCCTGCTCCAGCAACAATATAACTTAGGACCGAACGAAACGTACAGGTACCTGCAGATCAGACACGCATTGCTGCAGGCCATACCGCAAGACACTGACGTCCTGGAATCCTCTCCACTAGAGGACAGGCTACTCACTGAATACATGCAGCATGGTGCAACTTCACTTACCTACTGAAAGCAGACCGATAAACTACCAGATCCTACACTGAAATTGCGAGAGAGATGGGTGGAAGAGGTGGGCGACATGGACGATACAGAGTGGAATGATGCGCTGGCGTCCCCGAGGGAGGAGGGAATTTCGGCCAAGTTCAGACTGGTACAACTCAAAATCCTACATAGGATATACTACACTAGAACCACACTACACAAGCTACAAAGGGCACCACATCCCTATTGTCTTCGGGGATGCGGGGAGGAGGGGACATTGAAATGAAATGAAAGTGAGTTTTATAAAGCGCGTTACAACCCGGAGGCCTCGTAGATGCATGTCTCGGGGAGTCTACTGACTTACTTAGAGAAGAGGAAGGTTTTAAGGTTTTTGCGGAATTTTAGATGATTGGGCTCCCTGCGAAGCGTGGAGGGTAAAGAGTTCCAAGCCGTGGCAGCATTCAGGGAGAAGGAGCGTCCGCCCCACTTGGCCCGTTTGATCTTGTGTGTTGTTGCCAGAAAGGCCGTGCTGGAACGCAGTGATCTTTGAGGATGGTAAGGGGTGGCTAGGGAGCAAATCATTGCAGGGGCGTTTTTCCACATGGCCTTGTGCATTATGCACATAGCCTTGAATTTTACCCTGTCCTGGATGGGCAGCCAGTGTAAATTCCTCAGGGCAGCAGTGCCCGAGTGCCTACGGGTCAGGCCGAGCAGGAGGCGTGCTGCTGCATTCTGAGTGACTTGCAGCTTTTTAAGTGTGCTGGTCGGTGCACCCAAATACAGAGCATTCCCGTAATCAAGACGGGACAGGATGATGGCCTGGACCATTATCCTGCGCGCCTGAAAAGGGAGGAGTGGTAGGACTTTCCGCAACATTCGCATCAACCCGAAGCAAGTGGCGGAGAGTGTTGTGGCTTGCTGGTTAAAGCTTAGGGTATCATCCAACCACATGCCCAAGCTTTTGATTCGCTTTTTTGGCTCTGGGGGAGGACCCATGCAGGGTGGCCATTCTAGGACATTAATCCATACCCTCTGGGAATGCCCATTAGTAACCGACTACGGGAGACAAGTGATGCGTATTATTTCACAAACACTTGAGGTCTCGCAAGTACCATTGATTTTAAAAACTGAAAATGCTGATGTTATAGCGCAGATCAGATTTTTTTGCTGTCCCACTGCATTAATAGCGCCGAATTTGCTGTGAAGGCGATATTTACTAATTTTACCATCTATAGCGACCTGTGCTCAATCACTCGTCCTGCCCGCCTCGGTCCGACTCGGCAACCAGTGCCGTAGAGCGGAGGGCGGGTCAGGCAGAGCCAGGTCACTTCCGCCTGCAGCGAGCGGTTAGCGCTCTAGTTGCTGCATGCTGAGGAGTACATAGCCCCCTCGTCGCAGTGAACGCGCAGCGGTCGCGCGCAGCGAAGCGCCTGAGACGCGCCAGAGAGAAGCCCGTCTGCGCCCGTCCGCGACAGGACGGGACCAGGGGCCTCCCTCCCCACTCCGGTATCCAGTATTGCCATGGCCTCTACGAGGAATGCCTGTATCAGGTACACCCCACAGTCCCTTTTAGCCCTTCAACCCAAAGGTCAATTAAGGTGTGCAATCGATAACTGGCCATTTCCTGAAGGCCCGTTTTCTTGCCCATTATGCAGATTCCAAGCCACCTCTAACTCCATTGTAATGGGCTCCGTTAGGGCTAGCAGTACTATCACTAAAGTTACAGGTTGGAAAAGCTTCCTCCTAAATGTCCGGTCCCTTCCCCGACATTATGTTGAGTTATGGGACACTATCCAAAGCCATAAGCCCGAAATATGTTTCCTCACGGAAACCTGGCTGAAGCCCCACACGGTCCCATCAATAACTCTGGGGATCCCTCAAGGTTACAAAATCCTAAGGCAGGATCGTCCTATAAAAACTGGGGGAGGGACAGCCATCATTTTTAAAGAAAATCTCCATGTCACGGTCCAGGAGCAAGTTATTTTGCCCACCATGGAAATAATGATTTTCTACATCAATATCGGAGCTAAGGAACACTGGAAAGGAGCCCTGGTATATCGACCCCCGGGCTCCACAGCAGGTTTCTCACTTGCTCTTACCGAGATACTAGCCCCTCACCTAAGAGCAAAAGAAAACTTTATCTTACTCGGTGATCTCAATTTTCATGTAGATGTTGTAGACGACCCTGACACTAAACTCCTCCTAGCTGACCTTGCTCTCCTAGGTCTTCATCTAAGAAATTGTGGCCCCACTCATAGAAAGGGCCATACATTGGACTTAATATTTACCAATCACCCTTTAATACACTGCCACCCTCCCAAAGCCATCAGTTGGTCAGATCATAGCCTGCTGGAATTCTCCTTTCTACTACTTGAGAAACCCCCGGACCGCTGCGCCAATTTGAGTATTACCAAAAGGTCGTGGCATAAAATTACTCTGGACTCCTTTGAACAACTCTGGAGAGAGCCAACAATCTCTGACTCTGACAATGTTGAAGTGGCTCTATCCAAATTAAATAACACCCTTCTGGATATTACCAACTTGCTAGCCCCTCAAAAGACTGTCAATAAACCTCTGACCACCAATAAAGAACCATGGTATTCTGAATCATTAAAATTGGAGAAACAAAAATGTAGGAAGCTGGAAAAACAATGGAGGAGAAATCACTCTCTTGCTAGCAAAGAACTTTACCAGCAGGCTTTATCCTCCTACCATAAAAACATTAAAAAGGCGAGGAAAGCCTGCCTGTTGTCTCAGCTTGATGGAGCGGCCAACTCAACTAAGGAACTGTATAAAATTCTTAGGACCTTCGCCAACCCCCTGGCCTGTGAAAGTTCTGACACTTTCACACAAGAGTTGTGTAACAATATCTCCACATTTTTTGAGGACAAAATAGACACCATTTACAATAAAATTCTTATCAAGCACCCTAACAATTTGGAAGTCCCTAGCACTTTGTGCAAAGAAACTCCTACCGAGACCCTTGAAGTCTTCCCAGAAGTCACAGAAAGTGATATACTTACCCTCCTGAGTAATGTGAAATCTGGTTCCCCTCGGGATCTTCTCCCTGCCAGAGTAACTAATAACCTGGGCAGCTTACTATGTCCTATAGTCATGAAGATCCTCAATCTCTCTTTCACAGAGGGTAAACTCCCGCAACAGTGGAAAGAGGCAGTTGTGAATCCGATACGCAAGAACACCACCTCCCCCTGGACGGAACTCTCCAACCTTCGCCCCATCTCTCTTCTGCCCCTCCTGACTAAGTTGGCTGAGAAATTTGTTAACTCTCAGATCTCCAGCTTCATAGAGGCGACAGGGGGCCTGGACCAATCTCAATCTGGGTTCAGGCCCAACTACAGCACCGAATCTGCTCTCCTCTCCGTGACCGACAACATCAAGATGTCACAGGATAGAGGAGGATCAATGATTCTGGTGTTGTTAGACCTGTCAGCAGCTTTTGATACTGTGTCACACAAAATCCTGTTGAACAGACTTCAAGGAGTGGGCATTAGAGGCCAGGCGCTTGCATGGCTGGAGAGTTTCCTATCTGGGCGTACACAATCTGTCAGCTTGGGCCCCTATCATTCCATCACTAGGGAGCTCACCAAAGGGGTGCCACAGGGCTCATGCCTAAGCCCCACATTGTTCAATGTGTATGTGGCCCCCCTTGCTGAGTTTGTGAGGAAGTACGGATTCACACCAGTGTCGTATGCCGACGACACCCAACTCCTCTTCCCTTTCCATGCCCTCAATGCTAATGTTAGGGAAAAATTTGCGGAAGGCATGAGGGCCATCTCTAACTGGATGGCCTCCAACTACCTCCAGTGTAATGTCGGGAAGACAGAGGTGATGCTTTTTGGTAAAGCTAGCATGCTCTGGTCTCCCGACTGGTGGCCCCAAGACCTGGGACCAGTACCTTCCCCAAAAGCCACTATAAAAAATCTAGGAGTGAAACTGGACCAAAATCTAACCCTAAAGGATCACGCGAACGTGATTGCTGGAGCCTGTTTCCATACCATTGGCTTACTCAGACGTATCTTCCCTCTTTTACCTGACATCTATAGGAAGACACTGGTACAGACCCTTGTAATAAGTCGTCTTGACTATTGCAACGGGCTCCTGATACTAGCCAATGAGGATGCCATCAATAGGCTGCAGGTGGTCCAGAACACGGCGGCCAGACTGATTCTGAACGCCCCCCCTAGAACTCCTTCTGGACCCCTGTTGAGAGAACTTCACTGGCTCCCGGTACGCCAACGGATCAAATTCAAGATCTGTTGTACTGTCCACAAATGTCTTTTTGGAAGTGGCCCCAGCTACCTAGCCCAACTATTCCATCCTTACAGACCGGAACGTGATCTACGGTCCAGCAACCAGCTCCTGCTTAATTCTCCTTTTATTAAAAAGACCAGACAAGGTGGCCGCGCCCTCTCCTCAGTGGGGCCAACTCTGTGGAACAATCTGCCCCTTAGCCTTAGACAGATCTCCCACCACCTTACATTTAGGAAAGCACTAAAGACCAATCTGTTCACTGCTATGTAAGCCTTCACCTCCTCACTACGCATCTTCAGCTCACCGGTACTGTTGCTATTTTGTCACCTGTGCTTGCGGCCATAGCGCGGAGATAACCCTTGGGTTCGATTCTGGCGCTTTATAAGCATTTAAATAAATAAATAAAAAAAAAAGTACCAGAGCCACGTAAATGTATCTTGAACGTTTGGGAGCCGAATGACTTATCCAGATATGGTTAAATATGGGGCACGTTGGGCATTATGGTGGCAAAGAGAGATATAGCACAGAAATGGGGCGCGTCGGAACTACCTACCTTAGCGATGTGGAACAGGCACATGGACATGCTTATGATTACAGAACGTGCAGTGTATGTAACTAGGGCTATCCCTTGCAAATGGAACAAAGTGTGGACTCCTTGGAATGTATATTGGGGGGGACATATGTGACCCACTGCCCGAAGATGATGTCTCTAGCTCCGATGAAGATGATGAGGAAGAGGGAGGGGGATAAGACAAGTATCAGGGGGCAGTAGACCTAAGCAATATGAATAATGATATATCACGAATGATACTGTAATAAGAAACTTCGGGTGTACATGACTGTCTATTTTCATCTCTACCGTGCTATTGTTGTATTGAATGTCAACATGTATGTTTGTTACACTGAAAAAGTAATAAAAATTGTTTAAAAAAAAAAAAACAGACAAGTATTGTCAGTGATAGAGCCCCCTTTGACAAAGCCTGTTTGTTCTTTACCTAACAATTGAGAGAGGTAAGATTCCACTTGGAGAGCTAACGTTTTAGAGAAGAAACGGGTCGGTAGTTTTTACAATAATGAAGATCTTTGCCTTCCTTTAGGATACGACAGATCAGTGCTTCCAGGAGATTAAATGAGCAATTACCAGAAACAAGAAAAGAAGAGAATAAAGTATATAATTTAGGTAGAATTAGTTAGGCAAAGTGCAGAAAAAATTCAACAATAAAGCTGACTGGGGCAGGGGCCTTATCTTTCTTGAGTGTTTTAAGTGCATTGAGTAATTCAGTCTGAGACGGGTCAGAATCAAAGAGCTTCCTTATGTGAAGACGAGGTTGAGTGCTTTTGGATTGAGGAAAGGTAAAGAGAGATGTCCTTGTCTGTGGGAGTGATCTTTAGTGTATAAAGTTATTCATAGAACCAAACAAATTCTTGTAGAATATTGGCATCTTTGAATTTAGAAATGTTAGTGTCCCTTATTATAGATTCTATAAGGAGTTTATTTTGTTTGGCCTTAAGATAGTTGGCTAACAGTCTACCAGATTTATTCTGTCCTCTGTAGAATTCGGCACTTGTCTTTAATAGAAATAAGGAGGCACTGTCTGTCATAGCTTTATTGTATTGAATCCTAGTATTAATCAGATCAGTTAGACACTCTATTGATTTGGAGGTATAATAGGTATGCTCTAATTTCTTAATCTTAGAGAGGAGTTCCGTGTTCAAAGACCGGGCTATTTTCCGTTTGTTAGAGGTGAATTGCATAATTAAGTCACATGCAGAAGCATTGAAGGCATCCCAAATTATATGAAAGAGCAAAGTGTCATTGCTATTCAAATGAAAGTATTAATTGAAAAAAGAAATAAAGCAGGGAAATATTGAAGCACCATTTCCGGTGATGGTCAGGTTGAGGCAAGATATCTAGCTGGCTGAAAACAGGGCGTGATCAGAAATAAGTATGGGGCCTATATCAGTGGACAATAAAGATTGGGAAACCTTGAGTGAGTGATGTGAATATATAATAAATTCTTTACTGGGTTTGCTGAGGTGAAGAGTAAAAGTATACTCTGCAGGGTCAGCTTACACAGTCTCCAGACATCATTTAGGTGAAGATGCTTTATAGTTTGTGTGAAAGTTTTATGTGCTTTTGTAGGAATGAAAGAAACTTTGGATTTCCGGTCAAGGAATGTGTTGTAAACGAATCTAGGACCCTATTTAAATATTCCCGATGTATGCCCTTATGTGGTTATATCAAATCATATCCTTCTAAAGGCATAAGAATCATACCCATATTAAGTCATAGCTAATGCAGTCCAAATACGGCAAGGCTACTCCCATAGACTCCTAGAAAGCACAACGCATTCTTAAACAAACCAAGCCTCCAGCAGCCCGGGAATTCCCCCTGCTTCTGTATTGATTTGTCTAGAACTCCTAGAGTGCTGAAAGAACTGCGAGTTCTTAGTGACGTTTTATGTCCAACCTTACGTCAAACTCGGCACCTTCCAGGTATAAATATACCAGCATCTGCCCTAGCAAAGGACACGGTGGTTTGGAGCAGATCGGCTATCTACTTGCCCGACGCCCTGCTGTAGCGAGAGCCGAAGGAAGCCGACCCTCCCATTGACGCACTGAGAGAGACGCTGTCTTTTCTCCTGCCGAGAAATCCAGCTCCAGTGTTTCCCTGTCACCCTTGCGGGTTGCTGGGAGATCGAGTCCTGAGAGAGCGATACAAGACCTCCTTCATTCTATACCTAAGGTACGGAGCTGATTAGACCGTTAGAGAATTCTTGATTCAGATTCTTGGCAGAAACTACCTTAACTCAAACTATAACTCATTTACTCCTTCCCATGTACTAGGCTTTGGTTAGGTTCACCGGGGTAGGCGTATCTTAGAAGCACAAGTTGAGTACGTTTAGTCATTATTTTATCATTGTATGTATTTTATCTATTTTCAACACCGCATGGCTTAGAAACCATACCATGCTTTTACAGTACTATTTTACAGTACTCCTTTTACTATACGCACTTCACTTTATGACAAGTATTGCATGAGAAAGAAGACTGTTCAATAAATAACCTCTTTTATTGAAAACGCCTGTCTCTCTGTTTCTCTGCACTTCTGGTGAAACTAAGCATGCATGATTGACTGAGTAAAATAGCTATCTATTGTTTCCGCGACTCTGGAGATATACTCCTTGTTCTAGGGGAGCAAAGTTGTCATGTTTATGCGGTTGTCAGAAACGAATCCCTTCTTGTGAATTCGAGAAAGTTTCTAGTGCCCTCTGAGCTAGCTGGCATTCATAATTAAGTTTAACATATTCAATAGAGACTATCGTTTATGTTATTCCAATGCGCAGAGCCTATTGGGAATATAGGAACTATACTACAAATGGGTGAAATACCTGATTACAATGCCTAGCAAGGATTACGTTATTAGCCATGTTGTGAGTAATCAGTTGATGGATTTCGGTCCAAAAGGGGGCATCACCAGAAGTAGGAACATAAACATTAAAAAGAAAGATCGAAACTCCATCAATCTCTGATTTGGTAAACAACCATCTACCCTCTTTATCTATCTCTTGTGAAAGGAGCAAAACATGCAATGATTTATGAACTAAGGTGATAACACCATTTATTTTGCCATCGCCAGGTGAGAAAAAGACTTCACCTACCCAGTTTTTCTTAAGCTTTAAAGATTTAGACTCTGTGAGATGAGTTTCTTGTAACAAAACAATTTTAGCATCCAGTTTAGATAGGTAAACTAATACCCGTTGTATCTTAATAGGGGAGTTTAAGCCTTTAACATACCATGTAATGATTTTTAAAGCCATAAACTAAAAAAGCTAAATGAATAATAAAATTACTCGCCATAATGCATACATCATTAGGAGGTAAATAAGATACGAATAGATATAGAATAACATTGAAACTTAAAAAAGTGAGAAAGGGGGAAGAAAAAGGAAAAAGAAGCATCATAAGTGGTGAGAACCAATGTAGTAGGAGAGATAGAAAGGGAGAAGTATATGAAAGTGGAATAAGATTGAGTTACAAAGAAAAAGAACACGAGGAGAAGTAAAAACATACCTACAAAAAATTCAGGACAAATGAAAGGTGGGGGAGGATGAGGCCACATGGAACAATGACACGTCCAGACTCCAAGGGAAGGGCAGGAAGAGCTGCAGAAAAAAACAACATGTACAGCAAATGAAACGGACGGGAAGAAGAATAAACCTGTAAGGAGAGAAAAAAGGTTAGTAATATTTAGAACCTAGTAATAAACCAAAAGCTTGAACTAGCAATTAAACCAATGGGAGAATCAAAGTAAAACATAGATAATAAAACATGAGATACAATTAAACAATATTATTTGCGGTGCAGAAATGAAGTATCCATAGTCTTTGCATTGCAAGAGTATAGAAATCTGTTCAGTCTCATGGAATCCTCATGGGAAGTAGTCTTGTTATTGTAAGTCACCTTAAAAAGACAAGGGTGAAAAACGCAGAAGTGAGCACTGATGGAGCGAAGTTGCGGTCTCAATGCTAGGAATTCCTTACGTCTGTCTGAAGTAGTCTTTGCATAGTCTTGTGAAAAAAAACAAAGAGTTGCCTGACAACGAAATACGTTTGATGTACCTGACAGATGTTAACATTTTAAGCACATCAGTGTATTTCAAGAAGTACAAGAGGATCCCTCACTCTGGAAGAAGACGTAGAAGATGCAGGACCCAACCTGTGTGCACGCTGAATATTGAGAAGAGTTCCTTTAGGTGAATTAAGAATTTTTGGATGGAAAGACTTAAAGAAAACAATAGGACCTGACCCCTCTGAACCCTCTGGTAAACCATAAATTCGGAGATTGTTTCTTGGGTTTGTGTTTTCAAAGTTTTCAACGTGTTTTTAGAGTGACATCATTTGAGACTGGAGGGCTTCCACTTTGATCCTAGACGAGAACAAGAGACTCTTAAAAACAACATTTTTTACAAAGGGCTTAATCATTTATAAACACTGAAAGGAGAGGCGCAACTTTAACCCAAAGCATTGGTACTCAACTATCAACCTTGGGAGAGTGCAAGAACATTTAACTGAGAGACTCATTACCTTTGTAGAATGCAAAGGATCATACAGCGAACAAGTGCACAGTGGTAGTATGTTCTAGAATGATAGTGGCAGAACAGATAAAGCTATACCTCCAATCACCATCTCCTTATGGATGGACCTCCCACCACTGGCTGACATCAATAAGGTGGAAGCTCCCCTTTTAGGTAAATGTGATGTCCTTAGATTGGGAAAATGAAACAAACTAACACTCTGCAGGTTGAGTGCATACAGGCATACAGACATGCACACAGAATGCACACAGAATGGTACAGACATATGAAAGGAGTGTTAGGGGCTGAAGATGGCAGACGTATGGCAGAGGAACAACAGGAGGGAGCTGCAGCAAAGCGCCTTTAGTAACAGAAGTCCTGTGCAAGGTGCTCACAGTGTATCATGCCTGCAATTCATGGTCTGAAGAGCATCAAAAAGCAGGGTAAATATGAAAAAAGTAAGATGCTTGAGTGTAACTACATCAAGTAGCTCTTACCTTCTGGAGTAACTGGATTATACAGAAACCTGCAGCAAGTAACAAGAAGCAACGGGGAAAATTCAGGACTTAGCAGAGACAGCACAGAAGGCCTGCAGTCTCCTCCCATGGAATGTCTCGTCTCAAGCCCATGTTCTGGCTGGCAATGACATTTAATGGCAGCAGACATTCCACAGGGGCAGGATCCTCCAAGCCAGTTAGACTTTAAGAGCAAATTTGTCTGCTCGTTAAAGGTTTCAAGCCTGGTCCCCAGGGTAAAATCTTTCTGATGCAACAACACACACTTTGGAGTCTTCTGGGACAGGCCGCACCAGTGATTTTTTATGTTGTATTCAAACTTCCTATATTTCTTCCATTATGTCACATCGACTCAGGTTCAAAGATGAGAGAAAAATGTTTCAAATCTAATTAAGAAACACACACATTTTTGGTGGCAACTAGCACAGACTTGAAAATATTGGCAGACTATGGTGAACAGGTATTTGAGTTCTTAGACATAAGAACATTGGGAAACTCCGCAATCTAAAAGCAGCCAAAAAGCTGCATCTATGTGAGACTTTACTTGTGAGGAAAGAGATTTCAACACTCCAACTTAAACACCTTATGTGTGTATGAAGTTGAGGTATTATGTTAATGGAAGATCAGCCCCTAAACATCATGCTGCAAAAAGATTCTGCAAAAAATTGAAGTTGAGATGTTATGGTAATGGGAGATCAGCTCCTAAATCTTGCTACAAAAAGTTCTATAGCAATCTCCTCCCAGGAATGTAATAAAGAGGAGCAGTAGCGGCTGGCAGGTAACGAGAGTGGAGAAGCGGGGGCACATAAAACAAAACAAAAAACCCTTACCTCATCCTGCATCTCTCCTCCATTGTCTCTCCTCTGAAGTCCATCAACGTCTCCCCCGGCCAGAACCAGGAAGCCCAAAGTCAATCACAATCTTGTAATGCATCATTATAATTGGTCTGAGTGCCGTGGTTCGGCGCTCAGATGGGGAATGGGAGCATGAGCTTGTTCCTCACCAGGCAGTGTAATGCAGCCCGGTGGGGAACATGCAAAGTGTGCATGATTGTTTGGCCGGCCCAAGATGGTTGGCCAAACAGTTATGCACACATGGAGTGTCCAAACCACTTCTCCCCCTATGCCACCTGCCTCACCCCACCCTAACCCAGACCCAAACCTATGAAAAATAAAATGATAATAACAACGTTATTATCATTTTCTTTTTGCTACTTTGAGAGCAGTGAGGTGTTGCACCTCCGCCTTAGCGGAGGAGCATCCCCTGAAGAAGACCACCAGTTTTGGGGTGTGTGGAGAAATGTGAGATGCAGTGGGACTCTCTCTAGCTGGGTTCCGCTGGGCTGCCTTGGTGTCTTCATCACCCCAAGCACAATGTTAGACCAGCCATGATATTTGTGTTGTCTCTCCATTACCCTCACTCTTGAGACATTCGTAGGGCAGATATGAATAGAGCAGTATCCGGGCTATTGAGAGCCAATTCCTGATTGGCAAGATGGCGGCTGTGGTTTTTGATTTGTAACAGGTACACCTGGCTAGAAGATCATCCCGTGACTGTAGGATCCTGCTGCCAAGGATTGGAGGTCCGGGTAGCAACAAACTTGTTACATGCATATGTCAGTGGGGCCTGGGAGAAATGCAGCACAGTCACACACTATAATATTCCCGGACACTGGTGTGGGACTCCAAGCCATGAGGTGCGTGCCTCAGGCACCTTTTTTTTTATTATGTCATGGTCCAGGCCGTAGGACCCAAGGGAGGAGGGTTCAGGTCGAGAATATCCCTCCTGCTTCCACTTAGATTGTGCTTACCCACTGACACAACATAACATGCATTCTTTATCCCAAACAAACAACACCAGAGGATAAAACAGATACAATTCCTGCTTGGCATCTGGTCATGAACAGAAACATCATCAGCATCAGGGAAAATGATGGTGAGAGGTTAAAATGGAGAGAATGAGAGAGAGAGCGACAGAGGGAGAGAGAGAGAGAGAGAGAGATGAGAAAGAGATATTGTGAAGCATCAAAGGAATCAGTTCCATATGAAATCTTTCAGATGAGAAGATCTGGCAGGACAGGGTTAGAGATGGTACCTTTCCCTTCTTTGGTGAGTGGCTTCTTCCCTCATTTCCTCTCACCTTGCCGACTACAGATGTTGGCTCGAATTGGACAGCACATCTGGGTTTAGCTCCAAGGAAGGGCATATTTCCTTCTGGGGGACGCATTCACAATCGGATTCCAATTCATTGACTTGGGATGTCTGGTCAGGAAAAAAGACCCTTCCTGGGACACTTCGCAGGAGCTTGATAGTGTTTGAAAAAATATTCATTCCTTGTGATGTTCTTTCCAGCTTTCTGAGCAGTGACAATTGTCCCTTTTATTTACTGCATCCACCATCGATAAATCTCAAAAGGAAACAGAAACTTACTACATGGATGTCTATATTTTACCATCACGTGAACCCCAACTATGATGGAACTTCATTTGGCTCTACCGACTCTGGACATGCAGTCTTTCTGTATCTGACGATTCTGAAGTGTTTCAGCAGCTTGCTTCTGCATTGCTGATGGCTCTTCAATTTTGGGAAAGATATCATCCACTGGTTGGTTCAAACTAACCCTGGGCGAAGAACTACGCTCCGCTCGCGGAGCTTGCGGAGTTTCGGCAGCTCCGCGTTCCGCGGAGAACGCGTAGCTGTCGATAACTCCGCGATCCGGTGCGTAGCGTAGTTCTCGCGCGCTGAATAACATTATCGCGTGCGCGGCAATGGCTTACCTTCGTTCTGCGTTCGTTTTTTCCTGGTCGCTTGTGCCACCATGTTTGGAAACACTCTCGCACAGTCCCGTGCGACGGTGCGAACGCGATAACGTCATTTTGATGCGAGATAGCGTCATAAGGACGCGCGAGGATGCTTTTTGGTAAGATCGAGTTGCCGAACACGCAGAAACTGCATTCTTGTACAGAATAACTCGCGAGCATGTTAAAACCATAATAAATTACCATTTTGGTTAGGAAAAAAAAGGCAAAAAACCTTAAAGTTGTACCTTTGGCTTTATTTTTAGGGGGGAAGGACCCCTCTTTTTGTTTCTACTCTTGTTTTGCAGAGTAAGGAGGAAGGGCTCTTGAGTTTACAACTTCCTGTTCCTGTCCACCAGGCTCCTCCCAGTGCTTTGTCCATGTGGTGCTCACTTTCCTTTGGATTTGGAGCTGGAAGGATCACTTTCTGTCTGTGTTGGCTGCATTACTGATTTACCTTGGATTTAATGAGGACTTTTTGAATTGGAATTCTCTTTTTCAAGTAAGTTTGTGTAATGTATGAGTGATGTAGACTTGTGCTTGTTTGATTTGATTTTTTTTTAACAACAGTATTCAATCCTGGAATTAAATTATTGATGGAGGCCTGTACTTTCATGAGGTCCCAAATTGTAAATTTTTTCTAACATTGCATTTTGTGGAATTTAAAATGTTTCTAATTTTTAAGCCAATATGTGACCCTAGTAGCTAGTACCCCATGTAGTTAGTGTGTAGGCATGCATGAGTTCATTTTATTAACTTTCTGTGGTTGGCCTGGCCATGTGTTGGCGGCCATTTAATGTTTCCAGCCACTTTGCTCTTGCCATAGGCCTCCAACCTTGTGGCCTACTCTGCCAGTAGGCCATAGGTACTACTCATAGGGTCATGAAAGTTAATCAACTGTTTTTGTGGTGTACCCTTAATGTGAAAAACATGGATGGCTTGGATTGATATAGAAAATCTTATTTTTATGTGTGGGGTATTTCTGGTTTTGGGTGTGTTTAAACTTTAAATACTCTGTCAATTTCTGCCATTAGGTAACCCTAGGAATACAGCTTGGGTAGTTTTGGTAACTTCGCACCATGTGAGCACGTGAACTTACATTTTTTGTCGTGTTCGCGCACTCAATGTACTTGCTCGGGAACGCGAACACGACTTTTTATTCCGTTCGCGCTGCCGAACATGCCGATTTAGCATTCTCGCGGACAATATGTCCCGAGTTGCATAAAAGTTTCTCAAAAATGTTGCAGGTCTTTCTTGTGCACCTAAAAATTCCTCATTTATGTTATGTTCTCATTTTGTTAGTACTTTTCTCTTTTTGGAGCATGGACCACTTCCATTTTCTCTCCTCTGTTATTTTTTTTTTTTTTTGGGGTGGGGTGACCAATTTGGGCGGTGGTGTGGTGTGTCCATTTTCTGAAGCAAAGCATTGTCCCTTTGCCATAGGCATTATTGTCTGTCTTCTCTTTCTTGTCATGTTGTTGTTGGTGGCCAGGCCATGTGGTGGCGGCCATTTTGTGTATGCTTCCTTTGTGATTTATTTTGCCATGTTGTTGTTGGTGGCCAGGCCATGTGGTGGAGGCCATTTTGTAAAGTTGTCCATGTTGTTGTTGGTGGCCAGGCCCTATGGTGGTGATCTTTTTGTGTATGCTTCCTTTGTGATTTATTTTGCCATGTTGTTGTTGGTGGCCAGGCCATGTGGTGGAGGCCATTTTGTAAAGTTGTCCATGTTGTTGTTGGTGGCCAGGCCCTATGGTGGTGATCTTTTTGTGTATGCTTCCTTTGTGATTTATTTTGCCATGTTGTTGTTGGTGGCCAGGCCATGTGGTGGAGGCCATTTTGTATATACATCCTTTGTGATTTTGCCATGTTGTTGTTGGTGGCCAGGCCATGTGGTGGCGGCCATTTTGTGTATGCTTCCTTTGTGATATATTTTGCCATGTTGTTGTTGGTGGCCAGGCCATGTGGTGGAGGCCATTTTGTATCTACATCCTTTGTGATTTTGCCATGTTGTTGTTGGTGGCCAGGCCATGTGGTGGCGGCCATTTTGTGTATGCTTCCTTTGTGATATATTTTGCCATGTTGTTGTCGGTGGCCAGGCCCTATGTCGGCGGCCATTTTGTGTGTCCTTCCTTTGTGCTTTTGCCATAGGCATAGGCCTCCAACCTTGTGGCCTACTCTGGCAGTAGGCCATAGGTACTACTCATAGGGTCATGAAAGTTAATCAACTGTTTTTGTGGTGTACCCTTAAATGTGAAAATCATGGATGGCTTGGATTGATATAGAAAATCTTATTTTTATGTGTGGGGTATTTCTGGTTTTGGGTGTGTTTAAACTTTAAATACTCTGTCAATTTCTGCCATTAGGTAACCCTAGGAATACAGCTTGGGTAGTTTTGGTAACTTCGCACCATGTGAGCACGTGAACTTACATTTTTTGTCGTGTTCGCGCACTCAATGTACTTGCTCGGGAACGCGAACACGACTTTTTATTCCGTTCGCGCTGCCGAACATGCCGATTTAGCATTCTCGCGGACAATATGTCCCGAGTTGCATAAAAGTTTCTCAAAAATGTTGCAGGTCTTTCTTGTGCACCCAAAAAAACAGAATTTGTCATTTGGTTGTTGTTTTGGGAGCCTGGGCAGGGGTTTCTTTGTATGTGTTTTTGCGGTGTTATGTTTACAACCTCTGTCTTAGCCATGGGCTATTTATTCCTTGCACATTAACCTGTCATGTGCAGCAGGCATCCTCGTTTTTCTGTCCATATTGGTATCTATAGGCCTGCTTCACTTTATTGGTTCTTTCTGGACTTCATGTGGCCTTTGAGCTGTGGTGCTGCTGGACTGGTATTATTAGTCTTCTGTTTTGTCTTTTATACATTGACCTGTGTGTCTTTCAATTGTTCACGTTGCCTTACTGCTTGTTTGACTGATGTTGTTCTGCCTTCTTTACTTGTAGGTGCACAAAAAAGACTGAGGAGGTGCTGGTTGTTTTTTCATCCATCGCTCGTTCTACCGCCAGACGGACGTCCTTCAGTTGGACGCCACGTGTGGTGTGTGACTCATCTGACCAGACATCTCTGCAATTTGTGCTGCTGTGAGCTGACTGACATCAGAACAAGATGGGCCCTAAGAAAGCTACCAGGTCCTCCACCACAAAGAAAGTTGCTGCGAAGAAGGAACAGCAGAAGGAAGTGTCACTTAAGTCTGGTATGGACCCCAAAACCTTTTTTGGCACCCCAAAAGGTACGCCTGCAGCAGCGGGGTCTGGGGTGCAAGCTGGGACCAGCACATCTGCATTAGTGGGGGCAAGCCAGCATCCCAGGGCCAAGCACATGATGAGGGTCGAAGAGGTAGCCAGCCTTCTGCTTGCGAGCAGTGATACTGAGCCAGAACTAAACTTATCGCTGTCTCAAAGTAGTACACAATCCACGCAAGATGGAAGTGCTCAACAACCACCGCCAGCAGTAGATGTTCAACAACCACAACCACCGCCCGCAATAGGAGTTGTTCACCCACAACCACAACCACTTCCCGCAACAGTTGTTGAACAACCACAACCACCGCCCGCAACAGTTGTTGTTGAAAAACCCCAGCCCGCAATAGTACTTCCTCAAGAACAACAACCACCATCTCCGCACCAAATAGTAGTAGTTGTTCCTCCCGAAGTCGGGGCAGTTCAGGAAGTAGAGCCTCCTTCCGAGCAAGAAGAAGAGGAAGCCACTTCTGTAGGTGATCTATTTCCTTCGAATTCACCAAGGGAAAGGAGGGTTAGTGCATCGAGTTCTTCGCAAAGCATCGCTTCCGATGACCTTGATACGGATTGGCAGCCACAACTATCTGCGCATTCAAAGGAGAGACATCCCAAGAAGACCATGCTAGGAAAAAGGAAGTTTCCAGGCAGGCTTGAACTTATGGAGGTCGATGTAGGTGAGCAGGATACTGCTGGTGATAAAGACGGGTCTGACACTGTCATCATCACAAGCGTTATTCCTGGTGCAGAGGATGTAGAGACAAACATTTTCACCCTATCCAGAAATGCTGCAATGACTGATGAGCAGGTACCACGCATAACTCCTACACACTCAACACCCACAGTAACACCAGCTCCAATTTTTTCAACAGCGAAGGCCCGGCAGCATCCGACATCCAGCAGAAGCGCCACTTCAACAGAAGGAGGTAGTGGCAGTACTAGGACTGAGCTGTCCCATAGTCAAATTCCACAATCCTCCAGTCCATCCGGCATTGGCAGTGGGTCCTCCTCTTCCTATGGCAGGAGACAAAAGTTTACCTCCCCAGTGTGGGACTTCTTTACGGTTCACCCAGTTCAGGAGAACATTGCTGTATGCACCATTTGTCATGCCAATGTTAGTCGTGGTAAGCTTGGTACAAACTATGGGACTGGAGGCCAAACGACCCATTTGAAAAAAACACACGTGATCAGGTGGGAGAACCACCTTGCAAGCTTAAAAAATGTTAGCACTCGTGTTGGTGGGGATACAGTGGTACAAGGTCCACTCATGGTTGATCAGGAGGTAGAAGAAGAGGGAGACGATGACCTTCTATCTAGGAGTGGTACACAATCGACCCCTGTCGCCAGCACTGGAGTGGTAAAGACCACATCCTCCGCATCTGCAACTTCTCAGTGGCACCAGAGTCAGCTGGAAACACCAAGGAGTGCAAAGTCTGCGATGCAAGGTGGTCCGTCTAGCACAACTCAAAGACATGCAAAGCAGCTTACCATTCCTAGCATGTTAAGGCAGGAGGGAAAGTACGAGCGGAACCACCCAGTAGCACGTTTATACAATGCCAAACTTGCGAAAATGTTAGCACTGGACCTTCTCCCATTTTCATTTGTTGAGGCTGTTGGATTTCTGGAATTAGTGGCAACCCTCTGCCCAAAATGGAACGTTCCCAGTCGCTACTATTTTGCCCGAGTGGCTGTTCCAGCACTACACCACGATGTGCTGGAATTGATTGGGAAAGCCTTACAACAGAGTGTTGTCCATTGTATCCACCTGACAACAGACATGTGGAGCAGTTGCGATGCTACAGATTTCATGTGCATCACCGCACACTGGATCTCTTTTGCAGGTGTTAAAGACAAGTTAACTTCAGGCCTCCGTGACGTTGCTGGAATTTTTAATGATACGCGCAGACATGCAACTATAGCCATGTTTGGTATGGACAAAAGTCATACTGCTGAAAACATTTTGTCTGACTTTAATGACAAGGTCTTTGAATGGCTGAAACCAAGAGGCCTTAAGATTGGTTTTGTTTCCACCGACAATGGCAGTAATGTAGTGAAGGCAATGAGAGAAGGACATTATTTCAGGGTACCCTGTTTGGCACACTGCATAAACTTAGTCGTGCAAGACTTTCTGAAAAATGAAGCCAAAGTCAGCAACATAATGGCCATCTGCAGAAGAATATGCACGCACTTTAACCATTCTTTCAAAGGACGGAAGCTGCTACGGGTCATTCAGCAAGAGCATAGGTTGCCAGTCAAAGCACTGATACAGGAGGTCCCAACACGTTGGAACTCAACTTATTTCATGCTTGAGCGTCTCTTTGAGCAGTACATCCCACTGAATGCTTATGTAATGTCAAGAAGATTAGGGGATCCTACTGTTAATCTTAAAGCCCTGACCATTGAGATGTGGCAGTGGGACCTCATTAAATGCATCACAGAGATGCTGCAACCCTTTGAGGTCTTCACACGTGCAGTTAGCAGGGAGGACTGTACTATGGGCCAAGCCATCCCATTGTTGTACATGCTTGAGCAACAGGTGAAGGAGGTCTGTGAAACATACGAAGGTGACGAACAAAAAGTTGATGCATATACCTTAGCCAAGGGCTTAGTCAACCGCTTGTGTGAAAATGTAAGGCTCAACAATATTGTGTCAGGTGAACATTACATAACTGCAACAATCTTGGATCCACGGTACAAATTATTTGTCAGCAGTAACGAAGTAATTCCATTTTCAGATGAGGATGTTGACAAGTACAAAACTTCCATAGCTGCGGAAGCTAATGAGTTAGAAACTGAACGGCTGTTACTTAAAGGCCTGCCACTGCCAGCCCAGGCCAGTCCAAGTACTCCTGACGCAAGTTCTTCACAGCGTGAGAGCAGTGCGTCTGCTTTCCAGCAGGCACCAACAGTACCAAAAGCAGCACCTACACGATCTGATTCAGCAGACCCAACCAAAAGCATAACTGATTTTTTTATACAGAAAGGGATGGGTAAGTCCGTTGCTGTTGCAAAGGGAAAAGAGGACCAGCAAAGCCGAGCACCAATGAACATTGAGCGGATGGTTCAGGCCTATCTGGATGACACAACAGAGGTGTTCATGGAGCAAAGCCCATTGGTCTATTGGTATGAAAGAAGGAGACAGTGGCCAGTGCTGAGCAGGCTGGCGATAAAGTATCTGGCTTGTCCTGTAGCCAGTGTCTCCTCTGAGCGGGTTTTCAGTGCTGCTGGTGCCATTGTCACATCGAAAAGGACTAGTCTCTCCCCCAAAAGCGTGGAGCGGCTGACAATGATAAAAATGAATCAACGCTTCATACCACCAGACTATCAAGTACGTGAATCACCGCCGGATGAAGAAAGCGAGTGTGAAGAAGACGTCCTCACTACTGGGTTACATGACCTACTTCTGTCTGAACGCACAGAGTTTGAGGACGAGCTCCTCTTCCCTGACAACTAGGACAGGTATGTTAAAGGAATGATGCAATGCATTGCATAGGATTGTTTAGCCGACTCTGAGCAAATGTGCATGGAATTAAAGTATGCTAGTAGTAACTTCAGACTCACGTGATGGGCAATTTTCCCATGTTATTTAATAATATAAATTATTTATGCACTTGTGACCCTACTACTACAGGTGCAGTCAGTACTTAATTTATCGTTCGTAGTGCATGTTCATGTTGCACAACGTACATTATTTGGTGAAACAGTCCCCCCTCCACCCCCCCAACAAACACAAATGAACTTCAAATGTTTTCTTGTGAAAATAATATCTTTGTTTTATTTTTATATTTTAATAATGATAATAGAAAAATAAAATATATAACAAATGTAACCCCCTGACCCAGAGCTGTCCCTCCCTACCCTCCCCTAACCCCAACCAAATTTCAACCCAAATGTACACCCCAACTCCCACATCCCACCCACCAACAAAAGGATTAAAAAAGGGGCAAAAAACAGGGTCCATTTCAAAGCCGGCGGGCTTTCAGGTGTTTGTCCACCAGTATCTTGACACGCTCCTCTAGACCGTCCTCCTGCTTCTTCCGCTCCTCCTCCAACTTCGCTACCCGGCGGAGAATCTTTGCTTTGAAAGCACGGCACCTACACTTGCATGCATGTGGTTGTTGTTGTTGTTGTGGGGGGGCCGCCGAAGATGTAACAATGCGGCGGCGGGCGGCTGCCTGACCACGGCGACGTAGTCCTGCAGGCTTGGGGCCCGGGGCATTGGAAGAGGCAGCAGCTGCTGCCGCCGCCTCCTCCTCCTCCTCCTCGGCCTGATCCACCAGCCGGCGGTAGGCCTCTACAATTGCCTGCAGTTTCCGCTGCCGGGCCCGGACTGCCAACTCCTTCCTGGTTGGTTTTTGGGAAGGAGTAACTATAAAGAAAGAAACAGAATTGTTAATCCAAACTCCCCGCAAATCAAGAACACAACATTGATTCAACACATAGTGGGCGGCACAGTAGCACTAGCAAGCAAGCTGAGTACCAGAAATAGTGTTGCGTCTATCTTGAACATTCTACAGCCTCTATTCATTTTTCGGACTTTTTGTCACGGCTTTATGTCTGCCCTATTAGCATGGGTGTACTTCAACGGTCACACACATTAGAACGAACACCTGTCTTTTACATATCTCCTTTTGTTCCGGGAAGGCGGGAACACTCTCAAAGTAACATTAATTAACAGGGGGCAGCTAGTAGCACATGTCTAGTAAAGACTATAATACTTTATACCGCGCAACAAACCTTATTTGGTTTGTGTTTCACCAGCAACGACCCATGCACCCAGTCGTCCCCTCCTTCCCTTGCCTTTGGGTTTGCCCAAAACACCGCAGCTGCTGAGACTATCCACTAACCACCGGTATTGGGTGTGTCTCCCAACCACGCTGGCAGCTGTGTTTTCCCCTTTACATGCTTTAACAACAACCCATGCATCCGACTGCTATCAGGCACTTGCATTACTGTAGTGGTAATGCTTAGCATGCTAATGACAAGTAAAGGTAACATATATTTTCCAGTAGAGTACAGTGAGAAAGTTTTCCCCTCCCACCCAGTAATGCAGATCACTATTGAATCTAACTTACCATCGCCCGCCGCTGTTGGCTCCCCCCCACTGCTGCTGGTGTAGGTGCCTCTGTTCCTCCTGTCCCCGCCGGGAGCGCTGAAGCAGCGCCGCTGTCCCCGTCGGCACTGGTCGATGGTAAGGGTTCTGCACCTATAAAAATAAGTACGCCTTTTTAGATGGATGCACAGCCCACTTTGTACTTGTTCACCAAGAATGGAGTTCTTCAAAACAGTTAAGTCCAACGTACGTAATCAGTATGAGTCCACATTGCATAGTACAGCAGAGTCACTACACATATTATTAGCATTCATTGTTATGGTATGGTACCCAAGCTCATCTCATCTGTCCTGCTACTCTAGTCCTTGGAAATTGGAAGTGAACTATGTAACCTTTGTACATCAATGTATCCAGTTTTGCGCATGTGTTAACTCGCAGCTTGTTGCGCAGTACGAGAAGACGCTCTGGGGCAACACATCATTGTTCAATGCATACACCTGAAGAGGTGGGAAAGTAAAAGGGCCCGTATTTAAGTTTTCTATGTGGATTGTGGGATACAGTTTGCTTACAGGTTACACAACTTCTTTTTAGCATGGCTGCATAAAACTGGCATAAATGTATTTAATACTGTCTAACGTGCACCACTTTTGTCATTATTTTTCGGCAGGTGAGAAGATTGCCTTCTACGAAGCGGACATTTCCATAGCTTACAAAAAAAGAGGAATATCTGACCAGTATACGTTGGTGAGAGGTCTCCGATAGTTGCCACATTTCCCTATTGTGCACTAGTAGCTGTACAAATGTTGATTACTTTATTATGCCTGTTTTAACTCTGGATTTTTTCTGGTGGGCCCTTCAACGTATCGGACGGAAGCACTTAAAAACATTGATGTTACTTACTTACTTCTAACAAAATAAAGCTTTGGAATGACCACTTTGACTCTGAAGTTTATTTTCACTGTCTGTTGTCTTAGAGACTCACACGAGTGAGTGAGCAAAAGGGGGTTTCTTAGCTAACGGTTTGTGTCCTAAAAGCATTCTGCATCTTGGTATTGGGGTTCAGGAGTGTGATTTGAACAATAGACCAATGACTCAGGCCATATAGGCTGACGTTCAGTGAATTGTGCGTTCCTCAGAGTTCTGTGACTGAGGTGTAAGTAAGGTCCAACCTGCCTATCAGTACCAACAACATCCAATTTTCGTGTGCATAGTTACATAGTTGTGCAATATGTATATAACTCCGTAGGAGATAGAAGAATACCCACAAGACTAGTAGTGGTATACTAACGTTTACAAAAATACTAGACAAACATCATTCTGGATGCCTACTTGGTTGCTGTCAATTGACAAAGCACTGCAGACACATTACAGAGGAAAAAACAAGCACTGTTGGACTTACTGGGGACAGCAGCAGGATCCGCAGTAGAGGAGCTCTGTGTAACTGGTGGTTCACCCGCCGACTCGGTCCCTGTATTCTGCTTGCCCCTGGATTCTGTGGTTCATGTAAAAATTAAAATAATAAACATAGATAAATACATTGAGTGATGTGAAACATAGACATAATTGCAAATCACACTGCTACAGTGGAACAGAGCCGGAGGCAACAAATCCATGCCAGGGGCCGCAACGCAAATATGTATCCATCCTTAGAGTATTATTACATTAAGGATATCTATTGGTGCGGTGGCCCCTGAAGTTTGGTGCCCCTGTGCAGTTGCACAGCTTGCACATGCCCCCTAGAGCCGGCCCTGGCTGAGGTAAGAAGAACAAAGTAACGTTAGCATTCTTTGCAAGAAAAGGATTCCATTCATGCAGAAGAGAAGGCCGTGAAAAAAATGCTACAATATGCAAACAACGTACAATTAATAATTATCCATCCACCGCTATTTCACTGACGGACAAAGGAAGGACAAGACTCTATTAATAGCATTAACTAACTCCAGTTCTCAGCAATAAAGAAAATCTCACATCAATAAACAGCAACAGCTAGCGCCAAGTTGAAACAACACGCAAGAGCCAGTGAAGAAGAAGAACACTGTCATACAATGACAGTAGATATACCGGAATACATCGCAAATGTAACTAGGGGCAACAGTCATCGCGTTACTTATTCAGCCAATATTTACAAAGATACAATAACAATATTTAGACAACTATATATCTATATATGTATATATATATATATATATATATAATCTATATGTATATAAATATATATATATATATATATATATATATATACACACTTTATTTTTGGGGTAGCCACTCACCAAGACCCACAACCTCCACACCAAGCAGGTCCAACAGGTCCTGCTCACGGTCCAAAATGTCGGCCCAGCGGTGGGACAGCTGATGGTGGGTACGCCGGATACCGGAGCAGCGGAAGACTGCACGGCGCACCTTCCCCCACCGCCGGAGACGCTCTTCAATGTGCTGGTATCCGGAGCCGGGCCTGCCGCCTGCTGCCAAAGTCAAGGGGAGGTGACGTTGGATAAAAAAGACCAGGGCGGCCAACTCCTCCTCCCCAAAAAGTTGGCGGGGCGTCACTCCTGCCGGGCGCATTCTGCCGCAAGGCAGCCTGGTTTTTTTAGGCACAGCCGCCTTGCCCTTTGAGCCGCCGATTCTGCTGGCACCCTTCACCATGGTTCTGGGTGGAGGGGAGAAGGAAAGTTGAAGACAAAAAGGTTAGGGGAAGAAAGAAGAAAGATAAAAGAAGGAAGTAATATAAAACAAGAGAAAAGTTGCAAAAAAAGTGGTAAAAGTAACAATAAAATGAGAAATATAAACCTAGGCACAGACAGAAATAGGTACGAAGTAAAGAAAGTTAGAAAAACTGAGGGAAAAGACCAGGATGGAAGAGATAGGAGTGAGATGCTGAAGTAGGCCCAAAACCATAGCCAGAGTGTGAAATCGAAGATGGCTCTGCCCGTCGCGACCGCCGCGGTAAGTTCGCGCGATATTTGACGCGATCACGCACTTTGGCAGTGCGAACGAGAAGATGAGTTCCCGAACATGTCTAACACAACGCGAACACGTTACTTGTGACCCGGAACCGGAAATAAGGGAACGCAAGCGGGCGGGACAAACCTCATTGAGTAACTTAGCGCGCTAGCTATCGCGAGCATGCAGGCAGCGCCCCGAACACGCGCACCGCGCTCCCGAAGACGAAAAACGGCGCGCGAACGGGTCTAGCAACCTACTACGCATGTCCGCGGAGCTACGCGTAGCTCGCGGAGTGCAAGTGCGTCTTCGCGTAGCTTCGCGGAGTGCGGCTACGCGAACTACGCCCAGGGTTAGTTCAAACACATGGAGCTGGTGCTGACTTGGGTTGTTGAGTAAGGTGTAAGGCGATATTCCTGGAGGATAATGTAGAGAGCACATTCCATGTTTTGTCTCTTGGCCAGAGTGATCCGGAGCAGTTTGTTCAAAGTTCGCATGAACTGTTCTGCCTCTCCATTCTCTTGTAGGCAGCGGTGTGTGACTTTCCGGTGATTAGTGCCTCTGAACTGTAAGTATTCTGTACATTCCTGACTTGTGAATGGAGGACCATTGTCAGTGAGCAATTCTTTGAGGAACCCTTGGTTGGTAATGATATTTTTCAACTTAGGAGTGGTTTGACTTGCAGTCATCGAGCCCATGTCTTCAACTTCTGGGTATTTTGAAAAGTCATCTATGACAACTAATATGTATCTCCCTTTGAGGAGGCTTCCAAAATCAGCATTTGCCACTCTGCATTGGAAATGGTGGGATATTTTCAGTGATGATTGGTGCTGGCGGTTCCACTGGTTTGACAGCTTGACACAATGGGCACTGGCAAAATGTTGGTTCCACGAGGGTGTCTACACTCAGAAACCAGGCCTTGAATCTCCTTGGGGGTTTCATCTTGACAATTCCTTGATGAGAAAAGTGATTAGGATGAACCACTTGTTGTTGTAGAGGCCCGTAAACCACCAGACAAGAGCCTCTTATGAGACAATTTTCAGGAGATACTGTCAGATATGTGCGTACATTATACAGGGAGGCTAAGACCAATTTTGTTTCCTTCAGCAAGCAGGGCATTCTACTGGTTAAAGTGCACCATCTTCTGAAGGCTACCACTAAGATAGCCAACTGGAGACACTCACAGTCAGTCATGACCTTTTCAATTTCTTTGATAAAAATGGATAGAGGTCTAGGCCATTCCATTGTCAGCCTGACATACCTCCACTTCTTCTGTGTCAGGCTTTTCTTTCTATGTGGTCGATCTTGCACGTCTCGATAGATAAACTGCTGGATTCTGAGTTTCAGGACAATAGACAACCATGAAATGATACTCTTTCTTTTTCTTCTGGGTGGGGTGTTTGAGGATGACCCCACGAAAAGTGGAATTAAGGGTTTGTGGTCCACGTCAACAAAGAAAGACTAGCCATAAAGGTATAGTTGAAAGTAGCAAAAGCCCCAGTGCACTCTGATGGCCTCATTTTAGATGTGGGAATAATGCTGTTCAGTTTCTGTAAGCGCATGACTGGTGTACAGCATTGGAGCTCCTTTCCCATTGTTCTTCTTTGGTATAGCAATGACTCAAGACAAGCAGGACTCGCATCCACTGACATTTCTAATTCTCATGCAGGATTAAAGTAAACCAAGTGGTGTCAGCTGACAATGCTCATTTCATTGCTTGAAAGGCCTACTCCTTATCAGGCCCCAGTTCCAGACTGCTTTGGCCTTCATCAGCTCTCTCAATGGGGCTGAGAGGTCAGTCAGGTATCCAATGAAACAGATACAGCATGTGACCATACCTAGGAAGCATCTCACACCAGTAACAGTATTGGGTGCCGGGGCTGATCCTGGAATTTGGCTAGATCAGGTAACACTCCATGCTGGGAGAATCTATAGCCCAAAAACTCTATTTCCTTCTGAAGGAAAGCACACTTTTCTCAATGGAGCATTAGACCATTGTCCCACAGGCATTGAAATGCGGCCCTTAGTCAATCAAGGGGTGATTCCGCCATAGGGGTATGAACTAAGCGATTGCCACTGATAATGGGGACTCCCTCAAGGCCAGCCAACACACTCATTATTGTATCTTGGAATACTTCTGCTGCACTCTAAACTCTGAAACTGAGGCACTTGTACCTATGTAGATCCACGCAAGTTCAGAAAGTACTGATTTCACGTGACTCCAGGTCCAACATCAACTGGTGATAGCCAGCTCCTAAATCCATCTTGGAGAACCACTGATAACACTTAATTCTTTCATGATGTAATTCACTGTGGGTGTCAAGTGCTGTTCTCTCTTAATGGCTTGATCGGGTAGGCGCTTGCCACGGAAATATGAATTTGCCAGGTTTGTTTGTGTTTGAGTGCTGCTACAAATCTGGATGCTCATGGAGTCGGACCATCAACCCTCTCAATGATATCAGCCTGTTCTAATTTATTCAGTTGTTCTTCTACCTGAGGTGGAAGGCCACCCTGCCTTGTTTCAGGGCAACAAGCTGGACAGAGTTGTCAACATGAAGGTGTATCAGATCATCTTTAAGGCATTCTATCCCTTCAAACAGAGGTGAAAAATTCTGTCAACAGACCATCCACACTTTCCTGATGCACACTGAAGGCAAAAGTGACAAGTTGCAGCAGTTCTGTATTTCTGCAGCTCAGGGACATGTCTGATCCTCCTTTGGTGACACACACCTTGGCACAAGTGGAGGAAGATTCATGAGTAATCTCCATTGTGAATACTCCGGCCAATGACAGTGGAGTCAAAAATCCATATGGAAGCACCGGCATGAAGGTAGGGCATACAGTAGGTTGTGCAGAAAGTGTATATATTACTGATTGTGCCATAATGTGGATGGATCCTCCCCTATCGACCCGCACCTGCACTTAATGTTCAGTGAGGAGTACGTGGGCAAAGGCCGGGCCGCTACTGTGGAGTTCCACGCCTCCACGTAGCTCAGTGCTTCCTGCTCATTGCTCCTCCCCCTGACCACGAATCCGATGGCGACCACCGTTGTTTGGCGTGCTGCTCGCTGCCGGGTGCAGCGTTTCTGAGGATCTTTCACGGAGTTCAAGGCTGAGTTGGAGCCTGTCTCACGGGGGATGTGAGGCGCGGTGAGCGGCTCTGTAGTTTCGAACGGACTTTTTGATGTGAAGGATTACTTTGTATCAAGCAGGGTGAGGAGAATACCTATCTTCATTTGGCAACAACGTTGAGATTAAAACGCATCTCTGCCCCCCGCTTTCACTGACTTTGTTCAGAAAACCTCTCTTGGTGGCATTTATCAGCAGCTCATAGCAAACTCTGTGCGGGAGCTGTTTTTTTCTTCTTTTTTGCAAGTGGCAAGCAATGAGTTCGGGCAACAGATTAAGCACATATGGCTGAATCTCGACGAATATTCATATTATAGCGCTTACTGCGTGCTTCTTTTGACCCAAGGGCCTCAGGCTTCATTATCAAAACACAGCTAGGTCCCTGAGCAGAAGCAGTTGTCGTGCTGAAGTTGAAGACGTTTTCTTCGATAATGACGGCGCTGCACTTTCCAACCCCCTGAGAGACCGGGGTTTTCTCGTAAAGCAGTGAAGCAGTGTACTTAGTACGCCTGGATTTTGTTTACGCTATTCTGATAGCGTTTCTTTTTATTTATTTTTTCAGCAGTCTCATTAGTGGTGAGTGAATACTGTACTTTGGACTACATCTCCCATATTGCCCTGCTGCCCTGCAGTCTTGTTGTTATACTCGATTTTTCTGTTTAATGCAAGAGTGTGACAAACCAAGGGAGTTGCAGGTGCGCCGTCGAGTGGATACTAGTATTTTTATTCGCGGTCGCATCTATTGCGCGACTCTCCCCATCTCTATAAACTTCTTAAATAACTACAGTCGTTGATGGGCAAACTAACAAACGCACGTGCTAAGACGAGAGCCCGAAGTCTTAAGGTTAAAGAAGAGGCCGCACTTGCAAAGTTAGCGGGCCAGATGGTAGGCAGGGCAGAGATTTCTTTTGTGAGTTCTGAGGGGGAGATTGAGGCAATGATAGAGTCTCCTGATACTTTGGGGAACACTCGTCCACTTGAGACTCTTCAAGTTGATTCTATTCAACAAGATCCTGTGGCTGTAGTGGATACTGGTGCGCAGCTGAAAGTGATGTCTATTAATAAACCTTTAAAACAGTTTCCACTGTTTGAGCCTAGAAATAACTTGTTCACATCGAGCTGTTCTGTTTCCACCCAGCCTAATCCTGGTTTAGCCCACACCCAAGATCCCAGCACAGCTCCTGTTGCAATAGTAGTCACTAACTTAAATGATGGAGCTGATAGCCAGGTGGACCAGGCCGCAAGTTATGATTCGCAAGTTGGGGAGGAAAAGGCGGATATGGTGGGCCCTATCTTGTCTTGTCTTTGAATACTTTGAATACTGAGACTAATCGGACAACGGGTTTAGATACGTTGCAATTATCGGTTAAAGACATGCTTAACCTAATTTTGGATGAGATTCGTGAAGTTAAACAGTCTCAGAAGGCAGAACTGGCTGGGATTCAAAATCGTCTGGACAAAATTGAGGATATTGTTACTTCTTTCCCACCTCGTCTTCAGGAGGCTGAAGCCAGAATTTCAAGTTTAGAGGATGAAATCCCCAAACTTCAAAAGGACGTTAAAGATGTTTATAAATCGTCCAAGGCCTTGGAATCCAAGCTTGATGAGTTGGAGAATTACAATCGTAGCTCAAATCTGCGAATAGTGGGGGTCCCAGAGAAAATTGAGGGTTCGGATATGGTTCAATGGGTCACTTCTTTTATATCGCACAAAGTTATTCCAGAATTCAAAGGTGATTTGACAATCACCCGAGCTCATCGTGTGCCCGCTCAGCCATTTCTGAACTCCCCTTTTCCCCGTACTATTCTGGTTAATTTCGCTGACTTTCGGGTTAAAGAGACAATTCTGTCAAGGGCCATAAAACAGGGTCAATTCGCAGAAAATGCTACTACAAAATGCCGGATCTTTTACGACATGTCTGCTGCCGCTGCGAAGCGCAGAAAGGAGTTTGTGAAAATGTTGCACCTGTTTAAAGCTAAAGGGGCACAAGCCTCTATAGCACAACAGTCGAAATTAAAGGTGCTGATTAAAGGCAAATTCCACTTGTTAACGGATATTGATGAAGCTAATGATTTGCTCAGCCAAATGTCAACTGGATAGATGTTGTAGGCTAACTTTGTGTTTTCCTAGCACACTTCTGGCTTGTATTTTTCTCTGTTTTTTTTGTTTCAGATTATGGTCATATAATGGCTACAGATATGGTGGATTTGGTGGAGGGGTGAGGGAGCGGGAGGGGGAGGGCTGGGTAGGATACGGGGTGTTACTCCAAGACACCTCTATGGTTGGGGGCACGACCCAGTGGCAAGCGTGGGGGAGAGTAGTAGGAGGAGGGCCACGGGTAAAGGTGGGGTGGGAGAAAAAATGGAAAAATTGAGGTTGTTTTCAGTAGATCTGTATGTGGTAAGAATTTACATTTTCAGTACTCTGGTAGATACTTTGGCATATATATGCGTAAATTAAGTCTTTTTGAGATTACAATTTTTGTATTTCTTTCTGCAATTAATTATGCACCATGTCGTTTAATACGGGGCTGAAATTGATATCCTTTAATGTGAATGGTCTGAATAACGCTATGGGTTCACAACGAGGGGTCGCTCTATTTTTAAATAAAAATTTAGAGATTGATATAGTCCAGACTGAAAATGATTCTTCAGGACGTTGGTGCTGGGTTTCATGTAAAGTTAAAAACCATCATTCGTTAATTACTTTTGTTTGCTTCTACGCCCCTATAGAGGATAATCCCCAGATTTATGATGCTCTATTTCAATCTCTTCTATTGGTAGGTGGAGATATCATTATAGGTGGCGATTTCAATATACTCATGAACTCTAATTTAGACTCCACATCATTTCTTAAGAAGCAGCCTAAGCCTAGATCTCTTAAGACTATTCTAAATTATATATTTTTACTTGGTTTATGTGACCCATGGCGTGTGAGAAACCCTCGGAAAATGGAGTATACCTGCTGGTCAGGAAGGTTTAAATCTTCATCTCGCATAGATTTTTTTCTAAGTTCTAGACAGCTTAAATTTAGCTCTCAGAAATGTTACCATAATGGCTTTTCAGACCATGCCATGATGGTGATCAATTTCGATTATGCGGAGATTACTGAGGTTTCGAAAAGATGGATGTTTAATAAAATTTATTTACAGGATATAAATTGGATATCGGCATTAAACTTGGAGATAGCGGATTACATTAACCGGAATATAGGTACGGCCCCTCTTCATGTTATCTGGGATTCGTTAAAGGCTTTTATACGGGGGATTCTTATTAGTAAAGATGCGGCTGAGTGGTATGTTGTGAAAAGTACAAGGAACTCTTTGCTTCAAAAAATTCAGGATTTAACATTAAGCCATCATCGTCAACCAAATTATGCAGTTGTAAACCAATTGAGGGAAGCTAAACAATCGCTTAGCGCTCATTACTATGAACAAAGTGAAATGGTCTTTCGGAAACAATCACAAAAAGTGTACGAAGAGAGTACCTTCTCAGGGAAATTTTTAGCCTGGCAAGTAAAAGAGCAGGCGGCTTCAAACCTGATTCTTTCTCTAAAAGACCCTCTTACTCATATCGATACATTTGACCAGGCCGAAATAAATACTATTATGCTTAAACATTATGATAGTATTTACTCTATAAAACATATTTTTGATCATCAAAAATTGTCAGAGTTTTTGGACCGACATGAAATTCCAAGTTTATCCCTCGAAGATCAGCGGTATATGCAAAGACCTTTTTCTAAAGCAGAATTGGAAGAAGTTGTAAAAAATCTTCCATTAGGTAAAGCTTGTGGTCCCGACGGCTTCCCTTCAGAATTCTTTAAAGTTTCTTTTAGTTCCTTCAGTGACTTATTTTTGTTATTATTGAACTCAATACTGGAAGGAGGGCAAGTCCCGGAATCCTTCCATGAAGGTACAGTTATTAGTTTCTTAAAAAAAGGGAAAGAATCCAAAGATCCGAACTCTTACAGGCCAATTACTTTATTAAATTCCGATTATAAAATAACTACTAAGCTGCTCTCACTCCGTCTTAATAATTATACGGCGGATTTGATCCATCCCGATCAAAACGGTTTTATAACAGGCAGACAATTATTTACTAATACACACTTTTTAGTTGAAGCATTAGATTACTTTGAAGCACGAGGGATACAGGCCTTGGTTTTACTCTTAGATGCAGAGAAAGCTTTTGATTTAGTGGTATGGGACACTCTTTTCCCTATTTTATCTAAGTTTGCCATTTCTCAATGCATCATTAATCTGATAAATAATTTGTACGTGGGCGCTAGCTCAAACATAATTATTGATAAATCATCAGCAGGCTCAATCGTAGTACAACGCGACACTAGGCAATGCTGCCCTTTATCACCCATTATTTTTGCTTTTCTTATCGAACCGTTAACTATTGCTATATGGAATTGTTTTCAGATCACATCACCAGTTACCTCCATGGCCAAAATTAAACTCTATGCAGATGATATTATGTTACTTATTAAACCTGATTTGGAATCACAGACATATATTTTTCAAATTTTTGAAGAGTTTGAATCTCTGGGAGGTTATCGAATTATTAAAAAAAACTAACGAAATTTTGGTCTGTGGGGGTGCAGACCCAGTTTTACACAAAGATTTGCAAGGTTGTATTAACTGAAAACCAAAAAGATATTTGGGGATTCTGTTCTCTTCCAATATTCTGGATTTATATACACTCAATTTCATTCCATTAATGAAAAAAGTTCAATCAATGTTTGCTCGTTGGGACCCCCTGCCTTTAACTATTCTTGGCCTTATCCATTTAATTAAAATGTCAATCCTTCATCTTTTCAATTTTTTGTTCGCATCAATTCCAGTCTATTTGCCTGGTACTTTTTTTTCTAAAATAGAATCTATGTTTTCCAAATTTATTTGGGCGAAAAAAACACCCAGATTAGACATACGGACTTTAACTGCAGAAACTGAATATGGCGGTCTTTCCCTAACAAATTTAAAAGATTATTACTATGCTTATTTTGCGCAGTACTTAGAGAGATTTAAGAATATAAATGCAGCAACTGGTTGTTTTATAAATTTTTTCTTTGATTTGATATGTTTAGAAATTCAAATTCCATCCCCTTTGTCTGTGCCGAAATCACCCAAATTTGTGCGGTATAAGATCCTAAACTGGTTTTTTAAACGACGTGATGCGATGCTCAAGAGATATTCACTTCCTCCCTTTCATTTACTAACTCCTTTAATTGACGTGTTTTCCTTTTTAAGGATTAAAATCGATGCCATTGTAATAGAAAATTGGGGCCGGGTAGGATTTAAAACATTAGCTGATTTTTTGGTCAGCGGGACTTGGCTCACTGTCAATGAGATGTCAGGTCGAATTCTTGGCAATTTTTTGCTAATTGGCTCCTATACTAATTTAATTTATCCGTTGTTGGTGCAATTAGATCCCGGCACCATTTCGAATTATACTTCTACTCTTGTATTAGATCTTTTTGTTAATAACTCGGAGAAGAAACCTGGAGCATGGAAACAGTGTTCGATACAAAGTCGGGAGGTAGATTTGACTTCTAAAGCTATCCGTAAATGGTACACTCAGGAAAATTTAATATTGTCATCGGAAATATGGAAAACTATTAATCAGTTTAATTTCTGTGTATTGCGTGGTGCAGATTGGCGCCGGATGCTGTATTTTAGCAAATGGCTATTATATCGTACACCAGTAATAATTGCTAAAATGTATAATAATGCGTCTGCTGTTTGTTTTAGACATTGTAATTGCGAACAAGCTAATTGGTCACATATTATGGCGTTTTGTCCTAAAATTAAGCATTTTTGGGAAGAAATTATTGATTTTTTAAAAACATATTGTATGTTATCAGTTCCATGCAATGCAAAAATATTATTGTTCGGTTATGATCCTGAATGTACATCGTTAAGTCATTTGGCAAAATTGATTTACATTATAATGGCCGTTGCTAGATCTTTATTATTGCAGAATTGGCTTTCAAACTAATTCCCGACGTTGCAGGAATGGTTGGAAAAAATGAAAAGGGTTAGCAAAAGCGAACTGTTGTACGCTCAAAGAGTTGGGTGTAATCAAAAATTCGATCAAATGGAGGCGGGACAATATGGTGTCCCATGGACTTTATGCCGCGAAGGAAGGGAGATGCCCGAAACGCGTCCGGATGAAACAGCCCAATTTACTGGCAAAAGCAAGTGTTTGAACCTAATAAAGCTTGTTGGGGGAAGCATTTGCGGTGTTCGAGTGCTTCTTACTTGTTGGACACTCCCCAAAGAGCGCGAATATACATATATATATATATATATATATATATATGTATATATATATATATATATATATATATATGCACGAAAACTCCCAACAGCCACCTCCAATCCCCTCGGACCGGCGAAGCAGGAGATGGACCACAAGATCAGGTGACAATTCTTTACTTGAACAGGTTCAGGTGGTAAAAAACAGCAATGACGCATTTCGGGCTAGAAAGCCCTTGTTCACATGCCTATATATATATATATAATTGTTAATGTTTTTATATATTTTTAAAATAATAAAATGCATTTTAATTAATCGTTTATTAATTATTTTACAGTAAATATGTACTATGTTTATTTGCTATTTTTGTTCAAATGTATATGACATCTATTTATTTATCTATAAATTATAGTTATTTAAAATATTTAATATTTTTATTTTTATATATAAAAACAATATTGTTGACATCTATTTTTATGTCATCAATATTTCATACAATATTTTTGTACTTACCTTTATTAATATAAGAAGTCAATATTTTTAACATCTATATTTATGACTCGATATGGTGATATGGGGAGGTTTTGGTTGTTGATGTTTTGTCAGTGAACCATGTTTTTCTTACAAGTGAATGGAACTTCAATGGGGCTTCTTATGTCCCCAACTTTGCTAACCTGTAAGTTGTCACTTTGAAAGATGTAACATTTATGATTGTGGAATAAATTCTTACTTTGATAATGTACATCATTGGAGATGGAACATTGATTAGGTTTTCATCTGGACGGGAAATTAATGTAGTCTATCTCTTTTCCTTGATTAGCCTAATTATTTATCTCCTGATTTAAGGTTCACATTGCGCTCAAGCAATCAGTAGGTAGATTTTCTAGATCTTAGCATCATGCCCAATAGGGGCAAATTAGCAACAACACTTTATGCCAAACCAACGGCTCAGAATACTCTGTTACAATACACAAGTCATCATCCTAAAAGCCTGAAGGATGGATTTCCCTTTGGTCAATATCTGTGTATATGCATAAATTGTAGGTTCCGCGTGGACTTCTTTCAGGAGACAGATACCCTAGCCAAAAAACTTAAACATCGTGGGTGCCCTTGAAGGTTAATCAAAAGATCTCTTAAGAGGGCGTTGTATAATTCTGTTGAGTTCTTACTCTCAGTCGAACCCATCAAAAAGATGGAAAGAATTTCTTGTGTAACAACTTTTAGTGCACATAGTAACCGACTTACCAAAATCATAAAAAAAAAAACACAGACACATGATTCAATTAATAGGCATCATTAAAGAACAACCTTTGTTTTCTTTTTAGAGAGGGCGGAATATTGGCGATCACTTGGTACTAGCATCTTTACCATCAGTCAATTCCCCTGATCTTGCCACAATGTGGGGCCTTATGAGAATGTTAGACACTACCGTTGTGAAAATTGCCTAATGTGTGACTCTACATTTAATGGTAAACAGTTCATTCATGATGACATAGTGTACAATCTTCGGGATCACAGGAACTGTAATTCATAAAATATAGTTTATGCAGTGTGGTGCCCTTGCAAATTTATTTATATTGTTGAACTGTATATTAAAATGACCCACACGACTCCATTTTGTGTTGCCATGCTCTCGGCAACCTGGTAAAGAATTGCTTTCCACGTCCTTGTTGAAACTTGCACAACCCTCTCCGCTCCTTGCGGTCGAGCTGATTCCGAGAAGCTGATTCCGAGAAGCTGCCTGTGTGCCTCACCCCCCCCAGTTGTGCCAGAGACTCAGCCACATCCTGTTCACTGTTGGTAACTCAGCCTGTCACGACCAACTGCCCCATGACCACACCATGTGGGCAAGGAAGCACGAGGCTATGTGCATTGTGCAATCAGAGACAGATGTCCCCTGGCCACGATTGCACCACACAAGACTGACAAAGAACTTGTCTGATGAGGAACTTATCGAAATGAGGAACTTGTATTATGTAAATGGGCGTGGCTAGCACTATAATAATGTGTGTGCTGCGGATTGAAGCAGCAGTCTCCGTAGAATTGTCTTTGTACCATTCTGGGACCCTGTCCTTAGCTCGAGCTAATAAATAACTTACTTCCCTCCACGGCTGGTTGTCCTGGTCTCTTTGGCAATGTATGATTTATGCAAGAAGAACCCGTAGATTCTAGGTGTCCCCTGCACCGCTAGCTTTGACTCTCCTAGTGGGGAGGGGTCTCCAAAAAGCCGGTTCGACAATTTGGCGCCCAACGTTGGGCGTCTTCGGTGGTCGTCATCGAGCCTGGTGGTCGTGAGAGTCCGTGATCGAATTCCAAGGGAGGAGCGCCACTACATTGGCTGTAAATTGTTTTGTGGGCCCGAGGTCTCCGATTGCGTGATTCCTCCCTCCAGTGGGCTACCCGACTGCGGCCCCGACGGACGCGCCAGTTCTGGTTTCTAGTTTTGGGAGATCGGGACATTTGTGACACTTGCCGTGTGATGGAAGAATACTGATCAGGTAAGAGATGGAGTGGCCCACTTCTTTGGTGAATTGTATTTTTGTTTTGGGTATTGTTCGACTTTTGCAAAAGCCGAAACCAAAGGGTAAGTACAGTTATATCCTGTAAACATTAGATTTTACCCTTTGATGTTTGGAACCAGGATACACGTCTAGAGATGCCTGGATTTAGTAAGTTACGGAAATGGTGTTGTTGTTATTGTACACAGGTGGTGAAGTGTGGCTCTGATGCAGAGGTCTATCCCGGGACCAGGGTTCAATTCCCAGCCTCAGCGGGTCTTGGGCTCAAAATTCCATGGACCTGGTAATTCTCGCCTCGGTGCCTCTTCCAATCATGGAGTCCCACTCTGCAACTCTGGGCAATAGCTTGCTTAATCTCCACAACGGCCCCCACAACGCTAAGGATGCCTGGCCTCGACCTTGGGGGGTGCCCAGGAGTGGACACCTCACAGGGAAAGCCAGGATGGGTTCCACAGCGGTATTCGTACAAGCGCCTTGATACCCTTGCGGGTGAGTAGTGCGCTATACAAGTATCAATTTACAATTTACATTTACTCCGCATTGGAGGAATGGTGTCCGATTCCTCCTTTTGGGACCCCTAATCATGAAGTTTATGCTAAACATGGTGTTGGCCCGATTATGTTTTGCTCACTTTGGCATAAGTATACAAATTGTAATGCTGAGTTACAATGGCCAATATATGGTAGTTTTGAACCTCCTGTATTAGATCATTTAGAGGAGAAGTTGTTTCAAAGAAAAGCGAGACCTGCGATGTTTGATTCCTTTCGGGTTTGGCGCAAGGAGGCCAAACAGAAAGAAATCAAACTCAGAAAGAGTGAAGCTGAAGTAATGCGTATGAGTGTGATTCAGAAAGCCCAGAATCATGATAATCAGACAATAGAAGAGGGTATAGTAATATATGATAGATTACATTGAATGCAGGTAGATGAATGTTAAATTACAAAGAAGGTTCCCGAAAAGGCCCAGGACAAGTGGGATGACCCTCTCATGTCCTCCAAGTTGAGCACCCCTCCACCCTATACCCCCGCCATGTATCCGGCCCATGAACCCGCACAATTGACTCCCGCTACTGCTCCAATTGTTGCCCCTGCCAATGCCCTGGTTTGTCCGATTCCTCAGCCACTTGTTCCCAACGCCCGACTGTTCAGGCCACTGTACCAATGGAAGCCACCTTTCCCTTCTCCTTGTTGCACCTTCCACTGGTCCTGTACCTGTCCAACCTAACATGCCTTCATCTCCCATTGCAACCAACCCATTTCTTGTTGACAGTCATCCGAAACTCTACCCAATGGGCGTCAAATCTAGTCAACCACATCACCCCTTTTTATATAGCCTCTAAAAACTTCTCACTGATCGAAGATCTCAATTTGCATCTTGACGACCCATCCATCCCCACTTGCTCGAACCTGCTTGATGATCTGACGGCTCTAAATATGTCCTTACTAAATTCTGGACCCACGCACTAAGCGGGGCATTTGCTTGACCCTATTATTACCAACATTAATGATTTAAAATGGCATGCCACCACCCCTATTTGCTGGTCAGACCACCACCTAATAAAATTTAGCCTTTAGCTATCTTCCGTCACCTCTGCGCAGCCAGCTTTTCCAGCTACTTCCTGGAAAAACTGGAAATTACTTGATATGTCAAAACTTAATATAGCACTCCGCGAAAACCCCCCCAAAAAAGGTCATAACATGGAAAATTTAGCAGAAGCTGCCCAACAGTAGCTTAGTGACACCACTGACTACTGCCTACCTACCCCTCACACCAAGGGAAATAGCCACCGCCATCCAGCCCCTTGGTAAAACGATTCTCTGAAAACGGAGAAATCAAAATACAAGGCACTGGAGCGCCAGTGGCGGAAAGACTATGCTTCTGACAAAAAAGAGAAATACCATAAAGCCAGGAATTTATATCTTACTGCTTGCACGAAAGCGCGAGCCTTGTTTGTTTCAAACACCAGCATGGAAGCAACTAATAAACCCAAAACTCTGTTTAATAAGGTCAAGGAACTTGCGGGCACGCAAACCACAGCCACTGCTCCCCCACTAAACACTAAACAATGTCAGGACTTGGCCTGTTTCTTCACGGACAAAATTGACAAGATAATTAGGGACATAAATAGTAACAACAATGATCCCTCCGCACAAGAGAACAATGACTATGCCCCCACTATGGAAAATACCCTGGAATCTTGGCCTCCCATCACGGCCGACACGCTGAAGACCATCTTTAAGACCATTAAATCCGGATCCCCTCGAGATCCAATTCCCATTAAAGTACTTAAACAACTGGATGACCTCTCCTTGAAAGTTATCGTCGACACGCTTAACTCTTCTTTAGAACTCTCGACAGTGCCGGCCCTCTGGAAGCACGCCATGAGAACCCCACTGCTAAAAAAAACCACATCAAATCCGGAAATATTAGCAAATTACAGACCTATATCCTTGCTCCCTGTCTTTTCTAAATTTTTAGAGAGACACGTCCACTCGGTTTTATCCAATTTTGCTGAAAATAATTCTCTCCTTCATCCATCGCAATCGGGCTTCCGTGCTGGCTTCTCGACAGAAACAACTCTACTAGCAGTCACCGAAAACATCCGGAAACTACTTGACGATGGTCAAACGGTCGCGCTCGTTCTTCTTGACTTGAGCGCGGCCTTTGACACCCTATCTCATAAAAAACTCATTATGGCGTTATAAAAAAAAAAATGGTATCCGCGGTAGGGCACTCGAATGGATCAGGTCCTTCTTAACACAACAGACGTTCCAAATTACATCTTCCTCGGCATGCTCCAAAACGTTCACAGCCCCACACGGAGTACCCCAGGGATCTATTTTAAGTCCCTTGTTTTTTAACCTATACCTGAGACCCCTGGCCGATCTAGCAGATGGATCTGGACTCTCTCTCATGACCTACACCGATGACTCTCAGATCATCTTTTCCTTATCTGAGTCAAGTCCCTCATCCCCGTCTCTCCTCAAACTAGGGCTTCAAAACATTTTCAGCTGGATGACAAGAAACCAATTAAAGCTAAATGGAGATAAAACGGAGATTCTTCTTCTAGGGAAACAACGCGATATTTGGAATCCTTCCCACTGGCCTAACCAGATGGGAAATTTCCCCACCCCAGTTGCTCATGTACGTAATCTGGGAGTCATCATGGACAGTTCCCTCTCCATGAAAAAACAGGCTGGCAAAGTCGTCGGCCTATGCCTCACAATCATCAAATGGCTGAGGAAAGTCCTTTGGATGCTGCCCATCTCCACCCAAAAAACCGTAGTCAATGCCCTCATAACATTGCGGCTTGACTACGGAAACATACTTTACCTTGGCTCCAACAAAGCTGTAGTTCAGTGGCTGCAGCTTGTTCAAAACTCAGCTATCAGATTACTGTGCAAAATTCCCAAAACTGCTGGAGTCTCGAGCTACCGCCGTGAGCTTCATTGGCTCAGGGTGGAAAACAGAATTAGATTTAAGGCCCTCAACTACATGTTCAGAATCAAAGCAGGAACTGCACCCAAATATCTTTTGGCCCTTGCCCATCCCTACATTCCCAAACGCAACCTCCGGTCAAAATCTGCTGCCAACTTCTGTGTACCAATGTTCAAACTGGCAAGAATGGGATGCAGATCCTTTGCCCACTTAGGACCATCCCTTTGGAACGCACTTCCACCCTACATTCGCAAAGAGGAAAATCATGCCAGGTTCAGAAAGAACATCAAGACCTGGTTGCTCGAACAATAATATCTTGAGCAACCTGAAATCCCCTGTGTTACTTATGCTGTGTTCTCGGCGCCTGGAAACCCTTTTCGGGTAGCTGTTGCGCCTTACAAGTTTAAAAAATAAAATAAATAATAAAAATAAAATAATCCGACACCTTTCCCCAGTGCATTGCTATTAGCGAATGCTAGGTCAGTGGTCCGTGATTATATCCCTTATGTAACTCCGCCTAGACAACCCACTCCCAGACGACACACTTTGCGCAGACTGATAGGTAAATACACAGAACGACTCGCTATGGGTCAACAAGCTCGTAGGTGGATGGAAAGTAACACTATGTACACCGCTCAGGATATATGGATGACAATGGATCAGTGGACACGCATCCAGCAGATTGACATTTTTTGTGAAATGTGTGACATACTGATCCAAATGTGAGAGGATTTTGTAAAATCAGGTCCACCCCCAGGTCTGTCTGACCTTCGCCATAAGGTTGAAAAAGGGGACATACAGGGCCCAGCACTATTATGCAATCTAATCACGCTGGTAGCCTACAGAGACTCCATATCTGGTGTTACGTTAAATAACGGTTTTCCCGTGAGGGAGGTACAGCCTGTTTGGAGGGACCGCGTTGTTGGCATAGATGGCCACCGTGACACACCGGCAGGTTTTAGACAGATGTGGGTCCATGTCCCTTGGAAAAGATCTGACGTCCTCCAACTTAAAAGTCAATTGCCTGATCCGCTAAAAAATCCAGCAGGTTATTATAAGGAATTGACTCAGACACTCCAATCTTACGTAATGACTTTAGCAGATATAGATATGTTAATGGGATAGGTAGTACCGACTGAAGTATGGTCCAAAATATGCCATAATGATCATACAGAATTTGGCCATAAGTGGAAAGAATTTGAGGAAGCTGGCAGGGCTCGAACTGGTGGTGAGAAACCTGATCCCATGATCTTAGCCCTTCCGGTCCACATACTTACCGCCATGAAAAAGATGTTGACACCTCACCGTATTAATTGGGACAGATTAGCTGCTTGCAGGCAAAATAAAGACGAAAGTGTCTCTGACTTTTTCACATGATTCGAAAGCACATTCACCGACTTTAGTGAACAGGACTTGACTTCAGAAGGGTGACAGCGACTGTTTGTGGCTAAATTTGTGTCCAATCTGTTACCAGAGCTTGGGACTAAGCTTAAAATGTCAGAAAGTGCATGGCCCATCTCCACCCTGTCTGGCATTTTGGCAATGACCCAGTACTATGGGAATAGGGAGAATGAAGAGCGAGATAGAACGGATAAAAACACTAAAGACTTAAAGACAAAGTTCTTACTCAACCCCAATCCAAAACAGAGGTGCCCCTAAGTTTCAACGAACAGCTCAGAGACCTGCCCTTGTGACTCCTCGCCCACCGCTGGGACCCAACCAGTGCCCTTATTGTCGCCAGGAGGGTCATTTGCGCGATGAGTGTCCCTTGTTGGCTCAGAACAACTTTGCCCCTGCTGACCGCTTCACAGGCCAACGTCCCCAGAGAGGACAAGGGCGAGGCGGACCTAGAACGCAGTTACAGGACAGGCGCCCCCTTATGCAAGAGAATAGATTTGATACCGCTAATTATGAAGACCGCAATTATTTTACTGAGGATTGTAGGGCACATTACCAAGGGTGGCGATAGGCAATTATCGCCGGTTTAGCTGCTGTTTTCGGCCGCTAAACGGCGATAATTCTATCGCTCTATTAACAAGCTGTCGCTAACTGGCTGGGATTCAAAATCGTCTGAACAAAATTGAGGATATTGTTACTTCTTTCCCACCTCGTCTTCAGGAGGCTGAAGCCAGAATTTCAAGTTTAGAGGATGAAATCCCCAAACTTCAAAAGGACGTTAAAGATGTTTATAAATCGTCCAAGGCCTTGGAATCCAAGCTTGATGAGTTGGAGAATTACAATCGTAGATCAAATCTGCGAATAGTGGGGGTCCCAGAGAAAATTGAGGGTTCGGATATGGTTCAATGGGTCACTTCTTTTATATCGCACAAAGTTATTCCGGAATTTAAAGGTGATTTGACAATCACCCGAGCTCATCGTGTGCCCGCTAAGCCATTTCCGAACTCCCCTTTTCCCCGTACTATTCTGGTTAATTTCGCTGACTTTCGGGTTAAAGAGACAATTCTGTCAAGGGCCATAAAACAGGGTCAATTCGCAGAAAATGCTACTACAAAATGCCGGATCTTTTCCGACATGTCTGCTGCCGCTGCGAAGCGCAGAAAGGAGTTTGTGAAAATTTTGCACCTGTTTAAAGCTAAAGGGGCACAAGCCTCTATAGCACAACAGTCGAAATTAAAGGTGCTGATTAAAGGCGAATTCCACTTGTTAACGGATATTGATGAAGCTAATGATTTGCTCAGCCAAATGTCAACTGGATAGATGTTGTAGGCTAACTTTGTGTTTTCCTAGCACACTTCTGGCTGGTTTCAGATTATGGTCATATAATGGCTACAGATATGGTGGATTTGGTCGAGGGGTGAGGGAGCGGGAGGGGGAGGGCTGGGTAGGATACGGGGTGTTACTCCAAGACACCTCTATGGTTGGGGGCACGACCCAGTGGCAAGCGTGGGGGAGAGTAGTAGGAGGAGGGCCACAGGTAAAGGTGGGGTGGGGGGAAAAAATAGAAAAATTGAGGTTGTTCTCAGTAGATCTGTATGTGGTAAGAATTTACATTTTCAGTACTCTGGTAGATACTTTGGCATATATATGCGTAATTTAAGTCTTTTTGAGATTACAATTTTTGTATTTCTTTCTGCAATTAATTATGCACCATGTCGTTTAATACGGGGTGAAATTGATATCCTTTAATGTGAATGGTCTGAATAACGCTAGAAAAATGCGTGCAATAGAGTCCTGGATCAGAACTGAAAATCCAACAGTGATTATGTTACAGGAGACTCATATTGCTGTTTCTAAAAAAGAGGATTTCAAGATGTATAAAACGTGGGCCTCTTTCCATGGCTTTTCGTGCGCTATGGGTTCACAACGAGGGGTCGCTCTATTTTTAAATAAAAATTTTGAGATTGAGATAGTCCAGACTGAAAATGATTCTTCAGGACGTTGGTGCTGGGTTTCATGTAAAGTTAAAAACTACCATTTGTTAATTACTTTTGTTTGCTTCTACGCCCCTATAGAGGATAATCCCCAGATTTATGATGCTCTATTTCAATCTCTGCCATTGGTAGGTGGAAATATCATTATAGGTGGCGATTTCAATATACTCATGAACCCTAATTTAGACTCCACATCATTTCTTAAGAGGCAGCCTAAGCCTAGATCTCTTAAGACTATTCTAAATTATATATTTTTACTTGGTTTGTGTGACCCATGGCGTGTGAGAAATCCTCGGAAAATGGAGTATACCTGCTGGTCAGGAAGGTTTAAATCTTCATCTTGCATACATTTTTTTCTAAGTTCTAGACAGCTTAAATTTAGCTCTCAGACATTTTACCATAATGGCTTTTCAGACCATGCCATGATGGTGATCAATTTCGATTATGCGGAGATTACTAAGGTTTCGAAAAGATGGATGTTTAATAAAATGTATTTACAGGATATAAATTGGATATCGGCATTAAAGTTGGAGATAGCGGATTACATTAACCGGAATATAGGTACGGCCCCTCTTCATGATATCTGGGATTAGTTAAAGGCTTTTATACGGGGGATTCTTATTAGTAAAGATGCGGCTGAGTGGTATGTTGTGAAAAGTACAAGGAACTCTTTGCTTCAAAAAATTCAGGATTTAACATTAAGCCATCATCGTCAACCAAATTATGCAGTTGTAAATCAATTGAGGGAAGCTAAACAAGCGCTTAGCGCTCATTACTATGAACAAAGTGAAATGGTCTTTCAGAAACAATCACAAAAAGTGTACGAAGAGAGTAACTTCTCAGGGAAATTTTTAGCCTGGCAAGTAAAAGAGCAGGCGGCTTCAAACCTGATTCATTCTCTAAAAGACCCTCTTACTCATATCGATACATTTGACCAGGCCGAAATAAATACTATTATGCTTAAACATTATGATAGTATTTACCCTATAAAACATATTTTTGATCATCAAAAATTGTCAGAGTTTTTAGACCGACATGAAATTCCAAGTTTATCCCTCGAAGATCAGCGGTACATGCAAAGACCTTTTTCTAAAGCAGAATTGGAAGAAGTTGTAAAAAACCTTCCATTAGGTAAAGCTTGTGGTCCCGACGGCTTCCCTTCAGAATTCTTCAAAGTTTTTTTTAGTTCCTTCAGTGACTTATTTTTGTTATTATTGAACTCAATACTGGAAGGATGGCAAGTCCCGGAATCCTTCCATGAAGGTACAGTTATTAGTTTCTTAAAAAAAGGGAAAGAATCCAAAGATCTGAACTCTTACTGGCCAATTACTTCATTAAATTCAGATTATAAAATTACTAAAAAAAACTAAGCTGCTCTCACTCCGTCTTAATAATTATACGGCGGATTTGATCCATCCCGATCAAAACGGTTTAATAACAGGCAGACAATTATTTACTAATACACACTTTTTAGTTGAAGCATTAGATTACTTTGAAGCACGAGGGATACAGGCCTTGGTTTTACTCTTAGATGCAGAGAAAGCTTTTGATTTAGTGGTATGGGACACTCTTTTCCTTATTTTATCTAAGTTTGCCATTTCTCAATGCATCATTAATCTGATAAATAATTTGTACGTGGGCGCTAGCGCAAACATAATTATTAATAAATCATCAGCAGGCTCAATCGTAGTACAACGCGGCACTAGGCAATGCTGCCCTTTATCACCCATTCTTTTTGCTTTTTTTATCGAACCGTTAACTATTGCTATCAGGAATTGTTTTCAGATCACATCACCAGTTACCTTCATGGCCAAAATTAAACTCTATGCAGATGATATTATGTTACTTATTAAACCTGATTTGGAATCACAGACATATATTTTTCAATTTTTTGAAGAGTTTGAATCTCTGGGAGGTTATCGAATTAATAAAAAAAACGAAATTTGGTCTGTAGGGGTGCCGACCCAGTTTTACACAAAGATTTGCAAGGTTGTATTAACTGAAAACCAAAAAGATAATTGGGGATTCTGTTCTCTTCAAATATTCTGGATTTATATACACTCAATTTCATTCCATTAATGAAAAAAGTTCAATCAATGTTTGCTCGTTGGGACCCCCTGCCTTTAACTATTCTTGGCCGTATCAATTTAATTAAAATGTCAATCCTTCATCTTTTCAATTTTTTGTTCGCATCAATTCCAGTCTATTTGCCTGGTACTTTTTTTTCTAAAATAGAATCTATGTTTTCCAAATTTATTTGGGCAAAAAAAACACCCAGATTAGACATACGGACTTTAACTGCAGAAACTGAATATGGCGGTCTTTCCCTAACAAATTTAAAAGATTATTACTATGCTTATTTTGCGCACTACTTAGAGAGATTTAAGAATATAAATGCAGCAAGTGGTTGTTTTATAAATTTTTTCTTTGATTTGATATGTTTAGAAATTTAAATTCCATCCCCTTTGTCTGTGCCGAAATCACCCAAATTTGTGCGGTATAAGATCCTAAACTGGTTTTTTAAACGACGTGATGCGATGCTCAAGAGATATTCACTTCCTCCCTTTCATTTACTAACTCCTTTAATTGACGTGTTTTCCTTTTTAAGGATTAAAATCGATGCCATTGTAATAGAAAATTGGGGCCGGGTAGGGTTTAAAACATTAGCTGATTTTTTGGTCAGCGGGACTTGGCTCACTGTCAATGAGATGTCAGGTCGAATTCTTGGCAATTTTTTGCTAATTGGCTCCTATACTAATTTAATTTATCCTTTGTTGGTGCAATTAGATCCCGGCACCATTTCGAATTATACTTCTACTCTTGTATTAGATCTTTTTGTTAATAACTCGGAGAAGAAACCTGGAGCATGGAAACAGTGCCTGATACAAAGTCGGGAGGTAGAGTTGACTTCTAAAGCTATCCGTAAATGGTGCACTCAGGAAAATTTAATATTGTCATCGGAAATATGGAAACCAATAATCAGTTTAATTTCTGTGTATTGCGTGGTACAAATTGGCGCCGGATGCTGTATTTTAGCAAATGGCTATTATATCGTACACCAGTAATAATTGCTAAAATGTATAATAATGCGTCTGCTGTTTGTTTTAGACATTGTAATTGCGAACAAGCTAATTGGTCACATATTATGGCGTTTTGTCCTAAAATTAAGCATTTTTGGGAAGAAATTATTGATTTTTTAAAAACATATTGCATGTTATCAGTTCCATGCAATGCAACAATGTTATTGTTCGGTTATGATCCTGAATGTACATCGTTAAGTCATTTGGCAAAATTGATTTACATTATAATGGCCGTTGCTAGATCTTTATTATTGCAGAATTGGCTTTCAAACTAATTCCCGACGTTGCAGGAATGGTTGGAAAAAATGAAAAGGGTTAGGAAAAGCGAACTGTTGTACGCTCAAAGAGTTGGGTGTAATCAAAAATTCGATCAAATGGAGGCGGGACAATATGGTGTCTCATGGACTGTATGCCGCGAAGGAAGGGAGATGCCCGAAACGCGTCCGGATGAAACAGCCCAATTTACTGGCAAAAGCAAGTGTTTGAACCTAATAAAGCTTGTTGGGGGAAGCTTTTGCTGTGTTCGAGTGCTTCTTACTTGTTGGACACTCCCCAAAGAGCGCGAATATACATACATATATATATATATATATATTCACTGAAAAAACCATAGGTTATAGACCATATATAGTTAGGAATTTGCATTTACAAAACCTTGAAAATTCACTGAAAAAACCATAGGTTAGAGACCATATATAGTTAGCTGGACATTTTATTGACATAAAACCAATGAAATTCCATATATAGTTAGTTGCACTAACTATATATCGCGCACCCGCAATCCACTGCTGATGATGTCACATATTACATCATTCATGACATGGTCAGTGACATCACTGATGACATCACTGATGACATCTCAAATGACATCACTGATGACATCACTGATGACATCTCAAATGACATCACTGATGACATCATCTAGTGTCTGTGTGTTTTTGTAAAGTTTAAATATGTTTTACATATTGAAGAATGAGTGGATGTATGGAAGACTGAGTGTGTGTGTGGCTGGCTGGGAGGTGTGTGACTCTGTGCATATCAATGTGTACTTGTATCAGTGATTGTATAAGAGAGTAAGTATGTGTTAGTATATGTGTGAAAAGTATGGTGTTCTGTGTTTAACTGTATAGATGAGGAAATCGAAGTGTGATTGCTTCTTCACAGGACTGACTAGGTGTATGAGTGCATATGATAGTGTTGTAATAATGAGTGACTGTATGTATGAGTGATTGTATGGGTGAATGAGTGAATGTGTGTGTAGACGTAGGAATCAGTGAGTGCGTATGTAGTAACTGGTATTGGTGTGTCATGAAGTCATCAGTGATGTCATTTGAGATGTCATCAGTGATGTCATTCGAGATGTCATCAGTGATGTCATCAGTGATGTCACTGAAGTATGGTGTTCTGTGTTTAACTGTATAGATGAGGAAATGGAAGTGTGATTGATTCTTTACAGGACTGACTAGGTGTGTGAGTAACTCCATGGATGAGTGGCAGTGTGTGAGTGTCTGCATAGGTGTATGAGTGCATATGATAGTGTTGTAATAATGAGTGACTGTATGTATGAGTGATTGTATGGGTGAATGAGTGAATGTGTGTGTAGACGTAGGAATCAGTGAGTGCGTATGTAGTAACTGGTATTGGTGTGTCATGATGTCATCAGTGATGTCATTTGAGATGTCATCAGTGATGTCATCAGTGATGTCATTTGAGATGTCATCAGTGATGTCATCAGTGATGTCACTGACCATGTCATGAATGATGTAATATGTGACATCATCAGCAGTGGATTGCGGGTGCGCGATATATAGTTAGTGCAACTAACTATATATGGAATTTCATTGGTTTTATGTCAATAAAATGTCCAGCTAACTATATATGGTCTCTAACCTATGGTTTTTTCAGTGAATTTTCAAGGTTTTGTAAATGCAAATTCCTAACTATATATGGTCTATAACCTATGGTTTTTTTTCAGTGAATTTCATTGGTTTTTTAAAAGCTAATATCTATAGCTGTAAAATATATTCTTTATTACGTGACGTATCACGTAGCCACGTGAGACGCCTCATGGCACGTCGCATAACCGTGACGTATCGGCTCTGCAGCGCAAACAAAACCCATAACGTAAGCGTGCCGGAGCACGCTTACAGATATATATATATTTTTTAACCTTAATTAGACAAAATCCACACGTGCACATATCTTGAGGCCTTGCAAAGGCACATCAAACAAACAGTCCCTACAATTTTGCCAAGTTTGCTGGAAATCTATTCCCTTCATTTTATTTTTACTGTTTCTCTTGGTTTTCCCCTTGTTACGCTTACCGGGACGCTACCCGGTACGCGAACCGTACGCTCCAAAAACACAAGATGTCGGACTCCCGTTACGCTGCCGGTTAGCTGCCCGGTTCGCGTACCGGGAAGCGCCTCTACCGTGAAAAATCGCGGGGGACTTTAATATCCCCCTCATCAATCCTAGGGGGTCAGGAGGGGTTTACCTTGCCCCCTTTCCTTCATCTCCCCCTTCTTTTTTCACCACATCTTGTCTCTCGAACCTACCGAGAGACAAGATGGCGGCCGCTCCGGACTGTTTACAATGTTGACAGCTACGCTGCCGGTTAGCTGCCCGGTTTGCTGCCCGGTGAGCTGCCCGGTGAGCTGCCCGGTGAGCTGCCCAGTTCGCGTACCCGGACGCGCCTCTACGGCGTAAAATCGCAAAAAAAAAATTCTTTTTATTTTTTGCCCCGCGGGGCACTTTAATATCCCCCTCATCAATCCTAGGGGGTCAGGAGTGGTCTACCTTGCCCCCTTTCCTTCATTTCCCCCTTCGTTTTTCACCACATCTTGTCTCTCGATTGTACCGAGAGACAAGATGGCGGCCGCTCCGGACTGTTTAGAATGTTGACAGACACCGGAGAGCCAATCAGCTTCGCTTCGCGAAGTTCCGTTACGCGTCAGGTACGCGAACCGGGGCGCTAACCGGAGCGCTGTCACAGATATATATATTTTTTTAAACGTTCATTTCTCAAAATCCACTGGAGCACATATATTGAGACATAGCAAAGGCACGTAGGGCAAACCATATCTACAATTTTGCCAAGTTTCATGTAAATCTATTCAGCCGTTCGAGCTAAAAGTGAGTCCAACCGCCCTATGGAAAAATGAATGGGAAAAACGCGTTTTGGGACCCCCCTTTTTTCTCGGCCCCCCTTGACGAAACCCCCCCCAAATTTTCAGGGGCTGCTCAGAAACAAAATGTGCCATTTTCCTGAAAATTTCAGCCAATTCCGTCCACAAACGCCAAAGTTATTAGACATAGAATTTTCAGAAATCCCATAGAGAAAAAATCCTAACTATATATACCCACTGGCTATCGCCAGTAGGTAATATACATATATAAACATATATAATCTGCATATCTATATAAATATAAATGCATGCATACATATACATATATGCATACATATGCATGTTATTTACATGAAAGTTTTAAAAACACTAATAAAAGCAAAGCTAAAAAGCCACCTCATTACAAACAGAATGGCTTTAACTTAAACGAGGGCGAGATCTATTGCATTTTCAATGCTTGTTTACTTTGGTTCTACCAAGAAGGCATTCAGATGTGTCACACATTTGCCATAAATTCTGAATGTTAGCACTCTAGTTGCTCATTAGATCACTGTAGTAAAGCTAGTGCTCACCAGCGAAGTCTGCTGCTAATCATGGTTTGCAGCCATTTTACCGCATTTTTTATCTCGCAGACTTTCAGTCCGCATACCATTATCCCGCAAGGTCATTGACCTCGCATACCATTATCCCGCATTGTTTCAAAACGCATGTGCATTTATCGCGCATGCCTTTACAAAGAATTACGTTTTAAAGGCATGTATGGTAAATGCATTTGCGTTGTGAAAACCACGATGACGAGAGAGGTAAGTGTGTTTGTGTTAATTTTTTCGTGGGTTAGTGATTGTGTAGTGTAGTGTAGTGTTGTGTAGTGTAGTGTTGTGTTAGTGTAGTGTAGAGTTGTGGTGGTTGTTTAGTGTAGGGTCATGCTGGGGGTAGTGTTTTAGGGTTTAGGGTTGTGTTGTAGTGTTTGCGTAGTGTAGGGTCATGCTGGGGGTAGTGTTTTAGGGTTTAGGGAAGTGTTGTAGTGTTTGCGTAGTGTAGGGTCATGCTGGGGGTAGTGTTTTAGGGTTTAGGGTTGTGTTGTAGTGTTTGCGTAGTGTAGGGTCATGCTGGGGCTAGTGTTTTAGGGTTTAGGGTAGTGTTGTAGTGTTTGCGTAGTGTAGGGTCATGCTGGGCGTAGTGTTTTAGGGTTTAGGATAGTGTTGTAGTGTTTGCGTAGTGTGGGGTCATGCTGGGGGTAGTGTTTTAGGGTTTTGGGTAGTGTTGTAGTGTTTGCGTAGTGTAGGGTCATGCTGGGGTGTAGTATTTTAGGGTTTAGGGTAGTGTTGTAGTGTTTGCGTAGTGTAGGGTCATGCTGGGGGTAGTGTTTTAGGGTTTTGGGTAGTGTTGTAGTGTTTGCGTAGTGTAGGGTCATGCTAGGGGTAGTGTTTTAGGGTTTTGGGTAGTGTTGTAGTGTTTGCGTAGTGTAGGGTCATGCTGGGGTGTAGTGTTTTAGGGTTTTGGGTAGTGTTGTAGTGTTTGCGTAGTGTAGGGTCATGCTGGGGTGTAGTGTTTTAGGGTTTTGGGTAGTGTTGTAGTGTTTGCGTAGTGTAGGGTCATGCTGGGGGTAGTGTTTTAGGGTTTTGGGTAGTGTTCTAGTGTTTGCGTAGTGTAGGGTCATGCTGGGGGTAGTGTTTTAGAGTTTTGGGTAGTGTTGTAGTGTTTGCGTAGTGTAGGGTCATGCTGAGGGGTAGTGTTTTAGGGTTTTGGGTAGTGTTGTAGTGTTTGCGTAGTGTAGGGTCATGCTGGGGGTAGTGTTTTAGGGTTTTGGGTAGTGTTGTAGTGTTTGCGTAGTGTAGGGTCATGCTGGGGGTAGTGTTTTAGGGTTTAGGGTAGTGTTGTAGTGTTTGCGTAGTGTAGGGTCATGCTGGGGGTAGTGTTTTAGGGTTTAGGGTAGTGTTGTAGTGTTTGCGTAGCGTAGGGTCATGCTGGGGGTAGTGTTTTAGGGTTTAGGGTAGTTTAGTTGTTTAGTGTATGCTAAAGGCATATTCGTTCTAAAAGTTTTCGTTATTTTAATTTGCGGCCTAATAGTACATGCGGGATTTCGTCATATATTCGCTAATCATACTTTCTATGGCAAAATGAACCCCCTCATTTTGTTCCTTTTTAAATTAAATGTTTTAAGAGTTACCACTTTATTCCAATCAAGATGGCTTCAGGTGTGCCATACCTTTGTAATAAGTAGGACTGTTAGCACTCTAGTTGTTCTTTAGAACACTCTGGGACATTCTGTCATTGGGCTATAGTTGGGCTACATCTGGCTGATATTTGGGCTACATTTGTTTTTTTTGTCTCTGGTGGCCATCTTTGGGCTACATTGGGCTACATTGGGCTACATTGGGCTACATTGGGCTACATTTGGGCTCCAACATATATATAGCCCAATGTAGCCCAATATATATTTTTCAAAGTTAATTTTCGTAAAAACCACTGGAGCCTATATCTTGAGACATAGCAAAGGCACATCGGGCTACCAGTCCCTACAATTTTGCCAAGTTTGGTGTAAATCCATTCAGCCGTTCAGGCTAAAAGTGAGGCCAACCGCCCTATGGAAAATTGCATGGGAAAAACACGTTTTGGGACCCCTCTTTTTTCTCGGCCCCCCCTTGACGAAACCCCCCCAAATTTTCAGGGGCTGCTCAGAAACGAAATGTTCCATTTTCCTGAAAATTTCAGCCAATTCTGTCCTCAAACGCCAAAGTTATTCGACATAGAATTTTCAAAAATCCCATAGGAAAAAAATCCTAACTATATATACCTACTGGCTATCGCCAGTAGGTAATATATATATATATATATATATATATTACCTACTGGCGGTCGCCAGTAGGTATATATAGTTAGGATTTTTTCTCTATGGGTTTTTTGAAAATTCTATGTCTAATAACTTTGGCGTTTGTGGACGGAATTGGCTGAAATTTTCAGGAAAATGGCACATTTTGTTTCTGAGCAGCCTTTGAAAATTTGGGGGGGGTTCGTCAAGGGGGGGCCGAGAAAAAAGGGGGGTCCCAAAACGCGTTTTTCCCATGTTAATTTCCATAGGGCGGTTGGCCTCACTTTTAGCCCGAACGGCTGAATGGATTTGCACGAAACTTGGCAAAATTGTAGGGACTGGTAGCCCGATGTGCCTTTTGTAGGTCTCAATATATGTGCTCCAGTGGATTTTGAGAAATTAACGTTTAAAAAAAGATATATATCTGTAAGCGCGGACCAGGCAGCGGTCTGGTTCGCGGACTTTTCGCGCAACGGAGCTTTGTGAAGCGAAGCTGATTGGTTCTCCGGCGTCTGTCAACATTCCAAACAGTCCGTAGCGGCCGCCATCTTGTCTCTCGGTAGGATCGAGAGACAAGAGGAGGCGAAAGCGAAGGGGCAAATGACCATAAGGGGGAATAGTAGATCCTCGCTGACCCCCTAGGTTTGATGTGGAGGTTTTAAAAGGGCCCCGCGGGGCAAAAAAAAAAATAATAATAATAATCGAACGGCTGAATGGATTTGCACGAAACTTGGCAAAATTGTAGGGACTGGTAGCCCGATGTGCCTTTGCTAGGTCTCAATATATGTGCTCCAGTGGATTTTGAGAAATTAACGTTCAAAAAAAGATATATATCTGTAACAGCGCTCCGCTTCGCGTACTTTTCGCGTTACGGAGGTTTGCGAAGCTGATTGGTTTTTCGGCGTCTGTAAACATTCCAAACAGTCCGTAGCGGCCGCCATCTTGTCTCTCGGTAGGATCGAGAGACAAGAGGAGGCCAAAGCGAAGGGGCAAATGACCATAAGGGGGCATAGTAGATCGTCCCTGACCCCCTAGGTTTGATGTGGAGGCTTTGAAAGGTTCTCGCAGGGCAAAAAAATATATACCGTTTTTTTAGTTTTTTTGCGTGGAGTGCGCTCGGTTCGCGAACCGGGAAGCGTTCTGGGGAGCGTACTTTCTTGAAAATTAGTGAAAAAAGTTAGAGTACAATAATAATTGTGAGTGATCAGATGTAGGGTAGCTCTGAGAAGAGCTTTTGGGTTTATGGTACATTTAGGTACTTATAAGTAGGTACCAATGCACATTCTTAAATTCAGAGTGAAAACTCTGTTGCCCTCATCTGAGAAGTGAACTCCATCTCCTCTGTAGATATCTTGCATGTAGTAACGCAAGTTATTGTTGTACAGGGAGCCCATTCCATGGTCTCTCATGTAAGCTGAAACAGATTTGTTTACATGCTTCCTCGATTTCTCAATTTGTGGACAAAATTGGTTCGACCACCTCCATTTCTGTCTTTGGCATATATTTGAATATACCAAGGCAGTCTGAGGAAAAAGTGCCATCAATTGCTCAAAGGTGTCCTTTAAAAGCATTTCCAGACCTACCCCAGTCAAAGTGCCCAAATCATTACCTCCACAGTGCACAATTAACAGGTCAGGTTTTGGCAAATGCATAAAGGTTTTCACCAATGGTATCAATTGGTGACATTTTAATCCTCTGTGGCCAAACCACTTAATTTCCACATCTTGTAAATTGAGGTTAGGTAAATTCCTGTTTTCAGCGTACCTTTGAGCCCAATAGATGTAGCTATGTCCAACAATCCAGACAGAAAACATGGCGAGAGAAGGTTCTCCTGCAGTCAGATGAAGTGTGGCAATGAAATGGCAGTTGAAAAAATGAGAGTGTAAAATGAAAAAAACTGAGGAGTTTCTGTGTTAATGAAGCAGTAAGAGTGATTGGTGGATTTTGATTGCTGAAAACAGAAAGTTAGTGTGCATGGATGAGTTCGTTGAAAGATGTATTTTGAGTGGCGAAGAAAAAATCATTAAATGAAAGAATGCTTTGGATATGCAGGTGCACTGAGAGTTCAGAGTTCAATTGCAACATTGTTGTGTGAGAGGTCTTGCAAGAGGTGGTTGCTATGCAGAAAAAGCAGAGAGGGGGCAGAGGGGGGAAGGGTTTTGCTTTGAAAAAAAGTGAGGGAAGAGTTTTGATTGGGTGACATGAGAGATCTGTGTGAGGAATTACAGCATTTCTGTGCTTTTGATAGCTGCAGACTCTGGAGTGCATACCTTTTGCTCTGCTGAAGACAAATTGGTGTGTTTCTGAGACTGTTTTGAAACTCAAAGTACTTGCTAAGGTGAGAAAAAATTTCTTTAATTTAGATAGAAAATAGTGTGCTTTAAGGAGAAAATTATGAAGAAAGTTGTGTTTTTCAAATGTTGCTTTGTCTCAAGTGTTTCACAAATAGATTTTGTTTGTTTGAGAAATTGTAATTGGAGAAAATGTGAAGTATTAGTACTGACAGGGCTTTTATGTGCATAGGAGCTGTGGAGTGTTTTCAAATTATGACTTGTAAATCGTTTTTGAGAAAAAGCAATGGTTTTAATATTGATGAGAAGGACATAATGGTGTCTGCTTCTTTATAAGGTAATTGAGAGTCTTTCCCATTTCAATGTAAGAAGTTTGTCTGTGGAGCAAATTGCTTGTAAATATGCTCCCACCTGTGCATGGCAAATTTAGATTTTGAATGTTTCCGTTACATAGGCATGTTAAAGGTGACTGAAACATGCTGCAAAGGCAATCAAAAAAGGCTTTTATGTGTCTTAAGGACATTTTAAGTCATTTCCCCATGTGCAGTGTTTTCAAATTATGAGTTGAAAATCGTTTTTGAGGTAAAGGAATGTTTTCAAAATTTATGTGCGCCATATGACCCCAAATTTTTTTTTCAGGGGTGCAGCAGGGTGTTCTTGAGATACCCCTGCACCGTCGGAAAAATTCGTAATTTGCGATGAGGTAATTGCTAATCGCAAATTGCACCTTCATTCCTATGGGCCTCCTGCTGCATGGAAATGAATGGGTAATCTTGCTGAAATGCAAAGTCGAATCTGTATTTAAAAGGGTCTGCACCTCTGTACGGGTGTTCGCTATGTGAAGCACGAAAGTTTCACGGGCCGAACTCAAGGCCACCTCTCTCTGAGACAAAAGAGCTCTTATTCTTGCCATGCTGTTGAAATGTGCTCCCAAGGTTGGTATTTGTGGCCAGATTGAAAACTCCCTATGTTCATGTGTGGGAGGAAATAGAACATTTCTGCAGCAAATAACCCGTTCATTTACTGTTACGATAAAATGAATACTTTTAATTAACCCAGAACAATCTTCATTATTGAGCATCAAATAACTACCATTTTCCAAGAACTTGAACGTGGGGATGATAGCAGGAACTGGCGTGCCTTGCAACACGCAAGCCATATTTGGTCGGTGTTTGTTGCATGAACCGTGTAACTGTCTGTGCCTACACATTAGTGAATGATCTGGCGTCTCAGTGCATTCCTCTCCATTCAGATAAAGTTCTTGATCATCTTTGAAAATCTGTATGTGTATGGAAGCGACCAGACTTGATGAAGAAAACCACTACCTAAAGGTTAATAACGACCTATTGGTATATATTTCATACAATTTGAAAACTTATATAAAGCAAAAGGCAGCGTTATTAAACCGTGGATAAGGCACGTTGCCAAAGCAGTCAACCTTTTGGATTTATACTGGAAATGTTAAAGGAAGAATTACGGAGTAGGGCCTGTAAATCTTTAATAGACAACGAGTAAAATTACTCCAACCATCGTATTCCTCTAACTCCGGGATAGTAGGGGTGTTTAATTTTTTAGAAGTAGCCAATCCAAAGCATTTGGTCTGGGAAATTGTTTCATTCACAAACAACATATGTTTTGGGATGAGACATGCACGGTGGAAAGCCTCAGTGCCTTGTACCTGCCAGGTTCGTGAACCCCAAACTGATGTAGATCCTGGATATTTTTACTCTGTATTACGTTAGCATGGTCTCATTACTGGTTTAAACGCCATTTTTCCTTTTTTGTAACTTCTGCACACGACACTTAGTTGTTGCTTTAGCTTTCAGCCTACCTGCGTCAAGATCTATGCCTGCTTCAAGCAGGCGCAGGGTTTTGATGTAGCTTTGTCCTATCTGATTGTAAATGCGGCACACCGTGGGTGGCAGAGCAGCGGTGCACGTTAACTGGTGCATCCCTGGGGATGTGCTAGTTAATATAAATCTGTCCCTTTACATTTAATTATGTGCAGGGGACACAGAGTAGGTGAGGTTTATCCAAGGTTAAGAAGAGATGAGTCCTGTTCAGTGAAAAATTGGAGATAGGCTTCAGTATATTATATACTTAAGTAGTGTGTTAAGTTTTTGATGACTGTTATTAATTTACTGTTGGGTAATAGTGGTTAATAACATTTTTTATTATATTTTACCACAGATTCAACTGCACATTATTTCAAGATTTTAGGATGCCTAGCAAAGAAAGAGTAAGAAAGGCTGGAAAACATCAAAGACAGCAGGAGCATGGAATATTGCAGCAGTCCTCTAACAAAAAGATTTGTCAAGTCACCAAGAAAGCACCGGGTAAGAGTCGAAAAACAGTCATAAGAAATATGTGTACTAAAAAAAATATTACTACAGAAAATGTTTCACTCCAGAAAAGGAGACCGAATTCAAATGGTAAGGAAAGGCCAATGAGAAATGTTACTGCTAGAGTAAGAGATAACTCTATGCATGAAAGTAGAAGGAAACAACAGTTTAGGGATATTCGTAAACGAATGTTCCGCAACAGGATAATTGGGAATTTGTTAAAAAATATTAAGAAAGGTCAGCAGAAAGTGGTTTTTTATAAGAGAAAAAAAATAGTTGAGAAAGTTATTGATCAGGCATTTGAATTTAAACGTAAGTTATTTATTTTGACAATCAATAGAATTAGGAAGCTAAACAAGGTAATTTATGATTTCAAAAGAAATAGTAGATGGAAGAGAATAGTTAATCGTAGTAATTTTTGTGAAGTTTTTTCTGGAGAATGGATGCATAGTTCAAGCTCTGAGGCATTTTTTAATGAGGAGAGTTATTTCCAGGATAATGATTTGGTGCATGCAGTTGACACCAGTGGTCGAGCTTATGAAGTGAAAGATGGTTGTCCAGTTGAAAAAGAAAAACTTGTGAGAACAGAGATAGAAGAGGTGTTAGGTAATGAGGTTTTAGGGAGACGTCCTAAGGGTCCTGTGTACACCTGGAAGTGTAGTAGTATTTGCAGTGTACGACAGGATTCCATCAATTTGCTTTGTGATTTTATACGGTCATTTAGTAAGAAAAGTTTGAAGCAGAAAATGAAGTTGTTGCAAGAATTAGATCCTTGCAGAGTGAGAGAAGTGATAGGTTTGCATGGTCATTCACTGGCTTGTCTTTCCAGGAGAGTATGCCAGAGTGTTTTTCATCATTTCAGGATGCTAGCAGTGCATCATAATAAAGTGAGGAAATTAGTTAGAATGTTGTATTATGCTAAGAGTCCAGCAATTATGCTAAAACAATTATGCGCTGCTCTTTTGCATGGTTCTGAAATAGATGTGAAAAATATATGTGAAGAAATTGAGTTTTGTTACTTTGGAAGTAAAGAGGAGAATGTTGAAATTGACCAAGAAGAAGAGAGTAATGTGGAAGATAGTGTACAGGTTTCCAGTACAGATAATTTCCAGAGGGAAATTGCGACGTTTGAGGTGAAATCAAGTGAGAGGCCAAATTTCACTTGTGTGTGTTGTCGACGCACTTATTATAAGAATCAGACTAAGTTAGTGGATTTATATGGAAAAAGTGAAAGGGAAAATAATAGTGAATGGAAGGATTTTACAACATACTTGATGGTAGAAAATTGTTTTGATTTGGGATTGGATCAACGTGTGTGTACTTATTGTTGTAACAAATTAAATCAAAACCAGATGCCTGCTAGAGCAGTTCATAATAATCTGGAATTGGTTGAAATTCCTTCTGAATTGAAGGATTTAAATACTTATGAATCTATTTTGATTCAAAGTATCCATCCCTTTCAGGCTATTGTAAGAATGGAGCCAAAGACAGGGAAATTGCCTCCATCAGATTTACAGAGAGGATTAAAGGGAAGAGTTGTTTATTTGCCTCTAGATTTGAAGAAAAACATTAACACAATTGGAGTAGAAAAAGTGGAAGAGGAACCTCTGGTTATCTTAGTTAATGGGGTTCCGACAAAGAATAAGAAAATATGGCAAGATTTAGTAGATGTTAGGAAAGTCAAAAGGGCAACATTGTATTTGAAAAAATATAATAAATACTATAAAAATGTATATGTTGCAGAAGAGGAAGTAAGTGAGGAAGAGGATAGCGATTTGTGTGCTGGTCAAATTGAGAAAGTAGAACCCTGTACTAGTGAAGAAATATATGAACATTATAGTGTTCATCCTTTGCATTCCAAGGAAGTCATGGGGAATGCTATTGAGTTGTTTCAAATGAAACAAGCGAAAGGGAGTCCCATTAGTGTTTGGGAGGAAAGTTTGGAAGCTCGGTGTTTCCCACAGCTTTTTCCAACAGGTCAGGGAGGAAGATATGATGAGCGACCTCATCAAATTCCTGCTTCTGAATACCGGACTTTGCGATTGTATGCAGGAGATCCTAGGTTTCGACAATGCATTCCTTATTTGTTTCATCTCCTGTTTGAAAGCGATCTGTCTGGACTGTCATATGCAGTGAACCACATCTTGAAAAGTGGTATACACATGCAAAACATCTCGGCAAGTGACTTTATGGATAAAGTCAATGTCCAAGACAGCATTTTGGATTCTCACCTGATTAATCTCATGGCGTGTCAGCGTGGTACTAATGAGTACTGGTACCGTCGTCATGGTGATTTAAAATGTATGCTGAGGAACTTAGGAACTCCCACATGGTTCCTCACTTTGAGCTGTGCTGAGTATGGCTGGGAAGACTTACTTGAATTTCTATGAGAGGCAAATGCTAACGTAGAAAACATCGAATTCAAGACACCCGGAGAACTGTGCTCTTTGGATCCAGTCAATGTATGTAGGTACTTCAATCATAGATTTGAAGGTATGATGTCTTTCATCATGAATAAGAAGAATCCACCTCTTGGAGAGGTGTTGGATTTCTTCTGGAGGAAGGAGTACCAAGCAAGAGGTGCTCCTCATATACATATGTTGCTGTGGATCAAGGATGCACCTAAATTTGGAACGGATGCAGACGACTCAGTGATGAGTTTCATAGAACAGTATTCTACGTGTGCTGTTCCAAACGCAAAGGAGAAAAAAAGCCTAAGAGAAAAAGTTCTACGTTTCCAAAGCCATCGATGTGGAAAGTACTGTCGTCGTAAATTCCGGAACAAAGACAAGTTCTACACCAAATGTCGTTTCGGCTTTCCACGATCGGTGATTTCTAAAGGAAGAGTGAACAGTTTGATGTCTTCGCTGCGACATAATGTGATGAAGAAATCACCTAAAAACACATACAATTTGAAGAGGAACGAAGAGTCTAAGTACATCAACGACTACAACCCGGTGATTTTGTCCATGTGGAATGCTAACATGGATATACAGTTTGTGGCTGATAACTGTATGGCTGTGGCTAGGTATGTGACATCTTACATCACCAAAAAAGAGAAGACAGAATTGAAGGATATGTGGGAGGACATTTCCCATGAAAAGAGCCTCAGCAAGAAGTTGTACAGTTTCAGTCTGAAGATGTTGTCGCATCGAGAAATCGGAGCTTACGAATGTTCTGACCGGTTGTCTTCAGCAAGTCTCTATGCCAAGTCCAGGAGTATCGTTTGGGCGAGTGTTGGTCTTGCTGCAACGCGTAATCGAGTTCTGAAACCTGTGCGGGAAATTGAGTATTTGGCGGAAAAGGAGCCAAACAGTACCGACATTTTGAAGAGCAACATGTTGGATACATATTATCCAAATCGAAGTAGTCACCTCGAGAATGTTTGTCTGTATGAGGTTCTGCAAAATTACATATTCAAGAGGAACATCAAAGAAGATACTGAGAAAGGAGTGTATGCTGTAATAGGAAGTGAGGGATGTCTGGTCAAGCAAAGAAAATGCCACTTGATAAACCATCGAAAATTGAGTGGCGAATCTCCTGAAAAAAAGGAGTTTTTCTATTTAGCACTTTTGCAACTTTTTAAGCCTTGGCGTGCAGAAGAGGAACTGCTTGGAGATTTCCTCTGTTACGAAGACTCTTTCAATGCTGCCAAGGAGACCATAGAATGTCCTGCTTTTCCCAAATATGTAGAAATGTTGAATGTGGAAATTGAGCAGGAAGCAACGATTGCAGCCGAGATTGCCAGAGACAGTTCTCAGGACAGTCAGAGTTCTGCTTCATTGAGTCAGGATCCACTAGGAGGACCTCTTATCGAAAATGAAGCTGCCACTGCTATGAATGAAGTGGAAAGAGCCATGGCACATGCTCAGGAGGATGCGGTTAACTTAGAAGAGTTGGAAAGACAACTCAACGTTGAGCAGAGGAAAATATATGACAAACTTACCATGCAAATTGATCATGGATTAAGTCATGATAAGAAAGAGTGCTCATGTACGTCGTTGAAGCCTGTCCGACTGTACGTGAGTGGAGAAGCGGGAACTGGAAAAAGTTTCCTTATTAAAGCAATTTCATGTTATTTGCAGGAAAGGACAGAGTCATCGCTGTCTTGTGTTGTCACCGCTCCAACTGGACTGGCAGCACATAACATTAAAGGGATTACTTTACATCGTTTACTGATGCTGCCAGTGGAGCATGACAACAAATTAGAATATCACAAGCTATCTGGAGATGCTTGTTTTGAAGTTTCAAGAGTCTTGAGGAAAATGAAACTTCTTATCATTGACGAAGTAAGCATGGTTTCCAATGTTATGCTTGCCTTTGTGCATTTGAGAATGCAAGAAGTTCTCAAAACAGAGTATGATGTGTTATTTGGTGGCAAACACATCATTGTTTTTGGAGATCTTCTGCAGCTGACACCAGTGAAAGGGCAACCTGTGTTCAAAATGCTCACGCATGAAGATACCAGGAAGTGCTTAGGGAGTATTGGCAACGTCAATATATGGTTAAACTTCAATTATGCTGAACTGCATGAAAATATGCGTCAGGCAAAGGATGAAGTTTACAAGACTATTCTACAAGATGTTAGAATTGGAAAAGTGACCGAGCATGGGAAAGAAGCTTTACATGCACGATTACTGACAAATTTATATCCAGACGAAGATGTTGTGCCTGAGAATATTTTTCAGAAAGTTACTGAGAAAAAATCTGGAATATGTTTGATGCCAACTCTTGCAGAATGTGCCAAATTCAACAACAAAATGTTGCATTTAGAAAAGCAAGAGATTGTGAAATTGGAAGCTATTGACAGAGTAGAGCATATGGGATCAACAATTATTTTGTCTGAGAATCTGAAAACAAAATTGGATTCATTAGAGAAGAGTATATCTAAAACTGCGGGTTTTGAAAAGACTCTGAATGTGTGCTTGAACTGCCGTATAATTTTAAGAAGGAATTTACATGTTGAAAGAGGTCTGGTAAATGGATCAATGGGTAATGTTGTTGATTTTGTGAAATACAGAAATAGAGATGGAATTGAATTTTTAAAAATTAAATTTGATGGCATTGAGGAAGTACAGCTAATTGCTCGTTGTTCTGCTAGATTTTTGCTTGTAAAAGACTTATATGTTCGTCGTAAGCAGTTTCCTGTTTGCTTGGCATATGCGGTGACAATCCATAAATCGCAAGGTTTAAGTGTAGACTGTGCATTGGTGAATATTGGCAGTTCTGTGTTCAAGGAGGGTATGGCATATGTGGCATTGTCACGAGTTAGGACTTTATCGGGATTGTACTTGATTGAGTGTGATGTCACAAACATTTGTGCGGATCTAGATTGTGTTAAGGAATACAATAGGTTGAGAAGAGAGTATGCGCCACATTTGCCTCAGTATCCTTTGTTTGAGAAACGTGTGGTAGGCCGGAAACGAAGAAATGTGACCAATACTGGGGAGGTTGTAGCAAAAAGACGAAAAGTTGATGAACCTGAAATTATAAGCAGAAACAAAAAGGATTCTGTTGAAGATGTTGTTGGTTTTCAATTTGAAAACAGTTCTGGTGTCAACTGCTATGCTAATGTAGTGGTTAATGTTGTCTTTTCTCTAGAAACTTTAAAAGAACAGATTGTGGTCAATTCGGATCAAAGATTTTGCAGTTTGTTAAATTCTGTGTTAGAGAAATGTAGCACTGATAGAACAAACATAGAAAGTGTGTCTGAAATTCGAAATCTGTTAGACAGATGTTCAGGCCAAACACAATTCTCTCAAAATAGTCAGCAAGATTGTCAGGAGTTTTTAATGTATATGCTTGATGTATTGCATGATGAAGGTGTAGATGTAGATCACCTGTTTGGGCTTTCTTATCAATGGCAGCATGACTGCGAGAACTGTAGGGTATCAGCTACTACTAGTGTAGACTCAGAAAGATTTATATATTTAACTTTGCCAGACAGTAAATCAGTCTCTTTTAATAAGCTAGTAAAAGCAGCTGATCACAACATGGAGTGTAGCCAATGTAAATCTGAAATGATGTCCACTTTATTTATACGAACATATGGCCAGTATGTCATTTTAATGTTCCAACGATGTAGGCCTGATGGAACAAAATTGACAACTTTAATTAAAAATTTTGTGGCTTCACAGTTGTCAATATCAGGAAGGACTTTTGTAACTGTAGCAATTATATATCATGATGGTCCTTCAATAACATCAGGACATTATACAGCTTATTTAAAGTGTAGAAATGGCTGGTCATTCTGCAATGATTCTGTTTTAATTTTCAAAAAAAAATTGCCATATGACCTTAAAAACTCTTACCTGGTGTTTTTAAAACCAAAATTTTAGGGAAAGAATCTCGGGATGTGCTCTGAGGAATTTCAAGAAGTTCTTATGGCTCCTACACTATTTGGCCTTGAGGATAAGTGTAGTACAGAGACATAACTTCTAACCATAAGACTGGACGTCATGGAAAAATAACTGCACTTTGAATGAGTTCAGAAAAACTATTTCTTTTTATAAGCTAATTGAAGCAGCGAATCAAAACATGGAGTAGAGGGAATGTAAGTCTGCAATGCTGTCTACTGTTTTACATTGCTTTGTGATTAAAAGTGATGTAGAGAATTAAATAATTGTACTAGTCATAAAGGTAGTGTAAGTCTGCTTCATAGTAAGCAGTATCAGTGTGATAGGAAATGTAGAACATGATTGAGCAAGAAGGGGAAGATATTACTAGTCCAGGATTGTGTAAATGATCTTCAACATTTTAATTCTGAAAGTTGCGGAAATGCGAAAAGACGGGATTGGCTTACAAGAAATCCAAGAGTTATACATGGCTCTGACACGATTTGGCCTTGTGGAATCGTGTGGTAGAGAGCGAGAAGTCATTTATTGTATGTAACATGTTTTTGAAAACGATGGAGGTTTTCTTTCAGAAAGTGGCGGGTTGAAAGTAATAACAGCACAACAGAGTGTAAGCTGTTCATAGGACATCCTTGGCCGTCATGGAAAGTAAGTTAACTTTAAGGAGTTCTGAATTCTGATTTGTAATGTATGGGTTTTTTAAACACAATCATTTTGATTGTGTTTTTTTTTCCCCGCTGTTATATGATGAATACCTTCAAGTCACTGTTTTAGTGAAATTTGATACATTCTGAGAACAGCAAAAATAAACCATTTAACATGTATAATTAATTCTGTTCTGTTTGCATTTATGATGTACATGTAGAACTGTGTAGGAGGCATGGAGAAGGTGAGGCTTCTGTCAGTGTCAAAGTTGTTGCATACAGTGCTCATATTCTACGTAGTCTTTTATATTTCATTACTTTCACTGTTTCTGACAGATCTAAAAAAAATTTTTTTAAAAGAACAGTAAGTATAAGGGAAGGAAACAGACAGTTATGTTAAAAGAAACACAGCTATAGGGAATAAACTAGGGATACTGTTACCCGCAATCCTCTGCTGATGATGTCACTGAGCATGTCATGAATGATGTAATATGTGACATCATCAGCAGTGGATTACGGGTAATAGTATCTCTAGTTTACTCCCCTATAGCTGTCTTTCTTTTAACATAACTGTCTGTTTCCTTCCCTTATACTTACTGTTCTTTTTTATAAAAAAATTTTTTGGGTTCGCTTCCGGTTCGCGTACCGGGGAGCGAACTGGGAAGCGAACTAAGAGAAATAGAGGTTGGCACAGTTGCAAATATTGTACCAATTTTTTTATAACGGGGAGGTAGTTCTGAAAAGAACTTTTTTTTAAATTGTTTTTGTTGTTTTATATTTTTTTTATTATTTTTCTGAACATTTTTTTTACTTTTTTTGAATTTTTCTGAACAGTTTTATATTTTTTTTGTTTTTTTTTCGGAGGGGGCAACGAAAACGATTCATTGTAAAGGGCTCAACAGGAGGAAGAAAACAAAAAAAAGAATTTATTGTTTGGTGAGTTTCGGACAAACATGAGCATGATTGTTAATAGCTCTGTTGATCAGAGTGATGCTACTTTCTGCGTAGCAAATGATTCCACTGCAATGTACGCAGACTTGTTTTACTTCACGAAATCTCGTTTGTATATTTGGCACCATCTCCCTGCCCTCTGGTCCCGTTACTTCCGGTACAACAGATCTTCTGGCCATAATAGGGAGATTATCTAGGTCGTCCTGTTCCTCTTCTTCCTCTTCTTGCTGAATTATAACTTTAGCAGGTGGTCCACTCTTCCTTGGATGTGGTGGAGGTGGTGGGGAAGCACCAGCTGAAGCTAGTAAAGAAGCCATTGCTCACTGGTAACAAAGGGTCTTTCTCTCACAATGATGAAAGTCAGAGTGAGGAAAGAAGGAGGGATTTTCACCATTTGGGAAAAAAAATAGTTCTCAACCAATGAAAAGTGTTCATTTTAGATCATATGACCTAGTCTTACATCATTAGGAAACCGAAAGTGAAATGAACCAATGAAAAGTGTTATTACCAAGTCACATGACCTGCTGTGTTTACGTTACGCGCTTTGCAGGGCCTCCCGGTTTGCTTCCAGAAACCTGTGCTTTGCGACTCGGTAAGCGTACGAGTTCGCTAACGTAGCACGTCATATGACGTATCACGCGACAACGCGAAACGTCATGCGGACGGGAGGCGTCACGATGTTGTTTTCTAACGCGGCAGTTGCGGTAAAGAAACGTTTACCGGCTCGCGGTCTATTTCGCGGCATCAAGGTCAGCTAACGGGAAGCTTCCCGATTCGCGAAGCGGGAACGAAGAAAAAAAAATATTTAAAAAAAAAAATTATTCATAAACATATAAAATATATTTTTGGATTTAAAGAAGAATACATTTTACAGCTACAGATATTAGCTGTTAAAAAACCAATGAAATTCACTGAAAAAACCATAGGTTATAGACCATATATAGTTAGGAATTAGCATTTACAAAACCTTGAAAATTCACTGAAAAAACCATAGGTTATAGACCATATATAGTTAGGAATTAGCATTTAAAAAACCTTATTTTACTCACACAAAACCATTGAAATTCCATATATAGTTAGTTGCACTAACTATATATCGCGCACCCGTAATCCACTGCTGATGATGTCACATATTACATCATTCATGACATGGTCAGTGACATCACTGATGACATCACTGATGACATCTCAAATGACATCACTGATGATATCTCATTTGACATCAATGGTCACATCAATGATGATATCATTAATGTGACAATACAATGCATCTCCTCACACTTTAATATAACCTCTGTTACACCCAGTGTTAAATACAGAGTATAATTTTTGAAACCATTGACACACCAATACTAGTTACTACATACCCACTCACTGATTCCTACGTCTACACACACATTCACTCATTCACCCATACAATCATTCATACATACAATCACTCATCTTTACAACACTATCATATGCACTCATACACCTATACAGACACTCACACTCTGCCACTCATCCATGGAGTTACTCACACACCTAGTCAGTCCTGTAAAGAATCAATCACAGTTCCATTTTCTAATCTACACAGTTAAACATAGAGTACCTTACATTTTAAAACATATACTAACACATACTTACTCTCTTATAGAATCACTGATACAAGTACACATTGATCTGCACAGAGTCACACACCTCCCAGCCAGTCATACACACACTCAGTCTCCCATACAAATACTTGTGCAACCAATCAATAACCCATATAGCTACTTATATAGCTACTGATCAACACATGCAGCAGCTTGCACAACAACAGACATGCTGATGCACACTTTCAGACAGTTTAGTCACTAACCCGTGCATTTAGTAAGACGCATTTAATCACTCACTCATACAGTCAATCACGCACCTACTAAAACCTTCATTGAGACACTTATACATCCACTCATTCTTCAATATGTAAAACATATTTAAACTTTACAGAAACACATAATCACTGGATGTTGTCATCAGTGATGTCATTTGAGATGTCATCAGTGATGTCATCAGTGATGTCACTGACCATGTCATGAATGATGTAATATGTGACATCATCAGCAGTGGATTACGGGTGCGCGATATATAGTTAGTGCAACTAACTATATATGGAATTTCAATGGTTTTGTGTGAGTAAAATAAGGTTTTTTAAATGCTAATTCCTAACTATATATGGTCTATAACCTATGGTTTTTTCAGTGAATTTTCAAGGTTTTGTAAATGCTAATTCCTAACTATATATGGTCTATAACCTATGGTTTTTTCAGTGAATATATATATATATATATATATATATATATATATATATATATATATATATATATATATATATACACGAAAACTCCCAACAGCCACCTCCAATCCCCTCGGACCGGCAAAGCAGGAGATGGACCACAAGATCAGGTGACAATTCTTTACTTGAACAGGTTCAGGTGGTAAAAAACAGCAATGACGCATTTCGGGCTAGAAAGCCTTTGTTCACATGCCTATATATATATATATAATTGTTAATTTTTTATATATTTTTAAAATAATAAAATGCATTTTAATTAATAGTTTATTAATTATTTTACAGTAAATATGTACTATGTTTATTTGCTATTTTTGTTCAAATGTATATGACATCTATTTATTTATCTATAAATTATAGTTATTTAAAATATTTAATATTTTTATTTGTATTTTTTATATATAAAAACAATATTGTTGACATCTATTTTTATGTCATCAATATTTCATACAATATTTGTGTACTTACCTGAGCAGGCCAGGCCGAAGTAGTGCGTGGTACCATCTTGAGTCGTCTTGACTACTGTAACGCGCTACTTCTGGAGGCTCCAAAAACTCTGCTGGGGAAGTTGCAGCGGGTACAGAACTTGGCTGCTAAGCTAGCTCTTTCCCGCCCCACTCACAGTTCTTCAACAGCAGCCCTACGAGACCTACACTGGTTGCCAGTGCACCTTCGGGTATGCTATAAAGCAGCCTGTTTAGTATTCAGGGCAGTGCATGGTCAAGGACCGGTTCCACTACAGAACATGTTTGTCTGGTATTCTCCGGCGCGTTCTTTACGCTCCTCTTCGGATCACCTGCTGGTGGTACCGAGATTCCAGAGAGTGCGGATGGGGGGGCCGCTCGTTTAGTGTCGCAGCGGCCAAGCTCTGGAACTCGCTTCCACCATCTTTAAGAAGCCAAAGGGACTTCTTTCCGTTTAGAAAAGCCCTGAAAACCCATCTTTTCCCCTGAGCAGCGTATGTAGTGATACTGTCGATTTCAAGCACCAGGATGCCTTTGGGGTGACAGGACTGTGATATAAAAGTACACCTACATACATACATACATTAATATAAGAAGTCAATATTTTTAACATCTATATTTATGACTCGATATTGTGATATGGGGATGTTTTGGGTGTAGAAGTTTTGTCAGTGAACCGTGTTTTTCTTACAAGTGAAGGGAACTTCAATGGGGCTTCTTATGTCCCCAACTTTGCTAACCTGTAAGTTGTCACTTTGAAAGATGTAACATTTATGATTGTGGAATAAATTCTTACTTTGATAATGTACATCATTGGAGATGGAACATTGATTAGGTTTTCATCTGGACGGGAAATTAATGTAGTCTATCTCTTTTCCTTGATTAGCCTAATTATTTATCTCCTGATTTAAGGTTCACATTGCGCTCAAGCAATCAGTAGGTAGATTTTCTAGATCTTAGCATCATGCCCAATAGGGGCAATAGGGGCAAATTAGCAACAAAACTTTATGCCAAACCAACGGCTCAGAATACTCTGTTACAATACACAAGTCATCATCCTAAAAGCCTGAAGGATGGATTGCCCTTTGGTCAATTTCTGTGTATACGTATAAATTGTAGGTTCCGAGTGGACTTCTTTCAGGAGACAGATACCCTAGCCAAAAAACTTGAACATCGTGGGTGCCCTTGAAGGTTAATCAAAAGATCTCTTAAGAGGGCGTTGTATAATTCTGTTGAGTTCTTACTCTCAGTCGAACCCATCAAAAAGATGGAAAATAATTTCTTGTGTAACAAATTTTAGTGCACATAGTAACCGACTTACCAAAATAATTTAAAAAAACACCGACACATGAGAGGCATCATTAAAGAACAACCTTTGTTTTCTTTTTAGAGGGGCCGGAATATTGGCGATCACTTGGTATTAGCATCTTTACCATCAGTAAATTCCCCTGATCTTGCCACAATGTGGGGCCTTATGAGAATGTTGGACACTACCGTTGTGAAAATTGCCTAATGTGTGACTCTACATTTAATGCTAAACAGTTCATTCATGATGACATAGTGTACAATCTTTGGGATCACAGGAACTGTAATTCATAAAATATAGTTTATGCTGTGTGGTGCCCTTGCAAATGTATTTATATTGTTGAACTGTATATTAAAATGACCTCACCCCCCCAGTTGTGCCAGAGACTCAACCACATCCTGTTCACTGTTGGTAACTCAGCCTGTCACGACCAACTGCCCCATGACCACACCATGTGGGCAAGGAAGCACGAGGCTATGTACATTGTGCAATCAGAGACAGATGTCCCCTGGCCACGATTGCACCACACAAGACTGACAAAGAACTTGTCTGATGAGGAACTTATCGAAATGAGGAACTTGTATTATGTAAATGGGCGTGGCTAGCACTATAATAATGTGTGTGCTGCGGATTGAAGCAGCAGTCTCCGTAGAATTGTCTTTGTACCTTTCTGGGACCCTGTCCTTAGCTCGAGCTAATAAATAACTTACTTCCCTCCACGGCTGGTTGTCCTGGTCTCTTTGGCAATGTATGATTTATGCAAGAAGAACCCGTAGATTCTAGGTGTCCCCTGCACCGCTAGCTTTGACTCTCCTAGTGGGGAGGGGTCTCCAAAAAGCCGGTTCGACAATTTGGCGCCCAACGTTGGGCGTCTTCGGTGGTCGTCATCAAGCCTGGTGGTCGTGAGAGTCCGTGATCGAATTCCAAGGGAGGAGCGCCACTACATTGGCTGAAAACTGTCTTTGTAGGCCCGAGGTCTCCGATTGCGTGATTCCTCCCTCCAGTGGGCTACCCGACCGCGGCCCCGACGGACGCGCCAGTTCTGGTTTCTAGTTTTGGGAGATCGGGACCTTTGTGACACTTGCCGTGTGATGGAAGATTACTGATCAGGTAAGAGATGGAGTGGCCCACTTCTTTGGTGAATTGTATTTTTGTTTTGGGTATTGTTCGACTTTTGCAAAAGCCGAAACCAAAGGGTAAGTACAGTTTTATCCTGTACGCATTAGATTTTAGCCTTTGATGTTTGGAACCAGGATACACGTCTAGAGATGCCTGGATTTAGTAAGTTACGGAAATGGTGTTGTTGTTATTGTACACAGGTGGTGAAGTGTGGCTCTGATGCAGAGGTCTATCCCGGGACCAGGGTTCAATTCCCCGCCTCGGCGGGTCTTGGGCTCAAAATTCCACGGACCTGGTAATTCTCGCCTCGGTGCCTCTTCCAATCATGGAGTCCCACTCTGCAACTCTGGGCAATAGCTTGCTTAATCTCCACAACGGCCCCCACAACGCTAAGGATGCCTGGCCTCAACCTTGGGGGGTGCCCAGGAGTGGACACCTCACAGGGAAAGCCAGGATGGGTTCCACAGCGGTATTCGTACAAGCGCCTTGATACCCTTGCGGGTGAGTAGTGCACTATACAAGTATCAATTTACAATTTACATTCACTCCGCATTGGAGGAATGGTGTCCGATTCCTCCTTTTGGGACCCCTAATCATGAAGTTTATGCTAAACATGGTGTTGGCCCGATTATGTTTTTTGCTCACTTTGGCATAAGTATACAAATTGTAATGCTGAGTTACAATGGCCAATATATGGTAGTTTTGAACCTCCTGTATTAGATCATTTAGAGGAGAAGTTGTTTCAAAGAAAAGCGAGACCTGCGATGTTTGATTCCTTTCGGGTTTGGCGCAAGGAGGCCAAACAGAAAGAAATCAAACTCAGAAAGAGTGAAGCTGAAGTAATGCGTATGAGTGTGATTCAGAAAGCCCAGAATCATGATAATCAGACAATAGAAGAGGGTATAGTATTATATGATAGATTACATTGAATGCAGGTAGATGAATGTTAAATTACAAAGAAGGTTCCCTAAAAGGCCCAGGACAAGTGGGATGACCCTCTCATGTCCTCCAAGTTGAGCACCCCTCCACCCTATACCCCCGCCATGTATCCGGCCCATGAACCCGCACAATTGACTCCCGCTACTGCTCCAATTGTTGCCCCTGCCAATGCCCTGGTTTGTCCGATTCCTCAGCCACTTGTTCCCAATGCCCGACTGTTCAGGCCACTGTACCAATGGAAGCCACCTTTCCCTTCTCCTTGTTGCACCTTCCACTGGTCCTGTACCTGTCCAACCTAACATGCCTTCATCTCCCATTGCAACCAACCCATTTCTTGTTGACAGTCATCCGAAACTCTACCCAATGGGCGTCAAATCTAGTCAACCACATCACCCCTTTTTATATAGCCTCTAAAAACTTCTCACTGATCGGAGATCTCAATTTGCATCTTGACGACCCATCCATCCCCACTTGCTCGAACCTGCTTGATGATCTGACGGCTCTAAATCTGTCCTTACTAAATTCTGGACCCACGCACTAAGCGGGGCATTTGCTTGACCCTATTATTACCAACATTAATGATTTAAAATGGCATGCCACCACCCCTATTTGCTGGTCAGACCACCACCTAATAAAAGTTAGCCTTAAGCTATCTTCCGTCACCTCTGCGCAGCCAGCTTTTCCAGCTACTTCCAGGAAAAACTGGAAATTACTTGATATGTCAAAACTTAATATAGCACTCCGTGAAAACCCCCCCAAAAAAGGTCATAACATGGAAAATTTAGCAGAAGCTGCCCAACAGTGGCTTAGTGACGCCGCTGACTACTGCCTACCTACCCCTCACACCAAGGGAAATAGCCACCGCCATCCAGCCCCTTGGTACAACGATTCTCTGAAAACGGTGAAATCAAAATGCAAGGCACGGGAGCGCCAGTGGCGGAAAGACTATGCTTCTGACAAAAAAGAGAAATACCATAACGCCAGGAATTTATATCTTACTGCTTGCACGAAAGCGCGAGCCTTGTTTGTTTCAAACACCAGCATGGAAGCAACTAATAAACCCAAAACTCTGTTTAATAAGGTCAAGGAACTTGCGGGCGCGCAAACCACAGCCACTGCTCCCCCACTAAACACTAAACAATGTCATGACTTGGCCTGTTTCTTCACGGACAAAATTGACAAGATAATTAGGGACATAAATAGTAACAACAATGATCCCTCCCCACAAGAGAACAATGACTATGCCCCCACTATGGAAAATACCCTGGAATCTTGGCCTCCCATCACGGCCGACACGCTGAAGACCATCTTTAAGACCATTAAATCCGGATCCCCTCGAGATCCAATTCCCATTAAAGTACTTAAACAACTGGATGACCTCTCCTTGAAAGTTATCGTCGACACGCTTAACTCTTCTTTAGAACTCTCCACAGTGCCGGCCCTCTGGAAGCACGCCATGATAACCCCACTGCTAAAAAAACCCACATCAAATCCGGAAATATTAGCAAATTACAGACCTATATCCTTGCTCCCTGTCTTTTCTAAAATTTTAGAGAGACACGTCCACTCGGTTTTATCCAATTTTGCTGAAAATAATTCTCTCCTTCATCCATCGCAATCGGGCTTCCGTGCTGGCTTCTCGACAGAAACAACTCTACTAGCAGTCACGGAAAACATCCGGAAACTACTTGACGATGGTCAAACGGTCGCGCTCGTTCTTCTTGACTTGAGCGCGGCCTTTGACACCATATCTCATGAAAAACTCATTATGGCGTTATAAAAAAAAAATGGTATCCGCGGTAGGGCACTCGAATGGATCAGGTCCTTCTTAACACAACGGACGTTCCAAATTACATCTTCCTCGGCATGCTCCAAAACGTTCAAAGCCCCACACGGAGTACCCCAGGGATCTATTTTAAGTCCCTTGTTTTTTAACCTATACCTGAGACCCCTGGCCGATCTAGCAGATGGATCTGGACTCTCTCTCATGACCTACACCGATGACTCTCAGATCATCTTTTCCTTATCTGAGTCAAGTCCCTCATCCCCGTCTCTCCTCAAACTAGGGCTTCAAAACATTTTCAGCTGGATGACAAGAAACCAATTAAAGCTAAATGGAGATAAAACGGAGATTCTTCTTCTAGGGAAACAACGCGATATTTGGAATTCTTCCCACTGGCATAACCAGATGGGAAATTTCCCCACCCCAGTTGCTCATGTATGTAATCTGGGAGTCATCATGGACAGTTCCCTCTCCATGAACGAGGGGTCGCTCTATTTTTAAATAAAAATTTAGAGATTGAGATAGTCCAGACTGAAAATGATTCTTCAGGACGTTGGTGCTGGGTTTCATGTAAAGTTAAAAACTATCATTCGTTAATTACTTTTGTTTGCTTCTACGCCCCTATAGAGGATAATCCCCAGATTTATGATGCTCTATTTCAATCTCTGCTATTGGTAGGTGGAGATATCATTATAGGTGGCGATTTAAATATACTCATGAACCCTAAATTAGACTCCACATAATTTCTTAAGAGGCAGCCTAAGCCTAGATCTCTTAAGACTATTCTAAATTATATATTTTTACTTGGTTTGTGTGACCCATGGCGTGTGAGAAACCCTCGGAAAATGGAGTATACCTGCTGGTCAGGAAGGTTTAAATCTTCGTCTTGCATAGATTTTTTTCTAAGTTCTAGACAGCTTAAATTTAGCTCTCAGACATTTTACCATAATGGCTTTTCAGACCATGCCATGATGGTGATCAATTTCGATTATGCGGAGATTACTAAGGTTTCGAAAAGATGGATGCTTAATAAAATGTATTTACAGGATATAAATTGGATATCGGCATTAAAGTTGGAGATAGCGGATTACATTAACCGGAATATAGGTACGGCCCCTCTTCATGTTATCTGGGATTCATTAAAGGCTTTTATACAGGGGATTCTTATTAGTAAAGATGCGGCTGAGTGGTATGTTGTGAAAAGTACAAGGAACTCTTTGCTTCAAAAAATTCAGGATCTAACATTAAGCCATCATCGTCAACCAAATTATGCAGTTGTAAATCAATTGAGGGAAGCTAAACAAGCGCTTAGCGCTCATTACTATGAACAAAGTGAAATGGTCTTTCGGAAACAATCACAAAAAGTGTACGAAGAGAGTAACTTCTCAGGGAAATTTTTAGCCTGGCAAGTAAAAGAGCAGGCGGCTTCAAACCTGATTCATTCTCTAAAAGACCCTCTTACTCATATCGATACATTTGACCAGGCCGAAATAAATACTATTATGCTTAAACATTATGATAGTATTTACTCTATAAAACATATTTTTGATCATCAAAAATTGTCAGAGTTTTTAGACCGACATGAAATTCCAAGTTTATCCCTCGAATATCAGCGGTATATGCAAAGACCTTTTTCTAAAGCAGAATTGGAAGAAGTTGTAAAAAACCTTCCATTAGGTAAAGCTTGTGGTCCCGACGGCTTCCCTTCAGAATTCTTTAAAGTTTTTTTTAGTTCCTTCAGTGACTTATTTTTGTTATTATTGAGCTCAATACTGGAAGGAGGGCAAGTCCCGGAATCCTTCCATGAAGGTACAGTTATTAGTTTCTTAGAAAAAGGGATAGAGTCCAAAGATCTGAACTCTTACAGGCCAATTACTTTATTAAATTCAGATTATAAAATAACTACTAAGCTGCTCTCACTCCGTCTTAATAAACATCTAAAATAGAATCTATGTTTTCCAAATTTATTTGGGCGAAAAAAAAACCCAGATTAGACATACAGACTTTAACTGCAGAAACTGAATATGGCGGTCTTTCCCTAACAAATTTAAAAGATTATTACTATGCTTATTTTGCGCAGTACTTAGAGAGATTTAAGAATATAAATGCAGCAACTGGTTGTTTTATAAATTTTTTCTTTGATTTGATATGTTTAGAAATTCAAATTCCATCCCCTTTGTCTGTGCCGAAATCACCCAAATTTGTGCGGTATAAGATCCTAAACTGGTTTTTTAAACGACGTGATGCGATGCTCAAGAGATATTCACTTCCTCCCTTTCATTTACTAACTCCTTTAATTGACGTGTTTTCCTTTTTAAGGATTAAAATCGATGCCATTGTAATAGAAAATTGGGGCCGGGTAGGATTTAAAACATTAGCTGATTTTTTGGTCAGCGGGACTTGGCTCACTGTCAATGAGATGTCAGGTCGAATTCTTGGCAATTTTCTGCTAATTGGCTCCTATACTAATTTAATTTATCCTTTGTTGGTGCAATTAGATCCCGGCACCATTTCGAATTATACTTCTACTCTTGTATTAGATCTTTTTGTTAATAACTCGGAGAAGAAACCTGGAGCATGGAAACAGTGTCTGATACAAAGTAGGGAGGTAGAGTTGACTTCTAAAGCTATCCGTAAATGGTACACTCAGGAAAATTTAACAATGTCATCGGAAATATGGAAAACTATTAATCAGTTTAATTTCTGTGTATTGCGTGGTGCAAATTGGCGCCGGATGCTGTATTTTAGCAAATGGCTATTATATCGTACACCAGTAATAATTGCTAAAATGTATAATAATGCGTCTGCTGTTTGTTTTAGACATTGTAATTGCGAACAAGCTAATTGTTCACATATTATGGCGTTTTGTCCTAAAATTAAGCATTTTTGGGAAGAAATTATTGATTTTTTAAAAACATATTGTATGTTATCAGTTCCATGCAATGCAACATTGTTATTGTTCGGTTATGATCCTGAATGTACATCGTTAAGTCATTTGGCAAAATTGATTTACATTATAATGGCCGTTGCTAGATCTTTATTATTGCAGAATTGGCTTCCAAACTAATTCCCGACGTTGCAGGAATGGTTGGAAAAAATGAAAAGGGTTAGGAAAAGCGAACTGTTGTATGCTCAAAGAGTTGGGTGTAATCAAAAATTCGATCAAATGGAGGCGGGACAATATGGTGTCCCATGGACTTTATGCCGCGAAGGAAGGGAGATGCCCGAAACGCGTCCGGATGAAACAGCCCAATTTACTGGCAAAAGCAAGTGTTTGAACCTAATAAAGCTTGTTGGGGGAAGCATTGCGGTGTATATATATATATATATATATATATATGCACGAAAACTCCCAACAGCCACCTCCAATCCCCTCGGACCGGCGAAGCAGGAGATGGACCACAAGATCAGGTGACAATTCTTTACTTGAACAGGTTCAGGTGGTAAAAAACAGCAATGACGTATTTCGGGCTAGAAAGCCCTTGTTCACATGCCTATATATATATATATATATAATTGTTAATTTTTTATATATTTTTAAAATAATAAAATGCATTTTAATTAATAGTTTATTAATTATTTTACAGTAAATATGTACTATGTTTATTTGCTATTTTTGTTCAAATGTATATGACATCTATTTATTTATCTATAAATTATAGTTATTTAAAATATTTAATATTTTTATTTGTATTTTTTATATATAAAACAATATTGTTGACATCTATTTTTATGTCATCAATATTTCATACAATATTTGTGTACTTACCTGAGCAGGCCAGGCCCGAAGTAGTGCGTGGTGCCATCTTGAGTCGTCTTGACTACTGTAACGCACTACTTCTGGAGGCTCCAAAAACTCTGCTGGGGAAGTTGCAGCGGGTACAGAACTTGGCTGCTAAGCTAGCTCTTTCCCGCCCCACTCACAGTTCTTCAACAGCAGCCCTACGAGACCTACACTGGTTGCCAGTGCACCTTCGGGTATGCTATAAAGCAGCCTGTTTAGTATTCAGGGCAGTGCATGGTCAAGGACCGGTTCCACTACAGAACATGTTTGTCTGGTATTCTCCGGCGCGTTCTTTACGCTCCTCTTCGGATCACCTGCTGGTGGTACCGAGATTCCAGAGAGTGCAGATGGGGGGCCGCTCGTTTAGTGTTGCAGCGGCCAAGCTCTGGAACTCGCTTCCACCATCTTTAAGAAGCCAAAGGGACTTCTTTCCGTTTAGAAAAGCCCTGAAAACCCATCTTTTCCCCAGGGTTGTCTGAGCAGCGTATGTAGTGATACTGTCGATTTCAAGCACCAGGATGCCCTTGGGGTGACAGGACTGCGCTATAAAAGTACACCTACATACATACATACATTAATATAAGAAGTCAATATTTTTAACATCTATATTTATGACTCGATATTGTGATATGGGGATGTTTTGGGTGTTGATGTTTTGTCAGTGAACCGTGTTTTTCTTACAAGTGAAGGGAACTTCAATGGGGCTTCTTATGTCCCCAACTTTGCTAACCTATAAGTTGTCACTTTGAAAGATGTAACATTTATGATTGTGGAATAAATTCTTACTTTGATAATGTACATCATTGGAGATGGAACATTGATTAGGTTTTCATCTGGACGGGAAATTAATGTAGTCTTTCTCTTTTCCTTGATTAGCCTAATTATTTATCTCCTGATTTAAGGTTCACATTGCGCTCAAGCAATCAGTAGGTAGATTTTCTAGATCTTAGCATCATGCCCAATAGGGGCAATAGGGGCAAATTAGCAACAAAACTTTATGCCAAACCAACGGCTCAGAATACTCTGTTACAATACACAAATCATCATCCTAAAAGCCTGAAGGATGGATTGCCCTTTGGTCAATTTCTGTGTATACGCATATTTTGTAGGTTCCGAGTGGACTTCTTTCAGGAGACAGATACCCTAGCCAAAAAACTTGAACATCGTGGGTGCCCTTGAAGGTTAATCAAAAGATCTCTTAAGAGGGCGTTGTATAATTCTGTTGAGTTCTTACTCTCAGTCGAACCCATCAAAAAGATGGAAAATAATTTCTTGTGTAACAAATTTTAGTGCACATAGTAACCGACTTACCAAAATAATTTAAAAAAACACCGACACATGATTCAATTAATAGGCATCATTAAAGAACAACCTTTGTTTTCTTTTTAGAGGGGCCGGAATATTGGCAATCACTTGGTACTAGCATCTTTACCATCAGTCAATTCCCCTGATCTTGCCACAATGTGGGGCCTTATGAGAATGTTGGGCACTACCGTTGTGAAAATTGCCTAATGTGTGACTCTACATTTAATGCTAAACAGTTCATTCATGATGACATAGTGTACAATCTGTGGGATCACAGGAACTGTAATTCATAAAATATAGTTTATGCAGTGTGGTGCCCTTGCAAATTTATTTATATTGTTGAACTGTATATTAAAATGACCCACACGACTCCATTTTGTGTTGCCATGCTCTCGGCAACCTGGTAAAGAATTGCTTTCCACGTCCCTGTTGAAACTTGCACAACCCTCTCTGCTCCTTGCGGTCGAGCTGATTCCGAGAAGCTGATTCCGAGAAGCTGCCTGTGTGCCTCACCCCCCCAGTTGTGCCAGAGACTCAGCCACATCCTGTTCACTGTTGGTAACTCAGCCTGTCACGACCAACTGCCCCATGACCACACCATGTGGGCAAGGAAGCACAAGGCTATGTACATTGTGCAATCAGAGACAGATGTCCCCTGGCCACGATTGCACCACACAAGACTGACAAAGAACTTGTCTGATGAGGAACTTATCGAAATGAGGAACTTGTATTATGTAAATGGGCGTGGCTAGCACTATAATAATGTGTGTGCTGCAGATTGAAGCAGCAGTCTCCGTATAATTGTCTTTGTACCATTCTGGGACCCTGTCCTTAGCTTGAGCTAATAAATAACTTACTTCTCTCCATGGCTGGTTGTCCTGGTCTCTTTGGCAATGTAATATTTATACTAGAAGAACCCGTAGATTCTAGGTGTCCCCTGCACCGCTAGCTTTGACTCTCCGAGTGGGGAGGGGTCTCCAAAAAGCCGGTTCGACAATTTGGCGCCCAACGTTGGGCGTCTTCGGTGGTCGTCATCGAGCCTGGTGGTCGTGAGAGTCCGTGAACGAATTCCAAGGGAGGAGCGCCACTACATTGGCTCAAAATTGTCTATGTGGGCCCGAGGTCTCCGATTGCGTGATTCCTCCCTCCAGTGGGCTACCCGACCGCGGCCCCGACGGACGCGCCAGTTCTGGTTTCTAGTTTTGGGAGATCGGGACCTTTGTGACACTTGCCGTGTGATGGAAGATTACTGATCAGGTAAGAGATGGAGTGGCCCACTTCTTTGGTGAATTGTATTTTTGTTTTGGGTATTGTTCGACTTTTGCAAAAGCCGAAACCAAAGGGTAAGTACAGTTATATCCTGTAAACATTAGATTTTACCCTTTGATGTTTGGAACCAGGATACACGTCTAGAGATGCCTGGATTTAGTAAGTTACGGAAATGGTGTTGTTGTTATTGTACACAGGTGGTGAAGTGTGGCTCTGATGCAGAGGTCTATCCCGGGACCAGGGTTCAATTCCCCGCCTCGGCGGGTCTTGGGCTCAAAATTCCACGGACCTGGTAATTCTCGCCTCGGTGCCTCTTCCAATCATGGAGTCCCACTCTGCAACTCTGGGCAATAGCTTGCTTAATCTCCACAACGGCCCCCACAACGCTAAGGATGCCTGGCCTCGACCTTGGGGGGTGCCCAGGAGTGGACACCTCACAGGGAAAGCCAGGATGGGTTCCACAGCGGTATTCGTACAAGCGCCTTGATACCCTTGCGGGTGAGTAGTGCACTATACAAGTATCAATTTACAATTTACATTTACTCCGCATTGGAGGAATGGTGTCCGATTCCTCCTTTTGGGACCCCTAATCATGAAGTTTATGCTAAACATGGTGTTGGCCCGATTATGTTTTTTGCTCACTTTGGCATAAGTATACAAATTGTAATGCTGAGTTACAATGGCCAATATATGGTAGTTTTGAACCTCCTGTATTAGATCATTTAGAGGAGAAGTTGTTTCAAAGAAAAGCGAGACCTGCGATGTTTGATTCCTTTCGGGTTTGGCGCAAGGAGGCCAAACAGAAAGAAATCAAACTCAGAAAGAGTGAAGCTGAAGTAATGCGTATGAGTGTGATTCAGAAAGCCCAGAATCATGATAATCAGACAATAGAAGAGGGTATAGTAATATATGACAGATTACATTGAATGCAGGTAGATGAATGTTAAATTACAAAGAAGGTTCCCTAAAAGGCCCAGGACAAGTGGGATGACCCTCTCATGTCCTCCAAGTTGAGCAACCCTTCACCCTATACCCCCGCCATGTATCCGGCCCATGAACCCGCACAATTGACTCCCGCTACTGCTCCAATTGTTGCCCCTGCCAATGCCCTGGTTTGTCCGATTCCTCAGCCACTTGTTCCCAACGCCTGACTGTTCAGGCCACTGTACCAATGGAAGCCACCTTTCCGTTCTCCTTGTTGCACCTTCCACTGGTCCTGTACCTGTCCAACCTAACATGCCTTCATCTCCCATTGCAACCAACCCATTTCTTGTTGACAGTCATCCGAAACTCTACCCAATGGGCGTCAAATCTAGTCAACCACATCACCCCTTTTTATATAGCCTCTAAAAACTTCTCACTGATCGGAGATCTCAATTTGCATCTTGACGACCCATCCACCCCCACTTGCTCGAACCTGCTTGATGATCTGACGGCTCTAAATCTGTCCTCACTAAATTCTGGACCCACGCACTAAGCGGGGCATTTTCTTGACCCTATTATTACCAACATTAATCATTTAAAATGGCATGCCACCACCCCTATTTGCTGGTCAGACCACCACCTAATAAAATTTAGCCTTAAGCTATCTTCCGTCACCTCTGCGCAGCCAGCTTTTCCAGCTACTTCCAGGAAAAACTGGAAATTACTTGATATGTCAAAACTTAATATAGCACTCCGCGAGAACCCCCCCAAAAAAGGTCATAACATGGAAAATTTAGCAGAAGCTGCCCAACAGTGGCTTAGTGACGCCGCTGACTACTGCCTACCTACCCCTCACACCAAGGGAAATAGCCACCGCCATCCAGCCCCTTGGTACAACGATTCTCTGAAAATGGAGAAATCAAAATGCAAGGCACGGGAGCGCCAGTGGCGGAAAGACTATGCTTCTGACAAAAAAGAGTAATACCATAACGCCAGGAATTTATATCTTACTGCTTGCACGAAAGCGCGAGCCTTGTTTGTTTCAAACACCAGCATGGAAGCAACTAATAAACCCAAAACTCTGTTTAATAAGGTCAAGGAACTTGCGGGCGCGCAAACCACAGCCACTGCTCCCCCACTAAACACTAAACAATGTCATGACTTGGCCTGTTTCTTCACGGACAAAATTGACAAGATAATTAGGGACATAAATAGTAACAACAATGATCCCTCCCCACAAGAGAACAATGACTATGCCCCCACTATGGAAAATACCCTGGAATCTTGGCCTCCCATCACGGCCGACACGCTGAAGACCATCTTTAAGACCATTAAATCCGGATCCCCTCAAGATCCAATTCCCATTAAAGTACTTAAACAACTGGATGACCTCTCCTTGAAAGTTATCGTCGACACGCTTAACTCTTCTTTAGAACTCTCCACAGTGCCGGCCCTCTGGAAGCACGCCATGATAACCCCACTGCTAAAAAAACCCACATCAAATCCGGAAATATTAGCAAATTACAGACCTATATCCTTGCTCCCTGTCTTTTCTAAATTTTTAGAGAGACACGTCCACTCGGTTTTATCCAATTTTGCTGAAAATAATTCTCTCCTTCATCTATCACAATCGGGCTTCCGTGCTGGCTTCTCGACAGAAACAACTCTACTAGCAGTCACCGAAAACATCCGGAAACTACTTGACGATGGTCAAACGGTCGCGCTCGTTCTTCTTGACTTGAGCGCGGCCTTTGACACCATATCTCATGAAAAACTCATTATGGCGTTATAAAAAAAAATGGTATCCGCGGTAGGGCACTCGAATGGATCAGGTCCTTCTTAACACAACGGACGTTCCAAATTACATCTTCCTCGGCATGCTCCAAAACGTTCACAGCCCCACACGGAGTATCCCAGGGATCTATTTTAAGTCCCTTGTTTTTTAACCTATACCTGAGACCCCTGGCCGATCTAGCAGATGGATCTGGACTCTCTCTCATGACCTACACCGATGACTCTCAGATCATCTTTTCCTTATCTGAGTCAATTCCCTCATCCCCGTCTCTCCTCAAACTAGGGCTTCAAAACATTTTCAGCTGGATGACAAGAAACCATTTAAAGCTAAATGGAGATAAAACGGAGATTCTTCTTCTAGGGAAACAACGCGATATTTGGAATCCTTCCCACTGGCCTAACCAGATGGGAAATTTCCCCACCCCAGTTGCTCATGTATGTAATCTGGGAGTCATCATGGACAGTTCCCTCTCCATGAAAAAACAGGCCGGCAAAGTGGTCGGCCTATGCCTCACAATCATCAAATGGCTGAGGAAAATCCGTTGGATGCTGCCCATCTCCACCCAAAAAAACGTAGTCAATGCCCTCATTACATCGCGGCTTGACTACGAAAACATACTTTACCTTGGCTCCAACAAAGCTGTAGTTCAGTGGCTGCAGCTTGTTCAAAACTCAGCTATCAGATTACTGTGCAAAATTCCCACAACTGCTGGAGTCTCGAGCTACCGCCGTGAGCTTCATTGGCTCAGGGTGGAAAACAGAATTAGATTTAAGGCCCTGAACTACATGTTCAGAATAAAGCAGGAACTGCACCCAAATATCTTTTGGCCCTTGCCCATCCCTACATTCCCAAACGCAACCTCCGGTCAAAATCAGCTGCCAACTTCTGTGTACCAAGGATCAAACTGGCAAGAATGGGAGGCAGATCCTTTGCCCACTTAGGACCATCCCTTTGGAACGCACTTCCACCCTACATTCGCAAAGAGGAAAATCATGCCAGGTTCAGAAAGAACATCAAGACCTGGTTGCTCGAACAATAATATCTTGAGCAACCAAAATAATCCGACACCTTTCCCCAGTGCAGGGCTATTAGCGAATGCTTGGTCAGTGGTCCGTGATTATATCCCTTATGTAACTCCGCCTAGACAACCCACTCCCAGACGACACACTTTGCGCAGACTGATAGGTAAATACACAGAACGACTCGCTATGGGTCAACAAGCTCGTAGGTGGATGGAAAGTAACACTATGTACACCGCTCAGGATATATGGATGACAATGGATGCGTGGACACGCATCCAGCAGATTGACATTTTTTGTGAAATGTGTGACATACTGATCCAAATGTGTGAGGATTTTGCAAAATCAGGTCCACCCCCAGGTCTGTCTGACCTTCGCCATAAGGTTGAAAAAGAAGACATACAGGGCCCAGCACTATTATGCAATCTAACCACGCTAGTAGCCTACAGAGACTCCTTATCTGGTGTTACGTTAAATAACGGTTTTCCCGTGAGGGAGGTACAGCCTGTTTGGAGGGACCGCGTTGTTGGCATAGATGGCCACCGTGACACACCGGCAGGTTTTAGACAGATGTGGGTCCATGTCCCTTGGAAAAGGTCTGACGTCCTCCAACTTAAAAGTCAATTGCCTGACCCGCTTAAAAATCCAGCAGGTTATTATAAGGAATTGACTCAGACACTCCAATCTTACGTAATGACTTTAACAGATATAGATATGTTAATGGGATAGGTAGTACCGACTGAAGTATGGTCCAAAATATGCCATAATGATCATACAGAATTTGGCCATAAGTGGAAAGAATTTGAGGAAGCTGACAGGGCTCGAACTGGTGGTGAGAAACCTGATCCCATGATCTTAGCCCTTCCGGTCCACATACTTACCGCCATGAAAAAGATGTTGACACCTCACCGTAATAATTGGGACAGATTAGCTGCTTGCAGGCAAAATAAAGACGAAAGTGTCTCTGACTTTTTCACATGATTCGAAAGCACATTCACCGACTTTAGTGGACAGGACTTGACTTCAGAAGGGGGACAGCGACTGTTGGTGGCTAAATTTGTGTCCAATCTGTTACCAGAGCTTGGGACTAAGCTTAAAATGTCAGAAAGTGCATGGCCCATCTCCACCCTGTCTGGCATTATGGCAATGACCCAGTACTATGAGAATAGGGAGTATGAAGAGCGAGATAGAACGGATAAAAACACTAAAGACTTAAAGACAAAGGTCTTACTCAACCCCTACCCAAAACCGAGGTGCCCCTAAGTTTCAACGAACAGCTCAGAGACCTGCCCTTGTGACTCCTCGCCCACCGCTGGGACCCAACCAGTACCCTTATTGTCGCCAGGAGGGTCATTTGCGCGATGAGTGTCCCTTGTTGGCTCAGAACAACTTTGCCTCTGCTGACCGCTTCACAGGCCAACGTCCCCAGAGAGGACAAGGGCGAGGCGGACCTAGAACGCAGTTACAGGACAGGCGCCCCCTTATGCAAGAGAATAGATTTGATACCGCTAATTATGAAGACCGCAATTATTTTACTGAGGATTGTGGGGCATATTACCAAGGGTGGCGATAGGCAAATATCGCCGGTTTAGCAGCTGTTTTCGGCCGCTAAACGGCGATAATTCTATCGCTCTATTAACAAGCTGTCGCTAACTGATGTTAGCGACAGCTTTTAGGCGATAGCGAGCAGTTTGGGGCCCGCTTTGCATGTCAGCGATATTTATCGCTAATGACATGCAGTGGGCGTATTTTATTTATTTATTTATTTAATTTTATTTATTTAGACATTTATAAAGCGCGAACAAATGCCCATGGGCGTCTCGGCGCTACGATTTTGTACATGAACTCAGAGATAAGTGTTTATGGAAAAAAGACAGGTTCATGGGTGCATCGGATGGGTTACTGGTTAAACAGCCAGGTCTTTAGCTGTTTTCGGAATTGAAAAAGAGATTGACTTGATCGAATCTGTAGTGGAAGAGTGTTCCAAAGTTTGGCTGCCGTGACCACAAAACGTCTGTCTCCTCAAGAGACATTCTTTGTGCGCGGTACCACTAGTTGAAACGCTGTCGGTGATCTCAGTGGTCTAGTGGGGCAGTAGACAGTGAGCTGTTCTCTGAGAAACAGCGGGCCTTGTTTATGTAAAGCTTTGTAAGAGAGGCATAGAGTTTTGAATTGATTCTTAATCGTCAGCCAATGATAGTTCCGAATAGTTTGGGCAATTGGGTTGAATTTGGGGATCCTTGAGAGTAGTCACACCGCCGCATTTTGTATCATCTGCAATTTAGTTATAAACTGAGATTCTGCATTAGTGAATAGGCCGTTACAGTAATCCAGTGAGGAAAGTACCCAACCTGTTAGCGACTGAAAGCAGTCGCTAACGTCGCTATCGCCTATTAGCAAGGCAGGCGTAGCGATGGAAACATTCCCGCTATCGCCAAAAACCAACGCCTGCTCTGACCAGTTCTTAGCCATGTTATCCAATGGGAGGTGGATGGCATGGCTAAGAACATTTTGTCGCTAATGCGTAAATATCGCTGTATTCTCAGCGATATCCACGCATTTCGCCTGATTTTTATCGCTTTCGAGATAAACCTTGCTAATAGCAAGTTATCTCAGCGATAAAAACCGGTGATGCGTGGCGAAAAAAATATTGCCGCTAACCCTACTTAGCGATAAATATCGCTATTTGTTGGTAATATTCCCCTGTGAGCCTGAAGAAGGGACGGGGTTCCTGTCCCACTAGGATTGCCAAGGACAAGAGAAGGGACCCGTGCCTATTCCTGTTGACCAGAAGGGACCGTATGTCCATGTTACAACACTGGGCTCCACTGAGAAATTTTTGGTCGACACTGGTGCAACCAAAAGTTCTATTGCTAGGTCTAAAGTCCCTGGTGCCCCCTTGTCTGGAGCAAATAACATTTCTGTGGGGTTTTCTGGTACCCCAGTATTTAGCCCTGTTTTACAACCACTGGAACTAACAATAGGACCATACACAGTTGATTCCCCTTTGGTTTTGACTTCCACATGTGGCGACAATTTGTTGGGATTAGATCTGTTAAAAAGATTACATGCCACCATATACTGTTCTCCTGATGGGGTTTACATCACTATGGGCCCCCCTACCACACATTCATTATATTTAGCCTCCTCAGATCAAATTCCCCAGGAACTTCAGAATGTCCCTCCTGCTCTTTGGGCCCAAGGTGATACTGATGTCGGCCTTTTGTCCATACCCCCCTTTTCTGTTAACCTGAAGGAAAATGCTCACCCTTCTCGACTTCCCCAATACAAAATACTAAAAGAAGGGGAAAGGGCATTACTCCAGATCATTTCTGAACTTGTCGACAAGGATATCTTTGAAGAGACAAGAGGAAATGTGTGCAATAGCCCAATTTTGCCTGTCCTAAAACGCACAGATCCTTCCAAGCCCCTGTTTATCATTTTGTCATCGATTTACGCGAGATAAACAAAATAGTAGTTCCCCAGTTTTACTGTGGTCCCAAATATCACCACCCTACTAACTATGGTTCCCCCGTCTGCATGTTTTTTCCCTGTCATCAACTTAAAAAATGCCTTTTTTAGTATACCAGTCGATGAACAGAGTAGGGACCTTTTTGGATTCTCATTGGCAGGATGAAGTTTCCGGTTCTGCAGAGCTCCACAAGGATATAGAGAGAGCCTTTCAATTTATAGTCAGACCCTCAAGGGCCAACTTGATTCCCTGACCCTACCCCAAGGTACCGCATTACTCCAGTACGTTGATGATTTGCTTATAGCGGCAGACACCGAGGAGTTATGTAAAGAAGCTATAATGAAATTGCTCCTGCATCTGGCACAGTTCAATCACAAAGTTTCCCTCTCCAAACTCCAATATTGTCGACATGAGGTGACCTACTTAGCTCCTCTCCTGTCGAAGGAGGGACGCCGCCTCACCCCTGAACGAATACAAACAATCAGTATAATGCCCCCACCAAAAACGCAGAAAGAGGTCCGTGCTTTTATTGGTATTACCTCCTACTGCCGCCAGTGGATACCCAATTTTTCTTTACTCATTAAACCTTTATTGACCCTCACACTTAAAGATGTTCCCCATCCACTCCCTTGGACATATGAGTGCCAGCGTGCATTTGAAGAACTGAAAACAGCCTTGTGTTCGGCCCCGGTGCTAGGTACCCCTAGTTATCAGAAGCCCTCCACACTTTTTGTACACGAGCATAATGGTTGCGCATTGTCAGTGCTAACACAGTGTTTTGGTGAAAGACAAAGCCCCTGTGCATATTTTTCTGCAGTACTAGACCCCGTGGCCCGCGCACTAGCCAGTTGCTTGAGAGCAGCAGCTCAGCTGCCATATCCATTCACCAATCTGCTGCACTTACAGTTATGGTTCCTCACGCAGTTGACACTTTATTAAATAAGACAAAAACTAAACATCTTACTAGTGCACGTTTGTCCGGATATGAATTGACTCTCTTAGCCAGTCATATCACCATCCGCTGCTGCACTACGCTCAATCCAGCCACATTGTTACCCTTTGTTGATGGTGACACTAATTCTGCTCCGCATGATTGTGTCCTCCGGACGGAGGAAGAGACTAAAGGCTGTGTGGGTTTGACTGACACACCCCTCACTGACCCTGATGGTACCCTGCATGTGGATGGTTCTTGCTTCAAACTTCCTGATGGTAGCACAACTGCTACCAATGCTATCACCACGTTACAGATTGTAGTGGAGAGTGAGAGAATACCTTACAATCAGCACAGGCCGCCGAGTTAGTAGCACTGATAAGAGAGTGTGAACTGAGTACGGGGATGGCGGTCAACATCTACACTGACAGCTAGTACGCCTTTGGCGTGGCCCATCATTTTGGGCAACTATGGGCTGAGAGGGGATTTTTTTACTTCTCACGGTACTAAGATATAGCTTGGTCATCTGGTCAACAGGCTGTTAGAAGCACTGACTCATCCTTCAAAGATAGCAGTGGTCAAATGTAGCACCCACAAGAAAGTAACAGATGACATAGGAAGGAATCTGTTGCACCTTTTGACTGTCGCGGACCCTTGAGTGAGAAGGTCTTGGTCGAAGGCTTTTTTAAAGGGACTGAGCCCACACTTCACCGCACCCGCTGCGCGGGTGCCGCTTCAGAAGCTGAGACACCAGGGGAAGCTTTGGGAGTCCGGGCGCTGTGCTGTGGGCTGCGGAAGGGGGCAGAGCCGGCGACTGTGAGCGCTGCACGGACTCCAACATCCAGGAGCCCCTGACTGACCTGTAACACCTGGTCTGCGTTCCCCAGCTCGGACCCGCCCACCGCCCATCGCGCTGCTGAAAACCAGGTGCTCCCTGAACTCTTGTGGGAATCTGTTGCACCTTTTGACTGTCTTGGATCCTTGAGTGAGAAGGTCTTCGCCGAAGGATTTTTTAAAGGGACTGAGCCCACACTTCGCCGCACCCACAGCGCGGGTGTCACTTCAGAAGCTGAGACACCGGGGGAAGCTTTGTGAGTCCGGGCACTGTGCTGTGGGCTGCAGAAGGGGGCAGAGCCGGCGACTGTGAGCGCTGCAGGGACTCCAAAGTCCAGGAGCCCCTGCGTGACCTGTAACACCTGGTCTGCGTTCCCCAGCTCGGACCCGCCCACCGCCCACCGCGCTGCTCAAAAACAAGGTGCTCCCTGAACTCTTGTGGGAATCTGTTGCACCTTTTGACTGTCGCAGACCCTTGAGTGAGAAGGTCTTCGCCGAAGGATTTTTTAAAGGGACTGAGCCCACACTTCGCCGCACCCGCTGTGTGGGTGCCGCTGCAGAAGCTGAGACACCGGGGAAAGCTTTGGGAGTCCGGGCGCTGTGCTGTGGGCTGCGGAAGGGGGCAGAGCCGGCGACTGTGAGCGCTGCAGGGACTCCAACATCCAGGAGCCCCTGTGTGACCTGTAACACCTGGTCTGCGTTCCCCAGCTCGGACCCGCCCACCATGCCCACTACATAGCTGACAGAAGCCCCCGCAGCGTGGGAGCGCCGGGCGATGCCCGGGGAAAGGGCGGGCCCTCTACGGCCCTCAGAGGCCTGAAGAGACTGGACTGGGCCAGATCCCCTGGCCGAGGAGCGACCCAAATCCAACAGAACTGTAAGCCCCCGCCAGTTATACTCAGATGGTGTCTTCTGCTAGTGAATGATCGGTTATAAGCACACACCGTATTGGGTTTTTGAAAGTGGGTCATCTTTTTGCTTTCTTATCGCTGCCTATTGACTCAACACTTTTAGAACCTGCCACAGCCCATGGAAAGCCGGGAAACTAGAAGCATGGCCGCGGCAGGCGCTAGGAAAAAACTGACCGGAACCCTTGACGATTTTATTGTCCGCACCAACTCCTTAATAGACCAAGGAATTGTATTGATGGAAAGAAGAGTTTCCCAAGAACTAGTAGCGGCCAGAAGGTCATCTCTGGGCCATATCGGTTCCGCGCGCACACCCAATACCTCCATAAGCACTAATAAGCCCTTATCGACTCATGCTGAGATCCATACAGATACCAACAGACAGCGAGCAGCATTAGACTCTACACCTTCTGATGCGCAGTCCCTGTCCCTGTCCCAAACTCAACTTGATCCCTGCCCTCAAGCCACTTTGGCTGACCCCAAACATGATAACTCATTTATCCGCAAGAAGGGGAATCAGGAGGGGGCTATCCCGAAATGTAGGCAACCTAAGCCCATCATCCCCAACACCACGAAAGCAAGAGGGAAAAAAGCCAGAAGTACTGACCTCTCTATTAACGAGAGAGACAGAACTGAAGAGGAGAGGGAAATAGCTGGAGTAGCTAACGGGAACAACACGGGGATTAAAGAGCCACGAAATGAGGCTCCATGCCTATCATCTAGTATATTAGATGACACCATTTTAGATAACAGCTTGGCTGATATTCTTGAAGATAGCTCTATAGCTGATGAGCCTGGAGCCATTAGACTGGGAGGCCCTGTAGGAGGGGATGAGCCTGTAGTCTACGCCTTGACCAACGCCATTAAAATCCTACTAGCACCCCTAGATGCCAGGCTCCTAGGAATTGAAAAACTGTTACTAGAAATACAAAAAGACTCAAGGCATCAGGCTCCACCCCGTGGCAATAGGGTAGCTAATGCCACTAACGCCACTGTCCTAGCAAGTAATACGCAACCAGCCAACAAACACCCAGTGGTAGCAAAAAATAACACTCCCAAGACTCCATTGCCAACCAGTGCTAACCCCGATTCAACAAATGGGGGTGCCCGATCCAATCCATTAGTTGTGCGCACTAATCAAACAAAAATAAACAATCACGCTGCCCCCACCCCAAAACCCACCCCAAAACCAGACTTTTCTCTTCCCGCTAAGAGCCAGAAATGCCGAAACATCAACCTACCCCCTGAAGCCTGTCGCTTTGTAATCATTCTGACAGGTGTACCGGAATTGGCCCCGACATCCTCAGAGCCTTTTTGGGCGCTTAAAAATAAGGTATGCCACTGGCTAGCAAATATCCACCCACTACCACCTAACACCCACAGTAACATCTTGATGGTTGAGAGAGCCCCTTGGGTGGGCCCTAATAGAAAAGCCCTTCAGGGAGATTGTGTTGCTGTGACATTCGAGGATCCTCGCACTGTTGAGCACATATGCAGGGGGAAACCCGGAACCCACGGCACCGCGATCGTAGCTAGACCGCTGTCCTATTTCTACATGCCCGGGGAGCAGTTGGACAATGGCTGGAGCTGGCTGAGAGATAATAACCACACCCGGGGAGGGAGGAGGCATGAGGTGCGAAGGGATTTGAATATGTTATCCCAGGTTCGGGGTAGCAGAAGGGCGGAATTTGTTACATCGCAGAGGTGGTTGGACGACCCACGGAGACAGCCTGCGTAGCGAGGAATGGTATGGCCCTCAGTTCATCCAACCGCCCATTCCCTGTTATAATAGGTACAGTGCACTGGAGGCTGTTGATTGACGTATGGAACCCCCGGGAACATCTCGCCCACCTATAACCTTAATAGAAACTGCATATATCCAAACTTGTAACTTACAGAGCCTAAATCTAGACTGTGGTAATCCTATGCCCACCCTTTTGGCAACTGGGAGGACAACCACAAAGTACGAGGCAATGATTGTTCCACATGCGAGGGGAGAATTGAGGCAGATTGTATTACACCGCAGGTTACAGGTAATGCTGGGATTAAGGAGCTCATTACTCCAAATTCCACCATTGGACATGGGACTGCACCTGTTACAACACCCACTAAAGGCAAAAGTAGAGACCTGAGCGTCGTTTCTTGGAACATCGCAGGTCTCAGGAATAAAACAACCTTCCCCGATTGGAACGAACTAATAGAAAGGTATGACCTGTGTATTTTCCAAGAGACATGGTGCTTGGAACCAGTATACAAGCCCGGCTATTCTACCTTCCATGTCCCTGCAACTCCCTCCAGAAGGGGTCGCCCTTCTGGAGGTTTGCTTGTCTGGGTTAAAATCTCATTAAATTGCAAGATCTCCCTCTCCCCTAATATCTCCCATGACATGATGAGGTTAACAATTCGGATTCCCCAAGCCCCAGTGACTCTGAAAGTCTTTAACATATATGCCAGAGGTATACCAGGGGGGGGGGTAAATCCCCAACTATAGCTTTACTTGCAGACTCACTCAGTAGCTGTTCCCCGGATACATTGCCGCTAATAGCTGGCGACTTCAACTGCACATTCGAGCCGTTGACTGTCGACGGCGCGGCAGGTCTACTGGAGGAAGATGCGAGATGGGGAATTCCACAATTGACGATCGCGCCCATTAAAAAGTGGACGTCTACCACCATCCAAATTAATGCCATGGTGCTGGAACATGCTTTGGTAGCAGTCAACGGACGCACTCCGTCTGACTTCTCCGGAGCATGCAGCTATAACAGAGTTAGTTGCCCGAGTAGAATTGACTACATCCTGGTAGATAGGAGACTGTGGAAACATGTGTTGGGTATGGTGGTTATCCCGTCTATTCACAGTGACCACAACCCCCTATCTCTCAGCCTGAGCAATCTGATAAACATGGAAAACCCCCTGTCCAACAATAGATTTACAATGGCAACAAGAGAAATAGTACCTTCGAACTGCAAAAGGTTTATTAAATGGCACAAATTTGCCATTAATGAGCAAAAGATCAATGCCCTGGAGGAAATCGTTAAAGATCAGACGGAGAAGCTTTCTACACTCTGTGCCGATGACCCCGGCTACGCCCAGGTTAATATGGCATATGAGGAGACAATAGATAGGATGACCTCCCTCTTCCACGACGGAGGTGTGATATGCCGACAGAAACGAAGGAAGCCTGCTGCCAGGTGGTATACCCACGACTGCAGGGAGGCTAAGTCTAATTTAATCTGTGCCATCAAAACTCGAGATCCTACTGAGGTTCGCCTAGCTCGTGCCGTGTATAGGCGCGCACTTTTAGTGGCAAAGAGGGCTTGGGATGATTCCCATTGGGAGGAGTTAAAATTGGCTAGCCAGAATAGGAATGGGGAACGTTTCTGGGCCTTAGTGCGAAATAATAGCGATGATGGATCAGACCAACTACCAAACCACATCACGCATGGAGATTGGTACGAGCACTTCAGGAAACTGTATGCAGGGGTAGGGGTCCCCGAGAATTCCGAAGCAACAGCCGAATACTCACCACTCCTCCATGATATACCCACATTTATGGACCAAATAGGGCAGAGGGAGGTAGAGTCAGCAATCAGTAAAATCGTCCAAGGCAAGGCACCGGGCCAGGATGGCATTCCTGCCGATCTGTTTCATGCCAGCCACAAGCAATGGTCCAAATTCTTCTCCTTTTTGACCAATGCCCTCCTGCTAGGGTCTCCAGTCCCAAACTCCTGGAAGGGAGCAGAAGTGATCCCTATATATAAGAAGGGGTCAAGGGGCGACCCTGCCAACTATCGGCCGATCAGCCTGATCGACGCCGGTCAGAAGGTGGTTGGCAGAGTCCTCCTTGAAAGGATCCTATCCTGGGCAGAGGAGAATAGCATTATCTCCCCCTTCCAGGCGGGGTTTAGGGCTTGTACAAGTACTGTTGACCAGGCTTTCAGACTGTTATTACTGCATTGGAAGACAGTCTCGATTAGCAAGGGTGGTCTGTACTTGGCCTTTATCGATTTGAAGACCGCATTTGATCTGGTCCCCCGAGGGCGGTTGTGGGCGGTCCTTCACGAGATGGGGTTCCCTCCGCCCATCCTGCACTTGTTGGCCCGCATGCACGATGGAACCTACGCACGCATTCGGTGGGGCACGAAGGAGCAGTTAACAGAAAAAATTCCGGTGAACAGAGGTGTCCGCCAAGGATGTGTTCTGGCGCCGACCCTCTTTTCTCTATTTGTTAATGGGGTGGTTTCTTTTTTAACTGACATCAATGCTGATGCCCCTAGTCTGGCTGGTGTGAAGGTCCCCGCCATGCTCTTTGCCGACGACACATTATTAGTTTCCAAAACGCCCATGGGGCTCCTAAAATTGTTAGACCGATTTTGTGACTTCTGTAAATTAAGGGGCTTGGTTATCAATACTTGTAAAACAAAGCTCCTTTATTTTAATCCCAGCAGAAAAGCTAATCGCACGCTCACTCTCAATGAAGTGCCGCTAGAGCGGGTCAAACCGTTCGATTATCTTGGGATTATGATATCCGACCAACTCAAGTGGAAGCCCCACATTGAAAAGATGGCCTTAAACCATAAACGGGTGGTGGGTGCCATAAGGAGGTCTTCAGTTTCCAGACCCATAGCCCCTGCCCTTGAGATCTATGCAGCAAAAGCAGTAGGCAGTGCATAGTACGGGGCAGAGCTCCGGGGCTTTTGTAATGTTGACCTGCTAGTAATGGCTGAAAACCAATTTTATAAAGAGCTGCTGTCTATCCCTAGGAGTTCCCCAAGCAAGCCCATTCAATACGATCTTGGATGCAGATCTATCAAAAACCTTATAACTCTGCGTCCGCTTCTCTATTGGGCTCGTCTATGGCGTACACCAGAGCTAGAGAGCTACGTAGACGGCCTTAAAGAAATCATGAGCTTGCAGCGGTCTTATAAAATAGCTTGGCTTTCAAAAATAAAGAAACTCCTGATGGCCATCGGTCTTTGGGAGGCATGGGAGTCTGGTGCTTCATTGTCCAAATTAGAGGTCAAGCGGGCTTACTGCGGGTGGGTCGATGGCCAGGAATCTAGAGCAGATAACTTGGGCAGGCTCACCGACGAGTTTCGACTGCACAAAACTGTTCCCTTTCTTGAACCCTACATGGACTTCATAAGAAAACCAAGAGATACGGCATTGTATGTGCAGTTTAGAATAGGAACCTTACCAGTCCATGAACGCACCTCTAAATGGAACCCCTCGCACCAGACGCCTGCCACCTGCCCGTACTGCAGCACCGAATTGGAAACTATCCCATATGTTTTCTTTGTCTGTAATGCTTATAATAAGCCCAGATCCAAATGGTTAAAACCTGTTTGTCTCCTCCTTGAGACCAGACGTCACGCCCCAGCCCTAAGAATCTTGCAATCAGATCCTAACACAGTTCTGGCATGTGGGGTAGCCAAATTTCTGGGTTGGGCGTTGGTGATCAGATGCAAAGCTATGTGACGAACCCCTTCTTAGGCAATCCCTGGTTCCTCGTTTCTTTTTTAAACTCAAAGCTGTAAATCGTTTAATACTGTTTTAAACTGTCTTTTTAATTATTTATTGAGTGTTTTTAATAATATGAATTACATTCTAATTGGTATGTGCTTTTAAGATATCAATATATCGAAATAAAGCTTTGTACTACTACATAGGAAGGGGTAATGCATTTGCTGACCAGACTGCAAAGGAAACATATGTATATAGCTGGCCCCTCAAACTGGGTACCGGAAAAGGGGATGCACGAGGATACTATTGAGAATGTGAAGGAAATACAGGCAGAGGCAACCAGAGAGGAAAAGGCTCTCTGGGAAGAACAAACAGGCCTATTAAATGAGAATGGCTGTTGGACGGATCTGTCTGAACAACAGCGATGGTTGTTTCCTGATGCCTATGTTTTGCCAGTGGTCACTATGGCTCACGGCCCAGCTCATATTAGTGCAAAAGGTATTTGCAAATTGCTAGCTCCTGTATGGCAAAACAAGCGAATCCCAAAAAATGCAGAGAGGTTAGTCAGGAATTGCATGATTTGTTTGATGCATAACTCGGGTAATGGCACACCAACACCTGCTGGGAATTTTGCACCCCCATCTTACCCCTTCGAAGTGCTCCAAATAGATTACATAAAGATGGAAAGATGCAACAACCTCCGATATGTCCTGGTAGTTGTGTGTGCCTTTAGTAAGTGGATTGAGGCCTACCCCCTTAAGGACATAATAAACAACAAAGATGCCAATACTGAGTTTTACTCCAAAATATATCATATTCATAAAGCTAACAAAAAATAAATTGTTAGCCCAGGGTTGGATTTAATCCATCAATATTTATTTGTTTTTTGAAAATTCCAAAAGAACACACGAAATGCACAATAAATCTAAATATGTGCCAAAACCTAAAAAGTTATTTAGGGAAAAGATGTACACCACAGAAAGGTGAAAATGAACACGTATTGTTTACATATTCGCACAAGAACTCACACACCTGATTCAACTCGTCTTCAACTCACATACCTTCACACTTACAAAACCAGACAAGACAAACAACAAATAGTGTCAGGGAAATGTCTACGTGTAAATCAAAAGATTTTTAAGTACACTACAAGAGATTCTTTAAAAACTTGCAGAATTAATATGCATCACTTCTCAAATACAAAAGTACGTGAATAAATTAAAAACATAAGCCCAACAAACAAGGTCGACGCGTTTCGAATCGGACCCTTTGTCCGATTCTCATTAGGACCAAACAGGGTATCTGAAAAAGGGAAAAAATAATAAATTCCCTTTGAATCGTCATACTTCATAGTACAATGAAGACAACAAAACAGCGGGTACCAGTATCACAAACTCCCTACCTGAATGAGCACGACTGTCGATTCAGCTGGTTTGTAGAAGAGAAAAAGGGGGAAAGTCTGCAAACCAAGTTAACCCAGGGTTAGTACACATAATTAGTGCCTATTTGTCACTCTGAAACCACACAACAGCGCGAGCGCCTTAAGGACAACACTGCTATAAAGCACTGCCAAAATACTGTTGAAGGAATTTTTTCCCAGATTTGGGATGCCCAGAATTATCTGGAGCGACAACGGAAGCCACATTTCAGGAGAAATAATGAAGAAAGTGTGTGTAGGACTGGGGATCAGACAAAAAATTGATGCCGCCAATCACCCCCAGTCAGCGGGTTTGGTTGAGTGCCACAATGGAACACTGCAATTGAAAATGGCAAAAATCCAGGCTGACACAGGACTGTCTTGGCCGGACGCCCTGCCCTTTGCCCTCCTATCAACTAGAGCCACGGCACATTCTCGTACCGGAATAGCTCCATATGAAATAGTGTTTGGTCGGCCAGCAAATGTTTGGGAAGTACCCCGCCCAAAGAAATGCTCTGATATTGAATACCCGCTGTTGATTGATTATTTACATGAATTGACCACTAACCTGCATCTCATTCATCGTCAGGTACAAGACATCCTGCCACCCAAACCCGAGGGCCCTGGTCACACCATCCAGCCAGGTGACTGGGTCTGCATCTGCAATTTCCAGAGAACGAAGAACTTGGAGCCGAGGTCAAAGCCAACCCAGCAAGTGTTGCTGGCTACCAGGTCTGCAGTGAAGGTAGCAGGAAGAAAAAGTTGGGTTCAAGGAGTGCACTCCAAGAAGGTGCCTCTAACACTAACATATGACTGGTGGGTCAAGGAAGGCCTGGGAGACAACGAATGTGAGAAAATCCCGCGCTTTGTACCCTTCAGTGACGCCAACATTGCTTGGGCTTCATCTGAACGAGAGGATGATGACATCCTGCAATCTGCCGTGCCTCCGCATCTGAGCTTGCAGGACACTCAATAGCCAGAGCCTTTGTTTCCTGATCAAACAACGCCCAGGTCCACCCGGTACAACCTCCAAACCAGAAAAATGGACTGAAGAGACGAAGGTCTCTGCCCTCTGCTTGACTTGGTCCGACAAACCGCTGCAGGGCTGTGATACACCGGCGCATTTGACCGGAGCCGGTACAGCGGACCGGAGCGTGCCAATAGGACTGCCTGGAATCACTGGCCAGTGAAGCAACCACCAATCACAGGCAGCAACTAGAGAAGACCAAGTGAAGCAGACGGTGACCAAAATGAACACTGAAAGCTTGAAGAGCAAAGAAATAAAAAAACAAGGGTACATAAAGACAATACGTGGCCGGTACTCGATCTGTCTAATCGCACTCATGACTATTTCACTGGTACTGGCCTGCCTCGGGTGGGTAATATACGCTGCCCTTGCAGCACCTGAGCCTCCTACCTCTACAGAATCACCTCATCAACATATGCCATTACCCACCCATGAGAAAAACAGAAGGACAGGTTTCTTTAACAACACTTACATTCAAACATTACACCAGCACCAGCTTGTGGTGAATACAACAAATTGTTGGGTATGTGGGTTGCTGCTCCATACTGCAAGCACTGGAATGTCCCTGATTCCTGCTCCTTTTTCTTAAGCTGGTTCAGCCTATGGCTGGTAAACTGTGTTCTTTGATGCATTCTATTCAGGTGACACATCCACACGATCCCTGGGGAAGATCAGTAGCAGACAAGCATTCCACCACATCATGGCTACGGAGTGGCCAAGCATGGATAAAGATTCAGCAGAAAAGAATGAATATGAGAACAATCATGGGTCTTTTTATCCATTGAACATCTACAATGGTGGGTGAAAGATAAGACTGCCACCTCTCAGAGATCTCCCTGTCTACCCACATCCCGGAAAATACTGCATGAAAAGCAATGGAACAGTATGGGTGGCGCAAAGTGACTTCGCCTACACGCTCCAGCTCAAAAGTTCGACTCTACCAGCTCTGGTGTCCTCACTGAATATGTACTTTGTGTGTGGGAGCAAGGCCTACACCTGGCTGCCCAAGTCTTGGGCCGGCACCTGTTACATTGCGTGGTTGCTCCCCCCACCTACACAGCCGATGCAACACACCACATCCAGAAGAGAGGTGTGATTGACGCTGAAGACACAGATGGCCAAGAGTTTGGGGACTTTGCTAAGGGGTTCCTACCCTTTTGGGGCCCTATGGTCAATAGTTGCAGTCTCCGACATCTCACAAGGGTGGTAGAGGCCACCATCAATGCAACTGCCGGTGCCCTCAGTAACATCACGGTGGAACTTCAAGCGGACAGCCTCATGACTTTACAGAACAGAATGGCGCTTGACATAATACTGGCGGACCGTGGGGGAGTCTGCACATTGATCAGAACAAGCTGCTGTATATACATACCTGATAATCCACCAACAGTCTATCAAGCAATACAGAGACTGCATAAAATTGCTTCCGACAACAATCAGGTTGAGGGTTCATGGTCCCTAACCGGCTGGATTTGGAGCATGGTATCTCAGTGGGGATGGAAGATAATGATTTTCGTTGCCATCATTGCAGCCGCATTATTCTTTTGCTGCCTCTGTGTTCAATGCATGCCCGCGCTATGTGGGCTCTGTGCCGCCTCCTAGCTTTATACCTAAGGTATATCGATGATATACTTGTTGTATGGAAGGGTCCAGAAGAAAAGTTAAGAGAACAGCTACATGAATTGAACAACTGTCATGCTTTTATTAAATTCACTCACACCATCAGTTCAGAACAAATAAGCTATCTAGACATTTTGGTCAAAAGAGAGGGGAATACACTAGTGACGACGGTATTTAAGAAACCAACAGATAGAAATAATGCCTTGCATTTTGATAGTTTCCATCCGGAATCACTTAAAAGACACCTACCACTATCACAATTTATTAGAGCAAGAAGGATTTGCTCAGATGAGCAACAAGGGTTTGAAACCATCGCCAGAATGCGTGTAGAGTACCAGACAAGGGGATATCCAGATAATATCCTTGAACAAGCTGAAATCAGAGCAAAAACCATGCCTAGATCTGCGATGTTGGATAAAAGAGAAAGGAGTGAAAATAAGAGGGAAGTCTATGTATTAAAATTTTCCACAGCCACAGCGGCCATAAAAAAATGTGTAAAAAAACGTTGGGAAATAATTGAGCAAGAACCTGATTTTAAGCAGGTATTTTTGGACAAACCTCTTTTTGCACATTCAAGGTCAAAGAATATCAAAGAACACCTTAAGGATCGTAAACTAGGAATATCAGACACAGGACAGAAAGGCATGAGAAAATGTTTAAATTGTGGACATTGTGGGAATGTACTGGTGGGTAACTCTTTCTCTCACCCCCAAACAGGCAAAAACATCATCTTGAAGCACACGTCAGATTGTAACTCGAGTGTCTTAGTATATGCAATCAAATGTCCATGTGGTTTGGTCTACGTTGGACGTACCAGCAGAAAGGTGAAGGTTCGGATGACCGAACATAAAAGTATGATACGTACTAAAAACATGAAGTCATGTTTAGCTGCACACTGGCAAGAGAAGGGACATTCAATACCGCAATTGAAATTCACTGTATTAGAACGATTGGTGGAACAACCACATGTTGATGTCAACAGATTGTTGGCGCAAAGAGAAACATATTGGATTAAGTCCCTTAGGACGCTGATGCCCTATGGGCTCAATGACAAAATTGAAATGATTTGTTTTTTGTAAATAATGTAACAAGTGGCTGTATTTAATATGCTAGTCTGTAAATGTGATGCAGGTGGTATTTATACTCACGTTCACAAAATTTCATGTTTTTTTAGTTGCTTAGTTTTTTGTTGGTATTTTCATGGTTTAGAACCTTCCAGTCTGAGATGATTTGTATTCTGAGCGAATTAAGAATGGGTAATGAGAATACATTCTTCTTCTTTTTTAAGATTATGGGTGTAGTGAATAGTGTGAACTCGTCTTATATATGAGTTGACAGACATGGGGGCCATTTTGGATAGGTCAGAAATATCGGAGTCCGTTATCTATGTCGATAGCGGTGACGTCAGACGCCATACTAGGGTGCTTCGGCGAGAGGGTTTAGTATAGCGAATAACGGCAGGTGAACAACGCAGTGAGAACAGAGCGGAAGCGGTCAGAGAGAGATTGAGGTAAGCCGACGGTAATTTGTGGGAACTAAGGACCTAGTACAACGCAATTTGTGTAGATATTAAGGAGTTACATCCTTAACTGTGTTGCAGATCATTACATCGACGTGGGTGAAACGAAGTTTGAGCGGTATAATAACGGTGCAGGGATTTGAAGCACGGGTCTTCTTGACTAAGTGAGTACCGGGTAGTGTGTACATAACGATGAAGGGAGCATTGTTTGCTAAATACTAAGGGCGACATTCTATGTGTCTTTGACAGAATATTCATATCAACCCAGATGGTGGTTAACCGCTTTTTCTGTTAAGCTCCATGAGGTAGGAACTCAAGTTCTAAGGCGATACACTTGATAATGGCATGCCCTGTGACTCTTGGCATGCGAGTCTGGCTAGTTCACGAGTAAGCACAAGGTGGTGGTACTTTGGGTTGCACTGTAGGTTTTTGGAATTTAGTTCTTTTAACAATATATTTTTTGATGGAGATGTTGATTGATGAGTTTTTGTGAGCATGACTTTGAATACACATCAGATATCTGGCATCACATGAGGAGATCTTCTGGTTATAGTAGTGTAAAAATATGAAACCATTGTATGTATGAATGTAAATAGATTACTTATTGCAAAAATGTTTTTGTTATTCATAGAGCATTCCCCTGACGAAGGTGCATACCGAAATGCATTGGGATATGTCATTATTTGGTGACTTTTGGAAAATTGTTTGAAGAATATTATTGCATTCATTGATGAAGAAGAAGAAAATAAATCATCTTTGAAGAAAAGAAACACGATTACTGTTTCATAAGCATTTACTTTGAAAGGGTTTAGACTCTCATCAAGAAATTGTGAATTTACTTTTGCATGTGTGAAGTTGTCGATAACACAAAGATATTTAAGTTAAGATGTTAATGTTGAATTGTATATATGGATGATAATCACAAAAAATAGCAATCACGTCATAGTGACTGAGTGTATAGTGCTCCCCATACCACGGGCTGCTGTGGATTCTCTTTATTGTTAGCAACTTGACTAGGAGCTAGTCAATGTATGGGTTAGCACCAGATTTAATTTGTTGAAAGCACAAAATAGTAAATTGTATAAAATAAGGAGTGCATATCGCTACGTATTGTTGAAAGATAAGACTGCCACCTCTCAGAGATCTCCCTGTCTACCCACATCCCGGAAAATACTGCATGAAAAGCAATGGAACAGTATGGGTGGCGCAAAGTGACTTCGCCTACACGCTCCAGCTCAAAAGTTCGACTCTACCAGCTCTGGTGTCCTCACTGAATATGTACTTTGTGTGTGGGAGCAAGGCCTACACCTGGCTGCCCAAGTCTTGGGCCGGCACCTGTTACATTGCGTGGTTGCTCCCCCCACCTACACAGCCGATGCAACACACCACATCCAGAAGAGAGGTGTGATTGACGCTGAAGACACAGATGGCCAAGAGTTTGGGGACTTTGCTAAGGGGTTCCTACCCTTTTGGGGCCCTATGGTCAATAGTTGCAGTCTCCGACATCTCACAAGGGTGGTAGAGGCCACCATCAATGCAACTGCCGGTGCCCTCAGTAACATCACGGTGGAACTTCAAGCGGACAGCCTCATGACTTTACAGAACAGAATGGCGCTTGACATAATACTGGCGGACCGTGGGGGAGTCTGCACATTGATCAGAACAAGCTGCTGTATATACATACCTGATAATCCACCAACAGTCTATCAAGCAATACAGAGACTGCATAAAATTGCTTCCGACAACAATCAGGTTGAGGGTTCATGGTCCCTAACCGGCTGGATTTGGAGCATGGTATCTCAGTGGGGATGGAAGATAATGATTTTCGTTGCCATCATTGCAGCCGCATTATTCTTTTGCTGCCTCTGTGTTCAATGCATGCCCGCGCTATGTGGGCTCTGTGCCGCCTCCTTGGCACCCAAACAAATGAAATCACACCATCACAATGCCATGTTGATGATCGGGAGAGAGGTCCAGGAAATGGTGGACATTGACCTAGACGACGACTGATTGTTGTCTCTGCATGGCAAAAAGAGGGACTGTTAAACTGTATTTTAAAATGACCCACACAACTCCATTTTGTCTTGCCATGCTCTCGGCAACCTGGTGAAGAATTGCTTTCTACGTCTCTGTTGAAACTTGCACAACCCTCTCCGCTCCTTGTGGTCGAGCTGATTCCGAGAAGCTGCCTGTGTGCCTCACCCCCCCAGTTGTGCCAGTGACTCAGCCACATCCCGTCCACTGTTGGTAAATCAGCCTGTCACGACCAACTGCCCTGTTACCACACCAATGTGGGCAAGGAAGCACGAGGCTATGTCCATTGTGCAATCATAGACAGATGTCCCCTGGCCACGATTGCACCAAGCAAGACTGACAAAGAACTTGTCTGATGAGGAACTTATCGAAATGAGGAGCTTGTATTGTGCAAATGGGGGTGGCTAGAACAATAATAATGTGTGTGCTGCAGATTGAAGCAGCAGTCTCCGTAGAATTGTCTTTGTACCATTCTGGGACCCTGTCCTTAGCTCGAGCTAATAAATAGCTTACTTCCCTCCATGGCTGGTTGTCCTGGTCTCTTTGGTAATGTATGATTTATGCAAGAAGAACCCGTAGATTCTAGGTGTCCCCTGCACCGCTGGCTTTGACTCTCCTATTGGGGAGGGGTCTCCAAAAAGCTGGTTCTACAATATGGGGCAAACTACCACAAAACTCAAGGCACGGCTTTCTCAACATGAAAGCCTCATTTGACCTCGATATAAACACGCCCCCTGGTGCCACATTTCCTTGAATTCAATCACTCTCCAGCTGAAATAAAATGACAGGTCATTGAAATTGTACAGAAACCACCAGGTGGTCTCAATATTTAAAGTATGCACAATAAAACTGAATGCCACTAGATTTTGAGATGTGATATCATCATTAAGGGACTAAACACACAGGAGGAATGTAATTCCGTAATCTCATAATGATGTTCTATTAGTCCTTTCTTTGTTGCGACGTTACTTCTTGTACACAAATGGCATGATTCGTTTTGCATATTTGATTATTGTTATGTTTACTCTGATAGACTTTACTGTACATCTGAATTTGGCATTGGACGATATAACTCTGTATAAACACCTCATATATCCTTTGTCCCATTATTGTTCAATGTATACAGTATTAATGTGTCCAAAACATTTTCTACTGCTGTTATACTTATTTTTTAATTAATTCAATATACTAAATTGTTCTGTTTGTAATCTATATTTTTTTCCCTAAATTGTTCGATCATCTGGGTTTTTGGAGCATATTTATTAGCATAGCACAATGTCCAAATTGTGTCCAACTCACAACTTCTTTATCTGGTGCATGCCTTTGTCTATGCCTTTCTTTACTTTCTTGGTTTGTAGGCCACATCTGTTCATTACGTTTTATCCAGTTTGCGCGGTGTTTTTGTTCATTTTTGTCAATCTTTGATCTTTCTTTATTTAAAAAATGTCAACTGAAAGGTTTGTTTTGCAATGGAGAACCTATTAGTCTTCTTTCAGTTACCATGCACATGAAAAGTGCCCTAGCAGATACTGCTCTCTCTATGCTGGCACTGTTGGCACTTCTTCTAAATTTTCTATATAATTTTTGTTTAAAAATAGCCAGTGATAGGTTTGTGAGAAATGCCCCATGAGACACTGTCCTCTCCAAGTAGGCACTGTCCCCATGTTTGTATTTTTCATTATTTTGTTAAAAATACCTATCGACTGGCCTGACACACAACGGAGAACTGATAAGTCTTGTTTGGATTTCCATGCATGTGAGCATTGTCTAAATAAACACTGCTCTCAACATGCTGGTTATTTTCGTATGGCTTCCGACATGCTTTTATTGTTTGCAGGGCTTTTGAGATGTATGCATGCCCGTAGCTCAGGGCTGGTCAGTGTAAGTGTTTTTTGACACTTCTTTACCTTCTATTTATATGGGTTTGAATTCTCCTTATTGGAATTTATGTTTTTCCTTCTCTTTTTCAGTGAAGATTGACTATTCCCGATTTTTCTTTTCGGCAATGAATAAGCATGCACTGGACTTTAAGAGAGGGACATTAATTACCCTGATACCCTCCACAACAATGTACGCATGATCTGTGAGTACTTATTTAATTATTTTCTGGGATTTTCTTTTTTAATCAACGTTCTGGTTGGTTTCCGTCCTTGATATTTTTTTATTTTACTTGGGAGTATTTTGGATTGACTCCTACTTTATGGATTGAATGATTCTATCCACGACCTCAGGAGCCTTTATTGTCAAACGAGGTTGATCCTCAATGAACTACTGAACAAGTAGGTTGTATCAGAGTTTTATAATCTATGGACTTTTTTGTCACGCTTTATTATTAAAAGCACCATCTTACTCTTCTTCATGTTGCCTATACCTTATCTTTTTTCATTTTGATCTGGGTACTGTATGCAAATGTAAGCAATTGGTTTCATCCTTTTGTCCTTGGTATTTTTGAACTTCGTTGTTCTTTTTATAATTATTTGGTTTAGCTTTATACTACCAAGACCCACCTGCATGACACTGATTTTTGGTCTTGTGCTATGCTGGCTGTATTGTAGCGGACCTTTTGATTCTGATACCCCTGTGTATATATTTATTCTAGAATTCAGTCAGTCAAATAACTTTATTCGATTTGAATGAATCATAAAAGTTTACAGAAGGACCATACATTCATTTTAAACTACACAAAGTTTAAAAAACAGTGCACACAAGTTAATACCAGGTTAAACAGATGCAATAAAAACTATTCACAATTCATAGCTTTTCCTAATTAGAAACACAATTTTAATAAAACTAAGCACAGAGCTGCAGAAAGTAACAGTTGGTATTGACCTCAAAAAATTTAAAACCATCTTTGTAAGAACAGGGACAAATATACCTTAAAATAGGCTTAATAAAACAGACTCTTGGATCTTTATAGAGTGTGCAAAGAGCATAAGGTACATTGTGCTCTGCTGGGCTACGTTATTAAATGGACAGGGGGGAAGTCACACCATCCCCCTGATTCGGGAAAGCCACAAAAAAGTGCAATGTGCTTAAACAAAATCTGGTCATTCGAAAATGAAAATAAACCTAGGTGGTAAAAGGGAAATAAAATTGTTGCTGACTTAAAAAAGAAAGATCCACTGTGTTACTGCACTGATTACACAAGGATAAAAACATATAATACACATTTCTAATAACCATCTTAACATTGGATTGAATAGATTCTGTGTTTTTATAAAAATCTTCAAGGCCTATTCTATAAAAATGTTCCTTCTAGAAATCTTTGTTGGGTGCTCTGCCTATATATGCACTGTATGTCCTGATGATGACCAATTCAGTTTAGCTTGGTTGGAACGCCGTTGACGCCTATTTGTGGTCTTTATTGAAGAGGAAGCAGTCCTTGCTACTTCTGTTTCTGTGTTTTATCCTAACAGTCTGTGTATAACATGTTGTTCCTCAGCCACTGTGTTCGTTTGCACAGTCAATTGTTTTTACACTGTTTGTTGTGTAACTGTGTGAGCACCACTGCCTTATGATCACATTGCCTTTTATATTATTGTCTCATAACATTTTGGATGTATTGTGTTTTGTGCAGGGGTATCATTTTGTAATATCATTTTGCAGTTCTGTAGAGTTTGTCTTATGTGATGCAGTTTTTATAATATTTTCATGATGGGATTATTTTCAATATTACCTAAGTTTATGGTGCATGTAATGTTAGGATTCAAGTTTTTACTTCGCCCCAGGACAGGGTAATAGGGCTACCCCTGTTTGTTGTAACTATCTTTGTGCTGTCTCAGCACAGGAACTCTGCTTATTGCTCCTGAATGGCCAGTTACACACGAAGGCTGCCTGGTACACTGGGACCATTCTGTGGCGGTGGTTCTTTTTCCAGCTTGCTATTCTTGGGGAAAAAGACAACGCCATCTTTCCCCACTCCAACTGCACTCCAATTGCCAGCTGCAATGGTTCCCACTATGACAGCCACAGCCCCTAGTGAGCTATTCTTAGTCAATGGTCCCTCATCTACTCAAGCTGCGAAATAGAAAGAATGAGTGGAACACCTTGATACGTACTTTGAGGCTGTGGCACTAGAAAATGATAGACGATGTCCTATGCTTATCACCCATGGGTCTCAAGGCGCTGAATAACAGATGCTTATTGTTACCCAACTCAATGGTACTCATTTTATCGATCTCAGATGGATGAAAAGCTATGTGGACCTGCTGGGATTTGAACCTATGACTATGAGGTCGAACACAAGAAGTGGATGCATTAATCCATTTAGCCACCAGACCCGGCTGCTGCATTTAGGGTGTGCAGGTATCCACAAGTTTGCAAAATCTGTTGCAGAGGCTGGACCACCAATCATGTATGGCACACTGAAACAAGCACCAACTGTTAACTTCAAACCACTTGCTAACCCAGACTATGAATTTTTCCCACAGCGCCAAGTGAGACAACTGTCCAATAAGTCAGTGAATGCCTTCTATGCCCACCTAAAAGATCTGGCTAGCGCCTGCATGCTACCCGATGAAAACTATTAAATTCAAGCCCAGTTCATTCAGGGGGGCTTCTCAGTAAGGTCCCCTGAATGTCCCTGGCAGGCATTTTCACAATGGTTAGGTACAAAGAACTGTCCAAGATGAGAGCAGCACAAATGGAAGCAGTACTGCAACACCAAGAATAGACAGAACCTGCCAATGCTGTCACTGCCTGAACCGCTAAAAAGAAGAAAACATACACCAAGTCCACAACTGCATTCAAAATATGCAATGAGTGTGGAGGTTCAGACCCACACCATGGGCCATGTCCGACACAAGGAAAGAGGTGCTCAGCATGCAGCAACCTAACCTACAAATGTATGCCATTCAGCATTCCAGAAGGGACAGAAGACAGAGCCTGTCAATGCTATGCATGCATCCAACATCCCAGAGGATGAGTTTGACATGGATGAGTTTGACATCAAAGGGGCAGTCATCATCATACATGCTATGCAACCAAGTGGATATCCCTGAAAAAGCATCCCGAAATGCAACATACTCCTCACTGAACATTAAGTGCAGGTGCTGATCGATACGGGAGGATCCATCAACATTATGGCACAATCCGTAATGTAGACACTCCCTGTACAGCCCGCTGTATGCTCAACTTTCATGCAGGTGCTTCCATATGGATCTTTGACTCCACTTTCATTGGCCGGAGTATTCACAACGAAGATTACTCATGAATCTTCCTCCACTTGTGCCAAGGTGTGTTCATCAAAGGAGGATCAGACATGCCCCTCAGCCGCAGAACTGCAAAACTGCTGCAACTTGTCACTTTTGCCTTCAGTGTGCATCAGGAAAGTGAGGATGGTCTGGTGACAGAATTTGCACCTCTGTTTGAAGGGATAGAATGCCTTAACCCCTTCGACGCTGATGACGAGCTGGGCTCGTCATGAGGTAGCCTCCTGCTACGCTGATGACGAGCCCAGCTCGTCACGTAACATGCGGTTTCGCATATCTCAGCGTACGAGCGGAATTCCGCCCGCACGCATGCGGTTAAAGATCATCTGATACACCTTCATGTTGACAACTCGGTCCAGCCTGTTGCCCTGAAACACCGCAGGGTGCTCTTCCACCTCGGGTGGAAGAACAACTGAATAAATTGAAACAGGCTGATATCATTGAGAGGGTTGGTGGTCCGACTCTATGAGCATCCAGATTTGTAGCAGCACTCAAACACAAACAAACCTGGCAAATTCATATTTGCATGGCATGCACCTACCCGATCAAGCCATTAAGAGAGAACGTCACTTGACACCCACTGTGAATTACATCATGAAAGAATGAAGTGCTCCCAGTGGTTCTCCAAGATGGATTTATGAGCTGGCTATCCACAGTTGATGGATGTATGACGTTACAACGCATACTTTTAGCAGGCATACCTTTACAACGCAATTTTTACAACGCAGGATCCATTACAACGAACTACCATTACAACGCATTTTTTTACATCGCAGATACCTTTACAACGCATACCATTACAACGTAAGTATTGGTAAGTATATAATATTTTTTAAAATGTAAGTAATTAAAATTAATATAATTTAATTTAATTTCATTTTAATTAATTTTTATTTAAAACCCAAACCTAGCCCTGAACCCTAAAAATACCCCTGTATCCAAAAACCCAACCCTAGCCCTGAACCCTAAAAATACCCCTGTACCCAAAAACCCAAACCTGCCCTGAACCCTAAAAATACCCCTGTACCCAAAAACCCAAACCTAGCCCTGAACCCTAAAAATACCCCTGTACCCAAAAACCCAAACTTAGCCCTTAACCCTTAAAATACACCTGTACCCAAAAACCCAAACCTAGCCCTTAACCCTTAAAATACCCCTTTATTTTGCGAAATGCGTTGTAAAAGTACATGCGTTGTAAAAGTACTTGCGTTGTAATAGTATCCGTTGTAAAAGTATGCGTGGTAAAAGTCTTTACGTTGTAAAAGATGCGTGGTAATGGTATTGCGTGGTAAGAAATGCGTGGTAAAGGTTGTATACCACAGTGGATGCTGGACCTGGAGCCACATGCCATCAAATTGTGTGGGTCTACGTAGGTACAAGTGCCTCAGTTTCAGAGTTTCGAGTGCAGCAGAAGTATTCCAAGATACAATAAGGAGTGTGTTGGCTGGCCTTTAGGGAGTCCCCAATATCAGTGGCAATCTCTTAGTACATACCCCTACAGGGGAATCACCTCTTGATTGACTAAGGGCCACATTTCAATGCCTGTGTGACAATGGTCTAAAGCTCCATCGAGAAAAGTGTGTTTTCCTTAAGAAGGAAATTACGTTTTTTGACTATAGATTCTCCCAGCATGGAATGTTACCTGATGTCATTTGAGATATCATCAAGGAGGTTATCAGTGGTGTCACTGACCATGTCATGAGTGACATAATATGTGACATCATGAGCAGTGCATTGTAGGCGTGCAAGTTATAGTTAGTCAACTAACTATAATGGCCGAATTGCTCAGGTTTTGTACGAGTAAAATGACCAACTAACTATAACGTCCCTGAAACCTTTTTTTCAGTGAATTTCATAGGTTTTTTAAATACTAATTTCTAAGTATAATGTCCCTGAAACATATGTTTTTTCAGTGAATCTCAAAGGTTTTTTAAATGATAATTTGTAACTTTAACTTCCCTGAAACCTATGGGTAGTACTCAGGTGATTATAGCAGTGTATGGTTGCTGAATGGGTCATTGCATGAGTACATGGGTACTGATTTGAGTACTGCAAGGAGTGTGCATGGGGAATTTATAAGTGTCCCCCCGTCATCATGAATACAGCCCCGGGGACTTGGCCCACCCAGGGCCTTTAATATTACGAAGTGAGTGGTTTTTTATTTTTTTATTTTCTCGTCAGGATTCACACACCCTACAGGAGCCGGTATTGCATTTAGACAAGGGGAGCTGGTGCCATGTGGCTCCCCATGCCGAAAAGAAATCTGCGTTTGACAGGGCGGAAGCATGTACTTCCGCTCTGCCATAACAAACAGCAATGTCCCGGGGTTGAACACATCGGGACATTGCAGGAGCTGGCCATGTTGGGTGGCAGTCCCCAGGGCCATGGACAGCTCTAAGAGGGGGGACACCCAACCCCCCTAGACCATTTCTAAAGCCCAGGGGAGGTGGTGCTCCCCGGGATTTGGGGGACCATAACGGACCCCTAACAAACAATTTTAAGTACCCTGGGCACATGGTGGTCTCCGGGGCAGTGTGGCAGGGGGGGACTTGAGCCCCCCACACAAATTATTTTGCAAAACCCGGGGAGATGGTGGTCCTCAGGGTTTGGCGGGGTCCCCAAGACCGCAGTCCCTAATATTTAGACTGCCCCGAGGAAGTGGCGATCCCTGGGGCTTGGGGTGGTCTCCGAGGCACCCTATCCTTAATTTATAATGGCCCGGGGAGGTGGCATTCCCCGGGGCTGCGGTTCTGGTCCCCGCAAAAAGATTTTGACATGCCTCTGGGATGTGGCCAACCTGGGGCTTAAATATAATGAAGTGCAGGTTTTTTTATTTTCTTGCAGGATTCACACACCCATCGCTTTTACACTGAAGGCCGCGCTGAACGCGACGGAGTCATGACTTCAAACTTGTGAAACAAAAAAAAATAGCCCCCTCTTTCTTTTAAATACTTGAATTCTGCCTCGGGGACCCCATCCCCTGAGGCATGTTATTTGGGGACTGTGGGGGGAGCCCTAATTCCCCCACGGTCCCGCAGGCTCCCTGCCTCCTGCGGGAGCCGGAATTACATTTCGACAAGGAGAGCTGCTACCATGTAGCTCCCCATGCTAAAAAGCAATCTGTTTGCTATGACAGGGCGGAAGCATGTGCTCCAGCCCTGCCATAGCAAACAGCAATGTCCCGAGGGGGCACCCCTGGACTTTGCAGGATTCGGCCCGTCGCACCCACAGTTAGAGCTTAGGTTAAGGTTCTAATTTTCTGTCTGCAGTCTGCGCCATCCCCATTAGCGGACATTCTCCAGGACTGCGAGAGGAGTGATAGCGTGACACAGATGAGGCCATTTTTTGCAAGCCTGCACAGATTTAGCATTTGATTTAAGACACTCTGCAGGGGGGGTAGGAATGAAGGATGTTACGAGAGCAGGCTGACCGGGGCCCATTTTTTGCTACCTTTAGCATTATTAGCCACTCTGAAGTAGGGCCCAGGGAGGAATCAGTGAATGGAGGAGTAAACTGTTTTCAGGGCAGGGCAGGGCAGACAGGGCAGGCCAGGAAAGTTTAACATTAACTGAACCCCGGCTGGGCCATTTTGAATTAATCAGTCTCAATTTGTGCAGTGCCCACTGTGCTAGTGTCAGGTGGTGATACTTGTATCAACATCATGCAGATTCGATGAGCACCACCATAATCAATATACAAACATCAAAGCTCTTCCTATGGAAAATATGACCTACCTATCTACACAGTTATGATGACAAACATACATATACAGAGTGCATTGTAAAAATGTGAAAGAAGATATGGCCCTTGTTTAGCAGAGCATCTCAATATTATTACGAGATATCATGTGCCTCCTTTAGAGGAGCACGGTAATAATGTAGAGGGAGCTGCAGTCTGCTCTGCACCCACAATTCAGCAGGGCTGGGGCATCAAAAAAGTCCCAAACTTGAGACATCTTAGTGACACAGAGAGGTTTTCATTAGCACTACCATGGCAGTACTGCATCATTGCGCACAGCAACACCGAGTGGAGAATCTCTTGTCGCTCCGTCAATGGCAGAGCAATGTGAATGATGATGGCATGCCCAATGCATACACAGTAATATCAGCCTGCCCTGTGGAATCAACAGCAATCCACATGGGTGCCATGCACTGTTTATAGCGCCCGCGCTACTTCCATAGTGCTATAGATAACATGGGACTTTGGGAGTTTTTCAGTCCTCTCAGCATGGACCTGAACCAACCAGCACCTATAGGATGCAGATGACCATGACCCAGCGGCTGTATAGACCTCAAGCTTGGCAAGCTATCATCAGTAGCAGGCTGCAGCAGTCTCTCTCTGCCCATTGCAAGCTGGGTTTTCACTTCCAGCACGTTCTCAGTAAAAAAAACTGTGTGTACTACAGTCAGTGTGCCTGTGTATGGCCGGCGGCGGATAGCACTAGTCAGCCGCCGGTCAGTGCATCTCATCATCATTTCTGCTCATCATTCCTACTACACTACCACACGGTGTCCGGCCAGCCCTCCCTCAAGTCACCTGGTGCTGCTGACTGTTGCATTGCATCAGTGATGCCACACTCTTACTGCCCCCAGAGACCATAACGATCATCTAACACTCCGTCCGTGTGTACTTCAGAGACCAAAACACCAGAGACTGAAACCTTTAAAATAACACACCTCTAGGGTGGAGACCACATACTGGACCCGGATGTACAAAATATCCCCATGGCGACAGGCTCTGAGCTTTGCACCCCTATATCAAACCCAGGGTCTGCTTGAATAGTGAAGTTTGAAAGACCATAGCTCAGGTCTCTGTAGTCCCATAATGGAACGCAGGTGCTATTATACATTGCAGGTTCGAAGCTTATGGCTCCACGCTATGTCGCTATATATCCACAGAGTGTCCTATAGGTTGTAGCAGCTCCCGTTTCCGGAATGAACTATCAAAGCCTGAAGGCCTAGGCTGTACACATTGTATAATCTATTATAATCTCACACTGTACATCCCTTATCCCCAACTGTGCAATATAGTTCTGTAATGGCATCTATAGCTCTAGAGCTAACAGGCTGTACATTCCTTGACCTCACCTGGGCTGTAATATGTATAATATTATGGGGGCCTCTGGTTTCAGGCTTCACACAATGCTACCATATCTCAGGCTATGCTATATATTGCATTGTCAGTTGATATAGCTTCGGTCTGCTCAGACTGTATTGCCTCGCTGAGTCACAGGGCTGTGCTGTGTATGGCAGGGAAACATCCTTTACAACGCAACTTTTACAACGCAGTGCCTTTACGACGCAACTATTACAACGAAAACCATTACAACGCATTGCGCTGGGGGGCACTCTAGGATAGATAATAGATTTAATTTACTATCCAACACCTTCCCTAGTGTCCACGGGGACTGGAGTTGGAATAGTAAATTAAACTATTTACTATCCAGCACCCCTAAGCACTATGCGGTGTAATGGTTTGCGTTGTAAAAGTTGCGTCGTAAATGCATGCGTGGTAAAAGCATGCATTGTAACCAGATTTTGTAACTCATGCCTCAAGCTATTAAAGTTTGTGCTACTGCCACTGAACTCTCCGAGTCTGTAGGTGAGCTCTGTACACCTTAGCAAGAACATTGCACTCACAGTGCCGGGGAAGTCCAGCTCTCCAACCCAGGACACAGTGCATATTCAGAGATGGGACTCCAGAGGTAACATCCGTCCCTCACAGAGGTGAAGTGAGCCCGGGCCTACCAGCTTCCGGAAGTGGGACTGGCCAGGGTGAGCGGTTCATATCTGCCTAGTTATGAATATGATGACCTCAGTGACAAAATGCACACACCAAAAATGCTGCTAAGCACTCTGTCTGTTAAATGGCAAACAGGGGGCTCCCTATTTTGAGACCAATGTATGTCTCATCAGGACAGCAAATACACACAAAGGTTATATGACTGAAGAGGTGAATGTGCTGTTTGTCTTACGAAAGCTGGGTAACTACCAAACACGTGAAACCGTCAGCGTTGTGCAAAGAAAGTAGAAAACCAAAATGCTGCAGTACACAGACCAGAAATCTAAAACAGCCCTGAGCGTATAATGCCACAGCCGGGCCAGCACAAAACCTTAACCTCATCATCCGGTGAATGCGCAATCTGAAAAAATCAGCACACAGCCCCAACCCAACCTACCCCCCACCCCGCCACAGAACTAACGACCGCCACAGCCACACGAGATTCATTCATTCATCAATCATCATGTTCATGATCATTCATGTTTGTGAGGTGCGCCCGCAACTCTCTTCACGCTGGGAGTAGTGGATGACAGTATTGGGAATTTGGAAGGGCCTAGGGAACAGCAGTGATGGGGACAGAGGTCACCAGAGTACATTGAGTTTGAGTGGGACCTGGATGTGTCACGTGGCCATGGGACTCTGTGCACTGCCGGCTGCTGCGCAGCTTTATTAACTGTGATTGCTGTATTATTAGGCCTGCCTGTCTGGAGAATCTCTTGGCTCAACCAGGGTCTAAAACACTTTTTCAAAGGCTCTGGAAATATAAACACAGCTGTACTATTTATTCGTGCTACTTATCGGATGAACACAGTCCCGCCCCAGTGGGCATGGCCAACCCCGTGGCCTGCTGAACGTCGTAGTGCTGATTTTTGCTCCAGTGAGCTGAACTTGCTGTGCCACAATTCAAAATAGTGTTACCCCAGTGGGTTGGTGGTGCGCGGAAAGAAACCATCTCTGCCACGTTGTTTTTGCACAAAGACTGGCTCCCTGTCCCATATGCAGCGGCGGTGATTCACGTCGCTGATGGAGTGTTGCTGAGAACACCGGAGCTTCTCCGCGGCTCAGGCAGGCCGCCAAACACTCCAAAGAAAGGTTGCCTGTAAAAGGAGTTGCCACACCACAGATGAGTATCTGCCACAGTTTGTTTATTGCAAGTCCAAGAAGATAACAGGCCACACAGTACTCGATAATCCATACAGCGCCTGTCGTGTTTCATGTCTAAAACAGTTTTTCAAAGGCTCTGGAAATATAAACACAGCAGTTGTATTTCTTCGCGCTAATTGCTAATTGGCTGTAAACTGTCTGTCAACACTCCAAACCAGGAAGTGTTGGCAACCATCTTGTGCCTCAGTAGAACCGAGGCACAAGAAAACAGAAGAAGAAATGTGAAAAACGCAAAAAGGGGGCAGGGTAGAAACACCCTGACCCCCTAGGTCTGCTTAGGGGGTCCCACAAGGACCCCAAAGGCCCATAAAAAATGTTATCTTTTGTTTTTAAAAATCGCGGGATACGCGTAGGGTACGGGTACCCTGCCGATTTAAAAAATGATGGATTGCACCACTCTAGTAATTCCCCTTGATTACTGCGGGTCCCTGTGGGGCAACTAGCCCACCAGGTACCTCCAGAAAGCGCCACGGTGCTGCGTTGCAGAGTGTTGTAAAAAAGGGCATGTTCTCATTACACCTCTCTGCAACGCAGCCCCCTGGCGCATACTGGAGGTTCCTGGTGGCCTAGTTGGCCCCCAGGGACCCCAGTATGCAAGGGGAATTAGTTCCCCCTCTGCAAACGTCCTGGGGGCTGCGTTGCAGAGCAGTGTATTGAGGCCATGCCCCTTTTTACAAGTCTCTGCAACGCAGCCCCCTTGCGCATACTGGAGGCTCCTGGTGGGCTAGTTGGCCCAAATGAACCCCCAGTATGCAAGGGGAATTAGTTCCCCCTCTGCAAACGGCCCAGGGGGCTGCGTTGCAGAGAGGTGTAAAAAGAGCGTGGCCTCATTACACCTTTCTACAACACAGACCCCTGGTGCATACTGGAGGATCCTGGTGGGCTAGTTGGCCCCCAGGGACCCCCAGTATGCAAGGGGAATTAGTTCCCCATCTGCAAACGCGCCAGGGGGCTGCGTTGCAGAGAGGTGCAATGAGGCCACGCCCTTTCCTACACCTCTCTGCAACGCAGCCCCCTGGCACATACTGGAGGTTCCTGGTGGGCTTGTTAGCCCCCAGGGAACCCAAGTATGCAAGTGGACTTAATCCCCCAACTTAGAATGCGCTAAGGGGCAGGTTTGCACAATGGTGAAGCTAGGGGGTGGGGCTTGAAATAATATGTGTGCAAACATGCCCTGTGGCGCGTTTTAAGTTGGGGAATTAATTCCTCTTCAATCCAGAGGTCCCCTAGGGGCCAACAAGTCCAACAGGTACCTCCAATAAGCGCCACGGAGCTGCGTTGCAGAGTGTTGTAAAAAGGGGACATGCCCTCTGAGCACCTCTCTGCAACGCAGCTCCCTGGTGCATACTGGAGGTAACTCGTGGGCTGGTTGGCTCACAGGGGACCTCAGGATTGAAGAGGAATTTATTCCCCAACCTAAAACGCGCCACATAGCGTGTTTGCACACATGTCACCTAAGGCCCGTCCCTTCGTTCACTATGGAGAACAGTATTCCTCTAAAATCAGGGGAACTACGAATTCCGATTTACTCACCTGTTATCACGAGAGACGTCAGTGCCGCATCTCTGAGCCCAGTATGGACCCTGAAAAGTATATCTAAGCGTACTTACCAGTAACTTGTATTTCCTTCCATAGGAATTTATTGTGTGGTTTTCACCAGAAAAGTATCTAAGTGTCTATTTTTGAAACGTACAAATATTCCTCTAAAATCAGCCTGAACTACGAATTCCGATTTACTCACCTGTTATCAGGAGAGACCTCAGTGCTGCATCCTTCAACCCACTACTGATCCTGAAAAGTAATTCTAACCATACTTACAGTAACTTGAATTTTCTTCAATAGGCTAATATTGACTGGTTTCACTTGGAAATTCTTCTAAGCTGTGGAGTTTTTGAACTTTAAAAAATTCCTTCAAAATCAGCCAAACTACGAATTCCGATTTACTCACCTGTTAACAGGAGAGATCTCAGTGCTGCATCTTTCAGCCCACTACTGATCCTGAAAAGTAATTCTAATCGTAGTTACAGTATCTTGAATTTCCTTCAATAGGCTAACATTGACTGGTTTTACTTTGAAATTCTTCTAAGTGAGGAATTTTGGAACTTTAAAAAATTCCTCTAAAATCAGCCGAACTACGAATTCCAATTTACTCACCAGTTATCAGGAGAGACCTTAGTGATGCATCTTTCAGCTCACTACTGATCTGAAAAGTAGTTCTAACCATACCTACAGTAACTTGAATTTCCTTCTATAGGCTAACATTGACTGGTTTCACTTGGAAATTCTTCTAAGTGTGAAGTTTGGAACTTTAAAAATTCCTTCAAAATCAGTCGAACCACAAATTCCGATTTACTCAACAATTATCAGGAGAGACCTCAGTGCTGCATCTTTCAGCTCACAACTGTCCATGAAAATTAATTTTAATCGTACTTACCAGTAACTTGAATTTACTTTCATAGGATATCATTGCCTGCTATATAAAATATATATAAATTAAAACAATATAAAATAAAAAAAGAAATATTACAATTTCAATATTTTAATTTTTTTTTTCAATTTATATTAAAAATATGTAATGTAATTTAAAAAATACAATATATAAAAATAAATACTTTAAAACAATGTAGTAAATCAGTATAAAAAATATAACAATTAATACATTTGAAAATTATCAATTACAAAACCCTTGAAATTCACTGAAAAAAACATAGATTGCAGCCACGTTATAAATAGAAATTTCATTAAAAAAACCTTAGAAATTCCCTGAAAAACCATAGGTTTCAGCCATGTTATAGTTAGGAATTAGCATTTAAAAAACCTTAGAAATTCACTGAAAAAACCAAAGGTTTCACACATGCTGTAGTTAGCTGGACATTTCACTCATACAAAACCATCAAAATTCCCCCGTTATAGTTAGTTCAGCTAACTATAACTGCGCGCCTGCAATGCACTGCTGATGACGTCACATATTACATCCCTCATGACATGGTCAGTGACATCACTCATGACATCACTGATGCATATACCAATAATATTAAAAAAAATTATATTATGAATTAAAATATGAACCTATTTAGAAACATTCAAACTTACATTTCCCATTCCAGTCAATGCAACAGTAGGGAAAGTGTTGGATAGAGAAGGTGCAAAAATTAGAATTCCCACTCCAGAGAGTGTAACAGTAGGGAAACTGCTGGATAGCAGAGAGGTCCAAATTACTATTCCCATTCCAATGTGTGTAACAGTAGGGAAAGCGTTGGATCTAGGAGGGGTAAAAATTACTATTCCCACTCCAATGAGTGCAACAGTAGGGAAAGTGTTGTATAGCAGAGGGGTAAAAATGACTATTCCCACTTCAGTCAGTGCTGCTAAATGTCAGCATTCCAAATACCAATGCTGCTTAGTCCTGAATCTATCTCAAAACTCTTTAATTCACTGCTAAACATTGCCTGCCACCTGTTTTTTACCTATTTTCTCCCTTTGTGATGGTTTTGTTGACTTTCTTTTACTCCTGCTTTCGACTTTGGTTTTCTTTCCATATCTTGTTCTCTGGAAATGTCTGATGATGTAAATACAGTGTCAGTCCCCAAAAGTAAGTGCTAGTGGCCCCTACCTGTAACCACCTGCTCAAATTAGCCATTTGTATGCTATGGACATAGCAATTACATCCTCAGCTACGGTGCTCTTGTGCTGAGGATAGCAGTTATGTCTTAGTACTTACTCACGGGGGAAGCAGTGAGGTTTTCTTTGCAGCCCGCCCAACTTCAGACTCCCACTAGGGATGGTAGCTGATACACTCCCGCTGTCTCACCCGACTCCAATCCTTAGCGATCTGATGACATCGTCACTCACAGTGTACGGTGTGCTCCGACAACGTCATCAAAATATGCCTATCTGTGCTGTTTTTTTCCAGCTCATCTAGAGAAGAGGTGAGTTCTCTTCTGGGGGAGGTTTCAGGGTGTGCTTAGAGGCACTAGAGGGAAGGAAAGAACCTTGCTGCGTGATCGCGGGTTGGGTCGCAATTACATGGCAGGAATGTACCCACTCATCCACCAGGGATTTTCTTAGGCACTGTGAGCAGCCCCTCGGGCAAGGGCCACTTCTTTTTTATATTTTGGCAAACTTTGTCCATTTCATTTGCCATATTTGTGGGCTGATCTGCCCCCAAGGGGGGTGGAACCCCACTAGAAACCATGGATATTCAAATTTGGCATGTGGAGGATCTACTCCTCTTTTTGGGGGCATTATTTTGGCTGTTTCTCCAGATCTTTTGGCTGACCTGTCCCATAAGCCAGAAATCCACTAAACACCAATGATAAATATTTGTGCAATAAGGGGAGCTGCGATTTGTCAAGGGTCACTCCCCTTTTATTTGGCAAAAATATTTTTGCAGTTTTTGCACCCCTTGGGAGAAGACCAGCAACATTTTTTGGCCCATCTAACCCCAAGGGGAGCAGAAAGCCACTAGGCATCCATGAAGTTTTATATTTAGGTGTCAGGGAGTGACAAGAGTTGGTCCCCTTTACCTGTGAAACATTTGGGCTATTTTCTGCCCCCTCTGGGGGAGATTGGACACATTTGTATGTCCATCTGCTCTTCAGGGGGACAGAAAACCTCTAGACACTAGGGAAAGTTTCTGTGTGTGTGAATTGGAGTTCAACTGATGGTCTGTGTGTATTGTCATTTGGCTGGTGGTGCATGTAGTTTGGCGCTTGGCTATCAGTGCGTGCGGACTTGCACTTGGCTATTGGTGCTTGTAAACTGGTGCTTGGTTATCAGTGAGTCTCAGCTAGTGCATGGCTGGCAGTGCATGTGGATTAGCGCTTGGCTGGTGGTGAATAGTGTTGGGCCCACAGTGACAATTTTAAAGGTTTTCCGTATCTAATGCATGTAAGGCATGTGAATAGACTGTAAAGCGGCTGGTGCCTTGAAGTGGCTTTACAGCTCACAAGCTGTAAGTCAATAGTTCTTGGATCTAATGTTGATATCATTAACAATGACTTTTGCTGATTTTATTTCGGGCAGTCATTGCTGAATGAAACATTTTCATGAACCATTTAACTTATCCCAGTATGCCTGTGATTGACAAGTGGTTGAGTGTGCAATAATGTTTTGTAGTTTTTTTGTTTTTTGCCATTAATCCATACTCTCTCTGCAGTGAGCACCTTCTGCCCTCACATCTTTTTGGAAACTGGTCATTTAGAGAGTTATATGTGATGAGTTTTGTTTGGATCATAAAAGGTTACCTACACAGAAGCCCTTGTAAATTGTATTCACTGTCAAAACATATTGTTTCCTAACATTTCTATCCGGCAAAGTTGTGGGATCAATGGGCCGGCACAAATTTCCCACCACTTAGTACTAACCCAGTTCTCCTGATAAAAATGGCCAAGTGCCTGCATCAGGAAAGGGCCTAAAACATATTGTGGAGACATCAAACCACAAACCTGGTTTTGCAAAGTAGATACCTGTGTTTTTGGTCCTGTTCTCAGCGTCCATCTAAGGAAAACCAAAACCTAACATTTTTTAAAACTAGACACTCAGGTTAGTGTTGTATAGCTCCTATATATCCTTATATCGTGTTAAGTTAGCATAGGTACATTTCGGATTTAAACGCCATTTTTCCTTTCTTGCAACTTCTGCACACGACCCTTAATTGTTGACTTAGCTTTCAACCTAGTGGTTTGCCGTGGTGTATGTGAGAATAATATGTTATTGCTCTGATATCAGTCTTGTTTAATAAACCATGTCTGCACGGAGAGTGCTGAAGTTTCAGGAGCAACACGATATGGAATTGTTATGAGGTCTGATCTCCACGCCTTCATAGTCATAACACAAGTGCAGCCTTTGCCAACTTGGGCTTGAGGCGGGATTGATATTGCTTTGCACGAGAATTGTTAACACACTTGATGCGGTGCACATGCAGAGAGAGCTGGTGTATGCTGATGTGATTCCTTCATGCTAGGACACTAAGGTATGGGCCCGCCCTAAAACAACCCAAAGAGACCTTCTTAGATAATAATATAATATATGTGTTAGGGAGGGTGAGATATAAGTGTTGTTAACTCTTATTCATTACAGCATGTTAACATGCTGTCACCATTCGCTTTTTATGTCTTAGTAACTATGCTGATAATTTTGCTACTGATAATAAGTATACTTGTATTATCAAAGATACTGCGCCTGAGAAGACGGCATTAGTAAATAAACATTTCAAATGCACATGTGTCTTCTTTACTCCATGTTCTGGTTTGTAATGATAATATAACGAAAGAGTGTTCATGAGTCCCACGTACCCTGAGGTACTGTAAGTTCATGTTCTGGTTTGTCTAAACATTGGGTGTTTGATATGTCCAATGAGACACTGTAGCTAGCTCGGTAAGGGGTGAGTTGGTTGCTAAGGTTAGTTTTGGGACATCCTAATTTGCCGAGGTTCCACTCCTCTGTGCACAGTTCTGTGTGAGTACAGAAACCCTGCAACATGGTGCCCAACGGTTTCGGTGGTCTTATATCATGACACTCGAGTAGTTTATCGTTCATGCCTTAACCCCTTCACATCCGTTTCCGGAAAACGGGGTGTTGGTGAAACCTACCTATTTTTTGAAATAGGTCTTTATTCAAGCTTGATTCTTTCTCAAACGGTTTCTTTGAATTTCTACCCAGTTGTGCTACAAAGTATTCTTTGTTTTTTCTTGTTTCCAATTCTGTAATGGCGGCAGCGGTGGCTATTGCGCAGCATAGTCGCGTAGCGGTACGCAACCATCTTCAGACGTACCAGGTCCCAGTAGATGGGATGGCTGTGATTTTCGTGGTATGTGCAGATCCGGCGTTTCCTTATGAGTTGTTTTACTCTTGGGTTACGTTTCCGGCTGTGGACGCTAATTCTGGTTTGTTCCACTCCTACACCGCCTCGGATGTCCCGGCTGAATATACGCCGTACAGGGCATTGGAAATACCTATTGATCATTGGCAGCATCGAGTTTGGTTTGATGGCGCCCTCCCCCACTCTATGTCCCCTGCGAGGTTAGGCCCACTCTCAATTCCAGGTACTAATTGGCCTGCGTTGGGTGGCTTTACCCCGCACCCGAATCACGGGGCTTGCACCCTGGCAGAAATTCGCAGGCTGCATGTAGTTTCCATTTCCGTGATTCGTGCCTTAGTGCAATACATCGGTCGACATCTTCCTGGTGGTCCCCAGGGGGGCGCGGCCGCTCCCATGGAACGAGGCGGAATGCGTCTCAATCCAGTGATGGTTAATTCGGTTTTTGGTGCGCGTCCAGTTGACAACGATGACTTCCCATTCTGGCTAGCAGAGAAGTTTGATCAACTGGAGGCGGTTTTTCCGAATTCTACTCCTGCTGATAAACATAGAATGTTGACGATTACTCTACCGAAGGATATTACTCCTGAACTTGCTGACTGTGACAGCTGGGGAAAAACATTTGCGGCAGTTTATACAAGGTGCTTCGGCACCCCGTCTATGACTGCCCTGCCTGAAATCGTTCGACGTGTTCAGAATGATCACGGTCCAGAGGCAGCGGTTGAATTGGGTATGCGCCTGTGTGGTTCTTTTGAGATTGTAAGTGATCTCATTCTCTCCAATGTTAAAGGAGATGCAGTTAACTTTCAGGTGTCGAATGCTTTGGCTGCTCTGCCCGATGCCGACAAACCCCGCCAGTTAGCAAAGATTGTGGTGGCCGCTTATAAAACGATTGGCCGCACAAGTAGAGGTCTGAAATATTTTCCAGTGAAGGAGAAAAAACAACCACAGGGACAATCTGCAGTGACAGATGTCCAGCCCAAGTCCAAAAAACAGAATTGGCCTAAAAAACAGACACAGGGGAAGCAGACAACGCAGACTCAGGGTACTTTTCCTGCAATACAAGCTCCTGCGCCACCCGAAAAAGTTTATGATTTGCGCGACCGCGCGATGATTAAATCGCCTGATCGTTTTCAGGGTTCTGATCAACGCTCTCCTCGTTCCTTTCAGGACACATCGGCCCCGAAGACCGGTGGAGGAGGAGGGGGTGGACGTGGACGTGGTGGCCAACAAGGACGTGGTCAGTCCCGCCAGACGGACGGCGCAGTGAAGCAGGAGGATTCTACGCCTAGGCGTCCGCAGTTTGCGAAAAAGAAAGTCGCAGCCTTAACAGCGCATCGATATGCCACAGATAGTGAGAACGCGGCTTCGGAATCTGACGTGGGCTCTGACCTTGCTGGACAGCGCGGCGGAGATAACCATAGTCAGAGAGGCGCTGCGTCCACTACTGAGGGTGACAGCGACTGATGTCTATGTTGTGATAGAAACAGCGGATACGAGACTTGCTCCCCCTGAAAGACTATATGAAATCGTCCTGTTAATTGAAGGTGACATACAGCGTACCGTTAAAGGTGTATTTTGGGAGAATCTTTCTTCCACATATGATATTTTACTTTCGGAGGCTGACTGGCCCCCACCTTTTGTGCTCGCGGCGCCGCGAGGGGAGGAGGTAATCCTACCCAGTTTCGCGAACACTGTCTCGAAAGAGCATGCGCAGCATTTTGCAGAAGAGTGGGCTCGGGCTCTCGCGCCGGCTCTGTACCGTAACCAATGTGGTTGGGATAAATTGTCGCCTTGCCACGAAATTCCGTTGCGGTCTCAGCCGCAGCCTCAACCTCAATATCCCATTCGGCGTGAGGCAAAATCTTCCGTCGCGGAAATCCTTGAACAATTGGAATATCAGGGAGTTATTGAAACGTGTGTGTCACCGATGAATAATCCCCTTTTTACTGTGAATAAACCTGACGGATCATATCGTTTGGTTTTGGATTACCGGCATTTGAACTCGCATTGCCGTAACTGTGCAGTACAGAATACCCACGGCTCTGCCCTAGTGGATAGTCTCGTGCGTAAGCGTTTCAAGACAACGCTTGACATATCCAATGGTTTTTATGCCCACAGATTGGACAGCTTTAGCTCCCAATGGACCAGTTTTACAAGCGCTGGAGTCCAAAAGCAATTCCGGCGTCTTCCAATGGGCTACAAGAATAGTCCTGGTGTATTTACCGCTCGCATTGTCTCTATTCTGGAGGCACTCGACCCTGATGCTTTTTCGTATGTGGATGACATATATCTCACAGACGACGATATTTGGGAGCATCTGTGTCGTGTAAATTCTCTTGTTTGCAACTTCGCAGACATGGGTTACAAATTCAACTTTGCAAAATCGCACATTGCTGAACATACAGTGTTGTTTTTGGGCTATGAGCTCAACAATGAAGGTAGAGGTTTGGCTCCTCACTTCTTAGAGAAGTGCGCACAATTACGCGCTCCAACAACACTGAAAAAATTACAGTCTTTGCTGGGCTTTTTGAATTTCGGCAGAACTTACATTCCGGAATATGCCCAGCGTATCAAGCCTTTGTATGCTTTGATCCAACCAACTTTCTCAAAATCATGCTGGCTGCCTGAGCATTCAGCCATTTTGCAATCCTTGCAGGCTGATCTGCTCGCTTCTAAATATTTACTGACTCGTGATAACCACACCAACCTGGTCATAAGAATAATTCCTGGGACGGTGGGTTTCACTTACCTCACTTTTAATGAAGGTGACACAGTACCTATTGCTTACAAGTCACACTTGTACACCTCGGCTGAGATGCGGTTTCCCACCATAGAAAAGGTTTTAACTGCTGTACAGATGGCTATTCTAAAGGAACGAGCTCTGTCACAGGGGAAACGCATGCTAGTGGTAACACCCTGTCCTCATTTGGAGGCAGTCACGAAAGCCAGTGTACCAAATTCAAAAGCTTTGCACCCTCGGTGGATTCAGTGGGCTGCGTCATTGTCATCCTCGGATGTCATGTTTATTTTTGACGCTTCCTTACGGTCGCAGGAGTTCTTGCAGTATGAATTCGTTCACCCTGCTCCTCTGGCGATGCGACCTTTGGAGGACTTCCATTGCATCATTTACACTGATGGGTCGGCGCAGGTTGCGCATGGCTCTAAACATGCCTACGTTTCCGCATGCGCCATTGTGGTCGGTGCTATGTTGAATGATGAGTTCATTTCCAGGGAGGTACACACGTTGCCCCTGGGCGATTGCACTGCACAATTGGCAGAGCTTCGTGCTCTCTTACTAGCTTTGGAGTACGCAGATCCAAGTGTTACTACTCTAATTGTAAGTGATTCTTACTACTGTGTCCAGTCTTACAATGAAAACTTGTTCTTTTGGATTCGAAATGACTTTCATGATTCCAAGGGTAGCACAATAAAACATAAAATGATCTGGGTTCGAGTGGCAGAGCTTAAGGCTATGTTGCCACTCGTTTATGTGATTCATACTCTCGGTCATCAGCGCGTGGGAGTACACGCTCTTGGCAACTCGCTTGCTGATGAAGCGGCGAAATCAGCAGTATCTACATACTTAGTTGCAGCAGTTACTAGGTCTAAAACCAAGATTGATAGCGACATCTTGGCAGCGGTTGCTGCCTCTGAGAAGGGAAGTAAACATCCTTCGGGATTCCCTTCGAAGTATAAATACCACTTAAGTCCCGAAAAGGTTCCTTTTGTGACAATTCCTGATGTTGGGGAACGGCTGATTCCCAACACGGATCGCAGAACAGACTTGATTACAGCGGCTCATGAAGGTGTGGCGTCTGCGCATGCGGGCGTCTCAGCCACTGTAACGCAACTACAACAACGTTTCTGGTGGCGGGGACTGTACAAACAGACGCGTGATTATGTCCTTCTTTGTGACATATGCCAGCAGATTAAACCTTCAACTGCTACGCGTCCGCCTCAGACTCAGTTGTACATTTCTAATAAACCACTAGGCTGTGTTTATTTAGATCACTGCGGTCCATTTTCATCTGATACTGCGTATAAATACATCTTAGTAGCAGTTGACTCATGCACACGCTTTGTTTGGGTATGGCCACATCGCAGCGCTGATTCCCGGACTGTCATCAGAGATTTGCGTATCTTTATAGGGATTTTTGCCTGTGGTACCTTCCATTCGGATCAGGGTCCGGCTTTCGCCTCTAAGGCGTATAAGGATGCCATGACTTCGATGGGGGTCCAAGTCAAGTTTTCGTCACCCTACAGACCCGAGGGTAATAGTGTAGTTGAACGAATGAACCGTGATTTAAAGCAATCTTTGACAGCCCGAGTTATAGGCACTGGCAGAAACTGGCTGGCTCACCTCTATAGCGTGCAGCGTGCTCTTAATAATCTCCCTAGAAGGTCTCTGGGTGGGCGGACCCCATACGAAATGCTCTTTGGCATCAAGATGTTCGTCCCTGACCTTGACGGTCTAGACTCGGTGGTTCGCGCCACTTCCTTTGACGCAGATGAACATTGCAATGTTTTACAGAATCTACAAAAGACGAGAGACACTCTTGCAAAGGAACATTTGCCCTCCACATCGGATGATGCGTTGCAGATCCCGGTAGTTGGCTGGCTACCCCAAGTTGGAGAACTGGTTCGAGAGAAGATCGAAAACAAGAAAGAGTTTGGTCCCTCCTATCGGGCTCCGGTCCCAGTGCTTGGAGTGAAGGGCACAAGAACAGTCATTTTACCACCACTTCCAGGTCGTAAGGAAAACAGGTTTATTTCTATTGACAATGTCAAGATACACAGAGTGGCCGATTCTTCTTAGCATGACACCGGCTGTTTCCTGTCCTTCCATTGTGAGAAATTCAATTATGCCCACTGCTTCTAATAATGAACCTGAGGTGGCCATCGAATTACCTGCTGTTTCCAGTCCATTATTGAATAATTTACCAGGAACTAACCTTGATGAGACAGACTATACATACCCCACTGATTTGTCCATGCCTGACCTACAAGCTCGTTTCGCCACGGAATCCAGATTTTCATTTGACTCTGCTTCCCTTGCCTCGAAAAAACCCTCTAAAATTGCAGTATATGCTAGCCTGTTTAAAAAACATTTTTTGATACCTCCTTGGATATACATTTGGCTGGTCCTTTTTTCGGTTTACCTTTTTATGTCAATTGGTTTTGTGTTTTATTTTTTTCGGATTATGAATGGACACTATGTCGAGGAGAGAACTTGCATTACTCATTTAAATGGAACTTTGGCCCCACTTTCCTCTTCACATTCTACACATAGATTAAAAAGAGACTTGACTTTGGTTAACATCACAGCGTGGCCTGTTCTGGATGGAATCGCGTGGGATGCAGTTCGTTTTCAGATTCATGGCCCAACGGAAGTCGTTAATGTCCCTAATGTACTAAGAGTTAATATGGGGGATGTGGTGAAACAAAACATTCGTTCTGATGATTGGGATGTTAATGCTGTGGAAAGTTTGTTTTCTGATTTGAAATATTATGCTGCTTTTGATGCTGAGGATTTATATTTAGAATCTGCTAATTATGGTGAATTGTTCTGTTACCAACATTATGGCAATCACTTCTTACACAAGACATCTTCCCGAAGGGATGCGGTTAATTTTACTCAGTGGGAACATTGCCCAGCACCAACACAAGGGGGTTCAGAAACGTTTCTTAAAAAGTATACTTATTTCACTGACTTTAATCAGTCCAATCCCGAGTCCTTTTATTTTAAATTTCACAAACAGCCACTGTCCAAGGTTCGACTTACAAATACAAAATTGTTATATTCAAAGGCCTTCCTGGATCAATTAGTTACTGGAGGGTATGAGTTATGGAAGGATACCATAGACCTTAAATCAGTTTGGGGCTCAAGGGCCTGGCAGGTACAAGGCACTGAGGCTTTGCACCGTGCATGTCTCATCCCAAATCAAATGTGGTTTTTAAATGAAACCATTTCCCAGACCACGTGCTTTGGATTGGCTACATCTAAAAGGTTAAACACCCCGTCTTTCCCGGAGTTGGAGGAATATGAGAATTGGAGTAATTTTACTAAATTGTCCATTAGAGAAATACAGGCTCTGCTTCTGAATTCCTCCTTTAACATTTCCAGTATGAATCCCAAGGGTTGGCTGCTTTGGCACCGTAGTGCTGATTCTTGCCAAAAAAGATTTTTAAATATAACTGACGGGTTTAAGACTGTTAGATCTGATCCCCGTTTTGATTTGAGTCATACTGTCACCTCTTACTCTGTGGGCAAGTTGTGTCAAGCTTGGCTGAAACATTCAACTTTACCTGCGGTTAAGTATCACCTTTCCAAACTGAATGCAGACGTGGATTTGAATGATTTCATTAAAGGCCCAGCTAGTGGCAGGTCGAAAAGATGGTTATATGGGGTTTACAATGAAATTTGGAAACTCTCACAGATTGAGGCTGCTTCACGCCTTAGGGCTATTGATCAGGCAAATCTTGAGAAAGTGCTTGCAGTGGTTGACAATAGCATTAACGTGCTTTCCTCTAGAATTTACACATTAGATAATATTGTGTCGTCTGTTGTTGATATTGTGCATGATGAAGTGTCTGTATTATACCATGGTCAAAATCAATTACGTTCAATCATGCAGTTTGCATGGACACTACAGACTCTAAAAATGGGTAAAGTTCCCTGGGGATACATGAACGTTTCCTCTTTATTTGCACCGTTTAATTTGACAGACAAACAACGCTTGCTTTCAATGCGTGATGCTTCCTTTTCTATGCTCCATATTGAAAGATTGGAATCTTTACCTTTTTCTGTGGCAGAGACCACTGCTGCTACGTGGCTTATCCACGGTTTAATAACGCTGCCTTTTGCTTTATATAAGTTTTCAAATTGTATGAAATATGTGCCAATAGGTCGTTTTGAACCCTTAGGTAGCGGTTTTCTTCATGAGGTCTGGTCACTCCCATACACATACAGATGTTTCAAGGATGAACAAGAAGTTTATCTAACAGGGGATGAGTGTACTGAGACGCCAGATCATTCTTTAATGTGTAGACACATACAGTTACACGGTTCATGTAACAAGGACAGACCGAATATGGCTTGCGTTTTACAGGGCACGCCAGTTCCTGCTATCATCCCCACGTTTAAATTGTTAGAGAATGGTAGTTATTTAATGCTCAATAATGAAAACTGTTGTGGTTTAATTAAAGGTATAGCTTTCATAGTAACGGTTAGTGAGCGAGTTATTTGCTGCAGAAATGTTCTTTATCCTCCCACACGTGAACATAGGGAGTCTTCCATTTGGCCACAGATACCGACCTTGGGAGCAGAATTCAGCGGCATGGCTAGAATAAGAGCTCTATTGTCCCAGAAAGAGGTGGCCTTGAGCTCGGCCCGTGAAACTTTCGTGCTTCACATTGCTAACACCCGTACGGAGGTTCAGGCTCTTTTAAACACTGATTTGCCTTTGCATTTCGGAGCCATGGTCCGTTCTATCTTTAACGCATCCTCCACAACGGGCCTAGCACATTTTTTAAAGTTGTAAGCGGTGGTCTCGTGACTTCCTTTGAGAAGATTTTTGGAGTCATCCCTGCCTTCTTCCATTCTATTTTTTCATCCTTATTTGGAGGGTTCCCGTTTTTGCTTGCATTAGCGGCTGGCGCATTGGTGGTTTTCTGCCTTTTTAAATATGGATGCCCTTCCTGTGCAAGACCACGCACAGCTACTACTGACGCGGTTTCGCAACCGCATGCTTGATTATTATGGCACACTGCCGTTGGCGACTCTAAGCACGGCGTTTGGATTATCTTTTCGGTTCTCCTATTTCACCTGTGTCCAGCCTGTATTTCGCTGCCTGACCTGTGATTTCCTTTGGGCCATTGATTTGTGTCTCTGCGGACCAGCATCTTCTGACGTCGATTTTGATCAACTGATGAGTCCTATCATTGCTCACGAGTTGGTTTGTTCTGACGAAAGGATTATGGCCTTGGCGGTGGCACATGGACTAATGGGTCCCTGGGATGTGTTGTCGGCAGCGCAAAATTTCTTGGAACAAAGTTTTCTTGAAAACCCACCGAGCTGTCCTCTGATGGTTATAGAGGATCCGGTGCTGGAAGATCACGTATGTTCCTTTCATCTTTTAAACTGGATGGCTGAACTGTTTTCGGATGAGGACAGTGACTTCCTCCTGGAGGCTGTTGCAGCTTACTTTTCATATACAGTCTTATCATAGACACTGCCTCAAATTGGCATGCTGATTGATAGCATTTCCTTGATTTTATTGACTTTTGGTCAAGACATTTTATTTTTGCTTGCCTATTGGCTTGAGCCACATTATATTTGTGGGCTATTTTTTAGCATTAGTTTTTATTATTGAATTTTTATTCATGCTCGTTTATAAATGGATTCTGCTCTCATGTGATGGCACTTCTGTTACCTTATTTAGTCCGTTCTCGGATCATGGGGGGGTGTTGTATAGCTCCTATATATCCTTATATCGTGTTAAGTTAGCATAGGTACATTTCGGATTTAAACGCCATTTTTCCTTTCTTGCAACTTCTGCACACGACCCTTAATTGTTGACTTAGCTTTCAACCTAGTGGTTTGCCGTGGTGTATGTGAGAATAATATGTTATTGCTCTGATATCAGTCTTGTTTAATAAACCATGTCTGCACGGAGAGTGCTGAAGTTTCAGGAGCAACACGATATGGAATTGTTATGAGGTCTGATCTCCACGCCTTCATAGTCATAACACAAGTGCAGCCTTTGCCAACTTGGGCTTGAGGCGGGATTGATATTGCTTTGCACGAGAATTGTTAACACACTTGATGCGGTGCACATGCAGAGAGAGCTGGTGTATGCTGATGTGATTCCTTCATGCTAGGACACTAAGGTATGGGCCCGCCCTAAAACAACCCAAAGAGACCTTCTTAGATAATAATATAATATATGTGTTAGGGAGGGTGAGATATAAGTGTTGTTAACTCTTATTCATTACAGCATGTTAACATGCTGTCACCATTCGCTTTTTATGTCTTAGTAACTATGCTGATAATTTTGCTACTGATAATAAGTATACTTGTATTATCAAAGATACTGCGCCTGAGAAGACGGCATTAGTAAATAAACATTTCAAATGCACATGTGTCTTCTTTACTCCATGTTCTGGTTTGTAATGATAATATAACGAAAGAGTGTTCATGAGTCCCACGTACCCTGAGGTACTGTAAGTTCATGTTCTGGTTTGTCTAAACATTGGGTGTTTGATATGTCCAATGAGACACTGTAGCTAGCTCGGTAAGGGGTGAGTTGGTTGCTAAGGTAAGTTTTGGGACATCCTAATTTGCCGAGGTTCCACTCCTCTGTGCACAGTTCTGTGTGAGTACAGAAACCCTGCAACATTAGTCTATGGAGAGGTGGCTTCTGTCGATCCCACAATGTGGTCTTACCTAGCATACCCTGCAAAACAAAAGCCAGTTTTACAAAAATGCCCCCTAATTCACATGCTAATATGGGTATCTACAAATTAAAATATATTCAAATAACGACTGCTTCTAAATGCCATGTCTTGTTTCCATTTCAAGAGTATATAGGTTTCCTTGATACCTATTTCCCACTCTTTATATTTTACCAAATGAATTGCTGTATACCCAGTATACAATGAAAAAACATTTTAAAGGTGCAGCTCAGTTATTGGCTCTGAGTACCTCGGGTTACTGGTGAGCCTACATCTCCTAAATATATCCCTGCAACCAAAAGGGTCTAGCAGATGTTACAATAAATGGATTTTAAAAATCTGCTGTATTTAGAAGAGTTATAGGTGAAAACCAAGGCACAAATGGCTGTTTTTTAACTCAATTTCAATATTTTATTTTATTTCAACTGATACTTTATATAGGAAATCCTTGACAGATCAACACAAATGACCATTTGCTGACTTCAGAATTCTGTCTACACTTCAGAAATGTAAAACTTTTAGGGATTCAGCATTGGTTCCATATCCATCCCTATCAACAACTGGTAGCAGGTGGTTTTTTGACAATAGTCTGTCTGTTCCTGAAAGCTGGGGAGATGGTGAGCTTGCCACCACAAACACATAATTGATACCCATTGCAGTAAAAATAAAAACAGACACTTTCTTCTGCAGCACTTTTTACTCATTATCACAAAAATAACAAACAAAAACAAAAAAAACTCTGTTTTGGCTAATTTCTCTGTCCCCTACCGGGTAATCCGCAAACCCTGGGTACCCTGCAGTAGATAATCCCTGCAGTAGATAATCTGATCATCAAACTCGATTCTAAGGCCGGCCCACTAATATGTGTTTTAATATACAGACCCCCTCAACACATGCCCTTATTTCCTCTTTCACTGTGTGAACAATTGGTAACTGGTCACGGATTATACAAAAATCCTCTTACTTGGCGATTTTAACTATTGGTCCAACGATGACCTCGGCGGCCCTCATGCCAGTGAATTAATGGAACTCCTCTCTGTTCTCAATTTTAGTCACCACATTGCCTCTGCTACCCACGTCAAGGGACAGACCTTAGATCAGGTGTGGAGCACCAAACTCACTGTATCCACACCTACTAAAACTCCTTGTTTATGGTCTGACCACTTTTTAATTAATTTCAATATCTCTATTCCTACTTGTAGCAAGCCCCCGGCAATTGAGGGGTGTCTTATCAGGAAATGGAGCACTCTTGATAAACAAGCTTTCCTGGACAGTTTAGATAGCTCCATTCCAGCAGACACCCTGGATTTAGATCAGGCTGAAGCTAACATCTCAGACTGGCTATTAGCAGCAAGTAACACACATGCCCCACTAAAAAGACTTAAAACTGCCCATCGCTCAGATGCCCAGAAGTGGTTTTCCCGCGACCTGAGGGTTTTAAAATCAGATATCTGCCAAAAAGAGCGGAAATGGAGACGGGCCTATGACCTGGATGCAAAACTTCTTTATCTGGCCGCATGAGCAGATTATGAAAAAGCCATCATTCGAGCCAAAGCCTCCTATTTGTCGAATATAATGGAACATTCAGAAAATAAATCCAAAGACATCTTTGCAATCCTTAACAAGCTATCTAACACTGAGAGAACCCTTCCTAAGCCTGTGGTCACCCAACATCTGTGCAACTCTCTCAATGAATATTTTCTTGATAAAATCTCCACCATTAAAGCCAGTATCCCAGTCACCAATTCAAAGTTGGATCCCCCGGCACCCATCTCTAGCACCTGCTCCTTCGACCACTTTCCACCTCTAGATGTACACTCCTTGCAGGCTCTACTGACTAGGGTTAAATCTGGCTCCCCCAGGGACAGCTCCACCCCGTTCATCTTAAAGGACAGTTTTTTGGTCCTCTCATCTCCCATCTTGACCTTTCTTAATGCATCCTTGTCGCAGGGCAAGCTTCCTAAAGTTTTTAAGGAGGCAGTTGTCGTCCCCATCTTGAAAAAGCCGGGGGCAGATCGTTTAATCCTCTCTAACTATAGGCCTATCTCCCTTCTCCCCTACTTGGCTAAAGTCCTTGAAGCCCATTTAACCACTCATCTCCCCAACTTCATTGAGCAGTCTAACTAGATCCACATCAAGCTGGGTTTCATCCTGCCCACTCCACCGAGACAGTTATCACTGCAGTCATGGACTCTTTCCGAGATAATGCTGATAAGGGAATCCCACAGGCCCTGGTCCTCTTTGTCCTCTTGGCAGCGTTTGACACGGTCTTATTGGACCGTGTCAAACAGGCCGGCGTCTGTGACTCAGCTTACATTTGGATCAGGTCCTTTCTTAGCTACTGCACCCAAGCGGTTCGCCTAGCTCCTTTCACTGCGTCCAAACTTCATACTTCCTGTGGGGTCCCTCAGGGTTCCTCACTGTCCCCCCTACTGTTTAACTTGTACTTGTTTCCTTTGATCCAGTCCCTGAAAGCATTCAAGGCCATCACGTTCAATTATGCTGATGATCTTCAACTTATCTTTACAATAGATAACTCCCCTGAATCCATCCGGGAGTTTCAGGGCACCATGCTTCATATCCGCCAATGGATGGATCTTAACCACCTGAAGCTGAATCCCGGGAAGACGGAATGAGTCCTTAACGGTAAAAGTCAAATGTTTTGGGGCCCACATTACTGGCCTCCAGAACTTGGCTCTCCACCTATTCCTTCCTGGGGGTGATTATCGATAAGGACCTGTTATTAAAAACTCAAGTAGGCACGGTGGTGTCCTCCTGTTTCTTCCAGCTCCGTAGGATTAGGAAGATCAGTCGGATGCTGACTCAGTCGGCTCTGATCCAGGTGGTGATAGCTTTAGTACTGTCACACTTGGATTATGCTAATTCCATCTATTTAGGCCTCCCAGTTTTCCTCAGGAAACGTCTCCAATTGGTTCAAAATCAAGCCGCTAGATTGATACATCAACATCCACGTTGGCAATCAGCCAGACCCTTGTTAAAAAAACTTAATTGGCTCCCTATCCCCCAAAGAGTCGCATTCAAAACGGCCTGCATCATTTTCAAGTCCCTCCACGCCTGCAGCCCCAATTCATCAATTATCTTCTGCCTAGGTACGTCCCCTCTCGCAACCTCCTGTCTGCCAATCTCCATCTACTGGCCACTCCTTCTTTTAAACTCCAAGGTTTGCAACTCTAGCTTCCAGATTCTGGGACTCCCTCCCTTTGGAGATCCGCTCCTGCAGTAGAGACAGCTTAAAACCTGGCTATTCACTCAGGCCCATTTGTAATCTTCTGACCGCCTTCTGACCGCCCTGACATCTGCTAGTTATCGCCATGAAACCTCTGGGTGTACGTGCGCTCTATATAAGATTGTTAACCTAACATAACATAACCTGTAGAATCCCTAGGATGTTGGAATAAAAGGGTGCTAATTCAGCGTGGATGCCTTATGTGGACAAAAAGTTATAGGGGCCTAAGCCAACTGTGTCCCAAATAGTAAAAAAAGGCTCAGCACAGGGGAAGGGAAAGGCCTAGCAGCGGTTTAATCACATCCCAAGAGATTTATTGCTATGCGATGAAAAGCAAGTGCGGAATGTGAGTACAGAGCAAAAAGGAATTAATCTAACGCATGAAGAGTCAGAGTCGAAAGAGAGTGAAATCAAGCCTAATGCTCAAAATAAATCATTCAAATTCAGGTACCCTCATAAAGAGAGCTCCAAGAAGGCCAGTACGGTTTTCTAAAGCAAAAAAACACAAGTTCTAGAATGCAGTAGCAGTACTAGACTGCACTAATCAGGACTGGCACTGGTCTGGGATGGTAGCAAAGAGTCTGGAAGCTTCTGTATGTGTTGTCAGCATTTGCATCTGTGTGAATAATGGAAGAAAGGCTCTAGTCTAGTCTACGACACTTATACTTATATAACTTGAATACAATATGTTGCAGGTGATGTTTCACTTCTGCTCCTCTCGTCCAATCATGTTTCGATGTCTTCCTGGGAACAAGACCTCTCTGAAATCCAGACAAGGATGTTCAGACTGTAATCTTCATAAATGTAACACTGTTTCTTCTCTACTGAAACTACACATTGATTTTTACACTCTCCACCTCTTTCTTACAGATAAGGAATTATGTAGCCTTTTACTCTTATCTCATAGTGACAATCGAAAAAGGTTTGCAATGTTTGTTCTTTACCTTGTAAACATTTAGGTGTTGTTGCAAAAACATTCACAGGCAGTCTTCTTATTACTCTATTTGTCATTGTTTGAAAGCAATGTTCAAATGTAAATATGTTATCATACAACTAGGCCTGTGTGGTTTGTAACATCACCAAAGTTATGTCACACAAGTCACTTTGTCCTGTGCAAGATTGTCAGAGCTGACAACATATAACTCTCTCTTCTATGCAGATTTAATCCTTAAACCTGCTATTAATATAGTCCATCCTGTGCAGAGTTCAGCTATAAGTCAGGTATGACCATGACTCAATCATTTTAGGTTTTATTAAACACGGCCCAGTGCTTTAGACCATTCAATACTTCTTTATGTTTTTTCTGAATGAATCATTCAGTCGTGCGAAAAACTGTATTCTGATGAAGGCATCTATTTTCTTCAGGTTACAACTTCAATTCTAAACAGAAAGGTTCTTGTGCATGCTCTCATTTTTCATTTCAGTACCAGCTTTTCACACTCAGTTCCTTGGGTTGGTTTTCACAGTCATCCTCACACTGGAACAGCTCTTCAGTCATCTGGGTTGGAAAACTAATTGTCATTTGGTTTCTATCATCATGATCACTATTTATCCACAAATCAGGATTATTGGAGAAAGTAAAAAAAAGACTAGATTTAAAATGCCCCAATCTGGTCTTACAGTGTATTTGATTGCGTTGAACAGGACTCTTTTCTGAGCCAATTTCAATAAATGCTGATGGGCAAGCCAAATTTGAGAGCTGTGTAATTTGTGTGGCAGTATGTGATATAATAATTAGTTACTGATCACAATATTACAGCTTACTGTAAATAGCAGTTAAGCTAGGCTAGATAATATATCTTGGTTTGCCTATGAGAACGTGAACGTTTTTGTCCAAAAAAGTAAAAATGTTACTTCATTAGATGATTGACACTTGTTTTCAACTGATCGCATGATGTTGCAAACATAACCATACAAGTTTCATTCCTGATTGAATACTTTTTTCATAGTTTTTAGGGACACAAATATATTATTTTGCTGAGTATTGTTGCATTCAGGATGTATTACAATTATTTATATATCTAAGAAGTTCATTAACGACGACATCAGGACCCTGATGGACAACGGGGAGACAACCGCCCTCATCCTACTAGACCTCTCAGCCGCCTTTGATACCGTCTGCCACCGCACCCTAATAACCCGCTTCTACAACACTGGGATCCATGGAAAAGCCCTGGACTGGATCACCTCGTTCCTCTACAACAGAACCCAGAGAGTCCGCCTCCCGCCATTCCGCTCCGCGGCCACAAAGATCATCTGTGGCATACCCCAAGGCTCCTCGCTCAGCCCAACCCTCTTCAATATCTACATGAGCCCCCTCGCCGCCATCGCACACAAACACAACCTCAACATCATCTCCTATGCCGACGACACCCAGCTGATACACTCCATCACCAAAGACCCAGTCACCGCCAAAACCAACCTCCAGGAAGGAATGAAAGACGTCGCAGAATGGATGAAGCTCAGTCGGCTGAAATTGAACTCAGACAAGACGGAGGTCCTCATCCTCGGACAAACCCCATCCACCTTAGACAACTCCTGGTGGCCCACAGCGCTGGGCACCGCACCGACACCCACAGACCACGCACGCAACCTGGGATTCATGCTGGACTCCTCCCTCACGATGACCAAACAAGTCAACGCCATCTCATCCACATGCTTCAACACCCTGCGCCTGCTCCGAAAGATCTTTCTGTGGATCCCCACCGAAACCAGAAAGACGGTCACCCAGGCCCTCGTCACCAGCCGACTGGACTACGGGAACGCCCTTTACGCAGGAACCACAGCCAAACTTCAAAAACATCTTCAGCACGTACAGACTCATCCTCGGCATCCCTCGCCACAGCCACATATCTGCCCACCTGAGAGGCCTGCACTGTCTCTTTGTCAGCAAGAGGATCACGTTCAGGCTCCTCACCCACGCACACAAAGCACTCCGCGACATGTGCCCCGAATACCTCAACAACCGCCTCTCGTTCCACACTCCTACCCGCCAGCTCCGCTCCGCCAGCCTCGCCCTCGCCACCATCCCACGGATTCGCAGAACCACCACGGGAGGAAGATCATTCTCCTACCTGGCCGCCAAGACATGGAACTCCCTCCCCGCACACCTACGACTGACCCAGGACCATCTCACCTTCAGGAAACACATCAAGACCTGGCTATTCGAGCAGTAGCGCCCCCCCTTCAGCGCCTTGAGACCCTCGCGGGTGAGTAGCGTGCTTTATAAATGTTTTGATTGATTGATTAAAAAATCCATACATACAGCATTACACAAGCAAACTAGTAGAGCTAAGAAACAGTGTATAACATATTGTAATTGCCAATAAAAATATACAATGTTATTGACTAATGCCGTACACCACTATTTCTCTTAGCACTGAGCTGTCTTCAAACTGCAATATGTGTAAAAGTATTGAAATAAACCCATGAACAATGTAAATGTCCAGTATTTGCAAAGCGCAAATAATTACCCGAAGGCGTCAAGGCGCTGGGGGCCGTCGGGAAGATGAAGCGAGCTATTGCCCAGAGGCACATGGTGCTGGGATGTTCTGCCGACGGTGCCGGGGAATGAACGTTAGCCCCCCGGGTTCCAGAGTCCATCGCCCTGGCCGCTGCGCCACACCTCTTTCATATTGCAAGAGACGCTAGTCTTTTCATATGGAGATAAATGTATTAACTCAAATTCTAGTATCGAGTCCAAGTGGTATTTTAAATCTCCTTTGTTTATAGCTCGCAATTCAGACTATGAGGTTAACAACACACCAGCACCATGTACAACATTACGGGAAACATCATTTACTACGAAGCAAATAACACGCATAACGTTTACCACGCGTCACTCACCACGCAAAGGTCTTTCCCACGCGTAAGCCTTCAACGACCGTCTTTACCACGCGAGTGGTATTCCTTCCTGTCGTCGTTCTGCAAGTACGATCTGCGTTGGCTTTGGGGGGAGGGGGGGATTAAGGGGCTGGGGGGCTGGGGGGGGGACTGGGGGAGGCTAGGGGGGGTTGGGGGGGTCCCCCCCCCCAAAAAAAAACAAGCGGATATTAATAAATAAATAAGAAGAAAATTTCAAAAACGTTAAAAAAAACGCTCTACAATGCCTCAAAACGCTGAAGGAAAAGAGCACGTCATAATAGAAGTCCGTTATCAGTTTTGATAGACGTGTTTTGACGCTTGTTTCCGTGGTCGGTGGAAGAAAGGGCTGATGGTGAAAGACATACAGGGGTAAGATATGAATCAAAACTTTGTAAATTAGGGTATTAATTAAGCGCATTATGAAAAAAATAAAAATATAATGTAAGGGAATCTGTTTATTATTGTTTAAAACATCGATCTTTTCCTTCGTACTGCATGTAGCCTATCAGTATCATTATGTAAATGTAAATGGGACGTCAGATGTTTCGTAACGTTATGATTGCGGAGTAAAAACATGCGTTGTCAAATGCTGCGTGCAAAAGACACATGCGAAGTAAAATTCGCGTGGTAAAGGCATGCGTGGAACTTGAAATCGTTGAATAATCATATATTCGAACATTACACAGTATCCTGGTATTTTGTAAACATCTGTTAGGAATATTGTAACACAAATAAACCTCGGCGTTGCTTTTGCACTTTTTTGCAATCTGTGAGGTTTCTTCCATGCTCCGGTCGGGCCCGAGACCACGGAATCATGACTCTACTACTCCGCACACTGCACTGCACAAAGCAGGCACCGGGCGGACCGAAAGTGGCAAGCAGCGCCTGTCTTGGCTACAGGGCAGCAGCAGGCTCACAGTTGTGGCCTACACGGCCTCTCCCTGGCTGCACGCATCGGGAGTAGTGGCTGCTCAGACGTCACGCACGCGCTGGAGCTTTCTAGCGAGCAGCAGGTCACGCGCGACGGTGCGCAGCGCTTGCAGTTCAAACCGCGGCCTTGCAGCACTGGCCCATTGCGGCGGCCTTTAAAATGTATTTGGGGACACTGAGCGTCTCCAAATAAAATTTAAAGGCCGCCGCAACGGGCCAGTCCTGCGCGGCCGCCGCCCTCACAATGGTGCCGCCTGGGGCGGACGGCCCCCGCCCCACCCTAGCTGCGCCGTTGTGAAATAGAGGAAATTCATACAGAAACTAAAAAAGCTCCTACTTTCCAGGAAAGTTTCGCCCCTGAGTGATTATTAGTCAACACGTTTCCAGTACAGTCATGTGACAGACCTTTTATTGCACTGTCTGTGGTCCGTGAGCGGCGATAAGTCCCAGTCGCACCTGTCACGGTCCTCAGAGCAGCAGTGAGGTCTGGTGGCTGTTGTTTGATACTGAAGGGCCCCCCCCCCCAGAGACCATGAGCCCCCGAGCACTCTTACTCCTCTCCTTGGTGCCCCTGGTCCTGGGCCAGCTACGTGCCCTGAAGTTTTCTCTGACCCTTGACCCCGAGGGTAGAGTTCTCCTGCGGTGGGACTTCAACAAGACCACCGAGGAGATCACCTTTGACCTTCAAGTGGAGACCACTGGGTGGATCGGATTCGGCCTGAGCCCCAGCGGGGGCATGACGGGGGCAGACATCGTGATTGGTGGGGTGTCAACAGCATCAAATCCAACCACTTATTTTGCAGTAAGAGCTCCAAAGATTCGGGGGAGGGGGGAGGGGGGGGAGGGGTCGGGGGTTCTGATTATTTAAAGTGTTTTTTTTTGTGGCACCACGTGTTCATATTAAAGAGCAGTGGACCATCCGCTTACGAAACGTGTGCTCCTGGGCAGAGGACAGCCCTTTACAGAGAGTGCAGAGTGTGAAGAAGAGGAGCAGGTGGTGGGGAGGGATGAAGCAGCTTTGAGGCCATGTGGTGGTGGGGGGGGGGGGGAGTGGTGCAGGAGCTACACCGATACAAATTCTAGTTGACCAGTTAAGGAAAGTTGTAAACAGATGGAGCGAATTCATTTTCTATCCATACAATTTGGAACCATGTTCAAAATGTGGGTGGTTTGCAGGGGGGGGCAATGGTTATGCAACGGGTCAAACATGACACAACCCGATTCACATAATTTTTGAGGTGCTTTTTAGATAAAACTATATCTGAGACAAAATTACGTTTATTCTATTTTCCATACATCTGTAGAAAAATCGTTCACCGTCGTGGTCTTATATATGTAGAACAAATATTTTCATGGATGATAATTTCGTTTTAAATTCTCCATGAAACTTGCAAAATGATGTATAAATACAGGCGCCTGTGTACTAACACATTGCAGTGGATTTCAGTCACAAAATTGATGCGAATTCAGGGCAAGGTGTTGAGAACTTTGTTTTAGAAAGTTGCATACATTAGCGCCAAGTAGTGCGATGCGCTATATAGCGCTACTTGGGGGCCAGCAGGTCTACCATGGGTGGAACATGGACAATTCCATACACTCACACCTCCGTTTTTATAACAATGTTTATTTTTAACATATATAGGCATGGAAGTTGGCTAAACATTTACACCTCCTCGAAGATCAAGTGTTTTTGCAACATAATAACATTATTACTGGGTATGATTTTTGAACAGCCAGACAAACCCGTAGAAACTTTCACATATTATATAAAAGTGCAAAAACTGTTCTTTGCAACACCTGGAGCTGTTATAATTTAAGATAAAAAAAACTATTCTTCATCTCGGACGAGAAAAAATACCAACTCCAGCCCCTGTTGCCACCTAGTACTAAATACTTGCAGCTGGCTGATCAGTGGTAAACAGGGCAGGCTTGCTTCAAAATCAATAAATAAAGTTTGCAGCACAGAGCCCTAAAAAGCACAGGCATGGGGAATAATGCCCCCTCTCTGCCCCCCCCTTTTAAGGGCCATGGTAGGATGTTAGCCCTGCAGCCTGGGAGTCTGAAGAAGGGAGATCCTTTCCCTGGCAGCTGTTATACCATTATACATGTTTAAATACCTGTCCAACCCTTAAAACCCTTCCAAGACCTTCATCGAGTATAGAAGTCTTGGTAAGAGCAAAACTTTTTTGTGCTCTGGAGTAACCAAGAAATACATGTCGCCCTCTCGTGTATGTACTTGGGTGTGCACTGTGACCCTAAAGATATATGTAAGGACTTGGAACTAGACAACTCCAGTTTGAGGCATCTACATTTAGGTTTGCAAGAAGATTGGGCAAAACACCTATAAAAGAAATGCTGCAAATGCATATGTGTGTGAGCATGGTCACCTAATGGGGTGTGGTGAGGGGCCATACAAAGATGAGTTCTTTACAAATCACAGAAAATAGGTTCTTGAAGCAACTAATGGCAATCCGCAGTCGAGCTCCTCTGCTAGCCATCAAGAGGTAGGGCTAAGTTTTCTAAAGGACATTGTTCACTTGGGCCCCCTTTTATTATGGCGCAAGAGCTGACATGCGAGGAAGCAGAACTTAACAGATTCATTATACAAGACTATTTAGCGCTAGATTCAGCATAGAGAGCGATCTGGATGGTGGGGAAACATCCTTTACAAGCAACTTTTACCACGCAGTGCCTTTACGACGCAACTATTACAATGCATGTCATTACAACGCATTGCGCTGGGGGGCGCTCTAGGATAGGGAATGGATTTAATTTACTATCCAACACCTTCCCTACTATCCACGGGGACTGGAGTTGGAATAGTAAATTAAACTATTCACTATCCAGCACCCCTAAGCGCTATGCATTGTAACGTCCCTTGCTCACTGCACCATCAGGACTCAAGCAAGCCGGGCCGAAGACGGCTGTAATGCCAGAAACCGGTCCCCGGAAGCTTGTTTCCTTTCCAGTAAAGAATTGGCTTGGTAGTTTGGTCTGCCCTGTTCCCATGATGCACTGGGCCAGGGTCAGACTAATTTGCATGTAGCCAGGTTCTGAGCTGGGATGGTGCAGTGAGCTAAAAAACGGTGATGGATCAAGCCCTGATCTTTTGACTGGGTAGGAGTGGTCTGCTTAATTCAGATACTCGGTCCATCACCACCCCCTTTATGAATGCATTGTAACAGCATGCGTTGTAAAAACTGCGATGTAAAGGCATGCGTGGTAAAAGCATGCGTTGTAATGTCATACATCCGCATGGTGCCACTTCAAGCGCGTCTCCAGGCGATTTAGGCATTGATGGTATGAGAGCAAGTTGCATAATATTTGGAATGAGTTGTTTAACTTGCATATCTTTAGCCTGTGGATGGTCAACATACTCGAACTGGTTTTAACCTTTTTCTTGACATCCTATTTCATTCTCTTTCCATAATGTTAATATTAATTGTAATTTAAGAATTTTGAATGCTAAGACATGAAGTTACACTTATGCAAATATTGTTAATATCTTATTACTAAATACCAGTTACAAGATTTGAACAAAAACATAGGGCATTATTCTCTTGGAGCTATTTAACGGTGCTTTATCCCAGCCAAATTCATGATAAATGTATCGCCCCATTCACAAGCATGTGCTAACAGCCCACATCACCAGTTTACCCATGATGGCAGTCGCAAAAATCATCGCCACAGATGACCAGGGCAAATAACGCTATTGAGATGCAGAGCAGGCGTTCCCGTGCAAAAACACACAACAACACCACTCCACAACATTCTCAACAACCAGCCAGATTGGCAATAAGATCACAAAACATGCGATAAGGCACGTTAGCAGCAGGAAACGAACACCTGCTCTGACCTGGTGTAAAGTTGAAAGAAAACCTTTACCAGAAAAGGGAGCACAGCCCACAGCCAAACATGAAGAAAAACAGATGCCCACGAGCAACTGAACATGCAGCCTGGAGACCCAAGAAGGCAACAACACACACCCACACTCCCCCTGTACTCCCCCAGGACCACCACAGAGGCAGCGCAGACCAAGACAGCGGACCTTCAGTAAACGCACCAATCTCACTGATCCAACACCAGAGAATTTCATTGCCCACTACTGGCACAAAAAGGCAACCATCATATGCATCCCGACCACCATTGCCCACAGGCTGATGGTACCAACACAGCAGACAACCAACATCCCTCCGCAGATAAATCAGCCGGCTGTTCTGCCCATGCGGGCCTCATGGACCTTCCAACCAACAACTGCCAGAGTCGGAGGAGTCCCACAGCCAGCCCCATCAAAGTTCAACAAAACTGTCTTGGATACCATCATAAGTTTGGAACCGCAGTACCCATACTCCCCCCACACTGTGCAAGAACAGCTGGAGACCAAGCAAGGCATCTACACCACAGCTGGCTACCGGCACGTGTCAGATGGCAATTGACAGCACACATGTCCCACTTATGCCCCCTGGTGACACTGCACACAATCACCGCACCAGGACTCACACACATTACATCAATGTGCAGGCAATAGTAATAATAATAATAATAATAATAATAATAATAATAATAATAATAATAATAATAATAATAATAATAATAATAAGGTAGTTTATCAAGCGCCTGGCTACGCCATCCCGGCGTGTCCCCGCGCTGAAGAAAGCAGGTTATCAGAGACATACAGCCTTCCCACATCCCCACCCCCAAGCCCCTGCTTATAGTTTATATAAATGTGTTTTTAGCATTGTTCTGAATTTTGTTTCCGATTCTTCCAGTCTTAGGGATGTGGGGATAGATGACCACCGTGGAATCTCAACCAACGTCGTCACACACTACCCTGGCAGTAATGTAATACCAGTATTTGTAAAGCACACAGCTACATCCGAAGTGGTGTCCCGGTGCTGGGGGCCCTCTGCCAACAGCACCAACACCCACTGACCATGCACGCAACCTAGGATTCATCCTCGACTCCTCCCTCTCCAGGTCTAAGCAGGTCAACACTGTCTCCTCCTCCTGCTACAACACCCTCCGCATGCTCCGCAGGATCTACAAGTGGATCCCGACCGAAACAAGAAGAACAGTGACACAGGCCCTCAACAGCACAAGACTGGACTACGGCAATGCGCTCTACGCAGGAATGCCAGCCAAACACCTACGATGACTACAACACATCCAAAACGCCTCCGCCCGACTGATCGTCAACGTCCCCCGCCGCAGCCACATCACCCCCCACCTGAGAGATCTACACTGGCTCCCCGTCGACAAGAGGATCACCTTCAAACTCCACACCCACGCACACAAAGCACTCCACAACGCCGGACCAGCCTACCTGAACAGCAAACTCAGCTTCTACACCCCACCCGCCAGCTCCGCTCTGCCAGCCTCGCCGCTGTCCCCCGCATCCAACGATTGACCTCCGGCGGCAGATACTTCTCCTACCTCACCGCCAAGACCTGGTACACCCTCCCTACCCACATACGACAGACCCAAGACCTACTCGCCTTCAGAAGACTCCTCAAGACCTGGCTATTCGAGCAGTAGCAGCACCCTCCCCTCCCCATAGCGCCTTGAGACCCTTACAGGTAAGTAGCGCGCTTTACAAGTACTCTGATTGATTGATTGATATGGTGCTGGACATAACCTTGCACCAGCCCAAACGACCCTTATTGATGGTAGGTTTAGACAACCTTTATAGAAAGCTATCCTAGTGGTAGCTGTGGAGAGCAGACTGCAGGCTAAGTCTTGAAGGAATTTAAAGCAGCTTGTTTTACCAGTCTATAATCTCATTAATGATCAAATGAAAGGAGAACCACACTAGGTATATATATAAAATATATGTATTTATTCTAAACACACCCCCTAGTCTCTTTATGAAGCTAGGAGTAAAAATACAATACAAGAACTTAAATAGCGCACAGTATACGTTTTGCCCTAGGGGCCTAACAAACCATATCCTAAGAAAGTGGTATAAGAACCACGAGAGAGATAGAAGCAAGGCCTAGAGCCTGTAAAACCGCTGGGGCAACCAGGAACCACCGAAGGTAGGGACGCAGGAGACCCACGGGGGACGCGTGCAGTGTCTAAACACAGCCGCGAATCACCATTGACATCTATGGAGAAAGTTAAAGTTACAAGTTTAAAGAATAAGGACTTTTAGGAGTGGACTACGGTAAAACCCCTTCAGTACGGGACACTTTGAGAGGCAAGACCCACGGGAGCACCGAAGTACTCGTGTTACCTCACCCAGGGAAGCCGGGTGCATAGGTGTCTTTCCGTGTCGGGTTTCGTCGTCGTTTCCAATGGAAACCTACAAAGAAGTGCTGCAGGCGACCAAGTGAAAAGTGTCCGGATGGATCCAAGGGTGGATTGGAGATCTGAAGAACCTGAAAGCAGAGGGGACAGAGTCAGTGACCAGGAAGGCGACAAGAAGATGCCAGTCGATGTCGGGTGATATCAGGTGATGTAGGTAAAGCTTCACTCTTTAGCCACGAGGACCAGGAGGCGTCGATGACAACCAGGTGCTGGATTCGAACTTTCCCACGCCGGATGTCGAGTGCTTTAGCTTCGGTATCTGGATTGGACACAACAAGCCTTGGCAACAGCAACCCACACCGAATGGAAAGATTGGCTTTGGTGCAGACCAGCAATGTCTGTGGGACTCACCCTTTGGAGGGGAGTAAGGGCACGTCTGAAGCAACCAGGAAAGCCCAAAAACAAAGTATTTACCTTCGTGGGGAACTACCAGTCAACGGACTAGGGATCACGAAGGAGCCTCGAGCATAAATGCCAAAAGCGGGCCCACGGAACACTCTTGGAGTGTAGGCCCACAATCTTTGATACAAAAGGTGCTCAGGACTTGGACTAGAAGTAGCCCAATGCACAACTTCAGGAAGGTTGATGCACTAGCAAATGTGCTGGATGTCCAGGAGTTCCGGTCCCACGTCTCTCTTGAAGCCTACAGGTCTCAGCTTTGCTGGGGACACGTGTCAGCCTCGGAGATGTCTGGAAGTCTGTGTCCTGTGTCGCAGATTCTTCGGGATCCGGCGGGAACCTCAAAAATGCAGAATCTGCAAGATGCTTTTCTGGTGCCTGTTTGAACAAGCAAGAGAGTCACTCCTTGACCCCAAGGGAGATTTCTTCCGTCTTCCAATCGAAATGGAATGTCAAAGGTCCAAGATTTATCTTTCAGAGTTTCGTCCAGGATAATCTAAAGTCCTAGGGACTGGGCTCCTATACTCATACTAAGTTTAGGGGTTGAACTAATTCTAGGGTCCCACCTATGTGAGGACCTGGGGAGGGGGTGGCTACACCCCTTCCCCTTTGTCCAGTTTCACGCCAGAGCCTGGGCTGAGTGCCCCAGAGAACTGGGAAATGCACAGGGACACCTTGTGTGCCCCAGGCACTGTCTGAAAAGCATTCACTGAATGCACCCACCCTGTCTCAATACACTAAAGCCCAATACACTGAAGCCCTGCCCCAATACACTAAGGCTTTAGTGTATTGGGGCAGGGTGGGTCCAGGGTGGTGCTGGCTCCTCCCTGGACAGGAAACCTATTGTCCAAGCCTCCCCTGCCGGAGTTTTGTCCAGCTGCAGGAGGTCAGACTCATGTCTGTGGCAGCAGCATCCATTTTGTGATGCTGGGGCTCTTTAAAACTATTACCGGGTAAGTAAGTGTGTACATGTCTTCTTCCTCTAGAAGGGTGGAATGCTACCCCCACCGCCAGGACTGGTGGGGGGTAGTATTCCAAAGTTTTTGACACCAAACACGACATGTTTTGATGCGCCCATTCCAAAGATGGCATTAACCGCTAGGTTTATAATGCACTTAAGAGTATATGGTATGGCTGTATCACAGAACAGTTATAAGGAAGGGATTCTGAAAGCTGCAGAGGGGCTCAGCTCATGCTAGGGCATCCTATCACACAAAACCAAGCACTCTGCCTCCAGGATTGTCAAGGCCTGCCATAGGAGTGAATTATAGGTTTATATGTGTCCGTTTTAAAAGGTAGATATACGTATACTATATCTAAGTAAGGCGTACAAGTACCACCTTACCCAGGCTGCAGTAGCAGACCTGTGGTGCCATTTTGGAAGGCTTCCCAGGGGTGGCATAATACATGCTTCAGTCCCTGGTAAGCCTCTGGGTACCTATGCCCTTGGTACCTAAGTTACCATATACTAGGGACTCACAAGGGTAACCCAGTAACCAATCTGGAGTGTACCTAATGTACATGCAATCAATTTAGAGAGAGAACAGCCAGGCTGGGGTCCTGGTTATCAGGACCACAGCCAGACTAAAGTAGATAAACCAGTGAAACACAGCAAAAAGCGGGGGGAACCATAGTAAGCAGATCCCACTCTCCTAAACAACCCCCCCAAACGCAGGGACATTAAACTAACCTTGACCAGTTGAGTCTTCATGTTCTAAGTGGAAATATCTGGAGAGCCCATCTGCATTCCCATGGTTACTCCCAGGTCTATGTTCCACTGTATAGTCCATCCCCTGTAGGGAAATGGACCACCTTAAAAGTTTGGGGTTTTCACCCTTCATCTGTTTTAGCCATAAGAGGGGCTTATGGTCTGTCTGAACAGTGAAGTGAGTACCAAACAACTATGGCCTCAGCTTCCTCAGAGCCCAAACCACAGCAAAGGCCTCCCTATCAATAGCTGACCAACGTTTCTCTCTAGGGGTCAGCCTTCTGCTAATAAAAGCTACTGGCTGGTCCTGACCTTCATCATTCAATTGTGACAGCACAGCTCCTATCCCCAACTCAGATGCATCTGTTTGGACAATGAATTCCTTGGAGTAGTTAGGACTTTGCAGAATTGGTGCTGTGCACATGGTCTGCTTCAGGTCATCAAATGCCTTTTGACAGCTGACTGTCCACTGAACTTTTTTAGGCATTCTTTTAGAAGTTAAGTCATTCAGGGGTGTCACAATGGATCCATACCCCTTGACAAATCTTATATAGTACCCAGTCAGGCCCAAGAAAGCTCTGACCCGAGTCTGGGTGGTTGGAGCAGCCCAGTCCATTATGGTCTGGATTTTGCTCTGCAATGGTTGAACCTGGCCTCCACCTACAAGGTGGCCCAGGTACACAACCTGACTCTGCCCTATCTGGCAATTAGTAGTCTTGATAGTTAGGCCTGCTTTTTGCAGGGCCTCCAAAACATTTTTCAGGTGGATCAGGTGATCTTCCCAGGTGGAGCTATAGACAGTAATATCATCTAGATAAGCTAAACTATAATCTTCCAGGCCTGTTAAGACTTTGTTCACCAACCTTTGAAATGTGGCAGGTGCATTTTTCAGACCAAAGGGCATTACCACAAATTGATAATAATGTCCACTGGGGGTTGAAAATGCTGTTTTTGGCTTTGCATCATCAGCTACTCTGATCTGCCAGTAGCCAGCTGTTAAATCAAATGTGCTTAGACATTTGGCAGAGGCCAACATATCTATGAGCTCATCTGCTCTGGGTATTGGATGGGTATCAGTCCTAGTGACTCCATTGAGACCTCTGTAGTCAACACAAAATCTCATCTCTCTCTTACCACCCTGGGTGTGAGGATTTGGTACCAAGGCTACTGGAGTAGCCCAATGGCAATCTGAGGGTTCAATCACTCCAAAATCCAACATTTTCTGGACCTCAGTCCTAATTCAGTCCCTGACATGATCAGGTTGCCTGTAAATCTTATTTATTTTTAACAGTCAGACTGTCTCCAGTGTCCACTTCATGAGTGCACCAGGTAGTCTGACTTGGAGTCAGTGGAAACATATGTTTAAACTGATTTAGAACTTGTCTGCAATCAGTTTGCTGCTGATCAGTGAGGCTGCCTGTCAAGGCTACTCTATCAACTGATCCATCATCAGGGTTCTGAGAGAGCAGGTCTGGGAGAGGGTCACTCTCTTCCTCCTGTCCTTCATCAGTAGCCATGAGCAAGCCCATGTCTGCCCAGTCAACATATGGTTTCAATCTGTTGACATGTAGCACCCTATGGGGGCTCCTGGGAGTTCCAAGATCTACCAAATAGGTAACCTCTCCCTTCTAATCAACAATAGTGTGGGTCCACTCCACTTGTCTTGGAGAACCGCTGTGGCCACAGACTCCAACACCCACACTTTCTTCCCTGGCTTGTAAACAGTCAGTACAGCCTTTTGGTCATGCCAGGCTTTCTGCAATTCCTGGCTAGCCTCAAGGTTTTTAGTTGCCTTTTTCATGTACTCAGCCATCCTGGAGCGGAGACCAAGTACATAGTCCACAATATCCTGTTTAGGGGGTTTGAGGAGTAACTCCCATCCCTCCTTCACCTGACAAAGTGGTCCTCTGACAGGGTGTCCAAACAGAAGTTCAAATGGGCTGTAGCCAACCCCCTTCTGAGGAACCTCCCTGTACGCAAACAAAAGGCAGGAAAGCAGGATATCCAATCTACGCCTGAGCTTTTCTGTGAGACCCTTAATCATACCCTTTAAGGTTTTGTTGAACCTTTCAACTAAACCATTGCACTGTGGATGATAGGGTGTGGTGAATTTATAGTTCACTCCAAATTCCTTCCACATTGCAGTTAAGTAGCTCGACATAAAAGGCCTGATGTGGATGGCCCAAATACCGGTCGGTAGGGGTGAAATTCGGTAAATATAACCGTTACCGACCGGTTTTTAGGGATTAGAGATGTAGGAGGCAGGTTTTAAGGATTCAGTAATTTACCAAGGGTTAGATGTAGGTAATTCATATTTACCGACTCTTAAATACCGAATGTTACCGAATCGGTATTTAAGAGTCGGTAAATATGAAGGGGGGAGATGTAGGTATTACAGATTCTGTAAATACCGAATCGTTAAGATTCGGTATTTACTGAATCTGTAAATACCGAATCGGTATTGCCCATTGATTCCTATGGGCCTTGAAGCCCATAGGAATCAATGGGCAATACCGAGTCTGTAATTACAGAATCGGTAAATACCGATTTTAGCAAGGGTGCAGGGGGTGTAACTTTGACACCCTCTAGCACCCCAAAGACGGGCATGTGTGCCATGTGGCACACAGACATGCCCTAAGGGCATGTCTGTCTGTCACATGGCTAGGTGTGCATGCACACATGTGCATGCACACCTGGAATCGGTATTTTACCACCCAATTGGATTGGGTGGTCAAATACCGATTCTGTAAGGCCTTAGGGACTCTGAAGAGTCTCACCTACATCTGGCCGTTACCGAATCGGTAAAAATACCGATTCGGTATTTTACAGATTCGGTAAATTTACCGATTCGGTAAATTTACCGAATCTGTAAAATCTGACCCCCTACATCTCAAGATGCCAAATACCGGTCGGAAACGGCCGAATTCGTCCGTTTCCGACCGGTATTTGCCACCTACATGGGGCCCCAAATCTGAAAATTACTGAATTCTTAAAATATCGATTTGGTAAATTACTGAATCCTTAATTCCTATGTAGGAGGCACTCAAGTGAGTGCATTTTAGCATTCAGGATTCATTACTTACCTCCTACTATAAGTTGGTGGTAAATACCGAATACCTTAGAAAAAGCAATTTGTAGGTTATTTTTCAGTACCAAAGCCTCTTTCTCATTTATCAAAGGTGTTTGTCTGTACTTGCCCAGGTTACTGGGACTCACAGAGGAGGACATATCCATGCCTCCATCACAGACTAAAACAGCCTGAGTTGGAACTCTGACTAGGCCAGAGCCCATTTCAGATCCCAGGGTTAACCCTACTACACCCTTTTGCTGAGTACCACCATTTGTATCTGAACTAGGGGGAACGGTTGCCCTAGGGACAATGGTGGCTGAAGTTGTCTCCTTTTTGGTGCAATCACTGGTGCAGTGCTTACAGACTTTGCACCATGGTTTTCTTGGGCCTGCTTTCTTTTTGGAAGATTGAAAATTCCCACCATTAGAAGCTTTTTGGGGACCTTGTGAAGACTTCTGGTCTTTACGCTTCTCTCTACCTTTTTGATCTTGCTTCTTTTGGTCACCACCTTGGTTCTGTACCTTCTGCTTCACCCTGGTTCTGACCCATTTGTCTGCCTTCTTTCCCAATTCTTGGGGATAGGTCAGATCAGAGTCTACCAGGTGCTGATGCAACAGCTGGTTTTGACAGTTCTTAATAATTTGCTCTCTCATGATCAGATTATACAATCCTGTATAGTCACACACTTTACTGCCCAATAACCAGCCTTCCAGAGCCTTAGTAGCACAATCTACAAAGTAAACACAGTCCTGAGTCTGTGTCTTCTGGGTGTCTCTGAACTGTATTATATACTGCTCAGTGGTTAAGCCAAACCCATCTATTAGAGCACTCTCCAGGACCTTGTACTCATCAGCATCCTCTTCTCTTACAGTGAGGAACTTATCTCTACCTTTGTCTGCAAAGGAGAGTCACAAGATTGCTGCCCAGTGCTCCTGGGGTACCTTCTGTACATTGCAGGCTCTCTCCAGTGCAGTAATCCATTTGTGGATGTCATCCCCATTCTGATAGGGAGGGACAATCTTGTTAAGGTTTGTATGGTCATAAGACCTATCACTATCACTAGGGAAATTGCTGCCACCGTGGGGCTCTAGCCCCATCTTTTTTCTTGCTCTTTCAAGCTCCAGGGTCTCCTTCTCTAAGGCTACCTGTTGTCTCCTTATTCTCAGCTGAGCTTCTTTCATTCTCACCTGATGCTCCCTCTTCTCCTGGGAGGTACCCCTCCTATGAGAAGAAGCAGAGGACCCAATACATATCCCAGAATGATTAGATTCCACTGAAGGCGATCTTGCTCTTCTTGGCACACCACTAACTCTTCCTGGGGGGACAAAGAGAGGGCCACTTTGACCTTCCTCATCTCCAGTAGGAGCTGGATTCCCCAGGTCTAGGTCATTTTCACCTGCCTGGTTTTCATCAGTCAGAGTCCTGGTGGGGCAATCCACTGGGATTCTCCTCCTCAGATGTATCCACCCCATTGCCTACCCTGTCAGGATCTGATGCCTTTTTAAAGTCATCAAGCAATAACACCTCTATAAGGCGTTGGGTATTAGGATTCTGTCCTGGCTTCAATTTTCTCATAGCACACAGCCCTTAACTCTTGAAAAGGGAATGTGTCATACTTAGATGTCTGTACTTGACTGACATCTGGAAGAGACCCACTAGGTTCCTCCTTTTAAGACATGACTAGTGAGGTGTGGTGTATGCATTACCTACACTATTTGTTTACCTACTAAACCTCTCCTGAGTTGTAGAAAGGGTGTGCTAAGACCTTGACACACAACTCTAAGTTCACTAGAACTTACTGTATTATAAGCTAGTACTAGTAAGTAAGAACTTTATTGTTTGATTAATACAAATTATTACAATGGTAAAGATGCATCAGTGATAATAAAAACGTGTATGAGTATTAATGAAATATTTACACATGGTACAAAAAACACATGTCTATTCTCAAATAATTATTATTTTTCCTTTAAAAATCTTCCTATGAATGTCTGTTTTAGTCCGTTTGTGTCATCTCGGTAAATAAAAAAATTAAGTTAATCTCTAAATAATTAAAAAGAACCTAGCAATCTATTTTTGTTAGCAAAAAAAAATAAAATTAGCTTTGTCTAAGTTGTACAATCTTCATAACGAGTACCTTGAAAAACAGTTGGGGGCTGTTGTTGTCCCTTGTGGTTTAACGTCTGGTAAGGTCACAGAACAAGTCCATATTCATTAAGAATAGATTGTTGATACTACTGGAGACGCGGGTCCATTAATAAGGTGGAGACCCTACAAATGATGGTTTAATGGACCTGGGACACACAAGAGGCCAAGAGATCATATGTGTAAAGAAAGAGGCCATGGTCAATTGCAATTTGATGGAGCAGAGGGTTTGGTACTCACTTTTATTGTTGACCATTGTTTACTTGCTGGCTCTCTCGGATTATGAATTTTCTTGCTGCTCTTGTCATGAACTTGGTGAACCGGATATTGAGTATTGGATTGTCCGGATTCATTGATGCGAGGATGACTTGTCTGCTCGTGCGAATGCCAAGTTTATTCCATTCGCTCTTTAACATGATCTTTCGGTCATCAAGTAGTGCAGGGCAAAGACATGCCACATGCTCAATCGATTCCTTGCTACTCCCACACCTGATGCACATTATGTTGGTATTTACACATTGCCAGCTCGGCAGGTGATATAGGAATGGCCTTTTGCCTATTCTGAGGGCTATGAATCTTTTTTGCCACAGCACAGAGTAGGTACATGACAGGTATGGGGCCATAATCCCCAGATTGAACCATGATACAATTGTCCAGATGTGCTTACGTTGGACCAGTTGAGCTCTCTCCGAATGAAAGGACCAGAGGCGGATGTTCCTTTTGATGTGAATTTTGAGTGCCTGCTGCGATGGGTTCAGGTTCCAGATTTCTTCTGAATCCAGAAGTTTTAGGGAGTCTTGTAGGTATCGCCAATATGATCTACCAAGTTGACCGACTGAGATTTTCTGCCACAGGAGGGCCTCCAGGCTTCCTTTTCTGGAGCTACGCAACTTATTACATAGCCTGGTGAATGCTCCAGCCCCTACTGCTCGATGATCTTGAAGGCCAAACTCAAGATGTATTTGAGCAGGGGATAAAGATTTCGGTAGGCTCAGCACATGTTTGAATATTCTTGTTGTTATTTTATTCACAAGACTGTTGTCCTTCCCTTGCATGATCTCCTGGCTATAGGTGATAAAGTTGGTAATTTTTGCCTTCATGACAATTATGAGCGGATCATGCATGGCCCGGAAAGTTGTCTGGCGAGGGCCTTTAAAGCCATCTACCTAATCTCTGTGTTTAGAGATAGAGCCCCTTCTGTCCATGTGGACCCCCAGGTACTTGTAAGAGAGGACTTTATCTACACTTTTACCGTGGTATAACCAACCGCCGCCTCTGTATTTCCTTGGCCCGAAGGTGATGGCCATTGTCTTTGCTAGGTTCAATTCTAGTTTGTTTCCTATGGTATAAATAAACAATTGGTCAAGGAGCCCACCAGGAACCTCCAGTATGCGCTAGGGGGCTGCCGAGAGGTGTAAAAAGGGGCATTGCCTCAGAACACCTCTCTGCATTGCAGCCCCCTGGCGCATACTGTTATGTTAAATTGGTTTTTGTAGAGCGCACGGCTACTCAAAAAGAGTGTCCCGGCGCTTTTATTTAAGGTAGGCTGCTAACATAACACATTAAAAAAAAGGAAAGGATACCGGATAAAAGAGAACTCGAGCAAAAGGCCTACTGGGTGAACAACCAAGTTTTAAGATCCTTTCTGAAAACTAGTAAACTGGTGGCTCCCCGAAGAGTAAGAGGCAGAGAGTTCCATAACTGGGGGGCCAATAGTCCAAAAGAATGGCCTCCCAGGCGCGCTCTCTTCACTCGCGGGACCATCGCCAAAGATAGAGATACTGGAGGTTCCTGCTGGGCTAGTTGGCCCCCAGGGACCACCAGTATGCAAGGGGAATTAGTTCCCCCTCAGCAAACGCACCAGGTGGCTGCCTTGCAGAGAGGTGTAAAAAAGGGCAGGGCCTCATTACACCTCTCTGCAACGCAGCCCCCTGGTGCATACTGGAGGTTCCTGTTCGGCTAGTTGGCCCCCAGGGACCACCAGTATGCAAGGGGAATTAGTTTCCCCTCTGCAAACGCGCCAGGGGGCTGCGTTGCAGAGAGGTGTAAAAAGGGGCGGGCCTCATTAAACCTCTCTGAAACACAGAACCCTAGCACATATTGGACGTTCCTGGTGGGCTAGTTGGCCCCCAGGGACCCCCAGTATGCATGGGGAATTAGTTCCCCCTCTGCAAACGCACCAGGGGTCTGCGTGGCGAGAGGTGTAAAAAGGTGCAAGCCCTCATCACACATCTCTTCAATGCAGCCCCCTGGCGCATACTGGAGTTTCCTGGTGGGCTTGCTGGCCCCCAGGGACCCCCAGTATGCAAGCGGAATTAGTTCCCCCTCTGCAAACGCGCCAGGGGGCTGCCTTGCAGAGAGGTGTAAAAAGGGGCGGGGCCTCATTACACCTCTGCGCATGCAGCCCCATGGAGCATACTGGAGGTTCCTGGTGGGATAATTGGCCCCCAGGGACCCCCCAATATGCAAGGGGAATTAGTTCCCCCTCTGCAAACGCGCCAGGGGGCTGTATTGCAGAGAGGTGTAATGAGGCCACGCCCCTTTTTACACCTCTCTGCAAAGCAGCCCCCTGGCGCATACTGGAGGTTCCTGGTGGGCTAGTTGGCCCCCAGGGACCCCCAGTGTGCAAGGGGACTTAATCCCCCAGCTTAGAACACGCTACGGGGCGTGTTTGCACAGTGGTGAAGGTAGGGGCGGGGCTTGATGTGATATGTGTGCAAACATGCCCGGTGGCGCATTTTTAGTTGGGGAATTAATTCCTCTTTAATCCAAAGGGCCTCTAGGGGCCAACTAGTCCAACAGGTACCTCCATTAAGCGCCACGGAGATGTGTTGCAGAGTGTTGTAAAAAGATGGCGAGCCCTCTGAACACCTCTCTGCAACACAGCTCCCTGACACATACTGGAGGTACCTGCTGGGCTAGTTGGCTCACAGGGGACCTCAGGATTGAAGAGGAATTAATTCCCCAATCTAAAACGCACCACAGGGCGTGTTTGCACACATGTCACCTCAGGCCCCGCACCCCTTACTTCACTATTGAGCACAATATTCCTCTAAAATCAGCGGAACTACGAATTCCGATTTACTCACCTGTTATCGCGAGAGACGTCAGTGCTGCGTCTTTGAGCCCAGTACCTACCCTGAAAAGTAAATCTAAGCGCACTTACCAGTAACTTGTATTTCCTTCAATAGGAATCTATTGTGTGGTTTTCACCAGAAACGTTTCTAAGTGTCTATTTTTGAAACCTACAAATATTCCTCTAAAATCAGCCGAACTACGAATTCCGATTTACACACCTGTTATCAGGAGAGACCGCAGTGCTGCATCTTTCTGCCCACTACTGATCCTGAAAAGTAATTCCAACCATACTTACAGTAACTTGAATTTCCTTCCATAGGAATCCATTGTATGGTTTCACTTGGAAATTCTTCTAAGTGTGGAGTTTTGGAACTTTAAAAAATTCCTTTAAAAGCAGCCGAACTACGAATTCCGATTTACTCACCTGTTATCAGGAGAGACCTCAGTGCTGCATCTATGAGCCCAGTACTGATCCTGAAAAGTAATTCTAATCATACTTACCAGGAACTTGAATTTCCTTCCATAGGAATCCATTGTCTGGTTTTCACCAGAAAAGTTTCTGTGTCTATTTTCACAAACTAAAAATATTCCTAAAAAATCGCCTGTATGACTTGAACACATTATTTCAACTGTTTACAGGAGATGCACCAGTGCTGGAACCAGGATACACCACTGAGTAAAAAAAATTACTTCCACTCAGGACTCCTTCGAATAACCCCTGCTCACCCTCTAGGTAGTGTAGCGCGAGCAGACAAGGCTAATCCTGAGGGCAATAGTTAGTTAAGCATTTATGATCACACACAGTAAACCCACTGACCCACGACAAATGGACACCAGTCGTAAGGTTGTATCAAAAATACGTATACTTTATATAAAAGATAGATTCAAGCAGGATTATCACAAGACCAGAATAACGTTTAGCGATTTGAGGCCACCAGATTACAATAGGCAAGCTTAGTCTTTAAATGTTTGTTGTTCAGCAAGGTACGATGACAGGGAAATAAGAACGTTGCGGACCCGGGATCCGATATGAACTCGAGACGGAGTTCAAGTGTACCTTGCCTGTGGAAGTCTGAGGCATTTCATGCGTGGCTACTGGTGAGGGCGGACCCAGGACGAGGCCGACGGTTCTCCAGAGGATCTCTCCGACTCGCTCCCCCTCGAGGAGCGAGAAGGGGGAGCAGGACTGTAGAGTGTTGCGGAGATCCGGGGTTGATGCAGCTCACGGGGCAAGGCGCCGTTCAGGCCTGCGGGACGTACTACTTCTTAGCATGCCATGTCATACTCGTGGATCTGTGAGGGGCGTCACGTTCTATGGCAGGCGGGTGCAGCACCAGGCTTCCGGTACCACTATACGGGGAGGCCTTTCTTGAGGTACGGCACGAGCCTTGGTATGCAGGAGGGCAAAGCGAGACAGTCGGGTACGTTACGACGTACGGACGGTCCGAGTCTATGGAATGCGCTCCATGCAGATTCCGGCGGGAGAAGATGAGAGGCACCCAACACGCTCCGTTAGCGGCGAAGTGACAGGAGAGCGGGCAGCCCGGCACTAAAGCGGAGTACGGCTCAGGGATGAACAAGGCTCGCTACGGCGGGGCGACCAGGCTCCGAGCTGTCACGGCCTGGGAGGGGGCGAAGGCACCCGAGTCACAACTCTGGCAAGGGAATAAGAACTAAGGCCCAACAGCAGACAGGCACAAGCAGAATAGAACCCAATGGTCCTGGGGTTCCGTTCAGGGGGCAAGCTCTCGATCAAGCCCTTGGAGATCGTTTCAGGCACAAGTCTACAAAGTCCTCTCTGGTCCTTTCCTCTTCGTTCTCAGCAAGGCACCACTGCAGGCCAGTCTAACAGGATACAGACTGGTTTCCGTCCTTCAGCTTCTATTGGTCCTTTTAGTCAGGCAGAGGTTCGTCGTGGTCAAAACTGGATCTGATTTGTAATATGTGACGTCATCAGCAGTGCATTGCACGCGCAAGTTATAGTGAGTCCAACTAACTATAAAGTGGGAATTTCAATGGTTTTATGCGAGTAAAATTTCCAGCTAACTATAACTGGTGTGAAACCTATGGTTTTTTCAGTGAATTTAATAGGTTTTTTAAATGCTAATTCCTAACTATAACTGGTGTGAAACCTATGTTTTTTTCAGTGAATTTCATAGGTTTTTTAATAGCAAATCTCTCTAGGTATGAAATGTAATATTTTTTACAATGTATTTTATAATTATGTAATACTATTTTTTTTATGTTTATTTAATTTTTTTTTATTTATTTGCCCCGGAGCGCTCCCGGGGCGCGTACCGATGCGCTCACCGGTGAGCGCATTTTTACGGCGCGTCCGGGGGCGCGTACCGGGGAGCGTCCCATTAGCGCTATTGCCGCGTACGAAAACAACATCGTGACGTATCGCGTAGCCGCGTGATGCGTCATATGACGCACGGCGTAAGCGCACCCGGAAGCACCCGAGCGCATACGATCGCGCAACGTAAGCGCCGCCGGGCGCGCCCCGGGGCGCGTAGCGTAAGCGCGTCGGGTCATGTGACCTCAAAATACCACTTTTCATTGGTTCAGAACACTTTTGATTTCCAAATGATGAAAGCCTTGGTCATGTGACTTGAAAATAACACTTTTCATTGGTTCAGAACACTTTTGTTTTCCAAATGATGAAAGCCCCCACCTTTTTTCCTCATTTTCACTTTGTTATTTGAGTGAGGAAGACCTGCTTTTTCCTTACAGAGATGGCTACAGTCATATCAGCAGCTGGAGCATCTGCCCCACCACCACCACCACCACCATCAAAAAGACCACCAGAAGATTACATTGGTGGTCAAGAAGAAGAGGAGGAGGATGATGAACAGGAGGAACAGACAAGGCATTTCCTGCCTGAAGATAATCACCCCTACAAACCAAAAGAGCACTTCATATCGGAGTTTTACAAAATCCCAAGGGGTTTAAAAAAAGTCAACGCTGCGAAGGTGACTTGTCTGATTTGTGGTGCTGTGCTGTCCAGAGGGAACCCTAACAAAAAATATTCCTTTGGGAATCATATTATGATTCGGCACATGATGCGTTTGCACCCAAACAACTATTCTGCTGCAGAGGTAAGGGACCTCTGCAGTAACCTACCCCCATCAACATCCAGACCCTCAACATCCAAAGAACCCACTCCATCGGGTCCAGAGGCAAGAGAGACGATGCCTACCATTCAACCCAAGTTTGCCGATTTCAAAATCGTGTGCAAATATTGTGGAAAGACACTTTGCTATGGTGAGCAAAGTATAAAACTTATCATCTGTGCTGGTGATAACCATAAGTGCCCGAAAAAACCCTAATTTTTCCTGATTTTTTTTGCTCCAGTTGAGCCATTTACAATTCCCTGTTTTTTGTTTCTCCCCATAAAAAATACAAAAAAAATATAAAACTGTTCAGAAAAGCCAAAAAAAGTAAAAAATGTTCAAAAAAACAATACAAAAAATATAAAACAACAAAAAGAATAAAAAAAACAGTTCTTTTTAGAACTACCTTTAATTTATAAAAATAAACCTATATTTTTAAAGAATCTCTGTCAATCTTTTTTCTGCAGGGTACGCGTACCGGTACGTGCACCGGGGCGCGCACCGAGGCGCGCACCAAAAAAAACAGTTACAAAAAATTAATGAAGGAGTGAGCATGAAGGAAGAACACAGAGAGAGTACTGTTAAGAGAAAGAGAGCTAGAGGGAGCAACACAGAGGGAATGTTTATTACATAGTAAAAAACAGAGAAGGTGTAATAGGGTGTAAGTGAGAAAAGGAAAATGAATAAGGGAGCGAAAGAAGGGAAGAGAGAGGAAGAAGACTAAAGTAGAGGTACTGGGAGAATGTGAGTGGGTGTTGAAAGTAAAAGGAAAGACAGTAAAGAATGGGGAATGAGGGGTAGTGACGGAACCGGAATAAATGAACAACGGTGAGGGAGGGTGAGAAAAGAGCAGTGAGTGTAAGTAAAGAGGGGTAAAAGAGGGTGGATAAAACTGAATTAGGGTAAGACATGGGGAGTGACAGAGAGAAAGGACAGAGAGAGTAAAGGAAACAGTGATTGAAAGAGTCTGAGTGAAACAGCAAAGAAAGGTAAGGAAGGCAGTGTGGGTGACTTATAGGGAGTCAGTGGGTGTAGGTGGGGGTGTGGGTGTGTGAGGTATGTGTGGGTGTGGGTATGTGCGGTGTTTGGGTGTGGGTGGAGGTGTGGGTGTGTGAGATATGTGTGAGGGGTGTGGGGGTGTGGGGGGTATGTGTGTGGAGTGTGTGTGTGTGTGGGATGTGTGGGTGTGTGTGTGTGAGGAGTGTGCGTGGGTGTGTGTGTGTGAGGTGTGTGTGTGGGGTGTATGTCAGAGATGTGTGTGTGTGTGTTGTGGGGGGTGAGGTGTGTGTGTAGGAGTGAAGTAAATAATTAAGGGAAAGAGAATGAGTGAGGGAGCAAAGGAAGGGAACAGAGGGTAAGGAAAGTAAAGAATGGGGACTGAAAGAAGTTGAATGTGGGACGGGTAATAGGGAAAGGGGAGTAAACATGGAGAATATTAATAAGTGAGGGAAGCAGAGTAAAGAAACAGGAGTGAGGTAGGTTGAGAAAATAGTAGTGAGGTTAAAGCAAAGGATGATGACAAACTACATTTTTTTAGTCACACTTACCATATAATAAATGTAACTTTAATTACATTTTTTTACTATACTTTGCATCTGTGAAAGAGAGAAGAAAAACCAAGTTATAATTAGTAAAATATGTATTTTAAAATAAAAGATACAAATGAAGAGGTTAAAAACCATAACAGTGTATTTAGAAATAAAGTAAGAGTGAAGGACACAGAAAGGCAAATAAAGTAAGGTAGAAGGACAAAAAGAGGGAAAAAGAAATAGAAGGAGAGCAAATTACTAAGAGTAAGGCATATAGATTCACTGACAGAGAGGAAGAGAAGAAGAGAAAAGTGAACTGAAGGTAAGAAAGATACTAAAAGAATGTGAGTTAGCAAAACTAAATCAGGAAACAGGAGTAAGTAAAAAGATAATGACTGAGAGGGAAAGGAGTCTAATTAAGTATGCATTTAGAAGAATGAGGAATGGAAGATAACTGAGAGTAAGTGAAGGGGAATCATAGAGTGAAGGGATGAAGGGAGAGAGGATAATTAGAAGGATTGAGGGAAAAGGAGTGAGGAAGTTAGTAGACAGAGAGACTAAGGGAAGGACTGAGTGAAGTGGAGTACAATGAGTGAGGAAAGAAAAATGAGTAAGGGAGCAAATGAAGGAAAGAGAGGAGAAGAGGACTAAAGCAGTGGTACTGAGAGAAAGTGATTCGGTGATGAAAGTAAAGAGAAGGACACTGAAAGATAGGAAATGAGGGGTAGTAATGGAACCGGACTAAAAGAAATGGGTTGAAGAATGATGAGAGAGGAGCAGTGAAGTTGTTGTAAGAGAAATGATAGAAGGTAGATAAACACAAGTGAACATAACACAAGGAGAGTGAGGGACTGAGGACATAGAGGTAGTGAACGGAAAATAGAGAGAAGAGGTCAAAAGAAAGGAGCAAACAAAGATAAGCGAGGGAGAGTGGGTGATTTATAGTGATAGAGTGCGACAATACTGCTCAGTGAGTAAAGAGGAATTACTTAAAGAGCAAAGGAGGAAAAGACGGAAAAGGGAAGTAAAGCAGAGAGACTGAAAGCTGAATAGTTATGCAAGGGAGAGAGGGGATGCAGACAGTTAAAATGAGAATCAGGGGTTGTGAAAGAAGTGGAGTAAAGAAACGGGGGTGAAAGAGAGTGAGAGAAAGACATTATAAGTGAGTAAAAAGAGCTGAAAGAGGGTGGAAAAAGGAAAGTGAGTGTGAGACAATGGGAATACAATTTAAATTACACAATACAAACTATAGAATAACTTGTACAACATGTTACATAGTTTATTTTTGCTGTTCTCAGAATATATTGAATTTCACTTAAAACAGTGAGTTCAAATTACTCATCATATGACAGCGGGAAAAAAAAACACAATCTAAAAGATTGTGTTTTAAAAAAAAACCTTAGAAACTTAAAAATCACAAATGTACACTAATCTTTGATTCACTTACTTTTCCTTTAGGCCAAATAGTATATCATGAAGGTCCTTTTGGTTGGAAAGTACTCTGCTGTTCACTAAAAAATCCATTTCATCGACTTTCTAGGAGAAAAGCTACAAGAACATCTGAAATATTTTCATTATTTTCATATACTCCTCCTTTTCCAGTCATGACTCTTTGCTCATTCCTTCACTTTTCCTTAAGGCCAAATAGTGTCAGATGTATGAGTATATTTTCAAATTAATTAAACAAAACTCTGAAATTACCGTTTTCCGACGTTCTGAAAGAAAGGCTCATACAACATTTTCACAATATTTAAATATTCGTAATTCCATCTCTGACTCACTAATGTTCACCATTTTGTATAATACTGATATCACTTACTATGAGATCCACTCAGAGTACCTATATGACAAGTCAATTTTTTATATTATCTTGATCACTTTTACTCAGAATATAATTTTAAACAGTGAACTAACTTTTATGAACTGCTCCCGTCTTCATAGGCCAATTACATTTACTTAAATTTTGGTTCTAAAATCACTAGGTAAGATTTTTTTAAGTCAAAAGGCAAACGTTGTTTGAAAGTCAAATGAGTGTCATTACAGTGGGTCCAACCTTTACGACATTTTAAATAGCATGTGTAATGCCCTGATGTTGTTGAAGGACCGTCATGGAGGGAGGCTTAAGCGACACCACTTCCTGGTTGTCCCATCCTGGGCAGCCATCTTGGGGAGGTTGACGGGCTAGTCTCCCCCCTCGCCCTCACTATTTTAGGGCGGGAATATTGCGCGCACGATCACCTACCAAACGAAGATCATAGCGCTAGCGCTTGAATGTGACCAGGATTTCTGCAAGCTGCTATTTCGTTTTTAACAATTTTAAAAACCTATTGATGTGAGAATATGTGTTTTTAAAATTACACTTCTGCAAGCTGCTATTTCGTTTTAACAATTTTAAAAACCTATTGCTGTGAGAATATGTGTTTTTAAAATTACATTTCTGTGCTCTTACTTGTTTTCTGGTCGCTACTCCCCGGTCCACCACAGCCTGTGCTGATTGTGTGGAGGGAGGCTTAAGCGACACCACTTCCTGGTTGTCCCATCCTGGGCAGCCATCTTGGGGAGGTTGACGGGCTAGTCTCCACCCTCGCCTAATCTATATGACCTCTTCCCACCCCGCGCAGCGGTGACGCGCAGCGGTAGCGCCGTATACGCGCCGAAGAGGCGCCAAAGAGAAGCCAGTCTGCGCCAGTCCGCGTCCAGACGCTTCTCGCTGGCCCGGGTCTGGGGTGGTGACCAGCACCATGGTGGGTACTCGAATTGCCTATAACTCCACGAGGTTACACTCCTTATGTCCCCCCGTCAGTCTTTCCTGTTGCCATTCTGTCTCCCCAGCTAATATCGACCATCACTGTAAACATTGTACATGGAGCACCTCCCGCCCATATAGCGACTCCCTCCCTTTGGGAGAGACTTGGAGAATGTATCTCCTTAATTGCCGGTCGCTACCCAAACATTTCACAGAGCTGCATCTGTTGATCGATGAGCTTAATCCTGACGCCCTATTTTTAACGGAAACTTGGCTTCAGATTGACAACGACCCGTCCTTAATATGGGCCACACCTCCAGGCTACACACTTAAGCGCCTCGACCGCCAATCGGGGAGAGGCGGAGGCCTAGCAATTATATACAGGGACAGCTTTAAGTGTCGGGTCACTCCTAATTCCCTGCTGACTTGCGAGAGCTTACACTTTGCACTTGATCTCTCCCCTACCACCACTTTTTCTGGTATTTTACTCTACCGCCCACCGGGTTCCCTGAATAATTTTATCACTCAAATTACTGATCTCACTGCCAACGCAGTCTTGACCTCATCTAACCTCACCCTGCTTGGGGATTTTAACATCCATTCAGATGACCCCCAGGATATGGCAGCTAATAACTTGCGTGCCAACATGCAAGCGTTAGACCTCTGCCAGAGAGGCCATCAGGCGACCCACAAGAAGGGACATCTCCTTGATCACATATACAGTAATACCAACCTTAATGTAGAGTCCCCTGTTCCACTGCCTTGGACTGATCATTTTTTGATACCGTTCACCTGGCTTTCTAACTCCTGTTCCCCCCGTGAGGCCTCTACCAAGTACATGGGCAGGAAATGGTCCTCACTTCCCCTCACCGACTGGACATTGGCTCTCACTCAAGACCCCCCGAGAAGGGCCTTGACCCCTGCCTCTGCTTCTAGCAACTTTGATCACTGGATCTCCAGCACCCTAGACCGAGTTCTTCCCAAACGCCCCTGTAAACTCATCAGAAGACCTAAAGTTGCACCCTGGTACACTCCTGCTCTGAGGTTATTAAAGCTTGACTGCCGCAAACTAGAGAGAGCGTGGAGGAAGGACCATTCTCTGTCTAGGAAAGATGATTATAGGTCCGCAATAAGGCTCTATAAATCAGAGATTAAATTGGCGCAAACCTCCTTCTACGAAGGGAAAATTAGTGCTGCAGCCAACGCGCCTAGGGAAATCTTTAGGATAGCCAAGTCCCTTATTTCACCCCCGGCTGAGCGTCCTACTGCTGAAGGGGCACAAGACCGCTGTAATGAGCTAGCTGCCTTCTTCTCCAAGAAAATTTCGACCATATACTCTTCTTTTAGTAATCCTACGGTCAACGCCCCCTCCGTCCCATCTAAGCCAGCTGATTCTCCGGCTCTCTGCAACTGGATATAATTCCGCTTCTTGATGCCGGCAGCCTGGATAGATTAATTTCTAAAGTTTCTTCCGGGTCTCCCAATGACCCGGCACCCCCCCTTGTCAAGGCACTGGACGTTATTCGTCCTGTCATCCTGGAAGCCTTAAACACCTCCATCGTGGCCAGGTCGGTCCCACTCCCCTGGAAGTGCGCCATGGTGAGGGCGCTTCTCAAGAAGCCCTCCCTGGACCAGAGCAACTTGTCCAACTATCGCCCCATTTCGTTGCTCCCCTGGCTGAGTAAACTGCTGGAGAGGCACGCCAACAATATCTTAACAGACTATTTGGAGTCCAACTGTCTGTTGCGTGCCTCCCAGACAGGTTTTCGCCCTCAACATGGCACAGAAACCGCTATGTTAGCGGTTACAGAGGAAGCAAGAACGACTTTGGATCGGGGAGGAAAGGTGGCCATTATCCTGTTAGACCTTAGCGCCGCGTTCGACACGGTGAACCATGCCACGCTATTACACCGACTGGCGGGCATGGGCGTGTCGGGCGCGGCTCTAGACTGGCTTACCTCCTTTCTGAGTGAGCGCTTTTTCCAGGTCTTCGAGGGTGAGATAGTCTCTCCCAAACACCCTCTCAGGTGTGGGGTCCCTCAGGGCTCCTCCCTGAGCCCGACCCTCTTTAACGCCTACATGGAACCTCTGGACAGGATAGTCCATCCCTTTGGTGTGCGTATAGTCACCTACGCGGATGACACGCAGCTTGTGGTCTCGTTAGACCACGCAGATGGATCATCCGACACCTTAGGCCCCTGTCTAGAGGCTGTTGCCAGATGGATGCAAGCCTCCTGTTTGAAGCTTAACGGGGAGAAGACAGACATCATTCTACTCGGAAATCCCTCCCCGTCTGCTCTTGCACCCGTCTGGCCACCATGTCTTGGCGCTCCTCCTGCCCCCAAGTCCCAGATAAAGAGCCTCGGGATCTGGCTTGACACCGCCCTTGATTTCTCGGTCCAGGCTACTAAGACTGCCGCCACTTGCTTTGGACTAATGAGGATGCTCCGGCGGGTGCTCCCTTTGCTCCCTTTCCAGGCGAGGAGGACCATGGTCCAGGCCCTGATTCTCTCTCGCCTGGATTATGGGAATGCTCTCTACCTAGGAGCACCGGCTTCGGTACTGCAGAGGCTTCAGGTCACACAAAACAGTGCGGCCCGCCTACTGTTCAATCTCTCCCGTCGGCAGTCGGCGAGGAAGGCTCTGAAAGACCTCCACTGGCTCCCAATGGCTGCCAGAGTGCAGTTTAAAGCTTTGTGCATTATGCACAAATCCTTTCACCGTGTAGGCCCAGCGATTCTGCACCCTTTGGTCACGCCTTATGTCCCAGCACGCCCCCTTCGGTCTGGTACCTTGCAGCTGGCCACCTCCTCTAAAATTAACAAAGCCCGTTGGGGTGGCCGCTCTTTTTCCCATTCGGCGACCAGACTTTGGAATGCCCTCCCCTTTGCCATCCGAGGAAATAGCAACCTCCTCTCATTCAGAAAGGCCTTGAAAACGCATTTGTTTGCTAAATCCTGCTGATCTGCCCCGAGCCTGCGCTAAACCATTTTATCTTCAAGCGCTGCGAGGCCCTAGGGCAGTTATGCGCTATACAAATGCAATTTTTCATTTCATTTCATTTCATTTCATGATAAATAATAGCTACAGTTGTAAAAGTTCTTCCTGAAATTGATAACTGAGAAGCCACAACATTTTTAATAGAAGTTGTCAATTTACTTCCATCAGGTCTACATTGTTGGAACATTAAAATGACATACTGACCATAATTTTGTAAAACTAATGTAGACAGCATTGCAGACTTACATTGAGTACACACCATATTGTGATCAGCTGCTTTAACTAGATTATTAAAAGACACTGATTTGCAGTCTGGTAAAGTCAAATATATAAATCTTTCAGTGTCTATTCTAGTACTACTTGATAAACTACAATTGTCACAGTCATGCTGCCATTGATAAGAAAGACTAAAAATGTTTTTTATATCTACTCCTTCATCTTCCAATACATCAAACATATACATTAAAAATTCCTGACAATCCTGCTGAATATTCTGTGAAAATTGATTTTGACCAGAACATATGTCTAGAAGATTTCGAATTTCTGAAACACTTTCTATTTTTGCTCTATCACTGCTACATTTCTGAAACACAGAATTCAATAAACAGCAGAATGTTTCATCCCGATTTTCAACAATCTGTTCTTGTAAATTTTGAAGAAAAAAAACAACATTAAGCACTACATTAGCATAGCAGTTGACACCAGAACTGTTTTCAAACTGAAATCCAACAACATCTTCAACAGAATCCTTTTTCTTTCTGCTTACAATTACAGTTTCATCTACTTTTTGTCTTTTTGCTAGTACCTCACTGCAATTATTCTCACTTCTTCTTTTTCGGCCTACCACACGTTTTTCAAACAGAGGATATTGAGGCAAATGTGGAGCATATTCTTTTCTTAACCTATTGTATTCTTTAACACAATCTAGATCTGCACAAATCTTTGTCTCATCACACTCAACCAAGTACAATCCTGGTAAAGTTCTGACTCGTGATAATGCCACATATGCCATACCTTCTTTAAACACAGAAGTTCCAATGTTCACCAGAGCACTATCTACACTTAAACCTTGAGATTTATGAATTGTCACCGCATATGCCAGACAAATAGGGAACTGTTTTCGGTGAACATATAAGTCTTTCACAAGCAAAAATCTAGCAGAACAACGACTGATTTTTTGTACTTCCTCAATGCTATCAAATTTAATTTTTAGAAATTCAATTCCATCTCTATTTCTGTAATTCACCAAATCAACAACATTACCCATTGCTCCATTTACCAGACCTCTTTCAACATGTAAATTCCTTCTCAAAATGATACGACAATTTAAACACACATTCAGAGTCTTTTCAAAACCAGCAGTTTTAGATATACTCTTCTCTAATGAATCCAATTTTGATTTCACATTTTCAGACAAAATAATTGTTGCTCCCATATGCTCTATTTTATCTACAGCTTCCAGTTTCACAATCTCTTAATTTTCTAACTTTAACATTTTTTTGTGGAACATGGAACATTATTTCACAGTTGGCATCAAACATATCCCAGATTTGTTGTCAGTAATTTTCTTAAAAATATCCTCTGGAAGAATGTTTTCATCTGGATACAAGTTTGAAATTAATCGTGCATGTAAAGCTTCCTTCCCGTGCTCACTTAGTTTTCCGATTCTTACATCTTGTAGAATATTTTTAGAATCTTCATCCTTTGCCTGTCTCATATTTTGAAGCAGTTCTGCATATTTGAAGTTTAACCATATATTAACGTTTCCAATGCTTCCTAGGCACTTCCCGGTATCTTCATGCGTGAGCATTTTAAACACAGGTTGTCCTTTCACTGGAGTCAACTGCAGTAGATCTCCAAAAACAATAATGTGTTTTCCTCCAAATAAGACATCATAGACTGTTCTAAGAATTTCTTGTATTCTCAAATGCACAAAAGCAAGCATTAGATTTGAGACCATGCTTACTTCATCAATGATAAGAAGTTTCATTTTCTTCAGCACGCATCTCCAGATAACTTGTGGTATTGCAATTTATTATCATGCTCAACTGGTAGCATTAGTAAACGATGTAATGTAATCCCTTTAATGTTATGTGCTGCCAGACCAGTTGGAGCGGTTACAATACAAGACAGCGGTGATTCAGTCCTTTTCTGCAAATTAGTTGTAATTGCTTTAATCAGAAAACTTTTTCCAGTTCCTGCTTCTCCACTCACGTACAGTCGGACAGGCTTAAATGATGTACATGAGCACTCTTTTTTCTCATGACTGAATCCATGTTCAATCTGTTCTGTGACTTCGTCATATATCTGTTTCTGATCAATGTTTAGTTGTTTCACCAAATCTTCTAAGTTGATTACATCCTCTTCAGCTTGTTCCATAGCTCTTTCCACCTCATCCATGGCAGTGGCAGCCTCATTTTGAATAATTGGTCCTCCTAGTGGATCCTGACTCAATGAAGTAGAACTCTGACTGCCTTGAGAACTGTCTCTAGCAATCTCTGCAGCAATTGTGGCTTCTTGCTCTATTTCTTCGTACAACATTTGCAGATAATTTGGAAAAACAGGACATTCTATGGTATCCTTGGTTGCATTAAAAGAATCTTCGTAACAGTGAAAATATCCAAGTAGTTCCTCTTCTGTACGCCATGGTTTAAAGAGTTGCAAAAGAGCCAAATAGTAAAATTCCCTTTTGTCTGGATTTTCGCAACTCAATTTTCGATGATTAATCAAATGACCTTTTCTCTGTTTCACTAGATATCCTTCACATCCAATGACAGCATATATTTCATTATTGATATCTTCTCTGATGTTTCTCTTATAAATATAGCTTTGCAGAACTTCATAGAGATAAGCGTTCTCAAGGTGAGGACTTCTATTTGGATAGTATGTATCCAACATGTTTGCCTTCAAAATATCTGTACTTTCTAGTTCTTTCTCCGCCAAATACTCTATTTCTAGTACAGATTTTAAAACTCGATTTCGCGTTGCAGCAAGACCTAGACTCACCCAAATGATGGTTCTAGATTTGGCATATAGACTTGCTGATGACAATGGATCAGAACATTCATATGCTCCAATTTCTCGATGTGACAACATCTTTAGACTGTAACTGCATAATTTCTTGCTTAGACTCTTTTCATGTGAAATGTCCTCCTGCATTTCCTTCAGTTCTGTCTTTTCTTTTTTTGTGATGTAAGATGTCACATATCGAGCCACAGCAATAGAGTTGTCGGCAACAAAGTGAATATCCATGTTAGCATTCCACATGGACAAAATCACTGGGTTCTAGTCGTTGATGTACTTGGATTCTTCGTTTCTTTTTAAATTGTATGTATTTTTGGGTGATTTCCTCGTCACAGTATGTCGTAGAGAAGACATCAAATTTTTTACTCTTCCTTTAGAAATCACTGGTTGTGGAAAGCCGAAACGACATTTTGTGTAGAACTTTTTCTTGTTTTTGAATTTTCTACGACAATACTTCCCACAACGATGGGATTGAAAGCGTAAAACTTGTTGCCTTAAACTGTTTTCCTCTGTAGTTTTCGGAACAGCACACGTTGAATACTCTTCAATGAAACTCATCACTGTTTCATCCGAATCTGTTCCAAATTTGGGTGCATCTTTAATCCACAACAACATATGTGAGTGAGGAGCACCTCTCGCTTGATACTCCTTTCTCCAAAAGAAATCCAAAACCTCTCCAAGGGGAGGATTTTTTTTGTTGGTAATAAAAGACATCATAGCTTCAAATCTATGATTAAAATATCTGCATACATTCACTGGATCCAAAGAACACAGTTCTCCAGGTGTTTTGAAATCTATATTTTGTATATTTGCATTTGCCTCGCGTATACATTGAAGTAAGTCGTCCCATGCATACTCGGCACAGCTAAGAGTGAGGAACCATGTAGGAGTTCCTAAGTTTCTTAGCATACATTTCAATTCCCCATGACGACGGTACCAATACTCGTTTGTACCACGCTGACATGCCATGAGATTGATTAGATGAGATTCCAAAATATTATCTTGCAGATTGACTTTCTCCATAAAGTCCCTCGCCGAAATATTTTGCAGATGTGCTCCACTTTTCAGTATATGATTTACTGCATAAGAAAGCCCAGACAAGTCACTTTCATACAGTAGATGAAACAAATATGGAATGCAATGACGAAACCTCGGATCTTCAGCATATATTCTTAAAGTCCAGTATTCATATGCAGGAATTTGAAGTGGTCGATCGTCATATCGTCCACCTCGACCTGTTGGAAATAGCTGTGGAAAAGAACGAGCTTCCAAACTTTCTTTCCATACACTAATGGGACTTCCTTTTGCTGCTTTCATTTGAAACAATTCAATTGCATTCCCCATTACTTCTTTGAAATGCAAAGGATGAACAGTATAATGTTCATATATTTCTTCACTTCTAGACACATCAACTTTTTCAATTTGGCCGGCTGAACAATCACTGTCTTCTTCTGCAGCTATTTCCTCTGCTCCAACACATACATGTTTGTAGTACTCATTGTTTTTGACTAAATACAACGTTGCCTTTTTGACTTTCCTAACATCCACTAAATCTTGCCAGATTTTCTTACTCTTTGTCGGAACCCCATTAACTAGAATAACTAAAGGTTCCTCTTCTACTTTTTCTATACCAATTGTATCAATATTTTTCTTGAAATCTAGAGGCAAATAAACAACTCTTCCCTTTAATCCTCTCCGCAAATCTGAAAGAGGCAATTTCCCTATCTTAGGCTCCATGCGAACAATAGCCTGAAAAGGATGGACACATTGAATCAAAATAGATTCATATGTATTTAAATCCATCAATTCAGCAGGAATGTCTACCAATGCAAGATTATTATGAACAGCTCTAGCAGGCATTCTGTTTTCATTTAATTTATTATAACAATATTTACAAATACGCTGATCAGAACTCAAATCAAAAGAATCCTCCACCAACAAATAAGTTGCAAAATTCTTCCATTCACTATTATTTTCCATTTCACTTTTTGCATATAAATCAACTAACCTAGTCTGAATCTTATAATGAGTCCGTCGACAACACACACAAGTAAAATTAGGCCTTTCACTTGATTTAACCTTAAACCTAGTAATTTCCTGGTCAAACTTTTCTGTACTTGAAATCTGTACATTGTCTTCCACATTACCTTCTATTACTGTGTCAATTTCTACACTGTCCTCTTTTTCACCAAAATAACAAAACTCAATGTCTTCACAAATCTTCTTCACATCTAATTCAGTTCCTTGCAAAAGAGCACTGTTCAACTGTTTAAGCTTAAGTGCTGGACTTTTTGCATAATACAACCTTCTCACTAATTTCCTCATTTTGTTATGATGCACTGCTAACATCCTAAAATGAAGAAAAAGACTCTGACATACTTTTCTTAAAAGACAAGCCAGTGAATGGCCTTCCAAACCTGTGTTTTCTCTCACTCTGCAAGGATCTAAGTCTTGCAACATCTTCATTTTTTGTTTTAGACTTTTCTTACTATATGTACGTAAGAAATTACGAAGCAAATCGATTGATTCCTGTCGCACACTACAAATACTACTACACTTCCAAGTGTACACTGGACCCTTAGTACGTCTCCCTAAAACTTCATCAGTTAACACCTCTTCTGCATCTCTAGACACAAGTTTCTTTTTTTCAATCAGACAACCATCTTTCACCTCATATGCTCGACCACTGGTGTCAACTGCATGCACCAAATCATTCTCCTGAAAGTAACTCTCCTCATTAAAAAATGGCTCAAAACTTGAACTATGCATCCATTCTCCAGAAGAAACTTTACAAAAATTAGTCCGATTAATTACTCTTTTGCATCTACTCTTTGATTTGAAAACATCAATTGTCTTGTTAAGTGTCCTAATTCTATTGATTACTAAAATAAATAATTTTTTCTTAACTTCAAAAGCCTGATCAACAATTTTCTCTACATTTTTCTTTTTCTTGTAAAAAGCAGCTCTCTGTTTACCTTTCTTAATGTTTTTTATCAGATTTAAAACTACCCTATTGCGAAACATTCGTTTACGAATGTCCCTAAATTGGTTTTGCCTTCTATTCCTATACATAATATTCTCTCCTGCTGCAGTATTAACATTTTTGTGGGGCCTCTCCTTCCTCTTCAAATTTGCTCTCTCCTTCTGTTTATTTACATTCTCATCAACATTTTTTTTTGATCTACATATGTTCCGAAAAAAAGACTTAGTTGTCTTACCAGGAGCTTTTTTCCTGTCTTTTGAAGTATTTGTTGTAGAGGAGTGCTTTAATTCCGTTGCTGTTTTTAATTTTTTCCGCTTCACATCTTTTCTTCTCCTTTGCCTTGACGGCATATTTCCTTACTATGCAAATCTTGATTTCAATCTGTGATAAAGAAAAAAGATAACACATTTTAGACCACTATTACCAAAGAACAAAGCAATGACAATAAGCAAACGATATAAACACTACTTTACAACATATCTAAGTTTATATCACAACAACTATGTAACGAGGATTAAAACATAGAAAAAGAGCTAGAGGAACTAACACAAAAAGACAGAGAGAGTCAGACAAAGAAACAGATAGAGGAAGTAAAACATAGAGAAGGAGTAAGACAGAAAGAGTGTATAATATGTTGTAAGACAGAAAAAGGATGTAATAAGGAGAGGGAGTCAGTCAAAGAAATGGACATAGGGAATAAGTTAGAAAAAGGATATAACAGGGTGTAAGACAGAGAGAGGGTGTAAGAGGATGTAAGACAGAGAGACGGTGTTAGAAGGGGACAGGATGTAAAAGAGAGTAAAACACAGAGAGGCTGTAAAAGGTAGAGAGAGAGACTAAGTTTGAGAGAGGGTGTAAGAGGAACTAAATCAGAGACAGGATGTAACAAGGAGTAATAAGAGAAAAGGAATACATCAGAGACAGGGTGTAAGAGAAAGTAAGTTAAAGAGAAAGTGTAAGAGAGTGTAACACAGAGTCAGGATGTAAAAAGGAATGAGTCAGAGAGAGGATGTTAGAAGGGGACTGATGGAAAAATAGAGTAAGTCAGGAAGAGAATATAACAGAGACTTATACATTTTTCATAATAATTGGTAAAGAAACCTTGGTGCATAAAGGAATTGTATTTTATAAATGAGCGAGGTTTCAGTACGGTAATGAAAAGCTTATACATGTGACCTTTTCTCTGTTTTTCAAATGTTATTCTACAAAAAGATTGTGAGGCCTAAGCAGGAGTGCAGATGAGATGAAGCCTGTCCAGGGGAGCACAAAAGGTGAGGCTTGTGTCCAAGAGTGCAGTGGACAGGACTTCATAAAGCCTATCCCCCACTGCACTCTTAGACACAACCCTCACCTCCTTTGCACCCCTGGACAGACCTCTCTTGCACTACACTCTTCAACACAGGCATCACCTCCTCTGCCCCCCTAGACAATCCTCACCTCATCTGAAACCCTGAATACACCTCAACTCATCTGCAACATTAGACAGGCCTCAGTTCATATACACTCTTGGACACGCCTCATCTCATCTGTACCCTGTTACCATCAATTATACGCAATGTATTGAGGTCTGTCCAAGGGGCACAGATTAGATAATGCTTCTCTAAGGGTCAGAGGAGGTAAGTCCTCTCCATCGCACTCATGGACACAGGCCTCAACTCCTTTGCACCCCTGGACATACCTCACCTCATCTGCACAATCCACTTCCTAATTTGAGGAAACACAGGTGACATCATTGTGAAAGGTTCAAATATATTTATGTAATCATGCACACACTATTTATTCCTTCTCAAAAATATAAAAGCCATTGATTTGCCCCAAAATCGTTTTTTTAATAACATTGTAGAAACAGAGCGCAGGTCCTATGTACAACCATTCAACTTCACTATTGAAACCTCACTATTTCACTAAATAAAAATCCTCTATCTTGCAAATGTAGATACCAAGCATTATTAAAAAGCATGACACAAACCAACAGCAAACAAGCTCAAAGCCTCATTTATGAGGCCCTGCGTCAGTTTTGCGCTGCTGATGCGTCACTTTTTGTGACGCATCGGCGGCATAAAACATGTGCCTTATTGCGCCATATTTAAAAAGTGACGCATCTAGGTAGATGCGTCACTTTTTAAACCCCTACGCCACATTATACCTGCGTCAGGTATAATGTATACAGAAGGGGCGTTCCCCCGCTAAAAAAGCCTCGTAATAGTGACGCAGTGAAATCTATGAGATTTCACTGCGTCACTTTTAGGACGCTGTTACGTCAAAATCTTGCGCCTGCCTCACAGCAGGCGTAAGACTGACACAAGCCCTTTCACATGGGGCTTTCCTCATGTGAGAGGACGCATTGCTGGAGTTGCATCACTTTTGTGACACACTCCAGCAATGCGTCACATTTGCGCTTACAGATATGTCAGAAATATTGACTTATCTGTAAGTCCTTGCGACATGATGCGTCATACATTAAATATAACGCATCATTGGTGTCGCAAGGAGTGCGAAGTGAAAAGTGACGCATCGCTGTTTTCATAAATAAGGCCCTCAGTGTGCTTCCTAATCTGAGGTAACACAGGTGACATGATTGTGAAAGGTTCAAATATTTTTATATAATCATGCACACACTATTTATTCCTTCTCAAAAATATAAAAGCCATTGATTTGCCCCAAAATCGTTTTTTAAATAACATTTTAGAAACAGAGCGCAGGTCCTATGTACAAGCATTCAATTTCACTACTAAAACCTCACTATTTTACAAAATACAAATCCTCTATCTTGCAAATATTCCTACCAAGCATTACCCAAAAAATGACCCAAACCAACAGCAAAGAAGCTCAGTCTGCTTCCTAATCTGAGGTAACACAGGTGACATGATTGTGAAAGGTTCAAACATTTTTATGTAATCATGCACACACTATTTATTCCTTCTCAAAAATGTAAAAGCCATTCATTTGCCCCAAAATCGTTTTTTCAATAACATTTTAGAAACCGAGCGCAGGTGCTATCTACAAGCATTCAATTTCACTACTGAAACTCATTAATTTGACCTAAAATAGTTTTTTTAATAACATTTTAGAAACAGAGCGCAGGTCCTATGTACAAGCATTTAATTTTACTACTGAAACCCTTGATTTGCCCTAAAATCGTTTTTTAATTAACATTTTAGGAACAGGGCACAGGTCCTATGTACAAGCATTCAATTTGACTACTGAAACCCATTGATTTGCCCTAAAATCGTTTTTTAAATAACATTTTAGAAACAGAGCGCAGGTCCTATCTACAAGCATTCAATTTCACTACTAAAACCTCACTATTTCACAAAATACAAATCCTCTATCTTGCAAATATTGAAACCATGCATTTTCAAAAAGCATCACACAAACCAACAGCAAAGAAGCTCAATGTGCTTCTTAATCTGAACTCTCTATTTATATTGAATGAATCATAACTCACCTTTACAAATGCTTTGGGAGATTGAGAACAGTGTCAGATACACACACCAATATTTCTTTAGCAGAGCAAAAGGTATGTTCTACAGGCACTGCAACCATTAATGGCACAGAAAACCTCTAATTCTACACACATATCCCTTTTTGTTAACCAATTAAAACTCTTCTCTCTCTATTTTCAAACCAACAACCTTCCCCCCCTCAGCCCTTTCTACCTGTTACCATATCAACTCCCTCCTCACTAAGCTCTCAGGGTTAAAAGTTTATTCTACAATGTTGCAAATGAACTCAGCAAGGATGTTTGACCTCTCAATACACCAGCTTATGAGGTGCAATGTTTCTTTAAATGACTTTTTCTTAACCATTCAAATGACTTCTTTCACAGAACAGAACCATGCACCCTAACTTTCAGTTTTCAACTTTCTGAATCCACCAATCATTGCTTGTGATTCAAGAGCACTGAAACTCCACAGTTTTTTTGTTGCAAACTCCTACTGTTCCAACTGCCATTTTATTCCTACACTTCATCTGACTGCACCAGAACCTCCTCTCACCATGTATTCTGTCTGGATTATTGGACATAGCTACATCCACTGGGCTCAAAGGTATGCAGCTCTCAGAAATTTTCACAACCTTGATTTACCAAATGTGCACATCAAATGGATTGGCCAAAGAGGATTGAGATGTCATCAATTGATACCATTGGTGAAAACCTTTCACCATCTGCCACACCCTGACCTTATAATTTTGCACTGTGGTGGAAATGACCTAGGCACTTTGACTGGGGTAGGTTTGGAAATGGTTTAAAGGACACCTTTGGGCAATTGATGACACTTTTCCCACAAACTGCCTTGGTATATTCCAATATATGCCAAAGACAGAAATGGAAGTGGTCCAACCAATTTTGTCCACAATTTGAGAAAGTACGGAAACATGTGAATAAATCTGTTTCTACTTACATGAGAGACTATGGAATGGGTTCAATATACAACAATAACTTGCGTTACAACATGCAAGATATCTACAGAGGAGATAGTGTGCACTTCTCAGATGAGGGGAATAGAATATTCCTCTTGAATTTAAGACTGTGCATTGGTACCTACTTGTAGGTACCTAAATCAGCCACACAACCCAAAAGCTCTTTTCAGGGCTACCCTACCTTTGATCACTCCAAATGATTATCTTTTTCTAACTTTTTGACTATTTTTCACCAAAGTACGCTCCCTGGTACGCTCCCCGGTACGTGTACCGGTCGCTCCCCTGCGAAAATATATATATATATATTTTTTGGTCTATATGGGCCTCCTAAGACCCCCTCAGAAAACCTAGGGGGTCAGGAGTGTCTACCGTACCCCCTTTTACCCATTCCCAACGTTGTTTGTACTCCATCTTGTGTCTTAATTCTTCCGAAACACAAGATAGAGGACTCCCGTTGCGCTTACCGGTTCGCGTACCGGGGCGCTCACCGGTAAGCGCTCCCCAAAAAATTTAAAAGTTAATTAACATAAAAACCTCTGTAGAGATGTTCACCAAATATAGAATAGGCCATACTACATACCAGTGCCTACCATTTTCCCAAATTTGAAGGAATTCCATTGAGCCATTTGAGCTGTAGCCCTGTCTAAATATCCTGAGTTAAATTACATGACAAAAACACATCTGAAGTGTTAGAATTTACAACCAATTAAAATGTTACTTTCATTTTCTACTATTATTTCCTGACATTTGATTGGTTATGTACATGAATATAAATGAAAAAAGAGGGAAACACAGCCATTTTGACTACAACTACCTGAGGTACATCTTGAAAGGATTTTCACATTTTTTCTTCTTCACCTCTCTCAAAAGTAAGTTGTTAATTTGTAAGGAGCACTTTAAGTTAATTAGTAAAAACGTTTTCTGATAGTTATTTACTGCCCCTCTGTCATAGTTATAGCTTGAGATACGCTTCTCTATTATATTTATGGATTAAGTTAGGCTTCTCTGGTATAATTATGAATTTACTTAGGCTTCATCACATGCATTTTTTTATATTTATACTTCCTGCCTGATACCATACACTGCCCAAAGATAACTTCACTGTTAAAAACACAGAAGTACCTGTCTGAACTTAAACCTAACAGTGCCCTATCTCTACTGATATATTTATTTTTTATGCAATTTACAGCACGAAAATGGAAGGAGAACAAAAGAAATTTAATATTTCATTCGAAATTGATCTGAAGAACAACCCAGAGGAAGAGATTGATGATTTAGACTTTTTGGATCAGTCTCTGGACGAAGAGTTAGTTAATTGTGTGGAAGAAATGGAATCATGGAATCCAAATGAGGACATTCCTGATGATATAATGTTGGAAGTTCTTTTAAATTTTTAAAAATCACAGCAATAAATTTTTATTTAATAATTAAAAATTGTTCGAGACATTATTCTTTTTTATATGTAATTCATGAAATAGTACCAAAATGAATATAATATAAAGTGAGACTTATAGTATACTGTGCAGCTTTTTTATGTTACATAGTAATTTTGCTCATAGTTACTTCCTTTCTCCCACTATATTATCTCCAATGTGTATTTGACATCTCTTTTTCATCTCCTGTCTCCATGTTGTTTCTGCTTTCCTGACAGACTATAGTATAGATTCCATACACCACAATAACTTCTGTAACAACATGCAAATTATCTACAGAGGAGATATTCTACATTGAATTTAAAACTCTGCATTGGTACCTACATGCTGGTACTTATATCACACACACAACACAACAACTCTATGCAGAGCTACCCTACCTCTAAGCACTTTAAATTATTATTTTACTGTTTCACTGGGTTTTCCCCTTGGTACGCTCCCCGGTAAGCTCCCCGGTGCGCGTACCGGGCGCTCCCCCCGCGAAAATCGAAAAAAAAAAAAAAAAAATGTTGTCCCGCTGGACCCTTTTATGGCCCCCACATCAAACCTAGGGGGTCAGGGGGAGTCTACTCTGCCCCCTTATGGGCATTTCCCCCTTTGTTTTTGCCACCTCTTGTGTCTCGATCCTACCGAGACACAAGATGGCGGCCGCTCCGGACTGTTTGGAATGTTTACAGACACCCGAGAGCCAATCAGCTTTCCGCGCGCGAACTCGCGTAGCGCGCTGGTACGCGCCCCGGTGCGCGCCCCGGTGCGCGCCCCGGTGCGCGTACCGGGGCGCGCTTATAGATATATATATATATTTTTTAACCTAAATTACTCAAAATCCACTGGAGCGCATATCTTGAGACATAGCAAAGGCACATCGGGCTACCAGTCCCTACAATTTTGCCAAGTTTGGGGGAAATCCATTCAGCTATTCAGGCTAAAAGTGAGTCCAACCGCCCTATGGAAATTAACATGTTGAAAACACGTTTTGGGACCCCCCTTTTATCTCGGCCCCCGCTTAACGAATCCCCCCAAACTTTCAGGGAAGGAGCGGAGCAGGCCATCTTCTTTGAGAAATTCGCGAAGATTCGTCCACCGGCGCCAAAGTTATTCCCAATAGAATGTTGCGGATTTCCTTTGGAAAGTAGATCCTAACTATAACTACCTACTGGCGACCGCCAATAGGTAATATATATATATATATATATATATATATATATATATATATATATATATATATATATATCCAAAACAGTTGCCTGTGTACAGAGAGCCCACGAACAGGTAAGTTCAATTTGCCACATTTATTCATGAAGGGAACAGCGAAGACCAGCCACCATGTCTCACATCATTATTCCAGTCCAGCCGACGCGTTTCGTGTTCACTACACTTCTTCAAAGGCCAAGGAGCAGCAGAGAGAGCAGAACGGCAATTTTCATGATGGCACCGTTGTATTTCATACTCAGCCCCAAAGGGGGCGTGGCCGCGACTGCGGCCCAATAGTCATTGTAGTGCCAACAATCTTTCTGCAGTGAGCAGCCACGCTTATTCACTCCAGAATGCTTACATTGTCCCCAAGTGGGTGGTGGGACATAGCTTGAGTCCCCGCTGTGCAATATCATCCTTCAAAAATCGGCATTCTGTTCCATAAACGGTGGCGTCGGTTGGCGTCATCGCATGGGTGTATCAACAACACCGGGGCTTACTCCACGGCTCAGGCCAGCCGCAAAACATTCAAAAGAGTTGCCTGTGTACAGAGAGCCCACAAACAGGTAAGTTCAATTTGCCACATTTATTCATGAAGGGAACAGCGAAGACCAGCCACCATGTCTCACATCATTATTCCAGTCCAGCCGACGCGTTTCGTGTTCACTACACTTCTTCAAAGGCCAAGGAACAGCAGAGAGAGCAGCGCGGCAATTTTCATGATGGCACTGTTGTATTTCATACTCCGCCCCAAAGGGGGCGTGGCCGCGACTGCGGCCCGATGGTCGTTGTAGTGCCAACAATCTTTCTGCAGTGAGCAGCCACGCTTATTCACTCCAGTATGCTTACATTGTCCCCAAGTGGGTGGTGGGACATAGCTTGAGTCCCCGCTGCGCAATATCATCCTTCAAAAATCGGCATTCTGTTCCATAAACGGTGGCGTCGGTTGGCGTCATTGCATGGGTGTATCAACAACACCGGGGCTTACTCCACGGCTCAGGCCAGCCGCAAAACATCCAAAAGAGTTGCCTGTGTACAGAGAGCCCACGAACAGGTAAGTTCAATTTGCCACATTTATTCATGAAGGGAACAGCGAAGACCAGCCACCATGTCTCACATCATTATTCCAGTCCAGCCGACGCGTTTCGTGTTCACTACACTTCTTCAAAGGCCAAGGAACAGCAGAGAGAGCAGCGCGGCAATTTTCATGATGGCACCGTTGTATTTCATACTCCGCCCCAAAGGGGGCGTGGCAGCGACTGCGGCCCGATGGCCGTTGTAGTGCCAACAATCTTTCTACAGTGAGCAGCCACGCTTATTCACTCCAGTATGCTTACATTGTCCCCAAGGGGGTGGTGGGACATAGCTTGAGTCCCCGCTGTGCAATATCATCCTTCAAAAATCGGCATTCTGTTCCATAAACGGTGGCGTCGGTTGGCGTCATCGCATGGGTGTATCAACAACACCGGGGCTTACTCCACGGCTCAGGCCAGCCGCAAAACATCCAAAAGAGTTGCTTGTGTACAGAGAGCCCACGAACAGGTAAGTTCAATTTGCCACATTTATTCATGAAGGGAACAGCGAAGACCAGCCACCATGTCTCACATCATTATTCCAGTCCAGCCGACGCGTTTCGCGTTCACTACGCTTCTTCAAAGGCCAAGGAACAGCAGAGAGAGCAGCGCGGCAATTTCATGATGGCACAGCGCACCACAGCTGCCCGCAAATGAGCCATTTAGGATGACTAGTGCCAACGAAAAGGGTTCAGCAGGTGACACCGAAGACTGGCTTCGGGATGGTGTCCTAGCAGCCTTTCAAAGGAGGTGATGCAATGGAGTCAGCAGTGAAAAAGGAAAAATAAAAAGAACTTTAACGTTATTTAAAATACCTTAAGGAATTGTGCAACATGAAACTACAAGTCCCAGCTAACCCTCGAACTGAAAACCCGACTGCCATCTACATCTCAGGTCCTACAAGACACTTCGTCTTTAAAGGAAGTGATTCCAAATTGCAGCATTGGAGGTAACGGATTTAATTAACACCGGACCTGCGAGCAGGAATGACATATCGACCCACTGAGGCAGCCCATGAACAACGAAGAGCGGAACTTTTTATAAACTCGAAAGGTTTGTGGAACCCTGCTGCACGCAATAAATCAGGCTTAATCCTTTGAGAAAAGTCAATGCTGACTGAAACGCGTCAGGAATGCCTAATAAGAACAATTAAATAAACACAAATTTCCTCACTGCTGAGGTAGCGGCTCGTTTCCCTTTTTTGTGAAGAAGGGTTTGTTTTTCATAAATATGGCGTGGTTCAGCCATGAGGATCGCACCACCAGCACAGCTGCCCGCAAATGAACCATTTAGGATGACTCGTGCCAACGAAAAGGGTTCAGCAGGTACACCGAAGACTGGCTTCGGGATGGTGTCCTAACAGCCTTTCAAAGGAGGTGATGCAATGGAGTCAGCAGTGAAAAAGGAAAAATAAAAAGAACTTTCACGTTATTTAAAATACCTTAAGGAATTGTGCAACATGAAACTACAAGTCCCAGCTAACCCTCGAACTGAAAACCCGACTGCCATCTACATCTTAGGTCCTACAAGACACTTCGTCTTTAAAGGAAGTGATTCCAAATTGCAGCATTGGAGGTAACGGATTTAATTAACACCGGACCTGCGAGCAGAGATGACATATCGACCCACTGAGGCAGCCCATGAACAACGAAGGGCGGAACTTTTTATAAACTCGAAAGGTTTGTGGAACTCTGCTGCACGCAATAAATCAGGCTTAATCCTTTGAGAAAAGTCAATGCTGACTGAAACGCGTCAGGAATGCCTAATAAGAACAATTAAATAAACACAAATTTCCTCACTGCTGAGGTAGCGGCTCGTTTCCCTTTTTTGTGAAGAAGGGTTTGTTTTTCATATATATATACATACATATATATATATATATATATATATGTATATATATATATATATATATATATATGTGCGCTCGCGTGTAAAGACACAGCCACACTCGCGGGGAGAAACTTGAACTCGCCTTTCTTGCCACAGCGTGCTTGAATAGCTGAGGAGCTCAAGAGAAAGTGATTCAATCCCATTTCGCCGTGGAATTCCTGACGCGTTTCGAAGGCTCCCGCCTTCTCTTCAGAGGATTTGGTGAACTGATGATGGGAATGCAGGTACCAGCCCTGATAATGATCATGGCACACCCCTGATGGGCAGTCCAAATGTCCCAGTGCCTGATGGGACTGGTAGTCCTGTTTAGTCTTGGCGCCCCATGTGTGGATCAAGGCGGACGAGTGGTCTCCCCTCGCCAACCAGACGACCTCACGGTAGCGGAGTAGCAGACGGATATATGCCCGTCAAACTAGCAAGCTGGATTCCAAAGAAATCCTGAGCCGCTGAATCCCAGGCGGCAAAAGCAGAAAAAATACAGGATGCTCAATAACAGGCCATCAAACACTGTAAAGTGCAAGCAGTCATAATACTTTATTCAATGCAATTACGGGCAGCTGCCCTCCATGACGCGTTTCGCTGATCACATGACGCGCCACCGTAGGTTGTGCCTTATATGAGCAATAAAAGCCTATCAGCTTATAAAATAGGCTGAAAGGTTAAGTTTTTTTAAAAGTACAAATAATATGTGAGACAATCATATGCAGAGAACTCAGTAATAACGGCAATGACCCACAAAACAATAAACATGGTGTTGTGCAACCCAAACATTTGAAATAGTACATTTTTAAGGATGTTACATCTATCATATTCAAAAGAAGAAGTTACGTACATACACAAAAGGCATTATCCTTAATGAAAAACACTGCTCCCTTAGACTTGCATAAAGAGCATAGAGATTGACCCCGCCTATGACAAACCTCAAACATCTACCGCAAAACCAGAGCGCCTATAACAGGCACATCAGAAGCTCCAAATCTTCTAATTTTCATCAACATCTTGATATGGCCACTAACCGACCCAAAAGGCTGTAGTAAATTGTTAAAAATCAAACTAATGGGAAACAGGATTCTCCCACCTCAGACATTAAACTCTACCAAATTGTGAAGTATTCTCCTTCTTTTTCGAGAAAAGAAAATGTATTGACATTGATCTCTGGAATGCTACAAATCTCTTCAGATCAAAAACCCAAAAACATTGCACCTCCATATCACAGGCAGAATATCCTGGTAGTCATCCCTCCAAACCTAAAATCAATGCCTGTTGGTCCATCTTTCAGACATTCAATGAAACTATGATATTAAAGCGGCTAACTTACATAAAATACTCAAACAACTTCAAAGACCCTCTTCCCTCCAAATTACTCATTGTGACAGTACACAGCTAGCTGCGTTCATAGACCAGAATCATCAATGCCTCTCTTACACAAGACTCCTTTCCTGACTGCCTAAAAAGTGGCCAAGTCACCCCTATCTTAAAAAAAGTCTGACTCAGACCTTTCTGATCCCAACAACTAATGTCCTATTTCCAGCATTCCAACTTTCACCAAGCTCCTGAAAAAAAGTGCTTATCAGCAACTCGGCAATTACATTGCTCAATACCAGGTACTCGACCTTTGCCAACCTGGCTTCAGACCGGGTCACAGTACTGAAACTGCCATGGTAAACATTGTCGATGTGTCCTTATGCTTACTCAATCAAAACAAGTCCTGCTTACTAATCCTATTTGACCTATCAGCGGCATTTGACACTTTCAAACATGAGATTCTTATTAACCATTTACAACATAGGATGGATCTTGCTGGTACTGTCTTAAAATGGTTCTCCTCATTCATACAAACAGATCTCAAAGAGTCTTGATCAATCATTCCCTAACCAACCAGACACTAGTCACGATCAGCGTTACCCAAGTCTCTATGCTGTCCCCCACCCTGTTCAACCTGTTCATGGAACTCCTGACCAAAATCCTCAAACTCTCTAATATCTACTACCCCATGTATGCTGATAATGAGCAACTTAACATGAAAAAACCTCATGTGAAGACATCAGCATCCTTAATAACACCTTGACTAAATCTCAATACTGGCTTACTCTCAACGACGTAAAAATTAACAACCTCAAAACCAAATTCTTATCAATCTCTCCACCGAACTCCACCTTTAACATCAAGTACTGGCTCCCACTCCTTACAGCCTTGAATTGTACCCCTCATACTGTTGAATCAGCAAATCCCTACGAATAATTTCTAGACATCAATCTTTACATGCAGAGCCACATCAGCGCCTCCATTAGAGGGGCTATTCACCAACTTCACGCATTAGGGAAACTTAAACCCTACATGCCCACTCAAAATAGCAGTTCAAGCTCTTGTGATCTCCAAACTTGCCTATGGAAATGCTACCCTCCTGGGCCTTCCAAAAATAAAACTTGCACCTCTGAGGGATACCCTAAATGTGGCTGCTCGGCTCATCACAACACTAAAAAAAGTGTTCACATTACCACTGTCATTCATTCAACTGAACTTGCTACCTTATGAGACTAGGGGGCACATGCATCAACCTATTTAGGAAGTGCAAACGGTGCGAATCGGTAAATTCGGCCGTTTGCACTTCCTAAATACGTTTTTGGGATGCATCAAACTCATTTTCAATATTCGTATTTTTTTGCATTTCTTAAAAATGCAAATGCATTGAAGGAATCGCATTTGTGCGATTCCTTAAATGCAATGCATCAATTTAAAAAAAAAATGCGAATTTTGAAATTGGAAGTGCAAATTACCACGAGGTTGACCCTCGTCGTAATTTGCGAAAATGTGTCAAAAAGCAAAAAAATTCATTTTTTAAACTGTCATGTTACAGACACACATGTCCTTAGGACATGTGTGTGTGAAACATGCACTTTGAAATGCATTTCAGGGGTGCAGGGGGGGGGGTCCTCTGGACCCCCCCCTGCACCCTTGGAATGCATCAACAAATTGCGAATTTGTAAATGCCTTCCCATTGACTCCTATGGGCCTTTTGGCCCATAGGAATCAATGGGAATTGCGAAAATGCACTTAAGAATTCGGTATTTATTTGGGATTCGGTAAAAATTGCGATTTTTACCGAATCACAAATAAATACAGAAAAAAATGATGCATAGCATTTTGCAATTCTTAATTTGCAATTCGGTATTTTTCGCAAATTAAGAAGTGCAAAATGTCTCAATGATGCATGTGCCCCTAAGATTCTTAAAAGAATTGCCAGCATGAAGCATATAGCTATCAACCAAAATACTCCTTGCTACCTGACCCAGAAACTGGTCCTATCTGGTGGGATTAGATCCTCTTGTAACACAAGCTCCCTACTGCTGAAACCGTAAAAATTCAACAAAAAGAAAACCTACCACCGTACCTCATCTGGATCAGCCCCTAAAATCTGATACTCTCTTCCCGCAAACATCAGACACTACCCTTTGACAATCTTCTTCAAAAAAGAAGTAAAAGTGATATTACTGAATACCTTCCTTGTTCGACTTTCTTCGCTTATTTTTATGACAACACCTATTTGTTTCCTGTCAATCTTCCTCTCACCTCATCATGAAAGTATACTGCATTTAAAGCCTAGCTACCGATTTAGACATGCTTCTTGATAACACCATGTGGGGGAAATGTGCAATGAAGTGGCAGAGCGTGTCGTTAGCCTCCTGAGCTTAACCACATGCTCCGAAACTTCGGAAACGCGAGGCTGCACCATATTTACAAGAGTGTGGCGCAGCCTAGCTTTTCCCCCTGCGATGGTGCTAAGTTTAACAACTTAGCGCCAACACAGGAACCCTTGCACCAGAGTGCAAGGGTGTCTGTGTGCATGGGAGGATTGGTTATGTGTAGGAAGGTGTCCCTTCCTGCACATAAACAATCCTAAAACGCCATTTTGTAACTTTTATGTGTGCTGCTTCATGCAGCACTGGTCTTAATTTTGGCACTGCCTCCTATGTTCGCCACCCTTGTGCATAGGAGGCAGCACCAAATACAATGAGTATTGCGGTGGAACGCCTCCCATAACACCCACAGTACGCCACTTTAACACAAAACATAGCGTGAAAGGGCGCCTTATGTACAAGGCTGCGTTAAGCCACATTAAGTGGCTTAAAGCTGCCTTCACATAAGGCAAGGGTCCTATCACCACGGGAACGTCACAAAAAGTGATGCTCCCGTGGCAATAGGGGCTTGTACATATGATCCTGTGTCTCTTTGTATTATCTGAGCATATTCAATGTTATTTCCATTGTACAGCACTCTGTTTTCACCCTGCTACTCTGTGTTTTACCAAAATGTACATTCTTCACTATTTTCCATTGTACAGCGCTCTGTTACCAGAAATGATCTTGTTTGCGCTATATAAAACTTCATAATGAAAATAAATAAATACAAATTTGTGGAAGAGGCATGTGTTGTATTAACATATGACCACAACATATTATCTCGGTACTGTTGGATAATTTGCAAATTGTACGTTATTTCAGGACTACCACGGTGTTGGGGAAGTTCCTCCGGTTCAGGATACAGTTCAAAACTACAAACTTGAGTTCTTGTCTGAAAATGGAGGACTTACAACCATGAGGTTCAGCCGCAAGTTCAGAACATGTGATCCCTTTGATGTCGATGTCACAGTAAGTGGTTATCATATGAGGGAGGATGGTTGCCCATGACATAGACAATAATGTAAATGTAAATGTAAATGTGTTTGTATTTTATATAGCGCACTTCTACCCAGAGGTCTCGTAGCGCTGTATTCATACCGCTGCGGAACCCTTCCTGGCTTTCCTGTGAGATGTCCACTCCTGGGCCACCCCCAAGGTGAAGCCAGGCATCCAAGCGCTGCTGGGGCAGTTGTAATGTGATGTAATAAAGAATCCCAAATTGTGTCTTGCATGATCAGCCTTATCTCTTTGATCACTGTTCCCTAGCATAGTGGTTAGGTGTGATGACCACCATAGGGCGAGATGGCAGCATCCTCGCAATCTAATTTCTCGTGATGGTGATTTAGTGCTGCTGTTGTCTAGTGGTTACATCTTAACTGAATGCAAAAGAGATAACCATTATAAAGGATGGGTAAAAATATGCCCCTGCAAAGTACAAACATGGGTGATAGTTAATTTATTATTTCCATCCCACACCCAACCTCACCCCTGCCAGAGAATCTAGAAAAATGTAGTTAGAGGTTGAAAAATTCAACAGTAACATTGTCTATCTTCCCCTCTATAGGCAGACACCCAGCGCATCATCGCCGCGTATGGGACTTCTGACACCATTCGCTATCACGGACCCAGTCAACGTTTCATGGCATCTGTCCAGTTGCTGTCAGAAGCACCAGTAGCAGAACCAGATCCAGAGCCATCCTTCACCTATGACATTAAAATGTCCAATGTGAGCATCATATGTAAAGTTCATTAACTTGTATCCAATTATTCGAACGAAACTGTGCTCCTATGTTTGACGGAGGGATCATTTGGATTCTGGGCATTGAAAACTGTTTATACAGGCATCTGAAGACTCTTCTGGCTTGGCACAGCTTTTAAAACACTGCAATAGGACATGATTTATAGCTTTAAATACCTGTTTTCTACTGCAAGTGGTAAGACAAATGGTAGTTAATGTTACTCATTGGGTTACATATTAGTAATAGGTGCAGTGCAAGTTTTTTGGTGCTTGTATCAAAATTTGAATCAAGCAGGGCCACTCCTCCGTTCTGGCGAAGGGCCTGGGGATCTGGGTTCGAGTCTCGGTAACGACGCCAAAAACCCCCTGTGATTGTGGGCAAATCCCTTAATCTCCCCGTGCCTAAAAAAAAGAAAGTGTGTCCTCATGTAACGTAACTTGTGCTATGTAAAGCGCTCTGATAACTGATTCGGTTCGGTTCTAGTTCGCGCTATATAAAACTCTGCAAAAAAAAAAAAAAAAAAAAAATCACAGTGCTGCTCTCATACTGGTAAATAGCAGCACAGTGCTTGCCCTCTGGGAGCCTGTGCAGAGTGACCAGTGCTGGGAGAGATTAATTGACAAAAATATGCCTATGAAAATATAGCCATACCAAAATATTGTGGCCAAAATATCGATGTCAAAAACATCGCCATCCTATTTTTATAATGGTAAGAACAAAAATATTGTTGTCAATAATAAGGTTGTATTTAATATTGTGTTTTAAATATATATACATTTCAATATTAGATATATTTAATAGTAACATTATTTAATAAAAATAGAGTACATTTAATATATAATCAACAAATACAAGTTCACTTTTTAAAAAAAGTTAAAGAAACATATATATTAAACAATACCCTTTCATATATTTACATATATATAATTAAAAACTTTTATTACATTTATAATTTTAACATATACTTTCAGATTTTTTTAATAATGTAATACTATAATAAGGTAAGTGGGTAAGTGGTTTTATTTATTTATTTTTCATGTTCCCTTCTTATGTCGAATCCACTACCCCACACCCCACCCCGCACCCACCCCACCTCACCGCCCCACAGCGTTTACCTGTGCAAGCCACTGCCGCACTAGGGATAATGTTGGATTGCGGAGGGATAAAATTGACTATTCCCACCTCAGTCACTGTAACAGTAGGGAAAATATTGGATTGCAGAGGGGTAAAATTTACTATTTGCACTCCAGTCAGTGCAACAGTAGGGAAAGTGCTGGAAAGCGGAGGGGTCAAATGTACTCTTCCCACTACATTCAGTGCAACAGTAGGGAAAGTGTTGGATACTGGAGTGATCAAATTTCCTATTCCCACTCCAGTCAGTGCAACAGTAGGGAAAGTGTTGGTTGCGAAGGGGTCAAGTTTACTATTTAAACTCCGTTAACTTCATCAGTAGGGAAAGTGTTGTATTGCGGAGGGGTAAAATGTAGTTTCCCACTCCTTGCAGTGGAACAGTAGTAAAAGTGTTAAGATTGAGGGGTAAGATTTACTGTTCCCACTCTAGTCAGTGGAACAGTCTGGATAGTGTTGGATTACAGAGGGGTAACATTTTCTATTCCTGCTCAAGCCAGTGCAACATTAGAAAGTAAAAAATTCTCTTCAACATAATCAAATGAATGCAAAAACACAGGGGCTTATTAGGACAGCAGAGGACCACCACCGCACGGCCGGTGGTGGCAACAGCCGGCCCTGCATTGGCGGGTTCTTCTACCATCTAACATAATTTATCCCACCGCCAAATTAGGATGGCGGTGGGAACATGACAGCGTTCGCAGCGGAAGCAAAGACCGTCTGCCGCCAGCAATCGGAACGGACGGTGCAGGGGGCCCAAAATAGTGGCGGTGCCTAGCAGGCATCGTCCACCAGTTTAGGATGCATGCCAGAACCGGCATCATGGAAAAGCATACAAAGTTTTGCATCTGGGCCCTTTGCAGGCCCCCGGGAATGTGGAGGGGTGGGGGACCGCACCTGGGGGGTACCTATGGTGCCCCCCTACATTGCCATGCCCAGGGTGGCAGGCAAAGCACACATTGTGCATGGCAATGTACAACGTGCCTCTTTGGTATTGCGGCGGGTGCTGTCTACAGCACCGTCCTCCACAATGTTAAAGATCAAATGCGGCCACCAGGGTGGCGGTCAGATCCTTATTAGTGGTGCGGGACCGCCGCATCACTGGCGGACGCTCCCAGCACCGCTAGGGTGGCGGGCACACAAATGTCCGCCCGCCATCCTAATAAGCACCTTAGTAAACAAAGAAAATATACATTTTATATGAAAAATCAAATAATAGATGAATACATATAACAATATTAAGTACATCTCATAAATAACTTCAAATATTAAAATAATTAAAGTAAAAAAAATACTTTTTTATTTAAATACATGACTTTATGTAAATTTATTTATTAGCAATTTATTTTTATTTAGCTTACTTCCCAGCCTATACCCCTGCAGAACTCTCAACCCAGAACTAAAATGTAAATTTAAAAAACTAAGTATTTACACTAACATAAATATTTTTCAATAAACTAATTATCAGTAATTGAAAATTGATTTTCCTAAATTATAATTGATTCCTACAATATACCCACACAAAACATTCCTAAAATGTAACTTAGCCCAAAAGTAATTACACACTTAACATAATGAATTATTAATTTAATATTTATCAATTCAACAATTAATTTGAATTTATTTAAAATTAATTTGCTTCTCACCCTATACCCCTACAAACCCACAACCCACTCCTCAAGTAACAGAATTATCAATTCAATAATTATTAATAATTAAAAACTAAATATGTATTACTTATAATTAATTTACTTCCCACACTGTATGCCTCTAAACCCCACAAGAAAACATAAAATAAGAAAACAATATTTACACAATTAACATAGTTAATTATCAATTTAATAAAAAATATTGATTAACTACTAATTATGAATTCATTGAAATTAAATTACTTCCCATCCTGTACCCTATAAAACCTACAACTCACTCATAAAATGTTAATAAAAAAATATTTGCACAATTAACATAATGAATTACCAATTAAATAAATAATATTAACTTAAAATGAACTATTCATTTATTATAATACAATTACTTCCCACCCTGCACCCCTATAACCTCACAATCCGCTACGTTAATAAAAATCTCAAAAAAGAATTACATTAAATGTCATATCTACTAAAAATTTAACAACTATATTAAAAAAATAAACAATAAATATACAAAAAATATGCATCATATACATTTAAGATATATAACAACAAATAAAAAAAAATCATAAAGAACTATGGGACTGAGTACAATGTCGGGCTGATGCAACCGTATCGGTCAGGAACCGCCCGAACATAGGTCAGCATTTCCGACCTCGCAACTTGGATGCCAGTCGAAAAGGCTTGCAACACAAGCATCCATAGTGAAATGGATGTTTGTAAACATCCCTGCACCGTGTCACAGCCTCAAGGTGCAGGCATGTTTACAAACATCCATTGGGATGTTTAGGAGGCACATGGTGCCCCCTAGGCCCACGGCTGGGGGCCATGGGGAATGGGCCTTGCTAAGGGCCCCCAAAGTCATTTGCCATCAGCCTTTCCATGTCGGAAAAGGCCGACATGTAACGTCTGTAGGAAAATGATATCATAATTCTGACAGCGAAGCCACAGTCATTAGGGGATTATGGTGTCTCCCTCCACCCTATGCCTCCGCCCGCTGCATTGTGATGTGGCGGGCAGACCGCAGGGGCAAATGTTAGTCAGTCAGACAGTGCTATCGCTGTTGAACCCCCACCAACATCGTAACCAGACCCAATATTTTTGTAAGCGTTATAAATGACTTTGATATTTTAAAAAGCGATATTACTTACCTACAATAGATATTCTTGGCAATGATATTCTTGTGGATGATATTCCAATATCACAATATTTTGGAGACAATATTTTGATACAGGGATATTTTAATTTCAATATTTTGTCTGAATACCATCGGGAGAGAAGTCCAGAGGTGACAGCTGCATGGAAAGGTAAGTGGTCTCATTTATTTACCCCCACGCCCACACTCCCACCTCCCGTTCACGTTGTCTCATGCTTCCATGTTTAGTGAGCTGCCTCTGAAATCAAGTATGTTTGGTGCCCCAGGCAAAGTATGTTATTGCTGCAGGAGCATTCCCCATCCATCCTCTCATTAAAAGGAACTGTCACTCTTATGTATCTGTCTTTTCTGAAAAGAACAGCTGTAAGTTTTGAGCCTCCCATTTCTTTCTAATTCTAACTCTTTTCTTTGTGTGACTGTCATTTTTTAAAAGTGGGATATAACATTTTTCAAAGCTTTATTTCTCATGTGCTCTGTTGTTAATATTGTATCTCCTATAGTAATTACATGCTGATGTAAATATATGTTGTTATTGGTAATAACTGATGCGAATTAACAAGAATACACCCTGGAGTGGGAAATGGTGGATGGGAAGGGCAATACTCCCCTGCAATCAACAGCAGGTACAGGGGATTGTGGCCGCTGGACAATGGTGTGTACGGGAGGTATACAGGGCGCTGAGGGAGTAACCATGAAAAATGTGTTTGTGGGGGGAATGTTACAATATTGATAAATATTTTACTAATAACTCTAATATTTAGGACAATTTTTTTTTAATGATATCCAGGTGGAGGTATATTGTTACCATACTGACTTTTGGCCAAGCAGAAGTGGAGACTTCAGGGTGGGTGCGGTACAAGTTATAGCTTTGCAAGTGTGTGGCTCCCACCAGATAACTGGGACCCACTGCTTCCTGACACCACTTCCACTGTTGCCCTAAGCAGCCACCTTGTGACTATAGAATCAGTTAGTTTCCAACTGGTACAAAGGGCCACAGATTTTGCTTCCCATTTTCTCCTTCTTAAGGAGCTTCATTCTGTTGCAGTTCGAAAAATAACAGAGTTGCAAATCTTTTGTTTAAGAATGTATGCGGGGCTAGGAATGAGTCAAGAAGTGACCTTTCTCTCTCCAAAAGCACCTTTCAAAATATAATAGTCTCATTCCTTAGACTATTCAATGAGGCCCAATCAAGTACAGATTCCTTGATAAAACTAAATGGAACATTACTACATGTTCATTTCTAATGTCTGAAACTCACTACAGGTCCCACTCTCTGTCTGAGCATTATTATAGGGTCAACAGGTCAACTCTCATGATTGAACATTACTGCATTCCGGACACCCCCGCCGGATATGTAGTCCTATAGTCATGGTAGCACACAGTGTCATTCAAATCCCCCTAGTCCTTCCCAGGGAGTGAATAGTTTCTGGCAACCACTGAACATGACAACCCTAAAACCTTAGGGATTGTGGATACAGTACAGTACTTTTTGCTCAGTCACTCACACTCACGTGTCCTCAGAGAGATACACAGATTAAACAATGGAGCATTTTCAATAAGTATTTATTGAACCTGCATCATTCTAGTGTAAAACATATGTGCTGCAGGAACCATTAGACACAAGCAAATGTATTGGATCACGAGCACCGAAAGAGTAAATAGTAAAAAGATTTCTACCATAGCGCTAAAGCAGTGGATATATGCAGGCATATAAAAGAGTAATCCTTAAGTACTCCTACTAATGCTTACCCAATCTAAGTATACCTAGATGTACCTAACATGTATATAGATATAAAGCATCTGTGTGGGTGTACGAAGCCAAGAATCCCCTAGGAGAAAGCCAACCTTATTACCTTGTCGAGCGAATGAAGGACCCCGTCTTGGCTTCGAGTAGGACACCCCCGCAAGGGATGTCAAATCATGTTGATGATTCAGCATGCAGGACACTGTGTCAGCATGGTAGTGTCTCCTCTGTACGCCCAGTGATGGTGTGCTTCTTTTATACCAAAAAGGTACCCAAAAGGGTTCTACCTCGATTGATATATTGTGGTTGCAATTATGCAAATCAACCTAAATCAATTGCAACTGTCCACAACAGACTCATCATTCAAGGATGACGATGGTGTTGACAGAGTTTGCAGGGATTAAGATATGATACCAAGAATCCTCATGCATAACAAATGAGAGAAGTTTTTAGGGAAAAACACACAACATTTGTTCATCTCAGAACTTGGCAAAATGTCAGCGCCAAACCAGTTATATAGGGAAAGGTAGGACGAATGTAGGTGAAATTTCACCTTACTATATAGGCCTAACTTATAAAGTATAACATCCACTCCTCATCCAAAGGGCGTTAAGGTCATCTGATGCTAAACCAAACTTTTTAAAAGCATACAAGCATTTATAAAATCAACTGCTAAAAACATCTAAAAACTTTTCATGTTAGAAGATGCTAAGAGAAAAAGTATGTCTGAAAAAAAATTAAGCTCTCAAAAGTCCACTAAGGGGTCGATTCCGATGTCGGTCAGAAAGCCCTATGGCCGACTCCGTCCTGTAGAGCTTTCCGAGCGACTCGCGCTTTGTGGCTTCGAACGACCAAATACGATGCAGTAGAGTGCTTACGGAGGCGGGTCACTCGGAGTCCCATTGAAGTAAAGTGGAGGCCTGTTGTATGCCTCGTGCATAGGCTCCCATAGCGAAAAAGATAGGTCGCTGTAAAGGGGGCCCCCTGTCTTGGGAATGCCTTGGTGCCGATGGCGCCGTGTATGCATGTGTATGCATGTGTAGTAGGGACCCTTGGGTCCACCCCGTAACGGAGTCGTAGGGTTCTGGGTGAAGGGGGGGCATTATGGAGTTGGAGTCTCCGAGTTGGTCTGGCTGTTCGACGTGCGCATAGTACTTGCTTGGCCAGATATTGGGCCCATTACGGTGCACATCGGTAAAGTCGGAGTCATCCAGACGGCATCACTGATGGGTATGGGTCGTTCGGAGTGCAAGGCTATCCTCACATCATACTTGCTCGGTCGTAATGCGGTCAGAGTTGACCGGAAATCGCGCTTATTAAATGAAGTCACTCCTCACGGAAGCCGCTTGGAACCCCTCTCACTGACACCGGAATCGACCCCTAGGAGTCAATATATGATTAGGCTCAATGAGGACATCAAAAGCCATGGTGCTCAGTGCAGAGCAGAAAAATAAAACAATGCTATATTTTCATTCCAATTTAGATGTTTTTAAGACATCACTGTCACTCGCATTCGCAGATGACGGTTTCTCCAACACCTTGTGTATCAGGTCAATTGAAAAACCATTTTCCAGTTTCCACAGCAGCCACTAAGGAAGCACTTGATACCTGCATGCCCATTGAAGAGTCGTTGTCAATTCTGCCAGGAGCTGAAGCATCCCGTCGAGGCTCGAAGAATGCCATTATCAACATGGGAATACGCTGGGGACATCGATACCCATGGTCCTTTAAGGGGTCAAGGAGTACATCTATATCTAGTGATACAACTAAGGGAAGTGTCAGACACATATCCAACATGCAGAAGAGGCAGTGGAATACAGGCATGATGCGGTCAAATCATGCCGGCCTGAACAACAGGAGCCAATGCTCACTTAGCCCCTGAAGCCGAGGTGTGCCCAGATGGAGCACCATGTGCTCACGAAAGTGTTGTACCAGCACGGCTCTTGGGACTGAGACGTCCATTGCGAAGCAGATAGATTGAAATCAGGATGCCCACTACAAGTAGTAGGACCAGCGGAAGCCCTCCAAAAACGCTTCCCAATACGGAGTGTATCAAGGATGTAATTACTATGAAGGTAGTCTGAAATGCGCTAAACAGTCCAGAGCCTATACGTTTAAATTTGTTTATCATCCCCCTCATTTCAGACAGGTTAAAGATACAATGAACCATTTCCTTGAAATGGAGAGGGAAGTTTGTATGGACTAGAGCTTGTATCTCAGATGAAGACCTTGGAACCTGGAGATCAAAAGTCTCTCTGGCTGAGGATAAGGCCACATCCTTCTGAAAAAAGCATGATTTCAGTCTGCTCAGAGAATCAAACCGTATAAAGGAAACATTCAGCAAAGGCCATAGTGGTGCCTCCCCAACTGTGTGGGCCGGTGGAAACAATACTTGCATACAACAAGTAACCCTGGAACTTGCTGTGACTAGAAATGCGATGCCTGGTACCACCCCACACAGCGGCCTGGATCATCCAGCATTTAGTAACTCCCATTCGATAGTAACTCAAACACTGGATGAAGCACTGCAGCTGGATGAGCCCTCCAAAAAGCAGGACACGTTTGCAACTGAACCATTACAAGCTCTGTGAAGTGTTACCTCTCTGCACACCAAAGATCCACTAAATGCATTTTCACAGTTTGAACCACTGAGAAAAACTTTAGTGTCCTCATTCCTACATCAAATCTGTACGGTAGTTCCCAGTACTCATGTATGAACCCCTCACCCAATGCCTCATAACTGCCTACCTAATGGTGCTGGAGCAGTATTGAAATTGGAAGGTCACGACTGACAGTGTAAAATAGGCATGGATCAAGATTTAGCATTCTGTGGGGGGGACTCAGCCACAGAAAAAAAGGTCAAATTTTTCAATCTGCAACATAGTGTATTTTGCATCTCTTTGTGCAATAACCCTCTGTCTGTTCATTAGATTGTATGCAGCAAACATGGAAATGCTGTTGATGTAATGCCGGGGCACGTGGCTAGAACGCAAGGATTGTAGCGCAATTGCGATTATCCATGTTGTAAAATAGACAAATCTTATTTCATTATATTGATAGTAGAAGACACAATGTTGCCCAGTGAATACATTCTGGACGAGAATGTGGTCATGCCATTGTGGATCACAGCCAAAGCCATTTCTAGGTTAACTGTATCTGTTTCAAGCAATCTCTCAGCAGCTTCCTGTTGGGAGATCTTCCATATTTCATTGTAAATAGCGTATATGATGCTCATACGACCTGGCTTCAGGGGACCTAACAAAAAATCCTTAAGATCCATGTTGGCTGATAGCAGGGACAAGTGTTGTTTCACCTGAGACAATGCCAAGGTTTTTAGCCACTCAGGGCATAAATTCCCGACACTGTAAGATGTCACCACCCCAAGTGTTCTGACTGTACATAGCGTGGGTCAGGCCTATGGATACTAAACCCTTCAGTGGTACCCCTTAATCTTGACTGGCACCTACTTGTGTCTATAGGTCAAATCAGCCATCCCTTCCAATTGGAGTCAGATTAATTATACAAACCAATATGCATCATGGCATCTAGTGTATCCTCACTGTGTGATGTATAATTTTACCAACCCTCAAAGTGTGTAAGTGAGGGAATCAGAGGTTTATTCAATTTCTTAAACCTGGCTAACACAAGACAGGAAGTCTGTTGCACAGTTGTGTTCAGGAAAATATTCTGAGTGGGTATAAGGCATGCTCTAAACAAGTCCTCGGTTCCATGAACCTGCCAATCTTCAGTCCCCCAGACAAATTTTGTGTTTATTGCGTACCTCCAGTAGTTGAAACCCTGCAAATACAGCTGGGAAACTAAAGAAGCAGAGGATATCAGCTTGGTGTTAGTCAGGATATTTTGCTTTGCAGATGTTGGTGCAAGCCCATAACAATGAGTATTAAACCCAGAAAAATAAGCAAACATCTGTGCAAACGTGTTAGAACTACCTTTTTGGTGGTGTCAGGTAATGTTACCATTGACGATGAGTGAAAACATTTCATAGGATTCTTGCTTTGTGCAAAAAAATGGTCACCATAATGCTGCTAACAAAAAATGGTGTCAAAATTAGATGTTTAATCATACAATTCATTGCGAGCAAAGGCGGCAGAATGTTCTAAATTAGACATCATAGTGCAAACAGTTTCAATGTCCTAATCATGAGAGATTGTATTAGACGTAATTAAATCATTCAAAGTACATTTTAAACTTATGTAGGATTTTTAAAAGTTCAGTAGGACCATACACATCAAAGGAAACCCTATCCCATACTATTTCTTCAGGAACTAGTACTGCTCTAATGTTCACTAAGGACAAGTCTCTTTGTTCATGGTGTGATAATGTGTGTGTTTTCAAGACCAAGTACACATGTTTTACTGCAGAGCATTCAGGGAGGTAATGTGCTTTCAGGAGCAAGAAAAAGACTGCTACCATACCAATCCAAATTATTAGGAAAAGTACACCATTTGCAAGCCAGGGATAAACAAGGTAAGTCATTTTCAGCCAAAGGTAGAACCCACAAATGTGTTGCTTGTAGGGAACAGGTGGTTGCGGTGTCTCGGGTTCGTTTGGATCCGATGAAAAGTCATTATATTTGATGAAATAGCCAGAAGCAATTTGATCTATCCTTGGTAGCCCCGCAGGTTTTGTAGAACTGGTAGATGACTTATTTCAAGACATATTCACATAGATGTGGGTGTTTAGCCAAATTGAATTCTGTGTTTCATTTGTAATTTCATTTTATTCACTTTCAAAAGGGACAAGCTGCATTCCACTGTTGATAACTCCTTCACTTCGCAGAGTTGAGCCATCAAATGTTTTTAGTCTTTCCATCCGAGCTTCCTGTATGGTAGCGAGAGGAGATCAGTGGCTACCCAGGAGTCCACGTGGCCTACTGTTAAGAATCAGCCACATTGTGTGGTTAGATCGGATCTATTGAGATTCATCTCTTTTTTTTTAATGCCGGCAAGAGGCAGAAGAAGTTCAGTTCTTGTTCCTTCGACAGCCAGGACAGGTAAAGGTGACCTGTAGGATGTTCCAAATTCTTTCTTGTCCGCAATCCTTGCTCTGACCAGATCCCCAACCTCAGGGATCCAGCAAGTCTTTTCGGAACAGCTTTCCCTTCTCCAGTGGTGATGTGTTTTAAGTGAGCGTTGCTTTGTAATGCCCGGAATTCATTGAGTTCCTATAAAACAGCCAATTGATCATTGATATCAAATGTTTTTATATTCGTCACTGTGCTGCCACTATCGGCGTCAGGTATCCACATTCTTATCCCAAACTGGACCTCGTATGGGGTATGGCCTCCCAGGGATTTTCTTGGCATGTTGTTTAGTGCCCTCTGGACCCCATGTAGGTGATTGACCCAACTGACACCCAGGCCTAATACCCAAGACATTAACGATTTCTTTAGATCCCTGTTCTTCCTCTCCACAATCGAATTTCCCTTGAGATGATAAGGGGAGGAGTACCGCAAGGCCACACCCAAAATTCCCATGGCCTCCTTGTAAGCCCAAAAACTAAACAAGGGACCATGCTAGCAATAAAATGTGCCAATCTCGTATCTCCTTATGAAGACTCGCAAATCCTTTATAACAGGTTGGGTGTCAACCGAGCGCTGAGGCCAAACCCACAGGTATCTAGAGCATGAATCCACTACCACCAAGATGTACTTGTAAGCCCCGTCAGATTGTAAGGGGCTGCAGTGGTCCAAATAGACACATGCAAGAGTTCTGTCAGATATTTGTAGTGGTGTTTGAGGTGGGCGTGCTACGGTGGAAACCTTCATCTGCTGACTGATGTCGCACTTGAGAACAAAATTCTTGGTCTGTTTATTAAGACCTGGCCACCAATAAGGCTGCTTCATAATGAAATTGTTGCAGTGAGCCCTGCATGTGCAGAAGCCCGACACTTGTGCGCAGCCATAATTAAACCTAATATGCGATCCATGTTTGATATTACTCTAAACCCCAGTCCTGGAATTTGATCATACGGGATGTTTTGTGCATCTAACTTGTAGGAGTACTTGAGTGGAAAACCTTTTGGCAAGGCAGAGCTCTTATGCATAGCTTTGACAGCTATCATGATTGCCCCTTCTATCCTTCTGCTGGAATGAGTGATTGCATCAATGGCGACAGTAAGCACTGTCACCTTGGTGGTTTCATCAGCCGAAGAATTCCCTTCAACATGAATGCCAACACGCTGATGATTCAATGTGTGAATTACGTAATCCTGTGGCAAGCCTTCTTTCAGCTTCGCCAACTGTTCCCAGAGTAACTTGTGTTTGATTGTGCAAACTTTAGAATCTCTGAAGCCATTTTGACCCTAATAGTGAAGATATTGATTGTATGACTGGACACAGTAACACGAATCCCACACTATGAGTTTGGGGAATTCTTAATCCGTATTTAGCAGTGCCAATATCAGGGCTTTCAGCTCTGCCTGCTGAGTAATACCCTGCTCTCGCAGCAAGCCAAGGTTTCCAGTTACTTTTTCCAACCAGCTATTTGGGCCCCCTAGGTGCCTTCCAGCATCTTGTGATTTCTCGCTTGGCCAATATGAAATCAAGGTCCTGAAATCCATTGGTGACCCTCGGTTTAGATGATTGAAGGACTAGGCTAAGGAGACAGTGCACCAGCGCACAAGGAACCACTTGCTCAGTTATTTTTGCCACTTCAGCCATGACCTCCTGCCAGTATGGGTATAGGGTATAGGGTAGGGCAGCTCGAGAACATGTGCAGCATATCTACCCAGATTTTTCCACATCATGGACATCCCACGTCCTCCCTGTCAAAGTATCGGTTGATGCGTTCTGGGCTTAGGTATACCCAGGGACGAACATGAAAGTTAATCAGCTTGAATCAGGAATTCCTCGAAATCTTAGGCATTCTGTCCAGTGTATTTTCCAAGTCCTTATTTTCCATAGGAATGCCCAAGCTGTTTGCCCATAGTTCCCTCGGTACTGTCAGGGGTTAGGACAGAGTCCTTGCCGATCACCATTTTCAGGCATGTGACCTCCTTGATTCTTCCCCCCGTTGCTACATAGCTACTCATGGGATGGTGTTTAGGTTTCACAGGACCCATCCCCCATTGTCTCCTAATTAGCTGTAGTTACAGCTGTTTAGAGCAGGCACTGGCCTTGGGGGATGCCCTAGTCTGTCTACAATGCTTCAAACAGCAGGAGTTTCTACTCTCCAAACAGGTCTCCCAATTTAAGGGATCCTGCCTGTACCCAGTCTTCCCAGCACTTCCATTGGCCACTGTGTGGCAGGGCTTTTAGCATCGTCATTGGGAGGTCTGGCAAGTAGGGCACTCATGTGTGTGTCTTCTGGATGCATCTTCCCCAGCAGCATCGTATTACTTGCTTTTGTACACTCCTTTGGCGCTCCCCCGACCCTTAGTAGGGTCCATAAGAGCACATCTTGTTTGGGGACAAAGGGCCCCATTTCTCTACCTTGTATCCGCCTTCCCGATATCCACTGCCTAAACTATTACAGTTGCCCTGCTAGGTAGTACGATTCAAAATCAGGGACTGCAAGAACACCCTCTTCCGTTGGTTCTTTCAGTGTTGCCAAAGCCACCCTCCAATGACTCTTCCCCCAGATGAACGATGCCATGTATCAATCCAATTCGGTGAACCATGCTCTTGGTACCCATAAAGGTAATGTGGTGAAAAAGTACAATAAACTCGGAAGGGCTACCATCTTTATAAATGCCACCTTACAAGCAACTGATAGTGAGAGTGTCCCCCAGAAGGTCTTACTGTCCTTTCTGGATCACACAATCCCTCCTATGTTCCCCTCTAGGTGATTCAAATGGGAGTGGTAGATTTTGACACCCAGACATATCACAAGGTGTCCCAATCCCTCCGATGGGTCACTGCCCTCCACAAGTGAGAAAAGTCTGGACTTCTGCCAGTTCACTTTGAGCCCTGAAATTGCCCACAAGTTGGTCAACATTTCCTGGGCCCCTCGCAGTTCCCCTTCTAGATCGTTCAAAACATGAGTAGGTCATCCGCAAATAGTGCGATGTGATTGGCATGTCCCCCTATCTGCCGGTCTCGGCATCGACTGCCTGATCAAGCAAGTCATGCCAGAGGCTTCATGGCCAAAGCAAACAGCAAGAGGGAGAGGAGCCATCCCTGACGCGTACCCCTCTGCACTCGGTACTGTTATGAAATTGTACACCCGGTGCGCACCCTTGCCAGGGGCTCTGGGTATTGTAACTGTCTCCACCATAGGAGTCACAGTCCCATGCGCATTCGCTCCAAAACTGTGTATGAATCCTCCCATTCAAGGCCTTCTCTACATCAATGGCGAAGACCACCCCCTCTCCTCTTCAGCCGCTCGCCTCCATTATGGATAATAATCGTCTGATGTTGAAGTCCGTATTTCTGCTCGGGATAAAACCTGCCTGGTCTGTTTGGACCAGAGTAGTCATAAATGGGAGGAGTCTTGTTGCTAGGAGCTTACTCAATAATTTAAAATCCAAATTAATTATAGATAAAGGCCTGTAGGCCGCACAGTCTAAAGGTGATTTACCCGGTTTAAGCAGGGGGATTACTAGCACCTTTCACGTGGTGCTGGAGAGGGTATTCAGACAGAATATCGAGTTGGAAATGTCGATTTACACAAATATTGAGTTGGAAATATTGTGACACAGAAATATCGACAGCAAGAATATCATGGTAAAGAATATTGACATTAAGGTAAGAAATATTGTTTTCAAAAATATAGAAGTCATTAATTTCATTTGCAAAAATATAGGGGCTGGATATGATGGCGGACGGACTAGAGTTCGCCCTCCATCGCAGTGGGGATCTGGACCGCCTGCCATGCATGCGTCGGTAACGCTACGGTCGCGGTCTGGAACTGCCCGAAATCCTAATCTGGTGCACGATGAATCGTCGTTCGATGGCAGAGGGATCACCGCCACATGGCTGGCGGTGGCGGACCTTCCGCCACCGTAATCGGCTCCATATTTGTTTTAAAATATAGATTTGTTAATTAGTGTTATGTATTTTAGTATATGTTTTAAATGTATGTGATATATGTTTTGTATAAGTATTGTTTATGTTTTTTAATATATGTGTTTTTAGTAGTTATCAATTGTATTTTAATTTAATTTTGCATTTGTTAGTTCCGTAGCAGGTTGTGTGTTTATAGGCGAAAAGGGTGGGAAGTAATTTAATTACAATAAATTAATGATTATTTTGTATTTATTAATAATTATTTAATTGAGATTTTATAGTGTCAATTGTGGGAACAATTTATTTGTAATTAATTATTCATATGATAATTGTGTAATTAATTTGAGGTGCGGGTTGTGGGGTTAATAGGGATAAAGGATAGGAAGTAATTTATGTTTAATTAATTATTAATCAGTTAATTTATAATAATCAATTGATTAGAGGTTAATTATGGAAATTGTATAATTCATTTTTAGTGCGGGTTGTGGGGTTTATAGGGGTAAAGAGTGGGAAGTAATCCTCCTGCATAACAAATGAGGGAAGTTTTCAGAGAAAACCACACAACATTTGTTCATCTCATATCTAGGCAAAAGATCAGTGCCAAACCCGTTATAAAAAAAAAAAAGGTAGGACAAATGTAGGTGGAAGGTCCCCTTACTATATAGGCCTAACCTATAAAGTATTACACTGGGAGACCAAGTCTGACACTCAAAGTTTCCCTGGATTCTGCTGGACCAGGGAGCGTTGTTGGGGTGCAGCTTGGTCACCCAAGAAGGACATTAGTCTCATTTAAAGGGTACCACTGGTTGCAATGTGGCCAGAAACCAGTAGACAAGTGTCAACTAGTTTTTGACTGGACTTCACCCCAAATTCGAGGAACATCGACACATGTGGCCAAAGTCACCCCTCCGTGACTGCAGACCGAGGATTAGCCCCAGGACAACCCCCTTCATTAGCGCAGCATCTTCTGTATTCTTTAGCATTTTCAGCATCCTGTATCCCTTGTATCAGGACCGCTCCTTTGACGTCCATGGTGGTTGTTGATTAAGGACTGGTACTGAACTTGAGATTGCTTTGGCCTTGAGGTAACTGTCTACATAAGAAATCCTGCTACCCTTGACTTGCTAACTGCTAAGGATGGTCATTTAAAGTAAGCCAGTGTACCCAAACACAACTTCTTTAAAAGTTTCCAAAAGGTTTTAAATTTACAGCTACCTGTGACAGTGGCCAATACTTGCCTAGTTTTAAGTCAAAAGCTGTGATTTATGAACTGCTTGAATATGTATATTGCCGGATCCCTCCAGTGGATTTTGTAGCTATGTGAGCCATTTTTGTGAATTAGTGTTGGAGTTTCTTATTGTGTTTCTTTCTTGTTCCACTGTGTTGGTACTTCTAAATGCTTTGCACCTTTACGTTTGACAAGACCTGACTGCTCGAAGCCACAGCTGCCCAGGATTAAGCTACGGTTTTCTCAAATGAGCCTGCCTGGAATCAAGATGGGTAGGCTAGTGTACTTCACGGTGAGGTCGCACAACAACACCATGTAATACACCTCAAACCTTACAGACATTCACAAAGTGAAAGCTGCCCAGGGCAGTCAACTTCCACTATGTGAATACCAGCTGCGGGCAAATGAGAGTGATGACAGGGAGAAAGGGGTCCCTATGATGTCCACTTGCAGCATGCTCATTTTATTCTGACTGTAGAACCTGTTCCTCAAATAAATAGTAATTAGAGATTACGAATGCAGGGTTGAAGGTCTGCTGTCCCTTGAGGGGCTCCATCTCTGTACTTGCATGCTTTCGCTAGGATTTTCAAATGGAAACCAGACTCAATGATATTCATAAGGTAGATTCATCAAATCATTTTGAATGGTCATATTGTGCAGTGATAGATCTGTAAATGTGTTGCAGCATGTGGTGCAGCACAAACTTTAGGTTGGATGGCAAAGCAATAGGTGTACATTGCCTGCTTTAAGACTTAACCTTTAGTACATCGGACCCTTGGCACTTCATTGTATTTGATTTAGGGCGTTAACTTGTCTTGACAATATTTACTCTTGGCTCTGTAATAACAGTCACTTTGAATGAGCTTCATTATGGCCAGCCAGGGTTGGTGAAAATTTAACATCCTTCTTTTTTCTCTCCACTTTTTAGTTTCCTTTACCATCTGATGCAACTACCTACGGCTGTGCATACCTTCCACTGCCACAACTAGCTGCGAAAAATCATATCTATAAGGTAAATTGTTCTACTTCCTCAATATAGTGCATTGTCTATGAGACCCATCGGGAATCACTAAAAACGCAGGGATGGAGTCGTGCTGGGGACTGCAGATCACCATGTCTGTGTTTGCTTTTAGATAACAAATTAAAAAATGTGCAGCCCATTTTCCTTAAAGGAAAGCAGGATGGATTTTAAAAACTAAAATACATCCTTTTAGTTTCATTTTTTAAGAGTAGGCAGCGGTCCATGGGATCACTGCCTGCTCTTAAAAAACATTTCCTCCACCATTTACAGAGGGCAAGCGGTCCCCTGGGAGTCCCTTCCCGTTTGCAACTGGATTACCACCTACGTGAAGCAGGCGGTAAAATGCACATGTTTTGTGACCACATTTGGGTCACACAACATTTTTATATAGCACTGTGATTCGGCATTAGGAAAGGACACCCTTAACACGCCCCTTCCCAATAGCGACACAGAAACCCATTGTGTGATTTGGTAAAAGGTTGCCGAAATGGAAATTTGGCCTTTGTAGATAGAAAAAGGCTTTATATTGGTCGCACATGGCCCAATTCTGCAAATCAGGCCGTTTGTGATCAAGGAAAAGCTACTCACTTGTGGCCTTTAGTGAAGTTCAGGACCATCTAGCAGGGACACTAGCAGTGTTCAGAACAAGCTAAGGTGACAGGGAGGTGGTGGTTCTGTGCAGGGGCAAAGGTTTTCCAGAGAAGCGGCTAAATATAAACAAGACAGTATCTGAAATCTGGGAGCAAATAGGTAGTGAACAGGGAACTAGAAGGTCTGCAGTGGAAACTATTACAATAACACAAGTGCAAATGACAGGAAGGTGAAAGCAGGTAAACAGTAGAGAAACTGTCAACAATAATTGTTTATCTGTTCTGTGAAAGTGATCTCTCTGAGAAGTGAAAATATAAGACATATAAGAAAGGAGCTGAATAATATCACATACTTCAAAGAGCCACTCAACATCTTCTATGGAGAAGAAACCCTGGATGGTTCTCAGTGCCAAGGCACAAGCTTTGTAGTTTAATGGGCACCATTTCGAAGTATTGATTTCAGGATAATAATATAACACTCAAGAAGACAAGTAAACCCCTGGAAGGTATACAGAAACTGAGGTCAGGGAAAAGCTATACTGGAAAAGGGGGTCAATGCCTAAACTGGAATACCCTACACTCTGGTGATGAAGGACAATAATCCTGAAACACCGGTGTCCAGAGTTGGCCTGCAACCTTGCAATTACACTTCGATTCTTTTGAAAAGCGCACCCGCTTTCAAGAAAACTGCATTAACCATGATGCTCTTGGGGTATACACGCTGGAATGGTGGAGTAGCGTGCGACCTACGGACCCCTTATTTAACACGGCTCCCTTGAGCCTTTCAGCTGACGAGCTGAGGTAACGCCCTACGCGCCTGGAGAGGTACCATACCTGAGAACACTTTGGCAGCCTGCACAGCAACCCCTGAAAACCGCCCTACACTCTGCTGATGAAGGACAATAATCCTGAAACACCGGTGTCCAGAGTTGGCCTGCAACCTTGCAATTACACTTCGATTCTTTTGAAAAGCGTACCCGCTTTCAAGAAAACTGCATTAACCATGATGCACTTGGGGTATACACGCTGGAATGGTGGAGTAGCGTGCGACCTACGGACCCCCTGCATGCTATATAGGACTACAGATACTGGGAATGGGCTCTTGGAAACAACAAATTGTATAAAAGTTGAGTGTTCAGAATAACCTTCAAACATGCAAATAATTTTCACTGATCATATTTATGTGTGGATATGACTTGTGCATATTTATTGTTGCCAGGCTGGACTTTTACTTTTTTGTGACATGGGGAATATGTGGTGCCCTAACATTTTTTAAAGGTGTGATCTAGAATAAGTAAGTAACTAAAGAATTTATAGAGTGCAAAAATGCTGAGGTGTCTTGTCGCTAGGGTTTGTAAAGAGACCTGGAAGAATTGGATCATTCCTAAGTAGGGAATAACCAAGTTTGAACCATTTTCCTAAACAAGGGTCTGGTTGATTGAAGCCTATTATGGGTTGGTAGCTCATTCCAGAGGTTGAAAGCTTGATAGGTGAGGCATCAACCTCCGCATCTTGCCTAATCGATTTTAGGAAACCAAACAAAGACTTTACTGGATGATCTCAGATTTAGACGGGGGTGTACCACTGAAAGAGTTTTTGTAGGCTTTATGCACCAGGCGTAGCACCTTAAACGCAATGCGCTGCCTGACCAGAAGTCAGTGAAGCTTCCAGATGCTGCTAGAAATATGGTGGTATTTTGTAGCGATTGCAGTTTTAGCAATTGACGTTTGTCAATGCCTAAATAAAATGTGTTGCAATAGTAAATTTGAGAGAGAATTAAAGCAATTACAACTGTTTTTGTAAGGTCTGATGGAATGAAGGACAGGATTTTAAGCCACATTTTTAGTAGAAAAAAAAGGGGGGTGATGTCACAAGCTTGTTCTGCCCTAAGATATTTAACTGGACATCAAACAGAAATCCCAGGTTTCTCACTTTAGACACCAGTTCCAGGCAGACCCTGCCACAGCTGGCCACCAAGATTGTTTCCAGATTGGAGGACCATTTCCAAACTCTATGACCTCCATTTTATCTGTATTTAATTTGAGGTAATTCTTATGCTTTCATTCCATATTGTGCTCAAGACAACTGTGGAATCTCCCCACCAAAGTATCTATACTTGAGGAAATGGAAATACCAATCTGAGTGTCGTTGGCATATGATACCAACAAAAACAGTGAGCCCTAATTAGTTTGGCCAGGGACGTGACATAGATGTTAAATAATGTTGACGACAGTACTGAGCATTCGGGGACTCCACAGGCAAGAGAAAACGTCTCAGATTTGAAGTTGTCCCAGCACACACTCTGTACCCTGGAAGTCAGGAACGTGGTGAGAAGAATTAGAGCGGCCTCTTTGATTCCTATTGCCTTTAGCCGCTGCATGTGTACCATATGATTCACAGTATCAAACACGGCTGATAAGTCAAGTAGGACAGGATGGCTCTACCTCCACCATCGATCAGCATGCAGATTTTTTCAGTGGCCATTATTAAAGCTAACCCTGTGGAGTGATGTGGTTGGAAGCCATGTTGCGTGGAATCAAGACGCTCGTTGGCTTCAAGGTAACCAGTTAAAACTTGGTTAATAGCTTTCTCAAGGATTTTGGCCACCAGGGGTAGACAGGAAATCGGACGGTAGCTTGTCAACTCAGATGGGTCATGGGAGGGTTTCTTTAGGATGGGTCTAATACAGGCTTCCTTCCAGGAAGCAGGGAAGATTCCTACCTTAATGACATTGTTCAGAAGTGGGGTTTGTAGAGTACTAATCTTATCCAAACCCAGATGTATTATGTCAGGAAGACAGGGATCTGTTGGGACTCTGATTTTGTGGCTAACAGCAAATCATTGACTTTGTTCTAAGTTAAAAGTGAAAAACTTCTCAACTGGCCATCCCTAATAGAGGAGTAAAGATCCTCCATCAATTGTAAGAGGTGGTGGGGGCAGGGATCCTCCCAGCCAGTTCATCATATATCGTTTGAACCTTAGACTGGCAGAAGTTGGTCATTTTATTGGAGAGAGGTTGATCAGAAGCAAATTGATTCTCCTGTTGCACATTGGACAAGGCAGTGACAGTCTTAAAAAGTTCTCTTTAGGTGTTTTTTGCTGCCTCGATTTTACTTGTGTAATAAATCTTTTTTGAACTTTTTATAGCTTCCTTGTATTCAGTAAGTGCAAGTTTGTAGGTAGCTTCACCATGCTCGCTATATTCTGTCCTCCATGCACACTCTGAGCGTCTACACTTAGATTTTTGAAGTTTAAGCTCAGAGTTATACCAGAAGGCAGAAAGTCTGTTTCTCCGCTGTTTAATTGTTCTTTGTGGGGCCAACTGGTTCATGGCTGACCTAATCCAATTTTCGTAATTGTCAGCCGCCTTGTTGGTGTCTGCCACTAGGACGGGTGTACTATTATCAAGTATTTCTACTAAAGCGTTTTTCTGATATTACGCCAAGATCTTACTTTGGTGGGTGCAGGTTTTGTACTGAGTTGATTATTCAGACTGAGTAGGTTGAAGAGAATTGCCATGTGATCAGTTCAGGTTAAAGGCAATACTTTTTCACCATAATTGAAGGATTGTGAGGAAAGATCCCATCCAGCATATGACAAGCCTTGTGTGTGGGTTCTGAGACTATCTGTGTTAGTCCAAAACCATCCAGATTGTTTAGTAAAGTGGAAGTATCTGCATTCTTGTCACACTCTAAATGAAAATTAAAATCCCCCAGTATGGTAAAATAATATTTGAAATAATAAATGATGTTCAAAAGGTAGTCAATGGATCAGAAATACGAATACAAAAGCATGCCCAATAAAGGGGCACTTAGAAAGTATAAGACCAAAGTTACAAAAAACTGAGCCGAAATGAGGATGTGTTAAGCTAAAGTGTCTCCACTCCCTACAGAAAATAGATATTGCTACAAATATGTATCTAAACAATGTAGCTCTGCACCAATGTGAATTGTGATTCAAAAGTAAGCCATAGGCAGATAGGTCAATTCCTGGTAACTACCAGACCAAGCTTTGGTCAGCCAGAAATCATCTCACTAATAGATTTGCCTCAAACAGAAGTCATGGTGGTCCATTGAGCAAGGAAGAAATTATCCCTGGCTCGGGTTTGAAGTACTCAGTGAAAGTAGGTTAAGATGAAGGCTGAACCACACTTGGGTTAATGACCAAAGCAACATGGGTGCATACAAATTTGTGAATGTCCGACCATACCGATTTAAAGGGCAACCAGAGATTATGTAGATGATTGTCATTTAGGTTAAATGTATGTGAATTTATCCCATGTGAATATCTTGAAATACTGACAAAGTTCCTGAGGTTGTAGACCCCATGTAAATGAAGTCTTAGTTAAAATCTGATCAATCTCAAGTACAACTTAATGTATTTTTTCTATGTATATTCAAATATGTTGTATCTTGAATGTTATTACCTGATAGAACTAAATACATACCAAATTGCTTATCCTCTCACTGACGAAGTTTACATACACTTTTTTTACTCATATTATGTGTCTCACTTGTCATTGCAAAAACAACAGGCGATGGACAGAATGCAGAACAATGTCATACATTCACCCCAGTACAGAGATCTGGACCTAAATCCGTTTTTTTGCACTCCACACCACCCCAGTTCAGACATGGCCATATGCAAATCAGCCTTGACCCTGTGCCTCATGGGAACAGTCCAGCCCGAACTGCCAAGCCATGTCTTTCCTGGACCGGAATCAAGCATCCTAGGACCAGTTTCTGGCTATCAGTCGTCTTCAGCCAGGATAGCTTGACTCCAGTGGTGTGGAGAGCATGGGACTCACGTCTGAGCATACCCATCCCACTGGGGGTGACAAATGCAAAAACAACAGCTGATGGACAGAATTCAGAACACTGTCATACATTCACCCCAGTACAGAGATCTGTGCCTAAATCCATCGTTTTTTTGCACTCCACACCACCCCAGTTCAGATATGGCCATAAGCAAATCAGCCTCACTTGTCATTGTGCATTTTTACCTCTCAAGCATGTACACTTGAGTCAAATGTGTTGATTTGTACACATTTTGGAAATATGCCTTCTTGCACTAGTCCACTTTTCCCTCTTGCATTCACTGTGAAAAATAGGATACCTCCTAATGTGCAAATATCTAGACTCTTATTTTAAAGGGGCGGGAATGAGTCTAGATGTAAGCAGATTGGATAACAGTCTCCCTGGGTTAAATTCAAGAGAATTTAAAAACAGAGGGGTTGAAATTTGGGGGCACATGCATCAACCTATTTAGGAAGTGCAAATGGTGCGAATCGGTAAATTCGGCCGTTTGCGCTTCCTAAATAAGGTTTTGGGATGCATGAAACAATTTTTCAAAATTCGCTTTTTTTTGCATTTCCTAAAAATGCGAATGCATTTAAGGAATCGCATTTGTGCGATTCCTTAAATGCAATGCATCAATTTTTAAAAAAATGTGAATTTTGAAATAGGAAGTGCAAATTAACACGAGGTTGACCCTCGTGTTAATTTGCGAAAATCTTTAAAAAAGCACAAAAATGCATTTTGGAAAGTGTCATGTTACAGACACACATGTCCTTAGGACATGTGTGTGTGAAACATGCACTTTAAAATACATTTCAGGGGTGCAGGGGGGTCCTTTGGACCCCCCTTTGCACCCTTGCAATGCATCAACAAATTGCGAATTCCAAAAAAAAGAAATGCAAAACGGCATTGATTCCTATGGGCCTCTAGGCCCATAGGAATCAATGTAATGTCATTCCTTAATTGCGATTCGCAATTAAGGAATCGCAAATTCCGAAAATTAAGAAATCCTAAACATTTTTAGGATTTGTTGATGCATAGGATTTTGCAATTCCTAAGTTGCGATTCCTTAATTTTCGCGATTTAGGAAATGCAAATTCCTACAATGATGCATGTGCCCCTAAATGTATTCCCATGTTAAATAATAGAAATTTAACCTGAATTTTTGCTCTGCTTTTCATTTTATTGAGTGCAATATTTCTGCTCCTGCAACATTTCCCTCCTATTTTAGCACATGAAACAAAATGTACTTTCTATAACTCTTTTTCTGTTCTGTGATCCCCTCACAGTTTGATTCAATCATACAAGACAGCAACAAAAATCTGGTTCATCACATCCTGGTCTACGGCTGTCCAACCTCCACCAACGTCAACATTGCACCTGGCATTTGTATGTCCAATCCAGACTTTTATGCTTGTTCGGAGGTGATTGCTGGATGGGCTGTTGGTGGCAAGGTAAGTCAATGAATGAACAACTGGGCTGTCCAGAGTTTGTGGTCATAGTTACATGCACCATTGAGTACTGGAGGTATTCTATCATGAAGGGAAACAACATTTACAAAGCAACTTTTACAACGAACTACCATTACAACGAAACTTTTACAACGCAAAAACTTTTACAACGCATACCATTACAACGTAAGTATTGGTAAGTATATAATTATTTTTAAAATATTATATGTTTGGGTTTTTGGGTAAAGGGGTATTTTTAGGGTTCAGGGTCAGTTTTCAGTTTTGGGGTAAAGGGGTATTTTTAGGGTTCAGGGTCAGTTTTCAGTTTTTGGGTAAAGGGGTATTTTTAGGGTTCAGGGTCAGTTTTCAGTTTTTGGGTAAAGGGGTATTTTTAGGGTTCAGGGTCAGTTTTCAGTTTTTGGGGTACAGGGTTAATTTGTAAAAATAAAATAAAATTATATTTAAATTAAATTAATTAAATGTAATTAAATAAAAATTATTTATATTTAAATAATTTAAATTAATTTAAATTAAAAAAAATATTTTTAGGGTTCAGGGTGAGTTTTGGGTTTTTGGGGTACAGGGTTAATTTGTAAAAATAAATTAAAAGTATATTTAAATTAAATTAATTAAACAAAATTACATAAAATGTAATTATATTTTAATAATTTAAAATAATTTATATTAAAAAAATATTATATACTTACCAATATTTACGTTGTAATGGTATGCGTTGTAAAGGTACTTGCGTTGTAAAATCTTGCGTTGTAATGGTATGCGTTGTAAAAGTTTTTGCGTTGTAAAAAATTCGTTGTAATGGTAGTCGTTGTAAAAGTATGCGTTGTAACGTCATACATCCTATCATGAAGGCTGACAATTCTATGGCATCTATATCTCAGACTCTCTATGCATTGTTGGTGCTACAGGGTAGCTTTTCATGTTGCTCAATGATCACTTTTATTTTACGCATCAGAACAATTTCTCTTGTAACTCAAAGTTCACCTACTGTCTTGTAGCCTCCGTTGCTCAACTGTAACATGCCCCCTTTCTCATCTCTGACCTCCTGTTTTGTTCCATCCACTAAGCAACATAGCCCCCCCACCCCCAAGAGAGCTATTTTACAGGATTAACAGACACAAACTGATTCAAAGGGGTCAAACTACGGGTGCAGAAGAGTAAAAGAGGTACACAGGAAAAGGAAAATAAAGGAGAGGACAACCCGAATGCAAATGTTTGGTCTGTGTCACAGTGTGAAAAGACAAAAGGAAACCATAAAAATGCAATGATTGATATTAAACATTCACACAAACAGCACCATATGAACTATGAATCAGGAGGGAAGCTATACACTAGCAGAAATGACTCAGTATTCTCTTTTAGGTGTTCTTAAAGCCAATGTGCATTCCCCTTTTACCAGGACAACTGTAGCTCAAAATTATGACTTATGTACATTAATGTTGAAAACACCTGTGCAAAAAAACAAAATGATATCACTAAAGAAACAAGTCATAAAGAAATGGAAGGAAAGATAGAAGGTAAAAAGAGGGAAATGTAAAAAAACATGAATAGGAGAAGGAAGGTAGGTTCATGAAGTGGAGACATTAAATTAGAAAGACAGCAAATGGGGAATATAGGAAAGAAGATTATCAACAATGTTTACAAAACAGACAACTGTAAGTAGAGCAAGATGGGCCACATATATATTTGCAGTAGAGACTTTTCTAAAAATTAGAATAACATAATCAAAGAATAGGGAATAACTCAAACATTTAATTGTTTACTTCTAACCTGAATGAAACAAAAGCTTGACCTTGAGTGCAGAGGAACAGATACAGATTCAATTGGTACAAAAGTGTTAGGACAGGAATCTATTCCAATGAAAACTAGTGAGACTAGTGAGTCTTGGGATGTTACTGAGATCACAGCTACAGGATTGGCTTGAGTTGGCAATGATTATCAAGAGAAGAACCTGGTATTCCTTACCATTACACAGATCCAGGTTATGTTGGGATACATAGCCCTTGCTTGTACCTGATTTCCTCAACCATCAATGCTCACGATGCTCACTATTCACTTTCCCTCCTGTTTAAATATTCATCAGCTAAAATTAAGCATTGCATCGCAACCATAAAGCAAGGCAAGTAAGGGCATAGCTCATAAAGATAACTCCCCCAGGCAGTATTAAGTTGTGTAGGAGGCACAGCACCATCACTGAATGTGGGTTCCTTTCATCACCAGAATTCGATAGGTGGTGCACCACTTTTCTTGGAATGCTAGAGGCCTTCCTGGCCTACACAACTGGTACCAGGTTGCCTCTCAGTGTTTCAGTCAATGTATTTGCCCCATACTGTGACCAAGTCAATTTGCCCATCTGCAGGATGCAGTGTATACAGGACATACATCTGATAATAGGAACACAGTAAGATGAGTAACAGTTGTACATCTATCAAGGTCTTGAAAGATCAGCATTGTATTCTCATGTCCACTCACAGGAAATGTTTTGGAGATTCCCAACAAGACCCAGCAGATCTGTACCAGAGTGTAGGTATAAACATTCGGTGTTGACGGGCGCAATGCCCATTCCACTATAGCCAAAGCCTCCAATGCGACATCATTCCTGTTATATGTAATAATGGGTGGATAGGGGGAGCGAGTGTCTAGGAAGTGATTTTGTAAATATGATCTCGCCGGGCCCTTCAGATTTTCTATGGTTCCTATCCCAGACCTCACCCAATTCCGAGATCCCAATACAGTCCCAGTCTTTAAATCCATCCAGGGGCTCCAATTGTGAAAACTAGAGCCCTGCCAAAGAAGGGTTTCCCGTGTCAACCGGCCTCCTCAGCACATCCACCTAAGGTCCATATGCCGCTCCTGCATGACAGAAGGTAGCGAGTTTAGAACTCCAGCTCTGATTATGTAACGTGCAAGGGCCATTCAAACAGACCCAGTTCCTACCTGTGTGCTGGTTCATTGGTCGTACCAAAATGACAGTTGTTATTCGAGACAGGCTGGGCTGTCAAAAAATAAAGCTGCATGGTGGATATATCTTCTCCACTATTGTAGACCGCTTGCAAGCTCATAGCAAAGGCTACCCTTGATTGTTTGAAATTTCTTACCAGTTGAAATACCCTGTTAAAGAAGCTGGCTGGCATATTGTATAGTTCTGGAGTGCATAAAGGACCCGTGGTAGAGCAATCATTTTAAATAACATAGCTTTATCGAACAGGGAGAGGGAGGGTTTGTGAGTTACAAAAGTTGTTGCGCAGTGTATGGGGCATGGTGAGTATATTGATGTCCCAGCAGAACTGAGAGCTCAGCAAGAATTGCACATCCAGGTGTTTAAGATTGTCTCGCTGCTGGGACTGCCATACCATTGCTTGGGGTCCACTCTGCACCGGGATCATTATTGATTAGTCCCAATTGACCATGCCTGAGGTCCCTCTGTATAGGGAAAATATGTTTTCAGAGCTATAACAAAGCTTTGACCTTTGGTGTTATCACTTAATAATGTGTTGCAAATCGCAGAGTCCAGCATCGCAAGTGGAGAGTTGTTATGTGGAGTGCCATACAACACAGTGGAGGAGAGTATTGTAGAGTCTATTGTCATAAACTGGAGTATTGTAGATTGGAATTGAGTGGAGTAGTGTATAGTGTATTAGCGTATCATACATTGTAGTAAAGTCTTCTATAGTGTCGTGGCATTGTGTCTCATATAGTGGAGTCAAGTATTGTAGACTGGAGCAGCGAGTTGTACAGTGGAATGGCATGTCAAAAAGTGGAGTAGGGTGTTTTAGACTGTCATAGAGTGGAGTAGAGTGGAGTAGGGTGAAGTAGTACATCATAAAGTAGAGTATCATCAAGTAGAGTGTTATAGAGCACAGTGGGGGAGGGTGTCGTAGAGTGGAGTGCCATGCCATGTCATTTAGTGGAGTGGTGTATTGTGGTGAGAATTTGAGTGTTGTGGCATCATGTCATATAGTGTAGTACACTGTAGTACAGTGGAACAAAATGGATGGGCATAAAGGCGAGTAGAGCATCATAGAGTGTAGTACAGTGTTGTAGAGTGGAATTGCATACAATGGAGTAGAGCAGAGCAGCGTAGAGCTGAATATGGCACAGTGACGTAGAGTGGGAAAAAATGTAGTGAATTGGTCTATACTAGAGTGGAGTTACACTGGAGTGGAGTAGTGCAGAATGGAGTAAAGTGTCATAGAGTGGAGTGGTGTGTTGTGGACTACAGTGGTGTGGAGTGCAGTAGAGTGAAGTGGCGTACCATATATTCTTGTAAAGTGTCATAAATCAGAGTGTTGTGTTGCATAGTAGAGCATAGTGTGGTGACTTACAGTATTGGAAAGTGATATAGGCTACAGTAGAGTACAGCTACGGAAAGTCTAATTGATTTTTGTAGAGTGGAATGGTGTACAGTACAATGTTGTAGAGTGTGGTACAGTGGATTGGCATATATTGTTATAAAGTACAATGGCATTGAGTGGCGTAGAGTGGAGTGGCATACAGTAGAGTTGTGAAGTAGAGTGGAGTACTATGTCAGACAAAGAATTGCATACTGTGGACCTGGAACTGCAATTGTACCTCCAAAATTTTTATATGGTCTCTCTCCAAGAAATTGTAAATAATACTGTTAAAAAAGAATCACTCTTACAGGACAAACCTGCCCTGATAGTGCGCACTCATGGCTGGTTCACCATACAGTCCTACAGCAAGGCGTCAGCCCAAGCCTATCTCCACACTAGCTTCTCTAGAACCATCAAGGATAAGTTCTTGGAACTGCACCTAGGCATATTACAATCTGCATATCATATGCCGCCGTGGAACGCCCTCCGAAGCCAGCAATCTGCTCACTATGCGGGGAGGGAGAGGAGGACATAGTGCACCTGCTAACCATATGCAGGATTCTATCACAGGAGCTTTGGACCCTCCTTAGAAAAACTCTTTAATAAGAAACACACCCTGTCTTGCAGACAAGCAGTGTTAGCAAGCTTTGCCGGCGAGGATGTCCAACTAAGCTGCCGCTTTGTGAAATTCCTATCCGCATCTGAACTGAGCATTAAAAGACAAGCCAAACAACTAGTAGACGGTAATGTAGCTGAGTGGATCATGGTATCCTGACCCAACCCTCATAAGACGCTGATTGCTGCTGCTGTCTTAATGAGAACTTCAGCACAGTTAAATACCGGTACACCACGCACTTTAAATGGACCCACTCTGGGTACATCGCACCATAGAAACTATTTTTATGTTGAGCATTCAGTCTCTTCTAAGTATCTAACGATTTTAAATGAATGAATGTTTTATTCTACTGCAAGATTATATGCAAATTGCTGCGTTGCACTTTGCACTTTTCTCTGCTGTAAGTTAGGCGAAAACTTATGATATTTATCAGTATCTTGCAGAGGTTGAAAATTGCTGCTCTTGCACTTTGCACTTTCCTTGCATCCTCAAGCACTTTGCTTTCTGTTATTTCACCTAATGTGCTGCTAATTATTTGAATGATGAGGTCAGCTACTCTCGCTCTGCTTCTAAGTTTATACCCACAGGGAAACTGACTGCCTGTTCACAAAGACTGCCGTCTTGAACACTCATGAAACTCACTATTATCCCTGCAGAGGTAATTGTTGTCTTGCACATTGCACTTTCCCTTGCATGCCCAACACTTTGTCTTTTGCTGCTACATCTATCCTGTTGTCAAGCATCGGATTAACGAGGATAGGTCTTTCTGTTAAGCCGCTAAGCTTATGATCATAAAAAACAGATTTCTCATACTTTTTCTCTCAAAGGTTTAAAGTTACTCCCTAAGGGGTATTGGGGTTATATTTTATCTAATTTTTTATGTGTTTTAACAATGACTTATTTTTTTTTGTTCAAACTGTTGCTGTGAAAATACAATAAGAGATGCACGTTAGTAAAGGTTTTAATTAACTGTACAATAAATTACATTTCAATTTACATAAAGTGTTGTATAGTGGACTAGAGTAACATAGAGTAGAGTAGAGTGTTTACAGTGGCATACAGTATAGTATATTGTTGTACAGTGAAGTGAAGGGGTATAGACAGGAGTAAAGTGTTGGAGAGTGGCATACAGTGTAGTTAAGTGTTGTAAAGAGGAGTTGCATAGAGTAAAATAAAGTGTAAAAGAGAGGAGCTGCATACAGTAGATTGTTGTATGGTTGTGTAGAGTGAAGCAAAGTCTCGTACAGTGAAGAAGTGTTGAGTGGAGTGGTGTAGCATATTATGAATTTAAGCACAATAGAGTGCATTGGTGTGTCATAGAGTAGAGTGGCATGAAGTGGGGTGTACTGGCGTAGGTTGTAAACTGTTATAAATCGGAGTGGGGTATTTTACGGTAGAGTGTTGTATAGTGGAATAAAGTGTAATACATTGGAGTGTACTGTCATAGAGTGGAGCATAGATTTGGAAAGATGGCATGTACGGGAATAGAGTGGAGTAGAATGGCGTAGAGTGCCATGAAGTGTGGTAGACCTTTATAGAGTGGAGTTATAAAGAGTTGAGGAGAGTGTCAAACAATAGAGTGGCATAGATGTGGAGAAGTGTGGCTCACAGGTTAGAGGCGGCAGACCCGTAAGCAGAGAACGGCCTGGGACCAGGGTTCGATTCCCGACGCGGCAGGGTCGTGGATCAGGGTCAGCGGACTCGATAATTCTCGCCTCGGTGCCTACTCTAGTCAGAAACCACACTCTGCAACTCTGGGCATCAGCTTGCCTCATCTTCACAACGGCCCCCCCAGACCGCCGGGGATGCTTGGTCGCACCTTAGAGATACCCATCAGGGACCATCTCTCAGGGTGAGCCAGGACGGGTTCCCCAGCGGTCGAAGCGTGGAGATACTCCTCCGGGAGTCGATTCCTAGCGCTATATAAACCCACAATTAAATTAAATTAAATAGAGTGGAGAGAGGGACACTATAGTGGCATAGAGTGGATTACCGAAAAGTGGAGCAGTGTACAATGGATTAGTATAAAGTGAAATACTGGACAGTGGAGTGTAGAAAAGTGGAGTGGCATAGAGTGGAATAACGTGGAGTGGTGTACAGTGGCGTGGCATCGAGCGAATTAGGGTACTGTATAATAGCGTAGAGTGGGGTGGCATACATTGAAGTGGCTGAGCAAACTGTTATAAATTGGAGTGGTGTCTCACATTCTAGAGTAGAGTGCTGTGTCATACAGATTTGTATACTGTCGTAGTGTGGAGTAGATTGTTGTACACTTGAGATAAGGAGCACAGTGTTGAGAGCAAATTTAGACAGTGGAGTGTACGGAGAAAGAGTGAAGTAGAGTTGTCTAGTAGAGTGGCATAGAGTGCAGAAGAGTTTTTTAAGTAGAGTTATATGGAGTGGAGGAGAGTACATTGAAGTGGTGTACAGTGAAGTAGCGCAGAGTGAAATGGCATAAAGTGGAATGGCATAGAGTTGAGTAGCACAGACTAGAGTGGCCTACAGTGGAGTTGTGTAAAGTTGAATAGCTTATAGTGTAGTAGCGCACAGTGGGGTGACATAATGTAAAAAGCGTATAGTGGAGTAGCATACAGTGCAGAGGTGTACAGTGAAGTGGTGTAGACTGGAGTGGAGTACACTGAAATGGGTTGCATGTAATAACATGCAGTGAAGTGGTGGACATGGGAGTGGTATCCAATGGAAAAGCGTTGAATCGAGTGGGCTGGAGTGGAGTGGCATACACTGGAGTGGCGTAGTGTGGAGAAGCATACAGTGGAGAGGCTAACAGTGGAATGTCATAGACCAGCAGGGTGACATACAGTTAATGGCTTAGAGTGGAATAGCATATACTGGGGTGATGTATAGTGGAGTGGCATACACTGAAGAGACGTAGAGTGGAGTTGCATACACTGTAATAGCATAGAGTGTAGTGGCATACAGAAGAGTTGTCTATGGTGTAATAGTGTAGAGTGGAGTAGAGTGGAGTGTTGTACAGTGGATTGGAGTAAAGTGTAATATCGTATGGTGGAGTAGCATACAGTGCAGTGGTGTAGAGTGAAGTGGTATAGACTGAAGATGCATACACTGATGTGGGGTAGAGAGTAATAGCATACAGTGAATTGGTGTACAGGTGAGTGGCATCTAATGGAATTGGAGCGTGGTGGAGTGAAGTGGCATACACTGGAGTAGCACAGAGTGGAGTAGCATACAGTGGAGTGGCATAGAGTAGAATAGTATTGAGAGGAGTGGCATACAGTGGAATGGCATATAGGGGAATAGCATATACTCAAGTTGTGTATAGCGGATTGGCATACAGGTAGACTGGCATAGTCTGTGGAGGCCTGGAGTGGAGTTGCATACAGTGTAATAGCAAGACTGGACTGGCATAGAGTGGAGTTGTGTTCGGTATGATAGTATAGAGTGGAGTGGCATAGGACAGAGCATTGTACAGTAGAGTTGTGTAGAGTGTAATAGTGCATAATGGAGTAGTATACAGTGGAGTGGCGTATAATGGAGTGGGATAGACTGGAGTAGCGTAGAGTGGCATGGGGTGGAGTGTAATAGTGTACAGTGGAGTGGCGTAGAATGGGGGGGTTTAATGGAATAGCGTAGAATGAAGTGACATAGAGTGGAGTGTCATACACTGGAGTGGCATAAAGTGGAGTAGTGTACAGTGGAGTGACATACATTGGAATAGAGTAAAGTGAAATTGCATATAGTGGAGTAGCGTCCAGTTGTGTACACTGGAGTGAGTTAGTCTGGAAGGGTGTACAGAGGCACTGCGCACACTGTAATAGCATACAGTGGAGTGGCATAGAGTAGAGTCTCGTACAGTGGGGAGGTGTACAATGGAGAGGTGTACAGTGGAGTGGTGTAGAGTGGAATAGCATATAATGGAGTGGCTACAGTGGCGTGGCATATGGATGTATGTGAAATTTAGCAACAATGTAGATTATGGTGTGCAGAATAAGGAAAAACAAAGAACTGCACTGACTTGCAATTCTCCACATTTACAAATCAACACAGGGCCATACATGGTGGCCTTGTGTTCCTTTCATAATCTGGTTTATGTATTGCATTGCCCATGCTACATAATGAGTGACTCAAGGAAACCAAAAACCAATAATACAGCTAGGTCTTAGTTATATTTTGGGCCATGGCATACCGTGATTTGCAGTATGCTGAGGTTTATGGCAATGACAAGTCAGTATGTCATTGGGAGATGGCTGTTTTTAGAGAAAGAAAAGGCAACTATATCATTTTTACTACATTTTGGCCGTGTTCAGTGTTAGGGCCTTTAAATGTAGGTAAGTAGTAGGTCCCTAACTATTACCACTTCATTTAAGTGGTAATAAGTAGGGAAATGTATATATTTTACAAAAATATTTGTAAATAAGTTTATGTCCATGTACCACATTAGTTTTGCAACATTTTGTGAAATTCCTCAAAAGTAGAGTGGTGACAGTTATCACTAAGTTTAAATACCTTATAACTGTTAAAATACCTAACCTACTTAACGCACAACCCAACAAAACATAATCTTTGCACTATAATGTATAACAAGAGTGAAGCTATGAGATTGTGCACAATCCGGGGAAGGATCAGAACCCAACTAATTACTTTTCACAAGTGCTGCTATCTCACCGAAGTTCGGCTTCAAGGACAGCTAAACATATCTCAACTTCAATGTGAGATTCAGCACTCCAGACAGCTGAAGTTTAGCCAGGGCCATTGGAATTAGGCGATTGTGCAGCGATTTTCGCATAGTTATAGATTTGTTGCATTTACCAGAGAATCCATCATCTGCTGCATAATCTACAGATAGATTTTAGCAAAAAAATATTTTTGTTTTAAGCTCAATTGGTTCAAAAGTTACTAAAAACGTAGCCACACACGTTATCCTGCAGTGGAAGGCCCTTTGCAAATGTTGACTGGTCTTATTTCTGTAGCTTATTGCTATGTTTGGGTGTTAAACTGGTACTAGTGACTTACAACCAATGCCCAGACAGTGTTAAAAAGCTTAAAAATGAGAAAAATAATGTAGTAATACTAACCCAAAATGTGCTGCATAATGCCCCATAATTTTCCTTTTCTTGCTCCATTGTTTACCCAACCCTGCTGCATAATTTGGCTCTCCCCTGCCGTATAATTCCAGTGGCACTGACTATATCTTAATTTCATTATGAGATTCAGCACCCCAGTGGCTCTGTGAAACAAATAATTGCTGCCACCAATGCAGATAAGGACATTAGCATAATCAAAGAATTCATTACCACACACTTCTGGAGGAGTACCCACCCCCTTGCCTATGTTGTGGAATTCCAAAAGTTCAAAAATGTACATGATTAGTTAGCAGTCGCCCAAGAAGGTGTATTACTGTGAGGCTCAAGACGTGGCCTACCTGGAAGCCTAAGACTGCGGGCCATCAAGTGGGACCATAAAGGACACTGTGACATCGTAGCCACCAAAAAAGCCTTACGCGATCGAGAGTGGTTCCCTAGTCTATATGAGAAGTGGAGAAGGAACTGAAGGTGTGCCACATTTGCAATTGTTGGTGACGCAGCGCCCAGTGACAATGTCTGGCCTTCTTGCACATGCTTTGGAGAGGGTTGTAGTTGACTTGTTTGGGTCTTTAGGAAATGCACACCATCTTTTGGTAGTCATAGATGAATCTTTACGTTTTCTTTTGGTGAAATTTTTGAAAGATGTTACAGGAATTCGATTATAAATTACACCGTTACTAATACTTTTTAGTTTATGCCAAGATAATATATTAGCTTCAAACAAAAAACAAACAAACAAAAAAATATCTCTACACAAGATCGGGAGGATGAGTGGAGGCTTTGTGCCTCTAAATATACAAATTTGGTTTGACTTAATTATCTCAAAAACTACTGAACGGATTTGCACCAAATAACAAATAGACAGTTAATTTTCCTTGAGTACATAAAGTCAAAGAGTCCCACGATAGCAAATTTACACCCATTTTTAGATCTCCCCAACAAGAAAACCCTGCTTGCTTCAATGGTAGTCTAAACACGTCATCCACACATTCTGAGGTGCCAGGGGAATCCCAAATCTGAAAGTACTCAGAATAATAAGAAACTCCCATTTTATTTCGGATGCAAACGCAGTTTTTCACTGCCTGTAACAGGATCTTAAGTTTAACCTTTTTGAAATATTTTGGGTCCACTGCTCATCACCTAGCTCACTCAACATTGCTCCATAAACACGACCCAATGCAGTCGTCTGGTTTGTTTAATAACATCCTGAAATTTTTAAAGTGAAAGACATGAACGTACACCATAAGTCAGGCAGCCCAAGGCCCCCCTTCTCCAACCTCCTCCTAAGCCTTTCCCATGAGAAACAACCACCCTTTGATGCCCACAAATGCTGCCAATCTTTCCCTGCAGCTTTGCGACCTCATTCTTATGAAATGAAATGGGTATATTATTAAAAAGAAAAGTAATTTTTGGGAGGATAATCATTTTAATTAAATTGACCCTGCCATATATGTTGATAGGGAGGTTAGCCTATCTATTCAATAATTTCCCCACCTCATGGCTCATCTTTCTCCAATTAACAATAGAAACATCTGCTAACTTCTGAGTAACTGAAATGCCGAGATATCGCATCTGAGATTTAGCCCCAGGGGTCTCAGGTGTTTGATTCCACTCCATTACCTCAGTTTTGTCTCTATTCACTCCATATCCAGAAACATTCCCAAAGGACTCAGCTCTAGCCAGCAGTTTAGGAATAGAAACTCCGGGATTCTGTGTATTTAAAATCAAATCATCTGCATATAGTGCTAGATTAGCCTCAAATTTATTATATCGAAATGGAGAAATGGTAGAATCGTGCCTAATCGATGCCGCCAGAGGTTCAATATAAATATTAAACAACAATGGCGACAACTGGCACCCCTGCCTTGTTCCTTGCATGATGTTGTACCACTCAGTTAATTCCCCATTAACTAACACTCTAGCTCTAGGCGCTCTATAGACAGCCTGGACAGCTTTTATTAGGTTCTTGGGAAATCTAAAATTTTCCAGAGACTCCCATAAATATGGCCAGTGGACTTGGTCGAACGCTTTAGCAGCGTCAACTGCCACCATGGTTACAGGAAGGTTATAGCAAATCCACTATCCCCAACATTATACCAGTTAGCTCATTGAGCTGTCCTCCAGGGATGAACCACCTCTGATCAGTATGAATGATGCTTTTTATAATTTTGGCTACCCTAGTGGCCAATATCCCCGTAAACACCTTATAATCCGTGTTCAAAAGGGATATAGGACTATAAGATTCAGCGACAAGCGGATCCTAATTTGGTTTTAAAATTAAGACTATCGTAGCCTCTGCCCATGATGCCGGGGGATCCTCCCCATTCCTCAATATGCTATCAAAAAGTTCTTTAAGCACAGATATTAGATTATTCTCTAACAGTAAGTATAACTCTATCGGGAGGCCATCTGGGCCCGCCGCTTTTCCTCTTGCCATCTTTCTCAGCTGTAGGTGTATTTCTTCCTCAGTTATAATCTTGTAAAGAGATCTGATCGGCTGCCAACACTTCAACCAGGAAGTGCTAACAGCCATCTTGGGATTTGGACTCAGTCCAGTCCCAAAACAAAAAGTAAAAAAAAGAGAAGGAGCGGGTAGGAATTCTCTGCCCCCATTGGCCTGGTGCTGGAGTCCACCAGGGACCCTGCCTGGGCCCAAAAACATTTTTTTAAACGTGTTCATGGCAAGAATCACAATGGATTTCAATGGATTTCAAAATTTGTGGCAAAAAATGGGGGAACATCCTTTACAACGCAACTTTTACTCCGCACTACCATTACGACGCAGCTATTACAACGCAAGTCGTTACAACGACTTGCGCTGGAGGGCGCTGTAGGATAGGGAATAGTTTAATTTTCTATACAACACCTTCCCTACTATCCACGGGGACTGGAGATGGAATAGAAAATTAAACTTTTCCACTATCCAGCGCCCCCCAACGCTAGCTAACTTGCGTTGTAAAAACTGCGTTGTAATGGTATGCGGAGTAAAAGCATGCGTTGTGATGTCATACATCCCAAAAATGTAAGCCGATCTCCCACATTTGTTTTTCATTCAGCCTCGGGGTGATCTAGGTCCCGGAACAAGTGTGAATTATAGAAAAGGGGAGGGGGTGCATGCGAACCCCCTTCCTGAAGGCTGTCTAAGCCATGAGGACAACCATCTCTCTGGGATTTATTTAAAAAAGTAATAAGAGGGGGGTCACACGGCTCCCCTCCTTTGGCCTTGACGGGCTTTGGGAACCACCAACTCCCCTGGGCATGTTTCCATTAAAGGAGGGGTTAGTGGACCCCCCTTCAATGTTAAAAATTGCCCTAGGGACCACCTCCTGCCTGGGGCCCAAACTAAGGGGCTCATTACGATGGCGGAACGTTCGCCACCACCGTGCCGGCAGTGGCAATCTTTCCACCATCGTCATGATTTACCACCGCCAAATTATGATGGCGGTAGCTATCGCGGCGGACGGAAAGTCAGACTGCCATTTTTCCACCGGTAGCAATCGTCATGATTGCCTGGTGGAGCGATCAGCATGCCCAGTAGACTCCACCAGCACAATTATGATGCCAGCGGAAGCCAGCCTTTCCGTGGTGGTAGAACCGCCATTGAAAGGCTGGTGGAGAATGTCTTCAGGGGCCGTTGTGGGCCCCCCCTTGTGTTGGGGGGAGGTGTGGTTGTACTGAGGGGTTACCCATGGTACCCCCTTACATTCCACTGCACCACATGGCAGGAATAGTGTAGTGCATGCCACGTAGTGCAGTGAAATGCACAACATGCTCTTTTTAATATCGCGATGGTGCTGTCAGCAGCCACCGCCGCAATGTTGAAGGTGCAGAATCTGACCGCAGCGGTGGCAGTCCCATCATATTTGCATTGGCGGGACTGCCGCAAGCGAATGTTGGTGGGACCCAATCACCGCTCCCCATTGTAATGAGTCCTTTAGTAATTAGGTGTAGGAGGGCAGGGCAGCCCCCCCTCCCAGGCCATATGTGGCCCCAGTGATCACCACCTCCCCAAGACAAGTGTTAATTAAAAGTGGGAGTACCTGCAAGTCATTTTCCATGTTCAACATGTGGGGTTGTGTGTTGAGTTAAAATTTACTTGAAAATTGAGAATTGATAACCTGTGAGCAAGGCGCTGATTGCATCGCAACACGTAGGGTGTTTGTCTTCATACCAGATGCTTTATTGGAAAGTCAAGATTAAGCAATAAACATGTTTCGCATTTACAATGCCAGAGTGCGCATCACTCTGGCAGTAAAGTTGAATGAGGAGGTTATATACGCAATTCCTTTTTCAAGAAATCAGAGGCCAGAGGAAGGTTCAGGGAAAACAGCTCGCTTTATTGATCAAACGTCAGTGGCGGCGAATGCATTTCGGCGGGTGAGATATATATATATATATATATATATATATATATATATTCACACACACAAACACACGCACACACTTATATATTCTTTATTTATATCTACATAGATTGTGATACCATTTTATGTATCCATATACCAACACACACCCATCCACTTATATGTTATTTAGTTAGGAAATACTTATTATATACTATGACAAGACAGATATATGAGAGACATATATATGTATTGTAAAAGACTAACATTTATTTTTATTCATAGATTTATTTTGCTTTAACGAAAGTACTTGTGCCCAGACATACCCACAGAACTAACTTACCAATGTGTATACATATGTACATGATGCACACACAAAGAAGTATTATACGTGTTGTTATTTATGTACAAGAAAGAGATTCCCATAATTACATTAATTATACAAAATATTTACATGGTCTGGCATACACATGTATGTTGTGTTTAAATATACATTGACTGTTGTTTTGAATATCATAAATATATTTTTGTAAATGTATAGAGAATTTAACTGTAATGACATTTACATTTTTAGATTTCTATGTATTATCCAGGAAAGGAGCAGCAACATTTATACAGACACTCCTTTACATCTATATGTATGTATTATGTATGTATTATATATATAAAAACTCCAGTCCCCTTTTCCTCAATGAAAAATGGGTCCGACACATGCTCGGTGCTGTCAACTGCTTTTTATTACCAAAATTCGAGCGCTTGAGTTTAATGTTGATTGAAACACTGGGCAGACGTGTTTCAGCCTGACGGCTTTCCTCAGTGCCATGTTCCATCAAGTGATTGTGATTCCACCTTGGGGCCGGTTTAAAAAGAGTCATAGTCCACTCTGATTGGAGTTGAGTGTTGACCCAGCCTCCACAGTCACTTTTGCGCTGCTCCCACCTAATCCATGCCAGGTTTCCATGCGCTCCACAGCGAGTGAAACTACAGTGACTTTTCACCCAAAAAAAACAAGTGGCTCCCAGTCCTGCTGGCTGTGGTTTGCACATTTTCCCAGCATCTTATAAGGGAGTAAATAATGGAAAAAAGTCCCAGCTGGCAAATACTTCACGCAGCAAAATGCCGCTTCTTCTCTCCCCATATGGCATTCCAACTCAGGTGTGTGTCCTTTCCATATCGGGGCGCCGCGCTGTAGTTATATATGATACCAAGTTTTAGCAAGTACTATATACACAGAAAACACACACAGGGAGCCCCCGACCCAGCAGGGCAGCTTCAGCCAAAAGCGGGAACAGAGCATCACGCTGTTTTGCCCTATATATATTTGGTTCATATATTTTTATGGTTTGTAAATAGATCGTTAATTAGCAGCATGCATATATATTTATGTATATGTGTTCATACATAGAGATCACAGTGGAATGAATATGCAGACTACAGTGATGTCACTGACCATGTCATGAATGATCTAATATGTGACATCATCAGCAGTGGATTGCGGGTGCGCGAAATATAGTTAGTACAACTAACTATATAGGAGCAATTTCAATGGTTTTGTATGAGTAAAATGTCCAGCTAACTATAACACCACTAAAACTTATAGTTTTTTGAGTGAATTTCAAAGGTTTTTTAAAAGCTAATTCCTAACTATATAACTCCTGAAACCTATGGTTTTTTCAGTGAATTTCAAAGGTTTTTTAAATGCTAATTCCTAACTATATAAGGCCTGAAACCTATGGTTTTTTCAGTGAATTTCAAATGTTTTTTAAATGCTAATTCCTAACTATATAAGGCCTGAAACCTATGGTTTTTTCAGTGAATTTGCAAGGTTTTTTTAAATGCTAATTCCTAACTATATAAGGCCTGAAACCTATGGTTTTTTCAGTGAATTCGCAAGGTTTTTTAAATGCTAATTCCTAACTATATAAGGCCTGAAACCTATGGTTTTTTCATTGAATTCGCAAGGTTTTTTAAATGCTAATTCTATTAGCGGATAAAGTTTTTATATATTAAAACGTTTTTTAAATCTCAAATGCCTGCTTTGCTAACAGAGTTTTTAAGCACAGGCTCTTTTGTCTCTGGTGGCCATCTTGGGAGACTGCATATCAGAATTTTTTTAATGAAATATAAGAGGATTTGAGAAGTCACTCAAAATGTGCCCGAATTTTTCTTTCTTCAGCACTAATCATAATTTCCATGGCAAAATGAACCCCCTCATTTTGTTCCTTTGCAAATTAAATGTTTTAAGTGTTAACACTTTATTCCAATCAAGATGACTTCAGGTGTGCCATACTTTTGTCATAAGTAAGACTGTTAGCGCTCTAGTTGTTCTTTAGAACACTCTGGGACATTCCGTCATTGGGCTATAGTTGGGCTACATCTGGCTGATATTTGGGCTACATTTGTTTTTTTTATCTCTGGTGGCCATCTTTGGGCTACATTGGGCTACATTGGGCTACATTGGGCTACATTTGGGCTCTAACATATATATAGCCCAATGTAGCCCAATATATATTTTTTCAAAGTTAATTTTCGTAAAAACCACTGGAGCACATATCTTGAGACATAGCAAAGGCACATCGGGCTACCAGTCCCTACAATTTTGCCAAGTTTGGTGGAAAACCATTTAACCTTTCGGGCTAAAAGTGAGTCCAACCGCCCTATGGAAATTAACATGGGGAAAACACGTTTTGGGACCCCCCTTTTATCTCGGCCCCCGCTTGACGAATCCCCCCCAAACTTTCAGGGAAGAACCGGAGCGCCGCGAGGCAAAGTTAAGGAAAATGTCAGGAAGATTAATACATCGTAGCGCTAGTGTGTGCATCGCTATTCTTTGCTGCAAGGGTTTTTAACCTGACATATTTTTTAAAACTTATTTGTAAAACTGTGTTTTTATACTGCTGTTACCCCTGCCATTCGCCGCGCTGACTCCCCGGTCCACCGCAGCAAATTGATGCTGTTTGTGTGGAGGGAGGAATAGCGCCTGCACTTCCTGGTAGCTCCTCGGTGGGCGGCCATCTTTCGAGGGTGACGGTCTAGTCTCCCCTCACCTCCCAATCTACATCATACCTGTCTACTCGCGCAGCAGTGACGCGCAGCGGGAGCGCCTTAGACGCGCCGAAGAGGCGCCAAAGAGAAGCCAGTCCGCGTCCAGACGCTTCTAGATGCCTCCAGCTATATGTCTATGCTGATACCATGGTAGGAAATCGCCTTACTTATAGTTTGTCCTCCCTTCGCTCCCTACGACCCGTCATCAGCTCTCTATGTTCTCACTCGATTCTTCCCACTGATTCCAGTTACCACTGTCCATCATGTGGCTGGAGTATGTCTCCCTCCTGTATCGAGAATGCTCACTCCCTACACAAATGGAGAATGTTCCTCCTTAATTGTCGGTCTTTACCGAAACATCATATTGAACTGTCCATGTTGATAGAAGAGCTCAATCCGGAGGCTCTCTTCCTGACAGAAACATGGCTCCAGCTAGAAAATGTTATCCGACTACAGTGTGGGCCACTCCCCAAGGCTACACCCTCAAACGTCTAGATCGCCAAATAGGTAGAGGCGGTGGACTGGCCATTATCTATAGAGATAGCTACAATTGTCGTATTATCTCATCCACTACATCAGTTTGCGAAAGTCTTCACTTTTCTTTAGAACTTTCCCCTACCATCACATTTTCCGGCATTTTAGTTTATCGACCACCTGGCACTCCCAACAATTTTGTCTCTAATATGACAGACATTGCTGCCCATGCCGTGCTTTCCTCGGCAAACTTCACCTTGCTAGGTGATTTTAATCTACACCTGGATGACCCTCGTGATACATCAGCTAATAGTCTCCGATCCAACCTTCAGGCTATCGACCTATGTCAAAAAGGCTTTCTTGCGACATACATGAAGGGACACCTCTTAGATCACATATATAGTAATATAGACAGTCTGATAGTTGAGACTCCTATTTCACTACCCTGGACTGACCATTTTTTAATACCTTTTACTTGGTCTTTAAGTCCAACCCCTACCCCCCATAACTCCAATAAGCATTGGGGCAGGAAATGGGCATCGCTGTCGCTCCCTGATTGGGAATTGGCTCTCACCAAACACCTTCCTCAGAGGGCGAACAACCCCAACATTGCCACGACCAACTTTGATAATTGGATTTCTAGCACCCTGGATCAAGTCCTTCCGAAGACCTCCCTGAAATCAATAATTAGACCCAAAGTTGCTCCGTGGTATACACCCGCCCTCAGAACAGCGAAGCAAACCTGCCGCAGACTGGAGAGAGCCTGGAGGAAGGACTGCTCCCCACATAGGAAGGCTAAATATAGAGCGGCAATAAAGCTCTACAAAAGTGAAATAAAAGCTGCACAATCTCACTTTTATGATTTAAAGATTAATGCGGCCGCTAATGCCCCCAAGGAAATTTTTAAAATAGTAAAATCTCTAGTCTCGCCCTCCCTTGAGCGCCCATCATTACACAGCGCACAAACCCGTTGTAACGACCTTGCCATCTTTTTTCCCCAGAAAATCCAGACCATTTACTCCTCATTTAGCATTGGTAATAATCACACACAACCTACTGACCCTCCTGTTTCTGATTATTCCATCCTCTGTCTGCTTGATAAATTCCCACTTCTTGACCCCACTGCTTTAGACAGGCTGATTCCTAAGATCACCTCGGGATCTCCTAATGACCAGGCTCCCCCTCAGACTCTCATTAGGGTTATCGACGTCATTCGTCCGGTCATTCTTGATAATCCTTAATGCTTCCATCACCTCTAAATCTGTTCCACCTCCATGGAAGTGTGCGATGGTGAAAGCTTTATTGAAAAAGCCCACATTGGACCAGAACAACTTGGCCAACTATCGCCCTATTTCTTTACTTCCATGGATGAGCAAACTGCTCGAGAGGCACGTGAATAACATCTTAGTGGACTTTCTAGAGTCCAACAGTCTGCTCCGTGCCTCCCAGACAGGGTTCCGCCCTAAGCACGGAACTGAAACCGCTCTTTTGGCGGTGACGGAAGAAGTTAGAGCTGTGCTAGACCGGGGAGGAAAGGCCGCCATAATATTACTCGATCTCAGTGCCGCGTTCGACACGGTCAGCCATGCTGTATTGCTACAGCGACTAAATGGTTTTGGCGTGTCGGGCGCGGCCCTGGAATGGCTAACCTCCTTCCTGGATGAACGGTTCTTCCAGGTGTTTGAGGGTGAGACAGTCTCCCCAAAGCATCCACTTAGGTGTGGGGTACCACAGGGCTCCTCCCTGAGCCCCACTCTTTTTAACGCCTACATGGAACCCCTAGAAAGGATAGTCCATCCCTTTGGTGTGCGTATTGTTACCTACACCGACGATACACAATTTGTGGTCTCTCTTGACCACTCTGACGGATCGTCTACCACCTTAGGTCCCTGTCTAGAGGCTGTTGCCAGGTGGATGCAATCCTCCTGTCTTAAACTCAATGGGGAGAAAACAGACATTATGCTGCTGGGCAACCCTCCTCCTTCTGCATTAACATCCGTCTGGCCCCCATGTCTTGGCCCGCCCCCCCCTCCCAAACCCCAGATAAAGAGCCTTGGAATCTGGCTGGACAAAGCACTTGATTTTTCGGTCCAAGCCACTAAAACGGCCTCCACTTGTATGGGACTGATGAAAATGGTTCGCAAGGTGCTCCCTTTGCTCCCATTCCAGGCCAGGAAGATCTTGGTCCAGGCCTTGATACTTTCCCGCAGCGCTTATGACTGATAACTTGTGGCGAACTCCGGGTGAATCAACACGCTTTAGCAAACAAGTCCGTTTTTAAAGCTTTCATAAAGGAAGTATGGTCATTAACCTCTCGGAGGGAGAGGGGAAGAGAGTTCCAGAGCCTTAAATCTCAAATGCCTGCTTTGCTAACAGAGTTTTTAAGCACAGGCTCTTTTGTCTCTGGTGGCCATCTTGGGAGACTGCATATCAGAATTTTTTTAATGAAATATAAGAGGATTTGAGAAGTCACTCAAAATGTGCCCTAATTTTTCTTTCTTCAGCACTAATCATAATTTCTATGGCAAAATGAACCCCCTCATTTTGCTCCTTTGCAAATTAAATGTTTTAAGTGTTAACACTTTATTCCAATCAAGATGACTTCAGGGGTGCCATACTTTTGTCATAAGTAAGACTGTTAGCGCTCAAGTTGTTCTTTAGAACACTCTGGGACATTCTGTAATTGGGCTATAGTTGGGCTACATCTGGCTGATATTTGGGCTACATTTGTTTTTTTTTGTCTCTGGTGGCCATCTTTGGGCTACATTGGGCTACATTGGGCTACATTGGGCTCTAACATATATATAGCCCAATTTAGCCCAATATATATTTTTTCAAAGTTAATTTTCGTAAAAACCACTGGAGCACATATCTTGAGACATAGCAAAGGCACATCGGGCTACCAGTCCCTACAATTTTGCCAAGTTTGGTGGAAAATCATTCAGCCGTTCGGGCTAAAAGTGAGTCCAACCGCCCTATGGAAATTAACATGGGGAAAACACGTTTTGGGACCCCCCTTTTATCTCGGCCCCCGCTTGACGAATCCCCCCCAAACTTCCAGGGAAGGACCGGAGCGCCGCGAGGCAATGTTAAGAAAAATTTCAGGAAGATTCCTCAACCGGCGCCAAAGTTATTCCCAATAGAATATTGCGATTTCCCTATGGAAAACAATCCTAACTATATATACCTACTGGCTATCGCCAGTAGGTAATATACATTTATATGTATATATACATATATATATATATATACATTACCAGTTATAGTTAGGACCTTGTTTCTATTCAAAAAGCATTTTTTCTTTTCCGCACCAGTTGACGAATCTTCGCGAAATTTTCAAAACTTATAGCCCGCTCTGGTCAGGTCCTATCTTGAAAGTCTTGGGGTGATTTGGCAAGCAGGGGCCGAGAAAAAAGGGAGTCCCAAAACTTGTTTTCTTCATGTTAATTCCCATTGGAAACTTTAGACACAGCTACAGCCCGAACTGCTGAAAAAGATAGCCCTTGCTTCAGAAAGAACTCTATTTGTTAAATGGTGTAAATCCGTTCAGTAGTTCCTGAGAAATTAAAAAAGTAGAGGTCAAAAAATGCATTTCTCATAGGAAACTTTTGACACAGCGACAGCTCGTACTGCTGAATGGAATTATAGCCATCTTGTGCCTCGGTAGCAGAGGCACAAGAAAACAGAAAAACAAACACACAAAACAAGAAAAGGGGGCAGGGTAGAAACACCCTGACCCCCTAGGCCTGCTCAGGGGGTCCCACAAGGACCCCGAGGGCCAAAAAAAGCTTTTATTTAATTCGGCGAGATTCACGCACCCAGCGCAAATTCCAGGCAAAAATTTTAAAAAATGAAGCGCGTGCTCCCGCGCTTCATTATTATTTAGCATCCAGCTGGGCCAAGTCCCGGGGGCATGTAAAATTTAAATTGCGGGGGCCCATGCAGGCCCCAGCAGCCCCGGGGACCGCCACCCCCTGGGGCTTTCAGGAAATATTTGTGGGGGGCTCGAGTCATGGCCTCCTCAGCCCCGGGGATCACCACCCCACGGGGCTTTGTTTTTGTATGTGTAGGGGGGCCTACAAGCCCCGGGAACAGCCACCCCCGGGGCTTTTATTAATTATTTTGTGGGGGCACACAGCCCCCCAGCTGCCCCGGGGACTACCACCCCAGGGGCTTTTTGGGGGGGTTTGAGCCCCCCACACGCCCCGGGGACCACCACCTCCCCGGGGCTTTACCAATTTTAGTGGGGGAGTGTGCAGTCCCCTCTTGAAGTCTGTGATGGCCCTGGGGCCGCCAGGGCCTGCTCCTGCAGTATCCCGGGGTGCCCACCCCCAGGACACTGCTGTTTGCAATGAGAGGGCGGGATCCGTGTGGCTCCCGTCCTGTCATTGCAAACTGCTTTGCTTCATTGAAGCGAGAGCAGGGAAACCTGCTCTCGCTTTAATGAAGAAAAGCACAATTGCTTTTCCACAAGGGGAGCTGCATGTCAGCAGCTCCCCATGTGGAAAAGCAATGCCGGCTCCTGCAGGACGAGGGGTGTCAGCGGGACCGTGGGAGGATTGTAGACCCCCCACGGGCCCCAACAGAGAGGGCCAGCCCTGGAGGATGGGGTCCCCGGGGCTAGAAGTGGCCCGGGAGGGGGGCAACGAGGCCCCCCTGCCCTACAAAAAAAAGGCAGGCGAGCCACGGGAAGGGTTCCCGGGGCTATAATTGGCCTGAGAAGAGGGGCCACGCGCCCGTATCCCAAAAATAAATTCATAACTAATGGCCAGGCCCCAGGGGATGGGGTCCCTGGGGTCAGAAGTGGCCTGGGAGAGGGGCCATGCAGCGCCCCTCCCCCCAAAAAAAACAATAATAAAAGAAATAAAGGCCGACCCTGGTGGATGGGGTCCTCGGGGCCAATAGAGGCCTCAGGAAGGTGGCCACGCAGACCCTTACATAAAAAAATAAAAATTATTTATGCTGCCATGCCCCGAGGGATGGGGTCCCCGGGGCTGAAATTGGCCACGGGAGGGTGGCACACGCGGCCCCCTTCCCGTTCAAATTATTATTATTTTTTAATAAATATGGGTAAGGTCCTGGGGGATGGGATACCCCATAAAACATATAAAACAAAACCCAGGCCCTGTGGCTCGTTTTACAATGGAGGTACCTGGTGGGCTAGTTGGACCCCAGGGACCCTCAGGATTCAAGAGGACTTAATCCCCCAACTTAAAATGTGCCACGGGCATGTTTGCAGAGTGGTGAAGGGAGGGAAGGGGCCTAAGGTGACATGTGTTCAAATACGCCCTGTGGTGCATTTTAAGTTGGGGAATTAATTCCCCTTGGGCCAACTAGCCCACCAGGTACCTCCAGTAAGTGACACAGGCCTGCATTGCAGAGAGGTGGTCCAGGCCATGCCCCTTTTTACACTTCTCTGCAACGCAGCTCTGTGGCGCTTACTGGAGGTACCTGGTGGGCTAGTTGGACCCCAGGGACCCTCAGGATTCAAGGGGACTTAATGTCCCAAATTACGCGCCAGGGTACGTGTTTGCAGAGTGGTGGAGAAAGGGGGCATGGCCTTTGTCTACCTTTCACCAATCCCACTGCGTGGGGCTTACAGGAGGTAAAAGGTAGGCTAGTTGGCCCCTAAAGGATTCCCAGCAGTGAAGGGGACTTCAATCCCCATCCAAGAGCGTCCTAGGGAGTGCGTTTGTAGAGTGGTGGGCAAAGTTGGCATGGCCTGGTACGAGTCCTTACCAATGCTGCTGTGTGGGATTGACTGGAGGTAATAGTTTGGGAACTTGACCCCCAAAGATGTCCTCGGGGGCCAACTACCCCTCTTATTACCTCCAGTATGTGCCACACAGTGTGATTGCTAAGATGTCTTCTGAGGCCCTGGCCCCCTTTCTCTATCACTCTGCAAACATGCCTTGTGGCAGACAACCGGATGGGAGATGAAGTCCGATTTAATGCTCAGGGAGTTTGGGGGCTAAGAATCCCTCCTGGTACTACCTGTAAGTCCTACGCAGCCGAATTCCTGAGCGTTGGTTGGACGCCCAGCACCCTTTCTCCACCACTCTGCAAACACGTCTACTAGTTAAAGTAGCATATTTCTGCACCTCTGACTTAGAGGTAGTTTTAATCCCCCTGCCCTATTATGTACTAGGGCCTTACAGAGGAGGTCATGCTAATCACAACGGGTACTCCAACGCATAGTGTTCCCTACTGTATGTAGGTGTTTTCACTGTATTCTAAGTGTCTTTTAGCATGCACTGTTACCACCAGTACCTGTCTGAAAAAGTCACAGGATGATTTTGCAACAAGGCCTCTTTCTGGTCCTCTGTTTGTTCTTTCTGCATGTCATGCTTCTTCCTGCACTTTTCTTCATCTTTGTGGACTTCTGCTGCTTCTTTCTGCATTTCTTTTGCTTCTTTCTGTGTGTTTTTTCTTCTTTCTTCACATGACCTACCTCTGTAGACATAGTTACAAAATAGCATTTAAAAATCCTTAGAAATTCACTTCAAAATCCATAGGTTTCAGTCATGTTATAGTTTGAAATTAGCATTTAAAAAACCTTTGAAATTCATTGAAAAAAACATAGGTCTCAGGCACGTTATAGTTAGAAATTAGAATTAAAAAATCTTTGAAATTAAATGAAAAAAACATAGGTTTCAGGCATGTTATAGTTATATATTAGCATTTAAAAAACCCTAAAAATTCACTGAAAAAAAATAGGTTTCAGGGGCGGTATAGTTAGTTGGACATTTCACTCATACAAAACCATAGAAATTCCCCCGTTATAGTTAGTTCAGCTAACTATATCTCGCGCACCCCCAATGCACTGCTGATGACATCATATATTACATCACTCATGACATGGTCAGTGACATCACTCATGACGTGTTATGTTATTTTAATATAGCTTGTAAAGCACACAGCTGCCCCAGCAATGAGGCGTCCCGACGCTGAGCAAACCTAGCACCTACACCTTCGAGTATCTCTCCTGAGGAAAGACAGGAAGGGCCAGGGAAGACAGGTAGGACAAAAGAGGGGGACCTACTCCGAGAACAAATGGGTCTTTATCGCTTTTCGGAAGGTCAAATAATTATCCATGCTCCGCATGTGAGAGGGAAAATATTCCAGAGCTTGACAGCTAGAACGCGAAACGAGCGACCGCCAGCACGGGCCCTCTTCACATGTGGTATAGAGACCAAATGTTTGCCTGCAGAGCGCAGATGACACAAGGGAGTGTAGAACGAAAGCAGACCTGATATTATACCAGAGGTGGGAGATTTCAAGATCTTAAGCGCAAAGCAGAGAGATTTAAACTCCACCCGCCTCTCCGCTGGCAGCCAATGTAGCCGCCGAATGATACTAGAGATGGGGCAGCGTCCTGGCGGCAACGTTCTGGACCCTCTGAAGTCTTGGGATCTCTGTCTTATTGCCCCCAAGATAAAGCGCACTGGCATAAACTCGTCTAGATAATACAGAGTTTTAGAAAGCAAGTAAAAACGTGGCTGTTCTCTGCATATCCCTAAATTAAAAACCTCAAGAGTCAGAGTCAAATCACAGCGCCAAGACGCCTATGGGCAATCGCGCGCTTTACAAATGCACAAATCAAATCAAATCAAATCAAATCACAGATGCTTGCACAATGGTCTGCTGTACTCTGTCCAAGACGTGAAGATTTGAAACCAGGATGCAACGTGACATTCAAATCACCACAGAGTATAACTAGCTCAGGCCATTGATGCAACTCAGCCAGTAAGCTGTTAAAAACTGTAGAGGTTCTCCTCGTTAGGACTTTAAACAATACACAGAGTAAATTGCACATTCTCCCAGGTCATATTGATGATAAGCCATTGAACATTCAGATCAAAGCTATGCCCCAAAAAGGAAGTGAGAACAGATACCCAAAAAGAAAAGAAAAGACAATACCACCTTCCCCCTCACTTTAGACTACAAACACATATAAAATAGAGAATAAAAGTAGAAGTAAGAATACTATTATAGATCCTATATCTGCTAAAAAAAAAACGTAAGAAAGGTTTATGGGCAACTAGTGGACCGGATCAAATCACAGGTCATTTTGTGGGTTCACATTTTGCAGCAACTCTTCAACCTTCTCAGCATAAAAACAATTGTACCCTTGACCCTCATACTTGATTCACACAGCAGGTTCCATGAGCAAGACTGTGGCCCTGAGCTTTCAATGAGCAGGGATATGTTCACGGAGCTGCCAATGCTGAACCACTGTCTCATGGCAGAAGTCTGACTTAGCCCCACAGCTTTAATTGGTGACCTAGGTTGAAACAAACAGAAAATCTCATGTCACAATAGAAATGTACCAACATAGATCAGGATGACCTATTGGTAGCGAGCTGGGCCATCCTTCTTACACTGAAAAAATGGGAATAAATTGGCCTTTAAGATCACACTATGCATGTCTCAATCATTTAAGGCAGAAAAGGACTCCCTAAAAAGATGGATGATAGTTCCTGAGGTTATTTTGGCAATATCTATTCTCCAAGTCTTCCAACCTAGATGAAGCAGTGACCAGCTGAGATTTATGTTGCAAGTAGGATGATTTGGCCTCCCACACAGCTACCTGAGCTGTCTCAACCTTACCAAAACACGTATGAAGAATGTCCATGTTTTTTTTACAATTTCCTCAGCTTAACTTGTATCTTTAAATGTGAAGCTTTGAATGCAAGAGAGTCCTTACAGTACTCCCCCCTATGCTGTTGTAAGAGATCATATATTGCAGATAAGGTAGGAAAACCAGGATCATTAACAGCAACATTGGCAGAGAACCAAGCCCCAGCCCAGACATCCTGGGTTAGGTGAGGTGTAGTAGTATTCATGATCACAGTTGAAGAGGCAGATTTCTCTAAGACTGGAGGAGTGGAATTAATGGGAGTAATCTCAATGCCGTTAGGATCCCACAACCCTTGTCTTCAGATTCTGGTTCTGATGCAAATGCTGATATCACAGGGTCCAAGACCCCCTGTGTAAAGGCCAGTGTAAACAATTCTTCGATACTGGTAGTTGTGGTAAAGCCAGTCCCAACCTCCAGATCACCAGTGCTTAATGACATGTGCCCCAAATTATCTCCGGTTTTGACAAGCAGCCGCACTTTGGAGACTCTTAGTGCCTGTAATCCCAGACTTGTGTACTTTGATATCAGAATCAGACAAGCTCCCGGAGTCTGAAAGTGAGAAAAAGACCACTGCGGGTTCATGTGGTGCATGAGCCTGAGACTGGGATAGTTGTTCAGCAGTGTTGAGAACCCCACTCCCTACATACTGCAAAGTCTACAGGACCTTTCAACAACCCAGAGGAAGTTGGTAGACAGCCATCTTCTGAGGTCCCCTCTGGAAGAGTCCAGAATTGAGATGGATAGAACCAATAGCCAGCATCGCCCCCTGCCGATATTTCCTCAGGTCCTGCCATGGGGTTCACAGAGAGAATTTTCCTAGTGATACACAAGGTGGTACCACCTTCCTCCCTACTACCTAAGCAGCCAAATTGAGCCGAGAGATGTAGCGATCTAAAGTCCTCTGGGAGAATGTTATAGTGGTTAACATAGGTAGGGACGCTACTCGAGTGTCATCTGGGATCTTCAAGAAAACCCCTAGAGTCTTCTCCATCCGCTTTGGCAGGTGAGCCCTGCACATTAACAGCCATAGTTATTGCTTAGTAGTCACAGTTTTTGCAAGATGGGGTCTCCTCCTCTCAGTCCCCATGATCTAGTTGGGCAGATCAAAGAACCTCGATCAACAGTGCCTCCCCTGGCTGCTGACTTAGCTGACATTTTGAAGAATTAATTACTGGGGGTGATCCGCCAAAAGGCATCCTGACTCCTTCACCTAATTTTCAATAATCCAGCCACTAACAGTAACTGTAAAGGTAAGAGCCACAGAAAAAAAGATTGAAACAATGTTGCAGTTGCCCACTTCGAGTAACTGCTACAATCTCTTCTATTGTAACTTCATAGGAACATTGGACAGAGAGTGGAAATACTAAAAAGCATGCCCATTATCCAAGTTGCAGCTCCATGTGAAGTGCTGTGACTGTTCTAGAAGACATCTTCCCATGGGCCAGGAACCAGCTCTCTCTCATATGGGGAGGGTGCAGGGGGTGTCTCTAGCTGAACCACAGTCCAACTCTCCCTAGAGCCAAGAAACATGCCTTGCTGATCAACAGACTCAGTCTTTCAAGCCGGAGGAGAGGCACCACCCACTGTCCTGCAACCGGAGAAACCATCTGCAAGAAGTTGCTAGTCCTCAGTAGCTCTACAATGAAGCCACCCGACTAATTGCCTGCCTCCAACAGGACCCCTGCAGCACTCCGAAGGACACCCGCTGCTGCTTCAGGTACTGGGGAGATGAAATAAAACCAGATCTCAACAAGCTCTCATATCTTTTTGGTGTCCTCACATGGCTAGCCCCATGCCACCATCTTTTCTTAGATAAACTCACAATTGCTTAGTCCCTTGTCGGGACGCGACTTTGGGTAAGGTTGGTTAAGAAGATATGACCTAAGCAATTAACTACTTTTGAAAATAAGGAAGAGATGGGGCAAATACTCTCCTTCCGGGTCAATGATAGAGCTAGTGCAAATATTATTCACGTGCATCCGAGAAGAATTCTGTAGGTTTTATCAAAGGCTTTATCAGAAGGATGAGGTTGCCTCTATAGATGCCATCAATCGATTTATCAGTATGTATTACAACCACAAACTGACTGGGATACAACAGACCCAATTACTCTGCTTGAAGTTGAGACTCTAGTTAGTCGAGGAGCTAGGGGGAAAGTGCACAGTCCAGACCAAATCCCTCTTGAATGTTATGCGGCCTTTCTACATGTTCCTGCAACTCTCACTCGCAATCTCTTCAACTCTTTTGAATCTTGATCAGAGACTAACACTGTCATCTTCCCCAAGAAGGGGAAAGAACCTATGTTGTGTGGATCATATCGATCACTTTAATTGCTCAACGTTGATACAAAAAAACTATACTCAGATCCTGGCCAACAGATTATTTTCTGTGATCTTAAGCTTGGTTGATGAGAACTAGCATATGTTCGTACCGGGACAAGACACCCTCGCCCATGTTAATTTGGTCATCACTGCTTTGGAAGTTGGGTTGGCCAATGGGGGCCTGGCCAGAATGAAAATGTTTGATGCAGAAAAGCCATTCAACCTGGACTTCTGATCATTTCTCTTGGCATTGTGGGTGCCTCAGGAATTGGCGCCAGGTTTAATATTAGAGTTCAGCAATTGTATAAAGGCTTGAAGGCCAGGGTTCTTTGTTTAAGTACTCTTTCAGACTATAAAATGATCACCGGCAGGGGTGTCCTCTTTCACCCCAGCTTTTTGTTATTTATATTGTGCCCTACATACAAGCTTTGAGAATGGCCATGGATATTCACCCGCTGCACATACATTATCTAGATCTTAAAGTTCCAGCCTGTGTGGACAATGTGGCCGTTCCAACCTCTAACTCGGCAATCGCTTTAACGACAATAGATACAGTTGCAAGCGAATAAGGCTCTATCTCAGAGTATAAGCTTAACATTGACAAGACTCAGGTCTTGAATGATGTCTCTGCTCTGGGACAAGACAGTCCCTGGGTACACTCAGCTGCATATTTTGGTGTTAAACTGTCATTAAAAATAGAAGAGATATTCGGGCTTAATTACGGTCAAATCTTCATAGGGACAGTGGAGACCTTTAATGTGCAGAATAGCTTTCACTCGGGGGTAATCTGGAGGTATAACCCTATTAAATTGATCATCTTATCTCGCTACCCTTACCTTTTCAGGTGTATACCACTCTATGTTCTTAAAGCTTTCTTTCATAAAATCAAGGTGTCTTTTCAGAAATGTATCTTGAGCAATCGGAAATCGATATCCAGTATACAGTCTCTCCAATTGCCAATGGAGAGAGGGGGTCTCTTCTTACCCAGTTTGCGGGTTTACTACCTAGCCGCATTCATGACTCGATTATGCAGTAGGTATGTTTCCAGAGTAGCAATCACGGAGGGCGTGTACCGTGCCCTGCATCAGTTTCATCAATACAATCTACTTCGAATGGACTTGATCTAAGACCCTGGGGGTGTATCATTCTATTTGGTCCTATCTTAGAAACATGCTACCGGATATGACTCTCTAAAACACATATACATACCTGGTTTATAATTCTAATCTGCAGGTTCATGAGAGTTTTGTGGAATGCTTGGAAGGCTCCAAACTTCTTACATTAGAGCAATTATTTGAAGGTGGCACTCTTATCTCAAATGAGTACTTGCAACCTGGGGCAGCTCCTCTGCTATGGGAGCGTCGCCCCCCCGCCCCCACCAGCAGCGTATTTTTATTTAACCCCTTCCATGTTCATGCAGTACAGTGCTCCTGCGCTCATGACGAGCTGAGCTCGTCATGACCACACCCGTTTTTATTGCTGTCCAGCACAGCAGCAGGATTTCTCTAGCAGTGATGCGGTTAAACTGATAATAGCCCAAGTCTTATTATTGTTTTATTTTGTTTACCGGAGTCTTGGGGGCGGGGACAGGGGGATAACAGGCACCCACAGGAGTTGTATGCACTGTAAACAATGCCTATGCGCATTGATGCTCACTCCAACCCAGCTACATTGCTGGGTTGGACGCAGCAAATCACAGGCACCCTGTCTCCCTGGGAGCGCAAATCATCAGATCTCAGGCTAATCCAGAAGTTGCTCTCATGTGCGAGAGCTGCTTCAGGATTGGCCGTAGGGGAGTCTGGGAGCCTCAGCTTGCAGTGAAGCCCCCCCTCTTCTCTGACACTGGCTGCTATTGCCTGCAGCAATGGTTTCCCTGCCCTGTGCCCAATTCTTTTGATATTTACAGCTCTGACATATAATGGGTAGTGTAAAACCGGAAGACGTCTGCACCTCTCAGAGTAGCTTCCTAGAGTACCTGATGAAAGGCTTTCTTAAGGGCTGGCTGTTTTTTCAGCTGTTTTTACAGGCTCAGCGCCATCTGTGTGACACAAACCTATGTGCCCTTTTGCACTGATGTAGTTAATCACTCGGTGCATGATCATACTGTAATCCAGTTCCCACTTGTGTGACCCAGACCTACGTACCCTCTGACTTTGATGCAGACATCTCTTTTCGGACCATCCCATAAGTTATTGACAAACGGCTGAACACCACCCCCTCTTCCTGGACTGCTTCATCAGTACCACTACCGCACTCAACAGAATTAAGTAACCTTGTTCTGATGATGACCTAGAATCGAACAGGTCGAAATGCTATTGACCGCCCAGCGTAAAATTATGGTAGCATTGTGGTCTACCTAAACAATCTAAACAAAAGATTCAACTTGTATATAATTTCTCTTGAATCGTTAACCACCTTATACTTTCCGGTATTTTTGTTTTGCGCAGTTCACGCTGTTTTACACTTCCTTGTGTCACTGCACTGGTCACCTTCACTAGCATGTCCAGGTCACATTTCTATCTTTTTTTTAAAACTTTTTTTCTAATCATTTGTTTTATTGGTGCTAAAATCACATATAGCAGTACACTCCGGAGTCACTTGACCCGTTGCTCTTGCAACACCTGTACATCAGTTCAGTACAACCTATAAGCACATCATGACAGTTACTTTGAATCATAAACAGTGTCCCCTTGTTTGGTGGTTAATCCTCGTCCTGTGAGTTGGCGCAGTACATATCCCTCCTCTGAAAGCATTCCATTTTCCCCACAACCGTTCCCATTTTTTGAGACACCTCCTATGTATATACACCACATTTTCTGCCACCATGGCCAAATCCATTCTTGAATTGTGGGAGTGTTTCACGCCCCCCACAATCTAGCTATTTTTCGCTTTGCCATCATCATTCCCAGCGTCACCCATATTTGTTCAGTGGTATTAAGGTCTGTAACCTCCCAAATGTTCAATAAGCAGCGTTTAGGTTCTGGTGGTACAGGGGTGACACTGTGTCAAGTTATTCATGACATAACCTCCTCCCAGTACTTCACTATCACGGGTATTCCCACATTGTGTGAAAAACCGCCCCAATTCCTCCACAGTGTCTGAGGCAATGAGGGCTATCAGTCTTGCCTATCCTGCATAGTGTCGGTCTGGTATATTATATCCTATGGAGTACTTTCAATTGCACTAGCCGGAGTTTCGATGGGATAGCTACCTCTCTGGGGGATGCTAATGCCTCCTGCCAGTCTGTCGCATCTAGGTCTCCCCTATCTGTTTGCCATTTTGCTCGAATAGGTTGTGTGGGATCAGGGTGGTTGTTTATTATCTTTCGGTAAGTGGGGGACATGGCTTTTTTGGTCATGTAATCGGTGAGTAGCCTATCCTTCAGAGGGGAGGCTTCAGGAAGGTTGGTGTCTGGAGGGATTGTGGTAAATAAATAATTAATTACCGGTACTATTTTTGACTATATTAACAATAACAGATAGCTCAATAAATAAGAGGCAGGATCCGATGTGTCCGAGTTGAACAGGTTTTATTCAGGCAAAAGGGAAGGGACTGGAACGGGACAGCCTGAAATAAAATAGGAAGGAAGGAAGGAAGGCAGCTGCACCATTTCATCGACAGTGCAGCATATATATAGTAAAACATTACATTACATTACATACAGTAGGCGTAACTTGTGACAAACGTAAGATAAGAACACATGGGCGGAAGGAGAAGGCGTGCACAAGGCGTGCACGTGGACATGTGATGAGAAACGTCATAGAAGTGTCATGAATGGGCGGAAACATGGAGGGGGCTACCTGAGAGCAGCTGGGACCTTTAACCTAGTGGTGCGTGCAAACGGGCAATGACGTGTTACCAGGGAGAACTGGGGCTATGACTTCTGCACTAGAAGAGGAGACTAAAGTCTACGGTGTCAGGACGACATGTACCTATATCATATCTGGTATCTGGTGTTTGGAGTACATGTGGATAGAATCTAAAAGTTATCAGGGCAAAGGCTACTTGACACTAAGGCTGGTGCATGCATTTATTCTTACATGTATTGCGTGTGCTAGGAATATTCCATGAATATTAATACAGTATTTCTCTTACATGGAGACAGAAAGACTAGACCATAGCTGGAACTGTTTATGCGGTTCAGTAGCTTAGGAATGCGGAGAAGGAAAGCTGAACTGATAACTAGAAACATAACATATTCTTGGCAGACAGGCAGGCAGAGCCAGGCCGGGCACCGCGCTGCTTGGCAGGAAGTAAGTGAAGGGTCAGGGATGCAGGTGGGGGCTGCATCGCTCCTCGGAGTGGGTTCAGGAGACTGGAGCTTGAATCTGGTGTCCGGGCCCTTTGAGGCCTAGAAACGGGGACAATTCAATGAATTAACGTGCACACTGTAAAACGTGGCAACATAGGCCTAATACTCGTTGCTATCACGAGAACTGGAAACTGGCATACTAGAGTCGGACACAACCATAATTGCGTCTTTAATCGATCATAGGGGGATATATATATGCATATGGATCATGCACGTATAACATAGGATGGGGAACACGTAGTCACATATGGCAAGGCAAAATTCACTTTTCCACAGGATAGTCACCTCAAGTGTGTGTTTGATTTGAAGATAGCAGAAGTGTTCTGTGCGCGCCATCGTGTAGTGCTCTTGGAGGTGAGTGAACAAGAGTACCTTTCCCTTGTGCCAAAGATTGCCAATTGTGGATATTGCTATAGTATCCCACTGGTTGAATCTTATGGTATTGCACAGTGTACCTAATGCTCTCGTATCCCAGAGGGGTGTTGCCTGTGTGAGTACATTCTGCCACTTCATCTTCCTTTGCGCTACATGTCATTGTTTGATCGTGTGTTTGGTAGGGCCCATTGCGTCACACTTGGACTATGCAAATGGACTTTACCTGGGTCTGTCAGAGGGCTTGCGCCAAAGACTCCAGACAGTCCAAAATGCTGCAGCCTGCTTGGTCTGCGGCATCTCGCTCAGACAACATATATCCCCCTTTCTGCGGAAGTTGCACTGGCTCCCCATAACCAAAAGAATTCAGTTCAAAGCATTGACACTGGCCTTCCAGGCAGCCAAAGGTCTAGGACCAGCCTACCTCAGCAAGAGACTTCATCCAAACACTCATCTTAGAACTCTACGATCAAATACCAAACATCTGCTTGTCAACCCCAGATTAAAAAAAACTAGATCAGGAGGCAAAACTTTCGAGGTGGGTGCCACCCAACGATGGAACAAACTTCCACTTCACCTCCGCCTAATTCAATCGGATGTGGAGTTCCATAAGTCCCTCAAGACCTGCCTATTCTGCTGCTAGGATTAGGTCCGCCCCTGACATGCGCCAAGTGCTATCTGTCTAATCAGCGCCGGGACACCCCGTTGGGGTAGCTGTGAGCTCTATAAATACCTAAAATAAATAAATAAATAAATACGGCCAATTTATGGTTAGTGTTGTATAGTGCATGGTTTAGCTTTTCAGGGCCCAGGAGCAACCTGCCCAGGCGAAAGGCCGGGTCTATTTGTGCGGCATGAATCCATTGGTTTATATCTGCCAGCTGGGACGCCGAATAATACATTTGGACACTTGGGAGCGCTATGCCTCCGTCATACCATGTCCTGATTCACATTTCTGTGTTTTGGTTACTTCTACGTAAAACATTTTGTAGTGCTGATATAACTACTTACAAATAAGAAACGTCTTCTTTTTACTAAACTCTGTTGTGGTCTCCATTTCTTCCCCTCTCTGAGAGATGTATACTCTCTATGAATCTGCCCCCCTTGAATCATTGCCAGTTGATACATTGTGTTCTTGTTTGCTAACTCTACTCGGGTCTCGACTGGGTTAACAGGTTTACTTATGTTCTACGAATTTATGCTATTTACAATACAGCGCACCATGGTGCAAGGATTGACAGATGCGTCAGAAATTCTGACACATCTGTTGTCCCAAAAGTCATGCATTGGGGGAGTCGTGTCGCAAGCCCAACACAACTTCAGCAATGCATGTTGAGGCCTATACTTATTGTACTGCATCACTCCAAACACCTGCTTCAAACAGGCATAAGGTTTTGATGCAGTGGGCTCCTAGAATTGGCACAGTCAAATCTTATAGATTTCACTGCATCACTTTTACAAGGCGTTCCTGCATGGGAATGCCTACGCTTTACAATGTGACGCATCTCCTTAGATGCCTAACGTTGTAAATTGGCAGCATTGTTTATGCCGCTGCTGCATCTCAAAAGTGACACAATGGCAGCGCAAAACTCTGGCAAGGGGCTTGTACATCTGCCCCCCTATGTTGATGGCTAAAATGGCCGGTCTTGGTGGTGGATTCAATTCAATCGGCCACCAGAGACTGAATAAAAGGGCTGCCATCTGACTGAAGAGCAGCACCTCCGTTTTGCCCACGTTCAATTTCAAGAACTTGGTGTTCATCCATTTAACAATGCCTTTTAGACTCTTGGAAGCTGAGAAAGTCAGCTTCTGAATTTTCTCAAACGAAAACACAAGTTGTGTGTCATATGCATAGGAAACAACCTTAACTCCCCCGTCTCAATAAGGATGGCCAAAGGGCCAAGTGAAGGTCACAAAGCAGTGGATTGAGGGCCAATCCCTGTGGCACACCACAAGCGAAGGAAGAACCGGTGAGTTTGAAAAGATCGGATCCATGACAACATATTTCCTTGAAGGCCAAAATGGCATAATCTGTTTAACAAGGTAGAATGTGCTACCATGTTTAATACTGCCGATAGATCTAGCATCACTACCATAGCAGAGACTCCGCCATCCAGAACGTCTCTGACAGTGTCAGATACTTCCATTAGATCGACCTTATGCTATAAACCACTGGGAAGCTAGATTGGGTGTAGTGAAGCAAATCATTTGCTTCAGCAAAGGCAAGCAATTGGCAAATAAGCCAGTTTTTCTAAAATCTTCACAGATGCAGGTAACAATTCAATGGGCATAAAATTGCTGAGAACCCCATGGTCTGCATTAACCTTCTTTATCAATGGCAAAAGAAATGCCTGTTACCATGAAATTTCGAAAAAGGCCAGATTATAAAAAAGCATTCCAGATCCTATTAAGGAGAGTATTTACAAGAAGGGCAGCCAGTTTAAGAAATTGAGGAGGATACAGGTACTTTAGGGAGCTAGAGTTGCATTTAAATAACTCCTCTAAAGGTTTTTTTTTAAATAGTGCAAAATTCTAAAAAAACAGGTACTGAACTGTCAGACCGTGTCAAAGGTCTTGCTGAGCATACTTTTTCTGAGAACATTGAGTATAATTTTAGAATCTAGTACATAGGACTGGGTACAGCTGAAAAGTACTTTTAGTCACTTCTGGTGTAAAAGATTTAACTATATTTAAAAATATTTTTTTTTGTTTTAAATGGTTTTTATTTGATGAAAAGGTAAAGCATAATACAATAACTTAAATGTTATGTCATAAGCATAGAAAAACAATGGTAAATTATATGGGGAGGGGAAAGAAGGAAAAAGAAAAAAGGGGGAGGGAAGAAGGGAAGAATAAACGAAGGGAAAAAAGAAAATACACTAGCAATATAAGAAAAACAGTGGTACATAAATGGTCCTAAAGCATTAAATTGGCATAAAACTATAGAATTTAATTATTTAAACAACAATATTTATAAAAGTGAAGGGGGTTTGGGTACTTCTTCAATGTATGGGATATGTGAAGATGTCTTTTTAGCTGATACATTTAAGAAATCAGTGACAGGTAACCGAAGCAGATCTCTTTTAATAGCAAGCGTGATGGGGTGTACATACGCTCTATCCAACCTATGATTGTAGCAGGCTCCATACCACCATGCATGAAAAGATACAGCAGATGCATCTTTCCATGAATTAGTAATCTGTTAAAAATCAACAGCAAGGAGTAAATCAATAATATGTATATCAGTGGAATGAGATGACCAAACCTTAGAAATGCTTCCTAGAAAAATATGAGTGAAAGAGAAAGGCACATGTGTGTGATAGAGAGCGTTAATCTGTTGCCAGACTGGAGTCCTAAATGTATGAATGACTGGGCATTCAAATAACATATGTTTGAGGCCTGCTGGTGAGCCAGTACAAGACCAACAAGTTAGAGGGGATGCCAGGATAAATGTTGTGTAGCTTAGCTGGGGTGATCAGGAGTCCATTATAAATGAAAAACAAAGTTTGAGTGGTGTTTGCTGCTATAGAAGAACTCCTTATTTTAGTCCCGATTTTATTCCATACTGGAATAGGGAAAGATTTTCCCAGATCAGTTTCCCATCTACATTCTACTTCTAACTTATCAAGAGTAAGGGGAATACCTGTTAAATCTTTATAGATTAGAGACGTTGAAGGAGAGTTACATAAAATCGATCTTATGGTAGGAGGTGAAGGACTAAGTGTAGGATAAGAGGATAGAGCATTAAAAGAGAGCTACTGCAGTCAAGGTCATGTATTTGGGTTGACATGAAAAAGGTAGAGAAAAGCGGGATTGAATTATTGAAAAGGGAATACAGACTCCATCCTGAAAAACCTGATGAGTCCATAAAAGGCTGTAAGCTAACCAATCTTTCCAAAGATAGACTTGTTGTTAAGTTTGATATGTTTATTATACAAAATCCACTAAATTAAAAACTGTGTACGACCATCTTGAGCAGATGAGAAAAGTAGCTGGAAAACTTTACAAGCATTTTTTAAAATAGGAAGAGACAGCGTTGAGGGAGAATGAGAAAGGGAAATATATAACTCAAAGGAAAATGGATGAAAAAAGGACTTTGCATCTTCTACCTACAAGGGGAGGGGTGTAGTCATTTCCATTATCAGACAATAGAAAAGAAGACTGTTTAAGAAAAAACGCAGTGTGAAAGGAGTGAAAGTCTGGAAAATTGACTCCTCTCATGTGTTTAGGTTTTTTAAGTTTACTAAGAGACATTCTAGCCTTTTTATTATGCCATAAAAACTTTGATAGAATACTAAATAATTTCTTATAGTAAGACTTAGGAATATTAATCGAATTATTGGATAAATAGAACAATATTATGGGGACTAACATCATTTTTATAGTATCTAGTCTACCCCACCATGACAAACTTAAGGGGTGCCATCGTGACATAGATGAAGTTAACATTTATTGTAATTCCTTCAAATTTAAAGCACAGTGTCCTTAATAGAAGCATTGGATCACAACCCAAGATTTTTTGTTTTATTTGAATTCCAGTAAAAAGAGGAAGAAAATAAATCAGCGTGAAAACATAGTTTATTCAATGGAAGGATTTTGCACTTATCAGCATTTAGTTTATAACCTGAGACAAGAGCAAAATCGTCCACCTCTGACAGAAAAGCTGGTAAGGAAGTTTGTGGGTTTGAAATAAAAAATTAGATGTCATCTGCATATACTGAAAGTTTTAAATGGTTGTCCCCTTTAATATCTGTGTTCAATCAAATTTTTATTAAAAAAGGTTCCAGGGCAAGAATAAATAGTAACAGAGAATACAAGCAACCTTTCCAAACTCCTCTATGAAGGGGAAATGATCAGGATACAAGTCCATTAGCTAAAATAAAGGACCTGGGAGAGGAATATAATAGAGAAACATAATTAATACATTTTGGGCCAAAAGCGAACCAAGCAAGCGTAGAGAAATTATGGGGCCAACTGACACTTTCAAATGCTTTTTCTGCATCTAGTGAAATTGCTGCTAATTATTTTTTATACAATGTAGATTTACTTAAGACACATTGTTCCTTTCCAATCAAGTGGGGTAATAAAAAAATCCAAACGAAGGGCAAGTATTTTTGCAAATATTTTATAATCTAAATTGACTAAAGAGATAAGTCTATAATTTTTGCACAATGTATGGTCTTTGTTTTCTGTAGGGAGAAGACATGTTAAAACCTCCTGAACATATCCCCCCGATTTCTGAGTTGAGATCAAATATAAACATAATTGATGTAATTTGGGTAGAAGGATCTTGGAGAAATGTGCGTAAAATTCAATAGTGAAACGATCAGGCCCTGGAGCCTTTCCTTTTTTTTATAGCTTGAATAGCAGTAAGAATATCATACGTTTGAATATCCTCTTCTACGGAAGAGAAATCCACATCAAGAGAAGGCAGAGGAGCATTAGAGGATAAATATTAAACAATATCATTTTGTAGAGAAGGAGATTCAGGAGTATAGAGGGTTTGGTAGAAATTAGTAGTATTGGCCGAAGTTAAAATTGAATCAATTTTAGTACGCTATTTTTTAATTTTAAGATAGTTAGCAAGAAGTTTCCCAGCCTTATTTTTAGCACCATATTATTTAGCACTGGATCAAAGCAGATATAAATTAGTGGACTCAGTTGAAAGTTTACAAAAGGTAAATTTGGCTTTGATAAGTTCATCCCGATGAGATTGGGCTTTTGTAGAGTAAACGGAGAGTTCTAATTGCTTAATATGTGAATTAAGTAATTGTATGCTCTTAGAAAAGGATTTCCATTTCTGGGCTACAAAAGAAATAATGAAGTCTCTACAAGCAACTATGAAGGTCTCGCTAATAAGTTGAGGAGAGTCATGCGGGGATTCATTTTCTAGAAAAAAAGTGTCTGCAAATTTCTGAAATGTTGGGGTAAACCTGGGATCTAGTAGAAGGGAGTTATTAAATCTCCATCTCGTAGCTCCTTCAATGGGGAGGAGTTAATATAAATCCAAAGAGACAGGAGCGTGATCTGAAATTAATATAGATCCTATATCAGAATGGGAAATATGTTGTGTAAGGGCTTTAGAAGTATATAAATAATCTATGCAACATTGAGAGGAATGAGCAGGAGAGACATAAGTATATTATTGAAAGGTGCAGTGACATGATCTCCAGGCATGAACTAGGGATCTTTGAGCTATAGTAGATGTGAATTGAGAGTGTACATAATAGGGAATACATTTAGAATTAGGACGTCTATCAATAAAGGGGTCAACAACCATATTACAGTTTCCACCAACTATCAGATAATCATCACTATTTACCATTAATTTCTATAAATCCTGGGGCCAAAAAAAGTTTATGAGGATTAGTAGGTGCATATAAATTAAAAATAGTCAAATAAATCTGAGACCCATCTACCTTCAGTATCGACCACACCATTTCTTTTCCGAGCCGGGAGAGGGAAAGACATGACCCACTCATTGCCTCTGAAGCTTTGATATCTCTTTATGTGTTACATGAGTTTCTTGTCATAAAACTATATCACCTTTCAACCCAGCAATATGCGATAAAACCCGTTAATGTTTTATGGGTGATCCCAGACCTTTAACTTTCCAAGATATAACTCTTAAAGACATCTAAATATATGAAGCATTGTAAAAGCTTGATATGAATAACTGCAGTCAACAAAATACATTAATGCAAAAAAACTAAAGTTATCCAGTAAAAAGTAAACAATAGAGTAACAGTATAAATGCATAGGATATGAAAGAGGCACATAACTACAAAAATCAGGAAATTACTAGTAAGAGTAGGAAAAGAGGGAAGCCAGCCAGAGGAAAAGGAAAAGACAGAGGGAAAGAAAAAAGACCTTAGAATAAAAATAAAGAAATAGGAAAAAGAAACAGATGAGAAGTATATGGCCAAAAAGATAAACTGGAAAGAGGAAGGACAGCGGGATAATAAGAGAAAAACAAATAGACATACCACAAACATACAATAAACATAGGGGTGGTGGAGCCACTTAAGGAAGACGGCAGAGCCAAGCAGGAAGCCCCAGGATGAAGGGAATGAAAGGGAGACATCATCCAGGCAGAGTGAAAATCACATATCAGGGGACCACGAAAACCGCACCTGACAGTAAAAAGAGAATACGCTATAAAGAGGTACAGCAGGGCAACTGTAAAACAAGACAAGATAAGGAGAATACAATAATGACAACGTTAATAAAACAGTCAAACCATCGGTGAACGAACAACTTCCATGTTCTCTTTTTTGCAGGTATCTAAGAATTGTTGTAGAAGAAGAGGATCCTCATAATTAGTGGTTTTATTTGAATAAGTCACCTTAAAGAGGCAAGGATGAAACAAACCATATCTGGCATTCAAACTTCGAAGTGTAGGTCTCATGTCCAAAAACTCCATACGTCGATCTGCTGTCACTTTTGCATAATCTTGAGCGAAGAAAATACTGGATCTTTGCCAAGAAATTGTACCTTGTGAGGCTTTAAGTAAATCGGTTTATTCCCAAACATATAAAATAACACCTCTTGGTTTAGTTGACGGAGATAATCTTCGTGGGCCGTGCCCTAAGCGATGTGATCTTTGAATATTCAATGATGGAGACTCAGGAAATTCAAGACTCTGGAGAAAAGACTGAAAGAAGGAAGGGAGGCAGAATTGGACCCTCAAGCCCGTCAACAAGGCCATAGATGCGTAAGTTGTTCTGCCTATTATGGTTGTCAAGGTTTTCCACTTGTTGTTTTAGATATGAAATCTCCATATGAATAGAAGGCACTTGGCTGACAACAGATTGGACAGAGTCTTCTCGCTTTTCCAAGTAATTAACTTTTTGCTCCATATGTGACCATTTTGTCATCAAGACTTTGGCGGCGAACATTGGTTTCCTCTATGTAGGGTTTGAGAGCACATTTTTCCTCAAGAATTAACTCCATAGATATTGATGATGGAGAGGTGGTAAGAGAAGGTGGGTCCTTCTTGACTCGTTTACCTGACACAGACGCTGAAGTGGAGGGTAATTTTGATACCCGTTTAGAAGCATTGCAAGACGTATTGGGCATTGCATCACCTGTGGCAGAAGAAGAATGACCTGATTCTAAGTCCTCCATGTTCTCCTTAGAATGCTGAAGGGATTATAGTCTGCTAATGCAGTAGGGTCAAGAGGCTGAACACCACTACGAGTAGATTGTATTTTTGCCATAAACCATGTAGTATCAGTAGCACCATTAAATGCAGCAACATACACTGCCTTAGAAAAGCCAAGAGTTCAAGAACACCCCTGTAAAGGAGTCTTTAGATGATAAGGACCATTTATAACTTGTGAAGACAAAAATTAATTATGCCATGGAAACAAGCCTTCAGAAAGCCAGCATTCACCAATGGGAACTTAGCCCGATAAAATAAACAAAAACACTGTTACAAGAGCGTCACGTTAGAGGCATTTGTTTAACATGAAGAGATGAGCTCCTGAGGCATCTGAGCGTTGAACGCACAAATCAGTGGCTGACAGACGCCCAATGAGGATATGTGACCGAAAGGGAAAGAAAAAATTTGGTTTGTTGCTCACCCCTGACACCCACAGACATCGCAAAATATGCAGCAGGACCTCATCACCAATCACAAGCGGTGTGGAGCCCGAACAACGGGTAGTATCACCTGGAGATCTCCATTCCCTCACACCGCCACGGAGCCTCACGTAAAGACTCTGAAGCCACGCCCCAGTTGACGACATTCTTGATGCAAAACAAGAAATGCTATCTCATTGTTTGCTGCGTAAGTTCGTGACATTTTTTAATGGCAGTTTTGCAGATGTGTTTTGCTACAGGACCTTCTTCAGCTACGCTCCAGCCTCTTACACAGACTTTTCTCTGCTTTAAGGTCAGCCGAAAACCAGGGAGCAGATGGCTAAGATCAGTTGGGTATTACTGTTTCCAGAGGATCGAGCAGGTCTTGCTCCTTAGAGATCTATAGATTGAAAAGGATCAAATCCCCGTCGGGATTGCCTGTAAAAGAAGGCAAAGTAGATTGAAGAGACGGGACAAAGGACTCCTTCGTAATATTTTACCAATGCCTCCTCCTTTCATATGCTGAACTTATCTATGGCTTATTGCTCACACCATAAAAGGTGAATGGGACAAGAAAATGATCCATCCATATTAGGCACAAATATACATCAGTTTGAGGGCTGGTAATATTGGAAAAAATTAGGTCCAGTATATGGCCAGCTTTATGGGCAGAAGTTGTAATTAACTTGGTCAGAATAATGCATTCCAAAATATGAATCAGTTGAGAGGCTTAGGAGCAGTTTGGCTCATCAAAATTCATGTTAAAGTCTCCCAAAACCATGAAGTTAACTAATTGTAAGGATAGTTGGGCAATAGCATCACATAATTCTGGGGGGCTACTGTTTACGAAATCCAGGGGTTTATATATCAACAAACCTGCAAAAGAAAAAGAGGTGGGTACGTTTGACACAAAAAAAAGACCCTCCATATTCCTGATTTGACTCAGCTTAGATGATGAAACTGCCTGTGTATCCCTATGGATAACAGCTGCACACCCTCCTACACTATCCCCACCCTGCTTGACACACAGATTTCAATAACCTGGGGAAATGGCCAAGGCAAGATCAGGATTAGAGCCGTCCTTCAGCCACTTTTCCATGAGAAACATAAGATCCTAGTATTATCTGATAGGGAGAGCCATATGACAGCAGAGTGTTTAGGAAGGGACCTACAATTAGTAAGGCAGGCTCTAAAACTCGCCACTCTGTGTGCTGTCTTTTTGGGCAAGACAACTTCATCCTCAGACATGGTCATGGGCACTAAACTGAAACCGCATGAATTACAACTAAAAACAGTGCTCCTTGCGGCAGGATCTTAATGCAAGGCAGGTTGACAAGGACTGACATTCATGGAGGAGGCACCCTGGGGGTTTGTAAAATGGCCAGCATGGCTGGAGCTGGACGAGATCTGGAATCGGACGGGCAGAGACGGGATTGCCTTAGGCTTATGTGTTTCACTACTTCTGTTGGATAACACAGGCCCCTGATCTTTAGATTGTCCATGTGCGCTCCCCATCCTGTGTCAGAAGTGTTTGTGGTGATGGTCACTGTGGGAGTTAGTAGCTTAAATGGTTTCACCATGGCAACATGGTGTGTGTTCCACCAGATAATCTCCTTTTGAATCCTTTCTGTGACACCACTAGATCCTGCCTGTGCTCTGTGAAAATGTATTGTTGAGCCATTCTTGTAATGGACACAGGGAAAGCTTGGCCTGTGGTGTGAGTACTATGCATGATGACATCGTACCCATCATCCTCATTACTGTCTTCACTGTTAGGGACTGACCCTTCCAGCCATACAAAATAGGCAAGTCTGTTCTATTTGTGGCTTGACTCTCTTGGGCACTGGGTAGGCTCTTTCTGTCCTTAAGTTCTGTATCTATCCTTGGAACAACTTTACCTTTTCAGACTGCAGCAAAGAGTTCGCCTGGTTTAATGGGAACCCCAATTTGTGGAGTTTCTGGGTGAATGTTTGTATATTCTGTTGACACTTGTGCTGTGAGTTTGCTTTCACTAGTCAGTCTTCTAATTATGGGTAGACGTGTAAGCATTGTCTCAGGTGTGTGGCTACTGCCTCTAGATATTTCGTAAATACCCTTGATATAGAAGTGTGGCACATGACGTATCTGAGGAACTTTCTGCGCCTTTGATTCACTGAGAAATGTAGATATGTGTCATTTACATCTATTGTGACCATGAAGCCTCCTTTTTTCAGGAGTTGAATGAACTCTTGCAACATTGGCATCTTGAAGTGTTGCAGCCTCATGAGCATGTTTAAAAAACCCGAAGTTTAGTATTGGCCTTAATATCAGCTCCTATTTTGATACTAGGGAACAAGACAAATAACTCCCCTTTCTTGTCTATCTTTGTGGCACTCTTTCTAGTACTTGTTTCTTGAAGAGTTCTTTGACCTTCTGGTGCAGTTGTAGTTTTTTCCTATCTTAGTCGCCTCGATGTTCAACTCTTGCTGTAAACCACTCTCCAGAATGTATCTTCCTGTGACTGTTAACTATTGCCTATGATGCAGATCCCTTTTCCAAAACTTGACTATGCACAGTCATGTTCTGCACTCATTGCTTTGTAGCTAGACTTGCATTACATAATTCAAATTGTCATATATTGGTGATATTGTTTTTTAATTCAAAAGTGCCTTGTGTGGCACATTTACTATGTTCCTATTTTACAAATGATCCATCAATGCCTAAGCAAATATGTTAAACATCAGTGATGTGGTCAGCTTCTTTCTTGTCTCCATTGGTAATAATGATTTCCTTTCTTCCACACTAGGCATTCACATTCCCCAGCAATGCTGGCATCCCATTGGGTAAAGGTTTCGCTCCAACCTACGTCAGACTAGAAATCCACTACAACAACGCAATGTTGCAAAGCGGTAGGTGCTCGGGTGTGGGATCCGTCGCTTTCCTTGAGTGTATGTTCTACTTTAGAAAGGATACTCACTTGGGATCACAGATGTTGCTTCTTTTAAAGGCTTCTTAAATCCGGGGTATAACGCTCAAGACTCCATGATTGGGACAGACACATGCATAGGGCAAACTACGGCATTTATAGTGCACTAGTGAAAAGTAAAAATATGCCTATTTAAGAAAAATCTGCAAAAACAAATACATAAATACCCAAGTACACAACACAATAAAATAAATTTTAGCAACGTGTAGCAGTATATCAAAAGTAAAATTAGTTTGAAGCAAACTTTACTTTTGATATTTGAAGGTCTTTTCATTAATGTGTATGTCATCTTGGCGCCTCATATCCGGGAGAATATTTTCACTGGGTTCAAGATCTATTTTCTTTTTACTATACATTGGAGTCGCAAAGTTCACCAATAAAACACTTCTTTACATATTTAAGGTGAAAGGACTCTCTTTTGGCTTTCCGATAAACTGGTAAAAAAAACATATTTTCCTCTAACAAAGTTGCCTTAATCATAATGTGACTGCCCATTTCTGAAATCAAGACTTTCAAAGAACATAATTATCATAAATGATCTTTATTTCAGCAGACTGCCATAAAAGAACAAATAAAAAAAGAAATAATATACATAAAACTTTTTAAACATATGATAAAAAAATCCGTCAATAAAAACTATTTTGTTTCTTATTATAAAAAGAAGTAAAAAACATTTCGGTATACAGATCGTTTTCTCCAACAATCAAACAAAAGTGCTCTAAAAACTGAACTCCCTAATCAACTGAGAGGCTATGATACACAGAGTGTTTAATCATAAGTCTGTATTCTCTGTCTACATAAAGTGCATTATTCTTGAGAAAAAGTGAACAACAGTTGGTTTACACTACTTGATTAACAGGTAGGCCAGTTATGGGTAAGCTTGAGTTTTGCCTAATTCACCACATTGAAAACAAGTACCGGAGGAATCGGAAGGCCTCCTTGAGATGCTTGGTTCCTAAATTCCTACACCCTGGAATTAACCATTTTGTCCTAACATTCTTATATGCAGGGCAGAAGAAGGGCAGAAGAAGAGGGCTTGTTCCACCATTTCTTTAGTGGTTGCACAAGACGGCCATTGCCAGTCTGTTGGTCCAGGGATGTAGTCAGTAAATGAGAAATGTGGCGGGTCCCGTGTCTAAATTGAACATACAACTTCCTGGCCAACACGGACTGAATCTCACCTGGATACTGCTCTGCTTTGTATACATCCCTCTTTAAGAGGACATGATCTGTTAGAGTAGCCAAAGAGGGCCTGGTCAAAAGAAAAATCAGTGTGTGCTCGCTTAAATGTCTTTTTTAAGATTATTTTGAGAATTGTTTGCGACTGCCTTGGATCATCCTACAAACTCTCATCCTTCTCAAGGTATGTCTTAAATACTTTAGCCAGGAAAGCACTCCTGAGCCTGGAATAGTAAACACCTCTTCCAGCCCCTAGAGGTAATAATGGAGCTCTGGGGTAGTCCACATTCTTATCCAATATAGGATCCGTCTTACACCAATGCCATTGGAAATCGATCTGAGCCCATATCCAGCCTAAGAGGGAGTAGTGGGTTGCTGACCAGAAGCCCCGTAAGCTGACACAAAAATTGGTTCTCTGATATCACCAGAGTATTAAATCCTTATGCCCCCATAATTATGCGCCATAAAGTGCAACACCCAGGGCTGGTGGGTGTATATTTGAATCACCTGTGAAATTGAAAGAGATGGAAGACCCAATGTGCTTTCACCAGCCCCTCAATATGATGCTTGGGTTCGAGCCTGCACCTTGCAATGTGGGTAATCCATACTAGTTGCTCAGTAAGGGTGAGTCCGAGATAATCAAAAGTGTGTAGCCGTTCAAAGGAGTCCCCATCAGGGTTTGGTTAGATCTAGTAGTGTGGCAAGGATTAATCACCATGTATTTGGTTTTTGCCACATTCATTTCTAAACCCCTCTGTCTGCAGCAACTGTCAAAATTATCTAAAGTTTTCTGAAGCCCCACTGAGATTTAGACAGGAGGATCGTGTCACCTACAAACATTAGAGGATGGACCTTCGTGTTAGCCAATCTTGGGGCATCACCCTCACAATGGTTTAGATCGGCACCTAAATCATTAACATTTAGGGGCACATTAGGATGGCGGGCGGACTTTGTCCACCCACCATCCTCGTGGAAAACGGGACCGCCTGCTATCTGAGCGACGGTCCTGCCATACACATTATGATGCGTCCGCCATGCTGGTGGGCGCATCATGCATTTTTAACATTGCGGCGAGCGGTGCTTTCACCAGCACCCGCTGCAATATTAAAAATGCATGTTTTGCATTTCCATGCACAAAGCGGCAGGCACCGCTTGGTGCCTGCCACATTGAGCATGCAAATGCAGGGGGGTACCATAGGTACCCTCCAAGTGCACCCCCCACCTCCCATTCACCATGGGGTCCTGCAACGGGCCCCCAAAGTAAAGACCGCATGCTTCGTTGCCACCGTGGAAAAGCACAGGATCACACTCATTGGAATATGGTTGGCGGTGTCTCGCAGACACCGCCACCATATAAAAGCGGCGGACGGTCTTTCGGTCCGCCGCGGACCCCCCAGCCATCCTAATGTGGCGGGGGGGGTATTTTTTACTACTAAGACAAATATACCTACAATATTCAATGCAGAATGAATGTGGACGTCTAACTACAAATATACTATTGCTATACTGCACTAAATACCCAAGTAGTACCTATGTACCTTAGAAATCTTCCTGTCAATCTCATGCACTTCTCCAATCACCTATCCAGGACTATCTACTTATATTATCATTCCACAAATACCTAACATCTTATAAATTGAGTAAAAACTCTGTTTGCAGCACTGTAATGATTCCAGTTACTAGTCACGGCCTAGCTAGTAACACTAGTACAGCTACAATATTCTGTGCACTATGCATGCAGACTTCTAACCAGCTATATACTATTCATGTACTCTTGTAAATATCCACTTAGTGCCTATGCAGTGTAGAAATCTTCCTGTCAGTCTCATGCACTTTTCAAATCAGTCATCCAGCACTATCTACTTATCCTATCACTCTACCAATACGTAAGCAGTTATAAATTTGCAATACACTCTGTTTGCAGTACTGTAATTATTCTAGTTACTAGTCATGAACTTATCGAATGGCCTAGCTAGTAACACAACTACAGCTACAATATTTTGTGCACGCTCCATGCAGACCTCTAACTAGCTACATACTATTGATACACTCTTCTAAATACCCAGTTAGTACCTATGCAGTCTAGGAATCGTCCAATCTGTCCCATGCACTTCTTTATTCACTTATCTACCACTATCTACTTATCCTATTACTCCGTTAATACCTAAGCTCTTATAAATTAACTGTGCACTCTGTTTGCAGCACTGTCATCATTCCAATTACTAGCGGTGTACTTATGGAGTGCCCTAGCCACCAACACAAGTACACGTACAATATTCTATGCACAATCCCTACAAACCTCTAAGCACATACATACTGGTGGTACACTCCACTAAATACTGAAGTAGTACCATGCAGCCATACCTACTGTCAGAGTCATGCACTTCGTCAATCACCCATCCAGCACTATGTACTTATTGTATCACTCCGCCAATACCTAAGCACTTATGGGGAAGATTTACAAGCCCCCTGCGCCACCAGTACATCACTTTCTGTGATGTAGTGATGGCGCCGGGAACTGCTCCATATTTACAATGCAGCACTTTGCGTTGAAGAGGTATTCCATGGGTGTTGCTGTGTATGTTCCCACACAACACCCATGGAACAAGACACATCTCAATATTTATGAGAAATCGTAAATCTGGAGATACATGTGAATGCTGCGCCACCCCTAGAGGTGGTGTAGCGAGGCGCAATGAGAAGAAATGTTTTCATTTTTCCTCATTTTTTCTCTTTCAATGTGTGCTGCATTCCACATCACACATTGAAGGAGGAAAATGCCTTTAGTGATTGTTTTTGTGCAGGAAGGTGTCCCTTCCTGCACAAAAACAATCTCCCCTGCCTCAATGCATAGCTGCAGTTTGTGCGCCAGTGCAGACAGAAGAACAGAGTTGCGACATATTCATGTAAATATGTCATATCCCTGTTCTTCGGAAGTGCTCCAGCGCGGTGCAGCTAAAGGGCTTGCAATTTCACGGTGCAGCACTTCCTGATAGATCTGCCCCTATAAATTCACCATACACTACTAATGCATTCTTTCAATCATGCTCTACACATATATTCAACCAAACTTTCACACGTTACCATGCAATTATAGTTCTTTTTTTTACCAGATAAGGTAGTTCTGATAACAACTTTTTTTTCTTCTTTTTTCCTTTGTATTTTTTTTAAAAAAAATTTAACAATTTTGTATTTTTTGGGGTGTTTTTTCAAAAACTGAACAAAAAAAGGAACCAATTAAACAGGAAACTTTTAGAATTAGTTATCATTCCAAAAAGATCAAAATAAAATTAACAGCGATGGTTGCGTTGGGCAGCACAAACAGCATTCACCGATTGCTCACAGTAGCATATAATTTTTTGACACTTGGCACAGTGTTGTTTCAGAAAAGCAAATTATGGTCTTATGTCCATAGCAGGTGTTCCTGATGATGCTCCTGATGTACTGGTGACAGCTGGTGATGGGTTTAACACAGCTCGCCTCATTTCCTCCCGATCAAGATTGCGAGGATGGAGAGTCCGGAGATGCTTGTACATGCTGGCAGTGCCTCATGAATACTTTTTCTCACTGCCTCTTGAGAGGACTTTCTTGCAAATTTTGCAATTCACCTTCCTGGCATTTACTTTTTTTTCTCCTGATGGAAAGGTGAAGAACTTCCACACAACAGATTCTGGCCTCTGTTTAGGTGGTGCCTCATCCAAGACTTCTTCATTCGGAGATACTTGCACCTGCAAACTGATGCAGTTTTTTGAATTTTTTTTTAAAAACACCAAAAAAAGCCAAAAAGGTCCTTGCAGGAAAAAAGATGTTCCTCTGAAGATGTGTGGGGTCCTTCAATAGTTACAGTGGGAATTGTTGTGAACTAATCAAATCTTTTTTTTTAGGTCACATGGTATCCGCGCACCATGCGCTCACAAAGCGTGCACCACAAGCGACTTCGCGAAAATATATTTAAAAATAATATACGTTTATTACAAGTAGAACTATATTATTTTAATGAATACCTTAGATAATCTCTTGCCCTAATATGTACATTAAAGATACATGCATGTCATTTTAGAACATAAAAAATCTCGGAGTCGCGCACCGAGCGCGCCCCAGCACATATATGACGTCACATGGGGCCCGCCACCGTGCAAGTGTTGCGTACCATAATGCGCATGTGTTGCGAATGCGTGGGAGCAGCAGCCGCGTACCGGTCGTATACTGGTCGCGCACACCACATAACAATGTACGTATATGACGTAACTGAAAAAACACGCACTCGTCGCTTACCATACGTGTATCCTTCACGAATTTTCCAAAATGGCTGCTAGAATACGCGGACCCACTGCGGTAGGTACGCTTTGGGTGCCCAACTCCCCAAAAAAATGTTGAATTTTTTTTTTAAACAAGAAAATTATTTAAATATATTAAAATACCAACAAAAAAAACCATTAAAAATATCTCAGTTTTACATTTTGTTTTGTGCAATTTTCAGAAAATATATAATGTTTAATAAATGAAATATTTATAAATAAATAGTTAAAGAACTGTAGAAATTCAGTACAAAATATAGGTATAACTACTATTACACTTAAAAATTAGCATTTAAAAAACCTTTGAAATTCACTGAAAAAAACATAGGTTTTAGAGAGGTTATAGTTGGAAATTAGCATTTAAAAAACCTTTGAAATTCACAGAAAAAACCATAGGTTTCATGTGTGTTACAGTTAGCTGGACATTTCACTCGTACAAAACCGTAGAAATTCTCAGTTATAGTTAGTTCTGCTAACTATAACTCACGCGCCCTCAATACACTGCTGATGATGTCACATATTACATCATTCATGACATGGTCAGTGACATCACTGATGACATCACTGGTGACATCTCAAATGACATCACTGATGACATCATCCAGTGAATGTGGTTTTGTTTGAAATTTAAATATCTATTATAGATATATATTACCATGAAAACAAGAATAAAATTGTGATTTGCCTGCAGTGCCGGTGGTTCGTGACTCCTTTGTAGCTGAAGCAGTGTATATTGGAGATGCGAGCGAACAAAGGATCTGGATGATTTCTCATATATATATATATATATATATATATGTGATCAAGGGAGGGATCTCCCAAAACGCGTAATAGGTTCAAGTTCAAGTTCATGCATTTATAAAGTGCACTACTCACCCAGAGGGTCTCAAGGCGCTGGAGGGAGGGGTTTACTTTTTATCGAATAGCCATGTTTTCAGTTCTTTTCTGAAGGAGATGTGGTTCTGAGTAAGGCGGAGGTGGGTGGGGAGTGAGTTCCAGGTCCTGGCAGCCAGGAAGGAGAAGGATCTGCCGGCCATGGTGGTTTTTCGGATGCGCGGGACTGCGGCGAGGGCTTGATTGGATGATCTTAGTTGGCGGGTGGGATAGTAGAAGGACAGTCGGGTGTTGAGGCATTCGGGTCCTAGATTATAAAGGGCCTTGTGTGCATGGGTAAGAAGGCGGAAAGTAATTCTTTTGTTGACGGGAAGCCTGTGGAGGTTTTTTAAGTGACCGGTGATGTGCTCTTGGCGCGGGATGTCTAATATGAGTCTCGCTGATGCGTTTTGGATGCGCTGGAGCTTTTTCTGCAATTTTGTTGTAATTCCGGCGTAGAGTGTGTTGCCATAGTCCAGTCGACTCGTGACCAGTGCATGGGTGACAGTCTTTCTAGTTTCGATGGGAATCCAGCGGAAGATCTTTTTGAGAATGCGAAGGACGTTGAAGCAGGAGGACGATACGGCGTTGACTTGTCTGGACATTGAGAGGGAGGAGTCTAGAATGAAGCCAAGGTTACATGCATGGTCTGTGGGTGTGGGCGCAGATCCCAAAGCGGAAGGCCACCAGGAGTCGTCCCAAGCTGAGGGGGAGGATCCTAGGATGAGCACCTCCGTCTTGTCTGAGTTGAGTTTTAAGCGGCTCTGTAACATCCATTCGGCTACTTCTTTCATGCCTTCGTGAAGGTTGTTTTTGGCGGTGTTGGGGTCTTTGGTGAGGGAAAGGATTAGTTGGGTGTCGTCGGCGTAGGAGATGATGTTGAGGTTGTGTTGGCGTGCGATGGAGGCGAGGGGACTCATGTAGACGTTGAATAGGGTGGGACTGAGTGAGGAGCCTTGAGGTACGCCGCAGATGACTTCGGTGGGCTCTGAGTGGAATGGGGGGAGTCGGACTCTCTGTGTTCTCCCGGCTAGGAATGAGATGATCCAGTCTAAGGCTTTTCCTTGTATGCCGATTTTGTTGAGGCGTTGTATGAGGGTGTTGTGACAGACAGTGTCGAAGGCGGCGGAGAGGTCGAGTAGAATGAGGGCCACTGTTTCACCGTTGTCCAGAAGTGCTCGGATGTCGTCGGTCGCCGCAATGAGGGCGGTTTCGGTGCTGTGTTCGGCTCGAAAGCCGTTTTGTGAGGGATCCAGGGAGTTGTTGGATTCAAGGAAGGCTGCTAGTTGGCTATTGACGGCTTTCTCGATGACTTTGGCCAGGAAAGGGAGGAGGGAAATGGGTCGGTAGTTTTTCAGATCTGAGGGGTCTGCTGTTGGTTTTTTCAGAAGGCGCTGAGTTCGGCGTGTTTCCATATTTCTGGAAAGGTGGCGGTGTCAAAAGAGCAGTTGATGACATCGCGGAGTTGGGGAGCGATGATGGAGTCAGCTTTGTTGAAGATGTAGTGGGGGCAGGGGTCCGAAGGTGAGCCAGAGTGGATTGAGTTCATGAGCCGAATGGTGTCTTCAATGGTGATTGGGTTCCGAGAGTTGAGGTAGTTAGTTGGAGGAGTGGGATCTGAAGGGGGTGGGGTGAGTTGGTCATTGGGAGTATTCTTGAAGCTGTTGTGGATGTCGGCAATTTTGTTGTAGAAGAAGGAGGATAGCGCATCGCAGAGGTCTTGGGAGTTAGTGATGTCGTTGGATGCTGCGGGTGGGTTGGTGAATTCTTTGACGATATTGAAGAGTTCTTTGCTGTTGTGAGAATTGTTGTCGAGACGGTCCTTAAGTGCTGATTTCTTGGCGGATCGGATTAGTTGGTGGTGTTTGCGGGTGGCTGTCTTGAGGGAGGCCATGTTGTCTGAGGTTGGTTCTTTTCTCCAATTCTTCTCTAGGGTGCGGCATGTCTTCTTGGAATTTTTAAGGTCATCATTGAACCAGGGAGCTTTTTTGCTGGATGATTTCGACTGGTGTTTTTTCAGGGGTGCTAGTTCGTCATAGTAGTTGTCATTCGTAATGGTGGCACTGGCTGAATAAATCTGCACTACAATAACTGGGTCCATGCCCGTCTGTTCGTGAATGAATGGGAAGTGAAGGCAGGTTTTGGAGTGGATATATACACATATATATATATTACCTACTGGCAGTCGCCAGTAGGTAGTTATAGTTAGGACCTACTTTCCATAGGAAATCCACAACATTCTATTTAGAATAACTTTGGCGCCAGTGGACGAATCTTCGCGAATTTCTCCAATAAAATGGCCTGCTTGGTTCCGCTCCTTTCCTGAAAGTTTGGGGGTGATTCGTCAAGTGGGGGCCGAGAAAAAAGGGGGGTCCCAAAACGTGTTTTCCCATGCAATTTTTTCATAGGGATCTTTAACCAGGGCTACAACCCGAACGGCTAAACAGAATTACACCAAATTTGGCAGAGAGGTAGAGTTCGGTTCGCAGATTGTGCTGTTTGTTAAATGGTGTAAATCCGTTCAGTAGTTTCTGAGAAAATTACAAGTAAAATCATAGCGATATCTAGAGACAGAGTTCTACAGGGATCCGTTCAATTACGAGCGCGAGCTGTATGCTGATTGGCTGTCAACTGTCTATCAACATTCGAAACCTGGAAGTGTTGGTGGCCATCTTGTGCCTCGGTAGCAGCGAGTCACAAGAAAACAGTAAAAGAAAGTTGAAAAATAAGGAAAAGGGGCAGGGTAGAAAAATGATGACCCTCTAGGCCTGCTGAGGGGGTCGCACATGGATCTTTAGGCCCCAAAAAATGTTTTACTTTTTTTTTTAAAAACCTGCAAGGTATGCATATCGTACTCGTACGCGGTGGAAAAGTAAAAAAAAAACTAGAAGTCCGTTAGCTCCCAGGGGGGGGGGCAAATCCCGGGGGCAATTCTTTTCTGTAATGGGCGGTTGAATAGTCCCCCGAGCCCCGGGGAATGCCACCCCCGGGGTTTTATTTTGAAGTATGCCGGGGGGTTCACGGCCCCCCCCACATGCTCCGGGGACCGCCACCTTCCTGGGGCAGTTATATTTAAAATTGTGGGGTCCGTGACGGCACGGACCACCCAGCCGCGGGGACCACCATCTTTCGGGGCTTTTTAATGTTGGCAGGGGGTCGCACGGCCTCCCTCCTGGAGCTCTTGATGGCCCTGGGGTCCGACATCTCCCAGTGCCGGCTTCTGCAGTGTCCCGGGGTACCTACCCCCGGGACACTGCTGTTTGCTATGGTAGGGCAAACCGCTTTCCTATTTGAAAGAGAGAGCAAGTTAATATGCTGTCTTTTTTAAGTAGGAAAGCAGATTACTTTTTGAGAGAGGAGCATATAAACTGGTCTCTCTGACAAAGCAATGCCGGCTTTCGAACGACGCAGGGAGCTGGCTGGGACCGTGGGGGGGTATTGGGGTTCCCCAGATGGTCCCAAATGTTATTTTTTGAGTCCCGGGTGATGGGGTCCCTTTGTAGCTCCTTAAACATTCGTGTAGTTTACCAGAGGGGGCAGCCATTGCATTCTGGGAACGTAGGTCGGCACAGGAGTTGCCGCGAGTCTAGCAATGGGACATTAAATCCTCATATTCTTATCTCTGTGTCCGTGTGGTTATTATAGTAATTTTCCTTCTATTGACAATATTCTCAGAAGAGATGCTTCTTCTTAGAAAGTGAAAGTAGAATGATTACAATGGGACGGAACTTTCAACAGTTGGAATAGGAAGTGTTATGAACCAATGAAATCTCATCTTTTAAAGTCTCATGGCTTTGCGTACGCTTACGATGTGGGTTCGTATGACGTTCCAGCGCGATTTGTGTAATTGCTTTTAAAAGTAATATACGATTGTTGAAAGTTAAAAAAAACAATTTTCATAAGTATCCTACATAATGTATTCTATTAGTATGATCAAACAATTAAAAACATTTGTGTCTTTCGCGTACGGGGCGCAGTACGTGATGTCATACGTAAGCTTTGATGCGACGCGTAACCTCGAAGTGTATTCATAGCGTATGCTGAGAATGATTAGCAGACAAACTATGGTGCAATTACTCTCTCACTGTCAAATTAGAGCACAAGGCGCGCTATGAGAATGGTTAGAAGTGGTCACTCATTAGAAATCCGATTCAGCTGTGTGGCTTATCCACGGTTTCATAACGTTACTTTTTAGCCTGTTTAAGTTTGAGGTTTGTATGAAATACTATGCTATAGGCAGATATGGATCTTTAGGGAGCGCTTATCTCCATGAAGGTTGGTTATTACCATTTATATATAGGTGCTTGAGGGAGGGAAAATAAGTTTGTCAGAATGGCGAGGATTGCTCAATAGCACCAGATCACTCCTTACTTTGTGGACACCTACAATTGCATGGCTCTTGTAATCAAGATGCGGCTAATTTGGCCTGAGATTTGAAAGGCACTCCGACACCTGCTATCATACCAACATTCACTTTACTGGCAAACGGAAGTTATTTACTTTGAAATAATGCAGATTGTTGTGCGATGTTAGCAGGCATCGCTTACATGATTATGGTAACTGAGCGTGTGGTTTGCTATAAAAAAGTTGTGTTTACTCCTCTGCATGGGAAGCTGGATGTTTCTATCTGGCCGTCGTTTCCGACCTTGAAAGCAGAGTCAACCAAATGAGCCGTATAAGAGCGCTATTGTTTCAAAAAGAGGTCACTCTTACATCTGCTAGAGAAACATTTGTCCTTCATGTTTCAAACACCCGCACAGAAGTGCATGCTTTATTAAATACTGACGTGCCCCAACGGGGTATGTTGGGGGACTTAATCCCCCAACTTAGAATGTGCCATGGGCCGCGTTTGCACAGTGGTGACGGTAGGGAGCAGGGCTTGTGGTGATGTGTGTGCAAACACACCCTGTGGCATGTTTTAAGTTGGGTAATGAATTCCTCTTCAATCCAGAGGTCCCCTAGGGGCCAACTAGCCCACCAGGTACCTCCAGTAAGCGCCCCGGAGCTGCGTTGCAGAGTGTTGTAAAAAGGGGCGTGGCCTCTGAACACCTCACAGCAACGCAGATCCCTGGCGCATACTGGAGGTACCTGGTGGGCTAGTTGGCCAACACGGGATCTCAGGAATGAAGAGGAATACATTTTCTAACTTAAAATGCACCACAGGGTGTGTTTGCAGACATGTCACCTCAGGCCACACCCCCTTCCTTCATCAGTGTGCAAAAGCGCCCCGTGGTGCGTTTTATGTTAGGGAATTACTTCTCTTTCAATACTGAGGGTCCCTGAGAGCCAAAGAGCCCAACAGGTATCTCTGGTATGCACCAGGGAGCTGCGTTGCAGACAGGTGTTCAGAGGCCATGCCCCTTTTTACACCTCTCTGCAACACAGCTCTGTGGTGCTCACTGGAGGTACCTAGAGGGCTAGGTTGACCCTAGGGATCCTTAGGATTGAACAGGGACTTAATCTCTCAACTTAGAACGGTGAAAGGGCGCGTTTACTCAGTGGTGAAAGGAAGGGGACGGGGCCTGACGTGATGGGTGCAAACACGCCCTGTGGCGCATTCTAAGTTGGGGAAAAAATTCAACTTCAAACCTGAGGGACCATGGGGGCCAAGTAGTCCACCAGGTGCTTCCAGGAAGCGCCACTGCGCTGCTTTGAAGAGAGGTGGTGCATGCCGTGCCCCTTTTTACATCTCTCTGCTACGCAGCTCTGTGGCGCTTACTGGATGTGGTACAAATTCCGATTTACTCACCTGTTATCAGGAGAGACCCCAGTGCTGCATCTTTGAGCCCAGTACTGATCCTCAAAAGTAATTCTAACCATACTTAGCAGTAACTTGAATTTCCTTCCATAGGGTAACATTGACTGGTTTCACTTGGAAATTCTTCTAAGTGTGGAGTTTTGGAACTTTAAAATATTCACCTAAAATCATCCAAACAACGAATTACAATTAACTCACCTGTTATCAGGAGAGAACCCAGTGCGGCATCTTTTAGCCCAGCACTGACCCTGAAAAGTAATTCTAACCGTACTTACGAGTAACTTGTATTTCCTTCCATAGGAATCCATTGTCTGGTTTTTACCAGAAAAGTTTCTAAGATTCAATTTTCACAAACTAAAAATATTCCTTAAAAATCGCCTGTATGACTTGAACACATTCTTTCAACTGTTTACAGGAGATGCACCAATGCTCGATCCAGGATCCACCACTGAGTAAGAAAAAGTAATGATAACACTAGTTACCTGCTAAGTGAATTTCCATCCATAGGGTAACATTGAGTGTTTTTTTGGAACTTAAATAAATTCCTTTAAAATCAGCCGAACTAGAAATTCCGATTTACTCACCTGTTATCAGGAGAGAACTCAGTGCTACATCTTTCAGCCCACTACTGATCCTGAAAAGTAAGTCTAACAATACTTACAGTAACTTGAATTTCCTTCCATAGGCTAACAGTGACTGGTTTCACTTGGAAATTCTTCTAAGTGTGGAGTTTGGGAACTTTAAAAAATTTCTCTAAAATTAGCCGAACTACAAATTCCGATTTACTCACCTGTTATCAGGAGAGACCTCAGTGCTGCATCTTTTAGCCCAGTACTGATCCTAAAAAGTCATTTTAACCGTACTTACCACTAACTTGAATTTCTTTCCATAGGATTTCATTGCCTGCTATATAAAATATATATAAATTGGAAAAAATATAAAATAAAAAAAAACAAATATTACAATTTCAATATTTTTAATCACATTTTTTTTAATTTCTATTAAAAGTATGTAATGATATTTAAAAAATAAAATATCTAAAAATAAATAGTTTAAAATAATGTAGTTACTCAGTATAAAAAAATAACAATTAATACATTTAAAAATTATCATTTACAAAACCTTTGAAATTCACTGAAAAAACCATAGGTTTCAGCCACGTTATAGTTAGGAATTAGCATTTAAAAAACCTTAGAAATTCACTGAAAAAAACATAGGTTTCAGCCACGTTATAGTTAGGAATTAGCATTTAAAAAACCTTAGAAATTCACTGAAAAAACATAGGTTTCACACATGTTATACTTAGCTGGACATTTCACTAATACAAAACCATTGAAATTCCCCCATTATAGTTAGTTCAGCTAACTATAACTCATGCGCCCGCTATCCACTGCTGTTGACGTCACATAATACATCACTCATGAAATGGTCAATGACATTTGCTAAGTCGGATTGCTTCCCGACCGAGCCCATCGGAATTGCTCGGTCGGGAACGAATCCGGCCGGCAATGACCGATTCGGTCGGAAGGACTCCGAACATGGGGTCCATGGGGGTCCATTAGGTCCATTAGTCCGTCCGCCATCCCATCGGTAATTGGGACCGCCCGCCATAAGGGCGGGGGTCCCGCGCGGGGTATTAGGATGCGTCCACCACTGTGGTGTGCTCATCCTGTATTTTTAGCATTGTGGCGGGCGGTGCTCTCAGCACCGCCCGCCACAATGCTAAAAATGCACTTTTACATTTGCATAAACAAAGCGGCAGGCACCGCGCGGTGCCTGCTGCTTTGTTTATGCAAATGAAAGGGGCACCTCTCCTTCACTCTGGGGGCCCGCTTCACCGCCACAAAAAGGCATCTCCCTAAGCCCATTGTAATATGGTAACCTTTTTCCGCCCCGGCCGCAAGGCGACTGGGGCGGAAAAGCGGCGGGCGGTCTTTCCGTTCGCCGAGGTCACACCCGCCATACTAATATGACGGGGGGAATTTGAATGCGGATGTCAGGCGGATTGCCCCCGCCAGGCTGGCGGTAGCCACCGCCAGCCTGGCGGGGGCAATCCGCCCGACATCCTAATGGGCCCCATGGTTCGGAGTCCTTCCGGCCGAAATCGGGATCGGGCCCCAAAGTGTAATTTGCTCAAGCACTTCATGTGATCAAGACCAGGGTGATATATATATATATATATATATATATATACACAAACCAACGGGTCCCTGAAGAAACCGGACACCCCTGACTCAGATTACTTTTCCAACTTTATTTTGCTAAATTGCTGTGCTGTTGTTATGAGTTTCGACAGGATCCCCTGCCTTGCTCAAACAAAGAGCGCCACAACTCTGTTCCCTTCATATAGAGTGCTGGTCACATGATGTCATAGACAAAGACAACATACTAGGAGAATATAATGTATATAAATTCATACATTCTACAATTAAATAGACTTAGCCTTTTCTTCTCAAGCAATATAGGTGTTACTTTTAAATTTTTTTTTTGCTGTTTCCATTTTTTTGTCATTTGATATATATTTATTGCTCATGCCATGAAAACAAATCCACTTGCAGTACGTTTCAAAATATCGTATTTGTTTGTCCACTCTCAATCAAAGTCTGTTTTTGAAATATCTATTCTAATGGTTCAACAACATTGACTATTGGTGCCTCGGTTATTACTTTTCACAAGTGTGCAGATTATCGAGGTTGGAGTCTACTGTCAGTGTTACAGACCAAATCAAATAGATATTAAAATAGGTGAAGATCTTCTCACTGATTATTCGTAGGCACACAAAAAGAAAAAAAGAGAAAAAGAGAAAAAATGTCCTGGCTACTCCTCAATGTCAATACTGTCCCACATGCATAACAGTAGTCTCTAATTTCCTTCATTTTAACACACACATATATATATATAGTAAATCACATATTAAATATAAATAACACTGAAATAAAGTAATAAAGTGTACACTCTCTATAGACATTTACCAGCTAAAATGATGGTAATCCAAAATAATTAATTGTAACCCCACATTGTGGCAATCAAAACAGTGAGACACAACCTTCTAAGGTCATTCCATGTCCACCTGAACTACTTGAGATATACTAATATTGTATTAAACTGTTTAATTCATGGAAGTATTGTGTGTCTCTTTTCTTCCAGGGCGAACAGACAGCTCTGGCATCCGGCTGTATTACACCCCATTACTAAGAGAGCATGATGCTGGCATACTGACAACGGGGATCATACCACAAGATTTCAGCTTTATCCCTCCAGGGGCAGAATCTTTCAACCTTTACTCGCTCTGCAAAACTGATATGTTCGATGAGGTGAATAAATGGCATATATGTGTTTAGTCATGGTCTGCTTTTCCCCTGATTAGATAGGATAATGTACACTGGAATGCTGAAGACCCCATTACGCTTTGGGAATTGCTAAAGCAAGTGGAACCACTGTGTCAATTTTCTCTTTAAAACAATGTGAATGTAGCCCAAGCCTGCGCTCAGTGGGACACTCTGCTGAAAATTGATATCTTATTAAGGGGGCATTTAATTAGCTTCTCACTACTCTAAGTGTTTCATTTGCTGTGCAGTCTCCATACCGTTGCATGAGGACAGCCAATTTTATTTGCATTTAGGATGGACGACCGTTTGTTAACATAGTGTCAAATCCCTCACGGGTATACAGAAAGTCTATCAATCTTTAGTCAGAGACTGCAAAAGAATCTTGAAGGACTGGCGATGCCTCAGAACTCAGTCCTATTCCAGTATATTGATGACCTTTTGGTCGCTTCGGAGACTGAGGGTGCTTGCATGATTGACACTGTGGGTTTGCGGAATCACTTGGCAGACAATGGACACAAAGTGTCCCCAAAAAAAGTTCAGTATTGTCTGCCTGCAGTTCAGTATCTAGGTCACCAGATTGAGAAGGGAAAAAAAGAGTGTCACCAGATTGTACAGAGACGATTCTGGAATTTAGAGTCAAAAGTGACCCCATTTTCTCAGAGAGCAGGCGCACAAGTCCCTCACACCGGCAGAACTCTCATCCTGCAGCGGCTGAATCACATTTTTGCAGGAAATTTTAAGCTCAGGCATGTGTGTAAATCTATGTACATGGCAAGCTCTGACCACTGAATTACCTCTTGGTTGGGCCAATGAGTTTCTTGCTTTTTGATTGACCCAATATTTGTAGCCCCCCCCCTTATTCAATGGAGGTTAGTTTTATTAATACAAATCATGCTCATTCTACAGAGGGGAAAATGGTCAAAGGTTCCTTTCTCTCTTTGACTAAAAAGTTTTCATCCATCCCAACCACTGTCTGAGATGTTCCTTGTAGCACGAGCCAGTCTAACAGCGGTGGCCTTTGGGAGCAGCTTGAAGTGGGAATGCTGATGTGCAGCACTGTTCTCTGAAGAGATGTCTCCTTTGTTGTTGAAGGTGACGGGCAAGGTGATTCCAGATATGCAGGTGTTTGCTGAGCTCCTCCATACTCACCTGACGGGAACAGCGGTACAGGTGGTTCAGTACAGGTAAGCAGAACCGTGATGTGGTGGCATCTCCAAGGGTGATTATTAAGGCTTCTGGTCAGCAGGAAAATGATGATGCACCAATAACAAATTGCATGTATTGTTTTATTATCGTTAGCATTTACAATTGTTTCTCACAATGCCGACTTCTAAAGGATTTAATTGTTTCTTGTGTTTTTGTTACCAGACTTCAGTTTAGTAGTCCAAATGTCTCACAGTGTTCATTATTGAAATTTTCAGGTTACTGTTGAAAATGACATGAGAAAAAAAAAACACATACTGCTTTTCTTGTCCCACATAAGCTCACCCTCATATAAATAAAGGAAATGCAGTCTGGGGACATGCAAAATCTTATTTATTTATGCGTTTTTTTATAGTGCAAACTTAACCAAAAGGTGTCAGAGCGCTTTTACAATAGAACCAGTTACATTACATACGGGCTTCAGAATAAATGAATAACATAAAAGATGCAAACAGATCAATCAATCAATCAATCATGCCATTTGTATAGCGCACTACTCACCCGGGAGGGTCTCAAGGCACTTGGGGGGAGGGGTATGCTACTGCTCGAACAGCCAGGTCTTGAGTTGTTTCCTGAAGGCGAGATGGTCCTGGGTCAGCCGAAGGTGGATGGGGAGGGAGTTCCAAGTCTTGGCAGCCAGGTAAGAGAAGGATCTTCCTCCGGCGGTGGCTCTTCGGATGCGTGGTACAGCTGCGAGGGCGAGGCTGGTGGACCGTAGCTGGCGGGTGGGCGTGTAGAAGGTCAGGCGGTCGTTGAGGTACTTGGGGCCCAGGTCGTGGAGAGACTTGTGTGCGTGGGTGAGGAGCCGGAACGTGATCCTCTTGTCGACGGGGAGCCAGTGCAGGTTCCTCAGGTGGCTGGAGATGTGGCTGCATCGGGGGACATCCAGGATGAGTCGGGCGGAGGCGTTCTGGATGCGCTGGAGTCTTTTCTGTAGCTTGGCGGTGGTTCCGGCGTAGAGGGCGTTTCCGTAGTCCAGTCGGCTGGTGACGAGTGCCTGGGTGACAGTCTTCCTGGTCTCGGTCGGGATCCAGCGGAAGATCTTGCGAAGCATACGCAGGGTGTTGAAGCACGATGAGGAGACGGCGTTGACTTGTCTGGTCATCGAGAGGGAGGGGTCCAGGATGAAGCCCAGGTTGCGTGCGTGGTCGGTTGGCTTGGGTGCGGTGCCCAGGGCTGGGGGCCACCAGGAGTCGTCCCAGGCGGAGGGCGAAGATCCCAGGATGAGGACTTCCGTCTTGTCCGAGTTCAGTTTCAGGTGGCTGTCCTTCATCTACTCAGCGACGTCTTTCATCCCTTCGTGTAGGCAGGTTCTGGCGGTGTCGGGGTCTCTGGTGAGGGAGAGGATCAGCTGGGTGTCGTCGGCATAAGAGATGATGTTGAGGTTGTGCTGGCGTGCGATGGCTGCGAGAGGTTTCATGTAGATGTTGAAGAGGGGGGGGCTGAGTGAAGATCCTTGCGGGACGCCGCAGATGACTTCGGTGGCCTCGGAGCGAAACGGGGGGAGGCGGACTCTTTGTGTTCTTCCGGCGAGGAACGAGATGATCCACTCCAGTGCCTTCTCTTGGATACCGATGTTGCTGAGGCGCTGGACTAGGGTGCGGTGGCAGACCGTGTTGAACGCAGCGGAGAGGTCCAGGAGGAAGAGGGCCACTGTTTCCCCCTTGTCGAGCAGGGCTCGGATGTCGTCGGTGGCTGCGATGAGGGCGGTCTCGGTGCTGTGGTTGGCTCTGAAGCCGGACTGCGAGGGGTCGAGGGATCCATTCGTCTCGAAGGAAGGCGGTCAGCTGTCTGTTGACGATCTTCTCGATGACTTTAGCAGGAAAAGGGAGGAGCGAGATGGGGCGGAAGTTTTTGAGATCGGTGGGGTCCGCTGTAGGTTTCTTCAGGAGGGCGCTGATCTCGGCGTGCTTCCAGCTCTCCGGGAAGGTGGCGGTGTTGAAGGAGGCGTTGATGATGTTCCGGAGTTGGGGTGCGATCGTGGAGTCGGCCTTGTTGAAGACGTGGTGTGGGCAGGTGTCGGTCGGTGATCCGGAGTGGATGGTGTTCATCGTGCAGGCTGTGTCTTCGGTGGTCACCGTGGTCCAGGTGCGTAGGGTGGTGGTGGGGGGCGTTGGTTCGACGGTTGGGTGCGTGGGTGGGGCGCCGAAGCTGTTGTGGATGTCGGCGATCTTGCGGTGGAAGAACGAGGCGAGGGAGTCGCAGAGGTCTTGTGAAGGAGTGATGTCGTTGGTGCCGGTGCTGGTGTTGGAGAACTCCTTGACGATAGATAAACTCTAAACTCACACAAGAATGGTAGTAAGTACAAAATTCGACTAGAAATACAAGTTGTTAGAGTTGAATATATACAAGTTGCAAATTCACTCAAGATTACATTTTAAGAAGCAATTAGGGTTGGACAAATATTTATTATATATTTACAGAGCATGATCTTCTCGCCGTTTTTCTGCTAGGCCTTTAGGGTGCTGGTGCACTTATAGGCAGGGAACTTGGGCCTGGAGGGATCCCCAAGGTGGTGATGGCTGTAGTGGTAGAAGGCCGGGTGGGGGTGGGCAGATGCAGCATGGAGGATCCCCAAGCTGATCTTGAGCTTATGCTGGGCTCCAGCTGTGGGACGGGGAGAACGCTCAGGGCAGGCGGATCCGTGCCATGAAGTTAGGTCTCCTTTTGGGTTCAAGCACCCACAGCGGTACTGGGTCCCGACCTACAACCCACAGGGTCAGTCCTTAGGCACCCCTGGGGGAGGGCACTCTTGCTACTGCATTGCTCCTGCTAGTAGTCTCAGGCTCCGGGCCTCTCTCACCAGCAGGCCTCTGGTGCCAATGGGTCTCGCTAGGCTGGAGTCACAGCCATCCTCCGCTATCTTGAGGGCCGCACGCATCTCTGTGGCCATCAGCCGCTGACTGCCATAACCAGTGATGTTCGTTGCTGTGGACATGGCACTGGTGGGTCCTGAGGTATTCCATCAGAGCTCTCCAGTGCTCTCCGGGCCCTTGTCGCCTTCAGGATGGCACCAGAAGCGGGGACTCCGGCGGGAACTTACCCTGTTAACCTCCTAGAGGAGCACCGGGAGCAGAAATAAGCAGGCGTGTTCGACCTACTTTTGGCTAATGATGCTGGAGTCCAGGCCAAGAGCTAAGCCTTCTATACCAGTGACCCAATGTCAGATGTAATAAAAATGGGACCTGATACAATCCGTCACTGGTGTTAGTGCGATAAGTATTGCCTATCCCAAGCTGTACACTCAAACAAGGAGCATACAATGCATATTTGGGTAATTAAAGGACAAAAATCGTAATGTCGTAGTTTTTAACACCAGTTTTTGCCCCAGGAAACGTCGATAGGGCTGACCTGCTGAATTTCTCTGGGGTTGGAGAGGTTATTACACCCTGTATTTACTGGGTGGAATAACATCTAAACAACTCATAATTTTGATATGTACAGCAGAAGTAGTTATCTCGTATCTCTAATTAGAATTGACCCCTTGTAATTGAGGTACATGATTAATGTAGCAAAACTGTTGATTGGTTTCTTGAATGTTTTTTTGTGTTCAGAGTTATTTGATTAATTGTATAAAAGTATATATATAACTAGAAAACTAGAGAAAAACTAAAATATATACCAAGTTGTACAAGAGAAATGCAAATGTATTTGAGAAATAAATAAATACAACTTTAGATGCCAAATTTATTAACAGAAACGTATTAAACAAATATTGGCCAATCTCAAAATATGATGGAAGGTAATATTAGAATGCATCGACAGTCATATCCAATTAAGAGGCCATACATAAAGTACAATATTAGTCACTACTTCAATACACATTTATTACATAAGTATTAAGAGGCTTCCAAAAAAGGTGAAGAGCAGTGGTCATTTGTATGGCTTTAATTAAGTAGATATTTGTGCCTTTTCTATTAAAGTTCATCATGTATGGACAGGAAGCAATTTAACATCCTTATAATTAGTGGTAATGGATTTAGTACCTGACAAAATAAAAAAAAGTAAAAAACCAGTATGGTTTGACTGTGGATATCTAGGAGAAAAAAATCTAATGAATAATGTAAGTATCATATAAAAGACATACAAGATATCTCCAATAGTCAAAGTTTGTATAATAATCTCCCAGTCTTCCAAAATTCAAGCATAAGAGACATAAGTTGTTTCAGGAAACTCTCTTTGTGTTTACAGTGCAAACAAACTGCCAAGACCACTAAATTGCTGCTATATAATGTATCTGGAGTGAAGTCAAGTTCAGTCAATGGCTTTATTCTGCCATAAAAATATAACCATATAAGTAAAATATAAATATGCTACAAAACACATGCTACAAAAAAAACCTGGTAAAACAACTTGGTTTCATATTAACATCCTTAAAAAGATAAGGACTATTACCCCACCTCAATACATTTAAAAGATCTTAAGGACAAAGGGCCAGATGTGCGTAGCTTTTTTTTGGTCACAAACGGCCCGATTCGCAGAATTTGGGTGTTTGCGACCAAATAAAAACATTTTCCTATATACAAAACCCAATTTTGCGATTTTGTAACCTATTAATGAATCGCAAAATGGATTAGCTATTCGGTATTAGGAAGGGGCATGTTAAGGGCGTCCCTTCCTAATAGCGACTCACAGCCCTATGTAGAAATGTTTAGGAACCGAAATGCGGTCCCAAAACATTTGCTTTCTAGCACCAATTTCACTTTGGTGCTTTCTCATTCACAAACTGGCAGCCTAACACCTGTAAGCTCCATGCCACAAAATTATCCTGCGGCCCTAGAATTCTTTCCAACCCCTTTCCAGTACCCTCTAGCTGACTGATGCAAATTGCCATCTTGGGCATGCTCAGTGAGGCTTACGTTTTCACCACATTCACCGCATTACCACCACTCCTGCTGCCATCACTGGATCGCCTGCGCTCTGCTGCGGCCTCAACCTCAGCCACTGCTCTCAGCTTGTGCTTCCTGAATTTTTGTGATTTCGCCCTCAATTGTTTGTATCATTCTACACAAACTGTCACGCAATAATCAAGCCACACTGATGTTTAAGGTGTAAAAGGCCATCTATTAGGACCAGGCTGCACAAACCTAAAAAACAACCAAAATAAAAATACACAATAATCAACAAAAACTCCCCCCAACATCAACTCACCTTCATACACTCCAGACTCACCTTCAATTCCACTCCTTGACCCATTCCATCCTTTACCTTCATGCCTCCAGTCCGGCCATCATTCACTCCTCCCCCCACGAGAGGTGGGTGTGCCCAGTAGTGACTCCTCCACTCCTCCCAAGTACCGCCAACCCTGCAGCCCGTCCTAAACTGGCACGCTCTGCCAACCCTACCCCTGAACCCTAATAACTGTAGGGTGGGTAGGAGGCCTTAACAAAAACTTCCCCACCCGACGATGCCAGAATGCAGGAAGAGGAAGTCACCTTCCTCTCTTGCATTCTTATACCCACCCCATGCCATGCCCCTACCCCCAGCCTGGCCCTCCCCGCGTGAACGACCCCAGGGGAAGACTAGACTGCGTCTTCGCTTCCCCTGGGGCCCTGCATCGCGCAATAATCAGGCCACGCTGATGTTTAAGGCGTAAAAGGCCATTTATTAGGACCAGGCTGCACAAACCTAAACAACAACCAAAATACACTATAATCAACATCAAGTAACTTTCATACACTCCGGACTCACCTTCCATTCCACTCCATGACCCATTCCATCCTTCATCCCTTTCTTCCGATCTCTCTTAGCATCCTGGCATTACCTTCATGCCTCCAGTCCCCCCCATCATTCACTCCTCCCCCCACGAGAGGTGGGTGCGCCCGCTAGTGACTCCCCCACCCCTCCCAAGTACCGCCAACCAGGGTACCACCTTTAGGGCGGTTACCTGCCCCCCCCCGGGATCCACTGTATATCTTTCGCCCCCATTCCTTCAAGCATTCCTGTGACGCCATATCGCCTTATTCCACAACTCACTGACCACACTCCTCATTTCCACCATATTATTCCCATTATAGTTCCCCATTGTCGAAAGATGCACACCATCATCCCTAAAAAGCAGTCGTTCCTCCAGTCGTAGTCCAGGGTGCGCTATCACCTTAATGTCTCTGTCTTCGCAAAAACCCCTCATAGCTCTGTTCAATTTCCTGCGAGTTTTCTCAACTGCCCCATGTTTGATGGCCCCTTTCCAAATCTGTCCTGGGACAAATTCAGTCCATGCAATACAAGTTCCAGACAAGTCTCTCTGCATCAACTGTAAGAGCGCCAAACCCGACAGCTGAATCAAGTCGTTCTCCCCCCAAATGAATGATCAACAGATCCGGGCATCCTTTCTGAGGGACCATCTTCGCGAGCCAACCAATAGTGCCCCCCATCGCATCCCCCCTGTCCTCCACCAATGCACTTCATGTTGTTGTCCTCTGAGTCCCAGGTTACAGCCGTACACCTGTTGCTCTGCATACTGGAGGCCCAGTGCACAAAGAATGCCCCACAATCAATGTGACTGTCTTACCCCCCGGGCTACCCACGCAACCTACAAAAGAAAAATAAATTAGTAGACATCCTGAAACACAGCTCCCCCTGACCCCCATGCAACCCCAAGCCCCAGCCCAGGACCCTACTTCCGGACATAACGTTCACAACACCGAGACTTCCACCTGCCAATCCGCCGGATCCTATCCCATGACCAACCCAACCGCGCTGCTGCCGTTGCTGCTCCAACGCGGAAGGAATTCGTCCCAAATCCCGACGGGCCATACCAAATCCCCAGGTGACCCGCATCCAACATAATCTCCTCATACCTCCTGCCACTTCTGGCCCTTGTCCCCAGCAACTCGGAGACCCTGAAAGCTCCAAAAAACATCCATACCATGCACAAACGGAAAAGGCAAACCTCAAAACTGTCATAACATCACAACGCTAAAATCTCAACCAACTTGACCAACAATTCAAATGTAACAGCTTCCCTCAACGCCCTTCCCCACCTCAGCTCCCTACGCTAACCCCTCAGCATCCTACCTATGACCACATCCTTTGTAGGGTCAAAACCAAAAAACAAGCTACCATAAAAGGACATCCTGCCAATTTCCCAGCAATGGTCGGGCCGATAATCCCCTGTCAATGCAATGTAATACAAACTGCAACACCCCTAGCTCCACCACTGCACGATCTCCATATGTCACATCTTGCCGTCACCCCATAAATGAGCCAAATTCCGCCCACACCAGCCTGTAGGTCCGCTTCATTGAATCTGCCACAGAGTTCTCCACCAGGCCTAACACCCTCACTTCCCCAAGGCCCAGGCGCCGGCCGGCAGTCTGGTCTTGCACTGATCCGCTCCAGGGGCCAGTCTCTGGAAACGCTGCCACTGCGAACTAGACAAAGCATCCGCAGTGTCACAGTGTCACATTCAACTTCAAACACTACAGCATAAAACTCCACAACAAGCCCAGCACTCTCAAATCTCTTGCCCTGTATCGGTTGACCAACTCGACCGCAGCCATATTGTCCACGTGAAACAACAACGACCTGTTCTGAAACTCCTACCCCCACACTTCCAATGCTGCCAGCAAGGGAAAAAACTCCGGAAACGCGATGCTCCTCCCTTGCTTCACCCAACAGGCCGGCCAATCCTCAGAGCACCATCTGCTATCCCAAAAGATGCTAAAACCTGCTGCCCCGATTGCATCACAATAAATTTGGATTTGCCAGACCATCCTTTCCTCCACAAATTCAGTCAGCCCGCACCTGTGATGTGGTAACTGCCCCCGACATGACCATGCCAAGCCGCCGGCAGAATGTCCTTCTGGCCCTCACTACCTGACATGCAAGGTTCAGGGAGCTCAACAGTTGCTGCACTGCCCTTAAAGCAATCCTCTTTTCTCCAATCGCCCACAACAGACATGCCCGTATCTCCTCCACCTCTTTTTGCAGGAGGCTAGAAAGTCAGACAGCAGCTGTGCTCAGCTGTTTTCTCAGGCTCCAAGGGGACTCCAAACTTCTGCGCCACCTCCTGAAACTGTGACAGGGCCCTGCCACAGTCTCCTGATTGATCCTTCCCAAGGAAAAGAAAGTCGTCCAGATAGTGAGTCACGCCACGATGCCCGCTAATCTGTGTAAAAGCCCATTGCAAAAATGTGCTAAACATCTCAAAAAGCGGATGGGAAATGGCACATCCCATGGGCAAGACCTTGTCCACGTAGATGGCCCAAGTGAACTGCATCCCCAGCAGGGCAAAAGCCGCAGGGTGTATTGGCAAAAGGGACGGGACACCTCCGGTCCGAGAATGGTCTGTTCCGTCCACCAATAGATAACCCAACGCCGGGCAGATGCGCGGTTGTTAGAGCCTCGCTCAAAACTCGTGACTGTACCAAGAGCCTCGAGAACTTGATTATGACAGGCAGTTGTATGAGTGATTTCCAGGCGACTTAAAACACGTATGTTTTACATTGTCCTATACGTTTTAAAATGTGACAACACAGAAACGCGAAGCTGAATTTTCACGTCACTGGGAATCAATCGTCCGACATGTAACTGTCGAAGCCATAATCAAATATTCCTATCTTTGTGGCGGGACTCGCCAGTGGAACACTAACCACTTGTTGTTTTTTTCCCTGCCTGCCCGGTTGTTTGCGGGTGTTTCTGGCCATAGTCCTTTGTTGCACTCTTCTGGAGGGGTGCTCTCGCGGTAGCTGGAAGCCACCACTTGACGCCATCCTCAATGCCGCAACAAGGGAGGACTACATGACCCAGAAGTCCCGGCAGTTCGAGGCATCATAGACCTGTGCCAGGAGGCGCATAAAGCCCAGCAAGACTACACGCAGCGCGGGACGCGCCAGTAGAACACTCACCACTTGCTGTTTTTTTTCCTGCCTGCCCGGTTGTTTGCAGGTGTTTCTGGCCATAGTCCTTTGCTGCACACTTCTGGAGGGGTGCTCTCACGGTAGCTGGAAGCCGCCACTTGCCACCATCCTCAACGCCGCTACAAGGGAGGACTACATGACCCAGAAGTCCCGGCGGTTCGAGGCATCATAGACCTGCGCCAGGAGGCGCATAAAGCCCAGCAAGACTTCACGCAGCGCGGGACGCGCCAGTAGAACACTCACCACTTGCTGTTTTTTTCCCTGCCTGCCCAGTTGTTTGTGGGTGTTTCTGGCCATAGTCCTTTGCTGCACACTTCTGGAGGGGTGCTCTCGCGGCAGCTGGAAGCCACCACTTGCCGCCATCCTCAACGCCGCGACAAGGGAGGACTACATGACCCAGAAGTCCCGCCGGTTCGAGGCATCATAGACCTGCGCCAGGAGGCGCATAAAGCCCAGCAAGCCTGCGAGCCCGGGCGCTGCCTCGCGAAGCCCGGGCCAATGGCGGGCCTGTCCGCGCCCATCAGAGGCCGGAATAGGCTGGGCTGGGCAACCTCTCTAACTTCTCCCTTACCAACTCTGGTCACAAGGTACTATTGTTTAACATTGAGCCGACTTTGGCTGACTCTTGACATTTCTGTGGGTGTTTTTTCCTAAGCACAAGGTCAAAGGAGGAAGGTTAACTCAATAAGGCCTATATACATTTTCCTATTGTATATAGATAATGGGGAAACGTGCATGTGTGGGCAACAAACAAGTAGCAGTCTCGCCTAAAAGCAACTCTAAACCCATCTCAATAGATAGGATGCTGGAGAAATCGTTGGGGGCAGTGGCAACAGAAATAGAGCGGACCGAGAGGCGTCTATCTATTACCCCTAATCTGGAAATTTCAATTCCGGCCACTACTCCCACTCCTGAGTCTAGGACTCGAGCCTCGGAGTATTCTCACGTCTCACCTGCATCGATAGAAGGGGTACCCCTAGAGTCACCCAAAGCCAGGTCTAAAAAACAGCCGGTCAGAAATGTAAAAGCCAAACCTAAGCCGACAACCAAACAGCCAGTTAGTCGGAAAAAACAACCCCAGACTATTCAACCCAGAGGTGCTAGCGTACTTATTTGTATAGAGGACCCTATAGGCCCCACAATCAAACAGCCTGGGTGGGTTACAACCTTAGTGTCCAACCTTCATGCTCAAATGAGAATTATCGTAAGAGAAGAGATTGGTTCCTAACTGAGAAATTAGATGGGTTAGCACTTAACTTGAAACAATGGAAATAATCCAGGGAGTCAACAAGGGATAACAATAGTTCCAATAACATCCCATGCCAGCAGGATGAAAGGGCTAATCCTGTGGCAACTTCCTATTTAAAATCTAAAGAAAATTCTTCGGCAGGAAATTCCAGCAGCATCCAGACAGTAAGGGAGCAGGCCGGAATCAGACCTCTTACTGAGCCCGCCCTGGCAATAAACATTAGTTATCCTCAGTCAAAAAACAAAGAGGCTACACAAAAAAATTCCAGCACTGATGTACAAGCATCCTGCTTGCCACTGGAATGCAAAGAAAGGACCTGTGTCCCTCCTGCTATAAATGTACCCCCTGCAGCAACCCCGTATGTAGCGATCTTAGCTGGGCTCCCTGGCCTAAGACAAGGTTTAATGGAATCTCACCAAGAACTGAAGAACAAAACCGTATATTGGCTTGTGAATAACACCAACTTCGGTTACGAAGATTTATCGGAGATCCTCACATCAAGAAGGGTGGGATGGATAGGAGGATGTAACAAGAGTATACAAGGTGATTGCATAATAGTTAATTTTAGAAACTCATCTATATCCCAGAGAGTCCTTAGCCCAGAGCTTGGGAGAAGCAGGGGGGAATTCAATTGCTTCCCCTGGGCTACTTTTATCCACCAATAGGCCGCAACTGTATTACCAATTACAAGGGATGGGGTGGCGACGGCTCACTAACAGCTCTAACAACTGTGAACCATTTAACCAAAGTCCACATTGGCTCAACCAATTTGATTTTAATATCCCCATCGCAAATAGATGCAGCCCCCTAGAAGGAGTCGACTGACTAAAAGAACCAACTCATGTAATGAAGAGGGTGCATGTGAAGTCTCTTTAAAACTGAAGATCGAGGGCAAAGAGGCAGATCTCTGTAGAGAGGAGGATGTAACTACTGGATGCATGAGCGGCTCTAGTGGTGGTACTAATCCACAATCCGTAAGCGTGTATGCCCAACATGGAAACTCCAACTGTTTAACATCTATAGTGCCCATGGGGAGCGAGGATAATGGTCAACAACAAGTATTGACTAACCTCCCCTTTTCAAAGAACACCACTTGCAGTAGTCAGACAACCCGGGTTTTGTCGTGGAACATAGCGGGTATATGTAATAAATTGAACAACCCAGATTGGGTACTTTTTATTAATCAATTTGAGGTCTGATGTTTCAAGAAACCTGGGCAAGAGGGGAGATAATAAACCCAGGATACGCATCTTTTTGTATTCCTGCAATAACTGGGGGTCTTGGGAGACCATCAGGGGGCCTTATTATATGGATAGGGGTACATCTTGGATGCTGGGCCGTACAAGTTGATACAGGCTCTTTAGATATTCTGTGTGTCCAACTGCGTTTCCCTAACAAGCCACCAGTTGTCTTAATAAATCTATACTCCAGACCCACTTCACGAGGGAAAGAATCTAGTACGATAGATGACTTGTCTACATTTTTATGCTCTATTGAACCGAATCATATGGTGCTAATTGGTGGGGACTTAAACTGACATTTTGAACCACTTGAGGGTCTGCACTCAGTAGATTCATATGGTGAGGACAAATCACTGGAAATACCTGAGTCTAGATGTCCTGAAGTTAAAAAATGGACCCCCCTGGTGATACAGCTGAATTGTTTGGCCTGAAAACATTCCCTAAGAGCGTGTAACGGACGGTCAGTTTCTGATACATCAAACGGTTAAACATTTCATAGCAAGGATAGGGTTTTTTTATTAGATTATATTCTAATTAACTGTAACTTTTGGAATATGATGATGGATTTTAAAATAATAACTCGAACAGATAGTGATCACCAGGCGCTATCACTAGATCTAAAACCTTTGAACCCGACCAATGTGTCCTCCACAACCCCATGTGATTTGAGGATGACTATCACCAACTGCAGGAGGAAAGTTCGGTGGACTGACTTCCTTCAATCACAGGATAGGATGAGCAGTCTCTATCATACGCTCATTCCTGTGCTTGAAGAGATGTCTGATATGAATATGCACCCTAGAGATGCCGCTACCTTGGAAGCGGTAGAGACGAACTATGCGAAGTTAAGAGAAGTCGCTCTGGCTTTTTTTTCCCAAACAAAACCATGAGACTCTTTAAGCCATCATCTCATCCATGGTTTAATAACTCATGTCGTAAGGCCAAAAGAACACTCATATGCTCAATCAAAGCCAATAATCGCGAGCTAACCAAAAACTCAAGGAAGGCATATAAATTAGCACTTAGAGAAGCTAAACAAAGATGGGAAAGGGTAACCTGGGATTCGCTGAAAGCAGCTCTTGGGGAGAGAGATATGAGGGTGTTTTGGGGCATCATAAACACAGGCTCATCTGCCCCTAACGAGGCAGTTGAACCGAACCTGGCTGAAGAGGTATGGAGGGAGCATTTTGAATCCCTCTATGCGGAAGAAAATAGTCCTGAGCAAGACCCTTCTGTCAGTTGCCAGGTTGGAGTGGTCTCTCCCAAAGGTACTAGGATATCCACATCCTACCAAGTAGATGACACATCCTTCAGTATAAGTTCAAAGGAAATTGAGTCTGTGCTGGCAAAAATAGCACCCGGCAAAGCCCCAGGCTTGGACAAGATTCCAGGTGACTTATATAGGAGTGAGGCATCTATATGGACTCCGTATCTTTGTGTCCTCTTCAATGCCATACTGGGTGGTATGAAGATACCCTCTAGTTGTTTGTGAGCAGATATAATTCCCATCTTCAAAAAAGGTTCTCCACTCCTTCCAACCAACTACAGGCCAATCAGCCTAATAGACATACCCCAAAAATAATTTGCAAGAGTATTGTTAGCCAGGCTACAATCCTGGATGGGGGAAAATGAGGTATTATCTTGTCTTCTGGCTGGATTTAGGGAAAAGCTGTCGATCTTTGATCAAGTCTTAAGACTGCAGCTACTATATTGGAAAACTGTTAGCCTAGAGGGGGGCAGCTTATACCTAATTTTTGTCGACCTAATGTCGGCATTCGATCTGGTGCCACGAGAAAAACGTTGGTTAGTTCTTGGATCAATGGGTGTCCCGCCATATCTAGTCGAACACTTTAGGCATCTTCACCAAGACAATTTTGCCCAAATAAGACATGGCAGAGAGGGAAAACTCACCGCCCCATATCAGTCACACGCGGCATACGACAGGGCTGTGTCCTGGCTCCTACGCTTTTTAGCCTCTATATTAACGAGCTGATTAATGCCTTACAAACAGCAAAAGACCTAGATGCCCCTAAATTAGCCTCCCGCCATATATCAGCAATGATGTTTGCCGACGACACTCTGTTGATTTCAAAATCTCCAATGGGGATCCAAAGGGTTTTAGACAGATTCAAACTTTTGTGTAAGGATAGCGGTTTAGAAATAAACCTCCAGAAAACAAAATTTATGGCGTTTAACAGTCCTAGAAGTACACGTCCAAACCCTGTTCTAAACGGCAAACCTTTGGGGAGAGTTGCATCATTTATATACTTAGGCATCACCATAACTGACGACATGGATTGGGGGGCCAATATTAAAAAGTCAACATTAAAATTAGCTCAATCTACATGGGGATTCATGAAGGTTTATAGTAGGTCTGATAAGAGAGCGGTTCGCCCGGCGCTAGAAATATACAAGATACAAGCACGAGGCGGAGCAATATATTGTGCCGAGCTATGGGCCACTCAAAATGTGAGTCCTGGGTAAAGGTGGAAAACCAATACCTTAGACAACTATTTAGGTTACCCATATGCACCCCATTGGTCCCGCTGCGCTTGGATGTAGGAGTGGTGGTTTAAAACCGCTAATGCTCTGGCGGTGTATGTGGACCACCCTAGAACTCATAGTGTATAGAGAGGAACTAAGGGAAGTTATGTTGCTACCGGATGCCGCAAAAATCCCTTGGTTTGCTTACATCAAACACACCTTAATTAACATGGGGTTGAGTGACTTGCTTCGAATTGTCGAGGAAAGAGTTGAAGACTAAATATGAGGATTCTAGAATGGCTCAACTCAGCTCCAGCCCTAATACCGGTAAGCTCACTTTAGCCTTCTTAGAAATAAAAGAGAAATCCTGTTATGAGGCAGTTCTAGATTTAATTACTCCTGTGGAGGCAAGAAAGCTCTTTCTACAATTTAGGTATGGGGTCTTACCGCTCAAATGTTTTACAGACAAATGGAAAAATCAGACCATTACCCACTGCTCCGCTTGTGATTTTCCTGTGGAAACGGTGTTCCACGTTTTCTTTGCTTGTACTGGCTACCAAAAAGCCAGGAAAAGGTGGCTGGCTCCGATCTGTAGGAATATAGGTAGTAGACATTATATGGACGCCTTTCAGATATTGAAGTCAGATTTAAGCATTCCGATTGTTTTCTCTGTAGCAGGATTTTTGCTCTCCATGTGGAATACTAGAAGGTCTCTCTTGAAACTTGTCAGGGCGGCAGATGGGCCCCTCAGGAACATTGTTGTCTCATAATCTGTATAACCTGACGCGATTAAGGGTTGTGTTATTAGCATATGGAAGGGTTCTATTCTCTTTTTTCCCAGGAACTTTTTAACTTAGAATATTTATTTATTATACCATTGCACTATGCACCAAGCACTTTATGAAATCTATTGTGCAATCACTTTTTTGAAAAAACATAAGATATTTTATCATGTTTAGATGCAGCAGGGAGGTCAACTCCTATCTCCTAATTTTCTGTGTATGTTCTTATGAAATGTTTTTATAACTATGCTTTTCCTCTGCACATTTTAATGTATGTTTTATGAATTTTTGCTTTTAAGGCCGCTTCGGCCGAAATAAAGTTTTCTGACTGACTGGATATCACACTTTGCCACACTTGGCCCACACACCCTCACAAGATGGATCGCATCATCCACCGACGCAGAGAGCAGCCGGGATGAAATCATTCACGAACTGTCCCTCCGGCCATGAGAGGTGATGGATCATACGAAACTCACCCTCCTCCTTCTTTGGCACGACTCTCAATGGGGAGACGATCTAATGTTCAAGGGGCTAATCCACAAACGGCCCTGCCACCCTGCCTTCCAACACCTCTTTCTGCAATTTGGCCGCCACGCCCCTGGCAATTCCTTAGCTGATTTAAGATTGTCCGCCCTTCTCTGCACCCTCGGTCCCTGGTAGCCCACCTAAAAACCCTCCATGAAACCACATTACAACTTTAAAGCCGCCTCCTTGTCCGGGTAACACGAGGGCCATCGCCTCCACCTTAACCGGAGTAGGCTCTATTCTGTCCAGGCTGCCCCCTACCCTTCGCATTTGTGTTTCGCCAATGCTCTGAATGCGTGACCAAGGTGAAACATTGAGTGACAGCATGCCGGCCTTCACATTTGGAGAACTCATGTTTGATCTTACAAGGGTCCCGCAAGCAATACCCCTTGTTATAGCTCCAGCATGCACCTGTAGTGGTGGTGCCGGGCTTAGCTGTTTGACTGGTGTGTCCCACGGTTGCAGCAGCCCCTCCCACCTCAGATGGGGTGGGCCACAGTGGAAAGGACCGATAAGGAACCGGCAAACCACTGGCCGTGTACGTTGACGCTGACGAGTGCGTCGACGCCATCCACTGCATCCACAGCTCTTGATCAATTTCTCCTCAAGGTTTGTCGGGGTTCCCACTAACCCAGGCCCGAAACTCCTCATCATAACTCAAGCAGGCAAACCCCCCGAATTGCAACTGAGCCTTCCGTATAATCTATATGTACTTTAAAAGGTGGATAGCTCTGTCTAAGTGTTTTTGCAATATATACTTGCATAAATGAGAAAAGCGGACGTCCAGTTCTCCATGCTCACTAGCACCCTGGGTCGCCATGTTAGCTCCCATTCCTCCTCCTTAGAGCCTTCCTTCGCCTGCACTTCCCTGTGCAGTTGCTTGAACCCGTCGATGTATTCATGCTTCCAAATCCTACGCTTAATCTTATCCGATAAATTTGAACCCAAGGGCATGGCCAAACCCATATACGGCTGTTTCTTCTGATGCTTGTCCTCCCCTTTACCATCATTGTCCTTCCCATCCAGTTTGTGCTCTTTCCCTACAGGTTTGTCTGTCTGGACCCCCGCCATCACCATCACCTTCAGTCGTGGGAGTCCCCCCCGTGTCCCGCACAGATCCGTCCCCAACACCCACCGACCTACATGCCTTTTTCCGGCCCCCTTTCGGGCCCTCGTCCCAAACCGACCACCAAGACCCCTCACCTGACAAAGGCATCTGCGTCACTCCCGGCCATCCTTCAAGCTGCTGGCTTTGGTGGTGTCCGCTTTCGCCTTGCCCTTCTTCTTCCGCGAGGACTGCAAAACACCAAGGCCACTGTAGCTCTGCACCCCGTCCTGTCAACATCATCCCTCACCTCCCCCTCTTCCAGCTCATCACTCTAAGAACCATAATCCAACTCCAAAGCAAGCTCATCCTCCATAGGATTCCACATAACCTCACGTACTGCTCTCTTCACTCCTTTCTGCACGTTCACACCACCACCACTCTCCCGCGTGGCGTCCAGGGACCGTCTTGCACTCCGCCAAACCTCCCACCCCTCGGCTGACCTCTGCCAGCTGGGATCCCCAAACCCCCCAGGTCGCTCCAACCTGGGCGGGCTCTGGCATCATCGGGCCTCTTCTTCATCCTGGCCATCCCTGACTGCCCTTGCTGTACCACTCTGCCCCCCTCTGGCTCCCGCCGGGCCATCTCAGCTCTCTACCTATCCCCCTACTCCGCTCATCGTTCCTCCTCCGAGGTGGGCATAGGGGGCCCCTCCACCTCCTCATCCCATACTGCCCCTGACCTGAGCACCTCCAATTCAGCCCACCGTGTCTCAGACTCATGTACCAGCTGCCGCTGTTCCCTAATCCTGTCTTCCAGATTCAAAGCCTCCCATCTGGGCAACAAAGGTGGGCAATGCCCCCTAGGCCCCACAACCTACATGTGCCCCCAAGGGGTAACAGCACCGGAGAGCCCACTGCCCCCAGACCTCCCAGCCTCCAAGGACACCCTACCGCCCCTCCCCTCAGTACCCTTCAGGGCCAGGGCACGAGATCGCAGACCCCCAAAAAGATGCATGGGCATGTCCCCCCCAGAAACCCAGCCTCTTCACATGCCGCCTCCTCCCCTTCGCTGTCCACCCCCTGCTCTGCCTTTTCATGGAAAAATGAACTTGCCCCCACTGCACCCGGCCCCCCTCCTTGAAGGACACCCTGGGGAGTGTGACATCCTAAAAATGTGGGCCCGCCTCTGCACCCCAACATCCTCTTCCGGGACTCCTTTCATCCGCCGCGTGGGGGGGGGGCTTCCTCACCCCCCCCGGCACCAGGCGCTGGCTCAGCCACATCCAGGCGCGAAGGCAGGCTCTTACGCCGGTCTCCGTGTGGCGCTCCTCTCTCCCCGCGCCCCTCCCCCTCCCTGACGTACCTCGGCCCAGCAGTGGTGGCTCCTCCATACATTCTACCACCACTGCAGATACTCCTGTGGATGCCGCTCGCGGGACCCGCTCAAGTCCCATCCACGCCTCGCGCAACACCCCGGGCCTCAGCAAATTCTCCCGACCGGCCCGCCCCAGAACCTTCAAGGCCTCCCTTACATCTGCAGCCGAAACATCGACCATATTCTTCGCAAACCACCGCCGCAACACCGAATCCACCGGACGCCGCAGGCACGCTCCACCGACAAGTGGGCCCCGCCTTTTTCTACTGCCATACGTAAACCACAACGCTCACACCTAACCTTCCAATACACCCCTTCACAAAAACTTCCCCACCCGACGATGCCAGAATGCAGGAAGAGGAAGTAGCCTTTCTCTCCTGCATTCTTAAACCCACCCCCCAAACCACACCCCTGCCCCTAGCCTGGACCTACCCGCACGAACGACCCCAGGGGAAGACTAGACTGCGTCTTCGCCTCCCCTGGGGCCCTGCATAGTTGCTCAAGACGGGGCTGAGGCGGCGTGCATTTTATAAGCACATGGACACAGTACTATTGGCGCTAAGCCTCCTGCGCGACCAGGAATCAATAATATTACAAATAAGTTAAACTGATGTAAGGGCACTGTTATTAAATCTGAGACACTGAAAACCCATATTACCACGCATGGCTTTACAATGCGGTCAATACAATGACAGCGACCATGCCATTCATTCTTTACCACACATATGCCTTTACAATGAAATTTGCATTCTCAAGGCTGGTAGAGTAAAAGCATATGCATGTTAAAAACTTACCAGGTAAGTGTAACCCCAACTTTAATATATATTTTTAAATACATTTAAATATGTATATATATATATATATATATACATGTGCACACACACACACACACACACACATGCATGCACGCATGCCACCCCATAACCCATGTCCACCCTAAACCCTAAAACTATCCTTACCGACCAAAATCCCATGCCAACCTTATCTTTCTGAGACCTTTCTTTCTTGTGAACACTCCGATTTTGGGAGTTATTTTACCTGTTCCAAGATGGCGCCCGCAGTGGTGCATGAAGGGATAATCCCTTGTTGGTGTTTAGTTGTGTCATCACATGTCTACTTAACCGGAACTGCCTGTGTACGGTGAGAAACACCGAAGAAGGCTAACGCCGAAACGTTTGTTGTGCAAATTAAACTCACTGTGACTGTTCCCGCCTGAGTGCTGCTTCCTTTCTTCAATGGGGAGGAATTTGAGCGTTACATATTGCGGGGTCCACGGCCCGCTAGCAGCACCCGCTCCAGAGCGCTCGGGATCTTTCTGTGGGAAACGGAGCGTTTTTCATTCCCGAGCACCGCTGCAATTGCGAAAGGGATAGACGAGAAGACCGCTGTTGGATTTCACGGCGAAAATCTCTCCGGCCGCTGGTTGGGGACGAGCGCCTCGCACCTAGCCGGTGAGTCCTTTACCCCACTTTGTTTGCAACTGCAAGAGTGAACTGCATATCGCGGTAGAGCGTCTGGGCGGATGACAGCCATAGCGAAGCTCGTTTAAGCAAGAATACGAGCACACAAATTGGTAGAAGTACTTACCATCACCTGGCATTACTATGGATGTATTTAGTGAGGAAGAGCGTCGTGCTCTCGCTCAGGATATGTTCAAAAGACGTGACAGACCACTGGTAACAGCGGCTCAGCCCTCTGACACAGGAATGGGGAATAACAAACTGAATGAGACAATGCACAAACTGGAGAAATTACATGAGCGTGAAATACGGAAGTGGTGGGAGGCCACCAGCCTGAGCAGCTACATTGAGGTGAGGCGGGTGCCAAGGGGACTCAGAGTTTATACAGTACCATCATATGAACACCCAGATCCCCAACTGTTAACAGACTGGCATGAACAAACTCAAAATTATTGTGAAGGGATACTCAAACTATTGGTCAAATATGCGTTGAGCGATAGGGACAGGGCACTGGCTGAAATTAAGATCTTGGAGGAAAATATCGAGAAAGAAGAGGACACTGATAAAGTGAAAGAGCTCAAGGAGGCAATGAAAAAATGCCTAACCAGATATCGGCAGAAAATCATGACGCGCAAACAAGAAAAGTTTGAACGCGATGAGACTGACTATCGCCAGGGCCGTGTTCTTACATTCGCCAAGAAATACGACGCACCACGAAAGGCCATGAACCAGGGCATCCTGGTAACCCCCACCTCAAGTGCAGCTACCTCAGAATCGGAGGCCACAGCCGAGGAATCGGGTGATGAACAGCGGGACCGTGGAAATGAACGCAGAAGAGTGGCTGTTCCTTTTCACACCGAGTTCCAACTGATCCGACAGAACTGGCTGAGGGGGGGGGGAAAACAAGCCCCCAGAGCAACAAGAAGAAGGAGAACCCGGAGATCAGGGGGCGGCGGTAAAAGGAAGAGGGAGGGGAAGAGCAAAACGCCAGAATCGATCTTACCGCAACAACAAGAAGAAGTAAGGGGCGACCAACAGACTGAGGCAACTAATCTAACGGTAGTTAACCTCACGGATTACACCCTTACAGCTGAAAAACATGAACTCTTGAGTCTAGGGCTCACCTTTTGTCCATACACCAACCTGGAATTCACGCAAATGAAAATGTATCTCTTTAGGTATACCAGGAGATTGAAACAACACAAAAATTTCAAATTAAGACCGCATACCAAAGGATCTTCTAAGCATGGTATAAGACTCACAGCCACCGATGCTTTGACGGGCAATGACTTGTCCTGTATCGAAGCAATGGAAGCTATAAGAACTGAAACAGACATCACTGACGTCACTGGAATGGATATGGAGCAACGAGCGGCAATGAGGGGAATTGAACAAGAGCGAGATGAAAGTCACTTTAAAACTTGCTCTACATTTATTCCTCAGTCGCCATGGGACGCCATCAATGCTTTTTCGGAGGCAATAACGATAGAACTACTCAAACATCGGAAGGAAACCAGCATGAATATGTATAACATCACGGAACCACAGAAAAAAAGCTTTACAAGAACTAATGAATAACAAGAAAATCATTATAAAGCCCTCGGACAAGGGGGGGAACCTTGCACTGATGTCTAGAGAGTACTATCGTGATGAGGCGATGAGGCAACTCTCCGATTCGAAATTCTATTCTATCACCACCAGGAGTGTTTATGAAGCTAGCATCAGACAATACGACGACTTAGTTCTTAAGTGGTACAACCTTTCTATGTTAGGGAAGGACGAGCATATTTATCTGCGTAGCAATAACCCCATGATACCAACTTTTTATCATTTGCCCAAGCTGCATAAAAACAATACAACACCACCAGGCCGACCCATCGTGGCCTCCACTGACCGATTAACTGAAAATATGTCCAAATTTGTGGACAATTACATCTTTCCACTTGTTTTGGAGCTGAAGTCTTATATCCAGGATACAAAAGACTTTTTGAGTAAAGTGTCTACGATGGAATGGAATACAGACTATCTATTTCTGGTGATGGACATCACCAGTCTCTATACCATCATTGATCACACCCACTGACTGGCCGCTATCGAATACTATCTAGGCAGACGCCCAGCTCGTTTTGCACATCATAATATCATGCTAATTGAATTTGTGCAGTTCTGCCTCACTCACAACATTTTTCTGTTTGAGAATAGTTTCTATAGACAGATCTCTGGTACGGCGATGGGCACCTGCTTCGCCCCCAGCTATGCGAACTTATACGTTGGCTGGTGGGAGGAGCGGGTGCCCAGGAGCTGGAAGGAAGGCCTTGAAAGTGGCAGGGTGGTACATTGGTACCGCTACATAGATGACTTGTTCATCGTGTGGCAGGGTACCAAGGACATGGCAGAGAAGTATATCCAATCTCTTAATGACAACATCTATAACATACACTTATCGGGTACAATTAGTGGGGTGGCAGCCAACTATTTGGACCTCAGGGTGTATGTTGAAAATGGCTATGTCCACACCTCGCTGTACCGCAAGGAGACAGCGGGTAACTCTATCCTGTTTGCTAAAAGTGGACACCCACCTAGACTCATCAATAGTATCCCCTGTGGGGAACTATTGAGAATTAAGAGGAACAGTACTCAAAACCAGGAATTTGAGGCGGCTGCTTCTGATTCCATGGCCCGTTTCCGTCTAAGGGGGTATGACGAGACACTTTTACAAAACACTCTGAAAAAAGTCAAGAAGATCCCTAGGGAGGAACTGCTCAAAAAGAAACACAAAGATCCCAACTGTTCCACAAAAGATACATTTAGGATGATTACACCTTATTCCACAGGTGCCGAAAGACTTAAAGCAATGATGCGCAAGAATTGGCACATCTTGCTTACTGATGAAGTCATAAAAGATGACTTGCCACAGTGCCCGTTGGTGACCTTTAGCAAAGCTAGGTCCCTTGGCGATATGTTGGTACATAGTCATCTTGAGGCGCCCAGTATCCATTCCAACCCTTTGAGGGAAATGAGCGGGTTCTTTCCATGCGGAAAGTGCAAAGCATGTGCCACAAGTCGTAGGGTACTTCAATACGACATCCCAGATGCGGGTAGAATGAACAAAATCCATAAATTCATCACGTGCAGTACTACCTACACCGTGTATTGTTTAGTATGCCCATGTGGTCTCCGTTACATCGGGAGTACCATTAATCAGCTAAAATTGAGAATTTTAGAACATCTTAGGGCAATCGACAGAGTAGACCCCTCATATCCAGTAGCCCGACATTTCGCGGAACATCACAATAAAGATCGAAATAAATTACGATTCTTCGGGCTAGACCATGTTCCATGCAACCCACGGGGGGGTGATAGGCTTAGGCGGTTACGACGCCTTGAATCAAGGTATATCATCCACCTGTCTACTAAATATCCAAAAGGTATGAATAGCCGGGAGGAAATGGCAGTACACCTAGGCAAATAATGGCAAATAATGAATTACTTCTTCAGGTGTCTTTCAATAGACATCTCTGCTATGTTAGCCTGTCCATCTCCACCCCTATCGATTGAGTCTCAGGTAGTCTACTGTGAGATTTGGTATTACTGAATATACTTGTGTCTGTGATAGGTACAATCACTGCTTTGCCAATCAGAATGCTAATGCATATATTCTTTGATAATGTTGTTAACAATGTCAGATATTGGGAAGGGATCTTCTCTAGTATCAGTGTAGCTCACCTGGTACACCGATTTTGTGTATTTTGTGTATTCTGTCAATGGACCTATATTAGTTTCCAGGCTACATCTTGTTACTCTGGAAAACAGAATATGAATTATGGAATTTTTTTATATGTCATTCATTTGCTATTTCTCTAGTGTTTCTTTTCACTCACAGTGTTGGTGACACGCTAGCCTTCATTTTACAATGGTTATTTCATCAATTTACGAATTTAAGTGATACTTCATGAATTCTCATTGAAATTTTGAAATTCTATAATTTGTCTAACATCTGTATAATGTTCCGAGTTCTATCTTCAATGTACATATGTGTTACATAATGCTCACCTATATAGGGACATCTGCCGATCCACGGCTTTATCTTTCTGAGAACTTTCTTTCTTGTGAACACTCCGATTTGGGAGTTATTTTACCTGTTCCAAGATGGCGCCCGCAGTGGTGCATGAAGGGATAGTCCCTTGTTGGTGTTTAGTTGTGTCATCACATGTCTACTTAACCGGAACTGCCTGTGTATGGTGAGAAACACCAAAGAAGGCTAACGCCGAAACGTTTGTTGTGCAAATTAAACTGGCTGTGACTGTTCCCGCCTGAGTGCTGCTTCCTTTATTCAACAGGGAGGAATTTGAGCGTTTTATATATATATATTCACTGAAAAAACCATAGGTTTGACACCAGTTATAGTTAGCTGGAAATTTTACAGATATAAAACCAATGAAATTCCACGTTATAGTTAGTTGGACTCACTATAACTTGCGCGTGTAATGCACTGCTGATGACGTCACATATTACATCACTCATGACATCACTGATGACACCATCCAGTGAATGTGTGTCTTTCTGAAAAATAAATATGTGTTATATATGTATATATTATTGAATATCTTAGTGAATACATATATTACTGAGTAATGCTTAAATATTTAAATATATGTATTAGTGTTTCACTTTGTGTATAAGTGGCTGCATGGGTTGATGAGTAGGTACATGTGTATGTATATAGGTTATTAGATGTTTTTCTTAGTATCAGTATGAGTGTTTGCATGGTTTGGTGGGGGTATTACTTACTACATAGATGCAAGAATGACTGAGTCTCTGTTTGTATGTGTTTTGAAGACAGCATATGTGCAGGACTGTATGGGTGGATTAGTGTGCATATGTCTGTGTTAGTGAGTGAATGACTGTCTTATTAGTGTCTTTATCAGTAACTACATTACATATGTTTTAATGTAGTATATGTGAATATTGATGTATATAAGTGACTATATGTGAGAGTGAGGGATTGTATGAGTTCCTGTTTAAATTAGTATGTGTTTCTATAAGTGATTTTTTAAGAGAGTAAGTATGTGTAAGTTTCCTTAGAAGTTAAGTGGTAGTGTGTGTATAGCTGTTTATGCAAATAAATGGATGTTCAATAGTTTATTTGCATGTGTGAGTATGTGTGTGAATAACTTTTGGATGACTGTCGGTGTGTAACAGGATGTGTAGGTGTATCACTACATATGATTAGTGAATATATGTATGAGTGACTATATAGAACTGTTGGTGAATTAGTGCATGTGTATATAGATGGTGGAATTATTGAATTGGTTGTTGTAACTGGTATGGGTATCTCCATTTTTTGGAAAATTTTAGTTTCTATTTTTGATTATGCGTTTCAAGGGTTAGATTACAGTGAAAGGAGGTCTGTCACTGTGTCACAAGGATGGTGTCATCAGTGATGTCATGAGTGATGTAATATGTGACGTCATCAGCAGTGCATTACACGCGCAAGTTATAGTGAGTCCAACTAACTATAACGTGGAATTTCATTAGTTTTATATCAGTAAAATTTCCAGCTAACTATAACTGGTGTCAAACCTATGGTTTTTTCAGTGAATTTCATAGGTTTTGTAAATGCTACTTCCTAACTATAACGTGTGTAAAACCTATTGTTTTTATCAGTGAATTTCATTGGTTTTTAAAATGCTAATTCAGAAATATCTCGTGTATACAACCTATACTTTTGTCAATAAAGTTCTGGCAATATTTTTTTCGGAAACAAGCCGTTTTCTTCACTGTTCAAGTTGCATAGAGACTCCTTGTAAAGCGATACAGAATTAGAAAGTCTGTACCTTGCCTTTTTTTCAACGCATTAAAATTTGTCTGTAAATAAAAATAGCCTTTCTAAACTTTCGTGCACGACCCGGTGTGCGCACTCTCGGCAACAGTTCTCAATAAAATGGATAGCGCATTTCCAGGCTTTCGTGCGCGACCGACTGCGCGCACCCGCCTATATATTTCTTGAAAACTTTGCAATCTGAACTTATTGAATTTCTTCATAGACCCATCAAAGAACTTATAATACGTCAAAGAGACTAAACCTAGGCTTCTTTTTTAATAATATGAACATTTTCATTAAATGGAGCCGAATGTCTTTTTAAACTTTCGTGTGTGACCGAATGTACACACCTTGGTATTTAAAAAAAATATATAAAAGGTTTTATACTTTAACAATTGTATGCTTGAATCGAGCTCAGAAGATATATTAAATCCAGATATGTTTGGATTTACTCCTTTTCACGTTTTGAAACTTCACTGAATTAGACCGCTACTTCCAAATGGCGTACGTGACCAGATACTATCACCGCGTACACGTCCTGAGACGCGCATGTGAAGTCATGTGACTTGAAAACAACACTTCCAATTGGTTCTTAGTAGTTTCTATTCTGCAATTTACACGGAGCACTCCACCTACTTCTCTCACTATCTTTTCTACTCTCAAAAGAGAACAACGTTCAACACCCTTCGGAAGACTTTGCTGAAATGGCTGCCGCCCCGCATTCATCTTCCGAATCTGAAGGAAATGAGCGACTACCTTTAAAAAGAAAAAAGGAATCTTTTATTTGGCAATTTTTCACTTATCCTGAAGAACAAAAGAAAGTAAATGCGCCAAAAGTTACCTGCACGATATGCAATTCGGTTCTCTCAAGAGGAAATCCAAGAAAAAAATATTCCTTTTCCATACATACCATGGTGCGGCATGTCAAACAAGTGCACCCTGTGGAATTTGCACAGGCATCGACAAGAGCCCTGGCCACGCTATTACCATCAGAGGTGGCCAGCACATCTTCTGGTGGACGACCTGTATCTCCATCGAGTGCTGTGATGGACTTGAGACCATATCTTGCAAAGGTGCACATGAAATGCAACGAGTGTGGAGAAATTCTTCTGTACGGAGAGCAGAGCCTCATTCTTACTAAACTAAAAATTGAGAGTCATAAATGCCCCGAGAAAAGATACATTTCTTCATTTCATTTTGATCCTGTGTCACACATGAACATGTTGTTGCAAGTTAAAAAAATCAAAAACTGCATGACACTGTTCCTGTCAAGGTAGCATAGCTGGCGGCCTAGGGGTGGAGGACCGTTGTGCAAATACCCCGGGGAGGACTCTGGATATGCTTGGTCCCTGAGATTCTTCGATGTCACTGCCTTCCACAAATGGCATAAGTCCTGGATGTTCGGTGCCATACTTGAGGGTTTGACCTAAAGACACGTCCTGCGGTGCCCTGGTCCAAAATCAAAAACAACATAACACTTGTTTAAAAAAAAAAAAAAAAAAAAAAGTTCTTTTCAGAACTAACTCATTCTACCAAAAAGAGCTCCAGGAGCATATTATAAAGGGGGTTTATCTCCGCTTTTGTGGCTTTCGTTCGTGCGCGACCGTGTGCGCGCACCCGCCTATATATTTCGTGAAAACTTTGCAATTGCAACTTATTACATTTCTTCATAGACCCATCAAAGAACTTATACTACGTCAGAGACACTAAACCTAGGCTTCTTTTTTATTATTATGAACATTTTCATTAAATGGAGCCGAATGTCTTTTTAAACTTTCGTGCGTGACCGAATGTACACACCTTGGTATTTTTAAAAAATGTTTTAAAAGGTTTTATACTTTAACAATTGTATGCTTGAATCGAGCTCAGAATATATATTAATTCCGGATGTGTTTGGATTTACTCCTTTTCACGTTTTGAAACTTCGCTGAATTAGACCGCTACTTCCAAATGGCGTACGTGACCAGATACTATCACCGCGTACACGTCACTGAGACGCGCATGTGAAGTCATGTGACTTGAAAACAAAACTTCCAATTGGTTCTTAGTAGTTTCTATTCTGCAATTTACACGGAGCACTCCACCCACTTCTCTCACTATCTTTTCTACTCTCAAAAGAGAACAACGTTCAACATCTTTCGAAAGACTTTCTTTTCACGCGATAATGTGAAATACTGAGATTGTTACAGGATTTTCTATCAGATATGTGTTCCCATTTCTGTTGAAGCACTAACACCGTGGAAAATTCCACCGATAGCAGTGATATTTTTAACGCCGAGCACCGGCGATTTTTATCACTTAGAAGCCTTCCTATTATGAAGGTTTATCTCCTAAGTCTCTGATTCTCAAACTGTGCAACACGGCTCCCCTGTGTGCCGTAATAAGGTGCTAGGGGCGCCGCACACACTCTAGTGTGACTAACCATCCATAAATTCCACGGACATCTCTACCCTGTTAACTGCAATTGTGAACATCAAAAGGAGCTGCGCTACGCCCCTGTAAGAGGCCTCACTCCCACTGCTGCAACGGCTTGGCAGTCCTCCAGATGCACAGGAACAGCCCCTCCGATCCATTGAAGTTCTGTGTCGGTCTCAATACCACTTACGAAATGAAAATAAGCACTGAAGAATATTTATGCTGTAGCAGGAGGAGTACTACATGCTTGCAGAATGCATTCTATTACCTATAAAAAAGTGAAACACCCACGCTACAATCATATAGAATACTTCCTCTAAAGAAGCCTGTGAATAACTTTAAAACATCATGTTAACCTTTTTTTACTCTCTCATCATTGTTAAAGATAAGTATTTACAATACTATATTTAACAATGCCACGGTTGTTGCTTTTTAATTTTAAAAATCTTGCAATCTTTCAGAAACCCAATACTCATAGCTTCTTTTTCGTGAGAAAAATATTGCAATATTACATACCTACATAGAATAACAGAAAAAACATAAAACTACAAAGGCCAAACAGTGTACTAAACGCGGATTTGTAACCTATGGGGCAGATTTATGTTAACTACTTCATACCCAGATATGCACCAGTTAATGTGCACCACAGTATGCTAGTGCTCCGTTACCCATGGTGTGCCACATTTGAAATGTGGCGCACCATGGTACAAAAACACCCAATACTTGCGTAACACATCTGTGCTGAAAAAGTAATACATTGCTAGAGTTGCATCGCAACTGTGATGCAGCTCCAGCAAGGCTCACCAATGCACTATATTCACAATGCTGCGTCAATACCTATGCCTGCTTCAAGCACATGCACAGTTTTGAAACAGCATGGGCCTGAAAGTCACTGAGTGAAATATCATACATTACAGTCAGCCACTTTCAAGACGCATTCCTTCAGAGGAACACTTACCGTTTATTAGAGGTAGATCGTCCGACTCCACCGGAGGACACCCCTAATAAAAAAGACATATATATAAAATGCGGACTAGCCGCTGTATCGTGCTAGCAAACTTTAACTTAAAAATCGTTAGAAAAAACAAAAGGAATCGAGCAAAATCAGTAGGCCACTGATAGGATCTCTTTTTGACCTCGCTAAAATAGAAACATTAGGAACAACCGCTCATGAGAAATATGAAACTAGTGAGAGAAACCGAGCTCGACGCCATGATGGCTGCAAGATAGCTCGGCTCCGCCGCCCACTCCACCCAAAATAACGACAAACCCTATGCAAATATTATAAATAAATACAACACACCAGCAAAGTAACAGGGTAAAACGTTTTATTAAATAACTATTTACATGGCAGCCTGCTGCAATATGAAAACAACACTTCCAATTGGTTCTTACTAGTTTCTTTTCTGGAATTTACACGCAGCACTCCACCCACTTCTCTCACTATCTTTTCTACTCTCAAGAGAGAACAACGTCCTACATTTTTCGGAAGACTTTGGTGAAATGGCTACCGTATCTCATTCATCTTCCGAATCTGAACAAAATGATCGACTACCTTTAAGAAGAAAAAAAGAATCTTTCATCTGGCAATTTTTCACTTATCCTGAAGATCAAAAGAAAGTAAATGCACCAAAAGTAACCTGCACGATATGTGACTCGTTTCTCTCAAGAGGAAATCCAACAAAAAAATATTCCTTTTCCATACATACCATGGTGCGGCATGTCAAACAAGTGCACCCTGTGCAATTTGCAGAGGCATCGACAAAAGCCCTGGCCACGCTATTACCATTAGAGGTGGCCAGCACATTTTCTGATCGACGACCTGTATCTCCATCGAGTGCAGAGATGGACTTGAGATATTTAACTATATATGGTCTATAACCTATGGTTTTTTCAGTGAATTTGCTCCGCCGCCCACCCCGCCCAAAATAACGACAAACCCTATGCAAATATTATAAATATATACAACACACCAACAAAGTAACAGGGTAAAACGTTTAAATAAATAACTATTTACATGGCAGCCTGCTGCAACATCGATCCAAATGCATGACACTGTTCCTGTCAAGGTAGCATAGCTGGCGGCCTAGGGGTGGAGGACCGTTGTGCAAATACCCCGGGGAGGACTCTGGATATGCTTGGTCCCTGAGATTCTTCGATGTCACTGCCTTCCACAAATGGCATAAGTCCTGGATGTTCGGTGCCATACTTGAGGGTTTGACCTAAAGACACGTCCTGCGGTGCCCTGGTCCAACCATCACATATACCTCCGCCAGGAGACGGCGTGGGGTGCACTGGAAGGGAGAGGCGGCGCGAACGAGCCTCCCCCACCTCCCCAGGTGGAGGTTTCTCAGCTACACCCCTAAAGACACGTCCTGTGGTGCCCTGGTCCAACCATCACATATACCTGCGCCAGGAGACGGCGTGGGGTGCACTGGAAGAGAGAGGCAGCGCGAACGAGCCTCCCCCACCTCCCCAGGTGGAGGTTTCTCAGCTACACCCCAGCGCTTCACTGATCTTCTTGTCCTCAGTCAAGCATCAATAGTAAGATTTTCATAGGTGAGTGTAGGTTCATAGTTTGCCATCCACAGACTAAAAGCCTGGAGTGGGATTGAAAAAAACATAACTAGGTAAGAAGGAACGCAGAGGCTGTTGGAAGGACTCTGTATATGCTTGGTCCCTGAGATGCTTCGATGTCACTGCCTTCCACAAATGGCATAAGTCCTGGATGTTGGGTGCAATAGTTGAGGGTTTGACCTAAAGACACGTCCTGCGGTGCCCTGGTCCAACCATCACATATACTTGCGCCAGGAGACGGCGTGGGGTGCACTGGAAGGGAGAGGCGGCGCGAACGAGCCTCCCCCACCTCCCCAGGTGGAGGTTTCTCAGCTGCACCCCAGCGCTTCACTCGACAAGATGAGTTGCGCCCGCTCTTGCGGCACAGAGCCTCGCTCGGCCAGCTGAGTTGCGCCTGCTCTTGCTATTACAGCGTCTCACCCGCCATCCGGCTGAATTGCACCCACTCTTGTGGTACAGCAACAGGCGGCTGCCACGGAGCTCAGGAAATGGCGGTCGGCTCCACAGACTTGGGCCTGGCCTGCAAGGATGGCTCTGGACAACCCTGGAACTCGGACGCTTGGCTGCTACGGCATGGGCCCCATTCCCAAAAGCGTCCCATCAGCCTTGAAGATTCTACAAGAGTCACCGGGGCCCCCGACTCCCGCAGAGTTCCGGTGGGGAGCTTCTGCCATGATTGCTCGCAGAATGGCCACGACGTAGCCACGGGGTGCTCTCATCCTGACGCCAGCTTCAGTCTGAAACTTCCAGAAACACTGTAGACTACCAATTCAATCAGTTCCGGTGGAGCCCCAACGACGTATCGCGTTGTTGCATAATGCGTCATATGACACGCCGCGTTAGCGCACCCGGAAGTGCTCCGGTGTGCGAGGAGCAAAGCGCAGCTTCCCGGAAGCAATCCGGGGCCCGGCGCGGAGCGCGTAACGTAAGCATAACAGGTCATGTGACTTGTTAATAAAACTTTTCATTGGTTTAGAAATATTTTTTGTCCCAAATGATGAAAACCCCTCCTTGTTTCCTCTTGGCTCCTGCCCCCTCCCCAAGTCTTGCTCGGCCAGCTGAGTTTCGCCCACTCTTGCGGCCTACGACATGGATACGCCGGGGCGTTATGGATCAGTATGAGCAAATATACACTTGGGGATTCACAAGCAACAACAAGCCTTTGTATTTGGGGCTCTAAATCAACAACAGTGACAGAGAACAGAACCAAACTAAGCACTCAGGGGCTACGTTTAAACGTAACATCATCTCCCCAGAGGTACATCACCTTACACACACATGCACTCTGATCTCCTTGGCCTCAGTCAAGCATCAATAGTATGAGTTTCATAGGTGAGTCTAGGTTCATGGATTTCCATCCACAGACTAAAAGCCTGGAGTGGGAGTGAAAAAACCATAACTAAGTAAGAAGGAAGGCAGAAACAGAATCTTCCTCTGCAACATCCGGCTCTGCATCGCTACTTACTTATAAATGCAGAAAAAACTCAATTAACACAAGGGCTCTTTTCAGAGCCACCTTATATCAAAGCACTCAAACTTCTGATTTATGTCGATTTTCACACACTTGTAAATAGGTGGCGCGCCCGAGTGCGCGCACCCCGCAACTTTAAAAAAAAAAAATATATATATATTTTCGCCTTTAAGGACCTTACTGCACACCCTGAGAAAACCTACGCAGCAAAACAATCTCTACCTTCTCCCCTTTCCATGTTCCAACGCTTTGAAATGAACAATATATTTACTCGCAGTGACAAAATGGCGGTCAACACTTCCTGATTTCCTTCGAATCGAACGTTAACAGACGTCACGTAGCAAAAAAAATAATTCCGCTCGCGCGCAGCCGTTTGAGTGCGCGCACCCGTGCCCGCGTATAGATATATAATTGACTTTAACTTTAATTTTCTCAGCAACTACTGAACGGATTTACACCATTCCAAAAAAAGCGTAATCTGCGAGCCGGACTCTACAGTTTTGCCAAATTTCTTATAAATCCATTCAGCCGTTCGACCTGTAGCCGTGTCTAAACATCCTATGGAAAATAACATGGAGAAAACACGTTTTGGGACCCCCCTTTTATCTCAGCCCCCACTTCACCAACCCCCCCAAACTTTCAGGGAAGGAGCGCAGCGGACTGAGCCATCTTCTCTGAGAAATTCGCAAAGATTCATCCACCAGGGCCAAAGTTAATCCAAATAGTATGTTGAGGATTTCCTATGGAAACTAGGTCCTAACTATAACTACCTACTGGCGACCGCCAGTAGGTAATATATATAGAGGAATTTGTGGCAACCTTGAATGTGAATGAACTCAATCTGACTTTCACCAGCCACATTAGTGAAAGAACAGTTGACTTCCTAGACCTTAAGGTCAGCATTGATGAAAAGAAACTCACGACAACGCTGTACAGAAAGGAGACTGCAGGCAACAGTCTCCTGCATGCACAGAGCTGCCATCCTCGTAATCTGGTCAATTCAATACCCTTTGGCGAACTTTTGAGAGCCAAGAGAAATTGTACCAGGCAATCAGATTATGAGACTGAAAGAGACATAATGTGCACCAGATTCAAGTCAAGAGGGTACAGCAATAAATGTATCAAGGAAGCAATACTTAAGGTGCAAGAGAGAGATAACACCAAATCCTCTAAAACCCAAGGCAATGATGAAAAGGACGGAGTGAGATTCATTACCGATTATCACTCTCAAACACAGAAAGTAAGAGGGGCACTCAACAAATTTTGGGGCACCCTTAAGACTGACAAGGATATCTCTTGCAGCATTAGAGACTATCCCCAAATCACGTATAGGAAACCTACATGCCTTAGAGACAAAGTCTGTCAAACACTCATTGTGACCAAAAAGAGATCGAACCCGGTTGTAGGATTCTATGTATGTGGAAAATGCAAAGCTTGCAAATTCAGCCACAACACAAAGGAAGTGAGGTTGTCTGGAATATGTGAGCCGTTCAAAATCAACAAACATTTGAACTGCCATACAGATCACGTGGTGTACGCACTGAAATGCCCGTGCAAAAAATACTACGTAGGCAGCACGATTAAACCCGTCAAGGAAAGAATCTTGCAACACTTAAGAGCGATTAAAAATCAGGACAAGCAGTACCCAATGGCTAGGCACTTTATGTCCCACCATAATAGCAACAACAGCCTTCTCTCCTATGTGGCACTAGACCAAGTGCCAATAAGAGAAAGAGGCGGGAATCGCCTACAGGAACTTAGACGGCTGGAGTCGAGGTTCATAATTAAATACCAACTTATGCAACCGCAAGGGCATAACTGCGATGAAGGCTTAGGTGTGCACCTGGGATGATTTTTAGTGAGTGTGTACATCATTCTGTCAAAGCTGCTCTCAATTCCCTGGAAATTTTAAATTGTATGAAAGTATGAAAGATGTGACATGTTTTGAAATTTATGTAACACTGTTTTATTATTATTTTGCCACAGGTACCTAACAATGTGGGAGAGTTTGAGAAGGCGCCGGTCCTTTTGTGTGCTAGTGTGCTTCAATATTTCCAAAATGAACTGGTAAATCACGATGAATGATGAATCTCATGAAAGAGTCAAGATCCCAGCATGAACTTAATGTAAGGGTGACAAATATGCATGCCCACTGGGGCGGAATGTCGCTTGCTAAATAAGTGTAAGCATTCAAATACAAGTTACTGCATGTGTGAGCACAAATGCAACTGTATCGTACAATAATGTGGCAGCGAGCTGAGATTAATGGTAGCTCTACCCATAGCGCGCTCGCTCGGCATTCAGAAGCATATGCCTGACCACGGGTTCGAGGCTGACTAACTGCCGTGTCATTTGTTCATTTCATTTATTTATTTTCATCCATGTGATTCATGTCGTGTGTGATTCTCTCCTTAATTGACATGAGTTTGAATACGATATTTATTTAAACTGAATAGCGCTAAGATAAAATATCACATAATGCTCAATGTAATGTTTTAAAAGCGCTCGATTTATTACGTGACATATGCTGTCTAAATCACCCGTTACAGAACATGGATTTAAATGTTAGATTCAAGCCTTTAAATTGAATTTATAAATTATAAGCATACTTTAGCCCAATATTGGGAATAGAAGGCGCAATGCATAGCTCCAGACATGGGATATGTTGGTAGTCTGTTGGCTATGTTTATCATGCAATTAAGTCATGTGATTTTTTCTTTAAAAGAATGGATGTAACTGACCAATGTACTCGTGACAAAGGGAAGGCTTTCCCGAAACGCGTCGAGTGGGATGTGAATTAAACTCCATTTTGCATACAACTGAGGCTTGGACATCGTTCTTTCTTATCTGTGGACGAAAGGTTGGAATATATATATATATATATATATATATATTCACTGAAAAAACCATAGGTTATAGACCATATATAGTTAGGAATTAGCATTTAGAAAACCTTATTTTACTCACACAAAACCATTGAAATTCCATATATAGTTAGTTGCACTAACTATATATTGCGCACCCACAATCCACTGCTGATGATGTCACATATTACATCATTCATGACATGGTCAGTGACATCACTGATGACATCACTGATGACATCTCAAATGACATCACTGATGACATCACTGATAACAACATCCAGTGATTTTTTGTTTCTATAAAGTTTAAATATGTCTTACATATTGAAGAATGAGTGGATGTGTAAGTGTCTGGACGAAGGATTTAGTAGGTGCATGACTGACTGTATGAGTGAGTGATTAAATGTGTCTCACTGACTGCATGGGTTAGTGACTAAACTGTCTTAATTTGTGCATCATTATGTCTGTTGTTCTGTAAACTGCTGCATGTGTTGATCAGTAGCTATATGAGTAACTATATGGGTTATTGATTGATTGCCCAAGTATTTGTATGGGAGACTGAGTGTGTGTGTGGCTAGCTGGGAGGTGTGTGACTCTGTGCAGATCAATCTGTACTTGTATCAATGATTGTATAAGAAGGTAAGTATGTGTTAGTATATGTTTGAAAATGTAAGGTGCTCTATGTTTAACTGTATAGACAAGAAAATGGAAGTGTCATTGATTCTTTACAGGACTGACTAGGTGTGTGAGTAACTCCATGGATGAGTGGCAGACTGTGAGTGTCTGTATAGGTGTATGAGTGCATATGATAGTGTTGTAAAGATGAGTGATTGTATGTATGAATGATTGTATGGGTGAATGAGTGAAGGTGTGTGTAGACGTAGCAATCAGTGAGTGCGTATGTAGTAACTAGTATTGGTGTGTCAATGGTTTCAAAAATTATACTCTCTTTTTAACACTGGGTGAAACAGAGGTTATATTAAAATGTGAGGAGATGCATTGTATTGTCACATGAATGATATCATCAGTGATGTGGTCATTGATGTCAAATGAGATGTCATCAGTGATGTCATCAGTGATGTCATTTGAGATGTCATCAGTGATGTCATCAGTGATGTCACTGACCATGTCATGAATGATGTAATATGTGACATCATCAGCAGTGGATTGCGGGTGCGCAATATATAGTTAATGCAACTAACTATATATGGAATTTCAATGGTTTTGTGTGAGTAAAATAAGGTTTTCTAAATGCTAATTCCTAACTATATATGGTCTATAACCTATGGTTTTTTCAGTGAATTTTCAAGGTTTTGTAAATGCTAATTCCTAACTATATATGGTCTATAACCTATGGTTTTTTCTGTGAATTTCATTGGTTTTTTAACAGCTAATATCTGTAGCTGTAAAATGTATTCTTCTTTAAATCCAAAAATATATTTTATATGTTTATGAATAATTTTTTTTTTAAATATTTTTTTTCTTCGTTCCCGCTTCGCGAATCGGGAAGCTTCCCGTTAGCTGACCTTGATGCCGCGAAATAGACCGCGAGCCGGTAAACGTTTCTTTACCGCAAGTGCCGCGTTAGAAAACAACATCGTGACGCCTCCCGTCCGCATGACGTTTCACGTTGTCGCGTGATACGTCATATGACGTGCTACGTTAGCGAACTGGTACGCGAAGCGAGTCGCAAAGCGCAGGTTTCTGGAAGCAAACCGGGAGGCCCTGCAAAGCGCTTAACGTAAACACAGCAAGTCATGTGACTTGGTAATAACACTTTTCATTGGTTCATTTCACTTTTGGTTTCCTAATGATGTAAGACTAGGTCATATAATCTAAAATGAACACTTTTGATTGGTTGAGAACTCTTGTTTTTCCCAAATGATGAAAATCCCTCCTTCTTTCCTCACTCTGACTTTCATCATTGTGAGAGAAAGACCCTTTGTGATCACTGAGCAATGGCTTCTTTAGTAGCTTCAGCTGGTGCTTCCCCACCACCTCCACCACATCCAAGGAATAGTGGACCACCTGCTCAAGTTATAATTCAACAAGAAGAAGAAGAAGAGGAACAGGACGACGAGCACGAAGAGAGGCAGTTTTTGCCTGAGCAGCCCAGGATGTCTCACCGGAAAGAAAACTTCATTTGGCAATTTTTTAAAATTCCCAAAGGTCAGAAAAAAGTAAATGCAAGATACGTAACTTGCCTTATATGTCAAGATAGACTGTCCAGAGGAACCGAGAAAAAATACAGTTTCGGAAACTACACAATGCATCGCCATATGACTATGTGGCATCCTAACAACTACAGTGCTGCACAGTTTCGGAACGACCTAGATAATCTCCCTATTATGGCCAGAAGATCTGTTGTACCGGAAGTAACGGGACCAGAGGGCAGGGAGATGGTGCCAAATATACAAATGAAATTTGGTGAAGTAAAACACATCTGCGTATTTTGCGATGGATTCATTTCCTACGGAGAAAAAAGCATCACTCTGATCAACAGAGCTATTGACTATCATATGCAAGTTTGTACGAAACGCCCAAAATAATAAATACTTCTTTTTTTGTTTTGTTGCTCCTGTTGAGCCCTTTACAATGAATCGTTTTCATTGCCCCCTCCAAGAAAAACCCCAAAAAATATAAAACTGTTCAGAAAAATTCAAAAAAAGTAAAAAAATGTTCCGAAAAATAATAAAAAAAATATAAAACAACAAAAACAATAAAAAAAAAAGTTCTTTTCAGAACTACCTCCCCGTTATTAAAAAATTGGTACAATATTTGGAACTGTGCCAACCTCTATTTCTCTTAGTTCGCTTCCCAGTTCGCTCGCCGGTACGCGAACCAGAAGCGAACCAAAAACAGTAAGTATAAGGGAAGGAAACAGACACTTATGTTAAAAGAAAGACAGCTATAGGGGAGTAAACTAGAGATACTATTACCCGTAATCCACTGCTGATGATGTCACATATTACATCATTCATGACATGCTCAGGGACATCATCAGCAGAGGATTGCGGGTTTTTTGGCAACGTGCCTTATCCACGGTTTAATAACGCTGCCTTTTGCTTTATATAAGTTTTCAAATTGTATGAAATATATACCAATAGGTCGTTATGAACCTTTAGGTAGTGCTTTTCTTCATGAGGTCTGGTCGCTTCCATACACATACAGATGTTTCAAAGATGATCAAGAAGTTTATCTGAATGGAGAGGAATGCACTGAGACGCCAGATCATTCACTAATGTGTAGGCACATACAGTTACACGGTTCATGCAACAAACACCGACCAAATATGGCTTGCGTGTTGCAAGGCACGCCAGTTCCTGCTATCATCCCCACGTTCAAGTTGTTGGAAAATGGTAGTTATTTGATGCTCAATAATGAAGATTGTTCTGAGTTAATTAAAAGTATTCCTTTTATCGTAACAGTAAGTGAACGGGTTATTTGCTGCAGAAATGTTCTATTTCCTCCCACACATGAACATAGGGAGTTTTCAATCTGGCCACAAATACCAACCTTGGGACAGATTTCAAGGGCATGGCAAGAATAAGAGCTCTTTTGTCTCAGAGAGAGGTGGCCTTGAGTTCGGCCCGTGAAACTTTCGTGCTTCACATAGCGAACACCCGTACAGAGGTGCAGACCCTTTTCAATTCAGATTTGCCTTTCAATTTCAGCAAGATGGTTCCGACTATCTTTAACGCATCCTCCACAAAGACCCTGGCGCACTTTTTTAAAGTTGTTACCAGTGGTCTCGTGACTTCATTTGAGAAAATCTTTGGAGTCATCCCTGCTTCCTTTCATTCTATTTTCTCCACTCTGGTTCGTGGATTGGCATTTTTACTTGCATTACCAGCGGACGCTCTTGTGCTTTTTTACATTTTTAAATATGGATGTCCCTCCTGTGCAAGCTCCCGCCCTACAGCTGCTGACACTGTTCCGCAATCGCATGCTAGAATATTATGGCACAATGCCGTTGGCGATATTAAGCACGGCATATGGATTATCTTTTCGATTCTCCTACTTCACCTGTGTCCAGCCTGTATTTCACTGCCTGACCTGTGATTTCGATTGGGCCATTGATTTGTGTCTCTGCGGACCGGTTTCTCCTGACGTCGACTTTAATCAGCTGATGACTCCTATCATTACTCACGAGTTGGTTTGTCCTGGCGAAAGGATTATGGCTGTGGCATTGATGCATGGACTACTTGGTCCCTGGAATTTACTGGCGGCAGCACAGTCTTTCTTGGAACAGAGCTTTCTTGAAAACCCACCGAGCTGTCCTCTGATGGTGATAGAGGATCCGGTGCTGGGAGAGCACGTATGTTCTTTTCCGCTTTTAAATTGGATGGCTGAACTGTTTTCGGATGAAGACGGTGACTTCCTATTGGAGGCTGTTGCAGCTTATTTTGCATACACAGTTATGTCATAGACCTTTTTCATGTTTGATATGCTGAGTACTAGCATTTCATTGACAATTCATTGACTTATTTGTCAAGTTTTTATTATTTACCTTGCCTATTGGCTTAAGACTCGATAAAGTACTTGGCTGTTTTATTTTTCTTTAGCATTAAATTTTCCTAGTTTTTAATGCTTTACCTTGCGGACCGTCCACATATAAACTTGCAATCTGCTCTCATGAGATGGCACTTCTATTATCTTATTCAGTTCGTTTCCGGATCATGGGGAGGTGTCATCTAGGTCCTGGATATCTTTACACCGTGTTAAGTTAGCATGGGCTCATTACCGGTTTAAACGCCATTTTTCCTTTTTTGCAACTTCTGCACACGACACTTAGTTGTTGCTTTAGCTTTCCACCTAGTAGTTCATCGTGGTTTACATGAGAATAATATGTTATTGCTCTACTATCTGCTTTGCTTGTTAAACTATATCTGTATAGCGAGTGCTAAAGTTTCAAGAACAACACGATACAGAATTGTTATGAGGTCTGATCTCCACGACTTCATACTCATAACATAAGTGCAACTTCTGCCAATTCTGGGCATGAGGCGGGTTTTATATTGCTTTGCCGAACACACATACACAACACTTGATGCGGTTCACATGAAGAGAGAGCTGGTGTATGCTGATGTGATTCCTTCAAATCTAAGACACTAAAGTATGGGCACGCCCTAAACCAACACAAAGAGACCTTCTTAGCAAATAATATAATATGTGTATTAGGGAGGGTGAGATATAAGCAGCCGCGGGCCGTGGAGGGAGTTACGGTGAGGCAGGGAGGCGGGGAGGGGGAGAAGCAGGGTGGAGCCCTCTCTACCTTGCCCCTCCCCCTCCCCGCCTCCCTGCCCCACCATAACTCCCTCCACGGCCCGCGGCTGCTTATAAGTGTTGCTAACTCTTATTCATTTACAGCATGTTAACATACTGTCACCATTCGCTTTTTATGTACTAGTAACTATGCTGGTAATTTTGCTACTGATAATATGTGTACTTGTATTCTCCACCCTGCTTCTCCCCCTCCCCGCCTCCCTGCCTCACCGTAACTCCCTCCACGGCCCGCGGCTGCTTATAAGTGTTGCTAACTCTTATTCATTTACAGCATGTTAACATACTATCACCATTCGCTTTTTATGTACTAGTAACTATGCTGGTAATTTTGCTACTGATAATATGTGTACTTGTATTATCTAAGGTACTACGCCTGAGAAGACGGCATTAGTAAATAAACATTTCAAATACACATGTGTTCTTCTTAACTCCATGTTCTGGTTTCTAAGAAATATATAACGACCGACTGTTCATGAGTTCCACGTATCCTGAGGTACTATAAGTTCATATTCTGGATTGTCTAAACATTGAGAGTTTGTTATATCCAATGTGACACTGTACCTAGCTTGCTAAGGAGTTTTTGATTACTAACGTGAGTTTTGGGACACCCTAATTCGCCGAGGTTCCAATCCTCTGTCCACAGTTCTGTGTGAGAACAGAAACCCTGCGACAGGGGCACCCCCGACCCTTGCTGCAGCTTCATCACACTTGCGATACAACTCCAGCAATGCGCCACCTTTACGGCACAGATACATCACGCATCTGTGCTGTTTTTGCCCCATGATGCGCCGCATTGTAAATGCAGCACACCATAGGTGACGGAACAGCGGCACAGAATGACTAACACATCCCTGGTGATGCGCCAGTCATCATAAATGTATCCCTATGCTTCTTATCTTGTTAGAGATGAACCGCCATATGTATCATCAAAGTTTTTTGCATTTCCTAAATAGCGAACTTTAAGGAATAAATAGCGATTCTTTACCATTCCTAGTTTGCGATTAGCTATTTGCTAATTACAAATTACCCATTCATTTCCTTCATTTCCATAGGGCGGTTGGACTCACTTTTAGCTCGAACGGCTGAATGGATTTCCACGAAACTTGGCAAAATTGTAGGGACTGGTAGCCCGATGTGCCTTTGCTATGTCTCAAGATATATGCTCCAGTGGTTTTTACGAAAATTAACTTTGAAAAATATATATTGGGGTACATTGGCCTATATATATGTTGGAGCCCAAATGTAGCCCAATGTAGCCCAATGAAGCCCAATGTAGCCCAATGTAGCCCAAAGATGGCCGCCAGACACACAAAAAAACAAATGTAGCCCAAATATCAGCCAGATGTAGCCCAACTATAGCCCAGTGACAGAATGACCAATCAGCTTCGCAAACCTCCGTTACGCGAAGCGGAGGGCTGTTACAGATATATATCTTTTTTTGAACGTTAATTTCTCAAAATCCACTGGAGCACATATATTGAGACCTAGCAAAGGCACATCGGGCTACCAGTCCCTAATATTTTGCCAAGTTTCGTGCAAATCCATTCAGCCGTTCGATTATTATTATTATTTTTTTTTTTTGCCCCGCGGGGCCCTTTTCAAACCTCCACATCAAACCTAGGGGGTCAGCGAGGATCTACTATGCCCCCTTATAGTTATTTCCCCCTTTGTTTTGACCTCCTCTTGTCTCTCGATCCTACCGAGAGACAAGATGGCGGCCGCTACGGACTTTTTGGAATGTTGACAGACGCCGGAGAACCAATCAGCTTCGCTTCACAAAGCTCCGTTGCGCGTAAAGTACGCGTCCTGGGACGCTGCCAGGTCCGCTGTTACAGATATATATCTTTTTTTAAACGTTAATTTCTCAAAATCCACTGGAGCACATATATTGAGACCTACAAAAGGCACATCGGGCTACCAGTCCCTACAATTTTGCCAAGTTTCGTGCAAATCCATTCAGCCGTTCGGGCTAAAAGTGAGGCCAACCGCCCTATGGAAAACTCAATGTTAAAAACACGTTTTGGGACCCCCCTTTTTTCTCGGCCCCCCCTTGACGAATCCCCCCCAAATTTTCAAGGGCTGCTCAGAAACAAAATGTGCCATTTTCCTGAAAATTTCAGCCAATTCCGTCCACAAACGCCAAAGTTATTAGACATAGAATTTTCAAAAATCCCATAGAGAAAAAATCCTAACTATATATACCTACTGGCGACCGCCAGTAGGTAATATATATATATATATATATATATATATATATGTATATATATACGCACACACACACACATGCATGCACCCATGCCACCCCAAAACCCATGTCCACCCTAAACCCTAAAACTATCCTTACCGACCAAAATCCCATGCCAACCCTAAACCGTAAAATTACCCTTTTTCACTCTTATATATACAGCTATATATTTAGATGTACACTTAAAACATACAACCATTAATACTTACACATACTTAACTTTAAAACTTTTTTTACAAATATGCCTTTACCATTCATGCCTTTACAACGAAATACATTGCAATGGCATGCGTGGTAAAGGCATATTGGTTGCAAAATCCTGCTTGGTAAATACTTGTGTGGTAGTGTTGCCTGCGTGGTTAAGACTGTGTGATACCGGCTTTGTGTTAAAGGCTGTTTCCCCATTCCCATGATTTAATTTCCCATGAATTAGATTTGCTGTCGGAGCAAGCAAGTGTCTGTCTGTTTGGTTGATTCAAATAAGAGTAGGTTATAGGCAATCCAGGGGCAAATATAACTGGGCCTGAAAGTTCAGATGCCAAATATTATTGTCTGAGAGGTTTTGTTATGCTATGCAAGTTAGTGTCTCTCATAGGTCTGCCTGTAGCTGAATGGTTTCTGGGGTCTTGATCAGATTCGAAGTTGTGGTGTTACATGAAATGTTGGTGCTCTCTTCAAAAGCTGGTGTAAGAGAATTCCAGAATATAAACTTCATGGATATAAAATCTGTGCTATCACATTTAGAGGCCTTATTTTTTAAACGTTTTTTTTTAGCCATTTGGCTGTCTAAATCTAAGGGGAAACTCCTATACACCCAACCCAAATTTAATGCTTTGAAGATGCTTTACAATGCGAAAGTTCTTAACAGCCTTTCATTTCTACAAGGAATGGAACCCAGATTGGCTTCTTGGGCCGAGACATGTCCTACGACTTCAGCCTACAAGAGTTCAGACACCTGCCTGCGGTCATACCTATCAAAATGGTAAGTGCATTACCTGAGACTGAACAAACTGTTATTATCAGTGAACTACCTACTTCATCTGGAACACACTCCTTCAGGAGTTTAATTTGGTATTACATTCCACAATTACATTCGTGCTTAACAAGTTTGTTCATCAATCTAATATGCTGAATTAATTTAACTAAACGTATTTCTAGCAGCTCAGTTCTCTACTGCACATATGTCAAATAAACTATTAACAACCGAAATTAATTAAACATTACAGGCTAAATGTAGTAAAGGACAGGTTATAAAAAATGATTAGTGGTATATGACTTGTCTGGTAATGTGCAGTGCGCCCATCTACTACTAGGTCACTTTGTAAAATCTGTAGTCGTGGGGGTTGCAATCTGATGTAACTAATCAATATTGATTAAACAGCTCACTAATAGCAACACCCGGTGATTAGCTACAAACACACAGATAGTGGTCTTCAAGGAACAGCAAACCACTATTCCTGTGTTTGCATTCTCGAACGAGATTCTTTCTTAAAGCAGCCCATGTCCCTAAAGGAGTCAGTGTTGCTTTAAAGAAAAAAAAAACTACTGGGCCAGATTTACTAACATTTTGCATCCTGGTTGCACCACTTAAAATGCTAGTAGATATTTACAAAGCTAGGCAGGGGGCAATTTGCACTAGCTTGTGTGCCTTTCCAAAATAAATTAATAACATGAAGTGTCCAATGGGTGGAGCATGGGTGTTCCTGTGCATTCATCCATGAATTTCATGCAATCCCAGATTTACAAGAGTACTTTTATGGCTGCAGACACTCCACACTCGTGTTGGAGACTCTGCACATAAAAAGATAGGCCTGTCCTATCATTTTATGTGCCGAGTTCTCCACTACTAATCGTAGGAAAGCTCCAGGACATCTAACCTGCGCTTCTATTGGAATTCTATAATGCATATTAGCAAGCCCATAATCGTTTTCTGCCGCTAAAACAGCAATCATTTTAACGAGGTTCTTGCTAATATGCCCCTAAGTTCCTCAGGATCAATAATCCAGGGGTTATTTAGAGTTTGGCAGACAGGGTTGACATTGATAAATGTGGAGTATTGCCATAGCTGCTAAGCTGACGGTCTGTTTGTTGTTGAAAAAACCATCATGTCATGTTTCCACGGATGGGGTCCTAGATGGATCTGCCAGTGGAAGGTTCATACCAAACACCCAACAGACATCAGCCATTGGGCCTAAGGACCTCAGACTGTCTGACCTATTTAAGTTTTAGTTTGGGAATTTGTTTTGGAAAACGGTTTTAGAAAAACCAAAAGGTTTGCTGAACACTTTCTCAAAACATTGCAGCTATTCAGCAAACCTACAGTGCGTTCAGTGGAGCCGCCAGGAAGCCACTGAGTTCTTCACCGGGAAGGTGGAGATCTCTCAATATTGATAATTGTTGTCTGCCGATGGGTGAGGTTATAGCCCCCTTTGCCCTGTCAGTACAGCCAGTTGCCCACCAAACTTTACATAACTCCCTTTTTCTTCATATTTTTGTTACATATGCTGCTCTTTCACTGTAACATTAAGATCAACAGCAAAACATAGGGGTATATTCACAAGAACGTGTGATAACTACCGCAAGTGCAACATAATGCAACTTTCAACATCGCAGCCTATCGTAGGAAAATAACCCTGTGTCAATGTGGAATTTACAACACCAGATAGACACCAGTTAACGCGTCAAATGGCCGCGTCAAAATCAACACCACACCCAAAAAATGCGAAACACGAACGCAATAAAAGCTGCGATAAGGCTAATCGCTTATACAAAAAGCCGTGAAAACCAGCGGCAGGCCTGCAAATCCCACGCGTCTGGCGGGAAAATGCACAATATAAGCAACAAAAACAACACACCAGAAAGAATCCAATGTGCGCAGCAACATGGATGTACCTGACCCAGGGCAGAGGCCAACGCGAACCCCACAAGCCCCACAGACCACCAGCAAAGTACAACGGGGTCAGCGATGGCCACGGAGAAGAGGGAGAGGAAGCCAGAAAACCAGTGTCGCGGAGTTGACAGGACGCTACCAGCAGCTGACCCGCAATCAGACTACCTTGAATGCAGCTGGAGTGTCGAGGGCGCCAATGGAGGAGTACAAGAGGCGCTGACATTACGTGAAAACATAAACTAAGCCCAAGGAAGGCAGCAGAGGTGACACGAGGTGGGAGTCCTGCACCACAGGAGGAGCTGGAGGAAATGGAGGCCAGTCATCCATGGGGAGACGGTGCAAGGAGGTGGGAGTACGGACACAGCTTGGGAGGACTTGACACAACAGCAACAGGGTGAGGAAAGCACAGGGACCGGGGGGGCGGGGGTAGAAGGGCACAATGGCACACATGCACAACGACGTGTAGCACATTGCACACCCACAATTACCCAGGGTTATGTACCACATCCCTGTTGCATACTGCAGCACACACACATAGCAATCACAGCACTTCCCTTGACAATGTGTCACAAAGTGCAACCCTGACACTGCAAAACAGGGGACACAACTGGGTACGCGCAGCAACAGGCCAATCACATTTGGCTACTGCCCCCCTCAAATTGCCAGCACCGCCCAAACAGTCACAATGTACACAGTCTGCATGTCTGCAAGAACAATGCACCAACATAAATGTCAACACAATGTCAACATGCATCTCACCTTCACATTGCAGAGGGACAACAACACCTCCAGAAGGGCAGACCAGACAACCCATCAGTGATGCCGGAGATGACCACCACATGACCACCACACCCTCGACACCGACGCCACACAACAGCCCATGGACAGTAGATGCAACCCACCACCAGGACCAGGGCAGACAAGCTACTCAGAGGAGAACCCAGCCCCTGCAACAGACCAAACAGCCTGAAGCATCCGCAAGCACAGTTGGCTCACAACATGTCACCGACCCACACATGGCACCCCAATGCCAGGTGCCCGATCACCAACAGGAGGTGGCCGAACAGGTGCGGTTGTGGTCAGAACCCATGGCAGGTGAACTAGATCACATACGTGGGTGTCTATTACCCTTCAGGGACCACCCACACCCCACAAAGGAGACCCACACTGTCATGGAGACACATGCAGATGTATACTCCCAGGACAGAACCACGCCCAGGGGAACGCACACTGTTAAAGCAAAAAAATTCATTAATAGGGACAAGAAGAAGGGCACATACAAGGTTTCAAAAGAAAGTGGCTTTATTGCCAATAAAGCTGCAGCCTGAGACAATTTGCAGGAGTGCAAAGTGATCTGGTTTTTTCAGAAAGCAAGCCAGTTCTTATATACAATTTTCAGAACCTGGATACATTAATGATTAACAATGACATCATGGTGTGACCATGCTAGAATTAGATCCACGTGTACATTACAGTATCAAGGTGCATTTCAAAAATATGTCTACGTTCACAATTTACATTATTTGCAACACATCTGACCATGCAGCTATAGGTTAATCTTTAAACCACCGCCTCCTGACTTTTCAGCCTTGCCTTGGCCGGTTATCTTGAAATGTCAATGTGCAATGTTGATCTACTATCAGCAGAGGCCCGTGTTTTCTGCTTTTCCATATAAATGACGCACTTGTTATCTATGCTATCTATGCTATCTATGCTGAGCAAACACTGCCCTTTCACTTAACCGGGCGAGGGGCAGAACAAACTTGGCACGTCCTGGGTCAGCGAGCGATTCTTAGAAAGGTCTCGCTGAACTGACTGAACTGGCTCTGTACATGGGTGAAAAGCTAGTGATTCATTAAACAACTTGGAGCTACAGCAGAATGGGCACGCACATGTTCACCAGCTATTCTTTTCTGGCTTTAGCTGAATTTCAGACAACATAATTTAACTCTCTGTGCACCAGCTGTGCACCATGGAGCAACATTTCATTATGACTAGTGGGCTTATTTTATTTGCAAGCAGGTTAAAAGACAGAAATGAATATAAACTACGGTTCAATTTAATATTTTCGTTCAACAAAGGGCCAACTTATTTTTCATCTTTTACAAATCGACCCTTTGAACCTCAGTTTAAAATAATTTCGTCACGCAGCATATCACAATCTAATAATTATATTGTTCATTCTTATCAATGTCAGAAATGTCTATGTTCATTAACTCAGTAGTGACTGTTTGCATCAGCATTCTTTCTTTTTCCTTTAATTTCCTCACTTGGCATTTTGTCAGCTGTCCCAATAGTTGACAGCACATTGGCAGGCAATTAATTAATAGACAACAGCCTATTATTAGTAGGAAAATTGTTATGAACACCATTCCTATCTTCCAACCCCATGCGCTCAACCAACTCCAAAATGAACCTCCTATATCCCATGTACCAGACTCCTGATGTGCTTCTACACCTATATGATGTAATCTTTTTATTGCTTCCCTGACAGTAACAGAGGAGTCAGGGACATAGGTACAGCAGGACGCCCCTATAATCGCACAGACTCCTCCCCTTTCTGCTAGCATCATGTCAAGAATCATTCTATTTTGTAATGAAACTAATCTCACAGCTTGAAGCTCTACTGTAATATTTTCAAGTACACTTGTAGTTTCGTTTATTATTGCTTCGAGTAGTCTGGATAATCTACGTATATCCCCTGAGTTGATAGATGGACCAATCCATGGTATTATTCCTTTAAATATATCACCTGCTATTTCTGCTGCTGTATCTCTTTGATCCACACTTCTCCTGCCTCGCCGTGGTGCATGTCTTTGCATGTCCCTTCGTACTTCCTTTGTGTCTTTTATCGCTATAGCAGGTAATACAAAACCTAGGTGACAACAACCACTCCAACTTGTTGGAAGCCATGTATAAGCCTTATCTCCACAAATGAAATCAATTGAGTCACCTACGTAAAGTGGAATGCTAATATTTCCGGCCGTCATTTCAAATGTCATATTACAATTTGTACTATTGCCCACCTGATAGGTCCCATTACTCTTAATACAAATGCTCCCTATTGCGTTGTGTTTTCTTAATTTTAACTTCAAAAATGGTATATTCTTATTTGCCTCTTTTGATGGGCCTGCTATCCCAATGCTTGTATTCTGATTTGGAAAGAGCGGAGTAAAGATGTCAGACAGGGGAAATGTTGCATTCTGTTCTATCACTTCCGTGCAGTTCCCTAGTGTCAGAATATCTGCCATATATTTGTTATATAATGTTCCTGCAGGTGGGGCCATAGTTGTCCCTGCACCAGCAGTACTTTTCTTTAAATTCTGCAAAACAGCTATCAGTTCTATTTTTACTATTGTTATGTAAATGGCATAACAGGATACTGCGAAAGGCAGTGGGACTTGAACCAGGGGCAAACTTTGGTCTACCGAAGCTGGGAATTGCAAACATATCCAGCAATCTCCCCTTGGTAATATTTTATTGGTATGATGCAACAAAGTCACACAGGTATTGTGGTGCATATCTTCTCTGTGGGCTATTTCTTCAGGTGACAAAGTGTATGCAGGTATTGTAGCAGGTGTTGTTGGTGCTGGGATCAATTTTTCCATGGGATAGAACACATCTAATAGATATACAGTAATTAATGCTAGCAATAACAGACAGAATATCACCCCAGGTATACACATTTTAGACTTGTACCATTTTTTCTTCATTTTTAAAGCTGTATTTTCCCTATCCATACCTATCTATTCTTATACTTTTGTTAATTGGATGTAGAGCTATTGATGACACTATGTTGTGAATTATCACTGTGAATTTTTACTATAATATAAGCTAAACACACAAAAAGCATGAACACATATAAGGTGAGGCTGTAGTACAGAATATATTGCGAACAACTATTCGTTAATATTTCAGATGGTCTCTGAGAATTTCTTGGTACTTCTCGCCTCCCAAAGATATGCATGTAATTTTTGTAATGCACGACCCTTTGATCATACATATCAGTTGGTAGTGCAGCCACACTTAATTTCACAGGAGTGTCCACTATACCTCACCCCACAGGTAATTTTCTAAAGCTAGCTGTCTTGACGACCTGGAAAAAGTTCTTTGCTGGTTGCTGCAGCAGCACGGGTGCTCGCAGTGACAGGAGGACTCGCAAATACCTCCTGGATCAGTTCATCTACTATTTACTGCAGTGGCACGGGCACTTTGCAGTGACAGGAGGACTCGCAAATACCTCCTGGATCAGTTCATCTACTCAATGCTGGACTGGCACACTTAAAAGAGCTATTACCCCTGGTGGTAGCGTGTATCCTTTTTAGTCTGAAAGTACTCTACTCAAAGCTTCTTGTAATGCTATTCTATTTAGATCTCGCCTTAATTGATATTCTAGCTGATCAAATACTTCCTGAAGGTGTATGAGTGCATTTTCGTTATCTTCTTCACTGCTATTCTCAAAGTCAAAAATTGTTGTTAAAATATCTGTTAGGATGATATCTAGTAGTAGTACTTCACCCACTTCCTGTAGAAGATCAGGTACTGGAATCCCTGACATTTCATCTCCTTCTTCTTTGTAGATCTCAAATTGTACCTTTTTTCCTCTTTGACTGGTTCTGGTGTTGGCGTGTGTTGCTGACCTGTGTCTTGACTGGATGCCGTCTCAGTGGGTGCCCTCTTTATATGACTGGCGTGAATCCAGGATTTGTAGTTGGTGCACTTCACTGCTGTCTTTGTAGCGAGCAGCACCTGCTGCGGACCCTTCCAGCGAGCTTGGAGGCAGTTGGACCTCTGGAATGCTTTGATGAGCACCCAGTCCCCAGGCTTGAACTTGTGCCCCTCGACCTGCAGCGGCTCTGGAAGGGCTCCCTTCACGTGCTGGTTGATAGAAGCAAGAGTACGTGTAAGTGACATGCAGTAATCATTCAACAGTTCATTCGTCATCATAGGCAGAGCATTTTTGTCTGGAACTCCCCAAGCTACCATTGGCAACCCAGTGACAATTTCGTGTGCACTGAGTTTGGTCTTGGCATCTGGTGTGCTCCTCATGCTCATTAGGGCAATAGGTAAGGCATCCATCCAGGTCAATTTTGTGTCAGCACATATTTTTGCTATTTTGGCCTTGAGCACGCCATTTTTTCTTTCCACTGCGCCAGCGGCCTCTGGATGGTAGGCACAGTGTAGCTTCTGCTGTATTCCCAAGGCTTTGCATGTCAGCTTTATTAGCTCATTACAGAAGTGACTGCCATTGTCTGAAAATATTGTTTTTGGGACCCCAAAACGTGGGATCAGCTCCTTTATCAGGCACTTGGCTGTTGAGATGGCATCATTGCACTTTACCGGGTATGCCTCTATCCATTTTGAATACATGCACACCACCACCAGGATATACCTATACTTATTTGTAGGGGGCATCTCCACATAGTCTATTTGCAGGGCTTCAAATGGCATTGTTGGCTTCTGAAAGTGTCCCTTGGGTACTGGAGCAGTCTTACCCACATTGTACTGTGCACATACCATACATGTTTGACATATCTCCTGTGCTATCTTTCTTATGTTCTTGTTCACCCAGAATTTGTCCATGCAATTTACAATCGCATCCCTGCATATATGTGCCGGGCCATGCATGGCCAAACACATAGAGTAGACCATCCTGTCTGGTAACATATATTTATCTTTGGCATCATTCATCCAACATCCTTGAACAAATGACCCGTTCTTTGACCAACCCATCTGTTCTTCTGCTGTTGCTCCTTGTTGCATTAGTCTTATACCTTCACTTGTTAGATCTAGTGACTTCACTTCATCAGGTAATTCTTGGACCGTTAGTACTAGTGCTGAATTATTTCTTGCTGTCTGTTTTGCTGTTATGTCAGCAAATGCATTTCCCTGGCCTACCTTGTCTGTAACTTTCTTATGAGCACTGCATTTAACTATGGCCAATTTCTTTGGAAGTGCCAAGGAATTAAGTAATTTAGTGATCAGCACTCCATGCTGTATCTTTGTGCCTTGTGAGGTAATAAAACCTCTTTCCTTCCAGAGTCTTCCAAAGGAATGTGCCACATTAAAGGCATATTGGCTGTCTGTATATATGTTAACACACCTTCCTTCAGATAATTCACAAGCTCGTGTGAGTGCCACAATTTCTGCTGCTTGTGCAGACAACTCAGGTATCTTACAGGACTCAACTACAGTTCTATTTGTTACAACTGCATAGGCTGCTGATGTATTTCCATCCTCTGTTCTAAGGCAGGACCCATCCACCCACAGTTCTCCTTCAGCATCTGCATAGGGTGTATCAGTCATGTCAATTCTACCCTTCGTTTGTTCTTCAGTTAACAGAATACAATCATGGTCTGAATCCACTAAATCATCAGTGGGGACAGGTAACAGAGTGGCAGGGTTAAGCACATTGCATTTGTGAAGTGTCACATGTGCTGCGAATAAACAGATCTCATACTGCGTGAGCCTGGCATTTGTGAGGTGCTGCGTGCGTGTCTTATTCAGTATCAGCTCTACGGCATGTGGAACATAGACATCAACTTCATGTCCCATTATTATGCTTTCTGCACGTTGTAGTGCTAAGGCAGTTGCTGCAACAGAACATATACAGGAAGGTAAAGCCTTGGCTACAGTATCCAAGGTGGCAGAGAAATATGCGCATGGTCTTTTGTGGTCACCAAACTGCTGGCATAGAACCCCAAGAGCACTCCCTTCAGATTCACGAACATAGAGTTGGAAAGACTTAGAATAGTCTGGTAGGCCTAAAGCAGGAGCAGAGCAGAGAGCTTGCCGAATGGCAAGGAAGCTTTGTTCATGTTCTGACAACCAACAAAATCAACAAGAGAGATAGGGCGCGAGTAGACACTCCTGTACCCCAATAATTATATTTTAAACAACGAAGGAGTGACTTAATGAAAACAAAATAAGACAAAACAAGGTGTGTTAGGTTATGCAATGGTCCCTACCCGGTTGGCGTAACTGTAGGGTTGGAAAAATCCAATCCTAGCAATCAGGAGGTCGCAACCCAGAAAAGTAGTATAACTACACATAACTGGAAAGGACAAGTAAACCTCTTTGTTAAAAGGACCCTCACTCACCACTAGTTGGTGACATGCTTCATCATAGGGTCCCCGCTGGGGTGGCCGAATGCCCCCCCAGCGTGCTACAACGCCTGATTTACAGCGGAGCGGGTTGGTGTTGAGTGTGACAGTGGTTTAACTCAAAAGAAATTGTTGCAAAATAAGTGAGTGCAGAATTTAAAAATTACTAGGTTGAAACCCAAACAAAATCTTCAATGTGGGCCAACCTGTATCCAGATTAAAAAGGCGGACAAAATAGGTTCTGAATTTGGAGACCTGTGTCCTTGAGTGAGATATAAGGTCAACATGTTTCTGCTGTAAAAATGCAGGATCGCACAGCATTCGTCAGGACCATAGACCAATAGCACTCCGGTGGTATGTACACACTAAGGTACACCCTCCCGTGAGGCACTTGATGTAAAAAATTGAAAGAGTATGATGTAATTACTCACGGATATTGCCCGTGTCGGCACACTGTGATTCACAGCAGCCCGAGTTACCTGTAGAGAAAGGAGAGGGACACACTCACACATAGACACACAAATCAACATGTTATCCATTTTTACAACATGTAGCAAGGTAACGTGAGAATTATCACATCACCTCTGTTTCCTTAACACCCTATTAGAGTGGTAGGATAAAGTACCCTCATGATCATGAATTCGATATAGAGGGATGTCTAGTTACAGACTTCTAAACAAAAATTATTCATATTAGAATAGTGGAACCAAAGAGGGAGGTTCCTGAAACGCAGTAGATTTATTTAAATCAGCGTATTTTGGGCTAAAGTTTTAGAAAGGCTAAGGATTTCTTACCCCTCCATAGTTTATACTTAAGCCGGGTATATAATAAATAATTAAAGCAGACAAAAAATATTATTTTGGAGACTCATAAAACGGCAAAAGGGGGGGCCTCACAATGTGGAAACCAAAGCGACAACATGCATTAATCTGCAAGGTTCAATAGCGTGTCAGCAAGGAGCTCAAAGCACTTACAACTAGAAGGAGGGAAATTCTCTTCATGGGTCAAGACAGCACGGGAATTGTTCACGCGGTGTAAAATCTAGCGTGTAAGGAGGAAAACAAGATGTTACCAAACCCTCCGTAGTTCGACAGTCTTTGAGACAGAAAGCAGCTGCACGGTAGACAAGCAGTTTAAAAACTTACTTTTCCACTCGCGACTCCCCGTCCAAAACCTATGCTACAGGACTGCCGTCTGCCCGGAGGTAGTAGAGAAACCCATGTGAGCTCTTTTAAATAACATAGTTGTTCCGGCCACGTGACTGGCGTGCCCGGACATGAAAAGGGGGGCGTGACACGGGGCGTCACACAACTATGTTATTTAAAAGAGCTCACATGGGTTTCTCTACTACCTCCGGGCAGACGGCAGTCCTGTAGCATAGGTTTTGGACGGGGAGTCGCGAGTGGAAAAGTAAGTTTTTAAACTGCTTGTCTACCGTGCAGCTGCTTTCTGTCTCAAAGACTGTCGAACTACGGAGGGTTTGGTAACATCTTGTTTTCCTCCTTACACGCTAGATTTTACACCGCGTGAACAATTCCCGTGCTGTCTTGACCCATGAAGAGAATTTCCCTCCTTCTAGTTGTAAGTGCTTTGAGCTCCTTGCTGACACGCTATTGAACCTTGCAGATTAATGCATGTTGTCGCTTTGGTTTCCACATTGTGAGGCCCCCCCTTTTGCCGTTTTATGAGTCTCCAAAATAATATTTTTTGTCTGCTTTAATTATTTATTATATACCCGGCTTAAGTATAAACTATGGAGGGGTAAGAAATCCTTAGCCTTTCTAAAACTTTAGCCCAAAATACGCTGATTTAAATAAATCTACTGCGTTTCAGGAACCTCCCTCTTTGGTTCCACTATTCTAATATGAATAATTTTTGTTTAGAAGTCTGTAACTAGACATCCCTCTATATCGAATTCATGATCATGAGGGTACTTTATCCTACCACTCTAATAGGGTGTTAAGGAAACAGAGGTGATGTGATAATTCTCACGTTACCTTGCTACATGTTGTAAAAATGGATAACATGTTGATTTGTGTGTCTATGTGTTAGTGTGTCCCTCTCCTTTCTCTACAGGTAACTCGGGCTGCTGTGAATCACAGTGTGCCGACACGGGCAATATCCGTGAGTAATTACATCATACTCTTTCAATTTTTTACATCAAGTGCCTCACGGGAGGGTGTACCTTAGTGTGTACATACCACCGGAGTGCTATTGGTCTATGGTCCTGACGAATGCTGTGCGATCCTGCATTTTTACAGCAGAAACATGTTGACCTTATATCTCACTCAAGGACACAGGTCTCCAAATTCAGAACCTATTTTGTCCGCCTTTTTAATCTGGATACAGGTTGGCCCACATTGAAGATTTTGTTTGGGTTTCAACCTAGTAATTTTTAAATTCTGCACTCACTTATTTTGCAACAATTTCTTTTGAGTTAAACCACTGTCACACTCAACACCAACCCGCTCCGCTGTAAATCAGGCGTTGTAGCACGCTGGGGGGGCATTCGGCCACCCCAGCGGGGACCCTATGATGAAGCATGTCACCAACTAGTGGTGAGTGAGGGTCCTTTTAACAAAGAGGTTTACTTGTCCTTTCCAGTTATGTGTAGTTATACTACTTTTCTGGGTTGCGACCTCCTGATTGCTAGGATTGGATTTTTCCAACCCTACAGTTACGCCAACCGGGTAGGGACCATTGCATAACCTAACACACCTTGTTTTGTCTTATTTTGTTTTCATTAAGTCACTCCTTCGTTGTTTAAAATATAATTATTGGGGTACAGGAGTGTCTACTCGCGCCCTATCTCTCTTGTTGATTTTGTTGGTTCTTAGAGCAGCGTGCAGCTGTGAGAGACTTACTGATTTATTATTAGCAGAGACTTATTAATAACGAGACCATCAATCTACCATGGAAGAACAGGGCCCCTCCTTTTCAAAAGAAGAGGTGGTTGCTTTGCTTGGTGACAACATGCCTTATTTCTCGACCCTTTTCTAGCGCATACCATATCCCAGACAGGTGACTGGGTGGATCAAGGTGAACCAAGAATATAACCGCACTAGAGCCATTTCATATGGCATCATGATCTAAGCATATTTTAATAATAATACAGTACTAAAGGGGCCATTAGTTATCAATGCCCCACAAGATTCTATGACAATGCATTATTTCGGAAGGTATGGGCGCAGACAAATTGGCTGCCTACCATATAGTATCAAGGCGTAGCCTCCCACTCAGGACTGGCTCGTTTTAATCGACGCACGTCTTTGCCTTAATCGTTATCGTTATGAATATTAATCACATTTTTTGGAGAGAACTACTGTTCCTCAAAATTAACATCTTATTCCCCTCAACTTATTGGTTCACCAACGAGGCGGAACGGGGATTCGAACCGCATTACCTGTAGGGTGACCAAAGGGGCTTTGTCCCTTTAAGGCTTCTCCGCCTCGCCCTTTGTGACGCCCCGTGTCACGCCCCCCTTTTCATGTCCGGGCACGCCAGTCACGTGGCCGGAACAACTATGTTATTTAAAAGAGCTCACATGGGTTTCTCTACTACCTCCGGGCAGACGGCAGTCCTGTAGCATAGGTTTTGGACGGGGAGTCGCGAGTGGAAAAGTAAGTTTTTAAACTGCTTGTCTACCGTGCAGCTGCTTTCTGTCTCAAAGACTGTCGAACTACGGAGGGTTTGGTAACATCTTGTTTTCCTCCTTACACGCTAGATTTTACACCGCGTGAACAATTCCCGTGCTGTCTTGACCCATGAAGAGAATTTCCCTCCTTCTAGTTGTAAGTGCTTTGAGCTCCTTGCTGACACGCTATTGAACCTTGCAGATTAATGCATGTTGTCGCTTTGGTTTCCACATTGTGAGGCCCCCCCTTTTGCCGTTTTATGAGTCTCCAAAATAATATTTTTTGTCTGCTTTAATTATTTATTATATACCCGGCTTAAGTATAAACTATGGAGGGGTAAGAAATCCTTAGCCTTTCTAAAACTTTAGCCCAAAATACGCTGATTTAAATAAATCTACTGCGTTTCAGGAACCTCCCTCTTTGGTTCCACTATTCTAATATGAATAATTTTTGTTTAGAAGTCTGTAACTAGACATCCCTCTATATCGAATTCATGATCATGAGGGTACTTTATCCTACCACTCTAATAGGGTGTTAAGGAAACAGAGGTGATGTGATAATTCTCACGTTACCTTGCTACATGTTGTAAAAATGGATAACATGTTGATTTGTGTGTCTATGTGTTAGTGTGTCCCTCTCCTTTCTCTACAGGTAACTCGGGCTGCTGTGAATCACAGTGTGCCGACACGGGCAATATCCGTGAGTAATTACATCATACTCTTTCAATTTTTTACATCAAGTGCCTCACGGGAGGGTGTACCTTAGTGTGTACATACCACCGGAGTGCTATTGGTCTATGGTCCTGACGAATGCTGTGCGATCCTGCATTTTTACAGCAGAAACATGTTGACCTTATATCTCACTCAAGGACACAGGTCTCCAAATTCAGAACCTATTTTGTCCGCCTTTTTAATCTGGATACAGGTTGGCCCACATTGAAGATTTTGTTTGGGTTTCAACCTAGTAATTTTTAAATTCTGCACTCACTTATTTTGCAACAATTTCTTTTGAGTTAAACCACTGTCACACTCAACACCAACCCGCTCCGCTGTAAATCAGGCGTTGTAGCACGCTGGGGGGGCATTCGGCCACCCCAGCGGGGACCCTATGATGAAGCATGTCACCAACTAGTGGTGAGTGAGGGTCCTTTTAACAAAGAGGTTTACTTGTCCTTTCCAGTTATGTGTAGTTATACTACTTTTCTGGGTTGCGACCTCCTGATTGCTAGGATTGGATTTTTCCAACCCTACAGTTACGCCAACCGGGTAGGGACCATTGCATAACCTAACACACCTTGTTTTGTCTTATTTTGTTTTCATTAAGTCACTCCTTCGTTGTTTAAAATATAATTATTGGGGTACAGGAGTGTCTACTCGCGCCCTATCTCTCTTGTTGATTTTGTTGGTTCTTAGAGCAGCGTGCAGCTGTGAGAGACTTACTGATTTATTATTAGCAGAGACTTATTAATAACGAGACCATCAATCTACCATGGAAGAACAGGGCCCCTCCTTTTCAAAAGAAGAGGTGGTTGCTTTGCTTGGTGACAACATGCCTTATTTCTCGACCCTTTTCTAGCGCATACCATATCCCAGACAGGTGACTGGGTGGATCAAGGTGAACCAAGAATATAACCGCACTAGAGCCATTTCATATGGCATCATGATCTAAGCATATTTTAATAATAATACAGTACTAAAGGGGCCATTAGTTATCAATGCCCCACAAGATTCTATGACAATGCATTATTTCGGAAGGTATGGGCGCAGACAAATTGGCTGCCTACCATATAGTATCAAGGCGTAGCCTCCCACTCAGGACTGGCTCGTTTTAATCGACGCACGTCTTTGCCTTAATCGTTATCGTTATGAATATTAATCACATTTTTTGGAGAGAACTACTGTTCCTCAAAATTAACATCTTATTCCCCTCAACTTATTGGTTCACCAACGAGGCGGAACGGGGATTCGAACCGCATTACCTGTAGGGTGACCAAAGGGGCTTTGTCCCTTTAAGGCTTCTCCGCCTCGCCCTTTGTGACGCCCCGTGTCACGCCCCCCTTTTCATGTCCGGGCACGCCAGTCACGTGGCCGGAACAACTATGTTATTTAAAAGAGCTCACATGGGTTTCTCTACTACCTCCGGGCAGACGGCAGTCCTGTAGCATAGGTTTTGGACGGGGAGTCGCGAGTGGAAAAGTAAGTTTTTAAACTGCTTGTCTACCGTGCAGCTGCTTTCTGTCTCAAAGACTGTCGAACTACGGAGGGTTTGGTAACATCTTGTTTTCCTCCTTACACGCTAGATTTTACACCGCGTGAACAATTCCCGTGCTGTCTTGACCCATGAAGAGAATTTCCCTCCTTCTAGTTGTAAGTGCTTTGAGCTCCTTGCTGACACGCTATTGAACCTTGCAGATTAATGCATGTTGTCGCTTTGGTTTCCACATTGTGAGGCCCCCCCTTTTGCCGTTTTATGAGTCTCCAAAATAATATTTTTTGTCTGCTTTAATTATTTATTATATACCCGGCTTAAGTATAAACTATGGAGGGGTAAGAAATCCTTAGCCTTTCTAAAACTTTAGCCCAAAATACGCTGATTTAAATAAATCTACTGCGTTTCAGGAACCTCCCTCTTTGGTTCCACTATTCTAATATGAATAATTTTTGTTTAGAAGTCTGTAACTAGACATCCCTCTATATCGAATTCATGATCATGAGGGTACTTTATCCTACCACTCTAATAGGGTGTTAAGGAAACAGAGGTGATGTGATAATTCTCACGTTACCTTGCTACATGTTGTAAAAATGGATAACATGTTGATTTGTGTGTCTATGTGTTAGTGTGTCCCTCTCCTTTCTCTACAGGTAACTCGGGCTGCTGTGAATCACAGTGTGCCGACACGGGCAATATCCGTGAGTAATTACATCATACTCTTTCAATTTTTTACATCAAGTGCCTCACGGGAGGGTGTACCTTAGTGTGTACATACCACCGGAGTGCTATTGGTCTATGGTCCTGACGAATGCTGTGCGATCCTGCATTTTTACAGCAGAAACATGTTGACCTTATATCTCACTCAAGGACACAGGTCTCCAAATTCAGAACCTATTTTGTCCGCCTTTTTAATCTGGATACAGGTTGGCCCACATTGAAGATTTTGTTTGGGTTTCAACCTAGTAATTTTTAAATTCTGCACTCACTTATTTTGCAACAATTTCTTTTGAGTTAAACCACTGTCACACTCAACACCAACCCGCTCCGCTGTAAATCAGGCGTTGTAGCACGCTGGGGGGGCATTCGGCCACCCCAGCGGGGACCCTATGATGAAGCATGTCACCAACTAGTGGTGAGTGAGGGTCCTTTTAACAAAGAGGTTTACTTGTCCTTTCCAGTTATGTGTAGTTATACTACTTTTCTGGGTTGCGACCTCCTGATTGCTAGGATTGGATTTTTCCAACCCTACAGTTACGCCAACCGGGTAGGGACCATTGCATAACCTAACACACCTTGTTTTGTCTTATTTTGTTTTCATTAAGTCACTCCTTCGTTGTTTAAAACATGTTCTGACAACCACTGAAGGGGTTCGGGAGTGTCCTTGTGGGTCAGGGCCAATAAGGGTTTTGAAATCAAGGAGAAGTTAGCAATCCAATGTCGACAATAACTGGCCATACCTAAAAAGGCTCGCACCTGTTTTTGGGTGCGTGGCACTGGTGTCTGTAGAATCAATTTAATGCGCTTATCATCCAATCTTCTCTGCCCTTTCGACAGGATGTGTCCTAGGTAGGATACCTCCTGTTGAACAAATTGTATTTTCTCTGGTGAAACTTTGTGACCACGTTCAGCTAGGAAATTTAACAAATTAATGGTGTCAGTTGTACATTGAGTCTCAGAGATGCTACCAAGCAGCAGGTCGTCTATATATTGAATTAGCACAGAGTTAGGTGATACATTGAATGTGTCTAGTTCTCTCTTTAAGGCCTGGTTGTAAATGCTCGGGCTTTCTGTGAACCCCTGAGGGACCCTACAGAAGCAGAACGTTCTCCCGCCTATAGAGAATGAAAAGAGGTACATGCTACCCTCATCTACTGGGATTGAGAAGAAGGCATTCTTCAAATCCACTACAGAAAAATATGCCATTTCCGGTGACAGTGTTGACAATATTGATACTACATTTGGGACAACCGGGAACTGTGGCACCACTATTTTATTTATTTCTCTTAGATCAACTATGAATCTGTAACTTTTTTCATTAGTATTTCCATCGCTCTTCTTTAAAACCGGAAGAATAGGGCTGTTACAAGGACTGCCTGATATTTCTTTAACAATCCCTTCTTTTAGTAAGTCAGCTACTATATCCTGCAATCCCTTTAGCCCCTCTGGAGCTATTTTGTACTGTGGAATTCTTGGTAAGTTCACATTCTGCTTGACTGTAATTGTTACAGGAGTGATGTTCATTTTCCCTGTGTCATTTTTATTTTTTGCCCATATCCTTGAATCTATCTGATCCATTATTTGTGCGGCAATATTTTGTATTCCTATGGATAGGAAACAGTTGCCCATTTCTTCTGTCATTGGTCCATCTACTTCCAAGAAAACTCCGTCTGCAGTGCACTTAATTGTGGCATTCATCTTTTTTAGCAAGTCCAATCCCAACAAATTAAATGCACATTTGTCTGATATAAGGAATGAATGCGTGTCCTGAATTGGGCCTATACTGTATTTCAAGGGCGCTGAAATTGGGCTTGTTACAAGTATGTTGGTGAATCCCACTGACTTATTTATTTTTCCCGAGAGAGGAACATCTGGAAATTTTTTCTTTGTTAAGGAGGAATTGGTGGCCCCTGTATCTATTAGTAATTCCACAGGTGTACCTTCAATCTTACCCCTGACATATGGTCCAGTGGGATCTACAGGGATTACCATCCTCTGTATTAACTCTCTCGGGCCTCCCTATCGTGCATAATAGTCCCATTCCCCTTGGGGCCCCTCCTGATATATTCCATCGTAAGGGTGATGCACCTGCATTTTTGGTATTTGTTCATTATCAAAGAAATATGTGTTGGGGGGATAGTCTGTAGGGGCAGGTTGTGAGTCACATCCTTGCTGTTGATAACCAGCTCTTCCCATGCTCCTACCCCGACCTCTTGATCTCCCCATCCCACCCCCTCTGTGTGACTGCTTGACGGGGTGTGGGCATTGAGCTCTCCAATGATCCTGACCCCCACAATTAAAGCATCCTTGTGTGTGTCCTTGTTCATTTGTGGTGGGATGCTGTGTAGGGGGAGTAGAAAATGACCTTTGTGGACCCCCACGGCCTCTTCCTCTACCCCTGCTTCTTTGTCCTCTGCCGCTATACTCGTTTGCCTGCTGGATCAAAACTTTAGTTTTTAACTCTTTTAATTTGTTATTTTTACTTTCCAACTCCTTTGTACCTAGCATTTCGTAATACTGCGCCAATTGTAAAACTTCTGTTAGCGGTTTGCATGACCAAGTAGGGTTGTACTCTAGAATCCCTTTTTTAATTGATGTTTTTAAATTATTTACAAAACAAGAAACAAGTGCACTTTGTGTTGCTTCCTTTTCAGTATCTAAACCACTTGAAGCTGTGAAGACTTTCTGTATTCTAGCGAAAAACCCAGATACTGTTTCTTCATTGTCTTGAATGCATGTATTCAATTTTGACCACACAACAGCCCATGGACAGTAGATGCAACCCACCACCAGGACCAGGGCAGACAAGCTACTCAGAGGAGAACCCAGCCCCTGCAACAGACCAAACAGCCTGAAGCATCCGCAAGCACAGTTGGCTCACAACATGTCACCGACCCACACATGGCACCCCAATGCCAGGTGCCCGATCACCAACAGGAGGTGGCCGAACAGGTGCGGGTGTGGTCAGAACCCATGGCAGGTGAACTAGATCACATACGTGGGTGTCTATTACCCTTCAGGGACCACCCACACCCCACAAAGGAGACCCACACTGTCATGGAGACACATGCAGATGTATACTCCCAGGACAGAACCACGCCCAGGGGAACGCACACATAAGTCACACACCCACATTGGCTCTGCGTACGACAGCCCAGTTTCTTCCCCTTATGAATTGAGAGGGTGGCGACAAAGCTACGTGTCCAAGCTCTAACACGCTGCCTGTGGGGACATGTCTGCATCCGCTGTACACAGCACAATGTAATGACGTACGGCCCAGAGCCCTCATGCAGACAACACGACCACGGGATACACGCAGATATGATGATGACCTGGCTACGGGCTTGTGCACCCTGCCCCTTTATTGGCAGGGCCACATGTACAGTGACACCTGTGTTGGATGTGTGTGGGGTGAGTGCAAGCCAGCCCATAGGGAGGTATTGGTGCTGGCAAAAAATACAACAGTGAATACTATGAATACGGAAACAGACAATACCAGCATTACAGGGACAGCTGCAAAGCATCATGGAGGTAGCCGGAGCAAGTCCAGGGGTCACACAATGAGCAAACAGAAGTGTCCGTGAGTTGCAGTGCACTGAGTTCGGGGCACTAGAGCTGAGCGCGCACATGTGAAGAAAATATTTAGGATTGTGTCCCTTTGGTACATTTCCGAAGCAGCTGCAGGGGGGGGTGTCACACCCACATCATCTTCATCATCATCGTCCCAGGCCTCCCACACTGCCTGAGGTGGCATTGCTGCATGAATTCTCTACAGCACAAGCCAAAAACAGTCATGATCGATGATTCATGGTGCACTGAGCTAGTGGGACCTGGAGCGCTGAGCAGGCCGAAGATGGCATCCACAAAAGGTGTGTGCAACTCCGTCAGTCTGCCAGTACGACCGTTTCAACACTGTCAGTTAGCGGTTGGACTTGGTCCTGGCGGTGGTGGCCTGTGTCTACTGCTGTGATGAGACATTCGGGCCGGTCAGAACTCAATTTGATGTGAGAGCCCTGGTTCGCCGCAGTTGAAGCCGGAGGCAGCAGACAATGCAGGGCCACAGACACATGCTGTCGATGAGCCCAAGACCACTGTTAAATAGGTCATCCAAAATCTCAGAAGAAGGGGTCCCTGACCAGCACAGAGATAGTGGCCCTGGATGCACAGCGGCTGGCACAGGCCCCCGCAATGGGACGGTGACTTGAGGCCCACTGAGGTAGGGCCACGCAGACTGAGAGGTTTCATATCAATGTCGAAGGGGAATGTGGCGGAGGGTCGCGGGGGACAGTGGAAGGTGTGCCCCAGGGCATGAAGCAGAGGGCAGAAGCTATCCGGAAGCAGCAAATGGAGGAGTGGAAAGGGACTGCCTCGTTGCCACCACCAATTCAGCATCAGATGCATGAGGATGGGTACTACCCCCTAGTCCATTGACTCCGACGCCACCAATGTACGACTAGAGCGTGTTCATGGTAGTCGGGGAACAGGCTTAGTGTGTAGTGTAGTTCCTATTATCCCAATAGGCTCTGCGCATTGGAATAATACCTTCAATAGTATAGGCCTAGACCAGACGTTAACTAGGTCTACTACTGTCGATATTAGACTTAAAGTTTTGGGGTTTGCCAGCTAGCTCAGAGTTCACTAGAAACTTTCTCGAATAGGCAAGGAGGAGTTGAACCTCCCTGGATAGACAAGAAGGGATTTAGTTTCTGACAACCATAGAACATGACAACTTTGCTCTCCCCTAATCAAGAGTGTATCTCAAGAGTCGTGTGAACAAAAGGCAATTTATTTTACTCAGTCAGTACGTGCATTCTTAGTCTCATCAGATTGTAGAGAAAAGGAAGAGACGGGCGTGTTCAATAAAAGATGGTATTTATTGATCAGTCTCTTTTCTCATACAAGAGAAATGGATCGATATTATTGCAATACTTATAGTTAAGTAAAGTGCATACATTAGAAGCAGAAGTATAAAATAATACTGTAAAAACATTGATATGGTTTCTAAGCCATATGAAGGTTTAAAATGAATAAAATATATTACATACACATATACATTTGACTAAACGTACTCAACTGGTGTTTCTAAATACGCCTACCCCGTGTACCTGACCTAAGCCTAATACGTGGGCGGGAATAGAAAGTTACAGTTTAAGTTAAGTTTGTTTTTGCCAAGTGACTGACTAAAGAATTCTCTGCGAGGGGTTATTCAGTTCTGTACCTGGAATCTAGGATGGATGAGGGATGGTATCTCTCGTCTCTGGTCTCGATATTCCAGGCTGCCTGCGAGGGCCACCCGGAAGCGCCGGAGCTGGATTTCTCGGCAGGAGAAATGGGCAGCTGCTCGTTCTCAGTGCGTCAAGAAGGCGGGGCTGCGCCAGCGGGGTCTGCTCTGCTCTGGGCTTCGGCAAGTCTGGCTGCTCCGTCCTCGTCACCACCGCGTGTGTTTGCATAGGGCAATATCGGTAATATTTATACCTTTAAGGTGCCGAGATTGACGTAAGGATGGACATAGATACGTCAATAAGGATGTCATACGACCAGGTCGTTAGCACATTCTTTTGCTGAAGTTCTCGGTGAAATCAAAACAATGGCCGCAGGGTTTTTCCCAGGTTGTCATAGGTTTGATTTGTTATGAAAACTCCGTATGCCTTATCAGGGGCTGGAGGAATATCGCTTGTCTAATTAGATGGCAAGCGTTATGACCTAATCAGATAACACGTTCCTGTGCCGTAGTGTGGCTTCATCAGATAACGGTTCCTGCATCATGGGGGTTTTTCTGCCTCATGGGATGGCTGCTAGTTAACTTGTTAGTTTGCTAACCAGAATAGGGTCAGGAATAGGGGGATCGATACAGAACCTATAGGAATACATCACAAGTGGCACCGGGGCTGAATGGGGATGCAGGCTGCGATGATGTCGGTACACTGATGTGGACTTCTGCATTTCGACATCAAGACTCTGTGACCTACTGGACAGCAGTGTAGGCCGGAGGCAGCGATAAGCATTGGGCCATATCCACGTGTCACCGGCTGGTGTTGAACAGGGTTAGTGGCACCTCGTGTCGTAGGTTGGTGGTGAACAGGGTTAGCGGCACCACATGGTGCAGGCTGGTGTTGAACAGGGTTAGTGACATCAGGGCAGTTGTCGGAAATGTTCGATCACCTCCATGATGATGATCCTTTTTTCCACCCAAATACAATGTGTCATCCTCTTACACCTCTCCTTGCGTGCAATGATTTGTACTCAACCTTTGAATAATCGATGTGCAGTTCCAATTTTGTGACCTACTCAAGCGCAGCGTAGTCCAAGAGCAGTAGTCCGTATGGGTCTACAGAATCTTGTGGCTGTGATGTAACTATGGCCTCTCGCCACCACAACGAAGGGTGCATAGTGACATACACTCAGCCATGATTCATGTGCTCTGCCATTGTGTACTCAAGACTCAGTTCCAAATGTGTGACCTGCTTGTCTACTGTGCATGCAGGTGGAGTACGTCAATGAGAAAGGAGTACTGCGGGCCTGGGTTGTGGAGTGTGTAATGGTTTGATGAGGCTGCCAAGGTCGAAAGCCTCGGGCTTGAAGATTGCACCTGCATGTAGTGGGCCCTCTTCGACACACCAGTTTCAGTAGGTGGGCATTGAGGCCTGGGTGCGCAGGGGTGGGCAGGACTGGTTCGGGGAGCAGCGTCCTGGGGTGCAGCAGGCACACAGGTTCGCTGGCAACACCGCTCACGGCATTGGCCTTGTGGCGGGGTGTGAGGCGCCGCCCTGGCAGAGACGTTGGGCTTTCCAGGAGAGGACCACGCCCAAGAGCTATGTGCCTTTTATTCACACCCCTACGCTGGTCTGGCTCACGCTTACGGGGGGATGTAACAGGCTACAGTTCTGCGTACTTGCCCACTGGGGTGACATGGTTGCGTCCACTGCACTCCAAACACCAGCGGTGTGTGTCTCCATGTACATGTGTGTGGCCTGCTTACTGCAGTGTGGCCAGCACATCCACGATACACTTGGCATTGTGTACATTGTCATTCATCAGTCCCTTGCCTCCTTCGCACATGCCTGGTCCCCACCTCTGCCGACATTCTGCTATTGTTTGTCCGAGGTGCCATGCCGTTGATGGCTCATGTCCATGGCTGGTCTAGGTTCCCACTGTGAGTTGTGCTGTCGTGTCTGGTGGGTGTGCATGTTGTGTGTGAGCTTGTGACGTGTGCATTTCCTGTGTTGTGAGTTGAATAATTGTGGAGTTGAGATGTGTGGTGTGTGCATTTGGTATTGGCAAACAGGCAGAGCATTTCCGTGGGTGCCATCCTGGTGGCGCAGATGGATGATGGACTGTCGGGAGGTGTAGGTATCATGCACACTACCTGGGTGGTTGGCTGCAGCGTTGGCGGTGATTCCAAAGTGGTCCACTGTTGCCTGCACATTGGTGAGATATGTGCTCTTCCTATTGCGCTTCTTGTTGTCAAGGGCCACTGGTAGGACATGTGTGCAGTCAATTGCCCCCTGACACGTGCGTGAAGCCAGCTGTGGTGTACACACCACACTTGGTCTCCAGCTGTGCCTGTGCAGTGTGTGAAGTGTAGTTAGTGGGGTACCATGCTGATGGTGTCATCCATGACCATTGTAGGGGACTTGTATTGGCCTGGCTGTGTGACTGCTCCATGTCAGGTGGATGTTGTTTGGCGGGTGCCAGAGGCCAACAGGTGCATCACGGCCAGCAGCTTTGTCGGTGGTGGAATGTTGGTTGTCCGCTGTGTTGGTGCCTTCAGCCTGTGGGCGATGGATGTCCCTTTGGGTGTATAGTAGGCAATGGCATTCTCTGGTGTTGGGTCTGTGAGGTTGGTGCATTTTCAGTGGGTCGCTGTCTTGGTCTGCGCTGCCTCAGTGTTGATCTGGGGGGGGGCGGTATGTGTCTGGGGAAAGGTGGGGGTGGTTATTAGGCCCTCTTGGGTGTCAGGCCCCCATGTTCAGTGGATCCATGACATCTGTTGTTCTTCAGGTGTGGCTGTGGGCTGGTCTCCCTTTTGTGGTGCAGGCTGCCGTCCGACTTTACACCAGGTCAGAGCAGGTGCTAGTTTCCTCCTGCTAACGCGCCTTAAGGCCTGTTTTGTGTTCTTATAGCCGATCTGGCTGTTCGTTGAGAATGTTGCGGAGTGATGTTTTTGCTGCTTTTTGCACTGGAACGCCTACTCTGCATCTTATTAGCAATAGTTGCTGGGGTCATCTGCGGCGATGTTTTTTGTGGCTGGTATTGCTGGTAAACTGCAATATGGGCTATTTACACCAGCTTGGGAATAAGGCAATGAGTTTATTGCAACTTTACTGAGATAAAGTGCCGGTAAATCGGCGATAGCTCCTTGTGAATATGCCCTATAGGGTTCAGACACACCGAATTCTTCAAAATGTATGCCTCGATTTGGTAATAAGCAATTTCTTTATTCTCTCATTGCAGGGAGATGAGTTGCAGACGGTTTGCACCTACAACACATTAGGACGTCACAATGTAACATTGGTAAGTTCATTTTTTAAAAACACACTCTCATTCGCCATTATTAAGAGCATGAAAGGAACATTATCAGCTGTGTGTTTGCTTTAAGAGTCAGCTTTCGGTTAAATGTCGAAAGCTATTTCAGCAAGGGGTGTGAAAGGGCTGTTTCCTCCTAATTGTAGTGTGGAATGGTGTACATCAAAAGTTTTCAATCCCATGTGATTGAAACTCTGGATCAGGTACCGACGAAGAAGATGGCAAATGGTTTGCAATGAGGAAAGGCCCTCCTGCGACTCAAAATCACAAAATTAAAGGCTGGTCGCAAACGTCAGTGCACAATTTTGATACCACCATTTGCGATCAGCCTTTTAGTACATCTGGCCCTTTGTCTCCATATATCTTGCAACTTCTTAAAAACAAAAAGAGCAAAGGAAAAATGCACCAATTCCATGGTCACAGTCATTGAGCAACAGAAAAACGTAGTGTCATGCGATGTTCTGCTAAACATGTGATCCACACAAATATTCCCTAACTATGTACACTAATAAAAAATGTAACTCAGTTAGGGTCTTACAGCCTATGCATGGCCATAAGGAGATAGTAGATTTCTATGCAACTTAAAAAAAAAAAATGTGTCCTAGAGGCTTCCAGAAACAATGTTGAATTTGAACAATACTATCCCTTCAGAGGTTGATGCATTAGTCAGAGGATCTTTCTATTCTTTCAAAAGATTTCATATGAGATGTTTGTCACTTTTAGGGAATAGTAAGATGCACCACGGAAACAGCACTGTTTCAAGTTGTGAGTGGGGATCAGAACATGTTTTCAAAAATCTTTATGACTTTAAAACAGACCACTCATGAAATAATGCATGTTCATGCAGGATTTGGCCTGGTGTCATTTCCAAGTTCTTTCTTCCTACTCATTGTTTTTTCTGTCTTAGAGAGTCATGGGTAGTAAACCAATTAGTCACCCTTTGGGCTTCTCTTCTGTTGGACCCATGTTTTGTAAGCACAGGACTCCCACAGCATGAACTAAGTGTGTTTAATGGTAACATACCACGGCCCTTGATGGTCTGACAGCTGCTCCCTCAGTCAATTGCCCTCTATGCCATTCCAGAATCCCCCTCCTCACAAGAAGCAAGTTACCTGGGAACAGCAAGCATTCCATAAGGAATGTACACTATGAAATACAGAGTATATGCAGAAATACAACACATCTAAGAAATACGAAGTATACATAGATACAACACATCTATGAAATACAACAAGTCTAAGAAATACAGAGTATACAGAGATACAACACATCTATGAAATACAACACGTCTAAGAAATACAGAGTATTCAGAGATACAACACATCTATGAAATACAACATGTCTAAGAAATGCAGAGTATACAGAGATACAATACATCTCTTCCCTTAGCAAAAACAAAACAAAAACAAGAACTTAAGAACATACAAAACCATCAAGATGCTTAGGCTTAACTCTGACACGAGAAGAGCGAACTCAAACAAGAATCTCCCCCGACTTGACATTGGAATCAACATTGGCACAGTTGGACTGACCCGGTGCAGCAGAGTCAAACACAATTTCATCAAGCGGAATTTCTTAACAAACATTGGAATCATATTGACAACTCTCTCGAGAATTCCCAGGATTATGAAGCTTCAACCATTCTTTTTGATCAGTGGTGATCCAGCGCAAAACCCAACTATTTGCTCAGGGATTAACTCTTACAATATCTCATAAATGGCCCATACACATTCACCCATATCCCTAAGGCACTGGGGGTCAATTGTGTTTCGAATTTCAGTTACCAATGTCAATTATTAGTTCCTATTCAAATTTTCTCATAATTATCTAACCTTCTAATCAACTTTCCCCCTACTTGGTCGATGGACCAATTAGTTGAAGACTTGATGGCAATGATATGACATGATCGAACTTTTCTATTGATTATTTTGAATAAAAAACACTCTTTGTTCGATTAATAAAGTTTTATCAATATTATTCTTATTAATTCTATAATGCTCAATTGTGCAATGGCCCAAATACAAACAATGAATTCATTCGAGGAGAGAAAGCCATATTTAAATGTAATCGTCACACGTTCTCGCTCACATCAATAAGTACGATAACCATTTATTTGAGGTGATAGAATAAGAGACAGCAGTTTCAGTAAATATTATTCATGGAACAATATATTTGTTGGAGTAGATAAGTGAAAGGACAAAGATTTCAGAAATGTATATTTGCATGTACCGAAAATACTGACCCCAATAAGTCTGTAGGAAAACCACCCCTTGGCCAAGGGAATGGTGAGGGTCTCTTGAGATATGATCAAGGGACAAAGAGACAGGACCCAGGACAGGTTAAGGACAAGAACAGCTAGCCTCCCTGCAAGTTCTAAGCTACACCCCTAAAGATACCCCAATTATAGCAAAAGAAATTCCATATCCATCCCACCAAAATGGCAACAAATCGCATTTTCGAACAGCAGATTGACTATACCAGTAGGTGGTTCTATCACCCTCAGGTGACTTCACCCCAAACATCTGACATCTCTTTCTCATAATTTCCATTCTCACAGGTTTTTAAATCCTCTATTCATAATATATCCAAATGTTTTAAATCAATAAAGTTTATTCAGCATCTCAGCATCTTCGGAGGAAGGGATGTCCATTCCCATGATCCATCCATACTCTTCGGCAGACTGACAAATGTTCCGTGACCAATGTCCTCCACCTTCAGGCATGCTTGCTTGCTGATCACACACTTTTGCTCAACTCTGTCAGCTCTGACGTGCTCTTCTTTTTCTCTTCCCCCTCCCAATCAGCACAGCATCAGACAAAATTAGGTTTGAGTCCTCCATACTACAGTAAATGTAAATGAAATTTATTAATTATATGACAATGTTGTTTTCACTGTGTTCCTCCTCCCATTACTATTCCCAGTTATTATTACCTAGCTTTTACGCTGAAAGCGCCATAAGTTAGAATTTGTGAAGTGGATTGCATCAGTTGCGCATGCGTACTTTTTCTTTCATCTTCCGTACTTACAGAAGTGTAGGTTTTAGTTCATTTTTGTTAGTTTACATTAGTCTACGTTTGTGCAAGGCTTTTTCCCATTTGTGCATATGTGTAATGCATATTCATTTTTATTTCTACTTACTGTTAGTACATATTATGAGAGTGTTGCTTCCGAGCAAGTTTCCCCTTTATGAAACCTCGCTCCATCAATCTCCCCTTTGATGGCTTCCTAGAGCCATCATAAAATACCTACCATACCGTGTGGTATCTTTAATTGACAGCTCTGAGTCCTTATATCCCTTTTCATCTAAACCTTTCATCATTTTGTAATATTCTCCTTTCATTTCTTCTGGCTCTCTTTCTTCTCTCTTTCTCTTTTTCACATTTCTTTTATTATCTGTTTCTGCCACCTCATCCCTTCTTCTCTTATTCTTATAGCATTAGCATTAAAGCTATCATTGCTATGGAAACGAATGGTATTAATATTTTTCCTAGTAAACTACTTCCACAGGTGTTAAACCATTTACCTTTTGAGGAGAAACTCTTATCCAGTCTCTCCAAAACACCGTCAACCTCCAGTGAGATCAGTTCTGTATGTAATTCTGATATGTTTTTAATATACCCTTCTATCCCTTGACTTTTATCAGGAATATACGTAGAGTAATGTTGAGATTTTAACATACCACAGACTCCACCCTCCTTTGCCAATAGAATGTCAAGGGCAAGTCGATTTTGTAAAACAATTGATCTGATAGCCATTTCAGTATCTATCATTACTGGCCACCATCGTAATGAACACATGGTGTGCCCCCCTGTCTTTCTGCACCCTCTGTTCCTGCACAGGAAGAAATGCACTTCATGGTGCATTTCTTCCTGTGCAGGTGCATGCTGTGGTGATCCAACGATTGTGCATTTCTAAGGCTTCTTTGAGCCTTAGAAAGGCACTGGCCTGGGACCACCGCAGCACACACTGCCTGCCAGAATTAATCCAGTTATTCGGCAGGTAGTCTGACTTCGAGTTTGGCAGTTTTCCTGCAGGGCACTGGCATGGTGGCCCGCAGGAAGACTGCCAAACTCATAATCAGGTCCTAAGTGGAAGGCCTGAGTCAAAATTTGACCTTCACACTAAATCATTTTTCTGGAGCTTTTTCCCTCAATGACCAGCAAGGCACTTTGTCAGGCTGGATTCGGTACAGGTTCACTGGCTTGGATTTCAGCAAGCTTGGGTCAAATCCTGGAAGTCTGGAGCTCTTGAGCATTCAGTGGGATGAGCCTGAAATTGTATTGTAGTTCCTATATTGCCAATAGGCTCTGCGCATTGGAATAATATATCCTATAGATGTGACGTAGGACTTCTGTCTACTAGGTCTCTATCGAAATATACTAGACTTAATTGTGAGTGCCAGCTACCTCAGAGGACAATGGAAACTTTCTCGAATAAACAAGAAGGGATTAGTTTCTGACAACCGCATAAACATGACAACTTTGTTTCCTCCAAGATAAAACTGATCTTCAGAGTCGTGGAAACAATAGATAGATATTTCACTCAGTCAATCGTGCATTCTTCGTTTCACCAGAGGTACAGAGAAAATAGATAGACGGGCGTTTGCAATAAAAGGATTTATTGAACAGTCTTCTTTCTCAAGCATAAGAAATGAACTGCTACAATCGTAAAACTGGTTGTAAAACATAATGCATACAGTAGAAAGAGTAGAATAAAATAATACTGTAAGAGCATTGTATGGTTCCTAAACCATAAATAAATACATACATAAATAACAGAGGCTAAAAGTTCTCAACTGGTGCTTCTAAAATACGCCTACTCCGATGTACCTAACCTTAGCTTAGTACGAGGGAAGAAGTAAGTGAGGTGTAGAATAAATATAGTATTCTTTTGCCAAGAATGTGTCTAAGATTTCTCTTAGGGTCTAATCAGCTCTATACCTGTACTCTGTATTTGGAATGAAGACGGTCAGGCTCAGGACTCGATTTCCCAACAACCCGCAAGGGTACCTTGGAAACACTGGAGCTGGATTTATCGGCAGGAGAAAAGACAGCGTCTCTCTCAGTGCGTCTGCTGGAGGGTCGGCTTCCTTCGGCACTTGCAGTAGCAGGATGCGTCGGGCAAGTAGATAGTCGAACTGCTCCAAACTACCGTGTGCTTGCTGAGGCAAGTGTGGGCATATTTATACCGTGAAGTTGCCGAGTTTGATGTAAAGATGGACATAATAACGTCATAAAAGAGTCTCAGTTGTTTGAAAACTCCATGAGTTATTGGACAAGTCAGTTCTCGAGCAAGGGGAAGTTCCTAGCTGCTGCAGCCGAGTTTTCCAAGAAATCGTTGTAGATTTTCGGAACTAGTGGAAGTAGCCCTGCCATATTTGGACTGCATGAGCTATGCCTAAATATGGTTATGATTCTTATGCCTATATAAGGACATAGTGGTTTATACCTATATAAGGGCATGAATCGGGAAAATTACGTAGGGTCCTAAAATGGTACACAACAAAATCCAGGCCAGCTCGAGAATAAAGGTAGCCATGTTGACTCTAGATGTAGGGTTTGTCACTTCATTGAGCTTTTCCCAAAAGTTGCTCCAAACTTCTGGAACTTCTTCCTGAAGTCCTTCCTGAGGGTTCAGATTGCCTAAAACACAAATCCAAGGGTCTGGAGTCTCCATGGGAAGTCTGCACTACAATTCCCATAATGCACCTGGCCAAATCCTTAAATAGACTATTGGATGCACTCCAGGATGGGGACTCTTGGTGGAGGGGATGCAGGTGGGATCTGTTAACCTGTAGTTTGCAGGGAGTCCACCCCTTGGGCCTACAGAGTCATTCTGGTGCTGAATCCCACAGTGTGGCGCAGGAGCAGTCCTGGTGAGTGTAGTCCGCTTGGTGCAGGCCAGGGCGTCAGCAGGGCAGTCTTCTCTTCTTGTTTCTTCAAGCAGCGGAACTGAGGAGCTATGCAGCTCTCCCATATTTATCCATGGTTCCTGGGTGTCACGCAGGGGGGCACCCCTGGCCAATGGGATGCAGGGTACCACCCAGGTGTATGACCCCTTACTCCAAATTGTAGTATATTCCTATCCCAGAAAGCATAATTCTTTCAAAATCCAGAATGGAGGAATTCTCTCCAGAGGAGCTGGATGAGGGTAACCCAACATACTGGTGGAGCTAATTTTCCTTAACACTCCCTTTCCAACTCTCTCTCTAATCTATTTACAGAAGCTCCTGTGTGGCTGAAAAAGCCGGCTGTAGGGGTGGGCCTGTGCCATACTAAAGTGACATTCTCCCCTTGAAGACCAGTTTGGCTAACCCTCACCCCATTCCTGCCATCTGCTCTGTAGCTTGTACTTCTCCGCCCATAGGAAACCTATTGTGTTCTCTTACAGGACACTACACTCCTCAACAGGCAACACTGACACAGCCTGAGAGTGTAATAGCTTCTTTCCTATAATAGGTATTACACATCCAACAGTGGCAAGTTGTGTTTATTCTAATTATTAGTTTGATACCTTGAAGTATATTTTTTTACATGGCTCCTATCAATATTTATGTTTAAATAATATATTACAATGTTAGCCTATGGAGCCATTCACTACAATAGGGAAAATGTAATCAGCAGTTTTTCCCTCACCAGGGCATATGAAACATATTTTATAATGTTTATGCTTAATATATACTGGAAACTTATAGGTAGGTGGAATCCCTCTAGTCCTAGGGACTTACAGGGTCTGTCAGTGGCAATTGTAATTAGACCAATACCTTTACAGCAGAGCACTGGCCCAGGGCCCAATAAGCAGAGCCCAGGGCACAGTCAGGGTCAGTTACCACCAGTACCAAGCGAAAAATGGGAGTGATCAGGGCAAAAAGGATGACTTTCTCACATTTGGTTTCTGTGACTCTTTCAATTAGATCATGAAATTCTTTTTACTTGCCAATAATTTCACTTAGCATCATGTTTTCTGTTTCCCTTTGTAGATTGTGCCACATCATAAAAGCCATCAGTATTTGGACGATCGGGTCCATGGACACTCCAATGTCACTCTACTGCTTCATTAAAGACTCTCAAACTAGTGGTTCAGGTTCAGGTTTTTGGCCAGTTTTCATTTATTTTTGGGTCTTTTCCTATTGAGTTGTACATCTTTTTGCTTACTGTACCAAGTAAGGATTAGAAAGCAGTATGAGGGAGAAATTGTGAGTGTTCTCACAGAAATTCTTTGAAATTCCCAAACTATGGGGCATTGTCTTTGATAAAGGTGTGATGGAAAATAGCCACAGTTCAGATTCAGTCAACAAGATTGCTAGGAGATACCAATAGATTTTAATGAGCTTGGAGATTCATTCACCACTCTTTTAAGGCTGAGATGCAGACTGAAAACAGGCTTTCGGTGATGGCACCACTATGAGCTCAAAGCATGCTGGAGATAAATATACGCCATGCAATTAATTACTGATCATTTCAAAAAAATTGGGGGATACACGCTTTCACTTAGCAGTGCTCTATTATCCTACACTTAGATTGAGGCCTGTACGCTTCAATTGGAATTTCATTTATTTTTTATAGGTAAGATGTACTTGTAGAAATACAAAACTCAAAAAGTATTTACTAACAAGACGAGCATGTACACAAATATTGGTTAAAACTATTTCAAACAAACATGTTAATGCCTCATTTATTTAGACCTTCACTTTGGACAATTATTACTAAAGGAGAGTAAAACAGGAAGTGTTTTGTGAATGGACGAGCCATTTGGTAAGGGTTTTTGTATCCCGCTGGTGTGCCGTACTGTAGCCTGCCAACTTGGATGGTCGCTGGTCAGCAGGCAGGAGAAGTGAGTGACTTACTACTATGTGGAGGTGCCGCTCATTCAGCTGTCTGTGAAGTGTGCTGCTTTGCTGTCTTCACGACGAAAGGAAAGTCCGCCTAACATCAAACCCTGTTTGTCTGGCCGCCGCCTCCCCTCAACAAGGACTCGCTGGTGTGAGCGCGTCCTGCAATCGGCAGGACTATCCAAACGCTCCCAGCTAGAGTCCCCAGGGTAGAGGCTAGGGGCAAATACCATCAGTGAGCCGGGGGACTGCGAGGACCAGCATTCTCCACGCACCTTAGCTGGTTCCTCTTCCCCCGGCGGCCACGCCCACGGACACGCCCACCGCCTACCTGCATTTAACCTTTCGCGACACCCGCTTCGCGGGTGCCGCTCATTCAGCTGTCTGTGAAGTGTGCTGCTTTGCTGTCTTCACGACGAAAGGAAAGTCTGCCTAACATCAAACCCTGTTTGTCCGGCCACCGCCTCCCCTCAACGAGGACTCGCTGGTGTGAGCGCGTCCTGCAATCGGCAGGACTATCCAAACGCTCCTAGCTAGAGTCCCCAGGGTAGAGGCTAGGGGCAAATACCATCAGCGAGCCGGGGGACTGCGAGGACCAGCATTCTCCACGCACCTTAGCTGGTTCCTCTTCCCCCGGTGGCCATGCCCACGGACACGCCCACCGCCTACCTGCATTTAACCTTTCGCGACACCCGCTTCGCGGGTGCCGCTCATTCAGCTGTCTGTGAAGTGTGCTGCTTTGCTGTCTTCACGACGAAAGGAAAGTCCGCCTAACATCAAACCCTGTTTGTCTGGCCGCCGCCTCCCCTCAACGAGGACTCGCTGGTGTGAGCGCGTCCTGCAATCGGCAGGACTATCCAAACGCTCCCAGCTAGAGTCCCCAGGGTAGAGGCTAGGGGAAAAATACCATCAGCGAGCCGGGGGACTGCGAGGACCAGCATTCTCCACGCACCTGCTGCTTTGCTGTCTTCACGACGAAAGGAAAGTCCGCCTAACATCAAACCCTGTTTGTCTGGCCGCCGCCTCCCCTCAACGAGGACTCGCTGGTGTGAGCGCGTCCTGCAATCGGCAGGACTATCCAAACGCTCCCAGCTAGAGTCCCCAGGGTAGAGGCTAGGGGCAAATACCATCAGCGAGCCGGGGGACTGCGAGGACCAGCATTCTCCACGCACCTTAGCTGGTTCCTCCTCCCCCGGTGGCCACGCCCACGGACACGCCCACCGCCTGTCATGTATTCCTATAGGTTCTGAATCGATCCCCCTATTCCTGACCCTATTCTGGTTAAACTAACTATCAAGTTAACTAACAGTCAGCCCATGAGGCAAGAACAGCCCCCATGATGCAGATACCGTTATCTGACGCAGTCACACTACGGCACAGGAACGTGTTATCTGATTAGGTCATAACGCTTGAGATCTAATTAGACAAGCGACATTCCTCCAGCCCCTGATAAGGCATACGACGTTCTCATAACAAATCAAACCTATGACAACCTGGAAAATCCGTGCGGCCATTGTTTTGATTTCACAGAGAACTTTAGTAAAGAATGTGCTAACGAGCAAGTCGTATGACATCTTTATTGACGTATCTATGTCCATCCTTACGTCAATCTCGGCACCTTTAAGGTATAAATATTGCCGATCTTGCCCTATGCAAACACACGCGTGGTGACAAGACGGAGCAGCCATACTTGCCGAAGCCGAGAGCAGAAGCAGACCCCGCTGGCAGCAGCCCCGCCTTCCTGACGCGCTGAGAGACGTGCTGCTATCTCAAGCCGAGAGACCCAGCACCGGCGTTTCTGGGCAGCCCTCGCAGGCAGCCTGGAATATCGAGAGCAGAGAAAGAGATACCATTCCTCATTCATCCTAACTTCCAGGTACAGAACTGAATAACCCCTCACAGAGAATTCTTTAGTTATTCACTTGGCAAAAACAAACTTAACTTAAACTGTAACTTTCTATTCCCGCCCACGCATTAGACTTAGGTCAGGTACACGGGGTAGGCGTATTTAGAAACACCAGTTGAGTACGTTTAGTCAAATGTATATGTGTATGTAAATATATTTTAATCATTTTAAACATCATATGGCTCAGAAACCATATCAATGTTTTTACAGTATTATTTTATACTATTGCTTTTAATGTATGCACTTTACTTAACTATAAGTATTGCAATAATATCGATCCATTTCTCTTGTACGAGAAAAGAGACTGATCAATAAATAACACCTTTTTATTGAACACGCCCGTCTCTTCCTTTTCTCTATAATCTGATGAGACTAAGAATGCACGTACTGACTGAGTAAAATAATTGCCTTGTGCTCACACGACTCTCGAGATTGACTCTTGATTAGGGGAGAGCAAAGTTGTCATGTTCTATGGTTGTCAGAAACTAAATCCCTTCTTGTCTAATCAGGGAAGTTAATTCCTCCTTGAACATTCGAGAAAGTTTCTAGCGAACTCTGAGCTACGCTGGCAAACCCAAAAATTAAGTCTAGTATCGACAGTAGTAGACCTAGTTAACGTCTGGTCTAGGCCTTTACTGCTGTAGGTATTATTCCAATGCGCAGAGCCTATTGGGAAAATAGGAGCTACACTACATGGCGCCCAACGTGTTTGGAAAGGGCGATAAAACTAACGTAAGACATTTAGAGTAACTCAGTCGTGCTTTCTCACTCAGACCCCTTTTTCCATTATACTCCAAAGACGTCTGGAGTGGGTGAAAGGTAATATCCTCCAAAACCTCGCAGGAGGGAACTCCTATGTATGGTTCTTGGTATAGTCAACGTTGAAGGATAAAAACATTCCCAAAATATTGTGCATCTAATCTCTGTTTCCATAAAGAAACCTGATCTGCAAACAAACATAATACCATCCTGTCTGTAAAATGGCAGAGAGTGATGATGAAAGAGAGGCAGTTAGATTAGCAACTGAACTCGCAGATGCTGATGCTACCATGCAAGCAGCAGACCCGAATATAACACTCATTCCGGTCATTAAAAGGAGATCTATAACCTTAAAAATTATAGAAAATAGACTGACACCTAGAGGTGGCACAGTCATATTCGTAATCGAGGCACACGAATATCGGCAGACAGAGGTATACTATACATGGATACATTTTCCAGCAGCAAATGCTGTAACAAAGTACTTCCACTATTACAAAATAGAGGTTCCACCCGACATTTACACTCCTTTCGAGGAGGTGGAAGTACCACTCAAATTCCAAGAGCATTTGCTCTTATTTGATGGCGCCCTAATACATAACAATCACATTACAAGGCTCGGTCCTTTAGGAAGACCAGGAGCAATGTGGCCGGTCTTAGCCGGATACACACCACATCCAGACATCGAAAGAATGCCTGCAGCAGAGCTGTTAATACAGCTAAAACAACTACTAAAAATTCATAGACAATTAGTTCAGTATGTAATGCGGACTTCAACAATTCAGCCAGCGATTAAACTTCCACAGCTGACCCCTCACCAGGGGAACACAAATAAAATTACACCACAGAACATCCAATCCTGCCTAGGTAAAGTTCCAGCTAAACGGGAACAGATACCATTCTGGTTAGCACAGAAAATTACCCAAATAGAGGCGGTGTTTCCTGACACCACCCCATTGGAAAAACACAGGATTCTGACTATATGTCTCCCAATGGGAATCGCACCACACATTGAGGACTGTGACACTTGGGGTACAGTCTTTGCTTCCATCTACACAAAAACGCACGGTGTTCCATCCATTTCGGTAATACCAGATGTGCTAAAACAAATTCAAGATGAATACGGTCCAGAACCTGCTTTAACCCTTGGTATGAAATTACTAAAAGACTTCAAGCAGGTCTCGGCTATATTATTAGCCAACATAAAAGGTGAGGCAGCAAACGTGGCGATCCGCCAGAGGTTAAAAGAGACAGATATAGCAGACCAACCAGCTGAAATTGCCAGAATCATAGAAAAATCCTATGAAGAACTAGGCAGAGATAGTCTAGGTGGAATACCAGTAAAACCGCAACTGACTACAAGTCCAGAAAAAATATTTTTTAATAATAATTCACCAAAAAAGAACTGGGATGGAAACAAACAATCCAATCCTAAAGAAAAGAAATTCCAGTCCCGAGGGAGGTCTCCCAGGCGAAGAGAGAAATCTCTAAACCAAAGACAGAGGTCACCGCAGAGTGACCCCTCTGGGAATAGATATAACCTTAGAAATAGGGATAATATTAAAAAACCTGATAGATATCAAGACATTGATACACGTCCCTCTCAATCTTTTCAGACTTCCTCGCAGAAATCGGAAAGAAGAGGACGATCAGAAGAGCACGCCAAGTCCAAAGACAAGGAACCTGCTCAGCTAAAAAAGAAATTACAATTTCCAAAAAAGAAGGTAGCCAGTATCAAGGTAGTTAAAAATGCCGAGAATACTGAGGACACAACTGAAAAACGGAGAATGGGCTCAGACAATGCTAGACAGCGCAGCAGAGGTGAGCATAGCTCGCAAAGTCCTTATGAATCATCTGGAGACAGTGGACACTAATGAATACCTTCAAGTGGAAACTGCAGACACCAGAGTTAGCAAGCCCCACAAGATATACGAGATAACATTACGTATAGAGGGAGATAAGACTAGGAAAATAAGGGGACTATTTTGGGATAACCTCTCAAAGGGTTATGACATCCTTCTAGCTGAAAAAGACTGGCCACCAGAGTTTGTCAGGGAGTGCCCTCATGGCGAAGAAGTAATTATGCCTGCTTTCTCGAATCAAATCCCGATTCATAAAAAATACACACTTGCTAGAAAGTGGGCAGTGGCCTTAGCACCTGCTTTATATAAAAATCATGTAGGATGGGATGAGGACTCCCCTCCTCACAAAATCCAGTTAAAATCACAACCTACTGCACAAAGGCAGTACCCAATTAAGCAAGAAGCTACAAAACAGGTAAATGAAATACTAGATCAGCTAGAATACCAGGGGGTGATTGAAACTTGCACCTCACAAATGAACAATCCTTTGTTTCCGGTCTCCAAACCAGACAATTCATATCGTCTAGTTTTGGATTACCGACACCTTAACACATGTTGCAAAACCTTTGCAGTGCAAAACTCACACAGTGCTGCACTAATGAATAACATAGTGCGCAAAAAATACAAAACAACCTTGGACATCTCCAATGGATTCTTTTGTCAAAACATAGCACCAGAGAGCAGATCTTTAACTGCATTCTCAGTAAATGGCACTCAAAAGCAATTCTGTCGGTTGGCCCAGGGGTACAAGAACAGCCCGGGGGTATTCTCAGCGAGAGTAACAGAATTACTACAACTATATGATGATGAAGCATTATCTTATGTCGATGACATTTACTTAACAGATGATGACTTGGAGACTCACTTGAAAAGGGTGAACACCATAATACTTGGGTTCGCTGCAGAGGGTTACAAATTCAACTTTAAAAAGTCCAGAATTGCCCATCTGACGGTCCTATTCTTAGGATATGAGTTATCAAGTGAAGGCAAAAGCTTGGCTGACAATTTCCTAGAGAAATGTGCCGTAATCCAAGCTCCTAAAACACTAAAAAACCTACAGTCAATTCTAGGTTTCCTAAATTTCGGAAGAACATACATTGCAAATTACGCAGAAAGGGTCAAACCCCTTTATGATCTAATTAAACCAGACTTTAAAAGATCCAATTGGACTCAAACACACACAGAAATTTTGAGATCCTTACAAACAGACATGCTAATTAAAACAAAATTAGAAACACGTGATAACACACGCAATCTTGTGATTCGAGTCATCCCAGGGAGATGCGGATTCACATACCTGACTTCTAATGAAGGAGAAAAGGTACCAATTGCATTCAAATCACACTTGTACACTAAGGCTGAAATGAAATTTAGCCCAACGGAAAAAATTCTTACAGCAACACAGACAGCTATAGCAAAAGAACGAGCCCTGGCACAAGGTAAACGAATAATAATCGTGACACCAATACCAGCCTTAGAGGCGGTAACAAAGGCAAGCATTCCAAATGCTAAAGCACTCCATCCAAGATGGATACAATGGGCTAACTCTCTTGCTGCAACAGACGTGGTGTACGAATTTGATCCTTATTTAAAAACACAAGAATTTCTCCAATATGAATTTGAATGTCCTCCGCCAACCGAAATTCTGCCTCTAGATCACTACGGCTGTATAATATATACAGACGGATCAGCACAACCCGCAGTAGGGGGTAAACAAGCTCACAGTGCTGCGTGCGCGATTGTTAAAGGTCGTTGGCACGAAGGGAAATTTAAACCAACCCTCACTAAAACACAATCCCTAGGAGATTGTACAGCTCAGCGAGCTGAACTACTAGCATTCAAGATGGCGCTTGAAAATACCGATCGAGAATTCCCCACACTCATAGTGTGTGATTCGTATTATTGCGTTCAGTCTTACAATGAATACTTGCAGATCTGGCTTCAGAACGGTTTCAAGGATGCGAAAGGTGGCACAATCAAGCATAAAATGCTCTGGGAACAAGTAGCTCTTTTACAAAAAGAACTACCAAAGACTCACGTGATACATACACTGAGTCATCAACGTGATGGCGTTCACGTTGCAGGGAATTCATTGGCTGATGAGGCCGCGAAGGCAGCTGTGCAAACGGCTTCCGTAGCTGCCGTCACCAGGTCAAAAACAAAAATAGACAGCGAAATATTACAAGCTGTCAGCGCTTCAGAAAAGGATTCGATAGAACCACTCCCTAAAGGCTTTCCAGTAAAATACTCATACATAACTGATGCAAACAATGTTCCTTTTGCTCAAATCCCTGGAGTGGGGGATAGGGCAATTCCAAACATGGAACATAGGTTAGGACTAATAATAGCGGCACACGAAGGGCTTGCTTCTATCCATGCTGGCGTCTCAGCCACAGTATCATTATTAAAACAGAGATACTGGTGGCCACAAATGAGAAGACAAATGAGGAACTATGTTCTAGCATGTGAAATATGTCAAAAAATGAAAGTATCAACGGTGAGACGTCCAGCGCAGACGCCCCTTCTAATCTCAGATAAACCATTAGCCTGTGTTTATCTAGACCACTGCGGTCCCTTACAAAGGGATGGTAACTATAAATATATCTTGGTCGCAGTGGACTCATGCACGAGATTCATATGGATGTGGCCCCAGCGAACGGCTGACGCCAGAACTGTTATAAAAGATTTGCGAGTCTTTATCGGCACATACGCAATTGGCATGCTGCATTCGGACAATGGTCCTGCTTTTAGCTCTCGGGCTTATAAGGAGGCCATGGTCAGCATGGGCGTGCAATTGCGGTACTCTTGTCCATTTCACCCTGAGGGGAACGGAATTGTTGAAAGAAAAAACCGTGACATAAAGCAATCTATAACGGCAAAGGTATTAGGTTGGGAGCTGGGTGGGTCAAACATCTAATAAGTGTCCAACGTAGTCTAAATAACTTGCCAAGAAATTCTCTGAAGGGATTCAGTCCGTACGAATTATTATTTGGAACTAGGATGTTGATCTCTGACCTTGATAGTCAGACTTCAGTGGTTAAAGAAAAAAGCTTTGATGTCAAAGACCGTTTGGCTATTTTGCAGGACTTAAACAAAACAAGAAAAGACCTGAGCAACATACAGTTGAAACAACAGCCAACGACCACTGAAGAATCACCACCTGTCCCAGCAAGACCTGTCTGGATTCCAAAAGTCGGGGATCTAGTCAGGGAAAAGATCGCGGTAAAGAAGGAATTTGGGCCTTCCTACAGAAAAGCAGTTCCTGTCTTGTCTGTCAACGGGACAAGATCAGTTGTACTACCGCCACTTGCTGGTAAAAAGGAGAACCGAGTTGTATCCATCGACCTGGTAAAACCACAACATGTGGCCGATAACAAACAGTAGGCCAAGTGGACTCCCAATAAGTAGCAGAACACCAAGGTTTGCTACCAGCACAGAGGTCCTAACAAAAAGGCTCATCACATTCGAAACGCCTAAAGAAGAACAAGAAGGACTATGCAACAATGCAATAGAACTCAGACCTCTTAAAACCCAAATAAAGACATTTAGCAGAGACACAGCCATCATCAAAATCCTTTAAAGACAAAGCTAAGGAACTTTTGAAACATCTGAAAGAAACATATCTGGTTTCTCCATGGATTGAATTTTGGGTGGGTTTTGGTGCATTTATCCTCATACTTTGGCTCATCATGGTATTTACTTTGGGACGCTTCATTGAGGGAAAATATGCTAAAATGGACACAGCAAGTCAGAACATCAACTTGGTCCTCAAACCACACACATCTTCACACGTCGAGAAAAGAGAACTTTCTTCAGCCAACTTCACAGCCAATCCTATACCTGGTGGGGTAGCCTGGGACAACACTGACTATGAAATTTATGGTCCGGTCGAGATCCTGAAATATCCACACCAAATCAAGATCTCCTTGAGTGACTTTGCAAAACCAAACTCATTTGCTGATGATTGGGACTTCGAAAGTATTAACAACATGATGTCTGACTTAGTAATGTCTGCTAAATTTACAAAACATGATTATTTGCAAGGTTCTACAAATTATGATAGTATGTATTGCTATAACCATTATGGTAACCATTTTTTACATAAATCTGCACAACCTAGAAATGTTTTAAGTTATAATCAATGGGAACATTGTGCTACACCTCCAAAAGGAAGCTCTAGAACCGTATATGACAAATATTCATATTTTTCAGGTTTTAACATAAGTAATGCTGAAACATTTTATTTTAAATTGTCAAACAAGACAGGGATGAAAACCATGATAACCAACACAAAATTGATATATTCAGATTCATTCTTTGAAAAAATGAATACATTTGGATTTGATTATTGGGACAAAAATGTTGATTTGAAAAGTGTTTGGGGTACAAAAGAATGGCAAGTACAGGGTATAGAAGCTTTGTTTAGAGCCTGCATGATCCCAGAACAAATGATATTTTTAAATGACACTGTTCAACAAACCACCTGTCTTGGCTTAGCCAAAATCAAAGATTTAATTAAACCGTCTATTCCAAAGCCAACAATGTTTAGCAATAGCTCTGATACAGATGAAGAGATAGACGTAAACCATATACTAAACCAAAACAGAACACATCCTGATTGGAAACAATGGTTGATCTGGCCCACAGATACAAATAACTGTCAAGATAGATTCCTGAATAAAACACAGGGTTTCAAAATGACCAGGCCAGACCCTAGATATCCCCAAAGACATCACCCAGGGATAATAACAACCTACAGTGTGGGCAAATTATGCCTTCAATGGCTACAAACTTCCACACTGCCTGAAATTAAGCAACACCTAACTTTACTTACTGATGGTGCTGACTTGCGTGATTTCATAATGGGACCACGCAAACAGCGTCAAAAGCGTTTCATAGCAGCCTCTGTATATGCAGCATACAATGAGGCCTGGAAGGTTACTCAAATTGAGACAGCAGAAAGAATACGGGAAATTGACCGTATTAATTTGGAAAAATCACTATCTGTAGTGGACAATGGGTTAATGACTCTATCCTCCAGAATTTTTTCATTGGACAGCATTGTGTCTTCAGCAATCGATATATTATCGCAAGACTTACTGTTATTACAACATGGTCAGTCACAATTGCGTTCCATTGTACAGCTTGGCTGGACGTTACAAAATCTGCGTTCAGGCTATGTGCCTTGGCGTTTAATCAACACAACGTCACTATTCCAAATCTTTAACCTTACTGATAGACAAATCGGTATGGCGCAAAAGGGTGCTGATTATACAATCTTGAGCATTGAAAAACTAGAAAGATTACCAATGACAATGTCAGAACGACCTGTCAGTGAATGGATAATCCACGGAATCATAAATATTCCAATCTCAACCTTCAGGTTTCAATACTGCCAAAAATATATACAGGCTGGCATGTACGAGAAATTGGGAAAGGGGTACCTTAAAACAACTTGGAACCTGCCCTATTCACATGCATGTGTCAGTAATAAAGGACAGAAAGTGTTTCTTAGTGGCAACAATTGTGCTATGTCACTAAGCGGCACGCTTCTGTGTAACGGTATTAGTTTGCACGGAGCCTGTGAAGGGAATTCATACAACCTTTCATGTCACCAGCAAGGCGCACCTGCAACTGAAATAGAACCATTCTTTCAAAGACTCTATAATGGGAGTTACATTCTTATTGTAGACCGCAGATGTTGTAGTCTTATGCCCGGGACTCCTTATCTAGTCACTACGACGGCGAAGGTCAAGTGCTGTGGACGTTCTTTATTCCCCAGCTCCTTTCCAGACAGGGAGGCAAGGGCATGGCCCAGTTTGAAAATTACTTCTATTCGAATAGATACTTTAAGCAGAATGAAAACAGTGCTTCTTCAGACGCCTACAAGGCTCACGTCATCAAAAGAAACGTATGATCTACAAGTCGCAAGGACGACTGCAGAGATACATACATTATTATCAACTAATTCCCCCGTACATTTCGCGGAAATCCTCAGCGAAATCTTAAATATTTCTGATACCAATGGGATCTCAGGGGTATTTAAGACAGTATTTTCGATGGCATTAACACCATTCAAAGCCATACTGGGTATTTTTCCAGATTTCGTCCATTCGATTTTTGGCGGACTTCCCCTGATCCTGGGACTAATTGCAGGAATCCTATTCTTAGTCCTTATTTTTCGTTATGGCAACCCATGTCACAGATCAAACTCTCGCGACAATGGAAGATACGATCCTAGCCATTGGATACCGGGACCGGATATCAAAAATCCTGGGACTCTCCCGGCTTAGAGACCTAAACATGACTTGGTTTCTATCATTTCGACCAATGTGGCAAAGGTGTGTTTTACCTGTACTAAGGTGTCTGCTATGCGGAGAAGAATGCGTGTTAGACACCTGTCTGACGCTACAATCGGATGCGCCAGTGGATGCAGATACACTGTTGGTTCCTACCAAGGTTCACGCTTTGTGCTGCCCTCAAAGGCTGCCAATCCTGATGACGGCATTCCTGGAATCTTCACCACTGCGATTGAAGAGTAGTGAAGTTCAAGATGAAAGCAGCATCGAACAGGTACGACCTTCTGTCAGCAATGCGAATCAGAATGTCAATGCAGACAATCATGCGCACGAATGCATGGTTACCCCTATTTCCGACTTAGTGGAACTTTCCCATGAAGCTGTTGACAGTTTTTTCGAAAGCCTGAATGATATGATGTTCTCTCCAGAACAGAAATAGAGACTTTTGAGCAAGCTCGCACACGGCGTTCCCTGAATTCGGCCTTCAACTTTAAAAATAAAGTCACATGAACAATTCTTCCCACCAGTTCACGGACAACAATTTTTTAGCAGCCCCAAATTATTTTTCAGAAATTTTTCGGGACACTTATCTTCTGCTTAAAGTAAGAAACTATTCCTAGAGAACTAAGATTTCTATTTTTAGATACTTTATAAACTTTAGTTGCCCGCTGGGATGTTCACAAATATTTTATTATGTGATGAGATGGTCTCGAACTTCCTTTCTGTATAGCTATATTAAGAGCCATTTCATGTGTATTTTTCAAATACCAAATTAGCAATAATGCATACAAATGCGTGTTTACTTTTGCATTTAATTCATAGCTTAAGTGCATACAATATATATGACTGCAATTTTTCAGTATATTTGAAAATTTCAAAATGCATTTATGTATTTTGGGGTGGTAAGGTATACACTATACTCTATAGTATGTTGTACTATGTTATACTATGCATAGATTAGTAAATATGTCCATAGTTAGCGTGGAGTGGGTGTCATGTATTCCTATAGGTTCTGAATCGATCCCCCTATTCCTGACCCTATTCTGGTTAAACTAACTATCAAGTTAACTAACAGTCAGCCCATGAGGCAAGAACAGCCCCCATGATGCAGATACCGTTATCTGACGCAGTCACACTACGGCACAGGAACGTGTTATCTGATTAGGTCATAACGCTTGAGATCTAATTAGACAAGCGACATTCCTCCAGCCCCTGATAAGGCATACGACGTTCTCATAACAAATCAAACCTATGACAACCTGGAAAATCCGTGCGGCCATTGTTTTGATTTCACAGAGAACTTTAGTAAAGAATGTGCTAACGAGCAAGTCGTATGACATCTTTATTGACGTATCTATGTCCATCCTTACGTCAATCTCGGCACCTTTAAGGTATAAATATTGCCGATCTTGCCCTATGCAAACACACGCGTGGTGACAAGACGGAGCAGCCATACTTGCCGAAGCCGAGAGCAGAAGCAGACCCCGCTGGCAGCAGCCCCGCCTTCCTGACGCGCTGAGAGACGCGCTGCTATCTCAAGCCGAGAGACCCAGCACCGGCGTTTCTGGGCAGCCCTCGCAGGCAGCCTGGAATATCGAGAGCAGAGAAAGAGATACCATTCCTCATTCATCCTAACTTCCAGGTACAGAACTGAATAACCCCTCACAGAGAATTCTTTAGTTATTCACTTGGCAAAAACAAACTTAACTTAAACTGTAACTTTCTATTCCCGCCCACGCATTAGACTTAGGTCAGGTACACGGGGTAGGCGTATTTAGAAACACCAGTTGAGTACGTTTAGTCAAATGTATATGTGTATGTAAATATATTTTAATCATTTTAAACATCATATGGCTCAGAAACCATATCAATGTTTTTACAGTATAATTTTATACTATTGCTTTTAATGTATGCACTTTACTTAACTATAAGTATTGCAATAATATCGATCCATTTCTCTTGTACGAGAAAAGAGACTGATGAATAAATAACACCTTTTTATTGAACACGCCCGTCTCTTCCTTTTCTCTACAATCTGATGAGACTAAGAATGCACGTACTGACTGAGTAAAATAATTGCCTTGTGCTCACACGACTCTCGAGATTGACTCTTGATTAGGGGAGAGCAAAGTTGTCATGTTCTATGGTTGTCAGAAACTAAATCCCTTCTTGTCTAATCAGGGAAGTTAATTCCTCCTTGAACATTCGAGAAAGTTTCTAGCGAACTCTGAGCTACGCTGGCAAACCCAAAAATTAAGTCTAGTATCGACAGTAGTAGACCTAGTTAACGTCTGGTCTAGGCCTTTACTGCTGTAGGTATTATTCCAATGCGCAGAGCCTATTGGGAAAATAGGAGCTACACTACACGCCTACCTGCATTTAACCTTTCGCGACACCCGCTTTGCGGGTGCCGCTCATTCAGCTGTCTGTGAAGTGTGCTGCTTTGCTGTCTTCACGACGAAAGGAAAGTCCGCCTAACATCAAACTCTGTTTGTCTGGCCGCCGCCTCCCCTCAACGAGGACTCGCTGGTGTGAACGCGTCCTGCAATCGGCAGGACTATCCAAACGCTCCCAGCTAGAGTCCCCAGGGTAGAGGCTAGGGGCAAATACCATCAGCGAGCCGGGGGACTGCGAGGACCAGCATTCTCCACGCACCTTAGCTGGTTCCTCTTCTCCCGGCGGCCACGCCCACGGACACGCCCACCGCCTACCTGCATTTAACCTTTCGCGACACCCGCTTCGCGGGTGCCGCTCATTCAGCTGTCTGTGAAGTGTGCTGCTTTGCTGTCTTCACGACGAAAGGAAAGTCCGCCTAACATCAAACCCTGTTTGTCTGGCCGCCGCCTCCCCTCAACGAGGACTCGCTGGTGTGAGCGCGTCCTGCAATCGGCAGGACTATCCAAACGCTCCCAGCTAGAGTCCCCAGGGTAGAGGCTAGGGGCAAATACCATCAGCGAGCCGGGGGACTGCGAGGACCAGCATTCTCCACGCACCTTAGCTGGTTCCTCTTCCCCCGGCGGCCACGCCCACGGACACGCCTACCGCCTACAAGTATATAATTAATACCATTAGAACCGTGACGCGGGACGTGCGCGGGGCGGAGCTCGGGGCGAAGACAGGGCAAAGAGCGGGCCGTTTGAGGCCGTTCGAGAACGTAAGAGACCGGTCCGGGCCCCTTCCCTAACCTTTACATTTTCGTACCTCTATCACAGGAACTTACATAAGCTATCTCTCGGCACTCAACCATCCATCTAATAATATCAACTAAAGTCCTGGCACAGCCAATTTAGTGAAAATGAACATGAGGGGAAGCAAACAAAAAAAACTGAAAAAGACAGGGATAGGAGAACAATTGTTGGGTCCAATGGATGATTTTATCACCAAAGCTAATACATTCATTGACCAAAGTATCAGCCTGATTGAGGGTAAAGTATCAACTGAACTTGCGATTGCAAGGCGATCCTCATTGGGCCTACTAGCAATTGCAAGAACACCAGAAATACACTCTCCCTCAATCCAAACCATAGTGGCCAACAATAGGCTTAGCCTTCCAAATGTCGTAGACCTTTCAGCCTCAAAACTCTCTGTAACTTTCTCAGAAAGCGAGTTAGAGAAAACACCTGAAATATTCCCTGATCATACCCCGGAAAAAGTAAGACAAGCAAGAGGGAGGAGGGAGGGAGCTATAAAAAAAGGAAAGATACGGAAAAGGTAGATAATACTGCAAATAAGGAAACGGACGATCATACTGATTTGATTGACATCACAAATTCGGTAGGTCCATCTTACCAAATCCCTGACCCAGCCAACAACTGTGTAACGATTCATCAACCACCACAGAACATCCCAGATACTATCACCCAAGAATCCCCCCCTCTTTAATAATTGGCAAGGACAATGGAGCATCAAGGCTAATAAAGGAAATAGCTTCCCTGCTAGATTCCTATGTTCGCCCAATAGAAACTAGACTGCTTAACATCGAGTCGCAACTGACAAAACTCGCTGGCTGCCCTAATCCCAGGGAGTGCAAAAAGCGGGGATAAATAACTCGTTCACATTAGGCCCACAAAAGAAAGCTACAACTTTAGCCTGCCCGTCGCCTAAACAACAACTGACAGCAAAGGGTCCTACAATAGCAAAAGTTCCCACAGTACCGAAACCCACTCCCAATGTCCTTACAATTCCCCCTCAGATTAATACCGCACCAAAAACACCGTTACCAAGTACGCCAGCTATAAAAACACCGGCCCCCAAAACTCCCGCTATCAAAAAAACAAATCCCCCACCAAATAAAGGAGCTATGAGAGGGACCATTGGTAGCAGGCCCCCCCTAAATCTGCCACCTGAGGCATGTCCATACGTGGTAGTGATGACGGGGGTACCTGAACTAACGGGGGAGGGGGCAGAACCAAACTGGTCGTTAAAAAATAAGGTACAACATTGGCTGAACATAAATCGACCCACTCCGCCAAACTGGATAACTAGGATAACATCAGTACGCAGGACCCCTTGGGTGGGACATAGGAAAAAAAGCATACAGGGAGATTGTATAGTGATCACCTTTGAGGACCCAAGCGTAGTAGAGCACATTTGTTCTTGGGAATACCACAATACAAGCGGCGGGATCGATACAAAAACCCTTTCCTTTTTTTACCCAAAAAGACACAATAACATCTACTCCCAAGAATTTGATAATATTTGGCGTAAAGCAGTCTAGTTGGTTGGTTGGTTCAACCATGAATGCACTAAGGCGCAAACCAACTTAAGAAAGGCGCTTGGTAAATCGAGCAGAGATCAGCTAGAGATACAACATCTCAGGCGAGAGTATAATAAGGCCAGAAAAACAAGGAAAAAAGAGCTGAAACTGACTCTATGGGACGATTTGTATAAAAGCGCACTCATGAAACACAGTCAGTCCTTTTGGCGAATAGTGAAGTCTCCCCTCCTATCGGATTCCACTCCCCAGATCGACGTTGCTATCGACGAGGTAACCTGGGTAAACCACTTTTCAAAAATTTTAGAACTAACACCTTTAACAGGAGAACTCCAACATATTGTCTCTCCGGTAGTATACCCAATAGCGATAGTTTTCGAGCTACAAGACCTCGAAATGGCACTGCAGTTGAGTAAGAGCGGCAAGGCACCTGGCCCCGACGGGGTCCCAGTAGACCTATTTAAACATCTTCCTGATCTCTGGGCCCCCATACTCACCCGAGTTTGCACTGCAGCGGCGAAAATGGGATTGTTGGAGTCATGGTCAAGCTCTATCATGGTTCCCATCTTTAAAAAAGGGGCTCGCCAAGAACCGAAATGTTATCGCCCTATCTCGCTGTTAGACTCTCTGGGCAAGGTAGTTGGCAGAGTAGTCCTAGAAAAATTACAGCAATGGGCAAAAGATAAAAACATCCTTTCGGATTTACAATTCGGATTTAAGGAAGGACTCGGAACTGTGGAACAGGCCCTTAACTTAAGCATGATAGTTTCCAAATACATCCACGCAAAGCCAGGGACAATGTACATGGTATACGTGGACTTGTCCTCCGCGTTTGATTGCGTGTCTCATGCGAAGCTTTGGACCCTGCTAGGAAAAATAGGGGTGGACCCGCCCCTTCTGGATTTTCTAAGGGAGCTATATGGTGAAGCCTCTGCAAGAGTACGCTACGGAATAAAAGGAGAGCTGACTTCATCATTCAGAGTAGAGCGAGGAGTAAGACAGGGATGTGTCTTAGCCCCTTTCCTCTTCTCCCTGTATACCAACGGATTGGAGGAGATGATGCTGAGGGGGGGGCAGGACCTACCCAGATTGAAACATCGCCTGATCCCCGCACTGCTTTACGCGGACGATGCAGTTATTCTAGCACGTACCCCTATCGAGCTCCAGAAATCTCTATCCAAGTATGCCGATTTTATGGGCGCCCTAGATCTACATATAAATGTAAAAAAAACATTTGTTATGGTAGCTGGCGGACAACGAAAATCCACAAAGCCTATTTATTTAAAAGATCAAAAAGTTGAAAGGACCTCAAAGTACCCTTACTTGGGCATTATGATAGATGAAAGTCTAAACTGGAAGGCTGCTATTGAAGCCAGGAGACATCAGTTCAAAAGAGCAATTGTAGCACTGATGAGTTTTTCACAAAGACTTGGAAAGCGACCACCAGTCGAATTGTTAAAGATCTATGCTGCAAAATGCCAAGCCATCGCCCTTTATGGGGCAGGGATTTGGGGACACACACCCATTGGTTCATTGCAAATAGAAGAAAATACTTTTATGAGATTCCTCTTATCCACACCAAAAGGCACTTCCATCTATGCTTCCCATATGGAACTGGGAATCCCATATATAGAAGATCTGATAAAGATTCAGCCATTGCTACTTTGGAGACGAATCTGGTTGTCGGACGATAATCTGCTGACCAAAAACATCTTACAGGACTCCATGGCACTGGACGGCGCACAAAAAATAGCATGGCTTACCTATATCAGACACTTTTTTTCTGATCTGGGCTTACAAATGTACTATTCCACCCCAGAAAAATTAACTGAAATATCTAAGAAAGATCTGAAACTAATAGCGTTGAGCCATCTAGAGTCCCTGAGGCTGACTTTGCTATCGACCAAAAAATCTGCGCTTCATGCAAACATGATACAACATAACCCGAAAATCCAGCTCTATTTGATATTAGAATTTACAACATATGAAAAAATGCTCCTGACAAGGTTCAGATTGAATCTTTTTCACAGACTAGTGGCTTTTCCAGAAAAGAACACTTGGGACTCAAACTTGGTCCTCTGCCCATGTGATGATAGGTCTCACCAGTCATGTATCCATACAATTTTGTTTTGCAAATTTTTCCATACCCATAGAAAAATCTGGCTATTTCCTTTATTAAAGGACTGGGGTTACAGACAGTGTCGCCCAGCCATGCTAGCACTTCAGATGTTGGACTCGGAACGTACCTGCTATCATGTACTTAACTTCCTAAAGTGCATTATGAGACATAGGAATAACCTGTAAAAGATAAAAGAAAATTACATGAGACCTATTATTTCATATCTCGCTCAAGAATCACACAGGACTCCGGTCATATTATTGTTTTTAAAGTATTAAGTCGTTTTTCCTTTTTATACAAATGTGTATGTATATTGTGATAACTTTTATGGTTTTCCACTGGCAAAAAACCGAATAAAGAAATATATTATTATTATTATTATTACTAAATGAAATCAGCCACCATTCTAACAAAAACACACAGGTTGCAATATTTCACAGAGTATAAATACTTCCTTGGGGTCTGATTGACAAAGGTAGTGTAAGTTTACTATTTTTTTGTTATTCAATCAATACATTTTGAGAGTTGTAGCTTTACAACTGCGGAGGCTATGCACTCCGCTCATAAAAAGATGGGACAGGTCTATCTTTATATGTGCGGAGTCTCCCTAATGTATATGTTGACTCCCCAGTCGTAGAGACACTACTAGTATAATTCCTTAGTAAAAAAAAAACATTTTTTAAACGTACACTAAAGTGTAAGCTTACCTTTGTGAATCAGGCCCTCGGTATCTCAAAGAAGTGCTTCTGATAGAATTCATTGTAGAGTCCCAAAACTCATTAAAGGAATCTGATCTGTATCAACATGATGTACTTCACAATTGCAATATCCATAATTGTCTAATGCTAGGTATTCTCCAGCCCATGCAAGACTGATGGCAGTTCTCCTTACTCGTTTGTGGGGACCTCAAACAAACAAGGAAGGTTCGCATCATCACCAAGGCTTCTGACGGAGTGGCCTACTAATTGCTTCAATCTATATAAAATCTATCACAGGTCTTGCAACAAGTGACCAATGTGACCGAATTCCGGGTTTGAACTGATGGAACAATACAGTGCACATATGGTTTAATGTGCTTAGTTGAATCCTAAAGGACATGAATGTCAGTTTGTGAAAATAGTCTTTACTCTTTGCTGGCCACCCTATGTATAAGAATCGTTGTGCCATAAAACTGAGGCCTTGCATTAATGAAGGAGACGTTTATATATCATAAATATTGTCAGGATGTTTGTTGAATTTGTATGTTTCCATTCAAAGTCTCTTCAATGATTGTGCCCTTAATGGACCCAAAAAGTAAATTTAGTGTCTACCCTTATAATAACTATAAACTTTTTGTGTCTCTTTTATAAACATTGTGAAGGATTTTGTATGCGTGGTTTGTATAGAATTATGGGCCAGATTAGGATGGCGGGCGGATTCACATCCACCCATCATGCGAATGGAGATGGGGACCGCCCAACATAGTGTTGGGAGTCCCACAAGCCAAATTACAATGCGGCCGCCACTATGGCGGGAGCATTGCCCAGGCTTTCCATTGAGCGGGTGCTGCTGGCTGCAGCACCCGCAGCCATGGAAAAAAGGGATGTGTAACACATCCCTGTACTCCCTGACAGGCACCATTGTGGTGCCTGTCACTTGGTACAGGGATGTTTTGGGGGCACCACAGGTGCCCCCCTACACCCAATATCAAGGGCCCGGGATGAAGAGGGGCCCACTATGGGGCCCCAATGTCCATCCCCGACAGTCTTTCCAGGGCAGATTCTAGCAGTGGAAGACTACATATAGTTATATTACACAGCATACTGAGACACACATGAGCCTCCTGAGGCACAGGGCTGCATGGCGTTGCATGAAGACCTGCGAGTGAGGTTTAAAATAGGTTACCCACACGGATATAGGTGACACTAAGTCAACTAACTTACAGTCATCCGCAGCGTGTGTTGGTATTTACGGAGACGCGAAGACGATTGCTCCACGTTGAGACACTCGGCATTAGCATATAAAGGACGCACGAGCATGGACACAATCCATGCACAGACACTCGCTCGTGCCTTACTGAACTAATTGTAACAGTCGGTGCACAATTTCTGCACGTCGAGCGATTCTGCAACAGTATGGAAAGGGTGCACAATGAGGTATACAGATAGTTCCCGCACTAACAATCTCTGTTGCCTTACTGAATAAATGAAGCAGTCAGATTGCGCCGAATGGGAACGCTCCACGGTTTTATCTGGGTAAAAACCAGCACAGAATGTGCACGCAATGACTTGCATGAACACAATCCACCATACAAAGGGACAATGGTTTACATTAGCACAACTAATTAGTGTGCTTGCCCAGAGTTAGAACAGTGAACATTGTAATGCCCAGCATAAGTTAGCAGTCTAGTGCTGAAGCCTGTATTCACACTTAACACCCACCCACCACTGATGTCACAGGTCATGTGACACAGCATCAATAAAAGAGGCCGAGCGCACGTGCTCTGGGCCAGTTGCACCAGACCTCCAGTGTGTCCTGTGTCAGCATGTGTGTGCCTGCCAGCATGTGGGCCTAGGGCCCTTCACAGCCCCTTACAATGGCGACGAGGCGGTAACGCGATGCCACGCGTGCCAGCCGAGAAAACATCGTGAAGAAAAAGGAAAGGGGAGCTGCCAGCAGTAAAGGGACACCCCCGAAGAAAGCAGCCGGCCGCCGCGAGGCCCACGAGGCGTGTCAAGAGCCTCGGGCCTAGAGGAGAAGAAAGAGGTGATCTCACCCTGTGCTCGGCGCGTGTGTGCCCCCTGCCTGGGGCGAAGAAAGAGACCAGCGCGGAGCCCAACCGCGTGTCTGATCAGGCCCGTCGGCCGAAGGTGAGCCCTGGCCGTAACCGGCAGTATAAGCGGAGCCCACCCGCTATGGGCAATAAACATTTAAAGTGCCCCCTTTGACTAAGCAAGGCTCACGGAGCCCACCCGCGGCCTGCCTGCTGCGTCTGCTGTCCCCCGCCGCGCCGCGTGTGAGGAGAGGCGGCCGCGGCAGGGGTGAATGATAGTGAATGAAAGCAGCGCCAGCGGAGCCTACCCGCGGCCTGCCTGAAGTGGCCCCCGTCCCCCGCAGCAGCGTGCGAGGTGAAGAGCTGCCGGGCGGGGGGGGGGGGAGAAAGTGAAAATAAATAAAGCGGAGCTCACCCGCGAGTGCAAGGGCGCCCAGGGAAATGACTTGAATTGACAGCGGAGCCCACCCGCAGTGAAGCGCTAATCGCTCTAATTGCTCCCCACCCCGCGCCGTGTGTCAAGTGTGGCGGCGGGGGAGGGGAGGCGGTAATGTTCGGCAACCGGCTTGTAGCCGGTGAGGAAAAGATGCAGCCGGTGAGGAAAAGAAAAGACAAATAAATAACTCCAGCCGCCCCAGCCTGCAGCGCCGTGAAGAGAATCACCGGAGAAGGAAGGAAGGCCGTCCAGCGAAGACCGCCCGCTTTGCCCTGCTGCTCCGTGAGTGTGTGCCCGAAAACGGAGCGGCACTGACAGACAACCCCCCATGCGCAGCCTGGGAGAGAAGAGGCATGCGGAGAGGTGCGTGAACGGAAAAAAAAAAAAAAAAAAAAACTTACCGGGAGCAACGTGCTGCTTCAGAGAGTGCCCCAGTGGTGTTTAGGTCAGTGGTGGCCGTTTTGGCAAATTGTTCAGCAGCAGGCCGATATCCAGGTGGCCGAGCCCCAACACGGCGTAGAAGAGGGACATGATCGCATGAAAAGAACGCCGAGTTAAAGAAAACCCAGAGGCCTAGATCGCAGTAGAAAGCGTCAGCGCCACCTAGTGGGCATTCTGCGTAATCGCAAATTGGACAAAGGCAACTACTAGGCCTGCACTACAAAAAAAAATAAAAAAGAGGAACGACTGTGGCTTACGATCAGTTCAAGGAGAAAGGCAACTAAGTAAATAAGTGCAGGGAGAAAGAAAAAAAAAAAAAAACATGATATATTTAGTGATATAATATAAGGAGTAGGCAACAATGGATGTGCACATAAAGAAGGAGCACCTCCCATGAGAGAAGTGATGTGCTAAACAATCCCAGTAGCTGCCTGCCAACACCACAAGAATAGAGACACATATCCAGGTTTTGATCAAGTGAAGGACAGATTATGTGCAGCGACGCCCGTCTGAAGGGCAGGAGGAAGTTGGACTGTGTCTACGGCCAGGTGAGGGAAAACAAAGAGAGAACCGTCAGTGGTATTACCACTCTACTGAAGGAGGTCCAAATGAGACAAGCCTACGACAAGTAAAGAAAGCCCATCCAACACAAGAACCCCCACAAGTGACGCCCAGAGACTGACGGAGATCCACCTGCTGGTCAGGTGGCTACTCGTAAGAAAAGAGGAACGCGCCGCAAAGTGCAAGGAAGCACTGGAAGAACTCCTAAGGAAAAGACAGCCATAATCACACGACGGAGAGTGCAGTGACGTCTTGTGGACACAGGCGAGTCGATCCAAAGTATCAAGTACCCGACGACATGGACGAACAAAGGAGCAGAATACCAGTGGCTGTTGACGCCACCGCAAGGAGTAAGAGGAGGATCTAAAGTGCGACACGGCCAGGAGCTGCGTAAGTGAAAGAGCAGTGACCGTGGTCAAGTGCAAGAAAGCACCAGGAGTGCCGCAAGGAGTAAGAGGAGGATCTAAAGTGCGACACGGCCAGGAGCTGCGTAAGTGAAAGAGCAGTGACCGTGGTCAAGTGCAAGAAAGCACCAGGAGTGCCCAAAGTGCTCAAAGAGGAGAGCGAGGAATGAAGGTCAGCACCGCGACGCCAGAAGCGACAGGTGCTATCCGGCAAGCGTGAGGAAGACGCCTGGAGACAGCGCAGGTATTCTCCAGAACGCCAAAACACCGTGACGGTGAAGAGCGACCACGAAGAAGATAGCACAGCATGACGACTCATGCCGAAGGTGAAAGCCGACCACCAAGTATGGTCGCCAAGAAAAGAAAAGAATCAACCGAGAAGATGGCGACAACCGGTCCAGTCACTAGAAGAAAAGACCAATGTCTGAGAGCCATGCCCAGAACAGAGAGACACAGGTGGAGTGCACGCTACCTGGAGAAGACTGGCGGGGAAGGCCAAGGCAGTACAGTGACCAGATCACGTCGCAAGAAGGAACAAGGAGAAGAAAGGCGTGACGCCAAAATGAAAATTTAATAAGGAACAGTAGAAAAGGTCGCAACGCTAACCCTGGAAGTGAGTGACAGGAAGACAGTGTCCTAGGACAAGACCAGGATGACACGTGCAGAGTGCGCAACTGCACGGGGAAGCCTGGCCAGAGAAGATGAAGGAGAAGGGACCAGGGTACGTTGTGAGGAAAGGAGAAGAGAAGAAGAATGATCGTAGTAAAACACCGCCACCCAAGAAAGGAAGAAAGGAGAAATCGGAATGGCAAGCTGCCACTGCAAGAAGAAGTCGCCCCTGCGGAAAGAAGCAAAGTGACAAGCACTGGAACACCTGAGTGCAAAGGAAGACCAGCCTGGCAAGAGCACCGGCAGTGCAGACCAAAGACAACCACCTACGAGCCATCCATCCACATGGCGATCGCAGAAGAGAGCAAGCTAGACGGTTGGCGACATCAACCTCCATGGTTTGAGCGGAAGAGTTGGATGACGAGACTACTCAGGCCTCTGGAGGTTGAGGACCTGACCTACATCGCACCAGCCCGTGACAAACCAGAATCGGAGGCCTCGAGGGACTCTGGTGGCAGCAAGTCCCGCACGGGAGACAGGTCTACCGATGCACGTCTGCAGGACCCAAGGGGATGAAAGCCTCGCGAGCGATGAGAAGAGTCTACAACCCAACCTTCAGGTGGAACTAGGACACGACGGTGAAGCTCGTGGAGCGCCCTGCTCACGGCCCGAAGGCTATGGTGGAGCACCACGACCGAAGACACCAGTCCAGTGGACGCCTGGCAAAGAGGTCCTCCCGGACATCTGGTGAGAGAGGAATACCGGCGAGAGGGGCATCCTAGTGAGAGGGATGTGTGCACCTACTCTACTCATCTGCCAAGAGTCAACATGACAGCATGCCCGGAAGAATATAACGAAGCCAGAAGAGAGAACAAAACTAGAAAACTGTCAACACCTGTATCATCTAGTTATCTCTCATTACCAACGGAGCAAAACAAAGGCAGGACTGAGAACAGCAGACAGACAGCACAGCCAAGGAAAGAACCCGCCGAACAACTGCGGACCGTGCCTCCGAGAACTACAAGTTCAGAATACGAGAACTATACTGCCTGCGGTTTGCAAGCAGCCAAAGAGACTCATTTTGAGAACGCAAGTCCAGTGTTATTTTCTGTGTTTTTGTTCCCCCACAGGTTTTGGACTTTTTCTGTTTGGTTTAATTTTTAACCAATTTGGAAAGGGATGTAATGCCCAGCATAAGTTAGCAGTCTAGTGCTGAAGCCTGTATTCACACTTAACACCCACCCACCACTGATGTCACAGGTCATGTGACACAGCATCAATAAAAGAGGCCGAGCGCACGTGCTCTGGGCCAGTTGCACCAGACCTCCAGTGTGTCCTGTGTCAGCATGTGTGTGCCTGCCAGCATGTGGGCCTAGGGCCCTTCACAGCCCCTTACAAACATTACACAACTTTTTTGAGGATTTATGCATCGTATGCTGGACCTTTGCAGAATATACGTACAGGCAGATTGTTCCATGCCAGTTTTCGTTGGTGAGTTTGGAATCATGACTTGGGATTAGTGGTTGACTCGGATGAGTTTAAACCACAGATATTGGACTGTTCATTTAGTGGAAATATATTGATGATGGGCTTTGGTTTCTACCTCCCAATATTGCAGGGACTAAGTCAGACGACAATTGTCCAGAGGAGACCCCGAAACTCAACAGGGGTTGAAACTTCAACATTTGTTTCACTTGGTTGCTTTGACTATTGATTAGTCGACATGCTGGGATGTGACACCCACATTTCTTTATCATCCGTACATAGAACCAGTGAACTTTTTATTTTGTGTCTTTTGTGTATATATTGTATATGTTCTTCATATTCGAGCACTGCGTTACCTGCACTTATGTTAATAATTATTGTGTCATTTGCATATGAAAAGAAATATTATCCGACAAATAATACAGAAAAATAACCCCAGAAACCATTGTCCTCATTTAAAAAAAAAAACATTGTTTCATTTCCTGTTTACATTAGAAAACTCAAAGCGTGTAGATACCGCTTAAAATGTATGAGTGAATACATGGAATGCGAACTTCCACAAATGAAGGTAGAGGGGGGCTCATGGTTTTGAAAAGAGGCCCACGTGGACATTGTTTGCATATAAGTATTAGTAACCCTGGTCCAAGTGGGTATACAAGGTGTTGTCCCTATGATAATGTATGGTTATAGTAAAGGAACATCACACTGTAAAAGTATCTTTGTCACTTTATTTCCACTTCCCTGTGCGACCGGTGAATATAGGGTGAGAAAGGACTTGTGTTGCAGGGATTCTGCTCATACACAGAACTGTGCACAGAGACCCAGCACCTCAGTGAATTTTGGTGGACCGAAAAACTCACTTCAGTACCTATAACCCCCTAACTGACTAGCATCTGTGTCTCATTAGCTCTTCATCCTATAGCAAAGTTACCAATGATTAGACAACCCAGAAATGCGACTTAGGTTGCTCTCAGGAATGGTGGTAATCAAGAACACTCTTTCATTTTATTCTCATACTAGTCCACAACATGTGTAAAAAGAGACACGATCAAGATTAAAATGTTTATTTTAACGACGTACTCTAAGATGCAGTATTTTTGCTAACATAAGCAGGCATATAATTAAAAATAATACAATCAGCATTGCAACAATTCCATAAAACACAAGAGGAGAAATCATATTATAATGATAGTGGAAAGAGGTCCTATAGTGCCTTGTATGCCACTCCCCCTAGCTAGGAGCTATATGTTATATAATATTAGAAGGTCTCTTAGGCTTGAATGGGAACCCCATACCTCCAAGATCAGTAGAGATGAATCACATCAAGATCTGCAAAAAGCTCTCTCTCTCTGGAAATGGATTTTCTCCAAGTGTTCTAAATCATGCATGCAGGGCAATATTCAAGGCGACAGAGTTTCAGCTAGCTGCAGCAAGGGGCGTAACACAGGCCCCCACAGCCCACACGGTGTGGAGGGGCCTGAAGCTCCAGGGGGCCCCCTCGGCACTGCACTCTGTCCGGAGAGCTCCTAATTGAGCCCGGAGGGGGCCCCTTTACATACCTTGCAGGGAGGCCCCCTCAATTTTCATTATGCCAGTGGCTGCAGCTGCGTACATGTTGTGTCTAGAGCATGAGCCGATCAGCCGAACAACACCTAACATTGTTATGATAACCTTGGCGGCTTCAGTACTCACTGTGCAGACTCAGGTCGAGATGTAAGTCTAGGGAGGCCAAAAACAAGCCATTCTTATGTGGAGAAATTCATGCAGCCTAACTTACAACAACAGTTCCATGTAGTGTCATTTGCAAAAGCAGCAAAAAAGGTAAAATGGTGTTTAAACTTCTAACAAGCCTATGCTTACATAGCAATGTGCGCAAGCACGACCCTGCCTTCACTACACTATAATCCCATCAGAGAGGTCCAGTTATGAGGCAATGTGAAACACTTCATGGTACAGGCACATTACGAGCATCACTGATGTTCGTGGCCACTGTCTGTTACTTTGTAGTCTATTTGTTACACTTGTTTTCCATAGGTAGCAGTCATATCACCTTTAAGGCAATACATTGGAATAGCTGCACCTGTCTAACTAGTCTTGTCTGGTTGTGTCTCCCTCCAGGGTGGTTTTAGCACCACTGATGAGATGTGCCTTGCCTTCCTGGCCTACTACCCCAGAAACGACATCACTCTGTGCATGAGCATCCCAGATTACAGACCTGTTTCCTCATTCCTTGGCTTCGACATCACCAAGTATGTGTATATTCTCATTTTGTATCTGGTGTAAATATATAAATGAGTTCCTGTTAATTCTCATTTTGCCAAGTCCAAATCTTCCAGTCAAGCTCTTTGATCTGTGCGGTGTATCCCCTTCTCAGAGACAGGTTACGCTGTAGCCCCCTGTTAGAACTAGGGGTCTCTAGTTGGCAGAGGTAGGTACCACTGTCCAAATAGGGACCGTTGCTTCTAGTCAGGGTAAGGAGGATACACTCTTTAGATAACCCCTGCTCACCATCTTGGTAGCTTGGCACAAGCAGTCAAGGCTTATCAAAGGCAAGGTGAAAAAGGTTTCAAAGGCACGATGCGATGATCTTTGGAGTTGCGACGATCTCCGGGGCGATGATGCGCGGACCAGCGGTGATCTTCCTCTTGCAGCTCCTCAATGCGATGGCTCTGCGACAACACTCGCAGTGACTTGATGCGGTCCGCAAGCAAGCGGTGCGACGATCTCACCCAGCGACGACAGGCTCTGCAACGATACTCGCAGTGATGGTAATCTTCCCGCACCAGTCTGGTGCGTCCTGCAAACGAAGGATGCGATGGCTCTGGCAGCAGCAACAGGCGCTGTGACGATCTCGGCCTTCGTAGCTGCGGGAATTTCCTCGCATTGCCAATAGGGACCGTTGCTTCTAGTCAGGGTAAGGAGGATACACTCTTTAGATAACCCCTGCTCACCATCTTGGTAGCTTGGCACAAGCAGTCAAGGCTTATCAAAGGCAATGTGTAAAGTATTTGTACCAACACTCACAGTAACACAGTGAAAACACCACAAACTGACACCACAACAGTTTAGAAAAATAAAGGTATTTTAATCTAAACTACACAAGACCAAAACAACAAAAATCCAACATACACAGTTCAAGAATATGGTTTCAAAAGAGTTCTTAAAGTTGCGATAAAATAATCCTCAGTTGCGTGAAAAGTTCACAGTTGCGTCACGTTTAGCCAACAGTACCTGTAAATGCGACAAAGTTCCAAAACAGAAACCGGTGCGGTGGAAATCAAGTGCTGCATCACTCCTGAGATCTTGGGGAGGCGATGCGACAGCCCCGCTGGATGTAGCGGGCATGATGCGTTGACACCAGTTTGTGCGGGGAGGGATGCGATACCTTGTGTGGATTCCGGTGCGGAGGTTCCGCACCGGAGGTTCCGTAGGTTCTGTAGTGAAAAAGGTTTCAAAGGCACGATGCGATGATCTTTGGAGTTGCGACGATCTCCGGGGCGATGATGCGCGGACCAGCGGTGATCTTCCTCTTGCAGCTCCTCAATGCGATGGCTCTGCGACAACACTCGCAGTGACTTGATGCGGTCCGCAAGCAAGCGGTGCGACGATCTCACCCAGCGACGACAGGCTCTGCAACGATACTCGCAGCGATGGTAATCTTCCCGCACCAGTCTGGTGCGTCCCGCAAACGAAGGATGCGATGGCTCTGGCAGCAGCAACAGGCGCTGTGACGATCTCGGCCTTCGTAGCGGCGGGAATTTCCTCGCATTGCCAAGGATGCGCTCCGCAAGCGAGCGATGCAACAAAACTTGCAGAAAGTCTTTAGCTTTGTTTCCAACACAGGTACAACTTCCAGATGCACCACAACTGGCCCACAACTGGCCCAAGCAGTCTAGGAAGGACAGAACTCTCTCAGCAGAGTTCAGGGAAGCTGGGGTGAAGTCCTTTTGTTCCTAGGGACTTCTTAACAGGAAGCCAGCTCTTTTCAGGCCCTTGGAGATTCCTTCAAGCAAGGGGACATAGCACAAAGCAAAGTCCTTCCCCTCTCCTTGGATGCTGTTGGGGGCGGGCACAGTCCTATTCAGGTCCCAGGTGCAACTCGTCCCTCCCATCTAGAAGCAGATCTCTCTATTCACCACTGGGCGGACTCATTCTGTCTCCTGGAATCCCCAGCCCTGTCACTCACAAACCAGACAGTCAATTCACAAACCAGCCAAGGCACACAGAAAGGTCAGACAAGAGCTACTTTCTAAAGTATGGGCAAGATAGCCTTACAATAGTGAAAAACAATAATGGCTGTAATTGACTACCACAGCATGTCACCTGCACAAGTACATGCTCTACCTTTCACATACACTGCACCCTGCCCAAGGGGGTACCTTGGGCCTTCCATATGGGTGACCAATGTGCACAGAAAGGGAAGGGTTAGGCCTGGTCAGTGGGGACACTGACCAGGAGGACATGGCAGTTCACAGACTGCACACAGGCACTGCGGTGGCAGGCCTGAGACACCATATTAGGGCTACTCGTGTGGGTGGCACAATCAGTGCTGCAGGCCCACTAGTAGCATTTGTATCACCAGCCCTGGCACACTCAGTGCACTTTACTAGGGACTTCTGGAGGATACAAATATGCCAATCATGGATAACCAGTTACAATCACAATTGATACAGAGAGCATATGCACTTTAGCACTGATCAGCAGTGGTAAAGTGCACAGAGTCCTATTGCCAACCACCACGAGTCAGGAAAAATAAGGGAAGAAGAAGCAAAAGGTTTGGGGATAACCCTGCAAAAAGAGCCATTTCCAACACAACCCCCTTCCAGCCTAAAACCAGGGTAGACCAAACAATACCTCGATGGGATTCCCTGCTTAAGGTGATAGAACACGAAAACTGGCCCAAACAGCAGGGTACTATTCCTGTTCTACGCCTTCCTCAACCCAGTTGGATCACTCTATCCATACTCTCAGGGTCCACCACGCCAATCCATGTGGAACCCTTCTCCTCACCTGTGGACACCACCTGTGCAGCACCGAACCTTAATTTACTCACAGGTTTGTACCACCAAACAGACAGCAAGCCACAGTGGCCACCAACAGTGGTCAGGGATGGGACCCAGGCCGTATGCCTCTCAGGGCTCTCAAACCCTTATGGCCCAGAGGGTGGGGGGAAGTAGCCCCAGGTGCTTGGCACCCTTTATCCACTCTCCCTCCTGTCAGGTCAGGTCTGACATCCTGGCACCAGTCCCGGACCTGTATCTGGCTGCTGGACATGAGGCTGGGGTGTGCTTCCCCACACCCGGGCCTCCTCTTCCTTGGGGATCTGTACCCTCCCACCTGGAGTGGTACCCCGTTCTAGAATAGTCAGTGCACCTGTGGCAGGTGTCCTGCACCATTTGCCCACCAGTTCAGGGGTTCTATCCTGCAAATGGTATTCCGGGGCAGGGGGGACACCCTGGACCTGGCTCTCAAACCTAGGCTCCAAAGCCTTCAGGTCAGACAACACCTGGACCTGGCTTCCCCACCCAGGGACTAACCCCTGCAGTAGAACACTTGCCCGGCGCACCAGGGCTTCACTCACAGATGTGCCCACACTGGTAGGCAGTACCCAGCTGACCAACACAACGGTGTGGCCCAGTCCACCCCAGGGTGTGACTACTACCCCCCTTCCAGGGGCAACCCTGTCCACCAGAACAACCAGCCACAGGGGCCACTGACAGCTATCAGTGATGAGAGCCAGGCTGCATGCCTGTCAGGCCTCTCTAGCCTCTGTGGCGTCAGTGAGTGGGGGGCAGTAGCCCCAGGTGCCTGGCACCTTCCTTCCGTTCTCCCTCTTGCCAAGTCAGGAAGGACATCCTAACACTGGCCCGCCAGCCCAGGGTCTGTACCCTCAGGTTATATAGGGGTCCACGCCGAGGCTCTCCTCTCCCTACCCCACCTTCTGAGTTCTTGCACTCTCCTCCCAGCAGAGACACCCTCCGAACACAACTCTCCTACCAGTTCAGGACCTCCCTCCAGCAACTGGTCTCCCAACCTAGGGTTTAAAACCTCAGGTTGCACCCAGGTCAGAGGAGAGGACTCCCTCCCTCTGCACCTCCTTCCAGAGTGCTGCACCCTCCCTACTGGAGGGATACTCCTGGAAGCCAAACTGGTCAGGACACTGGTTACAGATGTCCTTCCTTCCAGGTCAGGCAGATCCTGAACCTGGTCTCCCAACCCAGGGACCAATACCTGCGGTTGTGCACTTGTCTGGCACGCCAGGACTTCTGGGGACTCACCTTGAGGGTGACACATGACTCATGTGTCCTGTGCCAGTCTGCCAGGGTGAGGTCGGCGGAGTGGATGTTCCTGTTGGGTACATGGAAGGAGACTCTTTCGTTGAGGTATTTGGGTCGGATGTTGTGGAGGGACTTTCAGGTGTGGGTGAGTAACTTGAAGGTTACTCTCTTCTCAATGGGTAGCCAGTGGAGGTCTCGTAGGTGCTGGGTTATGTGCTTGTGTCGCAAGGTTCTGAGGACGAGTTTGACTGCGGTGTTCTGGATGGTTTGGAGCTTGTGAAGCAGGGTTTTGTTGATTACGGCGTAGAGGGCGTTACTCTAGTCCAGTCTGCTGATTATGAGTGTGTGGGTGGTGGTTTTTCTTAATTTGGGGAGATTCACTTGAAGGTCTTGCAGAGGGAGTTGAAACAGGTGGAGTTGACAGCGTTGATCTGGTTGGTCAAGGTGAGAGAGGAGTCAAGAATTATGCTGAGGTTTCGGGCAGGGTCGGCCAGGGTGGGTGGGTTTCTGAGGGCCGGGGGCCACCAGGAGCTGTCCCACACAGTGGAGGAGGGTCCAAGAATGAAGGCCTCAAGTTCAGTTTTAGGCAACTGTAGCTCATTCAGGCTACAATGTCTTTCATTCCTTCTTGGAAGCTGGAACTGGTGTTTTGGGGTCTTTTGCGAGAGAGAGGATGAGCTGGGTGTCGTTTGCATATGCTGAGCCCATGCTGTCTGATGATAGAGGCGAGGGGGGCCATGTAGATGTTGAAGAGTGTGGGGCTGAGCGAGATACTTATGGTACTCCACAGTTGATCTCTTTAGATTCGGAGAGGAAGGGAGGGAGTCTGATCCTTTGAGTTCTGCCGGAGAGAAAGGAGCGGATCCAGTCGAGGGCGGTTCCTTGTATGCTGGCGTCTTGGAGTCTGGCTGCAAGAGTGCGGTGGGAGACGGTGTCGAAGGCTGGTGAAAGGTCTAGTAGGATAAGGGCCGCAGTGTGGTCCTGTTCAAGTATCATGTGGATGTCATCGGTGGGGCCGCAAGGAGGGTGGTCTCAGTGTTGTGGTTGCTGCGGAAACCGGACTGGGTGGGGTCGAGGATGGAGTTCTCCTTGATGAAGGCGGTCAGCTGGGCATTGATAAATCTCTCTGTGGCTTTGGCAGCGAAGGGAAGGAGGGAGATGGGCCGGTAGTTTTTCAGGTCCATTCGGTTGGCCGAGGGTTTCTTGAGTAGGGGCTTGACCTCTGCCTGCTTCCAATCATTGGGTAAGATGCTGGATTCGAGGGAGGCATTGATGGTCCGGCCTAATTTGGGTGCTATGGTGATGGCGGCTCTGTGGTAGATTTGCGGTGAGCAGGTGTCCATAGAGGCTCCTGATTGGGTGCTTTTCATGATCGTGGTTGTGTCTTCTGTGGTGGCAGGCTTCCAAGTGGTGATGGTCGGCTGGATGTTGGATGTGGGGAGGGTGGTTGGTTCTGGCGTCTGGCTGAAGTTGTTAAAGAGGGCCTTGATTTTCAGGTGGAAGTAGGTGATGAGCTTGTTGCAGAAGTCCTGAGAGGGTGTAATATCTGTGGCTTCACTGGGGGGTTTGGTGAATTGCTGTACGACATTGAAGGGTTCTTTTGCATTGCTTGCGTTGGTGTGGATTTTGTTCTTGATGAAGGTCCGTTTGGTGGCTTTTATGCGCTGGTGGTATTCATTCATGGCGTTCCTGTAGTTGTTCTGGTCTTCGGGGGTTTTCCTGTGCCGCCAGAGCTTGCTTCTTGGAGGTCAGTGGTGAACCAGGCTGCCTTCAGGGGGTGCTGTTTATCAGGGTGGCGGAGGGGTGCGAGCTTGTCAGCACAGCCCGAGATCCAGCGGTGGAGTTCTTTGGCTGCGGAGTATGCGTCAGTCATGGCAGGGGGGGGTCGTTGAGGAGGGTGGTGTTGAGGTGTTTCTTCGTTATCTTGCTCCAGTTCCTCCGAGGTGGCCGTGGGACCGGTTTGGGTGTTGTGGTGGAGCTGAAGGTGAAGTGTATGCATTGATGGTCCGTCCAGGCGGGCTGCCTGGTGTGGCGGAAGTTGATGTTTGTCACTCCTGCGAAGATGGGGTCGAGGGTATGTCCGGCTCAGTGGGTAGCTGTGGTGATGAGCTGCTTCAGTCTGAGGTTGTCGAGGTTGTCAAGGAGGGTGGTGGAGTCAGGGTCGCTGCGGTTGTCGAGTTGGAAGTTCAGGTCTCTGATGAGAATGTAGTACATGGAGGCGATGCAGTAGGGTGCGACAAGGTCGGCAATGGTGGTGGTGGAAAAGGCGGGAGAACCGGAGGGTCTGTAGATGAGGGTCCCGCGCAGCATGGTTCTCGGGGTCATTTGGATCTGAAAGTGGAGGTGCTCTGTGTTTGAGAAGGGGTCACTCGTGCTGGAAGGGGAGAGTCAGTGGGAGCTCTTGTGTGCGATGGCGATGGCGAGTCCTCCTCCTGGGCAGTGGGGGCGGTCCTTTCTCTGGATCTTGTATCCGTCGGGGATGGCGGTGGCGATGTTGGGGGCGGAGGTGGCGTTCCATGAAGAAGGCGACGTCTGGCGCAAAGGTGTCAAGCAGGTCCCAGATCTCCGTGGCGTGTCTGTGATGGGAACGCATGTTGAGGAGGATGCATGTCAGGGCTTCGGGGGTCCAGGCGTCTGGCATGGAATCTGCGTTCGCGGGTGGGCTGTTGATGGTGAAAGAAAGTCAGCGGTGTTGGCAGGAGAAATGACCGTGGGTGGTATTTGGCATCGATCTGTGGCAGTTGTTTTCTCTTCCGGGTTTGAGTGCGAGGAGGGCTGCGGGGGTGTCGCGGTGGGGGTTTTTAGGTCCAGTGTTCCTGGCACTAGCCGTCGACGGGTCGCGACAGGCACAGACGGGCAGCGGCTGCATGAAATAGGGGAGGGGGTGGGACGAGGTGCTTGGAGGCGGAAGCGGGGGCTGTCCAGGGGGTGGGGCCGCAGGGGCGACAGCGTTGGGAAAACTGACTGAGAATCAGGCAACAATTATTATAATTTAAAAACTGGTGAAATTAAGCGGGTTAAAAAAAATGAAACCAGGGTGAGCAGGGCAGAGCGCTGAGGCAGGCAGGGATCAGGCAGGAGGAAATCTGGCAGCCTGCGCGAACCCTCACCAGGAGGAGGTCTCGCTGCTGCGGTGCGTCAAGAACACTGCAAAGCTGCTAGGGAGAGAGTTGACCCAGAACGAAGGTCAGGGTTTTACACGCGCTCTGCCGCGGCGGCTGCCATGAAATAGGGGAGGGGAAGGGATGAGGTGCTGGGAGGTCGGGGCTGTCCAGGTGGGAGGGGCCACAAGGGCTGCAGCGGCAGGAAAACCGACCGAGAATCAGGCAATAATTAATATAATTTAAAAACTGGTGAAATTCAGCAGGTTAAAATGAAAATAAAACCAGGGTAAGCAGGGAAGAGTGCTGGGGCAGGCAAGGATCAGGCAGGAGGGAATCTGGCAGCCGGTGCAAACCGTCTCACTGCTGCGGCATATCGAGAGCACTGTGGAGCTGCCAGGGAGGGAGTTGACCCAGACCGAAGGTCAGGGTTTCACTTGCGCTCCCCCGCAGAGGTTAACATGAAATAGGGGAGGGGTGGGACGAGGTGCTAACATGACACCATTAAATAAATGTTTAATTATTAGCAGTACAAATTCAATTGTACTAAAATAAATGAGCAGGTGAGGCACTGAAGGTGCTTAGAATAACTGAACAAAGAAGTAAATATTTTAGACTTCTTATGTACAAGTAATTGAACTTTGTGTAAGAGAGTTAATATGAGTAAGGACTCCATGGTGGAATTAGTGTTACAGGCCCAAAGGCCGTGAATGACAGAACAGTACATATGGGCTGTTTGCCACATGATAAATCACCAGGTTTAGCGGAAATGACATCTTGACCACCAGTGACATCACAGGCTTGGCTATTTGTGCTTCCCGTAGCCTTTCATCAGCCTAATGAGGGGTAGCACCAGTGCTTAATTTGTGCCGGTGCTTGCAGGTGCTCAGCACCTGCACTTTATTGTCAGGGCCAAGGCTATAAATTCTTTTCAGGAGGCAGTGGTGGTGAACGTAATTTTTCAAACAAAATGCAAACTAAGACAGCTTTACTTGTCCCATGCCATCTGTGCTGTTTAGCCTCTCACTCTCACCCATTCGTCAACACATGCACTCCTGGCTGGCGGGTGGGCGACTAAATTCCATCTTTTTAAGCTGTCACTAATAAAAACAAGCATTGGCAAAGCTCAGCCCTCCACAGGGCTTGGTCGCCCCACTCACTGCTGCCGCTCCTGCCTGCCTTTGCCGCCTCCTGCCTGCAGATTCCTTCGCTCGCTGCCCGCTGCTCCTGGGAATTTCCCGCTGCCCGCTGCTTCTTGGAATTTCCCGCCGCTGCCTCCCTGCGGCCCCGCCCCCCTGTGATTCCATTCGCCGCCCCGCTCCCGCCACCCAGCTGCTCCTCCCTCCCGGCTCCTTACTTATGACGCCCCCAGAGCGACCGAGCAGCGGACGCGCGCAGCGGGAGCGCCGATTGAGCGCCAAAGGTGCGCCAAAGGTAAGCCCGTCTGCGCCCGTCCGCGCCTGGCCCGCGCCCAGCGCCAGGACCCCTGGCCCTCCCCGCCGAGGCAAGACGACCCGACTGACCTACGATGCCGCCACTCTCAACGCACTCAATGCCGGCCGGCCCCACGCCTGCTGCCGAGCCACCCCGAAACGCACCCACGGACCCTTCACCTGCTGCACCTGCAAGTTCACCTGCCTCCGAACCTGCCCCGCACCCGCCAAGACAAACACCAGCAGCAACCACCTCAAGTGCATCCTGATCAACACCCGCTCCGTCCACAGACACGCCGTGGAAATCTGGAACCTCCTCGACGCTACATCACCGGACGTTGCCTTCCTCACGGAAACCTGGATGAACGCCTCCTCTGCACCCGACATCGCCATCGCCATCCCGGACGGGTACAAGGTCATCAGGAGGGACCGCATCAACCAGACCGGAGGTGGCATCGCCATCGTCCACAGGAACACCATCCGCATCACGACCGACGCCAACGACTCCTTCACCGCAACCGAACAGCTCCACTTCCAGATTCACACCGACCCTAAGACGACCCTCAGAGGCACCCTCGTCTACAGACCCCCGGGACCACGCACACAATTCAGCGAAGACATCACAGACTTCATCAGCCCGCACGCCCTCCCCTCCACTGACTACATCCTCCTCGACTTCCACCTGGAGAACAAAAAGGACCGCAACACCACCGCCCTGCTGGAAAACCTCGCCAACCTCGGACTCAAGCAACTGGTCAACACCCCCACCCACTACGCCGGCCACACGCTTGATCCCGTCTTCTCTTCCAGCAAGTACATCACCTTCAGCCACGCCACCGGACTCCACTGGACCGACCACAGCTGCGTCCACTTCAGCTTCAAAAGATCCACGACCCACCACCACCCGCAACAGGTACCTCACAGGAATTGGAGCAAGATCACCGCAGACCAGCTCACCACCTCCCTCAGCCAGAGCCCACCCGCCAACACAACGGACCCCAACGAAGCAGCCCGCAACTTCACACAGTGGCTGACCACCTGCGCCGACAACCTCGCGCCACTAAAGAACCCTCCCAGCAGACCCAGAAGCAAGAAGGCATCCTGGTTCACCGACGACCTCAAGGACTCCAAGAAGACATGCCGCACCCTCGAGAAAGCCTGGCTCCTCGACCGGACCACCGACAACATGACCGCCCTCAAACACGCTACCCGCAAGCACCACCAGCTCATCCGCACCACCAAGAAGAAATCCCTGAAGGAACGACTGGACAACAACGCCCATGACAGCAAAGAGCTCTTCACTATCGTCAAGGAGTTCTCCAACCCCAGCACCGGCACCAACGACATCACTCCGTCACAAGACCTCTGCGACTCCCTCGCCTCGTTCTTCCACCGCAAGATCGCCGACATCCACAACAGCTTCGGCGCCCCACCCACGCACCCAACCGTCGAACCAACGCCCCCCACCGCCACCCTTCGCACCTGGACCACGGTGACCACCGAAGACACAGCCCGCACGATGAACACCATCCACTCCGGATCACCGACCGACCCCTGCCCACACCACGTCTTCAACAAGGCCGACTCCACCATCTCACCCCAACTCCGGAACATCATCAACGCCTCCTTCAACACCGTCACCTTCCCGGACAGCTGGAAGCACGCCGAGCTCAGCACCCTACTGAAGAAACCTACAGCGGACCCCACCGATCTCAAAAACTTCAGCCCCATCTCGCTCCTCCCTTTTCCTGCTAAAGTCATCGAGAAGATCGTCAACAGACAGCTGACCGCCTTCCTCGAGACGAACGGATCCCTCGACCCCTCGCAGTCCGGCTTCAGAGCCAACCACAGCACCGAGACCGCCCTCATCGCAGCCACCGACGACATCCGGACCCTGCTCGACAAGGGGGAAACAGTGGCCCTCATCCTCCTGGACCTCTCCGCTGCGTTCGACACGGTCTGCCACCGCACCCTAGTCCAGCCCCTCAGCAACATCGGTATCCAAGAGAAGGCACTGGAGTGGATCATCTCGTTCCTCGCCGGAAGAACACAAAGAGTCCGCCTCCCCCCGTTTCGCTCCGAGGCAACCGAAGTCATCTGCGGCGTCCTGCAAGGATCTTCACTCAGCCCCACCCTCTTCAACATCTACATGAAACCTCTCGCAGCCATCGCACGCCAGCACAACCTCAACATCATCTCTTACGCCGACGACACCCAGCTGATCCTCTCCCTCACCAGAGACCCCGACACCGCCAGAACCTGCCTACACAAAGGGATGAAAGACGTCGCTGAGTGGATGAAGGACAGCCACCTGAAACTGAACTTGGACAAGACGGAAGTCCTCATCCTGGGATCTTCGCCCTCCGCCTGGGACGACTCCTGGTGGCCCCCAGCCCTGGGCACCGCACCCAAGCCAACCGACCACGCACGCAACCTGGGCCTCATCCTGGACCCCTCCCTCTCGATGACCAGACAAGTCAACGCCGTCTCCTCATCATGCTTCAACACCCTGCGTATGCTTCGCAAGATCTTCCGCTGGATCCCGACCGAGACCAGGAAGACTGTCACCCAGGCACTCTTCACCAGCCGACTGGATTACGGAAACGCCCTCTACGCCGGAACCACAGCCAAGCTACAGAAATGACTCCAGCGCATCCAGAACGCCTCCGCCCGACTCATCCTGGATGTCCCCCGACGCAGCCACATCTCCAGCCACCTGAGGAATCTGCACTGGCTCCCCGTCGACAAGAGGATCACGTTCCGGCTCCTCACCCACGCACACAAGTCTCTCCACGACTTGGGCCCCAAGTACCTCAACGACCGCCTGACCTTCTACACGCCCACCCGCCAGCTACGGTCCACCAGCCTCGCCCTCGCAGCCATACCACGCATCCGAAGAGCCACCGCCGGAGGAAGATCCTTCTCTTTCCTGGCTGCTAAGACTTGGAACTCCCTCCCCATCCACCTTCGGCTGACCCAGGACCATCTCGCCTTCAGGAAACAACTCAAGACCTGGCTGTTTGAGCAGTAGCATACCCCTCCCCCCAAGCGCCTTGAGACCCTCCCGGGTGAGTAGTGCGCTATACAAATGGCATGATTGATTGATTGAATAGGTCTTGCCTTTTGGACCTATTGGGTTTGACAATGCTGCTTACAGTGGATACCATGCAGCATCTGTAAAACATTTTTTTGCCAGTGTGGTACAGCATAGGGCAAAGTTAATAAATAAAGCAGCTCATAAAGCGAACATGTGTGAAGACTTATGTGTGCATAAATGAGCGGGCATATAAATGCTTACAAAATGCACAGGTGCCATTGTTTTTATATCTCCAATCCGGAATGGATCAGTAAATAAAAATAACTGCAAGCAAGAATGAGCTTTGGTAAGATGGAGAGGTGGACAACAATTTGGTTCTTGCTCCTATAAAGAAATCTTTTTTACTTTTTTTTAAAGAAACCATTTAAGTGTGGATGGCAATGGACGAGCAGGTAATAAAGCAAGATTAGTGGACCGGGTGCGGAGAGAACCACAGAGCAAAAGATTTGCCTTTTCTCTATTTCTGTTACTGTATAGGAGCTAGTACATCCGCTGAACCCAGAGGACAGGTGTTAACAGCCTCTACATTTTCGTTAACATCATTAGTCAGACAGGGGCTGGTAGTGGCAAGGAAGGTCACCCAGTCCAAGGTTGTCGCCTTCTTCCAATCCCTGAAAGCATTCCGGTCCACCATCCTGCTTTGCTCACAGGGTTTAGCTGAGGCCTAGTTGAAAAAAAATCTGATAATGGTCCATTTTGGCAACATATACTTTCCCAAATGCACAGACTTAGAACTCACCATATAGTGTTTAAAAACATTGCAGTCTATTTAGACATGACTTCGATAAGTTTCCTATTCCCTCCGAATACAGTTTATCCAAATATCTTTACTCATAAGTTACCTTCAGGTTTAGGCATCAATATGTAATTTTTGTTTGTTTTTCCCCCCAAACGTCATACAGAGGGTCTCACTAAAATGAATATTGTTTTTTTCATATCTGAGAAAGAATGGTAAATATTCAAGGCCAGGTCTTTTGTAGTCCAGGATCAGCAACAGAGAACAAGCAATTTACATGGCTACTATTTACATGGCTAACACCATTCTCTAGGTCAGTAATAAAGGACTTTAAAAGGCATGCCTGCTTTATAGTTTGTAGAGTAAGGGCTTAAAGTTACTGCTTGATCCCAATAACTTCTCTTGGGACTAGTTGTTAGTAAATAATGGGCTTATGCTCTGTATAGACCATGGATGTCTACCTCACCTTGCTATTCTACTCAAAACTGTCTGCCTATTAGTAGCTATAATGGGACTAGTGATGATGATAAGAATAACATCACTGATATAATAAAAGAAAGCACCATGGTAACACTTCAGTATTATGTAATGCAGAATTCCCACAAGTGGAAATCCGGTTCCAAATATATGATTGTAAAAAACAGCCACTTGTCTCATTCACATGACAATTCATTCACAAAAACAATAGCGTAACTAATGCATGCAAACTGATCGGGAATAGAAACAAACAGTTTGTGTGCGGTCAGTGCAATTTTACAGTACCTCAAATTCCCCCACCCACGAAAACCACAGGAATTCCATATTTATGCCACTCTCCTTCACTTACAAAAATGTGAACTCTCATATACTCTCAGGTTTTCTGTATCCCTTGATGTTCTTGTCAAAGAAATTTAGGCTACAACTATTTTTGTGAATCGGACCCAATAATATTTGTTCATAGTGCTTTGCAAGGGCCTTCTTGTAGCTCGGGCTTATGGAGAAACCCGTAGACTTCATTCAACTCCCTTCAGTGAGGATCATGGCTCTCATAGGTGGTTAATTATTCAGTTTTCGCCTCATCAGAATTTGAGGGACTGTTGCTAGGGCTGAAAGGAATGTAAACAAACAAAAAGTAGCAGAGGGTCCAAGACTAGCTATCTCAAACAAATATGTGACTGGAAAACGTAACACCCACCTAGGAAGACCTGGCCTCAAGGGAGTGTAAGATTGCGCTATCTGAGTGTGGAGTATCTTTCTTGTGTGGAAAAATACCCATCAGTTGTCGATCCTGAGCGCCCTGTTCATCATCTGGGTTCTTCCATACCAGGAAGATGGAATGGTTATCCCACTGGGGACACAATCGTTGTCATCACAGTAGAGCCCAGTGAATATCAGGATGTCTTTGGGTATAAATGGACAACTATAGAGCAGTGCAAGTGAAAAAGTGAAAAGTATGTGAACTGTGTGGTGTAATATTAAAATTGGGTAGTAGAAAGGATAGGAATTTATTAGCACCTAACTACAACCAAATCATTAAAAAAGGCGTGCAATGGTAGTGGTTTTAACAAATAACCACTACTGCTAGTATAAGGTCGACATGTTTCTGCAGACTTCGTTCGGAGCCTCGAGGTATCCTGCTGCTTTCCTCAGGACCATAGTCGCTACTACTCATAAAAGGTGTATAAAAAAGGAAAACTTTCACCTGAGTGTTTCAGTGCATCTTCATTCTCCTCTCATTCAGAGGAGAGTAACGCTCCACCCCACCTGGCCACAGCACAGGTACATGGAGCCCCGCACTTCCGGTCGGTACTCCGAGCGTCCTTCTGGGCTGTCTCGGGGAATGTAGCCAAGGTGATTACAAGGATCAAGTGCGCTCATTTTTTTTAGGTGAAAAAATCTTCCTACACCAGCACCACTTATTTAAAAAAGATATACTGGGGCCTTTGCAGAAGACTTGAGTAGGGTAGTTGCCGGGTTCGTACACCTTCTGGTAAAGTTAACCCTGGCAATCTTTAATTTGCCATTATGGCAGCAAAAATGTACTCAACTCCTTCAACTTTAATTACAGTCGATATACAGTGAATACTCAGTAAATAAGCTAAGCCTCAAATCACTCCTTTCATTCATTGGTCTTCAAAGTGCACGTGAAGCTGTGACAACTTTGTCACACATGACAACAGCAATTACAGGAATGAGGCTGTGCATTTTTAATATTGTGTGTAGTGCATTTTGTACTGTTTATTAACCTTAAACTGTCGCGTTTGCTATACATGAAAATGAAACAGGATGGTATCAACATTCAAATTATTTTGGGTCATTGTCTCTTCTTCTATGCACCCTTTCAAACATAGACCTCTTTATAGTATGTTGTCAATTGTTTTCTTTGATACCTCATTGTGTATTACCTTCATGTGAGTGAGCAAAAGGCACTGTTGTATTTTGGGAACATTATTTTAAGGGCTAAGGCTAAGGGGTGCCAATTGGGTAAGAAATGTTCGGTTTATGCCCATTTACAATGCACCAAAACCTCCTTTCACTACTATGATTGCCCTAATAACCCTTTCTAGATTCTTCCCTCCTCTCTCCCTCGACCCATCCCAAACCTCATTTTACTACAATCTCCTACAAAACACTTTCTAGACACTTCCCTCTTCTATCCCTCCATTATCCGATTCAATGAAACTAACAGACTCACATGTCCATTGCTCAAATTAATATATATTTCCCTGTATTAACCCAACACTAATCTTTTTTGGGTTCCGAAGTAGCATGATACTCACCGAAAAGTGTTATGATGCCTCGTCATGGGTGGAAGCGCTATAAAAATTACAATTACAATTTTGGGTATATTACAGGACTGAATTATGTGCATAAATTCAGTTACAACTTGTGCATATGCCAGGGAGGTGCATATTGTGCCTCTGGCAGAGTCCAATAAATTCTTCATGTGATAGATGCCTTCATAGTGGGCTTGTCCCTCTGAGCTCTATAATGCCATATATCATACTGTATTTTAGTAATAGACTGGTCTGGGGCAGTTTAGGGTCAAGCCTGGTGTAACAGGGATTCTGCGCAAACACAGAACTGTGCACAGAGACTTAGGACCTCAGTGAATTAGGGTGTGCCAAAACTCACCTTAGTACCCAAAATCCCCTACCAGACTAGCAATCAGTGTCACATTAGCTCTTCGTCCTATAGCAAAGAAACCAATGAGTAGACAACTTAGAACATGCGACTTAGGACCATCTCAGGAATGGTGCGAAGTGAGAACACTCTTTTGTTATACGTTCATACCAGGTCACAACAGGAGTAAAATAGAGACATGTAAGGTTAAAATGTTTATTTTAACGATGTGATCTCAAGCGCAGTACTTTAATCAACATCAGCATACATATGGATAATAATAATACAGACAGCATGGTTACAATTCCATAAAATACAAAAGGAGGAATCATGTTACAATGATAGTGCAAACAGGTGATAAAAACGCCAATTTAAAACACCCTCCCTATCTAAGAACTATGGGCCAGATGTAGGTAAATAATATTTACCGACCTCTTAAATACCGAGTCATACCGACTCGGTATTACCGAGTAGGAAAATGAGATGTAGGTAACAATGACGGTAACAAATACCGACTCGGAACCTGTCGGTACTCGGAAACGGTATTTACCGACTCGGAATATACCTACACGGTAAAATCCGAGACGGAAAAACCAAAACCGATCCACCGGTGCCATGGCCCATAGGAATGAATGGCAACTCCCGACCCGGAAAATACCGAGTCGGTAAAAACCGACCCGGTATTTACCGTGTCGGAACTATCCGCCGAAGAATTTGAAACTGACAAACATGTGTGCCTGTGAACCAATCAGGTACTTCAACCACACCCAAATTCCAAGCCACAGGGGAACTAACCAATCAGATCCAAGCACCACACCCCAGTACCTGGGACAGGCCACGCCCATGCAGGTGCAGAAACAAACAGTCAGGAGAGCAGGAGGACAGAGTGTGGAGCAGCCTTTCCTGAGACATACTACACAGCAAGATGGAGAGCCAGGAGGCACAGAGAGATGCTGCAGAGCGCAAAAGGAAGCAGAAGTTCAGCCAGGAGGAACTGCAGGTGCTGATTTCGGAGGTTGTCAGACATTATGGGAACATTTTTGGAAAGCAAACTCTGCATGTTGCAGAATCAATCAAACGCAGCACCTGGTTGGACATACAAGGCAAGGTAAATGCCATTGGTGTCACCCACCGTGACCTAGAAGACCTAAAAAAACGGTGGTATGACATCCGCATAATCACCAAAAAAAAGCTTGCTGCCCACCGCAAGGAAAGTGCTGCTACAGGAGGCGGAAGAAACAGAGCCCCCAGACTCACCGACATCGAGGAGATGGTCGCATCCACCCTTGAGAAGGAATGTATACACGGAATTGGAGACGCAGACAGCTCAGCAAGAGGAGCAAAGAAACCAGGTAAGATGCAAGAACATTATCATTTACCCTTTTACCTATTCCCCTCACAGGACAAATCAGACTCCACAACAGGTTTAACTAATGTCCTGCAATGCATCCTGGGAAATGTAGTCATGTGTAGATACCTCAGAGCAGTCAGCGTGCATTGCAGCAAGGGGAGCAACAGACAAGTAGCATAGGCAAATGAGAGACAGGCAAAAGTGCAATAGAAGTGTATTTTATTTCATGACACAGGTGAACAACATTACTGACACAATGTCCATGTCTGTCCACAGGAGAGTCAAAGCGCAGCACAGCTGAGGTCAGAGAGAAGAGGAGGGAAGGAGCCGGACCTAGCACATCTCACGGAGGGCAGGACCAAGAGCAAGCAGCCCCAATACCTGAGGAGGCAACTGCAGAAAATCCACAATCCCCTCTCCTATTCGGTAGTCAGGACACAGGAGCGGCAGAACTATCACCCACCCCCACATCACCATCCCCAGTGCTGGGAAGAGTCAGGAGCCATGATGTGCCCCCTCGCAGAATACTGCAAACATCATCGGAGGAGGAGGAGGTGGAGGGTGACACACAGGACAGAGGCAACACCGAGCAGCAGCCCAGTCCCAGAGTCACGCGGGCCAGTGTCCGAGGGCGACGGCCACGGGAGGTAGAGGATGTGCGGCAAGTCCAAGGTGTCTTCTGCGGACTGGAGGCCACCATGGTGAAGGTGCAGCGCCTGCAGGCAAAAGCAATGATGGGGGTTCAGAGGCACGCACGCACAACTAATAATAAACTGGAAGCAGTAGGCAAGGGCATAGGGGAAATGGCAGAAAGCATGCAATCCATGGCGTCAGGAATATCAGATATCACACAGTGCATGACTGTCCTGTGTGACAAATTGGACAGGGACCATTTGGAGAGACGCAAGGCCCGTGTGGATGTGCGCCAGCAAACCAAGGCCCTGAACAGGTTTGCAACTGCTACCACTGTGCTGTGCAGACGGTCAGTCACGATGCAGGATGCCATAGTGCAGTGCTGCAACAATTTAAGTGAAGGTATGGCCAGGATGACCTCTGCCATGGAGCTAGTGCTCGCGCATCAGACTGGCACTGGAGGCGACACTTGTTCTGCCGAAAGCGAGGGGTCCACCAGCAGGAGTGGTGCAAGCACTCCTGTGCATGACTTACGGAGGAGTGGCAGGCGTGGGGGAAGTGTGACAGGCCAGCGTGAGGACATTGATTCACAGCCACAGCAGCCCCGCCCTGTGGCCCGTGGCCACAAACAATGACTTTGCACTCCACCCAAGGCTGTAGTCACGGTGGTGTTAACCGTGACAACACACTCATGGAGTGTTTGTATTAGTGAGCCCAATGTGAGCTAACAATGCTGTGGCGTAGTGAATATTAAACTACTTACACAAAGTTACATTCATGCCTGTGTCTCTTTACTCACTCAGAAATATTGTTGTGTAACCTCTGCCCGTCTCAGTCTCCCATCTGTAGCTGCTGCTGCCACTGTAGCTTGGGGCTCTGCCACCTCTGGGTCGTCATCAATGTCCTCATGATATGTGAGCTCCACCTCAGTGCCTTGCTTGGTGGCGAGATTATGCAACATTGCACAGGTCGCTATTATTTTGCAGCAGATGATTGGGGTGTACTGCCGTGCACCTCCACTCTTGTGGAGGCAGCGAAACCTGCTCTTTAGGAGTCCAAATGTGCGCTCAACTACGTTTCGTGTGGATCTGTGAGCCACGTTGTATCGCCTTTCACTCCTGGTGGATGGGTTGAGGTAGGGAGTGAGCACGAAGGACCGCAGGGCATATGCACTGTCGCCTAGGGGGAGAAAGATAGACATTAATTGCAAGTACTTGAGACGTAGATCAGGGTGTGTCAATGTGATTTACCCAGCAGGTATCCATTTCCAAATTCTCCGGCAAGTAGGCGTGTGTATATTCCACTATTCTGGAATATGTATGAATCATGGGTACTTCCGGGGAACTTGGCTACGATGTCAGTGATGAGGTTACCTGCATTACATATGACCTGGGCGTTGATGGAGTGCGTCGATTTGCGATTCCTGTATATGTGCTCTGTGGCTGCAGGTGGACAGAGTGGGACGTGGGTGCCATCGATGCAGCCGATCACGTGAGGGAAGTGTGCCAGTTGATAAAAGTCAGTCTTGGTTTTGGCTAATTCTGCCGGTGTAACAGGGAATTTAATATAATGCCCCATCCTCTGCATCATGGCGTCAAGAAACCTCCTGAAGAAGCGGGACAGGCAGCCCTGGGACACGCCACCCACTACAGCTATCACACTCTGGTAGCTCCCTGAGGCCAGCAGGTGTAAGCTACATAGCACCTGGACATGAGGTGGGATGGCATGGGCCCTGGGTGTTGGGTGGTCCAGGAGAGGGTGTAGGTCCCTGATCAATTGCTTGATGGTGTCTGGGTGTAGCCTGTACCTCTGCAGTATTTCAGGCTCTGTCAGTTGGAACAGTGTTATCCTCTGCCTGTACACTTGTTCCTCCCTTAGCCATTCTCTCTGTCCTGCTGCCTGTAGTCTCTGCCGTCTTGCTATGATGTAAAAAGCCGCCATCATGGGTCCTGAGGTGCATTTTGGGACTTTTTTTATAGCCCTCCCTTGGTTACCACCTGCTTTCAATGCATGGTAAATACCGACTTAAAAATACCGTTTTTCGGCAGAATCGGTATTTTTGTGCTTACCTACATCTCCAAGGCTGATTTTTACCGTTTCTGATTTACCGAGTCGGAAAATACGAACTCGGTATTTATGTATACGGTAGATTCCGACACGGTAATTTTACCGGGTCATTCTTACCGAGTCGGTATGTTTCCGACTCGGATTTTAAAAAATCGGTAATTAACGGCCTCCTACATCTCATTTCCTCGGTAACGGCCGATTTTACCGGTTTTCGGCCGTTACCACCCGGTAAACGCCTACCTACATCTGGCCCTCAGTATTATAAAACTATAGAAGGTCTCTTGAGCTTTCTTAGGGGGACCCCATTTACCTGTCCACTCAGTAAGTGTAAATTACATCAGGATTGGTTAGTCTCTCTGCATGCCTGGAATCTTCCAAGTGTGTGCAATTCTGGCAAGTGTGCTTTGATAAAGGCGCAAGAATCCTACTCTGCTTGCAGCTGCCAAATTGTTGTGTCTAGAATGTGTTACACGGACAAGACAATAAACAGGATCGCGTTATGATAACCTTGGTGGCTCAGCACTCACTGTACAGACTGGGGATACGATGTATGTCTAGATATGTCAAAAAACAACCATTTTCCCATGTATAGACCTTCATCCAAGCTAAGGCAGCAAAAAAAGCTCAGCAGTGTCGTGTGCAAAAGCAGCAAAAGGGAAAAATGGCGTTTAAACTTCGAACAAGCCATGCTAACTTAACATGCACGCAAAAAGAGGCCCATAAACCATACGACACTGGGGAGACACAAAATACAACGGAAGTAGATAGTCATATCAGAATTAGTTTGGAGTCAGGCCTTTAATGGTCAGAAAACTTTCATTATCTTCGGTTCCAAAACTTAAGACATCCAGTCTCTTTTGCGGCTTTGCCTTGATTTTATTAAGATACTTTCCAAGGAGCTTGAAAACCAACACATATCAAGTCAACCATTATATTACCAAGGTAGGAATTCAGATTGCGTATTACATGTGGCTTTCAGCCGGGAAACATCCCTTACATCGCGGTGTGTACACCGCGATGCAGTTCCAGCACAGCCGTTACAAAGCAATTTGTTATATCGACTTGCGCTGGATGGCGCTTTAACCTAAGGAATAGTAAGATTTACTATTCCAACACATTCCCTACTGTACGTAGACTGGTGTTGGAATAGTAAATCTTACTATTCCTAAGTCCAGCGCCCTCCAGCGCAAGTCGTTGTAACGACGTAACGACATGTGTTGTAAAAACTGCGATGTAACATACCGCGATCATTTTGTTCGCGTTGTTACATCACATATTCCTTTCAGCCGTGCCAGTTGAGGATATGGGGGGACCCAATATAGTAAGTCGGTGGAGCCAGGGGGACGTGAGTGTGGCCTCCTACAAACAATTGAGCACCTAGACTTCAAATTTTACAAATTAAGCACTGGCTAGCACATCGCCGAACCCTAATTAGAATCCTGTTTCTCTCTTTGTGACTAAGCCTCGGCAGAGTTTGCAGAGTTCCGCAGTGGAACTCCACGAAGAGACCAACAAACTCCGCCGCACTTCGCAGAGTTCTGCAAGCGGCGGGGTGCGCTTGGTAATGCTGGTTCGCCTTTTTAACCAATCGATCTTTTCTTTGCAGGTATCCCACTGCTTTGAACTCTATACTCTGGACCCCTGATAATATTGCCCTGCTGCAAAACGCAACAAAGGATACAACCCAGTATAATCTAGTGGCTCAATCTGATGTAAGTTTTTTCTATTTTCCATATAAAGAATTAAAAAAAGACATTTGTGCATATTAAACTGTAGATGTAAAACTACAAGGGTTGAGCCGTTATATGTTCAGTTCTTTATAGAAGGTTGCAGTCCCTGAACTCAAGGATTAATGAAGGGAGTCTGTTATGTTCCATGCTCTTGTGTAATATACCAATTTAACTCTCTAAATTTCTTTTTTGTGTTGAAATTTTTTATTGAATTATGCAATAAAATACATAGTAAATATCAACGTGAATAAGAAAACCTTATTTGCTAAATATTTGAAAAAAATAATGAATTGATAGATTATGAAATGTACTCCTAGTAATAGAGATAAGGATAAAATTAACAGTACATACTCTACAACCTGTTATAAAATAACAATACAAAAGGTATGAATGTATCTTATATGTAATAACGGAATGACTAAATAAATATAATCAAGATTAAAAGAAAGAAGAAACAAAAAAGGGGGTGCCAGAGTAACGGGGGGGGTAGGAGGGAGAGGGAAGGAAAGAGAAAGGATAAAGAGAATCAAATAGTACAGGAAAAGCATATGAGATAATACAATTAAGTAGGTAAAGGATGCACATTAGAAGAGGGAGTTGGGTTAGAATCGTCATCCAATGTGGTTTCCAAAAAGGGGGACCAAGTTTGAAGAACGATGTCAGCTTGGTCCTGAAGATTGTAAATTGTGCGTTCATGTAAGGCTGTCTGCATCATTGCCACCAACCATTCTTCCTGAGAAGGAGCAGATGAAGACTTCCAATGGCGTAAAATGCAAATTTCGGCTGTAGCCAAAGCAGTGTGAAGAAGACAAGTCTGTGGCTTAGAAAGTTTTGGAAAACCACAGATGTCATGTAAAATAATGGTGGCAGATGTAAGTGGTAAAATTAATGCCATTGTAGAGTTCAAAGTTTTGCCAACAAAAATCCAGAAGGGTCTGCTGCGTGGACATTCGCAAATTATATGTGTTATGTTACAACCATGATTAGAACATCTCCAGCAAGAAGTATGAGATAATAACCCAGCTTGATGTAATTTAACCGGTGATCAGTGCCAATCATGAAGAATTTTAAAGATACAGAATTTGAGACGCACCTCTCGAACGCCTTTGTGCAACCCCTCCAGAATTTGATCCCATTGAGCATTGGAGTACATAATAGATAACGAGATTGCCATTTAGAACGAAGAGTATGTGAGAGAGGTTGTGAAAAAAGAGGAAGCAAAAAGGTTTTATAAAGACCAGAGGTCACCCCCTTAAACTTCCCCCATAGTTGCATATAAGATAATATTGGAGAAACCTGAAGCAACCAAGGTGGAGAGCCTAATTGTTTTTTAAGACATTGTTGAAGTTGAACGTATTTAGAGGAATGTAGGAGTGGGAGATTAAATTCCTCACAAAGTTGGGGAAAAGTTTTAAAATCTCCATCATGTAAGAGTTGATCCAGAAAAGTGGAGAATTGTGGCTCACTGGTTAGAGCAGGCAGACCCTAAAGCAGAGAATGGCCCGGGACCAGGGTTCAATTCCTGACGCGGCAGGGTCGTGGACCAGGGTCAGCGGACTCGATAATTCTCGCTTCGGTGCCTACTCGAATCACGGGTTCACACTCTGCAACTCTGGGCATTAAGCTTGCTTAATCTCCACAACGGCCCCACCGCGGCGGGATGCCTGGCTTTCACCTGGGGGATACCCAGTACGGGATATCTCACTGGGAAAAGCCAGGACGGGTTCCCAAGGCAAGCGCCGAGATGCCTCACGGTGATTCGAGCGCTATATAAGTAGCCTAAAAAAAAAAAAAGAAATGCCGGCTTCTCTCCACAAAGGCCAGGATAAAGTACGACCTTTGATACGAATAGCTGAATTATTCCACAAGGGAGCTTTAATGTGAATTCGCGGATTCAAACTTAATATGCGATGACCCCTCTGCCAAGATCTATGCAGGGCTGATAAGATAGGATTTTTAGGATCCTAAGTACCAGTACCGTATAAAAGGTATAGTCCTGAATCCTGGGATAGAAGATGACGTTCAATTGATACCCATTGTGGAATGTCTTTAGATTTGGGTAGAAAATATGAGAGTTGAGAAATGTGTAGGGTAAGTGAATAATGTTCAATGAATGGAAGACCCATTCCTCCATATAACTGATGGGCCTTTAATTTAGCAGCAGCAAGGCCCGGTTTAGCTGTGCCCCAAATAAAGAGCTTTATCTTGGAGTCGATTGATCTAAGAGTAACTAAAGGAATTTGGAGGGGGAGCATACCCAAAACATAAATGAATCTTGGTAAAGTAACCATCTTAATAGCTTGAACTATACCCCATAAAGATAATCCTAGAGCTTTCCACTTATCAAAATCCCTCTGCATTTGAGAAAATAAAGGAGCTAAATTATCCGCAACCATATTTTCCAAACCTCTATTAATCAGAATCCCAAGATACTTAAAGTGTGAAGATTGCCAGTGAAAAGGGAATCCAGAAATTGCTGATTTCATAGTGCCAACCGAAATAGGTAACGCTTCACTTTTGTCCCAATTTATTTTATAACCAGAAAAGGAGGAAAAATCATTAATAATTTGAAGAAGGGCTGGCAGAGATCGGGGGAGGTTAGTAAGAGTAAGAAGAATGTCATCTGCATATAAATACATTTTAGAATGGCCAATTGAAAGGGGGATACCTGTAATATCGTCAGATTGGCGAATTGCAGCAGCAAGAGGTTTCATCGCTAAGAGAAAAAGAAGAGGGGACAATGGGCAACCCTGGCGTGTGCCTCTGCGAATTGGAAATGGGGTAGATAAGAAACCTCCACAGTTGACTTGAGCTAATGGGCTATCGTATAACAAACGTACTGTATTAATAAATTGATCACCCAAACCAAATCTATGCATTATTGTAAAGAGATATTCCCATTCAATGCGATCAAATGCTTTCTCAGCATCAAGTGAGAGAGCCAAGGCATCTTCTGGAAGATGTTTAGCAGTCCATAACGTGTGAGCCAATGTACGAAGTTGATTTCGGGAAGAACGGCCTGGGACAAAACCCACTTGGGAATTATGTATCAAGGAGGGTAACACTTTGCGAAAACGGGACGCAAGAATACTAGCTAGAATCTTAAAATCCAAATTTAAGAGGGATATAGGGCGATAACTTCCACATAAAAGAGGGTCTTTGCCTGGCTTGGGTAGAACAGCTATACTTGCTTTATTAGAAAGGGGGCCCAAGAAGAATTCTTTCTCAGCCTCTAGAAACAATCAATCAATCAATCAATCAATGGCATTTATAGAGCGCACTACATACCCGTAGGGTCTCAAGGCGCTGGGGGAGGGGGGGTGCCGCTACTGCTCGAACAGCCAGGTCTTCAGCTTCTTCCTGAAGGAGAGGTGGTCTTGGGTCAGGCGCAGGTCGGTTGGGAGGGAGTTCCAGGTTTTGGCGGCCAGGTAGGAGAAGGACCTTCCTCCTGTAGTCGCTCTTCGGATGCGGGGGACGGCGGCGAGGGCGTAGTTGGCCGATCGGAGGTGGCGTTTGGGAGCGTAGAAGTTGATTCGGCTGTTGAGGTAGCTCGGGCCTTGGTCGTGTAGGGCTTTGTGTGCGTGGGTGAGGAGGCGGAAGGTGATTCTTTTGTTGACGGGGAGCCAGTGAAGGTCTCTCAGGTGTCCGGAGATGTGGCTGGTTCGTGGGATGTCGAGGATGAGTCTGGCAGAGGCGTTCTGGATCCGCTGGAGTCTCTTCTGGAGCTTGGCGGTGGTACCGGCGTAGAGGGCGTTGCCGTAGTCCAGTCGGCTAGTGACGAGGGCCTGGGTGACGGTCTTCCTGGTCTCGGTGGGGATCCACCAGAAGATCTTCCGTAGCATGCGTAGGATGTTGAAGCACGCCGAGGAGACGTTGTTGACTTGCCTGGTCATGGAGAGGGAGGAGTCCAGGATGAAGCCCAGGTTGCGTGCATGGTCTGTTGGTTTGGGTGCGGTGCCCAGGGCGGGAGGCCACCAGGAGTTGTCCCAGGCGGAGGGTGAGGAGCCCAGGATGAGGACCTCCGTCTTGTCGGAGTTCAGTTTCAGGCGGCTGGTCGTCATCCACTCGGCTACCTCTTTCATCCCTTCGTGCAGGTCGGCTCTGGCGGCGGCTGGGTCGTTGGTCAGGGAGAGGATCAGCTGGGTGTCGTCGGCGTAGGAGATTATGCTGAGGTTGTGTTGGCGTGCGATGGCCGCGAGGGGGCTCATGTAGACGTTGAAGAGGGTGGGGCTCAGAGAGGATCCTTGAGGGACGCCGCAGATGACTTCGGATGCCTCTGACTTGTACGGTGGGAGGCGGACTCTCTGTGTTCTTCCGTCGAGGAAGGAGATGATCCATTCCAGCGCCTTGTCCTGGATTCCGACGTTGCTGAGGCGCTGTACTAGGGTGCGGTGGCAGACAGTGTCGAATGCCGCGGAGAGGTCTAGGAGGATGAGGGCCGCTGTTTCTCCATTGTCCATCAATGCTCGGATGTCAGCGGTGGCGGCGATGAGGGCGGTCTCGGTGCTGTGATTGGCTCGGAAGCCGGACTGTGAGGGGTCGAGGGATCCATTCGTCTCGAGGAAGGCGGCCAGCTGTTTGTTGACGGTCTTTTCGATGACTTTGGCTGGAAACGGGAGGAGCGAGATGGGGCGGTAATTCTTGAGTTCGGTGGGGTCCGCTGTGGGTTTCTTGAGTAGAGCGCTGAGCTCGGCGTGCTTCCAGCTCTCAGGGAAGGTGGCGGTGTCGAAGGATGTGTTGATGATGATGAAACACAGCATGTAAAGTATGTATCATATTCTGACCAGTCGATCTATAAAATTCGGCAGGGAAACCATCCTCTCCAGGGGCTTTATGATATGGCAGAGTAGTGATAGCTGAAGAAATCTCGTGTCTCGTGATATTACCTTCAAGTAAGGTTCTGCCATCATCCGAAAGCTGCGGAAGATTCACTTTCTCTAGAAAAGTTGACATTTTATGCAAATCAAGCTGATTACTTGGTGTATATAGAGATGTATAAAAGGAGGCAAATTCATTAACTATTTGCTGAGGTCTGGTGAGTATTTCACCCTGGGTCGACTTAATAGCTGGAATAGCCATAGCAGCTTCTTTCTGATGCAATTGTGCAGCCAATAATCGGCCAGCCTTTTCTCCTTGTTCGTAATGTGTCCCTTTCATCTTCTGCAATGCATACTCAGCCTTAGATGTAAAGAGACCATTAAGAGACATGCGTGCTTGTTCCAACAGTTTGTGATTCTGTAAAGTAAGGTTCGATATATATAATTGAGAGTAATGTTGAATGTCTCGTTCTAGTTCTGTTTGTTTTGCAAAGGCATCTTCTGGAAGATGTTTAGCAGTCCATAACGTGTGAGCCAATGTACGAAGATGATTTCGGGAAGAACGGCCTGGGACAAAACCCACTTGGGAATTATGTATCAAGGAGGGTAACACTTTGCGAAAACGGGACGCAAGAATACTAGCTAGAATCTTAAAATCCAAATTTAAGAGGGATATAGGGCGATAACTTCCACATAAAAGAGGGTCTTTGCCTGGCTTGGGTAGAACAGCTATACTTGCTTTATTAGAAAGGGGGCCCAAGAAGAATTCTTTCTCAGCCTCTAGAAACACAGCATGTAAAGTATGTATCATATTCTGACCAGTCGATCTATAAAATTCGGCAGGGAAACCGTCCCCTCCAGGGGCTTTATGATATGGCAGAGTAGTGATAGCTGAAGAAATCTCGTGTCTCGTGATATTACCTTCAAGTAAGGTTCTGCCATCATCCGAAAGCTGCGGAAGATTCACTTTCTCTAGAAAAGTTGACATTTTATGCAAATCAAGCTGATTACTTGGTGTATATAGAGATGTATAAAAGGAGGCAAATTCATTAACTATTTGCTGAGGTCTGGTGAGTATTTCACCCTGGGTCGACTTAATAGCTGGAATAGCCATAGCAGCTTCTTTCTGATGCAATTGTGCAGCCAATAATCGGCCAGCCTTTTCTCCTTGTTCGTAATGTGTCCCTTTCATCTTCTGCAATGCATACTCAGCCTTAGATGTAAAGAGACCATTAAGAGACATGCGTGCTTGTTCCAACAATTTGTGATTCTGTAAAGTAGGGTTCGATATATATAATTGAGAGGAATGTTGAATGTCTCGTTCTAGTTCTGTTTATTTTGCAATATTATTCTTGTTGATAAGAGCAGCATCCCGCATTAACTGCCCTCGAATAGTGGTTTTTGCTGCTGCCCAAATTGTTCTCTTAGAAGAGACAGAGTCCTCATTAATAGTGAGATAATCTTGGAAATTAGATTGCAAAAGAAGCTTACCCCCAGGTGTCCTATATTTCTGTAAACTCATTCGACATGGTTTGCGTCCTGGTTTAGATAAACCTAAATCAAGAGATATAAGAACAGGAGACTGATCAGATAAAGCAGCTTCCAAAATTTAAGAATCTGTGACCAATTGAACCGCTTTATGAGATAACAGAAAATAATCCAAACAGGAAAATGTGCCATGCAAGGAAGAAAAGAATGTATATTCCTTATCATGTGGATGACTGAGATGCCAAATGTCAACCAAACCATTATCAGAAAGTATGTCTTGTAAGATGGCCCTATCTGCTGCATCAACCCTGTCAAACTCACCCGTTTTGTCGAGGATAGGATCTTGAACCAAATTCCAGTCCCCTCCGATGATGGAAGCATTGATCTTAGTAAGAAAACGATTCAATTGGAGGAAAAATTGTTTTTTAGTACCAATCGGAGCATAATAGGATCCAAGACAAATTGAAGAATTCCCAATTCGTAATTTAGCGAAGACATAGCGATCATCAGGATCTGACCATGTCATGCCGGATAAGAATAGCCACTCCACATTTACGGACAGGGTTAGGGTTGGTGGGGTCATTCCTACGTATGCTGCTATGAATTACCTTCCCAACCTAATCTCTACTGAGTTTGTTAGATTCAATTTCATCCAAGTGCATTTCCTACACTAAAGCTATGTCCACATGTTTGGACTGCAAATATGAAAGAACTTTCTTTCTTTTAATGTAATGGGTGAGACCATGTACATTCCATATAACAATAGATAAAGGATGAGCATGAGTCATAGTGGAAAATATTCAAAGAAATATTAAAGAAGAATAGGGGGTAGGGCAGAATAGGAGAGGGAGTTACTCTGGTTATTAGGTAAGAAAAGAGATGATAGTATCAGAAACGTATAAGATAATAGTGCAGAGAAAGGAGGGAATCAAACAGGATAGAGGTATGTGAGTAGTCAAGTAGAAATGAGGCAGAAGTTATGTATTTGAAAGAATAAATATAAATAGAAAAAAGTAGGGTAAAGGGAGATTAGAAGAAGTGGATGTGAGAATAAGATATGAAGAAAAGTTAGGAAACCTAAACTGTGAACCGTGGGCCTGGGCGCACTAGAGCATCGCCATGGGACAGGACCCCATCTAGGAAAAGAAAAAGTATGGATCAGTGGAGTAGATGATAGTGTAAGGTAAGGAGCCCTGGGGAATGAATTAACAAAGAGATATAGATACAGTAGAATATGATAGAGGAGTGATGATAACAATTTAAGAATGCCTTAGGTAGTAATTAATCAGCCAAATACTATAATGACTATCTTAGAATATCCCCTGCAGTATCTTGTTACAGCTTATTAACGAAATATCAACAAACAGAACCGTAACATGGTAAAACAGTAAGAATACAGTATGGGAAGAGTGCAATAAATGATGGCATAATTATGAGGAATTCAAATAACAGCAGCTTTTAACAAAATATGAATGACCGATAAAATGAGCACTCATAATTAAAAGAACTCAAAAGGCACATATCATATTAGCACTTAATATCCAAGCTAAAGCTAGAGAAATACATATTAAAATGATATACTATAATGAAGGGTAACGTGTTGCACTATAGATTAAAATAAGGGAGGGAATATGCATAATCATAGAATTTGGACATATAAAGAAAGGGGATATAAATACCTACCTTAATCCATTGAGCAACATAGGAATGATAAAATATACAGAAATAGATACAGTAATTCCAATACTCCGAAGAGGGATTGAGGATGAAGAAAAAACATGCAATTTAGTAAGAACTATGTCTAAGCATATAACAGGCAATTTAATAATAGGTAGATAAACATCTCATAGCAGAAAAATAATACTGAATTTAAGTTATCTAATAGTAATACTGATGAAGAAAAATCAAAATTGAATACAAGATATGGCAAAAGTACAACAAAGTACAGAAACAGACAGTTAAATAATAGTAAACTATTCAGTCAGCATCGGAAGGAGTTTTAAGAGGTGATCTAGATTTGTCTCTCTGCAGCTCCTTTGTAAGTGTAGAGACAGAATGCAAAGCTGATGCTCTATCTTCCTGAGAAGGATTGACTCTATTCAAGTCTCTACCCCGTTGTCTGGAGTTACTAGATGCTCGTGGGCTTTGCACCGGTAGTTGTGGGGAAAAGGAAGAAGACGGTTGGAACTGTACACAATGGGAGGACTGTGTATCCATGTCCTGAGATTTGATGTCATCTAAGAATTTTTGTAGAAGTTCAGGGTCATAGAAGTCCTTGGTGTCTCCATTTTTGGTAATACGGAAGCGTGCAGGCTCAAACAACCCATATTTAATGTCTAACTGACGTAGTTGAGGCCGCATGGAGAGAAACGCCTTCCTTCTTTTATTCGTCTCTTTAGAAAAATCCTCTGCTATGTGAATATTATGACCCTTAAAAAGAAAAGAGCCTTGTGAGCGAGTTGCAGTCAATATTTGTCGGGTTTGCTCATGACGAAGAAAACAGGCAATAATTGGCCTCGAGCGCGCAGCAGGGTCTGTGCGTAGAGGGCCAATTCTGTGAGTTCGTTGAATTTCAAGAGGTGGAGTATAGGAAATTCCAGTCATTATTGGAAGGGTATCACAGAGGAATATTTTCGTGTTGTGTCCTTCAATATTTTCCGGAAAGCCAAAGAAGCGGAGATTGTCTCTTCTACTGCGATCTTCTAAGTCAATGATTTTGCTGTGCAAAAGAGAAGATCTTGGTCTGAGCTTTGGACTGTATCAAGGCGACTCTCCATGGCTATTTTTTTAGAGTCAAGACTTTCAATTCTAGTATGAAAAGTTGTAAGGTCTGCTCTAATCGATTTAGTTTCTTCAGCCAGAGATGTAATTGTGATATCCATCCCTTCCAATCGACGATTGACCCCAGAAATCTTCTGCAATATACGTTGCATGGTGTCTGTTAAAGTCTGGTCACCGTGAGAGGGCGCAGCTTGGGGCATATTCGTTGAAGAGGACGAGTTCCCTTTCGTTGGCATAGCAGTAGATTGTTTCAAAACTTCTGTAAAGAGTGGTTGTTTAGGTATTTTACTCCCATTCCTATTAGTATACATTTGTATGTTGCGCTTCATCGACGCTCTACAGTATCGTATTGATGTAACGTGGTGAGAAGCAATTATGAAAACAAATTCACAATTGACAACAATAAGCAGAACATAGCAATACAACATATAATGCAATATCTCAAACTGAGCAAGTTATATATATCATAGGTGAAGGCAATAATACAATTTCATAAAAAATACATTCTGAGGAAAATCGGGCGTCTTCTCAAATATTTAAAGATGTAAAGAACAATAGCGGGCAAAGTTGTCAAAAAAGATGAAGCAGTTTGTATTTACATAATAATATGTTGTCTTGACAGAGTGACGGACATATACACTCTTTTTGGCTGATGAGGTGATGAAGCAATCCAATAGATGGTCCATACAAACTGATATGGTGAATGGCTAAGATCAGGTAGAAAGGCGTTATCTACTTAAAGAGGTGTAAGCAGAACAATAGTTTGCGAGGGATATAAAGCCACTGTCTTAGCTGACGCTATTTCCTGCAGAATAACAATAAAAGACCATGTACCATTCCACAAAGATGGCACATAATATTGCATACAATATCATGAAAAGTCCTCTTGAATAACTGAATGTAGAAATTTCTCCCTCACATTATATGTCAAACGCTAGTAAAACAATATCAACACATATGATTAGCAAATCATAGAGCCACTTCACATTTCAAACCCACTTCACATTTCAAAGTTGAAAACCAGAGAATTGCCTGCTTCACATATCTCTGCTGTCAAGTTCAAGTGTTCACAGGAAGGCAGGCCTGTGCATTAGGCAAGGCCCCCGAAAGTGCTCCTCTCTTCAGGCCTTGAGGCCGGGGATTCCAAATAGGTCATGAGGTCAAAGGCCCGGCTGCGCTCGTCTCCTCAGGCATTCTTCAGCTTGAGAAAAGCCCTCCAAAAAAAGGTCACCAGTCAGAACAAAATACACTGTTCATGACCAGATAATTTCACCTTCTGGAAAATGTCTAATTATTAGCCCCAAGCTCACTGTAAATGAGGCTGCCACTGGATGGGTGCCGTCCCGGAGCGGAGCTCTTCTCTCAGGCGGCCATTCTCCCTCGTGGCCAGACCACCCCCCCACGTCTCTACTGGTAGGCGAGGGGTCGTCCAGGGTTGATTGCAGGGAGGGTGCTGGCGTTGTAGCGGTAGAGTGTTCAAAAGGAAGGCTCCTTGGTGCTGAGCATGGTCCAAGGCCAGACGGACCCAAACAGCATAGCCTATGGGTTTACTTTGGCTTGGGAGATGACCAGTACAACGCAGGCTGTACATCGTTAACATCACAACTCTGAAAAAGCAGGTGCCTTTACATCACATTTGATTACAATGCATTGTTAGGTCAGTAGTTTTCCGGGTGGTTATGGGTTTCAGGGGTAAAATATGAAAAATGGGGAGTGTTTTGGGGTAAATTTGAAAATTAGGGTGTGTTTTGGGGTGAAATATGAAAATTGGGGTGTGTTTTGGATTTTTGGGTGTGTTATGGGGGCTCAAAATGAAACTCCAGGGTTCACGTGGAGAAGTGTGGCTCAATGGTTAGAGTGGCAGACCCTGATGCAGAGGTCTAGCCCGGGGACCAGCGTTCAATTCCCCGCCTCGGCGGGTCTTGGGCTCAAAAATTCCACGGACCTGATAATTCTCGCCTCAGTGCCTATTCCAATCATGGAGTCCCACTCTGCAACTCTGGGCAATAGCTTGCTTAATCTCCACAACGGCCCCCACAACGCTAAGGATGCCTGGCCTCTACCTTGGGGGTGCCCAGGAGTGGACACCTCACAGGGAAAGCCAGGATGGGTTCCACAGCGGTATTCGTACAAGCGCCTTGAGACCCTTGCGGATGAGTAGTGCGCTATACATGTATCAATTTTACCTTTTCTTTGGGGTGCAAAGGTCAGTTTTGAAGTGAATAGCGATATTAATGTCTCCGCTATGCAACACCTAATCTCCTGTTGCAATGTGCCATATATGCATTGAAATGGAATTCAATGTTATGGCATGTGTTGCAACCACATATGTGCCTTTGGCACTCGAGTGGTACGTCTGCTGTGCATGGGCACACAGCAGCCACCATTGAGAAGTGTCTGGGGGGCTGGACAGCTGTTGAGGTGTTAAATGCTGAAAAGAACACTGGATCTGGCGTGGATGCTGGGATGTGTGTGTGAGCGGGTGTTGTAAATATTTTAATAAGGGGAATCTTACCTCAAAGCCGGTTTCCATGTCTTCATTGCTCCTGCTCTCCTGCATCAGCTTTCAGGAACAGGAAGTAGGCAGCCAGGCTGCCCCCCGAGCCAATCACAATGCTGCGATACACCGGTGGGATTGGTAATTGGCAATGAGACAAGGCATGCAGCCAGGGGCTGAAGGAGTGGGGATGTTCTCCATGCAGGCTGTAATGCAGCCTGCATTATGAACAGGGAAGTACACATGACTGCTTTGGGCAGCCTGAGTGGGCCGACCAAACAGTAATTGCGCACTTGAGTGGGCATGCCAATCCGCCCATGCCTTGGTTCGTGCTTGGAGCAGTCCTACCAACCTTCCCACCCGCAAAGGAAACATAGCACAACATCAGTAAGTTATCATCATGTGATGATTGTTCCTTCTCTGTACTGCTTGAAAGCAGTGAGGCCACGCTCTTCTGCCATAGCGGATGAGCCCCCATTGGGGGTGCGTCATCTACGTGTGCTATGCCTGGCTGACGCGACCCTCAGGTGTCCTGCCCTAGGCGTCCCACCTTCTTCTTACCTGGACATTGACACTGTGGCACAATCCACTGCACTCTCTCCAAATCTGTGACTCAGCCAGAAGGAGCCTCAGCCAGGTGGGATTTCACAAGCCTGTGTACAGCAGTCACCGCCAAGTCCGCTGGTGAACCTGCAGATGCAGTTGATGCAGCAGTGCACCCTTAGGCGTGCAGTTGCAGAGCTCCTGCCACAAAAGTTCAGCGTAGGTCAGGAGCCTCACCCTCCACAGTGTCCAGCCAGCCCAACATCATCCGGCCTGTGATGCAAATAGGTGGCACCCACCACTGGTAATCCCCTCCGTGCACCCCAGTGTAGTGGTGGATCATAGTATGCAATGCAGACCTCCCTACAGTGGGGCACACCAGCCCCTCTACTATTAACAGCTTCAAGGAGCACAAGGCAGTCTTCTCACACAGGTCAGCAACGTGTCTCCATGCGACCTGCCAGACTTCACCACCAGGCACAGGTGTTTGTCACACCTCGATGTCTGCCACCACGGCTCATCGACTCCACAGCTCCTCCGCTTCCCACTCCAGGCTCAAGACGCAGGTCCAGCGAGGCATCCAGGCTCCAGGCGCAGGTCCTGCGAGGCATCCAGGCTCCATACGCAGGTCCAGCGAGGCATCCTGACTCTCATCCTGGTCATCCTGGATGTTTGGTGACTTGCAGTGGTTGTTGATGTGTGCTGCAGTTGTCCGTGGCTGCTCCATTCTGCATTTGTTTTTGAATTAGAGACAAAAAAACTTTGTTTGGCTAGCTAACGTGATGTTTTTTGCCGATAATGGGCCTATCAGTAGTTTTCGCCCGTTAACACCGGATTACCTATCGCCTTCGCAGCAGTTTTCACTGGCATTCCCTGAAACTTTCACCTGTTAGCGGCGTGTTGTGAATACGCCGCTAACACAGTGATAATTTCCCGCGGTACATGGCGATAAAAAAACGCACGGTAAATGAGATTATGTTGAGAATATTGAGAATATCCCCCTATGTCTGTCCTTACATCGCGAGTGTCAGGCGTTGGCCAGTCTGTTGGTTGGTGAAGAGACACGGAAGGTGTAACGGGCGCTGGACTAGAAATTAACAAATACAATTAAGAACATCTCCATGATGATCGATGGGCAGCCAATAAAAGGTAAATATATCATGTGGAAGGACCTAATATTAATCAGAACTTGAGACGCTAATGGGTCAGTTGGAGTTATGATGGAGCGCAGACAGTGCATTTATCATTAATTGTATAATACCACCATTAGAAATGTCCTGGATTCTGCACTTGCTAATAAGGTGGCAAAAGTGATTGGACTCAGATCGCCAATGGAACCGCAGCTTCACGAAATTTAAATGAAACTGATTGACTGTGTTGTCTTCATTAGAACGAGCATTGACAAAGGCTGTGTGCCATAACGCGTCTGTTCATTAATAAAAATTTGACTACTGACCCTGTAAGTGCCCAACCTGCTTTGTGGAGGAGTTTTGGGATTCAATTGTGTATTCACCTGCACATCGGAACAACCTCCTCAGTTTGGCAGCCTTGGTGATTTTTGTGGCAATGAACAATGAAAAAAAAATTATATATATATATATATACATACACACACACACCCACACACACACACACACACACACACACGCATGCACGCACACACACACACACACACACATATATATATATATAAAAATACATTCATACATTTATTGCGATTTCCTAAATTGCGATTGCATTTAAGAAATCACAAACTGTGATTCCTTAAATGCAATGTTAGAAACAATTAAAAAATAGTGATTTCACTATTAGGGGTTGCAAATTACCAAAAAAACGAGTGGTGAGTAATTAGCAAAAACTTTGAAAAATGCACTAAAGTGCATTTTTCAAAGTTACGTTACACACACACACATGCCCTTAGGGCATGTGTGTGCACAACATTGGTGCACATTGCAGTTTCAGGGGTGCAACAGGGTGTTCTTTTGGCACCCTTGCACCCTTGAAATTGCAAGCGCAATTTGCGAGTATCTATTTGTTACTCGCAAATCGCGCATGCAATTCCCATTCATTCCTATAGGCCTGTAGAACCATTGGAATGAATGGGAAGCCATTCCTTAATTTGTGAGTTGCAATTAAGGAATGTTTAGGAATTGCTATTTTTTAGCAATTCCTCCATGCATAGGCTTTTGGGATTCCTTAATTGTGATTCCTTAATAATCGCAATTAAGGAATCACAAAAGCCTACCTTCATGCATGTGCCAGTTAGTGCTTTTTTACCATGTACATGTTTATTCAGTAGACATTTTATTGGGGAGAATACAGCGCAGTCTCAAGTTTTGGGTTTTAACCCTAAATATTCCAGATGGGCGTTACCTTGATGAGAACGTTTGTTTCCTGTCCTCATCTAAGCATCACTTTTTACTGTGAAATATCATTGTTCTTAAGATTCTCATGTGGTGTGACGCCTCTAAGATTTATCAACCATCTGTCATGTCAAAAGTAAATAAGCAAAATAGCTGTTAATAGCTGTTTATGTAACTTGCACTTTACTGTGTCTTTTGCTGCTCTCTTACCGGCACTTGGCTCATAGTGTTTTCTGGGCTGATTACGTCTCACTGATAGTCCCTTCTCACTTTCGGGGCTTCGGGTGCACGCAATCTTGGTTATCGACGCTAGTCGTTCTGCGCTGCTACTTAAACAGGCAGATTTATTTTTTTATTTATTTTGCTAGGCAGATGCTAGGCAAGCCCATCTGCGCCCGTCCGCGAACTGCCGCGCCCATTGGCCAGTAACTCTGCTCAAAATCTGGTAAGCCTCATAAGTAACATGGACCGCTTTGCGGTTCAATTCCATCTGTCACTCCCGGGGGTTGGAAACAAAGTTTGTGCAGATACACACACGAGTTTTAGACGTTGGGGCAAATTTAATGTTGAGGATTTAAATGCTCTTCTATCCAAGAACTTGCCGCACACCAGTTGTCATTACCCTTGTTCGATTTGGCTGTTTCAAACTGGCTTACTGTTGCTGTTAATACTTCTCTTCCCCTGGTGCCCAAATACTCCTTGCCTCACCGTCCCCCTGCTCCGTTGTTCTCAGAAAACTTAAAGGCTATGAAATCTAAATGTAAGGTCCTTGAGAGGAAATGGCGGCGTTCTTACTCTCCTGCCCGTAAAGTTGTTTATAAAGGCGCCCTCTGAGAATATCATAAATTGTGCAAATTGGCAAGAGCCACTTATATCGCTAATACTGTTACACATGCCCAAAATTGCTCCCGTACGCTTTTCTCAGTGGTAAAGAAGTTGACAGGCTCTGACACTGTCCCTACTCCACCGATTCTAGATGAGGCGCAATATGACTCAATTGCGGAGTTCTTCATAGCAAAGGTTGAGATTATCTATGATTCTCTGGGCTTCCCCGTCCCCCTGGGGGAATCTGCTCCCCGAACCCAATTATAGTAGCATGCCTGACTCCGCAGTTAAACTTGCTGATTGGTCAGCTTTTGATGACACATCTCTTTCTCTTTGTCTGGCAAGTATTAAATCTGGCTCCCCGTGCGAACCTTTGCCGATTAAAATTCTGAAGCAACTTGGCCCGGACTCCCCTAATGTTTTGAAGGAGCTTCTTAACTCTTCCTTAAGAGAGGCTCTTGTCCCACCTGTGTGGAAACATGGAATGATCATTCCACTCATAAAAAAGGTTGGAGCGGACCCTTCTAAACTATTATATTACAGGCCTATCTCTCTGTTAACTATTCTCTCCAAGATTCCGGAAAGACATATTAATAAATAGCTTACCCATTTTGTGGTAAGTTCGGGCTTCTTACATCCTTCTCAATCAGGCTTTAGGGCCAATCACTCCACCGAAACGACTCTTCTGGGAGTCACCGAGAGATTGCGTCACTGTATTGATCGCGGAGAAACATCAGCACTCATATTACTCGATCTGAGTGCGGCTTTTGATACGGTGTCGCATTCCATCCTTCTAGTATCTCTTCGGTCTTTGGGAGTTGAGGATCTTGCCTTGGCTTGCCTGGCCTCCTTCCTAAACGGCCGCACCTTCCAGGTCTTCTCTGCAAACGCCTCTTTCAAAATTTGTTCTTCAGCGTACGGTGTACCTCAGGGGTCTATCATGAGCCCTCTACTTTTTAATATCTACGTTAGACCACTGGCAACTATTGTGGAGAAAGCTGGCCTCACTTTATTTTCGTCCGCTGACGATACGCAAATTAATTTTTCTCTTTCTACTGTGGAAGATGGCAGCATTTCAGTTCTTAAACAAGGACTGATTAAGGTCTCAGAATGGATGCGTAGCAACTTTTTGAAGGTTAATGGGGACAAAACTGAGGTTGTCCTCCTGGGAAAAGGGAGGAACTCATGGGGCCCTCAACATTGGCCTAAAGAAATGGGTTCTCTTCCCCAACCTGTTGCCCAGATTTGCAACCTTGGATTTCTCATTGATGAGAATCTCTCTATGCGGCAGCAAGTAGTAATGGTGGCCTCCACCTGTTTTACTATTTTAAGATGGCTCCACAAAATTCTTTGGATCCTCCCTGTCTCCACACAAAGGACGGTGGCCCAGGACTTAGTTGTTTCCTGCCTGGACTACGGTAACGTTCTTTATTTAGGAGCTGATCAAGAAACTCTTAGAAAACTTCAGGTTGTGCAGAATGCGGCTGCACGACTCTTATACCATGTTCCGCGGAGAGCCTCTATCTCCCAATCACTTCATGACCTTCACTGGCTTAGGATCGCCAGCAGAACTAAGTTCAAGGCTCTCTGCTACATATTCAAGATCAAACAAGGCACGGCCCCTGCATACCAACAGGAATTCATCCAAGCTTACCACCCTACTCGTTCTCTCAGATCCTCTTGTAAAGGTGATTTTGTAATTCCTAGATTTAGGCTGGTGAAAATGGCCAGCCGCTCATTTTCCCACTTAAGTCCTTATGTCTGGAATACCTTGCCCGCTGCATTGAAAACTGAAACCAGCTTTTTCGGCCTCCGCAAAGGACTCAAGACATGGCTCTTTTGGCAATGAGCTACGGTTGCTCCCTTTTCCTTCTTTTAATCTGTCCCTTGGCGCCGGGAAACCCACTGCGGGTAGCTGTGCGCCTTATAAGTTAAATATATAATAATAAATAATAATATATATTATCTGAGGCATCTTCAGTTTTGGCATCCCCATGATCATGTGATGTATTATAATTCAACGCTGTACATACTAGTCTATGCCCCACCACATCCAAAGTTTACCTCTCGCCAATGGTCAAATAGCTAGCCAGACTAAGGTAACTATAACTCAGCCCTCTACCATGCACACTCTCCTCATAAAGGATATAATTTCAAATGGCATTGTGTTGTTATGAATGCTAATATTTAACATACTATAAGTCATGTAATATGAAAGGGAATGAGCAGGGCATGGGGATGATGCAAGTTATAATTAGTTTAGTCTAGCTAGTGAGTTCAAAAAGGAGGTGCATGAGTTATAGAAAGATTTGGGTTGGGTGCAAATTATAACTTTAAGTTATAACTATAACTTGAGAATTTCTGAAGTTTGTGAAGTTGAGTTGGTTTTGTACATAAATATTAAATTGAGTTTTCCTAATTATAACAAATCTCAAATCTTTTTTTATGGATTTCGTGCATTTTTAAATTTAATTTTGTCCCAATCTCAAAATGTATTTTTTTTATGGTATTCATTCTTTAAAATCTTTGTTTTGCTACTGCAATACTTTTGAGAAAGGTCAAAGTTCAATATAATCATCAGCGTCATCTGACCAATCACTTTTCTTTCACTAGCGGTTCCTCAATAGTACTGCCGAACCTCTGTAAATTGTTAAAAAGATATTTACACCAAGCAGTTATTTAAAAAAACATATGGATTCAGGGTTTCAAGGCTAGTTATGTAATTTAATGATATATGTGTTAGTGTTGTAACTGAAGGTGTAGATAATAGAAACCTTCTCAGGGGTCTCACTGATACACCTGGTCCTTTTAAACCAACAAAGAAGAGATTGGCATAGAAGCTGTAATATCAAAAGACATATTTATTGACCTCAGATGAGGGAGACTACATCACACAGTACCCTCAGGCAACTGTAGGATGCATTCTAAGGAGTACAGAAAACAGGGGCCTTATATATGCTTAGATTATATTAGTTAGCATAAAACCAAGGGGAGGTCCGGGCTCATACCTGCATGCATAATGACTAATATGGGTATACAAGATTTGCTTGCTCAACGAAGTGGGAGGAGAGTTATTTCTCCTTACATCAGCAAGAATAGCCTGACAGCTATAACATAAGGGCTAGTGTATTCTACAAGCTAGGCCTCTCTGACCATGTGCAATGCTCTGGAAGAGGTAAATAGCTCATGGCAAGCACATGGCTAACTAAGATGGCTGCCAAGTACAAAATGGCTTTCAGCTCATGCTAACAGATCCCTGCAATCTTTAACAACGGTTGTTTTTGTCAACTATACAGTGGACACAATAATGATGCAGTGGTATTGGGATACTACTGAGGTACTTTAATATATGTAAAAGAGCATGTTGTTGGCTTTGTACACCATTTGTGAAAATGAAGCATCAAAGGGAGATGGAATACGCCAAAGCAGGAAGAAGGGAAACAACCACTTCTTTGGTATCTGCAATACCTTCAACTTCTTTGTATCATCAGCACCTCCATCACCACCCACAGCATCCGTCCCTCCAGTAGCACCACCTACTTCCTCTGCTCTATCAGCACCTCCACCATCACCTGGTGCACCTGACCCTCCAGCAGTATCTGTTCCTGGTAAAGCAGGGCCAATACATCTTTTGATGAATATACCTATTGTCCTGTGAGACTCTTTCAAAAGTGGTACAACTTTATTTTATTTTGCAGCTTTTTAAATAAAAAATCTTTTTATTGTTTTCCAACACAAACAACAAACATGAGAATGACTGAGCATGTGTACATAAATGCAGTTCCCGGCACATGTAAGATCCTATAGGGCCATTGTTCGTATTGCTCGGGAGATTGAACCAATGGTAATTATCCCAGGCGTCCCCAAGTCTCCCGTTAGAGTAACAACTAAAGCATTTACAGGATAGAAATATAAAGTCCCACATCTGTGTCATATACTCCATGCATCAGGTCATTCACATTCCTGTCCCCAACCCCCCCCTGTTCCCTCCCGCCCGCCGGCGCGTCAACTATGAAGCTTAAACATAAGAGAATGGCAAATCTATGCAATTATGGGTCTAATTTCTGTCACCAGTCGTGCATCTTAATATAGTGTAGTGACCATTATGGGAGCGGGGGGACGCCCCATGCACCTCTTCAGCACTTTCCAGGCCCATATTCTGCCAGTCCCCGTCCCCAGTGAGCGCACTCAGCTCTGACTCAGAGTCTAAATCTGCTGTCTTCAACTCAGTCACCAGGGCCTCCCACACTCGCGCTGCCTCTAGCGCCTTTTCATTGCAGGAAACTATGAGCTTGCTGCAGATGAACTACGCCCTCGCTGCCAGCCCACATGAGTAACGCAGCCTTCCAACTGAGGTAGCAGGGCCCAGTAGCCGCTCTCCAGTGGGACGTAATTTCTTTCTTGGCAAGCAACAACCCCAAGACTAAAAACGTACTTGTCTATTTTGTCTTACTAGTGTGTGGAAACCAATGTAACAAACAGGTCCCCTTATCCGGAGTAATCCGTTGCTCCGTTACATTGCAGAGCAACGTGGCCACCTCCTCCCAGTATGTGCTGAGTTCCGGGCAATCCCATAGCATGTCCACAAGATCTGCATTCCGCAGCCTACACCGGGGGCATTGTGCAGTGTCTACATGGAAATAGTGGTTGATTTTCGCTGGTGTATGGTATGCTCTGTGCAAGATAAAAAATTGAATCAATTTGAACCTGGCGTTTCGAGTGCCCTTCCATGCCCTCTTAAGGATCTGCGACCAGGCCGGGTCAGGTATCTCTTTATCTATATCCTCCGCTGACTGTGCTTGTAGCTTCTGCAATGGTGTCAGTGCCTCTCCAAGCATGCGCCTATATATGCAAGTGACCGCTTCATACGTGCCCACCGCCATCACTACATATTGGCATGCAGCACTCACCGGTGGTTCCGAAAGGCCAGTACCCGAATGTTTCTGAATGGCAGCAATGAGGGCCGCATGCATCAAGAGCCCAAAGCTATCTTGTAGTGAACTATATGGCAATAATTCACCATCTCCGAATTAATCCCCTACCATCTGTAGTCCTAGCATCTCCCAGTCCGCAAGCGCAGGCAAGCGCAGACCAATCCCCCCGTGTGGCAGAGCTGTGCACATCCCTAGGGGTATCTCCGGGGCGTAGGGCAGCTGCACCCCAACTCTATTGTGGTATCATTTCCAACAGTGTCGCAGTGCGCTCTCTTTGACCGACAGTTCAGCAGCCCGTAGTGGCTGTTGTAGCACCACAAACGATAATACATGCCGCGGCACATCTTGTTCGGAGTCTCGCTCCGGTCTCCAAAATTCCTGTGCCACCGCCTGGGTAAGGCTCTGGAACTGCGCAGCCAGATAATATAGTTTGAAATCGGGGACAGCTAGGCCCTCCTCTGCTCTCGGGCGTGTCAAAGTGTCCAGCGCCACTCGACGCCCCCCTCCCCCCATATGAAGCCACACACTGCTGATTGGAGTTGTCGGAAGAGAGCAACCGGTAATCTTATAGGTAAGGTGCGGAAGAAATATAACAGTCACGGAAGCGCCACAATCTTCAGCAGCGCCACCTGACCCGCCACCGACAAAGGCAAAGTACCCCAGAACTGCATGCTGCCCTTAAGACCCCTTATTGCCCTACCTATATTCCCCTCAAGCAGATCGTCCTTGGTATGATATACATGCGTCCCCAAGTAGGGCAGGCATCTGGGCTCCCACGTAATATCTGACAAGTGCGCAGGTGGGTCACAGGCTCTAGTCACTGGGAACACCAAGTCTTTGCCCAATTGACCCGCATGCCAGAAATGCCCCCGAAGCAACAGAGCAGGTCCCGCGCGCCCTCCAATGCCTCTTAGGCATCATGCAATAAGAGCAAAAGGTCTTCTGCATACAGCGAAATATAATGTGTCTGGCCACAAAGCTTCAGGCCCTGGAATGCCCTCCCCATTCTAGCTCGTGTCGCCAGAGGCTCAATAGCAAGGGCAAATAACAACGGAGAGAGCGGGCAACCCTGCCTAGTGCCACGCCCCACTGGGAATTCAGAGGAAATTACCCTACTCACCCTCACCCTAGCACTCGCCAAAGCATACATAATTTCAGTCCAGCGGACATAACCCTCCCCAAGGATGAATGCTCTCATGACTGAAAACAAATAGGGCCACTGCAAGCTGTCAAACGGCTTTGCAATGTCCACCGAGAAGACCTGTGCCTGGCTATCTGCGCCATAGCCCCCATTCAATATGCGTAGTATCCTACGTATGCTGCTAGCAGTGCTGCGAGAAGGGATGAAACCCGCCTGATCGGAGTGAACCAGCTGCGTCATAAGAGGAAGGAGTCGAGTGGCCAGCACCCGACTCAATATCTTATAATCGGTGGTGAGCACAGATAACGGGTGATATGCCGCTGGATCCGTAGGATCTTTACGCGATTTAAAGAGGGGAATAATAATGGCCTCCCTAGTGGAGGCCTGCAGTACTCTCAGCAGCCTGACCTCTCTATACATCAACAACAACCGAGGAGCCAGGACATCAATATAAGTTAAATAGAACTCAATGGGCAGTCCATCGCTGCCCAGGGTTTTGTTGCGTGCCCGGTGTTTAATGGCGCAACGGATCTCAGCAAGCGATATAACCTGTCCAAGGGATTCCGCTTGTTCCGTCCCTACGGTAGGCAGATCCAGGTCCTCTGTATTTCCGCCTCCCCGGTGTGCAGGTGGCTCATATATAATTCAGCATAAAAGGAGCGGAACCGCTCATTAAGTTGATGTTGCGCATATACCAACCTCCCCGATGAGGAGACCAGCAGCAAGATAGGGATGCATCTAGGGACGGGGTTAGCCAACCATGGCAACGAGGTGCCCACTTTATCCTTTTCAGCGTGTACACGAGCCAAATATGCTCTGTGGTCAAAGCACCTTAAGCGCTCCACCACAACTGCCACCGCTTCCTTCAGGTCCTGGACCGTGCCTCGCGTTTCCGGGGCAGTGGAGTGGTCGTGCTCAGCCGCTCTAAGGGCCTCCTCAGCAGCCTCAATTTCTTGCAACAGCAGTTTCCGTACTCCCACCCATTTAGTAATACAAAATCCGCAGATCACCACCTTGAAAGCGTCCCACTCCGAGGCGGCTGTCATAGCTGTGCCTTCATTCTCAGCTAAGTATTGCTCAATCCCTGTACCCAGTTCAGCTCGGAAGGCCGGATCTTCCAGCAACTCCAGGCGCAACCTCCAGGTCGGAATAGCAGGGCGCTCCGCGGTCCAACAAAAACTCACCAGCAGTGGATTGTGGTCCGAGATGGTGCGCGCTAAGTACTCGCTACCCGCTACCATTGTAGCCAGACCGGGACTACTCAGAATCACGTCCAGCCGCACATGTAAATCGTGTAACGCCGAGAAGTAGGAATAATCTTGTTCACCCTGGTGTTGTGGCCGCCAGACATCCACAAAACCCTAGTGATCCTGCCACTGGGTTCTAATTTTTGCCAATTTATGAATCGGGCCCCAGAAAGCGGTGGATGGGATCTGTCCATGACCATGTCCGCAATGGAATTAAAGTCCCCACCCATCAATACCGGGTTCGTAACATAAGCCGCTAGGGCGTCAGACAAGAGCTCCAAGAAGGACGCCTGCTCTACATTAGGGGCATAAATGCAGCAGAGGGTGACCTCTCGCTAATTTAAGCGCCCTCTAACCGCCACGTAGTGTCCCTCCGGGTCTATCAGTTGGTCAGTCATTTGGAAGGGGACACCAGCTCTAATCCAGATCAACACCTCTTGCGCAAAAGCGGAATAAGTAGTGTAATACAGTTGTCCCCGCCATCTACACTGTAGCGCTACCCCTTCTGCCCTAGTCAAATGTGTTTCCTGTAGAAATGCTATCTGCACGCCCCTACGCACCAAATAGGAATGGACTTTATACCTGCGCTGCATTGAGTGTAGTCCCCGCACATTTCAAGTCATGCATTTCACATCAGGTAACGGGCCCATAGTACAAATGCACAAAACACAGGAACTCTACGTTCCCGCTTAGATGCGCCGGCATGCATTGTCCCCCAAGCAAGGCAATCCCGTCCCCCAACAATCCCACCCCGTCCACAACAGCACCCTCCCCCCCAAGAACAGGCACCAACATAGTTAATCCCATCCAAACTAACCCAACAATGTGCCTCAAACGAAGTTAAGACAGACTAACTGGACCCATCCAGTGGGGGTGGATAGAGCCTAGCAAGTAACCTATGAATAATTAAAACCGCACCCATTGTCCGCCCCAGGACCCCCAAAAAATGTAGCCCCCCATAACCCCCACATTTACTGCCGCATTCCCCATTTATTCAAAATCAGCCCGGGGTCCCATTATTCCGTACATCCAACGCACTATAGGGATCCCCCAACAATGATAATCATTTTACTACATCTAGCCACATCAAAACTCCCAGTCCCATTAAGAGTGCAAAGTCTACTCATCCAGCAGTCCATCCGCCGTTCCCGGTGTAACCAGCGGTAAATGTACACTGTCCAACGCAGAGGATTCTGCCTTCAATTGGCCCTTATCACTTCCCAGGTCCGAGCCCGTAGGCGAGGTCCTCAGCAATTCTCCAGATATCGCCGTCACCGCTTCCAGAACTCCCCTGCGCTCCACTTCCATTTGTGAGGTTGATGGCTTCCGTAAACTCTGCCGTCGTTGCCGCAGTCGCTGCGATCTGCGGGGCTGGGAGTCTCTAGCCAACTCCCGCACTTCCACCTCCCGACCGTCTTTGCCGGCCCTGTAGGATTCCAGCCATGCCAACGCTTCCTCTGGTGTGTCATGAAAACAGGTTTTCCCATCTAGGGCGATGCACAACTTGGCCGGAAGGAACAGAGAGTACCGGATCCCTTCTGCGCGCAATTCTTTCTTGACAGCCTGGAAGGACATGCGGTGCCGCTGAGTGTCGAAAGAGTAGTCTGGGAATAGAGTAACACTGCTATTGTTGACCTGGAAAGGGCCGTCCGTACGAGCCTTCTGAAGGAGCAAGTCTCGGTCCCTAAAATGCAGAATCCGCGCCACCACCGGCCATGGAGGGCGCCCCTGCAGCGGAGGTCTGACAGGGACACGGTACACGCCTTCCAGGGTATAGAAGGCCGACAATCCTTCAGGGGCCACCACTGTTCTAAGCCAGTATTCCAGATAGCTCACCATGTCTGACCTCGCTACCTTTTCCGGCAATCCCACCATTTGGATGTTGTTTCGCCTATTCCTTTCTTCTGCTTCCTCCGCCCCCTTTTCCAGCACTGCTATTGGGTCCAAAGCGCTCGCCATCATTGCGGTCAGCGCGGTTTGTGCAGGTTCAATCTCTTGGATCGTGTTCTCTACTTGTTTCACCCGGTCCGATAACTTCGAGTGATCAGCTCGCAGCAGGCCCAGTCCCGTTGCCACCTACGCAATGTCCTGCTGGAGGGCGGTGCGAGAGTCCGCAATGGCAGCCAGAATCTTATCCGGTTGAAGTTGGGGCCCCGGATTTTGCGGCAAAACATGTGTTTCCCTGTCATCTTGGGTTGGGGGTTTGGCGTCAGAGGGTTGTGGGTCTTCCTCCTTCCTCCCCCGGGGCTTGCCCATGACGGTAACCGTTGGAGCCCTCCAAAGGCCCCCGCCGTGGGGTCCCCCGATGCGTGCTGGGCGATCTCAAGGGTCAGCTCCCAGGACAGAGGAGTCTAAGAGGTGTCCCCTCTCTGCTCCTCCTGGCCCGACAAAACCGCCTCCGGCAGCGCCGCCAGCGAGCCCCTCCACTCCGCCGTGGGATCCGCACAGGCCCCGACAGGGCAACAGCAGCCAGACCACTCCGCCAACGTCCCCCCGAGCCCAAACCAGTGTTCGAGTCAGCCAGAGGCGCCGCCGAGTGTCCAAGTGGAATGCTCCGTCTCTGCCGTGAGTCCCAGGTGGGCGTATGTCCAACTCTGCCCACACGCAGGCTCCCCTACAGTCAGTTCCGCAGTTCGCCAAGCTCCCCTCTGCCTTCGTATGCCTCCGAGTAAGGGCACCCCCGGCTCACCGCAGCACGCAGCAGAGGCCCAACAAGAGGCTCGCCACCCGTCGCCGCCCGCGGCGCACAGCCCGCGGCTCTCCAGGGCCATCTGGTGACTTCCGCAGCTCTCGGTCCCAGCAGCTGCTGCCCTCCGCCCAGCAGATCCAGAGGAGTGAGCCCGCTATCACCAGTCTTTTTCTGGGCTTCAATCGCCCCCTCAAGGGGCATTGACCTGCAAGCTAGGTCTCACACAGGGTGAGGGGGGGCCCGGCCTCCATATTTCGATTACAGGCCCCCGTGGTGCAGTCACTCCAAATCGCCAGCCGGCGCGGGCTGTCCTCTGCCACACAGCTACCGGTCCCGCTGTGCGGCCCCCAGCGTTTCTCGTCCGGAGCCGATCCGCTCCGCAGTACTGGCCGGGGTAGGAGTCCCCGACCCGATGTTCCCAGGACTCCCGCAGATGCGCTGCCACAGCTCTTCCGTGTTCGCTGCCTGTGTCGTTCCGCTCCGAGACGCAAGGATCCCGGCAGTGCAGAACAGGTCCGCCGCCCGCAACACTGTCCAGGTGCCTCTCAGGAAGGCGGTGCCGCCATCTTGAAGCCTCCCTCGTGATCGACGCGGCCCTGGGGTTGACTCCACAATCCCTGTATTCGCCATCGCAGTTTACCGGAGCCCTCCAGGCTAGCTGCCCATCGATTCCCCGACCCTCTTGGCTACGTGGGGGGGTCTAGGGGGTCGATTTCCAGGAGAAATGCCGGGTCCCTTAGCGGTGCTCGGCGCTCACGCTGCCAGCCGCCTCGGCATCCAAGCCACGCCCCTCCATTTTGCAGCTTTTATAAGGACCTTAGGAAATAGGTAAATATATCTATTTTCAGGATGATTTTAATTACTTATGTGCCTTGTAAAATAGCCATATCTGCTTATCTGTTATATCATTCATTAAAATAGCCATAGGAAGAAGGGAAAAACTAGCATACCTTGATGCCCTTTCCTATGAGACATCAGAGTAGATTTTTATTTTCTAGTCTGATTGTATAATATGAATTTTATCCTCCATTTTGAACAAAAAACCAGGCAGGGTCTGAAGCCACACGATTAGTAATGACTCTTAGACCCCTACATAGACCTTTTCCAGCCACTAAGAGATGATTTTATGCTGTCAAATTACAATTGTTATGGGGAATCTGTATGGAGAGTGTGTACTTATACCTGAATGTGAATCATGGACAGTTTTTTAATTTATCTTTTGATTATAATGCTTTTATTGCGTACTTTTATGGTTTTATGGTTGTAAACCGAACAAAGTTTTTGAATTGAAGTTAAAACATGTGCCCGAACATGTGTGTTGACATTTGTAAAAAATCGACTATATGCATTGTTTTCTTCTATGCTTTCACATATATCAATTTACTTACTGGACATGCACAACATCTGAGTTTTTGTTCACACTCCAAATTATATGTTTTTACCTGCGTTTCATGATTACTACTAGATCAACTGGTACATTTTCTTTGTGATGACCTAGTAACTTTAAAAAAATAGTAGTTTTGTCTGAAAACACATAAAAAGGAAAACAATGATAAATTGAACTATGCAGCCACCATAATGCACATGTTTAACTTACCTTTCACTTACCATTTATCTCTGTTTTAAATACAATTGATTATTCTAAAGAAATATGAATACTGTTCATTGAAGCTTAATATCTTTTCAAACATTAGGTTAGTTCTGAAAATACATTTCTTTGGTTCTTTTTTTTTTCATTCGGTCTAGATTTGGGTTACAAATGTCGTGCCATACTAGCAAAAACCACAATGATGTCAGAAAATAATGAAGATTCAAAAGTAGAGAAAAGGCATTTGAAACACCCATTTCTGGTCACATAATAATGAAAATGACACGAATAAAACATTGAGGGCTGCATTACGATTACCTCATTACGAGCCTTACTGATCGACATGGTAGGTTTACATTCGGACGGCCAAATTACAATGTCGGTGGTCAGAAAGTAAACCGGCTGGTCAATCCAACTGTGGGGCATATTATCAAGGGGGTTTATCTCTGCTTTTTTGGCTTTAAAAGCCAAGAAAGCGGAGATAAAATTATCTCCCTATTACCTAGCTGTCGCTAACACCAGTTAGCGACAGCTAGTAGGAGATAGCGACCATCTTGGGCCCCACTTTGCATGTCAGTAATATTTATCACTAATGATATGCAAAGTGGGCGTGCCAAGATGTTAGCGACTGGAAACAGTCGCTAACATCGCTATCTCCTATTACCAACTTTTGGAGATATTCACGCTAAGCGCGAATATCTCCAAAAACTAACACCTGCGCTGAGCAATTCTTAGCCATTTTATCCAATGGGAGGTGGATAACATTGCTAAGAGCATTAGCTCGGTAATGCATGAATATCGCTGACTTTTCAGCGATATTCATGCATTGCGGCTGTTTTTTATCGCTTTTGCAATAAACCTTGATAATAGCAAGGTTTATCTGCGATAATTTCTGACGATGCTTAGCGTTAAAAAATTCGTTGCTAAGCATCGTTAGCGATAAATATCGCTTAACGTTGGTAATATGCCCCTGTGTTCCCATGGGCTCAAGAGCCCATCGGCCAGTCGGAAACCAATCATAATCGCTTAAGGACGCCGTTTCCGCCGTCGCAATTATGATGTCATTTTCAGACAGCCTTTCCATGGCAGCCTTTCTGACATGGAAAAGTGACTTTGGGGCCCCCATCCCTCTGCGGCCTGCGCTTGTAGCTTTGGGAGACACCCATGGTTTCCCCTTGAAAGTCCCTGCACCGTGTGGCAGGCACCATCATGGTGCCTGCCACACGGTGCAGGGATTTACACAAACTCCCATTTCTCAATGGGAGCCTGTACTGCGGGCGGTTTCTGCCCGCAGCACAAACTCCCATTGAGAAATGGGATTCTGCAACTGCATCATGATTCAGTTGCATCCCAAATCGGTCAGTAGAACCGCCGACCTATGGTTGGGCGGTTCACACACCAAGACAGTGTCTATTGACCAACATTGTAATGAGGCCCTATGTGATTTGTTGTTAACAGAAAGTGGGTAATAAACACATGCTAATTTTACTATACACATATTTATGGTCACATAAGAAATAAAAACAAATACAAAAGTAAATAACGAATGCAATAAAGAAGTAAAGCAAAATCTCATTTGTGTATAACTGTAACTCGGCTATAAACAAAGCTGAGTAAAACCAAATACCAGCTACAACCATAGCACCTCTTGTGACTGTTGGAAAGCATTACAACTCTATTAATTCTTCAAATGTATTACAGACGAATGGGAAAACAAATCTCATCCCTTACATCTACATATTTCTGCATAAAGCAGGTATATTGCTTTATGGAATACTGTGGGAAAAAAGAGAACTAAAAATAGACAGTTACCTGTTGTATTACCACAATCGGTAGTGAAATATATACTTCATTATGATAGGACCGCCGTGCTGGTAGTCGGAAAGTGCTATTTATCATGGTGGGCTTGTTCTGTGGCCCAGGAAAGGGCTGCAGCACAAGCAGCAGTGTGAAAGAGAGCTGTGTGGGAAACCAGACACTATGTGCCCTGCACCATTTGGTGCATGCCATACATGGGGCACTACATGAGCCTTAGGGCCACTTTGCAGTGGCCACGAGGGATGAGGGCCCTGTTTGGGGCCCCCAAGTTTCCTTTACTACAGCCTTTTAATGACAGTCGGACCACCATGAAAAGGCTTTCGGAAAGGTACATTGTAATCCCGACCATGGTGCCTCCCTCAGCACCATCACCAGGGGTTCGATTCTGACCTCTGCCCAACAGGTTGTAGATCCTGTCGGAGCAGGTTCCCCCCAAATGGTTTCGGTTCGACCACCTGCATCATAATGCGGCAGTCGGTCTGAAGAGCTGTCTGTTGGTGGGACCGCCACTGCTGGCCTGTCAGTCGGGGTCTCACCAACATCGTACTGAGGCCCTTTGTCTTTCTTATCACAGATTTCCTCACATTGAAGACAATGCCTACAAAACAATCCTGAAGAAGAAAAAATTGACATTGTACAACGGTAACAGGAAAATAAAATAATGGAACAGAGAGAAACAGCATGCCTACTGAAAAACAATACTACTTTTAAGACTAATGGAAAATGGTCTACTCTTTGCAAAACAATTCACCTTATTAGTAAAAAGATTAGTAGGAAGCAATCACCAAACAGACCACTAGTCACACATAGTCATTCCAGACAAAGATTTGCTGCCCCTGTACACTTTCACAAATGTGCTTCAAACCCTTTCTTTCATAATGTACAAGCTGGGCAAACTGCCACAGAAACTGTGGGGCTCATTACGATGTTGGGTGGAATAACTCTGCCCAACTTTGTCTCTGTCATCGAACCCACCAACATCCAGTCCTTACCACCCCATTAGGATGCAACCAAATACTATTAAGTCGCATTACAATATTTAACTATGGAAGCATGCATTCCGGCTGTAAATTGACCAGCAAAATGGGAGGTGCGGTTCATCCCTGCACCCCGTGGCAGGCACCTCAAATTGCTGTTGCTGCAGGCGTTCCCAGCAACACCAATTGCTTTTTGACAATGCCCCAGATTTACAATGATCTGTAAATCTGTGGCAGTGCCAAAATCTAACGTCTTTCAAAAGGAGTTGTTAAGGTGGTGAAACAAGGAGAAAAAACTTTTATTTCTTTTATTTCTCCATGTTTTTTGCTCTTCCTATGTGTGCTGCATGCTACAGCGCATATAAAAGGAGCAAAACTCCATTTATGCAGGAAGATGTACCTTCTAGTAGAAACACAATCTTCCCTGCAACGCAGGCCCCCTGACTATTTGTAGGGGGGGAAACAAAATAAACCTGTATATGAATGGAGTTGCAATATTCAAGATACATCCATTCTGAAGCTAACGATATTCCTAATGAGATTTAAAAAAACATGAATACTTAAATTTTAAACTACTACAAACCTTAGACATTTGACATTTTGGACCATTACAATCCTACAGGGATGTCTCAGAAATCAAATGTGTGACATCAGATTCCATCACATTGAGATGCTCTCTACACATCAATCAACAATAAGCAAACTTGTGAAGACAATTTGTACTTTGTCAAAACAGAATCATTGAGGTTAGAACAATTCAATTATGCTCTTCTTCACTCTAATGCAGAACAAGCCAACAATATTACAGACTACATTCAATATAAATACTTTGATACACTCCCTGAGCGCAATAATGTTCAGAAGTTGTCTTCACTCAGAAAGAAGCTGAAAACCAATCCTGGGAGGTGAACTCCGCTCCGCTCGCTGAATTTCCCGAGTTTTCCGCAATCCATGTTACGCAGAGCTTTTGGAGTTCCGAAATCCTTTTTTTCCTAGCTCGCGTTCGTCAAAGTCAAGTTGGCGAGCGCCAGCGAGTAAAATCGACCTCCCAGCGAGATTTTTCCTTGTTTGCGATAGTCAACGTCACGTTGGCGAGTGTGAGCATGGAAAATCAATCTCCCGACGTGATTTCTCAACGCGGGGAGTCAGATTGCTCATTGCGAGTGGTCACGTACGCTCGGTACCGCTCGCTCCCATTGAGAAAGCTGCTGCTCGTGTAAAAATCTACTCGAGTGGCAGAAAGGAAAGCAGCCCACTTGCGCTGTGCATGGTGCACTTCTCAATGATTGCAAAGTGTGGACAAGCACTGGCACTGAAAATCAGCGTGAATGGCATTTATTCAACACACTCCGCCACTTGCGGAGCTCCGTGTAGCGTGGGCAGAGTTTTTTTGCACTTCCCCTAGCCTTACTGAAAACCCAATAATGGACTTGGTCAATTGTGAAGTGGATATTCTCGAATTTCAAGAAACAATTTCAGAAATACTTAATCAGGTTTGCATTTGTTGCCGAAGAGCACATTTTAAACAGTAAGTTAAAATGATTAATCTCCTTGACAAAACAGAAAATGGAGAAGAATTAGCATGGAGAAATTTGACTTACTTTCTATGTTCAGAAGAAAGATACAATGTCTGTGAACATCAGCTAATATGCAGCTAAAGCCTTGGAAAACTAGATTATAACGTGGGATTCATCACAATTTGGAAATGTATCCTACACCATCAGAGCTACTCCAACTGCATTTATATGGAAGCATTTGTTTTTATAACAAATTTTATTACGTTTAGTGGTACATGGCGGGCAATGCCCAAAGCATACGGCACGGATACATTTAGAGTAAAACAGTACCAGCTTCTCTTAAACAACAAGCTAGCCTGCAAAGCTGCAGGCCCAAAAACTACACCCAAAACTTGGCACATGTTATCCCACAGTTCACAAGACGAGATACGTCCAAGTGTGTACATGGTGATGACAGTGCAGCTTATATAGGGTATCTAGGTGTCGGGGAGAAGTATGGACCATGTTTTAAGGTGGTAGGGGAAGTAAGTCTATGCCTCTATATGTCACCCAGCAAAACCATATTTTCCTGTGTTTTTGAGGGCAGCCACTGTTATGTGGGAATCTAGGACCCTAGTGAAATTTTCCCGATTCATGCCCATATATAGGTATAATTCACCCAATCCTTATATAGGCATAAGAATCATTACCTTATTTAGTCTAGCCTGCACAGTCCAAATACGGCATGGCTACTTCCACTAAACTCCGAGAATCCACAACGATTTCTTGGAAAAACCAACCTTCAGCAGTCAGGGACTTCCCCCTGCTTGAATACTAATTTATCCAAGAACTCCTGGAGTTTTCAAGGAACTGAGGCACTAGTGACGATATTATGTCCAATCTTACGTCAAACTCGGCACCTTCAAAGTATAAATATGCCTACATTTGCCCAGTCAAAGACACGGTGGTTCAGGAGCAGATCGACTAACTACTTGCCCGACACCCTGCTGCTGCAAGTGCCGAAGGAAGCCGACCCTCCAACTGACGCACTGAGAAGACGCTGTCTTTTCTCTTGCCGAGAAATCCAGCTCCGGTGTTTCCAGGCTACCCTTGCGGGTTGCTGGGATATTGAGTCCTGAGAGAGAGATACAAGACCTCTATCATTCTGAAACCAAGGTACGGAGCAGATTAGACCCTTAGAAAATTCTTGGAACAGATTCTTGGCAGAAAATTACTAGACTTTAGCTACACCACACTTACTCCTCCCTTGTTCTAGACCTAGGTTAGGTAGGCGTATTTTAGAAGCACCAGTTGAGTACTTTTAGCCACTATTTTATCACTGTATGTATTTTATGCATTTTATGTATTCTATGTTTATGGCTTGGAAACCATATCATGCTCTTACAGTACTATTTTATAATACTATTCATATTATATGCATTGTACTTCTTAACTAGCATTTCAATTGTAGCAGTGCATTTCTTATGCTTAAGAAATAAGACTGTTCAATAAATACTTTTATTGAAAACGCCCGTCTCTCTATTTCTAAGCAACGCTCGTGAAACAAAGCATGCACATCTGACTGAGTGAAATAGCCGTCTATTGTTTCGGCGACTCCAGAGATACGTTTCATTCTGGGGAAACAAAGTTGTCATGTTATATGGTTGTCAGAGACTAATCCCTTCTTGTACTTTCGAGAAAGTTTCTAGTGACCTCTGAGCTAGCTGGCACTTACAATTAAGTCTAATATATTCGGCAGAGACCTAGTCGACTTAAGTCCTACGTCTAAGCTGCAGGATATATTATTCCAATGCACAGAGCCTATTGGGAATATAGGAACTACACTACACCACATGCCTGATAGACTGCAACTTCTGCCCCATGAATCTATCCATAGCCACCCTCCATCCGCCTATAGTTGGCGGGTATATTTCCTTCCACCATTGGGCAATGTCCCGCTTGGCAAGTGTGAGGCCCAGGAACAAGAGGTGCTGTTTGTAGCGGTTCCTGCCAATCCCCTCCGTACTATGGAGCAAAAAGAGCTTGGGATCCAGAGGGATGCTCCATGAAAGAACCCTGTTCAGACAAGGTACAATTTTTTGCCTAAACGGCTGCAGTACCCGTAGCTCCACACTGTGTGAAAAAATGTTCTAAGACACATAGGGGCTAAATTATACCCATCTTATAAAGGCAGGAGCAGGTAAAGGGGCAAGCAAGGGCCTCAGTCCAGTCATCATCCGTCATGTCCGGCATATCCTCCTCTCATGCCCCGAGTCTTGTGTAGTGCGTTGGGAGTGTGTGTGGTCAATGTCTGGTAGATCTGTTGGATTTTATGAGCACCTAGGTCCCCCATTAGTAAGCGGTCTTTGAGAGGATGGAATTTCGGTAAGTCACTCAGTGAGCAGATCAAGGGGGTCACAGCGTGTCTCAACTGCAAGTATTTGTATAATTGCGACCAGTGCAGATGAAATTCATTTTGTGTAATTGCTAAAATGATTTGAGAGTAAATTCTTGCATGATGTCTGTTAGGGTAGAGATCCCGACAAGGACCCACGCATGGAAGCTGGAAAGTTTGGCCATGGGACCCGGGTATGCTCCCTGCCACAGCAGGGTCGTCTGTGTCAGGCGCCCCTCCCAGCCCATTTTCTCGATGGTGTATCTCCAGAGTTAAACCGCCATTCTGAAGGTGGGGGAAAGGAATCTAGCTTCATGCGGCTGTAGCTGAGTTGCAAGAGGGGCGTACCCTCCATTGCCTGGCACTGTACTGCATATGCTGGGTCAGTGTGCAGGCTGTACCACCGCTCATTAATGATCAGCAGGTGTGATGCTGCATAGTATGCATATACGTTGGCTGCTGCAATCCCACCACAATATGTTGACTTAGTGCAGGTATGTTGAGCTACACGTATGGCTCCACCATTCTAAAGGAACTTATAGCATCAACTTGGTATATTGTATGGGAAGTTTTGCAAACGGTAGAGAAGCTGGGGTAGTGAGACCATCTTAAAAAAATGCAGAATATCCATGCAGAATATCCATAAAGGGGCAATGGTCGGTGGGACCATATTGTGGTCTTTTCTCGTATACATGTTAGTAGTGACTTGATGTTATGAGACCACGATGTCATGGCGGTGAAATAAAGATACCCAAGTATTTAAGTTGACCGGTAGAGCAGGATAGTTGTTCGGCTAAGTTCCTCGCCCCTGATCTCTGCACACAGAAAATAACACAGATTTTGACTGATTTGCTCCGAGGCCTGAGGTCTCCCCGAACACCAGGTGTATCCGGAGCACAGGTGGCCCAGAAGAACAAGGATCAGTCATAAAGAATAAAACATCATTCATGTAATCCGCTTTGTCCTACCAATCCGTGCCCACTCGAACCCTGGGATCACAGGGTCCCGTCCTAACCATGCGGCTAAGGGCTCTATAGCAAGCGTGAATAAAAGTGGAGACAGGGGACAGCCCTTCCTTGTACCTCGGCATATAGGGAAAGGGGTTGACATATATCTGCCCACTCACACAGAGGCCGAGCGATCTGTTCATAACACTGTGTATAATTGCTGAACATAAGTCAAAAAACGCGGGCCAAAGTTGAGGGCTCTGAGAAGTCGAAATAGGTACACCAAACTTAGAGAATGGAACGCCTTACCAATGTCAGCTAAAAGGATAGCTGCGGGCGGCCCAGCTCAGAAGCCTTTCAAATGGCATTATGGACATGCCAGATTTTATGTCAGGTGGATCGATGCAGCATTAAACCTGACTGGTCTGGGTGTACTAAGTCAAGAATATGCGTGCGGAGACGGTCTGCAAGAACTTTACCTAGGAGTTTGGGTTCGAAATTCACAAGGGAGTTAGGACCTAATGAGGAAGGGTTGTCTGGTGGGTGGCTGGGCTTAAGGAACACCAAGGTTTTGGCATGTCACCTAACGGGGGGTAGTACGCACAGTTCAAGAGCCTCCTGGAGGGCTTCCAGCAAGTATGGGCTGAGTAGTGCCATATGTGGCCGTACAAAGTCACTGGGGAAGTCATTGAGACCGGGCGCCCGGCCATGGTGGATATTAACTAGCACTGCATTGAGTTCACCTATAGTTGTGGGGGCTTCTATTTGGTCGCATACTGGGTCTGACAGTGTTGAAGGAGGTATGTCTGTTAGAAATTCCTCAATCAACTCGCTCGATATGAGATCTTTCCGCTAGTATAGGGAGGCATAATAGTCAGTGAATGCTTGAGTTATAGCCTCTGGGGAGGTGCAGAGGACTCTGTCGGCATTGTGAAGCATCAGCACAGGTGTGGGGGACATCGCAGCCTGGCACAGCCTATGAAACATCTTGCTTGATTTGTCACCCCACTGGTAGATCCTGTGTTGTGACGCTAGCCAAATCTCAATCGTCATTTACTTTGTAACTTCTGAGACGGAAGCAGGGAGTCTAGGATTATAGCCAACTTGCTCAAACAGTACATCTTTTTTTAATTTCACTCACTTATTTTATAATTTAAACGTTGCTCTCAGCTTACCTGATATGGACGATTAGGTGCTGATCAGGGGATGCTGGGCAACACCAGAGACTGCCGCGATAATCGCCGCCATTTTGGGGGTAACGGAGTGGGCAGCGGACTAGCTGTTGTGCGCACAGTGAGGGATAAAAGTCGCCCTGCACTGCTTTTGCACCCAATCGCCATTTACTTTGTAACTCCTGAGGCAGAAGCCGGGAGTCTAGGATTTTAGCCAACTTGGTTGAACTTCACATCTTTTTTAAATTTCACTCACTTATTTTATAATTTCCACGTTGCTCTCAGCTTACCTCATACAGACGATTAGGTGCTGCACAGGGGACGCTGGGCAACACCAAAGACTGCCGCCGATAATCACCGCCAACTTGAGGGTAACGGAGCGGGCAGCGGACTAGCAGTTGTGCGCACAGTGAGGGATAAAATGAATGCCCCAGAGAGTTCGCGCAGCGGACGCGCGCAGCGGACGCACGCAGCGGGCGCGCCAAAGGCAAGCCCGTCTGCCCCCGTCCGTGCCTGGCTTGGGCCCAGGGCCAGGACCCCTGGCTCTGCGACTAAAAAAACAACCAATTCAGCTACGAAACAACAGATGAGTAAGACAGGGAATTACCACTATAATTCCGACTTTCTGAAGGCCCTAATACATCTCAAACGCCCAATTGCTCGGGAGCTCTCACTATCACGGAGTCCACAACCTGCACGCACTGCGGATTTCACTTCACCGCCACTCATGATTCGCTGAATATTAATACACCGCGTGACAAAAAGCAAGTATTCCCCCAAAATAACTCATACACTATGACAAGCATAAACTGCTGCTCGTTTCCCTAACACAAAGCAGATATTTTTTACCTACTTTTCAATGATCAACCAGATGCGGTATTCCTCACAGAAACCTGGCTCCATAAGAGCTCAGGCCCAGATATCGTAGTAGCCTTACACTCCAATTATGCTATAACAAGAATGGATCGAACAAAAAAAATGGGCGGTGGAATTGCGCTGATATTTAAAAAAATCTTCAGCTGCAATCTGGAATACCTGCCCATTCCTGCATGTGAAGCAGCACTATTCAAACTCATTCTTTCCCCCAATTTCAGATACTCAGGAGTCCTAGTATATCGACCCCAGAACACCTTGCAAATTAGATTCCCACTTTCACGGAAGCTATTCCTCCTTATGTCACTAACACAGCAAATTAGTACTAGGAGACATTAATCTTCACCTGGAAGACTCTACCAGCAAAAGCAGTGCCAGATTTATTTCTGATATGGCTTCCCTAAATCTCGAGCTACTTAATTCCGGTCCAACTCATACAGCCCGACATTTTTTAGACCCCGTTTTCTCCAATCTAAATACTATCACCTGCAACCCAGCTTTTCCAACCAGCTGGTCTGACCATTTTCAGATAAATTTCACACTGACCACACCACCAGATAAGAGTACCTTAACTAACTCAAAAGGGACAGGGGAAGCACTGAGAAACTGGAAAAAGTTAGACATTAACAAATTAAATGAATGTCTTGATGCCCATAAACCTTCTTTAGAGCAAAAAGTTGGTCCCCTCGCCGCTACAGTGCAAAGCTGGCTCTTAGAAGCCATTGACACCTGCCTCCCCACTATAAAGGAAAAGAGAAACACCCATCGTCCACCTGCGCCATGGTATACCGAATCTCTAAAAATAACAAAAACGAACTGTAAGATCCTTGAAAGAAAGTGGAGGAGAGATTATGCCCAATCCTCCAAACAGGCCTATAAAATGGGAAACAACCTTTACAACGCAACTTTTACAACGAACTACCATTACAACGAAAGTTTTACAATGCAAAAACTATTACAACCCATGTATTTACAACGCATGTTTTTACTACGCAGGTACCTTTACAACGCATACCATTACAACGTAAGTATTGGTAAGTATATAATTATATTTAAAATGTTATATTTTTGGGTTTTTTTAAGGGGTATTTTTAGGGTTCAGGGTCAGTTTTCAGTTTTTGGGTAAAGGGATATTTTTAGGGTTCAGGGTCAGTTTTCAGTTTTTGGGTAAAGGGGTATTTTTAGGGTTCAGGGTCAGTTTTCATTTTTTGGGTAAAGGGGTATTTTTAGGGTTCAGGGTCAGTTTTCAGTTTTTGGGTAAAGGGGTATTTTTAGGGTTCAGGGTCAGTTTTCAGTTTTTGGGTAAAGGGGTATTTTTAGGGTTCAGGGTCAGTTTTCAGTTTTTGGGTAAAGGGGTATTTTTAGGGTTCAGGGTCAGTTTTCAGTTTTTGGGTAAAAGTGTATTTTTAGGGTTCAGGGTCAGTTTTCAGTTTTTGGGTAAAGGGGTATTTTTAGGGTTCAGGGTCAGTTTTCAGTTTTTGGGTAAAGGGGTATTTTTAGGGTTCAGGGTCAGTTTTGGGTTTTTGAGTAAAGGGGTATTTTTAGGATTCAGGGTCAGTTTGGGGTTTTTTGGGTAAAGGGGTACAGGATAAATTAAATAATTAAATTAAATTAAATAAAAAAATAAATTAAATTAAATTAAATAATTAAATTTAATTTAATTAAATTAAAATAAATGCAAATAAATTACATTAAATTAAATTATTTAAATTAAAATAAATTAAATTACATTAATTAAATTAAATTAGAATAAATTTAATTAATTAAATTAAATTAATTAAAATAAATACAATTAAATTAAATTAAATTAATTAATTTAATTAAATTACATTAAATTACATTAAATTTAATTAAAATAAATTAATTATATTAAATTACATTAAATTAAATTAAATTAATTAAATTAAATTATTTACATTAAATAAATTACATTAAATTAAAATAAATAAATTAAAATAAATTAAATTAAATTAAATAATTTAATTAATTAAATTAAATTAAATTAATTTTAATTAATTTACATTTTAAAAAATATGATATACTTACTAATACTTACGTTGTAATGGTATGCGTTGTAAATGTATCTGCGTTGTAAATACATGCGTTGTAATGGTACTTCGTTGTAATGGATCCTGCGTTGTAAAAATTGCGTTGTAATGGTAGTCGTTGTAAAAGTATGCGTTGTAACGTCATACATCCCTATAAAATGGCTCTGAATAAATATCACAAGCAATGTAAACAAGCTTGCGCCATGTTTGTGAATTCAACCTTCTCAAAGGCGTCTAACTGTGCAAAAACATTGTTTAACACAGTAAAAGAACTTGCAGGCTCAGAAAATTCAGCCAAACCACCGACATTGACTCAAACCAAGTATGAGGAATTAGCATCCTTCTTTATTAACAAAGTCAAAGGAATATACCAAGAGATTGTCACACAAGATAATGTACATCATATCTCAACAAGCTCAAATGCACCTATGTCAATGATGCCACATTCCCCCTCTATGCAAGCAAGCAGTCATAATGATGCAGACTGCATTCTAATTGACTGGCCCACCTCACAACGGAAAATGTGGTTTCACTTCTGAAATCCATTAAGTAAGGATCACCGAAAGATCCGCTACCAGCCTCCATTCTTACACAACTAAATCACTCTGCGCTATCAGTGATAACCCATCTTCTGAACACATCGATCGAAGAGTCAGTGATTCCCCCCACATGGAAACACGCTATGATTCACCCATTACTAGAAAAAGCCTAATGCAGACCCTGCTGCAACTAAAAACTAGCGTCCTATATCATTGCTTCCTATCCTGTCAAAAATTTTAGAAAAACACATTCATATATACCTGACGCAGTATGTTACAACACACCATTTACTCCACCCTTCACAGTCAGGTTTCAGAGCTGGTTTCTCTACAGAAATCCCTCTCCTAGGAGTCACGGAGGGAATCCGCCATCATCTACACAAAGGTTAAACGGTGGCACTCATTCTGTTAGATTTGAGTGTCGTATTTGACACCATATCACACACTGTGCTCATAAACACACTGAGCAAAATAGGAATAGGCGGAATAGCTCCAAACTGGATTAGGGCTTTTCTTTCAGATAGAACTTTTCAAGTTTTCTCTCAGAATACCTGCTCTAAAACATAGGGCCCGATTCACAGAACTAACTTAAGACAAAATCCTAAACTTACTACCATTTACCTATTCACAGAAGGCACTTACTCATTTTGGTATTCACGGAAGACACTTACTCATTTCGGTATTCACAGAAGTTAGGACTCTTGACTTTCGGACTCCTAAATGCCTTCTGTGAATACCGAAAGTCTTAAAATTAGGATTTTTCTCAAATTAGTAGTAGTAAAGTTAGGACTCCTAACTTTAGGACTCCTAAATGCCTTCTGTGAATACCAAAAGTCTTAAAATTAGGATTTTTCTCAGTTTAGGAGTCCTAAAGTTAGGAGTCCTAACTTTACTACTATTAAATTGAGAAAAATCCTAATTTTAAGACTTACGGTATTCACAGAAGGCATTTAGGAGTCCTAAAGTTAGGAGTCCTAACTTTACTACTACTAAATTGAGAAAAATCCTAATTTTAAGACTTACGGTATTCACAGAATGCATTTAGGAGTCTTAAAGTTAGGAGTCCTAACTTCTGTGAATACCGAAATGAGTAAGTGTCTTCTGTGAATACCAAAATGAGTAAGTGCCTTCTGTGAATACGAAAATGGTAGTAAGTTTAGGATTTTGTCTTAAGTTAGTTCTGTGAATCGGGCCCATTCTCTTTTGCACATGATGTACCGCAGGGATCCATTTTAAGCCCGCTACTGTTCAATCTTTATGTAAAACCTTTAGCTGAGCTGGCTGAAAAATCCGGGCTGTCAATCTACTCCTATGCAGATGACTCACAAATCATGTTTTACTCGGGACACCATGGGGAATGCTGGGTGGTGGGTGGTGGCTAATTTGTAAAACACACAAGATGATGGACAGAATGTTGCACATTTGCAAAACATTCACCCCCAGTCACATTGCAAAACATTCACCCTATGTGGGAAGGGTATGCCCAGACGTGGGTCCCGTGCTCACTAAGCCACTGTAGTCAAACTATCCTGGCTGAAGACGGCTGATAGCCAGAAACCGGTCCTAGGATGCTTGATTCCAGTCCAGGGAAGACATGGCTTGGCAGTTCGGGCTGGACTGTACCCATGAGGCACAGGGTCAAGACTGATTTGCATATAGCCATGTCTGACCTGGGGTGGCTTGGTGAGCAAAATAACGATGGATTAAACCCAGATCTGTGACTGGGGTTGAATGTTTTGCCATTGTGCAACATTCCGTCCATCATCGTGTGTGTTTTGGTGGGTAATTTGTACCATAGTTCTTTAACAAACAACATTTGTTGTTATATCTGAGAAACACGTGAAAAGAAAAAACAAATTCAATTCACTTGAGAGTAGTTGGCCTAACGGCTAAGGCGGTCGACCTCGAATCTGGGGAACTGAGTTTGAGTCTCGGCAATGACGCTGAACATCCTGTGATTCTGGGCAAATCACTTAATCTCCCCGTGCCTAGCAAAAATGAATGTGTGTCCTCGTGTAACCTAACTAGCGCTATGTAAAGTGCTCTGATATCCAATTCGGGTCAAGTTCGTACTATATAAAACTCTGTAAAAAAACAACGTGTACTTCTGTTCATGACATATATTCAGATATGAGTGTGGTACAAACTAACCATTTTGAAGCATTGGAGATGTGTACAGTTGCAAGGAGGGATCAGAAAAAAAATGTTTTTTACTTCCAAGTTGCCCTACCATATACTTGTAAAATATATATTAGTATTTAATGGATATATAAATCATACTTAATTCAGTTTAATAGTTATGAGCTCGTGAAATAACATTACTACAAGCAAAGAACATTTTATAAAAAAGTAGATATACACATCCATGGTATGCTGCTGTGCTGTACTTTGTCACACTATACAACACACCAATGTACTTCACTGTACGACATGGCACTCAACTGTATGACACGTCACTCTACTGTACCACTTACCAGTATAGTGTACGACATTCCACTCGGCTCTATGGCACTGCACTCTATACCACCAACTCTAACACAATTTACAACACCTCACTGTATTACACAACTATTCTCTCAAACACAGTACTTACTGAACTACACTCCTTTAAAGTATTCCCCAACATTCTCCACTGAGCAACACTTCACTCAAAGACGCTGGAGTGAATGATATTCCACTGAACAACAGTTTTCAGTATAAACCTCCACTCTACTGTAGGTCATATCACTCACATCAACCTCACATGTTTGACGTATATTAAGCTTACCTGTTCTTACTATATTAAATTCAATAATATTTTCCTGTTACTTGTAATAAATATGGTTAATATTAACACAAGCTCTATAATCTTGGAAATATTTGGGTAGTTTTGAAAGGAATGTTTTTTTCCTTTTTCCTTTTCATAGGTTTTTTTCTAACAAGTCAATGTGACACTGATGAGTGAGAACAAGCTCCCGATGAATGTTCAAGTCCTTCTCACCAGCCACTATGACTGTGTGACACAGTAGGCAATAGGTAGCTGTATTACCATAGTGGTCCACAAAATTCCAATCCTGCCTAAAGAAGAGGACAGAAACCAATGTGCAAGAAGCAGGCACAGAGGGGAGAATAGATAGAGTGGATGATGGTGAGTCCAATTGACCCTCCAGAGGTACAAAGGGTTGCAATTTTAGGAGCTGTGGCACTGAGGATGTTATTGTAGACTTCAAGTCTACCGTCACCGCAAACAACTGTCTCATCAGAAGAACAACGAAACAGCCATCGAGGAATGCATCAATGCCAACGCACCCAACAGAACTCTTCGCCGTGGTCAAAGAATTCGCTAAACCCAGAACAGAAACAGCAGACATCTCCCCATCTCAAGACCTCTGGAACAACTTCGCCACCTTCTTCCACTGCAAAATCAAGGAGATCTACATCAGCTTTGCAACCTAAGACTCACCCAACCCATCAGTAAACACCGTACCCAATCACTCCAGCCCCCAAGGTTCCTTGACAAACTGGACTACCCTCACCTCTTACAATGCCCTCAGGATCATAAAAAGCATCTGCTCAAGAGCCACCTTGAATCCTTGCCCTCACCACATCGTCAACTGAGCCGGTACCTATATCCGACCCGAGCACCATCAACTGCTCAGGGCGGGACTGGATACTGGGCGTTTTTTGCTGGGAAGCAGGATGGGGCCCAGGTTCACTGCGGAGGGGCCCATTCTGTTGCCGGGGAGCTGCAGGTGCTTCCAAATTAACAATGCAAAACAAATAGCTTTAAAGCCTACTTTTTAAAACATTTGTTTTGCATTGTTTATTAAGGAAAGCCCGGTAGCCAGTCTGGTACTGCAACTGCTCCATCAAGTCGGCAACCTTCCTAGAAGACTCAAAAGACACAGAGATTAACCCCCTTGCAAAGAAACCCTCTGCCCGATGGACCTCAAGAACTACAGACCCATCTCTCTGCTCCCCTTCCGAGCCAAAGTCATCAAGAAAGCCATCAACACCCAACTCTTCTAGTTCATCAGAACTAACAACATCCTGAAACTCTCCCAACCAGGCTTCAGAAGCAACCACAGCACCAAGACCGTTCTCCTCTCTGCTAGCAGATGACATCTGCACCCTTCTCAACTGAGGCAAGACTGCTGTCCTCACCTCCTGGACCGCTCAGCCACCTTAGACACTGTCTCCCACCACAGCCTCTGCGCAAGACTACACAACACCGGCATCCAAGAAAACGCCCTAGAATGGATCTGCTCCTTCCTCACTGGCTGAAGGTAGAGAGTCAAACTTTCACTGTTCAACTCAGAACCCACAGAGATCAGCTGCAGAGTGCCTCAGAGATACTCCCTGAGCCCCACCCTCTTTAACAGCTACATTACCCGGCTTGCATCCACTCTCAGAAGCCACGGACTCAACATCTTCTCCTACGCCAACGACACCCAGCTGATTCTCTCCATCACAGCCAAGCCCACAGCCGCCAAGAGCAACTTCCACAAGGGGATGAAGGCAGTCTCCACCTGGATGAAAGATAACTGTGACCAGTGGAGTATTTACTTTGTTCTGTCCTAGTGGAACGCGGAACATTTGCCACACCACTGACTACCTGAGTTGTATTATCCTCCTTTCCTTCCTGAAGCAAGAGTTGCTTCTCTTGGGAGATGGGGGGAAGAGCGATCCTCATCCTTCTTGACCTATCAGCAGCATTCGACACCGTGAATTACACGGTATTGGTGCGGGGGCTGAAGGTGGTGGGGATTGAGGAGGCGGCTCTGTCCCTCCTCTCCACTTTCCTAGAAGATAGGGAGCAAACGCAACACTGGGAAAGTCTGCAGTCAGAACCTTGCATTTGCCATGTGAAGTCCCACAGGGCTTGGCACTGTTACCGACGCTCTTTAACATCTATGTGACCCCTCTCGCCATTCTCAACAGACAGCATGGTTTCTTGTTTGTGTCTTATGCCAACGATACACAAAGCATCATCTTGGTATCAAAACAGTCAGAGCCGTAGCCACTAGATTCCATGCATGTCTGGCTCACATCATGAGCTGGATGAGTAATAACTACCTTAAGATCAGCACGAATAAGGCAGAGGTCATGGAGTTTGGCGGTAGTCTGTCCCTGTGGGATCACACATGGTGGCCGGTAGAGGCGGGTGTGTGCCCAATACCATCCATGAAAGTTAAGAACTTGGGCATCATCTTTGATGACCAACTGGGATTTTCTGCTCAGATCAACCATGTAACCTCCACTTGCTTCACTACATTCTGAAGCTACTGTGGAAGGTGTTCCCTTTTATTCCTAGGGGAGCTCCGAAAAGAAGTGGTTGTGGCCTTAGTCTTATTCCACCAGAAGTCTCAGATTGGCTAATTCTGGCCTCATTTGTACCACTAAAGTCCGCAGAGCTAGATGGTGAGGAGGGGAGCCTATCACATTGTGCTGCTAGGTTGTGGAACCAACTGCCTATCACACTCAGACTCCAACCAAGCATCACAGTTTTTAGGAAGCAAATAAAAACATGGCGATTCCCGGGGTCCTAACGGATCAGTTCTGGTACGCTTAGATCTCTCTTTCTCACTTTAGCGCCAAGACGTCTTGGCATTTGAATGGTCTATAAACTGTAATCCTATCCTATCCTATCCTTGGTCTTCCTCCTCCTCCTCCCGGTGCTGCTCAGGATGTTGTTGACCAGCCATTCTGCAAAGACAGCAATCACCAGAGCAAGGTGTAAAGAAAACATATTCACAGAAGTACAAGATCACCAACTTTCCCTTACATTTTCAGAGTGCAAATTATTAAAAAGGGTGTAAACGTACTGTTCCTCTGATTGACTCTGTTTTAAGCAAATTAAAATTTGAAAACGAATATGGCTTTCCTTTTTGCCATGTTATAAATCAATGTTTTGAACAAAAAAAACATAGAAATTTATTGGGAAGAAAACCCAAAGATGAATGTTTAGTTAAATTTAGGAAGATGTTATTTTTGCAATAAAAAAATACTACACAAACCTGGATAAACAGCATTACATGTATACAGACATACCCTACCACTGGCCAACAAGCAGATACACAGTCCTGATGAAGGTGGTAGATTACTGTCATTCCCACCGAAACATGCTTTGACCTGGCTGTTTTGAACTCCCAAATGACAACACTAATGCGGATACTTTTTTAAGTTTTCTGTCTGATATTTCCATTGATGTATGTCTGTGTGGTTGGGTAGTTCTTAGTCTTAGTGTGTGAGCATGTTGCTGCACAGGTCAGACTGTCTGTGTGTGGATCTCATCATAGGGGGCATATTAGGAATTACTACTGCTATTAGTCTTACTATGTATGTATAAGTGTTTTAGCATGATAAGTATGTGATGTATTCTAATGACTCTTTTGCTTCATGAACATGTTTTTAACTTTGTATAATTACATTTCTTTATTTTGAATCAATATTAATGATCATTGAAAAAAATACTAATAGGCCGTATGGGGGAGGTTTCGTTTGGGGTGGTGTTACTGCATTTGGGATGCTTAGAAGGGAGGCTGTTCTGAGTAGGCTACATAGATACTGATGGGGGGGTTTGTTTCTTCTGATTGATTTTACCTGTATCTGCCAATGAACTGCTAATACTGACTCATGTGCAATGTTGCGGAGCCAAGTTTTAACATAAAAAGATTCCCCCCCCAAAAAAAGTCTAATAATAAAAATTTTTAAATGAATGTGGTTATACTTTTGACGTGATCATTTTCAGATGGACAGCTGTTAGAGTTAGAGTGCATTTGTTTTTTCTTTATCCTGCTTCTTTCTGCTTGTTTCTTACCTTAAGTTTGCCTCTTTCTGCTCATATCTGGTGTTTTTGCTGATATGTATATATATATATATATATATTCACTGAAAAAACCATAGGTTATAGACCATATATAGTTAGGAATTAGCATTTAAAAAACCTTATTTTACTCACACAAAACCATTGAAATTCCATATATAGTTAGTTGCACTAACTATATATCGCGCACCCGCAATCCACTGCTGATCATGTCACATATTACATCATTCATGACATGGTCAGTGACATCACTGATGACATCACTGATGACATCTCAAATGACATCACTGATGACATCACTGATGACAACATCCAGTGACTGTATGTTTCTGTAAAGTTAAAATATGTCTTACATATTGAAGAATGAGTGGATGTATAAGTGTCTGGATGAAGGATTTAGTAGGTGCGTGACTGACTGTATGAGTGAGTGATTAAATGTGTCTCACTGAATGCATGGGTTAGTGACTAAACTGTCTTAATTTGTGCATCATTATGTCTGTTGTGATGTAAACTGCTGCATGTGTTGATCATTAGCTATACGAGAGGCTATATGTGTTATTAATTGGTTGCCCAAGTATTTCTATGGGAGATTGAGTTTGTGTGGGGGTGGCTGGAAGGTGTGTGACTCTGTGCATAGATGGGTGAGCAGTTTATTCACTAGGTGTATGAGTTCAAGAGTGCATGTGGAAACAGCTACATGGGCAGTTGACTGTGTGCATGAGTGTATTGATGAGTGAATGGATATCTCAATGCTACATGTCATAGTAAGTACATATGTAAAACACAGTACATGTGAGAGTTGGCATATATAAATAACTGTGCATGAGAGCCACTGAATGAGTGAGTGGTTGTATCGATCATTGTGAACTTGTATCAGGGATTGTATAAGAGAGTAAATATGTGTTAGTATATGTTTCAATAAGTAAGGTGTGTTTAACTGTATAGTTGAAGAAATGGAGGTGAGATTGTTTCTTTGCATGACTGACTGGGTGTGTGAGTAACTCCATGGATGAGTGGCAGTGTGTGAGTGTCTGTATACACTGAGTGTATCTAAGGTTATATTAGAGTCTGAAGAGGTTTATCGTATTAGCACAAGAATGATGTCAAATGAGATGTCATCAGTGATGTCATCAGTGATGTCATTTGAGATGTCATCAGTGATGTCATCAGTGATGTCACTGACCATGTCATGAATGATGTAATATGTGACATGATCAGCAGTGGATTGCGGGTGCGCGATATATAGTTAGTGCAACTAACTATATATGGAATTTCAATGGTTTTGTGTGAGTAAAATAAGGTTTTTTAAATGCTAATTCCTAACTATATATGGTCTATAACCTATGGTTTTTTCAGTGAATTTCAATGGTTTTTTAATAGCAAATATCATAAGCTGCCGAATGTCAAGTACGTGGTAAGTAAAAACATTTTCGTGTTTATGCACACTGATCTGCTTTGAATGCTGCCCCCCACCCCTCATTTCTATTAGGAGTACTCTCTCTTTGCAGATAGTGAAGGGTAGTTAACGCAGGCCTTTGCCCCCGTTGTAATCCGTCGTGCCTGCTTCTCTCTCCATTTGATTGATTGTTCTCTTTGGTTCATTCTCTATTTACAAACAAGCACAGAGTCGCAATACTCTGTTTAGTCTTTGCAGATAGCGAAAAATCGTGTAAAAAAACAAAAGGAATCGAGCAAAATCAGTAGGCCACTAATGGGATCTCTTTTTGACCTCCCTAAAATAGAAACATTAGGAACAACCTGTTGATAATACCAATGTGTATGTACATAAGCGGCGTTCATTTGTGTTCACAGTACCCCTTCTTGATTGTTTGAATCGAGCATTGAATTGTTCGAAGTTGGTTCTCTTAAGAATCTTCTCTGCCTGCAAACGAGGAAGAATAGGAATATTCTCTCTCCCTTTGCAGATAGTGAAGGGTAGGTAACGCAAACCTTTAACACGTCGTGCCTATTTCGTTCCTCATTGATTGATTGTTTCCCCAAACATTGACTGTTTGGGAATTGGTTCTTTTTGGAGGTATTCCCTGTTTGCAAATATACGTAGGAAAATCTTTGCAAATAGTGAAAGGGTACGTAATGCGGACCTTTCTCCCCCGTTGTAATCTGTCATGCCTATCTACTCCCCACTGATTGATGCACCTGTTTCACCCGGACCATTTACTAGAGATACGTCATCTGGCCCGACCAGAGAGCACCCCTAGTGAAAAGGACATATGCAATAATAACGAAGTGATCACTGTATCCTGTTAACAGAAACTTTAGCATGAAACAACCTGGAAAGAAAAGAATAGGAAAACGAAAATCAGTAGGCCACTGATGAACATGAACTTTTATTAAACAACGAACAAAGAAACGATAACATAACGTAATGATAAAACCTATTAATGTCCTAGAAACAAGAAAACGTTAGAAATATGCCAGTGGTGAGAGACCAGAAAAACAGTAAGAGAAACCAAATCACCCCTCGCTGTCCCACCGCCTGCCACGCCCAAAAAATCGATAGACTATGGAAAATGCAAGTCAGTAGAACATCCGCCCCCACTCTGGAAACTTCCAAGGTGGGGCAGGGTTGCGGCTACGCCCAGCCGGGAGCAGCACATATAAGGCGGGTCCTGCTGCCACGCCTCGGCCAGGAGATCCTAACGTAGGGTGTAGCCGGAGGAGAGGCCGAGGCCAGCGGGACCCGGCCAGGGGATTGCCTTTACAACGCTGAAGAGTTGCAGGGGGGGGAATGTCTCCTCCACCCTCCCCTCTCTCTCCCAGTCTGGCCGCGGTGGCCCTTGAGAGTTTCAGGTAGTCCCGCCACATGCTCTTCCGGTCCGGCCACCAACGGTCGGGGGGCCGAGGCCGACGGGATCCGGCTGCAGCCGATAAACCAAGGAACCCGTTCATGGGGCCAGAGCCAGGGGCGTCCGGCCGACATCCACCGGAAGCCCGGCCCGAAGACGGACGGGACACTTCTTCTTTCTTGAATAATGGCTGCGACAACACTGGGGGGGGATGTCTTGCACATGCCTCCGACCCCCCCCCCCTCGTCCTCATCGCCTGGTCCGGCCATAACAAATCTCAAGCGAGACGCCGTGGGGTGCACTGGGAGGGAGAGACGATGCGAACAGGCCTCTCCCGCCTCCCCAGTGGAGGCTTCCCACCTGCACCCTCAGCGCTCCAAGCGCCCGGAAAAGGGTTCTTCCACTGTGGCGATGCTGCAACGTCTCGCCCTGCAGGGTGGAGCCCGTCCGCTCATTTGACCCCGCGATCGCCAGTAGCTACCGAACTCTCAAAATGGCGGTCGACCTGGCAAGAGCGGGCCCAGCATAAAGAAATGGCCCGGTCACTGGTTGACTCCACCACCGTAGTCCTCCACGACCTTGAAGATTCTAGAGGAGCCGCGGGAGTCTCCGACCCCCGCAGACACCCCCGATGGGGAATGACTGCCATGATCGCCCGTGGAGTTGTGGAAAAGTAAATTTTGCCATGTTCTGTGTCCCTACGAGTCCTCCATCATATGTTATGTGTGCATGATTAATATGCATATGTATTCCCTATGTACCGATTAAAGACGCAATTACAGTTGTGTCCACCTCTAGTATGTCAGTTTCCAGTTCTCGTGAATACTACGAATATCAGGCCTATGTAAAGTTACGTTGCCACGTTTCTCAGTGTGCACGTTATTCCATTGTAAAGTCCCCGTTTCTAGGCCTCAAAAGGGCCTGGACACCAGATTCAGCTCCTGTCTCCTGTCTCCTGAAACCTCGCTGAGGAGCGATACAGCCCCCACCTGTATCCTCGACCCTTCACTTACTTCCTGCCTCGCAGTGCCCGGCTCAGCCTGGCTCTGCCTCTGAGTCTGCCAAGAGTATGTTATGATTCCAGTTATCAGTTCAGTCCTCCTTCTCTGCATTCCTAAGCTACTGAACTGCATCAATAGTTTCCGTCATTGTCTAGCCTTTCCGTCTCCATGTAAGAGAAATACTGTATTAATGGTCATTTAATATTCTTCATCATGCACTACATGTAGAATAATGCATGCTCCAGTCTTGGAGTCCGTTAGCCTCTCCCCTCCTGACTCTTAGTTCATATCAACATGTTCTCAAAACATCAGATACTAGATACTGCTTAGGTACATGTCGCCCTGACTCTCCAGACTTCAGTCTCTGCTCCTAGCACAGAGTTCGTAGCCCCCAGCTTCTCCTAGTAACACGTCATTGCCAGTTTGCGCGCACCATTAGATCAGAGGTCCCGGCTCTTTAGGTAGCCCCCTCCATGTCTCCGCCCCATTCATGACATATTCTGTTACGTTTGCATCACATGTCTATGTATACGCCTCTGTTACACCCACTTTCACCCTTATCTTTCGCGACTGCTATTGACCACACCCCCTGCTCCGCCTATCCTATGTACTGTAATGCAACTGTTTTAGTATATATGTTCGTGTATTGTTATTAAAAGTCAGCGCGCTCATCCCAGATCCTGCCCCGGCAGTTGCCGGGCCCTGCCATCCTATTCCTGTGCAGGTTGTCCTGTTCCTGTCCTTATGCTGTATTAAACCTGCAAAACTCCTACTACCTCGAATCTTGACTCTTATTTATTGAGCTATCTGTTATTCATTTAAGCATTCAAAAATAGAGGTATTATTTATTTATTTACCACATAATGGCGCCCGAACAGGTACTTGCCCTTTCCCCACGCGTCGGTGAAGCCACGCCGACCCCCTGACCCTCTGCAGTCGTGACGGAACTCTTCTGCGCACCGGCAGATATTTCTGCTTCAAGTATCCCTCAGGCCCACGGAGGAGACGGAGGAGGCGGTCCAGCATCCAGACGAGACGGTGGAGGAACGCGGTGAGTCCCGACCAGAGCCCAAGCCGAGAGTCCAAGGTCCGAGGTATCCGGAAGCCCACCCGTAACAGAAGTCCGAAGTTCGTCCGTCCGGCGTCGAAGCAGTCCAGTCCCGTCCGAGGCCTTCCGTTCTTGCTGCCCGGTGAGTACCGTTGCTGGGGTAGTATCTAGACAGGGTCAGTCTAATTGACTCTGGTCCGTGGGTTGGTGGTACACAGACCCACAAACGAAGTGTTCACTTCGGTGGATGCGGGTCCTGACGTGTCTCTGTATGAGACCGGTAAGTTTCGTACTGTTTCAGCAGTGCATCTAGTTTCTGTTCCAGTCAGTTCTGTTCTCGAGAAAATTCATGTATTCTGTTTTCCGTATTCCAGGTAGTATTCTGTTCGAACTGTTATTCTGAATGTTATTCATGTATTTTAATGTCGTGGTATGAGTGCGAAGTGATTATCGTGTTTATTGTGTATTGTATTGTGTCCAGATTATAGTTCAGTCATGCCACTCTTCTCAAAACTGCGTCAGTTAAAAACCAGAAAAGGTCTGTTAGAAGCAGCAGTTCCTGTCCCGCCTAGGGACAGTCCAGGTCATTTTATGTATCAGAAGCATGGCATAAGCGCCATATTGTATCTAGATTTATGGGTAGAGTATACCAAACAGTTAGAAGAAAAGTATAGATGGCCTGTATCAGGCACATGGGATGCCGAATGCATCATGCGAGTAGAAGAAGCATTATGGAAAAAGAAAGCCAGACAGTCACAGAAAGATGCCATCGAGTTATGGCGCAAAGAATCTCATAAAAGAACCGAAAAAGAAATCAGAAAATCAGAATTAAGTAGAGAATCCTTGGAACGAGCCCAAGAAAGGGAATTAATCGAGATTGGTGAACGAGTTAAAACCGAACAGTCAGACAGACAGAGGCATGCCCTCATCAAGGGTATGTATCCTCTTCTTGCCGAGGGCTTGCCAAAAGCGACCCCGGAGGCATCCAGTAATTTCCCGCCACCATTAGTTCCGACCAAGCTACGTCACAAACCGACCGCAGCTGATATTTTCATTTCGTCCTATTTGGACGACACAGTCCCAGAATATGCAAATCCCGCTCCGCCAGTCCCTGTAAATCAGGCACTTCCCGCTCCTCCAGACACCGGAGTACCTGTTACGGTACCCCCGGTCCAGCCCGCCATACAAGTCCAGCCTACATTTCCATTTCCCACTCTGCCAGGACGAAGAGCATCAGTAGACGACTCTAGTTTAGGGGCCGCAGGGGGAGGTCCTCCTCAAACCCCGCCGCCACACAAGCGTTTAACGTTAGCCGAATTACATGCACAAGCGTCACAGCGTACGCCCAGACATCAGTCTGTTGCAGAAATAAGAAAAGCCCTTACCGAATGTGGCTATGATCCAGTCCCAGGCGAGGATAATATGGTTTTATATTCATTACGCGTAAGAAAGGTGACCGAGTATCTAGTCACCCTACCAGATATGAAAGAAGATCTAGACAGAATATATCGTTTCATCCGTACCGGGAATGATCCAGAAAGTATTAGTGATGTCATGTGCCAAAGAAAAGCTGAAGTCCAGCTCATGCTATTAAAGTTTCTGATTAATTGTCTAATAAGGGAACAAGATTATCCGACCAAATATCAAGTCGAAATGAGAACCCTGACAAAGTGGAGTGATAATATAGCCGAGGGTAAGCACAGAACCATCAGTAGTATAGAGAGTATGTATAAGAAGATTCGTAAAGAAATAATAAGGATACACGAACAACGCAAAGCAGCACAAGTAAGCGAGAAAGAAAACGACTCTCCTACAGAAATCCCGACAGAATAGCGTATGTAGGAAAATCTAGATTTCCAGATCGCCATTTGCGCCTAGAACACAAGTCAATATTTCACCATCCAGCACCAGAACAAGGTTCTCTAGAACAAGTATTTCAAGCTACCGATCATATTCTGAAATCACGAATCGGTTATAGTGAGTTAAGTACTATGCATGAACAAGAACTAGTCCGATCAGCAGTCCGATGGACTACTGATTCTACCACTTTTCCAGACGAAATAGTGGCACAAATGTTTCTGAAATTACCCCCAGCCGAGCAACGACTGGCGGGTATGTATATGATCCAGCACCTCATTACATTGTATGAGGGTCAACATTCTGATCCAGGTCCGTTACACGATGTCCTGAACGAGTTACTCCAGTATAAATGGAAAGGTTTAGGTACCGATTTGATTAGTGTCATTCTAGAACAGCGCCACAAATATAGAACGTTTTTGAACCCGCATTTTGTTCATGTCTCACCCCCAGAAAGTAAACCCTTTCACATAGACAGACAGAATCCGTTAAGAGAAGTACATCCAGTTAAGACGGACGGTGGTGAAATGCAACGAGTGTTTGTTTACACCCCTATCACAAAGATGGAACTCTTAGAGATGAAAAAGCTAATTCCCTGTCATGATAAAGATCCAGCAGGGTTCCACCGAGAATTAAAGGACATGCTCCGTATGGGAGAATACACGTATCCAGATATCATTAAAATGTTAAAAGTCTTGTTGCCCGCAGGGGTATATGAGAAACTCAAAGAAAAAGAATGGGAGGTGGGAGAGAAAAAGATCGATTGGGCAGTTCTAGAAGCTGAAGACAAGGCACGAGTACCAGGTACCGGTCTTGGAGATAAATGCAAAGAATTACCGGAATTATTAATACAAGTTTTACCCAGATTATTGACAACTAGAAAGGAAGACTGGGATGCAATCTCAGCCTGTAAACAGAAACAAGACGAAGATATTAGTGATTATTATTCTAGATTTGAGAAATGTTTTAGCATCAACAGTGGCCTCAAGACAAGTAGTGAGTCATACCCTCATCTTTTTGTTACTAAATTGGTCGAGAATTCAAGTCCACAAATTAAGAACCGAGTTTTGAAAGTCGAAAGTACCTGGCAAGCTTATACCCCGTCCCAGATGTTACAGATGCTCCAATATCACCAGAATAGAATCAGAGAAGAACAAGATCACGAGAGAAAACGTATGAAAGACACGAAAATGAAAGTACTAGTTGCACAATCTGTCCCTCAAGACAGTCAGAAAAGGGGTCCAAATCAAGCCAGTCATCCTGCAGCTCCCGTTAAAGGGAACTGCAATTATTGTAAACAGCCAGGTCATTTTATAAACGAGTGTGCAGTTCTGAAACACAACATAGCTACCGGTAAGACTAAAGAAAGACCACGTCCGCCAAGACAAGAACAAGTTTCACAGACTTCTCAGCCACAGAATGCACCACAGACAGTTACAGCTCCGCAGCCTATCGCTGCAACACAGCATGTTACACAGCAGATGTACCAGTATGCTCAGTCCGAGTATCCAGAGTATCAGCCATATTCATGAAACAGCCTAGAGAGGGAGGTAGGCTTGCCTCTCATCGAGATACCTGTAGATCAAGAAGGTCCCTATGTTCACAGTCAAGTATTAGGGAAAGACAGAAAGTTTCTGATTGATACAGGGGCAAGTAGGACCACTATAAGTCACGCCGAAGTTCCAGGGGCTCCGCTCTCAGGCTCAAGAAATGTTTCCCTTGGATTTTCAGGAAAACCTATCGTAAATGAAATATCAAAGCCAGTTACTCTAGAAGTAGGTCCATTGTCCCGCACTACTGATCTGTTACTTACTAAGTCATGTCCAGAAAATCTATTAGGCATTAAAACACTGAAAGAGTTAGGTGCAGTTATATGCTGTTCCCCAGAGGGAATACGATTGTTCCTACGTGACTTCAAGGGTCACTATGTATTACGAGATTTTGATCCCAGATTGTCTAATGTTCCGCAGCATCTATGGGCACAAGGTCCAACTGATGTTGGCTTTATGCAAATCACACCCCATCGTGTGACTCTCAAGCCAGGTGTAGTCCTGCCACGAATCAGACAGTACAGATTGCCACCTGAGGCTGTAGCAGCCTTATCCAAAATTATTGACGAGCTCATGGCTCAAGGAGTAGTTGTAGAAACTGACTCCAATGTATGCAATTCTCCGATCATTCCTGTCATGAAACGTACTGATCCGAATGCACCTCCAGTATATCGATTAGTGATTGATCTCCGAGAACTTAATAAATGTATTATTCCCCAGTATCCAGTCGTCCCAGATATCTCTTCCCTGTTGACAGCCATTGATTCCGAAGCCTCATTTTTTACAGTCATAGACCTCAAGAACGCATTTTTCAGTGTCCCCATTCATCCAGACAGCCAGTTCCTTTTCGGATTTTGTTTAAACGGAAGGAGCTATATGTTCACACGCGCTCCTCAAGGTTTCACAGAAAGTCCTAGTATTTACAGTCAAGCACTCAAGAGACAACTAGACAACATTCACATGCCAACTGACACTGCCCTGCCCCAGTATGTCGATGATCTCCTGATCACAGCCCGTTCTGAATGTGCTTGCGAGCGAGCATCCCTTACAGTCTTGTATTTCCTAGCCGAGATGGGACACAAGGTGTCCCCTTCTAAGCTTCAATTCTGTGTCCAGCAAGTGGTCTACTTAGGACACTTACTGTCCAAGAGGGGTAGGCAGTTGACACCAGACCGTATTCAGTTATTAGCGAGTCTTCCTCAGCCCAAGACCCAGAAGGAGGTACGTGCTTTTATCGGCCTTACTTCTTATTGCAGACAATGGATTCCTCAGTATGCATTTCTAGCCAAGCCACTGATACAGTTAACGACACAGGAGGCAGCCGTATCGACTGTCCTCCCTTGGACATCTGAACATACACTTAGTTTCAATGAGTTAAAGAAAGCCCTATGTCAAGCTCCAGTTCTAGCAACACCGAACTACAGTAAGTCTTTTACACTTTTCGTCACTGAACGCGAAGGTACAGCATTATCTGTCCTCACACAAGATCAAGCAGGACAATATAAGCCCTGTGCTTATTTTTCGAGCACATTAGATCCTGTAGCCCAGGCTCTGCCTGCGTGCCTCAAGTCAGTTGCAGCCACAGCACTAGCTATCAGACAAAGTGATTCCATAGTATTAGGACACTCCCTGACAGTACAGGTTCCACACTCCGTGGAAGTTCTTTTAAACCGAACACAAACTCAGCACTTGACAATTGCACGTTTAACAGGTTATGAATTGACACTGTTCCAGCCACACATAGAAATCAGACGCTGCAACGTTTTAAATCCTGCTACACTATTACCATCAGTTACTTCGAATCCTGCCACACACGACTGTGTGGAAATAGTTAACATCATGACAAAGCCAAGACAAGATCTGACAGATATTCCGTTACCAGATCCAGACCTGACACTTTATGTGGATGGTTCATGTATGAGAACAAGTACAGGAGAACTAGTCGCCGCGTATGCAGTGACTACCGATACTGAAGTTATTGAAACACACCGCATTGACACCCTGTCTGCTCAAGCAGCGGAGCTAGTTGCTCTGACTCAAGCCTGCATACACGCCAAGAACCTGAAAGTTAATGTTTACACCGATTCACGTTACGCATTTGGAGTTGTACACGACTTCGGAGTGCTCTGGCAAGAGAGAGGTTTCATGACTTCTCATGGAACCAAGATTCAGCATGGTCTCCTTATTCAGGCTCTGTTAGATGCCATACATTTACCGACATCTATCGCTATCATGAAGTGCAAAGCACATACGAAAGTTACTGACATTATTTCCCAGGGTAATGATCTAGCAGATCGCACAGCCAAGCTTACAGCTCAGACACCAGACATTCCAGTAAATAAGACACCGATACACACTCCAGATCTGACTACATGTATGACAGTTAAGGACCCTACTCAAGATGTCATAGATATCCAGTTACATGCTACTCCCGATGAAATCAAGAAATGGTCCGAACAAGGAGGGGTCCAGACAGATCAAGGATGGGTAACAAAGGGTAGAGCCACATGGTTTCTCCCCGACTCTATGGTTCAAGTCATTATTAATACCGCACATAGTCCAGCACATTTAGGAGAAAAAGCTATGTTAGACAGTATCCAGAATATTTGGTTCAACAAGCATTTACGAGCTGCAGCCAAGCAGAAAGTCCGTACCTGTATGATATGTTGCCAGTTTAATCCAGGTAAAAGTGTCCCGGTGGAACAAGGTGGATTCCAGCCTCCTGACCACCCTTTTGAAGTCCTCCAGATGGATTACATTCAGATGGAGCGATGTCGAGGTTTCAAGTATGTCCTTGTAGTTGTATGCGCTTTGTCCAGGTGGACGGAGGCATATCCAGTTCCAGACTACACAGCCGCGACCACTGCCAAGCAGTTGGTTCGTGAGTTCTTCCCCCGTTATGGACTCCCTAGAGTCGTATATTCTGATAACGGCCAGCCATTCTCATCTGAACTCATGAAACATGTGTCCCTTTTGTTAGGGTACCAGTGGAAGTTCCATTGTGTACGCCATCCTGAAGCAGCCGGTCTCGTAGAGAGACATAACCAGACTTTGAAAATCCGTATCGCAAAAGTTTGTCAAGAGAAAGGTGTGGACTGGCTAGTAGCTCTGCCAGTTGCTCTGTTCTATATGCGCATGGTCGCACATTCCAGATCAGGTCTGTCCCCGTATGAGGTCGTTTTCGGCCGCCCCCCAAATATGTGGGGTACACCTAGACCCCGAAGTATTACCGATGTTTCAAGTAATATGCTGACAGATTACCTAGCTTCCTTGATGTCTGCCCTCAACTCTTGTCGTTCACAGGTTGCTGCCGCATTTCCAGACAATACCGAGGTGGCACCGCATGAAATCGTTCCAGGATCCATGGTTCTTGTCCGGAATTTCGATCGCTCAAGTCCGCTGGAGCCTCGCTGGAAGGAGCCCCGACAGGTCCTCCTGGCCACCCGTACAGCCGTGAAGTTGGAGGGACGCAAAGGCTGGGTGCATCTTTCGCATATAAAGAAGTTTTATGGACTGAAACCCGTCTCAAAGAACATTGCCCAGGATTCAAAGGACTGCCAAAGTACTATTCTTAAGGACTGTCCCGCAAAAGACATTGCTACGAACCCTTCCCTGTTAGAGAAAACTCCGCAACAGGAGTATAAACTCAAGTTAAGGTCTAGTAAAATAAGTCAGCCAGTTTGATTGTCTAAGTCCTCCCCTAGGTGAAACGGTTAGACCGGTTTCTGACATGTATAAAATAGACCCCCATAGTGAGAGAGTTAGTCAAAACTCAATCCGATGTATCGTTTTTCTATGTTTCATATTATTTCTCAGTATTATGATTTCCTGCACTAGTTATGCATTTTACCTGTATTTTCCAGTTTCTCATGTAAATAAGTCTTCCAATGCTACAGTAGAGCACACGTTTAGTGATCTACCTCCTCATGAACTCTCTTACCGCCTCGCTATGCGTAATAACTCTTTCATCCGCATGTTACATTATTCACACCAGACCAGCAATGCCACTAATTGTTGGGTGTGTGGTCGACTCCCCCCTTTCCAGACACCGAAGGGAGTTCTGCCACTCTTTCCTTATCCATTTTCACATAATGGTTCGTGTGGAGCATGGTCCACGTTAACGTCATCCTCAACAGATATGTCTTTTCTTAACAGTACATGTTTCCCAGACAAGCAAGGTCTTCCCCACAGAACAGGGTTAGATCTAGAAAACGAAGTTTACAATTTAGGTAATTATTCTTCGAATTTCATGGTCCTGAATGTTCAGTCTGATTCCACTCCAGACTTACCTGCTATCTCAGTACTACCAGTCAAAGGCGAATTATGTGTTAGAAATAATGGTTCCGTACATGTAGGACACAGCGATTGTACTACTATTATCAAATATAGTGTCAGTGGGAAATCTATTTTCAAAGCTTCACGTCATTCTTATTTTATTTGTGGTCAGACCGCATATGTTCGTCTGCCCCTCGATTGGGAGGGAACCTGTTACCTTGCCTTCCTACTGCCACCAGTTTTCCTAGCCCCATCTGATTATCACAGAAACACACATCTAGTACACATTAGACATAAAAGGGAGGTCGAGTCCCCGATTGTCGATTATACTGAAACTGCTCTAGAACAATATACAGATTTCAACAGAGGTTTCTTTTTCTTTATAGGACCTATCCAGAATAGTAAGCTAATCCGTAGGTTAACCAGAACCCTTGAAGCAGTAGTCAATTAGACTGCCTCTGCCCTAGGTAACTTAACTGAAGAGCAATCTGCTATGAGATTTGTCGTTTTACAGAATCGTCTCGTCCTTGACGTCATATTGGCCGATAGGGGCGGGGCCTGTAGAGTCATCGGATCTAGTTGCTGCATTTTCATTCCAAATAACGCGCCGTCTGTTTATTCAGCTATAACCAGACTCCATAAAATTGCCCATCTGTTACACCAAGATCCAGGCACCTGGACGTGGTCCGGTTGGTTCTGGAACATAGTTTCCGCCTGGGGATGGAAAGTATTGTCATTTCTAGGTATTGCAGTAGCGATCATATTCAGCTGCTGCCTCTGTATACAATGTGGCCCTGCGATTTGCGGCATTTGTGCTACCTCTTGTATTCCTAGTCCCAAGCCCCGTTCTAAATCCCGTTCCAGGATAATTCGAGACGAGCAAATGATACTGTATGAAATGATAGATGGTATCATGAATATTGATGTTTCCTGATGGAAACGTAGTGACAAGGAGGGAATGTGGAAAAGTAAATTTTGCCATGTTCTGTGTCCCTACGAGTCCTCCATCATATGTTATGTGTGCATGATTAATATGCATATGTATTCCCTATGTACCGATTAAAGACGCAATTACAGTTGTGTCCACCTCTAGTATGTCAGTTTCCAGTTCTCGTGAATACTACGAATATCAGGCCTATGTAAAGTTACGTTGCCACGTTTCTCAGTGTGCACGTTATTCCATTGTAAAGTCCCCGTTTCTAGGCCTCAAAAGGGCCTGGACACCAGATTCAGCTCCTGTCTCCTGTCTCCTGAAACCTCGCTGAGGAGCGATACAGCCCCCACCTGTATCCTCGACCCTTCACTTACTTCCTGCCTCGCAGTGCCCGGCTCAGCCTGGCTCTGCCTCTGAGTCTGCCAAGAGTATGTTATGATTCCAGTTATCAGTTCAGTCCTCCTTCTCTGCATTCCTAAGCTACTGAACTGCATCAATAGTTTCCGTCATTGTCTAGCCTTTCCGTCTCCATGTAAGAGAAATACTGTATTAATGGTCATTTAATATTCTTCATCATGCACTACATGTAGAATAATGCATGCTCCAGTCTTGGAGTCCGTTAGCCTCTCCCCTCCTGACTCTTAGTTCATATCAACATGTTCTCAAAACATCAGATACTAGATACTGCTTAGGTACATGTCGCCCTGACTCTCCAGACTTCAGTCTCTGCTCCTAGCACAGAGTTCGTAGCCCCCAGTTTCTCCTAGTAACACGTCATTGCCAGTTTGCGCGCACCATGAGGTCAGAGGTCCCGGCTCTTTAGGTAGCCCCCTCCATGTCTCCGCCCCATTCATGACATATTCTGTTACGTTTGCATCACATGTCTATGTATACGCCTCTGTTACACCCACTTTCACCCTTATCTTTCGCGACTGCTATTGACCACACCCCCTGCTCCGCCTATCCTATGTACTGTAATGCAACTGTTTTAGTATATATGTTCGTGTATTGTTATTAAAAGTCAGCGCGCTCATCCCAGGTCCTGCCCCGGCAGTTGCCGGGCCCTGCCATCCTATTCCTGTGCAGGTTGTCCTGTTCCTGTCCTTATGCTGTATTAAACCTGCAAAACTCCTACTACCTCGAATCTTGACTCTTATTTATTGAGCTATCTGTTATTCATTTAAGCATTCAAAAATAGAGGTATTATTTATTTATTTACCACAGAGTGACGAAACTGTATCCGCGGGACGTCGGCGCTCCCATGCTGGCGCCAGCCTCACTTTGAATTACTAGAATCCTGCAGACCTCAGTTCCGGTGAAAGCACAGTGTGACCCGGTAGGAAAAATTGTTGCACCCCCTCCCCTTTTTGACTGATAGTTCAAACCACCGATCCTTTCCTTTGCCCTTTTAACGGAACTTTGGACTGCCTCCCCCTCTTTTACATTTTCTAGAGAAAACAAAACATTAACCACTACATTAGCATAGCAGTTGACACCAGAACTGTTTTCAGATTGAAAACCAACAACATCTTCAACAGAATCCTTTTTGTTTCTGCTGTGACCCTGCTACAGCACAGGCATTGTCCCCAGCAGTAATTCTGCAATGCCGGTAAGAATAGCTGTGGTGCCTACTGGACTCACTCACCCCCGCGGCGCCCCACGCCGTTATTTGCTGGGCGCAACTTACTAGACATCACTTTCGTGCCATCTAGATTTCAGCGCGTTCTGCTGCCTTGGAACTATTCGCACAACAGACTGCTACTGACGACCCACCCCCAGGCAACATCTTCTGAATTTTCATAATTTGAAAGAACTAGTAACATGTCCTCATCAGGAATTCAAAAGAAATTGCCACGGTCTCTTCGTTGTTTAAATGTTTTTACTGTTTTTGTTTTGTTGTATATATTTATATGTTATTAAAGTTTTATATTCCTACTACTTTGTTGGAGTGCTATATATTTTTAATGTGACACATAATTGTAAAAACTTTGATGTACAAAGAGTCATTCCTGGAATCTTCCGCTTCAGGCTCGGTCCCCTCCCCAATCACAATACAGGATGGTTTTCAGATAGTAGGAACACGTGTGGTGTGACGGATCTCATCGGGTGTGGGCCTTGATCTACTATAACTCCTTTGAAGAGGGGTGATTCTTTACAGCTGGAGCCATAAACTACATCTGCAGGGCTAGGTGATAGCCTGGGACCGGCCTGGACAATCGGACACAGAGGAAGAGGAGTGTCAGAGGGTGCGGTAGTGAATAGGGCGAAAGGGAGGTGTCGTGCGGGCACAGGGTGTGATTCTCAGGGAAGAGCAGCGCAGATGGGGGGAGGTTTATTGCCCATGCATAAGACAGAGAGCGGGGGTGACCAGTGCCTGGGGAAGATGCTTGCGAGGGTGGGGAGCCATGCTACGAATCAACAGCGTGCAGAGAGTGGGTCTGGTCAAGGCATCTAAAATGGCTGCCGTGCACGACAAAAGTGTGGCATTTCAAAAAAGGCAAGATGGCGCAAACAATGTTTTTCAACACTTCCTCATTTCCTTCGAATCGAACGTTAACAGACATTGGTGCATATTACCAAAGTTAAGCGATATTTATCGCTAACGATGCTTACCAACGAATTTTTTACCGCTAAGCATCGTCAGAAATTATCGAAGATAAACCTTGCTATTATCAAGGTTTATCGCAAATGCGATAAAAAACGGCCGCAATGCATGAATATCGCTAAAAAGTCAGCGATATTCATGCATTACCGAGCTAATGCTCTTAGCCATGTTATCCACCTCCCATTGGATAACATGGCTAAGAACTGGTCAGGGCAGGTGTTACTTTTTGGAGATATTCGCGCTTAGCGCGAATATCTCCAAAAGTTGGTAATAGGAGATAGATATCTTGCATGTTGTAATGCAAATTATTGTGGTATATGGAACTCATACCATAATCTCTCAGGAAAGCAGAAACTGATCCTTTTGGGACCGCCTGAAAAGGCCTAGGGGGTGAGGGGTACTCTACTTTGCCCCCTTTTCACGTTCCGAACTATTTTATTTTACTCTCTTCTGTAATTACACAAAATAGCAGCGATAAGATGCATCGGAGACACACAGTGAGAGAAAGGAGGCCGGAGATGAAGAAGAGATGTCAAATACACATTGGAGATAATATAGTGGCAGAAGGGAAGTAAATATGAGTAAACTTACCATGTAACATAAAAATGTTGCACTCTATACTATAAGTCTCATTTTATACTACAATCACTTCGCTACAACCTCATAAATTAAAAATAAAAATGAATAATGTCTCAAACTATTTTTGATTTCTAAATATAAATTTATTCTTCAGAATTTTCTAAATTTGAAAGAACTAGTAACATGTCCTCATCAGCAATTTCCTCATGAAAAGTCTACAATGATGATTCTTGTAACTCTATGGTCTCCAAACATTCGATAAATTCGCCATCAACAGATTGATCAAAAAAATCATTCAAGTCATCTCCTCCTTGTGACAATATTTCATTATTGGTGCTGTCAATTTCAATCAATGTAGTGGAATCATTCAAGTCATCTCCTCCTTGTGACAATATTTCATTATTGTTGCTGTCAATTTCAATCAATGTAGTGGAATCATTCAAGTCATCTCCTCGTGACAATATTTCATTATTGGTGCTCTCAATTTCAATCAATGTAGTGTAATCATTCAAGTCATCTCCTCCTTGTGACAATATTTCATTATTGGTGCTGTCAATTTCAATCAATCTAATGAAATCATACAAGTCATCTCCTCCTTGTGACAATATTTCATTATTGGTGCTCTCAATTTCAATCAATGTAGTGGACAATTCAAAAGAAATTGCCACGGTCTCTTCATTGTGAGCCATTTTATTTTGAAATTGCTTGCTGTAAATTGCAGAAAAAAATAATCACTTTCATTTATTGTTTTTAGTAATACATAATATAAAACTAACTTTATCAAGTATTTAGTATAACAGAAGGACTGCAAATAAATAACAGAAAACATTTTTCAAATTATCTTCAAGTGTACAACATAGTTCCCCTTACAAAGAAATTGCCACGGTCTCTTCATTGTGAGCCATTTTATTTTGAAATTGCTTGCTGTAAATTGCAGAAAAAAATAATCACTTTCATTTATCGTTTTTAGTAATACATAATATAAAACTAACTTTATCATGTATTTAGTATAACAGAAGGACTGCAAATAAATAACAGAAAACATTTTTCAAATTATCTTCAAGTGTACAACATAGTTCCCCTTACAAATTAACAACTCACCTTTTTAAAAGTAGGAGAAGTGTTAGTACTGTGTAAATCAAACACCAGAAATTCACCACCAAAAATTCCTCACAAATGTACCTCAGACAGTAGTATCACAAAATGGCTGTGGTTTCCTCTCATTTGACATATATACATAACCAATTAACTTTCATCACACACAAATACAAAACCAAAGTAACATTTTAATTGGTTCTAAATTTCAACACTTTCAAATGTGTTTTCCCCATGCAATTTTCCATAGGACATTTACATACGTCTACAGCCTGAATGGCTGAACGGAATTACACCAAAATTGGCCAAATGGTACATCAAACCTAAGAGGTCAGGAAGGATCTACTATGCCCCCTTATGGTCATTTGCCCCTTCGCTTTGGCCTCCTCTTGTCTCTCGATCCTACCGAGAGACAAGATGGCGACCGCTACGGACTGTTTGGAATGTTGACAGACGCCGGAGAACCAATCAGCTTCTCAAAGCTCCGTAACGCGAAAAGTACGCGAAGCAGAGCGCTGTTACAGATATATATCTTTTTTTGAACGTTAATTTCTCAAAATCCACTGGAGCACATATATTGAGACCTAGCAAAGGCACATCGGGCTACCAGTCCCTAATATTTTGCCAAGTTTCGTGCAAATCCATTCAGCCGTTCGATTATTGACATTTAGATACATCTACAGCCTGAATGGCTGAACGGAATTACACCAAACTTGGCAAAATGGTACATCAAACCTAAGAGGTCAGGGAGGATCTACTATGCCCCCTTATGGTCATTTGCCCCTTCGCTTTCGCCTCCTCTTGTCTCTCGATCCTACCGAGAGACAAGATGGCGGCCGCTACGGACTGTTTGGAATGTTGACAGACGCCGGAGAACCAATCAGCTTCGCTTCACAAAGCTCCGTTGTGCGAAAAGTACGCGAACTGGAGCGCTGCCCGGTCCGCTGTTACAGATATATATCTTTTTTTAAACGTTAATTTCTCAAAATCCACTGGAGCACATATATTGAGACCTACAAAAGGCACATCGGGCTACCAGTCCCTACAATTTTGCCAAGTTTCGTGCAAATCCATTCAGCCGTTCGGGCTAAAAGTGAGGCCAACCGCCCTATGGAAAACTCAATGTTAAAAACACGTTTTGGGACCCCCCTTTTTTCTCGACCCCCCCCTGGACGAACCCCCCCCCCAATTTTCAGGGGCTGCTCAGAAACAAAATGTGCCATTTTCCTGAAAATTTCAGCCAATTCCGTCCACAAACGCCAAAGTTATTAGACATAGAATTTTCAAAAATCCCATAGAGAAAAAATCCTAACTATATATACCTACTGGCGACCGCCAGTAGGTAATATATATATATATATATATATATATATATATATATATATATATATATATCAGCAAAAACTCCGTCAAACACCATGGATTTTCCATATATATATATATATATATATATATATATATATATATATATACATATATATATATATATATATATATATATATATATTCACTGAAAAAACCATAGGTTATAGACCATATATAGTTAGGAATTAGCATTTACAAAACCTTGAAAATTCACTGAAAAAACCATAGGTTATAGACCATATATAGTTAGGAATTAGCATTTAAAAAACCTTATTTTACTCACACAAAACCATTGAAATTCCATATATAGTTAGTTGCACTAACTATATATCGCGCACCCGCAATCCACTGCTGATGATGTCACATATTACATCATTCATGACATGGTCAGTGACATCACTGATGACATCACTGATGACATCTCAAATGACATCACTGATGACATCTCACTTGACATCAATGATCACATCACTGATGATATCATTCATGTGATAATACAATGCATCTCCTCACACTCTAATATAACCTGCGTTACACCCAGTGTTAAATAGAGAGTATCATTTTTGAAACCATTGACACACCAATACTAGTTACTACATACGCACTCACTGATTCCTATGTCTACACACACATTCACTCATACAATCATTCATACATACAATCACTCATCTTTACAACACTATCATATGCACTCATACACCTATACAGACACTCACACTCTGCCACTCATCCATGGAGTTACTCACACACCTAGTCAGTCCTGAAAAGAATCAATCACACTTCCATTTTCTCATCTATACAGTTAAACACAAAACACCTTACATTTTTGAAACATATACTAACACATAGTTACTCTCTTATAGAATCACTGATACAAGTACACATTGATCTGCACAGAGTCACACACCTCCCAGCCAGCCATACACACACTCAGTCTCCCATACAAATACTTGTGCAACCAATCAATAACCCATATAGCTACTTATATAGCTACTGATCAACACATGCAGCAGCTTGCACAACAACAGACATACTGATGCACACTTTTAGACAGTTTAGTCACTAACCCGTGCATTCAGTAAGACGCATTTAATCACTCACTCATACAGTCAATCACGCACCTACTAAAACCTTCATTCAGACACTTATACATCCACTCATTCTTCAATATGTAAAACATATTTAAACTTTACAGAAACACATAATCACTGGATGTTGTCATCAGTGATGTCATCAGTGATGTCACTGACCATGTCATGAATGATGTAATATGTGACATCATCAGCAGTGGATTGCGGGTGCGCGATATATAGTTAGTGCAACTAACTATATATGGAATTTCAATGGTTTTGTGTGAGTAAAATAAGGTTTTTTAAATGCTAATTCCTAACTATATATGGTCTATAACCTATGGTTTTTTCAGTGAATTTTCAAGGTTTTGTAAATGCTAATTCCTAACTATATATGGTCTACAACCTATGGTTTTTTCAGTGAATTTCATTGGTTTTTTAACAGCTAATATCTGTAGCTGTAAAATGTATTCTTCTTTAAATCCAAAAATATATTTTATATGTTTATTAATAACTTTTTTTTTGAATATTTTTTTTTCTTCGTTCCCGCTTCGCGAATCGGGAAGCTTCCCGTTAGCTGACCTTGATGCCGCGAAATAGACCGCGAGCCGGTAAACGTTTCTTTACCGCAACTGCCGCGTTAGAAAACAACATCGTGACGCCTCCCGTCCGCATGACGTTTCGCGTTGTCGCGTGATACGTCATATGACGTGCTACGTTAGCGAACTCGTACGCTTATCGAGTCGCAAAGCACAGGTTTCTGGAAGCAAACCGGGAGGCCCTGCAAAGCGCGTAACGTAAACACAGCAGGTCATGTGACTTGGTAATAACACTTTTCATTGGTTCATTTCACTTTCGGTTTCCTAATGATGTAAGACTAGGTCATATGATCTAAAATGAACACTTTTCATTGGTTGAGAACTATTTTTTTTCCCAAATGGTGAAAATCCCTCCTTCTTTCCTCACTCTGACTTTCATCATTGTGAGAGAAAGACCCTTTGTTACCAGTGAGCAATGGCTTCTTTACTAGCTTCAGCTGGTGCTTCCCCACCACCTCCACCACATCCAAGGAAGAGTGGACCACCTGATAAAGTTATAATTCAGCAAGAAGAGGAAGAAGAGGAACAGGACGACCTAGATAATCTCCCTATTATGGCCAGAAGATCTGTTGTACCGGAAGTAACGGGACCAGAGGGCAGGGAGATGGTGCCAAATATACAAACGAGATTTCGTGAAGTAAAACAAGTCTGCGTACATTGCAGTGGATTCATTTGCTACGGAGAAAGTAGCATTACTCTGATCAACAGAGCTATTGACAATCATGCTCATGTTTGTCCGAAACTCCCCAAACAATAAATTCTTTTTTTTTGTTTTCTTGCTCCTGTTGAGCCCTTTACAATGAATCGTTTTCATTGCCCCCTCCAAGAAAAACCCCAAAAAAATATAAAACTGTTCAGAAAAATTCAAAAAAAGTAAAAAAATGTTCCGAAAAATAATAAAAAAATATAAAACAACAAAAACAATAAAAAAAAAAGTTCTTTTCAGAACTACCTCCCCGGTATTAAAAAATTGGTACAATATTTGCAACTGTGCCAACCTCTATTTCTCTTAGTTCGCTTCCCAGTTCGCTCCCCGGTACGCGAACCGGAAGCGAACCCAAATTTTTTTTTTTTTAAAAAGAACAGTAAGTATAAGGGAAGGAAACAGACAGTTATGTTAAAAGAAAGACAGCTATAGGGGAGTAAACTAGAGATACTATTACCCGTAATACACTGCTGATGATGTCACATATTACATCATTCATGACATGCTCAGTGACATCATCAGCAGAGGATTGCGGGTAACAGTATCCCTAGTTTATTCCCTATAGCTGTGTTTCTTTTAACATAACTGTCTGTTTCCTTCCCTTATACTTACTGTTCTTCTTAAAAAAAATTTTTAGATCAGTCAGAAACAGTGAAAGTAATGAAATATAAAAGACTACGTAGAATATGAGCACTGTATGCAACAACTTTGACACTTACAGAAGCCTCACGTTCTCCATGCCTCCTACACAGTTCTACATATACATCATAAATGCAAACAGAACAGAATTAATTATACATGTTAAATGGTTTATTTTTGCTGTTCTCAGAATGTATCAAATTTCACTAAAACAGTGACTTGAAGGTATTCATCATATAACAGCGGGGAAAAAAAAACACAATCAAAATGATTGTGTTTAAAAAACCCATACAACATTACAAATCAGAATTCAGAACTCCTTAACGTTAACTTACTTTCCATGACGGCCAAGGATGTCCTATGAACAGCTTACACTCTGTTGTGCTGTTATTACTTTCAACCCGCCACTTTCTGAAAGAAAACCTCCATCGTTTTCAAAAACATGTTACATACAATAAATGACTTCTTGCTCTCTACCACAAGATTCCACAAGGCCAAATCTTGTCAGAGCCATGTATAACTCTTGGATTTCTTGTTAGCCAATCCCGTCTTTTCGCATTTCCGCAACTTTCAGAATTAAAATATTGAAGATCATTTACACAATCCTGGACTAGTAATATCTTCCCCTTCTTGCTCAATCATGTTCTACATTTCCTATCACACTGATACTGCTTACTATGAAGCAGACTTACACTACCTTTATGACTAGTACAATTATTTAATTCTCTACATCACTTTTAATCACAAAGCAATGTAAAACAGTAGACAGCATTGCAGACTTACATTCCCTCTACTCCATGTTTTGATTCGCTGCTTCAATTAGCTTATAAAAAGAAATAGTTTTTCTGAACTCATTCAAAGTGCACGTATTTCTCAATAACGTCCAGTGTTATGGTAAAAAGTTATGTCTCTGTACTACACTTATCTTCAAGGCCAAATAGTGTAGGAGCCATGAGAACTTCTTGAAATTCCTCAGAGCACATCCCGAGATTCTTTCCCTAAAATTTTGGTTTTAAAAACACCAGGTAAGAGTTTTTAAGGTCATATGGCAATTTTTTTTTGAAAATTAAAACAGAATCATTGCAGAATGACCAGCCATTTCTACACTTTAAATAAGCTGTATAATGTCCTGATGTTATTGAAGAACCATCATGATATATAATTGCTACAGTTACAAAAGTCCTTCCTGATATTGACAACTGTGAAGCCACAAAATTTTTAATTAAAGTTGTCAATTTTGTTCCATCAGGCCTACATCGTTGGAACATTAAAATGACATACTGGCCATATGTTCGTATAAATAATGTGGACATCATTTCAGATTTACATTGCCTACACTCCATATTGTGATCAGCTGCTTTTACTAGCTTATTAAAAGAGACTGATTTACTGTCTGGCAAAGTTAAATATATAAATCTTTCTGAGTCTACACTAGTACTACTTGATACCCTACAGTTCTCGCAGTCATGCTGCCATTGATAAGAAAGCCCAAACAGATGATCTACATCTACACCTTCAGCATACAATACATCAAGCATATACATTAAAAACTCCTGACAATCTTGCTGACTATTTTGAGAGAATTGTGTTTGGCCTGAACATCTGTCTAACAGATTTCGAATTTCAGACACACTTTCTATGTTTGTTCTATCAGTGCTACATTTCTCTAACACAGAATTTAACAAACTGCTAAATCTTTGATCAGAATTGACCACAATCTCTTCTTTTACATTTTGTAGAGAAAACAAAACATTAACCACTACATTAGCATAGTAGTTGACACCAGAACTGTTTTCAAATTGAAAACCAACAACATCTTCAACAGAATCCTTTTTGTTTCTGCTTATAATTTCAGGTTCATCGACTTTTCGTCTTTTTGCTACAACCTCCCCAGTATTGGTCACATTTCTTCGTTTCCGGCCTACCACACGTTTCTCAAACAAAGGATACTGAGGCAAATGTGGCGCATACTCTCTTCTCAACCTATTGTATTCCTTAACACAATCTAGATCCGCACAAATGTTTGTGACATCACACTCAATCAAGTACAATCCCGATAAAGTCCTAACTCGTGACAATGCCACATATGCCATACCCTCCTTGAACACAGAACTGCCAATATTCACCAATGCACAGTCTACACTTAAACCTTGCGATTTATGGATTGTCACCGCATATGCCAAGCAAACAGGAAACTGCTTACGACGAACATATAAGTCTTTTACAAGCAAAAATCTAGCAGAACAACGAGCAATTAGCTGTACTTCCTCAATGCCATCAAATTTAATTTTTAAAAATTCAATTCCATCTCTATTTCTGTATTTCACAAAATCAACAACATTACCCATTGATCCATTTACCAGACCTCTTTCAACATGTAAATTCCTTCTTAAAATTATACGGCAGTTCAAGCACACATTCAGAGTCTTTTCAAAACCCGCAGTTTTAGATATACTCTTCTCTAATGAATCCAATTTTGTTTTCAGATTCTCAGACAAAATAATTGTTGATCCCATATGCTCTACTCTGTCAATAGCTTCCAATTTCACAATCTCTTGCTTTTCTAAATGCAACATTTTGTTGTTGAATTTGGCACATTCTGCAAGAGTTGGCATCAAACATATTCCAGATTTTTTCTCAGTAACTTTCTGAAAAATATTCTCAGGCACAACATCTTCGTCTGGATATAAATTTGTCAGTAATCGTGCATGTAAAGCTTCTTTCCCATGCTCGGTCACTTTTCCAATTCTAACATCTTGTAGAATAGTCTTGTAAACTTCATCCTTTGCCTGACGCATATTTTCATGCAGTTCAGCATAATTGAAGTTTAACCATATATTGACGTTGCCAATACTCCCTAAGCACTTCCTGGTATCTTCATGCGTGAGCATTTTGAACACAGGTTGCCCTTTCACTGGTGTCAGCTGCAGAAGATCTCCAAAAACAATGATGTGTTTGCCACCAAATAACACATCATACTCTGTTTTGAGAACTTCTTGCATTCTCAAATGCACAAAGACAAGCATGACATTGGAAACCATGCTTACTTCGTCAATGATAAGAAGTTTCATTTTCCTCAAGACTCTTGAAACTTCAAAACAAGCATCTCCAGATAGCTTGTGATATTCTAATTTGTTGTCATGCTCCACTGGCAGCATCAGTAAACGATGTAAAGTAATCCCTTTAATGTTATGTGCTGCCAGTCCAGTTGGAGCGGTGACAACACAAGACAGCGATGACTCTGTCCTTTCCTGCAAATAACATGAAATTGCTTTAATAAGGAAACTTTTTCCAGTTCCCGCTTCTCCACTCACGTACAGTCGGACAGGCTTCAACGACGTACATGAGCACTCTTTCTTGTCATGACTTAATCCATGATCAATTTGCATGGTAAGTTCGTCATATATTTTCCTCTGCTCAACGTTGAGTTGTCTTTCCAACTCTTCTAAGTTAACCACATCCTCCTGAGCATGTGCCATGGCTCTTTCCACTTCATTCATAGCAGTGGCAGCTTCATTTTCGATAAGAGGTCCTCCTAGTGGATCCTGACTTAATGAAGCAGAACTCTGACTGTCCTGAGAACTGTCTCTGGCAATCTCGGCTGCAATCGTTGCTTCCTGCTCAATTTCCACATTCAACATTTCTACATATTTGGGAAAAGCAGGACATTCTATGGTCTCCTTGGCAGCATTGAATGAGTCTTCGTAACAAAGGAAATCTCCAAGCAGTTCCTCTTCTGCACGCCAAGGCTTAAAAAGTTGCAAAAGTGCTAAATAGAAAAACTCCTTTTTTTCAGGAGATTCGCCACTCAATTTTCGATGGTTTATCAAGTGGCATTTTCTTTGCTTGACCAGACATCCCTCACTTCCTATTACAGCATACACTCCTTTCTCAGTATCTTCTTTGATGTTCCTCTTGAATATGTAATTTTGCAGAACCTCATACAGACAAACATTCTCGAGGTGACTGCTTCGATTTGGATAATATGTATCCAACATGTTGCTCTTCAAAATGTCGGTACTGTTTGGCTCCTTTTCCGCCAAATACTCAATTTCCCGCACAGGTTTCAGAACTCGATTACGCGTTGCAGCAAGACCAACACTCGCCCAAACGATACTCCTGGACTTGGCATAGAGACTTGCTGAAGACAACCGGTCAGAACATTCGTAAGCTCCGATTTCTCGATGCGACAACATCTTCAGACTGAAACTGTACAACTTCTTGCTGAGGCTCTTTTCATGGGAAATGTCCTCCCACATATCCTTCAATTCTGTCTTCTCTTTTTTGGTGATGTAAGATGTCACATACCGAGCCACAGCCATACAGTTATCAGCCACAAACTGTATATCCATGTTAGCATTCCACATGGACAAAATCACCGGGTTGTAGTCGTTGATGTACTTAGACTCTTCGTTCCTCTTCAAATTGTATGTGTTTTTAGGTGATTTCTTCATCACATTATGTCGCAGCGAAGACATCAAACTGTTCACTCTTCCTTTAGAAATCACCGATCGTGGAAAGCCGAAACGACATTTGGTGTAGAACTTGTCTTTGTTCCGGAATTTACGACGACAGTACTTTCCACATCGATGGCTTTGGAAACGTAGAACTTTTTCTCTTAGGCTTTTTTTCTCCTTTGCGTTTGGAACAGCACACGTAGAATACTGTTCTATGAAACTCATCACTGAGTCGTCTGCATCCGTTCCAAATTTAGGTGCATCCTTGATCCACAGCAACATATGTATATGAGGAGCACCTCTTGCTTGGTACTCCTTCCTCCAGAAGAAATCCAACACCTCTCCAAGAGGTGGATTCTTCTTATTCATGATGAAAGACATCATACCTTCAAATCTATGATTGAAGTACCTACATACATTGACTGGATCCAAAGAGCACAGTTCTCCGGGTGTCTTGAATTCGATGTTTTCTACGTTAGCATTTGCCTCTCGTAGAAATTCAAGTAAGTCTTCCCAGCCATACTCAGCACAGCTCAAAGTGAGGAACCATGTGGGAGTTCCTAAGTTCCTCAGCATACATTTTAAATCACCATGACGACGGTACCAGTACTCATTAGTACCACGCTGACACGCCATGAGATTAATCAGGTGAGAATCCAAAATACTGTCTTGGACATTGACTTTATCCATAAAGTCACTTGCCGAGATGCTTTGCATGTGTATACCACTTTTCAAGATGTGGTTCACTGCATATGACAGTCCAGACAGATCGCTTTCAAACAGGAGATGAAACAAATAAGGAATGCATTGTCGAAACCTAGGATCTCCTGCATACAATCGCAAAGTCCGGTATTCAGAAGCAGGAATTTGATGAGGTCGCTCATCATATCTTCCTCCCTGACCTGTTGGAAAAAGCTGTGGGAAACACCGAGCTTCCAAACTTTCCTCCCAAACACTAATGGGACTCCCTTTCGCTTGTTTCATTTGAAACAACTCAATAGCATTCCCCATGACTTCCTTGGAATGCAAAGGATGAACACTATAATGTTCATATATTTCTTCACTAGTACAGGGTTCTACTTTCTCAATTTGACCAGCACACAAATCGCTATCCTCTTCCTCACTTACTTCCTCTTCTGCAACATATACATTTTTATAGTATTTATTATATTTTTTCAAATACAATGTTGCCCTTTTGACTTTCCTAACATCTACTAAATCTTGCCATATTTTCTTATTCTTTGTCGGAACCCCATTAACTAAGATAACAAGAGGTTCCTCTTCCACTTTTTCTACTCCAATTGTGTTAATGTTTTTCTTCAAATCTAGAGGCAAATAAACAACTCTTCCCTTTAATCCTCTCTGTAAATCTGATGGAGGCAATTTCCCTGTCTTTGGCTCCATTCTTACAATAGCCTGAAAGGGATGGATACTTTGAATCAAAATAGATTCATAAGTATTTAAATCCTTCAATTCAGAAGGAATCTCAACCAATTCCAGATTATTATGAACTGCTCTAGCAGGCATCTGGTTTTGATTTAATTTGTTACAACAATAAGTACACACACGTTGATCCAATCCCAAATCAAAACAATTTTCTACCATCAAGTATGTTGTAAAATCCTTCCATTCACTATTATTTTCCCTTTCACTTTTTCCATATAAATCCACTAACTTAGTCTGATTCTTATAATAAGTGCGTCGACAACACACACAAGTGAAATTTGGCCTCTCACTTGATTTCACCTCAAACGTCGCAATTTCCCTCTGGAAATTATCTGTACTGGAAACCTGTACACTATCTTCCACATTACTCTCTTCTTCTTGGTCAATTTCAACATTCTCCTCTTTACTTCCAAAGTAACAAAACTCAATTTCTTCACATATATTCTTCACATCTATTTCAGAACCATGCAAAAGAGCAGCGCATAATTGTTTAAGCATAATTGCTGGACTCTTAGCATAATACAACATTCTAACTAATTTCCTCACTTTATTATGATGCACTGCTAGCATCCTGAAATGATGAAAAACACTCTGGCATACTCTCCTGGAAAGACAAGCCAGTGAATGACCATGCAAACCTATCACTTCTCTCACTCTGCAAGGATCTAATTCTTGCAATTTAATTTAATTTAATTTAATTGTGGGTTTATATAGCCATCTTTCACTTCATAAGCTCGACCACTGGTGTCAACTGCATGCACCAAATCATTATCCTGGAAATAACTCTCCTCATTAAAAAATGCCTCAGAGCTTGAACTATGCATCCATTCTCCAGAAAAAACTTCACAAAAATTACTACGATTAACTATTCTCTTCCATCTACTATTTCTTTTGAAATCATAAATTACCTTGTTTAGCTTCCTAATTCTATTGATTGTCAAAATAAATAACTTACGTTTAATTTCAAATGCCTGATCAATAACTTTCTCAACTATTTTTTTTCTCTTATAAAAAACCACTTTCTGCTGACCTTTCTTAATATTTTTTAACAAATTCCCAATTATCCTGTTGCGGAACATTCGTTTACGAATATCCCTAAACTGTTGTTTCCTTCTACTTTCATGCATAGAGTTATCTCTTACTCTAGCAGTAACATTTCTCATTGGCCTTTCCTTACCATTTGAATTCTTTCTCCTTTTCTGGACTGAAACATTTTCTGTAGTAATATTTTTTTTACTACACATATTTCTTATGACTGTTTTTCGACTCTTACCCGGTGCTTTCTTGGTGACTTGACAAATCTTTTTGTTAGAGGACTGCTGCATTATTCCATGGTCCTGCTGTCTTTGACGTTTTGCAGCCTTTCTTACTCTTTCTTTGCTAGGCATCCTAAAATCTTGAAATAATCTGCAGTTGAATCTGTGGTAAAATATAATAAAAAATGTTATTAACCACTATTACCCAACAGTAAATTAATAACAGTCATCAAAAACTTAACACACTACTTAAGTATATAATATACTGAAGCCTATCTCCAATTTTTCACTGAACAGGACTCATCTCTTCTTAACCTTGGATAAACCTCACCTACTCTGTGTACCCTGCACATAATTAAATGTAAAGGGGCAGATTTATATTAACTAGCACATCCCCAGGGATGCACCAGTTAACGTGCACCGCTGCTCTGCCACCCACGGTGTGCCGCATTTACAATCAGATAGGACAAAGCTACATCAAAACCCTGCGCCTGCTTGAAGCAGGCATAGATCTTGACGCAGGTAGGCTGAAAGCTAAAGCAACAACTAAGTGTCGTGTGCAGAAGTTACAAAAAAGGAAAAATGGCGTTTAAACCAGTAATGAGACCATGCTAACGTAATACAGAGTAAAAATATCCAGGATCTACATCAGTTTGGGGTTCACGAACCTGGCAGGTACAAGGCACTGAGGCTTTCCACCGTGCATGTCTCATCCCAAAACATATGTGGTTTGTGAATGAAACAATTTCCCAGACCAAATGCTTTGGATTGGCTACTTCTAAAAAATTAAACACCCCTACTATCCCGGAGTTAGAGGAATATGATGGTTGGAGTAATTTTACTCGTTGTCTATTAAAGATTTACAGGCCCTACTCCGTAATTCTTCCTTTAACATTTCCAGTATAAATCCAAAAGGTTGACTGCTTTGGCAACGTGCCTTATCCACGGTTTAATAACGCTGCCTTTTGCTTTATATAAGTTTTCAAATTGTATGAAATATATACCAATAGGTCGTTATTAACCTTTAGGTAGTGGTTTTCTTCATGAAGTCTGGTCGCTTCCATACACATACAGATTTTCAAAGATGATCAAGAACTTTATCTGAATGGAGAGGAATGCACTGAGACGCCAGATCATTCACTAATGTGTAGGCACATACAGTTACACGGTTCATGCAACAAACACCGACCAAATATGGCTTGCGTGTTGCAAGGCACACCAGTTCCTGCTATCATCCCCACGTTCAAGTTCTTGGAAAATGGTAGTTATTTGATGCTCAATAATGAAGATTGTTCTGGGTTAATTAAAAGTATTCATTTTATCGTAACAGTAAATGAACGGGTTATTTGCTGCAGAAATGTTCTATTTCCTCCCACACATGAACATAGGGAGTTTTCAATCTGGCCACAAATACCAACCTTGGCAGCACATTTCAACGGCATGGCAAGAATAAGAGCTATTTTGTCTCAGAGAGAGGTGGCCTTGAGTTCGGCCCGTGAAACTTTCGTGCTTCACACAGCGAACACCCGTACAGAGGTGCAGACCCTTTTAAATACAGATTCGCCTTTCCATTTCAGCAAGATGGTTCGGACTATCTCTAACGCGTCCTCCACAAAGGGCCTGGCGCACTTTTTTAAAATTGTTACCAGTGGTCTCATGACTTCATTTGAGAAAATCTTTGGAGTCATCCCTGCTTTCTTACATTCTATTTTTTCCACTCTGCTTCGTGGATTCCCATTTTTACTTCCATTACCAGCGGACGCTCTTGTGCCTTTTTACATTTTTAAATATGGATGTCCCTCCTGTGCAAGCTCCCGCCCTGCAGCTGCTGACACTGTTCCGCAATCGCATGCTAGAATATTATGGCACAATGCCGTTGGCGATATTAAGCACGGCATATGGATTATCTTTTCTATGCTGATGTGATTCCTTCAAATCTAAGACACTAAAGTATCGGCACGCCCTAAACCAACACAAAGAGACCTTCTTAGCAAATAATATATTATGTGTATTAGGGAGGGTGAGATATAAGCAGCCGCGGGCCGTGGAGGGAGTTACGGTGGGGCAGGGATGCGGGGAGGGGGAGGGGCAGGGTGGAGCCCTCTCCACCCTGCCCCTCCCCCTCCCCGCCTCCCTGCCCACCGTAACTCCCTCCACGGCCCGCGGCTGCTTATAAGTGTTGCTAACTCTTATTCATTTACAGCATGTTAACATACTGTCACCATTCGCTTTTTATGTACTATTGACTATGCTGGTAATTTTGCTACTGATAATATGTGTTTTTGTATAATCTAAGATACTACGCCTGAGAAGACGGCATTAGTAAATAAACATTTCAAATACACATGTGTTCTTCTTAACTCCATGTTCTCGTTTCTAAGAAATATATAACGACCGACTGTTCATGAGTTCCACGTATCCTGAGGTACTATAAGTTCATATTCTGGATTGTCTAAACATTGAGAGTTTGTTATATCCAATGTGACACTGTACCTAGCTTGCTAAGGGGTTTTGATTACTAAGGTGAGTTTTGGGACACCCTAATTCGCCGAGGTTCCAATCCTCTGTCCACAGTTCTGTGTCAGAACAGAAACCCTGCGACAGGGGCACCCCTCAACCTTACTGGAGCTTCATCACACTTGCGATACAACTCCAGCAATGCGCCAACTTTACGGCACAAATACGTCACGCATCTGTGCTGTTTTTGCCCCATGATGCGCCGCATTGTAAATGCAGCACACCATAGGTGACGGAACAGCGGCACAGAATGACTAACACATCCCTGGTGATGCGCCAGTCATCATAAATCTATCCCTATGCTTCTTATCTTGTTAGAGATAAACCGCCATATGTATCATCAAAGTTTTTTGCATTTCCTAAATAGCGAACTTTAAGGAATAAATAGCGATTCTTTACCATTCCTAGTTTGCGATGACCTATTTGCTAATTACAAATTACCCATTCATTTCCATGCAGCAGGAGGCCCATAGGAATGAAGGTGCAATTTGCGATTAGCAATTACCTCATCGCAAATTACGAATTTTTCCGACGGTGCAGGGGTGTCTCAAGAACACCCTGCTGCACCCCTGAAAAAGAAATTTGGGGTCATATGGCGCACATAAATTTTGAAAACATTCCTTTACCTCAAAAACGATTTTCAACTCATAATTTGAAAACACTGCACATGGGGAAATGACTTAAAATGTCCTTAAGACACATAAAAGCATTTTTTGATTGCCTTTGCAGCATGTTTCAGTCACCTTTAACATGCCTATGTAACGGAAACATTCAAAATCTAAATTTGCCATGCACAGGTGGGAGCATATTTACAAGCAATTTGCTCCACAGACAAACTTCTTACATTGAAATGGGAAAAATAACATCAGAGACTCTCAATTACCTTATAAAGAAGCAGACACCATTATGTCCTTCTCATCAATATTAAAACCATTGCTTTTTCTCAAAAACGATTTACAAGTCATAATTTGAAAACACTCCACAGCTCCTATGCACATAAAAGCCCTGTCAGTACTAATACTTCACATTTTCTCCAATTACAATTTCTCAAAGAAACAAAATCTATTTGTGAAACACTTGAGACAAAGCAACATTTGAAAAACACAACTTTCTTCATAATTTTCTCCTTAAAGCACACTATTTTCTATCTAAATTAAAGAAATCTTTTCTCACCTTAGCAAATACTTTGAGTTTCAAAACAGTCTCAGAAACACACCAATTTGTCTTCAGCAGAGCAAAAGGTATGCACTCCAGAGTCTGCAGCTATCAAAAGCACAGAAATGCTGTAATTCCTCACACATATCTCTCATGTCACCCAATCAAAACCCTTCCCTCACTTTTTTTCAAAGCAAAACCCTTCCCCCCTCTGCCCCCTCTCTGCTTTTTCTGCATAGCAACCACCTCTTGCAAGACCTCTCACACAACAATGTTGCAATTGAACTCTGAACTCTCAGTGCACCTGCATATCCAGAGCATTCTTTCATTTAATGATTTTTTCTTCGCCACTCAAAATACATCTTTCAACGAACTCATCCATGCACACTAACTTTCTGTTTTCAGCAATCAAAATCCACCAATCACTCTTACTGCTTCATTAACACAGAAACTCCTCAGTTTTTTTCATTTTACACTCTCATTTTTTCAACTGCCATTTCATTGCCACACTTCATCTGACTGCAGCAGAACCTTCTCTCACCATGTTTTCTGTCTGGATTGTTGGACATAGCTACATCTATTGGGCTCAAAGGTACACTGAAAACAGGAATTTACCTAACCTCAATTTACAAGATGTGGAAATTAAGTGGTTTGGCCACAGAGGATTAAAATGTCACCAATTGATACCATTGGTGAAAACCTTTATGCATTTGCCAAAACCTGACCTGTTAATTGTGCACTGTGGAGGTAATGATTTGGGCACTTTGACTGGGGTAGGTCTGGAAATGCTTTTAAAGGACACCTTTGAGCAATTGATGGCACTTTTTCCTCAGACTGCCTTGGTATATTCAAATATATGCCAAAGACAGAAATGGAGGTGGTCGAACCAATTTTGTCCACAAATTGAGAAGTCGAGGAAGCATGTAAACAAATCTGTTTCAGCTTACATGAGAGACCATGGAATGGGCTCCCTGTACAACAATAACTTGCGTTACTACATGCAAGATATCTACAGAGGAGATGGAGTTCACTTCTCAGATGAGGGCAACAGAGTTTTCACTCTGAATTTAAGAATGTGCATTGGTACCTACTTATAAGTACCTAAATGTACCATAAACCCAAAAGCTCTTCTCAGAGCTACCCTACATCTGATCACTCACAATTATTATTTTACTCTAACTTTTTTCACTAATTTTCAAGAAAGTATGCTCCCCAGAACGCTTCCCGGTTCGCGAACCGGGCGCACTCCACGCAAAAAAACTAAAAAAACTGTATATTTTTTTTTGCCCTGCGAGACCCCTTCAAAGCCTCCACATCAAACCTAGGGGGTCAGGGACGATCTACTATGCCCCCTTATGGTCATTTGCCCCTTTGCTTTGGCCTCCTCTTGTCTCTCGATCCTACCGAGAGACAAGATGGCGGCCGCTACGGACTGTTTAGAATGTTTACAGATGCCGAAAAACCAATCAGCTTCGCAAACCTCCGTAACGCGAAAAGTACGCGAAGCGGAGCGCTGTTACAGATATATATCTTTTTTTGAACGTGAATTTCCCAAAATCCACTGGAGCACATATATTGAGACCTAGCAAAGGCACATCGGGCTACCAGTCCCTACAATTTTGCCAAGTTTCGTGCAAATCCATTCAGCCGTTCGATTATTATTATTTTTTTTTTTTTTGCCCTGCGGGGCCCTTTTAAAACCTCCACATCAAACCTAGGGGGTCAGCGAGGATCTACTATTCCCCCTTATGGTCATTTGCCCCTTCGCTTTGGCCTCCTCTTGTCTCTCGATCCTACCGAGAGACAAGATGGCGGCCGCTACGGACTGTTTGGAATGTTGACAGACGCCGGAGAACCAATCAGCTTCGCTTCACAAAGCTCCGTTGCGCGAAAAGTACGCGTCCTAGGACGCTGCCCGGTCCGCTGTTACAGATATATATCTTTTTTTAAACGTTAATTTCTCAAAATCCACTGGAGCACATATATTGAGACCTACAAAAGGCACATCGGGCTACCAGTCCCTACAATTTTGCCAAGTTTCGTGCAAATCCATTCAGCCGTTCGGGCTAAAAGTGAGGCCAACCGCCCTATGGAAATTAACATGGGAAAAACGCGTTTTGGGACCCCCCTTTTTTCTCGGCCCCCCCTTGACGAACCCCCCCAAAATTTTCAGGGGCTGCTCAGAAACAACATGTGCCATTTTCCTGAAAATTTCAGCCAATTCCGTCCACAAACGCCAAAGTTATTAGACATAGAATTTTCAAAAATCCCATAGAGAAAAAATCCTAACTATATATACCTACTGGCGACCGCCAGTAGGTAATATATATATATATATATATATATATATATTAGACCAAACGCCCTTGCGCTCAGGAATGCACTCTCCGATGCTCTCACAGTGGTTACCTCGATGCAGCACGCATTCCCTCCGTCCGTCATTAAAACCATGCCCGACGCGTTTAGTCATGGGCTTTACACAGAGGCATAGAAGGCTCGCCTGTTTGTTATTCAGATTTATTGTGAGGGACCTCCCTTCATGGGTGTGGCTTACAGTAAACGCCACATTGCATACTGGGTCATGCAGTCCAACAGGTAAGTTCAGTGTACATCCTCTAGTAGGCTCCATGCCTCTGTGTAGATTAACAGCTTTTAACATCCTTTGGTAGGTAAGGACTTCTGGTTTAGCGCGCTTCTTTTTGCAACAGAACATCGTGCCTCATGGAAAAGAGCATTGTCCTCCATAGCCTTTCTCCTGACTGGAAATGGTGCACCTCCTGTTACCGCGGCTCGGGCAGCCGCATATACTTTTATTAGACCAAACGCCCTTGCGCTCAGGAATGCACTCTCCGATGCTCTCACAGTGGTTACCTCGATGCAGCACGCATTCCCTCCGTCCGTCATTAAAACCATGCCCGACGCGTTTCGAGGCCGACGCCTCTTAGTCATGGGCTTTACACAGAGGCATAGAAGGCTCGCCTGTTTGTTATTCAGATTTATTGTGAGGGACCTCCCTTCATGGGTGTGGCTTACAGTAAACGCCACATTGCATACTGGGTCATGCAGTCCAACAGGTAAGTTCAGTGTACATCCTCTAGTAGGCTCCATGCCTCTGTGTAGATTAACAGCTTTTAACATCCTTTGGTAGGTAAGGACTTCTGGTTTAGCGCGCTTCTTTTTGCAACAGAACATCGTGCCTCAGGGAAAAGAGCATTGTCCTCCATAGCCTTTCTCCTGACTGGAAATGGTGCACCTCCTGTTACCGCGGCTCGGGCAGCCGCGTATACTTTTATTAGACCAAACGCCCTTGCGCTCAGGAATGCACTCTCTGATGCTCTCACAGTGGTTACCTCGATGCAGCACGCATTCCCTCCGTCCGTCATTAAAACCATGCCCGACGCGTTTCGAGGCCGACGCCTCGTAGTCATGGGCTTTACACAGAGGCATAGAAGGCTTGCCTGTTTGTTATTCAGATTTATTGTGAGGGACCTCCCTTCATGGGTGTGGCTTACAGTAAACACCACATTGCATACTGGGTCATGCAGTCCAACAGGTAAGTTCAGTGTACATCCTCTAGTAGGCTCCATGCCTCTGTGTAGATTAACAGCTTTTAACATCCTTTGGTAGGTAAGGACTTCTGGTTTAACGCGCTTCTTTTTGCAACAGAACATCGTGCCTCATGGAAAAGAGCATTGTCCTCCATAGCCTTTCTCCTGACTGGAAATGGTGCACCTCCTGTTACCGCGGCTCGGGCAGCCGCGTATACTTTTATTAGACCAAACGCCCTTGCGCTCAGGAATGCACTCTCCGATGCTCTCACAGTGGTTACCTCGATGCAGCACGCATTCCCTCCGTCCGCCATTAAAACCATGCCCGACGCGTTTCGAGGCCGACGCCTCTTAGTCATGGGCTTTACACAGAGGCATAGAAGGCTCGCCTGTTTGTTATTCAGATTTATTGTGAGGGACCTCCCTTCATGGGTGTGGCTTACAGTAAACGCCACATTGCATACTGGGTCATGCAGTCCAACAGGTAAGTTCAGTGTACATCCTCTAGTAGGCTCCATGCCTCTGTGTAGATTAACAGCTTTTAACATCCTTTGGTAGGTAAGGACTTCTGGTTTAGCGCGCTTCTTTTTGCAACAGAACATCGTGCCTCATGGAAAAGAGCATTGTCCTCCATAGCCTTTCTCCTGACTGGAAATGGTGCACCTCCTGTTACCGCGGCTCGGGCAGCCGCGTATACTTTTATTAGACCAAACGCCCTTGCGCTCAGGAATGCACTCTCCGATGCTCTCACAGTGGTTACCTCGATGCAGCACGCATTCCCTCCGTCCGTCATTAAAACCATGCCCGACGCGTTTCGAGGCCGACGCCTCTTAGTCATGGGCTTTACACAGAGGCATAGAAGGCTCGCCTGTTTGTTATTCAGATTTATTGTGAGGGACCTCCCTTCATGGGTGTGGCTTACAGTAAACGCCACATTGCATACTGGGTCATGCAGTCCAACAGGTAAGTTCAGTGTACATCCTCTAGTAGGCTCCATGCCTCTGTGTAGATTAACAGCTTTTAACATCCTTTGGTAGGTAAGGACTTCTGGTTTAGCGCGCTTCTTTTTGCAACAGAACATCGGGCCTCATGGAAAAGAGCATTGTCCTCCATAGCCTTCCTCCTGACTGGAAATGGTGCACCTCCTGTTACCGCGGCTCGGGCAGCCGCGTATACTTTTATTAGACCAAACGCCCTTGCGCTCAGGAATGCACTCTCCGATGCTCTCACAGTGGTTACTTCGATGCAGCACGCATTCCCTCCGTCCGTCATTAAAACCATGCCCGACGCGTTTCGAGGCCGACGCCTCTTAGTCATGGGCTTTACACAGAGGCATAGAAGGCTCGCCTGTTTGTTATTCAGATTTATTGTGAGGGACCTCCCTTCATGGATGTGGCTTACAGTAAACGCCACATTGCATACTGGGTCATGCAGTCCAACAGGTAGGTTCAGTGTACATCCTCTAGTAGGCTCCATGCCTCTGTGTAGATTAACAGCTTTTAACATCCTTTGGTAGGTATGGACTTCTGGTTTAGCGCGCTTCTTTTTGCAACAGAACATCGTGCCTCATGGAAAAGAGCATTGTCCTCCATAGCCTTTCTCCTGACTGGAAATGGTGCACCTCCTGTTACCGCAGCTCGGGCAGCCGCGTATACTTTTATTAGACCAAACGCCCTTGCGCTCAGGAATGCACTCTCCGATGCTCTCACAGTGGTTACCTCGATGCAGCACGCATTCCCTCTGTCCGTCATTAAAACCATGCCCGACGCGTTTAGTCATGGGCTTTACACAGAGGCATAGAAGGCTCGCCTGTTTGTTATTCAGATTTATTGTGAGGGACCTCCCTTCATGGGTGTGGCTTACAGTAAACGCCACATTGCATACTGGGTCATGCAGTCCAACAGGTAAGTTCAGTGTACATCCTCTAGTAGGCTCCATGCCTCTGTGTAGATTAACAGCTTTTAACATCCTTTGGTAGGTAAGGACTTCTGGTTTAGCTCGCTTCTTTTTGCAACAGAACATCGTGCCTCATGGAAAAGAGCATTGTCCTCCATAGCCTTTCTCCTGACTGGAAATGGTGCACCTCCTGTTACCGCGGCTCGGGCAGCCGCATATACTTTTATTAGACCAAACGCCCTTGCGCTCAGGAATGCACTCTCCGATGCTCTCACAGTGGTTACCTCGATGCAGCACGCATTCCTTCCGTCCGTCATTAAAACCATGCCCGACGCTTTTCGAGGCCGACGCCTTGTAGTCATGGGCTTTACACAGAGGCATAGAAGGCTCGCCTGTTTGTTATTCAGATTTATTGTGAGGGACCTCCCTTCATGGGTGTGGCTTACAGTAAACGCCACATTGCATACTGGGTCATGCAGTCCAACAGGTAAGTTCAGTGTACATCCTCTAGTAGGCTCCATGCCTCTGTGTAGATTAACAGCTTTTAACATCCTTTGGTAGGTAAGGACTTCTGGTTTAACACGCTTCTTTTTGCAACAGAACATCGTGCCTCATGGAAAAGAGCATTGTCCTCCATAGCCTTTCTCCTGACTGGAAATGGTGCACCTCCTGTTACCGCGGCTCGGGCAGCCGCGTATACTTTTATTAGACCAAACGCCCTTGCGCTCAGGAATGCACTCTCCGATGCTCTCACAGTGGTTACCTCGATGCAGCACGCATTCCCTCCGTCCGTCATTAAAACCATGCCCGACGCGTTTCGAGGCCGACGCCTCTTAGTCATGGGCTTTACACAGAGGCATGGAAGGCTCGCCTGTTTGTTATTCAGATTTATTGTGAGGGACCTCCCTTCATGGATGTGGCTTACAGTAAACGCCACATTGCATACTGGGTCATGCAGTCCAACAGGTAAGTTCAGTGTACATCCTCTAGTAGGCTCCATGCCTCTGTGTAGATTAACAGCTTTTAACATCCTTTGGTAGGTAAGGACTTCTGGTTTAGCGCGCTTCTTTTTGCAACAGAACATCGTGCCTCATGGAAAAGAGCATTGTCCTCCATAGCCTTTCTCCTGACTGGAAACGGTGCACCTCCTATTACCACGGCTCGGGCAGCCGCGTATACTTTTATTAGACCAAACGCCCTTGCGCTCAGGAATGCACTCTCCGATGCTCTCACAGTGGTTACCTCGATGCAGCACACATTCCCTACGTCCGTCATTAAAACCATGCCCGACGCGTTTCGAGGCCGAAGCCTCTTAGTCATGGGCTTTACACAGAGGCATAGAAGGCTCGCCTGTTTGTTATTCAGATTTATTGTGAGGGACCTCCCTTCATGGGTGTGGCTTACAGTAAACGCCACATTGCATACTGGGTCATGCAGTCCAACAGGTAAGTTCAGTGTACATCCTCTAGTAGGCTCCATGCCTCTGTGTAGATTAACAGCTTTTAACATCCTTTGGTAGGTAAGGACTTCTGGTTTAGCGCGCTTCTTTTTGCAACAGAACATCGTGCCTCATGGAAAAGAGCATTGTCCTCCATAGCCTTTCTCCTGACTGGAAATGGTGCACCTCCTGTTACCGCGGCTCGGGCAGCCGCGTATACTTTTATTAGACCAAACGCCCTTGCGCTCAGGAATGCACTCTCCGATGCTCTCACAGTGGTTACCTCGATACAGCACGCATTCCCTCCATCCGTCATTAAAACCGTGCCCGACGCGTTTCGAGGCCGACGCCTCTTAGTCATGGGCTTTACACAGAGGCATAGAAGGCTCGCCTGTTTGTTATTCAGATTTATTGTGAGGGACCTCCCTTCATGGGTGTGGCTTACAGTAAACGCCACATTGCATACTGGGTCATGCAGTCCTACAGGTAAGTTCAGTGTACATCCTCTAGTAGGCTCCATGCCTCTGTGTAGATTAACAGCTTTTAACATCCTTTGGTAGGTAAGGACTTCTGGTTTAGCGCGCTTCTTTTTGCAACAGAACATCGGGCCTCATGAAAAAGAGCATTGTCCTCCATAGCCTTCCTCCTGACTGGAAATGGTGCACCTCCTGTTACCGCGGCTCGGGCAGCCGCGTATACTTTTATTAGACCAAACGCCCTTGCGCTCAGGAATGCACTCTCCGATGCTCTCACAGTGGTTACTTCGATGCAGCACGCATTCCCTCCGTCCGTCATTAAAACCATGCCCGACGCGTTTCGAGGCCGACGCCTCTTAGTCATGGGCTTTACACAGAGGCATAGAAGGCTCGCCTGTTTGTTATTCAGATTTATTGTGAGGGACCTCCCTTCATGGATGTGGCTTACAGTAAACGCCACATTGCATACTGGGTCATGCAGTCCAACAGGTAAGTTCAGTGTACATCCTCTAGTAGGCTCCATGCCTCTGTGTAGATTAACAGCTTTTAACATCCTTTGGTAGGTAAGGACTTCTGGTTTAGCGCGCTTCTTTTTGCAACAGAACATCGTGCCTCATGGAAAAGAGCATTGTCCTCCATAGCCTTTCTCCTGACTGGAAATGGTGCACCTCCTGTTACCGCGGCTCGGGCAGCCGCGTATACTTTTATTAGACCAAACGCCCTTGCGCTCAGGAATGCACTCTCCGATGCTCTCACAGTGGTTACCTCGATGCAGCACACATTCCCTACGTCCGTCATTAAAACCATGCCCGACGCGTTTCGAGGCCGAAGCCTCTTAGTCATGGGCTTTACACAGAGGCATAGAAGGCTCGCCTGTTTGTTATTCAGATTTATTGTGAGGGACCTCCCTTCATGGGTGTGGCTTACAGTAAACGCCACATTGCATACTGGGTCATGCAGTCCAACAGGTAAGTTCAGTGTACATCCTCTAGTAGGCTCCATGCCTCTGTGTAGATTAACAGCTTTTAACATCCTTTGGTAGGTAAGGACTTCTGGTTTAGCGCTCTTCTTTTTGCAACAGAACATCGTGCCTCATGGAAAAGAGCATTGTCCTCCATAGCCTTTCTCCTGATTGGAAATGGTGCACCTCCTGTTACCGCGGCTCGGGCAGCCGCGTATACTTTTATTAGACCAAACGCCCTTGCGCTCAGGAATGCACTCTCCGATGCTCTCACAGTGGTTACCTCGATGCAGCACGCATTCCCTCCGTCCGTCATTAAAACCGTGCCCGACGCGTTTCGAGGCCGACGCCTCTTAGTCATGGGCTTTACACAGAGGCATAGAAGGCTCGCCTGTTTGTTATTCAGATTTATTGTGAGGGACCTCCCTTCATGGGTGTGGCTTACAGTAAACGCCACATTGCATACTGGGTCATGCAGTCCTACAGGTAAGTTCAGTGTACATCCTCTAGTAGGCTCCATGCCTCTGTGTAGATTAACAGCTTTTAACATCCTTTGGTAGGTAAGGACTTCTGGTTTAGCGCGCTTCTTTTTGCAACAGAACATCGGGCCTCATGGAAAAGAGCATTGTCCTCCATAGCCTTCCTCCTGACTGGAAATGGTGCACCTCCTGTTACCGCGGCTCGGGCAGCCGCGTATACTTTTATTAGACCAAACGCCCTTGCGCTCAGGAATGCACTCTCCGATGCTCTCACAGTGGTTACTTCGATGCAGCACGCATTCCCTCCGTCCGTCATTAAAACCATGCCCGACGCGTTTCGAGGCCGACGCCTCTTAGTCATCGGCTTTACACAGAGGCATAGAAGGCTCGCCTGTTTGTTATTCAGATTTATTGTGAGGGACCTCCCTTCATGGGTGTGGCTTACAGTAAACGCCACATTGCATACTGGGTCATGCAGTCCAACAGGTAAGTTCAGTGTACATCCTCTAGTAGGCTCCATGCCTCTGTGTAGATTAACAGCTTTTAACATCCTTTGGTAGGTAAGGACTTCTGGTTTAGCGCGCTTCTTTTTGCAACAGAACATCGTGCCTCATGGAAAAGAGCATTGTCCTCCATAGCCTTTCTCCTGACTGGAAATGGTGCACCTCCTGTTACCGCGGCTCGGGCAGCCGCGTATACTTTTATTAGACCAAACGCCCTTGCGCTCAGGAATGCACTCTCCGATGCTCTCACAGTGGTTACCTCGATGCAGCACGCATTCCCTCCGTCCGTCATTAAAACCATGCCCGACGCGTTTCGAGGCCGACGCCTCTTAGTCATGGGCTTTACACAGAGGCATAGAAGGCTCGCCTGTTTGTTATTCAGATTTATTGTGAGGGACCTCCCTTCATGGGTGTGGCTTACAGTAAACGCCACATTGCATACTGGGTCATGCAGTCCAACAGGTAAGTTCAGTGTACATCCTCTAGTAGGCTCCATGCCTCTGTGTAGATTAATAGCTTTTAACATCCTTTGGTAGGTAAGGACTTCTGGTTTAGCGCGGTTCTTTTTGCAACAGAACATTGTGCCTCATGGAAAAGAGCATTGTCCTCCATAGCCTTTCTCCTGACTGGAAATGGTGCACCTCCTGTTACCGCGGCTCGGGCAGCCGCGTATACTTTTATTAGACCAAACGCCCTTGCGCTCAGGAATGCACTCTCCGATGCTCTCACAGTGGTTACCTCGATGCAGCACGCATTCCCTCCGTCCGTCATTAAAACATGCCCGACGCGTTTCGAGGCCGACGCCTCTTAGTCATGGGCTTTACACAGAGGCATAGAAGGCTCGCCTGTTTGTTATTCAGATTTATTGTGAGGGACCTCCCTTCATGGGTGTGGCTTACAGTAAACGCCACAATGCATACTGGGTCATGCAGTCCAACAGGTAAGTTCAGTGTACATCCTCTAGTAGGCTCCATGCCTCTGTGTAGATTAACAGCTTTTAACATCCTTTGGTAGGTAAGGACTTCTGGTTTAGCGCGCTTCTTTTCGCAACAGAACATCGTGCCTCATGGAAAAGAGCATTGTCCTCCATAGCCTTTCTCCTGACTGGAAATGGTGCACCTCCTGTTACCGCGGCTCGGGCAGCCGCGTATACTTTTATTAGACCAAACGCCCTTGCGCTCAGGAATGCATAATATATATCAAATCACACCAGAGTTACCTCCACTGGAAGAAGCCACACCAATCAGGTAGTTTTCCTTATTATTTATTCATGCAGGCTGCATACAGAGTGGGCTCAGAGTGTCCTCCAATACATACATCCTTGTTCGCCAGACGCGTTTCGAATCTTGTGATTCTTCTTCAATGGCGCAGGTGAAACACACAGCATCCAACCGGTAAATGCCCTTCTTAACTAGTTCGTTAGCGCCCCAGTGGGCGTGATCTGTTTCTTGGCATTCTGGGCTTTGTAGTTGCCTCCTATTAATACTCAAGTGAGTCCGGTTTAAGTTGCCTGTGACTTTGAATTTATAAAACCCCAAGTGGGATGAAGCACCGTCTGAGCTTCACCAAGCTGCCTTGTGATGTCTGCATGAAAAGGCTGCCTCCCAAACTTATTCCGCAGGTTGACGAAACCTCTGGTGACGCTGTGTTACCAGCGGGGCTCTTTCCGCGGCCGAGGCAGGCCGCTAACATCAAATCACACCAGAGTTACCTCCACTGGAAGAAGCCACACCAAGCAGGTAGTTTTCCTTATTATTTATTCATGCAGGCTGCATACAGAGTGGGCTCAGAGTGTCCTCCAATACATACTTCCTTGTTCGCCAGACGCGTTTCGAATCATGTGATTCTTCTTCAATGGCGCAAGTGAAACACACAGCATCCAACCGGTAAATGCCCTTTTTAACTAGTTCGTTAGCGCCCCAGTGGGCGTGATCTGTTTCTTGGCATTCTGGGCTTTGTAGTTGCCTCCTATTAATACTCGAGTGAGTCCGGTTTAAGTTGCCTGTGACTTTGAATTTATAAAACCCCAAGTGGGATGAAGCACCGTTTGAGCTTCACCAAGCTGCCGTGTGATGTCTGCATGAAAAGGCTGCCTCCCAAACTGATTCCGCCGGTTGACGAAACCTCGGGTGACGCTGTGTTACCAGCGGGGCTCCTTCCGCGGCCGAGGCAGGCCGCTAACATCAAATCACACCAGAGTTACCTCCACTGGAAGAAGCCACACCAAGCAGGTAGTTTTCCTTATTATTTATTCATGCAGGCTGCATACAGAGTGGGCTCAGAGTGTCCTCCAATACATACATCCTTGTTCGCCAGATGCGTGATCTGTTTCTTGGCATTCTGGGCTTTGTAGTTGCCTCCTATTAATTAAAAAACATATTTCTATATATAGTGGCATGGATCCAATGGGGACCCACAAGCAAAGTCCTCATTGGCTGCCTGCACTTTCACAGAAAAGTTGCCATCCTCTGAGCCAAAAATATGGTAGTTGTATATTAAATGAAGGGTTCAGGTGAGAGCTTTCCTGACCAATTGTGTGTGTTTAAGAAGACGGCTAAGTGTGTGTACCAGGTTTGGAATTTTCAAAAAAAGAGTTTCTTTGCTGCTCAAGAGATTCATTGTTACCTTGTGAGGCTCGTTGTTGTCCCCAATGTAACTACACACAGATACGCTGATTTGGCGTGACTCAAAAAATGTATATATATATTTCTACACTCATTATTACTCTCACAGTCAATCCCATACCCATACACATACTGCCACATCCACTCACCTACCATACAGAGACTCCTGCACCCATTCCCAAACTTATATAGAGACTCTTACATGTATGCTTACACCCACATAGACAGTTTTACATCCGCTTGCATACCCATATGGACACTGTCACACCCATTCAGATATCTTACAGACACTGTTACAATCATTCATAAAAACCCACACAGTAGATTATATGTAAATACTGCTTTGATAAGTTAGAGAATAATAAAATGCCAACTAGAGTCATCTATGATAAAGTAGAATTGGTGTCTGTTCCAGAAGAGCCTAAAATATTAAATGGTTAGGAATCAATTCTAATGCAGTGTATGCATCCCTTCCAAGCTAAAGATTGCATGGTGCTAAACACAGGAACACTGCCTCTATCTGAGCTCCAGAAAGGACTAAGTGAAAGAGTTGTGTATTTAGCTTTAGATTTTAGAAGGAATATTGAAACTATAGGGGTAGCTAAAGATATTGAAGAACCACTTATTATTTTGGTAAATGGTGTTCCAACAAAGAGTGGACAAATATGGCAAGAGTTAGTAGATGTTAATAGGATCAATAAAGCAACATTATTCCTAGAAAAGAAGAAAGTTTACTATACAAAAGTTGAGGTTGCTGAAAATGTAACTTGTTTAGGGAATACAGATAGATTGAAAAAGTGGATCAGTCCAGGTCTGAAAAAATATATGCACACTACAGCATCCATCCCATGCCTTCTAAAGAAATCATTTGTGATGCTAGTATTGATCTGTTTTGAATGAGATAAGCAAAAGAAGCACAGCTGAGTGTATGGGCAAAGAGTATAGAGGCTTGCTATTTTGCCCATATACTCATATACTGAAGACAGGTGTTAATCTTCAAAATCTCTCTGCAAGAGAATTTGTTGATAAAGTTCAAGAGAAAGATGAAAACTCAGAATTTAATTTAATAAATGTGATGGCGTGTCAACGTGGCACCAACGAATATTGATATTGTCGTCATGGAGAACTCAAATACATGCTGCAAAACCTGGGTGCGGCCAATTGCTTTACGACACTTGGTTATGTTGTATGTGATTGCAAAGACCTGCTTGAATTTTTAAGGGAGGCAAACTTAAACATTGAGGAAATAAACACAGCAGGAGATCCTGCTTATTAGATCCTGCTAATGTTTGCAGATATTTCAACCACATGTTCCAAGACATGCTATAATTTATTGGAAACAAAAGTAAACCTCCTCTTGGCGAATTAACTGATTTATTTTGCTGAAAAAAGTACCAGGCAAAAGGTGTTCCTCATATTCTCATATTGTTATTGATATAATATGCTCAAAAATTTGGAACAGACAGTAATGACTGTGTGCTGTCTTTTATGGAACAGAATGTGACATGCTCCATCCCAAAAGATACTACTGACAAACACATATATGTGAAAAGTACTGTAGTTGAAAATACAAAAGCAAAGAAATATTTTATACAAGATGATGTTTTGGTTTTACATGACTGGTTATGTCACAAGGAAGAGTCAACAGCCTTTTGTCTGCAGTGAGACATACAGTAACACGCAAATCACAAAACAACCTACAACTGCAGAAGAACAGAGGCTTACAAGTTTATTAATGATTATAAAGCAGTAATTTTCAAATTGTGGAATGCAAATATGGACATTCAATTTGTTGCAGACAACTCTATTGCTGTTGCTTGTTATGTGACTTTGTACATTACAAAATCAGAGAAGACTGAAATTAAGGAGATGTGGCAGGAGGTTTCTGTAGATAAAGTTTAACAAAAAAGTTGTACAGCTTTAGTTTAAAAATGCTAACCCATAGGGAGTTGGGTTCTTAAGAATGTTGTGACAGGTTGAGCTCAGCCAGTTTATTCTCGAAGTCCAAGGGAATTGTTTAGGTAAGTCTATACCTAGCAAGTACATGGAATAGAACATTAAAGTCTTTTGCAGCATTTCAGAATCTAGCGGAGCTCGACCCAGAAAGTACTGACATTGTAAAATCCAACATGTTTGATACATACTTCTCAGGAAGAAGAGTACATCTAGAAAATATGTGCTTATATGAAGTTCTTCAATACTACAGGTACCGAAGGAATATAATGGAAAACATAGATGAAGTCAAATTTGCAGTACTTGATTGTAATATTTATTTAGTGAGGCATGCAAAAGGAAACTTAATCAACTATAAAAATGTAGTTGCCAAACTTCAGAGAAAAGAGAATTTTTCTATTTAGCACTTCTTCAACGGTTCAAACCTTGGGTGTGCTGAATCGAAATTACTTGGAGGCTGTTACTGCTACGAAGATTAATGTAATGCTGTGATACAGTGATGAGTAGTTAGCCTTCCAAAATTATATTCAATTGTTAACTGAGGAATTGCTGCAGAGGTAGCTAAGGACAGTTCACAAAGCAGTCAAAGTTCTGCACCACTGAGTCAAGATCCTCTTAGACCGCCTATTATTGAAAATGAAGCTGCAATAGCTATCACTGAGGTGGAAAGTGCAATGGAACAAGTTAGACAAGAAACTACACATCTGGAGCAGCTGGTTACATATCTCAACAATGAACAGAAGGACATTTATATGGAAGTAAAAGATCAAATAGAACATGGACTTCTCCTCAAGAAGAAAAATGCAATGTTTTATCCTTTAAACCAATTCTATATATATATATCGGTGGTCAAGCGGGCACAGGGAAAACCTTTTTCATTAAAATTGTAACCGCTTACCTACAGAGAACAATACAATTAATTGTGTTATTTGTAGTAACAGCGCCAATTGGATTAGCTGCACACAATATTAAAGGAAATATAAAAGGAATTACTCTACATTGACTTCTAATGCTACATGATAATAAACTAGAAAACCAAAAGTAATCTGGTGAAGCATGTCATGAGGTAGCAAGAGTTTTGAAGAAAATGAAGCTTTTAATCATCAATGAGTTAAGCATGGTTTGAATGCAACAGATTTTAAACAGAGTGTGACGTTCTCTTCAAAGGAAAGCATTCAATTATGATTAGTGTTTTACTGCAACAAACCCTGTGAAAGGAGAGCCTGTTTTCAAGACAATTCTGAACAAACTTGTAATTCATTAGGGAGTATATGTAAACATTTGGCTGCATTTGGCTGCATTTCTAATACAAAGAGCTACTGAAGAATATGCGTCAAGTGTCTGATGAGATATATATTATTATTCTGAAGGAAATTAAAGCTGAACTTCTGACAAAGGGAGGTAAGAGTACCTTAAAAAACTCGACTAATCAAAATACTTTTTACGTCTATGAAAACAGAAGCAGAGCTAATGTTTAATTTGATTGTGGAAGGAAAATCATAGTTTGTTTAATGTGTTTACTTCAAGAGTGTATACATTTCAATAAAAAAATTGCTGAAACAGGAGAAGAAAGAAATATTGGAACTTGTAGCTGATGACACAATAGAACACCAGACAGTAACAATAATGCAAAATAAAAAACCTTCAAGAAGAAATCTGTATAGTGGACTGCTGGAATAGAGACGTGTTTTCATGTGTAGAGTAGAGTAATTTTATGGAGTAATGTAAACATTAAGGAAATATTAGTAAATAGTGTGATGGGTAAAGTTATTGATTTAATACATTTTCCAAATGGGAATGAGGTTGAAGACTTGGCCATAAAAGGTGATAAGATTGATGGCATAAAACAGATTGGTCAATACGGTGTGGAAAACAGCACATATGAGTTCATTAGTGCCCAAGAGTGCTTGCGTTTGGCTAAGATTGCTCTATCTGCATGATAGGAACAAAGATGGACACATTTCTTTATATTTGATTTGAAATCCATTAGACTTGGCTTCAAGTCCTACAGTTCATTCGCAGACAGTTGCTGCACACAATCATTTAGGAACAGATGGTCTGACCAGGCTGGCCTGCTGAAGCTAATATCGGCCTTTACCAGGGTCTCTAAAGAGCTGAGTCTGACCCTTCTCAGCTTCTGGCATAGGTTAAGAAAAGCACCAGCACATACCGCTCGATGGTTTGGAAAGCTAAGCTCAAGTCTAATCTCTGCTGCAGATGAGAATTTTGCCAGCCGCAGCACAGATTTGTAGATCTTTGTTGTATAGTGGTTCAATGCACTGCTGACTTGCCCAAAAGGACTTCAGAGCAGTAAAATAGAGTAGGGGCTATCTTTACTCGCATGATTTCAAGCATTGGGCTAGACTTGGGCCTACCTTTTTTTTAGTGTTTAGATAAGCTGACTTGAAGAGCCAAAGCTTTTGTGTCAATTTCTCTCCGGTGCTTAGTAAAATAGCCCCTTGCATTGATGTCAATTCCCAGATATTGTATGTTTGTTCTATTCTAATCTGATGGTTATTGTATGTCCAGCCGTCCTCTTGGTACTTTGTCTGCCGAATGTGACCATCTTTTTTTTTTAGATTAACCTCTAGGTAGTTAGTGGTTGTGTATTTGTACAGTTCATCTGTGCTCATAGGTTGTTTGCTGCCTTGTCCCAGCTTCAGTGGGCTTCAGCAGCTTCAGCGATGTTGGTTGATAAGGTGCTAGGAGGGATAGGGCGGTGTAAAATATAGCACTGCTGATTACAGTTGTAGGTTAGCCGGTACTTTTTTGTCGTTGCCTGTCGCTGCCTGTGTACCTCTTTTTTTTTTGGGCACCCCCCGCACTTTAACCCCTACTCCCGACCTACCCGCCCGTGACAGCCGACACCCCACACCGCCTGAGCCCAGACCCAAGCTCGAGTCCAAATCTCGGCCTCACCACTGAGAACTCCTCAACCCAACAGGGAGAAGACCCTCTTAGGTGGGCCTCAACCACTCAGCCTGGCAGAGCCCAGGCAGGCGAGATAGCGCGGCTGCAACTAGGCAGGACACGGAGGAGAGAGGCAGAGGGAGCAGCCCCAGAGCTAGTAGAGCCACTGAGACGTCTGCAAGCCCGCCAGGTTGGGCCAGCAGGCTTAGTAGTGCAGGGAAAAAGACGATGGGCAACGCTGCAAGCTAGAACTCCCCCAAGGGACCTGAGGGAACCCGAAGTGGGTCTCAGGAAGGTTCAAACAGGTGACCAGGAGATACAGAGGATACAGCTTGTGGGGACCGAGCGGCGGCTTACACATCTAAGAGTGATATAGGGAGAGGGCTGAGTGGCAGGCCGGGAGGTACAGTCTAGTCTCGAGACAGCCACTCTGCAGGACCCGCAGGGACCGCCGGCAATTGACTACACCCCTCTGTGGCGGAGGGTAGACCTTAGCCCTTAAACCTCTCCCCTCCAACCCAGACCTCTCAGCCCCTCTCCAGATTTCCGCTGTCTTACGTTATCCGCAATCCACAACTCGCTGAAATCCCTCTCCCGGTTTCCCCAACTCCGACCTGACTCGAAAACGCCGTGCGTCCTCGGTAGCAATCACCCCGCCGGCAGCTCGCTCGTGTGCAGCGCCGCCGATTCGCCAACCCCCTCCCACTGACCTCACGGTACTACACCCTCACCTGTTAGCACGCCCGGAAGAACAGCGGCAAAACAGTTAGTGGGACGCGGCCAATTTGCGATTGCTTCCACATGTGTAGTTCAAAATCCATTTGTACAGTTGATTTAGCAACTGTTGTAGTCCCAACCTCATAAGGCTAAAGAGGGCGAGATCATCAGCGTATATGAGGTTACTTAACTGGACTCCACTGATCTTTGGTGGATGACAATTTACTGTGTCAGGTGCCTGCGAGTGATCGGCTATAAACAAATTGAAAAGCAGGGGAGCTAGCACATGTCCCTGCTTAAGTCCCCTTGAAGTGGGGATTTTCCTCGACAGATGTGAACCCTCCCCCAGCTTAACTTGTTTCAGTATGCAACTGGATTATTGGTTCCAGATGTTTAGGCGGGATACATTATACACACTGACACACCCATGGACACACTGATGTATTAACTGACATACTCACATACTCAGTGATACAAGTTCTGACACACCCTGGATTCCACTAATATACACTAACACACCCATGTACACTGATGCATTCTCTGACAAAATTACTGACACACTCATGTACACACTGAGATACTCAAGGACTAACTGACACATACACTGACACACCCAGGTATTCACTAAGGCATTCACTAACTCACTCTTACAGTTACTTTTACACACCCTGAGACAACCTAGGACTTCCTAATACATATTCTGACAAACCCATATATACACATGTATAAACTGGCATACTCAGTCAGTCATACACACACTGGCACAAACTAGGTCTCACTATTAGATATACTGATACACCCATGGAAACACTAATGCACTAACTGATATTTACTCACTCAGTCATACACACAGCGACACACTCTACAATTCAAGAATATGTACACTGACACACACATAAACAGACTGATTAATTAAGTAACCTACTCACTGACTCAGTCATTCAGACTGACACACCCTAGCTCTTACTAATACATACACTGACACACCCATGAACACATTGATGTGTTAACTGACAAACTCACTCAGTCAGTCATACAAACAGTGACACACTCTACAACTCGCTAATGAATGCACTGGCCTACCTACACACTGAGTGTGTGATTATGTCAGTTAACACATCAGTGTGTATTAACTGACATAATCACACACTCAGGCAAACACACTCTGACACACCCTAGATTTCACAAACACAGACACTAACACACCCATGGATACACTGATGCATTCTCTGACAAAATCACAGACTCATTCATTTACACACCGAGATACCCTGGACTAACTGATGCATACACTGACATACCCATGTATTCACTAATGCATTCACTAACACACTCTTGCACTTAGTTCTGAACACCCTGAGACAACCTAGCACTCCGTAATACATTCCCTGACACACCCATGAACACACTTGTGCATTAAATGACTCATTCAGTCATGCACACATTGACACACCCTAGGTCTCAATAATACATACACCTGCACACACTTATGCATTAACTGACATTGACTCACTCATTCAATTCTTTATTCGGTTATTGAAACAAAATAACCATAAAAGTTCAGGTAAACTCACAATTAACAATTTCATCCAAAGCACCAAAGTCAATTCATCATAATTCAGGCTACAATCGATTTACGTGATTTAAAAACATTTTTTAAGAACGAAGAAATAGATACAATAGTTAAAAAGGCAGGGGACAGCGATTTATTTCCATGGTCTTCAGTAAAGGAACAACCCACATTCGCCTAGGTTTTGTATAACATTTACAAAAGAAAAGAATGTGTATATCTGTTTGTTCTGACACATCGTCACAAGGGCACTTAATCAAAACTTTCAACCAGTCATTCATAGCGGGGAAACTAAGTGATTTAAACAATAAATTAAATCTAAAACAGGTTAATAAAAACCTCTCGTAGTCACTCAATTGTAATTTAACATATGGCTGCATTTTCCTAGAGATCACAATTTGCTTATGGGCGACCACCGTAATATTTTTCATTCCTGTTGACGTTCTGCGCTCATACAGGTAGGTCATACACTTTTCCTTCAAAACCTTCCTAGAAATGTTGCACGGAGAGGATGGTACATTAAAATAATTTGCAATGCCCAAATCCGTGAAGAACCTCTTCACGTAGGACAACCATCCAATTTTGCCACTCTTTTCTAGGCCTACCAAGTTATTCATAATCAAGCGGTTTAACCCACATTCATTAGTCGTCCAAACTCTATGCCATAGCAGTACCGGGGCTGTCTTAATAGTGTCTTCCAAATATGGTTCCCCAAGTTCTGCATGGCAGACGTATGTGGAAACACCTTTTGGAATGGCTAGAAGATATTTCATAAAAAGGTTTTCCACTACCTGTAAAGATGATACATTTGCGTGTCCCCACAATCCTGCGCCATAAGTCACAATTGCTACACAAGTAGCTGTATACACTGTTAACATTTCCCCGATAGATTTCCTGCCAATATTTTGACAACAATTTTTTAAGGCCATTATGGATTTGCAGTATAATAACTTTCTTGTCTTAATTGTGGTGTTCCATAGACCAGTGTGATCGAAGACAACTCCTAAATAAGAAAAAGTTAAAGTAAAATCAACAGGAGAAGTACCAATAAAAAATACCTTTCTCTTTATGTGTGCACCCAAGCCACAGGTCATGGTGAAAGTATTTGAACAATTTATCTTTTAGGTCTAAACCTGACATAAAGTCTGCAAAGGAGGTAACTAAGCTCTGCATGGCCAGTGGAGTTCTGGCCATCAAGACTGCGTCGTCGGCATACAACAATGCTGGGACTGATTTTCCCCCACCATTGGCATATCCCTACACTCCTTCACAAGTGCATTCTCCACATCGTTGATATAAAGTGTGAAAAGGAATGGGGCCTTGAGGCAGCCTTGTCGTACACCCCTAGCAATGCCAAAGGATTCTGTATATTCACAATTTTTTCCAAATCTAACTCTAGCGGATGCCCCTAAGTAAAGTTCCCGTAGAAAATTAATAATTTATATATCTACCCCCAGTTTATCCATAACCAGCCAGAGTTTACTGTGTGAAACACAGTTGAATACCGAAGTTAAATCTATAAGAGTTAAGAACATGCGACCCTCCTTGGCTGTTGTGTATTTTTCTATTAAAATATGCAAGTTTAAACACTGGTCAATTGTACTAAGCCCTTTCTTGAAACCATATTGTAAATCGCTGATTATCACATTTTCATCAGCCCAAGTTTGAAGCCTATTTAAAACCACCAGCCCAAAAACTTTGATGGTGGAGTCGAGAAGTGATATCGGGCGTTAGCATTGACAGCTAGCTCTGTCCCCTTTTTTAAATATATGAACTATCAGCAATTCGCACCAGGAAGATAGAAGGCCATTTCAGAGCGTAGCATTGAAAAGTCGGGTCAGGATCGTGGCCCAGAGATCTATGTTATCTTTATAAAGATCCACCGGGACCCCATCAGGGCCAGGTGCCTTGCCCCCCAGGCTTGCATCAATGCTGCTTGCATCAATGCTAGCATTCACTTCTGCTACAGAGATATCAAATACTAAATTGTTCTTTAAATGGCAAGAATCTCCAATTATGTTTCCTGGATTAAACAATCTCCCGCTTGTCTTTCATTAGAATGTAATTCTGAAAAGTGCTTCACTCTATTTCAGCTATTGCTACTTCTATTGTGGCTGAGGCGTTATAATTAAAAAAAGGGGCGTTAACAACTTTCCAAAAAGCTGCTGTATCTCGGCTTAATGATGCTTCGCACAGAGTATCCCATGATTCCTTTTTTAAGATGTCTTTTATCTTTTTTAGGGTCTACTTATAGATATTTCTGCGCTCCTTAATTAAGGTACTATCTTTGACAGGGGCATTTAAAGCATGTTTTAGGTTTGAATACGCCTTGGTACAGGCCGTATCAAACCAACTCTTTTGAGTCTTATTAACACCTTTTGTTTTGACCCATAGTAGATTCTAAATTTGTGAGATAATTAATAAGAAGATTTTTATAATATCGGTATCTTCGGTGTTCGCATCCGTGCAGGCATAACACTGGGGCAAGGTGCTCCTTACCAGTTTTTGAAGAAAATCTTCCGGGACTATTTTTGTCCACTTTAAAGAGTAACCATTTTTCTCACCAAAGAGATGGTATTTATTCGTGTTTTAGGCATATCTCTTCCACTTAATGCCCTAGGTGTGCCTTGATGAACTAAGCTAAGGGGAAAGTGATCACTTAATGAATTATCAAGGGTGTTAAATGTCTGGATCATACCCCCATGTCTCGCAGTTATGATTATAAAATCAATAGTTGAAGTGACCCCTCTACCACTAAAGGTGGGGAGAAATGGACATTCAGGGCGGACTAGTCTATTCGCAAAACCCATGTCACATCCGAAGATGACCTCATTTAGATAGTCCCCAGTCTTGGTGTGCTCAAAATGGCTCAAACTAGTGTCTTTATCAAGCATAACACCACATGTTCCTCTCTCTCATCTTACACACGAGGAACAATTAAAATCTCCTGCCCATATAACACAGACCTCTCTAGATCTTCCTTCCACCATAGATTTTATATTACCCCTTAAAGACTTAAAAATATTATAACACGTATTTTAGCGGGGAGCATCAGTCAATCGTAGACTACACCATAGTAGGTGAAAATATGTTTCCCCTGGTGAGCTCATTTAAAATTCATCCTCGCCCTGAAAGTGGCCATCTAAATAATTAGAATAGGCCTAAAACTGCAAGAAACCAGAATAACATGCGACTTAACATAAGGTCCCGAAAGCTACAACTTAAAAAAATTAAAATGGCGTGGTGACAACATATTTCAATTAATGGACGCAGTTTACCAGCATGTAAACAACATGGGGATATGTAAAGAGGAATACCTCCTGCAGTCATAGACCTCCCGAATTTAGTTAGTCCAAAAAAGCTGCCAGAGAGCCAAAATGAGGCACTTTGAAGTTCTCTGGGAAAAGTTAGCATGGTCAGGCAAACTGCCCAACAGCAAAGAATTCTAGGGTATAATCAATGGCATAACTAAGGGCCAGGCCTGACATCAAAACGTAGGCATCTCAAAGGAAACCTGGAACATGTACGTACCAGAATGTGCTCCCTCCCCTGCGACTGTGAGAAGACTGGCAGTAACCAATCACAGCTGAATCAGGACAAAAAGTAGCAAAAGAATTCTCTCCCCGGAAACCAGATGCCTGATCTAAAACAAAGCCAGCACAAGGTAGGGACCACCGTGGCAATAAACATAGAAAATAACAGGGCGGTTTGACAAAGTAGCACAGCCATAGACGGTAAAGAAGTACCAGTGGAATCTCATAACTAAAGTACACAAGATTAAATGTCACAGTGCACCTAACCAACATATAACAATTAGAAGGAATTATAAATAAATTGAACTCAGAGGGAGCTGCTTGCCCTAATGGATTGCCCAATGCAGTATTCAAGCAAAATATGAGCTTCTGGGCCAGGTGTTTGACACTGCTTTTTAACCACATTTATACCCAGACTAGAGTTCCGCCGCCCTCTTGGGAAGGGAATATTTGCCATCCACTATATAAAAACAAAAGTCAAGCATTGCCAGCTGATAGCTTTTGTAGATCTGGAAGCAAAACTCTATGGGACCTACAAACCTAGATAGAGGAAAAAGGATTGAAACCAAAAGTCCAAACTGGATTTAGACTAGGAATTGGAATGGCAACCAACCTGGTAACTCTGGACATTTTGACAGAAAGCGCAATAAGGAGGAAAACTAAGCAGTTTGCCTGCTTCTTTGACCTCAAATTGGCATTACATTTAGTGCCGTTATAACGACCGTGGCAAAATTGAAAGAATTGGGCATGCCAGGGAAAACAATCAATGCATTCATATCTCTACATAGCGACACATAGGCACAGGTAAAACTGGTTGACGGCAGCAGAACCTCTTCAAAGATTAATTCCCAAAATGGACCTAAAGATAGATTTTTCGGGCCCGAGCTTGTTCAACTTATACTTAGCGGGCATGAACAGCCACTTTACAATTGTTGACAGTCATCCACCTATTGTGGAGACAAAACATTGCATGCTTGCAATATGCTGACAACATTATCGTCCTAAGTCAAACACCGATCAGCTTGCAAAGAGTGATCACAGCACTGCCAAGATATATTGAACAACAAGGTCTAGAGCTCTACCTGCAGAAAACCAAAGTGGTGCGCCTCGTGGATTTCAAATACAATAAGTAAAAGTGGTTCATTAAAGGCGTGCAACTTGAGTCAGCCAACTCATATAAATAACTAGGTATCAGCTTGGGGCGCCAACTGTTGTTTACCAATCACACCAGGATCTTACAAGCAAAAGCTCAGTCCTTAATATTCTCTTTCAAGCTTCTGAAAAAGAAATTGAGCGGTCCGACAAATAGCCATCTTTTGACCGTGATGGCTGCACAACTCCTAACGTCCCTGACGTATGTGTTGGAAATATGGCATGGCAAGGAGATAACAATTTTGAATCAGCTCCAAAGAAACGTTTATAAAGCAGTCTTTAGTCTTCCAAAAGGGTCCTCTGTAGCCCAGGTAAGATTGGAATTCGGTCTCCGAAACCAGAAATATCAACGAATCAACACCTTTGTAAAACATTGTTGGAGACTTCCGGGGGGGAGAGTGGTACCTTAAATAACCTATGTTGGCTTGAGAAAAAGGTTGAAAGGGAAAGAAAACAAGTCAACTCATAGGGTGCCTAAATTCTGGTAGACCTAGGGTTGCAAGAAGTATGGGTCAATCTGCATTCGCCAAGTTTAGCAACTTCACATCAAAAAGCTGTCACTCCTACAAGATAAAAGCATCATAGCACAGCGGCTGCATGCATGGGCAGTGATAAACGAGTACAATAACCTGAGACCCCAAGCATACATCACCCCATCCTTCCATCCAGCTCTCAAACAGAGTTTTATGCTCTTTCAATTTGGTGCATTTGACTCCAAAGTTATCCTCCTCACTTTGAAGGGTGGGCACCAAAACACAAATTGCCAATTATGTGGCTTCAAATCAGAATCAAAGCATCTCATGTGCCCATGCCCAAAAGTCATGACAAATTATACAGGGAGTGTTAATGGATGTAGGATAGACGTGACAGCCCAATGTGTCAATAAATATAGGATAGTTGTGACAAGAGGAAATTTGCGTGCCCCTAATCGATTCAAATTTCTGAAACCCAAACAGAAACCTCTAAAACATAACCTCTTGATGAGAGTGGTTCTCGGGTCAGTAATGTCACGAATATCGCTCTTTAGACACTTTAGACATCCAGCTGTCATGTCTATCCTACATCCATTTACACGCTCTGTATAATTTTAAAAGATTTTAATTAAACTCAGAAACCTGAAAGAGAAGTACCTTCCTTCAGCTGATCCGTCATGACGTTAACCTTTTAACAAAAACGAGAAGTTCTCCTACATCTTTGGGTCTCTGTTACATAAAAAGAATAAGACACCCAGCTGATACTCTCCTTCACCAAAGATCCAGCCACAGCCAAATCCAACCTCCAGGAAGGAATGAAAAACGTTGCAGAATGGATGAAACTCAGCCGTCTCAAACTGAACTCAGACAAGACGGAGGTCCTCATCCTCGGACCATCCCCATCCGCCTGGGACGACTCCTGGTGGCCCCCAGCCCTAGGCACCGCACCAACACCCACGGACCATTCACGCAACTTAGGTTTCATCCTGGACTCCTCCCTCACAATGACTAAGCAAGTCAACGCCATCTCATCCTCATGCTTCAACACCCTGCACATGCTCCGAAAGATCTTCCGGTGGATCCCCACCGAGACCAGAAAGACCGTCACCCAGGCCCTCGTGACTAGCCGGCTGGACTACGGGAACGCCCTCTACGCAGGAACCACAGCCAAACTCCAGAAACGGCTCCAGTGCATGCAGAATGCATCCGCACGACTCGTCCTCGACATCCCTCGCCACAGCCACATATCTGCCCACCTGAGAGACCTGCACTGGCTTCCCGTTCGCAAAAGGATCACCTTAAGGCTCCTCACCCACGCACACAAAGCGCTCCACAACACGGGCCCCGAATACCTCAACAGCTGCCTCAAGTTCCACACTCCATCCCACCAGCTCCGCTCAGCCAGCCTCGCTCTCGCCAGCGTACCACAGATACGCAGAGCCACCACCGGAGGAAGATCATTCTCCCTCCTGGCTGCCAAGATGTTGAACTCCCTTCCCACCCACCTACGATTGACCCAGGACCATCTCACCTTCAGGAAAAACCTCAAGACCTGGCTCTTCCAGCAGTAGCAGCTCCCCCACACCCCCCTTCCCTCAGTGCCTAGAAACCCTCACGGGTGAGTAGTGCGCTTTATAAATGTATTGATTGATTGATTGATTGATCATAATTTACACAGCACCTGTGTTCTGCGTCTGCCACCAAAGCTGTAAGGTGTGAGTACAGTATTACTAGTAGACTATATCATGTCCTATTCTCTGCTTTGGGGGCTGCTGTAATCAGAGACCCAGGGACCAGGTTACTGTTGTGATTCATTACAGTGTTGTGAGGGGTGGGATTTGATTCTTTATTGGAGGGGTTGTTGCAAGGGTGGGAGAGGGGATTGCGGTGGCATTTTTGGAGTTGCTAAATGCAACCACACACTGAGCCTGGAGGTGTGTGACTGGCACCAGGAGGGAGCTCCTATGGTGAAGGAGGAGTTCTAAGACAGGAGGACATTTTATGGTATACAGGAGACCGGCCTGAGACAACCACAAGGAGAGCTCAGAAGGAGGCATGAGACAGACAGAAGGAGAGTGCACAGTATGCAACAGTAAACTAGAGACTGGCCTGTAAGGGGCAGCTCATGGTATGCTCACTACCTCTTCCCTCTTTCTTAGCTCTCTCAGCTCTTGTGGAAATTCACAGCCTCTGTGTCTCTGGCACACTCTGGGACAGGTGAGGGGAGAGGGAGGCAGACATGACCAGGATTGGGCGGCAGTTGAGCGGCAATATGAAATTATTATTAATAATCAGCACACACAGCTGTAGCGTGGGGCTCATGGCCGTTTCACTGTCCCATTTAAACACCTCAGATCTGGGGAAGCACAGGTCCAGCTCTATCATCACAAGGTCCAGTCTGGGAAACCATAGCTCCATTTAGCAGCACACAGTACAATCTGGACAGAAATGCACAGCTCCAGGTGTATGCTGCTATATCAGAGGGGCCTCAGTACACTCCGTCAATCTCTCATGGAAATCCTTACCTCTGTCTGAGTTGGGCTCTGTCCACTCTGGCAGGGCAGAATGTTGCTCTCTATCCCGACTGTGGACTCACCTCAAGCACTCAAACAATGGTACAGTCTGTCACCTGAGGAGTGAGTACTCTCTCTGTATCTCTGAGGCTTAGAGGGGAGGAATGAAGGTATGCACAGTGTCTTCTCTTCATGTGTCACCTCAATGAGATGTGAATGCCTGTAGTATGATCATGCCACAATAATTATAACATAACAACAGTATGAGGTCAAAAGGTTTTTCTGTCCAGCGCTTTGCGGAAAATAGTTACAGAGCATATTTCAAAATATATATATATATTTTCATCTCCAATGGTCAATGGGAAGAATGAGTCCACAACATTCAATCTGTCACTAATTCGATTTGTATTGATGCCTAATGCGGGAGCCAGCACATGTACTGCAAATAAGTCACTTGATGAGGCTAGGTAAGCCCCACGCTTGGCTTATATTACATGTCACACTACACAATATATACCATTCTATAGCAGAGACTAAGTGCCGTATGTATCAAGCAAAATTGCGATCGCAATTGGTGAAATTCGCAGAATTTCTGCATTTTTGCTTTGTGGTCCAAAGCAGCAGTACCACTGCTATCCAACATTGTAACCACACTTTATGTAATCCATGACCTGTCAAACCCCCTTTCCTTTTCAGTTTACCCTCACTATGGGCCATATGTATCAAGCAGAATTGCATTCCGTTTGCGATCGCAATTTTGCCAAATGGTATGTATGAGTCACATCTGCGTGCAAAATAAGGAATCACAAAATTTGCGAATCCTTATTTTGCAATTGCATTTAAGGAATCGGAAATTTTGCGATTCCTTAAATGCAATGTAAGAAGCACCAAAAAAGTGCAATTTGGCCTTAAGAAATCGCAAAATTTCCACCAACTTCAAGGTGGTGGTAATTTGGGATTTCTGTGAAAAATTTCACTTTTTTGCATTTTTCAAAGTGCAATGTGAAGCACATAAATGCCCTTAGGGCATGTATGTGTGCCACATGTGCACCCATGCTTATTTCAGGGGTGCAACATGGTGTCCTTTTGACACCCTTGCACCCTTGAAATTGCATTCTCAATTTGCGATTCGCTAATTGCTAATCGCAAATTGAGAATGTCTTCCCATTCATTGAATGGGGAGGTATTCCTTAATTGCGAATCGCAATTTGAGATGCACAATTAAAGAATATGTAGGATTCGAAAAATGTATTACAAATCCTACATACATACCATTTTGCGATTCTCAAATAGCGATTTGCAAAAAATCGCTATTTGAGAATCGCAAAATGACTTTTTGATACATATGGCCCTAAATTATGATCGAATGCATATATATTGTATACGCCTGTATCATTCACAACGAAGGCTATGTCCGTGTCCCACCTTATTTACCAGACAAATCCTGAAAAATACTGTGTATGAACTTGGACACTCTGCTGGGGTAACACAAATAAATAATGTTAGCCCAGCACAGTGTACTGAAATACAGAGGTTGGATGCAAGTAATTTGCGGTTTCAAAGCTGTCTCTGTCATGGTCCCATCCTAATAGCTAACACTGGTGCTTCCCTCCTCCACTCACCATTATGTTTACTATTAATAGGACATTAACAAGTGTCTCATTCCATCGAAGTGTCTCTTGCCTGCAAAGCAGTAAAGAGTGAGAAAGTAAAATAAAATATTTTCTGTTACAAAATCATTGTCATTTGTTTTCTTCAGTTTGTAATCCAGAAATTTCTTTTGGAGACAGTGCTACTAACAACTTGTGCTTTGCTGTACTTTGTGTCAAGGCTGTGTATTATGGGTAGTCCAAGGCATTCCCATGTAAGGAGTGCTTTAAATGGGCAGATGCAGTCTGGTGCCTGTACCTGTACCTCTCAGCACCGGTGCACTACTTTTAATGGGATAGTACCAGCACTTCTCAATTGCAAAAAGGTATTCTACATCATATAGTACTTACACTTTTATATTTCCATTTGTATATGTTAAGAGTGTTTCTCACTCTCTTATTAGAACTTAGACAATATAGAGTCATTTAATTACATTTCAGAGCGTCCAATTAAAATGTACCAGATTTTTGGGCAGTGGGGCAAAGTGGTATGTGGTGGGTCGAATGGCCCCCCTCCATGTACTTTCCAGGGGAGGGGTGTCAAGTTTCATTACTCCACTAAGTCAGAGAAAAAGAGGCACTGAACACATTCTAAAATGTCCCTGATGTCTGCTTGGCTTTTAAGACATTTTCACCGGACACCCCCTTTAACCCCTTGACCGTGGCGAAAATTCCGCCGCGGTGCGGGTGATTTACCGCCTGGGCGTGGTTCGGACGGCCCCCGACCGTCCTCCGCACACGCCCACCGGCGTCCGACGCATGGAAGCGGTTAAGCCTCAAAAGAGAACCACACATATCTCTATTTACCTAAGAAGATCCACAGTTGTAAACAGACCAATATCACCAAGTACCTATGCTCTAGAGTGTATGTGGGTCTCTCTGCTAGAAGTATGTAAAGCACAAGACAATATTTATGCCACTGTTAGTTAATGCTCTGTTGCTGATGTATATGTTCTATGATAATTAATGCTCTCCACTCTGTACTCTGCTTTCAGGGATCGGAGTGGTGGAACTCTGGCCTTGTTCACAACATCTCCGACCCAGCAACTACTCCCTGCAGTCTTGCTCCATCTCCATCTACGCCAAGCTTCACGTTTCCGACTGACACTGGACACAGCTCATTCACAGGGGTCCTCCCTCTCACTGTATTTCTCCTGTCAGCATTCTCTGTGATAGTTACATTCCTAGATTCCTAGAGGTTAAACATGTGCCTGCCACTGTCCAGTGGAAAAATGGAAATTGGAATGTGACTACTGTATGTATGAAATTATATATCTACACAATACAGTAAGGGTATAGACCTACTGCAGACCTTTCCTCTCTTTGTTAGCTCTCTCTCCACCATCACGTGGTGGCATCCTGCTTCCCTATCACTAATGCCCTAGTAGCTGGCAAATGTTAGGTATACACCAAGCAGCAGCAGACATGCACATACATTTTCACTGATGAACCAGGCAGAGAAGAGGAGAAAGGGGGCCAGATGTACTAAGCATTTTAACTGGCACAAATATTCAGGTTCAGCATGTGCGACTGTTAATATGCAGTTTCCTGAGTTCAATTTCCAGATTAAGGATTTATAAACATTTTTGAAACTCCTAATATGGGATGACAAATGGGTACCAAATGGTGTCTGGAAGGAAAGTGTTGGAAGTATTCCTTCCAAATGCCGAATTGGTATTGTATATGTCAAGGCTTGGCTACAGAAACCCATTGACAATTTACTGACCCCCTCGCAGGATGTGGCAAATCATTCACAATAGAAAATGTGCCCTTTAATAATGAAAAAATAGATTAGTAGAGAGTTTTAAACAGACTTTTTTAAGTTAGATCTGTTTTTTTCAAAGAAAATTGGCTGCATTGAAAAAAAGATGTTTAATGCAGTCAAACACATGGTTGTCTGCTGGCACCAGCAGGCCAATATCCCTGGGATGGCCTTTAATAGTAGAGAGTCACAATTTGTGACCTACATAATTATAATTGATGAGGTAGACCGAATTGCGATCCATTACAATTTGTATTTTTGAGAACAGACTTATTAGTGCATATGATGGTTCTTTAAAATCTTTAATAGTCGCAAAAATACTGTTAACAATGTGCAATCAGTATTTTGTGACCTGGTATTCATACATCTGGCCCACGGTTCTTTCACTGAGCCTACAGATCCAAATTAGTACTGAAAATTATGATGGGACAAGTCTTCCCAGTGCATTGGGTTGGTCAGAGTGGTGCTTAAAGTTTTTAAAGACAGGACTTAAGAGGAGCTGTGCTATTGATCCTACTAAATGAAAAGGAATCACAAGGGAAGAAGGAAATACAGCCATTCAACCTTTTTTGTGCCTGCTTCTTGGGCCTCATGGTTACTAGCAAGGTCCAGGAAAGTGAAGAGGTCCTGCATGGGTGTGGGCATGCCTTATATGCCAGTGACCTACATTCCAAATTACCAAAAGGTCAGGCTCCTGGTTACCACTTCTTTACAGAGGTATGTCTGCCTGGACATGGAACCCATTATCCAGTGTCACTAACACTCTAGGGTCATGCAATATCTACTTTCAGAAACACTATCCCTCCCTGACTCTAACCGAGGGCAGAAATATTTTTTCTTGGGTGAAAAACTTGGCAGACACTTGGTTTTTACTGTGCTATGCTCTTCTTCTCTTTATCCATGTGTTGCATCCGATAAATTGTGATAAGCTAATGATCACAAACATGTATTACGATGTATGAGCTATAACCAACAGCACAGCGTTTTGGGAAATATAATGGTTAAAAAATTACTTGATTAAATCATACCTTCTCGTTTGTTTTTATTTGTACTCCACATATAGCTATACATTTAAGGGGTTGTCAAATACATTTGAACATTCTATAGATATTGCAACTGTGATACCTGTACTGTATCTATGCACAGTCCTCATGTCACCCCCATTAGGATATCATTTTAAGTATATTATTTTATGTTATGCCTATTTACATAGCATGTTAAACCCTGACACTCTTGGTTATTTCAAGATCTTCCCTACATTTAAACTCCAAAGTATCTTCAGTATTTGCACATTTTTTCTGCTCCTTGGCTTGGACAAAAAATCAAAATGTGTCTCTCTTACTGAAGAAGCCAGGACACTTTGCAAACATAAACATATCTATCCACTGCCCTTTTTACGTGTTGCTTACCAACAGAGTTCGCCGTTTGCTGGGAGCCTCATGTCATCAGGGAACTAGCACACACACGTGCACACACACACACTCAAACATTTATACGTAGAGAAATACATCCATAAACACACTATAAAAGAGGCTTTGGGGTTTTCAGACATCCCCCTCAGCCAGAAGCTACTGTAGTACAGCTGGCACTAGGCAATAACTAGTGAAGTTGACATTCAGTGTTGGGACCAATCTATTGTAATTCATGGATTATTACACCTAAGAAATAGTCTACATGCACAAAAATATTATTTATTGGTTTTACTGTCAATGTATTATTCCATCTTTAGGGTCCACCTCTACCTTTCTGTTCTTTACTTGTCCCTTCGAGTTACCCAGGAGGCATTTGTCACTTTTCCCTGAGCACCTTCATTGTCTAGCTTGGTCATTCTTCACATCTGCTAGCACCAAGATGGATCTGTGCTGCACTCCACTGCATCCCCTTCCTTCTCCCACCATGCCACTCTTCCGTTCTGTGAGAGGCGGTGGGGTTGTGCCATTCCCTATGCAGCACCTTCCTTGTCCCACAAAGCCTCTCTAACCCTGTTTAAGTACCTAGCAGGTCTGTGCAGATTCCATTGCAGCACCTTCCTTACTAAATTATTCCTTCTTCAGGAAGCTTGATTTTCTTTCCAATCTAATATGTCTCTGAGCTCTCCTACACTCATTGTAACACATCCCTTCCTTTTCTCCTTCCCTTGTCCCCCTTTCCCCACTCCCTGGCATCTAGTTCCTTTCTTTTCCACTGCAGATCTTACTGCAACTACCAGGTTCAAATAATCTGGATACTCTTCTATATGTGTATGTTCAATCATTCATACATACATTCAACAATGGCATACGTGTTGTGTTACTCAGTTTTTCAGTGCCTCTCTGTTGTTGTAAGATCAGATAAAGCCCATGAACTGCACTCCAAAATTCTGGTAAGACAATGGATGGGTGTCAGCCAATCAGGACAGACATGTGATTCGCTTTGCAGTACTAAACAATTTTGGATACTAATTAAAAATAGATTCCATGTATAGGTCAGAATGTCTATGGCCCTGTTACAGAAATCTCTACATTATATCAGGGGCCTCAATTCAACCTAAAACACATCTGTGAGATATAGGAGTGCCAGTGGCCCCTTATCCCATTATGCAGGCTGACCTATTTTTTTCTATTACATACAGCATAACAGGTTTCAATCCTGGCGGGCAGACTCAGCTTTTCTTTTTTTTAAGGTTGAAAAAGGTGGGTCATAATATCATCAATAATTAAAAACATTAAAGTATTTTTGATTGTGTCTAGTTGTATAGATGTAGTCTAAAAATGTAAAGTTTAAAGTTTTTCTGTTTTGTTGTAGGCTGAAACCTTTACTAAGTTAAAAGGCGCATATGTCATGCATTGTAACTTCACTGTGCTACGTAGTGCCTCCCTCCTCAGAAGACTTTGTTTATGTTGTCTTGCTGGGAAGGCTACCTCTCCAAGCACCAGGGAATCAACTATGCCAGCCAGCCAGGTGTGTCCATTTCACTCCTCCTCTGCTCTCAGTCAGAGCTGAATACTGGTATAATCACAAAGTGCACGACAGGCTTTGTAAGGTAAATGTATGTGTAGCATTCAGGTTTTTAGAAAGACAGAGACTGCCCCAGGGACTGCCACCTCCCAGAGGCTTAATGCAGTAATATGATGGGGGCCATGTAACCCCCCTCTGTAGGTCTTAATAGGCCCTGAGGACCACCACCTCACAGGGGCTTGAGGCATAAGCAACAGGGGGCATGCTGACTCCCCTCCTGTATTCAAAAATGCCTCAGGGATTGCCACTCCCCAAGCACAGAATTTGCCCTATTTCACCTGGGGACCTCCCCCTTCCCGGGCCATGGCTACATTAAAAGTGGGAGGGTGGCCATGTGGCCCCCCTTCTTGGACATTCTTGGCCCCGGGGAGCACAACCTTATTAGTGTAGGCCCTTCAAACAGAATGGAGGGCAGTGCTGCTTTATTCCTAGAGCCACTAATAGCCCTGAAGACTGCCAGCCCCTAGGGTCTGCCCACAGTTTCCTGTAGTGTCCACGCTCAGTAGATATCAGTTTCACTTCCACTTGGCAGGAGCTATGACAGCTCCCGCCAAGCAATATCAAACTGTAAACCTGCTCCTAGTGGGTAGGAGCAGGAAAACTGCTCCACTCTCTGTTAACAGTTTTTTCATCTGTTTTTCTGCCCGCTGTCAAGCAGGCACAAAAACAGATGGACGGATTGCTCCCACACACAGGGAGCAGCATTTTTGCCGCTCTATGTGTGTGGGAGCAATGCCAGCTCCTCCTGGAGGCAGGGAGCCAGCAGGGACCGCAGGGCCATTGAGGCTCCCCTCACGGTTGACAACGTAGCACACTTGGTGCCCTGGGTGGTGTCCAGGGCACCCAGCATAAAGAGGTATGGCCCTGAGGAATTGAGTCCCTGGGGCTGTTATTGGCCTGGAGAGGGGAGCCTCAGAGCCCCCATCCCCAATAAATAATAAAGAAGAGGCTGGGACATAGATGTATTGAATGGTCTTCACACCTTTTAACAGGTTGATGGAAGGCTTACCAAAAGGCTCCCCAGCGCGTGTCACACAGATTTTAGTGATGGGGTTCTTGAAGCCAAAGAATATGAGAACAGTTTTCTGGCCAGGATTGTGGTGTGTGACCCCTGCAGATCCCGCAGCCACCTAGGGACTCCATCCCTCATTCCTACACATGCCAGGAGGCACAGCTCTAGGCTCTTGCCAAACGGAGTGGAGCCTCTTATATCCCCTCTTCAAACTTGTTGTTGGACAGTTTGTAGGCCAGTTTTAGCATGTGTGACCCCCACAGACTATGCAGCCACCTGGGGACTCCATGCCACATCGCTACACGCCCTAGGATGTGCAGCTGCAGCTTCTTCCCAAAGGGGGCATGGCCTCCCATATGAACTCTGCAAACCTGCTGTGTGGGACACTTCTTTGGCCAGTTTTGATGGTGTGTGGCCCCCATGGATCCCAGAGCAACCTGGGGACTCCATCCGTCATTACTATACAAGCAAGCAATTGTAGCTGCTGACTCATTCCAATGGGGGCGAGACCTCTTACATTGGCTCTTACAACTCCTCTGCAAACTTGGTTTGTGGGAATATGAGGACATCTCCAAAAAAGAAACATTTCCCCATGGTCTGTTGCACAGCTGCAGTGTACAATATACACTGGACATTTACTCAATGAGGTAGCACTTACTAATTAACCAGCAAAAATAAATACTCTAGTTAGTAGATATTTTGTGCAAATCTGTGGACTGTTGTTGGATAAAGGGGCAGGTAAGGTCTGTTCTGGCCCAGACACTCACACAGCTACTGGTACACCCATACACACTCATATACCCACTCGCACATTCATTCTGCCACTCTCACATCCAGTCACAGACCCACACAGTCACCTATATACCTGCAAAGGTACAATACATGCACTCATACTTCCACAAGGCTACTCACACACCCACTCACAGACACATACAGCCACTCACACATCTACTCACACACCCACATAACTACTCACAAGCCCATTCACAGACTCATACAGCCACTCATTCGCCCACAAAAGCACTCACACACCCACTCAGACACATACAGCCACTCATGCGCCCATTCACGCACCCATACAGCTACTAACAAACCCACTTAAACAGCCAATCACAAACAGACACCCACACCCACATAGATATTCACACACCCATGCACAAACCCATATTGTCACTCACATATCCACTCAACAACTGACAGACCCACTCACATATCCTCAAAACTACTCACATACCCACTCATATACCCATACAGATACTCACAAACCCATCAAAGACCCATACAGCCACTCACACACTCAGTCACTGGCCTATACACCTACTCACCCACCCACTCACAGATATACAGCCATTCACACACTCATAAAAACACCCACACCTACTCACAGACACATACAGTCACTCATACATCTACTTATTGACCTATACAGCCTCACATACACCCTCTCTCAAAGGTTACAGGTTACAGTTAGAATTAAAATAAAATAATTTGAAAATCACTAAACAACCATAGGTTACAGGGATGTTATTATAGAAATCACATAAACAAACATAGAAATTCACTAAAAGAAGCAAAAGTTACAGGGACATTAGAGCTAGAAAATATAATTTTAAAAACCTTAGAAATTCACTGAAAAAAACAAAGGTTAAACGTACATTACGGTTAACCTCGGATTTCACTTATACAAAATTATTGAAATTCAGCAGTTATAGTTACCTGAGCTAACTATATCTTACATCCCCACAAAGCGCTGCTTATGACCTTACATATCACATTACTCATGACATGGTCAGTGACATCACAGATAACATCTCAACTCAAAGCACTGATGACATCATCCATAGAACCCCTCACAAACCCACTCACAGATCCATACAACTACTCTCACACCCAGTCACACACCCATACAGCCATTCACTCACACACCCACAAAATGACTCACATACCCACGCACGGATCCGTACAAACACTCACATACCCAGATACATGCCCATACAACCACTCACATAGCCACTTATGGACCCACCTAGCCTCTCATACCTACTGTCATACAACCACTCACACACCTACTCACACATCCACTCTTACACCAATATACCATTCAGTCACAAACGTACACACCCATACTACCAATTACATACCCTATCACACACCCACACAACTTCTTACACCCCACTCACCCTCTCACACACCCACTCAACCCCTCACATGCCCACTCACTCACCCACACACCCACTCACACATCCATACAACCACTCACACAGATACTCAGAAACCTATTCACACACTCATGCAACCTTTCACACACCCATATAGTCAGTAACATACCAATAAAACCACACATACCCATGAATCCACTCACACACCCACTCATACACCCATACAGCCACTCCCACAGCCACTTACATACCCAGAAAACACTCACAAACGGATTCAAATACCCATACAGCCACTCGCATAATGTCACTCACACACCCTCTGGCAGATCCATACAGCCATTAGCACACCCAGTCAAACACCCATACTGCTACTCAAAACCCCACTCACACACTGATACAATCAGTCATACATCCACTCAGATGACATATGTTAGTAATAGTTTTACTCATTAGTAGGACAGAAGGAACAGTCATTTAACTTGCACAGTAGCTTAGTATCTATATTTAAGTCTCAGACACTTTTATTAAACATACTCACTAGATGATGTCATCAGTGATGTTATCAGTGATATAATTTGAGATATAAACAGTGGTGTAATCAGCAATGTCATTGACCATGTCATGAGTGATGTAATATGTGAGGTCATAAGCAGTGCATTGCTGGGTGTAAGTTATAATTAGCTAAGTAAATTTCTGTTTTTCAGTGAATTTCCAAGTTTTTTTAAAATTCTATTTCCTAACAAAAAAGCCCCTGTAAATTTGTGTTTTTCACTGAATATTATTTCTACCGCCAGTAGGGCTTTTTCATTTGCCAATATCTTTGGCGCCGTTTGATGAATCTTAGTGAATTTTTCAAAACAAATGGGATGCTCCGCTCAGCTCCTGTCTTGAAAGTTTTGGGGTGATTTGGTGAGCGGGGGCCAAGAAAAAAGGGGGCTCCCTGTGAACTGCCGAAAGGATTGAAGTCCACAACAGAGCTTATATAGGGTTCTTTTTTCCTTATATACACGCCATCTCAAGTGTGCCAGGGTTCGAGAAGGATGATGCTTCTCATCCTTCCTCGTTACTCCTTTTCACAGGGTCCAGACTTCGTGGTGCTCCGTTTTCTCCATCGTGGATTCAACTTTTCCTCGGAAGAAGAGAAGCACAATTTTGGTTAGAGTGTCTATCTGAATACCTCTACCAGGGACAGGGAGTGAGGGTTCACCCTGTGCTAATCAAGGGCAATAGACGTGCGCTCTGTGTGGAGAGAGGGGTGGAATAGACAGGGCTTATGAATAAGTATGGGCAAAGTCTGTGAAATCGCGGTCCGCGAAATCGTGCGAAAACGAATTCGCCATCCGCATAATTTGCGAATTCGTGTGAAATTGCGAATTTGGTTTTTTGCGTGTTCGCGGGGCTTTTTGCGTGTTCGCTGGGCTTTTTGCGTGTTCATGGGCCGCTTGCACGGCAAAGTTACCCATGCGGCACAGCCCCCTCTGGTTCATCACTGCCACCCTCTGGTTCATCACTACCACCCTCTGGTTCATCACAGCACCCTCTGGTTCACCACTGCCACCCTCTGGTTCACCACTGACACCCTCTGGTTCACCACTGCCACCCTCTGGTTCATCACTGCCACCCTCTGGTTCACCACTGCCACCCTCTGGTTCATCACTGCCACTCTCTGGTTCATCACAGCACCCTCTGGTTCACCACTTACACCCTCTGGTTCACCCCTGCCACCCTCAGGTTCAGCACTCACCACTGCCACCCTCTGGTTCATCACAGCACCCTCTGGTTCACTCCTGCTGCCACCCTCCGGTTCAGCACTGCCACCCTCTGGTTCATTACTGCCACCCTCTGGTTTGCCACTGCCACCCTCCGGATCATCACTGCCACCCTCAGGTTCATCACTGCCACCCTCTGGTTCACCACTGCCACCCTCTGGTTCACCACTGCCACCCTCTGGTTCATCACAGCACCCTGTGGTTCACCACTGCCACCCTCTGGTTCATCACAGCACCCTCTGGTTCACCACTGACACCCTCTGGTTCACCCCTGCTACCCTCAGGTTCAGCACTCACCACTGCCACCCTCTGGTTCATCACAGCACCCCCTGATTCACCCCTGCTGCCACCCTCTGGTTCAGCACTCACCACTGCCACCCTCTGGTTCATCACAGCACCCTCTCGTTCACCACTGTCACCCTCTGGTTCATCACAGCACCCTCTGGTTCACCCCTGCTGCCACCCTCTGGTTCAGCACTCACCCTTGCCACCCTCTGGTTCATCACAGCACCCTCTGGTTCACCAGTGCCACCCTCTGGTTCATCACAGCACCCTATGGTTCATCACTGCCACCCTCTGGTACACCACTGCCACCCTCTGGTTCACCACTGCCACCCTCTGGTTCATCACAGCACCCTCTGGTTCACCACTGACACCCTATGGTTCACCCCTGGCACCCTCAGGTTCAGCACTCACCACTGCCACCCTCTGGTTCATCACAGCACCCTCTGGTTCACCCCTGCTGCCACCCTCTGGTTCAGCACTGCCACCCTCTGGTTCATTACTGCCACCCTCTGGTTCGCCACTGCCACCCTTAGGATCATCACTGCCACCCTCTGGTTCATCACTGCCACGCTCTGGTTCACCACTGCCACCTTCTGGTTCACCACTGCCACCCTCTGGTTCATCACAGCACCCTGTGGTTCACCACTGACACCCTCTGGTTCATCACAGCACCCTCTGGTTCACCACTGACACCCTCTGGTTCACCCCTGCCACCCTCAGGTTTAGCACTCACCACTGCCACTCTCTGGTTCATCACAGCACCCTCTGGTTCACCCCTGCTGCCACCCTCTGGTTCAGCACTCACCACTGCCACCCTCTGGTTCATCACCGCACCCTCTGGTTCACCACTGTCACCCTCTGGTTCACCACTACCACCCTCTGGTTCATCACTGTCCCCCTCTGGTTCATCACTGCCACCCTCTGGTTCATCACAGCACCCTCTGGTTCACCAGTGCCACCCTCTGGTTCATCACAGCACCCTCTGGTTCACCCCTGCTGCCACCCTCTGGTTCAGCACTCACCACTGCCACCCTCTGGTTCATCACAGCATCCTCTGGTTCACCACTGTCACCCTCTGGTTCACCCCTGCCACCCTCTGGTTCATCACAGCACCCTGTGGATCACCACTGCCACCCTCTGGTTCATCACAGCACCCTCTGGTTCACCACTGGCACCCTCTGGTTGGCCCCTGCCACCCTCAGGTTCAGCACTCACCACTGCCACCGTCTGGTTCATCACAGCACCCTCTGGTTCACCACTGCCACCCTCTGGTTCATCACTGCCACCCTCTGGTTCATCACAGCACCCTCTGGTTCACCAGTGTCACCCTCTGGTTCATCACTACCATCCTCTGGTTCACCACTGCCACCCTCTTGTTCATCACTGCCACCCTCTGGTTCATTACAGCACCCTCTGGTTCACCAGTTCCACCCTCTGGTTCATCACTGCCACCCTCTGGTTCACCACTGCCACCCTCTGGTTCATCACTGCCACCATCTGGTTCATCACCGCACCCTCTGGTTCACCAGTGCCACCCTCTGGTCCATCACTGCCACCCTCTGGTTCACCACTGCCACCCTCTGGTTCATCACTGCCACCCTCTGGTTCATCACATCACCCTCTGGTTCACCAGTGCCACCCTCTAGTTTATCACTGCCACCCTCTGGTTCACCACTGCCACCCTCTGGTTCATCACTGCCACCCTCTGGTTCACGCCTGCCACCCTCAGGTTCAGCACTCACCACTGCCACCCTCTGGTTCACCACTGTCACCCTCTGGTTCACCACTACCACCCTCTTGTTCACCACTGTAGATAATGGGGGGAAAGCACACCTGCCTAGCCTCAACTGAGATGAATTAATTTGGGGCTGGTTAATGTGTCACTGAATTTGTGCTTCAAGTCTGACACCTGCTTCCTTAGCTGTAAGTGCTTCCTGTTGCAGTTATTTGTTTTACAGGAGCATTGTGCCAGACTTGTAACTATTCTCTGACCCTGCTTTGAGGGTCAAAGCAGGGTCAGAGAATAGTTGCAAGTAGGCAACTGAACTCTGGAGGGGCCCCTCAGGAAGCACTACAGGGAATGGTTACAAATTAGCTTGAACTTTTGCACCTGCTAAGTGCTTTCTGTTTTCCAAAATTCTTTTTTCTGCCATTTCGCGAGATTCGCAGGGCACGAATTTGTGCAAAATCGAACTTGCAATCCGCAAATTCATGCGAATTTGTGGATTTCTTTTTTTTGCGTGTTCGTGCAGTTTTTCGCTTATTCGCGGACCGCTTGCAGCGCACCGACCCCGAGGTTGCCCATGCGCTTGTGTATGGGCGCGGCCATCTTATTTGCGTGACGTGTTTCGTTTCCGGGCGCTAGTTGCATGCTCGCGAAAACTTACCCACGCGGTCCTCTATGGGCGCGGCCATCTTGTTTTTCATTCACTGCTATGGTTTTGGGCATGCTACCTTTCTATCCATCTTACATCTTTGTAATCCTATGTCTTTCTGAACTTTTTTTTTTTTTGCTTATTATCTCTCTCTTCAATTTCCTACATCTATATATATATATTTTTTTTACTTTTTGTGACATTATTACCTACTTTATTTCTTTCGCTCTCTCTTATTTTCTTTCACACCTATTCTTCTTTCCTTCTTCTTGTGCCCAGGACATTGGCTAAGGGAGGCAACAAGGGCAAGGGGAAGGGCCCAGTACCCCGTACCCGGCTCCCTTGCGGGCGTTTGAGGGGGGAGGAAGTCCAGGCCAGGGAGATCTTCTCTGCGGTGGAGGTGGCCGCCTTGATGGTTTTTGTCCAAGTCCACCTCCCTAAAACCGTGGCAGCAGGTGGGGGATTGCTTTCGGTTACGGCCTCCGGGAGTGTCGCCAGCTGTGGGAGAAGGTGTGCCGGCGCATGTATAAGGAGTCTGGGGTCCGGCACACCTACCAGCAAGTGTCGCACCGGTGGAGTGACATCCTGGACCGGGAGCATGACATGCTTGACCTGCTAGGATTGGAGATCCCTGGCCTTGGTAAGTAGCTATTTAATAACTACTTTTTTCCTTCTGCTCTGTTATATTGCTAATCTATTCTTTTGCCTGAAGAGTACGAATGCTGCTTATTCGATTACATTGCAGGTAAATTAATGTTTAAATAGCTTCTGTCATTGCCGGTGCTCGCCTGGTTATTGGCGTTGCTACTATGCTTACTTGTTTGCAACTTTTTAGTCATTTGAGAGCATTCCTGCGTAATGCTAGAGACAGTAGACTCAAGTCTAGTCCTTCTTTGTACTCCTGCTGCTGCCACTTTGAAGAGATAGTGGTGGATTGATACGTTGAGTATATTATTTATTAATTGCTATAGGACATTTGTTAGTGGTCTGTAATCATGATGACGGACTGTGTCTGTCACGCGACGTCTCGTGCTGCTGAGTGATGGCAGTTGTAGTAGAACCTTTTTGTTGTTGATGTAGTTAGTGAATTACATAACTTTCCTATTAGACGGTCTGCGAATCCTGCAATACTGTACTACTATCCTCCTAGTTGACCAGATCAGATGCAATTGATGTTAATTTGTTTCCCCGACATAATTTTAGATTGAGTACAAAGAAATCAAATATTTCCAAAAAAACAATCATCCATGTTGTGTTTCTTTATTTCATGATCACCGGCATCCCCCAGGGGCAAGGCGTCGGCGGCAACAGAGACTCTGGTGGCAGAAGGTGGACAGGATCAGTCCCTTGCAGGCTCTTCTGCTGGCCCCAGTAAGTTGTTCTATTGTTATATTAATACTTATACTTCCCTAACTTTTACAACTCCTATTCATTACAAAATGGTTCCTAATAATTCTATGTTTTACAAAATAGTCTTTGATCTTCTTCTAATGTAGACTACTTTCTACATTCTTATCCTGCCTCTATCATCACTCTCTGTGCTACTACTATTTACAATTATGAGTCGGTCTGTGTTGGTAGCTAAGCTTGCCCATTCGGCAAACGGTGTGAAACAAAACTCTGATACAGCAATAGCTCTAGGCACGGAGTGCAGTCCTCTGGGTTGCCCTTGCTGTCTATTCCAGTCTTCTTAATGTAAGTGCTTTGACAATTTCCAACAACAAAATGTCATTGTTTACACCAAGTAAAAGGTAGCAGTTGCCTTTTTGATTTGAGAGGAGCACATCCCATACCGCTAGTGTTTCAGGCACTATTCTGCACACAAAGAAGTGTGGACAAGATAAATAGAACATTGTTGATGATAGGTGCAGTTTGACTTTCGACATACCTCAGTCGGAACAGAAGTTGAACCCCCAATCCCCTAACCGACTATCTAGAATGTCTGACCAATGATTTTATGACCCAGAAGAACAGAAGAAGACTACCTCTGAGTCCCGGCCTATCTGAGTCACTGAAACATGACTGCCAAGTGCAGTAGTTCAAACCTTTCCGCTCACTCACTCGTAAACAAAAACCACAGTGTTTGTTTGTTTTAAAGTTTTATTTTCAATTAAGAAATGAAAACATTATTTCTTTACTTTTTAATAGCGTAGTATTCTGATGGATGAAGATGACGTTAAAGTTTAAACAACATTCCCATGAATGAAATTAATATGACTCAAACTTAATAATAGTTAACAGACACATTAAATTATTAGAATAACTGTGCGGGAGCCCCCACCTTCTTTAAAGTACTTAAAGTACTGCTGGTGATGACTTAGTAGTAGTTGGTGAATTGTCTGGCAGAAGGGCAATGGAAAAATTGTGCACGTTAAGCAAGCATTCATCAGTTGTCATAAGAAGAAGTGTAGCATTTAATGGAATAAGCATATAAAAGGTTAACACCCTCCCCAAAACGGTTACCTTTTTTTAATCCCAGTAATTAAAAATGTGTTATGTAACGTTTTCTTCAATTACGAGACAAAATGGGGGTTGTGTATGGCATCTGAAAATATGACATGTTTTTCCTAGACGTCACAACCTCTGATGCGGCACAGATGACCACCAGTGTCGGGGCCAGCAGTGCGGAGGGGTCCACTCTGGATGCGGCGGCGCCAACAGGAGGAGCTGGGGGGAAGACTCAGCGGGGGCGGACGGTGGTAAGTTATTATACTCCTTACTTATTGACATTTTTTTGAGTAGGCTCGCAAAGGAGTGTATGATGTACTGTACAGTAGTACACAGTACACTAGTATAAGTACACTGTCATGTCAAGAACATTTACTAATTTAGAACTACTTTTTGGGCTATCACGGAGAAGACAGTCAACCTTGACTTTTAATAGCATTAGCGGCGGTACTTCTCTGGTAACCAATGGCCCCCTCTATTTCACTCCAACCGAGCTGGCAAATTTTTATTGTGAAGCCAAGACATATCAGATGTAGTTTAGGGATGTGAAGAACGAAAAGTTAAAGAAGGGTGAAACGAAGGACGAGCGAGTCTTAATATTTATGACTGTAAAGAATGGTTTTGTTGAATGCAATTCAACATAAGAAGACGGCGGTTTCCAAAATATAATGAAAAGGGTGTTAGTTGGTTGTTGACAAAAAGAAATGTTGGTACATTTGAGACATTAAGAAGAATCATAGACGTGCTTTGGAAGCCTGGATGTTATCTTCTTTATCCTCCTCGTCGATAGCAGAGGTGTATGATGTAGTATAGCAGACGCTGAGTGGATGAAGTATGGCCAGTGGCAGTGCCACCCCTATAGAAAAGTAAGACATTCCTATCCCCACCTGCATGTACTGCTTAAAGTACTGCGAGTCTGCATCATCATGGCCTGTGTCTGTATTTCTTGGGAGAAAGCTGAGTGAGCTGCCATTATGGAGGCTACCACAAGTTCACGTACCAGTAATTTCTTTTGCAAAACAAGAGACAAAAAGTAAAAAAGGCCTTTTTTTAGTACTCTCTGACTATGTATGTAGTAGTGAGTCCACCTATAGTGCTGCTAGTGGAATTCCTGAAACTCACAGTGTCACAGGCTTACAAAGACGGCGGAAAGATACATGCCAAAATGTTATACTGTGTTTGCTACTTGCTGGTGTTACTGAGTATCAACCTTCCGTTGAATTATTTTGACTTTATGTTAAAGACTATTGGCTACAGAATTATTCTTTCTTTTTTCATAGATGCTACTCCCAAAAAGCTCACCCGTAAGTAGATGGCTGTCCGGGCCAGAGCCCGTAAGCTGGAGGCTATTTGTGCCGAGTATCGGTGGTTGTGGGCTCGGGAGCATGAGGAGACATCAACATCTACATCCTCTTCTACTGCCTCCGGGTCCACCAGCCAGAAGCCTCCAGCCGAACGGAGCCGTGGCCCGACAGCCTCCCGCCGCCACCGCACAGCAGCAACAAAATCAGCCCCCCCCCCAGATCCTTGAAGGTTTGTGTGCGCCGGCTACGTACAAGAGTGGACTACCTGGAGCAGTTGGGCGAAAAACATCGACGCCAGCTCCGGGACCTTCGCAAAGAGATGCGGGAAGTGCAGCAACAGCTGTCCACACTACGCCACCGGAGGAAGTGACTGTCCCTTGCCCCTTTTTTAAAGACTGATGGTGGGTAGGAACTGGGTGTTCGGGAAAGGGGACTTTTGGACTTTTGGACATTGGTTGGGGTCTAGTCCAACGCCTCAGCAACATCGGGATCCAAGAGAAGGCACTGGAGTGGATCATCTCGTTCCTCGCCGGAAGAACACAGAGAGTCCGCCTCCCCCCGTTCCGATCCGAGGCCACCGAAGTCATCTGCGGCGTACCACAAGGATCATCACTCAGCCCCACCCTCTTCAACGTCTACATGAGACCTCTTGCAACCATCGCACGCCAGCACAACCTCAACATCATCTCCTACGCCGACGACACCCAACTGATCCTCTCCCTCACCAGAGACCCCGCCACCGCCACAACGAGCCTGCACGAAGGGAGGAAAAACGTCGCCGAATGGATGAAGAACAGCCGCCTGAAACTGAACTCAGACAAGACGGAAGTCCTCATCCTGGGACATCGCCCTCCACCTGGGACGACTCCTGGTGGCCCCCCGCCCTAGGCACCGCTCCCAAGCCAACCGACCACGCACGCAACCTGGGCTTCATCCTGGACTCTTCCTTCTCGATGACCAGACAAGTCAACGCCGTCTCCTCATCGTGCTTCAACACCCTGCGCATGCTCCGAAAGATCTACCGATGGATCCGACCGAAACCAGGAAGACGGTCACCCAGGCCCTCGTCACCAGCCGACTGGACTACGGGAACACCCTCTACGCGGGAACCACAGCCAAACTACAGAAAAGACTCCAGCGCATACAGAACGCCTCCGCCCGACTCATCCTGGACATCCCCCGACGCAGCCACATCTCCGGCCACCTGAGGGACCTGCACTGGCTCCCCGTCAGTAAAAGGATCACGTTCAGGCTCCTTACCCACGCACACAAGTCTCTCTACCACCTGACCTAAACGACCGCCTGACCTTCTACACGCCCACCCGTCAGCTACGTTCTACAAGCCTCGCCCTCGCCGCCGTACCACACATCCGAAGAGCCACCGCCGGAGGAAGATCATTCTCCTACCTGGCAGCCAAGACATGGAACTCCCTCCCCATCCACCTCCGGCTGACACAGGACCATCTCGCCTTCAGGAAACAACTCAAGACCTGGCTGTTCGAGCAATAGCGGACCCCTCCCCAAAGCGCCTGGAGACCCTTCCGGGTGAGTAGCGCGCTATACAAATGGTATGATTAATGATTGATTGATAGGTAGGGGGGTGAGTTGAGTTAATTTATTTTATATTTGTACTACATAGATATATTTCCTAATAATTATTTTTCAAACCAAAACATAGTATACGCGTTCATATTATTTTGTGTGGGGGTGGGGGGTGGTTACTGGATGTTTGGTTTCTTCCAACTTACCAGCATGAATGAAACATCTAGTGCTGAAATGTACCAAAATGCAAGTAACTGAGTTAGTACATTTAATAGCCTTACTACTGTACTTTACTAGTAGTATTGTCAGTCTCTGCTCTCCTCCCAACTTAGTCCTCCTAGCCCATTATTCTACTACCTCTCCAATATGCTTATCTTACCTGTGATTTGTGTTTGAGAATCGGGGTAGCCCCAGGGCTGGCTGCATTGCAAATGGTGATTAAGGTTGGTTGTTGACTTGAATCCTCAACGGATGCAATATCATTGTTGTGCTGGTAGCAGTAGTGGTACACACTGGCAGTATCACCATATGAAGAAAAAGGAAATGAAACATTGAGTGGCCTGAGCGTAGCATTAGAAACAGTACAATAGATAGTACGGTACAGAACAGTACCCTAAATTGTAGCCTAAGCAGTGCCAACGAAAGGTAAGCATAAAGCATTTGATTGTTCACGTCGTGTAGGAGGAGGATGTTCCTATCAATCCACGATGGCGCACATGAACTTCTGGTTCCTTTGACCTTATCCTCCCCAGCAAGTGTGTGGAATTTATTGTTGTTGTCAGTCACACCTCAATGAAATACCACACAGCTCGGGGGAAGAGGGTTAGGGTTTGACAATTGATTGGGAAAGTTTTTTTTTGGGAAAGTTTGATAAAGAGGAAAAAAAACACAGCATGGACAGCAAACAACAAATGAAGAGAAACAAATCTTTGGATTTGAAGATATTGATACATCTTTAAAGGGACATAAAGGAAGTGCACTACTGCATGCCAGGAGTTGTTTACTAAATGGATAGTTAGGTTACTGAAAAGTAGTACTACTACTTACTGCAACTTACTAGTAACTACGAAGAAACAAGTTGACAGTACAGGGCTGCAGTCATTACGCAATTTCACTTGCCTCTCTGCCCTCAGAGAGAATAAACACTTAGAACATTAAATTAGTATTAAACATAGCAAAGACGTATCAAATAGCTGGAGGGATGAATTTGAGGCAGGGATCAAACAGAGTCACACTTGTAGAAGTAAGTTCAAGTTCACCAGAATATCATTTAAAAGATAAGGAGAATTTTGGATACTGTTACTGTTTTTTGTAGCTGTCCCGTTGAATTTGTGAAGTTGATGCATCCAGTCATTCCTCTTAATCGCGGTACTCCTTCAATCCATCGGATGCTCCGTCGATCAATCTTGGTGACCAGACACACTGTCCACTGCCTGCCTGATGCGGATTTGCGGATCGCTAATTGTAAGCCTCAGTACATCGATGGCACAGGGTAAAAGCCTGCCTGTAATTGATGATGGAAAAACACAACAGTAAGTGTTAAAGACACCTCGGAGAAAAAAAATATATAAGGCACGCTGTGTAGTGCAAAAATTATACTTCCACTTTCAGAGATGACAATCCCCAAAATCTAGAACACCCCACATTACCCTCCCAAAAACGTGCAGAATACTGCTGCTACCTCGCAGAGGCCTAATTTCAAATCGTGTCAAAACACACTCAGAAAGTATGCCCAAAAAAACCCTTTCCCACCATGGATTTTCTTCAAACCACTTACAATCAAAATTAGACATTCCAACAAGTGTTCCAGACCCCACCCAGTCGTAAAAATCTAGAACCCCAGCCCAAACACATGCAATACAATACTGCTAACCCTAACGAGCCCTAAGTTAAGAATAGTGCCAAACGCTTTCTTTAACTAGGCCAATTCCCCCCTTTCCCACCATGGATTTTCTTCAAACCACTTGCAACCAAAATTATGCATTCCCACGAGTGCTCTAAGACCCCAGAACCCAGTTGCAAAAATCTAGACCACCCCCAAACACATGCAATACTGCTGCTAACCCTAACAAGCCCTAAGTTAAAAAAAGTACCAAAACGCTTTTCAGCATGGATTTTCTCCAAACCACTTTTATCAGGTATTAGACCTTCCCAGCAATGCCCCAAGACCCGCCAACCCACCCGCAAAAAAGCAGAACACCCCCAAACAGGCAAAAAGCAAAAATGGAAAATCTCAAACTTACAATATTTTCGGCCTTCTTTCAATTCTGTCCAAACGCGGTGTGCAGCTAGGCCATAACTCCCGTTTTCCACCATGGATTTCATGAAAAACAAATGCAATCAAAATTAAACTGTGCCAGCAGTGCTCCCAGACCCCAAAACCCACCCCCAAACACCAGGAACCCCCCAAACAGCACCCCAAAGACAAGCAAGTGAGCAAAAACGCAAAAACTTTTTCACCGCCGATTTTCTCCAAACCACTTTTATCCGGTATTAGACCTTCCCAGCAATGCCCCCAGAACCGTCAAACCAGGCGAAAACAAGTAGAAGACCCCCAAACAGCCAAAAAGCAAAAACACAAAAACTGGGGACTTAGAAATTTGTAGGCACATTTCCAAAATCACTCTATGCGCGCTCTGCAGCAAGGCCTTAACTCCTCTTTGCCACCATGGATTTGCTTCAAACTTCTTGCAATCAAAAGTATCCATACCCAGCATTGCTTCAAGACCCCAAAACCCACCCACAAACACCAGGAACCCCCCCAAACAGGCCCCCGAAAACGCTCAAGTGAGCGAAATGCCTGAAAATTGAAAAACTTTTTCACCTCCAATTTTCTCCAAAACACTTTTATCCGGTATTAGACATTCACAGCAATGCCCCCAGACCTGTCAACCAAGGCGGGAACAAGTTTAACACCCCCAAACAGTCAAAAAGCAAAAATACAAAAATGGGGACAGAAATTTTTAGGCACATTTCCAAAATCACTCCACGTGCGCTCTGCAGCTAGGCCCTAACTCCCCTTTGCCACCATTGAGTTTCTTCAAACCACTTGCAATCAAAAGTATCCATACCCAGTGTTGCTCCAAGACCCCCAACCCCCCAAACACCAGTAACCCCCCCAAGCAGGCCCCTGAAAACACAAAAGTGAGCGAAAACTCTGGAAAGTGAAAAACTTTTTCACCACGGATTTTCTCCAAGACACTTTTATCCGGTATTAGACCTTCCCAGCAATGCCCCCAGACCCATCAACCCAGGCGAAAACAAGTAGAAGACCCCCAAACAGCCAAAAAGCAAAAATACAAAAATGAGTACTTAGAATTATTTTGGCCCCATTCCAAAATCACTCCATGCGAGCTCTGCAGCTAGGCCCTAACTCCCCTTTACCACCATGGATTTTCTCCAAACCACTTGCAATCAAAAGTATCCATACCCAGCATTGCTCCAAGACCCCCCACGCCCCCGCAAACACCAGGAACCCCCCAAGCAGGCCCCCGAAAACACGAAAGTGAGCAAAAACTCTGTAAAGTGAAAAACTTTTTTCGCCACGGATTTTCTCCAAAACACTTTTATCCGGTATTAGACCTTCCCAGCAATGCCCCCAGACCCGTCCACCCAGGCATAAAAAAGTAGAAGACCCCCCAAACAGGCAAAAAGCAAAACCGGAAAAACTCACAATTAGAAATTTTTAGACCTCATTCCAAAATCACTACAAGTGCGCTCTGCAGCTAGGTTTTCCACCATGGATTTTCCCAAAAACAAATGCAATCAAAATTAGACTGTGCCAGCAGTGCTCCCAGACCCCCCGACCCAGCACCGCACATCTAGAACACCCCAAAGAAACCCCCAAAAACATGCAATACTGGTATATTCTAAACATGGCAAATTGCGCTGTTCACAAAAAACAAACAGCAATTGGTTTCAACAGAGACAGACAGCCATTGCTGTCCACTGCATGCCATCTTCTCATTATTCATTACCTGTTCTACCTTTTGTCCTCATCTTCTTCGGAAAGTGAGGCCCCACAGGGCAGCCTCTCCTGTAAATTTCAGAATCAGCAAGCATGTAGTCAGTCAGTTATTTCAGTCCCACTTGAGGGGACTCGTCTACGAAGACAAAGTTTGTTTTTTCTCCATAATCCATCCATCTGCCTTTGAGGGAAATGGATAGGGGGAGTCTGGAGGAGGAGGAGGACAGAGGAGCATGATTCAAAATCATAATCCACATTTGTAAAGCGCACAATCACCCGTAAGGGTCTCTAGGCGCTGGGGGCCGTCGGGAAGATTAAGCAAGCTATTGCCCAGAGTCACATGGTGCTGGGCTAATCTGCTGCCGGTGCCGGGGATTGAACCGTGATCCCCAGATTCCGGCGTCAGTCGCCCTAGCCGCGGCGCCACACCTCTTCCCTTTGAGTTGTGAACTTGTGACCATCAGGAATGCAGACTGCGGCACCTTCAAATCAATTAGGAAAATAAGATGAAGACAGTGCTGATGATGGACTTGTTGTGATTAGGTGATTAGAGTTTTGTTGTGGTAAAAGTTCCAAAACAAAGAAAGACACACAGGAATAAAAGTGAATAAGGACGGAAAAAAAGGAAGTAATTTAATTTTCAGGCCTCGGTGTCAGGGAAGCAGAGCTCGTCCTCAAGGTCTATGAATTGAGACGGGAGTAGGTCTGGTGACAGAGAAACACGTCCGTTGGCGTCACTTAAGTCGGTGTCCTCTTCTTCATGCGTGCATTCACGTATTTTGTAATCGGGTGGTATGAAGTGCTGATTCATCTTGATTATTGTTAACCTCTCCACATTTTTGGGCAAAAGGCAGGTCCTTTTTGAAGTAACAATGGCACCAGCAGCACTGAAAACACGTTCAGAAGACACACTTGCGAGTGGGCAAGACAAATAATTTAGAGCCAGGTTGGTGATCAGTCGCCATACAGAGCTTTTCGTATACCAATATCCCAATGGGTTCTCATTATGACAGACCTCTGTTGGGTCATCTAGACAGGCCTGCACCACTGACTCAAGGTTCTGCAGGGTTGATCCACTTTGCGTACCATCTGTGACCATTTCATCAGTGGACCGAGCAAACCCTTGCTGAGTTAGCCAATCCCCTTCCGAAAATATTTGTTTGCGGCCTGGTGCAGGTGAGGATGAAGATACGGTTGCTGGTGTCGTTAACGGCTGTGAGGGAAAGTGACTCCCTTCGGCCACGGATTGAGAAGTGGAACTTGACGCCGGATGGCCTGCTGATTCAGTTGTACTTGTGCTGCCTCCTTGAAGGTTCTGCCACTCTCTTTCGAACCGAGTGGCTGACACAGCTAGCCAATGTTTGTACTTTGAAACATCTGCTTCATCAAAAGGAATGAATGCTTTGCTAGCCACTGCCTTTTTGTACCGTGGATCCAGAATAGTGGCACAAATGTAATGTTGTTCTGTATGTATTTTTGTAAGCCTTTCATTGTGAAGTAGGTTCCTTAATAACTTCTCCGCCAAATTATATGCTTCTCGATTTTCACCATCATCTCTGAACGTTGAAGACACTTCCTTCAGTTGGTGCTCTAGCATGCGCAACAATGGGATAGCTTTGCTCAAAGAACAGTCCTCACTGCTGACAGCACGTGTGAAGAGCTCAAAAGAACGAAGCATGTCTGTCAGGCTTGCAATTAGCTTCCATTCCTCCAACTCTAGCCTCATGTCTTTGTGAGTAGAACCCAGTTTATAGACATACTCATTTATTACCTCCCACTGCTCAGACAGACACTCAAGAATGTAAAAGGACCGGCTAAGAACCTTCCATTTAGGGGAGACTGTTGCCACTAATTCTAGAAACCCCAACCTTTCCATGAAAGAAAAAGGGAGAAGGTCCAGCGCTAGCATTTTAGCCAGCTTGCGTTATACAGACGTACCGTTGGGTGGTTGCGTTCAAATGGCGCCTCCAACCACAACATTTGGCGAATGGTGGGGTGGCTCATTTAAACCAGTTAGGCCCATTGATGTAGTTTTTCGCATAGGTGTCTCTCCCACACTCTTAGTGTGCATCATAGATGTTGCAGGAGTAGTTTGTGTGGGCGATACCACTGCAGTGCTGCTGCCAGCAGAACTGGGTGTACCAGAAAAAATTTCTGTTGCTTCTTCACTTCCCCCTGCACGATCAGCCTCCCGTCATCATCAGATGCAATATCAAGGGATACATTTGGATCAGTTCTACTTTGGACTTCCTGGATCTTACGTAGGTGCGCATACCACTGGATAGGGTGGTGTTTTTTCAGATGACCTCTCTGGCCTCCGGTACCATAGTTGGTACCGACTAACTAATGTTTTACAAATCGAACAAATGACCATGTTTTCCACCCTTTGGCTAACAGTAAAGAAGTCCCAAACAGGGTACTGGTGATGTCTGCTGAAGGTGGAGGTGCTACTTTGATTTTCAATGCCAGATGAAGTGGAGGATTGGCGTGGCTGAATTTGTTTCTGTTGTTCACTTACAGCACCACTACTTGAGGGAATGGAGGTCGAGCTGGACGGAGGTCCCTGCCGGCCCTTCTGACGAGCAAATATGGAAGCTGTAGGCCGTTTTGGTGTTGTAGTTAACTGTGTTGGTGGTGGTACCAGTGCCACACCGCCCACATCCCGCTCAGCAGCCATTCAGGATAGGGTGAAAATGTCTGTCTGCTGCATGCCCGCTGTGGCTGGAGTGATGTCTGTGATGACTGGGTCATCGTCAGACTGTTCATCAGCAGCAGAAGACACCACTTCTTGTTCGTCGTCATCACCCATAGGTAGAAGCTTTGCAGGAGCCTTCCTTTTAGGCTTAGTTACCTTTGTCGTTAAAGATAAAGGGGTCCCAGACTGGGAAAGAAATTAGAATCATAAAACGTTCAACTCTAAATTAATCAATGTACGAGAAATGAATTTCAATAGTATGGTTGTTTTATTCACAACATACTGAAACCTACAATTGGTTATTACAGTGTGACTCTAAAACAGTCATTGCATTATTGTACCATAATTCTGCCCACGCGCGCAACAGGGAAAAGGGAGTGGGGAAGTGCTGGTGTTGTGAAGGAGATCAGTGATTAGTGCAGGAAAACTTCATTGCTCAAGAAACAAATAGAATTGCATTTCATTCTGTTATACAATCACTACAATCACAAATTATTTCAAGTGGCTCCCCCTCCAGGGGCCACAGTAAGCTGCTTTAACAAGTAGAGAGGGTTAGAGGAAAACAGTCTTCTATTGTAGCTGAATTAATCCTGCTTTAGACAGAAGCTGGTATCGTGGTAGGTATTGTCTACGTTTCGACCCTTGGGATAGTAGGGACAGTTCCCCTTACGAAGCGGGTCTTCATCAGGACAAGGGATGGGGTGGGCAGGGGTCCTAAAAGCGATTAAAAAACAGGATTTAGGTGGGGGGGGTTTTGGATGATCCCCATATGTACTCGAGAGTGTACGCCCCATCAGGCATGATTGTGGAATATTTGGTGCACGGAGGATTATTTAAACAAAAAATACCATTATACTGTCACATAGATGATGGATAAGTTACATGCGAGGGCCATGAAATCATTCAATGGTTGGGCACATAAGTTAAATCAGATCTTCAAAAACGGTGTTGTAAAGAAACTTAGATGTTTAAAAATATTCATGGTGTTCAAAAATAACTAAACTAGGAGGTACAGGAGTCAGGGGGGTTAATTTAATAGAATTGGTTTACCTGGAAATCAATCCATGGGCCGGACATCAAAGTAATTAAACGGCAGGTTCTGCAATAAAAAAGGGGTCATTTGTAACCACCGTGTAAATGGCGTGGGATAGGTCTATGGGCATAAGGGTGTTAAACTAGGCTCACCTCGCGTTCAGTGGAGCCGGCAACGTCAGTGAAAATGGAAGCCTCACAGGGTTTCGGGTCTTCCGGCTGATGCTATAAGGAAAAAGAGCATCGTGTCGGTTCCATGGAAAACGCGGGACTATTTTGCTAAACTTTGAAGGACTACTACAGGGTCGATCACCTTCAGATCAATTATCGATGCAATCGCTGGGGGGGCCGTGCGTCGCCAGAGTTCCTCTACGGATGGCAGCATTACTGGCTTGACTCGCGTGTGCGTTACAATGTAACCAAGACACGATGTGAGGGGGCGTGTCACTTTACATCATAGACATAGCAGACAGACTAAGTTGTCTAATGAAGAAATGATGGGGCGCTTTCGTATTGAGTTATTTGGAAAAGGAATAAAAACCGGTCTAAATTCATTTGAGAATGTCTTAATACAGGGTAAATCATCATGGTGCGATAAAGCCCTAATAACAATATTTTCCACATGTTTTTGCATCCAATCAAAGCGTGGTTAATTTTTGGTTAATTTTTAAGTGAAATACCTCCTAGTCAGAGAAATGATAAAAACAAATGACAAGTTACCACACCATGTTTGTGCCCACGAATCATAACGCACTTACCTCACAGGGTAGTGTAGGTTAAAAAACGGCCACAGTTATGATTATTACTGAAATAACATTTTGTGAAATCACAGTGCACGTGCCAACATAGGGTCGTGAAGACTGATGAATCATGTGGAGTCCATATCATTGTTCAGAAAGACAGTAGAATAGTGGAAAAAGAATTTAAAGGTCTAGAAAGGAATCATAAAGTGGCTAATTGGGAAAAATTGTTCTCCGCCTCATTGAGGCCGTTCTGGACCGAATCAAAAAGTGAAATCCATTTTAACTCCCTGACATTAAGAATTGTTGTGATGTCACCTCCTCTCGGTCCCATTGTCACATGTTCTAGAATGATCCATCTCAGACTTTCAGGAGTGTGGCTCTTGATCTCACAATGTTCTACCAACGGAGCACCCACAACCTTACACCTGACGCGACTGCAATGTTGCAGGAAACGTACTTTTGCCTTTTGTTGTGTCTGACCCACATAGGTCAAATCACATGGGCAGGTGATGCAGTAGATAATGCTTGCAGTGTTACAGTTGGTTTGGGACTTAAGTTTTATACGGTGATGTTTGAACACAAATTCTTTGGTCTGGATGGTGTAAGGGCAAGCTTTACACTTTCCGCACTTGTAATGTCCCACAATGGGTGCCAGATTCCAAATAGATGTTATAGTTGGTGGTACAGGGGTGTCAAGAAATGAAGAAATCACTTGGTCTCGGATGCTCCTAGCTTTTTTAAAAGAATGCCTGGATAGGGTGTTGTTGCCCAGTTCCTCAGCTACCAAAGGCCAATGTTTGTTAATTGTCTTTTTTTATAGATTTGCTCTTTGTGGTATATGTTGTCACACATATTAACCGTTCCTCTCCACTTGAAGGTCGGACATTGGGTTCCAGAAGTGATTCTCGATGGTTGAACCACGCTCGTTTTCTCGCCTTTTTGGTGAGCCTTTTAGGGTATCCTCGTTCAATCAGGCGTTCCATTAGATTGGCTGACTCCACCATATAGTCTTCTTTCTTACTGCAGTTTCTCCTAATTCTTAAAAATTGTCCAATCCATTCAGGTCCAGCATCCAGCTGTGGATGCGTTACATCGATGATATCCTGCTGATTTGGTCAGGAACTGAATCCGAAATTACTACGTTTCACTCATGGCTCAATCTGCAGTTTCCAGATATCCAATTCACGATACAATCTGACAAGTAAAGGATAGACTTTCTCGATTTGACAATCATAGCGGAGAACGATACACTGCACACGACCCTATTCAGAAAACCTGCGGAACGCAATTCTCTACTCCAGTACTCCAGCCACCATCCGAGGGGCCTACGTGACAACCTACCTTTTGGACAATTTTTAAGAAGCCTCCACATCAAACCTAGGGGGTAAGGGAGGATCTACTATGCCCCCTTATGGTCATTTGCCCCTTCGCTTTGGCCTCCTCTTGTCTCCCGATCCTACCGAGAGACAAGATGGCGGCCGCTACGGACTGTTTGGAATATTTACAGACACCAGAGAGCCAATCAGCTTCGCTTCGCAAAGCTCCGTAACGCGAAAAGTACGCGAAACGGAGCGCTACCCGGGACGCTGTCACAGATATATATCTTTTTTTGAACGTTAATTTCTCAAAATCCACTGGAGTACATATATTGAGACCTAGCAAAGGCACATCGGGCTACCAGTCCCTACAATTTTGCCAAGTTTCGTGCAAATCCATTCAGCCGTTCGGGCTAAAAGTGAGGCCAACCGCCCTATGGAAATTAACATGGGAAAAACGCGTTTTGGGACCCCCCTTTTTTCTCAGCCCCCCCTTGACGAACCCCCCCCAAAGTTTCAGGGGCTGCTCAGAAACAAAATGTTCCATTTTCCTGAAAATTTCAGCCAATTCCGTCCACAAACGCCAAAGTTATTAGACATAGAATTTTCAAAAATCCCATAGAGAAAAAATCCTAACTATATATACCTACTGGCGACCGCCAGTAGGTAATATATATATATATATATATATATATATATATATATATATATATATATATATGAGTAAAGCAAAGTTCTCTTTAAAAGAAGACGCCGCACACCACCTCAGGTATCAGATTTGATTATTTATTTCATGTAGGTTCCCCACCTACGCGTTTCAGACAGATACACTGTCCTTGATCACGGTTACAAACACGTGTCCATCATTTGTTTCTACTATTTATACTGGCTAACTCCACTTGGCAATTATGGTGCATTGTGGGTGCAGTAGTTTTAATGCATTTTTTATATCTTACAGTGCGTTTTTGCCCAGCCGGATCGCGGTAATATAATGGCAATCCTTGAACGTTTAGGATGTTGTTTGGTCAATATAGTCTTATAAGTGTCGTCACTTAATACTTGACGATTTAGGACCAATGAGGAAGTCAGGGACTGAGTGTCCAAGTGGGAAGTGGTTATTTTTATACCCAAGTTTTCCATTATTAGTGGCCAATGTGAGGCTTAGTGCCTCCGTTCAGTGATGTCATCATAAACCTTGATCAACAGCTGGGTTTGCGCAAAGTTAAAAAAAAAGAGACTTGTCTATTGCATTAGGTCATATCAATTTGCTTTGTCCAGCTAGTGGAAATAAAGGTCAAAAGAATAGTTATCTACGTAAACAGTGTTCAAAGAAAACAGGGATTATTTACCATCAGCTGTTTGTAAAGGAGTGTTCAGAGGGCTTCCAGAACAGAATTTTTATAAGTGTACGCTAAGTTCTTCGTCCATGTTCATGCCTCGCGGCTGTCTGGTCTTAAACCTTATAATTAGTTTTGATTCGAGGCGTCTTAGTCTTGTTACTCGATCGCCCCCTCTTTCATTTTCTCCCACCAAGGCAATTCCTGAATATTTCATGTTTTTCCATGTTTTGCCAGGGTGTGTCTTCAGATGTTTTGCCGTTGCGTAACTCATGTCATTGTTCTGGATGGCTCTGGTATGTTCAAGTATTCATTTTTTAAGTGGGCAGATAGTGGAGCCGATATATTTCTTACCACAGAAGCAGACAATTTGGTAGACTACAAATGATGACTCACACGTTATCTTGTCCTTGATGTCAAAAATTCTTCCTTTTGGATCTTTCAAGGTTTTTATGTTCTGGCCAATTGTACATGCTTTGCATGTTGTGCATTTGGTAAAGCCCAGTTGTCGTTTTTCTAGCCAACTCAAAGTTTTGATTTCCTTTTTGAAGTGGCTATTTACTAATGTATCTTGTAACGAGGACGCTTTTCGATAGGTGATTAGAGGTCTGTCCCCTATTAACGATCCTATTTCGCTGTCCTTTTTCAGTACATTCCAGAACTTAATCAGAATTTGACGGATTTTGTAACTCTCTCTTGAGTATGTCAAGATTAGTCGTGGTTTTTCTTCCCCATTGTTCTCTGTGGATTTGCATTTAGGTATCAAAGTTTCAGCTCTTGTTTTGGCTCTTGCTTTTTGCTCGCCCTTGGTTATATCTGCCCGTTTATATCCACGCTGGATGAAGCGGTCTCTGGTTTCAGTGATTTTGTTTTCCAGTTCTATTTCTTCCGAGCAGTTCCGTTTCATCCGGAGAAATTCCCCGTAGGGAATGCTTTGTTTCAGTGAGATGGGATGGAAACTCGTTCCATAAAGTACACTGTTCGTGGATGTTTTTTTTCGGAATACTGTGGTCTCCAATTTGTTGTTGTTGACGTATATTTTTGTGTCAAGAAATTCAATTTCTTTCTTTTGGATGTTGAATGTGAACTGTAGTCCTACATTATTCACATTAAGAATGTCAATATATTCCACTAGTTTTGATTTAGTCCCTTTCCACAGGAGGAACAGATCGTCTATAAATCTTAGCCAGACAACCACATCCGTGGTGTATGGCTCGTTTTCCTCTCTCCAAGCTATGTTTTTTTCCCACCAACCCATGGTGAGGTTGGCATAGCTTGGAGAGAAGGAAACTCCCATGGCACATCCACAGATTTGTTTGTAGATCTTCTTGTCGAAGGTGAAGACATTGTTCTCCAAGCAGAACGACATCATGTCGATTAGCATGTTGGTATGTCTTAGCTCGGATATTGGTCTCTGGTTGAGGAAGTATTTGATTGCATTCATGCCAATGTCATGCCGGATCGATGTGTACAATGACACGACGTCTATGGTTGCCAGCCAGAACTCTGGTTGCCATTCCACTCCCATGATGATTCGTAGAAAGTCACCAGTGTCTTTAATGAAAGAGCTCAATGTTTCATTAAAGACACTGGTGACTTTCTACGAATCCGATCCAGCATGACATTGGCATGAATGCAATCAAATGGGTTGGTGGGAAAAAAACATAGCTTGGAGAGAGGAAAACGAGCCATACACCACGGATGTGGTTGTCTGGCTAAGAATTATAGACGATCTGTTCCTCCTGTGGAAAGGGACTAAATCAAAACTAGTGGAATATATTGACATTCTTAATGTGAATAATGTAGGACTACAGTTCACATTCAACATCCAAAAGAAAGAAATTGAATTTCTTGACACAAAAATCTACGTCAACAACAACAAATTGGAGACCACAGTATTCCGAAAAAAAACATCCACGAACAGTGTACTTTATGGAACGAGTTTCCATCCCATCTCACTGAAACAAAGCATTCCCTACGGGGAATTTCTCCGGATGAAACGGAACTGCTCGGAAGAAATAGAACTGGAAAACAAAATCACTGAAACCAGAGACCGCTTCATCCAGCGTGGATATAAACGGGCAGATATAACCATGGGCGAGCAAAAAGCAAGAGCCAAAACAAGAGCTGAAACTTTGATACCTAAATGCAAATCCACAGAGAACAATGGGGAAGAAAAACCACGACTAATCTTGACATACTCAAGAGAGAGTTACAAAATCCGTCAAATTCTGATTAAGTTCTGGAATGTACTGAAAAAGGACAGCGAAATAGGATCGTTAATAGGGGACAGACCTCTAATCACCTATCGAAAAGCGCCCTCGTTACAAGATACATTAGTAAATAGCCACTTCAAAAAGGAAATCAAAACTTTGAGTTGGCTAGAAAAACGACAACTGGGCTTTACCAAATGCACAACATGCAAAGCATGTACAATTGGCCAGAACATAAAAACCTTGAAAGATCCAAAAGGAAGAATTTTTGACATCAAGGACAAGATAACGTGTGAGTCATCATTTGTAGTCTACCAAATTGTCTGCTTCTGTGGTAAGAAATATATCGGCTCCACTATCTGCCCACTTAAAAAACGAATACTTGAACATACCAGAGCCATCCAGAACAATGACATGAGTTACGCAACGGCAAAACATCTGAAGACACACCCTGGCAAAACATGGAAAAACATGAAATATTCAGGAATTGCCTTGGTGGGAGAAAATGAAAGAGGGGGCGATCGAGTAACAAGACTAAGACGCCTCGAATCAAAACTAATTATAAGGTTTAAGACCAGACAGCCGCGAGGCCTGAACATGGACGAAGAACTTAGCGTACACTTATAAAAATTCTGTTCTGGAAGCCCTCTGAACACTCCTTTACAAACAGCTGATGGTAAATAGTCCCTGTTTTCTTTGAACACTGTTTACGTAGATAACTATTCTTTTGACCTTTATTTCCACTAGCTGGACAAAGCAAATTGATATGACCTAATGCAATAGACAAGTCTCTTTTTTTTTAACTTTGCGCAAACCCAGCTGTTGATCAAGGTTTATGATGACATCACTGAACGGAGGCACTAAGCCTCACATTGGCCACTAATAATGGAAAACTTGGGTATAAAAATAACCACTTCCCACTTGGACACTCAGTCCCTGACTTCCTCATTGGTCCTAAATCGTCAAGTATTAAGTGACGACACTTATAAGACTATATTGACCAAACAACATCCTAAACGTTCAAGGATTGCCATTATATTACCGCGATCCGGCTGGGCAAAAACGCACTGTAAGATATAAAAAATGCATTAAAACTACTGCACCCACAATGCACCATAATTGCCAAGTGGAGTTAGCCAGTATAAATAGTAGAAACAAATGATGGACACGTGTTTGTAACCGTGATCAAGGACAGTGTATCTGTCTGAAACGCGTAGGTGGGGAACCTACATGAAATAAATAATCAAATCTGATACCTGAGGTGGTGTGTGGCGTCTTCTTTTGAAGAGAACTTTGCTTTACTCACAAATTTGCGAGGGTGTCCTGAACCTCGCCGCCAGCACCAGCTTTTTGCTGCTCCTCTCATATTGGGACGCTTGCTGAACAAATATATATATATATATATATATATATATATATATATTAAACACACAACAGGTAAGCCACACGAAGAGAAGCCTCAAGAAGTTCAAGTTATTAGCATTTATTGGTTCCACAGCTTGCCAGCAGACAGTCAAAACCCTTGCAATCTTCAATAAAATAAAATCAGCCTGACGCGTTTCAGGAACTCTGTCCTTTCATCAGAGGCATGTTCAGAAAGATTACAAAGCAGTTTGTGGGCGCGCACATTCATATTTAATTAGTACCTGCCTCAATGGGCGTGGTTTTCCGCTAGGCCTTCTGGTCCTAGTAGTGCGTGTACCTTCCTCCCCAGGTGGGGCACTTGTAATCCCTCAATTTTGAACAGTTTTCATCCAAGTGGAAAGAAGCTGTGCACTGGATGCCGTCTGCCCTGCTTTGTGGCTGTGGAATAATGCCCAAGACAGCACCACCTGAGTTGGCGCCGTACCCGTCTTCTTTTCAATATCACAGGCAAAGATTCACAGCCTGCATGAACCCGCCTCCAAGCGGTGAGCTTCTCTTCACGGCCTGGCAACGGCCGTATTTCCATTAAACACACAACAGGTAAGCCACACGAAGAGAAGCCTCAAGAAGTTCAAGTTATTAGCATTTATTGGTTCCACAGCTTGCCAGCAGACAGTCAAAACCCTTGCAATCTTCAATAAAATAAAATCAGCCTGACGCGTTTCAGGAACTCTGTCCTTTCATCAGAGGCATGTTCAGAAAGATTACAAAGCAGTTTGTGGGCGCGCACATTCATATTTAATTAGTACCTGCCTCAATGGGCGTGGTTTTCCGCTAGGCCTTCTGGTCCTAGTAGTGCGTGTACCTTCCTCCCCAGGTGGGGCACTTGTAATCCCTCAATTTTGAACAGTTTTCATCCAAGTGGAAAGAAGCTGTGCACTGGATGCCGTCTGCCCTGCTTTGTGGCTGTGGAATAATGCCCAAGACAGCACCACCTGAGTTGGCGCCGTACCCGTCTTCTTTTCAATATCACAGGCAAAGATTCACAGCCTGCATGAACCCGCCTCCAAGCGGTGAGCTTCTCTTCACGGCCTGGCAACGGCCGTATTTTATATATATATATATATATATATAAACCAGAAAATCCAGCTCCCCACAGAGTCTCCATGGAAAGCAGGCACGGACACGAAGTGACTTTGGATTCGGCATTTATTTCATGGTAAGGTCACCCTTGATCCCGAGCACAAGGAGAGACGCGTTTCAGCCTTCAAGAAGCCTTTGTCAATCTAGTTTGGCAATGCCAATTTCATTACTTAAGTAGCCCTTCCCACTCGCACATTTAGTAAAAATGGACAACATACTCTCATGCAGCTAATCCCCTTACATCCTATAACATGCTTTACAAAGTCTGCTGCTCTTCATAATTATAAAATGTAGGTAAGGCGCAACAAATTAATAAAATGCACAATGCATCTTTTCAAATTTGCCAAGTTACCATCAAAGCAAACTAAATAAATAAAAAGCATGTATGACAGATTAACTAATGTTCTGTGGTAAAAATCACAGGCATTTATAAATGTTTAGCCAAACTGAAATCCTGTTTTGCCAATATATCGTAAACTTTGTCACAAGATAATGTTTAAAAAAACAATGTTTAAAAATGTGCTGCCGTTTTTGTTAATTAAATGTCCACAATAACTGTCCATAGTCCCCATAGCTCTTGTGAGCTCTCATCAGTTTCTGCCTCAACTCGACATCTGATCCTGGTCACAGAGGAGAGGTAATCTCTGCTCTAATCTTGACAAAAAATGCTGCGTGGAACCTGGGGATCGGTGCAAGATTTACGCGCATTGGATCTTGACAATGTTAAATACATTACTGCCTCAGAGTGTTTGAAAGCGCATGCTGGAAATCCTTCAATGTCTTCAAATCCCACAATGCAGCAAATTCATCAGTCTGAAATGTACAATACTGTGTTTCAGAAATGAACGAGTCAGTCTTGGAGAGGCATATCACACCCGGGCCAGGACAGATAAATGCCTTCTGACAAAAACGGCAGAAAAGAGTTTGAATGGCACAACCTCGGGATAACGGGGGACCCATGTGTAAAATGAATAACGCCATCGCCACCTCACCGCATCAGCATTGTAGCGTTTGCGGTGCCCAGTCACCAGTGTGCGGCAAAATTACAAGCAAGGCATTTCTTGTCGGCGAGGATATCGGTCCATGCTGGCAGTCACGAAGACCGCCCCGCTCTGAGACCCGCATCACCGTGGCAGTCATCCTCATTCTTTATCCAGGTCGCGCAACTGGGGGCTCCCCAGATATATATATATATATATATATATATATATATATATACACACACACACATAAATATACATATATATATATATATATATATATTTTATTTCTCCAAAACGCCCTTGCGCTCAAGAATGCACTCGACAATGCTCTCGTCCTTTGTGTATTGTTAGCCTTGCTGCAGCATGCTTTCTCTCTGTCCAGACTTTGCAATCATGTTCGACGCGTTTCAAGGCATTCGCCTCTTAGTCATGAGCTTCACACAAAGGCACGGAAGGATCACCTGTTTGTTCATTTCATTTTAATTGTTGAATAAGACAGCCCTCAGTGGGCATGGCTTGCAGTAAACGCCACATAGCATGATGGTATTTGCAGTTCCATAGGTAAGTATTAGTATCACTCCTTTAGTAGGCCCCATGCCCCTGTGTCAAAAAATTAAAAGCTGTGTAAGGTCCTTTAGTAGGTAGGGACATCTTGAGATTGCATGCTTCATTTTGCAAGAGAACATTGTGACTAACGGAAAGCGATTTTTTCCTTCCATTGCCTTTCAACTTCTGAGAAATGGTGCACCTCTTGTTCCCGTGGCTCAAGAAGCCGTGTATAATTTTTTTCTCCAAAACGCCCTTGCGCTCAAGAATACACTCGACAATGCTATCGCCCTTTGGGTATTGTTAGCCTTGCTGCAGCATGCTTTCTCTCTGTCCAGACTTTGCAATAATGCTTGACGCGTTTCAAGGCATTTGCCCCTTAGTCATGAGCTTCACACAAAGGCATGGAAGGTTCACCTGTTTGTTCACTTCATTTTTATCGTTGAATGAGACAGCCCTCAGTGGGCATGGCTTGTAGTACACACCACATAGCATGATGGTAATTGCAGTTCCACAGGTAAGTATTAGTGTCACTCCTTTAGTAGGCTCTGTGCCCCTGTGTCAAAAAATAAAAAGCTGTGTAAGGTCCTTTAGTAGGTAGGGACATCTTAAGATTGCATGCTTCATTTTTCAAGAGAACATTGTGCCTAACAGAAAGGGATTTTTTCATTCCATGACCTTTCAACATTTGCGAAATGGTGCATCTCTTGTCCCCACAGCTTGGGCAGCCGCGTATCATTTTTTTCTATGAAACGCCCTTGCACTCAAGAATGCACTCGACAATGCTCTCGGCCTTTGGGTGTCAGACTTGCTGCAGCACGCTTTCCGTCTGTCCAGACTTTGCAATCATGCTCGGCACATTTCAAGGCATTCGCCCCTTAGTCATGAGCTTCACACAAAGGCATGGAAGCTTCATCTGTTTGTTCACTTCATGTTTATTGTTGAATGAGACAGCCCTCAATGGGCGTGGCTTGCAGTAAACACCACATAGCTTGATGGTAATTGCAGTTCCATAGATAAGTATTAGTGTCACTCCTTTAGTAGGCCCCATGCCCCGGTGTCAAATCATAAAAAGCTGTGTAATGTCCTTTAGTAGGTAGGGACACCTTGAGATTCCATGCTTCATTTTGCAAGAGAACATTGTGCCTAACTGAAAGGGATTTTTCCCTTCCATGGCCTTTCAACTTTTGAGAAATGGTGCACCTCTTGTTCCCGCGGCTCGTGTAGCCGCGTATCATTTTTTCTCCAAAACGCCCTTGCGCTCAAGAATGCACTTAACAATGCTCTCGCCCTTCAGATTTTTTCTGCAGCACGCTTTCTCTCTGTCCAGACTTTGCAATCGTGCTCAACTCGTTTCGAAGGCATTCGCCCCTTAGTCATGAGCTTCACAAAAAGGCCCGGAAGGTTCACCTGTTTGTTCACTTCATTTTTATGGTTGAATGAGACAGCCTGCAGTGGGCGTGGCTTACAGTAAGTGCGACATAGCATGATGGTAATTGCAGTTCCACAGGTAAGTATTAGTGTCACTCCTTTAGAAGGCTTTGTGGCCCTGTGTCCAAAAATAAAAAACTCTGTAAGGTCCTTTACTTGGTAGGGACATCTCAGTGTAATATAATAGTGTTTACCCAAGTGGGCTGTGGTGTCACCAGAAAATATGAAATAATAATTTGTCCATGCCAAGAGAAGTTGCCCTCTAACAGAAATTGGACATAGAAAAGAAAGAAACAAGAACAGTCAAAATGTTATAGTAAAAAAAAATCAGATAGTAAAAAATCCTTATCTGTGATATGTTGAACACCAAATGGATGCTTTGTGAAGAAAATGGTAGGGAACCCAAAAGAATTTGTCAGTTTGATCCGATGGGTCCCTTCCTGACAGTGCGCTTTACTGCTGTGTAGGTGTATTCCTCGCAGCCTGCTCTAATCAATCAAGGATGGGTACAGACTACTGTTTCTCGTGCGAAAAGGTTTATTAGTGCAACTTGTCCACTATTCTGTTCTTTTCCTTGTGGGAAAAGGTTTATTAGTGCAACTTGTCCACTATTCTGTTCTTTTCCTTGTGCGAAAAGGTTTATTAGTGCAACTTGTCCACTATTCTGTTCTTTTCCTTGTGGGAAAAGGTTTATTAGTGCAACTTGTCCACTATTCTGTTCTTTTCCTTGTGGGAAAAGGTTTATTAGTGCAACTTGTCCATGATTGCGAGTTTCGGCCAAGCCAGGCCTTGGTCACATGCGTGCCAAAAATTCAAACACTTCCTTAAGCAGTACACATGTGATGACAGGGAAGTAATGGCCATTAACAAAGGCCTATACATTGGCAAAGTACTTATGGTTGACAAAATTGCAACTAGTGAATTATAGGTTGTAAGCTTCTTAATATATAGATAAGATAAAAGCTTATATATTATCGAAAGGCGTTCTTAAAGGTAATTATTGATATATGTAGAGTGATAGAAGAAAAGAGTAAAGTGCAAAACAATCCAAATTCAATTAGTGTATGGTTGATGGTCATATATGCTGATGTAATCAAATGACATTGATAACAGTTCATATTTTAAAAATAAATGCAATAATGCTGATGGACTTGTCACAATTTGTGCAGAATCGTCTTATTCATGCCGTATTTTTACATGTGAAAATTCTGTCCAAAGTGGGCACAATGATAAATTCAAACACTAGCAATTATTCCTATAGACTGTATCACCAATATCAGTATCTTAATTACATAATGTAAATAAAAAATCAAATCCAAATATCATTGCAGCTTTCAATTATATAAGATAAAATTATATGACAGATACTTTCTGTACAAAGCAGAGTGTTATCTCCCCAATTCATTCTGTCTGTGCATTGTTTGCTTTTGTTAACCATACCCCTGAAGTAAAATATGTAAAAGTGTAAAAGATATAAAAAAGAAAAGTGCTAGCCAGCTGCCGGTATTATGTAAACTCTATCATTCTTTTCAAGCAATCCAAATAGGAATCTATGAAGCTATAGAAAAGTCCTCACTGATATTCAAACAATTCGATGACATGGTGTCAACACTAAGGATTTATTGTGTCTCCAACTGTCTGAGCGAAGCTACTCTATTGCGTCACGGCCTAAGATTGGGAACTGAATCAACCACAAAGTATTTCAGACAGTTGAGGTTGTTGTTGTGGTACTGCTTGAAATGTTGAGCCACAGGACAGTTGTGGTCAGAATCAACAATTGCTCTGAGGTGTTGTAAAAATCTAACATTCATCTGCAATTTGGTACTTCCCACATTCTGTAATTTGCAGGTGCATTCTAAGATATATACAGCAAAGTCAGTTTTGCATGTGTAAAGATGAGCAATTTTGACAGGCTTGTCACAAAAGCCATTTACGTAATGAGAAGTATTGGTCACATAGCAACATGCGTTGCACATGCTACAGTTATGAAAAACAGTCCTAGCTAAAATCCAGTTCGTGGTCTGATAACCTCAGGGCTACTGCTCACCAAAGCATTACTCATGATGGGGGGCCTCCTGAAACCTATTGTAGGTTTTTGGGGAAGTTTATATCCTATTGTAGGATCATTAAGAATAATGGGCCACTGCTTTCTAAGAGTGGATCTGATTTGTTGTTGTTCTTTGCTAAATGATAAATGTATTCTAACATCGGTGTCATTTTTAGCGGAATTACTTTCTATATTGTTAGTAGTCAGACTGTCCCTAAATAGAATAGACTCCCTACTGTCATGATTTACCCTTGAGATTGCATGACCAAGGGTTTTTGTTGGATACCCACGGGCCAAAAATCTCTGTTCGGCCTTCTGTTGGCACTTTATTAAACTGTGTTCCTAGCTACAATTTCTTTGCAGTCTTAACATTTCACCTTGGGGGATACTATCCTTAAGATGTCTGGGATGAAAACCATTGGAATGTAATTTTGAGTTCTCATCACTACTAGACCTGCCCCTATTCTTTGTGAAGACATATGTCTTCCGGGAAATTGTTCCAGATATCATACCAGCTGTACCTCAAAACGTCTGGAACTTCAATGGGGGCTACTTTTGCCCCCAGTCTGGCCTGCATATATGTGGGCCAGTTCGAGACCAACTTCATTTACCATCCATCGAATCTCTTCCAGGGGAATATTGTCCTCTGGAAGAGATACATCGATGACATTCTGTGTATTTGGAGGGGCTCAGAGGAAGCACTCATGGAGTTCCTACTGTGGCTTACAATCTGGACGGTTGGTTAAAATTCACATGGAGCATGAACCGTCACGAGGCCTCATTCTTGGATCTAGATATTAAAGCAGAGGAGAACAAACTTATAACCACCGTCCATCAGAAACCGACGGACAAAAACTCCCTGCTGCATTATAGATCTTACCACCCCAGGGGCCTCCGGGACAATCTGCCGGTAGGGCAGTTTTTTCACTATCGACGAAACTGTACTTCTAATGCAAGTTTCTTGGAACAAAGTGAGAACTTGTCGAACAAACTGCTCACCAGGGCTTACCCCCAGAAAGTCATCAAACAAGCCCGCAAGCAGGCCCTCAACACTCCTAGAGAGGCCCTTCTAGAATGAAGTAAGAAAGACCAGGAGGACTCTATACCTGTGGTCACCACATTCGGTCCATGTTCTACCAGGATCCCCCAGTGAAGTACCACCTCTGTCAATGGCCTCATATAGATGTTAAACAAGGTGGGAATCAATGAAGATCCCTGAGAAACTCCACACTGCAACGGTCATTGATCAGAAAAAGCACCCTCTTCAAAGACCACAAAGACCTGTCAGAGAGAAAGGACTGCAACCACTCTAGGGCAGTACCTTCAGCACCCACCTCCCTGAGTCTTTCAATCATTATATGATGATTCATAGTGTCGAAGGCTGCGCTGAGATCTAATAGAATAATTGCAGCGCAGCCTCCGTTATCCAAGAACTTTCTTGCTCTCTTCAAGCACAGCGAGAAGAGCAGTCTCCGTGCCCTGATGATGCCTGAATCCGGTCTGAGTCGGGTGGAGGTAATTATACTCCTCAGGATGACCTGACAGTACAGAATTAACATGTTTTTCTGCCAGTTTACTCAATCCAGGCAGCAAAGATATAGGGTGATAATTAGACCAGTCGTCAGGGTCTAAGTTATTTTTCTTAAGAAGGGCTTTAACTCTGGCTTGTTTCCAGGGACCAGGAACCTGTCCCGTTAGAAGAGATGCATTTATCACATCCAATATCACAGGACAGACTATCTCCGACACTAAGTTAAGAGTAGCCGGGGGGGCTGGGTCAGCTTGATGCATGGGTAGTAAGACATTATTATCCAGAGCCCTATGCTGAAAGCTGGAAAAGATGACATGAATCTTGGTGGGAAAAAAAGCTGGGTAATTCCTCACACCGCTTTTGAGCATTTTGATCTTCATTAGAAGGGACATGAAGAGTAAGAAGCGATTTCAAAACTTTAAAAATTTCAAAAGGGGAATTAGAGGCTGCGGTGATCTTTCCATGATAATACCTAGATTGATCAGCTTTTATTTCATTTTTATAGAACTTCATAGTTTCTCTATAATTGCTCTTATTCGATTCTGAGAAGTCCTTCCTCCATCTCCTCTCAGATTGCTTACATGACTGTTTAAGCTGTCTCAAAGTATGTGTGTACCATGCTTTCTTATTTGAACCTATTCGGTGGCAAACTTCTTTTTTCGGGAGAACAGCGTCCAGAGAGGCCTCCAGCCAATTATTAAAATTTTCATTTGCTACCATAGGATCCGGGTGAAATGCTGGAATAGCATTACTAAGATTGGTCACCCAATCATTAACCAACAGTTTAGACCATGTACGCCCGAACTTTTTTGTTTTAACAAAGCGTTGAGGGAGCTCTTGAGGAGTCCAAGTAAAAGATAACAATAAATGGTCGGACCATGGAACCGCCATGGATTCTACAAAAATAATGTCTGTAAGATGAGTAAACAAAGGATCAAGCAAATGTCCCAACTTATGGGTGGGAGCAATCACTATTTGCTTCATTTGAAAAGTATCCAGACAAGCAAAAAGATCCTGCACTAGGGAGGAATCCGGATCATCAAAATGTAAATTCAAATCACCCAGAATGGAGAAATTAGAAGAAAGGCTGGAATCATGAGTGACTACCTCTGGCAGATCTTTACAAAAATTGCCTAACGGTCCAACATCTTCAGGAAATTGCACTCAGCACTTGCCTCACGCCTACAGCAGTCAGCTCTCCTCTGATACTAATATACACTCTGTAAAGTAGGATGAATTCTGTAATATTAAAGACAAGAGCGGATAGGGTCGCCAAACTCAATGGCCTGGCCCAGGTGCTTTTTAAACAGAGCATCCCGCTTTTTGCTGGGAGGCTATCTAAGCTCTTCGACTACTGCCTATGGAGTTCATCCATTCCTGACTCGTGGCGTGGGGCAATTATCCACCTCATCTGCAAAGGGGGCTCCCAATCAGATCAAAGCAACTATAAACTGATTGTGCATCTCGATAATAAGTCCAAGTACTATGCCAGCCTGCTCCTGAAGGACCTGAAACAGTGGGTGGAGTCAAATGGACTTTCCCAATGAATCGAACAGGATTTACAGCTTAGTACGGCACACTAACTAACTTGTTAGCTATATCAATCATGATGCACTTGACTAATTCTGGATTTCCGGTTGCATAGCCGTTTGTCATGCATTTGTGTATTTTGTGCTATTTGGGCTGCCCTATTACGCTCTCATGTGCGACTCACAACTGGCATTGTCTGGTAGTTTTGTTTCAATCGGTTGCTTAGCAACAGCCTGTTTGTCCATACTGGGGATCACACAGCATTCATGGATGCTCTGTGGAGGCTGATTTTATCTGAGGTAACTACACAATAGGAGTATTATCTTCGCAGCCTGTTGCTGGTGAAACTGGGATAGGCGCACTGTTCTACTTGCTGCTCAGCCAGTATGACTGTGGAGTGGAATGTTGGTGTGAGAGGTGACTGTGGAATGTTGGATCAGTGAGGATGTCAGTTGGTGGATGGGCTGTGTTATAATATGGCTTAGTCTGTTTTCTCCTTCTAGCTTATGTGTCATGTTGCATGTTGGAATGAGGGGTCTATGACATACTATGGTTCTGTTTCAGTTATGTTGCTGCAGCCCCTGATGTGTACATGGGGTTCCTTTGCTCCCAATCAGATCAAAGCAACTATAAACTGATTGTGCATCTCGATAATAAGGCCAAGTACTATGCCAGCCTGCTTCTGAAGGACCTGAAACAGTGGGTGGAGTCAAATGGACTTTCCCAATGAATCGAACAGGATTTACAGCTTAGTACGGCACGCTAACTAACTTGTTAGCTATATCAATCCTGTTGCACTTGACTAATTCTGGATTTCCGGTTGCATAGCCGTTTGTCATGTATTTGTGTATTTTGTGCTATTTGGGCTGCCCTATTACGCTCTCATGTGCGACTCACAACTGGCATTGTCTGGTAGTTTTGTTTCAATCGGTTGCTTAGCAACAGCCTGTTTGTCCGTCCTGGGGATCACACAGCATTCATGGGTGCTCTGTGGAGGCTGATTTTATCTGAGGTAACTACACAATAGGAGTATTATCTTCGCAGCCTGTTGCTGGTGAAACTGGGATAGGCACACTGTTCTACTTGCTGCTCAGCCAGTATGACTGTGGAGTGGAATGTTGGTGTGAGAGGTGACTGTGGAATGTTGGATCAGTGAGGATGTCAGTTGGTGGATCGGCTGTGTTATAATATGGCTTAGTCTGTTTTCTCCTTCTAGCTTATGTGTCATGTTGCCTGTTGGAATGAGGGTTCTATGACATACTATGGTTCTGTTTCAGTTATGTAGCTGCAGCCCCTGATGTGTACATGGGGTTCCTTTGCTCCAATAAATTTCTCTTCAAGTGTTCCTGATGTTCCTGACTCTTCATTAGGACCTGATTACTTCATTTTGGCAACGAGGATGGGATGTACCCCGCTTCATCAGTGAACTTTCTGCTATTCCTGACACGCAGCTCCTTCAAGGCGCCGTGAGCCATCTGGCACAGTATGCAGTAGGTGCCGCCATCTTGGGTTTGGCGGTAACACCTGGCATGCCATCCGATGTGCTTTACTACCTCCAGGAAAAAGGACGTTGCAACCAGTCTCAGTGTCGTGCTATGTGATTCACTTTACTTTCGGCGCGTGGATTGTTAATTTTTACTCACGTTTCTTTCAACTGTGAATTTCCGGCTGAATACACTTTTCAACTTAAGGTACTTCTGTTAATGTTTTCAACTGCCTGTTCTTTCGTATTTGAGGCAAACGCAGAGATAGCTTCCTTTTACCCAACTGTTTGCTGACTGTGGGAGTATTATTATTCTTGTTTTTTCTTTTGCAATGATGTCTGCCCTGTACCTAGTGACTGTTTGGCACTCTGGAAGACTTTCAGCTGCGTTTACACTCATCCTTGTAAACTTTGATTCTTTGAGCTGGAAAGAACCTTTTGGCAGCATTTGGCACTTCGGGTGAAGAGTCGCTCATCGGATGTTCCCATGTATACTCGCTCAGTGTTGCATATTTCCTGTGTTCTAATGCCGTATTTTGCTTTGTAGTGCTAGTGTTCATTGTTTTTTCAGTTTCTTTGATGCATGATTCTTTTTGAGTCAATGCTTTTCCGTGGGTGTGTTTTATATTTCGCAGAGGTTTTGAATGATCTTTGTGTACACTTTTTCTGTTGTGTGCTTGCTTTTTGCATTCATGAGATGTTTTCTTCATGTTTACATGTTTCTTTATTTCCTGTAGCTCTTATAGTAAGGTGTTTGTTTGGAATGCTGCAGTTATTTGTGTGATGTCTCCCACTTTTACGTGGTTATGGGTTGGTGCTGTATAATCACTCATCGTAGTACGGATTCCGCAGAGTGTGTTTTTTTTTCATTCTCTGTTGTTGCTGGATGTTCGGTTGTGCATTTACTCATGTTCTGTGTGAGCTCCTTTTCACACTTAACACCCTAACTTATGGCTTTGAGTAGAGAGACTTTATTGGGTAAAGTGGGTTGTTTTTTGTTCCATGTGGCGTGCCTTTTCCACACATTCCACCCCATTTTTGGGTGGGGGAAGTGTTGAAGTTTTTGGGAGTGTTTCCCACACATTCCATCTTGCGTTGGGGAAGTGATGAAGTTACTGGGTGTTGTGTTGTGCCATGTGGTCTGTTTCCCACACATTCCACCCCGAATTGCGTTTGAGGAAGTGTTTTTTGAGGTTTCTTTACTGTGATGTTGTATCTGGAACCATTTTGTTCTGTTTGAGGTTCTGTGTGGACTTATATGTCTACCTTACCAACCTTACTATGTGTAAGGGTGGAGGGCAATGTTTCTGCCATTTGTTCCCTGTGGAATGATCTTCCACAGCTTCCAAGGTCTTAGAATGGTTTCCTACCACGTCTTCTAGTCTGTACTCTTTCGATCTCTTGTTGGCCTGGCCTGGCCAGCCAGCTTGATTTGGTATTGGGGTTTGGTTGTGTTTTGTGGCGTGGTAGCATGTGTGTTATCATGGTTTGTTTAAGGGAGCGTATGATTGTTTTTGGATGGTGGAAAGGGTGAAGTGGTGTGTGTATAATTGCTGGATTGAGTGGTGTGTTTACTTCTTCCTAATATTTATTGTTTGTTATCTTTTATACATGTATATCGTCATCTGTACATGTATGACGTTGCTTTTTCTCTGATGCCCGGTGTTGCATGTAATTACTTTATTGTCATGTTTTGCATGCACCATTTATTTTGTGATCCTTTTGGAATTGATTCTCATTTGAGTAAAGAAAGGGAGCTGTGTCATACCTGCTGCACAGCCAGTGTGACTGTGGAGTGGAATGTTGGTGTGAGAGGTGACTGTGGAATGTTGGATGATTGAAGATGTCAGTTGGTGGATGGGCTGAACAGCAGGAAGGCTGCTCCTGGAGGGGCTCTACCTTGTAGCATCATACTTGGAATAAACCTGCATGAAAACTACTTGAACTGGACTTTCTTCTGTTCGCAACACATGCCTTTAATTTGGCTTTGTTACAGTGCCTGGTGCTTTCTGCTTGTGGTGACGGGCCCACCTGGGGGCTTTTCAATTAAGGTACTTGTTGGTACTGGCTAACTCCTGCTGTTCTGCTTGCATATTGGTGGCAAGCATACCTTTTGGTTTCATTTTGTTGTTATTTTATTCTTTTTAGTGCTTGGCTGCTTTTATGCTGTGTTTATGCATACTGTTTCATTGCTATTTTTGATTCTTATAGTCAGCCTTTTTACAACATACAAGCAAACCTACTGTCTAAAGGGTGATTTAGTTATGTACTTTTGAAAATGATTTGGTGGCTGTGGGGGCGGATGATTTTGAGCCAAAACGCAAATAAGCTATTCTTTTCAGTCATTCTTGAACAGGAAGGTCCTCAATATTTTACAATCTTCCCATGGCAGTTTGGCCTTCAGCTGAAGCAGGGGATTGGGATGAGTTTGCAGAGGCAGTTTCACGTCTTAAATTCAAATTCTTAAAAGTGCCTAGGGTTCTTCTTGAAATATTTACTTTTTTTATGAAAGAACAATCTGCTAATGAATCTGTGAAGGAGTTTACTTCCACTTTGCGGTCCCTGGCAGCTTTCTGCAATTTTGGTTCATCTTTAGACACTTATTTGCAAGATCAATTTATTTATAGTTGCTTTTCTAGAAGAACGCAAGAAAAGTTTTTATCCTGTAGAGATCCTTCCTTCAGTGAAGTATTTGCTCTTGCTAAGAGTATTGAACGCTCCATGGTTTCCACACATCTGATGGCTCAAGAGGTTTCTACTATTGCTGTGTGTGTGAATGCTGTTGATTATTCTTAGTACCTGGATTTGGTACATGTGAAATATAAAAATGTAAAATCGGTATCTCTAAAAAGTAATGCTAACCAATTTTGTTACAGGTGTGGTTCAAAATCACATTTGTGCAATTTTCCATGTTGTCCTCCTGTGGGTAAACATTGTACCAAACGTAAAAGGACTGGTCCTTTTTTATAATGTATACAGAATGGGTGAACATTCTATGAAAGTACACAGCGTTGAAGTTGTGGACAGGGAGGATTCTTTAGATTTGTCCAATATGGTTCTCAGTTTGGAAGTTGATACTGACAAGAAGGGTAGAGTCAAAGATCCTCTCTGTCAGGTGATATTGGTTGATGCTCTTGCAGTTTATATGATGTGTGATTAAGGGCCCCCTATTACTATGATTTCACATACCCTTTTCAGTGATCATTGGGGTAGCCTTGTGCCTTTGAAGCAGTCTGATGTTCTTCCTAAGGCTTATAGGGTATCAGGAGCTAGACATGCTTGGTTACTTTGAGCAATTTGTCACATGTTTGGGCATAAGAGTGTTTACAAATGTTCATGTTGCCATTAAGGTGAGGCATATAATTGGATGACACGATTTGGCAAAGCTAGTTATCATGCTTGTAGCAAGTGATGATCCACGAGTTAAGGTATTTACAGTTTTGGTATCTATGGTGCACATGCAAGATCAGCCCATGGTTGAGAACACGTGTAAATTATTTCCTGAGATTTTTAGTAATACCAATGGCTATTTGAAGGACTAGGTTCATACAATCAAGCTTTAAAAAATGTTTTACCTATAACTCACAAGGTGTGTCCCATACCTCTGAGAGTAGAATTAAAGATTTTACTTGATCAGATGGTCAAGGTTGGCATTATCAAAGAGGTTGGGCCATCTGAATGAACGAGGCCCATTGTATTGGATGTATGACGTTACAACGCATACTTTTACAACGCCTACCTTTACAACGCAATTTTTACAACGCAGGATCCATTACAACGAATACCATTACAACGCATGTTTTACCAACGCAGATACCTTTACAATGCATACCATTACAACGTAAGTATTGGTAAGTATATAATATTTTTTTTAATGTAAATTAATTAAAATTATTTTAATTTAATTTAATTTAATTAAATTTAATTTAATTTAATTTAATTTAAATTTAATTTTACTTTATTTTTACCCTGTACCCCTGTACCCCAAAACCCAAACCTAGCCCTGAACACTAAAAATACCCCTGTACCCCAAAACCCAAACCTAGCCCTAAATCCTAAAAATACCCCTGTACCCCAAAACCCAAACCTAGCCCTGAACCCTAAAAATACCCCTGTACCCAAAAACCCAAACCTAGCCCTGAACCCTAAAAATACCCCTGTACCCAAAAACCCAAAGCTAGCCCTGAACCCTAAAAATACCCCTGTACCCCAAAACCCAAACCTAGCCCTGAACCCTAAAAATACCCCTGTACCCAAAAACCCAAACCTAGCCCTGAACCCTAAAAATACCCCTGTACCCAAAAACCCAAACCTAGCCCTGAACCCTAAAAATACCCCTTTACCCAAAAACCCAATCCTATAACATTTTTACTATAATTATATACTTACCTATACTTACGTTGTAATGGTATGCGTTGTAAAGGTATTTGCGTTGTAAAAAAATGCGTTGTAATTTTATTCGTTGTAATGGATCCTGCGTTGTAAAAGTTGCGTTGTAAAAGTAGTCCGTTGTAAAAGTTGCGTTGTAACGGTTACATACCATTGTATTAGTTCACAAAAAGGATGAGGACATTAGGCTCTGTGCTAAGATTCGCAGTCTCAACAAAAATATTATTGTAGAGTGCCATCCTCTTCCTAAAGAACTTATAGATAATATTGGGGGGCTACACTCTTTCTCTTTTAGATTTCAAGTCTGCATACCACCAGATTCTCTTAAATGATGCACCCCAAGAACTTAAAATGTTTGTGACACCTGTTAGTTCATTTAAGTTTTTAGGGCTCCTTTTTGTTTAGATTCAGCATCCAGCATTTTTCAGAGGTTGATGAATGCTGTGTTGGGGTGAATTGTTCGTATTCCAGTCTTCCAGGGGAATATCCTCATCTTTGCTGAGATGTTGACTGATCACAACAGGATTTTGATGGATGTTTTTGGTAGGTTTAAGGAGTTTGGCATTGTTTTGAGGGCTGCAAATGTGGATTGAATGTTCAGAATGTGGACTATTTGGTGCATAACATTAGTCCCAAAGGTATGCCTCAGAAATGTTCTCTGATTAAAGCCATTCAGGTTGCCCAACCACCCAGGGACAAGGACTCTCATACATCTTGTCTGGGTCAGAGTGATTATTACTCATGCTTTGTAAAATAGGATGCATTTGAGTTTCAGCCTCTGAGAAATTTATGGAAGAAGGGGTCCATATTTATTTGGGAGATGAGGTCTATGAGGTCTTTCAAACAGTGAAGAGGATTGTTATTTCGCCCCCAGCCCTTTCTCTCTTCATGGCTGGGAGGAAATCTGTAATTACTTTTGATGCTAGTCAAGTTGGGTTGGGAGTGTATTAACTCAGTCTTACCAGAGAAAAGAGCATACCATTGCCTTTGCTTAATGTTTTCTCAGTTCAGCTGAATCTAATTATTGTACCATTGAACCTGAGGCATTGGCATTAGCGTGGGCTGTGGAAAGATTCAAGAAATTTATTTGGGGTTCACGGTTTGATATGTTTACCAACCACAAACCTTTGTTGCATCTTCTGAATGGGAATAGCTCAAGGAGATCCGTTCCTCTCCTGTTGAGGATACTTTCAACGATGCAGGACTTCAATTTTTCGCTAAAGCATTTTCCTGGTGGTAAGAACATTAGGGCTGATTGTTTATCTGGGTCGCAAGTTCTGGATGAGTCTGTGACAGACTCTAGTGGCCATGAGTGAGTGGTAGATTTGGTTGAGGACATTTTAAGTGGCACAGGTACTGTGTTACACAGTGCATGGGTTGAGGCTGTTCGGAGGGATCCTGTGGGCCAAAACAACAGAATGTGGAACCTGCCTTAAGTCCTTTTGTATAAGTATTGGAGGAGATGGCTGTTGTGAATAGTGTGTTGTTGCATGCAGACTCTTTTGGGACTCCTGTGTCTATGAGGGAAGGTTTGATTAAGGTAGCACATAAAGGACACTTAGGAGTCAGTAGTATATGTAAGGCTTTCTAATAATTTTATTGATGGCCAGCTATGGAGTCACAGGTTTCCAGATTTATTGATGGCTGCACAGCTTCTTTAATGTTGGGTAAGCATTGGAGCATGTGGGAAACGCCTCTGCAACCTGTGGCTTTCCTTGTTGAGGATTGCAGAAGGTAGCATTAGACTATGCAGGCCCATTTGATTTGCTTCTATCATCACAAAGGTACATGATTGTCTAGGCAGATTAATTTTCCAAGTGGGTCTATTTAGACTCCTCATCCTAACACAGACTGCATTTTTAAAGTGTGTATTTTCAATTGAAGGTGCTCCTAAAGAACTGGTCACGGACAATTGCACTCATTTTGTGTCACGCAAAATGGTGTTGTTTGTTAGTGTGCAACAAATAGCACACATTAGGGTAGCAACCCACTCTCCTACATCTAATGGTCTCATCAAGTACATGAACAGATTTCTCAAGGATGGTGTGCAAACGTCATTGGCTATAGGTGCTGAGGTGAAGTTGTTTTTGGAGAAGAAGATTTGGTCACATCTGTTAACAAATCATAGTACAACTGGTGTTTGTCCTTTTGTGCTTTTGCACAAAAGGTTTCCCAGGTGTCTACTCTGTCCTGGCTGGGTCAGAGATTTAAGTAAAAGCACAGTTGAAGATTGTGGTTCAGTTGCTGTTAGGGTAGCGCCTAAACAGAGCCATGTTAAAGAAAATTTTAATGGGAAGAGTAGAGTGAAAACAGTTTATTTGAAGAGAGGTGATTGGATACTAGTTAGAGTGCCAACCAGAGTGAGGAAGGGTGAGTCAAGGTTTTCTTCACCTATTCAGGTTGAAAAAGTGTCCAAAGGTTCTGTGTTGTTGCTGAACAATGGTTGGTGGAGTAAAAGGGATCTGATTAAGGATGTGATTAAGATTACTGGAGATCAGGCAAAGAAAATTCACTATGTAAGGTAAGGTAAGGTAAAAAATTATTTTATTCTATTTGGTTTAAATCATAAAAAGAGGGGCTTAACCACTAAAGCGCATAAACACATAACACATAAAATTCATGAGCAAAGTACAAATTAGTTATTAAATTCTCTTTTAAAATTTGTGATAAAAACTTTTTTTTTTTGGTTAAAAAATAGTACAGTTGGTGCCTTTGGTCTTGTAACATTACTTGCTTTGCCAGTTCGAGTTCTCTATCTCTCTTTTCTAGTTCGTTTGCAGCTACACTCAAAAACGTTAATGCTTTACATGCCAATTGCACAGTTGACCCTCCTAAACATTTTATTACTGCGGATCCGCAAGTCCTTATATGTTCTCTTTTCATTAACGGCCGCAAAAGTTCTTTCCGTTTGGATGATAATGCCGGACAAATACAGAGTAAGTGGAGCATTGATTTGTCTCCTTGTCGCAAAGGCGGCAGTCCATTGAGGGCCAGGTGCGTTTCCGTTTTGGGACTAGATCTTTAGTTGGGTACACACCCAGCCTCAGTAAGATCAGTTGCTGCTTCATTCGATTTGCAAAATGTTCTAAAAAGTTATGGTTGATGCTTTAAATTTATATAACATTTTATATGTTGGCAACACAATCCACAACACAAAACCTTAGTTTTTTTATAAGTTTATGTATAGTTGGTTTGAGTCTGTGTATTCTACTAGTTTGTTTATCAGACGTTGGAGGCCATGGGGCGTTTGGGATAGCAGCACAATGTCATCGGCGTATTGCAAACTTGCTATTCTCACATTCCCCAGTTTATGAGGATCACCTAATGTCGAACGTAAGTTGTAGTCTAGATCGGCTGTAAAATTCACTATGTAAAAAATCTCAGTGTGGGTCATGGGCATGATTTTGAGGGTGACCAGCAGAGTGTGGGTTTCTTCTCACCAGAGGATAGGGCCTCTGATGCAGGCGTTCAACATCATTCTACATCAAATTTGGATCTTACTAATTCAGAAACTCACTGCTGCAATAGGCTTGTGTGTGGTGGACCATTTCAGCTTGCAGAAAGCACCATTGTGGGTACATCACCTCTGTAGTCCAAGGTTTTTTAGGAATGTAGGATTGCAAGCCAAGTACAATGATTTCTTGGTTTATTGAATTTGTGTTTTGTTGCCAAAGGGGGAAGGAGTTGTACATGCTTACACTTTTAATTAGGGCTCTGGGTGGTCTTATGAAGTGGCGCTCTCGAGCTTGTGTGTGCAACGTCTTGAGAGTGTCTCGGACCTCACTGTTCTTTACAGATGTGTTATGTTGTGAATTGTATGTTCAAGTGCACACTGTGAGGTGCTGTTGTCCTTTAAAATAAAGAAGCGTTCCTGATGCGACTGGTGCATCGATTGAGTCAGTTTTCCCTGGCTCTTTGAGGTCTTGACTGTGTTGGCTCCTAATCTGTAACTGGTACAAAGAAGTTTAAAGAAACTATTGGAACCTGTGGCCTTCATTGGTATTGGAAGTTACTTACGACAACTAGCCAAGCGCAAGCATGCATGAGCTGTTATCAACTCATATCAGCCTGCCTCCCCCTCCATATACCTCACCTGTACATATTAAAACAATTTGAAGATAAGATTCATGGCCTTTAGTTTGGGGGAGCGGCTATTCCTGAAGCATCTATCTCAATGACAACGTTCTATGGAGGGAATCGAAATGTAGGGGCTGCGGGCAGTGTGATCAATCGCTTCAGCATGCCCTGTGCCACTGCCCAGCCCTCTTCAACGAGCACAAAACCAAACTATGGTGCTAGTGGAACCCTCTGGGAGTACAAACCTGCCAACAGGACATTATTAAATTTCTAAATCCTGATAACACTAGTTTAAATATCCAGTTAACCAAATTCGACATCCTTTCATATAAAAGGTTTCGGGGCCCAGGGGTTTTGCTAGGTAGTTTAATAGCATGATCCCTAACGATAACTCACTTCGGCTCAGCCTGTTAGTTAGTCCCTGCACCAGCACTTTATGAGCTACATCCTGAGGGAAGCTGTCTCTTGTTTGTTTATATTCTGGTTAAAGCTCCAGTGTGATGAATTTTGAAGGTACCAGTATTAATCAGTTTTATAACTCTGGTGCTTTACAAAGGTTATGTTATGTTAATATAACCTATTGAGCGCACACATACCCTAAGGTGTCTTGGCGCTAAGGTACTACAGTAAGCCTTGGAGATTCTTGCCTTAATTCAGGAACAGTCATGTCTTCAGACTCTTTCTAAATAAGGCTAATGAACTTGCAGACCTGATGTTTATAGGAAGTGTATTCCAGAGCTTTGCCGTGCCATAGCCAATGTTTGGTCCACCCCAGTTAGAGGTGCGAATCCTGGAAACCAGCATAAGTTTGGTGCCAGTAGATCGAAGCTGTCTATCTGGGCAGTATCAAGACAAAATATTCTTTAGGAACATATGTCCCATGTTGATCAAGGCCTTAAAAGCTAGGCAGAGAATCTTAAACTTTGCTCAACTTGCTACAGGAAGCCAGTTGAGTCTTAAGATTTTGGTCGAGACTGACTCATACTTGGGCAGATTTAAAAGGAGTCTTGCGGCTGCATTCTGCACCATTTGCAGTTTTTTCTGATGTTATTTTTGCATATTCAGGTGCAGCCCATTGCAATAATCCAATTTTGATAATACTAGTGCAGTCACCACCATCTTCCTAGAACCCATAGGGATATAAGGAAGTACCTTTCATGGTTTCTTTAGCAAGTAAAAAGTGGTGGATACCGTTGCATTCGATTGCTGGGTGAAAGACAGTTTCTTATCGATTAGAATCCCCAGATTTTTTGCTTTTTCCACTCGTTGTGGCAACTCTCCCATCTCTGTAGGCCACCAGATGCCATCCCATCTTGGTTGAAGGTTGCCGAAAATTACTATTTCGGTTTTCTCTGAATTGAGTTTAAGATAATGGTTGCACATCCAGCTATTAATTTCCTGCATAGTTTCTAAATTGTAGCACCAGGGAGTCTTGCTCTTTATACGCCACTACCACAATCTGCGTGTCATCGGCTTCTGATGTTAGACTAAAGCCGAACTGCTGGATCAGAGGAGCCAACTCTGACAGGTAGATATTAAAAAGGGATGGACTAAGCGATGAGCCCTGTGGCACCCCACATGGCAGGACATAGGGTGTTAATTTAAAACAACCCAGAGTGACTGTTTGTGTTCTTTCAGTCAAAAAAGATGTTAACCAAGACAGAGCTAGACCCTTTACCCCTAGCTTTCTCAGGCGAAATCGCAGCAGGTCAGAGGATCAGAGCAGCGGCTCCACCCCTGTCCATAACTGTCCTGATTTCTTCAGTGGCTTTTATCAAGGCCGTTTCCTTGCTGTGTTCTGGATGAAAACCAAATTGTGAGGGATCAAGTAGATTGTTTTCTTGAACAAACTGCGCTAGTTGTTTATTAATGATTTTTAGCAAGGAGACCACAAGGCACCACTGCTTTTACAGGACCAAGCACGTAGGAAAGCATCTCAATAATGTGAGTACTTGTGAATGAAAGTTTCAATAAAGCTGTCTCATCACAGAAGAAGTGGTTGATTGTGTGGGACCAACAGAAGGAAAGCCTAGAAATGAGTACAGAGTGTGATATTACATCTAGAAGTCCAAACAGCCATGTTCTTTCAGCCAACAAGACACACAGATTCTTATTCATGATGCTCGAGTAGCGTAGTGGATTGCAAATGGCCACATAGCGATCTAAAGCCATGACTGCCAGGAGATTGAGTTCTGTAGACAGCACGCCATTGAAGCCATACATTTGTAGAAGACATTTTGAATGAGAAACATATGTGCCACCCAAAAAGATGCTGGCCAGCATTTTAGGGAAAACAATTGTTGTGCAAATGATGTCCAGACATAATAAATTTGTGAGGAAGAAATACATAGGTGTTTGCAGGTATGTATTAGAACAGACAATGGTTACAATAAGCAGGTTTCCAACCAGAGTTACAAGATAAATGAGCAGAAAGCAAATAAAAAGAAGATTTTGCAGCTCTTGACGACCCCCAAATCCCAGAATAAAAAAATATTTTGCCCAAGTCAGATTTTCTTCTTTTATTTGTCTAGCGTTGGACTCCTGCAGGGTGGTATCCTAGTATAAGCAGCAAAGAAAGAGACATATTGTGAATATGCAATGCATTGTGCTGAGAGGATTGGGTAAAATAATAGACACAAATAACATTTCTGGAAGAGAACCAGTTTTAAATTGTCAATTGACAAAGGCACCAAGACCCTTGTAATAGTATGCAATTGTGACTTTGCTTAGATTTCATCCTATTTTTCTTATGAACCAGGTGATTAGATTTACATGATTTATATTTGAAAAGAACATATTTATTTTTAGGTGGTATGTTGCACTTCTTGCTTTTTCATCCTATCTTGAAGGATAAAATCATGTGCTGCCCAACCACCTGAAAATAGTAACTCAATAATTCATAAAACATTCTGCAGCACTCATAAAAAGAGGAAAACACCTCTCATGATTGTTTTTGTGCAGGAAGGTGCCCTTCCCTGCACAAAAACAATCACCCATACAATGCAAAAACAATCACCTATACAACACGGACACCCTTGAACTATAGCTCTAGGGGTCTGCGTTGGGGCATGGCAGCCCATTCTGCGTCAGCGCTGGGGAAGTGGACAACGATTCTCCGTATCTATGAGATATGGTGCATTGGAATGTATGACGTTACAACGCATGCTTTTACCACGCATGCTGTTACAAGGCAGGTTTTACAACGCATACCATTACAACGCATTACACTTGGGGGTGCTGGATAGTGAATAGTTTAATTTACTATTCCAACTCCAGTCCCCATGGATAGTAGGGAAGGTGTTGGATAGTAAATTAAACGTATTCCCTATCCTAGAGCGCCCCCTAGTGTAATGCGTTGTAATGGTATGCGTGGTAAAACCTGCGTTGTAACAGCACTGCGTGGTAAAAGTTTTGTTGTAATGGTTGTAAACCGGTGCATTGCTGTCCTTTTCCCCTGTGCTCACCTAGAATGGGCTTCCATGTCCTTTTCTTTTGATTCCGGACAGTGCAGCAAAATTCCTTGCGGCGCTGCCCTGTGCCAAAATCTCACTAATGAGGCCCAGAGTTCGGGGCTGAACCTGCGGAAAGAGCTATGCCCAACAGGTAAAAATCTGGTAGTACAGCACAAACTAATCAGCCCTCAGGGTCTCAAGGCACTGGGGGCCGCCAGGGAGATTAGGCAAGCTATTGCCCAGAGAGTCATGTTGCTGGGCTGAGCTGCCGTCGGCGATCGAACCGCCATCCGCCTTGGACGCTGCACCACACCTCTCCCTCACATAGCACTTTTCACAGCCATATAAGGGAAGAAACCAAAAATCTCAAAATGGTGCACATGTTTCTGAAAACACTCCAGCTAGCTTGCTCTAGCCGGCACTCAAAAGAACTAATTAGTGTTTTAATGTATGCAAAGAGTCAGAGAATGTTCTGTAGGCAGTCTTTTTTGTTAGCAAAAATGGCACAATGCTTAGTTGTGAATATGGCCAAGTGCACTTTTATCTTCAGTACCAGAATGTCTTTTTCTGACTTCATTGTGCTAAAACGTTCTCCAAACCTAACTTTCCTTAATGTGGGAGCATAAAATTAAACATAAACTTTTTTTGATGTAAAGTTACTTTTGTGCCCTGAGTCCTAAAGTTGCTCCGCGTTTAAAGGAAAAAAAACATGAAAAAACCTATTTGAGATATACTAAACAGATGTAATACTTTTATTGTATGCTTGAGGAAGAAAAATTCGTAAAGAAATTCGGGGCATATTATCAAGGGATTTATCTCTGCTTTTTTGGCTTTAAAAGCCAAGAAAGCGAAGATAAAATGATCTCCCTATCAGCAACAGGGTGCTAACACGCAAATTCGCATGTTAGCACCCTTTTTCTCTACGCTTCCCCTTGCATCTCTAATGAGATGCAAAGGGGGCGTTCCAGAGAAAAATAATAGGCGAAATGTTGTTAAGCGACATATCTCCTATTATCAAGGATATCGCTAACCCTGTTAGTGTTAAAAAAAAAGCAGCGCTAATCGCGGTTAGCACTGCTTTTTTTACACCTGGTATTTTCCTGACTTAGCCATGATATCCTATGGAAGGTGGATATCATGGCTAAGTTTGTGAGCCTCTATCATCAAGCTAACGCCAAACTTCGAGAGATTATCATTGGTTTTCCAGCGATAATCTCTCATTTGGTAGTTAGCGCAAGGATTTTTATCACTTCTGAGATAAACATTGCTAATAGCAAGTTATCTCAGCGATAATTTCCGGCGATGCTTAGCGATAAAAAAATCGTTGCAAAGCCTAGTTAGCGATAAATATCGGTACTCGTTGGTAATATGCCCCTTCATTCTTTAAACAAAATCCTATTTCAAAAGCAAAGGGACCCAAACAAATGGATCAATATTAAAGCACGTGGAATGGCCATTAGTAACAACTATTGGGTATTAACAGTCTTTACCCGTTCTGACCATGAAAAATTAAACAGATATATTTCAGGTTTAACATTTTATGCCATATTCTTACTTTTCCCCAATGCTTTTTTAAACTCTGTGTTTTTCAGACTATATATGATGGGGTTACATAGTGGAGTAACAGCAATATATGACAAAGACATGTATTTGTTATTGTATTTTGAGTATGCTGATGTTGGTTGCATGTAGGTAAAACAGAGAGACCCATAGTATAAGATAACCACAGTGAGGTGAGAGGCACACGTGGAGAAAGCCTTTTGCCTTCCCTCTGTGGACTGTATTTTCAAGATAGAAGAGATGATGTAAATGTAAGATGCAGCAATGAGACCACAAGGCACCACTGCTTTTACAGGACCAAGCACGTAGGAAAGCATCTCAATACTTTGAGTACTTGTGCATGAAAGTTTCAATAAAGCTGTCACATCACAGAAGAAGTGGTTGATAGTGTGGGACCCACAGAAGGAAAGCCTAGATATGAGTACAGTGTGTGGTATTACATCTAGAAGTCCAAACAGCCATGTTCCTGCAGCCAATAAGACACACAGATTCTTATTCATGATGCTTGAGTAGCGTAGTGGATTGCAAATGGCCACATAGCGGTCTAAAGCCATGACTGCCAGGAGATTGAGTTCTGTAGACAGCACGCCATTGAAGCCATACATTTGTAGAAGACATTTTGAATGAGAAACATATGTGCCACCCAAAATGAAGCTGGCCAGTATTTTTGGAAAAACAATTGTTGTGCAAATGATGTCTAGACATGACAAGTTTGTGAGGAAGAAATACATAGGTGTTTGCAGGTATGTATTAGTACAGACAATGGTTACAATAAGCAGGTTTCCAACCAGAGTTACAAGATAAATGAGCAGAAAGCAAATAAAAAGAAGAATTTGCAGCTCTTGACGACCCCCAAATCCCAGAATAAAAAAGGATTTCGCCCAAGTCTGATTTTCTTCTTTCATGTGTCTAGTGTTGGACTCCTGCAGGGTGGTATCCTAGTATAAGCAGCAAACAAAGAGACATGTTGTGAATATGCAATGCATTGTGCTGAGAGGATTGGGTAAAATATTAGACACAAATTAAATTTCTGAAAGAGAACAAGTTTTGAATTGTCAATTGACAAAGACCCTTGTTATAGTATGCAATTATAACTCATCCTATTTTTCTAATGGACCAGGTGATTAGATATGGATGATTTATATTTGAAAAGAACATATTTATGTTTAGGTGGTATGTTGCACTTCTAGCTTTTTAATCCGATCTCGAAGGACACAATTATCTGCCACCCAACCACCTGAAAATAGTTACTCAATAATTCATAAAACATATTATTAGTTAGACTGTAGCAATTGGCCATAAGCATTTTTGCAATGACACAATTACGTGTAAAGAGCCTACACACATATTTTAACATAAAACCAGCCATGAACACATAAATGTAAATGTGGGATACTTGTAAAGCGCACTGTTACTCTAACCGAGTGTCCTGGCGCTGTAGACCTCTGGGGAACCTGTCCTGGTTTTCCGTGTTAGATGGTCCCTTTCTGGGTATCTCCAGGGTGAAACCAGGCATCCCCGGCGTCTGGGGGCCGTTGTAGAGATGAGGCAAGCTTAATGCCCAGAGTTGCCGAGTGTGTTCCCTGGTTAGAGTAGGCACTGAGGCGAGAATTATCAAGTCCGTTGACCCTGGTCCAAGATCCTACCGCGTCGGGAATTGAACCCTGGTCCCGGGCCGTTCTCTGCTTACAAGTCTGACGCCTCTAACCAGTGAGCCACACCACTCCACTCATCTCACACAACTATCTCAAAACAGTTGCACAATTATTATTCACACAGTGCCCAGCCCTCCTGCTGGATGTTGTCTACTTGTGCCCTTGGTGTTATTTACACTTAGGTAAACTAAGTGGAGAATCCTTGATGTGATGGCAGAAGTATCATAAGATACTGCAGCATAATTTAGATTGGTGAGTGTTGGCATTGATTTAATACAGCCATAGCTGGGGGGACTGAAGCAAGCTACACCAAGGGATGTTTGACCACTATTTTGAATTGTGTAGGTTCCTGGGAGGAGCATAGTCCCTTCTGTGTTGGCTGTGAGTGGGTAGGGGGAGCTGCTAGGCATCTTTTCAATGAAGAGTGAGCTCACTAAAGAACAGAACTGAGATTGTACATGTACTGAATTGCCCTTTTTATAAAGAATAATCTTTCGTTCATGGCACATTGAAAGTTACATTTTGAGATGATCTAATACCACAGATCATTTTCATGTTAATATTCAGCCTCTTACATGGTTTATACTCAAAGCAAGGTCATTGTGTTCAGATGCCTCCTGTGCAGCATCAAAGAATGTGGGTTGTGACACTTATCACCTGTATTGTAATCAGAGTTGAACTGCACCCGAGTGTAAAACAGGCACTCAAGATTATTCCTTTATAAAGAGGACAGCAACCAGCTAGTGAGTGCACACCAAACCATGCCAGACTTTAATGTATAACGTAGTAAAAATAAAAGATCTAAGCACCTGATTTAGAGTTTGTCAGATGGGTACTCCATCACAAACATGACAGATAAACAGTTCCCATTATTATAGGCATTAGGATATAATGCAACTTGATGAGGCAGGCTGGATATATGTCTTGTTTGTGATGAAGTAGCTAGCTGCCAGCCAATAACTGGGCCCTAAATTATGGACGTACAAAGTGAAACAACATAACCAGGTTAAAATGTAATCCATTTGTTAGAACTTGCTGCAGCCTAAATGTCAGAATGCATTAATCAAAAAGGCCTTAACAACAAAACAACAAAACAACCTCTATTTCATCCCCAGTGGTTCAAGCGGAAATCTGTTTGACAGGAAAAAATTACGACTTTGTCCAAAACGTTACCCCAACCCACTTTTAGCACATGTCATCTGATTTTGAGAGTAGCTCCAGCTCTGTACACAGGACTAGGTGAGCCTGATAGTGAAATGAAAAGAAATGAAAAGAGCATTTGTAAAGCGTGGTAGCTACCCTCAGGCGTCCTAGCGCTGCAGACATCGGGCTGAGTACACTACAGTTCAGGCTATTCTGGTTTGTTGAAAAGCAGGGTTTTTAAGAGTTTGCGGAAGGTGGTTAGTTTGGGCTCAGATCTGGGATGGATGGGGAGGAAGTTCCAGAGTCTGGCCGAGTTGAGGGAGAACGAGCGGCCTCCACATCTTGCTCTCTTGAACCTCGGTGTTACGGCCAGAAAAGAAGATCCGTATCTGAGCTGTCTGTTTGGGTGATAGGCTGTTATCAGAGTTTGGTTAATGGTGGCGCCTGTCTTCCAGAAAGCATGGTGGGCAATGCACATTGCTTTAAATTCGACCCTTTTCCTCACTGGAAGCCAGTGGAGGTCCTTTAGTCTGGATTTGACCGGGACTCGGCGGGGGATCTGGAGAAGGGTTCTGGCTGCGCAGTTTTGAATGATCTGCAACTTGTTAAAAGTTGTCTGGGGTGGGCCTAGATAAAGGGCGTTCCCGAAGTCCAGATGAGATAGGATCAAGCCCTGGACCATTATCTGTCTGGCATGGAAAGGCAGCAGAGGAAGGGTTTTTTGCAGATACCTGAGCAGCCCAAAACAGGTGGCTGACAGTTTGGCTGCTTGGTAGTTGAAATTAAGGGATTTGTCGAGCCAAATGCCCAGGCTTTTGATCGTGTCTTTGTGCACAGGGGCTGGTCCGAGGCAGGGGGCCAGAATGGATCGATGGTGCTATAGATGGGACTCCCAAGGAGCATGAGCTCCGTTTTGGCCCCATTCATTTTGAGGCAGGAAGATGTCATCCATTCAGTGACTGCTTCCAGGCAGTTTTTCCGACAGCTAGGTGTGGCTTGTGTGGGGTTGAGAGCCACCACAAGCTGAGTATCGTCCGCGTAGGCGACAATCTTCACTCCAAAAGGGCAGACGATCTTGGCTAGGGGGCTCATATAAAGATTGAATAATGTAGGGCTCAGGGAGGAGCCCTGCGGCACCCCGCAGGCGAGAGGCTTGCTAGGGGAAACAAAGTCACCCTCAAAAACCTGGAAGGAGCGATTGGAGAGGAAGGACCTGAGCCAGATGATTGCCGTCTCTGATATTCCCTTACTGCTAAGTCGGTGTAGGAGGATGTTGTGACTCACAGTGTCGAAGGCGGCACTTAGGTCGAGGAGGATGATAGCTGAGGAGCCTCCCTGATCTAAAATTCTCCTGGCCTCCTCCGTCACTGCGATCAGGGCGGTTTCAGTCCCATGTAGGGGGCGGAATCCCGTCTGATTGGAGTCTAGGAGATTGTTGGTTTCCAGGAACTCAGTTAACACAGTGTTGGCATGCTTTTCCAGGATTTTACTAAGCCACGGCAGCAGTGAAATGGGTCGATAGTTGGTGGGGTTGTTTGGTTCCAGATTGGGTTTTTTGAGGAGAGCTTTGACCATGGCTCGTTTCCATGGAAGTGGTACGATGCAAGAGGATAAAGAGGCATTAAGTAGTTCCAGGATGGTAGGTAGAATGTGGCTAGTGACTTGTAGTGAAGTGCGAGGTGGTGCTGGGGCATTGGGGGAGCCAGACTTGACCTGGTGCATAATGGATTCAAGTGTAGAAGTGTCTAGGAGGGGGAAATGGTTAAGTGTGGCTGAATGCTTGGGCTCTGGATTGAAAGGTGTCCGGGGTGGAGTCACAGGATGAGAGAAGGAAGTGTAGATTGTTTCGATTTTATGAAGAAGGAAATCTGCCAAATTGTTACAGCGGGTTTGAGCATTTGAGGGGTCTCGGGGTTTTTCTGGAAGTTGCAGGAGGGTTTTTGCTATGCGGTAAATTTCCTTGGGTTTTGAGGCTGCCTCAGCGATTTTTTCCTCAAAAAGGGACGACTGCGTGCATTTGATTCTGTCCTTATAGGTTTTAATGGCTGCTCTGTATTCTGATTTCCTGAAGGGAGAGTAGTCAAGACGCCATCTCCGTTCCATCTTTTTGCAAGTACGTTTCAGTTCCCGTAGTTCTCCTGAGTACCAGGGGGCAGCCGCCTTGCTGCGTTTGGGGTTAGGACACCTGACAGGGAGCACAGAGTCAAGTGACTCAGAGATCCATGTGTTGTAGTTCTTGTTGGCCAGAGTAGGGTCGGGGTTACTAGGTGGTTTGAGGGTTTCAAGACTTGCCACCCATTTGGTTGTGGAGAGGTTTGTCCAGTTACGTTCTCTGTGCATTACTGGGGGCTGGGGAGACTGTGAATTTTGGGTGAGGCAGGACAGAGGTATAAGGAAATGGTCCGTCCATGGAAGGGGGAGGGGGTTCCCGACTAGAAGATCTAGGCTATTACTAAAGATGGGTTCTCGAAGATGACCTTTGTATGGGTTGTTTTGAGTACTAACTGTGTGAGCTGAAGATCTGAGAGGCTGGAGGGTAGTTCTGAAGCGATAAGTTCTGTAGAGTCATCAAAATGAATGTTTAGATCCCCTAGAAGGGTAAAGTTGGATGGGCTAAATGCTAGGCTAGCTATGATGGGTGGGAGGGTGTTGGTAAATTGTCCTGGGTTGCCAGGTGGATGGTATAAGAGTACTCCTCAGAAGGTGCTAGTGGGGGAGAAATCTATGGTAAAGGGGAGACTTTCACAATCTGGTATGGGGTTGGGGTGCTACGACATCCGTAGCAGTCTTTATAGATAACTGCTAGGCCTGCCACCCTCCCGCTGTTGTGGTCGCTGTGTAGGATTTGATTGCCTTGGGGGAGGGCACGGATGATATCTGGCTCTGAGTCTGTGTGCATCCAGGTTTCTGTCAAAAACAGAACATCGGGGTTTAGCTCCTCTAGCAGCATGGAAATTTCCAAAGAGTGTTTTGGGAGAGACCTGCAATTTAAAAGATACATGTTGTTTTTTGGTGGGGGGCTGAGATGGAATTGAACCCTGCAATGTGGGCATGAGGTGTATTGGCCGCTGGGTCCCATGAAGAGTGACATAAGGCAGGAGTTTCCGCAGCAAGTTCGAACTGTATGTCCTAAGGTGGGATGGTGAACGTGCAGGGGTTGTGGCCCCTGGCAACGGCCGGCTGCGGACGGGCGCAGACGGGCTTGCCTTTGGTGCGCCTTCGGCGCACCGCCGGCGCGCCAGCATCGCACGTAGTGAAGAGCATCTAGTTATATGGATGTGGCCAGAGCAGTCATCCAATGGCATTGCGTTGGTGTTGTGCAATTCCGCTCCTCCCTCCACATCAATCTGGAGAATCCCTTGGTGGACCGGGAAGGCGCGGGGAGCCGGGTAACAGCGGGTGTAGGCGTGCGGGTAAGTGGGGGAATTTCCTTTCAAAGCAAAGCAATCTCAGGCAGCAGTGCTTGGCGATTCAAATTACAATTTTTAAAAGTACCGGGAAGTGCGGCGATGTGTTGTTGCTTAGCGCGTGTCAGCAGCGCGAGTGAGTGAGCTTCTGTTTTTATGTGGTATCCAATGGCGTTGCGCCCTCCTCCACTCTAACCCGGTAGTGTTGTGCAATTCCGCTCCTCCCTCCACATCAATCGGGAGAATCCCGTGGTGGACCGGGGAGGCGCGGGGAGCCGGGTGTCAGCGGTTGCAGGAGTGCGGGTAAGTGAGGGATTTTCCTTTAAAAGCAAAGCAGTCTCAGGCACCAGTGCTCGGCGATTCAAATTACAATTTTTAAAAGTAGCAGGAAGTGCGCGAAGTGTTGTTGCTCAGCACCTGTCATGTATCAGGTTGGGGGACAAAAGATAGCAACAATATGTCCAGTGAAGAAGTATTGAAAACTACTGCTCCTCTGTGCATAAGTATAAGCTGCATCTACTCTCCAAGATCCAAATTTTCCCTAAAGTCCGAATTCCACCCTATGTCAAATATCCCCTCTTACTTCTTTCAGATACTATCAGTGTTAAGAAACCAACAACATTAGGTTAAAAATAGGATCAAGGTGGTGGCCCCATATCACACCCAAAGCATATGTGGACCTCATGCGCCCTCTCAAAGGTCCAAGTGCTTACCCTATGTGTAACTCTCACGGTGAAACGTGGTTATCCATGTTGGTTCATTCAGGAGAAAAAGCGTTCTACCCAAACCTCACCTTTCTTTAGTGTGTTCACTATGGAAGTAATGACTAACTGTGGGATATACTCTGGGTCTGCCTTGCGACAATTTAGCTCTGACACATATAATAGGCAATATGTCAGGGCATCTAGGTAAATGTCCTAGCTTGCCATATGCCAAATGTTGGGTCTAAGGATTGTCGTGTAGGTCTGACAAATCTATATAGGATATGCTCATGTAGTTCTGACAAATCTATATAGGATCTGCTCGTTTAGACAACATAAACCAAGGGTTTGGTGTCCAGACTGATTCCAGACACCCCCAAAGGATATGTTCGCCTGTAGCCCAGCTAGCTTACAGTGCTACTATAACCCCCCAACATTACCAAGGAGTGAATAGTTTCTGGCATCTATCGAACATGACAACACTGACCCCTCAGGGATCGTGGAAACAGTACAGTATTTTTCACTCGGTCACTCGTGTTCACTTTGTCTCAGAGAGATACACAGAATAAATGGTAGAGACCTTTTCAATGAGCATTTATTGAACCAGCGTCATTCTAGTATAAAAAAACATGTGCTGCAACTACCATGAGACAGAAACAGATATATACCATTACGAACACCGACAGAGGAAATAAAAGGTAGAATTGTACCATGGTGCTAAAACAGTGAATATATGCAGGAATATAGATACAAGGAAGTAATCATGCATACTTCTAAGATGCAAACACTAACTATATGTATCTAAGTGTACCTAGCATGTATGTAGGTGCACAGCCAAGAATCCCCCTAGGAAAGAGCCAACCCCATTGCCTGATAGGAGAGAATGAAGGACCCCGTCTTGGTCTTGATCTGGACACCCCACAAGGGATGTCACACCACTGCGTGCTAGAGTGTCTGCATGCAGGGACTTCAGCGTCTCATGTCAGCATGGAAGCTTCTCCTATGGTTTTCCAGGTGAATATGTGGTACTTATATACCCAAAAGGTACCCTCAGGGTGTAAGAACTGGGACTACCAGTTCTCCGAGGGTAGCTTGGCTCGAGCAGGAAGGCAACCAGGGGCTTACGTGTAAAGTAGCTACACAACACACTCATCCACTGAGACATTAAGTGGGCGCAATAATGGCGCTGCCGCCGCGGCCACCAGTGGGGATTCCTAGGCACTACAGGAGGGCGCCAATGGCTCCGGGCCGCAGCGGTGAGTCACCCTGACCAGCGCGCTCAGTTCTCAAAGCGCTAGGGGGCCAATTCAGTCAGCGCTCACACGGGGCATCAGCGTGAGAGCAGTCAAGCGCGTGAGTGGCAATTTACAGCAGCTCTTGACAGGAAGGCAGTCTCTGACACAGCGCTTGAAACGGGGACAAGTTGCAGCGCTTTTCAAGTCATGCAGCCAGTAATGCAGGCAGGGTGGAAAGCAGAGGAAGTCAGTCAGGGGGAGACAGGCAGGGCAAGGTAGGCCCAGATGGAGGCAGGGAGTGTGCAGGACAGCACAGTCCAGTACCTGGTCGATCCCCCAGCAGTCTCTGGTTGAAGGGCAAGTAGTCTTCTCGGCGCTTGGATGGTTCTGCGCCCTTATGTGATGGTTTCTTGAAGAGAGTGGGGTGGCTTGAGTTGGAGGCTGGATGAGTTTCCTCAGGTCACTGAAGAGGGTCCCTGGGTTCCCCTACCGCTGTGCCAGATCAGGGGGCTAGTCTAGGACACCTCACTCAGCTTAAGAGGCAGCACCTAAATCCTGTCACTCCCAGTGGCATAAGTTCCTGACTAGGCCCTCCCGCCTAAATCTCCTGCGTGGGTTCCCCAGGCCAGTGATGCCCCAACTGACTAGAAGTTTCCCTCCCTTTCCTTATATAGCGACAGTTGGCAGTAGGCAGTAGCAGTTGGTGTCACCTCCCCTGTTCTAGAAGGTTCCAGGAGCTTCCCTCATTCTAGCTATGGGCAGGCTGGCATTGCTACATTGTTTAAGGGTTCCAGCCAGCTCCTGGCTACTAGAGTGCACCTAAAAAGACCACGCTGCAGTAGCAGGGGTCAGTGGCAGCCATGTTTGGAGTAGAGAGCACCTGCACCTTAACATGGATTGGCCATGGAAAGGTGTAAAGAGACCTAAGGGCCAACGAAAAAGAAGGTGAGAAAAACGAGGCAAGGGCGAAAAAAATAGGGAAAGACCACCCTAGGGCTGACAGGTCTAACACAGGGGTACTACCTAGATGTGTCATGGTACTCTGGGCCTGTTGGCCAAAGATGACGATAGTGGTGACTTTTGAAACCGAGTTATTATGCACAATATGGTAATCCTGCTGTGACACTAAGAACCCTCATGCATAATAAATGGATCATCTAACTAGGTAAGAGGTCAGCACCAGAGCCTTTATGTAGAGCAAGATAGGACCAATGTAGGTAAACGGTAATGCAACTACCTAGGCCTATATTTGGGTACATCTGGGATCATAACAGGATTAGATGTAGCCTGTTACCCAATGATGGTGGCTTCAGGAGGGTCCACCACCCTGTGAATTCAGCAAAACTTTCAGTCCATTGTGGCTTCTGGTCACCACTCTTGCTGAGCAGATGTGAATCCATGTGGGTGAGGGTCCTTCTCTAGGCCGGGGCATACAACTCTGCTCCACTCATGGAGTTTGTGGAATTTGGCTACTCCGCACTTCACGGAGGAGCACGGAGTTCCTGAATTCTGTCTTCCTGGGTGTGAAGAAGATTTTTGTTCCTTTCACATGCTAAAGATATGTTTTGGGGCTCATGAGCAATCTCGGCCTGCTAGAGATCTCCCATGATACTTTGTGCTAGTTTGAACTGCTTCTGGCTATGTAGTGCTGATTACAAATGAACCACTTGAGCAGCTTTTGTGCACCAGTGGAGTCATGCTTTTGTGTGCGAGAAGCCTACATTTAAACTATTTTTTTTCCAATAGGAAGGGAAAGCCCAAGAGCCTCCACCTTCTTGTTCCTATCCAGCAGACACCTCCCAGTTCTTTGTCCATCTCCTTGGCACTTTTCCTTGTGATTTGGAGCTGGAAGGAACACTCTCCTTGTCTGCTGCACATATATACCATTGGATTTACGTACTTTATATTTGTGATTTTACAAGTTGAAAACTAGTGTATAAGGGTGTTTTTTCTATTGTGGTGGGTGACCTGCAGTTTCAGTAGGGGCCTAGTTATTTTTTTGCATGTAATAGCTCTTCATTGTAAAGGAAAAGTTATGCACAGTTTAGTACATGTTCTCCATGTTTTTGATACATTTGCAATATTCATTCAATCCACTATGTGGCCTAGTTTGCCAATGGCCCTTCCAGCCAGTAGACCCAGTAATCGTCATGGGTGCATCAAACAAATGTTTCTGTGTTGTCTGTTAATTAAGCCATCATTTTGGCCATGGAGGGAATTGGGTTAAATTACAAAATGTGTTTCTTTGGGGGTATTGTAAGTTTTTTTCTGCAAACAGTATATAGGTGGGATAATTATATTTGATGCCTTTGGATGATGTGCGTTGTTGTAAAATGTTGTAGCCCAGTTCATTTTCATTTTCGGCATTGCTGAATTAATGATATTCTTTCTATGTTGACATGCTTTTTTTGGCTGACCAATGTGTGAGTGTTTTTCCCATAGGCCACCATTTGTCTTTGTTCCCCATGCCATATGGCCGGGGGCATTTTTGTATAGTTAGTGTCCATAGGCCTGTATGTGTTATGTGGCTAATGGCCATTTTGCGTATGCAGCCAGTGTGCTTTTGCCATAGGCCTAAATGTGTTCTTTGTTGTGGCCATGCTTCCTTGCTGGTTGTTGTGACCATGTGGCTGGTGGGCATTTTGTGTAGCCAGCCTGCATTTGGTTCCTATTGTTGCCATGCCTTCTTGCGGGTCGTTGTTGTGTGAACATGGTTCTAGTGGCCATTTTGTGTAGCAAGCCAGTTTGCTTTTGTCATAGGCCTGCATGTGTTCTTTGTTTTCCAGGCCTTCTGCGTGTTGTTGTGACCATGTGGCTGGTGACCATTTTGTGAAGGCAGCCAGTTTGTTTTTGCCATAGTCCTGCATGTCTTTATTTGTTCCCCATGCCTTCTTGCTCAATGTTGTTGCTGACCGTTTGGCACTGGCAGGCAACTTTTTTGTGCGTTCTGCAAGTATGCCTTTGTCATAGGCCTGCATGGAATAATTAGTTAGCAGTTTAATAATATGCTTGATGATAATTATACTTAGTTTATGTTTTTTTAACTACATTTTTTATTTAAATGTTTTTTTTTACATTTCAATTTGAATTTTTTATTCTCATTTTTTGTAATTGTTATTTTTTTATTGTAAATAAATTTTTCACATTTTCCCTTAGTCGGTCCATCATCCATCCATACATCCATCCATCCATCCAACCATAGGTGCACAGCCGCGCAACAGCATTCAGTTTTTAGTTATATAATTGAATTTCCCCCTGGTGGACACCCGGCTGGGGTGCACTTTAGGCTCTAGAATCATTCATTTGTGTCATGATAGTTATTAATATTCTGTTACTCCCTGGACAACAGTGCCTACCATAGGCGCACACTAACCTCCATTTTTTAAAGATTCCTATTCTTTTTACTCTTTTAGTTCCATGAGTGCCACAGGTGTCTCCTTTAGAATATATGAACATAAAGGAAAGAGCTCTATCATTCTGTATATTGGGTGTTAGTCTGATGGGGAATTGTGGAATGGTGATGTGGTTTGACTTTAAAGTGATTACCTAATACGAAAAAAGAACCACACTAATATTGCCTTTGTCTGTACTAATAAAAGCTGCAAACCATGCCACGTTTCACACTAAATGTTTTTCTTGCTTATTTGCTTTTAGGTGCACAAGACAAGAGAATAGACATCACCAGCAGTACTGCCAAACAGAAGGCCTGTGCAGTCAGACGTCAGTCATCCAATGACTTCCTCTCATACAGCTTGGTGCAACTGCCAACTCAGAGCTTTAAGACGGCCTCAAAGAAAAATACTTCCAAAAAAGTGATCAGTGAGAAGAAGATCCTTCCCATCAGTGGCATGTTGCCGTAAATCATTTTTGGACCAGCACATTGTGTGTCTGCCACACTGGCCTCTGGGAAGCAAGCTGAGAGCAGCACTCCTGCATCAACAGCACCACATCCACCTAAGCCTGGGACCATATCTGTCAGTGAGGCAGCCACTGTAATCAGGGTTGACACCGATGAGTAGTGATGTTGAATTGGATTTGTCCTTTTCACAAAGTAATACATAATTGTTTCAGAAAACAGAACAAGTGGACTGCAGCTGTAACCAGCATTAGTACATTTTCCTGATGCTGAAGCAGAACAGGAAGTTGAACTTCCTTCTGAGAACAAACCTCCTCTTTTAGAATCATTGGCTTCCAGATCTCCAGGAAAAGGAACTGTACTTCTCCACCATCTCATCCCAGCACCACTTCTGATGTTTATGATAGGGACATGGAGCGGACACCGGCAGAGTCTAGGGGGCAACAAGAGAGACAAGGGAAATGAAAAGCCCCTGAAAGACCTAATCTTATGGAAGGTGATGATGAGGAGGATGATGCTGATGATGCAGTCATTGAGGAAGGTGACACAGAGGAGTCTGACATTGCTATTCAACCTGCTCTGAGGGGTGGGCACAGGAGGCACCACCAGCTCCCATATTTGCAAAGCCCCAGCTGAGACCTGCACCAACCCGTTCCTCAGGAGAAGCAGAGAGGACATTAATAACACACCCACCTACCTTCAGTTCTTCTTCAGGCATGGGCACAGTAAAAAAATACTTCTCTCCAGTTTGGGATTTTTCCATATTTAGCAAAGAGGGGGAGCACATAGCAGTATGCAGCATTTGCCACATGAATGTTTGTCAAGTTAAGCCTGGTGTAAACTATGGTACTGTAGGTCAAATGACTCATATAAAAAAAATCACACAATCAAGTGGGAGGAGCACCTTTAAAAAATTGCTGAATGGTGTCATGTTGGTGAGGGGAGTGGGGGAACATCAGCTACAAGTCCAATCACAGTGGGAGGTGATCATGCGAAAAAAGAGGATGACTTCTTCACATAAAGCTGCCCTGTTCCCAGCAGTGCACCAGCAGTATCACCCACCTCAGCGACTTCACAATGGCACAAGACTTTGGGTGAGATGGAGACACCACAGCATACAGTGAATGCCCCACCACTATGCACATTGAGTCTACGACCACCACCTCCTTCTCAGAGGATGCCTGTGTCAGTGTCCCCAGAAAAAGAGAAAATCTAGGCTACTATTAGGGGCATGTTAAGGCAGGAGGGTCCCACAAGACAAACCAACTAACTGCACATTTGTTCAATGGAAAGCTGGCAAAACATTTAGCGCTGGACCTCCTCTCTTTTTCTTTGTGGAAGTAGTGGAATTCCCAGTTTATGGCAGCTATCTGCCTGAAATGGAAGGTACTAACTCAGACCTATTTTGCCAGATTTGCTTTCTAGGCCTGCATCATGATGTGCTGCAGTGGTTTTACAAGCTTTGCAGCAAAGTGGTGTTCATACCATCCACCTGACATGCTGAGAAGTTATCAGGTGACTGATTACATGTACATCACTGTACACTGGATCTCATTTGTGGGGTTAAAGCAAAAGATATCTGCAGGGCTTGGCCCTTAAGAAAGTTTAAAGAGCATTCGGTAGAATGCAACAGTGGCCACGATCACAATGGAGAAATCACATTAAGCTGTAAACATCATGGACAAATTTAACAGCAACATGTACGAATGGCTGTGACCTAGAGGTCTTAGAATTTGATTTGTTGCCATGGACAATGTCAGTAAAAAAAAAAGAAAAGGCCAGGTCAGACGGAGGCTGATTCAGGGTCCTGTGATTGGCACATTGCATGAACCTAGTGGTGCAAGACTTTCTGAAAAGAAAAGACATAATCAACAACATACTGACCACCTACAGAAGAATCTGCACTCATTTCAGCCATTCTTTCTATGCCAGGAGCCAGTTAAAGCCCTGATATAGGAGCTGCAAACACATTGGAGCTCAACCTATTACATGTCACAACACCTGTTTGAACAGTACAAACAGATCAATTACTATGCCATTCAAAGAAGAGATGGGCAGTTGGGAAAGATATGACCATGGATGTGGGCAAATGAGGCCTAGTCAAATGACTGATACAGAGGCTACTCCCTTGAGATTTTCACATGGGACTTTATAAAGGAGAACAGTATGATGGGCCAAGCTATCCCGTTGTCCCATCTCTCACAGGTCCAGGTAAATAAGGTGTCCGAAAGGTGCGCCCCGCAGGTGTGAATGAAAACACAGAAGTGCATGCATTGGTTGAGAACTTAATCCTTTGCTTATCCTGTAATACAAGGCTGAAAAATGACATAATTATGTCCAAAGAGTACATATGTGCCACACTACTTGATCCACGGTACAAAACAATTCTGCCCATTTTCTTTACTTTTTCTGAAGGGGATGTTTTTAAATAGAAGCTGTGGATTGTAGAGTAAGCCTGAGACCTGGAAGAAGAACGGCCGGAGCATAAAGTCTTGCCCTGCAGTTCTGGGTTGTCACCTTCAACTTCCAGAGAGGGCAGTCTTGTCTCACAGCAGTCAACAACACCATCAACCAGAACACTGGCAACAATAGCAACAGAAGGACCGTACCCAACCCCTGCATATATTGGTCTCAATAGTCAGGGCCTAATTCCAGTGTAGAGGAGATGGCAAAACAGGTTGAGCAAGTGGCAGCACCAATGACCATCCACAAGATGTTTCTGAAGTATCTGGATGATTCAAAATAGGTCTATGCGGATCAAAATCCATTGATATATTGGTATGGACAGATGTGCCAATGGCCAGAGCCCAGCAGGCTGTCAAAAGTATCTGACTTGTCCTGTGGCCCGTTTGTCTGCTGAGCATGTGTTCAGTGCAGCTGGTGTGGTTATTATAGTGAGAAAGACCAGTTTCTTGCCTCACTATGTGGAGAAACAGACAATGATCAAAATGAACCAACATTTCATACCACACACTATTTCTGAAACAGTTTAGGAGGAGGATTGGTCAGAATCAAGTATGTTAGCTGATCAACTACTGGGTAAACGACTTGAGTTGGAGGACAAACTCTACTTCTCAGATTAAGTGTGCCAGTGCCCCTATAGACCTTTTAATATTTTTCTTTTTGAACGTCTTACTTTCCAATAAAAAACAAAAGTAGCTAGTGGAACATTATTATTTTTTTTGTCAGCATTATGCTTCCCCACCATTTTTTATCACAAATATTTACGGATTGCAGTTGGACCAGTGTGCATCAAAGAAGCCTCTACAATTCCTATATGATATTGGAGACAATGCCAGACCCCCTTACATGCCTATTTCCCATACCATTTTGAATCACTCAGCACTAGCAGGTCTGCCCCTTAAGATCATTGATTTACAAGAGTGGTGCAGGCATCAAAGATAATACCTAAACTACCCATGCTTGGATTGAAAGAGGTACCTACAACTATTGCAATAGTGAATGACTGATGTTGACTGATGATTCATCATGTGGTGGCAGACAGTGAGGGAGGATGTTGAACTGTAATGTGGGAATTTACTTGAGATGATTGATTTGTAATGTTTGGGGCCTGAGAGATGGGCGATAATTGTTTACCTGGAGGCGATTTGCATACATGATTGGATACAAACTTACTTGGCAAAAATAAATAACCTGTACAGTCCACTCCTATGATCCTTCTGGTTCTTTCTTATCTAAGAAGGTTGCCCCAGACAATCATGATTTACAAGACTGCCAAATCCCAATCTGTTGCTTGCATCAGAGGAGAGATAGTCTACCTACCACTTGAATTGGAATAAGTCATCATTGCACCTGTGAGTGATCTGAATATAGGGCGATGATTAATGATTCATGTGGTGGCTGACAGTGAGGGAGGGTGTGTTGAACTGTCATGGGGAACTTTCTTTTTGATAATTGGCCCTTTCACACTTGGCCAGATTTACTTGTAGGGTTCTCTCATTTTTTCTGGTTCTTCGGAGACCAGAACAGTCACTATAGTTAACAAACAAAAACCTATGCAAAATACAGCAATTATTTGTCTCTACTTGTTCTTCAACTTAGCCCCGAAGTTATGGAACTCTATGCCCATACATCTCAGATCCCAAAATAATCGACTCCAATTTAGACGGGATCTTTAAACCTGGCTGTTTTAGCTTATAGCTGCACCTAACCCAGCTATATTTCCCCCTACTCTGTACTTTGATAACTAAGCGCTAAGACGCCACAGCATACACGCGCTCTACAAAAACCCTCATTTCATTTCATTTCATTCAACTGCAATGCATTAGACACCTATCTCACTCGGGTCATGATGACTAGTCTGGGACGGAGTTACTCCGAGTCAAGAGGAGTATGGAAGAACTCATGGTGTGAGCTGCAGGAGTACCTCATCAGCAGGTAGAAGCAAGAAACCATCGACTTCAGTTCAAAGTTAAACCTAGTTTTGAGGCCTAGTACACAGCTATGTGGAAAAGAGAGAGGTGTGTTTATTTGTCAAATGCAGCTATTTGTGTCTTTATGTGTGTGCTGGACTTGTGGCAAAAGTGAAACTTTGTGTCCCCCTCTTGTTTTTTTTTGCTCAGCCTCTGAGTGTTCTTGACACATGAACCTTACCTTCCTTCTGTCCTTCTCCTTGACTCTAAAAAACAGGTTCTGTTTTACAATCCTCAGGCCTTCTAGTCTCTTGCACGAATAAAAGGCGAAAGATGAGCTAAATTCTCCTTCTTACCTACCAGACGACTCACGAAAGGCACCCGAGTGTGATGGACATTCCAGAGGAGAATGCAGATGTGCCACTAATTTTGCAATACTGTGTCACTTTTCTTCTAACAGTCATATTTGTGGAATTGGGAGGAAGAGTTCACTCCCAACCTACAAGGCAGAACATTTAGATATCTGATAATTTGGGTCTCAGAGGCAGAAGGACTGTTTGCAATGCATTGAACTGTACTCTGTGATACCCATTTCTTTGTTTCCATCCAAAACAGATTGATAACTAATGATTTGCTGCTCATTGCCCATATTAATTTTGTCCTTGTGTGATGTTTGTCTTTGTCAAACCCTTCTCTAAATCCCCTTTCCCATCCACTCATCAGACCCTTAACCCTCTTTCCATGGGCTCTGTGATTTATTGAGGTGTGGGTTGATTTACATCGTCAATGGATCACACACTTGGATGAGGTGAAAGTAACACCAACGTACTACAGGATCTTTTGACATCAGTCGTCAGCATCATCATTCAGGCCTTGTGTTGAGTAACCGTAAACATCTCATCTCAGCTTGTCCACTCAAGACTTTGTAAGTTACTAGTAGAGCCCCATTAGGCACATTACTACTACTGTTATTTTCTGTTCGTTTTTCACTACCAGGAATTATTTTAGTGTCATCATGTATTATTCTGGTGTCTTTGTAAAGCTCAGTCTAATCAGACTAATCAGTCTAATCATTCTGATTAGTGCGACATGTGAACATCACCTTGGGGGAAGCGAGACCTCACTTGTGAAGCTGTGATGCCTCCCCTTTATTGCTTCATCTATATTCAGGTAAGGCAACTATTGAGTGAAGTGAACTCAGCCAAGAAAATTGAGGAGGCAAAAACTCCACTAGGGAACTTATTTATTTAGTAACTAGATTGTCCACACTCCCATAAATAAGTTTGAATGAACATTCACAAGCTCTTTGTAATTCATTAGCTCACACTTTTTAAACAAGGTGGAGCAAATGTATGTTACATTTGACAACATGAACAGATCTGGGGTGCTGGATAGTTACAGGATTTAGGCCAGTAACTAATGATGAGATAACAACTCTCATCCAGCAGGCCAAATCAGGCTCTCCCTACAACTCGCTTTCCACCATGCTGTTTAAACAGGCCTCTGAGATTCTTGGCCCAGGTTTAACTCCATGTTCACATAAGGGATCTTTCCATCCATCTGGAAAAGGGCATCAATTTTACCTTTTTTGAAAAAATCCAGTCTTGATTCAACCGAACCGAACAACTATAGGCCCATTTCACTCCCAGCCAAACTGGTGGAAAAAGTTATGAATGATCAATTAACATTCTATCTTCAGGAACATAACTTCCTAGATGAGACCCAATTTTGTTTCAGGGTGGAACATAGCACTGAATTGGTCTTAATAAAAGCCACAGACGAAATTAGAGCAGTTATTTATGCAAGAGGTGCTGCAGCTCTTATTTTGCTATACCTGTCGGCGGCTTTCGACACGGTCGATCATAATCTGGTACTCAATCTTCTGAATCCTATTGGCATCATGGATAATGCTCTAGCACTGGTTTCCTCATTTCTATCTAGTAGAACGCAATCGGTTGCCTTGGGTAGCTACAAATCCCCTTCTTTTGTGCTCCCTTGTGGGGTTCCACAGGGCTCTTCAATGAGTCCTACCATGTTGTCAGAACTAGCAGCATTAATCAGATCCTTCGACTTGGCACTAACATCTTATGCAGACGACACTAAAATCGTCTTGTCTGTTTTTAAAAGCAATATGCCGCGGGTCAAAAGATTTAGGGAGTGTGTCGGCAGTCAGCTCATGGATGAGGTCACACTTTCTCAAGCTGAACTCAGGAAAAACTGAGATAGCCCTCTTTGGCAACTTTTTCCCAAGCTGGTCACAGATCCGGTGGGCGGACGATTTTGGGGCAGCACCTATTCCAGCTCTCAAGGCTCAGACCTTGGGTGTGAATATTAATGAGAAACTGAACTTTGAGGCACAAGTCAATGCCGTCTCCTCATCTCGTTTCTTTTCACTTAAGGTGATTAAGAAAATCGTACTTTTTATTCCAGCAGATAGCAAGAAAACCACGCTATTGCAACAGGCTCTACCTTGGCATGCCCGAGAAGCAGCTACATAAGCTTCTAACAATTCAGAATGCAGGTGCTAGGCTTCTGCTACGGATTCCCAAGTTTCAATCAGTTGGAAAGTACCTTCAGAAGTTGCATTGCCTCCCAGTCAGGAGCTGCATCATGCGTAAAGTCCTTTGCATTACTTACATGTCACTTCACAGCACCGGCTCTCAGTACTTGAGGTGGTCATTGCACTGGTATGCCCCAAATAGATATCTCTGCTTTGAAGGAGCGAAACTGATGCTTACTCCCAGATTCCACAAAGCTAATTGGGGCATTAGGAGTTTCAGAGTGGGGGTTACGAAGCTCTGGAACAGCCTCCCCAATTCTATCAGAACTCTTTCCTCACTGAGCGCATTCAGGAAGGCCTGTAAAACCTGGCAAATAGAGGATCCTCCCCATTCTGGACTACCAAGACACCGTTTTCGGTATTCGCGCACTTTATAAATTTTAATAACATAAATAGTTAGCTTAGTAAGTAACTAGCTACTACTATCGTTTATCTAGTTTGTTATAGTCAGTATAGGTCATTGCTGCATCTCCCCTAATGGTCAAGATAGTTAGAGAGGTATAACTCAATAACTAAGCTGTAAACTCTGTCTTACAAGCAAATACACAGACTGCTTAAAAACTGAAGGCAGCAGTGCAAAGTAAAAGTAAAAAACAACTTCAGGCATACATTTCTATAAACTATAGTTCCCTTTTATTTATTTACAAATAAACCCACCCTCTTCACCAACACATCAAGCCCACATCTCTCAACAAACAAACCAACCCAATCCCCAATTTCCCGAAATCTGAAATTTCCAAAGAAACCTGTTCTCAACTCCCATCACACCCTCCGTGTCCAGCCACAAAAAATCTCTCCCACCAAAACAAAACATGTAAAAAGGGCTAAAATAGGGTATTCTGGATGAACGTTCAGAGCTGTACCAGGATCTGCTCCATCATGGTGAACCAGCTCTTGATGGTGTCCAGTTGCTGCAGAATGCGGAGCAGCAACAGCCTGCTATTGTTAGTGTGGGAGGGGGTGGCAGCAGTTGATGGGATGACCGGGAGGCTGGAGGCTGAGGGGGACAGGCTAAACTGATGCCTGTTTGAGAGGCATTTATTTCCTTCTCCTCCTCTTCCAGGGTCACCAGCCGCTGGTATTCTTGCTCAACACACTCCAGCCGTGTCCGCTTCAGACGGGTCGCTATTGCCTGCCCTTTGGATTCTACAGGTGGACCAGCAGGATTAACTATATTGGAAAAAACAAAAAGAAAAAAAACAAATTGTCAATTGCTTTGAATGAGGGAGTGGCAGAGTAGCAGTACATTGCTGGTCCCCTAGGTCTATTGGAATTTGATATGATTATGATTAGGAGCGGCACAAGGCCAGTTTTGTTTTACCCACACTTGCCTTGCATAAAAAGCACTGACTGTGTGGCAGAAAAGTATTAAGGAACAATAAAACAGAATTTTTGAAAAAACTGATCTGATGAGTTTTTATTCATAAAAAGGCTTTTCAAGTAACTATAAAGAGACACTTTGAGTGGGAAAATAAAAATAAATGACCTCTCATTAATGAGTAATTCAGTATGCACCATGGAGCACAAGTTGTATATTGTAATAACATAATGGAGCCATACTCATTGCTAGCCAGCACGTCAGGTATTTTGCTACTGTTTTCAGCTGGGGCAACTGTAGTTGACAATTATCTATTTTTAATTCCATTAGCCCAACTATTCCTAAATGTATTTCTCTTTCTACCTTAACTCCAAAGAGGCAGATGATTAATAAATAAGATACAACATCACACACCTCAGGTATGAAATGAGGATATTATCCTGTCTACTATAAGTAGGCATTCAGAACAAATATGATCCGCACCTCAGGGAAAGGAATGGGCTATATAGATTGTATTTGGTAAGTTCATCCCAGTGTATCCTATTGCCAAACTTGACACCAAATAATGAACGTACTCCCCCTGTACTCACTGGCCTTTACCGCCACCACTTATTATTTCCAACAAACTCATTTTCCGGGCAGTAAGCAAGGAAATAAAAGTTGGCTTACACTATTGCAGGGAAGGGGCGAGGGTAGAGGGATTAGGTGGGTAGTGTAAGGCTTTTTTTAAATAGAATAGAGGGGCCTCTATACTGATCATCGATTCATCATCTATGGCTTATTCAGTCACTGTACTGGTTGACGAAAGTCAAAAAGGAAAAATCTAAACAGGTGTAAAATAAATCTGCTATGAAAAACTAGGAAATATATTCTGAAATCATTTCACTTCATATGGTTATAGAATCAAATGTGGCACATGCCAAGAAGGAATTTTCCATATTTTTGGTTGGCTGGGACTGAAGAAATTAGGACAAAATAAAGGAGTGAAGTACTAAGAGGTTACTGAGTGGGTGAAGGGAAACAACACACCTTGTGTGGTTGGTTTGCAATGTGTTGTAAATGCAGCATTAACTGAAGCAGGGGCAGATTTCACATCCAACACTGGGGTCGCACATTGGACCATACTGCACTTTCATCATAGGTGTTAAAACGTCATGGGCGGGGAGGTGGGGTGATGAATAATGGGTGGGTACACCTGGGTACACCTGGCTCACTTAAAAATACAGTGAGGCAACGGAGTAGAGCAAAAAATAAAAAATAAAACCACTTTGAACCATAGCTTTGATAAACCTACATAAGCAAAGTAAGTGTCGTAGATGAGCAGCATGCTCCTCATGAGAAGAGCTGCCTTGCTTATTCATCCAAATAATCCAAATATTCATTCATCCTTTCATTCCAATTGAATCGTATCCACCATGAGTACACTTTCCTTTCTTTCATTCAGTCTTTCACCAAAATGTCCAATCCATTCTCCATCCATTCAATATCCACTCTTTCTTCCAACCATCATTTCGCCCATCCATCCCTTCTGTTCTGTGTGACTAGAATAAAACATTATACATATTTTGGTTAGCTTTGCAGTATCTTCTAACACAAATATCAATCTGGGCATTTGGTTGATTCACAATGTTAGACAAGCCAGGAGTGGAATAATGGTCAATGACAACATATAGTCTTGGTTTGGCAAATGCAATGGGAGTGCACCTAATACTTTTTTTCCAGCCATGCTGCATTTTCATGGAAAACTGCTGGTATACTGTATGCATCAATAAAACAGCACACAGCATTGGGAGGGGAGGTTTGTGACCATGGCCACTCTCTCATGAACTCAACTGTTAGAGCATGAGCAGAAAAAAGGAAACCTTCTCAACAAACATTCATGGTGAATATTATCTGTGATACTAGTTCACTTGGGCCTGTAATTTCATGGTAGACAGGAGAGTACTGCAATGTGTTATTCTTAGTCTTACTCTTACAGTGCCACAATATATATATGAGTGAGGGAAGGATTACCAACAGAGCAGAAGATAAGTGAACTAGAGACCATAAAACGTCAACTACCAAAAAAGAAAGTCATGTAATACAAGGGAAAAAAGATAATGCAGTGATAACTAGAATGAAACTAAACGTTAATCCATTGTGATTTGCCTGATTGGGTTCGTATTCCGTCCTCATGCCATGTGGAAGGAAGATGGCAGTTAAAGGTGTCAGAAAAATATTATTTCTCACCAGCCTCCAAGCAGCATCTCTAATCCTGGAATCCAGCACCTACATTCCAATACCCCAAGATTCTGCATTAAGCCCGAACAATCATAATAGCCAACATTAGGGAAATAATAATAAAAAAATATTTGGACAGATGAGACTGAGCAGAGCCCTCAGCAGCAGTGCTGGTGGTCAGTGCCTTCTGCTGATCGATTTTTTTTACCAGATTTAGAGAGGGACTATACATAGACTAACAGGCTTTCCTACAATTGATGATTGGTCAAGACTACGTATTATGATTGTATCAGAATGTGGAAACACCTGTATATATAACATAACTTTGACATACGTGTGCTAAGGAGTGTTGTAGATGATTGGTCAAGAGTTTTGAACAGGGGCCTTTGTGACGATGTTTCCAAACAATCAACAATCCATGTTGTGCTATTCTGTAAATTTTATTCGGTACAAAGAAAGAGATGGATTTTACCAATTTCAAGTTACTTGGCCTTAGGCAATGCCAACCTGCATTAATAGCCCTACAATCCAATAGAAAATGAATATTTAAATGGATTTCATCAATGTTCTTAAAAAGTGTACTTAAATGTAGAAAAACTATTTTAACATGATTTTTAAATACATTCTGCTTTAACATTGAGTATGTATTCAGGAAGAAAGCTTATATTACGTAACTAAACTTGATACATGATGTTTTAAAATCTTGTTTTCTGATCATAATGATGTGTACTATTGTGTGATTTTGTGATTATCTAAAAAGAAGTCAAATAAAGCTTGGTTGACTTAAATTGACTTCACTTGCCTTCTGCTGATCAGCTACTCTCGGACCGGTCTCCTCAACGTCCCTCTTCTTGCTCTAGTGTAAGAAATTAAGATTAAAACAATTAATTAGTGAATCAGTTAATCTCCATAAAATTATTATGATGGTCAAACGCAGTCACATTTTACTTCTCTAAAATGGATCACTTTCACCTATAGAATTAGTTCGGAGTTTATCGACTAATGTTGAGTTGGCCACAGTAATCCAAGAATTCCCCATTTCAAACTTCCTTAATGAAAACTACATTTGGAAATAATGCATTGTAGTGAATTATCTTTGATTCTGTTGTCATTTCTCAACCCTTTTGATCGACCAGTTCAGCCTCCCTTTTTTGCAATGCATAGGTGCATACTACACATTGCTGTGAAATAGCTTGGAACTGTATGAGCGACATAAGCAAAGTTACAGAGAGAACGCGCTACTCGCTCATTGACTATATTGATGGGAGGACAGTCTGCAATGGCTTCTTAATTAATCAGCAAAACAAGCATCAATAATGAGTACGATTTGGTCGGTATGAGCACCTGCCTTGCTGAAACTAGAAACTGGATCACATAATAATATCATTGTAATGTAAACTAAACTTTACCTCAGAGTGTGAGCAGCATGCTATTCAGAAAACAAATGTTTTCACTGTAGAACACACACTAAACAAATAATGTATATATGCCAAGCAGCAGAATCGTGACGCCGAGCAGGTCGAGCAGGTCCTGTACAGGGTCCAAGATATCAATGCAACTGTTCGTCAGCTGCTGGACGATGCGCCGAACCTGGCTGCTGTGTCACAAAAACCAGCACACCCTCCCCCAGCGCAGCCGAGGCTCTCGCAGGGGGTATCCACTCCCGGGCCTGCTGCCTGCTACCAGCATGGAGGGGAGGTGGTGCTGCACAAATATTCAAGTCCTCCTTGCTAAAGATCACCCGGGGCTGCACACCTGGGTGGCAGCACCACCCACAAGGAAGAGAACCCTCTGCCATGGTGTCTGGTGGGGTTGAAAGAAAAGGGAAGAAGAAATAAAGAAGTAAGGGGAAAAATAAGCAAAAAACAAAAAGTCATGAAAAATACTGACAATGTTTCCCAAAAACATAAAATAATTAACTGAAGGACACACACCAATATAATTAAGAAAAAAGGGTTAAATAATTTTTAGATGGGGAGGATTAAAAAGACTAATAGAGATTGTGAAAACAAGATGGCCGTGCCAATGTGAGCCAGGTGGTGCCATTCACACATGATTTCCAACACAAGGACGCACTTGAGAACCACGATGTGACATTCACAATCGATTTGCACTCTCTGTTACACATGGGAACACGAACGGGTGCCTGAGAAACGCCACCCACGCGCAGAACTCTATGTAGTGTGACAGAGTTTTTATCCACTTCACAGAGTTCGTTGTAGCAGAACTCCATGAAATCCACCTATGCCTAATATTTTCCTTTGGATGCAGTTGGGCTCGAGGAACCAATCTCTCCTGGCTTACTCCCCAAGATGTTGCTCGGATATGAGTTTACTTTAACAAATTTAAAGAAAAGAGGTGTTTGGCATACTTGAAACAGTCAGTTTAAGTAAACACAGCGGCTAGGGGGCAGCAATAGAATCATTACTGAAGACTGTCTAGATGTACAGATGTTTGGGCCAGCATTATGCACAGTGTACAAAGTGCTATAAATTGATTATACATTCTTGAAAAGGATGTAAATCTGGGCCTAGTCATGTAAAAATAAATTCAGCCATCTTATAAGGGGCACACAATGTGGGCCAGTGGGTTTGTGTTCAGATGTCTGACATGGAGAGCACATAATCTCTGCTTGTAGTGCGCATGCTGAGTCCTGACTGGCTGAGTGTTCCTAACTTCATGTGGCATCTAACTTTGTGCTATTTTGGGAACGCCCTCCCCTCCAGCCAAAGTGTTTTATTGGGGGCAATTTCATCAGATCTGTTGTGCTGCAGCTGCCTAATTGTGGGATTGATCTAGGTTTTCCTCAGTGATAGTTTATCTGCCGGCTAAGTGTGACCCCCTCTTGACCTGTCAATCAGTAGTTAAAGGTTTGGGTTGCAGGGCCTGCTGAATCATGTATCTCTGACTCAGGGATGATGGGGAGGTAATTTTGTGTGGATTCTACAGCAATATTACAAGTTTGTTATTGCAAATACCTATAACATGGTGACTGTCAGTACGAGTGTGAATAAAATGGTCATTGTCATTACGGGTCATCATTAATATTGCAGGTACATACACTGTTATCATTATGTGTATTTTGGCTATGGCATACATCACCATCATAGATTTTGCATTTATCTTCATTATGATTACTGTGCATACTTTGGCAATGTCATAAATCAACACATCCTCATTGATATTGCATTTATTGACATTATCTTTATTGTGCATACTTTTGTTATGGTGTACATTAAACTCAAATTTGTCATTATTGACATTGTTATGTGTACATTGATAACAAATTAACTAGTATTATCACACGCTTGACCCCTGGGTGTGATACAGGGATAGATAAACCCTCACTGCTTGGACCACTAGGCGTGACACAGAAAGTGTGCATAGGCCCAGGGTGTGATATAGGGCCAATCCCTCAATCTTATTTTTTTGTCTAAAAGGGATTTCCCTGTACTGTCAATTTCTTAACACTCTTAGTATCTGAAATAAGTTAGAGATGTCACAGATGGTACACATGACTCCTGAGTATGACATAGGGTGTAACATGGATGTTAGGGAAAATGTAGACCTCAGAGACTAGTCGTAGCTTGTGCTTGGCCAGTAGTTGTCGAGTTGTTCCTTTTCTCTGAGTAAAGTGTTGCTATCTTTGTCTCTAGGCTGATATTGACAGACTATCGACCTCCCTTAGTCCACTGTACCATGCAGAGCCTCCCCTCATCATGGGGCAGCATGCACTAGGAGTGGGCTAAGGTACTTTTGACAAAGATACAATTTTTCTCTGTCAGTTTTGTTTGCTCTCACTCTCGCTCTCCCTCTTCCTCTCTCTCTCTCTCTCTCTCTCTCTCTCTCTCTCTCCGTCATCATTGCAGCATTCATATGTTACAATCTATATTCTTGATGCTGTGGTGATGTTAAATTATTGCAACTGTGTTTTATGTTGAATGTTGTGTTATGTTAATGATTTCATGGACATATGAAGAAGTTGCCATTCCTACAAATTGTTATTCCATATCTGCTATTCTGCTGATAAAAAGTCACAATATTTTTAAAGAAATATGGTTGTGACCATTTATATGCATTGTTGTTTTGTGTATAGTGAAAAGTCTGTTTTCAATGCATCTTTGCATAAAGCGAAGCTCGTAGTAAATAAGTTATTGCCGGCATAATACCGTGTACATATTTCTCCAATATCAGAGTACAAGTTAGGATTATTTGACCCGAGAAGCAACAAAGAAACTTTGTTGGCAGTGGTATGTAAATGTTCTGCACATCCAAAGTCACTGGGTATAAAAGCAGCATGCAAAGTAACATGCGCTCAATGGGCTCAATGGGCCGGAACCCATATGCCACCGAGCAAGTGTGAAATATATGTGAAAAAGAAAACGCCATAATACAGCTCAAATACATTAATAAACTCAGAACACAACAAAAAGCCCTTTGTTGGTCTGCTATTTAGACAGTTTTTTTATGTACAAATATTGCTAGCACTACTGAACGTTTGAGTACTTCAGTAATAAAATAGGACCTGCCTCAACAGCAGATCAGCAAAAGACTTTTTGTAGTGTTCTGAGTCTATTATTTCACATGTAATCTAGGTTCCCCACACAGATCAAAAAACTCACTAAGTTTTACAACAAATGGCATGCACACTCTAAGGCATTCGTGTTCCCCTGGCCAGAGGGGGGAACCTTTGACACTAACATAAGGGAACACATTTGGATATACATTCGGACCAACAATGTAGGGTAAAAGGAAGCTAGAAGAGAGGCACTGCTAGAACTCTGGGCTATCTTTGAGGTGGCCCTGACCAACAATTGTGTCCAAGAACATACAAGCAAGGCGTCCACACCTCTCCCATCAGATACAGGAATGGATGTGCTCTCTCTGTTGCCTACCACCCCAACTGCTACTGCAATAGGATACCTCAATCCACCAGTTGTGGGAGCTGTATGGACCCCCCCCCCAACCAGGCTGAAAGCCTCTAGAACTAGGAGGCCACCAGACTGACACACCCAGATGAATCCAGTCTCATCCCTGCTTGGTTCTAGCTTCCCCAAAGTTTGACCCCTTATCCCTTGTATTCAACGCAGCAATCCTCAGTTGTGCTGGTACCATGAACTCCATCCTTTCCAGTAGAATCCTCTCAGGTGACTGGGAGGCTCATAGCAGTCCCTAGCAAAAGTGAGGGATGAGGGCCCAGCTCCCTGGGTTCCGACAGCATGAGTGAGGCTACAGGGTCAGACCAAGAGCCAGAGGGGAGATACAAAACCTATGCCAGAGACCTCCAATATGCCTGAGAACTCACACATCCTACAATCGACCCAAAGTCTATCACAATGCTTGTAAATAAAACACATACTATTTCCTGATAGACATGCAAGCGATGACATAATACCTACAGGAAGGGGCAGTCCCCCTATCGAAGCACACTGCATTATACAATGAGTCTCGGGTATGGTTGCTTGGATCCATCTTCACAGGACCCCTTGAGCTCGAGAGGGGGAAAAACGTGAGGAAACAGGTGTATTTTCCCTCATCCTGACCAATATATTGGGGCAAAGTAAAAATGTCCATCCAGTTTGCTGATAAGAGAACTATAGCCTGCTCCTCTCTTGGAGCTCCCCACCCCAGAGCACAGATCAGAGAATCATTCCCACACCACATGGACAGCAACCAGCATGGCCCCCACCATTCAGACCCCCTTCGCTGCAACAGTCCTGAAATATACAGGGAATTTCTTTGAGCTATGCGATTTAGCTAGGCAGTGGGCATGCCTAACTCACCATTTCTTAGTTGAGACAGCCACAAAGATGAGAATGCTGATGGTCAGTAGGGTAAGCAAGGAGCAGGAGATCTGGGGCTGCGACACACACACGCCCACTGAGTCCTCGGAGACTAGGTGGGGAGCTGAGTCAAGGTGTATAGGGGCAATGGCCTGGCAGTCAGACTGTGCGTGCCTCTGGGATTACCAAGCTCTTCCTCTACTACACGTCTAAAGGCAAGGACGTGAGTTAGAAAATTATCATTTTGGCCTGTTCACCATCAGTTTTTGTTAGCTGGCACAAGTGGTAACTGACTCTGTGCCCTGGGCTCTGCTAAGCAGGCCCAGGCTAAGGTCCAGAACCATGTTTAAACAAACACATGTAATAGGGTACATTATGTATTAGGATGTGCTTACAATTGGCATGATAGACCCTATAAGTCAATAGTAATAGGGCTATGGTTTCTATCTAGCTATTAGGCAGTAGCAGATAATAGTGTATGGAGGATTGGAAGCCCAGCAGATTTTATACACTTTATATGTGTGCACTGCTCAGTGATTTGCTGTCATTTTAAATGCAGCCTTGGCTTACAGGCTGCCTTTAAAGGTAAATTCACTGCAAACTCGACTTTGATGCGGTGAGCACTTTAAAGGGACAATCTGCATTATTTTTACATAGTAGGTTCCACCAAAGTCTCCCCTTAGGTGTCCTTGGGGTGGGAGGTTATTTAACTATAAGCATTTATATCTATTTGTAAAGCACAAACATATCAACCCCTTAAGGGTTTCAATGTGCAGATGGCCATTAGGTAAATTAAGTAGGCTATTGCCGAGAGCCACATGATGCTGAGCTGAGTTGCCACCGGTGATAAAGTCACCTGCTCTGGCTGCTGCACCATGCCTCTCCCTTTACGTACCTGTCACCTATTGTTAAGCCTTTTTGCTCATGGTCAGCTACCAAGGGTTGAGCAAGGGGCTAAGTTATTAAGACCTTTAATGGACCCTATAATGTGTTGGTGGCCTTATTACTAGTGGTAGATGTATACTTACCCCTACCAATAACTCACCTCCCAACAGCATGGCACAGACAAAGTTTCCCAGCATTGAGCAGTGCGATCCCTGTGCCCGTAGCCCCCTACCAGCTGCTGAATATGGTTCCCAAGTGAGTGACCATTGTATGGAATTCTGCATGCCGAACAGATGGAAAACCAACTCAAGTACATGCAATGAGGCACCTCCACACTGATGGATCTGCACTGGCAGTATTGGTAATTGGATATGCTCAGCTCATCCATGAATGGTGTGGCCTTTGCTCCCCCGTCACCATGCACACCCCGGTCATCCCTGAAGAAGATCCACAGAGTTGTTCCAACATCCGCTGCAGAAGAAGAAAACTCCATTGCATCAGGCTCAAGAAAAAATAATTGCTGATTATTTTGCTTGAGCTCATTTCAAGGACATTTTGCAGAATTCAGACTGTTCAGACTGCCACACAAGTAAATGCAGGAGGGTCTGTACCCCTTTTCACCATGTAGACAAAGGCGAACACCCGCTGGGTGCAAATATCTAGAATGGAGCCGCTAAACATGAACAGTGCTGAGCTTGGCCCTAATGCGATCTAGGAACAACTAAGAGCCATCCACCTCTTGGTGATGCAACATCAATATGTATTGGATTTGATTACCACAATGGAGTGAGGGGTGTGTGCCAAGATTGGTGGGTCCTGTTGCCTATTCATCACAGGCTACGACATGGATATTGAGATGCTCACTCTTGCCATCCAAGCACTGCACCAATTACAAACTGACATGTGTAAGGAGGGATGCCCCAGAGCAGGAATGGTATTGCCTGGCTTCCCACGGGATTGTAAATGTCATTGCTGCAGATTCTCATTTTAGTATTATTTTTGTGTGATTTCCTACCATTGTGAGTTTCCTGCTGTAAAAAAGCAGTCTTCAAATTGGTTAGAATGCAAGTAACTAGGGAAATAGTCATAGTTAAAATTGACACATGACAAGTCCCTTACAATGCAACTGTGATGAAGTGTGGGGTAAATGATGTAGTTCGATATTGAACTAGGGGGGGAATGTTAATATTGATGTTGATATACCCAAAGATACGTGATGTTCAAAAAACGAGATCGAATCACTGTTGCCAAAATCTCACGAGATGACCTCTCCATCAACCCTGAGTAAGAAATGCATAGTCAAGCAGGCCCTGTAACCTAGACCTGAGGCTAGCGATTGAAAGATCACAGTGGCGCAGCACGTAACCAGCAGGACAAATGCACTAACCGGAAAAACCCAGATTGGTCCCACAGATAGGCAGCAACACCTCAATGGACCCAGGAGATTGGTCTCAATGAAGCACATATGGCTAGAGAGGTGCGCGCATTCCCAAAGCACAATAAAGTTAGATGTTGCATGAAGTTAGGAACACTCAGCCAGTCAGGACACAGCACATACCGTACAGTGGTCACGTGCGCCTCATGCCAGACATCTGGAAACTTTACCCAATGGCCCTCATTGTGTCCATGCAAGGTCGAGACCCACCTGTATTTTCTATCAGGTGATCTGAATTATGGCTACATGACTAGGTCCACATTCCTTTTTTGCAAAATAAGATCTCTAAATTGTTTTATGATGTTCCTAACACTGCATATAATGGCACTCAGAACTAATGTATTTTGAGACAGATCCGCTTTTGTAACTGTGCTCCGTGCCGTAGCATTTATTTAAACCAACTGGTCGTGTTTTTCAAACACCTCTTTGTTTTTCCAAGGAAATTTCACTTTCCAGAAACATGATGCAAGTACCCTTTTTGCATAAAGTCTTCTTTGCAGCACTGTCATTTCATATTTCCCAATGTCCCATCCTTTACTACAAGAAAAAGGCAAACTGTTGTGCTCGGCTCCTATGTAATAACAAATTTGTCTTACTTAGGAAAAATCCTTCTATAGTCTGTGACAATGCCACTTCTGGAAAGTACTCCACTGTAATTTGATTAAGGTGTGGTTTATGAATACATTAAACGGAAAGTTTGATAAGCATACCAAAAAACAGCTTTCTTAAATTCATTGAGAGGATCAAACATCCATTTCCACGCTCCAGCCAAAGTCACTCACCTTTCTTAAAGTAGACTGCTTAAATGTGTCCTTGCCTTGCTTTCTATCAGAGTGAAAGTGTGTTTCAGAACACTGATCCTCATTTTATTAAATTGGAACATCAAAATAGCTTTACCAAAAGCCATCACCGAATCCACGTCCTCATATGTGCAAGGACATTTAAAAATGAATAGCTCATTTTCTGACCAAGCCGGATTCTACTTACCAGCTTCCTGACCTTGTCTCCTTGCCTGGAAGCGGACAGATAGCGCCAGGGGTCTTCTCGCCTGCCCGCCTCCCGCCGCCTAACTCCTTCTTCCAACGCGGAGTAGGGCCGCCGAGTGGAGCGTGGGCGGGCACCAGGAAAAACCACAACTCCCAGCAGCCCCAGCGGGGCAAACTACAGCGTTTTGGCGCCAGGAGGCGCTCAAATAGAGCGTCGCCCCTGACGAGTGGGGGAACCTTTGCTCATTTTCTGACTAAGCCGGATTCTACTTACCAGCTTCCTGACCTTGTCTCCTTGCCTGGAAGCGGACAGATAGCGCCAGGGGTCTTCTCGCCTGCCCGCCTCCCGCCGCCTAACTCCTTCTTCCAACGCGGAGTAGGGCCGCCGAGTGGAGCGTGGGCGGGCACCAGGAAAAACCACAACTCCCAGCAGCCCCAGCGGGGCAAACTACAGCGTTTTGGCGCCAGGAGGCGCTCAAATAGAGCGTCGCTCCCGTCTCGGGGCGGGCCCGTTTCAGCCCGTTCCAGACTGTGAGAGACTGGACTGGGCCACGGTATTTGCGTTTTTCTCTTGACCATTTGTTTCGTAGTCTCTCCTTGCTAATAATTGCGGTAAACTACACCTCCACCCTTGTTTACTGCGAGCTTAGTCTCTTTGCTCCATTAATACTGCTTAGTCTGAAACGCATAGCGCTCGATCATGAATAGAGCCACCAGGAAGAGAAAGACAGAAAAAACTACTGATAAAACTACTGATATAACTGGTCCCATTGACTTATTCTTAAACAAGACCAATGCAGTTATCGATAATACCATTCAATTGATAGAACGAAGGGTGTCACATGAATTGGAGGTTGCTAGAAGAAGATCTTCAATGGGTCCCCTTGCTTCAGCACTAACTCCAATTCATAAGGGGCCGATCATTCCCTTGTTGAATCAAGTAAGTGCAAAGTAAGAACTAGTCACACAGTCCCAAACACCGTGGACTTGTCTGCAACACAATTGTCATCAGGGTCTGATTCGGTGGATGACTTAGAAAAAACACCGGATTTACAACTCTTACACAACCAAGATACAGCTTTGGAACCTAATTCAACGGGCGAAAGGGAGGGCGCCATACCTAAGAGGCTAAGTAGCGGGTTGATCATACAGGAGATTACATCTGCTCCACCAAATATTGTCAATCCTTGCAACCCGAATAAGAATAGTAATACTACTATAGTCCAGCAAATCCATCCTTCCACCGATAGAGTGGTTCTTAATACGCTTCTACAGAATACTGAACCACTGGGGAATCTAGATGCAATAGGCGCTGTAGGTGGTATACATAAACCATGTACCACATGTGTGTCACTGCATGATTTTCTTACAAACAGCTTGGGGGAATTGTTAAAATACCATCTGCAACCCTTGGAAAAAAGTATAAGGATTATTGAAAAACAACTTGCAAAACTAAATACTCCTGCATTTATTCAGAAGTCACTGGGCACCCTAGATATGGGGGAGGGGAAACCTAAAGAGCCAACTAAATCGGCACAACCGCTCACTCTACCAGCGGCGTGTCCAAAGTCCCTTGCACAAGACAGAGAAGCAAACCCCAAGACTAATAAGAGTGCCAGCGCAAACTCACAAAATACACCTAAACCCCCGATTGTAGAGGGGAAGGGCCAATCTGATATCATCAGCGGTGATGTGCAACCCACCCCGGCCCTTGTGGCCTTAAATACCCAGTTAGCTAATTTTAAGGAGACCTTACATACATCACAAAAAACCCAGCCTCCCCAAACTCAGGGAAAAGAGAGAAAGGGCACTAGGTTCAGGCGCCCGTTTCATCTGCCACCTGAGGCCACCCCTTACACTGTTGTCCTAACAGGGGTGCCAGAATTGACAGATGGTTCGGACGAGCCCCCGTGGTCTTTGAGGAACAAAGTTCTGCAATGGTTAAGTCAAAACAGACCTCTCCAGTCATTTCACCACAGCAGAATAAATTCTGTGAGAAGAGTGTACTGGATTGGGGATACGAAAAAAAGTCTACAGGGTGACTGTGTTATAGTCAACTGCGACGATCCTGCCATGGTTGACTATATTTCTTCTTGGCCAGCGCTCGAAAAAATGGGGGGGATTGACGTACAGCGTCTTTCCTTCTTCTATCCACCTTTAAACATCCCCAATTATGCTGACTCAACTGGCTGGGACGAAGTGCAAGACTGGCCTTGGACGCAGGTGGGGCACTCCAATAGAAACAGGAATAGCAATAATTATTGGACCAGAGGCTGGGATTCTCGCCCCTGGTACCATAGTAGAGGAAACCCAAACCCTGATTTCTGGAGGGGGGCTCCTACAAGGAACAGATACGACTGTTTAGATATGGTCGATTGACCAATAAAGGTCATTTCCGGGGTATCAGTAACCTCAACCCCCTCAACTAAGATCCATGACGTCCTTACCCACGTAGAAAGCACTAATCCCGTGGCGATAGAGAGTTCACAAGATCATGCTACGGGGGGCGGAAACCTGTCAGGCCTACACCAAACAGAACAATCTAGTACGCCATCAAAGGAGCGTGGACTTGGGACCACGGCTGAAACTACCTTTATGTATGTACATCAAAGTACAGCAGATAATATTCTAACTCATAATGAGATTGGAATTCTGCCCGTGGGTATTGTCCCATTAACTAGTCAGGAAGAATCGAGCCTACGTAACGAGGGAAAAAGTTTGCTAAAAATAACATCCTGGAATATTGCCGGGCTGGCTAAAAAAGCGCGGGACCTGTTATTCCTAACTTTCATGGAAAGGCAGGACATAATCTGCTTGCAGGAGTGCTGGGATTTAGATGAGACCCATATTGAGGGTTTTAGTACTTTCTATGTCCCTTCGATTCAGGGCACCCGAGGCAGAGGCTCGGGGGGACTGTGCATTTTCATCTCTAATCTCTGTAATATAGAAAAGAGTACACATGAGGTTAGTGGATCGAAGGCAGGGGTAGGGAGCCTACTACAAGGTCTGTTTATTAAATTAAATGGGCGTTCTTTCTTTCTGATAAACATCTATAATAATGCGCCAAAAGTGGAGGTCAAAATCTTAATAGCGGAGTTGGACTCACTGCTAAAGAGAGGTGGGCAGGGGGCAGACTGCCTCCTCATAGCAGGGGATTTTAATTGCCACTTATGCCCCTATATTCAAACAAAAAATTGTGGCATCTTTGACTTAAGGGGGGATCCGACCACGCACTTCGAACACTCCATAGTGGGCAACCTGCTAAATCAACTTATGCACGATTGGGATTTGGCCTTCGCCAATGAACTTTGCGAGCCATCTGTAGCATTTCAGACAACCTTCTTTGGCCGTGGGGCAGGCACTGTAATCGACTTTATTTTAGTCTCGAACAGGAATCAGGGCTGGGTGGTGGGTTTTGATACGGAGGATTTAGCAATAAGCGATCATTTTCCTATCAGCACTTCCCTTAGCCTAGGGAAATTGGGAACCCAAAAAACAAGTACGATGAATATACTTCATGGTCGCTCAGTGGCGTTGGCCAGAAAAAACGGCTACGCCATAAAATGGGCAAAAATTGATCCCACAAACTTCCTGAAAGACTTGGTTCAGAAAGAAATGAGCCAGTTTGCCATCTGCTTAGAATCAAGCACCAACCCCGAGCAAATAATACAGGCGTATGACGGGATTACCGCCACAATAAACGCCAAGTTAATCAAAAAACAAAAGTTAGGGGAGGCAAAAAGATTACATGGCTGGTTCAATCGAGCCTGCACTAAAGCACACAAAGCCCTTTTACTGGCCTTAAAGACAGTCCCAAGGGATAGCGGCCGAATTAAGGAGGCTAGGCAAGTATACAAGCAGACCCTACGAACTAGACAGATAGACCTCAAAAACGCAGCTTGGGAAGCCCTGATAAAGGCAAGCGCCCTAAGGGATAATACAATGTTCTGGAAAGAAATCAATGCCCCCTTCTTCTCAGATAGGAAGGAAGACTCCTTGGAAATAGGTATACCAGAAGATACCTGGGTTAACTACTTCACCTCCCTCTATAAGAAAGAATCACTTGCATCGATTTCACAAGATGAGTTGGAGGCGGGGCGAGAGGTTCTTCCACCGCTTCATAGAAATTTCCCACTAAAAGTAATGTTTACCCCTGCAGAAGTGGAACAAGCGATCTGCCAGAGTGCTAGTCTAAAGGCCCCTGGACCTGATGGAGTTCCCATTGATCTATTTAAGGGGAACGTGGATCTCTGGGCCCCCCTACTAGCAAATGTTATGAACGCTTACACTAATTTAGGTTTCCCCAATACATGGCATGAAGCAATAGTCATCCCAATATTTAAAAAAGGGGACAGACAAGACCCAAAATGTTATCGTCCCATCTCCCTGCTAGACAACCTAATGAAAGTAGCAGGGAGGGTCCTCTTAACTAAATTACAAGCCTGGTCTGAGAGCAAGGGGATACTCTCAAAATTCCAATATGGATTTAAGTCCGGTTTGGGAACCGTAGAGCAGGGTCTAAACCTGTCCCTCATAATGAACAAATATATTGGAGCAAAAAAAGGGAATCTTTTCCTAACATTCGTCGATTTAACATCGGCGTTCGATTGCTTAGATCATGGAATGTTGTGGAAAACCCTTGCCACAATGGGGATAGATAAAAACATTTTAAGTTTTATTCAGGAGTTGTACAGAGACGCAGGAGCCACGGTGAGATTTGGCAAAAATGGCGAGCAAACCAGAAAATTTCCCATAGCAAAGGGTGTTCGCCAAGGCTGCATACTCGCGCCATTTCTATTCAACTTATATATTAACGAGGTAGCAGTATCGTTGATTGCTCTGGAGGTGGACTACCCTAAGATAAATGGTCTCTCAGTCCCACTATTGCTATACGCCGATGATGCGGTGATTATGGCCCGCACTCAGCGGGGACTCCAAAAGGCGCTAATGGGTTTTGCAACCTTCATGAGCTCTAGAGGCCTAAAAATAAATGTGGGGAAAACTTTTACGATGTCTTGTACCACCAGTAAAAAAGTTCCTGACTGCAAAACCTTCGTTAATGATTCAAAGATAGCTATGTCTAAAACGTTTTCTTATTTGGGCATTATTTTTAATAATAGGGGGACATGGTCCTCAGCGATCACCTCCCGGAACCTGGCCTTTGCACGCTCGATAGGGGCAGTTAAACAATTTGCAAAAAAACTTGGCGGGAAACCGGTAGACACACTACTTAAGATCTATGCAGCAAAATGTGTGTCTACTGCGGTTTATGGGGCGGGGATCTGGGGACTTGCGGATAGCTCACAAATACAAAGGGTGGAAAATGCTTTTTTGAGGTATCTTTTAGCAGTCCCGCGTTCCACATCCACCACCATATGCCACAACGAACTTGATAGACCCCATATCAGTGATTTGATAAAGATAGCGCCAGTCATGTTATGGTACAAGATTTGGACATGCGAGGACACGACTTTCAATAGGGAAGTAATTTATGATTGCTTGGAGCAAGCCGAGGGCTCCAAGCAGCCATGGTTGGCCTATGTTAAGAAATTTCTGAATTCTATCGACCAACCAGAGTTATTTTCAAACCCAACATCATGTGCCCTAATCTCAAAAAAAGCATTAAAAAAGTCATGCCTTGGTTTACTGGAGGAGAGGAGATACTATCTGGATGGGCACAAGTCTACTATCGTAGCCCATCGTCAGATCCTCCATGATCATGGCCTTCATCCTTATTTGGCGCCAAATTTTTCATGTTATCACAGAATGCTCTTAGCACGAATGAGGACGGAATCTTTCTTTAGGCTAACAACGTTCCCTGTGCCAAATGATTGGTCCGGGAAACTGATAAAATGTCCGTGTGATGGAGTAGCCACCCAGTCTAACATACACTGTATCCTCTTCTGTCAGTATTATCAGTGGGGGAGGAAAAAATACCTGTTACCACTGTTAAAGTCATGGGGTTTGAGAAGTTGTAAATCTGCCCTTCATAGATTGTACTTGCTTCAAGATGAGCTTACCATTGTAGTGGTGATAACATTTTTGTCGTTTATTATAAAATGTAGAGGAACCATGAGAAATGATTAGGAGTATGAGGGTTTGTATGAGTATTATCTTGTGCCTAATAACATCATATAATACATAAATATGTTCATATTTACCTCAACTGCTCCATCAACTTAATGAATTTACCTTCCTATCAAATGAATTTTATGCAAAGTTTTTAATGGCTTTTAAGATTAGATTAAATGAAAAGTGTAAGTGTAATGAAGTGCATATTTTTGTAGTGTTTTTTAAACCACCAAGTTTTTATTGTTGCGTTTTGATTGTATTTTGTATTTATGCCTGCTTTTATGGTGTTTGCCAACCACCGAATAAAGCTATCTTTGAATTGAATTGAATTGAATTGAATAGCTCTTTCAGTCGTCTCTGGATCACCTACACAGTTCCAATTCGCTTATTTTGAGTTTGCGGTCAAAATATGGTGGATATCTCATTCAGCATATTACAAGTACTATAGTCTACAATGACCTGTTGCTTTTGTGACAGAGTATCCTGTCTGATAAACTCTAGATAAGACTCCTAATCATTTTTTATGTACCTATTGCAGTATTACAATTCTACTAAATCCAGAGCAAGCATGAAAACATAAATGTTACAAAAATCTGAAATAAACCCCATTATTTAGGCCCCACTGAGGAGTATAGGTTTTTTTCTGGTAGAATATTGTTCCGAAACCATGTGAAGTTGTGAAGTTTCAACGTTTTTTTTTCTCCACATAGGTTTTAGCATTAAAATGTGGACTTTCCTGACTCTCTTAGTTTGGGAAAAAATGCCAACCTTCATCAGCTGTCAAAGGTCACAAGGAAAATAGTTTAAACCTAAATATCAAGAAAAAGAGGTATCTGTTTCAGTGCTATCGTGTATGAGTAAATATTTCAAGCACGTGTAGAAAACTACACAAGAGTGTAGGTGCCGCAAAGTAGGAAAATCCACAAACACACAGGATATATTTTTCATGAGACAAAAACTTTGCGTGCCACAAATAAAAAGCCAAAATAAGTCATGCACTAAACATGCTCCACTATCAGCAATAAAAAGGTAACAGGATAAATATGAAAAAGAAAGAGGCAAATGTTTACATACTAAGGCAAGAAGATATAAGCAACTCACTCATATCTCACAAAATCAGTCTCCTGCTGCTGGTAGAGTAAAGTCCATTTTGGTGCTTAAGCAAAGTGAGATAATGGTAGTGACTATAATTGTATTAACATGTTAAAGTGCATACTACTAATAAACATTGGCAAAGTGGGCTTGCACAGTTTTCGAAAATCTACATATATATATATATATATATATATATATATTAGTGGATGTCAGAATGAGTCAATGGTTGGATGAAGGAACCAGGAGTAAATTCATTGGAATATGCCTAATATGCACTCAGTGACATTTCCTGTAATCTACCTTGCACCAACAGCTTTGTGCCCCTGGATTAAGTCTGACATTAACATGAAATCTGAGAGTTTCTATTGACCACAATGTCCAACTCAAACTCGTACTCTTATACAAGACCCCTAACACAAGAAACAACTTCACCGCTTGCAAGACCAAAATTGCCACCTGGGCGTAAGCCAACTGTCTCGAGCTCAAAACTTGCAAGATAAGAGCAACAATCTTTGGCAGGAACACCTCACCATGGCACTTGAACGGGTGACCAGCTAATCTTGGACCCAGCACCCATTGTCAAGAACCTCGGAATCATCAACAGCAAACTGCACATACATGCACAAGTCAATGCCATCACTGCATCCTGCTTCCACACACTCAAGATCCTGAGGATGATCTTCAAATGGCTCGCAAGCAACACCAGAAAAACAGTCACTCACGCCCTAGTCACATCAAATCGGGCAACAAGAACATCCTATATGCCAGAATCACAAGCAAATCACCCCACGTTTACAAACCATCCATAATTCGTCAGCCAAGTTCAAACTCCACCTTCCACATAGAACTCCCATGACATCACACCTCAAGGTGCTCCACTTTCTGACGGCACATGAGCACCATGATTTCAAAGTCCTCATACACACATTTAAAGAACTGCAAAATATTGGCCCCACATACCTGAAAAGTCACTTTCCTTCCACCACCCACCCAGACACCTTCGCTCCCCACAACTACTTACTTGCATGTATCCCACACAAAAACAGAACCATATCAGGAGGACTTGGGCTCTCTTACAGCACAGATGTCCTTCTTCTCCACATCAAAGCCACCTCTTTGCAAGAAGCTGTAGACCTGGTATTCCAATTAAACAACCTTCACTAGGCATTCCTAGGCACACACCTGCTCACAGCTAGGATAACCTTGCAGGTGATTTACAAATAGACATAATATATAATAGCAAAACAGAAATGATTCCCACTAGTCGACAAGTATTACAAAGCTTAGTGAAAGAAATTAGGAGTAAAAAAACAAAGAAAGAACAAAGTCTGAAAATGTAGGGCACGATTCTAACTTAAGTCAAAATCCTAAACGAACTACTTTTGGTATTCACAGAATGTACTTACTACTTTTGGTATTCACAGAATGGATTTACGACTACTAACTTTTAGTCAGAGCTTCCGGCCTAGAGGTGGGACTTCCGGCCCGGAGGTGGAGATTTCGGCCATGGCTAAATCTCTGCCACCGGCCGGTAGTAGTAAGTAAGTTTAGGATTTTGTCTTAAGTTAATCCTTAACTAAATAGATGGATGCAATGGATTTGAAACTTGCAGACTTCATAACCCAGCAGCCTAATACAGAAATTAGCTTGACCATGCTTGAAGACCGGGTGAAATCAGCTCTTTCTGCTTAACCTTATGGATTGTAGGAATTTCAAAAGGGACTGGGGCAAAGAGGACATGTTTAGTTTGATTGTAAAATACTTTCGGCGAACTGTGCTTGTACCTCTGGTCCTTGGTCCTGTTGCTGATTACTTACGTGACCCTGCTGGGAGGAATCACCCTAGCGCCTCGCCGAACCCGCTTCGCGGGTCCCGCAGCGCTGTTTGCTTCGTGACGCTGTTGGCTCCTGGTTAACTGCTGAGAGGAGTGCGGGGCCGGTGAGTGTGTCGGCGGGGCTGCGAGTACAAGACAGGGACTCCAGTGTCCAGGAGTCCCTGTGCGCCCAACCAGCTTCACCTGGGCTGCTCTCCCCGCTGGCCACGCCCCCCGCCAACAGAGTGAAAGGCGGATCCTGACCACGGTGCTTTGGGAAACCTTTGGCGAACTGTGCTTGTACCTCTGGTCCTTGGTCCTGTTGCTGATTACTTACGTGACCCTGCTGGGAGGAATCACCCTAGCGCCTAGACGGACCCGCTTCGCGGGTCCCGCAGCGCTGTTTGCTTCGTGACGCTGTTGGCTCCTGGTTAACTGCTGAGAGGAGTGCGGGGCCGGTGAGTGTGTCGGCGGGGCTGCGAGTACAAGACAGGGACTCCAGTGTCCAGGAGTCCCTGCGCGCCCAACCAGCTTCACCTGGGCTGCTCTCCCCGCTGGCCACGCCCACCCGCCTATCATCCAATGAGATTGCTGAACTTGCTGCTTAAAGGAGTCTAGTTCCACCGCTTCGCGGGAGCGAGCGGGAGCGCGCCCGGGACAAGGGCGGGACCGTCTGTGGCCGTCAGGGGCCGAGGGAGGCCGGGCTGGGCCACCCCACTGACATCGATCCCAAACGATCATTATATCTCTTTGTGCATTGCTGTGCCACACAAGTCCTTATCAGTAAGTGGTGAAAAAGGGCTGATAACCTCAAGGAATGCCGGAACTCCCAAGTAGCACCGCCATGATGACACCACCGGGCGATGCCGGGCAACTAGTTGTCGGTCCCTTGGATACATTTTTCAATCGCCCACTTCAGTTGATTGACAAAGAAATATCGCTTGCTGAGAGGCGTGCAGAACGGAGATTATCTATCGAACTACTAAAAAATCCTGTGGATTAGCGCTCTGCACAAATCTATCCTGCACTAGTTACACCTCTGTCATCACTAAATCTACCTGCCGTATGCTATTTAGCTCACGATGTATCTACTAATAAGGAGAACCAGGGTACTGTGGGCGATTTGATTCCTGCTTGTGTGAGTCATACAGAGATTATAACCTGTACAGCTGAAGTATGTGCTCCATTGACCCAACCTAAATCAGGTTTTAAAAGAAAAGGTAATACTCTATCTAGGAAATGCCTTCCAGCTAAGCCACCTCATAAACTTAGAAAAGTTAACAAAAGTATGCATTCTAGTAAGGCTGCTTCCGAAGTAAGCCGTGGGAGGGAAACTATGCAAGAGGGGGTTGTTGTAACACTAGATAGTCCTGATCTTAGTTCAACCATTCCTACAGACACAGGGATGGTAACGGCAGATAAACAGCCATCCCTGAGCAGTTTGCTCCCTGACCTAGAAAGGTTGTTACGGTCTATATTGCTCCCATTAGAGGAACGCATTAGTAAGCTCTCTGACCGCTTAGACCATTTTGAGCAGGCAACATTAGACAATTTTTTCTCTACCAAGGCACTGATAAAAGTTCAGGCTAGGTTGGATGGAAGCAGCAATTGCCAGAACAATACTCAAGCTCCATCACAAGTTAAGGGACAAAGGCAACAATCCAACTCTCCATTACCTGCAAAGATTGACAGTGCGGCAGTGAAGAAACCCCTGAAGCCCCCTAACTCAGCACCACTGGGACCTGTCCCAAATCCTCCCGTTACTGTAGCACCTGCCCAGACTGCGGCGCAACAACCGCCGCCTAGTATAAAAACTTCAGCCACTGTAGTAGCAGGAGGTGTTGTGGGCATTAGAAAGGGCATTGTCCTATCATCTGCCCTACCTACTGGTAATCCACCTTTAGCGAATAAATCTATACCCTGCCCTGTTTCTACTGTCCCCAGACCGTCCGTACCACCCCCGACAAAGCCACCACACAAGAAACCCCCAATGAACCTCACCCCAGATTCCTTCCACTTTGTAGCAGTCCTAATAAATGTCCCACCACTTCCACCGGGACAGAGAGAAACCTTCCAGATGCTTAAGAACAAAGCCATGCACTGGCTAAGGGTGAACCGACCTCTACCAGGGGAAGTTGATGGTCTTATATTGGGAGTGAGGCGAATAGATTGGATAGGCTCTACCGCCAAAAGCCTGGGGGGGACTGTATTGTGGTCAATTTTCAAGATCCAAGGGTGGTAGGATGGCTAACAAGACAGGGCTGGTGCACAAGTAAAGGAGGAATTGCTATTTTTGACCTCACTTTCTTTTACCCACGTCCCACTAGTGTTTCGACCTGTTTGCTTAACGAGCAAAATGGCCCCTTAAGTTGTCTGTGGCCAGGGATTGTTACATCAGTTCCACCCCCACAGTACTATAATCATACTATTGTCCCGGTTACTAACGCCTCGGGTGGTTGGCAAGATCTAGGGAGGGGATGGTGACAATCCCCTGACCACCAGGAAAATAGTAGGGGTATAATTATTAATAGAGCGGATGAAACATCTAACTCCAGAAATTTCAATTCTGTATTAAGAAACGACCAACTGCCTACCTCAGGGGAGCATGTGGCTCCAGGTGATACATGGGAAGCAGGGGTGGTGATGGTCCAAACTGAGCCTACCATTGCCTGTCCTTCTACGGGAGATACAGACTTGGTGGGCCCTGTCGAGCCCGGTAGCATTTCGGCTGTGACGGACCCAATTGTTAGGGTTCTCAGTTGGAATGTGGCTGGCCTGGACAGGAAATTGGCACTGCCTGACTGGAACGCCCTTGTGGAGGATTACTCCATATGCCTGTTCCAGGAAACCTGGTGCAGGGAGCCCTCTCATAAGGCGGGTTATTCATCCCACCATATACCGGCAGTACAATTAGAGACTGGTAGGGGTCGTCCCTCGGGAGGCCTCCTTGTTTGGGTAGCCACTGCACTTAATTGTAGGGTGCAGGAGCATGATACCCAGTGTCCGGACCTCCTTAATATCACATTGAAAAATCCAAAGGGTCAGGTTATTCTAAATATTTTTAATATTTACGCCCGAGGTATGAAGGGGGGTAGAGAATCCCCCACTATAGCCCGCCTGGAGGCCCTGCTTCGATCCTCTCCACATAAGCACCGCACCCTGGTTGCGGGCGACTTCAACTGCACCTTCGAGCCTCTTGGCCCTGAAGTTCTACAGGACCAAGAGGTCGACGATAATAGGTGGGGCATACCCGCCTTAGAGCTTAGCCCAATTAAAAAATGGACGGAAGTGGTGCTCCAGGTTAATTCCATAACAATCGAGTTTGACCTGAGGGCCCTTAATGGTAGGACTAGTTCTGACAAAAAAGGAGCCCACACATACAATAGGCCCGCGCATACGTCTAGAATTGATTATTTCCTTCTTGACACCCACTTATGGAGCATGGTAAAGGATATGGTTATCATACCCTCTGTAGAGAGTGACCATAATCTTCTTTCGCTCACCCTGACCCATAGGTGCCTAGACGGTATAGGTAGCAGAACTCTTTGTTCTCCCGTCCCGGACATGTCGCTAGTATCCAACTGCGGTCGACGGCTAAAGTGGGCTAAGCTGTCGCTCTCAGCGGAGGAAATATCCTCTATAACGCAGCTTTTAGCTGCAGCTCTAGAAAACCTTGACTCTCTGGGGGGTGGGTTGGTGGATGTGCCGGCCAGGTTTTGCAACTTAACTCTGGCTCTTAGTGAGCTTTTTATGGTTTCAGGTAGCACCAATGGGAAGAAACCAGGTCCCCGGGCTAGACAAGGCTGGTTTAACCGTATGTGCAGAGAGGCGAAGACCTAGCTTGTTGACGCAGTTAAATCTAAATCTCAAATCAGGATTAGGGAGGATAGAAGGTTATATTCACACTACCAAAAAACCGCTAAGGAAGAATGGGAGGATAACTTTTGGCAGGATCTTTTGACTGCCAGTCGAGGGAGAGATGCCAAGGGGTTTTGGGACTTGGTGGGTAGTAGGAACCGTCCTGATGACACCTTGACGACCTGCACTATCACTGCCAAGGCGTGGTTTGACCACTTTTTGGCTCTCTATTGTGCTATTGAAGGCACACTTAATGATCATTTTATCCTTCCCCCCTATACTCTGGACAGAGATACAGATCTTTTCTCTGCACGCGAGGTTACAAACCTGATCAAAACTCTTACTCCACTAAAAGCAGCTGGCCCGGATGGGTTACCATGGGACCTTCTTCGAGCTTACCCAGGTGAATGGGGGGTGTTGGTCTCTGCACTTTTAAATGCCATTATTGAGGGAGGAACTGTGCCAGAGTCCTGGAAAGGGGCAGAGGTAGTCCCAATTTTTAAAAAGGGTAGTCAGGATTTACCAGGAAATTATAGGCCAATAAGCCTTATAGACTCGACCCAGAAGGTGGCAGGAAAAGCAATTATGGGGAGGATTCTTTCATGGGTGGATGACAACCACATACTGTCCGAGATGCAGGCTGGGTTTCGCTCAGGCACAGGAACAGTCGAACAAGTCTTCAGACTACTGTTACTATATTGGAAGGTGGTGGAGCTGGGCAAAGGCAGTCTCTATTTGGCCTTTATAGACCTGAAGACTGCCTTTGACCTAGTTCCTAGGGAGGAACTCTGGAGGGTGTTGTATGGTCTTGGGATGCCCCCTTACATCTTAAACCTCCTCATGAAATTGCATAACGCCAACTATGCTCAGGTTAGATGGGGCTTGAATGGGGAGAAGACTGATAAGATCCGGGTTGAGAGGGGTGTCCGGCAGGGCTGCGTTTTAGCTCCCACCCTATTCTCGCTCTATGTGAATGGGGTGGTAGAGCATCTGCTTGAAGAACCAGCAGACGCCCCCACTTTGGGTGGCGTTAAGATCCCAACCCTGTTGTTTGCCGACGACACCCTTCTCATTTCGAAAACCCCCCAAGGCCTCCAGAAGCTCCTGAACCGGTTTCAGGATTTTTGTGTAAACAGAGGACTTGTCATAAATGTGGACAAAACGAAGTACTTAATCATGCACCCCCCCAGGAAACTTGGCCGCCCCCCCATCCTGAACTCTATCCCTCTTGAAAAAGTATCAGAATTTGATTATTTGGGAATCCGTTTGAGTGATGTTATGAACTGGTCTCCCCACATTAATAAAATGACTCTGGGTCACAAAAGGGTGGGGGGAGCCTTGTTAAAGGAGTACAACAACTCATCTAAACACTGTGTAGCTCCGATAATTGATATATACAAGGCTAGAGCAGTATCCGCATCACTTTACGGAGCAGAGTTATGGGGTCTGGGTAACATGGAGTCTCTGTCTAAGGCTGAGAATAAATTCATTAAGGACCTAATGGCAATCCCGATGAGCACCCCGACAGTTCCGGTGCTCATGGACGCGGGCTGTAAACCAATCAAGGATCTGGCCCGCCTCCGGCCTCTCTTATTGTGGGCTCGCCTGTGGAGGGTCCCGGAACTAAAATCTTATGCAGACGGGCTGGTAGAGGTAATGCATTCGGATGGCTGGCAGAAGATTAAATGGCTTAGGGACATTAAACACCTGCTTGGGGACCTGGGTTTGGGTTCCTGCTGGTCCACACACTCAGCTCCCCCGAAGGAGACTCTGAAAAAAATATATTGGGAATGGGTTTCCTCAAAGCTCATCAGCAACCAGCATCACTGCAATTCCACCGCAGCTTACCTTAGAATAAAAGATGTTGTTGCCTTTGAACCCTTTTTGGAAATTATCACCATTCCAATGAACCGGGCCCTATATATTAAATTTAGACTAGGGACCCTACCCCTAGCCGATCTCCTCTCCAGATGGAACTTGAACAAGCAGGTATCACGCAACTGTGCCCTATGTACTGACAGACCCGAAACCGTGGCACACTTCCTCCTTGAATGCCCGGATTATGTGCGCCCCAGATCCCACTGGCTCAAACCACTTTGTAGAGAGATGGGTATTCGTCAGCATTCGGTGGATTTACGTATTTTATTGACTGATACAGCTCCTCCCATTGTTTGTGCTGTTTCTAAATTTTTTAAATGGGCCTGGTTGATCTGCTTAAAAAGACTGTCTATATCGATTTAATGCCTTTTTAATTTTATTTATTATGTCTAATAGTCATTTTTACTTGATGTTTTTAATGTACAGTCTATGTTTTACGATGTGCTATTTTATATATCTTTGTGTAATGCTTTTATGATATATGCATATCGAAATAAAGCTATCAACCAACCAACCAACCAAAATACTTTTGAAAACTCTGACTAAACAAGTACAGTAATGGAAGGGCATTACCTTATTATTTATTGCAAGGAGCATATTGCATACCCTTTAGCCCTTCTAAGAGTGGTGCCAAACCCCATGCTATCCTTGTATATTTTCTGTACTTCAGAATCAAGCAAATGTTACTGCATCAGCCAGTCAAAATTGAATCAGATCAAGATTTCAAGTACTTCATCTTTAAAGGCCGAGCATGTGAAACTGCCAGACTTAATCATGTTTTTCACTCACTTATTCCAGAGTTTAAAGCAATCTCTCTCTTTACACTGAGGGTCTAAGGTATGGATTAACTGACAGAGCCTGTTCAGGGCCTTTGCAGAGCTGGATGACGCATACCAATTTATCAAGTAGAAGTAGCAATCATGCATTAATGAAGGGAAGGATATCTGAAACAAAAAGAGATAATAAGGAAGAGGTGAACTTTTGTCTATCTATTTTGTTTCAGGTACACACATTGGATCAGAAGCACTCTAGAAGGGAGAGAGCAAGGGTGGATAGGAAGTCAAGTCCTGACAAACACATATCATCATATATTAAGGGCACCTGCGCGGCATAGACTCACTGGTCAACGGGATGGGTCAAAGTCTGGACAGTGATAGAAGGGCCAGTTTGGAATGGAGAGTAAAATAATTTTTAAAAAGTTTGAAAAAAGAAATATTAAAGGAGGTGACACACATTTTTGTGAATGGATTATTACCCCTCCCCCCCCCCACACCTAAGATGACCCCAGTCCTGCTCAGGAATTGTTTTCAGTATTAACTAATTAGAGGTGGAATTATTATGGGTAGATTCAATTTTATTTAAGGTCTGGGACCAGAGGTGATAGAAGGCAGAATGAAAAATTTCCAAGGGACAGGAAATATACGTGTTTCACATTGAGGTATAATTTATTGTGAGGACTGCCTTTTTAATTAACCAATTCACTTAAATTCATAAAACAAATTTTTTTGTCTAAAGGGTTTTCTGACCATTCATCTATTAGGTTATTATAGAGATATGCCCCTAGGATAGGAGGATAAATAAATGGATCTTCAGTAAGCTTATGCTAGAGGACAATACATAGATACAAGCAGCAAGAACATTCTTGGAGGAGATTTTTCTGTAAATAAGGGTTCCGCTGATCAAGCTATAATCTGGGATGACTTTGGAAACGCAGGATAACATCATATGATATTATAGAAAGGTAAAAGCAAAAATTAAACAAATGATGGAAGAAAAAAATGTAACTTTATTTAGAAGATTAAAAAACAACTCTAGTTGCCCTACAAAAGGAAGAACTGAATGGGGTGTATCAAGGGAAAAGCTTAAAGAACTGTAGTACAGAAAAATTCAGTTAAACACTAACACTTCCCTTCGAAAACGTTATGGATGGGGAGTGAGTGTTCTGGGAAACTATTGGCATGGTAAGCAAGAGAAAGATTTAAAAAAGGAATTACTTCTTTGAAAAATCCAATAATATCAAATTCTGAAGATAAACAGGATACAGTTTTAACATTTAAACATTATTAGAAGATATATTCTCAACAACAGAGGATAAACATGGATTAGCTAAAAGCTTTAATAAACTTTTGTCAATAACCAGGTTAGTATCAGATAAAATAGAAACTGTTGTATTCCCTTTCAATATGAAGGAGATTCTGGAGGTAGTAGATAAAATGTATAATGGAAATGCCTGTAAAAGTGGTGGTTTCGTAATTGAAATGAATATAAAATTCAAAGGTATAATCTTGCATATATTATTTGGAGTGAAAAATCAAATACTAAGGCGAGGAATGATTTCATGACATTTTGATATGGGCATCATGGTTTATCTACTAAAGCAAGGGTAAGACCCGGAGGATCCAAGTTCCTATAACCTGTTTATGCTATTAAATATAGATTGTAAAATGATTAATAGAAAATAGAATGAGTATATGCTCCAAAACTAACATCCTTAGACACCAAATTTGCTCCGTAGAAGATTGACAGCTCTTTACAAACACAAACTTTTTAGTAGAAACTATAGATAAGTTTACAAATGGGACAGTCCCAGCTGTGCTGATGATGTCAGATGCAGAGAAAGGATTTCTCCTTGCGTGTTGGGACAGTTTATTAGAAAGTTTAGAGGCTTTTGGTTTCAAGTCCAACTCACTCCAACTCACAAGTCAATTTGTAACTTATATGTAAATGCACAGTGTAGGTAGCTGGTTCTGTATATGGTATACCACTAGGTGGTTATACCTTGTACAGTGTCCACATTTTTACCCCAAGTGTACAGGGCTCAATAAAAACTCAAGATGCTCTGTTAGTGGCAGTGTAGCCGAGTAGCCTTAGGCCTAACACAGATGAGCGTAAGACATCTATTAATAGTGTTTTTTATGGCTCCCCTATTTTTGCAAACATACACGAGTGTATATACTGACAACGCCTTTACCGTCATTCCAGAGAGGTGTGCGTTATAATTGTGTTAACATCATGATATTGAGAGAGAGATACATTTCTTGTATAGTGGTTATTAACGTGCTTTTAGATGGCTCCCTTATTTTTTGCAAACATAAAAAATACGTTGATATTGAGAGAGAGATACGTTTCTTTCACGTCATCAGGCGTTGCTTGTCCCACGATCTTTCTTTCTTTTATCAATCGTTTTGGTTACAATGAAATCCCTTTTTGTATATCCCTTGTAGTGTTGAGATGATCAGAATGGCATCTGGTTCAAACTGATACCAAGGTCTTTGACGCCCCATTGAGCCTAGTTACAAGTGAGTCATTGTTCACGCTGCACCAAGCTGAGGTTGCCATTAACTGCACGTACTTGGTCTTAATCATGATTTCACCCTGTTGCTCACAGGTTGTTCCTCGTTCTCCAGTCCCACGTTGGAGCCGGACGGCCCAACTTCCATGTTAATAAATTAGTGTGTTGCATATATGGCAAAGTGTGTGTCGTCAATCTAAGATCGATAACTGACGACGGTCTATGAGCCGGATTTATCGATAGCTCTGTTGACAACATGAATGCTTATTTATGAGTGACCCGGGCCAACTATTGAGTGCTACCGAAGTGGGCTTACCTGGAGCAGTGAGCTGCGTGCTGCGCCGTGTGCACGGAAGTGAGCAGTGAGCCATGCACGGAGCAAAGGGGAGCTGAGGGTGCAGCACCGAGCGCTAGGAGCTGGCGGCGAGGCGGTGAGGCGAGGCGCGACAAGGACGCGAGGAGCCGAAAGACAAGCCAGAAGCCTGAAAGCCCTAAGCCCCGAGCACTGACCAGAATCTACAGAGCCCCTGAGCTGTAAGAGGAGCTGAAGACGCGACGACGACAACGGTGAGCGCGGTGTGCATAGGCAGGCGGGTGTGTGCTTGTGGTTCCCTTCCCCGCAGCCGCAGCCCCTGTGCCCGCCTGCCCTGCCGTAGCACACAACTCCCGGCGCTCAGCGTTTGACGTGCGCTTAGAGCTGCTGCTGCTGCTGCTGCTGCTGGGGTGCTGCTGGGGCGCAGCAGGTGGGTGACGGCGAGCTCGGGCTGGAGATCTACCCACGGCCTCTCCCTACTTTACAGTACCACTGCATGCCTTGGCAAACGAGTCCGACACTTCAAAACTCCCATTCAAAAGCTATCGAGTTTTGGAGACTCACATACATTATGATCCAAAAGCAAAAGAAAACTCTGTATTTCACGTTTCATGAAGAAATGTAACTTGCGCAGATCCTCATAGGTAATGTGCCTATAATTTGAGACATTGTTCCTGTGCACAGCTGCAACATGCTGACAACATAAAATAAGCATCATGCACAGCAGATTTACAAATCACCACTTATTCACAACAGACAATACATTGTTGAAACGAGCATCAGGGGTGCCGCTTGTAGTCAGGACTGTTCTGTTAAAAGCCAACTCTGCCTTTATCTGTTGGGGACATCGCGGCTGAATCCAGGTCGACGCCGTTTGGAGGCATTACAGCTAGTGCGGGACTGCGAGGACCAGGACGCCTTGCGGAGTACAAACCTGCCGCACCTGTGTCCTCTTCCCGCCCCTCCTCCTCTTGTATTTAGGCCCCCCAATTACCGCGCACGGGCGGGCGCTGGGCTAAGCCCGGGCAAAGGGCGGGCCGTCTGAGGCCGTCCGAGGTCGGTGGAGGCCGGGCTGAGCCCCCCCATTTGACTCCAGGTTTCGTTCCCACACTGTGTTAATATATTTTATATATATTCAGTGTTTTGTTCATTGCAAGTATTTACTGATAACTGTTGATCTGTTGTCATGGCCTTACGATTAGGAAAAAGCAGATTGGTTACTGTGAATACTAATGCGGTTTCTTTGTGCTTCACTGGGACCCTTACTGTTTGCCTGGACGCCGAGGGTGAGATGGAGCAACCACCATCACCTGTGCTCCTCCCCTGCTCCTCCCCTGCAGCCTTCATTGCCGCTCGCGGCCCCCGCTTCGCGGGAGCCGCTCGCAGCGGTTTCTTTGTGCTTTACTGGGACCCTTACTGTTTGCCTGGACGCCGAGGGTGAGAGGGAGCAACCACCATCACCTGTGCTCCTCCCCTGCTCCTCCCCTGCAGCCTTCATTGCCGCTCGCGGCCCCCGCTTCACGGGAGCCGCTCGCAGCGGTTTCTTTGTGCTTCACTGGGACCCTTACTGTTTGCCTGGACGCCGAGGGTGAGAGGGAGCAACCACCATCACCTGTGCTCCTCCCCTGCTCCTCCCCTGCAGCCTTCATTGCCGCTCGCGGCCCCAGCTTCGCGGGAGCCGCTCGCAGCGGTTTCTTTGTGCTTCACTGGGACCCTTACTGTTTGCCTGGACGCCGAGGGTGAGAGGGAGCAACCACCATCACCTGTGCTCCTCCCCTGCTCCTCCCCTGCAGCCTTCATTGCCGCTCGCGGCCCCCGCTTCGCGGGAGCCGCTCGCAGCGGTTTCTTTGTGCTTCACTGGGACCCTTACTGTTTGCCTGGACGCCGAGGGTGAGAGGGAGCAACCACCATCACCTGTGCTCCTCCCCTGCTCCTCCCCTGCAGCCTTCATTGCCGCTCGTGGCCCCCGCTTCGCGGGAGCCGCTCGCAGCGGTTTCTTTGTGCTTCACTGGGACCCTTACTGTTTGCCTGGACGCCGAGGGTGAGAGGGAGCAACCACCATCACCTGTGCTCCTCCCCTGCTCCTCCCCTGCAGCCTTCATTGCCGCTCGCGGCCCCAGCTTCGCGGGAGCCGCTCGCAGCGGTTTCTTTGTGCTTCACTGGGACCCTTACTGTTTGCCTGGACGCCGAGGGTGAGAGGGAGCAACCACCATCACCTGTGCTCCTCCCCTGCTCCTCCCCTGCAGCCTTCATTGCCGCTCGTGGCCCCCGCTTCGCGGGAGCCGCTCGCAGCGGTTTCTTTGTGCTTCACTGGGACCCTTACTGTTTGCCTGGACGCCGAGGGTGAGAGGGAGCAACCACCATCACCTGTGCTCCTCCCCTGCTCCTCCCCTGCAGCCTTCATTGCCGCTCGCGGCCCCAGCTTCGCGGGAGCCGCTCGCAGCGGTTTCTTTGTGCTTCACTGGGACCCTTACTGTTTGCCTGGACGCCAAGGGTGAGAGGGAGCAACCACTATCACCTGTGAAAATTTTTTCCGCAATCATGAAGTCACTAAAGGGGGGATCTAATAAAGCCATCCTACATTGGGGGTCGCCAAAAGGGACACAAGACTCATTGGGAAACAAACCCACCCTGCAATCTTCCTTAAATCTAGGGGTAAATGAACCTATACAGTCACCCGAGTGCACAACCATTAATCATTCTTGTGCATCTGTCTATGACTATGGGAATAGCTTAACAGGGCTAGACGAACTAAACAGACTGTGTGGTACTAAGTACACTATAGCTGCAAGCAGTCCTGAATACAATAGCGCCCCAACTGGTTAACAAAACATGAATAACAGTCCGTATGAACGACCCCAAATTAACCCCGTAGACGCCCAGTGCACAGTAACAGCACGGACTCCACCTGGTAAAAGGAAGTGCGAGACAGATACACAAAACGAGAATCAACCTAAACATCCTAAATTGTCTTCACATTCCCCGCTGTCTCCGATTACTTCACCTCCAATTCCTGTTCCGGGTGGATTTGTGGGGGGGTTAGATCTCTCAGCACCGCCCTCACAGTCGTCCTTACTGACTCTCATTGAACGGCTAATTAACTCCGCCATTTCACCACTGATGGCAAAAATAGATCTTCTGGGGGATAAACTTACGGTATTAGAGTCCTTGATCAACACAAACCTGGCCCCTATAAAAAATCAGGTTTATACCAGGCAATCCCATTCATCTGGTGTTTCTGGAACTCCAACACCAACCGCACTAAGCACCAATGCTCAGACTCAGGCCCCAGCTCCTAATATTCTAGACCCAAAGGACCCTCATCCTCTGCTAAATCGTGTATCTCCACAGCGCAACATCGCCAGCTCAGGGTCAAATAAAGCACCTCATATTCATTTACCACCAGAGGCTGCTCCCTTTGTTTATGTTCTATCAGGAGTGCCACCAATCACACGGGGGAAAACTGAAACCCAACCTGAGCTACAAAATGTTATGTTATGTTACGTGAATTTGTACTGCGCACAGCTGCCCCAGCCAAGGGGCGTCCCGGCGCATGTCAAGGTAACACGCAACAACCACAGGAAACACAACAGCTAAAAGTAAAAATTAAGGTTAAAACAGGAAAGTTTTTATCGCCTTGCGGAAGGAAAGAAGGTCTTCCAGCAACCGAATCTCCACCGGGAGAGAGTTCCAGAGTTCGGCCGCTTTGACCCGGAAGGAACGACCACCGATACGGCACAGCTTGTATCGCGGAGTGATGGTAAGAGCTTGGCCCAAGGATCTCAGATGTCGAGTGGGGACATACCAGGACAGAAGACCCGTAAGAGTTTGAGGGGCCGTGCCCTTTAGGATCTTAAAGGCCAAGCACAGCACTTTGAACTGGATTCTTGCTCTGACCGGTAGCCAGTGCAGCGCTTTCAGAGTGCCGGAAACAGGGCAGGATCTGGGAAGACCAACGATTGGCTCTGGCGGCCGCGTTCTGCACTCGTTGGAGGCGAGTGACTTCAGCCAAGTTAGCGCCGACCAGAAGAGAGCTGGCATAGTCCAGGCGCGATATAACAGTCGCCTGGATTACCAACTGCCGTGTATGAGGATCAAAAAACTTCAGAACTGTTCGCAGAGCCCGGAGAATTCCAAAACAGCATGCTGCCGTTTTCTTCGTGTGCCCCACAAAACTGAGAGTGGGATCCATCCACACTCCCAAGTTTTTTAATTCTGTCACCGGAAGGGGGGTCAGCCCAAGCTCCGAAGGCCACCACCTGTCCCCCCAGAGATCTGCCCTTCTGCCGACGATCATGATCTCAGTTTTCTTCGCGTTGAGCTGGAGGCAGTTGGCCTTCATCCAGCTTGCCACCGCTCTGAGTCCACTCTGAAACCTGGGAGCATCCTGGTTCGCATCCCCGCTGATCGTAACCGCTAGCTGGGTGTCATCGGCATATGACACCATTGTCATACCCCACTGCCTGACAACCTCAGCTAGCGGTCTCACGTAAAGATTGAACAACGTGGGACTCAGCGAGGATCCCTGCGGCACTCCCTGTTTCAGAGGATGGAAACTGGACTGGAACGGCGGAATCGCAACGCAGAAGAGACGACCATCGAGGAAGGACTGGAACCACTGGAGGGCGGACCCCCCCACTCCAATCTCCTCCAGGCGGTGCAACAGGATGGAATGGGAGACAGTATCGAAGGCGGCGCTTAGATCTAATAATACCAGCGCCGCCGTCTGTCCTGCATCCATCACTGTGCGAAGATGTTCAGCCATGGTGAGAAGGGTGGTTTCCGTGCTGTGCCCAGCACGGAACCCGTTCTGGGTGGGGTCTAAGATGTTGGCGCGAGTAAGGTGGTTGGAAAGAACCTTGTTCACGTGGGCCTCCACGACTTTGGTCGGCCAGGGGAGCAGGGAAATAGGCCGGTAATTTTCCGGCTTTTCCGGGTCCAAAGGGTGTTTCTTTAAAATAGGAGAAACCACAGCCCGCTTCCAGCTTGTTGGAACCGTACCTGAGGCCAGTGAGATGTTAATCAGGGAGAGTACCGAGGTACGCCCCACAAACAACTGGTCTCTAAAAAGGGCTGGCTTAAGCGGATCGGCGGGCGACCCGGATTTCACCTGCAGCCCTCGGGTGACAACGGGGGTAGCACATGAAGCTAAAAATCTCCGCCGAAGTTGCGTGGACTACCTGCCGGTGACCTAATGTCCGAAAAAGTTGAATAGATGTTTTGAACTTTTCCTAAAAAGAACCGGGCAAGGGCCTCACAGTGCACGATGGAGCTCGTTGTTATGGCCGAGGCTCGTTTTGCCACAAGGTCCTTTACCACTTTGAAGATGGTTTTAGAAGGGTTAAGGCTATTGCCGAACTCTGCAGCGTAAAAAGCTGCCCGGGCCCGACATATAGCACGGTGGTAAGCTTTAACGGCAGCGAGATACACAGCCTTCTTCCCGCTGTCGTACACCTTCCGCCACTCCCTCTCCGCTCGCCTACAGCTGCCCTTGAGTATGCGTAAGGTACCATCATACCAGGGGCTTGACTGCCTGGAACTTATTTTCCTAGTTGAAACAGGAATCAGGGAATCAAGTGCCTCAGTGAACCACGAGCAGAACCGGTCGTAGCCTGCATCCGCGTCCTCCAAAGTTCCCAACGGCACTGCCGCGAGGGCCTGATGAAGGTCCTCGAGACTCAGTTTACTCCAGTGCCGTGTGGAGATCGTCCTCACAGGAGCAGAGGAGGGAATTCCCGGCAAGGGGACATGAATGACCACTAAAGAATGGTCTGTCCAGCCGAGCGGGGTAACGGCCGTTACTGAAGCCTCCGTCAGGTTCGTAAAAAACGGGTCCAACGTATGGCCGCCTACATGTGTGGGATGCCGCACTATTTGTTGGAGTTGGAGAGCCTCCAGATCGGCTAAGATACGACACACCATAGGGATGTTCTGATTCTCAAAGTGCAGATTGAGGTCCCCCAAAATAGAGAAGTTAGCACATCCCAACGCTAGGGGACTTACCGCGTCGGTGAAGGCAGCCCTGAATGCCACTTCGCTACCCGGAGGGCGATAGACTACCATCCCTGAAAGGGAGAACTGGGGGTTGACCTGAATTTTGAAGGTGGCACTCTCGCAGCCTACGATGTTAAGGGCAGACCAACAGCAAGAGAAACTTGATCTTACTGCGAGAGCGATACCCCCTCCCCTAGTCGATCGATTCAAGGTGAAGATTGAGAAATCTGGGGGGAATGCCAAATTAATAATGGCCGTGTCATCATCCTTCAGCCAGGTTTCTGTGATAGCCACAATATCAGGGGCCTCATCACGCATCAAATCCCTAACGGCTTGATGGTGTTGCACTAGAGACCTCGCATTGAAGCTCAGGATGCGCAGAGCATGAGCCTGAAGGCCACGGCGCGCAGCGGCCGGTAGAATCAAAGAATAAAGTTATCCACTGGTTATCTAGGAATAGACTCCTGTCTCCTGAACTTAATGGCAGAATACTAGCTGTCAGAAGGGTGGGCTGGTTAGGTCCCCTTCGAAAGGATATCGGCGGGGACTTGGTCTTAGTAAAATTTTGTAACAGAAACATTGTTTCATTTCTCCAATCTTGGTACTGTCAAGAAGAAGATGGCCCGATACAGACTGGGGACCTACATGACTTTTACCCTCATTACCCCGCACTTAGACCAGGGACAGGCTACACCCATGCTATTGGTAAACCTGTTTGGAGAACGACCATTAGCAACCTCCCTGCACCTAACCGTCTCGACATGCAACGCTACCGAGGCTTTTATTAATAGCCATGGGGAGGGCGATATTTATGTAAAGGCAGGATTGTTAGTACATATTACTGCCTAAAAATTCTGTAAAGTTGTTTTCATTATCTCAGTATGAATAAGGTATGCACACTTTAGGACCGGGACCCTTTCTCTTTGAATACCCTCTAAATTTCACTTTTAACTTCGTCAATATTCTGCGTCCCTGGTTAAGGATGTTTTATTGTACGTTTTTTTGTATGCTTTTTTGTGTTTGCTTTGTATGCTTTTATGATTTGTACAACAAAATCGAATAAAGCTTTGGATTGAATACTAATGCAGGCATGGTAACGGGGACATTGGATCAGTTTTTTAAACGGGCTACCGTTATTTTAGAGAAGGAAATAGCTTTTGCAGAAAAGCGTTTGTCATTAGACATTGTAACGGGCAAGCGGTCTTCTTTGGGTGCGATCGGGTCTGCTATAACACGGGCCCTTGTAGTGACCCGGTCGTTCTTGTAGACACTAGCCCAATCCCTTGTTCCTTGGGGGAGGGGCCAGCTGGTTCTGCTACCGGCTCTATGTTGAGCTCAACCTCACTTAGTCCTCTTTCTAGTGGCTTGAGCCACAGAACATCCACACCAACGCCTCCACCTCCTGTTCCCCAGACAGAACAAGACGAGGTGTCAAGGGGAGTAAATAAGAAATGTACTGCAACTTCCAAGCATGGAAAAAATAAGAGAGGGGGAGGCAAGAAGATGGGCGGTGGCACAAGACTTACTAAAACTCAAAATCCAAGTGATGCTCCACAGGTTGTAGTTCAGTCTCCCATCCCAAATGATGTATTAATTAATACTGATCCACCTCTGACTGAACAGAACCTTAATGAGGACCTTCTTGCTAAAATGGAAACACTAGTAAGGTCTCTAATATTGCCCCTGATCAATCGAACAAAATTAATTAAAGAAAAATTAGATCAGTTAGAGCTAATGACCAAAGGGAACACTTCAAAACTCGATGCACTAATTAAGAGTACAAAAAGCAAAGATGCCAGAGCCCCTTCCACCATATCCTTAGGAAACGTTAAGCCTCCTAGAGCTGCTCATTCTGTGACAAATGTAATTCCTGTGGCTCAGAACAGTCAATTAGCCACAGGGGTAAAAGGTGCGGCAAGTAGAAAGGCCCAAGGCACTGAGGTAGACATGGCGGTTGCCTCTAAACAGGTTCCAAATTTGAAACAAGCGGTCAAACAGTCTTTGAGTGACGCACCTCAGGGCAAAGAAGTGCCAAGAAAGAGGCTTCCGTGCGTAAATCTCCCCCCGGAATATTTGCCTCTGACTATTATTTTAACAGGGGTACCTGAAATTAACCTAGAATACCAAGAATCAGATAGGGAATTTAAGAATAAAGTTATTTTTTGGCTTAGCAAGAATAGGAGATTACCCCCGGGTTCAAATTCGGAGATCTTAGGTGTGAGGCGAGTGGCATGGTCCGGCCATAGCAGAAAGGATCTCGAGGGAGATTGCATAATCGTTAATTTTAGAGACACATGGTTTGTAGACCACATACATAGGGAACCAAGGTTTGCCAGATTGGGTGACATCCTATCACTGGGCTTAGACTATTTATACCCCCATGTGATTCCCAGTTTACCACGCCTATCACAGAATTCTGGCAGGGGCAGACCCATTGGTGTCAACAGATTGGATTGGGTACCACAGTATCTACTATTAGGAAATAGGTTTGACCCACTCATGGGACTGGAGGGGGTGGATTGACTCCGGAACGCTTGTATCTCTAACAGCGGGGTTGAAGATACAGACAGGGATAGAGCTGTCAGCCCAATGAGGCAAAACCCAGGTGAAGTAGTTGAAACTCGGGCAGAGACGGTTAGTAATATATATTTATGTTCTAATCCGCTGATTGTTCCTATAGTAGTGGCCAGGGGAGAGAGAGATGAGGCTGAACAAATAGAAAAGGCACCTTCGGACCTAGATAATACCTATATAGCAGTAAACCAGGGTGGGAGAGTTAATAATATATAAAGCAAAATGCATCCCTGTTGCAACTTATGGCGCGGGAGTGTGGGGGATACAAAATTGTAATAAAATCCAAGTTATGGAAAATAAATTCATAAAGCACCTTTTATCTGTCCCATCTGGTACCTCAAATAGCTTCTGCCATACTGAAGTGGGCCTTGAATCCGTGAGTGATACTATCCATGTCTCTCCTTTGCTGCTATGGAGCAAGGTTTGGAGGTCTGATGAACTGAAACTCACAAAGGAAATCTTGCAAGACTGCCTTAAGCTTGATTATCTTATGGAGATCCCATAGCTACTATATGTAAGGGAAACCTTTCACAAGATTGGATTGGGACATATATATCTAAACCCCGAAACTGTTGGTAGGGAGGCCAAACTAACAATTAAGGATTCCTACCGTACCAGCTTAGGTATGTTAAGAAGTAGTGAGCATGCAGTATATGATAGGGGTAAGCTGCAGCAGCAGCCTTATCTATCATATATTATGCATGCCCAATGGCGTTTTTATTTGACAAGGTTTCGCCTTGGTACGCTGCATTTCCTTTTTGCTTTTCCAAAGCAAGTGGGGTGGTGTGAGAGACTACCCCCTTGCCCCTGTAATAACAAAGTTTCACAAAATACTGTGCACCTTATTCTTTTTTGTACTTTGTATAAAGATCCAAGAAATCGGTTCATCAAGCCTGTTTTGTTAATTCTTGGATCTCGCTACTACAAAGAGGGCTATGAATACCTAATATCTTTATCAAATCCTGCCATATGTAGTGCTGTGCTTAGCTTTATTAGACTAGCGCTCACTATCAGAAATCGATATTGAACAGCATTATTGGAAACCAACGATCATTAATTGACACACATCTAGTAGATTATTATATACACAGGTATACACACGAAATGCATATGCACTTTACTATTTGCTCTGTTCATATATGTGACCCTTCTATTCTAAATGTATTATAAATTTAATCTGGACATATAATATGTATTATGGATGTAAATGTAATTGTATGGTCTTTTCTTTTTAATTATATGTGTAATGTCCTCTTTTAATCTGTTTATACTTTTATGATTCTATGTCTGAATCGAAATAAAGTTCATTGAATCGTGTTGTAAGGTGTCGTGTGGCGCTTATTGTGCGGTTTTAATACGTTTTTCTAGTTTCACTACCTTAGACTCATTTCACTTCATTTTTACAGAATCTCCCGCCCCACCTGATCCCTTTTGTCCTGATGAAGACCCCGTTTTAAGGTCTCACGTATACCTAACCTTCCGTCTTGGGGTTGAAAGGTCAACAGACACAACCCCACACCAGCTGGCGCAACCAACATTTAGACTAATAACAAAAGCGCTAACAGCATGGTGGCCTGAAAATTTGCAGAGCATTAATTGCGTTATTTTGTACACTATCTCCGTGTCCTGAAGCCAGAATGATGCTGTGATAATGCATTTTCATGCTTTGATGTTACTTGATGCACGATGACCAACTTTGCACATCCCTCCTTTCTCACTCAACACCCCACCCCACCCTCCTATTCCTGGGGCATTTATGCAATTGGGTTGCCAAAAATGATATATGCAGCCTAATAACACGTTGTGATTAAATAAAAGTGTGTTAATTTGTTTGCTTCTTACTCTTTATTTTTTATTGTATGTAGTAAATGTTCTTGTGTGATTTTTATTATTACGTACTGGGACCCCTCTTCTTATATACCATTTAGCACCCAGGTCCCAGTGACTCTATTGGGTAAAACCCCCCTTTTGTGTATCGTATTCAGAGGTAAACAGTCAATGCAATACTATGGAGTAAAATGTGATTATCGGTTTGCAGGTAAGTAAGCAGTTTTAGGGTTTGAGTTTCTGGGGTTAGAACAAGGGTTCCCCGTGGGTCAACAATGCACTTAAAGAGTACTCTCAGCAGCACTAGGGTTGCAGAGTGGTGAGGCCCAATGTTAACCTACGGGGCTAGGGGGGTCGTCGGTAGATGGCTGCTCATGAGCAGGCCACTGGGTTATGGAGCAAAGCTCCTAGGGTTAAGCTCAGTGCAAAGGTGCATCCCCAGCTGAACAGGGGCGGCTGGTGCAGAGTGCTGGATTGTTGTCGGTGCCCTGTTGTTTTCAATGGGAGATCTCCTGTCAGAACAAACACTGCAGGTTCGGGCAAGAAGGCTTCCTGAAGGCGACCAAAGGATGGAGAGGTAAGTTGGGATGCTGGGAGTTGCCTGGAAACCCTCATTTGGGCCACCAAAGGCCAGGGGGTGTCGGGTGCAGGGGTGTCTTTTAAGCATCAGGGTTCCTTACCAGCTCCAGTCGCGGTTGGGGGACCCACCAGATAGAGGCTGTAGGCATTGTCCTGAGGCTTGAGACAGGTCAGGGATCACCAGATCCCAGGTCAGGAACACTGGGGGGACCTCCTCATGGTGACAGGTCACTCAAACTCGGGCTGTGAGCTTTAGGTGCAGAGTGGTACAGACTCACAGATTCAGCCAGAGTCTGGTTCTAGAGCAAGTCCAGTGCTCGTGGGAGACAGAGTCTTGGTCGGAAAAGCAGGGCAGGTCCTACAGGTTCTGGGGGCTGTTTGCTGCAGGACACGCCAGGATTCTGCTAGAGCAAGTAGAGGTGGGGACAGGCCGGTAGGTGTCCACCTCTTCTTCCTTTAGCACAGCTTCACTCCTTCTTCTTCTTCCTCTTCTTGCTTGTTTCAGAAGGCAAGGTTTATGGTTGCCCCTAAATACTAAAATCAGGGGTGTTTCAGGTAGGTACAGGTGGGGACCATTAGGTCCTTCCCTTGTGGTGGGTACACCTATTATTATGCCACCCTCCAGTGAGAGGGGCACATAAGCATCGCTCTGGTTGTCTGATCCCCTCACCTTCAAGATAGCAGGGACTATGAGTTGTGCTTCACCTCGCCTCCCCCCAAACTTTTACTACACAGTGGAAAGGACTTAGCCAGCCACCCTCCCCACCTGGCCCGGTCCCTGCTTCTGATCCCAGCCAAGTTTGGGGAGCCTCCTTTGGACCGATGGGCCCCGTCATGGTCACCCGGACCCTTGCCAGGCCACAGGACAGGGGGCTCCCGCACCACATGGTTGTGGCAAAAGTGGGCACACCTCTGCTCCTATCTTGGTTTTCCCACCACTTCTCCCTCCCAAAGTGTGGGAACGGGGCCAATTTACTGGGAGCAGAAAATGGCTGGATCAGCTCACAAAGGCAGCAAGCCATTGAAACTTCTCCTTCGTGGACCCTGCCCATCCTAGGGAAGGAGGCTTGGAAACTCTGCCCAGGATGTGATTTGGTCCAGGACCCAGAGAGAGGGAGGCTCTCGACCCAGTGGTCAAGAAACATGGATAGGGGCAGCAGCTGGTGAGCAGCCACTCCGGAAGGAAGGACACTAGAGTTCGGTCATTTTTCAGGGGACATCTCTAAGTATTCCTCTGCGTGCATTTGGTATAAAATCCCCCACTGGTATCAGTGGGGTTTGAATTTGCTGAGAAGTTTGATACCAGACTTCCCGGAATTCAGTAAAGCCAGTATAGTGCTGTGGAGTTCATAATGAAGAAACCCCAAACCATATACTCTTTATGGCTTATCTGCACTTACAATGTCTAAGAATGGACTTTGAAACTGTAGGGGTACAGGGCTCATGCACCTGTACCCTCACCAGTGGTATAGTTCACCCAGCTAGAGGGGAGTCTTACCTATACCATAGGCAGTGGGTTGAAGGCATGGCACACAGGTATGTGTGCCATCTCGACTCTTCACTTATCTCTGCACCAAAACACGTAGTGTGCAGGGGCAGTGTGTGTTTGTTAAGGTACAGGGCTTATAAGGGTGGTACAATATGTGTTGCAGTCCTTAGAGGCCTTCGTTGATCACAGTGCCCTTGGTGCCCATGGTACCTTTTACAAGGGACTTACATGTGGCCAGGGCGGTGCCAATTATGGGTTGAAAGTTAAATTTTAGGGACAGAACACAGGTCTTGGGTACCTGGTTTAACAGGAACCCAGGGCACACTTCAGTCAAGGAGCATCAACATCAGGAAAAAGTGGGGGGACAACCGTGCAAAAAAGGGGACTTTCCTACAGGTAAGCCTATTAAGTTCAGGTGAGGAACTACACAAGGCTGTTCAATTATCGCCAATTTGTTTTTAGCCTTTAGGGTACACCTTCCAATAGCAGTCCATGGAAACAGATAAACAGCTCCAGCTCAAAATAAATTGTCCAAAATTAAATTATACACAGATGGCATTATAATATTCTTGAAACCTGGAAAAAATGCAATAAATCTAGTGTTGGAGGTATTTGACCTATTCCAACCATTAGGATGATATAAAATTAGCACTTAAAAGAAGATACCCTGGGATTTAATTTTCTGCCAGGAATGCTACCAGCTATAATTCAGCATGAAATAATCAATAGGCCTAATACATATTTTGAGATGTATGCGTCTACAGATTCAGGGAAACTAAATGATCTGAAATATGCTCCTTTACTAAAAAAAGGGGAATCCATTATGAATGTGGTCAATATTGCCACAATCTATTCTTGAACATGTGGCCTTCATCAAGATGTCAATATGTTTGTGAATGTGGAGAACAAAACACACAGAGGGTTGAGGCAATAAACCCACACCTGTCACTTAAAAGTGGCTCAACAGTATGGTGGTGGTGCTAGAAATCCAGGAAGTGCACCCCTCTCCACTTCCTATTGGGGTGATCCCCAAAAACAATCACAAAAAGGAATGGAATCAGCACACATCAATTGTAAATCTTATTTAAAGTTCATAAAACATCAGGTGTTCACGATGATTTGAAGAAATTGCCAGGTCCAGATTTTTCTTATAATCTCAAAATTTGTTCTTTATTGATAAATATGTGCAGTTGTAAAATCCAATTCAAAAATTAATTTAGCCTAAATTAATTTTGGGTAATGTGAATTAAGCTAAGCAAGCAAAAAAGTGTCCAGATTATTTCAGACGATATCTCGACTAGTGATCTGGCTATTGACACTCAACCTCCCTCTAAAAAACTGTGTAACTTACCAAGACTAGAGAGTCCCGATATTCCAATGAATGGAACACATATGATCCCACTTAAAGTTAGAACGTCTAAGACTAGCATAAAAAAAGCAGGGGTAATAGGCAAAACTCAGACTAAAACAGGTACTGCTAATGCATCTCGCGTAAAAAATAAATGAAACTGAGAATTTGTCTAGTTTACTAAAAGAATTAACTGAGTTTGTCAAACAGTCTATTAGTACCCTGACAGTCAGGTGGGGCAAAATTGAAGTAGGTATAGAGAAGGTTTTTGAAAACCAGAGCTTGTTTACACAAAAAAGGAATATGCATAATATGAAGTCATCCAGCACTCACAGACTGAGAGTGCAAATTTGAAAGAGACTCCACTAGTATCAAAAAGGCAGATTGGTGAAAGGGCTATGGGCGAGGGGACTGGGACACACTTCAAATCAATAGTAAATACACATAATAGCCTATCAACCAGGGGAGAAGTGACTAGAAAAAATGAGACAGCAAGGTCAGGAAATCATCTGGGTAAGAGACCGGAGTGTGATTTAACATCAAGAACACACCCGACAAACAGTTGTCCTTCAGAAAGTGTAAGTAGCCCACAGATCTGAAATTTACCCCCGGCTGCCACCCCATTTACTGTGATTCTAGCCAATGTTCCAGTTTCCCCACCAGGGGAAAATGAAACATGGATTTCATTGAGGAATACAGCCATACATTGCCTTGGGAGGAGAACAGGATTGACCAGTGCTATGTTTCGAGATTTTAAGACGGTGAGGAGGATAGGCTGGGTTGGAAACAGGAAGAAACTTTTTCAAGGCGATTGTGTCGTTCTTTCACTTGGAACACCATCCCTGGTAAGGGAAATCTTACTAAGAGACCGGGATACAAACATCACCCATACTAGTTTTAATGTTCTCGCTCTGGGATTTTTTTACCAGCCCAAGTGTCCTTCATGGCAAAATGGAAACCATCCATTGTTTATACATTTTATAATCTTGAGGTGTCAAATAGATTCGGGCCTCTTCAATCACTGGACGAGAATGAATGACTATCCACCAGACAAGATCAGGGTGTGATTGTCAAGGGTCCAGACATTCGAACTGCCTGTGAAGCCTGTTTGACCAAACAAAACTATGCCCCGAGAATTGATTTGCGGGACAAATATTCAAATGATGAAGAAGTTCTTGGGTCAGCTTCAACAATTAGGGACGTATAAGAATTGGGAGATACCAGAGTTCCTAGCCTAGCCTTGCAACCTGGGCTCGAACTAACCAGTCAGATTGATTCCACCCCTGAATTAATATCCCCAGACAATGTTAGTGTTCTTTTTTGGAACATAGCAGGTCTCAGAAATAAAGTGAATACTATAGTTTGGATGGATTTTATTGATAAATTTGACATTTTGTTTGGGCGATAGATGCAGTGCATATAAATGATTTTAAGACATTCTATACACCAGCAGTTCACTCAACACACGGGAGACCCAAGGGGGAATTTGTGTTTATGTTTCGAATCTGGTTGGGGCATTAAAGACTGCAATGATAACATCTGAAACTTAATTTGTATAGATCGCAAATTTATTTTGATTGTAATCAATTTTTATAATAATGTTGAAAAAGAACACCTGGGGTTTATATTGAAGAGGCTTACCTACGATCTTAGTAAATTGAAGGCAGTCAGTGATACTGAAATGATTACTATCTGCGGAGGCGAATTTAATATCGATTGATGTCTGCTAGCCGGGCTCGGAAAATGCAGCCTAACAATAGAGGAGGATGATCCCTTGATCCATTTTGTGCACTCCGATAGGGGGGGATATGTTTAATGAGATTTTATTCTCATACGATCTTGGCTTTGCCAATTGCTTGTGCTCCCCTAGGGTGGATTTTGGGCATACCTTTATAGGCAGGGGATTAGAATCCACAATAGATTTTATAATTGCCCCTAACCGTTATGCAAATTATATTACGAGTTACAATGTCCACAAAAATGCAATGAGTAATCACCTGCCCCTGAGCGTCAATATTACCTTCCCAACTATTTTCGAGCAAAATCACAACAATCAAGTAGTTTGGACCCAGAATGTACAAATAGGTAGACTGAATGACTACACTCTGCGTTGGTCTAGCCAAGATCCATCCGAGATCAACAAACAAATTATAACTAAGTAGTATGACTCAATTTTAATGTGTTTGGAGGAATCTAGTTCTTATGAAAATTTATTGATAGCATTTTCCCAAATCACAGCAACCGTTAAAAATTTGCTGAGAGTCGAAAGCAATGGTTTATGTGCCTGTAGGAAAGGGTGGTTTGACTCAAATTGCACCAAAACATATACAAATCTAAAAGAGGCCCTTCACAAGACAGTGAGAAATAAGGAGGAAGTTAGAGAATGTAGGAAGATAAACAATCTAGCTAGAAGGTTACAAAAGAAAGAGATAAAAGCAAAAGCCTGAGTTACCCTCATGAAGCCTAGTTAAGCAAGGATAGCTCCATATTCTGGCGTGTGGTGAATGCACCATTTTTTATTATTAAGCCTGATGTCCCGACAATAGAGGTGGCAATAGAGGAGAACACGTGGGTAGACTTCTTTTCAAATGTCTTTAATCCGCAGGGGGATACATAAAGTAAAACAGACTGTACGAGCCAGCAAGGGGGGTCTTCCTGTTTTCTTACCTATTGATTTTCAGATCACACACAAAGATGTTATTGGGGAAATAAATGCAAGTAAGAGTGGCAAGGTCCCCACTGATAACACTGGTCCTACAAGCCTGTTGTGTGAAAGGTTTTATTAATACCTGGTCGGAGTCGATAAATGTGCTGATTTTTTAAAAAGGGGAACGGTAAAACCCTGCATGCTACCGTCCAATATCTTTATTAGATTCTCTGATGAAGATAGCAGGAAGGATTGTTTTAGACCAGCTGCCAACATGGGCAGAAGTAAATAATATTTTAATTAATTTACGGTTTTAGACCGGGTTTAGGAACAAATGAGCAGGTTCCTAATCTTAGTATTTTATTTGGGAAATACACTCAGGCTAAAGCAGGGAGATTTTAATTGGCATTTGTCGACCTCACTGGCGCTTTTGACTGTACTATACACAGTAAGCTGTGGAACATTTTGACTGATATAAAGGTCCATCGGGTACTGGTACAGTTTTTACGACAGCTATATATAGGGGCTACTGCCAAGGTTCAATATGGAACTAAAGGGGAGTGTACTGCATCATTCAAAGTGGAGAGGGGAGTAATGCAAGGATGTGTCTTGGCACCATTCCTGTTCACTCTTTATACCAACACTTTGGAACAGGAGTTGGTGGCCTAGGCAAGGGGCCCTCTGTATGTCAACAAACGTCGGATAGTCTCCCTTCTCTATGCATATGATCCAGTGCTCATGGCACGCACGCAGATAGGTCTACAAAAAGCTCTTACATTTTACTCTAGTTTCATGGATGAATTAGGGTTAAAACTGAATGCCAAGAAAACTTTTAATATGACTTGTGGACGGGGGAAGCAAAAATGCAGAAGCCTCCAAGTTGCGCGAAGTAGGGTAGACTCCACTAATACGCTCACATATTTGGGTATTTTATTTAATCGCACTGGTTTCTGGGGCCAGGCGATCAAGAGTAGGAGTCTTCTCCTCATGAAGTCGACCGCAGCTGTCGTTAATTTCTCCAAATAAATGGGTAAAAGGCCCCCTGAAGTTCTTCTAAAAATGTATCAGGTAAAATGTTAATGTTAATATGGATTTGTTGAGCGCACGTACGCCCGGGGGCTTCATGGCGCTGTAGGTAGGAACGTAGCGCGACAGTCACAGTAGAAATAAAGCAGCTCAGCAGTGCGCCTGAGAAAAGAGCCAGGTTTTCAAAGAGTGTCTAAAACTGAGGATGTTGTCACTCAGTTTTAGTTGAAGGGGGAGGGAGTTCCAGAATACAGCTGCAAGATGGTCAAAACAGCTGCCGCCAAGGCGTTTCCTCTTGTAGGGCGGAACAATCAGAAGGGATTTGTGAATGGACCGGAGATTGCGGGAAGGGTTGTATCTCTTGAATAAGTCTCTAATAAATAGAGGACCTGAGTTGTGCAGGGACTTAAATAGAATGCACCCGGCTTTGAAAGCTACACGCTGTTCAACAGGCAGCCAGTGCAGCTGTTTCAGGCCGAGTCTGACAGACTGCCTTTTAGAGAGATTCAAGAGAAGCCTGGCTGCCTGATTCTGAATCAGCTGGAGGCGCTTTAGCTCTCCAGTTTGAAGCCCAAAATAGAGACTGTTGGAAAAGTCTAATCTGGACAAGACCAGGGAGATGACAATCTGTGTGAGGGCAGCCGGAGAAAAGAAGCAGGCAATTTTCTTAATTTTCTTCAGCTGGAAAAAGCTGGATGACACAACTGCTCCTACCTGTTTTTTTAGGGAGGTCCTCGCTGATAAAAATTCCCAGGCTCTTAACCGAGGATGACTTAGATGGAGGGGCTCCCATGCTAGAAGGCCAGAAACTGGGGTTCCAACTAAGTGCACTCTGTCCAGGCAAGAACAGTTCGGTCTTGCCTGGGTTAAGCTTCAGATGATTGCAGTTCATCCAACTCAGGATGTGGCACATGGTGTTTTGGAATTCTACCGCTGAGTCCTTGGTGATTAAGGGGAAGATGAGCTGCAAATCATCTGCGTAATTGAAAATGGTGACTTTAGCCTTCCTAAGAGAGTACAAAAGGGGGCGTAAATACAAGTTGAAGAGCAAAGGTGACAAGGAGGAGCCCTGAGGTACTCCACAGATGGTAGGTATAGTGGGGGCAGTGAAGGAACCTAGTCTGACAGATTGAGTACGGCCAGTGATGAACGAACGGATCCAGCTCAGCGCAGGGCCCCTGAGACCTGCCTGCTCGACACGGTCGACCAAGATGGTATAGTCGACCGTGTCGAACGCAGCTGAGAGGTCCAGTAACACCAGAGCCTGGTGGATCCCCTCATCCGCATTCCGCCTCAAAGAATTCTGCACCGAAAGAATAACAGCTTCAGTAGAATGACAAGGGCGGAATCCGGCCTGGTTAGGTGCAAGAAATTCTGATTCTTCCAAAAATTTGGAGATGCTGTCGCAAACATGAGCCTCCAGTAGTTTGGCGCAGTAAGGCAGCAGAGATATGGGCCTATAGTTAAGCGGATCTTGCGGATTGGCTCCAGCTTTTTTTATCAGGGGAATAAGGAGGGCCTTTTTAAATTTGTCTGGAACTTTGCCCTGTGCGAGCGATCCATTCAGCATTGAAAGTATCCCCGCAGGAATGCTAGTTCCCACTTCTTTCAGAATGTGAGGGGGACAGATGTCATCAGGAGAACCTGATTTAACCTTGGCAAGGAGTTTAGATAGGATGGAGCTATCAATAGGGGGAAACAATTCCAAGGTCTCAGAATTGTAAGAAGTGTCAGCCAGAAGGAGGGGGGACTAAGTGGTGGGGATACTTTGTTTTATGGTGCAGATCTTGTCGAAGAAAAGGGAGTTTAATGAATTGCAAAATTCCTGAGTGGGGGCCACCGGGAGAGAGGTTCTATCGCTGCCGCTAAGGTTTTCCACAATGTTGAACAGTTCTCTTGATTTATTGTGGGCATTAAGGATTTTTTTCGAGAAATAGTCTGTTTTATGTTTATGGACGAGTTTTTGATAGTCCTTTCGGGCCTTGCAATAGTTGGCTCTATCTTGTTCTGAGTATGCTATTCGCCACTTACGCTCCATTTGACGGACTTCCAGTTTCAAAGTTTTCAACAGGGGTGTAAACCACCTGTGAGCGTCATTGGGGCGAGAGCGGGGAAAGTTGGTGCGAGGGGCGTGTGCGTCAGCTGCCTGAAGTAGCCACCTAGAGAAGGCTTCTTCGATCTCTTCGATATCCTGATCTAATGGAGGAAGGGAAGTAATTAAAGTGTCGATGAAAGCGGAAATGTCGACATTCTTCCATATTCTGGTTTTTCCTCCTTTCTGAGAAGGAGGCCTCCTACTCTTTTCAGTAATCATGGTAAAGTTGATCAGAAAGTGATCCGACCAAACGCAGGGCGTGATGGAATTGATAGCCAAGAAGATGTTCTGAGACCATATTTGATCAAGGCTGTGCCCTTTTTCGTGGGTTGGGAGGTGTATCTGTTGGGTAAGGTTCATGTCTAAAAGAATCTCTTTCAGCGCTGCTGCCTGAGTATCCAACTCATCCGAGTCCAACCAGAGGTTGAGATCGCCCAGTAGCACGATTTTTTTATGAGAGAGTATTAGAGGGGCAAGCTGTTCTGCTAAAGACGCCGCGAACGTGGGCATGTTTAGAGGGGGACGATAGATGAGGATCATAAGTAAAGATCCGCTATTGGTGTCCATTTTAAAAATCAGGTTATCTGATCCTATGAGGTCGAGAGGTGGTAAAAGAGAGACTTTATGGGAGTTATGAATAATTGCAGCAACCCCTCCGCCCCTTTTGTCAGCAGGTCTATCAGCATGCAGAATGTAATAATTGGAGGGGACTGCTGCTAAAATGTCAGGTAGAGAGTCGGCATTAAGCCAAGTCTCTGTAAGGAGTAGGATGTCAGGTTGCTTGGCTTGAAGCAGAAGAAAAATGGCCATATGGTGTTTAACCATGGACCTAGTGTTTAAGTAAAGGCATTTGAGAGTAATCTCTGAGTCAAGGGAAGGTAAGGGAGAAAAACAGGGACTAGGCCTTGCGGCTTTATCAATGATGAACTCAGGGTTCAGGATGCCATAAGCGGCGGCGCGCTTTAAAGCGTAGGCAGGTGGGGCGGATACCGCATTAACTAAGGGTCTAAGTTGCAGTAGCTCCAAGGAGGAATATTTGTAGTTTTGACCAGGGGTTCTGGCCCCAGGCCCCAGTCTGCCGCGGACGGGCACAGACGGGCTTGACTTGTGCGCGACTTTGGCGAGAAGTCGGCGCTCCCGCTGCGCTCGTCCGCTGCGCTCCTGAGTACACATTGGTTTTGTAGCCAGCCTCCCGGGAGAGCTAGACCGCTAAATCCGGTCCAGCCCCACCCAAGATGGCGGCTCGCCTCACCCTCCACGCAAACGGCACCAGCCGCGATGGAACAGGGCGGGCTGCAAGAATTAAATCCGTACAATCGGTAGGAAAATGAAATAAATGGTTTCCACAATTTTTAAAAGAGCATAAAATATTTTAAGAGCGCTGGCGCCTTAATCGCGCCAGAGCAGCGACAATGTCTACCAATGACTGCGCATTAAGCAGGAGTGATTCGCTGAGTTCCAAGAGAGCCAGGTTGCTGCCACCAACCGAGCGTTCTCGGAAGGCTCTGTGTCTGGAGACGTTTTGTAGCCTGCCTCCCGGGAGAGCTAGACCACTAAATCCGGTCCAGCCCCACCCAAGATGGCGGCTCGTCTCACCCTCCACGCAAACGGCACCAGCCGCGATGGAACAGGGCGGGCTGCAAGAATTAAATCAGTACAATCGGTAGGAAAATGAAATAAATGGTTTCCACAATTTTTAAAAGAGCATAAAATATTTTAAGAGCGCTGGTGCCTTAATCGCGCCAGAGCAGCGACAATGTCTACCAATGACTGCGCATTAAGCAGGAGTGATTCGCTGAGTTCCAAGAGAGCCAGGTTGCTGCCACCAACCGAGCGTTCTCGGAAGGCTCTGTGTCTGGAGACGTTTTGTAGCCTGCCTCCCGGGAGAGCTAGACCGCTAAATCCGGTCCAGCCCCACCCAAGATGGCGGCTCGCCTCACCCTCCACGCAAACGGCACCAGCCGCGATGGAACAGGGCGGGCTGCAAGAATTAAATCAGTACAATCGGTAGGAAAATGAAATAAATGGTTTCCACAATTTTTAAAAGAGCATAAAATATTTTAAGAGCGCTGGCGCCTTAATCGCGCCAGAGCAGCGACAATGTCTACCAATGACTGCGCATTAAGCAGGAGTGATTCGCTGAGTTCCAAGAGAGCCAGGTTGCTGCCACCAACCGAGCGTTCTCCGTGTGTGAGTATAGCTACATTTGGGGCGGGAGTCGGGGATTTTTTATGATTCCTCCCCCATTCAATATGTTGAAAATGTCTTTTTAAGATTTATTTTACCTGTACCTGTTAGTTCTCCTATGTTTAATTGTCATAGTGAGCTGGGTATCATATATTTCAGATGTAATTAAGGTACAACCAGTGTTACTCTGGCACAGAATTTGGACCTCCATCAGTACAGGCTTAAATAGGGAAATTATAAAGGACTCTATGAAATTGGATCAAGCTACTAGGATTACTTGGTTAAAGTATGTATAAAAATAATGCATGATCTTGGGGTCCAGAGTATTATACTACCCCAGAGACATTGAACTCCATTTGTCGTAACGAATCTAAAGTAATCTGCATGACCCACCTTGAGACAAACAGACTTGCAATGGAGATGAATAAACCTGCGGTTGTCTAACACCAACTGACTGTAATAACATATGATATTCAACCATATCTTTTACGCTGTTTAGGGGGGGTATTACAGGTATGTTTTACCTTGCTTTAGGTTTGGAACCTTTCACCAATGAATTAGCTATGAATGATTGGTCCAGAGAACTATGCCATTGCAACAATATTTCCCCACAAACAACCATTCATGTGACTGTATTCTGCAAATTGTATGCTAACGAAAGATCCAGATGGATCTTACATTTTTTAAGGCTGGGGGGGATGGAGGCAATGTCGACCTGCCTATTTATATTTACAACTATTGGATATTGATTATTGCATTGGAGCTATGGCTGGCTTTTTAAAAAGTATATTGAGAGCACGAAAAAGTACTAATGTTTAACTTCCTTAGAAAGTAGATCAGACTGTATTAAATTCTGTAGGACTGCTCTATTTGCAATTTCTACCCCCCAATATAATATGTTTTGGATTAAGTCTATTTTTAAATGAATGGACTCTGAAATTGTGTACATTTATATTTTAGAACATTTCTGAAATGTTTTTAATTTTGTGATTTTATATGACTAAAATTGAAAAAAGCTCTTTTTGATTTGATTTGATTTGATTATGGTTCTGGTTCTAGTGGAGTTAAAGACAAAATAAAATACAGTTAAGGAATTGTAGTGGTCATACGCTCAGATAAGAACCCTGTTACATAATTTCGATAGAAAAAATATTTTTCCAATGAAAATGACACAGTATATGAGTTGGTCGAGGATGTAGCGAAAATTATATTAGGTCAATGGTTTAATCGGTTATTAGAAACATCAGGGTAGGATGTTTTCAACAAAATAACAGAACGATGGGAAAAAGAGACACAGAGGAAATTATCTTGAAATATATGAAAATAAGTAAATGGTCTAAATTTTAAATAATTCGGTGGGGTAAACTTTAGATGAATGCAATTCTTTTCTAAACGGTTACTATACAGAAACCCTGTATTTCTGAATAAAATAAACAAGAATAAAAGTTCCCAATGTTTAAGGTATATGATGTATATGTGGAGTTTGAATCATATCATGGGATTGTGTCCAAAAACAGCACCATTCTCGAAAGAGATGTTTTCATATGTTGGATAGAATTTGGATAGGACAATAAGGTGAGATCAAATGGAACTATTTATAGGATACTCAGATGAACTGGTGGGTCTCTCTCCCAGTGAGAAACATACTATTTTATAGCCTTGATAATAGCAAGATCCAAGATTACGCTATTTAATGGAGAAATACAATTATGACATTTAGGAAACATGGGAGATATATGCAATCACAATAGGATTTTCAAAAAAAATTGAAAACAATTAGCAATGTTTTGTGTAAACATTTTTATGATGAATGCACTTTATTACTTAGATGGTGTATGAAAATAGGTACATGCAACTTTCTATTTTTTCATTAAAAAGTTATGGTAACAATGATGACATGTACGCTTGATGTTTATCATCATCTAATTGAGTGATGATTTGTATTTTTCAAAACAGCCTGAGTAAATAAATAAATAAATGAAGAGTAACTTAACTCAATGGTTGGATAGATCAGGCAGGGTATCGATATATGTATGAATGAGTCAGCAAAACCATATGAATGCAGATGGTTTTAAAATGTGAACACTTTGTGATGATGCAAATAATTAAGAGAAGCAGAGACGAGGAAAGAGAGAGAATTAGAAAGAGAGAGTTGGTCTGGAATTTCACCAAATGAGAGGAGTTAGTTCTATAATTAAACAGCCTCTGCTACTGTATTTTGTCACATGTCCCAGTAAACATTAAACACAAAGCTACTAGAAATCAAACAAGCATGACACACTAGAATCAGGGGTACCTTTGGCCTAACTTAGGGGTGACTTACATGTAAGAAAAGTGAAGATTAGGGCTTGGCGAGTGGGTGCACTTGCCAGGTCAACATGGCAGTTACAAACTTCACGCAGACACTGCAGTGGCAGGTCTGATTTATTTATTTATTTGTGTATTTTATAAAGCGCGCAGTGGCCCCAACGGGGCATTCCGGCGCTGAAAACTCTGACAACAGGAGGAACAGGATCGGGGTACCAGATTAGAAGGAAAAGAGATGGGTTTTCAGGGATTTGCGAAATGTTGGTTCTGCTTGGCAGTTGCATAGAGCTAACGGGAGCTTGTTCCAGTGTTGAGTGGCACAGACCTCAAAGGTTTTTCTGCCTGCATGGGATTATTTAAAACGGGGAGTTTCTAGGAAAAGTAAGGAGTTGGAGCGTAGTGCCCTGGATTTAATGTATGGACGTAGGGTGTTTTTCAGATGGGCCGATCCGTTGCCTTTAGATGCCCGGAAAGCCAGCGTCATTGCTTTGAAGACGCATCTCTTCGCGATGGGTAGCCAGTGCAGTTTACGGAGATGGGGAGAGATGTGATGTTTGGCAGGGATTCTCTCCACCAGCCGGGCGGTGGCGTTTTGGACTGTCTGCAGTTTGCGACTCAGGCCAGCTGTGATGCCAAGGTAGAGGGCATTGGCATAATCTAGATGGGAAATGATTAATGCCTGGATCACAGCCTTACGGCAGTCCTCCGGCAGATAGTTAATGAGCCGTTTGATAGTTCTGATTTTAGCGAAGCAGGAGGCTGCAACTGTTTCTACCTGGGTGCTGAAACTGAGATGGTTGTCCCAGCGTACTCCCAGATTTCTCACCGAGTCTTTAGGCGTGGGGGCTTGACACAGGTCCTCTGGCCACCAGAGGCTAGGGTCCAGGGGAGAAGGTGAGTTAAAAAACAGGATCTCCGTTTTACCTGCATTGAGACAGAGGGAGTTTGCATCCATCCAGTCAGAGATAGCTCTGAGACAGGATTTCAGCGGATCGAAAGCAGAGGCGGAGGGGGTGTTGAACGTAAAAAGTAGCTGAATGTCATCGGTGTAGGATGTGGATTTGATCCAAGTCTGAGCAATCAGCTTGGCTAGGGGGGTGAAATAAACATTAAACAAAAGCGGGCTTAGGGAGGAGCCCTGTGGGACTCCCCATTTAAGTGGTCTAGCTGAGGAGGTGAAAGGAGGGGTGAAAACTTGTTGTGTGCGGTCAGACAGATAGGATGACAGCCATTTCAGCACAGAGTCGCCTAGCCCTACGTCCTCCAGCCTTCCCAGCAGGATTTTATGAGAGACGGTGTCGAATGCTGCTGAACGATCCAGCAGCACTAACACCACCCTCGACCCTCGGTCAAGCGTCCACCTCACAGAGTCGGCCATTTCGATAAGGGCCGACTCCATGCTGTGGCCCGACCTAAAGCCATGCTGGGAATCATGGAGAAGCCCATTGGATTTGATGAAGTTCGCCAATTGAGAGTGCACCAGCTTTTCCAAGATCTTAGCTAGGGCAGGCAGAAGGGAGATGGGCCTGTAGTTGCTGGGAAGGTTGGGGTCCAAGTTGGGCTTCTTCAGAATGGGGACTAAGGAGGCATGTTTCCATTTGGTAGGGAAGCTTCCTGTTCAAAGGGAGTCATTCCAGATGTGATTTAGGTAGGGGTTGAGTAGGGGTGCCAGTTTTTTGTACTCCTTGGCTGGCCAAGGGTCGTTTGGTGAGCCAGATTTACATTTAAGTAGCTCTGCCAAAGATTTGGCTTCCGATATCACTGCAAATTCAGACAGGAGGGATGGCGGCGGTGTAGGAAAATTGGGTCGCTCATCACCTCCTTCGCAAATGGGGGGGGGGAAGGATGAGTAGATGGTCTCAATTTTGTCCTCAAAAAATTGAGAAAGTTTATTGCAAAGCGCCTGTGAGGCGGGCTGAGATCGAATCAGTGCGGTAGGATCTGTGAAAGATCTAACGATGTTAAAGATCTCCCTGGCACCATTGCTAGCGAGTTTGATTCTGGAAGCCAGAAAATCTCGTTTATGCTCCTCTATCATTCTCCGATATTGTTTGAGGGCGGTTTTATAAATGATTTTGCTATCTGGAGAATAATTCTGTCTCCAATGGCGTTCAAGGGATTTACAGAAGGCCTTTTTCTGCCGAAGTTCGTCGGAGTACCAGGGGGCTGATGGTGCCGCCCTGTGGGTTTTAATCGGTTTAATGGGGGCTAGTGCGTCCAAGGCCTGGCCGATCCATGTGTCCAGATGGTTGATAGCTAGGTCAGGGTCAGATGTCGGACAAGGTTGGGAGTTGTTGAGGTGTTTCTGGAGCGCATCCAGGGTGATGCGACTCCAGTTTCTACCTGAGGATTTAGGAGTGATAACGAGTCTGGTGGGACGGGGGATATCTATCTCAAAAGAGATAAAGAAATGGTCCGACCAAGTGACCGGAATAGATGGGGCCGCCCGGATGAAGGGGAGATTGGAGCAGATTAGGTCCAGTGTGTGACCCGCTTTGTGCGTGGGTAGGGTTATTAATTGGACTAGGTTGCAGGCCGCTAGCGTGGAGATGAAGTGGCTGCTATGCGGACAGGATTCGTTATTAACATGAAGATTAAAATCTCCTAGGGCGGTAAAATTGGCATAACGAGTGCTAAGCTGAATGATGTAGTCCGTCAAAGCCGGTAAATGCGATAAATTGGAATGGGGGGGACGATAGATGAGTATTCCCGAACAGGAGGAGGACGGGGAAGTTTGAATGCTGAAAGGCAGGCCTTCTATGCAGTCAATATGGTCGAATGGGGGAAAGGTAACCGTCCATATAGATTTATGAATTAGGACAACACCGCCTCCCGATTTACCATTGGGTCTATTAGCGCAGCTAATACTGTAGCCCTCCGGAAGGGCAAGGGAAATGGCTGGGTTTGTGGTGTCATTCAGCCATGTTTCTGTAAGGAAAAGCAAATCCCAGTTGTAGTCTCGGAGGGACTGCCAGATGTCGAAGGCATGTTTGGTCAGTGATCTGCAGTTGATAAGCGCAGATCTGAGGGTTAGGGGGGGTGGACACCTGAAGTAGTGGCCGGGGTAGGGGCAAAAATAGGACGGGTTGTGAGGCCTGAGGTTGAGAAGGTGAAGTGACAAAGTGAGCAGACATAGTTCCGGCTCTGGGCGTCCAGAAGAGAGCACGAATGGGTCGCGCAGAGGGGGGGTCTTAAGGACATCAGATCTCTCCGAGTATAAGACGCGGTATTATGGCTGTAGGGTCGGGCAGGGGGACCGGCCCCGGTCGCGTCCTGATTGCGGACGAGCGCAGACGAGCTTGCCTTATGCGCGCCTTCGGCGCGCAATCGTCGCGCCCGCTGCGCTCGTCCGCTGCGCTTCCGGTTCATGCACATTTTTGTAGTGGGAGGACTATGGGGGGGGCATTGCCTCCGAGTGGGCGTGTCCCCGTCAGGGCGTGGGGAATGGCGGTGGCAAGCTCGGCGATTTCGCCCTTGTCAGTGCTCGGTTTTGGTCATAGATGAGTGCCTGCACACAGGAATAGTGAGACCAAGTAAGTGAGAGATCGTTTTAAAATACAAGTTTTTCAGGTTTCTTAAAAACACAAAGAATACAGTTTTTCAGGCTGCTCCAGGCTGTGCCTCAGGAGTTGTGCAAAGTATGTCTGATAACCCTTTTAAGGGCTGCTTGGGTGATTGGCACATTCAGTACTGCAGGACCACCAGCACCATTTGATTTTATAAGTTCTGGCACCCTCAGTGCACTTTACTATGGACTTACCAGTAAGTCAAACATGCCAATCATGGAAACACCAATCCATAATACAATTTATAATAGGAGCACTTGCACTTTAATACTGAACAGCAATGAGGAAGTGCGCAGAGTCACTGAACCAGCAAAAACAGAGTCAAAACTAGGTCAGAAAGGAAAATAACAGGAGAAACATGCCAAAAGATGGAAGGTATAACAGGGGCATTTATAGTTATCGATATATGTTGATGACGAGAAGGAGAAGAACCAGTTTCTAGAACATTTTGTCAGAAGGGGGCCCTTACGCCTAAACAGGTTTGACAAGGGGGTCTCGACATCAAAAAGTTTGAAGACCAGGGCACTAGATGTTTAGTAAATAAACAGGGTGAAGCCAAGACCAAGCTGAAATGAAACATTTAAGGGATATTTCCAGAGCTTGCTGACTGAAGAATTCCCTACCAGCTTATGATGTTTATGTTAGTAATACATTTTGGTAATGTTTTCCTACTTTCTCACTGTCTTTTTTTATTGACTACTACATCCATCTCATTTGTGCACGTCGATATATCAGTGTTTTGTGTCTTAAGGGTGTCTTTGTAAAATGGAATAATACAACTGTGCTACATTACTTCTCTTTATAAGGCACTCCATACAAAGTCCCTTTGACTTACCTCATTATGGGGACTGAAGGGCTTCCATTGAGGTGTACATCTGAAGTTTTGTCTCGCAAGTTTGCAATATGTAAGCATTTGGAAAGCTATAACTTAACAAAAGCACTTTTCTAAATTTAAGGTTTTGGTTGTCAAACCCATGAAAAACATATCATTGCAACAAAACACATAATAAATATTATCCAAATGCATGGGTGGGTTTACATTTAAAAATATGAAAATCTTGTAGTAATGTATTGATGGAGAAGGGGTGGGTACGGAGATGTAGTGGAGATGATCGTTTTAATGGCGCTAGACACTGTCACGGTAAGGTATTACTTTGCAACCTTTGCTGTAATAATGGCCAATGTTGATTTTCACAGCTTGTATGTCTGCCCTGCTGAGCAACTTCAATAAAATAAATAAAAATATATATATATATATGAAAATCACTACTGTAGAACCATGATGTCAAAGTTTAAAACCCCTAATGTTGTAATTACCTCTCTGTACCACTTGTCATGCCAATTTGCAGGATGTTGGGGCATAGGCGCTGGAAGTAGGGGTGAAGGGGTGCTGCAGCGTTATCAAAAATAACCATGCTGACGTTCACAAAGTGTATGAGCAATGAAGATGTCTTTGAATTTTATGTTCCTAATGTCAAATTTTCTGTGCTTCTAAGACAAACGTTAAATGTCAGGCTAGGTATTCTGGTAAATTGATTCTTATTCAGAAACTGTAGATTACTTTTGTATCTCTGGGTGCAAAGCGAGAAGATTGTGCAAAAATGATCTAGGAGACAATCTTGCTTGAATGCAAGAAGTGAAAGGAAGGACTCTGGTATGTCGATGTATAATAACACACAACATTTAACTAGCTGTAAATGAACTCTACACATTATTTCAAAACATATCAGCAATTTGGAAGGCACAAACAAAGCACATTTGTTGGTAATTCTGAAGTGTGATGGAAACAAGATTTTAATGTGCATGATACATTTGAAGAATACCAATATCCGCGTATTATCGTATGTGTGCTACGTAATTTTAACAGTAAACTATTTCTGTGCAAATTCTGTGTACATTTCCATGGAAAATGTGCCTTCTCTATTTTACAATGCTGTACCACTCCAGTGCTCCACAATGCTCTACTAGCTACTCACCACGCACTTACCACTCCTATCATGCATGCGTGTAGCACATTTGCTACTCCTGTTTTTTGTGTGATGCTTAGCTGTTTCACAATGCCTATGGCTTCAGTGATTTAACACTAATGGAATGACCCCCGCTTTCAGAATTGTGTTCCAACACCACTGTGTACAGGCCATCAGTCAGGTTCCAGACAGATCTATTTCAATCACAATCCAATTATTGAGATCAAAACATTTGCAAAAACCTTTGAAATCTGAGGAAATCCAAAACAAACTTACCTCTCCTTCTCAGAACCTGTGTGTACTTCCTGCCATTTACCCTGCACTGGCAAGGTGCAAGGGTACTCGAGTTGGTTGCAGGATTATTTGTGTTCATGAAGGGTCACCTATCCCGGAAGGCAAACTCCTCTTTCCATGTGTGCAGCAGAAAGGGGCAGAAACAAGGAGATACAAAGATAGTTCTCCTTGTTACACCTCCTCTGGAAAGGTGTAGGATTGTGGTGCATTCCCAGGTCTACAAGTTCTTGTAAATCTTGGAATGTGTCAAAAACCAATGGCATTAAGTGGGGACACCCACACAGTACCCATGGACTGCCTTCCCAGGTCAGAGCAATGCAATTGCATAGCATTACCCAGATTCTTGAAGCCACGCAGAGTGGCTTTGTGTGACTTAACCACATCAGCGTGGCGCAGATTCCTGCGCTGTGTTGAACGTTCTAATGAGCCAACGGGCTCATGACGGAACGGTTCTGTCATGGCACAGCTCAACCGACGCTCATGACGGAACCGTTCCGTCATGAGCGTCGAAGGGGTTAACAAATCTGACTTAAAGTTTCTGTTACTCTTGCACCACGTTGCATGGTGGAAGAGTGACCGAAACCAGGTAATAGATATGTTTCTAAAATAAGTAAAAAAAAGTCCTTCTTTACCTGTTCCTACATTTCCCACAAAGGTGAAACTGTTGAAATAGAAGTGAGGATGCAATTCTTATTGAGTTCTGAAGCTAAGAAAGCACTTTGAATTTTCATCATGACAGCTTTCTTATTCTCCCTTTCTATGTTTCCTGTGGAGCCCCAATTATATAAACAGCAGGAGGAATACAATTCGGATTGGGTTCGAGAACTTTAGAAGGCCTCAGAGCCTGTGCCCCTTCCTATGTGTCTAACAAATCCAAACAATAAAAACAAAAGTAGGCTTGCAATAAGGGGAGAAATGTGGAGTTTTTGAAAAAGCCCCACTTCCTTCTGGTCTGCTGACCACAGAGTCAGTGTCACAATGACGATAAAGAATGATAGGTTCATTTACTGTGGTGATTATCTCAGCAGAATACAAAAGACATGGGAAAGGACACTTTCCACAAAACGCAAAACAAGCTTCACAAACAGGAAGTAACATCTAAATAGGGATGAAAACCAGATTCTAATACAAAGGTGCACCATATGATAATAAAATCATTTAATTGAACCAAACAGTCAAACGTGATTTTCCCCCCAAAAAAGTATACTTCTTTTATTCGATTGGTGCTCAGATATAACAGGTACGTACAGCATAAACAGCCAACGCATTTCGTCCTAAACAAGTCGAGGAAATTAGTTAATTATCATACGGCGCACCTTTTGTATTAGAATCTGATTTGTATGGTCCTGTAGTTGGAGACACCTCGGCAGCAGGTGCCTAATTGAGTGCACAAGTCAGATACATGTGTTAATTGTAACATGTTGGGGATCATAGGTCAGGTGCGGCACCAATTAGAGGTCGTGCTGTTTAATGTAGGTATATTTTTTGCTAAACCTTAATTGTGTTGAAAAATAATTATTTGACAACTACTGTATTGAATTCACATACTTTCCTTGCACACACTTCAAGTAAGCATTGGCTAACTTGCACAGTTTATTCTCTTTGGTGGGGTAAGCCTACTTTTCAAAATTATTTCTGTAATCATCAAGTCCCTTCCTGCTGCTAAAAACAATGCACAAATTCTTTGTAATTAAAGCACTTCATAGGAGACAGTATATTACAAAAGTTTCAAGTTTTACTTAGTTTGATATTATGCTGACTTGGCAAAAAACAATATTTAAAAAGAAAAACATTTTACAAAATGATTAATACTTGAATCAATTATAAGCAGCATGAAAACAATTATGTAAAGGACGCATATCAGCTATTCCAACTCACCATTGTCAGTCCATAGTATGGATGTGATATATTTCCAGCACAATATTTGAAACTCAATATTGTTGTAGAAACCCAGAGACTAATTCCAAAAAAAGGGAAAAATCCACCACGTTAAATTATCAATCAATCAATAATGCATGCCTCTTGGAGGCACCACATCATATGAGCGCAAGTTGAGCACAACCCCTTCTCACTGGGAGGCATGCCATTCAAGTTTTAGTCTGAGGGTTCAAAGTGGCATTAGAAAAAATAATCAGACACTTTTATTTCTGAAATGTATCCACCTAGTCAAAAAGGATTTAGCCTATACAACACTTAAGGCATGTGACCCAGCAGAAGACACAATACAGAATTCTGTCCTCTGTGTGCCCTGCGAATCTCCCTCCCGTCTTAAAATGTTTCGGGGCAGATTTACAAGCCCCTTGTGCCACGTTTACGCCGCTGTTGCGTCACGCAAGGCGGTGTAAACGTGGCGCATACCTACGAGGCATTTACAACGTGACGCATCTATGGAGATGCGTCACGGTGTAAGGCCCTGCGCCACATGAAACCTGCGTCAGGTTTCATGTAGGCTTTTCCACACAGGGTGGGGCGTTCCGTCACAGGAACGCCCCTGAAAAGTGACTCCGTGGAATCTACAAGATTTCACTGAGTCACTTTCCCAACGCTGATGCGTCAAAACCCTGCGCCTGCTTGAAGCAGGCGTAAGGCTTGACGCACCACGTTAAAGATAGGGCAAGTTGGAATAGTGCTGGAGTTGCGTGCCGCACGCAACACAACTTCAGCACTGAGCCAACTTTACGCCCAAGATGCGACACGCATCTGTTCATTCCTGCGCCATGGTGCGCAGCATTGTAAATGCGGCGCATCATGGGTGGCGCAAGGATGAACTTGCGTGCCGTATCTTTCCTGGCGCATCTCTGCCAATTTGCAGAGATGCGTCAGGCAACGTAAATCTGCCTCTTCGTGTCTGGGAAGGAGTGAGGACACTGGCGCCATTTTGCTTTGAATGGTCTTATTTCCACTTCAGTATTACGCCCTTGATGTGGTTTGGTACTCCTTGTTGCTTCACCACAACCAATGTAAGTGGGTTGCTTTGTAAAATAAACATTGGAAAATTTTTTACAGCTCGAAAACAGCACAAACTTCTGCAAAAACGGAAATGCACCCACAAAGTGCCCTTCTTTAGCATATCTATGTGTGGTGATTACACAGACGCAAATTCAAATTAAGCGCCCTCCTCAGACACTCATGTAGTAAAGCCCCAGACTCACATAAAAATGGTGGCGTCATTTGTTATTACAATGAATAGATTGCATAGAATGCTGAAATGGGCCAGCCAGCTGGATGCTTTAGAAGGGCGGGGTGAAGGACTGCTGTTATTCTGCATTTACAGTTCACTGTATGGACGCTAGGGATAAAGAGTGGTGTGTTTTTTTCCCTTTTTTGGGTGAGGTTAAGAGGACGGGAGTCACTGTCAGGCAGTTAACCTTCCACCTATTCCACGTCTGGGTCTTCGGCTCCAAAGCATAACTGTTGGACAGGCAAATAATGATCATTAATGCCCCTTAAGGGCACACGGCACTGCCAACTCTACTTGCAAACAGTTATACCTGTGTATTTGTAGAAGTTCCATTTAGGAAAAGTTTATTTCTACATCCACATGAAAAGCTCCTGGTAGACAGAGGTGGTCAATGTAGTAATGTGTACAAGGATAGCAATCTTCCTATGTGTGGTATTTGCTTCATTCTCATTCAAATGCATAAGGAATAAATATTCAACATTCCAACATAGCTCAGTGGGTTGAGCGGCCACTGCAGATATTTGCACATTAATTGCAATCACATGTTAGAATTGCGCAGGACCAACCCACATTTCAGCCAATACACCCTGTGCCTCATTTATGAGAAGTGACGCATCGCTGCATGAAAGCAGCAATGCGTCACTTCTCAGTGCATCCTCCTTGCGACATGATTGATGCGTCATATTTATTGTATGACGCATCATGGCGTAAGAAGTTACAGATAAGTTGTTATTTCTGACGTATTTGTAGGGCGCAAAAGTGACGCATTGCTGGAGTGTGTCACAAAAGTGACGCGACACCAGCAATGTGTCCTTTGTGTCTCATAGATTTCACTGCCTCACTTCTACGACCCTTTCTTGCGCCAGAATGCCCCCTGCATACATTATACCTGGCACAGGTATAACGTGGCGCAGGGGTTTACAAAGTGACGCATCTACCTAGGTGCGTCACTTTGTAAATATGGTGCAACAAGGCACATTTTTTACGCTGCTGGTGCATCACAAAAAGTGACGCACCGGCGGCGTAAAAGTGACGCACGGCCTCATAAATGAGACCCCCTGTGAGCACTTCTGTGAGGGTGAATGTGAATATCCCGTGTATTAGTTTTATATTTCTATGCCAGCTTTTCACGCACGTCTGCTCGAGGGCTTCTGCCACCGGGTCCAGGTTGATAGCTCCTGCACGCTGGAGGTCTTAAATCTGAACACGTGACTCCTAAAAAAGACCATTTATAATAGAGCGCTTCACTATTTCTAAACATTGAAAACTAGAGGTACTACTTTCACTCAATGCAATGGTACTCACCTTTCAACTTAAGGAGGCTTCAAGGTTGAGTCATCCTGGTCTGGATTGAATCCTAACACCTGCAGACTGTGCTGATGTCATCGGTGAGCGAGTTTTCAATCGACAGTCTCATTACCTTTGCAGAATGCAAATGATCATACAGAAAATGAGCGCGCAGTGGTGGCATGCTCCACAATGACGGTGCAGGCACAGATTAAGCTCTGCCTCCAACCGCCATCTCCTAAAGCGTGGATCTACGACATCAGGAAGATGCAGGTTCCCCTTTGATGCCCTTAAATTGGGAAAATGAACAGACATGCGAGCAGGATCCAGAATGGTGCAGACATGTGAAAGGCGTGTCTTAGAGGCTGCCCCCTGCAGGGACTGAAGATGGCAGCTGCCTGCAGGAGCACATGTCCACCGCTCAAATTAATTTCATATTTACCTAAACTAATTCACCACTAATTCTTTTTGGGGTCCGGAGTAGGGCGCTACTCGCGGAATAGTGCTTTGACCCCCTTATCAGGGGTAGTAAGCGCTATATAAATGCAATTGCAATTACAATTAGTAACTGGAGTCCTGTTAAAGGCACTCTCAATGTAACATGCCTGCAGCTCATGGACTGCAGAACATTCAACATGAGGATGAATATGAATAAAAAAGATGCCTGAGTGTCGATAATTGAAGTAGATCCTACCTTCAGGGGCAGCTGGATTAGACAGACACCTGCAGCGCCTAACCAGAAGCAAAGGGTAAAACTCAGGATTCAGCAGAGACAGCATAGAAGCCTGCAGCCTCCTGCCATGGAAGGTCTCCTCCCCAGCCCACCTCCCAGCCGGCACTGGCATTTAATGGCAGCAGACACCCCCCAGGGGCCGGATCCTGCAGCCAGTTAGGGTTCAATACAAAAGCCATGAAATGTGTGTTCATTAAAAGTTGTGAGCCTGTTCCCCAGGATAAAATGTTTCTGATGCAACAAGACACACACTTTGGAACCCTTAGGGACAGGCCTCGTCAGTGAATTCTTTTTTTGTTGCTCTCGGGCTTGTTAATACTTCTTCCCAACTTTATGATTGTTATACAGCCTTCTCAAAGTTGTCTTCTTGAGCCCTTTCACATTCAAGTTATCGCGTTATGCCTCTAGGTTTTTTCAGTAGAAACCAGAGACTCCACATCGATTCAATTTGAAAGACAAGAGAAAATTGTTTTAAAAAACGCACACACATAGATTTTTGGTACCAACAAGCACAGACGAAAAAATATTGGCAATTAATGGCAAAAAAGTATATAAGTTCTTAGACGAAATGAAAAGGGGGGGCCGCTCGGCCCTCCCGCCCACATGGCGGTGCGGCGCCCCCCCCTCCCCCGGGCTGTCGATGGTGGGGCGTGTCACCTGGCGATGACGCGCACGGCGCACCCCACCACCGATAGGTCGAAGCCTCCCCCGTGACCCGGAAGCAGCTGGATAGCTTCCGGGGCATGGGGGCGGGTAGACTGGGGAGCGGGGCCAGCGACCCCCCGGCGGGTCAACAGTTTAAGAGGGCCAGGGAGCGAGCGGAGCGCCCTCTTTGCTCCTGACTCGCTCCCTGGGGACCTCGCCGCCCCACGCTTGGGGCTCATCATTACGGTATTATTATTATCAGTTACGCCTTTGCCTCTGGGCCAATCAGTTTTATTTGCTTACGGTTAATCAAACCCCCAGTTTGGTATTGGTATGCTCATGCTGTTAGGGGGGTGGCGCACAGTTACGGAAGGTCGTCAGCGCCCTTGTGCATGAAGGGCACGTCCTTTTGCTGGTCACAGTATCCATGCTTGTGCACATTCCGGCATTAGATGCCTAGGTCTTCCAATATCTCTGCACGCTATGTGTTGCACAACAATTTCTAGGGATACGCAGCTGGGTAAGTAAAAAGACGCTTTACAACTGGTGCCCTTAATTGATGATATGGTTTTCAATGTTCCTCACTTATGCAAAGGGCGCCATGATGGGCGCTCTCATTGTAAGTCACAAGCAAATGTTCCTTATGGAACAGAACGGGGCTGTGCTACGGGGTCAGAATTGGATGTCTGAAGCCAATGTGAGGTTCTTAAAAGCCCAATTTTCCGATATGTTTTTGCAGATTACCTGGGTGGATTGCACCAGGAGGGTCGCTCAGTGGCAACAGCTAACAGGCATGGGGCAGCGTAAACAGCATTATTGCCTGCACTGCATGACGTCTGTACTTCAGACTGGGAGATACTATTATTTAAAGCGGTCTTCACATTGGCCTTCTATGGAGCCCTAAGACTGAGCGAGTTGGTTGCTGCCTTCAAGGCAGATAGGCAAGGGGGGTATTCAGTTCCTGAACACAACAATACAGGGAGACACATTGTGGGTGACAATTTTGAGATCGAAAATGGATCAGGAGGCGCGAGGGGAGACCGTGGTACTGCACAGGGCACGTGCCAATCCTTGCTGCCCGGTACGCCACCTGGAGGCTTTCATCAAACCGCAAGAGGGATTGTTGGGTGGGCCGCTTTTAGTGCACGCCGGTGGCACCCCTTTAACTAAATACCAGTTCAGAAGGGTCATGGAGTTGGCTATTACCAGGGTGGGCCTTGACCCAAAGAATTTTGGCACACACTCCTTTAGGATAGGCGCAACCACAAGGGGTCTGCAGGTGAAAAGTGTTAAGAGAATTGGGAGATGGTCATCCAATTGCTACAAACGTTATGTGCGGGTACACATGCTGTAAAGTACCTAGAGCATTGCTGACATCAGGTTGTTTTCTGGTTTTTGCAGTTTCTTCGCTCTGTGACACAGGCGGAGGACTCGCTTCAGGTCCTCATCAAGGTTCATCGGCAACTCATCACGGCGTGGACAACCAGGAACACAGGACGCAGTCTTGCAGGGTTTGGAATGTTGGTCATTCCTATGTGAATCGTGCTAAACCTGCAATTTTACAGGCAAGGGTAGAAGTGAGCTAGAGCACAAAGGATTGTCCATCTCCTCAGCAAATTTAGGGGATTCTTTGCAAAATTGGTCGCCCAACAGGCTACACCGCCGGCGGTGGTAATTCTCATCTGGGAGGGAATGACCTGGCTAGACTGGGTGGAAGGGTCCTTCTGAAGGAGATCATCTTAGCAGCGGGTTGGGTAAGGAGGGTTTGCCTTGACTGCATTGTAGTTTGGTCTCAGCTGATACCGCGGCTGCAATGGCGTGGGGGTGATTCCGTCAGGGCATTGAATCACTCGGTAAAGAGGATCAATACCAAGTTAGAAAAAATCTTCCGAACCACCCATTTACAGACCATCCCTCATGGGACCATTTGGGGGGATGAGTTGTAATTACAAGATGGGGTCCATTTGACTGAGGCAGGGAATGCAGTATGGTGCCATAATATCCTAGCTTGGTGGAAGGGCTTTGTGAGGTAGGGATGACCTTTCAGAGAGGAGTTGTGGGGGGCCAGATCGTCGGTAAACAATGTTGGCCTGTGGCGGTAAGGTCATGATCGGTGAGCAGCAATTTAAGGTCCTAAGGGGGGGCGTCACCATCCACGGAGGGGGCGCCCCAGGGGGAGGGGCCACTGGTCCCTCCTAGAACTTCAGGGGCAGGTATATCCGCTAGCTGCTAAAAATGCGGGGGAGGGAGTCACGCTTTCCTTAGGCCACTAGCCACCCCGCACATACACCATGACGTCAGCATATGACGCAGAGTGTAAGGGCCCTCCTTGTTGGTTAAATGGAGTTCAGGATGCCGACGGGGTAGGCGGTCCCCTGTCGCGCATGCGCACCTGTAGGTAAGGGCGTGGTTGTAGGACTTGACACCGGTTAGCAACCTTGCCGTCAGGGCCTGAAATGTTAGAATGCAAAATTCAGGTAGGATGTTAGATTCGGATAGGAAACACACTGTATTAGACTTTTGTTAAGGTTAGCCTTCAATGATGTCATGTTGATATTCATATTTTTATTGTTTTGTATAATAAATACGGCCGGGGGGTCCCTGACCCCCCGCCTTCCAAAGACAATTTGCTTATGTCAATTCTTCAAGGTGAGGTGTGGTAAGCTGGGAGGGGCGGGTAGCCAGTCACGGACTATGTGAAAAGGGGGGGCCGCTCGGCCCTCCCGCCCACATGGCGGTGCGGCGCCCGCCCTACCCCGGGCTGTCGATGGTGGGGCGTGTCGCCTGGCGATGACGCGCGCGGCGCGCCCCACCACCGATAGGTCGAAGCCTCCCCCGTGACTCGGAAGCAGCTGGATAGCTTCCGGGGCATGGGGGCGGGTAGACTGGGGAGCGGGGCCAGCGACCCCCCGGCGGGTCAACAGTTTAAGAGGGCCAGGGAGCGAGCGGAGCGCCCTCTTTGCTCCTGACTCGCTCCCTGGGGACCTCGCCGCCCCACGCTTGGGGCTCATCATTTACCCACCCACCATCCCCAATGAGCAGGCTACTAGACAATAATAGTTGTGTTAGGCCTTTTTTCCATTTCATGTGTAGGCAGTTGGACGCGATTGAAGTATTTAGGCCTTTTTTCCCGTTATAGCTGTGAATGCTTCTGTTTAATTTTGCTGGTGTTCAATTATGGTTTGTATACTTAGGCCTTTTTCCCGTGCTCTAGCTGTGATCTTTTGCCAATAAAATATAATTTTGCTTATGCTTAGGCCTTTTCCCCATTAGTACAGCATGCACAGGTACTATTTCTGTTTTAGTTGAGTGTAGTTGTCCTTTAGTGACGTTTTCTTTCTAGGTTCATCGTCGTATTTATTAGGGTGGGTCATGCGGTAAGGTCATGATCGGTGAGCAGCAATTTAAGGTCCTAAGGGGGGGCGTCACCATCCACGGAGGGGACGCCCCAGGGTGAGGGGCCACTGGTCCCTCCTAGAACTTCAGGGGCAGGTATATCAGCTAGCTGCAAAAAATGCGGGGGAGGGAGTCACGCTTTCCTTAGGCCACTAGCCACCCCGCACATACACCATGACGTCAGCATATGACGCAGAGTGTAAGGGCCCTCCTTGTTGGTTAAATGGAGTTCAGGATGCCGACGGGGTAGGCGGTCCCCTGTCGCGCATGCGCACCTGTAGGTAAGGGCGTGGTTGTAGGACTTGACACCGGTTAGCGACCTTACCGTCAGGGCCTGAAATGTTAGAATGCAAAATTCAGGTAGGATGTTAGAAACACACTGTATTAGACTTTTGTTAAGGTTAGCCTTCAATACTTGTCTTCAATATTGTAAATCTAATGTCTGGAATTTTGTTATTCTAACATATTGATGTCATGTTGATATTCATATTTTTATTGTTTTGTATAATAAATACGGTCCCTGACCCCCCGCCTTCCAAAGACAATTTGCTTATGTCAATTCTTCAAGGTGAGGTGTGGTAAGCTGGGAGGGGCGGGTAGCCAGTCGCGGACCATGGAAAATTGAGAAACTCAGCGGTCTAAAATCAGGCGAAAATCAAATCTTAGACTTTGCTTATAAGAAAAGAGCTTTACACACTCAAAATGAAATACTGTGTGTGTGTGGGTATGTAGTTATCATAAAGGTACATTTAAACATTTGTATGGGCAAATACTTACAGATGTATACTTTTCTTCGCTGCATGTTGCTTGTCAACATTTGGGTTCTAATGCCAGGAGCGCTCACCATTTTCTTAGGGCCAGTGTTATACCATGAGTGGGCAAAGATGTATGCATACTCATGTGCATACCCTTACAAACACACATTTGCACACACACGAACCCACACATGGACAAATGCACACACACATACACAAACATCTTTTGAACTGTGTGCCAACCAGTCTTATTCAGTTTGTATTTTTTACCCTTTCACTGATTGTGTCGGCATTCCTTCGGATTTACAGAGTGATGGTGAAAAGGTACGGAGGGGCGATTCAACACCCTAATGTGTCATCCCTAGTTGGGTTTCACCAGTGGCAAAGCAGCAGTGCCCTAAACACAAATGCAGTGGTCCCTCCTGCAAGAAATGGAGACCCCCCCTCAAAATGCCCATCCCCTCACATTCACCATCCACAATGTAGAAGTACTTCACTTCTGCCTCCTGCATTCACCTGACATCAGCAGTGGTGTCTGTGATACATTTAGCATTAAAGACAAAAAAATCATCCTTGTTCTACAAGATACATGCACACTAAAAGCAGTCATGTTCATATTTTTATTATAGTATTATTATTATTTTTAGTAACAAAACTGAACATTAGGCGCTGAGTGAATCTCCCCCTCACCGATGTTCAAGTACGGGAGTAGGCCTTCAAGAAACGTGCAGATAAAAATCAAACCTAGCCACCAAAAAGTAAAGATCAAGGTGGCAATTTATATTTTTGCAAAGTGGGTTCATCTGTTGTAAATTTGTGGAGCTCCCATTCTATGAGACTGGCAGTGACCTCTTTTGCTTAATGCTTTATTCTGAATGCCCCTCTGTAGTGTCAGTTTACCTGTGACTTACTGTGTGCCCCCCTCGAATTTACGTCTATGGACACCAGTGATAGTCTCGCTGGTGTTATAATAAAGACACATCGAGAAAATAATGCATATGTATGCCACAAATGCATTGGAAATTGATGTATTGTGTCCCTTGAACTATGCAATTCTGAGGCCGCCTTGTTTTACACATTATTATGGATTTGCCGCATTTGCTACTTGACTCTTTAGCTGCTTCATAAGCAACAAACTTTAGCAAAAAACATTGGGTCATATTCTCAAGGACTTATCTCGGAGTTAGCCGCACTCTATCATAGCCAAAGTGGTGATAAATGTATCGCCCTATTCACATGCTGGTGCTAACAGCCAATACCACCACTTTTCCTGCAATAGCAGCCACAAAAAACATTGTCACAGATGACACCGACAACTAACGCTAATGATATGCAGAGTAGGCATTCCCGTGAAAAAATCTGTGTCAACACAACTTCGCAACATTCTCAATGACCAGCCAGATCGGCGATAAGATGCAAAAACATGAGATAAGGCGCGTTAGCAGCAGGGATTTAACACCTGCTCTTTCCTGGTGTTAAGTCGGATGACAACCTGCACCATAAAAGGGAGCCCAGCCCAGAGCCACACCTGAAAAACAACATATGCCATGGACCTACTGCTCATGCAGCTGGGACACCCAAGAGGGTCACAAGACCCACCGCAACCACCCCCAGGCCCACCACCCCCCCAGGGCCCTCCCCCGGAACCCCCACCCGGACTACCACAGAGGCAGCGCAGACAAAGACAGCGGACCTTCAGAAAAGGCACCTGCCTCATAGACTTACCCTATGTGTTTTGCTGTTCACCCTATGTGGGAAGGGTATGCCCACACCTGGGTTCCGTGCTCACTACGCCACTGGAGTCAAGCTATCCTGGCTGAAGACGGCTATATATTTATTATATCCTCGGCTGGTATTATTAAAAAGGTGCAAGGTGGGGTTGACTATATACGTATTAGGGTATATCAACCGAAAAGTGTCAACATGTTTCGGAGTATCAAGACTCCTTCTTCAGGACAAGGATATGCACGTTATCCTCACCTTACTCACATGAGATGTCAAAGTGTATTCTACAAAAATAAATAGACTAGGTGAAATGTACCTATCAATGTTTCACAATGAACATGCTCAGTTGCGCCCAATTGGCGTTGAAGAGAACCTGTGGAAAAAAGACATAATGAGCATCACAGTTGGATGTCCAGGAGCTGTGGAAAGAGCAATGCCATCCAAATAAATGAAGGGTGAACCAAAAATAAGGTTCAAAAGAAAAAGACCCTGTAAACAAGACATAAAAAAGACACACAATGTACACAGACACACAACTACATTGTAAATTGCGTTCCCCCAGGAATGGTTTTAGAAGGAGAGGAAGGAGTTAGTAAATGCAGGCTTACTTATAGTTCAAGGTTAGGAGACCTCATGAGCCTTAGCGTGGTTTTGGGGGATCCCTTCCTCTCTGCTTAGTTTAAGCAACCTAAAGGATATTAAGGTTGAGTTTTAGATGGTATGGAAGTAAGGTCAAAGAAACGTAAAAAAGTACAGATTGCTCCTCCTAGCTGTTGTTGACCCAACTCACGGTTACTGCATGGCCAGATCGCCTGCCTTCCCCTCAACGCTGCTCCGATGAAGTGAGGAGTGAGCTGGGCGGTTTTCTATTTTATACTCCCGGGCTTGTTAATTAGGCAAGGTAAATTGGCTGATTAGATACAGAAGTAAGCCCAAATACGGGTGTTCTCAGGCACTTCGATCCGCTGTTGCGCCGTAGACAAGGGTGCGGTTACCATGATGGACTGCGCATGCGTTGGAAGCTAGCGTGTAAGGACCTGAGCACGCGTAGTACCCAGAGAGTCAAGCTAGACGTGCATGCGTTAGAGATTACTGTGGACGAATCGCGTCCGTGGGTCAATGCGCATGGGCGAAACCCAGCGATGCAGTATCTGTTGTTGTCTATTGCTTGTATTCACTCTGGGGCATAAGGATGGATCTCCAGAGTGCCATGCAGCGATCACGAGCCCTATTAATGTTCTGGATGAAAAGTCATAGTCTTTAAAAAGAGACTCGTTGGGGGCAGTGCCAGAGACTATGAACATGCCTATATATGAAACCCAAATGTTTAACACCCTGCAGATTTGTTATTAATTAGGGGCTAAGCCATGAGTATTAAGGTTGAGCATGGTTATTTTTCATGTGTGGTAGTCAGAGACTATAAACACACATATATTCAACCCAAAAAGTTTAACACCCTGCACATTGTTATTAAATGGGGGCTAAGCCATGGGTAAGAGGGTTAAGCATGGTTTCAGTCATACAAGGATGTAAGAGGCTCAGTACATCGTGTGGGGAAAGACTGCGCTCAGATCACGGTGAGTGCGGTGTCACTGTATACTCAACGTAGCTGGCTCCACGGAATAGAGTCATTGAGCCCAGAAATGTCAGTCCCCAAGCGGAACACCCACCGCTGTTCTTTCTCGAATAGCCCTGACTCTGAGGGTAGTTTTTGGATCACTGTCCACTGTAACTCATTCACACAATGTTGGTACTCCAGGAAATGGGCTGCCATTTTTGTGGTTGACTTTTTGCATCTGATGTTACTTTTATGCTCATTGATTCTTATTTTCACTTGCCTCATTGTCATACCCACATATTCCTTCTGGCAGGGACATGTGATTAGGTACACCACATTTCTGCTGTTGCAGTTGGTAAATGTACGTTGTTCCCAGCTGGTGCCATTTGTGAAGACTAGTGTCTGGCTTTTCTTGGTGAGGTGGCAGCTGTTACAATTTCCACAAGGGTGATGGCCCTGTATACCATGTAACCTAGTTTGTTCCACTTTATGTGTAGGAGGTCTAGTATGGACGAACATGTCCTTTAAATTCCTCCCACGTCTGTGGGCAAACAGTGGTTTCTCTAGATCTAGTGAGCCACTTGTCAATGTACGCCAATGTTTGTGGATCAGTTTTTGTACTTGGTTGGTTACTGGACTGTAAGTGGTAACGCAAACCGTTCTGCTTAGTTGGTCGTATTTTTTCGGTTTGTCATCTAAGAGAGCCTCACGATTGTTGTTCCTGGCTCTTTTCATAGCTTTAGCGATGACCTGATTGGGATATTTTCTTTGTCTCAGTTTCATGCTTAGGTCACTAGCCTGAGTTTTGTACTTGGCTATGTCGCTACAGTGACGACGTAGGCGGAGGAACTGCCCGTATGGCAAGTTCTCCCTCAGGTGACGAGGGTGAAAACTGTCAAACCTGAGGAGGCAGTTCCTCGCCGTGGGTTTGAAATGGGTCTCTGTTTTCAAGAGGCCTGCTTCATGGTAGATGTTGAGATCTAGGAAAACTATTGACCTGTTGGACATTTCGTGGGTAAATTTTAAGAAAGGGTTCTGGTCGTTGAGCCATTTTATGAACTCAGTGATTGTCTCGCCATCACCATCCCAAATAACCAAAATGTCATCGATATATCGTCGCCATGTATGGATTCTACCCCTGAAGGGGTTGCTGGGGTGGAGAATCTTAGAGGACTCCAGGTGATGGACGTAGAGTCCCGCTGGGCTCGGAGCAAATGTGCTCCCCATGCTGGTACCATGCTTTGCCAAAAGAGAGTGCCTTGGTATTCGAAAAAGTTTTTGGTAAGGGCCAGCGAGATACACTCCATGACAACCCCACGGGGGGTTTGTATTTCCATCAGTCAGAATGGAGTACTTCTTCGATGATCAGGAGTGTCTCATCATGCGGGAGGCTTGTGTAGAGACTCTCCACGTCAAGGCTCAAAAGCATTTGTGAGTCAGGGTCAAAGGAATGGTTCTGTAACAGTTGCAGTACTGCTTTTGTATCCCTCAAGTACGTGTCAGTAGCTAGCACCAGGGGTCTCAAAAAGGCATCGGCAAATTTTTACAACGGTTCGAGAATTGATGAGATGCCGGACACAATTGGGCGCCCTGGTGGATTCTCAAGGTTCTTGTGGACTTTGGGTATAGTGTAGAAGTAAGGGGTGCGTGGATTTTTTGGCACCAGAAACTCAGATTCTTTTTTAGTAAGCCAGTCATGTGCTAGGGCCTCCTCAATCATCCCTTCTATTTGTATTCGTATGGACTCTGTGGGATCTTCTACCAAAACCCGATAATTTCTTCTATCAGAGAGGAGTCTCCTACATTCTTTGTCATAACCAGTAGTAGTTTGAATAACCACTGCCCCGCCTTTATCTGCAGGTTTTATGGTTAGGTTCTTATTGAGTCTCAGTTCTCTGATTGCCTCATTCTCAAGTTTACTCATGTTCTGGAACACCTTCTGTTTAGTGTCCAGTTTTTTGAGTTCGTGCCAGGTATTTTTTAACCCCACTTTTTTCACCTCACCTCACTAACTCACACCCTAAACACACACCCTCACATAGTTCACTACCAAGTGCTCCTGCGTAGCCGCAATTCGTAGCACGCTGCATTCCGTAGAGGGGTGCGAAGGCCCCGATGATGAAGCATGACACCAAGGGGCCTGTTGGTGTGTGAGGGGCATTTAAACAACACTGTGTGTTCCCCATCACTTTAGGGACCACGACCATGTCTCTGTGTGGATTCTATTTTGTTTAATCTTACTCTAGAGGTAACCTTATGACCCTTAACACTAAAGTCCCACACGGTCACATGCGATGCGCCAAAGCGGAGCCCGCTAACACCATGGGCCCCTTCGCCTGTCGGATTTGTAGGTGGGATAGCAATCCCATAGATCGCTCAGCTCACAGACACTCCCCTAACCTCGATTTTTCCTGCATATACCTCAATGCAAGATCTCTTCCCAAGCATTCTATTGAACTCTGGGACACTCTATATCAAATCAAACCCGATTTAGTATTCCTCACGGAGACCTGGCTTGACACCCATAGTACCCCAGATATTGCAGCAGCACTTCCCATTGGGTATAAAATCTTAAATCTCAACAGATTAAACAAGAAGGGAGGTGGGGTGGCTATACTATTTAAAGAAACTTTCACCTGTATTCAAGAAATACTTACACAAGAAAGCAAACACGAAGTTATGATTTTTTCAGTCTCCTTAGATACCCACTTACTGTTGGGAGGTGCAATCATTTATAGCCCTCAGGGGAGCACAGTAGATTTATCACACAGCTCCTCGCTCAAATTCTTCCAGCCTGTCTAAAACACAAAAATGTTTTAGTATTAGGTGATGTTAATATCCACTATGAATCATGTACCAATCCACTTGCTGAACATCTAGCAGATAATATGGAAATTCTGCAATTAACTAAAAAGTTAATCAATCCATACACAGTGCGGGACACAGGTTGGATCTGATCTTCACGAACATAGAAAAAACTACCATCAATAATATAATGCCCTTGACATGGACTGACCATTACAGGATTGACTTCACTATTACTCTACCCACTAAAAATACGAGACCAACTGTACAGACCTTAGCCACAGCTAGAAATTGGAAAAAATTCTCGGTAGAGAAATTCCAGCAGCATTTTCACCACAATATTGATCCGGGATCCTCCACTGAGCAGGAAATACTCCACCTGCAAAAAAGCATCGCGAATGCACTTGAACATTGCTCAACAAATGGTACCAGCCACAACTCCAGACGAACACTGTCAGAGAAATGGTATGGCCCAGACTTAAAGACTCTAAAAAGAAAATGTACCACACTGGAACACAAATGGAGGCTAAGCAAAACCATGGACGCTAGACTTGTCTACAAAAGAGAGCTGAAAAATTATAATGCAGCCATAAGAAAGGCAAAAAAAGACTATTTTTCCCAGCAGATATCTGCAAACAGACATTCTTCCAAAGAGCTCTTTAAAATCGTTAGAGAACTCTGTAACCCCCCCAGTCTTACATCTAGCCTAACTCCCACACAAGAGGGGTGTAATAAATTAAGTAATTTCTTCTGCGAAAAAGTAGATAAAATCTACACGTCTTTTTCCAATAATATTCAAGAACAGGCTGAGCATCACTTAGACTTGAAATCTACCGCATTAGTCAGCTGTTCAATTTTTGGCCCTTTTGCAGAGGAGGAAGTAAGAAAAATGATGTTGAAAACTAAATCAGGATCCTCATTGGACCCATGGCGATTTTTTCGCAACTAACACCTTTAATTAGTCCAATAGTGACGCAAGTATTAAATCTGTCACTTGACCGAGCTGAATTTCCAGCTACATGGAAAAATGCAGTAGTCACTCCCCTACTAAAAAAAGCTGGTGCTGATATAAATAATCCCACCAACTATCGACCCATCTCACAGCTACCATATCTTTCAAAAGTGCTGGAGAAACTGGTAAATGAACAGCTATCTGACTTTTTGGAAACTAATAACCTGCTGGATGCTTCACAAACGGGTTTTAGGGCCAACAACAGCACCGAAACAACACTCCTGGCAATACTGGATGACATAAGAACACAGGTTGAAGAGGGTAAAACGGTCGCCCTGATACTTTTAGACCTATCAGCGGCATTTGATACCGTATCCCACAACCTTCTATTAAGAATGCTAGCCGCAAAAGGCATACAGGGAAAAGCCCTGTCTTGGCTGGAATCCTTCCTGTCTGAAAGATCACAATCGGTGCGACTATTTCACTTCCACCCCTCGAAAGATTAAATATGGAGTACCACAAGGGGCGTCACTAAGTCCAACATTATTTAATGTCTATGTATCATCCTTAGCAAACATCGAGAAAAAGTGGGGCATTAGCATCTGCTCATATGCAGATGATACGCAACTAATGGTTGCCCTCAACGGTGAAGAGGACTCCAAAAACAGACTGCTCAGTTGCCTTACTGAGCTATCTAATTGGATGTACAGCCACTGCCTGAAATTAAATGCCGAAAAATCGGAGCTCCTCCTGTTTGGTGGATCCCAACAACTCTGGGATAACACCTGGTGGCCTAATAATCTCGGTACACCCCCTAAACCGACCCAGAATGCTAGAAACCTGGAAGTCCAAATTGACAACGTACTGTCGATGAAAAATCATGTAACAACAATTTGCGGTAAAAGCTTTGCGTTATTAAAAATGTTAAGACGGGTCTTCCCATGGATTCCCGTGGAATGTAGAAAGATATTAGTCCAGTCACTGCTAATGAGTAGACTCGACTACGGGAATTCCCTATTTGTTGGCATGGCGGACTATTTATTCTCAAAGCTACAGCTTGTTCAGAATGCGGCAGCAAGAGCTGTCTGCAACAAAAAAAGTATGACTCTGTTAAAAGCTGTCTGAGAGCCTTGCATTGGCTCCAAATGAGGCAAAGAGCTTCCTTCAAAATGCTATGCATCACCCACAGAGTGCTGCATAATACTGGCCCGAATGACTGAAATGTAGCTTGTTTCGTTCCCTCCTGTAAGCGTGATCGGGCTGAGTTGGCCCGGTGTACGCCTGGCCAGCATAGGGGTGTGAATAAAAAGCCCTTTGCCCTGGGCAAGATTCTCTTCCGAATGGTCAACGTGTCTGCCAGGGCAGCACCTCTCTCCCCGCCATGAGGCCGACCCCGTGAGGGTGGTGCCTGTGATCCTTTGCGCCTGCTGCACCCGAGGCCGCTGGTCCCCAGACCCATCTTGCCTGCCCCTGCGCACCCAGGCCTCACTGCTCACCTGCAGACACCAGCGTGTGTCAAAGAGAACCCACCACGTGCCAGTGCAAGCTCCAACCCGAGGCCCAAGACCTTGGTTGCCTCCTCAGACCATCGCTGGCCTCCGTGACACAGACCCCCAGCACTCCTTTCTCGTTCTCGTACTCCACCGCTGCCTCCGGCCTACATTGCTGTCAAATAGGTCACACATTTAGAACTGAGTCATGATTTTTCAATGCAGAGTACATATGCTAATGGTAGCATTTATATCACTGTACTCCCTTCGATCTGGTGCCATCAACTCTGTGCATCGCAAGCCAATGACACATATCTGTGGGCCCTTGCTGACTATTGCCTTTGGCCTACTCTGTGGTCCAGCACTGCGGGGTCACCTGTTCACTGCCTACACTGCGGTACAGCAGGCCTCACACTAATCCAATCGAGTCTGGACCAGGCAGGCCATAGCATCGTCGCAGGTTACACACAGACTCAGCTCTGGTGCTTCTAGCTCTGTCAACCACAAATCATTGCCACATGCCATTTCAACATTGTGTGTGAGAGTTCCAAGAGGAGCTGGCTGAACAGCGGTTGGCCCGCGCTGACCGTTTCCTCCAGCCTACACTGCAGTCAAGTAGGTCACACATTTGGAAGTGAGTGGTGATGTTTAAATGGTAGAGTTCATACCATTGTACAGGCTTCATACAATTCAATACAATACAGATGCATTTGTAAAGCGCACTACATACCTGTGAGTGTCTCAAGGTGCTGGGGGGACAGGGGCGCTGCTACTGATTGAAGAGCCAGGTCTTAAGGAATCTTCTGAAGGCTGACAGGTCCTGGGTCTGTCGTAGATTGGTGGGGATAGTGTTCCAGGTCTTGGCGGCGAGGAAGGAGAAGGATCTGCCGCCGGCGGTGGTTTTTCGTGCGCAGGTACTGTGGCGAGGGCGAGGTTGGCAGAGCGGAGGCTGCCGGTGGGGCGGTGGAAGTTGAGTCGGTGGTTGAGGTAGACTGGTCCAGCATTGTGGAGGGCCCTGTGTGTGTGGATGAGGAGTTTGAAGGTGATCCTCTTGTTAACGGGGAGCAAGTGCAGGTCTCTCAGGTGGGTTGTGATGTGGTTGCGTCGCGGGATGTCGAGGATCAGTCGTGCCGAGGCATTCTGGATGCGTTGCAGCCGCTTCAGGAGCTTGGTTGTTGTTCCTGCATAGAGGGCGTTCCCGTAGTCCAGTCTGCTGGTGATGAGGGCATGACTGACGGTCTTTCTGGTGTCGGGGGAGATCCATTTGAAGATTCTGCGGAGCATACGGAGGGTGCTGAAGCAGGATGCGGAAACTGCGTTGACTTGCTTGGTCATGGAGAGGGTGGAGTCTAGGATGATCCCCAGGTTGCGTGCGCTGTTGGTGGGTTTTGTGGCTGCTCCTAGTGAAGTAGGCCACCAGGAGTCGTCCTAGGCAGAGGGGGTGGAGCCGATGACTTCTCCTCCAGCAAGTACATCTCCTTCAGCCACTCCACCGGACTCCATTGGACAGACCACAGCTGCGTCTACTTCAGCTTCAGAAGGACCACGACTCACCACCACCCGCAACAGGCTCCCCGAAGAAGCTGGAATAAGATCACCACCGACCAGCTCACCACATCACTGAGCCAGAACCCTCCCGCCAGCTCAACGGACCCCAACCAAGCAGCCAACAACCTCACACAGTGGATCACCAACTGCGCTGTCAACCTCGCACCTCTGAAAAACCACCCCAGCAAGCCCGGCAGCAAGAAAGCCTCCTGGTTCAACGACGATCTCAAGAACTCCAAAAAGAACTGCCGTACCCTCGAGAAAGCCTGGCGCAAAGACCCGGCGACAGACATCATGACCGCCCTCAAGCACGCCTCTCGCAAACACCACCAGCTGATCCACACCACCAAGAAGACAGCATTCAAGGAACGAATAGACAACAACTCACACAACAGCAAGGAACTCTTCAGCATCGTCAAAGAGCTCTCCAACCCCAGCGCCGGAAACAATGACATCACTCTCTCACAAGACCTCTGCGACTCCCTCGCCTCGTTCTTCCACAGCAAGATCGCCAACATACACAACAGCTTCGGCGCACAGACCACGCATACAACCACGGAACCAACGCCTCCTACCACCACCCTCCGCGCCTGTACCCCGGTCAGCACCGAAGACATCATCCACACGATGAACACAATCCACTCCGGATCACCTACCGACCCATGCCCCCACCACGTCTTCAACAAGGCCGACTCCGGCATCGCACCCCAACTCCGGGACATCATCAACTGCTCCTTCAACACCGCCACCTTCCCGGAGAGCTGGAAGCATGCCGAACTCAGCGCCCTCCTGAAGGAAACCATCTGCAGACCCCACCGACCTCAACAACTACTGACCCATCTCGCTCCTTCCTTTTCCTGCCAAAGTCATCGAGAAGACCGTCAACAGACAGCTTGCCGCCTTCCTCGAGACGAACGGATCCCTCGATCACTCGCAGTCTGGCTTCCGAGCCAACCACAGCACCGAGACCGCCCTCATCGCAGCCACTGACGACATCCGAGCCCTGCTCGACAACGGGGAAACAGCGGCCCTCATCCTCCTGGACCTCTCAGCAGCGTTCGATACTGTCTGCCACCGCACCCTAGTGCAGCGCCTCAGCAACATCGGAATCCAAGAGAAGGCACTAGAGTGGATCACCTCGTCGGAAGAACCCAGAGAGTCCGCCTCACCCCGTTAAGATCCGAGGCCATCGAAGTCATCTGCGGCGTACCACAAGGATCATCACTCAGCCCCACCCTCTTCAACAGCTACATGAGCCCGCTCGCAGCCATCCCACGCCAACACAACCTCAACATCATCTCCTAAGCCGATGACACCCAGCTAATCCTCTATCTCACCAACGACCCAGCCACCGCCAGAACCAACCTACAGGAAGGGATGAAAGACGTAGCCGAGTGGATGATGAACAGCCACCTGAAACTGAACTCAGACAAGACAGAGGTCCTCATCCTTGGATCAACACCCTCAGCCTGGGACGACTCCTGGTGGCCCCCTGCCCTGGGCAGCGCACCCAAACCAACGGACCACGCACGCAACCTGGGCTTAATCCTGGACTCCTCCCTCTCGATGACCAGACAAGTCAACGCCGTCTCATCATCATGTTTCATCATCCTACGCATGCTCCGAAAGATCTTCCGATGGATCCCCACCGAAACCAGGAAGACGGTCACCCAGGCACTCGTCACCAGCCGACTGGACTATGGAAACACCATCTTCACCGGATCCACAGCCAAACTACAGAAAAGACTCCAACGCATCCAGAACGCCTCCGCACGACTCATCCTGGACATCCCCCGACACAGCCACATATCCGGACACCTGAGAGACCTGCACTGGCTCCCTGTCAGCAAGAGAATCACGTTCAGACTCCTCACACACGCACACAAGGCCCTCCACGACCTGGGCCCCATGTACCTCAACAACCGCCTGACCTTCTACAGTCCCACCCGCCAGCTATGATCGACCAGCCACGCCCTCGCCGCCATTCCACGCATCCGAAGAACCACCATGGGAGGAAGATCCTTCTCCTACCTGGCAGCCAAGACCTGGAACTCCCTCCCCATCCACGACCGTCTGACCCAAGACCACCTCTCCTTCAGGAAGCAACTCAAGACCTGGCTGTTCGAGCAGTAGCGGACCTCCCTCCCCCAAGCGCCTTGAGACCCTCTGGGTGAGTAGCGCGCTATACAAATATCTTGATTGATTGATTGATTGATGATGAGGACCTCCGTTTTGTCTGAGTTCAGCTTCAGTCTGCTGTGCTTCATCCATTCGGCGACGGCCTTCATTCCTCTGTGAAGGTTGGCTTTGGCGGTGTGGGGGTCTCCGGTGAGGGATATGATCAGCTGGGTGTCGTCGGCATAGGAGATTATGTTGAGGCTGTGTTGTCGTGCGACGTGGGCGAGTGGTGCCATGTAGATGTTGAACAGCGTCGGGCTGAGGGAGGATCCCTGTGGGACGCCGCAGATGATCTTGGTGGTCTTGGAGTGAAAGGGAGGGAGGCGGACGCTCTGGGTTCTGCTGGTGAGGAAGGATGCGGTCCAGGTCAGGGCCTTCTCTTGGATTCCGGGGTCATGGAGGCGTGCTGCTAGAGTGCGGTGGCATACCGTGTTGAAGGCTGCTGATAGGTCTAGAAGGATGAGGGCGGCTTTTTACTTTGTCCTTCAGGATCCTTATGTCGTCGGTGGCGGCGATGAAGGCGGTCTTGGTGCTGTGGTTGCTGCGGAAGTCTGACTGAGATGGGTCCAGGATGTTGTTGTCTTCGAGGTAGCGGGTGAGCTGTCTGTGGACGATCTTCTCCATGACTTTCGCTGGGAAGGGGAGCAGGGAGATGGGCCAGACGTTCTTGAGGTCCTTGGGGTCCACCTTGGGTTTCTTTAGTAGGGCGTTGATCTCGGCATGCTTCCAGCTCTCCGGAAAGGTTGCTGTCTCGAAGGAGGAGTTCATTATTTTCCGGAGCTGGGGTGCGATGGTTGTGCTGGCTTTGTTGAAAACGTGGTGGGGGCATGGGTCAGATGGGGATCCGGAGTTTATTGAGTTCATGGTCCTGATGATGTCTTCGTCGCTGACGTTGGTCCAGGCGGTCAGGCGGCTGTTGCTGGTTGAGGTCGCAGGGCTGTTTGTCTTGGCGGTGGGTGTCGGAGTTGAAGCTGTCGTGGATGTCGATGATCTTGTGGTAAAAGAAGGTGGCCAGTGAGTCGCACAGGTCCTGTGAAGGTGGGATGTCGTTGGTGTTGGATCTGGAGTTGGAGAGTTCTGTCACGATGCTGAGGAGCTCTTTGGAGTTGTGTGTGTTGTTGTCTAGGTGGTCCTCTTGGCGGTCCTCTTGGCGGTCCTGATGAGTTGGTGGTGTTTGCGGGTGGCGTTCTTGTGGGCTGTGTAGCTGTCTGGTGCACGGTCGCGGAGCCATTTCCTCTCCAGCTTCCGACAGGTGTGCTTGGAGGTCCTGAGGTCTTCGGTGAACCACGCGGCTTTCTTGTTGGTGTAATTAGTTGCGGAGGTCTTGAGTGGGGCGAGGGAGTCGGCGCAGTTGTTGATCCACTGATTCAGGTTGGTAGCGGCGGTGTCGGGTTGGTGGGGTCGGCGGGTGGTCTCAGGGCAATGGTGGTGGTCAGTTGGGCCTTGGTGACTTTGCCCCAGCAGCGGCGTGGCTGCTGTTGGGTGCTGTGGTGTGTGGTGGGTTTCCTGAAGGTGAAGTGGACGCATCTTTGGTCGGTCCAGTGGGGTTCGGTGGTGTGGCTGGAGGAGACGTGGGGACAGTGTACTGCACAATCTTATTTGCTTGGGCCCCTCGTATTGGACGGTCCTTACCCATGACAATAGGGCCGTCCAAGGGCGCTCCACCGGGCAGTTCACCAGAGGCACCCCCTTATGTGGCGTTGATCAGCTCTATCGGTAGCGACCCCGTCTCGACTGGTCCGGCCACGGGGTACTTTCAGGACGGGCTCCAAGGGGAACCCCAGTATTAGCTATCGGATCCGTAGAAGCTCTCTCGGTGACGCGACGCCCGGGATCGGTGGGGTGGCCGGTTCTAACAGACAAGGTCTGGCCCCCCGCCGAATGGAGGGCTGGGGGGGATTGTGAAAGTTGCGGCATTCACCAGGCCTCAGGGAAGTGCGCAGGCCGCACCATCTCCGCGCCACCCCAGTATGCACACAGTGGCGTAGCTTGTCCCCACCGTCTCCGCAGTGGGCCGGTGTATGTCGCTCCTCTGCCTGGGGGGGGTCCCCCTCGGGCCGGGGTGCAGCCGCCTGGTCACCCCCAGATATATCTGTGAGCCTGCAATCCCCCCGTGGGCCGGGGGGGAGAGGGAAACCAAAGACCCAGGTCGCCCGGTGCCCGCCGGCTCTGTCTGCGGGCGCCTAGTCCGTGCTCCGATGCTGCCAGGACGCGCTTAGGCCTCACCTCCTCTGCCTCGCATAAGAGCTCATTACGGCGTACTGTTTCGCCCTCCACTGCTCCTACTGGTCACCGGGGGGCCTCTCACCCTCCCGACTGCCTCCGCAGGGGGTACCATTGTTCCGCCGGGGCTCCCGTCCCTCCCGGGCAGAGGTGCTGTCTCTCGGGCCGGAGTGCGGCCGCCCGGTCAGCCCCGGGTATGTCAGAGATCCCGTAGTGCGCTGGTGCTGCCCGGGTGCGCTTAGGCCTCAGCTCCTCGGCCTCTCGTGAGGGCTCACCCCGGGGATCGTTGCGGCTCACCTAGCAGCCGCTCTGGCTCCCTCTCCGCTGCTCCCACTGGTCATCGGGGGCCTCGCGCCCTCCTGGCTGCCTCCGCAGGGGGCACCGCTGTTCCGCCGGGGCTCCCGTCTCTCTCACCGGTCAGAGGAGTTATTTCTCCGTGCGGTGGCCGCCATCTACTGGAGGCGGGATCGCCGCGGGCCACCGGGTCTCCCACCGTCGCCGTCGGTGAAGCACTCGGTAATGGTCAACTGCCGAGGTCCGGGGGAGCTTCTTGCCTCAGGAGCACCAATAAAATTCAACAAGTGCTAGGATAATGCAGGATTTAGGGGACACTAAGGCAGGAGCTGGACAATAACGCGTCTAGCCGGGCATTTTGCTTAGCCACCATTGTTTTTATGTTGTGCACCTTTTTTTGGTTTGAAAAACAAACCGAATAAAGTTTTCTTGATTGATTTTGATTGAAAGTGCAAGTGCTCAAGTACCAACATCTTGGAATAATATACATACAATTGTGCATGACGGTAGCAGCATACATGGAATCAAAATGTGCAACAACACGCACCAAAAATCAGAAATAGAGATAAAGAAAACCCTAACAGACACATTATAGCAATAACACTTTAGCAATTACAACCCTCTGTTAAAGGCTAGCCAGAAACACTACCTATAGGACTCACTAAAATTAGCACTAAAGGGAACCTAAACGGCCTACTACAGGTAAACGAGACAAACTGCTTTCTACACTAGTATTTAATTGAGAATTGTTTAAAAAAAATAAAAACAGACCAGTTCGGAAGGGCGGGGGGGGGGGGCAAAACACAGTTACGGGCCTCTTTGGCTGTGACAATATTGTACTTTAGGAAAAAAGGTCTTAAATATCTATGACGTTTAGGTTTTAGTGTTGGACAAACAAATAGGACGTGATTCAAGTCCTGTACACAAGTGCCACAAAAGTGACAATGTCTTTCCTGCCTAGGAAGACCCTCCCAAGCTCCTGTTACAATTCTTAAGGAAAGTAAATTGAACCGAAGCAACAGGATTATTCTGCGCACTCCATGTTGGAGATTCCATATAACGTAAGGGTGCGGCTTTTCATAAATACTGCTCTCCACTAGAAGGTCATTATTGTATTGATCTGCGCACAGTGATGTATGTCTTTTATGTGATACATTGTGAAATTGATTTTTTAATTCCATATTTCAAGGCTTCCTGGTAATTCCTAAAAAGTAAACTGTTAGAACTGGGGGTCTCTAGTTGGCAGAGGTAAGCACCACTGTCCAAATAGGGGCCCTTGCTTCTAGTCAGGGTAAGAAAGATACACTCTTCAGATAACCCCTGTTCACTAACTTGGTAACTTGGCACGAGCAGTCAGGCATATCGAAGGCAATGTGCAAAGTATTTCTACCAACACTCACAGTAACACAGTGAAACATCACAAACTGACTGCACAACAGTTTAGAAACATAAAGGTATTTAATATAAACTACACAAGACCAAAACGATAAAAATCCAAAATACACAGTTCGAGAATATGGTTTCAAATTAGTTCTTAAGGTTGCGTTAAAATTGTCCACAGTTTCGTCGGGGAACATCCTTTACAACGCAACTTTTACTACGCACTCCCATTACGACGCAACTTTTACAACTCAAATTATTACAACAAATTGCGCTGGGGGGCGCTCTAAGATAGGGAATAGTTTAATTTACTATCCAACACCTTCCCTACTATCCACGGGAACTGGAGTTGGAATAGTAAATTAAACTATTCACTATCCAGCGCCCCCAACGCAAGTTGTTGTAACGACTTGCATTGTAAAACCTGCGTTGTAAAGGCATGCGTGGTAAAAGCATGCGTTGAAACGTCATACATCCAGTTTCGTCACATTTTAGCCAACAGTACCTTAAAATGCGACGAAAGTTCCAAGTGAAAGCTGTAGTGTTAGAAAGCAAGTGATGCGTCACTCCTGAGACCCTGGGGAGGCGATGCGACAACTCCGCTGGATGTAGAGTGCTTATTGCGGTGACTCTGGTCTGTATGGGGAGAGATGCGATACCTTGCATGGATTCCGGAGCGCAGGTTTCGGTGGAAGCGGTTCGCAAAAGGTACAATGCGACGATCTACGGGGCAGCGACAATCTGCGGTGCGGCGACGATGCGCAGCTCAGAGTTGATCTTCTCCTCTCGCGGCCCCTCGATGCGATGGCTCTGCGACGACTCTGGCAGCGACATGATGCGGTTCGCAATCAAGCGGTGCGACGATCTCACCCAGTGACGACAGGCTCTGCGACGATACTTGCAGCAATGGTTATCTTCCCACACCAGACCGGTGCGTCCCGCAAACGAAAGATGCAACGACTCTGGGAGCGGCAACAGGCGCTGCGACGATCTCGGCCTTCGTAGCGGTGGGAATTTCCTCGCACTGACGGGGATGCGCTCCGCAAGCGAGCGATGTGATAAACTTTGCAGAAAGTTCTTAAAATCTTGGTTTCAGGCTTCCCAACACAGGTACAACTTCCAGAGGCACCATAACTGGCTCAAGCACTCTAGGAAGGACAGAAATCTCTCAGTAGAGTTCAGGGAAGCTGAGGGTGAAGTACTTTTGTTCCTGGGACTTCTTAACAGGGAGCCAGCTCTTCTTCAGGCCATTGGAGATTCCTTCAAGCAAGGGGACACACAACAAAGCAAAGTCCTTCCCCTCTCCTTGGCAGCAAAGCAACTGCAGGTCAGTCCAGCAAAGGAACAGCAGGACAGTCTTTCTTCTTCAGTCTTCCAGCTTTCTCCTTTGCAGAGGTTCCTTCTTGATTCCAGGATGATCTAATGTTCTGTAGTCTGGGGTCCAAACTTATACCCCTAAAAGTCTTTGTTCCCTTTGTGCGGGAGGGCTCAGAGCCTGGTCTGAACCAGTTCTGGGTGTTGCTTGAGCACTTTGTTTTCCTGGCTTCTACTTTCCTTTCAGAGAGAGGGGCAGGTTCATCCGCTGCCCAGCAGGAGGTGGAGCCAGCCTTGTGGAAGGCAGGCACAGCCCTATTCAGGCCCAGCTGCTATCCTCTCCCACCACTCAATATGCAGATGCCGTCATTCAGCCTAGGGCTGACTCATCCAGCCTACTGGGGGCTCCCCAGCCCCTTTCACTCTAAAATCAGACAGTCAATTCACAAACAGGCCAAGTTACACAGAAAGGTCAGACAAGAGAAAAGCCACTTTCTAAAAGTGATGTTCTCAAACACACACAGGAATTAAAAAACTTTCCTAAAAGATGTGTTATTAAATTCTGAGTTCAGGGATACCAGACTTTTATGTCCTACCTTGCTCCTATGGGAAGATATGCTGGTAGCCACTGTAGCCAGCATTCCCCATGAAATCCTACGGGCAAGGTAGCCTTACAATAGTGAAAAACGAAAATGGTTGTCATTCACTACCAGAGCATGTCACCTGCACTAGTACATGCTCTACCTTTCACATACACTGCACCCTGCCCAAGGGGGTTCCTTGAGCCTTCCATAGGGGTGACCAATGTGCACAGAAAGGGAAGGGTTAGGCCTGGTCAGTGGGGACACTGACCAGGAAGACATGGCAGTTCACGGACTGCACAGAGGCACTGCGGTGGCAGGCCTGAGACACCTTTTTAGGGCTACTCATGTGGGTGACACAATCAGTGCTGCAGGCCCACTAGTAGCATTTGTAGCACCATCCCTGGCACACTCCGTGCACTTTACTATGGACTTTTAGGTGATACAAATATGCCAATCATGGATAACCAATTACAATAGCAATTTACACAGGGAGCACTTGCACTTTGACACTGATCAGCAGTGGCAAAGTGCCCAAAGCATCTCAACCAGCAAAAACGAAATCCAGCACAGCGTCAAAAATACAGGAGGTAGAGGCAAAAAGACATGGCAAACCAGGCCAAATATGCTAGGTTTAACACGTGTCCCCTCCAGCTGAAAGTGGGGAGAACTGCCCACCCTCTTGGGAGTTCTATTCACTAAGGCAGAAGAATCTGGACAGACCATCAGCGTTGGCGTGTTCTGTTCCACCGTAAAGTCCATTCCCTGTAGGGAGATTGACCACCTCAATAGTTTTGGGTTCTCACCCTTCATCTGCATTAACCATCTGAGGGGCATCTGGTCTGTCTGAACCCGGAAGTGAGTTCCAAACAATTAGGGCCTCAGCTTCTTCAGAGCCCAGGCCACAGCAAACGCTTCCCTTTCAATTGCACTCCACCTCTGTTCCCTGGGTTTTAGCCTCCTACTAATGAAAGCCACAGGTTGGTCCCAGCCCTCGTTGTTGATCTGTGATAGTACTTATCCCACACCATGCTCTGAAGCGTCTGTCTGCACTATAAACTCACTGGAGAAATCAGGTGCCTTGAGCACCGGTGCTGTACACATGGCAGTTTTCAGGGCATCAAAAGCAGTTTGACAGGCTTCGGTCCAATTCACTCTCTTGGGCTGCTTCCTTGAAGTCAGCTCTCTCTAGGGGGCAACGATGGTGCCATATCTCTTAAAAAATCGTTGGTAATACCCAGTGAGACCTAAAAAGGCTCTCATCTCTGTCTGGGTCTTGGGGGGCTCCCAAGACAGAATGGTATCAATCTTCGAAAGTAGGGGCGCCACCTAGCCGCTCCCCACCTGGTGTCCCAAATACACCACAGCTCCCTGCCTTATCTGGCACTTGCTGTCCTTGATAGTGAGGCCTGCCCTTTGCAGAGCCTGCAACACTTCACAGAGGTTTTGCCAGTGTTCCTCCCACGTGGAGTTGAACACAGCAATGTCATCCAGGTATGCGGCGCTGAATTCCTCCAGCCCCTCTGGCGTTGAGAACGCAGAGCTCCCTTTGGCCCCCTCAGTTAAGGCAATCTGCCAGTACCCAGAAGTTAAATCAAACGTACTGAGGTACTCGGCAGCTCCCAACCGATCCATGAGCTCAGCAGCTCTGGGGATGGGGAGCGCGTCAATCTTGGTGACCGCATTGAGCCCACGGTCATCCACACAAAACCGGAGTTCTGGAGTGGCACCGGGCGCAGCAGCTTTTGGCACTAAGACCACTGGGCTAGCCCAGGGGCTGCTGGAGGGCTCAATTACCCATACCGCCAACATGCTGGAAACCTCTTCCTTGATGCTGGCCCTGACCTTGTCAGCTACCCTGTAAAATTCCTGTTTCACAGTTAAAATTTCCCCAGTGTCCACATCATGGACGCACCAATTGGACACCTGGGGTCAGGAAGAACAGGGAGGCAAACTGACCCAACACTTGGCGACAGTCACTCTGCTGCTCTGGGGTCAGGGTGGGTGAGAGGACCACACCATCCACTGACCCGTCTTGCTCCTTGGCTGCCAGGAGGTCAGGAAGAGGGTCACTTTCCTCTTCTATTCCAACATCTGTAGTCAGGAGCATTGTCACTTCCGACCTCCCAAAGTGGGGTTTGAGGCGGTTCACATGCAAGACCCTCAGGGGCTGCCTGAGAGTCTTTATGTTAACCAGGTTCTTGCGCTCTACCACCTCATATGGCCCAGTCCACTTGTCTTGGAGCACACAAGGTTCCACTGGCACCATCACCCACACTTTCTGCCCAGGTTGAAATTCGTCGTACCATCTTTTCATTTTTCTCTGACTAGCTTTTAGGTTCTCCTGTGCGAGCTTCCTGAAGCGTTGTGTCTGGTTGAGGAAGACCAGCACATAGCATAACACATCCTGGGGGGGGGGTTTCCCATGGGATTTCTCCCACCACTCCTTCACCAGTGTGAGAGGTCCTCTAACAGGGTGGCCATACAGAAGTTCAAAGGGACTGAACCCTAAGGACTTCTGAGGCACCTCCCCGTAGGCAAACAACAGGCATGGTAGAAAGACGTCCCACTTCCGTCTCATGGGCTCTGTTAGGCCCATAATCATACCTTTCAGGGTGCGGTTGAACTTTTCAACCAACCCATTTCCTTGAGGGTGGTGAGGAGTGGTGAACTTATAAGTTACCCCACACTCCTCCTATAGAGACTTTACGTACCTAGAGATGAAGTTGGCGCCCCGGTTGGAGACCACCTCTCTGGGGAACCCCACACAGGAAAAGATCCCCATCAATGCACGGCCCACCACAGGGGCTGTGCTTGTCCCTGAAAGGGACAGCTTCCGGGTACCGGGTGGCATGGTCCACCAAGACCAGGATGTACCTGTTGCCTAAGGCTGTCTTGGGGTCCAGTGGCCCCACGATGTCGATGCCCACCTGCTCGAAAGGGGTGCTCACCACAGGAAAGGGTTGGAGGGGTGCCTTGCACTTCCCTCCACTCTTGCCACTCTTCTGATATGTTTGGAAAGATCTACAAAATGTACCGACCTGCTTCTTCATCTGGGGCCAGAAAAAGTGGTTGACAAGCCTTTGGAAGGTTTTATCTTGCCCCCAATGTCCTGGAAGATGCACGTCGTGAGCCAGACCCATTAGGAAGTTCATTACAGGATCACTTCCAGCAGCTATATTCCTCCGAAAATGAGGAGTTAGTAACAACAACACCTATTACCCACAACACATATACTTCTGCCCCTTTTACCATTAAAGACATCAGGGTGGCAATAGCAGGGCTTTCCTCTGGAAAGGCCCCAGGCCTGGACGGGGTGCCGGGTGACCTCTTCAAACAGGAACCTGGGATTTGGGCACCCTACCTGATGGTTTTATTCAATGCAGTGCTGGGGGGATGAAAATACCGGATACTTGGCTGGGAGCGGAGGTGGTCCCGATATTTAAAAAGGGGTCGCCCCTGCTCCCAGCCAACTATCGCCCAATCAGCCTCATTGATATAACCCAAAAGTTGTTTGGTAGATTAATCCTGGATAGGCTTCAAAGCTGGATGGAGGAGACTGATATTTTAAGCCCTCTTCAGGCGGGATTTAGGAAGGGTGTCTCAACAGTCGATCAAATACTTAGATTAAACATCCTGTATTGGAAGACGACACATCTAGAAGGTGGATCACTGTATGCGGTCTTTGTGGACCTCCGTGCCGCCTTCGACTTGGTCCCTCGGGCCAAGTTGTGGGCGGTACTGGCGGACCTGGGTGTCCCGGGGGATATACTCCAGATTCTAATCAGGCTACATACAGACAACTACGCCCGTGTAAGATATGGAAGGGGTGGTCGGCTGACAGATAGGTTCCCTGTCCAACGAGGGGTAAGGCAGGGATGTGTGTTGGCCCCGACCCTGTTCTGTCTATTTACGAACGGGGTGATAGAGCATTTAAGCAGGATCCCTAATGTCGATGCACCACAATTAAACAACAGCAGGGTGCCTGCGATCATGTTCGCGGACGACACCCTGCTGTTGTCAAAAACACCAATGGGGCTACAGAGGGTTTTGAATGGGTTCTTGGAGTTCTGTAATGGAAGGGGACTAGAAATAAACCCCTCCAAGACCAAATTAATGATTCTCAGCAAAAAAAACAAAAGCTGCCCAAATCCCCGCCTGGGACCCGTATCCCTAGAAAGAGTTTTTGAAATTGAGTACCTGGGCATAACTCTGAACCAGAATCTAACTTGGCTGCCACACAAAACAAAGGCAACCACAAAACTAATTCAGAGGGCTGGTACTATCACGAGAATTGCCAATAAATCTTATCTTCGCCCACTGACACCTGCAATACACATTTACAAAGCACAAGCTCGAGGAGGCATTACCTATGGGGCCGAGCTATGGGGACATACACCGCTCCAGACTATACAGGTCGCAGAAAACTACTTTATTAGACAATTAGCGGCTCTCCCACCGAGTAGCCCTCTTCTCCCCTTAAGAATGGACCTGGCACTTCGTCCAATCACTGAAGAACTGGGCCTCAAACCTCTGACATACTGGAGACGTCTGTGGAGCAGTCAGGACCTGGGCCACTATAGAAGCGAACTACAGGAGCTACTTAGGTCAATACATGTGTCTAAAATCCCTTGGCTGAAGTACATTAGGGACATGTGTACGACCCTCGGAGTCCCAGAGCTATGGTGTAACCCGGAAGTAACGTCTACAAGGCTTCCGAGGAAAGAACTTTCCAGACTGTTTTATAGCTTCATGTTTCAAAGATCTCTGAGCTCAATCCGGGAAGGTTCTTTAACTGACATATTTACCAAAGCAAAAGACTCCTATAGCCCTGAGTATGTCTTAGATGCCATGTCCCCCGTGTATGTAAGAAAGATTTTCTTGCAATGGAGATACGGCTCGCTTCCGTTGAGGTCCTTTACTAAATCCTGGGATGGTAACTTGGAGTTGGCTAACTGTCCAGCATGCAACTACAAACAGGAAAGTGACCTTCACGTGGTCCTGTTTTGTAGAGCCTACAGCAAGATCAGGAGCTAATGGCTGGTCCCCTATTTAAGGAATCTGGGTTTTCGAACTTATGCCCCAGCCTACAGAGTGCTTAAAACAGACGTAACAGCTCCAACTGTGTTTGTTATGGCGAAATTTTTGGAGGCAATGTGGAGAGTACGCGCAAGAATTATAAAGGACTCTAATGAGGCACGATCTACTAATTCTTAATCTAAAATGTACTTACTTTTTTAGACTGTAATCATGAACTTTTAAATCTTCAAATACCGAACTCGTTTTTATAAATTTTATGGTGTGATTTTGTGTATATCTTTTATGATCTGTAATGATCGAAATAAAGATTATTTGAAGTTGAAGTCATTAAGCACTCGGGTACCACCAGCACACTGGATGCACCGGGCTCAGTGAACTTAGGCTCACTATTCAACAACTCATCCTCCCAGTAAATTATATGATCCTTGGACTCTCCACCTGCTGCCTGGTCTGCAGCCTGTTGCTGCACACCAATGAGGGAAGGGCACTCCTTCTGCACCTTGCAGAATTCCTACCTGGAGGGGCCACCTTCTTGCTGCCAATGGGTCAACTCAGGTAGGTCCCCCAGTTCGGCCATCTGTTCCCCGGTAGGCTCCACGGCATCCCCCTCAGGTTCTGCTCCTTCTTGGGCCGTGGGAAGAGCTGGGGTGGGTCTCCCGCACCCCCTGCCTCTTCCTCTTCTGGCAGGCTCCTGGGCCACTGTTTCAGGCTCCAGTTTTGCTGAATCACCCTTACTGGCTGCCATAGCCCGCATGGTCACGCAGATCCACGCAGGCAAACCCATCATCTCCAGATGAGTCTGGTGTTCCACATCCTTCCATCGGAAACTCTCCTGGTCATTACCTAACAGACAGTCTACAGGCAAAGCTTCACTTACAACAACTTCCAAGAGACCAGAGACCCCCCCTCCACTCAAAGGGAACACATGCCACTTTGCAGAGGCGCACTGAGCTGTTAGCTGCAACTACTAGGTGGCGTGCATTGGAAATGACCTGCTTTTCAGATACCCACTGACACCTCACGGATGTCACACTGGCTCCTGTGTCTCTCAGAGCCTCTACCTCCCTCCCATTGATGGTCACCTTCTTTCCGTATTTCTTAGTATTAAGGGGCAGAGAGGTATCCTAGACCATCTCTTGGTCTCCTAGAGAGATAAGGGTCATGACTGCTAATCCCTCCTCCCCACTGGAAATCAAATCCGATTCCAAAGCTACACTTGCTAACCCTGGGGCTGGAGCACCAGTGGGTGCTGGAGATTTCTTAGGGCACCTATTGATTACATGTCCCACCTCATTGCAGTGATAACAGGTAGGGGGACCTCTGTTATCCCTTCTGACCCTAGGGGGCCATGGCTGCTTGGGTTTGGGGGGGTTGGGATTCCTGCCCCAGGGAACTATTTTGGGACCGTTGAGAGAACTCCTTTTGGCTACCCTTGTCACTCCCACTCTTCTGCTGGGGACCCTGCCCACCTCTGGCTATGGTACCCACAATTCCTCTGTGGACCATGGTACTGGTCCAGCGGTCCGCCTCCTTAGCAAGCTCAATGGGGTCTGTCAGCTTGCTGTCTAAAAGATGCTGGCGCAGCTCTGGAACACAAAGACTACTCAAGTGCTCCCAACTAATTAAATTCAACAACCCCTTATAATCAGTTACTTTGCTACCCTTCATCCAACCTTCCAGTGCATGCGTGTACAAACTCACACACTCCATCCAAGCCTCAGACTCTCTCTTCTTAGAGTTCCTAAACTGCAGTCTGTACTGCTCTGGAATAATCCATACCTGAGACATAGGGCCTCTTTCATATTGGGGTAGGTCATGGTACCTGCTAACTCTAAGGGCTCTAGAGCACTCCTCCCAGAAGCCCCAAAATGTTTCCACAGGCCCTGCCCCCAATGCTGTTCAGGCACACCATTCATTCTCAATGCAATGTCATAAGAAATAAACCAGGCATAAATATCCTCACTCCTATTATAATTCTGTACCAAATCCTTGGGAATATATGCTTTACCCCAATGCACTGGCTGTGCGCTACCACCATTTGAACTGGAATCCATCTGCTTGCCCTTGATTTCCAGTTCCCTCATGCTCAACTCATGAGCCAAAAACAATTTATTTTCCTCCAGGGCACGGGCATTTTTGTTCTCCTCCGCCTTCCGTTCTCCCTCTATCTTTTTCCATTTCCAATTGCTTCATCTTTAACCTCATGACTTCCAAGTCATATTGTCTTCCTCTTTGATTCTCTTCTAACTCTTCTCGGGTCAGATTCCTGCTGGAATGGTTGCTGCCAGGCCTTGAGCCTGGATTGCCAACTGGCAATTCATGGGGTTGAAACCCCTCCCTTCCATTTGCATCATTACCTTCTTCGGCCTCCCACCAGGCCTTCAAGATTTTCTGCAACTTTTCCTTCCTGTAGTTGCTCTTTATGGGGCACTCAAACTTGTGGCAGAATTGCTGAAACTCTGCAACTTTGTAGGAATACAAATCCTCAATGACAAACTCCAATTCTGCTTCCACACTGGGTACCTTTCCTTTCACAGACATGATGCTTTTAAGAGGTATTCAAAAATAGAACCAACAAAAAACTCAACCGTAGTATGCAGTGTCCTAGTGCTCTGCACTCACTAGTGATGTACAACAGCCACTGTGGGTCAAGTACAAATACAAGTTCAAAATCCCACCGCTGACCAACCAATGTTAGAACTGGGGGTCTCTAGTTGGCAGAGGTAAGTACCGCTGTCCAAATAGGGACCCTTGCTTCTAGTCAGGGTAAGAAGGATGCTCTCTTCATATAACCCCTGCTCACCCTCTTGGTAGCCAGGAACAAGCAGTCAGGCTTATCAAAAGCAATATGCAAAGTATTTGTACAAACACTCACAGTAACACAATGAAAACACCACAACCTGACTCCACAACAGTTTAGAAAAATAAAGGTATTTAATCTAAACTACACAAGACCAAAACAACAAAAATCCAACATACACAGTTCAAGAATATGGTTTCAAATCAGTTCTTAAGGTTGCGTTAAAATTGTCCACAGTTGCGTCACGTTTTAGCCAACAGTACCTTAAGATGCGACAAAAGTCCAAGTGAAAGCTGTAGCGTTGGAAAGCAAGCTATGGGTCACTCCGGAGACCCTGGGGAGGCGATATGACAACCCCGCTGGACGTAGCAGGCGTGCTGCGGTGACTCCAGTCTGTGTGGGGAGGGATGCGATACCTTGCGTGGATTCCGGTGCGCCAGTATCGGTGGAAGCGGTTTGCAAAAGGTACAATGCGACGATCTTCAGGCCGGCGACGATCTCCGGTGTGGCGACGATGCGATGCTCACATCGATCGTCTCCTCTCGCAGCCCCTCAATGCGATGGCTCTGCGACGACTCTTGCAGCGACGTGATGCGGTCCGCAAGCAAGCGGTGCGACAATCTCACGCAGTGACGACAGCCTCTGCGGAGATACTCACAGCGATGGTAATCTTCCCGCAACGGACTGGCGCTTTCTGCAAACGAAATATGCGATGACTCTGGCAGCGGCAACAGGCACTGCAATGATCTCGGCCTTCGTAGCGGCAGCAATTTCCACGCACTGATGGGGATGCGTTCTGAAAGCGAGCGATGCGATCAACTTTACAGAAAGTTCCTAAAATCTTGGTTTCCAGCTTCGCAACACAGATACAACTTCCAGAGGCACCACAACTGGCCCAAGCGCTCTAGGAAGGACAGAACTCTCTCAGTAGAGTTCAGGGAAGCTGGGGGTGAAGTCCTTTTTTTCCTGGGACTTCTTAACAGGGAGCCAGCTCTTCTTCAGGCCCTTGGAGATTCCTTCAAGCAAGGAGAAACAGCACAAAGCAAAGTCCTCCCCTCTCCTTGGCAGCAAAGCAACTGCAGGTCAGTCAAGCAAAGCAACAGAAGGACAGTCTTCCTTCTTCAGTCTTCCAGCTTTCTCCTCTGCAGAGGTTCCTTCTTGATTCCACGATGATCTAATTTTCTGTAGTCTGGGGTCCTATACTTATACCCCTAAAAGTCTTTGTTCCCTTTGTGCAGGAGGGCTCTGAGCCCGGTCTGAACCAGTTCTGGGTGTTCCTTGAGCACTTTGTTTTCCTGGTTCTCCTTTCCTTTCAGAGAGAGAAGGGCAGGGTCGTCGTGCTGCCCAGCAGTCGGTGGAGCCAGCATTGTGGAAGTCAGGCACAGCCCTATTCAGGCCCAGGTGCTATCCCCTCCCACCACTCAAGATGCAGATGCCGTCATTCAGCCTAGGGCTGACTCATCCAGCCTCCTGGGGGCTCCCCACCCCCTGTCACTCTCAAACCAGACAGTCAATTCACAAACAGGCCAAGGCACACAGAAAGCTCAGATAAGAGAAAAGCCACTTTCTAAAAGTGCTGTTCTGAAACACAGGATTTAAAAAACAACTTTTCTAAAGATGTGTTATCAAATTCTGAGTTCAGGGATACCAGACTTTTATGTCCTACCTTGCTCCTACGGGAAGATACGCTGGTAGCCACTGTAGCCAGCATTCCCCATTATAGCCTATGGGCATGGTAGCCTTACAATAGTGAAAAACGAAAATGGATGTCATTCACTACCAGAGCATGTCACCTGCACTAGTACATGCTCTACCTTTCACATACACTGCACCCTGCCCAAGGGGGTACCTTGGGTCTTCCATAGGGGTGAACAATGTGCACAGAAATGGAAGGGAATGGACAGCACACAGGCGCTGCAGTGGCAGGCCTGAGACACCTTTTTAGGGCTACTCATGTGGGTGGCACAACCTGTGCTGCAGGCCCACTTATATCATTTGTATCACTAGCCCTTGCACACTCAGTGCACTTTACTGGGGACTTCTTGGTGATACAAATATGCCAAATATGGATAACCAATTACAATAGCAATTTACACAGGGAGCACTTGCACTTTGACACTGATGGTGGAGAAGTGTGGCTCACTGGTTAGAGGAGGCAGACCTGGAAGCAGAGGTCAGCCCGGGACCAGGGTTCAATTCCCGGCTCGGCGGGGTCTTGAGTCCTAAAATGTCCATGGACTCGACAATTCTTGCTCCGGTGCCTACTCAATTCACGGGCTCACACTCTGCGACTCTGGGCAATAGCTTGCTTAATCTCCACAACGGCCCCTCGCGGCGGGATGCCTGGCTTTCACCTTGTGGATACCCTGCCGGGGTTATCTCACAGGGGAATACCAGGACGGGTTCCCTAAGCAAGCGCTTAGAAACCGCTCTGTGATTTTGCGCTATATAAATTCCTGTACATTTACATTTACATCAGCAGTGGCAAAGTGCCCAAAGCATCTTAACCATCAAAAACGAAATCCAGCACAGCGTCAAAAATACAGGAGGTTGAGGCAAAAAGACAGGGGAAACCACGCCAAAGATGCCAGGTCTAACACACACTTTATCCCTTCATTGTGTCAAAAATGTCCTCATACATTGCTACCTGCAAGGGGTTGTAAAAACTGTTCAATAGTGCATTTCTCCATCTATTGCACGCAGCCATAGACAACATCTAGATTACACAACCCTAGATTGGAAAAAGATACCACAACGATGACTCAGCACCATACTCTAACCTAAAAGCCTCCCAAACTGAACCTGTACCCTGCCAATCTTTGCTATGACAAACAATCAGAAACACATTACCTATTATCGGAAGACCTTGATCTTAAATAAATTTTCCAAAGTAAAATGAACCACATTTGAAACATTGCTTAACAATGGTAACTGTCACAACAAAGATTTAAGTACAACATCCCAATGTCACTTCTGGAACATTTAGTTTCATTGAGTAGTCATGACGTTTTATCAAACGCAGGGGCATATTATCAGAAACGGCGCTAAAAATTATCGCCGGTTTAGCAGCAGAAAACTGCAGCTAAGGAGGCGATAATGGGCTTGATAATATGCCCTTGAGCATTCCCATAGAAGTCCATGTTCCTGTGTGATAATATAGAAAAGGAGGCGTGAGGAAATAAAGGGGCATATTACCAAGCAATAGCGATAATTATCGCTATTGCTTAGTTAGAGACAAAATTTTACCGCTGAGCTGCGGCGATTTTTATTGCAGATAAACCTTGGTATTACCAAGGTTTATCGCAAATGCGATAAAAAACGGCCGCAATGCATGAATATCGCTGAAAAGTCAGCGATATTCATGCATTACCGAGCTAATGCTCTTAGCCATGTTATCCACCTCCCATTGGATAGCATGGCTAAGAACTGCTCAGGGCAGGTGTTAGCTTTTGGAGATATTCGCGCTTAGCGCGAATATCTCCAAAAGTTGGTAATAGGAGATAGCGATGTTAGCGACTGTTTCCAGTCGCTAACATCTTGGCACGCCCACTTTGCATGTCATTAGTGATAAATATCACTGACATGCAAAGTGGGGCCCAAGATGGTCGCTATCTCCTACTAGCTGTCTCTAACTGGTGTTAGCGACAGCTAGGTAATAGGGAGATCATTTTATCTCCGCTTTCTTGACTTTTAAAGCCAAAAAAAGGAGATAAACCCCCTTGATAATATGCCCCACAATGTTTGCCTAGGATCACACAATTTTTCAAGCGCGGAAGTTAGTATTGGTCCCAAGCTTTATTGTTTCACACTGTGCAAATTAAATTAGCTCAGTAGATGGCAATATTATTCTCTTGTTTTTCACCAACGGTTAATGGTTTGAATGTAATACTTAATAATTTCTGAAAGCAGTAGCATTTTACCATAAGCAATCGGATTATATTACTGCATTGAGATGCAGGTTTTAAAACTAATAGTTCACCACAACAACAATCAATGTAACTAACCTAAAAAACATTTCTGCATCCCTCCAATGCGACAAAGCCTTTAGTGAACTCTGAGAAGCATGTCGGTGGTCATGTAGGCCTAAATTCATATAGGTGGAGAAACATTATGGCTTATGAAATCAAACAAACAGGTTTTTATACTGTGCACATCCTTAACTCATATATTTCAACATGTTCTCATATGCCATAATGAAGAAAAATGTGGCTGTGGGAAATACAATTTACATAGTTTGATCAAGTTTGGCAAGCGGGATTGATCCCATGTTTCAGTTTTTCACATTATGCTGTTTATAAGCTGGATGGGAATCTCTTTTTCTAATCTGTCTGTTTTAAATCAATGTTTAATGGCTTTAATTGAATTCCTAATTACAGAAAATGGAAGGGTTTGCACTTCAAATGTCATAATATATCACTGCATTGAGAGGCATTTATTAAAACTGATGTGTAAACACATTCCTGACCCATGCCCTTATGACAATGCCATTAGTATACACTAAGGGGCTGATTACGATGTCGGTCGGAAAGCCTCCATTTGCTAGTCAGAAGCTTTCCAACACTGTCAGAGGCTTTCCGACCCGGTCGGTCAGTTTGCGTTCCAATGGATTACTAATGCTTTGGGGGCATTCAATATGTCTATCACTCATTGTTTTAAGTAGCTCATTATGAATTGTCAATTCCCCACCTAGCCTGGTGACTTCTCCATTAAGTGTGTCAATTTTATCATGTAACGGTTTTAGATATATTTCTATTTTGGCAACCAGGGCGTTAATAATCTGATTGACCTGTATATCATTTAATGCCCTAGAGCTAGCTGGTTGCTCTCTGCACTAGAGGCAGGAGTAGATTGAGATCCTTTACCACTGTTAATCGTCCCCTGTTTAAGCTGGTGCTTCCTGCATCCCCTTTTCTTTCTTGGGGTGGGCACCTCATTGGCAATCGACAAACAGGGGGCATTTCCAGGCTCTAGGGACTCTGGTATTGGAGCTACCTCGGCACAGTCCACATTATGTATAGTACTTAGGCTAAAGGGATGACTAAGCTCTACAGAGGGTTCAATCAAGATTACAGGGGTCGGCAGGCTATCTAAGCCTAGTGAAAGTCGGCGTTCGACCCTATCAATTTCAACATTAATGGAGCTCACTGCCTTCACAAGATAAGTATCAATGGTAGTGCCTGCAGGCTCGACATTGGTTTTATTTCCTTTGCGTTTTGACATGTCTATGATAGTGTATAGAGCAAGGCGATATAATACGTAAAAAGTCCACGAACCACAGACACAAAGCTTATTGGGTGAATTATTCTAGGTAAATTGCGAAAATTGAAAACACAGTCAGCCAGGCTCTATATAGCCTGTAAGAAGTCCTTTGCCAAAAAGGGGTATACTGGTAGATATAAAGCAAGCAGGCTACTCACAGTCTCTGCAACTTGTCCATAGGGGCACGCCAGAAGCGGGGACCAAGAGATGTGGCCCAGCCCAGCCTCGGACAGTCTCGGACGGGCTCAGACGGGCCAGCCCTTGGCCCGAGCTTCGCCCGGCGTGCGCCGGCATGCGTCCCGCGGGGCGGGAGTAGCGAGTTGTTTGAATTCTCCCAGTGTTAGTGAGGGAGGGGCTGCGTGTCGGCTTCCTGCCCCGCTGTCTCCTGGGGCTTACAGTCCGGCAGAATGCCCCCACTTCTGGCTCGAAGAGTCTCACCGTAGCTGTCACCCGACATCACGGTCGGCCTGAAATGTTGGATTTGTTTGTTCACGATTCTGTGATAGCCCTGGACGGAACTATTGACTTCAAGGAACAGTAATTTATTTAACCCCTTCCACGCTCATGATGAGCTCAGCTCGTCATGAGGTACACCTCTCGTACGCTCATGACGAGCTGAGCTCGTCATGAACCGCGTGATTCCGCAATCTTCAGCGCACAGCAGTAAAACGCTTAGCGCGGATGCGGTTAAGTCTATTTTTGTAATCTTCAAATTACTGTTTGTTGGATTTTTATCAATTTGGTCTTGTTTACACAGATAAATATTGGCTACTTTTCTAAAATTGGTGTGGTATCCTTTTGTAGTGTCTTAACTGTATTACTGTGTGTTATGTGCAAATTCTTTACACATTGACTCTAAGGTAAGCCTGACTGCGCATGCCAAGCTACCAGGGGGGGTAAGCAGGGTATAATCCCCTTATACTGCCTAGAAGGATGGGTCTCTGGTTGATAGTTCTTATAAAGTACTGCATTTCTTTATGTAGTAGGAACAAGTCAGGTTTGTTGGTAGGGACGTATCCCAAGCCTTTGTTCAGTACCCTTTGTTGTAAATCGGTGAGGGGCCATGGAGTAATGTTAATTACTAGGTTCCCCTCTTGCTCGTAGACGCTTGGTTCGCCATCATGCTCCTCGTCAGGACCCTCGGGTCTGTTTCCTCTGTGGGTTGCCAGTTGACATTGTTGCCCCTCTTGTTCCTCCCTCTGCGGGGTCCTTGGCCCCAGGATAAAAAAGGCTGAGCATTCTGGGGTGCATTGGCGGGGCTATTTTGTTTCTTAAATATTCCCTCATCATATTCCATTCAGCGCTCTGTAGTGGACTCGCGAGTAGTGTGAGCCTTCTGCACATGCGCGCTTACATCTCAGGTCGCGCATGCGCAGTAATCCCTGTACTACAATTGAATACACGCATGCGCGTCCGCAACCGGCACTACACCCGGTCGGGCGCGCAGTACCGGAATACAAGGGCGGATTTACTCCGTATTTGGGCATACTTTTCCGTTTTCAATCATTCAATTGTCCACATTAATCGGTCTGCTAGAGGAGTATAAATAGAAAACCGCCATAACCCAGCCTCACTTCTTCGGAGCAGCGTTGAGGGGAAGGCAGGCGATTTGCTATGCAGTAACCGTGAGTAAAGTTGGCAACTGGGACCACGTTGGTACTCTTGGCACATTGTCCTTTCTACAACTTAAGCCCATTATTGAATATTCCCTAGGTTGCTTTACTGAGCAGTATGGAAGGATCCCCCCAATACTACGCATAGGCTCATGAGGTGATCAGACTGAGAACAATAAGTAAGCCTTGAACCATTTTTCCTCTCCCTCTTTTCCACCTTAACAGGGAGAACAATTTAATTATAGTTGTATGTGTTTTTGTGTGTGTGTGTCTCTTGTCAGTTTCATGTTTACAGGGTGTTTTGAACCTCATTTGGGTTCTACTACTTACCCTTATACTCTAAGGAACCATTTTTTTCCTGAGCTTCTGTACAGTAGACAATTATGTTTATTGTGTCTTCTTTTCACAGGTTCTCTGCAACGCCAATTGGGCGCAACTGAACTCACCTCAACAATTAACATTGTTAGGTATATTACACATTTCTTTTTTTAAAATAGGATTTTATACACTTTTACATTTCATGTGAGTAAGGTGAGGATATTGTGCATATCCTTGTCCTGAAGAAGGAGCCCCTGCGCTCCGAAACATGTTGACACTTTGGTTGTAATACCCTAATTCGTATTCAAACAACCCACTTTTGCACCTTTTTAACAATACCAGCCGAGGACATAATAAATAATTTTTCTCCTACGTGCCAGGTATTTTTTAAGTAACTCACTTTCACCTCACTTCACTCACACTTTCCCTTAGTAACACACTCCCTCACGTAGTTCACTATCAAGTGCTCCTGCGTATTCGTGAGTCGTAGCACGCCGCATCCCGTAGAGGGGTGCAAAGGCCCCGATGATGAAGCATGACACCAAGGGGCCTGTTGGTGTGTGAGGGGCATTTAAACAACACTGTGTGCTCCCCATCACTTTAGGGACCACCGCCACTTTTTTTGAGTGGATTCCACTTTGTTTGATCATGTTGTGTGTTAGACCTGGCACCATTGGCCTGGGTCTCCCTTCCATTTTTGCTGTTGCCTCATGTGTTTTTGCTGGTGTTAGATGCTTTGGGCACTGTGCCACTGCTGTCCAGTGCCACAGTGCGAGGGCTCCCTACTATAAATGAATGTATTAATTAGTGATTCCATGATTGACTATTTGATTTACTTGTCAGACCCTAGTACAGTGCACTGAGAGTGCCCAGGGCGTGTAAATCCAAATGCTGCTAGTGGGCTTGCAGCCCTGGTTGTGCCACCCACAGAAGCGGCCTTGTAAAACATGTCTGAGGTCTGCCATTGCAGAGCCTGCGTGCAGTCTGGTACTGTCATGCTGACTGGGCATGTGCACCCACTTGCCAGTCCCTAAACCTTCCCTTTTCTTCATATTAGTCACCCCTATGGTAGTCCCAAGGGCAGGGTGCATTGTAAGTATAAGGCAGGACAAGCCCTGATGTGTTTGGCATGTCCTAATAGTGAATTACAGCCATTTTCATTTTTACCTATTGCAAGGCTACCTGTTCTCCACAGGCCAGAATGGGCGGTTAGAATTATTAAATTTCATAATCCTAACTGACTCAGAGAACATGGTAGAAATTAGAGTTTAGTAGGCCTGGACTCAGAATGATAAAATACATCTTTTAGTAAAGTGGGTTTTAACATTCTGTGTTTTGCAAATACCACTTTTAGAAAGTAGGTATTTGCTTGCCTAACCTTTCAAGCCTGCCTCTGCGAGGTTTTGTATTCCTTTGTCTGGTTTTGTGAGTGACAGGGCTGGGGAATTCCAAGAGACAGGCTGGGACAGCCCGGTGGTGAATAGGGAGATCTGCATCTAGATGGGAGGGAGGAGTTGCATCTGGGACCTGAAAAGGGCTGGGCCTTCCCTATAAAATGCCGGCTCCACCCCCTGTGGTGCGTCCAATGTCTCTGCCCTGCACACTGAAAGAAGAGTAACGGAAGACTGTCAAAAAAGTGCTCCAGGACTGTACTTGCCTTCCACAATGAGGGCTCCACCTCCTGTGGGGCATCTGATGTGCCTGCCCTGCGCTGTGAAAGGAAAGGAGAAGTCTGGTAAACAGAGTGCTTCAGAACTGGTTTTGACTGGGCACGTTTCCCTCTCCCATCAGAGAACAAAGGATTTTGGGGTATAAGTATTGGGCCCCTGATCCCAAGAAATTAGATCACTTTTGGACTACAAGAAACCTTTGCTGAGGAGAGGAACCTGAAGAAACTGAGGAGAGACTATTCCTAAGCTGAAGTGCTGCTTGGGGGATAGGCCTGCAGTGGCTGCCTGACTGTCAAATAGAGGAGAAAGAACTTTGTGTACTTTACTTTCAACTTGTGCAAAGATCTCCAAGGGCTTGGAAGAGAGCTTGCCCCCTGACCGAAGTTCCAGGATCAGTGGACTTCACCAGCCTTTGTGAATTGCTGCTGGAAACGCTATTTCAGTGGCTACAGAGGCAGGGAGCTTTCACCCACTCTCACGACCGGCCCGGTGTCCTGTAGGCACCGTATCAAGCAACGTCCGCCTCGTACAACGCAAGGTCTGAGCTCACCGACTCCGTCCTGACGCCATCTCCGAGCCGTTACCTGCACCGCGACTGGTGGGCATCGGGACGTGCAACGCCTCGCCACACCGACTGGTACTGGTCTGACCGACTCAGTTACTGCAGCTGGCTTTGAGTCCTGTGAATGCACCTGAGTTGGGCACCGCCTGGCACGTTTTGCGACGCACCGCCCCACTTGCACCGCTGTCCGAACTGATTGACGCCAGCTCGCGAACTCCGGCTCTGTCGCCGCACAGCAAGCTGCAAGCACCGCATCTGAGCACTGTCTCGCCCTGCAAGGCACGCCTTGGATCCACTGACTCTGTCAACGGCCGCTGCCTGCCCCACATCGAGAGACAACGCGTCCTGCAACGCTTTCTTTTCTGCACCGCGACGAACACCGGAACCGGCTCGCACATCCGTGCCGGCCGCATCAAGTAAAAGGTACTCTGACTAAGTCTGTCAACAATTGAGTGGGCCTGTACGGACGCGGTCCGCTGGATTTGCTAGACTCTGTGTTATTTCAACAACGCTGTAGCCAGACCGGGCGACCGACTCGCACAGAACTTTGAACTAAGCCTTTTAACCAGAACTCTTGAAATCTAATAGTACTGTGGATTCTTTTTGTTATTTATTGGTCTTGTGATAACTCTCTATAAAATATACTTATTTTTGATATAAAACATTGTGTGGTGTCCGTTTGTAGTGTTGTCACTGGGTTACTGTATGTGGTCACAAATGCTTAACTTACAACGCCTCTGAGATAAAGCCTTGCTGCTCGTGCCAAACTACCATGGGGTGAGCAGGGGTTATTTTAGGAGTGTAATCCCCTTATCCTGACTAGAGGAGAGGGTCCCTATTTGTACGAGTACCTACCTGTGCCAACTAGAGATCCCTAATTCTAACACTGTGAATTGTAAGTTCAAGTGCACACTGTGAGGCGCTGTTGTGTTTTAAAATATGGAAGCTTTAAAGATGCTGCTGGCGCATCGGTTGAGTCTGTTCACCCTGGCTCTTCCAGGTGTTGGCTGTGTCAGCTGTGAGCTCCTAATCTGCAACTGGAATAAAGACGTTTAAGACACTGTTAGAACCTGTGGCCCTTCATTGCTATTGGAAGTTACTTACAACAACTAGCCAAGCGCAAGCAAGGACGGTCTGTTATAAACTCATACCAGCCTGCCCCCCATACCTTACCTATTCATATTATAACCATTTGAAGCTAAGATTCATGGCCCTTAGGATGGGGGAGTGGCTATTCCGGAAGCATCTATCCCACTGACAATGTCACTGCCAGCCCTCATGGACGAGCGCAAATCCAGACTATGGCGCGAGTGGGACACTCTTGGAGTACGAAGCTGCCAGCAGAGCGTTATTGCAGCTCTAACTCCATAACACTACTTTAAATATCCGGTTAACCACACTGGTCACCTTTGCATATGAAAGGTTTAAAGGCCCCGGGGGTTTGCTGTGTAGTTCTGTAGCACCATCCGTCATTTCCCACAGATAACTCGCCCCTGCTCAGCCGGGCATTTATCCTCTGCACCGGCACTTTATGAGCAACATCCTGAGGGAAGTGGTCTCTTGTTTGTTTACGTTTTGTTTAAAGCTCCAATGTGGTGATTTTTTAAGGTACCGGTTTTAATCAGTTTTATTACTGGTGTTTTACAAAGGTAACGTTACTTGTTTTAATGATCAAGTAACGTGCTATATTTACGCACCACCACTTTGCCTAAAGGGCCTGTTTTAATCAATATGTGGTCCCCGATTGATGGCCCCTTTCCATCTTGCCATATTAACGTGTTTAGCACTTATCACTCCTTTTTTTTAGATGGAACCGATTTTGATTGATTGCACAATGCTGGTTCTCCACAATGTGAATGCTATTTGTTCAAGAACACACAGCTTCTTTCCTCTGTTGCACCTGCACCTTGTTAAAGATGGCGTTCCTAAATAACATGTTCTGGTGGGGGTATGAGTGTTTATCATTTTAAATACGTCTTTATTATTATGCTTTTGGAACTTTGTTTTAAAATCCTTAATTATTTTAATATTAGCAAACTTTGTAATGGTTTTAATTAACCATATACAATAAAGAATATTTATAAGAAGGAGGGAGACAATAAGTCCCTTATTTACAAGGCCCTTGCGCTGCCGGTGCGCCACTTTTATTGGCACACCGGCGGTGGGGTGTCCCTGGCCATATTTCCAAGATCACATAAACCCAGCCTGCGTGGCTTTGTACATATGCCTCTTTTTCACACATTACTCTGCATGAAAGGGGCGTTCCATGGGTTTTACTGCGGGTGTTTCCAAGCAAAATTCATGAAAACTGACACATTCCCAGATTTACAAGCTTTGATTAACCTGGGAAAGTGTCGGATACCAACGCCTCCCTAGGGGAGGTGGAAGGGAGGCATAGAGAAGAGAAATACCTTTATATTTCCTTGTTTTTCCTTTTTCTGTGTGCAGCATTCTGCAGCACACATAAAAAGAGGAAAACACCTCTCATGATTGGTCACCTGTTACCTGTCAATCAGTAGTTCTGGGTTTAGGTTGCACGGCCTACCCAATCATTTATCTCCGACTTGTTGCTGGTGGGGCGGTCATCTTGGGTGGATTCGACAGCAATGATATTGAACTGGGAAACCGAAGAAATAGATACAGGGGTAAATTGGATCCAAGTGACCAAGGTAACCGGCAAGGAACAAACTATAAAAATCCTTTTAATAAATGTCTACATTCACCTGGAGAAAAAGCAAAATGGCAAATATATAACTCTTATAAAACTACTAAAAGTATTGCAGAAAAGCCACACAAATGCTCATATGGTGATCGCCGGCGACTTTAACACCAATCTTTTAGCGACTAAACGGGGAAGAAACTGTAAAGTTTTGAAAGTTGCGTCCGATTTCGCTTGCTAACTAGCAGCACTCGACCTAATAATCATGAACGGCAAATCCCCGTGGGACTCGCCCCCCGCGTCAACATATCTGAGTGGAAAAGTCGCCTCGACAATAGATTTTATCATCACCAGCATAAATCTGTTCTCAGAAATAAACAGCTTTAGCATAATCTCAAGAGCAGAATATGACCACCTGCCGCTAAAACTGAATCTGAAGAATAGAATAAAAATTGCTCAGAACAGTAACGCCATTATACAGCACCCAGAAGCGTTTAATTTGCGTAAAGTAAAATGGCGAGGAGTGGCCCCACAAGTCATGGAGGACAATGTAATGGCCCTCATAGAAACCCGAAGCCGAGTTCGAGAACGGGCGTACGTAAAGCACTGGGAGCAACTGGCCGAGTTCTTGCTTCAACGCTTCCCGGTTTCCAAGCCGCAGAGGTCGTCAAAAACAGTCAGGCGGGAGCCATGGTTCAATCAAGATCTCAAAATGTGCAAAAGAGAGATCGCGAGAGAAGTGCGACGCCTATCCCGAGAGGAAGAAAAGGGCCTAACAAAAGAAAAAATAAAGTTGCAGGCACTAAGTAGTGGTTATAGAAAGAAGTTGGGGAAAGCAAAATCAGTATATAAAGAATCAATTTGGCAGCAACAATTAACAGCTAGCAAAAAATCCAACAGCAGCGATTTCTGGGGGATCATAAATACTTTAACAGCTGGGCCAACACTTCAGCAACAGGCAGGAATCGGTGCAGAAATCTGGACTGACCATGTAAACTCCCTGTTTAACAAATTCACGAGGGATCTAGAACAACAACGCCAGGGGCCACACCATGACCAAAAGGAGGCTCAAGTCGGACCCAGTCATGTAACATCAATAGACAATTCAGCCCATTCAAACTCTTTTTTTAAAGAGCAAACTCCTCTGACAAATGCGAAAGAACTGAAAAGCCTCATAAAGAAACTAAAGACTGAGGGTGCGGCTGGGCCAAATGGCATATCAAATGCAGTTTTCAGGAACAACCCAGAGTTGTGGTCTGAAATCCTAACTCCAGTCTTCAATGAGATTTATGTATATTCTAATATCCCAGTATCCTGGAGGGAGACTGTCATCCACCCCATACACAAAAAGGGTGATCATGACAAGCCAGGGAACTATAGACTAATCTCATTGATCGACGTGGAAGCAAAATTATATGCCTCGTGCCTACTGAACCATCTGCAAGGCTGGATGGAGGAAAGAAATATCATCCCCAAATTTCAAACAGGATTCAGGCAAGGCATGGGCACACAATCGAATCTTGCAACTCTAGCCCTTCTGACGGAACAGGCGCAAAGAAGGAAAGCCCGCCTCTTCGCCTGTTTCGTGAACATCAAATCAGCATTTGATAGAGTGAGCTGGAATCATTTATGGTGCAACTTAAAAACTGGGGCCTACCAAATGTACTTCTCAATGCCATCATAACCTTGTTCACTGACACCTGGACAAGAGTTAAGTTGGGAAACGGGCTGAGCACCACCGGAAGTATCCTTACACAAAGCGGTCTGAAGCAAGGCTGTGTCTTGGCCCATAGCCTTTTTTTATCTGTACTTAACGGATATTGCCCGACACTTTGAAAACCCAGACTTCCACCCCCCGAAACTGGCAAACGAGCCAGTCGTAATCCTCCAATACGCAGACGACATATTCTTGCTAAGCCGAACCCCAGTGGGGCTACAAAGATCAATAAATAATCTGGCATCCTACTTGGGCTCGGAACAGCTAGAGATAAACAAAGATAAAACAAAAGTTGTTCGCCTAGTTGACAGTAGGAAATTAATATTTAAATGGAGGGTCAAGGGGGTTCATGTGGAAGAAAAAAGTTCATACAAATACCTGGGCGTAGTATTCGGGCAGGGCACAAGTCACAAAGAACTCAAACTGGCCCTTAGAGCAAAGACTCAGTCCTTGATCTACGCTTACAGATCCTTGCGCAGGAAATTGGACTGTCCATACTACTCACATCTGTGAAAAGTTATGGCTGCCCAAATTCAACCAAGTTTGTCCTATGGCCTCGTCCCCTGGTGTGGAAAGACTCGCATTTCCAGAACGAATTGCAGTCAAAAATCTACAAATTGGTTTTTGATCTGCCAAAATGCGCCTCGCCAGCCCAGGTAAGACTGGAATTTGGGCTCCAGGACCTTAAATATAGGGCAATGAGCAACTTTATTAAATTTTGCAATACCCGTCGGTTAACTGAAGTGGATACTCTAAATAGACTCTGCTGGGACGAAGTTAGGTCACAGAATGAGCAAGAAATTCCAAATTCTTGGGGGAGTTTCCTGAGTACATCTCTCGCCACTTTGGAACTTCAACCAGCATGGGACAACAAGATGCATTGAGTTTCCTTTAACAAAATTGTGAACGTCGCGTGTAAAAAGAAATCTTTACTGGAAGATAAATTAACGCTCACAAAGAGGTGGCACGGATGGACAGTCATGAAATCATATAGGACTTTAGAGCCACAAGCCTATTTATCTGCCCATTTTAGCTCCTACTTAAAGATGTGCTTCTTAAAGTTCAGGATGGGGGAGCATGTCTCCAAGGATTTATCCCCCTCCTGGTTGACAGGTTTTAACTCAGAAATTTGTCGTTTATGCGGATTCCAAAAAGAAACCTTAACCCATTTGTTGTGCGCCTGTCCAGCCATGTTAAGCCAAAGAAGACAGTACCTAAAGGCGATTTTTATCAACCTGAACATTCGTTCTAGCAGACAAGCAGTGATAAGCTGGCAGGAGGGCTCGTCGTGCATCCTGGCTTGCTGGGGAGTCAAGTAAATGAAACTCGTCAACAGTGGTCTATTGCAAGCGGACAATGATAATCATATTCATATGTAATACATCCACATATTTTCATTTGGGGGCACATAAACTTTACTTCTTTGCTGCAACCCGATTTTAACATAGTTCTAGTATGATTTTATGAAAATAGAATTTTTATTCACTTGAAATGTACGGCAGACAGAGCACAGATGTAATACGATCGCCCGCATAAGGATAATCCTAGCTGCCTGTGTAGATGCACTTTATTTATTTTATGTTGGGGGGTTTTGTGATGATTTTAATTAATCAAGCAATAAACATTAAACTTGAAACTTGATACTTGAAACTTGATATGAGTTTGTTATTACGTGTACCCATAACATAGTGATTGTCATTATGTGTGTTTTTGTTGCAGGAAGGTGCCCCTTCCTGCATAAATCACCCGTACAACGTGAATGCAATCACCCATACAATGCGGACACCCTTCCACTGTAGCTCAAGGGTGTCTGTGTTGGCGCATGGCTGCCCATTGTGCACCAGCACAGGGGAAAAGGACATGAATGCACCATAGCTCATAGATATAGTACATTCCTCACCTTTTCTTTTGATGCCGGACAGTGCAGCAAGATTTCTTGAAGCACTACCCTGAGCCAATACCTCATAAATGAGGCCCAAAATTTGAGGATGACCCTGCAGAAATGGCCAGATCCAACAGGTACCGTCACTTTCCACATCAAAATAAGAACAGAATCCCAAAATCTCAAAATGGTACACGTTTCTGAAAGCTCTGCAGCCAGCCTGCTCTGGCGGACACTCAAGAAAAACAATTTGTGTTTTAATTGAGGCAAAGAGTCAGAGAATGTTCCATAGACTGTCTTTTTTTTATTAGCAACAATGTCACAATGCTTAGTTGGGAAAATGGCCAATGCCACTTTTACCTTCAGTACCAGTATTCCGTTTTCTGACTTCATTGCGCTAAAAAGTTCTATAAACATAACTTTCCTTAAGGTATGAGCATAAATTAAACACAAGTCTTTTTTGATGAAAAGACAATTTACTTGCACACAGTCCTCACATTGCTCTCTGCTAATAGAAAAGACAGATGACAAAACCTATTTGAGATATACTAAACAGATTTGATACCTTTATTGTATGCTTGAGAAGGAAGAATTGGCAAAGTACATTCATTCTAAAAACAAAATCCTATTTCAAAGGCAAACGTGTCCCAAACAAACTGAGATCAAAATTAAAGCAGGTTGTATTCTCATTAGTAACAACCATTGTTTATTAACAGTCTTCAACTGTTCTGACCATAAAATATTAAACAGACATATTTTAGATTTAACATTTTATCTATATTCATACTTTTCCTCATGGCTTTTTTAAACTCTGTGTTTTTCAGACTATATATGATGGGGTTACATAGTGGAGTAACAGCAATATATGACAAAGACATATACTTGTTATTGTACTCTGAATATGCTGATGCTGGTCGCATGTATGTAAAACAGAGAGACCCATAGTATGAAATGACTACAGTGAGGTGAGAGACACATGTGGAGAAAGCCTTTTGTCTTCCCTCTGTGGACTGTATTTTTAAGATGGAAGAGATGATGCTCATGTAAGATGCAGCAATGAGACCACAAGGCACTATTGCTACTATAGGACCAAGCACATAGGTAAGCGTCTCAATACTCTGAGTACTTGTGCATGAAAGTCTCAATAGAGCTGTCGCATCACAGAAGAAGTGGTTGATTGTGTGGGACCCACAGAAGGAAAGCTTAGAAATTAGTACAGTGTGTGGTATTGCATCCAGAAGTCCAACCAACCACGCTCCTGCAGCCAATGAGACACACAGATTCTTATTCATGATTCTCAAGTAGAGTAGTGGATTGCAAATTGCCACATAGCGATCCAATGCCATGACTACAAGAATGTTGAGTTCTGTAGACACCACACCATTGAAACCATACATTTGGAGAAGACATTTTGAATGAGAAACATATGTGCCACCCAAAAAGAAGCTGACCAGCATTTTTGGGAAAACAATTGTTGGGCAAATGATGTCTATACATGACAAATTTGTGAGGAAGAAATACATAGGTCTGTGCAAATGTGTATTAGAACAGACAATGGTTACAATTAGCAGGTTTCCAATCAGAGTTACAAGGTAAATTAGCAGAAAGCAAATAAACAGAAGAATTTGCAGCTCTTGTCGACCCCCAAATCCCAGAATAAAAAACGGTTTTGTCGAAGTCTGATTTTCTTCTTTCATATGTCTGGTGTTGGACTCCTGCAGGGCGGTGTCCTAGTATATGCAGCAAACAAAGAGACATCTTGTGAATATGCAATGCATTGTGCTGAGAGGATTGGGTAAATATAGACACAAGTTACATTTCTGGAAGAGAACAAGTGTTGAATTGCCAATTGAAAAAGGTGCTATAGTATGCAATTGTAACTCTGCTAAAAATGCTCATATTTTGTTATGAACCAGGTTATTAGAGTTACATGATTTATATTCAAAGTTAACACATTTATGTGTAGGTGGTATGTTGCACTACTTGTGTTTTAATCCTATCTCAGAGGATCAAACGATCTGCCACTGAACCGCCTAAAAATTGTTATTCATTAATTCAAAAAATATATTATTAGCTTGACTATAGCAGATGGCCATATGCATTTTTGCAATGATATAATTACATATAAAGAACCTACAAACATATTTTAGCAGATGAAACCAGCCCTGAACAACACCTACCTGAAAACAGTTGCACAATTGTTCACACAGTGATGGGCCATTCTGATGGATGTTGTCTACTTGTGCCCTTGGTGTTTATTCACATTTAGGTAAACTAAGTGGAGACTCCTTAGTGTGATGGCAGAAGTAACATAAGGTACTGCAGTATAATTTAGATTGGTGAGTGTTGACATTGCTATAGTACTACCCCTCCCTCTGGGAGTACATAAGCGTACAGGTCTCAGCATTCCTCCTGACAATACAAAGCCCAGATGAAGGCCGACAAGTCAGGGAGGGAGGGAGGGAAGCCATGAAGGGGACGAAGACAACGGGACCAGGAGTAATGAAGATTACCGATAAGTAATGGGACATTACCCCCAGGTTCCTCTAGTCCTCGTCTCCTTCATAACATGTGAGAATACCCAAGCAGAAACTGGCCATCATCATCACCAATAAACCACCGAAACCAACCGAAATGCAAAAAGGTCAGGGATTTATTGAACAGCAAACACAAGAAATTCAGGAGCGCACAGCATACAGCACACCCAAAACAAAATTAACATCATCCCCCAACAAATTTTGAAGGCGATAATGCCGGAAAAAAAGAAAGGTGTTAGAGGACACCCAAGTGGCCTCCCGACAGATTTCAGAAAGAGGGACACCACTAACCTCAGCCCAGGAAGCTGCCATCCCACGGGTAGACCTCTCCTGAACCCCCGAAGGAGCAGGAGACCCAGAAAGGGAGTAACCCAAAGCAATGGGCTGCTTCACCCAGCGACCAATGGAGGCAGAAGAAGCTTTCCCCCCACGAGAGGACACACCAAAAGAAACAAAAAGGGACTCAGATTTACGAAAACCCACAGTGCGGTCCAAGTAGATACGCAGCGCCCTGCAGACATTCAACAAAGACCAAGGAAGATCCCCTGGAGAGTTGAGAGCAGACCCCAACGCAGGCAACACCAAATCCTGACACCGATGAAACTAGGAGGAAACTTTCGGAACAAATGCAGAATCCAAACGGAGAACCACTCCATCCTCGGAAAAAGACAAAAAAGGCTCCCGAGCCATCAAGGCCCCCAATTACCCTAGGTGACGGGCAGAAGTAATAGCCACAAGAAAGACCACTTTGAGAGTCACAAACTTAACGTTCACCTCTGACAGAGGCTCAAACAGAGGGGACACCAAAGCCCAAAGAACCAAGGGCAGATCCCACAAACGAAAAGAAGGACGCAACACCGGACGAGACAGAGACAGAGAAAAACTCTGAAGGAGACGGGAAACCAAATCCTCAACATCAGGTAAATTCCCCGAAGGGGAATGAAAAGCCCAAGCAGCACCCCACTGAGCCCTCAAAGTGGAAACTGGCAAACCTTTCGCAAAACCCTCCCAAAGGAACTGCAGCACCACCTGCAAAGAGCACACCAAAGGGGACAAATCCAGAGCCACACACCAATGACGAAAATTACCCCAATGACGGTCATAAGATTTGAGGGTAGACGGGCGACGGGAACCCTGAAGAGCCACAGCCAAATGCTCAGGGAAACCCCTCAGACCCCACCCCTGCCTTTCAACTTCCACACTGTCAGACGCAATCGTAGAAGAGACAGCTAAGGAGCAGACTGCAGGGGGGAAGGAGAGAGAGGAAGAAACCAGGGACCTTGCACAGCCAACAACCGCAGAGTTGGAAACCAAGACCTCCGAGGCCAAAATGGAACCACAACCACCACCATCCAATCCTCCCGACAAAGACGGGCCAAAAACCGGGGAATCAGCACCAGTGGAGGGAAGGCATAGAGAAGCCTGGACGGCCAGGGAAATGTCAGGGCATCCACCACCCAGCAACCCTCCTGTTGACCCCAAGAGCAGAACCGGGGCAGCTAGGCATTGAGCCGTGAAGCAAAGAGGTCTAGAAAGGGAAGACCAAACCTCCTGCACACAAGACGAAAAGCCACAGGAGTCAGAGACAACTCCAGGGAGGCGGGAAAACAATGGCTGAGGGCAACCGCCACCCCATTGTCCACACCCTGAATATGAACAGCAGACAGAGACAACCCCCTTGACTATTCAGGTAAGCAATTTTCACCGTGTTGTCTGACCTCTCTACAACATGGTGACCAAGCAACTGAACCCGAAAACCCATCACAGCCCAGAACACAGCCAACAGTTCCCTCCAATTGGATGAACGACGACTCTCCGGAAGGGACCAACGAGCCTGAAGGGACAGGGAACCCAGGGTTGCACCCCACCTGAAATAACTGGCATCCGTACTCAGGACGACCGGGGAAGACGGCTGCAGAGGCAGACCTTGAGACATATGAGCCGACACAGTCCACCAAAGAAGTTCAGGAAGGATAGTTGGGGACACAGGAAGAAGAACATCCAGCTCGCGAGACACAGGATCCCAACGAGACAGAAGGTACAACCAAAGAGGATGGAGGTGAAAACGAGCCCAAGTCACAGTCCACAGGGTCCTTCAGCACCGCATCCTCCGCCAAGGAATTGCGACACACCAGATTGGCCACAAAGGAAACAATAGGAATGAAATCCGGCAATTCAGTAGCCATATCCTGCAAAGGGTACAGTTTGGTCATAAAACGGGGCAGCAAGATGTGATCAGGATCCACCCACTCCCGCTGCAGCACGTCCTTAATGAATAGCTTAATGGGCTCATCAACAGTGGCAGAGCTCTGAAACTGACGTAACAAGGGACCACCAGACGTACTGGGAGCATCATCATCCGGAAACCCCATGTTGAACTTAACATGCTTCAGCAGCCCAGCCAACATGTCCCTGTCCACGTATTTGCCCTTGTGCTCAGAGTCACCCAACCACTCAGCCTCGCCATCAGAGGAACCAGAAGCCACCGGACACATGACCGCCCTCAAGGATGCCACCCGCAAACACCATCAGCTGATCCGATCCACCAAGAAATCAGCATTCAAGGATCGACTCGACAACAACGCCCACAACAGCAAGGAACTCTTCAGCATCGTCAAAGAGCTCACCGATCCCAGCGCCGGCACCAACGACATCACTCCCTCTCAAGACCTCTGCGACTCTCTAGCCTCGTTCTTCCACAGAAAAGTCGCTGACATACATAACAGCTTCGGCGACCAGTCCACCCCCCTTAACACCGAACTGAAGCACCCCACCACCATCCTTTGCGCCTGGAACCCGATCAGCACCGAAGACACCACCTGCTTGATGAACTCCATTCACTCCGGATCACCAACCGACCACTGCCCCCACCACATCTTCAACAAGGCCGACTCTACCATCGCACCCCATCTCCGGGATATCATCAACTGCTCCCTCAACACCACTACATTCCCGGAAAGCTGGAAACATGCCGAACTCAGTGCCCTCCTGAAGAAACCTACAGCAGACCCCACTGAACTTAAGAACTACCGCCCCATCTCGCTCCTCCCTTTCCCTGCCAAAGTCATAGAGAAGGTCGTCAACAGTCAGCTCGCCGCTTTCCTTGAATCTAACGGCTCCCTCGACCCCTCACAGTCCGGCTTCTGAGCCAAACACAGCACCGAGGCCGCCCTCATCGCAGCCACAGATGACATCCGAACACTACTCGACAACGGGGAAACAGCCGCCCTCATCCTCCTGGACCTCTCCGCAGCATTTGACACGGTCTGCCATAGCACCCTTATACAACGCCTCAGCAACGTCGGGATAAAAGGAAAAGCATTGGATTGGATCATATCGTTCCTCGCCGGAAGAACACAGAGAGTCCGCCTCCCCCCTTTAAAATCAGAGGCCACCGAAGTCATCTGCGGCGTACCACAAGGATCATCGCTCTGCCCCACCCTCTTCAACGTCTACATGAGCCCCCTTGCATCCATCGCACGCCAACACAACCTCAACATCATCTCCTACGCCGACGACACACAACTGATCCTCTCCCTCACCAAAGACCCAAACACCCCCAAAACCAACCTACACGAAGGGATGAAAGACGTAGCCGAGTGGATGAAGAACAGCCGCTTAAAACTGAATTCAGACAAGACGGAAGTCCTCATCCTAGGGTCATCCCCCTCCGCATGGGACGACTCATGGTGGCCACCGGCCCTAGGCAGCGCGCCCAAACCAACGGACCATGCTCGCAGCCTGGGATTCATTCTAGACTCCTCTCTCTCGATGACCAGACAAGTCAACGCCATCTCATCATCATGCTTTAACATCTTACGCATGCTCAAAAAGATCTTCCGATGGATCCCCACCGAAACAAGAAAGACGGTCACCCAAGCACTTGTCACAAGCCGTCTGGACTACGGAAACACCCTCTACGCCGGAACCACAGCCAAATTACAGAAAAAACTCCCACGCATTCAGAACGCCTCCGCCAGACTCATCCTAGACATACCCCGCCACAATCACATATCCGGTCACCTGAGAGACCTTCATTGGCTCCCCGTCAACAAGAGTATAACATTCCGCCTCCTCACCCATGCACACAAAGCCCTCTCCGACCTAGGACCCAAATACCTCAACACGCGCCTTACCTTCTACACCCCCACCCGCCAACTACGATCTTCCAATCAAGCCCTCGCCGCGATTCCACGCATCCGAAAAACCACCATGGGAGGAAGATCTTTCTCCAACTTAGCGGCCAAAACCTGGAACTCTCTCCCCTCCCACCTCCGCCTTACACAGAACCGCCTCTCATTCAGAAAACAACTCAAAACTTGGCTATTTGATAAGTAACTAACCCCCCCCCTCAAGCGCCTTGAGACCCCCCGGTTGAGTAGTGCGCTATACAAATCTTGACTTGACTTGACTTGACAGGAACCTTTAGACCGGGCCCCATCACCCCTATCTCGCAAAGAGTCTCTCGAATCAGAACTTTCAGCCTGGCATCACCGGACCCCTGCGATGCCGAGACCTGGCAGGAGAAGGGGAGGAGGAGGAATCCGAGCAAGAGGAGCGCTCCCTATGGCTTATCCTATGAGGATCGGACTCCAGCAACCCAGGCAGTGAACAAGAGCCCACAAGGAGCAGCAAAGAAGAGCACCAAGCTGTCGCAATGCAAAAGAAATGCTAATTACAGCCGTTACAATCCGCTATGCGGTACTCACCTGAGCGGGCTCCTAAATACCCACGAAGCGAAGGAGCCCGCCTCGGAATGCCTAACGTCCGCCTCGCCATTACCGGAATACAGGCAACGCGACCCGGAAGGCGGAACCAAACAACCCACCTTCCGGCGGCCAAAAACGCCAAGCCCCCCTGGCAAAGCCCGGCAGAACCAGGAAGATATGCAGAAGACCCCAGCGATTCCACAGCAAAATGGGGCCCGAACCACACCCCCCAAGCCCGGAAGGGAGGGTGAGGAACTGTAAGCACACTGGAGGAAACTCGCCCAGCAGCATCCACGTGAGTGAAACACAACAGAAGCAGGAAACTCCAGCAACGATCCCTCTCCGTAGAGGCAGAGACTGAAAAAAGACCAGGAGGAATGCTGGGACCTGTACGCTTATGTACTCCCAGAGGGAGGGGGAGTTGGTAGGTCAAGCATTCCTTCTTTCTTTTTTCTGTGCAGGAGATGGGACAATCTCACATGTTATGAAGGGGACGAGGACTAGAGGGACCTGGGGGTAATGGTGTTCAGATGCGCCTGTGAAGTATACAAGAACTTAGGTTGGGACACTTATCAACGGTGTTGGAAACAGAGCTGAAAGTTATTGAGAATAAAACACACACTCGGGATTATTCCTTTTTAAAGAGGGTAGCAACCTGCAAGTGAGTGCAAACCAAACAATGCCAGGTGTCAGTGCAAAATGTAGTAAAAATTGAGGGGCATATTTACAAGCCCCTTGCTCCACTTTTGCGTCATTTTTAACATGGGAAAAGTGATGCAAAAGTGGTGCAAGGTGCTTGTAAATCTGGCCCCAAAGGTTTAAGCTCCTGATTTAGAATTGTTCAACGCTTACTCCATCACGAACATGACAGATGTACCATCCCCATTATTACAGGCATTAGGATATAATGCAGTTGTGATGAGGCAGACCGGATATCTGTCTTGTATGTGATGAAGTAGCCATCTGCTAATCGCTAATTGGGCCCTAAATTATGTATGTACGGATGTACAAAATGACACCCTGAAACAGCAGAACCAGGTTAAAATTGAAACCTTTGATTTATTAGAACTTGCTGCAGCCTAAATGTCAGAACCACAGTATGAAGCCTCTCAGCAGCCTTTGATATCACCAAACATGTGATTTTCCTATCAAGAGTGTAAATCCAGGTAAATTGCAGAGAGAACAGGAATTGATCGATGTCTTCCTTTTGTTCAGGAAGATCCAAATGTATACTAACAAAACCTGAAGATCACCCCTCATGCCTCTGATGCATTGAATTCCTCAGGGCCTTCTCACCCATGTTGTTTAATGATTTTGTGCAGTCGCCAAGAGTCAAGTGGCCATATGTAAGAAATTTGTTTCAGCTCGCAAAAGGTCCAATTGATGTACCAAACCCTACTTGAGATTCAGTAACCTATTACGGGTTGTTAAATAGGATTTGCAATTCGGTGTTAGGAAGGGGCGTGTTTAGGGCTGCCCTTACTAATACCGAATCGAAGCAGTATGTAATAATGTTTTGCGACCAAAATGCGGTTGCAAAACATTTGCACATTACCACCAACTTTAAGTTGGTGGTAACTTTTCGCAAATGGGAAGAGGTCCCCAAGCGGGGCCCTTCTGGCTAACTTGTTTTATTGGGGTAAATTTCCTCAGAACTGTTGTGGTGCGGCTGCCTGTATGTGGGACCGATTTGAGTTTTCTCTGAGTGAGCATTTGTCTTCGGGCTAAGTGTAAGCCCACCTGTGACATGTCAATCATAAGTTCTGGGTTTGGGTCGCACCGCCTGCCTAATCATGTATCTCTCACTTGGGCTTATGGGGTGGTCATCTTGGGTAGATTCTACAGCAATGCGTTTTTTATTAAGAGTACCCATAACATGGTGATTGTCATTACAGTTACATACAACATGCGGTTACATGCACTGTCATCATTGAAATTGCAGGCACATACACTGTTATCTTTATGTGACTATGGCATATATCAACATCATATATATATTGCATTGATCAACGTTTACATTATTGTGCATACTTTTGTTATGGCATACATTGAACTCTTATTTCCCCTTATTGACACATCATGGTGTACATTGGCATCAAATTCACAGATTTTAACATTCCCCGCTGCAGCTGAATTTTCAATTACATTATTACATCATTTTTCTCGTACGTCAGGACTGTCACGTTATTCAAAGTTGTGTGTGTGTGTTTTGTTATGCCTGCCATCATTGCTCTAGCTGTTTGCATACTTCCTAACTTGAAGACTGCGTTTTAGCAGCAGGAAACACCCAATGGTAGGAAACCACACAATAACAGTACACAAATTACAACCAGAAGTAATGACATTAACAATTTAGTCACCCATAAGGGGAGCCTGGAAAAAATATTAGAAAACCAATCCTTTTCAGAGGGACCTCCCTTCTTCTTCATATCTGCTTTTAGAAGATGCAGTACTTGGATGCTAAAGTAAGAGTGCAGTTTTTAAGATCATTTCCAGGGATAAAAGTACGGCAGGAAGCACCAATCTTGGCACACACTGCACCCTCCACTGGGTTAATAAGTTCAACATATACCGCTGTTGCATCACCATACGGTGGATGGCTAGTAGTTCTGCTTTGATAGCCTTTAGGCTGAGCTAAGTGCCTTTTATAATTTCCAGTACCTCCCAACTGCTTGCCTGCAGCTAGTGGAAGTTCACGTTGGTTTGTAAAGTGAAGAAAGGTATGGACCCTTATGTATTCACCTGAGTGTCAGAGAACATTCTGAATTCTCCTGTAAAATCTTTGTAATAATCCCAGCCAAAATATTCAGCATTTCTTCTTCTTCAAGCATGATGCAACAGAATTATTTTCTTCTGAAGCAGATGTTGGAACAACTCAGAACGATCTTTCCCGGGGATGACCAGGGTTGGTGTGTCCATGCTTAAGAGGGTGCAGAGACCCCGCCATCTGGGGGCGAGTTATACATAATAAGTGTCTTCGCTCTGCCAGAAGAAATCCATCAGCATGGAGTTCCCCCATTTCTGTTCTGGGATGTGCAGTATGGCTTCACGAATTAATTTTGTTCCTTTGTATCTGAAACACAAAGAGTACAAGGTATATTTCTATACAATTAGAGGTTGCCCCTTACCTTCCAACCATGTCTACCTTCTTATCTCAGTACACCAGATTACCTGGTTGGGGTGTCTCTACTGTAGTTTGACCCCCTCCCATGGGACTCATTTCCCCTTGCGTCATTAAAGTGAATGGCCCTGCACTAGAATTCTATGTCAAGGGTCCCTTTGTCATTAAGTAAGGGCCCCAAATATGTTAAGGGCCATAGGACCATAGACGGCTGGTAGAGTTGATGTATTTGTACACTGGTGTGGTGGTTTTGCTATCTCCAAGAACTTCTTTTCAATGAAGTCTCAGGGTCAAACAGTGTTTTCCCCTACGATGCCCTTCTGCACATCCTGTCTAGCTCAGCTTCAATATTGCTAGGTTCGGTGAGGAGGTACACTGCTATGGGGTTGGTCTCATACTAGGTGACATTTACTACTGCTCTCTGGGGTGCTACTCTCTTAGATTGGATTTTGGCCGTACTCCTACCTAGGTACAAGTAGATGAGACATTTTGCTTTTTCCAGGGCTTTTTCTTGCAATAAGTAAAACCTGTTTGTCGTTTGGATGCCCACAAAGCTCATGTGCTGATATCATGTGTTGTGTAGGAGTATGCTGTATAGTGTGTGTGGGATGCTAACATTCAGTTCAGTGTTCATATATGTGAGGTGGGTGAGGTCCCTACTCAAGCGATGTAAGAATATCAAGATAGGTTCCATATGACAAGGCTTACTTTTAGCTTTAGATGGGCACAAGAATACCCACACTAAACAGAGAGTGTACAGATGTACAAAAATACATATCTTGTGGAACATCTGTAGGTCATGGAATGGTCTTCGTGGAATATGTCTATTGTCTGGGCGGCCAGAAGTGTCTTTGCTTGGCGTAGTGGAAAAAGAGTCTGTTCATAAAAAGTGTCCGTAAGGTCAGTCTGGAGTTTTTATTCTTCAGCAATTGGACCCCTTTGATGTCTTTTGGGTGCTTCAGCTGTAGAGATGTTGTCCTGCCATACGCAGCCTGATGTTCAGTATCGGCTGCATAGTGTGATCAGATCAATGGAGACAAATCTCTTTTCTTTTTTGCCAGCAAGAGGCAGAAGAAGTATTGTTCTTGTTCCTTCAACAGCCAGGACAGGTGCAGGCGCACTGTAAGATGGCCCAAGTTATTTTTTTACCACAATTTTCTCTCTGACCAGGTCCCCAACCTTCTGGACCAAGGCAGGTCTTGCCGGAACAGCTTTCACTTCCCCAATGGTGGTGCATGTTACTTGGACTTTGCTTTGTAATGCCTGGAATTCATTGAGTTCCTGTAAAACATTGATGTCAAATGCTTTTTCATTAGCCACTGTGCTGCCACAGTCAAGGCCGTGTACCCATATTCTCCTCTCAAACAAGACCTCATATAAGGTACGGCATCTCAGGGAACTTCTTGACATGTTATTAAGTGCCCTCTGGACGCCAAAAGGTGATTGACCCAACTGCCACCCTAGCCCCTTATACCCTTGCTGTTAAGGATTGCTTTAAGTACCGGTCTTTCCTCTACACAACCCAATTTCCTTCTAGATGATATGAAGAGGAGTACAGAAAGACCACACCCAAACTACATATAGATTCTTTGTAAGCCCGAGAGGTGAACACAGGGCCACGGTCAAAATGTAATGTGCCAATTGCGTATGTCCCTATAAAGACTCGCAAATCCTTTATAACAGTTCGAACATCAGCCAAGCGCTGGGCCTAAACCCACAGGAAACTAGAGGATGAACCCACTGCCACCAGGATGTACCTGCACGTCCTGTCAGATTGTAAGGGGCTGCAGTGGCTCAAATAGACACATGCAAGACGTCTATTTGATATCAGTAGTAGTGTTGGTAATGGACATGCTATGGCAACTTAATAATAATAATAATACAGAAGTTTATATAGCGCGAACAGCTACCTCACAAAGAGGTGTCCCGGCGCTCAGTAAACAACACGATAAACTGAGTAGTAGCAAAACAAATTAAAAAAAGTAAATTTTACTGTTTAAAAAGCCATGTCTTTAGCTGTTTCCTAAAGACGAGGCTCAGAGATAGCATTACGAATAGTAAGCGGCAGAGTGTTTCACAATTTAGCAAATCGCGCCGAGAAAGCTCTGCCACCAAGGCGAGCCTTAGTGAAGCGGGAGACAGAGATCATGTTCAGAGCATTCGACCGCAGAGGCCGTACCTGCCTGTAGCTAAGGAATCTAGCTTTAAGGCAATTTGGGCACTTACCCTGCAGAGCCCGATAGGCCAATGTCAAGGCTTTGAAATCAATCCTGGATGCCTCAGGCAGCCAGTGAAGCCTGTGCAGATGCGGGGAGATATGATGTCTAAAAGGAATGTGTTTAATCAGACTTGCCGCCGCATTCTGCACTATCTGTAGTCGCTGAATCACATACTTAGGCAAACCGAGATAAAGTCCATTGGCGTAGTCGAGCCTCGATGTTACAGTGGCATTGACTACTAATTTGCGACAATCTTCCACAGAAGATCCAAGAGCTTTCGAAGGTTTCTAAGTTTAGTGAAGCAGCTCACCACAATCTGATGAATATGAGCAGAGAAGGAGAGGTCAGCGTCCCATCTCACGCCCGGATTTTTGGCACTAGTAATGGGGAAGGGCGGGGGCCCCATTTCAGTAGGCCACCAGAGATCAGGCGAGGGCAATGACCTCTTTTGAAAGAAGATCACTTCCGTTTTCCCTGCATTCAATTTTAATTCATTTGAGTTCATCCAGATGGCAATGTCTCGAAAACAGCCCTTGAAATTACTAAAGGCCTCAGCTGTCAGCTCTTGATAAGAAAAAAACAACTGTGTGTCATCCACGTATGATTTCGCTTTGACACCCCAGTTGGCTATTAAAGTGAAAAGGGGGGCTAGGTACACATTAAAGAGCAGGGGGCTTAGAGCAGAGACCTGGGGAACCCCACACCGCAGAGGTTTAGTTGTGGATGAAAATGGACGTAAGGCGACCTTCTGTGAGCGGTCGCTTAGATAAGACTGCACCCAGGCACACACCTTCTCACCCAGACCGATATTTTCCAGTCTCTGAAGCAGTCTAGCATGATCGACCAGGTCGAAAGCCGCAGATAAATCCAGGAGCACCAGCATTGCTGATGCCCCTGAATCTAAAGCCTATCTAATTGAATCCGCCACCTCTATAAGGGCGGTCTCGGTGCTGAAACCCAGCTGAAAGACAGATTGTGTTTCATGCAGGATCGCATTGCTTTCAATAAAACAATTCAACTGGCGTTGTACTAGTTTCTCTAGCATTTTCCCCGGTGCAGGTAAAAACAAATTGGCCTAAGATTACTGAGATACTCTTTGGCTCCATTTGGTTTCTTTTTCAGTGGAAGCAATGTAGCATGTTTCCAGCCAACTTCTGCTTTATTGTGCAACCTTTGGAATCTCTAAAACAATCATGTCCCCTATAATGAAGATATTCATTGTATGACTAGACACAGTAACATTTATCACTCCCAATTAGTGTGGGGGATTCCAGCCCCTTATTTTTAAGTGCCAGTATCAGGGCTTTTAGTTTTGCCACATGTGCCGTGCAATCTCCTAGAGACTGAGTCTGCATATTGCTAGGATGCAAGTTACCGTCCCCTATGCTTCCTTTACAGTTGTACATGTGGCGCTGTCTGGCTGTTTACTTCCTACTATTTGCTAAGCAGATTCGTCAGTGTAACTTATTTATTCATACTGATCTAGAGGCATTATTTCATTCAGGATAGGATATTCTTGTTCGTACTGCAGGAATACCTGTGTTTTTAACAGCGACGGCCTGTGCAGGTAAGATCGGTGTGCTGGGTGGAGGGTGGATTTGAATGGATGATAATGATGAGGGAAAATTAATTATTTATTTAATTTTCTCTCTTCATCATTCCTCGAACCAACCCCCCACCCCCCGCCTGCCCCACAGCTCTTACCTGCACAGGCTGAAGCTGGTTTTTAATGTTGAGGGAAATTTGTAGTCTACATCTGTTTCAGTGAGATAATTAGCCCAGTGTATCCATCAGTGGTGCAGTGCTCCAGGATTTGGAATGCTTGCTTTAGAAACAACCTCTAAGGTAGGTCCCAGAGTTCTGACAATTATTAGTTTCCCCTGATCTAGTGCTTTTCCTCTCACTACAGCAGTCTGTACTACTTTAGGTAATTTCTCAGTGGATGCAAAGCACATCTAAGAATTTGGTTACAAATGAGATTTGTATGCAAAGGGTTCAGTTTTGCATTTATTGAACGTGAGCTACGTGTACCCAGTATGACCGGCAATTACACGGATCACCAAGTTCATAGTGGTTACATATGTGTGTGAGTGTTTGGAAGCTATCATGTTAGCTTGTAGGGAGTGTGGTATTTCTATGTGTTCCTGTGTCCAATATTGAACTGAAAAATCAGGTCTACTTAAGTAGTAGAAAGGTTTTACTTTTCCTGCATAATCCAAAATGTAAGTTCTCTCAAAATTTAGGAATCCTAACATGGACTATAGATTTTTCAGAGCCTTTGGAGGTTGGAGCAGCGCACATTTTTCTGAAAAATAAGCTGCTAGACTTTTTCCTTCAAATGAGAGTTCACATCCTAATAATAGGACATTGAGGTGGTCAATTCTAGATTTTTTAAAGTTAAATTTGTAGCCCTTATCAGCGAACCCCATAAATATGTTGTCCACCCTGTTCAAAATAATCCAACAATCCATCGTGCATCAAATAAATATCATCTATGTAGGCCAATGCCTCCTCATCACAATTTTGAAGTAACTCTGATACTCTTGCTGAAAACACACTAGGCCTATTCTGATACCCTTGTGGCAGTCTACCGAATTGGCGGTGAGAGCCTAGGGCCGGAAATGCTGTCAGGTGCTATATTTTGGCCAAAAAAAATACATTCAAGATCCTCGCAATTTTATTCATTAATGCGGCACTGTGTGCATATTGTACTGTGAATGTTTTTGTGCATGTGTTCAAATGCCTATAATCTACAACTAGACGGTATGAATTAACAGGTTTCCTTAAGGTAAACAAAAGATTATCCACTTGTTTCTTTGCATCATGTTTTATTGGGTATGGCCTTTGTGGAGTTGGAGTAGTTTTAACTGGGATTCCATGGTAGGGTAAGTCAGCATCCTATCCAACATGATTGCAGTATAATGCAGAAGCTAGTGCTACTGCCCACTCCTGCGTGTATGTGTGTTTTACTAATTGTGGAAGGAGGTCGGAGAAGGTTGATAATATTATGGCTTCTCCTTTTGGGCAGTCCACAGCTAACTCAGGTGGCCAATCTTTCTCTGCCAGAAGGATGTCGTATCCATATGTAAGGTTCTCCCAAAAGAGTCCTTTCACTTTGCTGGTCCCCCTCCATTTGGAGTGTTATTTTGTGTAAATGGTGTGGGACACTTACCCATGTATCAGGTGTTTCCACCGTGATATGCTCATTTAACAAAGCTGTCACCAGATATTCCATCAGGTCCTGGCGAGCTATTGTTACTTCTGCTGCACTGTCTAGCATCATCAGGGCCCATTCCCCATTCAGAAGGTGAGTCCTCAGTATCCTGGGCATTTCTTATTTTAAGGAAAGCAACCTTCTTCTTTTTAAATTGGGGTTTAGATTTTGGGTTTATCTTGTTTTTTGATAATGTAGTCTGAAGTGCGATGTGTGTCTCTTGGCTTGACTTGTTCTTCTGATCTTCGTTCTGACCTTCCATCCATCTCAGCATTTTTTTGTGAACCTTGAAGAGAACGAGAGAAATGTGTATCAGTATCCTGATACCTCTCAGGTTTTTTAATATTGTCACATTTTCTAAGATTACATTTCCTGTCAGAGGGCTCCTGGTGAGGAGACCAACCCTATGATTGTGATGTATTCTGCTTGATTTTTGATTGTTTATTATACCATTTCTTTTTAGAAGTATAGGGTGCTTGCTTTGAGTTATCCTTTGCAGGATTAACTGTTCATTGTAGTTTTCAAGGTCCAGCTCCCAAATTATCTCTTACCACTGAAGCATAGGTGTCTTCCATAATTTTAGGTAATTCTTGCTCCTGATGTCCAGGAGTACATTGTCCCAGGTGTTGGCGTATAGCCACCGCTGATGACTCCCCTTTTTTGTTGGCTAACATAATTGTTGATACCTTTCAATCAGTGGCACTTATAGAGCGCGCTACATACCCGTAGGGTCTCAAGGCGCTTGGGGGGGGGGGGGTGCCGCTACTGCTACTGCTCGAACAGCCAGGTCTTCAGCTTCTTCCTGAAGGAGAGGTGGTCTTGGGTCAGGCGCAGGTCGGTCGGGAGGGAGTTCCAGGTCTTGGCGGCCAGGTAGGAGAAGGACCTTCCTCCCGTAGTCGCTCTTCGGATGCGGGGGACGGCGGCGAGGGCGTGGTTGGCTGATCGGAGGTGGCGTTTGGGAGCGTAGAAGTTGACTCGGCTGTTGAGGTAGCTCGGGCCTTGGTCGTGTAGGGCTTTGTGTGCGTGGGTGAGGAGGCGGAAGGTGATTCTCTTGTTGACGGGGAGCCAGTGAAGGTCTCTCAGATGTCCGGAGATGTGGCTGGTTCGTGGGATGTCGAGGATGAGTCTGGCTGAGGCGTTCTGGATCCGCTGGAGTCTCTTCTGGAGCTTGGCGGTGGTACCGGCGTAGAGGGCGTTGCCGTAGTCCAGTCGGCTGGTGACGAGGGCCTGGGTGACGGTCTTCCTGGTCTCGGTGGGGATCCACCAGAAGATCTTCCGTAGCATGCGTAGGATGTTGAAGCACGACGAGGAGACGGCGTTGACTTGCCTGGTCATGGAGAGGGAGGAGTCCAGGATGAAGCCCAGGTTTCGTGCATGGTCTGTCGGTTTGGGTGCGGTGCCCAGGGCGGGAGGCCACCAGGAGTCGTCCCAGGCGGAGGGTGAGGAGCCCAGGATGAGAACCTCCGTCTTGTCCGAGTTCAGCTTCAGGCGGCTGGTCGTCATCCACTCGGCTACCTCTTTCATCCCTTCGTGCAGGTTGGCTCTGGCGGCGGCGGGGTCGTGGGTCAGGGAGAGGATCAGCTGGGTGTCGTCGGCGTAGGAGATTATGCTGAGGTTGTGTTTGCGTACGATGGCCGCGAGGGGACTCATGTAGACGTTGAAGAGGGTGGGGCTCAGAGATGATCCTTGGGGGACGCCGCAGATGACGTCGGAGGCCTCTGACTTGTACGGTGGTAGGCGGACTCTCTGTGTTCTGCCGTCGAGGAAGGAGATGATCCATTCCAGCGCCTTGTCCTGGATTCCGATGTTGCCGAGGCGCCGTACTAGGGTGCGGTGGCAGACCGTGTCGAATGCCGCGGAGAGGTCTAGGAGGATGAGGGCCGCTGTTTCTCCATTGTCCATCAGGGCTCGGATGTTATCGGTGGCGGCGATGAGGGCGGTCTCGGTGCTGTGGTTGGCTCGGAAGCCGGACTGTGAGGGGTCGAGGGATCCGTTCGTCTCGAGGAAGGCGGCCATCTGTTTGTTGACGGTCTTCTCGATGACTTTGGCTGGAAACGGGAGGAGCGAGATGGGGCGGTAATTCTTGAGGTCGGTGGGGTCCGCTGTTGGTTTCTTGAGTAGAGCGCTGAGTTCGGCGTGTTTCCAGCTCTCCGGGAAGATGGTGGTGTCGAAGGATGTGTTGATGATGTCTCGCAGGTGGGGTGCGATGACGGCGTCGGCCTTGTTGAAGACGTGGTGAGGGCAGGGGTCGGTCGGTGAACCGGAGTGGATAGAGTTCATCGTGCGGATGGTGTCTTCGGTGCTGATCGGGGTCCAGGCGTGGAGGGTGGTGGTGGGGGGTGGTTGATCGGTCTTGGTGTGCGTTGGTTGGTTGTTGAAGCTGTTGTGTATGTCCGCGATCTTGTTGTGGAAGTATGACGCGAGGGAGTTGCAGAGGTCTTGCGATGGGGTGATGTCGTTGTTTCCTGCGCTGGGGTTGGAAAGCTCTTTCACGATGTTGAAGAGTTCCTTGCAGTTGTGTGCGTTGTTGTCCAACCGGTCCTTGAATGCTGTTTTCTTGGCGGCGCGGATCAGCTGGTGGTGTTTCCGGGTGGCAGTTTTGAAGGAGGTCCTGTTGTCCGGTGTCGGTTCCCTTTTCCAGACTTTCTCCAGAGCTCGGCAGTTCTTCTTGGAGCTCTTGAGTTCATTGGTGAACCATGGGGCCTTCTTGCTGCCGGGTCTGCTAGGCGGGGTCCTCAGTGGGGCGAGTTCGTCTGCGCAGTTGCTGATCCACGTCGTGAGGTTGTCGGCGGCCTGGCTGGGGTTCGCTGAGCTGGCAAGGGGGTGCTGGCTCAGGGAGGTGGCGAGCTGGTGTGCTGTGATCTTGTTCCAGCTTCTGCGGGCCGCCTGTTGCTGGTGGTGGTGAGTCGTCGTTCTCTTGAAGGTGAAGTGGACGCAGCTGTGGTCCGTCCATTGAAGCTCAGTGGCGTGGCTGAAGTCAATGTCTGTCCTTTTATCCTCGATCCAGGACAGAATCTCTCCCGTACTTATTCTATATTTTTTTCAATACTTCTGGTATGACTGCTATTGAAGGGGTACCATGAGTCCTGGTATAGACGGCAGTAAAGACTGTCCCCCATTGGTACGATCCTCTATCGGAGAAGATATCCCCATTGGCAAGCTAATTGTCAGTATTCTGTGTTTTTCTTGCAGACCTGTGTGTGGAAAAAGTGCCTCTAGCTTTGCTATTTTCTGTGCTATCCAGAATGGCATTTGCTCATGTTTGGTGGGCATTCTTCCCATAATCGTGTTCAGTGTTTGTAGGGTGATTTTCCTTGTGGTTCCTTGTAGTTTACCTGTTTAAGTAACCCATGCCTGTTGAAGTGTGAGTGTTTGCATTATGAACTGTGTAATATCTTCATAAAGTTTTATTATTTCTCTGTTAACTGGGCGTTAATATGCTGCTGCTGGCAATGTGTCAATCTCGGGATGTGGTGCGGCCAAGTTGCTCCATCACTTCTGAGCGAACTGAGTCTCACCTTAGCTGTGGTAAGCGGGAGGCTTCCTTTAAACCAATTTATATGTTCTTGGTATGTCAACAGGACCTCTATGTCCTTGTACTGAGAATATTCTTCCGGTATTTCCTCTGGATTATACAAATTAACCGTATGTATGCATGCATCTGCAGGAGGGAAATTAACCGAACAATAGAATACCTCTGTTCAGTATGCCTCTTGCGCCTAAATATCGAAGGTAACAAATAATACAGGGATCTCAAAATCTGCTGATTGTAAAGTTAGTGTATTTCTGCAGTTTTCTGAAATGTTTATAGCACATTCCTGCTCTCCTTCTACTGCTGCATTTACATTTAATGCAGCCGCAGTGTCATCCTGGACAGACATTTTTCATGGATGTTTTTAGTACAGGAAAGAGATAAAGTTTGCACAATGTGGAGCTATAATCCTACAAGCTTGGATATACCTTTAGAAAATCCATAGAAAATACCTACTCAGCTGCAGCGGATTTTCCCTCCCTACTCCAGACGTCTCTGGGTAAATGTGAGTAGGGGTTTTAGAGAAATGCACAACTGAACTACTCAAATTTGACTCTTAAATAAGAACCAAATCAATTTTGGTGGTGCCATATTGTGTAGTTCCTACAAATCTATACAGGATCTGCACTTTTATATAACACAAACTGAGGGTTTGGTGTCCAGACTGATTCAAGACACCCACAAAGGATATATTTGCTTGTTGATCAGCTAGCTCACAGTGTGACAAGCCCACCAACCTTACCAAGGAATAATAGTTTCTGGTAACTATAGAACATGACAACCCTGGCCCTGTAATTGTTTATTTTTTTATTGTAAATACATTTTTCACATTTCTCCTCGGTCGATCCATCAACACCCGCTCATCCATCCATCCATCCATTCATCCATCCATCCATCCATCCATCCATCCACATAGGTGCACAGCGACGCAACAGCATTTAGTTTTTTAGGTATATAATTTAATTTCCTCCTGGTGGAAATCCTGGCTAGGGTGCACTTTAGGCTCTACAATCTTTCATTTGTGTAATGATGGTTATTATTATTCCATTACCCCCTGGACCCCAGTGCCTTCCATAGTTGCACACTAACCTCCATTTTTTAAAAGATTACTATTCTATTTACTCATTTAGTTTCCTGAGTGCCACAGATATCTCCTTTAGAATATATGAACAGAAAGGAAAGAGCTCTATAATTCTGTATATTGTGTGTTATTCTGTGTGACCGTCCTGACTCGTGCAGATCCGGTTGCTCCCCGTCTGTCCTCCCGGGTATCGTAGCGCTACTCCTACGCTGCTTGTGCTCTGTGCTTGCTTCCTGCTATAACATCATTGCACCGCATTGGGTCTGAATCGTGCTCTGACCTTAGCGCTGCTTCGCTGCTTTTGATTACTCATTGCACTGTGCTCAATTTCATAGCGCCGCTTTATACTCTTAAAGTGCTGTGTTCATAGCGCTTCTTTGTGACCCCTCACAGCGTCCACCACTCAGCCATTTCATTTGTAAATTAATTGTTTTAGCTCCACTGCTCGCCCCAACCTCTCCCTGCGTAAATAGTTGTTATTGTTGCAGCCATTTGCTTGTTGTGACGTCCAAGCCCGTCCCTCCAATCACGCTCCCGCCTCCCAGCTGAGCCTGCCTCCCACTGATAGATTAGGTCGACCCTTCCCCCTCCGAGAGCTGTGACCGTCCTGACTCGTGCAGATCCGGTTGCTCCCCTCTGTCCTCCTGGGTATCGTAGCGCTACTCCTACGCTGCTTGTGCTCTGTGCTTGCTTCCTGCTATAACATCATTGCGCCGCATTGTGTCTGAATCGTGCTCTGACCTTAGCGCTGCTTCGCTGCTTTTGATTACTCATTGCACTGTGCTCAATTTCATAGCGCCGCTTTATACTCTTAAAGTGCTGTGTTCATAGCGCTTCTTTGTGACCCCTCACAGCGTCCACCACTCAGCCATTTCATTTGTAAATTAATTGTTTTAGCTCCACTGCTCGCCCCAACCTCTCCCTGCGTAAAGTTGTTGTTATTGTTGCAGCCATTTGCTTGTTGTGACGTCCAAGCCCGTCCCTCCAATCACGCTCCCGCCTCCCAGCTGAGCCTGCCTCCCACTGATAGATAAGGTCGACCCTTCCCCCTCCGAGAGCTGTGACCGTCCTGACTCGTGCAGATCCGGTTGCTCCCCTCTGTCCTCCTGGGTATCGTAGCGCTACTCCTACGCTGCTTGTGCTCTGTGCTTGCTTCCTGCTATAACATCATTGCGCCGCATTGTGTCTGAATCGTGCTCTGACCTTAGCGCTGCTTTGCTGCTTTTGATTACTCATTGCACTGTGCTCAATTTCATAGCGCCGCTTTATACTCTTAAAGTGCTGTGTTCATAGCGCTTCTTTGTGACCCCTCACAGCGTCCACCACTCAGCCATTTCATTTGTAAATTAATTGTTTTAGCTCCACTGCTCGCCCCAACCTCTCCCTGCGTAAAGTTGTTGTTATTGTTGCAGCCATTTGCTTGTTGTGACGTCCAAGCCCGTCCCTCCAATCACGCTCCCGCCTCCCAGCTGAGCCTGCCTCGCCCCTCCCCTTCCAATATCCACTTATGATAGAAGCACTTGCGCGCAGCGTTCACGCGCAGCAGCGTTCGCGCCCCAGTCGCGCCGAAGGTGCGCCAAAGGTAAGCCCGTCTACTGCCGTCCGCGCCTGGACCGCGCCCAGCACCAGACCCCCTGGTCCACGCAATGCCCAGCCCTCCCGCATTACATACGACGCCTCCACCCTCCTAGCCCTTAACCCCGGCCGTCTCTCCAACTGCGTCCAAGCCGCTCCTGGACACACCCATGGACCCTTCACATGCTACTCCTGCAAGTTCGAAAGCACCAAGAAAAACTCCTCATCCACGATCACACAACAGATATCTGACTCCAACCACCTAAAATGCATCCTGCTCAACACCCACTCAGTCCACAGACACGCCATCGACCTCTGGAACTTACTAGACACCATCTCTCCGGATGCTGCATTCCTAACAGAAACATGGATGAACGCCTTATCAGCCCCAGACATCACCATTGCCATCCCGGAAGGATACAAGATCATCCGTAAGGACCGCACCGACCAAACAGGAGGAGGCATCGCCATCATCCATAAGAACTCCATCCGCATCTCAACCAGCTCAGACGTCAACCTTACCAGCGCCGAACACCTTCACTTCCAGATCCACACCGACCCCAAGACCACACTCAGAGGCACACTCCTATACCGACCTCCAGGACCCCGTGCACAATTCAGCAACGTTATCACTGACTTTATCACCCCACACGCCCTCCCCTCCGAGGAATACATTCTGCTGGGAGAGAAAAGAGCAATGACAGCAACACCACCTCCCTTCTGGACAATCTCGTCAACCTCGGACTCAAACAACTTGTCACTACGCCCACCCACATCGCAGGTCACACACTCGACCCTATCTTCACCTCCAGCAAACATGTCTCCTTCAGTCACACCACTACTCTCCACTGGACGGACCACAGCTGCGTACACTTTATCTTCAATAAGACCACCACTCACAACCATCCACAACCTACTCTGCGAAGAAACTGGAACAAAATCACCATCGACCAGATCTCCTCATCGCTTCTTCAAAACCCCCCTACCCACTCCTCAAACACCGACCAAGCAGCCATTAACTTCACCCAATGGCTGTCCAACAGCGCCGACATCCTAGCACCGCTGAAAAAACGTCAAATCAAACTAGGCAGCAAAAACGCCTCCTGGTTCAACGATGATCTTAAGAAATCGAAGAAACTCTGTCGCTCCCTCGAGAAGGCCTGGAAAAAAGACCCAAACACCAGCACCAGGGACGCCTTCAAAAACGCCACCCGCATACACCACCAACTAATCCGATCTGCCAAGAAAGCCGCATTCAAAGACCAACTAGACAACAATGCCCACAACAGCAAGGAATTATTCAACATCGTCAAAGAATTTACCAACCCCTCAGCCAACTCCAACGACATCACCCCCTCTCAAGCCCTCTGCGACTCCCTAGCTTCGTTCTTCCACAACAAAATCTCAGACATCCACAACAGCTTCGACATCCGACCCGGAGACCAACCCACCCAACCTTCTGCAGGACCTTCACCCCCCTTGAACATCCTTAATAACTGGAACCCAATCTCCACTGAGGACACCATCCGCCTGATGAACTCCATCCACTCAGGATCCCCCACAGACCCCTGCCCTCACCACATCTTCAACAAAGCAGACTCCATCATAGCACCACACCTCTGAGACGTCATCAACTGCTCCCTCAACTCCGCCACCTTCCCGGAAAGCTGGAAACACGCTGAACTTAGCGCCCTTCTGAAAAACCCACAGCGGACCCCACCGAACTCAAAAACTACCGCCCCATCTCGCTCCTTCCATTCCCGGCCAAAGTCATCGAGAAAGCCGTCAACAACCAGCTCGCCGCCTTCCTCGAAATCAACAAATCCCTCGACTCCTCACAGTCCGGCTTCCGAGCCAAACACAGCACGGAGACCGCCCTCATCGCAGCAACAGACGACATTCGAACTCTACTGGACAATGGAGACACAGTCGCCCTCATCCTCCTCGACCTCTGCGCAGCCTTCGACACAGTCTGCCATAGCACCCTTCTACAGCGCCTCAGAAACATCGGAATCCAAGGGAAAGCACTGGAATGGATCACCTCGTTCCTCACCGGAAGAACCCAGAGAGTCCGCCTCCCACCATTCAACTCAGAGGCCACTGAAGTCATCTGCGGCGTACCCCAAGGATCCTCACTCAGTCCCACCCTCTTCAACGTATACATGAGCCCCCTCGCTGCCATCGCACGCCAACACAACCTCAACATCATCTCCTATGCGGATGACACTCAACTGATCCTATCGCTCACCAAAGACCCTAACACCGCCAAAACCAACCTACATGAAGGAATGAAAGAAGTAGCCGAGTGGATGAAGCACAGCCGTCTGAAACTGAACTCAGACAAAACAGAAGTCCTTATCTTAGGTACCTCCCCCTCCGCCTGGGATGACTCTTGGTGGCCAGAGGCCCTTGGAAAAGCACCCATCCCGACTGACCACGCACGAAACCTGGGCGTCATCCTGGACTCCTCACTCTCTATGAACAGACAAGTCATCGCCGTTTCATCATCTTGCTTCAACATCCTTCGCATGCTCAAAAAAACATTTCGCTGGATCCCCACCGACACCAGAAAAACGGTCACCCATGCTCTGGTTACAAGCCGCCTGGACTACGGAAACACCCTATACGCCGGTATCACCGCAAAACTCCAGAAAAAACTCCAACGCATCCAGAACGCATCAGCCAGACTCATACTAGACATCCCACGTAAAGACCACATCTCTAGTCACCTGAAAAACCTCCACTGGCTCCCCGTCAATAAGAGGATTACTTTCCGCCTCCTAACCCACGCACACAAAGCACTTTACGAACTTGGACCCGAATGCCTCAACACACGACTTTCCTTCTACACCCCCACCTGCCAGCTACGATCCTCCAACCAAGCCCTTGCTACCGTACCTCGCATCAATAAAACCACCATGGAAGGTAGATCCTTCTCCTACCTCGCAGCTAAAACCTGGAACTCACTCCCCACTCACCTTCGTCTCACTCACAACCATCTAACATTCAGAAAGCAACTTAAAACTTGGATATTCGACATGTAACTCCCCACCCTTCTTCAAGCGCCTTGAGACCCTCCGGGTATGTAGCGCGCTATATAAATCTTTTGACTTGACTTGACTTGACTTGATATTCTGATGGAGAATTATGGAATGGTGATGTTATTTAACTTTAAAGTGTTTACCTAATATGAAAAAACAACCAAACTAATATTGCCTTTGTCTGTACTAATTCAAACTGCAAACCATGACATGTTTCACACTAAATGTTTTTCTTGCTTGTTTGCTTTAGGTGCACAAGACAAGAGAAGAAACATCACCACAGTACTGCCAAACAGAAGGCTGGTGCAGTTAGACGTCAGACACCACTTCCTTTCACGCTGCTTGGTGCAACTGCCAAAGTAGAGCTTTAGGATGGCCCCAAAGAAAGATGCTTCCCAAAAAGTGGTAAGTGAGAAGAAGAAGCGTCCCATCAGTGACATGTCCCCCCAACTCTTTTTTGGACCACCACATCATGTGTCTGCCACACTGGCCCTTAGGAAGCAAACTGAGAGCAGCTCTCCTGCATCAACAGCACCACACCAACCTAAGCCCGGGACCATGTCTGTCAGTGAGGCAGCCACTGTAATCAAGGTTGGCACCGACGAGTAGGGGACCTATGAGAGGAACCAACCAACTGCACATTTGTTCAATGGAAAGCTGGCAAAGAAATTAGCACTGGACCTCCCGACCTCCTCTCTTTTTCTTTTGTGGAAGTAGTGGGATTCCTAGTTTGTGGCAGCTATCTGCCTGAAATGGAAGGGTCTAATTCTGACCTATTTTTTCAGAGTTGCTGTTCCAGCACTGCATCATGATGTGATGCAGTGGTTTTACAATCTTTGCAGCTAAGTGTTGCTCATACCATCCACCTGACTACAGATATGCTGAGAAGTTATCAGGTGACTGATTATATGTTCATCACTGCACACTGGATCTCTTTTGCATGGTTAAAGCAAAAGATATCTGCATGGTTTGGCCCTGAATAAAGTTTTAAGAGTATTTAGCAGCATGCAACAGTGGCCACATTCACCAAAGAGAAATCACATACAGCTGTAAACATCATGGACAAATTTAACAACACCATTTATGAATGGCTGTGACCTAGAAGTCTCAGAATTGGATTTGTTGTCATGGACAATGGCAGTAAAAAAAGCAAACGCCAGGTCCGACGGAGGCTGTTCCAGGGCCCTGTGTTCGGCCCATTGCATCAACATGGTGGTGCAAGACTTTCTAAAAAAAAAAAGACATAGTCAGCAACATACTGACTACCTGCAGAAGAATCTGCACTCATTTCAGCCATTTTGTTTAAGCCAGAAGCCGCTGCAGATTATTCTGCTTACTAATAGAGCACCAGTTAAAGCCCTGATACAGGAGGTGCCAACACATTTCAACGCGACCTATTACATGTTGCAACACCTGTTTGAGCAGTACAAACTGATCAATTACTATGACATTCAAAGAGGAGAGGAGGCAGTTGGGAAAGCTATGACCATGAATGTGAGTAAATGAGGCCTAGTCAAATGCCTGACTGTTTGAGATTTTCACATGAGACATTACCAGGGAGAATAGTATGATGGGCCAAGCTATCCCGTTGTCGCATCTCATACAGGACCAGGTAAAGAAGGTGTCTGAATGGTTCGCTCCCGCAGGTGTGAATGAAAACACAGTAGCGCATGCCTTGGTTGAGTGCTTAATTCTTTGCTTGGCTTGTAATAAAAGGCTGAAAAATGACATAATTTTGTCCAAAGAGCACATCTTTGCCCCACTACTTGATCCACGGTACAAAATAATTCTGCCTACTTTTTTTACTTTTTCTAAAGGAGATGTTTCAAAATACAAGAAATGGATTTTAGAGTAAGCCAAAGACATAGAAGAAGAAGTGCAGCCGGAGCATAGAGTCTCATGCGCAGTTCTGGGGTGCCACCGTCAACTTCTAGAGAGGGCAGTCTTGACTCACAGCAGTCAACAACACAATCAACCAGAACACCGGCAGCAACAGCAACAGAAGGATCTGACCCAAACTCTGCATATATTGGTTTCAATAGTCAGGATTTAAGCCCAGTGCAGAGGCAATAGCAAAACAGGATGAACAAGTAGCAGCACCAATTACCATCCACAATATGTATCCATAAATATCCGGATGAACTGGTCTATGTGGATCAAAATCTATTGATGTATGTGTATCTGGAGATGTGCCAATAGCCAGAGCTCATCAGGCAGGCAAAAGTATCTGGCTTGTCCTGTGGCCTGGTTGTCTGCTGACCGTGTGTTCAGTGCAGCTAGTGTGGTTGTTATAGTAAGAAGGACCAGTATCTGGGAGAGGTGTGGCGCTGCGGCCAGGGTGACTGACGTTGGAATCTGGGGATCACGGTTCGATCCCAGGTGCCGGTGGCAGATTAGCCCAGCACCATGTGACTCTGGGCAATAGCTTGCTTAATCTTCCCGACGGCCCCTAGCACCTAGAGACGCTTAGGGGTGGATTATTATTATTATTATTATCTTGCCTCGACATGAGGAGAGATCGACAATGATCAAAATGAACCAACATTTCATCCCACGCAACCACAACATCTCCAAAACAGTTTAGGAGGAGGATGAAGAAGATTGGTCAGAATCAAGTGTGTTAGCAGATCAACCTCCGGGTAAACCACTTGAGTTGGAGGACAAACTCTACTTCCCGGGCTAAGTATGCCAATGGCCCTATTAAACTTTTTTATTTTTTCTCATTGAACTTCTATCTTGGCAACAAAAAACAAAAGTAGCTAGTGGAACATTATTATTTTTTTGTCAGCATTATGCTTCCCCACGATTTTTTTATCGCTAATATTTCCAGATTGCAGTTGGACCAGTGTTCATCAAAAAAGCCTCTATAATTCCTTTATGATATTGGAGTTGATGGCAGACCCCTTGCATGCCTATTGCCTATCCCATTTTGAATCACTTAGCACTAGCAGGTCTGACCGAGAAGATCGTTGATTTACAAGCTTGGTGAAATGCATCAAATATTAATACCTAAATTACCCATGCTTGCATTGGAAGAGGTACCTACAACTTTTGCAATGGCGAGTACGTGATTGTGTGAGTGATGATGACTGATGATTCATCATGCGGTGGCAGACAATGAGGGAGGGTGTTAAACTGTAAAACGTGAACTTACTTGAGATGATTGATTTTTAATGTTTGGGGCCTGAGTGATGGGCGATCATATTTTCCCTGGAGGTGATTGGTCTACCTGGTTGGATACAAACCTACTTAGCAAAAATTAATTAACCTGTATGGTCCACTCCTATGATTCTTCTGTTTTTTCCATCATCTAAGACGGCTGAACCCAGACATTCATTTCATTTACAAGACTGCCAAATTCTAATCTGTTGCTTGCATCAGAGGGGAGATAGTGTCACTAACACCTGAATTGGAACTGGTCATCATTGCACCAGTAGGTGATCTGATTATAGGGTGATTGTAACTGATGATTGCTGATGATTGCTGATTCTTTTTGGAGCTGATAGCGAGGGAGGGTGTGTTGAGCTGTAATGAACAACTTTCTTTTTCCCTGTAGGTGATTGGCCCTTTCGCACTTGGCCAGATTTACTTGTAGGGTCCTCTGCTTTTTTCTGATTGTTCAGAGACCAGCAACAGTCACTTTAGTTAACAAACAAAAAGCAATGCAAAATACAGCAATTCTTTTTCTCTACTTGTTCTTCAACTGCAGTGCATTAGATGTCTATCTCACTCGGGTCATGATGACTAGTCTGGGACAGAGTTACTTCGAGTCAAGAGGAGGATGGAAGAACTCAGGGCAGGAGCTGCAGGAGTACCTCATCAACAGGAAGAAGCAATACACTATTGACTTCAGTACAAAGGTAAACCAAGGGACTGAGGCCTAGTAGGTTGTATTTATTTGTCAAATGCAGCCGTTTTGTGTTTTTTTGTGTGGGTTGGACGTGTGGCAAAAGTGAAACTGTGTGTCCTCCTCTTGTTTTTTTTGCTCTGCCTCCTTTTTTTTTTTTAAAGGTTTTTATTGAAGAAGACAAGAGAATTTACAGAAATCGGGTGTCATACTCCGAATACAATAGAACGATAGGTGAGCGAATATACCAATGCATAGAAATCAATTCACAGAAGTATGTAGCTGTAGCAACGATATATACGTTAAAGAGGAGAAACGATCAGCAGTCTGACAGAACAACAGCCTGCAAGGTCCGACCACCCATAATTCAGGATAATGAAGACCAAATTAGACACCCGACTAAGTAAGAAAATCGATACAGGATAAGCGACCCATCTCTTGTGAAAGAAGAAAGGAAAGAGAAAAAAAGGCCATAGAACTAAACGAAGGTAAAATAACAAACCCCTCCCCATTCCCCCCACCCTACACCTCTGCAATGGCTACAGCCCATCCCCACTAGCAGTGTGCCTGTCACCCCGGAACTAGACCTAAAAGCAGGAAAAAAGAGTGGAGGAGGGAATATCGAACAGGCCCCCGGTCTCCCTTACCCCCCGCCAGCAGCAACCCACCCCACACATCTCCAGAATAATAGAATGCAACAAAAAAATCCAACGGAAGGAAGCTTGTAAGAACCACCCCACTCCCGCGCCATCCTAAGGTACAAGTCCCGTGTCAAATGAAGTCATTTTTCAAACCCATCCAGTAAAAATAAAAGTCAACCCTGGCCGCTACGATTCTTCATGCGAGCCCTGTCCGCTCGAACCGCCATCTTAATAGGAGAATCCAAATATAGGAAAAGTTCAAAATCAGTATGGAAGGATTGACCAGGATAGCGGTACACAAAGTCCAAAAGTCAAACAGAGTTCACTACCCACCAAAAACAGGTCGCCAGAGCGAGTTTGAACCATCTGATAGAAAAAGGGCCAGGTATCAATCCGACAGTAACTGGAGAACTCACTCCGAAATATAGGATTGTCCATATCCATCCTGGGCGGTATCGGCGTAGGGCGGAATGTACCTTTGGTAGTCCCAGGCTCGCATGATGTCATTCGGGAGTCGAAGAAGAATAAAAAGTCTGACTTCAGCGCGGGGTCCACTGTAAAAGCCGGAACTTGCCCCGCGGGTGAAGCAGCTTGTTCCAAAGTCAACAAAGGGACGGGGTCCGGTCTCCGGCAGATGATATCAACCGTTATGATTATCCTCTGGACGATGGCGGTGACTTGTGAATGGAGCTCCCCAATGGCGGCCATTACAGTATGCAGCGACGGTATACATTCCACCCACTCCATCGCCCCTCACGAAGCGACCAAGCAGGTCTCTGAACCCCGAGGGTAGACTGCTCTGGGGTACCAGGCACAGACAAAGCCGATGACAACTGTGGGCACTCTCAGAAGCGTGATCTCAACACCGTCGCCGCCAGCGAGGAACCAAGCCCATCGACCCCGGGAGCTCAACGGGGCCTCCGGGCATCGGATCCCCGACCACAGCAATCGATGCGTCACGCCACCATAGCTGCGAGATAAAACTGCCACCGATCCACCATCCAAAACGGACAAGAAACACTCCACTTCGGGAGACCGGACGTCACCCAAGTCCCGCAGCCGATGTTATTTAACTCCAACCCGGATGGGTTAGCAATCGAGGCCCCGGCTTCAACTCTGGGTTAGGCCGAGAAAGGAACACGGCGTATCTTCGTTATTCAAGCGGCTAGAAATTCCGGGATTGCACCGTTAGAATCAGGAACACATCAGCTGCATGGGAGTCCGGTGAGAAATCAGGATAATAGATATGATTTCTGAGCAACTGGCGGAGGTCGGCGGAGCCGGGAGCCTATGCGGCCATCTTGAAGGCTAGCGTAGCTCCTCCTCTCTTCTGAGTGTTCTTGATACACTCTTCGTGAAGCGTACCTTCCTTCTGTTCTTCTCCTTTACTCTAAAATACAGAGTCTGGTTTACAATCCTCTGGCCTTATTTATTTATGAAACTTGTAAAGCGCGCAAATGCCCATGGGCGTCTCGGCGCTGCGGACGTGACAGTGGAGGGAGAAGTTATTGATTAAATAACCAAGTTTTTATTTTCTTCCTAATGCCACCAGTGTTTGGCAGGATCTTATCTCCAGATCGAGGGAGTTCCATAGTTTTGCTGTTGGGGCAACAAATCGTCGATCGCCCCAAGAGGCGGTTTTGGTCCTTAGCACAGACAGCAGGTAGCATTGGAGGAACGTGGTGGCCTTTTGGGGGCATGAAAGGCTAAAGAGTTTAGGAGAAAGCGTGGTCCTGGATTACGAGAAGCTTTGTAGGCAATGCACAGTGCCGTGAACTTTATTCAGTTCTTTACCACTAGCCAATGGTATCTTTTAATTACATGGGCAATAGGTTTACATTTTGGGGTACCTGAAAGTATTCTGGCTGCGCCATTCTGCACTGATTGCAGTTTTTGAATGACTTTTTGTTGAGCGATAATAAAAAGGTCATTACAGTAGTCCAGTGAGGACATCACAAAAGCAGTGACCAGCATTCTTCCTGAATTTGGAGGGAGATACGGAAGGATTTTTTTTAATGGTTTTGAGCTTATAGAAGGAGGCGGAGACAATTGCATTTGCATGAGATACAAAGGTCAGTTTGTCGTCAAAAATTACTCCCAAGTTTCTGACCTTGGGGACAGGATTGGATGGAGGACCGAGATCTGAGGGCCACCAGGAGCTTCACCAGATTGGAGTGAGCTTGCCGAAGATCATAACCTCCGGCTTGTCGGAATTGAGTTTGAGGCAATTGTTGGCCATCCAAATACTGATGGCCAACATGATGTGCTGGAAGTTGGCTGCTATCCTTTCTCCGTTGTTTTTTATTGCCAGTACCAGCTGGGTATTGTCAGCGTACAATGTTAGGCCCATCCCATGTGACTTGATGACTCTGGCTAGGTCCGATACATAGATGTTAAAAAGCGTCGGACTTAGGGATGAGCCCTGAGGAACACCGTACGGTAACGTCATTTGGGCAGAGTGGAAATTGCCCAATGTGACCGTCTGGGTACGGTCGGAGAGAAAAGAGAGCAGCAAGTCTCTGGCTTTGTCCATTGCAGTGACACGGTCGATCAAGATGTTATGATTGACCGTGTCAAATGCGGCCGATAGATGCAACAGAATGAGAACTGCCGTGCCTCCTTGGTCAAGGATGGTTCTTATTTCGTCTGAAGCCTTGATCGGAGCAGTCTCAGTGCTACGGCTCTTGCGAAAGCCAAATTGGGTATCTTCCAGTTTGTGATGGTCTTCAATATATTGGGAAATTTGGGTATTCATAAGTTTTTCTGCCACTTTGGCCGCAAAAGGCAGACTAGCGATAGGTCTGTAGTTTTTAGTGTCCTCAGGGTCCAGATAGGGTTTTTTTAGGAGGGGTTTAAGTAGGCTATTTTTCCAAATGGTCGGATAGATACCAGTGTGAAACATTGAGTTATATATTTCTGTCAGTACGGGAGCTATGATTTCAACGACTGGGGCAAGGATTGCAGGGGGGCAAGGATCATTGGGTGAACCAGATTTAATAGCGGCCATGATGTTCATAACCTGGGGTGTGCTGACCTTTTGAAACTGCCCAAAAATTGGGCTCAGGGTTGATAGTGTGTGAGGAAGTAGAGGACTGATTTCTATGATCAGAGAAATTGATGTAAATATTATTCACTTTACCATAGAAATAGTCAGCTAAAGTGTTGCAGAATACTTGCAAAGGTAGAGGGATAGTTTGTGATATTTGTTGTGAAAATTTGTTACTACTTGGAAGAGTCGTTTGTAGAGTTTTTCGCATGTTCGATCAGTGTGGAATAATATAAGCGTTTTTCTTGAACAATCATGGTTTTGTATTTTGTAAGTTCAATTTTATAAAGAAGTTTCTCTTCAGAAGTATATGACTTTCTCAAGTGTCTTTCCTGCTTTCTACATTTCTGCTTTTGGTCTCTAAGAGAATTGGTAAACCATGGAGCAGATGGAGAGCTTCGATTTTTAGATAACGATTTGGTGGGCACTAGCTTAGTCGTGGCGTTCGAAAGCCAGTTTGTATATGCTATAGAGGCTGTGTTAGGGTCATCTGGAAACTCAAATTGTGAGGAAGATAAGAGCTCCAGGAGCTTTTGACTGTCCAGATTTTTCCATGATTTGAACATGGTTGTGGCATTCATGGTGGTGATTGCAGGCAGTAGATTATGGAGGGGGATTTCAAATACTACCGCATGGTGGTCCGACCAGGCAAGGGGTAGGACTTCTTTTATCGAAATATTTTTGAGGTTGGAAAAAAAACCATCGAGGGTGTGACCCGCTTCATGAGTGCTCTTAGAGACCAGTTGAATAAGACCTAATGACTCTAGATCTGATAATAGAGTTATGGTGTCTTTTTCCGAGGAGTTTTCTAGGGGAAAGTTGAAATCACCTAAGATGGTAGTGGTGTTTTCAGTAGCTAAAGACTCCACTATGTCGTAAAACGTGGTTAAAAATTGTGTCCTACTGCCGGTAAAGTAGGATACTAGGCCTTCTAGTCTCTTGCATGAATGAAAGGTAAAAGATGAGCTAAACTCTCCTGCTTACCTACAGGACCACTCAAAGTCAGGTACCCGCTGTGATAGACATTCCAGAGGAGAATGCAGATGCACCACCTAATTTTGCAATAGAATAGTGCTTGAGTATACACTTGCCTGTCTCGTGGTCCATTCAGCGCCGGAACACTCTGTGGAGTTGCCTCATACTTTACAAGGTCCTAGTTACATTACAGTATCAATTTTCTTTTAATACTCATATTTGTGGAAGTAGGAGGATGGGTTCACTCCCAACCTAGAATGCATATCATTTAGATATCTGATGACTTGGGTCTCAGGGGCAAAAAGGACTGTTTGCAATGCATTTAACTGTACTCTGTCATACTCATTCCTTTGTTTCCTTCCTCAACAGATTGATGACAAATGATGTGCTGCTTGTTGCCCATATTAATGTTGTCCTTGTGTACTGTTTGTCTTTGTCAGACCTTTCTCTAAATCCCATTTCCCATCCACTCTTCTGACCCCCAACCCTCTTCCCCTGGGCTCTGTTATTTATTGAGGTGTGGCTTAATTTAAACCATCAATAGATCACACACTTGGATGAAGCGAAAGGAACACCAAATTACTGCAGGATCTTCTAAGCAATAACCCACACTTGACACATTTTCTTTCCCATACATGAAAAGTGATCCATATGTTAGATATTGAATGAATGACATTTGTCGTCAGCATCATCATTCAGGCCTTGAGTTATGTAACTGTACATGGCTAACCTAAGCTTGTCAACTACATTAGGCAAATTACTACTACTGTTATCTTTTGTTAGTTTCTCACTACCAGGAATTCTTTTTGTGTCATCATGCAGTACTCTGGTGTCAATTCTTTGTAAAACTTTCATATATCCCACTAACTCAGTCTTTTTATTTCCATTTAGTTCCCTACAATGGATAATCATTTTGATTAGTCTGACAGTTGACCCTCACCTTGGGGGAAGCAAGACCTCCCTAGTGAAGTTGTGATGACTTTCCTTTATTGCTTCATCTATATTCAGATAAGACAGCTATAAACGTTAAGATCTTAGGCAGAGTCATTTTACAGAGACTGGGGGATTGGCTTGAGGGGAGTGGGGTTCTCTCTGATCTCCAGTATGGCTTTAGGGATCACAGGGGGACCATGGACCAATGCTTGAACCTACATTTTATTGTCAGCAAATACACAGTGGTGAAGGAGGGGCTTCTTTATTTGGGGTTTATGGATTTATCTTCCGCATTTGATTTAGTTAACCGTTCAAAATTATGGTTTATTTTGTGGGATATGGGTCTAGACACTACTTTGGTTCATTTTTTAAGTAATCTTCATCAGAATTTGTCAGCATCTGTAAGGGTAACAAGGGATGGCAGGTGTACAGAGCAATTCAATTCAGGAAGAGGGTCAGACAAGGCTGCATTCTGGCCCCTCTTTTATTTACGCTCTACATTAATTCCCTGGGTAAATCCCTAGACCTGGCCACCCTGGACTTTCCGCGTATGGGAGGGTCCGCTATCCCGGTCCTCCTGTACGCGGACGATGCCGTCCTTGCACGTACAGGAATGGGACTACAAAAACTGTTAGACCACTTTGGTACTTTTGTGAAAGCCTTGGACCTAAAAATCAATACCTCGAAATCTCACGTAATGGTGACCGGATTACGCAGGAAAACCGCGAAGGTCAAAACCTTCACATGTAACGGAACACCAATTTCAAGGGTGCCTTTTTTTGTTATCTAGGAGTGGTATTCGATGAAAGGGGGAATTGGGGTCCCCAGCTGAAGCTCAAGAGCAACGTGGTTGTAAGATCTACCACAGCTCTTTTGAACTTCTCTAAGAGATTGGGAGCAAGACCAATGGAGGCTATGATCCGCATTTATAAATCTAAGTGTATGCCAATCGCCTCATATGGGGCCGATATCTGGTTCTACGCTCCAATATCTGGGATTCAAACCATAGAAAATAAGTTTATCCGATCCCTTTTGACCCTCCCACAATCATCCCCCACATTTTCAAATCATTGTGAAGTAGGCTTGGGGTACATCTCTGACCACCTGAAAATGGCCCCTTTGTTACGATGGGTTAAAACGTGGCTGAATGAGGAGATCACGCTGAACCACCTGATACTCAAGGACTGTGTGGCCCTGGACAGAACTGACAGGATGCCCTGGCTTTCGTATGTTAGAGCGGCATGGGTTAGGCTAGGGCGTCCGGAAATGTATCTATTTCCACAGGGCCTCAGGTTCGAGGACATAGGGTGGATCAAGCGTAATTTCCTCAACCTGTTGGAGTTAGAAAGGGAGGAGGTTGAACTCAGAAAACCCATAGTGAGATCAATTTATCAGCGGGTAATCTCTCCAGCTATGGAACCGTACTTGAAGTACGTGACTAAACCCTACCATCGTTTCCTTCTGGTTAGATTTAGATTCAACCTCGTTCACCTTACGCTGGGTGATTATCTGAAATGGGGGACCCCAGAGGATAGCCCACCCTGCACCTGCAATAGTTTTTCCACACAGGACACGCTCCACTTAGTGATGTTTTGTGAGCATTACTTGGTGGGCCGTAAAAAATTTTTTATCCCGATCCTGAGGGAACTGAAATTTGTCCAGGTGAGGCCTGCCCTCCTACACCTACAAATGCTGTATTCCGTTAAGGTCACATACAGTGTAGTTAGTTTTTTGGTAGCGGCAAAACAAGACTTTCCAAGGCGAATTTATTAGTAGGTTGACAACGCCCAAAACTTTAATTAATAATGTACTGAGGGCTGTAAGAAACTGTGGTGGGTCTATTTCTATGAAATTGATTTTATCTTATTTTTTCTTTGTATCAAAGATTTTGATTGTTTAAATGTCTATTTCGAACTACATTCATGTGTACATTTGTGGAATCTTAACTTGTGTTCTAATGAATTTTGTACTGCTTTTATGGTTTTTATTAACCGAAATAAAGATATTTGACTGACTGACTGACAACTATAAAGTGAAGTGAACTCCGCCAAGCAAGTGCAGTAGGCAAGAAACTCCACTAGGGAGCTTTTTCAGGTAGTAACTAAATTGTCCACACTCCCATAAATAAGTGCAAACAAACTTTTTGTAATTCATTAGCTCAGCATTTTTCAAACAAGGTGGAGCAAATTTATGTTACTTTTGACAGCATGACCAGATCTGGGGTGCTCATTTCAGTTAATTCAGGTTTCATAAATGCTGGGTTTTCACGGAATTTAGGCCAGTAACTAATGATGAAATAACAACTGTCATCCAGCAGGTCAAATCAGGCTCTCCATACGACCCACTTCCCCTATGATGTTTGAACAGGCTCCTGAGAATCTTGGTCCAAATATAACTGCCATTTTCAACTCCATGTTCACAGAAGGTGTCTTTCCATCCATCTTGAAAAGGGCATCAATATTTCCTCTTTTGAAGGAATCCAGCCTTGATTCAGCCGAACCGAATAACTACAGGCCCATTCCACGTCATCCATTCCCAGCCAAGCTGGTGGAAAAAGTTATGAATGATGATTTAACATTCAATCTCATGAACATAACTTCCTAAATTAGACACATTTTGGTTTCCAGGCGGAACATACCACTGAATCAGTCCTTATAAAAGTCACAGACGAAATTATAGCAGTTCTAGATGCAAGAGGTGCTGCGGCTCTTATTTTGCCCGACCTGTCGGCGGCATTCAATACAGTCAATCATATATCCTGACTGAATTCTATTGGCATCATGGATAATGCTCTAGAACTGGTTTCCTCGTTTCTATCTGGTAGAACACAATTGGTTGCTTTGGGTAGCTACAAATCCCTTCTTTTGTGCTCCCTTGTGGGGTTCCACAGGGCTCTTCAATGAGAACTACCGTTTTTTATATTTATGTGTCAGAACTAGCTTCATTAATCAGATCCTTGAGCATGGCACCAACATCTTATGCAGACGACACTCAAATTGTCCTGTCTGTTTTTAAAAAAAGTATGCTGCGGGTCAAAAGATTTAGGAGTTCATGTCGGAAGTCAGCTCATGGATGAGCTCACACTGCCCCAATCTTAACTCTGGAAAAACTGTGATAATCCTCTTGGGCAACTTTTCTCCAAGCTGGTCACAGATCCGGTGGCAGGACGAACTGAGGGCAGCACCTATTCCGGCACCCCAGACTAAGAACGTGGGTGTGATTATTGATGAGAAACTGAACTTCGAGGCTCAAGTCAATGCCGTCTCCTCGTCTAGTTTCTTTCTACTTAAGGTAATTAAGAAAATCAAAACTTTCATTCCAGCAGATAGCATGAAAGCTGTGGTAACATTGTAGGTTCTTGCCAAACTAGACTATTGCAACAGGCTCTACCTTGGCACGCCCGAGAGGCAGCTACAGAACCTTCAACTGATTCAAAATGCTGTTGTTAGGCTTCTGCTAGGGATTGCCAAGTTTCCATCGGTTGGACAGCACCTTCAGAAGTTGTATTGGCTTCCAGTCATGAGCTGCATCATGCTTAATGTCCTTTACTTTACTTACATGGCACTTCTTGGCACCGGCCCTCAGTTCTTGAGGCATTCATTGCACTGGTATGCCCCAAATAGAAATCTCCATTCTGCAGGAGTGATACTGATGCTTACTACCAGATTTCACAAAGCCAATTGGGGCGTTAGCGGTTTCACAGTGTGGGCTAGGAAGATCTGGAAAAGCCTAGCCAATTCCATCAGAACTCTTCCCTCACTGAGAGCAATCAGAAAGGCTCTTAAAACCTGTCTGGTTAACAAATAGAGGTTTCTACTCATTCTGGACAACAACAACACAGTTTTCAGTATTTTTTGCGCTTTATACATTTTAATAACATAACATAACATAAATAGATAGCTTAGTAAGTTAGTAACTAACTACTACTTTTGTTTATTTAGGTTGTTATAGACAGTATAGGCCATGGCAGCATCCCCACCACTAATGGTGAAAATAGTGAGAGGTATAACTCAATAACTAAGCGGTAAACTCTGTCTTACAAGAAGATACACAGACTGCGTAAAAACTGAAGGCTGCAGTGCAAAGTAAAAGTAAACCAAACTACTACAGGCATACATTTCTATAAACTATAGTTCCCTTTTACATATTTACAAAGAAATCCACCCTATTCACCAACACAACATGCCCACATCTCTCCCCAAACGAACTGACCCAATCCTCTATGTCCCAAAATCTGAACTGTCCAAAGAAACCCGGTCCCATCTGCCATCCCACCCTCCCTGTCCAGCCACAAAAAATCCTTCCCCCCAAAACAAAAAATGTAAAAATGGGCTAAAATAGGACATTCTGGATGAACGTCCAGAGCTGGACCAGGATCTGCTCCCACGTGGTGAACCATCTCTAGATGGTGTCCAGTTGCTGCAGAATGCGGAGCAGCATTAGGCTGCTGTTGTCCATGTGTGAGGGAGTGACAACAGTTGATGGGATGGCTGGGAGGCTGGAGGCCGAGGGGAACAGGCTGCACTGGTGCCGGTTTGAGAGGCCTTTATTCCTTTCTATTCCTCTTCCAGGGTCACCATCCGCTGGTATTCTTGCTTGATAGGCTCCAGCCTCTGCCACCTCAGGTGGGTCTCTATCTCCTGCCTTTTGGATTCTACAGGTAGACCGGCAGTTTTAGCTATATTGAAAAAAAGAAAAAGAAAAAAGACACATTTTAAATAATGCTCTATGCAAACAATTGCTTTGAATGAGGGAGTGGCAGAGTAGCAGTGCATTGCTGGACCCCTAGGGTTATTGGAATTTGATCTAATATTATGATTAGGAGAGTCACAAGGCCAGTTTTGTTTTACCCACTAGTGCCTTGCATGAAAAGCACTGACTGTGTGGCACAAAAGCATTAAGGAACAATAACACTGAATAAAAAAACTGTGATCTGATGAGTTGTTATTCATCAAAAGGCTTTACAAGTAACTATAAACAGATACTTTGAGTGGAAAAATAAAAATAAATTACCTCTCATTAATGAGTAATTCATTATGCACTATGGAGTACAAGTTGTATGTTGTGCTAATATAGTGGAGCCATGCTCATTGCTAGCCAGTGAGTCGGGTATTTTGCTACTGTCTGCAGCTGGGGCAACTGTAGATGACAATTATCCAATTTTCATTCCATTGGTTCAACTCTTCTCAAATACATTTCTCTTTCTACCTTGACTCCAAAGAGGCAGATGAATAATAAATAAGATACTACTCACGCATCTCAGGTATGAAATGCAGATATTACCCTGTCTACCATAAGTAGACATTCCGAAAATGTATGATCTGCACCTCAGGTAAAGGAACAGGCTATATAGATTGTATTTGGCATGTTCATCTCAGTGTATACCATAAGCCAAACTTGAAACCAAATCATGCACTTACTGCCCATGTACTCACTGGCCTTTAACACCACCACTTATTATTTCAACAAATTCATTTCCTGGTCAGTAAGCAAGGAAACAAAACTTGGCTTACAATATTGCAGGGTAGGGGAGAGGGTAGAGGAATTAGGCGGGTAGGGTAGAGAATTCTTTATATAGAATAGAAGGGCCACTATACTGATCATCGATTCATCATCTATGGCTTATTCAGTCACTGGAAAAATCAGAGCTGGTGTAAAATAAATCTGCTAACATATTCTGAAATCACTTAACTTCAGTGGTTATAAAATCAAATATGAATGTAGAAAAACAAGGACCCCCTGAATAGTAAATATATTTCAATTCCTAGGACAGGTTTTTTTAGAAGCCGCTGTTAATGGCGCCGGGTTTCAAATTTTTTTTCAACATTGAATGCGAGATGCGGACAGTCATCCTTTGTCTCAATCCGCGTTTTTGATCATCTTTGACATTAGGTTGCCGTTTTTATCACTATCAAACCCTAAATGCGGATGGCCAACTTCTGCCCCGCTGTTATGCGCACATTCTGACGATAAATCAGGTCTCCGGTCTATATCGTAGTTCGTCAAGAAAAGGGAACCCAGGATTCATTTTTAAAAAGATACCGTGTGCACTACGTTTTATATGCAGATATCAATACGGCGGTCTATCGGAAACTCTGTATATCTTTTAATTAGGTATTCGCTTTGAGTTGCTTATATACAGGACAACATTGTGATCCTTTTTATCAATTATTGAATTGATTTCAAGCGAGATATCAACATAAGACTCCTTACAATAGGAACCTTTGTAATTCAGTGGCTACTCCTGAAGAAGTCGTTTTGATTACGCCGAAACGCGCGTCGATACAATTGATTAAAAATATAAGACTGCCACTTTTTATTTTTTATTCTGTTTTTTATACAATTTTTGTTATGAATTTGTATTTTGTTTTAGCACAATTTTTAATCCTATGTAATGATAAATATAATTAAAATGACATTTTATACACTGTCTATTTGATTTCATGTTGTTTGCTTTTCCCTATGTTATTGTGTTACATATTACAAATTGATTGAAATTGCCTAGGATTGATTTTTTCAAACTATAAAATCAAATATGGCACATGCCAAAAAGGGATTTTCCATGTGTTTGGTAGGCTGGGACTGAAGAAATTAGGAAAAAATAAAGGAGTGAAGTACTAAGAGGTTACTGAGTGGGCGAAAGGAAACAACACACCTTGTGTCTTTGGTTTGCAGTGTGTTGAAAGCGATGTATAAGCAGCATTAACTGAAGCGGACGCAGATTTCACAGCCAACACTGCAGTCACAAATTGACCCATTTGGCACATCCATCATATGTGGAAAAATGTCATGGGCGGGGATGGGGGTGATGAATGATGGGTGGGATAGATCTGGCTCACTTAACAAATACAGTAAGGCAAGGAAGTAGAATAAAAAAAATGACCTCCCACTTTAACCCCTTGGCCTTGACGGTAATTCTGCCGCGGTGCTGGGGGGAAGGGGGGACCGTGCGGCATCGCCATGCTCGTGACGGAACCACTCTGTCACGGGCCATGGGCGCGCTGTGCTTGTGACGGAGTGGTTTTGTCACGGCCCCATCCGCGCAATGAAACTGTCGCGCAGGCACGGATTCGCGGCAGCGTGGGCGGGGTCAGGCCGTGACGGAACCACTCCGTCACCAGCACAGCGCGTCCGTGGCTGTTGACGGAGTGGTTCCGTCACCAGCACAGAAAGGGTTAAACCATCGCTTTGATAACCGTACATAAACAACATAAACACAGTAGATAATCAGCTGGCTCCTCATGAAAAGAGCTGCTTGCGTATTCATCTGAACAATCCAAATATTCCTTCATCCTTTCATTCCATTTCACCCATATCCACCATGATTAAACTTTGCTTTCTTTCATCCAGTCTTTCAGCAAAATGTCCAATCCATTTTCCATCCATTCAATATCCACCCCTTCGTCCAACCATCCTTGCCCCCAGCCATCCCTTCTGTTCTGTGTGGCTAGAATAAAACAATTTTACATATTTCAATGCCAGATACACCTCCCCTTAAATACAACTGCAATACATCACTACAGTTTGTTTATCATTGCAGTATCTTCTAACACAAATATCAATCTCAGCATTTGGTTGGTTCACAATGTTAGACAAGCCAGGAGGGTATGCAACGTTTACAACGAAATTTTTACAACGCACTACCATTACAACACAGGTATTACCACGCATACCATTACAACGCATTGCGCTGGGGGGGCGCTCTAGGGTAAGTAATAAGTTTAATTTTCTATCCAACACCTTCCCTAGTGTCCACGGGGACTGGAGTTGGAATAGAAAATTATACTTACCACTATCCAGCACCTCTAAGCGCTATGCGTTGTAACGGTATTCGTTGTAAAGGTATGCGTTGTAAAGGTATGCGTTGTAAAAGTATGCGTTGTAACGTCATACATCCAGCCAGGAGTGGAATAATGGCCAATGAAAGACATATAGGGGGTCATTAGGATCGCGGTTTTTCCGCATCCTCGGGGCCGGCGGAAGGCACCGCCGGCCCAGAGGATGCGGAAAAACCGCAGCGGACTGACCAAAGACCCACCACCACATTAGGATGGCTGGTGGGTCCTGGTTTCCGTCCGCAGCTTTTCCGCCGCGGCTGGCTTACAACCGCGGCGGAAAAGCTCTAATATGGTGATGGTGTCTGTCAGACACCGTCCACCATATTAGGATGGCCTGTAAAGTATGCTTTTCCGCGGCGGGTTTTCCGCCGTGGAAAAGCATACGGAACTTCACTGCGGGGGCCCGTTGCGGGCCCCCTAGGTGAAGGGGGGGTGGGGGGTGCACATGGGGGGTACCTATGGTACCCCCCTGCATTTGCATGCAGAAAGCGGCAGGCACCGCGCGGTGCCTGCCTCTTACTGCATGCAAATGCAATGCGTGCATTTTTAACATTGCGGCGGGTGCAGCTTGAAGCTCCACCCGCCGCAATGTTAAAAATAGAGGATGTGACCGCAACCCTTGCGGTCACATCCTAATTGCACAGGAGGGAACTCCGCATGCCATGCGGAGGTTCCCTCCTGCTCTGGGGTCGCGGACGGACGCAAGTCCGTCCGCGATCCTAATCGACCCCATAGTGTTGACTTGGCAAATGCAATGGGAGTGCAACTCACACCCTTTTTCCAGCCATGCTGCAAAGTCATGGAAAACCTGCTGGTATACTGTATGCATGAATGAAAAAGGTCACAGCATTGGGGAGGCGGGGGGATTCCATGACCATGGCCACTCTGTCATGTTAGAGCATGAGCAGAAAAAGGAAGCCTTCTTAACAAACATACATGGTGAATATTATTAGTAATACTAGTTCACTTTGGCCTGTAATCTTCATGGTAGACAGGAGAGCACTGCAATGTGTTACTCTTAGTCCTACTCTTACAGTACCACAAGATATATAGGAGATGATGAAGGATTACCAACAGAGGAGAAGATAAGAGATTTAGGGCCAGATGTAGGTAGCCAAATACCGGTCGGTAATATTGCATTACAGTGAATGATCTTTGATTCTGTTCTCATTTCTCAACCCTTTTGATCGACCAGCTCAGCCTCACTTTTTTGCATTGCATAGATGCATACTATACATTGCTGTGAAATAGCTTGGAACTGTATGCACTACGTAAGCAAAGTTACAGAGAGAACACTCTACTGACTCATATCATTCATTAACTATAATGATGGGAGGACATGCTGCAAAGGCTTCTTAATTAATCAGCCAAATAAGCAACAATGATGAGTAGGATTAGGTAAGTATGAGCACCTGCCTAGCAGAAACCAGAAATTGGATCACATAATAATATTATTCCAATGTAAACTAAACTTTACCTCTGAGTGTGAGCAGCATGCTATTCGCAAACCAAATGTTTGCATTGTAGAACAGACACTAAACAAATAATGTGTATCTGCTAAGCACCAGAATGTTCGCGCCTAGCAGGTCGAGCAAGTCCTGTACACGGCCCAAGATATCAACCCAACTGTGAGTCAGCTGCTGGACGGTGTGCCAAACCTGGCTGCTGTGTCACAAGTACCAGCACACCCTCCCCAAGAGCAGCCAAGGCTCCCGAAGGGTGTATCCACGGCCAGGCATGCTGTTTGCAACCAGCATGGAGGGAAGGTGATGATGTAAAAAAACAAGTCCTCCTTTCTAAAGATCAACCGGAGGTGCACACCTGGGTGACGGTACCATACATAAGGAAGAGAAACCTCTGCCATGGTGCTGGGTGGGGTAGAAAAGAAAAGGAAAGAAGAAATAAAGAAGTAAGGGGAAAACTAAGCAGAAAACTAAAAGTCATGAAAAATACAAAAAAAAATTCCCAAAAACATAAAATACATAAATTCAAGGACACACACTAATATAAATAAAAAAGGGGTAGATACGTTTTAGATGGGGAGGGTTAAAAAGACTAAAAGGCATTGTGAAAATAGGCTCAGCACCATAACGTGGGGGTAGAAAAACAAGATGGCCACGCTCATGTGAACCAGGTGGTGCCGTTCACACATGATTTCCAATATGAGGACACACATGAGAACGACGAAGTGAGGTTCACCAGTGATTTTCAATGCAAGTATGCACTCTATGTTGCACAAGGCAAGGCAAACTGGTGCCTGACTAACTCCGCACACATGCAGAACTCTACATAGTGTGACTTCAAGGAATTCCAGGCCTAACCTTCTCCTTTGCTGCAGTTGGGTTTGAGGAACCAATCTCTACTGGCTTGCTCCTCAAAATGTTGCTCGGGTATTAGTTTACCTTAAAAAATGAAAAGAAAAGGTGTTTGGCAACACTAAAACAGTCGGATTAAGTAAATGCAGCGGATGGGGGGCAGCAACAGAGTCATGACCGAAGACTGTCTCTCCAAACGACCCCAGGGGGCTATAAATCTGTGGGAGTGAGTCTCACATTTCCACTGCTCACAGAGCCTGCTGCCTGGGACCCTCCCCTGCTGCTGCCTGAAGAGCCTGCTGCCTGGGACCCTCTCCTGCTGCTGCCTGAAGAGCCTGCTGCCTGGTACCCTCTCCTGCTGCTGCATGAAGAGCCTGTTGCCTGGGACCCTCTCCTGCTGCTGCCTGAAGAGCCTGCTGCCTGGGACCCTCTCCTGCTGCTGCCTGAAGAGCCTGCTGCCTGGGACCCTCTACTGCTGCTGCCTGAAGAGACTGCTGCCTGGGACCCCTCACCACTCACTTCGACCACAGGTGTTCCATGTCCACAGGGATGGCAAGCACAGAGAAGATCCATGCCAGTCCATTCACAAGTGAGGAGCTGGAGGTCCTTGCGGATGAGGTGCTGGCACAGTACCCAAGGCTGTTTGGTGGTCCCAATGTAGTGGTAAGTCACGCTGAAGGTAGCTGCAGGGAACGGGAGTGTCGGAAGTGTAGTTGCGCAGCTGCAGTATATGCCTGGTGGTGTGGTGTTGTGTGAAACACTGACAGACAAGCTGTCTCCAGGGCAAGGGAGTGTGTGTTTCACAATGTCACTCTTTTATATACCTGGACTGGTATGTGTGTGTGGTGTGTGTTACATTGTCAGACATACAGAGCCAACGGTTGATAGACATGTACGTGCCAGGACAGTATTTGCATGTGTGAATATTTCTGTGTGCACCTGTAGTCTGAGTCAGTGTGACCCAGAGAGTAGATTCAGTGCCTGCCCATCCCAAACGATTATACATCACCAAACTTACATGCTCCTTGCTCCAGTTCATTCACACTGAATAGTAGATATGCCCCATCTATGCCCTGGATTTCTGCAGACCTACACACTTCTGTTGATGCATATTGTGTTGAGGCATCATGCATTTGGAGCATATTCGCCCCAATGTGTGCATGCAATCACATATGTTTGGGCCATGCATAGTGCTCTTGTGAGGGGTCCCGCAGTTTTGGAGGGAGGGAGGTTACAATTAGTCATGAGTCTGTGTCTTGCTACTGTTCTGATAGATGTTGGTATCTGACATTGTTTAACTGGACATTTACCCTTCTTTTCTCTCAAACCTGCAGCTCAAGGTACACCAACGTAAGGCCTTGTGGAGGGCCATTGCAGAAAAGGTGCGAGCCCTGGGGGTTTTCAACAGACGACGCACCCACTGTCACAAGAGGTGGGACGACATCAGCCAGCTGGCAAAGCAAGTGGCAGAGATGACCTTGGGGAAGCTACCACGCACTGGGCGTTTGGCATGGCGCAGCATGACTCCACTGATGGGCCGCATCTTGGCAGTGACTCATCCGGACCTGGATGCACGTCTGAGGGAGTACCGGCAGCAAGGCAGGGGTGGTGAGTATCTGGGGAGGGTGACATTTGCTGGGAGTGGATGCATGTGTACAGGGCCTGTGGCACCGGAGACCCATGTGATGTGCGTGCGGTGCTGCAATGTGCTGTGTAATGTGAGTGGCTGCTATGCTGTGTGGTTGTATCAGGCATTGGCCCACCCTGGCCTTACTGAGCTGTTAATCACTGATGTACTTTCGCATTGCCAGATGGGTTAGGTTCCATATGGTCATTCTTCATTGTGATAGTGTGGGGAATCCATAATGGAATGAACTGCAGTGTCAACTTTCTGACTGTGACTTCATGTGTGCCTACTTTGCATGCACCATGATCGTTGATGCCCACACCTCTGACAACAATGTACCCCGGGTTACCACATGGTGCTTGCTATGGCCTACTTGGCATTGTGGACTCTAATAACCTAATAGTTGTGTGTGTTGTCCCATCCTGTTCCCTGAAGGTCTGACATTGGTAATAAGTGTTGTATCCACATCATGTTCCTAGGGCAGGGAGAGTTGGGGGGGACTCCATGTACGGGCCGGGAGTAGTGCTGTGTTGCATCAACATGGCTCATTCATGGCATTATTTGTGCGTTACAGGCACTGTTGTGGTCTATGTAGTGTGTTACTGCACAGTGATTGTAGGGTGTGGCGGTTACCATGTAGCTTTCGCCATTTCCTATACTACATTGCTTGTAATTCATGTGACCAGATGATGACACTTACACAACTCTGTGGGGCATATTACCAACACTTAGTGGCAATATTTTTATCGCCGAGCTGCGGCGATTTTTATCGCTTAGGATCCTTGCTATTATCAAGTAATTTCTGTCCGTCATTACTCGCAGAGAAAGGAACGTTGTAACGTTGGATTATATGTCCAAGACCGTGGATTTTTCTCATACTTCCTGAGATGCCTTTCTTGTCATGAAAACAATTGCGATATTCCAGTACGAAGACCAAAAAATACTCAAAAGAATTCGCCCTGAAGAAGTCCCTAGTGGACGAAACGCGTTGGCTGTACAAACGCTTGAATTTATACTGTTTTGGGAATAAAGAACTACAATCAAGAAATTAGTAATACTTTGATTGTCAAAAAATTGTGTTGTACGCCTGTGCGTTTATACACTGCGGCCACCGGAGTTCACAACTTCAATACAACTCTGCTTGTACATGTCAAAGTAGACACCATTGTCTATAACTTTAAAAGAGAAAGAGAAATGATGTCACAGAGAGTGAGAGAGAGAGAAAACAACTTCAAAACGGTCTCGCTGAGTCTGGAATTGTGATTTTTTCTTGAAAAGTCAGATGCAGATTTACAAGCTGCTTGCACCACTTTTGCCATGTTAAAAGTGACACAAAAGTGGCGCAATATGCTAGTAGATCTGTTTCTCAGACTGTTGTAACCTATCTGTTGTCTCTGCTCGGAGGTAATTATACATTTCTACACAGTGAAGCTGCTGCACAGTAACCAGTCTCTCTTTTCACAAATAATTTGTTGTTGTTTCGGAAACAAAATTCTTTGCTCACCTAGTGCTATTGGCGTGATTGAAAGAGGGTGCTCTACGTGTCGAAGAAGCCTTCAGTGCAATCAAGAGAGTTCACCACTTCAACTCAGATAAGGTTGTACATAGCAGACTGGAGATAGCAGCGTCCAAAATGTACGATGTGAGAGAGTAAGAAAGAGAGAGAGACAAATGGGGGCAGACCTTCTGGTGGTTTAACAGTATGGGTCAAAATCACAGGGGGGTAAGCTTAAAGCAAATAGATACAAACAATCCCGACCTTCTGATGATTGAACTAAAAAAAAACAAGGGACAGACCATTTATGTGATCAATGTCTATAACAGACCACATCAAGCGTGCAAAGAGTCGCCAGTCATAACCCACTTAGGTAACATTATGGCAGGGTTAGATCAGAATGCAACGGTAATTATAGGTGGCGACTTTAATAGAAGTTTTGAGCCCATACTGGGTCTTGAAGACATCTATAAAGATGAGGATAGTGTCAACAATATACCCCTGGTTGACACGACTTACAAAGTAGCCTGTACTGTGAGTGCCCTACAATTACTGAGCTTAACGTTTGAGCGTGGGTTACGTGCATGTAATGGGCGTTTGCCTTCAGATTGCCCCAGTAAGCCAACATTCATTAGAGGTGTTTGTTCTAGCCATTTAGATTATTTTATAGTTTCTTCACATTTATGGCCTATGGTAGTGGATTTAAAAGTGGATGACCGCATGGAGAGCGATCATTATCCTCTGATTTTATCTATCCAAAATTTGATCTCTAATCCTACCAACAAGAGAGCCAGACAAAATATTTATCAATTACAAGACCCCCTAGAAGCAAATAATCGTAGGTCCCTAAAGTGGCCAGCAGTCTTAGGAAATACAAACACTATTAGCCAGATCTACCACGTCTTCGTTAGACATATGTCCCCCTTGGTTGAGAATAGTACTGCAAACCATAGCTCTTGTCTGACAGAATCCCATGACCATTTAATTGGCCAGCTCAGTGAGATCCTGACTAGAGTGGTAAAAAGACCAAATGCCGCTCATAAATGTAAAAAAATGGGTAGTTCTTGGTATAATCAGGAATGCCGGAGAGCCAAATCAGATTTAATTACTGCAGTCCGGGAAAATTCATCAGACAATGTTAAAATCAAAAGAGCTCAGTACAAAAGAAGCTTACTTTCGGCCAAAAAAGAATGGGACGAGAGGGTATGGTCTGACCTGCTAGATGCTTGTAAGCGCAAAGATCAGACTTCCTTCTGGAGCCTTATTGCTAGAGGCACCAAAGGGGCCACTGAAACCAAAGATAGATTTCTAGAGGAAAGGACTTGGGTTAGGCATTTCTCTTTATTATATGCTTGTGCCGACCCAGGTGATAATGAAGACCGGGCTAATATGTACCTTGACTTGGCATTGCATGAAACCCCTCTTGTATTTACCTTGAACGAAACAATTTTAGCAATTAAAGCAGTTAAGCCAGGAAAAGCCCCAGGCCCGGACAGAATACCTGGGGACCTCTGGAAGCATGAGAATTACATTTGGGCTCCCTACATTAATTTATTATCTAATGAAATTGCTAGTGTCCCCGAAACTTGGAAGGGGCAGAGATTGTAACATTATTCAAAAAAGGTGATAGGTCGAATCCCTCGCATTACCGTCCTATGAGTTTGATTGACGTGTTACAAAAATTTTTTGCCCGCCAACTTCTTAGCCGTCTTGCCTTATGGATCGATGACCATTCTATTTTTACGAAGTACCAGGCTGGTTTTAGACCAAAAATAGGCACAGTGGACCATGTTTTAAGATTTTTATGTTTAGTCTGGAAATATACTTTTATAAGGAGCTCCCACATATATGTGGCTTTCGTCGACTTGAAAGCAGCCTTCGATATGGTTCCAAGGGCAGACCTATGGAAGACACTAAATATTATGGGCATGCCCGGAAACATTCTACAGTTACTAATTAGACTGCATGAGAATAATTATGCACGAGTCAGATGGGGACCAAATGGGGAGCTAAGTGAGAAAAAAAAATATCCAAAGGGGTTAGGCAAGGGTGTGTAATGGCACCTACCCTATTCTCCCTTTATGTTAACGATATTCCCGACACCCTCTTGGGCTGCGAGCATGACTCTCCCAAATTGTGTGGTGAAGTCGTTCCGGCATTGTTATTTGCAGACGACACGATTTTAATCTCTCAGACACCCAGAGGACTTCAGAACCTTTTAAATAAATTTAGTTTGTATTGTCATGACAGGAAATTGGAAATTAATTCCTCAAAAACAAAGGTCATGACAATCAACCCTCATAAAGGTTTTAACAAAGTTTTTAAAATAAATGAAGAAATTATTGTAGAAGTCCCTAATTTTAAATACCTTGGTATTATTTTAGATAGCAAAATATCATGGAAAACTCAACTAGAAAATGCAAAACTGAGGTTGACTCAAAACCAGTTCCCGATTCTAAAAAAGCATAGGAATAGTCATTTTAAATCAGTTTCACCGGCCATTGAATTATTTAAATGTAAAGCACAATCATCCTCCCTCTATGGAGCGGATCTATGGGGTTATGCACTGAAGGATACCTTTCTAGAATGTGAGAATTCCTTCATCAGACAGCTCCTAGGTGTACCTGGTTCCACACCATTGACCCCCGTACTGTGGGACCTCAATTTTCGACGCACAGATGATTATTCTTCTCTTCGCCCGTTGCTTTACTGGGTCAGTCTGTGGTCTACAGAGGAGCTGGTAGACTACAGAGAAGCACTGAAAGAGATAATGGCTATAAAAAATATCACCTATTTGCCATGGTTAGCGTACGTCGAAAAATGGTTTGGAAAACTGGGGCAGACCCAGATTCGCTCACTAATAGCTCAAAAAAGCTTCTGAAACAAAGGTACTGGGAGTTTATTAGTGATTCAGTGTTAGCCAACCCCAATATAGGAACTCTGACTTCAAAATTTTTTGAAGTAAAAATGAATATGCAACTAGAGCCCCTTATGGATGAAATTTACCCCCCGTTGGCTAAAAGTCTATATCTAAAATTCCAGTATAGCATTTTGCAAATGAGGGACAGGACAATCAAATGGCACTGTAATAAGGGTGCAAATAGGAATACTGATTCAGTTTTATGTGAGCTTTGTGAAATGGGGTTGAAAGAGGATGAATCTCATGTTTTATTTATATGTCCTGCATATCTTAACGCAAGGAAAAAATGGTTAAAGCCCATATGCAAAATGTTAGGCCTTCGCCATATTGGGGTTGGGCTTAGAATTTTTAAGGGAGACACCTCTCAACCGATAGTGTTCAGTCTGAGCCGTTTCCTCTTATGTGTAGCCTTGATCAGAAAGAGAAAAGGTCTTAAAATCTAATTTTATCTACCTTTGTTCTGCACTATCGCTGGTTAGAATTGAATGTATAAGTTAGGTGCAGAGGTAAAATGAATTGGTTAGTTTAACATGATATTGTTTGCTAAATGATAAAGTGTTGCTTGTTTTTAGTGATCCTGGTGCTTGTTTTATATAGAAAATATTTTATTGTTTTATTTTGTATACTTACTAAGTGATCTCGTTGGATGAGGCAAGCTGACTATGATGAATTGTCTTCCAATTAAAAAACCCTCAGGGAAATGTAATTACATACTTTGTATTATTTGCTATAAGAAAAAACGTGCTGCTAACTGTACCCAAATTTAACTGTGACTTTGTATCCGCTTGTATTTTATTAATTATATGTATTGTATCTTATAAGGTTTTTTTAACCGAATAAAGATTGAATTGAATTGAATTGAAAGAGAGAAAAACGGACATTAACACGTGGGAGAGACACACACGACAGGGGGGGCCTGAAGCCAGAGGCGCAACCACAGTCAAAAATATCGGGGGGGCTAGAAAAAAAATCCGGGGGGCTTAACTTCAAGGAAAAAGAAGAGTGGAGCTGCAGGGGCTGTAATGGGGGGACATCAAAGCCTCATTAACAAGCAAAATGTCTTTAAAAGACCTGTGAAGTACTCAGGTGCGACTGTGTGTGGGCCCAGGAAGCTATCTCATCCTAGCTGAAGCCCCGTTAGCCCAATGTGTGTTTTGCGCGCCTGCTGCATACTACACATTCTCTCCTTTCACAGATAACTTGTCGTTCTTTCGCAAACAAGCTTCTTTGCTCACCTTGTGCCATTGCCATCGTCCTTGTTACATAATCCATCGTGAAGCTCTACATCTAAAAGATATTAAAAGAAAGATGTTATTATTGGTAATTGTTACCATATTAATTTGGAGTTAGATAACATTGCGCTTTTATACACGTTCCTTTTGACATTTCTACGAACTGTTTGTATTGGTAATATTCCAGACATTTCAGCGATTATCAAAACGTTCCTGCTATTGTGAAAAAAATGTATACTTGTAAATTAATACACTATATAGCAGTGCGTTTGTGTAAAATACTAAGTCGTGTTTTTGTATCTAGTCTACTACAACCCTGACTCCCTCCGACGCGTACTCAAGCCTCACTGCTCACCTTTTCGTAGATAAGATCCCTTCTGCATGATGTAGTTAATTAATACACATGTGCTGAGTGAAAAGGGGACACAGGTCAATGGGCTACACTCATCTACAGAACACTGGCATTGCTTTTACACATGGGGAGATGCTAAGTTGCATGTTTGGATTTTGAAAGTGAGAATAGATTGCACTGTTGTGTCTTTCAAAGTTCAAACTAAGTTTGCTATGGGAGGGTGGGAGCCGCAAGACTTTTCATAGCAAACAGGAGTATCCGGGGAGTAGGCACCCCAGGACCCTGCAGGGACCGGCTCTGGGCATGGAGGTCTCCAGGGCTCTCGAGGGCACCAGACGGAGGGCCAACGAGCCTGTGTCACACAATACAGAAATCTCCAGGGGGTGGTTGTTCCCAGGGTTTGTGGTGCACACACTTTTAATTTTTTAGGGGGGGGCGTGGACGCGCAAGTGGCGCAAGGGGTTTGTAAATGTGGTAGAGTGTTTTGTTTTACTTTGCTTTCCTGATCCAGGGTAAATATAACGTTTTTTTTACAGCCAGTACCTTTCTGCCTGTTACCATAGTAACAGTTCATGGAACACTTGCATGAGAACAGAGGTTAGAAGTTCACCACAATATGTTGCTAATTGAAATAGTTACTGTGCTGGAGATTTATATTTTTTTCATAGGAACAGTTAGTCGTACAAGGAGTCAGTGGAAAAGTTTTGTTAGGGATTCCTTCCTGTTCGGGGCGTATTAGGGTAACGTGCTCCAAGCAGGACTTTACGAAGCTTAATGTTCATTGGCTGTGAAGTATTAAAAGTAGAAGGTGTGGCAGTCATTCCTTGCTCGTCTGTGGAACAACATTGGGTGGGAATGGTTCACAGTTGTCAGTGCATTTTCCAAAGGAGTTTGGTAGAAGAAAGTAGTAGAGGACAGGTTAGGAACACTATTAACTCTGTACAGTGCCCATAAGGTGGTGGAGAGGGATTTTGAGGGAAAATGTTTTTTTATATGTTTCAAGGGCCATTTACATAATTGTCGTGTGGTGTATAAATTAAGGCGGAAAAATGACAGTGTCTTGCGCTGTTTTGTTTTATCAAGTTTGTAGGTGACATACTTCTTAGGAGTACTTTTTACTTATAATGTGGTGTTTACTTTCCTGATGCGGAGGTGTGGTTGTGCAGCAAAAAATTCAGTCTAGGTTTTAAACTGTTTTTATTAAGCAAATACAAATAAACTTTCTTCAGAAACTGTTTCTGTATATATGAAAGGGTTGTCAATTAAAAATAGAATTTCATAAAATATCAGTTAAGCGTGGCTATATACATCTTTTTTTTGCTACAGTTTGTAAAAGTGTTGCCCCACATTCTTGCTGATGTAAGAGGGCATCAGTTACTTTTAGATATAGTAGAATAGAAGTGCTACAACAAACACTCCCGCACTACATTATCTCAGATCAAGAGAACAAGTAAAAAACAGTTAAATATAATTATTTCATATTACATAAAAATGGATGCATTATTATTTTTCAAATTTGTATTCTGTACAAGTCAAGAACCTGCTGTCGTAGTTATTATTATTATTATCATTAGGGAGATTTATAGAGCGCCTGGTTACGCGCACCGGCGTGTCCCCGCGCTATGATAAGTGGAAGTAAACAGTCCAAGCCAGCCTCAAAGTCGCCTACCTCCCGTATAAGTGAGTTTTAAGTTTTTTCCTGAAAATGGACTCTGAAGGCTCCACGCGTAACTCCAAAGGTAGGGCATGCCAATGCTTGGCGGCCAGATATCTAAAAGACCTCCCCCCCATTCGGGCCTTCTTTATTCTTGGAACCTTCAGTAACCCTGTACGGGAGGAGCGTAGATCACGCAAAGGCTCATAGCGAGTCACCAAATTCTGTAGCGGAGCGGGGGCTTTGCCGCTCAGGATGCGGTGACATGTAGAGAGTGCCTTAAACTCCACCCTTCTCCCGACAGGGAGCCAGTGTAATGCCTGGAGCGCTGCTTTAGAGGGAGATCTCTTAGGGAGCCTCAGGACTAAGCGAGCGGCTGCATTTTGCAGCACCTGGAGGCGGCCTATGGCCTTTCCCGTGGCCCCCAGATACAGAAAATTGCCATAATCTAGGCGCGATGTGACTAGGGCATGCACCAGCGTTCAGCACGCTGTAATAGGTAGGAGATCTAATACCTTCCTTAAGGTTTTCAGGACACCGAAGCATACCCCTGCCACCCGGCCAATCTGGGGGCCAAAGGCCAGGTCAACATCCAGCCACACTCCGAGATTTCTTGCTTCCTGACAGGGGACTGGTGTTTCTCCCAAGCAGGGAGGCCACCATGCCGACGACCAAGCAGATGGCCCTCCCCCCACCACGAGTACCTCGGTCTTGCTACTGTTTAGCTTCAAGCAGTTGGCGGACATCCAGGTTGCTAGTTCTTGCATGCAAACTCTGAAAATGTCTGCCGCAAGACCAGGCATACGTGAGAGGGAGATGACCAACTGCGTGTCGTCGGCATAGGACACTAAGCGCAGACCATGTCTTTCTACAATTGCCGCCAACGGGGAGACATAAAGATTGAACAAGGTCGGGCTAAGGGACGAGCCCTGGGGCACGCCCTGGCCTAAACTAATCTCCCTGGAATAGCAGTCACCCAAACGGACTTGAAAACATCTGTTTGTCAGGAAGGACTGGATCCATCCAAGCGCTGCTCCTGATACCCCTCCTTCATTCAGACACTGTAGCAAGATGGAATGTGCTACAGTGTCGAATGCTGCGCTTAGGTCCAGAAGGATCAAGGCCATAGTCTGGCCCTCATCCACACCCTGTCGTAAAGCCTCTACAGCCATAAGAAGTGCTGACTCCGTCGAATGTCGGGGACGGAAGCCAAACTGAGAGTCGTGGAGCAGGGAAGCCTCATCCACAAAATTCATCAGTTGAAGGTTCACAGTTTTCTCCGCAACCTTCGCCGTATATGGCAGGAGAGAGATGGGACGGAGATTTTCTAATTTTTCAAAGCTGATATTGGGTTTTTTCTGCAAAAGGAGTACCACTGCCCGTTTCCAGGCAATAGGTACAGTCTGGGTCTCAAAAGAGGTGTCAAGTAAATGACGGATGTAGGGCTCTAATACCTGCAGACTACCCATCAGCCGTTTGGGCGTGGTGGGGTCCCTCGGAGAGCCTGACTTTATAGATCCACAGATTCGAATGAGTGCCTCAGTTGGCGGGGTAGTGAATGTAGTCAGCCGTTGATCCCCCTACGCCTTGGCTGCCTCAATGAGCCCAGGACTCTTACTAGCCTGGTTAGAGAAGGTAGAATAGATCTTTGCTACCTTGTTGGCGAAAAACTCTGCTATTCGGTTGCAGCTATCCACCGAGCAAAGTTCTTCGGGGACTGCCATAGGCTTCCCTGCCGAGAGTGATTTATAAATTAAGAACAATTCCTTTGTGGAATTTTCGGCTTCTTTAATCCTGATGTCAATATACGTTGTCTTGGCCTTCCTGATCAATCTTTGGTAGATGCGTCTACTAGCTACGTAACCTGCTTTGGCTTGAATGGTGAAGGCTATCCTCCACTGTCTCTCTGCGCGTTTGCATGCGACCTCACGCTCACACCTCCTCACTATACCATGGCGCTGTTCTCTGAACACGGCCCCCCGCTCTCGCCAAGCCGAGCGGGGCCACCAAGTCCAGAGCCTCCATGATACGCTGGTCAAAATTAGTGTTGACTTCCTCCACTCCCTCCCCCCCTGGGTTGCCCTCCGCAACGAGCGCCTGATTGAACTTAATTTGGGAAAAGGCAGCCCATCTCCGCCTAGGATGTTTATGTGCAGACTGCTCCACTGGTCTGGCTCCCTGAATATGAATCAAAAAGGGAACAAACAAACTGTTCCGCTAATAAATCACATACTCACTAAAGAATATATAGGATGGTACTCTTATAATATAAAGTACAGGTCCTATATATTCTTTAGGGAGAATGTGAATAGGAACCACAAATAAGAATAGAATTTAGAAAATAACATTCAGAAATGTAGGGTTTATTGAATATTTAAAGTAACAAAGTATGCATGATAGCTATATTTTTGTGTTGTGCTGTATCGTAAAATATCTGATCAAGTACTTTTTAATATTTGAAAGATATATTGTAGATGGCACTAAAAAATCTTCCATTCCTCTTCTGTAGCAATAGGACAATCTGTTATAATATTACGATTGATACCATTGTTACAGTAAAAAGAAAAGGAAAATAAAGTTATGTATTTAACAGAACATCCATAATGAAATACTTTTGAGCGGTAATTATTTACTGAACTTCTTTTCTGCGGGAGGTGAAAAAGTTTGATCTTTGTGGTGACGGATCATAAACTACTCTGAGATCATGACGTTGAGAATAATAATATGTATATATTCTCACACCACATGATCACAAGGGGAAAATAGATTGAAATCTGCAAGCCGGTAAAGTTGCCTACTTATCGTTACTCTTTATGACGACGGATCGTGAACTCCACTAAGATCACCAAGACTGATAGTGTTATAATATACATATTAACAGTATGTGATCTCTAGGGGAAAACACATAAACAAGTGGAGGTTGGTGACGTTGATTGTAATGTTTAGGGTTTGCATCAACGGGTCACCAAAACCTCTTAAGCGAAGTACAGTGTCAATATTATAATATAAAAAGTCACTATATATAAGGTGAAAGGAGCCAGAAAAGGAGCAATGTTTGTTATAATCTATCTGTTTCTGAAAACAAGCTGCTGACGTTACAGAGAAAAAGCAAAAAACATTCAATAAAATATTTTTTTAGATATACATTTTTAAATATTGACAATAGCCGCAAATAGCCGCAAATTATAACTAAGTACTATGACTATGCCATATTGAAACAACTTACAACTCGGGAATATGTTTGTTGACGCAAAAAGAGAATCCGATGCTAGAAAACTGAACCTGCAACATAGATTGGCGACTCAGAAATAACTCGAAAAAACTAAACAAATTGTACAGTACGTGTGGTTTATATCGTTTTTGGTTGTTTAGTAGTCTATGAAAGGAAGCTGTGGGTCCGCCTATTTAGATGTCACGTTTTGCAGTTTACACGTGCTCACGTTTTAACTGTTTTTCTTCTGCACGTGTTCGGTAAAGTTAAAAACTGTGAAGCTGTAAATGTTTCGATTTCGATTGTCATACGTATAAGGTATTATTATCTACATACGTTGGAGAGTTTAAAAAGTGTTACTCGGTAAACTGTGTTCTTTGCATTTTCATGATTAAAAACATCTAAATAGAAGACATAAAAAATATCATTATCATTAGAAGAAAAAAATGTATTAATATTTGTTATTATTATGCTTCTTTATTAAAAATGGTACCATTTGTAAATCGTAAAACTATCCTCAGAAAGATGTGCTGACGCTTGGGGCGTTGGGAAGATTAATAAATAATAAATGCCCTTTTCTATGCACCTGTACACTTGGCTTTTAAACTTTCAATTGCCCAGTCTGTATTGTTACACTTCCAGCAAACACTCTGTCACTGTTGTTTTAGTTTGGTAGTGACTCATTCATTGGTATGTAGTAATCCATTCACTACATTAAAACACTAATGGGCACATATACAATAACTGGCATATCCCCAGGAATGTGCTAGTTATTGTGCACCGTGACACCACCACCATGGATGCACCATACTTACAATGCGGTGCACCATGAGACAAAAACGGCAGATGGCTTGGCGTAAGCCTACGGTGTGCTTACGGTGCTCTTACGATGCAAGTACGTATGACGTCCCGCCGCGATTTGCGTAGTTGCTTTTAAAAGTAATATACGTCTATTAAAAGTTAAAAAAAACTATTTTCATAATTATCTAGATAATGACTTCTCTTAGTGTGTACATTATATACTTAAACAATAAAAAACATTTGCGCCTTTCGCGTACGGGGTGCCGTAAATGACGTCACATGGAAGCGTTGATGCGACGCACAGAGTACGATTTGCTGTACAAAGTATGGTATGATCACCATACGCGTATGGTACGATTATCCCTAAAAAACTATAAAAAAGGAATTACATTGAATTTAATATTAATATATTGAAAAAAAACATTAATAAAAAATATTTTTCAATATACTTTTGTTATTATTTTACATTAAGAATATGAAATATAACTTAAAAAATAAAATAAATATAAATATGTATAAGAAAAATTCAGGAAATTAGTATAAAAAGAAAGAAATACAAAAATTAATCCATTTAAAAATGATCATTTGCAAAACCTTTGAAATTCACTGAAAAAACCATAGGTTTTACACACGTTGTAGTTAAGAATTAGCATTTAAAAAACCAGTGACATGGCCAGTAACATCAGTGTCATCAGTGATGTCATCAGTGATGTCATTTGAGATGTCATCAGTGATGTCATGAGTGATGTCACTGGCCATGTCATGAGTGATGTAATATGTGACGTCATCAGCAGTGCATTGCGGGCGCGTGAGTTATAGTTAGCTAAACTAAATATAACGGGGGAATTTCAATGGTTTTGTATGAGTGAAATGTCCAGCTAACTATAACATGTGTGAAACCTATGGTTTTTTCAGTGATTTAGAAACTATAGATAAGTAAGTTTACAAATGGGACATTACCAGCTGTGGTAAGGATGTTAGGTGCAGAGAAAGCATTTCTCCTTGTGTGTTGGGACACTACAATAGAACGTTTAGAGGCTTTTGGTTTCTAAGTCCAACTCACAAGCCAATTTGCAACTTATTTGTAAAAGCACAGTGTAGGTAGCTGGTTCTGTATATGGTATACCACTAGGTGGTTATACCCTACACTGAGTCCACAGATTCCCCCAGAAGTGTGTTCAATGCAAACCCAATATCCTATATTAGTAGCAGTGTAGACGAGCAGCCTAGGCCTAAAAAAAGATGAGTGCAAAACATCTATTATATATGCATGAGCAATAACTGACACCCGATTAAAAAAGGATATCTGCACCGATTTTCGATTTTATAATAAAAAGCTATGTTTGTGTTTTATTTTAAGACCAAGATCTTTAGAATAGGGTAAGTAAGCTTTTAAAGAGTAATACATTTCAATTTCAAAAGTTGACACATAGTACAATTTTCGAAGAGTTCAATGAATCCTATGGAGAAAAAAATAAAGCGGTTTTACAGGCAAGTACCCGACTTACAGTTCCAGTCTTCGGTACCATATGTCAGCAAGGGTCAGGTGAGCTCCAAAACTGCACCACCAAGTGCAGATGTCAAAGTCGGAGTTCGGCATAATGTTTTTAAATGGAGACTGAGAGTACTCTGAGCCACACTGCTTGCAGGTAGGTAGATCGGTTGCAGGAGTCAAGCTTTGAAGGTTAAGTTAAGTATAGGGAGCACAAAGCAGCACCAAACATACACCACCAGTAGCACAGGTTGAAGGGTGCAAATGTAGCATTGGGCGCCCAACGCTATTCAATAAAGGCTTTGCATTTAACAAAGGTAAGTAGGGATCATAGTGGCATTGTTGATTCAGCTCACCAAGTTCCAGGGGCTTCAGGTGCAGGTGTGCTTTTGGTCGTCAGAGTCTTCTTACCGGAGCCGGTCATGGTGAGATGTAGCGTCTGGATTCAGGCTGCAGGTGTCGTTGTGGAGTTCAGGATTTATCAGCCAATGCTAGACTCAGGATCACTGATTAACCTTTTCTGAAATAGTGGCCTTCCTGGACACAGGCCGGAGGTATTGGGTGCAGTGTGGATCATGGATCTAGAGGGGACCAGAGTCCATGATGTTGTTTCTTTGGTGGACAGAGCCACTGTCCTCTGGGTTTCTGGTCTTCTTCAGAGGCTGGAAGTCTTCCTAGGGTTTGTGGAGGTCACTGACTGCAGAACGGGTAAAGTTTCTTTGAAGGATTTTTGAGGGCTTCAGACAAGCTGTAGGGCTGGTGACATGTCAGTAGGTGTCTTCAGTCTTTGTCTGCACAGCTTCTTCTTTGTCCGTTTTCTTCTTTAGTCGACAGAAACCAGTAGCCAGGTCTGTGGAAGTCATCTATTCACAGCGTTTTAGGAGAGTAGCTGGTAGGGTAAATTGTCACCTTACCTGGAGAGACTACACCCTCAATTGTGCCTCCCTACTGTGGAAAGGGGCATACATCTAGCCGAGATAATAGGGGTCTCCCCATCTTGAAGAGGGGGGGAACTGAAAGATATGCTTCACCTCGCCTCCCCCACCTTAATGGTGGAGTTGGCACACCTCATGATAGTTTTCCGGCCCAAAGGCGGGGTGAATATGCCCAGACATGGGTCACTTGCTTGCTTTGCCACTGAGTTCACGATAGCCTGGCAGATATGGGGTGTTACCCAGAAAATGGTCCCAGGAGGCTTGTTTCTGTTCCAGAGAGGACACAGCTTGGTAGTTTGGGCTGGACTTTTCCCATGAGGAGCCGTTTCAAGGCTGATTTCCATATGGCTGGGTCCAACCTGGGGTGGCTGTAGGGAGCAAAAGAAGAATGGATTTAACCCAGATCTCTTGACTGAGGATGAATGTTTGATTCATTCAGCATTCTGTCCATCATTTGTTGCCACAGGGCATTATGAAGGCAGCAGGCATTTAAAGCTTCCCCTCCGAGAACTGTGCCCATCCTGGGAGAGGAGGTGCGGCATCTCTGCCCATGATGTACATTGTTTCTGGTCCTAGAGAGAGGAGGCTCTCCACCCAGGGGTCCAGAAACATGGCTGTGTGTGACAGGCTGCCTAAAGGTGGTCAGTGAGCATACCAGGGTCAGTAGGTCTTCTGGGGGCATCGCTGAAGTGCCCTCTGAGTACATGTTTTAATCAATCTCACACTGGCAACAGTGTGGATTTACTACAAAGAGTTGTGTGGTACCAAACACTTCTGGTTTCAGTGAGGCATCATGGTGCTGGGGTGCTCAATTTGTTGAGGTTCCAGGTCAGGTACTTCTAATGGCATCGCTGGCACTAACAAAATTTAAGAATTGACTTAAGTATTGCAGGAGGATATCTACTCATGCGGATAGGCTCTCACCTGTGGTATAGTGCACCCTTCCTTAGGCTGGAGGCCTGCTAGAGGGATGACTTACCTATATCTCCAGTTTGGACTCGTTGGATTGGTGCCCAGGCAGGGTGCCTGCAAGCTGCAGTAGGAGTGGCATGGTTCTGGTGAGAGGGTCCCAGGGGACCCTCTTCGGCTTCCAGCTTTCAGTGGAAAACAGTCAATGCAATCCTATGGAGAAAAATTTGAATATAGGTTTGCAGGTAAGTAAACCGTTTTACGGTTTGAGTTTCTGGCGTTAGAACAAGGGCTCCCCCAGGGTCAATGATGCACTTAAAGAGTATCCTCAGTCGTACTAGGGTCGCCGGGTTCAGAGTGGTGAGATCCAATATTAACCTATAGGGCTAGGGGAACCGTAGGTTAGTGGCTGCTCACGAGAAGGCCACTGGGTTGTGGGAGCAAAGCTTCTAGGCTTAAGCTCAGTGAAAGGTGATCAAAGTTAGCACACAAGGTGCACCCACAGCTGCACGGGTGCTGGATCGGTGTTGGGTGCCCACTTGTTTTCAATGGGAGATCTCCTGTGGGAACAAACATTGCAGGTTCGGACAAGGAGACTTCCTGGAGGTGACCAAGGGATGGAGAGGTAGGTTTGGATGCTGCGGGTTGCCTGGACACCGTTGTTTGGGCCACCCAAGGCCGTGGGGCGTCTGGTGCAGAGGTGTATTTAGGCATCAGGTCTCTTTACCAGCTCCGGTCACTGACTGGGGACCCTCCAGATAGAGGCTGTAGGAGTTGTCAGGAGGCTTGAAGCAGGTCAGGGATCACCAGATCCCAGGTCAGGATTGCTGGACGGACCTCCTCATGGTGTTGGGCCACTCGAAATTGGGCCGTGGGCTTTGGGTGCAGAGTATTGCACACTCACTTATTCAGCCAGAGTCTGGTTCTTCAGCAAGTCTGGTGCTCATGGGAGACTGAGTCTTGGTAGGGAAGGCAGGGCAGGTCCTCCTAGCTCTGGGGAGCTGCTTGCTACAGGACACCCCAGGATTCCACTGCTGCAGGTAGAGGTGGGGACAAGCCGGTAGGTGTCTTCCTCTTCTTATTTCAGCAAAGCTCTTCAATCCTTCTCAGGAGGCAATGTTTGGGGTTGCCCCTAAATACTATAATCAGGGGCATTTCAGGTAAGTACAGGTCAGGACCATTAAGTCCCTCCCTTTGGGTGGGTACACCTACTAATATGCCACTCTCCAGTGAGTGGGGGACATAAGCATGACTCTGCTTAGCTGGGTCCCCCGATTTTCAAGATGGCGGGGATTAAGAGTTGTGATTCATCTTGCCTCCCCCACCTGAAGGGTGCGATTGGCAAAGGTAGGCACAACTCTGCTCCTATCTTGGTTTTCCTGCTGCTTCTCCTTCCAAAAATGGGGCTTAGGGACCAGTTTACTGGGAGCAGCAAATGGCTGTGTCAGCTCACAAAGGTAGAAAGCCTTTGAGGCTTCCTATTCCTGGACCCTGCCCATCCTGGGGGAGGAGGCTTGGCACCACTGCCCAGGATATATTTTGTTCCAGGACCCCAAGAGCGGGAGGCTCTCGACCCAGTGCTCTAGAAACATATCTGGGGGAGACGGCTGGTGAGCAGCTACGCAGCAAGGACACTAGAGTTTTGTCTTTTTCAGGGGGCATCTTTAAGTTTTCCTCTGGGTGCATTGAGCATAAGATTCCCTCATTGGTATCAGTCCGGTTTTAATTTGCTGAGAAGTTTGATTCCAAACTTCCCAGAAGTCATTATGGTGCTGTGGAATTCGTAATGAAAAACTCACACAGCACATGCTCTTTACGGCTTTACTTCACTTACAATGTGTAATAATGGACTTTGCACTCTAGGGGTACTGGGCTCATGCACTTGTACCCTCACCAGTGGTATAGTTCACCAAGCTAGAGGGGTGTCTTACCTATACCATAGGCAGTGGGTTGTAGCCATAGCACACAGTTATGTGTGCCATCTTGACTCTTCACATTTTTTTCTGCACCAAAACATGCAGTTTGCAAGGGCAGTGTGTGTGTTCAGCTACAGTGCTTCTCAGGGTGATACAATATGTGTTGCAGTCCTTAAGTCCTTCGTTGGTCAAAGTGCATTTTGTGCCCATGGTACCTTTTACAGGGGACTTACATGTAGTCGGGGGGTGCCAATTGCAGGTGCAAAGATACGTTTTAGAGAAAAACACAAGTCCTGGGTACCTGGTTGGCAGGAACCCAGGGCACATTTCAATCAAGGGGCATCAACATCAGGCAAAAAGTGGGGGGGGCAACCGTGCAAAAAGGGGGACGTTCCTACAGGTAAGCCTATGCAAAGTTTAGGTGAAGAACTACACAAGGCTGTTCATTTATCTCCAATTTTGTTTTCACTCTTTAGGGTACCCCTTCCAATAGCAGTCCAAGGAAATAGACAAATAGCAGTAGCTCAAGATGAAATGTCCAAAATCAAACAATACGCAGATGACATTATACTACTCTTGAAACCTGGAAATATTGCAATAAATCAAGTGTTGGGGTATTTGACCTATTCCAACAATTAGGATGATATAAAATTAGAACTAAAAAACAGAAAACCTGGGATTTAATTTTCTGCTGGAAATGCTACCAGCTATAATTCACCATGTATTGATCAAAAGGCTGTATAGATATTTAGAGATGTATGCGTCTACAGACTTAGGAACCTTTATGATCTGAATTATGCACCTTTACCGAAAAAAGGGGAAATCTTAATAAATGTGGTCAGTATTGCCATAGTCTATTCTTGAATGTGTGTCCTTGATTAGGATGGCATTATGTTTGTGAATGTGCCTTGTGTTCTTTATTTAAAGTTTTTTAAGAAGCTTGAAAAAATGTTAATTTGGGAAAACAAAAGTCCCCTTTTTGCACTGTCCACTTTATAGCTACTAAACCATGGGAAGTAAAAAGACTTTGGGCCAGATGTACGACCCTAAGTTGCATGTGCAAACGGGTTTGTGATCCGTTTGGGCAAGCAAAATGTTACAGGGCGATGTACAATTCCTAATTAGCAAGTTGCAATTTATTTGCAACCCACTAATTAGGAATTGCGAGTCGCTATTAAGAAGGGGCCTGCCAAGGGTGTCCCTTCCTAATAGCAAGTGTCTACCCTAGGTCAGAATGTTTTGCAACAGGAATTGCAATCACAAAGCACTTGCAAATTACTGCCCTCTTCAAGAGGGTGGTAATAGAGTTGTAAATCGGAAGGGGTCCCCACAGGACTCTTCACCTTTGTGACTAGCTCCAAAAATATTTTTCAAGGGCAGGCAGTGGTCCCAGGGACCACTGCCTGCCCTCAAAAAATGAAACGAAAATGTTTCTTTTTTCTAAAATGCATCCTGTTTTCCTTTAAGGAAAACAGGCTGCATTTAAAAAAAAAAACCTGCTTTATTGAAAAGCAGTCTCTGACATTGAGGTCTGCTGAGTGCAGCAGGCCACCATCCCTGGGAGGGCCAGCCATTCCCAATGAAGTTGCAAATTGCGAGTGGCTCATTAATATTCATGAGCCTCGCATTTTGCGACCCCATTGGGAATCGCTAACAGTGTCTGTGACACTGTAGTACTTTTGTTTTGGCGACTCACAAATTGCGATTCGCAATTTTTCGCAATTTGCGAGTTGCAAAAGCAAATGGTCGTACATCTGGCCCTTCTTTATTTACAATTGTACTTTTTGCTGCATTTGCAACCCTATGTTCAAGATTTGAAAAAACTTGTGAAATGTTTACAAATATGCTTTCAGAACAAAAGCTTGATAATGTGATACACATGCCAGAGTACCCAAAGAAAGTAAGACACAAGACTTTGATCTGGCTTTCCAGAAGGGAAGTGCATGCAGTTTTTAAAGAAATTTGGCATTTCTATAATAAACATGGGAAGCAAATTAAGTGATTTGGAATCAGCAATAAGATGTCTCCTCATAAAGAGAGAAATTGTTAGTTAGGATAGGATAGGTATAAGCAAATTAAATTGTGTTTTGATTATGGTTATTGTTCTGTTAGAGTAGTTAAAGACTAAATAAAATGCAGGTAAGGAACTCTAGTGGTCATACTCTAAGATAAGGACCGTGTTACATAATTTTGTTAGAAAAAATATTTTTCCAAAGAAAATAACACAGTATATGAGTTGTTCGAGGATGTAGCGAAAGTTATATTAGGTCACTGGTGTAAACAGTTATTAGAAACATCAGGGTAGGATGTTTTCAAGAAAATAACTAAAAAATGGGAAAAGGAGACAGAGGTCTAAATTTTAAATAATTTGGTGGGGGCAAACTTTTGATGGATGCAATTTTTTTTCTAAATGGTCACTATACAGAACCCCAGTATTTTAAAATAAAATCAACAAAAAAAAAGTTCCCAATGTTCAAGGTATGCAATGTATATGCGGAGTTCGAATCATATCATGGGACTGTGTCCAAAAATAGTACCATTCTGGAAAGAGATTTATTTATATGTTGGATGAGAAATTGGGTAGAACAATAAGGTGGGATCAATTGGAACTAATGATAGGATACTCAGATGAACCGGTGGGTCTCTCTTCCAGTGAAAAAAATACTATTTTATAGCCTATATAATAGCAAGATCACAGATTACATTATGTAATGGAGGAATACAGATTTGAAATGTAGGAAACATGGGGGAATACATGCAATCAGAATAGGATATTTATTTAAAAAAGATTGAAAACGATTGGCAATGTTTTGTGTAAACATTTTCATGATGAATGCACTTTATTACTTAGATTGTACGAAAATAGGTAAGTGGAACTTTCTCTTTTTTCTCTTTTTTCATTAATAAGTTCTGGTAACGCTAATGACATGTACGCTTGATGTTTATCATCATCTAAGTGATTGATGATTTGTATTTTTCAAAACTCCCTGAGTAAATACATGAATAAAAGAGTAAGTCAGTGATTGGATAGATGAGGCAGGGCATCGATATATGTATGAATGAGTCAGTGAAACCATATAAATGCAGATGGTTTTGAAATGTAAACACTTTGGGGTAGATTTACAATAAACTAACGCAGCGTGGTGCAGCAAGTCATTTTGCTGCACTGTGCTGCCTGAGTTTGGAGGCACAGGGATGTGACATATTTGCAACACTATGTTGCATCTCTGTGCTTCTCCCTGCGCTGGGGCTCAAACTGCTGCCATGCACCGACGCATGCACCCTTGCACCATGGTGCAAGGATGCCTGTGTCACGGAGATGTTTGTTTATGTTCAGGAAGGGTTCCCTGCATAGCACTCCGACACATTTAGGATTTCTTGTAAATCTGGAAATGTGTCTGGTTCAATGGGTGTGGCATGGGAAAACCCACAGCAACACCAATCGAATGCTCCTTTCACGCAAAGTGCTGCATGTAAAGGGGCTGTATTAACAAGGTAAGCAAAAGAACAGGAAAAGCCACCCAGGGTGGCTTTTCCTGTCCTTGAAAATATGGGGCAGAAAATGTTGCTTGAAAGCCGCCCCTTTGTGAAAATGCAAATAATTAAGAGAGGAAAGACAAGGAAAGAGAGAGAATTAGAAAGAGAGTGTTGGGCTGGAATTTCACCATGGGAGAGGGGATGTTTCTATAATTAAACACCCTCTGCTACTGTACTTTATCACATGTCACAATAAACATTAAAAACAAAGCTACTAGAAGTCAAACAAGCATGACAAGATAGATGCTTAGTAAATAAACAGCATGAAGCCAAGAGCAAGCTGCAATGAAACATTTAAGGAATATTTTCATAGCTTACTGTCTGAGACATTCCCTGCCAGGTTATGATGTTAATGTTTGTAATATATTTTGGTGATTTTATACTACTTTCTCACTGTCTTTTTTATTATCTTCTACATCCATTTCATTCATGCAGGTCGATATATAAGTGTTTTGTGTCTTAAGGGTGTCCTTGTAAAATTGAATAATGCAACTGTGCGATGTTACTTCTTTTCATAAAGCATTCTACATAAAGGGCCAGATGTAGGAGCCCAAATACCGATCGGTAACGGCCGATTTCGGCCGTTACTGACCGGTATTTAGGAATTGGCATGTAGGGGCCATTATTTTACAGAATCGGTAAATTTAAAACTCAATATTGTGGTAGGAAGACAGAGACTGAGTTAAAAAAAAAAGAAAGAAAAAATCAGTGCATTAAATATTGACTTTTATACTATCCCAGACAATAATGTATGCCTCTTAGAGGCACCACGTCACAGGAGTGCAAGTGAAGCACAACGCCTTTTTACTAGGAGACTTGCCTTTCAGGTCTTAGCCCAAGGGGTCAAAGTGACATTAGATAAATTAATCAGACACATTCATCTGTGTCAAAAAGGATTTACCATATGAAGTGGTTAAGCCATGTAACCCAGCAGAAGACAACATATAAAATTACGTCCTCTGGCCGCAAGGCGACCGGGGGCGGAAAAGCGGCGGACGGTCTTTCCGTCTGCCTAGGTCTCCCCCCCCCCGCCATACTAATAGGGCGGGGGGGGAACTGGTGTAAATGTAAATGTAAATGTATGTGTCTTGTAAAGCGCACTGCTGCCCTGAGGCGTCGTGGCGCTGTAGACCGCTGGGGAACCCGTCCTGGCTATCCCTGTGAGATGGTCCCTACTGGGTATCTCCAAGGTGAAACCAGGCAAACCCGGCAAATGTGGGGGGCCGTTGTAGAGATGAGGCAAGCTAATGCCCAGAGTAGCCGAGTGTGATCCCTGGTTAGAGTAGGCACCGAGGTGAGAATTATCGAGTCCGCTGACCCTGGTCCACGACCCTGCCGCGTCGGGAATTGAACCCTGGTCCCGGGCCATTCTCTGCTTCCGGGTCTGCCGCCTCTACCCAGTGAGCCACACCACTCCATGGTGTGGAGGTCGGGCGGATTGCACCCGCCAGGCTGGCGGTGGATACCACCAAACTGGCGGGGGCAATCCGCCCGACATCATAATGGACCCCTTGATGCGGTCTGCTACTAGTTGTTACCACAGCAACACCAATGTAAGTGTATTGCTTTTTAAAACAACACAATGGAAACGTTTTTATAGCTCGAAAACAAAACAAACTACTGTAAAAAATGAAATGCACCAAAAAAGTGCCCTCTTCATCATATCTATTTGTTGGGATTAGGCAGAAGCGAATTCAAAATAAGCAGCCTCCACAGACACTCACGTAGTACCGCCCCAGTGTCACATAAAATGCAGGCGCAATTTGTTATTACAATTAACAGATTGTATAGAATGCGGAAATGGGTCAGCCAACAGGATGCTTTAGAAGGGTGGCGCGAAGGACTGTTGTTAATCTGCATTTTAAAATCAGTGTATGGCCACTAGACATAGAGATTGGTGGACTTTTGGGTCATTTTTTGGGTGAGATTATGAGGTCGGTGCCACTTTAGGCATTACCAGCTGTTGGTTAACCTTCAACCCATTACACGTCTTGGTCTTCAGCTCAAAAGTGTAACTGTTGGGCAGGCAAATAATGATCATTAATGCCCTTTTCAGAGGGCACACAGCACCGCCAACCCTATGTGCAAACAGTAATAACCGTGTATTTGTAGGATTTCCATGTAAGCAAAGTGTATTGCTACATCCACAGGAAAAGCTCCTGGTAGACAGGGGGTACAATGTTGTAATGTGTACAGGGATGGCTCTCTTCCTATGTGTGGTATTTGCTTCATTCTTCTTCAAATACATTAGCCATACAAATTCAACAATCCAACACAGCTCAGTGGGTTGAGCGCCCACTGCAGATATTTGCACATAAATTGCAGGTCACATGTAGAATTATGCAGGACCAAACTACCTTTCAGTAAATACACCCTGTGAGCACTTATGTAAGGCTCAATGTGAATATTCCATTTATTTACCTTATATTTCTATGCCAGGTTTTCACGCACATGTCCGCCCGAGGGCTTCTGGCACTGGGTCCTGGTGGATAGCTCCTGGCACAGTGGAGGTCTTAAATCGAAATAAGTGAATCTTAATAACAACATTCATAATTGAGCGCTTCACCATTTATGAAAATTTAAAATGAGAGGCGCTACTTTTAGTCAATGCAACGGTACTCAACTTTCAATTTAAGGAGGTTTTAAGGTTAGGTCATCCTGGTCTGGATTGAATGTTAACACCTGCAGACTGTGGCGATGTCAGCAGTGAGCGTTTAACTGAGAGACTCGTTACCTTTGTAGAATGTAAATAATCACTCAGAGAATTAGTGCAAAGTGGTGGTATGTTCCAGAATGAGGGTGCAGGAACAGATAAAGCTCCGCCTCCAGCCGCCATCTCCTAAAGTGGACCTCCCACCACTGGCTGACATCAGGAAGGTACGTTTCATGCCCTTAAATTGGGAAAATGAAACCGATCAGGTTGAAGGCGCACAGACCGATGTATGACGTTACAACGCATACTTTTACAACGCCTACATTTACAACGCGGTTTTTACCACGCATACCATTACAACGCATAGCGCTTTGGGGTGCTGGATAGTGAATAGTTTAATTTACTATTCCAACTCCAGTCCCCGTGGATAGTAGGGAAGGTTATTGGATAGTAAATTAACCTATTCCCTATCCTAGAGCGCCCCCCAGAGCAATGCGTTGTAATAGTTTGCGTTGTAAAAGTTGCGTTGTAATGGTAGGTCGTTGTAAAAGTTTCGTTGTAAAGGTTGTATACCCGCACGGACATGCGCGCAGGATCCAGAATGGTGCAGACATGTGAAAGGCATGTCTTGGAGGCTGCCCCCTGCAGGGATTGACGATGGCAGCTGCATGCATTAGCACATGTCCACCGCTCAAATTAATTTCATATTTCCCTAAACTAATTCACCACTAATCCTTTTTGGGTTCTGGAGTAGCCTGTTACTCATCAAGGGTAGTGGGCGCTATATAAATGCAAATACAATTACAATTAGTAACTGGAGTCCTGTTAAAGGTGCTGGCAGTGTAACATGCCTGCAACTCATGGACTGCAGAACATAGAACATGATGATGAATATGAATCAAAAGTAAGATGCTTGAGGGTAGATACTTGAAGGATCTCCTACCTTCTGAGAACTTGATTGTACAGAAACCTGCAGCGCCTCACCAGAAGCAACCGGGAAAACACAGGACTTGGCAGAGGCAGCATAGAAGCCTGCAGCCTCCTCCAATGGAATGTCTCCTCTCCAGCCCACCTTTAGGCCGGCATTTAATGGCAGCAGACATTCCCCAGGGCAGGATCCTACAGCCAGTTAGGGTTCAATAAAGAAGCCATGAAATGTGTGCTCATTAAAAAGTTGTGAGCCTGGTCCCAAAGCTAAAATGTTTCTGATGTAACAAGACACACACTTTGGAGTCTTTTGGGACAGGCCTCACAAGTGAATTCAAATGTTTTTTTTCTGTTTTTGTTTTGGTCTTGAGCTTGTTCCAAACTTTATGATTGTTATACATACTTCCCAAAGTTTTCTTCTTGAGTCGTTTCACATTAAAGTTAGCAGGTTATGCCTCTCTAAGGTTTTTTCATTAGAAACCAGAGTCCACATCGATTCAGTCTGAAAGCCAAGAGAAAATTGTTTCAAATGTAATTAAAAAAACGCACACACATACTTTTTTGATACCAACAAGCACAAACGAAAAAACATTGGAAGTTAATGGCAAAAACATATTTGAAAATCTAGGACATAAACAAATTGAGAAACGCCGTAGTCTAAAATCAGGCAAAAATATGTATCTAATACTTTGCTTAAGAGAAAAGAGCTTTGCACACTCCAACTGAAATAGTGTGTGTGTGGGTATGCATTTATCATAAAGGTACATTTAAACATTTGTATGGACAAATACTCATAGATGTATACTCATCTTCACTGCATGTTGCTTATCAACATCTAATGTGAAGATCAAGGTGGCAATTTATATTTTGCCAAAGAGGGTTTATCTACCGTAAATTTGTGGAGCTCCCATTCTATGAGACTTGCATTTCCCTTTTGCTTTAAGCTTTATTCTGAATGCCCCACTGTAGTGTCAGTTTATCTGTGACTTAACGTGTGCCCCCCTCAAATTTACTTCTATGGACACCAGGCTAGTGTTATAAAAAAAACACATAGAGAAAATAATGCATATGTATGTGATGGCCCACATAGGCATGGGTAATTGATGTATTGCGTAATAAACAGGGTCTCTTGAACTGTGCAATTCTGCAGCCGCCTTGTTTTACACATTATTATGGATTTGGCGCATTTGCTACATAACTCTTCAGCTGCTTCATAAGCTACCAACTTTAGCAAAAAACATTGTTTCTATCTGAAACAGTTGTTTACAGCTTAAATTTTTCAAAAGTTACTAACACCTCAGCTACACATGTTGGGTGCAGTAAATGGCCCTACGCAAACGTTGACTGGTCATCTTTCTGTTGCTTGTGGTAGAAATTAGGTCAACCCTTTGCCCAGGCAGTGTTAATGTGTTAGAAAATTACAAAAAGATGAAGTAGTTCCACGACAGAATGTGCCACATTTTATTGCATACCATGCCTTTTCTTGCCTCTTAATTTTGTCAACCCTGCCACATAATTTGGTCCTTCAATGCTGCATAATTCCAGAAGCCCTGGTAACACATTCAAATTACTAGTTGAGGGGTTCACATTTAGTGTAAGAGATACTGTTACCTTTCCAATGCCGCTGCTTGGATTAATTTAAATCACATGTCTAGCATTTATACCTTATGAAATTTCCATGGTTCTTCAGTGAGACAATAAACATGTCATTGTAACCCTAGGAAGCTGTCAATAGACCTTTGTCATGGGGGATACCTCAGGGTCTGGCATTTTGAATTACATCATGTTGCGTTCTGGGGTATATAGTTTAATTTTAAATGCCTCAAGATGTAGGGTGATATTGGCTAAAAGATAAGCAATCTTCAAGACTCTCTGAAGGGTACAACCCCTTGACAGCTATGGTAATCAAAGTCAGTAAGTTGTTAGGAACTGTAAGAGTATGCCTGAGCTCTTTATCCTGCTTTGGAGTCACTTGAGCACAAGGCTGTCTTAAAGCACCCACTACAGCAGCTTGAGCAGGCTCTTGGTGGCTGACAATAACCTTTAATCTGTGACCCAGGGTCACAAGACAGACACTAATACACATTACAGGAAAGAAGACAACATGACAGAGCTGTGGGGTGGGGGTAAAGGGGTTCCAAAACAGCCAAACTCTTGACTGACAGAATTAAATGGAAATTATGAAAGTTGAAGAGAGGGGAGTCAATCATAGTGAGAGAACGGGAAGGAAAAAGGTATAAGATTGCAAAGAAGTGTAATAGATTTTTCAGAAAGAAAGGGACCATTATTCAAAAGGACTAACAAATGGAAGTAAATAACTGAAGGAAGAAATGAGGCGAGAATGAGAGTATGAAACAGATGGATAGGAGAAAAGACAAAAAAATGGTTAAAGTATATAAATAAGAATAGTAAGAAGGAACGTAGGAATGAGCGATGCAGGAAGGAAGAAAAAAGATAGGAAGAAAGTGCATCAAATAGGAAGGAAAGAAGAAGTGTAAGGGGAAACATCTAAAAATGGCATAGAATAATGTAAGAAAAGAGAGAAGGATGGACAGTGATAGGATAGTTAAAAATGAAAAATAGTGATGAGGAATAGGAAAGAGGAGGTAAAGTGTGAAGCAAGAACAAAAATATAAGAGGAATTTGAGACATTGAAAGAATAACATAGAGAAGAAGACACGATCAAAGGAGAAGAAAAAATAAATGACTGAAAAAGAAAAAATGCATAGAGGATGAAAGCTAGAAAGATTAAATAAGAAAGGAATGAATTATCGAAAATAGTAGCTGTTCGGTCAAATTTGTTTAGAAGTTATGCCTTAAATCCATCATCTGCACCTTTTTTTCAGCAGTGAAACAATTCCCATAGAAATAGATGGGAACCTTCACTTTTCTTGCTCGTTGAGCGCCATGTTGTCCGAAGTGGGGTTGACATGATTCTTCTGTACTCCCTTGCTTGTGCATATGTGCACCTGTAACTAAATACACTGCCAGCTTCCAGTGCAGGGGATGTTGAAGTGCAGTGATGGAAGGAGATGGGAATTCCATTTGCAGAGGAACATTTTGTCCTCAGCTGGGAGGAAGTCATTGATCCTCAGAGAAAAAAGGTGACCAGCCAGAGTTGGAGGCTGGCAGAACCCAGAACTGGGTATGTAATTTCTACCTAATGCAGTTGGGCAACTCAGATCAACTTTGTGACCTGTCGCAAGATGATCACTCACCGGCAGCATGATCAATGTCCAAGATTCCTTATAAAGACCATCACTTCATTGCTTTGTTCACCGTAAGTGTGGCAGGGTATGCTCAGACGTGAGTCCCTTGTTCACTTGGCCACTTGATTCAAGATAGCCTGGCTGATGAGGATTATGAATCCGAAACCGGTCCCAGGATGCTTGTTTCCGGTCCAGGGAAGACATGGCTTGGCAGTTAGGGCTGGACTGTTCCCATGAGGCACAGGGTCAGACTGATTTGCATATGGCCATGTCTGAACTGGGGTGGCTGAGTGAGCTAAATAATGGTGATGGATTAAACCCAGATCAGTTGACTAGGGGTGAGTGTTTGATTTGCTCAAACGCTCCGTCCATCATCCCCTTTTGTATTGCTTTGTTCACCCTAAGTGTGGCAGGGTATGCTCAGACGTGAGTCCCTTGCTCACTTGGCCACTGGATTCAAGATAGCTTGGCTGATCAGGATTATGAATCCGAAACCGGTCCCAGGATGCTTGTTTCCGGTCCAGGGAAGACATGGCTTGGCAGTTCGGGCTGGACTGTTCTCATGAGGCACAGGGTCAGATTGATTTGCATATGGCCATATCTGAACTGGGGTGGCTGAGTGAGCTAAAGAATGGTGATGGATTAAACCCAGATCAGTTGACTGGGGGTGAGTGTTTGATTTGCTCAAACGCTCCGTCCATCATCCCCTTTTGTATTGCTTTGTAGACCCAAAATACAAGTCACAAGCAGACCTAATCACTTGCGCCAGGTGACATGTGAAGGACCCTAACAACAAAAGAAAAACACACCCCAAATATGACATAACTCAGTAAGCTGAAAGCATACATTACCAACATAAATGACATGCACTAGGAGGAACAAGAATGCATCAAACTAAATCAAAGATGTTCGAAAATGCTGCTTACTGGAAAGCCAAATGGAAGAATAATGCACAGCCATCTTGAGACATATGAAAATGAAACCCTTAATAATCCCATTTTCAGCTGCCCTTTGGAAAATTTAATTAAGACTATCAATACGATTATTAGTGACACATAAACTAACCAACATCTGTGTTCCTAGAAATGGCAAATAACTTTTAGGAAGCAAATACAAGAACTCATTAAGAGCATTCCTGTCAATCCCAACCTGATCTTAAGCAGAGATACCAACACCGTCATTACCCTATGATAGACATAAAATACAAAATCATATTCATCCAAATCAAATTCCCCAAAACCTTCAGAAGACGAAAAGAAGGAAAAGATTTAACTGGTAATTGCCAATTTGCCAGCATTGACCAAAGAGAATATTATTATTCTTGAGAATTGACAATTTGTCATCAAAAGACTGATAAACTCTTCATCCATCACAGGAATTACCCCAATTCTGTTATTGGACCATTTCCCTGGCAATAACACTGTTTAATCCAACACTTGTCAGAACAAACGTCTATGATGGGGGCTCAATACAATGCATTTGGGCAACCAAGACTTTGTATCCCATCAAGAGCTCTTCCAAACTCTCTGCTGAAACTTTCTGAAATGCATTGCAAGGCTTCCCTACATGGGGAAGTCACATGTCTAGTCATAAATGTAAAAATACATAAAAACAAATCCAGACAAATAATGAGAGAAATATAAAAGATGGAAGGGGGCATGGCCGAGCTACGGACCAAGATGGGCATATAGTTTTGGAGCTCTGCCTACCTCCCCGGTGATTCGACTGCCCAGGTGGCACCATGTCAAAAACCTCGGCAGCGGAGGCACAGAAATGAACCCGGATGCCCTGGGTGAAGCATCGGTTACAGTAAAAAAGAAATGTGGAGCGTAACTTCAGTCGGAGCGAGGAGAGACATGAAGGGCACTGAGCATAGCTGAAGCCGGGGGCTTGATTATGCAGCAGCTGGACGTCTTGCGGTCCAGCACGGCACTATCCTATTTGAGGAGTGAAGACCTGCACAACAGCATGCACTGACATCGGCGTCCCCCCCAGCGATTGGACCAGTGGGATTTATAGATGGGTGTGTAGTGTTGCCCCTACGGCCCACGTGGCGTGGAATAATGGACACGTACACCTCGCAGTACAATGAGATAACTGGCCCCGAGCACGTGCGCTCGGCCCCTTTTTATTGACCGGGTAACCTGACTCATGACGCCGGTGGTGGGTGGGAGTGCAGTGTGGGTTACACTTTCTAGAAAGACTAGAATGTGTCCCGCAGGACACTACATTCCTCTCAAACTTTAATAAAAATTGAAAAGAACAAAGTCCGAACCGGCGGGAGGAAATAGACATATAATATACTATTGTCACAATTTTAGAAAAGTATCTTCAGCTGCTTGATGGATGATGACGGTGGAAACTTGCAGCTGGAACTACTAGTTCACATGGGCATGACGTCCTGGTGCTCCGTGGATGTGCCTTTCTGAGCTTTCAGCCTCGCTCTTGTGGTGACGACAGACAGATGCCACGAGGGCAGATCTGAGAGATGTTGTTCTCTACCAGTCCATCTGGTTTCTTTACTGGAGGCAGCGTGGCTTCACTTTGCAAAGGAGGAAGTAATTGCAGGACACCCTTCTCACTAGGACGCCCCTCTCGCGGGTGTTCTCCTGCCATGAGATAGGCCGCAAGTGGTACAAGGCTGAATGTTCAGTATGTCCTATTGTAACACCATAGTGAATTTTATACACAGCTGTAACCCCCAGTATCCAGACCACTTGATATATGGGAACCCTTTAGTTCATAGCTACTGGCACACACATCAGTAGGCTCACAGACAGAGCAAACATATCCAGCAGGTACCCCTCGGGAAGATGAGCAGAGTCACTAGCATTAGTGGATTGTAATTGTGCATTTGCCAAAATGTTTTGTGTAATCATTATTGAACCAGGACAGATGCTGTTGCAATATATGTTATCTACCTAGAAGCTTATGGACCTTCTGAATATTATTGTTTTATTGAGAAAATAAGAAATTAAGCTTAAAAAAGAGGTGTCTAATACACCTTTTAAAGGAGCTCACCCTCTTGCCCCTAAAAAAAAAGATGGGAAACACCTACAGACAGAATAGGTACCAGAACTTGTTTCAGATGCTCATGAACATGAAAGGAGTCTAAAATGTATGTACGAAGATGAACAGTGCATACTAACAATGAAAGTGAAGAAACATTCAATAGGAAACTGAAGCTGGCCCTGATGTCTCACTCCTGAGTTTTAGCATAGTTTTCACACTCAAATCTGCATCCACGCACTTCATGATAATCACACACTGCAGGGATTGTTTGCTGATACCACAATAATTCTTATACTGAGGAATGCATAGACCAATCTCCTTAAAATTAATGACTGTAAATGTGTATCAAACAAAGACATAGAGGCTAAAAATCAGGTGTATGAAGCGAAACATATCAGCCTCCAACACCATACTTCTCACAATAATCTTTGCCGCAACAAAAAATGTACAATCCAAAAATATGGTAGGAAAGAGCACTAGGTATTATTGCCCTCATTCTTCAAATAACTCAACAAAATGCTAATAAATTGCCAGTGGAATGGTAAAAACTACTGAATATCCTGACATAAATTACAAAGGAATTACCAAGCTGATATTGAAATTCCTTAACTTTCATTTCCATCACAACAACATCAATTCAATTTAATTATTTATTATGAATTGTAACTCTGAAGAGTTCCACATAAAAACATGTATCCAAGTATTAGAAATAAAATAATCTTTAAACAAAAAAATCATCATTACACAATAAAAACAAGGGAAAGCAATGTGGCACAGAATCAGTTACAGAGTATTTTCAAATACAAGGCTAACAGGGGCGGTTTGAGAGTTAAAATGCAGGGTTTAAAAAAAGGAAAGTTAAAAGTAAAAAAAAAGGAATTTTTGTTTACTTCAAAGTACAGTACGCAATAACTATCAGTATACAGGGAAATGAGAAAGTGCAAGTGCTCAGATGTCAAAATGATAGATATACAATTGTACTTGACGGTAGCAGTATACAACAAATTAAAGTGCAAGGACGCAAGCATAGCATGCAATATCTAGCACCAAACAGGGAAACAAGAAAGTGCATTTGTTTTTATGTTGTGCAACTTTTATGGTTTGAACAACAAACCGAATAAAGTTTTCTTGATTGATTGATTATTGAAAGTGCAAGTGCTCAAGTACCAAAATCTTGGATTAATAGATATACAATTGTGCATGACGGTAGCAGCATACGAGTAATCAAAGTGTGCAACAACATGCACTAAAATCAGAAATAGTGATAAAGAAAACCCTTTTCATATGCAACCATGACAAGATCAATGACAGACACATTATAGCAACAACACTTCAGCAATAACAACCCTCTGTTAAAGGCTAGCCAGAAACACTACCTATAGGACTCACTAAAATTAGCACTGAAGGGAACCTATACGGCCTACTACGGCTAAACGAGAGAAACCGCTTTCTACACTTGTATATATTTGAGAATTGTTTAAAAAAAAATAAAAAACAGACCAGTTCGGGAGGGCGGGAGGGCAAAACACAGTTACGGGCCTCCTTGTCTGTGACAATATTGTACTTTAAGAAAAAAGGTCTTAAATATATATGACGTTTAGGTTTTAGTGTTGGACAAACAAATAGGACGTGATTCAAGTCCTGTACACAAGTGCCACAAAAGTGGCAATGTCTTTCCTGCCTAGGAAGACCCTCCCAAGCTCCTGTTACAATTCTTAAGGGAAGTAAATTCAACCGGAGCAACAGGATTTTTCTGCGCACTCTGTTTTGGAGATTACATATAACGTAAGGTTGCGGATTTTTATAAATACTGCTCCCCACTAGAAGGTCATTATTGTATTGCTCTGCGCACAGTGCTGTATCTCTTTTATGTGATACATTGTGAAATTGATTTTTTAATTCCAGATTTCAAGGCTTTTTGGTAATTCCTAAAAAGTACACTGTTAGAACTAGGGGTCTCTAGTTGGCAGAGGTAAGTACCACTAATGTCCAAATAGGGGCCCTTGCTTCTAGTCAGGATAAAAAGTATACACTCTTCAGAGAACCCCAGCTCACCCGCTTGGTAGCTTGGCACGAGCAGTCAGGCTTATCGAAGGCAATGTGTAAAGTATTTCTACCAACACTCACAGTAACACGGTGAAACACCACCAACTGACTCCACAACAGTTTAGAAAAATAAAGGTATTTAATCTAAACTACACAAGACCAAAACGACAAACATCCAACATACACAGTTCAAGAATATGGTTTTAAATGAGTTCTTAAGGTTGCGTTAAAATTGTCCACAGTTGCGTCACGTTTTAGCAAAAGATACCTTAAGATGCGACAAAAGTTCCAACTGAAAGCTGTAGCATTGGAAAGCAAGTGATGGGTGACTCCTGAGACCCTGGGGAGGCGATGCGACAACCCCACTGTACGTAGCGGGCGTGTTGCAGTGACTCTGGTCTGTGTGGGGAGGGATGCGATACCTTGCGTGGATTCCGGTGCACCAGTTTCGATGGAAGCAGTTTGCAAAAGGTACGATGCGACACTCTTTGGGGCGGCGACGATCTCTGGTGCGGCAACGATGCGCAGCTCAGCATTGATCTTCTCCTCTCGCTGCCCCTCGATGGCTCTGCGACAAATCTCGCAGCGACGTGATGTGGTCCACAAGCAAGCGGTGCGACAAACTCACCCAGTGACGACAGCCTCTGCGACAATACTCGCAGTGATGGTAATCTTCCCGCACCGGACTGGCACTTCCCGCAAATGAAAGATGCGATGACTCTGGCAGTCGCAACAGGCACTGTTACCATCTCGGCCTTCGTAGTGGCGCAAAACAGGTACAACTTCCAGAGGCACCACAACTGGCCCAAGCACTCTAGGAAGGAAAGACCTCTCTCAGTAGAGTTCAGGGAAGCTGGGGGTGAAGTCTTTCCTTCAAGCAAGGGGACACAGCACAAAGCAAAGTCCTTCCCCTCTCCTTGGCAGCAAAGCAACTGCAGGTCAGTCCAGCAAAGCAACAGCAGGACAGTCTTCCTTCTTCAGTCTTCCAGCTTTCTCCTCTGCAGAGGTTCCTTCTTGATTCCAGGATGATCTAATTTTCTGTAGTCTGAGGTCCTATACTTATACCTCCAAAAGTCTTTGTTCCCTTTGTGCAGGTGGGCTCTGAGCCCGGTCTGAACCAGTTCTGGGTGTTCCTTGAGCACTTTGTTTTCCTGGCTTCTCCTTTCTTTTCAGAGAGAGGGGCAGTGTCGTCATCTGCCCAGCAGTAGGTGGAGCCAGAATTGTGGAAGGCAGGCACAGCCCTATTCAGGCCCAGGTGCTATCCCCTCCCACCACTCAAGATGCAGATGCCATCATTCAGCCTAGGGCTGACTCATCCTGCCTCCTGGGGGCTCTCCAGCCCCTGTCACTCTCAAACTAGACAGTCAATTCACAAACAGGTGAATTCACACAGAAAGCTCAGAAAAGAGAAAAGCCACTTTCTCAAAGTGCTGTTCTCAAACACAGGATTTAAAAAACACCTTTCCTAAAAGATGTGTTATTAAATTCTGAGTTCAGGGATACCAGACTGTTATTTCCTACCTCTCTCCTATGGGAAGATATGCTGGTAGCCACTGTAGCCACCATTCCCCATGATAGCCTATGGGTACGGTGGCCTTACAATAGTGAAAAATTAAAATGGATGTCATTCACTACCAGGAGTGTGAGAAAAGGAGGTATCCCCAAACTAGAGTTCCTAAATTGGGATCAATGGATGTGTGAAAGGACGATTATTTAGGAACTAGGATTTAAAAATGGGCTGACTGACAAAGGTAAATTACTGACAACAAGGATAACTCACTATGGGATGAACACTGGAGGTAAAAAGGAACAGGTCATTGAAATGACATTTTTATTCAAAATTGTATTTTCATTTCGTTTTGCTTTAGATTCTAGTTTTGAACATTCCTTAACGATACAAATTAAGTCATCGTAATGTGTTGGCTATATATCACAACATAGTTCAGTAAAAAAATATATGTACATTTCATAGATGGGTACAAGTAAATACACAAAATATAATATATATACAGAAAATAGGTTGTATAGTCACAAAAACATGGCTAAGGTCATTCACTACCAGAGCATGTCACCTGCACTAGTACATGCTCTACCTTTCACATACACTGCACCCTGCCCAAGGGGGTACCTTGGGCCTTCCATAGGGGTGACCAATGTGCACAGAAAGGGAAGGGTTAGGCCTGGTCAGTGGGGCACTGACCAGGTGGACATGGCAGTTCACAGACAGCACACAGGCACTGCTGTGACAGGCCTGAGACACCTTTTTAGGGCTATGCATGTGGGTGGCACAATCAGTGCTGCAGGCCCACTAGTATAATTTGTATCACTAGCCCTGGCACACTCAGTGCACTTTACTAGGGACTTCTTGGTGATACAAATATGCCAATTATGGATAACCAATTACAATAGCAATTTACACAGGGAGCACTTGCACTTTGACAATGATCAGGGGTGGCAAAGTGCCCAAAGCATCCAAACCAACAAAAACGAAATCCAGCAGGGCGTCAAAAATTCAGGAGGGAGAGGCAAAAAGACAAGGGAAACCAAGCCAAAGATGCCTAGTCTAACATACATTTTATCCTTTCATTGTGTCAAAAATGTCCTCATGCATTGCTACCTGCAAGGGGTTGTCAAAACTGTTCAATAGTGCATTTCTCCATCTTTTGTACACTGCTATAGACAACATCAAGATTACACAACCCTAGATTGGAAAAAGATACCACGACGATGATTCAGCGCCATACTTTAACCTCAAAGTCTCTCTAGCTGAACCGGTACCCTCCCAAACTCCACTACGACAAACAATCAGAAACACATTATCCATTATCGGAAGACCTTGATCTTAAATAAGTTCGCGAAAATAAAATGAACCACATTTGAAATGTTGCTTAACAATGGTTACTGTCAAAACAAAGATTTAAGTACAACATCCCAATGGTACTTCTGAAACATTTAGCTTCATTGAGTAGTCATGGCGTTTTATCAAACGCAGGGGCATATTATCAGGAACATTGCTGAAAATTATTGCCGGTTTAGCAGCAGAAAACTGCAGCTAAAGAGTCCACAATAGGCTTGATAATATGCCCTTGACCATTCCCATAGAAGTTCATGTTCTGGTGTGAACATGGGCTTCTGTTGGAATTCTCAAGGGCATATTATCAAGCCCATTATCGCCCCTTTAGCGGCAGTTTTCTGCCGCTAACCCGGCAAACATTTTAGCGCCATTCTTGATGATATGCCCCACTGTTGTTAATCCAAACGTTGGAAGGAATAAAACAGCTTAATCTCCCTCTATCTGACAAAAAAAACAATCTTTCAAATACTAATTCTACTTACCTAAAAAGGTATTACAAAAATGTACAGCATACTTCACCTGCAATTCATCACAAATCAACCAACCAAACAGCACACTTAAATCTTCAACAGAATAATAATAATAATAATAAAGGGGTTTATGAAGCGCATGGTGACGCCATCTCGGCGTGTCCCCGCGCTATGGAGATGAGAAAGTGCAGTGTAAGATAAGCTCCGCTCTATAGCTTGTAGAGGTGGGTTTTTAAGAGTTTTCTAAATTTAGCTTCTGTTTCTACTAGCCTAAGGCCAACCGGAAGACGATTCCAGTTATTGGCTGCTAGCACTCTGAATGAACGGCCTCCCAATTTAGCTTTTTTAACACGGGGGATTCTCAGTAGGCCCGTGCCCTTTGAGCGAAGTGCCCTGTTTGGCTCATAGGTGTGGACAAGGTCCTGAAGATAATGCGGAGCCCTGTGCCATATAATCCTGTGGCACATTAGGAGTGCTTTAAACAATATTCTCTTCCTGATAGGGAGCCAGTGTAGAGCAGCAAGAGCGGGTTTAGATGCAGCTCTTTTGGGGAGTTTTAGGACCAAACGTGCTGCAGTATTTTGGAGTACCTGCAGCCGACCCAGGCTTTTTTCAGTAGTGCCTAAAAATAGCACATTACCATAATCTATACGGGAAGTTACCAAGGCTTGAGTCATGGTCCGTTTGGCCTCCAACGGAAGTAGATCCAGGGTGCGGTTGAGAGTTTTTAGCACCCCAAAGCATTTTCCCACTAATCTATGAATGTGACCATCATAGGATAGTTTAGGATCGACCCATATACCCAGATTTTTTGCCTCTTTACAGGTGATGGGTATAGGGCCTAGGCAAGTTGGCCACCAATCAGCCGTCCAGCTAGAATCATTCCCTCCGATTACCATCACCTCCGTCTTGGAGCCAATAAGCTTCAAGCAGTGCAAGTTCATCCATCTTGCTAGGTCCTGCATGCAGGCCTTGAAGTTAGCTGCAGCACTTGTTGGGGCTTGGGACAGGGAGATCAGCAGTTGGGTGTCGTCGGCGTAAGAGACTAATTCTACACCGTACGTTTGCACCACATCTGCTAGGGGGGCCATATATAAGTTGAACAGAGTGGGGCTCAGGGCAGAGCCCTGAGGCACCCCTTGCTCTAAGGCTATCATATCCGATGTACAAGAGCCCCTCTGGACCTGAAAACTACGATCTGTAAGAAACGCTTTTAGCCAGCCTAGCGCTGATTCAGTGACACCTGCTTTGTTTAGACACTGTAGCAAGATGGAGTGTGCTACAGTGTCAAACGCCGCACTAAGGTCCAGCATAATCAGTGCCATGGTGTGTCCAGCATCTGCCCCTTGTCTCAAGGTCTCAGTCGCTCTCACGAGGGCGGTCTCCGTAGAGTAGCCCGACCTAAAGCCAGACTGAGAGACGTGAAGAAGATTGTTCTTCTCTAGATGAGACATTAACTGACTGTTGGCCACTTTCTCTGCCACCTAGGCTAAATACGGTAGCAAGGAAATTGGTCTTAGGTTTTCAAGAGTTTCATGGCTGACATTAGGTTTCTTTTTGATGGGAAGAACAATTGCTTTTTTCCAATCTTCCGGGAGTCTGGCAGAAGCAAAGGAGACCTGGAGCACATGCCTAATATACGGCTCCAGTACCGTAAGGCTCTCTCCCAGCACCCTAGGCGGAGCTGGGTCCCGAGGGGAACCAGATTTAATGCTCTTACATATACTATTTAGTAACTCCGGAGGGGGTACCATAAAGCACTGTAGACATACCTCCACTGAGCTAGCTCCAGCTGTTTCTACAAAGTCATGTACAGGTGTCGTATTTCCAGAGAAAGACGCATAGATGTCTCTTACCTTTCCTGAAAAATAGTTAGCTATTGTATTACAAGCTTCGACAGAGTCGTTAAATGGAGCATTGTCATTAGCTACCACTGAGATCTCCTTAAAAATCTTAAAAAGCTCCTTCGAGGAGTTTTCTGCCTCACCAATACGGGCTTTATAATGCATGGCCTTAGTAGTGCGTAGTTTAGTGTGGTATTCTCTTTGGGCTTTTTTATAGCTAGTCTTAATTAGCGGACAAAAGTCCAAGCGCCATATCCGCTCTAATTTTTTGCAAATGGTTTTTGCAGCCTGTAGCTCGGGTGTAAACCATGGGGCAGATTTTTTCCTTCTGCTCTCTCTCTTGGATGTACATATCGGGGCTGTCGCATCTAAAGCATTTAAGATGCGGTTCTCTAGCTTGCTGTTAGAGCTTTCACAGTCCGCACCCCCTGGCTGACCTCCTAACTCTAGTAGCTTGTTAAAGGTGTCTTGTGCGAAATTTTTCCATTTTCGGCGCGGATAGTAGCTATTATTCTCATTGGTTGTATCAGACTCTGGTATAAGGATGTGGAAAGTGATCTGACCAAGGTACCGGTAAGGGCGACTGTGTCCTCACTCCGTTCCAACTTCCAAAGACAGGATCCAGTAGATGGCCATGTTTATGGGTCGGGGAACTGTTTTTGAAGTCTAGTTGTAGGGACTGTAGTTCTTGCCTGATATCCTTTGCCTCTTTATCTAGTTCATCTTTAAGATGGACATTCATGTCTCCTAACACCAGAGTTCTGCTCTTCCTTATGGCTAAATGGGCAGCCGCTTCCACCAGGGTAGTTTTAAAGTCATAAAGCTTGCCTGGGGGTCTAAAAAGAAGGATTCCTGATACCGAATGTTGAGGTCCAAGCTTGATAGTAAATAAACCTGCCTCAGAGTTGTCAATCTGCAAGGGCAATAGAACACATTCGAGTGGAGCCTTGCTAGCGATTGCAATCCCTCCGCCCCTCCCCTCTTTCCTATCTAATCTGGAAAGTGAATAACCTGGTGGCATCGCTTCTATGATCTCAGGGTCGGAGTGTTCCCCTAGCCAAGTCTCCGTTAGGAAGAGTAGATCCAGTTTCTCATCCTCAAGGAGGTCCCAGATTTGATTGCTGTGTTTGCTAAGGGATCGACAGTTTAGCAAGCCTGCTTGTGCCCTCCCTTTGTCTGATTCACTAGTAGGTTCTCTTAAGTACTTAAAGTTTCGGAGTGTTGTCACCTCCATAGTGTGCCAACAAGGTGCCCTAGTCGAAGGGCAAAGATCCAGCAAAACCTGTCTTCCATAGTGTATACGGGTTGACCAGGAGCGGCCAGCGATCGTGGCCCCGGGCCCCGGCCGGCCGCGGACGGGCGCAGATGGGCTGCACTTTGGCTCGACTTCGGCGCGCTTCCAGCGCGCCCGCTGCACACGTCCTCTGCGCGGTCGCTGCCCAATACACATTTATAGTGAGGGAGGGGCAGCTAGAACGCTGACCTGGCAGCCCTGAGCCCGGAAGTGATGGGCTCCTCCTCACCCTCCGCATCAAACGCCCAGAATGGACGCGGCAGACCGGGGCAGGAGTAGACTAAGTGAGTGACCCCCGAGCTATCCAATCAGCCCGGAAGTAAAGGTGCAATCGGATTTTAAAACAATGACAAGATACACTGTGATTTTAAAACTTAGCATAAAATCGCTAAACAGTTAAAAATGCTCTCCACTCAGCGCTCGCAGTGAATTCTTGTAATACACAGCGCACAGCAGATAGAGTCAGCCACTGCCACCGGCTTAACTCGTCTCCACCAGAATACTAAAATGAAAACCCAATTGCTGTATGTGAGTAAGAGGCACAAAACTCAGCCTCTCATTGACTAAACAAATGTGCACCAGAGTCTTGACAAGGGCCTTCAGCTGCTCACCCTCATTTACCTAGACCAAATTCTATGGGGCAGATTTGCAAGCCCCTTGCCCCACTTTTGTGTCACTTTTAAAGGAAAATTGATGCAAAAGTGACGCAAGAGGCTTGTAAATCTGATCCTATATCCTCTACAAAACAGGGTTACAAGAGAACACTGGAAGTGCCAAGAAAAAGGGGCCACATTTAAACAAATATCTTAGTGTTTCTGAAAAAATTTAATACATTGTCATCCCGGGACATGATAATTCACTACAAAAACAGTGCAGGGAAAAGGGGCCCTCCACTCAACACACTCAACACAACCATCGGCAAAGCCAACAGGCTTGGGTATAATGCAGTGCACCTTGTGTTCATATGGGCACACCCCTGCCTACACTCACTGAGGCACAAACATCATCATGTACTCACCATGGTGCACCACTCACCACTCACCATGCAACCACACAGGCACAACCCACACCCAGCACCAGGCTTCATTTGACTACTAATAATATTATGGCATTCAAATACAAGTTTTGGAGAGACTCACTAATGATGCAGTACCTGTATCTTTGTGAAAGCAAAAAAAACAAAAAGCTATGCTAATGCAAACCAACAAATCACAAATATTTGAATAGATGCAACACCGAGGTTGGTAGTACATGAGGTGTGAAGCAGGGATGTAGCTATGTGGGGTGGGAGGGGGGATCAGGGCTGGGCCAGCCTATATTTTTCTGTGTCCACCCTGAACAGTACAGGCTTTGTACTTGCTTTTCATGTGTTTGCTATGATTTTTATTAACTGGGCCTGTTCCTATATTGCTCTCTGTGTCTTGAATAAGGGGCAAGGATGGGTAGGTATTGGTCTCCGGGAGTGGGGAAGGGTTTTGTTCAATCAGCCATATTTCTCTTTAGGCCCAGAAAGGAAAATAAATGACATGAGATGCAAAGGCAGAGAAGGGGCTGTGGGGCATGCCCTCTACCAGCCTACAATGAACTCTTCATCCTGGAGCTGCACGCGTGTGCTGCGCGGCACAGGGTGGGAACAGCTCCAGTTAATTTCCTTGGAAGAATGAAAGTTGGTGCTGCTGTTAATGCACTTGCTGCCCGGGGCATATTTGCAGCACATCAACTTCCACCTGCCTGCCAATGCAAGAGCCGCCTCTCCCTATAAGCATGGGTCATATGTGTATTGTTTCTGCTGGCACAAAGCTGCAGAGCTGCCCATTTCGGGGTCTGACCACCTTAAGTGCTATCCCAGCTGGCATCCTAGTATTTGCAGCAGTCTGCTCTGCACCTACCTGGCATTGCTTGGAGCACCAGTGACCAGAGTACCTCAGCTCATCAAACAATCACTGGCCGGACCCTCGGTACTGTAGGACTGGTGAGCAAATGTCATCTGCTGCTCTTCATGGTTTGAACACATAAACCAAGAAGGGCCCCAGTCTTCTAAGAGGTGGATCAGCAGAGAAAAGAACAGGGAGCAGTCTACCAGGATGACAATATCTGCAAGGATGTAAAAAAATGGTAAAACCTCTTCAAGATTAAAAACATTTGCATTTCTTAAACATACTGAAAGCTTAACGGTTTCATCTTAAAATTATGGATTATGTGGCAGATGCATCAAACAAAATAGCTCCCGGTAAAATAGCGAATCGGTAAAACAGGCCGTTACCGAACGCAAAACCTGAAATCCCAATGCATCACCCCCAAATCCGAAAAAAATAAAGAATTGCAAAATAACCCCCACGGTAAATTACCGAATCACAAATTAGATCATCGGTAATACCGAGAATAAAATCAGCCCCCGGAAATACCGTATCACTATTAAAAACTCGCAACGATATGCACCAAAAAACGCAAATAACAAAAATGCACCAAATCGCTATTTTGCATGAGCAAAATAAGGGAAATCTCAACCAGGAGGTAAAGTTGGTGGAAGGAATAAAAAAAAAAAACAGACAGGTGTATACAATCAGAAACCCTTTAAATATGCCTCTGGAGACCCTGTATGTTTTCCAAAATGGCTGCCCTCTACGTGCTTGCTAGGAGGATAAGAATCAACGCTGCTGCACAGCGCAGGAGGAGGATCCAGGACGGGGTTTTCAGGCTGCGCATCACATTGCTGGGCCAGACAGAGGAACTAATCTATCACAAGTACAGACTGAATTGGGCAATGATCATGCGCCTCATTGCTGACCTGGAACCACTACTGCAGCACCAGACCCGTCGGACCAACGCCATCCCTGCCCACGTCCATGTCCTATGCAGCCTGGACCTGCTGGCATCTGGAAGCTTCCAGATGGTCATAGCAGAAGCCGGAGGCGTGCCGCAAAGCGCACTTTCACGCTTCTTCCACAAATTCCTAGATGCCATGCTGACATTGATTCATAACCACATCACCTTCCCCAAAACCCCACAGCAGTTGAACCACACCAAACAGGACTTCTACCAGGTGGCACAATTTCCCCATGTGATAGGATGCATTGACTGCATGCATATCCCCATCTGTCCCCCCTCAGCCAACGAATACATCTTCCGCAACCGAAAGTCCTATCACTCCATTAACGTGCAGGTCGTGTGCAATGCCAAGCACATCATAACGGACATTGTAGCACAATTTCCTGGAAGCACACACGACGCATACATATTCCGACACAGTGGCATCCACAGGCGTCTGCACAACGGTGAATTTGGAGAGGGACACCTACTAGGTACATACTAATACCTCATCATTAACTCCATCCTCACATATGTAATTGTATTCATGCTGCTAACCCTTTGCTCCCCACCCTGCAGGTGACAGCGCCTACGCCTTGCGTGAATATCTCCTCACTCCCTACCTCAACCCAGCAACACCTCAGGAGCAGCGCTACAACGCAGCACATATCAGTACCAGGAATGTGGTAGAGCGAACCTTTGGCATCCTCAAGAGTCGCTTCCGGATCCTACACAAGACAGGAGGTGCCTTGCAGTATGACCCGGTGACCTGCTGCCGGATAATAGCAGTGTGTGCCATGCTGCACAACATTGCCACAAGAAGGGGGATACCAATAGAGGTGGACAGAGATGAGGACCTTTGTGCACAGCAACCCCCCCCCAACACCAACAGGCACAGGTGCCTAACACAGCTGAAGGTCAAAGGAGGCGGACATACATCACACAACATCACTTCTGAGACAGGTAGGAATGAGCCATCACAACATAATCGGGTGTGCAAATGTTTAATGCACATGAGCACTTGTCAGGTGAAAATAAATGAAACGTCTATATGACACAGACTAATAACATAGGTGAGGATACATGTCCGTTGTCATCATGGGAGTATCTTGTAGTAGTGTAGGTGGCCCATGGTTACATCACCATTGCCAAGGACCCTATGGAACATGGCTATTTGCGCCTCCCACGTACCCCCAGCCTCCTGTAGCGTGACTCCTCCACATCACCACGATGTGCGTCAGTGGCTGTGGAGCTGCGTGAACTGCGCCTCCTCTCGCTGGCCTCCGGCACAGAGACGCTGCTGACACTTGATGCAGCCTCACTCCCCTCCTCCACTCCCAAACTGCTGGCACTAAAAGTCCCAGACTGCAGATGCTCCACTGCAGTGGTCCCTTGGCCCAAGGCCTTTGCCACTTCTCCACAGTAATGGCCCAGGTCGACCTGCAGGGACACAGATCTCCATGACAGTACAGATGTGCTGTTGCAGAGCTTTGTGATGGTCCTAATGGAGGCATTGGAATGGAGCAAGTTCTGGCGATGCCTCCTGCGCTCGCTCTGTTGCCCTGCAATGACGGCAAATGTGAGCTCCTGTAGGCACAGTTTTATGTCTCTGTTACCCTCAGCAACGGCTGTGGTCATCTCACGCACAGCGTCTGTCATGGTGCCCATTTTGTTTGCCAATTTTGCCATGTTGATGTTGATAGCACCCATGTGTCTCCCCTGCAGGTGCTGAACCCGCAGCATCCATGACTCAACCACTCCGTAGCCGTGTGTTGGCTCCTCAGATCTCTCTGTAGCTCTTCCCAGGGGCTTGCCCCGCTATCGGACTCGGACACGTGCTGGTGTTTGAGCTTGCGGAGTGACAACTGACTGCCGTGGAACATTTGTGGCTGCTGGCCTCTGCTCTGTCTCCATCACCTGCAGGGAGGGGACCTTTGCCCTGCTGCTTGGTGGTGTTGTCCGCGGTGGTGGTGGTGTTGTCCGCGCTGGTGGTGGTGGTGATGGTGGTGATGGTGGTGGTGGTGATGGTGTTGGTGGTGTCGTGGGATGACGTCCCTGCGGAGTCTCTGCATCGGTCCCTGCCGGGGTTTCTGAGATTATGAGGCGTCCGCTGTCATCTGAACCCAGGGGGGGTGCATCTGTGTGTGAAACAGTGCATTGTTATTATTTTGTCTGGATGTATATGTGTTGCATACTTTCAACTACATAAATGACATATTTGGAGGACTGTCTATTGGCCCTGTGCTGCTGGTCTCCTTTCATTAACATTGGGGATCATACATGCACACTTTGATGATATGACTACAACTTCCATAATGCAACACTTTAGTGAGGGAATATGCGTTAGGCACTACTACATGTGCACTGTGATTAGCCTGGGGGAATGGGAAGGGGTAGACAGCACACTGCATATCTGCACTGGCATGCATCTTACCTTGTTCTCCTGCCGCAACACCGGAAGTATCCAATTGGGTGACCCCACAACTGCTTCAGGCTCTATGGTACCCTGAACAAGGTCCTCGAGCGCTGTGTTGGGTGTGATGTTGGATGTTCCCCCTCCTGTGCCAGCTGCATACTTTCTGCAATCCTCTCCTTTGCCCTTTTCCTGAGGTCATACCACCTCTTTTTCAGGTCGTCTATGCTGCGGTGGGTGACTCCTACAGCATTTACCCTCTCCTTGATGCGCAGCCATATCTTGCGCTTCTCCGCCTCAGGCACCTTTAGGGACAGCTTGCCAAACAGCCTGCCATGTTTGCTGCTCACCCCCTCAATTAGAAGTTCAAGTTCTTTGTCTGAAAACTTCCTCTTCCTCTTTCTGGGCGTGTCCTTGTTCTGGGGTGCATCCTTCTCCATCCTTGAATGCAGTGGATTAGCTGGTTTGTGGTATCACTGTTTCTCTCCTCATCTCCTGTGCTCTGCCTCCTCCTCTGAGCTCCTCAGGGCACTGAATGAAGCATGGGCTGGGAGACTTCCTGGTTGTGATGTCATCAACCTGTTTCCAACGCGACCTTTTTTTGCGAATTCACTAATACCGAAATCGCAAATACCGATTCGGTATTTGCTAATTCGGAATTTGCTATTCTTTATTTTGGACTCTTGCTATCGTGTTTTCGGTATATTTTACAGATTTTTAACGATTCGGTATTAAAAACCGAATCTGTTTATGCATTTCAGAATGCGAGTCCTTATTTGCGATTCCTTATTTTTTGTTTTACCGAATTTTGATGCATATGCCCATATATAACCTCATTGAGAGGAATTTAACAAAACTGATGGTTTTACATTTCAACCTAGAAACATTCCTGCCCATAACCCAGAAAACAATTTCTAAGTACCCAGTCAATTCTCATACGTGACCAGAATCATTATTATATGTAAGGCAACATCACTACCTATTAAATCAAAACCACACCTTTTTTGTATCGCACACATCCTAAACTGACACATTTGAAGATGTTCTCACATGTGATAATGTAGAAAAGGAGGCATGGGGAAATAAATTGTTTGCCTAGGATCACACAATTTTTCAAGCGGGGAAGTTAGGATTGGTCCCATGCTTTATTGTTTCACACTGTGCAACTTAAATTAGCCAGTAGATGGCAATCTTTTTCTCTCCTGTTTTTCACCAACGGTTAATGGTTTGAATGTAATTCTTAATAATTTCTGAAAGCAGTAGCATTTTGCCATAAACAATCGGATTATATTACCTCATTGAGTTGCAGGTATTACAACTAATAGTTCTCCACAACAACAATCAATGTAACTAACCTAAAAAACATTTCTGCCTCCCTCCAATGTGACAAAGCCTTTAGTGAACTCTGAGAAGCATGTCGGTTGTCATGTAGGCCTAAATTCATATAGGTGGAACAACATTATGGCTTATTAAATCGAACAAACAGGTTTTTGTACTGTGCACATCCTAAACTCGTATATCTGAACATGTTCTCATATGCCATAATGAAAAAAGATGTGTCATTGGGAAATACAATTTACATAGTTTGATCAAGTTTGGCAAGCAGGATTGATCCCATGTTTTAGTTTTTCACATTATTCAGTTTATAATCTAGATGGGAATCTCTTTTTCTCATCTGTCTGTTTTAGATCAATGTTTAATGGCTTTAATTGAATTCCTAATTACAGAAAATGGAAGGGTTTGCCCTTCAAATGTCATAATATATCACTGCATTGAGAGGCATTTATTAAAACTGATGTGTAAACACATTCCTGACCCATGCCCTTTTAACAATGCCATTAGTATACACTAAGGGGCCGATTACGATGTCGGTCGGAAAGCCTCCGTCTGCTAGGCGGAAGCTTTCCGACTGTGTCGGAGGCTTTCCGTACCGATCGGTCAGTTTGTGTTCCAATGGTGAATTGTGATGCAGGCGGTCGGAGTGTAAACGATCAGTCTTTCTGACGGGGTTCCGACCAGCTCTTGGAGTCTCCTGGTCGGGCGGGATCATAACGTAATTCCCTATGGACAGCGTTTCCAACCAAATGACTACAATGTCGGTTTCAGACAACTTTTCTGTGCCGGCCTTACCTAGCAGGGCTCCCTTGCCCCCGCAGCCTATGGTTGGTGCCCGACGGGGTACCCAGTGTACCCACTGTAAATCCCATGGGGTGCCTGCCACAGGGTGCAGATTTTTCCACACCCCCTTCTTTGTCTTTGGGAGCTTGTGTTATGGCCAGGTTATGGCCCTAACATAAACTCCCATAGGGAAATGGGAGTATGCGACCGAACAGTGTTCGGTCGCATCGTAATCAGGTGGTCGGAACAGCCAACCAGAGGTTGGTCAGTACCAAGGCAGTGACTGTGTTGGTCGGAGGCAACTAAGGCAAATACGCCACTAGGAGGTAAGACAGTTGCCATGTATGGCCAACATTCTTAGTATATTTAGAGCAACATTACACCCTATAAAATTAAAAACAATTTACGTTTTTTGCACAGTGCACATCCTGAGCTCACGTTTGAAGGTGCTGCTATATGCGATAATGAAGAAAAATTTGGTATGCTGATACAACATCTTTATCTAGGATATCATAATTTGGTGTGCTGAGGAGTCTGGGATTGATCCTAAATTCTGAAGTTTCACATGGTGCAATTTAGCCACTAGATAGGAATATATTTATTAAGTATGGGCGAAATGCGCGAATTCGCGGGCCGCTTGCAGCGCACCGACCGCGAAGTTACCCATGCGGTCGTACATGGGCACGGCCATCTTGTGCGCGTTGTTTATTTCCGTTTCCTGGCGTTATTTGCAAGCTCGCATTGTGTGCGGGGCGCAATTACGTGTTTGCGTGCGTTTTTGCGTGCTCGCGGGGGAAATATCGCGCAAACTTACCCACGCGGTCCTCAATGGGCGCGGCCATCTTGTTTTTCATTCATTGCTATGGTCCTGGGCATGCTTTTTGTATCCAGCTTTAATCTTTGCCATCCTTTCTTTGTTAGAAGTTTTTTTTGATCTTTTTTACTCATTTTCTATCCCTCTCTTTTTCTACATCTATATTTTGTGTTTTTTTCTACTTTTGGTTACTTTAAAACTACTTTTTTTAACTCTTTTTTCTTTTCTTTACTTTCTCCCTATTCTTTCCTTTTTTTATTTTACTTTATTGTCCAGGACCATGGTAAAGGGAGCCGGCAAAGATCTGAAGGGGAAGGGTCCTGGACCCCGCAGCCGGCTCCCTTGCGGGTGCTTAAGAGGGGAGGATGTGACGTCCAGGGAGATTTTCAGCCCGGTGGAGGTGGCTGCACTGATCTTTTATGTGCAGCACCACCTCCCCAAGACCGTGGCAGCAGGGGTCAGGCCTGCGTCAGGGTATGGCCTCCGGGAGCATCGCCAGCTGTGGGCTAAGGTGTGCCGGGCCATGCGGAGGGAGTCGAGGGTCCGGCGTACCTACCATCAAGCGATGCACCGGTGGTCGGACCTCCTCGAGAGCGAGCAGGACCTGCTCCACCTGCTAGGTGTGGAGATCCCTGGCCTTGGTGAGTAGCTATTTATTAACTACTTTGTTTTCTTCTGCTCTGTGTTATATTGCTAATCTATTTTTTTCCGGAAGAGTACGAATGCTGCTGATTCGATTACATTGCAGGTAAATTAATGTTTAAATAGCTTCTGTCATTGCAGTTGCTCGCCTGGTAATTTGCGTTGCTACTATGCTTACTTGTTTGCAAAATTTTACTCATTTGAGAGCATAACTGCGTAATGCTAGAGACAGTAGAGACTCAAGTCTAGTCCTTCTTTGTACTCCTGCTGCCACTAAGAAAAGATAGTGGTGGATTGATACGTTTAGTATATTATTTATTACTTGTTATAGGACATTTGTTAGTGGTCTGCAATCATGATGACAGACTGTGTCTGTCACGTGACGTCTCGTGCTGCTGAGTGATGGCAGTCGTAGTAGAACCTTTTTGTTGTTGGTGTAGTTATTGAATTACATAACTTTCCTATTAGACGGTCTGCGAATCCTGCAATACTGTACTATCCTCCTAGTTTACCAGATCAGATAGGTCAATACATGTAGTGCAATTGTTGTTAATTTGTTTCCTTGAGATCATTTTAGATTGTGTTCAAAGAAATCAAATATTTCAAAAAAACAATCATCCATGTTGTGTTTCTTTATTTCATGATCATCAGCACCTCCCAGGGGCAAGGCGACTAGCACCATTGAGACTCCGGTGGAAGAAGGTGGACAGTCACAGGATCGGTCCCTTGCAGGCTCTTCTGCTGGCCCCAGTAGGTTGTTCTATTGTTATATTAATACTTATACTTCCCTAACTTTTACAGCTCCTATTCATTACAAACTGTTTCCTAATTCTATTTTTTACAAAATAGTCTTTGATCTTCTTCTAATCTACACTACTTTCTACATTCTTATCCTGCCTCTACCATCACTCTCTGTGCTACTCCTATTTACGATTATGAGTCGGTCTGTGTAGGTAGCTAAGCTTGCCCAGTCCGCAAACGGTGTTAAACAAAACTCTGATCCAGCAATAGCTCTAGGCACTGAGTGCAGTCATCTGGGTTGCCCTTGCTGTCTATTCCAGTCTTCTTAATGTAAGTGCTTTGACAATTTCCAACAACAAAATGTCAATGTTTACACCAAGAAAAAGGTAGCAGTTGCCTTTTTGATTTGCTAGGAGCACATACCATACCACTAGTGTTTCAGGGACTATTCTGCACAAAAAGAAGTATGGACAAGAGATATAGGACATTATTGATGATAGGTGCAGTTCGACTTTCCACATACCTCAGTCTGAACAGAAGTTGAACCCCCAATCCCCTGACCGACTATCTAGTGTGTCTGACCAATGATTTTACGACCCAGAAGAACAGAAGAAGACTACCGCCAAGTCCCGGCCTATCTGAGTCACTAAAACATGACTGCCAAGTGCAGTAGTTCAAACCCTTCCGCTCACTCACTCGTGAACAAAAACCACACAGTGTTTGTTAGTTTTAAAGTTTTATTTTCAATTAAGAAATGAAAAAATTATTTCTTTATTTTTAATAGCGTAGTATTCGAAGCGAGCACTGCTGATAGATGACGTTAAAGTTTAAACAACATTCGCATGAATCAAATTACTTTATCGTAATAGTTAACAGACACATTAAAATTATTAGAATAACTGTGCGGGAGCCCCCACCTTCTTTAAAGTACTTAAAGTACTGCTGGTCATGACTTACTAGTAGGTGGTGAATCGTCCTGTTGGCAGAAGGGCAATGTACTCTTCTTTCTGTAATTAGAAAAATGGTGCACGTTAAGCAAGCATTCATCAGTTGTCCTAAGAAGTGTAGCATTTAATGGAATAAGCATATAAAAAGTTAACACCCTCCCCAAAACCGTTACTTTTTTTCAATCCCAGTAATAAAAAATGTCTTATGTAACATTTTCTTCCATTACGAGACGAAATAGGGGATTGTGTATGGCATCTGAAAATATGACATGTTTTTTCTAGACGTCACAACATCTGATGCGGCACAGATGACCACCAGTGTCGGGACCAGCAGTGCGGAGGGGTCCCCTCTAGGGGCGGATGCGGCGGCGCCACCAGGAGGAGCTGGGGGGAAGGCTCAGTGGCGGCGGACGGTGGTAAGTTATTATACTCCTTACTTATTGACATTTTTTAGTAGGCTCGCAAAGGAGTGTATAATGTAATGAACAGTACACAGTACACTAGTACAAGTACACTGTACTGTTAAGAACAGTTACTAATTTAGAACTACTTTTTTGGCTATCACAGAGAAGACAGTCAACCTTGACTTGTAATAGCATTAGCGGCGGTACTTCTCGGGTAAGCAATGGCCCCCTCTATTTGACTTCAACTCAGCTGGCAAACTTTTATTGTGAAGCCAAGTCATATCAGATGTACTTTAGGGATGTGAAGAACGAAAAGTGAAAGAAGGGTGAAACGAAGGACGAGCGAGTCTTAACATTTATGACTGTAAAGAATGGTATTTTTGAATGCAAGTCAAGAGAAGAAGACGGTGGTTTCCAAAATGTAATGAAAAGGGTGTTAGTTGGTTGTTGAGAAAAAGAAAACTTGGCACATTTGAGACATTAAGAAGAATGATAGACGTACTTTGGAAGCCTGGATGTTATCTTCTTTTTCCTCATCGATAGCAGAGGTGTATGATGTAGTAGAGCAGACGCTGAGTGGATGAAGATTGTTACTTTGAACAGAATGTCCGTGCCAGAGTAGCAAAGCTGAGGAAATCCAAATACTAGAATTTGTGATTGTTCACAAATACTCCCTGCCTTGACTAACAGTACAGTACTTTACTTTGCAAGCACAGCATCTATTGTGTATGTATTGTATAGTTGACAACATTATATCAAGTCAAGTCCCTTCCTCCGGCAATTATGGGTACCACACTCACTCCCTATGTTAATAATTTTATTTCAGCTGTGTCATTGTAATGTAATGTATTGTAATGTATGTATACTTGTAAAGCGCACTGTTACCTCGTTACATGGTGTCCTGGCGCTGTATACCGCTGGGGAACCCGTCCTGGCTTTCCCTGTGAGAGGGCACTCCAAGGTGAAGCCAGGCATCCCCGGCGTTGCTGGGGCCGTTGTGGAGATTAAGCAAGCTATTGCCCAGAGCTGCAGAGTGGGACCCATGGTTAGCGTAGGCACCTAAGCGAGAATTATCGAGTCCGCAGACATTGACCCAAGACCCTGCCGCGTCAGGAATTGAACCCTGGTCCCGGGCCGACCTCTGCTTCAGGGTCTCATGGGTGGACTATCGCTGTAGTTCACCCAATCTATCAAAACAAAGCACCTAAAGTCATTCATCATATAACCAAAGATCATGTGATCGGCAGGATAATGATATATGATCAGAATTGAATAATCTTCATTTTTCTTTTGTAGTAGTCAAGGCCCGGGGGGGACAGTGGCAGTGCCACCCCTATAGAAAAGTAAGAGCTTCCTATCCCCACCTGCATGTACTGCTTAAAGTACTGCAAGTCTGCGTCATCATGGCTTGTGTCTGTTTTTCTTGGGTGCAAGCTGAGTGAGCTGCCATGCCGGCTACCACAAGTTCACTTACCAGTAATTTCTTTTGCAAAACAAGAGAAACAAATAGAAGACTTTTTTTTAGTACTCTCTGACTATGTATGTAGTAGTGAGTCCATCCATAGTCCTGCTAGTGGAATTCCTGAAACTCACAGTAATGTCACTTGCCTGCAAAGACAGCAGAAAGATACATGCCAAAATGTTATACTGTGTTTGCTACTTGCTGGTGTTACTTAGAGTCAAATTTCCGTTAAATTATTTTGACTTTATGTTAAAGACTATTGGCTACAGTATTTTTCTTTCTTTCTTCATATAGATGCTACTCCGAAAAAGCTCACCAGAAAGGAGATGGCTGTCCGGGCCAGGGCCCGTAAGCTGGAGGCTATTTGTGTCGAGTATCGGCGGTTGTGGGCTCGGGAGCAGGAGGAGGAGACAACAACCACTGCATCCTCCTCCAGTGCCCCCGGGTCCACCAGCCAGAAGCCTCCAGCCAAACTGAGCCGTGGCCCGACAGCCTCCCGCCACCCCCGCACAGCAGCAACACAATCAGCTGCCCCCCCCCGAGCCTGGATGGTATGTCAGCGCCGCCTCCATAAAAGAGGGGACTACCTGGAGCGGTTGGTCAAAAAACATCAGCAACAGGCTCCGGGACCTCCGCAAAGAGCTGCGGGAGGTACGGGACCAGCTGTCCACAGCCAACCCAAGGAAATTTTCAAAATCATTAAAAAAACTAACAAAACAACCCCCTAGCCTACTGGTGGACAAGTCCACTACCCACTGTAACAATGTCGCCGAATTTTTTCATCAGAAAATAAGTGCAATCTACTCTGCCTTCCCCCCAATTAACCTCACCCCCCTAACCCCTCCCCTCTACCCCACAGACCTCCCCTCCAGTCAACAGCTACCCATGCTGTCTTACTTTCCTCCTTTCGATCTTGCCACCCTTGAATCCTTAGCACGGAAAGTCAAATCCGGATCCCCCAATGATTCAGCCCCACCAGATATAATAATGGCAGCCTCGCAGACCACCTTGCCTATCTTAAGGGAGGTTTTAAATACCTCCATCTCTTCGGGCACGGTCCCCACCGTATGGAAACAGGCTATGGTTAGAGCCCTACTGAAAAAGCCTACCCTGGACTCTACGGATCTAAGTAACTACCGCCCCATTTCCCTGCTCCCCTGGGCAAGCAAGATCCTGGAGAAATATATAAATCATCAGTTAATCAACTTCCTAGAAGATTACCACCTACTGGACCCCACTCAGACTGGCTTTAGACCAAAACATGGGACCGAGACCGCCCTCCTCATGGTCACCGAGGAGGCCAGAAAAATCCTAGATCAAGGAGGATCAGTGGCAGTGATCCTCCTTGATCTTAGCGCGGCCTTTGACACGGTCAGCCATGACACCCTGATGTACCGTATGTCCCAGGTCGGGATTAGGGTCAAAGTGTGGTCCTGGTTTCAGTCCTTTTTAGAGGACAGGTCCTTCCGTGTTTTCGAAGGTGAGTCTGTGTCCACCAGCAGACCTCTGAAATGCGGTGTCCCCCAAGGCTCCTCTCTAAGCCCTGCACTTTTTAACCTGTACATGAGGCCACTGGCCGATGTCGTCCGTTCATTTGGGATTAAGATCATCTGCTATGTGGACGACACGCAGCTGGTGGTCTCCCTGACGCAGGAAGCCAATCTACCTGTGCGGGGCGGGCTTAGAGAGTGTCTGGAGGAAGTGAAGACTTGGATGTCCCTGTCGTCCTTAAAACTAAATGGGGACAAAACCGAGCTCATGGTCCTAGGCCATCCGGATCTCAGCTTCCCCGTCTCCCTGTGGCCGCCCAGTCTGGGCCCTCCACCAACCCCCAAAAACAGCATTAAGAGCCTTGGAATTTGGATGGACAGATCCCTGTCCTTCAATGTACAAGCCACAAAACTTTCAGCTACTTGCTTCGGCATCATGAGGATGCTCAAGAAAATGTTCTCTCTCCTCCCCATGGAAGCAAAACAAACAGCTGTACAAGGTCTGATTCAATCACGCCTTGATTTTAATAATGTACTTTACCTCGGTGCCCCGGAATCTACTCTGAGAAGGCTCCAATTAGTTCAGAACTGCGCAGCACGCATGTTACTCGACCTTCCCCGCAGACAGTCAGTAAGGACCAGACTAGCAACCCTTCACTGGCTACCGGTGTGCCAGAGAGCTATGTTTAAAGCCATGTGCATAGCTCACCAGTCATTCTGGAACACTGGTCCCAGGATTACACGGGATCTAATTACCCACTACATGCCTAACAGAAACCTACGCTCTAATCAGACCTTTCTCGCAGTGACCCCCAGAATTAAAAGATCTAGATCTGGAGGTAGGACGTTCTCCTACAATGCTGCCAGGGCCTGGACCCCCTTCCGCTCCATCTAAGAGCTAACTCCAACCTTACGGCTTTCCGTAAACAGCTGAAAACCCTCCTATTTCACCCAGTTTAACTAACTCCCACTCTCTCCCCTCTGGGCCCTCCAGGTCGGATTCACGGTATTCCTAGCGCATGGACGCCTCCGGGCAGCAATTCGCGCTCTACAAATTCACATCCTATCCTATCCTATCCACAGGAGGACACCACCGGAGGAAGTCACTGTCTCTTGCCCCTTTTTTAAAGACTGTTGGGGGGGGGGGGAATTGGGTGTTTGGGAAAGGGGACTTTTGGACTTTTGGACATTGGTTGGGGTTAGGCAGGGGGGTGAGTTGGGTTAATTTATTTTACTTTTTGACTACATCAATATATTTCTTAATAATTATTTTTCATACCAAAACATAGTATACACGTTCATATTATTTTGTGTGGGGGTGGGCGGTGGTTACTGGACGTTTGGTTTCTTCCAACTTACCAGCATGAATGAAACATCTAGTCCTGAAATGTACCAAAGTGCCAGTGCCCGAGTTAGTGAATTCAGTAGCCCTACTAGTACTTTACTACTAGTACTGGCAGTCTCTGCTCTCCTCCCAGTCGTAGCCCATTATTCTACCTCTCCAAAATGCTTATCTTACCTGTGATTCGTGTTTGAGAATAGGGGTAGCCACAGGGCTGCCTGCATGGCAAATGGTGATTACGGTTGGTTGTTGACTTGAATCCTCGACGGATGAAATATCATTGTTGTGCTGGTAGTAGTAGTGGTACACACTGGCAGTAGCAGCATATGAAAAAAAGGAAATGAAACATTGAGTGGCCTGAGCGTAGCATTAGAAACAGTACAATAGATAGTACGCTACAGAACAGTGCCATAAATTGTAGCCTAAGCAGTGCTAAAGTATTCTAAATATAAGTACTAGTTTCGTGGACTATGGCTACTATAAGAAATATTACGAAGGCAAAGGATACTTAAACATAAGAATTAACCATTTGATTTGTCATGTGTACGAGCATGATGTTTGATGCTCAATCCACGATGTCGCACATGAAATTCCATTTTCCAACATTTTTCTGTTGCTTAGACCTTATCCTTCCCTGCAAGTGTGTGGAATTTCTTGTTGTCATTTAGTCATACCTCAATGAAAAACCACACAGCCCGGGGGAAGAGGGTTAGGGTTTTTGAAGATTGGATGGGAATGGGTTTTTTTGGGAAAAGTTTTGTGGAGAGAAGAAAAAAAAACACTGCATGAACAAACAACAAATGAAGAGAAACAAATGTTTGGATTCAAAGATATCCATGAATCTTTTAAGGGACATAAAGGTAGTGCACTACTGCATGCATGAAGTTGTTTGCTAAATGGATGGTTAGGTTACTGAAAAGTTGTACTTACTACATCTTATTAGTAAGTATGAGGAAACAATTTGACATTGACACTAGTACAGGGCTGCATTAATTACGCAATTTCACTTGCCTTTCAGCCCTCATAGAGAATAAACACTTATTGTTAGTACATTAAGTTAGTTATAAAAATAGCAAAGAAACGTATGAATTAGCTGGAGAGATGAATTTGAAGCAGAGAACAAAGAAACGCACCTAGTCACATTCTTAGAAGTTCAAGTTTACAACAATAACATTTAAAAGATAAGGAGAAGTTAAGAGAGAATACTGTAACTTTATGTTGTAGTTGTCCTGTTGAATTGGTGAAGTTGCATGCATCCAGCCATTCCTCTTATTCGTGATATACTCCTCCATTCCATCTTACGCTCCGTCGATCAATATTGGTGACCAGACACACTGTCCACTGGCTGCCTGATGAGTAATTGCGGATTGCTAATGGTAAGTCTGAGTTCATCGTTTGTTCCATGGCACATGGTAAAAGCAGTCCTGTAATCTTTGATGGAAAAAAACAGGAAGTGAACCAGTTAAAATAATCTAAGGTACGCTGTGTAGTGCAAAAATAACACTTTCAGTTTTCAGAGCTGACATTATTATTATATAAAATCATCACTTCAAAAGTGCGTAACCTGGTTTTCCTTTACAAGGCTAGTAATAGTAACTATGGTTGAATTATGCAGATCCACCATGGATTTTCTTAAAAAAATAGCAAACAAAATTAGACATTCCCAGGAGTGCTCCCAGACCCCTGAACCCAGTCGGCAAAATGTAGAACACCCCCAAGTAGCCCCCTAAAAACATGCAATACTGCTACCAGGTTGAACCCTAACTTCAAATCGTGCCAAAAAGCACCCTGCAACTAGGCCCAAACCCCCCTTTTCCACCATGGATTTTCTTCAAAACACTTGCATTCAATATTAGACATTCCCAGGAGTAGTCCCAGACCCCTGAACCCAGTTGCAAACATGTGGAACCCCCCCCCAATTAGCCCCCTAAAATCATGTGATAGTGCTACAGGCCTAAGTTCAAAACGTGCCAAAAACGCACTCTGCAAGTAGGCCCAAACCCCCCTTTTCCACTGTGGATTTTCTTCAAAACACTTGAAATCAAAATTACACATTCACAGGAGTGCCCCTAGACCCTGTAACCCAGGCACAAAACTGTAGAACCCCCCCAAGTAGCCCCCCAAAAACATGCAATACTGCGACAGGGATGAGGCCTAGTTGAAAATCAAGCAGAAAGCGCACTTTGAAATTAGGCCCGAAAGACCCATTTTCCACCATGTATTTTCTTCAAAACACTTGCAATGATTATTAGACATTCCCAGGAGTGCTGCCAGACCCCTAAACCCGGTCGCAAAAATCTAGAACCCCCCCAAGTAGCCCTCCGCAGAAATGCAATTTTGGAAAACAAAAATAATAATTTCACCTCGGATTTTCTTCAAACCACTTGCAATCACAAATACACATTCCCAGGAGTGCTCCCAGACCACTGAACCCAGTCGCAAAAATGTAGAACACCCCCAAGTAGCCCCCAGAAAAAATGCGAAAGTGCTAACCCTAACTCCAAATCGTGCAAAAACGCACTCTGCAACTAGGCCCAAACCCCCCTTTTCCACCATGGATTTTCTTCAAAACACTTGCATTAAAAATTAGACATTACCAGTAGTGCTCCCAGACCCCTGAACCCATTCGCAGAAATCTAGAACACCCCCAAGTAGCTCCCTAAAAACAGCGATACTGCTACCAGGTTGAACCCTAACTTCAAATTGTGCCAAAACCCACTCTGCAACTATGCCCAAACCCCCTTTTCCACCATGGATTTTCTTCAAATCCCTTGCAATCAAAATTAGACTATCCGAGCAGTGGTCCCAGACCCCCAGACCCCCCAAAAAACCTAGAACCCCCCATACAGCCCCCCAAAAACAAGTAAGTGAGCAAAAACGGAAAGACTTTTTCACCATGGATTTTATCCAAAACACTTGCATCTGATATTAGACCTTCCCAGCAATGCCCCCAGACCCCTCAACCCACCCGCAAAAAAGTAGAACACCCCCAAACAGGCCAAAAGCGAAAAATGGAAAATGTGACACAAAAGATTTGAGGCCTACCAGTCAAAATCATTCCAAACGCACTCTGCAGCTAGGCCCTAACTCCCCTTTTCCACCATGGATTTTCTTCAAACCACTTGCAATCAAATTTAGACTATCCCAGCAGTGCTCCCAGACCCCCAAGCCCACCCCCAAAAACCTAGAACCCCCCCAAACAGCCCCCCAAAAACAAGCAAGTGAGCAAAAACTGAAAAACGTTTTCACCATGGATTTTATCCAAAACACTTGCATCTGATATTAGACCTTCCCAGCAATGCCCCCAGACCCCTCATCCCACCCGCAAAAAAGTGGAACACCCCCAAACAGGCCAAAAGCAAAAATGGAAAATGTTTCATTTAGAAAATTTGAGGCCTACCAGTCAAAATCACTCCAAACGCACTCTGCAGCCAGGCCCTAACTCCACTTTTCCACCATGGATTTTCTTCAAACCACTTGCAATCAAAATTAGACTTTCCCAGCAGTGCTCCCAGACCCCCAAACCCGCCCCCAAAAACCTAGAACCCCCCCAAACACCCCCCAAAAACAAGCAAGTGAGCAAAAACGGAAAACCTTTTTCACTATGAATTTTATCCAAAACACTTGAATCCGATATTAGACCTTCCCAGCAATGCCCCAGACCCCTCAACCCACCCGCAGAAAAGTAGAACACCCCCAAACAGGCCAAAAGCAAAAATGGAAAATGTTTCATTTAGAAAATTTGAGGCCTACCAGACAAAATCACTCCAAATGTACTCTGCAGCTAGGCCCTAACTCCCCTTTTCCAGCATGGATTTTCTTCAAACCTCTTGCAATCAAAATTAGACTATCCCAGCAGTGCACCCAGACCCCAAACCCACCTCCAAAAACCTAGAACCCCCCAAACAGCCCCCCAAAAACACGCACTACTGCTAGGCCTCAGTTAAATTGTGCCAAAACACTGTCTGCAACTAGGCCCAAACCCCCCTTTTCCAGCATGGATTTTCTTCAAACCACTTGCAATCAAAATTAGACCTTCCTAGCAGTGCTCCAAGACCCCCCGACCCACCCCCACAAATCTAGAACACCCCCAAACAGCCCCCCAAAAACATGCAATACTGGTATATTCAAAACATGGCAAATTGCGCTGTTCACAAAAAATTGTTGTTTTCAGCACTTCCACTACTTCGATCCTCTTGACCTCTTGAAACTTACCTGGACACTTGTTCCAGCGATTCCCAAGAATCTCAACAAGGCAGAACAAAATCGAACCACTGCGCTCTTTGAAGAAGAAGAAGAAGAAGAAGAAGAAGAAAAAGAAGAAGAAGAAGAAGAAGAAGAAGATCTACGACTAGCTGTAACTTTTCACCCAAACACACGCGCCCGCAAAACACCAAAAAAGGCCAAAATTCTGCCAATTCTGGACCAAAGAACGCCTAACCCCCCTAAAACCTTGCCAACATCATTATGAACAAGCCTGCATCGGACCCTGAGCCCTAGACTCAGCGGGAACCCTACCAACCTAAACCCAAAAACCCTAGTAAATCGTACTGAACCCTAAACCCTAGATATGCTTTGTCTGTCTGTGTCAAAGAGCCTAGGTATGCTACATCAGGATGCTTCACTCAGTGGTACCTGCCTTGACCATCTGCATGGCCCTGCTGCAAGCATGGGACAAAAATCCGTTCAGCTCAAGAATTTGCGAATTTTCGGTAGTTTCGCAAGATTCGCAAAAAAACGAAAAACAGCAAATTTCGCAAACATAACGGATGTTTGGCCCAAGCTTGAGGCAGTGCCATGCAGATGGTCAAGGCAGGCACCACTGAGTGAAGCAACCTGATGTAGCATATCTAGGCTCCTTGTCAGACAGACAAAGCATATCTGATTGTATGCAGCAAGCTACATAGCCCCAATTTTACATAAACTGCTGTCTGGAGTGGACTCTGCCTGGCATAACAACAACAGTACGCTGCCTCGCCCTCGACCACTACATACCACGAATAGACAGACATGTAGATATGCTGTAGTAGTTGTTGTAGACTGGTTTACCTGTTTGCCACTCACGAATTGGCCATAGTTCTTCCGTAAATCGAACACACAAAAATCACCACAATCCAATGCCATCCATGCCCTCAATGATATCTAAATTAAAGACACCCCACAGAAAGACTTGGTCCATGCACCACTCACTACCCCTGGGCCTACTGGCTAGTGAGGCTTTACAGGCACCCCAAAATAAATAAAAAAAATCAACATATAACAGTGAGCTAAAATTCCATGACATAAATGAGAATTAAGTTAAAAAAAATCACTTAAACAGTTGTATCATGCACCCATGACTTACCCTGGGCCTACTGGATACTGTGGCTACCCACAATATATATTGTTTTAAGTTGTGAAAAAAGTTTTAAAACTGTGGTTGCAGCAACTGCAATGCCCCAATCAAACAACACCAACTTACTTGTATAATCTCAAGTCCAAAAGTGATCCAAACTCCAAAGTCCAAAAAGTCCTCAAATACAAATATCCAGCAGCAGCCACAAAAAGTAATCCTTCCAGCTCCAGATCCAAATCAAAAGTGACCAGGACATGGACAAAGCACTGGGAGGAGCATGCTGGACAGGAACAGGAAGTTGGAGACTCTGGGGCACTTCCTTCCTCCCCCCCCCCCCAAAAATGGACTCCTTGCACCAAAAGTGCAGCCAAATGTCAATCTGAGGAGTTATTCTGATCAAAATCATCATTTTCAGAAGGTTTATGCTTCCTGCGGTGGATTTCTTGTGCAGAATTGCAATTTTTGCAATTTCGGGAAAGCGAGCTGTTCAAATCTCCCGCCGGAAGTCAGCTGCGCGCCGCATCTACGTGTTCGGCAATATTTACTCCCGCAATGCGGGATCGTGGGCCCTTATGACGTACTCGCGTTGTCATACTCTCACTGTGCAAGATAGCAAGCTGCAATGACGTAATTGCGTACGAAAAACTCTCGCGCGATCACGCAGCAAGAACCAAAATGGCGCAGCACACGCAAACCAGGAGAAAAACAACTCGGCGGATCACGGTAAGTCAACCCCGCGCGCGCTATATTGTATTTTTCAAGCGCAACCAAGCAAAATAATTCGCAGCTTGCGAATTTGCGGATTTTTGGGCAAATTTGCGCGATTCACGGACCAAGAATTTGCCAAAAATACACAAATTCCGCAAACGAAACGGATTTTACGCCCACGCTTAATATTTATCTCTCCTCAGCTAAGAGGAGCTACAGCAGAAATCTGACTTGAATTTTCAGTGCTTCACCCACATCTATTTTCTCACCACTACAACCGGAAGTGGCAGATAGTGCCACTAAGTTGGTTACCCAAGCCCAGTCCCACTATGCCTTAAGCTGTTTTTTAAACTGGTGCCATCTTCAAAGGAGGCAGAATGTGATCTGTAGAAGGATACAAGTGTAGCAACATAATTTATTTGATATTAGCTGCATCTCGTACTTAATTTGTAAAGACAAAAGACAAAGTGGTGAGTCCCGAAGTTTTGCTCTGAAGCCCACAGGTGGCACTATTAAGGGTTTGGAAGTTGAATACCAAGGCTGTATAATCTTGATTCTACCTCATGAATCTTTGATCCTCCACAAGTCACTCCCTACCTTTGTATATCAATCTTCCTGGTTCTTTTCATCCCTCCTTTCTCCCTTTGTCATTGTTTTTCCAGCTGTCTCCTCATACTTCTTTCCCCTTTTGTGTTTTTCTCTCTCTGGATCTAAATCTGTTGAGGAAAAATAAGTGCTGGTCCCCACAAATTTTGCCCGTGGGCCCCACCTGCAACCATCTGTTCAAATTAAGCACTGACTAGATCATGCCTGTGCATGAGGTGAGGGAGAAGTTACACAAGTACGACAATTTTGCCTTTCACAATCTTGGTATTGAATCTCTCAGTGGGGTTTAGACCACATTTTAATTCTGCTAATTGCAGTCACCAGGTTTTTTAACCAGAACAGGCTGTAGATGTTAGCATAGGTATACAAAGACCAGTCACAGACATAGCACTATGATTTCACCCAGCTCCAGAGACATCGCTATTACTATTGTTTTTGTGGTAATCAAACAGTAAAAATAAAATGGAAATGCTGTGCTCCACATTAAAATTCCTAATTTCATCACAGATATACGGGGTTGTACGGGGTTGTAACTGAACCTGGGAGATCCGCTGAGCCCAGAATAGTATATCTGAGCTGGCTTGCTGTGTCCTCAGGTTTGGCCATTTCACCAGCCCTCTAACACTCTGTAAAAATAGTATGAAAAAAACATTGTTCCAATCGGATTACTTAAAATGGCAAAGACACAAAATCTTGACATGTTGAGCTTTTACCCCCTCTTTTGCAGCAATGGTAACAAAAGACAGCAGCTCTGTACATAGATTAGCTGCCATATTTATTGAGTCCATGTGCAACTAGGTACTCCAAACCCACTTTTTCATTTTCATTCTGGTACTTCTAATCCTAGTTTTATAATGGTTTAAGCAAGGCTAGTAGTGCCAGAATATAAAGGAAAAGCCTAGACAGTGGAAGCCAGTCATACATAGACCTAGGAACCTTGACTAGGCAGTGTTTAGAGGAGGCCTCTAAACACTGGAAAACTACTTTCCTGGTTGGACTATAGGCACTAAGACTAAGAGCTATGCACTGAATCCAGACGACTTTAGTCAATGCTTTGAGGATGGAAGCAGATGATTTAAAAAACGGGAGTCAGTCTACTTCTCACTATATCCTTAGTCGTATTATTAGACCAAGATTGAATTCCCCGCAGGTGTGGGGCCAGAGAGCAAATTATGCCCAAAACACAGAAGCTGGACCCGATGTTGATTTATGTAGAGCTAGAGAGACAGAGAAAGAGGGCAGTAGGAGGGAGCAAGGGAGGTAGGCCAACAAAAAGGAACATATAGGGTCATAGATGGCATTGTTTGACCAATCTTCATTACATTTTGCCAGAAGAGTGTCAAGGTAAGTTCTGGTTGTCATTGAAAGTATATCACTCCCAGCAGTGCGAAGACATAAGAGGGGTGGGTGCAGTGGACTCCCAGCAGTGCCCAGATATAGGAGGGGTGGGTGCAGTGGACTCCCAGCAGTGCCCAGACATAGGGGGTGTGGATATGACTCCCAGCAGTGCCCAGACATAGGAGGGGTGTGTTATGTTATGTTATGTTATGTTATACGTTGTTTTATATAGCGCACGGCTACTCAAAAAGAGTGTCCCGGCGCTTTTATTGAGAACCTAAGGCAGAGTGAACACAACACAGTAATATAAAAACAGATAAAAAGGCAGAGAAAACAAGGTAGATAGGCTAAAGGGCAAAAAGCCAGGTTTTAAGGTCCTTCCTGAAAGTAAACAAACTAGTGGCGCCTCGCAACGCCAACGGCAGAGTGTTCCACAGCTGTGGCGCCAACAGGCTGAAGGAGCGGCCTCCAATACGAGCCTTTTTTACCTGCGGAACCACCGCAAGAAGCAGAGATTCAGATCTTAGAGATCGAGCCGGGCGGTAGAAGACAAGTCTCCTCTGGAGATACTTTGCTCCCACAGCATGAAGAGCCTTGTAGGCCAAGGTCAAGGCCTTGAATGCTATCCGCTTCCGGATGGGCAGCCAATGGAGCGACTGCAGAAGACCAGCAGCCCTGGCTCGCCTATTTAGGCCATAAATGGCCCTCTCAGCCGAGTTCTGGACAACTTGCAGCCGCTGCAATAGATATTCCGGCAGGCCCAAATAAAGGACGTTGGAGTAGTCCAGTCTTGAGTCAATCATGGCCTGCACTGTCAGCTTCCTGTGCTCCTCCGAAAGTAGAGGCAAGAACTTCCGGAGCATCTTGAGAAGGCCAAAACATGTTCCCGTTAAACCAAGGATCTGAGATCTTAATGTAAGACCCTTGTCCATCCTGATCCCCAAGTTTTTAGCCATCTGGGACAAACAAGACGGAGGGAACATATTAACAGGCCACCATGCTTGCCAGTCCGGATCCGATAGACAACCGAAGAAGAGTACCTCAGATTTGTCTGAGTTGCACTTGAGGCTGTTCAGCTGGAACCATTTAAAAACAGCCCCAAGGCACTCCCGGATACTCTCTCCATCGAAATCCCCTCCTTTCTTACATGAAAAGAGGAGTTGGGTGTCATTGGCGTAGGATACGATCTGGGCCCCAAAAGACTCCGCCAATGCCGCCGAAGGGATCATAAAGATGTTAAAAAGAGTCGGGCTCAACACAGAACCCTGCGGAACTCCGACTCCCAAAGACGGCATCACGGCCGAGCTGGATGAGGCCCAGACCGTTTGTCGACGGCCAGCCAAAAATGATCTAAACCAGCTGAGCACCGTCCCCCTCAGACCGATCTCATGAAGTCTGGCGAGAAGACCCTCATGGGGGACGGTGTCAAAGGCCGCCGACAGGTCCAACATGACAAGCATGGCTTTGCCCCCTGAATCAAGAACCTCTTTTATGGCTTCCGATACCTCCAAGAGCGCCGTCTCGGTACTTAGGTTAGGGCGGAAGCCAGATTGAGTAGGGTGTAGTACATTATGGGATTCTAAATAATTAGAAAGCTCCATGTGTACATGCTTCTCCAGAATCTTTGTGAGCGCAGGGAGGAGAGAAATAGGCCTGTAGTTGGCCAAGACTTCCGGGTCGAGCCCAGGCTTCTTAAGCACAGGAATGACCATTGCTTGCTTCCAGGCCTGCGGGACCACTCCCTGACTCAACGAAAGGTTCAAAAGTGGGTTCGCCAGCGGATTTATGACTTCTGCCATTTTTGCCAAGAATTTGGCTGGGCATGGGTCAAGGGGCGACCCAGATTTGAGATTTCCCATAAGTGCCAATGAAGCAGGAACTGAGATAGATGGAAAGACGGCCATAACTGAACCCAAAGGGGCCGGTGAAACTGATCCATCTATGGGGCTGGATGGAATTGCAGGCACCTGCAGAGGAAAGGAGTCTTGGATCAGCTTGATCTTATTGGTAAAAAAGTTAGCCAAATCGGAAGCCCAGGACTCCGAAGGGGCAACATGAGTCACATTAGAGCGGGGGGCCGTGAATTCCCTCACAATTGTGAAGATCTCCTTACAAGAATTAGAGGCGGCCTCTATCCTCCTTGCGAAGTAGCCTTTTTTCTCCAGGAGAATGTCCCGATGGTAGGCTTTAACTGCTGCTCTATAGGCGAGCCTTGCCACAGGGTCGTACTGCGAGCGCCAGGCTCTTTCCGCTACCTTGCACTGCCGTCGTGAAAGCGACAGCGCTTCAGTAAACCAGGGGGCAGAGACCCGCTTAGATGTTAACCAGGGGGCCATCACAGGGGCTAGCTCATTTAATCTATCCAATAGCCACACTTGCAAGGAATCCAAGTCCCTCTCCAACTCTCCCGTCAGGAGCAGGGATGGTCCTGAGCAGCCTGAGCCAGCATATCTGGGGTCACCCGGTGACATGCCCTAGGGGCACGACCCTGCTGCTTAGAAGCAGTATTGGACGATTTCATCTTGCCCCCAATGTGGAATTTGGCCAGTCTATGGTCCGACCAAAGCACTGGTACAAGATCCGTCACCTCCAAAGGGGACGTGGAGAAGACCTGTTCTAGGGTATGACCCTTATCATGTGTTGGTCCAAAAAGATAAGGGATCAGGCCGAAAGGATGTGTGTGGATATGACTCCCAGCAGTGCCCAGAGATAGGAGGGGTGTGTGGATATGACTCCCAGCAATGCCCAGACATAGGAGGGGTGGGTGCAGTGGACTCCAGCAGTGCCCAGACATATGAGGGGTGGGTGCAGTGGACTCCCAGCTGTGCCCAGACATAGAAGGATTGGGTGCAGTGGACTCCCAGCAGTGCCCAGACATAGGAGGGGTGTGTGGATATGACTCCCAGCAGTGCCCAACAGTATGGGGGTGGGTGGATATGACTCCTAGCAGTGCCAATACATAGGTGGGGTGGGTGCAGTGGACTCCCAGCAGTGCCCAGACATAGGAGGGGTGTGTGGATATGACTCCCAGCAGTGCCCAGACATAGGAGGGGTGGGTGCAGAGGACTCAATAGTGTATAGTCATGTAACAGCACACCAAACAAATAGAGCAAAACAGAAAAACACACTGTCATGTGCATCCTGGGCCTGATATGAATGTCCAGGTGGTGAAACATGTACTCTCTCATGGAAGGGGTTGAAACCCCTTAGATACAAAGCACTAAATTGTGAGTCAAACAGGCAGGCCCATCACACCTCTCCTGCAAAACACCCCCATCACTCCATTAATGTGATTGATACAGCTCAAGAAGTAGAAACATCTGAATCAGGGTATCAGAAACTGTGCTGCAACTTTTGAAAAAGTAAACTAAGGTCACCTCCTGTGGCTGGCAATCCATATTAGTCACAAACAACCAGCAACATATTCTTGTGAATAGGCACACAGGCACTGCCCAGTGTGAGTATGCACAAGCCAAATCTTGTATCCATGGACAGTGTGCATATGTAGCTAACACATCATAAATACAAAGTATGTCAGGGACCAATGCCACTGAGGCACACCCATGCTGAACCCACATAGAATGGACACAGTGTTGGATGACACACATGATTAGGAGGCCAGGGTGTTGCAGAGGACTGTAGTGGGCACACAGATCCATGGGTCTATAAATTGCTGACTGTCTCATGAATAACCGTCTTGTCACTATGCATATCTTGCAAATGATGTACATCATGTATGAATACGCAACATGGGTCATGCATGCTGCTAGGGTGAGCATTTTAAAAATTACACTCCTATGTTGATACTCATGATCAGTGCAAACAAATATGAATGCAAAACACAGTTCACAGGTCGTGGCACGGGCAAGGAACTAACACATGTCACAGACCTCCCTCCCACATGATGCGCAAATTCATGTGCAGTCTAATTACCTTGGACCCTAGAAGTACATGTGCCAAATCTTAAACACACAAACCAGGAGACACATGTGGAGGAGGGGAAGGAATGGAAAAGAGCAACAGCTGAATATGGGTAATTTAAACTACAATGCACAAATAGCCTGTCTGACCAGACCATCCAACTGTGGGAGTGTTCCCAGGCTTCTGAGCACCTCAAATAGCATGTGCCACACAACACTACAAACAGACATGTACCTACCCCCTCCTTGCTGCTGTCCATCCTGCAACTGCCTATGGAGGTCTGGAAAGACCACTTCCAGGACCCGGAGCATGTGGGGGGTAAGGTGACGGCTGCCGCCATGCCGGCGTGGAGCTTCCAGCTTCACCTGGACCCGGGCGATACGCCGGGTCCAGCACCGGATGTCCTGCCACCTCTTCCTGATGTTTCTCAGCCGACGGCGAATGCCCCCCACAGACTGACAGCCCTGACAACGTCCATCCAGATCTTCCCCTTCTCATAGGCAGTTACCTGTCAGGAAGACAAAGTAAAACAACATCACTACACCTGCTCCATGTCCCAGAGACACACACTTGCACTACATTGATGATGTGAACAGGACGTAGGATGATGACAGGACTTGCATCATTATCCATGTGAATTTGGCCTGTGGGCAAACACAAATGCACTACATGTCTTTGAAAGGCAACAGATGGCATAAGGGGTGCAACACTCTCACTGATCATGGCACACACTGTACAACACATGCAACGGCAGGGTTTTGGACAGCACGTGACATGCTGTCACATATCCCACTACACCTACGAACCCTCAGCAGACCACACATACACACCCTGGCAGAGATCCCTTGCCTGTCAGTCTCAACATTGTATACAACCCTCACTTTGCACATGTCACACTTGACAAAGATGTGCCACAGGTGTTGGGCTAACTGTCTAAGTCATGCACACAACACTGCATACTTGTCACATCAGATGGCTACAGCTGCTGCATACCCCATGCAGCTGTGGTGCAAAACATCACATACACACTCAGCCAGGTGACAAGGAACATTCACACTCTTCAATGTCCATGAGTTCAAACACAGCATTTGTACAACATCACCACAGGTCCCCAAAAAACAAAAACATCAGTGAGTACATTCAGCTGTCACTCTGGGGTGAACACTATTATAGCTCAGTAAATTATGCCAAGAAAACCTGCAAGGTGTGGCACAGCAGAATGTGTAAATAAGTATGCATTGAATGTCACAGTTAGCATAATGCAAGCAAGGATTAAGCACACTTTAATTAGAACATGCTCTGCATGGGAGACACCACAATGTACACACCCGGCACTCAGTGCCAAACCACATTGCATGTCTGTTCTACAAATACACAATGGCTGTAGTGACACTCACACAACAGGTGCATAGTCCAAGCTAGTGCAGTCATCACTCATCTGCTCCCCTGGTCTCCCATACAGCTTGCTGTAGTTTGGTAGGAGGGCATCCAGCAGGGCCTGGTTCTCCTCCTCACTGAATGCAGGTGCCTTCTCCATGGTCAGCAAAATCTGAGTCCAGGGAATGCAGAGACAGCAGCAGTGTGGTCCACTCCAATGTTGTGCAGGCAAGTGCCCTCTCCCAGCCACATGCAGCCTTAAATCAGTGCTGCTGATGGGCTTTCAGTATCAGGAGTACAGTGTGATAGGCCAGATTACTTAGCATCCTACGTTTCATCCAATAACTTTCAACATAAAGCCCTGACACACATTTGCATGGTTCAAAATTTGAGCTTCAGCTCCACAACAATATTGCAACATTGTATAGTTTTGCCCAACTGACTTTTGCAGGGGGACACCTGTAGCACACACTCAAATCTCAGTATCCATGACAACCAGCCTGCATTCTGGGCCTACTACTCATACCCTAGGTGTCCCCTATGTATTTTTTGGGATCCACACACAAGTACGGTGCGTTTCACGTCTTTATATGCCACATTTCTAATAGTGAAACGATGTGCACACACGCACGCAATGTTGGGGTACGGTTCGCTCGAGTATGGCACCATAACAATAGTTCAACGTCCCGCACACACGCACGCAATGTCGGGGTACGGTTCGCCCGAGTATGGCACCATTTCATTAGTGAAACGATGCGCACACATGCACGCAATGTCGGGGTACGGTTTGCTCGTGTATGGCACCATTACAATAGTGAAATGTCCCACACACACGCACGCAATGTCGGGGTACAGTTCGCTCGCGTATGGCACCATTACAATAGTGAAACGTCCCACACACACGCACGCAATGTCGGGGTACAGTTCGCTCGTGTATGGCACCATTACAATAGTAAAACGTCCCGCACACACGCACGCAATGTCGGGGTACGGTACGCTTGAGTATGGCACCATTACAATAGTGAAATGATGCGCACACATGCACGCAATGTCGGGGTTCGGTTCGCTCGCGTATGGCACCATTACAATGGTGAAACGTCCCGCACACACGCATGCAATGTCAGGGTACGGTTTGCTCGCGTATGGCATCATTACAATAGTGAAACGTCCCGCACACACGCATGCAATGTCGGGGTATAGTTCGCTCGCGTATGGCACCATTACAATAGTGAAATGTCCCGTGCACACGCACGCAATGTCGGGGTACGGTTCGCTCGAGTATGGCACCATTACAATAGTGAAACGATGCGCACACATGCATGCAATGTCGGGGTATGGTTCACTCGCGTATGGCACCATTACAATAGTGAAACGTCCCGCACACACGCACGCAATGTCGGGGTACGGTTTGCTCACATATGGCACCATTACAATAGTGAAACGTCCCGCACACACACACGCAATGTCGGGGTACGGTTTGCTCGAGTATGGCAGCATTACAATAGTGAAACGATGCGCACACATGCACGCAATGTCGGGGTACGGTTCGCTCGCGTATGGCTCCATTACAATAGTGAAATGTCCCGCACACACGCACGCAATGTCGGGGTAGGGTTCTCTCGAGTATGACACCATTACAATAGTGAAACGATGCGCACACATGCACGTAATGTAGGGGTACGATGCGTTTTTAACAGTGCGTTTCACACACTCCAAGAAGACCTGCTGCACCCTCGAGAAAGCCTGGTGCCATGACCAGATAACGGAAAACATGACAGCCCTCAAGAACGCCATCCAAAAACACCACCAGCTGATCCGCACCACCAAAAGGACAACATTCAAAGAACGACTGGACAACAACACCCACAACAGCAAGGAACTCTTCTGCATCGTCAAAGAGCTATCCAACCCCAGCGCCTGCAACAACGACTTCACACCCTCGCAAGACCTCTGCGATTCACTCACCTAGTTCTTTCAGCGCAAGATCGCCGACATCCACAACAGCTTCGACGCACCAACCATGCTCCCAACCACCGAACCAGAGCCCCCCCCACCACCCTCTGCACCTGGGACCCGGTCAGCATCGAAGACACCACCCGCACGATGAACACCATCCACTCCGGCTCCCCGACCGACCCCTGTCCACACCACATCTTCAACAAAGCCGACTCCATCATCGCACCCCAAATCCGGAACATCATTAACAGCTCCTTCACATCCGCCACCTTCCGGGAGAGCTGGAAACATGCCAAACTCAGCGCCCTCCTGAAGAAACCCACTGCAGACCCCACGGACCTCAAGAACTTCCGCCCCATCTCGCTCCTCCCGTTTCCTGCCAAAGTCATTGAGAAGACCGTCAACAAACAACTCTCCGCCTTCCTTGAGGCAAACGGATCCCTCGATCCCTCACGGTCCGGGTTCCGAGCAAACCACAGCACCGAGACCGCCCTCATCGCAGCCACCGACGACATCAGGTCCCTGCTCGACAACGGGGAAACAGCTGCCCTCATCCTCCTGGACCTCTCAGCAGCCTTCGATACCGTATGCCACCGCACCCTAATACAACGCCTCAGCAAAACCGGAATCCAAGGAACGGCCCTGGAGTGGATCATCTCGTTCCTCACCGGAAGAACCCAGAGAGTCCGCCTCCCCACGTTCCGATCCACCGCCACCGAAGTCATCTGTGGCGTCCCGCAAGGCTCCTCGCTCAGCCCCACCCTCTTCAACGTCTACATGAGCCCCCTTGCAGCCATCGCATGCCAACACAACCTAAACATCATCTCCTACGCCGACGACACCCAGCTGATCCTCTCCCTCACCAACGACCCCACCACCGCCAGAGCCAGCCTCCAGGAAGGAATAAAGGACATAGCAGAATGGATGAAGCTCAGTCGTCTGAAACTGAACTCAGACAAGACGGAAGTCCTCATCCTGGGACCATCCCCCTCGGCCTGGGACGACTCCTGGTGGCCCCCTGCCCTGGGCACCGCCCCCAAGCCAACGGACCATGCACGAAACCTGGGCTTCATCCTGGACTCCTCCCTCACGATGACCAAACAAGTCAACGCCGTCTCATCATCTTGTTTCAACACCCTGCGCATGCTCCGTAAAATCTTCTGATGGATCCCCACCGAAACCAGGAAGACGGTCACCCAGGCCCTTGTCACCAGCTGACTGGACTATGGGAACACCCTCTACGCTGGCACCACAGCCAAACTCCAGAAAAGACTCCAACGTATACAGAACGATTCCGCACAACTCATCCTGGACATCCCCCGTCACAGCCACATCATAGCCCATCTGAGAGACCTGCACTGGCTCCCCGTCAGCAAGAGGATCACGTTCAGACTCCTCACTCACGCACACAAGGCTCTCCATGACATGGGCCCCAAATACCTCAACAGCCGCCTGACATTCTACGCACCCACCCGCCAGCTCCGTTCCGCCAGCCTTGCCCTCGCCACCGTCCCTCGAATTCGCAGAACAACCACCGGAGGAAGATCCTTCTCCTACCTGGCGGCCAAGACATGGAACTCCCTACCCACCCACCTACGGCAAACCCAGGACCATCTCTCCTTCAGGAAACAACTCAAGACCTGGCTGTTCGAGCAGTAGCAACTCCCCCTCCCCCCAGCGCCTTGAGACCTTAGCGGGTGAGTTGCGCGCTTTACAAATTCGCTGATTGATTGACTGATTGACTGATGTGAATGCAGGGGTACGGTGCGTATTACACAGTGCGTTTCACACGCTGGAGTCAAAGCAGGGGGATGGTACGTTGCACACGCTCACGTATGGCTGCATTACAATAGTGATACGAGGCACACACATGGCAGGGATGTAGCAGTACGGTTAACACAAGGATGTCTATCAAGTTCTGGACATTGCAAACTTACATGAGCATGCCCTAGGTGTGCCAGGCACTGATATAGCACAGGATATCAGATCATGTTGCAAAATCGATGTGTGATGACCTGTTGACACATGTGATGTGTGATGGGGCAGTATGTGGTACACATCACCTTTCCACTTGTACCATTGGTATCATCATGCACATGTTGTCATGCACATCAACACTGGGATGGCACAGTCATCACTACAGGCACCTGTCTCATGATGCCAGGGACCGTGGCACTTTCTCACTTGACAATTTGACGGTCATCAGGTCCCTATGTAACAATGTAATGTGTGTGTTTCACGTTAAAAATTGAATTTGCTGTTTGTGTTCCGTAAAATACATCTGCTGTTGGTGCATCTATAATGGGTCTGTGTTGCGACTGAAATGGTTTCGCATGTACGCACACCATGGCACATGTGCTTTTCCAATGGCTTTTGGGTCTGATAATTTCAAAAAGTCTGATGGCATCATACATCATTGATCCACATGCATACATGTCTGCATCGTGACAATTGCTGTGGTGTTGCGTTGTCACATACACACCTTATTAGCTAGTTGTATGATATGTCCAATAGATATTCCATGTGACCTGGGTCTGTGCCTTGCATTCAGCTGTCTGTATGGGATGACAAGCTTCTAATGCAAGTCTGGTGACGTCTGTCACTCCAGTGAAATCTTGCTCCGCTCACTCAGAGCAGCCCAGCAGCTCTTTTGTGTGCATGTAATGTGTTGTTCAAAAACTACAGATGTATCTGGGTTTATTGTGGAGTGCCAGGAAGCTGGCATATGTGTCCAGGATGTATTGCTTACACCAGACCCCATAGTACCTTGATGTGTAGTAGCAGTGTTGCATGTGCTATGTACATTGGAATAGTTGTTGGCTGACAGTTGTTCTCCATTCTTCCCAAATATTTCCTGCAGGGCACTGCCTCTACCAAGGCCTTTTCCCGACTTGGAGACCATGAGGGAACGTGATTGCATCCGACGTTACAGATTCACTCGCAAACCACATCTCCAACCGCAACACAGGTATCCAACTGCCCTGACCCCAAAACTAAAGGTGATGGTAGCCCTCCATTTTTTGCCACGGGTACGTTTCAATTTACCATTGCAGATGTGGGGGGTATGTCCCAAACCATGTTCAGCCGTGTCCTACGTGATGTGTTAGCTGCCATGTTAGAGCACATTGATGAATTCATCACATTTCCTAAACCTGAAGAGTTAACAGATGTAAAGGTGAATTCTATGCTCTGGGAGGGATGCCACATGTCATTGAGTCCATTGATGGAACACATGTGGCTTTGGTGCCACCACAGGCTCAGGAGCATGCCTACCGCATAAGGAAACATTACCACTCAATAAATGCCCTGGTGGTGTGTCTTGCTAACTTGCTAATTTCCCATGTTTGTGCACGTTTTCCAGGATCGTGCCATGATGCATTCACCATGAGGCATAGCAGGGTACCACAGATGATGCTGCAGCTGCGCAACGATCGGGCATGTCTTGTTGGTGGGTATACTCTGTTTGTCCTGTATGTTTCATTTTTTTGTTTGCTCTAACGGAATGGCCTTACCCAAATTTTAACACAATGTATATTTGTAGGAGACGCGGGATATCCCAACATGCCGTGACTCATGACACCGATTCGCAACCCAAGGACAGCTGCAGACCAGCGGTACAACAATGCACACGGACAGACCAGGCGAGTGATTGAGAGAACGTTTGGACTCCTGAAGAGCCGATTCCCGTGCCTTGATAAGACCGGCGGATCCCTCCCATACGCCCCGGTCAAGGTGTGTAACATCTTCATCGTGTGCTGCATGCTGCACAACATGGCAGTTGAGAAGGTTGTGCCACTCATCCTGGATCCTGATGAGCTGGAACATCCACCCGTTGAGGACGAAGGGCTTGGGCACGATGAAAGTGATGAGGAAGAGGAGGATGATATCCGGAGTCAGCTCATACGCAACTTCTTCTTTTAATGGTGAGTCACTGTGAATTTGTGTGCAAGCTGGTGGCATAGAGTGGCATGTGTTGCATACTGTGTGTCCAGCTGACTGCATGCGAAGTCACTTTGATGTTTGTTGTGATGTGTCACACAAGTGATGATGATGTGGAGAAGCGTGGCTCAGTGGTTAGAGGCGGCAGACCCGGAAGCTGAGATCGGCCGTGGACCAAGGTTCGATTCCCCGCCTCGGCGGGTCTCGGGCTCAAAATTCCACGGACTCGACAATTCTCGCTCCGGTGCCTACTCGACTCACGGGGTCACACTCTGCGACTCTGGGCAATAGCTTGCTTAATCTCCACTACGGCCCCTCGCGGCGGGATGCCTGGCTTTCACCTTGTGGATACCCTGCCGGGGTATCTCACAGGGGAATACCAGGACGGGTTCCCTAAGCAAGCGCCTTGATACCTTCGGGTGATACGTGCGCTATATAAGTCGCAATACATTTACATTTACATGTCATGACACATGCATATGTGCAATGAGTAAATTCGGAATGTACATGTGAACTACATTGTGATGTTTTTTCACATGACCATGTCTGTATGGAAATATTAATATTGTGTCCCCTTGTGTGCCTGTCTTTCCCAGGTTGCTCTGCCTGTTGTCGTGTCATCTTGGTACTCCTGTTATTCATCCTGATGATTGCAACGTGTGTCGAATCAGCGTTCCATGCACAGACATGTGGAAATGCCCGTTTGGGTAAGATATCTAAACAGGCTTTTTTTGGTTGGTATGCTTTGGGAATGTGTGGGAACTGTTTCTGTGCATGTTGTAGAAGCATACATACATGTGTCATTAACAAGAATCAAGATGCCTGTTGCAACACTCCCATGACTGGACAGTCATCCTTCTTGTCAGTTATCTGTTGTTGATTGTTGACTCTGGTGAATGCATCAATGTGTGTAAACCTTGGGCCAGACACATTGTGGATGTCACCGGTTTACATTGTGTGTGACATCACAACCAAAGGCTCTGTGTGGAATTGCAACCTCATTGTGTGCAGCAGGATGTGTCTGGCTCATCACATTAATGTTGTGGCCCAGTACAGTTTGGTTTACCTAATGACATGTTGTGAAGGTGTGGGCCAGTGTATGTCCCACATGTTCTGACAACTGTCCAGTGAGTCTGTTCGTATGGATGCATTGCCCCTGGTGCCAGTATGTAATGTCACTGTCACGTCGCTACATCAGTGACGGTGGAGAACACTGCTTTGCAAGCCTTCTTGGTAACTTTATGTTACCTTTATATCCCCATGATTCCAGGAATGTTGCACTGATGATGTACCAACGTAGTGGTGTGACAAATGTAAACACTTTCATTACACCAGTCGGTTGACGCTAATCCCAGCAATCTCTTGTGCCGTGCTGCATATCCTGGTCACGGTGGGGGTGGTTTAGTGGCTTTGTGCATCATTACTCTCTGTAGAGTTTGGTCACACCTGCTTGTCGTGTTTGGCATTGTAAGGCACAGTTGGAAGAGCCAATGACTGGCTCTTACTAGGCTCCTTGTGCTTCAATAATTCCCTTCCTCGTAGCATTAGCTAAGTACGGCTCTTGCGGGTGATGTGTATCTTTCATCCATGACCCTCACTGATTCCCAGGGCTCACTACAGGTTTTTGGCTTTGTGTGAGTATCACTGCTACACATTCAGTTCACTGTATCTTTATGAGCCTCCTTCATACACTGTGAGTAACTTGATGAGCGCATGGTTCTAATTGCATTGAAGCAGCCTGCTGAGCGTTAGACCCCCTTCATTTAAGTGACAAACTCTGCTACCTTTTATGTGTCCCTGTTAAAACCTCAGATGTAGTATCATCTCAAAACCTGTGCTGACAAATTGGATACAGTGGCCGGGGTTAAAGTACACAGGTGTAACTGTTACAGTATACGTCATGAGTATAATGTGATTCAGTGCCAAGAAGTCTTGATTGGTTATGCTTGTTTACCTTTGTTTCAGATCTCTCTCCCTGCTGTTCTCATCCTCTCCTTTCCTCGCCTGATCACCCTTTTGAGTCTGTTATGCATACTCAGACCAAGGGGCTATCTGGAGATGGACCCCTTTCAGCATTGCACAAATCTGAGGATCAAAGGTACCGACAGTCCCTGGCAGTCGTGTGGAGATAGTTTCACCAGAATTAGAGGTACTCTCATTGCATGACAGTTATTTCCTTCTGAGCAATGCCACGGGCCATGTACATTGGCTAAAGCAGCATGGCCTCAGAACAAACTTGAACCATTTCTGTAGTAAAAGTATACCCAAGTGTACATTGTACCCCATTACTGTTACCGCAGATGTCGTCCAGTATGCATGCGTCATCTATGGCATACTATACAATGATTGTGCATATGTGTTTATGTGTACTGGGTCTACATGCATGATGTCTGTAATAGCTCATGGTCCATAATGTGATTGACATACATGGTTGTGCATGTATTGTTTTACCTTAATACCCACAACGGTCATGCAACACATGCTGACGCTGTTTGTCCTCTGCCCCGCTTGGCCTTTTGGTGCCTGATCCTGTGTACGTAACGTCATATTTGGTGATAGTTCACCCATTTTCTAGCAGTGATCCATGAGTAACCAACAAAAATACAAAGCGCCCCCCCAGGAATTGTTTAAGAAACAGTCACAACAGTAATCATATATCCACTAGTGTAGGGAATGACACAAAAAATTTGATTTTTTATTTTGTGTTGTTTTTTAAATTGCAACATGGCAACATAAATACTACTAAGATTCCAAACACATTTTATAGTAGTATATAACACCTTTTGCTTTTTGTACGGAAAATAAAAATACCATACATAACATGACTTTCTTGTTACAATACATAAAATCCAGAATCACAAAAGATTAGTAAATGAGCAAAGCGATGTTTGGCGTCGACGTTTCGGTCCACCATCGGTCTAAACGATCCACAGGACCATCATCAGGACAAAAAGTTGCACATCTATATCTAAAAGTAAATATATATGTCATATAAAAATATATCTTTATCTTTATTATCCCTACACATAAGGTATAGTCCACTCACCCCAAAAGAAAACCAGTGCAACACACCCACAGTGTAAACCACCAGACTTCATAATTAAGGCTCCCTGTTTTCCGTTTTTACGGATTTTTACAGATACATACAGACAGAAAACAATGTGTTTTCTGTCTGCATTTATTTTTACAAGTGGATAAATACAGAAAATTGTGCCTCTTTGAACTAATTATCCATGCAGTCTTTCATGAATTATAGGCCAGCATCTGAGCAGATGGACAGCAAGGGAAATTAAAAAACAGGATGAAATGTCTTTAAATAACAGAATATGCCACATACATTTATGGTATAATGCTAGTATTTACCATTGGATGTACTGTTATGTAATATTTGGCAGCTTAAATAGCTAAAAAACTACAGACATCATAGTATGAGTGCGCGTCTATCAGTTAAATAGATACGGAAATGTACAGTTTTACAACTACTTAAATACGAAAAACACAAAATAAATATGGATAAATACAGATAAAATGGCCAAAAAATAAATATGGATAACTACAGACGGAAATGGCCGAAAAATAAATACCATAAAACCGGGAGCCCTATTCATAAAATTGTATACTTATATCGTCAATCCAAATCACAGTGTCCAAAACCACGTGTCCTAACAAAAAGTGACTAGACGTTGAGAGGCAGAGGGCCATGCGCATCTCCCAGGTCACCTGGTCTGGCATCTTGCCTTTGTGTGCAACAGCATCACCTTATTGACTGTCTGATTCTCCCATATGGACTTGCTGGTCGCAGTGTCACCAATGATGCCAAACACTGTGGTCTGGACTCTGTTGACTAAAACTGCAAGGCATCACATCTCCCTCCGTGAACTTTGGATTCCCCGCATTTTTGTACAGCACATAACACCTACTCACATTTCACTCACAAGATGGAGAAATAAAAATACCAAACACAATACGTATTGATGTTGAAGTTCCCTGAGTCAACAACATACGTGTCGGGATATGTCAAAGTATGCCAGAGTGTTGAGCAAACTCAAGCCATCCATACACTGAGGTCTGAGACTGGTTGTGGACACACATAGGTCACAATGTATGATCAACTACATTCATGGAGGGAAATACTCACACGTGATGGTTACCATCTGCTGAGGGGGTGGGCTGGCTTGCCATACTACTCTGACAGACAGTTACAGGTCATGGGTAATGTATTGGTGTCCAGGGAGGGACTACCAGGTCTGTTTGTTGATGTGGGAGAACTATCACCCGCATGCAGTTGTACTGTGGAAGTGTTGAATGTTGCCCAGGGCAAGGGTGGCTGGACGGAGTGTTGGATGGGAGACGTCCATATTTGTTTTTTGGGCTGTGGTTGTGGAGTGCCACTGAGTGTGGCTGAGTAGTATGACAGTGATCCTGCAGCTGAAAGTGTGACTCTCAATCAATCAATCAATCAGGATATTTGTAATGAACGCTACATACCTGTGAGGGTTTCAAGGCGCTGGGGGGAGGGGAGGTGTCTGCTACTGATAGAAGAGCCAGGTCTTGAGGAGTTTCTGAAGGCCAACAGGTCCTGGCTCTGACGTAGGTTGGTTGGGAGAGTGTTCCAGGTCTTGGCGGCAAGGTGGGAGAATGATCTTCCGCCGGTGGTGTTTTTCCAGATGCGTGGAACTGTGGCGAGGGCGAGGTTAGCAGAGCGGAGGCTGCGGGTGGGGGTGTAGAAGCTGAGTCGGACATTGAGGTATGCTGGTCCGGCTCTGTGTCTGGCTTTGTGTGTGTGGATGAGGAGTGTGAAGGTGATACTCTTGTTGATGGTGAGCCAATGCAGGCCTATCAGGTTGGGGTGAGGGATGATCCCTGTGGGATGCCACAGATGATCTTGGAGCGGAAGGGTGGGAGGCAGGCGCTCTGGTTTCAGCCGGAGAGGAAGGATGTGGCCAGGCCAGGGCCCTCTCTTGGATTCCAGCTTTGTGGAGGCGTGCTGTTAGAGTGCATTGGCACACCATGTCGAACGCTGCTGAAAAGTCCAGAAGGATGATGGTGGCTGTTTCTCCTTTGTCCATCAGGATCCTGATGTTGTGGGTGGCGGTGATGAGGGCGGTCCTGGTGCTGTGGTTGCAACGAAAGCCGGACTGGGATGGCTCCAGGATGCTGTTGTCTTCGAGGTAGCAGGTCAGCTGTCTGTTGACAATGTTCTCCGTGACTTTTGCCAGGAAAGGGTGCAAGGAGATGGGCCGGAGGTTCTTGAGATCATTGGGGTCCGCCTTGGGTTTCTTCAGTAGGGCGCTGATCTTGGCGAGCTTCCAGCTCTCCGGAAAGGTTGCTGTTTCGAAGGAGATGTTGATTGTTTTTTGGAGATGGGGTGCGATGGCTGTGCTGGCTTTGTGGAAAACGTGGTGAGGGCATGGGTCAGATGGGGCTCTAGAGTGCATGGAGTGCATGGTCTTTCTGGTGTCTTTGTCGCTGACGTTGGACCAGGCGGTCAGGCGATTGGTGTGGGTGGGGGTCGCAGGGGTGGTGGTGTCGCAGTGGATGAGGGGGTGTTGGTGTTGAAGCTGTCGTGGATGTCGGTTATCTTGTGGTAAAAGAAGGTGGCCAGTGAATCGCACAGGTCTTGTGATGGTGGAATATCATTGGTGTTGGAGCTGGGGTTGGAGAGGTCTTTCACGATGTTGAAGAGCTCTTTGGTGTTGTGTGTGTTGTTGTGTAGGCGGTGTTTGAAGCCCGTCCTCTTGGTAGTCCCGATGAGTTGGTGGTGTTTGCGTGTGGCGTTCTTGTGGGCTGTGTAGCTGTCTGGTGTTCGGTTGCGGAGCCAGTTCTGCTCCAGTTTCCGAGAGGTACGTTTGGAGGCCCGGAGGTGAACCAAGTGGCTTTCTTGTTCGGCAGCGTTGGGGTCGGTGTGGTCGGTGAGTGGTCCCAGGGCGAGGGTGGTAGTCAGTTGGTCCTTGGTGACCTTGCCCCAGCAGCGGCGTGGCAACTGTTGGGTGCGGTGGTGTTTGGTGGGTTTCCTGAAGGTGAAGTGGACGCATCTGTGGACAGTCCAGTAAGGTTTGGTGTTGTGGTTGAAGAAGACGTGGGGACTTGCGGAGAACATGGAGTCCAGTGTGTGCCCAGCGGCATGGGTGGGTGTCGTCACAAGCTGTTTGAGTCAGAGGTTGGCAAGGCTGTCGATCAGGGCGGTGGAGTTGGCGTTGCGGTTGTTTTCAAGGTGGAAGTTCATGTCCCCGAGAAGGATGTAGTCCTTGGAGACGACCCACCTTCCTTGGGGGACCCTCATATGTAGGCCTGGGACTCTCCATCGGATGATTCCACCTCCTCCCTCCCTGTGCCTGTTGGCAGTCTTTGCCTCGAGGTTTCTGGCCTGGTGACACAGGGAGGGTGCTGCATTCTGTCAGCAATCCGACGGAGTGAATGGCTTATGTCCCTCTGCACCGCCAAGAGCGCATCCAGTCTTGCCTCCATCCGTCCTTGGTGTCGTCGTTGACTGGCGTGTTGCTCGGCCTGCTGTTTTTTTAAAGCGATGAGGACCCCCACTTCCTGGCTGAACTCCCTGGTGTCTCGCCGGTATTCCTCCATGATGTTTCTGAGTTCAGATATACCGGGCCCGGCAGCTTGCTGGTCAGGTTCTCGCTTCCGCCTTGTGCTACTCCCACCACCCCTGCCCAAAGGAGCCTGGCCTGCTGTTGTGAGCACATCGAGTCCATGGGACCCCTGAGGGTTGACAGTGGTGGTGTTGTTTGCCACCTCCTGGGTGCCTGGAGAAACGTGTCCCTCATTGTCAGACTGGCTCAGTTGTGGATTGTGGGCAGGGCTCCAAGCTGTCTGCTGGGATGTGGCAGGAATGGGTGTGGTGGTTGGCGCAGATGCCCTTGATCCAGCTGCTGCACGGGTTTGGGATCCAGAGGTGCCAGGTTGGTCGGGGTCATCCATGGAGTGGTGAGAGGCGTCGCTGTTGGTGGGATCAGGGTCCTGTGGAGCCTGGGACTGTGATCCATCCCCCCCTGGTTGGAGGTAGATTGTGCACGTTGCCCTGTGGGTTTGAGAGACAGACAATGTTAATGCCATTTAATGCAAAATCTAATTTTCATATACATTGTAGTTATCACTGTTCCACCTGCTTTGGATTTCTCACAATGTTCACTTCTGGTGTGAGATTGATCTGTGTTCAGCACTCATTTTCATGTGAGGGTCTATTTACAATGAATGGCACAGCCAGGCATATCAGCAGGGATTTGGCAGTCATTGTGCTTCACAGCTATGCCAGCAAGGATGCAACACGTTAACACTGTGGATCACCATAGTGTGATAACAGTACAGCTGTGTCCCACATCTGTGCCATGAAAGTGGCACATTGCTAGAGTTGTGTCGCTGGTGCAACGTATATCCGGCAATGCTCTGTGTGGCCCTATCTGCACAATGCTGTGTCAATCCCTACGTCTGCTTGATGCATGCACAGGGTTTTGAGGCAGCATGCGCATAAAAGTGAGTGAGTGAAATGTTTAAGATTTCACTCAGCCACTTTTGGGAGGTGTTGCTGTGCCGTGACGGGCAGCCACCGCACACCACACCACGACCACACCATGACCAGTCCACCTACTTCTGGCGCTGGGCTTTAGAACGGGGCACATCTCCCAGGTGCATCACCTTGTCAATACCCAGCATAATTGCAGTAATATTTGTGCATCCGCTGCGTCAGTAAAGTGTAGCTACGACATCGTGGTATAAGTGCAAGTGACTTGTGAATCAGCCCTGTGCCTTTTTTGCCTGAATGCTTCATCAGATCGGTATTTGTTCTGTTACATGACAATTGTGACAGTGGGGCACTACATTGCCTGTCCCAGCTAGCTATGTTTATGTAAGGGGTGTGTGTGACAGGCCGTGCTGGTAGTTGGAGTGTGAGTTGGAAGTGGGCCTCACTCATGGTGTGGCTGTCCCCCCATGCAACATGCTGCCATGACCGTGGTTGTGAGTTCCTGTGCAAGATATCTGACCTTGTTGTCTTGATGTCGGTGTTTGCACTGGTCACAGGAGGGCCTTGTGCTGCATACACCAGGGCCCAGTGTCAGCTATGTTGTCAGTACTTTCTCACTCCCTGTACATTGAGCATGGTCCATGGGTGCGTACCTGGGCCATATGGGATGAGTGCAATTGGGCTTGTGCGTACACAGTATTGGTGATAGGGGGTGGCCAAAGTTTTACCTTCTTCAGCTTCCCCCTTGCACCCTCCTACCATCCCCCTTGCAGCTTTCTGGCCCTAAGCCTTGCACCCACCCCCATACTGTTGGGCACTGCTGGGAGTCATATCCACCCACCCCTCCTATGTCTGGGCACTACTGGGAGTCATATCCACCCACACCTCCTATGTCTGGGCAGTGCTGGGAGTCATATCCACCCACGCCCATACTGTTAGGCACTGCTGGGGGTCATATCCACCCACCTCTCCTATGTCTGGCCACTGCTGGGAGTCCTCTGCACCGACCCCTCCTATGTCTGGGCACTGCTGTGAGTCATATCCACACACCCCTCCTATGTCTGGGCACTACTGGGAGTCATATCCACCCACCCCCATACTGTTGGGCACTGCTTGGAGTCATATCCACCCACCATTCCTATGTCTGGGCACTGCTGGGAGTCCTCTGCACCCACCCTTTCTATGTCTGGGCACTGCTGGGAGTCATATCCACCCACCCCCATACTGTTGGGCACAGCTGGGAGTCATATCCACCCATCCCTCCTATGTCTGGGCACTGCTGGGAGTCCTCTGCACCCACCCCTCCTATGTCGGGGGACTGCTGGGAGTCATATCCACCCACACCTCCTATGTCTGGGCACTGCTGGGAGTCATATCCACCCATCCCTCCTATGTCTGGGCACTACTGGGAGTCATATTCACCCACACCTCCTATGTCTTGGCACTGCTGGGAGTCATATCCACCCACCCCCATACTGTTGGTCACTGCTGGGAGTCATATCCACCCACCCCTCCTATGTTTGGGCAATACTAGCAGTCTTATCCACCCACCCCCATACTGTTGGGCACTGCTGGGAGCCATATCCACCCCCCCCCCCTATGTCTGGGCACTACTGGGAGTCATATCCACCCACACCTCCTATGTCTGGGCAGTGCTGGGAATCATATCCACACACCCCTCCTATGTCTGGACAGTGCTGGGAGTTCACCCATGTTACATGAATTGTTTGCATACTCACCAGGCTCCACGACTACTTCAATTCCATGTACTCCCACCGGTGGTAGCAGGGCTATGACCTTCTCCTCCCAGGGCTGGTACTGTACTGGTCTGCGGGGACCACCACCTCCAGTGTACTGGCTCTGGGCATAGTCCTCATCCATCTTGCGCTTCACCATCCTCCGCAGATCATACCACCTGGTCTGACAATCCTTCCTGGTGTACCTGATGGGTGCAACAGCATTGACCCTATTGACGATCCTCTCCCACAGCCAGGTTTTGTCAGCTATGCTGGTCTGTCTGACCAATGCGCCAAACAGCTGTGGCTTAACTCTGATGACTTCATCTGCAAGGATCTCCATCTCCTGGTTTGTGAACTTTGGATTCTTCTGTGCTGACATGTTGTGGGGTGAATGTGTTTGGGGGGTGAGGGTGTGTACGGATGGGGGTTTTTGGGTCTGAATTTGAACGGGGGGTGTGGGTCTGAATGTGATTGGGGGTATGTGTGAAGGTGGATGTGTGCAGTTGTTGGTGTGTTGTCAGTCTCTGTAGGTTAATGTGTATGTTGCAAAGGTTGCTGGTTTGTGTGTGTGTGCCCTATTTATTGGTCCATTTGTGGGTGTGACTTAGTTTGAATTTTTGGTGGGTGTGTTATAAGGGGTGGGTCTGAGTTGGGCCCTCTGTTTGCCACTTTGGATTTGGCCAGGACATTGCTTTGCAATGGTTTGTACACAGGAAATATGTTTTGCGGTGTTGTGCGACTCGTTTGCATACTCCTTGTGCTCTTTTAGGGGTGGGGGGTTTGTTTCGTACTTTATTGTGTAGATCTCTCATACGCAACGTATTTACGGGGTATGCGTGTGCTTCGTTGGGGCGTTCATTTCGTACTTTATTGTGTGTCTCTCTCATACGCGACATATTTATGGGGTACGCGTGCTCTTCGTTGGGGGGGTTCGTTTCGTACTTTATTGTGTAGCTCTCTCACACGCGACATATTTACGGGGTGCGCGTGCGCTTCGTTGAGGGGGGTTCTCTTTTTATTTCATTGTGCGGCTCGCTTATACGCGATGTTTTCCGTACAAATCATACTTCATACGCGACGGCGTTTTCACGTACGAATGGCGTTCACGGGCCTCGGTCCGGATCGTACTTGGCGGGTCGTACGGCATGTTTACAAATTGTACGGTACACTAGCCGAGTCCGTATCGTACGGTTCTTTGCTAGTTTTTCATACGGTTTGTAAACATTCAGATGGAATCTTTGAAAACGGATCGTACTACGCAATTCGGACGGCTTTGTACGAATAGTACGGAAACGGCTACGAATATAAATCGTAGGACGGTTTTTTATTCCAAATCGGAATCGACCCCTTAATGTAAAAACATACATATTTAAAATATATCTGTATATATATTTACTGAAAACTAATTAATACATAATAATTTTAATTATGAAATGTTAGAAATATATTAAAAATGTAAATATATATGTATTTATCATAAACCTGTAACATAAGCATAACAAAAATAAAAATTATATTATAAAATAAAATATTAGAATATGTAATATTTTTAGACATACATTTTACACTACATTGACTGCAACAGTAGGGAAAGTGTTGGCTAGCGGAGGAGAACAAATTACTATTCCCACTCTGGCAAGTGCAACAGTAGGGAAAGTGTTGGATAGTGGAGGGGAATAATTTAGGGCCCCATTGGGATGGCGGGCCGATTTCCGTCCGCCAACCACCCTAGCAGTGCTGGGACTGACCGCCAGCGGTGCGGTGGTCCCGCACCACGGATTAGGATGCGACCGCCATCCTGTCAGTCACATCCTGTATACCCGCACAGTGCCTGCCACCTTGTGTGTGGCAATGTAGGGGGTACCATAGGTACCCCCCAACTGCAGCCCCCACCCCGCACCCCCCCCAGGGGCCCGCAACCATGGAACGGCCTGAACCACCAGGCATCCTAATATGGATGGAGTGTTTTACAGGCACCGCCACCATATTGTGCCCAATTTCCACCCGGCCGGCAATCGTGACGCTTGCCGACCTGCGGAAAAGTGGCGGATGATCTTTCCGGTGCTGCACCCCCGCTATGGTAATATGGCAGGGGTAAATGTGGTTGAGATGGTGGGCAGATCGCCACCGCCGGCCGGGCTGTGGTTGTCCGCCCGCCATCATAATGGCGCCCTTACTATTCCCAATCCAATAAGTGCACCAGTAGGGAAAGTGTTGGATAGCGGAGGGGAATAATTTACTATTGCCACTCCAATGAGTACAACAGAAGGGAAAATGTTGGATAGAGGACGGAAAAAAAACTACTATTCCCACTCCAGCAAGTGCAACAGTAGGGAAAGTGTTGCGTAGCGGAGGGACAAAAAGTACTATTCCCACTCCAGCAAGTGCAACAGTAGGGAAAGTGTTGTATAGCGTAGGGGTAAAAATTACTATTCCCACTCCAAAGAGTGCAACAGTAGGGAAAGTGTTGGATAGCGGAGGGGTAAAATTTACTATTCACACTGAAGAAAATTTAAATTTGAAAACAAACAATATATCAACAACAATACAAAATATAATAAAAAAGCCATAAGCAAAACATATACAATAATATAACATTTTACAAAACATAGAAACATAGGGGCCCATTAGGATGGCTTGTGGATTGCCTCCGCCGGGCCGGCGGTAGCTACCGCCAGGCCGGCTGGGGCAATCTGCCCACCATCCTCAACAAAATGACCCCCCGCCACATTAGGATGGCTGGGGGGTCCGCGGCAGATGGAAAGTCCGTCTGCCGCGAGTGCTTTTCTATGGTGGCGGTGTCTGCGAGACACCGCCAACCATATTACGACGTGGGCGGTCCGATGCTTTTCCATGGCGGCAAAGCATGCGGTCTTTACTTTGGGGGCCAGTTGCAGGCCCCCATGGTGAAGGTGAGGTGGAGGGTGCACATGGGGGCTACCTGTGGTACTCCCCTGCATTTGCATACACAATGCAGCAGGCACCACGCGGTGCCTGCCGCTTTGTGTATGCAAATGCATAACATGCATTTTTAACATTGCGGTGGGTGCTGGTGTAAACACCGCCCGTCGCAATGTTAAAAATGCATGATGCGCCCGCCAGTGTGGCGGGCGCATCATAATGTGCATGGCGGGACCGCTGTTCAGATCGCGGGCGGTCCCGTTTTCCACGAGGATGAGCCCCCCATCCTAATGTGCCCCCTAATGTGGAAAAAATTACATAAAAAAGATTATTTTGAAATGTAACAAAAAAATTGCAAACAAATAAATATTTTGTAATAGCAATACATTTTAATCTAAAAAAATAATTATTACATAAATGGCATATTTATTCCTACTCTATAACACCATACAATTTACAAAAACAAATCTATATTAAATAAAAACGTGTACCTCCATAATTAACACAATTAGTCATCAATTTAAAAAATATGAATAATTACAAAACATATATAAAAATGTACAAATGTATGTACTAACCAAACATTTCAGCTATAGAACATAAATCCCCAAATAAAATAAAAACATAAACAATTATCCAAAATATGAATCAAATAATAAATGAATAGTAATGATCAAGTAATGATTTATTAAACTAAACTAAATTACTTTCCAACATCTACCCCAAAAACCACCAAAACACACACCTAAAGACATTTACACAATTTCCATACTTAATTTTTCTAATAATAAATGAATATCAATTAACAACAAATCATTAACTAATTAAAAAAAGACTTCCCACCATTTACCACTATAAACACCACAACTCACACATCAAAAGTTTTACAAAATTAGCATATTTAAATTTGTACGAATTCATTAGCACCAATTAACACATAATTCATTAATTAAAACTCAAATCACCTCTCACCATATTCCCCTATAAATGCCACCACCAATTTCGTAAAACATGAACCAATTATCATACTTAATAACCAATTAATTAATTAATTGATAACAATCAAAATATAAATAATTATTAATACATTAATTCACACAATTAACACTATAAAATAAGAATAAATACATAATATATATATAAAATACTAATAAATTTACTAAAATTAAATTACTTACCACCCTACTCCCCTATTGAGACACATTTAACATATTTACCAATTAATTAATTATAATTGATAACACATTTATACATATTTAATAATAAATTAATTCCCACAGTTAATATAATATATTAAATAAATAATTATGAATTAATAAAAAATAATAATAATCTAACTATAATTAAATTACTTCCCACCCTATTCCCCGATAAACCCACAACCCGCTCCTGAATAAATTACACAATTAACATATTTACCAATGAATCAATACAAATTAACATCCAAGTATTTATTAATTATTACCAACTTAATTACCACAATTAACACTAAAACATCAAAATTAAATAAATACTAATAAACAAATGTTATATTCTATTTATTATAATTAAAGTACTTCCCAGCCTATTCCCCTATAAACCCAAAACCCGCAACAGAACTAAAATGCAAAATTGAATTAAAATACAATTAATAACTTCTAAAAATGTAACATATATATAAAAATGCAATACTTAGACAAAAAAATAGAGCACATACATTTAAAATACATACTAAAATACATAACACTAACTAAAAAAAGGATATTTTTAACAACTATATTTTTGCAAATGATATTACTGACTTCGATATTTTGGAAAACAATATTTCTTACCGTAAACTCGTTATTCTTGACTACAATATTCTTGCCGTCGATATTTCTGTATCTCAATATTTAGCACTAGATATTAGTGCAAGTCGACATTTCCTACTCGATATTCTGACTGTTTACCATTATAGGCATCAATAATCCAGTTATTAACAATATAATTAATGTCTCCCTCTCACGAGCAGTAGTACCTAATGAATGGAAAATCGCAGTAGTCAAACCTCTCCAAAAAAAAACATCTAGAAGACCCAACTACCCTTACAAATCTTCAGCCTATCTCTCTGCTTCTTTCCCTTAGTAAAATCTCAGAAAAACTTGTCAACTCTCAACTAAAGTCCTTGCTAGAAGGGGCACACATTCTACACCCTATTCAATCCGGTTTTAGGCCTCAGCACTCAACAGAATTGGCCTTACTATATACTGCAGAGGCCCTTAAATCTAATTTGGAACAGGGTAAAAATGCTGGGCTGATCCTATTGGATCTATCAGCCGCTTATGACACCATCTTTCATGACATCTTACTAGACAGTCTCAAATCATATGCGTTTCGCATCTTGCCTTGGCTTGGCTAAAATCCTATCTTCAATTGTAGACAAGGGTATACAACCATTACAACGAAACTTTTACAACGCACTACCATTACAACGCGGTCATTACCACGCAAACCATTACAACGCATTGCACTGGGGGGCGCTCTAGGATAGGGAATACGTTTAATTTACTATCCAACACCTTCCCTAGTGTCCACTGGGACTGGAGTTGGAATAGTAAATTAAACTATTCACTATCCAGCACCCCAAAGCGCTATGCGTTAAAACCGCGTTGTAATGGTATGCGTGGTAAAAGTATGCGTTGTAACGTCATACATCCGTAGACAAGTTGTCACCTTCGGCCAGTATCATTTAGTGGAAAAACCCCTTCTCTTCGGGGACCCACAGGGCTCCATTCTTAGCCCAGTGCTCTTTAATGCATACATGGCCCCTCTCATTAGCTTGATATCGTCTTTTAACATTGAGACGATACTCAGCTAATTCTGGTACTTGATGAACAATCCACACATACCGAAGAAAATCTACAACTGTGTTTTCAATGGATTAAAGTTAATCACCTAAAATGCAACTCAGAAAAAAATGAAATGATGCCATTGGGGAAATTATTTGTCCCCGCGCCTATGGTAGCCCATAGACATCCCCCCTAATACAGTGAAGGTAGCAAAGAACCTGAGGGTGAAATTTTACTCAGCACTCTCCTTACACCAGCAATACATAGCTGTAGCAGGGACATGCTTTAAACTGATGAAGTTCCTCAAAATGTTTTTTGATTTCCTCCCTTGCATGGCTACAAACGCCGTCACAGTGGCCCTAATCACTTCCAGACTTGACTACTGTAACAGATTCTGTGCAGGGACCATTAAGTCAGTGTTAAACAAGTGACAGTTCATCCAACATGCAGCCACAAGGCTAGTCTTAAAATAACCCAGACGTTCTTCAGCATCAGCTGCCCTACATTCACTCCATTTGCTGCCCATCCACAAACGAGTCCTCTTTAAGATCCTAGTAATTACCTAAAGAGCCTTCAACCTTTCAGGCCCCCACTATCTCCAGCCAGGTTTCCCACTATGTACGACATCGCCCTCTCAGATCTTCCACCACAAATCTTATGAAGCCTCCAGGTTTTAGGTGCACAAAAAAGGGTGGGAAAACCTGCACCATTTTATTCAAACAGAAACCAGGTTTAGAAAGGCCCTGAACACCTGGTTCTTTTCCGCCCCTGATGCCCTATGTAGATCACTTATATGATCCCCTCAGTTAAGGTTGTGTGTGTCTTTTGGGCTCCGCATTGCGCCATGATGCTCCATGTAGTGAACGCTGCACTTTACAGGTTCTATATAACATAACATATGGCAGTGGTGTGGCTCTTGCACTGTGACATACAATGAGGGCAGATGTACAGCTACATCAAGTTTTCACACATTGATCATCTAAGTGATGTGTATTGAAATTACCATGGTCCGTCGCTGCAACCACATTGTAATTAATTACTTGATTGTACAAATATTGAAAAAATGAGTACACGTGATGGGATGAAAGTCCATTGGAGTTGTAACACATTCCAATCCTCCTATTGGAAGCAGAAATCATAACACAAATGTATGATCAAAGTCTGTGCCAGACACACCCAGGATCATCTCATGTCCAGGTTGTACTCAGACAAAGCATCATGTGGCTGGTGATGAAACAACTCAAAAAGTCTCCTCAGTTGAGGACATGGCAAAGTAAACTGAAACAACAAAAGGATAAATGATTAGTAAGGTCAAATCATGTCTCAAGTAAGAACAAACAGAAACTTCAACCTGAACAACACTAGTCTGGAATGAATGACACAGTGTGCATCCAACTATACCAATATTCTAAACATGTCCTGCACAAATATTAGCCCACTTATCCTACACCCCGAAGTGTACATACACATAGTCCACACAGATACACAACAGCAAGCACTGTAGATTAAGAAATACATCTCAGTGCATACTTACAGTCATGAAAAGAAGTATTGTTGCAAGTCAACTCCTTCCTCCTCCTCACCAGTGTCTTCATTGCCCAGACCCGGATCCTCAGCCGATGGCACATGCTGTTCTCCTTCATTTTCAATTAGAGGGATGTTTTTCCTTCTTACCAGGTTCTGCAGCATGCAGCTGGCAATGGTGATCTGGCACATCATTCCAGGTGAATATTGCAGGGCTCCTCAAGTCTTATCAAGGCAGAGGAATCTTGCCTTCTGGAGGCCAAAACCCACTCCACTATCAGCCTTTTCCTCCCATCGGGCTCATTGAAGCAGACATCTCCTGGGGTGACTTTATTCCGCAATTGTGTTAGTAACCATGGTTGGTTGGGGTATCCTGCGTATTTTAGATGGAAGATAGACATGAGTGCAATGTTCAAGCAACCATTTACTAAATAGACACACAAAACTACTCACAACAAACATCACTAAAAATCTTACTCACCAACAAACCAGGCACGCTCTGGAAGTGGTTGAGTCATTGGAACCGGGGATGATGCTGTTCCATAGAATGTATGGGTCATGTGCTGATCCGGGAGATCTGGCACAAATGTGGGAAAAACACAAACCTGGCAAACACACCACCTGGTCATTTATTGAGTGGAAGTGCCTCCTTGTTCCTAGATGCTTGTCCGTTGGCCAGTGGTGGAATCAAAGCAATATGTGTCCCAACAATTGCACCAATGACATGTCGGCTTCGCTCAAACCCATAAAAATCAGCTTTAATATTGACCAAATTCCCTGGTTTGGGATACTTGATGTAGCTATCTAAGTGTCTTTTGAATGCCTGCAATAGATCCTAAAGTACATTGCTAAACATAGGCTGGGACATTCAGCCAGATGTTGCCACTGTTTAGTGGAACAAATCCATGGCCAATAAATACAGTACTGCCATCACCTTTACTTTGGGTGTCAGTGATGTCAGATAGTAGTGATGTGGATGCAATGAAGGTCCAAACTGCTGGAACAAATCCTTCAGTATTGCCTAATTGAGACAGTATTTTCGGATCACCTCTCTCTCTTCCATGGTTTGTACGTCTAGAAAGGGCCTGTAGATGGGAGGCTGTCTTTTGGATCCTCCACGAAACCTATGTGTGGAGTGTATACGCAGTAGGTGTTAGATCACAATGTTTCCAGCTACATGTACTTGGACAGCACCAAAGACCAAGTATACACACAAGACAGTCCTTGGCAGTGCAAACCAGATTTTGCAGAACAAAAAGTTTCTAAACATATTACCGCATAAATGTCATTTCTGAATATATGTCGAATGTATAGTTACAGAGGATTGAAAGTACACTACAATTATGTCACTAGCATCCGATTCCCTGAGGCAAAATCAAGCAGGACATAGACCAAATATCACAAGTCAAGAACACGTTAAAGCTATTTTAAACGACTGGGCACGTTTTTTCATAAAGACAGTAGGATCATGTTATGTATCAGATCATGTACATCACAAACAACATCAGTTTCACTCCGCACTTCATGCAGACACATGTCACATGGTGGATACTGTCATGTTGCATTTCTGCATTGCACATAGAAATGCATACACAACTCATCGATAACATACATCTTTGTAAACATGTAGTTGTACCTTAAGTATAGTACAAAAAGACCACTTACAAAGTCCCATTTATTTTCAACGCCTCATTAGGGTGCTTGAACATTTGAGTGTATTGGCCCTCTGGGGAGGTATGATTCTGTATACCATTAGACACACACCCCCTTTCCATATGGACATCACACACTGGGTGACAGTGACTCCCAAAACTGTTATATGGTGCGTTGACTCGTGTTCATTGACAGAGAGAAATTTGAAAATCTGAAAGTGTACTAGTGTTTCAAGGTCCTCTCATTGTGACTTCAGTGTGAGCATTTGCTTTGGATGCTCATTCAACACACATTATAGTGCATGAAGGCATGGTGTAGTGCAAAACAAAAACATTGGTAAGGTTTTATTCTGCAACCGAACTTTCATTCAAAAGTCACAGTAGGCGGTTCAGAACTGAGACTGACACAGCTATTGGCTGTTACTTGTTATGGTGACTGTTGCGGCTTCCTGATTGTGTCCGCCTACAGTGAAGACCGACACAGTAATCTTCCATCAATAATGTAACAATCTTTACTTGCAGGCCCCCAGCTATTTTGAAACATGCTGTAGGCAGAGTGTCACGCAGCAACTGCAGCCATTGGACAACTTCGGAAAATACGATCGACAAGGACATATCCCTTTGATTGCCCACACAGCAGACCACCAATGCGGTCTAGATATGTCTTGCATTTTGCAATCCAGATCAATCGCCTTCAGAAACTGCAATTAAACAGACCTCTCCAGCTCTATTTTGCTGTTCGCAACCTCTAGGAGCTACAATGTCTTACTGTAAAGGAATTAGGACCCCTTCCTTCACACCAGAGGAGCTGAAGATGCTGGTTGACACAGTCCTTCCCCTGTGCATGCAGCTGTATGCCCCACCAGAATAGAGTGAGAGAACAATTCTGACAGAACGCATATTTTAAATGTCAGCTAATCATGCACATAGGGCAGATGGTTGCAATGAGACACACATCTGATTCTGTAGCCAATTTTTTTAATGTGTGTTTGTTAATGCGATGGACAAGTTTATTGCGGTATGTGTGTCAGTGCTGTTCTGGACTCAAAATCACTGTTCTCTAGTGAATATATATTCATTAACCACAAACCTTGCATGGTGTATCAGTTAAGCACATACACATCCGTTTGACATGATGATACCTTGTTTCCTGTCATATTTCAATATACATTTGCTTCTGGAATCATAGCTAATCACACTCGAATGGTGAATGTGAAATGCCATTTGCATATGTGGTTAAGTTGGTAATGTATGCAAAAAGAACAAATGATGGACGGAATGCAGAACAATGTCATAAATTCACCCCAGTACAGAGATCCGGGCCTAAATCTATCATTTTTTGGCTCAAGTTGGTAATGTATATAGTCACAGCAACAACTCCACACATATGATGCAATATGAGTGTTACGTCAGTAACATCTGACAACAGTCATGTCAGATGTAGGCAGGCAACCCGGTGTATGGGTTATAATGTTCATTCAGGCCTTGTGTAGATCATGTGGAACAATAATTATTATCAAAAGGGGGTGGTGTGCACACCATTCGTTTATCACTTTAGTCCTGCGTCTAACCTCGCCTGCAATTTGCCTCACTAATGCACTTATTTCACCTTTGTTTTTAAGCCAAACTAGTCCCTTATTTCTCGCGTATTTATACTCTCCTTTACCTCCTTACATTTCTTTATTCACTCCATATTTTTCGAGTTCACTGTTCACTACGCGCTTATGTAGAAACTCTTCTTTCTCAATCATTCTTAGTTTTAACCGTCAAATGCTTACGCGCCATTTTACCAACACGTACCTGCCAACAGCGGCTTAGCTCTTTGCGTCCGTCTATCAACAACTCTGATCTCGCACTCGTAAACAATCCATTTAAAGTCTGCCCTCCACCCCATTACGTAACGCAACTTAATGAGCAACGATAATCACTTCCTCCCTACCTCCCGAACTACAACTCCCATAATCCACCCTCTCGTAATATCATCACCGTAAAAAATAAAGAAACTAACACAGAACGAAAACTGAATAACTCAACTGTTTCACAGGTCTAGACACGCGTTTCCTTAAAAATTGTAGTCACCATTCAGAATTCAGCTAGTATACAATTAAAATATGCTTTATGAATATGTATGCGACATTTTCTTCTTCCAAGTACCCAGTTCATTTGGGTGCACTGCCAACAATAGGGCAATAATATTAATCATCAAAAGGGGGTGGTGTGCACACCATTCGTTTATCACTTTAGTCCTGCGTTTATTCATTAGTCAATTGAATGCGTGCGTCCTGGGCGTATGCCTTGCCCGATGGCATCAAAGTTTGAACAAATAAGTGGGGAACATGCGTATGCTCCGCTCCCAGTCGCACAGTTTTAAAGGATAGCTTATCCTACTTCTAGAATCCATATACAATTTACTCCAATTTACTCCATTTTAAATCCTAGTTTATCAGATGTATTCACCAAGTTTTCTTGGAATATTCCACATACATAATTTTCTCTTGTGTTTTGAAGCTTCACATATTCAGAATGTGCCCATCCGGACCTCTGTAAAGAATACGATCAGAACACAAGATTCATCCAGAGCAGCATAACCTTATTGGCACCCAATCCATTTCGGGCTGAACAGAGCCCTTTGTCAGGGGTAACTGCAATTTAAACATTAAAAACAGAATTACTAAATGATCCTTGTCTAGTTTACAATTCCTATATTTCTTGAAACATCAGAGCTAATTCCCGGTGCTTTTCAATAAAAACAACATAATGGTGAATTATTCTTTCAATACTTCGCCACTCCATAAACTATGCAGTGTTTTACGCGTTCTCACTTGCTATCGAGTATCAAGCCCTCACACCTTACTAACCTCGTCTGCATTTTGCCTCACTAATGCACTTATTTCACCTTTGTTTTTAGGCCAAACTAGTCCCTTATTTCTCGCGTATTTATACTCTCCTTTACCTCCTTACATTTCTTTATTCACTCCATATTTTTCGAGTTCACTGTTCACTGCGCGCTCATGTAGAAACTCTTCTTTCTCAATCATTCTTAGTTTTAACCGGCAAATGCTTACGCGCCATTTTACCAACACGTACCTGCAAACAGCCGCTTAGCTCTTCGCGTCCGTCTATCAACAACTCTGATCTCGCACTCGTAAACCATCCATTTAAAGTCTGCCTTCCACCCCATTACATACCGCAACTTAATGAGCAACGATAATCACTTCCTCGCTACCTCCTGAACTACAACTCCCATAATCCACCCTCTCGTAATATCATCACCGTAAAAAATAAAGAAGCTAACACAGAATGAAAAACTGAATAACTCAACTGTTTCACAGGTCTAGACATGCGTTTCCTTAAAAATTGTAGTCACCATTCAGAATTCAGCTAGTATACAATTAAATATGCTGTATGAATATGTATGCGACATTTTCTTCTTCCAAGTATCCAGTTCATTTGGGTGCACTGCCAACAATAGGGCAATAATATTAATCATCAAAAGGGGGTGGTGTGCACACCATTCCTTTACCACTTTAGTCCTGCGTTTTTTCATTCGTCAATTGAATGCGTGCGTCCTGGGCGTATGCCTTGCCCGTTGGCATCAAAGTTTGAACAAATAAGTGGGGAACATGCGTATGCTCCGCTCCCAGTCGCACAGCTTTAAAGGATAGTTTATCCTATTTCTAGAATCCATATACAATTTACTCCACTTTACTCCATTTTAAATCCAGGTTTATCAGTTGTATTCACCAAGTTTTCTTGTAATATTCCACATACATAATTTTCTCTTGTGTTTTGAAGCTTCACATATTCAGAATGTGCCCATCCGGACCTTTTTAAAGAATACGATTGGAACACAAGATTCATCCAGAGCAGCATAACTTTATTGGCACCCAATGCATTTCGGGCTAAACAGAGCCCTTCGTCAGGGGTAACTGTAATTTAAACATTAAAAACAGCATTACTACATGATCCTTGTCTAGTTTACAATTCTTATATTCCTTGAAACATCAGAGCTAATTCCCCATGCTTTTCAATAAAAACAACATAATGGTGAATTATTCTTTCAATACTTCACCACTCCATAAACTATGCAGTGTTTTACGCATTCTCACTTGCTATCGAGTATCAAGCCCTCACACCTTACTAACCTAGTCTGCAATTTGCCTCACTAATGCACTTATTTCACCTTTGTTTTTAAGTCAAACTAGTCCCTTATTTCTCGCGTATTTATACTCTCCTTTACCTCCTTATGTTTCCTTATTCACTCCATATTTTTCGAGTTCACTGTTTACTACGCGCTTATGTAGAAACTCTTCTTTCTCAATGATTCTTAGTTTTAACCAGCAAATGCTTACGCGCCATTTTATGAACACGTACCTGCCAACAGCCGCTTAGCTCTTCGCGTCCGTCTATCAACAACTGTGATCTCACACTTGTAAACCATCCATTTAAAATCTGCCCTCCACCCCATTACGTAACGCAACTTAATGAGCAATGATAATCACTTCCTCCCTACCTCCTGAACTACAACTCCCATAATCCACCCTCTCGTAATATCATCACCGTAAAAAATAAAGAAACTAACACAGAAAAAAAACTGAATAACTCAACTATTTCACAGGTCTAGACATGCGTTTCCTTAAAAATTGTAGTCACCATTCAGAACTCAGCTAGTATACAATTAAACTATTCTGTATGAATATGTATGCAATATTTTCTTCTTCCAAGTATCCAGTTCATTTTTACGGTGATGATATTACGAGAGGGTGGATTATGGGAGTTGTAGTTTAGGAAGTAGGGAGGATATGATTATCGTTGCTCAATAAGTTGCGTTACGTAATGGGGTGGAGGGCAGACTTTAAATGGATGGTTTCCGAGTGCGAGATCAGAGTTGTTGATAGACGGACACGAAGAGCTAAGCGGCTGTTGGCAGGTACGTGTTGGTAAAATGGCGTGTAAGCATTTGCCGGTTAAAACTAAGAATGATTGAGAAAGAAGAGTTTCTACATAAGCGCGTAGTGAACAGTGAACTCGAAAAATATGGAGTGAATAAAGAAATGTAAGGAGGTAAAGGAGAGTATAAATACGCGAGAAATAAGGGACTAGTTTGGCTTAAAAACAAAAGTGAAATAAGTGCATTAGTGAGGCAAATGGCAGACGAGGTTAGTAAGGTGTGAGCGCTTGATACTCGATAGCAAGTGAGAACGCGTAAAACACTGCATAGTTTATGGAGTGGTGAAGTATTGAAAGAATAATTCACCATTATGTTGTTTTTATTGAAAAGCACGGGGAATTAGCTCTGATGTTTTAAGGAATATAAGAATTGTAAACTAGACAAGGATCATGTAGTAATGCTGTTTTTAATGTTTAAATTGCAGTTACCCCTGACGAAGGGCTCTGTTTAGCCCGAAATGCATTGGGGGCCAATAAAGGTATGCTGCTCTGGATGAATCTTGTGTTCTAATCGTATTCTTTAAAGAGGTCCGGATGGGCACATTCTGAATATTTGAAGCTTCAAAACACAAGAGAAAATTATGTATGTGGAATATTACAAAAAAACTTGGTGAATACAATTGATAAACTTGGATTTAAAATGGAGTAAAGTGGAGTAAATTGTATATGGATTCTAGAAGTAGGATACACTATCCTTTAAAGCTGTGCGACTGGGAGCAGAGCATACGCATGTTCACCACTTATTTGAACAATAATTATTGCCACATTGTAATCATTGGTAAATATACATAATAGTTAGGTGCATGTTCAGGGCCAAAATGCTAATGTTGCCTTCCAAAGCAAAACCAAAGTGGAGGATGGACAGAGTGTTGAACATTGGAAGGACTCACCACCAGTCAACTGATCTGGGTTTAATCCATCATCATTCTTTAGCTCACTCTACCACCCCAGTTCCGACATGGCCACATGCAAATCAGTCTTACCCTTTGCCTCATGGGAAATGTCCAGCCTGAACTGCCAAGCCATGTCTTCCCTGGACTGGACACAAGCATCCTGGGACCGGTTTCTGGCTAATCAGCAGTCATCAGCCAGGCTAGCTTGAATCCAGTGGCAAAGTGAGCAAGGTACCCACGTCTGGGCATACCCAGCCAACTTAGGGCAAACAAAGCAAAACCAAAGGGGATGATGGACGCAGTGTTGAACATTGTATGCACTCACCCCCAGTCAGCTGATCTGGGTTTATTCCATCATCATTCTTTAGCTCACTCCGCCACCCCAGTTCAGACATGTCCATATGCAAATCATTCTGACCCTGTGCCTCAAGGGAACAGTCCTGCACGAACTGCCAAGCCATGTCTTCCCTGGACCAGAAACAAGCATCCTGAGACCGGCACATCGATGCAGCAGACATAGGTGTGCTGAGGTTAGCAGTTATGATATTTCATTCCACCTGTGTACTCCTATCCACGGGAAACAACCATTACAACGCAACTTTTACAACGAACTACCATTACAACGAAATTTTTACAACGCAAAAACTTTTACAACGCATACCATTACAACGCAGGATTTTACAACGCAAGTACCTTTACAACGCATACCATTACAACGTAAGTATTGGTAAGTATATAATTATTTTGAAAATATTATATGTTTGGGTTTTTGGGTAAAGGGGTATTTTTAGTGTTTAGGGTCAGTTTTCAGTTTTTGGGTAAAGGGGTATTTTTAGGGTTCAGGGTCAGTTTTCAGTTTTTGGGTAAAGGGGTATTTTTAGGGTTCAGGGTCATTTTTCAGTTTTTGGGTAAAGGGGTATTTTTAGGGTTCAGGGTCAGTTTTCAGTTTTTGGGTAAAGGGGTATTTTTAGGGTTCAGGGTCAGTTTTTAGTTTTTGGGTAAAGGGGTATTTTTAGGGTTCAGGGTCAGTTTTCAGTTTTTGGGTAAAGGGGTACTTTTAGGGTTCAGGGTCATTTTTGGGTTTTTGGGTAAAGGGGTAGTTTTAGGGTTCAGGGTCAGTTTGGGGTTTTTGGGTAAAGGGGTATTTTTAGGGTTCAGGGTCAGTTTTGGGTTTTTGGGTAAAGGGGTATTTTTAGGGTTCAGGGACAGTTTTGGGTTTTTGGGGTACAGGGTTAATTTGTAAAAATAAAATAAAATTATATTTAAATTAAATTATTTAAATGTAATTAAATAAAAATTAATTATATTTTAATAATTTAAATTAAAAAATATATTTTTAGGGTTCAGGGTCAGTTTTGGGTTTTTGGGGTACAGGGTTAATTTGTAAAAATAAATTAAAATTATATTTAAATTAAATTAATTAAATAAAATTTAATTATATTTTAATAATTTAAAATAATTTATATTAAAAAAAATATTATATACTTACCAATATTTACGTTGTAATGGTATGCGTTGTAAAGGTACTTGCGTTGTAAAGTCTTGCGTTGTAATGGTATGCGTTGTAAAAGTTTTTGCGTTGTAAAAAATTCGTTGTAATGGTAGTCGTTGTAAAAGTATGCGTTGTAACGTCATACATCCCTATCCACAGTGTAGTGAGAGGTATTGCATAGTTACTTAGGGCAAGGTATGGGTAGAGTGTGGTGTCAACAGGAAAATTAAATGTGTAATCAAAATATGTAAATGTTGCATGTTTGACAACAGGTGCAGTGTAGACAATTCTAGTCTGCTTACTTGTATATTGGTTAACCTAGTTATTCATGACTTTTGAGACATTGTGCCCGAATAGGTCAATCTTGCATGTGTACTAAGAGTCTGATACATGTCATCCTTGCAGGTCAACGTCCATTGGAAGGTTTTCCTTTGGAGGACCATCGCCCAGAATGTGTGTTCCCTGGGGGAGAGGCTGTCACCCATCAGCACAGTGCCCACTGTTAAAAATGGTGGCAGGACCTGAGAGGCTGGGCAAAGAAGATCACCAAAGTCTAGCTGGGCATGGCATCTCCAGGCAGGAGGGGTGTGCGCTGAACCCTGACCCCCCTAATGCATCGCATCCCGGTGGTGGTCTATCCCAACCATGATGGGCAGATGAGAGCCAGACAGAAGCACGGATGATGCGAGTGTGTGCCTTGATAAACTGTGTGCTATATCATGAATATTAAGCATTACAGCCAGTTTTATGATTTTTAGCTTTTGACACAATAGAGATGAATGTGTAAAAAGTAGCATATGCAACAATAGTTGTTGGTGCATGGTTAGGTCCCTTGTAACTAGGACGTGTGCGACTAGAATAGGCTGAGTATTGCCTCTAGTGCTATTCCATTGTATAATGGGCACATGACAACACAAAGTGGAAGAAAATACCCTTTACATATTTCAGTGATGCTCATCATAGTTCATCCAAAATGACATTGCTTGCCCTGGTATCTGTATTGAGGCAACACCATGTTTGTGTTATTTGATGCTTCTAAACGTGACTGTGACATACCATGCAATATATCCAGGTAGCAGGTAATGTGTACTTTCAGGCCCTGGTAAGCGGAAATTGATCTGTGTGAAAAATGTTCAATACAGCACTGGTGCTGTCTGTTGTCCAATATAGCAACTGGCAAAATGTAGACTTAAGTGTACTGATGTCACATATCAGACTGGACCTTACTATAAGTTAGTGACAGAATAAATCCTATCTGATTTTAAGCAGATTCTATGTTTTGGAATATATGTAGGTGACAACAGATGTCTGTGAGTGGTTAACAAAGTTGGTGTTAGTTGGTAGCGGTGGTAAGTACATGGATGTTGAAGTTACACGGCCCCATTTGTATTGATGGTTGTTACAAGGGGCATTAAGGGTCTTTAGGCAAACTAAAATATGGTTTAGCACTGAGTATCGGATATCTGGAAATGTTGCTTCACTGACATCTGAGAAGGGCAGATCTATTCAGATGAAGAACACAACAGCATCTAAACTGGACAATATGTGAATGATGAAATTATACAAGAAAAAATAGGCTGACTTGTCCTTGTTAGATGTGGACATCGGAAGGATGTACATGAAACATTCACTAAGATTGTAGCCACACAATGATTCTCCCCGGCTTGGTGGTTTAGTGAGCCACATGTCCCTGAAGTGATATTCAGTCATTGCCATTGGCAGTGTGGTAAGCTGTGTTTACATGCCAAACTGTTAAAAGTGTTGCAATCTGCCTATGGTACATTTGCACTGGGCCGACATGACACAATACATTCAGGCCCAGATGTAGGTAAAATAGATTTACCGATTTCTAATTACCGAATTTTACCGATTCGGTAATTAAAAATCGGTAAATCTAAGGGGTGGATATGTAGGAACATCCAGATGTTCCTTTTACCGAATCGGTAAAAAAATCTGTATTTACCGATTCGGTAAATACCGACCGGTAATGCCCATTCATTCTTATGGGCTGCAAAGCCCATAGGAATGAATGGGCATTACCAATTCGGTATTTACCGAATCGATAAATACCGAATTCCACAAGGGTGCAGGGGGTGTCACTTTGACACCCTCTGGCACCCCCAAAAGAGGCTCGGGTGCCATGTGGCAGGCATACCTGCCCTAAGGGCAGGTCTGCCTGTCATATGGCACAGGTGTGCATGCACACATGTGCATGCACACCGGAATCGGTATTTTACCATCAAATATACTTGATAGTAAAATACAGATTTGGTAAGGGTTGTGGGACTCAGAAGAGTCCCACCTACATATCAAAATTATCGAATAGGTAAAAATACCGATTCGGTATTTTACAGATTCGGTAAATTTACCGATCGGTAAATTTACCGAATCTGTAAAATATGTGGCCCTACATACAATTTTGTAAATACCGGTCGGTAACGGCCGAAAATACCGATTTTCGGCCGTTACCGACCGACCTACATCGGGCCCTTAGACATTAATTTGTGGCTTTCCATGCCTGTATTCCATGTGTGACCTCTGTATGAGTTACACATGTGATACTTAGAAGTGATCTATCTACAGATGTGCAACTGTAATGTGATCTGTGTGAAATATAATACTTCATGACTCCTACATCTTGATACTGACTTATCTAAATATGTTATCTGAAGCTGGGCATCTGTTGTCATACAAGCTCTGGATTACGGATAGCTCACTATATGCTGCAAGTAAAGGCTTTAGTGATATTCCATTTCTTAATAGTGGGAATATTCTCCCTTGGATCACATGAGGTAAGTGTGGTATACTACAAGCGCCTCAGTAGTGAGGAACAAAACTTCAGCTGGTACATAGTTGTGTTTAAGATGTTGGGAAGGAGAAACATCATGTTACCTCAAACTATGCTCTGACACCAATATGTGAGAGTGCACACCGTTTCCTGTAGCTTACAGTAATGTGCTGTTGACTCTAAATAACCAAATGTTGGCATCCAAGTACAATTTATGATGATAGCCAATGTGAGTAGAGTTGTTATTACAGCTATATTCCAAGTACATTTCAACTTCTGTACAAATGTTTTCACAAATCAGACCAGGGCAGCGAAGTAGACAGTGTCATGACTGTTGGGGAAGCAGCTGGCCACAGTGGTTTACTGCTGACAATAAGCAAGAGGGAACCAGTAGCACAGAGAGTGATGGGAGCACCACTGAGGAGCAGACCGACATGGCGGCTGAAACATCTATGTAATAGCCCAGCTCCAGTGACGACTCCCAGGTGGTGACAGATCACCCTGGACCTGTGTCTTCTCCCTGTGAGTCCACCAGCCCCCTACCAACTCCACCCTGATAGCTGCTCCCCAGCCACATGTCCACAACAGACACCACATCAGCACACACAGACATTCCCCAGACTTCACTACCCTCTGCCTCTACAACCTTTACCCCTGCCTCTCCTAATACCCATTCAGCCCAGAGACTCCCCCTCATTGACATTTTTCTACCCAAAAGGACCAACTCCCTCCCAAACCTAAAAGGAAGACCCTGCCGCTCGTGCTATACCCTTCCACATCCAATCCCAAAACAGCTATCCATCCCCAAACTGAGCCCCAAACAAAACACCCAACCCGTAAGAGGAAAGCTCGCCCTCCTACCACTGCACAACCCACTCCTAAACCCAGGAGCTAATTTTCCCCCATCCTATTCCAGGACCCCAATGTGGAAGAAGGGTTAAGTTAAAAAATCCCCCAACCTCCCAATTCCCTTCACCACCCTCAGGGCTATAAAATTCCAAATATTTATTAACTAAGCCCCCCTATATCCTACCTCCCCACTAACCAAGCCAAACCCTCGATCCTGAGCCCGGGCCAGGCCCTTCCAAGGACCAACCCAGCCCACCCTAGTTGTTTTCTTTTGGCGCCTGGCCTGCCCTCTAGATGCCACTACCGGGGGAGTTCTCTCACCAGCATTACTGAAGGCAAGTTTGGGTGGGACACACTTTGCTGGTCCACAACATTCACATTTGGCTTGGCCATTGACCTTTGATTTCATCTGAGAGACTATGAAGGCTGAATAAAGCATTTTTGTTCTGGTTTTGGTATTCCTGTATCCAAACATTTTGCTTGCTGTTAACTGTCATTTGTGGGTAATTTGTGCTGTGTGAGTACAGTTATGTTAGGATTACAATTCTAGCATATGGTTCATAGAGTAGGTAAGACTTTTGGGGTGTTGTGTGGATTTGGTTGCCTTCATTGGCTGGGTGTCAATGTTTGAATGAGGTTTGTATAGGAGTGTGGGGTGAATGGCCAATCTTTGCATTGGATTTTGAATGCATTCATAGTTTATGCAGATTTTAAAGTGCATTGTGCAAGTATGTCAAGGGACAAACTCAAGGAGATGTATGTTGGAAATGTATTTGATGTGTACAAGTTACATTTTGTATCCATACACTTTGAGGCATTCTGACTCTATATACATTATAACTACTTTAGCCAAACGTGTAACACAGAGCAATGTGAAAACTGCAAAAAGTGACTTTATGGGTATGGGCCAGTTTCTGTTCCTTCAGTGGATATTGTTAAGTACAATGGCAAACATGCCAGATGTGGATGCCACTTTGTGCCAATACCCATTAGTCCCAGTTGAGACTGTCCACATGGAGGGTATGAGGTAGGTACAAACCAGTCTGTGTCCTGACCCTTTTGTCTTCCAGGACTCCCCCTAAATTACAGATCCATTATATGCAAGGGGTCTATGCACTGTGGCCTCCTTTGTAGAAGAATTTGGTTAGTTGTAAGGCCATTCACAATTGTCACATATCTCATGTGGATGGTGTGTGGGTCCATTACAATGCTTAATGAGTTAGACTGTGTTTCTTTACTTACTAATTCCCTACTGATGTATGTGTTTGTTGCATGAGGACATTGCTTATGGTAGAGAAATGGGTGTCACAGTGGTTAATAGCTAGTTACAATATGGCGTGATTGTTGAGTTGTGCACTACATTCTGGACAGATGTACATCAACTTCTGGTCTTAATGCACAGTTAGAGCATGTGAGTCTGTGCATATACATTATTAGTAAACTGAACATAGGCCACATCATGTTGAATGTGATGTGCCTTTATATTCTGTCTTGGTGCACACATGCCCGACATTTGATCTTCCACCCAGAGTTATCCAATACCATACTAGACCATGGTTACCTGCATGACAGGGGATGTAGGTGGTATCAGAGGGTCATGTTTGTTTTTAGTTTGGGCCAGGGTTGTCAAGGAGTGTTTGTATGTCAAGTGATGCTGAGTGTGTGCATATGTTCACTTTGATGTGTCACATGCAAACAGTGGCACAGCTACAAGTGTTAGGACTTCTGGGTTAAGGTAAAGTGTATCAGACTAGTGATCTTTGCATTGTGATTGCTTTATCTTGTTTGTCTCAAAATTAGTTTCAGGAGCTTTGTTTAACGAGGAAATTGGGGTGGGGGCCCTTAGGGATGTGTATTCTGTCTATGTCAGCCATATAAGCCACATGAATGTACTTTTCACGTATTGTTACACATGGAATATGTCAAAACATGAGGCCTATGACAGGATCTAGATAAGTGAATGCACACTTTACATTGTAACTAAGATGCCTGAGTGTTTGGCTTTGGCAAAGGTTGTGATTAACATTTCACTTTGGTGACACAAAGGTGACTCCAATGCTTTGGGATTCAATGAAGACATTTGGGGATTGTGCTTGTAGTGTTACATATATATCTCTGTGACGAGTTCTGGGGCACTGGTAGTTGCTGCAAAGTCTGCCTTTTGTTTATTCTAGCTGTTGCTGCACTCAATGGAGTTTGGATGTTAGCTTTCTGGCATCCAATTGCCATTATGCAAATGGCAGGGATTATCAAGTCCAATGACTATCCAAAGACTGATATACATTTATTAGTCCTTGCTCCTCTAATGCACCTTCAAGCCCCCTCATGGGGTTCATCTCAAGTTATGCCTTTTCAGTGTGACATTGCATTGTGACACCCTCCCTCACTGTGCAGTTTAGGCGATCAGGTGCAACTTCAGTCTTTGATCTCAGCAGTGGTGATGAGGGTATTTTGTTCAAGGAGTATGTTGTGTGCCAGTGTATTAGGTTCTGAGGCACATACTTTTAGGCGTGCATTGAAGTTAATTTAAGGCTATGTCTGAACTGGGGTGGCGGAGTGAGCTAAAGAATGGTGATGGATTAAACCCAGATCAGTTGACTGGGGGTGAGTGTTTGATTTCTCAAACGCTCCGTCCATCACCCCCTTTTGTATCGCTTTGTTCGCCCTAAGTTGGCAGGGTATGCTCAGACGTGAGTCCCTTGCTCACTTGACCACTGGATTCAAGATAGCCTGGCTGATGAGGATTATGAATCCGAAACCGGTCCCAGGATGCTTGTTTCCGGTCCAGGGAAGACATGGCTTGGCAGTTCGGGCTGGACTGTTCCCATGAGGCACAGGGTCAGACTGATTTGCATATGGCCATGTCTGAACTGGGGTGGCTGAGTGAGCTAAAGAATGGTGATGGATTAAACCCAGATCAGTTGACTGGGGGTGAGTGTTTGATTTGCTCAAACGCTCCGTCCATCACCCCCTTTTGTATCGCTTTTTTCGCCCTAAGTTGGCAGGGTATGCTCAGACGTGAGTCCCTTGCTCACTTGGCCACTGGATTCAATATAGCCTGGCTGATGAGGATTATGAATCTGAAACCGGTCCCAGGATGCTTGTTTCCAGTCCAGGGAAGACATGGCTTGGCAGTTCGGGCTGGACTGTTCCCATGAGGCACGGGGTCAGACTGATTTGCTTTTGGCCATGTCTGAACTGGGGTGGCTGAGTGAGCTAAAGAATGGTGATGGATTAAACCCAGATCAGTTGACTGGGGGTGAGTGTTTGATTTGCTCAAACGCTCCGTCCATCACCCCCTTTTGTATCGCTTTGTTCGCCCTAAGTTGGCAGGGTATGCTCAGACGTGAGTCCCTTGTTCACTTGGCCACTGGATTTAAGATAGCCTGGCTGATGAGGATTATGAATCCGAAACCAGTCCCAGGATGCTTGTTTCCGGTCCAGGGAAGACATGGCTTGGCAGTTCAGGCTGGACTGTTCCCATGATATACAGGGTCAGACTGATTTGCATATGGCAATGTCTGAACTGGGGTGGCTGAGTGAGCTAAAGAATGGTGATGGATTAAACCCAGATCAGTTGACTGAGGGTGAGTGTTTGATTTGCTCAAACGCTCCGTCCATCACCCCCTTTTGAATCGCTTTGTTCGCCCTAAGTTGGCAGGGTATGCTCAGACGTGAGTCCCTTGCTCACTTGGCCACTGGATTCAAGATAGCCTGGCTGATGACGATTATGAATCCGAAACCGGTCCCAGGATGCTTGATTCCGGTCCAGGGAAGACATGGCTTGGCAGTTCGGGCTGGACTGTTCCCATGAGGCACAGGGTCAGACTGATTTGCATATGGCCATGTCTGAACTGGGGTGGCTGAGTGAGCTAAAGAATGGTGATGGATTAAACCCAGATCAGTTGACTGGGGGTGAGTGTTTGATTTGCTCAAACGCTCCGTCCATCACCCCCTTTTGTATCGCATTGAAGTTAATTTGCCATAACATGTGATATATAGAGCAGTAGTGAGCTCATCCATACATACTTCTATACATATATATATGTGCCTATGCCCATTTCTATTCCCACTTTATGTTGGGTCTGTCCCTGTATTTCCAGTTCACACTGTGGATACCCGATGCTTACATTCGCTCATTCCCCCTACTCAACATGGTACAGTACACTTTCACATTACTGCACCTTCACTTTTGGTCACTTCAATGTGTAGGGCAAAGGTCTTCAGACTGGATGGGGGGGCCCCGGGTGAGGGCCTCAAGTGATATCAGGGTCTCTGGCCAAGAGTAGCATTATGTTTTGTTTTAGGCGTTAGAAGCATGAGCGGCAGTGAGCCACCTTGCAATGGGCCGTCACTGCAAACTTTTGTCAATTATTTCCTGACTGGCAGTGTGTGTGAAGAGGGGTAACTGAGGTTAAATGCAATGTTTGAATATGTTTAGACATATTTAAACATTAACAAATTAGCAGTATAACTGTTAGAAAATTGAGAGGGGCCTGGGGGGGCACAGCAGTGAGGGGTTTGAAGCCAACTGGTATAGGGTAGGTGTGTCACTTACCGGTGGCAACGTTTGCAGTGGTTTTGATTTTGCTGGTCATTGAGTAGGTACAGAAGCGGTTTGACATGTGGGATGGGCTCCATAACTACACAGAATATGTGGAAATGTGATATGTTGAGTTGTGTTCTCATAAGCCTCCCCTTCTGCCATCTCTGATGAAGTAGTTGGACTAAAACAGATGGCGCATTGGAAATACACATCGGATTAGGGTGGGTGGTTTCAGGGCTGGAACGCGCCATGTTCTGCTCCATTGGACGTTTCCGAAGCCATTGCAGCCAGAATTTCCTGTCGGAGCGACCGCTTCTGACGCAACATTAGACAGTCCGACCGACCCCGACAAGCTCTTTCTGACTGACATCGTAATCAGGCCCTAAGTATGGAAGTGGTCTGTAACACTGGATATATCATTATGTACATTGTAATATTATGTTTGTTGTATTATAGTTTTAGCATGTCAGAAAATGTGTGGAAAGCACCAAGTGACCACTTAAAAACTAGAATCTAGGAACATTATCGTAACATACGGAGGCAAGACCAAAGGCGTTTCCCTTCTGATCATTTCACAATGCTTTGTAAACATCAACTTACATTTATGTTCTTTGCCTTAGAACTCATCAAAAAATGTATAAGATATGGGACCACTAATTGCTTTTACACAAACCTTCACATAGTCCAATCTGTACATAATAATAAATCGGAGATGCACTATTGGCTCCAAAAGATTATTATATTGAAGTTGACAAATGAACAGAAATATAACAAAATACACAGTGCTCCAACCTCAAAAAATAAATATGGTCTTTATGGATATGTTGGCCGCTTTTGATTGTGTTTCCCGCCCTAAGCTCTGGGCCATCATGGAGGAAATGGGCATTGACCCCGAAAATGTTCTCATTTGCCAAATATACACCCAGGCCAGTTCTTCTGTTTGGTATGGTAGGGATGGGGAACACACTAGACTGTTTAAAATGAAACAGGGGGTAAGGCAGGGCTGTGTCCTTACCCCCTTTTCTGTTTTCACTATATACCAATGGTGTACAGGAAGAATTGGGTTGGGCTTATAGAAGCCAATAGTGGCCTATTCGAAGTTTATGTCCAGTCTGGATCTTTGAGTGAATGAAGCCAAATCCTTTGTGCTGGTGGCAGATACTCAGCCTAAAATTATTCCAATGTTTCATGTAGAGCAGCGCAGATTGACAGAGGTTGATAATTTATTTACTGTTGGTTGTATTTGATAGAAAATGTACTCGGTCCAATATGGTGAGCAATAGATCCCTTGCTATGGAGAAAAGCATGAGGGGTATCACTTCCTTCACTAAGAAGTTGGGTGCCAAGAGGATTGATGTGATAAAAAAGGTGTATGCCGCAAAAGCCATCACTGCAACAACTTATGGGGCTGGGGTCTGGAGGATGGTGGCAGTTGACCGACTCCATAGAATAGAAGATAGTTTCTACAAAAGACTGTTAGCACTCCAAAACAACTGTGCAAATTACATATGTCACAGTGAGTTAGAGGCCCCATGTATCACATATATAGTGAGACTTGCCATGAGTATGCTATGGCATTTGATTTGGAAGACAGATATGGTCACTGTGACCTAAAATATTATCAAGGACTGTTTGGCCCTAGATAATGTACACAAGGTCGCCTGGCTGCAATATGTGCAATCAGTGCTGAGAGTATGGGGCTGGGACACATATTTGTTTGCGTGTAACAAGAGGGAGAGAGAGGACTAGATAGCTAGTCCGAGTCCCCGAGGGTTTATATGTGATTAATCAAAGAGGACTAGCTTAAGTTGACCAAAGTGTTGCAGTACTATAATTAGTTCTGTCACGGGCACCTTGTTGGTGTATTCATGAAGCCCTCACCCACCAACCTAAATTGGTGGAATGCTTCATCATTGGGCCCACCCAGTGACACCTAGTATGTCCCGGGTGTGCTACAACGCCTGATTACAGCGGAGCTGGTATATTGCTGAGAGTGCAGCTAGTCCTCTTTGATTAATCACACGTATTTGTTTACCAGTCTAACTGCAGAACTATGTTCAAAGATAAAGTGAAGCAAATATTCCTGGACAAATCTGCAAGTAATCGTGCTGATGCTAGTTGCACTAAGAATTCAGCAAAGCTGTATCTTACATGCTCCCTTCTCACTGGGGTGGATAAGTCATATTTGATATTTATAACAAACCCCCTACATGGCTTTATGTTAGTTAGATTCTGTATGAATTTTATTCTGTTAATGATGGGTTTTCCAAAGAATACTATTTCTATAAATGATCTTCCAGTATGCCCCTGTGCTAAAAGGTCTGTACGTTCTGATGTGCATATACTAGATCACAGACAAAATATTGATGGACCGAATATCGACCTACAAGAATATCAAGTACAGAATATCGATGGACAAAATATCGACATCCTATCTCTACAATGGTAAGTACAAAAATATGTTTAAAATATCGTTGTTTACAATATATATTTTTTTAAATGTCTTAAAAATAATATAACATTAATTATATAAATAATATAATTAATAAAAACATAGTTTGAATTATTTTAAAAAGTAAAAAATTTGAAATAATACATGTAATAAAATAAATTACACATACATATTTAAAAAAAAGTATACATATGTTAAATATTAATAATAAATAATCATTTTATTTAATTATAAAATGATAGAAACATAATACAAATTATAAATCCATATATACACATACATAAACCTGTCACAAAAATATTAAAATAAATTGTATATATCTATATACATAATAAATAAAAATATTAAAATGAATATTAATTTGTAAAAACATATTTTACACTATATTAACTATAACAGTAGGGAAAAAGTTGGATAGAGTAGAGGATAAAATTAATATTCGCAGTCCAAAGAGTGGAACAGTAGGACAAGTGTTGGATAGCGGAGGGGAATAATTTACTATTCCCACTACAGCAAGTGCAACAATATGGAAAGTGTTGGATAGCAGAGGGGTTAAAATTACTATTCCCACTCCAGTAATTGCAACAGTAGGGAAAGTGTTGGATAGCGGGAGGGTAAAAATTAGTGCCACTCCAGTGAGTGCACCAGTAGGGAAAGTGTTGGATAGACGGTGGGTAAAAATTATTATTTCCACTCCAGTGAGTGCAACACTAGGGAAAGTGTTGGATAGCAGAAAGGTATCCATTAATATTCCCACTCCAACAAGTAATGTAAATGTAAATGTAAATGTAAATGTAATGTAATGTAAATTGATACTTGTATAGCGCACTACTCACCCGCAAGGGTCTCAAGGCGCTTGTACGAATACCGCTGTGGAACCCATCCTGGCTTTCCCTGTGAGGCATCCACTCCTGGGCACCCCCAAGGTGGAGGCCAGGCATCCTTAGCGTTGTGGGGGCCGTTGTGGAGATTAAGTAAGCTATTGCCCAGAGTTGCAGAGTGGGACTCCATGATTGGAATAGGCACCGAGGCGAGAATTATCAGGTCCTCGGAATTTTTGAGCCCAAGACCCGCCAAGGCGGGGAATTGAACCCTGGTCCCGGGCTAGACCTCTGCATCAGGGTCTGCCGCTCTAATCATTGAGTAACAGTAGGGAAAGTGTTGGAGAGTGGAGGGGTAAAATGTACTATTCCTACTCTAGTGAGTGCAGCAGTAGGGAAAGTGTTGGATAACAGGTGGGTAAAAATCACTACTCCCACTCAAACAAGTGTAATTGTAGGGAAAGTGTTGGATAGAGGGTGGATAAAAATTACTATTCCCACTCCAACGAGTGTAACAGTAGGGAAAGTAGTGGATAGCAGAGGGGTAAACTTTACTATTCCCACTCCGATTATTGCGACAGTAGGGAAAGTGTTGGATAGCAGGTAGGTAAAAATCACTATTCCCACTCCAGTGAGTACAACAGTAGGGAAAGTGTTCGATAGCGGGTGGGTAAAATTGCCGCCACGGAAAGGCATGCAGAGCCTGCTTTGGGGGCCCGTTGTGGGCCCCCAGGGACTCCGGTGGGGTGGGGGGTACCTATGGTACCCCCAGCAGTTCCATGCACAACATGGCAGGCATCGCGCCGTGCCTGCCATATTGTGCATGGAAGTGCACAGTATGCCTTCCTGGCATTGTGGCGGACGGTGCTGAGTGCACTGCCCGCCACAATGTCAGGAATGCTGGATGCGCCCCCCACTGTGGCGGGCGCATCCAGCGGGCGGGCGCATCCTAATTGCAGGCACGGAACCCTCGCCCTTATGGCGGGCGGTCCCTTTCCACGATGGCTAATTAATAAAAAAACAATTTAACACAATTAGCAATATAAACTATTAACAACATAAATATTAATTAATACAATTATTATTTAATTATAATGACATTACTTCCCCCCTACTCCCCTCTAAAACCACAACCAGTTCCTAAAAACATTACACAATTAACATATTTACCAAGTACTTATTAATTATAAATAACCAATAAAAAAATGTATGAATAACAAATTCATTAACATAAATAACAATATAAATTAATAAATACAAAATATTAATTAAAAAAGTATTCATTAATTCATTTCAATTAAATGACTTCCTACCTTATTCTCCTATCAACCCACAACTCGCTATGGAACTAAAACACAATATATTTTTTTTTTAATTAATAACGTCTAAAAAATATTAATTAATATATTATAATTAAATTACGTCCCACCCTATTCCCCCATAAGCCCACAACCCACTACAGAACTAAAGTACCCAAAAATTAATTAACATACAATTAATTACTTATAAAAAGTTCAAACATACATTAGAAAAATAAGCTATACTTTTAACACATATACTAACATACAGAATACCCATACAATCCGATATTATGAACAACAATATTTTTACTTACGATATTCCTAATCAATATTAAGAAAATCAATATTTCTTACCTGCATGTCGATATTCTTGTTGATGATATTCTTGCCGGTCGATATTCTATCACATCAAAATTTAAACATCAACATTATGGCATATCAATATTTATAACGCAATATTATGTCTGCATACCGCATACACTATTCTTTTGTGGATTTTACACATCATATAGAAAGAGGTACATTCTTCCCCTTTTGCAAACTTTTCATTTCAAACAATGCCGTCCTGCACTTTATTATATTAAACAACTATCTAGCCCCTTTATCTGTTATAGTATGGAATCATTTCTATGGTCCTCGCGTACTAATAGGAAGGCCATGACAGAATGGGACAGTGGAAAAGAAAAGAGTGATGCCGGGCATTAAGACTGACGGCATAATGTGGCTTTGCTATTTTAAGTACATGTTTTTAATGTCTACTTTTAAAATCCTTTTTATTGATGTTTGTGATATGATATTGATGTATACTTGATGGCAATACCAAAGTACTGGATAGGTTTGATAGATGAGACTAGAAATGCAAAAAGGCAATGGTTGAACACAACTTTGGAGGTCACAATGCACTTTATATGTATATATTTGTATATATAGCAGATTTTTTATTGATTATATTTTTATTGTTATCCATGTGGTATATTAGCAGAGATAGTTGTAGTCATGTACTCCAAATGGTTTGGAAGCAATGCGAAATAAATATTATTGACTGACTGACTGACTGAACAGAAATATATTGATTCACCTATGCCCTCTTCAATAACCAAGTCATTCAATATAAACATACATAGCAAATTAGAAAATATCAACCATAACTACTAGATATCCTTCATGTTTACTAATGCTGTGCATTACTGTGTGATATTGGGTTTGAATTTGAATATGATGTATGAAAAGCACATTATTCCCTTATGAATTCACAATAATGAATTGAAGTGTGATTAACTTATCTATGTCATTTGTACTTTCATTGCCCTCATGCAATAAATTAAAAGGTAGTTCTCTATGTAAGACTGACCCGAGTACATTTCAAAAACATTAATCTCCGTCACAGACATATAATGCATTGAACGAAATACATAAAAAAGGGCCCTGGGAGTATTTTAAGACCAGCGAGCATTTACTCCAAATGCAAACTCATAACGCACAAAATATTCCTTTTAAGATGAAAATCCTCACCTGTTCTTGGGTGGCATGCTTTATCATACCTTTCTTCCTCACACCACCCCAAAATAGTGTGATGTGGGCTACAGCGCCTTGAATCAGGACGAGCTCTTTCTGGTGGGTGATCATTGGTTGAGTAGCGGGTGTGGGTGATGGCGCTGAGGGAGGATAATGTGAATTCATATTATCTTAAGGTGGAACTCAATTTTTTTTATTATGATCCCAAGAAACATGAAGTATTCTTCACACCACTCACATGATTAATATGGTGTCAAAGAAAGCAGAAATTGTGAAAATTCAACCAGTGGTACTAGGAATTACAAAAGGGATTTACCTGGATAATCCAGAGGCAAATAAAACAAATACATTTAATCAATGTTGAAGTGAGCAGTATGTTTTCCCGTGACCAGACAATGTCACACAATGTATAAGTTCTCCTCCTGAAAATGAAACACAGCCATTGTTACTGACCCCCTGTTGTCAGGTTTCGGCCTAAGCTTGAGAACTGCTAGTAGATTTATTAAATACCATGTCAAACCAATACACGCATACAGACTGTGACTCTTAAGTAACTATGATGATCTCAATGAAAGAATGACGGTTAAAGTAAAAGAAATGGAAAGTTACTAACATGCCAATGTCGACGCAATCAGTAATGCAATCTGGATAAACAGTTCATGTTGATCTGTATAGTCATTGGGGTACAACCCACATTTTCTGTCTCTGGTTAATGGGGACAAAAAAGAAGGGGTTGGGCTTTGGGTTGGGGGAGGGACAGGGTACCAGAAATGAGGAAGGGAAATATTCACCATTAGCTTACAGATTGTCGTAAAGTATGTATGACTTCAATTACTCATCGCAAAACATTAGAAAGCTATTAATTCAGTGGTAATAGGGTGGATATGAAAAGGCAGATAAGAAGCCCAACAACATGAAGGCTCAATCATGCGTCATTTTATCATCACCAAAGAGTATGCCACCATTAAGTGCTGGGCTTCAGGAATATTCAAATGTCAACAGTGGCCTACACATAAGTACTGGGCTACTGGTGCTCACCAGTTTTGAGGGCCCCATATTGTGTAAATACAGCTAGTTTATTAACTGGAGCCACAGTGATGTTATCATTGGACGCAGTTGAGCATGCTGGGATTTGTGGTTAAAGAAGACCACTGTATGTTGGGTCATACAAAAAAAAGAAATATTAAATATTAAAGATCCCAAAAACCAATATAGAAACTTTTCCTCAATCTGTTGATTATCAAAATACATTGTTGATGACTTGGACAAGGGGCAGCCATGACACAACCTAATATAGTTTGAAAGTTCAGTGTAAAGAGGTTAACAACAAAATGATAATGTCCCACTACATTGTTGCCAAAAGTCAATATGTCATGTGAGAACAGTCATAGTAGGTTTGGTCCAAGGAATGTCATCCTTGAGATCCCAGAAGTGGGTCCAAAATCTGAAAATCAAATTTTGTTCTTTCAGGAACAGCAAATGTGTTGCATCTTGTACAGTGGTTAAGGTTTGTCTAGTACTGCCCATCTTAGACTATCCTAACTTTACCCTTTACAAGGACTGACTGAGTCACATATGTATAGATGAGTGACAACCACACCGTTTGAATCTGCCACTGGTTGTCATGGATTCTTACTAATGTTTTAAGTGCCTTCTGCATGGAGTTGCACCACGCCTATTGATGTACAGAAAATGCATTATCAACATTTCTTATTACATCTACCAATATATGTTGTATTGTTATTACTTTCAGATGTGGGATAACCCTATGTGTACATGTCACACAAGGTGCATCCTGCTTGTGACTATCACCAGCTTAACGAGCACACTGTGTCATGCTCCTAAGAAAATATTTGTACTTTGATTACCATAATTGTGCCCTAAAAACAATTGACTCCGCAGGCCTGAGAGAAGCAAACAAGATGCGCGCACATCAATCAGAGAAGCGCGCTGCTTAGTTGGTCAGGTGGAGACGGTGGTATGTGCATATGTGCCTTTTCTTCTTTTGCCGACTCCCTTTTTGTGCATGAACAAAAAACTGGCAAACCTCACTTTTCCACTAGTGCTAATATCAAAGAAAAATATCTAGGATATTTTCCGTCATTTAATGCAATAAAATAATCATGGACCAGATGTACAAGGCACTGTTTGCAAAATGTAGTTCACACTTTTGAGACCTTTGTGCTATTTTGTAAACCAACCTAAGTACTAAGAGGTTAATTGCAGAATACCGATCCATATTTATTCACAATTTGACCTACCTCATGAAGAATAATGGGGTTGATTGCAAATTGCAGTACACCATGGAGCATATTTACCAGAAAATGTGAGAGGATGAAGCAGTGCCAAGCAATACGGCTCTCTGACATTTTCAAAATGAAGGGATTCCCCATATTCACAAGAATACAGCTCACCCCTGTGTTTCCAAGTGCTGACACCAGATCTAGCTGCTTAGCGCCAGCGAAGGCACTCTTGCAGTATAGGGAATATTTCTTTAAGTGCAATAAGGTATCATTCAATCAATCAAATACATTTATTTGCATTTAGCGAATGCATAAAAGAACAAATAATTATCATAGTGCAATGTGATCGAGATAGAATAAAAACAGTTAATAATGAATGTTATGCTTTATCCCTTTGAAATAACAATATATGTAAGTTTCCAGCTATTCATTATAAAATTAAATTCTTACAACAGGCAATTCAGACGGCACCACCCCCAAATAAGCATTTCCTTATTCTTTATCACATTTTTGTTAACACATTTAAAGCCTTACATAAAAATGGTCAAATAAAACAACACCCCTGTCTGTTGAACTTCTCCTAGTCCGAAGGACGGAGTACAAAAAATTCTCACTCATGAAACAAATATAAGGGGTTTCCAAGGAATTAATAACTGCAAAAGCCAAAGAGTGGGAATCTAGAGTCGTTTTTCTTTTAATCAGGGGAGATATATTACTTCCTTTCCATTTTATAAAAAACACAGAAGAATAACATATAGGACATTATTTGAGTAGACAGGCCATCACAGGGACATGGCGATAAGTTGTTTAATGAATGTTCATGTACTGGGTATCCTGCCATGAGGGGATAACAATTAACCTCATCCTTGTTAGAAGATATTGATGCATATTGTTAGTAATAACGGTGAGATATGAAACATGGCCTGTGGGCACCCTGGGCAGAGTTTGGTATTTATTTATTTATTGTGTGTTTCCTATAGCGCAAACATGACCCAATCCTGGATGTCAGAGCGCTTTACAACACAACTGTAATTAGTTATGTTCATAGTTTATAAATTACAAATAATAAACATATTGCGTCTTCTAGGCGACCACTCGGGTTTATAGTAGTATATGACATGACATATTTGCATACAAAATCATTCCGATTGAAAACATGGAGTCAAAACTGAATGACAGTTGCAGGACCAGACCAATATCCATGTGGCTTGGTAGTGGTACCTTCATTAGCCAACGTCCCAAAATCTTGCGTATGGACTAAGGCATCCAAACAGGTCTGCATGAGGACCATATGAGAGACTCGATGAAAGCCCCCAGACTTGTGCAATTATTTATTTTTTTACTTGCTTTTATAAGCCGCACAGCTACCCAAAAGGGTTTTCCAGCGCCAGCCAGAGGATGAGACAGAGCATGGAATTATTGGTTAAATAACCATGTTTTTAAATTCTTGCGAAAACGTACTAAATTTGTTTCTAGGCGAAGAGATACAGGGAAAGTATTCCACAAGGTGGGGCCCGAGAAAGGCAAAGGCGCGGCCTCCCATCTGTGAGAGCCTAATACTGGGAACAAAATATGTTCCCTGAGCGGCGGAACGCAGTTGCCGTGTAGGATAGTAAGGTTGGGCCAGGACCTGCAAGTACAAGGGAGCTGTTCCGGCTTTGATCTTAAATAAAAGGCTCAGCGTTTTAAACTTAACATGATTTTCCACTTTCAGCCAGTGGAGCTCACGTAAGTAGCTGGCGGTAGGGGTGAATTTTGGAATTCGGCATAATAATCTTGCTGCTGCGTTTTGCACTGCCTGTAGCTTCTGTACTATATCTTTGTTGGCCCCTAGATAGAGAATGTTGCCATAGTCTATTCTCGAGGTCACAAGTGCCTGGACCACCGTTTTCTGAGTGGAACAAGGAAGCATCCAGACAACTTTTCCCAGCCTCTTCAATATAATGATGCAGGTAGCTGCCACTTTTACTACTTGCTGTCTCATGGACAGCCGATCATCAACAATGAAGCCCAGTTATAGACTTGCTGAGAGGGCTGAGGTGCAATACCCAATTCAGTGGGCCAATGACTTGGGCCCCATAGTTCTTTGTTATTTCCAAAGACAAGACCTCGGTCTTCTCGCCATTAAGTTTAAGCATGGTTGTTTGCATTTTGCATCCATTTTGCCACTTTCCTTAAGCCGTCTTGGAGAGCTGACGGACCGGCCAACCTCTCAGAAGAAAGACAGAAGATGATCTGTGTATCATCTGTGTAAGAGAAGAGAGATAGCCCAGACTCTTCTACAATAGTCACCAATGGTTTAACATAAACATTAAAAAGTAGTGGGCTAAGAATAAATCCCTGAGGGACTCTACAATCAGATGAGTAAATTTCCGATGTGGCATCAGCAGAAAAAATTTGAAACGTGCGGTTGGTCAAAAAAGACACCAGCCAGAGATGCCTAGAGCTTGAAGGAATTGTTTTAATACAGTGAGACACTGTGAGAAAAGCAGTGCTCAGATTGAGTAATATGAGAAATATGAGGGCTACTGTGTCCCCCATATCCAAGCGGTGTCTCAGCATCTCCGTAACGCCTAATAGAGTTGTCTCTGTTGAGAAACTGGCTCTAAAACTGGACTGAGAATCATGTAAAAATTTAGAAGATTCGATAAACTGTGTAAGTTGATAATTTATATGCTTTTCCAAATTTTTTTAGTAGATCGGAAGAATAGAAATAGGTCTGAAATTGGAGAATTGGGCAGGGTCAGCGTTGGCCTTCCTCAGGAGTGGAAGAATCATCGCATGCTTCCACTCTGGTGGAACAATTGCTTCCAGTATAGAAGCATTAGGAAGATTCATAATCAGTTCAAGGAAACATTTGCTGCAAACCCCTAGGGGATGAAAGATCCCAAGATGAGCCTGAATTTATGCTGCCTAAATTTATAGTGAATGAGTTCATATCTAGTAATGACCAGGATTGCAGTTTATTAGTGGGTTCTATCTGGTGAGTGGACTAGGGAATCAGATTCTGTTGCATAGTCATAGCTGTCGGAGAGTCACCTAACATGGAGTGAATGTTTTTGACTTTGTTCACAAAAAAATTAGCAAGATCATTACATTGTGAATCATCTAGAGCAGGGGGCATTGGATGGGTGTCAGAGCCTGAAAGTTTTTTTTAACTAATGACAACAATGTTTGCGAACAGTTCTGAGCATTGGAAATAGTAAGTGCAACATAGCTTGCACGTGTTTGTTTACAAAGCGACTGATTTTTTTTATGGCATTTTTTTATTTTATTTTAGACTCAGTGGTATAGTATCTCCAGTGTCTTTCTAAGTTTTTCCTTGGAGTCATGACTCGGATAATACCAGTATAATCAACCTGTGTATCTTCACCCTTTAGCACATCTGAGAAAAAAAAAGAAGCTTCAGGAATGACTAAAGGTATCCGAGGATCTAAGAGACGGCCCACGTTAGTTAAGGGAGGAATTTACTCATTATTATTAAGCTTGTAGAGCACCTGGGTACTCCAACGGAGTGTCCTCATGCTAAGAGAAAGGAATTGGCCTCTTTTTTTAATCACAAAAACAAGGTTATTCCTCTGATCTTCGGTGGCAAGACATTCCAAATTCTTGGAGCGGCTCCTAAGAATGCTCTGTCGTAAGTTCTCTTCTTTCGGAAAATTGCAGGTTTCATTAGGAAATCAGCGGCCCCCTCAAAGATCTGAGGCCTCCTGAGATTATAATTTTCTGGGCAAGGTAAAGTGGAGTTTTGTAGTGTAGAGCTTTGTGTGTAATACATGCCATCTTTAGCTGAATTCTTGCCTCGTACGGTAGCCATTTGAGCACTTTCAGATGTGTAGTGATGTGGTCAAATTTTCTAGTACCCGTTACTAGTCTAGCAGCAGCATTCAGGCCGGCTTTTAGCGGAGCTGTAGAAATCTTAGGAAGCCCTTCTAGAGTTGTGCATCCATACTCAATCCTTGAGATAACCAAGGCTTGGACAGCCGTTTTCAGGTCAGCAGTATTGATGAACGGTTTCAATTTTCTGAGATAGCTCAGATGGAATCTGGCATTTTTAGCCATATTGTTGATGTGATCTTGCATGTTTAAATCCTTATCCAGTGTGATTCCAAGTGACTTGGTAGAATCAACTAGCATTGGAGTGCCATTTAGCACTGTGATCAATTTGGTCCATTCCTTGATCATCGTGGAGGATTTAGGGAGGGCGATCAGAAGGAAATCTGTTTCCTGTGAGTTGAGTTTAGGATTTTTGCTTAAAAGCCAATAAACAGTCATTTGTAGAGCTTGGTTCATTATGTTGATCTCTTCAAGAGATGTGATCTTCATATACAGCTGAGTGTTGTCTGCATGCATGTGAAAGGAGATGTTAGCTTGCTGCAGTACCTCAGTGAGTGGCTCAATGTACAGGTTAGGTAAAGTAATCTTTATTGTGTTGATTATTTAAAATATTACAATATTACACATCTAAAACTAGAAAACGATAAAAGCTATGTTCAAATAAAATCACTTAAAATACCAATACATCTATATAAATTCATTCGGGTTGCGTAATAATTTACATATTGAAAGTAGTTATTCACCTAATTTCTTTTTAACTGTCAATAAGAACTTTACAAAGGTAGCATTCAAAATTATATCGTTCGAATGTAGGCACCTAATCAGTGCCTGCCTGCATGTCCTCATGCCACGTACATTAAAAGGTAGCTTAAGCAATTCTCTTCTCTCCTGTAAGAGCTCCGGGCAAGTACATAATAGAAGGAGAATGTTCTCCTCACCGTTGTTACACAGTCTACATAACGTTTGGGTTTCCACTTTCTCCCACGGTAGTCGGTGACACAGGCCTGGCAATATTCCAAATCTTGCATTGAGGAACACCTGTTTATTTCTTTCCGTCCAGGGTGTTTCCAAATATTGCTGTATTTCCTTTTTCTTATACCCATTTATTATTGTCCAGGCATGTTTCCTCTTTGTAAGGACAGCTTTATCATTTACAATGGATAGTTGGTTTGACGTTTTATAAATTATTTTCTTAAACGATGCCTTGATTGTATTATTTTCCCAAATAGGCGTGACTGCAAACTCCCTTATCGCATCCTTAAGGTAGTGCCATGCGGTTGAGTTTGCGTTATTATTTATTTACCTCCATAATAGCTGTGATATCTCATTGTCATGGTCATTTTTTATTCGGTTCCAGATTTTTATAAAGTGACCTTGCCTTACATACTGTTGATTAGTTAGTCCGAACTCCAGCCTTATTTGTGCGGGTGACACATTAGCTGGGAGATGAAATAGGGCCCGATATGCTCTTGTTATGGCTTTGTTCAAGGTTTCAGTATCCTTACCCATTGCTGCTTCACTACCATATGTGATGGTTGGTAGGAGTCTTGCTCCTATGATAGTCAGGAGAGGGCCATAAGTTAAACTAGAAAGTGACTTCTGTACAATTCTGAACGCTGTCGTCAATGCAATAGTCTTCCTTTGAATGTCCTTTTTTTGTAGTTGGTAATTTCCCTTCTCATTGAATAACACACCCAAGTATTTATATACCTCTACTTGTTCTAGTTGTGTCTTGTCCATGAACCATTTACTTTTGCATCTTATCTTGATTTTTTTAATTTTTGTGACTACCATGATCTTAGTTTTTGTCTCATTTATCACCATCCCGTTGTCCTTCGCATACATGTGAGTCTGAGTGATTAAGCGCTGTAGTCCAACTTTAGTGTGGCTTAGTAGTATGACATTGTGCACTTACAACAAATTAGTGAGACGCTTATCAGCTAATTTCGGGGGGTGAGCATTTACCTCATCCAGTATCCTGGTTAAGTCTGCCAAAAACCAATTAAATAGGAGGGGGGCTAAAACACATCCTTGTTTTAGGCCTTCATTTGCTGGAATCTCCTTAGATAGTGTTTGTCCATCCCCCATCCACACCCTTACCCAAGTCTTAGTATATAAGAGACGAATCAATTTCAAAAGGGCCACTGGAATTTTCATTTTCTCAAGTTTTTTCCATAGTACATTTCTTTTAACACAGTCAAATGCAGATTTAAAATCAATAACACATAGGTACAGGGGTTGCTTATCTCTAATTGACATAAGCAAAGCTAGAGCCATTATATTTGTTGTTGTCCCCAAGCCTTGTATAAAGCCTGTTTGGTTCAAAGGCAGTAACTTGCTTTCCCCGACGCATTCAGTAAGATTAGTCAACAAAATCCTGGCGAACAACTTGGCGTCCATGTCTTGCAGAGTAATCAGCCTATAGTTTTCTGCAAGCGCCCAGTTTCCTTTTTTGAAGATTGGGGTAATTAAGGATCCTCGCCATGACTTGGGTATAACTCCTTTCAAGATGACTTCTCTATATAGTTTCTCTGAATAAGTCGCCCATATTTCTGGATTTTCTTTATAAAGTGCAAACGGTGTCCCATTTGGTCCCGGAGCGCCGTCCTTCTGTTTTTTTATTAGTTTTATTATCTCATCTTTTTCAATTTGTATCGATGTGATCGTGTCGTTGTTATGGGTTGGAGTTTCCGTGTTATCGCTTTTGCACCTGGGTTGCATTTCCGCTTGCCATACCCATGTATTATCCTGATTTGGATGCTTCCTTAGGAAAGTCTCCCATTCCTGCTCGGTTCCTGCTCAGTTAATGGTGTTGAGACCACATGCTTATTTGGTCCAGCAAGTCCGTTGATAATTTTCCAGAATTCTCTTGGGTTCTTTTGCTTGCTAGCGTGGTATACTTTTGCCCAAATTGCCTGTTTTGCTTGATTTTTTTCACTCCATATTAGTTTCTTCGGATTTTGATTTAATAATTTTAGCTTGCCCAGTGTTTCTGCTTTTACCCCTAGTTTCTTTGTTAGCCTAATAATCCTATTTCGGTCTTTTTTTAATTTAATTATTGTATATGGAAGGTTTATGTAGTTTTCCTTTTCCCTATTTTCTTCATTCCACTTTGGGTTCTTTCTTGTATGTTTTTGATTTTGCGTTTTGATCACCTTCTCTGTGAAGTTTTCCCATTGATCTACCACTGTTTCTGGTGTTGGGTCTTTAAAAATTGCCTCCAAAATACTTTCCACCTGTTCATTCGTTTCTTCTTTATTTTCAACATTCCAGAACAGTTTTTTTATAATTAGTTGTTCCAATGGAGCCCTGAACAGTCTGGTATGCTTTATTTGCATTCGTTCCGATATTCATTGTAATTATCTGCTGGGCGTGGTCACTCTCATTTACTTTCTGTAATTGGTACGAGGTAATTTTATGAAACATATATAATGAAGTCATGGTATAATCAATCCTGGATTTTGAGTTATACCCAAAATAACTGTATGCTGGTGGCACATCTGTTTTTAATCTACGGTTTAAAACTCATAGTCTCATCGCTTCGATGTCATTGACGAATTGTATACCCATTCTAGTCGTAGTGGAATTAGTCTCTTTCCCTAAGTCCTGCTGGGGAATTAGCCATTTGTGATTTTGCGATTGCGTTATGTCATCTCTTGTATGGGGAGACATGAGGTTAAGATTAAAGTCCCCAGTAATCAGGAAATCTGCTATCGGATCCACCAACATTTTATTAATTAAAAAATTGTTCAAGATTGCACAAGTTCCCTCCCTACTCCTATGTGTTGGCAGGATATAAACATTAATCAAATATAAAGATTTAGATTTTTGATTATTTAATTTATAGTTCAGTTTAACTATTAGGATGTTCATACTACCTACTTCCACTTGCTCACGGTGTGCCTGTATGGTGTTCGAAATAAATGTTTCCTGACCCCCACTTGATCGGCCGAACCTTTGCTTTTTCTTTGCATTTTCGTAGTAGCCTGTGAATCCGTGTAACAGAAATGGATTTGTTTCCCATGTTTCTTGCAATAAAATAATCTGACATGGTCCCACTATAGAATCTATATGTGCATTCTGGATCTTACCACCCAATCCATTAATGTTCCATGAACACATTCTTCTTAATTCCATCTCATTGCTATTAAGAGCTTCTTGCTTCAGTCTGTCGTCTCATTGTTTATTGTTGTTATGTAATGTCATGTTTATCCATTTTTCATTTATTTCTTGGTTCCTTTCCACTGGACTTTGCAGAGGGGTCCTTACTTTTTTTGTAGGGGATCTACCTAGTACATTTTTTAAGCCTGAAACGATCTGTGTATCTTTTTTTTCCTGAATTAATTTTGTTTCATCCCCTATAAAAGGAGTAGGGTATACCTCTGGGGTGTGTTTGGTTATTGCTATACCCCAGGTTTTAAATGTCATTTGTTCCTTCATAATCTGTTCTGCTACTATTGGTGATATCGGAGTTATTAATGTTGGAGTCTGATTGCTATGTTTTCCCTCCATAAACTCAATTGAGACAATATCCTCACTTACAATGTTAGTTAATGGTGCCATTGACTTGAATATTCTGAGTAAATTCCCACGGTTTAATATATCGTGCCTACCTCTAGACTCAAATTCCAGTTCTTTATTAATCATATGAATTTGATAATTGGGGACCTTACTTTCCTTGCTTTGCTTAGATTTGTAGCTAATTGTTTTTACCCCTTCCCTACTTTCAATCAGCAGATGATCCCATTCAGGCATTCGCCTCAGAAACGTAGGAATCCAAGGAAAAGCACTGGAATGGATCACCTCGTTCCTCACCGGAAGAACCCAGAGAGTCCGCCTCCCACCATTCAAGTCAGAGGCCTCCGAAGTCATCTGCGGCGTGCCACAAGAATCGTCACTCAGCCCCACCCTCTTCAACGTATACATGAGCCCCCTTGCGGCCATCACTCGCCAACACAATCTCAACATCATCTCCTACGCAGATGACACTCAACTGATCCTATCACTCACCAAAGACCTTAACACCGCCAAAACCAACTTACACGAAGGAATGAAAGAAGTAGCCGAGTGGCTGAAGCACAGCCGTCTGAAACTGAACTCAGACAAAACAGAAGTCCTCATCTTAGGCACCTCCCCCTCCGCCTGGGATGACTCTTGGTGGCCAGAAGCCCTTGGAAAAGCACCCATCCCGACGGACCACGCACGGAACCTGGGCATCATCCTGGACTCCTCACTCTTGATGACCAGACAAGTCAACGCTGTTTCATCATCTTGCTTCAACATTCTTCGCATGCTCAAAAAAACATTTCGCTGGATCCCCACCGAAACTAGAAAAACGGTCACCCACGCACTGGTCACGAGCCGCCTGGACTACGGAAACACACTCTACGCCGGTACCACCGCAAAACTCCAGAAAAAACTCCAACGCATCCAGAACGCTTCTGCCAGGCTCATACTAGACATCCCGCGTAAAGAACACATCTCTGGTCACCTGAAAAACCTCCACTGGCTCCCCGTAAATAAGAGGATTACTTTCCGCCTCCTAACCCACGCACACAAAGCACTTTACGAACTTGGACTCGAATGCCTCAACACACGATTGTCCTTCTACACCCCCTCCTGTCAGCTACGATCCTCCAACCAAGCCCTTGCCACTGTACCTCGCATCAACAAAACCACCATGGGAGGTAGATCCTTCTCCTACCTGGCAGCTAAAACCTGGAACTCACTTCCCACTCACCTTCGCCTTACTCAGAACCACCTAGCATTCAGAAAGCTACTTAAAACTTGGATATTCGACAAGTGATTCCCCACCCTTCCTCCAGCGCCTTGAGACCATATGGGTATGTAGCGCGCTATATAAATCACTTGACTTGACTTGACTTTCCATTTTTTCTTGCTTTGCGTAGTTTTTTCCTTTGGCGTTTTGACATCACTGTAAAGCCGTCTGAATCATTATCGTTTTGGGTCTGATCATCTTGCATTTCTTTGCTTATAGTTTCATCTCCAGGATGCTCGTCTAATTGCGTGGCCGTTAGATTTACTATTTCATCTCCAGGATGTTCCGGTGATTGCATGACTGGTAGATTTACTGTTTCTGATAATTTGCCGGATTCATGGGATCTCTTTTTTTCATATATCATTGTTTCCAAGACTCTAGAAACAGCATTAAAAACTTGTGTCTAGAGAGGGGCCCATATATCTAAGCGGACCCCATCCGGCCCGCTGCCTTTAAGGCAGGTAATTGAGATAGTGCAAGCTCGAGAATTCCATCCCACGGTGGACAATTATCGAGTTACCCGGTTGTTTTGTAGCTTTATCCTTCTCTATATTGAAGATACTCTGAAAGTGAGAGAGACAGGTGGATTCATCTATATGAGTATCAAGAGAGAGCCCCCCGAACCCACAGAAAGGGGGAATTTACCACCCTCCAAAAGGCTGTGTTGTCTTTGCTCCTTAATGCCTCACCCAAATTTACCTAAGCTTCAACCCGTAACTCCTTTTTTCTCATCATTCCAGCTGTCTTATAGTCAACTCGCAGCATCCTTATCAGATCTTTATTTCTGGGGTTTGTTTTCAGAGCTGTGCGAAGTTTTTTAAAGGCTTTCAAGCAGTTTGACTCAAACCACCTTGTCGTGGAAGGAAGGTTTCTTATGGCTAGGCATATACGATTAGAGTTTATAGATGTTAACATTGTATTAAATGCTATTACTACCTGATGGCTACCAGTATTGATATCTAAGCAGGATTTAATCTCAGATAATACCTCTTTTGGTGAACATAAAGATCTTGACTTAGCAGAAAAATACCAAACAAAAGAAAAAACAAAGAAGGTATGATCACTGATCTCTGTCAGCTCTACCTTAGAGGACTAAATGCTACCCTTGTGATGGGCCTGAATAATTATAAAATCAATTGTTGAGGTCACTCCAGTGTGTTGAAAAGATGGGAGGGGTTGACACATATTCATTATAGCTAGATCCCAGGTTAAAAAAAAGCTATTTAAAATATTTTCATGAATATGATGCATACAATGGACGAGCAACAATTCACTCGAGTCAGTTATCCAACAAATACAATGATCCTATTTAAGGCAATAGTGTAAGTTAAAGTCCCCAGCCCAGATATGAAAAAAAATATTGGGGATGATATGTTAATAGAGCTTCCAATATCCCCCCTAGCTCATCTGTCACCTGTGTAGTATTCTTAAAATTAACTCTTTGCATGCTCATGAAGGAGCGGTTCCGTCATGAGCCACGGTCAGCGTGTGCTCATGACGGAACTGCTCCATCATGGCACTCACTGATGGGCAGCTGATCTAGCCCCCACCCGCCCCCCCGTAGGCGCTCCTGTGACGTCAGCGTGCACAGCGCGTGACAACATCATCTGGAAGCGCAGTACCCCTGAAAACCATTTGTTTCCAGGCGAGGAGGAGGTGAGTTTTGGGCTCCGGTGGGGTAGAGGGGCGGATCCAGTCACATTGAGGCATTGGGGGAGAGAAAGAGTGTTTCCTCTCCCCTGATGTCTCAATGCAGGTCATTCCTGCTGCACGATCACGCACAGCGTAGCTATTGTGCAGTAGAAATGTCCCCACTAAACACCAGGAATGTCTTTTTTGTGAAAAAGAAGTGACCCCTTTAGCAAGGGTCGCTTCCTATGGGGGCAAAATAATTGTAAGACTTTTCTGCCCCCCCTGGGGACAGATCGGCTGATTCTTTGGGCGTTTCTGGCCCGGGGGGGGCAGTAAACCCCACCCCACTAGACACCAGGGAGTGTTTTAAATTTTAAATGAAAGTGACCCCTTGGGCAAGGGTTGCTTCCTTATGGGCCTAAATTATTTTTTAAGACCCCCCCCCCACCCTGGGGACAGATCACCTGCATGATTGGCGTTTCTGGCCCCAAGAGGGTCAGAAAAGCCCATTAGATCCAGGGATTTAAAAATAAATAAATTGAAAGCGACCCCTTGGGCAAGGGTTGCTTCCAGGGGACATATATTTTTTATGTGCATTCTGCAGATTGCCCCATTTATTTGGCCTTTCTGCCCCCATTTGGGTAGTGACATAGTATGTTATTATGTAAGTTGTTTTATTTCCTGTGAATTGCTATTGTAATGCTTTATTTCTCCCTTTTTGTTCTAGTTCAAGCCTTTTGCTCTTTAGACTGTTCCAGGTTGTGGTTTCATTACTGGTGGTTCTGCTGTTTGTGTAGTTGCATGTGTTTGGTAAGACTTTTTTTGTACAATGTAAATGTTTTTCATTTCTCTGCATGAATGTGTTTTTTGCAAATGGTGTGATAATAGCAGTATGTTTGGCTTCTGTTCTTTGAGTGTCAAAAACGTTTTGCATTTGTGCTCGATGTGTATTTTGTTGTCTTGTGAGTAATTCTTTTTTTTTCTTTCTAGTGAGATATCATTTTTGCTGTCTCTCTGCAGAGTAGGTGCTGGTGAGTGTAGCTGTCTCTTGCAAGTGAATCATATAGTTTTTTAGTATATAGATCTTTGTGGTAAAGGCACACATTTTTTTTACTTACTTCTTTTTGCACAGTGTTGGTTGTTGTTGACTTCTTTGTGCAGTCTCAGGGTTACTGCTCAGCAGGTTGTTGGAATGCTTTTTGAGTCTTCCTCTGACCATGGTTCGGAGACTGACTCTTCATCTGAGGCAAAGGAGGCAGGTGAAGATTAACCCCTTCAACTCTTATGACGAGCTCAGCTCGTCAGGAGGCACAGTGGAACTGTGCTCATGACGAGCTGAGCTCGTCATAACTGCCGCGGCACGCCCACGTGGGGCTAATGCCCCTCCTGTGCGGGTGTTCTATGGGAGTGGGCCGAGTCGTGATGAGCTCAGCTCATCATGAGCACAGCTCCACTGTGCAGCATGACGAGCTGGGCTGGTCACAAGCACCGCGGGGCAGCGCGAGGCCCCCCTACCCTGCACCTTAGGGGAATTAGCCCTGCGTGGAAGGGGTTAAGGCAGTGAGTTTTCTTTCCACATGGCATCATCAAATGCTGAAGCTACTCTCAGTCCAGATGAAGCTACTCTTAGTGTGGATAAGGTGCCTGTTTTAGAGGAGGACATTGACTTGCCGATAGTGCAGCAAGAGGCATCTGGGCTGCAGCCTGGGGCTGCAAGGCTTCCAGTTAGAAGTGATGACCTCTGGGTTGCCCTAGGCATGGTGCAGCCAGCATTGCCAGGCTGTACTGGTGTTCCAGGGTGTGGAGAGTGAATACTGGACATTTTTTGCTGATTAATTTCTTTCAGTTGTATATAGATGATGTGTTTTTGGCAGAGATTGTTGAGCAGACTCATTTGTATGGCAAACAGTTTTGAGGGACAACGCACCAGCCTTAAGCCCTACTCTAGAGCTACCCAGTGGACTCCCACACATCTGGAAGAGATGAAGAGGTTCTTGGGTTTAACTTTTTGATGGGCTTGCTAAGGAAGCCATCAATTTCTTCATATTGGTCTACTAGTCCCTCGATGGCAACGTCTATATTTCCGGCAGTCATGAGTCATCATAGGTATCTGCTTCTGCTTCGGATGCTGCTTTTTGTCAAGAATGGTTTAGTATTGCCACAAGATCACCCAGATTGCGACCGTCATTTTAAGATTAGGCCTTTCATTGATCACTTTGTTGATCGATTTTCTGAGATCTATGCTCCAGGGAAAGAAATAGCAGTGGATGAGTCTTTGGTGTTGTTCAAGGGCTGCTTGTTTTTTAGGCAATTTATTTCGAGTAAGAGGGAACGCTATGGAATTAAGCGGTATATGCTGTGTGACAGTATAACTGGATGTGTCTCTAATTTCAGGGTGTACACTGGCAAGGAATCCAGGCTTAACCCCCCTGGTTGTCTCCCCACTTTTGGAGTGAATAAGAAAATTGCGTGGGAACTTAGTAGAGGACTTTTTAACAAAGGTCACCATTTATATGTAGATAACTTCTACACTGGTGTGCAGTTGTTCAGGGAATTGGCCAAAGTGGACACTGCTGGTTGTGGCTAAGTATACGCGAAATGCACGCATTTGCGGTACGCGAATTCGTGCAAAAGCAAATTTGCGATCCGCAAAATTAGCAAATTCGTGCGAATTTGCAGATTTTTTTTGCGTGTTCACAGGTTTTTTTTCGTATTCACGGGCCGCTTGCAGCGCACGTACCGCGAAGTTACCCAGTGAGAAGGGTATGCTCATACATGGCTTTGCAGTTTGGGCTGGACTGTTCCCATGAGGCACAGGGTCAAGTCTGACTTGCAATTGGCCATGTCTGAACTGGGGTGGTGTGGAGTGCAAAAAAACGATGGATTTAGGCCCGGATCTCGGTACTGGGGTGAATGTATGACATTGTTCTGCATTCTGTCCATCAATTGTTGTTTTTGCATTTGTCGCCCCAAGTGGGAAGGGTATGCTCAGACATGAGTCCTGTGCTCTCTACACCACTGGAGTCAAGCTATCCTGGCTGAAGATGGCTAATTGCCAGAAACCGGTCCTAGGGTGCTTGATTCCGGTCCAGGGAAGACATGGCTTGGCGGTTCGGGCTGGACTGTTCCCATGAGGCACAGGGTCAAGGCTGACTTGCATATGGCCATGTCTGAACTGGGGTGGTGTGGAGTGCAAAAAAACGATGGATTTCGGCCCAGATCTCTGTACTGGGGTGAATGTATGACATTGTTGTGCATTCGGTCCATCAATTGTTGTTATTACAAATGTATGTCCTGTCTCAATCTTTGAGTGAATGCAGCCGAATCATTTGTGCTAGTGGCAGATACTCGCCCTAAAAAACTTCCAATGTTTCATATAGAGCAGTGCAGATAGACAGTGGTTGATACATTTACTTACCAGGGGATTGTATTTGATAGAAAATGTACTTGGTCCTAGATGGGTGTTAAGAGGATTGATGTGATAAAAAAGGTGTATGCTAGAAAAGTCGTCAATACAGCATCTTATGGGTCTGGGGCATGGTGGAAATTGACCAACTATAAAGAATAGAGATAGTTTCTATAAAAGACTGTTAACACTACCAAACACCTGTGTGAATTACATTGGCCATACTAAGTTAGAGGCTGAATATATGACAGATGTTGTGAGCCTTGCCCTGATTATGCTATAGCTTTCAATTTGGAAGAGAGATATAGTCACCATGATTTAACCCCTTCCATGCAGGGCTAATTACCCCGCGGTGCAGGGGGGAGGGGGCGCGCATGGCGCCGCAGTGCTCTTGACATGCCCAGCTCGTCATGCTGCACAGTGGAGCTGTGTTCATGACGAGCTGGACTCGTCACGACTCCGCCCACTCCATTAGAGCCCTACCACAGGTGGGGAATTAGTCAAACGTGGCTGGGCCGCAGTAGTTATGAGGAGCTCAGCTTGTCATGAGCACAGCTCCACTGTGCCTCATGATGAGCTGATCTCGTCATGAGCATGGAATGGGTTAAAATATTATCAAGGACTGTTTGGCCTTAGATAATATAATCAAGATCGCCTGGCTGCAATATGTGCAATTAGTGCTGAGAGTTTGGGGCTGAGGGATGTATTTGCTAACTCATGTAACTGCAGAACTAGGTCAAAAGATAAAGTCAAGAAAATATTCTTGGACAAACTTGCAAGTGATCGTGCTGATGCTAGTCGCATTAAAAATTCAGTAAAGCTGTATGTTACATACCCGTTCTTACTCTAGTAGATGAGTCATATTTGATATCTGTGACAAACCCCCAACATCGCTTTATCTTAGCTAGATTCCATATGAGTTTATTTTGTCCATGATGGGCTTTCCAAATAATTCTTGTTCAATACATGATCTAGCAGTATGCCCCTGTGATAAAAGGTCTTTCCAGTCATATTTTCATATAGTATTCTTTTGTGGATTTTATACATCACATAGAAAGAGGTACATTCTCCGCCTTATGAGTAAATTTTATTTCAAACGATGCCATCCTGCACTTTATTGTATTAAACAACTATGTTATCCCTTCATCTGTTATAGCATGGGATCATTTCTATTGTCCACATGGACTAATAGGAAGGCCCTGAGAGAATTGGAGAATGGGAAAGAAAAGGAGGATGTCGGACATTAAGGCTGACGGCATACTGTGGGTTTCCTGTTTTAAGTACCTGTTTTTTATGTCTACTTTTTATATCTATTTTAATGATGTTTGTGATATGATATTAATGTATATTTGATTACAATACCAAATTATTGGATAGGTTTGATAGATTGGAGTAGAGATACGAAAAGGGAATGATTGACACCAACATCTGAGTGCACAATGCGCTTTATATTATTGTGATGATTAAGATCAAAGCAAACATGCACCTTAAATTGGTGGGGTGCTCACATTTGAAGGCACAATACCCTTCACATTTATCTATTTGTATATATAGCTGTTTTTAAGAAGTTGGGTGCCAAGAGGATTGATGTGATAAAAAAGGTGTATGCCGCAAAAGCCATCACTGCAACATCTTATGGGGCTGGGGTCTGGAGGATGGTGGCAGTTGACCAACTCCATAGAATAGAAGATAGTTTCTACAAAAGACTGTTAGCACTCCAAAACAACTGTGCAAATTACATCTGTCACAGTGAGTTTGAGGCCCCATGAATCACATATATAGTGAGACTTGCCATGAGTATGCTATGGCATTTGATTTGGAAGACAGATATGGTCACTGTGACCTAAAATATTATCAAGGACTGTTTGGCCCTAGATAATGTACACAAGGTCGCCTGGCTGCAATATGTGCAATCAGTGCTGAGAGTATGGGGCTGGGACACGTATTTGTTTACCAGTCTAACTGCAGAACTATGTTCAAAGGTAAAGTGAAGCAAATATTCCTGGACAAGTCTGCAAGTAATCGTGCTGATGCTAGTCGCACTAAGAATTCAGCAAAGCTGTATCTTACATGCTCCCTTCTCACTGGGGTGGATAAGTCATATTTTATATTTATAACAAACCCCCTACATGGCTTTATGTTAGTTAGATTCTGTATGAATTTTATTCTGTTAATGATGGGTTTTCCAAAGAATACTATTTCTATAAATGATCTTCCAGTATGCCCCTGTGCTAAAAGGTCTGTACGGTCTGATGTGCATATACTAGATCACAGACAAAATATTGATGGACCGAATATCGACCTACAAGAATATCAAGTACAGAATATCGATGGACAAAATATCGACATCCTATCTCTACAATGGTAAGTACAAAAATATCAAAACCAAAATATAGTGGTTTAATTTATCGTTGTTTACAATATATATATTTTTAAATGTCTTAAAAATATTATAACATTAATTACATAAATAATATAATTAATACAAACATAGTTTGAATTATTTTAAAAAGTAAAAAATTTGAAATAATACATGTAATAAAATAAATTACACATACATATTTAAAAAAAGTATACATATGTTAAATATTAATAATAAATAATCATTTTATTTAATTATAAAATGATAGAAACATAATAAAAATTATAAATCCATATATATACATACAAAAAACTGTCAGAAAAATATAAAAATACATTGTATATATCTATATACATAATAAATAAAAAATATTAAAATGAATATTAATTTGTAAAAACATATTTTACACTATATTAACTATAACGGTAGGGAAAAAGTTGGATAGAGTAGAGGATAAAATTACTATTCGCAGTCCAAAGAGTGGAACAGTAGGACAAGTGTTGGATAGCGGAGGGGAATAATTTACTATTCCCACTACAGCAAGTGCAACAATAGGGAAAGTGTTGGATAGCAGAGGGGTTAAAATGACTATTCCCACTCCAGTAATTGCAACAGTAGGGAAAGTGTTGGATAGCGGGAGGGTAAAAATTATTAGTGCCACTCCAGTGAGTGCACCAGTAGGGAAAGTGTTGGATAGACGGTGGGTAAAAATTATTATTTCCACTCCAGTGAGTGCAACACTAGGGAAAGTGTTGGATAGCAGAAAGGTATCCATTAATATTCCCACTCCAACAAGTAATGTAAATGTAAATGTAAATGTAATGTAATGTAAATTGATACTTGTATAGCGCACTACTCACCCGCAAGGGTCTCAAGGCGCTTGTACGAATACCGCTGTGGAACCCATCCTGGCTTTCCCTGTGAGGCGTCCACTCCTGGGCACCCCCAAGGTGGAGGCCAGGCATCCTTAGCGTTGTGGGGGCCATTGTGGAGATTAAGTAAGCTATTGCCCAGAGTTGCAGAGTGGGACTCCATGATTGGAATAGGCAACGAGGCGAGAATTATCAGGTCCGTGGAATTTTTTAGCCCAAGACCCGCCAAGGCGGGGAATTGAACCCTGGTCCCGGGCTAGACCTCTGCATCAGGGTCCGCCGCTCTAATCATTGAGTAACAGTAGGGAAAGTGTTGGAGAGTGGAGGGGTAAAATGTACTATTCCTACTCTAGTGAGTGCAGCAGTAGGGAAAGTGTTGGATAACAGGTGGGTAAAAATCACTACTCCCCCTCCAACAAGTGTAATTGTAGGGAAAGTGTTGGATAGAGGGTGGATAAAAATTACTATTCCCACTCCAACGAGTGTAACAGTAGGGAAAGTAGTGGATAGCAGAGGGGTAAACATTAATATTCCCACTCCGATTATTGCAACAGTAGGGAAAGTGTTGGATAGCAGGTAGGTAAAAATCACTATTCCCACTCCAGTGAGTACAACAGTAGGGAAAGTGTTCGATAGCGGGTGGGTAAAATTGCCGCCACGGAAAGGCATGCAGAGCCTGCTTTGGGGGCCCGTTGTGGGCCCCCAGGGACTCTGGTGGGGTGGGGGGTACCTATGGTACCCCCAGCAGTTCCATGCACAACATGGCAGGCATCGCGCGGTGCCTGCCATGTTGTGCATGGAAGTGCACAGTATGCCTTCCTGGCATTGTGGCGGACGGTGCTGAGAGCACCGCCCGCCACAATGTCAGGAATGCTGGATGCGACCCCCACTGTGGCGGGCGCATCCAGCGGGCGGGCGCATCCTAATTGCAGGCACGGAACCCTCGCCCTTATGGCGGGCGGTCCCTTTCCACAATGGCTAATTAATAAAAAAATGTTAACACAATTAGCAATATAAACTATTAACAACATAAATATTAATTAATACAATTATTAATTAATTATAATGACATTACTTCCCCCCTACTCCCCTCTAAAACCACAAACAGTTCCTAAAAACAGTACACAATTAACATATTTACCAATTATTTATTAATTATAATTAACCAATAAAAAATGTATGAATAACAAATTCATTAACATAAATAACAATATAAATTAATAAATACAACATATTAATTAAAAAAGTATTCATTAATTCATTTCAATTAAATGACTTCCTACCTTATTCTCCTATCAACCCACAACTCGCTATGGAACTAAAACACAATATCTTTTTTTTTAAATTAATAACGTCTAAAAAATATTAATTAATATATTATAATTAAATTACTTCCCACCCTATTCCCCCATAAGCCCACAACCCGCTACAGAACTAAAGTACCCAAAAATTAATTAACATAAAATTAATTACTTATAAAAAGTTCAAACATACATTAGAAAAATGAGCTATACTTTTAACACATATACTAACATACAGAATACACATACAATCCGATATTATAAACAACAATATTTTTACTTACGATATTCCTAATCAATATTAAGAAAATCAATATTTCTTACCTGCATGTCGATATTCTTGTTGATGATATTCTATCACATCGAAATTTAAACATCAACATTATGGCATATCAATATTTATAACGCAATATTATGTCTGCATATTGCATACACTATTCTTTTGTGGATTTTACACATCATATAGAAAGAGGTACATTCTTCCCCTTTTGCAAACTTTTCATTTCAAACAATGCCGTCCTGCACTTTATTATATTAAACAACTATCTAGCCCCTTTATCTGTTATAGTATGGAATCATTTCTATGGTCCTCGCGTACTAATAGGAAAGCCATGACAGAATGGGACAGTGGAAAAGAAAAGAGTGATGCCGGGCATTAAGGCTGATGGCATAATGTGGCTTTGCTATTTTAAGTACCTGTTTTTAATGTCTACTTTTAAAATATTTTTTTATTGATGTTTGTGATATGATATTGATGTATACTTGATGGCAATACCAAAGTACTGGATAGGTTTGATAGATGAGACTAGAAATGCAAAAAGGCAATGGTTGAACACAACTTTGGAGGTCACAATGCACTTTATATGTATATATTTGTATATATAGCAGATTTTTTATTGATTATATTTTTATTGTTATCCATGTGGTATATTATTAGAGATAGTTGTAGTCATGTACTCCAAATGGTTTGGAAGCAATGCGAAATAAATATTATTGACTGACTGACTGAACAGAAATGTATTGATTCACCTATGCCCTCTTCAATAACCAAGTCATTCAATATAAACATACATAGCAAATTAGAAAATATCAACCATAACTACTGGATATCCTTCATGTTTACTAATGCTGTGCATTACTGTGTGATATTGGGTTTGAATTTGAATATGATGTATGAAAAGCACATTATTCCCTTATGAATTCACAATAATGAATTGAAGTGTGATTAACTTATCTATGTCATTTGTACTTTCATTGCCCTCATGCAATAAATTAAAAGGTAGTTCTCTATGTAAGACTGACCCGAGTACATTTCAAAAACATTAATCTCCGTCACAGACATATAATGCATTGAACGAAATACATAAAAAAGGGCCCTGGGAGTATTTTAAGACCAGCGAGCATTTACTCCAAATGCAAACTCATAACGCACAAAATATTCCTTTTAAGATGAAAATCCTCACCTGTCCTTGGGCGGCATGCTTTATCATATCTTTCTTCCTCACACCACACCAAAATAGTGTGTTGTGGGCTACAGCTCCTTGAATCAGGACGAGCTCTTTCTGGTGGGTGATCCTTGGGTGAGTAGTGGGTGTAGGTGATGGCGCAGAGGGAGGATAATGTGAATTAATACTATCTTTTGGTGGAACTCAACTTTTTATTATGATCCCAAGAAATATGAATGAATTCTTCACTCCGCTAACATGATCAATATAGTGTCAAAGGAAAGCAAAAATAGTGAATATTCAACCAGTGGTACTAGGAAATAAGAAGGGATTTAGCTACAGGCCTAGAGAACACAGAGGCAAGTAAAATAAATACGTGTAATCATTGTTAAAGTGAGCATTATGCTTTCCTGTGAAAAGGCAATGCCACGCAATGTAGAAGTGCGCCTCCTAAAAATGAAGCCAGGCCATTGATACTAACTCCCCTATTGTCAGGTGTCTGCCTCAGCTTGGGGGCTGCTGGTAAATGTATTAAATAACACTTAAAACCACTATATTCATACAGACTGTGGCAATTAAGTAACTATGATCATCACAATGCAGGAATGGTGGTTAAAGTAAAAGAAAAACATCACAAACATGCCCGTGCCGACGCAATAAGTAATGCAATCTGGATAAACAGTTCATGTTGATAGGTATAGTTATCGGGGTACATCCCCAAATGTATGTAATGGAGTGGTGTGGCTCACTGGTTAGAGGCGGCAGACCCGTAAGCAGAGGACGTCCCGGGACCAGGGTTCGATTCCCGACGCGGCAGGGTCGTGGACCAGGGTCAGCGGGCTCGATAATTCTTGCCTCGGTGCCTACTCCAGTCAGGGACCACACTCGGCAACTCTGGGCATTAGCTTGCCTCATCTTCACAACGGCCCCCCCAGACCGCCGGGGATGCTTGGTCGCACCTTAGAGATACCCATTAGGGACCATCTCTCAGGGTGAGCCAGGACGGGTTCCCCAGCGGTCGAAGCGCGGAGATACTCCTCCGGGAGTTGATTCTAGCGCTATATAAACCCACAATTAAATTAAATTATGTCTATGGTTGATGTGGGCCAAAAGGAGGGGTGGGGCTTTGGGGGGGACAGGGTGCCAGAGATGACATAACATAACACATGTATTTGTAAAGTGCACGTTCACCACTATGGGTAGGTAGTGCGGTAAACATCGTTTACAACGATGTTTTCACAACGCGGTACCTTTACACCGCGGCTGTGACAACGCAAGTCGTTACCACGACTTGCGCTGGAGGGCGCTCAAGGTCTAAAAATAGTTAATTTACTATCCTAACACCTTCCCTAGGGTCCACGGGGACTGGTGTTAGAATAGTAAATTAAACTATTCGAAATCCGCGCCCCCCCAACGCAAGTCGTGGTAACGACTTGCGTTGTCACGGCCGCGTTGTAAAGGTATGCGTTGTGACGGTACGCGTTGTACCGTCATATATCCCTATGGGTATCTTGGCGCTGAATAACAGATGTTTGTTGTTACCCAACTCAATGGTACTCATTTTTCGACCTCAGATGGATGAAAGGCTGAGTGGACCCACCGGGATTTGAACCTGTGATCATGAGGTCGAACACAGGCCCTTGCAGTAGACGCATTAGTCCACGTAGCCACCAGACCTGGATGTGCAAAGGAGATATTTACCCTTAGCTTAAAAATTGTCCTAAAGTACGTATTACATCAATTCCTCATCACAAAACACTAGAAAGTCATTTATTCAGTGGTAATAGGATGGATGTGAAAAGGCATATAAGAAGTCCAAACAAGATGAAGGCCCAATCATGTGTCATTTCATCACCACCAAAAAGTGTGTCACCAATGGGTGCTGGGCTTCAGGAACATTCAGAATGTCAATAGTGGCCTATATTTACTTCCTGGGTTGCTGGAGCTCACTAGATTTGAAGGCCCCATATTGTGTAAATACAGCTATTTTATGAACTGAAGCAAGTAACCATAGTGATATTATCATTAGATGCAATTGTGCATACTGGGATTTGTGGTCAATGAAGAGCACTGTATGTTGAGTCATACAAAAAAAAAGAAATACTAAAGATTGCAAAAAACAATATAGAAGCTTTGCCCTCAATCTTTTGATAATCAAATTACATTGTTGATGACTTGGACAAGGGGCAGCAATGTCACAACCTAATGTAGTGGAAAGGGTCAGTGCAAAGAGTTTAACTACAAAATCATAAGGTCCCACAACTTTGTTGGCAAAAGTCGATATGTCATGTGAGATCAGTCATAGTAGGTTTGGTCCAAGGTATGTCAGCCTTGAGATCCCAGAAATGGGTCAAAGTCTGAAAATCAAATGTTGTTCTTTCATGAACAGAAAATGTGTTGCATCTTGTATAGCGGTTAAGGTTTGACCAAGTGCTGTCCATCTTAGACTATCCTTATTGTGATTCTTTTCTAAATAATGGGTCATAAGTCTAGTAGTGGCACAGTGACAGTGTATGTTGCTTCAATGTTCCCTGATGCAGATCTTAACCTGCTGCTCATCCTGATGTAACGTAGACCACAAGGCATGTGATCAAATAAATACTCCATCACTGTTGCAGTTGATGTGTTGTTTCAATTCATGAATCATTCCTAGCCCCAGGTTTATATGTGTGTCATGGTTTGTGAAGCCACAAACCCCACACAAGCCACAAAGGACATGTCCTCTGGATAGGGGGCAGTCACCAAAGGGTTTCCTGAACTGATGGTGCTTAAAGTCTTGCTCTGGTGTATACCAGGATGCCTTAAATCAAACTTCCAAACTCTCACTGATCTAGCTCACTTATACTGATGATTTAGCTTTACCTTTTACAAGCACTGAATGAGTCGCATATGAATAGAGGAGTGCCAACCACACTGTTTGAATCTGTCACTGGATGGTCTGGATTCTTACCAGTCTTTTCAGTGCTTTCTGCATGGAGTTGTACCACACACATTGATGTGCAGAAAATGCATTAATAGCATTTCTAATTTTATTTACCAATATCTGATGTGTTGGTATTACATTCAGATGTGAGATAGCCCTATGTGTAAGGCCACACAAGGTGCATCCTGCTTGTGACTATCACCAGCTGAACATACACTGTGTAATGTTCCCAAGAAAATGTTTGTACTTTGATTACCATAATTGTGGCATAATAACATTTGGATGTCTCTCTTACTGATGATGCCTGTAGGCCCGACTCTTAGGGACAGGGAAAAGTAAACAAGATGCATGTAGATCAATCAGAGAAGCAAACTGCTAAATTGGTCAGGTGGAGACTGTGGTATGTGCCTTTGTGCCTCCCCTTCTTTTGCCTACCCCTTTTGTGTGCATGAACACGTGTTCCTCTTCTCCCTCTATGATGTGCATACCCAGCTTAGGGAAATGAGCACTAGTCAAAGAAGTCATCACCCCCACATTATGTCCTTGCCTTCATGCCTTGTAGAAACAGCAAAATAAACCTCTTGCTTTTCCTCTAGTGCTAATATCAAAGAAAAAAGGCCAGGTTATTTTACCTCATTTAATGCAATAAATTAATCAAGGACCAGATGTAGAAAGCACTGGACAAAAAATACAGGTCACACTTTTGAGACCGCTGTGCTATTTTGTGATATGACTTAAGTGCTAAAAGGTTAGCTGCAGAACACTGATCCATAGTGATTAGCAATTTGACCTACCGACAGAGCTGCGCCAAGTTTGGAAACACTGTGCTCTGACATTTTCAAAATGAAGGGATGCTCCATATTCACTAGGACACAGTGCACTCCTGTGTTTTCCTAGCACTGGTGCCAAATCTAGCTGACTAGCGCTAATGCAGGAACTCTTGCACTGTAGTGCACGGGTGCTTGCACTGAAGGGAATGATTCTTCATAGGCAGGTAGGTGTTCCTTCCTGCAGATAAACAATTACTAATGGTGATTTGTTTCTTATATGTGCCCTGCAAAATGCAGGACATATAGAAGTAGCAAATCATCATTATTTCATGATTGTTTTTGTTCAGGAAGTAACACTTTCCAACATATAAACACTCAATATTGCCATTTTGCTCTTTCTATGTATGTTGCAGAATGCAGCACGCATAGAAAAAGCAACAGCGAGCAGAAATAAAAGTATTTCTCCTCGTTTCACCATTCTAACACCTGCTCTTTCATGGCATTAGTTTTTGGCACTGCCTCAGATTTACATCTCCTTCTAAATCTGGGGCAGTGTCAAAAGCAATGAGTGTGGCTGTGGAACACTCACAGCAACACCCATTGCACACCCTTTCACATTAAGTGAGGCGTGTAAAGGGACTTTATTTACACGTCAGCGTTAAGCCACAAAAAGTGGCTCAACAGCACTTTGAAAATATAGTGAAGGGCATAGCGCCTCTGGAACATTACTAAAAGTGAAGTTCGGATGGCAATGTACCCTTGTAAATGTGCCCCTATGAATCATAGCCATCGCAGTATTGGTGGTCCTCTGGGGTTAGCAAAACGCCATGTTTGCAATTAATTTCAAAGAATTGTTTTTTTTTTTTTAAAAAGGGAAAGTAAAGTAGGCAGTGGTCCCTAGAGGGTCAACTACCTGTTTTCTTATGGGTTTCATTACTTTGGTGTAGTTGGTAAAATATTATGGTTTTGCAATTGAATTTCGGTCACAAAATGTTAATACATTCTCCTCAGAATAGGTTTTTGAAGTGAACGCACTAAGCATACTGATTCGGTATTTGGTCGCAAACCTAAATTGTGATTCAATATATTGTTACCAAATCGCAAATTTTGTTTCATAAACACCAAAAAAGCCTTCTTGTAGTCACAAATAGCCCAATTCAATGAATCAGATCCTTTAAAAATGCATAAAAGCTTCTTACAATCACAGACCTACTGAAGCATCGATACAGGCACTCATACACCCAATGATTCATCAATACACCTTGGTATATATATATATATATATATATATATATATTTAACAGTCAAATCAACAATGTGTAATTAGTGATTATACTCCCTGTAAGATATATGTTATCTATTTCTACTGTTTTAGATTTGCCCAGTAGCACTATATGTGTGTGTTTATTTGTCGCTAACGTTTTTTTCTTATAGATCACTTGCTATTGCTAAACGCTATTTTGGGCATATCAAACACCTTTGCCCTCGGCATTACCGTACCTTCATTTTTTTTGTCAAAAATATTTTTATTGAGGTATACAAGAATACACAAAGCATTGACAATCATAGCCAGAACCAAAGATCCCTCGTAGGGGGGTATGCATGCAAAATGACGGCAGGACAATCAGGGTTGGCATCTATAGGTAGCCACAACAAGAAATCGGGAAGGGAGGGCCCCCCGCTGCAGGTTGTCAGACATTGAGGGATCACGGTTGCTTGAACAGCGGGGGAGCCCTTCCACATGGAGCCTAGTCTCATAAATTAGCAGGTCGTCATCCTAGTTATGTTATGTTATGTTATAACCTATTTGTAAAGCGCACTTCGACCAAGGTTTCATGGCGCTATTTCGAGCAGTTCTGAGTTGGCTGTTCTGACTTGACTTCAGTAGGGTCGGTTTACTCATGTGCCTGTATGAACAGCCATGTCTTAAGCTGCTTTCTAAATTGAAGCAGATCGGGGCAAGAACGGATCTCCCATGGGAGTGAGTTCCATAGTTGTTGTGCCAGATATCCGAAGCGACACCCGCCATGCCGCTTGCGTTTGAACTTTGCGCTCACCAGCAGATTTTGATGTTTAGAACGGAGATCACGGGTTGGAGCATATCTCAAGATCAATTTGTTAATAAAAATAGGACTATAAAAATTTAGGGACTTAAATGTAAGACAGGCGGTTTTGAAGGTGGCCCGTTGAAGCAATGGGAGCCAATGTAGCTTTTTTATCAAAGATTTAGCCGATTGCCACTTAGGCTGCTGATAAATCAGTCGTGCTGCCTGGTTCTGTACAAGCTGGAGCCTCTTGATCTGATAAGAGGGGAGGCCTAGATAGATTGAATTCGCATAATCTAGATGGGATAAGACTAGGCCAATCACAACTTGTATCAGTGCTGCCTGGGTGAGCAAGTGATGTATCTTCTGGATCTTTCGTAGTTGGAAGAAACATTTAGAGACTACAGTACCCACTTGGGTGTTTAAAGACAGATCTCTGTCAATAGTCACCCCCAGACTTCTTACGGAAGAGGAGGGTTTAGGGAATGGCCCTAGTTCTGCTGGCCAATAGTGAGGGCCCCAGGAGATACGACTATCTCCTATCAGCAATACCTCTGTCTTTCCGGGGTTCAGCTTCAGATGGTTATAATCCATCCAATGGCAGATGAACACCATAGTATCCTGAAAGTTGGTAATAGATTCAGTGGAATTATCTATGGTGAAGGAAAGCTGCAGATCGTCTGCGTAGTTAAATGTTGTTACTTTCCTCTGTTTTAAGTCTTTGATCAGGGGGAGTAAATAGATGTTAAACAGATGTGGGGATAAGGAAGAACCCTGGGGAACCACACATGTGGTATTCAGCCCTGGCGCAGTAAAGTTAGCCAGGCGAACAGCCTGTGTACGGTCTTACAGAAAGGAGGTGACCCACCTCAAGGCTCTGCCCTGAAAGCCTGCGCGTCTGACACGGTCCACCAAGATTTTATGGTCCACCGTGTCGAACGCGGCAGACAGATCCAAGAGAACCAAAGCCTGAGGGGTTCCGATGTCAGCCTCTCTACGGAGCTCGTCCAGGACTGCCAAGATAACCATCTCAGTCGAATGGCCTGGGCGAAAGCCGGCTTGGTGGGGGTCCAAATGTCCGGACTGTTCTATAAAGGCAGACATGGATTTTGCGACATGTGCCTCCAAAACCTTAGCTAAGTATGGAAGCAAGGAGATGGGGCGGTAATTAGATGGTTCTAATATGTCGGCGCCAACCTTGAATAAGTGATGAGTTTAAAAGAGATAGGGCAGGTTGAGGAATAATGGAAAATACTTCTAGTTGACTAGTTGGAGCACCAGTTGGAGGACCACCCCGGGGGCTGCTATACGATGCATGGTAAGCTGGCTTCAACTGAATTGCCTCAACAGGAGGCAAGCATTGCATTTAGAATAAGAAAACAAGTCCCCACCCATAACTAACACCCACCCCCCCTCCCCTCATGGTGGCGGCGGCGGCTAAAACATATGGCAGCTAATAAGGAATAAGAGGAAACAGTACATAACTAAGATGGGTTAGAATAGCGGCGTTGGGTCGCCACTCAGATTTGGAAAAAGTGTAAAGCCCTAATGGTGGGGGGACAAACCGCTGACGGGAGTCCCCGGGAAAGGAAAGCAACTAGTGGTCCCCATCTGAATTCAAAGTTTTAAAAATCATCTCTGAAGATGTCCGCCATCTGCTCTAGGCTCAGGAGTTGCCAAAGGCGGGCATGCCAGAGGGAGATAGCTGGGGCCTCCTTCTTTTTCCAAGCTGCCGCCAAGGTAACCTTGGCCACTCCAATGCACAGCCACATTATCATTTTGTCCACCCGAGTTTGGTGCAGTAGAGACGGGTCAGGCAGGCCCAGAAGAATCCCCGCCATGTCAGTAGGAATAGGATAACCTAACATCTCCTTTATGTGCGCTAAGATCTCCTCCCAGTAAGGTCTAATAGAGGCAGAGTCCCATCATATGTGTCGAAAATCACCTAGCTGGCCACACCCCCTCCTGCATCTATCTGAGGTGTTAGGGAAGATTCGCCAGAGTTTGGAGGGATGGAGATACCAGACCATTTGAGGTGGGCCTCTCTAAGTGCAACAGAGTGATTGAAGCGATTGGTATCCGCCCAAAGGTGAGCCCATTCCTCCTCGGAAATGGGGCGTTGCAGAAGGTCTTCACACATTCCCATATATCTGGGCCTCGGAGAGGTAGTGGTTTTGAGCAACAGGGCGTAAATAAAGGAGATCACTCCCCTCATTGAGGAGGATTTGGCGAGAAACGCTTCAAATTTGGTCGAGGGGCGTGAGGCTGCTTCCCTGACTTGGGGGTGAAATAACCACTGCATGAGTTGTGTATAATGGTAGGCTTCTGTATCTGGTAGGTGAAATTCGTCCTGGCATTCTTTGAAAGTGAGAGGTTCGCCATCCCGGAACAGGTGAACTAGCGCTAGACAGCCGCCCTGTTTCCAGGAGTCGAAGGGTCCCTCATGGAGAGCGGGAGGGACAGAGGACGTGTGGTGAACCGGTGTGTATGGAGAGGGGAAGGTAGTCCACCTATCGTCGCCTGAGACTGTGTCCCATACCTTTAGTGTAGTGTGTGTAGGCGTGCTCAGGTATGTGTTCGGGGGTCTATCTCTGCGAGGGCGCCAGGCCAGGTCCCATATAGTCAGGCCAGGTCCCATATAGTCCGGCCCGTAACGCTTCAATCCATGTGGAGCCAATGTTTCTCCGAATCCCTCTGGGAACACTCGACCAGTACCCGTAATTGGGCCGCTTTATGATACATCTGGATGTCCGGCAGACCTACCACACCCTCCGTGCGAGGGCGACGGAGATGGAAAAAGGAAAAGCGCGCTCGTCTGCCTTGCCAGATAAAGCGTAAAATCATGGTTTTGAGTTTCTGAAAAAAATCAGAGTCCAAGCTAATGGGTAGAGCCTGGAAAAGGTAGAGGAGTTTAGGCAGGAGTGTCATTTTTATTGCATGGACACGGCCCAGCCAGGAAAGGAAGAGCGGTTTCCACTTCATCAGATCTGCCTGAATTTGAGCTAGTAGGGGGGGGGAATTGGTTTTAAAGAGCCCCTGGAGCATCGGGGTCAGGGACACCCCTAGGTATTGGAGCGATTTGGAGGCCCAAGCGAGCGGAGTCGATGAGCGAAGTTGCGTAGCTCGCTCCGAAGGGAGGGAGAGGTTAAGAATAAAGGATTTCCCAGAGTTTACATTAAAGCCTGACAGCAATTCAAACCAGGTTAGCTCTGTGTGGAGGCTTGGTAGGGAGCTCTCTGGATCCCTAAGGGACAGAAGGATGTCTTCGGCAAAAAGGGAAATTTTATGAGGGTCGCCAGTGAACTGAATGCCTTTAATGTATGGGTTCTGCCGCACAGCTATCGCCAAGGGTTCGATGCTAAGTGCGAAGAGTAGTGGGGAGAGGGGGCAACCCTGCCGGGTCCCCCTGGAATGCTTAAAAGAGTCTGAGCAGGCCCCATTGACCACCACCCTCGAAATGGGGGCACAGTAGTTTGCCTGCAACATGGCGATGAATTTAGATGAAAAGCCAAAGGCAGTCAGTGCCCGGAACAGGAAGAACCAGTTGACCCGGTCGAAGACCTTCTCTGCGTCGAGGCCCACCAGGATTGCCGGGGAATGGAGTTTGTTGGCTTTTTCTATGAGGTGTATAATTTGGCGTGTGTTGTCGTGTGTCTGTCTCCCTTTGATAAAACCTGACTGGTCTGGGTGGATGAGAAGCGGCATGAGGTCGTTCAGTCTTTTGGCGATGATTGAAGAGTAAAGTTTGGCATCTAGGTTGAGCAGTGCGATCGGCCTGTAGGAGGCACATCACTGCGGGTCTTTCCCTGGCTTGGGTATGATGAGATTACAGCCTCTGCCATGCTGTTGGTCGTCCTGCTTTCGTTGGCCATTGCATTGAAAAGTGAGACCAGATGCGAAGAAAGCTCAGGGGCAAATGTTTTAAAAAAGAGTGCTGTGTAGCCGTCGGGACCAGGGGCTTTGTTGGTTTTTAGTAAGGAGATCGTCGAAGTGACATCCGCAATTGTAATGGGGCTGCAAGTCGGGTATTCCACTCTTCGGAGACCTGCGGAAGCTCTAAGTAGTCGAGGAACGCCTGTTGGACGTCGCCATTCAGGGATTCCCCTGTGTAGGGGCCCTCATAAAAGGAACCGAACACAGCAGCCTTCTCTTCATCCCTATGTGTGATCTGGCCAGATGTGTCAAGGATCCCTCCAATATATTCTTTTCCCCCTTTTATCCCTTAGTTGGCCTATTTTATTGCCCTGAGTGTACGAGAGCTGCTGAAGCTTAAGGAGGGTGAGTTCCGTCCTATTGGAGTAGATAGCTCGGAGTTTGCCTCTGAGAGCAGTAAGCTGGTGTTGCTTTTGTCGCGTGGGATCTGCCTTGTGGGAGAGCTCCACAGCAGCAAGTTCAGTCTCAAGTGCCTCCCGTTCCCGCGCGCATTGCTTATTTAGAGCGGAATTGAGGGCGATGCATTCGCCCCGAAGCACCGCTTTCAGGGCATCCCAATTAGTAAATTCGGACGTGTCCTCTGAGGGGTTTAGTCTCAAAGAAACTAGTAATGGTAGTGCGTAGCTTAAGACATGACTCATTGCCGCATATGAGGGAAGGCGGGAAGTACCATTTAGGGGCAGTCGGGACAGGCCCGTGCCAGTGCAGGCAAATCGAGTAGAGGCTGTGATCAGAAACCGAGAGCAGGAACATTTTTGCTTCCTGGAGAGTGCCCCGCAGAGATTGACTGATGAAAATGTAATCTAGGCGGGAGTAAGTTCTATGGACGTGAGAAAAGAATGTGAAGTCTCGTGTTTGTGGGTAAAGTGCCCGCCAAGTGTCTATGAGTCCCAGGTCCTGAAAGTGTTGTTGTGTCTCTCCTGTGAAAGTCCCCGCATCTGATCTCTGTGTGTGTGTGCTGTCCAGGTCTTTTTGCCATATAAGATTGAAGTCGCCCATAAGGAGAAGGGGGCCTTCTACAAAATCTGCTATTTTCCCTAATAAGCTGGAGAGAAAGGGTGTTTGGCCAGCGTTGGGAGCATAAAGCGCTACAAAAGTGCAGACCCTTCCTCGCAGAGCCCCTTTTACCATGACCCAACGGCCTTCTTTATCCCCTGGACCCCAGTGGTTGAAACTGAAGCGCAGCGCGGAATAGCAAGGCCACCCCTCGGTGTTTTGTGTTAGCTGAGGATCGGTAAATAAGTGAAAATAATTTGTGCTTAAGGCGCGATTCGTCTGCCCTGGCTAAATGGGTTTCCTGTAGGGCGATCACATCTAGGTGATGGTCTATGATATACTTCCATATTTTGATTCGCTTCTGCGGCCACCCCGAGACTTTCCCTGCAAACCCCTCACAACCAAACAATAGAAGAAGAGTTAGCATGTGACAGACCCCATAGTTCCGCACTCAACCCTGATGAAGGGCACTGTCCATCCTTGGAAGCGAGGAAGATGAACACCACAGACCCATCTCCCACCAGTCCCTCCCGGCGCCACCCTGCAACTCAAACCTGGCAATTCATATGAATGTCATGGAGCTGGTTCGTTGTCAGTCACCAGCGCTACGGAGGAGACAGCCGCTTCTCTTTCCATGAGGCTTGCAGAGGGGTCAGGCTTCCCCATCGGTGGTGATCTTCCCACTGTCTGCCATTGGTTGGAGCGCCTACGCCGTCGGCGCGGGGAGCCGGCTGCACTCGTTGTAAGCTCCGATTTCTCCAGACCCAACGCCTCGAATGCTGCGTCTAAGGAGCGTAGCAGCAGGAGCTTCCCCTTAAACTTAAAAATGATGCGGAAGGGATGACCCCAAGAGTAAGGGATGCCCTGCTCCCTCAGATATGAGGTTATCGGCTTGAAGATGCTGCGCTTGATGAGTGTGGAGGCCGCTAGATCTTGGAAGAGGGCGGGTTGATGCCCACAAAAGTGGATGGTGGCGAGGCCTCGTGCTTTGCGCAGGATCTGTTCCTTTATCTGGAAATCGTGGACACAGACTAAGATGTCTGGTGGCGGGGCCTGTGCACCTCTCTGCAGACCAACTCTATGCACCCTGTCCAGTTGGAGATCAAAGTCGTCCCCCTCATTTAGAATCTGTCTGAACAGCGCAGTCACATATTCACGGAGACTCTCACCCTCACCTTTCAAGGCACTGCCCAGATTCTGATGTTGTTCCTCCTTGAGCGATTTTCTAGGTCCTCTGTATGCGTCTGCAAGTCCAGATTTTGCTCCCTCAGTCGGATAACATCCTGTTGGAGGTGATGTCGCTCGTCGGCAGTGCCCACGTCATGCTCCTCTAGGTTCAGCACCCGTTCTCCAATGGAGTCGACATCTCGTCTCATTTCGCGAATGACCGAGGAGAGCTGAGAGCGCACCTCTAGGATGTCCTCTTTGATGGCGGCAAAGAGCTCCATCATGAAGGCCTTTGTGGCCGGCGCCTCCACATCGTCCGGCTGCCCCCCCTGCGCTGCCGCCGTCCGCAGGCTCCCACTCCCCGGTTTTGGCAGCGTGTCCTTGGGGACCTTGTCTTTCTTCCCCCTGTTGGTGGCCATAGTAGGGGCACATCAGGCCATCAGCCCCACCACCGACCGCCCCTGGATGGGGTCTTAGTCCACGGACAAGGGTCAAGAGATCTCCTTCTGCTTCTGCTCTCCCGGCTCACTCCCGACCTTCCCACGGACCGCGCCACTAATCCCCCTTAACACCGCTGATAGGCACGGGCCGCACCACGGCTTCGCCAGCCACGAGGTAGCCACTAAGGGGGGGAGCACACTCGCACTCAAGGCACTAGACGCCGCCGGCCGCGGTACCAGGCCACAGGTGACCCCTCCGAGGGGTGGCCAGCTAGGCCCTCACAGTGCCCTCACGGCCTCCTTCTTGCTTTGCCCGCTGATGCCCGGGCCAATATGGAGCGCTCCACACTCACTCACGGGGAGGCGTCTCAGTTGTCTTCCGGAGGTAGGCCCCCTCCAGGCTACATCCACCAGAGCTCCCGCTCCACCCCAGTCCTCGGGTCTACCTCTGGGCCGCCACAGCAGCCGGGGGGGAAATGCCGGCCAAGTCTCACGGGGGGCCGCTCCTCCGTTCCTTATCCACCCGAAACTGCGACCGCTCCCCAGGCCGCTCGACCGGCCCTTGCTCCGCTGGGGCCCTTCCTGAGACTGAGGGTCCCAAGATTGGTCTTTGCACACGTAGGGCACCAGTGAATGACACCCCGCACTGCCGTATTCAGGCCCCTCACTGGACGCAGAGATCTTCAGGCCTAGTCCATGTATTGACCAGCACAGACACCAGGCGCTGCCCCGGGCGCTGCCCTTTGCGGTCTATCCTCAGGGAAGAGGCGTCCCACTCCGGTCACTAGCCGCCCAGAGGTCCAAGCGTCGTATGCGCGGTCACTGGGGGGGCCACGCTCATTACTGTCCAGCACCACAGGGGGCACGGGCCCCGCTCCGTCCACCGAGCCGCGGACTGAACCCCAGCCTCCAGGCCCCGGCCCCACTCCTCCTCACCTCGTCAGGCCGCCGTCACCGCCCGGAGCGCTCCACCGCACCGCGGGAGCACTCCTGCAACGTGGGGTCCTCCGGCAGACACTCGTGGCCCGGGGCAGGCGCTCAGCACAGCACCGCGACCCCAGGGCAGGCACCTTCACCCACGGCCCCTGCGGCACCTCTCACGCGGCCTGCCTGCCATCCGGCCCCTGCGCTGGTAAGGGCGGGTAGCCGTCTCCAACCGCCAAAATAGCGGCGCCGCTGGCTGCAGGATCGTACAGGGACCTCAATGGGCACCACGAGCAGTGTGGATGGACATCGGTAAGGTCGATAAACAAAGCTTTGTATGAGGCGGCGCCGGAGGGACTGGGATTCACGTCCTACTCCGCTGCCATCTTGGCCATGCCCCCCATACCTTCGTTTTTAACGCAGAGTATATACACTACACTAGCCATTAAGGGGATAACACCCCTTAGCCACTTCATTTTCTACTGTAGTCCTTATAAGTGCACAAGTTCACCAATAGCAGCAGGTGAGATCAGTGGTACTGCTAAAAGGTGCACTAGGAAGAGCACTTATGCATGTTTTCTCCCCTGTGAAAACCTACAAAAGATAGGTCTGATGATATGTCTATCTTTTCTTTTGTTTTCATTATTTGTTTGTCTGTTACTGTTTGTCACATTTTTTAACAGAATAAACTTGGTTCCTCTCTAATTAGGAGGATCTCTTAACATCTAGTGTTTTTAACAATTTTTCACCCTCGTAGCCTCTGGTTAGGGTAGGCCTTAGCATACTCATACTGCCAAGGTTCACTACACTCTGGTCCTAATGTGTTTTTACCCTTTTTCACCCTAGTAGCCTCTGGTTAGGGTAGGCCTTAGCATGCTCATACCGCCAAGGTTCACTACACTCTGGTCCTAATGAAAGCCTGATTAACAATCACATATAGGCATAAATATGGGATAAAACTGAACAATTAATACAGGGCTAGATGTAGGTAAAAAATATTTACCGATTCTTAATTACCGAATTTTACCGATTCGGTAATTAAGAATCGGTAAATATGAAGGGTGGACATGTAGGTCCATCCAGATGTGTTTTTTACCGATTCGGTAAATATCTGTATTTACCGAATCGGTAAATACCGACCGGTAATGCTCCATTCATTCCTATGGGCTTTGAAGCCCATAGGAATGAATGGGGCATTACCGGTCGGTATTTACCCTCTAGCACCCCCAAAAAAGGTTCGGGGCCATGTGGCAGGCATACCTGCCCTAAGGGCAGGTCTGCCTGTCATATGGCACAGGTGTGCATGCACACATGTGCATGCACACCTGAATCGGTATTTTACCATCAAATTGAATTTGATGGTAAAATAGCGATTTTGTAGGCCATGTGGGACTCAGAAGAGTCCCACCTACATATCAATTTTACCGATTCGGTAAATATACCGGTCGGTAAATTTACCGACCGGTATATTTACCGAATCGGTAAAATTACCGATTTGCCCTGTTTCAGTCCCCCTACATCTCGGTAGCCAAATACCGGTCGGTAACGGCCGAATTCGGCCGTTACCGACCGGTATTTGGCTACCTACATCTGGCCCTTAGTTCTTTAACCCACACTGTATTTTTAGTGGGAGAGGGAGTGGGAGAGGTGCGGCGCCGCGGCCAGGGCGACTGACGCTGGAATCTGGGGACCACGGTTCGATCCCCAGCTCCGGCGTCAGGTTAGCCCAGCACCATGTGACTCTGGGCAATAGCTCGCTTAATCTTCCCGACGGCCCCCAGCGCCTAGAGACCCTTACGGGTGATTGTGCGCTTTACAAATGTGGATTTTACTTTTTCTCCATGTCTGATTGGCAAAACTAATAAAGAATTTTTTTGACACAGTCTAGACATTTTTAAATTCACTCTTCACCTTTCACTAATCACCTGTTACCAGCTCTGCAGTAACTCTGGCGTTGCAGCACACCAGGGTGGCATTCAGCCTCTACTGGTGGAGTCCGATGATGAAGCATGTCACCAACTAGGTTAGTGAGTGAGGGCTTTCCTAGAAACTTAGTGTTTTTTTTTTACACTTTTAAAAACCTAATGGGTTTTTCTACATGTTTGTTCTTCGTCTTAAAAAAGAAACACTCTTTTGTTGATTTGACTGTATTTTCTGAGGGGAGTAAGAGTGCTCCTTAGTTGTTTTCCCTTCCTCTCCCATTGTTTTCTACATATATATTTAACATTCATAAACATTTTAATAACACTCACCGTCGCTGTATGATGTCATCAATGATGCCACTGACCATGTCATGAGTGTTGTAATATGTGAGGTCATAAGCAGTGCATTGCCAGGGCGCAAGTTATAGTTAGCTCAGCTAACCATAAATGCTGATTTTCTCTGGTTTTGTATGAGGGAAATGTCAGCCTAACTATAACATCCCTGTAACCTTTGTTTTTTCAGAGAATATGTAAGGGTTTTTTAATTCTATTTCCTAACGATAACAACCCTGTAACCTTTTTGTGAATTTCTAAGGTTTTTAAATGATAATTCCTCACTATAACATACCAGTAACCTTTGATATTTCAGCGAATTTCCATGGTTTTTTAAGTAGCAATGATCATTGTAGAATGCTGTGGAAAGAGACAGGGCCTTTGAGCAGCTCGCAGAAATCCCACTGCGTAGGACTTATAGAAAGTATCAGGAGGGCTTCTTGGTCCCCAAGGTCCTGTAGCATTCAAGACAACTTTATTTTCCAGCCAGTATTGTGCAAGGAAATGTGTTTGCAGAGTGGAGCAGAAAGGGTGTGTGGCCTTTGAACACCTCTTAGCAAACTGACTTTGTACAACTTGCAAGAGATAATAAGAGGAATACTAGGCCCTCAAATACCCTCAGCAGCCAAGGGGACTTCATCTCTCAACTAGTACTATGTCAGGAGGAACGTTTGCAGAGTAATGAAGAAAGGAAGACCCTGATGATTGCAGAGTTAGTACCTGTATGATTCTATGAGTGCCATTGCCAAGAACAGACTGCGAATACAGAGTGTTTTTGACAAAGTGTAAAACACCAATATAGGCATATTTGAGATAAAGTTGTAGTGTAGTTATATATAAAGATACTAATATAACTTTCCCTTTGTATTCATTTGTCGAAATAAGTACATCAAAAATGCATTGTGTTTCTTCACAGCAGCACCGGAAGTCGTAATGACATTAGTAGTCACCAATACAAAGGAAAAAGTGTAAAACAGATATATAGATTTATGTTACACAAGGTTTGAGTCTAGCTGTTTAGTAACACATTGGTTTAAGGACATATTTAAAAAAAAACAGTCTCAAAAAATAACTTTTAATATCTAACCACACAAACACAACATAACTTCCAAACAGACATTAAACTATGTATTGTTACCCAAACATATGGGGAATCGAGAACTGGTGCAAAACTAGTGCAATGTACAATGTCTGACAGGACCCTTTTTGGAGTGATGAACAAAAAATATTCATGTGGGACAACATCCATCTTATACCATCTACAGCAGAGAGGATCAACTACGTCAGTGGACGCAGCAACAGTTCCTGGTCAGAAACTCCCTTCTGAGGTGCAGAGTACTGCAACAGATATGGCTCCAAAATTGTCAAGAATGACCACGTATTGCATGGACTGTAGTGTTGTTATAAGTGCTGGTGAACAATGTGTTACAGGAATTCAAAATGCTGCCAAAAATCATACATGGTGCTTTTTCCCCCTTTAATCTTTTTTGCACATTTCATAAGCGGAGTTCAAGTGAGCAGCAAGAAGGCAATGCAAAGCTGAATGACCCTCGACTTTAATAGCAGAACAACAACACCAAAGCAGTGAGTCCATTCAAAAGCCCAATCTCAAATTTAAGATTTGGCTCCACATTTTTCTCTGATGGCAATATACTGCATGGTTATGGAGTTATAATCAGTGCTGGAGAGCAGTCCATAACATCCCCTTGCAATGCTGTAAAGAATAATAAATGCTGATGGTTTGTTTTTTTGACATTCATAGTTTTCTTTACAATAGCAGGCAAGTTATTATGAATTTGAATTTAAAGTATTTATATAGCGCGGCGTACACCATGCGGTTTCTTGGCGCTTATAAGTACAGGCATAGATGGAAACATATAAAAGGACCGCTAAGCTGAAATGGGAGAGGAGTTACAAATGAAAAGCTTGAGAAAAGAGGAAGTTTTTAAGTAGCTTACGAAAAGGATCTGAGGTGAAAGGGAAGGGAGTTCCAAAACACCGGGGCCAGGCAAGAGAATTTAGCTCCACCCCATTTCTTGCGCTTGAAACGTGGTACAGTGAGTCAGCAGAGGGAAGATGAGCGCAATTCTCTGCAGGGCACGTAAGGCTGTACCGCCGAGGAGATGAAGGCGGGAGCGAGACCCAAACGGGCCAAGAAAGTCATGCATCCCAGTTTGAATAATGCTCGCTCACGAACCGGGAGCCAATGGAGTTCCTTTAGCAGAGGAGTGAAACAGTGAAATCTAGGGAGAGAGTAGACTAGACGGGCCACCTGGTTTTGTACCAATTGCAATCTCCGTAGACTATAGGCCAGGATGCCGTTATAAAGGGCATTCCCGTAGTCTAAACGGGAGATGACCAGAGCGGACAAGATAAGTTTACGTGCAGAAAAGGAAAAGAAACGGGAAACAGTGCGAATAGTGCGAAGAGTTAGGAAACAAGCGGAGACAACAGACCCGATCTGAGAATGGAGAGTGAGATGGTCATTGAGTTTAATGCCCAGAGTTTTAACGGAGGAAGAAGGAGAGGGAGGGGAACCTAAAGAAGGAGGCCAAAACAAAGAATTCCAGGGGCTGGATGAACCCCCCGTCAAGACTAGCTCAGTCTTGTCCGGGTTCAGTTTAAGATGATTATGATTCATCCAGTCCCTGATGAAAGACATCACCGAGTGAAAGTTGGAGACAGAGTGAGAGGAAGAGAAAAGATTAAAGATGAGCTGGAGGTCGTCGGCATAATTATAGATGGTGACCTCCAGCTTCTGAAGAGCAAAAATCAAGGGGGCGATATATAAATTAAACAGAAGAGGGGAAAGAGAAGAACCCTGGGGGACCCCACATGAGATCGGAAGAGGAGTAGAGGAGAAGTCTCCCAACTGAACCGCCTGGGTGCGGTCTCTCAAAAAAGAGAGCTGTCCCCCCGATACCCGCCGCCCTGACACGGGAAAGAAGAATGGAATGATCCACCGTGTCAAAGGCGGCGGACAGGTCCAGGAGGATCAGCACCTGTGGTTGGTCAGCGTCTAGGCCCTCTCTCAGATTATCCAAGACCGACACCACAACAGCCTCAGTTGAGTGTCTAGCCCGAAAGCCGGCTTGGCAAGGGGCTAACCCCCCATTCTCCTCCACAAATGTGCTGAAAACTGCGGTGACGTGGCGTTCCAGCACCTTGCCCAGAAAAGGTAGCAAAGAAATGGGGCGATAATTAGTTAGGGAGGAGGGGTCAGCCCCTGGCTTCTTCAAGATGGGAACAATGGTAGCTGCTTTCAAAAGAGGGGGGACAACTCCCTGCGCAAGGGAGCAGTTCAGGAAGGAGAGAGGGGGCAAGGTGCATGCAGAGTAGATTTGACGAAGAATGCGGGCAGGGCAGATATCAACAGGGGAACCTGACTTGACTTTGGGGAGGATGGCAAGAAAAGAGTCTTCAGTAAGGGGCGGAATAGAAGACAGGTGGGCATCAGGAGGGGGGGGACAGGGGTCTACATAGGACTGGGACGGGAGGGGGATATTGGTTTTGATGGTCTCAATTTTCTCCAAAAAATAGTTGTTCATGGAGTCGCACAAGTGTTGGGTCGGGGTAGGTTTCAAAGAGGTTCTATCAGCGAACGCCAGATCGTGGACAATGGAAAAAATTTCCTTAGGCTGGTTCTCTGCGGTCAGTATTTTATGTGAAAAGTAGGACGTTTTAGTGGAGAGAATGGCTCTTTTGTATTCCCCTAGGCGAGATAGGAATTGAAGTTTCAGCTTGGGGCAGTAGGCCCTTCTCCACGAACGCTCCGCCTGGCGAACCCCCAGCTTGAGTGATTTTAACTCCTCAGTAAACCAACAATTGGCCTCCTTGAGTCTTCTGATCGTGATCCGTCGAAGTGGGGCCACCGGGTCGCAGCCACTCACAAGCCAAGCATTAATAGTCTCTGCTTGTAGAGAGGAAGGGAGATCCTGCAAGTTGGGCAGGGAAGCCAAGAGGGTAGACGATAGGGATGACACATTCACGCGGTTCCAATTTCGAGCCCATAAGTTCTTCTCCAGCTGGGTTTTTTTTACTGGACTCAAGCAGAGGGGAAAAAGAAATCAAAAAGTGGTCGGACCAGGGACAGGGAGCATTAGACAAAGACAGAATTGGACAGTTGAGGGACCAGACCTGGTCAAGGATGTGTCCATGGGTGTGCGTTGGGGCATGGACATGGGAGATAAAGTTATGCTCACGCAGTGTCTCCGTGAAATCTTTGGAAGACGCACATTCTCGAGGGTCAGAAGGCCAAAAATTGACGTCCCCGAGTACCAGGACTGACAAGTTATTGACCGAGATGGTAGATAGTAGGTCCTGAAAATCAGAAAGAAAGGAGGGAGTAGACTGGGGGGGCGATACACCAACAGACAGGTGAGAGGAGGAGAGAAGGCGGAAGAACGGATAAGTAAATGATCGGTGGCCGCAATGGGGGAAGAGGGGAGGAGCTGGAATTGATGTTCAGAGCGAAAAATAAGGGCAACGCCACCACTGAGTTTACCTGCCGGCCGGTCAGCCCGGAGGGCACAGTAAGATGGGGGAGAGCCGCAAGTAAAGAGGGGAGGGAGGACTGGGAGAACCAAGTCTCCGTGAGAAATAAGAGATCTGGTTGAGTAGTGTCGAGCAGAACGAACAGCTCGTGATGGTGACTAACAGCGGATCTAGTATTCAACAGACAAACAGTTAACAAAGGGGGGGAGGGAGAGAACCCCTGGGGAAGGGAAGCAAGGGAGGGCAGTGGAAGAACAGAGGGAGATATAGTAGGGCGGCTCGAGCTGAGGCCAAGTGAAGCAATGTGGTTCACAGTGAAATCAGACAGTGGCCAATTCCCCTGAAGATTACAAAGATCCAGAGAGGAATACACAGGGATTTGACCATAGTGGGGTGCCCCCAGCCCCGTCCGGCCGCGGACGGCGCAGACGGGCTTGACTTAGGCGCCACTTCGGCGCGCCTTCGTCGCGCCCGCTGCGCTCGTCCGCTGCGCTGACACATAGTGGCCGTTTAAATAGGGGAGGAGCGCAAAATGGCATCTAATATATATATCTGATATTTAGTTTATTATCTTCCATTCCATTTAACACTACTTACAAATAACCTGCCATATACACAAGTCAAACCATCCTTCTGCAAATAAAAACACAGCTAACTTTAAACTGTTATCATAATTTACTTTTTCATTTTTTTCAATATGTCAACAGTTAGGGGTCCATTAGGATGACGGGCGGACTTTGTCTGCCCGTCATCCTAGCGGGGATTGGGACCGCCCACCATAAGGGCGGGGGTCCCATGGGGGCATTAGGATGTGCCCGCCACAATGGCGGGCACATCCTGCATTTCTAGCATTGTGGCGGGCGGTGCTCTCAGCACCGCCCGCCACAATGCTAGAAATGCATTTCAGCATTTTCATAAACAAAGTGGCAGGCACCGTGCGGTGCCTTGCTCTTTGTTTATTCAAATGAGGGGGGGTACCATAGGTACCCCCCCGTGTGCAGCCCCCACCCCTCCTTCAGTCTGGGGGCCCCCAGAGTGAAAACCGCATGCCTTTCTGTGGCGGCAATGCCGCCACGGAAAGGCATGACTGACAGCCCATACTAATATGGCTGGCGGTGTCTATGAGACACCGCCACCATATTAAACATTTTCCGCCCAGGCAGCAAGGGGACCGGGGCGGAAAAGCGGCGGACGGTCTTTTTACGACCGCCGCGGTCCCCCCCACCATACTAATATGGCGGGGGGAATTCGGGAATGGATGTCTGGCGGATTGCCCGTCATCCTTGTGGGGATTGGGACCGCCAGCCATAGGGCGGGGGTCCCGTGGGGGTCATTAGGATGTGCCCACCACAGTGGCGGGCATATCCTGCATTTCTAGAATTGTGGCGGGCGGTGCTCTCAGCAACGCCCGCCACAATGCTAGAAATGCATTTCAGCATTTGAATAAACAAAGCAGCAGGCACTGCGCGGTGCCTGCCTTTGTTTATGCAAATGTGGGGGGCTACCACAGGTACCCCCCTGTGTGCAGCCCCCACCCCTCCTTTACTTTGGGGGCCCCAACTGCATGCCTTTCCGTGGCGCCTTTGCCCATACTAATATGGCTGCCGGTGTCTATGAGACACCGCCACCATATTAAACATTTTCCGCCCCGGCTGCAGGGCGACCAGGGCGGAAAAGCGGTGGGCGGTCTTTCCGTCCGCCGCAGTCCCCCCGCCATACTAATATGGTGGGGGGGAATTCGGGAATGGATGTCAGGCGGATTGCCTCTGCCAGACCGGCGGTGGCTACCGCCAGCCTGGCAGAGGCAAGCCGCCCGACATCGTAATGGGCCCCTTGGTGTTTATATCTTCTAGTAAGTTCATTAACAACATATACAAACATATTGTGCGTTTTACAGAACACTTCATTAAATTCTGTAATCTCCTTTTTTAAACTATTAAATGTAATATATGCGTCTTGTTCTGCAACTCGTTTTCTTAACAACTCTTCATGTTCCCTAGAATCTTGCTCAGGTCAAAACAAACAAAACTGCACATCACCAGAAACCGTTTTTATATCTGCCACACTGCCATGCAAAAGTGCCCTACCTATTTATCCTAAAAATAAAGCAGGAGCTTTCACACAATACAGTCTCCTACTTAAAGTTTTCATTGTTGAGTGGTATAACTTATTTTGTGTTTTAAACTTCACCTTGGAAAAATACATGGGAATTGTCTTAATATAACCACGGATTGCTTTTTTTAATACTAGAAACACTGCTACAATTCCATTTAGATACAGTACCTTGACTATGCCTTCCTTGTACCTCTTCTGCAATACCTTCTTCTATATTTCTAGATACCATAATCTCTTTTGCTATCGAACTACCATTCTTCATTTGATAACATTGTCCTCTTCAATCAATAGTTTAAACTAATTTATTATCCTTGAGATACTTTTCTTCATTAAAGAAAGCCTCTGTAAATATGTATCAATTGTCTACTAAACACTGTATAATAGTTGCTTCTATTCACTAATCCTTTCTTCTCAATGTGTCTCCTCATGCACATTTGCTCAATAAAACTTGCAAATACACGGATTTGTGGTTAAATACCTCAATATTCCCTGGATGATTGAGTGAGTGCATAGGTAGTGCCTAGGTGATTCCCTGAGGATACAAGTAGTGCTTAGATGATTCTCTGACTATGTCATAACTGCAGGGTCATTCCACATCTGCATACTCACCACCTGCGTGTTTGCATGATTATACCACTAGTGTCTGGGTGTTTGGATGAGTGCATGAGTAGAGCCTGAATAACTCAACAAGTGCATGACTAATGCTTCAATATTTCAATACAAGCATAGATGCTGGTGAGATGATTTAACAAGTGTAACTCTAGTGCCTGGATGATTGCAAGAGTGCCTACATTGTATATAGGTGATTTATGCAGTGCATGGATAGTGCATACATCATTGTTTAAGCTCATGCATAGATCCTAACCTATTGGATGAGTAGTTTTGCAGCGATTCAATGCAGCCCATGTCTTTTTGGTTGAGTGAACTTGTAGTTCCTGGATGCTTACATAACTACATGGGTAGTGCCCTCCGAATTGAATTAAGTGCTTCAGTAGTGCCTACCTAATTAGATGATTGCATGACTATTGTCTGAGTGACTGCATACTATAATTGTTAAAACTTGAGAGATTGAATGTAATTAAGTGTACTGCTAGGGTGATTGTATTATTGGAAGACTATTGGCTCAGTAATTAAATGACTGCATAGGTACAGGATGGCTGATAAGTTTACTACAACGGTACTCGCTACATAATTACATGAGTAGACCATGAGTGTTTAATCAGTGCACGGGTATGCCCCAGTATTTCAATGACTGCATGGGTTTTGTGCGGATGTATAGATGGCTGCATAGGTCCTGAGCAAATGTTGTAATGATTGCACAGTTATAGCCTTGTTAATTGCAATAGATAGTACCTAGGTGTTTAGATAAATGTATACGTAGTGCCTGCATACTTCAATAACTACATAATTTCTGCCTGCCTGAGTGCAAGATTATGTGTGTAGTTTCTGGAAAATTAAATAACTCTATGGATAGTGAATCACTGATTTGATGACTGCCTGAGTAGTGTCAGGTTGATTCCACAACTGCCTGATACTCCCTGAGTGACTGAGAAAGTACCTTCATTCCTGTTCAATACATAACATTTGTTACTATATCAATGAATTGTTGGTTATCTCCTTCTGTCAGCATCAAGCTATTTTACTATTTACATTGTTTTCTTCTGAGCTATGCGTAAGTGAAATCTGCGTATCAAACTTGATACATAATTGCATACATGGCCCTATGGAAACATACATTGCTTTGCTACTGAGCATGCACATGCATCAGTTACTGTATAAAACGGAAAACAACATTTTGAAATTTTTCAAAACACAAAACTTTTTATGATTGGCATACCTACACCATTACTTGAATACTTCTTCTGCTTCTAAAACATATATTCAGCATATCACAAACAAAAGTTACACTCAAAATTAAGCCAGCACAAGGACTCCAGAGACCCTACGAATCTTTCTCAATTTAAATAGTACATGTTTAAAGAAAAACACAATCCTCACCATATACATGAAATTGTCATCAGCCTTACTAAACATGGATCACCATGTAAACATATATGTGATTTCTTAATAGATGTAGACCTGCAAGCCAACTTTCCGAAAATATATACCTCTCTACATCTTTAAGAAAACTCAAAAGTCCCACCGTATATATAACTATGTGCAAGCTAAAAACTATATCTCACAATCTAAGCATTTGCAAAGTGGCCATATAAGTTAAAAACCACATTAACAAACACTTCCCAATGTATACCTAACAACTATTACTTATTTCTAGTTCATATACACACATACAACATGTTCTCATCTTTTACTTCTAACTACACTATTCCTCTTTAATAATGTGAGATTCTTAATTCCTCATTGCAACTGTCCACAAAACTATACTGTTATTTTTCAATAAAATGCACAATGTAATAACTGACACTAATTTCTTTTTCTTTTACTTCCTAAAACATTCACCACTAACCTCTTAAACACACACCCTCTAATAGATACAGTTCAACTTTTCTCATCACTGTGATACTCCTTTTAATCAAACTCTCATATACATCTTCATTTTTAATATACATTTTTTAAATAATTACGTTATATATAAACCCAGGGCTTTAAGTGGGATGAAAAAACTGTGGGGTCTCTCAAAGGGGTGTGGTCAATGTAATTAAGGGCATGGATTAAAACATGTAAACTAATAATCTGTGGTAGGCATAGTCTGCCACCCGACTTGTATTTTGCTATTTCTGTCATCGCATCCAGATATATGATGCAACAAGTACAACAAGTCAGGACAATTGGCTTTGTCAATGGTTGTTAGTTGCATAAGATAAAAAGCAGTAACTATGGCTTGTATGTAATACTAAGAAAGCTTCCACTTAAAGCCCAGGTAACACCACAACAATGTTGCTGCTCCTAGGTTACAAAAAGAAATGGGAAATCCAGAGAGAAAACGACTCTCTTTAAAGTATTTCCCTTCCCCTACAACGCTTACCTGGCATGACATCATGCTGTAACTTCTCCACGCCTGAGAAGTGAGCAGTATGAGCACGTGCACATACATGTGCCTGCTGTCTCAAATAAGTCTCGATTGGGTTCTGTTTTGTGCCCTGACACAGGTAGTCAATTTTTTTCCGGACTGTAGTGACATGCTGTCACTGCAGTCAGGAAAAAAGTAACAGGGCACAAAACAGAGCCTGATAGAGACCCATTTCGGTACCCCTTTCAAAAAACTGCTGGTGCTCAGCACTGGTGAGACCCAGCCCACTTAAAGCCCTGTATATACCACTGAATTCAGTTTGTAGATTATATTGTTTTTTTTTTCTTTTTCTCCATTGTAGAAATTGAGCACAATCATGGTACACCACTCTCATACAAAGCAAGCCGAAAATGGAAACCTCTTCAACTTTCCACTCTATAATCATGAGAAAGGCAGCAACTGAAATCACATCCTTCATTTTAGACTACAGTATCTTCACTTGTGAATGGTTAGCATCTGTTAAACCTTTCCCTCTCTTTCTAAACGAGGATCCGGTCTCCCCTTTTTACACCTCTCTGCAATGCAGCTCTGTGGCGCTTACTGGAGATAGCTGGTGGGCTAATTGGACCCCAAGGACCCTCAGGATTTAAGAGGACTTAATCCCCCAACTTAGAACAAGCCACGTGGCGTGTTTGCCCAGTGGTGAAGGCAGGGGGCGGGACCTGATGTGACAAGTGTGCAAACTCACTCCGTGGCGTGTTTTAAGTTGGGGAATTAAGTCCCCTTGTTGCCTGAGGGTCCCTGGCGGCCAACTAGCCCACCAGGTACCTCCAGTAAGCGCAACAGAGTTGCGTTGCAGAGCAGTGTAAAAAGCGGCGTGACCTTGGACCATCTCTTTGCAACGTAGCTCTGTGGCGATTACTGGAGGAACTCAGTGGGCAGGTTGGCCACCATGAACGCTCAGGATTCAAGGGGAATTAATCCCGCAACTTAAAATCCAACAGGGGGGGGGGTTTGCACACTGGTGAAGGGAGCAGTCGGGCCTGATGTGACATGTGTGTACTTATCCAATAACTCCGCCAAAACCCAAGAATTTATAAAGTCATCATGCACTCTCCTTGCAGTACATTAATCATCCAGTCACTATCCATGTACTCATGCAATAAGCCAGGCACTAACACATGCACTGCTATATTCCCGAGCACTACTGATGCAGTTCAGCCATCTCCTTATCACTACCCATGCACTCCTCCAATCACCTATGCAGTTCCATGTACTTATGCAATCATGGCGCCAAAACCCAAGTACTTATAAATTCACCATGAAATCTCCTTGCAGTACTCTAACCATCCAGTCACTACCCATGTACTCATGTAATGACCCAGGTACTAACACATACTCTGCTACAATCCCCTGAGCACTAATGATGCAGTCCAGCCATGTCCTTGTCACTACCTATGCACTCCTCCAATCGCCAGCCAGTTCCATGTTCTTAGCTAATCACTGCGCCAAAACCCAAGCACTTAAAAATTCACCATGCACTCTTCTTTCAGTACTCTAATCATTTAGTCATTACCCATGTATTCGTGCAATGACCCAGGCATTAACACAAGCACTGATAAAATCCCGTGAGCACTACTGATGCAGTCCAGCCATCTCCTTGTCACTACCCAAGCACTCCTCCAATTACCTATCCAGTTCCATGTACATATCCAATCACTCCACCAATACACAAGCACTTATAAATTCACCATGCACTGTCCTAGCAGTACTGTAATCATCCAGTTACTACCCATGTACTCATGCAATAGTCCAGGCACTAACACATGCACTGCTACAATCCCCTGAGCACTACCTGTGCAGTCCAGCCATCTCCTTGTCACTACCCATGCCCTCCTCTAATCACCCAGCCAGCACCATGTACTTATCCAATCACTCTGGCAAAACACAAGCACTTATAAATTCACCATGCACTCTCCTTGCAGTACTCTAATCATCCAGTCAGTACCCATGTACTTATGTATTGACCCAAGCACTAACACATGCACTGCTACAATCCCCTGAGCACTACTGATGTAGTCCAGCCATCTCCTTGTCACTACCCATGCACTCATTCAATCACCCAGCCAGGACCATGTATTTATCCAATCACTCCGCCAAAACCCAAACACCTATACAGTCACCATGCACTCTCCTCGCAGTACTCTAATCATCTAGTCACTACCTATATGCTCATGCAATGACACAGGCACTAACACATGCACTGCTATAATCCCCTGAGCACTATTGATGCAGACCAACCATCTCCTTGTCACTACCCATGCACTCCTCCAATCTCCCAGTCAGCACCATGTACTTATCTAATCACTCCACCAAAACCCAAGCATTAATAGATTTACCATGCACTCTCCTTGCAATCAACCAGTCAGTACTCAAGCACTCTTGCAATGACCCAGGCACTAACACATGAACTGCTACAATCCCCGGAGCAGTAATGATGCAGTCCACCCATCTCCTTGTCATTACCCATACACTCCTCCAATCACCCAGCCAGCTCCATGTCCATATCTAATCACTGTGCCAAAACACCAGCACTTATAAATTCACCATGTACTATCCCTGCAGTTCTCTAAGCATCCAGTCACTACCCATGACTCATTCAATGACCCAGACACTAACACATGCACTGCTACAATCCCCTGAGCACTGCTGATGCAGTCCAGCCATCTCCTTGTCAATACCCATGCACTCCTCCAATCTCCCAGTCAGCACCATGTTCTTATCCAATCACTCCACCAAAACACAAGCACTAATAAATTTAACATCCACTCAACTTGCAATCAACCAGTCAGTACCCATGTACTCATGCAATGACCCAGGCACTAACACATGAACTGCTACAATCCCCTGAGCACTACTGATGCAGTCCAGACATCTCCTTGTCACTACCCATGCACTCCTCCAATCCCCCAGCCGACTCCATTTCCTTATCCAATTACTGCGCCAAAACACAAGCACTTATAAATTTACCATGCACTCTCCTTGGAGTACTCTAATCATCCAGTCAGTACTCATGTACTATTGAAATGACCCAGGCACTAACACATGCACTGCTACAATCCCCTGAACACTACTGATACAGTCCAGCCATCTCCTTCTCACTACCCATGCAATCCTCCCATCACCCAGCCAGCACCATACAATCACTCTGCCAAAACCCAAGCACTTATAAATTCACCATGCACTCTCCTTGCAGTACTCTAGCTATCCAGTCTGTACCATGTACTCATGCAATGACCCGTCAGCAAAATGTTAGGGGCACAGGAGGGCTTTCTGCTCCTTTATTAGTTCTTTCTGCACATCTCATTCTTCTTCCTGCACTTTTCGTCATCTTTCTGGACTTCTGTTGCCTCTTCTGCATTTGTTACGCTTCTTTCTGCGCTTTTCTTCCTCTTTCTTCACATGTCCTACCTATGAAGGCTTAATTAGAAATTAGCATTGAAAAATCCTTTGAAATTCACTGAAAAAAACATGGGTTTCATTGAAGTCATTGTTAGAAATAAGCATTTAACAAAATTCACTGAAAAAACTACAGGTTTCAGGGACGTTATAGTTAGTTGGACATTTCACTCATACAAAACCAACAAAATTCGGCTGTTATAGTTAGTTCATCTACTCACACTCCCGGAATGCACTGCTGATGATGTCACATATTTCATCATTCATGACCTGGTCAGTGACATAAATGATGACATCTCAAATTACATCACTGATGACATCATCCACGTAATAATCTAATGTACCTCCTCCTACCCTAATATAACCTGTGATACACCCACTGTAAAAAAGGTCAGGGAACAACCAATAAACAAAGATCCTTAAGTATTGCCCGGCGGTATCGCCTCTTTGACCCACAAAATATTAATCAATGAAGAGGCAGGCGCTGGAGACTGGAAGGCAGGAAACAAGGGTTTATTCTCTCCGGAGGAGAACACATCAGTTCGGACAGCAAGTATCGTCACGAGGCGCTCTAACCGCATCTCTGAGGCCTGGCCTCTTATACACAGGTTTATGATCTTTATTGCAGGTAACACATTCTTGCAATGCTTTGAAGTATGAAAGGACATCCTCGGAATCTCCCCTTCAGGCCCGTTCCCACACACATTTACAGTTGAAGTCCCCACCCCGGTCACAACAGGTGATGATTATCGCGCAGCTGGACATTCCGCCGATTCACGGGATGTGTGGGGTTGATCGGATCTCATAGGGAGGGGGCTTTGATCAATTCGAGGGTCCTTTAATGGGGGAAGCTTCCTACTGTACGGGGGGGGGCAATAAACAGTATCCGCAGGGCCAGGTGGCGGCCTGGGAACGAGGAAGACAAACGGGCACACAGGAAAAGGGGGGTTTGTATCGAAGGGCCTGGGACCATGAAAGGAATGAAGGGAGGTGTCGTGCTGGGAACAGGATGGGATTCCGGGGCAGAGCTGCGCTGAAGAGGGGTTTACGACCCTAGGCATGTGAGAGCGGGGTGGTTGTCATGCGGGGGGGGTTGCCTGCGAGGTTGAGAGAGAGAGAGAGAGAGACGCGCTGGCTATCAGCGAGGGGCAGGGAGGCCATGGTGCTCAAAATGGCTGCCGCTTACGTGCACAAATGGGTTCAAGAAGAGCAAGATGGCGCCGATAATGTTGACGTTTTCAGCCTAACTTTTAACAGTCCTCCCTTTTCAACATATCTAGCCAACTTGCCTACTTAATGTCAATCTTCATCAAATTCCTAACCTCGGCATCATATAATGCTCCCATGCGTTCGTTCCCAAAGTCCACAGTCTTAGGGCAAATACAATTTGTACATAATGAACACAGAGGTGGCAGACATTGAATTCCTAAGCATAGACCGCATATCACAACTACAGGAATCAGGATAATGGTGAACAGTCTCCAGCCCCAGTTCTTAACGGTGTTCCAGAACCAACCACCAAGCGACCATTCTTCCTGATCCTGGTGGACTTCTGAAGAGAGTCTATGAAGGTGTTCGATGGCTTTGTACACTGAGGGTGAGTTGTCCGGTATGTATGTACAGCAGCTGGACCCAATAATGCGGCATGCTCCACCACGGTCCGCAAGAACCACATCTAGGACAAGGCGGTTCTGGAGGGCCACCAAGCGGACAGCTTGAAGCTCGGCAGTGTTGTTAGCAAAGATACCAGCTGTGATGTTCATTGTTGTCTCAACTGCCTGAGTCAGATGTCGGATGGCACGGCTGTTTGCCATCGGGCCCCAGAGGGGAACAAGTCCCTTCATGGCATCGAGGAACTGCGCTCCTGTTGAGTCGGCTTGTTCAATGTCCTTGGCTCGTTTTTGTCTATGATGGTTCTCTGGGGCCACATAAGTCGGAGGAAGGATGAAGAAGATGAAACAAGTGCCCCCCCAGCCTTTGGGGAGCCAGGTGTAGGCTTTGTGCCGCAGACGAAATACATGTTTGGGGACGACACAAAGGAAGGTGGATCCGTGGAGTCCAAAGTTCTGGTAAAACGGCAAGCACTGCGGCCCACCAGCTGTGTCCCAAGTCCTTCTATGCACATGTGGCCTGTGACGTTGATGACTGACAGGGCTACAGTCAGGGTGGCAGCCGTTCGTTTCCGCAGGTAGGAGAAGGTGGGTCTGGTTGGATTGTTGAACACCTGCATTTCAATTCGCTCTTTAGCAGGGATGTCCATGTGGATTGAGTCGTTGGAGGTCTGCGGGCAGAAGTGTGTCTTTGTTTTGTTTCGCCAGACCCCGTGGAAGAAATGCGTTACGGTTTTGCTGGAGGTGGCATTGTCCTTATAGCTTTCTTGCAGGAGGATCAGCCAAGCAAGGCAGGAGCCATGAACTGAGAAGGGTGAAGGGATGAATGGTATCGAGTGTCCAGTGGCGTGGGGTAGCAACCCACAGATCCAACAGTTGGTGGCATTGGTGGCGAGATTGTGCTGGTGAAGTAGCTGTACGAAAGAGTTATTCCAAAACTCCTTTCGTCTCTCTCTGAATTGAGGAGAGAGCGAAATCAGATAATGTTCCTTCATGGTGGTAGGCTGAGCAGTGGTCAGGAAGGTTTCGTGAGTTGGTGCATTTTCTTCCATAATCCAGAGTGTGGTCATGAGGAGAAAGCAGAAAAGGATTGTGATGAAGAGTGCAATTGTCTTTGAGCTGTGAAGTCTGTCTGTCCTTGGGTTTCTGTAGTGGGTATTTCCTGTTGCTTCCATCATCCTCTTATTTGGCGCTTCCATCATCTTCTTATCTGGCGCTTCCATCATCTTCAAGGTGCTCGGTAGCGGGCAGAACCACAGACTTCGTTTAGCTTCTCTCCGGGTGACCCTTGGTGGTGTTTAGGTCACCGTTCTGAGATTTAACTTAGTCCGTGGTCTACTTAGCCAAAGCTCCCTCCTTTCGACGCAGGAAATACCCTTCTCTGGATGGCACAGTGGGATCAGAGAATTTTGAAAGTTCAAGTGCTTCGGTATCTGGATAGCAGGTTAGTGACGGTCGGTCCTTGTTCAGGAGCTCTTCTTGGTTGTCGATGTTTTCTGTCGTGGCCAGGGTCGAGGAGACCTTCTTACAGTGGTGTGCGTGCAGCCAGTGCCGTTTCCCCTCCACACGAAGAGCCGTCCGGGTGGTGATTAACACTTGCCAGGGGCCCGTCCACCGGGGTTCCAAACTCTTCGACCGCTGAAAGTTTCGGATCAGCACGAAATCTCCAGGTTGGATGGCGTGACCCGGACCCCTGGAAGCATCGGGGATGGCCTGCTGCACCTGCTGATGAATGACAGACAGAGTTTCAGTCAATTTATACAGATAATCAGACATTAGGACGTCCGGGACGTCATGAATGGAAGTTGGTTTCGGTGCAGACCAGACACTCATGGGTCGGCCAAAAACGACTTCATAAGGTGTTAAGTGATGTTTGGTGGGGGTGGAACGCATCGATAGCAATGCCAGTGGGAGGGCGTCTGGCCATTTCAGACCCGTGGTAGCCACTATCTTGGCCAGTTTCAGCTTTAGTGTGGCATTGTGTCGCTCAACAAGTCCAGCAGACTGGGGGTGGAAGACTGCGTGGAACTTCTGCTTGATGCCCAACCCCTTTAAGAAGAGCTGGATGACTTCGGCTATGAAGTGGGGGCCATTATCGCTCCATAAAATACGACAAAGGCCGTAACGGGGGAAAAACTCCTTTAACAGTACTTTTGCAGTGACCATAGCAGTGTTGTCACGGGTTGGGTATGCTTCCACCCATTTGCTAAATGCGCATACCACAACAAGTACATATTTCAGGCCTTGGCATCTGTCTAGCTGGATGTAGTCCATCTGCAGGACTTCGAACGGGTGATTTGGGACCCCAAATCCTCCCCGGGGTACTACAGTTCCTTTCCCGGGGTTGTGTTGCAGGCATATCAAGCATTGTTGGACCAGACGTTTGGCGGAGTCTGTGATTTTATCATTGTGCCAAACTCTGGAGACAAGTTCAATCATGGGGGCTGATCCTATGTGGGCAGGGGAGTGTGCCATAGTCAGTATGGGAATCAGGTACGAGTCAGGTAGCAACCATTTGTTTGTGTCTCTTGTCCGCCAGCAGCCTTCGTCATCTTTTAACCCCACCCGTGTCCATTCAGTCAGTTCGTGCTGTGTGCTAGCCATTTGAATGTCTCTAATAGTGTCCCTAGCATCAGTCCATTTTTCTGCTTGTGACCTGGTCACGTACATATGTGTTGTCGTCCTATTTTCAGCTGTCGTTCGGGCAGTGATGTCGGCTAGTGCATTTCCCTGCCCAATAATGTCTGTCACCTTTTTGTGTGCCTGGCATTTGACGACTGCAAGCTTTGTGGGGAGAAGGACAGCTTCGATCAAGGCGGAGACTAGATCCCCGTGCAAAATGGGGGTGCCGTGTGAGGTCAGGAATCCCCTTTCCCTCCAAAGGAGCCCAAAATGGTGAACCACCCCGAAGGCATACTGGCTGTCGGTGTACATGTTCGCTGTAGTTCCTGCTGCCAGAATGCAGGCTCGTGTCAGGGCAATCAGTTCCGCTGCCTGGGCAGATCGTTGCGTGATGCGGGCTGTCTCGACTACAGTTCGAGCCGTGGTGACCGCATAGGCAGCGGAAGTGGTGCCATCGGGGAGTTTGATGCATGAACCGTCCACCCACAGCTCTCCGTCAGGGTCAGGAAAAGCCGTGTCTCTGAGGTCAACCCTACTTCTAGTCTGTTCGTCCGTAAGAGTCACGCAGTCATGTGCAGGGTGCACATTGGGATCGTTCTCTGGTAAGGGTAACAGAGTTGCCGGGTTCAGTGTGGTGCATCTTTTCAGGGTGATATGGGGTGCAAGCAAAGTCAGTTCATATCCAGTCAGTCGTGCACTCGTCAGGTGTTGCATCTTGGTTTGGTTCAGGAGGGTGTCAACCGCATGGGGTACCAGTACCGTGAGGGAATTCGAGAGCACGATCCCCTCACTCTGTCGGATAGAGATTGCAGCAGCAGCTACAGCTCGAAGGCAGGCAGGCAAGGCTCTGGCTACAGGGTCAAGAGTGGCAGAGAAGTAAGCGCACGGTCGTTGCTTTGGGCCAATGGACTGGGTCAGGACAGATAAAGCGCACCCCTCCCTTTCGTGAGTGTAAAGGGAGAAGGGCTTTGTGTAATCGGGGGTACCTAGGACAGGGGCCGAACAAAGGGCATCTCGTAGTTCCGTGAAGGAGGTTTGACACTCAGGGGTCCAAGGGAGTGGGAAGGGGACGTCTTTAGCTAGCAGAGAAAGCAGCGGTTTCACAACGAGGCTAAAGTTTGGTAACCACTGTCGGCAGAAGGAGGTGAGGCCTAGTAGGGAGCGAACCTGTTTCTGGGTCTTAGGGACAGGAGTTTCGAGAATGGTTTGGATCCGGTCGGGAGTGAGTTTCCTTCCTTCTTTGGACAAAAGGTGGCCTAGGTAAGTGACCTGGGGTTGGCAGAATTGCAACTTCTTCTTGGAGACCTTGTGGCCATTTTCCGCAAGGAAGTGCAGGAGTTGAATGGTGGCTGTAACTGCTAATGGAGTGGTGTCGGCTGCCAAAAGGATGTCATCGACATATTGCACTAACACCACTCCATCGGGTAACTGGACTTGATCCAGTTGTCTCTTGAGGGCCTGGCTGTAGATGCTAGGGCTTTCTGTGTAGCCCTGGGGTGCTCGGCAGAACCTATATGAGCGGGCTTTTAGGGTGAATCCGAAGAGATATCGGCTGTCTGGGTGGATGGGGATGGAAAAGAATGCGTTTTTGAGGTCAATGACAGTGAAGGTGGTGGCAGTAGAAGGAATCAAAGTCAGGATGGTGGTGATATCTGAGACCACGGGGTACTGGGGTACCACCACTTTGTTGATCTCTCGAAGGTCAATGATAAAACGGTATGCTTTCTCATCTCCCTCTCCCTGTTTCTTGATGATGGGCAAGATAGGGCTGTTGCAAACGTTGCTAACCACTTCCTCTACCACTCCTGCGTCTATCAGCGACTGAATAATCTTTACCAATGCCTTCTCGCCCTCGGGCGATATCCGATATTGTGGAAGTTTTGGGAGTGTTGCGTCTGGTCGGACAGTAATGTGCACTGGGTCAATCAACATGCGCCCTACGTCCGAATCCGTCTTGGCCCACAGATACGGAGGCAGAGTGTCAAGCAGGGATGTGTCAGCGTCGGTGATGGAAAACATGCGTCGGGGAGGGCAATGTCTAAGCAGAACAGGGTTGTCGTAAAGGAAAACTCGGACTCCGTCTTGAGAACATCTGATTGTCGCTCGGAAGTGTTTCAATAAGTCAAGTCCCATAATGGCGTCAGGGCTATTGGAGGAAAGCAAAAACGTGGTGTCAGTGGTGTTGTTTTCTAAGTCGAAGAGGATCGGGGCGGACAAAGGGTTAGTGGAGGGCGTTCCATCGAAACCTGTCGATGTTATAAGTGAGCCAGACAAGGGTGCCCTTGGAATCAGTCGTTTAGATAACGCACTACGTGTTGCGCCAGTGTCTACCAGAAATGGAGACTTCGTACCCAAGACCTTAGCAGTGACGTAAGGGCCTTGCTGGTCAACATAGAGCTCGACTGGATCCCTCCCTTGCCCTTGGCGGTCCTATGCAAAGTTGTGGGCGTCATCGTAGTCAGATTGCTGGCATTGGTTCTGTCTGGGTCGATCAAATGTATTTGGTCTGCCTGATCTGTCGTTAGTCGCGTCATTTGGGGGCCCTCGCTGTTGTCCCTTATTTCTCGGTCCACTTGCTATGTCCTTGGGGTCTTTGCTTCTGATTATTTCCAGAAGAACTGGGCATTGGGATTTCCAATGGCCAGTTCCTTTACAGAAAGCACACTGGTCCTCTCTAATGTCTGTACGTCCAATGTGGGGAGTCAAAGTGCGGTCCTTGGGAAGTGCTGTCTTAGGGACGTTCGTCTGATAGTTTCCCCGGTATTGGTCTCGTCCTATAGTCACCCCTTGCAGTTGGGCAATCATCACCCTCTCTTTCAAGTCCTTCTTCTTTTTCTCTGTTGCTCTATCGTTTTCATTTTTCTGATGTTCATAATATTGGGCCATCTGGAGGATAGCCGTAGGTTTGGAGGCTGCCCAATTACTCTCGCTAGCCTGCAGTTTCTGGGAGACCTCCGGTGGCAGACCCTTAACATAATTCTGGACAAACAGATGGTGTCCGGTTGCAGTGGTCATGTCCTGGCCGCTGTAATCGGAGAACACCGTTTCAAACCGGGAGAAGTAGTCCGATACATCCTCCTGGGGTTTCTGGCGACAGGCCGTTACTATCGACCAGTCCACTTTCTTTTCTGGAATCAGGGTTTTTAATTTCTGTACGATTTTATCTGGAAGGTCTAGAATGGGTTTCAAAGGCTTTTGTCCAGGTCCTCGTTGTTTATCAATGCCATCGAGTTGTGACCAGGTATGTCCAAACAGCTCAAGGTGGTCGACTTTCCGGATTTGCTTCCACACATCAGCTGGTAGACATAACCCGAAAAACAAGTCGATGTCAGCCAGGGTCATAATCGTTGAACCTAGGGCTGTACCCAATTCAGTATAGAAGGCAGTGGGGTTTTTACGTAGGTCAGGCAGAGATTTCCGGAATGTCAGAATCTCTTGCCGGTCCCATGGCTGGTAGACCCAGTTGTACACTACCCTTCCTTTTGCATCTTTGTGGTTTGCATCATCGTTAGTCCCTTCACCTTGTGGAGGAACCCAGTAAGGGGCAGCCTCTCGTATCGGCATCATGGTGTTAGATTGCTCAGTTTGTGGTTCGGTCGCTACGGATGTCGTGGGTTTAGCTCCCGATTCTCGTTCCGTGAGGTGGCGAAAAACCTCAAGCGTACGCGTAAGGAGGTCCGTCACATCACACTCGCCCTCATCCCCGATATCGACCTTCCGGTACAGAGTCGTTAGGCTCTCGGGACCTTTGTCTCGATATCGGTCCTCGTATGCGTTCAAGACATGGTAACACAGTCGTACGGTAAAATGTCGTCTGTGACTCCCTGTATATGAGTTAAACATATCCGTGATGTACTCTTCACCTTCCTTCCTTTCTACCAGTGTCCTTGCTATCTTGTCGATCCCTGCTCGCTCATCTTTGCTTAGTCTGCTTGTTCTTGCAGAACCAACCCTTCGGGTCTCAGGGTCGCCTAGCGTTGTCGTTTGTGTAGTATTTAATACAAGGAGTTCGGCCGGCACAGAGGCCATGGGGGCCGAAGCTGTGGCGCTACCCTCGTTTGTACCTGGGGGTGGTGGGTGCTGTGCTAAGGGTTGGGAAGGGGCATATGGAGGGGGCATGTAGATGATCGGAGGACCTAACAGCAGATCATCGTTGGCTCGTTGTTTCAAGGGTAAATCAGGGTAGAGCGTGGAGGACGTTCTAACCGGACACTGGCTTGATGTTTCCATTTCTAGTTTCTGTTTGGCTTTCTCTCTTTCCTTTATCTCTTCTTCTAGTTTCTGAGCAGCTAGGTGGGCTGCTTTTCGCAGCTCTTTTCCCAACCTACTCTCAGTTTTCTTTTTACGTTGTTCAGTTTCTTTGCGCCACATGCCGAAACTATCAAGCATAGTGGGCGTTGTCTTGTTTTTACCAAGGGCTGTTTCTAGCGCGTTTATTTTGTCATCATCGAAGGATCCTATCAGTGGCCACTGACTTTCTCGATCCTTTTTCGTGTATTTATGCCACAGCTTGTTATAGGCTATAGCGATCAATCCATGCTTCATGAACATGTCCTTATTAGGGATGCCTTCCAGTGGAGCCGGATGGTTCATCTCTAATAAGCGGTCCGGGCTAAACAGGCTACCAATCAGTGGGGAGAAGACAGGCATGACGGATCACAACGGGGACAAAAGTCAGCACTGCCTATCTTATCACTGCATGCAAAGACTAGACAGAATATTTCTATTCTACGTTGTTTGCAGGCAGTGAACACCTCATGAACCAATATCGAATAGTCAACGTTCGGTCAATCAAACAATTCAGTGGGGAGAATAAGTAGGCCCGCAAAGGTCTGCGTTACCTACCCTTTCACTATCTGTAAAGGTGGGGGGGTGCCTTCCTGTTTGCAGACAGAGAATCTCCAGAGAACAATCCGTGAACAGTAGTCCAGGTTCAAACAATTAATCAGTGGGGGAGAAAGATAGGCACGACGGCTGCGTTACCTATCCTTCACTGCTTGCAAAGAGAGAGCCTGTTGTTTCTCCGTTTGCAGACAGCGAATCTCCAAACAAATCGACAAAGAGTAATACTAGTATTTTCCGAACAATCAAACAATCATTTCGCAATTCGTCGTGTTTACACGACCTTACCCGGACCGCATGGACAGTTTCTTGTCTTCCGAATCCAGCGCCCGATCGTCCTCTTTTCTTCGTAATCCTCGCGGCACTCCTGATGGTTCCCAGTCAGGACCGTAGATCACTCGAGAGAGGTCTGTTCGGAACCAGTGAAGTTCGGATGATCGGCTGTCAGACGAGGGTCTATCGGACAGGTGCACTTCCCGATCGTTGCAGTCGTTCACTCTGTCGTCAGGACCTCTCCCACTGGATCCACGAGTCACTGATGGGCCCCACGTATGGGACGCCAATTGTAAAAAAGGTCAGGGAACAACCAATAAACAAAGATCCTTAAGTATTGCCCGGCGGTATCGCCTCTTTGACCCACAAAATATTAATCAATGAAGAGGCAGGCGCTGGAGACTGGAAGGCAGGAAACAAGGGTTTATTCTCTCCGGAGGAGAACACATCAGTTCGGACAGCAAGTATCGTCACGAGGCGCTCTAACCGCATCTCTGAGGCCTGGCCTCTTATACACAGGTTTATGATCTTTATTGCAGGTAACACATTCTTGCAATGCTTTGAAGTATGAAAGGACATCCTCGGAATCTCCCCTTCAGGCCCGTTCCCACACACATTTACAGTTGAAGTCCCCACCCCGGTCACAACAGGTGATGATTATAGCGCAGCTGGACATTCCGCCGATTCACGGGATGTGTGGGGTTGATCGGATCTCATAGGGAGGGGGCTTTGATCAATTCGAGGGTCCTTTAATGGGGGAAGCTTCCTACTGTACGGGGGGGGCAATAAACAGTATCCGCAGGGCCAGGTGGCAGCCTGGGAACGAGGAAGACAAACGGGCACACAGGAAAAGGGGGGTTTGTATCGAAGGGCCTGGGACCATGAAAGGAATGAAGGGAGGTGTCGTGCTGGGAACAGGATGGGATTCCGGGGCAGAGCTGCGCTGAAGAGGGGTTTACGACCCTAGGCATGTGAGAGCGGGGGGGTTGTCGTGCGGGGGGGGTTGCCTGCGAGGTTGAGAGAGAGAGAGAGAGAGACGCGCTGGCTATCAGCGAGGGGCAGGGAGGCCATGGTGCTCAAAATGGCTGCCGCTTACGTGCACGAATGGGTTCAAGAAGAGCAAGATGGCGCCAATAATGTTGACGTTTTCAGCCTAACTTTTAACACCCACTCTAAAATACAGACTATCATTTTCGAAGCCATAGACACACCAATACCAGTTAGGGCATACCCACTCACTAATACCTAGGTCTACACACACATCCACTCATTCACCCATACAGTCACTCATACATGCAGTTAACCATCAATAGAGCATTATCATATGCACTCACATATCTATACAGGTGCTCACACACCACCACTCATCCATAGAGTTACTCACACACCTAGTCAGTCATGCAAAGAATCAATCACACTCCCATTTACTCACCTATCCAGTTATACACACACCATCTCACTTATTGAAACACATACTAACACAGACTTACACTCTATTTCAATAACTAATACAAGCACACACTGATCCATACTGCCACTCTCACAATTGCTCACTCCCACATATAGTAATTTATACACTCCAATGCTCACATATACTGCGTTTCACATATGCAGTTACTTACACAAGTACCACTGAGGCATACATTCACCCACCAACACACCCATACACACACTCCCCATCACACTCCCCATACAGCCCTTCACAGATGCACTCTTGAACCCATACACCCAGTGAATCATCCACTCACACATATATGCACAGTGTCGCCCCGCACACACCCACACAGGCACCAATACAGATACTCAGACAACCAATCGATAACCCACATAGATCTTCATTTAGCTACTCACCAACCCATGCAACTGCTTACACACCAACTGACAAACTAAACTGTATGAATTTGGATACCCTAGCACACGTAATAAATCAATACAATCTTATTCAGAAAATAGTAAATCACAGCACAATTGATGGATTGTATCAGTTCTTTTCTTCTTTTTTAATCAGACTTCCCGAAGTTCGGGTTTCACGTTTTCCAAGCCAAGCCAACACGTGTTTCATCGCTTCTTGTACAAATTAGAACATGCAACTTGTTCACGGCTAGGTTAAAACATATATGATACATTGTACGAATTTCATCCCCTGAATTAAGTTTTTGAAGCACAAATTGTGAGTAAATACTCACAAAAGTGCGCCCCAGCGGCATACATGCAGTGTTTATTTGTTTAGTTTAAAAGGTAAAATTGCATTGCATTGAGGAAGTTTCAGATACGCATGCAGTGCAACAATATAAGCTGATGGAGGTGGAGTTGTCAGCAATCTAAAAGTGCTCGTGAGAAAAAGGCATTATCAATATGTGTGATCCTGCCTATTACCAAAAAGCATCGTTAGTCACTCATTCATGAGATATTTGTATCCAGAGTGAGACCCAATCCTTAAACTCCCTATTTTTAAACACCGAAAGTCAAGTGAAGAGAGCCTAGTATAACTCCAGTAACTCAAAAGGACAAACCCATACACTGACCTGTACGTATGATCACAAGTATATTCTGCAAATTCAAAGAAAAATCAATAAATAGAATGTTTGTCTCTGTGTGAAACTATTAGACCAAAGGTTTAAATTCATTGTTCAAATATTAAAAATCTATTATATTTTTAAAAGGACAAATACCTGTCATATGGCGATAATTCCAGGCCACATGGTCCCGTGGCGTGAGTTAAAGTTTCAAGGAAATCCCCAAAGGGTACGGAAATAATATTCAAAGGCCAAAGGCAGGAGTCAGAATATAAACACAAAAATCGAATGCCTAATATTACTAACCGTGTCATCTCAGAAAACGTGAATTTCAACTGTAGAGCAAATTAAAACACAATCCCAAAACCATCTGAAATGGTAACTTGGAAGGTAAAGGAGTGCTATGCACGTGAGTATACACTTGCTACTAATGTGCCACCTAGTTATGGACTGTCAGATCTCCTGACTGCTCCGTGTATCATACGGGCAAAAAATGTAAACAGGAAAGAAAATAATCTTGTCTATATATTAAAACAAGTTGACCCGTTAATTGTAAAATTGAGGGGCAGTCTCCGGTTATTGTGCACTGCCTCATTGGCTCAATCCTTACCACCATATAAACACTGGTAAATAGTGACCATAATCAATCAGCAGTGAAACCACAAAAAGCGCCTTATATTAGCGTTCACCCTAAATTTATATCCGATTTACGTCAATCGGTATTCTTCTTACAGCTTGACAGGCGCCTAATTCGCTATCTTTGCCTTCACACCGAGTGCGAGTCTCGGTAACCGCGCCATTGTAGGGAAAATGATGTCACCCAGGAGGAACATGTGACCACGTTATGCGTGATCACGTGTGTATCTATTGCGGGCGCCATCTTGGAATGGTGTGATCTGTATGAAAGTGCCAAGCAATCCGTGTTTATTTGTTGGTTACGCCAAAAAAGGGGCCTTCGAAGTGTACAATTATGTTAACGAAGGCTATTAGTAGTAGAATTTCTTCCATAAAAGTTAAAAGATTCTGATTGTACATTTGACAGTCTTGTGATACATATACACAATTCAAAATACTTTGACGTCAGATTACACTATGATTATCTTAGTCAGGTGATACGTATGCATACTCCAAAACAACTGTAACATCAGATTACTTATCGATTTCAATCAGTTCAAAACAGTATTCATACAATACAATGCCCTACGAAGTCAATTATCTGCCCAAGAAATAATGCATCTCGTGGTCAATGTTCATCCCTAGTTCAGTCGCTCGTAAATTGAGTATCCAAGCTGCTTCTTTCTTACGTAATTGTAGTTCCCTATTGCCACCCCTTGGGTGTCTGGGCATGTGCTCAATATGCAGTTAATATTAGTAGTGATTGAGTACCGTTTTCCTTCTGGGCCATTAAACTCAAGTTTTGTAATTGTAGTTCCCTATTGCCACCCCTTGGGTGTCTGGGCATGTGCTCAATATGCAGTTAATATTAGTAGTGATTGAGTACCGTTTTCCTTCTGGGCCATTAAACTCAAGTTTTGCGCCCATTTGCACATTGAGCAGCAACCACACCTGTAAAATCCAATTGAGTGATTAGTCAACCAATTGGCGTCCCTTTTTGGTGTTGGATAACTAGGACTGAGGATATTCCTAAGGCACATTCCTCTCCTGTATGCGATCTCTGGTTTGTTCCCAATTGCACCAGTCAGTGTACTGTCTTCTTTCTGAATGTGCCAGTGTCTATTCATACTCTTGCTGAGGACACTCGACAATCGTTGTAGTTTGTGATCATTCTGATTTTAGTGTCTGTTTGTCTTTTTTTAGTGTGCTCTCTCAAGGTGTCTTATCAATCAGTCTGTTCGATCCTCCTCAAAGCTTTATCTAGAGTAGTCATGGTGTACCCTCATTGTTTAAAGCATTGTGTCATTGAGGAAGTGCAGGCTCTGAAGTCTATTTCTGAGCTGCAATTGCGTCTCGCTCGTACATTTTCTCCAAAGGGGATTGCGTCAATCTGATGTCTGGGATGGGCACTAGAGGCGTGCAAAATAGCATTGCTAGCCGAGCTCTTTTGGTATAGTCTGCTGTGTATTTGATCATTTTTTATATATAATTCTATGTCAAGGAAAGCTATCTTTTCTTTGCTGTATTCATAGGTGAACCTGATGTTTGACATGTTGTTGTAAAGATGGTTGACAAAGTCTGTTAATTTAGTTATGTCTCCTGTCCAGATCATCAAGCAATCATCGATGTATCTGCCCCAAAATAAAATGGAGTCAGACCACCTTGAGCCAGGGGGGTTTTACGAATAAAAAGAGGCAACAGGGAACAAAACCATCACCCACTAGCAAGCCCAAAACTAAGAGAGGCAAAAGAGGGGGGAACAGTGTTGTGAATGCATCTAGGACCCTAATTAAATATTCCAGATTTATGCCCTTATATGGTAATAATAAATCATGCCCTTATAAAGGCATAAGAATCATACCCATATTTAGTCATAGCCCATGCAGCCCAAATACGGCAAGGCTACTTCCTTAGACTCCTAGAGAGCACAACGAGTTCTTTCAACAAACCAAACCCCCAGCAACCTGGGAATTCCCCATGCTTTTGTTTTGATTTGTCATAGAACTCCTGCGAGCACTGAAAGAACGGCCAGTTCTTAGTGACATCTTTTATTGACGTCTTATGTCCAACCTTACGTCAAACACGGCACCTTCCAGGTATAAATATACCAACACTTGCCTTAAGCAACACACGGTGGCTGGGAGCAGAGCGACGTTCTACTTGCCCGAAGCCCAGCTGATGCGAGAGCCAAAGGAAGCCGTCCCTCCCTTTGACACACTGGGAAATGAGCTGAGTTTTCCAGCTCCGGTGTTTCCAGTCACCCTTGTGGGTTACTGGGAAATCGAGTCCTGAGAACGAGATACAAGACCTCCTTCATTATATAACCAAGGTACGGAGCCGATTAAAACCGTAGAGAAAATTCTTGATTCAGATTCTTGGCAAAAAACCAACTTAACTTAAAACTGCAACTTACTTACTCCTTCCCACGTATTAGGCTTAGGTGAGGTACACCGGGGTAGGCGTATCTTTGGAGCACCAGTTGAGTTCGTTAGTCAATGTTTTTATGTATGTCAATATTTTATCCATTTTAAAGTATCACATGGCTAAGAAACCATATCAATGCTTTTACAGTATTTTTTCATAATACTCCTTTTACTGTACGCACTTTACTTCATGATAAGTATTGCAATTGTGGCAATTCATTTCTCTTGCATGAGAAAGAAGACTGCTCAATAAAATAACACCTTTTATTGAAAACGCCCGTCTCTCTATTTCTCTGCACTCTGGTGAAACTAAGCATGCACGATTGACTGAGTGAAATAGCTGTCTATTGTTTTCACACAACTCTGGAGATATACTCCTTATTCTGGGGGAGCAAAGTTGTCATGTTATATGGTTGTCAGAAGCTAATCCCTTCTTGTCTGAATCAGGGAAGTTAACCCCTCCCTGCTCATTCGAGAAAGTTTCTAGTGACCTCTGAGCTAGCTGGCAAAACTAATTAAGTCTAACATAGTCAGTAGAGACCTAGATAACCTCAGTCCTACGTCTACACTGCTGTTTATATTTTTCCAATGCGCAGAGCCTATTGGGAATATAGGAACTACACTATAACAGGAGAAGAGAAGCAAGGCATGAGAACAAGGTCATGGAACAAGAGGAAGTAGAGGATGTGAATATCATTAATTTATCAGACAGATCCCTAAACAGTGATATGTCTCTTTTGAAAAAAAGCTTGAGTTTTTGTCCTAGAAAGAATGGTAATGTTGTTGATCTGAAAATTGATTTGTTCAAATTCAAGCGCAAAATGAAAATTAAAAAACATTTCATGATAAATAATGATTCATTTGAGATATCATCAGTGATATCACCAGTGATGTCACAGACCATGTCATGAATGATGGGATATCATCAGCAGTGCATTGCGGGGGAGTATGAGTAAAATGTCCAACTAACTATAACGTCCCTGAAACCTGTGGTCTTTTCAGTAAATTTCTAAGGTTTTTTAAATGCTATTTTCTAACTATAACGTCCTATGTTTTTTTCAGTGAATATATATATGTATATATCATCCACAAATCCTTTTCCATTGTGAGAAAGCACGGCACTTTGGGATAGAAGTAAATCAGTTTAGTTCATCAAGACAACACTGGACAGGACACGTTTCGGCTGCATTCGACAGCCTTTGTCACACACTCATATATATATATATATGTATATATATATCAAAGCTCCAAGTACCCACAGGTAAGGACGCACACAACAGCAGGTTGCCGAGACATTTATTTGGGTAAAGGACAACTCCGCAGTCCAGCTTGATTACAGTTCTCGTGTCGGTAGTAATAGCCTGACACGTTTCTGAGCTTCTGCTCTCTTCAGAGGCACGACAATGAGTTTGTACTACTTTAGACACTCCCACACAATTAATTAATTAGGTGCCCTCCAATGGGCTTCTCACATGAGTTGAACACAGTGTGTGCTGGCGTCACTGATGACATCTCAAATTACATCACTGATGACATCACTGATGACATCATCCACGTGATAATCTGATGCACATACTGAGGCTCTAATACAAACTTTGATACACCCACTCTAAAATACAGACTACTATTTTTGAAACCATACACACAACAATGCCAGATAATACGAACCACCGACTATTTCCTAGGTCTGTACACACATGCATAAACATACAGTTACTCATCAATGCAGTACTATAACATGTACTCATACACCTATACATATAGTCACACTCTACTTCTCATCGATAGAGTTACTAACACACCTAGTCAGTCATGCAAAGAATCAATTACATACTCATTTACTTATGTACACAGTTATACACACCAACTGAGTAATTTATACACACACCACATCACTTATTTATGCAGATACTAACACATACTTACTGTCTTATACAATCAGTGATACAAGCAGACACTCATTTATACACCCACTCTTTAAAAAACGTACTCACGTATAGTCATTTATATGCTCCAGCACTCACATTTACTGCCTAGAAGCATATGTAGTTACTCACACATATACCGATGAGACATTCATTCACTCACCAACACACCCCTACTCACACTAACTCACCCATACAGCTCTTCCTAGATGCACTTTTAAATCCATACAACCAGTGAATCACCCACTCAGACATCTGTGCACAGGGTTACACCCTCGTCCACTGACCCACACAGACACTCAGGCACCCATACAGATACCCAGCCAAAAAATCAATAACCTATATAGACAGTCATGTAGCTACTCACCAACCCATGCATCCACTTACACACCAATTGAGAGACTAATACAGAGATATTTTAAACATTTATATATTTCTAAATGTCATAAACTTATATTATAGTAAATATATTTTCTCAAAATCACGTCGGGTGCGGTCTCCTTGCTCGAGGGGGCCCCATTGTCATGAGACCATAAAAAAAAGCATTTCATTAGTTCATAACATTTCCCATTGTAAATGCCACCCATTTTAGTCAATCTCTGTACTGCATTTGATGAGACTCACCTCTTCTGCTTAGAGAGCTTTTTTCCTACACGTTTTGCAATGTACACTGTTAGACCTGGCATCATTGGCATGAGTCTCTCCTCCATTTTTTCTGTTTGCCTCCTCTGTTTACGATGTTTTTGCTGGTATATGCTTTGGGCACTGTGCCACTGCTGATTAGTGCCACAGTGCAAGTGCTCCCTATGTGAAATTGCTGTATTGATTGACTTCCATATTTGGCTTATTTGGTTTACTGTCAGTCCCTAGTAGAGTGCACCAGGAGTGCCAGGGCTTGTAAATACAAATGCTGCTAGTGGGCTTGCAGCACATGTTGTGCCACCCACAGAAGCGGCCGAGTAAAAGTATGTCTGAAGGTCTACCATTGCTAGACCACGTGCAGTCTGACTGTCACGAGGACTGCGCAAGTACACCTACTTGCCAGTCCCTAAACCTTCCCTTAACTTCATGTTAGTCACCCCTATGGTAGGCCCACGGGCAGGGTGCAGTGTAAGCATAAGGTAGGACAAGCCTGACAAGGTTGGCATGTCCTAATAGTGAATTACAGCCATATTCGTTTTTCACTATTGTAAGGTAACCTGCTCTCCATCAGTTAGAATGGGCTGCCAGGATTATTAATGCTATAATCCTAGCGGGCTCGGGGAGCATGGTGCAATGTCGAGTTTGGTATCCCTGAACTCAGGGTTTAATAACGCATCCGTTTGTGTGGATGGTTTTTGGACTCTGTGTTTGAAAATAGCACTTTTAGAAAGTAGCTATTTTCTTGTCTAACTGTCTACCGGTCTCTGCTGGTTCTGGTGTGTGTGTGACAGGAGCTGGGTGGCTCCAGAGGTCTGAATGAGTCAGTGTGGGATGAGTGGGACATTTGCATTGAGAGTAGGGGAAGAGTAGCTCCTGATAGCCTGCCCTGCCTGATACAATGCTGGCTCCGCCCCCCTGCCAGGCGACTGATGACTCTGTGCCTGCCTGGGACTTTCCTGGCCCACCCCCTGCCGGGCAACTGATGTCCCTGCCCCTGCCAGTGACAATGCTGGCTCCGCTCCTGCTGGGCGGCTGAAGACTCTGCCCTGCACAGTGAATAGGCCAGGTGCCTAGGCCTGGCACCACCCACAACAAACCCAAGATGGGGGGAAATTCCCCTGCATGGACAAAGGGATCAAAGCCAAAAAGGGGTATAAGAGAAGGACCCCTGAACCAAGAATTTAGATTACTTCTGACAAGGAAACCTGAACCAAGGACAAGAAGCCTGCTGATCTAAGGACTGCCTACCCCTTCTGCCAGAGTGCTGTTTGTTGGGGGAATCCTGCATTGCTTCTTTATTTTTGCCAAGGAACCAGGAGAGAGGAACTGTGTGTGTACTCTCAATCTTTGCTAAGAAAATCTCCAAGGGCTGGAAGAGTGCCAGCCTCCTGTTGAAGTCACAGGGTCAAAGGACTTCATTGATTTGCTTAAAGTGCTTGTTGCTGGAACCTGAAAATCCAGCACCTCTGAAGAATCCAGCAATCTCGACGCCGACGGACGTCGCCGAATCCAGCTCGACATCGTGAGTAATGGCTCCAGTGTCCCGCTTCCTCGCCGCCGGCCGCCGGGCCCGATCGACGCCAGCAACAACGCCAGTGAGTAGTGAGTTCGGCTCCAGCTCCAAGTGACCTCGTGTCTGCACCGCTGCTGATCGCATCGACTTCGAGCGCTCTCGACGCCGTGAGCGCTGCTCACTCTTGCAACATCGACATCGACGACGCCGTATCCTGCTTCACCTCGTGAGCGCTGCTCCCGCCTGACTTCGGTCGACGCCGCTGCAGATCGCCCCGACTCCGAGGCCCGATCGACGCCAAAGACGCGACGCCGGACATCTTGACGCCGCTGATCATCGAGTGCTTCACTTTTCCAAGGTTGTTGGGGTCTGTGCGACTCCGGGCTCGACGTAGCGCTCCTCGCGGTCGACGCCGAACCTTTGGATTAACTTTGCCTCGACGTCGTGTGACTCCCGTGTGGGTTACATTGTTGCCAAGAACTGTGTTTTAAAGAGATGAGTTGCTTTTGATACTAAAGACTTTTTGTGCTAAGAAGAAACCGTACTTGAACTATTATTTTTCCTTCCAAGAGTATTTATTAAGACTGTGGTATATTTTTGTCGTTATTTGGTCTTGTGCTAAGCCTTATATAAAAATCCTTATTTTTATAATACTACTGTGTCGTGTCCATTTGTAGTGTATTCACTTTATTACTGTATGTGGTCATAAATGCTTAACGCACTGCCTCTGAGATAAGCCTGTCTGCTTTGCCAAGCTACCAAGGGGGTGAGCAGGGGTTATCTGAGTGTGTGATCCCCTTGCCCTGACTAGAAAAGGTGTGCCTCTATTTGTCAGAAGTGTATACCTCTGCCAACTAGAGACAGCCGCTTCTAACATTGGTGGGTCAGCGGTGAGGATTTGAACTTTGCATTTATGACCCATGTGCAGTGATTAGTGTGCGCTACATAGTGAAAGCAGACCATAGCGCAGCCACAATCTGTTTTGGTTGGATATCCTATTTTTGTTCTCCAATTTCCTGAAGCTTGATTTTTGAAATTGCCAGTTTTGACCATGAGTGATGCCGGAGTCACTGCCCCTGTTGTTGTTGTGGAGGAGTTTGATAGGAAGAAGATAAAGAGATACAACAGAAAGCAACTGGAGCACTTTTGCAAGCAGTTGAAAGTTCCTACAACAGGCCTCAAAGTTAAGGAAGATTATTTTAAAGCATTGCAGGCCTGGTTAGAGGCCAGAGATCCCTCTGATCCGGTGGTGGTGCCAACAGAGGAAGGGGAGGAGGAGGGGCCAGTGAATGGGCCCACATCCCCTCCCGGCAGCAGTGTTTCTTCCAAAGGTCTTTCTCCTGAAGAAAGAGAAGAAAGGGCGAAGGAGCGAGCATACAACATGGAAATGGCAAAACTTAAGATAAATGGGCAGTTGGAGTTAGAGAATGCAAGAGGCAGGAGAGAAGCTGATTTGGAGATCAAAAGGTTAGAGTTTGAAAGAGAGAAGTTAGCTTTGGAGCGTGATACCAAGTTGAGGGAGTTGGAGCTCAAAGCTAAAGAGTTAGAATTGAATCCCTCTGGTGGCAGCATCCCATCTATGCCTGCAGAAAGTAGGTTTTATTTTCCCAAAGATGTGATCAAAGATTTTCAGAAGAATGAGGATATTGGTCAATGGTTTAAAGCATATGAGTTAGCATTGTTGGCCCACCGGGTCCCTGAGAAGGATTGGGGAGCGGGGTTGTGGGGTCGCTTTGTGAATGAGGGAAGAGATACCCTGTTAGACATGCCTGTTGAGGATAGGATGTCTTATACTCATATGAAAGATGCTTTAATGTTAAGGTATGGCCTAACCCCAGAAAAGTACAGACAGGCCTTTAGAGAATGTAAGAAGTTGCCTGGTACCACGTGGGTGGAATATGTGTCATATTTTTGCAGAGCCATGGATGGTTGGGTAAAGGGCAGCAAAGTGGAAAGTTATGATGCTCTTTATGATTTGTTTGCTTGGGAGCACTTGTCTAATAACTGTTTTCCAGAGCTGCGCCAGCACCTTATTGATAGCAAGATATCTAACCCTAGAAAACTTGCTGAAGAGGCGGACCGCTGGGTCAGTACCAGGGTCCACAAGGGTCCAGTGGGAGACTCAGCCAAAGGTGGGCAGGGTCCCCAGCAGAAGAGTGGGGGGGACAAGGGTAAACAGAGGGAGTTCCAGAAAGGGCCCCAAAGTAATCCCCAAGGGAACCAAGGGAAGGGTTCCCAGCCTCCCCCTGTGAAGAAATCAGAGGCCCCGCCAGGTAAACCTGGTCATAGGGGCCCAATGACCTGCTTCGCTTGTAAGCAGGTGGGACACCGTTTTTATGATCCTCAGTGTCCCTTGAAGAATTCTGGTGCACCACCCAGTGCACCACCCCGTCAGCTGGCGAGTGTAGCCCTGGGAGGGGAGGAGATGGTTGCCCATGGTGGGGAGGGTCCCGCAGAGATGTCCCTGGTCTCTCTAGGAGACATGGAATTGGTCCCTCCACCCCCTCTGCCTAGTAACACTAAGAAATATAGGCAGTGGGTGACCATTAATGGCCATAGAGTGGAAGCTCTCAGAGACACCGGAGCGAGTGTGACAGCTGTCAAGTGTCACTTGATGTCCAGAGAGCAGGTTGTTCCCCACGCATTCTACCCTGTGATAGCTGCTGACAACTCCCAGAGAGAGTGTGAATTAGCTCAGGTTCCCTTTGAATGGGGGGGAGTTTCAGGTACTCTTCAAGTTGCTGTAAGGCCCGCCATGCCTGTTGATTGTCTCCTGGGCAATGATTTGGAAGACTCCCCTTGGGCTAAGGTGGAGAGGGAGACACATTTGAAAATGTTGGGTGTGCCAGAGTGGGTGTGTGCAACCACTCGATCCACGACAGCAAGTAAGGGTGTTGATGGGGTTCTGGAGCCTGAAAGTATGGCCCAGGACCCAGCTGTGAAGAGAAGAGGCAGGGGGTGCGGGAAACCGTCCCCCGTAGTTCCCGTGGTCCAGGAGGAGGCAGACCTTGAGGGGTATGCCCTGGAACCCACCGGTGAACAGGTTGCTGAACTGGGAGACCTGCCCGAGCTGACCCATTGGCAGCAGGATGGTGGTCCCTCCAGGGAAGAATTTTGTGCAGAACAGAAAGTGTGCCCTTCTCTTGTGGGTATGAGGCAGCAGGCCTCAGCCCAAACCTCAGGTGATCAGTCAGGGTCACATTTTGTTTACTGGGAGAACGACCTCCTGTATAGCGAGCCTAAGGCTGCTGAGCCTGGGTCAGCCCGTGTGCTGGTAGTACCCCAGCGCTTCAGAGCCTTCCTACTGGGTTTGGCTCATGACGTTACTTTAGCTGGACATCTGAGGCAGGACAAGACCTATGACAGGCTTGTCACCCATTTTTATTGGCCTCAGATGAGGAGGGATGTAGACATCCATTGTAAAACTTGTCACACTTGCCAGGCAAGTGGGAAAAGCGGAAGGAAGCAGAAGGCTCCCCTCCAACCTTTTCCGGTAGTCAGTACCCCCTTTGACCGGGTGGGGATTGACATTGTTGGGCCACTGGACCCCCAGACAGCCCTGGGCAACAGGTTCATCCTGGTCTTGGTGGACCATGCCACACGGTACCCGGAAGCCATCCCTCTCAGAACAGTGACTGCCCCGGTGGTGGGACGGGCACTGATGGGTGATTTTTCCCGAATGGGGTTCCCCAGAGAGGTGGTGTCAGACCGGGGCACCAACTTCATTTCCAACTATATGAAGTCTCTGTGGAAGGAGTGTGGGGTAACCTACAAGTTCACCACTCCTTACCACCCTCAAGGTAATGGGTTGGTTGAGAGATTCAACCGTACCCTTAAAGGCATGATTATTGGTCTTGAAGAACCAATGAGGCGTAAATGGGACGTCCTCTTGCCATGCCTGTTGTTTGCTTACCGTGAGGTGCCACAGAAGTCTCTAGGGTTCAGCCCCTTTGAGCTTTTGTATGGACACCCGGTAAGAGGACCTTTGAGTCTGGTCAAAGAAGTCTGGGAGCAATCTCCCAGGAAACCTCCCCAGGATGTATACAGTTACATGCTGGCCTTTAGGAACCAGACTAGGCGCTTCAGAGATCTTGCTCAGGCAAATCTGGAGGCCATCCAGGAAGAGATGAAGCGGTGGTACGACCAGAAGGCCACTCTGGTAGAGCTTCAGCCTGGACAGAAAGTTTGGGTCATGTCCCCTGTGGAACCTTGTGCGCTCAAGGACAGGTGGACTGGACCATTTGAGGTTGTGGAGAAAAAGAGCGATGTCACCTACATGGTGGACTTGAAGTCTCCCAGGAACCCCTTGCGGGTCCTGCATGTCAACCGTTTGAAGCCCCACTTAGAAAGGTCCGAAGTGGGCATGCTCCTAGCTACAGATGCTGGAATGGAGGAGGAGAGTGAGCCTCTTCCTGACCTCCTGTATGCAAAAGAGCAAGATGGGTCAGTGGATGGTGTTGTCCTCTCTGACACACTGACCCCTGAACAGCAGCAGGATTGTCACCAATTGTTGGGACAATTCACTGATCTGTTTTCCTTGAATCCTGGTGTCACTCAGTGGTGTGTCCATGATGTGGACACCGGGGACAGCACTCCTGTGAAGCACAAGGCTTACAGAGTGACTGACAAGGTCAGAGCATACATCAAGGAGGAGGTCTGCAAAATGTTTGCCTTAGGGGTGGTTGAGTCCTCTAGCAGTCCTTGGGCCAGCCCAGTGGTCTTGGTCCCAAAGGCTGCAGCGCCTGGTGCTTCACCGGAACTTCGGTTCTGTGTGGATTACCGAGGACTCAATTCAGTCACCAAGACTGACGCGCACCCCATCCCCAGAGCTGATGAGCTCATAGATCGGTTAGGGGCTGCCCGGTACCTTAGTACGTTTGATCTAACGTCTGGGTACTGGCAGATCGCCTTGACTGATGGGGCAAAAGAGAGGTCAGCATTCTCCACACCAGATGGGCACTACCAGTTCCGGGTTATGCCCTTTGGGATGAAGAATGCCCCTGCCACCTTCCAGAGGTTGGTCAACCAGGTCTTGGCTGGACTGGAGGATTTCAGTGCCGCCTACCTGGACGACATCGCAGTGTTCAGCGCTAGCTGGGAGGAACACTTGCGCCACCTCCAGGAAGTGTTGTTGGCCCTACGCAGAGCAGGCCTCACAATCAAAGCCAGTAAGTGCCAGATTGGGCAGGGTTCAGTGGTGTACTTGGGGCACCAAGTAGGGAGCGGCAAGGTGGCCCCCCTGCAACCCAAGATTGATACCATCCTGGCATGGGCACCGCCCAAAACCCAGACTCAGGTGAGAGCCTTCTTGGGTCTCACGGGTTACTACAGGAGGTTTGTCAAGGATTATGGTAACATTGTGCACCCCTTGACTTCGCTGACTTCCAGGAAGCAGCCACGACTTGTGATCTGGACTGACGCCTGTCAGACGGCCTTTGACACCCTGAAAACTGCAATGTGCACAGCACCCATACTCCAGGCACCCGACTTTTCTAAAGAATTTGTTGTCCAGACGGACGCTTCAGAGCATGGCGTGGGGGCTGTTCTAGCTCAGGTGAATGAAGAGGGCCGAGACTTACCTGTAGCCTTCATCAGCAGGAGGTTACTTCCCAGGGAACAGAGGTGGAGTGCGATAGAGAGAGAAGCATTTGCTGTGGTCTGGGCGCTGAAGAAGCTAAGACCCTACCTGTTTGGGACTCACTTCCGGGTTCAGACAGACCACAGGCCCCTCAGATGGTTGATGCAGATGAGGGGTGAGAATCCAAAGCTGTTGAGGTGGTCCATTTCCCTACAGGGGATGGACTTCACGGTGGAACACCGCCCTGGCACAGATCAGGCCAATGCTGATGGCCTGTCCAGATTTTTCCGCCTTAGTGATGAGGACTCCCTAGGGTAAGGGTAGTTCTCCCCACATTTCAGCTGGAGGGGACACGTGTTAGACCTGGCATCATTGGCATGAGTCTCTCCTCCATTTTTTCTGTTTGCCTCCTCTGTTTACGATGTTTTTGCTGGTATATCCTTTGGGCACTGTGCCACTGCTGATTAGTGCCACAGTGCAAGTGCTCCCTATGTGAAATTGCTGTATTGATTGACTTCCATGTTTGGCTTATTTGGTTTACTGTCAGTCCCTAGTAGAGTGCACCAGGAGTGCCAGGGCTTGTAAATACAAATGCTGCTAGTGGGCTTGCAGCACATGTTGTGCCACCCACAGAAGCGGCCGAGTAAAAGTATGTCTACAGGTCTACCATTGCTAGACCACGTGCAGTCTGACTGTCACGAGGACTGCGCAAGTACACCTACTTGCCAGTCCCTAAACCTTCCCTTAACTTCATGTTAGTCACCCCTATGGTAGGCCCACGGGCAGGGTGCAGTGTAAGCATAAGGTAGGACAAGCCTGACAAGGTTGGCATGTCCTAATAGTGAATTACAGCCATATTCGTTTTTCACTATTGTAAGGTAACCTGCTCTCCATCAGTTAGAATGGGCTGCCAGGATTATTAATGCTATAATCCTAGCGGGCTCGGGGAGCATGGTGCAATGTCGAGTTTGGTATCCCTGAACTCAGGGTTTAATAACGCATCCGTTTGTGTGGATGGTTTTTGGACTCTGTGTTTGAAAATAGCACTTTTAGAAAGTAGCTATTTTCTTGTCTAACTGTCTACCGGTCTCTGCTGGTTCTGGTGTGCGTGTGACAGGAGCTGGGTGGCTCCAGAGGTCTGAATGAGTCAGTGTGGGATGAGTGGGGCATTTGCATTGAGAGTAGGGGAAGAGTAGCTCCTGATAGCCTGCCCTGCCTGATACAATGCTGGCTCCGCCCCCCTGCCAGGCGACTGATGACTCTGTGCCTGCCTGGGACTTTCCTGGCCCACCCCCTGCCGGGCAACTGATGGCCCTGCCCCTGCCAGTGACAATGCTGGCTCCGCTCCTGCTGGGCGGCTGAAGACTCTGCCCTGCACAGTGAATAGGCCAGGTGCCTAGGCCTGGCACCACCCACAACAAACCCAAGATGGGGGGAAATTCCCCTGCATGGACAAAGGGATCAAAGCCAAAAAGGGGTATAAGAGAAGGACCCCTGAACCAAGAATTTAGATCACTTCTGACAAGGAAACCTGAACCAAGGACAAGAAGCCTGCTGATCTAAGGACTGCCTACCCCTTCTGCCAGAGTGCTGTTTGTTGGGGGAATCCTGCATTGCTTCTTTATTTTTGCCAAGGAACCAGGAGAGAGGAACTGTGTGTGTACTCTCAATCTTTGCTAAGAAAATCTCCAAGGGCTGGAAGAGTGCCAGCCTCCTGTTGAAGTCACAGGGTCAAAGGACTTCATTGATTTGCTTAAAGTGCTTGTTGCTGGAACCTGAAAATCCAGCACCTCTGAAGAATCCAGCAATCTCGACGCCGACGGACGTCGCCGAATCCAGCTCGACATCGTGAGTAACGGCTCCAGTGTCCCGCTTCCTCGACGCCGGCCGCCGGGCCCGATCGACGCCAGCAACAACGCCAGTGAGTAGTGAGTTCGGCTCCAGCTCCAAGTGACCTCGTGTCTGCACCGCTGCTGATCGCATCGACTTCGAGCCCTCTCGACGCCGTGAGCGCTGCTCACTCTTGCAACATCGACATCGACGACGCCGTATCCTGCTTCACCTCGTGAGCGCTGCTCCCGCCTGACTTCGGTCGACGCCGCTGCAGATCGCCCCGACTCCGAGGCCCGATCGACGCCGAAGACGCGACGCCGGACATCTCGACGCCGCTGATCATCGAGTGCTTCACTTTTCCAAGGTACTGTGTTGTTGGGGTCTGTGCGACTCCGGGCTCGACGTAGCGCTCCTCGCGGTCGACGCCGAACCTTTGGATTAACTTTGCCTCGACGTCGTGTGACTCCCGTGTGGGTTACATTGTTGCCAAGAACTGTGTTTTAAAGAAGAAGAGTTGCTTTTGATACTAAAGACTTTTTGTGCTAAGAAGAAACCGTACTTGAACTATTATTTTTCCTTCCAAGAGTATTTATTAAGACTGTGGTATATTTTTGTCGTTATTTGGTCTTGTGCTAAGCCTTATATAAAAATCCTTATTTTTATAATACTACTGTGTTGTGTCCATTTGTAGTGCATTCACTTTATTACTGTATGTGGTCATAAATGCTTAACGCACTGCCTCTGAGATAAGCCTGTCTGCTTTGCCAAGCTACCAAGGGGGTGAGCAGGGGTTATCTAAGTGTGTGATCCCCTTGCCCTGACTAGAAAAGGTGTGTCCCTATTTGTCAGAAGTGTATACCTCTGCCAACTAGAGACAGCCGCTTCTAACATACACATATCTTAAACTACACACAACATGCAACAAACATCTTCATCAATATTCATACTTTGTAAAGTAGCCTTCCACCTGTGATAGCCATACACCTAAAAGTTACATAACCAAAGTTTTCTCCACTACCAGAGGTAACATGGTGGCATACGCTGTCCACAACACAATGTAATGTAGTACAGCCCAGAGGCAGTATCATGCATAGATAATGAACACACAGACACAGATAGATAGTGGAAGGGGGTACAGGCATGTGCGCTTGACAACTTTTCATTACCAGGGTCATATATCCAGTGACGTCTGTGCTGGGTGCGTGTGGGATGAGTGTAAAGCAGCCCTGAGGGAATGGTTGCTCCTACCATCAACTACAACAGTAATCATTAGATCACACACAAAGATTCACTATTAAAAGAATCAATAATTTGTGCTGCAGTAAGGTAGGGACAGTAAATGTGAAATAATACAGAAAACATTCTATTGTAAAACAACCACAACTTGTGGTATACTGAGACACAATCAATAGATCTGAAATAATACACAAAAAGATTATATCATAAATGCTCTATCAGTTCTAGTGCACTCACATAGCCACATCAAATGCATTCAGCATGTGCACAGCCAACGATGATGCGTGCTGCGGGCGGGCTGTACTAGCAACATCTGTTGCCATCAAAACTGCATCATCTGCAATAGCTACTCGATCTGAATTGTGAACACTGCTGTCTGCAGTGTAGACCAGACACAGAGGTCAGCAAAGGCCCACAGCCATGTGGCATTGACTTGAGCTCCACAGTTTGTAGTACGAGAGGCAACAAAAAAGCATGTGCGGACCCAGCCATTAGCGCACTGCAGCAATGTCTTTTCTTACAGGACTTCGTCATCTACAATACCGACTCAATATCAAATGTGAACACTGCTGTCTGCAGTGTAGGCCAGAGAAAGCGATCAGCAAGGGCCCACATGTGGCATTGACTTGACCTGCCCAGTTTCTCATACGCCACCCAAAAAAAAAGCGTGTGAAGAGCCTGTAAAAATATGTATGCATGGTGCAGACAGAGCGTACTGGAGCAATGTCTTCTCATACAGGACTGCCTCATCTACAATACTGACTCGATCTGAATTGTGAACACTGCTGTCTGCAGTGTTAATTGAAGGCAGTACTCACACAGACATCCATAAATAAATCAAAACAATTCGAATTCCGATTTATGCTGTCCACAATGTAGACTATTCAGTGTTCCTTTCCACTTGCAAGATAAATTTGGTCATTGTACTAAACCTATAAGTCATCTAAAAAATGTCTTCAAGCAAGTATACTAAAAGGATAGTGTGTATATTTCAATAGATGTTCTAGTTACGTGACTACTGGATTCTGTAATTAACCAATCACCACTGAATCTAAATTGTGAGCCCTGCTGACAATAGTGTAGGCCAGAGGCACTATTCATTAATGTCTCGCAGCCACGTACAGTTGAATTCGAAAGCATAGAGTTGGTCGCACCGGATCGTATGGGGACACAGAAATAATCACAGACTTGAACTTCTGACATCCTCAGCCATATAATCAGCACCCCGTTTCACTGTTTGGACCCGCTGTACCACAGTGTACTCCACCGACTGGTGACAACCAAGCACAATAATCATGTGCAACAGGTAGCTACGCAAGCACATAGTCTGATGCACCTCAACGGAGGGCGTTCTATGAAAACCAAACAGCAGGTAATGTCGGACATCGTTCATTGTGGGATCAAGACACCGTTCCACTGTTGTGACCTAGAGTTTGAGGTACCGGGTTTTTAGGAACCCGGCGGTGCCAGGGGAACAACACCCAGAGACCTCTTGGTTCTTCCTGTTCTGGACCACAGAAACACGGAGTCTTCTGGGTGATGTCAAAGATCGAGTTTATTGGTTGCAACCAAGTAACAAGTGTCCTAGAATTACAACAGCACGGGGTGTAAATTCTCAGGAGACTGTTCGTTTTTACAGAACCAGCCTTCTCCTTTTATACAGAAATATTACCTTCGGGCAAGAATTCTTTAGTTTACAGTATGGTCATATACATATTTTCTCAACAATAGAAAAGCAGAGTCATGATGGCCAGCCACATTCTCGTGTGTCCAGTTTGTGATAGATTACCCAGCCAGGCCCAGAACTCCCATCAGATATTGATGAAACCCCAATAAAATCGGGCACCTCCTCATTGTAAAACCAGCCAAAAAGTGGATACAGGGACAGGTGTGTGTATGATAAGGCGTGGTTTGTATGCGGTAAACGGTTTCTGATATGTTGTGCCTTGATGTTAATCTCGCTCGGCCAGTGGGATGGGGGCTGCCCGAACAGGTTTGGCTGGAGGCAGTGAAGGCAGCTCGCCCAGGTCACAGAGGAGACAGCAAAGGTGGACGGGTCCTTTCAGCTCGAATTCAGCCTTAGTCAATTGACTATGTAAGGGCAATCACAAGATGGATGCCGCTCACAACATGGAACCTCGAGGGTTCAAGACAGAAACTACTGTTTTAGGGTGATTGCATTGCTCGATCACGACGCAAATGCACAGGTACAATGTCCTAATGATTACCGGTCTGCCGATACCAAAATCGTCATGGTGTGATGATATTTTGAGACACGAGTATTGGGCCTCGGTACCATGTCATAGCAGGGTCCAGATTTCTCAGTACCACAGACCCTCCTTTTGCCCTTATATAGGCAATAACTCATGCTAATCTGAGTCCAAATCTGTATTCATGAAGTCATGGAGATGCTGCTGTAGCATCATCCTGCTGCTCAGTTCGTCTCTAGACACAGGCTTTCTTGTACATGATGTAGCACAGAGGCCACATATTGCAGGAGCGCACTGCACGCACAGACAGAACGAGAACAGAATGGCTAAGACTATTCCAATGAACATCAGAATTTTCCACCCCCAGGCAGACATCAGCTCCCAGAACCACCCCAGTAAGGACCACTCTCCTTTATCCACGTGGATGGAATCAGAAATCTCGTGCAGTTTGGAGATGGCCTGGTACACTGTCGGAGCATTGTCGGGGATGAAAATGCAGCAACTGGATTGGATCACTCTACATACCCCACCACGGTCTGCAAGTATGACGTCTAGGGCAACCCTGTTTTGAAGGGTCATAAGGCGGTCTGACTGGAGCTCTGCAGTCAAGTTACTAAGGGCACCAGCCGTTTCTGTCACGGCGGATTCAACTACCCTCGTCAACTGGCGAATGTTCCTGCTGTTCACCATGGGCCCCCAAAATGGCAGAAAACCCTTTGCAAAATCCCCAAACTCCTGTTCCGCAGTGTCGTCTTTACTCACAACACCTCTAACTGTCCTTGTCCGGTGGTAATCTGCCTCGGCCGTGTAGGTGGGTGGCAGCAGAAACGAAATGAAACATGTACCTGAGAAATCAGGGGGCAACCATGTGTATGCCCTATCATGGCAGACGCAGTAGGTACCCCTAGCTGCTAGAAACGAAGGAGAGGTCTGAGACGAGAGAACATAGGTTTTAGTACAGACACTCTTCCCTAGCTCTGGGATTCTTGCCATTTCCCTGCAGACATAGGTAGCCTTGGTGGGGAACTATCCAGATTGGGGAGGATTTCCTTGCTTTCTGACTCTCAGTCAAGGAGATTCAATATTGAGTCATATTCCATCTGCTGTAAGGCGTCAATTCATCTCTGGGGATTGTTTTAGATGTGTCGATATCCCTACTCATATTTCTAATTCCCGCCACAAGTGCCTTGTTGCTTGAGTTTTTTTCTGGGACATATGGTTCGAGGGCAAACAGGAACATTGCTCGAAAAACCCATAGCGAACCATGGTAACCAAATGGCAGGACAAAATACGGGATACCCTTATCTGTCGTGTGTGGCATGAGTCCACATACCCAACAATCTGTTGTGTTCATTATGGACTGGTGCTGGTGTAGGAGTTGGACGAATGAGTTATTTACACATTCTAATCTTCTGGCAGACTCGTGTTCAGGTAGAGGGCGGAAGAAATGCGGGGAAACAGTGGGAGGAGGTGTGGGCGGAGTGTTGTGAACAAATGTGACTCGAAAAGTGAACAGAATATAGCCCACTAAAAACATCATAACACTACACAACATAAAAAGGCATATTATTAAAAACTGTACTTTTGTCACCACAGTGCATATTCTTGTCATAAAGTTTGTGAATGTGGAAGGTCTCTTCAGCTTGGAAAACTCCATCCACTCTAATTTGCTGCCCGCGGTGGGAGGTTGATTCTGCTAAGGAGTGCTTCTGTTCAGTCCAGGGTAATTCCCTTAGACCAACCAGAACTGTCGACCTAACCGTCTCCAGCTGCACTCCAAAGACGTTGGCAACCGCGACCCTAGCAGCAGAACCGGATGGCGGTTCGAAAAATCAAACATGAGCAAGTTTCCTGGATGAGAGAGCTGCGCAATCAAAAAAAATAGTTCTTGGGGGAAGGAAAAGTTTATTGGTTTATTTTTATTAGTTCGTCTTTCTTGGCCTCAGGTTATAGCGATCTCGACCAGGAGCTGTGTGGTCTAAGAACAGGGGTTCAGGCTCAGTAGTGTCCAACTGCATTGACGGTGGCACAGATTCTTGTAGAATGCTATCGCTCTCCTTTTCTGAAATAGTTCCTTTCAAACGTGCATCACTGAAGGGCAAGAAGCGAGGTATAGTGTCTGTCTCTGAGTTGGCAATTACTTCCTGGACCCACCGGTCATATGGCAAAGGTAAAGGTACTCGTTTCACATGCACCCCGTGCACCCAGCTTTTCTTGCCGAGCACACGGACTGCGGTGCGGGTTGCCAGCAGTACTTGGTGGGGTCCCGTCCAGCGAGGCTGTTCGTTCTTCGTCCTCTGAAAGTTGCGGACTAAGACCCAGGCACCCGGTTCAATGGCGAGGCCTGGATCATCAGAAGCTGGTGGTAGGGAACTGTGAACCTGTTGGTGCAAAATACGTAATTTAGTTGTCAATTCGTACAAATAGTCAAGCAGCACAGGATGCTCTACCTCACTAAGCTTTTTGGGTCTGGGCACTCCCCATATGTTGGCCGGACGACCGAACACTATCTCGTAGGGGCTAAGTTTCACTCTGGAGTGCACAGTCATTCTGGTGGATAGGAGTGCTAAGGGTAGAGCGTCAGGCCATGTAAGGCCTGTGCTTGCTTGGATCTTGGCAAGCTTCAATTTCAGAGTGCTGTTATAGCATTCTACTAATCCAGCTGATTGGGGGTGATTTGCAGCGTGGAACTTCTGGCGTATACCTAGACTCTCACACACTCTCTTCATCACTCGTCCCACGAATTCACTCCCATTATCACTCCAGATCATTCTAGGCATTCCGAATCTAGGGAAAAATTCTTTGACAAGGGCTTTTGCTGTGGACAAGGCAGTATTGTCCTTAAGGGGATACGCTTCTACCCACCTGGAAAGGGCACAAACAACAACGAGTACATACTTAAGATTGTTGCACCTTTCCATGTGGATGAAATCTAGCTGCAAAACCTCAAACGGATACGTTGGAGGCGCAAAATGACCAGCTGGAGTTGGGGTTCCCCTACCAGGATTGTACTTCAAACACACCATACAGTTCTTGACCACGTTCTCTGCACATTTGGGTATTACACTATTTTGCCATACTGGAGCCAACAACTTACAGATCCCTTTCACACTAAGGTGAGCCATTCCATGAGCCATTGTCACCACTGCAAGCACGTACGCGTCGGGTAGCAGCCATTTCTGATGCTCTGACAATTCAATCCAACAACCATTCGCATCCAATCTACCCTTGCTTTCTCTCCATTCGTTCACCTCTTTCTCAGTGGCCTCGGATTGTATGGACTTCACACTCTCTATGGTGTCCTCACACATTCCAACATCACCTACCCATCTTGCAGACTTTGCAACATACATTCGGCTCATCATATTCCTGGCTGTTTCTTTCGCGATTTCATCAGCAAATGCATTACCACGACCAACATCATCAGCCACTCTCTTGCGCGCACTACATTTCACAATCGCAACTTGTAAAGGCAATGTCAGTGATTCGAGAAGCTCGTCACTAGCTGACCGTGTTGAATCTTTGCACCGTGCGATGTCAAGAACCCACGTTCACGCCAAAATCGTCCAAAACTATGAGCCACGCCAAAGGCGTATTGGCTGTCCGTGTATACATTCACTCGTTTTCCTTTTGCCAACACACACGCTCTGGTAAGTGCAATTAGTTCTGCTGCTTGCGCAGAATTGTGTGGGATACGTGCAGTTTCTACAATCGGATGCAACGTTGTCACAGCATATGCTGCTGTCGTATCACCATTCGGCAACTTGAAGCATGAACCATCAACCCATAAGGTATCATTACATTCAGGAAGGGGAGTATCCTGCAAGTCTACTCTCCCTTTAGTCTCTTCTTCTGTCCTGAAACAGCAGTCGTGTTGCTCGACCTCATCTGTTTCTACTGGAATGGGCAATAAAGTCGCTGGGTTGAGTGTATCACACCTCTTTATGTGTATGTGACTCGCTAACAGTGTCAGCTCATAGCTTGACAGACGAGCACTAGTTAAGTGCTGTGTCTTTGTTCTGTTTAGTAAAATGTCTACTGCATGTGGGACCATAACTATCAGTGTGTTGTTTATTATTAACCCAGCAGACTGTCGAATACAGACAGCTGCTGCCGCAGTGGCCCTCAAGCAACTTGGCAGTGCCTTAGCTACGGGATCTAGAGTTGCTGAAAAGTACGCGCATGGGCGCTGCTTGTCCCCAAAACATTGTGTTAGGACTGATAATGCGCAACCTTCCTTTTCATGCACATATAACGTAAAAGGCTTACTGTAGTCGGGGTTACCCAACACAGGAGCCGAACACAATGCATCACGCAATTCGTGAAAACCTTTCTGACAATCTTCAGACCATGGAATGGGTTTCGGTGTATCCTTGCAAGTTAATGCCACCAAAGGTTTGGCCAATAATGAGAAATTTGGTATCCATTGCCTGCAATATGATGTAATGCCCAAGAAAGCACGCACTTCTCTCTGTGTCCTTGGGACACCCAATTTTGCAATTGCCTGTATTCTCTCTGGGGTCAGCTTCCTTCCCTCCTTCGATAAGATGTGACCTAAGTAGGTCACTTCTTGTCGAAAAAATTGCAATTTGGAAAGAGAGACTTTGTGCTTCATGTCATATAAATGGCGCAACAATGATAAAGTTGCTTGCTTGCAAATCTCCTCGTTATCTGCAGCGAGTAGCAAATCGTCTACATACTGAATATGTGTCGCACCATCAGGTAGAACAATCGTGTCAAGCTGTGATTTCAGAGCTTGACTGAATATAGATGGACTTTCACAGTAGCCCTGAGGAGCGCGTTTGAAGCGGAAGCTTCGTCCTCCTAAATGGAAGCCGAAAATATCTCTGCTCTCCTTGGCAATCGGGATGCTGAAGAAAGCATTCTTCAAGTCAATCACCGAGAACCAAGTGGCTGAAGCTGGAACCATAGTCAATAAGGCAGTGATATCAGGAACAACTGGAAACTGTGGCACAACAATCTTGTTGACTTCTCTAAGATCAATTACAAATCTGTACACAGGTGGCTGAGACGGATCAGTACGCTTTAAAACTGGCAGAACAGGACTGTTACAAACGTTACCTGTTGTCTCTTCAATGACATCTTTCTCAATAAGATCATAAATGATCGCTAACAACGCCTTTTCACCTTCGCTAGAGATCTTGTATTGGGGAATACGTGGCAACCTAACATTGGCTTTCAATGTTATGACATATGGCGCTATCTCCAAAAGAAAAACATCATTAGAACCAGTAGCCCAAAGTGTATCCGGAAGAGATGACAATTCTATTGGAACATTCTCTCTTGACACATACATTGGAGAAACCACTTTTTTTCCTAGGGTAAGTTGTACTCCCGAAGGAGAACAGTACAAGGTCGCATATAATCTCTTTAACAGATCCAATCCCAACAGGTTTTCACCACAACCTGTTGTAAGAATGAGGGGTGCTTCCAATTCACATGGCCCAACAGAAAGGGGCATAGGACTAGAAATCGGGTTCCTAACCGGGGCGCCAGAAAAACCTACGGAAACATTCATTTCGCCAGACAAAGGTGCGCCAGTAAGTTTTGAGTGCATTATAGAACTCTTTGTAGCACCAGTATCCAGCAGAAACACACCTGATGTAATCACCTCAACATAAGGTCCATTCTGATCTACTGGAACTGAAACAACTCCCTCTCTTTGTCCATGGCTGTCCTAGCAATCATTACCCTCATTCTCGTTTTCTGCATAATAGTCATCAGCATAGTACTGAGCTGTCCTAGAGAACGCATTACTCTGTTGATCAAAGCTGTTTATAGATTTCTGAGGCGGGAAAGAAGGAGCATTCTGACGGACATTTCCCCGGCCCCTACTTCTAGGAGCCTGTTGAACGCCTCTACCTCTTGCCCCAGAAACACTATTCAAACGTTGCAATAAAGCCGGACAATTATTCTTGAAATGACCCTCTTCCTTGCAATATGCGCACTGATTCGGACCATACGGTAAACGCTGCTGAGAAGACTCATTTCTCTGCGAGTTTCTTGAATACTGCTGTTGTTGCTGATAATCGTGCTGATTATTATTACGAGGTGGATAAGCTTGCTGGAGAAGGACCTTAGTTTTCAAATCCTTAGTCTTTTTGTCTGCCTTCTCTAGCTCGTCCTTGCGCCTATTTTCGTAGTACTGGGCTGTAGCTAAAATCTGCGCTGACGTGGAAACGGCCCAAGCACTCTCTGAATCTTTCAATTTATTACACAGTTCAGGAAGCAGATTATGTACAAACTTGTCAACAAACAATCTTTGGCCACCCTCAGTAGCCATATCCTGACCACTATGATCGACGAAAGTCTCTTCAAACCTCGTGAAAAAGTCAGACACATTTTCATCTTTCTTCTGCTTGCATGCAGACAACTTGTCCCAATTCACACGCAATTCAGGCATTAAAGTCTTCATATACGTGATAATTCTACCAGGGAGTTCTGCTACTAAAGGCTCAGGTTTAGCACCACCAACTTGTCTAGCATCAGTAGCGGCAATATTCGCCCATGTGTCACCTAGCTCTTGGTCATGATCTGCATGACGAATCTTTCCCCATAAAGGCTGTGGAACAACATTTCCAAACAGCATGTCTACATCGGCTAAATTCATGATACATGAACTGCCAGTCTGTGATAACTCTTTATAATACCCTGCAGGATTTTTGCGAGGATCAGGTAATGTCTGCTTGAGCGCTAAAACTTCGGATCTTTTCCAGGGAACGTGTACCCATACACGCTGGAAATGTGGCGGAATTACTGGATTTGCATTCGCATCGCCTTCCCTCCAAACTGGAGGAACTTCTCTCATGGGATACTGTCGCGCCTTCTTCCTACTTGGCATGTCCTGTTCATACAGTGATCTAGAATTACTTCCTGTACTCCTATAGGACAACAATATTTCTATTGCTTGTTCGACATCGGCATCTACAATCATGCCTTCTGCGAAGATAAATCGTATACGAAGTAATTTAGTCATGTCACGTTCTGGATCATTTCCCCTCACATCTTCGCGGAGATATAGGCACATTTGCTAAAATACATATCTCTGCGTAGAGGCTTCCCACTGACTAAAAACTTCCATAACGGACTGAACATCATACTTTGCAGTATCGGTTACCCATTTACGTGCTAACTCATTCAGCACTTCTCTTTCCTGATAGTCAGGCAGTCGACTTCGCAACTGTCTATGTTCTGTATTGGGGGTCGTTTTAGGCGACCCAAAGAAAGGTGAGAAAAGACCAGTGACAGTGTTCGTCACTCTCTGTCGAACAGAAGGAGAAACTGGTGGAAGGGCAGAAATGCCAGAAACGACAGGCTGATGTAAAGTAGAAGTCGAGGCAGTAGCAGAAAGAGTATCAGGGTAAGCGATTGTAGCAGTAGGCAAAGTTGTAGAAGAGGCAGACGTAGTATATAGCAAAGGCGGCGGTCCTTGAGAGGGCTGCGCCGGAGAAGTAGAGACCAGCTGAAGAGGAGCTGGTGCTTGTGTAAGAACTGGAGTTCGTGCGCCAGGGCGCGGTATAACAAAGCGTTGTGGGGGTGCAGTAACATTTTGTGCATAGGGAGGTGGCGAACTCAGTAAATGGGACATTAAAGGATCATGATCAGATTTCTCCTTGGATTCTTGTCCTTTACTGGGTAGCATTGGGTAGCATTTATCTACCGCTAACTTCTTTATTCTAAGCATTTGTTCGCTCTCCTGTTCTTCCTCATTATCCCTATATGCAACGGCAGCTTGTACCATTGACATACCTCTTTTATTTTTCTTTGCTAATTTCATTTCTTTCTGTTTGGCTTCTTTTCGCCAGAGGCGGAAAGAGTCAAACATCGCCGGCCGGGCTTTCTTCTTGAACAGTTTGACCTCGAGATTATCTAGGATTTCTGTGTCGAAACTACCATATTGAGGCCATTTTAAAACACCATCTTTTCTGGTGTATTTTATCCACACTTCATTATATGTGATGGGGCCTACTCCGTGCTTTACATATAATTCATACGTTGGAGTTCCAATCGGAGGAACCGGACACGAGTCCTCCAATCGGGAGTCCCTTTTATTATAACCAAGACAAAACAAGTTTCCAAGTCTGCTAAAACCAGGCATCTTCGCTCACTAGTCTAGCTTCAAACTTCAAAGGATTATCGATTACGATATTTCTCGTGAATACACGAGTCCTTCGGCTTTGGGGCTTGCAAGTACCAAATCAAAGCGTATCTCAAGGATACCAAAAACTAAGAACAAAACTAAGGACTGGGAGACGCTCCACTTATACTTAACTGAAGTATAGATGATCGAGGACGTCACTAGAAGACTCGTCTATCGTTTCGCTCTACCAAGTATCGATGGGTCCAAAACAGGGCGATAGTCAGGGCAGCAGTCCTTCGTAGCCGTCAGGACGCGGGGAACCTCGCAGCAAAGACCTTCGGAACCACGTCGACATACAGGGGTCGCTGAAGTGGCTGGCCGTCCTCTGGAATTTTCACACAAAGCTCCTCACGAACATCTGGCTTGGACCGACAGTGCTTGATACCGCACCGAACTGGGCGCCAACTGAGGTACCGGGTTTTTAGGAACCCGGCGGTGCCAGGGGAACCACACCCAGAGACCTCTTGGTTCTTCCTGTTCTGGACCACAGAAACACGGAGTCTTCTAGGTGATGTCAAAGATCGAGTTTATTGGTTGAAACCAAGTAACAAGTGTCCTAGAATTACAACAGCACGGGGTGTAAATTCTCAGGAGACTGTTTGTTTTTACAGAACCAGCCTTCTCCTTTTATACAGAAATATTACCTTCGGGCAAGAATTCTTTAGTTTACAGTATGGTCATATACATATTTTCACAACAATAGACACATTCTCGTGTGTCCAGTTTGTGATAGATTACCCAGCCAGGCCCAGAACTCCCATCAGATATTGATGAAACCCCAATAAAATCGGGCACCTCCTCATTGTAAAACCAGCCAAAAAGTGGATACAGGGACAGGTGTGTGTATGATAAGGCGTGGTTTGTATGCGGTAAACGGTTTATGATATGTTGTGCCTTGATGTTAATCTCGCTCAGCCAGTGGGATGGGGGCTGCCCGAACAGGTTTGGCTGGAGGCAGTGAAGGCAGCTCGCCCAGGTCACAGAGGAGTCAGCAAAGGTGGACGTGTCCTTTCAGCTCGAATTCAGCCTTAGTCAATTGACTATGTAAGGGCAATCACAAGATGGATGCCGCTCACAACATGGAACCTCGAGGGTTCAAGACAGAAACTACTGTTTTAGGGTGATTGCATTGCTCGATCATGACGCAAATGCACAGGTACAATGTCCTAATGATTACGGGTCTGCCGATACCAAAATCGTCATGGTGTGATGATATTTTGTGACACGAGTATTGGGCCTCGGTACCATGTCATAGCAGGGTCCAGATTTCTCAGTACCACAAGTTGGTTGCACATCGTCGAAAGGAGTACCTTCATCTCCACTCTCAGATAAAGTTCTAACATTGTCCATTGTGGGATGAAGACGCCGTTCCACTGTTGTGACATACAGTTGGTTGCACCTCGTCAGAGGGGGTGCACAGGAATTATCACAGACTTTAACTTCTGACATCCTTAATGATAGAATCAAGACCCCCGATTCACTGTTCAGACCTGCTGTAGAGCTGTGTAGTCAAGCGACTACAGTCAACCAAGCCCAATAATCATGTGCAACAGGTAGCTACGCAAGCGCAGACTCGGATGTACCTCAATGGTGGGAGTTCTATGAAAACCAAGCAACAAGTAGTATCAGACAACTTCCATTGTGGGATCAAGACAAGGTTCCACTGTTGTGACCTAGTGTAGGTTGCAACTCGTCGAACGGAGTACCGTTATCTCTACTCTCAGATGAAGTTCTAACATCACCCATTGTGGGATCGAGACACCGTTGTTGGGACCTACAGTTAGTTGCACATGGTCAGTGGGGGTACACAAAAATTGTCACAGACTTTAACATCTGACATCCTCAATCATAGATTAAAGACCCTGTTTCACTGTTCGGACCTGCTGTACCACGGTGTAGTCCAGCAACTGCCATCAGCCAACCCCAATGATCATGTGCAGCAGTGAACTACCGAAGCACAGAGTGTGATGCACCTCAGTGGAGGGAGTTCTGTGAAAAGCAAGCAGGAGGTAATATCAGACATCGTCCAATGTGGGATCAAGACACCGTTCCACTGTTGGGACCTAGAGTTGGTTGCACCTGGTCAAAAGGAGTACCTTCATCTCCACTCTCAGATGCAGTTCTAACACCGTCTATTGTGGGATCAAGACACCGTTCCACTGTTGGGACCTAGAGTTGGTTGCACCTGGTCAAAGGGAGTATCTCCATCTCCACTCTCAGATGCAGTTCTAACACCGCCCATTGTGGGATGATCAAGACACCGTTCCACTGTTGGGACCTAGAGTTGGTTGCACCTGTTCGAAGGGAGTACCTTCATCTTCAATCTCACATACAGTTTTAACATCGTCCACTATGGTATCAAAACACCGTTCCACTGTTGGTACCTGTTGGACTACTGTGTTAGTAGTATACAGAGCACGCCATGCTGCTGTCTCAGGCTGGGCGCTGTGTGCCTGTGTCGCGGTAGCCAGCGTTGATCTCAGGAGCCTTCCGAGCTTGCAGACCTCAGCCCAGGACCTTCCGCCGGCACGTGGTGGGCCCTCTTTCACATAATGCAGTAGCGAAAGGTGAACTGTGGGGCATATGTGCGCCGCAGCGGCCATGACGATTTCTGGATACCAGCAGGCTGAGAGCATCATTCATGCAGCCACCTTAGCTCACAGGTTCAACCTCATGGCAGTGTAAGATGAGCAGACCTGGCAGACACGTTCATCATTCCTGAGCAAAGTCACACCCACACAAAAATGCCTTTTATTCATACCCCTACGCTAGCCTTGCGTATGCCGAGCCAGCCCACTACGCTAAAGATTTGGGGGGGAAGGGACACGTATGCGCTATGTTTTCGTAATCTTCCCTACTGACTGTACTATCATGGTTGTGTCCACTGCCTATTTCACTCAATAGACCATAAGTGTATGTTCACATGTACATGTCTGTGCTCTGCATACTCAAGTCTGTCCTGCACATCCGCTCAACACTTTGCATTGTATACTTTTATAATCACTTCCCACCTTTGCACATTCTTTGCTCCCATCTCTCCCCATCCTTTACATTGTGTGTTAGAGGTGCCATGCCATGTTTGGTTTGTATACATGGCTAGCCACGGTCCCCACAGTAGGTACTGTCATCGTATCTGCTAGGTGTACATGTTGTTGTCATGTTGCCGCATTTATTCATGAGCAGTGGTATCTTTCAATTACATATCCCTGTCTTAATGATGAAACAGAACTTTTTCTGAAAGGTGAAAAGTGCGACCACAATGGCACTCATTCGTTACTATCCAAGAATGTCCAACTGCATGAATCTTCTTAGTTTAAAGTCCCCAATATTGCATGCTTTCTTAAAACCACACAAACTCCCACAATCATCCTAACATTCACACAGCCTTCTAACAGCACTTATATGCTTCTCAATAACATGCACTCCTGCAGAATATGAGCTGGCCTTACTGTTTCAAACTTCCTGTGTCAATGTCTATTCCCACCTACACATAACAACATTCAAACTCGGGGGTCCACTACGGACTCAGAGCCCCGGGGACCACCACCTCCCCAGGTGACCTTTGCCCCTGCTTGCAGGGCCGGTCGCTCCACACACCGCGCGGCTCCCCCCCGTGAGTGCCCAGGACCCCTGACCCTTCCGCTGCTACTGTGAGCCCTCAGCTGCTGCCTCACTCCAGCTGAGTGCCTGTCTGCCAGGATTGTTTGAGTGTGATCTGTGGATTACTTAGTGCCAGTTTCTTTGTTTTCTTTTTCCCTGCTTTTGTCCCTGTATTTTTTGCCGTTCTGTGTGCCCGTGACTGTTTCTCGCCACATCTCTCCGTCCCCGCTCCCTGGCGCTGCTCCCCTGCGGCCCGCCCCCTTTTCTCTTCTGTACCCCGCCCATGTCTGCCCATTGGCCACCCCGCTCCCGCCTCCCAGCTGCTCCTCCCTCCCACTTCGCCATTCACACTGTGAGTCTGTGTCCACTCCTACAATCATCCTGACAGAAGCATAAAACAAACAAATGCCTATTGCACACACCCACCAAGAGAAATAGTACAGATTCTGTGCCTTAATAGACACTTAAAGAGATCAAAGTGCAGCTGTCAGAGAGAACACCAATGTCTTTATGTTTCAATCTTCATTTAATATTCATGATAGCCAGCCGACACGTGTTTCGTCGCGTTTGAATTTAATGATTCCGCGACTCATCAGGGCTGGAAGGATACAAACAATATGTATGGAGCATATAACAATACAAAGAATGTACATCTTCATTGTATATGTGATGTGACTTAGTGATGGTCCCGTGGCATTTCAAAAAACTCTGAACAAGGTGACATGAGGCAATTCGAAGTGGAAACTTAAGACAAGACCCCACATACCGTTGTGGGCGAGAACGTGTAAAAGATAGTGCTGTATTTTAATTTCCAAAGTGACATTGTGTGTGAAAAACGTGCCCGAAAATTGAGATGCCCTAAAAAGATTGTGAAGAACAATGGGTATAAGTGCAGTTTTAGACTAGGACATCCTGGTGAGAGTAGTGATATAAAAAAATAATTGCAAAGCAGGTGCCCATTGGGGCATGCCGATCGGAATAGCCAAAACATGAGTATATTCCCCTCATGAAGGAGAACATGTGTGTCCTACCTGAAGGGTTGAGGTGGCGCACTCCAGGTCTGTAAAAATGGATTGAAAACAAGGAAGAAAAAAGGGACACGATATTTAAAACTAGATCGACCCGTATGATCCACCCTGAGTCAAGTGGTGGAAATTACCATTCTTATTCACACATAAGAAAAGATTTTAGGGTGGTTGGTTTAAATTACAAGGAAGAAACTCACCGCTAGGCCGGTAATAGTTCCAACCCGGCCCCGCTTGAGACCAGGTAATCAGAAGTGGGTCCTGATCAGAAGTGGGTCCTGATCACATCTGAGCGTTTCTATGGGTGCCCGTGGCAAAATGAAATAAAAAGAGGAGGGGGAAAGAGGTTAGCTAGATCCGATATAGGACTTTTCAGCTGATATTGTTCTTGGAGGTGACAGCAAGGGTTAGAACAGTATCTCACCTCTAGGAAATTTCGTTTGGTGGTTGTTCGGAAAAAACCACGTAAATTTGTGATGACGTACGTGGCGTTAGGATCTTCAAAATGTACGGAATTTACTAGAAATATAATCAAAGAAATGGGGGTCAAATAGTGAGAGTGGACTAATTGACATATTTGCGGTGTACAAAAAATCAAGAATCAAAAGATCACCGCATGTTCATGATATTACCTCGTGTGTAAGTACGAGGTAATCGCTGCCTTGTGGCACAGAGGGTGTTGGTATTCGGGTGTGAAGGCTCCCTGTTGTTTCCTTTCCCTACAATAAAAATGTGAGCAAACACATAAAAGAGAGCGTAAGTCGTGTGGCTCTCTTGTCTGCGTTCTTTGAAAATGCAAAGAGTAGCTGTCACAGCATCTCTCTTCTAAAAGCGCCGCTGATTTGGCTCTTCCTCGGTATAAGGACTTACCCGGTGCGGGGAGGATTATTCGGAGCGTGTTTTCCGTCGAGTTAAAGATGAGCCTTGTTCCGGGTTCGGACACTTGATCCATTACTCGGAAGCGTTTAAATTCAGTGATTATGTCCTGGATGGAAAAGACTCGAGCGAGAAGTGCTTCTAGTTGATCACGATAATCGTTGTTTCGTGTACGATGAACTATTTAGTGGTGCGTGTCAACTGTGAAAACATATTTTATCTGTATGACACTGTTGAAAATGGTGCAAGGTGCATTGAGTAGTAAGGAATTGGTGATTTTCATGCAGTGCATAATACATGTTTATAACAAGACGTGGTGTGCAGAAATGCACATACCCAAATGATGGTCACATTTTTGCATGCGGTAAGTAATACAGCATGCAAGACAATTCCCCATTCAAACTGAAATATCAGAAACAATGCAAGGCAACTTTATGCACGAATTGCGTGCATTTTTGTATGACAATATGGATGTTGATAGTAAATCATAACAATCACAATAATAATTTTCAACAGGTCACGGTAGTGTGGCTGATGAGAGCAATTGTTTTTGTCTCTTTCGTGACAGTATTATTAAAACTAAGGACCGTGGTCAATAACATTGGGTCATCTTTTAAGAAAAATATCTCATGGAAGTCTCATTGAGTAAATAACATTATAGGTCAATCATCTTGAAAGACCACAATCGTAATCGGACACAGATGGATTGAGTACCTTTCCATTTGACATGAGGGAAGATTTTTCTGTTTAAGCACAATAGTGCAGACAGTATTCAAATGCGATGTTCATTTCCAAAAACACCCTAGCCCTGTTTGGAAACACACAAGTTTATTATATACATATGGCAAGAGTGGTAGTATTTCAGTTAGTCGCCTAAAAAGTACTGGAGCTCTTGGTCAAAATTGAGGCCCAGTTCTACCGTACGTAGGCGCAAAATCCACATAGCTTCTAGGCGCCTCAACTTAAGCTCTCTGTTACCACCCCAAATTCTTGGTTGTACAGTATCAATTCCAAAGAAAGTTACTCTCTTGTCCATCATTTGTTCCTGGCATGCGGCCGCATGCAGTGCCACTGGATATTTAGGATCTTGTTTTTGAAAAGCCCTCATGTATTCGGCTATTCTGTCCTTGAGTGGTCGAATTGTGCTGCCTACATATACTTTCTTGCAGATGCATTCGATGATGTAAACTACAAACCTTGTTGTGCAGTTTATGTTGGTCCTAATGGTGTAAAGTTCCCCTTTGGTACCTTGAAATTGTTGCGTGTTGTGTTTTGCTCAACTGCAAAAACAACAAGTGATGGACTGAATGTGGATCAATGTCACACACTCCCCCAGTCAAAAGATCTGGGCCCAAATCCATCGTTTTTTTGCACTCCACACCACCCTGGGTTAGACAATGGCGATATGCAAATCAGCTCTGACCCTGTTGCCCCATGGGAACAGTCCAGTCCGAACTACAAAAGCCATGTCCTTCCCAGAACGGAATCAAGCATCCGAGGACCGGACCGGTTTCGAGGTAACACCTCTCTTCAGCCCGGCTAGCTTGACTCCAAGTGGTGTGGAGTGCCTGGGACCCACGTCTGGGCATCCCCAGCGCACTTAGGGCGGCAATTGCAAAAACAACAAGTGATGGACTGAATGTGGATCAATGTCACACACTCCCCCAGTCAAAAGATCTGGGCCCAAATCCATCGTTTTTTTGCACTCCACACCACCCTGGGTTAGACAATGGCGATATGCAAATCAGCTCTGACCCTGTTGCCCCATGGGAACAGTCCAGTCCGAACTACAAAAGCCATGTCCTTCCCAGAACGGAATCAAGCATCCGAGGACCGGACCGGTTTCGAGGTAACACCTCTCTTCAGCCCGGCTAGCTTGACTCCAAGTGGTGTGGAGTGCCTGGGACCCACGTCTGGGCATCCCCAGCGCACTTAGGGCGGCAATTGCAAAAACAACAAGTGATGGACTGAATGTGGATCAATGTCACACACTCCCCCAGTCAAAAGATCTGGGCTCAACGGCACATGGAGCAGAAACCGCATTTGTAGAATCTCACACTACGTGTTGTCAGCCATGTAGTGGCCACGGCGCCCCTGGGAATAGTGGGACTTAGTCTATTCTTGAGGGTTATACCCCTCCTGAAGGTGATCTGTGGGTGTTCTGCAATGTATTCCTGAATGCCTTTGTCTGCTTTAAGTATGCCCCAGTGTCTGGCAAAGCTCTTACGAATGAATTGGTGTTGACTGTTAAAGTCTGTGATAATTTTTGGGCAGGGTCTTTCTGTGTTCTGGTTTCGATCTTGAGTGTATCTGTTCTTTTGATTTTCTTGATCCTTCTTGTGGCTTTACTAAGTGTATCTTCTGTGTAGCCTTTCTTTCTGAATCGTTCCTGCATTTCCCTCAAGTTATTAGTGAAATCTGTGTCCTCATTGCAGTTTCTGCGTGCTCTTAAAAATTCTCCATAAGGATTTGTGTTGATCTGGTGTGGTTGGTGGGAGCTTGTGGTGTGTAAAATCGCATTGCACGCAGTGCTCTTCCTATAAACTCTACTCTGTAGATTATCATTTTTGACAACAATTTCTAGGTCCAGAAATTCTACCCTGGCCAGACTTGACTCCATAGTGAAACTCATCTCCCAGGTGTTATGGTTGAGGTACTTGTGAAATTCGGTCAAATGTTCCTGTGTGCCAGACCAGATAAGAAAGCAATCATCGATATATCTTCCCCAAAAAGACTAGAGTCTTTGAAGTTGGCGCCTTTGGGTCCCCAATTTAAGTCTGTTTCTAATGCGCCCATGAACAAATTAGCGAATGAAGGGGAAAATTTCGAGCCCATGGCTACACCTTTAGTTTGTCTATACCATGAGTTATCGAACATGAAGAAATTGTTTTTCAGAATGAGTTCCATCATGGAAACAAGCATGTTAGTATGTTGCCACATAATGGCTGGTCTATTGTGTAACATCTTAGTTATTAACTTCATGCCCAGATCCGGGTTGATGCTGGTGTATAGTGCTACAACATCTAATGTGGCTAGAATGTTTCCTGATTGCCATTGTATGTCAGAGAGTGTGTTTAGTATGTGTTTTGTGTCTTGGATAAAAGACGGCAGGTTGCGTACTAGAGGTCCTAAGAATAGATCCACATACTCTGCCAGCCTTTCTGTGGGGCCACCTATGCCGGATATTATGGGTCGGTCCGGGGGGAAGGGGAGATGTTTGTGTACCTTTGGCAATGTATACATCCAGGGATAGGAAGGTCTAAAAACCTTAAGGTAAAAGTATTCGTCCTCATTGATTAACCCTCCCTCCTTCCACAAGCCCAGAAGTTTGTTGATCTCAGTGGTAAGTGAAGCCATGGGGTTGTGGTCTATCTTTTCATAACAAGCAGTATCTTGTAGTTGATCCAAAATTTCATTGTGGCAGTCCTTTCTATCAATGACCACCACGTTACTGCCCTTGTCAGCGTCCCTGATAATGATATTATGGTCTTTAGTGAGATCGTTTAGAGCTCTCCTTTCCCCTGCCGTTAGATTATCCTTATATTTAAAGGTATCTAGATCTTTCTTGTTATCCAGTTTCTCAAAGTCTTCTAGAACTCTTTTGTAAAAATTGTCAATGGAGTTTCCTCCTGGTAATGTCGGAATCCATTTGGATTTCGATTTAAGTCCACTCACGATGCTAAAGTCTGATTCAATATTCAGTTCCTCCAGTAACCTTTGTATATCATATGTGTTTGTTCTAGATCTGTGAGAGAGAGTAAGAGCTTGGTCGCTTGTATGTCGTTAATGGATAGAACACCAGATTCAAACTTAGTCGGGAGGTTTTTAGATGCTTTATTAGAGTTTCTGTTATTTGCAAAATGTTTTTTGAGTTTTAAACTACGTACAAACTTAAACAAATCAATTTTCAATTTACAAATATCAGTAGTTGCAAAAGGATTGTAGTTGAGGCCTTTGCTGAGAAGGGATATCATATTGGGGGTGAGGGTTTTAGATGAGAGGTTGATAACCTGTACTTCTCCCTCGCATCTGTCTGTTACTTCTAGGTAGGGCCCGATCTGAGTTTCTTTTTGTATCCCTCTATGTTCCCCCTTCTGCCCCTGCGGGTTTTTGATCTGGGATTCAATTGCCCCTTCTGATCCGTTGTATTTCGCATAAAAAAGGAGACTTGTCCTGTCCTGCATTGTCTGGTTGTTCAGTCTCATTCTCACTGATGCTGACCGTACTCAGCAACGAATTACTGGATGAGACCGAGTTGGGTCCAGCCTCATTTAGCCTACTCTTACCTTGGTGTACGGTTTTGTTTATCATGTAATCATATTTTTTTGCATATGTAAATATCCTACCCTCAGTGTAGTCAGCTTCATCCTGACAGAAGCATGTCCTTATCTAATCTCTCTACTAAAACATAAGTATTCATAAGCTCACCTTGCTGCCAACGACTAGCACTCTAGGTACCCAGTCACTGTCTATGCACATGCACAATGGCTCAGGCATCGAGACAAGCAGTGGTACAATCAAATGTGCACAATGTATGCTGTCCCCATACCCCCTGCAGACTACTGAGTCAGTCCTGCAAAAATCCAGGTAATAGTCATGCTTGTCTGGATCAACACTGTAAGTCTATGTCCACTCCTACAATCATCCTGACAGAAACATGTCCTTATCTAATCACTCTGCTAAAAAATAAGTACGTATAAACTCACCTTGCTGCCAACTGCTAGCACTCTAAGAACCCAGTCACTGTCTATGCACATGCACAATGGCTCAGGCATTGAGACAAGCAGTGGTACAGTCAAATGTGCACAATGTATGCGGTCCTGTTAGCCCCTGCAGAATACTGAGTCAGTCCTGAAAAAATCCAGGTAATAGTCATGCTTGTCTGGACTCACACAGTGAGTATGTGTGCACTCCTACAATTATCCTGACAGAAGCATGTTCTTATCTAATCACTCTGCTAAAACAAAAGTTCTATAAACTCAGCTTACTGTCAACTACTAGCACTCTAGGTACCCAGTCACTGTCTATGAACTTGCACAATGACTCAGACATTGAGACAAGCAGTTGTACAATCAAATATGCACAATGTATGCGGTCCTCTAACCCCTTGCAAACTACCGAGTTAGTCCTGCAAACATCCAGGTAATAATACTGCTTGTCTGGAATCACACTGTGAGAATGTGTCCACTCCTACAATCATCCTGAGAGTAGCATCGGATTGCTGTGTACTGCGGGAGCCTGAGGAGACCTTTTGCCTGCCACTGGATCTCTGCCTATCACCGGAACCTTCAGCGACTTGCCGGACCCGCTGCGCGGGTCCCGGTGCGCCCGTGGACACCCTGTGTGGCGCTGGTGGGGAGCCCCACACTGAAAAACTTACTTGTCCACCGGCAGGGCTGCGAGCAGCCTAGCAGGGACTCCATTGTCCAGGAGTCCCTGCGTGTTTCACCTGTGGCCGCTCTCCCTGCCGGCAACGCCCCCTGCTTGCAGGATTAAAGTGCAGCGTCTCCTTTGTGAAGCGGGAAACCTCTTCGGATTGCTGTGTACTGCGGGAGCCTGAGGAGACCTTTTGCCTGCCACTGGATCTCTGCCTATCACCGGAACCTTCAGCGACTTGCCGGACCCGCTGCGCGGGTCCCGGTGCGCCCGTGGACACCCTGTGTGGCACTGGTGGGGAGCCCCACACTGAAAAACTTACTAGTCCACCGGCAGGGCTGCGAGCAGCCTAGCAGGGACTCCATTGTCCAGGAGTCCCTGCGTGTTTCACCTGTGGCCGCTCTCCCTGCCGGCAACGCCCCCTGCTTGCAGGATTAAAGTGCAGCGTCTCCTTTGAGAAGCGGAAAACCTCTTCGGATTGCTGTGTACTGCGGGAGCCTGAGGAGACCTTTTGCCTGCCACTGGATCTCTGCCTATCACCGGAACCTTCAGCGACTTGCCGGACCCGCTGCGCGGGTCCCGCTGCGCCCGTGGACACCCTGTGTGGCGCTGGTGGGGAGCCCCACACTGAAAAACGTACTTGTCCACCGGCAGGGCTGCGAGCAGCCTAGCAGGGACTCCATTGTCCAGGAGTCCCTGCGTGTTTCACCTGTGGCCGCTCTCCCTGCCGGCAACGCCCCCTGCTTGCAGGATTAAAGTGCAGCGTCTCCTTTGTGAAGCGGGAAACCTCTTCGGATTGCTGTGTACTGCGGGAGCCTGAGGAGACCTTTTGCCTGCCACTGGATCTCTGCCTATCACCGGAACCTTCAGCGACTTGCCGGACCCGCTGCGCGGGTCCCGCTGCGCCCGTGGACACCCTGTGTGGCGCTGGTGGGGAGCCCCACACTGAAAAACGTACTTGTCCACCGGCAGGGCTGCGAGCAGCCTAGCAGGGACTCCATTGTCCAGGAGTCCCTGTGTGTTTCACCTGTGGCCGCTCTCCCTGCCGGCAACGCCCCCTGCCCTCCACTATATCTTAGGGCGGAGCATCCACTGCGCGGAAGCGCGCGGGAGCGACCGGGGCGAAGACCGGGCAAAGAGCGGGCCGTTTGAGGCCGTTCGAGTATGGCAGAGTCCGGCCCGGGCCCACCCCCCCTGGCCGTTCTGGAAGCACACAAGGTAGGCGGTGGCCCATAACATATTAACCTTTGCCTTTTGGTTTTGCAAGAACGGATCAAAAATAACCGTGAGATCCTTCATCCCGCCTACACTCTATAATGCCTTTAAGATCAGGAAAAGAACGAACAGTCCAAATTCACACCACCAAGGGAGTCGTATCAGGCCCCCTTGATGCCTTCATCACACGGGCCACGGGGATATTGGAGAAGGAAATTGCCATGGTCGAAAAAAGACTCTCGCTTGATCTTATCAGCGGAAAGCGCTCATCGTTGGGGGGACTAGCCAACATTACTAGCCCCGTACCACATGCCGCTTTTAACTGTGTCCAAACCTCTTCTACGGACGCTATCGTCCATTTAGAAAGCGTGGGGGTGAGCCCGACTGTCCCTACCCTGGTGGAAGATGGGTATACCACGGATGACTCACAAGCTAGCCAGGGGGATGATTTACAGACTAGCGGGGGACTTGATCCTAGCCAGATATCTGGATACCTTCCCCTTAATGTCTCTAACACTGCGGCCACTGGTGATTCTTCGATCATAAATACTGACCTCAATAACAAAAAGAGAAAGCAAGATTCTAGATTGTCGGGGGGGAGAGAACAAAAGATCCCAAAAATAAATGATGCCTCAGATAAAGGGATACAGGGCTCTGAGTTTCCATCTGACACACAAAATCCCTCTGTGTTTTCTAATATGCTGTGCCCTTCCCTTACTACATTGGGCTCTTCAAATACCTGCCCTATGTGCCTTAACAGTGACGAAATACTGTTAGTTAAAATGGAGGCCATGTTCAAAACATTATTACTACCTGTTTTGGAGCGGGCAAGGCTAATGTCTTCAAAAATGGACAGCATGGAGGCTACAATTAACTCAAACCATGCCATGCTACAAAAACTACCCAGCACTAGCCATACTGGAGCTAGCAAACCACAGACAGCCCCAAAAAACTTAGTCAGTAATAATTTGGCAACGAGCAACTCAGCCCATACCAAAACATCAAGGCCAAATACCAATACACTCATAGGGGGGGAGAAACAAAAAGCCACATCCTCAAAACCAGCCACGAGTACCGTAACACAAGTACCCAAGACAAAGGTCATGGACAAACACAACTCCTGTGGGCAACAAAGTACGGGGCCATCTCAACAAGTTAAAACAAACCCTGCCCCCCCCGTCCACATAGAGATATTGCTGGCCTAGGCACTAACACCAACCATAGAGAGGGGAGTCACAAAAGATTTACCACCCCTTGCGCTGATTTACCGGTCGAAGCAACTCAACACACAATAGTTTTGACAGGTGTTGCTCCACTAAAACCTGGCAGTAAGGAGTCATACGGGGATCTCCGCAACAAAGTAATTTTCTGGTTAAATAAAAACCGACCTTTACCCCCCTCCTCTCCTACTGAGATATTATTTGTTAGAAGAGTGGATTGGGTGGGTCACGGGACCAAGGATCTGGAGGGAGATTGTATCCTGATCTCGTTTAAGGACCCATGGGTGGTAGATACCATCCGAAGAGAAGCCAGATTTGCTAGACAGGGGGATGTGCAAACTTTGGGCCTATCGTACTTTTACCCTCATAGGCAAAGACCCATCCCACCACATCCCACCCTCCGTCAGGCCCCAGCTATAAGACATCCCTTGGCATTAACCCCTCTTGACCGCCAACGCCCATTCCTCTTTAATCACTTTGGCCCCCTCTCCGACCTTGAGGCCATAGATTGACTTCACACATCACCTAGTGAGTCTTACCCCGCCAAAGTAGCTGGCTATGAGACAATGGGGTGTAGTATGGAGACCCTGCATTCCATTGATAACTTAGATGCAGTTGGGGGAGGCCTAGAGACTTGGGCGTTTAATCTATCTGTATTTAGTGATGATCAAGAGGCTAGGATAAATGTTGACTCCATGGGTAATGCCAAGCTTACGGAGAATAAGAAGGATAGGGGGCATAATCTGGCACCTACCCTAGCTTCACCTTTGCAACCTCTTCCTGTGGTTCCAATCTTTGGCAATCCGAAAATCTTATCTTGGAACATCGCAGGAATCAAGGCCCGCATGTCCTCTGCAGATTGGCTGGAATTCGTAGATACATTTGATATTATTCTGCTCCAAGAAACTTGGGCAACTGATCCAGTCTTCAAGCTGGGCTATGCTAATTTCTCTAAACCTGCGGTTAAAGGGGGCAAAGGGCGTGCCTCAGGAGGACTAACGATCTGGGTGAAGCAGTCATTGGGCCTTTATCCAACAGAGCTACCTGTACAGCACCCGGACCGTCTTTTAATTAAACTGAGTAAGGCTAATCAACGGGACCTGTACATCTTCAACATATATGCCAGAGGCATGCCTGGCGGCCGTAGTCCGCCATTGCTGAACACTATCGACCAAAAACTTGGTGAAATGGCCAGTGGGAATGTCATCATCTTAGCTGGAGACCTAAACTGCACCATAGAGCCATTGTCTGATATGGGGGACAGCTGGAGCTCGGCTGCGGATGCTGCTTGGGACATTCCTGACCTAATAGTTGATAAAAGGGCTAAGGCAACTGAGGCGGCAGTGAACTGGATGGCTCTTTGCCTAAACAGGGGATTCCGAGCTTGTAATGGCCGCACAAGTTCGGATAAAGAAGCCAAATGTACTTTCGATAATGGCCTTAGGCAGAGCCGCATTGACTATGTCTTGTTAAAACTGGAATATTGGTCCTCACTAGTAGACATGGTAGTAATACAGCGCCCGGAAAGTGACCATAATCCGCTGTTATTATCTTTGAAATTGCCAGATGTAAAGAGACTAGAGGAGCCCACCACCTCACAAACAGGGGATGTTTTGTTAACCAATGACAGGAGGAGGTTGAAATGGTCCCAGGTTATTGAGGATAAATCCCTATGGGACAATGTTAACACAATGGCCATTAATGTGTATAATGAGATGTTAAATATTGATTTGCTGGGGGGAAGTCCGGGCTTGGCAAACAATGTTATTAATCTCCATATTAGCTGTTTTGACCACTTAAAGTCCCTACTTTCCCTCCCTTGCCGGAGTATCTCCACCAAAGCCAATCCCCTCCCACAGAAATGGTATAACAAAAAATGTAGGGAGGCACATTCTGTTCTTATTAAAGCCATTAAATCTCAGGACATGGTCACAGTTAAGGCGGCTAGGCTTCACTATAGAAAAACCCAGTGGAAATACAAACGGGAGTGGGAGGTCAGGTTTTGGTCAGATCTCTTGGATGCCTCCACCTCAAACAATCAGAAAAAGTTTTGGGATCGAGTTAAGTGGGGGAGGGATCCGGACTCGAGTACCCCGACTAACCATGTACCCCTAGAGGACTGGGTAACTTTCTATTCTGCTCAATTCAGAGCCGATAGCTCCAAAGCCTTAAAATCCTCGGGCAGGACTCCCCCGACACATATCCACGGGGAGAAACTTATTTTCTTAGTATCAGAGGCCGAGCTGGCCTTGGATCTGACCCTGCGAGGGAAAGCTCCGGGCATGGATCTCATACCAGCGGACTTATTTAAATCCAATCCAGCCCTGTGGCTTCCTTACATAACTATGACCGCTAACTCATTAGCTAAAGGAGCCACGATCCCAAAATCATGGAAGGGGGCAGAGATAATTCCAATATTTAAAAAAGGCGATAGGTCCAAGCCAGGGAATTACTGCCCTATCAGCCTCATTGATTCCATACAAAAAATCATCGCACGTATGGTCCTGGGACGGGTTCAGGGCTGGATCGAATCAGAGGACATACTATATCCCATGCAGGCGGGCTTTAGATCGGGAATAAGCACCATAGATCAGGTGTTTAGATTCTGCCTGATCTATTGGAAAGTGGTCTTGCTTGGCGGCGGTACCATCTTCGCCGCATTCATTGACCTAAAATCCGCCTTCGATTTAGTGCCAAGGGACAAACTGTGGGGAGTGATGGAAAACCTAGGATGTCCACCAGAACTACTTGACCTCATAGTTAAATTCCATGAGGATAATTATGCGAGGGTGAGGTGGGGAGCCCAGGGACAAGTGACGGAAACATTTTCCGTAACTAGAGGTGTCCGTCAGGGGTGTGTCCTGGCGCCAACACTTTTCCTTTTATTCATCGACCAAGTGGTGAAATTTTTCATGGACACCCCCACTGATGCCCCAATGCTGGCTGGGACGAGATTTTCATTGCTCATCTTCGCCGATGACACCCTACTCCTCTCCAGAACACGTAGCGGCCTGCAGCGGGCATTGGACCGCTTTGAGGAGTTCTGTGCCATTAACAATCTTGCGGTGAACGTGGGCAAAACAAAGTTCATGGTGTTCTCAAGAAACCATCCTGTCCGGAGCTCCGCGAGGTTGAATGGGGTTAATCTCGAGCAAGTCGAGACCATGACCTACCTGGGGGTCACTCTTGACAGCCGCTTGAGATGGAAAGATCAAATTAACACTCAATTTCTCAAGCTTGCACGGTTATCGGGCTGTCTCATAAAAGAGCAAAAGAGATCCACCACCAAGCGGGTTCTCCCAGCTCTCAAGATCTATGACGCCAAAATTACTACCGCTATTCTATATGGCGCAGATCTTTGGGGCTATATGGATCTCCTCAACCTCTTTAAAACCCAATGTAAGTTCCTACGGAACCTAGTAGGTCTACCGCAGTCGACTCCAAAAATCCCCCTTTGCCTGGATCTGGGCTGCCCTCCGATCAACGAGATGGCCAGATTCAGGTTGGTCGCGCTTTGGAGGCAAATATGGACCTCACCTGACCTGTCTCTTTTTGCAAAAGAACTAGCAGAAGTCAGGTCAATCAGTGGATCTGGAAAAATCCCATGGCTCAAAGCTGTAAAAACCATACTCATTGACATGGGCTTAGAACAACGTTGGATATCCCATCTATCCAATGCTTTCCCCTCTAAACAGGAGTTTAAAACTTTGTATTGGGCTTCGGTTCGACTAAATCGAGTCTCACTTTCCAGCAATGCCAGTCTCACGGGCAGGTTTCTAACATCCAAGCTGGACCTGTCCCGTGAGCCCTATTGGGATATTATATCCAAACCGCTGGACAAAAAACTGTACCATCAGTTTAGAGTGGGTGCTTTGCCATTGAATACCTTTGTAAACAAATGGTCTATAGGGGTATCGATTTTCTGTAAAGGCTGCCCGGGACAGAAAGAATCAGAGGGTCATTTCCTTTTTGCTTGCCCCAGTTATTCAGTGCCGCGAAAGAAATGGTTAAAACCTCTGTTCCAGCGTTTACCATTTAGAAAATCTGCCGAAGCTATCCGGGTGCTTAAGACTAATACTTCTGAGGTCTTTGTAGTAAGTTTAGCTAAATTTCTGGGCTGGGCTTGGCTTATAAGGTCAAAACATATGTCAAAGCCACCAGAGCCCGCACATAGCGCCCTATAAAGTGTCATATCCTGATTACTGGTTAAAATTTCTGCTTATTATTATCTCCACTCTTTGCACTTAAAGCATGAATTGGTTTCCTATAGATCGTCATGATTCGAAATGTATTATTAAAACTTCATGTTCTTAAATCAGGTTTCTATTCCCAGATGTTTAATACTTTTTCTCTTAATCTTTTTAAAAAGTCTACTCATTAAGTTTTTATTGTATGGTTTAGATGGCTTGTTTCAAATGTACACAGTTTTTGCTCACTAATGTTTTGCATTTTTTTCTTTGCAAAAATCTTTTAAAATGTGTTGTTTGTTTTATTAATGTATTATATTGTGTCTTTTATGATTTGTTAAAAATCGAAATAAAGACTTGAAACCTGAACCTGAGCATGTCCTAATCGAATCACTCTGCTGAAACATAAGCGCTTATAAACTTATCCTGCTGTCAACTACTAGCACTATCGGTACCCAGTCACTGTCTATGTACTTGCAGAATTACTCAGGCATTGAGACAAGCAGTGGCACAATCAAATGTGCACAATGTTTCTGGTCCCCTAACCCCTTGCAGACTACAGAATCAGTCCTGCAAAATTCCAGGTAATAGTCATGCTTGTCTGGAATCTCACTGTGAGTTGGTGTCCGCCCCTACAATCATCCTGACAGAAGCATTTTCTTATCTAATCAATCTGCTGAAACATAAGCGCTTATAAACGTATCCTGCTGTCAACTACTAGCACTATAGGTACCCAGTCACTGTGTATGTACTTGCACAATGACTCAGGCATTGAGACAAGAAGTGGCACAATCAAATGTGCACAATGTATGCAGTCCCCTGCCCCCTGCAGACTACTGAGTCAGTCCTGCAAAAATCCAGGTACTAGTAATGCTTGTCTGGAATCACACTGTGAGTTTGTGTCCACTCCAACACTCATCCTGACTGAAGCATGTCCCTTTTTCATCACTATGTTAAAACATAAGAACTTATAAACTAAACTTGCTGTGAACTACTAGCACTCTAGATACCCAGTCACTGTGTATGCACTTGCACAATGACTCAGGCATTGAGACAAGCAGTGGTACTATCAAATGTGCACAATGTATGCTCTCCCTTAACACTTTGCAGACTACTGAGTCAGATCTGCAAAAATCCAGGTAATAGTCATGCAAATCAGGAATCACACTGTGAGTCTGTGTCCACTTCTACAATCATCCTGACAGAATCATGTCCTTATCTAATCACTTTGCTAAAACATAAGTACTTATAAACTTGCTGTCAACTACTAGCAGTCCAAGAACCCATTCACTGTCTATGCACTTGCACAATGACTAAGGCATTGAGACAAGCAGTGGTACAGTCAAATGTGCACAATGTATGCGGTCCTGTAAGTCCCTACAGACTACTGAGTCAGTCCTGCAAAAATCCAGGTAATAGTCATGCTTGTCTGGAATCACACTGTGAGTCTGTGTGCAGTCCTACAAGCATCCTGACAGAAGCATGTCCTTATCTAATCACTCTGCTAAAACATATGTACTTATAAACTCAACTTGCTGTAAACTACTAGCATTCTAGTTACCCAGTCACTGTCTATGCACTTGCAGAATAACTCAGGCATTGAGACAAGCAGTGGTACAATCAAATGTGCACAATGTATTCGGTTCCCTAACCCTTTGCAGACTACTAAGCCAGTTCTGCTAAAATCCAGGTAATAGGCATGCAAGTCAGGAATCACACTGTGAATCTGTGTCCACTCCTACAATCAACCTGACAGAAGTATCCCCCAGATGCATCAAGCACCCACTGTGCGAATTCTAAATAGCGAAAAATACCGAATCGCTATCTAGAATTCGCAGAATGGCATGCATCATCAAAATCGCTAATCAAGTGCGATTCGCAATCGCCCGTAATCGCCGTATGCGAATTACCCAAAATCACAATTAAATTGCAGAATCAGCTGTTTCCCAACCCTAAATTGCGATTTCGCAAATACCGAAATTGCTAATAGCGATCTCGCAGATTGCGAGATCTCAAAAACGGGAAGTCGCTTTTTGAGCACAATAATGACATTACAACCAGGAAGTATTTGGAATACAGAGCTGGATAGAGGAGGAGGCACAGAACTGAGCTCCAGGAGACACACCCTGTAGTCCCAAACCAGGACACACATTGAGACCAGAATATCCCAGGATGCAGCAGGACCCAGTGAAACTGGCAGGTCGCGGAAAATCAGGTTTTTGGAACAAGAGCTGGAGTACCTGATAGAGGGAGTCAGCAGGGACAATGACAAGCTTTTTGGAAAGCTTTCCCGGAAGGTGCCCGAGGCTGACAAAAGGCGCATCTGGCAGCGCATCAGGGCAAAGGTCAACGGCATAGGAGTGACACAGCGGTCAATCAATGACCTCAAGAAGAGGTGGTACGACCTCAGAGGCCGTGCCAAGGAGCGCATTGTGGAGAGGCTGGGGGAGAGACTGGCCACGGTAAGAGGAGACTCCACAGTTCCCGTAAACACACCCTTGAAGGACTTGGTGGAGGACACCATCAACCATGCAGCCTGCGTGGGGGTCACTGAGCTGGACACCTCCCGTGCCACACACCAATCACAAGGTAAGAGCCATGCAACTGCGAACCCGTCCCCTAACAATGCCCATGCCCCCAGTGCAAGCCATATTGCTAACCCCAGTAATGCAGTCCCTGCCCATCCCAAACGCACATTTGCATTGTGGGACTGTAGTGTGACAATGCGCCCTGATATCCACATACAGCCAGAACAGTCAAGTGAAACATACCCCTAAAGCCAGTCAGGGAATGCAAGCCTGCATGCATGCTGCTACATCCCAGGTGCCGGAATCATATCAATAATCATGCACTCATTCACATCACAGGTGCTGCAGATGCTGAGACCTCAGATAGCGAGGCACTCCATATCGCGGAGACTCCAGATGAGACGGAGGGAGAGAGCCATACAGCCCCAGCACTTGGACCGTCGTAATGCACCTGCACCTGCACCAGTACCAGCACCTTCCAAAACGCATAGGGCCACCCCTGCAGCCACAGGAGGAGTTTAACCACCGCAGGCATCACTCATGGCAGTGGATCAGACCCCACCACCACCCAGGAGGCGGACACGCCCGCCAGCCACTGTGCGGTTCCAGGCAAGCGGCCGGTTGAGGCAGCAGCGCTCCGTGGCCACACGACCAGACAGGGAGCAACAGGCCCAAGATCTAGGGCTAGGAACTGAAGCCCGGATGCTAGCTGTGTACCGCAAGAAGGCACAGCACATGGCAGCCATGCAGCTGCAGCTGTACAAAACTGCACGCAATATCAACCAGCTGACAGAAAGTGTGCAGGAGCTAACGGCTGCAGTGAGAGAAAACAACCAACTGATGGTGGCGCAGCAGGACATCACCCGCCGACGCCACCGCCAGCTGCTGACCCGGCTATCTGCCTATACCCGGTTGAACCACCTGATTGGGAAAGCCACATCACAACTGTCGCGCAGGTCACTGGCCATGCAGCTACAAATGGTACAATGCTGCCAAGATGTAGCAAGGGCCCTGGAGCAGGTTTCCACCGCAGTTGAGAATCAACAGGTGTACAGCCATGGCCATGCAAGGGGGGGTGATGATGCCAATGAGGGCACATTGAGCCTGAGTAGCCTGTCTGTGCGGTGCTACCAGAAAGACGCCGCAGTTCCAGGCCCAGTGCTGCATCACGGCCGGACACTCCCAACTTGGAGTTGGAGAGGCGACAGGGTGCGTCCGGCAGGAGGCGCCAGTGACTGACTAAACATTACCGGCAGTGCCATGGTGATGTAACCATGCACGCCTGCTCTGGATACAAGAGCCTGTAAGACGCAATACAGTTGTAATAATTGCTGATGATTTCAAGCACTTCTAGAGTTTGTTGAACATAAAAATAAAAATGTATTTTGAACACAAATCTGCCTCATGTCATTAATTCATGTGGCATGCATGAGTGCGTGCAGTGCTGTGTGAGGGGTATGGGTACACTAGAAATAGTTCAGTGTGATGTTGTTACGGCGCCTGTGTCCTTCAGCAGGATTCTCCCCACGTGCATTATGTACATGTGCAGGTGGCAGGTTGTCCCCCTCCGACTCACTACCAGACACCTCAACAAGTATCCTCCGCCCTGGTGGCAATATTGTGGAGTATGGCACACACGGCAACGATGCGGCAGCAGACCTCAGGCTGGTATTTGAGGGCCCCGCCAGTCTTGTGGAGGATGCGGAATTGACTCTTTAACATGCCAAATGTCCGCTCAATTACATTTCTTGTGTGTATGTGCGCAGCATTGTAACGCCTTTCCTGTGGTTTAGCAGGATTGAGGTATGGTGTGAGGAGGTATTCATGGAGGCCCTAGGCGCTGTCACCTGAAGGATAGGAGCAGAGGGTCAGTGCCTGTCATGCGCGGCTACATGGTCTTGACATACTGTATGTGGGCATGTGTACTTACCTAGGAGATGTCCTTCGCCAAAGTCACCCCTGGCCAAGCGGGTCTGTATGCCGCTGTGCCGGAAGATGAACGAATCATGCGTGCTCCCTGGGTATTGTGCCACAATGACTGTGATGATGGTTTTCGCATTGCAGACCATCTGGATGTTGAGGGAGTGGTATGACTTGCGGTTCCGGTACATGTATTCGGTCTCAGCGGGTGGACAGATGTGAATGTGGGTGCAGTCAATGCAGTCAATTACATGGGGGATATGGGCGGTGTGATAGAAGTCCAGTTTAGTTTGCGTTAAGTCCTGTTGGGTTATTGGGAAGGTGATGTAGTGGTGGATCCGGCTCAGCATGGCATCTAGGAAACTCTGTAGGCAGCGTGACAGGGTACTCTGTGATATAGCCCCTGCATATGCAACTATCTCCTGGAAGCTTCCGTAGGCCAGGAGGTGTAGGCAGCACAAGACCTGGACATGGGTGGGCACCGCATTGGTCCTCCGTGTTGGGTGCTGCATCAGGGGGTCAAGGTCTCTGATGAGCTTCTTTATCATTGCCCCATTGAGCCTGTATTTTGAGTAGATCTCCTCTTCAGTCTGTCCCAGGAGTGTAATCCGCAGCCGGAAGATGCGCTCCTGGTTCCTGCGTCGGTTCTGGGCAGCAGCCTGGAGCCTCAGCCACCTTGCCACGATATAGAGACCTGGCATTGTGACTTTCCTCATGCTCCCACTGAGTCTCCTTAAGTGTGTTTGGTGTACCCTGCACCTGATTCTTGTTTGCAATTTTGTCTGTTTTTTCACAATTGGACTTCATAGTTACCACCTGGTTTAACTTCTCCTTAAATTGCGAGTCGTTATTTGCGAATTTGTTTTTTTTTTGCAAATTGCGATATATGATGAATTTGAATTTGCGATTTTATTTGCGAATTCGCAATATGATTGCGAATTCGCAATATATTTGCGAATACGCAATGTTTTTCGCAGAAAATGTGGGTAATCACTGTTAAGGAATCGCAATGTGGGTTTACAAATTGATTTGCGATTGTTTGTTTTGCGAATTCGCTATTTGCTGCTTTTGTAGTTGATGAATTGCGGGTGCGGAAATTGCAATTGCAATCGCTGTTTCGCAGCAATTGCGATCGCAATTTCGCTTGATGAATCTATGCATATGTCCTTATTTAATCACTCTTGGTCCTAAAAAAGAGAGCGGAGAAAGTGAGACATTAATAGAAGTAGATGTTGAAGACAATTTGGAACATACTACTACAGAAAAGTTTGAAGAACAAATTACAAAGTTTAAGGTGATTTCATGTGAAAGGCAAAATTATTCTTGTATTTGTTGTCAACGAACTCACTATAGAAATCAGACTAGAATTGTTAATCTATATTTAAAAAGTGAAATAGAAAATAATGATAAGTGGAAGGAATTTTCCACTTATTTGTTGATAGAGGATTGTTTTGATTTGAGTTCTGATTAGAGTATTTGTAAATATTGTTATAACAAATTAGATGATAATAAAATGCCTGCTAATGCCGTCCATAATAATCTAGAGTTGGTAACTATTCCTCCAGAACTGATATATTTAAACACATATGAGTTTATTCTAATTTAATGTGTGCACCCATTTCAAGCTATTGTTCGTATGGAGCCTAAAATAGGTAAATTGCCTCCTACAGATTTACAGAGAGGATTAAAAGGAAGAGATGTATATTTACCTCTAGATTTAAAGACAAATATTGAAACTATTGGTGTAGAGAATGTAGAAAGTGAACCACCAGTTATTCTAGTTAATGGTGTTCCTACTAAGAGTAGGAAAATCTGGCAGGAATTAGTGGATGTCAGGAAAGCGCAAAATGCAACATTATATCTTATAAAAAACAATGATTACAACAAAAATTTATTTTTGGAAGAAGAATAAATACTTTTCGGAGATGATAGTGAAACGCCAAGTGGTCAAATCGAAAAAGTGGACTTGTCCAAAAGTGAATACATTTATGAACATTATAGTGTACATCCACTTCATTCGAAAGAAGTGATGGGGAATACTATCGAATCATTCCAAATGAAGAAATCAAAGGGGACTCCCATGAGTGTACAGGGAAAAAGTTTGGAAGCTCGCTGTTTTCCGCAGCTGTTCCCAACTGGAAAGGTTGGTCGATATGACGAACGATCAGTACAGATTCCTGCATCAGACTATTGGACAACAAGATTGTATGCAGAAGATCCTTTTTTTTTTTTTTTTAAACCTTTTTTATTGACAAGCAGGTCAAGGTGATCAACAAATACATTTTTGACAAAGCATATAATATAAAATAACGGTACAGATCAAAATACAAATAAAGTAACGCCAGACTCTTTGCATTACACATACTTCAAATGTAGCCATAAGACAGAACAAAAAGCAAATGAATAAATGATGTATAGTCCTGTATCAACGAAAGAATGGAAAAACACAGATATATTCCCTGATGCCTACTACTATTGGTGTCTTCTGTAGTCATGTACTATTCCAAAAAGGTGCCCCAAATTTTAACAAACTTCCAGGTTGCTTTTATTCCCCGGTTCCTTGCAATTGAGCCCTCCATAGTATAGATTTCATTAACTAACGCCCACCATTCCATTGTATGAGGAGGGTTCGGGGAGATCCAAGCTCTCGCAATAACCAATCTAGCACTGGTCAGGAGAATGTTTAACAAATCTGTGTTGGTAGTGCTAGATGGATATATAGCAAGTAAAATTGAGGCTGCTGATAATGCAAAACTAATCACTTTTTGTTTATGTAAAATGTTTTCTATTACCGACCAATACCCTGTTAATACCGGACATGTATAGATCATTTGTACAATATCTGCAGCCACCAGCCCACACTTAGGGCATTTAGTACGGTCACTGCTCAGATTGTTTTGTGCCCATTTGGAAATTCTCAGTGGTGTATAGTATAAGTGAGATATTGTTCTGTACGGTTGAAGCATTAGACTGGATGAATGAGTCACTTTATTAATGTTTATTAAAGCGGCTGTAATGTTCTGAGTTGTCACATTGAATCCTAATATGGAAGTCCATTTTATCGCTAAACGAGGAGCTTCATCCAGTTTGTTTTGATTTAAACACTTATATCCCATACTAATTAATGATTTCCGATTTGCTGAATAAAAACAACTCCATAAATCTGAGCTACTTACAGATATCAAGTTCATCTTACGAATTTAATAGTCCCTTATTTGAATATACTTAAAACGCATCATTTCCGGTAATTTGAACAAAAGTTTCAAAGTTTCAAATTGTAAGAAGCCACTTGAACCATATAAGTCTCCCAGTTTTAGAATACCATATTTAGCCCAATCTTGTCCAGTATTATCACTAAATATCCCTGGAAGTCCAGGATTACCCCAAAGTAACAGGTCAGTGTGAAAAAAAGAAGTCTCACAATTAATCATAATCATATTCCAAATACGTACTGCATCCCGTGCGGTCTTGAATTTTACGCGTTTAAAATAATTCGGGTCCTGCACTTTTGCCAGAAATTGTTTTGCCCATCTGCCAAGCATGAATTGATGAAAAAAAAATTGATTATAACTAGTAAACAGACTACAAAGCCGGTTCCAAAAAGAAGCAAAAAAGTAGGCTCTAAAATCAGGGAAGTTAAGACCCCCTTTTTCCAATGGTAATTTCAGAATTGCCATCGATCTTCAAGGCTTCTTATAGCCCCACAAAAAGCTATTAATAATGCTGTCCAACTTTTTAAAAAGCAAATTATTAACGCGCAGAGGAATACAACGAAAAAGATATAAGAATTTAGGCAAGATATTCATTTTAATCAAATTCAATCATCCCAACAGGTTAAGCAGAATCTTATGCCACTTTTTTAAAAGAGCTGCCACTTCTTTCAATAAAGGTTCATAATTTAATAAGTTTATATCCGAGATCTTTGAAGAAATTTTAACCCCTAAATAAACCGCAGCCAGACAATATCCTGGAACTTGAGGATTAGACTGGTAATTCATTATAACGTGCGTTTTATTCCTGTTAAGTTTATAACCTGCAATAGCCCCAAAATTATTAGCTTCTTCTGAGATCCCTACCAGTGCCTCTACCACATTGGTAGTGTAAATGGCTAAGTCATCGGCATAAGCAGTGATTTTCAAAGTGTTGTCTTCATGATGCATGGGTTTTATTTTAGCTTGCTCTTGAAGGGCATTAATAAACGGCTCCATGGAAAGAGCAAAGAGTAGGGGTGACAAAGGGCACCCCTGCCGTGTCCCCCGTAAGATTGAAAATTTAGATGAAACAGCCCCTGCATAGCTAATCTTGGCATTAGGATCTTTATACAAAGCTTGTATACTTCTTAAAAAACATCCTTTAAAACTGTATTGTTTCATCACCCCCCATAAGTAATCCCATCCCACTCGGTCAAACGCCTTCTCTGCGTCTAAAAGTATCATACCGAGTGGGGTGTGATTAGTTGCTGCAACATCAAAGGCGGTAATCGCCATATTAACATGGGTAGTAGTGTCCCTCCCAGCTACAAAACCATGTTGTTGTTCACTTACCAACAACGGCATAAGTGGGGCCATGCGAAGAGCTAATATCTTGGAATACGCTTTAGCGTCAGCGTTGATCAATGATATAGGACGGTACACATTCTTGATCTAGGTATTCGCGAACTGGGAGATTTTTATTAATATACATTTGTATCTGCATTTCTGTACAGCTACCCTCTGGGGTGTATAGATTTTTATAGTATGTTACAAACTGATCCATTATTTGTACTGGCTGGGTATATGATATATTATTAGGGCCTTTAATGGATTTGACTAATGTTGTAGCTTGATCATCTGCCACCTTGTAAGCCAGGGCCTTTTCTACCTTATCCCCACATTCATATTGTGCCAGTTTATATTTAAGCAGCTTTCGGCTATTATTTTCCCTTAAAGCACATTTTAGGGTCGAGCGTGCAGTCACTAATTTAGTTTCTAATTGTTCAATATCTTGCGCCCCCAAACCAACAGCTCTCAAATTGTCGGCTAATTGTTTTTCCAGTTGCAAAATACCATTAATTACAATCTTATCCTTTTCCCTTTGTTCTGCGTTTTGTTTATATACATACTGTTGCGCGAGCCCCCTAATAGAGGCTTTACAAGCGTCCCAGACTGATAAAAGTGATGCACTTTCTAAATTGATTTCAATAAATTCTTTAATATGCGCCTTCAGCGTTCCGACAAAAACTGCGTCTGCCAATATATATCTAGGAAAGGTAAACAGTCTAACTTCCGGGTCCCTTTGTATTATACTGAATGACAATAAAATTCGATTGTGGTCCGACGAGACCTTTGGAAAGATCTCCATACGTCCAACCTCAATAACCTCATCTGATGCCCACGCCAAGTCTATTCGTGAATACAGTTTGTGGGGTGAGGAGTAAAACGTATAACCAGGTTGATCTGGATACAAGTTCCTCCATACATCTTTTACATTGTGTATCCAAGCTAGTTCTAATATCGCCGCCCGAGTTTTACGCATGCGTCTAAATAGACCTCTCTTAGTCACATCCTGTTCATAGTTTAGCACGCAGTTATAATCCCCCATCATAATAAGTTCCCCCTCCCACGAGAGCAATTCAATATTTAACCAATCAAAGATGCGCGGATCATCAGTATTTGGCCCGTATATGGCACAAAAAACAAATTTACGGTTCTCAACTTGCATTTGAGTAATGGCCCACCGGCCTCCTTTGTCCGAAGCAGTTTTAATCACTACCCCCCATGGATGCTTTTTTTTCAAGATTGCAACTCCCCTAATGGGAGCGTTAAAAGTAGTGCACACCTCCACCTCGTATCCCAATTGACTTAGTATTTTCTTGTCTTTAAAGCAAATATGCGTTTCCGTTAACATAATTAAATGTGGATCATATATTTTAAGTTCCTCATACACCATACGTCTTTTGTTCTTATTATTCAAACCCGAAACATTCCAAGCTAAACACCTAAATTGCAACATTATAAATTCTTAATAAAGCAAAGCGTTCTGCACCTCTCATTAATTGCCATAACATTCCCTGTCTACAGTTTCTAACGTTAACCACCTTAAACCTTGCCTTGTCCTTTTCTTTTTCTCCCCCCCAGCCTCCTCCCACAGTCCCCCCATACCTGCCCCAGGGACAGCTTGTTCCCTCCCCCCTGTACCTACCCGGAAGCCTCCCTCTATCTTCTGCTGCCGATTGAAAGGCAGCCTTTCAGAGAGGATTCCCCAGGAGCTCCATCCCTCCGTGCTGATCTCAAGTTCTCCTACCTCAATAGCCCTAAACCAAAAAAAAGTAACCAAGAATTCATCAAAAAGTAGCCTCCTTAGATGCCAACATCAGTAACTACCCATATGAAATTTCTAATTCCCTCCCCCTCATTTTCATTTTAACTCTTTGAGTCCATTTTTGAAAGAAATTGTTCAGCCTCTTTTACATCGTAGAAGTAATGACTATGTCCTGACTTTATTACTTTGAGGCGAGCAGGTTCTTGAAGATATACTGTGGCTCCACGTGATTTAAGGGGATCAATCAATTTACGTAAACCCCGTCTCTTGTCCATAGTGATCTTGCTCAAATCAGATTTTACAAAAAGTTAGGTTATCAATTGTCACGGGGGTACTAGGTTTAGCTTTTATTGAGACCGCTTGTTGCCGCAAAAAGTTGCCAAAATAAATCATAAAGGGCCGAGGGTATTTACTCTCATGGGTTCTGGGAGTAATGGGAAGTCTATGTGCTATATGCAGAAGATCCAAGATTTCGATAATGTATCCCATATGTATTTCATCTTTTGTTTGAGAGTGACTTGTCTGGACTGTCATATGCAGTCAACCATATATTAAAAACAGGAGTACATCTTCAAAATGTTTCTGCAAAGGAATCTATGGATAAAGTACGTCAGAGAGACGATCATTTAGAATCTCAACTGACTCATTTGATGGCATGTCAGCGTGGTACTAATGAGTATTGGTATCGTCCTCAGGGAGAACTTAAATGCATGCTAAGGACTTAGGAACTCCTACATGTTGTGTTACCCCAATCTGTGCTGAATACGCTTGGGATGATTTACTTGAATTTCTTTGAGAAGCAACTTCAAATATAAAAAATATTGAATACAAGACACCTGGAGAATTGTGCTCTTTGGATCCTGTAAATCTATGCTGATATTTCAATCATAGGTTTGAAGCTTTATGTATTTTATCTGCAATAAAAAGAATCCTCTACTTGGAGAAGTTATTGATTTATGTTCGAGAAAGGAGTATCAAGCTAGAGGTGCTCCTCATATACATATTTTTTTATGGATCAAGGATGCACCCACATTTTTAACTGATTCGTATGAAACTGTTTTATCTTTTTTTAAATATTATGTTACATGTGCTATACCACAAATAACAGAAGAAAACACCTTAAGGCAACAAGTGTTATGATTCCAAAGTCATCAATGTGGCAAATACTGTCAACAGAAGTACAAGTCCAAGGAAACGTTTTATACCAAATGTCGTTTTGGATTTCCACATCCAGTAACATCCAAAGGAAAAGTGAACAGTTTTATGTCAGCTGTGAGACATACCATCACTAAAAAATCTCCCAAAAATACATACAATTTGAGAAGAAGTGAAGAATCAAAGTATGTCAATGATTTTAATCCAGTTATTCTCTCAATGTGGAATGCTAATATGGCTATCCAATATGATGTTGCGGATAATTCCATTGCTATTGCTCGATATCTGACATCTTACATAACAAAATCAGAAAAGATGATTTGAAGAGTTGAAATAAATGTGGGAAGAAATTTCCCACGTGACGAGTATCAGTAAGAAATTGTACAGTTTCAGTTTGAAGATGTTATCCTATCGAGGGATTGGAGCGTACGTATGCTTGGATCGCTTGTCATCTGCAAGTTTAAACTCAAAGTCTAGAGGAATCATTTGGGTGAGTCTTGGTCATGCTGCAACAAGAAATCAAGTAATTAAATCTGTACAAGAAATCGAATATTTAGCTGTAACTGAACGGGAAAGGACAGATACTGTCAAAACAAACATGTTGGATACATACTATCCAAATAGAAGTCCTCATCTTGAAACCATATGTCTCTATGAAGTGATGCAATATTACAGTTTTAAGAGAAATACTACAGAAAACATAAATGAAGGAACATATGCAGTCATTGGTTCAGAAGGATGTTTTGTGAAACAAAGTAAAGGAAATCTGATTAATCATAGAAAACTGAGTTGTACTGCTGCTGATAGAAGAGCATTTTTACTATTTAGCACTTTTGCAACTCTTCAAGCCTTGGCGTACATACGTTGAATTACTTGGAGATTTTCAGTGCTATAAAGATTCTTTCAATGTTTGTAAAGATAGCATTAGATGCACAGTTTTTGCAAATTATCTTAAAATGTTGAATGAAGAAATTGATCAAGAAGCTACTATTGCAGCTGAGATTGCTAGAGACAGTTCTCAAGACAGTCAAAGTTCTGCTCCACTGAGTCAAGATCCACTAGGACAACCAATTCTTGAAAATGAAGCAGCAATCGCCATGCGTGAAGTGGAAACAGCAATGCATCAAGCTCAAGAAGATATTAGGACTTAGGATACTTGGAAGAACAACTAAATGTTGAACAGAAAGAAATGTATCAGCAAGTTAGACAACAGATAGAGCATGAATTTCTTCATGAAAAGAAAGAATGCACATGCACATCATTTCAACCTATCTGAATGTATGTCAGTGGTCAAGCTGGTACAGGAAAAGGTTCTTAATTAAAGTTTTAACCAGTTATCTACAGAAAACAACTGACTCACATTTGTCTTGTGTTGTAACTGCTCCAACTGGATTGGCAGCACACAACATTAAAGGAATTACATTATATTGTTTACCAATGTTACCTGTAGAGCATGAAAATAAATTGGACTATCACAAGCTATCTGGAGAAGCCTGTTATGAAGTTTCAAGAGTGCTAAAGGAAATTAAACTTCTGATTATTGATAAGGTGAGCATGGTCTCAAACTTAATGCTTGGCCTTTGTGCATTTAAGAATGCAGCAAATTCTAAAAACAGAATACAATGTCTTATTTGGAGGAAAACATGTGATAGTTTTAGGTGATCCACTGCAACTCACTCCCGTAAAAGCTCAAGCAGTATTTAAAACGCTTGCGCATGAAGACACCAGAAAGTCTTTGGGAAGTGTTGGAAACGTTAACATTTTATCATATTTTTTTACATTTTTTTTTAACGTATTTTGAATACAAAGAACTCATAAAAAATATCCCACAGGCAAATGATTTTGATTATGGAACTATTCTTCAAGATATAAGAATTGGAGTATTGACAGACGTGGCAAACAAGCATTGCAAAGTCGACTATGTACAAAATTGTTTCCAAATGAAAATATAGTTTCGGAAAAAATATTCAAAACAATTGCAGAAAATAAATCTATAATCTGCTTAATGCAAACACTGCGCACGTGTTCTATATTCAATAAAGAATTTTTGAAGCTGGAAAATGAACACATATTAAAAATGGAAGCCATTGATAAAACAGAGCATGAATGAATCACTATTATTTTGATGGAAAAATTAAAAAAGGATTCTTTAGAAAAATCTATACTAAGCCTGCTGGTTTAGAAAAGAATGTATATCTATGTGTAAACTGTCAGGTAATTTTATGGCGTAAATTGAATGTGGAAAAAGGTTTAGTAATTGGAGCAATAGGTAAAGTTGTTGATGTTGTTAATTATCAAAATAGAGATGGAATTTGATTTTTGAAAATCAAATTTGATCAAATTGAAGCAGTAAAACAAATTGGTAGTTGTTCGGTTCGTTTTTTGCTTTTTAAAGATTTGTATGTTCGTAGAAAACAGTTTCCTCTTTCTCTGGCATATGCAGTGACTATTCATAAATCTCAAGATTTAAGTGTAGACAGTGCTTTGGTAAACATTGGAAGTACAGTATTCAAAGAGGGTATGGCATATGTTGCTTTGTCCAGATTCAGAATTGTATCTGGATTGCATTTGATTGATTTTGATGAGAGAAAGATTAGTGCAGATGTGAATTGCTGAAGAGAGTATAATCGATTAATAAGATTGTATGCTCCCAATTTAGGTGAATAACCTATATATGAAAAGCGTGTAGTAGGTCGTAAAAGAAGATATGACAATATCTGTAGTGAAGTTAAAGATAAAAAAATCAAGATAATGTTGAGATTGCAAGCAAAAAGAAAAAGGACACAAGTGAAGAGATTGTCATATATCAGTTAGAAAATAGTTCAGGTATCAACTGCTATGCAAATGTAGTGGTAAATGTGTTTTTTACTAGAAAGTCTGCAACAGCAAATTTTGGAGAATCGAGAAAAAAGATTTTGTTCCTTGTTGCATTGTATTTATGAAAAATTGAAACTGATAAAAGTAAAATACAAAGTGTTTCTGATATTCACAATCTTCTGGATATATGTTCTGGTTGTACGCAATTTACACAGGATGTCCACCAAGATGCTCAGGAATTTCTAATGTATATGCTTGCAGTATTGGAAGATGAAGGAATACAAATTAAAAATCTGTTTGGACTTCGTTATCAATGGAAACATGAATGTGAAAATTATACATTTACTTCTACCACTAACATAAACACTGAAAGATTCATATATTTGACAATACCAGGCTGTAAAACAGTGTCTTTCAACAAATTAGTTAACGCAGCAAATCAAAACATGGAGTCTAGCCTGTGCAAATCAGAAATGTTATCAACAATATTTATAGAAAAATGTGGACAATATATATTGTTAATGATGCAACTTTGTACAGCTGATGGAAGGAAAATCAAAACTTTAATTAAACATTTTGTAGCAGTAGCAATTATTTTCCACAATGGTCCTTCTACAACATCTGGACATTACACTGTCTATTTAAAATGTAATAAAGGATGAACACATTGTAATGATAGTGATTTGTTTGTTAAATATTGTTTGCCTAACAAATTACCAAATTCATACCTAATATTTTTAAAGCCAAAGTTTTAAGAACATAATTCGGCCTATTGGGAATATGTTAATACGCATTAATACAATTACTTTGGAAAATTTCAGTATGAAAGATTTCTGGAATATCATTTGGCCTAGAAGAAAGATATTTACAACAATTAAGCAGTTTTTCTGGAATATTCTGACAGCAAAAATTCAAAGGACATCATTTAGAGAATATGAAAATTATAATTTTTGATTGAATTATTGTTTCTGTTCTTTCGTTTTGTAGTGACAAAAGTCTCTTAAAAAGAAGCATTTCATATATGTGTGGTTTGTATTATATGGTATGTTATTGAGGATGTTGTTTTTATGGAATGTGCAGACATAGTTGACTATATTGAGAATATTTTCTACTCAGATTTGGGTTTTTTGAAACACTCTTATTGGTTTTTTTTTTGCCCGCTGTTATGTGATGAGTAACATTGAAATCACTATAGAGAAATTCAATATATTATGAGAACAGCAATAAAGGCAAACTAAATATTTCATATTATGATTAAATTATGCTGTGTTCATAAAATTATAATATTAAACATTATAACTGTATTTGTTCTTCTATTTTACAGATCATAATTCTAAATTTCTAATTTTTTAAAAATTGAACTAATAAAAAACAACTGCAATTTTTTTTGAATATTTTGATATCCTGTACTGTAAAGGTAATAGGAGTTGGCCTAACGGCTAGGGCGCTCAACCTCGGACCTGGGGATTTGGGTTCGAGTCTCGGTAACGACGCCAAAAACCGCCTGTGATTCTGGGCAGATCACTCAACCTCCCCGTGCCTAAAATGAATATGTGTCCTCATGTAATATAACTGGTGCTATGTAAAGCGCTCTGATACCCGATTCGGTTCGGGTCTAGTTCGCGCTATATAAAACTCTGCAAAAAAAAAAGTAATCCAAACACTATCCGTGTACTACTACATTCAGCTGTGCAGTATCTATATAAACCTCTAACCAGCTACTTACTATGTTACTAGTCATGCAGCCTAGTAATCCTCCTGTCTGTCCCATGTACTTTTCCAATCACTCATCTACTTATCCTATTACTCCACCAATACCTAAGCACGTATAAAATCACCTTGCGGTCTGTTTGCAGCACTGTAATCTTTCTAATTACTAGAGATGTACTTATGGAATGTCCTAGCTACTAAGAGAAATATACATACAACATTGTACACACCATGCATCCAGGTCTCTAACCACATATGTCCCTTCCTGCACAAAAACAATCTGCCCATGACACAGACATCCTTGCACCATGGTGCAAGGGTGCCTGCATCAGTGCATGGCTGCAGTTTGTGTGCCTGTGCAGAGGGAAGCACAGAGTTGCAACATATTCATGTAAATATGTCATATCCCTGTGCTTTGGAAGTGCCGCAGCAGGGTGCAGCTAAAGGACGTGCAGTGTCAGGCTGCAGCACTTCCTCATAGATCTGCCCTATAAGTTCACCATACACTACTAATGCATTCTTTCAGTCAGTCATGCTCTACACATATATTCAACCAAACATTCACACATTACCATGCACTTATAGTTCTTTTTTTAATCAGATAGGTAGTTCTGATAAGAACTTTTTTTTCTTCTTTTTTCTTTTGTATTTTGTTGTATTTTTTGAAGAATTTTGTATTTTTTTGGGTGTTTTTTCAAACACTGAACAAAAAAAGGAACACATTAAACAAAAAAACCTTTGAAATTAGTTAGCATTCCAAAAAGAACAACAACAATAATTAACAGTGGTTGCGTTGGGCAGCACAAACTGTATCCACCAACTGCTCACCATAGCATATTATGTTTGCACTTTACACAGTGCTGTTCTAAAAATTCAAATTCTGCCCTTATGTCCATAGGAGGTGTTGGTTGCGACGCTGCTGAGGTACTAGCTACTGCTGGTGTTGGATTTTCCCCAGTTCTCCTCATTTCCTCCTGAGCAAGATTCTTTGGGTGTATGGTGTGCAAATGCTTATGCATTGTCGCTGTTCCACAGCAGTATTTTTTTCTCTGTGCCTCATGACAGCACTGTGCTACACAGCAAGCATGTCACCTTTGTTGCATTCACCTTTTTTTGTCTGGAAGGAAAAGTGAGGAAGTTCCAGCCTACAGACTCTGGTCTTTTTTTGAGTGGGTTTTCTTCCAACATTTCTTCTTCTAAAAGTAGCTGCACCTGCTGCTGATCTCCAGATGCCATTTTACTTCAGAGTTGAAAAAAACCACCAAAAAGAACAAACAGGTTTAAGTTGGAGAAGAGAGCCTTCTCTGAAGATGGTCCAAGAAGAATGATTAAAATGGGCGGGGTCCTTCAATATTTACAGTGGGAAATGTTATAAACCAATCAATTCCTTTTTTTTGAGGTCACATGGTATTCGCGCACTATGCGCTCAAGAAGAGCGAACACGACGCCACTTCGCCAAAATGTATTTAAAAATAATATACGTTTATTACAAGTAGAAATATATTATTTTTATGAATACCTTAATCTCTTGCCCTAATATGTACATTAAAGACACATACATATCATTTTAGAATATAAAAGCTCTTGCGGGAGTTGCGCACCCAGCGTGCCCAGCGCGTATATGACGTCACGTGGGCCCGCCACCGCTCAAGTGTCGCATACCGTAATGGGCATGTGTTGTGAATAAGCGGGAGCAGGAGTCGCGTACCGGTCGCATACCAAACGCGCACAGCACGTAATATTATACGTATATGATGTAACTGGAAAACACGCACCTGTCGCACACCGTATGCGGATCCTTCACGGATTTTACAAAGTGGCGACTTGGGTACGAGCACCCGCAGTCTTAGGTATGCTTTCGGTGGGCGACTCCAATTTTTTTTTTAACAAAAATAGAAAATAATAAAAATAAAACAAAATCAACGTTATAGTTAGAAATTAGCATTTAAAAAAACCTTAGAAATTCACTGAAAAAAACATAGGTTTCATGGGCGTTATAGTTAGCTGGACATTTCACTCGTACTAAAGCATAGAAATTCCTCCGTTATAGTTAGTTCTGCTAACTATAACTCGCGCACATGCAATGCACTACTTATTACACACACATACCAGTTACTACATACGCACTCACTGATTCCTAATTCTACACACACAACTGCCCATTCACCCACAGACCACGTATACATGCAGTCACTTATCAATAGAACACTATCAAATTCACTCATACACCTATATAGACATTGACACATCAGCAGTCATCCTAGTCGGTTATGCAGTGATCAAACTCACTCATGAACAGAATCAATCACACTTACATTTACTCACCTACACAGTTATGCACACAACTCATTTATACATACACATAGTAACTCATAGTTACTATGGTAAAAAATCACTATTACAATTGGCAAATCATGTCTGAGCATACCCTTCCACGCTTATGGTGGACAAAACGATTCTGAATCGTTTTGGCCACCATAAGCGTGGTAGGGTATGCTCAGATGTGAGTCCCTTGCTCACTGCACCATCAGGATTCAAGCAAGCTGGGCCGAAGACGGCTGTAATGCCAGAAACCGGTCCCCGGAAGCTTGTTTCCTTCCCAGTAAAGAATTGGCTTGGTAGTTTGGTCAGCCCTGTTCCCATGATGCACTGGGCCAGGGACAGACTAATTTGCATGTAGCCAGGTTCTGAACTGGGATGGTGCAGTGAGCTAAAAAAACGGTGGTGGATCAAGCCCTGATCTTTTGACTGGGTAGGAGTGTTCTGCTTAATTCAGATACTCTGTCCATCACAACCCCCTTTTCTGAATTGCTTTTAATGAAGCCACAATTAAATGCAGACAATGTGATCAGCTACTTTGTTATGGGGAAGAAAGTGTTATGCTCATGGTTCGAACAATAGAGAACCACCGCTGCCATCCCCTGCCCTAATTTTGATTTTTTTTTTTGCTCCTGTTGAGCAGTTTCCCATTCCATGTTTTTGTTTTTGTTCAAAAAAAAGGAAAAAAGAAGAAAAAAAAGTTCTTTTCAGAACTACCTCCAATTCTCATCAAAGAGCTGTAGTCTTAAAAAAATGAAAAAGAGTAACTGAAGTGGAGTGCAGTGAGAGAGGAGAGGAAAATGAGTGAGAAAGCAGAGAAAGGGACGAGAGGGGAAGGGAAGTGAAGTAGGGGGACTGAAAGAAGGTGTGTGTGGGGAAGGAGAGTGAGGAGAGGGAGAGTGAACATGGGGAATGAGAATAAGTGAAGAAAATGTAGAAAAGGAACAGGGGGGGTACAAGGGTAAGAAAAGAGCAGTGATGTTTAGGAAAGAGTGGACATACAGACTGGATAAAGACAAATGAATGTGAGCCAAGGTGAGTAAGGTAGAAGACTGAAGACCTCATTTATGAGGCCATGCGTCACTTTTACCCCGCCGGTGCGTCACTTTTTGTGACGCACCAGTGCTGTAAAAAATGCACCTTGTTGAGTCATATTTACAAAGTGACGCATCTAGGTAGATGCGTCGCTTTGTAAGCCCCAGCGCCACATTATACCTGCGCCAGGTGTAATGTATGCAAAGGGGTGTATTGACGCAAGGAAGGGTCGTAGAAGTGACGCAGTGAAATCTATGAGATTTCACTGCGTCACTTTTAGGACACCGTTGCGTCAAAATCTTGCGCCTGCCTCACAGCAGGCGTAAGACTGATGCAGGCCCTTTCACATGGGGCTGGCCCCATGTGAAAGGATGCATTGCTGGAGTTGCATCACTTTCGTGACACACTCCAGTAATGCATCACTTTTGCGCTTACAGATACGTCAGAAATACTGACGTATCTGTAACTCCTTGCGACATAATGCGTCATACATTAAATATGACGCATGAGTAGAAGACTGAAGAATGCGTCACTTTTACGCCACCGGTGCGTCACTTTTTGTGACGCACCAGTGCTGTAAAAAATGCACCTTGTTGAGTCATATTTACAAAGTGAAGCATCTAGGTAGATGCGTCACTTTGTAACCCCCTGTGCCACATTATACCTGCGCCAGGTGTAATGTATGCAAAGGGGGCGTATTGACGCAAGGAAGGGTCGTAGAAGTGACGCAGTGAAATCTATGAGATTTCACTGCGTCGCTTTTAGGACACTGTTGCGTCAAAATCTTGCGCCTGCCTCACAGCAGGCGTAAGACTGACGCAGGCCCTTTCACATGGGGCTGGCCCCATGTGAAAGGATGCATTGCTGGAGTTGCGTCACTTTTGTGACACACTCCAGCAATGCATCACTTTTGCGCTTACAGATACGTCAGAAATACTGAGGTATCTGTAACTCATTGCGACATAATGCGTCATACATTAAATTTGACGCATCAGGAATTTCGCAAGGAGAGCGCACTGAGTAGTGATGCATTGCTGCTTTCACGCAGCGATGCGTCATTTCTCATAAATGAGGCCTTGACTGAGAGAGGAAAGAAACATAAGTAAGGAAGTGTGGCTGTGTTATAGGGAGTGAGTGTGATAGAAGAAGAGTGACAGACTAAGGGGTCAGAGAGAATGAGGCTAACAGAGACAGAATGAGGTAAGAGGAGTGTAGAAGTAAGAGGACAGAGGGAGTAAGAGAAGGAAATAGTGAAGTGGAGTAAGGAGAGTAAGGGAAGGGAAAACAGTGAAGGTGTAAAGAAAGATAAGTGAGAGGGAGGAAAGTGAAGGAGAAGGTCTGAAAGAAGGTGAGTGTGGGAGTATGGCTGAGTTATAGGGAGTGAGAGTGACAGAAGAGGAGTGAGAGACTAAGAGGACGGAGAGAATGTGGGTAACAAAGAGAGAGTGAGGGAAGGGGAGTGTCGAAGTAAGACAACAGAGGGAGTACGGCTTGTATATATGCCAATGAAACCAATACACTATCTCTGTATCAGCTTTAATGTCAAACATTGCACATGCGGCTTGTAAATATGCCAATGAAACCATTACAGTATCTCTGTTTCAGCTTTAATGTCAAACATTGCACACGCGGCTTGTAAATATGCCAATGAAACCAATACACTATCTCTGTTTCAGCTTTAATGTCAAACATTGCCCACGCGTCTTGTAAATATGCCAATGAAACCAATACACTATCTCTGTATCAGCTTTAATGTGAAACATTGCGCACGCGGCTTGTAAATATGCCAATCAAACCAATACACTATCTCTGTATCAGCTTTAATGTGAATCATTGCGCACGCAGCTTGTAAATATGCCAATGAAACCAATACACTATCTCTGTATCAGCTTTAATGTCAAACATTGTACAAAAGTCTTGTAAATATGCCCCTCTTTATCTTATATTCCATCTCAATTGAGGGTTTAAGTGAGGGAATTAATGAAGTGGAGTAAGGAGAGTAAGGAAAGGGAAAACAGTGAAGGAGCGAAGGAAGGGAAGAGAGAGAAAGGGAAGTAAAGGAGAAGGTTTGAAAGAAGGTGACTGTGGGAGTATGGCTGAGTTATAGGGAGTGAGCCTGACAGAAGAGGAGTGAGAAACTAAAGGGACGGAGAGAATGAGGCAAACAGAGAGAGAATGAGGGAAGGGGAGTGTAGAAGTAAGAGGACAGAGGGAGTACGGCTTGTATATATGCCAATGAAACCAATACACTATTTCTGTATCAGCTTTAATGTCAAACATTGCACACGCGGCTTGTAAATATGCCAATGAAACCATTACAGTATCTCTGTTTCAGCTTTAATGTCAAACATTGCACACGCCGCTTGTAAATATGCCAATGAAACCAATACACTATCTCTGTTTCAGCTTTAATGTCAAACATTGCGCACGCGGCTTGTAAATATGCCAATGAAACCAATACACTATCTCTGTATCAGCTTTAATGTGAAACATTGCGCACGCGGCTTGTAAATATGCCAATCAAACCAATACACGATCTCTGTATCAGCTTTAATGTGAATCATTGCGCAGGCGGCTTGTAAATATGCCAATGAAACCAATACACTATCTCTGTATCAGCTTTAATGTCAAACATTGTGCAAAAGTCTTGTAAATATGCCCCTCTTTATCTTATATTCCATCTCAATTGATACCATTACTGAAATACTTTATGCATCTCCCACACCATTTCATATGGTTTTCTATCTGCTATTCCTATCCCTCTCCATAAATTCACTGCTTCCACCCATGTTAAAGGTTGCACAAGGCACTTCAAAAAAAGGAGCATATTTACAAGTCCAATGAAACCATTACACAATTTCTAAACCAGCATTGAATGCAAGCATAAAAAACAATTTAAAAAGAAGTCTACCTTATAAACACACAGCTAACATTATGGAAAAAGGTAAAAATATAATTCCTTAATTCACACAGACACTCACTGTGATACTTGTGGAAAATCTTTATGCTCTCTATCTTTTCTAAAACAATGATTACTCACCTTTAAAAATGCTTTGGAAGATGTAAAACAGTGTCAGTCACAGTCAACAGATATTCTTAAGGAGAATCTTTGAATAATGCTTCCTTCACTTGAGCCAGAGAATAATGGCATAAATTCTTTCTCATTTCAGAGCCATATTCTTGTACCTAACCAATGAAAAATGTTCCCACACGAATTCAAAACCAACCTGCACATTTTAATTGGTTGTACATTTCAAGACTTTGAAACTCACATAACATTCACCCTTCCCCCCAGTGCTCATTCACCAAGTAACCATGGTAACTCCCTCTTAAACCAGCACACAGTTCACAAGTTCATCATACTATGTTGCAAAAAAAAACATCAAGGCTGTTTGACCTCTCAATCTCCTAGCTAATGAAATGCAATGTTTGTTTAAATGACGTTTTCTCAACCATTGAAATGACTTCTTACAAAAAAAAAGCATGCACCCTCATTTTCAGTGGAGATTTTTAAGAAAGCTCCAATCATTTCTGGTTATTCAACTGCACTGATTCTCAAACACTTTTTTTTCATAATGAAACTGCCATTTCATTTCCACAACTCATCTGACTAGAAGCACATCTACGTTTAAGATGCAAAAAATCTGGTTTGTGGGTCATAGCTATGTCCACTGGAGTCAAAAATACGCAGCTAACAGAGGTAATTACAACCTTGATTTACCAAATGTAGACATTGTATGGATTGGACAGAGAGGATTGAGAAGTCACTAATTGATACCATTGGTAAAATCCTTTATGCATTTACCACGCCCTGACCTTATATTTGTGCACTGTGGTGGCAATGACTTGGGCACTTTGACTGGGGTAGGTCTGAAAATGCTTTTAAAGGACATCTTTGGGCAATTGATGTCACTTTTTCCAAAAACTGCCTTGGTATTTTCTAATATATGCCAAAGGCAAAAATGGAACTGGTCCAACCAATTTTGTCCACAGATTGAGAAAGCAAGGAAACATGTAAATAAATCTGTTTCTGCTTACATGAGGGACTATGGAATGGGTAGTATATACCACAACAACTTGCGTTACAACATGCAAGGCATCTATAGGAGAGATGCTGTGCATTTTACAGATGAGGGGAATAGAGTTTTCCTCTTGAATATAAGACTCTGCATTGGTACCTACTTGTAGGTACAAAAAACACCCACATAACACACCAGCTCTTTTCAGAGCTACCCTACCTCTAAGCACTCTAAATTATTTTTTTACTATAATTTTTTACACTGTTTTTCCCTGTGGTGCACTCAGGGTGCGCGTACCGGAGCGCGCTCCTGAGAACGCACCCAGCGCTTACCCCGCAAAATTTTCAACAAAAAAAATACGTTTTTTTGCCCTTCAGGGTCCTTCTAGACCCCCCTCAGAAAACCTAGGGGGTCAAAGGTTGTCTACTCTGCCCCCTTTTATTGATTTCCCCCTTTCTTTTTCACCTCTTGTGTCTCGTTTCTACCGAGACACAAGATGGCAGACTCTCCGGACTATTTAGAATGTTGACAGACATCCGACAGCCAATCAGCTTTCCGCTCGCGCACTCCCGTAGCGCGCCGGGTGCGCTCCCCGGTACGCACACCTGTGAGCGCTCGGAGAGCGCCTATAGATATATATATGTTTTTGAAGTTAATTTTCAAAAACACCACTGGAGCAATTTTCACCAAATATAGCAAAGGCACATCTGCGTACCAGTCCCTACAATTTTGCCAAGTTTGGCGTAATTCCGTTCAGCGGTTCGGGCTGTAGACTTGTCAGACCGTCCTATGGAAATTAACATGTGGAAAACAAGTTTTGGGTCCCCCCCTTTTTTCTCCGCCCCCACTCCACGAATCCACCTGAAACTTTCAGGGAAGGAGGGGAGCGGAGCTGGCCAAAATTTTTGATAATTACACGCCAATTCCTCAACCGGCGCAAAAGTTATTGCCAATAGAATGTTGCGGATTTCCTATGGTAGCCAATCCTAACTATAACTACCTACTGGCGACCACCAGTAGGTAATATATATATATATATATATATATATATATATATATATATATATATATATATATATATATATATATATATATATATATATATATATATTTGAATTTAAATTTGAATTTAAAAACATTTGTACAGCGCTCGCATACCCAACGGTTTCATGGCGCTAGTGGTGATCAGTGAATGGCGGCAGCAAAAGGGTTTAAGGGTAGGCGTGGGCGAACAAAAAAGTTTTACGATTTTTACGGAAAAGGGGATACGAGAGGGAAGTGCGTAAAGCAATTGGGAGGGAATTCCACTCCGCCCGCCCTCTGCTTTTTAAAACGGGGGATGGTAAGAAGGGCCAAATGGGTCGAGCGGAGTTCTCTGCCTGGACAGTATGGTTTAATAAGAGAGCAGATGAATTTAGGAGCAGTGCCCGCTCTGGCTTGATAGGTAAGACAGCCGAGCTTAAACAGGGCACGCTCTCTTATAGGAAGCCAGTGCAGGGTCTTGAGTAAAGGGGTGACCCGATGATATCTGGGAAGGCCATGGATCAGACGGGCCGCCTGGTTCTGCACCAGTTGTAAACGGTGGATCATGTATGCAGGGGCTCCGTTATAGACTATGTTGCCATAGTCTATACGAGATAACACCATGGCCATCATGATGATTTTTAGTGCAGGGGGGGAAAAGAAACGGGAAACCTTCCTAATCACTCTGAGGGAAAAGAAAGATGAAGAGACCACAGAATTAACTTGTAGAAGAACCGAAAGCTGGGGATTTAGAAAGATACCCAAAGTCTTCACTTTGGGAACCGGGAGTGGAGGGACACCAAGGGAGGGGGGCCAAAAGGAGGGATACCAGGGACTGCAGCCACCTCCGGTCAGGACCAGTTCGGTCTTGTCCGGATTGAGTTTGAGGTGGCTGCAGTTCATCCAATCTTGAATGAGGGTCATGATGGTTTGAACATTCAGAGCGGATGAAGGTGAATGGGACAGATTAAAGATTAACTGGAGATCATCCGCATAATTAAATACGGTGACCTCCAGTTGCTGTAACATAAAAATGAGGGGAAAAATATAAAGGTTAAACAGAAGAGGGGAGAGTGATGAACCCTGGGGAACCCCGCACTCTACCTTACGGGTGGCTGCTGCAAAATCAGCCAGATGGACTCTCTGTGTTCTCCCAGCCAGAAAGGACTGTAGCCAACAAAAGGCTAGGCCCTCAACCCCCGCCGCCCTGACACGGTTAAGAAGAATGGTGTGGTTCACCGTGTCAAAAGCGGCGGATAGGTCAAGGAGAATCAGGGCTTGCGGACGGTTGATGTCGATTCCGTCACGCAGCTTGTCCATAACTGAAATGACCACCTTTTCGGTAGAGTGCAGGGGGCGGAAACCAGCTTGACAGGGGGAGAGGCAATGATTAGCCTCAATGTGTGTGCTCAGCGTGAAAGTGATGTGGGTTTCGAGTACCTTAGCAAGGTAGGGAAGGAGTGAAATAGGGCGGTAATTAGAAGCAGAGGAGGGATCAGCGTCCAATTTTTTCAATATTGGGATGACAACCGCTGATTTATGTGAGATAGGAACGTGACCATGAATAAGGGAGTCATTGAGGAGGGTCAGAGGGGGGGTGAGGCAGACTGAGTAGATTTCCCTGAGAATGTTGGCAGGGGCAAAGTCCTGAGGCGAGCCTGATTTGACCCGTTGAAGCAGGGGACCGAGAGTATCAATGGTAAGGAGTGGGAAGTTGGTCAATTTGACAGAGGAGGGGGGGGGGAAGGATCCATGAAAGTGGGAGAAGGTAGGGGAATGTTATGTTTCATTTTTTCGACTTTATCTATAAAGAACTCGTTAAGCGAGTCACAGAGGAGTTGAGACGGGGGAATGGTAGATGTGGCTCTGGTGGAGGAGGCAAGCTCGTGAACAGTGGAGAAAATTTCTTTCGATTGTGACTTAGCAACCAATATCCTGTGGGTGTAATATTCAGCCTTAGCTTCCAGGATGGTCTTTTTGTAGGTATGCAGAGTGGCCAAATAGATGGTTTTTAAGGCAGGATCGTAAGTTCTACGCCAAGCTCTTTCAGCCCTTCTAGCAGCAAGTTTTTTCTCTTTCAGATCGGGGGTGAACCAACGGTTGGCTGCATGGACCCGTTTTACTGAAAGGCGCCTGAAGGGGGCGAATTTGTCTCCTGCCCTCGTGAGCCAGTTGTTAATTGCGGCCAGTTGAGGGCCGGCTGTCAGGCCAGTAAGGTCCGGGCAAGTCGTGGCCAGGTCCGAGCAAAGGGAGGGCATACTGACCTTACCCCATTTCCGAACCCAGGTATTTTTAGGAAGGGGGGGTTTGACCGGGAGTGATAGGGCAAGGGAAAACGTGATGGTAAAGTGATCCGACCAAGGGCAGGGAAAGATGATGGGCGGGGTAGATGGGATATTTAGTGTCCAAATTTGGTCCAGCGTGTGGCCATGTTGGTGGGTAGGACTGTGAATAAGCGGTGCAAAATTCAAATTTTCCATGAGGCTAGTAAATTCCTTGGACTGGGGGCTTTCGGCCGGGTCGTGGGGCCAGAAATTAAGATCCCCTAGTACAAGTACCGAGGAGTAATTTACTACCAAAGTGGCCAGCAAGGTCTGGATCTCAGGAAGAAACGAGGGAGTGGGCTGGGGGGGCGGTAGATGAGGACAAAAGTAAAAGGAACTTGCTGGGAGGTGGAACGAGCTACGAGAAGGTCAACATCGGTGATGGTAGGGGAGGGGAGAATATGAAAAGTGATGTCCGTGCGGGCTATTAGCGCCACTCCACCTCCCCGTTTGCCGTCAGAGCGATCCGCGCAGTAGGTAGATGGCAGGGCGGCAAGCACATTGGGGAGGGAGTCAGTCTTGAACCAGGTCTCAGTTAAGAACAGGAGATCTGGTTCATTGGTGTCAAGATAGTCAAATAGCTCGTATTGATGATTTACGGCGGACCTGGTGTTTAGAAGAGTAGCCAAGGTAGAAGGCTGTTGAGCAGGAGGGGCAGGGAGTGAAGGGGGGGCAGGGGTGGGTATGGAAGCAGATGGAACAGTAAATGGTGCACAACTAGGGGGGTAGGGTGGAGGGGAACAGTATAGGCCAAGATGTTGTAGGGCAGTAGTCGTGGCGGAATTTATACAGCCGGGGGACCATAAGAGGCAAAGCTGAGACGGGGTATAGGTGGTATAACCAGCAGCGTCCCGTGCCCCTAGCCCCGGCCGGACGCGGACGGGCGCAGACGGGCTTAACTCAGGCGCAACTCCGGCGCGCATCCGTCGCGCCCGCTGCGCTCGTCCGCTGCGCTGCCTCATGCTATCCGTATAAATAGGGCGGAGCGGCGGGGGAGGGGCAGGGCTGAGGTGGAAAACGAATGCCCAAGCCAAGATGGCGCCCGCTGCCACTGGGAGCCCGCAAAGGACCCGGTCAACCCAGCCGACAGCTCACCCCTAAATGCCCAAAAGTATTTAGATGCCTGCACAATTTGAAAGGAGGTTAAAAACAATTTAAAATACAATTTATGCCAGGAAATCGCCTCCGCTCGCAATCAGCGGGGCGGGAGGTGGGAGAAGCAGCAGCTCGCCAAGCAACCGACCAATCAGCCCACTGCCACCGGGCCACTGGTCAGACACGAGGGGAGCGGGGAAACGCGCTGCTAAGTAGGGGCGGAGCGGCGGGGGAGGGGCAGGGCTGAGGAGGAAAACGAATGCCCAAGCCAAGATGGCGCCCGCTGCCACTGGGAGCCCGCAAAGGACCCGGTCAACCCAGCCGACAGCTCACCCCTAAATGCCCAAAAGTATTTAGATGCCTGCACAATTTGAAAGGAGGTTAAAAACAATTTAAAATACAATTTTTGCCAGGAAATCGCCTCCGCTCGCAATCAGCGGGGCGGGAGGTGGGAGAAGCAGCAGCTCGCCAAGCAACCGACCAATCAGCCCACTGCCACCGGGCCACTGGTCAGACACGAGGGGAGCTGGGAAACGCGCTGCTAAGTAGGGGCGGAGCGGCGGGGGAGGGGCAGGGCTGAGGTGGAAAACGAATGCCCAAGCCAAGATGGCGCCCGCTGCCACTGGGAGCCCGCAAAGGACCCGGTCAACCCAGCCGACAGCTCACCCCTAAATGCCCAAAAGTATTTAGATGCCTGCACAATTTGAAAGGAGGTTAAAAACAATTTAAAATACAATTTATGCCAGGAAATCGCCTCCGCTCGCAATCAGCGGGGCGGGAGGCGGGAGAAGCAGCAGCTCGCCAAGCAACCGACCAATCAGCCCACTGCCACCGGGCCACTGGTCAGACACGAGGGGAGCGGGGAAACGCGCTGCTAAGTAGGGGCGGAGCGGCGGGGGAGGGGCAGGGCTGAGGTGGAAAATGAATGCCCAAGCCAAGATGGCGCCCGCTGCCACTGGGAGCCCGCAAAGGACCCAGTCAACCCAGCCGACAGCTCACCCCTAAATGCCCAAAAGTATTTAGATGCCTGCACAATTTGAAAGGAGGTTAAAAACAATTTAAAATACAATTTATGCCAGGAAATCGCCTCCGCTCGCAATCAGCGGGGCGGGAGGTGGGAGAAGCAGCAGCTCGCCAAGCAACCGACCAATCAGCCCACTGCCACCGGGCCACTGGTCAGACACGAGGGGAGCGGGGAAACGCGCTGCTAAGTAGGGGCGGAGCGGCGGGGGAGGGGCAGGGCTGAGGTGGAAAACGAATGCCCAAGCCAAGATGGCGCCCGCTGCCACTGGGAGCCCCCAGAGGACCCGGTCAACCCAGCCGACAGCTCACCCCTAAATGCCCAAAAGTATTTAGATGCCTGCACAATTTGAAAGGAGGTTAAAAACAATTTAAAATACAATTTATGCCAGGAAATCGCCTCCGCTCGCAATCAGCGGGGCGGGAGGTGGGAGAAGCAGCAGCTCGCCAAGCAACCGACCAATCAGCCCACTGCCACCGGGCCACTGGTCAGACACCAACATATATATATATATTACCTACTGGCGGTCGCCAGTAGGTATATATAGTTAGTATTTTTTCTCTATGGGATTTTTGAAAATTCTATGTCTAATAACTTTGGCGTTTGTGGACGGAATTGGCTGAAATTTTCAGGAAAATGGCACATTTTGTTTCTGAGTAGCCCTTGAAAATTTGGGGGGGGGTTCGTCAAGGGGGGGCCGAGAAAAAAGGGGGGTCCCAAAACGTGTTTTTAACATTGAGTTTTCCATAGGGCGGTTGGCCTCACTTTTAGCCCGAACGGCTAAATGGATTTGCACGAAACTTGGCAAAATTGTAGGGACTGGTAGCCCGATGTGCCTTTTGTAGGTCTCAATATATGTGCTACAGTGGATTTTGAGAAATTAACGTTTAAAAAAAGATATATATCTGTAACAGCGGACCGGGCAGCGCTCCAGGACGCGTGCTTTTCGCGCAACGGAGCTTTGTGAAGCGAAGCTGATTGGTTCTCCGGCGTCTGTAAACATTCCAAACAGTCCGTAGCGGCCGCCATCTTGTCTCTCGGTAGGATCGAGAGACAAGCGGAGGCCAAACCGAAGGGGCAAATGACCATAAGGGGGCATAGTAGATCCTCCCTGACCGTTTAGGTTTGTTGTGGAGGTTTTAAAAGGGCCCCGCGGGGCAAAACAAAATAAAAATAATAATAATCGAACAGCTGAATGGATTTGCACGAAACTTGGCAAAATTGTAGGGACTGGTAGCCCGATGTGCCTTTGCTAGATCTCAATATATGTGCTCCAGTGGACTTTGAGAAATTAACGTTAAAAAAAAGATATATATCTGTAACAGCGCACCGCTTCGCGTACTTTTCGCGTTACGGAGCTTTGCGAAGCGAAGCTGATTGGCTCTCCGGTGTCTGTAAACATTCCAAACAGTCCGTAGCAGCCGCCATCTTGTCTCTCGGTAGGATCGAACAGCTGAATGGATTTGTACGAAACTTGGCAAAATTGTAGGGACTGGTAGCCCGATGTGCCTTTGCTAGGTCTCAATATATGTGCTTCAGTGCATTTTGAGAAATTAACGTTCAAAAACAAGATATATATCTGTAACAGCGCTCCGCTTCGCGGAGATAAAATTATATGTGTATTACCTAGCTGTTGCTAACACCAGTTAGCGACGGCTAGTAGAAGATAGCGACCATCTTGGGCCCCACTTTGCATGTGAGTTATATTTATCACTAATGACATGCAAAGTGGGCATGCCAAGATGTTAGCGACTGGAAACAGTCGCTAACATCGCTATCTCCTATTATCAACTTTTGGAAATATTCGAGATAAGCGCGAATATCTCCAAAAGCTACCACCTGCCCTGAGCAGTTCTTAGCCATGTTATCCAATGGGAGGTGGATAACATGGCTAAGAGCATTAGCTCGGTAATGCATGAATATCGCTGAGTTTTCAGCGATATTAATGCATTGCGGTCGTTTTTTATCGTATTTGCGATAAACTTTGATAATAGCAAGGTTTATCTGCGATAATTTCTGACGGTAAAAAAATCGTTGCTAAGCATTGTTAGGGATAAATATCGCTTAACTTTGGTAATATGCCCCAACGTCTGTTAACGTTCGATTCGAAGGAAATCGGGAAGTGTTGAAAAACATTGTCTGCGCCATCTTGTCTTTTTTCAAATGCCACACTTTTGTCGTGCACGGCAGCCATTTTAGATGCCTTGACCAGACCCACTCTGTGCACGCTGTCGATCCTTAGCATGGCTCCCCACCCTCGCAAGCATCTCCCCCAGGCAGTGGTCACCCCCGCTCTCTGTCTTATGCATGGGTAATAAACCTCCCCCCATCTGCGCTGCTCTTCCCTGAGAATCACACCCTGTGCCCGCCCGACACCTCCCTTTCGCCCTATTCACTACCGCACCCTCTGACACTCCTTTTCCTCTGTGTACGATTGTCCAGGCTGGTCCTAGGGTATCAGCTAGCCCTGCAGATGTAGTTTATGGCCACAGCTGTAAAGAATCACCCCTCTTCAAAGGAGTTATAGTAGATCAAGGCCCACACTCGATGAGATCCGTCACAGCAGAAGCGTTGCTATTATCTGAAAACCATCCTGTATTGTGATTGGGGAGGGGACCGAGCCTGAAGCGGAAGATTCCAGGGATGACTCTTTGTACATCAAAGTTTTTACAATTATGTGTCACATTAAAAATATATAGCACTCCGACAAAGTAGTAAGATTATAAAACTTTAATAATTTATAAATATATACAAGAAAACAAAAATAGTAATAACATATAAACATTTTTAGGGAAAAACAACGAAGTAGCGGTCGGCTGTGCGAATAGTCCCAACGCAGCACAACGTCCAGATTTCCGGCGTGGGGCGTCGCGGGGGGTGGGTCATCAGTAGCAAACTGTTGTGCGGATAGTTCCAAGGCAGCAGAACGCGCTGAAATCTAGATGACACGAAAGTGATGTCTAGTAAGTTGCCACCCAGCAAATAACGGCATGGGGCGTCGCGGGGGTGGGTCATCAGTAGCAAACTGTTGCGCGAATAGTTCCAAGGCAGCAGAACGATGGCACCAAGGTGATGTCCAGTAAGTTGCCGCACTGGTTTTGGTATCCTACAATGCTGCTCCGAATAACGGCGTGGGGCGCCCCGGGGGAGGCGGCGTGAACGGGCCTCTCCAGGTGGAGTGTCATCTGTTGTAGTGTGGCGCCCCTTTACCGTTTCAGTTGCCATTCCGTCCGTTTTTGGTCCACTGTGTCAAAAGCCGCAATTCAGCTGAGTTGCGCCCACTCTTGCGGTGCAGCGATAGGCGGCTGTCACAGGACTCTCAAAATGGCGGCAGGCTGTTTCCTTTTTGGGCCTGGTCCACTGAAATGGCCCTGGGACACCTTGGAAATCGGACGCTTGTCTGCTAGGTCTTGGACCCCATTCTCGAAAGCGTCCCCTCCACCTTGAGAATTCATCAAAAGTTTTGGGGGCTCCGACTCCTGCAGGCTTCTGGTGGGGAGCGGCTGCCATGATTGCTCGCGGAATGACCACGACTGAGCTACGAGATGGTGGTGCTCTCATGCTGACGCCAGCTTCAGTCTGAAACATCCAGAAACAAGGTGGGGCTTTCATCGTTTGGGAAAAAAAAAAGTTTTCATCCAATGAAAAGTGTTGTTTTTAGGTCACATGATCAAGCCTTCCATCATTAGGAAACCAAAAGTAAAATGAACCAATGAAAAGTTTTATAAACAAGTCACATGACCTGTTATGCGGCATAGGGTATAAAATGCGGAGAAAATACGTTGGCACGTGAGGCGGCGTCAGTAGCGGACCGATGTGCAAATAGGCCGAAGGCAATACAACGCGCCAAGATCCGGATGGCACCGAGGTGGTGTCATAGTTGAGAGTTCTGAGCAGCGGTTGTAACACTGTCTGAAGCTTATTTGCAGCTGCTGCAGCTTCACTACGCGCCAAGATCCGGATGGCACCGAGGTGGTGTCTAGTAAGGTGCACTGGTGTGGCCATCCTACAATGCTGAAAGTCGGCGTGGGGCGCCCCGTTGGCCTGTGAGTTTGCGTCAGTAGCGGACCGATGTGCGAATAGGCCAAAGGCAGCACAACGCGCCAAGATCCGGATGGCACCGAGGTGGTGTCTAGTAAGTTGCCGCACTGGTGTGGCCATCCAACAATGCTGAAAGTTGGCGTGGGGCGCCCCGTTGGCCTGTGAGTTTGCGTCAGTAGCGGACCGATGTGCGAATAGGCCGAAGGCAGCACAACGCACCAAGATCCGGATGGCACCGAGGTGGTGTCTAGTAAGTTGCCGCACTGGTGTGGCCATCCTACAATGCTGAAAGTCGGCGTGGGGCGCCCCGTTGGCCTGTGAGATGGCGTCAGTAGCGGACCGATGTTTGAATGGGGCCGAAGGCAGCGCAACAATATTTTCGGAATAGAAGACACCACTAGGCGCTGAGATGCCAAGATCCGGATGGCACCGAGGTGGTGTGTAGCAAGTTGCCGCACTGGTGTGGCCATCCTACAATGCTGAAAGTCGGCGTGGGGCGCCCCGTTGGCCTGTGAGTTTGCGTCAGTAGCGGACCGATGTGCGAATAGGCCGAAGGCAGCACAACGCGCCAAGATCCGGATGGCACCGAGGTGGTGTCTAGTAAGTTGTCGCACTTCTGTGGCCATCCTACAATGTTGAAAGTCGGCGTGGGGCGCCCCGTTGGCCAGTGAGATGGCGTCAGTAGCGGACCGATGTGCGAATGGGGCCAAAGGCAGCGCAACAATATTTTCTGATTTGAAGACACCACAAGGCGCTGAGATGCCAAGATCCGGATGGCACCGAGGTGGTGTCTAGCAAGTTGTGGCACTGGTGTGGCCATCGTACAATGGTAAAAGTCGGCATGGGGCGCCCTGTTGGCCTGTGAGATGGTGTCAGTAGCGGACTGATGTGTGAATGGGGCCAAAGGCAGCGCAACAATATTTTCTACAATATTTTCGGAGTAGAAGACACCACAAGGCGCTGAGATGCCAAGATCCGGATGGCACCGAGGTGATGTCTAAGTTGCGGACCGATGTGCGAATGGGGCCAAAGGCAGCGCAACAATATTTTCTGAAGAGAATACACCACAAGGCGCTGAGATGCCAAGATCCGGATGGCACCGAGGTGATGTCTAAGTTGCGGACCGATGTGCGAATGGGGCCAAAGGTAGCGTAACAAGATTTTCTGTATGGAAGATACCACTAGGCGTTGAGATGCCAAGATTCGGATGGCACCGAGGTGATGTCTAGCAAGTTGTGCCACTGGTGTGGCCATCGTACAATGGTAAAAGTCGGCGTGGGGCGCCCCGTTGGCCAGTGAGATGGCGTCAGTAGCGGACCGATGTGCGAATGGGGCCAAGGCCAGCGCAACAATATTTTCTGATTTGAAGACACCACAAGGCGCTGAGATGCCAAGATCCGGATGGCACCGAGGTGGTGTCTAGCAAGTTGTGGCACTGGTGTGGCCATCGTACAATGGTAAAAGTCGGCATGGGGCGCCCTGTTGGCCTGTGAGATGGTGTCAGTAGCGGACTGATGTGTGAATGGGGCCAAAGGCAGCGCAACAATATTTTCTACAATATTTTCGGAGTAGAAGACACCACAAGGCGCTGAGATGCCAAGATCCGGATGGCACCGAGGTGATGTCTAAGTTGCGGACCGATGTGCGAATGGGGCCAAAGGCAGCGCAACAATATTTTCTGAAGAGAATACACCACAAGGCGCTGAGATGCCAAGATCCGGATGGCACCGAGGTGATGTCTAAGTTGCGGACCGATGTGCGAATGGGGCCAAAGGTAGCGTAACAAGATTTTCTGTATGGAAGATACCACTAGGCGTTGAGATGCCAAGATTCGGATGGCACCGAGGTGATGTCTAGCAAGTTGTGCCACTGGTGTGGCCATCGTACAATGGTAAAAGTCGGCGTGGGGCGCCCTATTGGCCTGTGAGATGGTGTCAGTAGCGGACTGATGTGCGAATGGGGCCAAAGGCAGCGCAACAATATTTTCTGACTGACACCACAAGGCGCTGAGATGCCAAGATCCGGATGGCACCGAGGTGATGTCTAAGTTGCGGACTGATGTGCGAATGGGGCCAAAGGCAGCGTAACAATATTTTCTGTATGGAAGATACCACTAGGCGTTGAGATGCCAAGATTCGGATGGCACCGAGGTGATGTCCAGCAAGTTGCTGTACTGGTGTGGTCATCCTACAATGCTGAAACTCGGCTTGGGTCGCCCCATTAGCCTGTGAGATGGCGTCAGTAGCGGACCGATGTGCGAATAGGCCGAAGGCAGCACAACGCGCCAAGATCCGGATGTCACCGTGGTGGTTTCATAGTTGAGAGGCACTTCATCTGCAGTGGGGCGCAGAGATCCGGATGGCACCGAGGTGATGTCTAGCAAGTTGCTGTACTGGTGTGGTCATCCTACAATGCTGAAATGTAGTGGGGCGCCCCTTTACCGTTTCAGTTGCCATTCAGCTGAGTTTTGGCTGCTCTTGATGCTACAGCGACAGGCGGCTGCAAGAGGACTCTCAAAATGGCGGCCTGTTCTTTGGATTTGGGCCTGGTCCACTAAAATGGCCCTGGGACACCTTAGAACTCGGACGCTCGATTTTTTTTCCTTTCCTGTACATGCAAAAAAAGGTAAATGCCCGGTACGTTACACGCTTCATCTGCCACGATGAACTCTCCAGAGGAACCGAAAAAAAATATAGTTGTGGTAACTATACCATGCATCGTCATATGGAGAGGTGGCACCAATTAATTATAGTGCTGCATAAAAGAGAGATTTGGAGGAGAACCCCTGACCTGCTAGTACATTCATCAAAGAAGTGGCACTGAGAGCTTCAGAGGCAAGGGAAACGGTCCCAAATATTTAGAAGAACTTTGGAAAGATTAAAATGACATGTTTAGATTGTGGTAAATTAATTTCATGTGGACAGATGAGTGTTACTCTAATAAATACAGCATATGAACATCATCATAGTCGATGGTTGGTAGAGACATTTTGACTATATCCTGGACCTGCCCGTCCTCGCCCAAAATGGCGCCGGAATAAATGGGACTCGTAACTCCTTGTTGTGTACTGGTTGCAGAACCTTGAAATCACGAGATACGTATGCAGTTTTGAAGCACATGGCGGACGGGGACGAGAATTGATTGAATATTTCGACATCCCTATTGATATTAAGTTCTGATGTGTTATTGATTACTGTACTGTTGAAAATTCGAATTAACGTCACCCATGGTACTTGCCCGCAAATGTATATCTAGATAATTTTATTGTAACTGGCCCTGTCGTATTTTAATTATAAAATGTACGTCCACCGATTCCGTAACTGTTAGACACCTTAGTTCTTGCAACCTAATGGCCCGCCCGTTACGTTCCTCTACAGTGTAAATGTCTATTCATCATATACGATTACAGTTTGCTCCGTGGCAGGCCCACGTGGTTATAGGCTCGTATTTGTATAATGAAATTTTCACAATAAAGGTTTTTAAAAGAAAACATGGTAGTAGTATATACATTGGTAAAGTTTTTAATAATAGTCACTGTTTTAGAATCATTAAAAGGCAAGTGAAATAAAGCAGACCAATTACATGAAGGGTAAAAGGTATAATACGAAGGAACGCAGTAAAGATAAATGGTCAAGGGCTGTTGTGTTTTCTATTCCTGCAACATAAAGTGATCGATAAGAATCTCATATTCAGGCGTATCGGCGACTAAGACAGCAGGTCGACCCTCTTTTGCTCAACGGCTCCGTCATGGGACGAAGAAACGCTCTTTTTCTCGAAAAAAGAATATATTTTACTTGCAGGACAGTTGTAAAATTTCCGGGAAAGTACATTAGCCTGGAACATTATAACATATATTTAAGAAAAAATAATGTTCGGAAGTAATTAAAAGCGTAATTTTTAGGTGATATGACCAAGCCTTTCATCATTACAATAAGAAAAGTAAAATGAACCAATGAAAAGTTTTATTAACAAGTCACATGACTTGTTATGCTTACGTTACGCGCTGCGCGCCCCGGATGACTTCCGGATGCGCTAACGCGGCGCGTCATATGACGCATTACGCGACAACGCAGGTCCAGAATATAGTCAAAATGTCTCCACCAACCAGCGGTCGAAACACAACCCCTTTCAGCAGGCTAAATAGTTCTGTTAAATGACAACAGAAGGGACAGGCAACAAGAACCATCAGTCAAAGAGGAGAGGGCTAGTTCTTCTCTACCGGGTTACATTGGGGCGCTACCGGAACTGATCGAATTGGTAGTCTACAGTGTTTCTGGATGTTTCAGACTGAAGCTGGGGTTAGCATGAGAGCAGCACTATTTCGTAGCTCCGTTGTGGCCATTCCGCAACCAATCATGGCAGCCGCTCTTTATCGTTATTTTGGGCGGGGTGGGTGGCGGAGCCGAGCTGTTTTGCAGCCATCATTGTGTGGAGTTCAGTTCATCTCACTAGTTTTGTATTTGTCATGAGGGGTTGTTCCTAATGTTTCTATTTTAGCGAGGTCAAAAAGAGATCCCATTAGTGGCCTACTGATTTTACTCAATTCCTTTTCTTTTTTTTTTACACGATTTTTCGTTATCTGCAAAGACTAAACAGAGTATTGCGACTCTGTGTTTGTTTGTAAATAGAGAATGAACCAAAGAGAACTAATTCTAAAACAGTAAATACTTGGATAACAATCAATCAAATGGAGAGAGAAGCAGGCATGACGGATTACAACGGGGGAAAGGCCTGCGTTAACTACCTTTCACTATCTGCAAAGAGAGAGTACTCCTAATAGAAATGAGGGGGGGGGCACCATTCAAAGCAGATCAGTGTGCATAAACACGAAAATGTTTTCACTTACCACGTACTTGACATTCGACAGCTTATGATATTTGCTATTAAAAAACCATTGAAATTCACTGAAAAAACCATAGGTTATAGACCATATATAGTTAGGAATTAGCATTTACAAAACCTTGAAAATTCACTGAAAAAACCATAGGTTATAGACCATATATAGTTAGGAAGTAGCATTTAAAAAACCTTATTTTACTCACACAAAACCATTGAAATTCCATATATAGTTAGTTGCACTAACTATATATCGTGCACCCGCAATCCACTGCTGATCATGTCACATATTACATCATTCATGACATGGTCAGTGACATCACTGATGACATCACTGATGACATCTCAAATGACATCACTGATGACATCACTGATGACAACATCCAGTGACTATGTTTCTGTAAAGTTAAAATATGTCTTACATATTGAAGAATGAGTGGATGTATAAGTGTCTGGATGAAGGATTTAGTAGGTGCATGCCTGACTGTATGAGTGAGTGATTAAATGTGTCTCACTGAGTGCATGGGTTAGTGACTAAACTGTCTTAACTTGTGCATCATTATGTCTGTTGTTCTGTAAACTGCTGCATGTGTTGATCAGTAGCTATATGAGTAACTATATGGGTTATTGATTGGTTGCCCAAGTATTTGTATGGGAGACTGAGTGTGTGTGTGGGTGGCTGGGAGGTGTATGACTCTGTGCATAGATGTGTGAGCAGTTGATTCACTAGATGTATGGGTTCAAAAGTGCATGTGGAAACAGCTGTATGGGCGGTTGACTGTGTGCATGAGTGTATTGGTGAGTGAATGGATATCTCAGTGCTGCATGTCAAAGTAAGTACATATGTAAAACACAGTACATGTGAGAGTTGACATATATAAATAACTGTGCATAAGAGCCAGTGAATGTGTGAGTGGCTGTATGGATCACTGTGAACTTGTATCAGGGATTGTATAATAGAGTAAATATGTGTTAGTATATGTTTGAATAAGTAAGGTGTGTATAACTGTATAGTTGAGGAAATGGAGGTGTGATTGATTCTTTGCATGACTGACTAGGTGTGTGAGTAACTCCATGGATGAGTGACAGTCTGTGAGTGTCTGTTTACACTGAGTGTATCTAAGGTTATATTAGAGTCTGAAGAGGTTCATCGTATTATCACATGAATGATGTCATCAGTGATGTGATCAGTAATGTCAAATGAGATGTCATCAGTGATGTCATCAGTGATGTCATTTGAGATGTCATCAGTGATGTCATCAGTGATGTCATTTGAGATGTCATCAGTGATGTCATCAGTGATGTCATCAGTGATGTCATCAGTGATGTCATCAGTGATGTCACTGACCATGTCATGAATGATGTAATATGTGACATGATCAGCAGTGGATTGCGGGTGCGCGATATATAGTTAGTGCAACTAACTATATATGGAATTTCAATGGTTTTGTGTGAGTAAAATAAGGTTTTTTAAATGCTAATTCCTAACTATATATGGTCTATAACCTATGGTTTTTTCAGTGAATTTTCAAGGTTTTGTAAATGCTAATTCCTAACTATATATGGTCTATAACCTATGTTTTTTTCAGTGAATATATATATATGGTCTATAACCTATGGTTTTTTCAGTGAATATATATATATATATATATATATATATTCACTGAAAAAACCATAGGTTATAGACCATATATAGTTAGGAATTAGCATTTACAAAACCTTGAAAATTCACTGAAAAACACCATAGGTTATAGACCATATATAGTTAGGAATTAGCATTTAAAAAACCTTATTTTACTCACACAAAACCATTGAAATTCCATATATAGTTAGTTGCACTAACTATATATCGCGCACCCGCAATCCACTGCTGATCATGTCACATATTACATCATTCATGACATGGTCAGTGACATCACTGATGACATCACTGATGACATCTCAAATGACATCACTGATGACATCACTGATGACAACATCCAGTGACTGTACTTTTCTGTAAAGTTAAAATATGTCTTGAGTGGATGTATAAGTGTCTGGATGAAGGATTTAGTAGGTGCATGACTGACTGTATGAGTGAGTGATTAAATGTGTCTCACTGAATGCATGGGTTAGTGACTAAACTGTCTTAATTTGTGCATCATTATGTCTGTTGTTCTGTAAACTGCTGCATGTGTTGATCATTAGCTATACGAGAGGCTATATGTGTTATTAATTGGTTGCCCAAGTATTTCTATGGGAGATTGAGTTTGTGTGGGGGTGGCTGGAAGGTGTGTGACTCTATGCATAGATGTGTGAGCAGTTTATTCACTAGGTGTATGAGTTCAAGAGTGCATGTGGAAACAGCTACATGGGCAGTTGACTGTGTGCATGAGTGTATTGATGAGTGAATGGATATCTCAATGCTACATGTCATAGTAAGTACATATGTAAAACACAGTACATGTGAGAGTTGGCATATATAAATAACTGTGCATGAGAGCCACTGAATGAGTGAGTGGTTGTATCGATCATTGTGAACTTGTATCAGGGATTGTATAAGAGAGTAAATATGTGTTAGTATATGTTTCAATAAGTAAGGTGTGTTTAACTGTATAGTTGAAGAAATGGAGGTGAGATTGTTTCTTTGCATGACTGACTGGGTGTGTGAGTAACTCCATGGATAAGTGGCAGTGTGTGAGTGTCTGTTTACACTGAGTGTATCTAAGGTTATATTAGAGTCTGAAGAGGTTTATCGTATTAGCACAAGAATGATGTCAAATGAGATGTCATCAGTGATGTCATTTGAGATGTCATCAGTGATGTCATCAGTGATGTCACTGACCATGTCATGAATGATGTAATATGTGACATGATCAGCAGTGGATTGCGGGTGCGCGATATATAGTTAGTGCAACTAACTATATATGGAATTTCAATGGTTTTGTGTGAGTAAAATAAGGTTTTTTAAATGCTAATTCCTAACTATATATGGTCTATAACCTATGGTTTTTTCAGTGAATTTTCAAGGTTTTGTAAATGCTAATTCCTAACTATATATGGTCTATAACCTATGGTTTTTTCAGTGAATTTCAATGGTTTTTTAATAGCAAATATCATAAGCTGTCGAATGTCAAGTACGTGGTAAGTAAAAACATTTTTGTGTTTATGCACACTGATCTGCTTTGAATGCTGCCCCCCACCCCTCATTTCTATTAGGAGTACTCTCTCTTTGCAGATAGTGAAGGGTAGTTAACGCAGCCCTTTGCCCCCTTTGTAATACGTCGTGCCTGCTTCTCTCTCCATTTGATTGATTGTTCTCTTTGGTTCATTCTCTATTTACAAACAAGCACAGAGTCGCAATACTCTGTTTAGTCTTTGCAGATAGCGAAAAATCATGTAAAAAAACAAAAGGAATCGAGCAAAATCAGTAGGCCACTAATGGGATCTCTTTTTGACCTCGCTAAAATAGAAACATTAGGAACAACCTGTTGAAAATAGCAATGCGTATGTACATAAGCGGCGTTCATTTGTGTTCACAGTACCCCTTGTTGATTTTTTCAATCGAGCATTGAATTGTTCGAAGTTAATTCTCTTAAGGATCTTCTCTACCTGCAAACGAGGAAGAATAGGAATATTCTCTCTCCCTTTGCAGATAGTGAAGGGTAGGTAACGCAAGCCTTTAACACGTCGTACCTATTTCATTCCTCATTGATTGATTGATTGTCCGAACATTGACTGTTTGGGAATTAGTTCTTTTTGGAGGTATTCCCTGTTTGCAAATAAACGTAGGAAAATCTTTGCAAGTAGTGAAAGGGTACGTAATGCGGACCTTTCTCCCCCGTTGTAATCTGTCATGCCTATCTACTCCCCACTGATTGATGCACCTTTTTCACCCGGACCATTTACTAGAGATACGTCATCTGGCCCGACCAGAGAGCACCCCTAGTGAAAAGGACATATGCAATAATAACGAAGTGATCACTGTATCCTGTTAACAGAAACTTTACCATGAAACAACCTGGAAAGAAAAAAATAGGAAAACGAAAATCAGTAGGCCACTGATGAACATGAACTTTTATTAAACAACAAACAAAGAAACGATAACATAACGTAATGATAAAACCTATTAATGTCCTAGAAACAAGAAAACGTTAAAGTATGCCAGTGGTGAGAGACCAGAAAAACAGTCCGAGAAACCAAATCCGAGAAACCAAATCACCCCTCGCTGTCCCAACTCATGCACTCTGAAAGTTCAAAGTTTTGAGGAGTGCTTGTAACATTGTCTGAAGCCTATTTGCAATTGCTTCATCTTCACTATTCTTAAAGTAAGTGGGGGCTGTTGTGATGCGGTGCCACCCTGAACCGCTTGACGGAGGCCCCCGAGGGACGGTGTCATGTCGCGGACTCGGAGGGGGCGCTTGGCTCCGGCCCCCTCCCCAAGTCGTGTTGCGCTGGTGTGGCCTGAGATCGCCCCCGACATAGGTGGCCGGCTCCCGGGGTCAAGCGGAACTTTTTTCCTTTTGGTGACTCTTCCATTCTTCACCTTGTCCCACAATCCGTTTCACCTAAAGACACGCTGTAGTGGGGCACCCCTTTTCCGTTTCATTTGCCATTCAGCCCGCTTTTGCTACACTGTGCCTCTTCCGCTATTCAGCTGTTTACCGCCCGCTCTTTCGACTACAGCGTCTCGCTCACCATGTACTTGAGTTGCTCCCGCTCTTGCGGTGCAGCGATAGGCGGCTGCCACAGGACTCTCAAAATGGCGGCCATCTCTTCAGATTTGGGCGTGGTCCACTAAATGGGCCTGCGACACCTTGGAACTCGGACGCTTGTCTGCTAGAGCTTGGGCTCCATTCTCGAAAGCGTCCCCTCATCCTTGAAGATTCTACAAAAGTCTTGGGGGCCCCCGACTCCCGCAGGCTTCTGGTGGGGAGCGCCTAGCATGATTGCTCGTGGAATGGCCACGACGGAGCTACGAAATGGTGGTGCTCTCATGCTAACGCCAGCTTCAGTCTGAAACATCCAGAAACACTGTAGACTACCAATTCGATCAGTTCCGGTAGCGCTCCAACGTGACCCGGTAGAGAAGAACTTGCCCTCCCCTCTTTGACTGATGGTTCTTGTTGCCTGTCCCTTCTGTTGTCATTTAACAGAACTATTTAGCCTGCTGAAAGGGGTTGTGTGCCGTCCGCTGGTTGGTGGAGACATTTTGACTATATTCTGGACCTGCGTTGTCGCGTAATGCGTCATATGACGCGCCGCGTTAGAAAGTTTAATAAATTATGAAACACAATAAACAATCCTTAAAAAATAAAAAAAAATAAAAAATAATCAACAAAAGCAACAGCTAGGTAATACACATATAATTTTATCTCCGTGAAGCGGAGCGCTGTTACAGATATATATCTTGTTTCTGAACGTTAATTTCTCAAAATGCACCGAAGCACATATATTGAGACCTAGCAAAGGCACATCGGGCTACCAGTCCCTACAATTTTTCCAAGTTTCGTGCAAATCCATTCAGCTGTTCGATCCTACCGAGAGACAAGATGGCGGCCGCTACGGACTGTTTGGAATGTTTACAGACACCGGAGAGCCAATCAGCTTCGCTTCGCAAAGCTCCATAACGCGAAAAGTACGCGAAGCGGTGCGCTGTTACAGATATATACCTTTTTTTGAACGTTAATTTCTCAAAATCCACTGGAGCACATATATTGAGATCTAGCAAAGGCACATCGGGCTACCAGTCCCTACAATTTTGCCAAGTTTCGTGCAAATCCATTCAGCTGTTCGATTATTATTATTTTTATTTTTTTTTGCCCCGCGGGGCCCTTTTAAAACCTCCACATCAAACCTAGGGGGTGAGCGACAATGTACTATGCCCCCTTATGGTCATTTGCCCCTTCGCTTTGGCCTCCTCTTGTCTCTCGATCCTACCGAGAGACAAGATGGCGGCCGCTACGGACTGTTTGGAATGTTGACAGACGCCGGAGAACCAATCAGCTTCGCTTCACAAAGCTCCGTTGCGCGAAAAGTCCGCGAACCAGAGCGCTAACCGGTCCGCTGTTACAGATATATATCTTTTTTTAAACGTTAATTTCTCAAAATCCACTGGAGCACATATATTGAGACCTACAAAAGGCACATCGGGCTACCAGTCCCTACAATTTTGCCAAGTTTCGTGCAAATCCATTCAGCCGTTCGGGCTAAAAGTGAGGCCAACCGCCCTATGGAAATTAACATGGGAAAAACGCGTTTTGGGACCCCCCTTTTTTCTCGGCCCCCCCTTGACGAACCCCCCCAAAATTTTCAGGGGCTGCTCAGAAACAAAATGTGCCATTTTCCTGAAAATTTCAGCCAATTCCGTCCACAAACGCCAAAGTTATTAGACATAGAATTTTCAAAAAACCCATAGAGAAAAAATCCTAACTATATATACCTACTGGCGACCGCCAGTAGGTAATATATATATATATATATATATATATATATATATATATATATATATATATATATATTCACTGAAAAAACCATAGGTTATAGACCATATATAGTTAGGAATTAGCATTTACAAAACCTTGAAAATTCACTGAAAAAACCATAGGTTATAGACCATATATAGTTAGGAATTAGCATTTAAAAAACCTTATTTTACTCACACAAAACCATTGAAATTCCATATATAGTTAGTTGCACTAACTATATATCGCGCACCCGCAATCCACTGCTGATCATGTCACATATTACATCATTCATGACATGGTCAGTGACATCACTGATGACATCACTGATGACATCACTGATGACATCACTGATGACAACATCCAGTGACTGTATGTTTCTGTAAAGTTAAAATATGTCTTACATATTGAAGAATGAGTGGATGTATAAGTGTCTGGATGAAGGATTTAGTAGGTGCGTGACTGACTGTATGAGTGAGTGATTAAATGTGTCTCACTGAATGCATGGGTTAGTGACTAAACTGTCTTAATTTGTGCATTATTATGTCTGTTGTGATGTAAACTGCTGCATGTGTTGATAATTAGCTATACGAGAGGCTATATGTGTTATTGATTGGTTGCCCAAGTATTTGTATGGGAGATTGAGTTTGTGTAGGGGTGGCTGGGAGGTGTGTGACTCTGTGCATAGATGTGTGAGCAGTTGATTCACTAGGTGTATGAGTTCAAGAGTGCATGTGGAAACAGCTACATGGGCAGTTGACTGTGTGCATGAGTGTATTGATGAGTGAATGGATATCTCAATGCTACATGTCATAGTAAGTACATATGTAAAACACAGTACATGTGAGAGTTGGCATATATAAATAACTGTGCATGAGAGCCACTGAATATGTGAGTGGTTGTATGGATCATTGTGAACTTGTATCAGGGATTGTATAAGAGAGTAAATATGTGTTAGTATATGTTTGAATAAGTAAGGTGTGTATAACTGTATAGTTGAAGAAATGGAGGTGAGATTGTTTCTTTGCATGACTGACTAGGTGTGTGAGTAACTCCATGGATGAGTGACAGTGTGTGAGTGTCTGTATACACTGAGTGTATCTAAGAGGTTTATCGTATTAGCACAAGAATGATGTCAAATGAGATGTCATCATTGATGTCATCAGTGATGTCATTTGAGATGTCATCAGTGATGTCATCAGTGATGTCACTGACCATGTCATGAATGATGTAATATGTGACATGATCAGCAGTGGATTGCGGGTGCGCGATATATAGTTAGTGCAACTAACTATATATGGAATTTCAATGGTTTTGTGTGAGTAAAATAAGGTTTTTTAAATGCTAATTCCTAACTATATATGGTCTATAACCTATGGTTTTTTCAGTGAATTTTCAAGGTTTTGTAAATGCTAATTCCTAACTATATATGGTCTATAACCTATGGTTTTTTCAGTGAATTTCAATGGTTTTTTAATAGCAAATATCATAAGGTGTCGACTGTCAAGTACGTGGTAAGTGAAAACATTTTCGTGTTTATGCACACTGATCTGCTTTGAATGGTGCCCCCCCCCCCTCATTTCTATTAGGAGTACTCTCTCTTTGCAGATAGTGAAAGGTAGTTAACGCAGGACTTTGCCCCCGTTGTAATCCGTCGTGCCTGTTTCTCTCTCCATTTGATTGATTGTTATCCAAGTATTTACTGTTTTAGAATTAGTTCTCTTTGGTTCATTCTCTATTTACAAACAAACACAGAGTCGCAATACTCTGTTTAGTCTTTGCAGATAACGAAAAATCGTGTAAAAAAAAAGAAAAGGAATCGAGCAAAATCAGTAGGCCACTAATGGGATCTCTTTTTGACCTCGCTAAAATAGAAACATTAGGAACAACCCCTCATGACAAATACAAAACTAGTGAGATGAACTGAACTCCACACAATGATGGCTGCAAAACAGCTCGGCTCCGCCACCCACCCCGCCCAAAATAACGATAAAGAACGGCTGCCATGATTGGTTGCGGAATGACCACGACGGAGCTACGAAATGGTGCTGCTCTCATGCTAACCCCAGCTTCAGTCTGAAACATCCAGAAACACTGTAGACTACCAATTCGATCAGTTCCGGTAGCGCCCCAATGTAACCCGGTAGAGAAGAACTAGCCCTCCCCTCTTTGACTGATGGTTCTTGTTGCCTGTCCCTTCTGTTGTCATTTAACAGAACTATTTAGCCTGATGAAAGGGGTTGTGTTCTGACCGCTGGTTGGTGGAGACATTTTGACTATATTCTGTACCTGCGTTGTCGCGTAATGCGTCATATGACGCGCCGCGTTAGCGCATCCGGAAGTCATCCGGGGCGCGCAGCGCGTAACGTAAGCATAACAAGTCATGTGACTTGTTAATAAAACTTTTCATTGGTTCATTTTACTTTTCTTATTGTAATGATGAAAGGCTTGGTCATATGACCTAAAAATTACGGTTTTCATTACTTCCGAACATTATTTTTTCTTAAATATATGTTATAATGTTCCAGGCTAATGTACTTTCCCGGAAATTTTACAACTGTCCTGCAAGTAAAATATATTCTTTTTTCGAGAAAAAGAGCGTTTCTTCGTCCCATGACGGAGCCGTTGAGCAAAAGAGGGTCGACCTGCTGTCTTAGTCGCCGATACGCCTGAATATGAGATTCTTATCGATCACTTTATGTTGCAGGAATAGAAAACACAACAGCCCTTGACCATTTATCTTTACTGCGTTCCTTCGTATTATACCTTTTACCCTTCATGTAATTGGTCTGCTTTATTTCACTTGCCTTTTAATGATTCTAAAACAGTCACTATTATTAAAAACTTTACCAATGTATATACTACTACCATGTTTTCTTTTAAAAACCTTTATTGTGAAAATTTCATTATACAAATACGAGCCTATAACCACGTGGGCCTGCCACAGAGCAAACTGTAATCGTATATGATGAATAGACATTTACACTGTAGAGGAACGTAACGGGCGGGCCATTAGGTTGCAAGAACTAAGGTGTCTAACAGTTACGGAATCGGTGGACGTACATTTTATAATTAAAATACGAAAGGGCCAGTTACAATAAAATTATCTAGATATACATTTGCGGGCAAGTACCATGGGTGACGTTAATTCGAACTTTCAACAGTACAGTAATCAATAACACATCAGAACTTAATATCAATAGGGATGTCGAAATATTCAATCAATTCTCGTCCCCGCCCGCCATGTGCTTCAAAACTGCATACGTATCTCGTGATTTCAAGGTTCTGCAACCAGTACACAACAAGGAGTTACGAGTCCCATTTATTCCGGCGCCATTTTGGGCGAGGACGGGCAGGTCCAGGATATAGTCAAAATGTCTCTACCAACCATCGACTATGATGATGTTCATATGCTTTATTTATTAGAGTAACACTCATCTGTCCACATGAAATTAATTTGCCACAATCTAAACATGTCATTTTAATCTTTCCAAAGTTCTTCTAAATATTTGGGACCGTTTCCCTTGCCTCTGAAGCTCTCAGTGCCTTTTCTTTGATGAATGTACTAGCAGGTCAGGGGTTCTCCTCCAAATCTCTCTTTTATGCAGAACTATAATTAATTGGTGCCACCTCTCCATATGACGATGCATGGTATAGTTACCACAACTATATTTTTTTTCGGTTCCTCTGGAGAGTTCATCGTGGCAGATGAAGCTTGTAACGTACCGGGCATTTACCTTTTTTTGCATGTACAGGAAAGGAAAAAAAAATTGAGCGTCCGAGTTCTAAGGTGTCCCAGGGCCATTTTAGTGGACCAGGCCCAAATCCAAAGAACAGGCCGCCATTTTGAGAGTCCTCTTGCAGCCGCCTGTCGCTGTAGCATCAAGAGCAGCCGAAACTCACCTGAATGGCAACTGAAACGGTAAAGGGGCGCCCCACTACAGCAGACGAGCCTCCACCTAGGAAGGCCCATTCACGCCGGCTCCCCCCCCCTTCGGGCACCCCACGCCGTTATTCGGAGCAGTATTGTAGGATGGCCACACCAGTGCGGCAACTTGCTAGACATCACCTCGGTGGTAACCGAATCTCAACGCCTTGTGGTGTCTTCTATTCAAAAAACATTGTTATGCTGCCTTCGACCTATTCGCCGCAAGTGCGCACACAACTCAACTGCATAGCTTGCTAGACACCACCTCGGTGCCATCCGGATCTTGGAATGTCAGCACCTTTTGGTGTCTTCTCTTCAGAAAATATTGTTGGGCTGCCTTTGGCCCCATTCGCACATCAGTCCGCTACTGACGCCATCTCACAGGCTAATGGGGCGCCCCACGCCGACTTTCAGCATTGTAGAATGACCACACCAGTACAGCAACTTGCTAGACATCACCTCGGTGCCATCCGGATCTCGGCGCCCCACTGCAGATGAAGTGCCTCTCAACTATGAAACCACCGCGGTGACATCCGGATCTTGGCGCGTTGTGCTGCCTTCGGCCTATTCGCACATCGGTCCGCTACTGACGCCATCTCACAGGCTAATGGGGCGACCCACGCCGAGTTTCAGCATTGTAGGATGACCACACCAGTACAGCAACTTGCTAGACATCACCTCGGTGCCATCCGAATCTTGGCATCACAACGCCTAGTGGTATCTTCCATACAAAAAATATTGTTACGCTGCCTTTGGCCCCATTCGCACATCAGTCCGCAACTTAGACATCACCTCGGTGCCATCCGGATCTTGGCATCTCAGCGCCTTGTGGTGTCAGTCAGAAAATATTGTTGCGCTGCCTTTGGCCCCATTCGCACATCGGTCCGCTACTGACGCCATCTCACAGGCCAACGGGGCACCCCACGCCGACTTTCAACATTGTAGGATGGCCACAGAAGTGAGACAACTTACTAGACAAGTACAGCAACTTGCTAGACATCACCTCGGTGCCATCCGGATCTCGGCGCCCCACTGCAGATGAAGTGCCTCTCAACTATGAAACCACCACTGTGACATCCGGATCTTGGCGCGTTGTGCTGCCTTCGGCCTATTCGCACATCGGTCCGCTACTGACGCCATCTCACAGGCTAATGGGGCGACCCACGCCGAGTTTCAGCATTGTAGGATGACCACACCAGTACAGCAACTTGCTAGACATCACCTCGGTGCCATCCGAATCTTGGCATCACAACGCCTAGTGGTATCTTCCATACAAAAAATATTGTTACGCTGCCTTTGGCCTCATTCGCACATCAGTCCGCAACTTAGACATCACCTCGGTGCCATCCGGATCTTGGCATCTCAGCGCCTTGTGGTGTCAGTCAGAAAATATTGTTGCGCTGCCTTTGGCCCCATTCGCACATCGGTCCGCTACTGACGCCATCTCACAGGCCAACGGGGCGCCCCACGCCGACTTTCAACATTGTAGGATGGCCACAGAAGTGCGACAACTTACTAGACACCACCTCGGTGCCATCCGGATCTTGGCGCGTTGTGCTGCCTTCGGCCTATTCGCACATCGGTCCGCTACTGACGCAAACTCACAGGCCAACGGGGCGCCCCACGCCGACTTTCAGCATTGTAGGATGGCCACACCAGTGCACCTTACTAGACACCACCTCGGTGCCATCCGGATCTTGGCGCGTTGTGCTGCCTTCGGCCTATTCGCACATCGGTCCGCTACTGACGCCATCTCACAGGCCAACGGGGCGCCCCACGCCGACTTTCAGCATTGTTGGATGGCCACACCAGTGCGGCAACTTACTAGACACCACCTCGGTGCCATCCGGATCTTGGCGCGTTGTGCTGCCTTCGGCCTATTCGCACATCGGTCCGCTACTGACGCAAACTCACAGGCCAACGGGGCGCCCCACGCCGACTTTCAGCATTGTAGGATGGCCACACCAGTGCACCTTACTAGACACCACCTCGGTGCCATCCGGATCTTGGCGCGTAGTAAAGCTGCAGCAGCTGCAAATAAGCTTCAGACAGTGTTACAACCGCTGCTCAGAACTCTCAACTATGACACCACCTCGGTGCCATCCGGATCTTGGCGCGTTGTATTGCCTTCGGCCTATTCGCACATCGGTCCGCTACTGACGCCGCCTCACGTGCCAACGTATTTTCTCCGCATTTTATACCCTATGCCGCATAACAGGTCATGTGACTTGTTTATAAAACTTTTCATTGGTTCATTTTACTTTTGGTTTCCTAATGATGGAAGGCTTGATCATATGACCTAAAAACAACACTTTTCATTGGATGAAAACTTTTTTTTTTCCCAAACGATGAAAGCCCCACCTTGTTTCTGGATGTTTCAGACTAAACTGGCGTCAGCATGAGAGCACCACCATCTCGTAGCTCCGTCGTGGTCATTCCGCGAGCAATCATGGCAGCCGCTCCCCACCACAAGCCTGCAGGAGTCGGGGCCCCCAAAACTTTTGATGAATTCTCAAGGCGGAGGGGACGCTTTCGAGAATGGGGTCCAAGACCTAGCAGACAAGCGTCCGATTTCCAAGGTGTCCCAGGGCCATTTCAGTGGACCAGGCCCAAAAAGGAAAGAGTCTGCCGCCATTTTGAGAGTCCTGTGACAGCCGCCTATCGCTGCACCGCAAGAGTGGGCGCAACTCAGCTGAATTGCGGCTTTTGACACAGTGGACCAAAAACGGACGGAATGGCAACTGAAACGGTAAAGGGGCGCCCCACTACAACAGATGACACTCCACCTGGAGAGGCCCGTTCACGCCGCCTCCCCCGGGGCGCCCCACGCCGTTATTCGGAGCAGCATTGTAGGATACCAAAACCAGTGCGGCAACTTACTGGACATCACCTTGGTGCCATCGTTCTGCTGCCTTGGAACTATTCGCACAACAGTTTGCTACTGATGACCCACCCCCCGCGACGCCCCACGCCGTTATTTGCTGGGTGGCAACTTACTAGACATCACTTTCGTGTCATCTAGATTTCGGCGCGTTCTGCTGCCTTGGAACTATTCGCACAACAGTTTGCTACTGATGACCCACCCCCCGCGACGCCCCACGCCGGAAATCTGGACGTTGTGCTGCGTTGGGACTATTCGCACAGCCGACCGCTACTTCGTTGTTTTTCCCTAAAAATGTTTATATGTTATTACTATTTTTGTTTTCTTGTATATATTTATAAATTATTAAAGTTTTATAATCTTACTACTTTGTCGGAGTGCTATATATTTTTAATGTGACACATAATTGTAAAAACTTTGATGTACAAAGAGTCATCCCTGGAATCTTCCGCTTCACGCTCGGTCCCCTCCCCAATCACAATACAGGATGGTTTTCAGATAATAGCAACGCTTCTGCTGTGACGGATCTCATCGAGTGTGGGCCTTGATCTACTATAACTCCTTTGAAGAGGGGTGATTCTTTACAGCTGTGGCCATAAACTACATCTGCAGGGCTAGCTGATAGCCTAGGACCGGCCTGGACAATCGGACACAGAGGAAAAGGAGTGTCAGAGGGTGCGGTAGTGAATAGGGCGAAAGTGAGGTGTCGGGCGGGCACAGGGTGTGATTCTCAGGGAAGAGCAGCGCAGATGGGGGGAGGTTTATTACCCATGCATAAGACAGAGAGCGGGGGTGACCACTGCCTGGGTGAGATGCTTGCGAGGGTGGGGAGCCATGCTAAGGATCGACAGCGTGCACAGAGTGGGTCTGGTCAAGGCATCTAAAATGGCTGCCGTGCACGACAAAAGTGTGGCATTTGAAAAAAGACAAGATGGCGCAGACAATGTTTTTCAACACTTCCTGATTTCCTTCGAATCGAACGTTAACAGACGTTGGGGCATATTACCAAAGTTAAGCAATATTTATCCCTAACGATGCATTGCAAAGATTGTTTTACCGTCAGAAATTATCGCAGATAAACCTTGCTATTATCAAGGTTTATCGCAAATACGATAAAAACGACCGCAATGCATTAATATCACTGAAAACTCAGCGATATTCATGCATTACCGAGCTAATGCTCTTAGCCATGTTATCCACCTCCCATTGGATAACATGGCTAAGAACTGCTCAGGGCAGCTGTTACTTTTTGGAGATATTCGCGCTTATCTCGAATATTTCCAAAAGTTGATAATAGGAGATAGCGATGTTAGCGACTGTTTCCAGTCGCTAACATCTTGGCATGCCCACTTTGCATGTCATTAGTGATAAATATCACTCACATGCAAAGTGGGGCCCAAGATGGTCGCTATCTCCTACTAGCCGTCGCTAACTGGTGTTAGCAACAGCTAGGTAATACAGATATAATTTTATCTCCGCGAAGCGGATCGCTGTTACAGATATATATCTTGTTTTTGAACGTTAATTTCTCAAAATGCACTGAAGCACATATATTGAGACCTAGCAAAGGCACATCGGGCTACCAGTCCCTAATATTTTACCAAGTTTCGTGCAAATCCATTCAGCCGTTCGATTATTATTATTATTTTTTTTTTTTTGCCCCGCGGGGCCCTTTTAAAACCTCCACATCAAACCTAGGGGGTCAGCGAGGATCTACTATGCCCCCTTATGGTCATTTGCCCCTTCGCTTTGGCCTCCTCTTGTCTCTCGATCCTACCGAGAGACAAGATGGCGGCCGCTACGTACTGTTTGGAATGTTTACAGACACCGGAGAGCCAATCAGCTTCGCTTCGCAAAGCTCCGTAACGCGAAAAGTACGCGAAGCGGTGCGCTGTTACAGATATATATCTTTTTTTGAACGTTAATTTCTCAAAATCCACTGAAGCACATATATTGAGACCTAGCAAAGACACATCGGGCTACCAGTCCCTACAATTTTGCCAAGTTTCGTGCAAATCCATTCAGCCGTTCGATTATTATTATTATTTTTTTTTTTTGCCCCGCGGGGCCCTTTTAAAACCTCCACATCAAACCTAGGGGGTCAGCGAGGATCTACTATTCCCCCTTATGGTCATTTGCCCCTTCGCTTTCGCCTCCTCTTGTCTCTCGATCCTACCGAGAGACAAGATGGCGGCCGCTACGGACTGTTTGGAATGTTGACAGACGCCGGAGAACCAATCAGCTTCGCTTCACAAAGCTCCGTTGCGCGAAAAGTACGCGTCCTGGAGCGCTGCCCATAGCGCGCTTACAGATATATATCTTTTTTTAAACATTAATTTCTCAAAATCCACTGTAGCACATATATTGAGACCTACAAAAGGCACATCGGGCTACCAGTCCCTACAATTTTGCCAAGTTTCGTGCAAATCCATTCAGCCGTTCGGGCTAAAAGTGAGGCCAACCGCCCTACGGAAAACTCAATGTTAAAAACACGTTTTGGGACCCCCCTTTTTTCCCGACCCCCCCTGGACGAACCCCCCCCCAATTTTCAGGGGCTGCTCAGAAACAAAATGTGCCATTTTCCTGAAAATTTCAGCCAATTCCGTCCACAAACGCCAAAGTTATTAGACATAGAATTTTCAAAAAACCCATAGAGAAAAAATCCTAACTATATATACCTACTGGCGACCGCCAGTAGGTAATATATATATATATATATATTCACTGAAAAAACCATAGGTTATGGACCATATATAGTTGGGAATTAGCATTTACAAAACCTTGAAAATTCACTGAAAAAAACATAGGTTATAGACCATATATAGTTAGGAATTAGCATTTCCAAAACCTTGTTTTACTCACACAAAACCATTGAAATTCGCATATATAGTTAGTTGCAGTAACTATATATCGCGCACCCGCAATCCACTGCTGATGATGTCACATATTACATCATTCATGACATGGTCAGTGACATCACTGATGACATCATCCAGTGACTGTATGTTTCTGTAAAGTAAAAATATGTCTCACATATTGAAGAATGAGTGGATATATAAGTGTCTGGATGAAGGATTTAGTAGGTGCATGACTGACTGTATGAGAGAGTGATTAAATGTGTCTCACTGAGTGCATGGGTTAGTGACTAAACTGTCTTAATTTGTGCATCATTATATCTGTTGTTCTGTAAACTGCTGCATGTGTTGATCAGTAGCTATATGAGTAACTATATTGGTTATTGATTGGTTGCCCAAGTATTTGTATGGGAGAGTGTGTGTGTGGGTGGCTGGGAGGTGTGTGACTCTGTGCATAGATGTGTGAACAGTTGATTCACTAGATGTATGAGTTCAAAACTGCATGTGGAAACAGCTGTATGGGTGTTTGACTGTGTGCATGAGTGTATTGGTGAGTGATTGGTTTCTCAGTGCTACATGTCAAAGTAAGTACATATGTAAAACACAGTACATGTGAGAGTTGACATATATAAATATATAGTTACTGCAACTAACTATATATGCGAATTTCAATGGTTTTGTGTGAGTAAAATAAGGTTTTGTAAATGCTAATTCCTAACTATATATGGTCTATAACTTATGGTTTTTTCAGTGAATTTTCAAGGTTTTGTAAATGCTAATTCCTAACTATATATGGTCTATAACCTATGGTTTTTTCAGTGAATTTCAATGGTTTTTTAATAGCAATTATGAAAAGCTGTAAAATGTATTCTTCTTTTAATCGATAAATATATTTTATATGTTTTTAATATAATTTTTATATGTATATATATATATATTTTTTTTTTTTTGATTCGCTACCGGTCCGCGCACCGGGTAGCTTCCCGTTAGCTCATTTTGGTGCCGCGACCCGGTCCGCAAACCGGTAAACGTTCCGTTAGCGCAACTGCCGCGCTAGAAATCAACATCGTGACGCATCGCGTAAGCGCGACGTATCGCGTTGCCGCGTAATGCGTCTTATGACGCGCCGCGTTAGCGCACCCGGAAGTGCTCCGGAGCGCGAACCGAGGCGCGAAGCGCAGCACCCCGGAAGCGATCCGGGGCGCGTAGGGGGACGCGCAACGTAAGCATAACAGGTCATGTGACTTGTTAATAAAACTTTTTATTGGTTCATTTCACTTTTGGTTTCCTAATGATGTCAGGCTAGGTCATGTTACCTAAAAATAACACTTTTCATCGGTTTAGAACATTTTTGTTCCCAAGTGATGAAAGCCCCCACCTTTTTTCTCACTTTGACTTTCATCTTTGTGAGAGGAAGACCTATTTTCATCATTTCGACATGGCTTCATTAGTAGCTGCAGCTGGTGCACCCCCACCACCACCACCACCTCCAAGGAAGGAAGGACCACCTCCCCAGTTCCTTCCCAACCCTGAGGAAGAGGAGGAAGAAATGGAAGAGGAAGAACATGAAAGAGTATTTTTACCTGAACACCCCCGGAAATCCCACCACAAGGACAATTTCATATGGCAATTTTTTTCATTCCCTGAAGGGCAAAAAAAGGTGAATGCCCGTCATGTGACATGCCTGATTTGCAAATCAGTTCTATCCGGAGGCACTGATAAAACTTGTATTTACAAGGCCCTTGCACCACTTTTGCGTCAATTTTAACATGGGGAAAATAACGTGAAAGTGGCTCAAAGTCCTTATAAATATGCCCCATGCTGACTATGAAACTCTAGCAGTACATATCAAGAAACATAAATGACTTCAAGAAACGTTTTTATACACATCAAGTAAGGAAATTATTCTCCCTGAATCATGGGGCAAGTGAAATATTTGTTTAAAGAAGCAGATACCATTTTATCATTCTCTTAAATTTAAAAAGCATTGCTTTTCCTTAAAAACGATTTTCAAGACATAATTAAAAAACACAGCACAGCTCCTATGTACAAGCACACCCTGTCAGTATTCTGTTGCCGACCCTGCGTGAAGGACCTCTTACCCGAGTGAGGAAGCCAGTGACCTTGCTGCAAGCCGCTACCCCTCGCCGGACCCGCTGCGCGGGTCCCGCATCGCGGCGTGCAGCACTTTCTTCAGTTTCTTAAGGGGCATTGTTCCTGAGCAACCGGCAGGGCTGCGAGCACAGCGGTGGACTCCGAGGACCAGGAGTCCCCGCGAGCCCCTATTCCAACTGGGCTGCTCTCCCTGCCGGCCACGCCCTCACCTTCTAACACTTTAATTAGCCGCCCCACCTGGATTTCGGCGGATTCTGTTGCCGACCCTGCGTGAAGGACCTCTTACCCGAGTGAGGAAGCCAGTGACCTTGCTGCAAGCCGCTACCCCTCGCCGGACCCGCTGCGCGGGTCCCGCATCGCGGCGTGCAGCACTTTCTTCAGTTTCTTAAGGGGCATTGTTCCTGAGCAACCGGCAGGGCTGCGAGCACAGCGGTGGACTCCGAGGACCAGGAGTCCCCGCGAGCCCCTATTCCAGCTGTGCTGCTCTCCCTGCCGGCCACGCCCCCCGGTAGCTAGTTGGATAGCTACATAAAGGAACCATCACTCCCGCGACGCGGGAGCGCGCGGGAGGGCGCCGGGAGAAGCCCGGGACAAGGGCGGGACCGTCTGTGGCCGTCCGGGGACGCCCGAGGACGGGACGGGCCACCCCTCTTTCATATTTTGTCCCAGACTGTAAGGTAGGCTTTCTTCCATGGCGGCTAACTTTGAGAACTCTAGCACAGCAGGAACTAGTAAAAGGACACTTGACAATTACTTTACTAGGGGTGTTGTGGATTCGGATAAGGATGATTCACTATCCGAACGCAGGATCGAACGACGACGCTCCATTGAGTCTCTGAAAAATAGACCCTTAATTGACTTGGCCTCCCCACCTATTTTGTCTACCACTATTACTGATACACCACTGGATGATCCACTGTCACTGGACGAATTTCCACTATTGCTTAGAAGCACTCCACTACCAACGGTTCATCCTTTAATTGCTCCTACACTTACACCCACAGCTTTGCTTCCATCTGCCTCTAGTCCGCCCCCAAATGTGGCCAATGTATCCTGTAAACTACCCAAGGAGCAGCCGAAAAGGCAATGTAGACCATCCATTATCCCTAAAACACTTGGCCCTCCGCCTACAAAAAAAAGGAGGGGGTTAGGAGTACCCCAAAGGGGTAAGCTTAGTCATACAGAGTTTGGCAAGACATCTAAACCTAAGACCTCTGGTATACTTCCACCCAAAACTTCAGCACCGATTGATACAGTGCCTATAGTGGTACCGACCTCAGACTCTGCCAGCTTACATCTTGGTAATACCCGAGGGAACCAAGTTGAGGCCGTTACTATCCCAAGCCTAGTGACTATTCCCCCCATTATCATGGAGCAGAATACAGTCGAGCAGTTGCTTAGGTCCTTTATGCTCCCAATTTTGGATATTCTAAAAAGGGTTGAGCATCGACTAGGCAACTTGGAGGCTCTGTTTAATGCCAAATCAAGTGCTCCTATCACCTCTCTAATATCTACCACTGTGCCGACTATTCCACTACAGCCTATAGCAGCTTCTGTATCTAATACTTTGGCTCCAAACGTTACCAATAGTGGCAACAACAGAGCTGTTAAATCTCTTGCTAGTAATAAACAGGTTATTGTAGATATGTCAACGATTCCAGCCCAGACAACTACTGTAAATAGTAAGTCTCTGACCAATAACCAGCAGAAAAACTTGGCTTCTCAACAGGCCCAGGTTCCTGGTCAAATAGTAACAAAATCTGCTGACAAGGCTCCAATAGAAGCGCAGATGGGCAACGCCACATCTAGTACTAAGACCAAGTACCCGAATAGGGGGAGGTTTTCAAGGCCCACTAACGGTACTCCTTATGGACCGAATGTAGAGTTACCCCCAGAGTCGCTACCTTTTGTAGTCGTACTTACAGGTGTCCCCCCACTAGAAGCAGGCAGGAAGGAGGGCCATCCCCAACTTAAGAATAAGATCCTACATTGGTTAGGCCAAAATAGACCACTCCCATATTATATCGATGGGGAGATTGTCCACGTTAGACGCCTGTCTTGGCTGGGCACAAGGGAAAAAAACATTGAGGGTGATATAGTTGTTGTTAATTTTAGGAACCCAGTAGCTGTTGGGGCTATATTAACAGGCCCCCCTATGAATTCGAATACCGCTATCGTCCCATACGACCTAACTTACTTTTATCCAAGGTCGTACGTGACCCCTGCTCTTTTCCCAGGAGGGGTCCCAGATCCTAATGGCATTAGGAATACCCACTTGCCTCCAAACAACAACTACACGTGTCACCCGCAGATGCCTCTCCCTCCTAGGAATAATTTAGCGTGGAATATAGTCCCTGCCAACGGACGTAGCCAGCATCCTGCGGGGCATGAGTTTTTCCAGCGGAATAGAAATATGGACCATTTGATTCCGTTTACTCCCCTGGAAACCTCGAATAGATATGGAGCCATCTCTGGCCTCGATGGCTGTGATTGACTTCCAGTAAAGGTACCTGTCAAAGATTCCAGTGTTGGGGGTGGGGGCTTATTGGAGGAGAACGCACAGAGTAGGATGAGCTGCACATTTACAGTCCCCCAATGTGGTGGTTCTCCCTCTAGTACAGATGATGATAACTGCACTGTAACTAACCTTGTGATCCCGAAGAAACAGATGAGTCTAGAAGTGGGTGATTTTAATGTGGAAACTGTTATACCTCCAGGCAAGCCAGCTGATCAACTGTGTTCCAATAATGAAAATTTGTTACTGTTATCTTGGAATGTGGCGGGTTTGGTGGTGAAACTAGAGAACCTGGAGTGGTGCGAGTATGTGGACAACCATGGTATTTGTTTATTTCAAGAGACATGGGCCAGGTCTATTCAGCACAGGCTGGGATTCGTAACTTATGCCGAGCCCGCAACCAAAGGCCCTAGTGGCAGACCATCCGTTGGATTGACCATATGGGTGGCTGTTCATCTTGGGTTCTTGGTCAAAAGAATTAACATCAATTCTTGTGATATTCTGTGTATTCTCTTGACCCGTAGAAACACACCCAAAATAGCGATTATTAACATCTATCTACGCCCGGTTTTGGGTGGTACAGTTTCTCATGTTTTAGAGTCCTTAACTGCCCTATTAAATAGCTTCACAACTGATACCAAGGTGATAATAGGCGGGGATTTTAATTGCCATTTCGAACCACTCAGGGGTGTCCCACAGTTAACATCAGACGAGGATGACGCCTGCCGGATTCCACCCCCAAACATTTATCCAGTCAAAAACTGGACTCCAATGGCCATGCAGCTCACCACACTGACATATACATTCTCACTTAGAGCTTGCAATGGCCGCTTTCCGGGGGATAGCCCTGGCAAAAGTACCTATAATGGAATGGGTCACTCGTCAACAATAGATTATCTGTTGGTTAGTATGTCTGTATGGCATCTGATTCGATGTTTTCACGTTTCGGATCGTGTTGAAAGCGATCACTACCCCTTGGTAGCAGAACTGGATGTGCCAAACCATGACGGGGAGCATCAAGCGGCTGATGTGGTCTCTGGTGCGATTAGGATCACACAGGGCGGTAAAAAAATCCGATGGTCTTCTATTAAGTCGTCCCCAGATAACCTGGCATTACTGTATAAAAGCGTAATTCCCCAGTTTGAGCATCTAAATCTATTGTATGAAAATGCTTCCAATCCTGACAATGATGTTAAATGTTTAGTTATACATAAAGAACTAATGCTGACCTTAGCAGTTAGTTTTTCTAAACCTGTAAAATGTACTACTGGACAGGCACGTGCCACAAATCCTTGGTACAACCAGTCCTGCAGGAAGGCGAAGACCACCCTAGTTTCTGCCATCAAATCAGGACATAGGGCTAATATTTTGGCTGCAAGGAATTTTTATAAGAATCTCCTTTCTCATGCAAAATCCGAATGGGAAATAGAGAAATGGAAGGCCATTAAACAAGCATTAATAGCGAAAGACGCCCGAACTTTTTGGAACTTGGTCCATACTGGGAAGGCAGAAGGGAGGTTAAGCTTGATCCCAATATAGCCGAGGAAGCTTGGTGTGCATATTTTGGTGATCTCTATTCTAACACCGCTTCCGCCCACAATCTGTCCCCTATAACGTTTTCGAGACCTAGTCTAGAATGCCCCTCCCCTCCCTTTACTATGTCGGAAGTGACCCTTGCAGTCCAAGGGTTAAAAAGTAATAAGGCCCCTGGGCTGGACAAGATCCCCGGTGACCTTTTTAGAGATGAGCCGAAGATCTGGGTCCCCTACTTGACCATCATATTTAATGCCATTCTTGACGGCCAAGAGCTACCAAGTACATGGCTGGGGGCCGAAATTATTCCGATTTACAAAAAGGGTTCTCCGCTGGCCCCGTCAAATTATAGACCAATTAGTCTAATTGACGTTACTCAAAAAATCTATGCCAAACTGCTTTTGCAACGCTTGCAAGATTGGATTAGTGAGAACAACATCCTCTCCCACTTGCAAGCCGGGTTCCGTGCCAAAACCTCGACCATTGACCAACTACTACGGCTCCAGGTCCTTTACTGGAAGCACGTGGTGATGGAAGGGGGGAGCCTCTACCTGACATTTGTGGACCTAAAATCCGCTTTTGACATGGTGGACAGAAACCAACTTTGGAGCATATTAACAACAATGGGGATACCACCCTATCTATGTCTCCAATTTAAAAGACTCCATGACGGTACCTATGCAAAGGTCCGCTATGGCAAAAACGGCCAGCTAACAAGAGATTTTCCTATTGAGAAGGGAGTTAGGCAGGGATGTGTACTGGCCCCTACGCTATTTTCCCTCTTTCTAAATGGCCTCGTTGATGACTTAACTAGTGTACAAAACAGTGATGCTCCAAATTTAGCCGGTGGTAAATTTCCTGCACTCATGTTTGCAGATGACACCCTGCTACTCTCAAAAACATCTATGAGGATGCAGCGGGTGTTAGATCAATTTACCAAATTCTGTAGGGACAGGAATCTGGTAATAAACATAGACAACACTAAGTACATGGTGTTTAATGGCATTACAACTAATTGCCCTTGTCCAACTATGGATGGACGAGCCCTGGAAAGGGTAAATCATTTTACCTACCTAGGCCTGACCTTAAATGATAGAATGAGTTGGAAAACCCAAATGACTAAGGCTAATCTGACCCTTTCTCAGTCTATGGGGGGTATCCTTAAAGTGCAGAAATCTTGTGTTCACAAGCTGGTCAGTGTACCGCTGGAAATATACAAGGTACAAACCAGATCTCCTACCCTCTATGGGGCAGAACTCTGGGGTCATTGCCCAGCGAACGAGATTAGTATAACAGAGAACAAATTCGTTAGACAGCTGCTCTCTTTACCCACTAACACCCCCCTAGTTCCACTAAGGGTGGATACAAATCTGAGGCCAATTGCAGAAGTAATTGCCTCACGCCCGCTTCTTTATTGGCGTAGATTGTGGAGTGTCCCGGAGCTTGAATGTTATAGAGAAGAACTAAAAATTGTTATGGCTCGCCCGGGTGTGGGGAGGATAAAGTGGTTAACTTTTATAAGGGGGCAGGCGTCCAAGATCGGCATGGAGAATCTCTGGTCTAATCCGGAGGACACATGCAAATCTATCTCAAAGAGAACCCTCGCTGAGTCTATAAAACATCATAAGCTTGAAGAGGTCCTTCGAACAGCCAGGCCATCTAGTCTCACCGACAGTTTTTTGCACTTCAAGAATGTTTACAGTTTTGAGAAAGAATTAGATGTTATAGAACCTGTCTTAGCAAAAAAATTGTTTCTACAATTCAGATATGGTACACTACCCCTTTACTCCTATTCTGATAAATGGAAATTGGGTTTAGCTCGTCCTTGTCCAGGTTGTAATTATCCGAATGAATCTTTAATCCATGTAATCTTGTTTTGTCCTGCTTATTCTGTCAGCAGGAAAAAATGGATTATACAGTTATGTGTTAACTTAGGACTGAGGAACTATATAGACTATTTTAGAATTTTAAAAACTGATACCAATGCATTGATAGTTACTGCTATTGCTAAATTCTTGTTCTCGATGTGGTTAACTAGACGAAGACTGATCCATTTGCAGTAACCCGCTTATTGTGGGTGGATGGCTCTGTCTCAGTAATAACTAGTTTTTTATCTGTCTTAAAGGAAATTTCTTAGCTTCTGTATCCTGTTGTTATGTTTTTATTGTTATTTTATAACCGCATGTCAACTGATTATTGCAAATATGCTAATTGAGATCTACAATGCATTGGATGAGTTGTAAATGTATTCTTTTTCCTAACTGTAATGTACTTTTATGGTTCATTAACAAACCGACATAAAGTTGATTTGATGATGATGACTAATACTTTACATTATCTCCAATTACAATTTCTCAAAAAAGCAAAATCTTTTTGTAAAACACTTGACACAAAGCAACATTTTAAATACACAACTTTCTTCCTAATTTTCTCCCTAAAGCATACTAGTCTCTATCTAAATTAAATGAATTTTTTCTCACCTTAGCAAATGCTTTTTGAATTTCAAAACAGTCTCAGACACACACCAATTTTTCTTTAGCAGAGCAAAGGGTATGCACTCCAGAGGCTGCAACCAACAAAGGCACAGAAGTGCTATAATTCATCACACATATCTCTTATGTCACCCAATCAAAACTCTTCCCTCACTTTTTTCAAATCAACACCCTTCCACCCTCTGCCCTTTCTGCCTTTTTTCCATAGCAACTACCTCCTGAAAGACCTCTCATGTTTACAAGTTCACACAACAATGTTTCAACTGAAGTCTGAACTCTCAGTACACCTGCGTATCCAATGCAATGTTTCTTAAAATGATTTTTTCTTAACCATTCAAATTACATCTTTCAAAGAAATCATCCATGCACCCTAACTTTCTGTTTTCAGCAATCATAATCCACCAATCACTGCTAGTGAATCATTAGCACTGAAACTCCACAGTTTTTTTCATTACAAACTCCTACTGTTTCAACTGCCATTTCATTCCCACACTTCATCTGACTGCAGCAGAATCTCCTCTCACCATGTTTTCAGTCTGGATTATTGGACATAGTTACATCCACTGGGCTCAAAGGTATGCTGATAACAGAAATTTACACAACCTCAATTTACAAAATGTGGAAATCAACTGGATTAGCCACAGAGGATTGAGATGTCACCAATTGATACCATTGGTGAAAACCTTTTTGCATTTGCCAAACCCTGACCTCATAATAGTGCACTGTGGAGGAAATGATTTGGGCACTTTGACTGGGGTAGGTCTGGAAATGCTTTTAAAAGACACCTTTGATCAATTCATGGCACTTTTTCCTCAAACTGCCTTGGTATATTCAAATATATGCCAAAGACAAAAATGGAGGTGGTCCAACCAATTTTGTCCACAAATTGAGAAAGCGAGGAAGCATGTAAATAAGTCTGTTTCAGCTTACATGAGAGACCATGGAATGGGCTCCATCTACAACAATAACTTGCGTTACTACATGCAAGATATCTACAGAGGAGATGGTGTGCACTTCTCAGATGAGGGCAACAGAATTTTCATCCTGAATTTAAGACTGTGTATTGGTACCTACTTATAAGTACCTAAATCTACCACAGACCCAAAAGCTCTTTTCAGAGCTACGCTAACTATGATCACTCTAAATACATTTTTAATGTAGCTTTTTTTTAACTAATTTTCACGATTTATGCTTTCCGGAGCGCTTCCCGGTTCGCGCACCGGACGCTAACCACGCGAAAATTAGATTTTTTATTTTTTTGGGGACATATATGGGTCTCCTCATTCACCCTCACAAAACCTAGGGGGTCAGGATATGTCTCCCTTGCCCCCTTTTACACAATCCCAGCATTGTTTTACATCCATCTTGTGTCCAAATTAGACCTTAACGCAAAATGGCGGACTCCCGTTACGCTACCGGTGAGCTACCCGGTTCGCGTACCGGGTAGCGCTTCCACCGCGAAAAATCGAAAAAAAAGTTTTTATAATTTTTTATCCCCGCGGGGCCCTTCAATAGGCCCCACATCAATCCTAGGGGGTCAGGAGGGGCCTACCTTGCCCCCTTTCCTTCATTTCCCCCTTCTTTTTTCACCACCTCTTGTCTCTCGATCCTACCGAGAGACAAGATGGTGGCCGCTCCGGACTGTTTAGAATGTTGACAGACACCGGAGAGCCAATCAGCTTCGCTTCGCAAAGTTCCGTTACGCTTCCGGTACGCGAACCGGGGCGCTAACCGGAGCGCTGTCACAAATATATATATTTTTTAAAACGTTAATTTCTCAAAATCCACTGGAGCACATATATTGAGACATAGCAAAGGCACGTCGGGCAAACCATATCTACAATTTTGCCAAGTTTCGTGTAAATCCATTCAGCCGTTCGAGCTAAAAGTGAGTCCAACCGCCCTATGGAACATTGCATGGGAAAAACGCGTTTTGGGACCCCCCTTTTTTCTCGGCCCCCCCTTGACGAAACCCCCCCAAATTTTCATGGGCTGCTCAGAAACATTCAGCCAATTCCGTCCACAAACGCCAAAATTATTCGACATAGAATTTTCAGAAAATCCCATAGGAAAAAAATCCTAACTATATATACCTACTGGCGACCGCCAGTAGGTAATATATATATATATATATATATATATATATATATATATATATATATATATATATATATATATATATATATATATATATATATATATATATATATATATAACCTACTGGCGGTCGCCAGTAGGTATATATAGTTAGGTAATATATCTATATCTATATATATATATATATATATATATATATATATATATATATATATATATATATATATATATATATAGATATATTACCTACTGGCGGTCGCCAGTAGGTATATATAGTTAGGGTTTTTTCTCTATGGGATTTTTGAAAATTCTATGTCTAACAACTTTGGCGTTTGAGGACTGAATTGGCAGAAATTTTCAGGAAAATGGCACATTTTGTTTCTGAGCAGCCCTTGAAAATTTGGGGGGGGGGGGCCGAGAAAAAAGGGGGGTCCCAAAACGTGTTTTTAACATTGAGTTTTCCATAGGGCGGTTGGCCTCACTTTTAGCCCGAACGGCTGAATGGATTTGCACGAAACTTGGCAAAATTGTAGGGACTGGTAGCCCGATGTGCCTTTGCTAGGTCTCAATATATGTGCTTCAGTGGATTTTGAGAAATTAACGTTCCAAAAAAGATATATATCTGTAACAGCGGACCGGGCAGCGCTCCGGTTCGCGGACTTTACGCGTTACGGAGCTTTGTGAAGCGAAGCTGATTGGTTCTCCAGCGTCTGTAAACATTCCAAACAGTCCGTAGCGGCCGCCATCTTGTCTCTCGGTAGGATCGAGAGACAAGAGGAGGCCAAAGCGAAGGGGCAAATGACCATAAGGGGGCATAGTAGATCCTCCCTGACCCTCTAGGTTTGATGTGGAGGTTTTAAAAGGGCCCCGCGGGGCAAAAAAAAAAATAATAATAATAATCGAACGGCTGAATGGATTTGCACGAAACTTGGCAAAATTGTAGGGACTGGTAGCCCGATGTGCCTTTGCTAGGTCTCAATATATGTGCTCCAGTGGATTTTGAGAAATTAATGTTCAAAAAAAGATATATATCTGTAACAGCGCTCCGCTTCGCGTACTTTTCGCGTTACGGAGCTTTGCTAAGCTGATTGGTTCTCCGACGTCTGTAAACATTGCAAACAGTCCGTAGCGGCCGCCATCTTGTCTCTCGGTAGGATCGAGAGACAAGAGGAGGCCAAAGCGAAGGGGCAAATGACCATAAGGGGGCATAGTAGATCCTCCTTGACCTCTTAGGTTTGATGTGGAGGTTTTAAAAGGGCCCCGCGGGGCAAAAAAAAAAAATAATAATAATCGAACGGCTGAATGGATTTGCACGAAACTTGGCAAAATTGTAGGGACTGGTAGCCCGATGTGCCTTTGCTAGGTCTCAATATATGTGCTTCAGTGGATTTTGAGAAATTAACGTTCAAAAAAAGATATATATGTGTAACAGCGCTCCGCTTCGCGGAGATAAAATTATCTCTGTATTACCTAGCTGTTGCTAACACCAGTTAGCAACCGCTATTAGGAGATAGCGACCATCTTGGGCCCCACTTTGCATGTGAGTGATATTTATCACTAATGACATGCAAAGTGGGCATGCCAAGATGTTAGCGACTGGAAACAGTCGCTAACATCGCTATCTCCTATTACCAACTTTTGGAAATATTCGCAATAAGCGCGAATATCTCCAAAAGCTACCACCTGCCCTGAGCAGTTCTTAGCCATGTTATCCAATGGGAGGTGGATAACATGGCTAAGAGCATTAGCTCGGTAATGCATGAATATCGCTGAGTTTTCAGCGATATTAATGCATTGCGGTCGATTTTTATCGTATTTGCGATAAACATTGATAATAGCAAGGTTTATCTGCGATAATTTCTGACGATGCTTAGCGGTAAAAAATTCGTTGCTAAGCATCGTTAGGGATAAATATCGCTTAACTTTGGTAATATGCCCCAACGTCTGTTAACGTTCGATTCGAAGGAAATCAGGAAGTGTTGAAAAACATTGTCTGCGCCATCTTGCCTTTTTTCAAATGCCACACTTTTGTCGTGCACGGCAGTCATTTTAGATGCCTTGACCAGACCCACTCTCTGCACGCTGTCGATCCTTAGCATGGCTCCCCACCCTCGCAAGCATCTCCCCCAGGCAGTGGTCACCCCCGCTCTCTGTCTTATGCATGGGTAATAAACCTCCCCCCATCTGCGCTGCTCTTCCCTGAGAATCACACCCTGTGCCCGCCCGACACCTCCCTTTCGCCCTATTCACTACCGCACCCTCTGACACTTCTTTTCCTCTGTGTCCGATTGTCCAGGCCGGTCCTAGGCTATCAGCTAGCCCTGCAGATGTAGTTTATGGCCCCAGCTGTAAAGAATCACCCCTCTTCAAAGGAGTTATAGTAGATCAAGGTCCACACTCGATGAGATCTGTCACAGCAGACGCGTTCCTATTATCTGAAAACCATCCTGTATTGTGATTGGGGAGGGGACCGAGCCTGAAGCGGAAGATTCCAGGGATGACTCTTTGCACATCAAAGTTTTTACAATTATGTGTCACATTAAAAATATATAGCACTCTGTTGTAACTTCACCAGCTGTACCCTCCCGCACCCACCCCTCTCCCTCTCTCCTCTTTGGTATGGTCCGCACTGCTCCTTAGAGGGCGAGTTAGAACGTTGACGGTGTGTGAGATTAGCCGCCAAGCTGGAAGCACCTGTTATCATTTAACTAATAAAAATACATGAGTAACCTACCGGATGTGGTGATTCATTACAACATTTTGGCGACGAGGACGTGGAGCTGAGCCAGGGTCAGTTAGGTGCATTCCCCCTGGATGAATTTATGCTTGTGCGAAGAGACGAAGTGAGTTGAGGCTTGTAAAGTGCTGAATGAAGATCTATGGTCTATAGCCAATAATCGGAGCTGAAATCTGGAACCCACCCAGTCTACAACCCGAAGTGTTGCCGGTAAGGGACGTGGCGCTAGGAGTGAAGCTGTTAGGGCGCACGTATAACGGAGGAAATGTTCCATTCCTGGCATCTATGAGGTGATTTCCCGAACAGCGCCGTGCCCCCCCCGTGTTCTGAAAGGATTTGGCGCAGGTCGTGAGAAGCAGGAAAAATCATTCAGGGAGAGGACTTTCTTGCTCCGAGGAACTGCTTAGTCGTCGACAGGAAGTTCCTGTTACTTAATCCTGGAAAAAGAAAGAGGATTTTGCAGCATATTTCCCTTTCTGGTGGCCTGTGGGAGAAAAGGAAGAAAGGAGAAAGTCAACTCGGTTTCCCTGTGGTGCCTCTGGAAACTGTCACGGAGTGGGGGAAGCAAAACTCAAGACAATAACAGAGGGATTCATCTAAGCGCATGAGGTAAGCTTAGGAATCTGCGTGTGGAAAAAGGAGCTGATTTGACGCTTGTCCGAGGCAGTGTGCTGGGTTATTGTGAGTGATTGAATAACAGCACGGGGAAGCGGAGATCTCGCACTCACAGTTTTATCCGAGGCGAGGAGAACAGGGGGATCAGTGCAAGTCAAGGAGGTGAGACTTTTGAAGCTGTCGGAGGAGAGGTGTTCAGTGCAGGGAACTAAGTCAAACCTCAGACATCGCAGTGGAAACTGACCTGAGGCAGTGCGTCAAGCTATTTAAGCATGAGTGAGTGGAACAGCTTATGTCAACCTGGGCACGTTTGTATAAGCGGGTGAGGTAAAACTCCCGAAGGCTGGACCCAAGTGAAAAAAAAACACAAAAAAAGTGGTGCAAGTGCATGTGGGTAGCCATTGAAACCGTGAGAGGAGACGGGAGCGGGACAGGGTGTGCTGTAAACCCCTGTTCCCGCGTTTGAAACTGATCTAAGGCGACGTTTGTGTGCTGCGTGAAGAAATTGAACTGTGGCAGAGCGCCGTGAGGTGATGCGCAGTTTGTGAAGAAATTGAGAAGAACAGGGTGTCCAGCAAACCCCTGGTGCAGCGTATAAAAGTGAACTGAGGCAACGCGCCGTGAGGTGATAAGCATCTCGTGAAGAAATTGAGAACAGGGTGTCCAGCAAACCCCTGGTGCAGCGTATGAAAGTGAACTGAGGCAGCGCGCCGTGAGGTGATAAGCATCTCGTGAAGAAATTGAGAATAACAGGGTGTCCAGCAAACCCCTGGTGCAGCGTATAAAAGTGAACTGAGGCAACGCGCCGTGAGGTGATAAGCATCTCGTGAAGAAATTAAGAACAACAGGGTGTCCAGCAAACCCCTGGTGCAGCGTATAAAAGTGAACTGAGGCAACGCGCCGTGAGGTGATAAGCATCTCGTGAAGAAATTAAGAACAACAGGGTGTCCAGCAAACCCCTGGTGCAGCGTATAAAAGTGAACTGAGGCAACGCGCCGTGAGGTGATAAGCATCTCGTGAAGAAATTGAGAACAGGGTGTCCAGCAAACCCCTGGTGCAGCGTATGAAAGTGAACTGAGGCAGCGCGCCGTGAGGTGATAAGCATCTCTTGAAGAAATTAAGAATAACAGGGTGTATAGCAAACCCCTGGTGCAGCGTATAAAAGTGAACTGAGGCAACGTGCCGTGAGGTGATAATCATCTCGTGAAGAAATTGAGAACAGGGTGTCCAGCAAACCCCTGGTGCAGCGTATAAAAGTGAACTGAGGCAACGCGCCGTGAGGTGATAAGCATCTCGTGAAGAAATTAAGAACAACAGGGTGTCCAGCAAACCCCTGGTGCAGCGTATAAAAGTGAACTGAGGCAACGCGCCGTGAGGTAATAAGCATCTCGTGAAGAAATTGAGAACAGGGTGTCCAGCAAACCCCTGGTGCAACGTATGAAATTGAGCTGAGGCAGCGAGCCGTGAGGTGATGCGCATTTCTTCAAGAACTGTAACCGATGGTTGAAAAGGATGTTGATTTTACAAGCGTCAAGAAGTACATGATAGCCTCTTTCTAGGGAATATATGAAATAACAGTGAGATGAATCTAAATGCGAGCACATGTAGTCAGCTCACACGAGTATCGGCGCAAAGCATTTTTGAGTAAACTCTGTAAGCCGAGAAGGGAAGCAGGAGGCGGAGCAGGAAGCATAATCTTCCCCTCAGAACTTCAGGGAAGGCTGTCAATCCCCGTTGCAACGCGTGAAAAGGAACTGAGGTAGCGCTTTGAAACAGCGTCAAGTAGCTGCGTGAGGATATCTCTGAGGGGCAAAGTGTGCAGTGAACCCTAAGGGAAGAGTCTTGTTCAGATTGGAGGAAGAGCATCTCAAGTGAGATATGATATTTTTCGAGGATCCTTAACTTGTGGGGGTCAAGGATCAGGAAGCTACAGGAGTTGGGAGCAAAGCATATGAAGACATCTCAGTGTAGTGCAAGAAACTAGGCCTTTCCACCAGAGCCTCCATAGAAAAGCACAAAACATAAGGAGGACATAAGGATAAAGGCATAGAGAAGTCTTCAGAAGAGGCACTATGGGAAAATTATCGCATCCTAAGCTATTAACCAAGAAGAAAATAAAATTGGTACCGCAGATAACAAGGAGAGGAAGATGGGATGAGAAAAGCATACCATTCGTCATAATCATTTCGGAGGAGAAGGAGGAACCTGTGGTGAAAGAGATAGGGGAAGAAGATTGGACTAACTGTAGGGAAAGGGAAGAATGGAGAGCGAAGAGTAACAGTGAAGGGAGAGACGGTAAGGACGCAGAAATAAAAGGTCGGCAAAAGAACTTGAATTATGCAAATGTACAAAATGAACGAGAAAGAAGTGCCAAAGTGCAAAGGAGGAAGATATGCCGAGAGAGGGGAGATATAGTAGCGGTAAGAAACAAAAGCGAAGCAAAACTGAGGCTTACCATCAATAGGGGTGGTGAATTTAAGGGAGCTCTCACAGATGCAGAGTCGCAAAGTACAGTGATGGACAAATACAGATGGAAGAGTGATTTGTCTTTAACCAAAGGAAATGAAGTGAGAGCAGCAGACGCAGATGGAAATTTGATATTGAAAGGAAAAAACGGGACAGAGTGGTATTACATGAAGAGAAGTATGAAATTTAAAGTGAATAATGCAGAAGAGGTGGTTGCAGCACAGGAAGGGATGGAACGAAGGAAATTAAGTAGAAATAAAAATCCGAAAGGTTCTGAGTCCAAGATAAGGTTGGCTGTAAATAAAAATAACCCACTTACTAGATTGGAGAATTTGAAGGTCAACACGTATCCATCCTTAGGTCATGAAGTAAGAAGAAGAAAAGTCTGGAGGAACAAAAAGAAAACAGAAACCGCGATGGTCAAGCGCAAAATAAAGCAGAATATGTCTGAGGAAAAGGATGTTGGAAACAAGATGAGAAAAAACTTTGTGAGAATGAACAGGGAACATGATATTCTAGAAGAAAAGGAGATGGTTAAGGAGGAAACGTACGGGGTAACACAGTCCACGAGAGTAGTGGACGAACTGTCCAAACCAATCTGCCTCTGGGTTAAGATAGCGTGGAACTATGCCGCTAGGGTTGTTTACCAACTCAGACCGTATAAGAGATCTGACCTTCACACGAGCCTGGGAAAAGGAAATCGTCAAGGAGGGTGTGAGAATTCACTCAAAAACGGACCAAGCCAGTACCCTAAAGGTCCGGTTGGAAGAGTCTATGGGCTCCCAGTAGGCTGGGAAGAAGTTGTGTTAGGGTTTACTAAGGACAAGGCCAGATTCACAAGGTTTATCCTAGGGGCGAAGCTGGAGGGAAGTCCAGTCCCCGAGGAGGCTTGTACAGGTGGAAGTACGGGAAGCACAGGCACGGCGTTCCACAAGAGAAATTATGTGGAACACAACAACAAGGAGACCAATGAGAAGGAAACCGGTCACAGGGGCAGGGTCAGAAGCAGTGAAATATGGTCCAGGAAACTTCCGAAGAGAAAAAAAAAATATATATATATATAAAGGATTAAATTGTTCAAAGGGATAGATGCTTGCCAGCAGGATGAGGAGGTATGGGTAACGGAGGACTTGAGCATGTCGGCAGAGTACATTTTGGTCGAGCGGTTCCTGAGGACATTAATTCAGAGTACCATTAGGCATCAGTTCCCTTTCCTAACCCTCAACTTAAACCAAACATGGATGTGACACTAGCCAAAGGGAACAGAAAGGAGGGCAAATGTTGTGCTTTCAGTCCGAACATAAGCATCTTAAGGGACGGAACAGTCACCCACTCAGTGGAAGGGACAAAGCGTGGCCAGTGACCACGTGGAACTAGCAACCCTATCTCTCAGCAACTCCGCCGCCGGAAGCGGTGGTGATCATCACCTCGATGACGGAAGTAGCCAAATTCAGAAGAGAATTGGGAGGCAGTCAACTTTTCCCGGGATAACTGGGTCGCTAAAAGAACTAACTTTTGGTAGTGCAAGTATCTCCTATCTTACTAGACAGGCGCCCAGTTGGATTTTTTCCCCTCCATTCAGGATAATGCGTAAGGAGCCACCTGTCTCCTGTTTTGGGGTTCAAGTTTCAGAGTCTATGTTGTTCTTCATTTGCAAGTTTATGGGGGTCGCCTTACCCTGTCTCCCTTCTTCACCCTTCAGTCCCACCTGCTTTGGTTTCTGGCGCAGTTCCTCCTTTCCCCCCCCCCTATCATCTCTTCCGTTCTCTTTTTGTCTTTCCTCTGGGGTTCTTTCCTCCATTCCCTCTTTCCCTCTCTCCCTAGCCAGGGGCCCTGGGATCTCCTTCCCTCTGCTCTCCTTAGGGGGGAAGGTGTGTTGTAACTTCACCAGCTGTACCCTCCCGCACCCACCCCTCTCCCTCTCTCCTCTTTGGTATGGTCCGCACTGCTCCTTAGAGGGCGAGTTAGAACGTTGACGGTGTGTGAGATTAGCCGCCAAGCTGGAAGCACCTGTTATCATTTAACTAATAAAAATACATGAGTAACCTACCGGATGTGGTGATTCATTACAACACACTCCAACAAAGTAGTAAGATTATAAAACTTTAATAACTTATAAATATATACAACAAAACAAAAACAGTAATAACATATAAACATTTTTATGGAAAACAACGAAGTAGCGGTCGGCTGTGCGAATAGTCCCAACGCAGCACAACGTCCATATTTCTGGACGGCACCCAGGTGATGTTGCCTGGGTGCCGCACTGATTTCGGCATCGGGCGTGGGGCGTCGCGGGGGGTGGGTCATCAGTAGCAAACTGTTGTGCGAATAGTTCCAAGGCAGCAGAACGATGGTACCAAGGTGATGTCCAGTAAGTTGCCGCACTGGTTTTGGTATCCTACAATTCTGCTCCGAATAACGGCGTGGGGCGCCCCGGGGGGGGGGGGAGGCGGCGTGAACGGGCCTCTCCAGGTGGAGTCTCGTCTGTTGTAGTGGGGCGCCCCTTTACCGTTTCAGTTGCCATTCCGTCCGCTTTTGGTCCACTGTGTCAAAAGCCGCAATTCAGCTGAGTTGCACCCACTCTTGCGGTGCAGCGATAGGGGCTGTCACAGGACTCTCAAAATGGCGGCAAGCTGTTTCCTTTTTGGGCCTGGTCCACTGAAATGGCCCTGGGACACCTTGGAAATCGGACGCTTGTCTGCTAGGTCTTGGACCCCATTCTCGAAAGCGTCCCCTCCGCCTTGAGGATTCATCGAAAGTTTTGGGGGCCCCCGACTCCTGCAGGCTTCTGGTGGGGAGCGGCTGCCATGATTGCTCGCGGAATGACCACGACGGAGCCACGAGATGGTGGTGCTTTCATGGTGACTCCAGCTTCAGTCTGAAACATCCAGAAACAAGGTGGGGCTTTCATCGTTTGGGAAAAAAAAAAAGTTTTCATCCAATGAAAAGTGTTATTTTTAGGTCATATGATCAAGCCTTCCATCATTAGGAAACCAAAAGTAAAATGAACCAATGAAAAGTTTTATAAACAAGTCACATGACCTGTTATGCGGCATAGGGTATAAAATGCGGAGAAAATACGTTGGCACGTGAGGCGGCGTCAGTAGCGGACCGATGTGCGAATAGGCCGAAGGCAACACAACGCGCCAAGATCCGGATGGCACCGAGGTGGTGTCCAGCAAGTTGCAGCACTGGTGTGGCCATCCTACAATGCTGAAAGTCGGCGTGGGGCGCCCCGTTGGCCTGTGAGTTCGCGTCAGTAGCGGACCGATGTGCGAATAGGCCGAAGGCAGCACAACGCGCCAAGATCCGGATGGCACCGAGGTGGTGTCTAGTAAGTTGCCGCACTGGTGTGGCCATCCTACAATGTTGAAAGTCGGCGTGGGGCGCCCCGTTGGCCTGTGAGATGGCGTCAGTAGCGGACCGATGTGCGAATGGGGCCAAAGGCAGCGCAACAATATTTTCTGAATAGAAGACACCACAAGGCGCTGAGATGCCAAGATCCGGATGGCAACGAGGTGGTGTCTAGCAAGTTGTGGCACTGGTGTGGCCATCCTACAATGGTAAAAGTCGGCGTGGGGCGCCCTGTTGGCCTGTGAGATGGTGTCAGTAGCGGACCGATGTGCGAATGGGGCCAAAGGCAGCGCAACAATATTTTTTGACTAGAAGAGACCACAAGGCGCTGAGATGCCAAGATCCGGATGGCACCGAGGTGATGTCTAGCAAGTTGCTGTACTGGTGTGGCCATCCTACAATGCTGAAACTCGGCGTGGGGCGCCCCATTAGCCTGTGAGATGGCGTCAGTAGCGGACCGATGTGCGAATGGGGCCAAAGGCAGCGCAACAATATTTTCTGAAGAGAAGACACCAAGGCGCTGAGATTCGGTTACCACCGAGGTGATGTCTAGCAAGTTGCCGCACTGGTGTGGCCATCCTACAATACTGCTCCGAATAACGGCGTGGGGTGCCCGAAGGGGGGGGGGGAGGCGGCGTGAACGGGCCTTCCTAGGTGGAGGCTTGTCTGCTGTAGTGGGGCGCCCCTTTACCGTTTCAGTTGCCATTCAGCTGAGTTTCGGCTGCTCTTGATGCTACAGCGACAGGCGGCTGCAACAGGACTCTCAAAATGGCGGCCTGTTCTTTGGATTTGGGCCTGGTTCACTAAAATGGCCCTGGGACACCTTAGAACTCGGACGCTCGATTTTTTTTTCCTTTCCTGTACATGCAAAAAAAAGGAAATGCCCGGTACGTTACACGCTTCATCTGCCACGATGTACTCTCCAGAGGAACCGAAAAAAAATATAGTTATGGTAACTATACCATGCATCATCATATGGAGAGGTGGCACCAATTAATTATAGTGCTGCATAAAAGAGAGATTTGGAGGAGAACCCCCGACCTGCCAGTACATTCATCAAAGAAGTGGCACTGACAGCATCAGAGGCAAGGGAAACGGTCCCAAATATTTAGAAGAACTTTGGAAAGATTAAAATGACATGTTTAGATTGTGGCAAATTAATTTCATGTGGACAGATGAGTGTTACTCTAATAAATACAGCATATGAATATCATCATAGTCGATGGTTGCTAGAGACATTTTGACTATATCCTGGACCTGCCCGTCCTCGCTCAAAATGGCGCCGGAATAAATGGGACTCGTAACTCCTTGTTGTGTACTGGTTGCAGAACCTTGAAATCACGAGATACGTATGCAGTTTTGAAGCACATGGCGGGCGGGGACGAGAATTGATTGAATATTTCGACATCCCTATTGATATTAAGTTCTGATGTGTTATTGATTACTTTACTATTGAAAGTTCGAATTAACGTCACCCATGGTACTTGCCCGCAAATGTATATCTAGATAATTTTATTGTAACTGGCCCTGTCGTATTTTAATTATAAAATGTACGTCCACCAATTCCGCAACTATTAGACACCTTAGTTCTTGCAACCTAATGGCCCGCCCGTTACGTTCCTCTACAGTGTAAATGTCTACTTATCATATACGATTACAGTTTGCTCTGTGGCCGGCCCACGTGGTTATAGGCTCGTATTTGTATAATGAAATTTTCACAATAAAGGTTTTTAAAAGAAAACATGGTAGTAGTATATACATTGGTAAAGTTTTTAATATTAGTCACTGTTTTAGAATCATTAAAAGGCAAGTGAAATAAAGCAGACCAATTACATGAAGAGTAAAAGGTATAATACGCAGGAACGCAGTAAAGATAAATGGTCAAGGGCTGTTGTGTTTTCTACTCCTGCAACATAAAGTGATCGATAAGAATCTCATATTCAGGCGTATCGGCGACTAAGACAGCAGGTCGACCCTCTTTTGCTCAACGGCTCCGTCATGGGACGAAGAAACGCTCTTTTTCTCGAAAAAAGAATATATTTTACTTGCAGGACAGTTGTAAATTTTCCGGGAAAGTACATTAGCCTGGAACATTATAACATATATTTAAGAAAAAATAATGTTCGGAAGTAATAAAAAGCGTAATTTTTAGGTCATATGACCAAGCCTTTCATCATTAGAATAAGAAAAGTAAAATGAACCAATGAAAAGTTTTATTAACAAGTCACATGACTTGTTATGCTTACGTTACGCGCTGCGCGTCGCGCCCCGGAGGACTTCCGGATGCGCTAACGCGGCGCGTCATATGACGCATTACGCGACAACGCAGGTCCAGAATATAGTCAAAATGTCTCCACCAACCAGCGGTCGGAACACAACCCCTTTCAGCAGGCTAAATAGTTCTGTTAAATGACAACAGAAGGGACAGGCAACAAGAACCATCAGTCAAAGAGGGGAGGGCTAGTTCTTCTCTACCGGGTTACATTGGGGCGCTACCGGAACTGATCGAATTGGTAGTCTACAGTGTTTCTGGAGGTTTCAGACTGAAGCTGGGGTTAGCATGAGAGCACCACCATTTCGTAGCTCCGTCGTGGCCATTCCGCAACCAATCATGGCAGCCGCTCTTTATCGTTATTTTGGGCGGGGTGGGTGGCGGAGCCGAGCTGTTTTGCAGCCATCATTGTGTGGAGTTCAATTCATCTCACTAGTTTCGTATTTGTCATGAGGGGTTGTTCCTAATGTTTCTATTTTAGCGAGGTCAAAATGAGATCCCTCGATTCCTTTTGTTTTTTTACACGATTTTTCGTTATCTGCAAAGACTAAACAGAGTATTGCGACTCTGTGTTTGTTTGTAAATAGAGAATGAACCAAAGAGAACCAATTCTAAAACAGTAAATGCTTGGATAACAATCAATCAAATGGAGAGAGAAGCAAGCACGACGTATTACAACGGGGGCAAAGGCCTGCGTTAACTACCTTTCACTATCTGCAAAGAGAGAGTACTCCTAATAGAAATGAGGGGGGGGGCAGCATTCAAAGCAGATCAGTGTGCATAAACATGAAATTTTTTTACTTACCACGTACTTGACATTCGACAGCTTATGATATTTGCTATTAAAAAACCATTGAAATTCACTGAAAAAACCATAGGTTATAGACCATATATAGTTAGGAATTAGCATTTACAAAACCTTGAAAATTCACTGAAAAAACCATAGGTTATAGACCATATATAGTTAGGAATTAGCATTTACAAAACCTTGAAAATTCACTGAAAAAACCATAGGTTATAGACCATATATCGTTAGGAATTAGCATTTACAAAACCTTATTTTACTCGCACAAAACCATTGAAATTCCATATATAGTTAGTTGCACTAACTATATATCGCGCACCCGCAATCCACTGCTGATGATGTCACATATTACATCATTCATGACATGGTCAGTGACATCACTGATGACATCACTGATGACATCTCAAATGACATCACTGATGACATCACTGATGACATCTCATTTGACATCAATGACCACATCACTGATGATATCATTCATGTGACAATACAATGCATCTCCTCACATTTTAATATAACCTCTGTTTCACCCAGTGTTAAATACAGAGTATAATTTTTGAAACCATTGACACACCAATACTAGTTACTACATACGCACTCACTGATTCCTACGTCTACACACACCTTCACTCATTCACCCATACAATCATTCATACATACAATCACTCATCTTTACAACACTATCATATGCACTCATACACCTATACAGACACTCACAGTCTGCCACTCATCCATGGAGTTACTCACTCACCTAGTCAGTCATGTAAAGAATCAATGACACTTCCATTTTCTTGTCTATACAGTTAAACATAGAGCACCTTACATTTTCAAACATATACTAACACATACTTACCTTCTTATACAATCATTGATACAAGTACACATTGATCTGCACAGAGTCACACACCTCCCAGCCAGCCACACACACACTCAGTCTCCCATACAAATACTTGGGCAATCAATCAATAACCCATATAGTTACTCATACAGCTACTGATCAACACATGCAGCAGTTTACAGAACAACAGACATAATGATGCACACATTAAAACAGTTTAGTCACTAACCCATGCACTCAGTGAGACACATTTAATCACTCACTCATACAGTTAGTCATGCACCTACTAAATCCTTCGTCCAGACACTTACACATCCACTCAATCTTCAATATGTAAGACATATTTAAACTTTACAGAAACAAAAAATCACTGGATGTTGTTATCAGTCATGTCATCAGTGATGTCATTTGAGATGTCATCAGTGATGTCATCAGTGATGTCACTGACCATGTCATGAATGATGTAATATGTGACATCATCAGCAGTGGATTGCGGGTGCGCGATATATAGTTAGTGCAACTAACTATATATGGAATTTCAAAGGTTTTGTGTGAGTAAAATAAGGTTTTGTAAATGCTAATTCCTAACGATATATGGTCTATAACCTATGGTTTTTTCAGTGAATTTTCAAGGTTTTGTAAATGCTAATTCCTAACTATATATGGTCTATAACCTATGGTTTTTTCAGTGAATATATATATATATATATATATATATATATATATAAATATATATAATAGATATTTAAATTCCAAACCAAACCACAGTCACTGGATGATGTCATCAGTGATGACATCGGTGATGTCATCTGAGATGTCATCAGTGATGTCACTGACCATGTCATGAATGATGTAATATGTGACATCATCAGCAGTGCATTGCAGGCGTGCATGTTTTCCCCCAAAAAAGCGTAACTCACTAGATATGTGCACTCTTCTCCACAACGATTCACAAAGCAAAATTGAAGTCTTGGTCACAGGTGGGAAATACATATTCCCAACACAATTTAAACAATCACATGTGAATCATACAACATAGAAAATGGACTAAACATTGCAGTAAAGAACTGGTTATCGTGTCGGCCATCTTGGAATGTTTATAGATGGCAGACACATAACAGTTACAATAGTTTATCAGCTGTGACCCATGCAGCGGAGCAAAATATACTGGAGTTAATTGGAATTGAATCGTAATAAGTTGAATACCATAGAATACATGAAAATATTGTACCAAGTGGTAAAACATATAAATCGAATTGCTAATACAAATTATTATTTTATATGTAAACATCACAACACATATATTGCACAATTATGCCAAAGTGAGCAAGGATACATTTCATAATATTCTGTGATATATGAGAAGAAAATGGAAGAGACAAAGAAGAAAAATGAAATTCAGAATCATATAACAAAGGAAAAAGAACAAGAGATAAGAACAGTGTTCTGCATGAAAAGGGCATATATTTAGGAGGCCATAAAAAGCCACATAAAGTGGCTTCAAGTGGCCTTGTAAATATGCCAAGGCACTTTGTGCCACCTTAAAATCAAAAGAGTGATGTTCCTGCAGCAAAAAAAAGCTCATAAATGAGGCACGGGGTTTCTGGTTGTCAGAGTATGCACCCTGTTCAAGCAGTCACCACCACTCTAATCAGGGTAAGCTAGATACACACTAAAAGATAATCTATGCTGACCCTTCGGTAGCTTGGTGTAGAGATGTTAGACTTTTATGAAGAGGCAATGTAAAGTATTTGTGCAACAGACACACACAGCAACACAATGAAAACACCACAAGAATACTTTACACAGTGTTAGAAAAATGAATTCTATTTTTATGAGTAAAAATAGTCCAAAATGAAAAAAATACGATAAGTAGATCTGGAATTTTGAATTTTTAAAGATCAAAATGTAGTCCTTAAAGGCAAATAGCATTAAGGGGGAATTTGAGGTTGTGCTGGACAAGGGGAAATTCAAAGTTCAGGCCAACCACAAAAGAAGGCAAGCTGGCTACGAGCCTCAAGCAGGTCCTGCTGAAAAAGTACCTTGAACGGAGGAAGCGTTGAGGTGGAAGACTCGATGCCTTGGTTCCGATCTGCGCAGATGCGAAGCTTTATTGACAAACCCCTATGCAATGCAGGCACTGCATCGTCATCTAGTTGCGCTGCCTGTCATTGTCCAGCCATGCAGTCCATCGAAGCAATGTCGATCAGTTCCTGGGTGGGTGTCGAAGGGTAATGTGTCAGATCTGATTGCCACAAATTGTGATGGTTCTGCACAGCAGAAGGTAACTTTAAAGGGCCCAGAACTGGATTGACACTACATGGCAGAGCAAGCCACACAGACAGCAGAGTCAAGGTTGACAGTAGTCTTTGATGGCGCTAAGACCTCAGAGCAGGGTGCATCCCCTTGGAGTCACTGTTGGGTTGTATTGATTAGGGTCCATAGCAGGGCAGAAAGCAGAGGTCAAGTAGATTGGCAATCCTTGTAGCACAGCAGTCTTTGCTCCTGGCAGGGTTCTTCACATGTCCAGTAGTGTACTGTCTTCGTAGGGTAAGAGGCCCATTACTTATACCCAGTTGTGCCTTTAAAGTGGGAATTGCTTCAAAGCAGAACATTGAAGTGCATAGGCCCCCCTTTCTTCCCAGCTGTGGCTCTAGTAGGAGTATTCAGCCCTTTGAGTGAGAAAAAGGACAAGTATCAGCTCCCCCCTCTCTTCCTGCCCATGAAGAGCTGTCAGCATGTAGATGAATGCATATGAGTTCTCTGTCACCCCAAACCTTTCTTTTTATGTGGCTGTCTACAGTAAATGTATAGCTGTCACTCACCCCAGACGGGTATTGGAGACAGGCTGAAAGTCTAAAAGAGCAGTAAGATCAGAGAAATGTCAATTTTCTAATAGTGGCGTTTCTAAAGTAGTAATGTTAAATCCATTTTTACAAGTTGAGTTAGTATTACCATTTCAGGGATATGAAACATGTTGCAGACACGCTTTTCAAATCAGGAATTATAGCTTAAAGGGTATTTAACTTACTCGCTGCCTCAGCTATCCAAGTTTTGTAGCAGGCAACATGAATCTGTGAAAAAGGAAAGAATGTCTTCAGTCCCAATTTTGTCTGTGGATCCAGAATTGTGGCAGAAATTTAATGTTCTTGTGGAAAAATGTTATTTTCTATCCTTGTATTTTCAGCTAAGCGATGGGCTAAGCTCTCCACCAAGTCAAAGGCTTCCTTTTTGTTCTCCATACCTTTGTATGATTCAGACACCTTCTTCAGCTGATGCACTAACAATTGCAATAATGGGATAGCTTTGCCCATTGTACAGTCGTCCTTACTGACTTCACATGTGAAGACCTCAAAAGGACGAATCATCTCAGTCAGGCATTTAACTAGACCCCATTGCTCCACCTGAAGGGTCATGCCTTTTACAGTAGCATCCCCTCTTTGCATGACATACTCAATGAGTGGGCTGTACTGCTCAAACAGACGATCAAGCATGTAGTATGTTGAGGTTCAACGTGTTGAACCTCCTGGATGAATGTTTTGACTGGCATTTTATAGTCACGTTGAATGAGCTTCAGCTGCTTCCGAGCTTTATAAGAATGGCTGAAATGAGTGCATATTCTTCGGCAGGTGGTCAGTAAATTGCTGACTATGGTTTTTTTTTTCAGAAAGTCTAGAACTATAATGTTTATGCAGTGCGCCAAACACGGAACCCTGAAATAGGAACCAAGCTCCATGGCCTTAAGTACATTACTGCCATTATCTGTGGCAACAAAACCATGAGTAAGCCCTCTTGGGCGCAGCCATTCAGAAACCTTGTGCAAAACTTGTGCAAAATGTTTACAGCAGTATGAGCTTTCTCCATGGCGAACATGGCTACAGTTGCATGTTTCCGAGTAGCTTTAAAAATCTCAGCTGTGTTAACAGCACCTCTTTCAGATAGGTTATCTCTAACCCCCACAAAAGAGACCCAGTGTGCAGTGATGCACATGTAATCTGTGGCTTGGCAACTGGTCCACATGTCTGTAGTTAGGTGGATATTGTGAACAGCACTCTGCTGCAAAGCTTGTCCAACCAATTCCAGCACATCATGATGTAGTGCCAGAACAGCAATTCTTGCGAAATAGGACCGGCTGGGAACCTTCCATTTAGGGCAGGTAACTGACACAAATTCAAGGAAACCCACCCCTTCCACAAATGAAAAAGGGAGAAGGTCCAGTGCTAACATTTTAGCCAGCTTCGCATTGTACAACTGTGCCGTTGGGTGGTTGCGTTGGAACTGCCCCTCCAACCTAAGCATGCTCTCAATGGTAGGCTGGATTTCTTTCCTTTTTTGGTGTTGTTGTTTTCATTAACCCACTTAGGCTCAACAACGCAGTTTGTCTCATTGCGGTACTCGGACGCCTTGGTGTCTCAGCCTGACTCTGAGTATGGCTCTTACTGCGGTGCCACTCAATTGTTACTGAGGAGGATGTGGGAGTTACACTACTGGGGACAGGGCTAGAAATGCCTCCTTCTCCACCTTCCACCGCAATAATATCGTCCCCTGATTCTTCCTGACCAACTTCAATGGGTTGAGTTTTTCTACTTTCTTTTAACTTAAGTAGGTGATTCTCCCACACACTAGTGTGGTGTATTCTGAGATGACTTGCTTGGCCTCCGGTACCATAGTTTGTACGAAGCTTACCACTCCGAACACCTGAGCGACAAATTGAGCATATTGCAATGTTCTCCTCCTTGGTGCTAACAGAAAAGAAGTCCCAAACTGGGGAAGATAACTTTCTGGCACTGCTGGATGTGCCACTTTCAATACCAGATGAACTGGGGGGTGTGCTTGGAATGTGACACTGTGACTTTTACTACTACTACCTTCTGAGATGGTTGAGCTGGATGGAGGTCTCAGCCGGGCCACGAAAATATGGCAGCTGGAGGTCGTGGTGGGGTATCCGTGCTACTTCCCGCTCAGTAGCAGCCTTTCTGGATAGGGTGAGAATGTTGGTCTCCATCCCCTTTCGGGTGGGAGTGATGTGCGTGATGACTGATTCGTCCTCTTCATCAACATCACCACCTTCTTCTACATCTACCTCCATAACTGTAAGTTTTTCGGGAACCTTCCTTTTCAGAAGCATTGGCGTGCTTCACTCTCAGACTGAGCTGGTGGCTGCCAAGTGGCATTGCGGTCATTAGGAGGGGGGCTTGAAGAAGAAGATGATGGACTAAGCCTCCTTTTCCTTGCTGGTGGTCTGGAAGACAATAGATCTTCTGAAACAAGGGTTTGCTCCTCTTTGTCTGCAGGAAGCTTGATTTCCTGAAATGCCCCTATGTCAGGAGCAACAACTACTATTGTGGGCTGTTCTTGCGGCTGCTGCTGTTGTTCTTGCGGCTGCGGCTGCTGTTCTTGCGGCTGCTGTTCTTGCGGCTGCTGCTGTTCTTGCAGCTGCTGCTGCTGCTGTTGTTGCAGCTGCTGCTGCTGCTGTTGTTGCGGCTGCTGCTGCTGTTGCGGGTGCTGCTGTTGTAGCGGCTGCTAATGTTCTTGCGGCTGCTGCTGTTGTTGTTGCTGCTTCACACTTATCTGCTGAGTTGCCTGTGTTGATTGTGTACTACTTTGCGATGATGACATTTCAACATCGCTGCTTGTTAGTAGACTGGCTATCTCTGCGACACTCAAGGGCTTGGGCCTCGGTTGGTGGGGTTGGACCGATGGTGCGGAGGTGCTGCTCCCAGCTTGGTCCCCGGACAATGCTGCTGCAGGCGTAACTTTTTTGGTCCCAAAAAAAACATTGGCCGGGACACCAGTCGTGGTTAATGGCACTTCCTTTTTCTGTTTCTTCTTCTCACCAGCAACTTTCTTTGTACTGGACCTGGTACCTTTCTTTGGGGCCATCTTCTTCGGATGTCAGGCAGGACGCAGATGCACAAAAAGTTGTGTTCACACGTGGACGTGATGCGCAGCAGGACTTCTGTCTGGCTGGCAGTACAATGGGTGAGGATGATGATGACACCTCCTCCTCTGGCTTTTTGTGCACCTAAAATCAACTAAGCCAGGAGAAGAACATCAGTGAAATGCTGCATTTGTTGTTGTGGTTCAGTTACTACTGTACTAGTGCAAACAAAAGATGTAGTCTAGCCATTTCTGAGACTTTGTCAACAAGGACTATGGTATACAACTGTGTACACACACTACACTCAGGAAGGCTAGGAAAGAGAATAAGAACCATCAAATTAAAAATGTAATGGAAGTGGGGTGGACCTTATTTGTTATTAAAATATTAGAGCATCACATCATTCATGGAGCTTCTGCTGGCAAATGTGGTGGATGGATGGAAGCAGTAAGCCAATAGGAAAACCATGCAAGCCTATATGCCAAAAGCAGGACACTACTAAATCCCAACACAAGGAAAGGCCACCACTCACATGGCCAGGCCCAATACCATCACAAAGCCCACCCCAAAAAAACACACTTCCCAACTCAATCCAGTTCCATTCATGCCCTAAATTATGTCTAAATTCAAGAGACCACACAGAAACACTTGATTAATAAAGCTGTGGCTACCTGCTCTGAGCCTACTAGGTGAAAGCAGGCCTGTTGGCAGACAAGGCCAGACAAGCCTGCAGGCCTAGGCTTCAAATTGGCCACTAGCCACATGGCCAGGCCCAACAACAACAGAAAGCCCACCACCATAAAACACACTTCCCAACTCAATCCAATGCCATCCATGCTCTAAATGATGTCTAAATTCAACAGACCACACACAGAAACACGTGGTTAATAAAGCTGTGGCTACCTGCTCTGAGCCTACTGGATGAATGCAGGCCTGTTGGCAGACAAGGCCAGACAAGCTTGCAGGTCTAGGCTTCAAAATGGCCACCAGCCACATGGCCAGGCCCAACATAATCAGAAAGCCCACCACCAAAAAGCACACTTCCCAACTCAGTCTAATGCCTTGCATGCCCTGAATGATGTCTAAATTCAACAGACCACACACAGAAACACTTGATTAATAAAGCTGTTGCTACCTTCTCTGAGCCTACTGGATGAAAGCAGGCATGTTGGCAGACAAGGCCAGACAATCGTGCATGCCTATGCTTCAAAATGCCACCAGCCACATGACCAGGCCCAACAACATCAGAAAGCCTACCCCCCAAAAAACACACTTCCTAACTTAATCCAGTGCCATCCATGCCCTAAATGATGTCTAAATTCAACAGACCACACCCAGAAACACTTGATTAATAAAGCTGTGGCTACCTGCTCTGAGCCTGCTGGATGAAAGCAGACCTGTGTTGGCAGACAAGCTTGCAGGCCTAGGCTTCAAAATGGCCACCAGCCACATGGCCAGGCCCAACAGCATCAGAAAGCCCACCACCAAAAACACACTTCCCAACTCAATCCAATGCCATCCATGCCCTAAATGATGTCTAAATTCAACAGACCACACGGAAACACTTGATTAATAAAGCTGTGGCTACCTGCTTGCAGGCCTAGGCTTCTAAATGGCCACCTGCCACAAGGCCAGGCCCACCAACAGAACGTCCACCCCAAAAAAATACATTCCCCAAATCAATCCAATGCCATCCAGGCCCTAAATCATGCTTGAAAATGAAATACATTCAAAAACCACCAAAGGAACTGTTACTTCATCATGCACACACCCATGATGCCATGACTAGCTCTGGCCTACTACTGAGTACTACTACCCACAACATAAAAAAAAAGGAATGATAGTTACCAAAATTAAATTGTAGTTGCAACAACTGCAATGCCCCCAATCAAACAGACACAACAACCCAATTAAAAAATCCTCAAATCCAATTGCAATGATGCAGCTGACAAAAAGAGTGATCTTTCCAGCTCCAAATCCAAAGGCAGAATGACCAGGAGATGGACAAAGCACTGGGAGGAGCCTGCTGGACAGGAACAGGAAGTTGGAGATTCTGTGGCACAAAAAAGGACAGCCCAATGTCAATCTGAGGATTTTTTTCCTCCAAATCATCATTTGCAGAAGGTGTCATGCTGCTAGAGCTGATATTCTTCTCCAAATTGAAAAATTCACATGGTCGAGTTCTCAAGCTTCACATTACTTCAGCCGGCACGTCCAAAATGACTTGATCGCATTCTCTCGCTCCCTGTCGCGTTGGATATGATGTGTTCGTGTTCTCTCGCTCCTTGTCGCGTTCCATATGACTTGTCCGCATCCTCACGCTCTCGCTCGCGGTGGAGAATGACGTGTTCGAGAACTCAATCATCTCATACTCTCATGGTGCATGATCGCGAGAGGAGAGACGTGATCGTGCGGCGAATGACGTGATCGCGTGTTGAATGACGTCAATGCGGGCGCGAACTCTTGAGAGATAGCGCAAAATGGCTGCCACAATCCAACATCTCGTGGAGAAGGCGACCAGATCGGGTAAACTTGTTGGCGAACTTGGGGATTCAGGTAAGGCGATCGCGCACGCACGACAATGTATTTTTTTTACAGCGCGAGCAAGACAAACATTTCCGGTAAGATGCAGATTTCGGACATTTTGACATTTTTGTGCTCTCCGCGGAACTTGAAAATGTCAAATTATCGCAATTTCCGCAAGCGGAATGGAATTTGCGCCCAGGCCTACCCCTGACCACCCAACAGGTAGTTGATAGTATCCCTAATTTCTGCACACGAAGTAAGTATTATGTGAAGACGTAAAACTGCTGTTATTAGCACCTTCAATGGTTAGAATTACAGTACATTCACTTCTCCCCACTGGAATTCTCCCAACACTACTAATACATATGTCTGCTTTAGCTCTAGTCACAGAAATTACAAAAGGTCCATTGTTATTTATAGTCCTCATATTTGTCAAAACATGTGGCATGGAAATATTATCAGGTTGGTACTCCTCCCATTCCTGTTTAGTTCCTCTAGCTTGAGGGTAACCATTCTCATCAGGGTAACACTCTTTATTAAGGTAATAATTGATTTGTCCCACTGTCATCTCTGTAATGTTGGCCCTTTCAGAGGCAACCAAAAGCACAACTAGGCTTGGCAAAACCATTATGTGAAAAAGGAAGAGGAATCAGAGGTGTTCCTCCTTTCTTTAAGTGTTCGGGTATCATCCCACACACCCAACAGTTGGTAGTATTTGTGGCATTATGAGTATGATGCAACATCTGGATGAACGTATTGTTTAGGTAGTATTGTCGTCGCTTCTGCTCATGGTAGGGAAGCGTAAAGTAGTGGTGCTCAACTGGTACTGGAGAAGTGGTGATCAAAAGCTCTCAAACAGGAGCCACTTTCTTAACATTCCAGGTAATTGCTGCCATAACCACCACAGCACCAACAACCCCTACAGCACAAATGATTTTCTTATTGCAAATTTGATCTTTCAGCAGACATGATTATTTTGTCATCAAAAAACAATCATTGGAGCTCTTATCCCTGGGCAGCTGTTGATTTCTTCACCGAGGGTCAAGACAGGTGTCACTTCACAGGACTGATCCCCCCCCCTTGCCACATCGGCACTCCATTTCACCAACTCAGGGCAGTATCTCAACCAGTCCTTTTCGACAATGCAGGCTCTTTCAGTGGTCTCAATTGGTATCGCGGTGCTCCAGAAATCGTGTGGTCCGGGAGACTTCCTCAGATTCGTCAGGTTATTTGGCTTGTTTTTTCTCCGTATCCAGAATGTCTCGATGGTCGGTCAGCACAGCAGTTTCCACCAAGGTAGGCAACAAACGCTTGCAGTGTGTGCTATGGATCCAGTTCCTTCTGTTCGTCACTCAAACTGCTGTCCTCGTAGCCAAAAGCACTTGCTCTGGTCCTCGCCACCACGGCTCTAAGCTGTTCGACCTCTTGAAAATTCTGACCATAACCTGGTCAACAGGTCGGAGATTGTGGGCCTCACCTGTAGATCTGTCAGGAAGAGCTTCTCGAACCTGTTGATGAATAGAGATCAAACTGTCGGTCAACTGTGCCAGATAATCATTTATCAGAACACAAGGTACATCATGTATGGGGCGTGGCTTAGGAACTCCCCAAATGTTCATCGGTCTCCCAAATACCACTTTATAAGGTGTAAGCCCAGATCGTGAATGTGGCACCGATCTTATGGACAACAATGCCAGAGGTAGTCCATCTGGCCATTTCAGAGACATGGAAGCAAGTATTTTCGCTAATTTCAGATTCAAAGTAGCGTTGTACCTCTCCACTAATCCTGCTGATTATGGGTGGAAGACTGCATGGAAATTCTGCTTGATCCCTAATCCTTTCAGGACATGCTCAACAACTTCCCCAATAAAATGAGGTCCGTTGTCACTCCACAAAAGTTTACAAACACCATATCTGGGGAAAGATTCCTTTAGAAGCGGCTTTGCTGTAGTGAGAGCTGTATTATCCTTTGGAGGGTATGCCTCTATCCATTTACTGAAGGCACATACCACCACTAGGACATACTTTAAGTTATTGCAGCGTTCAAGTTGGATGTAATCCATCTGCAAAACTTCAAAAAGTGCAGTTGGTGTAGCAAACCCTCCTATAGGAGTTTGTGTCCCTTTACCAGGATTATACTGCCAACTGATCAAACAGGATTGTACTACTTTCTTAGCTGTGCTGGCAATTTCAGGATGCTCCCAAACTCGCATAAGCAATTTCGTTATTGCTAGAGCTCCAACATGTGCCAGCCCATGTGCCATTTGAACCATAGGTTGTAAATAGGCTGCAGGTAGTTTCCATTTATCCATGTCTTTGTTGCGCCATCAAACCTCATAATCCAAATATTCCATCTTTGGCCTATTGCTCAAGTTCTGCTACCGAAGCAGATCTTTGTACATCTAGCACTTCCTGTCTAGCATCATGCCATCGCTCAGCTTGAGACTTCACTATGTACATGGAAGTAGTGCTTCGTTGCATTGCAATCTCACTAGCTATGCGATCTGCAAAGGCATTGCCTTGTCCTGTCTTATCAGTTACTTTCTTGTATGCACTACACTTTACAATAGCTATCTTCTTTAGATATGTTAGTGCAGTCAAGAGATTATGCACTAGTTCTCCGTGCATTATCTGCATCCTGTGGGACGTAAGAAAGCCTCTTTCCTTCCAAAGTAGGCCAAAATCATGGGTCACTCCAAAAGCATAGCAGCTGTCTGTATAGATGTTCACATGCAAGTCAGTGCTAAGTTCACACGCTCGTGTTAAGCTATTAGCTCAGCTGCTTGAGCCAACTTATGTGGTATGCGAGCTGTCTCCACTACTGTCTTAAGTGTCGTAATTGCATATGCAGCTGAAGTCGTACCATCTGGTAACTTCAAACAGGACCCATCAACCCACAGTTCCCCATCTACATCTAAAATGGGCATATTTTGCAAATCAACGCAACCCTTTGACTGTTCCTCAGTAAGGAATATACAATCATGAGACTCCTGTGACTGAGGCTGAGTCACCAGATATGGTAACAAAGTATATGGGTTTAGTGTCACACATCTCTTTAGTGTAATGTGAGGGGCTAACAGTGTCAGTTCGTATCCTGTCAAACGAGCACTAGTCATCTGCCTTTTGCTTAAAAGACGCTAATACAGTCCAATCTATCTTTTGGGGGAATAATTGTTTTTAACTTAACTAATATGGCTGCGCCAAGATCTAAAATTAGCTGACATGGTTTCTGTGTGGGTTCCCTTTCTACATCCAGTCGTTCTCAATCTTTCCATAATGCCCATCAACCTTACGTACAGTTCTCCACATATCAGGGGTAATATCAATCTGAAAAACAGGGCAATATCAGACAGAGTCATATTACAAGAACTAATGGCACCCTCAACTTCCTCATAAAAAGCTGCTGGATTTTTCCGCGGATCGGGCATTGCAGTTTTAAGAGCCATAACATCCGTTCTATTCCAAGGAGTATAAACCCAATTATAAACAAAATATCCCTTGCATCAACAGAATCCTTATCATCACGTGTTCCCTCCCCTCTAGGAGGAACATACAAAGGTGCAGCTTCCCGCATAGGTTTCGCATGAACTATCATAGTCTTATCTGTTCCGAAGATAGAAGCTTGTGCCACGCCGGTCTGAGATGTTTGTACAGCTGTGTCTGCTGCCTTTTTCTCCTCTCGCAAACGGACGGCATCAGCACGCAGTTTAACCGCCTGATCATGTCAGCCACCTGGGAGTAGACAAAAAGACCATAACACATTTCCTTACAATCATTTGCTTTATCAACAGGCTCGAAATCGTCAGATTGGTTCCTAAACCGTTCAACAACTTCCGTGGCAAACACCTCTGTGAAATATATTTGCTCCCTTTCCTGCCAATCCGTTGTGCTATCTAAAAGTTCAGAAGCAGAAGCAGTATCATGTGCAGCTTTACGAGCAGCAGATCTAACCTGAGACGCAGGCTTAGCGGACAACAGAGAACGAGTTTCCCGTGCTTCTCCTGGCCTGTAGGAGAATCCTTATCTGACTCATGAGGAGCAGAGGGAAAAATATACGGAGGCGGAGAACGATCTAATAACAAGAAATCATCTTGAGGTTTATTAAGGATAGGATAAAGTGGTCGCCGAAAAGCGTATTGGTCAGTTACCTGTAAATGGCGCTCCCTATCTTCCCTCTTTTAGTTCTTTTATTTCTTTATTTTTCATTTCTAATGCTTTCGCATGGATGTTCTTTCGCTGTTCTTTTTCACTCAAGGCTTGTTCACGCTTCATCCGCTCAAGCACTTCTTTCTCCCACATTCGCACACATTCAAACATATCTTGTCTAGCCTTTCCATTAAACATTCGTTGTTCCACATACTGAATCTTTCGCTAATCAAATGACCCATGCATAGGCCAACGCAACTCAGGATCCTTACCAGTATATTTATTCAATAACGTGTTGTACATTATAGAAGAAATACCATATGTAATATACATATCCCTATTAGGCGTCCCCTCCGGGGTGTGGGGGGGCGGTTGTGCTTCATCGAGTCTCAAATTGGTAACACTACAAAAGCAACACATCCTATGAAGTGTGCTAAAAACAGGCATGACAAAAATAGTGCAGAATATGCAGTATTATACTCAAAGTAGCACTTACGGTACTGTAGTACGTTGTGCCGTTCAAATCAATTCAAAATAGAGAAAATTCTTCTCATTACCTTCCTATATAAATTGCAATTCATATATCCGTCCCATACAAATCCAAGTTGGCCAACACAAATTCTAAAATTCCAAAGCCACAGTAAGTGTTACTAAACTACCTTAACAATCCCAGGCATCAAAACCAACAGCAAGTGTTGCATAACAACTCTTACCAATAACTTGGTGTCCAAGTTCCAAATGCAAGTTCTCAAAATCGAGCAAATGGTCACTGCACGGCAAATCAACAGAAGAGATCTCAGTCGAGGACTGACACAACCTGGAGGGTCAGATCAGAAAGAGAGGAACAACGCAGTGGTTTGCAAGATGCGGGTCTCCTCGGGCAATGATCATCCGTAGCGAGATTCCAATACTTTGTTTCCACCACTCCTTCGCCGATGAGCCCCACATGTCGGGCGCCAATTTGTGGTGGTGGGCCTCATCAAGGCCTACCAGTGCTAGGGGTTCGCCCTTCTCTGCACAAGTCCTCAGACCAATAGGATAGAAGTTGGCACAGAAACTAGAATAGAAAATACAAAGTTTATTAACCTCATGAGGTGGAACTACATTCACACAACACCCTTCGGAAGTGTATGAAGTGGCACCCTGAGTGGAAGGAGCTTGGTCCTTTTATACCCACACAGGGGCTCAAAAGAAGGCGGTACAATTACAAGAAGTAGGTTTTAGGTACATATAAGGTAATACAGAAAATGCACAGTCAACAAGTGGGAGGAGCTAACAGTTGCTAATTCTGGTGAACACATCCTGACATTTACGGACTAACAGCAGCTGCATGGACAGCTGCAAGCTCAACTGAGCATGTGCAAAGTGGAAGAGGCTAAATATAACCTGTCTCTAGGCAGATTTCAAGAGCAGACAACAGCAAGGTAGGACAGAGCACATGGCACGCACGTGGTAGCACATGGCAAACGAAATGGCTGCCAGAAATACAAAATGGATTCCACAAAATGGACAAGATGGCCTCTAAATACAGGATGGCTTCTGCTAATGCTAACCAAATCGCTGCCAAATTACAACACCCGGGTCCCACGTGTGCACATCGCAATTACGCCTCCGAGACAGAGGAACTGTAGGCAAGGAAAAATATTAAATTCTCTTGATACTTGGAATGATGGACTCTTATCTACCTGGTGTGTCGACATGTTATGGTCACATGATAGGGGTATGGCCCAGTTATACATATTGTGGCATTGGGTAGGGTGCGTAACTGTGGGATGTAGCCTAACTTCAATGTTCCTAATTTCCATTTTTATTGATGGGGCTGATGGGTGGGAATTTCCACTGTTGGTTGCATTATTTGAATCAACTGCTGTTCTGTTCCAATCATTTCTAACAAAGTATTAATCACTGGGCTAATGTTCTAGAATGTACATTTGCTTTTTTTCCTGGCAACAAACAATGTTGATGGCTCACAATCTCCGTTCAGGGTTTGTGTAGTATGTTTGTGAGTTTAATATTCATTAGTTGTGTAGATATACACGTATACTTTAAATGCAGGATGCGTTTATCATGTGCTAAATAGCGGGTGTTGATGTTAATCATGCAGTCATGCGGGTAACATCTGCCCTACCAGTTTTTCACACTGTATTTTGTGGTTTGCTGTTTGTTTCACCCTTGAATTGCTATTGTTTGATAAGGGGGGGGGGGGTGGGTGTTGAGTCTCCTATGCTTGGTTGGGGCTGGCATAACGTGGGTATGGCTGGGTTTGCTGGGTATGTTTTTATTGTATGTTGCACAGTGCTTTCAGTTGAGTCCACATTATGAGCACATGATATCCATAGAAGAAGATCATTGCTGAAGTTACATCAAGAATGGCTGATAAACTTAGACTATTGACTTGGAACGTACGAGGTCTGAGCGACCATAGAAAATTAGGTAAGGTGATAGCATACCTAAAACGACATCAAAATTGACATAGCCTTCATACAGGAAACTCACTTAGCCACTGGTAATTCCATGTTATCGCCTGAATATTTACAGGGGAAATGCTGTTATGCCGGCTTTACCTCCCATGCTCGAGAGGTCTTGACCTGGGTGAACCCCAGATCGAGCATTACACTGCAGGAGTTGGTCCTAGTGGAAGGTTTCTAGTCTCTACACGTCAAAAAGATGGGTTTAAAGCATTTTTAGTGAACATCTATGGTCCCAATCACGATAATACACAGTTTTTTCCTATATTGGCATCTCATTCATTGAAAGTCTCTGGTTTCCTACTGATTTGGGGTGGGAACTTTAATTGCATACTAGACCCACCATGTGATCATTTTAAAGGGATCCCCAGGCGCCCAGCGGCATGTGCGATCGCTGACATTATGGAACATTTGGGTTTGCTGAACATTTGACTGCATCGTGCCACTACAGCTCAAGGATACACACATTACTCTGCCCCTCATGGCACTCACACTGCATTGATTTCTGGTTGGTATCCAGGGATCTACTTCCCACAGTTTCCGCTTGTGAGCCGTTTGCACGAACATTCTTTTACCATTCTACAGTCCTATTAGAATTGGGGTTGGATTCAGTTTGAGTCCCCCCTTTTACTTGCCGGTTTCCCCCTCATTCACTGCTAGACCCAGTGTTCCGATCAGAGGTGGCCACAGCTATCCAGCAATATTTTACAAATACCATAGGGTCAGTCTCCTTATTCTCTACCATCTGGGAGGTGTTTAAAGTGTTCATTCGAGGTGTGGTCTTTGCTTCATTTGGGACAGACTTGCAAGGTTGGAAAAAGAAACAGCGAGACTAGAGCTTGCTCATCTCAGGTATGTAGACCCCAAGTGTTTAGAAGACATGAAACAATCTTTGGAGGAGTGCCATGACGCTGCTAACAGTGAGGTTAAGCATATGGGTAAATACGCTACTGTTCGCATATATGGAGAGGGCAAGCGGCCGGGCGCCGTGCTCGCTCACCTGCAACACGCTAGATGGGTAGCCAACACAGTTATAGAAATTAAAGATAGGGATGTAAGATTGGCTAAGTACTATACTAACCTTTATAGATCCCGTTTAACACAGAATGACTATGAAATCTGAGTCTGCTCCTGGAGTTGATGGTTTAACGTAGCTTTCTAAAAAGCATACAAAGACCTTCTTATTCCTCATTTAGTTGCTCTATTCGAAGAGATGGCAGCTAACAAAATTGTGTCTCCATTGATGAGAGAAGCCATGATTGATACCCTCCTCAAACCGGGGAAACTTCTAGTGAGTGCTCATCCTATCGCCCCCTATCGCTGTTAAATATTAATGCAAAGATTTTTGCTAAAGTGCTTGCCAGCCAGTTAGCTCCTTTAATCCCGTTGGTGGTTGGTTCGGAGCAGTCTGGTTTCATCACACTTACAACCTCAGAACCGTCTTATGTGTGATTCAAAATATAAACCCTGAAATCAAAGCTGCTGCTTTTCTCCTAGATGTAGAGAAAGTGTTTGATTCAGTAGAATGGCCCTTTATGGAGGCTGTCTTGTGGAGCATTGGAGTGGGTGAAATTTTCATCAAGTTAGTGCAGGTTCTTTTTAACTGGTTGCCAGATTCAGATTGGGGAATATTGTCACGTCTTCAATTCCAATTTCCTATGGCACCCTCCAGGGCTGTCCTTTGTCCCCACTGATGTATGCCATAGTGGCAGAGCCCCTAATATGCGCCTTATTTATTTAGAAGCTTGTAAAGCGCGCGGCTACCCCCAACGGGGGTGTCCCAGCGCTATGGACAGAAGGCAGCGGAAAGATCAGGCACAGCTAGAGGTTGGAAAAAAACAGGTTTTCAGATTGCTTCGGAAAAATGTTTCAGATGTGGTCAGCCGTAGGCCCAGTGGAAGGCTGTTCCACAATTTAGCAGTCACCACAGCAAAGGCTCTACCCCCGCTCTAGAATGGCGAAAGTGAGGAGAGCGGAGAAGGCGAAGATGATTAGATCTAAGAGCTCGAGTTGACTGAACGGGCTTTAGCCTGCCTCTGAGATTGGCCGGGCCAAGGCCTTTGAGGGCCCTGAAAGCCAGGACCGATGATTTAAATTCGATGCAGTGCAGTTTCATCAAATATGGGGCGATATAATGGCGATAAGGGATGTTACATATCAGCCTAGCTGCGGCATTCCTTGAGGGAGTATCATGGTCATAGACGGTCATAGGGGTTTGTGATTCTTGGATAGAATCTTATTGCATTGTCTTATGCCAACTACACGCTTTTGTATATTCGAGACCCTGAAAGACATTTTGCTCCTATCCTAGAGAAGGTGGTCAGTTTTGGTAGGCTTTCGGGACTCAAAATCAATTGGACTAAATCCTTAACATTCCCACTGACTTTGGTCACTATCCCAGTGGATATGGGGTTCTCCTTGCACTTGACCGCGGAGTCAGTTTGCTATTTAGGAATCCAAGTACACACGGAACCTGCCATCATACTGATGGATAATTATGGGAGGGCTCTAGGCAGACTGGACAATGACATAACTAGATGGGTTAAGCTCCCTCTCTCCTTGATGGGCAGAATCTCCTTAATGAAAATGATTATTCTTCCTAGAAATCTCTTTTTGTTTCAAAACATACTCATTCACCTGCCAGCGCACATACTTGTCACACTAAGATCTCTACGTATTAAGTAGGCCTGGGCTGGGAAACAACCCAGAGTAAAGTGGGAGACGCTTACTCTGCCTTATTCAATGAGCGGCTCAATTCTCCGGACCGAGACTTATACTACAGGACAGCTTAATGCATTCATGCCCATGCTTAGATACATGGTTCTAACTCTATTCCTCACTTACATTTAGAGAGTGTTGCGGCTGGCCTGATACCCCTTCCGCAAGTATTATTCAATATCCCGCTTAGAAAGCATAGCACTCTGGATTACCTCAATGCTACTACTCATGCCTGGCAGAATTTACTAGACAGATAAGGGGGCACAATACTGTACTCTCCACTTACCGTATTGGAATGGTGTTCCTGGTTGCCATCTGGGAAAGAGAGGGAGGTCCTTTCCGCCTTGCATAAGTTGGGAATTATCACGGTGGGGGATTTGTTCAAAGACAGGGTGGTGCGCAGCCGGGAAGATAGTCTGGCGGAGGGGCAGGTTCCTACCCTATTAGTTCAATTCCAGTATTATAGAATGCAACATACTTTCCTGGGACTGCTGGGTGAGGTTCTCCAATAACCGGCACAGGCCTTGATGCTCTCTCTTATTATCCAATCCCCTTCCCCAACTAAATTGTTCTAGCATTTACAGCCTGGGGCAAGATCTCAGGCGCATATCTCCGTTTAGCCTTGATTAGTAAAAGGATCTGGGTCACATAATAGACAACGATGTGTGGTGCTATTGTTGCAAGAAGACTAGGCAGGTATCACTGAATGGCAGACACCATCTGACTTGTTTCTTTCAGGCCATTTAAGATCACATGGTAAAAGATAACTGTGGTTTACCTCCTTATATCGCCGTATCTTAGCCTACAAAAAGTCCTCTTGTTTAAATAAAAAGTTTTGACAGATGAACGCATTAAAGCAACTACTGCCTAATGCTCCTTATAACAACGAACTAGGCATGCTGCATAGTTGGATACGTAAACTTGCGGCTTGATTCCCCGCACCTTTTAGGCAACACACGCAAATTAATCACAAATACTGTGGCTCGTGTGAACCATGGTAATTTGGATACTTATTACGGGTGCCGAGTCCCTTGAATTGCTTTACATTTAGCAAGCGGTCTTTTTGGTACCGCTCTTTGGACGTCACCTTCATTCCAGACCAGACATTAATTATCGGTTTTTTCAAATTCGATTTATACGATAAGTGCAGCCCCACAATTGGCAATAATATGGCAAAGGGCTCTGATTGGCCAATAAGCCCCAATGAGCTTCGTTACAGACTAAGACCCTAAATTAACATATGCAGTCTTCAAATGGGCCTCTCGTGATTGGTGCGATGCAATCTTACATTGACCAATCACGAGGATCAAAGCTGCTCTTAAGGTGAGGAATCGGCATTATCCGTGCATTTGATGCGGACCCCCACAGACAACGCTTCTCTGTGCTGTTATTCAGGTGAGATATCCATGAGGCCATATATCCAGGACATTTTATAGGTACATAGGATTCTTTTAATCAATAGAATGACACCTGGCTTTATTATTTTTGTTTATATAGTCGACTTAAAGGCAATTTAAGAAGCCTATAGCGACAACAGGAATCACCCATCATTAATCAGGTGAGCCAGGAAATCAGCATTGTTCTGAGTTTACCAGTCAACCTCAATGAATACCCAGGACATGTCTAACAATAATTCAACATCTCCTCTATTTTTATTTCCAAGGTAATCGCTTTTTCTTACGAAGGCCAAGGAAGAGACAACAAAATGATAAACATCTAACCGCCTACAGTACTGCATTTAACAGGGACTGCAAGCATGCCGCTTATGGTACACTTTTTAATTACTTTACACATACTGGAATATAGTTAGACGTACCATTTGCAATAATAGGAATACACATTCTTGATTGTATCCTACTTCCTCTCACCCTTTTTTCGCTAGTCACCTTTGGTATAAGAACTTATTATCAAAAAAAGTGGTTTTAAAACTCACGAACCCAATTTGGAATAATCACATGAAGGATAACGACCAAGGTTGTACGTAGTGAAACAGGTAGGCATAGAACTTGGTTTTGAGAGCTCAATAACAGCATTGCCTAGCAGTATATTAACCCAACTACCTTGGTATCTTATGTTATATCGCTGGAAACAGGGCACTATCAAGTCTCCAGCTGAGGTTCACGTTTGGCTTAGGAAGTCATTGCAACCATAAGGGGCGTTTCCCATTCTATATCTAGGGTAAGTAGGTACCCAGTATACCTCCCGCACTAGCTAACCACTATGAAATTTGGGTGCTCCATTATCAACAGCAATCTAGCTCGATACGCCAGCCCTATCAACCTTTTTACCACAGTTACACCTTATGGCCGAAATGTTCAATTGCAAAGTTCTGTGTCTACAATTGCTGTATTGATTTTATATTTTCATGTGGAATTCAGAAGGGTATATGTAACAAATCAATGTTTTAGAGTAATAAGAAAGTGCTATCGTTATGAAGTGGCCTCAATAGAATATAAATATTATAAATGTTCCAGTTATTGAATATCTGTGCACATGCTAAGGTGTAAGGTTAAGTTAAAAGTGTATCATTGTAATCTAGTGTAAAAACCTATCTGAAAGAAAAAATTATTTTCTCTTTTTCTGAAGTTAATTGTCTATATATAATCTATTGCAGGGCAATTTTATACATTCCCTACTTGTGACAGATATCATTTGTCTTGATAAAGGTGGTCACTATAAGTAAAACCCACCGAAACGCGTTGACGCAATAACTGGTATAATCCAAGTCTCCAACACCTAAGTTGATTTGCTGAAGTGATAGCGATATAATTCCGGTGCAATCGAAACGGAGCCAGGATATACAATTTGTATTCAATAATTTTATGTTGTACTTGTTCTGGCAATTTCTCAATTGTGCAGGTCGCAATTGGATGTATTGTTTTACTTGTATTTTAAGACTAGGGATTTAGATTAGTTAAACCTATAATTGTGTCCTTTTTAAATTTATTCAAAATAAATGAATTTTTAACTTCACCTATGTTTTGTTGTATGTTATCATGACGTTGTAAGGTTTGTTATAGCAACCTGTGTTTAATTCTTTTTCAAGAGAATTTTTATACTTTGGTTGGTTAACCCCATTTCCCTTGGTTTCTCAAGGGGTACCTCTCGATTTTATACATAATTGGCACAGCCGGTTCGGTTGGAGTCAGTCTCGACATTTGTCTCTATTTTGAGCTGTAACGCGTGGATAAGGGCACGCATATTAATCAATATGGATACATTGAAAACATTCGTATTTTCCGAAGATCAATACAATAGGTTGATGAATCTAAATCCAAGGGCTAACAATCCCCTAGGGCTAAACAATGCTAGCCATGATCAACTAATTAAAATCCTTAACACTAAAAAGAAGTTAATTAGAACAGAACTCCATGCTGAATTTTTAATCGATTATCTCAAAGCTGGAGTTATCCCTATAGGACTACAAGTCCGTAATGAGCCGGGATTGTTTGTGGAACACCCAAAATTCATAGAGACCTGGACGTTAATAGCCAATTGGTGTAGCCGCGATTGGCTAATACTAATTATAGAAACAGCCCAAGAAGTTATAGAAATGGAAAAATTAGAGATTGAAAAATTGGAAACAATACTTAAACAATCCCCAGCATTAGACGATGCCAAGAAGAAATTAGATGAAATCAACCAGGATGTAGAAGGATATCGGGAATATTTGTCCAATAAAAAATTGAAAAAATGTAAAAAAGATGTGGAGAAATATTCCGAAGAGTTAGTCTATCCATACACCCATAAAGATTACTTTGTTAACAAAAATGAACCACGCTGGGAGAGACCTAATCAACAAAGACCCATTTACTCAAGAGAAGGTAATAAACGTATTACCTTCTCAGAAACCTCTGGGTCCAGTAGCGAGGAAGAATTTGGGAGACCCACAGAAAATAGAGGGGGACCTAATTTTTCTCGAACCTTTTTTAGAGAGACGACCAAATTCGGGACAAAGGAACTTCAGGGTTTACAATCGGTCAGAACCATCTCGGAACCATCTACCTCAGAACAGCTCCAGGGAATACATTGCAACAAGGAGCAAACAATACTGGAGGCAATAGAGTTCCCAATAGTGAACCTATCTAATAGTTCTGACCAAGACAGAACAAGATGTACTTCAAAAAGGGTTTAGTTTTGCCCCTACTAATACACAGCCCCTTTTTAGTCTAGAAAGTGATTAAAAAAACTTTTTTAGAAAGGTACGATTAAACAGATTTTTTGAAAACAGAACTTAAGATCCAGCCCCCAGTATCACTGGCCTTAAACCTAAATCAACGTTCCTCCCTAGCCTCCACCAAGTGGATAAAAATGTTGAGATTTTTTAATGCGTCGTAGAGGTTGAGATCAAAACTTTATTTAACAACCCTGGGCACAAGAAATGCTACAATAATCTATCTAAAGAACAAAGAGTAGCTCTAACCAACCTCCAAAATTGTAATGAGCTTACGATCAAACCCGCTGACAAAGGGGGTGGGGTAGTTCTATTCGACACCCCGACATATGAAAAGAAAATACGCGATCTACTCAATGTACAAGAGCACTACAAGAGATCCAAATTCATGGAACTCAGCCAATTAAAAATAGAAGTGGCAAACATCTTGGTCAGGGGTAAGGAGGAAGGTTTTGTTAATGATCATGAATACAAATTTCTACTCAATACACATCCGGTTACCCGAGCAATTTACGGTCTTCGGAAGATTCATAAAAACATAGAGGACACACCTATGAGACCCATCATTAGTGGGATTGGCTCTATTCTTGAGCCACTCAGCCGTTACGTTGACCATTTTTTGCAACCTTTAGTTAAGAAACAAAGGTCGTACCTAAAAGATACCTCGCATGCGATTTCAACTTTCGAGGGCAGAGGGTTCAACAGGGCAACCCAATTCTTGGTTGCCCTGGATATCGAAGCCCTCTGTACGAACATTCTGCAAAATGATACCATGGAGGTTATTCAATCTATTCTAGAAACTGAGGATCTTAGAGGAGGTAACAGTAACTTTATCATGTCCTGCATCTACTTTATCCTTAAAATAATTTTTTTCTTATTTAAGGATGAGCTTTACCTCCAAATCAAGGGGAGCAGCATGGGGGCCACTTGTGCCCCCAGTCTGGCATGTCTCTATGTAGGCAACTTTGAGGAATTACATATCTTCAATGAGATAGCCCCTTTTTACGAAAACATCTCCTGCTGGCACCGCTACATAGATGATATCATCTTCATCTGGAGCGGTGCCAGCAGTGATCTAGACACCTTCCTCACATGGCTGAACTTGGGCGACCCTAACCTAAATTATACCGGACACTACAGCAACGATAAAGTAGCTTTTCTTGATATCAATATCAAAGAAGAGGAAGATATACTTAAAGTGTAACTATATACCAAACCTACTGATAAAAACTCAATTCTCCATTACTCCAGTAACCATCCGAGGGCCCAGAAAGACAATGTGCCTTTCGGCGAGTTCCTCAGGTTGAGGCGCAATTGTTATAACCTGGAGGACTTCTATAAACACGCAGAGAATACCAAAATAAAGTTAAAGGCCAGAGGATACCCAAATAAACTAATAAAACATGCACTTAAACGTGCACGTTTTTATGACAGAGACAGTTTGCTTGATCAGAACAAAATCAACAAGAGACAGGATGCGACCATAGACAGAATAGTCTTTGTGACACAATACTCGCACGTTAGCAACCAAATTAAAAACATCATTAAAAAAAACTGGAAAATCCTTAATTTTAACATGGATAAGCAGCTTAATAAACCTCTTTTCTCCTTCCGTAGAAACAGTTAGGAATATCCTTGTTCATACCTATAATCCCACTAAAGACACTCAACTAACCTTAACCGGTGCAGTGGCATCCGGCAATTGCAAATTCGGGACATGTTCTATATGTCCCCATTGCATCACCGGTAAAAATTTGGAACATATTGTCAAGAAACTAACCCCCACTACTTTTAAAAACTGCAGAAGCCAAAACGTGGTTTACCTGCTCCTCTGCCCCTGCAATTTGGGGTATGTTGGAGAAACAAGTAGAGAGTTACTTACTCGAGTGCTGGAGCACAAATCAGCAATACTGACCAATAAACCTAACGCCCCACTGACTGAACACTTTAAAGCGTTCAACCATACATGCGAAGAACTACGTTGGTTCATTTTAGAAAAAATCAGAACTAACCAAAGAGGGGGCGACATTGATAAATAAGAAAAGTAAGGGAACAGTGGTACTTCTGCCACCTAAATACAATCCACCAAGGACTTAACACAAGGGAGCATTGGACAAAATGCCTTTAGAAATCTTTGTAATTGTATTGGCTATCCCGCTACACCTAGCAATACTTACCTTCAACAAAGAGGCATTATTTTCCCATCACGACGCCTTCTTCTAACTATTCACCTTGATCACGATGTAAATTCACTCTTTTTTTCACATATCTCACTGAACGAGACTGTCTGCAGCCTCTAACATGTGAATTATACCTAGACCTAGATAGCTTTCACAGTAAGTTCTCAACTTGGGTCCAATTGAGTTTTCCATCCTAAACTCGAGATATTACTGATAAACAAATGGACTTGTTTCTTTCAGGCCATTTAAGATCACATGGTAAAAGATAACTGCGGTTTACCTCCTTATATCGCCGTATCTTAGCCTACAAAAAGTCCTCTCGTTTTGTGGTATATAAATAAATAATACCGGATCTAGGTTTGACTAGGCATAGCAATAACAGATAGCTCAATAAATAAGAGTCAAGATTCGAGGTAGTAGGAGTTTGCAGGTTTATTACAGCATAAAGGACAGGAACAGGACAACCTGCATAGGAATAGGATGGCAGGGCCCGGCAGCTGCCGGGGCTGGATCTGGGATGAGCGCGCTAGCATTTAATAACAATACACAAGCATATATAGTAAAACAGTTGCATTACAGTACATATATAGGCGGAGCGGTGGGTGGAGCAAAGGGTGTGACGCGTAGCAGTCGCGAAAGATAAGGGTGAAAGTAGGTGTAACAGGGCGTATACATAGACATGTGATGCAAACGTAACAGAATATGTCATGAATGGGGCGGAAACATGGAGGGGGCTACCTAAGGAGCCGGGACCTCTAACCTGATGGTGCGCGCAAACTGGCAATGACGTATTACTAGGAGAAGCTGGGGGCTACGAACTCTGTGCTAGGAGCAGAGACTGAAGTCTGGAGAGTCAGGGCGACATGTACCTAAGCAGTATCTAGTATCTGATGTTTAGAGAACATGTTGATAGAATCCAAAAGCTATCGGGGTAAAGGCTAACAGACTCTAAGACTGGAGCATGCATTATTCTACATGTAGTGCGTGATGAAGAATATTAAATGACCATTAATACAGTATTTCTCTTACATGGATACGTAAAGGCTAGACAATGACGGAAACTATTGATGCGGTTCAGTAGCTTAGGAATGCAGAGAAGGAGGACTGGACTGATAACTAGTATCATAACATATTCTTGGCAGACTCAGAGGCAGAGCCAGGCTGAACCAGGCACTGCGAGGCAGGAAGTGAGTGAAGGGTCAGAAATACAGGTGGGGGCTGTATCGCTCCTCAGCGAAGCTCAGGAGACAGAAGCTGAATCTGGTGTCCGGGCCCTTTTGAGGCCTAGAAACGGGGACTTTATAATGAAATAACGTGCACACTGAGAAACGTGGCAACGTAGCTTTACATAGGCCTGATATTCGTAGTATTCACGAGAACTGGAAATTGACATACTAGAGATGGACACAACTGTAATTGCGTCTTTTAATCGAACATGGGGAATACATATGCATATTAATCATGCACAGATAACATATGATGGAGGACGCGTAGGGACACAGAACATGGCAAAATTTTACTTTTCCACATTCCCTCCTTGTCACTACGTTTCCATCAGGAAACATCAATATTCATGATACCATCTATCATTTGCTCGTCTCGAATTTTCTTGGAACGGGATTTAGAACGGGGCTTGGGACTAGGAATACAAGAGGTAGCACAAATGCCGCAAATCGCAGGGCCACATTGTATACAGAGGCAGCAACTGAATATGATCGCTACTGCAATACCTAGAAAGGACAATACTTTCCATCCCCAGGCGGAAATTATATTCCAGAACCAACCGGACCATGTCCAGGTGCCTGGATCTTGGTGTAACAGATGGGCAATTTTATGGAGTCTGGTTATAGCTGAATAAACAGACGGCGCGTTATTTGGAATGAAAATGCAGCAACTAGATCCGATGACTCTACATGCCCCGCCCCTATCGGCCAGTATGACGTCAAGGACGAGACGGTTCTGGAGCACGACAAATCTCATAGCAGATTGCTCTTCAGTTAAGTTACCTAGAGCAGAGGCAGTCTCATTTACTACAGCTTCAAGGGTTCTTGTTAACCTACGGATTAGCTTACTATTCTGGATAGGTCCTATAAAGAAGAAGAAACCTCTGTTGAAATCTGTATACTGTTCTAGAGCAGTTTCAGTATAATCGACAATTGGGGACTCGATCTCCCTTCTATGTCTAATGTGTACTAGATGTGTGTTTCTGTGATAATCAGATGGGGCTAGGAAAACAGGTGGCAGTAGGAAGGCAATGTAACAGGTTCGCTCCCAATCGAGGGGCAGACGAACATATGCGGTTTGGCCACAAATAAAATAAGAATGACGTGAAGCTTTGAAAATAGATTTCCCACTGTCACTATACTTGACAATAGTAGTACAATCGCTATGTCCGACATGTACGGAACCATTATTTCGGACACATAATTCGCCTTTGACTGGTAGTACTGAAATAGCAGGTAAGTCTGGAGTAGTATCAGACTGAACATTCAGGACCATAAAATTCGAAGAATAATTACCTAAGTTGTAAACTTCATTCTCTAGATCTAACCCTGTTCTGTGGGGAAGACCTTGCTTGTCTGGGAAACATGTACTGTTAAGGAAAGACATATCTGTTGAGGATGACGTTAACGTGGACCATGCTCCACATGAACCATTATGTGAAAATGGATAAGGAAAGAGTGGCAGAACTCCCTTCGGTGTCTGGAAAGGGGGGAGTCGACCACACACCCAACAATTAGTGGCATTGCTGGTCTGGTGTGAATAATGTAACATGCGGATAAAAGAATTGTTACGCATAGCGAGGCGATAAGAGAGTTCATGAGGAGGCAGATCACTAAACGTGTGCTCTACTGTAACATTAGAAGACTTATTTACATGAGAAACTGGAAAATACAGATAAAATGCATAACTGGTGCAGGAAATCATAATGCTGAGAAATAAAACGAAACTTAGAAAAATGATACATCGGATTGAGTTTTGACTAACTCTCTCACTATGGGGGTCTATTTTATACATGTCAGAAACCGGTCTAACCGTTTCACCTAGGGGAGGACTTAGACAATCAAACTGGCTGACTTATTTTACTAGACCTTAACTTTTTCTTATACTCCTGTTGCGGAGTTGTCTCTAACAGGGAGGGTGCAATATCATTGTCTTTTGCGGGACAGTCCTTAAGAATAGTACTTTGGCAGTCCTTTAAATCCTCGGAAATGTTCTTTGAAACTGGTTTCAATCCATAAAACTTTTTGATATGCGAAAGATGCACCCAGCCTTTGCGTCCCTCCAACTTCACGGCTGTGCGGGTGGCCAGGAGGACCTGTCGGGGCTCCTTCCAGCGAGGCTCCAGCGGACTTGAACGATCAAAATTTCGCACTAGGACCATGGATCCGGGAACGATTTCATGCGGTGCCACCTCGGTATTGTCTGGAAATGCGGCGGCAACCTGTGAACGACAAGAGTTGAGGGCAGACATCAAGGAAGCTAGGTAATCTGTCAGCATATTACTTGAAACATCGGTAATACTTCGGGGTCTAGGAGTACCCCACATGTTAGGGGGGCGGCCGAAAACGACCTCATACGGGGACAGACCTGATCTGGAATGTGCGACCATGCGCATATAGAACAGGGCGACCGGCAGAGCTACTAGCCAGTCCACACCTTTCTCTTGACATACTTTGGCGATGCGAATTTTCAGGGTCTGATTATGTCTCTCTACGAGACCGGCTGCTTCAGGATGGCGTACACAATGGAACTTCCACTGGTACCCTAACAGGGAAACGTGTTTCATCAACTCAGATGAGAATGGCTGGCCGTTATCAGAATATACGACTCTAGGGAGTCCATAACGGGGGAAGAACTCACGAACCAACTGCTTGGCAGTGGTCGCGGCTGTGTAATCTGGGACTGGATATGCTTCTGTCCACCTGGACAAAGCGCATACAACTACAAGGACATACTTGAAACCTCGACATCGCTCCATCTGAATGTAATCCATCTGGAGGACTTCAAAAGGGTGGTCAGGAGGCTGGAATCCACCTTGTTCCACCGGGACACTTTTACCTGGATTAAACTGGCAACATATCATACAGGTACGGACTTTCTGCTTGGCTGCAGCTCGTAAATGCTTGTTGAACCAAATGTTCTGGATACTGTTTAACATTGCTTTTTCCCCTAAATATGCTGGACTATGTGCGGTATTGATAATGACTTGAACCATAGAGTCGGGGAGAAACCATGTGGCTTTACCCTTCGTCAACCATCCCTGATCTGTCTGGACCCCTCCTTGTTCGGACCATTTCTTGATTTCATCGGGAGTAGCATGTAACTGGATATCTATGACATCTTGAGTAGGGTCCTTAACTGTCATACATGTAGTCGGATCTGGAGTAAGTGTCTGTGTTGGCTTAACTGAAATGTCTGGAGCCTGTGCTGTAAGCTTAGCTGTGCGATCTGCTAGATCATTACCCTGGGAAATAGTGTCAGTAACTTTCGTATGTGCTTTGCATTTCATGATAGCAATGGATGTCGGTAAATGTATTGCATCTAACAGAGCTTGAATAAGGAGACCATGCTGAATCTTGGTTCCATGAGAAGTCATGAAACCTCTCTCCTGCCAGAGCACTCCGAAGTCGTGTACAACTCCAAATGCGTAACGTGAATCTGTGTAAACATTAACTTTCTGGTTCTTGGCATGTATGCAGGCTTGAGTCAGAGCAACTAGCTCTGCTGCTTGAGCAGACAGGGTGTCAATACGGTGTGTTTCAATAACTTCAGTGTCAGTAGTTACTGCATACGCGGCTACTAGTTCTCCTGTACTGGTTCTCATGCATGAATCATCCACATAAAGTGTCAGGTCGGGATCTAGTAATGGAATATCTGTCAGATCTTGTCTTGGCTTGGTCATGATGTTAACTACTTCCACACAATCGTGTGTGGCAGGATTTGGATTAACTGACGGTAACAGTGTGGCAGGATTTAGGACGTTGCAGCGTCTGATTTCTATGTGTGGCTGAAACAGTGTCAATTCATAACCTGTTAAACGTGCAATTGTCAAGTGCTGAGTTTGTGTTCGGTTTAAAAGAACTTCCACGGAGTGTGGAACTTGTACTGTCAGGGAGTGTCCTAAGACTATGGAATCACTTTGTCTGATAGCTAGTGCTGTGGCTGCAACTGACTTGAGGCACGCAGGCAGAGCCTGGGCTACAGGATCTAATGTGCTCGAAAAATAAGCACAAGGCTTGTATTGTCCTGCTTGATCTTGTGTGAGGACAGATAATGCTGTACCTTCGCGTTCAGTTACGAAAAGTGTAAAAGGCTTACTGTAGTTCGGTGTAGCTAGAACTGGAGCTTGGCATAGGGCTTTCTTTAATTCATTAAAACTAAGTGTATGTTCAGATGTCCAAGGGAGGACAGTCGATACGGCTGCCTCCTGTGTCGTTAACTGTATCAGTGGCTTGGCTAGAAATGCATACTGAGGAATCCATTGTCTGCAATAAGAAGTAAGGCCGATAAAAGCACGTACCTCCTTCTGGGTCTTGGGCTGAGGAAGACTCGCTATTAACTGAATACGATCTGGTGTCAACTGCCTACCCCACTTGGACAGCAAGTGGCCTAAGTAGATCACTTGCTGGACACAGAATTGAAGCTTCGAAGGGGACACCTTGTGCCCCATCTCGGCTAGGAAATACAAGACTGTAAGGGATGCTTGCTCGCAAGCACGTTCAGAACGGGCTGTGATCAGTAGATCATCGACATACTGGAGCAGGGCAGTGTCAGTTGGCATGTGAATGTTGTCTAGTTGTCTCTTGAGTGCTTGACTGTAAATACTAGGACTTTCTGTGAAACCTTGAGGAGCGCGTGTGAACATATAGCTCCTTCCATTTAAACAAAATCCGAAAAGAAACTGGCTGTCTGGATGAATGGGGACACTGAAAAACGCGTTCTTGAGGTCTATGACTGTAAAAAATGTGGCTTCGGAATCAATGGCTGTCAATAGGGAAGAGATCTGGGACAACTGGGTACTGGGGAATAATACATTTATTAAGTTCTCGAAGGTCAATCACTAAACGATATACTGGAGGTGCATTCGGATCAGTACGTTTCATGACAGGAATGATCGGAGAATTACATACATTGGAGTCAGTTTCTACCACTACTCCTTGAGCCATGAGCTCGTCAATAATTTTGGATAAGGCTGCTACAGCCTCAGGTGGCAATCTGTACTGTCTGATTCGTGGCAGGACTACACCTGGCTTGAGAGTCACACGATGGGGTGTGATTTGCATATAACCAACATCAGTTGGACCTTGTGCCCATAGATGCTGCGGGACATTGGACAATCTCGGATCAAAATCTCGTAATACATAGTGACCCTTGAAGTCACGAAGAAACAATCGTATTCCCTCTGGGGAACAGCATATAACTGCACCTAACTCTTTCAGTGTTTTAATGCCTAATAGATTTTCTGGACATGACTTAGTAAGTAACAGATCAGTAGTGCGGGACAATGGACCTACTTCTAGAGTAACTGGCTTTGATATTTCATTTACAATAGGCTTTCCCGAAAATCCAAGGGAAACATTTCTAGAGCCTGAGAGCGGAGCCCCTGGAACTTCGGCGTGACTTATAGTGGTCCTACTTGCCCCTGTATCAATCAGAAACTTTCTGTCTTTCCCTAGTACTTGACTGTGAACATAGGGACCTTCTTGATCTACAGGTATCTCGATGAGAGGCAAGCCTACCTCCCTCTCTAGGCTGTTTCATGAATATGACTGATACTCCGGATACTCGGACTGTGCATACTGGTACATCTGCTGTGTAACATGCTGTGTTGCAGTGATGGGCTGCGGTACAGTAACTGTCTGTTGTGCATTCTGTGGCTGAGGAGTCTGTGTAACTTGTTCTTGTCTAGGCGGACGTGGTCTTTCTTTAGTCTTACCGGTAGCTATGTTGTGTTTCAGAACTGCACACTCGTTTATAAAATGACCTGGCTGTTTACAATAATTGCAGTTCCCTTTAACGGGATCTGCGGGATGACTGGCTTGATTCGGACCCCTCTTCTGACTGTCTTGAGGAACAGATTGTGCAACTAGTACTTTCATTTTCGTGTCTTTCATACGTTTTCTCTCGTGTTCTTGCTCTTCTCTGATTCTATTCTGGTGATATTGAAGCATCTGTAACATCTGGGACGGGGTATTAGCTTGCCAGGTACTTTCGACTTTCAAAACTCGGTTTTTAATTGGTGGACTTGAATTCTCGACTAATTTAGTAACAAAAAGGTGAGGGTATGACTCGCTACTTGTCTTGAGGCCACTGATGCTAAAACATTTCTCAAATCTAGAATAAAAATCACTAATATCTTCATCTTGTTTCTGTTTACAGGCTGAGATTGCATCCCAGTCTTCCTTTTTAGTGGTTAATAATCTGGGTAACACTTGTATTAATAATTCTGGTAATTCTTTACATTTGTCTCCAAGACCGGTACCTGGTACTCGTGCCTTATCTTCAGCTTCTAGAACTGCCCAATCGATCTTTTTCTCTCCCACCTCCCATTCTTTTTCCTTGAGTTTCTCATATACCCCTGCGGGCAACAGGACCTTTAGCATTTTAATTATGTCTGGATACGTGTATTCTCCCATACGGAGCATGTCTTTCAATTCTCGGTGGAACCCTGCTGGATCTTTATCATGACAGGGAATTAATTTTTTCATCTCTAAGAGTTTCATCTTTGTGATCGGGGTGTAAACAAACACTCGTTGCATCTCACCACCCTCTGTCTTAACTGGATGCACTTCTCGTAACGGATTTTGTCGGTCTATGTAAAAGGGTTTACTTTCTGGGGGTGAGACATGAACAAAATGCGGGTTCAGAAACATACTATATTTGTGGCGCTGTTCTAGAATGACACTAATTAAATCGGTACCTAAACCTTTCCATTTATACTGGAGTAACTCGTTCAGGACATCGTGTAACGGACCTGGATCAGAATGTTGACCCTCATACAAAGTAATGAGGTGTTGAATCATATACATACCCGCCAGTCGTTGCTCGGCTGGGGGCAATTTCAGAAACATTTGTGCCACTATTTCGTCTGGAAAAGTGGTAGAATCAGTAATCCATCGGACTGCTGATCGGACTAGTTCTTGTTCATGCATAGTACTTAACTCGCTATAACCGATTCGTGATTTCAGAATGTGGTCGGTAGCTTGAAATACTTCTAGAGAACCTTGTTCTGGTGTTGGACGATGGAAAGTTGACTTGTGTTCTAGGCGTAAATGGCGGTCTGGAAATCTAGATTTTCCTACATACGCTATTCTGGCGGGATTCTCGTCCTCTACCTCTTCCGCAGAGTCATTTTCTTTCTCGCTTACTTGTGCTGCCTTACGTTGATCATGTAACCTTATTATTTCCTTACGAATTTTCTTGTACATACTCTCTATACTACCGATAGTTCTATGCTTACCGTCGGCTATATTATCACTCCATCTTGTCAGGGTTCTCATTTCGGCTTGATCTTTGGTCGGATAATCTTGTTCTCTTATTAGACAATTAATCAGAAACTTTAATATCATGAGCTGAATTTCAGCTTTCCTTTGAGACATGGCGTCACTAATACTTTCTGGATCATTCCCTGTACGGATGAAACGATATATTCTGTCTAGATCTTCTTTCATATCTGGTAGGGTGTCTAAAAACCCGAGCACCCGTCTTACACGTATGGAATATAAAATCATACTTCCATCACCTGTGACTGGGTCATAGCGACATTCTGTAAGGACTCGTCGGATATCTGCAGCGGACTGATATTTGGGCGTACGCTGTGACGCACATTCATGTAACTCGGCCAACGTTTTACGTTGGTGCGGTGGCGGGGTACCAGGAGGACCTCCTCCTGCGGCCCCTAAACTGGAATCATCGACTGATGCTCTTCGTACTAGCGCGGCGGGAAATTGAAATGCGGGCTGAACTTGTATGGCGGGCTGAACCTGGGGGACCGTAGCAGGTACTGCAAGGGGTGCCCCGGTGTCTGGAGGAGCAGGAAGTGCCTGATTTACAGGGACTGGCGGAGCGGGATTTGCATATTCCGGGACTGTGTCGTCCAAATAGGACGAAATGAAAATATCAGCTGCGGTCGGTTTGTGACGTAGCTTGGTCGGAACTAAGGGTGGCGGAAAATTACTGGATGCCTCCGGGGTCGCTTTTGGCAAGCCCTCGGCAAGAAGAGGATACATACCCTTAATGAGGGCGTTCCTCTGTCTGTCTGACTGTTCGGTTTTAACTCGTTCACCTATCTCGATTAATTCCCTTTCTTGGGCTCGTTCTAAGGATTCTCGACTTATTTCTGACTTTCTGATTTCTTTTTCGGTTCTTTTATGAGATTCCTTGCGCCATAACTCGATGGCGTCTTTCTGTGACTGTCTGGCCTTCTTTTTCCATAATGCCTCTTCTACTCTCATGATGCACTCGGCATCCCACGTACCTGATACGGGCCATCTATACTTTTCTTCTAACTCCTTGGTATACTCTACCCATAAATCTAGATACAATATGGCGCTTATGCCATGTTTCTGATACATAAAATGACCTGGACTGTCCCTAGGCGGGACAGGAACTGCTGCTTCTAGCAGACCTTTTCTGGTTTTTAACTGACGCAGTTTTGAAAATAGTGGCATGACTGAACTATAATCTGGACACAATACAATACACAATAAACACGATAATTACTTCACACTCATACCACGACATTAAAGTACATGAACATTTAAAATAACAGTTCGAACAGAATACTACCTGGAATACGGTAATCAGAATACATGAATTTTCTCGAACAGAACTGACTAGAACAGAAACTAGATGCACTGCTGAAACAGTACGAAACTCACCGGTCTCATAAAGAGACACGTCAGGACCCGCATCCACCGAAGTGGACACTTCATTTTGTGGGTCTGTGTACCACCAACCCACGGACCAGAGTCAATTAGATTGACCCTGTCTAGATACTACCCCAGCAACGGTACTCACCGGGCAGCAAGAACGGAAGGCCTCGGACTCGACTGGACTGCTACGACAACGGACGACGAACTTCGGACTTCTGTTACGGGTGGGCCTCCGGATACCTCGGACCTTGGACTCTCGGCTTGGGCTCTGGTCGGGACTCGCCGCGTTCCTCCACCGTCTCGTCTGGATGCTGGACCGCCTCCTCCGTCTCCTCCGTGGGCCTGAGGGATACTTGAAGCAGAAATATCTGCCGGTGCGCAGAAGAGTTCCGTCACGACTGCAGAGGGTCAGGGGGCCGGCGTGGCTTCACCGACGCGTGGGGAAAGGGCAAGTCCCTATTCGGGCGCCATTATGTGGTATATAAATAAATAATACCGGATCTAGGTTTGACTAGGCATAGCAATAACAGATAGCTCAATAAATAAGAGTCAAGATTCGAGGTAGTAGGAGTTTGCAGGTTTATTACAGCATAAAGGACAGGAACAGGACAACCTGCATAGGAATAGGATGGCAGGGCCCGGCAGCTGCCGGGGCTGGATCTGGGATGAGCGCGCTAGCATTTAATAACAATACACAAGCATATATAGTAAAACAGTTGCATTACAGTACATATGATAGGCGGAGCGGTGGGTGGAGCAAAGGGTGTGACGCGTAGCAGTCGCGAAAGATAAGGGTGAAAGTAGGTGTAACAGGGCGTATACATAGACATGTGATGCAAACGTAACAGAATATGTCATGAATGGGGCGGAAACATGGAGGGGGCTACCTAAGGAGCCGGGACCTCTAACCTGATGGTGCGCGCAAACTGGCAATGACGTATTACTAGGAGAAGCTGGGGGCTACGAACTCTGTGCTAGGAGCAGAGACTGAAGTCTGGAGAGTCAGGGCGACATGTACCTAAGCAGTATCTAGTATCTGATGTTTAGAGAACATGTTGATAGAATCCAAAAGCTATTGGGGTAAAGGCTAACAGACTCTAAGACTGGAGCATGCATTATTCTACATGTAGTGCGTGATGAAGAATATTAAATGACCATTAATACAGTATTTCTCTTACATGGAGACGTAAAGGCTAGACAATGACGGAAACTATTGATGCGGTTCAGTAGCTTAGGAATGCAGAGAAGGAGGACTGGACTGATAACTAGTATCATAACATACTCTTGGCAGACTCAGAGGCAGAGCCAGGCTGAACCAGGCACTGCGAGGCAGGAAGTGAGTGAAGGGTCAGAAATACAGGTGGGGGGCTGTATCGCTCCTCAGCGAAGCTCAGGAGACAGAAGCTGAATCTGGTGTCCGGGCCCTTTTGAGGCCTAGAAACGGGGACTTTATAATGAAATAACGTGCACACTGAGAAACGTGGCAACGTAGCTTTACATAGGCCTGATATTCGTAGTATTCACGAGAACTGGAAATTGACATACTAGAGATGGACACAACTGTAATTGCGTCTTTTAATCGAACATGGGGAATACATATGCATATTAATCATGCACAGATAACATATGATGGAGGACGCGTAGGGACACAGAACATGGCAAAATTTTACTTTTCCACAGTTTAAATAAAAAGTTTTGACAGATGAACGCATTAAAGCAACTACTGCCTAATGCTCCTTATAACAACGAACTAGGCATGCCGCATAGTTGGATACGTAAACTTGCGGCTTGATTCCCGCACCTTTTAGGCAACACACGCAAATTAATCACAAATACTGTGGTTCGTGTGAACCATGGTAATTTGGATACTTATTACGGGTGCCGAGTCCCTTGAATTGCTTTACATTTAGCAAGCGGTCTTTTTGGTACCGCTCTTTGGACGTCACCTTCATTCCAGACCAGACATTAATTATCGGTTTTTTCAACTTCGAGTTATACGATAAGTGCAGCCCCACACTTGGCAATAATATGGCAACAATATCATAGGGAGTAATGTGGCGGACCAGAAAGTGAACCACATCGCCATTCCGCATTCCAACCCAGCAAAGGGCTCTGATTGGCCAAAAAGCCCCAATGAGCTTTGTTACAGACTAAGACCCTAAATTAACATATGCAGTCTTCAAATGGGCCTCTCGTGATTGGTGCAATGCAATCTTACATTGACCAATCACGAGGATCAAAGCTGCTCTTAAGGTAAGGAATCGGCATTATCCGTGCATTCGACGCGGACCCCCACAGACAACGCATCTCTGTGCTGTTATTCAGGTGAGATATCCATGAGGCCATGTCTTCAGGACATTTTATAGGTACATATGATTCTTTTAATCAATAGAATGACGCCTGGCTTTATTATTTTTGTTTAGATAGTCGACTTAAAGGCAATTTAAGAAGCCTATAGCGACAACAGGAATCACCCATCATTAATCAGGTGAGCCAGGAAACCGGCATTGTTCTGAGTTTACCAGTCAACCTCAATGAATACCCAGGACATGTCTAATAATAATTCAACATCTCCTCTATTTTTATTTCCAAGGTAATCGCTTTTTCTTACAAAGGCCAAGGAAGAGACAACAAACATGATAAACATCTAACCGCCTACCGTACTGCATTTAACAGGGACTGCAAGCATGCCGCTTATGGTATACTTTTTAATTACTTTACGCATACTGGAATATAGTTAGACGTACCATTTGCAATAATAGGAATACACATTCTTGATTGTATCCTACTTCCTCTCTCACTTTTTTCGCTACTCACCTTTGGTCTAGAAACTTATTATCAAAACAAGTTGTTTTAAAACTCACAAACCCAATTTGGAATAATCACATGAAGGATAAGGACCAAGGTTGTACGTAGTGAAACATGTAGGCATAGAACTTGGTTTTGAGAGTTCAATAACAGCATTGCCTAGCAGTATATTGACCCAACTACCTTGGTATCTTATGTTAGATCGCTGGCAACAGGGCACTATCAAGTCCCCAGCTGAGGTCCACGTTTGGCTTAGGAAGTCATTGCAACCATAAGGAGCGTTTCCCATTGGATATCTAGGGTAAGTAGGTACCCAGTATACCTCCCGCACTATCTAACCACTATGAAATTTGGGTGCTCCATTATCAACACCAATCTAGCTCGATACGCCAGCCCTATCAACCTTTTTACCACATTTACACCTTATGGCCGAAATGTTCAATTGCAAAGTTCTGTGTCTACAATTGCTGTATTGATTTTATATTTTCATGTGGAATTCAGAAGGGTATATGTAACAAATCAATGTTTTAGAGTAATAAGAAAGTGCTATCGTTATGAAGTGGCCTCAATAGAATATCAATATTATAAATGTTCCAGTTATTGAATATCTGTGCACATGCTAAGGTGTAAGGGTATGTTAAAAGTGTATCATTGTAATCTAGTGTAAAAACCTATCTGAAAGAACAAAATATTCTCTTTTTCTGAAGTTAATTGTCTATATATAATCTATTGCAGGGCAATTTTATACATCCCCTACTTGTGACAGATATCATTTGTCTTGATAAAGGTGGTCACTATAAGGAAAACCCACAAACGCGTCAACGCAATAACTGGTATAATCCAAGTCTCCAACACCTAAGTTGATTTGCTGAAGTGATAGCGATATAATTCCGGTGCAATCGAAACGGAGCCAGGATATACAATTTGTATTCAATAATTTGATGTTGTACTTCTGTCAATTTCTCAATTGTGCAGGTCGCAATTGGATGTATTGTTTTAATTGTATTTTAAGACTAGGGATTTAGATTAGTTAACCCTATAATTGTGTCCTTTTTAAATTTATTCAAAATAAATGAATTTTTAACTTCACCTATGTTTTGTTGTATGTTATCATGACGTTGTAAGGTTTGTTATAGCAACCTGTGTTTAATTCTTTCTCAAGGGAATTTTTATACTCAAATCACTTAATCTCCCCGTGCCTACCAAAAAAATGAGTGTGTCCTTGTGTAACGTAACCGGTGCTCATGTAAAGCGCTACAATACCTTCGGGTTGAGTTTGTGCTATGTAAATCTACAAAAAAAAGAAAGAAAAAAAAGAAATCCTACCACATAACTTCAACATCACGTACTTCAAATCAAAGATCAGTGGCAGACTGTAGGAGTTTAGCTTGCTTAATCCAAAATGCCTTTAAAAACATAGCAATCCAAAAAAGTACAATCTGGCTAGTGTCACTCTGTAGTACTGTAAATGTTTCCTTATGCTCCCTAGAACCCAGTTTTTTACATAGGGGACAATTGATTTGGCACGTATAAATTTGTAAAAAGAACAAAAAACAAAACCTGGATAAAACATGGATAAGCAGTTTGGACACCTTTTACATTCACAGCCTACACTCAAGTCGTCAAATGAGCGTTTTTCCTGTTACAATCTGCAAGTAAATAATTTTATAGGTAGATTGCCATACCTGAAGATAAACTTTCCTCGCCAATGGAGGGATGATTTTTTCAATAGTGCTTTCATAGGCAGCTATTGGTTTCCGGTCAATAAAAGACACTGATAGGGAGGCCTTACATTCTCAGATATTATCAATTGCCACACTTTCCTAAAATAGTACCTTTAGGCTAGCCTTACCAATCTGGCACATACTCCCTGGTAAGGTCCAATTTCAATCAAGGCTTTGAGCGCACAGAGCCACAGTATTTTCTGTGCTTACTGTTAACCAAAAGATCCTTTATACCCTCACAGTAGGACTCAAGGGTAGGGGTTGTCTAAAACGTATGCCTAAATCAGCATTCTGCATTCAATTTTAAGGGCAATTTTCTTTTGGGCCATGTCTAAATATAAAGGGGTCACTGATGGAGAGATTCAATAGGGCTCTTAGAAACCTTTGTTCCACCACAGAAAGTCACTCAATATGTAAATAGCTCCAACTTGGCACCAAATAAAACCACCTCTAGGGCATTCACATTATATCCTTGCAGCTGTTCTCAACTCAATTTTACATTGTAGATTCTTAATGTCAACCCAGATGGAAACACTAATCTGACTGCTAATATGCCAACTAGTATTTATTTGCACTTAATGGCAAGAGGTTTGCTATTCTCATTTGTTTGTATGACACCACATATTAGAAATCCACACTCACCTTATTTTGATAGGTAAAATTATTAACTGAGTGGTACAGTCCTTACGCTTCTCTGTGTAAGTTATTTTAAAAGTGACTAAAAAACAAGCAACAATGACAGGAGAGCGGAGGGAGGGGAGGTGGTGCAAACAATAAGCAGCAGACAATAAACCATGTAGAGGTAGCAACAATGGTGGGGTAAGCAAGTAGAAAATAAACAAGCATCAAAATCAACATCATGCCAGAGTAAAGAGAAAACAAAGTACCTCAATCCGAGCACACCATCGGACAGATGTAATAAAGGATTCAATCAGTACATGGTCTCTGCACCATCGAAGGGACAAGCACACACCAAGCAAAAAGAAAAACAGATGCAACGACCAATAAGAAGCAGGGACATGAGACATGAGAGAGACAATGAAGTCAACTAATGGTAAGTAATGGGTGGGCTTAAAGCCCCATTTTAGATTTTTTTTTAAGATGCAAGAAATTGACACCAACAAGCTACGCAGTTAGTTCAAATAATAGATTTCCTTGTGCTTTAAATGTTTTGTGGTGGATATGTTAAGATTACCACCTAGGAAGGCTCACATCATCAAAAAGGAGCTTTGAAAGATTTTGCAGGAAAGCACAGTCTTACTCATGGAGTTGGTCCTGTTAATTACGCTCTTGTTTTAGTAAATTTTGCTAGGGCCATTTCACTATTGAGTTTTTCAAAATATGAAGTGGCTCTAGTTGGAGCGAGTGTTAGCTTACTGAGAGCTTGTTTAGTAATTGGCACAAAAGCCACGACAGGACTTGAATAGAGGGTAGGTCATATGAAAAATTATAATGTAATAGCTATTTTTGAGAAAGCACCCCTACCGCACCTCCCCTCCTGCTTCTGTATCCACCATCGTAGATTGACGCATGATTCTTTTGTTCCGGGAGTGAGTTTTAGGAGACTTGTCTTTGTAGTTCAGGGTAGTGGTAGAGATGCCTTTGGCTCTAAGGGGGGGTCTTCTGTCCTGGGGAACCAAAATCTGGTCTGGGACAAATTGCAGTCATGCAGCTGGAGGGTGGTTGCCACAGGTGCAGAGTATTGCGCATTTGCTTTGTGGAGGTCTCAAAGTCGCTTATTCAGGTCTCTTTTTTTGTCCGTGCTTGCAAGTCGTATCAGATCTGAGTTTCTGGTACCAGTTCCCCCTTAAGTCCACGATGTATGGGCATTAGCCAATGGACAACTAGCCCCAATGGCTTATCCACCCTTGACGTGACCACATTCGGAGGGGGGGGTTGTGCCACCTTTTCTACCCAGAGCTCTATATTTTGCCACCTAAAAAATGGCAGAAACCTTTCTTGGTTGTACAGGTTCAGAACCTAGTCCAATATGTCCAGTTAGAGGTTACTCCTAGCCTTCCCTCACCAGACCTTAAGCGACCACATACATGGTGGCCAAACGGAAACTCAAAGGGGTCAAAGCCAATGCCCTTTTGAGGCATCTCCCTGTATGGAAACAAGAGGCAAGGTACCCAGACATCCCATCTTCTTTTTAGGTATGCTCATTATCATGCCTTTCATGGTTATATTAAACCTCTCAACTAAACTGTCTGGGGATGATAGGGAATGTGAACTTGTAGCTCACACCACATTCATTACACATAGCTTTTAGGTATCCATACATGAAAATGATCCCTCTATAAAAGAAATCTCACTAAGGTAGAAATACCAAGAAATGCCTTTGCCATTGCAGAGGCAGTGACAGTCCTGAGGAGATTTGCCTCTGGTTACCTAGTAGCATGGTCATTACTATTGACTTAATCTGTTCTCTGATGAAGTTTAAGGGTCAAGGGAACCGGCAATGGCAAACCCACGCTCTCAAAGGGAGCCCCAACATTTGGATGTTGAATTAGAAAGCCTTTGTTTGTCCCCCGGTCTTGCCATTGGCCTAGGAGTGACATAGGAGTGAAAATTCTCCTTCACTGTTCAGATATCTGAGACCAATGAAAATGGACATCCAGCCTGTCCCAGGTTTTGATGTGTCCCAAACATCCAGCCATGGATTAAAGTTAGAGTGAACTTGCTATACATTTGTTCGACCAACATCTTTCTGGTTGACGATGGTTTGGGGTCCCTGGCCCCAGTGTATAACAGCCTGTTGTCCTAGTAGACCCTGTGGGTACCGCTGACATCTCCCTCTTCTTGCAAATTGCTGCCAAGGCCAAGAGTAAGAGTTTTAGACAATGGATGATAGGTGTTCTGTTGGCCCTTTTCTACTGAGGGGTGCATTTTGTGAAGTCACATCTGGTTTAATAAACAACTCTTCTGACTCAATCATTTGCAGTTAGGTGTGTGGAGTTATAAATATGAAAGAAAGACAAAGGACTTGACACCAAAAGGGGAAGGATAGTTCCTAATTGATATGAAGCATTCTTTAAAGGAGAAGGAGGAATTTTTTAAACCATTACAGTCAGTCAGTCAAAAGTCTTTATTGCGATATTTCATCATAAAAGACATACTACACAAATACAAAAATCCATACAAGTCAATCATGTTATACAGACTAAAATTTGGTTATTCCAAGAATACAAGTACATAAAAATTTAAATAGGTAAAAAAGCTAAAATAGATGCTAAAAAAGTATTAAATGTGCAAATGGCAAAAGACTTAGACAGCTAGATATTATCTAGTTAAAATCTCCAATCAGGACCCATTTTCCAAGGGGGGGTTCCTACTCCCGCTAGGAGCATCCATGCGGTCATATGCACCATCACATTGGGAGCTGACATTTTTGATCCGGAGAACCCAGGCCCAGCTCAACAATGTAGCTACACCTATAACCCCTGGAGTAGAGGTGTCATACTTCAATATTCTACTCGCAGCCAGTGCTGATCTGGTTCCCATTAGCAGACAAACAGGTTTAAGCCAGGTACGTCTACGTTGTTGATACTCAGGACAGACAAATAGGAAGTGATCAACAGTTTCAACTTGATCCATACAAAAAGGACATTTGTCACTTCCTAAGGTATTCCATTTGCTAGATAGCCAGTGTAGTGGTAGTGTGCCTACTCTGAACTGATGGTACAGTGTACGGTCAAAGTGCTTCGTTATGGTGTCCCAATATTCTTCCAGGCATGATTCGTCCTTGATAACAAGGAATGTTGCAGTCAAGGAGCTACCTGTCGTGGATGTGTATCTCTTGGTTTTGATCATATCCCAGTACACATCCCTAAAAAGCTTTTTGGATGGAAAAACTACTGTATCAGGGTTAGCCCATAATTCCCCCAGCCATATATGTATCAATGTTGATTTTATTTCAGCCAACCAGGGGATCTTATGGGAGCCACCTAACCCTTTGACTTCCAAAAGAGCCTTAGCGTATAAGGATGTTTCCGGTATGGTCCACAACCGTCGCCAAAACGCCAGTGGTCTATAGCGAGCAACATCCTCGACAGCCTAGCAGCCTAGGTCATGCAATAAGGGTATATATGGGGCGGATTGGGGTAACCCTACTGCAGACCTCAAAAATTTGTTCTGTACAACCCTTAATGGGGACAGGTTACTAAACCCCCACAATTCTGCACTATACAAAACAACAGGTAGGATTTTGGGGTCATAAATTTTAACAAGTGGAGCAATCGATTTGGTTACGGAATGCCTATGTTCTTTAAGCAAGGCACCACCTAGTTGGGTGTGTTTTAAGGCAATCAGGTCTATCTGGGCCTTCCAACTCCGTTTGTCGCTGAAGGTGACACCCAAATACGTGAAGACAGATGTCTACTCCAAAGTGGCACCTCCCGTGTGTACCCTTGCACTAACTGGTCTTGAACCATGGAGTACCATGAACTTGATTTTCTCAACATTTACTTCCAGCTCATGATCGTGGCAGAACAACTCAGAACGAGACAGGACCAGTTGTAATCCCTGTCTCGTCTTGGAAATTGAGAGGGTGTCGTCCCCGAACATGTGCAGGGGGACTTTCATGCCAGCTAGTGTTGGTGCATCGGTCGGGTGGTTAGAAAAATACTTGACCACCCCGTTAATAAACAGGGAAAACAGGGTGGGAGCCAACACACACCCTTGTCTAACTCCTTTTGACACCTCAAATCTCTGTTACCTCCCCTGGTTTACCCCAGCGAACCTGGGCATAGGTACGGTCATGGAGATTGACCAGGATTGCAACTATCTCCTTGGGCATATCCATCTCCAGGAGAACTTCCCATAATTTGGCCCTTGGCACAAGATCAAATGCAGATCTTAAGTCCACAAAGGCCGCAAAGAGCATACCTCCCCCAAGAAATACTTCCTTCCAGTACAGGAGAACAAATCTGAATGCTTGATCCCGGGTCGTATATGTGACCGAAAGCCAGCCTGAAAGGGGGTTAAAATGTCAGCTTCGGTCATTCAGCTCTGAATACGACCCAATACTAGGCGTGCTATTACTTCATGTACTGCATCTATTAGGCTTATCGGTCGATAGTTGGCTGGGGCTGAGCGATCGCCTTTCTTGAAGATCGGCAAAATCTCAGCCCCAAACCAAGAATCAGGTACCGATGCTCTACTAGCAAGGGCATTAGCTAAAATCGTTAGATATGGGACCCATAGAGCTTGTTCTTGCTTAAATAGATCTGCAGGTATGAAATCAGGCCCTGGAGCTTTTCCACACGGAATCATTTTCAGAACTGACTCCACCTCACTTGGGACAAATATGAGGGGCACATCGTAACTAGAGGGCGGTACAACCTTGACATTCCTATTCATGATCTTAAATTGGTTTTCAAAATAGGTTACCCACTGTTGGGGCTCAACATGAGTTGTGGGTGTCAATATTTGCGGGCACTTTCCCCACTTGAGCAGCTGCCAAAATTGAGTCATGTTTCGACCATCACATGCCTTTAGTAACTCCCTCCAACGATCCCCATCCCAGGTTTTCTTGGCTTTAGTCTGTACAGCTTTATATGTAGCCCTACAATTTCTGACGGCATCAGGTGATCTAGTTTTAATGTCTGCCACCAGGGCGCGTTGGGCCTACCTACAGCTACTATCATACCAAGGGCAAGGTCTCTGAACTTTATTTTTGTTATTTGAGAAATTTTTAATAAAAACGTTTTGAGCCCCAGAAATAATTCACTATGGATGAATGAATGAATGGGGTTTTGTAAAGCGTGACTGCTGCCCAAGGGCGTCCAGGTGCTCTATAGAGGTAATAGAACTCTGAGGGACGGGGGGAGAGAGCCAGGGGGGTACTAATTTCTGAAGAGGAATGTTTTTAACGCTTTGCGGAAGGACGAGAGAATGGGGTTGGACCTTAGGGAGAAGGGATGGGAGTTCCATAAATTAGCAGCGTTGAGCGTGAAGGACCTGCCTCCTGCTCTGGACCTTTTGACTCTGGGAACTGCAGCAAGGAATGCGTTCGTAGATCGGAGTGGTTTACCGGGACAATAGGGGGTGAGAAGTGTGTGGTTAATCTCAGGGCTGGCTCTATGGAAGGCTTGATGCGATATACACAGGGTTTTGAATTTTATTCTTTCCCTAACAGGGAGCCAGTGAAGTGACCTGATCCCTGACTTAGCTGATTATCTGCAAGGGATCTGGAGTAGCGTGTGAGCTGCACAGTTCTGCGTGCGCTGAAGTTTCTGCAGCACATATTCAGGGGCTCCCAAATAGAGGGCGTTGTTAAAGTCGAGTCAGGACTGGATGAGGCCCTGAATGACAACCTGCTTAGCTTCCAAGGGCAAAATCGGCAGGATCTTTCTCAGCATTCGGATAATCCCGAAGCAGGTTGTTGCTGTTTTAGTTGCCTGAGTATTAAAGGTGAGGGTTTTGTCTAGCCAGACTCCCAGACTTTTAATGTCCTCCTTTGGGGTTGGAGGTGGGTCTAAACTGGAGGGCCATAGCTGGACGATGGAGGTGGGAGTAGGGGGGCCGAGGAGCATGATCTCGGTCTTGTCGCCGTTGAGTTTTAATGAGGATGGTGTCATCCATCTTCTAACATCCTCCATGCAGACTGCCAGGTTGGATTGGGGGAGCCCGCTTTTCTTCTGTGCCAGAGAGACCACCAGCTGAGTGTCGTCCGCACACGAGATGATCTTATACCGTATTGTCGGACGACCTCAGCCAGCGGCCTCATGTACACAATGAACAGCGTGGGGCTCAAGGAGGAACCTTGGGGTACCCCGCAGTTTAGAGGGCTGCTAGTGGAGCAGGAGTCACCGTCGAAGACCTGAAAGGTCCTTCTGCTCAGAAAGGAACCCAACCAGCCAAGAGCGTCTCCGGAGACTCCCAGATCGGCTAGTCGAGACAGCAGGGTTTTATGGCACACCGTGTCGAACGCGGCGCTTAAATCGAGGAGGACCACTGCCACTGATCCCCCCTCGGTCCAAGATCCTCCTGGATTCTTCCGTCACGGCTAGAAGAGTCGTTTCTGTGCCATGTTTAGGACGGAATCCTGTTTGGGTGGAGTCCAGTAGCAGATTCGCCTCAAGGAATTTAGTAAGGTGGAGATTAATATGCTTCTCCAGAATTTTACTTGCCCAAGGCAACAGGGAGATTGGACGGTAGTTGTTAGGGTCCGTGGGATTGAGATTGGGCTTCTTAAGTAATGCTCTCACCATTGCCTGTTTCCAAGAAGGGGGAACCACTCCTGTTTGCATGGAGCTATCGAGTAGGTCCATGAGGGTGGGGAGGATGACTTGGTTGGCCATATTCATCATCTGTGGGGGCGCTGGGTCGAGGGGAGAGCCTGATTTTATCTGATGTGCAAGGGATTTGAGTGATTACAAGTCTAGTGGTGGGAATTCATTCAAGGAAACTCGCGGAGGGTGTTCTGTAGTGCTTGGAGGTGGTGGTTTGGCAGTTATAATCTCTGGGCTGGGGGTTGCGAAGGATAAGTATATTTTATTAATCTTTTGAAAGAAGAATTCAGCCAGCTCGTTGCAACGAGCTATAGGATTGTCGGTTGTGGCTGTGGGAGGGGAGATCTTAGAAAGGCTTTTAACTACTTGGTATATTTCTCTTGGCTTAGATCGAGCTGCCATAATTTTCTCTTTGTAGTAATTGGTTTGGGCTGAGTTTATTTCGAGTTTGTATGCCCTAATAGCTTCCCTATACCTATTTTTTTCGGTGATGGCGTATTCTAGGCCCCACTTTCTTTCCAGCTTTCTACACTGACGTTTTAACTCCCTGAGCTCCTCCGAATACCAGGGGGCAGTTTCTCGTGCTCTTTTTAACATGATTTTCCTGGTGGGGAGGATGGAGTCGATGGAGTCCTCGATCCATTTATTGAATGTCCTGCTATCGGGTATGAGACTCTGGGAAAGAGAGGGTTTGGAAGTGGAAAGGAGGCTCGACCACTACTCTGGCGGGAGTCTCGACCAGTTTCTCATCTTTCGTGAAGTGGGGGAGGGGGAGTGAGTCTGTGGGTGGATCAGTTAAGGGGAATGAGAAAGTGATCGGTCCATGGGAGGTGAGTAATATTGCCAACGGTGAGGTTGGGGCAATTGCTAAAGACCGGGTTGAGCAGGTGGCCTTTGTTATGAGTGGGAGCCTTAATTAATTGTTCTAGTTGAATAGCGGCTAAGCTAGAAAGTAGCTCGATAGCGGTGCTGTCAGTGCGGTTGTCGAAGTGAATATTGAAGTCACCCAGCACCGTGAAGTTGGAAGACGACATTGCAGATTCGGCCGCTATCGAGGGAAGTGAGGAGTGGAAGTGGTTCAATGGGCCTGGGGGGCGATATACAAGTGCCACTGTTAGACTGTCGTTGGGGGTGAGTTTGAGACAGAAAGACATGCTTTCGCAGTCTGGGATTGGATCCAGGATACAATGACACTGGTATGTAGATTTATGGATAATGGCAAGGCCTCCTCTTTTTCCGCATGTGCGGCACCTGCGAGAAATTTGGCAGCCCGGTGGGAGGGCTTGAATCACATCTGGTTCACAGTGTGGGGTTAACCAGGTCTCGGTTAGGAAGACGGCGTCAGGAGTCCGCTCATCTAAAAGCAGGAAGATTTCTGCGCTATGTTTTGACCTGCAATTTAGGAGCAGTAGGGTGTAGTTTTGCTGGGCCGGTCTGAGCCGTGCGGTTTGGAGGTTAGTATTGCAATGTTGACAGTAGGTGGGGAGGTTCAGGGAATGGTGTTGGTGAAGGCAGCTAGCATCCAAGGGGGGTTGAAGTGTAAGGAGGGCAGCAGCGCTATATTGAGTTCTAGGAGGAGGGCCAGGGGGAGTGGCCCCTGTCCCTGGCCGGCCGCGGACGGGTGCAGACGGGCTTGCCTTTGGCGCGCCTTCGGCGTGCTGGTGGCGCACCCGCTGCGCGCGTCCGCTGCGTGTCCGGGGGAGGCACATTATTTATGAGGAGAAGAGGGGGCGTGGCCTCCCTGCAGTGGGCGTGGCCTGTGGGCTCTGTTAATGGCGGCGAACAAAGTTTCCTACCCGCGGCAGCGCTAAGATCCGCTGCACGGGGATATCAGGTAGCTTTTTGAGGGAGGAGTGCCCAGGGAACAGGTGAGTTAAGTTTTTAAAAACACACAAGAAGAATTTGCAATTTTAAAAATATCGAGCATTTCTCCCAGCTGATCGCCTCAGGAGTCTGTGTCCTCTAATGCGTGCCGACCGCGGCGCGGCTTATATAGTGCTTGGTAGTGGGCGTTGCCTCCCTGCAGTGGGCGTGGCTTGTGGGCTCTGTTAATGGCGCCGAACGAAGTTTCCTACCCGCGGCAGCGCTAAGATCCGCTGCGCATGGATATCAGGTAGCTTTTTGAGGGGGGAGTGCCCAGGGAACAGGTGAGTTAAGTTTTTAAAAACACACAAGAAGAATTTGCAATTTTAAAAATATCGAGCGTTTCTCCCGGCTGATCGCCTCAGGAGTGTGTGTCCTCTAATGCGTGCTGACCGCGGTGCGGCTTATATAGTGCTTGGTAGTGGGCGTGGCATCCCTGCAGTGGGCGTGGCCTGTGGGCTCTGTTAATGGCGGCGAACGAAGTTTCCTACCCGCGGCAGCGCTAAGATGCGCTAAGATCCGCTGCGCGGGGTTATCAGGTAGCTTTTTGAGGGGGGAGTGCCCAGGGAACAGGTGAGTTAAGTTTTTAAAAACACACAAGAAGAATTTGCAATTTTAAAAATATCAAGCGTTTCTCCCGGCTGATCGCCTCAGGAGTGTGTGTCCTCTGATACTCAACATTCTATCATTGAGCACCTCCTGGGTCTCACAACTAGTTAGTTTATCCATTGTGCAACTAACCATGTCACGTAAGGCGGCCCGTAGTCTATCATTAGTGGCTATCTTTGGCCACCGAACCCTTCTTTGGTCGTTGGTAAGGATTACTTTCTCCTGTACAAGAGCTTCTTCACTTGGGGGGGAGCTGCCAAAACTGATGTCAGTTATTGTCATAATCAGAGGATTGTGGTCGCTTTCCGGTCTGTTCACTACCACCATGTCAACGATGGCCGGCCACATCCCCACATTAGCTAGAATGTAGTCAATTCTACTACCTGATCTGCCATTATTATATGTTACTTCGCCTAGCCTGTCAGACTCAGATCTGCCATTAACAGCCCTCAAGCCCTTATCCAGCACAGGCCCCTTCAATTGCAGGGCTGCCATGGTCCATTTCCTTATGGGTTTTAAGTCCAGCTGCCGAACACCATTACATTGAGTGAAAAAGATCCTGCAGCAGGCAGGAATACATCTCAATGCACATTCAGCATTGAAACAATGGCATCTGAGACTTTTGGTGTAAATATGCTTTTTGATAGGTAAGATCTCTGTGCATTGTTCTGGTGAGTTTATATTTAAAGAGTTTAATTTTAAACTAATTGAAAGCAGGCTTTTTGACATGTAAGTTATTCTTCATGCTAGCAAAATAAGGGCGTCTTGCTGTAAAAGGGAGAAGAAAGTCTAGATCCAGGGTCTTCAACCTTTTCTGTAATAAGAGCTACTTCTGCTAAATGAAAATCATCTTGAGCTTTTATTATTTGTGATTTAATAGTGACCACCCCACCGAACAGTGTCATCAGAGATCACATCAGTGCATTAGGCAGGGTTTCCAGCAGCAAAGTAAAAGAGGCTTTGACAATTTCAAATTACTATACATGGGTAATATTTAAAAGCCATAGGTAATCTGTGTAATACATCTCTCCAACACAAATAATACATTTACATACATTTTGAAAATGCATCCATTGTTCTCTAAACATCGGCTTTTGAGTTCTGAAAATGCACCCATTTTTATCTTGAATATATTCTTTTTAATTTGCTATACATTATAATAATAATTCAAAAAAGCAAAATCGTCTTCATTAGTAGGCTGAAATGCACACAGGAGAGTTTCTTGCAGGTAGCTGAAGAGATACTGGTAGATGAAGAGCTGTCTGTTGAGGAGATCTGTTCCATGTTTCGTTTATAGAATAGAGGCAAGTATTATCCCTTCAGAAGGAGAGGGAATTATACTGGAGCACTGAAACTAATGTGTATCTTGTTTAGGGTGATTTGTATTATGTTTTATTGTTTTTGATAATGACATTAAGATCCAGTAATCATGCAAGTGCATGAATATTATAGTGGTGTGTGAAAGTCAGCTGAATCCAACTGTAGTCTTGGATCTCATCAGAATTACTCCCCAATCCACCTCAACCCCAGGGAGGCAGAAAGTCCGCAAGACACCTATAATAAAGACAGGTGTATGGGCCGGAAAAACCAATAAATGTGGCCTGCTCTTTGGAGGAATACTGTTTGAGTGTGCTCAGGGAGTGAATATTTTGTGCTTTTGCATAGACTGTGATACCTTAGCCCCTACTTGACTGTGAGGGTGCAGGGTTTGGGGAAAGAGGGGTGGGAATATGTCATGTGACATGAGAAATAAGCAATAAGTAGGGAGAGTGTTACTCCACCCCCATTCCCTGGAGACGCACCATTTAAGTGCAACAAACGGATTAAAGTCTTTCACAATTATTCCATTGTTTGTGGGCCTATTTTGTGTCTAGAGAGGAAAATTGCTGGCCAGGATCCCTGGATCCTGTTCAGAGACCAAGTCATATAAAGGTGCCTTCCTTTCAGAATCTGTGGGTAGGCGACACACCTGACTCCATTTGCAGCTAGGAAGCCTAAAACATCCTGGATACTCTATCATGGCTGGATGTGAAGCAGCTAGCTGTTACAATGTAACTATTTATCAGTAAAGTAGATAGCTTACCTGGGCCCAGGCTGAGAGCTCTATACAACCAGGCACCTCTCCCTGACCTGTGCCCATCTTTCACTCAAACTGGCTGCTGAATACTAGGGTTGGGTGTACCTAGCAATATTTGTTGTAGCTCAATCACACCAAATCATAGCACAATTGTTAGATTGCAGGGTTTTATGTGAGGGGCGTAAGTCAGTATGTACTGCTATATTTTTGAGGCAAAATGCACTTTTGCATCTAAAATGAATCTCAGAAACCTAAATAAGGGGCAAGATGGCAGCCGCTGCAGTGGCTGAGTGAGAGGCGTGTGGGCTGCTTCCTTGCTAGGTGCTCACCCGTAACTTACACCGCGCCTACCGTATTCATAGTCCTTGTGGAAACTGTGGGACGTGGTGGTGATGCTCTGGTGGCTTCTGACTGGAGCTTGTGTTGGTGTTCGCTTTCTGCGCTGTTTGGCAAGTGTTCCTGCAATGCGGTGCTTCCATTCTCTGACGGCTTCTCGGTAGTGGAAGAGGCGGCGCCTCAAAAAACTACATCAACTGCAGTGGTAATAGGGTGGGCGGCGTCGGTGTGTACGGCGCCAGGGCTCCTGTAAACCAAATTGCACCACTCACTCCCGCTATGTTACCTGCAACGAAGCAACATCGCAGAATGGCTCAGAAGGGAAGGGGTGCAAAGACCCGTGGAGTGGTGGCCGCAGCAGGAGTGACTGCAGCGACTTCGGATGGGCCTAGAACCGTCGCGGCTGCTGCTACTCCACAGTCTGGAGCCAGATGGCAGAATGTGGGCAACGCAGCGGAACAAGCGCAAAATGTGTGAGACTTCGGCTAGCCGAAGAGCAGAACTGGCGGTCGTGGAAGATCCCACACAACATCGTAGCGGAGTCCAGCAACAAGGTACCCCTCCGAGGGTGCAAATTATACCTGCTAGATTTCAAAAGAAACCGACTCTAAGAGGTATGCCGGAGGACGTTTTTTGGATCCATCTACATTGTTAGAGCCGGGAGCAGCAGCTGGCAATAATGTATCACCAGCAACCGTAGTTACTGAAGAAGATGTGGCGGTTTCCACAAAGGAGTCATTCAACACTGTTAGCCCTGCTTCCAGTACCATTGTTACTGCTAGAGTATCAGATAGCAATCCTGTGATGGTGACCGGTCAAGAGAGGTCAGGGGGTACTGTCTCTGGCTTGTGCAGGAGCTCAAATTTGATAGTTGGAGGCAGCCCAATTAAACACAGGGGAGGCTTTGCAGATTTTATTGAATGTACAGAATTTACAGAATATTGGGTACCCTGTAGTTGATGGGCTGAATGATGCGGAATCTGCAGGCTCAGCTGGAAAATTCTATTCTATGTCCTATCCCTCAAACCTCTCAGAGAATGATAACGTAAGTGCAGTTGGTGATTGGGGGGATGAAATTGAATCACACCCAGAGGAGGCCGATCCTAGCTCTGAGCACTCGATGAACCAAGAGACTGTTCGAAAAATACAAGACCCTAGAAATCCTCTCTTTAAAGAGACACCGACCTCTGCAGACCAGCTTATACGGGACCATTCACCCTCATCTCAGCCTGATTATGCAGAAACTAGTGCCAGTCCTCACTTAGAGCTGGATGGGGAGATCACACTGAATACAATATAAAAGGTGATTATGGCGCATAGGGAGGAAACAAAGGCTGAAGTACTGCACATTCAGGGTGCTGTTCGCAAACTTCAAAACACTGTACGCCGCATACTTGAATCATGCGCGGAAATAGCAACATGGATCGTGGAGGCAGAAGAACGGATCTATGGGGTAGAAGATCAGATTGCTCACCAGCAGACGATGATGGTAGCTCTACAAAAAACAAAAGAGGATATTGATTGGAAAAAAACTGATCTTGAAAATCGATCGAGACGGGACAATCTCCACATTTTGGGTGTTCCCGAAAACAGAGAGGGGAAGGATTTTAGACAATTTGTCATCGAAATGTTTAAGGAACCCTTCCCTGATCTGAAGGACTGGAAGTGGGAGACTGAGAATATCAGGGAACATAGATTTCCATTTGTGAAGCAAGGGAGAATAGGGGGGTCTGGGGAAAGGCCTAGGACAATCTTAATATGCCTGAACAACTACCTGCTACGTGAAGCACTATATGATCTGGCTAGGCCAGACAGGCGTCGCTCTGGTAAGGGGTGTGATTTTTTTGTACACCCAGGTTTTTGCCAGGCTACGGTGCAACTAAGATGGAGAATGCGCCAGCTGATCTCAGCAGTTCAGGCACAAGGTGGTCAGTCGTTCTTTTTAAACCCCGCTAAGTTGAAAGTGATTTACATGGAAAAAACCTAGTACTTTGTGTCAGAAATCGCTGCACAAGAATTCTAATTATGTTTTTTTTGCAGGTATTTTTGTTTCTTTCTGTTTGTGCTGATAATGGGTGCAAAATCTGAAGAGGATCATCTCTGACGGGTGTGGAGGATCACGGGTGGGATCTTGGGGGGCTCCAGTCCACAATCACTCCCCATCACTGAGGACATGGTCCTTACGCCTCTATTGGGGTGGAGGGGAGCACGTTGGGTGGCTCAGAGGGTGGGGGGTCAAGTTGTGGGTGGGGGGTGGTTTATGGGCAGGGGGAAATAAATAATCCATGACTGTACTATTGTGTGGAGTGTGGCAATTGTTGGTTCTTGGCACATAGGCTATAAGTTTAAAAATACAGGGAATACTGATGGGGGATAGTGGTACTCATGGAGGTTTTGGGTTCTGTTCGCTGAATGTTAGGAGCCTAAATAATTATAATAAAAGGCAGCGGCTTGCGTGAGAGCTGCAGATGCTGCAGTGTGACCTGATATGTCTGCAGGAAACCCATATAGCTTAGGCTAAAAGAAAATTATTACTGGACTTGGGCTATACTGTATTGGTCAGCACTGAACAATCTATTCGTTTGCGGGGTGTTTCAATTTTAGCGAAAAAACATATTCAAAGCACAGGTAGGGCATTGGCGGACAAGGGAGGTGGGCTATTGTTGAATGCACTATTGGAAATCAGAAATTCGCGGTATGCTCTATATATGGGTCAAATTTTTATGAGGCTCAGATTTTAGAATGGCTTAACCACTTCGACGCTAATGACAAAGCCAGCTCGTCATGGGCGTTACCTGCCCTGCGCTCATGACGAGCTGGCTTTGTCACAAACAAGCCATTTACTACTTCTTCAGCGCACAGCAGGTAAACGCGGTAGCGCTGAAGCAGTTAATGTAGAATTGGCCTTATGGTCCACTCCACTAATTATCTGTGGTGACTTAAATCTACACCTCGGCCCTAAATCCTTACAGGATATCAGTTATAGATACACTGGGAGGAAGCCAAGGGTATTTAAAGCCCTTCAATCTCTTCTGAGTGGTCATGGATTGGTTGTTGCTTGTGCCACCTTGAGAGTGGAGGAGCCTGGGTACACCTTTTATTCTTGCTCTTGTAAGGTTGGATTATTTTTTAGTTCCAAGTCCGTTATTGGTGGGTGCTGGAATACAGGTGTATCCACGGGTTACTTCAGATCACGGCCCTTTGGTGCTAACTTTACCGCTTAACAGGATTGGATCTAAACCACAAGCCTTTTCTTTTTATAGGAAATTTTTGTTAGCTGGGAAGTTTGTAGCTCATATGAAAGAGTGGATTGAGTGTTTCTTTTTGAATAATCGGGGTAGCACAGGGACTGGATGTGTCTGGGATACATTTAAAGCCGCTTTTAGGGGTGAATCTCTATGTTTTGGTCTGTACAAGCAAAAACAAATGCGGATCGTACTACAAGAACTATATATGGCGCTGACTGTAGCAGAAGAAAAGCTCTTACTGGGTATACAAGGAGACGTTGATATTACTGATCTTCAAACTGACGTTGCTAGGTGCAAAGCTAAAATAAATCTCCATTGGAGTAAAGAGACAGCCAAGAAATATGTGATTAAGAAACAACAAAATTAGGAATATGGAGAGGCCAGTGTGCGATGTCTTACACAGAAGCTCAGATCTAAAGAGGCAGCTCAGAGGATTAGAGCAATTGTTGACTCTAGGGGCAACCTTGTAGAAACCGAGGCCGGGATTCTTGAAGTGTTCTATGATTTTTATGAAACATTATATACTGGAGAACACTATGATCCACAAGTGGGGAAGTCTTTGATTCAGCGTTTCTGCAATAATAACTGGGGTGGGCAGGACGCAGACTTACTTGAGGCCCCTATAACCATGGAAGCGTTGGAAAGAACTATAAATGAGCTAGCATTGGGTAAGGCTGCGGGACCGGATAAACTCCCATTAGAGATTTATAAAACCTATTTTGGAGTCTTGAAGGACGATATGTTGGCTATGTTCAGACTAGCTCAGGCAGGTGCTCCTCCCTCAACTCGGGATGAGGTTAGCATCATAGTATTTTTTTAAAAAAGATAAGCCTGCTGAACAACCTGCTTCATACCGACCAATTTTCCTTCTAAATGCTGATGGAAAGATCTATTCTAAAATCCTTGCGACCCGGTTGGCAGAAGTAATAACACATTTGGTCTCGATCCGACAACATGGTTTCATCCCCAAGAGGGGGACTATGAATCATGTTAATAGAGTGATAACTCTGTTGAATATTGCAAACTGTACGGGGGACGGGTTCAGTGTTATATTATTATATGCCGAAAAGGCTTTCGACTGTGTCACATGAGGATTTTTATGGGCAGTGCTACGCCGTTGCGGGTTTAAGCAAAAGTTTGTCACTGCCTTGCAAATGTTACATCGTCAACCTGTTGCTAGAATCTGCACAATGCGCTTAGAATCTATTCCTGTACATATCAAATGGGGGACGAGGCAGGGATGTCCTGCTCCCCTTTACTATTCTCTCTATATATAGATCAGTTTTTAAAAATGTTAGAACACAGCTCTAGGATTGAACCGGTAATATGGAGGCAAGAACAATTTTATGTCTTTGCGTATGCAGATGACGTGGCAGTGGTAACGATGAACCATTCAACAGCTATGGCAGAAATAGAGTTACTTGCAGCACAATTTAGGGTGGTATCAGGCTACAAACTGAACGCTTCTAAAACACAAATCTTGTGCGCTAATATAAAGGCATTTGATGACCAAAGGGCTGTGAATGAGGTAGTATATTTGGGAATTACGCTACGGGCATGCTTGGGGACATTTGTGCTGGTCAACTGGGCACGCCTGTTGAATGAAGTGCGTAAACAATTGGACCGATGTGAATGTTAGCATTTGTCCATGGTTGGCCAATGTAATGTCCTTAAGATGCTGATTCTTCCCAAAATGTTATACTTTTTAGGTCAGTGCCATTGGAGACTTCTCGTGTTAATCTTGCATTATTACAATCTATTTGCACTATATTTCTATGGGCTCAGGGTAAATCACGGAGAGCGATGCAATATATGATTCTGCCTCGACTTCAAGAGGGATGGGCTGTCTAATACTTTACCTTATACTATTATGTCTGTATATTGCAGCATATGAATATATTACTAACTGGGGCAGAACCGACTTGCATGGCTGAAGCTCCTTCTATCTATCAAATGCTGTTGGGCAGTGATGCTAAAAATCGATTGTTTATTACCCTTGATAGGAGTTCCTATGAGAGAACTAGATTTAAGGTTCTTAAAGCGGCTTATAAAGTATGGAAGGCTGTTAAAAATAAATACAAGGTAGAAAGGATATCATGGTATACTCCGTTAACTGCTACCACCCTTCTCCCATCGATATTCTCGGATCAAATGTAAATGTAAATGTACATGTATTTATATAGCGCAAATCACCGACACGGTATCTAAGCGCTTGCTTAGGGAACCCGTCCTGGTATTCCCCTGTGAGATACCCGGCAGGGTATCCACAAGGTGAAAGCCAGGCATCCCGCCGCGAGGGGCCGTAGTGGAGATTAAGCAAGCTATTGCCCAGAGTCGCAGAGTGTGACCCCGTGAGTCGAGTAGGCACCGGAGCGAGAATTGTCGAGTCCGTGGAATTTTTGAGCCCAAGACCCGCCGAGGCGGGGAATCAAACCCTGCTCCACGGCCAATCTCAGCTTCCGGGTCTGCCGCCTCTAACCACTGAGCCACGCTTCTCCACATCAAGTGGTTGATAGCTGGCAGGCAAAAGGGGTTCATTATATTGGAGACTTTTTCATTAATGGGGATTTGATGTCTTTTGATATGTTAAAGGAGCAATTTCATCTATCTTGCTCCGATGTTTTCAAATATCTGCAAATCGTGCCTATTTGTTTAAAGCCCAATGGAAAATCGCAGTTAACCCCCTCTTTGAGGCTGTAAGGAAATGTGCACGGATAGGTACACTCTATAACCGACTGTTGGATACCTTGGGTAATGATCTAGAGGCTCAAAATTTAAAATCGAATAATAGGCTAGGGTGCCTTGGCACTCGGGTCGAAACCTCTATCGAACTGGCTGAGAGATTGTTTATGTCATTTAATCTTTGTGCACAGCACTGCAAGACGGTTTTTAATCTATACTATACCCAAGCTAAAATTTCTAAATGGGAGGGATCTAATGATGGAAAGTGTTTCCGTTGTGGGTCCGGTGATGCTGAATTGGTACATGTTTTTTATACTTGCGGGCATTTGTACATTTTTTTTATCATATAGAGAAATTCTTAGTGGAGATTCTGGGTGGGCCTGTTCGACTATCAGTAGCACATGTATTGCTGGAGGTTGATGATGTATCGGGTGAGAATCAATTGCTCCATACATTTCGATATTTGATTTTCTTAGCTACAGCTGTGGCTAGACTCTGTATTGCCTCAATGTGGCTGCAAAAGTACGGTCCTTCCTTTGAAATGTGGAGAACTAGATTCCTATCAATGTTTAATACAGAATTCAGTTTATACGCTTTGAAAGACAGACGGAAAAAGAAACTGGGCTGTGAGATCTGGGGCCCAGTGGCTGTTTATATGGATGAATAAACCTCCTTCGTAGTTTCTGAATTTATAGAAAATATGGTTTAATGTATTGTATTATGACTGTTTCCTATTTTCTTATGTGCCTTTTGTGTGATCATGGATTATGAATAAAAAAAATAAAATTAAATTAATTCCAGAAGAGAATAGTGCTGAATGCAACAGAACATGAACAGTAGCAGCAAGTTAATGCTTTGAATTCTGTTTCTGTTTTGAAGTAGGCAAACACAGGAAATTTGAAATGACCAAAATTACTCTGAATACTGTAACAAAGTTAAAAGTTGACCCCTGCCTACTGAATATGAAATACTGCTTTGAGCTGATGTGCTTTATTACACATTTAAGTAGCTGCAAACCTTGCAATGGGTGACAACATTTTATTGCCGTGATCCAGACAACAGCACTAAAATGTGTTATACTAAACTCCAATGCATGGTAGGAATATATGATGTTACAACGCATACCATCGCAATGCATACTTTCACAACATGGTTTTTACAATGCAACTACCATTACAGCACATATTTTTACAACACAAACCATTACAATACATGTTAATAGAGATACATAAAAACTGCCATTACACAGCCAATTATTACAATGCAAACCAATACGAAGAATACCATTACAATGCACAAACATTAAAGTATAATAAATGGACAACAAAATATGTGCACATTTTTTTTTAAAAACTTGAAAAAACTAATACTTCCAAATTTTTTTTAACTGAAAAATGTTTACATATTGATCCTTTTCAATAAATAAATAAATGTATTCTAATTTTCAAACCCAACATATACATACAACAGAAACAAGCGGTATGCCCTTTTTCCACAGTAATATCCTAGATGGCATGTACTCTCCAAAAATGGTGTCCTTCCACTATTTCCACTACATCGAGCTAACAACTTTATATCCAAAATGGCTGCCATCCCAAACGTAAACATTAAAAACAACCTTTTAAACACAAAATGAAAAATACACATTCTGTCATATTCTACATCATGCAAACAAATAGATTTGAAAATACATGATTTATAATGTTTTCAGTAATTATATGCTTTAGCAAATTGTGATTGTTTATTATTTTAACTTTAAAAAACATATATGGTCAATAGTTGATAGCTGCTTTATTGAATATTTTAAGAACGTCTTCTCTATCAATTAAATAGATTTAATTTTTGCCAGAATTGATTTTCTAATATGGTTTGTTGTTGAATGCCTGTTAAAGGATACAGAGGCATTTCATATAGTTAAGGAGTATGCCTTACCTTTGTATGGTTACTTTGTATTCTTGGTTGTTGTTTGATGATACTGTTAGGTATCTTCAGATATTCTTGCTGATTTGTGTTTCTCCCTTTGGTGTGATGTTGGATAAGTCTAAAAGGAAATCGGTATTTTTAATCATCTATGTTTGTGTGTTTTTTTTGTAAATAAATGTTTTTTTTGTGGTTTCAATATTAGCTTTCTTAAATATCTTACTTGGGAAAGGCCTTCGGCTTGGTAAAGAAGGGTTGAAGAAGATATTTTCTAAGCCAGTGGATTCCACTGAATTTAGATTATATATCTACTGAAAACATTGTAAAACATGTATTTTTAAATATATATACTCAAACATTTAAAACTAACAACATTTTCTTTACATATTAATATAAGTTTAACAAGATTTATAAACGAAAACAGTTTTTCTCACAACTTTTACAGACATATACATAATGGCATCAGGAAGAAAAGCCACTTATGTGAGATCCCAAAGAAGAAATTCAATTGACTCCTAGAGCATGGTGGCTACCTTTATTGTAAGGGGAGATTAAGTGAGCTCAACAGTAACTGGAGGTGTGTGCAATATTACTCACCCCATTGAAGAGGCAGAGCGATTACTCTGGTTGACACTGTTGAAAGGGCCACAGAGCACAACCAATAGAGAAAACATGAACCAAATGGAAGAATTTACATCCACCTCCAGTGAATCCTGTAGCGCAGTTTTGAGTGAGGTTTTCCAGCATATTCCCATATATGCAGTGAGTTCTGTGCCCTCAATTCCAAACTTATGCAGAATTATACTGGGGAAAAACAGTAACCCTCAAGGCACACCACCCCAAACATACTCTAAAATTAACATCTTTACTTAACTCACTATTACTGTTACTAATGAAACCTTTCTTTTGCATGACAACAAAAACCCTAAAAAAGAATATTAATCTTTAGCACACCCCATAACCTATCAAAATTAGAAACTAATGATATTTGGATGATGGATGGGATCTTTAAATCCACACCCCATCCCTTCACCGAAATATACACCAGTCATGCCAACATTAATAGCACTGTAGTTCCTTTAGTGTACAGTTACTCCCTAATATGAAATCTTCAACTTACACTGAATTCTTCACTTTATCAGTGATTGATACAATAACCGAAAAGTATACCTTTTTGTTCAATGTATCTCCCAGTTTTTATCCTAACTGCATCCTCCCCCCCACAGTCCTTTGTTTAACTCCTATCTATCCTGTAAAGCGCTCTGATACCCCCACAGGTCTGGTTTGCACTCTATAAGACTCTAAATAAATACATAAATAAATAAATAAAGTATCCTGAAACCCATCCAAGGATTTTGGGGAAAATGAAAAAAACATCCGAAGTTGAGGATCATATATCAGATAGTAAAATGCAATTTGAGTTAAAAAAACTAACTGCCTTGTGCTTTGTTCCTCCTGACTGTGTGGATGAATACTACACATCAATTACTGAATATGAATATTTTCCTACAAACAAGGGCAAATTGTTTGCCCTACTAAATTACTTTGAGGACATATGGATTGGTTGGGTCGCTGAAGGAATCCAAGATTTCCTGTGAAGTGATGGACTGTTACACGACCTGCTTAGAAGGAGGAGCAAAGACCAATAATGCCATAGAGGGATGGCACAACTACTTAATTAAATCAATTTTAACACCTCAACCAAACTTTTATCATTTTTTGGAAATTTTGAAGAAGGAGCAAAGTTTCCAAGAAATTAAAATAGCTCTATTATTGACTATCAATTTCCAAAAGAACAAAAGAAATGTCTGAGGGACTATTGGATGAACACGAAGGGACCGCTTCTGGTCCCTATCAAGCTGCACAACCACGTCTGTCACAAATGAGTCCAATAAATCAATTCTGTGTTTGACTCTTCAATTAATCCATTTTTATTCCACATGCTTTTCTCCTTTTGCTTTCTTTCATCAATTCATTTTACTCATTTTTAAGTTTATTCAATGTAGTTCTTCAAAATCACAGGAGACTAAAATGTTTCCACATGTCACGATTTTATTTAAAAGAATACCCAATGCATTCTATGTTGCAGCGCAATTGGGCGTCCCGCCACTACTAATATACATGAGGGACTATTGGGACAAATTCAAGATTTTTCGTTGATGGTGGCTTCAGCCTATCTAGGCAATATTGCGCACATGCTAAAGTTTTAACTATTATTGCCACCTATTCTACCTTATTTGCTTTTGTTTCAATAATTTGGATTTTTTCAAAATATTTCTGCAAGCCCAAAAGTCTTCCTACCTTGATCTGTCTTCTTTCTTGAACTCTTCTTCTTTTGAAAAATTCCAAAGTTCACCATAAGTCTCCAGCTCACCAAATATCCAAAGCAGTAAAGCCATAATCCACTTCTTATTCCAAATACCATTCAAAACTACTAAAAGAGACACAGATTGGCATAGCCTTAATTAACAGCAAAATATACTGTCAACAAAAAAAATGCACCAAATGGCAGTGAAAGCTTGTCATATACTAATAAGTATTCTCTTTAATAACTATTATATTACTTAAAAATAATATTAATATCAATATGTGTTAATATCCACATATTTTATAATAATACCTTACCGTTACTAAAGTTCCCCACCCAAAACGGCTTACTGCCTTACATTCTGTGCCACAGAAAAAGGAGCACACCCTCAAAAACACTATTTTTAAATATTAATAATTGACTTAAACAATAGAATTAAAATCAATATGTATTAATAACAAAGTATTAACCTTAATACCTGAGTATTTAAACACTTCCCTACCCAAAAAACCCTAATTCCCTCAGATCCTGTGCCACAGAGAGAGGGGCACCCCTTTCTCTGTGGCACAGGGAAAGGGGTGCCACAGAGAAAGGCACCCCTTTCTCTGTGGCACCCACAGAAAAACATTTCTGTATAATTAACATTATTTTTCAGAATTAATACATGACTTAATAATATTGCAAACAATATGTATTAATGCCCAAGTATGAAAATTAATACCTGAGAATGTAAACATGTCTACAATCAAAACCCCTAATTCCCTGGCATCCCATGCCAGTGAATTATGGTCATACCCTCATGAGTAAAAAAAAATAATAATAATTTTCAAGTATCATAATTATTATCTGAGTTTTAATACATTCCCCATCCTAAGTCCTGAATTACCTTGCATCCTGTGAAAGTGAATTAGAGTTACACCCTCATAAGTGCTAAATGTAAACTTTAAAAAAAGAACGTAAACATACAATTAAAAGCAATATTTATAATTACCCAACTTTTTAAACTAATACCTAATTATGAATACACTCCCCCATACAAAACCCTTAAATCCTTGGCATCCTGTGCTAGTACATTAGGGTCACACCCTCATTAATACTTATCTCAAACAATAATAAAGAACTTTTATATCAATATGTATTAATACCCAAGTATTACAAATTATACCTGAGTGTTCAAACTCAAGTATTAAAATACTTACCCACCCAAAAATCCCAATTCCCCATACCAGTAAAAGTGTCTCACCCTCATTACTATTATTTATATATTTTGTAATTGTTATAAAAAAATGTTTAAAAAAAAGAACTTAAAGATACAATTAAAACCAATATTTATTATCACCCAACTATTTAAAATATTACCTAAATATGAATACACTCCCCCACCCAAAAAAACCCTAATTCCCTTGCATCCTGTGCCAGTAAATTAAGGTCACACCCTCATAAATACTATTTGTAAACATTAATAATGAACATTGATGTCAATATATATTAATACCCAGGTATTTAAACACTTCTCTACCCAAAAATCAAATGTTTACATGCCAGTAAAAGTGTCTCAACCTCATTACTATTATTCATATATTTTTCTAAAAGTTTTACGTTTTTTATTGCAATCAATATGTATTAATACCCAAGTATCACAATTAGTGCCTGAGTATTAATACACTTCCTCACATATAACCCCTAATTCTCTTGCATCCAGCGCCAGTAATTTAGGGTTGCACCCTAATAAGTGCTAATTTTAAACTTTAATAAAGAATTGCAAAATAAAATATTAATACCCAAGTATTAGAAGTAATACATAAGTGTTAATAAACTCTTCCATCTAAAATCCACAACACAAAATGATTCCAAAGTGTTATAATGGCATAGGCATTGTAATGACATGCATTGTAAGGACATTCATTGCAATGACACTGTGTTTGCAATTGCTCTATTTTAAAGGCATTACGATGTTATGCCAGAGTTAAAATATATGTTTACGCATGGTAATCAGCATGGCTTGTGGGGAAAAAAAAACTCATCATAGGCCGACACAAAATGAGCCCATGGTGCAACAAAACTGGCTTCGCAGAATGTCCTTCCGAGCCTGCCTCATTGGTAGTGTCAGATTGTTTAATAGACATGTTACATAGTACGCCATAAAAGACCACATCAAATAATCAAAGATAAGTATAGGAAAAACTCAAGAATTGTATCTTATTGCATTGTTTGCCACAGTCCCACTCTACTGGTATTGATGTCATATTTACATAATTCAGAATGCCTGTGTTCCCGGAGCCTTCCTCTCCCTCAACAATAAGCATCACATATACCTTTACAACTGTTGTTAGAATTAGGCTTCATACATGATAAGCCCCCTGGTACCCAATTCGCCATGCATTAAAAGTTGAAAGACCCATGTATCAATCCGTCTATGAATATAACTCTCCTCCAGTATCAATCTACAGTTCTGTACCAACATTTTGGTAGCATCCCCTGCTGTCACATTGCAAGATATCAGAAGAACTATATAGTAAATAAAAAATTAGAAACAGCTCTGTGTCCCTCTGCAATGTTCTGTCCAAATCCTGAAAAGTGAGGAGTGTTAACTCCTAGAACTGAACCCTTGCCCTCCATGTCTTTGAGAAATTTGCCCCTGTCACTGCAGGCATAGCAAGCAATTTCCTACATCTGCACCATTTGCTGTGAGTCAGCCTGTCCCCTTGTCTGATATATTCAAGAATCTTAAGCTCTCCTTCACAGTTGTGATAGAATAGGGTGTATGGTCTATTTGGAAATAGAATTAAGGCCACATGGAAAGGTCCATTTGCATCTACTGTCTTTCCTCTCAAGGGAGTCTGTCACTAGTTCTTGAAATACCTCTTAGTCAGATTCATCAGAGCTATTTCGGCAGCATAAGCAATCTAGCTTCCTGACAGTTGTCCAAGGTGTGTATTTGCACCTCCCTCAGAAATGTTTCCTTTTGACACAAAAAAGAAATTTTAGCAAGAAAGTATCTGGGTCTGTCATTGTGTAATGGGTTTCTAAGACTTAATCTGCGTGCTCTCTCTTTATGAAATTCTTCTTTTTATGTAAATTCCAGGATGTTGATAAGCAGGAATTGCAGGTGTCCACATTAAATGCTTCCTCCTATTCCATCACTTTCCTATCTCTGATGTTGTCCCACGTTGTGCTTTTGTCCAAGTAATCCCACTTCAGTGGTAGTGCTGCTCCAAGTACTCAGACTTCATTAGTATTCCTTCTATTATGGAAGCATTGTTCAAGACGCATTTGTCCATTGAAAATACATCAGGTGCTAAATGATGGATCCTTTTCTTTCAAATGGTACGCATTGTCTCCATAATGTTCCACATCAGACCAGAGAGTCGTAATAACATCCATGAAGCTCACACTTTCTTCTTTCATATATAATTTTGGTGCTTAAATCTAAACAGGTGTCAATCTTTTCCTAGCAGCATTTTCTACAGATCCATAGTGAAAGCTTGTGAAGTTGTCTATGGTGAGTGAATCCTACCCTCACTGACAACTAGTTTCTTTGAGAGCCTGATAACAACGCTGGGCTTCACTATGCTATTCACCAGGAATGATTACAAACACAATGTCAGAATTCCACCCCAGCCAGTGGATCTGTTGTTCATTTCCTTCTAGGTCAAATGCTGTCATTTATAGGGTAAGGGGTCTGTGACTGTAGAGTGTAAACATCTGTGCCTCAGAAACAGCAATAGTGTTTGAACCTGCCAAACCAGCTATTCTGCTGGGTGTACAGCAGGTGAATCGCCCTGGTTGTATGGATTGATGAAGCACTCAAATGCACAGTTTTCCCTACAGTCTTGCAGTTCACCTCCCTGATAGATGCTTTTCACAAATCACTCTTGGGGCGATGAACTATCTTTGGGATTCCATGTGAATTTCTTCTTTTACATTTGATATCCATTATTTACATCCTTGAGCGACTTTCTGGTCTGTGCATTTACCTGCCCTGGCTCCCAATCTCCTGGAACTCAGAAGACGATGGTGAAGCAAGCTGGAGGCAGTGGGCTGTGTACACTATCAGCTCCCTCACTTTCAAGCCTGATCCTCACAATGTCAGTCCAATTAGCTACATCTCAGGTTTGTGAGCGGCACTCAGATATTCACGGCTACCCACAACCAGACCTGTGCCCAATTGGGGCATAAATGATTGGTAAGCAAGATCAGGGGAAATGTTATCTTTATTGAAAGCTAACACCAACTTCTGGCAGCTGTTAGACAGTAACATTTCATTGGTGATCTTGGATTCTCCCAATGTAGTGGAAAAACAAGTTAACTGTTTCAGTTTCATGCTGCGAAGCGAGGAGGCAATCTCACACTGGAATTTCCTAATAGGTCACTGCTTCAGAATCCTTTCAATACAAATTAGTATCAAAGGCTCATACACAAGTCACTTATCACTGGTCATTTTTGCCATGTCAAGATCAGCGAGAACTGAGGCTGAAGAAGATGGTTACCCTTACATTTTGTCACAACAGGTTTGGTTTTTTGAATTCACATCTTGGAGTGGACCTGTCACCAAGCCAGGCAATTTGGGCACAACTGTTCTGATAGGACCAGGACCGAGATTGATTTCCACAAGTCAAAACTCTGGTTAGAAAAGTACACAGGGTGAAAGACAATGGTCTAAAATGGAGACTGAATGACTGCTAGTGGCTGAGAATAATTCAAGCATTCATTCCATCACCTTGTTGTTTTTGCCTTGATATTTTAAGTACCTTAAATACAAGGTGATTCCACAGTCCAATTGAATGGTCCATATTTTACTGGATTCAGAAGTGTAAAAAACCTAAGCTGACATTGCCAGGATTGAAACCTGTGACCTGTAGGTCACTACATATTGAGCAGTGAGTGGTGATCTTACTGAGCTGTCAGAACCCTTCTTTTGGGACCATGGGGCAAGCAGGAGCTACTGGGCCAGCTCTAGGCATTGTGGCTCTTTACTTCTGATGACCCAGCACCTCACCTTCTACGGGTCCGAGTAACTGTGCCAAGTACTACCCCTTCAGCACTTAACTCTCAGTGGTAGCAAGGATCTGGCAGTTTCAGCCTATTATGGAGGGAGGTAGATATGAGGGTTGCACAGATTCACAACTCAAAACACAGTCAGCAACACCAACAGATGAATACTTAGCCTGATGCTTGCAACTATGAAAAAAGTAGTAATTATATCAAGATTAAGTACTAAGTGTAACAAGGTACACAACAAATAGTACACACAGTCATCTTATGGCTGGCACTCTAACGTTATCTGGGTAAGCCTCTGAATCACATCAGACTGTCTAAGAAGAATGGTTTTTCCCCATTCATGTGAGGAGATTATTCAGGTTAGGCCCTCGCTAGAAAGTACAAGTCTTGGAAGCTCCATGATAGCTTCTGAAGAGTCGAAGTGTCCCCACGTTGTAGCACTTTTAATCAAAGCAAGCCCCCCAGAGGCTCGGTGTCCCAGCAATCAGTGCTCCCCACTCTTGCTCTCCACTCTTGCTCTCCACTGCAGCCTCCTCTTGGCATACCGGGGTCACGAGCATCACTCTCCGCACAACGGCATCTTCGGGTCGCAACACTTCATGGGGATGACAGTCCTTTTCTTGTCACAGAGGTGCCTTAGAGCTATCACACTTATCCTTACCACATCCCCACTTGGCGTACACGCGTCATGTACAACAGATCGGGAAAATGAGTCAATGATGACAGTGAGTGAGGCTGCCACCCTGTACATATTCATCAAATGCAGTCCCTCCATTTTAGTAAGTGTAAAAAAAATTATTAAATATATATTTGCATTGTTGAGTGCAGCAGCATGATTGTAGGAGTCCAGAAGGCCATAACTTGCAATTCCCTGAAAGCTGACAATAGTCTTCCATGCATCCATAAGCACCTCCTCCATTGTCACTGATTTACTTTCAAACATGCCCCCAGATTTATCAAGCCCTGATTCTGCTAATTCTAATTTGCGAAAAATACTGAATCGCAAATTAGAATTCGCAGAATGGGATGCATCAATAAAAGCCAACCAAAAAAGCGATTCGCAGTCGGCCGCAATCGCCGATTGCAAATTCCACTAAATCCTACAAAAATCGCAGAATCGCCTTTTTCCCACGTTGAAATTGCGATTTCGCAATTCCCGAAATTGCAAATTGCGATCCCGCTAACTGCAAGATCGCAAAAACGGGAAGTCGCATTTCGACCACAATGATGACATCACAACCAGGAATTAGGTAGTTCCCTCACTCATTCTGAACACAGAGCTTGAGATTGGAAGAAGCACAGCACAGAGCTCCATCAGACACACCCTGCAGCCCCACAACAGGACACACATCCAGAACCAGAATGTCCCAGGAAGCAGCAGGAAGCCGAGCACCTGGCAGAAAAAGAAAAATTTAATTTTCTGAACAGGAGCTGGAGTTCCTCATCGAGGGTGTAAGCAGGGACCATGATAGGCTCTTTGGGAAGCAATCCCGGAAGGTCCCTGAAGCAGACAAGAGGCGCATTTGGCAGTGCATCAGGGCTAAGGTCAACTCTGTTGGAGTGACCCAGCGCTCTATTGATGAGCTTAAGAAGAGGTGGTACGACCTCAGAGGCTGTGCCAAAGAGCGCATAGCAGAGAGGCTGGGGGAGCAACATGCGACGGAAGGAGGAGACCCCACAGTTGCGCTCAACACACCACTTGAAGACCTGGTGGAGTAGACCATCAACCCTGCAGCCTGCGTGGGGGTCACCCAGCTGGACACCTCCCAACCCACCCAACAATCCAAAGGTAAGAGCCATGCAACTGCGACCCCGTCCCCTAACAATGCCCATGCCCCCAGAGCTAGCCATCTGATAACCCCAGTAATGCAGGCCATGCACATCATAAACGCCATATTGCATTTTGGTACTTGTAGTGTGATAATAGTTTCCTGATAGCCACACACATCCAAACCTGTCAAGTGAAACATGTCCCTGAAGCCAGTCAGGGAATGCAAGCCTGCATGCATGTCGCAACATCACATGTGCAAGATTCATATCATTAATCATGCACCCATTTACATCACAGGTGCTGCTGAACCACAGAGCACAGACAGCGAGGCACTCCAAATTGAGGAGAACACAGAGGACACCGAGGGAGAGAGCCATTCTGCCCAACGACCTGGACCTTCAGACACACCTGCACCAGTAACACCACCTCCCCATGCAAACAGGGCCCCCCCTGCAGCCACAGGAGGAGAGCAACCACCCCATGTGTCACACATGGCAGTGGAACAGGCCACACCACCACCCAGGAGGCAGACATGGCGCACAGCCACTGTGCGGTCGCAGTCAAGTGGCCAGATGAGGCAGTAGGGCAACGTGGCAAAACGGGCTGACCGGGGTCAACATGATCAGGAACAAGGGTATAGGCAAGGATGACTGCACTTTATCCAATGTTTAGTGGTCCAATTATTTATATTGTGGGTGCCAGGAACCTGAAGTCACATACCCCTAGACTCACAACATTTTTGCAATCCAACACAGTGGTTCAGCACCCCACAAAGTACACAGTGACAAAAGTAGTCAGAACAATAATTGAGAAAATCAATTCAGTAGGACTTAAAGTTTTCTTTCTTGCATGATCAGGAACAAGGGCTTGGCATCGAACGCCGGATGCTAGCTGTCCACCAAAAGCAGGCACGGCACATGGCAGCCAGGCACGGCACATGGCAGCCATGCAGCTGCAGCTTTACAAGACAGCGTGCAACGTGAGCCAGCTGACCGAAAGCGTGCAGGTGTTAACGGCTGCAGTGAGGGAGAATAGCCAGATCATGGTGTCACAGCAGGACATCAGCCACCGCCGCCACCGCCAGCTGCTGACCCGCCTATCGGCATACACCAGGTCAAACCACCTGATCGGGAATACTACTTCCCAACTATCACGCCGGTCCCTGGCAATGCAATGCCAGATGGTGCAATGCTGCCAGGATGTTGCTAGGGCATTGGAATAGGTCTCAACCGCTGTCCAGAACCAGCAGGTATGGTGCCATGCCCATGCAAGGGGGGAGGATGCCAGTGAGGGCACCTCCAGTCTGAGCAGCCTGTCCCTGTCGGTGGTACAAGAATGACGCCGCAGTACCAGGCCCACTGCAGCATCAAGGCCCGATACTGGCGAGGTGGATGTGGAGAGGTGACAGGGCGCGTCCGGTCGGAGGCGCTAGTGATTTACTGACTATTAGCAGCACTGCCATGCTGAAGTACAACGCAGGCCTGCTTCCCAATCATGGGGCTGTATGACTTAATACAGTTTTCATGTTTTGTGAACCAAAAAATGTAAAAGAAAGATCCTGTTTACATTATAAAAAGAATGTATTTCAATCGCAAATTGGAAGGACCCAGGGACGGGCTTGTTTTATGACAGAAAGGAGGAAGTATCTATAAATACATGTACAGTAAAAATCATCTAAAAAGTTGGAGAAATAGATCTAGAAGTTATGAAGTAAATGTTTGAGCACACAGGCAGGACGAACCCTTTCTAATGCTACACTTGGGAGCTGTTTCTGCTATTCATACCCAATAACGTTTGTTTGTTCTTGGTTCTGGACAAAACGACGATTGAAGATATTGTTTTTCCTTCACTGATAGCTGCATGCTTGAAGATGTTAGTTACCTAATGTGAAGCTTAGCAAACTCAGGTATGTAAAACCAATAGATTTTTTTAATTGACTCTGAAAGTACCTAAAGCAAACCAGCCTTTTACGTACATGAAAAGGCAGCAGGGACTTTGTGTTGAGATCTAACAGCAGCACTAAAGGGCAATGCAGCATGAGACACTGTCATGAATAAAGATATGGTGGCCTAAGGGAAGAAAAGCTCCGCAGTGAAGGTACTAACCTGCCCATAATAGCACATGAGAACACCCAGAGGCTCACCAACTCATTATATATGGGAAAAAGTCAGCAGCCATCTGAGAAGAGGAACATTAACTCATTCATGATCAATGCCAGGCCAGCAGACATAGAGAGTCTGATAGGGAGGCTTGGTCTTTGAACAAAAGATGTAGATGATGCACACATAATGACAATCCATGAAAATCAGAGGCAGGACATTCATGGACATTCAACAGGGGCATCTTGGACACCTTATACAAAGACATAAGCAGGGACAGGTATAGAGAAACAGGGAGAGAAGATGCATGGAGATAAAAAAGCAATGGAAGCACAAACACTAGAAATTTGTTCATGTTTGTAGTTTTTGCAAGGAACAGGAGCTAGTCATTGCATGACTTTTTTTTCTACAACATATTTAAACTTTCCAACATTAAAAAATGTACTCTTCAAACGTGATTTCAGAAGTGTTTAGATTGGTCCAAAGTAGGTTGAAAGTGGTTTCTTAAAAAAAAAAATACCAGCTTTTGCCAACATGCAGGAAAAGTACTGGCCATGCAAGTAACATTCTCATCAGGTGGCAGCCCTGTGCAGTAGATACAGAAACAACAAACCCAGCAGAGCATGTAATATAAAAGCAATGCTGAGATTTGATGGGAAACGGGGTATATTTTAGGAAATTTCATTTAACACAGAATAGAAAGCAAATTTGTTGTGAAGGAGAGAGAGCAGAAATGGACCATATCTACTGAGATGTGGCTCACTTCTGCTCCCTCATTGCTCTAGTGCACTTGAGGCTGCCTAGTGCCAATGCAGGCACACTTACGCCTCTGTACTGTACAGAGGTGCCTGCATCACGAATAGGACGTTTTTTGTGCAGGAAGGTGCAGTTCCCTGCACAAAAATAATCTGTGAATGCATTTTTCATATTCTATATGTGATGCGGAATGCATTAAACATAGAACAAGCTTTGGCAAAGCCAATATCTCTCAGCAATCTGAGTGAAGTTGTCGTCAATGTTACTGTCTTTTAGCTAAGTGTTATGAAGAGAAGTGGATGTATGGGGGCGTGGCTTGGAAGCCGAAGGAAATGGTGGCGTGAGCTCGGAGCTCCGCGCCTACTCCCCACATTAATCCTGTTAAGCAGAGCTGCAGAGCCCGGGGCGGCCCCAGATAGGAGGGGGCTTGACGGGGAACTCGAGGTGCACGAGTGGAAACGGAAACGGGCCGGCAGCCTGAACACGAACGCCGCAGATCGGATCTGGCTGAGCTGGGCTTGGAGAGCAGAGACGCACAAGATGGCGACTGCGCGGTGATCCTGGCCGAGAGGACGTGAGGCTGGCGTTCTGCTGAGCGGAGACCCTGCAGCCGGATGCTGGCGCAGCCCGGGGAGTGTTGACTAGGGGGTGCCCAGGGAGCTGGATACCTGTGGGCCCCCGCCGGCTAAAAGTGCTGCTGTGGGAATCGGCGGGAGCGGACGGCGGAGAGCTACGGCTGACTGCGCCAGCTTGAGGGGGATCGCCTGGTGGAGCACAGCCTCGAGTTCGGGGTGAGGACGGAGTGTGTGGGCGCGAGAGAGGGCGCCTGGGCCGGCCGCTGTGCAATCGAGCGGAGCGGGAGCCCGTCCCGCCTTTGATCTGCCAACAAAGCCCGCGGACACAAGGTGAGCCCTGGCTGCGAGACGTCGGGGGCAGAGAAGGCATCTGTAACGTGGGGAGATAGCGAGGTGGTGCGGTGTCCCGCTCCGGCAAGTCCCCGAAGAAGACAATCAGTGCCCCATAACGGCAGCAGCGACGAATTTCCAGCAGCGCCAAATCCCTAACCCCCCGCGCAACGTATGAACTGTGAGGCTGCGGCAGAGGGTGGAGGAAGGAAGAGACCGCGTCCGGCCAGCCGATGGTCGGAGCACCACAAGCTCAGCCCAGGCGGCCTTCAAAGCACACGAGGGCTGCCGGGCGCGTGGAGAATCGCGGATGAGGCGCCCCCTTCAACTCCCTTCAAATGCGCACAATAGAAACCTCACCTGGCATGCAGGGTGGCCGTGGAGCCACGAAGACCGCGGGTGCAGGGTACTGAGCCCCGGGGACCTCCAGGTGTGTCTGCAGTTCGATGGACATCGGGGCTGCTCGGTAGAACACCGAGTCCTCCCCGCAAAGAGAGAAGGTGCAGGAGAAGACCGGCCCCGGACAACGAAGGCGGAGAGTAGATTAAAGGCGCCCGTGCCCCGGGGGGACCTGGCGGTTCTAGGGCGCTAGACGGAGAACCGGGCGAGGAGCTGGGGCAGTGGCGGAAAGGACCGCGAGGGGCATCATTACCCTGGCTGGAAACACGGAGCAGTAGAGGAAACGGCATAGAGGAACTAGCCCAGACTCGAATTGTTCGCACCCAGCCGCTCCGCGCAGAACAGCGGCCAGCATAGGGCCGCCGGAGCGTGAGGACAGAAAGAATTGGGTGGTAATTACACGGCGACCCTGGCCAAGAGCTAGTTGGAAGCGAGGCACTCCCGCGGGGAGGCTCCACCGCCGGAGGGGGATTTCTGCAGAGCAAGAGGAAACTCACTGGGCGGACGACCGCCGGCCGTGGCCTGGCAACCGGGGCGCTGAGCAGAATGGGGAAGACGAAAGGTAAGCCGGAGGGAGCGGCGAGTTCTGACGGGGCGGAGGGAGACCCAGGGGAGCCCTCAGAACTGCAGCGACTGCAAGACCGTATCCTGGAGGCCATAACGACCACGCGGGACACACTATAAAGTGATATTGCGCAGGTGGCTTCGGGGCTAGGCCAGCTACGGGCGGACCATGATAAATTGAAGGACAGGGTCAAGGAGGTTGAAATCACCCTGCAGGATCTGGCCCTCGCCAACAAAACAATGGAGAGAAATTAACGGATGCCCTTGACCGTATCCAGGTCTTGGAAAGGCGGGCTGAAGATGCCGAAAACAGGAGCCGGCGCAGCAACGTGCGAATAGTGGGAGTTCCGGAAAAAGAAGAAGGGAGAGACATGGTGGACTTCCTGGACAAGTGGCTCAGAACTGTGGTAGCGCCTGAGGGCCTCTCGCCCTTCTTCACCTTAGAGCGTGCGCACCGAGTCCCGTCGGGCCCGCCCAAACCTGGACTGCCCCCAAGATCGATAATAGCCAAGCTATTGCATTATAAGTATAGAGACCTCCTATTGCAAAGAGCCCGAGCCGCTGGCCCGTTCCAAATAGCGAACAGCAAAGTCACACTATTCCCGGACTTCACCTTCGAAACGCAGAGACTGAGGCCTCTTTCTTAATGCTCAAGAGGGAACTACGAACAGAAGGTATCCCGTACTCCCAGCTGTTCCCAGCTAGGCTCCGGATAGTGGTGGACGTAAAGGCGCTCTTCTTTAGTACGGCGGCGGATGCCTGGGACTGGTGGGAAACATATAAGGCGGGCACGGACGGTGCCAGGATCCGAGAGGAAAGGGAAAAGGAGCAAGAACGAGCACCGGCGGGCCTGCGAAAATCGCAGAGGCTGCGAAAAAGGAGACATGGAACTCGTAAAACCGACGGCCTCACAAACGGAAGCAGAACGGAAGGCAGCACTCCAGGCAGCAGAAACAGTGGCGAGGACCCAAGATCCCCAATCCAGGCAGGGTACGGACACTGAAGCGCATGCCTCGGCGTCGGGCTCGGAATCGGACCTCTCAGGGATACATAATGCCAAAGGCCCGAAGGTGACACCGCAGACGTCGGAGGAGATCCTGAATATGTGACTTACAGGTGGCAGGTAGCGGGAGGGAGGATTGATGAGACCCACAGATCTTACAGGTATGAAGCACTGGGGCTAAGAACTGGGCTCAAAGCCAGCAGGTACCATGGGGGACCAAAGAGGGTGCGGGGAAGTGCCAGGAAGCTTCCTAACAGGCAAAGTCACGCTCCATAGGCCCTTAAGGCAAACACGGTTACGACTGTGTAGTAACAACGTCAGTTGGAAAGTTGTGGGAGTTTGGATGGGAACTGATAAATCAATATTGGGCCCTGTTCTGGGGGGGGGGACGCACTGTTGGGGACTGTTTTCATTCCTTGGGACTGCGGTTTCCAGGAGCGCTAGGAGTTGGGAAGTTTTTGTTTGGTTGGGGGGGAGGGGACACCGTCTGCGAGGGGCTGCTCAAAGGGGGAGAGAGACGAAATGAACTAAGGGACAATGGCTAATGTGAATACAATAAAGTGCATAACCTGGAACGTGAGAGGGCTCCACACGATGCAACGCAGACACAAAGTACACGCCTACTTACTCCGGAGGGGGGTACACGTGGCGCTCCTGCAGGAAACACATCTGACGAAGCAGGAAGGGGTAGCGCTACAGAGGAGGTGGAGGGGCCAGATTTTTCACACTAGCTACTCAGCATATGCCAGAGGAGCCTTGATATGGGTCAGAGCGGGGATACCTTTCCAACCAACACAACATTTGGTAGATCCGGAGGGGAGATACGTGGTGGTAGCGGGTAGGTTGAGGGGAAGGGACATTGTCCTCTGTAGCATATATGCACCAAACGTGGAACAGCTAGCCTTCTTTGCGGGAGTATCAGGGACTTTAGCACACTTCCTAGCGGGCCCGACCCTAATGGGGGGAGACTTCAATTCCAAAACGGACATACAATTGGATAGGTCTCACCCGCCACTGAGGGAATCCCCTGTGCACCGACTCACTAAGGGTAGAGCAGAATGGCAAGAGAGTTGGGGACTGACTGATGTGTGGAGAGCTCAACACCCGACTGATCGCGATTACTCGTTCTTCTCCAGATTGCATGATCTCCATGTCCGCTTGGACGTGGTATTATGCTCACAGGACGTATTGCCGACCGTAACTGGGTCGGAATATTTAACGAAGACAATCTCAGATCATAACCCGCTCCTGGTTACCCTGGCCTGGGTGTACGAGGCGCCCCGGGTCCCGACCTGGAAACTTAGGCCGGAGACTCTGGATGACCCACTATTTAGCGCGGCCCTAGAGGAAGGAATGTCCCAATATTTCGCGGACAATGAGGGGACGGCGGCCACAAGGGCATTAGAATGGGATGCTTTTAAAGTAGTGATGAGGGGCCAATGTATAACAAAGTACGTCGGCACGAGGAAGGTGTTGTTGGCGGACCTGGACAGGGCAGACGCCAAGCTACGAGAGGCAGAGACCAGGCCATCCTGACCTCCAGGAGGAGGTCAGTTCGGCCAGAGAGGCGGTAGCGATTAAGGTGGAGCGGCTAAGGGGCTTTGACTATCGGGCGTTCCTGCTGCGGTCCCATGTGGAAGGGGATAAGGCAAGCACCCTCTTGGCGTGGCTTGCAAACCCCACGAAACGGTGTACCCCTATATTAAGTATGGAGGATGGCGACGGCCGTACTCACTATACCCAGGCGGCCATAGTGGATGGCTTCCAACAGTATTATGAGGGCTTATACAGAAGTACCCCGGGTGACCGCGAAAATGCGACCATAGCCTTCCTAGATGGCCTAACCTTACCACATTTGGATGAGGAGCAGGCACGGGAGTTGGGGAAAGACGTCGACTTGGGGGAGATCAGAGCTGCGGTGAAGAAAATGGCCCGCAACAAGACTCCGGGGATAGACGGGTTACCAATTGAATTCTATAGCAAGTACTTGGACATCTTGGCGCCGCGACTCCAAATCATCTACAAGGAGGCCAAGACAGCGAACTGTCTCCCCCAATCTATGCGTGAAGCGATAGTGATTCCACTCCTGAAACCGGGTAGGGAAAGCGGCAACCCCGCATCTTATAGACCGCTCTCCATGCTGACAGCAGATTATAAGATCCTGAGCTCCATACTAGCGGCCCGACTGCTGCGGCATATGCCCGACTTGGTTCATGGGGACCAGAATGGCTTTATTCCCGCCCGGAACACTGCGCTCAATATTAGAAGGCTCACACGCCTACTGGAGGACTCGCACATCGAAGGTCGAGCCCCACTAGTCCTCTCAGTTGATATCGAAAAAGCGTTCGATAGCCTGGAATGGGACTACTTATACACAGTGATGGCGCACTTCGGTCTAGGCGACGGATACATTCAGTGGACACAGGTCCTATATGCAGCGGCTGTGGCGAGAGTGAGAGTTGGACCTTTAGTATCACTCCAATATCCGGTGGAGAGGGGCACCCGGCAAGGGTGCTCCCTGTCCCCCCTGCTGTTCACCCTAGCGATTGAGCCACTGGTGGCTGAGGGCCGTACGGGAAGGTCCTTCACAGGAGTGGGAAGCAGAGATGGGCGGCAGTTTATTTCACTGTACGCCGATGACCTGTTACTATTCCTTGAAAATGACACGTCGGAGTTGGAGGGCGCGGAAGGAATGTTGGAAAGGTTTGGCGAACTCTCAGGAATGACAGTTAATTGGGCAAAGACGAGCCTGTTTCCAATGCAGAGGAATGCCGCCCCGCCTGCCCATAAACCAATGCTTACTTGGGAACCAACTTGTCTTAAGTACCTAGGAGTGCACATTTATCACTCAACTGTGGACATGTTCGAGGGTAACATAGGACGTTGTATGCGGGAGCTAAAAGGCAATATGGCCTTCTGGGCCACACTTCCGCTATCCATAGCTGGCCGTATATCATTATTGAAGATGGTTGCACTTCCGAGGTTGTTGTATTACTTTCGCACACTCCCGATATGGATCCCTGCCTCTTTTTTCCAGCAGCTTAAGTCTCAGCTAACCGCATTCCTGTGGGGAGCGGGTAGATGCAGAGTGGCACTAGTGACGCTTTCTCGCCCTAAGGATGAGGGAGGCCTGGCAGTACCGGACTACGAGCTCTATTATCTCGCCGCCCAACTGCAGTTTTATACGCAGGAGGTGGCTCGAGTGTATCGGGGCCCGGAGGACACCGAGATGAGGGGCACGCCTCGACATGTCCTGGCCTATATCGCCTTGCAGCAGAGAATAGCTGCCCGTGACCTGACAATAGAACAACGCACGTTGCAACAATGCTGGAACAGGACGAAACGGCGAGCAGGGATTAGGCATCCATATGCCCCGGAAATACCACTGGGTATGCTGACGGCACTGCCGCACGGGGGCGATTGGTCGCGTTTACTGCACTGGGAAGAGGCGGAGATACAGGTTATAGGAGACCTCTACGAAAACGGGGCGCTCCTCCCGTTCCAGGACCTTCATGAACGATTTGATCTCCTGCGAGGAGACTACCTTTTATACGCGGCCGTGATGGGGGCGATTCGGAAGCACTGGGGGACGGGACTAGCGGAGCCTGAGACATCCATGTCCTGCCAGTATGCCATGATGGCGGCGGGGACGGTTAGGGCGGTGACGTGCCTTTATAGTAGAATGATTCGCGAAACCCTGTCACCCCTTGCGACGTTAAAATCCAAGTGGGAAACTGATTTGAACAAAGAAATACCCGACACGACGTGGGCCCAACTCGTGCGCCAAGCCCGGAATAGCACGAGGAACGCGAGATTCCAGATCATCCACTATTACGTACTGCATAGGGCGTACATGACCCCTGGTAGAATTAAGAAGTATTTTGGGGCAGAGGAAGCGGCGTGTCCTCGTTGTGCGAGGGAGGGGGCAGAACTGGAACATATGTTGTGGTCTTGCCCGGCCCTCCGGGAATACTGGCAGGCTATAGGAGAAACCCTGAATTAAGTAACAGACAGAAATATTGACTATGACTTGGCGGTGTGTGTTTTGCATTGGTTCCCCCATACCCCCAAAAACAAAACCTCAAGAAAATTTATCGACATGGGTTTGATGATAGCCAAAAGGGAGATCACTAGACAGTGGAAAGCAAAGACAGGCCCAACCCACAGGAGATGGTACACTGCACTCCTGAAATGGGCGGCTTGCGATAGCACACACAGATACCAGATGGCCCGTGGGTCCCCTGATACAAGGGCGCTGGAGGTGGCGGCGGCCTGGGATACACTAGTACAGGCCCTTAGAGACAGCATGGAGACAGAGGAGGAGGAGGCGGAGACCCTCAGCGCGAACAGGGAGAACACCCAAACCTAAAACTGGGAGAACGACATATGTAGACACTGTAGAGCTGGAATGACACCTTAGATTGATACACGAACGGAACCTGAGAGCGGATGGTGAGGGGGGGCTTAGGGGTTGCATAGTGTAAAGGGAGGGGCTTTGGGGGGGGTTTATATAGAGTAGGTGGGTTAGGACTGAAAAGTAGTCAGGCACACGCAGATGCGACCTGTAGATCCTAATGAACAGTAACCACTCATGAGCGGGTTGCAGGATTGTCGCCGCCCAGCCTCCGGGATGTGGGCCAAAAGGCTGTGTTATTATTATTATTATTATTATAATTACATTTGTTGAGCGCACAGCTACCCGAAGGTTTCCCGGCGCTAGAGAAAGACTGAGAGTGAATAAGTTTAAACGAAAAATCAGGACACAACTAAGTATTAAACAGCCAGGTCTTAATTCCTTTGCGGAATGTAAGGTAGCAACACTCAGATCGTAAAGATTGAGGCATGGAGTTCCATAGGGACGGTGCCAATAGAGCAAACGAGCGGCCGCCCCTTTTAGCTCTATTGACCCGAGGGATCAAAAATTTGTTTTGAGTGGAGGATCTCAGAGTACGGGAAGGGACATAGTGCTGAACTAAAGAGGAAAGATATTTGGGAGCTTTACCCATTTTAATGTGGTGCATTATACATAGAGCTTTAAATTTAACTCGGTTCTCAATGCGCAACCAGTGCAACTTGCGCAGATGGATAGAAGCCGATGCCCTGGCCGGCAAGCTACAAAGGAGGCGGACTGCCATGTTCTGGACCACCTGAAATTTCCTTGTTACCTCCTTACAAGCACCCAGAAGCAGAATGTTCCCGTAGTCCATGCGAGAGGTGACAAGGGCCTGGACTACAATCCTCAGGGTATCAGCTGGAAGCATCCATGTGATTTTTCTCAGCCATCTTATGATGGTAGTACAGGTGGCCGAGACTTTTACAACATGTTGCTTAAATGATAGTTGGTTGTCAAAAGAAACCCCGAGGTTGCGAACTGAGGCTGAAGGGGTGGGAGTGGGACCCATCTGATGAGGCCAATGTTGAGGGCCCCAAAGAGAGGTGAGAGGACCGAATAAAAGTAGCTCAGTTTTATCACCATTCAGTTTTAATTTATGACTGAGCATCCAGTTGGCAATTTGCTCCAGCCCGGACCGAAGAGAGGACGTCGGAAGATGTTTATTGGTAGATAAAGAATAGATGATTTGTGTGTCATCTGCGTAAGAGTATATAGTGAGACCTGCTTCCTCAGCCAAAAAAGCAAGAGGTCTCACATAAAGATTAAAGAAAAGAGGGCTGAGGATAGACCCCTGGGGAACACCATGAGAAGATGAAAAGATGGAAGAGACAGACGAAGAAGAAAAAACTTGAAAAGTGCGATTAGAAAGAAAACTAGCAATCCAGGCCAGGGCCGGGCCAGAGATACCCACCGAATTCAGGGTAGACAGCAAGATGGAATGGGAGACGGTGTCAAATGCGGCACTCAAGTCTAATAGAATGAGTGCCACAGTCTCCCCGCTGTCCACCTGTTTTCTGATGGTCTCAGACACACCGAGGAGTGTAGTCTCGGTGGAAAAGCCAGCCCTGAACCCAGATTGCGAGCAGTGTAAAAGATTAGAGGATTCAACGTAAGAGGTAAGAAGAGAGTTGACGTGTTTTTCCAAAATCTTGGAATAACAGGGAAGTAAAGAAATAGGGCGAAAATTAGAAGGATTATTTGGGTCTGCGTTAGCCTTTTTTATCAGTGGAACCACCATCGCATGCTTCCATTCATTGGGGACAGTAGATTCAACCAGAGAAGCATTTAAGAGATTTAAAATGATCTGAAGTATGGCTGGGTCCAGAGTGCGCAGAATTTGTGGAGGCATGGAATCAAGGGGAGATCCGGATTTAATTTCCTTAAGATAGTTTTGGAAAAGTGAGAGCGAAATCGGCTCCCAAGAATGCAGTAAAGGAACAGTGGTGGTTAGATTAACAGTATCAGTAGAAACAAGATTAGGCAAATGAGACACGGAGGCAGAGAGAACCGAGGGAGAAGCATCGAGAATAGCATAAATCTTATCAACTTTCTCAAGAAAAAAGGTTGCCAAGGCATTACATTGGGTTGTGTCCAGACTAGGGTCTTTAGGCACAGAAGACATGCCTGAAAGATCTTTTACCACTTTGAACAGGGCCTTTGGCCGATTTTGAGCATTAAGTATGGTAGTATTGGCATAATTAGCTCTGGCGGTATCACAGGCAGAGTGGTAGGTTCGCAAAGCGTCCTTGTATTTTATTTTACTAGTCGCACAGTAATTAGAGCGCCAAATGCGCTCCAATTTCTTACAACATGATTTTTCAAGGCGAAGTGCCTCATTAAACCAGGGAGCCGGAGGATGGTGAATCTGTGATTTATTTCTCTGAATTGGGAGACATAAGTCTAGGGCTGATGTCAACCAGGAGCTGACAATAGACACATCCTGCGTGCTGATGATAGGGCACGTAGGTTTGGAGGTGTCAAGGTAGATGTTCAGCTTATCCTTGTCCAGTCGTTTCCAATTCCTGCTGGCCTTATGGGGGTCAAGGCCAGAAGAAGAATTGTCAGTGGATATCCTAATTGAAAAATCAATAACAAAATGATCGGACCAAATAACCGGAGAGGAAGAGTGATAAGTGATGCATTTAAGATTCGAGATGAGAGGATCTAATAGATTACCGGCTTGATGAGTAGGGCCGGAGTTGAGTAAGTGGAGATCCAATGCAGCCAAGTCCAGTAATAAACGTGTGCTTATGGGGCAAGATGCTTGATTAAAATGAATATTTAAATCTCCCACTATGAGGAGATTAGTGGATTGTAAAATCAAAGGGGCAATAAGCTCAGGAAGAGCAGAGGCCCATGCTGAAGCTGACCCAGGGGGCCGATAAATGAGGATACCTGTCAGAGTGAAAGAGGGAGAGAGAAGAAGTTTAAAGAGACCTGCTTCGTAACCTGGAAAGTCCAGGTCTTCCCATGAACAGGAAAACTCTCTTTTAAAAATAACAGCAATCCCTCCACCCTCCTTGAGAACACGATTTCTCCCCACAAAGGTGTAGTTGTTGGGGAGGGCCATGGCGATGTCAGGACCAGAGCTCTCGTTTAGCCATGTTTCTGTGACGAACATGGCTGCTGGGATGGATGACTCAAGGAGGTCAAAAATATCTCTCCTGTGCCTAGGGAGAGATCGGCAATTGATGCTCATAAAATTCAGATCAGGGCATCTCGATTTAGTAAAAGGGACCTGATATGTGGTAGACGGAGTGTCCCAGAAAGTGGATGAAGAGGAGTCTGTGCCCGAGGGAACCGAGTCAAGCGTCAGAGCACATTTAGGACATTTTAGTGGTGCATCCAGACAATTCATGTTGGGGCCAGAAGTGCAAGGGGATGGTTGGAGACTCAATAGGGCCACACGTGAGTATCTAATGTGAGGAGGATCAGAGCACGTGGCCCCTGGGCCCGGCATGGCGCGGACGGGCGCAGACGGGCAGGACTTTGGCACGACTTTGGCGCGAAGTCGGCGCTCCCGCTGCGCTCGTCCGCTGCGCTTCCGGCCCAGGGGAACCATTTAAGCTTGTGGGGCGGGAGGGGCCGAGCACTAGACCGCTCGCCGGCTCCTCGCCTCACGCAAGATGGCGCCCACAGTAGTCAGCCCAGCCAGACCTTAATCGTCTGTGGTGGGGGCTACCGCGCTACAAAACGGACAGGTAATCTATAAAATGCAGCGCCAAGTGCGCAATGGCAATGAAAATTGGTTTTTAAAAATTCTTGGGCGAAAGTAAAAAAGTAATCATTTCGAGCAAACACTGTATTAAAATGATTAAAATCAGAGTCAGAGCGCAAACATCAAAAATTGTGCAAAGTACAAAGCAGAGTCCCGGCTTTCCGCCTCAGGACTTACTCACTCGGCTGTACAAAGGGGTGACAAATATTAGGAAGCGACTTCCAATTTGATACTGTGTTGAAATGAACGTTGGTTCGAGCAGTGTATGACTACAATAAAAATTACTTTAAACAAAAAAAAGAGAAGTGGATGTATGTGGTGTGGGGTGACTGTTTGTCACTGACAGGCGGACAATCATTCAAAACACTGTCTAACATCAAAATTAATGAAACACGCTTTGGCAAATGTTAGCAAATATCTTTTGCCAAGAGAACTATTTCTCATACATATAAAGAAGTCTACACCTACCTAGAGTGCATTAATTTGACCTAACAGGGTCACCTCCAGTGATACGCTCATCGCTGTCCACGGGTCTCTTCTTGTGGTGTGCACACAATGCCCTGATCTAGGTCTGCAGGACAGAGAAAAAACTCTCAAGCTTGCCCTGCATCCTTTCGGGTAACTTGGAGAGCTCAGCGTGCTCCAGGACATGCTGCAACACAGCCGTCATCTTTGCTTGAAACCGGACAGGAAGTAAATTGAAGTGAGCAGAAGTAACAGAAATAAGCAAGCATGCTGGCCATCTAGGAAGATGGGGCAGAACGAGGCACAATGGGAGATGTAGTGTGTCCTGTGCTCTACTGAAGCTTGCCTGTAAAACTTGTGATGGGCTCTAAGTCTGACAGGTCACCCTGTGGAGACAGAGATGTGGGCTTCAAGTGAAGACATTATAAACAAAAATATACAAGCAATTGCAAAAAAAGTGACCGCATTTTCACAAAACTGGAGTAGGCAATCTAATCAGGTGTTTGTTAAATGCGACTACACACCCGCAAAGAGCCAGGTTTTGAGGTATCTTGCGAAGATGGGGAGTGGAAGGTCGTTTCAGGCTCTGGTGGTGAGGAAGGAGAAGGAGCGGCCTCCCGATCCGGTCTTTCTAGTGCAGGGGACCACGGCGTAGGAGAGCTGGGCTGATTGGAGGGGCCTTTGGGGCGTGTGGAATTTGAGTTGGCTCTTCAGGTATGCTGGTCCGGTGTCATGGAGGGCCTTGTGAGCGTGGGTTAGAATCTTGCAGGTGACTCTAGCTTTGATGGGCAGCCAGTGGAGTGTGCGCAGGTGCTGGGAGATGTGGCAGTGTCTTGGTAGGTTGTGGACCAGTCTTGCGGCGGCATGTTGGATATTCTGTAGCTTGCAGGTGAGGTTTTTTGTTTGTTCCGTCATAGAGTGCATTGCCGTAGTCGAGCCTGCTGTTGACCAGGGTGTGAGTGACGGTCTTTCTGTGTTTGAGGGGGATCCATTTGAAAGTCTTACATCTGAGGCGGAGGTTGTTGAAGCAGGAGGACAAGACGGAGTTGATCTGGCGGTCCATTTTGAGCTCTGAGTCCAGGATGATTCCCAGGCTGCGTGGGTGGTCCGTGGGGGTGGGCGGGCTTCTGAGGGCAGGGCGGCCACCAGGTATCGTTCCAAGCATCTGGGTTTGGGCCCATGATGAGTACTTCCGTTTTTCTGGTGTTTAGTTGTAGGCAGCTGTTTTTCATCCATTTTGCGATGGCTTCCATGCCTTCTCGAAAGTTGTGTCTGGCGGTGATGGGTTCATTGGATAGGGAGAGGATGAGTTGGGTGTCGTCTGCGTATGACACAATGTTGAGTTCGTAGGTTCTGACGATGGGGGCAAGCAGAACCATGTAGACTTTGAAGAGCGTAGGGCTGAGGGAGAACCCTTGGGGAACTCCGCAGGTGGTAGGGGTAGGGTCTGAGAGGAAAGGGGGGAGTCTGACTTACTGCGGTCTGCCAGAGAGGATAGAGCGGATCCAGTCGAGGGCCTTGTCTTGGATCCCTGCGTCGTGGAGTCTGCGTATTAGGATGTGGTCAGAGACTGTGTTGAACGCCGCTGAGAGGTTGAGAAGTAAGAGAGCTGCTGTTTCTCCTTTGTCCAGTAAGGTATGGATGTCGTCTGTTGCTGCGAGGAGGGGGGTTTCCGTACTGTGCTTTTTTTCAAAACCAGAATGGGAGGAGTCGAGGATGTTGTGTTCTACGATGAATGTGGCAAATTGGCTGTTGAAGGCTTTTTTTTTTTAATTCTTTTTATTAACGTTGCAGAGAACAGTGGTGATTGTCACATTTAAACAATACTATACATGCAGTTGTACTTCCAGAAATCAGAGCTTATTGGCAATATACATTTCAGAATACTCATTGCAGTTCATTATTTAAACATTCTACAATGCGAGCGGCTCGTCAATTGGGGTGCTTTGGGGGGGTTCACATATGTGGCCCCTGTATTCATTCAATGCAGACCATATGTCAGACCATTTCTGGGGGCATCCCCTGGCTACATAGACTGTCTTCTCCTGGAGCATGCACCAATCCATGTCCTTTTTCCATGCTCCCAGTTTCGGCGGTCCCTCTGCCCCCCAAAGCCTAGCTATATTTCTCTTTGCGACTGTAAATCCCTGTGTGGCCCAGATCCTCCCAGGGGGCGGCAGATCTGTGGGCTCCCAAATATTCAGGATACACCTCTTTGCCTCAACTCTTAGCTCGACCTCCGACACTTCTTGCATGCACTTATGTATCCGGCGCCAGTAAGGCTGGAGCACTGGACAATCCGACAATATATGGAAAACGTCCCCCTCCCTCCACATCCCCTCCTGCAAAGCCCGTCCTCACTGCGGCCCATCAGTTGCAATCTGGTTCCCGAGATGTACACTCAGTGGAGAATGAGCCTAAGTCTGGCCGATATGGCCACTTCCTTAGGGGAAGCTAGAGCACTCTCCTCATCTATTTCCAACCCTTCAGCCTCCCACTTCCCTTTAAGGGGTTGCAATATGTCCGGGGAGTTATTGATAATCTTTTTGTATGTGAGTGAAATGGCATGTTCAGATAAGTGGCCGTCCAGCAGTCTGTTCCCCATGGGGGACGAGTCCGGAGGCATAGTTCCTAGCGGAATGTTGAATTGGAGGGAATGCCTGACCTGCAGGTATCTGAAATATTCTGTTTGAGCAAGCTCGTACGTATGTTGGAGTGAGGCAAAGGACACAACTCCTTCGGATCCCCATAGGTCTCTGATGTGAGAGATCCCAATTAAGTCCCAATTACGGAACCCCTTGGTTCGGTTCAAGGTGCCCAATCGTTGTGAAACCCAGAGCGGGGTGGCCATAGTTAGATTGTCAGCCCAGCCCAATTGACGTTGTACTGCGTGCCATATTTGGACTGAGTGTTTAGTTGGTCCAGTTAGCCGGTATCTGCCAGGTTTGGAATACAGGGCCGCTTCAAAGTTCCCGCCTGGCAAGAGCCACCTGTCCATTCCAAATCCCGGGTCATTGCCATCACAGTACGTGGCCTGATTGATGGCCGAGAGATGTGCGGCCCAGTAGTATTTCCGAATGTCCGGGAGCGCTATGCCTCCGTCAAACCAGCCCAATGTGAGTTTCTGCAGAGAGATACGGGGCGCGCCGGACCAAAGCAGCTCCCTCAGCGCTGTTTCAATAGCCTTGCAATAAGGCTGTGGGACCATGTCTGGATGGTTTTGCAGGGCGTATAAAAATCTCGGCAACGCCATCATTTTAAAAAGTGACGCCCTTCCTAGCAAGAACAGTGGGAGCTTTCTCCAGGAGAGAGAATTCCTTTTGAACTGCTGTAGTGGGGGCAGGAGGTTCCTGTCATATCTGGTGGCCCTTTTCTGTAGAAACAAAGATACCCAGGTACTTAAATCCGTCTGTGGCCACCGTAATTGGGCAGTTCCGGGGAACCGCCGGGGGATCGCCATGGATGACATGCATCACTGACTTGCCCCAGTTAATACTGTAGCCAGAGTTCCTACCAAAACTAGCGAAGATGTCCATGGCTACCATTAGGGACTTATGAGGCCTTGTGAGATAGAGGAGGACGTCGTCCGCATAAAGCGATATCCTGTCTTCTCAACCGTCGGCCCACCTGATCCCCTTCAAAGAGAGGTCTTGTCTGATCCAGGCGGTGAGTGGCTCCAGAGACAGCGCAAAGAGTAGGGGTGAGAGGGGGCACCCTTGCCGTGTCCCTCGCTCCAGGGTGAAGACCTCGGATACCTTGTTGTTAACCGTCACCTGTGCCAGAGGCTTAGAGAAGAGGAGACACACCCAACTGATAAACTCAGGGCCAAAGCCCAGTTTACGGAGGACAGCTATCATATACGGCCATTCTAGTGTGTCAAATTCCATAGCGGCATCAAGTGATACCACTACTGCATCTTCCCCGAGAGTGTGACTACGCCCCAGCACCCCATGGAGACGGCGGAGATTGAGCGCCGTATTGCGATGGGGCATAAAGCCCGACTGGGGACAATCCAGTAAACATAACGTTCCTGTCGTATGTTTGGACCAAAAGATGTCAAGATAATTTAGTAGCGGCACGTGCACCTATTCTGTTCATTACTGTAGTCTATGCGGGAGAAGGTACGATGAGGGCCTGAAAAGAAGGTGTACTGGTTGTCTGTTGGGTGTTTTAATCGCCATATGTCAGTGAGACCAAATGTCTCGGTGAAGTCAACTAACCACATATGGCTCGGTGGTATATCTCTGGGGGGCTGTCTGTCGAGGTGCCCTGAGATTACTGCATTGAAATCTCCCCCTACTATTAGCTATTCCGGAAGGGATAAAAGCAGTTTCCCCAAGTCCAGATATGATTGAGTTTGAAGCCCAGGTGGGATGTAGCTAGTGACAAGATTAACTCTGTGGCCTTCCCATCTGCCCGTAATGGCAGCATAGCGGCCAAGAGGGTCAGAATCTGTGCGGTCTATGACCATTGGGAAGTTGCGACGTGTCATTATGCCCATCCCCTCGGGACCCTGAGGTGAATCCGGCATGGATAGCAAGTGAGTACCCCCATCTGTTCAGTGCATGGCATGAATTTCCCTGAAGGAGCACCACGTCCGGCAAGTGACGTTTGATAAATTGCAGCACTATGGTTCTTTTGAGCTTATCCCCCAACCCGTTGACCTTCCAGCTCATAATCTTGAGGCTTTTATCCCACCTCATAATCACGCTGAGTCCTAACTGCAATGAAAGCCCCGAAGTTCCTGGTACAACGCACCTTGATATTAGCAAAAATCCGTTGTGACAACACCAAACATTTCCCAACCCCTCCTCCCAACCCCCCTCACAATTCCATCCAATCCAACTCCCCCACCTCCCCCTCCCCTGACGTCCCCATTATGCCCCCAACAATTCCCAAACCAGACCCTAAAACTTGAAAGTCACCCCCCTTCCACAGAACATACCCCCCTCCCTGCTTCCCTGCTCCGTAGGTTTAGAACTACCCACATCCCCAATTAGCAGAGTGCCTTTCGCCCAGTGCCCCAACCTGGAGTGGGAAAATAACCCCCCTCTCCGGAAAAACCTGTACTAAGAGGAGCGGGCGCCGGCTCCAGCCCCAGCCGCCCCTCACTCCCTCCCTTGAATGTATAACTGTGTACCACTCAAACTCCAACACCAAAATTACACTCCGCCCAACAGTTTGGTTCAGAACCCAGCCAAATCACAGTAGCGTCCCAGCCTGTCACTAAACAGTATGTACCACGGAGTCACAGGGACGTGAGGGAGCTTTACCGACAGTGTCTGCTCTTAAATGCTTCCCACTTTGCATCGTTATGGCAGCCTAGTTCCTTCTGCCCATTAGCTCCCCCCATTGATAAGACTTGACTCCCATAATTGGATCCTGTGATCCGTTACAGTTTGTCGAGGTTCATTTCCGCCGGACCGTAACTGCTACTGCTCCTCCGCCTCATTAAGAGTGTCCCATCGGGGGCTAGCCGACCTTGACCTCCAGGAGTGCTGGCTCTGCCCTCCCACATCCGAGTGTCCGGCTGCTGATCCCGGCGATGCAACCTGAGTATTTCTCCAGCTACCCTTGTCCAGTCGGTCCGGATTCCGCGATGACTCCTCGTCCAGCCAGTTCTGTATGTCTGACGGCGTGGTGAAGAAGAGGGATTTGCCCCAGGTAATGACCTTGAACTTGGCGGGGAAGAACATCATGTATTTAATACTTTTGTCGCGCAGCGCTGCCTTTACACCTGTGAAGGAACGTCTCTCTCTCTGCACCTGTAGCGTGAAGTCCGGGAAGAACCGGATTGTGGTGTTTTCATATTGCAGGTCCCCCTTCTGTCTAGCCGTCTACAGAATGGCGTCACTGTCCCAGTAGTTCAGAATTTTTGCTATGATTGTCCTGGGCGGCGCCCCTGGTTTTGGCTTGGGGATGGGCGCACGGTGTGCACGTTCAATTGTGAAGATGTTTGATAGGCGCTTAGGCTTCAGATGGTTCAGGACAGGATTAAGTCTTCTAGAAACAGTTCCATACTAGGTCCCTCAGCTTCCTCCGGAACGCCTACCACGCTTATATTGCTCCTCCGGGCCCGCCCTTCCTGGTCCTCGAGTCTGAGGGCCATCTGACGGTGCTGGTGAACTAGTTCGTTGACACAGTTTTCCAATGTCTTCGCCGATGTCTGTAGGTCCATGATTCCGGCTTTGTTTGCCTTGGCCTTATCCGAGGTCTTGCTGAGGTCAGCATGAAGAAGATTTACCTCGATGGAGACCCTATCTATTTTGGTCTCCAAGTTGGTGCCCAGGGCCTGTATAGCCGCCATAATAGGGCCAACGATGGTTCCTTTGGGGCGGCGGTGTCACTAGGCGTGCCCCCTGCTGGGGAGGCCCCCTTCTGAATGGCATATTTGTCCAGTTTGTTGGATTGCGTAGGCACAGCAGTCTTGGGCCTCATTTTGCTGACTTATACCTCCAACATGCAATGGCCTCGTGGCAGTCACAGGGCCGTGTAGGGAACCACTGTAGTGTCCAAATCCCCCACGTTGCGCCAATGAGGGGGAGCACCGTCATGTCCTCCCCCACAGTGCGGACGGATTACCAAGGGTGGGCCTGCGCCACTCCAGCCCTGTGTATGACCATAGTCTACTGAGTATCCAGCTGGTGCAGTGGTATCCCAACGCGGGTAGATGCGGGTGCCCCCGCCACTGTAGTTCACGAACCTCCAATAGGCCCGCCCTGGGTTCGGCACTGTCTGCCCTATGCGAATGTCCCCAAGGCTGCGTCACACTGGGCCTCACTTGTCCAGACAGCCGATACCGCCACAATCCGCGGTCTTCTGCAGGTAGGATAAAGGCCTGCCGTGGAGTGCCAGTGTCCAGCCGCAATTAGCGCCTCCCTCCCCGGCGCTTCTCACCTCCTACTCCCGTGTCTGCCGGCCTGCGGCGCCATCGGCTGCCTATGTCGCACTTGGTTCGGCCTCTGGGTCATCGCAGTGTCCAGCCCCCTCAGGCGACAACAGGAGCTTGTGTTCCTTCTCTGGGGTCCCCGGTACCAGTCGCCGCCCTCTCCAGCTCTCCTAGGCTAGGCCCGGGGACCGGGGCCTCACGTAGTCTTCTAGGCCGCCCGACGCACTCCAGGGCCAGCGATCAAAATGCGGGCTCCACGCCGCAGCAAACTGTGTGCACCGTCGTCCCCCTGCAGGGCGACCCCTCCTCGCCTAGTCCTCTGGCGTCTAGGTGGGACCGAGGACCCCACACCGGCCCCTCCTCGCTCGACTCGCATGACCAGGCCTGCCAGCCGGGATCTCCGGTAGATTTCCGGTCCGCTTGTGGCTCCGGCGCAGTGCCGCCCCAAAGGCAGGCCCACACCTGGATCTCGGTCTAGGGGCAGAGTTGTGCTTCAGGCGCTGGATCGGTGGGCTCCGCTGTGCAGCTACGTGTTGGAGCCAAAGAGAGAGTTTAGTGGATCACGGATGTTGTCCAGATTTCCACTAGTGAGGGCTCGGCTTCACGGAGCTCTCGAGCTAGGCGGCCATCTACACTGGCGCCTGCCCACGCCCCCCCGTTGATGGCTTTTTTGATGACTTTTGCTGGGAGCGGGAGGAGGGAGTTGGGTCTGTAGTTTTTTAGGTAAGTGGGGTCCGCCGAGGGTTTTTTCAGGAAGGTGTTGATCTCAGCGTGTTTCCAGTCGTCAGGAAATGAGGCGCTTGCCAGGGAGTGGGTGAAGGTGTGGCAGAGCATGGGTGTGATTGTGTCGGAGGCTCTGTTGAAAATGTCGTGGGAGCAGGGGTCTGTGTGGGCTCCAAAGTGGATTGACTTCATCGTCTTCAGTGGTTCATCAGTGGTGAGGGCTGTCCAGGTGTTGATTACTGGCTTCAGGGTGTTGGGGGTGGTTGGTGAAGGTTCAGTGTGTTGGTTGTCTTCATCGAAGTTGTCGTAGATGCTCTTGATTTTGTGGTGGAAAAAGGTGCTGAGTTTGTCGCAGATGTCTTGTGAGGGAGGGTTGTCTGTGACTCGCTGGTGGGTTGAGTGAACTCCTTGATGATGTTGAAGAGTTCTTTGCTATTGTGTGCATGAGTGGAGATTCTGTCTTCAATCGCTTTTTTCCTTGTTTTTCTGATAAGTTGGTGGTGAGCATTGGTGGCCGCTCTGAAGTTGTTGTGGGCTTCTGTGGATTTGGTCTTCCTCCACGCCTTTTCGGGGTGGTAGCACGTGCATCTGGACTCTTGAAGTTCGGTAGTGAATCATCTAGCTTTCTTAGCTTAGGTGTTGTTGTTTTTCTTGAGGGAGTTATGGTTTTGGCGCTGTCGTAGATCCATCTGTGCAGGGTTCGGGATGCAGTGTTGGCATCGTCGTTTTCCGCGATGGTTGGGGTGGAGTAATGAGGTTAGCTGGTTGTCTGTGATTCTTGTCCAGTTTCTTCGTGAGAGCAGGTGCTGGTGTCTGTGGATGGTGGGTGTTTTGAAGGTGAAGTGGATGCATCGATGGTCAGTCCATGGGATTTTGGTTGTGTGGCTGAAGGTAATGAAGTTTCCTGTTGTGAAGAGGGGGTCGAGGGTGTGTCCTGCTGAGTGCATGGGTTCGGTCACGATCTGGTAGAGTCCAATGTTGTGGAGGTTGTCCAGGAGGGATGTGGTGCTGGGATCCAGTTGGTTGTCGAGGTGGAAGCTGAGGTCTCCCAGTAGGGTGTAGTTGGTGGACTCGATGGCATGCGGGGAGATGATGTCCGTGATGGAGTTGGCAAAAAGTCTGCGGGGTCCAGGGGGTTGGTAGATGAAGGTTCCTTGGAGGGTGGAGATAGGGCTGGCCAGTATCTTGAAGTGAAGGTGTTCCATCAGGTCTGTGGGCTCGTCAGGTAGTGTGCTCAGGCGGAGGGTAGATTTGTGGATGATGGCAATACCTCCTCCCATTGGGGTGCATTGGTCCTTCCTGGAGATCTTGTATCCTTGGGGTGGTGTTGGTCCAGGTTTCATTAAAGAATGCTACATCCGGGGTAGTGCTGTCGAGGAGGTCCCAGATTTCAGTGGCGTGTTTGTAGAGGGATCGGACTTTGAGGAGGATGCATTGCAGGGTCTTCGGTTCGGTTGTGCTCTTGCGGGCGGATTGCGCTGGGTCAGTGGTCTTGGCAGTGCTGCAGGTGTACCGGCAGTGGTGACAGCTGAAGGGTCCGTGGGTGTCGGCTGGTGATGCTAGCTTGCAGTTGTTGCGGCCGGGGTAGAGAATGTGGAGAGCCGCTGGGTCATAGCGTTGGCGGTGCAGAGATCTAGGGTTCTTGGCGCTAGTCGCAGTCGGGTCGAGGACGGGAGCAGATGGGCTTGCCTTTGGTGCCCCAGCGGTGCAGCAGCTACGCGGCAGTCATTAAGTAGGGGTTGGGAAGGGCTGGACAGCTGAGAGGCGGGAGCGGGGAGGGGAACTGGATTGGGCCGGTTGCACTGGTCGTGCTGGGGGGGCTGCGGGGGCAGCAGCGGTGGGGAAAAAAGGGCTGAAAAGGAAAGAGGAAAAAGGCAAAAAGAGAGAGAAAATTGCAAATAAGGCAGCAAAAGTGCAAGAAAGAGTGGGGTAAAGACATAGAGGACACAGGAGACTGAAAGGGGGAGATGAGGGTAAAAAATGAGTGAAAGATGGAGGAAAGACACAGAAAGAGAGTGAAGGGGGAGCTTGAAATGAGGAGAAAACGACAGAAAATGGAGGGGGAGATAGAAGTGAGGGAAAAAACAAGTGAAAAAGGAGAGAAAATGTGGAGCAAGAGAATGGAGACAGAGGTCCACTGGACCACCAGGGATGAGGTGCAGGTGAAACCTGCGGGTGGAGGAGGGCCTTGAGCACCAACACTCAAGAGTGCAGGGGCTCGGGGGAAGGCCTCACTCAATGGTGGAGCTACGAGGGAGGGAGAGCAATTTCACTGACAATGAGTCTTGCTCGCCTGCCCCCACAGCAGTCGCCATTAAGTAGCAGTCGGGAAGGGCTGGAAACCTGGGAGGTGGGGAGGGGAGCTGGATAGGGCCGGTCGCACTGGTCGTGCTGGGGGGGAGGGGCCGGGGGGGAGCTGTGGCGGTGAAAAATGACCTGAAAAAGGCAAAATGAAAAAGACAAAAAGAGAGAGAAAAGTGCAAATAAGGCAGCAAAAGTGCAAGAAAGAGTGAAGGAAAGACACAGAGGGCATAGGAGAGTGAAGGGAGAAGATTGAGTTGAGGGTAAAAAACGAGTGAAATACGGAGGGAAGACACAGAAGGAGAGTGAAGGGGGAGCTTGAAATGAGGGGAAAACGACAGAAAATGGAGGAAAGACCCAGAAGGAGAGTAAAGGGGGAGATAGAAGTGAGGGAAAAAAGGAGTGAACAAGGAGAGAAAAAGCGGAGCAAGAGAATGGAGACAGAGGTCCACTGGAGCACCAGGGATGAGGTGCAGGTGAAACCTGCGAGTGGAGGAGGGCCTCGAAGACCAACACACCAACACACCAACAAACTGTAGGACTATAAATTAACGCAGACTTAAATAGAGGTGGTGGGGGGATCGTTCAAGTAGTGAAACAGGAAGGGGTTGGAGGACGGGTAAAAAAACAGCAAGCGATGCAGGAAAGTAGACAGCATATGTTCTATTCTATTTCACCAGGAGATCTCTGCCTCATTGGCGCAGATGTAATTTTGGAAAAGTTGAACGGAAAGTAGAAATGTTTATTACACTTTAAAAAATTATAAAAATATTGTATGTTATAAATGAATGTCAATTGATATTTTTATATATATTTTACTGTAGAACAAAATGAATAACTGAATTTGAAGTGAATTTAAAATGCAATTATTCTGAACATATTCAATTGAATAAAAATAATTTTCCTGAAGTATAAACTAAGAAAAACCATACTTAAATACAATAAGTGTATATTTTCTATGCAAATACTGAGATTGAAAAGTTCTCATATAGTGCTATCTACAAATTATATATGACACCGATTTATAAAGTGAAGATATTTAATTCCATATGTTAAAATTCTGAGACTTTATACATTGTTGAAGAAAGTATAATGCAATGGCGATTCATTTACAGATGGTTCTACTTGCAGTATGATTGTAAACATTGTTTTAATGGTAAACATATTTGGCAAATTTCAGGAATGTTTGTAAATGCCTTACTATGGTTTAATGTATAGAGGTGAAGCCGCTGACATAAATTCTACATCAGAAGAGGAATTTAACAAATACATCTTATTAAAGTGTATAATCAACACATTATTTTTAAAATTGTATTCAAGGTTGAATAACTAGCTGATCGCAGTAATGTCTACAGAACTATATTATTTCGCTTCTCCTATTGACACCTAAAACAGATTATATTGTCTACTAAGTGTGGGTGATTTCACAGATAATGTTATTGTCTGGCATGTTACGAAAGGTTAATCCTAGTAGCACTACAGAAGAAATAGAAAATCTGATCTAGGTGCAAGTTGCTAAATACTTTCTGGGTAAAAAAGTACGCAGAAAACTTTCATATACACAGGATGACCTAATCAATGATGTCATAAGTGTTGTAATTTAACATGCTATGAGTGATGTAATATGCGAGTTTATAGGGGGTGCATGTCCGGGGTTGGCTCAGGTATCAAAGGGGGAAATAATTAGTACCAAAGCGTTCCTCTCTGCAGAAGTGAATACGTTAGCACCAGCATAGCAGCCAAATAATTATGAGACAAACGTTCGGGACACACCATTGTACACTTGTTAAAATATACATTATTGTCAACACTGAATTTGAAGATGGCAGGTCTCTCCTCAGAATTGCTAAAAAAAGAGGGCAAACAGTATCTGAATAGCAGCTCTCCCAGGAAGTAAATATACATCATCATTACAAGACCATTAAAGACAATTATGTAATGGTTAGCTGGCCTTGATGCTTTTAATACTCAATGGCAAGATATTTCCGTACCGTTAATTTAATAGGCACAACAAATCAGTTAAGTTGCAAAAAACATGCAAGCAAGGATCAGAAGGCCTATCTCTACCCTCAGCTAAGCAGAGTTAACCAGCTAAGGGGGAGAAGATAATATGCTGTGGACAAAATAACAGGAGGAGCAAGGGAGGACGCCAAAGGTGATGACAAGGCAGGACAAAATAGCATTTCAATAACTTTTTGAAACGGTAAAGCAAGCAAATTAGATGGGCGCAAGAAAACAGCAAATGGTTCCCTCCTTAAGGTCACACAGCTCCTGCTCTACGTCTCTAAGCACATGTTGCAAGGAGAACCTCAGCTGACCTCACCAAATTGCCTTCTAAATAGCCGGGCCTATCAGTAGTCCCATAAGCAAATGGCCAGTTACCAAGGGAGATGTGCAATCCCCATCATCAAATGCATTCAATTATTCACTGACAGCTGTTGTGAGGTGCTATTGATGGATGTGGTATGGTACACTTCTTCCTTTTCATTGCTTGAGTCTTTAAAATGTTATGATGTGATATATATTTTGACTTTCCTTGTTTTCAGTTTCTATTTTTGGTAAATTCTGGTGGGGGGTTTTCAGTTTTTTCAATATCTTTTAAAAAAAAGTGGTTATCAGTGGTTACACATTTCCGCACCATTAAAAAGAATAGAAACAGTGTTTTCCCTGTGTTTATGGAATGTTTTGCTTTTATCATAGCTTGCTTTCTGCACTAATTGTGCATGTGTATAGACAGTATGCGTACAGGGTATATGAGGTCCTGAATATATTTTTACAAATCAAACTTACTGTAGTACACCATACAAGGCTTATTTAGTGTGTCTTTGGTCTTGCGTGCTCGCTCGCTCTTTCCTTGCCATGTAAACGTTTATCTTTGAAAAAGCCCTCTCAGCACTGGCACTTGAGACTGGCAATGTCAAAACAGCCGGTGCACAATTTGCGAACTCTGGCCAATGACATAGTTTTCCATGTCAATACTGGTGCGCATGAGGTTTGCGATTCTTAGGGACAGGTTCTGCAACATATGCGCCCTCAGTAATTGAAGCAGTCAAAAATGAAGCAGTACTATTCAAAGTTTGGAGAAAATTCCCCTTCATGGAAGGGATCAAGAACATGTGCAGGGTACCTCAGTGAGGCTTCATAGACTTCAAATGCCTTGGTTGGGGGTGGGACATTTCTAATCATCACTGCAAGCCATTTCTCATGCACTGTTTCTGCATTGCTCCTCAACATTTCAATGCTTACCAAGTGGCAAGAATTCTAAAATGTAACATGTTGCAGTGCCAAAGTCACTAAAAGTGTTGTCCAGCCTACTCTCAAGGAGATGTTTCACATCTACACCAATTACGCTGAAAGATTGGTAGATAAGGGTGTTTTCAGACAATAGTTTTTGATTATGTCCACTACAGCAGTCATGTTTTCCTGAAAAAATCTAAGAATGCAGTACAGTGTACAACACTATTAATATGCGACCAAAGTTCCTCACATTTCTTGCATTTGGCATCATCACTAAACAAAACTTCAGTGGACAGTCGCCACATGGATAATGTAGCATTCACAGCCTTTAGGACTGAGAACCACCAGCTAAACGATACAGTTGGGATGGCTCTTTCTTTGATGCTACACTAAGCACAAAATGAGAAATATTTTAGTTCCTGTGCATACCAAAACATTGTACCAGAATGGCCTTCAAAGTCAATAGCATTCTTCATTAACTCTGAAGATTGTAAAGAGGCTTTCAGCATATCATCTAGCAAGTGGCAAGGATCTCTTACAGTGAAGCACTTAAGCCCAGGTATCGATTTTGACAGGCCACCCGTCACACAACTTTTTTATTATATGTTGCTGAATTACTATAAATACAAACAATATTACTCCAATCTTTGTTGAACTTGGTAAGAACGTTTTGCTTGCAGCATTCCAAGTGACACTGCCGTCTATGTTTTCCAAACCTCTGGTGTCATGTTTTCACCACTATCTCAAATGGTTGGTGACAGCACTCTTTTCACATTTACCTGTCACTACAACATACAATGAATGTTAAATGCCAGGGGTTTTCGCCAATTCACCTACTATCTATACGGACTCGCTGGAAAAGGGGACTGATGTATCAAAGGCTTTAACCAATTCTCTGTCTGTGTGTAAATGTGATGCTACATATTGGAAAAGATTCTTATGAAACCAGCCATTTTACCTATCAGTGAAAGAATCAAACGTAGCCAAAATATAAAATATGATTTGGATATTTCGGGATTCTCTACAACTGATAAATTAATTAAATGATGTTAACCCAGTCTTTCTTGCTGCTGCCTTGTATAACAAAGTTACATTGTATTGACCCATTCAGAAAGAAAGAAAAATTACTCTTTCACTCACCTTTTCCTTTATTTGAATGGCATTTAGTTTGTGGTTGCGAATGTGTTTTTTCAGTGTTTATATGTTTTCACCCTGGTGAGTGCTATTTTGCTTTTGGTGGGCTTTTATCCGTTATTATAAGTTTAAACCTAAACCGGGACAGCATATGTATATTTCAGGGCACTGGCTCATTGTGCTTTTCTTCTGGCTGGTCAAAACTCAGTGTTTGCTCCACTAATCAAAGATTATTACCTCAAGGGGCATGTTGTACTATAATCTATCAAATCAGACTAGCTCCAGTGAGTATCAGGGATGATTTACAGAACTGTCTTACAGATCTTTGTTTGGAGGGTATAATTGAACCACAAGAATCATTTGAATTGTTTTCCTCTGTGGTTCTTAACAGGGGAAAGTAAAGGGATCTTCATTTGTCTGTTGACCTTCGGTATTAAACAGGTACATTATAGTGGAATGTGATCCACTACCACATATTCACAATGTGGTAAGAAATGTGGGTAAATCCCTTTGAATTTAATTTCACACAAACTTTCCAACTGTATAACACCTTTTTGGTCTTTTAAATACCTATGTTTTCCATGTTGCTTAGCCTTGCAGCTAGCGTGTTTCAGCGTGTAATTGGCATCAGTTAAGCAACATAACACACGTACAGGCCTTCCAGAATAACATTATAATTTTTACTAAAGATCCTGATGAACATCTTAACATTTGCAAAAAGTCTATTATACATTGAGATATCATATATGGCGGGGAGGTATGGTAAATGCAAACTTGTCTCAGATGAGGTAGAATATCTTGGACATACCGTAGGTTCAAGAAAAGATCCAAACACACTACAGCCCCAATACAGCTATTTAGGAACCACCTACACCAAAGGACAAATATGAATTGAAATCTTTTTAGGACTCCTCAATATCATATGGTTTTTGTACAACCCTTACTTATTCTTTTTTTAAAGGGAGCATATTTGAGTGGTCACACAATTTGAACAAGTTGTTTGAAAAGGTGAAGGCCATGGGAAAAGAAGCACCCCAACTACATTCTTTTTTCAGTGGTGAGAAATGTGTTATCAGTGTTGATGCTAGCTTATCTGGTTTAGATGTATTTCTGTGTCAGTACATTGAGAATAAAGAACACACCATTGCCTTTGCTTCAAGGATTCCAAAAGAATCAAAAGAATATTGTAGTGCAACTGAGCATGAATAGTTGACCTGTGCGTGGGCAGTTCAGAAGTTTAAGAATTGCATTTGCTGCACTAGCTTTCACAAATAGTCTGACCAAAACCCTTGGTCCATTTACCTGATAGTTATGAGAAGGGCAAGGCTTCTGCAAAACTTATGAGTCTAGTTTCAAAACTTTGAGAAAATATCCTTACTATATAATACATACTTGAGCAAAACCTCAGAGCTGATTGCTTATCATGTATTTGTTACCTGAGGAATACCCCAGTGAAAGCTTTGATGCTCGTAAATGTGTAGTGGCAGAAGATGTCTTACCAGATTGCAAGGTGTTTTGCAGGAAAGGAGTGGCTTGGAATACAGAGAAATTTCATGTGCTTCAGAATCATCAAAGAAGGCTGGCCTAAAGACAGGGGTTTAGATAGTGGTCTTCAGGTCTTTGCACATGTAGTTTCTGAGCTAACTGTACTAGACAATCTGTTTATGAGAGATTTTCTTGTAGCACTTCTAACCCACTTCAGAGAACAGCTGATTCATACACCTCATGAGTGTCATTTTGGGATGTCAGCCATGTGCAAAAAGCTGAAATTGTACCACTGTGGCCATCGAAAGATGCTCAAATTGCGCACATGGTTAATGAATGCAGCGAGTGCTTACTATTTGATAAGCACCAGAAGGTGATTGAGAAACTGCTATAACCTGCGTTATTGCTAGATGGCCTGTGGGAAAAATTGGATATGGATTTGTCTGGACCATGCAGTCTACTATTAAGCCTGGACAAAATTTTAATTACGCCTACATAATTCAAATAATTTGTAGAATTTTGCATCATGCTGATTTTACAAAATTCCCAAAATTACACCATTTTGCCACTTGTAGAATTACATGCCATTCCTTGGAAAACTTTCCAACAAAAGCACCACGATTAGTAAATGTTTACTGCAAACACGTACAAATGTTGTTTACAGTTGGTATTTAAATGCATCCTTATGTCAAAAAATTATATGAGGGCACATTTCTCACTAAAACATAGTGTCAGATTTGCATTTCGCATAATTACATATCATTTTTGGCAACTTTGTCAAAATGTTGCGTATATACAAAAAAAGTGCAAAAAAACAATGGATTTAGGCCCAGATCCTTGTACTGGGGTGAATGTATGACATTGTTCTACATTCTGTCCATCAACTGTGTTTTTTGCAATTTTCACCCCGAAGGCTGATAGCCAGAAACCGGTCCTTGGATGCTTTGATTCCGGTCTGGGAAAGACATGGCTTGGTAGTTCGGACTGGACTGTTCCCATGAGGCACAGGGTCAGAGCTGATTTGCATATAGCCAGTGTCTAACCCAGGGTGGTGTGGAGTGCAAAAAAACGATGGATTTAGGCCCAGATCCGCTGCCCCTCATAACGCTATCACACCCCGCATTGTTACCGCGGCCTGCTTTGCCCAATTAGCATATCTAGCGCTGCTCAACTCACACTGCGCATTGTCCTGTAACCATTGGTGTATCGTTTATTATTTGTGACCGATTGTGCCTTTGTTTGTGCCCCAGTGTCGCCCTGTTTCGAATCCTAACTGGTGCAGCCATTTTGTTTGTTGTGGTGATTCCCAGCCCTTAGCTCCACCCCGCTTCCCGCCTCCCAGCTGATCCTCCCTCGCCCCTCCCCCCCTCTCTCCACATATGACAGATGCCTCTCCGCGCAGCGGTCACCTGCAGCGGACGCGCCCCATGCGCGCCGAAGGTGCACCAAAGGTAAGCCCGTCTACGCCCGTCCGCGCCTGGACCGCGCCCAGAGCCAGACCCCCTGGCCCTCGCAAACCCCACTCCACTCTCATAACGTATGCCCCCTCCACCATTCTAGCCCTGAACCCCGGACGCACACCGCAATGCTACGAAGCTGGCCCGGGACGTACCCACGGTCCCTTCACCTGCCACTCCTGCAAATATACCTGCATCAAGACCCATACCACATCCACTAACACCAAAAACAGCTCAAACTCTTATCACCTGAAGTGCATCCTGCTAAACACCCGCTCGATCCACAGACACGCCACTGAACTCTGGGATCTACTAGACACTACATCACTGGACATCGCCTTCCTTACTGAAACATGGATGAACGCGTCATCAACACCCGACATCGCCATAGCCGTCCCGGACAACTACAAAATTATCCGAAAAGACCGCGCCATCCAAACAGGAGGAGGCATCGCCATCGTCCATAAGAACACCATCAAAATCACGACCAACTCTGACGATAACCTCACAACCGCCGAACACCTCCACTTCCAGATCCACACCGACCCCAGGACCACACTCAGAGGCACCCTCATCTACAGACCACCAGGAACCCGTAAACAATTCAGCGAAGACATCACTGACTTCATCAGTCCACATGCCCTCGCATCCGAGAACTACATCCTACTAGGAGACCTCAACTTCCATCTGGAAAAGAATAACAACAGCAACACCACCACCCTTCTTGACAACCTGGCCAATATCGGCCTTAAACAACTTGTTGACACCTCCACCCACATAGCCGGACATACGCTCGACCCAATCTTCTCCTCCAGCACACATATCTCCTTCAATCACACCACAGCTCTCCATTGGACGGACCACAGTTGTGTTCACTTCAGCTACAAAACAACCTCGACCCACAACCCCCCACAACCTATTCCCCGAAGGAAATGGAACAAAATAACCTCCGACCAACTCCTCACATCGCTCAACCAAAACCCACCCTCCCTCTCATCAGACCCAAACGAAGCGGCCATCAAACTCAAACAATGGATCACTCACAGCGCTGACGAATTAGCACCCTTGAAAAACCATCGCACCAAACAAGACAGCAAAAAGGCCCCCTGGTTCAACGATGACCTCAGGAAATCCAAGAGGTTATGCCGTACTCTCGAGAAAATATGGAGAAAAAACCCAACCACCAACAACATGTCCACCCTCAAGGCAGCCACCCGCAAGCACCACCAGCTGATTCGATCCACCAAGAAATCTGCATTCAAGAATCGACTCGACAACAACGCCCATAACAGCAAGGAACTATTCAACATCGTCAAAGAATTCACCAACCCCACAGCAGCCTCAAACGACATCACTCCCTCCCAAAACCTCTGCGACTCGTTATCCTCCTTCTTCTACAACAAAATTGCAGACATACATAAAAGTTTCGGAAACAGCTCCAACGAACAACACTCTACAACCCCCTCAGAACTTAAACAGCTCTCTAACAACCTCAGCACCTGGAACCCAATTTCCTCCGAAGACACCATCCGCCTGATGAACTCCATCCATTCTGGCTCGCCATCCGACCCATGCCCCCACCACATCTTCAACAAAGCTAACTCCATCATCGCACCCCATCTCCGTGATGTCATCAACTGCTCCTTCTACTCGGCTACCTTCCCAGAAAGCTGGAAACATGCTGAAGTCAGCGCCTTCCTGAAGAAACCAACCGCAGACCCCTCCGAACTTAAAAATTACCGCCCCATATCCCTCCTCCCATCCCCGGCCAAAGTAATTGAGAACGCCGTCAATAGCCAACTCGTCGCCTTCCTCGAATCCAACAACTCCCTCGATCCCTCACAGTCCGGCTTTCGAGCCAAACACAGCACCGAAACCGCCCTCATCGCAGCAACAGACGACATCCGAACACTACTGGACAACGGAGAAACAGTGGCCCTCATTCTACTCGACCTCTCCGCCGCCTTCGACACGGTATGCCACAGCACCCTCATACAACGTCTCAACAACATCGGCATACAAGGAAAAGCCTCGGACTGGATCATCTCGTTCCTAGCGGGGAGAACTCAGAAAGTCCGACTTCCCCCGTTCAGATCAGAGGCAACAGAAGTCATCTGCGGTGTACCACAAGGATCATCACTCAGTCCCACCCTCTTCAACGTCTACATGAGTCCACTCGCTTCCATCGCACGTCAACACAACCTCAACATCATCTCCTACGCTGACGACACCCAGATAATCCTTTCCCTCACTAAAGACCCCAACACCACCAAAACCAACCTTCACGAAGGCATGAAAGAAGTAGCTGTCTGGATGAAAGAGAGCCGCCTAAAACTCAACTCAGACAAAACGGAAGTGCTCATCCTAGGATCATCCCCCTCTGCCTGGGACAACTCATGGTGGCCTGCGGACCTGGGCTCAGCACCCATACCCACAGACCACGCACGTAACCTTGGCTTCATCCTAGACTCCTCACTCTCGATGACCAAACAAGTCAACGCCGTCTCATCCTCCTGCTTCAACATACTTCGTATGCTCAAAAAATCTTCCATTGGATCCCCACCGAAACAAGAAAGACGGTCACCCACGCACTGGTTACGAGTCGACTAGACTACGGAAATACCCTATACGCCGGAATTACAGCCAAATTACAGAAAAACTCCAACGCATCCAAAACACATCAGCAAGACTTATTCTGGACATCCCTTGCCAAGATCACATGACCGGCCACCTGAAACACCTCCACTGGCTTCCCGTCAACAAGAGAATTACATTCCGTCTCCTCACCCACGCACACAAGGCTCTCTACAAACTAGTACCTGCATGCTTCAACACTCGACTATCCTTCTACACACCCACCCGCCAACTAAGATCCTCCAATCAAGGCCTCGCCGCAGTTCCGCGTATCCAAAGATCCACCATGGGAGGTAGATCCTTCTCCTAACTGGCGCCAAGACCTGGAACTCACTCCCACTCACCTCCGCCTTACACAAAACCACATCCCCTTCAGAAAATAACTCAAAACGTGGCTATTCGATAGATAATAATCCCCCTCCCCAAGCACCTTGAGACCCTCTGGGTGAGTAGTGCGCTATATAAATACTTGAACTTGAACTTGAACTTGAATTTCTGGACACCATTGAGGATCTAAAAGGTTAGATTTGTTAAAAAAACATCGTTTTATAGTGCTAATGTCTTGTGGTCCCAGATTTACCTCCATGGAGACTGCCGCATGATCTGAAAAAGCGTTTGGTAGATGAACATAGTTACCTAGCTTTAGCTCATGGGAGGTTAAAAAAAAATCCAATCTTGAGGCGGAATTATACTTTGCCGAGAAACATGAATATTCTCGTTTGAGTGGATTGTTAACTCGCCAATGATCCATGATATCAAGATCTAGTTTGCAACTTTGAATCGCCAAGATGGATTGAGGTTTATTCTGACGGCGGTCCTTTTTAGATGAGTCCAATACAGCATTTTGCAAAAGATTAATATCACCTCCCCATACTATTAACCCGGGAAGGCCAGTTATAGTGTTTTTCAACTGTAAGATTGGTTGGAAATCATCTAAAATGGGAGCATATAATGTAGCAAGAATTATATTTACATTATGTAGTTTACCATGGGCAACTGCCCATCTACCACTGGGGTCTGTGGCTGTGCCTGCCAGAATAAAACCTAAATGTTTTCCTATCAGTATACATACTCCTCTCTGTGACAGTCCAGCTGAGGAGGATATCGTATGGCCAGCCCAATTCTTAAATAATTTATCTGCATCAGCCTGGTCTCTATGATGTGTCTCTTGTAAATAAATAATATCAGGATTTAAGTTTTTTAACCAACATTCAATAGCGTTTTTTTTCCGGACGTTGTTTAAACCATTTGAATTAAAAGAGACAAACTTCAGCATGCTATTTCTTTTTTTCTTATAAAGGCCATGGTTAAGAAACATGCTAGAGAGCAGATATAATGAGTAAGTATGCTAAAAAGGTTGCTTAACATTACAATAATATAGTAAACATCAAAAGACCCTCTCTTTGTGCAAATAGGCAAAATAATCAAGAGCTCTTTATAGGTCAATGGGTGAGTGCTCAATGCAAATGTAGTAACGGAAAATGTAGGTAGCAGCAGACCCTTACTTTGTGCAAAATAGGCAAATAAAGAGCACAGTACAGTAATATGAGAAATACCAAAGAGTCCCTTTTGTGAAAATAAGCAAATATATATATATATATATATATATATATATATATATAAAAAAGCGCTTTGTACATCAATAAATAAATACTTAGTACAGATCTGCTATCAGCGAGTATAGAAAACAGCAAAACCCTTACTTTATGCAAAATAGGCAAATAAACAGAGCAAGTATTAATGGCAGCAAGCCCTTCCTTTGTGCATTGCATTCCGCTTTGTACATCAGTAAATGAATACTTAGTACACATAAAATAGCAGCAAATCTAGATAGCAGCAAGTCCTTACTTTGTGCAAAATAGGCAAATAACAAGTGCAAATGTATAATAGCAGCAAACCCTTTCTTTGTGCAAACTAGGCAAATAAGCAGTATATGTATTAAAGCCATGTTAAGGTCAGATGATCTTGTCTATACCGTATCTGAGCTAATCTTGATAATAGAACCAACAATTCTTCAATATATGAACTCTCCTTTTTTCCCCTGCAACACCTCCCTTCACCACCCCAACTCCCCCAACCCCCCCCCCCCGAGAGTGGACGGAACCTCCCCGTGTTCCACTTCCGTCCTTCTCTTTGGTTTCTTCTTTTTGGATGCCATTTCATTGCATCCTTGTGTGCTTCCTGCCGTCGCCATAGCCCCGCCTTGCAGATCAAAACAGGGATCGGCTATGCTCCGAAATAAACTAGAAAATGTGAAACAGAATGGAAATCAACTATGAGCTACACTCCTAGGCCTTCTAGAAAAGTCTGGGCTTCGTGTACAATTGAAAAGATAAAGAACTTCCCTTTGGCCAGTACTTTGAGTTTTGACTGCTGCACGATCATAGCTTGGGCTCCCTTGCTTTTGAAAGGGTCGATCATCTTAACAAAGTCTCTACGTCTGTGAGCAGAAACTGCCGACATATCTGAAAAGATTCTAAAGTTATTTACACCTTCCGCGTTGAATGACTTCTTAGAATATGCAGTGTTTAAGATTCTTTCCTTCACCCTGAAATCAGAAAAATTAAGCAAAATCGTACACGGATATTTCATATTGTTGGGTTTATATGCCGGGACTCTGTGTGCTCTTGTAATTGTCAAATCCCCTTGGAGCTCGGGTATGGCTTTTTTCAAGAGGGACTCTGACCACTTGACTACATCCTTATCTTCCAGTCCCTCTGGAATGTCTACTAGGCGTAGATTTGACCTCCTATTATAATTTTCAAGGTCCTGCAGTTTTTCTACTAGCTGGGCTCTTTCTCTGTTGGCTACCAGCAGGTCTTTCTGTATTGCTGATAGCGAATCCTCCAGGGATGAAATCCTGGTTTCAGCTTCAGTGACCTTTAATGGAAGGCTCCCAAAGCATTCTTCCATTTTTGTAAGCCTGTTGTGCAGGTGTGAGATCTCCTGGGCCTGGGAATGTTTAAAATCTCTTAGCTCCTGGAGAATGGTTCCGAGCAAAATTTCAATGGAGTTTGTTTTTGTAGTGTTTGGAAGGGAAAATAGCCCATTCTCTTGAGATGCTTGAGATGTCTGTAGGCTTAACTCTTGACTGGGAGATTCCATAGTGCGCTTGTGGCCCAGGCTCGGGCTTGGGCTTGTACTATTGATCAGAGCCGATGCTATAGGTCCCATGGGAGTCACAGATATGATTTCTTCAAGGTCCTGGTCAGCCCCTACCGATAACGCTGCCTCTGGCAGCTCAGGTGTGATACAGCTAGTCGACACCCCTCCGGCACTCAAAGCCTCTTGTGCCAGCATGTCACTCTTCCCATCCTGATTTATCCCCCCCGCATGGGGGTGCTCGAGAGTTGCCCCTGTTGCCTCTGTTGCCCCTTTTGGAGGAGGGGTTTTGAGAAAAGGGGGTACTGCTTTAGCTGGTTCCCATGGGCTAGGGATGGTTTATTTGGCGTAGTATCCACCTGGCCCATCTTGGCTCCCTTGTTATTCTTCTCCGTCTCTACATTGCCTTTTCTCGCCTTTCTCAACTCTCTCGCCCTTCTCAGTTTTCCCAACGCCTTTCTCAGTGGTCAAGATTGTGCTAGTGTCTGAGAGAGGATGGACGGCTGACGTGAACCACACATGCCGCCGTAGTGCTTCCTGACGTGCCGAGGCTCCGCCCACGAAGCTATGCGGAGCGAGACGCTGTTGCTCTGCATGGCGGTTACCGCTAAACGGCTGCTCTGTTGACCGCCACCTTTGAGCTGGGCCTTTTAGGTCTTCTGGATAACGGGTGAAGCAAGCGCCAAGCAAGCAGGCCTCGAGTTATTTCAAATGCAGAGTGGGCATTGCCGGTTTCCATTGCCGATGTCGGAGTTGGAGACAGGACGGGACGCCTGCGCAAGCTAGTGGAGGTTCACGAGGTACTGGGGGGGGGTGATCGCTGGGCTGCCTGCTGTGTCTGCCGTAATTGCCGTGCTTTGCCTCCTGGTTTTATGTAGGAGCAGCGTGAGTGAACTTTAAATACATTTGGAGTACCCTCTGTTGCCTCGCTACCTGCCCTGCATATCCTAATTCATTCGTGCTCCTCCACCTGCAGACTGCTTATCCGCACCATGAGCGTGCTTTACTGTGCTTCTATGGTGAGACTACTGTGAGACTACTACTGTACCCCTCGGCTTCACCTCTGTTCCACCACTTGCTCCACCGGTTGCTCCATTCTCCACTCTCCGCACTGCCTGCTCTAGTTCTAATCTGCGAGTGCGACACAAGCACGGTGCGGTGCTCCTCTAACGCGGTTTGGTGTTGAATGTTGGTATGGTGGATTGGTCACCCCCCGCCGTCGCCTATGTGTCTTCAACCGTTTGAAAGCCTTTAAAACCACTAAGCAACCGCCGAGTCATTCACATTCACAGAGCAGATCCATTCAAACGAAGGTGAAGATGTACAACTACACGGATGACATGCAGTTGATCTTTTCAATTGATGAGACTGAGGACTACAAGGCATTGTTCCAAAACACTATGTATTCATCAAGAATGGATGAACGACCACCACCTTAAATTGAACTCTGACAAAACAGTGATAGTTATTTGTAACAATAGACTAAACCATTGGACCCCAACTTACTGACCCGGCTATATTAGGAGCCGCAGCAACCCTAAAGAGTCTTGGCATCCATTTTGACGCTAACCTTTCTATGCAATCCCAGATAAGCATAGTTATGTCATCCTGCTTTTATCAGCTGAGGAACTTCAAAAAGAAAAGGAGATTTTTCACCAGGGAGGCAAGCACGGTAATCATTATGGCCATGATACTATCAAGGATTGGCATTTACCTAGGTCGCCCCATCAGCCAAACATAGAAGCTTCTGCTGATAATAACTCAAGCTGCCAGAATCATCCACCAACAACCCAGGCATTGTCACACAAAGCCACTGATGAAGAAGTTCCATTGGCTTCCCGCAACACAGCGGTCCAGTTTTAAGACAGACTGTATTATCTTTAAAGTAATCAATGACATGGGCCCGACATTTATCTCCACATAGATCCATCCTTACGTCCCAAAACAGAATCTCAGATTGGCACAAATGAACCTGTTGACGGTCTCAAGATTTAAGTGCATAGATTTTCTACACTGAGTCCCCATCTTTGGAACTCATTGCCTATTGAGATCAGACAGACGGATTATATGTGTTTGGCTTTTCACTTAGCCTAGTGCTAGATGCAACTCCTGTGGTGGCTCCTGACCCAGCCCCAAGAGACCTTTGGTGAACATGCGCTTAACAAATTCCCTATAACATAACACAAAAGAAACCACCCTTATAGCCACAATGAATGACATAAGGGCCAACATTGATCAAGGCAAATCAGCAGCCCTGATCTTCCTCGACCTGTCAGCCGCTTTTAACACAGTCTCCCACCACCTCCTCATTCAACGACTTCACAACATCAGCATCTGCGACAAAGCCCTCATGTTACTATCTTCTTTTCTTGCTGGCCGATCCCGGACAGTCTGCCTCCCACAGTACAGCTCTGACCCCAAAAGCATCATATGCTGTGCACGCCAGAGATCCTCTCTCAGCCCCACGCTGTTTAAAGTCTACAGAGCTCCACTAGCACCCATCATTCACAGCCACAATCTCAACATCATCTCACATGTTGAGGACACCTAGCTCATACACTCCCTCACCAAAGACTTAGGGACCACTAGAGCAAACGTCCAGAACACCATGATTAATGAAAGCTCAGCATTCGGCTTGTTAGTTTGTCTTCTAGCATACTCTGTGCAATCCTAGACACATTAAATTAGCTCTTTGTGCTTAACTTTCTTTGTCCCAGAACAACATAAATCTCTATTATGTTTGAGCAACAAGTAAAAAATGGACGTGCCATTCACATCAAAGCTTGTAAGATAAATGTAGTGTTTTATTGGGAAAACCTTTGGGCCCTTCAAGTAATGTTTTGGATTGGTGATCTTTCGAAGTCCTCAAGATTCATAGCTCCCAAATAGCTTCAGCTCACATGACCCTTTCACTTAGCTAGCTGTAGGTTGCCTGTTGGGATTTTTGAGCCAGTATTTAAAGTTTTACAACTAGACCAAACATCCACATAAACTATACTGTTAGTTAAAAAACAGAAGTGGATAAATGGGTCACATGTAACAAGACGTTGGACTCTTGATAAGTATGTCTAAAATACTGATATATAAATGTTGTATGCTGTGTTCACTAACTTTAGGGAGGGAATCATATTTATGGTTGCTAGGTTACAGGGAGGATTCTGAGGTGGAATGTAATGCTGGGAGGATGACAGTTGGTCAACCTGCCAATAAAGGCACGCTTATGCTGGTGTTTTGAATAAACTATTGAACAGCTAATGTTAATTGTTTTCCACTTCATAAAAGTGGCAATGAGTATGGGATGCAAGAGGTCATAATCCCTGGAGTGTGAAGCCACAATAGCTGGATTCACTGTGTTTAATGGATGGGCATGCCATCCCTGAAGGTCGCAGCAAAGTTTCAGTGCTTCGCAATGGCAGTTGAGGGGTTTAATCTGGGTCCAAAACAGGGTTGGACAAGATATTAGGAGAAGTCTGAGGTGTGAGATGTAAGAATCATTTTTAGTAGGACCCCAGTATATTGGTTGTGAGCAGCATCACCAGAGAAAGGACCTAGCTGCAACAGGGTGAAGTCGTGAAGCCAGTGGCTAATGCGAGTTGCTACAGCCAGCACGAGAGCCGGACACAGAAAGAAGACGCAAAGCCTACGCCCACATGTGTAGAGTCAGTTAAGGAGGGGGCCCAAAATGGAGGAAGACAAATGCTTTTAGGATGCTCCTGGTATGCAGCCAATTGGGCTGATTCCATATTAATTTGAAATTGCAATAGAGTGCATACCTTGAAAGCCCGTCAGTTGGATGCACACTAATCCGGTTCCTATGCGATCAGGTGAACATGTGGTTCATCGATAGCGGAGTCAGTGCTCGTTCGTAAAACTGGCAATAGAAAGTGGACAAAGAAGCATTCTATCCTGGCAACAAAAAGAAGACTGGGACACGTTAGGAAACAAGGAAGAATAGGAAAATATGCTAGAGCACTTTAACAGTGTGGGAGTAAAAGCGAAGTTTCCGCTCTCAGGTAAGAGACAGGTCAAGGACATTCTTTGACTAAGGTGACTACTTTATTTGTGTTTGTTTATTTTGTTTTGTGACTTTATTAGGATTGAGGGAAATATTATTGGCATAAGGTCTGTGCATGCATCAGCAGCTCTACCTATGTTTTCTGAAGGAACATGGGAATCCTTAATCACATGGGAGGATTTGAGGAAGGCATTTGAGACATAATTTGGAGGCAGGAGTGGGAGATATGCTTGTGGGCAACTAAGAACTGGTGATTTTGAAACAAAACATTGGTGTGGAAGGCAGAAAGGTGTTACAGAAATTGCCCTTTCTGATGCTAATTGGGGTAGAGGGGGAGGAGGTAGTGGGATATGATGAGGATTATGGACATGAGGATGAATATGCATGTGCATTGAGGGGGTTGTATGATATTACAACACAGGCTTTTACCCCGCGTGCCATTACTACGCTGTTTTTACAACGCAAGTCATTACAACGACTTGCACTGTAAGCACTGGACAGTGGAATAGTTTAATTTTCCATTCCAACTCCAGCCCACGTTACAGTAGGAAAGGTGTTGGAATAGAAAATTAAACTATTCCTTTTCCAACAGCTCCCTCCAGCAAAAGTCAGTGAAACGACTTGCGTTATAAAAGCAGCGTTTTAATGGCAGCGCGTGGTAATGCCCGCGTTGTGATGGCTGCTCACCATTGAGGGTATTAGAGGAGAATTATGGAAGGAAAACTAATATTGGTGTCAGAGACATCAACTTTTCTCTTGAGCTCCAATAATAGGGGCCCAATAGAACAGTACGTAGCTGTTTCAAGAAACGTATCGGTTTCTTGTAAGTTTAAAGGACTTCAGAAGGAAAATATCATTAGCATTATGGAGTCAATTGAAAGATGAATTAGATTGGTTGTGAGAGATGGGGGTTATAGAGTCTATTGAGGCCTCAGAATGTCCTAATCCTGGTTTCCTGTCTTGGAAAATGAATGGAAAAGTATGCATTTGTGTGGACATTAGAGACTTGAATGAGAACATCTGGAATAATCAGCATCCTTTAACACACAATAATGAAATGTCGATGTCAGGTAGAGGTGCTAAGTGTTTTTCAATGATAGATATGTCTAGTGGTTATCGTCAGGTGCATTTACATCTAGATTCAAAACACTTAACTTTGTTCATCACACCTAAGGGTGCTTTTCAATTTTTATGTATGCCCTTGGGGCGAGCCTCTGTAGTATTTGAAAGAGAAATGCAGGGGGTATTATCTCAACTGTTGAATGTTTTATTTTTCCAAGATGCCATACTGGTATAGGGCACAGATCATTATGTGATGTTGCAAAGTGTTTGGGAAAGATTGCAGGATGCAAATGTCTCTGTACACCTGTGCATAAGGAACAGCTACATTCTTTCGTGGATTTGGGGGAGTACTACTCCAAATTTGTAGGACATTTCTCTGATTAAGTGAATCTTTTGCAATCCTTGATGACATAAATAGAATGTCAAAGGTCGGAGGAGTGTCAACAGACATTTGAAAATGTGAAAAAAGAATTTCAGAAGCTGCGGTGTTTAAACTTTTTGATTAACATTTTATAGTAATGGACACCAGTGCTTATGGTCTAGGTGCCAAGGTAATGCAAGGGAGCGGGGGAGTGAAATTGTGGTAGAATTTGCATCTTGTACATTGAAAAGAGTACAGAGTACATACTCCACAACAACAAAAAGAAATGTTTGCTTGGTGTTGGGGAGTACATCTCTTCTGAACATTCATATTGGGTAAACATTTTGAGTTACGTACAAACCATAAACCTCTAATTTACATTTTAACAACACAGGGGGCATGAAAAGCAAAACCCTGCCGCATGGTGACCCTCAATCCGTCTTTACCATTGAACAATTGGCCCCCATGACAGATGAAGGACTAGACTATGTTGGAGACCTTTTTCTGTATAAATCTCTAGTCTCCTTTGATGGCCTGGTAGAGGACTGTGGTCTACCCCCAGGTCAGTTCTGGCATTATGAGGCCCTAACCTGAGCTTTAGCACAGTTGTGGGAGGTGGGTAGAAGCAAACCTGAGACGCATCCGGCGTTACATGCTTTGTTCACGCTTGGAACAGTGAGACACCTGGTGAAATGGTTCTATGTGGCTCTCCAGGAGGCCTCATAGCGCCCTCTGACCATATTACGCACCAAATGGGATGAGCTTGGGGGTAAGGTGTTAACAGATGCGGAATGGCGACGGGTCTTGCATTATCTGAAGAAAATATCTCGAAAATCCCACCTTAAATATATACAGTTCAATTACACTCATATGGCCTACATGACCCCGCATCGACTTAATGTGGCATACGGAGGGGAGGTCCGTTCTTGCCCAAGATGCTCCTATCCGGACGCGGATTTCGGACATATGATTTGGGAGTGTGGAGTCCTGCGAACCCTTCTGGGAGACGGTGCTGGGTAGGCTGGCAGAGGTGCTAGGCAGGGATTTACCTCTCACTTTGCTGACTTGCATCTCGGGCCTCTTTCCTAGACTGCCAAAACGTAAGGTAGGGAACATGCTTATAGAGCTGGCGTTGGGATTAGCGAAACGCCATATTGCAATGGAATGGAAATTTGCCAGGGGACCACAATTTGCAACCTGGAGCAGAGATGTGATTGAGTGGGGCAGGGCGGAGGGTAGAGCACTCGCCTGGGAGGAATCTAAGGACCTGAGAAAGCTCCCCATGGCAGGTCAATGGAGAGAAGTGCTGGCGTCCTGGGGGAATCCAGGAGGACAAGAGGTGAGGGAATTGGGTTCTTGCCCCCAATCGGATTTGGGTCCCCCGACGGTGGCGATCTAGACTACACCACTTACTGCTATTTGAGAAGGCCTGAAGTCTTGAGGGGGCAGTGTGCCTGGTTATTGTGTAGGAGAGGACTCACACAGTTCTTGTAATATGGAGGGGGCAACTTAACTGATAGCTATGGGTCCATCCCCTAAGTGTTACCTTACTTGCTTTCCGCTGCAACCTTTCCTCACCAAATACGAGCATGACATGTATGATAGGCTTTCCCCTCTGCAGAAGGTCTTTTTTTTTTCTTTTTGTTACAAGTTCGCCAGTTGGGTCATTTGTTTTGGAGTCATTCTATGTTGTTATTATTTGGTATCATTTTCAAATGTTTGAAGTGAAACTTTGTGCATCTAATATCATTTGAACACCCTGAATTCTTGGTGGTGAACCCCACAGTGTTTTTTGTAACGTACTATATATTATGGTTCATGTACTGTGATTTATAGCTAGCGTTGTGCGCTGTGAATATTTTCAAATTCCTGTATAGGACTGTCTTGAATTTGCATTTTACATGAGACCTGTGTTCCACAAATTGAAAATACCAATAAAGATACTTAAAAATAAACATCTTGTGTTATGGATTTCCACTTCATAAAAATAAATATGCAATTTGCAGCTGCTTACTACATCAATTCATAGCTAAGCCAATAATTACACAGGTAACCAACACCCCGAGAGATAAAGCTACAGGGCCTTTTTTATGACGGCCTTGCAACACTTTTGCGCCACTGTTGCATCACTTTTTGTGACACAGTGGTGGTGTAAACAATGTGCCATTTGCACCATATTTACAAGGTGGTGCACCTAGGCATATGCATCACCTTGTAAAGTCCTGCGTCACTTATACCTGCATCAGGTACAATGTATGCAGGGTGGGCATTCCCCCACAGGAATGCTACATAGAAGTGTTGCAGTGAAATCTCTGAGATTTCACTGCAACACTTCTAGGACGCCATTGCGTCAAAACCTTACGCCTGCCTCATGGCAGGCCTAGGGGAGACGCAGTGCCATAGGCACAGACCTACTGCCTGCATTGCTGGAGTTGCATCATGCTTGCACACAACTCCAGCAATACATGACTTTTGCTCCATTCCTGTATTCCTGACTTATCTGTCATTCTTTGCGACACAGAGCTCTGTACATTAAATACGGCCTACCCATCGTGTTGCTAGCAGGGCACATGAAGACTGTTGTATAGCTGCTTTGTCACAGCGATGCAACTGTTTTCATAAATGAGGCCCCAAATGTGCATGTCTAAATTAATTCGAGTGAAAGAAGGCATGGTTGAAAGAAGACACTACTTGTCTGATTTACTGTGTTCCAAAGGGAGATGAAAAGAGTCTGCTGAGCCAGGGCTATATTGAAAGAACCTACCAACCTTTCAGATTAGTCGCAGCTGCACTTTTGCTTCAAAGGCAGCACTACAAAGGCCCGCCTTCCACCATATTTAGAGATCTCCTGCAGTTGGGGAAAATTTCAATAAGACTTTAAAGGAGCACCTGCCCCTGAAGGTGCTGAAACTTTGATGCATGATCATCCTGTTTCATTCAGCCGCTCAGCAAACTTTTTTAGTTTACAAAAACAAACTCCCAAATTAAAAGTTTGTCTTTGTAAAACAAAATGTTAATGACCCTGACACCCTGGGATCTGTCTCTCAAGTTGTGGCGTAACTTTTCTTTTTTTCTGTTCTGGACTGTCAGGCTTTCTCGATCAGTCATGCATAAATTACTAAATTAGAAGGCCTGCTCTAAACAAGATGGGCACTGTGCTGTACTTTTACTGACAACCCCAAGTCTATGGTTTCCACTGCGGGAGTCAGCTGTAGCACTACGGGAGGAAACATGATAGTCCACCTGAACTCTATGTAGAGAGGGCAGACTGAACTCTATGTAGAGAGGGCAGACTGAACTCTATGTAGAGAGGGCAGACTGTTGGTTTGGTAGACAAGTTACCCTATCCACCAAATTTTAAATACCCTCCAAAGCCTTTAACCCCTTTGCCGCGGCCGTGATTTTGCGGCAGCGCGGCACTTCTGCAAAACGGGCGGGGCCGCGTTGGCCGTTGGACGTGCGCAGCACTACAAAGATAGTGCTCGCGACGTCCAACCGCCGACGGCAGCACTTAAGGGGTTAAGGTTGTGTTTGAGATAATTTACACAGGCAAAATACATCACTCAGACTCTAAGCCCTTTAAAGGCTACACCTTTAAAGGGCCCCACAGGGAAGGTGAACATTCTCTATATATTTGACATCTGTCAATTCTATTTTATTATTGTTGGACTCCGCCCTCTCTACAGGGTCACCTTCAATTATTGTGCTTTCACCCCACATTGTTTTGCTGAATCTGTTTTTGTTGGCCTTATGACTCTTTGCACATTTACATCGCTAACCATTGCTAATGTGATTGTGCTCAATTCCTCAAACATTGTAAAACTGGTTTACAACTAATTGGGAAGGTTAATTTAATTATAATTGCCAAGTAAAGTGGTATTCCATATACCCAGGGCAGTTAAACTAAATGCTACTAGTGGGCCTGACACACTTATTGTGCCACCCACATAAGTAGCCCCATAAAACATGCCCCAGGCCTGCCCCTGTAGGTTGATTGTAGTGCTAAATTGCTAATTACACTTGGCAAAAATAAACCCCAAGCAAGGCCTGATTCCCCTTTTTAATACATATGAATCACCCCTAAGATAGGCTCTAAATAGCCTAAAGCGCAGGGTTCATTGTATTTAAGAAGTCAAACATTTATGTTTTAATTTGCCATGTCCATATTTCGCTAATGTGAGGCCTACATTTCACACAGGATACCATTGAATTGCCTTATTACATTTAATAGGAGATATATTTCGTTTGGGAGCAGGTACAAATGCCATGTTTGGTTCTAAGGAATTGTGATTTAAAATTATCTTTAATGGGTAAGGGGGATTTTGAGTCACGATTCTGAAAATGGCACTTTTAGGAAGGTAGCGTACATTGTCCTAGCCATTTGGTGCCTGTTTCTTGGGTCATATGACTTGCTGTAGTTAGGAGTTGGTCTCTGTGTGTTCCTCTCAGACAGCTACACAATAGAGGCACTGGTTGTTTTCAGGATGGACCACCCAAGGACAAATGGGCGTGGAGCTATGCACAGCAATACTTACACTACAAAGACTCTGCCTCAGCTCACACATAAAGAACTTCACACTAACATATTGTTTCTCCAGGCAGACTGGAACCAAGGCTGGCAGGCAGGCAGGATATTCATGCCACTTTGTAGTGAAAGGGGGCTGTACAGCTGTTTCTTTGACTTCCAAGCTGGCAAGTATTTCAGGTTGGATGACTTTGGGATTCTTCGATGAAGAAAGATTACTAGATTCTAACAATGATGGTGGAGTCTGATTTATTATGGAATGGGCATGGTTTGGGTAAGGTGGTTTAGTTGTGGCAGCATCCTGTAGTTTTGGTTCAATTACAATTCCTAGTAAAGCTTAAAGGAGAAGTGGTGGAGGTGGTGGAAGCTGCTTTGTGGACTAGGTTTAAGACGTGTGTTGACCAATGCATGTGAAAATCCAGAAATCATGTTAAGGTGATAGAGCTGAAGTATATTTCAGGAGTGAGGAGTTGGGGGCTTTGTAGACTAGGTCTGATGATGGGGTAGACAGGTCTAAGTGAGGGCACAAATAGATTGTGGCAAGACAGATAGGATGAGCCTTATTTGAGTTTGAGGAGTAGGACACATCTGTAAAAATAGGGAGCCCACTTTGGTAAGAAATATTGACATAGAGTTGAGAAAAGGCAAGGTAGTTTGGTGACTTCTGGGTTTGTGGAGTAGATTGGAATTTCAGAGCTGGTTGGCAATGGAGTATTGAGAGAGAAGAATGATTGTTCGAGAGAAGCTCAATTTTTAGTTGGTGGAGGTTGTGAAATGTAATAATAAATCGGCATTAATGTTTTTCTCATGGAATTACCATTGTTGAAAATAGATAATGTTTTTCCTAATTTAAGTGACAATGGGCCTTTGTTAAGAAATATTGGTGCCCCATCCTTAGATGTGGCGATTTCAGCGCCTATGTGGCAAAACCACTGAAGTACTATGCATGTGGTAGAGGATACATAGTACTGATGATAATAGTTGTGCCACTATGTACACTTGTACCCAGAATGGTGGGATGTTTGAGCGTAACCTGGACAAGATAGTAGATGCTATAAATAAATGGGGCACTCTAAAGCACCGGATGCAGATGGGGTACCTTCAGATGTTTTAAGGCCAATATAGATTTATGGGGTCCCTTAATGACCAATGCTCTCAGGGCACTATGTAGAATGGAGAAATTTGACATATGGTCTCAGTCACTGATTGACCCCATTTTTAAGAAGGGGGTGTTGTAAAGAGCCACTGTTTATCGCTGATCTCCTTATTGGTCATGATAGAAATTGGGTCTCTGGTTGGCGGAAGTATGCACCCTATCCAAGTAGGGACCACAGTCCTAATCAGGGGAAGTCAAAACACAACTTGGTAGCTTAGCACAGAGCAGGCAGGCTTAGTTTAAAAGTCAATATGTAAATATTTACGCAATAACACATAGAAAAAGACAGTACATACACCACAAAAAGCCCACACCAAATTCTAAAAATAGATTATTATTATTATGTACAAAACATTATTAAAACAACAAAATTCCAGTGTGTACAAGTTGAGATATTGAATTTTGACAGAATAAATGGAGCAAAGTGCTTAGAAACAAGTAGCGCCCAAAGGTTAATTTAAGTTGATCTGGATGAGGCAAAGTTCGGGCCAAGTGCGATGGCGAGATGGCTGGCTGCAGAACCCAAGCAAACCCAAGTGAACAAAACACCTCTCCTGGTCGCAAGTAACAAAATGGCTCAGTCGTTTCCACACAGTTGTTATGTTATGTTATGTTAAATAATATTTACTTTAGCTCACGTATCACCCGGGGGCAGCTCGGCGTTGTTGCAGACCCTAACTGGAAATACAGACCATAGATAGTTAATATAAGTAGGCTTTTAGAAGTTTCCTGAATTTGCTGTAGGTGGGAGGCTTGATACGTGGGCGGGAGAGCATGCCACCTTGGCAAATGTTCAATATGGGTTTCATAGAGGCATAGACACTGTGGAAGAGTACCTTAACTTGTCCCTAATAATCTCAAAATATATATAGTTTCCAAAGAAGTCCCATATTCCAGGGTTCCATCGACCTGTCAAATGCGTTTGACTGTGTCTCCTATATCAAATTGTGGCACTTGATGTGGGGCATGTGGATGGACATAATTAATTAACATAATCAGACAAATTTACACGTGAACCACCTCCGGAGTTAGATTTGGAAAATAGGGGGCGTGCACATAGGAGTTTTCCATTGCCAGAGCAGAAAGGTAGTGGTGTGTCCGTGCACCTTCTTTTTCAGCTTATGTATCAACAATATAAAGAAGGTGTTAGTGAAGGGTGGCATAGACATGCCACAGGTTGTCATGATCCAGTTCCTGTGCTCCTTTATGCAGATGACACAGGGGCATATTACCAAGGGCATTATCGCCGCATTAGCGGGACTTTTTCCCGCTAATGCGGCGATAATTTTATCGCCCTATTACCAAGCTGTCGCTAACACCAGTTAGCGACAGCTTGTAGGCGATAGCAGGCATTTAGGGGCCCACTTTACATGGTAGCGATAATTATCGCTAATGACATGCAAAGTGGGCGTGCCAAGATGTTAGCGACTGAAAACAGTTGCTAACATCTCTAACTCCTATTAACAACTTTTGGAAATATTCGCGCTAAGCGCGAATATCTCCAAAAGCTAACGCCTGCTAAAAGCAGTTCTTAGCCATGTTATCCAATGGGAGGTGGATAACATGGCTAAGAGCATTGTCATGATAATGCATGAATATCGCTGATTTTTCAGCGATATTCATGCATTTCGCAGGATTTTTACCGCTTTTGAGATAAACCTTGATAATATCAAGGTATCTCAGCAGTAAAAATCCTCGGTGCTCGGCGATATTTTTTTCCCGCTAACCAAGCAATAGCGATAATTATCGCTATTGCTTGGTAATATGCCCCACAGTTCTTACTGTCTTGAAATCTAATGTGCTCGAGCTTTTGATAGACACATTTGCTGCTTATATTGTACACTTGGACCTAAAAGTTAATATTCAGAAATAATGTGTAATGATGTATAGGACTCCTAACCAACCAAAGAAAGGATTCAGTATTCAAGGCATAAACTTAAAACATGGATATAAATGTTCCGATCTGTGTGTTATTTATCATTCTGGAGGAGCTTCGAAGCAATGGGCGGGAATTAGGTGTGACCAGTTTCCATGGCAACCAGTGCACTTTTTTCCTTCTCTTCCACACTAGGATTAAAACCGCTGAAGGAATTTTGGGCAACAATGCCTAGTGTGTATAGGCAGGAATGTGCAGGCACAGTCTCTGGGGACATGCAAATGTGCAGAAATTAATTAAACAGAAGAATGCTTGTGTCAAGCGATTATTGGCAGTACACACAAGTTGTATGTCTGCCTTATTCCACCCTGAATTTGGACTTAAACATAGAGACACTGTTATCAGAATAAAACCTTTACTTGTATGGTCTGGCAAATAGAGTAAACAAGAGGCTATCTTGAAACAAGAGAGTAGTCGCAGATTGCCTATCACTTGGGAGGGCATTAGAAATACTCTGGATAGAAACATACAGATCTGACACTGTGGGATAGATAGACTTGATTGTTTTGATGGTCTGGAATCCCTGACCGATGTTAGTAAGGCAGTGTTCTAACAAATGTGTTTTCAGTTTCTCAAGCATGGAAGACAGGCCTGCCAAGTATCACGCATCAGGTGTGATACTAACGCATTTCATTGTGGTGTTCCACATCACCGCACTGAAATGCATTGTGACGCATTTTTTATGCACTCTGAACACGGCTATGCGGCGTGCCAGGGTGCGCCCCCTGCCCTGTGTGTGCATCTGTGCACAGGCTCTGCTGCTTTTCACAGACTTGCCAGCAGCCAACTGGCTCACTAAGGTAATAGCTAAAGATTTAACAGTCTGTCCTGCTCAAGAGTCAGAGTGCTACAATGTTACAAATTGCCCCTGCCGCAGCACGGCGCGGCTTTCAGACACCACTCTCTCACTCACTGCCAATTACCGGTCCGACACAGAGGGAGGCTGCCCTCAGCAGTGAGTGCCCAGCCTTCTGTTCTGCTCCAGAGCACACCGCTCCGCTGCCAGCCCCCCAGCGCTTCCTTGCAGGCCTTTTCATCCCCGTGCAGACTGAGGCTCCATGCCTTGGAAGTGACAAATAACTGCACAATAAATCATATCACCAGCCCGTGAATTCAATTACCGTAATTAACTTAATTTGTTTCAATTCGGATTTATTGACGGGACATGGTGATTTCAAAGTGATACAAAAGTGGATGATGGACGTAGCGTTTGAGCAAATCAAAGTGTTGCCAAATCTTTACCCATTGGCTTTGGAAGCCTCATAGTGTCACACGCTGACAAATACCTGACTACTCCCTCGCTATCTCTGGTAATGCACAGCCCTTCACAATAGTACAGTTCATGGGTGGGTTAGTGGCATTTTATGTTTCAAGGCTCTTTTCTCCCTGTGTCCCCTGTAGTCTCCTCCCTAAAAAACTGGGCACACTTTCATCCGTTTTCATCTCCCCTTGACACTCTTGCCTTTTGTGATACCCTACATTTTTACCTTCCACTCCTGCTTTCCTCTAATCAGCTAGCTCCCTGAAGCACACAATAGGGTTAGAAGATGGCATGAAAACCACAGAGCTCAGTCTCTTCTGCTCCTTACACCGCCCTCCTTTCATCACACACTGCCCTTCTTCTACCCAGCCCCCCTAGGCAGCGTTCTCTTTCACGTAGTGTAATTTAATTCAGAGTATAAAACCTCGCTCTCTGGTCCCCCATGTCACTCCTTTCATCACAGACTGTCAGCCTCTTCCATCCGTCCCAATCTGTTTGCTCTCAGACTCAGCTCATTAAAAGGAGCTGCCAGGCCATTTATGCAGTCTTTTCATTTTTCCTCCAGGGCGACCATTATTTTCTCTTTCTCTCTGGTTTGTGCTTAAAATGAAAGTGTATCATAAGGGATGTGCTTTTTTTTTTATTTCTGCATGACTGAAGTGCATACAAGTTGTTGCTACTGGCTGTGGCCATGGGCGTTCGCAGAAATGTTTCTGGGGGGGGGGGGATTGGCACATTTTTACCTTCAGCACTGTTAGAAACTGGGGGTCTCTAGTTGGCAGAGGTAGGTACCACTGTCCAAATAGGGACCCTTGCTTCTAGTCAGGGCAAGGAGATAACCCTCTAAGATAACCCCTGCTCGCCCTCTAGGTAGCTTGGCTTGAGCAGTCTAGGCTAACCAGAGGCAATGCGTAAAGTATTTGTATCAACACTCACAGTAACACAGTGAAAACACCACAAACTGATTCCACAACAGTTTAGACAAATAAAGGTATTGAATCTAAAACTACACAAGACCAAAACGATAAAAATCCAACATACACAGTTCAAGAATATGGTTTCAAAGAGTTCTTAAGGTTGCGTTAAAGTTCGTCAAGTTGCGGTAAAAATAACCACAGATGCGTGAAAAGTTCACAGTTGCGTCACGTTTACTCACAGTACCTTTAGTTGCAACAAAGTTCCAAAAGCAGAAGCTGGTGCGGTGGAAAACAAGCGATGAGTTGCTCCTGAGACCCTGGGGAGGTGTTTGCGACAGCCCCGCTGCAGCAGCCGGCGTGTTGCGACGAATCCGGTCTGTATGGGGAGGAAGGCCACTTGTATGGATTCCGGTGCGTAGGTTCCGTAGGAAGTCTGTTCTCGCAAAAGGCACGATGCGACGATCTCGAAGGGGTTGCGACGATCTCCGGGGCGACGATGCGTGGTCCAGCGGTGATCCTCTCTCTCGCAGCTCCTCGATGCGATGATTCTGCGATGACTCTCGCAGCAACGTGATGCGGTCCGCAAGCAAGCGGTGCGGCGTTCTCACCCAGCGACGACAGGCTCTGCCACGATACTCGCAGCGATGTTCGATTCTCCCGCACCGGTCTGGTGCGTCCCGCAAACGAAGGATGCGACGTCTCTGGCAGCGGCGTCAGGCGCTGCGACGATCTCGACCTCCGTAGCGGCGGGAAACTTCTCGCACTGTCGGGGATGCGCTCCGCAAGCGAGCGATGCAACACTTTTCAGATTCAAAAGTCACTCAAGCTTAGTTTCAAGCTTCCCAGCACAGGTCCAACCTCCAGAGGCCCCAAAACTGGATCAAGCACTCTAGGAGGGAGATAACTCTCTCAGCAGAGTTCAGGGAAGCTGGTGGTGAAGTCCTTTTGTTCCTGGGACTTCAAAACAGGGAGCAAGCTCTTCTCAGGCCCTTGGAGATTCCTTCAAGACAGGGGACACAGCACACAGCAAAGTCCTTCCCCTCTCCTTGGCAGCAAAGCAACAGGTCAGTCCAGCAGAGCAACAGCAGGACAATCTTCCTTCTTCAGAGTCAGCTTTCTCCTTGGCAGAGGTTCCTTCTTGATTTCCAGGATGATCTAATTTTCTGTTGTCAGGGGTCCTGTACTTATACCCCTAAAGTCTTTGTTCTCTGGGTGCATGTGGGCCCTGTGCCCGGTCTGAACCAGTTCTGGGTGGATCCTGAGTACTTTGTTTTGCTGGCTGCATCTTTCCTTTCAGAGTGAGGGGCAGGGTCCTCAGCCGCCCAGCAGGGGGGTGGAGCCAGCATTGTGGAAGGCAGGCACAGCCCTATTCAGCCCAGGTGCTAACTCCTCCTACCACTCCAGTTGCAACTGCAGTCATTCAGCCTAGTGCTGACTCATCCATCCTGCTGGGGAATTCCCCAGCTCCTGTCACTCACAAACCAGACAGTCAATACACAAACAGGCCCAGGCACACAGAAGGGTTAGACAAGAGAACAGCACCTTTTTAAAAGTGCTGTTCTCAAACACAGGATTTAAAAACAACCTTTCCTAAAAGATGTGTTATTAAATTCTGAGTTCAGGGATACTAGATACTTATGTACTATCTTGCTCCTATGGGAAGAAATGCTGTTAACCACTGTAGCCAGCATCCCCCATGTTAATCTATGGAGCAAGATAGCCTTACAATAGTGAAAAACGAAAATGGCTGTAATTCACTACCAGAACATGTTACCTGCACCAGTACATGCTCTACCTTTCACATACACTGCACCCTGCCCAGGGGGGTACCTTGAGCCTTCCATAGGGGTGACTGATGTGCACGAAAAGGGAAGGGTTAGGCCTGGTCAGTGGGGACACTGACCAGGAGGACATGGCAGTTCTAAACTGCACGCAGGCACTGCAGTGGCAGGCCTGAGACACCATTTTTAGAGCTACTCCTGTGGGTGGCACAATCAGTGCTGCAGGCCCACTAGTAGCATTTGTCATCACCAGCCCTGGCACACCCAGTGCACTTTACTAGGGACTTCATGGTGATACAAATATGCCAAACATGTATACCCAATCAGAATAATACTTTACATAGAGAGCATATGCACTTTAGCACTGATCAGCAGTGGTAAAGTGCGCAGAGTCCTATTGCCAACAGCCACGGGCAAGGAAAAATAAGGGAGGAAGAAGCAAAAAGTTTGAGGATGGCCCTGCAAGAAGGGCCAGTTCCAACAAAACCCCCTTCCAGCCTAAAGCCAGGGTAGATCAAACGATACCTCGATGGGATTCCCTGCTTAAGGCGATAGAACACGGAAACTGGCCCACACAGCAGGGCAGTCCTGTTCTACGCCGTCCTAAACCCAGTTGGATCACTCTATCCATACACTCAGGGTCCACCATGCCAATCCATGTGGAACCCTTCTCCTCACCTGTGGACACCACCTGTGCAGCACCTAACCTTAATTCCCTCACAGGTGTATCCCAACAGACCAACAGCAAGCCACAGTGACCACCGCCAGTGATCAGGGATGAGACCCAAGGCTTATGTCTCTCAGGGCTCTTAAACCCCTGTGGCGTCAGAGGGTGGGGGGCAGTAGCCCCAGGTGCTTGGCACCCTTTGTCCACTCCCTCTCTTGTCATGTCAGGTCTAGCATCCTGCAAAAACAACAAGTGATGGACTGAATGTGGATCAATGTCACACACTCCCCCAGTCAAAAGATCTGGGCCCAAATCCATCGTTTTTTTGCACTCCACACCACCCTGGGTTAGACAATGGCAATATGCAAATCAGCTCTGACCCTGTTGCCCCATGGGAACAGTCCAGTCCGAACTTCAAAAGCCATGTCCTTCCCAGAACGGAATCAAGCATCCGAGGACCGGACCGGTTTCGAGGTAACACCTCTCTTCAGCCCGGCTAGCTTGACTCCAAGTGGTGTGGAGTGCCTGGGACCCACGTCTGGGCATCCCCAGCGCACTTAGGGCGGCAATTGCAAAAACAACAAGTGATGGACTGAATGTGGATCAATGTCACACACTCCCCCAGTCAAAAGATCTGGGCCCAAATCCATCGTTTTTTTGCACTCCACACCACCCTGGGTTAGACAATGGCGATATGCAAATCAGCTCTGACCCTGTTGCCCCATGGGAACAGTCCAGTCCGAACTACAAAAGCCATGTCCTTCCCAGAACGGAATCAAGCATCCGAGGACCGGACCGGTTTCGAGGTAACACCTCTCTTCAGCCCGGCTAGCTTGACTCCAAGTGGTGTGGAGTGCCTGGGACCCACGTCTGGGCATCCCCAAGTGCGCTGGGGATGCGCTGGGGATGCCCAGACGTGGGTCCCAGGCACTCCACACCACTTGGAGTCAAGCTAGCCGGGCTGAAGAGAGGTGTTACCTCGAAACCGGTCCGGTCCTCGGATGCTTGATTCCGTTCTGGGAAGGACATGGCTTTTGTAGTTCGGACTGGACTGTTCCCATGGGGCAACAGGGTCAGAGCTGATTTGCATATCGCCATTGTCTAACCCAGGGTGGTGTGGAGTGCAAAAAAACGATGGATTTGGGCCCAGATCTTTTGACTGGGGGAGTGTGTGACATTGATCCACATTCAGTCCATCACTTGTTGTTTTTGCAATTGCCGCCCTAAGTGCGCTGGGGATGCCCAGACGTGGGTCCCAGGCACTCCACACCACTTGGAGTCGAGCTAGCCGGGCTGAAGAGAGGTGTTACCTCGAAACCGGTCCGGTCCTCGGATGCTTGATTCCGTTCTGGGAAGGACATGGCTTTTGTACTTCGGACTGGACTGTTCCCATGGGGCCACAGGGTCAGAGCTGATTTGCATATCGCCATTGTCTAACCCAGGGTGGTGTGGAGTGCAAAAAAACGATGGATTTGGGCCCAGATCTTTTGACTGGGGGAGTGTGTGACATTGATCCACATTCAGTCCATCACTTGTTGTTTTTGCAATTGCCGCCCTAAGTGCGCTGGGGATGCCCAGACGTGGGTCCCAGGCACTCCACACCACTTGGAGTCAAGCTAGCCGGGCTGAAGAGAGGTGTTACCTCGAAACCGGTCCGGTCCTCGGATGCTTGATTCCGTTCTAGGAAGGACATGGCTTTTGTAGTTCGGACTGGACTGTTCCCATGGGGCAAAAGGGTCAGAGCTGATTTGCATATCGCCATTGTCTAACCCAGGGTGGTGTAGAGTGCAAAAAAACGATGGATTTGGGCCCAGATCTTTTGACTGGGGGAGTGTGTGACATTGATCCACATTCAGTCCATCACTTGTTGTTTTTGCAATTGCCGCCCTAAGTGCGCTGGGGATGCCCAGACGTGGGTCCCAGGCACTCCACACCACTTGGAGTCAAGCTAGCCGGGCTGAAGAGAGGTGTTACCTCGAAACCGGTCCGGTCCTCGGATGCTTGATTCCGTTCTGGGAAGGACATGGCTTTTGTAGTTCGGACTGGACTGTTCCCATGGGGCAACAGGGTCAGAGCTGATTTGCATATCGCCATTGTCTAACCCAGGGTGGTGTGGAGTGCAAAAAAACAATGGATTTGGGCCCAGATCTTTTGACTGGGCGAGTGTGTGACATTGATCCACATTCAGTCCATCACTTGTTGTTTTTGCAATTGCCGCCCTAAGTGCGCTGGGGATGCCCAGACGTGGGTCCCAGGCACTCCACACCACTTGGAGTCAAGCTAGCCGGGCTGAAGAGAGGTGTTATCTCGAAACCGGTCCGGTCCTCGGATGCTTGATTCCGTTCTGGGAAGGACATGGCTTTTGTAGTTTGGACTGGACTGTTCCCATGGGGCAACAGGGTCAGAGCTGATTTGCATATCGCCATTGTCTAACCCAGGGTGGTGTGGAGTGCAAAAAAACGATGGATTTGGGCCCAGATCTTTTGACTGGGGGAGTGTGTGACATTGATCCACATTCAGTCCATCACTTGTTGTTTTTGCAATTGCCGCCCTAAGTGCGCTGGGGATGCCCAGACGTGGGTCCCAGGCACTCCACACCACTTGGAGTCAAGCTAGCCGGGCTGAAGAGAGGTGTTACCTCGAAACCGGTCCGGTCCTCGGATGCTTGATTCCATTCTGGGAAGGACATGGCTTTTGTAGTTCGGACTGGACTGTTCCCATGGGGCAACAGGGTCAGAGCTGATTTGCATATCGCCATTGTCTAACCCAGGGTGGTGTGGAGTGCAAAAAAACGATGGATTTGGGCCCAGATCTTTTGACTGGGTGAGTGTGTGACATTGATCCACATTCAGTCCATCACTTGTTGTTTTTGCAATTGCCGCCCTAAGTGCGCTGGGGATGCCCAGACGTGGGTCCCAGGCACTCCACACCACTTGGAGTCAAGCTAGCCGGGCTGAAGAGAGGTGTTACCTCGAAACCGGTCCGGTCCTCGGATGCTTGATTCCGTTCTGGGAAGGACATGGCTTTTGTAGTTCGGACTGGACTGTTCCCATGGGGCAACAGGGTCAGAGCTGATTTGCATATCGCCATTGTCTAACCCAGGGTGGTGTGGAGTGCAACAAACGATGGATTTGGGCCCAGATCTTTTGACTGGGGGAGTGTGTGACATTGATCCACATTCAGTCCATCACTTGTTGTTTTTGCAATTGCCGCCCTAAGTGCGCTGGGGATGCCCAGACGTGGGTCCCAGGCACTCCACACCACTTGGAGTCAAGCTAGCCGGGCTGAAGAGAGGTGTTACCTCGAAACCGGTCCGGTCCTCGGATGCTTGATTCCGTTCTGGGAAGGACATGGCTTTTGTAGTTCGGACTGGACTGTTCCCATGGGGCAACAGGGTCAGAGCTGATTTGCATATCGCCATTGTCTAACCCAGGGTGGTGTGGAGTGCAAAAAAACGATGGATTTGGGCCCAGATCTTTTGACTGGGGGAGTGTGTGACATTGATCCACATTCAGTCCATCACTTGTTGTTTTTGCAATTGCCGCCCTAAGTGCGCTGGGGATGCCCAGACGTGGGTCCCAGGCACTCCACACCACTTGGAGTCAAGCTAGCCGGGCTGAAGAGAGGTGTTACCTCGAAACCGGTCCGGTCCTTGGATGCTTGATTCCGTTCTGGGAAGGACATGGCTTTTGTAGTTCGGGCTGGACTGTTCCCATGGGGCAACAGGGTCAGAGCTGATTTGCATATCGCCATTGTCTAACCCAGGGTGGTGTGGAGTGCAAAAAAACGATGGATTTGGGCCCAGATCTTTTGACTGGGGGAGTGTGTGACATTGATCCACATTCAGTCCATCACTTGTTGTTTTTGCAATTGCCGCCCTAAGTGCGCTGGGGATGCCCAGACGTGGGTCCCAGGCACTCCACACCACTTGGAGTCAAGCTAGCCGGGCTGAAGAGAGGTGTTACCTCGAAACCGGTCCGGTCCTCGGATGCTTGATTCCGTTCTGGGAAGGATATGGCTTTTGTAGTTCGGACTGGACTGTTCCCATGGGGCAACAGGGTCAGAGCTGATTTGCATATCGCCATTGTCTAACCCAGGGTGGTGTGGAGTGCAAAAAAACGATGGATTTGGGCCCAGATCTTTTGACTGGGGGAGTGTGTGACATTGATCCACATTCAGTCCATCACTTGTTGTTTTTGCAATTGCCGCCCTAAGTGCGCTGGGGATGCCCAGACGTGGGTCCCAGGCACTCCACACCACTTGGAGTCAAGCTAGCCGGGCTGAAGAGAGGTGTTACCTCGAAACCGGTCCGGTCCTCGGATGCTTGATTCCGTTCTGGGAAGGACATGGCTTTTGTAGTTCGGCCTGGACTGTTCCCATGGGGCAACAGGGTCAGAGCTGATTTGCATATCGCCATTGTCTAACCCAGGGTGTTGTGGAGTGCAACAAAACGATGGATTTGGGCCCAGATCTTTTGACTGGGGGAGTGTGTGACATTGATCCACATTCAGTCCATCACTTGTTGTTTTTGCAATTGCCGCCCTAAGTGCGCTGGGGATGCCCAGACGTGGGTCCCAGGCACTCCACACCACTTGGAGTCGAGCTAGCCGGGCTGAAGAGAGGTGTTACCTCGAAACCGGTCCGGTCCTCGGATGCTTGATTCCGTTCTGGGAAGGACATGGCTTTTGTAGTTCGGACTGGACTGTTCCCATGGGGCAACAGGGTCAGAGCTGATTTGCATATCGCCATTGTCTAACCCAGGGTGGTGTGGAGTGCAAAAAACCGATGGATTTGGGCCCAGATCTTTTGACTGGGGGAGTGTGTGACATTGATCCACATTCAGTCCATCACTTGTTGTTTTTGCAATTGCCGCCCTAAGTGCGCTGGGGATGCCCAGAAGTGGGTCCCAGGCACTCCACACCACTTGGAGTCAAGCTAGCCGGGCTGAAGAGAGGTGTTACCTCGAAACCGGTCCGGTCCTCGGATGCTTGATTCCGTTCTGGGAAGGACATGGCTTTTGTAGTTCGGACTGGACTGTTCCCATGGGGCAACAGGGTCAGAGCTGATTTGCATAGCGCCATTGTCTAACCCAGGGTGGTGTGGAGTGCAAAAAAACGATGGATTTGGGCCCAGATCTTTTGACTGGGGGAGTGTGTGACATTGATCCACATTCAGTCCATCACTTGTTGTTTTTGCAATTGCCGCCCTAAGTGCGCTGGGGATGCCCAGACGTGGGTCCCAGGCACTCCACACCACTTGGAATCAAGCTAGCCGGGCTGAAGAGAGGTGTTACCTCGAAACCGGTCCGGTCCTCGGATGCTTGATTCCGTTCTGGGAAGGACATGGCTTTTGTAGTTCGGACTGGACTGTTGCCATGGGGCAACAGGGTCAGAGCTGATTTGCATATCGCCATTGTCTAACCCAGGGTGGTGTGGAGTGCAAAAAAACGATGGATTTGGGCCCAGATCTTTTGACTGGGGGAGTGTGTGACATTGATCCACATTCAGTCCATCACTTGTTGTTTTTGCAGGTCTAGCATCCTGGCACTGACCCACCAGTCCCGGACCTGTATCCGGCGGCTGGACAGGAGGCTGGGGTGGGCTTCCCCACACCAGGCCCTCCTCTTCCCTGGGGCTCTGTACCCTCCAACCTGGAGCGGTACCCCCTTCTAGAATAGTCAGGGCACCTGTGGCAGGTGTCCTGCACCATTCACCCACCAGTTCAGGGGTGCTATCCTGCAACTGGTATTCCAGGTCAGGGGGGATACCCCGGGCCTGGCCCTCAAACCTAGGCTCCAAAGCCTCCAGGTCAGACAACACCTGAACCTGGCATCCCCACCCAGGGACCAACCCCTGCGGTGGGACACTTACCTGACACGCCAGGACTTCTGGGGACTTACATAGTACCCCCTTGAGGGTGACACACAACTCATGTGTCCTGTGACAGTCTGCCTGGCGCAGATCTCCCGACCCCTGTCCACCTGACAGTGCGGGAAGATCCCCCAGGACAGAAGTGTGTCACCAGGGTCACTCACTGGGGACTCAGCCCTTCTGACTGGTCCCTGACCCACTGGTTCTCCCACTGGGGACTCCTCCCCCCTCTCACCCCTCAGTCTGGACTTCGGTACCCTCCCAAATGGAGCGGCACTGCCAGACACCAGAACTGATGGAGGCCTGGTTACAGGCACTCCCCGTTCAACAGACACTAGGAGATCTTCCTCAAATGGCCTACTAGTACAGTCTAGGTCCCCAACCCGGTGTTCCCTTAAGGAACCCTCCAGGCCCTGAGACTGGGTTTCGGGCACCATGAGACACACCGTCCCACACTCACTCCTTCTCCACTGAGACCGGACATGAGCCCCTACACCCCTCCCACTACACTGGGACCTACCTGGGCTACACTGAACCTCTTCCACCTCACAGGTCTGGAAGATATCTAAGCCACTCCTTTTGGGATCACTCACCAAATGCCTCCTCAGACTCTCTGGAATCCACCAAGAGGTCTGCCTCCAATGCAAGCTCTCTGGGATCAGAGAACTCACACTCCACCGGGTGTTGGCCTAGCTCTGGAAAACAGGGACTTAAAATATGCTCTCCAACAAATGAATCACACAGCCCCCCACAGTTGTTAACCAAGCTACCCTTTGCCTCACCCTCCAGTGCCTCACACAAGTACCCCACACCACTCTCCTGAGACTGGCAAGACAGTATCTGCCTGTCTCTGTCACACAACCCACACTCTTCTGGCTGGTCTTCACACACACACACCAAGGTTTCTACCATGGGGGAACCCCTCTCCCTGTACCTCTCATCTAGAGTCAGTAGAGTGTCCCTCCCACCATTAGGAATATGGTCCCCTGTGCCAGTCCCCCAATCTACTTCAGGGACACTGCACTCTACTGGAACTACATCATAAACCTGAACCCCCTGGTGTATGTCGACCCCCTCCCTCAAGTCAGGCGCCACATCTCTGGGTGTTTGTACCTTTCTCTCAGCACTGGAAACTATAATCATGCTGCCACCATCTGAGCTGGACTCCACCTCCAACTCAGCAAAGCTCACCTCTTGAGCTACCCATGTTACTTCTTCAGTTGAGACCCTCATGGCCTCACGCTTCTTGAGCTCCATCTCAAGTTTCCTCATTCTTAATTCATGGGCCAAGGTCAATTTCAATTCTTCCAGGGCACGGGCATTTTTGCTCTCCTCCGCCGCCCTTTCTCTTTCTTTTTCCATTTGCTTCAGCTCCATTTCAAGCCTCAACATTTCTAACTTATGATCTCTAGCCCTTTGGTTTTCCTCCAACTCCTCTGTGGAAAAACTTTCAGCTGAATGGTTGCTGCCAGCCCTTGAGGCTGCTCTGGACACAGGCAGATCCTGTGGCCTGAAACCATCCCTTTGTGCATCCTCATCCACTTCTGCATCATCTGTCTCCCCAGCCTCTTTGGTCTCCCACCAGGCCCTTAAGGCCTCCTGTAGCTCCTCCTTCTTGGAGCAGCGCTTCATGGGGCTTCCAAAGTTCCTGCAGAACTGCCTGAGTTTACCTACTTTGTAATCACTTAACATTTCAATATCAAACTCCAGTTCTGCAACATCACTTGCTGGTTTACCATTCTGAGACATGATGCTTGGATTCTTTCAGGGTTATGATCAAAAATAGAACCAACCAAAAAAAACAGTAGTATGCGGTGGCGTAGTGGTCTGCACTCACTAGTGATGTACACCAATTACTGTGGGTCAAGTACAAATACAAGTTCAAATCCCACCGCCTGACCACCAATGTTAGAAACTGGGGGTCTCTAGTTGGCAGAGGTAGGTACCACTGTCCAAATAGGGACCCTTGCTTCTAGTCAGGGCAAGGAGATAACCCTCTAAGATAACCCCTGCTCGCCCTCTAGGTAGCTTGGCCTGAGCAGTCTAGGCTAACCAGAGGCAATGCGTAAAGTATTTGTACCAACACTCACAGTAACACAGTGAAAACACCACAAACTGATTCCACAACAGTTTAGAAAAATAAAGGTATTTAATCTAAAACTACACAAGACCAAAACGATAAAAATCCAACATACACAGTTCAAGAATATGGTTTCAAAGAGTTCTTAAGGTTGCGTTAAAGTTCGTCAAGTTGCGGTAAAAATAACCACAGATGCGTGAACAGTTCACAGTTGCGTCACGTTTACTCACAGTACCTTTAGTTGCAACAAAGTTCCAAAAGCAGAAGCTGGTGCGGTGGAAAACAAGCGATGCGTTGCTCCTGAGACCCTGGGGAGGCGTTTGCGACAGCCCCGCTGCAGCAGCGGGCGTGTTGCGACGAATCCGGTCTGTATGGGGAGGAAGGCCACTTGTATGGATTCCGGTGCGTAGGTTCCGTAGGAAGTCTGTTCTCGCAAAAGGCACGATGCGACGATCTCGAAGGGGTTGGGACGATCTCCGGGGCGACGATGCGCGGTCCAGCGGTGATCCTCTCTCTCGCAGCTCCTCGATGCGATGATTCTGCGACGACTCTCGCAGCGACGTGATGCGGTCCACAAGCAAGCGGTGCGGCGTTCTCACCCAGCGACGACAGGCTCTGCGACGATACTCGCAGCGATGTTCGATTCTCCCGCACCGGTCTGGTCCCGCAAACGAAGGATGCGACGTCTCTGGCAGCGGCGTCAGGCGCTGCGACGATCTCGACCTCCGTAGCGGCGGAAAACTTCTCGCACTGTCGGGGATGCGCTCCGCAAGCGAGCGATGCAACACTTTTCAGATTCAAAAGTCACTCAAGCTTAGTTTCAAGCTTCCCAGCACAGGTCCAACCTCCAGAGGCCCCAAAACTGGATCAAGCACTCTAGGAGGGACAGAACTCTCTCAACAGAGTTCAGGGAAGCTGGGGGTGAAGTCCTTTTGTTCCTGGGACTTCAAAACAGGGAGCCAGCTCTTCTCAGGCCCTTGGAGATTCCTTCAAGACAGGGGACACAGCACACAGCAAAGTCCTTCCCCTCTCCTTGGCAGCAAAGCAATAGGTCAGTCCAGCAGAGCAACAGCAGGACAATCTTCCTTCTTCAGAGTCAGCTTTCTCCTTGGCAGAGGTTCCTTCTTGATTTCCAGGATGATCTAATTTTCTGTTGTCAGGGGTCCTGTACTTATACCCCTAAAGTCTTTGTTCTCTGGGTGCATGTGGGCCCTGTGCCCGGTCTGAACCAGTTCTGGGTGGATCCTGAGTACTTTGTTTTGCTGGCTGCATCTTTCCTTTCAGAGTGAGGGGCAGGGTCCTCAGCCGCCCAGCAGGGGGGTGGAGCCAGCATTGTGGAAGGCAGGCACAGCCCTATTCAGCCCAGGTGCTAACTCCTCCCACCACTCCAGTTGCAACTGCAGTCATTCAGCCTAGTGCTGACTCATCCATCCTGCTGGGGAATTCCCCAGCTCCTGTCACTCACAAACCAGACAGTCAATACACAAACAGGCCCAGGCACACAGAAGGGTTAGACAAGAGAACAGCAACTTTCTAAAAGTGCTGTTCTCAAACACAGGATTTAAAAACAACCTTTCCTAAAAGATGTGTTATTAAATTCTGAGTTCAGGGATACTAGATACTTATGTCCTATCTTGCTCCTATGGGAAGAAATGCTGTTAACCACTGTAGCCAGCATCCCCCATGTTAATCTATGGAGCAAGATAGCCTTACAATAGTGAAAAACGAAAATGGCTGTAATTCACTACCAGAACATGTTACCTGCACCAGTACATGCTCTACCTTTCACATACACTGCACCCTGCCCAGGGGGGTACCTTGAGCCTTCCATAGGGGTGACTGATATGCACGAAAAGGGAAGGGTTAGGCCTGGTCAGTGGGGACACTGACCAGGAGGACATAGCAGTTCTAAACTGCACGCAGGCACTGCAGTGGCAGGCCTGAGACACCATTTTTAGAGCTACTCCTGTGGGTGGCACAATCAGTGCTGCAGGCCCACTAGTAGCATTTGTCATCACCAGCCCTGGCACACCCAGTGCACTTTACTAGGGACTTCATGGTGATACAAATATGCCAAACATGTATACCCAATCAGAATAATACTTTACATAGAGAGCATATGCACTTTAGCACTGATCAGCAGTGGTAAAGTGCGCAGAGTCCTATTGCCAACAGCCACGGGCAAGGAAAAATAAGGGAGGAAGAAGCAAAAAGTGTGAGGATGACCCTGCAAGAAGGGCCAGTTCCAACAAGCACCATCCTCCGGCATGATTGAGCACAAGTATTAAATACATTTAAAAAACATCTAATAAGACAAAGAGCTGAAATAAACAAAGAAACCCATAGGGGGAAGAGAAAAATCTTGTGAGGCGCCACAGCAGATGACCTGGCAACTACAACAAAACAGAGGGAAAAACTAAAAATGGCTGGAAAAAAACAAAAAAATACTAAATCAGGTTGATGTGGTTCTAGAGAGATCCACATCAGCAAACCTTTCAATGATGGTAGAGTGGACGATTATCTGAAATCTACCTCTCCCCTGCCTCTCTCTCCCAGCCTCGTAACTGATTTTGGTTAGGTTGCCTGTTACGTTTAACACTCACCATTCCCTCTCCATGACACTCAAGTTATCCTAATGGTTCTGCTTCTCTTATATCTACCTCTCTTATCCAAGCACTGCCTTTCACCTTTCATCTTTCTCTCCAGCATTAACTTTATTCACTGATTCTGCCCCCTTCATGTCCACCTCTCCCCTCCATGATCAACTCTTTGTGTTTTATCTCTCTCTCACCTCTTATCTCCATTTGCTGTTTCTGCCCCTGTATTGTCCGCTTCCCCATAAATGTGCTGCTATTCACCACTCTTCTCCCCGGCCTCTTACCTTGCTTCACCTCTTGTGGCAGGACGCAATACAGGCCCCTGCAGCACAGATGGGCCCACAACACTTCAGATGGCCCCCAACACAACAGGGGGCTCCCATTCAGCCCAGGGCCAATAAATATCTGTGAAATGTGGGAGGCTCAGGGACCCATTATCACATTCTGCAGAGAGGTACCCCATCATTTTGTGTTACACCACTGCTGTTATGTAAGTTACAACATGTTCTCCTCTTCCACCCTCTCACCCTCCCCAAGCCGGTTACATTTCTTTTTTGCATGCTATTCCTTTTGCCTAACCAACATTCTTCCCTTCTTTCATTGATTCTGCCTTTACATACACATCACTCCTTCCCCATCTCTCTTTCTTTAGGCGTCTTGTTCTATATACCTGTTTTATCCCGTATGTTCAGCTCTCTGTTGTACTCTGTCATCTCCCCACCTCTTACTTTCTTTTGTTTGCCTAACCCCTTTTAGATGTGCCTCTCCCTCAATACTTCTATTAAAACCTTAAAAGAACACCAGACCTCCTTAGATGTACCCAGGAACACAGGAATTAAGATTTCAGGTGTAATCAAACATGATGCCGGGGAGTAGTGCTACCTTTTGAGATGTGCAAAACAAGGAATGGTGTGTGGTTTGATGGGTTAAATAGCTTGGGTGTATCTTAGATGGTTCTTTGCACTCACCTCAGGGTGGTAAGGATGGATGTGGGGTCACCCCTCCTTCCCTCCTACCAACTCAATGTTGTCATCTCTACTATTCTTTTACAGACCCAATTGTTGAATATTCCTTTGTTTCATGTAAATTACATGAAAATTAAAAACAGTAATGGATTATACTTGACTGAAGTTACTATTTATGTTTGACTCTCTTCATGTTACTTTTGGATGCACATGCTTGTTTGAAAATAAAACAAAACATTGTAAAAAAAATAATAATAACCACCTCTTTCTCTCCGTTTTCTGCTCGTCAACCCCTTTCCCTTCTTTGCAAGTGAGCAGAGCCCATTGGTATGTGAGGTCACTATGTTTAGGTCTCGCCTGACCCAGCGCATGTGCTGATCTGGCGAGACTTTTATTAAGTGCTTAAAAAAATGCTACCATGGCCAGCCTACAGCTTGCGTGCATGTGCATGGGCGCGCGCTTGAGAGCAGAGGCGCCACATGGCTTTCCTTGTCATGCTCATTAAGCGCATGGCTCACCGTGCTTGATCGCGATCACTTTCGCGGCCCCGCGCGACTTGAATGGACACCTTCCTCATTACTTTTGCTTTCGCGGCCAATGCTTGTTTTCTGATGTCTCTCAGCTGAAATTGTACCTGCTTCAACATTAGTCAAACGGAATAATAGAGTCCCCCATGTATTTTTCGTAATCTCCCATTCTCCAATATAATTTCAAAATGTTGACATGTATAGTTTTAAGAGTGTACATGCTTGCAGGACTGCACCAATCCATACATATGCGCAGCTAGGCGTTTGCCGTGACACTCTTCAAAGTTGCTGCAGTTGACACACAACATTATCTATATATTCCACAGTTCTCTCATAGAGAGAATTGCACTCCGTGTTTTCGGTCCCTCCCTTGTCCTCTCCCCTCTCCTCCGGTCTTCCTTTTACTCCTTCTCCCCTCTAAGCATGACTTCATCACAACAAGCTCTTTTTTCCAGGGATTGCATCTCCCCAGGACTATGTGAACTCCAGTCTGATACCGCGGACCTGAGAACCTAAAGCAAAGTGTGCTGCTGGCCAGCAGAATTGCCTCGTATTGCTATGATTACTGGGGGTAATCCCCATTACTCTTAGTCCTACTCGTCCTCTACCCAGTATTCACACATGAGGTATTCCACACACGACAGGAAACAAAACAGGAAACGCTTTTAGACTCCACCCACCCTCCTGTCAGGTGCTATAACACACCAAACCACCAGAAGCACATCCTGATGTACCAAGCACCAAAGGCCTGGAAAGGGAGGGCGGGCGTCTTGTATGACTGGGTCAAGGACGAGTAGGACTAAGAGTAATGGGGATTACCTCCAGTAATCATAGCATTACCTCTACGTCCCTCGTCCTCGACCCAGTCAGCACACATGAGGCATACCAAAACAACCCCCACAAAGGCCTTTGGCACACCACAAACAGAAACAACCAGACACCAAGGAGTGCAGCAAGACAGAGTTTAATAACAAACAGAATCAAACAGAAGGGGGAACCCCCACAGCTTGCAACACACCAGAACCAAAATTTGGGCGACCAGACAGAGCACAGTACAAGCGATAATGTCGCACAAAAGTGGACTCGGACTCCCAGGTCCCCGCCCGACAAATCTCCTCAAGGGGAACCCCGTGGAAAGCAGCCCAAGAAGCAGACACACCTCTGGTAGATCTCGCCTGAACCCCCGAGGGGCAAGGCAAACCAGAGCCCTGTAAGCCAAGGAGATCACAGCCTTGATCCAGCGACCCAAAGTGAGACGAGAGGCAGCTTTACCCCTACCAGGCAAACCAAAGGTCACAAAGAGGGAGTCAGAAGACCGAAACCCAGTAGAACGAGCAACATAAACAGACAAGGCACGCCTCACATACAAAGAATGGAGCAAGACGTCAGAAGGTGAGGAAGGAGAAGGACAGAGAGAAGGAAGAATGAACTCCTGGGAAGAATGGAAACGGGAATTAATTTTTGGCAAAAACCCGGGGTCCAAAGAAAGGACCACCGCGTCGTCCAGAAACCTCAAAAAGGGGGTAGAGCAACGTATCGCCGTAAGCTCGCCCAACCTCTGAGTAGAAGTAACAGCCACCAGGAAGGCAACCTTGAAAGACAGGAATTTCAAACCCACGGACTCCAAAGGTTCCAAGGGAGGAGACTGCAAAGCACCCAAAACCAAAGAAAGATCCCAAGGAGGAACCGGAGAACTGACAGAAGGTGCAGAAAGAGAGAAACTCCGAAACAGACGGGAAACCAACCCCCCGTCCGGAGGCAGAAGAGAAGCCGGGTCCCGAAAGGCCTGGATAGCAGCCCACTGACCCTTCAAAGTGGACAGCGCGTAGCGCTTCTGAAAGCCATCCAAAAAGAACTGAAGAATAGAAGAAACACCACAAGAGGCAGGGGGCAGGCACAGGGCAGCACACCAAGAAGAAAAGGAAGCCCAGTGCTTGGAATAGGAGGACAAAGTGGACTTCCGACGAGAAGCCTGCATCACAGTGATGAGGTGGTCGGGCAAACCCCGGGCGCCAAGAGACAGCCGTTCAACCTCCAGACCGCCAGGGTGAGAGGAACCAACAGGGAGGGAGACGGGGCACCCAGAGGAGACGGGTAGCGGGGCAGAATCCACGGAGGGCCCACCGCTAGACCCAGCAGCAGAGGAAACCAGGAACGGCAAGGCCAATAAGGGAGAACAGCCACCACCTGAGCCCCCACCCGCTGAACCTTCGGCAAGAAAGCAGGAATCAGAGCAAAGGGAGGAAACGCATAAAGGAACCAAGGGGGCCAGAGGACAGACAACGCATCCACTCCCCAAGCACCCGACTCCGGAGCCCTGGAGCAGAACAGGGGAAGCAGGGCATCGGACCGGGAGGCAAACAGGTCTAGCACAGGAGTCCCGAACCTCCGGCAGAGAAACCTGAAAATCCGAGGGGCGAGACACAGGGAGAGAGAGGACGGGAACCTCCGACTCAAGGAATCGGCAACCGCGTTGTCCACACCCCGAATGTGCGAAGCCGAGAGGGCTACAAGATGACATTCGGCCCAACTTGCAATTGCACACGCCACCAAGTTCAGGGAAAGGCAGCGGGTACTGCCCTGGTGGTTGATGTAGGACACCGTCACAGTGTTGTCCGACCTCACCAACACGTTGCACCCCAAAAGCCGATCCTTGAAAAGGTGAAGCGCCCTCTCCACGGCAGACAGTTCCCTCCAATTGGAAGACCAGCGCGACCCCGAAGGAAGCCAACGTGCCTGCACCGCCCAAGGACCCAACGTTGCACCCCAGCCGGAAGCGCTGGCATGCGTCGTCAACACCAAGGGGGGCGGAGGATGGAACCACATCCCCTTCGACAGATTCGAAGACTCCAGCCACCACTGGAGGGAAGACACCAACTCCAGAGATACAGGCACAGGAACCGCGAAGTCCTGGACAGCAAAGGGCACCCAACGCTGAACATGCCACAATAGAGGCCGAAGAAAAACCCTGGCCCAGGGCACCGTGAATACAGTGGCAGACATGTGACCCTGAACCACCAGCCACTGCAGGAGAGGAGCCAAATCCCGGGAAAGCAACCTCCTCAGCAACGACTGAAGACGCAGAATCCTGGACTCCGGAAGAAAAACCTTTGCCCAGAACCGAGTCGAACACGGCCCTAATGAAGGACCTCCGAGTGGCAGGCTCCAGGTGACTCTTCGGAAGATTGACGAGGAAACCATGATCCCCGAGCGTACGCATGGTCAAGGAGAGGTGCAGAGACATGACCTCCGGAGATGGAGCCTGCAACATCCAGTCGTCCAGGTATGGAAACACGGGCACCGCCAGGAGATGGGGAGCCGCCACCTTGGTGAACAACCTGGGGCGGACCGGAGACCAAAGGGAAGGACGCAGAACTGCCAGTGATGACCCGCCAGGCAGAAGCGCAGGAACTGCTGATCCCCCAACGCCATCGGAACATGGAGGTAGGCATCCTGGAGATCGAGCGAGGTGAACACCCAGCCCTCCAGGATCAAGGGGATCACCTTCTGCAAAGTTTCCATCTTGAACGGGATTTTGCACACAAACAAGTTCAGGGCCCGAAGATTGATGACCACACGGAAACCTCCGTGACCTTCGGGACCACAAAGACAATGGAATAAGTCCCCAGGGGGGGTACCGGGAAAATCGCCAGCTTGCTGAACAGAACTTGAACACCCTCCAGCAACGCCAGATGGCGAGATGGGTCCGAAGGCAAGGGGGTCACAACAACACCTGAGGGAGGCGGAGGAGACAGGAACTCTATCCGGTAACCCCTGGAAACAACATCCAGTACCCACTGGTCGGAGGTCGTCCGCAGCCAAGCATGGAGGAACAGCCACAGTCTCCCACCAACCGCGGGCTGACCACCAACGAGACTGGGCACCGGAATGGCGTAGTCAGGAACGAGATGCGCCAGATCCACCATCCGGCGGGGGCTTCTTCTAGAACCTCCTCTGAAAGGATCCACCAGCACCCCGCTGGCCTTTAAACGAGGACTGCTGGAACCTGGAAGGCTGGCGAAAGGACCTGGCATTCAAGAAGGAGGTCCCCCTCTGAGAGGGAGCATGACGGAATGACAAAGAATGCTTCCTTTCCTTAAAGACCATATGGAGCTTATCCTCCAGAGCGTCCCCAAAGAGATGAGCCCCAGAAAACGGCAACCGCAAGGCCATAGAACGATGCGCCGCATCCGTCTTCCAATCCCGGAGCAGCAAATTCCGACGGGCAGCAACAGAGGATCCACAAGACAGAGCGGAAGCCCTGACCGAGTCAAAGGCAATGTCCGAAAGGAATTCCGCCTGACGTTCCATAGACTCCAGCAACTCCGGACAACTGCCCCCCTCCTGCATCAAAGAAAACAAAGTCTTGAAGTCAGCCAGCAAAGACTGAGCAACGTAGGCACCATACACTCCAGAACGAAGAGCCAAGTGAGAGCCAGCATAAGATTTCTTCAGCGCAGAGTCCATCTTTTTATCAACGCCATGGAAGGCCGACCCACCAGAGAAGCAACAACCAAATCCACCTGCATGGAATCGGGCAAGGCAACCTCCATATCCTGTAAAGGATAGAGCTGCGACATAAACCTCGGCATCGCAATACGATCTGGGTCCTTCAACTCATTCAGGAGGACACCCATATCAAAGGGGTGGAGAGGCATAGAAGAAGTCACAGGCTTCCGAAACTGTGGCAGAACAGAGTCCAGGGAGGTGCTGGGCATAGAGTCTTCAGGGAAACCCATATTTTCCTGAACATGAGACAGAAGGTCAGGTAACAGCTCCTTGGAAACATATTTGCCCTTGAGATCCACCGCCCCCAAGGTAGACTCACCTGAGGAAGCAGAGGAAGAAATATCCGAGTAAAGAGCAGGAGCAGCCTCAGAGCGACCCCCAGCACCCTTTCTGGAAGCGCGGATATCAGACAACGTTTCCAATATCAGGCGCTTCAAACGCTTAGTGTCATCCAAACTGGCACCCCTAGCAGCTGGAGCAGAATCCTCACTGTGTGAGGAAGAAGATGAAGACCGAACAGGAGAGACATGCTATCTCTTCCTGTGGTGCTTCCCCATAGCGCAGAAGAGTCCCAGACAACCAGCCTAGAGCGCAGAACAGGGACGTACAGCTGGTACTCCTAAGCAACTCCAAACAAACACCAGACCCCCGTCAGGAAAGGAGTTCACTCACCCATCGGTCGAATTCACGGCAAAAAGTATGGTGAAGAAGGAGGGGCTGAAAACGAGCCTCCAATCAGCTGCCGGCAAAGGATACACCCGGAAGGGGAATCCGCCCATGACGTCACAGCGACATCGACCAATGAGGCAGGATGAACGAGCACCCGGAGCCCAACCCGGTGCCCGAACAGGCAGAATGAGGGAGAGAAGCAGTTTAGGCATCCGGACCCGCCCAGCATCACGGAGCAAAGAGCCGACAGCAATGCAGCACGGCTGACCAGAGCGAAGAACCATGCGCCGAACCATCCATGGCACAGGACAAGTACCGCTGAACAAGTACCGCTCGCCAACCGATTGCACCACTGGAGCTCCCAGAAAAGGAAAGCGAACCACGAAGAAAAATCGGGGGACCCGAAAAGCCCCGCAAACCAGGTCCCCCACAGCCAGGGAAAATCCAGGAAGCCCAGCAGCCCGACTTCCAAATCCCACGAAGGTCCATGAGCCCCCCCAGAGCCCTGCAAAGGAGGGAACCACAGGACAAAAACGTAGCAGGTAAGCGCCCAGCACTCACCCAAGCGTCACCCATCAGCATCCACCGACAGGAAACAAAACATGATGTGCTTCTGATGGTGTGGTGTGTTATAACACCTGACAGGAGGGTGGGTGGAGTCTAAAAGCGTTTCCTGTTTTGTTTCCTGTCGTGTGTGGAATGCCTCATGTGTGATGACTGGGTCGAGGACGAGGGACGTAGAGGTAATGCACCCTTTAAGTGCAAGGAGCGATCCCACCAAGGGGATTCCCTGAAAGGAAATTAGAATTTCCGTTTGAAAGGGTTTTTTTATTTTATGTTTTATTTATTTAGTTCATTTTTATAGAGCGTGGACATTACCCAACGGTGTCAGAGCGCTGTAAAGTGGTTCTTTTGGGCGCTGCATTAGAAGTAAAGGAAACTTCTGCACTTGAGTTGCGCCGAGATTATGCGCATTATGGGAAAAATACAAAACAGTCATTGGAACACCAGTGTAAAGTTATCTCACGCTCAGGACATGCTCATCACAGGCATCGGCAGCTAAGGGGCGATGCACAAAACAGATCCCACACGGGCACCAGCAGTTAGTGCTTCCTTTAAGCAGGCAAGAATCCCGCTGAGGCGGTAACATTCCTTCCACAGGTGTCTCTCAGTGATTTGGTGCAACTCTGCATTTACGTGAGAGAGTAACTACTTCTGGTAATAACAGGCCCAGCAAAACATAAGGCTATGTGCGGAGAGCCATCCTTGTCAAGAGCGCGTACACACAGCCGCAGGGGTTTGCATAACCAGGATCCAACAGACAGTGTGCAGGCCCCTCAAGGGCGCAGGCTGCAACTCCAGTAAAGATGGATGCTTCCAGAGACCTCAGCGTAAAGGCCCATGCAGGTTCAACGCCACAGTGGTGGGCATTGAGGGGCATATTACCAACAACTAGCGATAATTATCGCTAAGTTGGCTTAGCGGGAATATTTCTAGCGCCGCCCTTCACCTATTTTTATCGCTGAGATACCTTGCAATTAGCAAAGTTCATCACGGGAGCGATAAAAAAGCAGGCGAAATGCGTGAATATCGCTGTCAATACAGCGATATTCAGGCATTACCGTGACAATGCTCTTAGCCATGTTATCCACCTCTCATTGGATAACATGGCTAAGAACTGGTCAGGGCAGGCGTTAGCTTTTGGAGATATTCGCGCTTAGCGTGAATATTTCCAAAACTACGCCTGTGTTGATCATAGGCGATAGCGATTGCAGCGACTGTTTTCAGTCGCTGACATTTTAGCACAACCACTTTACAGATCATTAGCGATAATTATCGCTGACATGCAAAGCGGGCCCCAAAATGCCCGCTATCGCCTACAAGCTGTTGCTAACTTGTGCTAGCGACAGCTTGGTAATAGGGCGATAAAATTATCGCCGCTTTAGCGGGAAAAAGTCCCGCTAAAGCGGCGAAAATGGCCCTTGGTAATATGCCCCTGAGTCTTTTGTGAAGTTGTAACTCCGCCATCTCGCGTGTGCAGTTACTCTCAGCGTTAAGGCTCATGCTCTGTGTGCAACCACCGCCATGGTTCAGACGCATGTTTGGGATCAAACCGCTACAAACCTGTGGGCCCCACTATACAAATGCAAGCTACCTCCTGAGATCACATATGCCTCACTATAGATATTTCCCTGCAGCCACCCCCTAGGCTGGATGCTCATTGATTAGAGTGACTTATTGACTCCCAAAAAGCCTTCAGTCCATCTTGAGGGGCAGCATCAAATTTCAGTTCACTTATTTGTAGACGGTAAATACATTTTGTAAATCATTTCATAAACTGTCAGACTTTTCTGTTTTATTACTCTTAATTCACCATTCACCTATTGAAGGATCACTCACAAAGCTGTGGATCTATGAAGTAAGGACTATAGTCTTTGGCGTCTCCTGTGTACCTTCTCCTTAAGCTGATGTTGCTTAAAGCTGTTTTTAGATTTTGTTGAGTCTACATCACCTTTTTGTACAGGAGGCCACTGACTACTGCCACCTGGCAACTGAAAGCAAAAGCAGCGAAACCCCAGGTGACTACCCACTGATTACATATAAGAGAGAGTTTCACTGTACTTTTGGAATATATGAACTTCAAAACGACAACATAGGCTTGTGGCACATGAGGGTCTGTGTGGTTTGTGAACAGCAGCATGACTGCTGCTGCCTATGAGAGGTTGACCCGTGGCATTATTAGAGTTGTGTTCACTACATGAACTGCGGTTTGAACCAGTGGTCCACCCGTTGTCTGTAAAAGCTGCTCCCTTGCTATGTGAAGGGCCTGCACAGTATATGAACTGCGGCCTTATGCTCCGGGCCTCAAGCTGTCCGGGGGAGAGGCATCCCTGGGCCTGCGATATGTCATAGGTGGGCCGGTTTTGTCCCAGTCAGTCTGCTTACCTGTCTGCCCATCTGCGCTGTATGTGTGTCGCAATCTGTATGTATGTGCCAATCTGTAGAATTTGTGTTTGTACGAGTCTGCACACTTGTGGACCAGTCTGCACAGCAGTTCTGCTGGTTTGTACATGCAGGCCCCATTCTGTTTAGTGCCAGACTGTTTTAATTGGGCCAACTTCAGCTTTATAACTAAATCAGATGGAATATCTCACCCCAACATTGGCATAGCCAATAGGTCTCGCTTTTGGGACCTTATAAGTATTTAGTTATGCAGCACAATAGCCTTGGTGCAACAACATCAACTGTTGCATGGGTAAACACTTATAAGGTCCCAAAAGCGAGACCTATTGGATATGCCAATGCTTTTTTTTTTTGTGACCCCTGCAGGATGCTCTGCCCTTCATTCATGCAGGTCCAAAAAAACACGATTCTCGGAAAGTAGCGATCCAGCAAGTGGTTAAAGCGCCCAGGGATCCCCTGGCCATTTCGCGCTGAGACGGCATCGTCCGTTGTCAAAAAACAAACTACGGAAGCTAGCAATTGTGCTAGTGGACAACACGCTCAGAACCTTGACTGATTTTGCTAATGGGCGTTACCTCCCCCTGTTGAGACAGAGATATCACAACTACCAAGTGTCTAAGACAGTGTGCCCGGCTGTGTTCACTGTAAGTAAATTTATTTTACTTCTACACGCATGGGTTACGTATTCATTAGCCCATTCTAAGACGTCCCTCACTCCCTGTCCTGATGAGACCCTCACTCTAAGGGTCGAAACGCCGTCGACGTACTGGAGGCGAATGAGACTCATACAGTGCTTATGATTGTGTAGCAACTGTTTTATGACTGATTTAAATATTTTTTGGAGTCATGTCTCCTTTCTGTAAATAGTCACTATTGTAACCTGTATAGCTCACTTAAATGTACACACGTTGTTTTGGTTACTTCACAAACCACTGGGGACACATTGCACTGTTTATATATATTGTAGTATATGTTGTAGTCTAAAGCATTATTGATTTTTTCAATTGAAACATATAAAAGAATGGTTCGAGACTGATTCAGTTGTGTCTTTTCTCTTTGCCACCCTCTCTCTAATAGTTGGATAGGTATTAAGTACCCTCTTTATCGTAGAATTATTGAGTGATATTCCACAGGAACCGTTGTTTTTTTGGATAAACACTTCACCCTGGTTCCTTGTGAGTAGGGTTTCCCTTGTTTTCTGTTTTCGCTTCATTCATGCAGGGGCAGGGTTCACTTCACACCTCACACCAGTTCAAGTGTCTGCCTAACTAAGGTATCATGTAGATGCAGCTATTAAGCTAAGAGAAAGAGATGCAGGGAAAGCTAATCACTGCCACTAACACTTCCCTGCCCAGTCTGCAGCACCTCAAAGGGATGCAGTGTCATGTTGCCGTTTCAGTCCATGACAGCAAACCCCCCCCCCGCCTTGTGTCTTTCACAGTTCACCAAGTCTGCGAACCCAAATGGAGGGGGCTGCCACCTGGAACAATGGCACCATTTCAAAAGCATGATGGACTAGGTGTGGGCCCTGACTGGGGCCCACACTGGATGCACCAGTGATCCGGGGGGGTAGGCAAGTGTCCCCCGTGCCCTTTCCTTGCAGACGCCCATGGACAGCACACCGTGGGGGGGCCCTGGATTTTATCTGGATGTGACCTTGTGCCTCGTCCTAGAGGAAGAGGAAGTGAGGTAAGGTGGTAGGCAGGTCAGAGAAGCGGCGGGGGACTCAAGAGTCGAGGAGTCCTGGTGCGCTGCTGTCTGCGCAACAAAAACCTGCGTTGGACCAGCTGGAGTGACTTGACTATTGCGCATCATGAGGCATTGCCATCAACATCGTGATGAATACCTGTGGGCGCAAACTAGTAGTAGTGCGGCCCGGGCACTCTGGGAGAACTGGCTCCATCATGCAGTCTAATGTGCGGCCGCGGGTCCCTGTCACGCCACGGCCGCCGGACCGACCAGGACACAGAGACACAGCAGTCTGAAATGTATATAAAGTAAGTGTACTTTGGCCAACGCTGCGTGCCAGGCAGAGCCGTGACTGATACTGTGTAGTGAAGTTCTGTAACTTGTCAGACACGGATCACAAGCATGAGGAGGTAGCACTAGGGTTAGTACCCTTAGTTCCATTTCTGGCGCTCTACAACAGTTTTAGGAAGTTCTTGGAATTATTTGTTGCTCAACTGGCTGTAATTTCAGATATTTAGAAGGTTTCCCTTGTCTTCAATGCATGCTTTTTGCTTGCGAAAAAGTGTCACTCATAGTCGTTGAAATGTCACTGATAATTTCACTGAAGTTTTTTTTTTGTTTAAGAGATTTTTATTAAGTTTTAAAACAAATACAAAACATAGAATTTTCCAATGAATAATATAAGAGAAAACATGAGGCATAAAATGCATATAGATGCAGATAAAACCATTATGGAAAGAAGGAAAAGGAAAAGAAAAGAAAGGAAAGGAAATGAAAAGAAGGGGGAAAGATGAGAAAGGGGAAAAGAGAAAAAGAGAAAAGAAAGAGCAAATCAGGGGCACGGGGAATATATGTGAGGGAAAAGCGAAGCAGGGACTCATTAGGTAGGACTAGAGGAGAGGTAAGTAACAAAAGGAAGCCATAGGAGAACAGACTTAGTTTTTAACGAAACAGAGGAAGAGGAAGCAATAGCAATCCTATGTTCATCACATATGAAATTCCACCAAGTCATTATAGATAATTTAGAATTATCCTTCCAACAAGATAAAATCACTTTAAATGCAATGGCAATGAAAATATCAAGTAAACGAGCTTCATATGAAACAATATCTAAATGATCAGATATAGAACCTAAAAATATATTTACAAATGTTAAAGAGGAAGAACAATTAAACTTTCGCATACATATATCCCAAACAGAATTCCAAAAGGATAAAACAGAAGGACACTCATACAATTGATGTTTAAGCGTACCTGTTGCAGAAGAGCAAGACCAGCATAGAGAAGAGGAGAAAACTTGGAAATACTTACATGGGTAAGAACAGCTCTATGATAAATAAAAAAGAGGGATTGGGTAATACGTGCAGCAACAGAAACTTTAAATATCTTGGACCAAAGATGGTCCCAAACATCAACAGCTAACAAAACATCTAAATCATTTTCCCAAGCAATTTCAGTTGGTGATTTGGGTCGGTCAATAACATTTGATAACAATATTTTATAGACAAGGGCAGCTTTAGGTTGTTGAAGAGAAAATAAAGGATATAGTGGAGAGGAAGGAAAGAATGAGGGTAAGATACCAGGTGAGGAGAGGGTCAATAAGTGAGACTGTATAGCATCAGTTATGTGGGTATATTCAGTGAGACATGAGTTGGCCATTTGATATATAGTTTGCATCTCAGGGAAAGAAAGAAGAGCGTTATTGGAAAACAATTGGTGAACAAAGGAAATACCCTTCTCTTTTCAATGTTTGAAATAGAAAGACTTGCCCTTGTATTTGAGAAACTTATTATACCACACAGTGGAAGATAAAAAACATTGGCGAGGAGATAAGTCTTTAGAGAATGTGTCTTGCAACAACGTTTGAGAATACTTTAGGACTGGGTGTTTGGACAAAAAAGAACAGTTGGCGATAAAAACAGTATGTTGCAAGGAAAAGTACAATGAGCAATGAGCGTTCAAATACAACCCATCTAGGTATTGGGGAGGCCATAAAATCGTAAGCCAAGGAAAAGGATTGTTTAATGACAAAAGCAGAGTGGTATGTTTGGATGTTACGGAAGCGAACATCTCCTTCGTTCTTGGGACGTGTTGGTTCCTTCCAACTCAGCCCATACACTGCAGGAGCGACGATTATCCGATCCACTACCCTTGCCCATAAGCGACACACCGAATATAATACAATGGGTCAGCAGAGGGGCAACGGACAGGGGGCGGGAAAAGGGTGTTGACAAACAAGGGATCCCTGGATTTCTGTCTAGGGACTGCAAAGACCAATGTTCCCCACGTACTGCACCTATAGGGTCAGAAAGGGGTTACAGTCTACCACACATGGTATTTTATAAACAACATAGTGCCTCTTGCTGTGACCATGCCCCGCAAAACCCCCACACCTCCTTACCAACTAACAGTACTCCCCCAACAACCCTCCCCACTGGATGTGGCTTGGACGGATGCTGGCGATGGAATAAACGAACCAACCGAGGCGAATGAACCCCCCCAGCCGGTTCCCAGGTACGATCCTCAGGGGCATATCCTTTCCAGTCGACCAAATAAAACAAACGGCCCCTCCTTCTCTTGGAATCCAGTATGGCCCGGACCTCGAATTCCTCTAGTCCATCCACAATCAAAGGGGGAGGAGGGGGTAACACCTGGGTAGAGGGCATATAAGGCTTCAATAAGGACGTGTGAAACACAGGGTGAACCCGATATTCACTGGGCAGGACAAGTTTCATAGCCACGGGATTAATAACCTGCACTATCGGAAATGGACCCACATATCTAGGCTGTAATTTACAAGACCCACCGAGCCTGAAGTTCTTAGTGGCCAACCACACCTGCTCACCCACTTGATAAGTAGGAGCAGGAGCCCTGTGTTTATCTGCCTGTACCTTCATACTAGCCTTAGCGGCCAGCAACTGTACCCGGGCAACGCCACAAATATCACTCAGCCGCTTACACACATCATCAATGGCTGGTACTCGCCCTGTAGGTTGGATAGCCAGTGCCCTAGGATGGTAACCCAAAGAGCAAAAGAAGGGAGTCATACCCAGAGCGGAATGCAAGCTGTTATTATACGCAAACTCCGCTATGGGCAGAGCCGTAACCCAATTACATGCCAGGGAAGATACTAAACACCTGAGGTATTGCTCCATGGTCTGATTAGTGCGCTCGGTCTGACCATCGGATTGCGGATGATAAGCAGAAGACAATCTGATCTCCACCTTTAGCACAGAGCACAACTCCGTCCAGAAATGGGACACAAACTGAGCCCCTCGATCAGTCACCACTGCAGACCACAGCCCATGTATCCGTACGATGGAAGACATAAACACCAAAGCCATCTCTCTGGCCGTAGGAATCTTGGGAAGCGGGATGAAATGGGACATTTTTGTGAACAAATCGACCACTACGAGAATGGCGGTGAAACCGGAAACAGATGGAAGCTCAGTCACAAAGTCCATGCTAATGGTATGCCATGGAGCAGGAGGGACCTCCAGAGGACGTAACAACCCCGACGGTTTACAGTGAGTGGGCTTGCTGATGGCACAAACCGGACAAGCTGTCACATAACCATGGATATCCTGTGCCAATGTTTCCCACCAAATGTAAATGTAAATGTGTTGTATTTGTATAGCGCGAACAGTAACCCGGAGGCATCCCGGCGCTTGTACTCCTACCACAAGGGAACCCCTCCTGGCTTTTCCTTGTGAGGTGTCCACTCCTGGGCATCCCATGGTGAAACCAGGCATCCCTTGTGCATCGGGGGCCGTTGTGGAGACTAAGCAAGCTATTGCCCAGAGTTGCAGCGTGGGGCCCATGCTTAGATTCGGCACTAAGGCGAGAATATCCGGTCAGAGGAATTTAAGCCCGATCCCGCCGAGGCGGGAATCGAACCCTGGTCCCTGGCCAGCGTTCTGCATCAAGGTCTGCCGCTCTAACCATTGAGCCACACTTCTCCACCAAAACCACCGCATACACATCTCCTTTGTCTTCGGTATCCCAGGATGTGCCGCCAAGGCAGACGAATGACACCACTCCAAAACCTGTTCTCTCAATGTAGGGGGAACAAACATCCTGCCCTCATAATACAACAATCCATCCTTGACCGTAACATGGGGTAATGACAACCATGGGTCCAAATCTACCTGACGTAGTTGTTCCCTCACCAAGGATGGAAAATCCTCAATTGCCACTACCCCTATGATCCTGTCACCAGGAATCATAGGCCTATCCTCCTTTCCCTGTCCCAGCTCCTTAGAATCTACATGGATGCGGGATAGGGCGTCAGATTTAACCTGCTGTGCTGCGGGCCTATACGTGATGATAAAATCAAATTCATTAAAGAAAAGAACCCAACGCATCTGGCGAGGTGTCAAAGCACGTGCAGAACGAAAGAACTCCAAGTTCTTGTGATCCGTATAGATCGTAACGGTGTGTCGGGCCCCCCACAGATAATGCCTCCATTCCTCAAATGACAACTTAACTGCCAACAACTCTCTTTCAGCCACGGTGTAATTGCGCTCCGCTGGCAGCAAGGTCTTAGAGAAATAGGCGATGGGATGCATGCAACCGTTCTCAACATCTCTTTGGGACAACACCCCGCCCACAGCACATAACGAGGCATCTGTCTCCACAAAGAACGGCAAGGCAGGATCAGGATGTACCAATACAGGTGCCGACGTAAATTTCTCCAGCAACCGCTGAAAGGCCTCCTGAGCCTCAGAGGACCAAACAAAAGGAATCCCCTTCCTCAATAACCGAGTCAAGGGGGCCACAATATCAGAGAAATGAGCAATAAAACGCCTATAAAAATTGGCGAATCCCAACAGAACCTGTATATGTTTCACCGATGTTGGAACAGGCCAGGTAATAATGGCCTCAATCTTTCTTGGATCCATCCGAACACCTCCTGCCGAAACCACAAACCCCAAGAACTCCACCTGAGGGGTGCTAAACTGACACTTCGCTAGCTTTGCATATAGATGATGTTCTCGCAATTTCTGCAACACTTGGGTCACATGCCATTGATGAGCAGCCCCTGTCTCTGAAAAGATTAGGATATCATCCAGATATACAATTACACTCCTATCCAGAAACTCCAGAAGCACCTCGTTAATAAAGAATTGGAAGGCCGCCGGCGCATTGCATAATCCAAACGGCATTACGCAATATTCATACAGGCCATGCTTGGTCTTAAACACCGTCTTCCACTCATCCCCGGAGCGAACACGCACTAGATGGTAAGCACCCCGCAGGTCCAACTTGGTGAACACTGTTGCCCTGCGGAGTTGGTCCAACAACACGGGAATGAGTGGAAGCGGGTATTTGTTTTTTACTGTGGCTTTGTTTAATGTTCTATAATCCACACATGACCGCAATGTGCCTTCCTTCTTTGGAATGAAGAAGATCGCCGATTAGACAGGCGAACAGGAGGGACAAATGAATCCCAATCTTAACATCTCATCGAGATATTCCTTGAGATGTAACTCCTCGGGTTCCGAAAGAGCATATACCCGACTACAGGGGAGAGGAGCTCCTGGTATCAAATCTATCTTACAGTCAAAAGACCTGTGAGGGGGTAGGACTTGCGCCTGATCTATATCGAACACTTCTTTATATGCCTGGTACTGTGATGGTACCATACCCGCGTCAGTAGCGGCACAAGACAATGAAAACTCCCTCTCGCCTGCCTCTTGATGGCAATGCTTCAAGCAATGAGATGAATCCAGAGACACTAACCGTTGCACCCAATCGATCCTAGGATTGTGCTCCTGCAACCAAGGCACACCCAATACCAAACCAAAAGAAGGGGCATCTATCAGATCAAAACACACCATCTCTGAGTGGCCATTCTCACACACCAGGCACAAAGGCACAGTCCGCCTAGTGATAGACCCGGATGTTAATTCGGTACCATCTATCGCCCTCACCGGTTCTGGCTGGTCCTTCACACAACAAGGGATCCTCAATTTCTCTGCAAGCGCGATGTCAAGAAAGTTCCCTGTTGCCCCGGAATCCAATAACACCGATACTGGCACTCTATTGTCCCCAAAGAGTAACAAATGGGCATTTATAATAAAGTGCCTAGGTGCCCTATCTATGGCTCCGAGTACCTCATACTGTCTCTCCTTGCTCTCATAATACAGACAGGCTATCTTCTTACTATATGAGGCGCCAGAGGGCTTCACTGGGCATTCCCTAGCAAAGTGTCCACCCTGACCGCAATACAAACACAGGTTCAATTCTCTGCGTCCTTTCTTTTCCTCAATAGACAATGGACCTCTTATGCCACCAATTTCCATAGGTTCAGACACCGTCTTCGTCTCTCCTACTCCGGTTGTCTTATTGTCCGATTTCACAAACCCCCCCCGAGATGCCTGAAAGCGGCTTTTTCCCCCCGCCTCTCTGATAGACGATGGTTTAACTTGACCACAAGATCTATAAACGCCGCACAATCGACCGGGGGATCCACCACTTGTGACACCACATCTTTAAGATCCTCGGAAAGACCCTGATAGAACAATGAGGTCCTCTTATCCTCAGGCCAATGAGTTTCGGACACGACGATTAAAGGTAGAAATATACGTCAGCAAATCCTGTCTGCCCTGCCTTAACTTCAATAGCTCTGCATCGCTAGCCTGCATAAAAGCATGTTTCGCAAACAATCCATGCATTAATTCCTTAAACGCAGGGTAGTTGGCCAACACCTGATCGTCCCTCTCTACCAAGGGTATAGCCCATTGGGCAGCAGTACCAGCCAGATATGATATCGTAAAAGCTACTTTGGCCGAATCATTGGGGAAAGCAGTTGGCTTACACATGAAGTGTAATTGGCACTGATTCATGAAGGTGCCAAACTTGGCGCTATCCCCAGTAAATCTCTCTGGCGGTGCCAACGGCACTGGAACAGGTGTATTCACTGTAACTGCTACAGGTACCACAATACCAGAGCTCTGACCCAACCCACCACCATATTGAAAGGTTGCAGGCTGCAAGACTGGAACCTGAACCCTATGCTGCCCTTTCTCTCTACTAATCAACGCCCCAACTTCCTGTTTCAAAGCTACGTTTTCCTGCCTTAAGTCATGTATTTGATCTTGTAGGGCAGCTAACGCGCCCATCACATCCTGTAAAGTGGGAACCACCGCCGTTCCGCCTACAGCCCCCGTTGACTCATCCATCGTCGCTCAGGCAATGTAATTATAACGTGGGCTTGATATTCTGTTGGTTCCTTCCAACTCAGCCCATACACTGCAGGAGCGACGATTACCCGATCCACTACCCTTGCCCATAAGCGACACACCGAATATAATACAATGGGTCAGCAGAGGGGCAACGGACAGGGGGCGGGAAAAGGGTGTTGACAAACAAGGGATCCCTGGATTTCTGTCTAGGGACTGCAAAGACCAATGTTCTCCACGTACTGCACCTATAGGGACAGAAAGGGGTTACAGTCTACCACACATGGTATTTTATAAACAACATAGTGCCTCTTGCTGTGACCATGCCCCGCAAAACCCCCACACCTCCTTACCAACAAGCGCTGATGTCGATGACTTATGGAGATCTCCAACTTGGAGGGGTTATACAGTCAAAGCAGGGAAAAAGGGGCAAGGGGAACTTTAAACTGGGAAAACGCTCTAGCAATAACAGAGCCAGAGAAATAGGAGGAAAAAGTCGTTATAACGACTAAAAACACCTCCTTCTAGGGGCAAAGGAAATACTCAGGGCATACAGGGGGGGGGGCAAATGCAGGAGGGAAACGCTGTGTATCACCGGCTTCCACCGCGACTCCCGCTGGACCCGGAAGCGCCCAAAACTGCACTCCGCCTCCACACAACGATGTGGCCAAGTTGGAAAAGGCGCGGAAGTGCATGTACCGCGATCTCCACAGCACACCAGTTATTCGTGATGGTAATCCAGCCGGACCACCATCAATCACTCCGAGGAGCGCCGGAACCCCAGCAACTCTCTCTACCCAGCCGGGTTAAAAGGCTCAAACAAGACGTAACACAAAAAAAACAAGGTGACACAAAAGGACACAACAAGGTAAAGGGCAAGATACCATCCGAGGATAGCCAACAGCAGGAACAGGAGAGGGAGGAAGGGGCAGGGAAACCAAAGAGCCAGGAAAATGCGTTAGCTAGATCACGAGCCCGTGAACTACAGCACAAAGTCCCAAATTACAAAACAGCCCCTAGCCCAAGATCAGGAACCACACGACTAGATATCAAGCACTGAGGACAGGGAGAAGGCAGCTTATAACTCCACCCCAGCAGGTCACATGGGCTCACAAACATGGTCACAGAAAGAGGACTATGTACGGATCCTAACAGGACGGATGAGTTTTTGCAAAGCGATGCGGGGATGTTTATCATTCCGTAGAAATTTAGAACAGATAGAGTTTAAGCGAATAAAATAAGAATTTGATATTTTTATGGGGAGCATTGAAACAGTGTAGAGTACATGAAGTGTAATCATCATTTTAATAGTATCTAGTCTGCCCCACCAGGATAGGAACAGAGGAGACCAGCCTTGAAGAAGGGATTGGATTTTCTTGGTAAGGGAATCGAAAGTAAATTTAAGTGTTTCGATAGGGAGGAGGAAAAACAAATATCAAGGTATTTTATTTTAGAGGGGCACCAAGTGAAATCTGTAGAGTCAAACATGAATTGGTAACATGTAGAATTTAGGGGTAAAACTTCTGTCTTGGATAAGTTAATCTTGTATCCCGACATGGAAGAATACAAGCAAACCTCTTCCATGAATGGTGGGAGGGATGTGATTGGGTTAGCCATATAGACTAAAATGTCATCTGCATATGCAGAAATTTTCGTTTCAATGGAGGCTAATTTAAAACCATTGATGTTGGGATTGTTCCAAATTCGTTCCAAAAAAGGTTCAAGGCATAGGATAAACAGTAACGGGGATAGAGGAAAACTCTGTTTTGTGCCCCTGGATAAGGAAAACAAATCTAGAAAAGTGGTTATTGACAAAAATACTAGCACGAGGAGAGGAGTAAAGGAGTTTAACAAAGGAAATAAAGGAAGGGCCAAAACCAAACCACTGCAGAGTACGAAACATAAATTGCCAATTGATGCGATTGAAAGCTTTCTCTGCATCAAAGGATAGGGCTGGTAGCGGAGATTTAAAGGCTTTGCTGTGGGAAATAATATTAGAAAACATACAGGCATTATCAGCAGCCAATCTACCTTTCACAAAACCGACCTGGTCTGTCCTAATAAGAAGTGGGATAAGGGAATCAAGACGGGAAGCAAGAATTTTGGCAAAAATTTTACAGTCATAATTAATCAGGGAAATCGTGCAGAAATGTTTACATTGGGAATGATCCTTGTCAGGTTTGGGAATGATGACAATTGGAGCTTCCAGGAAAGACCCAGATGCTTTAGCAGTGGAAATAAAAGAATAAAGAGTTGAAGCAATTTGGGCACAAAGATGGCATGAAATGTAGAGTAAAACTCAACAGGTAGTCCATCAGGGCCTGGGGCTTTGGATTTTTTCAGAGCATTGATAGCTTGGAGAACTTCTTGAGGGGAAATGGGTCTTTCTAATTGGGCAAATTCATCCGGGAGGGACGGTGGAGGAGGGAGATCACTAAAGAAAGAGGTTAAGTTGATATCGGAAGGGTGTGTGTCATCGGTATAAAGATTGTGGTAGTAATTATGAAAAACTTCTGCAATGTCTTCATCTGAGGAAACCAGTTTGTTAGTAGAATCATTAAAAATAGGGCCAACTGTTTTGCGTTCAGATTTAATCTTAAGATAGTTTGCCAACATTTTACCTGCCTTATTTTGGCCACCATGATACTTAGACTTGATTTTTAGTAAGGTGTTGCATGCTTCAACAGTGGCGATTTTATTGAGATCAGTTTTTGCCTTAATTAGATTTTGGAGGGCATCAGGGGATTTAGAAGAAAAATATGAATGCTCAAGGGGCTTAATGTTTTTCAGTTGGTCCTCATATTTGGTTCTATTTGCTTTCTTTTTTTTAAGCGACAAAGGAAATAGTGAATGCTCTAAGGGCAGCTTTGAAAGCATCCCAGTTATTAGGAATAGAGGTTGCAGATGGGTTATTAAACATGAAAAACTCATTGATAAACACTGTGACTTCTTTTACAAAAACAGTATCAGACAATAGGAAAGTGTTGAATTTCCACCGATTAAATCGAGAGGATGTGAGGGTAAGGTCAAGGACCGCATGAACAGGGGTATGGTCATAAATAAAAATTGAACCAATATTGGATTTGTGAATTGAGGGCAGGAGAGACTTACTAACCAAAATATAATCTATTCTTGAACAGGTATGATGAACATTCGAAAAAAAGATATATTCCAGGGAGTCAGGATTGCAAGTTTTCCATACATCATAAAAGGGACGCGAGTCAATGGCAGATTTAAAACACTTATGAGACTTATCAGGGTGAAATTTACTAGAGGAGAGTCTGTCAGAGAATGGATCTAACCATTGATTGAGGTCACCAGCAAGGACAACATTGGGACAATCAATGTTGGAAATAAGAATTTTGATAGCATTCCAAAATTTGGGGTCTGGGCGAACCAGGCCATAAATGTTTAATAAGACTAGAGTCTTGTTCTGGATCACAACCTTAGCCATTACCCAACGTCCCTCATCATCATTTTGAGAGGATATAATTTGGACTGATAATACCTTATGGAATAAAATAGCAACACCCCCTTTTTTGTTAACAACTGGAGAGAACACAACTTGACCCACCCACTGTCTTTTTAACTTAGAAGATTAAACATTTATACAATGAGTTTCTTGGAGAAAAGCAACTTGTGAGTTAAGTTTGGATAAGTGAGACAATACCTTTTGTCGCTTGACAGGGTGACCAAGACCTCGGACGTTCCAGGTTACAAAATTACACATGATGGAAGGTATCGAGGAGGAAATACACGAGGAGTAGACACATTGCAGGAGAACAGCTACAAATTACATTACATGAGAACAATGTATCCAATATGTACATCATAAAAAGATTAAATACACCAAAGATCATTGTGACCAACGACAAAGAACATAAAAACCAGAGGGAGAAAGACATAGAGTGTCCAAAAAGGGGAGAATACCAGAATGCACATGAAAGAAAGAGAAGACAGATAAGAATACAGCCAGGTAAGAGGATGAGAGAAAAGAGAGGAACAATATGGAAGAGATAAGAAGACAGATCGAGGCAAGGAAGCCAGGTCTGAGAAGAAAGTGATAGCCAAGACATCAGGGGCGAGGAGACGCCTGAGGGGACACGGACCCCAGTGAACAACAGAAGAGCGAATACGGGCAAAGAAAAGGAAGAAAGAGAAAAAAAATAAATGGAACCTCGAAAAGAAGGAGGACATAGAACAGAACTACAACTAGGCCCGATCAGACATAAAGGACAGGAATAAAGGAGCATTGAAGGGAACACGGGCTCAATAAGTACCAGGAGATTAGAAGTGGGAAACAAAGAAGAAGAGAGGGGGAAAAAAAGAAAACAAAGATATTCTCAAGAGGAAAATCAGCACAAAAATGAGATACACATGAGTCACGGCGGCACTGAGTGCAAACCCAGCCCATTCAAAAAAGATAGAGATGTCATGAGTTAGTATCCATGGTAGTTGAGGAGACTGTCTGCAGGAAGGTGTGAAGCTTCTGTGGATCGTCAAATGAGAAAGTACGGCTATTATGAGTAATTTTACAGAAACATGGATGTAGAATACCATACTGGATGTTTAGCTGTCTCATCAAAGGGCGGAGGTTAAAAAATTCCTTACGTCGGGCATTTGTTGCACTGGAGAGGTCTTGGGAGATGAAAATATTATGACCAGACCACAGGAGACGTCGCTTAAGCCTAGCTGCCTTAAGAACACCCATTAACTCTGTGAATTCAAGAAATATTAGGATAATACCACGTGGCTTGGAGGCATTGGGAGCAAGACGCCCTAGGTGGTGAGCCCTCTGTATGTTAAGAGAATGCGATGCAGGTTGGAGGTCCAAAAGATCATGCAAACATTTTTGTAAGAATGACACCATGCTATCCCTTCAACATTTTCCGGAGCTCCATAAATGCGTAGGTTATTCCTACGGTTTCGGTTTTCAAGGTCCTCTGTATGTAGTTTTAGTTTGTGAATTTCTTGTTCCAGTAGATGAATTTTAGAGGTAACATCCTGTATATCACCAACACGTTGCTCTAGGTTGAGTACCTTGCCTTCCATAAAAACTCATCACTCCTCAATTTGCTTAAGCTTTTCGTTGGTAGCACTCATGAAAGGTTGAAGACCCCTGACTTCTTCCAAAATGGAGTCCAGGACAGGATTTGCAGAGGTAAGTATGGGAGAAAGGCGGTCATTTTTAACTCGTTTGGGCTTTGTTCCAGTATGAGAAGTCTTAACATTATTTATATTGTGTGCCATGATGAAACACAAAGGGAGGAGTCCAGCTGCAGCAAAAAAAAAAAAGGATTATTGGGCACAAGCAACCTCTCAGGTGAAGAAGCAGAGATGACTTCCTCAATGGTAATAAAGTACAGCAGAGCAAAAGCGTAGAGTCATCACTTGCATAATCTGACAGGTAACTAGCACATGTGTTGCTGTCTAATGAGTGATACCCCACAGGTTTACTTTCAGCTATCCCATAATGAATATGGTTATCATGATTTGCAACCAGCACTTTTGTAGGATTTTATTAGGGTTACCAAATGTAAAACAAATAAGGCTTAATGTAAAGTGGAACTCTGGACAGCACCTCAGTGATTCTATTAACAAAACTATCCCCAAATACCATACACAAGAAATACTGATGTCCCACCTGGGAACCCTATACAGTGACAAATAATACAGCCTCAGTTGGGGCTTCATTGAGACTGCCCTACTGCTTTTTTTCATTTTTACTAAGGGCATACACTCATAAACTGGTACACTATGCTTTTTATTCTTAATTCCCTATTACATTGCAATGCATGCGGTAACTCATGTGACTGCACAGGCTGCAACCATGGGCTTTATAATAAATATCAGATGTCATACCTGCTAATATTTATCTGGGAAGAAATGGCCTATATTTAACAGAAATTGCTGACTTTGGTGCAGTCTGCACCAAAATCTCCAAGTTATGCCCCAATAGTTCATAGTAGCGCACACTACATATTCTGACTCGGTAGAGTAAAAGGTTATCAGGTCTGACAAATATGACACCATTTAGGTTGTAAGATCATTAGTGGGTGGAGACTGTTGCTTACCAATTGTCTATCAGTGACTGAGGAATTACTGCATTCAATTCAATGGCCAGATTCATCTTTTTGTGCACTTGAGTGTGAATTGGGAGCAGCAGGTAATAGATGACACTAGGCAGAGGAGCACTTGCAGCTCAGATACAGTATGACACAGTGATCACACTCAGTGAACTCAATGTCCTGAACAATCTCATGGCCTGTGATCACAAGGGCCTGACTCCAAGGAATGAGTCTTGAGATGAAACTTGAAAAGTGCACCCGCCACTCATGTTACCCAATAAATAAACATTTACTGATGACTCAGTTTGTGCAAAGTGCCTCCAGCGTGCACAGTGTGTCAGCGGGTGCAGGGAGTTCTTAAAACTGCTTCTGGAGAATTGCCTGCTTAACAAACTATCTGACTTTTTATCTACCACTTTCAAACAGTTACTCATCTCAAACCTGCTTCTATGAGCCTCACTGGAGAGCATATTAATCCATAAAGACACCCACCCAGAGATTGGATGAAACAAGCTATCATTCCACATAATACTTGGAGCAATTTGTGGCAAAGATCAGGTTTTGAATCTGTCTAGTTAGACGTGAAATGACTTGGAGATCCTTCTGAAACACACCAGTTAAGACCAGCAAGTTGGTAGCCCCCCACCAACTCACCACACTGAAGATAGTACATTTGTCTGCACCCGTCTTTTTGGGTGTGCATTCTGTCTGAAAGAGATATTCTTGCAGGTGAGGACAAGATCCCCATGAGTACCATAACCATCTGTAATTCAGCACCAAGATACCATTGGGTGAGTGTGCACTTTACAAATACACGTTATGCTATGGTATGTTATGTTATGGTATGTTATGTTATGTTACAATCTCTGGTGGCTCCAGTACAACCACAGCCAGGATGCCATCATACTGGAGACAAGTGTAAGAAAGAAAAAGAAGACCTTTTCTGTCTATGCACCCAACATATGTTGCAACGTCCCACAACCATCAGGACAGCCCCCATGCTGCTCCCATATAGGTAAGAGTTGTAGAGGCACCCTTTTGAAGAACACTACATCACAGTACATTAACAAATCAGCTACCTCTTCCATCAATCCACATTTTTGTAAAGCGCACAATCACCCGTCAGGGTCTCTAGGCGCTGGGGGCCATCGGGAAGATTAAGCAAGCTATTGCCCAGAGTCACATGGTGCTGGGCTAATCTGCCGACCGGTGTCGGGGATCGAACCGTAATCCTCAGCTTCCGGAGTCAGTCGCTCTAGCCGCGGCGCCACACCTCTCCCGCAGTCTTTGTCAATCTTTGACATTATGGTTGTCTTAGACCCTGTTCAGTGCTCTGCTAACGGTAGGCTAGGTTGTGATAAGCAAACACCACATACATATATAACCAAAATACATATTGTATTGTATTGTATTGTATCTATAATTATATAGCGCTACAGCCACCCTACAGGTATCCTGGCGCTTTTAGATATCCAGATACTTGGTCAGCTGGTTGATGAGGAGAGAGAATGGAACATAGATCAGAGTTTTGGGAAAAGCCAGGTTTTCAGGCCTTTCCTAAATTCGATTAATGAGACACTCTGTCTAATCATTTGTGGTACATTTATTATAGATCTACTCAAAGGGACTGATTGGAGATATGTCAGAAACTCAGGCGGTGGATTGTTTTTATAGAGAAAATATTGCCGGGAGGCATGGGAGGGGCAGAAGCCAAACCCTATTTAAACAGGGTGTATGACAGGCAAATGCTAGGTGAGAAGTAAGAGGTGTCATCTGAGGAGGAAGAGGTGCCATCTGAGGAGGAAGAGGTGTCATCTACTGGTGGGTACTCTGCCTTGGTATTAATACTATTTGCTTCTACCGGTGGGAGTCCCAAAGAAGGTGGTAGTAGGTAAAGGTTTGGGTGTTAGCTGGTTCCTTTTGTCATAAATGTTATGTCAAACACATCTCACACACCATATACCTACACATCCGGCCCATTCCCATATGTTTAACAGACAAACTTGCATGCACAGAGACTGATAGACAAAGACGTCCATACATGCAGTCACACGTTCAAATTCATAACCACAGATACAAAGTCATGTACACAGTCATATATAGATAGACACACAAAGTGTGGTGTGCCAGGTTGACAATGTCTTTTCATCTATAAACACTCACGTTTACTGTCAAAATTCACTTCTTTTACTCTTGCGGGTATGCATACAAGTTGCATTGAATGTGTAAATGTATTTACTGTTGAGTACTTTTTCACCATAACTGTGTAACTTACACATTAGGAAAACCTTAAGCAAAGGTAGGGAGCAGGAGGATCAATGTGTGCTTTGTCTTGAGAATTTGTGAACACCCACACAGTTGTGGGCTTGTATAGAGTCACAAATTATTTTCCAACTATTTCCTTCCAAGAGTTGGTCAGATTCTCACTCCAGCAAAATCATAGGAGTGAATGTTTTCTTCCAAGATGGAGGATTGAATTGCCACAAACCTCGTGACGGATGTAGGGGAGATTTTCCATGGGGAAAAATGTTTCCCTGTGGTGAAAATAAAAGTGAAATATTTGCAATTGCAGAGCACGACTGTCGTCCTTTAGTGTATAGTTGTTCTGATTGTGCATTGTGGAAACAGCAACTCGTCAAAATGTTAGATGACTTTGCCAAAATTATTAATTGTCAATCCGAACATACCATGAGAAAATCTTAACAAGGAATCAATTGAACAAATTACCTTGCCAATTAATACAACAATAAAGCAGTCAACCTTTGGGCCCAGATGTACTAACTTTTTGTGTTATGGACGGTTGTGGCACAGTTTTTAGCGCATTCACAATGCAAACTGCTAATCGAGATTTACAAAGACATGCAAGGGCCACGTTCCTTCTCCTTCCATGACTTTGTAAAAAATGACATACAAAGACGGTGTGTTCTGCATCAGGTGGGCATTATATGGGTGGAGCAGGTAGACATTAGTAAATCAAATCGTAAATCATACGTTCTTATATAGCCCCTTTCACCGTAAGGTCTCAAGGCGCTTGCTTTGGGAACCCGTCCTGGCTTTTCCCTGCGAGATAACCCCTAACTGGGCATCCCCAAGGTGAAAGCCAGGCATCCCATCGCGTTGGGGTCGTTGTGGAGATTAAGCAAGCTATTGCCCAGAGTTGCAGAGTGTGAACCCATGATTCAAGTAGGCGCCGAGGCGAGAATTATCGAGTCCGTGGACATTTTGAGCTCAAGACTCTGCCGCGTCGGGAATCTGACCTCTGCGTCCGGGTCTGCCTCCTCTAACCGGTGAGCCACCCATTAGTGGGTAGAAGATGGGCGTTCCGTTGCACCCACTCATCCATTTTGATCCAACCCCAAATCAATCTGTGTTTGAACAAAAATGGTGCGCCTTACCGCGATGAGGTGTAACAAGGAGAAATATCGTAATTTCTCCTTGTTAATTCCTCTTGCCATGTCTGCCACATTCTACAACACTCATAGAAAGAGGAATATACCTCATGGATTATTTTTATACAGGAAGGTATCCCTTTCTGCACGAAAACAATCTTGTTCGTAGCACAAGCATCTTACACCATGGCACCAGGGTGCCTGCGTGGGTGCTAGGCTGCCTCAAGTGAACACGTGCGATGAGGAAGCAGGGGTGCAGGATATCTTGGTAGTTATGGGGCATTTCTGTTCTCTCCCTTTAACACTTTGTCGCATTGCTTCAAAAATTCGTAAATCTAGGCTTTGATATGTATCAATGCATGAGCTTTGGACTAAGAGGGTTTCTACAATACCTGTACACTAATGTAATTAGATAGTTTCACAGCAATATATCTTATGTTAACACAAACTACTTGCAGTAACCATTAATGATTTCAAAGTATTCACTATTGGTCTAATCATCACTGGTCTAGTTTCCTGTGAATTCTTTACAATGCAGTAAATATGATCACACTGACTTATTAAGGGTAAACTAAATGACCTATCAACTTACTCTCCAGTCCTGTACCTATCTTATTCTATTCTATTCCCCAGATGATTAGAGTGTATGGTTTCCCAAGTGAGCTTCTCAGTGCTATCAGTACTATGAGGTGTTAGAAGACTACACATGGGAAAGGAGAATGACTCAGGGAAAAAGATGAGTTTTTCTAAAACTCATGCAGTTCACTTCTATTATCTGATCGATAGCTAATGCATTCCAGAGTTTATGTTGCAGAAATGAAATTTAAGAGAGTTGCCTCCACTTCTGACTCTCTTGACTCTGGAAACAGCAAGTAGACCGAGGGTGTTGGACTGAAGATCCTTGTTGGTCCGGTGAGAAGTGACCAACTGGCGGACAATATGTGGCTCGCTTTGTTGTCTGCCTGGTGTATAATTCAAAGAGCCTTAAATTGTTTTTTTGACATATATGGGCTGCCAGTGAAGAGTTTTAAGTACTGCACATGCAAATTGTGATTATGGATTGCTCAGTTGTGTTTGTACAGCAGAGTTCTGAATAATTTGTAATCTCTTGATGACCCCCAGTTGGCTACCTAGGTAGAGTGAGGTGCCATTGTAAAGTTGAGAAAGAATCAGACCTTGGATCACTGTTCTTCGAGCCTCCATCATGAGCCATTTCAGAGCCTTCCGTATGGCTCTCAGGAGGCCAAAGCAGCTGCAAGCCATGTTTTTTATTTGAATTACACAGAGAGATGCTTATCCAGCACAATCCCTAGGCTCTTGACTTCCAATAAGGAAGTCAGATGTTCTCCCAGGGAGGGGCAGTTTATTTGGTCGCAGAGTGTTGGAATGTTACCAACTATAATGACCTTTGTTTTTTCCCAATTCAATTTCAATTCAGTTAGCTGCACTCCAGCTGGATACCCTCTCTAGGCAACTAGCAAGTCTTAAATAGGTGGAGCCTATATCAGGAGATAGTGAGACAATTAACTGTATGTTGGCTGCATACAATACCATCTTAAAGCCCAAGGAACAGATGATATCAGAAAGGTGGCAGACATACAGATTGAAAAAATGGGGCTCAGGGAACAGTCCTTAGGAGCCCCACCTACCAGTAGATGTCTGGCTGAGCTGAAAGGCCTCTCACTCACTTGGAAGCTACACTTCTCCAGAAATGATGCAAAACATGTTAAGGTATTCCCCATAATGCTTCTTCCAGACGATGGAGTAGAATAGGATAGGAAACAGTATCAAATGCAACACTTAGGTCTAAAAGGATCAGCGCTGCTGAGCTCCCTGGTCAAGGACAAGTTTAAGATCTTCAGTGGCTATGAGCAGGGATGTTTCTTTCTGCAACACAAGTAGAATCCAGGGAATTGGTGTGGCGCAGCGGCCAGGGCGACTGACGCCGGACGGCGGACGCTGGGGATCACGGTTCGATCAGCGGCAGGGGTCTGCCCAGCACCATGTGACTCTGGGCAATAGCTTGTTTAATCTTCCCAACAGCCCCCAGCAACCGGATGCCTACGGGTAGCTGTGCGCTTTACAAATAAGTGGCGTAGTGTGGCTCACTGGTTAGAGGCAGCATACCCGAGAGCAGAAGTCGGCCCGGGACCAGGGTTCAATTCCCGACTCGGCAGAGTCGTGGACCTGGGTCCGCGGACTCGATAATTCTCGCTTTGGTGCTTACTCTAATCAGGGGTTCCACTCGGCAACTCTGGGCATTAGCTTGCCTAATCTCCACAACAGCCCCATCAATTCCGGGGATGCCTGGCTCCACCTTGGGGACTCCCAGCAGGGACCATCCCACATGGAAAGTCAGGACGGGTTCCCCAGAGTTATACAGCACCAGGAAACCTATGGACGGGTAGCAGTGCGCTTTACAATCCCTAATACATTTACATTTACAAATACTGGATTTATTTATTTATTTTTGGGTTGGGTGAAGTATAATATTAGCTTCTAATAACTCCACAAGCTGCCTATTTATCATTTTCGCTAGAATCCTACTGACCCCTGGAAGAAGCAATATACAATCTAAATTCCCTGCCACCTCAGGAGTCCAGGCAGGTTTTTTAAGTAGCATTTTTCCAGGATGCAGCTTTTTTTTTAATAAACAGACTATATAAGTCTGTCAAGGTGACAAACACCACATCTCCCCCTTTCAATAGGATGTCTATTAGAGTAGTTTCAAGTTGCAAACCTGATTTAACTGAACTCACCGCAGCAATAACATCCTCTTTGACCAGCTGGGGGAATGTGAAAGCTCCAATTTAATGTTAGTAATTGTGAGTCTGCCTACTGTGTTATCATTGTAGACTACCAATCCTGAAAATGTGTTGTATATGCTCCTTAAAGTATGGCACATGTAATTCACAGTGCTTTTCAGATGGGGGGATATCACTTCTGGTTGATCAGGTTTTAAGCAGGAGTTTACAATTGTATACATTTCTTTGGAGGAGTTGGAAGATTGCTCTATCCTCTTCTCAAAATCATTAATTCAAGGGATGCTTTATGGACCTGCTGAAACGTATGTTTATAGTTACTTCTCCACTTTCTTTCACATTGTTTGCAGAGAAGACGCTCTACCCCAGGCAGTGCTGGTATTGCTTTTTAAACACTAAAACTGTGATTTTAATTCACTCGCTTTCCTTTTAAACTTGATATGTTGTATTTATGGTGCTAACCTGCACTTCGCCGCGCATACTCACAAGCACACTAAAGCTTTCTCGTGCCCGGTCCTGCCCTCCATCACTACTCTCTCCAACGTGATCAGGGGTATCAGCTACTGCACAGCAGGGCTGATTGGCGGGAAGGGGCCAGGGGTCACGAGAGGTATAAAGACAGCACGCTGGAGCGGATGTGTGCAGCGGGCGTGCCGCTGGCAAGCCCGTCCGCACCCGAACGGGTCCAGGGGGCAGGAACCCTGGCCAATGCCAGTCATATTCTGGCAACAATTTACGAGCTCTAGGTTCTAGATCCAGCCCCCTAAAACCAGACACAGTAAACATACTCCAGAGAGAAAGACTCCTTATCTCACAGGGGAGGGAGACACCTGGCTCTATACCTACACCCCCCCCCCCCAGGTAATTACAACCCTGGTGGCAGTAATAAGATTAAACTCTCTGTCCTCAATACACGCTCCTTACAGAAACATGCCCTTGAGATCTTCATCCTCCTACAAGAAGATGCCCCTGACATCCTTGCCCTGACCGAAACATGGATTGATGAGGACTCCAGACCTACCATAACGGCATCACTTTCTGATGGTTATGATGCCATCTGGCACAACAGGCCAGCGGGAAAAAGAGGAGGTGAGGTGGCGCTTCTGTGCAAAAATCAACTGACAATTGAGAAGTTGTCAACAGATAACCTGGAAAGGGCGGATATTTTAAGAGTTAAGGTCTGTCACAGCTCCTCAAACATAGTAATCCTGGTAGTATACTGCCCTCCTAATTGCCCACTGCTTTTCATGGACCTCCTTACCAAATGTGTCACCAACCTCCTCTCACGTTACCAACAACTTCCGGTGGTAGGAGATTTCAACTACCACTGGGACCAACAACCCAGAGGGTCACAGGCAAAACAGTTAGAGGAGACGCTAACCACTCTTGGGTTTAAACAGCTAGTAACGACCCCTACGCATGAGAAGGGGCACACCCTGGACCAGGTTTGGGCAACTTTCCCATATGTGAACCTCGTGGATACTACCCCTGTGTATGGTCAGGTCATCAATCTGCTACTCCCCTGAGCTAAGAGCGATTTACGCCCGCCACCCAACTGGAAACTAGTACAAAATTAGAATAATATCGAGGGTCCCACGCTTTGAGAAAACCCCGTAAGGAGGCCAGAGACAGCTGATATTGAAGAGTGGACTGAATTCATCTCCAGCCAGATATCATCTGCCATTGATAAATTAGCCCCAGTCAAGAAAAGAAAAAAATGGAAAAAAGGGCAAGGGTGCGCCTTGGTTCACGGAGGAGTTCTGGGCTCTGAATTGCATGCTTCACCACCACGAAAGACAGTGGCCTAAAGCTTATGAGCCACAGGCCCTCGTAGATTACAGAGCAAAAGTCTCCACTTATAAAAAAGCGATTCTTAGTAGGAAAGCCGAATATTATGAAAATAGGATCTCGGTGGCAACTAACAAACAAAAATAAACATTTAAAATGCTCAAGGAACTGAGGCAAAAACAGTCACTTGGTACACCGTCCAGCCAAGAACAATGTAATAATGTCTTATCCTACTTCTCCGATAAAGTACAAAATATCCTAACTGACATTGACAAAGCACCCTTTAAGAAACTCCTCAATAAGGAAGTGGAGACAAGTGGAAACTCTCGAACTAGACACTATGTGACGCATTGCAACCAAAATCAAATCTGGCTCACCCACTGATCCTTGCCCTCCTGGGATTTTTAAACTTGATTTTCCAGAGAAATGCTCGTTATGATGAACCTCTAGCTGAAAACTGGGAAGGTCCCCAGGTATTTTAAAGAAGCAAGAGTAATCCCCCTACTCAGGAAGACAGGAGCTGACACTTCAATATGAAAAATTACAGACCCATATCTCAACTCTTTTTTCTAGCCAAAATCATGGAACAACATGTCCTGCAAACCCGATCCATGGAGGACCACCACCTACCTGGAGATAGGCAGGCTGGCTTCAGAGCTCATCATAGAACTGAGTGGGTGATGCTGTCTGTATTTGTTGAAATAAGGATCAAAGCAGACAACAAGAAGCCATATGTACTAGTCCTCCTAGACCTGTTGGCAGAGTTCGGCACGGTCAACCATTCTCAAATCCTGGAAAGAAGAAAAAAAGACATTGGTATTGGATGGTCAATCCTCCAATGGATTACTTCATTCCTGACAGACCGCACCCATAAAATTCAAATGGGCGACTGGGTGTCAGAGAGGGGGACAATTCCCTGTGGAGTCTCACAGGGGTTGGCACTGTCTCCTCTCCTGTTTAACATATACCTCAGACCTTTGATAAAGGATCTTGCCTTGATTCACTGTCATGTATTTAACTATGCGGAAGACCCAAAACCATTCTACAAATAGATAACACCACACAGGCCAACTCCTGTGTGAAAGACGTACTGCGATTTGCGGTAAATTGGATGATAGCCAATTCACGCAAGACCAAACCGGACAAAACAGAGGTGCTGGCCGTCACCAATGATAGCAACGCTTGGAACTCCCACTACTGGCCACATGAGCTGGGTGATACTCCAGCCCCAGCTCTGGTGGTAAATAGAGTGGGAATCAAAATAGATGCCAAACTTTCATTGGCCAACCAAGTCTCCACTGTGCTCAGAACTTGTGTGAGCCTACTCAGGCAGTTGAGGAGACTCTCCCCCATCCTTTCCTTCCCAACCATGAGGACAGTGGTGGCTACCCTGATCTTGGCCCGGCTTGACTATGAGAACTCGCTCTAAATCGGACTACCGGACTCACTGCAGGGCAAACTCTAGGTAGTGATGAATGACGCCGCCAGGCTAATTTTCAAGCTACCTAGGCGCACTTGGGCCTCACCCCTACTGCAACAACTGCACTGGCTGCCCATTAAGCAGACGACCACATTCAAAGGCCTCTGCATTACACACAAGGCCCTATTTGGACAGGCACCCAATTACATCAAGGAACGCTTGGAGAAATACGCCCCCGGCCGCTCACTAAGGTCCTCCACGGAGGGCCTTCTATAATGCCCTTGATTCAACTACACCAGTAAAGGCGGTCGAGCCTTCTCAGTCCTTATGCCACAACTTTGGAACAGGCTGCCTGGTTAGCTTTGCTCTGAAAGCTGCCTCCTTCCATTCAGGAAGAAATGTAAGACTCTATTATTTACAGAAGCCTGGGCATAACACTCCCCTCCGTGATACAACTCTCTCCTGGAACTTTCGTGGATCTTCTTGAAATGCTTAGAGACCTACAGGTATTAAGTGCTCTACAAGTCAAAATTAACATAACAAAAATTAACTTAACTTTCCTTTCCAATTTGTTATGTTTTTTTCCTGTGGTTGTTTTTTTTACTGGTTTTCAGTGGAATTAATTTATTTATGGCCTTATTATTCCTAATAAATAATTAAAAAATATATAAACAGGATGTAGAGGCCTCTTGATATTGTGTAAGATTTGGGACTGAATTGTGCAAGGCCACTTTCAAGATGGCCATATCTAGTTTGGTCAATTCCCGAGCAGTTTAAAATACATGATTATAGTGATGTCACTGACCATGTCATGAGTGATGTAATAAGTGAGGTCATAAGCAATACATTGCTGAAGCTATAGTTAGCTCAGGTAACTATAAATGCTGAATATCTCTGGTTTTGCACGAGTGAAACCTGGGCCTAACTATAACATCTCAGTAACCTTTGATTTATTCAGTGGGAATTCTAAGGATTACCGCCAGATCATCAGAGTAGCTGCACCGGAACTAGGATGGAGCCGGCCGGGTAACCCTTTGAGTAACATCAGCAACAGCGCTTTCTGCACAAAGCATTAAGCATTTTTGCACATTTAAGCCCCAAGGAAAAGCATCTACAGGTTAATCTTAGGTCATTCTTGCACAAAGCAATTATTGTTGATGCAGCACTACTCACTTTAAACTCGCACCGATTTGCCTGCCCTTATTCTGTAGCCAAGACTCTGACAAGGGGGGTAACTCTATGTCATGAACTGCTGCTAAACCTCCACAAATAAAAATGAACAGGACTATGGGTCACCAGGCCCGGGGAGTGGATCTTATCTTTTAATGTGTGTTCTAAACTGTCGCTATCAGCCTTGTAAATTGATGGTTTACTGTTTATAAGAGTTGGTTAATTTGTGTAAAGGTTTTTATAAACTGTACAATAAACACATTACTTACTTACTAAGGATTTTTAAGTGCTCATTCCTAACTATAACATCCCTGTTACCTTTGATGTTTTTAGTGAATTTGTATGTTTTTTTAAGTAGTAGTTGAGTTTGCAGAGTGGTGGAGAAAGGGGGCTGGATCTCCAACCAGCTTTTAGGAATCCCACTGTGTAGGACTTACAGGAGGTACCAGTAGGGCATATTGGCACTGAGTACCCTCAATAGCCATGGGGACTTTGCCACTGCTAATAATGAATCAGGGGGCACTTTTGCAGAGTGGTAGGGAAAGGGGGAGTACCTCCTACCTGGTCTCAGCAATCCTGCTGTGTGGGACTTACTGGATGTAACAGGAGGGGTAGGTGGCCCCCAATGACCTCGAGTAAGTCCCACTCTGCAGGAATGTTGAGAAGTCGTCAGAGGCCATGCCGCTTTCTCTGCCACTCTGCAAACACACCTTGTGGCACACTACTATTTGGAGAATTTTTAATGCTCTTGCTTATTGAAAGCAGAGCAGGGTTTGTTACGGCTTCTCCTTCCAAACTTCAATGTCCTTTGGGTAGGCACCTCTGGACATTGCTGGAGCTGGCCCTGGGGGTGGCAGTCCCCAGGACCGTATAGGGCTCCAGGAGGGGGTAGCATAACCCCCTCCTTTCATTGAATTTGCCCTGGTGAGGTGGCGGTCCTAAGGGCTTAGGAAAAGTCGCACAGCCCCCACCATCAATGTGCCAAAAGCCCCAGGTAGGTGTTGTCCCTAGGTTGCAGGGGGCCATGCAGCCCCCACAAAAATGTAATTTAAAGTCCCCAGGAAGTAGCAGTCACTGAGGCAGTGGGGGGTCCCTGCAGTCCCCCCCATACTTTAAAAAAGCTTGGGTGGCAATCCCTGGGACACGGGGCTCTGTGTGGCCCTCCATTGATGAAAGTTAAAGCCCCAGTAAAGTGGAAGGCCCCGGAGCTGGGGGTATGCACAGCCTCCCTGCATAATTACATGTAAAACTCCAGGGATGTGGCAGTCCCCAGGGCCCAAAGGGGGGCTAAAAAGCCAAATAAACAAGCCCCGTGGAGGTGATGTCCCCAGAGATCGGGGTGCTGTGCAGGCACCCCTGCATAAAACATAACAAAAACCCCAGGAAGTTGGTGGTCACCGCGCTGTAAATAACCCATTGGAGGGGGCCCCAGGTGTACCCTCCTTTATTTTTAACATGCCTCCGGATTTAGTCCACCAGGGGGCTTTTTTAAAAAGAAGCGAGGGAGCCCAGTGTAATTTTTTTTCTCCAATTTGCCACATATTTGCAGATCCACCAGCAAATCCATGGCAAAGTAAAAAGAAAATGCGTTTAAACTAGGGATGGTTCTCTGTGGGACCCCCACTATATCTTGAGGGTCAAGGTATTCCTACCTGCCCCTTCTCTTTAATATTTTTTTTCTAGGAATGGGCTTCATGTCGAGACCCAATATGGCTGCCAACACTTCCCTGTTAAAGTGTTTGTAGCCTTTGTTTTTTTTAGTGTACAGGTTACAGGGAAGTTATAGTTAGGCTCAGGTTTCACTCATATCAAACCAGTGAAATTCAGCAGTTCTAGTTAGCTGAGCTAACTATACCTCGCGCCCCAGTAATGCACTGCTTATGACCTCACATATTACATCACCCATGACATGGTCAGTGACATCATTGAAGACACCTCAAATGACATTACTCATGACAGCACTCATGGCATCATCCACAAAATCACCAACTATAACATCTCTGCCACCTTTGAATTTCAAGTGAATTGCTATGTTCTTTTTAAGTACTAATGGCGTTTGCAGAGTGGTAGACAAAGGATGCTGAGCCTTTGACCAGCTCTCTGTAATCCTTCTGTGGAGGACTTAAAGGAAGTACCGGTAGGGCTTCTTGGCCATCAAGGTCCCTCATCATGCTTGCAGAGTGGCTTACAGAGTGGCGGAGAAAGGGGGCGTGACCTCTGAAGACCTCTTAGCCATCCTGCAGGGTGGGACATACTGGAGGTAACGGGAAGGGTTGTATGCCCCCAAGGACCACCAACAGCAAAGGGGACTTCATCCCCCAATTAGTAGCGCCCTAGGAGACATGTTTGCAGACAGGTAGAGAAAGGAGATGGCCACAAAGACCTCTCAGCAAGAGGTAACAGGAAGGGTTGTTCAGCCCCAAGGACCCTCTGGAACACTGGGGCTTCACTCTCCAACCAGCAGTGTGCCAGGAGGTGGTTTGCAGGGTGGTGGAGAAAGAGTGCATGTCCTGCGAAGAACTCTCAGTATTCCCAAAGTGTGGGACTTCTTGGAGGTAACAGGAGAGCTTGGGCCACAAGGACCCTTTAGGCACAATGAGACTTCAACCCCAAACCAGGAGGTACATTTGCAACATAGTGGAGAAAGGGGATGGGGGATCCGGCATCTTGCCAGTCTTTTTTATTTATTTTTATTTTGGGATGGAGACATGTGGCTACCCTTCCCGGGAACAATTTTTGCCCTAGGGACCCCATTCTCCAGGGCCAGGCCTATTTAGAATGGTAACTGGAGTCCATAGAGCCCACCTCCCAGGGCCTATTCTGTCCTCAGGACCCCATTGCCAGGGGCCCATACTCTATTTTTAAAATTTAGAAAAGTAACATTATGGGTCCAATTTCGGCCCAGGGACCCCATCCTCTGAGGCCCAGCCTCAAGTCTTAGTGCCCAGGTCCCAACCAGCGCTCCCAGATATATTGTTGGGGACCGCGGTGACTACCAGCTCCCCATGTCCCGCGGGAGCCAACTTTGCTTTTGGACAGAGGGAACTGCTAAACATGATGCTCCTTCTCCTTCTGCCCAAAATCAATTCTGCCCTGCTCTCAGCAAGAAAGAACATTTGTAGTGTGCTCGATTGCTGAAAGCACCCCTTTTACCCCCTCCTTTATTTGAGAAATGCCCCGGGGTCTTGTCCACCCAGGGGCCTATATTGAAAAAGAACCAGGAGCCCACTATCTCCTTTGTTTTACATTTTCAGAGGAAGTCGCAAATCCCGCCAACTTAAAAAAAAAATGTTCGGGCTGTAACTGTCTAAATTTGCTAAGGATATTACATGTCATGTGGAAAATGTTCCAATGGAAACTACATCCTGACGCGTCATGACAGTTGCTGGCTGGAATTTAGAGCACGAATAAAGCACTGAAAGAGTTGCACTTATCTGTGGTTTCGCTCTGACGTTATTTTGCTACTGTGGTGGTGAAGGAGCGTGATGGATGGCGTCTTTGAGCATATATATATATATATATATATATATATATATATATAAGAGCGAGGCTTACCTTTGAAGAAGTTCTAGGAGGAACGAAACATGTTGGGACAGTGCCACAAGCCGGTTGTTTTTCCATGAATAAAAAAGCTAAAAGCTGAGTCTTCAGGTGTGACCAAAGTTTCCTTCCTTGGGAGTAAACACTGTTTGAATATATATATATATATATATATATATATATATATATATATATATATATATATATATATATATATATATATATTACCTACTGGCGATAGCCAGTAGGTATATATAGTTAGGATTGGCTACCATAGGAAATCCGCAACATTCTATTGGGAATAACTTTGGCGCCGGTTGAGGGATCTGCCTGTAATTTTCCTTAAAATGGTCTCGCTGTGCTCCGCTCCTTCCTGAAAGTTTCGGGGGGATTCGTGAAGTGGGGGCTGAGAAAAAAGGGGGGTCCCAAAACGTGTTTTCCCCATGTTAATTTCCATAGGACGGTCTGACAAGTCTACAGCCCGAACCGCTGAACGGAATTACACCAAACTTGGCAAAATTGTAGGGTCTGGTACGCAGATGTGCCTTTGCTATGTTTGGTGAAAATTGCTCCAGTGGTTTTTAAGAAAATTAACTTCAAAAACAGATATATATCTATAGCAGCTCACCCTAAGCTTACTCCTAAGCTTACCCGTACGCGTACCGTCCGCGTACGTACACGTACGTACGCGTACGGTACACGTACGTGCGCGTACCCCTATGTGCACGAGCTGCATGCTGATTGGCTGCCACTGTCTGTCAACACTCTAAAACAGAAATTGTGGGCAGCCATCTTGTGCCTCGGTAGAGTGAGGTACAGGAAAGCAAAAAAACTAATGTGTAGAACTCAAAAAGGGGGCAGGGTAGAAGCACCCTGACCCCCTAGGCCTGCTCAGAGGGTCCCACAATGACCCCCAAGTCAAAAAAAAATATGATACTCTGTATTTTACAAAGAGTGATGAAAGATTTTACTAGTGTATGAAAAGGTGTATGTGATTGTCACGTGGATGAAGTCATCAGTGATGTCATCATTGATGTCATTTTAGATGTCATCAGTGATGTCACTGACCATGTCATGAATGATGTAATATGTGACATCATCAGCAGTGGATTGCGGGTGCGCGAAATATAGTTAGTACAACTAACTATATAGGAGCAATTTCAATGGTTTTGTATGAGTGAAATGTCCAGCTAACTATACCGCCCCTAAAACTTATAGTTTTTTGAGTGAATTTCAAAGGTTTTTTAAAAGCTAATTCCTAACTATATAAGGCCTGAAACCTATGGTTTTTTCAGTGAATTTCAAAGGTTTTTTAAATGCTAATTCCTAACTATATAAGGCCTGAAACCTATGGTTTTTTCAGTGAATTTCAAAGGTTTTTTAAATGCAAATTCCTAACTATATAAGGCCTGAAACCTATGGTTTTTTCAGTGAATTTGCAAGGTTTTTTAAATGCTAATTCCTAACTTTATAAGGCCTGAAACCTATGTTTTTTTCATTGAATATATATATATATATATATATATTTATCTATATATATATATATATATATATATTCACTGAAAAAACCATAGGTTAGAGACCATATATAGTTAGGAATTAGCATTTAAAAAACCTTATTTTACTCACACAAAACCATTGAAATTCCATATATAGTTAGTTGCACTAACTATATATCGCGCAACCGCAATCCACTGCTGATGATGTCACATATTACATCATTCATGACATGGTCAGTGACATCACTGATGACATCACTGATGACATCTCAAATGACATCACTGATGACATCACTGATGACAACATCCAGTGACTGTATGTTTCTGTAAAGTTAAAATATGTCTTACATATTGAAGAATGAGAGGATGTATAAGTGTCTGGATGAAGGATTTAGTAGGTGCATGAATGACTGTATGAGTGAGTGATTAAATGTGTCTCACTGAGTGCATGGGTTAGTGACTAAACTGTCTTAATTTGTGCATCATTATGTTTGTTGTTCTGTAAACTGCTGCATGTGTTGATCAGTAACTATATGGGTTATTGAGTGGTTGCCCAAGTATTTGTATGGGAGACTGAGTGTGTGTGTGGGTGGCTGGGAGGTGTATGACTCTGTGCATAGATGTGTGAGCAGTTGATTCACTAGATGTATGGGTTCAAAAGTGCATGTGGAAACAGCTGTATGGGTGGGTGACTGTGTGCATGAGTGTATTGGTGAGTGAATGGATATCTCAGTGCTACATGTCAAAGTAAGTACATATGTAAAACACAGTACATATGAGAGTTGACATATATAAATAACTGTGCATAAGAGCCAGTGAATGTGTGAGTGGCTGTATGGATCATTGAGAACTAGTATCAGGGATTGTATAAGAGAGTAAATATGTGTTAGTATATGTTTGAATAAATAAGGTGTGTATAACTGTATAGTTGAGGAAATGGAGGTGTGATTGATTCTTTGCATGACTGACTAGGTGTGTGAGTAACTCCATGGATGAGTGACAGTCTGTAAGTGTCTGTTTACACTGAGTGTATCTAAGGTTATATTAGAGTCTGAAGAGGTTCATCGTATTATCACATGAATGATGTCATCAGTGTTGTGATCAGTAATGTCATCAGTGATGTCATCAGTGATGTCATTTGAGATGTCATCAGTGATGTCATCAGTGATGTCACTGACCAAGTCATGAATGATGTAATATGTGACATCATCAGCAGTGGATTGCAGGTGCGCGATATATAGTTAGTGCAACTAACTATATATGGAATTTCAATGGTTTTGTGTGAGTAAAATAAGGTTTTTTAAATGCTAATTCCTAACTATATATGGTCTCTAACCTATGGTTTTTTCAGTGAATTTTCAAGGTTTTGTAAATGCAAATTCCTAACTATATATGGTCTATAACCTATGGTTTTTTCAGTGAATTTCATTGTTTTTTTAAAAGCTAATATCTATAGCTGTAAAATATATTCTTTATTACGTGACGTATCACGTAGCCACGTGAGACGCCTCATGACGCGTCGCGATGTATCGGCTCTGCAGCGCAAACCAAACCCGTAACGTAAGCGCGCCGGAGCACGCTTACAGATAAATATATTTTTTTTAACTTTAATTTGTCAAAATCCACACGTGCACATATCTTGAAGCCTTGCAAAGGCACATCAAACAAACAGTCCCTACAATTTTGGCAAGTTTGCTGGAATTTTTTTTTTTTATTGTTTCTCTTTGTTACGCTTACCAGGACGCTACCCGGTACGCGAACCGGACGCTCCAAAAACACAAGATGGCCGAATCCCGTTACGCTGCCGGTTAGCTGCCCGGTTCGCGTACCAGAACGCGCCTCTACGGAGAAAAATCGCAGAAATTTAATTTTTTATTTTTTGGCCTGTGGGGCACTTTAATATCCCCCTCATCAATCCTAGGGGGTCAGGAGGGGTCTACCTTGCCCCCTTTCCTTCATTTCCCCCTTCGTTTTTCACCACATCTTGTCTCTCGATCCTACCGAGAGACAAGATGGCGGCCGCTACGGACTGTTTGGAATGTTTACAGACGCCGGAGAACCAATCAGCTTTGCTTCACAAAGCTCCGTAACGCGAAAAGTACGCGAACTGGAGCGCTTCCCGGTCCGCTGTTACAGATATATATCTTTTTTTGAACGTTAATTTCTCAAAATCCACTGGAGTACATATATTGAGACCTAGCAAAGGCACATCGGGCTAACAGTCCCTACAACTTTGCCAAGTTTCGTGCAAATCCATTCAGCCGTTCGGGCTAAAAGTGAGGCCAACCGCCCTATGGAAATTAACATGGGAAAAACGTGTTTTGGGACCCCCCTTTTTTCTCGGCCCCACCTTGACAACCCCCCCCCCCAAATTTTCAGTGATGTCATCAGTGATGTCATTTGAGATGTCATCAGTGATGTCATCAGTGATGTCACTGACCATGTCATGAATGATGTAATATGTGACATGATCAGCAGTGGATTGCGGGTGCGCGATATATAGTTAGTACTACTAACTATATATGGAATTTCAATGGTTTTGTGTGAGTAAAAAAAGGTTTTTTAAATGCTAATTCCTAACTATATATGGTCTATAACCTATGGTTTTTTCAGTGAATTTTCAAGGTTTTGTAAATGCTAATTCCTAACTATATATGGTCTATAACCTATGGTTTTTTCAGTGAATTTCAATGGTTTTTTAATAGCAAATATCATAAGCTGTCGAATGTCAAGTACACGGTAAGAAAAAACATTTTCGTGTTTATGCACACTGATCTGCTTTGAATGCCGCCCCCCTCCCTCATTTCTATTAGGAGTACTCTCTCTTTGCAGATAGTGAAGGGTAGTTAACTCAGGCCTTTGCCCCCGTTGTAATCCGTCGAGCCTGCTTCTCTCTCCATTTGATTGATTGTTATCCAAGCATTTACTGTTTTAGAATTGGTTCTCTTTGATTCATTCTGTATTTACAAACAAGCACAGAGTCGCAATACTCTGTTTAGTCTTTGCAGATAGCGAAAAATTGTGTAAAAAAACAAAAGGAATCGAGCAAAATCAGTAGGCCACTAATGGGATCTCTTTTTGACCTCGCTAAAATAGAAACATTAGGAACAACCCCTCATGACAAATACGAAACTAGTGAGATGAACTGAACTCCACACCATGATGGCTGCAAGACAGCTCGGCTCCGCCACCCACCCCGCCCAAAATAACGATAAACTCTATGCAAATATATACAACACACCAGCAAAGTAACAGGGTAAAACATTTTATTAAACAACTATTTACATAACTATTTTAAACTTTTTGTTGCCCGATCCGGCTAGCTCAATCGATCGAGCATGAAACTCATGCACTCTGATGATTCAAAGTTTTGAAGAGTGCTTGTAACACTGTCTGAAGCCTATTTGCACTTGCTTCATCTTCACTATTCTAAAAGTAAGTGGGGGCTGTTTGAGTACGTTACTGCATATGTAAACAATGTGATGCGGTGCCACCCTGAACCGCTTAACGGAGGCCCCCGAGGGACGGTGTGATGGCGCGGACTCGGAGGGGGCGCTTGGCTCCGGCCCCCTCCCCAAGTCGTGTTCTCCTGGTGTGGCTTGAGATCGCCCCCGACATAGGTGGCCGGCTCCCGGGATCAAGCGGAACTTTTTGCCTTTTGGTAACTCTTCCATTCTTGACCTTGTCCCACAATCCGTTTCACCTAAAGACACGCTGTAGTGGGGCGCCCCTTTACCATTTCAGTTGCCATTCCGCCCGCTTTTGCTACACTGTGCCTCTTCCGCTATTCAGCTGTTTACCGCCCGCTCTTTCGACTACAGCGTCTCGCTCACCATGTAGTTGAGTTACTCCCGCTCTTGCGGTGCAGCGATAGGCGGCTGCCACAGGACTCTCAAAATGGCGGCCGGCTCTTCAGATTTGGGCGTGGTCCACTAAAATTGCCCTGCGACACCTTGGAACTCGGACGCTTGTCTGCTAGAGATTGGGCTCCATTCTCGAAAGCGTCCCCTCAGCCTTGAAGATTCTACAAAAGTCTTGGGGGCCCCCGACTGCCGCAGGCTTCTGGTGGGGAGCGGCTAGCATTATTGCTCGTGGAATGGCCACGACGGAGCTACGAAATGGTGGTGCTCTCATGCTAACGCCAGCTTCAGTCTGAAACATCCAGAAACACTATAGACTACCAATTCGATCAGTTCCGGTAGCGCCCAACGTGACCCGGTAGAGAAGAACTAGCCCTCCCCTCTTTGACTGATGGTTCTTGTTGCCTGTCCCTTCTGTTGTCATTTAACAGAACTATTTAGCCTGCTGAAAGGGGTTGTGTTCCGACCGCTGGTTGGTGGAGACATTTTGACTATATTCTGAACCTGCGTTGTCGCGTAATGCGTCATATGACGCGCCGCGTTAGCGCATCCGGAAGTGATCCGGGGCGCGACGCGCAGCGCGTAACGTAAGCATAACAGGTCATGTGACTTGTTAATAAAACTTTTCATTGGTTCATTTTACTTTTCTTATTCTAATGATGAAAGGCTTGGTCATATGACCTAAAAATTACGCTTTTTATTACTTCCGAACATTATTTTTTCTTAAATATATGTTATAATGTTCCAGGCTAATGTACTTTCCCGGAAAATTTACAACTGTCCTGCAAGTAAAATATATTCCTTTTTCGAGAAAAAGGGCGTTTCTTCGTCCCATGACGGAGCCGTTGAGCAAAAGAGGGTCGACCTGCTGTCTTAGTCGCCGATACGCCTGAATATGAGATTCTTATCGATCACTTTATGTTGCAGGAGTAGAAAACACAACAGCCCTTGACCATTTATCTTTACTGCGTTCCTGCGTATTATACCTTTTACCCTTCATGTAATTGGTCTGCTTTATTTCACTTGCCTTTTACTGATTATTAAAAACGTTACCAATGTATATACTACTACCATGTTTTCTTTTAAAAACCTTTATTGTGAAAATGTCATTATACAAATACGACCCTATAACCACGTAGGCCGGACACGGAGCAAACTGTAATCGTATATGATGAGTAGACATTTACACTGTAGAGGAACGTAACGGGCGGGCCATTAGGTTGCAAGAACTAAGGTGTCTAACAGTTGCGGAATCGGTGGACGTACATTTTATAATTAAAATACGACAGGGCCGTTACAATAAAATTATCTAGATATACATTTGCGGGCAAGTACCATGGGTGACGTTAATTCGAACTTTCAATAGTACAGTAATCAATAACACATCACAACTTAATATCAATAGGGATGTCGAAATATTCAATCTATTCTCGTCCCCGCCCGCCATGTGCTTCAAAACTGCATACGTATCTCGTGATATCAAGGTTGTGCAACCAGTACACACCAAGGAGTTACGAGTCCCATTTATTCCGGCGCCATTTTGGGCGAGGACGGGCAGGTCCAGGATATAGTCAAAATGTCTCTACCAACCATCGACTATGATGATGTTCATATGCTGTATTTATTAGAGTAACACTCATCTGTCCACATGAAATTAATTTGCCACAATCTAAACATGTCATTTTAATCTTTCCAAAGTTCTTCTAAATATTTGGGACCGTTTCCCTTGCCTCTGATGCTGTTAGTGCCACTTGTTTGATGAATGTACTGGCAGGTCGGGGGTTCTCCTCCAAATCTCTCTTTTATACAGCACTATAATTAATCAGTGCCACCTCTCCATATGACGATGCATGGTATAGTGACCATAACTATATATTTTTTCGGTTCCTCTGGAGAGTACATCGTGGCAGATGAAGCGTGTAACGTACCGGGCATTTACCTTTTTTTGCATGTAGAGGAAAGGAAAAAAAATTTGAGCGTCCGAGTTCTAAGGTGTCCCAGGGCCATTTTAGTGGACCATGCCCAAATCCAAAGAACAGGCCGCCATTTTGAGAGTCCTGTTGCAGCCGCCTGTCGCTGTAGCATCAACAGCGGCCGAAACTCAGCTAAATGGCAACTGAAACGGTAAAGGGGCGCCCCACTACAGCAGACAAGCCTCCACCTAGGAAGGCCCGTTCACGCCGCCTCCCCCCCTCCCCTTCGGGCACCCCACGCCGTTATTCGGAGCAGGATTGTAGGATGGCCACACCAGTGCGGCAACTTGCTAGACACCACCTCGGTGCTAACCGAATCTCAGCGCCTTGTGGTGTCTTCTATTCAGAAAATATTGTTGCTCTGCCTTTGGCCCTATTCGCACATCGGTCCGCTACTGACGCCACCTCACAGGCCAACGGGGCGCCCCACGCCTACTTTCAGCATTGTAGGATGGCCACACCAGTACGGCAACTTGCTAGACACCACCTCGGTGCCATTCGGATCTTGGCTTCTCAGCGCCTTGTGGTGTCTTCTATTCAGAAAAGATTGTTGCGCTGCCTTTGGCCCCATTCGCACATCGGTCCGCTACTGACGCCATCTCACAGGCCAACGGGGCGCCCCACGCCGACTTTCAGCATTGTAGGATGGCCACACCAGTGCGGCAACTTGCTAGACACCACCTCGGTGCCATCCGGATCTTGGCATCTCAGCGCCTTGTGGTGTCTTCTAATCAGAAAATATTGTTGCGCTGCCTTTGGCCCCATTCGCACATCGGTCCGCTACTGCCACCATCTCACAGGCCAACTGGGCGCCCCACGCCGACTTTCAGCATTGTAGGATGGCCACACCAGTGCGGCAACTTGCTGGACACCACCTCGGTGCCATCCGGATCTTGGCGCGTTGTGCTGCCTTCGGCCTATTCGCACATCGGTCCGCTACTGACGCCGCCTCACGTGCCAACGGATTTTCTACGCATTTTATACCCTATGCCGCATAACAGGTCATGTGACTTGTTTATAAAACTTTTCATTGGTTCATTTTACTTTTGGTTTCCTAATGATGGAAGGCTTGATCATATGACCTAAAAATAACACTTTTCATTGGATGAAAACTTTTTTTTTTCCCAAACGATGAAAGCCCCACCTTGTTTCTGGATGTTTCAGACTGAAGCTGGCGTCAGCATGAAAGCACCACCATCTCGTGGCTCCGTCGTGGTCATTCCGCGAGCAATCATGGCAGCCGCTCCCCACCGGAAGCCTGCAGGAGTCGGGGGCCCCCAAGACTTTTGTACAATCCTCAAGGCTGAGGGAACGCTTTCGAGAATGGGGTCCAAGACCAAGCAGACTAGCGTCCGATTTCCAAGGTGTTCCAGGGCCATTTCAGTGGACCACGCCCAAATCTGAAGAGCCTGCCGCCATTTTGAGAGTCCTGTGGCAGCCGCCTATCGATGCACCGCAAGAGTGGGCGCAACTCAGCTGAATGGCGGATTTTGACACAGTGGACCAAAAGCGGACGGAATGGCAACTGAAACGGTAAAGGGGCGCCCCACTACAGCAGACGAGCCTCCACCTGGGGAGGCCCGTTCACGCCGCCTCACCCCCCCCGGGGCGCCCCACGCCGTTATTCGGAGGGCGGCAACTTACTGGACATCACCTTGGTGCCATCGTTCTGCTGCCTTGGAACTATTCGCACAACAGGCCGCTACTGACGACCCACCCCCCGGGACGCCCCACGCCGGATACCCAAATCAGTGCGGCACCCAGGCAACATCACCTGGGTGCCGTCCAGAAATCAGGACGTTGTGCTGCCTTGGGACTATTCGCACAACCGACCGCTACTGACCATTGTTCCTTCTTTTTCACTAAAAATGTTTAAATGTTTTTACTGTTTTTGTTTGTTTTGTTGTATATATTTATAAGTTATTAAAGTTTTATAATCCTACTACTTTGTTGGAGTGCTATATATTTTTAATGTGACACATAATTGTAAAAACTTTGATGTACAAAGAGGCATCCCTGGAATCTTCCGCTTCAGGCTCGGTCCCCTCCCCAATCACAATACAGGATGGTTTTCAGATAGTAGGAACGCGTGTGGTGTGACGGATCTCATCGGGTGTGGGCCTTGATCTACTATAACTCCTTTGAAGAGGGGTGATTCTTTACAGCTGGGGCCATAAACTACATCTGCAGGGCTAGCTGATAGCCTGGGACCGGCCTGGACAATCGGACACAGAGGAAGAGGAGTGTCAGAGGGTGCGGTAGTGAATAGGGCGAAAGGGAGGTGTCGGGCGGGCACAGGGTGTGATTCTCAGGGAAGAGCAGCGCAGATGGGGGGAGGTTTATTGCCCATGCATAAGACAGAGAGCGGGGGTGACCAGTGCCTGGGGGAGATGCTTGCGAGGATGGGGAGCCATGCTAAGGATCGACAGCGTGCAGAGAGTGGGTCTGGTCAAGGCATCTAAAATGGCTGCCGTGCACGACAAAAGTGTGGCATTTGAAAAAAGGCAAGATGGCGCAGACAATGTTTTTCAACACTTCCTGATTTCCTTCGAATCGAACGTTAACAGACGTTGGGGCATATTACCAAAGTTAAGCGATATTTATCCCTAACGATGCTTAGCAACGAATTTTTTACCGCTAAGCATCGTCAGAAATTATCGCAGATAAACCTTGCTATTATCAAGGTTTATCGCAAATGCGATAAAAAACGGCCGCAATGCATTAATATCGCTGAAAAGTCAGCGATATTCATGCATTACCGAGCTAATGCTCTTAGCCATGTTATCCACCTCCCATTGGATAACATGGCTAAGAACTGCTCAGAGCAGGTGTTACTTTTTGGAGATATTCGCGCTTAGCGCGAATATCTCCAAAAGTTGGTAATGGGAGATAGCGATGTTAGCGACTGTTTCCAGTCGCTAACATCTTGGCATGCCCACTTTGCATGTCATTAGTGATAAATATCACTGACATGCAAAGTGGAGCCCAAGATGGTCGCTATCTCCTACTAGCGGTCGCTAACTGGTGTTAGCGACAGCTAGGTAATACGGAGATAATTTTATCTCCGCTTTCTTGGCTTTTAAAGCCAAAAAAGCGGAAATAAACCCCCTTGATAATATGCCCCGTTATCTCTCCCACACTACCGGTCCCCCTTGGCTTAAACGCCGAGATGGTAGGGACTGCATCCCGTGGAGATAGGCCGAGACGTCACTCAGCAGAAAAAAAAGTCTATAAACATACAATAAGTTAAAAGTCAATCATTCTTCTTTCCTTGTAGTACGCTCCCCAGTCCGCTTCCCGTTACGCGAACCGGGCGCACCCCACCAAAAAAACGATCCTACCGAGAGACAAGATGGCGGCCGCTACGGACTGTTTAGAATGTTTACAGACGCCGGAGAACCAATCAGCTTCGCAAAGTTCCGTAACGCGAAAAGTACGCGAAGCGGAGCGCTGTTACAGATATATATCTTTTTTTGAACGTTAATTTCTCAAAATCCACTGGAGCACATATATTGAGACCTAGCAAAGGCACGTCGGGCTACCACTCCCTACAATTTTGCCAAGTTTCGTGCAAATCCATTCAGCCGTTCGATTATTATTATTTATTTTTTTGCCCCGCGGGGCCCTTTTAAAACCTCCACATCAAACCTAGGGGGTCAGCGAGGATCTACTATGCCCCCTTATGGTCATTTGCCCCTTCGCTTTGGCCTCCTGTTGTCTCTCGATCCTACCGAGAGACAAGATGGCGGCCGCTACGGACTGTTTGGAATGTTTACAGACGCCGGAGAACCAATCAGCTTCGCTTCACAAAGCTCCGTAACGCGAAAAGTACGCGAACTGGAGCGCTGCCCGGTCCGCTGTTACAGATATATATCTTTTTTTGAACGTTAATTTCTCAAAATCCACTGGAGCACATATATTGAGACCTAGCAAAGGCACATCGGGCTACCAGTCCCTACAATTTTGCCAAGTTTCGTGCAAATCCATTCAGCCGTTCGATTATTATTTTATTTTTTATTTTTTTGCCCCGCGGCGCCCTTTTAAAACCTCCACATCAAACCTAGGGGGTCAGGGAGGATCTACTATGCCCCCTTATGGTCATTTGCCCCTTCGCTTTGGCTTCCTCTTGTCTCTCGATCCTACCGAGAGACAAGATGGCGGCCGCTACGGACTGTTTGGAATGTTTACAGACGCCGGAGAACCAATCAGCTTCGCTTCACAAAGCTCCGTAACGCGAAAAGTACGCGAACTGGAGCGCTGCCCGGTCCGCTGTTACAGATATATATCTTTTTTTGAACGTTAATTTCTCAAAATCCACTGGAGCACATATTTTGAGACCTAGCAAAGGCACATCGGGCTACCAGTCCCTACAATTTTGCCAAGTTTCGTGCAAATCCATTCAGCCGTTCGGGCTAAAAGTGAGGCCAACCGCCCTATGGAAATTAACATTGGAAAAATGCGTTTTGGGACCCCCCTTTTTTCTCGGCCCCCCCTTGACGAACCCCCCCCAAATTTCCAGGGGCTACTCAGAAACAAAATGTTCCATTTTCCTGAAAATTTCTGCCAATTCCGTCCACAAACGCCAAAGTTATTAGACATAGAATTTTCAAAAATCCCATAGAGAAAAAATCCTAACTATATATACCTACTGGCGACCGCCAGTAGCTGGCGGTCGCCAGTAGGTATATATAGTTAGGATTTTTTCCTATGGGATTTTTCAAAATTCTATGTTGAATAACTTTGGCGTTGATGGACGGAATTGGCTGAAATTTTCCTGAAAATGGCACATTTACTCTCCGGTCCTTCCCTAAAGGTTTGGGGGGGATTCGTCAAGCAGGGGCCGAGATAAAAGGGGGGTCCCAAAACGTGTTTTCCCCATGCAATTTTCCATAGGGCGGTTGGACTCACTTTTAGCGCGAACGGCTGAATGGATTTCCACCAAACTTGGCAAAATTGTAGGGACTGGTACCCCGATGTGCCTTTGCTATGTCTCAATATATATGCTCCAGTGGTTTGTACGAAAATCAACTTTGAAAAAATATATATTGGGCTACATTGGGCTATATATATGTTAGAGCCCACATGTAGCCCAATGTAGCCCAATGTAGCCCAAAGATGGCCACCAGAGACTTAAAATATACTGTGCAACTTTTTTATGTTACATAGTAATTTTGCTCATAGTTACTTCCTATCTCCCACTATATTATCTCCAATGTGTATTTAACATCTCTTTATCATCTCCTGCCTCCATGTTGTTTATGCTTTCCTGACAGACTATGGTATGAATTCCATATACCACAATAACTTCTGTAACAACATGCAAGATATCTACAAAGGAGACGGGTTTTAGTACTGAAAATGAATGCTTGTAAATAGGATCTGTGCTCGGTTCATAAAATATTAATTAAAAAACGATTTTAGGGCAAATTAATGGCTTTCAGTAGTGAAAATGAATGCTTGTACATAGGACCTGTGTTCTGTTCCTAAAATGATAATTGAAAAACGATTTTAGTGCAAATCAATGGGTTTCGGTAGTGAAAATTGACAGATTCTTTAACATTCACATGACCCGACGCGCTTACGCTACTACGCTAACAGTCTTACTTATGACAAAAGTATGGCACACCTGAAGTCATCTTGATTGAAATAAAGTGGTAACACTTAATACATTTAATTTGAAAAGGAACAAAATGAGGGGTTTCATTTTGCCATAGAAATTTTATATATTACCTACTGGCGGTCGCCAGTAGGTATATATAGTTAGGATTTTTTCCTATGGGATTTTTCAAAATTCTATGTTGAATAACTTTGGCGTTGATGGACGGAATTGGCTGAAATTTTCCTGAAAATGGCACATTTACTCTCCGGTCCTTCCCTGAAAGTTTCGGGGGGGGATTCGTCAAGCGGCGGCCGAGATAAAAGGGGGGTCCCAAAACGTGTTTTCCCCATGCAATTTTCCATAGGGCGGTTGGACTCACTTTTAGCCCAAACGGCTGAATGGATTTCCACCAAACTTGGCAAAATTGTAGGGACTGTAAGCCCGATGTGCCTTTGCTAGGTCTCAAGATATGTGGTCCAGTGAATTTTGAGAAATTAAGGTTAAAAAAAATATATATATCTGTGACAGCGCTCCGGTGCGCGCACCGGTGCGCACACCGGAGCGCGTTACGGAACTTCGCGAGGAGAAGCGGATTGACTCTCCGGTGTGTGACAACATTCCAAACAGTTCGGAGCGGCCGCCATCTTGTGTCTCGGTAGGATAGAGACACAAGAGGTGGAAAAAACAAAGTGCGAAATGACCAAAAGGGGGCAGGGTAGATCCCCCCTGACCCTCTAGGTTTGATGTGGGGGCTATTAAAAGGCCCCGCGGTTCAAAAAAAAAGAAAAAAAAATGTTTGCGTTTTTTCGCGGGAGTTGCACTTCCCGGTGCGCGCACTGGGAAGCTTACCGGCAGCGTAACGGGAGTCTGCCATCTTGTGTTTCGGTCGAATTTAGACAGAAGATGGAGGATAAACAATGTTGGGAATGGGCTAAAGGGGGCACAGTAGACATATCATGACCCCCTAGTTTATCTGAGGGTGTATTTTTTTAGGGAAGAAACAAAAAACTGTGAATTAACAGTGGCTCAACAGGAGCAAACAAAAATAAAAAAAGCTACTGCTTTCTTTTCTTGCTGCAGTGGTGGTTGTCTACAGCATCATTAATAAGGGAAATACTTAGTTGCCCGTAGCAGATGGTCTTTCCACAATAAATGCAGACCATCTTTAATCCACCAAATTTATTTTGTATGTTTGGCACCATTTGGCGCCCTTCTGGTGCTGCAACCGTAATTTCACCTGTGGAGGTGCTGGCCTGAGGATCTCTGTTCTTTTGAATCATGTCCCGTACCTCAGCCTGTGCCAAATTGTTAGGATGCCACCTCTCCATGTGGCGGATCATTGTATAATTCCCGAAGGAATACTTTTTGTTGGGGTTGCCCCTGGAGAGGACTTTGTCGCAAATTAAACAGGTGACATGTGGGGCATTCACTTTTTTTTGCCCAGCAGGGATGGAGAAGTACTCCCATATAAAATGCACTTTTACATGCCTTTCCCTAGGTTCTTCCGGCAAGAATCTCCTACGCTGTTCCTCCTCATCATCTTCTTCCTCCACTTCTTCAACTCCTGGAAGGATCTGGGGTGGTGGACCTTCCTTTCTGGGTGGTGGTGGTGGGGGTACACCAGCTGCAGCTACTACTGAAGCCATTTCTCTGCTCACAAATAGCTCTTGCTCTCTCAAAGACGAAAGTAAGAATGAGGAAAAAAGGAGGGGGCTTTCATCATTTGGAGAAAAAAAAAGTTGAGAACCAATGAAGTGTTATTTTCAGGTCACATCTCCCGACGTGCTTACGTTACGCGCTCCGGCGCGCTTATGTTACGCGCTCCGGGTCGCGCCATGGAGCGGTTCCGGGTGCGTTTACTCAGCGCGCCGAAAGAACGCATCACGCGGTTACGCGATACGTCACGCTTACGCGGCGCATCACGATGTTGTTTTCGTTTGCGGCAATTGCGCTGACGGGGCGCTTACCGTAACGTGCACCGGGGCGCTGAACAGAGTTGCGCTTACCGGTGCACTGCCCGGTGCTCGTAACGGGAGCGCTCCGGGGCGAAATCTTTTTTTAAAATAAAATAAAATTAAACATAAAAAAATTGTATTAAATAAATATAAAATACATTATTCATTTTAATGAAGTATCTATTTTACAGCTATTGATATTTGCTATTAAAAAACCATTGAAATTCACAGAAAAAACTATAGGTTTGAGACCATATATAGTTAGGTATTTGCATTTACAAAACCTTGAAAATTCAATGAAAAAACCATAGGTTTGAGACCATATATAGTTAGGTGAATATTTTAATCATACAAAACCAATGAAATTCCATATATATTTAGTTGCACTAACTATATATTTCGCGCACCCGCAATCCACTGCTGATGACGTCACATATTACATAATTCATGACATGGTCAGTGACATCACTGATGACATCTCAAATGACATCACTGATGACATCACTGAAGACATCATCCAGTGACTGTGTGTTTCTGTAAAGTTTAAATATGTTTTACATATTGAAGAATGAGTGGATGTATAAGTGTCTGGATGAAGGATTTAGTAGGTGCGTGACTGACTGTATGAGTGAGTGAATAAATGTGTCGTACTAAATGCATGGGTTAGTGACTAAACTGTCTGAATGTGTGCATCAGTATGTCTGTTGTGGTGTAAACTTCTGCATGTGTTGATCATTAGCTATACGAGAGGCTATATGTGTTATTGATTGGTTGCTCAAGTATTTGTATGGGAGATTGAGTGTGTGTGGGGGTGGCTGGGAGGTGTGTGACTCTGTGCATAGATGTGTGAGCAGTTGATTCACTAGGTGTATGAGTTCAAGAGTGCATGTGGAAACAGCTACATGGGCGGTTGACTGTGTGCATGAGTGTATTGATGAGTAAATGGATATCTGAATGCTACATGTCATAGTAAGTACATATGTAAAACACAGTACATGTGAGAGTTGGCATATATAAATAACTGTGCATGAGAGCCAGTGAATGTGTGAGTGGCTGTATGGATCATTGTGAACTTGTATCAGGGATTGTATAAGAGAGTAAATATGTGTTAGTATATGTTTGAATAAGTAAGGTGTGTATAACTGTATAGTTGAGGAAATGGAGGTGAGATTGTTTCTTTGCATGACTGACTAGGTGTGTGTGGGGGAGTGGGCGTAGCGGGCCGGAAAATCAGGCGAGGAGGCCGTAGGTAGTGGGCAATACTGGAAGTTTATTATCGTATAACAACAAGGAATGTCACAAGCGAGGGGATGGGAGGTTCCAGGCGATGTACACTGGTCCGGCTCTTCTCTTCAGCTCGAGGTCTTTAGGTGCTCCAGGGAGGGCTCCGATGCCGGGGAGGATCCACGGAGGGCAGTAAGAGAGGAAACAAAAGTACAAGGAACCGTTAGTCCTATCCAGAACTCTACGCAGTGGATACCGCTCACCGTCACCCGGATAGTGCGAGGGGGGGGCGGAAACAGACTGTGAGGAAAGGAGGGTACCGGGAAAGGGAATACAGGGTAGGAAATAGAGAGGGTGCCAAGGCGGGACGTGAGAGGGACGGGGGGGGCTGCTGTGAGGTGCTATACAGTTTTAATACAGTGCAGGGAAGGTGAGACTATGGAGAAGGGGTTATTTACAGGGACAACACAGGGACTCCTAATGAGTAGGGAAGAGGAAGGTAAAAGGCACTCACGCGGTCCGCCGTAACTCTCCGGTGAGTTACGGCCGCTCTCCAGCCACCTCCGTTGGATTCCACCACTCCTCAGTCCACACGTCTTCTTCGCACGTCTGCTCTCCTTCTCCATCTCCAGCCAGAGGGTCCTGCCACGAAACTCCGACGATGGGTTCTCCTCGTTCCTCGTTTTTATCTTGTGCTGGCGCTGCCTCGGGGGCGGGACTTCCGGGGTCAGCGCGATGTGGTTCCTCCGGACCTGGTGCTCTGGTTGGTCCTTGCGGGAGAGAGAAGGGCGGGGTTTCGTTGGTCATGGCGGTTGTTCCGAGTCCGGTCTCGGCTATGGCGTTTTGGCTCTGGAGTTGCAGTCCCGGAGGTAATGGACGAGGTAAGTGCGGGGGAGGCTGGCCCCCGATGTGGGGTCTTCGGGACGCCGTCTCACATCCCCTTCCCCTAGCTGTCCTTCCTGTACTGGATGGAGACTGGGGGTACCGTGAAAGGAAATCTGCATTACCCTTATCTGAGCCTTTCCGGTGTCTTGTTTGAAAGTGAAAGGGCTGTAGGGACAGAAACCAGCGTAGGACCCTGTCGTTCTGTCCTTTGTTTCGGGCCATCCACTCCAGGGGGGCGTGGTCTGTGTAGAAGACGAAGTCTCTGCCCTCTAGGTAGTACCTCAGATTGTCCATGGCCCACTTAATGGCCAAGGCCTCCTTTTCGACTACAGCGTATTGTTTTTCTCTAGGAAACAGTTTGCGGCTCACGTAGAGTATGGGTCGTTCGTTGCCGAGGGTGTCTTTCTGAGATAGCACGGCCCCCAACCCATGATCGGAAGCATCCGTTTGCAGGATAAAAGGCCGGGAATAGTCAGGGGGTACCAAGACAGGACTGGAAGTCAAGGCGTCTTTCAAGTCCGTGAAGGCATGCCACGCTTCGGGAGAGGGGTTTCGTAGCTTCTCGTCTGAGCGGTTTGTTTTCTTCAGGAGGTCCGTAAGGGCTGCAGCTCTCTGGGAGAAATTGGGCACAAACCGCCGGTAATACCCGAGAAGCCCCAAAAAGGCTCGAAGGTCTTTTTTTGTTTGGGGAAAGGGAAGGGACCGGATGGCCACGGTTTTGCTTTCTTGGGGTCTTATCAGGCCATCCCCCAGAAGGTACCCCAGGTATTTGACTGTTTTCGCCGCTAAGGTGGTTTTGGCTGGATTGATGGCAAAACCGAAAGAGCCCAAGGAGGAGACAACGCTGAAAAGATGCCTCAAGTGCTGGGGCCAGCTGTCGCTAAAGATAATGATGTCATCTAAATAGGCGCCTGCGTACAGGGAATGAGGTCGCAGGACCTGGTTCATGGCGCGTTGAAAGGTGGCTGGGGGACCATGAAGTCCAAAGGGCATGACTACGAACTGGTATAACCCCTCAGGGGTGGAAAAGGCAGTCTTCTTTTTGTCTTGTTCCCTTAGGGGTATCTGCCAGTACCCTTTACAGAGGTCAAGGGTAGAAATAAACTTCGCCTTCCCTATCCGCTCAATCATTTCGTCCACCCGGGGCAGTGGATAGGTGTCGAAGCTGGACACCTTGTTGACCTCCCGGAAATCTATGCAAAAACGGACCGACCCGTCAGGTTTTGGCACCAGAACGATAGGGGAGTTCCATTCGCTAACTGAGGGCTCGATGATCCCCATCTTTAGCATAACTTCTATCTCCTGACGGATAACCGTCCGGCGGGCCTCTGGTACTCGGTAGGGTCTCAGTCGGACAACTGTCCCTGGTTCTGTTTCTATCGTATGCTCAGTGACCTTGGTTCGACCTGGGGAAGAGGAGAAGACATCTTTCAGGGATACTAGGGTTTGTTGCAGTTCTTGGATTTGCACAGGGTTTAGATCGGGGTCAAGACAGGGGTCGAAAGAGAGAGGGGGCTTTTTACTGGTTCCGGACAGCACCGGACGGGGACCTTCCCATTTTTTCAATAAATTTACGTGGAAAATCTGGGAAGTGCCTCGTGTGGGGTCTAATTCCACCTCGCAGGTGACTGGGGTCACTTGTCGGAGGATGGTGTAGGGACCTTGCCACTGTCCCAGAAGTTTCTGGTCGGATGAGGGCATCATGAGGAGGACTAAGTCTTGAACAGCAAAGACGCGGCTGTGGGTGCCCTTGTCGTATTGCCTCCTTGTCCTGGGCGGTCTCTAGGTTTTGTCGGACAATGTCCCGGATCATGGACAGGTGAGTTTTCAGATTCTCCAGATATTCGGGAAGCGGACGAGTGCGGTCCGGTTCGTCTTCCCAGGCCTCCCGTGCCATATCTAGCAGGGTACGAGGGGGACGCCCATACAGCAATTCGTAAGGGGAGTTTCCGGTGCTACTCTGCGTTTTACAGCGGATAGCGAATAAGGCCAAAGGAAGCATGTCTTCCCATTTTTTCGCTTCTAGGCCCAAAAGTTTCTTCAGCGTCTGCTTCAAAGTGGCGTTATAACGCTCCACCAATCCGTCCGTTTGCGGATGATAAGCAGACGTTCTGATCTGTTTAATCCCAAGCTCCGAACAGACGCGTTTCATGAGAGCCGAAACAAAAGGAGTACCCTGGTCGGTCAGGATTTCCCGGGGAAACCCAACCCGAGAAAACAAGGAGATCAGGGCCTTTGCAATAGTCTAGGTAGTGGGCTGGCGTAGGGGTATGGCCTCCGGAAAGCGGGTGGCATAGTCTACTATGACCAACGCATAGCGACACCCGCTATGGGAGGGCAAGAGGGGCCCGATAATGTCCATCCCTATACGGCTAAAGGGGACGTCTATGAGAGGGAGGGGTTGTAAGGGAACCCGGGGAGGTCTGTGACGGCTGTTTTTTTGGCACACTACACATTCACAGCAGTAGGTTTTGACTCTTTAATACACCCCTGGCCAATAGAATTTCTCCAAGACTGCTTGGCTGGTCTTCTCGTCCCCGAAGTGTCCCCCTAGAAGATGACTGTGAGCCAGGAAGAGGACTTTATCTTGAAAGGGACCGGGGATAAGTAGCTGGGCGTTTTGTCGGACACCCCCTTTTCTGTACAGGAGCCCATTTTCTTATAGAAGTAAGGACCTACTTGCAAGGGGTCCTCGTGATTAAGGGCTCTTCCCCAGGCTTCCTGTAGAAGGGGGTCTTCCTGCTGGGCCGCCCTGAACTCCCGGTCGGTCTGCCAAGGGTGTTTATCCACGATAGCGGGATAAGCGCCGACGTACTCCTTCTTCTCTCTTCTTTTCTGGCTTTTGGGTTTGTGGGGTTTGGATGTCGTCGCCAGATTGGGTTGTCCCAGATACGGTGCGTCTTTCCACCACTGAGCCAGGGAATCGGAGGCGTCTTGCAGGAGCGTAGGCAGTCCCGGATAATCGCTCCCTAGAATGGCCTGTTCTGGAAGGGCGGGCACGAGTCCAACAGTGAGACAGGAACTGGGGTCTTTGGAATGTTGTACTCGCACCTGAGTCGTGGGGTACTGTTTGGTGTCGCCATGAACACATTGAATGGCTACGAGGCCAGTAGGATTACTGACCGGGTGTGCAAGGTCTTGTGGTCTAACAACGCTCTGACGGCAACCGGAGTCGGCAAGGGCCATGAGGTTTTGACCTTCGATTGACACAGGACAGTGGAACGGTGGGGGAGAACACCCAGGAGGGGTGCACAGATAGTTCCTCACAAAGCCGACCTCCATCGGATCCTCCTTCTGCGGGCACATTCAGGCAATGTGTCCGAACCCTCCACACGAATAACACTGGGGTCCAGGAGTAGGGGTTCGAAACACAACCGGGGGAGGAAAAAGGGGGGTTGGTTCAGGCCGTCGGGCAGGTGGTGGCCGGGTAGGGCGAGTGGTCAGAGCAGACGAGGGCCTGTGGGGGTGTTCTTCCTTCCCCCGTTGGAGCTCCTGAGCCCGGCTATAGGCTGAAGCGATCTCTATGGCCGTCTCCAGGGTGAGTCGGGAGTGCTGTCTCACCCAGCGTTGTGTGGCCGGGTGTAAGGAGGTAAGGAATTGCTCCAGATATATTTTCTCCATGATGTTCTCTTTGGTGGACGTCTCAGGCCGAAGCCATCGGTTCGCGAGGTCCCGAATCCGGAATGAGAGGGCCCTCGGGTTCTCTTGAGGTTTCTCCTTGGCTTGGCGTAGTTTCACCCTATAGGTGTCATCGTCGATGCCAAGGCGTTCTAATATACACCGCTTAATGTCTGCATATGGGGTGTTGCCCTGTATGTTGGCCTGTTGGTAGGCGGCTTGTAGGTCGCCTGTGAGGAGCGGCCCCAGATATTGGCCCCAGCGGTCCACCGGCCAGTTGGCGGCTTGGGCTATCCTCTCAAAATTGGTGAAAAAGTAGTCCGGATCCTCCCCTGGGACGTACTTTTGAAAGACCACAGAGGGGAGAGAGGTCATCAGCCGTTGCTGCCCCAGGGCATCCGTTAGCTTTCCCATGGTTTGCTCGTGGGCCACCCCCTGGCCCTTCAGGACGTCGTGGAGCTGTCCTCTGTCGTCTTCTGCGGTTTTTAGGAACTGCTCCATCAGTTTACTAAACTGTTCCTGGGATTCCGCCATCTTCTTGACCACAGCCTCCATGCTTCCAGCGGATCCCACTTCTGACACCAGATGTGGGGGAGTGGGCGTAGCGGGCCGGAAAATCAGGCGAGGAGGCCGTAGGTAGTGGGCAATACTGGAAGTTTATTATCGTATAACAACAAGGAATGTCACAAGCGAGGGGATGGGAGGTTCCAGGCGATGTACACTGGTCCGGCTCTTCTCTTCAGCTCGAGGTCTTTAGGTGCTCCAGGGAGGGCTCCGATGCCGGGGAGGATCCACGGAGGGCAGTAAGAGAGGAAACAAAAGTACAAGGGACCGTTAGTCCTATCCAGAACTCTACGCAGTGGATACCGCTCACCGTCACCCGGATAGTGCGAGGGGGGGCGGAAACAGGCTGTGAGGAAAGGAGGGTACCGGGAAAGGGAATACAGGGTAGGAAATAGAGAGGGTGCCAAGGCGGGACGTGAGAGGGACGGGGGGGGCTGCTGTGAGGTGCTATACAGTTTTTATACAGTGCAGGGAAGGTGAGACTATGGAGAAGGGGTTATTTACAGGGACAACACAGGGACTCCTAATGAGTAGGGAAGAGGAAGGTAAAAGGCACTCACGCGGTCCGCCGTAACTCTCCGGTGAGTTACGGCCGCTCTCCAGCCACCTCCGTTGGATTCCACCACTCCTCAGTCCACACGTCTTCTTCGCACGTCTGCTCTCCTTCTCCGTCTCCAGCCAGAGGGTCCTGCCACGAAACTCCGACGATGGGTTCTCCTCGTTCCTCGTTTTTATCTTGTGCTGGCGCTGCCTCGGGGGCGGGACTTCCGGGGTCAGCGCGATGTGGTTCCTCCGGACCTGGTGCTCTGGTTGGTCCCTGCGGGTGAGAGAAGGGCGGGGTTTCGTTGGTCATGGCGGTTGTTCCGAGTCCGGTCTCGGCTATGGCGTTTTGGCTCGTGAGTTGCAGTCCCGGAGGTAATGGACGAGGTAAGTGCGGGGGAGGCTGGCCCCCGATGTGGGGTCTTCGGGACGCCGTCTCACAGTGTGTGAGTAACTCCATGGATGAGTGACAGTGTGTGAGTGTCTGTATACACTGAGTGTATCTAAGGTTATATTAGAGTCTGAAGAGGTTCATCGTATTAGCACAAGAATGATGTCATCAGTGATGTGATCAATGATGTCAAATGAGATGTCATCAGTGATGTCATCAGTGATGTCATTTGAGATGTCATCAGTGATGTCATCAGTGATGTCACTGACCATGTCATGAATGATGTAATATGTGACATCATCAGCAGTGGATTGCGGGTGCGCAAAATATATAGTTAGTGCAACTAACTATATATGGAATTTCATTGGTTTTGTATGATTAAAATATTCACCTAACTATATATGGTCTCAAACCTATGGTTTTTTCATTGAATATATATATATATATATATATATATATATATATATATATATATATATATGTATATACATATACATATATATATATATATATATATATATATATATTCACTGAAAAAGCCATAGGTTTCAGGGCGTTAAAGTTAGAAATTAGGTGAGGGCAGACGCAGAGTAGCACTAGCCACACTTTTGAGGCCCCAAGCGGAGGGAGATCTGGCGATTCCGGACTATGAAACTTATTATTTAGCAGCCCAGCTTCAGTGGCTCACGCAGTAGATGTCCAGAGCCACCAGAGGTGCAGAAGCGCCAGGGGAGGTATGGTGTCCCTTGATGGTACTGTCCCGCATAGTGTTGTGGCTTCCGCTCGGGACTACACCTCTCACCCTGGAGTTTGTCACAGTTCCGAAGTGCTGGAACAGATACATGCAAAGAATGGCTATTAAGACGCCCTATGCACCTGAAATTCCACTGCGGATGTGTAGGGCCCTACCGCATGGGGGCAATTGGCAGCGATTGGAGTCCTGGGAACAGCAGGGGTTAGCGAAAATGGGGGACCTTTATGAGGAGGGAACCCTGATCCCCTTTTATGACCTACGAGACCGGTATGACCTACCAGGCGGTGACTACTTGCAGCACACTGGCCTCACAACAGCCATCAGGAAACACTAGCATATGAACCACAGACACACTTATACCACTTAGTATAAACCACTCACTCATTTCTAGGTCTAAGCAACAGAGGTGTAGAAAGAACCATGAAAATTGCAGAAAGAGGCAAGTGAGATGCAAAAACAGGCAGGAAAGGTACAAAATAGGTGAAGAGCAGTTCATAATAGACAACAGGGGTGCAGTAAGAAGCAAATTAGGTGCACAAAGAGGCAACAGACGTGCATATAGAGGGAAGAGAGGTGCAGAAAAAGACAAGAAAGTGGCAAAAGAGGTACATGAAGAGACAACAGGGGTGCAGAAAGAAGCAAGACGGGTGCAGAATGTGCAGAATGAAGCATGGAAAGTGCAGAATGAAGCAACAGGGATACAGAAAGAGGCAAGCAAGTGAAGTGCAGAAACAGGCAGTAGAATTGCTGAAAGAAGCAACAGAGGTGTAGAAAGAAGCATGAAAGTGCAGAAAGATGCAAGTGAGATGCAAAAACAGGCAGGAAAGGTACAGAAAAAGGGAAGACGAGTACAGAAATAGACAACAGGGGTGCAGAAAGAAGCAAATGAGGTACCGAAAGAGGCAACAGACGTGCAGAAAAAGGGAAGAGAGGTGCAGAAAGTAAATGAGATTTGCTGAATGAGATCAAGAGAAGTGCAGAAAATGAAAGAAACGTGCAGAAAGAAGCAACAGAAGTGCAGACAGTGCCAAGAGAGCGGCTGAGGGAAGCAAGAGTGGTTTGTACACCATTAGTACCAATTTAACACCCACAATTAGCAATAAGTAACATGTAACAATTCTAGGTTTGCAAAAGGCTTTCCACCATGCTGTAACATATGTAACATTTGTCTCAGCATTTTTGGTAACAATTGACCCATTTCAGCTACAAACTAGGCATTTTCTGTTCAAATCTGCAGATTAGTGTGAAGATGATGAATTATGTGGCTAATGCAGAAAATTTATAATTGTGCGAAAATTGGTGCAGCCAAACAGTCACATAATTCCAGTGGATCAAAAAGCACTGCAAGATATGACCTCTTTCGAACAGACCAATTCAAAATTTGGGACCTAAGGGAGCTTTCACTGCACTTTTAATCTTCCCTAGTGGCCTGCTCATTGCAAAAGGCCTGCTGGTCAATGCTGTTCAGTTTAAACAAAATGTCAATAACCGCAGCCTGTATACACAGCATATGGTGACTTCAAAACCCTCACACCAATGTGTAATACAAATTAAAAAAAGAAAATGTGAGAGAAGGCCAGTAAGCACCTCATGTATGCAACCCCAAGGAGTTGCTGGATAGTACTCGCCAGTATGCCCACGTTATCATCTACGGTTGCTTACATGGCCAGAAAGAAAAAAGAAAGTGTGCACTTGTACTTCCCCAGAGGTGAGAAATAAAAAAGAACTGTGTGCTAGCGAAAGTATAGCTCACTCAGTGCCCACTGGACCCCAACCATGAATAAGAGAAACTATTTTCACAGTGATGCCATTAGTGATGTCATTTAAGATGTTATCAATTATGTCATCAGTGATGTCACTGACCATGTCATGAATGATGTAATATGTGACGTCATCAGCAGTGCATTGCGGGGGCGCGAGTTATAGTTAGCTGAACTAACTATAACAGGGGAACTTCTCTGGTTTTGTAAGAGTGAAATGTCCCATTAACTGTAACGTCTATGAAACCTATGGTTTTTTCAGTGAATTTCAAAGGTTTTTAAATGCTAATTTCAAACTATAATGTACTTGAAACCTATGTTTTTTTCTGTGAATTTCAAAGGTTTTTTAAAATGCTATTTTATAAGTATTATTTAAAAAAACATTTTTTACGCGCAGAGTTGCGGGCCTGGTGCTGAGTGCACGACTCCGCCGTGACTTTTTAGCTTCTAAATCTATATATATATATATATTAAACCAAGAGATCATTTACTTTTTTTTATAAAAATGATAACTTTGTAAGTAGAATAGAGATAATTTACTAGTAAATATATTTTTTAGAATTCGTTATGGGTGCACACGGGGTGCATGCATGGTGCGCGAATTCAGGTTAGTTTTTCAAAGGAAGAATTTCATTGGTTCATAACTTTTTCATTCGGGAAGTTTGAAGATGCCACCCATATTTTGTTCTACTTTAATGAACCTCAGCAGAGAGACTGCAGCTGTGATTTCTCTGTACTTTTTCTTATTTTTTGGGGTGTTTTTGAAAAACAGAAGGACAAATGGCTTCTTCCAACATTCCACCACAGGTTCATCCAGAGGAAGAAGATGAGGGACCAGAAGCAGTGAAGGTAAGGTATGAAAGTGTTGTCTGGGCTTACTTTTCCATCCCTCAAGGCCAAAAGAAAGTGAATGCACGGAAAGTTACATGCACTCTGTGCCAAAGGGTCCTGTCACTTGGGTCGGAAAATAAGTATTCGTGTGGCACCTCATCCATGCTGAAACATCTGCAGACTATTCATCCGAGGGCACCTGCACGAGAGCAACATCGTTGTGCAATGGCAAAGCAAGCTGCAGGACAAGCCAAATCTGGAGGTGCAAGCACATCATCTTGTTCTCCAACTGCCATTACAACAAGCATCAAGTATACATTTGCGAGACTTAAAAAGAGTTGTGTAAAATGCAACAAAGTTCTCTGCGCTGGAGAACAATCCAGAGATGCAATTCTATTTGCAACATCAAACCACTTTTGTTAATTATTTTTTTTTTTTGCAATGTTACTAATTGCAAAATGTTGTGAACGTTTTCCCAGTTTATTCAGTTTATTTTTGGTTCATTTTTGAGAAAACACCAAAAGAATTTAAAAAAAGTTAAAAAATCACAAAAAAATATAAAATAACAAAAGAAGAAAAAAAAACAGTTCTTGTTAGAACTACCTACTCTGGTTAAAAAGGAGACATTTCTATGTTGTGTATGAACTGTACAGATAATATCTGCATGATTATATGGGTGCATGAATACTGTTTGGGTGAGTAGATACTTGCTTGGTTAATATAAGAGTGATTAGATAAGCGCTTAGGTACTAAGTAGATGGTTGGAAGATTGCATAACTATTGCATGAGTGATTGGATGAGTACATGAGTAGCTCCTGGGTGATTGCATGGGAGCATGGGTAGTGCCTACATAAGTTGGATGTGTACATGGGTTATGTCTAAGTAATTGCATTAGTGAATTGGTAGTGCATACGTTATTGCATCAGTGCATGGGTATTGCCTGAGTTATTGCATGAGTGTAAGGGTAGTGCTTTGTTGATTGGAGAAGTGCGAGGAGAGTGCATGGTGAATTTATAAGTGGTTGAGTATTGGCGGAGTGTTTGGATTAGTACATGGTAGTGGCTGGATGACTGGAGGAGTGCATGGAAAGTGAGAGTGTGATTGCTGGACTGTATTGGTACTACCAGGGGAATTGAAGGAGTGAATGAGAAGTGTGTAAGTGGTTAGAGACTGCATGAGTAGTGCATAGGGGATTGCAGCAGTGAATGTTTGTGTGACTGGGTCATTGCATGACTACATGGTTATCTAGTGGATGAATAGAGTACCCCAAGGAGAGTGCGTGAGGAATTTATAAGTGCTTGGGTATTGGCGGAGTGTTTGGATTCGTACATGGAAGTGGCTGGGTGATTGGAGGAATGCACGGGGAGTGAAGGGTGATTGCTAGACTGCATGGGTACTACCAGGGGAATTGAAGGAGTGAATGAGAAGTGTGTAAGTGGTTAGAGACTGCATGAGTAGTGCAAAGGGGATTGCATCAGTGCATGTGTTTGTGACTGGGTCATTGCATGAGTTCATGGGTACTGAGTGGGTGATTAGAGCACAGCAAGGAGAGTGTGTGATGAATTTATAAGTGCTTGGGTATTGGCGGAGTGTTTGGATTAGTACATGGTAGTGGCTGGGTGACTGGAGGAGTGCACGGGGAGTGACATGGTGATTGTTGGACTGCATTGGTACTACTAGGGATATTGAAGGAGTAAATGTCAAGTGTAAAAGTGGTTAGAGGACTGCATGAGTAGTGCTTAGGGGATTGCAGCAGTGCATGTGTTTGTGACTGGGTTATTGTATGAGTACATGGGTACTGAGTGGATGATTACAGTACTGCAAGGAGAGTGTTTGATTAATTTATAAGTGCTTTGGTATTGGCGGAGTGTTTGGATTAGAACATGGTAGTGGCTGGGTGACTGGAGGAGTTCAGGGGAAGTGAGAGGGTGATTGCTGGACTGTATGGGTACTTCCAGGGGAATTGAAGGAGCAAATGAGAAATGTGTAAGTGGTTAGAGGACTGCACGAGTAGTGCATAGGGGATTGCAGTAGTGCATGTGTTTGTGTCTGGGTATTTGCATGAGTACAGGGGTACTGAGTGGATGATTAGAGTACTGCAAGGAAATTGTGTGGTGAATTTATAAGTGCTTGGGTATTGGTGGAGTGTTTGGATTAATACATGGTAGTGGCTTGGTGACTGGAGGTGTGCACTGGAAGTGAGATGGTGATTGCTGGACTGTATGGACACTACCAGGGGAATTGACGGAGTGAATGAGAAGTGTGTAAGTGGTTAGAGGACTGCATGAGTAGTGCATAAAGGATTGCAGCAGTACATGTGTTGGTGACTGGATCTTTGCATGAGTACATGGGTACTGAGTGGATGATTAGAGGACTGCAAGAAGACTGTGTGGTATATTTATTGGTGCTTGGGTATTGGCGGTGTGTTTGGATTAGTATATGGTAGTGGCTGGGTGACTAGAGGAGTGCATGGGAAGTGAGAGGGTGATTGCAGGACTGTATGGGTACTTCCAGGGGAACTGAAGGCACAAATGAGAAGTGTGTAAGTGGTGAGAGGACTGCGTAGAGGATTGGAGCAGTGCATGTGTTTATGACTGGGTCATTGCATGAGTACATGGGTACTGACTGGATGATTAGAGTACCGCAAGGAGAGTGCATGATGAATTTATAAGTGCTTGAGTATTGGTGGAGTGTTTGGATTAGTACATGGTATTGGCACTACCAAAAGGAGAGTGCATGGTGAATTTGTTAGTTCATTGGATATAGGTGGAGTATTTGGATTAGTACATGGTAGTGACTGTGTGACCGAAGGAGTGCACAGGGAGTGACAGAGTGATTGCTGGACTGCATGGGTACTACCAGGGGAATTGAAGGAGCGGATGACAAATGTAGTGCAGAGGGGATTGCAGCAGCGAATGTGTTTGTGACTGGGTCCTTTCATGGGTACTGAGTGGTGATTAGAGTACTGCAAGGAGAGTGCATGGTAAATGTAATAGTTCCTTTGGTATTGGTGGAGTGTTTGTATTAGTACATGGTAGTGGTTGGGTGATTAGAGGAGTGCACGGGGAGTGACAGGGTGATTGCTGGACTGCACGGGTACTACCAGGGGAATTGAAGGACCAAATAAGAACTGGGTAAGTGGTTAGAGAACGTATTGAGTAGTACAGAGGGGATTGCAGCAGTGCATGATTTTGTGACTGGGTCATTGCATGAGTACATGGGTAGTAACTTGATGATTAAAGTACTGCAAGGAGAGTGTATGGTGAATTTATAAGTGCTTGGGTATTGGCGGAGTGATTGGAATAATACATGGTGCTGCCTGGGTGACTGGAGGACTGTACGGGGAGTAACAGTGTAATACCTGAACTGCATGGGTACTACCTGGGGAATTGAAGGTGTGAATGAGCAGTGTCTAGGCGGTTACAGGATAGTATGGGAAGTACACAGGTGAATGTAGTACTGCATGGGTAGTGCTTGGGTTACTTAAGCTTACCTTTTTTTATAGAAGTCATTGAAACTATTTTTTATAATCTAAATTTATAGAAGTTTCAAACTTCAGAATCTGGGTCTGTAAAAGCGAAGAAAAAATACAGTTATAACATATAATATAATAATTTTAAGAACACAACATATTTTACCATTATATAACATGATATTAATTTTCAGTGTGCCTTTTTTTGCTGATCTCAGAATCTATGGAGTTTCACCTTAGACAATGATTTCCATGTTGCTCATCAAGTAACAGCGGGCAATAAAATACAATCAATAAGATTGTTAAAACAAAAACAAATCTGTGTTCAAAATATTTACAACAAACACAACTATATCTTCACATTTCCTAAAATAAACATCCTCAATTAGATTGCATATAATACAAATATTAAATATATGAAATGCTTCTTTCAAAGATAATTTTCTAACTACAACAGCAAAGAACACAAACGGTTATTGAATCAGCAATCCTTAATATCTTCCCTGTAGTCTAAATGATGTTCTTGAAACCATTTGCAGTGAAAACATCCCAAATGCACTTCTTAATTCATATTGATATCTTCCCACTAGGCCAAATAATATTCCTGAAATCCTTTGTATTAAAATTATCCAAAATAATCTCATTAATTCATATTGACATCTTCCCACGAGGCCGAATGATGTTCTCAGAACTTTGGCATAAAAAATATTAGGTATGAATTTGGTAATTCATTAGGCAATCGATATTTGAAAACCAAATGGGCATCACTACAATGTATCCATCCTTTATTGCACTTTAAATAGACAGTGTAGTGTTCAGATGTTGTAGAAGGTCCGTCGTGGAAAATAATTGCTACTAGTATGAAAGCTCTTCCTGATATTGATAGTTGACCTGCTATGAAAATGTTAATTAAAGTTTCCAATTTTCTTCCATCTGCTCTACAACAGTGTGTCATTAAAATAATATGTTGCCCAAATATATATATAAATAATTTCGCTAGCATTTCTGATTTGTAGAGACTACACTCCATATTTTGATTAGATGATTTACCTAATTTGTTAAAAGACATTGTTTTACAATCTGGTATTGTCAAATATATGAATCTTTCAGTGTGTATGTTAGTGGATGAAGAAAATGTAAAATTTTCACATTCATGTTCCCATCTGTAACAAAGTCCAAACAGATTTTCAATTCGTATTCCTTCATCTTCCAATACTGCAAGCATAAACATAAGAAAATCCGGAGCATCTTGCTGTACATTCTGTGTAAATTGTGAAGAACCAGAACATATATCCAGAAGATTCTGAATGCCAGGAACACTTTGGATTTTAGTTTTAGCAGTTCTCAATTTCTCAAAAATAAAATGCAACAAGGAACAAAACAAAACCTTTCATCATGATTCTCCCTAATTTATTTTTGGAGTTTTCTAGAAAAAATACGACGTTCACAACTACATTAGCATAGCAGTTGATACCTGAACTTTTCTAACTGATATTCAACAATCTCTTAAACAGTGTCCTTTTTCTTTTTCTTTGGACTCTCAACATTCTCTTGATTTTTTTTTCATATTTCCAACCTCAATACAGAGTTTCTCATATGTTTGTTTTCGATATACTACAAGCTTTTCATAAACAGGATATTCACCTAAGTTGGGAGCATACAGTCTTCTTAACTGATTATACTCTCTTACACAATTTGCATCTGCACTAATCTTTCTCTCATCAAAATAAATAAAATACTGTCTACACTTACACCTTGAGATTTATGAATGGTCACTGCATATGCTAAAACAAGAGGAAACTGTTTTCTACAAAGATACAAGTCTTTAACAAGCAAATAACAAACAGAACAACGTCCAATCTGTTTTACCTCTTCAATCTGATCAAATTTAATCTACAAATATTCAATTCCATCTCTATTTTGATAATTAACAAAATCAACAACTTTTCCCATTGCTCTATTTACTAAACCTTTTTCCACATCCAAATTACGCAGCAAAATTACCTGACAGTTTTCACATATGTGAGAAGTTGGCCTTGCATATGATGTCCTCTATTCTAGTGGGCACCTTCATAATGGTAGGTTAAAGACAAGCTATCCTAGTGGTATCTGTGGATAGCAACCTTCAGGCTAAGTCTTAAAGGAATGTAAAGCAGCTTATTTTACCAAACCCCTCTAGTCTATTTATGAGTGGAGTGGTGTGGCTCACTGGTTAGAGGCGGCAGACCCGGAAGCAGAGAACGGCCCGGGACCAGGGTTCAATTCCCGACGCGGCAGGGTTGTGGACCAGGGTCAGCGGACTCGATAATTCTCGCCTCGGTGCCTACTCTAACCAGGGATCACACTCGGCAACTCTGGGCATTAGCTTGCCTCATCTCTACAACGACCCACACATTTGCCGGGGATGCCTGGTTTCACCTTGGAGATACCCAGTAGGGACCATCTCACAGGGATAGCCAGGACCGGTTCCCCAGCGGTCTACAGCGCCACGACACCTCAGGGCAGCAGTGCGCTTTACAAGACACATACATACATATGAGACTAGAGGCAAAAGTACATAAGGAAAACTTAATTGCACACAATAAATTAGCATAATATACGCTGAGCCTTAGGGGGCGTACAGAACCATATATCAATAAAGTGGTATAATAACCACCGCTTGCATAGAGACAAGGCCTAGTGCCTGTAGAAATGCTGGGGCCACCAGGAACCACCCAAGGCAGTGACACAGGGGACCCACGGGGATGCATGCAGTGTCTAAACACAGTTGCGAATAACCATTGAACCTCTATGGGGAGAGTCGTGGTTGGAAATTTAAAGATAAAGGATACTTAGAGGAGGACTTGGAGCAAAACCCTTTAGAACTAGGAGGCTCTAGAGTCAACACCCGCGGGAGCACCGGAATACTCAAGTTAGCTCACCCAGGGAAGACAGCTGCATATGTGTCTTTTAGTGTCGGGTTACGTCGTTGTTTTCAATGGCAATCTGCTGCAAAGTGCTGCTGCCGTCGAAGAAGAAAGTGTCCAGAGAGATCCAAGCCTGGATCAGAGATGTGAAGAACCTAAAAGCAAAGGGGACAGAGTCTGGTTCACTGGTCAGTGACCAGGAGCACGATTGGCGGATGCCCACCGATGTCGGGTGATTTCAGTTGAAGAAGGTGCAGCTTGACTCTTCAGCCACGAGGTCCCGGAGATGTATGTCGACGACAACCAGGAGCTGGATTCGAGCTGTCCCACAAAGGATGTCGAGAGCTGGGGTGTCGACACCCGGTTTGGACCCAACAAGTCTTGGAAACAGCAACCCACGCAGAAAGCAGAGACAAATCTATGTATAGTAGTAGGCAAACCGCTGATGAGGAAGACATAGCACAAAACTTACAGATATAGCTTCGGTTTGGTTATCAAAAGGGCAGCAGGATTTCCTGATGCATCCACTAATGGCTGATGAAATCAGAGATGCTATTGCTACTCTGCCAAATGGTAAGGCTACAGGAACAGATGGACTCCCAGCAGAGTACCATAAAGAATACATAGATATCTCAGTGCCACATTTTCAGGCTATGTATGGCAAAGCCTATGAACAGCAGCGGCTGCCTGACCCGCTTTGTGAGGCCTTAATTATAACACTATTGAAGCCAGGAAAAGCCCCGGATAACTGAAACACCTACAGGCCTTTGTCGCTAATGAACGCTGATGTTAAGATATTGGCAAAGGTACTGGCAACTCGATTGCGATTAATTATACCCGTTATGGTGTTACAGGATCAATCAGGGTTTATTCCAGCCCGTTCCACAGCACATAATTTGAGGACATTGATCGCTGCGATGCACTTCTTTGACCCTAAATTGCTAGCAGCTGCATTCCTGTTAGATGCCGCAAAGGCATTTGATTCCATTGCCTGGCGATATATGTTTGCGGTCCTGCTTCGTACGGGAGTGCCGATTTGCTACACTAATTAGATTAAATTAATATATACAGATCCAGTGGCCCGTGTGCGGGTCAATGGGCAGACATCAAACACTTTTCCAATTAGGTGCGGCACAAGGCAGGGATGCCCACTCTCACCCTTGCTCTTCGCAGTAGTATTAGAACCACTGGCATGTGTGATGAGACAGCGGCACATGAAGGCGGCATTGCGTTTTTTCCAACGTCCACCAGCGTTGTCCATGTACGCAGACGATATGGTCTTGTATGTACGGGAGCCTGCGGTATACCTGGAACCACTTATCAGAGAATATATTCGGTTTGATTGGTACTCAGGCACCGCAGTCAATTCGAACAAATCAGTCGTGCTATCTCTGACAGAGAGTACCCTCTGACAGAGAGTACCGTGCAGATTGAATTTCTATATTTGTTTGTACCTGTTCCTATCCATCTCACCCAGCATTTTTCAGTACATTGCAGTCCTTACTGATGACACTAGCTTGGGGCGGGAGGGCTAAAAGCTGAGGGTTGTGTGGGAGACTTTACCACAACTGTATGAGATGGGAGGCTTCACAGTACCCGCTATGCAATTGTATCACTTGTGTACACAAGAATAATATGCCTTCTATTGGCAAAATGCACCACTATTTACGCCGTATGTTGCGGTTGAGGCGGGGGCAGTACACCCAATCCCACTAAAGGCGATGATTGTCAACAAAACTACTGTCTTTGAGCGTGACGAAATTGACATGGTGCAATGTACATCTCAAGCCTAGCAAGACTTGGGAAGGCGTGCTCAGCGACTTCCGCTATATGCACCGGTGATGCCACTAATACATCATATGGCTATATCTGTAACAGGTGAGAGGGGCTCCCTTAAGGCATTGCATAGTGTTGCGGCCCAGACTATGGGTGACATATATCCCAAGAGGAAGTTCATAAGTCTGCAAGACTTTGTACGAGACGGGGACACTACTGCTATGTAACCATTCATATATAGGAGGCTGAGAGCAGCGGTGCCGACCTTATACTCCTATTTCCCAGATAAGCTGCAAACCCTAGTGGCTTTACAACTTATTTACAACACACATCCTAGAAACAAATTAGTTTCACGCTTATACGCCGCCTCGCAGCTGGACGAAGTGAATAGTGAAACGGGCCCTATGGACAAATGGAATGCTATATTGCCTCAGCCACTAACGGAGGAGGAGTGGGAGGCGTGTTGTAAGTTAAGGGGTCAATTTCCTGCCAACAGCAATCAATTCAATTCAATTCAATTCAATTCAAAAAGTCTTTATTGCGATTTTCATCTTAAAAGACATACATAAAATAAGGGTACATATTTCATAGAATACACCTTGAACTTTATGTAAAACCATCTCATAATAAAAATATAAATAACAAGAAAGACATATTAAGATATTCCATAAGACAGAATTAAATTTATCGCATCATAGACTTTCCCATTTAGATATTTATAATAAAAAGCATCAACAGTTCATACGATTCGTACAATTCATACAATCCCGTTAATGAAAGTAATTCTACCCTGCTGTGAGACTCCCTCTATTTTTCTCCCGTACAGCCCAGGACCAACTCAGGTATTTAGCAACCCCTACAATTAAAATGTCATTAGGACCACTTTTCAGCAACCTTTTTGCAAGCAAGGCTGAACTGGTTTCCAGTGACCTACAAAGGGGTTTAAGCCATTTTTTACGTGGTTCCTGGTAGGCAGGACATGCATATAGGAAGTGCCCAATATTATACAGTTTATGATCCCTCGGTTTTGTTATAACGTCCCAGTAGCTTTCCGTGCTAGGTTCATCTTTAAATTCACAGAATTCACTAGTCAATGAGTAGCTAGCCAGGGCGGAGTATCTCCTGGTTTTGATAAGGTTCCAGTAAGCTGCTCTATATGTTTCTTTAGTTGGAAATTTAACAATCTCTGGGCAGTCCCACAGGTCCCTCATACCCATATCTGTAAGGAGGGTTTTTATACTAATGAACCAAGCCATCTTGTTTGAGCCACCCAGTCCCCTAACTTCAATCAAACCCTTTGCAAATAAAGATAATTCCGGGGTTGTCCAGTGCCTTCTCCAAAAGGACAGCATCCTATATCGTGCAATCTCCTCTATAGCATGACATCCCAGGTCTAACAAAAGTGGAATTCGTGGGGTAGATTTTGGAAGGCCCACAAGTGATCTTAAAAATTTACTCTGGGCTAGAGCTAAAGGGGACAGATTACTTGCTCCCCAAATTTGTGCCCCATAAAGGGTTGCTGGGAGTATTTTTGCGGAGTATACTTTAACACCCGGGGATATGGGCTTGGTAAGTGACTGCCTGTGTTCCTTGGTAAACGCGCCTGCTAATTGTGAGTGTTTAAGCGCCATGAGCTTCAGTTGTGGCGACCAGCTTAATCTGTCGCCGAAAGTAACGCCCAGATCCGTAAAGACATTTGTCTGCTCCAAGAGCCTCCCGCTCATGAAGACTCTTGAGGTTATAGGCCTAGTCCTGTGCAGAACCATAAATTTCGTCTTCTCTACGTATACCACCAACTCATGGTCGCAGCAAAATTCCTCAAAGCGGGACAGGGCCAATTGAAGCCCCTGCCTCGTCTTAGCTAAAATCAGCGTATCATCTGCAAACATTAGGAGGGGTACCCTGTGGCCAGCTAGGATGGGCGCGTCCGTAGGGTATTTTTCAAAGTAGCGCACGACCCCATTAATAAAAAGCGAAAACAATGTAGGGGCCAGCACACACCCTTGACGGACTCCCTTCCCTACTGCAAATTTTTCCGGGACCTCCCCAGGTTTACTCCAGCGGACCTGAGCAAAATTTAAGGTGTGAAGCCTTATGAACAAGGAAACCAATTCCTTAGACATCCCCAGCCCTATCAATACATTCCACAGCTTAGATCTAGGGACGAGATCAAACGCGGATTTTAAATCCGCGAAAGCGGCGAAGGTCAGGCCTTTTCCCAACAAGACCTCTTCCAATAAATCATAACAAATCTAAAGGCTTGGTCTAAGGTCCCCATATGGGCCCGAAACCCAGCCTGCAGCGGGGTAAGGATGTTCTCATCAGACATCCAGGTTTGAATCCTGCCCAGTATGACCCTTGATATCATTTTCTGAACCGCATCAATAAGGCTTATTGGCCTATAGTTTGCCGGCGCGGAGCGATCTCCTTTCTTGTAAATGGGGATTATTTCTGCACCACTTCATGACGCTGGAATTGGTGCTCCTCCTGCAATCGCGTTGATTCAATTTGTAATATACGGGATCCAGAGATCAGGATCCTGCTTAAAAAAATTGGCTGGAATGCCATCCGGCCCCGGAGCCTTACCATTTGGGAGGGCCTTTAATACTGACCCAACCTCTTTGGTGTTGAATTGCAGGGCTATATCTTGGGGTATGGGTTGGAGTGGGATCTCGCTACTTGTCCCCTTCTTAAATTGAAATTCAAAATGAGCAACCCACTGCTGCGGCTCCACATTATTAGTGGGTATTTTAGCCCTTTGCCCATTCCCCCACTTTATCAATTCCCAGAACTGGGTCATATTCCTGCATTTACAAGCTACCAGCAGTTCCTGCCAACGCTCCTCGTCCCATAGTTTCTTTGCCGTATGGAGAGTAGATTTATAGTCAATCCTGGCCTGTTTTACGGTGCTATAATCCTTCTTTTTAATCGCTTCCACTAGGGCTTTATGTGTGGCCCTACAGTCAGCATTATACTAAATAATGGGTTTATGGGTAGAATTCTTCTTGACAGGCTTACTATTAGTGAAAAACGTATTTAATTCAATAAATAAATGATTATGAATCTTTAATAGGTTAGCGTTGAGGGCCCCTTGGTTGCTACATGCGTTTAGCTCCACTAATTACCCTGAGATTAGAGCCCTAATCTCTTGGACTTTGCTTTCATCAAGGGCTACCTTCGCCCACCGAACCCTTCGAAAGTCATTGGCCACAATTACTTGGCGAGGGCTTATATTGTCTACCATGGGGGGATTACTAGCAAAGCTTTTGTCGTTCCATGTAAGAACCAGTGGATTGTGGTCACTTTCGGGCCGACTTCGAACTGCCATATCTACAACTAGTGACCACCACTCAACACTTACTAGTATATAATCAATGCAACTTTTGAAACGCCCATTATCAAAAGTCGGCGCCCCCTGTGCATCGAGGTAGTCCTTCCATTAACTGCCCTGAAACCCCATTCTAGGCACAACCCTTTGAGTTGTAAAGCTGCCTCAGACCATTTCTTAACCGCATGCGTGCGGTCGATATTCTGCTCCTGCGCTGGGCTTTACAAAAACCCATTATTCATGACGAGCTGGGCTCGTCATGAGCGTGCGAGGAGGCTACCTCATGACGAGCCCAGCTCGTCATGAGCGTCGAAGGGGTTAATAGAAGGAATTTCCAGTTGGGGGACACCCCAGTGCTCGTCCACCTCATTGCTTAAACTGTCGTCTACTATTCCAAGGGACTCAAAACAGGTATTGAAATCTCCTGCTATCATAATGTTAGAATCATGTAAGCCCTCTGCTAGGAGAGCCTCCAAGGCAGCAATTACCGGTGAGTTCCTCCCACCTGGTTGCCCTCTAGTATAAACGTTGAGTAACAGTAAGTCGAGACCTTTATGTGATTAGGCATACTTACAGCCTCAGCTTTCACCGTGGCCGGGCTTTGCTCCGCCAAACAGCGCCGCAGCCAGCATCTAAGGGCCGGGCCTTGCTCCGCCTACTCCACGGCCGGGCTTGGCTCCGCCGGGGCCCACCCACCACCAGTGACACCCGCAGCTGCGCCAGGAGGCGCATAAAGACAGCGCCAGTGCAGAGTCTCGTGGGGGAGGCATACTTACAGCCTCAGCTTTCACCGTGGCCGGGCTTTGCTCCGCCAAACAGCGCCGCAGCTCCAGCATCTAAGGGCCGGGCCTTGCTCCGCCTACTCCCCGGCCGGGCTTGGCTCCGCCGGGGCCCACCCACCACCAGTGACACCCGCAGCTGCGCCAGGAGGCGCATAAAGACAGCGCCAGTGCAGAGTCTCGTGGGGGAGGCATAATTACAGCCTCAGCTTTCACCGTGGCCGGGCTTTGCTCCGCCAAACAGCGCCGCAGCTCCAGCATCTAAGGGCCGGGCCTTGCTCCGCCTACTCCCCGGCCGGGCTTGGCTCCGCCGGGGCCCACCCACCACCAGTGACGCCCGCAGCTGCGCCAGGAGGCGCATAAAGACAGCGCCAGTCCCTCGTCCCGCGGGACGCGCGCGGGCACCCGCCGGGAGAAGCCCGGGACAAGGGCGGGACAGTCTGCGACTGGACGAGGCTGGGCTGGGCCGCGGACTTAGATATTACGGTTACATCTAACCCTTCGAACTGTGAGTGACTATTTTTTAGCATAACAATGTCTAGATTACGCTCCTCTAAAACGTCTACATCCGCTGGATCTATTCAGAATTATATGGTTACGGTCGTTGAAAAAATGAATTCTGAACGGCGTAAGTCCATAGGCCAAGTCAGCTCACTTCCTTTACATACAGGCAATTCCACTTTACCCGAGATAACTGATGTAGTGCCAGGGAATGCCCAACCTGATCTATTGGGTGGTGATATCGATAGTATTGCACAACCCACACAACCCACACAGGAGGTGCCGGATAATCCTATCCTCTCTTTATCGCAGGAACCATCACAAATAATATCTTCAGTTCCCTTAGTATCCCCACAAACGTCCTCGCCTCTGCGTAGAACTGTGAGGGCCTGTAAAAGGACACAGAATAAGCGGGTAGTATACCATAGAGTTAAGAAGTTGGGTGGGACTGCTGATAAATTAAGGTCTGTACCTGTTACTCAAATGGAAGATGACTCGATTACCCTGAAGTCCAACCAACTCGATACCCTGGTAAACATGTTCACCCTTAAACTTGAGGACATGATTAGACCACTGGCTGAGAAAGTCGAACTGATCAGCAAAGAGGTATCCAGATTGGGCACACTATTGACATCCCATAAGGCTGTAGCTCAAAACCCCAGTGTGCTTAGCAAGGGTCCTGGTGCTGTAAGTAAAAGGGAGACTGCTAAACTTGACCAGGTTGCCAAGGAGGTGTCTAAACTGGGGGTCCTTTTATCTACTCATTTGAGTTCAGTAAAACCAGTTAGGCACATTAGTACAGGGGATGTGGTTAACGAGGTGTCAGCAAGCACAAGTGTAAGTAGTGGGGGGGCATTATTCAAGTACCAGCCGCTCAGCTGCCCACTCAGCCATGCCCTCCGCCATCTACACTGCAGGTCAATACTCTACCTAATATGGCAGGAGCCCCCTTTGAGCAAAGGTTAGGAAAGCGTAAACCTATTGTTCACCTACCCCCAGATTGTGCTCCATATACTGTAGTGTTGACTAATGTCCCTGGCATAGACTCAGGTTTTAAATACCTCATGGACTTTCTTGAACTGTTTGGAACATTTTTGTGAAACGTCATATACGTTCATGCAATAGTTGAACTGAGATCTGGCATGATGAACTTTATTAACGTTGTATAAGTGCATTAGTTAACTTCATTAGGGAGGGCGGGGCATAGAATTACAGGACCTGAGGAATGTTATAAATGATACTGCAGCATATTAAAGATCTATAATAAGTACGAAGGGCATTCAGATCCTTAGTCGAAGGGTATTCTGGGAAGTGTAGGCATGAGTGGTAACATACAGGGCGATTGAAAGGTTGGGAGGGGTTAAATCTTAGAGGCGGGGCAATCACGCAGGTGTTTTATTAGCAGCACTACGAGGCGCATTGTGAGAAGGACTTGTTAGCGGAAGCTATGAGGAGAGTAACACTCGACCAGGTACGAGAGCATTTCGATGCAGTTTGGTTAAAGATTGAGTAAACAGGTTGATATATGCTTTATCGGGTTTAACAACTGGGGCACTGAGTTTTATGTTTAGAGGGAAAGCGCCGTTAAGAAGTTCTGTTTAAAACGAAGCATGGATTAGTTAAAATGCTAATGTAACAGAGTAAATGTTAGAGACTTGAAATCAGATGTTAATAGCAATGTTTTGTATTTTGTAGTGGACCCCTGACGAAGGATTTTGAATAATCCAAAATGCATTGGGCAATATAAAAATCTTACAACCAAGGATGTTTAATGTTGGTATAACGTGCACGGAAAAAGGCCTGGAGCATATCCGTGTTAAGAGAAGTTATTTACACAGGAGCATACTACGTGTGAAAAGTATTTGGAAAAATAAAATCTAATGAAGAATAATTTGTGAGTACGAGTTACAATTACTGAATAAGGTGAAATGTCACCTAAATGCGTCTGACGCTGTGCGCCTGGATTGGAGTGGAGTTCCACTCCACCATCAACTGTTGTAAACGCCAACGTGAACAAGGGGCGGATCACGTTTTCCATGGCGCACGCATTAAGTGAATAATCGGTTAAAAGAAGGAGTACAAGGAACTAAAAGAGGTGTGCACGACAAACTTCAGCTTTCGATATCTGGCATAGACTCACACATGAATGATGCAAAAGGGGAAACTCGCGATTCCCTACATCATAAAGTGTTAGCCTGGTTGAGTAAATATTGTGGATTCCCTGTTGCCTTTTTTAACGACATCATATCAACACGAAGAGTAGAGTGGTTGGGTAATTCAAGAAAGACTACCAAGGGTGATTGTGTGATTATAAACTTTAAGCATCCACAGCATGTAGCAACTGTTTTGCTAAGGGCCGCTACTTTGCCATCGACAGATAACTCTGTATGTGCCCGCCCCCTTGGTTTCTTTTATAATTACTTGAATGACATCATTAAACCGCAAGGAGCCCAACACTATCCACCAATTTCTCCTTTTATGCAGGGTAACGTGCCACATGTTTTTCCTGGTCATCATAACTTAATGCCTAAAGATTCCTATTGTTATAATTTATGTCGACCGAATTTCCCAGCTGACCAAATTTTGCCTTTATTTAATCGTTTTGCACCTTTAGCCCCTTTGGAGGACAATGATTGACTGGTAAATCAATCACGGATCATTACACAAGTCTGTAGAATCATGACCTGGAACATTGCTGGACTAAGGGGTAAAGTGGGCAACAAAACTTGGATTGACTTCTTGAAAACCTTTGACATTGTGGCTCTACAGGAGACCTGGGACCTCTCAAATAGCTTTTTTCTTGATGGATATAGACATTTTTTTATCCCTGCTACAGCCAGTTTGGCTGGAAGATCGAAAGGAGGGTTATTAACATTGTTCAAGTTAGAGCTAAAAGGAGCACTGTCACAGCTTGATTCAGGTTGTGAAAATTGTTTAATTATTGAAATGAATTCCCCCGATTCACCCAATATTTTATTTATACATTTTTACAATGCTAAAGCTATGGAGAGCACCAGACATAATCTGGATCAGATAGATACATTTTTGTCAGTCTATAGAACGAAAGTAAATTGCTTTGAGATAATTTTACTTGGAGACTTTAATATTCACCCGTGTGACTACCCCTGTGTCAACTTATTAGATGATGGTCCATCCGGTTCCACAGTTTCACATTTTGAACAGTCAAAAAGGGGGGAGGCTCTTGAAGAATTTTTGGCTGTATGGAACCTATATGAATCAGGATGCAGGGAGGGCGATTTAACCGTCCCAACTTTCAAAGGCATAGGTGTTGGTACAATTATTGATTTTATTTTTATGTCCTGTAAAATTTTAGGTAAAGTGTTAAGATATAGAACTGAGGTTTCGGTTTTTAGCGACCACAACCCAGTCCTGATGGAGGTTCTGTCTAGTGGCTTGTTACCTTTTAAAACAGTACTTCAGAAGGGAGGTCAGCGAGTGATTCCGACAGATCAAGGACGTAGATTAAAATGGGAGAACATAGAACCTGAGGCCATCTTACAGACCGTTTTGAATAGGGTCAAAGATGATGTAGCTATGTGTTTAGACTCACAGGCTGCTAGCGAGCAAGTAGTTAGTGCATTTGGCAGCATTTGTAAACAGATCAATCAAACCCTAATGGTGGAAAAAGATCCCCCTAAAAACTCAGGGAAGAGATGGTTTGATCACTCTTGTTCAAAGGCACACGCTGATTTGTTAAAAGCCCTGAAGTCTATTAGAAAAGATGGCGTATTAATAGCCAAACTGAGAGCAAATTATAAAAGGGTCATACAGATTAGGAAGAACACTGTGAAAGATAATGCTTGGGCACAGCTACTCGGTCCAGAGGTACTAAAGAATAGCAGCCAATTTTGGAAAGTGGTAAATCACCCCTTATTCTCACCAGTAGAGAATTGCCCCCTTGAGTCTAACATTGCCGATGAGGCTTGGATTACGCATTTTAGTAACATATACTCTAGTACCGCTCCCCAAGAGTCATTAAATATGACAGTTGAGAGAGACGAGGGTATATGTATTTCTTTCGAAGTCTCAGACGTGGAAAGGGCAATAGATCAGACCTTGAGAAACAAGGCTCCTGGTCCTGACGGGGTTCCCGCTGATATTTTTAAATCTGCTCCGAAATTATGGTCGGAGATACTGTGTAAGGTCTTTAATAAACTAAATCACAATAACATCCCAGCATCCTGGAAAGAGTCCATCATTGTCCCAGTTTTTAAAAAGGGTGATCGGTCAGATCCAGCCTGTTACCGACCGATCTCCCTAATAGATTCGTCGGTTAAGATCCTGGGACGGGTCATCCCTTTTAAACTACAGAACTGGCTTGAAGAGTAAGGGATTCTTTCAAATGTTCAATACGGTTTTAGATCCAAAAGAAGCAATGTGGATCAGTGTCTTAACTTACAATTGTTACTGGACAAATATACTGTTGCTAAGGAAGGGACACTATATCTGGGGTTTATGGACCTTTTGTCGGCCTTCGACCTCGTGAACCGACCAAAATTGTGGAAGATTTTAATTGGACTGGGTTTCGATTCAGTCCTGGTAAATTTCCTGGCAGATTTACATACTGATCTGCGATCCTCTGTTAGAGTAAATTCAGCGGGACGCTGTTCTAGCCATTTCCACTCAGAAAGGGGGGTTAGACAGGGGTGCATTTTGGCCCCTCTCTTGTTTACAGTCTACATAAATGCTCTTGAACCTGCACTTAGGGTGGCCGGGGCAGACATACCGCATGCAGGAGATTTGGGTATACCGGTTCTCTTGTATGCGGATGACGCTGTGCTTCTGTCACTAACTGGGGTGGGGCTTCAACGATTACTGGACGCATTTGGCTGCTTTATGAATTCCCTAGACCTTAAAATTAATGTAAAAAAATCACAAATAATGATAGTTGGGAGAGGTTCTCGAAAGAAAAACATAAAAACTTTTTCTTGCTGTAATGAGAAATTGAACAGAGTCCCCACCTTTCCGTATTTGGGCATTATTTTTGAGGAGAGGGGGAAATGGGGCCCACAGATTAAAGCAAGAAATATTGCCTTTGCTAGAACTTCTATGGCAGTTATGTCCTTTAGCAAAAAAATAGGGGCTAGGCCCATATCAGCTCTGTTAAACATTTATAAAGCAAAGTGCCTGACAGTCGCAACGTACGGCGACTCACTATGGGGATACAGTACAACGGACTGCTTGAAAATAAATTTATGAGGTCAATCTTGTCGGTGCCGCAGTCAACCCCTTCATTTTCAGTGCACTCAGAGTTGGGTGCTGGCTTTATTACGGATATGTTGAAGGTAGCCCCATTAATAACTTGGCCTAAGACTTGGTTGAACGATGAACTCTCCCTGAACCATGCTATTCTTAAGGACTGTTCTGGTTTAGACAACCAAAACAAAATTAAGTGGTTGTCCTATATCAAACAGGGTTTTCAGAAAATTGGAAGACCTGAGCTATTTTACTCCCCGGAAAGTATAACTCGTAGAGACATAGCATTTACAAAGGAAACCATGTCACAGATGCTGTCTCTGGAAAGGGAGGAAAGGGAGCTCAGAAAAAGCACAGTTAGATCTTTTATTATGGTTGCTAATCCCCCCCGGCCCTGAACCTTACTTGGTTCTAGTGAACCGACCCTTTCACAGGTTTCTTTTAACGCGTTTTCATTTAAATTTGATTTATTTAACATTGGGTCAACTCACGGAATGGAACACTCCTGACCAGGCACCACCGTGTTCCTGTGACAATTTTTCAAGACAAGATACTATGCATTTTGTAATGTTTTGTAGCCATTACTTAGCCGCAAGGAGGAAGTTCCTTGTGCCTATCCTTAGGGAAGCAGGCTTTACTCAAGTGAGGCCTGCACTCCTATATCTGCAACTACTAGACAGTCCGAGAGTTATTTCTCATTTCGCTAGTTTTTTGGTAGGGGCAGTGAGGGAGAAAAGCAAGATAATGAAAATTCTTGCCTAAATGTACTCCTTTAAAAATGTACCTTTTGTATATTGTCTTTTTTAAATAAGTGACCGATTATAATAGTTACCACTCTGTGAACTGATCGTTTTTAATGTTTTCCGAACTTTTAAAGTTTTTAAAGTTTTTGATATTTGACTGGACTTTTTAAAACCTATTATTTAAAAGTATTAGTGTAATTGATTGTATTTTGTTTACCATTGTCTTTTTATGATATTGAATTATCGAATAAAGTATCTTGACTGACTGACTGACTGAACTCGAATAACCTGAATGCCTGGGCTATCAAAGTGAACTTCCTCTACCGTTACCCCCTCACACTGCCTTACCAAACATGTTAAACCACCCACAGACCTTCCCCTTTGTTTCTTAGTTGCAGGTTTTGTAAAGCATAAGTATCCAGTATGGAACACTGGCTCTAGTGACCATGTTTCTTGGAACGCCCAAACGTCGCTCCCTTCTACGTAGAGCGACCAGTCAGATAAGGCAACCTTAGATTCCAAACCTGCTATGTTCCATGATGAGATAATCATAGTGGTTTTTCTAGGGGCGGAGTCGGATGGGTCACCTTCATGAGCTTCTACCAGATGGTGTTTATTGGCCAACAATACCACGGGGGGGTAGTACGGCTAAACTGTTGCTGTCTACATAATTATTGCCTCTGTAATCTTGTTTCTGTGCATCCCCATGAGTTTCAACCCTGTCTCTGGTCACTAATCCATCCTGTTCAAGCAACCCCAGTCAATCTAGTTCTTCAATTGTAGAGAGGGCATCACATCGATTGCTAAGCTGGATGGTATGGTCAGGCCTCAGGGAAACTTCCTGTGTTCCACGAGTTTCCCTTGGTCTAAACAGGGAATGTTGTTTATAAAAGAAGCCAAGGGGTAAAATGCCAATAGCAGTTTTATCAAAGTGGGCATAACTGGCCATGTCAAGAATATGACCAACCAGACCTGGAGACCTAAAGCTCACTACCACACAGTCCCCTGGGATGGTCTTAGTGCTGTGGCCCACCCACTCTATGCGCCTAACCATTTTGAACTCTTGGAAAATAACGTCCCCCAGCCCAGTTTTTTTATTCAGATAGTGCATGGCTTTGTTTTTGAGGGTTGACCAATGTTTGAAGGTGTCATCAGTTAGCAGAGGCACATTGACGAGAATTACTGTGTGCGGAGTAGGTTCGGGGGGTAGGTGGAGGTAGGGATATTTGCCATTTTGCTCTTCAATGCCCTTATCTGCCCTCTTCTTGCTTTCCTCCTGTTCTAACGCCCTTTTTAAATTCAAGGATCTATCCTCACTAACCACTGACTCCCAGCTTGGTGATTACCTGCCTCCACTATCGGGACATATGTATTAGCACCACCATGATATTGTTATGTTAATGTTATGTTAAACAGAGATTTATATAGCGTGCGGCTACTCAGGCAGAGTGTCCCGGCGCTGTACAGATCTGTAAAGAGACACAAAGTAGGAAACAAGCGCACTAGAGGCTGAAAAGCCAGGTCTTAAGATCTTTCCTGAAAAACAGGAGATTATCAGCTTTTCTCAGAGAAAGGGGGAGCTTATTCCAGAGCTGCGGGGCACAGGCTCTTTAGGAGCGACCTCCAATGCGTGAGTGCTTTACAGATGGAACGACAGCAAGAGCTTGTGTGGCTGAACGTAACGATCTGGTAGGATGGTAAAACTGAACGTGTTTCCTGAGGTAGACAGCACCGGTGCCGTGTAAGGACTTAAAGGTCAAGGTCAAAGTCTTGAAGATGATACGTTTCCTTACTGGGAGCCAGTGAAGTGCCTCTAGGAGGGACGAGGTGTGAGATCTGCGGCTTAAGCCGAAAATGGCCCTTGCAGCGGAGTTTTGGACAGTCTGCAGGCGGGATAGGAGGTATTCTGGGAGACCTAAATAGAGCACATTGGCGTAGTCAAGCCTGGATCCAATAATTGCTTGTACAGTGATTCTCCTGTGAGCCTGAGACAATAGAGGTAGGAATTTCCTGAGTGTACGTAGCAAGCCAAAACATTGGCCGACTAGGGCAAGGATCTGAGGTTTAAATGTAAGACCATTGTCGAATTTGACACCTAGATTCTTAGCGATCGCAGTGGGGGAGGAAGGAGGATGCATATCTGCCGGCCACCAGGATTTCCATTGAATGTCAGGAGAGCAGCCAAAAAATAAAATTTCAGACTTGTCTGAAATACATTTGAGCTGATTCAGCTGAAACCAGGAGAAGACCGCCTCTAAGCAGCTTTTAATAGAGTCACCCGCGAAATCAGAGTTCTTATCGCAGGTAAAAAGCAGCTGCGTATCGTCCGCATAGGACACGATACGCGCGCCAAAGGTCTCCACTAGTTCAGCCAAGGGGGAGAGATAAACGTTAAATAAAGTGGGACTAAGAACTGATCCCTGTGGCACTCCCACATCAAGAGATGGAACTGTTGCTGAATGATGCTGATGATCCCTGTGTATATCCCCTACACTAACAGGGTTAGTTTTGCAGGGTGCAGCCTGCATACCTGTGATTGGATGTGTTAGTTGGGGTGGGTTTTTAAGCACCTCTTCTATTTTTGTAAGTCTATTGTCCACAGAGTCTAGCCTTTTAAGGATCAGCTCGAGTAGGGCTGTCAATTGCTCTTTAAATAGGGAGCTAATGTCACGTAATATCTGCTGGGGGATAACAGCGGCTGCAGGTGGGTTAGCGAGGATATTAGTATCGGCAGTGGGGTTATCCAAAATGAATACCCCACTCAAACCCTTAGTAGCTGGGGGGGTATTTGATGTTTTGGTGCCTCTACCCTTCCTTTTTTTAGATGGGGGTTCCTTAATAGTAGTACCCATAGCCTTCATCCCTCTTGTAGTCACCATTACGGGGCTGTTACTTTGGCTCGAGGGCCAAGAAGTGCAGTATTCTGGGCTAGATGGGGGTAGCCTAGATGAATTAAACAATGGATAATTACGAGGTGGGGCACTATCAAATCTGTCAGAGTTAATGGAAGCTGGGCACATGGTAGTGACCTTCTCCCTGACAGGGTGGGGTCAAGGGATAATCTATGTTCTGTAGCCTCAATTTCGTCAGTCAACACTATTTCAAGGAGGTCGTCAAGCAATCCCACCACCCTATCCCCTGCACTCCTTTCATCCAATCAACAGTGAAGTAATACTTGTAGGAATAAAACCTGTAACCCTGCAAGCGAAAAGCCCCCCAGAGCCTAGTGCGGTAGTCCAAAAGAAAATAGTGTCCTTACTGTTCGTAAATTAAACGTCAGGGGGGTGACCCAGCCCAGCCTCGTCTGGCCTCGGATGGCCTCAGACGGTTCCGCCCTTGTCCCGGGCTTAACCCGCGCGTGATCCCGCGACGTGGGGATGTCCATTAATTTATGCGCCTTCTGGCGCGGGTGTTGGCGGCTTCCGGCAGCAGAGGCTTCTGTATGTTGTAGTCCCCTCGGTCTCCCCCCACTGCGGCCGCGCTCTGATGGTATGGAGCTGCGGCGGCAGGAGGAGACTGTATGCGGCAGTGCGGGCTTAGCGGGCAAAGCAGGCGGGCTCCAAGGTATGCCCCAGAAGTATGTGGACGTCTGTGAGCAGTGTAGCGGCAACAACAAGAAAGGTAGGACCAACAGCAATCTTAAACTTATACATTATAAGTATGTCCATCAAATGTACTACACGCCAGCACAACTCTACAAGTTTGGTTTGAGAGGCTCGCATTGTTGTAGGAGATGTGGGGCTTAAAATACAGATTTTCTACAATTGGCGTGGACTGTCCAAAAGTGGCAGATTTCTGGGGAAAAGTCGCGTTGGCTTCAATGAAAATGGTGGGTGAGTCAATAGAGTGTGATGTGAAAGTCTGTTTATTGGGAAAGGGACTGAGGTTAAAGTCTACCAATCCGAAAATGGTGGCAATAGCACTACAGCTGGCAAAATGTAGGATATCACTCAAATGGGACGGTAGGCCGGCGCCTAAGCTGGTACACTGGTTACATGATGTAGCCTACTGTCGTGATGAACTCACCTGTTATACGGAAGAGCCACCTATTGCCTCAAGACCACGTGACTATTGGGACCCATTCACTGCTTATATGCTAACCAACACTGCTGACTGATGACAATTAATATGTAGTTAAAGAATATCTTGTCTGCTGTCAGATGAATCTCTCTTCTAATAATACCTTGCACCTCTGTAATGCTTTATCAACTGCGGCTATGTATTTTGTACAAATGTGACCATGATGTACTGTTACTTTTGATGGTTATATTAAGAAAAATTATAAATAAAATAAAAAGGTGGACGGTTAGTAGTGTAGAATGTCTCTTCAGAGTTGTGCTGGCTTAACTTGCTGTGTAATATTTCTTAGAGAAATGCTGTTTATATGTTTTAAAGACACAAGAAATATTTCAGAAATGATGTGGGTATGCCATTAAGAAAAAATGTTGTGCTTTGAAAAAGTGAGAATTGTTGTTTTTGCATTTAGAAAGTTACTCATGCTTGTGGAGGATAAGTAACAGAGCAATGTAAGATCCTAGAGAGACATGTATTTATTTATAACACTTATAAAGCGCGCTAATACCAGTCGGTGTCCTGGCGCTGAAGTGGTAACTCCCTAAGAATGGGCCTCCGGAAACTAGAGGGTAAAGAGCCATGTTTTTAGATCTTTCCTGAATGCCAGCAGATTCTTGTTTTGTTTAAGGGTATCCAATTATATATCGAGTGTGATATATAGAGTTCACTCACACGTAGCTCAGTAGAAAAAAGGAGAGATACACAGTAAGCCAGGTACTACTCGGGCACTCACCCAATCACCCACACAATGGCTATGCAATTATTCAATTTCACAACCATGATATATGCAATCTTGCAAACATGTAGGTACTAATTATGTAGTCATTGAACTATGCAAGCTCTGTCCATGCATTCATCCAGTTACCCAGGCATTAACCATATACTTATGCAATCACCAAGGCTGTACCTATGCAGTGATTCAAACACCTGGGCACAGCCCATGGGCTCATCCTAACAGTCAAGCACTACTCATGCACTCCCCTTTTTACATGGGGAGTACCATTTCAGTGAACATATTACCCATACAGTAACTATCCACTTATTCATTTACTGAGATAATACTCTTGCACTAATACAATGAACTCAGCAGTACACTTGCTTTCATCCAATCACTTAAGATTTAACATTGTACTCATGCAATCAGTAAGACCCTAATCAAACACTCCTCTAATCAGCCTGGTACTACTGATGCGCCTATCCAATTAACCCAATTAACCAGGCACAATATATGTACTTATCTAAACACCCAGGCACTACATATTCACTGAAGCAAAACCACATGGGCAGCAGCCATGCAGTCATCCAATCACTGAAACACTACCCATGCACTCACAAATCTGCTAGATCATTGAATGTACTTAAACAATCACATATGGACTATCCATTTAAATTATGCACTCTATAAATCAACTATATAATATTTATACACTCCGGCAATCATTCATGCACTTGAGTTGTACTCAGTTAATTGAGCAACCACTATCTTTGCATGTAAAAAGCTATTGAGACATTAGTCATGCACTTATCTAATCATGCAGCTACTACTCAAACACTCATCCAAACACCCAGATAGCAGTGATATATTCAGGCAATCATGCAGGGCGTAACTATGTTGACAGTGAAAGACTCAAGGTGTTTTCACATATTTGGGGAACCTTCGAGTCACTACCTGTATCTTCAGGGAATAGCCTATGCACTCATTCAATCATCCAGGGAGTATTGATGTATTCAACCACAAACACATGAATTTACAAGTTTTAGTGAGGAATATATAGTTTTTAGAACCATCTGGTGAGTTATGTATGCAACCTGACAAACACTCTTTGCATGTACTCTGAAGAATTAGTGAACTATATGCGCTGATAGAGTTTGAAGTGCAGATGTTTATATGTACTGTTTCCCTAAATTTAAATCTGATACATCAAAGTAGAAAAGTACTGAGATACTTAATACACCAGTGACACAGAGTTAGAGAGGTACACAAACAGCTCTTGTGTTCTGGTTTTGGGATTTGCAGTGTTGAGACAGCGTATGTACTCCTATGATTTGGTTGATGTTTATTTTAAAATGTAATACAGCAGAGATAAACCTGTCTTTTACCATGGATAAGTGGGAACTTAGATATAGTGCAACTGTGTTGTAGGAGATGGTGCTCTAATGTTAAAAGGTAAGTAATAAATAATGTTTTGTGTTTTGCTTTAGGTGTTGTATATTGAAGTAAGTGCATGTAGTTGTATAGATAGGTTAATCTGTAGATTTAAGACTGCAACATAACATAAAAACTGTTATCGTATTACGAGTTAGTCAGTAGTAAATTAGTTGGTACGTTGGCTCGAGTAAAAATTTAAATTTCCTTATTTTATTTTATGAAGAATATATACATAACTACAGACAGTTAAAATGCCTCACAAAGTTCAGAGGAAACAGCAAAAGAAGCAACTCCAGTATCTCTGCAGACCTGACACACAAAAGGGAAAAATGCAGAAAAACGAATACAAGAAAAAGAGCTACTGATAAGCGGACAAAGTAATTTCTTTAAAATATATATGGGCACCTGCAAATAGTTCAAAATAATGTAAATAAGAAACAATCTATGAGAAACAATCAGAGTGGATGACATGTATATTAGAAGAACAGTAAAGAATGAAACAAAGATTCACACACCTTAAGCAGAAGACAAAATAAGATTAAGGAAATCAGAGCAAAGGTCTTTTGAAGTAGAGCCGTTGTAACTGTATTGAGATATATGAAGAACTATGGAAAAAGGGGAAAGACACTGAAGCAGGAGTAGTGGATACGGCCTCTGCTTTTAAGAGGAAACTTTTTATTATGCTTATAAATAAAATGAACACTATTGACACCATGGTGTTGTACATAAAGAGACAAAACCAGAAGTTTATTAAAGAAAGCTATCTCCAGGATAACACATTAGTTCACTCTATTGATAACAGAGGACAATTTTTTTAAATAAAAAATGGCACTCCTACAGGGAAGGAGGTGATGGTATCTAGTAATGTAGAACCAGTTACTGGAGTAAAGGTACAGGGAAGGCGTAGTCAAGCCCTGTGTACAAATGGAATCCTTGTAGTGTTTGCAGTATATTATAGAAATCCATTGAAACACTAATACCAGTTCTACATATCTTTCCAATGTGAAGTTTGAAACACAAAATAAGGACTTTACAGGGATTGAATCCTTACAAGGTTAGACACTATAAAACTGTGGTGGAACACTAACTACCTTATTTATCAAATAAAGTGTGCCAAAGCACCTTTCATAGTTTCAGGATGTAAGCTGTACAACTCTTAACAATGCACAATTTAGTTAGGAGGTTGTACTGTGTGATCAATCCCTGCTTTATGTTTAGGAGCAATGACTAGAGCACCTTTGTATGGAACTGTGGCAGAGGTAGAAAAGGTTTGTGATGATGTGCAGTTGTGTTTCTTTTTACAATACGAAAAAGCAGAGCTGATAACAGGAGGAGTTGCAGGACACAGCTATTACAATTGATGTGTGCTCATAAAAATCCATGGGTGGTTTGCATATGTTGTCAACATGCTCACTCCAAGATTCCTTCATATTTAAAAAGTGAAAAAGAAAACAATGATAACTGAGAAAGGTTTGCTGTGTACTTATTTTCAGAGGAATGCGTTGTCTTATGCTCCCAGCAAATTATATGTAAGTACTGTTACAGTAAATTAGAGGATAATAAAGTATCTGCTACAGCTGTGCATAACAAGTTAGTACCATTCGTGAACTACTTCAAGGTTTAAATGTTTTGAGTCAATTCTTATCCAAAGTATACTTCCATTTCAGGGGCTCTAGCCTGTATTGAGCCAAAGACATGCAAAAAGCCACCTAAAGAGCTGCAGAAAGGTGTAAAAGTCAGAGCAGTGTATAGAAATAACAGAAATACTAGTGTTTTGTCAAAATGTTCAGCAGGATACTCAAGACGAATTTATGGTAATGCTAGCACTATTAGAGGAAGAGGATGTGAATATCAACAAATTATTTGGTTAAACTTATAAATGGAAGCATAACGGTGAACATCATGACTTCACCTCTAGCTCTGAAATTAATTGGGACAATTCACCTACTTGCCATTACAGTTTGTAAAGCAGTGGCCTTTGAAAATTTAACACAAAAAGACCATCAAGATATGACCTATCTAAACTTTAGATCAGAACGTAGGTGTACATTTTTACTACAAAGTTATTGGAACTATGTAATAGGCATGCCACAGCGATGCAGAGTGGATGCTACTAAATTAGAAAGTAAAATTACAAACTTTGTAGCAGAACACATTTCCATTTAAAACTCAACAACAGAAACCATATTTCTTGAAGGAGTTAATATAACCTCTACACACTACACAAAACATTTAAGATGTCAGAGTGGATGGACAGAGTGCAATAACATAGAAATGTCATGGGGGGGCGTGGCTTAGGCGCCGACCGGGATGGCTGTGTGAGCTCGCAGCTCCGCGCTGAGTCCCAACAAATATCCTGAAAACTTGCCCTTTGGTGCCCTAGGAAGCACGTTCATGCCGTATAGGGTGCTGTGAGACCGGAGGGGAGAGTTTGCACCCCAGCGGGCACTTGATTACGGCGTGCGGATCGGACCTCGGAGCCCGGAGGCGCTGGGCCGAAGACAAGGGGAAAATGGCGGCGAGCTACGATCAGAGGGACTGAGAGCTGTGTCCTTGATCTGCGCCGATCCACCGGAGGCTGCCTAGAGGAGTGAGCGGAGCGGGGACTGGACGGGGACTGCAGAAGGTGAGGAGCGGCGGGACTACTGGCACCCCGCAGTTTGGGGATCACGGCGCCCCTCCCCCTCCCGCTTCCACGCTCACCGGCGAGAGGGCTTAGAGGAGACCGGGCTGCTCCTGGGCAGCGGCACAGGCGTCTGGTGGTGGCTTCTTGCCTGAGGGACCGATCGGGCTACACAGAAGGGGGCCCATCACAGAGATATTGGCTGCCCCTGCATGGAGCGCAGTGGAGAGGTGGCGGCTTGCACAACGGCCGCGAGAGCGAGCTTGGACCTGGGTCCCGCCGATCCCTATGCCCCTATATGGGCGACCAGGGCTGGTGGGGTCGTCCTGGGTGCCCTGAAATCGGCGGCGGGCGCTGCCTGCCTAAGAGCCTACGTAGCGTGGGGACTGGGCGAGCGAGGGGAGAGAGCCGAGACGGCGGACCTGGTGGCTGCGGTGTGCTGGATTGAACAGCGGGCGTGACCGGCCCTGGACGACGCCCGCCCACCCTTCTGGCGGGGTACTGAGGGTTTGCTGCCCTGGTCGTGCTGAATGCTGGTGGCCCCAGGCAGCGCCCGGCAATAGACCGGTGAGACTAATCTGTGAATGGAAGGGCGCCCAGGGGTGCTGTAGGAGCTTGGTGGGACCGTGCTTGTGGGGGCCGAACACACGACTAGGTGACGCAGAGAGAAGATCCGGGAACGTGGGGCCTGTGCTGTGAGTACGGAGTATTGGTGTGGCCTCAGCGGCGGCCCGAGTGCTCCACGTATTGCGACCAAGATGGCTGCTCTGGGCGATGTACCGATTGCGCAACAGGGGCGAGACGATGCGGCCGCTCTGACCCAGGGTGGCGGCACTAACGCCCCGCCGGAAGCCTCAACGCAAGAACAAAGGCTGCACCAGCGCCTTGACGCCATCCTGGAGGCGATCACTGCGACAAAGGAATCGCTGCACCAAGACATTGAGCAGGTAGCCACGGGACTGGGACTACTGAGGGCGGACCACGCCAAACTCTCGGACCGAGTGAAAACAAATGAACAGCTGCTCCAGGAACTGAAACCGGCGGTGGTGACGGCAGGGCATAAACTGACGGATATCCTCGGCCATCTGGCGACTCTGGAGCGACGTGCGGAGGATGCGGAAAGTCGTAACCGGAGGAACAACGTGAGGGTAGTGGGTCTTCCAGAAAAAAATGAAAAAGGAGACGCTATATCCTACATGGAGGACTGGTTCAAGACGGTGGTGGCGCCGGAGGGGTTGTCTCCCTTTTTCTCCCTGGAAAGAGCGCATAGGGTTCCCGCCAGGCCACCCCTGGAGGGCCGACCGCCTCGGCCGATGGTGGTCAAACTGCTGCACTATAAAGACCGCGATCTGTTGATACAGAGGGCGCGATCCCAGGGCCCCTTCCAAGTGGAAAATAGCAAAGTCACAGTCTTTCCGGATTACACTCAGGAAGTCCAGAAAAGCAGAGCATCCTTCTTGTCAGTGAAAAAGGAACTGAGAGAGGAAGGGATCCAATACTCCTTGCTCTTTCCTGCGAAACTGAGAGTGATCATTGACAACAGGACCCACTTCTTTCAGACTCCTGATGAGGCTTGGTCGTGGCTGGAACTGTATCGTGCAGGGACTGATCGTGTACACAAAAGCGGGAGGGAGCGGCAACAACCGGTACGGATCAGGAAATCACAGCGCATCCGCTCCCGGAATAAGCTCAAACAGGCCGAGTGGGAGGCACAAATGGCGGCGGACAGGAGGGGAGCGCTGGCTGCAACGGCGACCATCACAGGATCGCAACAAGAAAGGGCATCCGGAGCGTCGGAATCGGGGGAGGAGGGGGAGAAGTCCGGAGGCGACGACTCAGATACGGGAAGTGCGAAGGGACCGGCGGTCACACCGCAAACCTCAGATGGTTTGTTTAATGAGTGAGGCTTGAGAACTCTGGATACTCCTGAGGTATCTGCTGGTACAGACTCTCCGGACATTTGTTGGACTACCAGGTATGGGGCTGTACAAGCACTATGGGACTGCGGGCGTGGGGTTGAGGCTCCGCCTACGCCGGATCGGCGCTCCATCGACCTCTCGAGGCCCTTAAGGCCTTCTGTGGTGACGACCACAGGTTAGAATAATGTGTGGGGTGTTGGTGGTTTGGAACGGGGCTGAAGCTGGGTTATTAGGTCCTGTCCTAGGGAGAGGGGTTTGGGGTGTTGTTTGGGGTGTTTTGAAGGGGATACACAACTGCTGCAGTGCGGGGGATAATTGTTGGCTGGTGCCATTGTGCAGAAAGGTACACCATGGGGACGTTACCTAATTTGAAATGTATCACATGGAACGTCCGAGGACTTCGTACAATGGTGAAACGTCATAAGGTGCATGCCTACCTGGTGAGGCGGGGTGTACAGATCGCAATGCTTCAGGAAACCCATTTATCCAAGACAGAGTGCGGGGCTTTACAGACTAGGTGGCGAGGTCAGGTATTTGGCACAACATACTCAGCATTCGCCAGAGGGGTGCTAATTTGGGTACGGGCGGGCACGCCGTTCCAAATGACGAGCCAGCGAATTGATCCTGAGGGCAGATATGTAGCGGTTGAGGGGCGACTTTGTGGCAGAGAGGTGGTCCTGTGCAATATTTATGCCCCCAACTCCGATCAGGCCCACTTCTTTGAGGGTTTATCAAGCTCGCTGGCCTATTTCTTGGCGGGCCCTCTTTTACTGGCAGGGGATTTTAATTCGATAGCAGATGTACAACTGGATAGGTCACATCCCCCATTGGTCGATTCCCCGGTGCGCAGGCTAGCAACCCAAAGGAGGGAATGGCAGGAGAGGTGGGGATTGATAGATGTGTGGAGGGAACAGCATCCTGAGATCAGGGATTACTCTTACTTTTCCACACTTCATGACTTGCATGTTAGACTGGACTCTGTGCTGTGCGGCGGCCCCATGGCAGCTGCGGTGACCCAGTCTGAATATTTGACTAGCACCATTTCGGATCATAACCCTTTACTGATCTCAATGCAGTGGCAGCAGGCGAGATCGGCGGTTCCATCATGGCAACTGCGGCCTGATACATTGGAAGACCTGGTGTTTAGCGACACGGTTCGACAGGGCATTGACTGTTATTTTGAGGAAAATGGAGGCTCGGCCTCGACCCGATCAGTGGAGTGGGATGCAATGAAAGTGGTGGTGAGAGGGGTGTGAATGGGCAGATTTTCGAATGCGAGGAAAGCAGTTTTGAATGACCTTGCGAAAGCAGAAGAGGTGTTGAGAGGGCTGGAACAACGGAGGCCTGAGCGGCCGGACTTACAGGAACAACTGATGCAGGCTAAAGAAGTGGTGGCGACTGAGACGGAACGACTGCTGTGCTATGATTATAAGTCATATGTTACTAAGGTGCATGAGGAACGTGATAAAGTGGGTACGCTCTTGGCCAAATTAGCTGATCCAGAGCCTAGGGGGTGCCTGGTCATGAGTATACGAAAGGAAGATGGGGACGTGGTTTATTCTCAATCAGCGGTCCTGGCGCGCTTTCAATCCTATTACACGGGACTGTATGAAAGCCACCTAGAGGCAGAGGTCTCGGAGATAGGCGAGTACCTGGAACCGATTCCGCTGCCGGAGTTTGATAGCGAGGACGCGAAAGAACTGGGGGGGCCCATAACATTGGCAGAGATAAGGGGGGCGATTAAACATATGGCGCGAAATAAAACCCCGGGGGTGGACGGGCTGCCGGTAGAATTTTATGCCAAGTTTGTTGATATACTGGCACCTAGATTGTTGGTGGTGTACTCGGAGGCGAAGCAGATGGGGTGCTTGCCCGAATCAATGAGGGAGGCACTGGTAGTGCCGCTGCTGAAACCGGGCAAGGATGCGTTGGACGTGACTTCTTACCGCCCATTGTCCATGTTGACGGTGGACTATAAGATTTTGAGTCGCATCTTAGCAGCCAGGTTGCTGCCGCACTTGACTACATTGGTACACAGGGATCAAGCGGGATTTATCCCGACTAGGAACATCTCGATGAACATACGTCGTCTGATCCGCATCATGGATGGTGCCGGGGCGTCGGATCTTGACCCTGTGGTATTGGCGGTTGATATCGAAAAGGCTTTTGATAGCCTTGAGTGGGAATACCTGGATGGAGTCCTGTTGAAATTTGGGATAGGTGAAGGCTTTCGGAGGTGGACGAGGGTGCTTTACTCGTCGGCGAAGGCGCGAGTACGGCTGGGGCCTATTGTATCTTCGGCCTACCCAGTGTGTAGGGGGACGAGGCAAGGCTGCTCGCTATCCCCTCTGCTGTTCGCTTTAGCAGTGGAGCCGTTGGCAGCACAGGCACGGTTGGGCACAATGTACAATGGGATAGCGCAAGGACCGGAGTCGCACTATATATCACTGTATGCCGATGATCTGTTATTGTATCTAGCGGACCCAATGCAATCACTAGAGGGAGCAGTGGATATGCTGGGTAGATTTGGGCAACTATCAGGCCTCAGGGTGAATTGGACCAAGACCTGTGTATTTCCATTGCGGAAGGGCACGCCCAATCCACCGCTGACGAGAGAGGTGGTGTGGGAGCCCTCCAGTTTCACCTATTTGGGGGTGCGCATTTATCATGAGGCTGTGGACCTCTTGGAAGGGAACGTGGAGCGGTGTATTCGTGCACTGAAGGGCTGCATGGATTTCTGGGCCTCCCTTCCGTTGTCGGTATTGGGACGAGTGGCATTAGTGAAGATGGTGGTACTCCCGCGGCTGCTTTACTATTTACGGACGCTACCGATATGGATCCCGCAGCGGATTTTTAAAGATCTGAAGACACTGGTGATTGGCTTCCTATGGGGCCATGGGCGGCGCAGGGTCGCATTGAGTACTCTGACTAGACCTAAGCCTGAGGGGGGGTTGGCTGTTCCCGACTTTGAATTATACTACCTGGCGGCACAACTCCAGGTATTGACGCAAAATGTCGCCAGAGAATTCAGGGGCCCTGAGCATGATCGGGGGCTCGGCATCCAGAGGGGTGTTTTGTCATATATAATAATGCAGCAGAAACTAGACGTGCGAGAGCTTACGATAGAAGAAAGAACGCTTAAGTTATGTTGGCACAGGAGCTTAAAAAGAGCAAAAAGAGACCGGCCGTACGCGCCGGAGATACCGCTGGGAATGCTGACCGTGCTGCCTCATGGGGGCGATTGGTCTCAACTGTTGGCATGGGAGGAGCTGGGCCTGCAGGTAGTGGGGGATCTGTATGTCGATGGGACATTAGTCCCCTATCGGACGCTACAGGAACAATTTGGCCTACCGGATGGGACTTTCCTGCTGCACGCAGCGGTGGTGGCAGCGATGCAGAGATATTGGAGGAAAGGGTTGGAAGAACCGGAAGTGACCATGGCATGTCAATATGTGGTGATGGCGGCGGGCACTGTTAAAGCGGTGACTTGCCTCCATACTAGAATGCTGAATGAGGGACTGGCGCCGCTACTGGCATTGAAGTCGCGGTGGGAGGCCAGCGTAGGCAAGCCCATACCGGACACGGTTTGGAGCCAAGTGTTGCAACGGACGTGGAAGGGAACGAGGAATGCGCGATTTCAACGGGTGCATTTTTTCATTATCCATAGGGCATACCTGACACCGGAGAGAGTGAAACGGTATTTCCAGGTGCCCGATGCCATGTGCCCGAGATGCTTGACACCCGAGGTAGATTTGGATCATATGTTATGGAATTGCCCGAAGTTAGGAGCGTACTGGCCGGCAGTGGGGAAACTCCTGAATGCAGTAACGGATAGGGAAGTAGACTTTGATATGGCAGCATGTCTGCTCCTCTGGTTCCCTCATACCAAGAGGACAAAAATTACTAGTAACTTTATAGACCTGGGAATCATGCTGGCTCAAAGAGAGATAACCTGGCACTGGAAGTCTAAGGAAGGCCCATCAGTAAGGAGATGGATGAGTGAGTTGTTGAAGTGGTCCGGCTGCGAAAGTGTTATTAGAATGCGGCAGGCCACTAGGACTGGCAATGAGAAGTGCTTGGAGTTGGCGAGGGCGTGGGAGATGGTGGTCCAGGCATTGCGTGACTATGTGGCGGAAGATGAGGAGGAGGAGCTGTGATAGTTGGGTTCCGTGTGGTTCAAACGATGGTGAATGGATCCTATGGGGGGGGCACTCAGGTGTTTGCAAGGCTTGTCAATACCCGAATCAGCAGCAGTTGTGGGGGGGGGAGGAGGGCGGGGTGCTTTGAAAAGGGTAGTTAGGCACCGCGTTGTAGTTCAGGAGAACCAACTGGGCCTGTTAGGAGCTGGACAAGAACTGAAGTAAATACCCAGGGAGTGTTCTGGGTTCTGATGGTGCAAGGGGGGGAGGGCGTTAGGGGGGTAAAAGCAGATACAACATGATGTAACCGACCGGGAGCCCGAGAAGGGCATACACTGAGGCAGCCTCTGGAGAACAGTGCTCTTGGTGCGCCGCCCAGCCTCCGGGATGTGGGCTGAATGGCTGTGTAGAGTAATTGCTTAATTTTCAATTGTGGTGTCAAAAGTGTAATGGTTGGCCTAATTTTGATGACTTGTCTCTAACTCTGCAATAAAAACAAATTAAAAAAAAAACATAGAAATGTCATTCAAATCATGTCTATGTAAAATGCTACCAAACCTATAACTCCTATTTCTAGAACCAAAATTCTTAGGATAATTTACGATAACAAAACGTGTTATTGTGTTGAAATGTATATGTACTATGAGTTTCTGAGATATTATTTGGCCTATTAGGGGTATTGTCTACAGCATGTTTTCGAAATGAAAGACTGTTTTTAACTGAAGGAAATACATTTATAAAACATTGCGGGCTACATTCTGTTACTACAGATAAACACTAACCTTACTAAAGGTACTATAATCCCAGCTGCCTTTTGGCCAGTGCATCATGGGAACAGGGCAGACCAAACTACCAAGCCAATTCTTTTACTGGAAAGGAAACAAGCTTCCGGGTTCCCATGATGCATTGGGCCAGGGACAGACTAATTTGCATGTAGCCAGGTTCTGAACTGGGATGGTGCAGTGAGCTAAAAAACGGTGATGGATCAAGCCCTGATCTGTTGACTGGGTAGGAGTGTTCTGCTTAATTCAGATACTCTGTCCATCAACACCCCCTTTTCTGAATCGTTTTGGCCACCACAAGTGTGGAAGGGTATGCTCAGATGTGAGTCCCTTGCTCACTGCACCATCAGGATTCAAGCAAGCCGGGCCGAAAACAGCTGTAATGCCAGAAACTGGTCCCCGGAAGCTTGTTTCCTTTCCAGTGAAAGAATTGGCTTGGTAGTTTGGTCTGCCCTGTTCCCATGATGCATTGGGCCAGGGACAGACTAATTTGCATGTAGCCAGGTTCTGAACTGGGATGGTGCAGTGACTAAAAAACGGTGATGGATCAAGCCCTGATCTGTTGACTTGGTAGGAGTGTTCTGCTTAATTCAGATACTCTGTCCATCACCACCCCCTTTTCTGAATCGTTTTGGCCACCACAAGTGTGGAAGGGTATGCTCAGATGTGAGTCCCTTGCTCACTGCACCATCAGGATTCAAGCAAGCCGGGCCGAAAACAGCTGTAATGCCAGAAACCGGTCCCCGGAAGCTTGTTTCCTTTCCAGTGAAAGAATTGGCTTGGTAGTTTGGTCTGCCCTGTTCCCATGATGCATTGGGCCAGGGACAGACTAATTTGCATGTAGCCAGGTTCTGAACTGGGATGGTGCAGTGAGCTAAAAAACGGTGATGGATCAAGCCCTGATCTGTTGACTGGGTAGGAGTGTTCTGCTTAATTCAGATACTCTGTCCATCACCACTCCCTTTTCTGAATCGTTTTGGCCACCACAAGTGTGGAAGGGTATGCTCAGATGTGAGTACCTTGCTCACTGCACCATCAGGATTCAAGCAAGCCGGGCCGAAGACGGCTGTAATGCCAGAAACCGGTCCCCGGAAGCTTGTTTCCTTTCCAGTGAAAGAATTGGCTTAGTAGTTTGGTCTGCCCTGTTCCCATGATGCATTGGGCCAGGGCCAGACTAATTTGCATGTAGCCAGGTTCTGAACTGGGATGGTGCAGTGAGCTAAAAAACGGTGATGGATCAAGCCCTGATCTGTTGACTGGGTAGGAGTGTTCTGCTTAATTCAGATACTCTGTCCATCACCACTCCCTTTTCTGAATCGTTTTGGCCACCACAAGTGTGGAAGGGTATGCTCAGATGTGAGTCCCTTGCTCACTGCACCATCAGGATTCAAGCAAGCCGGGCCGAAGACGGCTGTAATGCCAGAAACCGGTCCCCGGAAGCTTGTTTCCTTTCCAGTGAAAGAATTGGCTTAGTAGTTTGGTCTGCCCTGTTCCCATGATGCATTGGGCCAGGGCCAGACTAATTTGCATGTAGCCAGGTTCTGAACTGGGATGGTGCAGTGAGCTAAAAAACGGTGATGGATCAAGCCCTGATCTGTTGACTGGGTAGGAGTGTTCTGCTTAATTCAGATACTCTGTCCATCACCACCCCCTTTTCTGAATTGCCTTATTATTGCAGCATTAATTTCTTTAATTTAATTCACTTTTTTCTTAATATAGCACTGGTTAGGAGTGGCGTACACAGGGCTGGTCCCTGTGTAGTCCTGAAGAAGAGATAGGGGAATCTTGAAACATGTTGACACAAGTGAACAGGCATACCTAACTCATTGACAGTAGGGTCCCTAGTTCTCTACCCCACTTTTAATATACCACCCAGGAGCAAGAATAAATCATTTATAGCTCACTGGGCAGGTATTTTTAACCCACATAGACCATACCACTCCATATTCACAAACACCACTTGCACCACACATAGTCCATCACAAAATAAAGTGCTCCTACGTAGTTCGCAAGTCGTAGCATGGCCCCCATGATGAAGCATGTCACCGTGGAGAAACCCTGGTGAGTTAGGGGACTCAAGAAAGAAATATCATTTTCTTTCTATCAACATCACACAGATATTCCAACCCCAATGAGCGTTGTGAATACTATCTACCGGCCAGGTTTCTTACTTTTGTCTTACAAAAGTTTTTTTGATTAGTGCTAATGATAGGAGGGTGAACCTGGTCCTTCCCTCTTTCTACCCCTTTTTTGATGTAGCATCTTAACTGTTGACTCACCAACTAATCGAACCATGACCATAAAAAGGCGAATAGGCAAGGGAAGGAGGGAAGGGGCCCCCAGCCCAAACGGTATACCGCCTATGCTCTATAAGCAAGAGTCAACATTCTGGGCTGAAGCATTAGAACCACTGTTTTGGGAAATCAGGATGACAAACATTTTGCCAGAGTCATGGAGGGGATCCATCATTGCACCAATTCATAAGTCAGGGGACAGGTCAGAGCCTCAGAACTATCAGCTAGTTGCACTACTGGACAATGAGTCGAAATTCGTCGCAGGAATGCTCCTGGAAGAGCTCCAGGCCTGGGCAGAAGCAAAATCCATCATCCCCTTGAACCAGACCGGTTTTGCAGAGAATGTGGGGACGAACACAAATATAATAATGATGTCAATGCTTTTCGACAAGGTGGAAACGACTAGGAGCTCCTTGCATTTGTGCTTTATTGATTATAAAGCAGTTTTCGATCATGTAAAACGAAACAGACTGTGGTCCAAACTACATAACTGGGGGTTCCCTCAATCCCTTCTAAACCTCCTGATAAACCTGCACACTAACACATGGGTCCAGATTAAACTGGGCGACGGAACACACTTGTCGCAGCGCATTCCAACGGACAAAGGGCTTAAACAAGGTTGCGTTCTGGCCCCCGCACTTTTTAACCTGTTTGTAGCTGACCTTACACCGATATTAAACGCCTGTAACAAGCATGTTTCAAAACTGGGAGACATCTTAGTGCCATGTCTCTTATACGCAAACGACATAGTCTTGATCAGTAAAACGAGAGTAGGCCTCCAACATCGTATAAATGCCACACAAGACTACTCAAAAGAAAACGGTCTAACGACAAACCTTGATAAAACTTAAACCATCACCGTGAGCAAAAAAAGGGACAAACCCTCAGCATGGTTCTGGGGCAACACCCGAATAGAGAGCACCACGGAATACAAATACCGGGTGTAAAGATCGACAAAGGAGGCAAATTCCTTGCACAGAGAAACAGCATCAGGCACAAAGGAATCGCTCTGGCAATCTCGCTAAAATCTTTGAACTCCAAATTAACCGAATCTGTCGATTCTGCCATAGTTGAAGTGATTCGTGCAAAGTTATTGCCAACAATAACTTACGGAAGCGAAGCCCAGAAAGGAAGAGACGCCAAATTACTGGACTCCACAGTTACAAGCACGTTTAGGATTATATTTGGGCTACCCAAATACACCTCCCCCTCGCAAATAAGGCTCGAGTTTGGCATCCAGAAGCAATCTCTTGCGAGACATGGGGCATAATACATAACGTGGGATAAAATACGAAAAGCCGCTTCAGGGTGACTAAATGCACAGTTATGGAAAGAGATAAGCAGACACACTAGCTCACCCGCAGCAAGATACATCAAAGAAGGATTACACAAATTGGGACTGAACCAACTGTGGGAAACTCACACCAGCTTCGGCGAACTTAAAAAACTAGTTTGGAAATCAGTCAAATACCTATCGTGGCTGGAGGACAAAGCCTCACTCGCTGAAAGGTCTCATGGTTGGATGACTCTGAATACATACTGTGAGCAAGCAGCCCAGAAGTACTTTAACACGGGTTACGCCAAGCATACAAAAATCAGCTTCATGAAGTTTAGACTTTGCGTGTTACCTGCCACTCAGCACTCTCCACCCTGGCTGAAGGAGAAGGTGGACCCTAGGTGCCGCCTATGCGGTTAGCATCGAAAAATCTGCTGCATCTATTATGCTCCTGCAAACAACTCTCACAAGAACGGCTGAAAATATTAAAAGTAAAATTCAACCAGCGTGGATTTCGAACTAGGAGGCAGGCTGTTCTGGCTTGGCTTGCTCCAAGTGACCCCCAACTAAACTGCGCTTTGGTAAAATTTCTGACAGCATGCCAAAAGAAATTGCCGGAAATCAAAATATTGGCTGAAATCTAACTATTAAATTTACCTGTGCATTTATAAACAAAGTATTATATCCAAGAATTACCGTGGTGTAAACAAACGTGACATGCATTTCTGGTTATAACGTGCCTGAATAAGTGACTTCTAATATCTGAATTTTTATTGTACAGTTTTTTTAATAGAGCATTTATCCTTTTATAACTAAGGAGTTTTTATATCCAAAAATTGGTCTGTAATGAAATATTTTTGTGCTGCAATGGTTTTAACAAACTATGCAAATAAAATAAACTTGAAACTTGAAACTACTGAGTACCTACATGCCAAGTTTAATGAAGTTGTGATAGGGATGCCCTTTATCTTTAAACTCACATAATGTATGGGCCCAGTTTCTTGTGCATACAGAACAGTTCAGGGAACATAGCTGACACCCATGGGTTCTTCTTTCCTTTCTTACTTTCTATTCTTACAGAATCTGGTTATATGTACCCTCTCCACTAATTTCTAACACTGAGGCACAGTAATAACAAGGGGTTCTGGTTTCCCTAATTTATTCCTGAAGGATTCTAAGGTGTTTTTGTTCAGTTATCTCTTCCACTTCCTCTTCCACTTTGGATTAGAAGGTGACAAAGGTTTAGTTGTTTTCTCAAAGGCTGTAGGAACTCCCCGGGACTGATCACTGGTGAACTTAGTAGCCATGTTGGCAGCATGGTCCAAAGTTAGTCCTGCATGCTGTTATAGCCATATTTGAGTCTGAACGGGGAGGGCCTCTAAATGCTGCTCAAGATACATTTTCTCCATAACCTCTTCCTTAGTTGATTCTAGAGGTTACAGTCAGCAGTCTGCAGCATCTTTCATTTTGTAAAATAAACATTTTCAGGGTACCTCCAGGGACTGCTTTCTGTTTTCTAAATGTTTAATCTCTGAGTCTCATCATCCACCCTTAAGCAAGCAAGGATAATCTTCTTGACTTCAGCATAGGTAGAAGTGCCATCCCTATTAGTAATTTGATAGGCGGGTTGTACTTCTCCTGTTGATTGCGGTGCAAGATAAAAAGGGCCACCGGTCTTGTGCCTAGGCACTGGCTTGAGTGGCTCTTTCGAAATTTAGAAAGAAGTCTATTTGGTCCTCACAAAAAAATATATTTTTGTAGGGGAACCATAGCACTGGATAGATCTTTGCCTATTCCAACAATCAGTTGTGTTTGTCCTTCCGCCATTTTAGTAAAGTTCCCCTCTTGGGAACAGATAGCATTAGCAAATACTGTTCTAACTATTTCTGCCTGTATCATGTGTCTTTCGAGAGCCCACTCTAACTTGTGTTGACCGTCCTGTAGTTGATACATTATGTATTCCATCGAATGGCAGCTGCCCCCATTCTCCACAATGTGTCTACTGTTTGGTTCAGAAATATTATATTGGTAATACTCTCTCTCAAAATAGGAGGCATAGACACTTTAGTTTCTATGTAGAAGGCATTTTATTTAATTGTCTGAAAAGCCCATGAATTATTATTTGATCTCTTCTTTTTCTCTTAGACTCAGAAGATCCCAGGCCTCTGTAGAGTACATTTTCTCCTCAGAAAAAGAAGATAAGCCCAAGGTAGGTGTTTGCTTACGTTTGCAATCAAAAAGGGAAATGTGAGGGAATTCTTCTGATCACACTCCTGTCCCATCACCATATGAATTGTAACACATGTTAGAGTATAGATTATATGATTTTACCCCAGCGCAGATAAGTTAAAAAACAGATCTTTTCAGAAATTATTAGTATACAAAACAAACAGGTCAGTTAGTTGATTTTTCTTCTTTTTAATCAGTCTTCACTTTGCAAGTTGCTCAAATGTACCTAAGCCAACACGTGTTTCGTCGCCTCTGAAAATTAGTACATGCAACTTGTTCACGGCTTAACATTTTCGCAGTATTATCGTTTTTGATGTGCCGATAATTCCAGGCCACATGTGCTCCAGTGAACCGGTGTGGGGCATGAGTACGCGAAGCGGCGACTTTTGAAATCATTACAAACTCGGGTGGCTGATAAGCAGAGGAACCGCATGTACACTTACCCGATAACTGGGATATTGATAGTGAACTTCGCCTAACGCCACTGGAGGACATGGGGCCTGGAATTATCACCACACCAAAAACGATAATACTGCAAAAATGTTCAGCCATGAACAAGTCGCATGCACTAACTTGCAGAGGCAACGAAACATGTGTTGGCTTGGGAACATTTGAGCAACTTGTAACCTGAAGACTGATTGAAAAGAAGAAAAATCAACTAACTAACCTGTTTGTTTCGTGTGCTAATAATTTCTGAAAACTGTAACTTACGTGTGCTGTGGTACAATTTTGCATTTGTCCTGTTGGTTCTACCACAGAAACTTAGGGAGGCAGGTGGTTCTCCTCAACCCTACAGCACCGTCAACAATTCCTAATTCACTTCAATATTACCTAGTGAAAATTACCCTGAGGCGCCTATACCCTATCACCTATACCACCATTCCAGCTTCAATCTATAGCTTATATGACCTTGGTATTCCTTTACTGGTCAAAATACTCTTTTATACAATTCTAAATATTTATAACTAATGAGAGAAAATAAACAATGTTGGATCTTAAACCTATGGAAATAAACCGCTAAAGGGAAAAAAAGACATACTGAAGTCTTAAGCTTGGTAGAGAGACAAAATATCGAAATAAAAATATCGATATACAATAATATTGATGTTTTAATTTCGATGGTATAGAATATCGATGTGCAATAATATCGATAGACAGAATATCGATATTAAGGTATGTATGTTACTAATATCGACATTGTGTTTAGTGTTATCTATTTTATTATGTTGTTTATATGTTTGTTAAACATGTTTTTTAATGTATGTTTAGAAATTAGTAATTTTGTTTACATTTTGCGTTTTAGTATCAGAGCGGGTTGTGGGTTTATAGGGGAATAGGGTGGGAAGTAATTTAATTATAATTAATTAATTAATATGTTTTTTAAAATATTTTTGATTAATAAACAATTATTAATTAATTGGTAATTAATTATTATTAATTAGTTAATTAAAATAATTAGAGCTAAAGTAGTACTATTTATTATTTGTTGTTATTGTTAATTAATAATTAATTGGTAATTAATTATTATTAAGTGATTACATTTTTTATGTGATTTATTTATGTGTAGTGGGTTGTGTGTTTATAGGGGAATAGGGTGTGACATAATTAAATTAAATTAATTAAAGAGATTGTATTTATTTATTGGTATTTATTGTTAATTAATTGTTACTTAATTAATTGGTAATTAGTTGTTTTGAATTATTTCATAATATTAATTATAAATATTGTATTAATAAATATTGTTTATTCTTGTAAATATCTTGTTAATTCATTATTAATTGGTAATTAATTATTAATTGGTAATTTATATGTGTTATTTAGTTAATTTATAATTACATCAATGTAATAATATTAATTGTTATTAATTGATTAATTGATATTTATATTAATTGTGTTTTTTTGTATGTGTAGTGTGTGGTGTGTTAAAGGGGGAGTAGTGTGGGAAGTAATTTTTACCCCCCATGTTATCCAATGCTTTCCCTACTGTTGCACCCTCTGGAGTGGGAATAGTAATTTTTACCCCTACACTATCCAACGCTTTCCCTACTGTTGAGCCTCTGGAGTGGGAATAGTAATTTTTACCCCTACGCTAGCCAATGCTTTCCCTACACAACCTCAACATCATCTCCTATGCAGACGACACCCAGCTGATCCTCTCCCTCACCAACGACCCAGCCACTGCCAGAACCAACCTACACGAAGGAATGAAAGACGTAGCCGAGTGGATGAAGAACAGCCGTCTAAAACTGAACTCAGACAAAACAGAAGTCCTCATCCTAGGATCATCTCCCTCTGCCTGGGACGACTCATGATGGCCCCCGGCTCTAGGCAGCGCTCGCAAACCAATGGACCATGCTCGCAACTTGGGATTCATCCTAGACTCCTCCCTCTCGATGACCAGACAAGTCAACGCCGTCTCATCATCATGTTTTAACATCCTACGCATGCTCCGAAAGATCTTCCGATGGATCCCCACCGAAACAAGGAAGACGGTCACCCAAGCACTTGTCACCAGCCGACTGGACTACGGAAACACCCTCTATGCCAGAACCACAGCCAAATTACAGAAAATACTTCAACACATTCAGAACGCCTCCGCAAGACTCATCCTAGACATACCTCGCCACAACCACATATCCGGTCACCTGAGAGACCTGCACTGGCTCCCCGTCAACAAGAGAATCACGTTCCGCCTCCTCACCCACGCACACAAAGCCCTCCATGACCTAGGACCCAGATACCTCAACTCTCGCCTGACCTTTTATACCCCCACCCGCCAACTACGATCGTCCAACCAAGCACTCACCGCGATTCCAAGCATCCGAAGAGCCACCATGGGAGGAAGATCCTTCTCCTACTTGGCGGCCAAGACCTGGAACTCCCTCCCCACCCACCTCCGTCTCACACAGAACCACCTCTCCTTCAGAAAACAACTCAAGACCTGGCTGTTCGATCAGTAGCGAAACCCTCTTCCCTAAGCGCCTTGAGACCCTTTGGGTGAGTAGCGCGCTAAACAAATTTCTGACTTGACTTGACTTGACCCTCTGGAGTGGGAATAGTAATTTTTACCCCTACGCTATCCAACGCTTTCCCTACTGTTGCACCTATTGGAGTGGGAATAGTAATTTTTACCCCTACGCTATCAAACGCTTTCCCTACTATTGCACCCTTTGCAGTGGGAACAGTAATTTTTACTCCTACGCTATCCTACGCTTTCCCTACTGTTGCACTCACTGGAGTGGGAATAGCAATTTTTACTCCTCTGCTATCCTACGCTTTCCCTACTGTTGGACTCTCTGGAGTGGCAATAGTATTTTTTACAACCAACGCTATCCAATGCTTTCCCTACTGTTGCACCCTCTGGAGTGGGAACAGTAATTTTTACCCCTACGCTATCCAACGCTTTCTCTACTGTTGCACTCTCTGGAGTGGGAATAGTAATTTTTACCCCTACGCTATCCAATGCTTTCCCTACTGTTGCACCCTCTGGAGTGGGAACAGTAATTTTTACCCCTACGCTATCCAACGTTTTCTCTACTGTTGCACCCTTTTGAGTGGGAATAGTAATTTTTACCCCCACGCTATCCAACGCTTTCCCTACTGTTGCACTCTTTAGATTGGGAATAGTAATTTTTACCCCTACGCTATCCAACGCTTTCCCTACTGTTGCACTCTCTGGAGTGGGTATAGTCATTTTTACCCCTACGCTATCCAACGCTTTCCCAACTGTTGCACCCTCTGGAGTGGGAATTGTAATTTTTACCCCTACGCTATCCAACGCTTTTCCTACTGTTGCAATATGTGGAGTAAGTATATATATTAATATATATGTAAAGTTTTTAATTTATTTTAAATATATATGTATTAGTTATAATTTTTAAATATGTTTTAATGTTTATATTTATAATTTGTTAAATGATATGTATTTTTAAATAATTTTTACATTATTATTTATACATTTAAAAATGATATTTTTAACTTCGATATTTTTGTACTACTATATTTTTTTCTCAATATTTTTGTACTTACCTTTATGTAGATAGAACTCTGATATTTTTGATGTCGATATTTTTGTGTCAATATTTTTGTATGTCTATATTCTGTCTGTCGATATTATGTCATGGATTCCTTAAGCTTCACTGGAAAAAAATGTTTTCACAACCCGCCATTTAGATGGGAGAGCCTTCTATTGGGATTGCCCTAGTCTACTCTCAACCTTTTGCCTCCCACTTCCTGCCTCAACCCAGCAAGCGAGTATCTACCTCAGCCAGCCTTATTCCTCCATGAACGTAGCGGGACATCTTGTGTTGACAGTGGCCTCCTGGCTCTCTTGTAACTTCTTCAGCAATCCTGCCCTTCCACAGTGTGACATGGGCTGTCTCTGGTCAGCGGCTTGCATCTCAGGGGAAGTTTATTCTTGCGTCAATTCTGGTGGCTCTTCTCTTCTGCGTCAGCATTCTTCTAGTGGCATTTTGCATCCCATGCCTTTAAGTTGGATCCAATCACATTCTGTTTTCCCCAGTACAAACCTTTCTTCAGGTGGTTCTAGAGTAGCTGTTTTAAATGTGCAGGACTCCCAGGCATCCTGTGAAATTACCTTTTGCCGCCAACTTCCTACCGCAACCCAGCAAGCGAGTATCTACCTCAGCCAGCCTCGTTCCTCTATGAAGGTAGCAGGACATCTCATGTTGACAGTGTTCTCCTAGCCCTCTTGTAACTTCTTCAGCAATCCTGCTCTTCCTCAGCGTGACATGGGCTGTCTCTGGTCAGCGGCTGGCGGCTCAGGGGAAGTTTCTTCCTGCGCCATGCTGGCGGCTCTCCTCCTCTGCCTCAGCATTCTTCTAGTGGCATTGTGCATCCCATGCCTTTAAGTTGGATCCAATCACATTCTGTTTTCCCCAGACACAGTACAAACCGTTCTTCAGCTCATTCTAAAGCAGCGGTTTTAAATGTGCAGGACTCCCAGGCATCCTGTGAAATGAAAGGTGAAGTTTGTAACAGTAGAGGGAAAGGGCCAAGGGAGTGAGTTGTTTCCCCCCTCTTCCGCCTTACGTTGTTCCACTGTCACATCAACTCCCTGTAGTTATATGGACTAACATAACAGTTTGGAGTTTTCTCCTTTTATCTGCATAAGTCATCTGAGAAGCCTGTGGTAAGTTTGGACACAAAAGTGAGAAACAAAGAGGTAAGATCTCAACTACCCACTCAAAGGCACTCCAACGCTGCTCTCTGGAGAGAATCTTCCTTCTAATTGAAACAGCATGTTCGTCATGGCCCTCACCATTGGTCTGGGCTAGGGCCACCCCTATCTCATGTTCAGAGGCATCTGTCTGCATCCTGAACTGCTTGTATAATCTGGAGTTTTCAGAATGGGTGCTGAGCACATCGATCTCTCCAGGATTTCAAAAGATGTTTTGCCAGCTCACTGTCCAGTTAACCTTCCTGTCCATCCTTTTAGAGGTCAGTTCTATGAGGGTGGCATAATGGACCCAGATCCCTGCACAAACATCCTGCAGTACCAAGTCAAGTCAAGGAATGCTCTGATTTGAGTCTGATTGTTTGAAGCGTCCCTATCCAGCATGATCTTGATTTTGGGGTGTAGAGGTTGAACATGGCTTCCACCCACGGTAAACACCCATTATTTCGCAACTTTCTTCCCGCATACCATCACTCCGCATACTTTTATTACGAAAGTACCATGACTCCGCAATGCCATTATAACGCATGGCATTACATTTTATATGCTTTTACCACGCATTCATTTACAACGAAATTCGTTGTAAATGCATGAATGGTAAAAGCATGTTTTTTTTTATATGTTAGGATAAGGTAAGTATGGGTATAGGGGTATACGTTTTGGGGTACTGAGGTATATGTTTTCGGGTGTTTAGGTATTTTAAGGGTTCAGATATAGTTTTGGGTTATGGGGTACAAGGGCATTTTTAGGGTTTAGGGATAGGTATGGGTTTTGGGGTACAGGGGTATTTTTAGGGTTCAGGGGTAGGTTTGGGGTTTGGGGTGCAGGGGTATTTTAGCGTTCAAGGATAGGTTTAGGTTTTGGGGTACAAGGGGATTTTTAGGGTTCAGGGGTAGGTTTGGGTTTTGGGGTACTGAGGTATTTCTAGGGTTCAGAGCTAGGTTTGGGTTGGGGTACAGGGGTATTTTTAGGATTCAGGGCTAGGTTTGGTTTTGGGGTACAGGGGCATTTTTAGGGTTCAGGGCTAGGTTTGGGTTTGGGGGTACAGGGGTATTTTTAGGATTCAGGGCTAGGTTTGGGTTTTGGGGTACAGGGGTATTTGTAGGGTTCAGGGCTAGGTTTGGGGTTTGGGGTACAGGGGTCTTTTCAGAGTTCAGGGCTAGGTTTTGGTTTTGGGGTAAAGGGGTATTTTTAGGGTTCAGGGCTAGGTTTGGGTTTTGGGGTACAAAAGTATTTTTAGTGTTCAGGGCTAGGTTAGGGTTTTGGGGTACAGTGGTATTTTTAGGGTTCAGAGCTAGGTTTGGGTTTTAGGGTACAGGGGTATTTTCTAGGATTCAGGGCTAGGTTTGGTTTTGGGGTACAGGGGCATTTTTAGGGTTCAGAGCTAGGTTTGGGTTTTCGGGTACAGGGGTAGTTTTAGGGTTTGGGTTTTGGTGTACAGGGGTAGTTTTAGGGTTCAGGGATAGTTTTTGGATTTTGGGTGCAGGGTATATTTTTAGGGTTAAGATGGTTTAGTGTTTAAGGGTGTTGGGGTATTTTAAGGTGTAAAGGTGGGTGATGATTATGAGGTGGAGGGGTATTTAAAGGGACCAGGGTGGGATTCGTTTTTAGGATGTAAAGGGTAATTAAAAAAAAATTATTAATAAATACAAATAATATAAATAATGCAATTTAAAAGAATAAATCTTTTATTTAATTACAAAAAATGTGTATATATATTTATAAATATATATATATATATATATATATATATATATATATATATATATATATATATTACCTACTGGCGGTCGCCAGTAGGTATATATAGTTAGGATTTTTTCTCTATGGGTTTTTTGAAAATTCTATGTCTAATAACTTTGGCGTTTGTGGACGGAATTGGCTGAAATTTTCAGGAAAATGGCACATTTTGTTTCTGAGCAGCCCTTGAAAATTTGGGGGGGGTTCGTCCAGTGGGGGCCGAGAAAAAAGGGGGGTCCCAAAACGTGTTTTTAACATTGAGTTTTCCATAGGGCGGTTGGCCTCACTTTTAGCCCGAACGGCTGAATGGATTTGCACGAAACTTGGCAAAATTGTAGGGACTGGTAGCCCGATGTGCCTTTTGTAGGTCTCAATATATGTGCTCCAGTGGATTTTGAGAAATTAACGTTTAAAAAAAGATATATATCTGTAAGCGCGGACCAGGCAGCGCTCTGGTTCGCGGACTTTTCGCGCAACGGAGCTTTGTGAAGCGAAGCTGATTGGTTCTCCGGCGTCTGTCAACATTCCAAACAGTCCGTAGCGGCCGCCATCTTGTCTCTCGGTAGGATCGAGAGACAAGAGGAGGTCAAAACAAAGGGGGAAATAACTATAAGGGGGCATAGTAGATCCTCGCTGACCCCCTAGGTTTGATGTGGAGGTTTTAAAAGGGCCCCGCGGGGCAAAAAAAAATAATAAAAATAATAATTGAACGGCTGAATGGATTTGCACGAAACTTGGCAAAATATTAGGGACTGGTAGCCCGATGTGCCTTTGCTAGGTCTCAATATATGTGCTCCAGTGGATTTTGAGAAATTAACGTTCAAAAAAAGATATATATCTGTAACAGCGCTCCGCTTCGCGTAACGGAGGTTTGCGAAGCTGATTGGTCATTCTGTCACTGGGCTATAGTTGGGCTACATCTGGCTGATATTTGGGCTACATTTGTTTTTTTGTGTGTCTGGCGGCCATCTTTGGGCTACATTGGGCTACATTGGGCTTCATTGGGCTACATTCGGCTAATTAGCAAATAGCTCATCGCAAACTAGGAATGGTAAAGAATCGCTATTTATTCCTTAAAGTTCGCTATTTAGGAAATGCAAATAACTTTGATGATACATATGGCGGTTCATCTCTATAGTTAGGATTTTTTCTCTATGGGTTTTTTGAAAATTCTATGTCTAATAACTTTGGCGTTTGTGGACGGAATTGGCTGAAATTTTCAGGAAAATGGCACATTTTGTTTCTGAGCAGCCCTTGAAAATTTGGGGGGGGTTCGTCCAGTGGGGGCCGAGAAAAAAGGGGGGTCCCAAAACGTGTTTTTAACATTGAGTTTTCCATAGGGCGGTTGGCCTCACTTTTAGCCCGAACGGCTGAATGGATTTGCACGAAACTTGGCAAAATTGTAGGGACTGGTAGCCCGATGTGCCTTTTGTAGGTCTCAATATATGTGCTCCAGTGGATTTTGAGAAATTAACGTTTAAAAAAAGATATATATCTGTAAGCGCGGACCAGGCAGCGCTCTGGTTCGCGGACTTTTCGCGCAACGGAGCTTTGTGAAGCGAAGCTGATTGGTTCTCCGGCGTCTGTCAACATTCCAAACAGTCCGTAGCGGCCGCCATCTTGTCTCTCGGTAGGATCGAGAGACAAGAGGAGGTCAAAACAAAGGGGGAAATAACTATAAGGGGGCATAGTAGATCCTCGCTGACCCCCTAGGTTTGATGTGGAGGTTTTAAAAGGGCCCCGCGGGGCAAAAAAAAATAATAAAAATAATAATTGAACGGCTGAATGGATTTGCACGAAACTTGGCAAAATATTAGGGACTGGTAGCCCGATGTGCCTTTGCTAGGTCTCAATATATGTGCTCCAGTGGATTTTGAGAAATTAACGTTCAAAAAAAGATATATATCTGTAACAGCGCTCCGCTTCGCGTAACGGAGGTTTGCGAAGCTGATTGGTCATTCTGTCACTGGGCTATAGTTGGGCTACATCTGGCTGATATTTGGGCTACATTTGTTTTTTTGTGTGTCTGGCGGCCATCTTTGGGCTACATTGGGCTACATTGGGCTTCATTGGGCTACATTCGGCTAATTAGCAAATAGCTCATCGCAAACTAGGAATGGTAAAGAATCGCTATTTATTCCTTAAAGTTCGCTATTTAGGAAATGCAAATAACTTTGATGATACATATGGCGGTTCATCTCTAACAAGATAAGAAGCATAGGGATACATTTATGATGACTGGCGCATCACCAGGGATGTGTTAGTCATTCTGTGCCGCTGTTCCGTCACCTATGGTGTGCTGCATTTACAATGCGGCGCATCATGGGGCAAAAACAGCACAGATGCGTGATGTATCTGTGCCGTAAAGGTGGCGCATTGCTGGAGTTGTATCGCAAGTGTGATGAAGCTCCAGCAAGGGTCGGGGGTGCCCCTGTCGCAGGGTTTCTGTTCTCACACAGAACTGTGGACAGAGGATTGGAACCTCGGCGAATGCATTGCTGGAGTTGTATCGCAAGTGTGATGAAGCTCCAGCAAGGGTCGGGGGTGCCCCTGTCGCAGGGTTTCTGTTCTCACACAGAACTGTGGACAGAGGATTGGAACCTCGGCGAATTAGGGTGTCCCAAAACTCACGTTAGTAATCAAAAACTATTTAGCAAGCTAGGTACAGTGTCACATTGGATATAACAAACTCTCAATGTTTAGACAATCCAGAATATGAACTTATAGTACCTCAGGATACGTGGAACTCATGAACAGTCGGTCGTTATAGATTTCTTAGAAACCAGAACATGGAGTTAAGAAGAACAGATGTGTATTTGAAATGTTTATTTACTAATGCCGTCTTCTCAGGCGTAGTACCTTAGATAATAAAAGTACACATATTATCAGTAGCAAAATTACCAGCATAGTTACTAGTACATAAAAAGTGAATGGTGATAGTATGTTAACATGCTGTAAATGAATAAGAGTTAGCAACACTTATAAGCAGCCGCGGGCCGTGGAGGGAGTTACGGTGAGGCAGGGAGGCGGGGAGGGGGAGAAGCAGGGTGGAGAATACAAGTACACATATTATCAGTAGCAAAATTACCAGCATAGTTACTAGTACATAAAAAGCGAATGGTGACAGTATGTTAACATGCTGTAAATGAATAAGAGTTAGCAACACTTATAAGCAGCCGCGGGCCGTGGAGGGAGTTACGGTGGGGCAGGGAGGCGGGGAGGGGGAGGGGCAAGGTAGAGAGGGCTCCACCCTGCTTCTCCCCCTCCCCGCCTCCCTGCCCCATCGTAACTCCCTCCACGGCCCGCGGCTGCTTATATCTCACCCTCCCTAATACACATATTATATTATTTGCTAAGAAGGTCTCTTTGTGTTGGTTTAGGGCGTGCCCATACTTTAGTGTCTTAGATTTGAAGGAATCACATCAGCATACACCAGCTCTCTCTTCATGTGAACCGCATCAACTGTTGTGTATGTGTGTTCGGCAAAGCAATATAAAACCCGCCTCATGCCCAGAATTGGCAGAAGTTGCACTTATGTTATGAGTATGAAGTCGTGGAGATCAGACCTCATAACAATTCTGTATCGTGTTGTTCTTGAAACTTTAGCACTCGCTGTACAGATATAGTTTAACAAGTAAAGCAGATAGTAGACCAATAACATATTATTCTCATGTAAACCACGATGAACTACTAGGTGGAAAGCTAAAGCAACAACTAAGTGTCGTGTGCAGAAGTTGCAAAAAAGGAAAAATGGCGTTTAAACCGGTAATGAGCCCATGCTAACTTAACACGGTGTAAAGATATCCAGGACCTAGATGACACCTCCTCATGATCCGGAAACGAACTGAATAAGATAATAGAAGTGCCATCTCATGAGAGCAGATTGCAAGTTTATATGTGGACGGTCCGCAAGGTAAAGCATTAAAAACTAGGAAAATTCAATGCTAAAGAAAAATAAAACAGCCAAGTACTTTATCGAGTCTTAAGCCAATAGGCAAGGTAAATAATAAAAACTTGACAAATAAGTCAATGAATTGTCAATGAAATGCTAGTACTCAGCATATCAAACATGAAAAAGGTCTATGACATAACTGTGTATGCAAAATAAGCTGCAACAGCCTCCAATAGGAAGTCACCGTCTTCATCCGAAAACAGTTCAGCCATCCAATTTAAAAGCGGAAAAGAACATACGTGCTCTCCCAGCACCGGATCCTCTATCACCATCAGAGGACAGCTCGGTGGGTTTTCAAGAAAGCTCTGTTCCAAGAAAGACTGTGCTGCCGCCAGTAAATTCCAGGGACCAAGTAGTCCATGCATCAATGCCACAGCCATAATCCTTTCGCCAGGACAAACCAACTCGTGAGTAATGATAGGAGTCATCAGCTGATTAAAGTCGACGTCAGGAGAAACCGGTCCGCAGAGACACAAATCAATGGCCCAATCGAAATCACAGGTCAGGCAGTGAAATACAGGCTGGACACAGGTGAAGTAGGAGAACCGAAAAGATAATCCATATGCCGTGCTTAATATCGCCAACGGCATTGTGCCATAATATTCTAGCATGCGATTGCGGAACAGTGTCAGCAGCTGCAGGGTCGGAGGTTGCATAGGAGGGACATCCATATTTAAAAATGTAAAAAAGCACAAGAGCGTCCGCTGGTAATGCAAGTAAAAATGCCAATCCACGAACCAGAGTGCAGAAAATACAATGAAAAGAAGCAGGGATGACTCCAAAGATTTTCTCAAATGAAGTCACGAGACCACTGGTAACAACTTTAAAAAAGTGTGGCAGGGATTTTGTGGAGGATGCGTTAAAGATAGTCGGAAACATGTTGCTGAAATTGAAAGGCAAACCTGTGTACGGGTGTTCGCTATGTGAAGTACGAAAGTTTCACGGGCCGAACTCAAGGCCACCTCTCTCTGAGACAAAAGAGCTCTTATTCTTGCCATGCCGTTGAAACGTGTCCCAAGGTTGGTATTTGTGGCCAGATTGAAAACTCCCTATGTTCATGTGTGGGAGGAAATAGAACATTTCTGCAGCAAATAACCCGTTCACTTACTGTTACGATAAAAGGAATACTTTTAATTAACTCAGAACAATCTTCATTATTGAGCATCAAATAACTACCATTTTCCAACAACTTGAACGTGGGGATGATAGCAGGAACTGGCGTGCCTTGCAACACGCAAGCCATATTTGGTCGGTGTTTGTTGCATGAATCGTGTAACTGTATGTGCCTACACATTAGTGAATGATCTGGCGTCTCAGTGCATTCCTCTCCATTCAGATAAACTTCTTGATCATCTTTGAAACATCTGTATGTGTATGGAAGCGACCAGACCTCATGAAGAAAAGCACTACCTAAAGGTTCATAACGACCTATTGGTATATATTTCATACAATTTGAAAACTTATATAAAGCAAAAGGCAGCGTTATTAAACCGTGGATAAGGCATGTTGCCAAAAAACCCGCAATCCTCTGCTGATGATGTCACTGAGCATGTCATGAATGATGTAATATGTGACATCATCAGCAGTGGATTATGGGTAATGGTATCTCTAGTTTACTCCCCTATAGCTGTCTTTCTTTTAACATAAGTGTGTGTTTCCTTCCCTTATACTTACTGTTTTTGGTTCGCTTCCAGTTCGCGTACCAGCGAGCGAACTAGGAAGCGAACTAAGAGAAATAGAGGTTGGCACAGTTCCAAATATTGTACCAATTTTTTAATAACGGGGAGGTAGTTCTGAAAAGAACTTTTTTTTTTATTTTTCTGAACATTTTTTTACTGTTTTTGAATTTTTCGGAACAGTTTTATATTTTTTTGGGTTTTTCTTGGAGGGGGCAATGAAAACGATTCATTGTAAAGGGCTCAACAGGAGCAACAAAACAAAAAAAAGAAGTATTTATTATTTTGGGCGTTTCGGACAAACTTGCATATGATAGTCAATAGCTCTGTTGATCAGAGTGATGCTTTTTTCTCCGTAGGAAATGAATCCATCGCAAAATGCGCAGGTGTGTTTTACATCACCAAATCTCATTTGTATATTTGGCACCATCTCCCTGCCCTCTGGTCCCGTTACTTCCGGTACAACAGATCTTCTGGCCATAATAGGGAGATTATCTAGGTCGTTCCGAAACTGTGCAGCACTGTAGTTGTTAGGATGCCACCTAGTCATATGGCGATGCATTGTGTAGTTTCCGAAACTGTATTTTTTGTCGGTCCCTCTGGACAGTCTATCTTGACATATAAGGCAAGTTACGTATCTTGCATTTACTTTTTTCTGACCTTTGGGAATTTTAAAAAATTGCCAAATGAAGTTTTCTTTCCGGTGAGACGTCTTGGGCTGCTCAGGCAAAAACTGCCTCTCTTCGTGCTCGTCCTCCTGTTCCTCTTCTTCTTCTTCTTGTTGAATTACAACTTGAGCAGGTGGTCCACTCTTCCTTGGATGTGGTGGAGGTGGTGGGGAAGCACCAGCTGAAGCTACTAAAGAAGCCATTGCTCAGTGATCACAAAGGGTCTTTCTCTCACAATGATGAAAGTCAGAGTGAGGAAAGAAGGAGGGATTTTCATCATTTGGGAAAAACAAGAGTTCTCAACCAATCAAAAGTGTTCATTTTAGATTATATGACCTAGTCTTACATCATTAGGAAACCAAAAGTGAAATGAACCAATGAAAAGTGTTATTACCAAGTCACATGACTTGCTGTGTTTACGTTAAGCGCTTTGCAGGGCCTCCCGGTTTGCTTCCAGAAACCTGCGCTTTGCGACTCGCTTCGCGTACCAGTTCGCTAACGTAGCACGTCATATGACGTATCACGCGACAACGTGAAACGTCATGCGGACGGGAGGCGTCACGATGTTGTTTTCTAACGCGGCACTTGCGGTAAAGAAACGTTTACCGGCTCGCGGTCTATTTCGCGGCATCAAGGTCAGCTAACGGGAAGCTTCCCGATTCGCGAAGCGGGAACGAAGAAAAAAAAATATTTAAAAAAAAAATTATTCATAAACATATAAAATATATTTTTGGATTTAAAGAAGAATACATTTTACAGCTACAGATATTAGCTGTTAAAAAACCAATGAAATTCACAGAAAAAACCATAGGTTATAGACCATATATAGTTAGGAATTAGCATTTACAAAACCTTGAAAATTCACTGAAAAAACCATAGGTTATAGACCATATATAGTTAGGAATTAGCATTTAGAAAACCTTATTTTACTCACACAAAACCATTGAAATTCCATATATAGTTAGTTGCACTAACTATATATCGCGCACCCGCAATCCACTGCTGATGATGTCACATATTACATCATTCATGACATGGTCAGTGACATCACTGATGACATCACTGATGACATCTCAAATGACATCACTGATGACAACATCCAGTGACTGTATGTTTCTGTACAGTTAAAATATGTCTTAGATATTGAAGAATGAGTGGATGTATAAGTGTCTGGATGAAGGATTTAGTAGGTGCGTGACTGACTGTATGAGTGAGTGATTAAATGTGTCTCACTGAATGCATGGGTTAGTGACTAAACTGTCTTAATTTGTGCATCATTATGTCTGTTGTGATGTAAACTGCTGCATGTGTTGATCATTAGCTATACGAGAGGCTATATGTGTTATTAATTGGTTGCCCAAGTATTTCTATGGGAGATTGAGTTTGTGTGGGGGTGGCTGGGAGGTGTGTGACTCTGTGCATAGATGTGTGAGCAGTTGATTCACTAGGTGTATGAGTTCAAGAGTGCATGTGGAAAAAGCTACATGGGCGGTTGACTGTGTGCATGAGTGTATTGATGAGTGAATGGATATCTCAATGCTACATGTCATAGTAAGTACATATGTAAAACACAGTACATGTGAGAGTTGGCATATATAAATAACTGTGCATGAGAGCCACTGAATGTGTGAGTGGCTGTATGGATCATTGTGAACTTGTATCAGGGATTGTATAAGAGAGTAAATATGTGTTAGTATATGTTTGAATAAGTAAGGTGTGTATAACTGTATAGTTGAGGAAATGGAGGTGAGATTGTTTCTTTGCATGACTGACTAGGTGTGTGAGTAACTCCATGGATGAGTGACAGTGTGTGAGTGTCTGTATACACTGAGTGTATCTAAGGTTATATTAGAGTCTGAAGAGGTTTATCGTATTAGCACAAGAATGATGTCAAATGAGATGTCATCAGTGATGTCATTTGAGATGTCATCAGTGATGTCATCAGTGATGTCACTGACCATGTCATGAATGATGTAATATGTGACATCATCAGCAGTGGATTGCGGGTGCGCGATATATAGTTAGTGCAACTAACTATATATGGAATTTCAATGGTTTTGTGTGAGTAAAATAAGGTTTTCTAAATGCTAATTCCTAACTATATATGGTCTATAACCTATGGTTTTTTCAGTGAATTTTCAAGGTTTTGTAAATGCTAATTCCTAACTATATATGGTCTATAACCTATGGTTTTTTCTGTGAATATATATATATATTACAGCTGCTCCAGTTTGCACCAAATCACACGCACTCTCGGGATGGGTGCTTCCGGGGGCGGTGCCTCCCGCAATGTATTCACGCTCCCTCTTGCCTCGTTTTCCGAAGTAAGGAAAGCACTCAAGAGGGCGGGTTCAAAGATTTATTGCAAACTCAGTTACCAGTTACCAGACGCGTTTCGGCGTTTTGCCTTCTTCGATGGTACAGATTCGCGCCTGAAAACGGCCATTTTTATTTTCATCACAATTCGGCTGACATACAACATAGAGAGATTATGTGCAGCGATTGTTATTATTGAACTATGGAACTGAGCAATGGTATATTAGAAAGTATTCATACAGGATTGTATTGAATGTTTATACCTTACATAATGAGAGAGACTATGGCCATCCAGGGCGTTATGAGAGTTTGTAATAGTGCAATAAATGTAGTAGTGGTATCTTCCATGTCGATCTGACAAAATATGATGCGCTAAAGCGATATAAGTGGGGAGTGTGTAAAAACATTATTTGTAATAAGACAGACACATGTTAAGATGGCGCCCTTGAAAAAAACGTAGTCCTCTCTCTATGTTGTATGTCGGCCGAATTGTGATGAAAATAAAAATGGCCGTTTTCAGGCGCGAATCTGTACCATCGAAGAAGGCAAAACGCCGAAACGCGTGTGGTAACTGGTAACTGTGAGTTCGCAATAAATCTTTGAACTCGCCCTCTTGAGTGCTTTCCTTACTTCAGAAAACGAGGCGAGAGGGAGCGTGAATATATATATATATATATATATATATATATATATATATATATATATATATATATATATATATATATATATTCCCAACACTGGTTTGAAATTCTACCAAACCGCTTTTTTGAGTGCACACAACAAAGCCATCCATGGGGTTGAAGTAGTTTCAAAGTATTTATTTAGGCGCTTCCTGCAGCCAGTTTGACAAATGCGTTTCAGCGTTTCCGCCTTCGTCAGTGTCCTATATATATATTACCTACTGGCGGTCGCCAGTAGGTAGTTATAGTTAGGATCTACTTTCCACAGGAAATCCGCAACATTCTATTGGGAATAACTTTGGCGCGGTGGACGAATCTTCGCGAATTTTTCAAAGAAGATGGCCCGCTCCGCTCCGCTCCTTCCCTGAAAATGTGGGGGGGATTCGTCAAGCGGGGGCCGAGATAAAAGGGGGGTCCCAAAACGTGTTTTCCCCATGTTAATTTCCATAGGGCGGTTGGACTCACTTTTAGCCCGAACGGCTGAATGGATTTCCACCAAACTTGGCAAAATTGTAGGGACTGGTACCCTGATGTGCCTTTGCTATGTCTCAAGATATATGCTCCAGTGGTTTTTACGAAAATTAACTTTGAAAAAATATATATTGGGCTACATTGGGCTATATATATGTTAGAGCCCAAATGTGGCCCAATGTAGCCCAATGTAGCCCAATGTAGCCCAAATATGGCCACCAGAGACAAAAAAAAACAAATGTAGCCCAAATATCAGCCAGATGTAGCCCAACTATACCCCAATGACAGAATGTCCCAGAGTGTTCTAAAGAACAACTAGAGCGCTAACAGTCTTTCTTATGACAAAAGTATGGCACACCTGAAGTCATCTTGATTGGAATAAAGTGTTAACACTTAAAACATTTCATTTGCAAAGGAACAAAATGAGGGGGTTCATTTTGCCATAGAAATTATGATTAGTGCTGAAGAAAGAAAAATTAGGGCACATTTTGAGTGACTTCTCAAATCCTCTTATATTTCATTAAAAAAATTCTGATATGCAGTCTCCCAAGATGGCCACCAGAGACAAAAGAGCCCATATGTAGCCCAAATATCAGCCAGATGTAGCCCAACTATAGCCCAATGACAGAATGTCCCAGAGTGTTCTAAAGAACAACTAGAACGCTAACAGTCATACTTATGACAAAAGTATGGCACACCTGAAGTCATCTTGATTGGAATAAAGTGGTAACACTTAATACATTTAATTTGAAAAGGAACAAAATGAGGGGTTTCATTTTGCCATAGAAATTTTATATATATATATATATTACCTACTGGCGGTCGCCAGTAGGTAGTTATAGTTAGGATCTACTTTCCATAGGAAATCCGCAACATACTATTGGGAATAACTTTGGCGCCGGTGGACGAATCTTCGCAAATTTCTCAAAGAAGATGGCCCGCTCCGCCCCTGAAAATGTGGGGGGGATTCGCCAAGCGGGGGCCGAGATAAAAGGGGGGTCCCAAAACGTGTTTTCCCCATGTTAATTTCCATAGGGCGGTTGGACTCACTTTTAGCCCGAACGGCTGAATGGATTTCCACCAAACTTGGCAAAATTGTAGGGACTGGTACCCCGATGTGCCTTTGCTATTTCTCAAGATATATGCTCCAGTGGTTTTTACGAAAATTAACTTTGAAAAAATATATATATGTTAGAGCACAAATGTAGGTAAATAAATGTCTAAATGGGTGTTTTTTTGTGTAAAATTGATTGGTTAACTGACTTATTAAATGTATCTTAGTGAATACATATATTAGCAAGCAATGTTTAAATATTTAAATATCTGTATCTGTGTCTCACTTTGTGTATAAGTGGCTGCATGGGTTGGTGAGTAGCTACATGAGTGTATATATGGGTTATTAGTTGTTTTTTTGAGTATCAGTATCAGTGTCTGTATGGTTCGGTGGGGGATATTACTTAGAGCACAGATGCATGAATGAGTGACTCACTATTTGTATGTATTTTGAAGACAGCATGTGTGCAAGACTGTATGGGTGGATGATTATGTGTATGGGTGGGTTAGTGAGTATGTGTTTTTATAATTGATTGTTTAAGAGAGTAAATATGTTTCCGTTTCTGTAGAAGTATGTGTAGTGGTGTGTATATAGCAGTATAATCAAGTAAATGTTGTTTTGATAGTTTATTTGCATGTGTGAATTTGTGTGTGAGTACCTATATGGATGAGTATTAGTGTGTAACAGGATGTATAGGTGTATGAGTACATATGATGAGTAAGTACATGCATTAGTGACTATATAGAACTGTTGGTGAATGAGTGGATGTGTATGTAGATGTTAGAATTACCTAATAAGTTGTTGTAATTGGTATTGGTTTCTTCTTTTTTAAGAAAATGTTAGTTTCTATTTTTGAATGTGTGTGTTAAAGGTTATTTTATGCTGATAGGAGGTCTGCCACTTTGTCACAAGGATGTTGTCATCAGTGATGTCATTTGAGATGTCATCAGTGATGTCATGAGTGATGTCACTGACCATGTCATGAGTGATGTAATATGTGACGTCATCAGCAGTGCATTGCACGCGCAAGTTATAGTGAGTCCAACTAACTATAACGTGGGAATTTCAATGGTTTTATGCGAGTAAAATTTCCACCTAACTATAACTGGTGTGAAACCTATGGTTTTTTCAGTGAATATATATATATACACAAACATAAATATATTTTTTTTAATAATGTACTTTTACAATGTATGTGACTTTAGCACGCATGCATTTGCATTGTAATGGCATGCGTGATAAAGTCATATGCGTTGTAAAGGTTTTAGGAATGATGGTTTTGCGGAGTAATAGTCCCGCGTTATAAAAATTGCGGAGTGATGGTATGCGGGATGTTGGATTGCGGAATATCGTCACATATTCTCCACCCACAAAGTGGCCAAAGTATACACCCATGCTCTGCCTTAGCTGGTATTTGCTTGCATTGATAGTGAGGCATGAACTCTGCAGAGCACTCAGTACCTTCCCAAGGTGGATCAGGTGATCCTGCCAGGTGCAACTAAAGACAGCAACGTCATTAAGATATTCTGCACTAAAGGATTCCAGCCCAGCAACAACTTTGTTCACCTGCCTTTGGAAGATAGCAGGGACATTCTTTAGTTCAAAGGGCATCACAGTAAACTGAGAGTGCCCATCTGGAGTTGTGAATGCTGATTTTCCTTTGGCTTGAGGAGTCAGATCTATCTGCCAGCAACCTGATATGAGATCAAAAGTACTGAGATTGTTGGCTGCCCCTAATCTCTCAATGCATGAGATCAAACGTACTGAGATCGTTGGCTGCTCCCAATCTCTCAATTAACTTATCAGCCCTAGGAATTGGATGTGCATCAGTTTTTGTTACAGCATTGAGGCCTCTGTAGACCACAACAAATCTCGTTTATTTATGTTTAGGGACTAACATAACCAGGCTGGCCCAGTGACTCTCTAAGGGTTCAATGACACCCATTTCAAGCAGCATCTTGGTTACTTCAGCCTTGATGCACTCTTTGACATCATGATCAGACTGCCTGCATATTTTATTTTTGACAGGAATGTTGTCACCAGTGTCAACATTATCTGTACACAAGTTATTCTGACCAGGGCTCAAAGAGAAAGACTCTTAAAACTGGGTTAGGACTTGCCTACAATAAGTCTGCTGTTGGGCTAGTGAGGGTGTCCGAAAATACCACTCCTTCAACTGAGCCATCTGCAGGGTTTCTTGAGAGGTGGTCAGGGAGTGATTCACTCTCTGATTCATTCTCCACATTTTTTAACATGAGCATGGTCATTTAAGCCATGTCAAAGGGTTTAAATCGATTTACATGTCTGAGCCTTTTGGGGTTCCTACATGAGCCAATATCCACCACATAGGTGACCTCCCCTTTTTCTTTCAAGGATAGGATAGGTCCCGGTCCATTTGTCCTGGAGGGCCTAGGATCCACATAGCCCAAAACCCACACATTCTTGCCTGGTTGGAACTCCACTGTGGTAGCCTTCTGGTCATGCAGAGTTTGGCACCATTCTGGTTTCTGGACCAACCGGTCTAACACTCTCAGTCAGTTTAGCCACAGCTTCTGTTACAGTACCATGATTGCTATTTGAGATGTTATGTTATGTTATGTTAGTCTGAATTTGTAGAGCGCACGTTCACCGAGTGGTTTCTTGGCGCTGTGTGCCGCCGGGGAACCCGTCCTGGCTTTCCCTGTGAGATGGTCCCTGCTGGGCATCCCCAAGGTGAAGCCAGGCATCCCCAGCAGCAAGGGGGCCATTGTGGAGATTAAGCAAGCTATTGCCCAGAGTTGCAGCGTGGGACCCATGGTTAGAGAGGCACCGAGGCGAGATTTATCAAGCCCGCTGACATTGGTTCCGTACCCAGCCGCGTCGGGAATTGAACCCTGGTCCCGGGCCGACCTCTGCTTCTGGGTCTGCCGCCTCTAACCGGTGAGCCACACTTTTCCACGGATAGCTTGGCCTCCTGTGCCATTCGTCCCCTTCCCGACACTCTCAGCCAGGGCATTGACATCAGTATCAGAACTGCCAGGGAGCAAAGTCGCAGTACCTTGCACTTCCATTTGTACCTCCAGTTCAGTCAAAAGGCTGAGGGAGCCAATACTATTCAAGGGGAATTTTGCCGCACTCGGATCCTCTAATGTCTTTCTGTTCTTCAGCATCAGGGCTTTGAAAAGAGACAAAACAGTCTGCTTCCCGCAGGCAGAAGTGCCCACTCCACCCGCACGTCCTGCAGCTCGCTCTGTAGTTCCCTCCATGCCTGGGTGGATGACGGCCGCTGCAGCTGCGGGAGTTATTTCCTTCACTGGGCTGCCAGGGCCGGTAGATCCAGCTGGAGTGCCGCGCGACTTAGCATATCTTCCCATTTTCAGGGCCATCGAGCCAGCAGGGGAGATATGTGAAGTAGCAAATGCTGCACAAAAGAGAGGATTTAACAAGGTATAACGTAACGATGCTGGTAAGTCCTGACTCCACGTCCAAAGAAGCCAGATCATATCCAGAGAGTCTCCTCGCCGCCTCTCTTATCCTCCTTCCTGCTTTATCCCAGCCACAAATGCCGCACTACCTCACATCTTGGGACAGGGGGGTGTTCTCAGGAGAGCTCCCAAGGTCAGTTCATATGGCCAGCATTGCGGCTGCCATCTTGCCTTCCTCAGGCCCAAGAAAGCTCTGACCTGAGTCTGGGTAGATGGAGCAACCCAGTTCATGATGGTCTGGATTTTGCTCTGTAATGGTTGAACCTGGCCTCCACCTACAAGGTGGCCCAGGTACACAACCTGACTCTGCCCTATCTGACACTTAGTAGCCTTGATAGTGAAGCCTGCTTTCTGCAGGGCCTCCAAAACATTTTGCAGGTGGACCAGGTGATCCTCCCAGTTGGAGCTAAAGACAACAATATCATAAAGATATGCTGCAATATAGTCTTCCAGTCGTGTAAGAACTTTATTCACCAACCTTTGAAAAGTGGCAGGTACATTCTTCAAACCAAAGGGCATTACCACAAGTTGCTAGTGCCCACTAGGGGTAGAAAATGCTGTTTTGGCTTTTGCATCATCAGCTAGTCTGATCTGCCAGTAGCCAGCTGTAAGATCAAATGTGCTCAGAAATTTGGCTGAGGCCAAAGTATCTATAAGCTCATCTGCTTTTGGGATTGGATGGACATCAGTCCTAGTGACTGCATTGAGACCCTGTAGTCAACACAAAACATCATATCTCTCTTACCACCCTGAGTGTGAGGTTTAGGTATCAAGACCACTGGACCAGCCCACGGGCTATCTGAGGGTTCAATAACTCCCTAATCCAACATTTTCTGGATTTCTGTCCTGACACTGTCCCTGACATGATCAGGTCGCCTGTAAATCCTATTTTTAACAGGAAGACTGTCCCCAGTTTCCACTTCATGAGTGCACCAGGGAGTCTGACTTGGAATCAGAGAGAACATGTTCCTACACTGATTGAGCACCTGTCTATAATCAGCTTGTTGCTGAGCAGTGAGGCTGCCTGCAAAGGCTACACCATCAACTGACCGATCATCAGGGTTCTGTGAGAGCAGGTCAGGGAGTGGCTCACGTCTTCCTCCTATCCCTCATCAGTAGCAATGAGCAAGCCCATGTCTGCCTTGTGAACGTAAGTTTTCAATCTGTTGACATGAAGCACCCTATGGGGGCTCCTGGAAGTTCCCAGGTCCACCAGATAGGTGACCTATCCCTTCTGTTCAACAATAGTGTGGAGTGCACTCCACTTGTCACGGAATGCTGTTGAGGCAACAGGCTTCAACAGCCACACTTTCTGTCCTGGCTGGTAAAAAGTCAATACAGCCTTTTGGTCATGCCAGGCTTTCTGTAATTCCTGGCTAGCCTCAAGGTTTTTGGTTGCCTCTTTTCATACAGTCAGCCATCCTGGAGCAGAGACCAAGTACATAGTCCACTATGTTCTGTTTAGGGGGTTTGAGAGATAACTCCCATCCCTCCTTCACCAGACACAAAGGACCTCTGACAGGATGCCCAAACAGACTTCAGAGGAACCTCCCTGTATGCAAATGAAAGGCAGGGCAGTAGGATGTCCCATCTATGCCTAGGCTTTTCTGGGAGACCCTTAATCATACCCTTTAAGGTTGTGTTGAACCTTTCAACTAAACCATTGCATTGTGGGTGATAGTGTGTTGTGAATTTTTAGTTCACTTCACACTCCTTACACATTGCAGTCAAGTAACTTGTCAAAACGTGTGCACCTCTGTCTGCTACTACCTCCTTAGGGAACCCACTCTTGAGAACACTCCCAAGAGGGCTCTTGCCAACACAGATGCTGTAGTGGTCCTAAGGGGAATAGCTTCTGGGTACTTAGTGGCATGGTCCACCACCACTAGAATAAAGCTGTGCCCAGATGCTGTCTGAGGATCCATTGGTCCAACAATGTCAATCCCCACTCACGCAAAGGGAACCCCCATCACAGGTAGTGATATCAGGGGGCCTTTGTGGTGCCACCTGCTTTACCACTGGCTTCACAGGTGACACAGGAGCGACACAACTCCTTTGTGTCTTCAGACATATGGGGCCAATGAAAGTGAGGGAAAATTCTGTCCCAAGTCTTGTTTTGGGCCAGGTGTCCTACGCTAAGGGGATATAAAGGGCTAGTGTCAGTAGGAAGACCAAGAATTTCAAAGGTATAACCAACGTCCTGGCTGTACCAGGCTTGGGGTCTCTACCCTTTGAATACAGGAGTCCGTCATCCCAATACACTTTATGGGTACCACTAGCATTCCCAGCAGCCTCAGGAGCAGCCTGCTGTCTGAGGGGTTCAAGAATAGGGGAGCTCAGCTGCTCCTGACTCAGATGTGCCCTGGAAGGGCCTCCTGTCCCCAAGAACTCAACCTGATTAGGCTCAAGCTCATCTGGGATAGTTCCTTCTTTAGGACTCACAGGTGACACAGGAGCGACACAACTCCTTTGTGTCTTCAGACATATGGGGCCAATGAAAGTAAGTGAGGGACAATTCTGTCCCAAATCTTGTTTTGGCCCAGGTCTCCTGCTAAGGGAATATCAAGGGCTAGTGTCAGTAGGAAGACCCTGAATTTCAAAGGTATAACCAACGTCCTGGCTGTACCAGGCTTGGGGTCTCTATCCTTTGAATACAGGAGTCCATCATCCCAATACACTTTATGGGTACCACTAGCATTCCCAGCAGCCTCAGGAGCAGCCTGCTGTCTGAGGGGTTCAAGAAAAGGGCAGCTCAGCTGCTCCTGGCTCAGATGTGCCCTGGAAGGGCCTCCTGTCCCCAAGAACTCAACCTGATCAGGCTCAAGCTCATCTGGGACAGTTCCTTCTTTAGGACTGAGATCATCTCCCTCAATACTGATCTTCCTTCTGAGTCAGGGTGGAAGGTACTCTCTTAACTCTACTGCTCCTTTTCCTGGAAGGCACCTAGTCCATTATTCCAGATCCAGGGCCTGTTCAGTGTTGGACATTTGGGCCTGTGACCTAGTCACCGCAAACACATGTGCAGAAATCCCTAACATTTCTGCATGAGTCCTTAACTCCACTTCAGACCAGGCTGAACTTTTCTAAATCTTTGCCAAGCAAGCATTCAACAGTGTGGTCTGGACTTACCACAACTTTCTTCAGGCCAGTTACCCCTTCCCAGGAGAAATTAACAACTGCCAGGGCATGGCTGGTCCTGACATTGCTAGCATTGGTCACATGGTAGAGCTCACCAAGTATGATTTGTCCAGGGTCCACAAAGTCTTGTGTCACCAATGTGACACTTGCCCCTATGTCCCAGTAGGCTAACACCTCTCTTCCATTTATCAAAGGCTGCTGTCTGTAATGGCCCAGGTTGCTGGGACTCACACCGGAGGTCATATCCATGCCTCCAACACAGATCAGGACAGCCTGATTTGGAACTCTGACAAGGCCAGAGACCACCTCAGTACCCAGGGTTAACACTACTAAACCCTTCTGCTGAGTGCCACCACTTGTAGCTGAACTAGAGGGAACAGTTGCCTTACGGGTAATGGTGGCTGGAGCTGTGTCTTTGGACCTAGTGCAATCACTAGTCCAGTGGGTGTTCTGCTTACAGACTATACACCGCAATCTATGTAATTTAAATATTCAGGACTGCATGCATGTTCTACTGATTTGCCCGGCGTTATGTAAATGGCGCTCTAGATGGATAAAAGTAATTTGTCTCCGTCTTGGCATCCTAACCTTGAATGATTTTCTTCATGCACTGTATTGTCCTCCTAACGAAATGTTCTGCTTCCACATTTTTAATTTTTTTAAAGGTTTTTTAGCTATTTACTGATACCTCATGGAGATGCTTCTTGACTTGCCAATTATTTACTGTTCTGGTGTGTAAATTAATCAGTATGTAAGTTAGACATTTCTTGGGTGGCTAACCCTCTGCATTTGTATTGTTTTGTATTGTATTTCTGTATATTTTATGTGGCCCTCTGTAGAGAGCCAAATCATAATAAATAAATTGAATTGATTGATACACCACAGTTTTGTTGGACTTTCTTCTTGGAACATTAAAAATCCCCACCTTTAGAAGATGTTTGGGGACCTTGTGATGACTTCTGGTCTTTACCCTTCTCCCCACCCTTATTAGGATCTTGCTTCTTCTGGTCACCACATTGGTTCTGTACCTTTTGCTTCACCCTGGTTCTGACCCATTTGTCTGCCTTCTTTCCCAATTCTTCGGCAGAGGTTAGGTCAGAGTGTACCAGGTGCTGATGTAGCAGCTGATTCTGACAGTTATTAAGGATTTGCTACCTCATAATCAAGTTGCATTATCCTGTATAATCAAACACTTTACTGCCCAGTAACCAGCCCTCCAGAGCCTTAGTAGCACAATTAACAAGGTCAACCCAGTCCTGAGTCTGAGTCTTTTGGGTATCTCTGAACTTTGTTCTATATTGCTCAGTGGTTAGGCCAAATCCTTCAATCAGAGCACTCTTCAGGACTGTATAATCATCAGCATCCTTTTCTCTTACAGTGAGGAGCTTGTCTCTACCTTTGTCTGCAAAGGAGAGCCACAAGACCGCTGCCCACTGCTCCTGGGGGACCTTCTGAACTTTGCAGGCCCTCTCCAGTGCAGTTATCCATTTTTGGATTTCATCCCCCCTTTGGTAAGGAGGGACAATCTTGTTTAAATTCCTGTGGTCATGAGACCTTTCTCTACCACTAGGGAAGTTGCTGTCACCATGGGACTCTAGTCCCATCTTTTTTCTCAGTTGAGCCTCTTGTAGTCTCATCTGATTCTCTCTCTTCTCCTGGGAGGTGTCCCTCCTATGAGAAGGAAGAGATGACAGAAGGCCCTATAGATACACTAGAATGGTCAGACTCAACAGAGGGAGATCTAGGTCTTCTTGGTATACCTCCATCTCCAGGAGGAGCTGCACTATGCAGGTCAAGGTCATTGTCACCTCCATGGTCAGCATCAGTGTCTGAGTCCTGTGGGATTAGATCACTGGGCTCTTCCTCATCCGCTGCTCCCACCCCACTGCCTACCCTTTCAGGCTCTGAAGCCTTTCAAAGGTCATCTAAAAGTAACACCTCCTTGAGGCATTGGGTGTTGGCACTTTTGCCTGTTTACAGTTTCCTCATAGTACACAGAGCCCTTAACTCTAAGAAAGGGAATTGGTCATACTTGTATGCCTGTAATATACTGACATCTAACAGGGACCCACTAGTTGCTGGCACTGAATACATAACTAGTGAGGTGTGGTGTCTGCACCTACCTACTCTAGTTGTTACCTACTTAACTCTCTTGAGTTGTAGAAAGTGTGTGCTAAGCCCTTTACACACAACTCTAAGTTCAGTAGAACTTACTGTATTTAAGATTGTATTTTGTGTACCTCTGGTATCTTTAGTGGTTTTCAAATGATCAAACACTTGAGATTATCTGGTAAAACAATGGCAAGCTGGAATCCCACACGCTGCACACCAATGTGAGAAGTTGGTCTGGCATATGCTTTCCACTATTCTAGTGGGCACCTTGCACCAGTTCAAACGACCCTTATTCATGCTAGGTTAAAGACAACCTTAATAGAAAGCTGTCTTAGTGGTAGCTATGGAGAGCAGCTTTCAGGCTAAGTCTTGAAGGACTGTAAAGCAGCTTGTTTTACCAGTCTATAATCTCGTGAATCACGAAATGAAAGAAGAACCTTTCCGGATTGACGCTGCTGGGAGGAAAACACATCCCAGATCCCCTGAACGGCCGCGCACGGCCGCAACATCATCGGGGAGCGCCAGGGTCACTACAAATCGCCCTGCACACCCCCGCACCGCGGGACCTTGATCCTGCCTTTGCCTTTTCTGGATTGCCGCTGCTGGGAGGAAAACTCATCCCAGATCACCTGAACGGCTGCGCGCGGCCGCAACGTCATCGGGGAGTGCCAGGGGCACTACAAATTGCCCTGCACACTCCTGCACCGCTGGACGCGTGCCCAGACCAAGGGCGGGCCGTATGAGCCCGTACGAGACCGGAGGAGGCCGGGCTGGGCTCCCCCTCTGATAGCTGCTGCCATCTATACATCTGTTGAGGAATTCCAGGTACTGTGAAAGGCATCTTAATTTCCTGGAGTTCGCCATACTATCTGGTATCACACTCATACTATTAGTACTGGGTATCCGCTCAGCAGAGCTGTGTTTTTAAAATGATTCAAAGGAAAGGAGTTGCAGGGACCCTAGATGCTTTTATCTTAAGGGCAGAATCCCTCCTGACTCATGAAATCGCGATAACTGAACGTCGTCTGTCTTTGGACCCTGTTTCTTTACGGGCTCGTCTGTCATTGGGTGGCACCAACCCAGCCAATATACCTCATTTATCACCACAAAATGCTACTGAGAGTCCTTTTCCCATTTCAAGATTTGTATCTCCACAGCAGGAAGCGTCTGTTACGATCGTCTCGGCCACCCCCTGCATTAATACTAAAGCGCAGGCTGCTAAGTCCAGAGGGAATGTTAAAACTAAAATATTACCTAATAAACAGAAGCGAGCTGTGGGCACCCAGAAACCAACAACGGCTAAGCGTCCCTGTGCCGTTCATTCTACAGCCGAACAAGTAACTATCTCAAAAAATGTTAATTTGATTACGATGGGTACTCAGACTGACATAATTTCTGATGGATTAGGAAATGCAATTGGCACGAATAACATAATAGAAACAGTGCTTGTAAATTTTGTTGAGAACATTTTAGACTCTGCCCTGTTGCAAATTAACGAGATTATTGATAAGAATTTTAATCTATCATGGGGGCGGCTGCAAAGGATGGACTCTATTATGGACAATCTGACCAGAAGCAAGGAGAAATGTGCCCCTGATAATGCGGGGACTAGTTTACTTGTGTCAAATTCTATAACTCATGGGATCAACACATCACTGCCTAGCTCTACTGTGTATAATGATATTGTAAAATCTAATTTGTGTTTTACGCAGGGAGATGGTATCAATCAAATTGTTTTAAACCATAACTCTGATCAAAGGACTAGACAGGATGTTGCCCAAGTGCCTGATGTTAGTATTATTAGAGACAACGCTAAGACCAATCATCCGAAACCCAACGCTGATGTTCTTAGTATTCCGCCCGCATTGTGCCCCTATGTGTTGGTCTTGGCAGGTGTCCCATGTCTTACTGGCGATCGGAGGGAATCCTGGGTAGACGTACGGAACAAGTCAAGATTGGTTGGTTAAACATAAGAAATTCCATGCTTTTGATATGAATGAAATCCTTATGGTTAGATGAGTTGGGTGGGTTGGCCTCTCGCCCAAAAATATTAGTGGCGATTGCATCGTCATCAACTTTCTCAAATCCCAAATGGTCCGACATTTATTAAGTACCCATGAGCAGTCACAAGCATTTGATACCTGTATTAGTGCACTCCCGCTGGGATACTTTTATAAACCCCAACATACAACTGCCAGGAATGCCCATGTCTTCCCATTGGATCCCAATAGGTTCCAGGCCCTATCCAACCTAGACGCTCAAGACTGACAACCACTTGCATTGGTTGGTCAACCCCGTCCTGTTGAAAGTTGTTTAGACCTTGGAATAGTTCCCGTAACCGACAAGTTGCCTGACCACTTCCCAAGAATTATTGTAACACCTATATTTGCTGATCAATTGCAACAAGTAGAAAATCCGGGAGGGCCTATATCGGTGGCCCCTATTGATATGTGTGATATCTCACAAACTCCAACTAAGCTCAAAACTGACACTAATTTGATTGTCTTGAGCTGGAACGTAGCGGGTTTACAAACTAAGCGGCCGATTAGGATGGCGGACAGAGCAGCCAGGCAAGGTACACCACAGCAATTACTAATCGGAAGGGTGCCCTCCTGAATGATCATTGGGAAGCCTTATCTAAGGCCGCTGCTATAAAAAAGGGTAACACATTCTGGTCTGCCGTAAAGGACTTGCCCTCTATGGGCCAGCTATTGACACCGGTTAGCTGTACCATTTCGAGCGAGACGTGGGTGAGCCACATTTCTACGTCAGAACAGTATATATTGGGCCAATTGTCCGACCTGCAAATAACTCTGCCTGAGGTGGAAAAAGCGATTGACCAGAGCCTGGGAAATAAGGCTCCTGGTCCGGACGGCCTGCCCATAGACTTGATTAAATGGCAACTATTGTTTTGGGCTCCGCTCCTCCTGAACGTTTTTAATAACTTGCTGTACACGCTTTAATAACGCGCTTTACAAATCTTCATTCCATTCCATTCCATTCCATTCCTGTATGCACCATTGCTGAGCACCTGGACCATGAGCACCATTGTCCCAATTTAAAAAAAAAGGAGATCGATCAGATCCCATCAATTATAGGCCCATTTCTTTGCTTGACAATACCCTAAAGATATTGGGCAGATTTCTATATAATAGGATCTTAGAATGGACAGAGGACAGTGGTATCCTAGAGCATGCCAATTGGGCTTTCGCAGTAAGGTCGGGACAATTGAGCAGTGTCTAAACCTAAATCTGGTCATTGGAAAATATACTATCGCCCGATCCTCCCCAGTTTGTTTGTCCTTTATGGACCTATCATCCGCTTTTGATTTAGTTAATAGGTCCAAATTGTGGACCATTTTATTGGCCTATGGGCTGGATTAGCCTTTGGTAAATTTTTTGGCGCATCTTCACAAAGAACTCAAGGCTCAGGTTAGGATCGGTAGTGGCGGTGAGGTCTCTAGTGCTATAGGGGTGGGCAGGGGTGTCAGACACGGATGTGTTCTGGCACCCCTGCTTTTTATTATTTACATTAATGGTTTGAACACTTCCCTGAAAGCTTTGACAGCAGATGTCCCCAGAATCAATGGTATGCAGCTGCCGGTACTGCTATATGCAGATGATGCAGTCTTAATTGGCCGCACTCCGAACTCTCTGCGTATTTTAGGAAAATTCCTTTGTAAACTACATGGGCAGCTTAGACTTAAGAGTTAATTTAAAAAATCTTACATAATGTCATGTGGCCCTAGAAAGCGTTAGCTTAATTCAATCTGTGTAGGCAGCCAAAAATTGAAAACCACCAGCAGTTTTCCCTATCTTGGGGTGGTCTTTGCTGCGAACAGCTCCTGGACTGAGCATTTGGCCCTCTCCAGGAGCAAGTTCTCAAAGGCCATTAATTCAATTTTTAGTCTCCCACGTCCAAAGAATACAGGTGCTATATTAGCCATTTAAAAATGTTTTAAACTACAATGTGTCCCTGTTGTCACTTATGGGGCTGATATTTGGGGCAATGTGAATACACACTTAATTCAGTGAGAGGAAAATAGGTTTTGCAGAAAGCTGTTGGGTGTCCCAATTTCCACCCCTCAATATATTTGTCACAGGGAACTTAATTTAAATTTTATTAATGATGTTATTAATGCTCGCCCAGCTCTTTTTTGGTTATCAGTTTGGAGGAATCAAGCTGCGTCTTTAACTAGAGGAATTATTAGTGACTGTCTTAAATGTGAGAGAGGAATGGATATTCCATGGTTATCGGGAGTCTACCATAGTCTGTGTAGTGTTAATAAAGGCAGTCTCTTCTTAAACCCAAGCACAGCCGAAACACTACACAGAAAAGATATAAAAAGCGCACGCTATGCACTTTATAACACAGAAAGGATTTGTATGGAATCAAATAAATCCTTTGCATTAAGTTATATGTCAATAGAATCATATAGGCATCCTTTACCAATTTATCTTACTCTACCAATGAGTCACTGGGAAAGGAGTCTTTTATTTCGCCTAAGAGCGGGCACTCTTAAATTTCTCTTATGTTTTCCGCTTGGCTATCAGCCCAATCTTGATCACGTACTTTGTCCATGTGATGGAGTGAGTGGCCAAACTGATTTACATTTTTTATTCTCTTGTAAATATTATATAAAATATACCAAGTGGTTTTTTATCCTTTTTTTTGAAAAGCAGAGACCTGTCTCTTTGGATAATGCTTATCAGTGGTTGCTTACTTTGAATATCGAAGATTTAGTTTTTCGCACCAGCACTTTTCTGAAAATTGCCTCAACGAGCACGCAAGACGATGTGTAACCCCTGAATGTTTTTATCCTGGTACGATCAGTATTACCAAATCAACTGACGACTTGCTATTGTACAATATTGTAAACTGAGTAATATGGAATTAATTGTATTAACTTTGTTGGAAATTTGTGATTGTGCTTTTATGGATTTTTTGGAATCCGAATAAAGTCGAACTTGAACTTGAAAGGAGAACCACACCAGGTATATATAGAAAATATATGTATTTATTCTAAACACATCCCTCTAGTGTGTTTATGAGGCTAGAGGCAAAAGTACATACAGTAAACTCAATAGCACACAGTAAATTATCACAATATACGTTGATCCCTAGGGGCGTACCAAACCATATATTAAGAAAGTGGTATAAGTACCACAACTTACATAGATGCAAGGCCTAGAACCTTCAGAACTGCTGTGGCCACCAGGAACCACCCATGGCAGTGACACAGGGGACCCAGGGCGGACGCCAGCAGTGTCTATACAACGCTGGGAACCACCATTAACCTCTATGGGGAAAGTCGTGGTCGGAAATACAAAGTTAAAGGACACTTAGAAGAGGACTTGGCGCAAACCCCTTTAGAACTAGGAGGCTCTAGAGTCAACACCCATGGGAGCACTGGAGTACTTGAGTTACCTACCCAGGGAAGCCGGGTTCATAGGTGTCTTTTCGTGTCTGGGTTCTTCGTCATTTTCAATGGCGATCTGCTGCAAAGTGCTGCTGGCGCCCAAGAGGAAAGTGTCTTTAGGGATCCAAGCCTGGTTCGGAGATGTGAAGAACCTGAAAGCAGAGGGGACAGCGTCTGGGTCACTTGCCAGTGACCAGGGGTACGATAGTCGAATGCCCACTGATTTTGGGATAATATCAGGTGAAAGAGGTGAAGCTTGACTCTTCAGCCACGAGGTCCCGAAGACGTTGACGATGACCAGGAGCTGGATTCGAGCTTTCACACAAAGAATGTCAAGTGAAAGGAAAATCAGAATGGCCTTCGAGGGGACCCACCAGTCAATAGACTAGGGATCGCAGAGGAGCCTCAAGCAGAAATGCAAGAAGCAGGCACACGGAACACTCGTGGAGTGCAGGCCCACAATCTCCAGTACAGATGATGCTCGGGGCTTGGACTATAAGTAAGCCAAAGCACAACTTCAGGTAAACTCTGAAAGTCAATGCAATAGCAAATGTGCACAGTGTCCAGGAGTTCTGGTTCCACGTAACTCGTGAGGGCTGCGGGTCTCAGCTTTGCGGTGTACTCGGTCGGCCTTTAAGAATTTTGGAAATCCTCTTCCTGGGTTGCAACTACTTCAGAGTCCAGCAAGAGCTTCGGAGAAGCAGACTGGCAAATGCTTTGTTGGTGCCTGTTTGAAACGGAGAGTCACTCCTTGACCCCAAAGTAGATTCTTCTGTCCTCTAATTTTTGTTACATAGGGCTAGCAAGAAAATGGTGTTAATATGGTTTAAAAATAGAACAACACCCTGTTTGCCACAGCAACCAGTTCTCTTGCTCCTTACGATAATAAGTTCTCAATTCTCATGATCACTTGTTCTCTTGTGGTCAGAACTTCAGTGTTCTATGGTGTGAGAAAGGTGTGAGAAAGAGGAACAATCACTGGGCTCACAGAGAAAGTTGACCACACAAAGAGAGCGTGGGGGAGCTGGGCCCCGCTGAGAGAGAAGCTGTTTGTGATTTTAAGTCAGAGAGATGAAAAACGGGTACAGGGTACAGTCACTTTACCAAAGACCTACATGCTAGCTGGTAGGGCCTTATCAGGGTCTCATGCCTCAGGTGTGAGCAGAATGGGCCTGGGGTAATTTATGATAAAATAGACCCTGGGTGATTTTGTAATGCATGGGTATTGCTTGGTGGATTTTGTAAGTGCATTGGTATTGCTTCGGAGATTGCATGTGTGCAGAGGTAATGTATGAGTGATTGGAAGAGTGCATGCGTAATGCCTGAGTGATTGCATGAGTTTATGGATAATGCCTGGATAATTGCAGCAGTGCATGGGTTGTGCCTGAGTGATTGCAGGATGGCAAGCGTAATGCATGGTAATTTTATAAGAGCATGGATAGTGACACAGTGATTGGATGAGTGCACAGGTAGTGCCTGGGTGATTTGATTTGGGCATGGATAGTGCCTGAGCTATTGCATGAGTGGATGAGTAGTAACTGGGTGATAGGAGGAGTGCACTGGGAATGCCTGGATGATTTTGTAAGTGCATAGGTATTGTTTGGGCGATTTTGTAAGTGCATAGGTAATGAATGGGTGTTTGCATGAGTGCATGTTTAGTGGCTGGGTGATTCCATAAGTGGAGGAGTAATGTCTAGATGATTGAAGGAGTGCATAGGTAATACCTGGGTGATTGAAAGACTAGGAGTAAAGTTTGGGTGATTGCAGGAGTGCATGTGTTCTGCCAGAGTGATTAAAAGTGTGTATGGTAATGCATGGGTGATTTTGTAAGTACATAGGTTATGTTTCAGTGATTGAAGGAGTGCATGGGTAGTGCTAAGGTGATTGAAGGAATGAGTTTGAAAAAATGAATGACTTCAATATAAGTGACTGTAAAAATTACTTCATATTATTATGCTTATTACATTATTTCATCCTACCTTCTTTATTGAAGTAGATATCAAACTCATTGAAACTATTTTACAGTTGCTTCATTGTAAACTAAATGTACACTATTTTAAAACGTTAGTATTACTTTCTGTAAAAGAAAAACATACTGTTATTGTATATCATATTATAGTTTTAAGAACACAACATCATTTTAGAATTACATATCATATTCAGGTTCTCGTTTTTGCTGTTTTCGGATTCTATTGAATTTCCCCATACACAGTGATTTTAATGTTTATCATCATATAACAGAGGGCAAACAAATACAATCGGTAAGATTGTAAAAAAAAGTCTGTGTTGAAAATATTTTCAAGTTTAACCATGTGTTTACATTTTCTAAAATATACATTCTCCTTTACATTGCGTATGATATAAAGATTACATATATAAACTACTTCTTTCAAACACAGTTTTCCATATGCAATATCAATTATCACAAACAATAATCCAAACACTAATTGTTCACATTTCCCAATAGGCTGAATGATGTTTTCAAAACTTTGACATAAAAAATGTCAGATATGAATTTGGTCATTTGTAAGGCAACCAAAATTTGAATTCCAAATGGGCATCATTACAATGTGTCCATCCTTTATTGCACATTAAATACACAGTATAGTGTCCAGATGTTGTAGTAGGTTTATCATGGAAAATAATAACCACTGCTTTAAAAATTCTTCCTGAAATTGATACTTGACTTGCCACAACATTTTTTTATTTGGTTTTCATTTTCTTCCATCTGCTCTACAATGTTGTAGCATTGAAATTACATATTGTCCAAATCTTTCTATAAATAATGTTGACAACATTTCTGATTTACAATGAGAACATTTCATAGGTGGATTAGCTGCTTTCACTAATTTGTTAAAAGACACTGATTTCTAATCTGGTAATGTCAATTATATGAATCGTTCAGTGTCTATTTCAGTGGTAGAAGAAAATGAGCACTCTTCACATTTATGATCCCATCTGTACCTTACTCCAAACAAATGTTCATCTTCCAATACTGCAGGCATAAACATAGGAAACCCTTGGGGATCTTGTTGTATATTAAGTGTAAATTGTGAAGAATCAGTACATATATCAAAAAGATGCCGAATGCCAGAAGCAGTATGGATTTTATTTCTATCAGTTATCAACTTTTGAAGAATATGATGTAATAAAGAACAGAATCTTTTTTCCTGATTTCCCATAATTTTATGATATAGATCTAGATAAAAGACAACATTTAGAATTACATTAGCATAGCAGTTGATACCTTTACTATTTTCTAACTGGTATCCTACAATATCATTAACAGTGCCCCTTTTCATTTTCTTTGCAGCCTCACCATTCTCTTGAATTGTTTTATTTTTTGCGAACCTCACTAGAATGGTTGTCAAGTTTTCATTTTGGACATACTACACGTTTTTCATATATGGGATACTCACCTAAGTTAGGAACATACAGTCTTCTTAACCGATTATACTCTCTTACAAAATTTGCATCTGAACTAACCATTTTTTCATCACAATCAATCAAATACAATCCAGATAATGTTCTTACTCGAGACAATGCAACATATGGATATGGCTGCATATGGCATACCCTCTCTTAACACTGTACTTCCAATATTTACCAAAGCACTGTCCACACTTAAACTTTGAGATTTATGAATGGTGACTCCTAACCCGCGTTCGAGCCAGGTCGCCTCCCCTGCCGCCACTCAGCTCCTTCAGTCTCGCCAGTCCACCTTCCCCCCCCTTTTGCCTTCTGTTTCCTGTGATTTTTTCTCCCCACCACTGACTCCTGCGACCACGCCCCCTTGCCGCCCCGCTCCCGCCTCCCAGCTGCTCCTCCCTCCCTCTCCACCTCATATGGTAGCCGCGGACGGGCGACAGAGGTGACTCCTAACCCGCGTTCGAGCCAGGTCACCTCCCCTGCCGCCACTCAGTTCCTCCAGTCTCGACAGGTGGAGGAATAGCCATCATCCACAAGTCCACCCTTCAGGTCCACACCCTCGTAGACGACTCCCTCAACACCGCTGAACACCTTCACTTCCGGATCCACACCGACCCCAACAACACCCTCAGAGGAACACTCATCTACAGACCTCCGGGACCCTGGGCCCTCTTCAGTGACTCCGTCGCCAACCTCGCCAGCACCCATGCACTCACCTCCACAGACTACATCCTCCTCGGGGACCTGAACTTCCACCTCAAGAACAACAATGACGCCAACTCCACGGCCCTGATCGACAACCTCGACAACCTCGGCCTACAACAACTCATCACCGAACCCAACCACGCAGACGGCCACATGCTCGACCCCGTCTTCTCCACAAGCACCCACGTCACCTTCACCCACACCACCGAACTCCACTGGACTGACCACCGATGCATACACTTCACCTTCAAGAAACCAACCACGCACCACCACACCCAACAATTACCACAACGCTGCTGGAGCAAAGTAACCGAGGACCAACTGACCTCCACCCTCACCAGAAACCCACCCACCGACCCCACCGACACAGCCGCCGCCGCCCAAAACTTCAAACTGTGGATCGACAACTGCCGCAATGTCCTAGCCCTGATTAAAAAAAACTCCACCAACCACCCCAGCAAGAAAGCCACCTGGTTCAACGAAGAACTCCAGATCTCCAAACAGACATGCCGGAAGCTGGAGAAGAAATGGCTCCACGACCGCACACCAGACAGCCACGAAGCCCACAAGGACGCCGTCCACAGACATCACCGCCTCATCAGAACAGCCAAAAGATCATCCTTCAAAATCTGACTGGAGAACAACGCACACGACAGCAAAGAACCTTTCAACATAGTGAAGGAACTCTCCAACCCCAGCGCCAACACCAACGACATCCCGCCCTCACAGGACCTGTGTGACTCACTGGCCTCCTTTTTCCATCGCAAGATCGCCAACATCCATGACAGCTTCAACTCCTCATCCACCCCGTTCACAACAGACCACGCCTCGAAAACCACCCGCACAAACAAATTGATCTCCTGGACCCACGTCAACGACGAAGAGACACGCAAAGTCATGAACTCCATCCACTTGGGATCTCCAGCGGACCCCTGCCCATTCACGTTTTCAACAAAGCTGACGCAACCATCGCACCCCAGCTGCGATAGATGATCAACATCTCCTTTGACACTTCGACGTTCCCGGAAATCTGGAAATACGCCAAAATCTATGCCCTCCTCAAGAAACCCAAGGCGGACCCCAAAGACCTCAAGAACTTCCAGCCCATCTCCCTCCTCCCCTTTCCAGCGAAGATCATAGAGAAAATCGCCAACATACAGCTCACCCGCCACCTCGAGGACAACAGCATCCTAGACCCATCCTAGTCGGATTCAGACGCAACCACAGCACCAAGACTGCCCTTTTGCCACCACAGACGACATCCGGCGCCAGCTAGAGAACAGCGAAACCTCAGCCCTCATCCTACTGGACCTGTCAGCCGCATTCGACACGGTCTGCCACCGTACCCTAAGGACACGCTTCCAGTAATCCGGAATCCAGGATAAAGCCCTGAACTGGATCTCGTACCCCAAGGCTCATCCTTCAGCCCAACCTTGTTCAATGTCTACATGGCCCCCCTCACACAAGTGGCCGGTCAGCACAACCTGAACATAATCTCCTACACCGACGAAACCCAGCTCATCTTCTCCCTCACCAAGGGCCCGCACACCACCAAAACCAACCTCCACGAGGGAATAAAGGCCGTCACCGAGTGGATGAGAAGCAGCCATCTGAAGCTGACCTCAGACAAGACGGAGGTCCGCATCCAAGGTCCCACCCCCTCCGCTTGGGTTGACTCCTAGGGGCCCACCGCACTGAGAGCAGCGCCGAATTCTACGGACCATGCATGCAACCAGGGATTCATCCTCGACTCCTCCCTCTCCATGTCGAAGCAGGTCAACGCCATCTCCTCCTCCTGCTTCAACACCCTCTGCATGCTTTGCAGGATCTACAAGTGGATCCCGACCGAAACAAGAACAGTGACCCAGGCCCCCGTCAGCAGCAGACTGGACTACGGCAACGCACTGTATGCAGGTATCCCGGCCAAACACCTGCAACGACTGCAACGCATCCAGAACGCCTCAGCCCGGCTGATCCTCAACGTCCCTCGACACAGACACATCACCCCCCACCTGGGAGACCTGCACTGGCTCCCCGTCAACAAAAGGATCACCTTCAATCTCTTCACCCACGCAGACAGAGCACTCCACAACACCGGACCAACCTACCTAAACAACAGACTCAACTTCTACACCCCCGTCCGCCAGCTCCGCTCGGCCAGCCTCGCCCTCGCTGCCATCCCTCGCATCCAATGAACATCCTAAAGTGGCAGATCCTTTTCCTTCCTCGGCGCCAAGACCTGGAACACCCTCCCCCCCAGCTGCAGCTGACCCAAGACCTTCTCACCTTCAGGAACCTCCTCAAGACCTGGCTTTTCGAGCAGTAGTGGCACCCCTCCCCTCAGCGCCTTGAGACCCTCACAGGTAAGTAGTGCGCTTTACAAGTTCACTGATTGATTGATTGATTGAATGGTCACCACATATGCTAAAGAGAGAGGAAGCTGTTTTCTATGAACATACACATCTTTTACAAGCAAAATAGAAACAGCACAACGTCCAATCTGTTTTACCTCTTCAATCTCATCAAATGTAGTCAATTCAATTTCAAAAGACTTTATTCGGTTATAAAACATTGATAACCATAAAAGTACATAAAATCACGACTTTATCACAGTTTACACAAATTACACAATAAATATTTATACGGACAAAAACATCACATAGGCTTAGGCTAATAAAAATAGTAAATAATTATCGATTTCCTTGATTGAAAAACATTTCTAAGGTATCCAGCAACAGATGCCACCGAAAATATGTCGTCAAGTTTCCGAATTGCCAGAAAGGCAGGGCAGCATTGATTACAATTCATATATTTTAAAATGGGCATAATCCACCTTTTCCTTGGTACTGTATAAAATTTACAAAAAAATAAAATATGAATGTCCGATTGGGTGGATATATCGTCACATGGGCATTTACTCATATCACTTGACCAGTCATTAATGGCAGGGAAACTCAGTAATATAAAAAGAATCCCAAATCTGAATCGTATCAACAAAAACCTTTCGTGTTCTGTCATCCGCAAGGTTAAATAGGGTTGAATAGCCTGAGAAATTAAAAGCGGTTGATGGGCAATCACAGTTTTTTTTATCAACTCAGTTTGATCTCTGAGATTCGATAAGTACGTGATACATAACCTTTTCAACTCTTTCCTCGAGATCGTGACCATTGACATGGGGTCATTGTAGAATTCTGGATGATTAATGTTACCATAAAAGGTTTTATTGTATCTGAGCCAATTTCACATGATGGACATCCTCCAATTTCAGGGCGTCCCCCAGTATGAGGCGGTTCAAATGGCACTCAATGGTAGTCCATACCCGATGCCACAGAAGAACGGGTTGGGCCCTAATAAGATCTTCTAAATAGGGCATACCAAGTTCAGTGTGACAATTATGGGTGGACGGGCTCTCAGGCATAGTTAAAAGATATCTCAGAAAGCTATTCTCAGCCAGCTGTAAACTGGTGACATTAGTATTACCCCAAAATTCCCGCGCCATAAGTTGCCACCGCAACACAACTAGCTTTATAAATACTAAGAAGCTCATGGACTGGTTTCTTTCCCATCTTCTTACTAAATAGTTTAAGGGCCATCACGGACTTGGTAAACAACAAGTTTCTCCCTTTGACTGCGCTGTTCCACTGACCTGTACAGTCAAATAATATACCTAAATAACAGAAAGTTGCAATATGATCCAGTGGCTTAGAGTCAATGAACATAGTTCTTATCCTCTGTTTTACTTTGATACCACATTTCATGGAAAAGGTTTTGGTGCAGTTCACATTCAGGTCCAAATTAGTCATAAAGGTACAAAAAGATGTAATCATGGTTTGCATTGCTATGGGAGTCCTTGCCATATGGACGGCATCATCTGCATAGATGAGGGCCGGTATTCGGCGTTGTAGTGCCATAGGCATATCAATGCAGTCCCTCAGCAGAGTATCCCCCAACCCATTGATGTAAATGGAGAATAAAAATGGGGCAAGGACACATCCTTGACTCACTCCCCGCGCAATATTAAACATTCTTGTGCACTCTCCTTTTATACCATATCTGATTGTTGCCCTAGCCCCATTGTACAAGTCTCTTAAAAAACGGATTATGTTATCCTCTACACCCAAATGTGTTCAAATTGACCATAATTTGCTGTGATTAACACAGTCAAAGGCGTAGGTAAGATCCACAAAAGTTAAAAACAACCTCCCTCCCTTTACCTTAGTATATTTTTCCAAAAGTATAAATAAGTTGAGTCCTTGATCTATGGTCCCGACTCCTTCTCTAAACCCATATTGTAGATCACTAATGATCTTATGCTCATCGGCCCATGACTGCAACCTATCTAGAATGATCCTACCGATAATTTTGACTGTTGAGTCAAGCAGGGATATTGGGCGGTAACACATGCAACTAACCCTGTTGCCCTTTTTAAAAATGGGTACAATGATTGATTCGTACCAAGTGCTAACAAGACCCAACGAACAAGCAGCATTAGGAAATCTTGTCAACAGTGGCGCCCATAGTGTTACATTATTTTTAAAGATATCTATGGGGACGGCATCTGGGCCAGGCGCCTTGCCCCCCCCCGGCTTGAATTAATACCCTTAGTTACTTCTCCCAATGTAAAAAAGAGATTCAGCCCCTCTTTAATTATCGGTAGGTTGGACGTCTTATGCACTATGAGTTCCCTCCAAGGTTCTACATTAGCGGGTGAAGGGTTATAGAGGGTCTAAAAATGTCTCACCCATTCATCCTCAGCAATGGCAATCTCTACGTTCGCCCTACTGTCATCCTTAAAGTATGGCGCATTAACTGCCCTCCAAAATGCTGTCATGTCCTTCAGTTCAGAGGCTTCTAATAATGCCTCCCATGCATCCTTCTTCATCTTAGCCCTTCTATTCTTAATGGCTAATTTATAAGATTTACGAAACTCCCTAATCTGTTTATGATCTCTATCATGCCTTTTCAGCGCCCGCTTGAGATTTGTGTGTGCCTTAGTACACTCTTGGTCAAACCAGCCCCTCTTTTTATTGTTATTATTCTTTAAGTTGACCCACAGGCTTTCCTTTATACATGTTATGATTAATTTGAAGTTGTTGAGTACTTCAATATCCTCAGACCCCATGTCCAAACAAATATTAAAAGACCTGTTACAGGCCTTAAATAAGTTACATAGAAACTCATCAGGTACAACCTTGGACCACTTTAGAGCGTAACCATTCTTTCAAGAGATTGCGATGTCTCTTGAGTGTATCCTAGGGGTTTTATCTGCATTAACACGAGGGTCTGAAATTTCTACCCTAATAGGGAAATGATCACTTAAGGAGGTCTCCAGTGCACTATAGTTAGCAACATTACCCCCAAAACATGAAGAGATCAAGACATAATCAATTACAGATGATAACCCTCTACCATTAAAAGTTGCAGAGAACGGGACCTCTGGATGACACAATTTATTTGCGAAACCTAGATCGTTCATAAAGAGGATCTCATTTAGGCCATCACCCTTTCCAGTATGTTCAAAATGTGTCAATATAGACTCCCTGTCCAATGTTAAGCCACAGTTCCCTTTTCCTGCTCGATTACAAAGGGTACTATTAAAATCACCTCCCCATATCACAACAAACTCTTTGCGCTGATTGCAAATTATTGTATTGAGTTCGGAGTTTAAGGTTTTAAATACTGAAACTAAGTCGGCCGAATGGACATTATTATATAGATTTACAATTAGAATGCAGAAAGTATCATTCATATACAGACCAACAATATGGTAATAACAATTATTGTGGAAAACCTCGATATTTTTACATTTAAAAAGATTTGAGACATATGTGCAGAGCCCTCCCTTGGCTCTGCCATGTAATGAGCCTATAGCTGGAGTAAAAACTGTTTTAAAACCATTCAAATGGTACACATCCTTTGCCCATGTTTCTTGTAGGCACATGACATCAAGTTCTTTTGTTAATTTATGCCAAAGCGGATTATCCAGCTTGGCCCTAAGTCCGGCAATGTTCCAAAAGATAATAGTCCATTTGTCGTTGTTCACGTCATTTGTAGCATGTATCAAATCGGCAACCTTGCCTATATAGCTATCTGAGATACCATCACTCTTGCATTGGCCCTTTGGTGATATAACTGAAGCTTCAGGCATTTCTGAGTGCGTCCGAACCGTAGCATTATTGGACCGCCCTCCTAGGTGTTGAAGTTCTGCATTTCCCAGGGAGTCCTTTGCTTGAATGGGTTCCGAATTTTCAGCATAAGTAACAATTGCATGGTCCCGTACTGGTCAATCCACCCCCCCCAGACCAGAAAGGGAGTCAAACCTGTTATGGATTGGAACATTAAATGGGTTCCCTAGCACTTGATAATCATGAAAATTATTCGGCATATAGCCTCTGTACATCCTGGGTGCCATTGAGGCATTAAAGCGATTACCAGTATGTAAATATCTCCCTTCATAGCGTGAATTGTATGGCCTCTCACTACCAGGGGCCGGTGGGTAGAAGTAGCTTAGATCTAAAGAAAAGATTCCGCCTGAGTTTCCATAATTCGGGAAGGCACTTATAAACTGTACTACCCTTGGGTCCCTAAAGTTTACAATAATGCAATCTCCTTTAATATCTTTTGCATTATGGCCCAACCAGTTTACTCTCCGGACATTAATGATTTCCCCACCCAGGTCAGGTCTAAGGGGTCTATTTTTCCCCAGCCAAAACATAACTTTTTTTTTTTCCATGAGAAGTTTCATCCCTGTTATTCTTCCACTCCGGAACATCTGCCAACACAATTACATAAGGATAGGAGTCCGGAGGAAGATCAACTCTCTTCCCATGTACATTACCTCTGGGTGCCACTATTTTATCTGTTTCTAATACCATTAGCAATTCTGAGTTATCCCGTGTAATCTTTTCAAGATTTTCCAGCTGATCACCTATCCTTTTTACACGCTCCACCAAAGGAAGAATTAAAGATTCAACCAAGTGCTCAACATTTTCCAATGAACACACGGTATCTTTAATATTTGCTTTCATTTATTTCAACAATGGGGCTAGTATAATCCAAACCAGTCTCTTCAGTCTGGTTAGATATCTTGTTCCTATACATAACCCCCTTATCCCAATGCTTAGGGGAAACAGTTTTTATCTTTTTAGTGCGTGCGCCTTTCTGCTGTTTTTCGCCACGCTTACGTTTTAAATTAGGAGCGGTAACCGGCGCGGATTCAATGTGAATTTGCTCACTGGGCTCTCTGGGCAGCCCACTAGTTAGAGGCTCTTGACGCTGACCCGTCTCCACACTTGGATAAACCATGTAGGAGTCTAGGCTTGCGTCAATCCCACTTATGTCTAGTATAGTTTAAAGGTCTTGTTGGTGACACGATTTTGGAACTTTCTGGGTGAGTGGTTGTTCAGGTGACCGGACGGTTGCAATGCTCCCAAGAGATGACCTTCTCATAAACACAGGGTCAAGAGATAACCGTCGTTGAGTTAAGGCAATCTCTTTCTCCAATGCAGACGCAGCCCTAGTAATGTAGGCATCTAAGGTGCCAGTGAGTCCTCCTCCCACTCCCTTGATACATGACTTGTTTACTTTAGAGTTTTTTTACGCCATTACTGTGATGCCTATAATGCTTATGCGTATACCAAACGGTTATAATAAAATATATAGTATCTTAGAAATTAAGTAATTAAGAGAGCAATTAAACAATATATGGTCAAGTCTTACTGAGATTGAGAAATCAAGGGGTATGGCCTCCTCCTGTCTCGGACGGGCTCAGACGGGCCCGCCCTTGGCCCGGGCTTCGCCCGGCACGTCCCGCGCACGTCCCGCGACACGGGGATGTGCGCTGCTTTATGCGCCCCCTGGCGCTGCCAGCGTGTCACTGTTGCACGCCGGGAGATGGAGTCCCGGGGTGGCGGTGCGATTCTTATCGGCGTCTGGTGGCGTCTCCTTAGGGCAAGTGTAGCGGGCACGATGTCCTGCTCCTGCAGGTAGGCTCTCCTTTCGTTTGACAAGGCTCCCCAAATGTAGTCTTTAAAGATTCAATTTCATCTCTGTTCTGAAAATTCACATAATCAACAACTTTTTCCATTGCTCCATTCACTAAAACTTTTCCTACATCTAAATTATGCCATAATATTACCTAACAGTTTACACATACACATAAAGTCTTTTCTAAACCAGCAATCTTAGATATAGACTTTTCCAAAGAATCCAATTTTGACTGTATTTTCTCTGAGAGAAAAATAGTAACCCCTTCATGTTCCATTTTAACAATGGCTTCCATTTTCACTATTGGTTGTTACTCTAGTTTCAAAAGTTCTTGATTGAATGTAGAACACTCTTGCAGTGTTGGCATTAGACAAACTATAGATTTATTTTCTGCAATTCGTTTGTATATTGTTCCAGGTGCAATATTTCCATTTCAAAACAAGTTTGTTAGTAGTCGATTTTGTAAAGCTTCTTTACCATGTTTTGTCAAAACACCATTTCTAATATCTTGAAGAATGTTCCCATAATGTTCATCACCTGCTTGTCACATATTATTAATAATTTGTTTATATTCAAAAAGAGACCAAATTTTCACATTTCCAATACTTCCCAAAGATTTTTTAGTGTCTTTATGGACTAGTGTTTTAAAAACTGGGTGTCCTTTCACAGGAGTAAGTTGTAATAGATCGCCGAATACAATTACATGTTTTCCTCCAAATAAAACATCATATTGTGTTTTTGAAATCTGCTGCATTCTTAAATGTACAAAGGCAAGCATTTAGGGCCCCATTACAATGATGAGCGGACTTTGTCCGTCTGCCACCGTAACAGTAAACAGGACCGACTGCCAGAGGTGTGGCGATCCCACCAGGCCCAGTAGGATGCGACCCCCACCCTGGCCGTCGCATCCCACATATTTAACATTGCAGTGGGTGGTGCTGTAAGCAGCAACCGCCGCAATGTGAAATATGCATGTTGTGAATTGGCATGCACAATGTGACAGGCAACGCTCGGTGCCTGCCACCTTGGGATGCCAATGAAGGGGGGGTACCATAGGTACCCCCTAGGTGTAGCCCCTACCCCCGCCTGGGCCCATAACGGGACTCTAAAGCATTTTCCGATAGTCTTCCATAGCGGCATCGCTGCCATGGAAAGACATTTCAGAATGCACATGATAATATGCAGGCACCGCCACCATATTGTTTGACTTTTCCGCTTGGCTGGCAATCCAACCAGCAGAAAAGCGGCAGACGGTCTTTCAGTCCGCAGCTGTGCCCCTCACCATACTAATGTGTCGGGGGTGACACAGGGACATTTGGGGGGTGGATCTCCAACGGCAACGGAGGTAGCAATCCACCCAAGATCATAATGGGCCCCATAGTTTGAGACCATGCTCACCTCATCAAAAATCACAAGTTAAATTTTCTTTAGTACTCTTGAAACTTCATAACAAGCTTCTCCAGATAGTTTGTGATATTCCAACTTATTTTCATGTTCAGCTGGTAGCATGAGTAATCGATGTAATGTAGTCCCTTTAATGTTATGTGCTTCTAACCCAGTTGGAGCGGTTACAACACAAGATAAATGTGATCGAGTGGTTTTATGTAGATAACTGGCCAAAACTTTAATTAAGAAACTTTTTGCTGTTCCAGCTTGCCCACAGATATACATTCGAATAGGTATAAATGATGTACATTGGCATTCATTTTTCTGTTGTGTAACTTGCTGATAAATTTCTTTTTGTTCTTTTTGTTCATATTTAGTTGTTCTTCCAAGTTTCCCAAATCAATAATATCCTGTTGTGCTTGTTGCATTGCCGTTTCTACTTCATTCATAGTGATTGCTGTTTCATTTTCAAGAATAGGTTGTCCTAGAACTTTGACTATCTTGAGAACTATCTCCAGCGATTTCAGCTGTAATACTAGATTCATGTTCAATCTCTTCATTTAATATTTATAAATATTGTGGAAAAATTGTTCATTCAATGCTATCGTTACATGAATTAAAAGAATCTTCATAGCAGTCAAAATCTCCAAGTAATTCCATTGCACTACGCCAAGGCTTAAACAGTAGCAAAAGTACTAAATTGAAAAATTCCCTTTTATCTGGAGTATCACAATTGAAATTCCTGTAAATAATAAGATTTCCTTTCGCGTGTTTCACCAAACATCCATCACTTCAAATTACTGCATATTTTTCTTTATTTATATTTTCTGTAACATTTCTCTTAAAGCTGTATTGTTGCAGTACTTCATAGAGACATATGTTTTCCATATGTGTACTCCTTTTGGGATAGTACATACCCAACATATTTAATTTCTTAAGGAGCAGTGTAAACTTTCAGTCTTTTTATATTTCCTTTCAATCCTTTATTTTCACATCCAAATGAGATTTCACAAAAAGGCAGCCAAGGCGTTTGGTTCTATTCAGCAACAAGCCATTAGAACTTCTTCAGGGTTGCAAACAAAGTAAAATAACACATATATAAGACACCAAATCATATCACTTGACTGACGGACATAACTGCAACTTCATAAAATATTACAGACATGCTTAAACAAAACATGTACAAAAATTTGAATCTTAAAATCCACATAAATATTACAATACCTCACAACACACAAACATTTCTAGATAACTTATATTTTGCTTATTTTTGCAATTATAATATTCATATTTTCTATTTATATTTCCTTTTCAGAAAACATTAGATTTTTTTAAAATTATACACAAAAGCAACAGATTGTATTATATAAATTAATTTCCTATATTGATAAGCCCAACACGGGAAGGAGATACTAATTATAATGGAAACAGTGCAAGAAACATGAAAATGTATCACCCTCACCTCTGAGATCAAACAAAAGGACTCTGTAGTCATTATAATCGGGTAGTTCGCATGTTGGACAAATATGTAACCAATCGGCAAAAGTCTACCTCCAACTCAGCATCTATAATAAATTGTATACAGTGCTATTAGGAAAAATAAGCCATATCGTTGTTTGCCAAACCGCCAAATACAGGAGCCTGAAACACCTTACAAAATACATTCATATTATGTTGCTATGAGGGTTAATACCCCTACAATAGTCCAAAAAGAGATACATTTATTTTAATGTCCCTATCTAAGACTTACCGTGTCTGCTCAATGCACCAAAAATCATATAAATGGGCAGAGGGATAAGTTTCCTCAATCAATATTCATAATCCCATAATCCCAGTAGGATAACTGCCGACCGGAAAATAGGGGGAAAGAGAGCATCGACACTGAAAAAGGGATTATGTTCAAGGCGTCAATGATGTAAGTTATGTCTACCATTTTTGACAGTGTACTCCTCATCTTTAGAGAGAATACTATACTGTCATCCGCAGAGCCTTATATATTACTAATGAAAGCCTAAATATAAATGCAAGAAATAAATATATATTAGCCTTGTAATAACACATCACACCAATATAATATTAAACATCTTGTTATAATCAATTCCAAAAAAAGGTGGGTCCAAACCCCAAGGAATAGAGTTTTCAGAATCTTAGACTCATCACCAACAGAAAGGATAATAATGTGTTCGGGCTTGCATAGACACTTAAAAGCGCCCCAATGCAGCAAGTTAAAAACTTATTTTACAAACCCAAAAGATGAGTTTGTTGGAATCATCAGCACCATAGGGAACGATAATACGCCAGGACTCTCAAGAAAACGTACCTTAATAAGCGGTCGCCTACGCCTCCCACACCAACACTATCAGAAGGCTGAGAACCTTTGTTGCATATTACTGCGGGATTTAAATACTTTTGAAAGTCAGCGGAACTGGCTGCACCTTTGGATTCTGGAAGCTAGCATGCTCTATGAGCATTAAAAAGGAAATCAGTAAGCGCCATCTTTGGAGCCACTTAAAACGCAATCCAAAAACTAACGAGTGGGAACAGCTAAATTTTCAGCGTCATCTTTAGAGTGGTATATAAAAAAAGATAAAAATATACAAACGAAAATGTCGCCGTACAAAGGTATCTTCGGCAAATTGCCTTAGCATTTGGAATAAGTAAAACCAGCTTCACCGGTGAGGTCCGGAAGCTGGTATGCTCAACCATAGTGAACCTGCGCCATATTGAGAGCTGCTATCTAATTCAAATTTGAAGTGCACTCTGTAGTCCCCGGGTGATTGCGTGAGAGCAAAGGTACTGCCTGGATGATTGAAGGAGTACTAGGGTACTGTCTGTGTGATTGCAAATGTGCTTAGGGAGTGGTTCAGTGATTTTATAACTGCATGAGTACTAGTAAAGTGTTTGGAGGAATGCATAGATCCCGAGACAGTCATTGCAAGAGTGCAAGGGTGGTGCTTGGGTGATTGAACTACTGTGTAGCTAATGCCCCGGGAGAAGCTCTGGTAGGTCCTACAACAACTAGACATTTCCCCCCAGATTCTTGACTTCCTAAAAGGTCTGTATAATGACAACTATGCTATAATTAGGTGGGGATCTCAAGGGCAGTTGGCAGAGAGGATTGTGGTGAACAGGGGGATACGCCAGAGATGCGTGTTGGCCCCCACCCTGTTTTCGTTATTCATTAATGGGGTGGTGGACCACCTCAATGAGGAACCCACTGATGCTCCCACTTTGGCGGGGAAGAAGACACCAACCCTCCTGTTTGCCGACGATACCCTCCTGATCTCTAAGTCACTGGGTGGCCTCCAAAAGCTTTTAAACAGATTTATCTCCTTCTGTAATTCTCGGGGGTTGATAATTAACACAAGCAAAACCAAACTAATGACTATCAACCCCTCAAAACGGTTTAGAAATGGCATTGCTTTGAACGATGCCCCCTTGGATGTAGTCGAGTCTTTTGACTATTTGGGAATTCGGATTTCTAAAAATATGAGATGGAGTTCCCATCTTGCCAAGATGCTCTTAAATCACAAGCGGGTGTCTGGAGTCATCGTCTGAGAACAACACCTGTCTGCGAGTAGGCCAGTTGCCCTGGCGCTTGCAGTCTATGACGGCAAAGCACTACCTTCGGCCCTATATGGGGCCGAACTCTGGGGTTTAGAGAATACTAGTGAGCTTGCTAGGTCGGAAAACAAGTTTTTAAGAGACCTCATTTCTCTTCCCATTTCTACTCCTTTGAAGCCTCTATTCCATGATATGGGAAGGCGCTCCATTCAGGATATTGCTTTTTTGGGTGCGCATAAGAAGGACCGCTGAGTTGTCCAATTATGCTGCTGCCCTTGATGAACTGGTGTCAGCCGACACAGGGAGCAGAATCAAATGTATAGTAGACCTCAGACAGCTTTTCTACGATATTGGATTCAGAGAGGCTTGGACTAGTCAGATCCCATCACCCAAGCAGGATCTAAAATGTGCCTACTGGGACTGGGGGTAGACTCTTGAGCTATCCAATTCAAAACTGGGAAACTTACTGAGGTGTTCTTTGAACTCAAAAACATCTGCAAATTAGAACCTTACCTCAATTTTATACAGGTCCCCAGGGACAGGGTCCTATATGTAAATGTAAATGTACAGGAATTTATATAGCGCAAATCACCGAGCGGTTTCTAAGCGCTTGCTTAGGGAACCCGTCCTGGTATTCCCCTGTGAGATAACCCCAGCAGGGTATCCGCAAGGTGAAAGCCAGGCATCCCGCCACAAGGGGCCGTGGTGGAGATTAAGCAAGCTATTGCCCAGAGTCGCAGAGTGTGAACCCGTGAATCGAGTAGGCACCGGAGCGAGAATTGTCGAGTCCATGGACATTTTAGGACTCAAGACCCCGCCGTGCCAGGAATTAAACCCTGGTCCCGGGCTGACCTCTGCTTCCAGGTCTGCCTCCTCTAACCAGTGAGCCACACTTCTCCACTGTATATATGTACTATATATGAAGATGAGATTAGGGACCATGCCGCTCAACAATGTGATAGCATCTTGGAAGGGGCCTAATTCAACACCTGCTCCTTGTCCAAGTTGTGCCTACCCCAATTTGTCCATTGCCCATTTGTTTTTTGCATGCCCGGCCTACAGGATGGCAAGAGCAAAATGGCTCAAACCAGTCTGTAAAATGGTAGGCCTAACAAACCCTCATGCTGCATTACGCATCCTAAAAACTGATGCTTCCTCCTTGACATTGATTTATGGAGTAGCTACATTTTTGGGATGCGCATGGCTGATAAGAACAAAGATCAAGGCGAAAAAAGCGATAAGTTCAAACACCTGAGACCTGCACGGGCGACAGATATGATAAAAGCAATACTCTAAGAGAATAATGTTAGCTGAAAAATCCTTATGGTTGTAATCCCATTTTATTAGCCTTGTGAAATGGATTTCCCTTCTCTTTAATCCCATATTTATTTTTAATTTTTAATGTTGTATATTCGTGGCTTTTAACTGTTTGGAATTTAATGTATTTTATGATGGTTTTCAAGTGGTCCATGTTTACACAAATCAGATTTTTATTATGTATACGCTTTTATGATAAAATCTTATAGAATAAAGCTTATTACTACTACTACTGCTAATGCATTGGTGATTGCATGAGTGCAGAGATAATATCTAGATGATTAGAGAACTACATACGTAATGTCTGGGTGATTGCATAAGTTGAGGGATAATATCTGGGGGATTACAAAAACACATAGGAACTGCCTGGGTGATTTTATAAGTGCATGGGTACTACATAAGTGATTGGAGGAGTGTACAGATTCTGACAAGGTGATTGGAGGAGGGAAAGGACAGTGCCTGTGTTATTCAATTAGTGTATAACTAAAGCATAAGTGATTGCTTGAATGCAGGAGTAATGTTTGGGAGAATAATAAAGTACATAGGAAGTGCCTGGGTGATTTTATAACTGCTTGGGAACTGCCTGGGTGATTGGAGTAGTGCTATGACAGTTTCTGGGTGATAGGTCCTGTCACATGGTGAGACTTACACTTGAGACATGTTATAGATTGTTTATTATGTCTGCCTAGGTTTAACACTGTCAGCATTACTAGAATGGTAAAGCAGCAGGACAGAAGTGGCGTTTAAGGTGTGCTAGGAAATTGACTGCAACAAAGATGCAGAAAAAAGAACAACAGTGCAGTAAGAAACATAGATACAGATGAGGGAAAGAGATGTGAAAAAAGAGGGAAGAGCAGAGCAGAAAGTACAATACACGTGCAGGAAAACAAAAACAAAAATGCAGAAAGAAGCAACGGAGATACTGAAAGAGGCAAGGGAGGTGCAGAAAGAGGGAAGCGATTTACAGAAAGAGGCAAGTAAACTGCAGGAGGAGGCTAGAAAACTACAGAAAGAGGCAACAGAAGTGCAGAAAGAGACAAGTGAGGTGCAGAAAGAAGCAAGATAAGTGCAGAAAGAAATAACAGAAATGAGGGAAGAGGAGTGGACATAGAGGGAAGAGGGGTGCAAAAAGAAGCAAGAGATGCAAAAAGGGGAAAGTTGGTTGAAGAAAGATGCAAAAGTGAGGTGCAGAAAGAAACATAGGAAGTACAGAAAATGGAAAAGAGGGGTGCAGAAAAAGCAAAGAGGGGTGTGAAAGACATATGAGGGGTGCAGAAAGAAGCAATGGAGGTGTACAAAGAAGCAAGAGGAGTGCAGAAATAAGCAACAGAGGCGCAGAAAGAGGCATGTGGGTGCAAAAAGAGAAAGGAGGGGTGCAGAAAGAGGCATATAGGGTGCAGAAAGAAGCAAGAGATGTACAGAAAAAAGAAGTGCAGAAAGAATGAAGAGAGATGTAGAAAGAGGCAACAGGGATGCAGAAAGAGGTAAAAGAATTACAAAAATACCTAACAGAGGTGCAGAAAGAAATGATAGGTGCAGAAAGACTCACAAGAAGTGCAGAAAGAACTAACAGAGGTACAGAGTCCATGGGTAATGTCTAAGCAATTGAAAGAGTGCATGGGTAATACCTGGGTGATTGCATAAGTGCAGGGGTAATGTCAAGGAGATTGGTGGAGTACATAAGTAACTTGTGGATGATTGCATCATTGCAGGAGTAATGTATGGGAGGAAGCATGAGTGTAGAGATGGTGCCGGGGTGATTGGAGGAGTGCATAGCTAGTGCCTGGGTAATTGTATAGGTGCATAGGTACTGGCTTGGCGATTCTAAGAGTACAGGCTTGGGTGATTTGAAGAATGCAAGGGTAGTGCCTGGGTCATTACAAAAGTGCATATGTACTAGCTGGATGATTTAAGAAGTGATTTGCTAATGCCTGTCTAATTGTATACTGCAGTGATAATACCTAGCTGATTCCAAGACTACAGGGATGATGCCTGTTTAATTGCATAAGTGGAGGGTAATACCTGGCTGATTATATAAGTGCATGAAGGGAGAGTGGAGAAGTGTGGCTCAATGGCTAGAGCGGCAGACCCTAATGCAGAGGTCTGGCCCGGACCAGAGTTCAATTCCCGTCTCGGCGGGTCTTGATCTCAATTTCCCCAGACCTGATAATTCTCGCCTCGGTGCCTATTCTAATCATGGGTCCCACTCTGCAACTCTGGGCAGGAAGGGTTCCACAGCGGTATGTGTAAAGCGCCTTGAGACCCCTTTGGGGGTGATTCGTGCGCTATATAAGCACTATGTTTACATTTTATGAGTAGTGGATACATAATTCATTGCGTTGCAATGAAGTGTTCAGGATATTGAAATATGATCTCAACATCCCAATTGTCTATTCAGTTGCGGGGTTTTTGTTTTCTATGTGGTGTGCAAGAAGGGTCTTTCTTGAAACACTTAATGAGCCTCTAGATTAAAATTAGTAATTGACAGGTCTAAATTTACTAATTCGCAAAACCTCCCCTCACAATGTAACATATCAAATCAAATCAAATCAAAATATGCTTTTATTCGGTATGCATTGCAAAACCATATAAGCAGTCACAATTAAAAACATTTAAAAATCATCACAGACCAGACTACATTCCTAAAAGTAAATGTAAGATTTAGCTAGCAAATTACAAATGTGAATTAATTGTTCTTACGAAAAAACAAATTTGTGCGAATTACACATTTAGGTGCAGTTCTTCTAAGAAATTCCCGATGTGCAAATTACCCTAATGGTCACCTACAAAAGGAGGTCTTCGACTTTCCAGGTTATGTAGATACGGATGTATGACGTTACAACGCATGCTTTTACATCGCATGCCTTTACAACGCGGTTTTTACATCGCATATCATTACAACGCATACTGCTTTTAGGCGCTGGATAGTGAATTATTTAATTTACTATTCCAACTCCAGTCCCCGTGGATAGTAGGGAAGGTGTTGGATAGTAAATTAAATCTATTCCCTATCCTAGAGCGCCCCCCCAGCGCAATGCGTTGTAATGGTTTGCGTTGTAATGGCTGCATTGTAATGGTAGTGCGTTGTAAAAGTTTCGTAGTAAGTGATGTTTCCCTGTAGATACATAAAATTATATCCAAAGAGTACATTAATTTGTCTGAGATGGACGAAGTAAACAGTTCATTGCACGCCATCTACAAGAAGCCATTTAAGTGCAGAGTAGAGAACCATCGGAAACCAAAATACAGTACTAACAATAAAAAAGTGCAATTTTTCAAACAGGATTACAGCAATGACAAATTGTTCATTAGTGGGAAAAATCTAGTGCAAGTTACGCATTGAAGTGCAATTATTCACTTAAATTCACAGTGTGCAAATTACGCTAGTAGTCACCTTCAGAAGGGGATTTAAAGCTCTCCGGGTTATGCAAATGCAAGGAATAAAATCAGGCTTTAGAGGAGATATGTGCAAAAAAGTACAGAAGATTTTCTGAAGTTTACAAAGATAACAGTTCATTGCATACCTACTAAAGTATCCGATAAAGTGCAAAGTGAAATGTCCTCTCCAGGAGATAGGCCACATAGTATAATAGCATTAAAATTGTAATCATTTAATTACATGGTAGCCCAATCTACAGGTTCTTTCTGTACCGTATACAAAATTTTAAGAACCCTGCAATATTAGTAGCAATCCAGTCTGATTCCAAGAGCTGAAGCGTCAGAAGAGCAGGCTGACATTGACGAAGGCCCAGGAGTTCTAGGTTCAGTATAGAATTTGCAAAAGAGAGTCACGTGGAGAAGTGATTGTAGAGAGGAGTCATCACACGGACAAGGGATTCGCTGCTTGGACCAATCGTTTTGTGTTGGAAAAGTTACAAGTTGGTGAAAGATGTTTAATCTGAATCGGGTCAGCAAGAATAAATCAAAGGTAGTTAGCTTCAGAGTTAAATAGGGCTGAATCAAATAGGTGGTCTGGATTAATAATGAATGCTGAACTGTAATTTTATTTGCTTCAGCAGTAAAACGGAGATCGGCTAGATGCGCTAGACATAGATTCTTTAAGAACTTTCTTGAGATCCTGGTCAAGTCTTGAGGATTATAAAAGTAGCTCTCCATTTGCACATCAAAGAGGAACTTTCTAACATATTCCAACCATTGGATCTTAGTAGCATGTTCTAATTTAAGGCAATCTGACACAATGGCTTGGGTTAAAGTAAGTTTATTAGACGCCCAGAGACAGTGCCATAGCAGGACTGGTTGCACCCGAATGATGTCAGATATATAGGGTACGCCCAGTTCTAGATGACAGCTAAATGTTGACGTGCTTGAGGGTACAGCTAATAGGAATCTGAGGAAACTATTTTCTACCTTTTGGATGGAATCTGAATAGACATGTCCCCAGACCCCTGCCCCGTATATAGCTGTGCTAACGCATTTAGCATGATAAATGCTTAACATCTCTTGGGCGGGTCTTTTGCCGAGCCTCTGAGTGAATTCTACTAGGGCCATAGTTGCTTTTAAAAACTGCAGTTTTCTGATCTCAATTGCCCTTTTCCAGGTACCCTTTTCATCTATCACCACTCCCAGATAGGGATATGTGGGAGTGTGGTCAATCCTGGAATTATTTATGTAGATACCATTTCCCTTACTCAGTTTCTTGCCAGATGTCATAATATAGGTCTTTTCAATGTTAATTTTTAAGTCCACGTTTGACATGAAGGCATTGTAGCGATTTAAGGAGCGCTGCAGTTCCTGAGGGGTACGAGCGAGAATAACAGCGTCATCCGCATATAGGAGAGCGGGGATTGGACGATGTTTTACAAAGAGAAGGTCCTGGCTCCCTTCCAGCATCGCTAATACGAGGCCGTTTGTGTATAATGTAAAAAGGAAAGGAGCCAGGACACAGCCCTGTCTAACTCCCCGCTCCACCTTAAAAGATGCTGATAGCTGGCCCCCCAGTCCGTATCTCACTCTGGCACTTGCATTTAAGTAAATTTCTCTTAGATAGTTGACAAGAAGGGGGTCGATCCCCATTTGCATCAAGATGTCCCATAGTTTTGCGTGGCATACGCAGTCGAACGCCGCGGTCAGATCTACGTACGCCATGTGGAGTCTACCACCCTTCGTGTCAACATATTTACTTCTGAGCAATGAAAGGTTTAGGACCTGCTCAACTGTGCCAAAACCACCTCTAAAACCGTACTGGAGGTCGGATATAACGTTGTTCTCCTCCGTCCAGCACTGCAAGCGGTCGAGCAAAATTCGGCCCACCACCTTGCCCAGCGAATCTAACAGGGAGATGGGACGGTAGCACGTTGGACTATTGCGGTCTCCCTTTTTAAAGATCGGGACCAGGATAGATTCCGACCAGGAATCCAGGAGACCCACCATACCAGTAGCTTCCAGTACCCTCAATAACAACGGAGCCCCTAGCTCCATATTGAATTTGTAAAAGTCCACAGGCACCCCATCAGGACCTGGGGCCTTTCCGCCTTTGCTTGCACACAGGGCTAGCTCTACTTCGGCCAAAGTGAAATCCAAAACTGGAATGTTTGGAAATATACGTAAAATTCTAGATCTTGGAATAACTGGGTTTCCGGTTGAATCCACCATTAAGGCAAACATCTGCAAAAAATAGTTCATCCAATCAGTTTCAATGATCGCGACATCGATTTTATTGCACTCTCTAGGGCCCGACAGGAATGTTGAGTTAATGACTTCTCAAAAAGCAGTACTATTTTTGGTGTCGCAGGCTCTGTGTAAAGCGGCCCAATGTTCCGCCCTTAAATCCATCTTCCTTTGACGGAGCGATGAATTATAGATTTTCCTTAGTTGGGAAACCTCAGCCTTATCCCTAAGTTCTCTTTTGAGGGCTGTTTTCAGGACAGAATACGCTTTAGAGCAGAATGAATTAAACCAACCGGACTTAGAGTTCTTTTTATCTTTAGATGTAATGGTTAAGGACTCTTTTACACAGTTGGTTATGGTTTTAAAATTGTCTACGATCTCCTGCGGAGATGAATTTTCCACCAGACAGGTGTTAACTGCTGTTAAAGTGGTACTAACTACCTTCTTGGTTAGTTTGTTGGGGTCAGAACGAGCCCACTTAATTGCATAGCTGTTTAATCTATTCATTCTCAGATGACATTCCTGGTACAGGGTCATTGGCTTTTGAGAGCCTTCAGCCAGTTGCATCGTGGTGGAATTAGGGAAGTGGTCACTGTATGCACAATCGTGCGTAGAGAAGTTTTTAATCAGGTTAGAGGCACCAAGAGCCATAAAAATAAAATCAATGCAGCTAGAGGCTCCTCTACCGTTAAACGTTGGACTAAAAGTAACAGGAGGAACTAGTAGTTCGTTTGCAAAAGCCAATTGGAGGAGGGGGATTAGCTCGTTCATACATTCCCCTTTGATGGTATGAGAAAGAATGAGTGATGTTATTTTCTTGTGGGTCTAAAAGACCACACGTGATGGTGTTATTTCTCTCACACAGTGAAAGATTGAAATCACCACCCCATATAATTATGGTTTTTTTTTCGTGGGATTTATTTTTGTAGTTCAGAAGGAGATCCTGTATTTCCTTTAAAATCTCCACTGCTTTGGGTTCCTGTAGGTTATTGTAAAAATTAACGATCACTATGTGTGTTAATTTATTTACAGTGACTAAAAGTATCTGGTAGTTTTCCCGATTTTTTAAGGATGTTATTTCTTTGGCCTTCATTATTTTGAGATGTAGATTGTCAATCCCCCTTTAGCTCGCCCTGAAGGTGAAATAAATGCCGGAGAGAAGAAGGTCTTATATCCATTTAAATGGTTTGGGGATATCGCCCATGTCTCTTGTAAACAAAGGATGTTGTAACATCGCACAAATGTTAGCCATCCTTCGTTATTAATCTTAGAATGGAGACCGGCGATATTCCAAAACATTATGCTAGTCAATGGTTCTCTTACATTGATGACATCAGCGTGCAGGGATGAGTTTAGGGATCCTCCTGCTCTGGCTGGGCTGCTGACTATGGAGGTAGCCTCATTAAGCTTTATGATATGAGGTTTTGGTTGGACTCCCTTCTGGTCATGGTTTGGTGTAATAATTTCCTCGACCTGGTCTTCGATGGGCAAGACGATATTGGAAGACTGAGTCGGGGGTTTTACCAGGAGTGAGGAAACTATGGGTAAGTAACAGCCTACAGTTAAGTGGTCAATAGCTCTTTCACACTCCAGGTTAGAAGGTCCTAGCAACAAAATTGGTTGTCAGTCTACCTCCTCTAATACTGACAGAAGTTCGAACCTATTTTGTGTTACAATGGATCCATTTGGTTTCTTAATGGGATTAAAAGCCGGTCTATAAAAGAAACCAAGCGGAACAGACTGGATTGCTGTAGGGGTTAAGGATGTTTCCTCCTTGTCAGCTAGTAATGATCGAACCAGTTTCGGAGAACTAAAATTAATGATCATGCAATCGCCCTGAGTTGTTTTTTGTGATATGCCTACCCAGCCTACTCTGCGCACCATAAGAATTTGGTTTGTGTTCCTGGGATGGAAGTGTTTATATTTCGTTAACCAGTCCACCACTTTGTTTCTAAGGGACAGCCAGGACTCTGTCACTACTTGCTTTAAAGGCGGAACACCTATCAGGGACAGAACATAAGGGCAGGAAGCAGGCGGTACATTTAAAATATCAGTGTTTCGTTTAGTCATACTACTAACGGGGGTAGATTTTACCATTTTTTGATCGCGATTACTCATGATTTTCTCCCTGCTAACTACCCTCAATGTTGTGCCTTCGTCCGGGACAGATTGATTCACTTGTGGGAGTACCTTAAGGATACCTGGCCGGGCCTCTTTCCTTGAATGGTTGGGATAATCCCTGGCCGAGGTTTCAGTTGAAGTATCACTGAGGGTTATATTGGGAGTTTCTAATCTAACTCTGATTGCATTAACATCCCCTTTCAATTGTGCCAGCTTGTTCTCTATGCGACCAAATTTTTCTTCGAAGATAGAAGAGTAGTCATCTCACCAATTTTTTGCTCTAAGATGTTGTTAATGAGGCCTTCCATTTGTTTCTCTAGATTTAGTGAGATTACTCCCAGTTTCTCATTAGGAGCAGCTACCTTAACTGTAGGATTAATTTGTGTTTCTATTGGTTGTATTTCTATCATACTTCTCCCAGTCCTAGTTGTCACCTTTCCCTCTTTGGCCAGCTTACCTCCCTTCTGTTTCAAGCCCACTACACGACCTTTTATTTTATTAGTTTGCCCTCGGGTCTGGGGGCCTTTCGAATTTACGATGGTAGGGGAAGGCCTCCTATCCTGTATGTCAGGTGATTTTAAGGAGGTGTCCGTATCCGGGGAGGAAAATATTAGGGAGGGTGTGTTATGTAATTGAGTGGGACTATTGAATTCCTCCTCTATAGGAGTGGAGGGTTGTGATGGATCAAGAGAAAGTCTGCGCTCTGCTAGATGTATCTCTTGATTGATTAGGGATTCTGCTCTTAGCAAGTATGCATCTAAGGTGCCAGCGGTACTCTTACATTTATCCATCTCAAACAGATCTCTATGGACAATTTAACAAAAAACAAATCATATAATAGATATATTTATAATGTAAAATATGAATGATAACTCAGATCCCAGTAGTAGCACAATGTGGCAGGTAACCAGTGATTAAAAAGTCTTTAGGTAAGTAGGGAGTTTTTGGAAACCTCTTGTGAGTCCACCTCAAGGAGTATTCTTACCGCGGTTCTTAGGGTCGCAGCTGGTAAGAAGCCGCCAGGGGTCCGGGCCCTGCCCTGCCTCGGTCGGCCCCGGACGGCCACAGACGGCCCGCCCTTTGCCCGGGCTTAGCCCGGCATTGCCCGCGCACGTCCCGCGGAGCGTGGTTCTGGTCTCTTTTTCAAGGGCTCCGCGGAATGGGCGTTTGCGGCTTCCTGCCGCAGGGGCTGCTGGGGGATGAAGTCCCCCCCTCTCCGCGGCCGTGCTGAGATGAAGGTAGGCTGCGGCGTCGGGGGGAGACAGGCAGCGAAGGTCCCGGAGCGGTCCCGCAGGTAGGATGTCCAAAATGCCCCCAAACTGGAAGTCAGAGCACCCATATCATTTAATTGAAGAGTTTTTGCTCCTTCTTCTTTTTATCAACGTTTAGCTTGATCAATCTAGTTTTAAAAAGCAATATGCACTTTAAATTAAAATTTCCATGGATGTGTGACATGCCTTTATTGTATAATAGCCTTCCTTCTTTTTAAAATCAAAAATCTTTGATTATTTATATAATGCTTTTTTATATATCTTTTTAATCCTCATAAATGTTGCGAGTTTTTACTCTAATTCTTCTGATGTATTTTCGTAAATGAATGCAGTAAATTCTGTACTTTCTTGGTCATGTTGACCGAAATAAAGTTACTTTGACTTGACTTGACTTGATAATTCAAATAGTGCATGGTTAATACCTTGGTGATTGCATGAGTGCAGCAGTACTGCCTTAATGATTACTGCAGTGAATATGTAGTGCCTACATCATTTGAAGACTGCATGAGTGGTACTTGGGATCATTTATACGTGCATGAGTACTAGCTGAATGATAACATAAGCACAAGAGTAGTGCCTGCGTGATTGAAAGAGTGGAAAGATAGTGGCTGGCTGAATGAAGCACTGTATACCTAATGCATTGGTGATTGCATGAGTACAGGGGTGAAGCCTGGGGGATTAAAGGAGTACATAGGTAATGTCTGTATAACTGCATGACTACAGGGGTAATATCTGGGGATTTACATGACTACATAGGAAGTGACTGGGTCGTTTTATACATTCATTCTACTTCTTGGGTGATTGTTAGACTACTGAGGTAGTGCCTGAGTGAATAAAGGAGTGCAAAGGTGGTGCCTGGGTGATTTCTTAACAGCATGACTACTGGCTGAGTGATTACATAAGTATAAAGGGTAGTGCCTCCATGAGGGAAGTAGTACAATGGTAGTGGCTGGGTGATTATATAAGTGCATCATTAAAGCCTACATAATTGAAAGAGTGCATGGGTAATAACTTGGTGATTTTCATAATTGCATAGGTAGTGCCTGGGTGATTGCATGAGTGCTTCAGTGATGCTTGAGTGATTACAGCAGTGAGTATGTAGTACCAGGATCATTAAAATACTGCATGGGTAGTACTTGGGTGTTTTTATTACTGCGAGTGTTGGGTCTAGCAAAATATAAAGCAGCAGACTATTACATCACTCAACTACAAATCTCTCCATATTATTAGAAGCATGCATAAATATGTCTCTATGTTTTCAATCCAACATCATATCTAAAATAAATATGCATACAATATTTTATAAGTCCATGAGTACTGCCTGGGTGATTACAGAAGTACTAAGGTACTACCTGAGTAATTACATGAGTACACACATAGTGCCTGGGTGATTTTATATGTGCATTGGTACGTTTTGTGTGATTGCAGGACCACAGAGTTAGTACCTGAGTGAATAAAGGAGTGCAAACATACTGCCTGGGTGAATTCTTATCAACATATGTACAGGCCGCATGATTTCATAACTGCAGCGATACTACATAACTAGTGCCTGGGTGACTGCATGACTGGAGGGGTAATATTTGGGGGATTACTGGAATACATAGAAAGTGAACTGGTAATTTTATAAGTCCATGAGTACTGCCTGAGTGATTACTAAAGTACTAAGGTACTACCTGAGAGATTACATGGGTGCACAGTTAGTGCCTAGGTGATTCTTAAGTACATGAGTACTGGCTGAATGATTCTATAAGTACAAGAGTAGTACCAGCATTATTTTATTTATTTTTTATTTTTATTCTCCTATATCAATAAGAAACAAAACATAGAGATGGGAAAAGAAATCATCAACACAAAAGATACGATCAATATTGTGTGTGGAGTTATAATAATGGACACTGAATATTGCTCAAGAAAAAACATACATTCCCATCGACAGTGACAGTCCAGTAAATACACAAGGCAGGACCTTCTAGAATACCAATCTCAAACAGAGGGTGTGAAAACATTTCTCGCGGGCCAGGTGCAGACCCGGCATGGGACAGTGTAAGGGCTCCTCCTTCTGTATCAAGATCTAGCTTGTAGTATTTTAACTATGGGACCACATTTTTTTTTGGCAGCTCCTCGCCTTATAAACCACTTTCTCTGCCGACATGTAGAGATCCATATTGTAGGGAGGTGATGTGCACCCCAGTATTTGGCTATATCCCTTTTAGTCACCACTAACCCAAGGTTGGCCAGTAGGAGCCCATGTCGTGGCAGGTCAATAAATTTGGGAATTCCTAGGAGTAAGAATTTCACGTCCATCCCCATGTTTACCCTGAGTATTTTGGTTAATTCCTCCATTATTGTGTGCTAGTAGGGCTGGATGTAGCTACATTCCCAGAGAGTGTGAATGTACGTGCCAGGCTCCGCCAGGCATCTAAGACATGCAGGGTTTTCCACCCTCCCCATCCTGTGTGGTCGTTCCCTATCATAGTAGACCCTATGAAGGATCTTGTATTGAATAAGGCGAAATCTTAATTTGATTGCTGCCTCTCGTGGGTGCATGAGGGCGGCTTTTTAGTCTATATCCTCGAGGGGCCCCGTGGTGAGTTCCCATTTTGCGCAAAGTGGGCCAAGATTGTCCGGCATCTTATTAATTTGCATTTTGTATATCAGAGATATCGCCTAATTCGGGATGAAGGAGTCTGCCCTCAAGGGGGGCATATTCCGGCAGCATCACGTCATCTAATCCCTCTGCCTGCCAGGCATGCCGAAGTCTAAGATAAGCGTAGGCTTGGGAATTATGAAGTTGGTATTTGGATTAAAGGAAAGAGAAGGAAGCCAGAGAGCCTCTCTCCAGGAGGTCGCCAATCTTCGAAATGCCAATAAGGTCCCATTTCTTAAAGCCCCTCAACTTCTTGATCTCAGACAGAATAGCCCCCTCCCACAAGGGGGTCTCCCACATAGGTTTTCCCTCCCATCTCATCAATTTTTCTGCAGATGTCCAGGCCTTCACTACCAGTTCAAGGAAGTGAGCTGCTACACGTTGGACGTCGATGGAGGAGGACGCAGATTAAGAAAATAATTGGATGGAACACAGCCCGGAACAATAGAAGGTTGGATTTCTGCTGGCAGAGAAAAAATAAGAATATAAGATTAAAGGAAAAGAAAAAGATTTTAAGGTTCCTTATCCTACGCAGGACAAATCTTCTAAACAACGGACACAAGTGAACTACAGATGTTATGGTTCTTATTAAATATTTCTAAGTTTGTTTTTATTGAAGAAATAAAAGATCAGAGAGGGGAAAATTAAGAAACAGAAAAATGGATATGGCAATAGTATACATCATGCAAATATGAAATATACAAAAAGAGAAATAAGCAATGCAAGTAAAATCTCATAAATAAGAAATATAGCAAGCATAATAAATTTCAGAACAGAATAAATAGATAAAAATAGCAAATGTATAATAAAATAACATTGAAGATTAAATATTGGGGAGAAAGGCATTGGGAGAATCAAGGCGGTTTACGTACTTCAACTGAGTCAGAGTCCAGGGAAGTAAGTAAGGGAGCAGATGAAGAAAGGTTTTTTACCAAAGGAAGCTAAATAAGGTCTCGTTTGATGGCCAGGGTGATGGGGGATATGTAATTAGTGTCTAAACGATGATGAAAACAAACTGCATTCCACCAAGAGCGGTATGAAACATTGGTGGCCTGCTTCCAGTTAGAGGTAATGGTGTTAAAAGCAACAGCTATCAGGAGATCAATGAGTAGGTAGTGATGATGAGATCGGGGAAGATCAGGGGAAAGGGAACTTAGGAAAATGTGTGAATCTGAAAATGGAAAATGTTTTGGATTTGAGTTCAAACTGAACTCCAAATCTGGAAAACAGGGGGACATTCAAACAACATGTGCTTTAAATCTGCAGAAGGGCAGGGACAAGACCAGCAAGTAGGAGAAGTGTCAGGTGAGAATTTTGACAAAGCATGTGGAGTAAATAAAATTATGTTATAAATAAAATAAAGAGTTTGGGTAGTATTTGCAGCTCTAGAGGTCTTATGAAGTTTAGCCCAGATCTTATCCCAGAAAGGAATCGGCCAATCTTGAGATAAATCGGATTCCCAGGCAAGCTCACGTTTAGCTTTTGATCTATCAGCAGTAAAACTAAAGGAATTATAAAAGGAAGACGCAGAAGGAGAGGATTCTATTATTGAGGAAAAGTGTCTGTGGGCTAGAGAACGTCACTGGAAAGTGGTAACGACTGAAAATAAAGAGTGAGAACAGGATACAATAGATTATATTGCGAGCGAGCGCTGGAGGGTAAAGAGAATTGAGATTGAAGGTCCGAAAAGGAAAGAGGAGAATCATGAGAAAGTAGTTGAGAGATCCAGCGTAGACCGCAAGAGTGCCAGGTCTTCCAGAAAAAGGTACGATTGCGAATTTTAAGCTGTGTATTATACCAGATAGGTTGCTCATGTGCCGAAAGACGGGAAGGATAAGATGAAGGCAAGAAAGGAAGGAGAAGTTTATGAGAATGAGAAATGATAGGATTGTGAAGACGAGTCAGATTGGACGTAAAAGATAAAAGTTCACGAAAATTGAAGGGAGAAATAAGAGAGGATTCTATAGACAACCAAATGGGAAGATGGAAAGGAAGATCGGATGAGAGCCAGCGAGTTGATTGTTTCAGAGAAAAAGCGCGGTGATAAGCTCGAAAATCAGGAAAACGGACCCCAGCTTGAGACTTATCTTTCTGTAAGGAGGCAAGAGCTATACGAGAACGTTTACCATTCCATAAGAATTTTAATAATATGGAGTCAACTCTTTTGAAATAAAAATCCGGAATGCGCATTGGAATCATAGATAAATTATAAAGAAGAATAGGTGAGAGCATAATTTTTATAGAACTCAGACGACCCCACCAGGACAAAAAGAGCGGATTCCAACGGGTGATGGACGCATCCAATTTCTTAGAGATATAATCAAAATTGATTTTAAGAGTATCAGATAAGAGAGGTGCAAACCAAACACCTAGATATTTTATTTTAGTAGGTTGCCATGAAAAACCAGATTGGGAGAAAAGGTGTTTTTGGCACAGAGGATTCAAAGGGAGGATTTCACATTTATCAGCGTTTAGACGATAACCAGATACCGCAGAAAAGGAGGAAACTTGTTGAAGGAAAGAAGGAAGAGAAGAGAGAGGGTCGGAGCAGTAGAAAAGGATGTCATTAGCATAAACCGAGAGCTTTACCTGTCGAGAACCAAAGTGAAAGCCGGATATGTTATCATCTTGACGGATTTTAGTAAGAAAGGGTTCTAGAGCTAAAACAAATAATAAAGGGGATAATGGACATCCTTGTCGAACACCTCTTTGGAGGGTGAAATAATCTGAGGTCATAACATTAACAAAAGTGGATGCTTGACGGCCGGAGTAGAGTAAAGAGATAATAGAAATGAACTTGGGAGGGAAACCAGCCCATAGAAGGGCCTGGAACATAAAGTCCCAGTCAATCCTGTTTAAAATGTTTAACTCGGAATAATGATGAAAAAAAGAAGTAATCAAATGGGGAAAAAAAATAATTTAAATAAAAAATGAAAAAGTAAATAGATTGTGTCATTGTAATGTATTTATGCCCTTGATAATCAAAGGTTGTACCCTGAAAAAATAGTTTAAAGGTCACAAGGGAGTTCTTTTTCTATTATATTTGTTGGTCTCCCCTCTTCTCCCTGACCTAAAAGTAAACCTTAGAGGGGGTCCCAGAAACGTTACCAGGCCTTCACTACCCGCTGCGTTGCCGGAAGAAGTTGCGACTTTCCTGCTCTCTCGTATAAATAATGCAGCATGGATTGTTAATGGAACTGGAGTCTTGCCAGCCTATACGTTGGGTGATCCCCTGGTATGTGGTTCCATTCATTAATAATGATGAGGTGAGCCACCCTATCGTAAGCCCTTATGTCCGGTACGGCCAATCCTCTGTTATAGGGTTTGCGTTGCAGGGTCTGCAGTGCTATCCGAGGATGAGCACCGTCCCATAAAAGGAGGTGTAACTCACTGTTAATGAGAGTAAAAATAGTGTCAGGTATTTTGTAATATGTGTTCTGGAGAACGTAAAGAAGCATTACCATTTTATACATTATGGCTCGTCCCATAATCGTCAGAGGAAGCTTTCTCCAGGGTTTGCCATATGCCTGAAAATTGAGCAACACTCGTCGTATATTGCGATCTAGGCGAAGCACAGGGTCGGTGGTGATTTAGAGTCCTAGATAAAGAAATCCCTCTGTGACCAGCCGCAAGCAGCTGAGATAAGTTTCCACTTAGAGGATAGAGGGTGGACTTGGTCCAATTATTCTTATAGCCAGCATAGCTTCCATATTCCTCAAAGATGTGAAAAAGTGTTTCAGTGGGATGTGTGACGTAGAGCAGAAAATCGTCCACATACAGCGAAATGCGCTCTTCCTCTAGGGAATCCGAACTGGAAAGGAAGCCACCCAAGCCGGGTCGGGTATGAACCACACACGCCAGGGGCTCCAGTATGAGGGCGAACAGTAAAGGGGATAGAGGGCATCCCTGTCTACTGCCCCTCTGTATCAGCCAACTATCCGAGAGAGTGCCGCTGACCCAGACTCGTGCCTCGGGCTTATTATATAACAACGCCAGCCATGCTAGGAAAACTGGGCTGAAGCCCATTGCTTCCAGAGTTCGCCACATAAAGGGGCAGTGAATCGTGTCAAGCTCTTTCTCCGCATCAAGCAAGAGAAGCAAATAGGGACCATTGGGCTACGTACTGTGTCCATCCAGTTGCCTATACGGCACAAATTGAAATGTGTAGCACGCTCAGGCATAAAACCAGACTGGTCCTTGTGCACCAGCGGAAGAATGATGTTCAGCAGAATCGTAGCCAGGATATTTGTTTCGAGATTAAGAAGGTATATGGGGTGATAGGACCCACAGTCTTCTGGTGGTTTCCCTTCCTTGTAGATAACCACCACTGTGGCCAGACGAAGACTGGTGGGAGACACCCCTGTTCCTTTGATTCCAGGAACATCTTAAGGATATGAGGTGCCAACAGTGCACTGTTCATTTTGAAAAATTCACCTTGCAGACCATTAGGGCTCGGAGTTTTACCTGCCTTCTGTCTACAAAAGCTTTGGTTACCTCCACCTCTGTCAGGTCTCCTTCAAGACTGTCTCGTTCATCGGGTGTAAGGCTGGGCAGATCAACACCATGGAGATACTGGCATATCTGAGAGTCTCCTGTCTGTGTGTGGACTTCGTAAAGAGTCTTGCAATATTGCTCAAAAGCTCCCGCAATATTTTCCTGAGTGGTATGGACAATCTCTTGTTCTTTTATAGACATTACCCATCGTGACTCAAGTTCCTTCCGCCTGAGCCACGCTAACAGCTTCCCCGCCCTATCTCCGGTTTCGTAAAGTCTATGCTGGGTTGCTAGCTGGTGTGATTTCACCTGATCAGTTACAAGCGGTAGACACTCCCGCCTAGTTTTCTCAAGCCGACAAATATCTTGTTCCTTCATTGAGGCCAAATTGGCTCCCTCAAGATCCAGGAGTGTACGTTCTAACAACTGAAGTTCCTGGGTTGCACACTACTTTCTGTGGGCCAGTATATTTTGCGCCCTGTCACGCAACACCGCCATATAGGCCTCCCACAAGTTGACTGCCGATGAGACAGAACCTTCGTTTTCAGTGAAATATAGCTGGGAGTCAACACAGAGCTCCTCAGCAACTGTCACATCTCCCAAATCCCATGCATTGAGCCTCCATTTTGGTGTTCAATGACCGCCTCCACCACCCACTTTCATGAGTAGGGGATAATGGTCTGATATGCCCCTAGCCAGATAATCAATCTAATCCACCTGCTGGCCCTCCCCCGCCGGGGTGAGAAGATAGTCTAAGCGGGATAACACCCTGTGGGCACCGGAAAAATAAGAATACGCCCGCAGATGCGGATGATGGCGCCGCCACAGGTCAGAAAGCCCTATTGATTCCAAGAACCAGGCCAAAGGCGTAACATCGGGAGCGTCTCATCGAGATAAGGAGTAGTCCAGCAAGGGATTCAATGTGTCATTGAAGTCTTCACCAAGAATATGTATGGCGGGGTCAGAGTGTAAGAGGAGCGCAGTCAATTTGTCTAATGTGCGTTGCTGTAGCCAAGGAGGTGCATAGACACTAGCGTAGAGGTGTGTCTTGCTTTTCCACTCACCGCTGACTGCCACATATGTCCCTTCAGGGTCTACCCATGTTTGCATGACAGAAAAGGGAGGGGATTTCCTAATAAGGATCACCTCCCATCAGATCCCCTGGTAAATCCTGTATGCGCCAAAGTGGTGTAACACCACTGACCCAGAAAAGAACACGTCGATCCCATAAGGTGTGTCTCCTGAAGGATTATTATATCAGGCCTATGTCTTTTAAGATATCATTCTACTAACCCCCACTTCACCTTGTTACCCAAACCATTGACATTCCATGTCATTACTGCATATTCATCGTCGGGCATAGTACTGCAACTGTGAAATCTACCTCAGTGTCCGCTCTCAGCAGAAATGCAACCCCTCTTCCATCCCTCTCACCCTCCACATCAGTGTGATCACATGCCTGTGTTAAACAATCTCCACTCCCATCGAATAACCTCCAAACATTACTCAAAACACCACAACAGTCCCCCCTCTCCACACTCTTGACGTTCTCCCCTTCCTCCCACTTGTCAACATGACAACTTTGGAGCAGATCGTCCGCTAAGAGTTCTGTTACCCACCCGTCCCTCCCACCCAATTAACTACACAATACCAATACAATCACAACACACTCCCTTCCCAGCTCAAATCTAAACTAATGGATAAGCACTGGAGCTCAGGGAAGTCTTACCGCCCGGCAGCGGCCAGCGGGCCCCGCCTTTCAAACCTCTTTGCCCACCACAGAAGGCTGCCCAGTCTGCTTTCCGGGAACTTGAAGATATTGGTCCGTCTCTTCTATGCGCAGGATACTATTAAGTAGGGGGCGGGAACTGGGCATTTCGTCAGAGTCTTCATGTTCAGACAAGTCGGTTTGGCCCGTATCATGCGGCCTGTTTGGGGGATCAGCTGATCTTGAGCAAGGCACCTCTTCCCCAGAGTCTTATAGGAGTTTATTTGTGCCTCCAGACCACAAAGCTCTACCCGGTGTATCATCCGCTCAGTTCCTTGGCCTCAAGCCTCACCTTCATCGTTTTTCTTTAGTTCTGTCCTGGGACTGGGCCTCTCGTTTGATCGGAGAGTTGTTGGAACTCTGTGGTGTTGGCTGTCATATTTGTGGCCGTTCCTCCACCCAGGACCAAGCCTCTTCCGGAGTGTGGAAGAACAACGTAGAGTTTTGGAAGATGACCTTCAGTTTGGCTGGAAACAACAGCATTTATTGGATCCCCATACCATGCAGCTTAATCTTCATTTGATCAAAGGTCCGCCTCTGTTTTTGTTTTTCGCAAGAGTAGTCAGGAAAGACCATCACCTTTGTGTTCTGGTAGCGGATCTCTCCCTTTTTCTGGATTTCTCTCAGTATTAAGTATCTATCAAGAAAGTTCAGAAAGTGCGCTATCAGGGGTCATGGAGGGGCCCCCGGTGGAGGAGCAAAGCTGGGCATCCTATGCGCCCGTTCTAGAACGAAACAAGTCGAGAACCGTGCCTGAGGCAACACCTCTTTCAGGAACTTCAGAAGAAACTGTTCTGGGTTACCCCCCTCAACTTTTTCAGGAAAGCCAACGAATCAAAGATTATTCCTCCTGGCGCTGTTTTCCGCATCATTGACTCTCCAGGCAGCCTCCGCCACAGATGACAGTAGTCCTGCAACATCCTTGCGTGTGACTTGGGAAGTATCTTCCAGCTCCAAGATGCAGTGCTCGGTTTCCGTCACCCGTTCCGAGACTTTGCGGAGATCCTGACGCAACAACATCACCTCGGAGTGAACCTCTGCTATCCTCCCCTTCAGACTCTCCCTGGACTTGCGGATAGCCTGCAGGATACATGCTCTATCCGGCAGAGAGACTTGTCCACCCTCCGCACCCTGCACAGGTTGCAGCGCCTTGACATAGCAATCCAATTTGCCCTGTAGGGATGGACGGGGTTCATTATCGTTGTCTTTGCCTTTCGTCATGATGAGAAGGCACGGAGGAGGGGGTAGTCCAACCAACCTCAGCAGGGGCCACTATGCAGACTGCCAAGCAACAGTTGCTGCGTCAGCCGGGTCCGGGGACAAGCAGTGGTGGCTTGAACCTCAGATAGGCTGCCGTGAATAAACTCGGGGCTATGTGGGGGTCCGCCGACACTTCACCAGGTCACTCAATGCAGCACTGTGTCCCCCCTTATAGCGCTATCTCGCGACACAAGTGAGAGCACCTCAGGCAGGGGGAGCAAACACCCTCAGTAGTTCAGGACGGCCGGTTCAAGGGTGCAGAATCTGTCCAGGGGGCCACAGGGGTACTAGGGTACCACAGCACATACCATGAAGAGGGGGCAGGAGTAGTAGCTGTCTCCCGCAAGATTCCAACACGCAGTGTACAGGGCCTAAGACAAAGGTGCCACTCACGGATAGTGCTGTCTCCCAGTTCCAGAGCACTGCGAGTAGGGCAGATTTCCGACCTCTTTTTGGGGCCCAACCAGGATGACTGACCCTCAGGGGAAGGCACGTCCACTGATGCGCCTGGCTAGTCCCCTAGGATATCATCAATGCCCCTACGTAGCCCTACGGGGATGTCTGCAGCGTTATGAGAGTGGCTGACCCCAGGGGTCAGCGAAGGCGCACGCGGAACGTCACCATGCATCAAGTCCAGGGAAGCAGCCCAATCGTGCAGGATTCAAGGCTCAAGCAATACCCCTCCTAACATTACACACCCCCTCGGTGTCCTCTGTGCCGCACACTGATAGGAGCTCCCAGGCCAGTCACTGGTGCACACAGCAGCGCCGTGTACTTTCTTCAGGGGGCGCTCCATCCGCACAGCGTTCTCTCGGGCCAGGCTTAGATCAATATGCTAGCACCGCCATTTAGGAGGCAGCTGCGCTCCGGCCCCAGGTGTCCAAAATCTGCTCTGTATGTGCCTAGCTGCAAAGAAGGAGAAACTTTCTTTATCTTGGGGAGTCTAACCAACCCAAGAGTGGCTGATCTTAAATTTCACATTGGTATATAGCAGGGAAACAAAGACTTTGTGTCCTCTGTTCCTCCGTCAAAGAGAGCTTTGTGAACCAGGCAGAGTGATTTAAACTCAATACACCTCCGTACCAGGAACCAGTGGAGTTGTTTGAACGTGCAAGAAGTAGGATGATGTTTAGGTAGATTAAAAAGCACTCTGGCTGCCGTGTTTTGAATCGATTGTAGTTTAGCCAGTTGAGTGACCCCTGCTCTTAAATACAGTGCATTGCCGTAGTCTATTCGAGAGAGAATTGTGGCAATTATCACTGTTTTCCTCAAAGGGAGGAGGATAAATGGGAGGATCTTTCTGAGCCGTTTTAGCATAAAGAAGCAAGAGGATGACAAGAGGATGACAATTGATTATTCTGAGTCACCCAGTCAAGTTCTTTATCAAACATAAAGCCAAGATTTCTGGCTTTGGTGACTGGTACTAGGCAGCCCCCGGCTGCATTTGGCCACCAGTTCTGGTTCCAGATCGAGGTTTGTTCTTGTGGTGTGAGAAAGGGTGTGAGAAAGAGGAACAATCGTTGGGCTCACATGAAAAAGCTGACCACACGAGAAAGCTGGGGATGCGATCCAGGGTCCCTCGCTGAGAGAAGCTGCTTAAGTTTTCAGGCCACAGAGGCTTAGAGCCTGCTGCGTTCGAACTCTGGTCAATTTAACAAAGGCCTGCAGATTGAGGCGGCAGAGCCTGATTAGGGTCTCATACCTCAGGTGTGGGCAGAGTAGGCCTGGGGTACTATATAATAATTCCCTCCTCTTGTTCAATCTTGAACAAAATTCTTACAGCAATCTTTTCAGGCCCTCCTCCTAGTAGGTGTATCCCAGGGGTGTCATTCATTGGAACATTGGCTCTCCTCTATCTTCCTTAACGCCATATAGACTCTTTCAGGCCTGTCAATGTGGACATGCTGTTTTCTGTGTCGGTAGGCCGGTGTGTGCAATTATAACGTTCTGCCCTGTCAACTGTCCCCCTGCCCTATCTTTATCAATGGATATGTATGTATTCAATTTGGTACAAAATCTCTGTGTCATTTAAGCAATATCTCAGGTATAGCACTGTGATCATAATACACTATATAGAGCGTAGTCATTATAATGGCAGTAATGGGGGTCAATACTGCTAGTAGCACCCATGGTCATTTTTTCTCATTTTTCTGAAAGTCTTGAGGCATTGTTCCAATCGTTGGTACGTGTGGTTAATGTGACTAGATGGAAGAATGTCTTATCTTCTGCTGTACTTTTACTCATTCCACAATTTTGCTGAGGAATAATGCAGAGCCTCAGTGATCATATCTGTAAACAGAAAAAGTAACTGTTGGTGCCTGTCTTCAAATAATTTTAGAGGTTACAAACACTTCTATTACTTAGGCACTTTTAATATGAAGAAAACAAAGTGATGAAGAAGGTAAAGATGTCTCATTGTCAGAACTTGTAGACTGAGGGGTTGGGGCATTGATGTTCCAGACGTCTTTAGTTGATGTATCGTTGGGGTCCACTCGCGGATGTGTTTTTTTTTTTTCTTCAGTGCCAGGTACCGCGGAGTAGATCGTATCACCATCCCTTGACTCCTCACAGTTGCCGATACTCCCACAGCAGGCCCCCGAGATGTCGGTCTCAATCGATAGAGTCTCACCACGTTATGTGTCTTCTCTAAGGGCCCAAGAGCAGCGTGTCGCTCAGCGGGAAAGCATTAGTGCAGAGGCCCAGCGTAATCAAAAACTCAGGAGAGCCCCTCTGTCCACCCTGCAAGCTTTGGCAGGGGTATTGCGCACTTTTTCCCACCAGGATACCAGCACTCTCAAGGCAATAGACTCCGCCGTCTATCTCTCCCACTGAGTGAGGGTAGACCAACAGGCTCACTCACTGTGAACCCAGAGTCAGTGCATCAGCAAACTGCAGGCCTTAGTGTGGTACTCACTTCAAAAGCACAGCATCAGATCAGAAGTAGGAGCTCTAGGGAAGAAACAGGGATCCCTCATAGGCATCAGGTGACGCCCCCAGAAGAAGCATCAGGTGGGGGTCTGTGCGAGTCCGAACTGCTGGTGGTATCAGGCGGTTTCACCAGGTGCCCCCGCACAGGCTGCTCCATGGTCCTCCGACAAACTTCCAAAGCCGCTGTTCAGCCAAATCACTGGGATGCCAGTAGAGCCCATTGCAGGTGCTTCACCTCCAGGGATTCAAAATCCCCTGCGCACAGGCTGCAATCTAGACAGGAATAGGCAGGGGCCCAAAAGGGCTCAACATTCAGTCCCAACGGATCATGGGATCATGGGGCTCTCTGCCCTTGCCCGTCCCCTACTGGATTCCTCAAATCTCCAAACAGCGGGTATTGCTGTCTGTCTCCCTCGCAGAGCAGTGCTGGATCTGCCGGCTCCACCCTCTGAGAAGCGCAGATACCGTACAGCCGAGGGACAAGCCCCACGCCGCAGCTTCCTCTCAGCAGTATTAGGTCCGTCAATCCAGGCAGCATCCTTGTAGTTAGTCCAAAGGGGGTTTTACAGTCTTGCCCCACCTCTGCGCTGTAAGCGGAGGCACGTTTGAACTCTGTAAACTCTTACAGCAATCTACCCCTCCCATGAGTCAGAGACACTGGGAGACCAAACTTGGCCGCGCTCTAAAGCCTAGACGGTGGGCTGACATATATTACCGGGCTCTCTACATCGCTAGCAATGTGGCCAGTGTTGAAATGGCAACTAGAGGTAACGCTTACTGGTACCTAACGCCCCTACATCTACACTGGGATAACCCTACCATAAACCGGACCGATCGCGACGATGCGGTGGCCAAAGCACCCTATTAATTACATCTGCTTGGGTATGCAGTTCCCAAAGAACCCTATTACATCTGCTTGGGTAGTGCCCCAAAATAACCTCCGACAGAATGCCTGAGCCCTGGGGGAGCACAGTTAGCGGCGAGGGTTAAAGCTTTCAGTGTCCTCAATCACCCTCGGATTCCAGTCAGACTTCCAACGGCGTCTCGCAGAGGCCTGCATACCACATGCAGCGCCACTCGCTGTCACGGACAATGAATTCCTAACTACCAGTCTGCCCCATCTCGCGCAGCCCGCTGCCATTCCCGGCGCGGGAAACAGACACTCACAAGATTACGTTGTACCACAGATTGCAGAATGTGAAATATGAACATCTTGTTCACGACGCAACTGCATTTCTGATTCTCCATGCCTAGTGCGTTTGTCACGACACTTCAAGTTAAATATTACCTCACTCAGCGTGCGTGTTTTACACTCTAGCAGGCCCGGACTGGCCGTTGCGGGCACCGGCGAATCCCCTGGTGCGCCGCAAGGGTGGGGCCGGTTTTGGGCCCCTGGGGGCCGTTTTTGTTACAGGGCCGTTTTTGCAGCTAGCTGCAAAATCGTCCCTGTAACAAAATCGGCCGAAAACCAGCCATGGCAAAGACGTCGGCGGCACCTCCAACCCCCTGGTGCGCCGCAAGGGTGGGGCCGGTTTTGGGCCCCTGGGGGCCGTTTTTGTTACAGGGCCGTTTTTGCAGCTAGCTGCAAAATCGTCCCTGTAACAAAATCGGCCGAAAACCAGCCATGGCAAAGACGTCGGCGGCACCTCCAACCCCCTGGTGCGCCGCAAGGGTGGGGCCGGTTTTGGGCCCCTGGGGGCCGTTTTTGTTACAGGGCCGTTTTTGCAGCTAGCTGCAAAATCGTCCCTGTAACAAAATCGGCCGAAAACCAGCCATGGCAAAGACGTATGGTATTTATTTTTATGACAAGGAAACAAGCATGTGACTTGGTCTTGGTATAGCATTATTGCACAGGGCTGCTACAGGGAGACCCTAGACTCTTTACCAAGGGGCAGATTCTCAAAGTTTGTTTGCTTGAATACATCAAAATAAAGCATTTAAAAATCTACATGCAAAACTTGGTACGTGGTCGGTTTAGATTTGCATGTAAAAACGGCACTTAAGAGTGCATCATTTCACCAACATTTTCAGTGATCTCTGCATTCTTGAGTGACAAACACTAAGGGCCTCATTTATGAAAAGTGATGCATCGCTGCGTGAAAACAGCGATGCGTCACTTTTCACTGCACCCTCCTTGCGACACCAATGATGCGTCATATTTACAGTATGACGCATCATGGCGCAAGGAGTTACAGATACGTCAGTATTTCTGACGTATCTGTATGGCGCAAAAGTGACGCATTGCTGGAGTGTGTCACAAAAGTGACGCAAATCCAGCAATGTGTCCTTTCACATGGGTCATGCCCCATGTGAAAGGGCCAGCGTCAGTCTCACGCCTGCTGTGAGGCAGGCGTAAGAAATTGACGCATTTGTGTACTAGAAGTGGCGCAGTGAAATCCTATAGATTTCACTGCGTCACTTCAATGACCCTTTCTTGCGTGAGAACGCCCATCCTGCATACATTATACCTGGACTAGGTATAATGTAGCGCAGGGGTTTACAAAGTGACGCATCTACCTAGATGAGTCACTTTGTAAATATGGTGCAACAAGGCACATTTTTTATGCTGCTGGTGTGTCACAAAAAGTGACGCACGGCCTCATAAATAAGGCCCAAAGAGGGGATGGGGTATGCATTCTCGGAGAGAGTTAGGGGTTGGAAAGAAAGGAAAGACAGAACCCTCGGAGTTATAACTTTGTGGATATTCGCAAAGGATGCCGGGCCACTCCAATTACGCAGTACTGGGGTTAGTGTGGGCAAGGGTGTAGCACACCCCCATATTATAATTGTGAGTGAGGAATAGAGACACATAACAATTGAAACACATTAGGTAAAGAAAAAAGAAATTCCGAACATTTACTAACTGGTAGCATGCCCTATTAGTATACTGTAAGGAATCTACACAGTTGAGTCTGGTGGCTGGGTGGACTCAGGCATCCACCCACAGCGTTAATTTGCGTTTCACCCCATGGTCGCAGGTTCTAGTGTCAGCGGGGCCACTCTTGCCTTTCATCATTCAAAAGTAGATAAATGACTGCCATTCAGCTGGATAACAACAAACATCGTCATTCAGTACCAGCATGCCCAGGGAGTGAAAACACAGTTTATCGCGGATGTTTAATATCCAGATGCTAGCTACACTTCCATTATGCATTTTTTAGGGCTCGCTTTTTACAATCATGGGTCACAGTGACCGTGCTCGCACGAGATAGGTACTTTATAATGAGGTTCTGTAGGGAAGTGATTACACACCACAGTTCTCTTGTAAGGGAAATGCTTTCCTTTTTTGTGCACCATAACAAATGCAAATGAAAACTCAGCAATTCAAAGAATCGGCGGTTACATTGTTGTATAAATTTAGAAACTTCATACTTAAACCACATTACTCTTTTTAAACAAGCATTTGCAATGCAATAGGTCTCGTATTATTAACGTTTGAGCTATTGGTGTTGCAATATTATTAGCAATGCCAATAGCTCAAACTTTAATAATGCGAGACCTATAGCATTGCAAATGCTTGTTCATTACTTCATGATATTATGTGTAGTAGAAGCAATTTGAAACATTGTGTACTCACAACCAGTAAATGCTATTCCTTTTTTATGTCTCCATCAATACATTCTTTACCTTATGACACATAGTCCTTGGAGTAGGTGTGTGCAGCACATTCAACAATTGAAACTTTGGTAGCAACAGGCCTTGCAATATTCGAACTAGTAGTGGTACATGCTGCATTTGTTGGCCAGCTGACCTAAGGAGGGAACTCAAAATGAAGGTAAGAACTGAAAAAGTATATTGGCATCCCTCTACAACACTTTAAAAAGAAATCCATTATCTCCAAAAGCAAAAGAAGAATTAAAATGTTGTACTATAGCTTGTCCCAACAGCAAGCACAGATGAAGAAACCTGTCACAGTAACACCTTTGGGAATCAAAATACTCATAGTTGTCAAAATGTGCCTGTCTGGCCCATCCTTTATACCTTGAAATCTAACTGCAAACACTCTTAAAGACTGGACATGTGTACTAAAAGGCATATTATACCCATCCACACTGTATCCCAAAAACAGTATAATATGGAGCACAGTTATTCAATGCACACTGTCCTCTGTATGTACATATACTTATATTCTTATTATTGAACCTCAATACATAAATATAATATACATTATTAATTCTTTGTAGTCCCTGGTAAATGCACTGCATTAGAATGCAATTAAACACATTCCACTGTACAATGTAATTTGTTTAAACAATATTCTCTTTAACTCTGAAGAACCTAGAAATTAAAAACATTCATATACATACACATTATTTCTTTTAGATACACATATAAAATAGTGCAACAGTAGTGGCTGAGTGATTATATAAGTGCATGATTAGTGCCTGCATGACTGAAAGAGTGTATGGTTAATACCTTGGTGATTGCATGATTGGATAGGGATGCCTGAGTGATTACAGCAGAGCATATGTAGTACCTGGATCCTTAAAAGACTGCATGGGTAGTACTTGGGTGGTTTTATTACTGCATAAGTGTTGGGCCTAGCAAAATATAAAGCAGCAGACTATTACATCACTCAACTACAAGTCTCTACATATTGTTATAAGCATACATACATATGTCTCTACGTTTTCAAATCATCATCATATCTAAAAGAAATATATATATGATATTTCTAGAATATACTGAAACATGTAATAGATCTGCCTGATTGATTGCATAACTCCATAGGTAGTGCCTGGGTGAAACTCCAACCCATTCTTTTATGGTATCGCATCTGGTCATCTTCGAAATTAGTTTTAACAGGGAACCTTTGAGCGATTGTATGTCTCTCGAAAATTCGCATAAAATACCGTGGCTGTTTTATGTTAAAAACGTTTTGTTTGACCTAGGTTTGATTAAATATTATCATAATGCCCCATTGATATTCGAGATTCCCAGGAAAATGTTTAAGAAACTGTGCCTAACACACATGGAGGAACTACGACTGGCCATGGAGTCATCAAAAAGTTCAGTTCAGCATATGTTATTAGTACAAACCACCCTGTCCATACAACCGTACCTAACCTTCAAATTAAATGGGTACGATAGGTTTGACCTTACTCGATTCAGAATAAACATATTCCATCGCCTGGTAACATTCCCAAAAATGAATGATTGGTCAAATACACTATCAGTTTGCCCCTGTGACAAAGCTTCTGCCCACTCCACACTCTATGTTGTTATATTTTGCAGATTTTACCACGAGCCAAGAAAGCTGTGGGTAAGGCCAATATTAAAGATCTTAGGAATGCGACAATGTCGCCCTGCCTTCTTGGCTCTCCAATTCCTAGAAATAAAATGCTTTGCAACTAATATGGCAAGATTTTTGAAATTGTCTTTAAAACATAGACCAAACTTGCAATAGGAGCATTGAAATAATCATGTCCTAACATATTTTTATATTACTGTACTTTTTAATCTAATTTGGGTATCACCCATTTTAGAGCTTGCACAAACATAGCTATGAACTGGTATGCTTTGAAATATGTACATATCTAATATGGCTCTTACCCCTTCTATTTTAACTCTTTTTATATGACTGCATATTTATAAGATGAACTTTTATGGTTTTCTTTTAAAAACTGAAAATCAAATAAAGAAATTTGATTCTGCATAAGTGTTGGGCCTAGCAAAATATAAAGCAGCAGACTATTGCATCACTCAACTACAAGCCTCTACATATTGTTAGAAGTATACATACATATGTCTCTACGTTTTCAAATCACCATCATATCTAAAAGAAATATATATACGATATTTCTAGAATATACTGAAACTTAGAAACTGAAACATCTAATAGATCTGCCTGATTGATTGTATAACTCCGTAGGTAGTGCCTGGGTTATTGCATGACTGCAGGGGTAATATCTGGGGATTACTGGAAGTGAGTGGGTGATTTTATAAGTCCATGAGTACTGCCTGGTTGATTACAGAAGATTTAAGCTATCACCTGAGTGATTACAAGAGTGCAAGCTTGGTGCCTGGGCTATTTTATAAGTGCATGGGTACTTCTTGGCTGATTACAGGAATACTGAGTTAGTACCTGAGTGAATAAAGGAGTGCAAACATACTGCCTGGGTGAACTCTTATTAACATATGTACAGCCTGCATGACTTCATGACTGCAGGGATAGTACATAACTAGTGCCTGGATGATTGTATGACTGGAGGGGTAATATCTGGGTGATTACTGGAATACATAGAAAGTGAATTGGGGATGTTATAAGTCCATGAGTACTGCCTGAGTGATTACTAAAGTATTAAGGTAGTACCTGAGTGATTGCATGGGTGCAAAGGTAGTGCCGAGGTGATTTTATAAGTACATGAGTACTGGCTGAATGATTCCATAATTACAAGAGAAGTACCTGCATTATTGAAAGATTGGAAAGATAGTGGCTACCTAATGCATTGGTGATTGCATGAGTACAAGGGTAACGTCTGGGGGATTAAAGAATTACATAGATAATGCCTGGGTGATTGCATTACTACAGGTGGAATATCTGAGGATTTACATGACTACATAGGAGGTGCCTGGGTGATTTAACAAGTGCATGGGTACTTCTTGGGTGATTGCACGACTACTGAGGTAGTGCCTGGTTGAATAAAGGAGTGCAAATTTAGTGCATGGTTGATTTCCAACAGCATGACTACTGGCCCAATGATTATATAAGTACAAGGGTAGTACCTCAGTGATTGAAACAGTGCACAGTAGTGGCTGGGTGATTATATAAGTGCATGAGTAGTGGCTACACGATTGAAAGAGTGCATAGGTAATGCATTGGTGGTTGTATGAGTGCCTAGGTAGTGCCTGGATGATTGCACGAGTGTAGCAGTAATGTATGAGGGATTACAGCAGTGCATTTGTAGTGCCTGGATAATTTGAAGACTGCAGGGGTTGTACTTGTGTGTTCTTATAACTGCATAAGTGTTGGGCCTACCAAAATCTAACGCAGCAGACAATTACATGACTGAACTACAAGTCTCTCCAGCATACATATGTCTCTACGTTTTCAAACCAACATCAAATCAAAAAGAAATATGTATACAATATTTTATAAGGGCCATGAGTACTGCCTGGGTGATTACAGAAGTACAAACGTAGTGCCTGGGTGATTTTATAAGTTCATGAGTACTGCCCGGGTGCAATGGTAGTTCCTAGGTGATTTTATAAGTACATGGGTACAGGCTTAATTATTACATAAGTACAAGTGTAGTGCCTGAGTGATTGAAAGAGTGGAAAGATAGTGGCTGTCTGAATGAACACTGTATACCTAATGCATTGATGATTGCATGAGTACAGGGTAACCGTCTGGGGGATTAAAGGAGTACATAAATAACACCTGATACATGTGGAATATCGGGGGATTTACTTGACTACATAGAAAGTGGCTGGATGATTTTTTAAGGGCGTGGGTACTTCTTGAGTGATTGCAGGACTACTGAGGTAGTGCCTGCGTGAATAGTGGAGTACAAAGGTAGTGCCTGGGTGATTTATTAACAGCATGGCTACTGGCTGAGTGATCACATAAGTACAAGGGTAGTTCCTCTGTGATTGAAATAGTGCAACAGTAGCGGCTGGGTGATTATATAAGTGCATGAGTAGTGGCTACATTATTGAAGGAGTGCATAGGTAATACCTTGGTGATTGCATGAGTGCATAGGTAGTGCCTGGATGATTGCATGAGTGTAGCAGTAATGCCTGAGCGATTACGGTAATGCATATGTAGTGCCTGGATCATTAGAAGACTGCATGAGTAGCACATGGGTGTTTTTATAACTGCATAAGTGTTGGGTCTACCAAAATATAAAGCAGCAGACTATTACATGAGTCAACTAAAAATCTCTCCATATTGTTAGAAGCATGCATATATGTCCCTACGTTTTCAAACCAACACCATATCTAAAAGAAATATGTATACAATATTTTATAAGTCCATGAGTACTGCCTGGGTGATTACGGAAGTACTAAGGTAGTTCCTGAGTAATTACAGTAGTACAAACAAAGTGCCTGGGTGATTTTATAAGTGCATGGGTGTTTCTTGTGTGATTGCAGGACTACAGAGTTAGTATCTGACTGCCTGGATGAATACTTATCAACATAGGTACAGCCTGCATGATTGCATTACTGCAGGCATAGTAGATAACTAGTGCCTGGGTGATGGCATTACTGCAGGGGTAATATCTGCGGGATTAATTAAGTACATAGAAACAGAATGAGTAATTATTAAGTCCATGAGTACTGCCCGGGTGATTAGAAAAGTACTAAAGTACCTCCTGAGTGATTACAAAAGTGCAAAGGTAGTGCCTGGGTGATTTTATACATGCATGAGTACTGGATGAGTGATTACATAAATAGACTCTTATAAAGTACAATAAAAAATAATTCCTCTTCCAACATATCTCAAACATCACTTTTCCAATACTACTGCTTCACCATTCTAGCATAAAACAGGTATATAGCATAGATAACAGCAAAGCAACACTTCACTTATTGTTCATAAAAGTCTCCCCATATTTCTAAATCCATGTATGCATATGTCTTCCTTTCCTACAAGCATTGTATATAAAAGTAAAAAACAGATAAATGTAAACATGTGTTTTATACATCTAGCATCTTCAAACACCTAACACATATCATAATATATGAGCAAGTCAACACATATCTCAGTGATAACACCATGCACAGCTCAGAACTTCACAGAGTACACTTCAATTTTCAGACACTGAAAATTATGCAGTATATATGAAATATAACTTTCCTCAACATCAAACTAATTACTCTGATAAATACCATCTCTACAAACATCTCAACACTCACTTTCAGGCTGCTGCTTAACTATTTTACAACTGCTTATAATTTTACACCCTACCCAAATACAAAGTAGGAACCCTTCAGATATCTATCGTAAAACTCTCACCATATTACTAAAAGCATACATGAATATGCCTGTACTATAACACTATCCAAACCTTAAACAAACTTTCAATTTCAAGCAAACATCAAAACCACACTTTTGTGCTGCATTTTCACCATTCTACTAGTAGTCGCAGTCTTTTGCCTACCACATAAAAAGCAACATCTCTATGTTATACATAGGGCTCCCGGTTTTCCGTTTCAACGGATTTTTACATATAAATACAGACGGAAAATAATTTTTCCTTTGTCTGTATTTACATGTAAATACGGGAAAATACTAGTAAATTTTACCGCGCTGCCGTGCTTTAGCCCAGAGTTGCCACGCTCCTGTTCCTTTTTCTTGCTGCCCCAGCCTTTCTATTGAATTAGTAATCTCCAGGGCTCCGCTGCTCGAGTGAGCTCTGCGCCAGCCCCGTCACCATTTCGCAAATTAAGTGTACTTCTGTGGCCTCAGGGGGCAGATTAATGATGGCCTCACAGCGTCCCAGGACACTACCCCTTGAATGCCTCTCCGGATAATGTCTGTCCCGCTGCAGCCTCGGACTCTGCCTCCGGCCCCCCACCCCGTATGAACCGGCAGCACCAGGGGGTTAGTATCGTTTTTTTGTTTGTTTAGAACAGCAATTAACGTTCATTGAAGTGACGGATTAGGAGAACTGCAGCTCAGGCATTGTACATTGTTTTGCGAGCTGTGATTTCCAATAGTCAAGATGATACATGTATTAGTTGTGTTAGTCTGGCACTTAAAATAACGCTTAGTTCACATCCTGCCTGTTTTGTTCATCATTACTACCTGATCATTAAAGTGCATGGCTATTAATGCTTCCTTAGACACCAGGCGTCCAGAGTTCGGGAAATGAACAGGGCTGCGTTGCCAAGGAAATACCAGATAGCAGGATTAAGAAAAGACAACTCCATGACCTTTAATTCACCAGAGTGAACTAATGATCCGATGTTTCTGAGGGGAGGTGCTGGTTAATAGCTTTTGTTCTGTTCGTTAAAAGTCCAGAGGCCTTGTTTGTTGATATACTGGCTGTGCAATACACCTGTAAACAGACACTTTATGTGTGGTATATCGTCTCTCCAAAAAGGGGCTTAAAAGCTCGAAATTACATCAGTAAATTGTAAGCAAATTTGAACGCTGGTTGCCACGGGCAGTACTTTTGTCTTTTTTAATATCAGACAATTTGCCAACAGAAGAAAGGAATGCATGGGCACCACCAGTCACAGGTGTTCGAAAGGCAAAGGGTAGCCATAGCCAGATGGTTGCAGTGCAAGCTTCAGTAACACAGACAAAACAAATGCAGCAGCACTTTTACTCTCAAACCCTACCAAAAATTACCTCTTTCATTTATCACATGGTAAATTATATTCACTGTTTGAAGCCATGTCTGAAGTGTTGTATAAATGAATGAATAGTTGGATGGTCAGTCGATCCATGGTGAATACACAGTTGACAAACCCTCAGCTCTTGTGTCCGTGTACAAGCAGTTGCACATGTGTTTTTTGGGACTGAAATAAATGTGGAAAAATACTAGCTATAGCGCCGGTCTTACTTGTGGCAAAAATAAATGTGGATAAATACAGAAAAAATACCCCAAAAATAAATATGGATAAATACAGACGGAAATGGCAAAAAAATAAATACCATAAAACCGGGAGCCCTAGTTATACATCATGCACCTTCAAATGTATAAGACAATGAAAATACATACACAAGTAGAAATATACTTGACACAGAAGTCCAAGCACACCCTAAAACTTGACAGACTCCTCTTCCAAATTTTAAGCAATAGCTAAAATGATGCGGTTTACTAAAAATGTGCATATCCACCTACTAAAGCAAACTACCATATTCACTAATCCATCTTCCAACATACCCATATTACTATACAGAATCTATTTTAAACAACATTTAACTACAATAAAACAAACTACAATACACAACTGTAAATGTAGTAAAATAAACCGAATACATAATACACCTCACAAATTCATAACTCACCTTCCAAAAAGATTTGAAGAATTTAAAATATCATATGATTTTCCTATGCACTCAATCAATGTAATGCACCAACGTAAAACCAGTAATGGCAAAGTTTCCCTCTATTTTTCCACACAAATACATGCAAGTAACAAATCACATTACTTCCTACATTATTTAAAAATATAAAACACATTTTTATGGTTAGACATAATAACCCTTCCCAACTGACTTCTAAAAGGGCCCAAACTGGTTCTGGAATTTTCTGGAGTTGTGACTCCACTGTGCACAACCGCGATGGAGCTGCGAATCCATACAGAAGCTCAAAAATATATTACACGTAAAAATACCACTATTTTTTAAGAACACACAAATTCTAAAGATACGACTGATTTGAGAAATCTTACTTTAAAAAGATTTCACTTATATATAAATTACAATTTCATATTTTAAGTCCACAGTTAAGTTTCCCCCCTTCCCCCATTCGGCTTAATGCCAATTTCCATAGTAACAGTTCATGGAGCAGTCAACTAAACTGACAGTTCACAAGTTCAGTATATTTCCAAGTTCACCACACAATGTTACAAATGCAAACAGCAGGTGTGGTTGACATTTCCAAAATATGAGCTCATCCTAACTACTGTACCTTTTAAAGGAAAGTAAAATGTATACTATTTTTGAATGTACAATGTTCTTTAACAGCCAATCAATGCTCAACTTTTTAAAAAACAGCATCTAGTCCACCATTTTACATACCTCTCATTCGACCAACTAACTTCCTCAGGTACAGCCATTTTTCATTACTTCCAGACATCCCTTAAAGATGCTTACAGTGTGGATTGTTGGGCACAGCTGTGTTTTCTGGTGCAAAAGGTATGCTGAACACTGAGGTATTGACAAAGACCTTGCTTTACTAAATGTGGTTATTAAATGGATTGAACAGAGAGGATTATAGTGGCACCAATTAGTGAATTTGGTTAAAACCTTTTTGCATCTCCAACACCCTGTCCTCATGATTGTGCACTGTGGAGTCAATGGCCTAGGCACATTGACTGGGGTAGGTCTGGAAATGCTAATGGACACCTTTGCACAATTGATGTTGCTTTTACCTTGAACTGTCTTTGTATACTCGAACATATGCCAAAGACAGATATGGAAGTGGTCAAATCAATTCTGTCCACAGATTGAGAAAGCTAGAAAGAATGTAAATAAAGCTGTTTCTGCTTACCTCTGAGACCATAGAATGGGCTCCATATCTAACAACAGTCTCTGTTTTGATATGGATGACATCTACAGAAGTGATGGAGTACACTTCACAGATCAAGGAAACTGAGTCTTTCTCAAAAAGTCTAAAGCTCTGCATCGGCACTTACTTGTAGCTACAACAAAGTCACAATGAAAGCAAGGGCTCTTTTTAGAGCCACCCTATAACAAAATACTGATTATAAATTGTGAGAAGGTGGCCTGGCATATGCTGTACACTATTCTAGTGAGCAGCTTGCACCAGTCCAAACAACCATTATTGATGTTAAAGACATTGTTTGTAGAAAGCTATCCTAGTGCTAGCTGTGGAGAGCAGCCTTCTGGCTAAGTCTTGGAGGAATGTAAAGCAACTTGTTTCACCTGTCTATAATCTCTTGAATGACCAAATAAAAGGAGAACCACACCAGGTATATATATATGTACATAAAATATATGTATTCATTCTAAACATATCCCACTAGTCTCTTTATGAGGCTAGAGGCAAAAGTACATACAGTAAACTCAACAGCACACAGTAAATTAGCACAATATACGTTGAGCCCTAGGGGCATACCAAACCATATATCAATAAAGTGGTATAAGAACCACGAATTGCATAGAGACAAGGCCTAGAGCCTGTAGAACCTCTGGGGCCACCAGAAACGACCCAAGGTAGTGACACAGGGGACCCACAGGGGACGCATGCAGTGCCTAAACACAGCCACGAATCACCATTAACTTTTATGGGGAAAGTTGCAGTTGGCTTTTTAAAGAAAAGGGACACTTCGAGGAGGAGTTGGAGCAAACCCCTTGAGACTTAAGGGGCTCTAGAGCCAGAACCCAAGGGAGCACCGGTGTACTCAAGTTACCTCACCCAGGGAAGCCGGGTGCATAGATGCCTTTTGGTGTCAGGTTTTTCAATGGCAATCTGCTGCAAAGTGCTGATGTCATTGAAGAGGAAAGTGTCCAGAGGGAGCCAAGCCTGGATTGTAGATGTGAAGAACCTGAAAGCAGAGGAGACAGAGTCTGGGTCTCTTGCCAGTGACCAGGGGCACGTTGGACCAGGAGTTGTCAATGACAACCAGGATCTGGAATCAAGCTGTTCCACAAAGGATGTTGAGTGCTGCGGTGTCCATTCTCAGATTGTACCCAACAAGCCTTGGCAACAGCAACCCACGCAGAAAGCAGAGATAGGCTTCGGTGCAGACCTGCAACGTCTGATGGGCTCACCACTTGGTAGGGAGTCAGGGCATGTCGGAAGCAACCAGGGAAGCCCAAGGAAACTCAGAATGGCCTTTGTGGAGATTCACCAGTCAATGGACCAGGGATCGCGAAGGAGCCTCAAGCGGAAATGCAAGGAGCGGGCTCATGGAACACTTGTGGAGTGAAGGCCAAAATATTTGCTGCAGATGATGCTTTGGGCTTGGGCTATAGTAACCAAATCACAACTTCAGGAAAGCTCGGGAAGTCAATGGGCTAGCAAATGTGCACGGTTTCCAGGAGTTCCGGTTTCATGTCACTCGTGAGGGCTGGGGTCTCAGCTTTGCTGGGGACCTGTGCCGGCCTTCGAGAAGTCTGGAAATCCTCTTCCTGGGCTGCAAATGCTTCGGAGTTCGGCGGGAGCTTTGGAGATGCAGACCAGCAAATGCGTTGTTGGTGCCTGTTCAAACAGCGGAGTCACTCCTTGACCCCAAGGGAGATTCTTCCGTCCACTTGTCTTTAGTAGAGCATTGAAGTTCCAGGATTCAGTTTCGAAATTTCGTCCAGGTGTAATCTAAAGTCCTGTTGCCCGGGGTCCCATACTTATACTAAGAAAAGGGGTTGGACATACTCTGGAGACGGACCCACCTATGGGAGGGTCTGGAAATAGGGGTGTCTGCACCCATTTCAATTGTCCAGTTTCACGCCAGAGCGGGAGCTGAGAGCCCCAGCAACTAGTTTGAACTCTACTATGCACAGGGACACCAAATGTGCCCCCATTGCAGTCATCAAAGCACTCTCAGAGTGCAGCCACCCAGCCCCAATACACTAAAACCTGTCTGGGAGGTGGTTGCACCTCCCTGTGACAGGAAAACTATTGTCCAGGCCTCCCCTGGTGGAGTTTCAGTCAGCAGCAGGAGGCCAGACTCGTGTCTGTGGCTGCAGAATCTTTTTTGTGATGCCAGGGCTCTTTTAAACTATTACCAGGCAGACCAGTGTGTACAACTCTCGCTCACTGGTCAAGCATGCCCCAGTAATCTGTGAGCTTCTCTCTGACGAGCAGCTAGATGTGTTATTTATAACTGAAACTTGGCTGAATGAGTTTTGTCCCCCAGTGGTCGAGTTAGCCATCCCTAGGGCTACAAAATAGCGAGAGCTGACCATAAAACTGGCAGGGGAGGGGGGATTGCTGTGGTGTTAAGGAACACTTAGGTTTTTTCCAGTGAGGAAACTTTGGGAATAGCTGATGGAGAGGCTCTTGATTTTACCATTGTTATGTCACCACATTTTAAGCTTGGCGGCACATTGGTGTATTGCCCCCACGGCCCCCCCGGAGAATTTTTGAAGGCGTATGCTAGACCTGGTTTACTCCAACTTCCTTCTGTCCATTAGGGACCCCCTCCAGTTCTCTTGGACTACTTCGAGGCCCCCTCCACCTACAGCCAGGGCCCAAGGTAGAACGTCACAGAAGATAGATATCCCTGTTTTCTCTTGGGCTCTACTAGCTTCACGGCTGACCGCTGTCCCTAATCTGGAGGGAGCATTAGATAGACTTGTCAATTGGATCTCCAAAGGGATTAATTCTGTAACTATACCCCTCTCTAATAAGCGAGCGAGAAATGCTCCCTCAAAACCCTGGTACTCTGATAAATTTAGTGACCTCAAGCAGGGATGTAAAAAACTTGAACGCAGCTGGAGACAGGAGTACCGTCCCCTGGGCAAACGCGCCCTTCGAAAGGCTCGGAGAGACTACTATGCAGCCATTGGGGAGGCAAAAACTGCGCATTGCTAAATCTAACAACAATAGCAAGGAAAATGTCTCCATTGTCCAGAGTTTCTACCACCTTACGCCAAACATACTGCTCTGCCGACCTCGTCAAATTGGTGTGAGGAGCTGTCATGCTTCTTTATTGAGAAAATACAGACTATTGAAGACAGCCTAGGGATGGGTTCCCATGTTCAGGCAGACTCCCATTCTGTCTACTTCAGTCCCCATCTCGTCTGCTCCCCCTTTGACACATTTTTCCCCCATTGCTATGTCAGATGCACTGGATATCCTTATATCACTTAAATCGGACTATCCCTCAGACCTGTGTCCGGCTAGGCTTCTAGCAGGGGTTGCAGAGGTGGTCAACATAGAAGTAAACATTATTAATAATCTATCTCTACAGACTGCTACTGTACCATCAAATTGGAAACCGGCCAAATTGTTGCCACTTCTGAAAAAGCCCACTCTTGATCCCACCAAACCCGCAAGCTACCGCCCTATCTCTCTTCTACCTGCGTTGGCTAAGGTGTGCGAAAAAGCTGTCCAATCTGGATTCCGTATTCAGGGCGACATATAGCACAAAGACTGCGCTCGCCGAAATGACATAGACAATAAGGGGGTGCCTGGACGCAGGTGGCAGAGCGGCCCTGATTTGGTTAGACCTCTCTGTCGCCTTCGATACAGTGGCCCACCAACAACTTCTTGCCCGACTCTCGAACATTGGCGTTACAGTTCTTGCCTGGGACTGGCTTAAATCTTTTTAGAGGCTCGCAACCAGCAGATCTGGATGCCACCCTTTTCGTCGGCCCCCAGGATAATATCCACAGGAGTACCAAAGGGCTCTACTTTGAGCCCTTTGTTTTTTAATATCTATAGTGCACTCCTGATTTATCTTACTGAGGAGCTGGGAGCCAAGATCATAGCGTATGCTGATGATACCCAGCTCCTCTTTACCTGGAAGGATAATGACCTGTCTACGGAAACCGCCCAGAAATGTCACTCAACTGTCTTCCAGTGGCTTGCACATGCTCAACTGAAGTGCAACAAAGACAAGTCTGAAGTCCTCCTCTATGGTTCTTTCCCTCCTTCTTTTAGGGAGACCCTGTGGCCTTCTGACTATCCTCGGCCCTACTCAGGGGGTAATGCAAGGTTCAAGGTTCTTTATTTTCAGCATAGTTACTTAAAACCATTGCAATATTATCACATAAAATACTTAGTACAAAAATATAAATAAAGAAATGTTTGGCAATGTGTGTATGATTTCCACCTTTTCCACTTCCTTATTGTTAATTTTAAAATTTATGGGAGGAAATCCTCAAGTTAAAAACCAAATGAGACCCATTGGTCGATAAGACTTTACAGATATAAAAACCAGATTGATTATATTCATGTTATTAGTCCTTATAAAACTTAATGCTGTAATTGCAGTCTTGTATTCCTTTGTACCAGCCATGTAGTTCTTATTCCGATCGCTGCGTTTGATTTGTTCAGGTTTGCTCCACTCGTTGCGAGGATTTTCCCTTACATCCTGGCAGTTTGTCCTTGTTTGATCTAGATTGGGACATGTTCCTGTCAGTGGTGTACTGCAATGCCAGTGCCTGATTCAGTTTGTATTGTTTTTAACATTTTTTCATCAGCTAGCATAAGGAATTTTACCAATCTGCAGTTTAGTTTTGTATTTTCTGGGTTTAAACAGGCTAGCACCGCTTGTCTCCTGGTGCAGATGCCTTTCTATTTTAGGGGTTCTTCAAGAAACTGTTGCCGAGCTTGTTGCAGTTCCTTGCATAAGCAAATCAGGTGTAAAATGTCACTTTGTTTGGCTTTACATAGCCTGCATGGCTCTTGAGCTAGTGGCTTTAGCCATGGTGGAAAATGCTGTGCGCACGAAAATATTCCCATCCTATGCCTCAAAAAAATCATTTTTATAGACTTCGAGTAAACCTGGCTAAAAAATGGTTGTGGAGCCAGTGATTTATAGGAGTTGAGAGTCATCCAGGTGTTTGATCTATTTGAGAAGCTTGCTTTGTTCTCCACCAGAGAGATTTGTTTTAAGGTTTTCCAGACCAGTTTTTAAAATTGGGATAGTTAATCTGCGCATCCCAAGGTTCTGTGAATTTAGTAGACTCTAGAGCTAGTTGAAAATAGCTTCTGGCTTGGGAATGCTCCCTATGCTGTATATCCCGCGACAACAGATTGTTTAGCGCATTTGTGGGGGCATTTCTGGCCCGGTGCAAGCAGATGATATAAGCACCATACCTAGCTAGATATTGCCGAAGGAGGCCAAACTCCAACCTTATTTGAGCAGGTGATGTGTAGGACGGAAGGCTGAACATAATTCTATAGGCTTTGACCTGCGTAATGTCCAACTCATTAGCATCCCTTCCTCTCATTGCCTCACTGCCATGAGCAATTGAGGGGTTTAGTTTGGCCTGGACTACTTTCAAAAGCGGAGTCAGGGTCGGCCCCATCAGTTTATTTGCGAGATTTTTCATTGTTAGGGCAATCAGCAGACCTTTTCTTCTCACTTCCTCTTTCTGGCGACGAAACGATCCTTCCTTATCGAATATAACTCCAAGGAACTTGTATTCCGGAGCTGGATCGAGTTTTGTGCCGCCAAGGAACCAATTTCTATGGAGATTCTTTTTGTTGTTTATTGTCATTGTCCGTGTTTTGCTCACATTTATTTATAGGTTGTTTGGGTATTTTTAATATTAAAGTTTTTTGCTGTGGCGTAATTCTACGTTTCCGTCAGTAGGTGCTGGAGACCAACATAGGTATGACTAAGCAGAACTAAATCATCTGCGTACATAAGATTGGACAATGTTTTACCTCCTAACCTTGGCGAATGTGAGTTACAGCCCTCCTACGCCTTTGGTATGGCAGCCATGTATAAATTAAACAGGATTGGTGCAAGCACACATCCCTGTTTCAGTCCCTTTGTTGTTGGAACTTCTGGGGAAATGTGGGTACCACCACCTAGTTTCACCTGCACCCAAGTATCTGTGTGCAGAAGTTTCAGCATGTTTAGGGTAGACTGTGGTAAACCCCATTGAGCCAATTTCCCGCACAGAGTCTCCCTCTCCACGTTATTGAAAGCCGCGCTAAAATCGATATAACATAAGTATAAGGGTAGTTTTGATGCTTTAGCTGCATCGATTATTAGCAAGATTGTGAGGATGTTTGTAGATGTGCTGGCCATTTTACGGAAACCTGTCTGGTTCAGCGGTATTATCGAGTTCAACTCTGCCCAGTTTGTGAGCTCCTCTAGGATTGGGCCCGCAAAGTATTTTGCATCATTGTCTATTAGAGTTACTAGGTGGTAATTGTTGGGCTCCAACTTGTCACCTTTTTTATGAATTGTCACTATTGTTGAGCCCTTCCATGACTCCGGTATTCTGTTTAGCCGCCTGACTTCCAGAAATAGCAGTTGTAGGATTTCGGCCCAGTCTTCAGTCTAAGCTTTGAACATGGCAGGTGGAATTCCATTCGATCCCAGAGCACTTTCCTTCCTTCCCTTGGCAATCTGCTTTTTAATTAAGAGAGGCGTAAAGCAATTATCTGTGCCTGATAGGCTATTTTCTTTGTGTGTCTGCTTCTGCTCCCTCATCTCCGTTTTACTAGCTCCAGCTAATTCTTCACTTTTCCTGCTATTGGCCGTTTGAGCTCAAGCACTGTCTGTTTGGTTATTAAAGTGTGTAAAAAGGTATTTTACCCAATTTGCCTCCGTGATATTTGACCCAATACTCTTATGACAAGGATGGATAATCCCATTCACCATCCTCCAGAAGTGGGTACTGTTGTTGCTATTTGTGTCATATAGCAATTGTGCCCAAAGTACCATCTCACGCTCATTGTTGATGCATATGGCATATTGATACAACGACTGGAGGAGGCAGGTATTACGGGTGTCGCTCTAGAATGGTTCAGATCCTTTCTGTCCGGAAGATCATTTTGGATCACTGCTCCCACATTTCTATCTCAGGCGCGCTGTATTGAACAGGGGGTGCCTCAGGGCTCTGCCCTGAGTCCCACCTTATTCAACCTGTATGTCCAGCCATTAGCTGCGGTTGCCAGGCAGTGGGATCTTTCCATCGTCTCATATGCAGACGACAAGCAGCTGGTGGTGGCATTGACAGAATGTTCCACCATGCACGCCTCAAGATTTAGAGATGGCCTGACGGCAGTGTCAGAATGGATGACTTCCAACTACCTACAGTTAAATGCAAGTAAAACTGAGGTTCTGATAGTTGGTAAGAATGTTAGCCAGTGGGGTGAACATTGGTGGCTGACGGCGTTAGGTAAGACTCCTGAACCTACGGTGGAGGTCAAGAACCTGGGGGTGTGGATGGACTCCTCCCTCAGCTTTCGGAACCACACCAAAAAATTTCCAGTACATGTTTTGGTTTATTACGAGGGCTTAAACCTCACTTAAAGTTTTTTGAACCCTCAACGCGTCAGCGGATTGTCCAGTCAACTATTTTATCTCGACTGGACTACGCTAGCTCCCTGCTTTTGGGGGCCAATCAAGCTGAGATTGCTCGACTGCAACGTATTCAAAACATGGCGGCTCAAATCTTGTTAGGGCTTCCACTGTGTTGTCCTATCTCCGATACTATTCGGAAACTCCATTGGCTTCCTATCGTGGAGCGTATTAAGTTTAAAACCTTATGCCTTTCATTTAAGATACTGAAACTTGCTGCGCCCAGCCTGCTTTGCAACCTGCTGACTCCTTATGTTCCATCTCGAGCGTTACGCTAGTTTGGGCAGCATCTGGTTATGGTTCCCCGTGTGAAGCGCTGTCGAGCAGGAGGACGCTCTTTCGGTTATCTAGCGGCCAAATTATGGAACTTTCTGCCACTCCAGATCCGTGGCCTGGAGGGCCTGCTGGACTTCAGGAGAGCGATTAAAACGTATCTTTTTCCATCACAATAGTTTTGCCGTCGGCTCGTATTGGAGTCCCTTGCTGTGGTTTCGGGATTGGTCTTTGTGAGTGAAAGCGCCGCGACGCCCCTTTGCTGGGGCAGCCGAGCGCTATACAAGCTCAGTTAACAAGACATAACATGCTCCATTTTAAGCTTCTTAATTTAGCCCTTTGATCGTTCAAGGAGGCTCGTGCAGTGGCGTTCTCTGGGAGTCTTCTCAGCCTGCGGAGACTTGCATTTATTGATTTTTTAAGATGTTTCACCAGTGCACTTTGCTCCTTTGAAATGTTATTGATTTCCCAAGCATTCTTGTAGTTATTTTTTGTAGAGGAAATTTCTGCATAACGATCTAGTAGCTTGGCAGTGAACTGTTCCTAGTGATCTATTTGATCTACTGAACTGAAAGCTGGTGAACTAAAAAGTTCAATTGCTGCTTCGGCCTTGGAATTAATATTGTTTGTTGTGCATTTCATCCTTTTTAAGTTGGAGGTAAAGATCGACCCCATAGTTGCGTCCATGCTGATTTGTCTTGATGCAGTTGCTATTATTTGGAATTCTTGGGGGCGATGATCACTATCACCCTTATCCTCCATTCTATACCCAGATATATATGGAAGAGAGCGAGACTTACAAAGGTATAGTCCAGCATAGAACTTGTCATGGTGGAATGTCGTCCGGAAAACTTCTATTTAAAGCTCGGAGGTTTAGGTGTTCTATATCAGCAAGTAGGTAGCTATTGCAGTACTTCTTCTTTCTATGTGGTGGAAGACTTTGTGTGGGAATATTATGAAACCCATTTTGTAAAGCTACCTCCTCTCCTTGTGACTTATCTATAAGATATTGGTTTAGATCCCCTGTCAGAATAAAGGTCGGGATTTCCATCACTGTTGCATACTTTGCTGCCTGTTCAACAAGTGCTCTTGAATCTCTGTCTTTGTGTTTAATATGGACGTATGAATTGATTAAACACACCTCCGTCCCCTATGATGATTGTAATTGTGGCTGCTATTGTTACTTTTGATAGCAAACCCATATGGGTTATTAAAGGTATGCTTGTGGTGGAAACTTAGATTGCCAGCCCCCCAGAGCAGTGGCCAAATCTGCCCATCCTTGTAGCTGGAGTGGCGAAGCAGGTATAGCCTTCAATGTGCTGAGGAGCCAGGAGCCAAGTCTCCTGTAGAAGAATTATAACAAAAGTTGTTACATACTGCAGGAAGTCTGGATCATCTATTTTAGTTGCCAAGCCATTTATATTCCACGAGCAAAAACTGGAAGAGGCTCCTTCATTTTGTTGTGGCTACTGTCTTGCTTATCGGGTCAATCCTCCTCTGTTTGTGAGATGATGGTGCGCGATATTGCATCCTTGTTTGCACCTTGGTTTACTCTAGCAGCTGCCGATGGAGCTTTTTCACATCAATCCCTGTTGCTGCTGTCACTCTGCTGGCGAGATCTTCCCCGTGCTCCTCTGAGCACACAGTTCAGGGGCACTTGGTGTATACTTGGTACTGAGCTTGCCTTGCTTACTAGTGGCGAAGGATAGGCTGGTTTTTGGCAAGGGGCGATATCTATACCCCAGCAGTGAAATTTACCCAGTTCAGCTAGAATTGCCTCTGCAGTTTTACATGTGGTCCACGTTGTTTTTGTTTGTTTATGGACATTGTGGGTTAGTGGTTTGTATAAACTCTATAGAGGGGATAAATCTGTTGTCCTTATACCAGCAAGATTAGGTATTGATGCCGTTAATCTTAGGATGTTACCTCGATTTAGTGTGTCCTGATAACCCTTGGAGGTAACTAAAGGGTAAAAATCCAAAAGCACATCTTCCTGGTGCCTGATTTATTTCGCCGGCGGCTGTATCATTGCTGCTGTGGCCGACGTTTCAGGTTGGGATATATTGCTATTTGGATCTTTGGACTGTATTTCCGCTTTGATACTTAGTGCTTCAGCCATGGAGTTTCTAGGAGTGGGCTTCCGTTTTTTCAGTGCGGGGGAGATTTGTCTAGATTCTTGCCCCCCATACTGTGCCCATTCACTCTGGAACCTCCAGCTGGAGCTGCCGTTTGCTAATGTGAAAGGCCCTTTGGAGTCTTTTAACAAAGGCTCCTGGTAAAAACCTGACTGGCCTATCTGTTGTTCAACAAGCTTCTCGTCTAGGCCCATTTTATGGGCTCATGATGATGTTTCTGTGGTTACTGTTAGTTAACTTTTGGGCCTCAGTGTTGGATGCTTCTCCCCTTCATTCTTGTAGGTGTGCAGATTTGTTAGGTGGAAACCTTGACTCTCCCCGAGTATCCTGGCGTTGAGTTAGCTGAGTGTTATGCCCACTATCGAAGTTTGTTGCTGAAAGATTGATAGTGCAAACTGGTTTTGTTTCTTCTTTAGATTCGATAGTGGCCCTGGATGCAGTTCTGCATCAGTTGTCCTCCCCCATATCCCCTTCTGCCCCAGTTGCAGAAATGTGATTAAGGGCCTCCACTTGGTCTGGGGAATGATTGGAGATAATTAGAGACAGCTGTTCTAGTTTTGCAGAGCTTGCATCCACTGGGTTGTTGTCGCAATTATTGACTGGATCTGAGAAGATGGGAAAATAAGCTGTTGTTTTTGTGTGGTGCCTATGATTGCGCCCCTTCCTTTTCAATTGATGGCATTGCTTCGCGTTGAGTTTTGGTGATCCTCCGTTTCCGGGACTGCCCTTTTCCTCAGTGGCCACTTTGATGTTTCCTCTGTGTAGATTGTTAGTTATTTGATCGTTAGTAGTACCCACCGAGTTGTTGAAATTGTCCTGGCACTTTGTTGTTTTTCCTACTGTAACGCTTTTGATATCCTTTACCAGGCTACTTAGAATTGAGGGCAGGGTAGATAGTTTATCAATGACCTGGTCGCAGTTGCTTCTAAGATGGGAAATAAATTGTGCTCTAGTTATTAGACCATTCAAATTACCCAATTTTTCGTCAATGCCGGCAGTAACAACGGCTAGTGTATTCAGTAAAGTTAGTTGGATCTCCATCTTGTCAGATTGAAATTGCAATGTGTTAACGGCCAGTTGAATTGTATTTAATAGTGAACCTCCCCACACAGCTCTTCTCACAAGCTGGAGACGCCACCGATCGCCGCCAGCACTGAGGAAGGGACGGCGTACCCAAGGACTGTGCCCGAGCTAAGAGGATTTCCTGAAATTACAATCGCCCGCACTTTAGCGGGTTATATGTTGCAGCCACAGACTGGCGCCAACATCATGATCGGGATGTCGTGCCCATGGAATGTCCCCGAGTGAAGTGGACAAGGCTTGGCACACGGGACCTGACTTCCTTCCTCTCGCTTCTACGCCCGCCCCCAGTAGCCCGGGTATGTTGCGAGACCGATGAGGGAGCTGCTGCCGCTGATCGACACAACGTGCCGGACAGGATTGAGTTGCTCCGGGCTGGGCTCAAGCAAAATTCACAGGGCAGCATTCGGCGCCTTGATCGCTCCACCCCGCCCCCAATGGACGAGAGCGCTCTCTCGCCTCGCATCGGTGACAACTGGAAGCTGTGACCCTGAGGACTCCACGGACGTGCAAGAGGAACAACATATTCGTCGAACTACTGCGCACTCGCACGGTCCAGGCATCCAATGCGCAACCGATGCGGTGCTTCACGGAGTTCGAGGCAGAGGACCTCCGCAGGAATGCATTGCAAAAGCATCAATTAAACAAGTAAGCCTCAAAAACCCAATATATTTCTCCCGCTCTATCTGGATGTTCATATGTAACGTCTACCGCATCTCACACAGAGAGGGCGGCTCACCGCTAATCACAGCGCAGCAACGTGCCGCTCTTCCAGTGGCCCCCAAAAATCTATCTGCGTCCCGTGCTGGACTTTACATTTACCCCAATATGGATTTGCCATGACTTTTCCTCCTCACTTTTGCCCTAATTGGCAGAGCCATAAAATCTCTAAACAACAGCTCACCCCTAACCTCTGGGCAGTCCCAGCTTCTTCTCTGTCCCTCAAATCGGAACAATAGAAATAGGACTACTCCCCTCTACCTCCCTCTTACTATCGAAACAGGACTATTCCCCCCTCCCACTTCCTGACCTACTCATCAAAAGTGAAACAGGACTTTTCCCCTCTTCCCACAAAGGTTTAGATAACGAGATAGGACAACTCCACACACCTTCATCATGGAAACAGACAAAGGACTACACAGACACCACCTTCTCCTCTCTAAGATGTCGGCCATCTTGGACTAGTCCTGACTAATCTTAGTCTTGCCTCTAAGCAGTCATTCTTGGAACTCTCTTTAGCTTCTATTGCCCCATCTATCCACTCTCCTCCCTCCCTAAGCATCGTCCATCTTTAACCAGTACCCAGTTCTGACTAGTCTAAGGATAGCTCTGCCGCATATTTTCCTTACGCACTCTCTACAACGACCACTCCACCCCTACAGCCCTACACATTCACAGCACCTCACCTACGCCACACTTCCCACCATGGAACTCTACGGCACCCACACATACTCAATCAGCTACCCCCCCAAGCTCTCAAAAAAATCAGCCAAAACCTTCAAACACAACTTTCTGAAATCCCACCCAGAAACCCCTTTTGCAGATCCTTACTTCTCACCCACCTATGGACGCATGACCACTGACATCATCTTCTACACTAAACGCAGAGCACAATGGAGGAAAGCCTTCCTTGCCTTACTCACGGTCTCCTTTACAAGGAAGTCCGCACATGGTCTTTTGATGTCTATTACTCCATCACAATTCTTCCAAGCGTCAGCAACCATCACTATCTACAATAAAGGTACTATTCTCACCCAGTCTACTGATCGTAGCCTCCATCTATTTGATATCCTATTCCCCATCATTAAAGAATGGGTAGCCAATCCTCCAACTCCTTCCCAACCCACCCCCACCCCCAACACCCAATCCATTGCCTCATCCACTCAGTCCCACACCCTCCCTCCCCCAACTCTCTTGACTCCTGGATGCCCAGATCCGCACACCGCCCTCAATCACTCTACCTCACCTTACCCGCATACCCTTTCTACAGCTAGCCACCCCCTCTCTATCATCTCCCCACCACCTCTCACACCCAACCCCCCTCCTGTATCACCTCCCTACTGCCTCGCACACCCAGTTCTCTTCACCACCCCTCCTCCTCCTTTACCTAATCCCCTCTCCCACATCACCACCCCCCCTCCTATCACACCTTGCCCCCCCTTTTCTTCACCGCTAGCCCCCTCTCCCATACCACCCCCCACTCCGATACCACCTCAAGGCCCCCTTCCTCTTTTACCACCCTACCCCACCTCGTCACTCCCACCACACCCCAACACGACAGTCACCACTGTAACCCTCACCTCACCTCCTCTTTCTCCTCCTTCCACCCTAACTTCCCCCACACCCACGCCCAACTCATTCCCAACATTATACGTACACCTCACCCATACCTCTTCCACGCCTTTTTCAGCTCTCACACCGAACCAAGTTAACTCTCCTCAACCTACACCTGGCTCTACTACCCCCACTACTACTGTTCCTAACTTCACTCTTGACAAGATTATTTCCACCCTTCACCAGATTAAAAACGAGCTTCAAACTTTCAAAGAACTATTCTCAAGCCAACTGAGACTCCCCTCTCCACCTATTACCCTGTTACCCCGCAAGAACTCCGCCCCTCCCACAAGCTTACACAAACACAACCCCCCTTTGCTGGAGTTCTACCCCTGCCCATAACTCTTCCAGCCGCCCTCACCGATGCATCAATCCTCTGACAAGGTATGACATACGCTCCCTCCTACACTCCTACGCAACAGCTCCCATGACCCACATAGCCACCACACACCTTCCCATCCCCACCATCCATTCCAACCCCCACAGGCCCCCAACCCAAAATAATAGAGGGACCATCTCTAACAATCTGAAAAAAGTCACCCTCACCTTGGACCCCTCCGCCTCCCTCATCAGCCCACGGCTCAAATGCACACTACTTAACTGCAGATCAGCCCCCAGACACGCATCTGACATAGCCGACCTCATTATCGCACATGACCTTGACCTTACCATACTTACCGAAACATGGTTAACAGAATCTTCATCCCCCCTCATCGACATTCTAGTTCCCCCCAACTATCACATCATCAGATTAGACAGGACCGGCAAGACAGGAGGTGGAATAGAATGTATTCACCGGATTAACCTTTCAGTATCTAGAGCCATCTCCCCTGCATTCTCCTCCTGTGAACACATCTGCCTCGATGTCAACAGTGAGGGCAATCCAGTATGCTCCCTACACATCATTTACCACCCACCAGGAGACAACCTCACCTTCACTGAACATCTTATGGACATGATCACAACTAACTCAGGTCGACATAATACACAAATATTCCTCGGTGATTTCAACCTTCACTGGAATGATCACAGCAACTCGGTGGATAACAATCTCAAAAACTTCCTCAAAACCTTAGACCTCACCCAAATTTGCAACAGCCCCACTCACGACAAAGGTTCTATCCTGGACCTCATTATTTCCAAAGATGACACCACCCAACTAGACTCAATCAGACCTTGTGACTGGTCCGACCACCACATTATCACATTTTTCATCAATGAACAAGTGAAACTTTACCCACCCCACTCCACCAAACCCAAGGTATGGAAAAGAGACTTGAGAAACCTCAATCCCATCTCCTCACCCTCACCCATCTACAACCTTCTCATACCCCCTATCGGCAATGATGATGTTCAGGCTCTTACCGATCATTACCTCAACTCAATGACTATGATAGTCAACGAAGTTGCCCCCCTTCAGCTAAAGAGAATTGCCTCCAAAAACTCAAAACCATGGTACGACGGTCTGCTCAACAAGGACAGACGAGACATGAGACTTGCAGAACGCAACTGGAGATCCATCCCATCAGCCATGCACCTCAAGACTCTGAAGAAAAAAAGAAATGCTTACTTCAGGAAAATCAAACGAACGAAAGCGGACTTCTTTAGCCATCAACTAGACCAAGCAAAAAACCGACCAAAAAAACTTTTTGAAGTCATTAAAACTCAATCCAAAGATGAGCCACAGCGAGTACATAACATAACCAGCACGCTGCCATCATGCGAAGAATTCTCTACCTTCTTCAATCAAAAAACAGTTAATATCAAGAAGGATCTCCTCACGGATCTAAATCTATACTCCAACGCCCTCAGCAAATCACACTTCAAACTAAAAAACAATGCTACCTGGACATCTTTTGATACCTACACGGAAGAATCTATAGGCATGATTCTAAGTACCCTGAAGCCCTCCAATCACCTCTCGGATCCTCTACCAGCAAACGCTGTAAAGGACCTCAGCCCATGGCTTATCGCACTCTGGACCAAAATCATTAATAGCTCTCTTCAACTAGGAACTATTCCGTAAACCCTCAAAGTGGGACAAGTATCGGCCATACTAAAGAAACCGCTGACCCTACTGACCTCAATAACTATCGTCCCCTCTCCAATATCCCTACCTTAGCTAAACTGTTAGAAAAATGTGCTCACCTCCAACTGACAAAACACATTGATCATTTTGACCTTCTTGACCGGCACCAATCCGGCTTCCGTGCAGACCACAGCACAGAATCAGCCATGACTCACATAATTGATGACGCACTCCAAATTCTAGACCAAAACGGCTCCTGCCTCCTCTTTTTGCTCGACCTCTCATCTGCATTTGACACGGTCAAACACGAGAACTTACTCGAATTGTTGAATACCAGAATGTGTATTTCTGGAACAGTACTCAAATGGTTCACCTCCTTCCTTCATAACTGGACTCAGTCATTCAAAACTAATAACACTATGTCCACACCTACTCCAGTAACACTTGGTGTCCCGCAATGATCATCCCTTTCACCAACCCTGTTCAACCTAGTCATGGAGCCACTCACTGCACTGCTTCATGCCTCTAAGGTGCAATTCCACATGTATGAGGATGATACCCAACTCTACCTCAAACTACAATCCCCTGATGACCTCAAACTTCTCAATTCAACACTTAAGGACACACAGACATGGTTAGCAGAGAACCATCTCAAACTTAATGCTCTGAAAACAGAATTCCTCCTAATAGCACCCCCCTCCAAAATCCCCATCGTCCAGGATTGGTTGAAACACCTCACGGCATTCAACGCCCAGCCTATCATAGTAGACTCAGCTAAATCCTTAGGCATCACCCTTGACTCCAATCTCAATATGCAACGACATATCAACAATGCAACCAAGGGAGCTAACTTCCAAATCAATACCTTGAGAAAGCTGAAACCCTTCCTCCCAGCCGACGACTTTAGAACTGCAGTCCAAGCGCTAGTTATCCCTCGAATTGACTATGGAAGTGTCTCCCTCTGCGGTCTCCCACTATCTACAACCGCACCACTAAGAGCCTCTATCAACGCTGCAGCAAGGCTCATAACTGGTTCAAAAAAACGCTCACACATATCCCCTGACTTAAAATCTCTTAACTGGCTACCTCTTGAAGCCAGAATTCACTTGAAAATCGCATGCATTACTCACAAGGCCTTACATCATAGCTCGCCCAGCTACATTGCTCAGAAATTGACAATCTCAGGAGGCTCAAGAACCACAAGAAGCGCAGAATCTCTCCTTCTGAAACCGCAAAGATTCAACAAGAAAAAAACGTACAAGCGCTTCTTCTCAGGGATGGCCCCCAGGATCTGGAATGCCCTCCCACCAGAAACTAGACTCATCTCATCCACTGCACACTTCAAAAAAGAAGTCAAATCGATCCTCATGGTTAAATTCACTTGAACTTAAACTTTGCAAAGACTACTTGCCTATGTCTCTCCACTTTTTATTTCATTACCCAATTCGACCACAATGTCATAATCACACTCTACTACCATGCAGGGTTGGCATCTATGCACAAACTGCCTTGTTAAGTTTGCTTATCTTTTGTCCTCCTTTCATATGTATGTAAAGCGCTCTGATATCTGTAAGGATCATGTTCGCGCTATACAAAACCCTGAAAATAAATAAAATAAATAAATAAAATAAGCCCAGACGCCTGCATTTCGTTCAGTTGTTTGCACGTTTTTTTCTACTCTCTTTTTGATCGTTTCTGTGGGGAGTGTATTCATAGAAAGTTCAGAGATAGAATTCCCACTTCGTTCCTGTTCCAGTTCGTTAGCTGAATAGGTTGCGAGCATATCCTCCCATTCCTGTGTGTTCAGGTAAGACATAAACTCCGTCCCTTCTTCTTTCTGATTTGGTCCCGATGTCCATGCTCCTGCTCCTGTTCCTCCATTTTGTGTAAGATGGCACCCTGGGTCAGGGAGCGGTGTATTTATGGGTGAATTTTAATGTTTAGTAGGTCCGATCTTTTAGTTGAGGAGCTGTAACTTCTGGACAAGATGTTATCTCTGAGACTGGAGTTGATTACGCTTATTTGCTCAGCATTAGTTTTCCTTAATACTTCATTACTGTCACTCTCTGCCTTAGTTTTTTTGGTGTCCCAGTCCTCGCCCATTGCATCTAATTGAGGTAATGGTGTAGAGGTTTCTTGTAGCCTGTAGTCTGCAGTGGAAATCTCCTGAGGATTACGCTGTTGTCTGATTTTTGTTGGTGAACATCCCACTCTACCAGGAGCGCCCACAAGCAGTGTAGTTTCTGGCAATTGCTCCCTTGGCTGTTGTAGCATGGTCTGTGGTTGCTGAGTTGGTTGGTCTGTTGCTCTGCTTTCGTCATTGAATTCATTAGGCTCTGCACTTAGATTAAGAGCTTGTGTCTGCATTGACAACAGCAGAGATTGAAGACCCTTTAAAGATGCAGAACATAAAAAAATGGCTGACCCTGGGTCCCTAAGGAAGTTGAATTTTGTATAGATCTTTGGTTGACTGGAGCTTGTACCCCCACTGAAAACCGTCCGAGCTATAGTCCCTCTCAGTTGCTGATCTATTGTTGCTAGATTTGCTTCAGTACTTTGCTGACTTTTCTTTTTGCCTTTTATACCCCTGTCTTGGGTGGCAAAGCCTCTCTGGTTCTGCCGGACCTCATTCAGCCCGTGTGCAGCAGGACAGATGTCCCGCATCCAGTTTGGCCTGACCTGCTGGTTGTCAAACACCCGGCTCTCTGGCGCCCTGACTAAGCTTGGGTTTAATCGTCTGGTGCTAATGATACAATGTGCTGAAAGGTTAATCAATATCCAGAGTATCCAGAGTGCAAAGTCCGAAACCCAGTGTCGAAGCTCCCCCTATTCAAGCAGTATACAGTGGACGGTCTGTGGTCTTCAGCCTTAGGTCAAGAAGGGGGGTGGGGGGTTAGGGTTGATTGATTTGGAGGGTGGAGCTCGATCTGCCCGCCAACCCTTCCCTTTTCCCACACTCACCACTTAAACAGGGTTAGCTGCCTGGGCCTGCCTGAGGTTGACTGGTCTGATGAGTTTGCAGCAGTGTTTTCCCTGCTGTGCCTCAGGCCATTTATCCCGTGCCTCTCGCTGGCCTGATGCTATTCAGGGCAATCTTCACAATCTTCCTTGGCAATATCAATTAGCGGGTCAGCGGCTCCATGTGCTCCGCCCTGTTCGTCGCTTCCCAACTCACGGCCTCACCGCTGACTCCGCTCACCAGCAAAACCGGCAAAACCAGGACTGGAATTCTCAATGACCCCGATGTTGCAGCTCCAAACAACGATGGAGGAACTTTGCGTCTCCTGCTATCAAGCTCCTGCTCCTGCTGCTGCGGGTGTCCCGCACAGCTCCTGAGACTCTGATGAGACTGACGCGACTAACGAGACTCGCAGCCCCTGCACGGGTGCACGTGGGTGCACTGGGGTGTCTAATGCGGCACCTGCTGCTGCCACTCAGGATACTTAAGAGGCTCTGGGGAGCCGCTGAGGAGACTCGCTGCATTTTGCTCCGTGTGGCTCCTACTACAATCAACTTGCTTGGCTGGCCCTTCGCTGCAGCTCTCAGTGCGACTGTAGGGGAGGCCGCAAGCAGGGGGTCACACGCAGGGGTCTTGCCAGCAGTGACACAGCTCTCCCACACACGGTGCGGCACTCAGGGCTCGGCGGCAAAATAACCAGGGAGTTGCTCCGCTCCGCACCACATTACACCACTCTACACCGCAGCACCGCAGCCTCCAGCAACAGCCTCGATCGCGGTCGCGGACTCAAGCGGCTTCAGGCAAACAACGGACTGGAATCCACTCTTAGCATTCACAGTTCTTGCATTCTCACACAGTGGGTAATGCAGCAAAGAACTTGGGGGTCTGGTTTGGTGAGGACATTAGGTTCTCCGTGCAGATTAAGAAACTTTCGGGGGTATGCTTTGGTACACTCAAATCACTTAAAAAGTTTTTTCCCTTGCTACCTAGGTCAGCCAAAGAAATGGTGGCCTGTGCCCTTATTTTGTCACGCTTTTGACTATGCCAATGCCCTGTACATTGGCATTCCAGGCTACCTGCTAAACAAATTACAAACAATACAGAATGCAGCTGCCAGACTTCTACTTGACATCTCAGGAAGTTCAAGCGTTAGGCAGCAACTGCAGGATCTGCATTGGCTCCCTGTAGTCCTTAGGGTGCAATTTAAAGCTCTCACTCTGGCTGACAGAGCCCTGCATGGACTAGGGCCGACATATCTGAGGAAGCGTTTTGCCTTATATGCCCCTAGCAGATCTCTATGCTCAGCCACACATCAGCGGGCAGAGGTCCCCCACTTCCACAGGATGCGTCTGGGTGGTCACTCCCTCTCCGTTAAAGCAGCGGTAGCATGGAACTCCCTCCGCATTGAACTGCGGAACACCCAGGATCCCAGGCTTTTTAATTAAAAAGGTTTATTTTTAATCTGCCCATTTAAATCTAAGAGTCACACTGCTATGGTCACTTCCCGCGCCGGGACACTCTTGAGAATCTGTGCGTGTTACAAGTGTATTATAACATAACATGTCTCTCCCTCTAGAAGGGTGGAATACTACCCCGCTGCCAGGACTGGAGAGGGGGTAGGATTCCAAAGTGTTTGACACCAAGCACGACATGTTTCTATGCAGATTCCGAAAGCTGTAGATGAGTCCTGCTCATGCACGGGCACCCTCTCACACAAAACCAAGCACTCTGCCTTCAGGATTGATAAGGCCTGCCATAGGAGTGACTGATGGGTAATGTGTCAGTGATTAAAGGTAGATATAGGTAACCTATATCTTAGTAAGGGGTGCATGCACCACCTTACCCAGGCTGCAGTAGCAATCGTCCCAGAGGAGGCATAATACATGCTGCAGCCCCTGGTAGGACTCTGGGGTACCTATACACTTGGTACCTAAGGTACCATATACTAGGGACTCACAAGGTTACCCCAGTAACCAAACTGGAGTGTACCTAACGTACATGCAATCAATTTAGAGAGGAAGCAGCTAGGCTGGGGTTTTGGATAGCAGGGCCCCAGCCAGAATAAAGTCGAAAAACAGTGAAACACCAGCAAACAGAGGGGTAACCATAGTAAGCAGATCCTACTCTCCTACATAAATATTTTTTACACAAACAATTTTTTTTACATTAATTTTTGAATTCACGTACCTGTCGCAAATTATCAAAAGAAAAGCACTAACTCAATGTACTACAACACAACACACTTTTCAAGTTTAACTATTCATTTTTAATTTTATATATTTTTAACAACTCTATCAATTGTAATCTTGTAATTAACTTCAATGACAGTACCTGTTTAAAACAACTTCACAAACTCAACCCTCAACAGGCTTGGGGGTCCCGGCAATGCCCCCCTTCATTAATGAAAGAAGCCCCAGGACAGTGGTGGTTCCTGGGGCAGTGCGCGGTTAGGACCACCACACATTGATTTATCATATATAATATACTACTTAATTATTTATTTACGGTGCACTCAAGAACCTATCGCGATTACACAGGTGGCCGTGCTGAGAGCCGCGTTGGAGTCGGGACTCCAAACTCAAAAAAAAAAACACTGATCCACTGACAATATTTAGTATTCGCCCCGTGGATCCCATCACCCTGGGCGTGCCACCATTTAAACAAAATAAACATTTTGGGGACCACATGGCCCCCCTCCTCAGGCCAGAATTGACCCAGGGACCCCCCGTCCCCCAGGGAATGTCCAGCCTGGATATTTTATAATCAAAGGGGCCATGTGGCCCTTCTCACAGGCTACTCCAAGCCCCGGGGACCCCGTCCCTGGGGCCTCGCCTCTTTGATAGAGACTGTGGGGGGAGCCCAATACACCCACAGTCCCTGCCGGCTCCCTGCTTCCTGCAGGACCCGGCATTGCTTTTGAACAGAGGGAGCTGCTAACACGCAGCTCCCCTTGCCCAAAAGCAATACTGCTTTTCCTCTTGGAAGCGAGCTTCCAAGAAGCAAAGGAGTGTTTGCAATGACAGGGCAGGAGCTGCATGGCAAACAGCAATGTCCCAGGGGTGGGCACTATGGTACATTGCAGGGGCTGGCCCTGGGGTGTCACAGTCCCCAAGCCCACCACTGGGCTCCAGGAGAGGGGCCACCTGACTCCTACCAACATTTAACATGGCCCCAGGGAGGGGGTGGTCTCAGGGGCTTGGGGGTCCCACGAGGCCCCCCTCATTAATAAAGGAAGCCCCGGGGAAGTGGTGGTCCCCGCGTTTGGGGGGTCGGCAATGCCCCCCTCATTAATAACAGAAGCCCCGGGGAAGAATTGGTCCTCAGGCTTGAGGGTCCCTGAAATGCGCCCCTTCAATATTGAAAGAAGCAACAGGATAGTGGTGGTCCCTGGGGCAGTGTGCGGTCAGGACCCCCACACATTGATTTATCAAGCTCCGGGAGGTGGTAGTTCCCGGGGCTGTGGGGAGCTGCATGCCTCCTGATACAATTAACTAAACCCTGGGGAGGGGTTGGTCCCCGGGGCTGCAGAGGCCCCCCGGGCCCTGGAAAGTTAATTAGTAACATGGCCCACCCAGGGGCTTAAGTACAAGGAAGCGCTGGAGCTCACACTTTTTTTATTTTATCGTCCAGATTCTCGCACCCAGCGCAAAGTCGTCCGTTTAAAAGAAATGCTTTTTTTTTGGGCCATGGGGCCACCTGAGCAGGCCTTGGGGGTCAGGGTGTTTCTACCCTGCCCCCTTTTCTTGTTTTGATCCTTTTCCTACTGATTTCTTGTGTCTTGGTTACAAGTCACAAGATGGCTGCCAACACATTCTGATTTAGAGTGTTGATAGCCAATCAGAGTCAAGCTCATGCTCAGGAAGGTTCACAAATCCTCCTCGGTGCTCAGATATCGATATTTTTATTTTTTTAATTTCTCAGGAACTACCAAATAGATTTAATCCATTTTCAAAAAGCACACTCTCTGGACCAAGACCTACCTTTTTGCCAAATTTGGTGTAATTCAATTCAGCAGTTCGAGTTGTAGCCTGTTTCAAAATTCCTATGGAAATTAACATGGGGAAAACATGTTTTGGAACCCCCCTTTTTTTCTCGCCCCGCGCTTGATATATCGCCCCCAAACTTTCAAGACAGGAGCTGACCTGAGTGAACCATAGGTTTTTAAAATCTCATGAAGATATTGGCACATAGGTAATATATATTAGGTTATAGCAGGTTATAGTACGTTATAGTGCTTGTCGTCACTGATGTCATTTGAGCTGTCACCAGTGATGTAATCAGTCACTGACCATGTCATGAATAATGTAATATGTGATGTCATCAACAGTGCATTGCGGGGGCACGAGCTTTGGTTAGCTGAACTAACTATAACAACTGAATTTATCTGGTATTGCACAATGTCCAACTAACTATAATGTCCCTGAAACCTTTTGTTTTTTTCTGTGAATTTCTAAAGTTTTTTAAATGCTAAATTCTAACTCCGACGTCCGGGAAACCTATGTTTTTTTCAGTGTATTTCCTAGGTTTTTTAAATGTTGATTTCTAACTATAATGTCCTTGAAACCTATGGTTTTTCAGTGAATTTCATTCTGCACCTTTCTTCATCTTTCTGAACTTCTGTTGCCTTTTTCTGCATTTTTTTGCTTCTTTCTGCACCTTTCTTCTGCTTTTTGCACACGCCTACCTCTGTAGGCATAGTGAGAAATTATCCTTTAAAAAACCTTTGTAATTTCCTAAAAAAACATAGGTTTCAGGGATGTTATAGTTAGAAATTAGCATTTAAAATCCTTTGAAATTCACGGAAAAAGACATAGGTTCAGGGACGTTATATTAGAAATTAGCATTTAAAAAACCTTTGAAATTCAGTGAATAAACACAGGTTTCAGGGAGTTTATGGTTAAAAATGAGCATTTAAAAAACTTTAGAAATTCACTAAAAAAACACAGGTTTCAGGGGCGTTATAGTTAGTTGGACATTTCACTCATACAAAACCAGTGAAATTTGGCCATTATAGTTAGTTCAGCTAACTATCACTTGCGCCACCGCAATGCACTGCTGATGACGTCACATATTACATCACTCATGAGATTGTCAATGAAATCACTGATTACATCATCCAGTGACTGTGTGTTTCCGTAAAGTTTAAATATGTTTAATATATATAGGCCAAGGTGTATTGAAGAATAAGTGGTTGTATAAGTGTCTAATGGATGATTTACTAGGTGCGTGAATGACTCTATAAGTGAGTGATTAAACACATGGTTTAGTGACTAAACTGTGTAAATGTCTGTGTCAGTCTGTCTGTGGGTGTGTTAGCGGCTGCATGGGTTGGTGAATAGCTACATGAGTGTCTGTGTGGGTTAATGATTGGTAATTAGAGTTGCTACAAAGCTGGGGATTTTAGGCAAGTGCCTGATTCATCCCACATCATTTGATTTACACATCCTATAAACAATAAAAATGTGCCTAAAAACATTAAACACGCATATTAATATCGTACGCATTTCATATATTTCCACAATTTGAACCTCCACTAAGAGTTCTTCTGTGGGTGAGATTAAATAAAGTGCCAGTACCTCATGAACTAATATCCTCATTCCGAAATGTAGTCCATTTGGGTGGAATGCAATTGGTTGATTATTCAACAATGTCAGTACTGTCTTACTATCAAAGATGGTATATACAGTAAAGTGCATCTTACACATTTCCGATCTATAAAGTGCAATCAGAATTAAAATTGATACAGTACAGTTGATAATAAAGTGCAAGTGCCTGACCAATAATTGACAACCATATTATCACATTCAGCCCCTAGACTGGAAGATGAGTTACTTGTGTATTTTTAAAAATAGATTTTTTTCTCAATAGCCTTCTTTCATTGCTTTAAAACAACAGCGCCTTTTGAGAAGTGAATCATTAAATTACATCAATATTCCCGCATATAGACATTCTTACTCCAAAACTAGAGTTATATTTTTCTTTTTTTGTTTTTATTATTGTGCCAATTCCTGTGCAATTTCTTTTCTCATGTCTGACCCATGAACCTATCACATTGTGGGTTATGGGAGCCTGTTGTTAAAATGAGCCATCTGTTCGTGATCTTAATAGTGGCCTAGGTGCACATGCAAAACCTCATCTGCGTTTAACCCTGATGGTACTCTAGTTTTAAGAAGCAGCATATATTTAGATTCTAGCTCAGGTGTCTCCAAACCGGTCCTGGAGGGCCGGATCCATGCCAGATTTTTAAAATTACTACATGTATCTCAATGGGGATATCCAAAAAATCTGCAATGGATCCGGCCCTCCAGGACCGGTTTGGGGACCCCTGTTCTAGCTGTCGCAATTTTTCTCTTTATTTCCTCCTCTTTGCATTTTTGACACTTGGTCAACTGCATAAAGGGTTAAGTCTTCCAAACTGCCCGTGTGGATCTCATTAATGTGGCGTGCCACTGGGTATGTCTTATCATTATTCTTCATTGCCCACACATGTTGGAGAATGCGAACGTGAACCATGTGAATTGTGCTTCCAACATATCATTTTGGACAGTAGAATAATAAACTACATGGTCACTTCTGCAGTTCAGAAAGCATCTGATTCTCCATGGTTTTGCCATGAATGGTGGCATTACTGATTTGGCATTTTGGGCAATTGTGCAGGCCCTACATTTTTGGCATTTATAGAAGCCTGGATTTCACCCTAAGCAAAGTCTTTGGTTTTATTATTTCTGGGCTATTGTCTACCAATTCTTGTCTCATGGATTTGGGTTTCTTGAAGGTCACCTGTGGTCTCCATTTTACCACTGTGCTGAGCATTGGATCACTTCTGATAAGGTGCCAGTGCCTACTCACACAATCTCTAAATTATGTTTGGTTGGCACTGTACCCAGTAATAAACCCTATTTCCTAGTTGTCCGTCTCTTTTTTCTTACTTCCCTTCTTTTGATTTCAAGAGGGCTTCTATCTTTATACTGCTGACCGTTTGCAATGCTGTTGAAAGGACATGATCTTTATAACCTCTTTCTCTGAATCTGATAGTGAGGTCATTCTGAGCATTCTCTAATGCCTTCCCCTCACTGCAGTTCTGTTTCATCCTGAGATGCTCTCCATAGGGAATGCTCCTTTTTCGTTGGGTTGGGTGGAAACTATCAGCATGCAGGATGGAGTTACCCGCTGTTGCTTTTCTGTATCTGCGTGTGTGCAATGTAATGTTTTTTACATAGATTTCTAGGTCTAGAAATGATACCAGGGACCTATAAATGGTGCCTATGAAATTTAAATGCCTTGTGTTGTTATTTAACTGACTAGCAAAGCATTTGGTAGACTCCATTGCTCTTTCTCATACTTCAGGTCTAAGTTCAGATATGAACTCTGAAGGCTCAATTCACAAAATGATATATATGTACTTCAGGTGAAATTTTACCTTTGTTAAAATGGCCCTTAGACTTTAGGTCTAAGCTTAAACTTCAGGTCTAAGTTTAAGTTTGTGAATTGGGTCCAGGGTATCTTTATGGCTTCAAAGTGACATTGTAGATATTGTGGCAGTAATGTGAAGGGTGACAGCATTCCCACTTGGAAGATACAGCTTCCCAAAACCGCAAGTTAGTAAGAGCTGGTGGAGCTAAGAAGAAACACCACATATGTATGGACCAGAACAGAGCAGCTTCCGAAACAACATGTTAATAATAGTTTGATTTTGACCGAGAGTGGCTTAGCTGCAAAAAAATGAAAGGCACTGCTTTCCGGAAAAATCTAATGGTGGTCTTTTGGGTCTATTTAGGTGCATCATAGGTGTAACTAACACAAGGAAACGCCTTCTGAAAACCACCAAGGTTGTAGTTTTTATAAGGTTTATGGGGTACAACCAGGAACACGAAAATGCTCAACTCGCTAAGAGACACAGGTTTCCAGACCCTCCAGTTAATAAGGGTCTATCAGATCCACCCAGGAGCAGAGCAGCACCCTGGGACTGAGTATTATAGACACAATCAGGCAACCAGGCACTACAGTACATAGGAAAGTTCTATAGGAAAATGTCAATAGTCAAGTGGATTATGGGTTATCATCAGGTGAGTGTTTTTCAGGGTCAGAGACAGGTGAATCACCTTGGTCGAGTCCAAATGATGTATCTGCTTGTTTCCATCTCCCAATTTAATGTTGAAAACTGGGCAAGTGTGAGTTTGGGAAGGTGAAGTGAAAAGTTCCAAAGTGCACCTTAGTCACCTGACCTCAAGTCAGGGTTCATCCAACAGGCTGATAATTAGCTCTCACCCCAGCTGAGATCCTGCAAAACCAAATTACACACAGTTATTGACAATGTGACAAAGTTCTAGATCACAATATAAGGCAGACTCTGATTTATGCTCAAATTTATATTGCAATAAATCATTTGATGGTAACAAGTCCCAGGGTACCATCTATGACAATCGTTTCATGTTGAAAGGCAATTTTACCAATTCAGCAAACTTGGTCAATTTGTGTAAATAATAAAGTATATGAATGAAAACACTTTAAGAACATTCAATGATACAGCAGCTAACACTCAGTTGATAACTTGGACAAGCTTGTTTGATGGTGCACGGCCGGTCTTCTCCCAAACACAAGTGGAAGATATTTTTAGATGTAAATAATGTTATAAACAGAACACTTTTTGATGTTGCACATCTACATTTGAAGATTTGGTTTTAAATACTGTGAAATTTCAAGAGTGTGCTATTGGTAATTTTCCAGTCCTTTAGTCACTTTTTTTATGCTGCCTTTGGATTTTGTCCCATCCTGTCACTTCGTCATTGCTATTGCTAATGGGTTCTTTGTAAACTACATTTTAAATAAACCCTGAGGTCATTGGTTTGCCTGTTAAAGCCAACAACGTTATGTGTGAGGGTTTTAAATTCCTAGGAAATAAATCTCTTAGTCTGAAAAGCAATTTTCTGAACAAAGACACCTAACTATAGTCTTGATGTGAATTTTCACTCAATTGTGAATTACGTTTCTCCACAGACCGGCTGTTGCGTTGTATTACAGGGCCAGCTACGAAAAACACGTTGGAGACTTCCAAGATGACGACCATGAACACCATCACTGTCTATGAAAATCCCAACTTCCAGGGACTCTGCAGGACATACACGGCAGATGTTCTGAATCTGGCAGCGGAGAGCTTTGCAGACTGCATCTCTTCTGCAAAGGTGGTGGGGCAACCATGGCTAATGTACGAGCAATCAAACCATAAGGGATCATTCCTTGCCCTGGAAGAGGGAGAGTATCCTCAACTTTCAAATAATGACATGGCATCTTCTCTGCGGCTGATCACTGAAGACCTGACCTATCCAAAGATCACACTCTATGAGGATCAGAATGCTTGTGGTAGTTCAACAGTTCTGACGCGAGAGGCCAATCTAGTGTTTGGAAATATAAATGATAGGATATCATCCCACAGAGTCCAGCGCGGAGCATGGGTTCTATATGAGCATCCAAATAAAAAGGGGAGGTGTATTGTAGCCAGGGCTGGTGAATATCTGGCAAACTACAGTGCTGTCGGTTTGGATAATCAAATCTCTCATGTCTACCCTCTGCGTGCGGGGCAAGGCTCTGTGACCGCCACGCTTCTGTGGGACCAGAAAAAGATAGAGAGTGAAGAGAACATCCAGGCAGATCAGTATATTTACAGCAACAACACAGACAGCGAGCAGGAGTTCACTGCTTCTTCTTGCAAAGAGTATGAGAAATATATCTCCCATAGCTTTGAATTCAGCAATGAGTCTACAATCAAGGTGGGGAGTTCATTCACCTTGAAAGGAGTGGTCAACATTGAGTCAGAGGTGTCCAACACCTTCACAGTGAAGAGAGATGAGGTGGAGTCAACCACCACGAGGAAGGCGGCAGAGTTAAGTTTGCCCATGAAGGTACCGCCCCGCACAAAAGTGACAGTCAGTTTCATGAGCAAGGAGGTGAAGATCTCAGTTCCAGTGGAGCTGAAAATAATCCAGGGTTGTACTACTATAACTGAATATGGGAAATACCACTGTGACTCTGGCACTGATATGTACATTGATGTGAAATCTGACACCATTAGTAAATAGTAGTACCAGTCACACCTTCTTCTTCTTAGGGGTTATGCCTCAACATTGATTTGCTATTCTTTGATTGATTGCGCTTTATTTTAAAGATGAGGAATCTTCAAAGGATTCTTTTAGAGCTTCCATTTTCACTCACCCTACTTCACAAACATCCTTTAGGTAACAGGCAGTCATCCTTGGACCCAATTAATGTTTTATGCAAAATAATTGGGCTTTCCGGTAGGTTAGTAATGAACATTGACACCTTACCAGGATGTCAACCAATGCCATATGTGGACTGCGCCACTGGTCGTCATTGCTACATAACAGTAAAACTGTTACCTCAAGTGAGGGAGACAAGGCCATGCTCTATGACTGGGTGTTTTATACCTTCAAGCAGTGCTGTGCTGAGATTGGCCATGTCTGAACTGGGGTGGTGGAGTGAGCTAAAGAATAATGATGGATTAAAACCAGATCAGTTGACTGGGGGTGAGTGTTTGATTTGCTCAAGCGCTCCGTTCATCATCCCCTTTGGTATCGGGATAGGCCGCTGAGCATGTTTGCTGCACTTCAAGAAGACTGCTCTCTTCAGGGGCTTGGTGGGAATAAGTCACTTGTCTCTGCAGGTGACAAAGCTCTGTCATTGCTGTGCCATACCTTGCCACTGATGTTTACTGCTGCATCCGTGTCTGTCGGCTCTGAGCAGAAATTCTGCTAAGACCTTACTCTGGCCACTTTGCATCACTGCAGCAAAAATGTGTGTTCTGTACAGAACATAAGATAATTCCACACTATATATATCACCTAAGCAACTCTGCGTGTAAGAAGACCTGTGCCTGAAAACGTGTGCAAATCAAACCACTCCATACCCCAGACCCTAATTGTCAGAGCTGCACATGTCGTTCTTCTGCCCACAGGGCATGAGCCACGTCCATTTTCTGACTGGGAGTTACTGATTCTCTGGAGTTGAACTTCACTCCCAAGGGCCTTAGTTGATGTCACAATATGATAGTTCATTGGGTGCCTCACTAGGTTTCTGTAGCAGCCACACACTGGAACCATGCATGTCATTCTGTGGGTCAGTGTGACCAACTCTGCCTTATTTCACAAAGAAAGTCCTAAATATGCAGGATCCAATTTATAACTACATGTATGTTGATATTTACAACTCAGATATGTTAATTGGCCTATGTCTGGCTGGAATCACTTGTTGATGTTCCTAGGAGGTGCAGCAGAAACACATTCAGCTTTAAACCTATGCTCACAGCTAGAATAACTCTGTGAATAGGGTCTAATAAGCAGAAACAATTGTTGCTGACATGTGAACCAAATACCTAAGAGAGTGAAGCAGGCCAGGCTTCTTTTAGTGATGCCATGGAGACAACCGTAGGACACAAATGCACCCGGGCTTTTAAAACTAAAAACACAACACAGATTTACTTCCTGCACATTTTGGGGCAGATTTACAACCCCCCTGCACCACCAGTACATCACTGTTGTGACGTACTGGAGGTGCATTTCATATCTCCATATTTACAAGAAGAGGAAAAGCCTCCCTGCCTGACTTTTCCTCTCCTTTAAGTATAAGTATGGCCCCTGCACATTCAGCAATTTGCGTTAAAGGGGTGTTCCATGATTGTTGCTGCGAGTGTTCTAATGCCTCACCCATAGAACGAGACATATTTCCAGATTTACGCGGAATCGTAAATCTGATAATGCGTGTCAATGCTACACCTCCCCAGGGGAGGCGTAGCAAGGCGCAACTAGGAGAAATATTTTCCTATCTCCTACTTTTTTCCTCAATCAAAGCGTGTTGAATTCTACAGCACTCAGTGAAAGAGGAAAATGCCTATTGTGATTGTTATTGGGCAGGAAGGTGCCCCTTTCTGCCCAAAAACTAACTCTCCATGACTCAGGCATCCTTGCAACATGGTGCATGGATGCCTGCTCCAGCGCATGGCTGCAGTTTGTGCACTAGCACAGGGGAGAGCGCAGGAATGTGACATATTATTGTAAATATGTTGCATTCTTGTGCTTCGGAAGTGCTGCAGTGTGGCGCAGCAAAAGGGCTTGCGGTGCCATGCTGCGGCACTTCCCTGTAGATATGTCACTGAGTTTTCGTAAATGGAAAAAACATGGACTAAATTATACTAATTTGCATATGCAGCTATGCAAATTGTTAGCACTGGGTTCCAATGAGTGATCCACTTGCACAAGAATCCCTTACTTCATTAACACATGTCAGTGTGTGTCCAGTCAATGAGGCAGTGTCCTTTCAAGTTCATTGTGGGGCCCTACTGGATGCATCGAAGATGGGCCCTCTGTGCCCCTTCGGATGGAGTAAAGAGCATTCATAATTGTGGCACAGGGGCCCCCACGAGTTTATCCCCAGAGGTCATCACACCTGCTGCAACATTGGTAGCTTCCTCCCTGAAATGAGATACATTTAGGTGCATTTTACTGGATTACTGGTTTATTGGATTAAGATTCCCTTTTAAGTGTTTTTTCTCATTATATTACAACGTTGTTGTTATAATTAGAATATTTGGGTGCTTTTTTTCAAATCTAAAGAAATATCTTTAACTGGTGATTTCTAATCAAACTCTGCATGAGATGAGATGAATAAAGTAGATTTTTGTGTCTGTGTATGAATTAAGCACTACTTTTGTCTATGTGGGTTTCTTCAGTAGGGGAGGCGGTTTGATGATGAGTATTTGCATTTCCTGTATGATTATCTTTGTGAGGACAAATAAATCTACATTTTCAGCAATTCAATGAATACAATTGTGTGATCGTTTTACTTACATTGGAAAATGCATTGTCATCATCACAGCACTGATATAAAGGTTGTTTTCCAATGTGCCAGGAGTAGCAGAAGAGACATCAGATGCTTTGACGTCTCCCGCCATGAAATCAGAGGAAATTAACTCATATGACCTTTGACCTGATGACCTCGCAAAAATTGTTTCATTTAACTTTTTTTTTTAAGTTTAAAGTTTATTGAAGAAAATAGAAACAGTACATAAAAGAAATATGGATAAAAAACATATGATGCATTAAAAATCAAATATAATCATAAAATACAAGGGGGGAGAAGAAGATAAAGGGGGGAGAGAAAGGGGGAAAAAGGTGGGTAGAAAAAGGGGAAATTATTACCCAAATCACAATTCTAAAAGAAATATCATTTGTAACAATAAACTGAATATGGTATATAAAATAGAATAATCATAATAAGGAAAAAGGAGTAATATCGGAGAGTAATTGCTAAAACATATACGAGCAAGAGGCAACCTAGAATTCATGGAGGTTTCCTAACTTCTTCTGAGGTGGTTGCGGGAGTGGATGCTAAGGCTGAGGACGATAAATATGACGATAAAGGAAGCTACAAAAGATCTCTTTTAATACATAAGGAAATAGGGGAGACATTACTGGTGTCCAGTCTGTGATGAAAACAAACAGCATTCCACCAGGCCCTAAAAGTGAGCTGCTCAGCTTGTTTCCAGTTAGAGGTAACTAGGAGTAAGGCAATTGCTAAGAGCAAATCAAGTAATGAGGGAGTGGGGGAAGAAAGTGGCCATGAGGGTGATAGGGAGCCCAAGAAGATGTTGGAAATGGAAAAAGGAATTTGGGTATGAAAACTTTTATTAATTTGGGACCAAACCAAAAGCCAAAAGCGGGAAAGAGAGGGGCAATCAAACAGCATATGTTTTAAATCGGCTGAAGGTCCTTTGCATGACCAGCAGTCTGAGGAAAGGTCAGAAGAGAAGGATGCTAGTTTCATTGGAGTAAAAAGAAGACGTTTATATATGAAAAATAACGTCTGAGAGGCGTTAGCGGCTCTGGACGTTTTATGAATTTTTAACCAGTTTATCCCAAAAAGGAATACTCCAACAATCCGCAAGATCCTTTTCCCAGGCCAATTCACATTTACTTTTGGATCTATCAGAAGAGAAAAATAAATTACTATAAAAGGACGAGGCGGAAGTAGAGGAAGATAATAAAGATAAGAGAGTAGAACACTTGGTAGAAATAGGGGGGTTAGAAGGCAAAGAATGAAGGCATTGCTGAAGGGGAGGAAGGGGTGCTTCATATTGAGATCTACAGGAAGAAGGTAAAGATAAGTTCAATTGAAGATCCAGGAAAGAACGTGGAAGATTATTAGATACCAATTGAGAAATCCATGGTAAACCCCTGATTCTCCACGCTTTCCAATGAAAGGTACGAACCTTAATGCGCAACAGGTGATTGTGCCAAATGGGTTGAAGTTCTAGCGAGAAGATAGCAGGGAAGGAGGATGGAAGAAGAGGCAGTAATATTTTACGCGTATGAGAAATGACTTGAGGACGAAAAGAAGAAATGGTTTTAGTAAAAGCAAGAGATTCATTAAAATGAAAAGGAGCTATACAGTGTTTCTCAATCGCCAACCAAATAGGAGGATGAGAATCCTGGTCCTGGTCAAAAGAAAGCCACTGTGAGGCTTGCCGAAGAGAAAAAGCAAGATGATAAGATCTGACGTCGGGGAACTTAAGACCACCAGAAGTTTTATCAGCTTTGAGAGCAGCAAGAGAGATAAGAGGAGATTTATTCTTCCAAAGAAATCTGTTTAGAATGGAATTAATTTTTTTTAAATAAAAACCAGGAATAAAGGGCGCTAGGTGGCGCACTTGTGTATGGAAGCCTTTTCGTGAGGCTCTCACATCCTGGCGACATCAATCCTCTAATTGATCCTTTTATCGGCGACGGATCGGGCCGAAACTGCTCCCACCTGTTGCGGGGGCTGCACAGCACCTCTGGTGTAATTTCTGGACCATTTGCTCGTTGCTTGCGGCTGCTGGAGGCTTCTGCGTTTCCGGCGGTCCAGACTGCTGGAGGGCTCGGTGCGGCTGGGCGGCTGGCTGCATAACGCAAGACCGAGGCTCTGGGGCTACTGGCTAGACCCTGAAAGGCGCGAAAATCACGGAGCGGCAGCAGCAGGAGACGAACTTGGTGATCCTTCCCCCACGGCAGCGATTTGGACTTGCGGTGACACAGCCCTACCCCCCGATCCACTCAGGTACCCTCAGCCTTTCTTTGGCCCTTGGACACTTTGCCTGCTGCTCAGCGCGACCATCGCTCTACTGAGGCCCATCGGGGGTGGCGGCCGTTTTCTGAACCGATCTGCCTGCTGTTTGCGGAGCCCCCAGGGGGCCCTGATTTATCAGCCTTCGGAAGGTGGGGGGACTCGCTGAGCCCACTGAATTGCATGCGGGCGCAGTGTGCATCTGGGGACTGCTGGGGAATCTACTGCCGACTGGGGACCTGCCATTTCCCTAACTGCCACTCCTCCGGCCCTCTCCTGTGCAATTAGTGGAGCGGGAAGAGCTGGGGGAGATCTACGACTGCAGCCACTGCTGGGCACATATCATATCTCCTCTGCTACTGTGTGGAATTCCGCCCATCTCTCCTAACAACTACCGACGCTGGCAGTGCCCTGAGGTGCGATCTAATCACGGCGGGAATAGAAACCGCAGCTACTGACTGTACAAATTGCCTGGGAGTTGCAGGAGTTTGCATCCTTAGAAACAAAACATAAGCATTCAAAACGGGCAGGCGCTCCGGCGAAGTGCTGCGCTGAAGTCTTTCTTTTTGTCTGCATCCTCCGACTTGCTGACCCTACGCCACCCTCCATGCAACTCGAAAGGGAGGACCGCTACATACTACTGACGGCCCAGCACACCTGAATACCGAGCACTAGCCCTGGGGCAGCTGCGGCCTCACCGACCGGGTCGCATTTACCACGTGGTGTGACGGTTGCGGGGCGGCGGCCACAGGAGGGCTCTCAGGCTTGCATCAGTAGAACGGTCTGAAACTAGGGGAGGCGACGGATACCTGCCTACACCACACTATTACACCCCACACGAGAACCGCTCCCTGCTGACAGGGCGGTGGAGTCACTGTGTTGATTCGGACCTGCGGGCTTGCAGACGGACGGTAGCCCTGCTGCCTGCTACACCTGTTGCTTTGTTTCCACTTGAAGGCGATCGGGGGTGAAGATGGGCAGACCTGATACACGACAGCCAAAGCTCACGTTTGACGCAGCGAAGAAGACACCACGCACCAGTCCGGACCAACAGAAGCAGATGGAGACTGTTGGGCCTACCGACTGCCAGGCGACTACCTCCACGGATGTCCAGGAAATCCTCCGAGAGATGCGTCAGGCATTCGCGACCATTGCGGACAAAGTGGACAGAATGTCGTCCCGGATGGATGCTGTAGTCCACAAGCTGGATATTCATGAGGGGAGATTGAAGGAGGCGGAACAAAGAGTTTCGGACATTGAAGATACCTCACGACAACATACGACACGACTCACGCGGATGGATGACCTACTACGCACAATAGGGGCAAAGAACGAAGATTTGGAGGCGCGAAGCCGACGTAATAACATACGCATAGTAGGGATTCCGGAATCCACCAATGTGGGTAAAATGGAGGACTATGTAGAAAAACTCCTGTTGGCTGCGGTGGGCTCAGAAGCATTCTCCCCCCAGTTTATAGTGGAGAGGGCACACAGATCCCTGGGGCCGGCACCCAAGTCAGGCATGAAACCAAGACCTATCATAGCTCGCCTGCTGAACTATAGGGATAGAGACACTGCATTACGAGCGGCCCGAACCTCCAATTCCCTCAGCTATGATGGTAACAATTTTACAATATATCCTGATTTTACGCCCATGGTTCAGGAGGAGCGGCGCAAGTTCTTGGATGTTAAGGCGAAGCTGCGTGCTCTTCCAGTGGACTACGCATTGCTCTATCCGGCTAGACTGCGGGTCACTTATCAGGGGCGCCAAAAGTTCTTTACGAAACCGCAGCAAGTTGATGAGTTTATCAAACATTTTAAGCGTACAACGCGCCAGAATAGAGATGAGATGGATGAGCCTGATCGTGGGAATGGCCAGATGGAGGATGAGGAACAGTGAGCTTCTGGTTCTTGCACTCTAGGCATCAATCTGGCTCCTATCTGTGTACGCTGAGAAGTAGACTGCTTAAAGGCGATGGCTGTGATCATTGACTTTTCTTCCTCACTAACTTTATGGGGAGTGTGAGATATGGCCCGAGACAAGCTGATTTTGATCCTCGTCCCTCTAGCTGGGTGAGATCCGCCTCTGGGCACTGGAGGAGACGAGAGGGTGATGTGTTGCCACCTGGAATGCTACCTAGCGGGTATTACCCATATGGTTATTGTTGTTGTTGGGTGTGGTTTTACCCTTGGTTGTTGAGAGACTCGGGGTGGGGGAGGGCGGATGAAGACACTGGCGAGTTGGGGATGCCTCTGTGGGTGGTGGTTGGGGAATGTGGGAAAGCGGGGGAGTTAAATGACTTGATTGCGTGTCAACTACATAAGCGGCCTGGCACAGCGGTACAGTGGAGTGATGAGAAAGGGATTGATGATTGTGATACACTGCCGAAGTGGGTGATGCATTGTACATTACAGCTGCAAACTGAAACAGATCAATACGGGTGCGGGGACTGTTAATCAATGTAATTTCATATCATGGAATGTGCGGGGACTGAAAGATGCACGAAAACATAGACAACTGCTGGCATATTGGGATAGGCATAAGATTCAGGTGGTTATGCGGCAAGAAACTCACAACCCCCCGCTAACTGATTCCACGTTTGGAGCGAGATGGGCAGGAGTGAGGGTTTTCTCAAACTATTCCTCGTACGCCAGGGGTACTGCTATTCTTATACACCGAGCCCTCCCGTTCACATTACAGGGTCAGCTTATTGATAAGGAAGGAAGGTATGTGATTGTGTGGGGGAGGTTGGGTTGGGAGACGATAACTATTGCCAATTGTTACGCCCCTAACATCGACGATCCTCACTTTTGCACCATGCTCTGGGGACGTATACTGGATGTAGGCTCCAGGTACTTGATATGGGGTGGAGACTTTAATGTTGCCCTACACCCGAGATTAGATAGAGCTGACGGTTGCCCAACATACCATACCAAGGCAAGGGCTTCCCTTTGTGGGATAGTTGACGAGGGGGGATTGATCGATAGTTGGAGGCACTTACATCCTGATCTATTGGAGGGCACACACTTCACATCATATACTGGAACATGGGCCAGAATTGATTATATCTTTGTCTCCATGAGTCTGGCGCCACATGTTTTGCATTCTCAACATTTGCCCAGAACACATTCTGACCACTGCCCTGTTTTTATGACTCTAGATATACCTGGATTTAATAAACCACGCCCGCCTTGGCGTTTGCAACCCAACGTTCTGATAGATACTGTCTTCCGCGAAGAACTTAGGACTGATATAGAAGAGTTCTTTCCCCGGAACAAAGACACTGTGGATAGTGTAGAGACAGTCTGGGAGGCTTTCAAAGTTACGGTGAGGGGGTTGTGCATTGCTAAGAGCTCTGGTGTGTTGAGAGACATACAACGCACACTCGGTAAGCTGGAGGAGGCCCTAAAGGAGCTAGAGACTCGCATGGTACAGGGAGCTTCTGGGGAAGTCCAACGGGAATTCAGGGCCAAATTGTCAGAGTACGAGGCGGAGGCACAAAGGGAAGTGCGATTCAAGGGGAAGTACTGGCGGGCCCGCGCTTACAATGAGGGAGGAAGGCCGGGCAGAGCTCTTGCCATGGCAGTACGGGTGGCGCGGGGCTCAAACACTATTTTGGAACTGACCACACCGGAGGGGGCAACATGCAGGGATTCTGTTGGGATCCTGAACACTCTCCAAACACACTATGAACAACTATATACGTCACGGGTGACTGGGGATTTTGACCTGGATGGCTATCTAGGGGATGTTGCACTCTGTTGGTTAAGTGACACACACAGACAATTTCTGGGGGCGCCACTTGAATTGGACGAGGTACGGGATGCCATTATGTCCCTGGGCAATGGGAAGGCGCCGGGTGATGATGGTCTTCCCGCAGAATTTTATAAGTGCTATATAGATATCATGGCACCAGTTTTACGAGAAGTGTTTGAGGATGCCTTGGAGGTCGGCGTGCTTCCAAGATCCATGCGAGAGGTCATCATTACGTCTTTACTCAAGCCGGGCAAACAGGCTGAGTACTGTGACTCGTATCGCCCACTATCGCTGTTGAACTGCGATGCCAAAATTCTGGCAAAGGTCCTCGCAACGAGACTCTCATTGCTTATGACTACACTCATCCTGCCTGACCAGTCCGGATTTGTCCCTACAAGATCAACATCACACAATCTCCGTACCGTTTTTTCCCTGATTCAGACAGTTCACCCTGAGATACCCCTTGCTGCAGTTTTGTTAGACGCATCGAAAGCTTTCGATTCTGTGGAGTGGGGGTTCCTCTTCACGGTCTTACAGAAAATGGGGTTCCCCCGATGTTTATAAACTGGGTACGATTGTTATACACGGCCCCAATGGCGAGAGTGCTTGTGAATGGCCGACTCTCTGACGCTTTTGCCATAACGAGGGGCACCCGTCAGGGGTGTCCCCTCTCCCCTTTACTATTTGCTGTGGCAATAGAACCACTGGCCTGTTGAATTCGGCAGCTTCATAAAAATGGTGCTTTTAATTACCTCCAGCGTCAGCTCTCTATCTCATTATATGCGGACGATGTCACACTATACGTTAAAGATCCCTGCTCTAATTTGAATGCATTACTGTGGGAGTTTGTAGCCTTTGGAGGCCTCTCCGGCGTTACTATTAACTGGGGTAAATCCCAACTCCTCCCTCTGACGCCGGCTGTGTCGGAATTCCCTCTGGAATACCCGCTTGAGTGGTGCACCTCTGAACTGCGATACCTTGGGATACAAATATCGAGAGACAAGGAGGAGACGTTGCGATCAAACTATGGAGTGGCTGTTACTAAATTAACAGACTCAGTGACTCGATGGATTAAGCTGCCCTTGTCGATGGCGGCGAGAATTTCCCTCATAAAAATGGTGATCTTACCACGTTTCCTCTATCTGTTCCTTAATGTCCCTTACCACCCAGGCGCCTTCTTCTTTAAAACGCTGCGCTCTGAACTTATACGTCTGGTATGGGGGGGCAAGCAAGCACGACTTCGTTGGGCAGTCATGACACAGCCTTATCGAGCGGGAGGATTTGACGTACCCGATTTTGAGGTATATTACCTGAGTGCTCAGGCACACTACCTATATTATTGGATGAAACCGACCGCCTTCATGCCGCAAGTAGCGGCGGAAGACTGGATAGCCCACCCAATTCCACTGGTTGGTATAGTCCATGCCCCTACATCGGAACTGGATATGCATCTTAATACAGTGACCTGTACGATGGATGCATGGCATAGGATAGGGAGAAAGTTACAGACCCCGTTACTGTATACAGCTCGGATGCCGCTAACTTATCATCCACGAATGGCGCTCCTCCAGGAGGTGGGTTTTCAGAGACTTTGTCGTCGACTGAACATCCAATCGTGGGGTGATCTTTTCCGGGAGGGCACTCTCCGGTCTCGAGAGGACTTCTTTGGGGACAACACACACAACCCTCTGGAATTATTGTATTACCTACGACTGCGAGAAGGTCTAAGAGCCTTATTGCCAGAATACCCTTGTGAACCCCCCAGTGTAGCCCCACTTACAATTGTGTTGAATAGTGCTGATGGAACGCATCTAGTGTCTAATATATATAGATCCATGCGAGAACACTTACCTGTTGTGGAGAGTGCGGCTAGGGCGAAATGGTCAGCAGATATTGGTAGAGAAATCACAGATGAGCAATGGGAATACTGCTGTGACTTATCAGGAACGGTGATGTCCAGTTGTCGCTTTAAGGTTCTACATTATAAGTTTCTCCACAGGTTGTACTATACGCCTGTTCGGAAGGTTAGATTTGGCCTGGCAGACTCGGATAGGTGCGAGAGATGTGGTCAGGAAGGGGCGGATTTTTTTCACTTAGCGTGGAGTTGTGCACGAGTACAGGAGTATTGGATGCAGGTTTGTGAAGGTGTCTCCACCATGACAGATAATACACTGACCCTAGACCCACAGGTATTCCTACTGGGATACACTGCGAAGATTACACAAGAGGTTAGGAAATTCACTAATGTGGCGCTGTTACTGGGAAGGAGACATCTGGCATGTAGATGGGGTCGGGGACGAGCTCCTAAATTCAAAGATTCGTTGCATGACATGTTATATTGCCAGGAACAGTACGGAATATTCTCAGAAATGTTACCCCTTAACTCCAGGCCGACTGACATCTGGGGCCCTCTGCAGACTTATCTTCTTGCCACTGCAACACAAGGGGAGACAGACATTACCAATGAAGATATGCCCTCAATAGCTCAACCGGTTTAAGCTTCCATGACATGTATAATACTGGGGTGGGGGGAGAGGAGGGATACATATATATGCTACTACTGATATCTGCAATGCGAAGCTTAGGGCCAGAATGCTGTTTTATCACTAGAAGTGTGGAGATATGCCGGATATATGAGTCCATGCATGCTGGGTCTTCTCTACTGTAATGTTCTCCTACCTTGATCCCAGGCTGCTCCGCTGTACACTGTGAACTCCATATCTCCCCCAGTAAGGGAATCTACTGGCTCATATGTTGGATGTTTTCTGTACCTCATTGCCTACTGAAGGACTGACCCGGTCATTGGTTCCAATATCCCACGTCTCATTATGCTGACGGTTACCACCCTGATGCAGATTCTCGAGCGTCTAGCCCCGTGGTGAGCAGACCGCTCATCTAATACATCTATGATGACTACCCCTGGCTATCCGTTTACTGTATGCTTATAACTTGTGAAGGGCCCACTATATCAATGTATGTGTATCGCTGCTGGCCGTACACGGTTGTAGGCACACTGCTGTGTATTTGTGAATGAATGACAATAAAAGTTTATAATAAAAAAAATTAAATAAAAAAAAACCAAAAAAAAAAAAAACAGGAATATGGACTGGAATCATGGATAAAAGATAAAGGAGGAGTGGAGAGAGCATCATCTTAATAGAATCTAGGCGTCCCCACCAGGAGATAAAGAGTGGATGCCAACGATCAATAGAAAAAGATAACGTTTTAGAGAGAGCATCAACATTTTCTTACAACGTCTCGGGGATGGTAGGGGAGAACTATAAGCCTAAATACTTAATCTTAGAAGTTTTCCAAGAAAAGCCAGTAGAAATAAAATGATGTTTTAAGCAAAGAATATTTAAAGGAAGAACTTCACACTTATCCGAATTCAGACGGTAACCAGACAACTGAGAGAAAGTCTTGACTTGAGATAGGAAAGCTGGAATAGAAGTAGAAGGATTGGAAGAATAAAAAAGAATATCATCAGCATAGACTGACATCTTAACCTGTGAATTACCAAGCGTAAAACCAGAGATTCTGTCATCAAGCCGGATATTCGTCAAAAAAGGCTCTACGGCAACTATAAATAAAAGAGGGGATAGGGGGCAGCCCTGACGAACGCCTCTAAACAGAGATAAGACATTCAAAGTTTTCCCATTAACAAAGATACAGGCCTTCAGATCTGAATAAAGTAATGAGATAATAGAAATTAATTTGGTAGGAAATCCAATCCATGTAAGAGCCTGAAACATAAAATCCCACCCAATTTTATTGAATGCTTTGTCAGCATCTAATGCTATAGCAGCAATGGGATAGTCAAGGGAAGAGGCTTTACTGAGAATATTAAAGAAAACCCTGGAGTTATCTGAAGACAGACGATCTTTAACAAAGCCAGATTGCTCCGGTCCAATAATAGAGGGCAGAATGGGGTCAATACGAAGAGCAAGGATCTTAGCAAAAATCTTATAATCTAAATTGGCCAAGGAAATCGGGCAATAATTTTTACAAAAAGAAGGGTCTTTATTTTCCTTAGGGATTAAACAAACCACTGCTTCTTGAAAGGAACCAGAAGAAGAGTTATTTTGTATAAAAAATTGATAAAGCGATAAAAGATGGGGAAGTAATAAAGAGGAAAAATGATGATAGAATTCAATAGGGAAGCCGTCAGGGCCAGGTGCTTTATCCCGTTTTAATTTTGAAACAGACGTTTTAATTTCAGACAAAGAGATGTGAGAATCCAATGAGGAAAAGTCCATGGCAGAATGTGAAGGGGGAAGAAGCGAATTAAAGAAGGAGAGAGCGCATCAGAAGAAGGACCTGTTCCGGTGCATATACATTCTTATAAAACAAGACAAATTCATTGAGAATATCCTCATCTTTAAAAAATGAGTCACCAGCATTGTTACGGATGGATTAAATTTTTGTCCGTTCCCTACGAATTTTTAAATATTTGGCAAGTAATTTGCCCATCTTGTTTTGTCCTCCATAGTAACGGGCACTACTTTTTAGAAGATAAGAGGAAGCAGCTTCTGTAGAGGATTTATTAAAGGATATTTTAGCTTCAATTAGCTTTTTTAATGAGGTGTCAGAATTAGTACGATAATAAGAGTATTCAAGATGTTTAATGTCGGCTAATAGTTGGGCATGTTTTTTTTCAAAAAATGTCTTTTTCCGCGAAATGTAGCTTATAATGAAACCTCTAGCCGCCGCCTTAAAAGAGTCCCAAATCATTACTGGGGAAGAGTCTGGAGTAGAGTTAAGAGAGAAGAATTCAATTGCAAAATAGGTGAATTGGCCTGTGAAGTTAGGATCTGAAAGTAATTTATTATTAAAACGCCATCTGCCAGAATGAGGAGAGAAGGGGAGCAAATCAAAATCCACAAAAACTGGGGCATGATCTGAAATCAGGATAGAACCAATTTCAGAATGTGAGACAAGTTGGGACAGAGGTTTACTGAAAAAAAGATAATCTATCCTAGATTGTGAATTATGAGGAGGGGAATAGAATGTATACTCCTGTAAATCTGGATTACAAAGCCTCCAAATATCAGACAAGGCTTTGTGACGTATGGCAGAGGTGAAATGTGAGTGCATCTTAGTATTAGAGAATTTAACAGTGGAGTGCCTATCTAAAATGGGATCAAGAACTTGGTTGCAATCACCCCCAAAAATAATATAATCCTCATTAAACATAACAAGCTTATCTGAGATTGAAGTCCAAAACAAATCATCAACAGAAACAGGAGCACAAACATTAAACAATACTAAATGTATCTGATCAATAAGTAATTGACAATCACCCAGCGACCTTCAAGATCGTTTTCTTGATGTAGTACAGTAATTTAGAGTTTTTTATGGGATCGGATAGATAAATCATTTTTTTACCAAAAGCAGGAGAAGAGAAGACATGACCTACCCAACCTCTCTTCAATTTAGTTGCTTCAATCTGTGATAGATGAGTTTCCTGAATAAAAGCAATATCAGCATTTAATCTGGCTAAATGACTTAACACACATTGCCTTTTTATAGAGTTATTAACTCCTTTAACATTCCAAGTCAAAACTCTGAATGAGAATGATTAGAGCGGAATATGCACAAATGATATAAAAAATAACAAGATAAAAATTATCAGTTAAACGAGAACAAAAGTGGGTTTAAGAATGAGTGGCAAAATACTTAGAATACTATCAGAAGCAAGAACTTGCACAACTTGTCTAAAAACAAATGAAGAGGAACTATGAACTATATTGTAAGAAACGGACCAGTGAACAATAAAACATTGCAAAACATTATTACTAATTGTAATGAGAAAATAAAGAGTATGAGAATAAAGAAGAACTAGGATTGAGTAAAAGGAGAGAATAAAAGGCGTGTATAGAGTAAGAAAAAGAGATGAGGGTAATAAAAGACTAGAAAAGTAGTGAAAGAGAAAAGAGGGAAGTATAAGGAAAGGCAAGAAAAGGAAAAAGGAAAAGAAGAAGAAGAGATCAAAAATGAATAAGGAAAATTAATTACAACTCTGAAGAAAACAACAAAGAGACATACCACAGGAAGACAAGGAGATAGGAGGTGGCGGATCAGGTTGTACTATACGCCTGTTCGGAAGGTTAGATTTGGCCTGGCAGACTCGGATAGGTGCGAGAGATGTGGTCAGGAAGGGGCGGATTTTTTTCACTTAGCGTGGAGTTGTGCACGAGTACAGGAGTATTGGATGCAGGTTTGTGAAGGTGTCTCCACCATGACAGATAATACACTGACCCTAGACCCACAGGTATTCCTACTGGGATACACTGCGAAGATTACACAAGAGGTTAGGAAATTCACTAATGTGGCGCTGTTACTGGGAAGGAGACATCTGGCATGTAGATGGGGTCGGGGACGAGCTCCTAAATTCAAAGATTCGTTGCATGACATGTTATATTGCCAGGAACAGTACGGAATATTCTCAGAAATGTTACCCCTTAACTCCAGGCCGACTGACATCTGGGGCCCTCTGCAGACTTATCTTCTTGCCACTGCAACACAAGGGGAGACAGACATTACCAATGAAGATATGCCCTCAATAGCTCAACCGGTTTAAGCTTCCATGACATGTATAATACTGGGGTGGGGGGAGAGGAGGGATACATATATATGCTACTACTGATATCTGCAATGCGAAGCTTAGGGCCAGAATGCTGTTTTATCACTAGAAGTGTGGAGATATGCCGGATATATGAGTCCATGCATGCTGGGTCTTCTCTACTGTAATGTTCTCCTACCTTGATCCCAGGCTGCTCCGCTGTACACTGTGAACTCCATATCTCCCCCAGTAAGGGAATCTACTGGCTCATATGTTGGATGTTTTCTGTACCTCATTGCCTACTGAAGGACTGACCCGGTCATTGGTTCCAATATCCCACGTCTCATTATGCTGACGGTTACCACCCTGATGCAGATTCTCGAGCGTCTAGCCCCGTGGTGAGCAGACCGCTCATCTAATACATCTATGATGACTACCCCTGGCTATCCGTTTACTGTATGCTTATAACTTGTGAAGGGCCCACTGTATCAATGTATGTGTATCGCTGCTGGCCGTACACGGTTGTAGGCACACTGCTGTGTATTTGTGAATGAATGACAATAAAAGTTTATAATAAAAAAAATTAAATAAAAAAAAAAAAAAAAAAAAAAACAGGAATATGGACTGGAATCATGGATAAAAGATAAAGGAGGAGTGGAGAGAGCATCATCTTAATAGAATCTAGGCGTCCCCACCAGGAGATAAAGAGTGGATGCCAACGATCAATAGAAAAAGATAACGTTTTAGAGAGAGCATCAACATTTTCTTACAACGTCTCGGGGATGGTAGGGGAGAACTATAAGCCTAAATACTTAATCTTAGAAGTTTTCCAAGAAAAGCCAGTAGAAATAAAATGATGTTTTAAGCAAAGAATATTTAAAGGAAGAACTTCACACTTATCCGAATTCAGACGGTAACCAGACAACTGAGAGAAAGTCTTGACTTGAGATAGGAAAGCTGGAATAGAAGTAGAAGGATTGGAAGAATAAAAAAGAATATCATCAGCATAGACTGACATCTTAACCTGTGAATTACCAAGCGTAAAACCAGAGATTCTGTCATCAAGCCGGATATTCGTCAAAAAAGGCTCTACGGCAACTATAAATAAAAGAGGGGATAGGGGGCAGCCCTGACGAACGCCTCTAAACAGAGATAAGACATTCGAAGTTTTCCCATTAACAAAGATACAGGCCTTCAGATCTGAATAAAGTAATGAGATAATAGAAATTAATTTGGTAGGAAATCCAATCCATGTAAGAGCCTGAAACATAAAATCCCACCCAATTTTATTGAATGCTTTGTCAGCATCTAATGCTATAGCAGCAATGGGATAGTCAAGGGAAGAGGCTTTACTGAGAATATTAAAGAAAACCCTGGAGTTATCTGAAGACAGACGATCTTTAACAAAGCCAGATTGCTCCGGTCCAATAATAGAGGGCAGAATGGGGTCAATACGAAGAGCAAGGATCTTGGCAAAAATCTTATAATCTAAATTGGCCAAGGAAATCGGGCAATAATTTTTACAAAAAGAAGGGTCTTTATTTTCCTTAGGGATTAAACAAACCACTGCTTCTTGAAAGGAACCAGAAGAAGAGTTATTTTGTATAAAAAATTGATAAAGCGATAAAAGATGGGGAAGTAATAAAGAGGAAAAATGATGATAGAATTCAATAGGGAAGCCGTCAGGGCCAGGTGCTTTATCCCGTTTTAATTTTGAAACAGACGTTTTAATTTCAGACAAAGAGATGTGAGAATCCAATGAGGAAAAGTCCATGGCAGAATGTGAAGGGGGAAGAAGCGAATTAAAGAAGGAGAGAGCGCATCAGAAGAAGGACCTGTTCCGGTGCATATACATTCTTATAAAACAAGACAAATTCATTGAGAATATCCTCATCTTTAAAAAATGAGTCACCAGCATTGTTACGGATGGATTAAATTTTTGTCCGTTCCCTACGAATTTTTAAATATTTGGCAAGTAATTTGCCCATCTTGTTTTGTCCTCCATAGTAACGGGCACTACTTTTTAGAAGATAAGAGGAAGCAGCTTCTGTAGAGGATTTATTAAAGGATATTTTAGCTTCAATTAGCTTTTTTAATGAGGTGTCAGAATTAGTACGATAATAAGAGTATTCAAGATGTTTAATGTCGGCTAATAGTTGGGCATGTTTTTTTTCAAAAAATGTCTTTTTCCGCGAAATGTAGCTTATAATGAAACCTCTAGCCGCCGCCTTAAAAGAGTCCCAAATCATTACTGGGGAAGAGTCTGGAGTAGAGTTAAGAGAGAAGAATTCAATTGCAAAATAGGTGAATTGGCCTGTGAAGTTAGGATCTGAAAGTAATTTATTATTAAAACGCCATCTGCCAGAATGAGGAGAGAAGGGGAGCAAATCAAAATCCACAAAAACTGGGGCATGATCTGAAATCAGGATAGAACCAATTTCAGAATGTGAGACAAGTTGGGACAGAGGTTTACTGAAAAAAAGATAATCTATCCTAGATTGTGAATTATGAGGAGGGGAATAGAATGTATACTCCTGTAAATCTGGATTACAAAGCCTCCAAATATCAGACAAGGCTTTGTGACGTATGGCAGAGGTGAAATGTGAGTGCATCTTAGTATTAGAGAATTTAACAGTGGAGTGCCTATCTAAAATGGGATCAAGAACTTGGTTGCAATCACCCCCAAAAATAATATAATCCTCATTAAACATAACAAGCTTATCTGAGATTGAAGTCCAAAACAAATCATCAACAGAAACAGGAGCACAAACATTAAACAATACTAAATGTATCTGATCAATAAGTAATTGACAATCACCCAGCGACCTTCAAGATCGTTTTCTTGATGTAGTACAGTAATTTGGAGTTTTTTATGGGATCGGATAGATAAATCATTTTTTTACCAAAAGCAGGAGAAGAGAAGACATGACCTACCCAACCTTTTTTCAATTTAGTTGCTTCAATCTGTGATAGATGAGTTTCCTGAATAAAAGCAATATCAGCATTTAATCTGGCTAAATGACTTAACACACATTGCCTTTTTATAGAGTTATTAACTCCTTTAACATTCCAAGTCAAAACTCTGAATGAGAATGATTAGAGCGGAATATGCACAAATGATATAAAAAATAACAAGATAAAAATTATCAGTTAAACGAGAACAAAAGTGGGTTTAAGAATGAGTGGCAAAATACTTAGAATACTATCAGAAGCAAGAACTTGCACAACTTGTCTAAAAACAAATGAAGAGGAACTATGAACTATATTGTAAGAAACGGACCAGTGAACAATAAAACATTGCAAAACATTATTACTAATTGTAATGAGAAAATAAAGAGTATGAGAATAAAGAAGAACTAGGATTGAGTAAAAGGAGAGAATAAAAGGCGTGTATAGAGTAAGAAAAAGAGATGAGGGTAATAAAAGACTAGAAAAGTAGTGAAAGAGAAAAGAGGGAAGTATAAGGAAAGGCAAGAAAAGGAAAAAGGAAAAGAAGAAGAAGAGATCAAAAATGAATAAGGAAAATTAATTACAACTCTGAAGAAAACAACAAAGAGACATACCACAGGAAGACAAGGAGATAGGAGGTGGCGGAGCCACATCAGGAGATGACAGGACCAAACCAGAGGGATCACAAAGACGTACGCAGGGAGAACAACTTCCAAGTGGATACGAGAGGCAAACAATGAAAGGGACCATATAACCGCATCTAAAGGGGAGTAAAGAAATATTGTTAAGAAAACAAAGAAGTATAAGGTCAGATTACAATACAAAATACGGAATATAAAGTACAAAATGTATACAGAAGGAGACAAAAATGTAAAGAGAACACCATAATGAGACACATTCTACAAACAGGGATTAGCATAAATATTAATCAATATACATAGTAATTAAGGATGAGGATTTTCCATGGAATCAGCGGCACAGGAGTCAAGAAATTGTTGAAGCTTGTTCGGGTCTTCATAATTCGTCGTCTTATTATTATAAGTCACTTGGAACAGGCATGGATGAAATAAACCATAAGGAGCATTCAGGGAATGTAGAGCCGGTCTCATCTCCAGAAACTTCTTTCGACGATCCGCTGTGCTTTTGGCATAGTCCTGTGCAAAAAAGAGATTGGAGCCATTCCAAGAGATTTTCCCCTTCTGTTTAGCAGACTGAAGAACTTTAAGTGAGTCCGCATACTCCAAAAAGTATAAAATAACACCTCTGGGCTTTACAGTGGATGAAGAAGAAGTAGTGATACGAGAAGGAGGACCCAAACGATGGGCTCGCTGGATGTTAAGTGCTGGGGAGTTTGGAAGACCTAAGAGCTGAGGTAGAACGATTGGAAGAAGGTTATGGGATTTGACCCCTGAAGACCCTCAGCAAGACCTTAAATGCGAAGATTATTATGTCTGTTTCGGTTTTCCAAATTTTCCACCTGTTGCTTAAGACTCTGAATTTCTGACTGCATGTTGGGAACTTGATCAGTGAGAGTTTGGACTGAGGAGAGAGATTTCTCTAAATGTTCCACTTTTTTTTCCGTGTGGGACCAATTATCTTCAAGATTTTGAAGACGAGCATTGGTATCAGCCATATACGGCTTAAGTGAGCGAATTTCCTCCATATAAGGTTTGAGTGAGCGTATCTTTTCCAATATGAGCTCCATAGAAATAGAAGAAGATGCATTAGTAGGTGATGAAGGATTTGTTTTTACCCTCTTCCCAGTAGAGGATGACGTAGAAGACCCTTTAGTAGTGACTTTGACATTAGAGCGAGAAGAAAGTGCAGGGGAATTTTTCGTGAGAAGAGAGTCATTAGTGGCATCTTCTGAATTGTCCTGCAAAACACTAAAAGGATTAACATCATTCAGGGATTGCGAGATTTGCTGAGAAGAAGTATGGTGGGGACGCGCCATTGTCGATGAGGAAGCAGAATTTTATGTATTGACAACAAAAAAGTGCAAGTAATGAAGCCCAATTCGCAATCACTACTTTAGAGGAAAAAAGATTGGCATGTAACCATAATATCCAGAGAGGAGGAATGAATTGTAGATAATGAGAATTCCACAGAAAGCTGTTTGAAGAAGAGACAGTGACATGAGGGAAAAACTCATTTGAAGGAAGGAGCTGCAGAGTTATGAAGAAAACGACATCTCAAAATGGCGGCCAAAACATAACTGTGGGCTGAAAAGATTAAAAACAAGAGCCAATAACCAAGGTTTCCGCATGGCCAATGCGAAAATTACAAGGAGAATTCGAGTTTGAAGGAGATATTAGCTCTTCATGGCAGGAATGCGCTCAATCCAAGAAGAAAGGCAGCACCTCACGAGGTGAAGGGCGTCACAAAATGGCGGACGTGATAAAACGTGAAACGCCAATATTGGAAAAACAGTCAAAAAGTGGGTTTTCTCACCCCATGAGTCGGCAAGTGGCGCAAAAGAGGCAGCAAACATTCCGCAATATAAAACGTCGATGCGAAAGGTCTCACTAGCATTGGTAGCACTTGGAGTAGTCCCGGCCGGCTACGTCGCTGCGGAGCTCCTCGGGAAAGCCGCCATTACCGTCGGCGCCAAAGCCACGCCCCTCATTTAACTTTTGACCCTGGTGATATTATAGGAGGTGATATCACTCAACATTAAAAATGCCTTCAATGAAAGCAAGTACAACAAGTACCAACAATCAGTAAGTAGAACAGAGAAAGTCCTGAGAAAACTGCCACCCTTAGATTAACTCAGGTCTATACATAGTATGCTAGAGGCGCCCAGAGGCCAGACCAAGGACAGGGCCATCACTGGCCAGCAGTGCATTCATCATCTTCCTGAGTATGGCCATACATGCTCCATCCCCCCCATCATCTCATCTGACCCAATTTTCATCTTCCCAGACATTGCTTTGTGAGGGCAGATGTGCAGGGTATTGTCCCACTCTGACCCTGCACACAGACTGCACAGGCTCAGCCCCGGGTTACATGTGACTGAAGAGGAGCAGCTGCCCAGCTCATGCCAGAGACGGCTGGTTGTAACAAGTGTACAGGTGACCACGAAACCACAGCGTCTCGTCTGGTGAAGTCTTGTGTCATTTAGTGACTGAACTTTTAAGAGTAAGAAGCTCCAAAGACAGCCACAGTGTTCAGTTCAGGTGTTTATAGTGGTTTGTGTTGGAAAACGAGGCAGTATCTGTGAAGTTAGCACAAATAACTTGTCCCATTTGTCCTTCACTGGGAACCAAGCAGCCTATTGTAGTGCTTGACTCCCAGAGGGTACATTGCAGAGCAATCTAAGGCTTTCTCAAGAAGGTGGTGTAGGCTAGTAATCGCCATTTACAGGTGCGCAGAAATAACATTCAATAATTGATTGTCCTGTCTGTACTTTGCTTTATAAAATTAAGAGTACATTTATTAAGCACACACACTACTCAATACTATGCACCAGTTTACAAATATACATAAGCAGTTGGAATTACTTTGTGACATTGCATAACATCTCCACCCCTCCCGCAGGAGGGGGGGTGGGGTCTAGTACCACCACTCCCATGTCTGCACATCATCTTGCCCCCTAATGCAGTGGGTTGACACAACCTGGAGCGAAGGGCTTGCCAACTGGCACCATCCCAGTAGCGACGCACCCCACCATCTCAACAAGGATTACAAATAGGTACAACTGCCGTGGGGACACATAACCCTGACTGAGCATCTCCTACTGCCCATACAGTATACACCTCGACATCTTAGTGGCTACCAGTCTGGGTTGTTCTTCCCCTAACGTAGTAAGAATACATGTTTGTGCATCACTTTAAATGGGGTACTTATCATAGAAGATAACAGTTGTAATGCATTGCCATCTCAGACCCTAAACGGCATCACAGTTAAACTCACAGGATTAAGCATATACAGCCAGACACCCTAGCAGGAATGTCTGGCAACATAACCACACTTTGGTAAGGACTCCACATTACACCTGTGACTTACAGTCCCTCAGTAGAAAAAACATTGGTAAATGCACTTCTCATGCAATTGCACATCTTGGCCTCCAGGGGATGCTCTCCTCCAGACATCCCCAGCTCAACCCTCCATACCTTGGTGCAGTCTCAAATGCACCCACAGCTGTAGAACAAAAGTTCCAACTCCAGGATGCTGTTTACCACTAGCTGAGCCCTTGAGGGGTTATTCCCACTTAGTCCCCAGAGACTAAGTGGGGGCGGGACTTTCTTTCTTCGTGCTGGGGGAGACGGTGTTGTTCCTGCAGCTCCCCCTGCACCTTTTCACTCATTTGGAGGTGACCACATCCTCATGGGACTGCCACACACCACCAACAAGCCGATTTTCACCTCCCCGCTAGGCATTATGGGGCGGTCTTTCTCTGGGCCCTTACATATTGAAGCAGTGGCGCTACCGCTGCTCTGGGGAGAGTCGCTGCCTCTGCCACATCTCTCCATCTCTCGGGGAAGGTGAGTGCAGCCCTGGGAGCTCACCACTGGCTGCACTGGCTCGCTCCCGGTCCAGCCCGCACCCTCGTGTGCGGCCGTGGGAAACAATGCTGCTCTTCTAGTCTGCCCGCTCCTGTAGGCAGACACGGTGGCTGCCGCTTGACAGGCGGGTCTTTGGGAAAGTGTGACAGCACTCTCCCTGCCTTCCTCCGGCTGCAGGTGAGTGCGGCAGCAGTCCTACCTCCTCTTCCCTCACGTCAGGGCATGGAGATGGGGTACCTGGCCCCTGGGACATCTTCAGATTGACTTCACTTGCGAGGGGGATTGCACGATGGCACGTCCCCCTCCTCTCTCCCACAAGCATCAGGGCTCGGAGTTGGGCTCCCAGGACCCAGGGAACCTTCGCAGGGGGTGCGATGATGCACCCCAGCCTCCATTGTCCTCGGGGACCAGGGTGGGCTCCTAGCCTCATGTAGGGGCCTTCAAGGGACTTTACTTCTTTGGGGCGGCACCTGGGACCTCACCTGACCCACCCCAGGGGCACATCTAAGATTGGCGGCAGAACCCCACGTGCTTCGTTGTTGGTCCCAGTAGAGGTCAAACGCCTACCTTCTGGGGGGCATATCTCAGCCCTCAGGGTACCGATCTGCACGATTGTGGCCCCTTCTTGCTCCAGGTGACGCTCCCCAGCCACTGGGAGCACTTTGTTTCTCCCTCTTGGTCTTCAGGAGGTTGAATGCAGCAGGGAGCGGTCTTCAATGGCTCCCTGCAACTGACTTTCACCTGGCTGCCTTCCGGTGCCCCTCTTCTCCTTGCGCAGAGGTCCAGGCTTCTGCTCCCTGGTCTTGGTCTTCCCTTGTGGCGCAAGTCCGGGTCCTGGGCCAGTCTGGAGATTCTTCCTTCCAGCTGCCGATGGTGCCAGGTTCCAGCAACAGTCGTCCTCAGCAGACCACCCCCCGGAGAGAGCTCCTCTTCCTGCGCAGACCCAAAAGCAATACAGATATGACTTTGGACTCTGCAGAATTCTTCTTCTCACCTAAGTTACAGTGGGCTTCCGTGCGTGTCTGGAATTTGTAGGCCCTAGGGAAGTGAAACTATCCCAAATGGTCCCTACCATCATAGGGTAATAATGACGAGGTATTTCAGTGAAAACTGTAAAGCACTTTCCCTTACATGTTTCTTCCCATTGTATAAAGCCTATTTCATGTCACCACCCAGCTCTGCATAATTCCTGCAACACCATTCAATTTGTAAGTGGTCCTGGGCTGCGCTCACCAGGAATCTCCCCTGCACAGCCCTTACACTTTTGCACATGCATGTACACACATGTGTGCATGTAACCTTACTCCAGCGCAGCGGGCAACTCTAACCAGGGGGACACCGGTAAAATACACATTCAGTCCCTTTCATCATGAGTTCACTGTGGGTGAGTCCCAACTTATGAGGCTCTCCCACAGTAAAAGCTCAACAATTAGGTGTTCGAAAAGCAAAAAATATGGGCGGCACAGATGGTCCAAACCACATTCTAACAGTTTGGTTCTACTGACATGAAATATGTTTGGAATTCATAAAGTACACTCCACAAAAAGAGTTGCCTCCAGTTTACTTTTTTAATGACAGGGACACCTGCTGACTGAGATGCTGAGCCTTCCCTCCAGGAATTGCAGCTATGACTGAATGCATATTGAGCACCGAAACCCAGATGTACAAAGTATCTCAACAATACACAACAATGCTACACTCGGTATAATTTAGAAAAACAATAACAATGGATTAGATGGCATAGTTGACATGATGGCGGGAAAACGAAACAAAAGAAAAACTATAGCATAATGCCACAAATATTACAGACAATAATATTTAATAAATAATCAGGTTATCATGGGATCCGTGACAGACTGAAACACACATGCACCTAGACGGCAGAGTAAAGATGACACACTGGAAGAAGAGTCAGGTTTGATGGTGATTATGTGCAGGTAGCATTACTTAATGTCTTCCTATGTTTGCCTTAATAGTCAACAGCACTTCAATCCCACAAGGAAAGGGGGATCATCACCAAAACAAAGGAAGTCATTGGCACCCAGAATACCCAAATAAACCAATAAAGGGACAAAAATGAGGGCAAGCTGCTTCAGAGAAGGACCGTAAAAATCAGGACAGAGAGATAAACTTGCATAGGGAGCAGCCGGGCAGTCAAACACGAGGAGTAGTTATTAACCCAACATAAGGACGCATTGTCCAAAACTTCTTATCAATTCACGGGTACAAAACAACCAACGAGGAGTCTGATACATTTGTCCTGATAATCTAACAAGTACAAACAGCACACATTGATAATAATCCACATTGGTGCAAAAAAGTGCAATACACCAGGAGGTACTTCCTAATGGCAATGTCCAATATTGAGTATGTCATAAAGTAATGGGATATAACAAATATATATATAAAGCAAAAGATAACAAGGAAGACATGGAAACCTGCTACAGAGAATGAAAGTTACCCAAACATTTGATGTAGCAGCTGGTTCAAAGGCTGGACCCCACTGGTTGCACTCTTCAAACATGACCAGAGGTCCAACCACTCAAACACATCATCAGTTGAGTGAAGTATTTACCCCTTCCACTATAGTTTCAGTCTGATTGCAGATCCCTATAGAAATATCTGTGATGTAAGTACAACACTCTTCCCTGATTAGAGCACCAACCCCATCCTTAGCAGCTCAAACAAAACATAGCCATTCTTTAAGATAACAGTCTGCTGATTCTCCAGTTGATTACTTCTTAAGTCAAGGGTACAAGAAAGTCAAATTAACCATCTCCTCCAGTACTTTAGGATCTCAACAAATGTTGCTGGATAAGCTTATTATGCACGTTCAGATGAGGATTGCCAAGAATTGGGCTTTTTCTGAAATGGCTGTTTGTTTCCCCAGACAAAGCAAGAGGACATGTAACCAAATGTATGATATCAGATGCATTTTAACAAGGATGTAGAATTCAGGTCAGTCTTTGGGTAGTCACAAATAATAAACCCCAGTGTCACAAATATAATAGCGTTCCACTGTGTTCAGAGACACTCCTTTAGGTGAACTGCACATCAGACAGAAAAATAGTTTGGGGCTCTCAACTTGGATAAAGTCTGGAAAAGGGAGGACAGTTACTTAGGAATGGCCACATTGTACTTAATGTGTTCCATGGCATAATCCAGTCTATTTGCAGTTATTACTGTATTGCAGGTGACAGCACTTCTTGATTGGGCAAGGGCATAGTCATCAAGGCTAATATGGGTGGTATGGTTATCATGTGCGGGGATAAAGTGCCAAAGCAGATGTAAAATGTCATATTGTTCCTCCAGTTCAAATTAAATCAAGGAAAAGATTAATAGACACTTCACCCATTTGTACCCAGATAGTATCAGAGTGCTGTACTGAGAGAAATGCTCTTCCTGTTACATAACAAATAAGACATATAAGATATAATCAAAGAAAGGAAACGTATGTGTGCACTGCCCCAAACCACCCTGATTACAAGACGAAGAACCCTTTGCTTATATAGCAGTCTATCTATCTATCTATCTATCTATCTATCTATCTATCTATCTATCTATCTATCTATCTATCTATCTATCTATTACCTACTGGTCGCTGGTTGGAATTTATGATTAAGACTAAGTTTCTGTACAAATTTTTTTTTTTTGACTTGCCTATATCTTTGGCACCGTTTGGTGAATCTTTCCGAAGTTGTTACCAAAAAAGTGCCTCTCTAACTCTAGTTATGCTTGGAAAGTTTTGTAGTGGTCCATAAAGTGTGATCTGAGAAAAAGTGTGTGGCGCGGTGACAAAAAGTGTGCTACCTAGGATAATGTCCATAGAGATTTTATACACGACTAGACCTGAACCGCTGGACAGAATTACATCAAATTTGACAGTAAGAAAGCTCTTACAGCCTGATTCATGTAGCCAATAGCGCTCGCAAAAGGGCCAGAATCTGAGAATCTGGCCCTTTGCGAGTGCGATTTTTGCATTTGGTATTCACAATCCCAAATGCAAAAATCGCTATTTAAGAATTCGCATATTTGCGAGGAATGGCATTTAAGGAATCTCTAATAGAGATTCCTCAAATGCTATTCATGACACATCAGGAAATTGCGATTTTGCACTTTTGGGGCCGCTATTTACCGAGAGGTCAGACCTGTCGGTAAATAGCAAAAACTCAGAAAAATGCTTTTAAAAGCATTTTTCTAAGTTGCATGTTCCACACACACATGTGCTTTGGACATGTGTGTGGGCAACACCTGTTCAAATGTGCATTTTAGGGGTGCTACAGGGTGTCCTTTGGACACCCCTGGCACCCTTAAAATCGCTATCTTATTTGCGAGTATCAAATTGCTACTCGCAAATAAGGGATACTCCCCATTCATTCCTATGGGCCAAGAGGCCCATAGGAATGAATGGGGAGTATTTGCGAGTAGCAAATTGCTACTCGCAAATAAAGAACATGTAGGAATCGCTATTTTATTAGCAATTCCTACATGAATGCCGTTTTGCGTGTCCTCAATAGCGAGTCGCTATGATTCGCTATTAGGGACACGCAAAACGGCATGTACATGAATCAGGCTGCTAGTCTAGAAAGCACTAATTTTTTTTATTTGGTGTAACAACAGTAGTTGCTGAGATATTAAAAGAAATTCAAATTTGTAAATCGGGGCAGAGTCTAAGCAGAGATCTCATGTAGGCGGGCAGAGAACTCCTCTCCTTTCCTGGAGATGGTGAAATTTTCCACACTCTGCGGAGCACGTGGAGTTCCCAAAAACTCAGATCCGCATAGCAATTTTGTTTCCTCACTCACGCTTGGCAATGTCAAGCTGGTGAGCATGGGCAAGGAAAATCCACCTTACAGAGAGATTTCTCAACAATGGCAGTCAGATTTCTCAATGCGGATGTTCGGGGATGGTCATGACAGCTCACATCGAGCAACCTTCCTTTCACGTAGAGAAAGCTGCCACTCGGGTAGAAAATCTACTAGTAATTTTAACGGCAGCAGTCAGCAGAGCCCCATGACTGACTGTTGGGTTCTGAGACCTAGTCTCCTCCTACCATTTAACTTCCCATGCTCCTACGTGATATAGCCCAATGGTTCCCGGCAGCAGGGTCCGAGAGGCTCAGCTGCTGTGTCTCTTTTGTTTCACTGTTCTGCAGTTTACCAGTGGAGTTCACGGAGATACAATGTTGACGCTGCTGCAGCTGTGTGATGAACCAAGGCTAAACGAGGCACTGTGGAAAACGAGAGAGCCTTGCTCGATGAGCCTCCTAGGACTGAAGTGTAGCAGTACAATGAGCGTGGAGGATCTACTGTGGTGAAGGCTAGTGGACTACTGGGTGCTCAGGATGCCCAACTGACCCAAGGTAGATGGGCTCAGTGACCGAGGAGTAGCAGTGGACTCAATTTACAGGGCAGGGGCAGCTCATGCATCCCAACGTAATGCAACAACAGTGCTCAAGGCAGACAGGTAGTCCCCAACTAACTGGTTGTACTGAAAAAACATAGAAAAGCATCCCAGTCTCATATGGCACTAAATAAGTGTCTGTTACTATGGAAATACAGTCTATGGACACAATGGAGACTGCCCATAGTCTGCCCATTGATCGTGCTCCACAAGAGAGGATACTTTCTAGAGGAAGGAGGAGCAAAGGCGGCAAGTGACCCATTCAAGATGCAATCTCTCTCACTAATGAGCCAGCCCACCTCCCCTCTTACTGTTGTATTGCCTACCACATCGCTCAACACACTAAGGAAATCTATGGACTATCCTCTGTTTCAGCAATTCACTCCAAAAGAAAGTTCAGCACAGGCAGAGATGTCCTAAGTTCACAAGAGCTACCAAAGTAAACCCAGATTTAGATGGACATACCAGGATCAGTAAGTTTATTAAGTCACACAGGGCTGGCAGGCATCTCCGAGATAATAAATACAGGTCCAGGTTTGGCACAGGATAAGTAACAAGATTTACATCAGGAAGAGTAAACACGGGTGCATTGTTGGAAGTAAATAATGCAGAGATGCATTTAAAAAATGTTGTGAGGCACTACGACTGTTGCTGGAAGCAATTGTATTGGAGATTCTTGAGCTTAAAGCACAGCAAGCGCTGGATCTTAAAGATAGATTTCAAAGATTTAGTAAGAATATTCTACCAGAATAAAAAAAAATTGCATCACCTGTAAACTAAAGTGGAGAAGCTGGAAAATCACTTGCGGCGCAGCAATTTAAGACTTACTGGTATTTCAGATGTAAGCAAGTCACAGGGGGAGATTCAGAATGTTCCCCAGCTGAGGAATTTTCTCATCAAGAAATTGACATTGTCAACAGTTCTGAATGATTTTTCGATTATGAGAGCAAACAGGGTCCCTGCCCAGCGCTCAGCCAATTCCAAATATCCACAGACAATATCAGTTAATTTTGCAGTCTTCAGCATTAAAGACCAGATTCTAGCCACAGCAATCCATCAAAAATCATTTGCTCTCTCTGACAATGTTCATATGAGAGTGTTCTTGTATTTGGCCTCAGCGACAGCCCGCAAAATATTTCAGGGTCAAGTCTGGAACCACTATCTACATCTACAAATGTATCACTTATGGCTATCTGTGTGTGTTTCAGCTCACCCTCAATGTCTCAAAGTGCCTGCATTATGCCTATCCTGTGTTTCAGGTTGATAATCCATGCCAAGATTCACCCTACCCTGCTGTCCTCCGTAGGTACCACTGCCATACATTCTTTGTAAGAGAATAGCCCAATTTGCAGGTGCACCACTGTGTGTTGTTTCTGCGGATCTAAGAGTTCCGGGTACCAGTCTGGATCTAGCGACACCCGGGCCTCCAGATTTTGCAGGTTTGACTCATCCAGGCATACTCTGCTTCCAGGGATTTGAGGACTACTACCTGCTTACCCAGATAGTGTCCCCTGACCACTACTTTAAACGCCTCCTAAACTATGAAGGTGTAGAGGATTTGTTTAATGCTGAAAATACTCTCTGATGGCCTCCCCCAGGTATTTTAGAAAAACTGGTTATGTAACAGTTCGAGGCAAAATCTATATGTGGGGAGCAGATTCCTTCCGCAACCTAATCACATCAGGAGACGTTTATGGTTGGAGAAGGCAAGGGCTAAATATTCAATCTGGTTGGGCACCACTGCCACTGCTGTCTATACCTCACAAGATCCAACAAGTGCCAGTGCCCCCCTCTCTTTCTGAAAAGTAGTTGGCTACTATTCCGGTTGGGGTACTCAAGTAATACAGGGGTGGACTAGTCTAAAGAGATGTGTGTCAGACAACTGTAGTCCCCACACAGTATTCTGACTGCATGGATGGTGACACCCAAAACTAGCACTTAACATTCTAGTTATTGACACTGGGGACATACATTCTGCGGAATTCTTGTGGTGTTTGGTCTAGTGCCCCCGGATAAATGTTAATCTTCCTTCTTTGTTGTTAGAAACTGGGTCTCTAGTTTGAAGAGGTATTAACCCTGTTCAGGTAGAGACTACGGGCCGATTCACAGAACTAACTTAAGACAAAATCTTAAACTTACTACTTTGGGGATTCACAGAAGTTAGGATTATGTCTTAAGACAGACTTAAGACAGACTTAAGACAAAATCCTAACTTAAGTCTGTCTTAAGTTTGCCTTAAGACAAACTTAAGACAAAATCCTAACTTCTGTGAATACCAAAAGTAGTAAGGTTAGGATTTTGTCTCAAGTTACTTCGGTTAATCGGGCCCTACAATTCTAGTCAGGGTAGGTATGTCACTCACCACAATAATAATTTAAACATAGGCAAATTCCCGTCCGCTGCGGAGCAACGCGCACCGCCATCAAAGTGTGCCCGCCACCGCGGCAGCAGGAGCCAATGGAGGCATACCGCCATGCAGAATGACGTCCGCCCCGCTCCACAAATTAGGATGCCCCAAACAAGCAGACGCAACGCAGCGGAGACGCTGCACAATCAGAGACGGGGGAAGCTCAACAGCGGAGCGCAAAACCAGAGTCCCGGTACCCTCCTCCCGGTCACGAACGCCATGGACCCAGCTCTACACGTGTTCCCGGTGCTGTACCGGTTTCACCACTATCAACTCATGGCCCGCCGCGGACGCGGCCGCAGATACGCAGCTACACAAATACAACACACAACACACAGGCTGGCACAGAGTCCAAATCCACAACAGACACCCTGCTGGGGCAGTAACACATCCACAAGGTCACCCACACATGACCCACCTGCCACAAAGTCACCCCTCTGCATCCTGGACACACATCATCCCCGAAAATGCACCAACGTCCCGGTCACGTCACCGCAGCGGTGAATACAAGAGAATACATGCTCACAAAGCAGAAGGCAGGGCCAATACAAGGCATGGGCAGGGCACCAAGACCTCAGGGACACACCTCCTCCCAATACACATCAGCACACCCCATGAAGGCACAGGCCAAGTGCCCATCCTGTGCACAACAACAAGCCAGCTGAATCCACCCCCTGCACCACACAGCAAACAAAGAGGGAGACAGACTCTGCAGGAGTAGCTGCACAGGAACGCACAACACACAGTGCCAGGGGAACCCACGCACCACAACACCACCACACACATGGAAAAATACATGAGTACAAGCACCAAATGAACACCTACAAGGAACAAACATACACGTGGACGCACAGCCTGCACAGTCACACATACATACCACACAGTGACACACAGAGACCAACAATGCCAACAGCAAATGAGCACTACAAATCATCAAGCCAAAGTGGGATGTACACAGATGGAAGGCCATGGAGACACACAACAAGCATGTGCACATCACATGCAAGACAAGGAACACAGAACACCCCCCTCAGATCATCAAACCACACATGGCTGGTACAGTCAGTGAAGCCAAACCACAGGCACCACAGGGCAACAACACAGGGAGACAGCAAGGCATACCAGGTAAAGGCACAATGAACAAAGGAAGGCCTGGAAGTCAAACTGGGAAAGCCACACTTGCATACAACCACCTCACAGGAGTACACCAGCAGCACAACACACAGGGCCCATATACATACTTCATAACTGACAAACACCAGGAGCATTGTACTCACATACCCCCCTCACAAAAGCAGCACACAACACCAGTGCCACACACACTGAAGGCTGCCAATACTTGCCAGTCCATACACACAAATACAAACACACACCCTGGGCGTAGCCACAAACATCACACAAAGGGGTGCCACAGCAAATGTCTGCATAAAAACATCACATAAACATATATCCCAAATGAAAAACACACAGAACCACAACAGAAACAGATATACCCTGTCAGCAAAACTGTGGCAAGGCAATGGGAGCACAGACACAACAGGAGTGCACAACCTATCACTCAGGTACAAAGCACACACAACATACCAAAAATCACACAAGAAGTGCACCATAACAGAACAACACCGCCACATCAACACAACTACAGATGCACAGGCCAAACAAACTGAACAAACACTGCATGACATCAGGGGATGCACATCAGGCAATGTCAAGGCCACACATACACAGCACTGAACACACAACAAGCAGGGCTGTGCACGCCAAGCATAGCCACACACAGACATGAGTGACACAACAGCACACCCAAGAAGTGAAGCAACAACACAGCCAACACACATACATCCAACACAACCACAACAGATGCACAGATCTGGGACACAATGGTGGAATCAATTCTAACCTAGCACTGGCCAGCACCCAATGGTGGGACAATGTAGCCAACCATTAAACACCTGGAAAATGAGAACTGCAACACAGGTTAAACTGACACCACAGATGCCACAAGTATCAGTGTCAGGAAGAACTGAAGTCCATGTCACCCCTGTGAAAAAAGTGTAGGTGAGCAAAGACCTTGTCAATGTTGAAGTGCCACATAGAGCATGGGGCACAGCCAAACACATGCACACACAAAACGAACTTTATTCAGTAAGGACACTGACAAAACAGACAACAGGAGTAACTGTCTTTATTCACTTGTTGCATAGATAGGCACCAACAGCAGAAAAGAGCAAGGCACTAAATGCACAGCATTTCCATGATAATCTGTCCAGGCAAGGAAAAAACTTGAAGGCCAGTGGCCAGTACAGGGTGCACAGCAAGTACATGAGAGGCTCCACAGGGAGGAGTCCAACACAGCAGAGCAACAGGGCAGCCTTTGTATTCTCATAACACATTAGAATAGTAAACACAAAACATACACTGTGCCAACTGGCACAAGCAATATTCACAAGGGATTATTTACACATGACAGGGCCACATGGGCCACTGTCCGGATAAGCACTTAGCAGAAATTGGCAAAAGTAAAATAGACCATAAACATACAACCAGTATCCACTGGTAATCACTGTACTCCACCGCAACGTGTGACATAACCTACATTATGTACAGCCACAGCATGGGTGAATTACACTCTGCGCCAACCTCACCAGCATAAACACATTATTCAATCTCCTCACTAGTCTAAACACATTAGACCCTACCTCCTAAGTATAACTCACATTAGGGGCGTACCTCACACAGTGAAACATAATCTCACTAGATTAACCACATGAAATACAAAGCAACCTCATAATCATAAACCAAATGTAGAGGTATCAAACAGGGTGCGTAAAACATACTAAATGCATTCCATTTCCTAGCACCACTTCGCATGAACACATCAATCACATTAGGGCCTTGTGCCCTATAGAACTACCAGTCCCATTGGCCAACTGGCCATTTCCAAAGAGGCTCAAATGCCCTGTGTCCAGAATGTCAGGGCACGCTGCCAAGGCATCACCAGTCAGGGGGGCGCCATCTGCGCAAACCTAAATGTTGCAGCTGCCCACTACTTGCTGGGCAGCTGAGAACCATCACATGGGGCCTAAACGATGCAGCTAGCACTAAGTGCTGTGCAGCTGGGGATGGCCTGGCACCTTTGTGCCACCTCTGGCCCTCTCGGGTACTCTATCCCGTATTGCGCTTCATGGTGGAGCCATCTGGCCCTAAAAATAGTGGGGCCAAACTGTGGAGCCACCTGGCTTTTCAAGATAAATCTGTGGAGCGTTGGAGCCCTCTGGTTCTGAAATCACCTGTGCCCCAGGAGCATACTGGCTCCTTAAATAATTAAATATGGCCCCAAACCTTGGAGCTACGGGGCTCAGAAGCAATAAACATGCCCCCATAGCGTGTAGAGTGCACGGGCGCTTCTAAAGTATCTAGGGCCAGCGTTGGAGCCAGACGGGGCTCTAGGAATAATGATGCCCAGAACATTGGAGCGGCCCGCTGCTAGACGGGGCCGCTCTGACTGTGTGCCCTGCACTGGCACTGACCACCAAGAGCCCCTGACGTCAGAGTGGCCTGCAACCAAGACACCATCAAAAAGGAAGCCCTTTCTCATCGGGCTCCTTCTCTTCTCCAGGTGGCCCCTGACAGCTCTACCTCAAATGGGAGGCCCGCATTCTGCACAGTACTTCACCCGGTCCTCATCAGGCGGCAACAGTGCTTCTCTCGGTGCAGCGGCAGCAGGCGTGGCTCTCTCGCTCCTGAGAGCCTCACTGGGACCCTCTGCACCGCGCTTCCTCCTGGAACAACTCCTCAACACCACAGGGCTCCCTCTGCTCACAGCATCCCTGCTGAGACACCATACTCCTTCTTTCCCCGCACGGGAGACCAACGCGACACGTCTTCCTCGGGACTTCCCTCAGGCCTCATGAGGCCACTCCCATGTCCCAACGAGGGTGCCTGACTTCCGGGTCGCATTTGCAGCGGCCTGGCAATGTTTGAAAAGCGGCTCAGGCTGCAGCAGTGAGACACAGGGTGGGCACCCGCTGTGATTTAAATAACAAATATGGGCAAAGTCGCGGGGTGGGCACCCGTGCACTAAAGTATAAAAATAAGCGGGGTAGGCTCCCGTGAGACAACGCTCAATGCTGGGTGGGCACCCGCAGCATCAACATAGGTAGGGAGGGGGATCCCCACTTCGGGATTATCTCCCACAAGCTGCAGCCCAGCATTGCCACGGCGAGTAGAAGTGCTCCTTCCTCCTGGGGGAGAGCTAAGAATAAAGCACTCCCTTTCAAAAAAGGCTGCAAAAGTCTTGGAGCAAAGAAATGGAGTAACCAGCTGCTCAGTCAAGGGAAAGTCCTCCAGGCAACCTGGGGCAGGGCAGGGCCCAGGGAGGCAAGCCTTACCCTGGGCCCCAGCAGCAGCATGCCCCTGGTTGTTTCAAGTCAAAAGCAAGATCAAATTCATGGGGACACAGCCCCTCTTTTATACACCTAACCCCTTTGTTTAAAAGGGTGCAGGCAATGGGAGAACCAGCTACATCTGGTTCAGGGGAACTCCCAAGCACTTTGTTTTGCTCAACCCCACTCTCCCTTTCACTGAACAGGCTAGGGACATCAGACGGACCACAGGGGATGGAGATAGCATTGTGGAGGGAAGGCACAGCCCTATTCAGGTCCCAGGTGCAACTCCTCCCTCCCATCTGCATGCAGATCTCTCCATTCTCCACCAGTCAGACCCATTCCGGCTCTTGGAGCCAGCCACACCATCCAGCCCCTGTCACACACAAGCCAGACAGTCAATTCACATTCACTGCACACAGAAATGCCAACTTCTAAAAGTAGTACTTCTCCACTAGCCACAATCAATCTGCGGACACCATCGCGCAGCATTTATCCTCACGAGTTCGCACATACCAAACTCGCTCCTGCACTCCCCACCTATCAGGAACTACCATGGACACACATATCCCCATGCATTCCTATGGGAGCGCAGGCCACTTTCATCACACATACAGAGAGAGCGCACACACTTTACACTGGACCACAGTGAAAAAGTGCGCAGAGGCCTAACATCACCAACACCAGGTTACAGAAACAGGTTAGGAAAATGCAAAAAGTTTCGGGGTGAACCTGCCAAAAGGGCCAAGTCCAACATTGAGATATTAAAGGAACTTCAAATTTGTAAATCGGGGCAGAGCCTAAGCCGAGATCTCATGTAGGTGGGAAGAGAACTCTTCTCCATTCGTGGAGTTTGCAAAGTTTTCCACACTCTGCGAAGCATGTGGAGTTCCAAAAAACTCTGCTCCGCATATCAATTTTTTTCCCTCACTCACGCTTGGTAATGTCAAGCTACCGAGAATGGGCGAGGAAAATCCACCTTACAGAGAGATTTCTCAACTATGGCAGTCAGATTTCTCAATGCGGATGTTCGCGGATGGTCATGACAGCTCACATCGAGCAACCTTCCGTTCACGTAGAGAAAGCTGCCGATCGACTAGAAAATCTACTCATAGTAATTTTAACGGCAGCAGTCAGCAGATCCCCATGACTGACAGTTGAGTTCTGAGACCTAGTCTACTTTTACCATTCAACTGTCCACGCTCCTACATGACGTAGCCCAATGATTCCCGGCAGCAGGGTCAGAGAGGCTCAGCTGCTGTGTCTCTTTCATTTCACGGTTCTGCAGTTTGCCAGAGGAGTTCACAGGGGATTGGTCCCTTTGCTATGCACGGAGATACAGTGTTGACACAAATGAGAGAGCCTTGCTCATTGAGCCTCTTAGGACTGCGGTGTAGCAGTACAATGAGTGTGGAGGATCTACTGTTGTGAAGGCTAGTGGACTACTGAGTGCTCAGGATGCCCAGCTGACCCAAGGTAGATGGGCTCAGTGACCGAAGGGTAGCAGTGGGCTCAATTTACAGGGCAGGGGCAGCTCATGCATCCCAACATAATGCAACAACAGTGCTCAAGGCAGACCGGTAGTCACCCTACCACCTGGTCATACTGAAAAAACATAAAAAAGCATCCCAGTCTCATATGGCAAGTTGGAGATATAAGAATATAGTGGCAAGCACTAAATTAGTGTCTGTTCCTATGGATATACAGTCTATGGACACAATGGATGCTGCCCATTGTCTGCCCATTGATCGTGCTCCACAAGAGAGGATACTTTCTAGAGGAAGGAGGAGCAAAGACGGCAAGTGACCGATTCCAGATGCAATCTCTCTCAATATTCAGCCAGCCCACCTCCCCTCTTACTGTTGTATTGCCTACCACATCGCTCAACACACTAGGGAAACCTAAGGACTATCCTCTGTTTCAGAAATTCACTCCAAAAACAAGTTCAGCACAGACATAGATTGTCCTAAGTTCACAGGAGCTACCAAAGTCAACCCAGATTCAGATGGTGCCTCTACCGGACACACCGGGATCAGTAAGTTTATTAAGTCACACATGGCTGGCAGGCATCTCCGAGATATTAAATACAGGTCCAAGTTTGGCATAGGATAAGTAACAAGATTTACATCAGGAAGAGTAAACACTGGTGCATCGTTGGTAGTAAATAATGGACAGATGCATTTAAACATTCTTTCTGAGGCACTATGACTGTTGCTGGAAGCAATTGTATTGGAGATTTGTGGGCTTAAAGCACAGCAAGCTCTGGATATGGAAACACTGAATCAAAGATGCAGAGCAAAGGATTTCTGATCTTAAAGATAGATTTCAAAGATTTACTAAGAATATTCTACCAGAATAAAATAAATTGCGTCAGCGGTAAACTAAAGTGGAGATGCTGGAAAATCACTTGCAGAGCAGCAATTTAAGACTTATTGGCATTTCAGATGTAAGCAAGTCACAGGGGGAGTTTCAGAATGTTCCCCAGCTGATGAATTTTCTCATCGAGAAATTGATATTGTCAACAGTTCTGAATGATTTTTCTATTATAAGAGCACACAGGGTCCCTGTCCAGTGCTCAGCCAATTCCAAATATCCACAGACGATATCAGTTAATTTTGCAGTCTTCCGCATTAAAGAACAGATTCTAGCCAAAGCAATCCATCAAAAATCATTTGCTATCTCTGACAATGTTCATATGAGAGTGTTCTTGTATTTGGCCACAGCGACAGCCCGGTGCCTCAAAACATTTCAGGGTCTAGCCTGGACCCACTATCTACGTCTACAAATATATCACTTATGGCTTTCTGTGTGTGTTTCAGCTCACCCTCTATGTCTCAAAGTGCTTGCACAATGCCTATCCTGTGTTTCAGGTTGATCTTCCATGACAAAATTCACCCTACCCTGCTGGCCTCTGTATGTACCACTGCCATACATTCTTTGCAAGAGAAGAGCCCAATTTGCAGGTGCACCACTGTGTGTTGTTTCAGCGCATCTAAGAGTTCGGGTACCAGTCCGGATCTAGCGACACCCTGGCCTCCAGATCTTGCAGGATTGACTCATCCAGGCATGCTCTGCTTTCAGGGATTTGAGGACTACAACCTGCTTACCCAGATAGTGTCCACTGACCACTACTTTAAACGCTTCCTAAACTATAAAGGTGTAGAGAATTTGTTTAATGCTGAAAGTACTCTCTGATGGCCTCCCCCAGGGATTTTAGAAAAATTGGTCATATAACAGTTCGAGGCAAAATCTATATGTGGGGAACAGATTCCTTCCGCAACCTGATCACATCAGGAGTCGCTTATGGTTGGAGAAGGGAAGGGCTAAATATTCAGCCACTGCAACTGCTGTCTATACCTCAAAAGATCCAACAAGTGCCAGTGCCCCCCTCTCATTCTGAAAAGTAGTTTGCTACTATTCCGTTTGGGGTACTCAAGTAATGCAAGGGGTGGACTGGTCTAAAGAGATGTCTGTCAGACAACTGTAATTCCCACACAGTATTCTGACTGCATGGGTGGTGAGCCCCAAAACTAACACTGAACATTCTAGTTATTAAATGTGATTGACATTGGGGACATAAATTCTACCAAATTCTTGTGGTGTTTGGTCTAGTGCCCCCGGATACATGTTAATCTGCCTTCTTTGTTGTTAGAAATAAGCCTGGGCTGAAAATTCGTTCCGCTCTCGGAATTTGCGGATTTCCCGCGATTTCGCTATCCGCGAATCTCGCGAAATCGCGGTAAAATCCGCGAATCAGCGGGGACGAATTTTCAGCCAAGCACTTACAGGGTTACAGCAGCAAGTGCACAAGTTGAAGCAATTTTTTGTAACCTTTTACAAAAGGGTTACAAAGAATTTAACTTCAACTTGGGCACCTGCTGCTGTAAGCCTGTAAGTGCTTCCTGGCGCCTCGTTGCCTACTTGCAACTATTCTCTGACCCTGCTCTGACCCTTGAAGCAGGGTCAGACAATAGTTACAAGTAGGCAATGAGGCACCTGTCACGAAAATTAAACCACAACAGGAAGCACTGACAGATATAAAAACAAGCATTTGCAATGCAATAGGTCTCGCATTAGGAAAGTTTGAGCTATTGGTCTTGTAAATGACATTTTTTTTTATTTATGTGTTGGTTTTGAAAATAGCTAAATTAATAGATTTGTCATTTACAATGCCAATAGTTATAACTTTCGCAAATGTGACACCTATAGCATTTGTAATGCAACATGTTTTGTATTTACGTGACTTAGATGTATTGATATTACAAATGACAATGGCTAGTCATTTTTTTAAAATAATTAATACTTAAATAAAAGTGACTTTACTTTATAATGGCAATAGCTTAAACTTTTGTAAATAACTTTTGTGAAGATTATGTTCAGTGTATTTTATTGTGACGAAAATCCAAGAACAGAAGTGAAATATTAACATATTTTTGTGACATTTGTAATAAAGCTTGAAACATTGAGAGAATATATTTGAACCAGTTGTTGAATGGTTGCGCAGATTGATGCGGGGTGGCGCTGAGTGGTGCTGTGGTGGTGCTGAGTGGTGCTGGGGTGATGCTGAGTGGTGCTGTGGTGGTGCTGAGTGATACTGGGATGGTACTGAGTGATGCTGGGGTGGTGCTGAGTGGTGCTGTGGTGGTGCTGAGTGATGCTGTGGTGGTGCTTGGTGATGCTGTGGTGGTGCTGAGTGGTGCTGTGGTGATGCTGAGTGATAATGTGGTGGTGCTGAGTGATGCTGTGGTGGTGCTGAGTGATTCTGTGGTCGCGCTGAGTGGTGCTGTGGTGGTGCTGATTGGTGCTGTGGTGGTGCTGAGTGATGCTGTGGTGATGCTGAGTGATGCTGTGGTGGTGCTGAGTGATAATGTGGTGGTGCTGACTGATGCTGTGGCTGCGCTGAGTGATGCTGTGGTGGCGCTGAGTGGTGGTGTGGTGGTGCTGAGTGGTGCTGTGGTGGTGCTGAGTGATGCTGTGGTGGTGCTGAGTGGTGCTGTGGTGGTGCTGAGTGATGCTGTGGTGGTGCTGAGTGGTGCTGTGGTGGTGCCGAGTGATGCTGTGGTGGTGCTGAGTGATGCTGTGGTGATGCTGAGTGGTGCTGTGGTGGTGCTGAGTGATAATGTTGTGGTGCTGAGTGATAATGTGGTGGTGCTGAGTGATGCTGGGGTAGCGCTGAGTGATGATGTGGTGATGCAGAGTGCAGAAAGGCACAAAAAGCAGTCTAACAAAGGGCAGAAGGGCAGCAAAACAAGGGAAAAACGAGTCTAACAGAGGGCAGAAGGGCACAAAAAACAAGTCTAACAGAGGACAGAAGGGCAGAAAAACAAGGGAAAAACAAGTCTAACAGAGGGCAGAAGGGCACAAAAAACGAGTCTAACAGGGGGCAGAAAGGCACAAAAACCAGTCCAACAGAGGGCAGAAGGGCACAAAAAACGAGTCTAACACAGGGCAGAAGAGCAAAAAACAAGGGAAAAATGAGTCTAACAGAGGGCAGAAGGGCACAAAAAACGAGTCTAACAGGGGGCAGAAGGGCAGAAAAACAAGGGAAAAACGAGTCTAACAGAGGGCAGAAGGGCAAAAAAACAAGGGATAAACAAGTCTAACAGAGGGCAGAAGGGCACAAAAAACGAGTCTAACAGGGGGCAGAATGAATCCCGCCCTGCGTGTTTGTCCACGAAGATGCCACCTTTTTGTGCAATACCTCTACTCAACTGGAGTACTTTCTACTGTCTAATCAGTAAGTGCTCCCTCGTTGGCTAAATGTATAGGGTCAGATTTACAATAACTGGCGCATCCCCAGGTACAGTGTTCCCGGTGCAGTACCGGTTTCACCACTATCAACTCATGGCCCACCACGGACGCCGCCACAGGTACGCAACTACACAAATATAACACACAACACACAGGCTGACACAGGGTCCAAATCCACAGCAGACACCCTGCTTGGGCAGTAACACATCCACAAGGTCACCCACACATGACCCACCTGCCACAAAGTCATCCCTCTGCATCCTGGACACACATCGTCCCCGATCATGCACCAGTGTCCCGGTCACGTCACCGCAGCAGCGAATACAAGGGAATACATGCTCACAAAGCAGAAGGCAGGGCCAATACAATGCATGGGCAGGACACCAAGACCTCAGGGACACACCTCCTCCCAAAACACATCAGCACACCCCATGAAGGCACAGGCCAAGTGCCCATCCTGTGCACAACAACAAGCCAGCTGAATCCACTGCCTGCAAAACACAACGACAAACAACCAGGGAGACAGACACTGCAGGAGTAGCTGCACAGGAACACACAACACACAGTGCCAGGGGAACCCATACAAAACAACACCACCACACACATGGACAAATATATGAGTACAAGCACCAAATGAACACCTACAAGGAACAAACATACACATGGATGCACAGCCTGCACAGTCACACATACATAACACACAGTCACACACAGAGATAAAAATGCCAACAGCAAATGAGCACAACAAATCAGCAAGCAAAAGTGGGATGTACACAGATGGAAGGCCATGGAGACACACAATAAGCATGTGCACATCACATGCAAGACAAGGAACGCAGAACACCCCCCTCAGACCATCAAACCACACATGGCTGGTACAGTCAGTGAAGCTAAACCACAGGCACCACAGGGCAACAACACAGGGAGACAGCAAGGCATACCATGTAAAGGCACAAGGAACAAAGAAAGGCCTGGAAGTCAAACTGGGAACAGCCACACTTGCATACAACCACCTCACAGGAGTACACCAGCAGCACAACACACAGGGCCTATATACATATTTCATAACTGAAAAACACCAGGAGCATTGCACTCACATACCCCCCTCACAACAGTAGCACACAACACCAGTGCCACACACACCGAAGGCTGCCAATACTTGCCAGTCTATACACACAAATACAAACACACACCCTGGGCATAGCCACAAACATCACACACAGGGGTGCCACTGCAAAAGTCTGCATAAAAACATCACATAAACATATAACCCAAATGAAACACACACAGAACCGCATCAAAAACAGACATACCCTGTCAGCAAAACTGTGGCAAGGCAATGGGAGCACAGACACAACAGGAGTGCACAACCTCACCACTCAGGTACAAAGCACAAACAACATACCAAAAATCACACAAGAAGTGCACCATCACAGAACAACACAGCCACATCAACACAACTACAGATGCACAGGCCAAACAAACTGAACAAACACTGCATGACATCAGGGGATGCACATCAGGCAATGTCAAGGCCACACATACACATCACTGAACACACAACAAGCAGTGCTGTGCACACCAAGCATACCCACACACAGACATGAGTGACACAACAGCACACCCAGAAAGTGAAGCAACAACACAGCCAACCCACATACATTCAACACAACCACAACCGATGCACAGATCTGGGACACAATGGTGGAATCAATTCCAACCTAGCACTGGCCAGCACACAATGGTGGAACAATGTAGCCAACCATTGAACACCTGGAAAATGAGAACTGCAACAGAGGTTAAACTGACACCACAGATGCCACAAGTGTCAGTGTCAGGAAGAACTGAAGTCCCTGTCACCCTGTGAAAAAAGTCTAGGCAAGCAAAGACCTTGGAAATGTTGAAGTGCCACATAGAGCATGGGGCACAGCCAAACACATGCACACACAAACATAACTTTATTCAGTAAGGACACTGACACAACAGATAACAGGAGTAACTGTCTTTATTCACTTGTTGCATAGATAGGCACCAACAGCAGAAAAGAGCAAGGCACCAAATGCACAGCATTTCCATGATAATCTGTCCAGGCAAGGGAACAACTTGAAGGCCAGTGGCCAGTACAGGGTGCACAGCAAGTACATGCGAGGCTGCACAGGGAGGAGTCCAAAACAGCAGAGCAACAGGGCTGCCTTTGTATTCTCATAACACATTGGAATAGTAAAAACAGAACATACACTGTGCCAACTGGCACGGGCATTATTCACAAGGGATTATTTACACATGACAGGGCCACGTGGGCCACTGTCCAGATCAGCACTTAGCAGAAATTGGTAAAAGTAAAATAGATCATAAACATACAACCAGTAACCACTGGTATTCAATGTACTCCACCTCAACCTGTAACATAACCTACATTATGTACAGCCACAGCTGGGGCGTATTACATTCTGCGCCGACCTCACCAGCATTAACACATTATGCCATCTCCTCACTAGTCTAAACACATTAGACCCTACCTCCTAAGTATAACTCACATTAGGGGCGTACCTCACACAGTGAAACATAATCTCACTAGCATAACCACATGAAACGCAAAGCAACCTCATAATCATAAACCAAATGTAGAGGTATCAAACAAGGTGCATAAAACATACTAAATGCATTCCATTTCCTAGCACCACTTCGCATGAGCACATCAAACCACATTAGGGCCTTGTGCCCTATAGAACTACCAGTCCCCTTGGCCAACTGGCCATGTCCAAAGGGGCTCAAATGCCCTGTGTCCAGAATGTCAGGGCACGCTGCCAAGGCAGCGTCAGTCAGGGGGGCGCCATCTGCGCAAACCTCAACGTTGCAGCTGCCCACTACTTGCTGGGCAGCTAAGAACCATCAAATGGGGCCTAAACGATGCAGCTGGCACTAAGTGCTGTGCAGCTGGGAGACGGCCTGGCACCTTTGTGCCACCTCTGACCCTCTCAGGGACTCTCTCCCGAATTGCACCTCACGGTGGAGCCATCTGGCCCTAAAAATAGTGGGCCAAATTGTGGAGCCACCTGGCTCTTCAATAACCCTAGGCGAAGGACTTTGCTACGCCCACGAAGTGGGCGTAGTGTTGCCTACTTCGCCCTTTGCAAAGTAGGCGAAGCAGGCAACACTACGCCCACTCCTTGGGCATAGCAAAGTTGCCCGCCACCCGCCTCCCTCCAGCCCTCTCAAACATACCTAATTTTAGTAAATGGGCACATAAAAATAAATAAAAGGCCCTTACCTTGTCCGCGGCGTCCCGGGGCTCCCTCTGTTCATTCACGCCACCGTCTTGATAACCAATGCGCATGCGCGGCCGCCCGCGCATGCGCATTTCTCGTGAGAAATGTGCATGCGCAGCCGCCCGCACATGCGCATTGATTATCAAGATAAACCTGTGGAGCGTTGGAGCCCTCTGGTTCTGAAATCAACTTTGCCCCAGGATCACACTGGCTCCTTAATTAATCAAATATGGCCCCAAACGTTGGAGTCACAGGGCTCAGAACCAATAAACATGCCCCCTTAGCGTGTGGAGCGCACTGTCGCTTCTAAAGCATCTAGGGCCAGCTTTGGAGCCAGACGGGGTTCTGTCAGCAAACCAAATTTTAGGACGGATACATCTCTGTCATCTTCGCAGTTGGCATCAGTGATGTGCCAAAGCACATCCAATTTTGAGGAAGTCACAATGGTCTTTACCCTGCACAGTAACACCATTGGGGCAAATAATACGGAACATACCATAGAACCCTGTAAAACACTATCTAGGAGAACAAAAAAAGCTTGAAAAAACAAGCTAAAAATATCAAACAACACAGCCAGGCAAAGGAACTACAGCTGGGCCTGAGCATACTACATGGCACCCAGAGTCAGAAAATACACTCAAAGAAGGTCCTCACACAAAATAGTCTGGAATCACTGAAATGTTACCTTATTTTACAAATAGAAGGACCTAGTGCTAGGCCAGGAAACGGTCAGCCAAACAATAAACCTACACCCAAATCTACTTTAATCCTGCTGAGTGAGGACAGATTGATATACAAGAAGGAAGAGCAGCCCCAGCAAGTGTCCGATGCACCACAACAAATAGAGAGGATAGGCAGCCTCTTCGTGGAGCAGCATTAAGAAAGTGAAAAGCAGGAAGCTCGGTCACACGCCATGGTCAGAGAAAGGAAATTACTCCCCCTATTGAATAACAATGAGTCTCGAGGGAGCAAAGCCGCCCATATAGACATCGGAGCAACCACAACAAATGCACAAAGCCTGGACATATACTCCCTCGCAGACAGTCAAAGGGCACAAGGGCAAAGGGAAGTGGAGAACAACACCACAATTTTCACACCTGAATATATATCAGGGGGAAGTTCTGACATACTAAACAGGTCTAACATCCTACAAATATTTCAACACATCCCAGAGCTCTCCTTCATCATGACTGAAGACTTTATTCAAGTACAATTCAAGGTATTGGGTAACAATAAAACAAGAGTCATAAATATTAAAATGGAAAAACAACTCAATACCCCAAAAAATAATGAGGGAAAGAGACCGATTCGCGACTTGGGGATCGTGGTGCACACACCAAAAGAGGAGAGCTACACATTTATGCTAAAAGCTGGATCCAATACCAAAAATACACAGATCCTACGAAAGTCCATCCTAAGAGGGACAAATTCAGTTGCTCGTACCACAGCATTTCCTAATTTAAGAATACACCTTTCGCCCAACTCTACTCAAACAAGGCGTACGATCATAGAAAGAGGAACAATGGAACAACATAGAAACACCAAAGAGGGAACAGCAACAACTCGAACGTCCTCAAAACCAAACTGCTCCTAGCACAAAAAGAAATGGCTGCCCAAGCAGCGGATTGAACAACACTGTGAAAGGAATCTCGTTGAATGTGCACAGGCTACAAACTACATTGCAGAATACGGCAGGATATGAATATTTACAGTCTGGAACCTGTTATGTCTTCAAGAAACTTGGTTGCTTGCTCCAGCGGGCAATCCAGTTTTCATGTAATTTCAGCAGTTAGCAAAAAAGTACAACATATTTGGAAGGCCGTCAGGGGGTTTATCTATATACACACAAATCAGCAGTAATATAAACATAGGGGTGGGCGGAAGTTGCGTAGTCGCGCAGCGCAAAGCTCAGCGAAACATTAAAAAATCTTTGGGAGCACGCAGAGTACCGCGAACACGCGGAATTGCTTGGTCTGCCCGTTCTCAATGTGGTTTTCCTGCTCGGGAGAAATATCTTGCGAACTTACCAATGTGGTCGGCAAGTGGCGCGGCCATCTTCTTCCACTTGTCCTGCCCGCTAGCGATGCGTGTTTCCTGTTCATGAACGCATGCACGTCCGAATAACATGTTTGCAATCGTACAATCTTGCGAGATCGCACGGCCGGCTACCAAAATCTCGTGGCGCACGAAAACGGATAGGTAAACTCATAAGCGAATGCAGGGATCCTAGTAAGTCCCTCCCAGGGGCGCGAACACACATTTTGAAAGCACAAACAGGGAAAAAATTCTGCTAAGCCGCGGAACTTGGAATTTTGGGCAATGCTTCATTCTCCGCAGAACGCAGAGTTGCGCAGATTCAGCGAGCGGAAAGGAATTTAACGCCCAGGCCTATATAAAAACCAAACCCCACTTAAACATGGACATGGTCCAAGCCATTCTTCTTCAAGGCCTGAAATTGAACGGCTGCCTATTGAAGATTGTTCTTCCGAACGTCTACTTTAACAGCAAGGAGTCACCTAGATACAGCAAGATGAGGGCTCTAGTGGACACAATTGAAGAGTTGTTAAGCAGTCAGCTAAACTGTGGTATCCTAATGGATTGAGATTTTAACACCCAAAACCTAAGGACAGATGCAGCACTGCCTATGGACCAAGCAAGAACGCTAATAAACACATTTCCCTAAATACGTACATATTAAAACCAATACAAATGCCTCAACCTCCCAAGGCAGGCACAAATAAAGACCTACAGGGACTAAATAAATCCATGATTGACTATATCTTTATGTGCAATCACCTGTATGGACAAGTGAGAGAACTCCAAATACCTGTGCTCCAGACTAGTGGCCATCTCCCACATGCCATAGTCATTACATTACAAATGGCCTGCCTTCCGCTCATCGCCGTTCTGGGCCACTCCAATGGGGAGGAAATTCACGCACTACTGAGGAGACTAAAATGGAATAAAATAGACACATCAGACCTACTTAATTGGAAAAGCAACTGGCCCAGTCTTGCTAAAGACTTCACAGTAGGTAATGTCTCTGAGAACTGGACCACACTGGCGCTGAAGGTGTACCTATTTTTGTTAGGCAACAAAGCAGCACCGAACTTCCAGAGAAAGAATTTGCTGTCAACATCAACGTCAGTGCGGAAAAGTAGAGCAAAATAAGCGGGCCTTGAGGACAGCTATCACCATTCACAAGCGAGAGGGAAATGACAAAACATTCCAATACAACGCCTAGCAAGGAAAACACATAGGAAAAACATATGGGACTCAAAAAGACAACAGCAAGATTCCCAATGACTTTATATTTTCAGCCTGTTCACTCCAAGCAAAAAGGTGGAATTTTGTTCATACATTAATAGGCTCTCAGGGCATGGCCACGATCAGTGCAAAGGGGTTGCACCCATGTGATTACATTGTATTGTAGAGCTCCAAATCAGACCCCACTGCACCACCAACGTCTTTTCATCAGCACTGGGCTGCCCAATACCTTTCATCCAACCACTGAAGAAATAGCCGAACCACCTATTGCAGGGAATCGTGTGACAACAATACTAAAAACATAAGAAAGGCGGGTGCTCTGGGTCCTAATGGGTTACCGGGCACCTCTTCAAAGAAGATTACAACTTTTGGGGAACCATACTCACGCCGCTCTATCAGTATTGTCTGGCCAACTCAACGATCCCGGAAACCTGGAAAGGCTCCCTGCTAGAACCCATTCACAAAAAGGGCGACACCGGAGACCCATCAAATGTTCTTGTATTTGGCCTCAGCGAAAGCCCGGTGCCACAAAACATTTCAGGGTCTAGCCGGGAACCACTATCTACGTCTACAAATATATCACTTATGGCTATCTGTGTGTGTTTCACCTCACCTTCTATGTCTCAAAGTGCCTGCACTATGCCTATCCTGTGTTTCAGGGTGAGCATCCATGTCAAAATTCACCCCACCCTGCTGCCCTCTGTAGGGACCACTGCCATACATTCTTTGTAAGAGAAGAGCCCAATTTGCAGGTACACCATTGTGTGTTGGTTCTGGGCATCTAAGAGTTCCGGGTACAAAGCCAGATCTAGTGACACCCGGGCCTCCAGATCTTGTAGGTTTGCCTCATCCAGGCGTGCTCTGCTTCCAGGGATTTGAGGACTACAACCTGCTTACCCAGATAGTGTCCCCTGACCACTACTTTAAACGCCTCCTAAACTATGAAGGTGTAGAGAATTTGTTTAATGCTGAAAGTACTCTCCGATGGCCTTCCCAAGGGATTTTCGACACACTGGTCATGTAACAGTGCGAGGCAAAATCTATATGTGGGGAACAGATTCCTTCCGCAGCCTAGTCACATCAGGAGTCGCTTATGGTCGGTGGAGGCAAGGGCTAAATAGTCAGTCTGGTAGGGCACCACTGCCACTGCTGTCTAAACCTCAAAAGATCCAACAAGTGCCAGTGCCCCCCTCATTCTCAAAAGTAGTTGGTTACTATTCTAGTTGGGGTACTCAAGTAATGCAGGGGTGGACTGGTCTAAAGAGATGTGTGTCAGACAATTGTAGTCCCCACTCTGTATTTTGACTGCATCGGAGGTGACACCCAAAATTAGCACTGAACATTCTAGTGATAAAGGGCCATATGTATCAAGCTAATTAGCATTCGCAAAGGCCGAAATTCTGCGAATTTCGGCCTTTGCGAATGCTAATTAGATAAATGGTATGTATCAAACATGTTTGATGCAAAATAAGGAATTGCAAAATTTGCTATTCCTTATTTTGCGATTGCACTTAAGGAATCGCAAATTTTGCGATTCCTTAAATGCAATGTATCAAACAAAAAATATTCCAAAATTGTAATTTAGGATTCGCAAATTACCACCAACTTCTAGTTGGTGGTAAGTTGCGAATTCCTTTCAAAAAGCTTTTTTACAAAAAAACAAAGGTGCCATATGACGCCCATACATGCCCTTAGGGCATGTATGTGCGCCATATGCCCCCAAATGTCTTTTTCAGGGGTGCAGCAGGGAGTTCTTGAGACACCCCTGCACCCTTGAAAAAATTCCTAATTTGCGATTAGCAAATTGCTAATCGCAAATTGCACTTTCATTCCTATGGGCCTCCTGGCCTATGGAAATGAATGGCTAATTTGCGATTAGCAATTTGCTAATCGCAAATTAGGAATGCTAAGGAATCGCTATTGAAAAGCGATTTTGTTCATACATACCATTTTGCATTTCCTAAATAGCGATTCCTTAAAATTCGCTATTTAGGAAATGCAAAATAGTTTGATGATACATATGGCCCTAAATCTGATTGACATTGGGGACATAAATTCTGCCGAATTCTTGTGGCGTTTGGTCTAGTGCCCCCAGATAAATGTTAATCTGCCTTCTGTGTTGTTAGAAATTGGGTCTCTAGTTTGAAGAGGTGTGCACCCTGTTCAGGTAGAGACTACAATTCTAGTCAGGGTAAGTATGTCACTCACCATAATTTATCCTGTGCTCACCCTCAGGTAGTTTGGCACTGAGCAGTCAAGCATAATTTAGAAGTTAATGTGTCAAGTATTTATCCAACACAACACAGAGTAAAACAATGAAAATACTACAAAAAGACTCCACACCAGGTTAGAAAAATAGATATGATTTTATTATTAAACCAAGACAAAAATGACAAAAAACAATAAGCAGAAGTCTAGATATTAATTTTTAAGAACTAAGGGGTCCATGTCACATTCCTAGCCAGATAGAGGAGTAAGAATGCGTAATGGGCCCATAGACTCCATAACCCAGAATGCCTGGATAGTGGTCTGTTTTCTCTTTCTCCTTCCTCTCTTCTCTTACTTCCTATTTTAGCTCCTCCCTGTAGCAAGACCGGTGCTTGTCACCTGTAATCTGAGCAACGGATCGAGTTCTAAGGAGGTGCCGGCAAGCTGAGTCTCTGTTCCTTTATCGGTACTTTCAGAGGACTTCTGGAATCCCCGTTGGCCTGTCAAATGGCCAAGGTCATTTCTTTCTGGAATTTTTGAGTTTAAGTTCACGATCGCGCTGGAACTGATCAAGTGAACTCTGCCCCCGTGTACAGCGTCTGGAAGCTAGCATCTGGAAGCGTGGTGCTGTTGCGCTCTTACTTCTAGCGAGAACAAGCATGGAAGATTTTTGACTCATCCCGTACCCCGGGCATCTGGATTACTGGCTAGTGAGGCAACTAGCAGACATTCAGAGGGTATAACTATTTTCGCTGGATTTTACCGCAATCATCACGAAGGAGTTTCGTTATCGTGCTTTCCTCGAGTAACAGTTGGAAGTCTTTTGTTTTTTGGTTACTTTCATAAGGCATCAGGATATGATTGGATTAACCCTGTCTACAAAGGATACTCAAGAGACTGGCAGATAAGTAGGAGTCTACTTAATCTTACTATGTGATTGCATCATTTATCTAGCTGAGATAGAAACATTCATGAACTATTCTTTCCAGGGAACATTTTCTTTTCTTGCTTTATTTTTTCCTTTTGTGCCTTTTTACTCTGGATGTTTGTGGCAGTAGTCAAAGTGAGTTATCTTCGTAACCATACTTATTGTGTGTTGCAGAGAAAGGTAGGGGGGACGAAATTAATGCCTGTTTATTGTGTCTTTTGTTTAGGGAAAACAGACGCAGAGATCGGTGTATGATCTATATCCCTATCAATCCATGCGGTAGATGGTTTCTGGCTGCCACAGTGTTATGTTTTATTTCTCCATTTTTTCCCCTTCCCCTTTTGAGGTCATATCTGTGGTGTGTCATAATACCACTCGCAGGTAGAGCCGCTAATAGGGAAGGGGTAAACTAGCTACGTCATTGCTCCTGCTGTACCCGGCTTTGCAAGGTTAGTCATCCAGCCTCTGATTGTGACAGAGTGACCACCCCACGGTTACCTACAGCCCGAGCGATGGATACAAACACCGTCCTAACATCAGTATTAGAGACTCTGACTGCTTTAAGAATGGAAGTAGATACCTTCCGAGGTGAGAACCAAGAAATGAGAAATGAGATGGGTACCTTGCGTCGTGAGGTCGCAGGTTTATCTTTTATTCCGGTTAAATGGACTAAGGGGCGTAGGTCCATTTCCACTCCATGGTACAGTGAGGCTTTGAGAGAACTGAGGAAGGAATGCAAGAGAGCTGAGCGGATTTGGAGGAGGGACTATAAAGAGGGGGATAAAGCAATTTATTTGACTAAAATAAAGCTTTATCATAAAGCGATCTGTTCTGCACGCGCTACATTCTATGCAGAAAAAATAAAAACCAGCTCTAACCCCACTAAATGTATCTTTAAAATTGTGCAAGAGCTAAAGAGCTCCAGAACCAGGGTATCTAATTTAACTTCTACACAGCAGTGCGAAGAATTGGCTACCTTTCTTTGTTGAAAAAGTGCATAAGATCTACAAGACTTTTTCGCAGCACTCCCCTGGTCCTCAGGTCTCCGCCGACGCTAGGGCTGGTGGCCCCACCTTAGCAACTATACCAGAGATCTCTAGTGAAGAGCTAGCTAAACTATGCAGGAAAGGGAAATCGGGATCTCCATTGGACCCTATGAGGCCGGTACAGTTTATGGAGTCCCTGATGCCCCTTCAACAGCCGCTTGGCGCTATACTCAACCTGTCCTTTTCCACAGCCAAAGTTCCTAGGGCCTGGAAACAGGCGTGGGTATCCCCCATCATCAAGAAGCCCTTATTGGATCCGTCTAAACCGGAAAACTTCAGGCCCATCTCCCTTCTCCCTTGGGTGGCCAAGATAGCTGATGACCATGTGAACAATGTACTATTTCAATATCTGAGCCATAATGACATTCTGGATCCGTCTCAAAACGGGTTCAGGCCTGGCCATAGCACTGAGTCCGCCCTTCTTGCCACAACTGAACATTTAAGGATGATCCTCGACGCCGGTCAGAGTGTAGCGCTGATTTTGTTAGATCTCAGCGTTGCCTTTGATACGGTGTCGCATGATATTCTTCTGTATCGGCTGAAGGCTGTAGGGATCACGGGATCCGCTTTAGAATGGTTTCGATCATTTCTAGGGGAAAGATCTTTTTGGGTTTCAGCACCACCTTACATCTCTCAGTCTCATTCTATCGGTCAGGGGGTTCGGCAAGGCTCTGCACTTTGTTCAATCTCTATGTGCAACCTCTTGCAGCTGTGGCAAAGGAGTGGGACCTAACGCTGGTATCATATGCGGATGATACCCAGCTGGTTATCACCCTAGCTGAAGGGCCTTCTGCATCAGCCACTAGGTTTAGAGATGGCATGGCAGCTGTTGCCCAGTGGATGGCAGACAATTGTCTGCAGCTCAATGCTAGCAAAACAGAGGTCTTGCTCGTAGGGAAGAACATCGCCCTTTGGAATGAGCATTGGTGTCCGGCCTCGTTGGGCACAATGCCAACGCCAAAGCCTCTAGTTAAGAACTTAGGAGTCTGGATGGACTCCTCACTTAGCTTTCAGACCCACACTAAGAGAGTGGCAGCTACTTGTGTTGGCCTGCTGAGAGGCCTTAAACCCATCCTGAAGTACTTTGAGTCCACAGTACGTCAGCTCATTGTTCAAGCCATGATCATTTCACGTTTGGACTATGCCAGCGTGCTGTTCCTGGGTGCTAACAAAGCTGAGGTCCTGCGACTCCAACGGGTTCAAAACTTGGCAGCGAGAACTTTGATTGGACTCCCCCGCAGGTGCCCTGCCAGAGCAACGATTGGAAGGCTGCATTGGCTCTCGATCGTATCTCGGATCCAGTTTAAAGCTCTTGTCATGGCGTTTAAGATCCTTAAAACCGGAAGTACGGTTTTACTGCGCCCTCTGTTGTCCCCATATGTTCCCCGGCGTGCCTGCGCTCACTGGGACAACATAAGGTGAGTGTACCACGAACTAAATTATGCCGCATGGGTGGTCGCTCCTTCCGAGTCTTGGCGGCTAAACTATGGAATTCCTTGCCGGTCCACATTCGTGGTATGGAGAACCTGCTGGCTTTTCGGAAAGCCATTAAAACCTTTCTTTTTCCACCATTATAGGTTTCTTCTGTCTATGATTGGCTAGCCCTGAGTATCTGTCTCTTTTGATCTAGCAGCGCCGGGACGCCTCTTTGCTGGGGCAGCTGTTGCGCTTATAAAAGTCTCAACATAACATAACATAACATCTCGCTCTAGTCCTCACGGTTCGAGAGGGGTTCAGTACATCAGGGACTCTACTTTTCCTCCACCCACACATACCAGTACAGTTCCACTACAAGGAAGACAGGGCCTTTCTACCATTCAGGTTATTCAACCTGCACAATTGCCTTTGGCTCCTCCCGAGAGATTCCTTGGGGACCCCAAGAAGTTTGGCACGTTCCTAGGGCAGTGTAAACTGCATTTCATGTGCAAACCTTCTGTCTTTCCTGATGACCAGGCACAGACGGCGTTTATGATGTCCTACCTGGGAGGAAATGCGGCGAACTGGTCTTACCCATTAATAGAGAGAATTTATCCTGTGCCGTCTAATTTTGCTGATTTCTGTGATGAAATGCACAAAATATTTGATCGCAAGGCTCATATGCTCTCTAGATAAGGAGCTTATCACACTCAAACTGGACTCACAAGATCTTTTGTCTTACATTACTAATTTTAATCGCCTTGTTATCGAAACTGGTTGGCCCGCTGAAAAGAGAATCTCCTTGTATTATCAAGGGTTGAGAGGAGAGTTGAAAGATGTCTTGGCCCAGGTTGTGCACATGCCCACCAAATGTGAAGAACTTATTGACCTTACTGTACAGTTAGATCATCGGCTACAGGAGAGGAAAGGAGATAAACAGCGTTTTGATATACGGTATCCATTATCCAGACCCAGAGCTGTCACAGACGGAGCCTCTTCCTCAAATGATAGTACAGAACCTATGCAGATAGGGGGTGTGCGGAGTCCCTTGAGCTCAGAGGAAAGAAACAGAAGACGCAATCAGAAACTATGTATGTACTGTGGAAAGGCAGGTCATTTTATCAAGGATTGCAAATCAAAAACCAAGAATACGTTCAAAGACGATAAGGATGGAAGAACAGTTCCCATAGTGGAGTACCCTTCTAGTGTGTCGGGAAACGATTACGCTCAGACAAGCTAGAGACCCCTTGTTTGAGTCAGAAAGAAGTGGACGAAGTCTTACACGCAGTAGCGAACAGTATGCAGCCATCAGTGCCCCATATGAATTTGTGTGTTACCATAACGTGGCCAGGAACAACGCCCGTGATGGTGCATGCAATGGTAGATTCAGGGGCAAGAGGTAACTTTATTGATCGGCAATATGCTCAAAGCCGTGCATCGGGAAAGAGATACCTGAACTCGTCAAGGCAGTGGATGGAACTAATTTGACATCTGGTCCAGTGTGCTTTCATACATTCCAACTAATCATGCAAGTTGGACAAAATCACTATGAACAAATACATTTCGAACTCATAGACGCTCCCCAATTTAAGCTTATTCTGGGTATGCCTTGGTTGACACTACACGATCCAGTAGTCCAATGGGCGGCTCGCACCATTACCCTTAGCTCTGCCTACTGTCTTGACCATTGTACGCAGGACCAAGTACACAGTCAAGTTCCGGAGAATAACCCAGCTGTCATGCTTGCCAGTGGAGGAAGAGAGTTGAGTATTTGCGCTGTTTCCTCGATTCCAGAGGCCTACATACAGTATCAAGTTGTCTTCAGCGAGCAATAAGCCAACAAACTTCCCCCGCACAGGGATTATGATTGTGTTATAGAACTGGAGCCTGGTGCAAGCATCCTTTGTAGTAGGATACACGCCCTCACAGAGGCAGAGACTACTTATTTGCAGCAATATCTGAGGAAACACTTAGAGTCTGGTTTCATCCGGCCATCAACTTCCCCTGCGACTTCGCCTCTGTTTTTTATCCGGAAACGTGAAGGGGGCTTGAGGGCCTGTATTGACTACAGGGCCATCAACAGGGTGACGAAAAAGAACAGATACCCCCTTCCTCTGATACCGGTGCTGCTGGACCAATTGAAGGATGCCAAGATCTTCACCAAACTGGACTTGAAAGGAGCCTATCATCTTGTTTGTGTGCGGTGGGGGTATGAGTGGAAGACGGCCTTTCGCAAAAAATTCGGTCTCTATGAATATCAAGTGATGCCCTTCGGTCTCTGTAACGCCCCCGCCGCATTTCAGTTCTTTATGGACGAAGTGCTCAGAGGCTTGTTGGACGTTTCATGTATCGTTTACATTGACGATATCCTAGTCTATTCATCCACACCAGAAGAACACGTCCAACACGTAGCAGCGGTGTTACAACGATTGAAGGAGAACGACTTTAATGCCAAGTTGGAAAAATGCCTGTTTCACGCTACTGAAGTAGAGTTTCTGGGGTATGTTATCGGGCCTAATGGCTTACACATGGACCAGAAGAAGATACAAGCCATCATCCAGTGGGAGTCCCCTTCTTCGGTAAAAGCCTTGCAGAGTTTCTTAGGCTTTGCAAATTTTTACAGGGGGTTCATCAGGGATTTCTCCAAGATCATACAACCGTTGACTCACCTCCTTAAAAAAGGGGCTATTTTCAAGTGGACGGAGCCTGCAGAACGAGCATTCCAGATATTGAAGGAATGCTTTACAACAGCTCCCATTTTGAGGCATCCAGAGGCCAATCCGCCCTTTGTAAGGGAAACCGATGCCTCCTATTATGCCATAGGAGACATTCTTTCGCAAAGAAACCCCAACACTGGACAGCTGCATCCCATCGCCTTCTTTTCAAGGAAATTGATGGCTTGTGAAATCAACTATGGCACCACGGACAAGGAACTGCTGGCTATAAAGAGGGCCTGTGAGGAGTGGAGGCATCATCTGATGGGGGGCGGACACACCGTAGAGATCTATACGGATCACCGGAATTTACTCTTCCTAAAGAGTGCGAGGGCCTTAACACCTAGGCAGCTACGATGATCCTTGTTTTTCTCGGACTTTGATTTTGTGATCAAGTATCGTCCAGGACCTCAAAACGGCAAAGCAGACGCTCTCTCGAGACCCATACCCATACCGGATAACAGCGCTTTTGCTGCAGAGGAGCCTCCTTCCATCCTTCAAAAGGCTTCCTTTCCATCTGACTCATTGTCAGTGAAATTGCTCTCCCACCCTCGCAGCTCCACCATTAAGTGAGTTGTCCCTGCCCCTGCACTCTTGAGTGTTAGTGATCGAGGCCCTCCTCCACCCGCAGGTTTCCCTGCGCCTCATCCCTGGTGGTCCAGTGGACCTCTGTCTCCTTTCTCTCACTCTGCTCCTTCATTCCTTTTTCTATCCTTTCTATCTTTCACCTTTCTGCATCTCTGCTCTTTTGTGCCTTATTTCTGCCCATTTTCCCTTTCTCTCCCTCTGCTCCTTCACTCGTTTTCACATGTTTTTCTACCCTTTCTATCTTTCACCTTTCTGCACCTCTGCTCTTTTGTGCCTTATTTCTGCCCATTTTCCCTTTCTCTCCCTCTGCTCCTTCACTCGCTTTCACTCGTTTTTCTACCCTTTCCATCTTTCACCTTTCTGCCCTTTTCTGCATCTCTGCTCTTTTGTGCCTTATTTCTGCTTATTTTCCCTTTTTTCTTTATCCCTTCTTTCCTCCCTTTTCCTTTCCCCACCGCTGCTGCCCCCGCGGCCCCCCCCCCAGCGCGACCGGCCCAATCCAGCTCCTCTCCCCGCTCCCGCCTCCCAGCTGTCCAGCCCTCCCCAACCCCTACTTAATGGCGGCCACTGCGGGGACAGGCGACCAAGACCACTGACTCATTGTCAGTGAAATTGCTCTCCCACCCTCGCAGCTCCACCATTAAGTGAGGTGCCCCTGCCCCTGCACTCTTGAGTGTTAGTGATCGAGGCCCTCCTCCACCCGCAGGTTTCCCTGCGCCTCATCCCTGGTGCTCCAGTGGACCTCTGTCTCCTTTCTCTCACTCTGCTCCTTCACTCGTTTTTCTATCCTTTCTATCTTTCACCTTTCTGCATCTCTGCTGTTTTGTGCCTTATTTCTGCCCATTTTCCCTTTCTCTCCCTCTGCTCCTTCACTCGTTTTCACTCGTTTTTCTACCCTTTCTATCTTTCACCTTTCTGCACCTCTGCTCTTTTGTGCCTTATTTCTGCCCATTTTCCCTTTCTCTCCCTCTGCTCCTTCACTCGCTTTCACTCGTTTTTCTACCCTTTCCATCTTTCACCTTTCTGCCCTTTTCTGCATCTCTGCTCTTTTTTTTTTTTTTTTTTTTAATTAGTTTTTATTGCAGAATTATAGACAATCTTCAAGGTCAAACGACCAGTCATCCTCTTACAACGCGAGGCACCATATTGTGGCAAAATAGTACACAGCCATTCAGCCCACATCCCGGAGGCTGGGCGGCGCACCAACTATCTCTATCAGTCTGTTCCACATAGTGGCCAAAAGGACATCCGGTCAACAGCACGATCATGTATCTGCTTTTTATTACCTAACAAACTCAACCCCCCCCCCCCATCGCCGATACTTCCCGCACTTTTCTTTATGCTATGTCTGGGCCCCCAGTATCCACTCCGTCAGGTCTACCTTAGTTCTCTACTAGAGCAGTCGTCCGATCCCGTCTAATACCATCCATTCCTCATCGACCCCTACGTGTCTCCCTACCACCGACTGCTGGTGAACTGGTGGGTTCCCCTGTCTCGGAAGCCCCCTTCGGTGTGTCAGCAGTGTCCCAGTATCTATCCCCCCCCGCCCCCCCCCTGCCGCCATAGATGTGGGTGGTATCTGTGGGTCCCAAAAATGATGTCAAATTGCCCATCGGGGTCAAGCTTCGGCCATCCTAGCCTCATGGAACCTCCCTGCCCAGGCTTCCCTCCTCTTCATCCCTGGTCAAGTAGTCGTTCAGGTCCTGCACAATCATTTCCCACGCTCTCGCAAGCTCTAAGCTCTTCTCATTACCGGTCCGCGTAGCCTGCCGCATTCTAATCACACTCTCACATTGGGACCATTTGCGCAGCTCATTCGACCATCTCCGAACAGACGGGCCCTCCCTGGAATTCCAGTGCCAGGTAATCTCCCTTTGCGCCAGAATAAGTCCTAGGTCGATAAACTTGCTCGTGTTTTTGGTCTTCGCCGTGTGTGGGAACCATAGCAATATGCATGCGGCCATGTCAAAGTCCACCTCCCTTTCCGTGACAGCATTCAAAAGCTCTCCCACCTCCGCCCAGTACGTCCCCAACCGCGGGCAACCCCACAGCATATGGTCTAACTCGACTGCAGGTACTAAGCATCTCGGACACGCTGCATCCTGTACCTGAAAGTGCCGTCTGATTTTCCCTGGCGTCAGGTATGCTCTATGTAATATGAAGAAATGGACCTGTTGGAAGCGAGCGTTCCTACAACCCTTCCATGTTCTCTTCCAAATGTGGCCCCAAACCGGGTCTGGTATGGGCTTACCTATGCTGTCCTCCCATTTCCCCTTCAGCTCGGCCAACGGTGCAAGACCCTCGTTCAGCATTTTCGAATGAAGACAGGTCACCGCCTTTACCGTACCCGCAGCCTTCACAACGTACTGGCAGGCCATAGTTGTTTCTGGTTCGCCCAGTCCCCCCTGCCAGTGTTTTTGTATCGCTGTTGTCACTGCGGCATGCAAGAGGTAGCTCCCATCCGCAAGCCCAAATCGGTCCTGCAGCACCCGATAGGGTACTAGCACCCCTTCCGCATAAAGATCTCCCACCATCTGCAATCCCAGGTCTTCCCATTCCGCCAACGGAGACCAATCTCCTCCATGAGGCAGTGCCGTCAGCATTCCTATGGGGATCTCCGGAGCATATGGGCGAGCAGAACCCGCTCTCTTCAGGCTCCTAAGCCAGCACGACCTGAGGGTTTTCTCTTCAATCGTGAGATCGCCCAATCTCAGCTTCTGCTGCAGTACAATGTAGGACAGGATGTGCCGCTGAATACCTTTCCCTCGTCCCTGGTTGGGGCCCCTGAACTCTCTCGCGACGTTCTGCGTCAAGATCTGGAGCTGGGCCGCTAGGTAGTACAACTCGAAATCGGGGACCGCCATCCCCCCCTCAAGCTTGGGTCTATGCAAAGTATGCAACGCCACTCTGCGTCTTCCGTGGCCCCAAAGGAAGGCAACTACCATCGATCGCAACTCTCTAAAAATCCTCAGAGGGATCCATACCGGCAAGGTGCGGAAATAATAAAGCAACCGCGGCAGTGCCACCATTTTCAGCAGCGCTACTCTGCCCTGCACCGACAAGGGGAGAGAGGCCCAAAAAGTCATGCAGCCCCGCAGCCCCCTTATACAACGGCCTATGTTTCCCTCCAATAGGTCAGCAGCCTCATGATAAACCCGGACCCCCAGGTAGGTGAAGCAGGAGCCCTCCCAGACCACATCCATTGTCAGAGGGGGGTACGACACGTTCCCCTTCAGCGGGAAAATGCAGGTTTTACTCCAGTTTACCCTAAGGCCCGACATCCTGCCAAACCGGGAGAGCATTTCCGTCGCCCCACCAAGGGCGCCTTCCGTGTCCTCCAAGTAGAGCAGCAGATCATCCGCATACAGCGAGATGTGATGGATTCCCCCGTTGCTCCAGACTCCTGGATACAGTACGCCCGTTCGCGCCTGCGCCGCCAATGGTTCCATCGCCAAAGCAAACAGGAGAGGGGACAGCGAGCAGCCCTGCCTCGTCCCTCTACGCACCGGATACGCGGGAGAAATTGCCTGTCCCAGTCTGACTCTGGCCGTTGCAGCAGCATAGAGGACCCTCGTCCAGCGGCCAAAGCCGCCCCACAGGCCAAACTTCTCCAGGACCTTATCAAGATATAGCCATTCTAGGCTATCAAAGGCTTTCTCTATATCCACTGATAACACTGCGGATCTATCGTCCAGGGCCTGGGCGCCATCCAGTATACGAATCAGGCGGCGGATATTGAGGGACGTATTTCTTGTGGGGATAAACCCCGCTTGGTCCTCATGGACCAATGTGGTCATGTGTGGCAGCAATCTAGTCACCAGAATACGGCTTAAGATCTTGTAATCAACTGTCAGCATAGACAGGGGCCTATATGAAGTCACTTCTGTGGCATCTTTCCCTGGTTTCAGCAACGGCACCACTAAGGCTTCCCTCATCGATTGGGGGAGGCATCCCAAGGTCTGGGCTTCTGAATATACCACCAAGAGTCTCGGAGCCAAAATATCTATGAATTTCGCATAAAATTCAACCGGCAGGCCGTCCACCCCCGGCGTCTTATTCCTAGCCATCTGTTTAATGGCCACCCGAATTTCCGATAGAGTTATCGGGCCGCCCAATCCCTTCGCAGTCTCATCATCTAATGTCGGGAGCTGAGCAGCATCTAGGTATTCATCTATCCTAACTCCTTCCCCCCCCAACTGGCTCTCATATAGAGTCGTATAGTAGGATTGGAAGCGATTCAAGACCGCAGACTGGGTATAGACCACTTCCCCGGTCCCCGTTTTAATGCTCATGATCGGGCTGCCTCTAGGTTCTGGGTTGGCGAGTTTGGCAAGTAGCGTGCCCACCTTATCTCTTTCCCCGTGCACCTTGGTAAGGTACAACTTGTAATCATAGCATCTCAGTCTTTCCGTTTCCCTTGCCACTACTTCTTTCGCCTCTAGTAGCCTGCCCTGTAGCTCCGGTCGCTCTGGCCTGCGCCGCTCTAGGTCCCTTAGCGCACTTTCTGCCTTCTCCAGATCTGCCACTACCGTCGTTCTGACATTCGCAAATCTGCCCATACATACTCCTCTCACCACCACCTTCATCGCATCCCATTCCACCGATCTCGCAGTGGTCGTACCCGCATTCACCTCAAAATACTGCTCGATGCCCTGCTGGACTGTGGCGCTAAACACTGGATCCTCTAATGTGTCAGGGCCCAACCTCCACGTCGGTACTGCAGACCTCACCCGCTGCCATTGTAATGTCATCAGTAAGGGGTTATGGTCAGAGATGGTCCTGGCCAGGTACTCCGTATGTGTTATCAGTGCTGCCATACTACCGCTACAAAGGATAGAGTCTATTCTAACATGTAATGCATGCAGTGCTGAAAAGAAGGAGTAGTCCCTAACGTCAGGGTGTTGCTCCCTCCACACATCCACTAGGCCCCACCTCTCCTGCCGATCTATCCCGTGCCACGTCCGTGATGGAATTAAAGTCTCCACCCACTATAATGGGGCCCGCCAGGAAGTGTGCCATCAATCCGGAGAGTTTGTCAAAGAAACGGGCCTGGTCCACATTAGGGACATAAATACTGCTCAGCACCACCTCCCGGCCATACAGCCTGCCCTCCACTACCACAAATCGGCCCTCAGGGTCCACTAGTTGGTTCGTAACCTGAAATGGGACTCCCGCTCTCACCCATATCAGTACCCCTCTAGCAAACGCCGAATATGTTGTACCAAACACCTGACCTCGCCATCTCTTTTGCAACGCCGCACATTCCTGCTTGGTCAGGTGGTTCTCCTGCAATAATGCAATCTGGATGCCCCGCCTCACTAAATAAGCATGCACCTTGCTCCTCCGGGACATCGTACGTAGGCCACGGACGTTCCATGTAAGGGCTTTTAAATCAGGTAACGCTCCCATTGCTGCTATTTCCCCTCCAATTCGGCAACATCAATTGAACCCCCACACCACGGCAGCATTCTCCCCAACGTAAAACATCCCAAAAAACTTTCCCAACCCCGCTCCCCAGAACAGGACCCAATAACAAAGCATCAGTCCCCATCCAAACCAAAAACATCACACACAGTCCACTATACTGTGGTCGTCACCACAGAAGGCCTTAAGGGCGATGAGGGGAGGCCCGGGCCGACCCGGGGCAGACTGTGTCCCCGCTCCAAGCCCTGGATCCCTTATTACTGTCACATCAGAGTACCTGCCGGTTCGCCAGACACCCCAGATAGTCCGCTCCAGCTGGAGCCGCATTGTAGGCCCACTCAGCTATTGTCACTCGTTGAACAGCCCATCCGCCGTCTGCGGGGTGACATTCGGTCCCACAGCGTTATCTGCCTCAGACAGTTCCTCCCCAGACTTTCTGCTCTCCACTTCTGAGTCTGAGTCTTCCAGTTCTTTCTCCTGCTGCGAACCCGTGATGAACGCCGTCACTACCAGCGCCCCCTTTCTGTCCTCCGCCATCTCGGCAGCTCGCTGTGCCTGTTTAAGTCTGTTCTTCTTGCGAATGCCCTGGGACTTCCGGATTTGCACCGGCTTCTGTCGTTCCCGTTCGCCTTTTTGTTGGCGATCTGTGCCAGCGCGGTACAACTCCAGCCAAGACCACGCCTCATCGGGGGTCTGGAAGAATTGGGTCGCCCCATCCAGGATTACTCGCAGTTTGGCCGGGAAGAGTAGGGAATACTGAATACCCTCATTTCTCAGCTCTTTCTTCACAGCCAGAACGATGCCCTATTCCTCTGAACCTCTTGCGTATAGTCTGGAAAGATCGTCACCGAACTGTTATCTACTTTGAAGGGGCCCACCGAGCGTGCTCTTTGTATCAGCAAGTCCCGGTCCTTTAAGTGCAAGAGTCTGATCACCATCGGCCGTGGGGGGCGCCCCTGCATGGGTGGGCGAGTCGGGACCCTGTGTGCTCGCTCCAGGGAGAAGAACGGAGACAAGCCCTCCGGGGCCACGACCGTTTTCAACCAGCCCTCCATATAGGCCACCGCATCGTCACCCTCAATTTTTTCTGGCAGGCCCACCACCCGTATGTTGTTCCTCCTGTTGCAGCTTTCGGAGTCCTCCGCCCGTCTCTCCAGCGTCGCCAGCCTCTCCATGACATCAGACAATTTGCGTTCCATAGTGACCACCGCTGGTTTCAGTTCTAGGAGCAGTTGGTCATTATTCTTAACTTTGTCGGACAATTTTGCGTGATCTGCCCTCAGCAGACCCAATCCAGTGGCCACCTGAGCAATGTCGTGGTGTAGAGATTCTTTGGTTGCCGTGATCGCATCCAGTATGCCATCTAGCCGCGCGTTCAGTCGGAGTTCCTGCGCTGACGCATCCTGCGCTGCTTGAGACCCCCCGTCCGCGTTCGGCATGGCCAGCGATCCGCCTCCTTCGTCCGCACTCCCAGTACTGCCGGTGGCGGCCATCTGGGTATCCGCGTGTATCGACGCTGGGTAGCCCCTGATTGTCTGGCTATTCCAAAGGACCCACTGCCGGGCGTCAGCCCCTCGAACCTTTCTTGCACTCCTCAGGCCCAAGCGTCCGGCCCGAGTTTGGCTGCCCCCTCCAGAGGGCTCGCTCCCCGCTCAAGAAGGCACCACCACGTTCAGGGCCATCCTGTCCCTGGGTCCCCTGGCGAGCCCGCCCCAACCGGTTGCACACCACTCAAGGGCTCCGTCAGCCCGCGCTTCTCCTCCTCACCAGGACCCGACAAGCGCTGGGGCCAATAGGTCACCGCGCCCCCTCAGGCTCTCCACGCAGCCCAGCCCCCACTGGGCTCGGGTGCGTCTTCCCGGCGGTGCAGCTCAGCGGACCCCCTCCGCCGTCTGAGTCCAGCTCCCCTGGCCGGCTCCACACCAATTGTGCCAGTCCGTACCCTCCCTGCGACCAGTCGCGGTCGGCCGGCCAGGTCGTGCGCTCTCCCCTCCGACCGCTCCTCAGCCTTCACGGTCGGGTCCGCCTCTACAATGCCTCCGTGCGGCGCCGCGACCAGCTCCTCAGCGCCTGCTCAGAGTCCAGAGCACCGCAGATGTCGTTTCCCCGGCGCTATGGCCGCCGGCTCCAGCGGTGGGGGGATGGGCTCCCTGTCCGCGACTCCGTGTTGGGGGTCCCCCGCTCTGCACTTCCCCCGCAGTCTCTCCTCTCCTGCCAACTAGGCTGGGCTGCGCCCGCTTGTGTCCTCGGACCGCTGCCCACCCCGCTCCGCAGCCGTGATCCTCAGTGCCCTGCCGCTCAGGCTCTGCCGCTTGGCACGACCGCCATCTTGGGCTCTTTGTCTTCTGTCCCGGGGCACCGCAATCCGCTCATCGCTCTCCACACCGTCCACGGCCACCTGCAGACCCACGATCGTCACCCGTGGTGTGTCCGGTGACCAGATCTCGATTCCTGGGCTTTTGCTTCGCCCAGAAGCGAGGGATTACAGGTTTATTGAGGGATCAGGCACGGAGCTGTGGGCTCACGCCGCCATCCCGATCGGCGTCCAAGCCACGCCCCCTCTGCATCTCTGCTCTTTTGTGCCTTATTTCTGCTTATTTTCCCTTTTTTCTTTATCCCTTCTTTCCTCCCTTTTCCTTTCCCCACCGCTGCTGCCCCCGCAGCCCCTCCCCCCCCCGCGCGACCGGCCCAATCCAGCTCCTCTCCCCGCTCCCGCCTCCCAGCTGTCCAGCCCTCCCCAACCCCTACTTAATGGCGGCCACTGCGGGGACAGGCGACCAAGAACACTGACTCATTGTCAGTGAAATTGCTCTCCCACCCTCGCAGCTCCACCATTAAGTGAGGTGCCCCTGCCCCTGCACTCTTGAGTGTTAGTGATCGAGGCCCTCCTCCACCCGCAGGTTTCCCTGCACCTCATCCCTGGTGGTCCAGTGGACCTCTGTCTCCTTTCTCTCACTCTGCTCCTTCACTCGTTTTTCTATCCTTTCTATCTTTCACCTTTCTGCATCTCTGCTCTTTTGTGCCTTATTTCTGCCCATTTTCCCTTTCTCTCCCTCTGCTCCTTCACTCGTTTTCACTCGTTTTTCTACCCTTTCTATCTTTCACCTTTCTGCACCTCTGCTCTTTTGTGTCTTATTTCTGCCCATTTTCCCTTTCTCTCCCTCTGCTCCTTCACTCGTTTTCACTCGTTTTTCTACCCTTTCCATCTTTCATCTTTCTGCCCGTTTCTGCATCTCTGCTCTTTTGTGCCTTATTTCTGCTTATTTTCCCTTTTTTCTTTATCCCTTCTTTCCTCCCTTTACCTTTCCCCATCTCTGCTGCCCCCGTGGCCCCTCCCCCCAGCGCGACCGGCCCAATACAGCTCCTCTCCCCGCTCCCACCTCCCAGCTGTCCAGCCCTCCCCGACCCCTACTTAATGGCGGGCACTGCGCGGCCGCTGTGCGGCCGCGGGCTGCAAGTGCGCCGCTGGTGCACCGAAGGCGCGTCAAAGGCAAGCACGTCTGCGCCCGTCCGCGACCAGCACCAGGAACCCTGGACCTCCGCCCCGCCAACGCTACGACCCAGCAGCACTCCACGCACTCAACCCAGGCTGCAACAACCACTGCAAGCTAGCATCACCAGCCGACACCCATGGACCCTTCAGCTGTCACCGCTGCCGGCACACCTGCGGCACCGCCAAGAACACGGATCCAGCACAACCCGCCCACAAGAACACAACCGAACCGAAGACCCTGCAATGCATCCTCCTCAACGTCCGATCCCCCCACAAACACGCCACAGAAATCTGGGACCTCCTCGACAGCACCACTCCAGACGTAGCATTCTTCACCGAAACCTGGACCAACGCCACCTCGGGACCGGACATCGCTATCGCCATCCCCCAAGGATACAAGATCTTCAGGAAGGACCGCCCCACCCACCCAGGAGGAGGAATCGCCATCGTCCACAAATCCAGCCTCCGCCTGAGCACACTCCCTGACGAGTCTACAAAACTGATGGAACACCTTCACTTCAAGATACTGGCCAGCCCCACTGCCGCCCTCCGAGGAACCCTCATCTACCGACCCCCTGGACCCCGCGGACCCTTCGTCAACTCCATCACGGACATTATCTCCCCGCAGGCCATCGCATCCACCAACTACACCCTGCTGGGAGACCTCAACTACCACCTCGACAATCAACTGGACCCCAACACCACATGCCTCCTGGACAACCTCCACAACATTGGACTCTGCCAGATCGTGACCGAGCCCACGCACTCAGCAGGACACACCCTCGACCCCCTCTTCACTACAGGAAACTCCATCACCTTCAGCCACACCACCGAACTCCCATGGACCGACCATCTTTGCGTCCACTTCACCTTCAGAACACCCACCATCCACAAACACCAGCACCTGCTTCTACAAAGAAACTGGACCAAAATCACCGATGACCAGCTCACCTCCTCACTCAACAACTCCACCCCAACCATTGCGGAAAACGACGACCCCAACACCGCAGCCCGAACCCTGCATAGATGGATCTCGGACAGCAACAACACCATAGCCCCCCTCAAGAAAAACAACAATACCCGTGCCAAGAAAGCCAGATGGTTTACCACCGAACTTCGAGAGTCCAGGCGCACATGCCGCCGCCTCGAAAAGGCCTGGAGAAACACCGAATCCACAGAAGCCCACAACAACTTCAGAGCCGCCACCAACGCCCACCATCAAAAGCGATTGAAGACAGAATCTCCACCCATGCACACAACAGCAAGGAACTCTTCAGCATCATCAAGGAGTTCGCCCAACCCACCAGCGAGTCTACCGACATCCCTCCCTCACAAGACCTCTGCGACAAACTCAGCACCTTTTTCCACCACAAAATCAAGAGCATCTACGACAACTTCGACGAAGACAACCAACCCACTGAACCCTCACCAACCACCCCCGACATCCGGATACCAGCGATTGATGACTGGACAGCCCTCACCACCGAAGACACACTGAAGACAATGAAGTCAATCCACTCAGGGGCCCCCACTGACCCCTGCCCCCACCACATCTTCAACAGAGCCGCCGACACCATCGCACCCATGCTCCGCCACACCATCAACTGCTCCCTGGCAACCGCCTCATTCCCCGATGACTGGAAACACGCCGAGGTCAACCCCCTCCTAAAGAAACCCTCAGCGGACCCCACCGACCTCAAAAACTACAGACCCATCTCCCTGCTCCCTTTCCCAGCGAAAGTCATCGAGAAAGCCATCAACAGCCAACTCGCCACATTCATTGAAGAACACAACATCCTCGACTCCTCCCAATCCGGCTTCAGAAAAAACCACAGTACGGAAACCGCCCTCCTCGCCGCAACAGACGACATCCGCACCCAACTGGACAAAGGAGAAACAGTAGCCCTCATCCTCCTAGACCTATCAGCGGCGTTCGACACAGTCTCCCACCGCACCCTAATATGCAGACTCTACGACGCAGGAATCCAGGACAAGGCCCTCGACTGGATCTGCTCCTTCCTCTCCGGCAGGACGCAACCTTTCCTCTCAGACCCCACACCTACCACCTGCAGAGTCCCCCAGGGCTCCTCCCTCAGCCCGACGCTCTTCAACGTCTACATGGCTCCACTTGCCCCCATCATCAGAACCTACGGACTCAACATCGTGTCATACGCAGACGACACCCAGCTCATCCTCTTCCTATCCAACGAGCCCAACACCGCCAGACGCAACATTCGAGAAGGCATGGAAGCCGTCGCCAAATGGATGAAAAACAGCTGCCTACAACTAAACACCAACAAAACAGAAGTACTCATCATGGGCCCAAACCCCGACGCCTGGAGCGACACCTGGTGGCCCACCGCCCTCGGAAACCAGCCAACCCCCACAGACCACGCACGCAACCTGGGAATCATCCTGGTCTCCGAGCTCAAAATGGACCGCCAGATCAACTCTGTCTCATCTTCCTGCTTCCACACCCTCCGCCTCCTTCGTAAGACCTTCAAATGGATCCCCCTCGAACACCGAAAACCAGTCACTCACGCCCTGGTCACCAGCAGACTCGACTACGGCAACGCACTCTACGCCGGAAAAAACAAAAACCTCACCCGCAAGCTACAGAACATCCAGAACGCCGCCGCAAGACTGGTCCTCAACCTGCCAAAACACTGTCACATCTCCCAGCACCTGCGCACACTCCACTGGCTCCCCGTCGAGGCGAGAATCATTTTTAAGATGCTCACCCACACACACAAGGCCCTCCACGGCACCGGACCAGCATACCTGAACAGTCGGCTCAAATTCCACGCACCCCAAAGGACCCTACGATCAGCCCAGCTCTCCTACGCCGTGGTCCCCCGCACCAGAAAGACCAGATCGGGAGGCCGCTCCTTCTCCTTCCTCGCGGCCAAAGCATGGAATGCCCTTCCGCTCCACCTCAGACAGACAACATCGCTCCCCATCTTCGCAAGAAACCTCAAAACCTGGCTCTTCGACAGACCCCCTCCTTGATGGAATGGAACCTGCAGCCCCCCCACCCCTAGCGCCTTGAGACCCTTACGGGTGAGTAGTTGCGCTTTAACAAACTCCTGATTGATTGATTGATCTAACATTTTGGCCTTAACGAATTAGAATGATTTCTTGAAACAGGTGGAGGACAAGACGAGATCTGTAGATGAACAAGACTGCATCGCCAAAGACCCATTGCAGCGATCTATGAAGAATCGGTTACTGTTTCAGGGTAAACAGCTTTACGTACCAGATGTAGATTTACAACAACAAGCATTACAGTGGACCCATGATTCCTCTTTGAGTGGCCATCCAGCATCCTGAAAACTTTACAGGCTGTATCTAGGTACTTCTGGTGGGAAACGTTAAAGAAAGATACGGAAGACTATGTCTCCAAATGTCCCATCTGTACACAGGCTGAAGCACAACATCAACGCAGCAGTGGTCTGTTAAGACCTATACCGATACCTCCTTCTCCTTGGCACACCATGTCCATGGACTTCATTGTTGAAATGCCTCTCAGTTTCGGTAAAAACACTATACTTGTAGTGATAGACCATTTGACCAAAATGGGCCATTTCATTGCCTTGACCAAGTTGCCCACATCTGGGGAATTGGCCACAGTATTCCTACAACAAGTGGTACGATTACATGGTGTCCCCTTCGTTCTTATAACAGACAGGGGAACACAATTTACCTCAAGGTTTTGGAGGGCTCTGTGCGAAATCATGCAAATCGATGCTCGTCTGTCGACGAGTTATCATCCTCAGACAGATGGCAAAACAGAAAGGCTCAATCAAACCCAGGAGCAGTATTTACGATGCTTTACCCTCCAACAAGGTGAGGAATGGAGAACACTTTTGTGGACAGCTGAGTTTGCGTACAATAACGCTACTCATTCCTCTTTAGGGTGTTCACCATTCTTTTGTCTTCATGGGTATCACCCCAATTTGCTACCGTTTGAGCAGCCAGGGCTTTCCAATCATCCCACAATTCAGGAACACCATGCACACCTGACATCTGTACTGCAGAATGCTGGGATACACTTAGAGGCAGCCAGAAACCATGGCAGTGGAGATGACGGCGTGTTAGGATAGCAAGACGCCGAAGGTTTGACATATCAGGATCAAAATACCAGGCAACTACCATAAGGATACTTAGCACCTCTGGAATAAATAAGAGACGAAATATATTAATCACACAGGACGGATTTTCTTCGCTTAAGATTAAGCTTCTTTAAAAATATATAAAAAAACGTGTCGGAAAACCAAGGATTTCCGTTTCCCGAATTACTTCAAAAACTGGAAGATAAAAAATAGAAAGTTAAATTAGAAGACAGAAAAGACACATAAGTCTTCTTTTCAATCGACTCTGCTAAACACCGAAATTGGAAACCAACACGCCTCGATATAACTACTGCGCCCTGAAGAAGTTCTGGCTTCAGAACGAAATGCGTTGGCTGATGTTTTGTCATTAAATGGATTATTAAATGAGTATTGCAACTATACATCACGACTCAGCGTCTATATATGAGGACAATTGAAAAGTTGAATAGTCTCTGGTAACTGGATGAGACCAACTTGTATAGCAGTGCTTTTCCATTCAGGACAAAAAGCAGCCAGAAACCATGACAAACAACAGGCAGACAGGAAAAGAACCCCTGAACAGGCCTACAAGGTTGGAGATAGGGTGTGGTTGAGCACCAAACATCTAAAGTTCAAGGGCAACACTAGGTTGCAGCCTAAGTTTGTGGGTCCTTATCCCATAGTTGCAATAATCAACCCTGTGGCCATGAAATTGAAGCTCCCTTCCTCTTGGCACATACACCCGGTGTTCCACGTGTCCCTGCTGAAGCCTTGGTTGCCTGGTCTAGGGTTTCTGTTAGACCTCAACCTGTAGAAGTGGAGGGGGACGAGGAGTATGAGGTCCAGTCCGTCCTTGATTCCAAGCGAGTGAGGGGTCGCCTGCACTACCTGATTGACTGGAAAGGTTATGGGCCTGAGGAACGTTCTTGGGAGCCGAGCTCCAATTTGCATTGTCCTGGGCTACTACGACGGGACCGCCAAGACGTCGGTCGTTGAGAGGGGGTTCTGTCACATTCCCAGCCAGATAGAGGGGTAAGAATGCGTAATGGGCCCATAGACTACATATCCCAGAATGCCTGGATAGTGGTCTGTTTTCTATTTCTCCTTCCTCCCTTCTCTTACTTCCTATTTTAGCTCCTCCCTGTAGCAAGACCGGTGCTTGTCACCAGTAATCTGAGCAACGGATCGAGTTCTGAGAAGATGCCGGCAAGCTGAGTCTGTGTTCCTTTATCGGTACTTTCAGAGGACTTCTGGAATCCCCGTTGGCCTGTCAAATGGCCAAGGTAATTTCTTTCTGGAATTTTTGAGTTTAAGTTCACGATCGCGCTGGAGCTGATCAAGTGAACTCTGCCCCGGTGTACAGCGTCTGGAAGCTAGCAGCGCGAGTCGTGCTGTTGCACTCTGACTTCTAGCGAGAACAAGCATGGAAGCTTTTTGACTTTCCCCGTACCCGGGCATCTGGATTACTGGCTAGTGAGGCAACTAGCAGACATTCAGAGGGTATAACTATTTTCGCTGGATTTTACCGCAATCATCACGAAGGAGTTTCGTTATCTTGTTTTCCTCGAGGAACAGTTGGAAGTCTTTTGTTTTTTGGTTACTTTCATAAGGCATCAGGGTGTATTTGGATTAACCCTGTCTACAAAGGATACTCAAGAGACTGGCAGATCGGTAGGAGTCTACTTAATCTTACTATGTGATTGCATCGTTTATCTAGCTGAGATACAAACATTCATGAACTATTGTTTCCAGGCAACATTTTCTTTTCTTGCTTTATTTTTTCCTTTTGTGCCTTTTTACTGTGGATGTTTGTGGCAGTAGTCAAAGTGAGTTATCTTCATAACCATACTTATTGTGTGTTGCAGAGAAAGGTAGGGGGAACGAAATTAATGCCTGTTTATTGTGTCTTTTGTTTAGGGAAAACAGAGGCAGAGGTAGGTGTATGATCTATATCCCTATCAATCCATGCGGTAGATGGTTTCTGGCTGCCACAGTGTTATATTTTATTTCTCCATTTTTTCCCCTTCCCCTTTTGAGGTCTTATCTGTGGAGTGTCATAATACCACTCGCAGGTAGAGCCGCTAATAGGGAAGGGGGGAACTAGCTACGTCATCGCTCTTGCTGTACCCGGCTTTGCAATGTTAGTCAACCAGCCTCTGATTGTGACAGTCCATTAGGATGTCGGGCGGTGGGACCACCGCGGTGCTGGCGGTGCGGAAAAACGCATGTTTCCGCCCACGAGCAGCGTCAAACACGTCCGCCGTATTAGTATTGCTAAACATAGGCAAATTCCCGTCTGCCGCAGAGCGACGCGCACCACCATCAAAGAGCGCCCGCCACTGCGGCGGTGGGAGCCAATGGAGACAAACTGCCGTGCGGAATGACGTCCGCCCCGCTCCACAAATTAGAATGTCCCAAACAAGCAGACAGCCCACAGCTGAGGCGCTGCACAATCAGAGACGGCGGAAGCTCGACAGCGGAGTGCAAAACCAGAGTCCCAGTACCCTCCACCCAGTCACGCCGCCATGGACCCAACTCTACACGTGTTCCTGGTGCTGTACCTGTATCACCACTATCAACTCATGGCCTGAAGAGCGGATGCCGCCGCAGGTACGCAACTACACAAATACAACACACAACACACAGGCTGACACAGGGTCTAAATCTACAACAGACACCCTGCTGGGGCAGTAATACAACCACAAGGTCACCCACAAATGACCCACCTGCTACAAAGTCACCCCTCTGCATCCTGGACACACATCGTCCGCGATCATGCACCAATGTTCCGGCCACGTCACCGCAGAGGTGAATACAAGGGAATACATGCCCACGAAGCAGAAGGCAGGGCCAATACAAGGCATGGGCAGGGCACCAAGACCTCAGGGACACACCTCCTCCCAACACACATCATCACACCCCATGAAGGCACAGGCCAAGTGCCCATCCTGTGCACAACAACAAGCCATCTGAATCCACACCCTGCACCACACAACAAACAACCATGGAGACAGACACTGCAGGAGTAGCTGCACAGGAACACACAACATACAGCACCGTGCCAGGTGAACCCACACACTACAAAACCACCACACACATATAAAATACATGAGTACAAGCACCAAATGAACACCTACAAGGAACAAACATACATGTGGACGCACAGCCTGCACAGCCACACATACATACCACACAGTGACACACAGTGACCAAAAATGCAAACAGCAAATGAGCACAACAAATCAGCAGGCCAAAGTGGGATATACACAGATGGAAGGCCATGGAGACACACAACAAGCATGTGCACATCACATGCAAGACAAGGAACACAGAACACCCCCTCAGATCAGACCATCAAACCAAACATGGTGGGTACAGTCAGTGAAGCCAAACCACAGGCACCACAGGGCAACAACACAGGGAGACAGCAAGGCATACCAGGTAAAGGCATGAGGAACAAAGGAAAGCCTGAAAGTCAAACTGGGAACAGCCACACTTGCATACAACCACCTCACAGCAGTACACCAGCAACACAACACATAGGGCCCATATAGATACTTCATAACTGACAAACACCAGGAGTAATGTACTCACATACCCCCTTCACAACAGCAGCACACAACACCAATGCCACACACACTGAAGGCTGCCAATACTTGCCAGTCTATACACACAAATACAAACACACACTCTAGGCATAGCCACAAACATCACACGCAGGGGTGCCACAGCAAATGTCTGCATAAAAACATCACACAAACATATAACCCAAATGAAACACACACAGAACCGCAACAAAAACAGACATACCCTGTCAGCAAAACTGTGGCAAGGCAATGGGAGCACAGACACAACAGGAGTGCACAACCTCACCACTCAGGTACAAAGTACAGACAACATACCAAAAATCACACAAGAAGTGCACCATCACAGAACAACACACCCACGTCAACACAACTACAGATGCACAGGCCAAGCAAACTGAACAAACACTGCAGAACATCAGGGGATGCACATCAGGCAATGTCAAGGCCCCACATACACAGCACTAAACGCACAACAAGCAGTGCTGTGCACATCAAGCATACCCACACACAGACATGAGTGACACAACAGCACACCCAGGAAGTGAAGCAACAACACAGCCAACACACATACATCCAACACAACCGCAACAGATGCACAGATCCGGGACACGATAGTGGAATCAAATTCAAATTCAAAAAATCTTTATTTCGATCGTTGAGATCCTAAAAGATATACAAGTAAACGACATTAAATCATTAAAAAGGGTTTTAAAATAGATTCAGCAATTTTAAAATCAAGGAAATCAAAATTCATGGTTACACAATACATTTTTAAGTTAGATTAAGAGCTAATGGATCGTGCAGCGTTAGAGTCCCTTATAATTCTTGCACGTGATCTCCACATTGCCGTCAAGAATTTCGCCATTACGAACACAGTTGGGGCTGCAAGGTCAGTTTTGAGCACTCTGTAGGCTGGGGCGTAAGTTCGAAAGCCCAAGTTCCTTAAATAGGGGACCAGCCAATAGCTCCTGATTTTGCTATAGGCTTTGCAAAACAAGACCACATGTAGGTCACTTTCCAGCTTGTAATTGCACGCAGGGCAGTTGCTTGAGACTAGATTGCCGTTCCAGGTTTTGGTGAAGGACCTCAAAGGGAGAGAGCCGTATCTCCATTGCAGGAAGATCTTCCTTACGTGCACAGGGGACATAGCGTCCAAGACGTATTCAGGACTGTAAGAGTCTTTTACTTTAGTAAAACTGTCAGTTAAAGAACCTTCCCGGATTAGACTCAGATCTTTGTAGCATAAAGTTATAGAACAATTTAGAGAGTTCTTTCCTCGGGAGCCTTATGGACATTAGTTCTGGATTACACCATAGCTCTGGAACTCCAAGGGTCGTACACATGTCCCTGATATACTTGAGCCATGGAATTTTGGACGCATGAGTTAATCTAAGGAGCTCCTGTAATTCGCTTCTGTAATGGCCCAAATCCTGGCTGCTCCACAACCGCCTCCAATAAGTCAGGGGTTTGAGGCTCACTTCTTCAGTGATTGGGCGCAGTGCCAAGTCCATTCTCAAGGGGAGTAGGGGGGTACTCAGAGGAAGGGCCGCCAGTTGTCTGATAAAATTGTTCTCTGCGACCTGTATAGACTGTAGCGGAGTATGTCCCCAAAGCTCAGCCCCATAGATGATGCCTCCTCGTGCTTGGGCTTTATAAATGTTTATTGCAGGTGCCAGTGGCCGAAGGGAGGATTTTTTTGCAATTCTTGTGATAGCACCAGCCCTCTGGATTAGTTTTGTGGTTGCCTTTGTCTTGTGTGGCAACCAAGTTAAATTTTGATTGAGGGTTATACCTAGGTACTCAATCAGTTGAACTCTCTCTAGGGGTGTAGATCCCAAGCGGGGATTTGGGCTATTCTTAGGCTTTTGGCTGAGGATCATGAATTTAGTCTTCGAGGGGTTTATTTCTAATCCCCTTTCATTACAAAACTCCCAAAATCCGTCCAGAACCCTCTGTAGCCCCATAGGTGTTTTTGACAACAGCAGGGTGTCGTCCGCGAACATAATCGCTGGCACCCTGCTGCTGTTCAGTTGCGGGGCATCAATGTTAGGGATTCTGCGCAAGTGCTCTATCACCCCGTTCGTGAATAGACAGAATAGGGTCGGCGCCAACACACAGCCCTGTCTTACCCCACGTTGGACAGGAAACCTATCTGTCAGCCTATCGCCCTTTCCATATCTTACTCGGGCGTAATTGTCTGTGTGTAGCCTAATAAGAATCTGGAATGTCTCCAGGGACGCCCATGTCCCCCAGTACCGCCCACAAGTTGGCCCGAGGGACCAAGTCGAAGGCGGCACGGAGGTCCACGAAGACAGCATACAGTGACCCCCCTTCTAGAAATGCTGTCTTCCAGTATAGGATATTTAGTCTGAGTATTTGATCCACTGTTGACACTCCCTTCCTAAAACCTGCCTGGAGAGGGCTTAAAATATCAGTTTCTTCCATCCAGCTTTGGAGCATATCCAGGATTAGTCTCCCAAACAACTTTTGGGTTACATCAATGAGGCTGATTGGGCGATAGTTGGCGGGGAGCAGGGGCGGTCCCTTTTTATATATCGGGACCACCTCTGCTCCCAGCCAAGTATCCGGAATTTTCATTCCCCCCAGCACTGCATTGAATAAAACCATCAAGTAGGGTGCCCAAATCCCAGGTTCCTGCCTAAAAAGATCACCCGGCACCCCATCCAAACCCGGGGCCTTTCCGGCAGCAAGACCCGTTATGGCCACCTTGACATCTTTTAAAGTGAAAGGGGGAGATGTATATGTGGTGAGGCTATTGGATGTTGATGTTACTGACTCATCATGTACAGGGGCATATAGTTGTTGGAAATGATCCTGCCAAACATTGGCCGCTATGTTGGGTTCAATTGCAGAGGGGAGATCCCCGCTCCCATGGTTGACTATCCTCCAGAATCTACGGGAGTCTCTTTCAGCTAGGGACTCCGATAGACTCTCCCAGTGCTGTACATCCCACTCTAATCTAGCGTTAGCTATGAGTGATTTGTACGCACTCCTTTTAGAGCGGATCTCTTCCCTAGCACCTCCTCCTTTTATGGTGGATAGGAGGTCTCGTTTTGCCAAGCGACAGGTACTGTTATACCAGGTGTTCTTGGTTTGTCCCTGTGCTCTGGGTCGGCCTGTGCTAAAAAGGTCAGCTTCGAGCTTCTTAATTAAATGTGCGTGTACTTGAGCTATGTCCTCGCTTCTGTCTGTTGGAGAGTCTGGATACCACAGGTCAAAAGCCTCTTCGAGGATGGGAATAATCCCAGCATAGAGAGAGGCAAGCTTTTCCCCGCTGGAGGCAAGTTTTTCCCATTTTATCCGCCTCCTATTGTTCTCCAATAGGTGTCCTCCTTTCAAGTTCTCCTCACCTGTCACAGTCACCCAAGGGATGGTATACTCCAGTTCCAGGGCGTTGTGGTCACTGTCGTGCCTGGGTATTATTTTAAAGTCCACCACCCTTTTCCATGCCTGCAATTGTACCAGGAAGTAATCTGTTCTGGATTGCCTCCCTGCTTTATTAAATGTACATTTGGACGGGATGTCGGACCTAGTGCGGCCGTTACAGGCTCTCAAACCATAGGTGAGATTTAGAGTGTTTATCTGTACGGCAAGGGATGTCCAAGCTCTGGGAGGGGGTGCTTCCGTCTGAGGGACCTGCCAACTTGAATCCTCCTCTAGGGAGGGTCCATCAAGTAGACCAGGTAGTGGCTCAAAGTGTGAATTGAAGTCCCCCCCTATTAGGTAAGACATATCCGCAGGGATGGTTTCCAGAAGGGTTGACAGAGTTTCTATAGTTTTGGAAGTGTACGCTATTTTCACCGGCCTGGAGTAGATGTTTATAACCAAAAGTTTAATAGGACCCGGCCATTCAAGTAAGACGGCCAGTATATCTACCGAGTCTACTGGGTATCTTGAAGCTCGGCATCCTAGATCCGAAGCCACCCAGATTGCTAAGCCTCCGGAAGGTCTGCCTTTCCCACTCCAGACAGCGGGGATAGAATACGTCTGGAAGCCCCCAAAGGGAGTCTCTTCCCTTGTCCAGGTCTCTTGGAAGAGACAGACGCTTATTGGCTGCGTTAGATCGGCCCATGCGTCCGAGTCTATTTTGTTAGTTAGGCCAGCCACATTCCAGGACAGAATTTTTAGGGTTTGTGGGGTATTTTGGAAGTCAAAATGTTTGGCCGTGGGTCTTATGTTTTCAAGCTGAGGGGTACTATCCATTTGCCCCTCAGCCAGTGGTGGGCCATCTAGGCTAATTTCCCTTTTATGTAGATCCTGGAACAGGTCTAGAGACCCAGTAGTGGATTTCTCCTGCCTACGGGTCGGGGGTGCATAATAGCCACTATCATACCCTGCAGATTGCACTTGTTCCCCATTTATGGAGGCCAACTGTCAGTCCACCATTTCAAGACACTCATAATGATTAAACAGTGGTAGAAATGGTGGCTGGTAAAATCTCGGGGGCCGTGGTTCCTCTCTCTCAATTCCACCCCTTCCCATCCCTCTTCTCTGAACAGTTTCCCATCCCTGGGAATCGCCATGTATGTTTAGGCGGAAGGGGGGTATTCGTGATTGGTTGAAGGGAATTCTCCTCCTTCCCGGGTTGCCCTCCCAGTTATCATATGAGTTCTGATAATGTCCTCGACTCTGGGCATTCGTTGCATGGTCATTAGGTGGATAGAAAAACGAGAGGGGGACAGGATGAATAGCACTCCCTTCATCTTCCAGAGCTGGACTACATATCAAAGAGACTGTTCTTGGTTCCCTAAAACTCACCAATAGGCAATCGCCACTGATTGTTTTAGGTCTCTTGCCTACCCACGAGACTCTTCTTACCATGCGAATATCGCTGGTCATGCCTCTGGGTAGGGGTCTATGTATTGAGAGCCAATTAATGACTTTGTTTTTCAGGGACTCTCCTGTTTCATACGAGTCTGATTTTAATTCTGGTACCCCAATTAGAATAACAGTATATGGGGCCACCTCTGGTGGAAGATTGACTGTGACTGTTCTTGGTGGTTTTGCCTTTGAGTGATTCAAATCGTGTGTATCTTGGTTGGTGATCAAGGGGGGTATAGGGGAACTCTTGTGTTGTAAATTCAACTGCACGTTGTCATTGGCTTGAGTTGGTCGCTGTTGCGTGATAGGGAGTTGTTTGGTGGGGCCAGAAGTCGCTGGCCTTGCTGATTTGGGTTTTGATTTTGGTAGTTGATTACTGTGTGTTTTGATGTTTCTATCACCCGCTGTATTTGTTATCACTACCTCATTAGCTTTTACAGGTTTTGAAGAAACCGAGTTACACTTATGTTTGGGGTCAATGTTGGGTATCGTGGGGCGTGAAGCCCCCGGTTTCCAACAGTCCATAATCTGTAGGGCGGTTTTCTCGATTTTGATTAATCTCGCCTCCATTTTCATCAGGCGTGCTTCTAGAGGACTTATAATCGACTTCAGAAGGTGGCCTATGTCCGCTAATGAAATGTCCTCTTCTCCTATCTCAGGATTATGTTCCATGGTAGATAGTGGCTGGTCAGTGAGGGTGTCACTGGGCAGTTGCTGGGATGGATCAATCGCTATCACCGCTATCACCGGTGGGATTCCTACCTGGTTAGTATGATCTGAGCTAGCTGGGTTGTGTGTTTTCCCTATTTTTCCCTTTGCTTTTTTGGTCTTCTTTTCCTTAGTGCTCTTTTTCCCCTCTATCCTTTTTTGGATGGCACCCTCCCTTATCCCCCGATTGGCGCTAGGTGACCCTGCTAACTTTGGGGTAACAATTGTTGTGGCCGGTTCTTCCCTAAGTAAGGTGGGGCATTGAATGGTTAAATCAGTATCCTCCCCCGTATTTGTTAGGTTAGGTGGTTGGGTGATTTGTGTTAGAGGCAATGAGAGAAGACTCATGTCCTCTAAATCACTTATTGTTCCCTCAGACAGATCTATACTAGTAGGTCGTTGTTCCCCGCCACAGGCACCCAATTGTGAGCTATCTATACCACGCCTATCTTCAGGAGTTTTTGCCATTGCTATTACACCCATCGATGACCTCCTGACCCACTCTATTTTCTGCGAGATTCGTCTTTCTAGAAGGGTGATATCATCTATCAAGAGGGAACCTGCTTTCAAAAAATAGTTGTCTATTGTACCTTGGTTTTGGGTGGTTGTTGTGGGGCCATTGGCTGACAGATTGGCTTTGCTCCTGGTCTCCATTTTGCTCATAATGGGCAATATGGCTCAGGGGCGACTAAATAGAAGGCGATGATAATGAGTTTTGCCAAGAGCTGGTTTTAGGCAATAATACCTGATGTAAATAGGGTGGCCCAGTCCAGGCTCTAACGTTCTCGAACGGCCTCAAACGGCCCGCTCTTTGCCCGGTCTTCGCCCGCGCCTTCGTTCGCGTGCGTCCCGCGTACGCGTTAGGAGGCTGGGCTAAATAGGATAAGGGGGCGGGAAGAGGCACCAGGTGCGTGGAATGATGGCACGCAAGCGCTCCTGGTCCCCGCAGTCCCGCTACCGGTTGCTGTTAGAGGAGACCTTGCTGCAGATAGTGGCCGAGCACACGGGCTCCCAGGCCCCAGGCAAGACGCTGACGGACAGGGTTCAAAGGGCAGGAGGACAGCCGAGCACACGGGCTCCCAGGCCACAGACAAGACGCAGGTATTCACACTTTGGAGGGCGAGTAGGAATCCACAGCAGTCCTTCTGCTAGCGGCTCCCGCGAAGCGGGGGCCGCAAGATGTTTTATTGCACACAGAAAGGAGGGGGCGGGAAGAGGCACCAGGTGCGCGGAATGATGGCACGCAAGCGCTCCTGGTCCTCGCAGTCCCGCTCCCGGTTGCTGTTAGAGGAGACCTTGCTGCAGATAGTGGCCGAGCACACGGGCTCCCAGGCCCCAGGCAAGACGCTGACGGACAGGGTTCAAAGGGCAGGAGGACAGCCGAGCACACGGGCTCCCAGGCCACAGACAAGACGCAGGTATTCACACTTTGGAGGGCGAGTAGGAATCCACAGCAGTCCTTCTGCGAGCGGCTCCCGCGAAGCGGGGGCCGCGAGATGTTTTATTGCACACAGAAAGGAGGGGGCGGGAAGAGGCACCAGGTGCGCGGAATGATGGCACGCAAGCGCTCCTGGTCCTCGCAGTCCCGCTCCCGGTTGCTGTTAGAGGAGACCTTGCTGCAGATAGTGGCCGAGCACACGGGCTCCCAGGCCCCAGGCAAGACGCTGACGGACAGGGTTCAAAGGGCAGGAGGACAGCCGAGCACACGGGCTCCCAGGCCACAGACAAGACGCAGGTATTCACACTTTGGAGGGCGAGTAGGAATCCACAGCAGTCCTTCTGCGATTCTAACCTAGCACTGGCCAGCACACAATGGTAGAACAATGTAGCCAACCATTGAACACCTGGAAAATGAGAACTGCAACACAGGTTAAACTGACACCACAGATGCCACAAGTATCAGTGTCAGGAAGAACGGAAGTCCCTGTCACCCCTGTGAAAAAAGAATAGACGAGCAAAGACCTTGGCAATGTTGAAGTGCCACATAGAGAATGGGGCACAGCCAAACACATGCACACACAAAAATAACTTTATTCAGTAAGGACACTGACAAAACAGACAACAGGAGTAACTGTCTTTCTTCACATGTTGCATAGATGTAAATGTAAATGTAAATAAATGTAGTATACTTGTAAAGCGCACAGCTGCCCCAGCAACGGGGCGTCCCGGCGCTGTATAACTCTGGGGAACCCGTCCTGGCATTCCCTGTGGGATGGTCCCTGCTGGGAGTCCCCAAGGTGGAACCAGGCATCCCCGGAATTGGTGGGGGCCGTTGTGGAGATTAGGCAAGCTAATGCCCAGAGTTGCCGAGTGGGACCCCTGATTAGAGTAAGCACCGAAGCGAGAATTATCGAGTCCGCTGACCAAGGTCCACGACCCTGCCGCGTCGGGAATCGAACCCTGGTCCCGGGCCGACTTCTGCTCTCGGGTCTGCCGCCTCTAACCAGTGAGCCACACTACTCCACTCTACTAGATAGGCACCAACAGCAGAAAAGAGCAAGGCACTAAATACACAGCATTTCCATGATAATCTGCCCAGGCAAGGGAAAATCTTGAAGGCCAGTGGCCAGTACAGGGTGCAGAGCAAGTACATGAGAGGCTGCACAGGGAGGAGCCCAACACAGCAGAGCAACAGGGCAGCCTTTGTATTCTCATAACACATTAGAATAGTAAACACATAACATACACTGTGCCAACTGGAACGGGCAATATTCACAAGGGATTATTTACACATGACAGGGCCACGTGGGCCACTGTCCGGATCAGCAGAAATTGGTAAAAGTAAAATAGATCATAAACATACAACCTGTAACCACTGGTAATCACTGTACTCCACCTCAACCTGTAACATAACCTACATTATGTACAGTCACAGCAGTCGCGAATTACATTCCGCGCCAACCTCACCAGCATAAACACATTATGCAATCTCCTTACTAGTCTAAACACATTAGACCCTACCTCCTAAGTATAACTCACATTAGGGGTGTACCTCACACAGTGAAACATAATCTCACTAGCATAACCACATGAAATGCAAAGCAACCTCATAATCATAAACAAAATGTAGAGGTATCAAACAGGGTGCGTAAAACATACTAAATGCATTACATTTCCTAGCACCACTTCGTATGAGCACATCAATCACATTAGGGCCTTGCGCCCTATACATCTACCAGTCCCCCCGCCAACTGGCCATCTCCAAAGGGGCTCTAATGCCCTATGTCCAGAATGTCAGGGCACGCTGCCAAGGCAGCGCCAGTCAGGGGTCGCCATCTGCGCAAACCTAAACGTTGCAGCTACCCACTACTTGCTAGGCAGCTGAGAACCATCACATGGGGCCTAAACGATGCAGCTGCACTTAGTGCTGCGCAGCTTGGGGATGGCCTGGCACCTCTGTGCTACCTCTGGCCCTCTCAGGGACTCTGTCCCGAATTGCGCCTCACGGTGAGCCCTCTGCCACTAAAAATAGTAGGGCCAAACTGTGGAGCCACCTGGCTCTTCAAGATAAACCTGTGGAGCGTTGGAGCCCTCTGGCTCTGAAATCAACTGTGCCCCAGGAGCATACAGGCTCCTTAAATAATCAAATATGGCCCCAAACGTTGGAGCCATGGGGCTCAGAACCAATAAACATGCCCCCATAGCGTGTGGAGCGGACTGGTGCTTCTAAAGTATCTAGGGCCAGAGTTGGAGCCACACGGGGCTCTAGGAATAACGATGCCCAAAACACTTTAGCGGCCCACTGCTAGACGGGCTGCTCTGACTGTGTGTCCCGCACTGGCACTGACCCCCAAGAGCCCCGTGACGTCAGAGTGGCCCGCAACCAAGGCACCATCAAAAGGGAAGCCCTTACTCACCAGGCTCCTTCTCTACTCCAGGCGGCTCCTGATGGCTCTACCTCACACGTGAGCCCCGCGTTCTGCACAGTACTTCACCGGGTCCTCATCAGGCGGCAACAGTGTTTCTCTCGGCGCGGCGGCAGCGGGCGTTGCTCTCTCACTCCTGAGAGCCTCGCGGGGATCCGCTGCACCGCGTTTCCTCCGGGAATAACTCCTCGACGCCTCAGGGCTCCCTCTGCTCATAGGAGCCCTGCCGAGCCGAAGAAGTCTGCACGTAATGCACACTGTACCTGAGGAAAGAAAACTATTTCCACAATATTAACAAAATTCTTATGGTTTCAAACAATATTTGCATTTATTGATGCAATAAACTTCATAAATCATATTATTGTATCATAATGCCATCGATAGTTCAAAATTGTACATTATGTACTGCAATTCATTCTCATTATTGCATATAATAGTTCGATTTTCTGTGCTATATCAGTGCATAATAGAATTATTAAAACAGTGGGCCTATTTACAGAAAATTAATTAATCATGAGAACCAAAAAAATCCTTCTTCATGTAGATGTTATTCTTCATTTCTTGCGGTCCAATGCCCAATGCATTTCGGGAAGACGTTTCCCTTCATCAGGGGAAATATCCTATGGATACCAGTACAAAGAATGTTAAGTATTTGGCGCATTTAGCTGAACACTAGTCCAAGATCACAGCGGGGGTGCAGTGTTATGTAAAAATAGAGACCTTACACCCCAAGAATCAAAAGAAACTAACAAGATGATCCACCATCAGTGTAGGTGTATCTGTGATGCTTCAATGTTGAATCTACTCCAAAACACGAGTTGAAGGAGAAAATAGAAGTGCTCATAGTAAAAGTTCATGTGTATGTACCCTGCGATGGTCTGGTGAGTAGATACTCATGCAATACCATTGATCATGCAGAACAGAGAGCACTGATCAAACAGCGTGTCCCCCACCGGGAATCGGATAGGTGGGAGTTCAACTGAGGGTTTGGATATGTACAGTATGAGTCGCTCACACAGTGCGGTAAGGGAAAGTATAAGTAGTGATGGACAGGAAGGACAAGAATTGGACGGTGCAACCAATGATGGCATTATGATACAATAATATGATTTATGAAGTTTATCGCATCAATAAATGCAAATATTGTTTGAAACCATAAGAATTGTGTTAATATTGTGAAAATAATTTTCTTTCCTCGGGTACAGTGCGCATTACGTGCAAACTTCTACTGAATCTTCTTTCCTTATATTTTCGGTGTTAGCCAACACACGAATGTAATGCTGCACCCCAAACAGATGAACATAGTAATTTGATTAATGTGATTAAAACATTAGACAATTTAGGTTGTGCACCTCATTACCTCACTTGAGCCCTGCCGAGCCACCATACTCCTTCTCTTCCCGCATGGGAGACTAACACGGCACGGCTTCCTCTGGACTTCCCTCAGGCCTCACGAGGCCATGCCCATGTCCCATCGAGGGGGCCTGACTTCCGGGTCGCATTAGCAGCGGCCCGGCAACGTTTGAAAAGTGGCAAGGCTGCAGCGGTGAGACGCGGGGTGGGCACCCGCAGTGATTTAAATAACTAATAAGGGCAAAGTCGTGGGTGGTCACTCGCGCACTGAAGTATCAAAATAAGTGGAGTAGGCTCCCGCGAGACAACGCTCAATGCGGGATGGGCAACCGCAGCATCAACATAGGTAGGGAGAGGGATCCCCACATTGGGATTCCCTCCCACAAGCTGCAGCCCAGCACTGCCACGGCGAGTAGAAGCGCTCCTTCCTCAAGGGGGAGAGCTAAAAATGAAGCGCCAAGAGTGTCAAAAAAAGCTGCAAGGTTTTGGACAAAGAAATGGAGCAACCAGCTCCTCAGTCAAGGGAAAGTCCTCCAGGGATCCAGGGGCAGGGCAGGGCCCAGAGAGGCAAGCCTTCCCCTGGGCCCCAGCAGCAGCACCCCCCTGGTTGTTTCAAGTCAAAAGGAATAACAAATTCATGGGGACACAGCCCCTCTTTTATACACCTAATCCCTTTGTTTAAAAGGGTGCAGGCAATGGGAGAACCAGATACAGCTGGTTCAAGGGAACTCCTGAGCACTTTGTTTTGCTCAGCCCCTCTCTCACTTTCACTGGACAGGCTAGGGACATCAGACGCACCACAGGGGGTGGAGCCAGCATTGTGGAGGGAAGGCACAGCCCTATTCAGGTTCCAGGTGCAACTTCTCCCTCCCATCTCCATGCAGATCTCTCCATTCACCACCGAGCAGACCCATCCTGGCTCTTGGAGCCAGCCACACCATCCAGCCCCTGTCACTCACAAGTCAGACAGTCAATTCACATTCACTGCACACAGAAATGGCAACTTCTAAAAGTGGCACTTCTCCACTAGCCACAATCAATCTGCGCACACCATCGTGCAGCATTTATCCTCACGAGTTCGCACATGCCAAACTCGCCCCTGCACTCTCCACCTATCAGGAACTACCATGGACACACATATCCCCATGCATTTCTATGGGAGGGCAGGCCACTCTCACCACACATACACAGAGAGCGCACGCATTTTACACTGGACCACAGTGAAAAAGTGCGCTGAGGCCTAAAATCACCAACACCAGGTTACAGAAACAGGTTAGGAAAATGCAAAAAGTTTCGGGGTGAACCTGCCAAAAGGGCCAAGTCCAACAATGCAATATTAAAGGAAATTCAAATTTGTAAATCGGGGCAGAGCCCAAGCAGAGATCTCATGTAGGCGGGCAGAGAACTACTCTCCATTCGTGGAGTTTGCGAAGTTTTCCACACTCTGGGGAGCATGCGTAGTTCCAAAAAACTCTGCTCCGCATAGCAATTTTTTTCCCTCACTCATGCTTGGCAATGTCAAACTACTGAGCATGGGCGATGAAAATCCACCTTACAGAGTGATTTCTCAACAATGGCAGTCAGATTTCTCAATGCCGATGTTCGTGGATGGTCATGACAGCTCACATAGAGCAGCCTTCTGTTCACGTAGAGAAAGCTGCCGCTCGAGTAGAAAATCTACTCATAGTAATTTTAACGGCAGCAGTCAGCAGAGCCTCAAGACTGACTGTTGAGTTCTGAGACCTAGTCTACTCCTACCATTCAACTGCCCACGTTCCTACATGACGTAGCCCAATGGTTCCCGGCAGCAGAGTCAGAGAGGCTCAGCTGCTGTGTCTCTTTTGTTTCACTGTTCTGCAGTTTGCCAGTGGAGTTCACATGGGATTGATCACTTTGCTATGCGCGGAGATACACTGTTGACACTGCTGGAGCTGTGTGATGAACCAAGGCTAAACGAGGCACTGCGGAAAGCGAGAGAGCCTTGCTCGATGAGCCTCCTAGGACTGCGGTGTAGCAGTACAATGAGTGTGGAGGATCTACTGTGGTGAAGGCTAGTGGACTACTGGGTGCTCAGGATGCCCAACTGACCCAAGGTAGAGGGTCAGTGACCGAAGGGTAGCAGTGGGCTCAATTTACAGGGCAGGGGCAGCTCATGCATCCCAACATAATGCAACAACAGTGCTCAAGGCAGACAGGTAGTCACCCAACCACCTGGTCATACTGAAAAACATAAAAAAGCATCCCAGTCTCATATGGTGGGTTGGAGATATAAGAGTATAGTGGCAAACTCTAAAAACGTGTCTGTTACTATGGAAATACAGTCTATGGACACAATGGAGACTGCCCATTGTCTGCCCATTGATCGTGCTCCACAAGAGAGGATACTTTCTAGAGGAAGGAGGAGCAAAGACGGCAAGTGACCCATTCCAGATGCAATCTCTCTCATTAATCAGCCAGCCCACCTCCCCTCTTACTGTTGTATTGCCTACCACATCGCTCAACACACTAGGGAAACCTAAGGACTATCCTCTGTTTCAGAAATTCACTCCAAAAGCAAGTTCAGCACAGGCAGAGATTGTCCTAAGTTCACAAGAGCTACCAAAATCAACCCAGATTCAGATGGTGCCTCTACCGGACACACCGGTATCAGTAAGTTTATTAAGTCACGTAGGGCTGGCAGGCATCTCCGAGATAATAAATACATGTCCAAGGTTGGCACAGGATAACTAACAAGATTTACATCAGGACGAGTAAACACGGGTGCATCGTTGGTAGTAAATAATGCAGAGATGCATTAAAAAAAAAATTCTGAGGCACTACGATTGTTGCTGGAAGCAATTGTATTGGAGATTCGTGGGCGTAAAGCACAGCAAGCTCTGGATATGGAAACACTGAATCAAAGATGCAGAGCATAGGATTTCTGATCTTAAAGATAGATTCCAAAGATTTAGTAAGAATATTCTACCAGAATAAAATAAATTGCATCAGCTGTAAACTAAAGTGGAGATGCTGGAAAATCACTTGCGGCGCAGCAATTTGAGACTTATTTGCATTTCAGATATAAGCAAGTCACTGGGGGAGTTTCAGAATGTTCCCCTGATGAATGTTCTCATCATGAAATTGATATTGTCAACAGTTCTGAATGATTTGTCTATTATGAGAGCACACAGGGACCCTGCCCAGCGCTCAGACAATTCCAAATATCCACAGACGATATCAGTTAATTTTGCAGTCTTCCGCATTAAAGAACAGATTCTAGCCACAGCAATCCATCAAAAATCATTTGCTATCTGACAATGTTCATATTGGATTTGGCCTCAGCGACATCCCGGTGCCGCAAAACATTTCAGGGTCTAGCCTAGACCCACTATCTACGTCTACAAATATATCACTTATAGCTATCTGTGTGTGTTTCAGCTCCCCCTCTATGTCTCAAAGTGCCTGCACTATGCCTATCCTGTGTTTCAGGTTGATCATCCATGCCAAAATGCACTCTACCCTGCTGTCCTCTGTAGTTACCACTGCTATGCATTCTTTATAAGAGAAGAGCCCAATTTGCAGGTGCACCACTGTGTGTTGTTTCTGCGCATCTAAGAGTTCCGGGTACCAGTCCAGATCTAGCGACACCGGGCCTCCAGATCTTGTAGGTTTGACTCATCCAGGCATGCTCTGCTTCCAGGGATTTGAGGACTACAACCTGCTTACCCAGATAGTGTCCCCTGACCTCTACTTTAAACGCCTCCTAAACTATGAAGATGTAGAGAATTTGTTTAATGCTGAAAAAACTCTCTGATGGCCTCCCCCAGGGATTTTCGAAACACTGGTCATGTAACAGTCCGAGGCAAAATCTATATATGGGGAACAGATTCCTTCCACAACCTAGTCACATCAGGAGTCACTTATGGTCGGAGAAGGCATGGGCTACATATTCAGTCTGGTAGGGCACCACTGCCACAGCAGTGCAACAGGGCCAGTGTCCAGGCAATGTTCACAGCAAGTACATGAGAAGCTGCAGAGGGAATAGGCCAACACAGCAGAGCAACAGGGCCGGTGTCCATGGCAATGTTCACAGCAAGTACATGAGAGACTGCAGAGGGAATAGGCCAACACAGCAGAGCAACAGGGCAAGTGTCCAGGGCAATATTCACAGCAAGTACATGAGAGGCTGCACAGGGAGGACTCCAACACAGCAGAGGAACAGGGCCAGTGTCCAGGTCAATATTCACAGCAAGTACATGAGAGGCTGCACAGGGAGGAGTCCAACACAGCAGAGCAACAGGGCCAGTGTCCAGGGCAAAGTTCACAGCAAGTACATGAGTGGCTGCACAGGGAATAGGCCAACACAGCAGGGCAAAAGGGCCAGTGTCCAGGGAATGTTCACAGCAAGTACATGAGAGACTGCACAGGGAATAGGCCAACACAGCAGAGCAACAGGGCCAGTGTCCAGTGCAATGTTCACAGCAAGTACATGAGAGGCTGCACAGGGAGGAGTCCAACACAGCAGAGCAACAGGGCCAGTGTCCAGGGCAAAGTTCACAGCAAGTACATGAGTGGCTGCACAGGGAATAGGCCAACATAGCAGGGCAAAAGGGCCATTGTCCAGGGAATGTTCACAGCAAGTACATGAGAGACTGCACAGGGAATAGGCCAACACAGCAGAGCAACAGGGCCAGTGTCCAGTGCAATGTTCACAGCAAGTATATGAGAGGCTGCACATGGAAGAGTCCAACACAGCAGAGCAACAGGGCCAGTGTCCAGGGCAATGTTCACAGCTAGTACATGAGAGGCTGCACAGGGATGAGTCCAACACAGCAGAGTAACAGGGCCAGTGTCCAGGGCAATGTTCACAGCAAGTACATGAGAGGCTTCACAGGGAATAGGTCAAAAGAGCAGAGCAACAGGGCCAGTGTCCAGGGCAATGTTCAAAGTGATGACATGAGGGACTGCACAGGGAGGAGTCCAACACAGCAGAGCAACAGGGCAAGTGTCCAGGGCAATGTTCACAGCAAGTACATGAGAGGCTGCACAGGGAATAGGTCAACACAGCAGAGCAACAGGGCCAGTGTCCAGGGCAATGTTCACAGCAAGTACATGAGTGGCTGCACATGGAATAGGCCAACACAGCAGAGCAACAGGGCCAGTGTCCATGGCAATGTTCAGAGCAAGGAAATGAGAGGCTGCACAGGGAGGAGTCCAAAACAGCAGAGCAACAGTGCCAGTGTCCAGGGCAATGTTCACAGCAAGTACATGAGTGGCTGCACATGGAATAGGCCAACACAGTAGAGAAACAGGGCCAGTGTCCAGGGCAATGTTCAGAGCAAGGAAATGAGAGGCTGCACAGGGAGGAGTCCAAAACAGCAGAGCAACAGGGCCAGTGTCCAGGGAAATGTTCACAGCAAGTACATGAGAGGCTGCACAGGGAATATGTCAACACAGCAGAGCAACAGGGCCAGTGTCCAGGACAATGTTCACAGCAAGTACATAGGAGGCCGCACAGGGAATAGGCCAACACAGCAGAGCAACAGGGCCAGTGTCCAGGGCAATGTTCAGAGCGAGGACATGAGAGGCTGCACAGGGAGGAGTCCAACACAGCAGAGCAACAGGGCCAGTGTCCAGGGCAAAGTGCAGAGCGAGGACATGAGAATCTGCACAGGCAAGGGCAGAACACAAAGGCCAGTGGGCATGGCAAAGTACAGAGCGAGGACATGAGAATCTACACAGGCAAGGGCAGAACACAAAGGCCAATGGGCATGGCAAAGTGCAGAGCGAGGACATGAGAATCTGCACAGGAAGTGTGTGTGACTGTACCCTTCCATGGGCAGCAACACAGTCAGTGGGGTAACAATGGCCAGAACAGGCCAACCTGTGAGAGAGATTGTTGTGTGAGGGGGACTAGCACTCACACTTGGCTGTCAGGTGGACTGGTTGCTGGCTGTGTGTCCGGACATCAGGAGCACCTGCTTGGGGAGAGAGTGGACCAGGTGAGGTAGGGCTATCAGTGGCTTGACAAGTTGGAGGGCTGCTTGGACCAAGTGGTGTGGTGGCACAGTGTAGGTGGGAGAGGTTTGAGGGGTGCCTTTCCACTTCTTGGGAATGTGATATGCCTTCCCTGTACTGGTGTTCATGGGAACTGGTGTTGACACAACAGGCACACACACCAACAGAGCTGCATCAGGTGCAGACACTGGCACTCCCTCTGGTGATGTGCTGGATCCTGCAGAACACTTCGTCTGGCTATGCCTCTGGCCCTCCTTCCCCTGTTTGCCAGGTGTACCCCCTAAAGTGCCCTCCTACCCCTGTTTGCCAGGTGTACCTCCTACAGTGCCCTCCTTCATCTGCTTCACTGGGCTTGGAATGGGAGTCGATGTGATGGGGGACTGTGGTCCTGAGCACTTCCTAGGTGTACCCTTGCCATAGAACACCTCCTCAGTGGGCACAGAAACTGCATGCCTTGCTTTGCGTGAAGTTTTAGGGACAGGAGAGTCCTTAGCTGGGGATGGCTCTGAGGCATGTGAGCCTGAGTTCTGCTTCTTTGCTTTTTGGGCCTTGCTTTTCCCTGAGGGGCTCTTGTCTTTGCATACTGGGCTGGCTTTGCTCTTCAGTGGGGATGGTGTCAGCGGGCGGGAGCGCTGAGAATGTTTCTGCTGGGTGCTCCTTGTGCTGTATCGTGACTGTGACGCATGTGAACCGTGGTCACTATCATCAGATGTGGCCACTAACTGGGGGTGGACAAAGGCCCTGGAGCAGGAATGGGAGTATGTGCCTGTTGAAGGGCAGACGTCACTGTGGACAACAAAGCCTGGACAGTAGGGTGCAGCCCACCCACTTCGGAATGTATGCCCTCCATGTAGGCAACCACCTGGCCTAATTTTTTGTCATGGTCACTGAAGGCATTGAGGAGGGCTGTCTGTCCCACACAAAGCTGGTGCAGTAGCTCAACAGACTCAGCACAGAGGCCAGCAGGGGGCACAGGTGCAGGGGCAGCAGTGCCAGGTGTGAATGTAACTTGTACCCTTTTACTGACACGGGCAGCAGCAGAGGTAGTGGATGGGAGGGTGGGCACTGGCCGCTGTGCTGTAGAAGATGATGCAAAGTCTCCATTCCCTGTGCCCACCAACATGGATGCATCCCCACTGGCATCAGATGATGTGGTACTTTGGGTCTCAGGCACAGATTCCTCCTGCATACTCAGGTCCCCCTCCGAGGCGCTGGTGAGCTCTGTGTCACTGGGCTCTTCTACAGCTGTAGTGCTAGTCTCTCCCCCACTGTTGTCCGGCTCCTGTCTCTCCGTGGCCACTGGCGAATCTGCATGAGTGACAGATGCAGGGTCAGGTTAGTGGCATCAACAAGACAAAGCAATGAAATCAATGCAGTAGGAAAGATGCCCAAATCTACCTGTTGCACACCACACTCTGCAATCACATTGCAGCAACTCTCTACATAGATCACAACAGTGCATGTAACTCTGTTCACCTGTCATGACTGAGCCATGTTAAGGCCACACAGCACAACACCCTGCCCGTGGCTGAAGTCTACTAGACACACAACTTGCTCTGCCCACACCTACAGACATGATGTGGGCACACCACCTGTTGCCACTGACAGACCTTGAGGGAACAGGATAGGACAACACAGACACCTATTACGACATGACAGTCCATAATGGCAAATAGCCCATGCTAAACACCATGTTGTACTCAGGGGCCCAAACACTAGTGCACATTGTTGTCAGATGTCACGGACTCAACAATCATGGTACATGCAATGTACAATAGATGTAGTCACACTCAGATTGGGAACACTGCTGTACACTCCCAAATCGATTCCCCAGACTATCCCAATGCTGAATGACCATGAAGAGCACCACACATACGGCAATGGGACTGCAAAGCAGGGAGAATCACCTTTGTAAGTAAAGTTTGTGCAAATGCATGACACTGGCACCCAAAACAGCAGCCACTTACATGACACTGCACTGCACCACTCCACAAACATCACATAGGCCACGGCTGGCACAGGCCCTATTAACATGCAACCGCTCCCAGCCAGAGTCACCATCCCCAAATACTCACCCCTGCCTTGCTGCTGATGCTCCTTCAGACGTGCATCCATCTCAGGATGAGTCACTGCCAAGATGCGGCCCATCAGTGGTGTCATGCTGCACCATGCCAACCGCCCAGTGCGAGGAAGCAGCCCCAAGGTCATCTCTGCCACGTTCTTTGCCACAACCTCTTGTGGCAGTGAGTGCACCATCGGTTAGATACCCCCAGAGCTCGCACCTTAGCTGCAATCGCCCTCAACACGGCCTTACGCTGGTGTACCTTGAGCTGCAGGCATGGGAGACAAGAGGGGAAATGATCAGTGATACAGTGTCATGTACCAACATCTATCAGTACAGTAGCAAGACACAGACTCATTACCATATCTGATCTCTGTCCATCCCACCTTGGGGTACCTCTCACATGGGCACTATGCATGGGCTAAGCCGATGTGATTGAATGAATTTATGAAGGAGTACTGAGTCCCTGCACATCTCACACACATGCAGGTTGACAGCACTGAACACCCTATTTGGCTTGCACACATTTCCAGTACTATGGATGTCTGGCCACAACATACATCACATATTGACTTGTGTCTGTAGGTTGACTCACTGTGTGCAAGACTGTGCAGCACTCAATGTGCATGCCCGGTGCATATATCAGTATGTCATGTGTGTGGCATTGGGGGACATGGACTCTCCCACAAAATATAGATCTACACAAGTGTGGGCGTGTGCAATTATACAGGGCAGAGATGGCGCATAGTTTAGTTTCACTGTGAGAAAACAGGAGTAAGTACACAGTAAGTGCAGTGATCTGATCTCATCTTGGTGGGCGGGCACTGAGCAGATCATCTGGGCTCACAGAGATTTGGACAACAGGGGCACACATAGCCATTCAGCCAAGCAATTACTTTCCTGGGACCTGCATGGCCAACATACTGGGTCACTGTATGGTTGACAATTCAAAACACTTCACTCAGATCTACAACTGCAGGCAGGGAAACCTGTGACATTGGGACACACACTTCTTCCTCCTGGAGACAGTATGTTTGTCAGTGCATGACACAACCCCACACCCTCAGGCAGAATCTGCAGCAGTCCAATGACATGTGTGCCCCCCCTGCCCTACAACTCCATTTGTGATTACTTACCATGACATTTGGGGCACCATACAGCCTTGGGTACTGTGCGAGCACCTCGTCCACCAGGACCTCCAGCTCCTCGCTTGTGAATGGACTGGCACGGATCTTCTCTGTGCTTGCCATCCCTGTGGACATGAAACACCTGTGGTGGAATTGGGTGGTGAGGGGCATCAGGCAGCAGTCCCTGGATGCAGCAGCAGGTGAGGGGTCTCAGTCAGCAGTCCCTGGATGCAGCAGCAGATGAGGAGTCTCAGGCAGCAGTCCCTGGAGGCAGCAGCAGATGAGAGGTCTCAGATAGCAGTCCCTGGAGGCAGCAGCAGATGAGGGGTCTCAGGCAGCAGTCCCTGGAGGCAGCAGAAGTTGAGGGATCTCTGGCATCAGGCTCTGTGAGCAGTGGAAATATGAGGCTCACTCCCACACACATATAGCCCCCTGGGATCATTTTCAAAGGAGCCAAGCTGCAACAATTTGTTGACCAGGTCTGCCTCATTCAAAAGCATCCAATGACCGCCTCCTCGGTGGTGGAGCACGCCTACCGCGATTTGTCAAAAATGCATCATGCCACCGCAAACATCGATCCAATTGGCTCTGGGGCATGCTCCATTGCGGTGATGCACCGCAGGGGCACTGGGTGCACTACCGCTATGGTGCATCTTTCAAAAGCATCCAATGACCACCTCCGCATTGGCGGAGCACACCTACTGCGATTTTCTAAATTGCATCATGCCACCACAAACTTTGATCCCATTGGCTCTAGGGCATGCTTCATGGCTGTGAGACACCGCCGGGGCCAGGTGGTAGCTACCGCGATATGGGTGGCTGAGCATGCCAACCGCAATTTGGGCATGTCTCCATGCCAATGACTACCGCAATTGTGTATATGGGGGGTGCTGGTGCGACACTGCTGGTGCCAGGCGGTAGCTACTGCAATTTGGGTGGCGGAGCATGCCAACCTCCATCTTCCCATGTCCCTATGGCTATTACTACCGCACTTGTGTGTATGGGGGGTGCTGGTGACACACCGCTGGGGCCGGGCAGTAGCTACCGCGATTTGGGTGGCGGAGCATGCCAACCGCCATTTGGGTATGTCTCCATGCCAATACCTACCGCACTTGTGTGTATGGGGGGTGCTGGTGACACACCGCCGGGCCCAAGCGGTAGCTACTGCGATTTGAGTCACATACAATGGCACTGTCAATCGGGAACACTCCAACAGTGCACAGTAGCCACATGGTGTAGGGCACATCATCGTGCACACAATACCAATGTACCATTGACTCCACAGGTGCCTACATGTGCCATGGTTGTGTATGTGTGACGTACATTGGTCTGTGGTCCCTAACAAGTTATAAATGCATTAAATGATTGATGAGTCAGGACAGTGTTGTAGTGGACTCTACAATGTGTACACATATCAATGTGTTGTGGGGCAGTGATGACCTCGGCAAGGCTTGTTTCACTGTATGATGTAGTTACTCACTTGTGCTAATCTGTCTGTTCCTACACGCAATTGTCAGTTCACTGCCAACTGTGGTCATTGCGTTGTGTAGGTGTGCCAAGTTGGAATGATGCATTGAGCTGTGACTGGTACAGCAGATGAGTATGAGACAGTGGTGTTGATTTGTACCACATTGTAAAATGTGGCCATGAAACTATGTGCATTCACATTGACCTATGTGGTGGTTGAGTCACTTGTGTATTGTAGATAGGGAGGTGTGCCCTCTGTGTGGCAAAACTTCCACCCATGTGACCTGTTGTGTCACTCATTTGTCAAGTCAGTCTGTGTTCATCCTGTGTCATCCTGTACAGGATATGCTGTGGCCAGCTCATGATGGATGCCATTGACATGCGTCAACTTTGATCTCAACTAGGAGGAGGCCAATTCTGATTTGTCACTTGACACTGCTGGAGGACATGGAGGATGTGGCGTTCATTCGCAAACTCTGTCTAGATAGAGCTACCCTGAAGACCCTTTGTGATGTTGGAGCCCCACCTGCAGCCTCGCAAGACATATCCAACAGCTTTCACACCAACTTATAAAGTGATGGCAGCCCTCCATTTTTTGCCACTGGATCATTCCAGGAGACTGTGGCCAGCGCGGGTGGGATGTCTCAACCGATGTTCAGCATGGTGCTGTGTGATGTTCTGTCCGCCATGATGAGATACAAGGACTGATATATCCATTTCCCCAGGGGTGCTGAATTGGCAGCTGTGAAGGGAGAATTCTATCCCCTTGGGCACATCCCCCATGTTGTTGGTGCCAAAGATTGCACACATGTTGGTCTTGTGCCACCACAGGCAAGTGAGCAAATTTTTCGTAATTGAAAATATTACCACTCCATCAATGTGCAAGTGGTGTGCCTGGCAGATATGATCATCTTGCAAGTGTGTGCCAGATTCCCCCGATCAGCCCATGACTCCTACGTCCTGAAGAGTAGCATTGTGCCCCGGCTGATGGCTAATCTGCTTCCCAAGCATGCATGGATTGTGGGTGAGTACTGCTAGTCGTATGGGGTGCTGGGTGTGTGGCCTGCTGACCTATGCCTGTGCAACATTGCAATGTCAATTTGTCATACCTAGGTGACTCTGCATATCCCAGCCGTCCATGGCTTCTGAGCCCACTGCGGAATCCCAGGACCCCAGCTGATATCCTCTACAATGAGGCGCATGGGAGGACTTGTTGTGTGGTGGAGTGTACTTTTGGTCTGCTTAAGTCCCGTTTCCGCTGCCTGGACAAAACCGGAGGCACACTGGCATCCTCGCCCAGAAAGGTGTGTCAGATCGTAGTGGTATGCTGCATGCTCCACAACCTGACCATTCGCAAGCAGATTTCCCTGCTCCTGGATGACGATGAGGACCCAAGGCCCCCGTCTGCACAACAACCTGAGTCGAGTGATGACGACAGTGGAGAGGAGGAAGGTGGTGTTAGCGTCAACAGCTCATCATCCGCTATTTCACTTGAAGGTGGGTGACGAAGTCCAATGTGTACATTGTCTGGTAAGATTGCTGTTGTCGTGAAGGGCTATGTGCGTTTTGTTTAAACAGCAAGATGTGAAGTCACTTGTGTGTGGATCTGTGACTGTGACATGCCATCTGTTAAAAGTAACTATTTGGGACATGTATGTTGACACATTTTGCACATTGTGTTGTCTGCATGTTGGTTTATGTTGATAGTTGGTGTAGTGTTCTGTCTGTGATGCCACACTCACACCAGTGTATGTTGTTCTCTTGTGTTTCCCTAGGTGCCTCACACTTCTCCTTGCCTGAATACAGTACATACTTCTGATATATTATGGACATTTTGAAGACTGTACATCCTGCACTAAAGACAATTCTGGCACAAAAACAGCATGTGAGGTATTTTATTTATGAAGTTGACATGTGAAGGAGTGTGGGCAGATTTACATGGAGGTGATGATGGGGCAGTGAGTTGAATAAGAGTACATACCACTTTGAGGTGGTGACCCAGTCCAACAAACAGGTGGCATTCACAAGGCAGTGTGGGGAAGGACAGTCCAAACAGTCAATGCAGTGGGGAAGAGGGTTTTCATCAGGGCTGGCTCAGTGACTGGCGTTTGGCTGGTGCTTTGCCTCCAGTGACTCCCAGGCTCTTCTTTGGATGGTCCCTTGGTTGCTTGGATTGGGAGGGCCCTTCTGTGGTGCCAGCGGCGTCTGAGGACTCACCCCTCTCTGTGGCCGCAGGGGAGGATGGTGAACTGTCATCCTGCTGCAAAACAGAGGGGTGTGGAGGTGTTGGTAGGGAGGCAGGCCTGTCCCTCAGTAACACCACTTGCTGGCCCATGAGGTCCACCAGTTGTCCAATGCGTTTGTCGATGGACCTCATCAGCAGGATGAGCTGGCGTAGTAGACCTGGCAGATGTCACATCTGGCGATGGACTGGCCAGTGTATTGTACTGCATGACTTTTTCCTGTCATGTACCGATTTAGATTTATGAGACCACACATGCTTCCTAAATATTGGGTTGGTTCTTGCTGATGGGGCCACATGGCAATGCACTCATCAGTGTGTGATGTGCATGGTTGTGCCCAGTCTTCCTTGTGCATGTACATTGGTGTGTCACTCTTTGTTATCTGAAACAGTTCCCTTTGCTAACCTGTGTGCGCACTGTGCGTGTCAGGCAGGGTCGGTGTGCCTATATCTACAATGAGAGGGCTGGTGTTGCCATATGTCATGCTTTGATTAGTGACAAATGTGTGGGTGCACATACGGCCTACCGACCTGTTAGTTGAAGGTGAACACTGCAATGGCTTCCAACTGCTTGTGGGTGGGAGGGAGTGCTCCATCCTGCTCAGCTATGAGACAAGGGTACATGGTGGGAATAGTATTGCAGGCCTCCTACCGCTAAGCAGCACAACCTGGGAAGTTGGCTAACTACCTGTTAGATGTGGGTGTACAATGCTATTGCTGACACGTGTTTCTGGGTGGGTGGGGAATGTTCCATCATGCTCAGGGGTGGGACAAGGGGGGCTGTTGGGAGTTGTAGTGCAGGCCTTACACACATCCACACCCCTCCCTGGGAAGATGGCTACCTACCTGTTGGTTCATTTGGTGGACAATGCAATTGCTTCCAACTGCCTGTGGGAGGGAGTGCTCCATCCTGCTCAGGGGTAGAACAGGGGTGTCAGGTTGGAGTTGTAGTGCAGGCCTCCCACCCCCAGACAGCCCTCCTTATGATTATAGCTATCTGCCTGTTAGATTGAAGTGAACAATGCAATGGTCGCCACATGCTCATCTAGGATACAATGGTCCATGGTGGGAGTAGTATTGAAGGCCTCCCCCCTACACAGCATAACCTGTTAGGTGAGGGTGAACACTGCAATGGCTGCCACATGCTTATGGGTGGGAGGGAGTGCTCCACCTTGCTTGGGTGTGGGCCAGGGAGCATGCTGGTAGTAGTTGTGCAGGCCTCCCACCCCCAAACAAGCCTCCCAGCCAAGATGGCTACCTACCTGTTAGGTGAAGGTGAACACTGCTATGGTTTCCAAGTGCTTGTGAGTGGGGGAGTGCTCGATCCTGCTGGGGTGTGGGCCAGGGAGCAAGCTGGGAGTAGTGGTAAAGGCCTCCCACCCTCAAACACCCTCCCAGCCAAGAAGGCTACCTACCTGTTAGTTTGTTTGGTGAACACTGCAATGGCTGCCACATGATTGTGGGTGGGAGGGAGTGTACCATCCTGCTGGGGTGTGGGCCAGGGAGCATGCTGGGGTAGTGGTAAAGGCCTCCCACCCCCAAACAGGCCTCCCAGCCAATATGGTTACCTACCTGATAGGTGAAGGTAAACACTGATATGGCTGCCAAGTGCTTGTGAATGGGGGAGTGCTCTATCCTGCTGGGGTGTGGGCCAGGGAGCATGCTGGGAGTAGTAGTAAAGGCCTCGCACCCCCAAACAGGCCTCCCAGCCAATATGGTTACCTACCTGTTAGGTGAAGGTGAACACTGCTATGGTTTCCAAGTGCTTGTGAATGGGGGAGTGCTCTATCCTGCTGGGGTGTGGGCCAGGGAGCATGCTGGGAGTAGCGGCAAAGGCCTCCCACCCCCAAACACCCTCCCAGCCAAGATGGCTACCTACCTGTTAGTTTGTTTGGTGAACACTGCAATGGCTGCCACATGCTTGTGGGTGGGAGGGAGTGCTCCATCCTGCTGGGGTGTGGGCCAGGGAGCAAGCTGAGGTAGTGGTAAAGGCCTCCCACCCCCAAACAGGTCTCCCTGCCAAGATGGCTACCTACCTGTTAGGTGAAGGTGAACACTGCTATGGCTGCCAAGTGCTTGTGAGTGGGGGAGTGCTCTATCCTGCTGGGGTGTGGGCCAGGGAGCAGGCTGGGAGTAGTTGTGCAGGCCTCCCACCCCCAAACAGGCCTCCCAGCCAAGATGGCTACCTACCTGTTAGGTGAAGGTGAACTTTGCTATGGCTTCCAAGTGCTTGTGAGTGGGGGAGTGCTCTATCCTGCTGGGGTGTGGGACAGGGAGCATGCTGGGAGTAGTGGTAAAGGCCTCCCACCCCCAAATAGGCCTCCCAGCCAAGATGGCTACCTACCTGTTAGGTGAAGGTGAACACTGCAATGACTGCCACATGCTTGTGGGTGGGAGAGTGCTCCATCCTGCTGGTGTGTGGGACAGGGGGCATGGTGGTAGTAGTAGTGCAGGCTGCCTGTGCTAATGCTCCCATGGTAATATTGCTGGCTATGTTTGTAGTAAATGGGAGTGAGTGAAGGTTGGATCCGTGGGAGAGGTTTTTGTTGGTGTCTGGTACAGAAGTATGGGATTTCTCTTGGGTGGTGTGGGTTTTTGTTTGTGCAAGACCGAACATATCAGTGTGTTGGTTGACATTTGTTGAAACTTACCAGCCTCCACTCCCCCGGATACTCCTGTGAGACTCTCTGGATGCAGTTCGGCGAGCACCTTCTTCTCCCATGGTGTGAATGTTTTCGGTGGGATGGGAGGGCCACTGCCAGTCCGGTTTGACAGCTCCCAGTTCTTGCTCCTCCTCTCTTTGACAACCCTCTTGAGATCATGCCACCGCTTCATGATCTCCTACTGCTTGGATCGCGGGGTGTTCCCTACTGCATTGACCCTTTGTACTATCCTTTCCCACATCTGTGTCCTTGTGGCTAATGGTGTATGTTGGACCAGGCTACCAAACAGTTGTGGTTCAACTCTGACTATCTCATTGACCATGACTGTCAACTAACTCTCAGTGAATCTGGGCATTTTATGTGTGGACATGATGTATGGAGTGCAAAGTGTTTGTGGGTGCAGGGGTGTGGGTGGTGAGTGTGGTGTTGGTGTGTGAGGTGTGTTTTGTGCTGGGGGCTTGTTGCTGCTGGTGTGATGGTGGTGGTTAGTGTGCTGTGTTATTTTGCCTCTCCTATCTGATCTGGTGGATGCCCTTCTCTTCTGGAGTGTTGCAAAGGATTGTGGTCAGTGTAGGGGCTGGTTTTATGCTCTGCTACGTGGATGTGTCCAAAATGGGGTTTTGCTGTCAGGTGTGTTGTGGGGGTTGTACTGGGATTTGTATGTTTCTGTTTGGCATGAATTTATTTCATTGTGATGTGTTTTGTGTATTTGGGCGGCATGGCAACTTTTATTTGTGCATTGTTTGGCATGTTTGTGGGTTTTGGCAACATCTGCCATGTTTTTTATGGCTCGTCCACTGCAGTGACTGTGCAGCAGCTCTTCTGCTGGCTCTACCATTCCCTGCAGTGTGTGACCGCGGCAGTCAGAAACAGCGGATCATACCGCGGGACCAGCGGGGATTTACTAATTTCCCGTGCGGTGTCTCCGCTATGCTTGCGGCAGGTTGTCGATTTTCCGCTGCTTTTCAGACCGCCGCAGTCGGATTTTGGACATCACCGCCCCACGACGGGCGGTTTTTCATGGCCCGCTTTTGCCGCAGTCGGTATTTTTTTGGTGGTTGTTCCTACTTGGACCGCCGATATTTCCACGGTCCCGACGGGCGGTTGTTTTCCGCTTCCATAGCTGTCGGGGTGATTTTCCGACCACCATCCTGATGGGCCCCTAAATGTAAACATAACCCTATGAAGCCATGAACGCCTAAGAGGGTACTCCGGTCAAGGTGGACTGGGGCAGATTCAAGAGCTCAGGCAGATCGTAATGGAGCATGGGCTGGATACAGGAACCATGCAGGCCCCCTAAACACAGTACTTTTATCCTGGTTGCAACAGCAAGATGCGGGGTGCATCTGAGAGATGCATTGGTGCTGATCCTACAGTCAAGGTGCTCATCAATTTTCTTCACACATTGGCAGGGATGTATCAATTTTGAAGAGGATGCACAGAGCAGAGAGGTATTGATTCTGTAGACAATGTGCCGAGTTTTTCCATGCAGTTGAAGGGATTCCTCACACTTCCCGCACTGAAGCAGTGGTGATGCGTTGGTTCCAATGTGTTAGTGTTTTTAAGGCGGTGCGCAGGTTTCAACTACGATGCACCGATTCTGCTCCTACCGCAGGGTCGATGTACTGGTTTTGCTACACGCAGACTGGGGATGTGTTGATTTCACAGGAGCAAGCCCCTGTGTATACTTCCTACGGAACAGGAACAGGTGAAGAGACTTTGATATTCCTGAGTCTCAAGCAACAAGAGTCAAGCCAACAAGCCATTCTCTTGGTTTAAGGCAGAATCCAGCTCCTCATCAGCAGGGTCAGAGGGCAGCAGGCAGCAGGGCAACACAGCAGAAAAGCAGTTCTTCCAGAGCAGGAGCCCAGCAGAGTGAACGTCTTTGTAACAGCACAGCAGCCCTTCTGACAGAGCTTTTTTCATGATTCCAGAAGTGTTTCCTTTGGTGGGGTCAGAGACTCAGTACTTACACCCAGTTGTGCCTTTGAAGTGGAGGTCTCTTCAAAGAAGGGTCTTTGAAGTGCACAGAGGTTCTTTCTTCCTAGCACTGAGTCCGGATTCACTACTTGGAGGGTAATCAACCCTTTATGCAAGGACAGGACATTGATTATTCAGGATTAAATGTTAGCTCCTCCCTCCCATCCTGCCCTGGATGAGCCATCAAAATGCAGATTGGCACTCTGACACACCTATCCTTCCTTTGTGTGTGGTGGTCTAGAAGGAATGCACAAAGTCAAGCTATTACTCACCCCAGACATGTATTGGAGACAAGCTTCAGCCATTGAGATTCTAAAAGTGGCATTTCTAAAATAGTCTTTCAAATCCAACCTTTTCAGAGAGGATGTGTCAGTACCATTCGAAAGATATAATACATGATTGAGCTATTCCTTTCTAATCAGAAATTACAGCCTAAAAGTGTAATAAAGCATTCCCAATGTTAAAGTATGATAGGAATATGCCTCACAGCAGTGGAAATGGAATTTCGTTTATTTTTAAAATAAAAAAAGATATAAGGCATACATTGTATCTGTAGCCACATTGTACATTGCAGGTATTCAATAATGTTTGTAGTATAATGTTTACAGAATATGATCAGGTTAGATAGTACATGATAAACGTTAGCAAACAATATACGAGGTATACATAGACTGTGCAACCTAATATCATTGAGGAAATACAATTCGAACATAATATCAATTCCTTATCTCAACCCTAACTCCAACTAGACTTCTGCTGTGTGCACCTTAGAGGGGTAGTATCGATATGGTTGTTAAGGTGAGGGATGGGACTGAAACTCAACAGGCAAGGATTGCCTTAAAGCGCAGCACAACCACAAAGGTGAAGAGCTGGCCTCAACATATAACAACAGCTAAGTAGAAGACCAGGGGGAATTAGCAAAACCAAGGAAGTTGAATCTACATCCTTCAAATAACTCTTTACATATCATCCATTTAGGAATTGAAAGTTTCCAGTAAGCCATCTGATTGGAATTGGAGGACCAGTGTGCAGTGAAGAAGCCTAGCCCACCCATTCCCGTCAAAGCCATAGGAGAGTCAATGCCTGCCTCTATTCCATGCCTATACTTTCTTTAACCCCTAGCAGGACTACTCAAGAAAATTTGATTTACAAGACTGGCCCATGTGTGTTTTGTGAATCAAAGTGGATTGGCAATGTACCACTGTGCTTGAATTGGAACAGGTAAGTAATGCATCAATGAGTGATATATGAGAGAGTGTTCTTTGTAAGTGTTGAGATGATTCGTGTGGTGGCAGATAGTGAGAGAGGGGGTTAACAATAATTATTATGCTTGATTGTGTTTGTGATGATTTAGAATGTTGGTGGCCTAATGGGTGATCTGATCATTTAATTTCTGAAGGTGATTTTTTCCTTCCCCTCTGACACTTAGCAAGATTTGTTAGCCCGGTCCACACTGCTTTGTTCACTTCGCGGTTAACACATACTCAGAAGAAAAGATCTCCACGCAGACCAAAATTCAAGTCAGCAAACCGATTTTGAGGACGGATTCATCTTTGCAGTTGGCATCAGCGATGTGCCAAAGCACATCTAAATTTGAGGAAGTCGCAATGGTCAAGACCCTGCACAGTAACACCATCGGGGCAATTAATCCGGAACATACCATAGAACCCTGTAAAACACTATATAGGAGAGCAAAAAAAGCTTGAAAAAACAAGCTAAAAACATCAACCAATGCAGCCATGCAAAGGAACTACAGCTGGGCCTGAGCGTACTAGATGGCACCCAGAGTCAAAAACTACACTCAAAGAAGGTCCTAACACAAAATAGTCTGGAGCCTGGAGTCAGAAATGTTACCCGATTTTTCAAATAGAAGGACCTAGTGCTAGGCCTGGAAATGGTCAGCCAAACACTAAACCAACACCCAAATCAACCATAATCCCGCTCTGTGAGGACAGATTGATCAACAAGAAGGAAGAGCAGCTCCAGCAAGTGCCCGAAGCACCACTACAAATAGACAGGCTAGGCAGCCTCTCCATGGAGCAGCATCAAGAATGTCAAAAGCAGGAAGATCCGTCACACGCCATGGTCAGAGAAAGGATATTACTACCCCTAATGAATAACAATGAGTCTCGAGGGAACAAGGCCACCCGTAAAGACATCGGAGCAACCAAAACAAATGCACAAAGCCTGGACATACACTCCCCCACCGCCAGTCAAAGAGCACAAGGGCAAAGGGAAGTGGAGAACAACACCATGATTTAAACACCTTAATATATATATCAAAGGGAAGTTCTTACATGCTAAACAGGTCAAACATCTTACAAATTTTCCAACACATCCCAGAGCTCTCCTTCATCACGACCGAACACTTTATCCAAGTACAATTCAAGGTATTGGGTAACAATACAATAGAGTCATCAATATTAAAATGGAAAAACAACTCAATACCCCAAATAATTATAATGGAAAGAGACCGATTTGCGACTTGGGGGATCGTGGTACACACACCAAATGAGGAGGGATACCCATTTATGCTAAAAAGTGGATTCAATACCAAAAATACACAGATCCTACGAAAGTCCATCCTAAGAGGGACAAATTCAGTTGCTCGTACCACAGCATTTCCTAATTTAACAATACACCTTTCACTCAACTCTGCTCAAATAAGGCAAACGATCACAGAATGAGTAAAAATGGATCAACATAGAAACACCAAAGAGGGAACACCAATGACTCGAACATCCTCAAAACCATACTGCTCCTAACACAAAAAGAAATGGCTGCCCCAGCAACAGATTGAACAACACTGCGAAAGCAATCTCGTAGAATGTTCATGGGCCAAAAACTACATTGCAGAATATGGCAGCATTTGAATTTTTACAGTCTGGGAACATGTTATGTTTTCAAGAAACTTTGTTGCATGCTCCAGCGGGCATTCCAGGTTTCATGGAATTTCAGCAGTTAGCAAAAAAGTACAACATATTCGGAAGGCCGTCTGGGGGTTTATCTATATACACACAAATCAGCAGTAATACCAAAGGAGAGGTGGGTGGAACTTGCGTAGTCGCGTTACACAAAGTTCAATGAAACATTAAAAAATCTTCGCGAGCACGCTGAGTTCCGCGAACGTGCGGAATTGCTTGTTTCGCCCATTCGCTATGCGTTTTTCCTGTTCGCGAACGCTGTTTGCGTGCTCCGGGGGAAATATCTCGCAAACTTGCCAAAGCGGTCGCCGATTGGCGACCGATCTTCTTCCACTTGTCCCACACGCTCACGATGCGTGTTTACTGTTCGCGAACATGGGTGCCTCCGATTGACGTGTTCTCGATCGCACACTCTTGTGGGATCATGGGGCCGGCTACCAAAATCTCGAGGCGCACACGAACGGATAGGAAATCTCATTGACGAACTCAGGGATCCCGGTAAATCACGAACACATGCACGAACACGCATTTTAAAAGCATGAACAGGGAAAAAAATCAGCGATGCCATTGATCCTGGAATTTTTGTCAATTCCGCGTTCTCCTTGGAACGTGGAATTGCCCAAATACCGCAAATTCTGCAAGCTGAACGGAATTTACCGCCCAGGCCAATATAAAAGCCAATCTCCTATTAAACACGGACATGGTCCAAGCCATTCTTCTGCAAGGCCTAAAATTGAACGTCTGCCGATTGAAGATTGTACTTCTGAAGTCTACTTTGACAGCAAGGAGTCACCTAGATACAGCGAGATGAGGACTCTAATGGACACACTTGAAGAGTTGTTAAGCAGTCAGCCAAACTGTGGTATCCTAATGGATTGGGATTTTAACATCCAAAACCTAGGGACTGCACCAGATGCAGCACTGCCTATGGACCAAGCAGGAAAGCTAATGAACACATTTCTAAATCCGTACCTATTAGAGCCAACACAAACGCCTCAACCTCCCAAGGCAGGCACGAATAAAGACCTACAGGGAAAATATAAATCCTTGATTGACTATATCTTTATGTACAATCGCCTGTATGGACAAGTGAGACAACTCCAAAAACCTGTGCTCCAGTCTAGTGGCCATCTCCCACTGGCTATATTCATTAAATTACAAATGGCCTGCCTTCCGCTCATCGCTGTTTTGGGCCACTCCAATGGGGAGGAAATTCATGCACTACTGAGGAGCCTAAATTGGAATGAAATAGACACATCAGACCTACTTAATTTGAAAAGTAACTGGCCCAGTCTTGCTAAAGATTTCACAGTAGGTAATGTCTGGACCAAACTGGCGCCGGAGGTGTACCTACTTTTGTTAGGCAACTAAACAAAACAACACTGAGCTTCCGGAGAAAGGGTTTGCTGTCAACTTCAACCCCAGTGCGGAAAAGTGGAGCAAAGTAAGTAGGCCTTGAGAACATCTATCCGCACAAATGAGAGGGAAATGACAAAACATTCCAAAATCAACTCCTAGCAAGGAAACCACATATGAAAAACGTATGGGACTCAAAAAGACAACAGCAAGATTCTGAATGGCTGTACATTTTCAGCCTGTTGAATCCAAGCAAATAGGCGGACTTCTGGTCATACATTAATAGGCTCCGAGGGCATGACCACAATTGGGCAATGGGGTTGCCAGTCACACATGGATCACCCATGTGACTACATTGTACTGTAGAGCTCCAAATCAGACCCCACTGCACCAACAACGTCTTTCCATAAGCACTGGCCTGCCCAATACCTTTCCTCCAACCACTGAAGAAACAATCGAACCTCCTATTGCAGGGAATCATGTGACAACAATACTAAAAAACATCACAAAGGACGGGGCTCCGGGTCCCAACGGCTTACCTGGTCACCTCTTCAAAGAAGATTACGACTTTTGCGGAACCATACTCACACTGCTCTATCAATATTGCCTGGCCAACTCAATGATCCCAGAAACCTGGAAAGGCTCTTTGCTACAATCCATTCACAAAAAGTGCGACACTGGAGACCCATCAAATTATAGGCTGATTGCCCTCTTGGACATCGAGGCAAAAGGATACGCAAGCCTCCTTTTGCATGACCTGCAAGATTGGGCTAATGACAATGAAATCCTGCCAGCCTACCAATCCGGCTTCAGGTCAGGAGCGTCAACATTGGATGACATCTTAGCTCTCGCCTATCTGGTAGAACAGTCCACTCAGAAAAAGCAGCCACCACTTTTTGCCTGTTTTGTGGACTATTCTGCGGCATTTGACAGCGTCAATCGGAGTCTGCTGTGGCAGAAATGACAAAACTGGGGGATAACGGTGACGCTGCTGAAAGCAATAATGTCTCTTTTTACCGCAACTTGGGTACGGGTGAAACTTGCGACAAATTCAGCAACTAAAAAGATCTACACAGACTGAGGGTTAAAACAAGGCTGCGTACTCACGCCTCTGCTTTATAACCTATAAACTGCAGACCTCAGCAAAACAATATCCAATGCCAATCTGTTACCCCCCATAATTGGGTCAAACAGACTGTTTTCAATGCAGTATGCAGATGACATCAAACACTAAAACAGGCATGCAAAGAACATTGGACACACTTAGCACTTATAATAATGAAAACGATTTAAGACCAAACGCAGAAAAGACGAAGGTAGTAATATTTGGGAAGTATGCCAGCAAACGTAAACAACTATGGGAATGGGCAACTTGAAAATAGCAACAACAACCATATATAACTACTTGGGGGTTTGGCTCATGAGTAACGGGAAGTTCAAAGCACACACTGCTTCCATTGAAACAAAAGCTAAAGCAGTAACGTATCCCCTATGTAAATTGAATTCCAAACTAAACAGCCCAACAACCAAACCCATTAGGAAGGTTATTAGTGCAAAGCTACTCCCCTCAGTCACATACGGCCAATTAGCATTTCCTGCGACATTAATTAATATCATGGAACGCGTCAATTGTCAAGCATTTCAGCAGATCTTCTAGATTCCAGCACATGCCCGGAATGCGTTGGTGCGACTGGAATCCAGGCTAGATAAACAAAATTATGAACACTGGGCATCGATCGTTTGGTACTACTCAGGGGTTTGTGCGGTCCCTCCGCACACAATAAAAGCAATTTCGAAAGTAATGTTTATGAAAGGCAATAACTTGTGGCCCAATGGCCTGCATTCTGCTTGCACTGAACTGTACCTTGACATGACTAAATTGCAGGATTTTATTCATCAACCCGGCTACTATCTAAGGAAGATGACATAAAGGAACTGGAGCTCTCCAGCAGCAATATTAGATACTAGGAAGCTCCTATCAAGATCGACTAAGGCAGCCACACCTTGAGGCCGCCCTAAACAAGACAATCTTAAAGCGAATCTTATTAGTGAGACATATGGTATTGCCGATAAAAGATATCAACACGCGCTGGATAACTTTAGAGGCTGTTACTACTTGTAGACTGTGTCATCAGTATGAGGATTCTATGGTTCACCTGGTTTTAACATGTCATTGCTTGATCCACACACATCTCACTTTACTGAAACCTCTGTTTTTAAAATATGGAACACATACTTGCACAGATGCTATGAAATTTCTTTTTAACTTGGAGACCACAATGGAACTCGCCAGATTAGCGAAATTTGCACACAAGGTGAAAGAACTCTTAGGTAAAGCCTCAGTCATGGACTAGAACCAGCTTACGGGTTTAACATATGTTAACATATGTTTTACACTGATTGTATCTGTTTTACACCTTCTAAGTGCTGCGCTTTTAGATCTATCTCTCTATGTTTTAGTCATGAATATTAGATCTGTTAATTATGCATCAACTAGACTGAAGAAAGTGAGCGGTGGAGACATTTTGCTTGATCTCTTTTTTAACAATTTTTATTAATTGACACAATAAAATGTATTCATTATTCACTGCTTTGTTTTCTGGTTCACACTCCTTAAAGGCCTGACCAATCTCTTTAGCTAACAAACACAGATCTAGTCTACATAAAAAACAATTCAATGTTTCTCTTGTTGTTCATCGACAGCATTGCATTACAGGTCAAACTTCCTCATTTGAGTATGAACTGGAGGTTGTATAGTTGGACATATTTGTTACTCGTAATCAGGAAGATGATGGAAAGGGCGTGACTATTTCAACAACTGCCACAAGAAGGAAGTTATCAGTCACACCCCTGGCTTCCTGCTGAGTTCTATTAGATGTACGCAGCTCTCCTTGATCCCCGTCTAATGGATATACACGAAAAAGACTGGGAGACGGGCACCCTACCCCCAACCTGTAGTGAGGCTTTACTGATATCCTTACTGAAGTCATGAAAGGACCTGGAGGTGACCTTCTCATATCAGCCACTGTTAATGTTGAATCTTGGCTATAGTATACTTATCGAAAACACTTCCTTAAACATCAGGCACCTCTACCTTGTGCTAGATGAGACCCGTCCGAGGAGGTTCCCTAATACCTGGGTTTTCTATTCCAAGTTGTGAAAGGGCTGTGACAACTTACAGTGATGTATATGCGTGCAGTGATGCGAAACATGAATTTAGGTCCTGAGTGGGATAAATGGATTATGATTTTGTACAAAGTGCACAAGCTAGGGTGAAAAGGGGGCACAATATTTTGGAACCCTTCGTGATATGAATAGGAACCGGCAGGGATGACCTTTGTTCCCCCTGTTGTTTGCTGTAGCCATGGAGCCAATAGCTACTATTATTAGAGAGGAGGGTCTGAGTCTGGGATACCACTGCATGAGAGGGACCACATAATCCCCCTCCACGGAGATGACATGCTATTATCCCTATGGTATTCAGAGACAAGTGTATCCTGGGTGCCTACGTGCTGAAATTTTCGGAAGAGGCAACAAGCCTATGCAAATTGGGAGAAGACATGCACCTTCCTGGAGTGTGGAAATGAGTGCAATACCACAGGCAGTACAAGCCCATGGTATCCCATGGGAACCCCAGGTGCTCCAATATCTCAGGGTCAAAATTTACCACCAGGATGAGGATGGTAGAGAGAGCAACCTTATTGAAGTACTTTGCTTTTTGCACAGCAGCGTAGCATTCTGATGCACATTGGAACTTTTCATAATGGCAAGAATAAGGCTCACAAAGATGATCATTGTGCCTAGAGTACAATGCTTTTTAGTGAATCTCCCTCTCTGGATATTCAGATCCTGGTTCTGGACTTTACACACAATGGCACAACAACTCATATGGAATGAGTGCAAGTGTAGTACCTACATAGAGCATCCTTCACTGCCCAACAAGAGATGATGGACTCATAGTCCAAAACTTTGAATTGTATCACAATATGGTTCACACTCAGTGGTTTACCAAAAGGTTGGCAGGGCTCTATAGGGAATTGAGATTTTCATTACCAAGCAAAGGGATGGGTTGTTGGCATCCCTCCTACTAGGGCTGCACTTCTCCTTGGGTCCACTCTGAAGCTGGACGAAATTTATTAAGCTTTCGGGATGGCTGCAACCTTATACCTCTGCAATTCCCTTGTTTGGCCTCCCCACCTCCCAGGGTGGGTTCTTCATGATGAGCAGGCTAGCTTCATGGACTCCTGCTGATTTACTCATAGTTGGCGACTGTTTTGATGAGGGTAGAATGAAATCACTAGAGGTACGGATAGCAGAGGCCAATCTACTTGCCTCATAATTCATGACTTATGCAGCAATAATCTGGGTGATGAATACACTGTGGCAGAAGGGACAGCCCAAACTGTCGACTTACTTAAGGGCTGATTACAAGTTTGATGGTGGGACAATCACTCCACGATAAATAGGTCACTTGTTGGTGCAATTGTTACCTGTTCCAATCCGAGCACGGTGATAGGTACACTATCTCCCCTTTGATGCAAGCAACATATTTGAATTTAACAGTCTTGTTAATCAAATGATCATCTGGGCAGCCCTCCAGGGTAATGAAAAAACTGAAGGGTCATAGGAGTGGATTGTACAGGGTAATTCGTTTTTGCAAAGTAAGTTTGTAAAGGCCAATCACCTCCAGGAAAAAACTGATCGTCCATTACTCAGACCCCACACGTTGCATTTTAATCATCTCAAGCAAGATCCCAAATTACAGTTCATCCCCCTCCCTCACTGTTTGCCACCACGTGTATCATTATTCATCATCTCTCACAAATTCACTCACTCGTCATTGCAATACTTGTAGTTAAGTCTTCCAATCCAACCACTGGTAGGTTAGGTGGTAGGTATTCATCTTTGATGCAGGCAACACATTGGAATTTGGTATTGGCAATCTTGTAAATCAGCTATATTCTGGGGTAGCCCTGCTAGTGCTTAGTAATACAAAAAAAGGATAGGCATGCTAGGGGGGCAGGCATTGTCTCCAATGTCATAGAGGAATTGTTGACTCTTCTTCAATGCACACTGGTTCAGCTGCAATCTGGAAATATATGTGACTAAAAAATGGTGGTTCAGCAGAAATCTGACACAAAAATATTAATGTTCCACTAGCTACTTTTTTGCTGCAAAGAAAGAGGCTCTATTAGAAATAATTAAAAAGGTCTCAGCAGGTGCTTTGTCAATAATGGTAGTGGTGGTGGTACATGTTGGACTCCTCTGGGTCGCCTTCCACAATGACTGTCATGTCATTGTCATCCTCCTCATTATTTCCTTCCATAAGTCTATGGGCTTCCAGAAACTTTTCTTTTCTTTTCTCTTGCCACTACTGTTATCTCTTGGAGTCTTCCAAGGTCCACTCCATGTCCCTATCTGGTAGCCCCTAACAAGAGTTTGACTCACGAGTGGAAGCGGTGAACCGGAACTTGAAGTGCTAAGCCGAGCCAATCGGAGGAGCGCAGGTCCGCCCCCAGCCTTGAGCAAGGGCTGGGGGCTAGCGTATCTGGTGTAGCAACCGCAGGGGAGTGAGGGGGCTCAGAGGACCGAATATCTGGTAAGACCAGGGCTTTGGAGCCTGCCCACTCCTCTGCCCCGACGATACCCTGTGAAGCTGGTCCCTGCTGCCACTAACCAACTCCCAGAACCCTTCCCACTCAGTTGAGGCATGTGGAATGAGCGCAATTGCTTTAGTGAGCCGTCACAGTGAGAGGACCCCAAGGACTCCACAGAAGAGGCACAGCTAGGTCTGGGTGTGGCTTGTGAAGACCTGGAGGGCCTCGCATAGCCCAGAAGCCAAACCTTTGGTCCCATTGGTTAATCCCTCTCTTGGGCAGGAAACTCCTGCAATAGGGAGGTGACAGCAGGGGCGGGTAGAGTCCATTCCCACCCATGACCTCCCTGCAAAAGTGAGAGCAACAAAAAAAGAAAAGAATAGCTGGGGAACGAGGTCACCTGAAAACCACCTCATGGATGGTTGGTGCTGGGATCCCATAGAGGGGCTTAATAAGAAAACAGGTAACCGTAACAAGATACAAGAGGGCCACATTTGAAATTTCTTTTTTACCCGAACATAATGGTGTCTAAAAAGAGGACTTTGATGAAAAAGACATCTTTACACCACCATTTAAAAGGGTCACAAGAAGCACCACCCAACCACACCCAGCCTCCATCAAAATCTATTCTACGAGGATTCGTGCAGTTTTTCAAAAAATCTAGAAGACCAAGAACAACTCCAGATTTTTCTACAGTTGAAGAAAATGAAGGTTCTGAAGCAATCTTTTCAAGTGCTGGTTCAAACCTGTATGTGGCCAACATTCCCCTCCCAAGTAAGCCCAACCAAAAGTGCAGATTGCATTTGTGCTCTGGAGAGTGAGGGGCACCCGAACTGGGCATAATTAAGATCAATTAAGGAACTAATTGTTTTTATACCTACCCCACCATGCAAGAAAGAGAGCCTGCATCAAAAACACATAACATAGCAAGTGCCAGGAAGGTCCCAAAGAAAGAAAATGGATTTCAATTTACTTCTGCGCAAGAAATAGGAGAGTAAGGGTATGAAACCATTAGGGAACTGGTATGCATCCTGCAAAACTACAGGATTTCGGTGACCTTATAGACAAATATGCCCTACCCCATTACTGCATCTTTCAATATGAAGAAAATAGAAACCTTCTCAGGGGTATCACTGATACTTGGTCCTTTGAAACCAACAAAGAAGAAATTGGCACAAAAGCTGAAATATAAAAAAAATGCATTTATTCACCTAAGATGAGGGAGACTATGTCACACAGAAGCCTTAGCAACTGAATGAGGCAGTCTAAGGAGTACAGAAAACTGGGGCCTTATATATGCTTAGGGTTACATAGTCAGCATAAGACCAAGGGGCAGTCCTGGCTCATGTAAGCATGCAAAATGCCTAATATGGGCATGCAAGATCTGCTTTCTCAACAAAGTGGGAGGAGAGTTACTTCTCCATGCAGCAGCAAAAATAGCCTGACAGTTATACTAGAGGAGCAGGTGGATTCTACTAGCTAGGCCTTTCTGAGCATGTGCAAGGCTCAGAAGAGGGAAACAAAACACACAAGATGATGGACGGAATGTTGCACAATGGCAAAACATTCATCCCCAGTCACATATCTGGGTTTAATCCATCGTTATTTTGCTCACCAAGCCACCCCAGTTCAGACATGGCCATATGCAAATCAGTCTTGACCCTGTGCCTCATGGAAACAGTCCAGCCCGAACTGCCAAGCCATGTCTTCCCTGGACCGGAATCAAGCATCCTAGGACCGGTTTCTGGCTATCAGCCGTCTTCAACCAGGATAGCTTGACTCCAGTGGCTTAGTGAGCAAGGGACCCACGTCTGGGCATAACCTTCCCACATAGGGTGAGCAGCAAAACACACAAGATTATGGACGGAATGTTGCACAACGGGCAAAACATTCACCCCCAGTCACAGATCTGGGTTTAATCCATTGTTATTTTGCTCACCAAGCCACCCCAGTTCAGAGATGGACATATGCAAATCAGTCTTGACCTTGTGCCTCATGGGAGCAGTCCAGCCCGAACTGCCAAGCCATGTCTTCCCTGGACCGGAATCAAGCATCCCAGGACCGGTTTCTGGCTATCAGCCGTCTTCAGCCAGGATAGCTTGACTCCAGTGGCTTAGTGAGCAAGGGACCCACGTCTGCGCATACCCTTCCCACATAGGGTGAGCAGCAAAACACACAAGATGATGGACGGAATGTTGCACAATGGCAAAACATTCACCCCCAGTCACAGATCTGGGTTAAATCCATTGTTATTTTGCTCACCAAGCCACCCCAGTTCAGACATGGCCATATGCAAATCAGTCTTGACCCTGTGCCTCATGGGAACAGTCCAGCCTGAACTGCCAAGCCATGTCTTCCCTGGACCGGAATCAAGCATCCTAGGACCGGTTTCTTGCTATCAGCCGTCTTCAGCCAGGATAGCTTGACCTCAGTGGCTTAGTGAGCAAGGGACCCACGTCTGGGCATACCCTTCCCACATAGGGTGAGCAGCAAAACACACAAGATGATGGACGGAATGTTGCACAATGGCAAAACATTCACCCCCAGTCACAGATCTGGGTTAAATCCATCGTTATTTTGCTCACCAAGCCACCCCAGATCAGACATGGCCATATGCAAATCAGTCTTCACCCTGTGCCTCATGGGAACAGTCCAGCCCGAACTGCCAAGCCATGTCTTCCCTGGACCGGAATAAAGCATCCTAGGACCGGTTTCTGGCTATCAGCCACCTTCAGCCAGTCTTCAGCCAGTCTTCAGCCAGCTTGACTCCAGTCATGCTATCCTGGCTGAAGACGGCTGATAGCCAGAAACCGGTCCTAGGATGCTTGATTCCGGTCCAGGAAAGACATGGCTTGGCAGTTCGGGCTGGACTGTTCCCATGAGGCACAGGGTCAAGGCTGATTTGCATATGGCCATGTCTGAACTGGGGTGGTGTGGAGTGCAAAAAAATGATGGATTTAGGCCCAGATCTCTGTACTGGGGTGAATGTATGACATTGTTCTGCATTCTGTCCATCAATTGTTGTTTTTGCATTTGTCACCCCGAGTGGGATGGGTATGCTCAGACGTGAGTCCCATGCTCTCCACACCACTGGAGTCAAGCTATCCTGGCTGAAGACGGCTGATATCCAGAAACCGGTCCTATGATGCTTGATTCCGGTCCAGGAAAGACATGGCTTGGCAGTTCGGGGGTGAATGAATGACATTGTTCTGCATTCTGTCCATCAATTGTTGTTTTTGCATCTGAAGAGGGAAACAGCACATGGCGAGCACATGGCTACCTAAAATGACTGCCAAAATACAAAATGGCTTTCAGCTCATGCTAACAAATCCCTGCAATCTTTAACATATATGGGTCCGTGGTGACGAGTATGTGAAGGGTGTGGGGGAGGACCGGCAAGAACCATTGGTGCACAAACGCCCTCAACTTATCTCCAATACTACTGGGCACCCACAGGCGATTGTACTCCTCTACAACGCATTATTAACAGGCACAGGTGGTACAGATAACAGCAGTGGTTCAGGGGTGAAAGTCAACAGATGATGTGATAGGGAAAGTAAAATAATCAAATAAAGAAAACCACTTACTTTGCGCCAAAGAGCAGTGACACTGAATTAGATGTGTCCCTTTCCCAAAGTAGTACCCAATCATTTCAGGAATCATAGCAAAGTGGGCAGCAGTCACAGCCAGCAACAGTACATTTTCCTGAGATTGGAGCAGAACAAGAGGAGGAGCTTCCTCCGGAGCATGAACTTCCTCATTTAGAATGATTGGCTACAAGATCTCCTGCAAGAAAAAGGAATGGTACTACTCCACCATCTACTCCAAGCACACCTACTGATGATGATGATAGGGACATAGAGTGGACCCCGCAGAGTCCACTAGACAACAGGAGAGGCAAGGGAAAAGAAAAGTTCCTGTACGTCTTACACTTATGGAAGGGGATGATTAGAAGGAAGATGATGACGAGGCAGTCATTGTGGAAGGTGACAAAGAGGAGCCTGACATTGCTATTCAACCTGCTGCTAGGGATGTGGCATAGGTATCACCACCAGCTACCATATTTGCAAATCTCTAACTGAGACCTACACCAATCCCCTACCTCATGAGAAGCAGAGAGCCTACATGCAGTTCTTCTTTAGGCATTGGCAGTGGCACTGTAAAAAGTACTCCACTCCAGTTTGGGGCGTTTTTACGGTTATCAATGAGAGGAATGAGAAGTCAGCTCAGTAATGTAACACCACTCTTCAGCTACAACTGGGATTTACTACCTATAGTCCAGTGAAATGGGGAATCAATGATACAACACTATCACAGTGTTATATTCTTAAGGTGAAAATCTAGCTATGTTTACACAAATGTTTGTCGAGGTAAGCCTGTTACACATTATGGTACTGAAGGCCAAGTGATCCATGTGAAAAAAACATTCCATAAAAACTACCCATTGTGGGGAAATCCCACTTTTCCTGAGGAATTTCAGAATCAAGCGGTAAAATTTGGGCAAACTATGGAGTAAATTGCTTGGGCGATTTATATAATGATAGAGGGATTAAATTATTTGAAAATTTAAGACTGGCCAATAAACACCCGGCCCAGTTCTTTTTCAAATACTTGCAGATTAAGGATTATCTGGCTTCTAATGTGGCAGCAAAAGAAATAAAACATTCAATAGTTTGGGATTGTATTTATTGGGGGTAGTCTAAATCTCTCATCGGCTCATTTTATGCTTTTCTACATAGCTTCAGGGCATCGGGTAGTGAGAAACTTGTGGAATGCTGGACTCAAACTCTGGGGACAATTGTCTCACCCAGAATGATTGAACAGGTTTTAGGCTATGCTAAGGACTCAGTCCTTACGGATGCATATCGTATCAAGGAACAAAAGGGCATGTTGTAAACAATTCATCCCTCCAGCTCTTAAGAATTACTTGCTCGCTTGCATCCCATCAGTATGGCAGATACATAAAGATGATTCACAATTGATATTTTGTATCTTCGAAATAAAATGTTTGGGATCCCTGACATAAAATGAAAGAATTGGAACAAACAGAAATAAAAAGTAGTAAACATAAACATAGGTGTTTTCTAACGGACTTATTTCTATGACTCGATAGGTCACCCAGGAGGATTGTAGCTTTCCTTATGAAACTTGGGTAAAAGATAAATGTGGGATTTACAGGTGTGTCGGTCTAGAGAAATTGAAATACATGGCTTAGTGCATGGTATGAATGGTGCAAGAGGTATTCTTGGGCTCCTGTCTCTTAAAGTAGGGAATCTACTTCCCCCAAATAGAACTCATGCACGCTGAGGGAACTTGAAAACAGTTTTCAGGACAAAAAAGTTTAAAAGAAATAGGATTTTTATTTATTATATTGTTAAAATTGTAGGCTTTTTCTTCATTCTGGTCCCCAACGTCTGGGAAATGGATTGACTATCCCAACCCTAATGAATGTGGAAAAAAGTTTAATTGCCAAAAAGGCTCATTGTTTGAGAGGGCATTTAACTGGTATTAGATGTTAACTCAATGTCAAACTTTGATATATTCAAGAGCTCTGGCTGATATATGGATTACAAATTACAGACTGAGAAATGAATTGAAACTACAAAGAAGGATGTTCTGGATAATTACAGGGAATTGTTGGACAGCCTTTTCTTTAGGGGATGTATGTAGGGAAGCATCTTATCTTATCAATGCACCATTGGAAATCACCCTGTCAGGCATTTCTTTCCCCTCATTTTTGGGAACATTGTTTCCTGTATTTCTGAAAATACTGAAAAACACAGTAAATACAGAGCTTCCATTTCGTTGAGTGTCACCACTAGGGATGTATCTTAATTATAGAGATTCATTGGAAGGACATGAATCTGAGATTTCCTACATGCACTGTACTGTACCCAAATAAAAAATAAGGTATGCTGGGAGTGAGTGGTAAGTTGAGCAAAATCTGGCAGTAGAAACCCTTCATATCTATCTGAATGTTGGGGTCCCCATATGCAAGCAAGGTGTGGGGAAAAATGATCAAAAGATCAGTGTTGTGAGAAAGTCAGCCTTTTTGTCCTGATCATACCCATTTATTGACTGATACTGGTGGCAACTGACTCTGACCCCGCCCTGAGCTCTGCTATCCAGGCCCAGGGCCAGTGCTCTAATTAAAAAGGTATATGGTACTTAGGTGCAATTACAATTGACACTGACAACCTAACTGTATGTCCCTAGTGTGTGTAAGGCATGTAGATTTAGGGGCCCAGCAGATTTCATTCACTGAAGTGTGTATTTCTGGTTCGTCTACTGTCCTTTAAAAAGTCAGTCCTGCTTTGAAGGCTGCTTTTAAATTGAAATTATATGCAAATTTGACTTTGGATTTAAAGGTACTTCCAAAGTATTAAACTAGCTTATTTTTACCTAAAAGTCACCCTCAACGTCTACCCGCGGTGTCCCCAGGGTAAGCTGTCATGTACAAATAGGCAGGGACATTTTAAAGGGTGTTTTATTTTCCCTTGCGAGGGAAACACTTCCAATTTTGTTTTTGCCCATTGTAGCATTTTATCTCTACAGGCTTACATAGGAATACTCTAATAAAGTGTAACTATTGATAGGAGGGAGCAAAAATTATATTTCAATGGCTTAAATGACTGGTAATGATAAATCCAACAATTTGCCACAGTTGAATTTATCATAACGAGTACAGAAAATAGGTTATTTAACTTTCTTTCCGAGAGCAAACAATATAGCCTTGTATCAGCTTTTCCTGATTGCCTAGCCTTAACAGGCTTAGGCTAACTGCTTTTATAAGGTGATAAGTGGCCTGCGTAGAGACAGAGGTTATCTGATGCGGAGAGCTCTGCTGCTGTAGAGAACAGGCCGGCAATGGGCTGGATAAATCAAACTGGGCTTCAACGAGAGCAGGAAAGTAAGGAATGCCAGCCAGACCTACCCCCTCTCCCTGTACCCCAGCCAGATGTAAGGCCCAAGAATGGAATTAGCAGGAGTTCTGGAGGGGGAGTGTTAATGGAAATGAGCGACCCAGTATGTTGGTTTAGACAGGTCTTAATCTGAAGGAGAGAAAATCTCCATCTTGAATTTTAAAGTGCAGTACTTTGAGGGACAAGAACATTCCGCACTACGGAGGACGAAGCTGTTATGCTTTTAGGTGCACCCTGTACCCCATTGGACAAGGTTGCCCCTCTGTTTTTCACCGGAGAACATTGAGGAAATATGTGAGAGCTACATAGCAACTCAGATCTGTGGCCAGACGCTACAAGGAGAAGAAGGACTGCACTGCAGGAACCGTGTTCTGCACCACAAAGGTTAGCACTCTAAAGGACTGCTCCTGCTGTACACTGGGAAATAAAGACCTGAAGAGTTTGCCTTGCTTCAAAAAGGATTAAGGAGTCGACTCCGTGAAAGCAACAGGTGAACAGAGCTCACCTGCACCATCTCCCCCAATACGTCCCCAGCCGGTGTGCATCAAGTGGACTTTTAAGGATTAGGCCAGGTACATTGTGGGAATTCTAGTCAACTCAAACTCAAACTAGTGGCAGACTTCCAATGACCATCTCAGAGCCTCTAGATCCTTGGATTTGTGTTTCAAACACTTTAAACCCTCAAGAGGAACGTCAAGATGAAGTTCCAGATGTGTGGAGAAAATAAGATCAATTTTTGGAAAACGCTCAATATGGTGAATGGCCCATCGATGAAAGTCAGGATGCCGATGTCGAACTGCGACTCGGCCTGGATTTCAGGTTCGTCTCGCTGAAAGCTCCGGAGCTCAAAACCTCCAGGATTTAACTGAGGCCTCACGCTGAGTCTAGCCATCTACGTTGACTATACACCTGGCCTGATGATGAAAGACAATTCTCTGGAAACGTTTCTAAGTGTGAAGGTAATATTTTGACCAGGGCCTCCAATTTAGTGTATTCCCCTGGCTCCATCATGGTCAGCCTCAAACTATGACATTGTCCCAGCCAAGCGCAACCAGATGTCCTAAATTGGCGCTATATTTTTTTAAGCACTAGAAAGTATTTGTTCTTTAAAAAATAAAATATCCATTTCCCTACATTGGATCTTTGTTGGTTTGGTCTCATTTTAAAGATTACAATATTTCTTATTCGTATAAATTGTTATAGAATTTTTATTGTCTGTTGTGCCTTGCTTATTTAATGTATTGGTGATTTTAAATCCTTTACACATCTCTCTCCTAAGTTAAGCCTGCTTGCTTGCAGCCAGCTACCAAGGGTTGAGCCACGGGCTAATGCATTGAGACCTTGACTGCACATTATATTGTGCTGGTGGCCTTAATGCTTGTGGTAGATGAATACTTACCCCAACTAATAATCCTTCTTCCAACAAAAGTGTATACCACAGGCAATGTGTGACCTTCCAGAGAACACTTCAAAGTCCCATACGTTACTTCTGAAGTCTGAATGTCTCCTACAGTGCATGCAGTGCACCTGCTGCACATGTGTGTGTGTATTTGTGTGTGTAAGTGAGTTTTGCTGTTATGGTAATGGGAGATCAATATTGTGCTGCAAAAAGATTGTACAAACAAAATCATCCCTGAAATAAGATAACGAAGACCACCAGTTTATGGGGGGTGTGGCTAAATATGAGATGTAATGGGACTCTCTCTCGCTGGGGTCTCAGGGGCTGCCTTGGTGACTATATAACCCCAAGTACATTGTTAGACCAGCCATGATATTTGTGTGGACCCTTTGTTACCCTCACTCTTGTGAAAGACTCAGGGCAGATATGAATAGAGCAGTATCTGGGCTACTTAGAGCAAAATGCTGATTGGGCCATGAGGAAGCAGAATGGCGGCTGTGGTTGTCGCCATATTTCAGGTGCCAACCGCCCACGACTTTAGGATCCTGCTGTCACTGATTGGAGGTTGGGGCAGCAACAGGTGGGCATGAGCCGAGTTTCAAGTGGATAAGTAAAATGAATAAGCATGGTTGGATTCAGTGGCTGCCTTCTTTCTACACACAACGGCCATGCCACATAGAAAAGCTGAGGAAGGAAAATGGCTTGCCCAACTCCATTCAACCCATGGAGAACGGTGAGTGTGGGGTGTGTTTGCGGTGTGTTTGCGGGGAGATGCCCAACTGCGAGTGGAGGCCCAGGGATTAAGCAAACTGTAAATCAACAGAGGGGTCCGCTGTGGGCGTGTCCTAATGATGAAGTTCATAGACTGGGTCTGCCCTGAACTCTTGGTTGAAGATGCAGACCGCCCTATTTAGGTTTGGTTGAAGAGCTGGCCCTAAATCATCAATTCTGTTGATTCTACAGTGACGTTGAGTAACAACCTGCTGTGGTTCACCGATGCTGTGGATTCTACAGTGATGTTGTGTAACAACTTGCAATGCTTCACCAATGCTGTTGATTTTACAGTGATGTAAAGTGACAACCTGCAGTGCTGCACCAATGCTCCTGATTATACAGTGATGTCAAGTAACAACCTGCAGTATAGCATTGATACTGCTCACATTGAGAAACAACCTACAATGCTACATTGATGAAGCTGATTCTACAGTGATGCCAAGTAACAATTGGCATTACTGAACCGTGCTGCACCTCTTCACAGGGACGTCTTCCAAGGGCCTGTGGTACTAGGTCATTTCAGTTAACCCTACAATGCCAACTAATCACAAGTTTTCAAAACAACTGCATCCTTTATCTGCTGGCAAAGGATGGAAGTTGGAACACATAATTAGCATGAGTCAGCACAAAGCATTTTTGTTTTTTGTGACAAGACGATTTGAAAAAATGCATCAGCCATTTTGTCTGCTAGTCTCCAATGCACTTTATGTTATTTGTAGCTCTGGATAAGACCAGCTTTAGGTGCAGTCAATTTTCATGTGCTTAACAAAAACAAACAGCTTAAGAAGGATTTTGATTCACATCGTTCTAGCTATAGGTACCTTTGGTTGGTCTCTTTCACCTTATGTTTGATAAGGGTGATAATTGTGTTTTTCACATATTGTATCACTCCAACTGAATATGTCCCTCGTTGCTGCCATGCTGGTAATAATTGGTGTATTGAGTGTATGAGTATGCACACTTGCCTAGCCCCTGGAGTACTGCACTGTTGCTATTTGTTTACTGGAATTGGAATGGCATGCCTCAAAAATCACATTTCCACCCTATCCTGTCCCCTCAACACCCCCTCAATATCTACATTACACTTGGTTTTCACTTGGACCACTGGCAGCAATAGCAGATGCTAACTCACCTCTCACTGAGGGGAGTTAGCATCTTCTATTGTTGGTGCACTTGGTGGATGAGCAGAAACACATTACCACAGTCCACCTCTATGTGATGCTTTGCAGCTTGCCATCATTGCTGAACTGACAGGGTTCATTTTAGGAAATGTCTATTGGATTGCAGTCAGACATTTTGCTTGATCACAAAGACCCAGTACCACAGTCCTTTCTAGGTGGTGTTCCACCACTTAGTATTGCTGAAATTCAAGGGTGCAGTACTCACTGTTGTTACTAGGTGACTTTTTGCAGTCGGGGGGTCATTGTTGCCTTCAAGTGATGGTAGGACAACAGGCTCATTGAGAGTTGGCATTCCTCTGCCTTACACCAAATAGGGGTCACTATAAAAAGTAATATTGCTTTATTGCGTAGCTAAAAATGGAAGTATTGCCAAAGCTTGGTTGTTTACTGTATGTTTTAAAAATATTTTCAAATGACTATCGCTACATTGCCAGCTAAAGAAGAAATGGAACTCGTTCATTGTTTATATTTGTATTTATATAGCTCTTTCTACCCTTGATGAGACTTTGAAGCCCTTTTCAGTTAGTAGCAAGCTACACGGGGATCAAAATTAGGCCTGGGAGCTAAATTCCACTCAGCGTGCAGAGTTTTTCCCACTCAGCGATATGCATAGATTGCGGAGTCGTGAAAATCTCTGCGTAGCAGAGTTTTTTCTCTTCCGTGGCTCGTCAATGGTAAGTTAGCAAGCGTGAGCAAAGTAAAATTTACTTCAGAACACCTCTGGTGAGATTTCTCAACATTAGCGTCATGTCTGGTCTCTACCGCTCGCATTGAAAAATCTTCACATTTAGGAAGCTGACGCTTGAGTAAAAGATCAACTGGAATGACAGAATAATCAGCTCCATCTTGCTCTGTGTGTGGTGCGTTCGCACTGATTTCACAGCACAGGACAAACACCCGGCACAAAAAATCATTGCAAGCAGCACCACGTATTGCAATCAGCTACTTGCGGAACTCCAAGTTGTGCAGCAGAGTTTTTTGGCCCATCACCATAAACTTCACCCTGGGCTAATCCAAAGGTAGTTTAGTAGTGGGAAAATAAGATGATATTGGGACAGGTGGACTGGTAGTCTATTAGTTGGATAAATAGGGTAAAGATGGGAAGAGTTTAGAAAGGGTCATTTGGGAGTTCATAGTAGCAACACTGGTTTGGGATGAGTCAGAGAGCCTTTTAGTTGGAATAGGATAAAGAATGGATAGAGGAGAGACGACTTTGGAACGGGTTGCTTTGGAGTTCGTAGTAGTAAAAGAAGTTTGAGATCAATCAGAGAGTAAAGGTGGGGTATAGTTTGAAATATGAATAGGGTGTGTCGTAAAGTAATGGTTTGGGGAGGATGGTGGAGAATAGTTAATACATTTTTATTCCTCTACAGTGGGAGGAAAATCTATATATAGGTAGATACAAAACCACACATGAAAGGTGCACATACATAGATATGTTAGTAACGGTGGGCTGTGGCCTCCACTCTGCCGGAGGAGCCCACTGAGTTTTTCCCGATCTGCGCTCCGCTTGGATTGCGGAGTTCGACAAAACTCCACCCACCATCACATAGCGGAGTTTGCTGCCTGCACCCACCTTTTCTTTTAACAATAAGTTAATTGAATGCTCATGTGTTGATGGCTTGTTCATTTCCCAAAAGTGAGTGACACAGGGGTTTTATCTTTAAAAGATGTTTAAACTGAGGAGGTGATGCTTGCTGTTGGTGACAGAGCTATTGTGGTGCCTGGGATGAATGGGTGGGCCGCCTCATCAGTCGTCAGGCATGACACATCCTACCACTGAGGGCTGGGGAGTACCAGTGACATTGTGCCTGACCTTGTCATGGAGTACTTTGAGAATGTGCACAGTCGCAGATTGGCTGGAGGTGGTCGATAGGATGAGGAGGCTGCACCTGTGGTTCTCCTTGGTCAGGGCTCCGCTGGGCCATGCCTTGCAGTTGCAGGGAGCACCGCAACTCCAGCCCCGCATGCCCCTGGGGGTTATCCTGGGCCATGCACTAGGACCTTGGTGACATAGACCCCTGCGTGCACTGTGTGGAGTGTGTGTTTTGGGGTCCCATGTACTGCTGAGCCTGGTAACTGACGGGTTAGCCACTTAGGGTGAGTGTGGGGTGCTCCCCCATCTAGAGTTCTGTCTCTATAATGACCTGTGGTTTATGCCTTTACATGCCACTCACCCCTGTCCCTTCGCCATCTGGTAGTTGTTGTATGGTGCATTCCATGTGACCCTAAGTTGACTTGAGAGTTACACTGCTCACCAACGGAACTCCATTGAATCGTACAGAGTTTTTCAGTAACCATGTGGAATTCCACAGAGTAAAACTCTATGAGCTCCGCGCACCACTGTAAATTAGCATGATACACATATGAAAATTACTCAGGAGATAGAAAATTGTACTGGATGGAGTCCCATATGTACGTAAATATTTACAAATGCCAGCTTTCCATTTTTTTGCTGTTAAAAAAGGCTATTATTTCTTTAGAAATTCTAATTTATAATTTTGCTTTTAAATTGTATTTGTCCCCCAATATTTTTTATTAATATTTAATTATGTATGATCTACGCATGTTTAGTAATAAGTTTATTGAATAGATAACATATAGACTGTGGTCCTCATTCACAAATTATGTCTGCAGTCGGGCCTGAATATCTGCACCTGGGAGCTCGTGGAGTGCAGAAAACTCCGCTTCGCGATGTGCAGCGTAGTTTTTTCCCGACTCGTAATCGCGATTGTAAATTTGCAATCGCAAACGGTAAGTTCGCGAGCCCGAGCTGCCGCTCAGGTTTAATTTCTACCCAGAATCAATGACCTTGGTGAATGGGTTTATTTTGGAATATTATTCCATCCCACGTATATAGAAAGTAAAAGTAAGTTCACCAAATATAGCAGTACAGTTTGGAGACTGAAATGTGTCAGTACATTACATCATAACAACATGAGACACATAATGGTAACAGCCACAAAACAGCCACAAACAGCCAAATAAAGCAAACTGTTGCTATAAGATGTTCCATAAAGAAACCTCCCTTTTCTAATTTAAACATAAAGCTAGAGTTAATGTATCTAATGGGGATTTCTATTCAGGGAGCATTGAAGCATCAGCATAGAATAGAACTTCTTCAGAAGTTCAGGAAAACAAATAAGTCATTAGCTACTGTTAATATGTCCAGCATGAAGATTTATACTCAAGGAGAAAGCCCAACAAGAGAGATATGTTACCTCTCCAAATCTGGGAAAACTCTGCATAACGAGCTATGGAAACACCAATTAACTATAACAGTAGCTTCAAAAGCGTCCATATCTCTTTTCTCACCACCAAGAACCAATGAAAATGCTATAGGTGATGGGGACCGGCATCCTCCCTAAAGTTCATTTCTGTTCGAAACCAAACTAACAGCTGGCAACCTTGGACGCCTCATCCTCCTGTTATGCTGTAAAGAGAGGTCTTTCTACCGTTAGTTCTTTGAGTTTGTGCCAACTTCCTCCCTGAATGCCTATCTATCAGTGGTCCATTACAAACAATAAGTCTTTCTCTAGCCAACGAGGAGCATGACAACACACCTGAAGAAGAAATGAATCGGCCCAATGGCAAGATTAAAAGAGACATCTTAAGTTGAGGCCTAAAGTCAAGTAATTTAATGCAAGAATCACAATGAACCTTGGTTACAATATATTGTGTAACCTAAGTTCACTGTGATTCTTGCCTTCCATATATATATTAACTGAAAAAAACAAAGGTTTCCAGCAAGGTTATAGTTAGGCTTGGTGTTCGCTTGTAAAAATACCTAGAAATTCAGCAGCTATTGTTACCTAAGCTAACTATAGCTTAAGCCTCCCCAATGCACTGGACTTCTGATGAATTAAAGCTGATTAAGGAAGGAAATAAAACATTTTGAATTTTTTTGACTGACAATCCCTTGGCTGTGCATCCAGCGCTGAAAGAGCATGATGAGATTTGGGTATTTATCCATTATTTCACACGCACAGACAAAGTGTGTTACTGGATATCACGCCCTACACACTAGCCTGTAAGCAATACAAGTACAATTGAAGATTGGAGTGCATTCTAATGCATTTTTAATGATTTTCTTACTTTAGCCATTTGGTGCCTGCTGCCTGTCTCAGATCACTTTGTGAGTTGAGTGACAGCTGGACGTTGTGTATTTCCTCTCGACAGCCATGCACAAAGGGAGCTTAAGTGTGAATTAATGGGCAATCATGGGAGCTGGGCACAGCCTCACATTTACAAATGAATGGGCTGTGTCCTGTCCACGCACAAAGGGCTGCATACCTCCGTCTAGTGAGGCTGGGGCCAGGGCAGAAATTGATGACTACTGTACACTTCAAAGACCCTTCTTTGATGCCTCCCCCACTTTTAAAGTCACAAATGCGTATAAGTACTTTATTCCTGGCATCTTGATTTCTGTACCCTTCTGGACCTGTGACCACTCTGCCAGGAAGAAGAACTGCTGTGCTGCTAAGGGACTGCCACTGTGCTAGACTGTTGTTTACTGAACTCCTGCCTTGCTGTGTTGTCCTGCTGCTCTCTTTTGCTTGGGCGAGAAGGACTGGATCTGAACTTGAACCCAGAGTGAGTTTAAGGGCTAGTTGACTGGGCTCCTGATTTGAAGTCTCAGTGACGTAAAAGACTTCTAACCACCCTGCTCTAACACTTGGCTCTACAACATGTGAGTCTGTTATACCAAGTAGTGCCACCCCATTCCTGGACTCCTGAAAGTGGGCCTGGGTGTTGCTCCAGCAGAACCGACATATCCTCTGATGCAAGAGCAGAATTAAGTCTGCTGGTGTGGGTACAGGGTCAGCGCATCGCACTCAGAACCAGCGGATCGCCTTTGGAACGGACACTTCGTCACAGCTGCGTGGAGTTCGATGCATCTCCTCTACTACAAGGAAAAATCCAGTGCATTATCTTCGGAACCGCCACATCTGGGAACTGGTGCATCATCTTTGGAACTATTGCATTGCTGACGTTAAGTGGAGAAAATCGATGCATCACCCCAACTGCGATGATAACACTGATGCATCCCTCAGCTGCACCCTGCATTTTCCTCAACACAAACCAAGTATTAAGGAAATGTGTTCAGTAGGCCTGGACTCTCGACTTTGTTCCGGTCTGGCACAGCCACAGATTCAATTTATCGACTTAGAGGTATATTTGCAACAAAATGACGCAACACTGCACCGCAAGCCAGCTTGCTGCCCCAGAAGAAAAGTGAGGCAATGTGTTTTATTTATGACAATAATACACATCCCTGTCTTTTCTGTTGTGTTGGCTCACAATTGGCTGCCAAACACCAATGCAGGCACCCTTGCACCATGGAGTAAGGGCGTCTGCATTGTAGGAATGATTGTTTTTGTGCAGGAAGGGACCAAAACAATCAATAGAGGTGTTTATCTCCTTCTATTTGTTATGCAGAGGGCAGGAGACATAGAAAGAGCAAAAACTAGCTGAAGTAAAGATATTTCTCCTGGTTACGGCTCCCCTGGGGAGACGTAGGATATTGGCACATAACCCCAGGTTTACAAGACGTTATAAATCTAAGAATGAGTTAAAGTCCTTGGGTGTTGAGTGGGAAATCCCACCGAAATGCCCATGGAACGTCTCTTTGATGGAGAGTAAGGCAAGGCAGCGACTTGTGCGTCTTTGCCTTACTCCATATCTATGAGGCCATGAAAAGCCATTAAATTGGCTTCGCGTGGCATCGTAAATATGGGTCTGCCCTTTGTGCTGACACTGAGTAAAAAAAGTGGCGCAGCAGTGGTGCAGGTTCCTTCTAAATATGCCCCTGTTGCTTCTAAGAGCTATTCTAGGGTTTATTCTGTAAACATTAATAACTCAAGTTCTACGTATTTGATATCTGTTGTTTTGGTCATGTTTTACTTATTAAAGTAACTTGGTATGGAATCTTTTTGCTTGATTTTTTCACTGTTTTACTTTTTGAAGTGTTGTTCAAAATCCTGTACAGATTGCATCTGAAGTTAAGCCCAACTGCTCTATACCAAGCCACCAGATGGCTAGCACAGTTTAATTTAGGTTGTGTTTGTGACTTACCCTGACTAAGATAGTGCTTACTGTTTGAATAAAGGCTTTCACCCCAGTCAACCAGGAGCCAAAATGTCACATACACAGGGGCACATACCTGCTACTGACACCGGAAACTTTTTTTTAAAGAAGTCTTAGTTCCTTCAAAGAACTGGTGCTACTCTTACAAAATAAAAGTTTCTTTTTCTATGAAAAAACATGGGGGAGAGCAGGCAGTAGACCCCTGAACTGCTGTCTACTTCCCTTGAGGCTTCCAACATGATTCGCGAAGAAGGAGTTTCATGGACAACTCCTGTGAGGAGGCGGTATCTGGTCAATGTTGTGTACCTTGGATTTGCAGTAGCAAACTATTAACACAGATCATACCGAACAGCAATTTAAAAGGAACACCCTTTTCAAGTACATACCAAACTGTGTTTTAGTATGGATTGCAAACCCCATTTTACAAGTTGGAATAACTATTCTGACTCGTTAAATCAGTTTTTACACTGGAATTAGGCAGTTTATATTTTCAATCACTGAGATTTTGCAATTGCAAAATTGCTGATTACATCTGGACCAAAGTTTCTCAAGCCATGGGCAGGAAATCAAGCAAGAGGTTTTAATCAAAAGGGTTCAAACTTTTAGATAAAAAGAACAACAAATATGCATTTTTTTACATGTACATTGCTGAACAGAAAGCAAACAATACAGTGAAGTTCACTGTGATTGTAGCCATGCCAAGCCAATGTGGCATACATTAAACATTGTTCACTCTTTACCTGTTACTGGGTAAAAAGAAATAAATAAGCACAAATATCTCCATTCTCAATCCAAAACTGAAATCTTACACATGTTGGTGCACAAAATTACCGATATTAGGGCCAGATGTATGAAGCTCAAATGGGTTCGCAAACGCCAAAATTCACAGAATTTCGGCGTTTGCGTACTCATTTGAGCTATATGGTATATATATAGCAAATTCCAGTGCAAAATAAGGAATCGCAAATTTGAGATTCCTTATTTTGCGATTGCATCTAAGGAATCGCAAAATTTGCAATTCCTTAAATGCAATGTATGATGCAAAAAAAAATTGCTTTTTGTCCCTAAGTAATCTCAAATTACCACCAACTTCAAGTTGGTGGTAATTTGCGAATTTCTTGAAAAAAGCCAATTTTTGCATTTTATAAAGTGCCATGTGATGCACATACATGCCCTTAGGGAATGTATGTGCACCACATGTGCACCCATACTTATTTCAGGGGTGCAACAGGGTGTCCTTTGGACACCACTGCACCCTTGAAATTTTTCTCAATTTGCGATTAGCAAATTGCGAATCGCAAATTGAGAATAATTTCACATTCATTCCTATGGGCCTCCTGGCCCATAGAAATGAATGGGAAATTATTCCTTAATTGCGATTAGCAATTTGCTAATCGCAATTAAGGAATTTTAAGAAATCGCTAAAAAACAGTGAATTTCTACATACATACCATTTTGCAATTCTCAAATAGCGATTCCTTAAACATCGCTATTTGAGAATCGCAAAAATGTATCTTGATACATCTTGCCCTTAATAATGAACCATGCAACATTCTCATGACCAAGTCTCATTAACAGTCTTCAAATGTTTTGACCATAAAAAAACAAACAGAGACTTTCTGGTCCCACATATCACGCCTTACGTTTCCTCAGGGCTTTTTTAAACTCTGTGTTTTTCAGACTATATATGATAGGGTTACATAGTGGAGCAATAGCAATATACATCAAAGACATTAGTTTGTCATCGTACTTTGAATATTTTGATGTTGGTCTCATGTATGTCAAACAGAGGGATCCATAGTATACAATTACCACAGTGAAGTGAGAGGCGCACGTGGAGAAAGTCTTTTGCCTTCCCTGTGTGGACTGTATTTTCAAGATGGAACAGATGATATTGAGGTAAGATGCTGCAATGAAAAGAAAAGGCACCAATGCTACTACTGCACCAAGGATGTAGGTAAGCATCTCAACATTTTGAGTATTTGTACATGAAAGTTTCAATAAAGCTGACAAATCACAGAAGAAGTGGTTGATTGTGTGGGAACCACAGTAATTAAGCCTAGACACAAGTACAGTGTGAGGTATTGAATTTAGAAGTCCAAATAACCAAGTTCCTGCAGCCAGCAACATGCACAAATTCCTGTTTATGATGGTTGAGTAATGTAGCGGATTGCAAATGGCCATGTAGCGATCAAAAGCCATGACTGCAAGGAGGATAAGTTCAGTGGATGCTAGATCAAGGAAGCCATACAGTTGAAGTAGGCATTCTGAGTAGGAGATGTGCATGCCATCCAGAAAGATATTGGCCAGCATTTTAGGAAAAATAATTGTTGTGTAAATAATGTCTAGGCAAGATAAATTTGTGAGGAAGAAATACATAGGGGTGTCCAAGTGTGCGTTTGAACGGACAATTACTATAATAAGAAGGTTTCCAACCAGAGTTGCTATGTAAATCAGCAAGAAGCAAACAAATAGAGGAATTTGCAATTGCCGGAGACCCCTAAATCCAAGAATCAAGAAGCCATTTGTCCAGGTATGGTTTTCTTCTTCCATTTGGTGATGTTGGGGTTTTTGCAGGATGGTATCCTTGCACAAACTGCAGACAAAGAGACTAGACATGTCAGTTTATAACATGTGCTGTTGTGGGCTAAAATGCTGCCTGGGTGTATTACAGGCATAAGTTACAACTTTTAAATGAAGATGCAGGTTGAATTGTAAGTGAATGCATGACCAGACCTTCAGTGTCACTTTGTAGACATCTCAATAGAATTATATCAATCAATCGATTGGACTTATTTTCAAAGATATACAAATGTATTATTAGAGTGCAATGTTACACCTCTTACTGTTCAGACCTGGTTTGTAAGACCAGACCTTCTTACCCATAGACCTACATGAAAATATCACACATTCATTCATACATTATGTTGTGGGATTGGCTTTTCTTTTTGTTTAAAGGATCTACTCATGATATGTTATTGAAATATAATCACTAACATTACATTTAGCCAAAGCAGCATAATTGATGTTCTGCAAATGTGTGCATCATGATACAGTGTGGATGTATCTAATCACACTTTTATGTCAATGAAACCAAGCAATGCAAGAACTGACATCAAACCACTCATGTATTGTCTGTGGATTGGAATATCAATGGAAACAACTATGAAGTGTACAAACAGAATCACAAAGAGAACAGCACAATTCATCTAAAACGTTAATTGTTTATTGCTCTTATTTTTTGTGCAAATTTTCTGAAACAGAACACATGGAAAAATAGAAGCTCTGCTTCAACTGTCTTCCAAAGGCAGTTCTGAGAGAAAGGTGTTTTGATTCAATAGACTGCCGTGATTTGGATTGCTATTTTATATATAAATTCGCTTTTGGGTAAGTTTTGGGTAAGTACGTGGCTTTTTAGATGAGCAAATTGTACGGGTTTTTTTGCAAAAAATCCCAATTATAATTAAGGTGTGTGCCTATGGTGAACTGACACAAGAATGCCAAGAAAGAAGAATTCATGATGTGTCTTATATTCAGTATCTATCTATATTATATATCTAGTCAAGGTTACATCGACAGATGTCTATTCTTAAAAACTACTGCCTAAAACTACCCTAATTACACAACTGATAGAGGGTTTTGGCATGTCTTAACAGCTAAATATTTTGAAACATTTAAGGTCATAGGTTGAATCCCTACAGAATAGAAAGTTAAAATGTGCCCCTTGTAAAAAGTCAGAGGAGGGTTTCTGAGAAGTGTGTTTGTGGGGGAGGGAGGGTGTGGAGAACATTATAAAACCTAACTTAAAGGGAAACAGCTATCATCGGTGCAAACAGATAAACACTGCTAAACATCTGCACAACCACAAACCAAAATGTGATTCAAAAAACGAAAAGTGTATTAGAGTCATTTTTCTCTCTTCCTGAAGGGGCTCACACAATGTAACTTTGTTATACATGTAGCAGCAAGATAGACTGGTCTAGTAAAATGTGGCAATATAATGCAACACCTTTTATTCTGGCATTCCTTTATTATTTAGTACATTTTACACATTGACCTACTCTCTGGTTAAATAGTTTACCTCATTAGTACCTGTTCAATAACCAAATACAGAAATAAGCAAATGAGTGGCATAATTCCAGTGGGCCTGCACATAACATACAATTTAATACAATGTCATAAAACAGAGTAAAGCAACACAACAGTGGAGGCAAATGTGTGAGAACAACTAACTAAAAGAATCTCAGCAAACCAATACGTGTTTTATTCAGAAGACAACAGTCTAACATTGTGGGCAGTGATGTCAAAGGACATGAGGGATTCACTGCTACATGAATAGATTGTTGCAAAATAGGAGAGTGGGCCAAGTTCAGAAGTAGTGGGTGTTTCAAACATAATAATGATAGTCTGACATGTTGTTTGCAAATATCTAAGACTACTAAATGGGTAAAACAAGATCACATCAACTGAGGTCCTGTTTGGTCAAGCGTTGATATTACTCATAGTTTCTAATGCCTTAAACCTTATGGAATTGGGAATTCCTTGTGGTTTTATGACCATTAAATATCATCCCACATTGTTATTTCCCTTTCCATAGAGTTCAACTCAAAATTGTATGGCACTGGTGTGATGTAATCACACAGTAACATAAATTACTTATGCAGAGTTTTTCCTCCACCGGTACCATGCACCTCATAATCCAGGCCATTTTAGGGAACACATAGGAAATCTGCAATTTTGTATAGTTCCTCAAAGAAATCATAATCTCATGGGGCCTTATTATCTAGAATTACTTTTATTATATGTGAAGTTTCTGCTAGACTAACTTCTGTTTTAAAGAGACATCTTTCCTCCATAGTGCATAAAATAGAGTGGTGGAAGACTTGTGAGAAAAAAAAGGATGAGGCACCAAAGATCTCAACTTGATGTGTGAGCACAGTATGATTGTCCTCATATTTACCTGGGATTATGGAGTTTGCCTTTGGTGCTCTCTTTGTGCAGCAAGGAGGCAACCTGTTTTCTGTCCCAGCTCCTAATGAGGCCATTTAAAACAAAACAGAGCAAATTCCATAGTAGGGGGTTATATGACAAATTTAAACAAATCATTTCTACTCTGATATTCTAATTAGTTTAGGGAGTTGTCTGTTATATGTATTTGTCAATCCCCTGATTTCTTGCCGAAGGCAGTTCTGTTCCAACTTGCACTTCAGCCTAGTCGGTGCAGAGTTTCCCTATTAGCATACAACTTAGAGTGTCTTTCCCTGAAGCCCATGGAACTTGTGCAGAGAGAACCATGCCTTCTTTGAATTCTAAATACATACAAAGATGTCCCTCTCTGAGCAACTTACCAGCTATTTGTATTTGAAGACATTCAACTTCTGCCTCATAGAAGTTTGAGGAACCCATCCAGGGTAAGCACTACTGATGATTAGTCTAGCATCTGTATTGAGGATGGTGCAATAGGAGGATTTAACAAGTATTGAACAAGAAATGAGGAAGAAATTGATCCTATCTCATGAACTGTGGACCCAAAGGTATATTTCTGTTTGTATGAGACCTTAAGACTCTGATTACACATAACAATATCACCTGATAATTGGAATTGACTTTGCAACATTGTCCACTCAAGGACAAAGAGAAGGGATACATTCCAGTAACAACTTGAATTCAGCCAGTAGTTTGAAAAGCAAAGATCAGAAGTAGGGCTCGGAGAAATTTGAGACATGCTCATATATCAGAATAATTCTATAACCAAGGTGTCTAGGTTTTGAATTTCTTACCTGCCCTCAGGGATTAACCAATTGTTTTCACTTCAAAGAGAAGGGATTTCCTGAAGATCGAAGATACTCTGCATTTGTTAAAGCAGGAGGGGAAGTGAGTAGAAGAATCAAGGGCAGAAGCTAATTGGCTACTGCCAACCACATGAAGAACCCAGTCTCTTCTGAGGTGTTTCTACAGAGGGAATGGTGCGAGGGAGTGGTGCATACTGATGATTGGTGGTATCCAGTGACTCTGTGGCCAGATGTTCCAATACTTTCATGTATTTGATGCAGTGAATGTGGTCATTCACATTTAAAGAATGTACATTTGTGAATTTGATAGCTGAAAATGGTGATACACTAAAGAGAAAAGGAAAGTGTTTCTTGAACAATACGAACATTATTGTGTCTCAATTGTTGAAGTGCAATACTCACATTTGACTAAACTGGTATGGAGCTACTATCATGAGGGGTTGTGTATGTAGGATGAGCAACAGACTATGATTGAGTTATGTGATGACCTCTTTGGTTTGGAAGGTCTTAAAGTGTTCTAAAGGTGAGTTGAAACAGAGTGGGAGGTACAACATGGTAGGGGAAGAGTGTTAGCTATACAAGTCAAGCACTAAGATCAGACAGTGGTAGATCTACAGAAGAGATGGGATAGTCTGGGGCTTAGAAAATGTTTGATTGACTGGCTATGACCCATCCATGAAGTCTTCAACCCTTTTGTACCACTTTTGGCCGCCATAAGTGTGGCAGGGTATGCTCAGACGTGAGTCCCTTGCTCACTTTGCCACTGGATTCAAGCAAGCTGGGCTGAAGACGGCTGGAATGCCAGAAACCGGTCCTTGGAAGCTTGTTTCCGGTCCAGGGAAGACATGGCTTGGCAGTTCGGGCTGGACTGTCCCCATGAGGCACAGGGTCAGACTGATTTACATATAGCCATGTCTGAACTGGAGTGGCAGAGTGGGCTAAAGAACGGTGATGGATTAAACCCAGATCTTTTGACTGGGTGTGAGTGTGTGATTGATTCAGATGCTCCGTCCATCACCACCCCCTTTTGTACCGCTTTGTGCCGCCATAAGTGTGGCAGGGTATGCTCAGACGTGAGTCCCTTGCTCACTTTGCCACTGGATTCAAGGAAGCTGGGCTGAAGACGGCTGGAATGCCAGAAACCGGTCCTCGGAAGCTTGTTTCCGGTCCAGGGAACACATGGCTTGACAGTTCGGGCTGGACTGTTCCCATGAGGCACAGGGTCAGACTGATTTGCATATAGCCATGTCTGAACTGGGGTGACACAGTGGGCTAAAAAACGGTGATGGATTACACCCAGATCTTTTGACTGGGTGTGAGTGTTTGATTGATTCAGATGCTCCGTCCATCACCACCCCCTTTTGTACCGCTTTTGGCCGCCATAAGTGTGGCAGGGTATGCTCAGACGTGAGTCCCTTGCTCACTTTGCCACTGGATTCAAGCAAGCTGGGCTGAAGACGGCTGGAACGCAAGAAACCGGTCCTCGGAAGCTTGTTTCCGGTCCAGGGAAGACATGGCTTGGCAGTTCGGGCTGGACTGTTCCCATGAGGCACAGGGTCAGACTGATTTGCATATAGCCATGTCTGAACTGGGGTGGCAGAGTGGGCTAAAGAACGGTGATGGATTAAACCCAGATCTTTTGACTGGGTGTGAGTGTGTGATTGATTCAGATGCTCCGTCCATCACCACCCCCTTTTGTACCGCTTTTGGCCGCCATAAGTGTGGCAGGGTATGCTCAGACGTGAATCCCTTGCTCACTTTGCCACTGGATTCAAGCAAGCTGGGCTGAAGACGGCTGGAATGCCAGAAACCGGTCCTCGGAAGCTTGATTCCGGTCCAGGGAAGACATGGCTTGGCAGTTCGGGCTGGACTGTTCCCATGAGGCACAGGGTCAGACTGATTTGCATATAGCCATGTCTGAACTGGGGTGGCAGAGTGGGCTAAAGAACGGTGATGGATTAAACCCAGATCTTTTAACTGGGTGTGAGTGTTTGATTGATTCAGATGCTCCGTCCATCACCACCCCCTTTTGTACCGCTTTTGGCCGCCATAAGTGTGGCAGGGTATGCCCAGACGTGAGTCCCTTGCTCACTTTGCCACTGGATTCAAGCAAGCTGGGCTGAAGACGGCTGGAATGCCAGAAACTGGTCCTCGGAAGCATGTTTCCGGTCCAGGGAAGACATGGCTTGGCAGTTCGGGTTGGACTGTTCCCATGAGGCACAGGGTCAGACTGATTTGAATATAGCCATGTCTGAACTGGGGTGGCAGAGTGGGCTAAAGAACGGTGATGGATTAAACCCAGATCTTTTGACTGGGTGTGAGTGTTTGATTGATTCAGATGCTCCGTCCATCACCACCCCCTTTTGTACCGCTTTTGGCCGCCATAAGTGTGGCAGGGTATGCTCAGACGTGAGTCCCTTGCTCACTTTGCCACTGGATTCAAGCAAGCTGGGCTGAAGACGGCTGGAATGCCAGAAACCGGTCCTTGGAAGCTTGTTTCCGGTCCAGGGAAGACATGGCTTGGCAGTTCGGGCTGGACTGTCCCCATGAGGCTCAGGGTCAGACTGATTGACATATAGCCATGTCTGAACTGGGGTGGCAGAGTGGGCTAAAGAACGGTGATGGATTAAACCCAGATCTTTTGACTGGGTGTGAGTGTGTGATTGATTCAGATGCTCCGTCAATCACCACCCCCTTTTGTACCGCTTTTGGCCGCCATAAGTGTGGCAGGGTATGCTCAGACGTGAGTCCCTTGCTCACTTTGCCACTGGATTCAAGCAAGCTGGGCTGAAGACGGCTGGAATGCCAGAAACTGGTCCTCGGAAGCTTGTTTCCGGTCCAGGGAAGACATGGCTTGGCAGTTCGGGCTGGACTGTTCCCATGAGGCACAGGGTCAGACTGATTTGCATATAGCCATGTCTGAACTGGGGTGGCACAGTGGGCTAAAAAACGGTGATGGATTAAACCCAGATCTTTTGACTGGGTGTGAGTGTTTGATTGATTCAGATGCTCCGTCCATCACCACCCCCTTTTGTACCGCTTTTGGCCGCCATAAGTGTGGCAGGGTATGCTCAGACGTGAGTCCCTTGCTCACTTTGCCACTGGATTCAAGCAAGCTGGGCTGAAGACGGCTGGAACGCCAGAAACCGGTCCTCGGAAGCTTGTTTCCGGTCCAGGGAAGACATGGCTTGGCAGTTCGGGCTGGACTGTTCCCATGAGGCACAGGGTCAGACTGATTTGCATATAGCCATGTCTGAACTGGGGTGGCAGAGTGGGCTAAAGAACGGTGATGGATTATACCCAAATCTTTTGACTGGGTGTGAGTGTGTGATTGATTCAGATGCTCCGTCCATCACCACCCCCTTTTGTACCGCTTTTGGCCGCCATAAGTTTGGCAGGGTATGCTCAGACGTGAATCCCTTGCTCACTTTGCCACTGGATTCAAGCAAGCTGGGCTGAAGACGGCTGCAATGCCAGAAACCGGTCCTCGGAAGCTTGTTTCCGGTCCAGGGAAGACATGGCTTGGCAGTTCGGGCTGGACTGTTCCCATGAGGCACAGGGTCAGACTGATTTGCATATAGCCATGTTTGAACTGGGGTGGCAGAGTGGGCTAAAGAACGGTGATGGATTAAACCTAGATCTTTTGACTGGGTGTGAGTGTTTGATTGATTCAGATGCTCCGTCCATCACCACACCCTTTTGTACCGCTTTTGGCCGCCATAAGTGTGGCAGGGTATGCTCAGACGTGAGTCCCTTGCTCACTTTGCCACTGGATTCAAGCAAGCTGGGCTGAAGACGGCTGGAATGCCAGAAACTGGTCCTCGGAAGCATGTTTCCGGTCCAGGAAAGACATGGCTTGGCAGTTCGCATGAGGCACAGGGTCAGACTGATTTGAATATAGCCACTTTGCCACTGGATTCAAGCAAGCTGGGCTGAAGGCGGCTGGAACGGCAGAAACCGGTCCTCGGAAGCTTGTTTCCGGCATAGGGAAGACATGGCTTGGCAGTTCGGGCTGGACTGTTCCCATGAGGCACAGGGTCAGACTGATTTGCATATAGCCATGTCTGAACTGGGGTGGCAGAGTGGGCTAAAGAACGGTGATGGATTAAACCCAGATCTTTTGACTGGGTGTGAGTGTGTGATTGATTCAGATGCTCCGTCAATCACCACCCCCTTTTGTACCGCTTTTGGCCGCCATAAGTGTGGCAGGGTATGCTCAGACGTGAGTCCCTTGCTCACTTTGCCACTGGATTCAAGCAAGCTGGGCTGAAGACGGCTGGAATGCCAGAAACTGGTCCTCGGAAGCTTGTTTCCGGTCCAGGGAAGACATGGCTTGGCAGTTCGGGCTGGACTGTTCCCATGAGGCACAGGGTCAGACTGATTTGCATATAGCCATGTCTGAACTGGGGTGGCACAGTGGGCTAAAAAACGGTGATGGATTAAACCCAGATCTTTTGACTGGGTGTGAGTGTTTGATTGATTCAGATGCTCCGTCCATCACCACCCCCTTTTGTACCGCTTTTGGCCGCCATAAGTGTGGCAGGGTATGCTCAGACGTGAGTCCCTTGCTCACTTTGCCACTGGATTCAAGCAAGCTGGGCTGAAGATGGCTGGAACGCCAGAAACCGGTCCTCGGAAGCTTGTTTCCGGTCCAGGGAAGACATGGCTTGGCAGTTCGGGCTGGACTGTTCCCATGAGGCACAGGGTCAGACTGATTTGCATATAGCCATGTCTGAACTGGGGTGGCAGAGTGGGCTAAAGAACGGTGATGGATTATACCCAAATCTTTTGACTGGGTGTGAGTGTGTGATTGATTCAGATGCTCCGTCCATCACCACCCCCTTTTGTACCGCTTTTGGCCGCCATAAGTGTGGCAGGGTATGCTCAGACGTGAATCCCTTGCTCACTTTGCCACTGGATTCAAGCAAGCTGGGCTGAAGACGGCTGCAATGCCAGAAACCGGTCCTCGGAAGCTTGTTTCCGGTCCAGGGAAGACATGGCTTGGCAGTTCGGGCTGGACTGTTCCCATGAGGCACAGGGTCAGACTGATTTGCATATAGCCATGTCTGAACTGGGGTGGCAGAGTGGGCTAAAGAACGGTGATGGATTAAACCCAGATCTTTTGACTGGGTGTGAGTGTGTGATTGATTCAGATGCTCCGTCCATCACCACCCCCTTTTGTACCGCTTTTGGCCGCCATAAGTGTGGCAGGGTATGCTCAGACGTGAATCCCTTGCTCACTTTGCCACTGGATTCAAGCAAGCTGGGCTGAAGACGGCTGGAATGCCAGAAACCGGTCCTCGGAAGCTTGTTTCCGGTCCAGGGAAGACATGGCTTGGCAGTTCGGGCTGGACTGTTCCCATGAGGCACAGGGTCAGACTGATTTGCATATAGCCATGTCTGAACTGGGGTGGCAGAGTGGGCTAAAGAACGGTGATGGATTAAACCCAGATCTTTTAACTGGGTGTGAGTGTTTGATTGATTCAGATGCTCCGTCCATCACCACCCCCTTTTGTACCGCTTTTGGCCGCCATAAGTGTGGCAGGGTATGCCCAGACGTGAGTCCCTTGCTCACTTTGCCACTGGATTCAAGCAAGCTGGGCTGAAGACGGCTGGAATGCCAGAAACTGGTCCTCGGAAGCATGTTTCCGGTCCAGGGAAGACATGGCTTGGCAGTTCGGGTTGGACTGTTCCCATGAGGCACAGGGTCAGACTGATTTGAATATAGCCATGTCTGAACTGGGGTGGCAGAGTGGGCTAAAGAACGGTGATGGATTAAACCCAGATCTTTTGACTGGGTGTGAGTGTTTGATTGATTCAGATGCTCCGTCCATCACCACCCCCTTTTGTACCGCTTTTGGCCGCCATAAGTGTGGCAGGGTATGCTCAGACGTGAGTCCCTTGCTCACTTTGCCACTGGATTCAAGCAAGCTGGGCTGAAGACGGCTGGAATGCCAGAAACCGGTCCTTGGAAGCTTGTTTCCGGTCCAGGGAAGACATGGCTTGGCAGTTCGGGCTGGACTGTCCCCATGAGGCACAGGGTCAGACTGATTTACATATAGCCATGTCTGAACTGGGGTGGCAGAGTGGGCTAAAGAACGGTGATGGATTAAACCCAGATCTTTTGACTGGGTGTGAGTGTGTGATTGATTCAGATGCTCCGTCAATCACCACCCCCTTTTGTACCGCTTTTGGCCGCCATAAGTGTGGCAGGGTATGCTCAGACGTGAGTCCCTTGCTCACTTTGCCACTGGATTCAAGCAAGCTGGGCTGAAGACGGCTGGAATGCCAGAAACTGGTCCTCGGAAGCTTGTTTCCGGTCCAGGGAAGACATGGCTTGGCAGTTCGGGCTGGACTGTTCCCATGAGGCACAGGGTCAGACTGATTTGCATATAGCCATGTCTGAACTGGGGTGGCACAGTGGGCTAAAAAACGGTGATGGATTAAACCCAGATCTTTTGACTGGGTGTGAGTGTTTGATTGATTCAGATGCTCCGTCCATCACCACCCCCTTTTGTACCGCTTTTGGCCGCCATAAGTGTGGCAGGGTATGCTCAGACGTGAGTCCCTTGCTCACTTTGCCACTGGATTCAAGCAAGCTGGGCTGAAGACGGCTGGAACGCCAGAAACCGGTCCTCGGAAGCTTGTTTCCGGTCCAGGGAAGACATGGCTTGGCAGTTCGGGCTGGACTGTTCCCATGAGGCACAGGGTCAGACTGATTTGCATATAGCCATGTCTGAACTGGGGTGGCAGAGTGGGCTAAAGAACGGTGATGGATTATACCCAAATCTTTTGACTGGGTGTGAGTGTGTGATTGATTCAGATGCTCCGTCCATCACCACCCCCTTTTGTACCGCTTTTGGCCGCCATAAGTTTGGCAGGGTATGCTCAGACGTGAATCCCTTGCTCACTTTGCCACTGGATTCAAGCAAGCTGGGCTGAAGACGGCTGCAATGCCAGAAACCGGTCCTCGGAAGCTTGTTTCCGGTCCAGGGAAGACATGGCTTGGCAGTTCGGGCTGGACTGTTCCCATGAGGCACAGGGTCAGACTGATTTGCATATAGCCATGTTTGAACTGGGGTGGCAGAGTGGGCTAAAGAACGGTGATGGATTAAACCTAGATCTTTTGACTGGGTGTGAGTGTTTGATTGATTCAGATGCTCCGTCCATCACCACACCCTTTTGTACCGCTTTTGGCCGCCATAAGTGTGGCAGGGTATGCTCAGACGTGAGTCCCTTGCTCACTTTGCCACTGGATTCAAGCAAGCTGGGCTGAAGACGGCTGGAATGCCAGAAACTGGTCCTCGGAAGCATGTTTCCGGTCCAGGAAAGACATGGCTTGGCAGTTCGCATGAGGCACAGGGTCAGACTGATTTGAATATAGCCACTTTGCCACTGGATTCAAGCAAGCTGGGCTGAAGGCGGCTGGAACGGCAGAAACCGGTCCTCGGAAGCTTGTTTCCGGCATAGGGAAGACATGGCTTGGCAGTTCGGGCTGGACTGTCCCCATGAGGCACAGGGTCAGACTGATTTACATATAGCCATGTCTGAACTGGAGTGGCAGAGTGGGCTAAAGAACGGTGATGGATTAAACCCAGATCTTTTGACTGGGTGTGAGTGTGTGATTGATTCAGATGCTCCGTCCATCACCACCCCCTTTTGTACCGCTTTGTGCCGCCATAAGTGTGGCAGGGTATGCTCAGACGTGAGTCCCTTGCTCACTTTGCCACTGGATTCAAGGAAGCTGGGCTGAAGACGGCTGGAATGCCAGAAACCGGTCCTCGGAAGCTTGTTTCCGGTCCAGGGAACACATGGCTTGACAGTTCGGGCTGGACTGTTCCCATGAGGCACAGGGTCAGACTGATTTGCATATAGCCATGTCTGAACTGGGGTGACACAGTGGGCTAAAAAACGGTGATGGATTACACCCAGATCTTTTGACTGGGTGTGAGTGTTTGATTGATTCAGATGCTCCGTCCATCACCACCCCCTTTTGTACCGCTTTTGGCCGCCATAAGTGTGGCAGGGTATGCTCAGACGTGAGTCCCTTGCTCACTTTGCCACTGGATTCAAGCAAGCTGGGCTGAAGACGGCTGGAACGCAAGAAACCGGTCCTCGGAAGCTTGTTTCCGGTCCAGGGAAGACATGGCTTGGCAGTTCGGGCTGGACTGTTCCCATGAGGCACAGGGTCAGACTGATTTGCATATAGCCATGTCTGAACTGGGGTGGCAGAGTGGGCTAAAGAACGGTGATGGATTAAACCCAGATCTTTTGACTGGGTGTGAGTGTGTGATTGATTCAGATGCTCCGTCCATCACCACCCCCTTTTGTACCGCTTTTGGCCGCCATAAGTGTGGCAGGGTATGCTCAGACGTGAATCCCTTGCTCACTTTGCCACTGGATTCAAGCAAGCTGGGCTGAAGACGGCTGGAATGCCAGAAACCGGTCCTCGGAAGCTTGTTTCCGGTCCAGGGAAGACATGGCTTGGCAGTTCGGGCTGGACTGTTCCCATGAGGCACAGGGTCAGACTGATTTGCATATAGCCATGTCTGAACTGGGGTGGCAGAGTGGGCTAAAGAACGGTGATGGATTAAACCCAGATCTTTTAACTGGGTGTGAGTGTTTGATTGATTCAGATGCTCCGTCCATCACCACCCCCTTTTGTACCGCTTTTGGCCGCCATAAGTGTGGCAGGGTATGCCCAGACGTGAGTCCCTTGCTCACTTTGCCACTGGATTCAAGCAAGCTGGGCTGAAGACGGCTGGAATGCCAGAAACTGGTCCTCGGAAGCATGTTTCCGGTCCAGGGAAGACATGGCTTGGCAGTTCGGGTTGGACTGTTCCCATGAGGCACAGGGTCAGACTGATTTGAATATAGCCATGTCTGAACTGGGGTGGCAGAGTGGGCTAAAGAACGGTGATGGATTAAACCCAGATCTTTTGACTGGGTGTGAGTGTTTGATTGATTCAGATGCTCCGTCCATCACCACCCCCTTTTGTACCGCTTTTGGCCGCCATAAGTGTGGCAGGGTATGCTCAGACGTGAGTCCCTTGCTCACTTTGCCACTGGATTCAAGCAAGCTGGGCTGAAGACGGCTGGAATGCCAGAAACCGGTCCTTGGAAGCTTGTTTCCGGTCCAGGGAAGACATGGCTTGGCAGTTCGGGCTGGACTGTCCCCATGAGGCACAGGGTCAGACTGATTTACATATAGCCATGTCTGAACTGGGGTGGCAGAGTGGGCTAAAGAACGGTGATGGATTAAACCCAGATCTTTTGACTGGGTGTGAGTGTGTGATTGATTCAGATGCTCCGTCAATCACCACCCCCTTTTGTACCGCTTTTGGCCGCCATAAGTGTGGCAGGGTATGCTCAGACGTGAGTCCCTTGCTCACTTTGCCACTGGATTCAAGCAAGCTGGGCTGAAGACGGCTGGAATGCCAGAAACTGGTCCTCGGAAGCTTGTTTCCGGTCCAGGGAAGACATGGCTTGGCAGTTCGGGCTGGACTGTTCCCATGAGGCACAGGGTCAGACTGATTTGCATATAGCCATGTCTGAACTGGGGTGGCACAGTGGGCTAAAAAACGGTGATGGATTAAACCCAGATCTTTTGACTGGGTGTGAGTGTTTGATTGATTCAGATGCTCCGTCCATCACCACCCCCTTTTGTACCGCTTTTGGCCGCCATAAGTGTGGCAGGGTATGCTCAGACGTGAGTCCCTTGCTCACTTTGCCACTGGATTCAAGCAAGCTGGGCTGAAGACGGCTGGAACGCCAGAAACCGGTCCTCGGAAGCTTGTTTCCGGTCCAGGGAAGACATGGCTTGGCAGTTCGGGCTGGACTGTTCCCATGAGGCACAGGGTCAGACTGATTTGCATATAGCCATGTCTGAACTGGGGTGGCAGAGTGGGCTAAAGAACGGTGATGGATTATACCCAAATCTTTTGACTGGGTGTGAGTGTGTGATTGATTCAGATGCTCCGTCCATCACCACCCCCTTTTGTACCGCTTTTGGCCGCCATAAGTTTGGCAGGGTATGCTCAGACGTGAATCCCTTGCTCACTTTGCCACTGGATTCAAGCAAGCTGGGCTGAAGACGGCTGCAATGCCAGAAACCGGTCCTCGGAAGCTTGTTTCCGGTCCAGGGAAGACATGGCTTGGCAGTTCGGGCTGGACTGTTCCCATGAGGCACAGGGTCAGACTGATTTGCATATAGCCATGTTTGAACTGGGGTGGCAGAGTGGGCTAAAGAACGGTGATGGATTAAACCTAGATCTTTTCACTGGGTGTGAGTGTTTGATTGATTCAGATGCTCCGTCCATCACCACACCCTTTTGTACCGCTTTTGGCCGCCATAAGTGTGGCAGGGTATGCTCAGACGTGAGTCCCTTGCTCACTTTGCCACTGGATTCAAGCAAGCTGGGCTGAAGACGGCTGGAATGCCAGAAACTGGTCCTCGGAAGCATGTTTCCGGTCCAGGAAAGACATGGCTTGGCAGTTCGCATGAGGCACAGGGTCAGACTGATTTGAATATAGCCACTTTGCCACTGGATTCAAGCAAGCTGGGCTGAAGGCGGCTGGAACGGCAGAAACCGGTCCTCGGAAGCTTGTTTCCGGCATAGGGAAGACATGGCTTGGCAGTTCGGGCTGGACTGTTCCCATGAGGCACAGGGTCAGACTGATTTGCATATAGCCATGTCTGAACTGGGGTGGCAGAGTGGGCTAAAGAACGGTGATGGATTAAACCCAGATCTTTTGACTGGGTGTGAGTGTGTGATTGATTCAGATGCTCCGTCAATCACCACCCCCTTTTGTACCGCTTTTGGCCGCCATAAGTGTGGCAGGGTATGCTCAGACGTGAGTCCCTTGCTCACTTTGCCACTGGATTCAAGCAAGCTGGGCTGAAGACGGCTGGAATGCCAGAAACTGGTCCTCGGAAGCTTGTTTCCGGTCCAGGGAAGACATGGCTTGGCAGTTCGGGCTGGACTGTTCCCATGAGGCACAGGGTCAGACTGATTTGCATATAGCCATGTCTGAACTGGGGTGGCACAGTGGGCTAAAAAACGGTGATGGATTAAACCCAGATCTTTTGACTGGGTGTGAGTGTTTGATTGATTCAGATGCTCCGTCCATCACCACCCCCTTTTGTACCGCTTTTGGCCGCCATAAGTGTGGCAGGGTATGCTCAGACGTGAGTCCCTTGCTCACTTTGCCACTGGATTCAAGCAAGCTGGGCTGAAGATGGCTGGAACGCCAGAAACCGGTCCTCGGAAGCTTGTTTCCGGTCCAGGGAAGACATGGCTTGGCAGTTCGGGCTGGACTGTTCCCATGAGGCACAGGGTCAGACTGATTTGCATATAGCCATGTCTGAACTGGGGTGGCAGAGTGGGCTAAAGAACGGTGATGGATTATACCCAAATCTTTTGACTGGGTGTGAGTGTGTGATTGATTCAGATGCTCCGTCCATCACCACCCCCTTTTGTACCGCTTTTGGCCGCCATAAGTGTGGCAGGGTATGCTCAGACGTGAATCCCTTGCTCACTTTGCCACTGGATTCAAGCAAGCTGGGCTGAAGACGGCTGCAATGCCAGAAACCGGTCCTCGGAAGCTTGTTTCCGGTCCAGGGAAGACATGGCTTGGCAGTTCGGGCTGGACTGTTCCCATGAGGCACAGGGTCAGACTGATTTGCATATAGCCATGTCTGAACTGGGGTGGCAGAGTGGGCTAAAGAACGGTGATGGATTAAACCTAGATCTTTTGACTGGGTGTGAGTGTTTGATTGATTCAGATGCTCCGTCCATCACCACACCCTTTTGTACCGCTTTTGGCCGCCATAAGTGTGGCAGGGTATGCTCAGACGTGAGTCCCTTGCTCACTTTGCCACTGGATTCAACCAAGCTGGGCTGAAGACGGCTGGAATGCCAGAAACTGGTCCTCGGAAGCATGTTTCCGGTCCAGGAAAGACATGGCTTGGCAGTTCGCATGAGGCACAGGGTCAGACTGATTTGAATATAGCCACTTTGCCACTGGATTCAAGCAAGCTGGGCTGAAGGCGGCTGGAACGGCAGAAACCGGTCCTCGGAAGCTTGTTTCCGGCATAGGGAAGACATGGCTTGGCAGTTCGGGCTGGACTGTTCCCATGAGGCACAGGGTCAGACTGATTTGCATATAGCCATGTCTGAACTGGGGTGGCACAGTGGGCTAAAAAACGGTGATGGATTAAACCCAGATCTTTTGACTGGGTGTGAGTGTTTGATTGATTCAGATGCTCCGTCCATCACCACCCCCTTTTGTACCGCTTTTGGCCGCCATAAGTGTGGCAGGGTATGCTCAGACGTGAGTCCCTTGCTCACTTTGCCACTGGATTCAAGCAAGCTGGGCTGAAGACGGCTGGAACGCCAGAAACCGGTCCTCGGAAGCTTGTTTCCGGTCCAGGGATGACATGGCTTGGCAGTTCGGGCTGGACTGTTCCCATGAGGCACAGGGTCAGACTGATTTGCATATAGCCATGTCTGAACTGGGGTGGCAGAGTGGGCTAAAGAACGGTGATGGATTAAACCCAGATCTTTTGACTGGGTGTGAGTGTGTGATTGATTCAGATGCTCCGTCCATCACCACCCCCTTTTGTACCGCTTTTGGCCGCCATAAGTGTGGCAGGGTATGCTCAGACGTGAATCCCTTGCTCACTTTGCCACTGGATTCAAGCAAGCTGGGCTGAAGACGGCTGGAATGCCAGAAACCGGTCCTCGGAAGCTTGTTTCCGGTCCAGGGAAGACATGGCTTGGCAGTTCGGGCTGGACTGTTCCCATGAGGCACAGGGTCAGACTGATTTGCATATAGCCATGTCTGAACTGGGGTGGCAGAGTGGGCTAAAGAACGGTGATGGATTAAACCCAGATCTTTTGACTGGGTGTGAGTGTGTGATTGATTCAGATGCTCCGTCCATCACCACCCCCTTTTGTACCGCTTTTGGCCGCCATAAGTGTGGCAGGGTATGCTCAGACGTGAGTCCCTTGCTCACTTTGCCACTGGATTCAAGCAAGCTGGGCTGAAGACCCGCCATAAGTGTGGCAGGGTATGCTCAGACGTGAGTCCCTTGCTCACTTTGCCACTGGATTCAAGCAAGCTGGGCTGAAGACGGCTGGAATGCCAGAAACTGGTCCTCGGAAGCATGTTTCCGGTCCAGGGAAGACATGGCTTGGCAGTTCGGGTTGGACTGTTCCCATGAGGCACAGGGTCAGACTGATTTGAATATAGCCATGTCTGAACTGGGGTGGCAGAGTGGGCTTAAGAACGGTGATGGATTAAACCCAGATCTTTTGACTGGGTGTGAGTGTTTGATTGATTCAGATGCTCCGTCCATCACCACCCCCTTTTGTACCGCTTTTGGCCGCCATAAGTGTGGCAGGGTACGCTCAGACGTGAGTCCCTTGCTCACTTTGCCACTGGATTCAAGCAAGCTGGGCTGAAGGCGGCTGGAACGCCAGAAACCGGTCCTCGGAAGCTTGTTTCCGTCTTAGGGAAGACATGGCTTGGCAGTTCGGGCTGGACTGTTCCCATGAGGCACAGGGTCAGACTGATTTGCATATAGCCATGTCTGAACTGGGGTGGCAGAGTGGGCTAAAGAACGGTGATGGATTAAACCCAGATCTTTTGACTGGGTGTGAGTGTGTGATTGATTCAGATGCTCCGTCCATCACCACCCCCTTTTGTACCGCTTTTGGCCGCCATAAGTGAGGCAGGGTATGCTCAGACGTGAGTCCCTTGCTCACTTTGCCACTGGATTCAAGCAAGCCGGGCTGAAGACGGCTGGAATGCCAGAAACCGGTCCTCGGAAGCTTGTTTCCGGTCCAGGGAAGACATGGCTTGGCAGTTCGGGCTGGACTGTTCGCATGAGGCACAGGGTCAGACTGATTTGCATATAGCCATGTCTGAACTGGGGTGGCAGAGTGGGCTAAAGAACGGTGATGGATTAAACCCAGATCTTTTGACTGGGTGTGAGTGTTTGATTGATTCAGATGCTCCGTCCATCACCACCCCCTTTTGTACCGCTTTTGGCCGCCATAAGTGTGGCAGGGTATGCTCAGACGTGAGTCCCTTGCTCACTTTGCCACTGGATTCAAGCAAGCTGGGCTGAAGACGGCTGGAATGCCAGAAACCGGTCCTCGGAAGCTTGTTTCCGGTCCAGGGAAGACATGGCTTGGCAGTTCGGGCTGGACTGTTCCCATGAGGCACAGGGTCAGACTGATTTGCATATAGCCATGTCTGAACTGGGGTGGCACAGTGGGCTAAAAAACGGTGATGGATTAAACCCAGATCTTTTGACTGGGTGTGAGTGTTTGATTGATTCCGATGCTCCGTCCATCACCACCCCGTTTTGTACCGCTTTTGGCCGCCATAAGTGTGGCAGGGTATGCTCAGACGTGAGTCCCTTGCTCACTTTGCCACTGGATTCAAGCAAGCTGGGCTGAAGACGGCTGGAACGCCAGAAACAGGTCCTCGGAAGCTTGTTTCCGGTCCAGGGAAGACATGGCTTGGCAGTTCGGGCTGGACTGTCCCCATGAGGCACAGGGTCAGACTGATTTGCATATAGCCATGTCTGAACTGGGGTGGCAGAGTGGGCTAAAGAACGGTGATGGATTAAACCCAGATCTTTTGACTGGGTGTGAGTGTGTGATTGATTCAGATGCTCCGTCCATCACCACCCCCTTTTGTACCGCTTTTGGCCGCCATAAGTGTGGCAGGGTATGCTCAGACGTGAATCCCTTGCTCACTTTGCCACTGGATTCAAGCAAGCTGGGCTGAAGACGGCTGGAATGCCAGAAACCGGTCCTCGGAAGCTTGTTTCCGGTCCAGGGAAGACATGGCTTGGCAGTTCGGGCTGGACTGTTCCCATGAGGCACAGGGTCAGACTGATTTGCATATAGCCATGTCTGAACTGGGGTGGCAGAGTGGGCTAAAGAACGGTGATGGGTTAAACCCAGATCTTTTGACTGGGTGTGAGTGTTTGATTGATTCAGATGCTCCGTCCATCACCACCCCCTTTTGTACCGCTTTTGGCCGCCATAAGTGTGGCAGGGTATGCTGAGACGTGAGTCCCTTGCTCACTTTGCCACTGGATTCAAGCAAGCTGGGCTGAAGACGGCTGGAATGCCAGAAACTGGTCCTCGGAAGCATGTTTCCGGTCCAGGAAAGACATGGCTTGGCAGTTCGGGTTGGACTGTTCCCATGAGGCACAGGGTCAGACTGATTTGAATATAGCCATGTCTGAACTGGGGTGGCAGAGTGGGCTAAAGAACGGTGATGGATTAAACCCAGATCTTTTGACTGGGTGTGAGTGTTTGATTGATTCAGATGCTCCGTCCATCACCACCCCCTTTTGTACCGCTTTTGGCCGCCATAAGTGTGGCAGGGTACGCTCAGACGTGAGTCCCTTGCTCACTTTGCCACTGGATTCAAGCAAGCTGGGCTGAAGGCGGCTGGAACGGCAGAAACCGGTCCTCGGAAGCTTGTTTCCGGCCTAGGGAAGACATGGCTTGGCAGTTCGGGCTGGACTGTTCCCATGAGGCACAGGGTCAGACTGATTTGCATATAGCCATGTCTGAACTGGGGTGGCACATTGGGCTAAAAAACGGTGATGGATTAAACCCAGATCTTTTGACTGGGTGTGAGTGTTTGATTGATTCAGATGCTCCGTCCATCACCACCCCCTTTTGTACCGCTTTTGGCCGCCATAAGTGTGGCAGGGTATGCTCAGACGTGAGTCCCTTGCTCACTTTGCCACTGGATTCAAGCAAGCTGGGCTGAAGACGGCTGGAACGCCAGAAACCGGTCCTCGGAAGCTTGTTTCCGGTCCAGGGAAGACATGGCTTGGCAGTTCGGGCTGGACTGTTCCCATGAGGCACAGGGTCAGACTGATTTGCATATAGCCATGTCTGAACTGGGGTGGCAGAGTGGGCTAAAGAACGGTGATGGATTAAACCCAGATCTTTTGACTGGGTGTGAGTGTGTGATTGATTCAGATGCTCCGTCCATCACCACCCCCTTTTGTACCGCTTTTGGCCGCCATAAGTGTGGCAGGGTATGCTCAGACGTGAATCCCTTGCTCACTTTGCCACTGGATTCAAGCAAGCTGGGCTGAAGACGGCTGGAATGCCAGAAACCGGTCCTCGGAAGCTTGTTTCCGGTCCAGGGAAGACATGGCTTGGCAGTTCGGGCTGGACTGTTCCCATGAGGCACAGGGTCAGACTGATTTGCATATAGCCATGTCTGAACTGGGGTGGCAGAGTGGGCTAAAGAACGGTGATGGATTAAACCCAGATCTTTTGACTGGGTGTGAGTGTTTGATTGATTCAGATGCTCCGTCCATCACCACCCCCTTTTGTACCGCTTTTGGCCGCCATAAGTGTGGCAGGGTATGCTCAGACGTGAGTCCCTTGCTCACTTTGCCACTGGATTCTAGCAAGCTGGGCTGAAGACGGCTGGAATGCCAGAAACTGGTCCTCGGAAGCATGTTTCCGGTCCAGGGAAGACATGGCTTGGCAGTTCGGGTTGGACTGTTCCCATGAGGCACAGGGTCAGACTGATTTGAATATAGCCATGTCTGAACTGGGGTGGCAGAGTGGGCTAAAGAACGGTGATGGATTAAACCCAGATCTTTTGACTGGGTGTGAGTGTTTGATTGATTCAGATGCTCCGTCCATCACCACCCCCTTTTGTACCGCTTTTGGCCGCCATAAGTGTGGCAGGGTACGCTCAGACGTGAGTCCCTTGCTCACTTTGCCACTGGATTAAAGCAAGCTGGGCTGAAGGCGGCTGGAACGCCAGAAACCGGTCCTCGGAAGCTTGTTTCCGGCCTAGGGAAGACATGGCTTGGCAGTTCGGGCTGGACTGTTCCCATGAGGCACAGGGTCAGACTGATTTGCATATAGCCATGTCTGAACTGGGGTGGCAGAGTGGGCTAAAGAACGGTGATGGATTAAACCCAGATCTTTTGACTGGGTGTGAGTGTGTGATTGATTCAGATGCTCCGTCCATCACCACCCCCTTTTGTACCGCTTTTGGCCGCCATAAGTGAGGCAGGGTATGCTCAGACGTGAGTCCCTTGCTCACTTTGCCACTGGATTCAAGCAAGCCGGGCTGAAGACGGCTGGAATGCCAGAAACCGGTCCTCGGAAGCTTGTTTCCGGTCCAGGGAAGACATGGCTTGGCAGTTCGGGCTGGACTGTTCCCATGAGGCACAGGGTCAGACTGATTTGCATATAGCCATGTCTGAACTGGGGTGGCAGAGTGGGCTAAAGAACGGTGATGGATTAAACCCCGATCTTTTGACTGGGTGTGAGTGTTTGATTGATTCAGATGCTCCGTCCATCACCCCCCCCTTTTGTACCGCTTTTGGCCGCCATAAGTGTGGCAGGGTATGCTCAGACGTGAGCCCCTTGCTCACTTTGCCACAGGGCTGAAGACGGCTGGAATGCCAGAAACCGGTCCTCGGAAGCTTGTTTCCGGTCCAGGGAAGACATGGCGTGGCAGTTCGGGCTGGACTGTTCCCATGAGGCACAGGGTCAGACTGATTTGCATATAGCCATGTCTGAACTGGGGTGGCAGAGTGGGCTAAAGAACGGTGATGGATTAAACCCAGATCTTTTGACTGGGTGTGAGTGTGTGATTGATTCAGATGCTCCGCCGCCATAAGTGTGGCAGGGTATGCTCAGACGTGAGTCCCTTGCTCACTTTGCCACTGGATTCAAGCAAGCCGGGCTGAAGACAGCTGGAATGCCAGAAACCGGTCCTCGGAATCTTGTTTCCGGTCCAGGGAAGACATGGCTTGGCAGTTCGGGCTGGACTGTTCCCATGAGGCACAGGGTCAGACTGATTTGCATATAGCCATGTCTGAACTGGGGTGGCAGAGTGGGCTAAAGAACGGTGATGGATTAAACCCAGATCTTTTGACTGGGTGTGAGGGTTTGATTGATTCAGATGCTCCGTCCATCACCACCCCCTTTTGTACCGCTTTTGGCCGCCATAAGTGTGGCAGGGTATGCTCAGACGTGAGTCCCTTGCTCACTTTGCCACTGGATTCAAGCAAGCTGGGCTGAAGACGGCTGGAATGCCAGAAACCGGTCCTTGGAAGCTTGTTTCCGGTCCAGGGAAGACATGGCTTGGCAGTTCGGGCTGGACTGTCCCCATGAGGCACAGGGTCAGACTGATTTACATATAGCCATGTCTGAACTGGGGTGGCAGAGTGGGCTAAAGAACGGTGATGGATTAAACCCAGATCTTTTGACTGGGTGTGAGTGTGTGATTGATTCAGATGCTCCGTCAATCACCACCCCCTTTTGTACCGCTTTTGGCCGCCATAAGTGTGGCAGGGTATGCTCAGACGTGAGTCCCTTGCTCACTTTGCCACTGGATTCAAGCAAGCTGGGCTGAAGACGGCTGGAATGCCAGAAACTGGTCCTCGGAAGCTTGTTTCCGGTCCAGGGAAGACATGGCTTGGCAGTTCGGGCTGGACTGTTCCCATGAGGCACAGGGTCAGACTGATTTGCATATAGCCATGTCTGAACTGGGGTGGCACAGTGGGCTAAAAAACGGTGATGGATTAAACCCAGATCTTTTGACTGGGTGTGAGTGTTTGATTGATTCAGATGCTCCGTCCATCACCACCCCCTTTTGTACCGCTTTTGGCCGCCATAAGTGTGGCAGGGTATGCTCAGACGTGAGTCCCTTGCTCACTTTGCCACTGGATTCAAGCAAGCTGGGCTGAAGACGGCTGGAACGCCAGAAACCGGTCCTCGGAAGCTTGTTTCCGGTCCAGGGAAGACATGGCTTGGCAGTTCGGGCTGGACTGTTCCCATGAGGCACAGGGTCAGACTGATTTGCATATAGCCATGTCTGAACTGGGGTGGCAGAGTGGGCTAAAGAACGGTGATGGATTATACCCAAATCTTTTGACTGGGTGTGAGTGTGTGATTGATTCAGATGCTCCGTCCATCACCACCCCCTTTTGTACCGCTTTTGGCCGCCATAAGTTTGGCAGGGTATGCTCAGACGTGAATCCCTTGCTCACTTTGCCACTGGATTCAAGCAAGCTGGGCTGAAGACGGCTGCAATGCCAGAAACCGGTCCTCGGAAGCTTGTTTCCGGTCCAGGGAAGACATGGCTTGGCAGTTCGGGCTGGACTGTTCCCATGAGGCACAGGGTCAGACTGATTTGCATATAGCCATGTTTGAACTGGGGTGGCAGAGTGGGCTAAAGAACGGTGATGGATTAAACCTAGATCTTTTGACTGGGTGTGAGTGTTTGATTGATTCAGATGCTCCGTCCATCACCACACCCTTTTGTACCGCTTTTGGCCGCCATAAGTGTGGCAGGGTATGCTCAGACGTGAGTCCCTTGCTCACTTTGCCACTGGATTCAAGCAAGCTGGGCTGAAGACGGCTGGAATGCCAGAAACTGGTCCTCGGAAGCATGTTTCCGGTCCAGGAAAGACATGGCTTGGCAGTTCGCATGAGGCACAGGGTCAGACTGATTTGAATATAGCCACTTTGCCACTGGATTCAAGCAAGCTGGGCTGAAGGCGGCTGGAACGGCAGAAACCGGTCCTCGGAAGCTTGTTTCCGGCATAGGGAAGACATGGCTTGGCAGTTCGGGCTGGACTGTCCCCATGAGGCACAGGGTCAGACTGATTTACATATAGCCATGTCTGAACTGGAGTGGCAGAGTGGGCTAAAGAACGGTGATGGATTAAACCCAGATCTTTTGACTGGGTGTGAGTGTGTGATTGATTCAGATGCTCCGTCCATCACCACCCCCTTTTGTACCGCTTTGTGCCGCCATAAGTGTGGCAGGGTATGCTCAGACGTGAGTCCCTTGCTCACTTTGCCACTGGATTCAAGGAAGCTGGGCTGAAGACGGCTGGAATGCCAGAAACCGGTCCTCGGAAGCTTGTTTCCGGTCCAGGGAACACATGGCTTGACAGTTCGGGCTGGACTGTTCCCATGAGGCACAGGGTCAGACTGATTTGCATATAGCCATGTCTGAACTGGGGTGACACAGTGGGCTAAAAAACGGTGATGGATTACACCCAGATCTTTTGACTGGGTGTGAGTGTTTGATTGATTCAGATGCTCCGTCCATCACCACCCCCTTTTGTACCGCTTTTGGCCGCCATAAGTGTGGCAGGGTATGCTCAGACGTGAGTCCCTTGCTCACTTTGCCACTGGATTCAAGCAAGCTGGGCTGAAGACGGCTGGAACGCAAGAAACCGGTCCTCGGAAGCTTGTTTCCGGTCCAGGGAAGACATGGCTTGGCAGTTCGGGCTGGACTGTTCCCATGAGGCACATGGTCAGACTGATTTGCATATAGCCATGTCTGAACTGGGGTGGCAGAGTGGGCTAAAGAACGGTGATGGATTAAACCCAGATCTTTTGACTGGGTGTGAGTGTGTGATTGATTCAGATGCTCCGTCCATCACCACCCCCTTTTGTACCGCTTTTGGCCGCCATAAGTGTGGCAGGGTATGCTCAGACGTGAATCCCTTGCTCACTTTGCCACTGGATTCAAGCAAGCTGGGCTGAAGACGGCTGGAATGCCAGAAACCGGTCCTCGGAAGCTTGTTTCCGGTCCAGGGAAGACATGGCTTGGCAGTTCGGGCTGGACTGTTCCCATGAGGCACAGGGTCAGACTGATTTGCATATAGCCATGTCTGAACTGGGGTGGCAGAGTGGGCTAAAGAACGGTGATGGATTAAACCCAGATCTTTTAACTGGGTGTGAGTGTTTGATTGATTCAGATGCTCCGTCCATCACCACCCCCTTTTGTACCGCTTTTGGCCGCCATAAGTGTGGCAGGGTATGCCCAGACGTGAGTCCCTTGCTCACTTTGCCACTGGATTCAAGCAAGCTGGGCTGAAGACGGCTGGAATGCCAGAAACTGGTCCTCGGAAGCATGTTTCCGGTCCAGGGAAGACATGGCTTGGCAGTTCGGGTTGGACTGTTCCCATGAGGCACAGGGTCAGACTGATTTGAATATAGCCATGTCTGAACTGGGGTGGCAGAGTGGGCTAAAGAACGGTGATGGATTAAACCCAGATCTTTTGACTGGGTGTGAGTGTTTGATTGATTCAGATGCTCCGTCCATCACCACCCCCTTTTGTACCGCTTTTGGCCGCCATAAGTGTGGCAGGGTATGCTCAGACGTGAGTCCCTTGCTCACTTTGCCACTGGATTCAAGCAAGCTGGGCTGAAGACGGCTGGAATGCCAGAAACCGGTCCTTGGAAGCTTGTTTCCGGTCCAGGGAAGACATGGCTTGGCAGTTCGGGCTGGACTGTCCCCATGAGGCACAGGGTCAGACTGATTTACATATAGCCATGTCTGAACTGGGGTGGCAGAGTGGGCTAAAGAACGGTGATGGATTAAACCCAGATCTTTTGACTGGGTGTGAGTGTGTGATTGATTCAGATGCTCCGTCAATCACCACCCCCTTTTGTACCGCTTTTGGCCGCCATAAGTGTGGCAGGGTATGCTCAGACGTGAGTCCCTTGCTCACTTTGCCACTGGATTCAAGCAAGCTGGGCTGAAGACGGCTGGAATGCCAGAAACTGGTCCTCGGAAGCTTGTTTCCGGTCCAGGGAAGACATGGCTTGGCAGTTCGGGCTGGACTGTTCCCATGAGGCACAGGGTCAGACTGATTTGCATATAGCCATGTCTGAACTGGGGTGGCACAGTGGGCTAAAAAACGGTGATGGATTAAACCCAGATCTTTTGACTGGGTGTGAGTGTTTGATTGATTCAGATGCTCCGTCCATCACCACCCCCTTTTGTACCGCTTTTGGCCGCCATAAGTGTGGCAGGGTATGCTCAGACGTGAGTCCCTTGCTCACTTTGCCACTGGATTCAAGCAAGCTGGGCTGAAGACGGCTGGAACGCCAGAAACCGGTCCTCGGAAGCTTGTTTCCGGTCCAGGGAAGACATGGCTTGGCAGTTCGGGCTGGACTGTTCCCATGAGGCACAGGGTCAGACTGATTTGCATATAGCCATGTCTGAACTGGGGTGGCAGAGTGGGCTAAAGAACGGTGATGGATTATACCCAAATCTTTTGACTGGGTGTGAGTGTGTGATTGATTCAGATGCTCCGTCCATCACCACCCCCTTTTGTACCGCTTTTGGCCGCCATAAGTTTGGCAGGGTATGCTCAGACGTGAATCCCTTGCTCACTTTGCCACTGGATTCAAGCAAGCTGGGCTGAAGACGGCTGCAATGCCAGAAACCGGTCCTCGGAAGCTTGTTTCCGGTCCAGGGAAGACATGGCTTGGCAGTTCGGGCTGGACTGTTCCCATGAGGCACAGGGTCAGACTGATTTGCATATAGCCATGTTTGAACTGGGGTGGCAGAGTGGGCTAAAGAACGGTGATGGATTAAACCTAGATCTTTTGACTGGGTGTGAGTGTTTGATTGATTCAGATGCTCCGTCCATCACCACACCCTTTTGTACCGCTTTTGGCCGCCATAAGTGTGGCAGGGTATGCTCAGACGTGAGTCCCTTGCTCACTTTGCCACTGGATTCAAGCAAGCTGGGCTGAAGACGGCTGGAATGCCAGAAACTGGTCCTCGGAAGCATGTTTCCGGTCCAGGAAAGACATGGCTTGGCAGTTCGCATGAGGCACAGGGTCAGACTGATTTGAATATAGCCACTTTGCCACTGGATTCAAGCAAGCTGGGCTGAAGGCGGCTGGAACGGCAGAAACCGGTCCTCGGAAGCTTGTTTCCGGCATAGGGAAGACATGGCTTGGCAGTTCGGGCTGGACTGTTCCCATGAGGCACAGGGTCAGACTGATTTGCATATAGCCATGTCTGAACTGGGGTGGCAGAGTGGGCTAAAGAACGGTGATGGATTAAACCCAGATCTTTTGACTGGGTGTGAGTGTGTGATTGATTCAGATGCTCCGTCAATCACCACCCCCTTTTGTACCGCTTTTGGCCGCCATAAGTGTGGCAGGGTATGCTCAGACGTGAGTCCCTTGCTCACTTTGCCACTGGATTCAAGCAAGCTGGGCTGAAGACGGCTGGAATGCCAGAAACTGGTCCTCGGAAGCTTGTTTCCGGTCCAGGGAAGACATGGCTTGGCAGTTCGGGCTGGACTGTTCCCATGAGGCACAGGGTCAGACTGATTTGCATATAGCCATGTCTGAACTGGGGTGGCACAGTGGGCTAAAAAACGGTGATGGATTAAACCCAGATCTTTTGACTGGGTGTGAGTGTTTGATTGATTCAGATGCTCCGTCCATCACCACCCCCTTTTGTACCGCTTTTGGCCGCCATAAGTGTGGCAGGGTATGCTCAGACGTGAGTCCCTTGCTCACTTTGCCACTGGATTCAAGCAAGCTGGGCTGAAGATGGCTGGAACGCCAGAAACCGGTCCTCGGAAGCTTGTTTCCGGTCCAGGGAAGACATGGCTTGGCAGTTCGGGCTGGACTGTTCCCATGAGGCACAGGGTCAGACTGATTTGCATATAGCCATGTCTGAACTGGGGTGGCAGAGTGGGCTAAAGAACGGTGATGGATTATACCCAAATCTTTTGACTGGGTGTGAGTGTGTGATTGATTCAGATGCTCCGTCCATCACCACCCCCTTTTGTACCGCTTTTGGCCGCCATAAGTGTGGCAGGGTATGCTCAGACGTGAATCCCTTGCTCACTTTGCCACTGGATTCAAGCAAGCTGGGCTGAAGACGGCTGCAATGCCAGAAACCGGTCCTCGGAAGCTTGTTTCCGGTCCAGGGAAGACATGGCTTGGCAGTTCGGGCTGGACTGTTCCCATGAGGCACAGGGTCAGACTGATTTGCATATAGCCATGTCTGAACTGGGGTGGCAGAGTGGGCTAAAGAACGGTGATGGATTAAACCTAGATCTTTTGACTGGGTGTGAGTGTTTGATTGATTCAGATGCTCCGTCCATCACCACACCCTTTTGTACCGCTTTTGGCCGCCATAAGTGTGGCAGGGTATGCTCAGACGTGAGTCCCTTGCTCACTTTGCCACTGGATTCAACCAAGCTGGGCTGAAGACGGCTGGAATGCCAGAAACTGGTCCTCGGAAGCATGTTTCCGGTCCAGGAAAGACATGGCTTGGCAGTTCGCATGAGGCACAGGGTCAGACTGATTTGAATATAGCCACTTTGCCACTGGATTCAAGCAAGCTGGGCTGAAGGCGGCTGGAACGGCAGAAACCGGTCCTCGGAAGCTTGTTTCCGGCATAGGGAAGACATGGCTTGGCAGTTCGGGCTGGACTGTTCCCATGAGGCACAGGGTCAGACTGATTTGCATATAGCCATGTCTGAACTGGGGTGGCACAGTGGGCTAAAAAACGGTGATGGATTAAACCCAGATCTTTTGACTGGGTGTGAGTGTTTGATTGATTCAGATGCTCCGTCCATCACCACCCCCTTTTGTACCGCTTTTGGCCGCCATAAGTGTGGCAGGGTATGCTCAGACGTGAGTCCCTTGCTCACTTTGCCACTGGATTCAAGCAAGCTGGGCTGAAGACGGCTGGAACGCCAGAAACCGGTCCTCGGAAGCTTGTTTCCGGTCCAGGGATGACATGGCTTGGCAGTTCGGGCTGGACTGTTCCCATGAGGCACAGGGTCAGACTGATTTGCATATAGCCATGTCTGAACTGGGGTGGCAGAGTGGGCTAAAGAACGGTGATGGATTAAACCCAGATCTTTTGACTGGGTGTGAGTGTGTGATTGATTCAGATGCTCCGTCCATCACCACCCCCTTTTGTACCGCTTTTGGCCGCCATAAGTGTGGCAGGGTATGCTCAGACGTGAATCCCTTGCTCACTTTGCCACTGGATTCAAGCAAGCTGGGCTGAAGACGGCTGGAATGCCAGAAACCGGTCCTCGGAAGCTTGTTTCCGGTCCAGGGAAGACATGGCTTGGCAGTTCGGGCTGGACTGTTCCCATGAGGCACAGGGTCAGACTGATTTGCATATAGCCATGTCTGAACTGGGGTGGCAGAGTGGGCTAAAGAACGGTGATGGATTAAACCCAGATCTTTTGACTGGGTGTGAGTGTGTGATTGATTCAGATGCTCCGTCCATCACCACCCCCTTTTGTACCGCTTTTGGCCGCCATAAGTGTGGCAGGGTATGCTCAGACGTGAGTCCCTTGCTCACTTTGCCACTGGATTCAAGCAAGCTGGGCTGAAGACCCGCCATAAGTGTGGCAGGGTATGCTCAGACGTGAGTCCCTTGCTCACTTTGCCACTGGATTCAAGCAAGCTGGGCTGAAGACGGCTGGAATGCCAGAAACTGGTCCTCGGAAGCATGTTTCCGGTCCAGGGAAGACATGGCTTGGCAGTTCGGGTTGGACTGTTCCCATGAGGCACAGGGTCAGACTGATTTGAATATAGCCATGTCTGAACTGGGGTGGCAGAGTGGGCTTAAGAACGGTGATGGATTAAACCCAGATCTTTTGACTGGGTGTGAGTGTTTGATTGATTCAGATGCTCCGTCCATCACCACCCCCTTTTGTACCGCTTTTGGCCGCCATAAGTGTGGCAGGGTACGCTCAGACGTGAGTCCCTTGCTCACTTTGCCACTGGATTCAAGCAAGCTGGGCTGAAGGCGGCTGGAACGCCAGAAACCGGTCCTCGGAAGCTTGTTTCCGTCTTAGGGAAGACATGGCTTGGCAGTTCGGGCTGGACTGTTCCCATGAGGCACAGGGTCAGACTGATTTGCATATAGCCATGTCTGAACTGGGGTGGCAGAGTGGGCTAAAGAACGGTGATGGATTAAACCCAGATCTTTTGACTGGGTGTGAGTGTGTGATTGATTCAGATGCTCCGTCCATCACCACCCCCTTTTGTACCGCTTTTGGCCGCCATAAGTGAGGCAGGGTATGCTCAGACGTGAGTCCCTTGCTCACTTTGCCACTGGATTCAAGCAAGCCGGGCTGAAGACGGCTGGAATGCCAGAAACCGGTCCTCGGAAGCTTGTTTCCGGTCCAGGGAAGACATGGCTTGGCAGTTCGGGCTGGACTGTTCGCATGAGGCACAGGGTCAGACTGATTTGCATATAGCCATGTCTGAACTGGGGTGGCAGAGTGGGCTAAAGAACGGTGATGGATTAAACCCAGATCTTTTGACTGGGTGTGAGTGTTTGATTGATTCAGATGCTCCGTCCATCACCACCCCCTTTTGTACCGCTTTTGGCCGCCATAAGTGTGGCAGGGTATGCTCAGACGTGAGTCCCTTGCTCACTTTGCCACTGGATTCAAGCAAGCTGGGCTGAAGACGGCTGGAATGCCAGAAACCGGTCCTCGGAAGCTTGTTTCCGGTCCAGGGAAGACATGGCTTGGCAGTTCGGGCTGGACTGTTCCCATGAGGCACAGGGTCAGACTGATTTGCATATAGCCATGTCTGAACTGGGGTGGCACAGTGGGCTAAAAAACGGTGATGGATTAAACCCAGATCTTTTGACTGGGTGTGAGTGTTTGATTGATTCCGATGCTCCGTCCATCACCACCCCGTTTTGTACCGCTTTTGGCCGCCATAAGTGTGGCAGGGTATGCTCAGACGTGAGTCCCTTGCTCACTTTGCCACTGGATTCAAGCAAGCTGGGCTGAAGACGGCTGGAACGCCAGAAACAGGTCCTCGGAAGCTTGTTTCCGGTCCAGGGAAGACATGGCTTGGCAGTTCGGGCTGGACTGTCCCCATGAGGCACAGGGTCAGACTGATTTGCATATAGCCATGTCTGAACTGGGGTGGCAGAGTGGGCTAAAGAACGGTGATGGATTAAACCCAGATCTTTTGACTGGGTGTGAGTGTGTGATTGATTCAGATGCTCCGTCCATCACCACCCCCTTTTGTACCGCTTTTGGCCGCCATAAGTGTGGCAGGGTATGCTCAGACGTGAATCCCTTGCTCACTTTGCCACTGGATTCAAGCAAGCTGGGCTGAAGACGGCTGGAATGCCAGAAACCGGTCCTCGGAAGCTTGTTTCCGGTCCAGGGAAGACATGGCTTGGCAGTTCGGGCTGGACTGTTCCCATGAGGCACAGGGTCAGACTGATTTGCATATAGCCATGTCTGAACTGGGGTGGCAGAGTGGGCTAAAGAACGGTGATGGGTTAAACCCAGATCTTTTGACTGGGTGTGAGTGTTTGATTGATTCAGATGCTCCGTCCATCACCACCCCCTTTTGTACCGCTTTTGGCCGCCATAAGTGTGGCAGGGTATGCTGAGACGTGAGTCCCTTGCTCACTTTGCCACTGGATTCAAGCAAGCTGGGCTGAAGACGGCTGGAATGCCAGAAACTGGTCCTCGGAAGCATGTTTCCGGTCCAGGAAAGACATGGCTTGGCAGTTCGGGTTGGACTGTTCCCATGAGGCACAGGGTCAGACTGATTTGAATATAGCCATGTCTGAACTGGGGTGGCAGAGTGGGCTAAAGAACGGTGATGGATTAAACCCAGATCTTTTGACTGGGTGTGAGTGTTTGATTGATTCAGATGCTCCGTCCATCACCACCCCCTTTTGTACCGCTTTTGGCCGCCATAAGTGTGGCAGGGTACGCTCAGACGTGAGTCCCTTGCTCACTTTGCCACTGGATTCAAGCAAGCTGGGCTGAAGGCGGCTGGAACGGCAGAAACCGGTCCTCGGAAGCTTGTTTCCGGCCTAGGGAAGACATGGCTTGGCAGTTCGGGCTGGACTGTTCCCATGAGGCACAGGGTCAGACTGATTTGCATATAGCCATGTCTGAACTGGGGTGGCACATTGGGCTAAAAAACGGTGATGGATTAAACCCAGATCTTTTGACTGGGTGTGAGTGTTTGATTGATTCAGATGCTCCGTCCATCACCACCCCCTTTTGTACCGCTTTTGGCCGCCATAAGTGTGGCAGGGTATGCTCAGACGTGAGTCCCTTGCTCACTTTGCCACTGGATTCAAGCAAGCTGGGCTGAAGACGGCTGGAACGCCAGAAACCGGTCCTCGGAAGCTTGTTTCCGGTCCAGGGAAGACATGGCTTGGCAGTTCGGGCTGGACTGTTCCCATGAGGCACAGGGTCAGACTGATTTGCATATAGCCATGTCTGAACTGGGGTGGCAGAGTGGGCTAAAGAACGGTGATGGATTAAACCCAGATCTTTTGACTGGGTGTGAGTGTGTGATTGATTCAGATGCTCCGTCCATCACCACCCCCTTTTGTACCGCTTTTGGCCGCCATAAGTGTGGCAGGGTATGCTCAGACGTGAATCCCTTGCTCACTTTGCCACTGGATTCAAGCAAGCTGGGCTGAAGACGGCTGGAATGCCAGAAACCGGTCCTCGGAAGCTTGTTTCCGGTCCAGGGAAGACATGGCTTGGCAGTTCGGGCTGGACTGTTCCCATGAGGCACAGGGTCAGACTGATTTGCATATAGCCATGTCTGAACTGGGGTGGCAGAGTGGGCTAAAGAACGGTGATGGATTAAACCCAGATCTTTTGACTGGGTGTGAGTGTTTGATTGATTCAGATGCTCCGTCCATCACCACCCCCTTTTGTACCGCTTTTGGCCGCCATAAGTGTGGCAGGGTATGCTCAGACGTGAGTCCCTTGCTCACTTTGCCACTGGATTCTAGCAAGCTGGGCTGAAGACGGCTGGAATGCCAGAAACTGGTCCTCGGAAGCATGTTTCCGGTCCAGGGAAGACATGGCTTGGCAGTTCGGGTTGGACTGTTCCCATGAGGCACAGGGTCAGACTGATTTGAATATAGCCATGTCTGAACTGGGGTGGCAGAGTGGGCTAAAGAACGGTGATGGATTAAACCCAGATCTTTTGACTGGGTGTGAGTGTTTGATTGATTCAGATGCTCCGTCCATCACCACCCCCTTTTGTACCGCTTTTGGCCGCCATAAGTGTGGCAGGGTACGCTCAGACGTGAGTCCCTTGCTCACTTTGCCACTGGATTAAAGCAAGCTGGGCTGAAGGCGGCTGGAACGCCAGAAACCGGTCCTCGGAAGCTTGTTTCCGGCCTAGGGAAGACATGGCTTGGCAGTTCGGGCTGGACTGTTCCCATGAGGCACAGGGTCAGACTGATTTGCATATAGCCATGTCTGAACTGGGGTGGCAGAGTGGGCTAAAGAACGGTGATGGATTAAACCCAGATCTTTTGACTGGGTGTGAGTGTGTGATTGATTCAGATGCTCCGTCCATCACCACCCCCTTTTGTACCGCTTTTGGCCGCCATAAGTGAGGCAGGGTATGCTCAGACGTGAGTCCCTTGCTCACTTTGCCACTGGATTCAAGCAAGCCGGGCTGAAGACGGCTGGAATGCCAGAAACCGGTCCTCGGAAGCTTGTTTCCGGTCCAGGGAAGACATGGCTTGGCAGTTCGGGCTGGACTGTTCCCATGAGGCACAGGGTCAGACTGATTTGCATATAGCCATGTCTGAACTGGGGTGGCAGAGTGGGCTAAAGAACGGTGATGGATTAAACCCCGATCTTTTGACTGGGTGTGAGTGTTTGATTGATTCAGATGCTCCGTCCATCACCCCCCCCTTTTGTACCGCTTTTGGCCGCCATAAGTGTGGCAGGGTATGCTCAGACGTGAGCCCCTTGCTCACTTTGCCACAGGGCTGAAGACGGCTGGAATGCCAGAAACCGGTCCTCGGAAGCTTGTTTCCGGTCCAGGGAAGACATGGCGTGGCAGTTCGGGCTGGACTGTTCCCATGAGGCACAGGGTCAGACTGATTTGCATATAGCCATGTCTGAACTGGGGTGGCAGAGTGGGCTAAAGAACGGTGATGGATTAAACCCAGATCTTTTGACTGGGTGTGAGTGTGTGATTGATTCAGATGCTCCGCCGCCATAAGTGTGGCAGGGTATGCTCAGACGTGAGTCCCTTGCTCACTTTGCCACTGGATTCAAGCAAGCCGGGCTGAAGACAGCTGGAATGCCAGAAACCGGTCCTCGGAATCTTGTTTCCGGTCCAGGGAAGACATGGCTTGGCAGTTCGGGCTGGACTGTTCCCATGAGGCACAGGGTCAGACTGATTTGCATATAGCCATGTCTGAACTGGGGTGGCAGAGTGGGCTAAAGAACGGTGATGGATTAAACCCAGATCTTTTGACTGGGTGTGAGGGTTTGATTGATTCAGATGCTCCGTCCATCACCACCCCCTTTTGTACCGCTTTTTGCCGCCATAAGTGTGGCAGGGTATGCTCAGACGTGAGTCCCTTGCTCACTTTGCCACTGGATTCAAGCAAGCTGGGCTGAAGACGGCTGGAATGCCAGAAACCGGTCCTCGGAAGCTTGTTTCCGGTCCAGGGAAGACATGGCTTGGCAGTTCGGGCTGGACTGTTCCCATGAGGCACAGGGTCAGACTGAATTGCATATAGCCATGTCTGAACTGGGGTGGCAGAGTGGGCTAAAGAACGGTGATGGATTAAACCCAGATCTTTTGACTGGGTGTGAGTGTTTGATTGATTCAGATGCTCCGTCCATCACCACCCCCTTTTGTACCGCTTTTGGCCGCCATAACTGTGGCAGGGTATGCTCAGACGTGAGTCCCTTGCTCACTTTGCCACTGGATTCAAGCAAGCTGGGCTGAAGACGGCTGGAACGCCAGAAACCGGTCCTCTGAAGCTTGTTTCCGGTCCAGGGAAGACATGGCTTGGCAGTTCGGGCTGGACTGTTCCCATGAGGCACAGGGTCAGACTGATTTGCATATAGCCATGTCTGAACTGGGGTGGCAGAGTGGGCTAAAGAACGGTGATGGATTAAACCCAGATCTTTTTACTGGGTGTGAGTGTTTGATTGATTCAGATGCTCCGTCCATCACCACCCCCTTTTGTACCACCAGCAGCAATTCCAGCATGTAATTCGGAATGTACTGGAACGCACCATGGAACACATCCCAAATCATTCAATGTGAGGATCAAGGGTAGAATCAAAGATTTCAAAATCAATGGTGCACATAAGTGATGGAGAAATAGTATGACTTGCAAAGAGGTCGACCCAATTATAAATATTGTAAGAATGACAGGGTGAGACCAAGGGGTATATGCAAAGAGGTTATAGGTAGGGCTGTAGTATCGTAGAATATGTCATAAAAGGTGTCTGATACAGGTACCAGATGCCCCTGCCTGAAAGTGAGTTACAAAGGGAAAGATCATCAGGGATAAGAATGATACTACCCAGAGTGAAAATAAGAACAACTGGTAACGATGTGCCCGGTGCACTGCACACTCCACTGACAACACAGCATACCACTGAACTAAGGCAGCCCTCTGGAAATCAACAGTACTGCAATCACTCTCTTATGCCTGGTATCCCCAAAACAACCAACCCCCATTTTCTGTTGCCCATTGACCCCTGCAGACAAATACTAGTGTTTTGTGCTCAGATATGCCCTCATTACCTTTATTCTTAAGGCCTATTACTCTCATATCTTTAAGATGCTGCCTGGTTGTGCACCATATGTACCAGACCCTGTTGCCAGGTTCAGAAAGGATCCTAATTGAACAAGATCTCATGGGAACCAAACTCTCCGCGGCCATCCTAAGTGTGGTTTCCTACATGTACTCCAACCTGGGCTGTGACTGTGCTTTGCCTCAAAAATATTCACAAAACACAAGAGGATGCACGGAATGTTTCACAATGGCAAAACATTCACCCCAGTCACAGATCTGGGTTTAATCTATCGTTATTTTGCTCACCAAGCCACCCCAGTTCAGACATGGCCATATGCAAATCAGTCTTGACCTTGTGCCTCATGGGAACAGGACAGCACGAACTGCCAAGCCAAGTCTTTCCTGGACTAGAATCAAGGTATCCTAGGACCGGTATCTGGCTATCAGCCGTCTTCAGCCAGGATAGCTTTACTCCAGTGGCTTAGTGAGCATGGGACCCACGTCTGGGCATACCCTTCCCACATAGGGTGAACAGCAAAACACACAAGAGGATGGACGGATTGTTGCACAATGGCAAAACATTCAGCCCCAGTCACAGATCTGGGTTTAACCAATCGTTATTTTGCTCACCAAGCTACCACAGTTCAAACATGGCCATATGCAAATCAGTCTTGACCCTGTGCCTCATGGGAACAGTCCAGCCAGAACTGCCAAGCCACGTCTTCCCTGGACCGGAATCAAGCATCCTAGGACCGGTTTCTGGCTATCAGTCATCTTCAGCCAGGATAGCTTGACTCCAGTGGCTTAGTGAGCACGGGCATACCCTTCCCACATAGGGTGAACATCAAAACAAACAAGAGGATGGACGGAATGTTGCACAATGGCAAAACATTCACCCTCAGTCACAGATCTGGGTTTAATCCATGATTATTTTGCTCACCAAGCCAGACGTCCATCATCCCTCCCCTTTGATTTTACACAACTAGATATCCCATCAGGAAAGCTATTTCCTAGTCAATAAGTCCCACATCACCCAGTATTTCTACACCATTCTAAAAATACACACGAATCAAACTAACCCACAAGGGCAAACTATTGTACTAGGAATCGGTTCAATCCTAGAAACATTATCCAAGTATGCAGATGCCTTTCTGAGACCCATGGTACAAAATACAGATACTTATCTGAAACACATCAAAGATGTTTTAAGAATACTAATCTACTAAACAGTATAACCTTAGACCCCAATAACAACTTCTGATGGGCCTAGACATCAAAAGTCTGTACACCATTCTCGCACGCAACGAGACCCTTGAGCATAATTGAGGATGTATTATTCGAGGGAGAATGGTATTACAAGACCCCTAGAAACATGGTAATGTAATGCTGTAAATGGGCCCTAACATCAAACATTTTAAGATTTGAAGTAGCCTGCCGAACATAGAACTACAATACCCATGATCCTTTGTGACGCATCGCGAATTAGCGTGCTCGAGTTCAGAGCTGTTGGTGATTGAAATGTTTGACCTTCCTCGGAGAATGTCATGTCTATGTTATTGTGCTATTGGTGATACACGCGGAGTGCAGTAGTGAGATTAACTACGCATTACCGTGTTTGCTCTTTTGTGCTTTACTGAAGATCTTATGTGGAATAAGGAGCTTTGCAGAGCGCAGTGGTGGTCTCAACTACGCGTTACCGTATTCTTTATTTTGTGTATATATTCAGGACATTGAGGAGAGGGAAGGAAGTGGAGTGCTGTGGTGGACGCAACTACGCGCTACCGATATTTCTTTTGTTATTCATGTAAAACTGAAACTCTACTCAAGTATACTTATTTATAGTTCTAACAAGTTCGGAGTGTTGTGGTTCTTTCCTCCTACGCACTGCTGTATCTGTGAATTACTCAAAGGAGTTACTTGGTCATTGGCAAAACAACAAAAAAGAACTGGTACTTTTAAGTGGTTTCTTATCTGCATTGCCATTCAGACTCCACATTATCATTTGTCGTCCACTCCTGGCGGGGGTAGGTTGTCAGGGTTGGGTTAGCACATACATGAGACTCTCATTGTTTTCCAGCATGGATGTTTACTGAATCTTGTTTGTATTCCAATCAGGTATCCAAGGTGAGGAGTAGAGTGTGACTAAAAGCATTCCGCCTGATGTTTATTGTCTCACTTTATGCAGGTATACAGAATTCATTTAGCGAGAATATATGAGAGTAGCCTTATAGGTTGTATGATATTTATGAAGATATCGTTTGTCATTTCAGATTTTTTCTCACTTTCCCGGCTGACCCTTCCCCTTCCCTTCCCCTTTTTCTTTTCTCCTATTTTCCCTCACCTAATGGCTCAAATACTTTGTGTATTGACTTCAAAGTGTTTGTGACGTTTGGGGGTGGACCATTGTATACTACAACCGTATTCCGTGGAGTGAACTCTGACACGTATGGACAGCACCATTGTGCCTAGCATAGCTGATCTGTATGTGCACCATCTTGGGAAACATAAAATCCTATGCCAACACAACCCATCAACCCATACCTCACTCACATCAATGTGTGGAAACGTTACATTGCTGATTATCTGGTAATTTGGGAGATAGATGAGACCAGTGCTCTTGATTTCTTAAAATGGCTCAATCGAGAGAATGCCTTTCTGTAATGTACACACACTCTGTCCAGAACAGATCCACTCTTCCTAACATCAACGAGGCAACCCTAAGAATGACCATCCACATAGAACCAACAGCAAAAAATTGTCTCTGTATGTTTGACAGTTTCGATCCGAGAAACCTGGAAGAAAACTTAACTGTTCCAAACCTAGTGACTACAAACGACAATCTGAGAACCTGGCCTCTAAATTATAAGCTAGAAACTACCCCAAGAGAATCATCTCCAAAGCCATGAAATGGGCTGGGAAAAATCACAAGGAGGCCCCACTGGAGACAATTCCCCCCAAAGAGAAAGAAGAATGACCCAGATGCATTACTACTTCATCTGACATAACAGTGGCACACTGCAATTTCCAAAACCAATGTTTTCACATGAAAGAGGTTGCAGTTTCCAGGATACCAAAGGGGATGATGGACGGAGTGCTTGAGCAAATCAAACATTCACCCCAGTCAACTGATCTGGGTTTAATCCATCAGCATTCTTTAGCTCACTCCACCACCCCAGTTCAGACATGGCCATCTGCAAATCAGTCTGACCCTGTTCCTCATGGGAAAAGTCCAGCCTGAACTGCCAAGGCATGTCTTCCCTGGACCGGAAACAAGCATCCTGAGACCGGTTTTGGATTCATAATCCTCATCAGCCAGGCTATCTTGAATCCAGTGGTAGAGTGAGCAAGGGACCCACGTCTGGGAATACCCTGCCAACTCAGGGCGAACAAAGCAATAACAAAGGGGATGATGCACGGAGTGCTTGAGCAAATCAAACATTTATTGTGGAGTAGAAACCTTCCGGAGTCAAGGTAGGTTGAAGGAAGTAATTTATTAAGAGCCAGAGAGGGAAGTATCAGTTATCCTGCCTCAGCAACCGCCCCATCTGAATCCCAGGAATCCGGAATCATATTGATGTCAGACATGATTCCAGATTCCATGCTCCAGAACACATGGCAGAAGTAGAGGCCAATAGAACATATCTTCTTTTCTTAACAGACAAAAGAAACATACAGGAAAAATAAAACAAAATATGAATAAGCTGAATGAGAGAATAAGTTAACTACAATGAAAACATGTTAATCATGAGAGCATTGACAATAATAACAATAATCATGAAAGCATTGGATAAAAAAACACATGAATGTGCAAAACAAAACACTCTGCAGATAACTAGTGTAAAAACAAAGGAAAGTACTAATACATGATAAAATCATCATACTTCTTGGGAGCACAGCGCTGCCTTGTGGAGTGTACACCTTCTTGCACAGATTTATCTACTTGGACCAACTCGTCTGGAATATTCTTGGAATTAATAACAACCTTGGAACTAGAAACATTCTTACTAGAAGAAGACTCCCCAGAAGCAGCAGCAACACCACTTCTCCCTTTCGAATACAAAGCAATTCTTCTGAAATTCCAATTTTGACCATTTTCTAAGACCACATGCCACTTATGTACTTCCTTAACTCTAAGAGGTTCCGAAAACTTAATAATTCCAAACTCTTTCCTACCTAATTTGATTTTGACATAGTCACCAACATCAACTCTACCAACCTTACCTTTGAGACCACTACTTGAACTTTCAAAACTAGGATTAGAACTCTTAACATCTTGATATCTTTCTTCAAACAACCACTGAGGGACCATCTTAGTTTTGGGTACCCTACCCCGCATGCACTCAAAGGGAACTTTATTGGTGACGCTATGGACAGTAGTATTATAAGACCAAACGGCTTCTTCCACAGCACTATGAACATTATGCTGACTTTGCACAGCCAATTGAATGACGCCTTTGACCAACCTATTAATTTGCTCCACCATTCTGTTACCCTGTGGATTGTATAACGAAATGTACCTATGCTTGACACCATGATTAGATAAAAATGTCCGCATAGAAGAAGAAGTCAACTGGGTACCATTATCTGTCAACAAGATACCAGGAAAACTTTCTTTCATAAAAATGGATTTGAGTTGACCAATAACACTTTCAGTAGTTATGTTTTTCATGAACTCAACACACAACCAACGTGAGTATACATCCACTAAAACCCTTGCAAAACGACATTCGCCAGATAAGTAGTCCATAGGACCAATAAAATCCAAACAAACTTTCCTCCAAGGCAAATCCTCATTGCAAGATATTGAACCTAAAGGACGTGAATCAATTTTCAATCTCTTCTCACTCTCCTTGCACAATGAGCAGTTCTCAACCCATCGCCTCACATCATCATCTAAACCAGGCCACCAGAAATTGGCCTTCAAACGTTTGCCAGTCATACTTTGACCAAGGTGACCTTCGTGTGCCAAGGTGAAAAGTCTTTTCCTAAGTGAAAGCGGAGGTACAAACCGTTCACCTCTCAATCAATCAATCAATCAATCAATCAATCAATCAAAGCATTTATATAGTGCGCTACTCACCCGGAGGGTCTCAAGGCGCTGGGGGGGGGGTCCGCTACTGCTCGAACAGCCAGGTCTTGAGCTGCTTCCTGAAGGCGAGGTGGTCTTGGGTCAGGCGGAGGCGGGTCGGAAGGGAGTTCCAAGTCTTTGCGGCCAGGTAGGAGAAGGACCTTCCTCCTGTGGTGGCTCTTCGGATGCGGGGGACGGCGGCGAGGGCGTGGCTGGTCGATCGAAGCTGGCGTTTGGGAGCGTAGAAGTTGAGGCGGCTGTTGAGGTATCCTGGGCCTTGGTTGTGTAGGGCTTTGTGTGCGTGGGTGAGGAGCCGGAAGGTGATTCTCTTGTTGACCGGGAGCCAGTGCAGGTCTCTCAGGTGTCCGGAGATGTGGCTGCGGCGGGGGATGTCCAGGATGAGTCGTGCTGAGGTGTTCTGGATCCGCTGGAGTCTCTTCTGGAGTTTGGCTGTGGTTCCGGCGTAGAGGGAGTTGCCATAGTCCAGACGGCTGGTGACGAGGGCCTGGGTGACTGTCTTCCTGGTCTCGGAAGGGGTCCAACGGAAGATCTTGCGTAGCATGCGCAGGATGTTGAAGCACGACGAGGAGACGGCGTTGACTTGTCTGGTCATGGAGAGGGAGGAGTCCAGGATGAAGCCCAGGTTGCGTGCGTGGTCTGTTGGTTTGGGTGCGCTGCCCAGGGCGGGGGGCCATCAGGAGTCGTCCCAGGCGGAGGGTGAGGATCCTAGGATGAGGACTTCCGTCTTGTCCGAGTTCAGTTTCAGGCGGCTGTTCGACATCCATTTGGCTACGTCTGTCATCACTTCGTGTAGGTTGGCTCTGGCGGTGGCGGGGTCGTTGGTGAGGGAGAGGATCAGCTGGGTGTCGTCGGCGTAGGAGATGATGTTCAGGTTATGCTGGCGTGCGATGGCTGCGAGGGGGCTCATGTAGACGTTGAAGAGTGTTGGGCTGAGCGAGGAGCCTTGAGGAACGCCGCAGATGACTTCGGTGGCCTCCGATCTGAACGGGGGGAGGCGGACTCTCTGTGTCCTTCCGGCGAGGAAGGAGATGATCCACTCCAGTGCCTTCTCCTGGATTCCGACGTTGCTGAGGCGCTGTACTAGGGTACGGTGGCAGACGGTGTCGAAGGCCGCGGAGAGGTCCAGGAGGATGAGGGCCGCTGTTTCTCCGTTGTCGAGCAGGGCTCGGATGTCATCGGTAGCTGCGATCAGGGCGGTCTCGGTGCTGTGGTTGGCCCGGAAGCCAGACTGCGAGAGGTCGAGGGAGCCGTTTGTCTCGAGGAAGGCGGCCAGTTGCTTGTTGACGTTCTTCTCGATGACTTTAGCCGGAAACGGGAGCAGCGAGATGGGGCGGTAGTTCTTAAGGTCGGTGGGGTCGGCTGATGGTTTCTTGAGTAGAGCGCTGAGTTCCGCGTGCTTCCAGCTCTCCGGGAAGGTGGCGGTGTCGAAGGAGGTGTTGATGATGTCCCGCAGGTGGGGTGCGATGACAGTGTCGGCCTTGTTATTATTATTATTATTATTATTATTGCGAATTTTATTATAGCGCCTGGTTACCAAAAAGGCATCCCCGTGCTTATCCAGAGGAAAGCGACGTCACATCAGCACAAGAAATCAGGCAGGAAACAAAAAAGTTTTCAAGAGTTTACGAAAATTTTTAAAAAGCTTGCTTCCGAACGCAAGTACAGAGGAAGGGAATTCCACAGGGTGGCCACCCTTATGGAAAATCTTCTTCCACCAGTTCTTTCTCTCCTCACCCTACTGACTTGCAGCAAGTGTTGATGGTCGGAGCGGAGCGAGCGGGGGGCTTTATAGGCTTGGACCATATCCTCAAGGATGTTGAAGACGTGGTGAGGGCAGGGGTCTGTCGGAGACCCGGAGTGGATGGAGTTCATCGTGCGGGTGGTGTCTTCGATGCGGATCGGGGTCCAGGCACGGAGGGTGGTGGTGGGGGACGGTGGTTCTGTCGTTGCGTGCATCGGTTGAGTGCTGAAGCTGTTGTGGATGTCCACGATCTTGTTGTGGAAGTAGGAGGCGAGGGAGTTGCAGAGGTCTTGCGAAGGGGTGATGTCGTTGTTTCCGGCGTTGGGGTTGGAGAGCTCTTTCACGATGTTGAAGAGTTCCTTGCTGTTGTGTGCGTTGTTGTCCAGTCGTTCCTTGAATGCGGTTTTCTTGGTGGCGTGGATCAGTTGGTGGTGTTTTCGGGTGGCGAGCTTGAGGGCAGTCATGTTGTCCGGTGTTGGGTCTCTGCGCCAGGTTTTCTCGATTGCTATGCAGTTCTTCTTGGAGCTCTTGAGTTCGTCGTTAAACCATGGGGCTTTCTTGCTGCTGGGTCTGCTCGGTGGGGTTTTCAGAGGGGCGAGGTCGTCTGCGCAGTCGCTGATTCATTTCGTGAGGTTGGTGGCCGCTTGGCTGGGGTTCGTTGTGCTGTTGGGAGGCTTCTTGCTCAGGGAGGTCGCGAGCTGGTCGGCTGTGATCTTGTTCCAGCTTCTGCGGGGAACCTGTAGCTGGTGGTGGTGGAGCGTGGTCCTTCTGAAGCTGAAGTGGACGCAGCTGTGGTCAGTCCAGTGGAGTCCCGTGGCGTGGCTGAAGGCGATGTCCTTGCTGGAGGAGAAGATCGGGTCGAGTGTGTGTCCGGCGTAGTGGGTGGGGGTGTTCACCAGTTGCTTGAGTCCGAGGTTGGCGAGGTTGTCCAGCAGGGTGGTGGTGTTGCGGTCGTTGTTGTTCTCCAGGTGGAAGTTGAGGTCCCCGAGGAGGATGTAGTCAGCGGAGAGGAGGGCGTGCGGGCTGATGAAGTCGGCGATGTCTTCGCTGAATTGTGTGCGTGGTCCCGGGGGTCTGTAGATGAGGGTGCCTCTGAGGGTTGTCTTGGGGTTGATGTGGATCTGGAAGTGCAGGTGTTCGGCGGGTGCGAGGGTGTCGTCGGCGTTGGTCGTGATGCGGATGGTGTTCCTGTGGATGATGGCGATGCCTCCTCCTGTCTGGTTGACGCGGTCCCTCCGGATGATCTTGTAGCCGTCCGGGATGGCGATGGCAATGTCGGGCGCTGAGGAGGCGTTCATCCAGGTTTCCGTGAGGAAGGCGACGTCTGGGGCTGTGGTGTCGAGCAGGTTCCAGATCTCGACGGCGTGTCTGTGGATGGAGCGGGTGTTGAGCAGGATGCACTTCAGGTGGGTGCTGTTGGTGTTCGGCTTGGTGGGTGCTGGTGTGGCTTGGGTCCGGTTGCAGGTGAACTTGCAGGAGTGGCAGCAGAAGGGTCCGTGGGTGCGTCTCGGTGTGGCTCGGTAGCAGCCCGGGGTCCTGCCGGTGTTGAGTGCGTTGAGTTCGGTGGCGTTGTAGATTCGTCGGGTCGGCTTCAGTCGGTGGGGGCCAGGGGTCCTGGCACTGGGCGCGGTCCAGGCGCGGACGGGCGCAGACGGGCTTACCTTTGGCGCGCCTTCGACGCACAATCGGCGCGCCAGCTGCGCGTCACCGCTGCGCGTTTGCCACTCTGCCATAAGTGGAGAGTGGGGGGGCGGAGCGAGGGAGGAGCAGCTAGGAGGCGGGAGCGGGGCGGCGAATGGGAAGGGCTGAAGAGGGAAGGGGGCGGGGCCGCAGGGGGCAGCGGCGGGGAGCGGGGAGGTGGCGGGAAGCGCGGCAGGGGCCGGGAGCGACAGGAGGGGAACAAACAATACAGAAGATAAACACTTAAACTATACGGGGCACAGGAAAGAAACAAGGGGCAATGTTACACAACAGACAATGGGACACCTACTCCAAACGCGGCGCTGGCGGGGCAAGAGCACCGATCAGCGGTGCACAGGAACACAGCTGCTGGCAGCGGCGGCACTGGCGGCAAGGGGGGGCAGCCTGAGCTCACTCCAGAGGAGAGTGCACGGTGCGAGGGGGTGACCGGCCCGATGGGTCAGAGGTCACTCAACACAAAGTCATCAGAACTCCCCAGACTAAGTTCTTCTTGCAATTTCACAAAACTCCGTAAAGAAGGCTTTACATCACCTTCCCTTTTCCACCCTAGACGAATAGCACTAATCAATTCAGCAAAGTCAAGGTCAGCTACAACAGCTTGATGCCACTCTTCTCTAGAAATGGAGTTAAAGTAAAACGAACAAGCATCATCAAAGCCAGCAACCAAACAAACAGTCTCATCGTTATAATCAACACTCTTCAGACTTAATAGGTAGACGTGATAAGCAATCTGCTTGCACATTTTTCCACCCAGAAATATGTTGCAAAGAAAAGTCGTACTCTTGTAATTTTGCAGCAAACCTCATCAGACGAGGAGAGCCGTTATTAGCACCACCAGGTGACAGTATCTTAATAAGTGGTTTATGGTCTGTTCTCACTGAAAAATGCGTGCCCCACACATACGTGCGAAAGTGAGAGACTCCCCAAACAGCAGCTTTCGCTTCACGTTCTATTACTGCATAATTTCGTTCAGAGGCACTAAGTGTGCGTGATGCAAAAGCTACAGTCCTTTCTATGTCATTGTTCCTTTGAGAAAGGATGGGACCAATACCATGAGCACTGGCGTCAACTGTTACAAAGGTGTCTTTCCCAGGTTCAAAAGTAGAAAGAATGCCTGCATTAACGATTTCAAGCTTAATCTTTTCGAAAGCATCAGATTGTTGTGAACCCCACTCAAATTGTACACCCTTTCTAAGAAGTAGTCTTAACGCTTCAGTCTTGTGTGCAAAATTAGAAACAAACTTGGAGTAATACTCCACCAATCCTAAAAAGGATTTCAATTGGTCCTTATTTGAGGGAAGAGGAGCACATCTAATAGCCTTCAACAAATCTTCTTTGGGTTTGACACCAGAATGTGATATGGTATAACCTAAATAATCTATTTCTGTTAACAAAAACTAACATTTATCTTTTCTAAGTGTAAGGCCAGCATTTGAAAACACATGTAACACTTTGGCTAAATTATTATTGTGCTCCGATTCATCAATCCCTGTAATCAAAACATCGTCTTGAAAAAAATGAACATGTTTCAAATTCTTTAACAAAGAATGCATCATGCGTTGAAACACGCTGGCCGCAGAGGCCAGCCCAAATGGTAACCTTTTAAATTGAAACACTCCCTCTACGGTGACAAAGGCAGTAAGTTCCCTGGACTTGGGGTGTAAGACAACCTGATGATAGGCTGAACGAAGATCAAGTTTGCTAAAAAACTTTGCCTTGTCCATGAGAAGAACCATTTCAGAAATAATAGGGAGAGGGAATTTGTCCACGATAATATTCTGATTGAGGGACCTAAGGTCCACACAAAAACGAAGCTTACCATCTTTTTTTTGAGTAATATCAACAGGAGAAAGCCACTCAGAGACTTCTACAGGTTCTATTATATCCTGTTCTCGCATGTCATCTAACATTTCTTTTACTTCATTACGAATGGCAATAGGAATTCTCCTAAGAGCATGTCTCACAGGAGAAGCATCTTTTTTAAGTTTTATTTCATGCATGTAACCCTCTAATTTGCCTAGGTTTGTCCAAAATACATCACTGTACTTATCCAGTATGGCATTAACATTGTGAAAATCATCAACAGCAAGCACACTTTCAATAGATCTTGGGTCTAGGATGATGTGCAGATCATATTGTTGTATCCAGCCTAAAATGGCTGGACCCTCATCTGAAATATATACTTTCCCAGAAGTACATCTCCCTTTAAATTCAAATGAAGCATCCATAACGTTCATGATGTTAATAATCTGGCCACTATATGCTTTTGGAATAATATCACTTTTATGGAGTGGTACATTAGGCCAGTGTTCGTTAAATAAACGCAAAGGAACGATTGAAAACATAGAACCTGGATCAACCAAGAGCGTTATGGCAACCCCATTAACAACAAAGGTAGCTTTAGGTCTTTGAAGACCAACACAAAGACAATTTTCTAGCTCATTGCATTCTTCTATGCATAAAGACATTTCATTAGAAACATTGTCATCATCAACATATGCAACCTTATTGAGTGAAGGAAACCTACAGGCTTTGCTGATATGGCCTCTTTTGCCACATTTCATACAAGTTTTATCTCTTGCAAAACAACCTGCAAAATCTGCTGCATGAGCCATGCTTCCACAGCGGAAACAACCCACAAATTTACTTTTTGCAAATGGACTAACATTCTTGTTTTTCTGTTTAAAATTTGAAAATTTGGGCTTAACAGCAGTAGAGATAGAGTTTTTTTGCTTGACATCCGTAGAGACATAGTTTTTATCAACTCTGTTCACTATATTAACAGAATCATCCTTCTTTAACTCCAAACTGTGCATCTCCTCCATACACTTATCAGATTCTTTAACGACTTTGGCAATAGCAGTAGCCTCCATTAGACTAGGATTTCTGGCCGCCCAAAGTTTTTGTTGCATCCTCTTATTTTTGCCTTGGACGATTAACTGATCTCTGATCATCTGATCAGTCATGGGACCAAAATCGCACTTTAACGAGAGTTCCCTTAAACGTGTGACCATTTGATCCACAGATTCTTTGTCTTTTTGCGGCATGGTATAAAATTTATGTCTTTGCATGACGATATTGACTTTTTTTCCAAAGTATTTTTCAAGTCTCACTTTTGCTTCCACATATGGATTGTCAACAGGTTCACCATCCGCACCACGCAATTCTGGTAGGAATTTAAAAGCATGTTGACCTCCTTTACCAAGGGAGTTTAATAAGATTGCTTTTTTCCGTGTCAAAGGAAATCTCAGTCCATCGATGGCTTCCAAGTAATTTTCAAAGTAACCTATCCATTCTTCCCATTCAATGGTAGGTGTATCTCCATCAATTAGAAACGGAGGAGGCGGTGCAATAGTAGAATTTGCAGTTGTAGCCATTTTAATGTATAAGTATCGTATGCGAGTTTAGGCTGAGGCAGGAAGGGTTTGAATAAATTATTGAGGTGTTATGGTTAACACAGTAGAGTCTTCTGAATTTAAATTAAAAAAAACAAAAAATAAAAAAAAACTTTTATTTTTATTTTTATTTTTTATATAAAGTCACTGTAAGCTACAGAGGTTATTTAATTGAAATGGTATTTATTTTACTCTAAATTCCTTCAATGAAGTGACAAACATTGAAGTAGGTTGCCTTGGTAGCGTCAAACACGGTAAAATTTGACGAAAACGTTACGTGGTTGGCAAATGCTGGTTGGCAAAACGGACAAAATGGCTGCCGAGCGTAAGAACGTGATGTCGTCAGGCAAAGACGCGTGTGATATGGTGTGCGCGTTAGGTTGCAGCGTCTCGCGGTCAGCGCAGTTTGAAAAGCGCAAAGAGAGTCTCGTGGCAAAGTTTGCCGGTCAGCGCTTTGAAAGGATGCCGCGTGACAGCAACTTTTTGCCAAATAAAATGAAAATGTTGCGGAGGTTACCTGTGGGGGAATACAAGGAATGAAGACTCACGAAGGCGCCAGAGGAAAGGTCCGCACAGGAACAGCAGGAATGCCGAAACACCGTGAACGGCAACAGGAACCAGCAGGTACTTGAAAGACGCGGTGGCCGGACTGCACCGCAGAGCAGGATCGTCGCCAAATATTGTGGAGTAGAAACCTTCCGGAGTCGAGGTAGGTTGAAGGAAGTAATTTATTAAGAGACAGAGAGAGAAGTATCAGTTATCCTGCCTTAGCAACCGCCACGTCTGAATCCAAGGAATCCGGAATCATATTGATGTCAGACATGATTCCAGATTCCATGCTCCAGAACACATGGCAGAAGTAGAGGCCAATAGAACAACATTCACCCCCAGTCAACTGATCTGGGTTTAATCCATCATCATTCTTTAGCTCACTCCACCACCCCAGTTCAGACATGGCCATATGCAAATGAGGCTGACCCTGTGCATCATGGGAACAGTCCAGCCCTTGCCCCTATTTAGGCATAGCAATCCAACCCTTAGGTAGGCATTATCCATGCGAACCAAATACAGGCATGGTCTCCTAGATCCGTCCAACTACGTCACAACGAGTTCTTGGAAAACCAGACTCTTAAGTCTTTAGGACTTCCCCTTGCTTGAATTATTGATTTCTTTAAGAACTCATTTATTATGCATGAACATCCATTCCTTAGGGGTTCATTCATGACGTTCCTATGCCCGACTTTTACATCAATACTGGCATTCCTAAAACACCTTCAAGGTATAAATACATCTTCACTTGCCCTGGCAAACTATGGTGCGCGGTACGATCTAGCTGCATACTTGCACGACGCTGTTCACCACGGCAAGTTCGGAAGGAGATCGAGTCCCCGCCTAACGCACTGACCAGACGCTGTCATCGTCCTCGCAGAGAATCCAGCTCCAGTGTTTCTGACTCTCCTTGCGGGGTGTTAGAGATCGAGACCCAGAAAGAGATTCTAACCTCTCTCAATCTCAGGTATGGAGCAGACTAGAACCTAGAGGGACTTTTGGCAAATCTTGGCAACACCAATTCAAACTATAGCTAAACTAGACTATAGAAAAACAGCACCTACTTCTCACCTCATACTACACTTAGGTTAGGTGCACTGGGGTAGAATTAGTTAGAAGCACCAGTTGAGTATTTATATTTTAGCCTGTGTTATTTATGTATGTATTCTTATGAATATATGTCATAACTACAAACCATGCTATTACAGTATTATTTTATCATACTGCTAACGCTGTATGTATTATACTTCGCATTCTGTCTTACGATTGTAGCAGCTCATGTCTCTTGCACGAGAAATAAGACTGTTCAATAAACCCTTTTATTGAAACGCCGGTCTATCTATTTCTGTGTAACCTCTGTAGAAACGAAGCATGCACGATTGACTGAGTGAAACTGTTATCTATTGTTTCCACAATTCTGAGACTGTTCCGATTTTAAAGGGAAACTACGTTGTCATGTTTATGCGGTTGTCAGAAATAATCCCTTCTTGTTCATTCGAGAAGTTTCTAGTGACCTCTGAGTTAGCTGGCACACACTAGTAATTAAGTTTAATGTACTCGATAGAGACATACTGACCTCAGTCCTATGTCAAAACTATTGTGTATATTATTCCAATGCGCAGAGCCTATCAGGGATATAGGAACTGCACTACAGATGTTGACACTTATATTACTGCTCTGCACAAATTGGCTGCGGGATGTCAGTTTGATTTTTTTTTAGAGCAGCTCATTCGTGACCAGTTCATCTGCCAATGCACTGACATGTCCATCAAGCAGAAATTACTTTAGTTAGGAAATCCCTCTTTAACAGAAAGCATTAGGATTGCAAAAAGTATCAAGACTTCTTTGAAATTGGCAAGGGAAGGACAAAACTGATGATCGTGTCAATGCTATTTCAACCAAGAACGACAGGGAAAAAGTTGTTATAATGCCTTTTTCGTAGTCCGCAAATTCACAATCATCATTTGTTAATCCTACACAGCAAAACTCTCTTTATAAGCAAAGCAATATCTGTTCCAAATGTGGTTTTCCTCAATATCAAAAAGGGAATTGGGGGTGCCCTGCTAGAAATGCACAAACCCTCAATGGCGAATTGAGGGTTTGTGTTGATCTTAGAGCCCTTAACAAAGTGATATGTTGTAGTCCAGCATTTCTCAAACTGAGGTCCACGGACCGCCAGGGATCCATGACACATTCCGCAGGACGGACTTGAGTGACTGAAGTCCTACTGAAAAACGAAACGCCCATGCGCTCTCAGAGCACATAAGAGCTGTGAATGTGGCGCTGGGGCGGTGAAACCACAATACAATCCCGGCAAAACCACAAAAAATCTGGCCAATCACCATTCAACTTTAGGTGCTGACGGGTGATTGGCATTAAGGCTTATTATTTTATTATTTACTTCTGCTGTTACCCAATGTCGAGTTCGCACAGCAGTGTGTGCATTTCCTCTTGTGTTTGCGGCCAGCCCCGGGGCATTTTGCTACAATATGTCCCCTTTTGCCCTTGAATCAGAGTGCAGCTGTGCCTCTTGTATCGAGGCTGAAGAGCATTCGAGCACCTCAAACCGGCAGGAGGGCTCTTCCTCTGGAACTGCATGTGAGTGTTTTATTTATTTACAGTAAAAGCGTGCGCATGCTTTAAAAATGCCTCATGTAACATAGCTGCCATTGTTTCAGATTGCCTTTGTTGACATTTTCATATTTTCAATCAAGCATGCGCGTGATGCACCAAGAGCTTTTGGATGCAGTTTGTTACTTGCTGGTTCTTTAATTTTCTTAGTTTCACCTTAATTGTCTCAGGTCCCTGGCTCCTTCATTCCCCTTGTATTATTTTTCGGGAGGGAAGTGAAAGAGTCCAACCACTTTGGAACACAGGCACCCCCTACGCCAGCAGTCCTACTGCTGCTGGCCACTTCTGCTCGAGGGTAGAAATGCTGCCAGTACCCCAGGTCACTCCCCACGCCGCACGGCTCCAGCTGATCGCCGAGTCTCTGCCGATGTCGAGGGTTCACCCCTGGTGGCTGCTAACTGTTTTTGCTAACTGTTTTCTTTTTCCCCCTCTGTCTGCTGTATACTCCACTGTTTTCCTTTGTGGCTATACTGTTTTTGGAGGCGCTCCTTTTGTGCCCCAGACCTCTGTGACCCCCCCACAACCCCCGCATCCCGCCGCTGCTTCCCCGCGGCCCTGCCCCCTTTTTCCTTTTGTACCCTCTGCCCTCTCGCCCATTGGCCGCCCGATCCCACCTCCCAGCTGCTCCTCCCTCCCACTTGGCTTCTTATGGAGGCAGCACGGCGCAGGTGAGTGTGACCTCACCGCAGGTCACTCTCCATGCCGCACGGCTCCAGCTGATCGCCGAGTCTCTGTCCCTCTGCTCCGCCGCTGTCGAGGGTTCGCCCCTGGTGGCTGCTAACTGTTTTTGCTAACTGTTTTCTTTTCCCCCTCTGTCTGCTGTATACTCCACTGTTTTCCTTTGTGACTGTACTGTTTTGGAGGCGCTCCTTTTGCGCCCCAACCCTCTGTGACATCCCACCCACTCCCCGCTTCCTGCCACTGCTCCCCCAGGGCCCCGCCCCCTTTTTCCTTTTATACCCCCTGCCCTCGCCCATTGGCCACCCCGCTCACGCCTCCCAGCTGCTCCTCCCTCCCACTTCGCCTATTATGGAGGCAGCGCCGGCGGCCGCGAAGCGGGCGCGCTGCTGGCGCACCGAAGGCACACCAAAGGCAAGCCCGTCTGCGCCCGTCCGCGCCCGTCCGCGCCTGGACCGCGCCCAGCGCCAGAACCCCTGGCTCCAGCCACTGCCAGGGCACCTGACTAAGATACGACACCGCTACCCTCATCACACTCCACACAGGACGACCTGCCGCCTGCCACCAAGCCACCCCGAGGCACACCCACGGACCCTTCACCTGCCAAGCATGCAAATTCACCTGCCTCCGAACCTGCACCCCACCCACCGAACACAGCAACGACAACAACAACCACCTCAAGTGTATACTCTTCAACACCCGCTCCGTCCACAAACACGCCGTCGAACTCTGGGAACTCCTTGATACAACAGCACCAGACGTCGCCTTCCTCACGGAAACCTGGATGAACGCCTCCTCGGCCCCCGACATCTCCATAGTCATCCCAGACGGCTACAAAATCACCCGGAAGGACCGCGTCAACCAAACCGGAGGAGGAATCGCCATCATCTACAGGAACACCATCCGCGTCACGACCAACACCGAAGACACACTCACCGCTGTCGAACACCTACACTTCCAGATCCACACCGACCCCCTGACCACCCTCAGAGGAATGCTCATCTACAGACCCCCATGCCTACGGACACACTTCAGCGTACCCATCGCCGACTTAATCAGCCCGCACACCCTAGCCTCACCAGAGTACATCCTCCTAGGGGACCTGAACTTCTACCTGGAGAAAAACAACAACAACAACACCCCCACCCTGCTCAACAACCTCGCCAACCTCGGACTCAACTGGTGCAACTGGTGCACACGCCCACCCACCTCACTGGCCACGCGCTCGACCCCATCTTCTCCGCCAGCAACCACATCTCCTTCAGCCACTCCACCAGTCTACACTGGACCGACCACAGCTGCATCCACTTCACCTTCAAGAAGACCACATCCCACCACCACACGCTACAGATCCCCCGCAGATGCTAGAACATCTAGAACATCTGAAGGGATCATACAGATCCCCCGCAGATGCTAGAAAATCTCCACAGACCAGCTGACCACATCGCTGAGCCAGAACCCACCTGTCGACACCCCTGACACCAACGAAGTAGCAGACAATCTCGCACAGTGGATCACCAACTGCGCCGACGACCTCGCTCCACTGAAGAAACCCCCAGGCAAAACTAGCAACAGAAAAACCTCATGGTTCACAGATGCCCTCAAAATCGCAAAGAAATCATGCCGAACCCTCAAAGAAGCCTGGCACCACAAACAGACATCATAAAACATGACAGCCCTCAAGAGCGCCACCCGCAAATACCACCAGATGATCTGCACCACCAAAAGGACTTCATTCAAAGAGCGGCTGGACAACAACTCCCACAACAGCAAGGAACTCTTCAGCATCGTCAAAGAGCTCTCCAACCCCAGCGCCAGCAACAACGACATCACACTGTCGCAAGACCTCTGCAACTCCCTCGCTGCATTCTTCCACCGCAAGATCACAGATATACACGACAGCTTCGGACCCCAGACTCTGCCTCAAGTCACCAAACCAACAACCACCACCACCATCCTCAGCGCATGGACGCCCATCAGCACTGAAGACACCACCCGCGTCATGAACACCATCCACTCCGGCTCCCCCTCCGACCCATGCCCTCATCATATCTTCAACAAAGCCGACACCATTATCGGACCCTACCTCCGGAATGTCATTAACAGCTCCTTCACGTCATCCACCTTCCCTGGAAGCTGAAAACACGCAGAAATCAATGCCCTTCTGAAGAAACCAACAGCGGACTCCAAAGACCTCAAGAACTTTCTCCCCATCTCTCTTCTCCCCTTTCCGGCTAAAGTCATCGAGAAGACCGTCAATAAACAGCTGACTGCATTCCTCAAAGCCAACAACTCGCTTGACCCATACCAGTCCGGCTTCCGAGCCAACCACAGCACCGAGACCGCCCTCATCGCAGCCACCGATGACATCAGGACTCTGATGGGCAACGGAGAGACAGCCGCCCTCATCCTCCTGGACCACTCGGCAGCCTTTGATACCGTCTGCCACCGCACCCTAATAACCTGCCTCTACAACACTGGGATCCAAGGAAAGGCCCTGAAATAGATCACATCGTTCCTCTCCGACAGAACCCAGAAAGTCCGCCTCCCTCCCTTCTGCTCCGAGGCCACCAAGATCATCTGCGGCATACACCAGGGCTCCTCACTCAGCCCAACCCTCTTCAATATCTACATGAGCCCCCTCGCCACCATCGCACGCAAACACAACATCAAAATCATCTCCTACGCCGACGACACCCAACTGATACTCTCCCTCACCAAAGATCCTCTCACCGCCAAAGCCAACTTTCAGGACGGAATGAAAGATGTCGCAGAATGGATGAAGCACAGCCGTCTGAAGCTCAACTCGGACAAGACGGATGTTCTTATCCTAGGACAATCTCCATCCGCCTGGGACAACTCCTGGTGGCCCATGACACTGGGCACCGCACCGACTACCACGGACCATCACGCAACCTGGGATTCTCTCCTGGACTCCTCCCTCACGATGACCAAGCAAATCAACGCAGTCTCGTCCTCATGCTTCAACACCCTGCGCATGCTCCGAAAGATCTTCCGGTGGATCCCCACTGAAACCAGAAAGACGGTCACCCAGACCCTCATCACCAGCCAACTAGACTACGGGAACGCCCTATACGCAGGAAACACAGCCAAACTTCAGAAACGGCTTCAGCGCATACAGAACGCCTCCGCACGACTCATCCTCGACATCCCTCGCCACAACCACATATCCGCCCACCTGAGAAACCTGCACTGGCTCCCCGTTAGCAAAAGGATCATGTTCAGGCTGCTCACCCACACACACAAAGCACTCTACAACATGGGCCCCAAATACCTCAACAACCGCCTCTCGTTCTACACCCCCACCCGCCAGCTCCGCTCCGCCAGCCTCGCCCTCGCCACGATCCCACGGATTCGCAGAGCCACCGCCGGAGAGAGATCGTTCTCCTACCTGGCAGCCAAGACATGGAACTCCCTCCCCGCACACCTATGATTGACCCAGGACCATCTCACCTTCAGGAGACACCTCAAGACCTAGTTATTCGAGCAGTAGCGGCACCCCCCTCCCTTCAGTGCCTTGATACCCTCACGGGTGAGTAGCACGCTCTACAAATGTATTGATTGATTGATTGATTGATAGCACTTGCTGTCCTTAACTCTCCCAGTCCCTTATGTTTGCCAAAGCTGGCATCGATGTTGCTGCCACACTGCCTGCAACTATACCTCCTTAAACGTAGGCTGCATGCCGCTCAGCAAACACCATCCTCCCGCTATTTACAAATGCTGGTATTTATGGAGCAGCGCTGCTGGAGAGCTGGAGGCTAATCTGAGGCAGCAAGTATGACCCGGGGCATTTTGCTACCATATGTAGTCTATTTCAGGTACCACATTTTTTCACAAAGCTTGATTTAGTGTCTGCCTATCATCAGGGATTTTTGGTAGAAGAAACACGTCATCTCACAGCTTTTATCTCAACTCTAGGGACATTTCAGTACTGCGAAATGCCTTTTGGTTTGGCGTTGGCAGCTTCTGTTTTTCAGAGACTGATGTCTGAGTTGCTGAAAGGAATTCATAATGTCTCTGTTTTCCATGGTGATGTTCTGATTCATGCTAGTTCATGCTTGGAGCATGATCACGGTTTGAAACAAGCACTTTCCACTTTTGACAAAGCAGGTGTTGTTCTTAAAAGAGAGAAATGCCAGTTTGTTAAAACCTCTGTAGAATACCTCGGCCACGTTGTCTCTGAGGAAGGCGTGCGTCCAAAGCCAGCTTTATTTGAGGCCATTCTTGATGCATCTACACCTGTTGATAAGGTTGGTGTCAAATCATTTTTAGGTATGTGTGAATTTTATTCACCGTTCATACCTGATTTTGCATCCAGAGTCAGAGCTATTTTGGCCTCATTGAAAGACAGGTCAGAATTAGTGTGGAGTGAAGAATGTTCTGTTGCCTTTGCGGACATACAAAGACAATTTACCAGTGTAAATGCTCTAAAACCTTTTGATTTCAATCTTAAATGCCGTTTGACTGTTGATGCCAGTAAGTTTGGTGTTGGTGCTGAGCTTACTCAGAAGGATGTGCATTCTGAATACACCATCGGCTATGCATACAGAGTATTAAGAGAGCCTGAAGTACATTACTCTGGTATAGAGAAAGAATGTTTAGCTTGTTGGTGGGCAATAGAAACATTGAAGTGTTATCTCTGGGGGAAAAGTTTTTTTTTGCGTACTGATCACAAACCTTTATTTTCAATTCTCAATGGGACCAATTGCAAGACTAGCACTCCCAGAATTGCAAGACTTGGAGCAAGACTTCTACAATTCAATTTTGAGGTAATTCATATTTCGTGAGTAAGAAATGTGAAAGTGGATTATTTGTCAAGAAATCCTACTGTTGAGAAGGATGAGCGATGATGAGTTTTGTTTTATTGCTGCTTTAGATGTAGAGAATTGTTGTCACTTTACAGAAGAAGCGTGGGGAGGAAGTTTGAAATGTGATTTTTCTTTAAACAAAGTCATGAAAATGGTCATCTCTGGTTGGCCTAGGGAAAAAACTCTAGAGCTTATTATACAACCTTTTTTCAAAGTGTCAGAGGAGTTAACTATAGAAGAGGGTCTTTTGTTGCGAAATGATAAGTTAGTTCCCCCTTCTGAGCTGAGTCGCAGTATCTTAACCAAAGCACATGAAGCTCATTTGGGTTCTTCTTTGACCAAGAGGAGGGTGAGAGAGTCATTTTGGTGGCCTCAGATGGATGGTGAAATTGTTGGGTTGGTCAAGAATTGTTGTGTGTGTTCTACTTCTGATAAATCTTTCAAAATGTGTTATCCACCTTTGACACCCATTGACTGTCCTTCAGGACCTTGGAAACATTGTTGGCATTGATCTAGTAGGGCTCTTCAATATTCATTCAAATAATTCTCATTTTGCTTTGGTCCTCGTGGATTACTATTCCAAATGGCTGTTTGTAAAAATTGTTGGAGAGCCAGATTCCAAACCTGTCATTCTTTTCCTCAAAGTTGTTTTTATGAGTGAAGGCATACGTGAAGAGATCATCTCAGAAAATAGTGTCCAATCGGTCTCTGGTGAGGTTGAGACATTTTTACGTGAAAGTTCCATTTATCATTATTAGAGTTCTCTGTACAACCCACAAGCTAATGGACTCATGGAACGTTTTAATAGAGTGCTGGGTGAGTGTGTAAGGTGGGCTTTTGCCAATAAATGTGATGTCTATAATGTAAGTATGGGCGAAATTTGCGAATTCGCGTTCCGCCAATTTGCGCGAAAGCGAATTCGCGGCCCGTGAATATGTGCGAACATGTGAATTTTTTTATTTTACCGTGTTCGCGGGTTTTTTTTTCAGCGCGGCTCCAGCCAACTTACCCATGCGGTCGTTTTTGGTCGCGAGCATCTTGTTCGCGGGAGGAAAAAAACTCAGAATCAAGGTAAGTCAACGCAGTGCGCGCGAGATTGTATTTTTGAAGCGCGAACAAATAAAAAAAAAATCGCAAACTTGCGGATTTTTGGCAATTTCGCGCAATTCGCGGAACGCAAAATTGTCAAATATCCGCAAATTTCGCAAGCGGAACAAATTTTCAGCCCATGCTTACTATAATGCCATCCAATCCATGTTGTGGTTTTATAGAACCACTCAGCATTCCACTACAGGTTTCTCTCCTTTTGAGGCTCCCAAAGGAAGAAAACCTGCTTTGTAATTTAGACCAGCTCGGATGAGTAGGTTTTTAAAATCTAGTTTACCTTTTCAGTGTCATAATGATCAGCGTTTACGCAATGTGGACTGTGCTCAGCAAAACCAGGAAATGCATTATGATAGCAGAAAACATGTCAAAGTATGTCCATGAGGGTAGGTGATCTTGTACGGATTAAAAGTCCTAATTTAGTGAAGAAAGGTGAGGCAACCTTTTCCGATCCTATGGTGATTGACAAAGTGTGTGGGAATGCTGTAAGGGTCCAAGGTCGAAATTGGTGGAATCTTTCTCAAATTGTCAAAGTTAAAAAAAGATTTCTTTCAATTCCGCACTATGTTGGTGGTGATTGTATAAAACCTGCTGATTCACATGCAAATTTTAGACAATCCTTGGTAGTTCCCAACACGTCTCGTGGTTTTTGTATTAGACACAATGAATGTGTTTTAATTCCTGATGAGTCTCCACGGAGGAGCATTAGAGTTCGGAGGATTCCCAGCAGGTACCGTTAGTACTGTTTATTATTTATTGTCTATATTTTCAAGTTTAGCTGTCTCCTTTATTGGGAAATACCTTCTTGTATATATCTTAAAGTAATATGAACTGTGCTTTTCTTGCTTATGTTATGCTGTTTCCATTTAGCTTTGTCATTGCATTTTTAGGCTGTTCATTTTTTTCGTAGTACTTTGACAAGGGTTTGTCTTGAAAAAAAAAGGATAAACTCAATGTAGTAATGTTCCATCCCTGATGCCTTATGTGTAATGGATGTCTCACTTTAATTGTGTTCATTCTCTCATAGAATGACGGTTGGCTGGAGTTCTGTCTGCCTGAAGCACTCGGGGGTACTGCTTGTGAACTGGATCAAAGCATTGTTTAAACTACAACATTGTAAACCACGTATTTCAATATTTCCTTATTAGAGACACGTAGAAGTGGTTTCAGGGAGAATAAACCCTTGGTCCTTAAGAATAGCCTTTTGGTTGGCTAGTAACATGTTAACCAGCGGAACTGAAGTACATTATTTCCACTGAGTTACCAAATTCCACATGTTTTATTCATACCGGATAGAGGCTAAATTATTTTTTTAAATGTCCTACTAGCCATGTATTTTTAATCCCCCCCACTCCTATCTTTTCTTTATCTACCACATAGTCTCCCAACAAAGAGCTCCCACTTAACACGTAGGTCAGAGCAAGTCCCGTTCTACATAGGAACATGAAGAACCCAATGATGAAGCATTCCACCAAGAACAAAAACTGCGGTGGGTGAGGGTTATCTAAGGAAAACTTTCCCACTTGGCCTCTTATGGAGGCATCACGGCGCAGGTGACTCTCCACGCCGCACGGCTCCAGCTGATTGCCGAGTCTCTGTCCCTCTGCTCCGCCGCTGTCGAGGGTTCGCCCCTGGTGGCTGCTAACTGTTTTTGCTAACTGTTTTCTTTTTCCCCCTCTGTCTGCTGTATACTCCACTGTTTTCCTTTGTGACTGTACTGTTTTTGGAGGCGCTCCTTTTGCGCCCCAACCCTCTGTGACATCCCACCCGCTCCCCGCTTCCTGCCACTGCTCCCCCAGGGCCCGTCCCCTTTTTCCTTTTGTACCCCCTGCCCTCGCCCATTGGCCACTCCGCTCACGCCTCCCAGCTGCTCCTCCCTCCCACTTCGCCTATTATGGAGGCAGCGCCGGCGGCTGCGAAGCGGGCGCGCTGCTGGCCCACCGAAGGCACACCAAAGGCAAGCCCGTCTGCGCCTGTCCGCGCCTGGACCGCGGCCAGAACCCCTGGCTCCAGCCACTGCCAGGGCACCCGACTAAGATACGACACCGCTACCCTCATCACACTCCACACAGGACGACCTGCCCTCCTGCCACCAAGCCACCCCGAGGCACACCCACGGACCCTTCACCTGCCAAGCATGCAAATTCACCTGCCTCCGAACCTGCACCCCACCCACCAAACACAGCAACGACAACAACAACCACCTCAGTGTATACTCTTCAACACCCGCTCCGTCCACAAACACGCCGTCGAACTCTGGGAACTCCTTGATACAACAGCACCAGACGTCGCCTTCCTCACGGAAACCTGGATGAACGCCTCCTCGGCCCCCGACATCTCCATAGTCATCCCAGACGGCTACAAAATCACCCGGAAGGACCGCGTCAACCAAACCGGAGGAGGAATCGCCATCATCTACAGGAACACCATCCGCGTCACGACCAACACCGAAGACACACTCACCGCCGTCGAACACCTACACTTCCAGATCCACACCGACCCCCAGACCACCCTCAGAGGAATGCTCATCTACAGACCCCCATGCCTACGGACACACTTCAGCGTACCCATCGCCGACTTAATCAGCCCGCACACCCTAGCCTCACCAGAGTACATCCTCCTAGGGGACCTGAACTTCTACCTGGAGAAAAACAACAACAACAACACCCCCACCCTGCTCGACAACCTCGCCAACCTCGGACTCAACTGGTGCAACTGGTGCACACGCCCACCCACCTCACTGGCCACACACTCGACCCCATCTTCTCCGCCAGCAACCACATCTCCTTCAGCCACTCCACCAGTCTACACTGGACCGACCACAGCTGCATCCACTTCACCTTCAAGAAGACCACATCCCACCACCACACGCTACAGATCCCCCGCAGATGCTAGAACATCTAGAACATCTGCAGGGGATTATACAGATCCCCCGCAGATGCTAGAAAATCTCCACAGACCAGCTGACCACATCGCTGAGCCAGAACCCACCTGTCGACACCCCTGACACCAACGAAGCAGCAAACAATCTCACACAGTGGATCACCAACTGTGCCGACGACCTCGCTCCACTGAAGAAACCCCCAGGCAAAACTAGCAACAGAAAAACCTCATGGTTCACAGATGCCCTCAAAATCGCAAAGAAATCATGCCGAACCCTCGAAGAAGCCTGGCACCACAAACGGACATCATAAAACATGACAGCCCTCAAGAGCGCCACCCGCAAATACCACCAGATGATCTGCACCACCAAAAGGACTTCATTCAAAGAGCGGCTGGACAACAACTCCCACAACAGCAAGGAACTCTTCAGCATCGTCAAAGAGCTCTCCAACCCCAGCGCCAGCAACAACGACATCACACTGTCGCAAGACCTCTGCAACTCCCTCGCTGCATTCTTCCACCGCAAGATCACAGATATACACGACAGCTTCGGACCCCAGACTCTGCCTCAAGTCACCAAACCAACAACCACCACCACCATCCTCAGCGCATGGACGCCCATCAGCACTGAAGACACCATCCGCGTCATGAACACCATCCACTCCGGCTCCCCCTCCAACCCATGCCCTCATCCTATCTTCAACAAAGCCGACACCATTATCGGACCCCACCTCCGGAATGTCATTAACTGCTCCTTCACGTCATCCACCTTCCCTGGAAGCTGAAAACATGCAAAAATCAATGCCCTTCTGAAGAAACCAACAGCGGACTCCAAAGACCTCAAGAACTTTCTCCCCATCTCTCTTCTCCCCTTTCCGGCTAAAGTCATCGAGAAGACCGTCAATAAACAGCTGACTGCATTCCTCGAAGCCAACAACTCGCTTGACCCATACCAGTCCGGCTTCCGAGCCAACCACAGCACCGAGACCGCCCTCATCGCAGCCACCGATGACATCAGGACTCTGATGGGCAACGGAGAGACAGCCGCCCTCATCCTCATCTCCATCGGCCTCTTTGCCGCCATGCTCTCTTACGCCTGACCCCTCTTCCCCTGTTCCCTCATTATCTGTCCTCTTGCTCAACACCAGGTCGGCGGTCAAACACCACCATGAGTTGTTTGTCCTTCTTGATTCCGAGAAGCCTGATATACTTCTCCTGACCGAAACCTGGTTTTGTGAATCTTACCTCCCCGCACTGTTGGCTGCTCTCCCCCTTCCTATGTTGCTCTTCGCGCCGATCGCCCTGAAGGCAGGACAGGTGGTGGTGTGGCTTTAATTGCTCGGTCTGAATTTAATTTTCAATTTCTCTCCTTCCCTCCTATTCCCCCTACCGAATTCCTGGTAGTTCGTTCCCTTTCTTTTTCCCCTCCTATCACATGCCTATTGATGTATCGTCCACCCCAGTCTTCATCTCTGTTTTTGCCAGCATTCCAAGACCTACTAGCCACTCTGGCGGTAAACTACGCCTCGGTCTTAGTGCTAGGCGATTTTAACTACTGGCCTTCGGACCCTTTAGAATGCACCGCATCTAAAGAATTTACCGAATCTCTCTCTTCCCTTAACTTTGTTCCTCACATTTCCGTCCCCACACATTCTCACGGTCATATACTTGACCAGGTCTGGTCCCTGAATCTTCCTGTTTCCCTGGTGTCTGTATCCCCCTGTCCTTGGTCCGATCATGCCTTTATTTCCTTTTCCATCTTTCTCAACTCGGTGTCCAAGGTTCCACATGCCAAAAACACCTGGGCGCGGAATTGGAACAGAGTTGATCTTCCCTCCTTGACCTCCCAGCTTCGGAACTCCTGTCCGACCCTCTCTGGTCTTTCATCCAACTCACAAGCCATTGCTATTAATATCGGGCTGGCTGGAGGTTGTGATTCAGTTGCTCCTCTGCGCCGTATTTCCACCCGTCGACCTAAGGATTCCAACAGGTGGTTCACTGACCACCTAAAAGATCTAAAACTGACCGTACGGCAGGCAGAGAGGCAATGGAGGAGAAATTACTGTCCCTCATTAAAAACTCACTATTTAACATCTCTTACGGAGTATAAAAAAGCTATTATAGCTGCTAAAACCATCTATTTTTCAACAAAAATAATGACAGCTGAAAATAAACCTAGGGAGATTTTTGGCATAGTGAACGACCTAGCTTTTTCCAATAGAGTCTCACCCCAAATTCCCCCTACCCAGTCCCTCTGTGATCAATTAAATACCTATTTTGTGGACAGAATTGTAACCATCAAAGCCAACATCCCCCTCCCCTCCTCTACTTTTGTTGATCCTCCTTCCCCCACTGTTTTAAGCCATCTTACTGTCATTCCCCCCATTACTGAGGAAGCATTCTTGGGGATACTCTCGAAAGTCAAATCGGGTTCTCCGGCAGATATCTGCCCGGCAAGAATCCTCCAACAGATTTACTCTGCTTGTCCCCAGCTCCCTACCACCTTCCTTAATAGCTCCCTTACTCAGGGAGTGGTGATTCCCGCTCTTAAATCAGCCACAATAGTGCCTATTTTAAAGAAACCCGGTGCTGACCCCTCTATCTCAGCAAACTACCGCCCCATCTCTTTGCTACCCTACCTGGGCAAGGTGCTTGAGCGCCATGTCACCTCGGTACTCAGCGCCCACGTAGAAGCAAATGGAGGCTTAGCTTCTCGCCAGGCCGGCTTCCATCCCAGGCACTCTACCGAATCGATCGTGGTGTCGGTCCTGGACAACCTCAGGGAGGGTATGGATTACGACAATCGTCAGGCGCTGGTGCTCCTCGACCTCTCCGCCGCCTTTGACACGGTGGACCATACCATCCTACTTTCACGTGTCAGGGCGGCGGGAATAGAGGGCTCAGCCCTGGTCTGGCTCTCCTCCTTCCTGAGGGGCCGCACCCAGGCGGTTCGGTTGGGGGATTTCACTACCACACCTCTACCAGTCACTTGTGGTGTCCCCCAGGGCTCTTCTCTCTCTCCTTTATTGTTTAATCTTTATATTTCTCCTCTAATCTTTGCACTTCAGCAGCTGGAGGTCACCGTGTACAATTACGCGGATGACCTCCAGCTTATCTTTAATCTCTCCTCCTCACCCCTTTCTATCTTAAATTTCCAATCTATTATGATTTTCATCAGGGACTGGATGAACCACAACCATCTCAAACTGAACCCGGATAAAACCGAGTTGGTTCTCACTGGTGGTTCTTCCAGTCCCTGGAATTCTCTCTTCTGGCCCTCCTCTTTTGGCACTTCCCCCACTCCTTCTTCCACAGTTAAAACCCTGGGTGTTAAAATCAACAACCAACTCACTCTACACTCACATATCAGTTCAGTTGTTTCTTCCTGCTTTCTCACTCTTCGAACTATCTGTACTGTCTCCCGCTTCTTTTCTCCCCAAGCACTCAAGCTGATCATGTCCGCACTGGTGATCTCGCGGCTGGACTATGCCAATGCCATTTACAACGGCATCCCTGCATACAGCTTGCGGAAGCTCCAGATGATCCAGAACCAAGCGGCCCGGTTGGTATATGGACTCCCCCGCTTTCACCACTCCACACCCCTCCTAAAGGAGCTTCATTGGCTCCCTGTTAAGGAACGCTCCCTCTTTAAAACCGGCTGTGTGGTTTTTCAGGCTCGCCAGGGCACTGCCCCCGCTTTTATTTCCTCTCTGATCCAAGACTATGTCCCGATCAGAGAGCTTCGCTCCTCCTCTAAATCCTTTCTGCAAATTCCACGTTTTAAGCGTAAAAAGTGGGATGGAGCCAACTTTTCAACTCTGGCTCCTACCTTCTGGAACTCCCTCCCTGATCACCTACGCTTGGCCACACAATATTCATCCTTTCGCAGAGATTTAAAAACGTTCTTATTTCGACAGGCTTTTCCCTTGTAACCCGCCCATTTTCCTTTGCGCTTGGTTACTCCGCCCTCTGTTGCTAGTCTTACTATTATAGCGCCAAAAAACCGTATGGTGAACGCTGCGCTCTACAAATGTTTTAAATTCAAATTCAAATTCAAATTCATCCTCCTGGACCTCTCGGCAGCCTTTGATACCGTCTGCCACCACACCCTAATAACCTGCCTCTACAACACTGGGATCCAAGGAAAGGCCCTGAAATAGATCACATCGTTCCTCTCCGACAGAACCCAGAAAGTCCGCCTCCCTCCCTTCTGCCCCGAGGCCACCAAGATCATCTGCGGCGTACACCAGGGCTCCTCACTCAGCCCAACCCTCTTCAATATCTACATGAGCCCCCTCGCCACCATCGCACGCAAACACAACATCAAAATCATCTCCTACGCCGACGACACCCAACTGATACTCTCCCTCACCAAAGATCCTCTCACCGCCAAAGCCAACTAAGGTCAGAGCAAGTCCCGTTCTACATAGGAACATGAACAACCCAATGATGAAGCATTCCACCAAGAACAAAAACTGCGGTGGGTGAGGGTTATCTAAGGAAAACTTTCCATTTTCGAAACTTACACAGAGTGGATAGAAAATCCTAAATGACAGAAGGGCTCATTTTTGATTATAGTACATTTTGTATCAAACACCTTGTCTTATTTAACCTGTACTGACGCATGTATGGGATCCATTAAGACATGCACCCAAAGGACACCTTAGAGGTTCCCCTTATAGCCCTAATGTTCTCTTATGGCCTGGTTATAAGTTTGGCAGATGGGTTACTCCATCACAAATGTGACATTTATCCCGGCCGCCACATTGCATGTTGCATTATATTCTATTGGTTATGGGTCCCAGATCTTGGGAACCCCACCCCCTGCCCTGAGACCCATGTGGCACCAGAGCAGGTAGAAAATTAGCTGGTCAAGAGGCATTTTTCACCCACAGCCTAACCACACCCCTAAAGTGAGCTAACTGAAGTGAACTGCCAGAGAAAGGTTTCACCATCTTATTTTGGTGGAATAGGGATTTTTGGGTCAGGGTTACACCCACTCCCCACAGGAAGTGTTTATATAGTGGGGGGTAGTCGCCAAACTGGTTGATAGCCCATTGGCTACGATACTGTACTCCCCTAAACACCCCTAAATTGAGTATTTAATATTCTCCCAACACCAGACCTGCTGATTTGAAAAGTTGACAAAGTGAGAGCCAAGGACCTACACAGAACCGGGCACCAACCACTGCCTTGCTGTTTGCTCTTTAACAATTGCAAAGACCCGACTTGTCTTGCAGCTGTGACTCCTTTATCCAGCACTTTGACAACCAGCTATCATCTCCCCTGGGTGGAGCAGCCATCTCCCTGCATCTGCAGGCACCAACTGCATCTGTTTGTTTTACCTTGTTGCTGGCCATCGGGCCCACAGAGGAAGCACCACTTCAGGAGGAGGACTCCGTGGCTTCAGGAGGTCAGCCCCATCCGCCAGCTGAGTTTCAGGATGCTACACCCTCCAGAAGCCCCTCCGCACCAGCCAAGTCCCTCTGCACCCAAGTCCTCAACCCAGGTTCGCAACTTCTGACTGTGTCCCCTTGGCCTAGAGGTCCATACTCCCTGACCCCTCTTTGGGTTCATCCAGAATTGCTCCCAAGTCCCCCATTGCAACCTTTCTTTCAAGTCCCTTTGACTTTAATGGTGTAGCACTCAAGGCTACCATCCCTAACAAGCACCTCTGCACCTGGACGCACCAGGGCAGGTAAAGTGAAACTGCTGGTGGTACTTTGGACTTTGGCTCCCTAACACCTTAAGTCTCAAGTGGCATCCCTGAACTCTGTTATCCAGCACCTGTTTGCTATATGTGTTTTTTTCCTAATGGATAACATAGTAGCGTTGAGGCTCAGGTCTTTATTTGAGCTATTCAAGCTATTTTCCTTTCAAAATCGATATCTCTGCTTCTACTCAAGTAATTCTAAATATCTTAGTTTCTAAATTCCTATAAGAATCTACTTTCTTTTTTATAAATTGGTCTCAGATTTCTTATTACATCTGTGTACCATTCATTGACAATGTGTGTACCACAAATAATTAACACTCCCCTCTGTTAAGCCTAAGCTGCTCGACCACACTACCACAAATAAGCATTTGGCTTTATTAAAGTAAGCCCTGTAAACCAATAAGGGTCTTGCAGACCTTTTGCATAATGTGCCCTTATATTGGCATCACCACTTACAAATCCAGCATCCTACATGCCAGTGCTAGGAGAAAGCAACAATATGCCACATCTTGAGTGTAGTTTTGCATTCCTGCACTCTCTATGTCATGCAGCGGAATGCAGAAGTGTGTCTTGCTCGGTTGCGTTGCATGACATTTTAGTAAATATGCTCCTAAAATTTCAGTCTGCAAGGGGACACTCTTTAATGTAAACTCTTTCTGATGAGCAAATACCTCAAGGGAATGACTATGCGTCTGCTTATCAGAACCAATTGTACACTTTGCGCAATGTTGCTAGGAGCTGAAAGACAAGACTGCCAGGGAAGAGGTGATGTGACTCCCCTGTGCTCCTGTGATGGTGACTGGACATTTGACCACTGGTGTGGTGGCACCCATGAGATGTTGTAAGGGTATTCTTAAATAGGGCTTCCATTGTTATGGTATTTATTTTTTGACATTTACATCTGAATTTGTCAATATTTTCTTTTCAAATGTTTCTGTACTTTTACATTTTAATTCTGTTGTTGGTGTATACAAAACACATTTATACAACTGATAAATCTATGCTCACATTTGAATGCCCAGAAGGTTTTAGCTATAAACAGTACAATATAGTCATCTGAAAACATTTGTATTATATAATAGTGTAAAAGGAGATTGATTTCTATACTTATTTTAGTTAATGAGGTTCTTTTCTTTTACTAACTCCCCCACCTGCCAATATGCACAGCTACTGACATGACACTTTAGATTTACATTACTGAGAATAAATCAAAGATCTATTTTCCGTATTTAATGATACGTACAGACAGCAAATTAGAAAGTTTTTTTTTCTGTATTTATCCAGTGAAATCTGTAAAAAGGTAAAACTGAGAGACCTAATAATAAAACTCATTGTCTCATTCATCGGATTCCATTTTGCTGGCACGTGATTAAAATAGAAAACCTGTATTTGGGCTGATCTCAGCTGGATCGCACCCACTCAATGTGTTATGGCTGAATCACATCTGGATGAGTCTTGCATTGGTAAACATTTATCTCCTCTGCTTTTTTAATAATTTCCCCCACCATGTGTACTGTGTAACCTCCGGGGTAGCATTGCAGATGGGCTGAGGGTCTGCACAGGTCTCACTGCCTGCCAGGTGTGTGCCCCTTATTAAGCGAGTTTAGGAGACAGTGTTGCCAGATTTTGAGTCCCAAGCCCAAAGCTGCTCAAGTAAGCCCACATTTAGCCCAACTCAGACCAGTGTCAGCCCAAAAACCAGCCCAAAGTTGCAACTCTAAAATTATGCAGAAGTAGTCTCCAGAAACCATTTTAAGGATGAATCTAAATTGTATTCAATATGCAGATAGTGGGTTGACTGGTCACCTGTGCTAATACTACTTATTTTCAAGACCAGTCTACACTGTGACTTTGCAACTTGTAAAAGCACTGCTTAATAAAGAAAAGCAACAATAGTATTATATGCTAATTACTGCGCTCTCTAATTTCTATTTTAAGCAAATGTGTAGAACTCACTGTGCCTAAAATATTCGTTGGAAATAGACATGGCCTGAAACAATAAACATGGCTGATTGGGCAGAACTGCAGCAATCTGTGACGCATTTGCCCAACCTCACTAACCTGAAGTGCCAGATAAATTAAGTCAGGGTTCACGAAAGGCTCAGACATGAAAAAATAACCTTCATTACGAAGTCAAACAAAGCCAAAGGTACGTCGAGTCTAAGTAGAGAAAATTGTCCAACATAAAAGCAGATCAACCCCACTTAAAATGTTAAAAAAGAAAATCCTGACCTCCGCGTACCTTCCTGGTTATTTTGTCTGCTACTGGATCGAGGTGAAACTGCTGCACTGATATTACTTGATCTCAGTGCAGCCTTCGATACTGTATCACACAGTATCCTCCTAAACAACCTTGCTTCCTTTGGCATTGGCGAAAAAGCCCTAAACTGGCTTACGTCTTTTCTCACGGATCGGACTTTCCAAATTTTTTCTCACACGTCCTCTTCCAATACTTATGTATCCCCACACGGTGTGCCCCAGGGTTCTATCCTCAGTCCCCTTCTTTTTAATCTTTACGTTATTCCTCTGGCCCATATTGCACATCGTTCTGGTTTGAATTTATTTACTTACGCTGATGACTCTCAAATTGTGTTTTCCCTATCCCAAGCTGATTCCACTTCCTCCTCTTCTCTGCAAACTGGTCTCAGCAAAATATCCTGCTGGATGGATCGCAACTTTCTTAAATTAAACAGCGGAAAGACTGAGGAATTGGAAATAAACCTGATCTTTGGAGCCCGAGACACTGGCCATCGGCCATGGGTTCCTTGCCCACTCCATCAGAACGAGTACGTAATCTCGGGGTCATTATCGACAAGGGTCTATCTATGAAAGATCAGGCCAACAAAGTTGCAGCCACCTGTTTTACCATCTTACGGTGGCTGAGAAAAATCCTCTGGATATTACCTTCTAACACCCAGAGATCCGTGATGACGGCCTTGGTGACTTCCAGACTGGACTACGGCAACGTGCTCTATCTGGGGTCCACCAAGGCAGTCATACGCCGTCTTCAATTGGTCCAAAATGCTGCTGCACGGCTTCTCTGTGGCTGCCGAAAACGGGACCACATCACTGAGCGACTGAGGGAGCTTCATTGGCTCAATCTTGACAACCGTGTAAAATTCAAGGTACTGTGCTTTATGCACAAGATCAAGATTGGAGTTGCCCCCTCTTATCTTCAGTCCCTCGTTACATCTTATGTTCCTGCCCGTTCACTTTGCTCCTCTTCCAAACACTTATTCTGTATTCCTAAGTTCAGACTCTCGAGAATGGGCGGCAGCTCCTTCGCAACCTTGGGACCCAAACTTTGGAACTCTCTTCCCTTGGTTCTGCGGATGGAGAACTGCCATATCCGCTTCCGTAGAGCCGTGAAGACCTGGCTAGGATTGTATTTTGCTGCATTTGTCTTTCAGCGCCGGGAAACCCTTACGGGTAGCTGTCGCGCTATATAGACTTAATAAATAAATAAATAAAATAAATAAACCTTCAGATTTCTACGGGTGGTGCTAATCTTATAATGTCAACAGGCACAAAACAGGAGCATTCATTAGGCCCCTCTAAGGCCATCTGGCCACCAGCCGCGGCCGGCAGTGGGAGTACCTGCAGGGCGGTGACGTGGGGAGGGGGAAGGGCAGGGTGGGGGTAGTAATGTATGGATTACGGAGCTTCCCAGGTAAGTTAACATTTAAATAAATAAAAACATTTTGTTGAGTGCACTGCATCCCTAAATGCGTTGCAGTGCGCGCAACAAAATGTGTTTTATTTATTTAAATGTTTACTTACCTGTAAAACTCCGTAATCCATATATTACTACCTCCCACCCTGCCCCTCCCACTCCCCACGTCACCGCCCTGCAGGTACTCCCACTGCCGGCCGTGGCTGCTGGCCACTTGTGCTCTCTCACTGCCCTGACAGCACTCCCCGACTTGGGGGCCGATTATGATGGCGGACGGACCTGAGTCTGTCCGCCACCATAGAGTAGGAGGGAACCTCCGCATGTCCTGCGGAGTTCCCTCCTGTGCAATTAGGATGTGACCGCCACCCTGGCGGTCACATCCTCTATTTTTACCATTGTGGCGGGTGCGGCTTCCTGCTGCATCCGTGGCAATGGTAAAAATGCATACATTGCATTTGTATGCAGAAAGCGGCAGGCACCGTGCGGTGCCTGCCGATTTCTGCGTACAAATGCAGGGGGGTACCATAGGTACCCCCCATGTGTTACACATGCTTTTCCACGGCGGAAAACTGCCGCATAAAAGCATTTTTCACAGGCCATCCTAATATGGCTGACGGTGTCTGAGAGACACCGTCACCATATTAGAGCTTTTCCGCCGCGGTTGTAAGCCAACCGCTGAGAAAAGCGGCGGACGGAAACCAGGACCCACCAGCCATCCTAATGTGGCGGTGGGTCCGCAGAGGATTTTCCGCATCCTCCGGGCCGGCGGTGGCTTCCGCCGGCCCGGAGGATGCGGAAAATCCTCCATCGTAATAGGCCCCTAAGATCACATGTGGTTATCCAGAGGGAAGGTATTCTTTACAGATTTTTCAAGGTAACAAATTTATAGAAATATGGGGAGTGTGAAAATCTTCATGCTTGAGTCATTTTATTAATATGAAGTTGTGTGGTCAGCATTCGAATAGCGTTTTGAATGGTGTCATAAGACTTCCGAAATCTGAGCCTCCTTTTCAGAGGAATCTTGTTTCTCATTTACAAAATCACAGTGGTCTGCTTTCATGTAATAACACTCTATATTGTATAGTATTGGTTCTTTAAAGTAGTGCAAAGTGTGTTATTTGTCCAAAGTATTTAACTTTTTAGTGCCACCGCTATCTGCTTGCTGTGGCCGTCCATCTGCTCGGGCAAAGCTATAATTGCTGCCTGGTGCTGCAACCCTTTGCACCCTTAACCAGCCGGGTGGTGGAACTTTAGACCCAAGACTCCTTGCAGCTCGACAGAGAGGGAACCATTAAGTGTGCTAAGCATAAGCATGAGTCAGTATAAAGCAATGGGGTGACCCAGTTATGTGCAGAACCTGGGGATTAGTACATTAAGCGAACAGTGGTTCTGCCACCTATCAGCTTATAAAAAGCGTCTAACTTATTTACTCAATTTGCCCCTCTTCTCGGATGAGACCAACATTTGATGCAAGAAATCAAAATAACGCCCACAAAACAGAAACTCATGTACTTCTGAATTATTATGTGATTTTATAACCAATTTGGTGAACTTTGCACTCAAAGCATTGAGAACAGGACATATATATGCACACACGGACATATGATGTGTATTTACACTTATTGAAACATAGCGTGAAGTGAAAATAAACCTACTTACATATCACAACGCAATATATACAAAACAAAAAAACATATATTCAAGACAAAACATTTAGACACAGTGTGATAAAAAAATGAAAATCTGATTCAACCCGACTTGTAATCGATCAGAATATTCTCGATTGTTATGGGTGATCAATAGCACTTGAAAGTATGCGTCAACGTTTCGACCCCAGATAATATTGCGATAAATTAATCGTCAAAAAGGGGATCTTCCTCAGGACTATATGTAGAGGCTGTGTGTGGCCTTGAATAAAGATTCCACCTGGATATCAGAGTATAGGTACTGTAAGCACCGCAGCTTGAGCAGACTGTGCATGATTGACCTGAATCAAAAAAGCTCTCCTTGTCGGCTGGTTGTATTAAGGTTCAATGGCACAGCATGCCTGCAACTCTTCAGTGTCTGTCGCTCGGGGTCTTCTGTAATTTTTTCAATGCTTCTCAAATGGGCACACATTGCCGGGGCCGATCACCTCCAGGCAAAGCTTTCTTGTCGGACTCCAGGCTAATTAATGCCTACAAGTTCTCTTTCCCTTCGTGTCACTGGAAATTAACCTCAGGAATCTGCCTTTTTATAAGCTGATCGGTGCCAGAATCGCTGTTCGCTTAAACCCTTCGCTGCGGGGGTTAATCCCCCGCTGTGCTGGGGGGAGCGCACACCGCCCACATGCTCATGACGAGCTGAGCTCGTCATGAGGCACGGCGCTCCTGAGCTCATGACGAGCTCAGCTCGTCACAGGTGCATTACCTGCCGTGGAACGCTCAGCACAGCAGGGGAAGTATCCCCGCATGCGAGCGTTCCACGGTTCATGACGAGCTGAGCTCGTCATGAGCACCAGAAGGCTGTGGCTCATGATGAGCTCAGCTCGTCATGAGCCTCGAAGAGGTTAAAGCATAAGCATGAGTCAATATCCTGGTAGATGTTCAACTGGCCCCTACTCCCTTGTAAACATTCACTTACTGCATTCGTGCTTCTTCACGTGGCTGGTGCAGCCGACAGACTGAGTGACAGTGTAGTCAAGGCCCGGGTTGAGATGCTGCGCCACGGTGGTCACACTCAGTCACTCACGACAAGAGACAGTGAACTTGTTCTAGACCAGTGATACTCAAAGTACGACCTTGGGCTGAATGGCCCTCCTGACCTTTATGTGTTGCCCCCTGGTCAACAGCAGCACTGGGCACCTGTTTTACTGACACTAACATTGAAAAAAACGTTAAATAAACAGGCAAACCTTTATGTAAAAGTTAATTTAATTTAAAAAAGGAAGTAACTAGATTACCCTGCACAGCCTAACTTTAGAAACACCTGTGTTTTTAAAGACATCTTGCAGCAAAAGTGTAGAAATATGATAATTTCTCTTCAAAATACAAAAAATGATCTTTTTAACATGCAGAGCAGTTTCACCTTAGTACATCGCATCATATCAGTGCATTGAGAAGTATATTTTTTTAAGCAATAGTTTTAAAACATGAATTTACAAACATTCATTCTATCCTCCATCCTAACAATAATGTCAGGCCAGTTGTTTAGTGCCTTCTTTGAGCTGGCTTCTTATAGTTCATAATAGGGCATGGTTCCAATGTTAAAAGCCACAATAAATGTCACTATTAGGCATGGCTAATCATCACAAGCATGCCACAATCTGCAATCACTGTCAGACCAGACCGCCCGTCTCAGTGTGGTGCCACCCCGTGAGCATGCAGACGGCACATGAAGTAGCAGCACCTGTGCAGACTCCCGGTGGATTGCCTAGCTAACCTGTCTAGTGTGCTGCCACCCAGTGTCCGGGGCAGGTGTCTCCTCACCAAGGTCTGTGCTTCCATCTGACCCGTACATCACATTTTTTAAATCTAATTATAATTTTAGTTCAGTTTTCTGAAAGTGAAAGCCACCGGGAAAATTAATCATTATACCGCCAATAATTTATCTTTAATAGCATTGCCTATACATTAAAGGTGTGCCAATTGCATTAAGTGGGAGCGGTTTCATTTTATTTTCAGTTTGTGACTTCCTTTGAGAGCATTGAAACATATATTCTGTTACTGCTCAGACTGCACAGGTTATACAAAAAAAGCATTATAGTTTATTAAATCGAACACAGGAGACGGGTTTGAACAATACACATCCAGAAGTCATGTCATGCAACGTCCTTTTGTATATGATAATGAAAATAATGGAGGGAAAGTGAAAATAAACAATTATCTAGGATCATACAGTCTGGTAATGTAGCGAAGCCGGAAATCATCCCAGGTTTTCTGGTTTTACATTGTGCAACTCGGACACTGGATGTATATTGTAATTGTGGGCCTGGTTCACAGAACTAACTTAAGACAAAATCCTAAACTTACTACCATTTTGGTATTCACAGAAGGCACTTACTCATTTTGGTATTCACAGAATGCACTTACTCATTTCATTACTCACAGAAGTTAGGAGTCCTAACTTTAGGACTCCTAAATGCCTTCTGTGAATACTGAAAGTCTTAAAGTTAGGATTTTTCTCAGTTTAGGAGTAGTAAAGTTACTCCTAACTTTAGGACTCCTAAATGCCTTCTGTGAATAACGAAAGTCTTAAAGTTTCTCAGTTTAGGAGTAGTAAAGTTAGGACTCAACCCAGCAAAAATAGAACCCTACACATGCAAGGTTTCCGCATATCATAGTTTAAGATTTAAGATGGTTGATGTGAAGAATCTTTCTACGACCAATCAATGCCCCATCAAAGCTACAAGTAACTTGAAAGTTTAAAAAAGTAACCACTGAGTAGCTTTGGTGAATGCTTTGTAAATATTGCAGAGCAGGATATGTTTTTTCTGCCGGGTCCTGGACATCCACTGAGCAGTCCTGGCTACAGACACCTGGGCAGCTGCTAGTGGCTGCCATGTAAGGCCCAACCTCTGCTTGGAAGTGTGACTCACTGCACAGGTGTGGACAAAGTGAACCCTATGTTGTGAACAAAACTGATCTCATGCCCTCCTCCTAAAGTGTTACCTCACCCGTCGGAAATACTTGTTCACCAGTTACAAATGGTTTCTACTGGATCCATTGGCACCAGATAGAAAAGGACAAGATGATACATCTCTTGGGGGCTGCAGCAGCTTTAAAATCCCACTCAATGAATTTGAAACCTGTACCCACATCCAATTTGCAAATGGTGCCCAACTCACAGCATATCTACACTCCAAAATTGTAGGTGATGAACGCAGGAGAAAACATTTGCAATTCGCATTGAATTTTCATCAGGACTCCTATAGGCGTATAACAAATTGCACAATAAAATGCCTTCTTTCACTGAGCCTTGACTGTGCAGTTCATGCAGAATACCCGATACACAATTTCCAATATATAAAGATCAATCATGTGATTGATCTTTATATATTGTTCATCAGTCCAGTGTGAGGAGCTACTCTAAGAAATGTAGACGCTGGAGGTCAATGTCTGTTGGATTGTAATTAGGGTTTCCGGTTTTATAGTAATTATTTTATATTTTTTGCTAATTTTACCTTTATCAATTTTTATTTTAGGTTTTGTGAAAAAATGAAGCAGAAATGTGTATATTCCTGTATTTATTTAACTAGTTAATGTGCACTCGTGCCTGAACGCCTGACAGGTTTCAATGATATCTACACAATCAGATGGTAAATTACGCACTTGTAAATATCAAGTTTGTGCAAATCTACTGCTGTTTAAGGCTCTTTACTAAAATCGCATTTTTTTTTATTCCCCTTGCCTGTCCATCTGTACAGCTATTGACCTGGCAGTCATGACTGACAGCATTTAGACCCACTTAAAAACATCCCAATTTCCGGTTTTATCCACAAATGTTTTTCTGTCTGTATTTAGCGAGTCCGTCCTCCCACTCGGATCCGAGTGGCCAGCCCTTCTGCCCCTCCAAGGCTCCCCGGGAGCATGCCTGCCCTCCCAGCCTTCTCTGTCCCTACACTTAATTACCGGCATCGCCCCCTCACCCCAATCGCCACCCTGCTGGCATCAATGCGGCCCTTGGTCACATAAAATGTTCTTGAGTACCCATGTCTCAGACCCAGCCCTCCCTGCATGCATGAGCTCCAGACCAGACCCCATGCAGCCACACCCCTAACCCGAGGCGCCAACTGTGCATGTGACGGGAAAGGGAAGAGAGCAGCCACCACCCAGAGGCGAGCTGTGTACTCCTGCTGACCACAATAAACAGTGAAATGACTGGTGTTGCCATGCCAACATGCATCTCCCAGCCGGTGCCTCACGTGTCGACTTGTATCACATTATACATTATCATATGCTGTGCAGCTTGGCAGGGCAGCTGAGGGCAGCTAGTCTCTATTCAGTTGCCCCTGACCCTGTGCTGCCAGGCTTAAACAGGGGACAAAAAGGGCCGTAACACAGATGTACCTAACAGCAGGTTGAATGAAGAGTAAGACAGAGGTTCTGACAGTGATGAGTTTTGGATACCGAGGTGGTAGCTTAATTACTCCACATTCATTTTGAGGCTTTTAGTCGCTGTTTCGTTTTTCTTATTGATGTGTTACTCTTTGTCACAGGTGAAGTTGGTTTACAAGGTCAGCGCTGTGAAGGTCCGCAGGTAGCGGTCAAATGGGTTTGCAGAAAGGTCAGCAAGTTTCAGCGCAGGGTCTTTTCTTTCTCTGTCAGATGCCTTCTGTCAGTGATGGGTTTGGGTGCCGAGGTGGTAGCCTCACTGCTCCACACTAATTTTGAGTTTTTTTAGTTGCTATTTTGGGTTCACAAGGTCAGCGCTGTAATGGGCCGCGGATAGTGGTCAAATGGCTTTACAGAAAGGTCAGCAAGTTTCCTGATCAGTGAGTTTTTTATGCAATCCCGCGTGACTGCTTTTAATAGAGTGCCACCAGGATGGCCCAAAAATATTGCTGGGGCCGTCATTGGTAGCACTTTCCAATGCTACAAGATTGACGGACCTGTCACCCAAAGAGACTGTGTACAACACCCCTGTGCACCTTGCAGATACACACACATGCACTGCTGCCTCCAGCAGCACCTGTGTATAGAACACCTGTGCTGTGTCCTCCTCCAATGATGCCCCAGCCATGCAGTCAGCTTCGCGTTCATTGGACGCTTACATTTGTGCCACTGCCAACCACTCACAGACTGACAGGCGTCAACTTGTCTTTAACCAACACTAATGTGTCTTCTCCATGGCCGTTGACTACCTGATTGCACTGCAGTGCCTGGCTGGCGCAGCTGGTTGGCTGCCATCCATGCGTTCTCTCATGGACAGTGTCAGCGCTGTCCAAGCTACAAATTTGCGCACAACTGGCTAAAATAAGCTCAAAACGTAGACACCCTCCAGGTGTGGTTTTTCCCTGCACACATGGGAGAAATGTCGCCCATTTGTATGGGTAATAGCCCAATCTGGCAGCACTGTTAGCAACACCTCGTAGACAGAGATTTCCAAACAGAAATGAAACACGTTTTACATTATTTCTTGATTTTCGGATTTACTAGAACATATTGCTGTGTACAGTGAGAAGGATGTTTTCCTAAATCCCAGGAGCTGTCTACAAGGACGGGATTGGCTCCGCCTGTAATAGCGCTGAGAAGGCTGACAGTAATTATTGGCCTCTACCTGCCTTCTTGGCTCGGTGCCAGGACAGTCACTCTGTCTTCGTTGACTGTGATGTTATATTGAGGGCACAGGTGTTACAAACGTGCATTAACCACATCCTATGTGGCACCTACATCTGCTGGTCGCTGCTCCCTTCTCTTCAGCTTGGACGCGTTATTCTTGGACAGGCAAATATCAGTGGTTAATGCCCGTTATGAGGGCACAGGCAGTTGTTTTATATGACAATAGCACATCATTACCATGATTTTCCTACGAACAACATTATTTGCCAGCGCCCCATAAAAGCGCTCCCAGGACACAGATGGGGCAGAATGTAGCAGTGCGTGTAAAGTCAACGTTCTCGCTATGCACGTGGCACGTGCTTCTCTACCGGCTGAGAAATAATCCAGACTCTAAACTTGTAAACATAGTAGAGTGGTTTGAGAAACCATTGAACACGTGTGTGTGTGTGTGTGTGTGTGTGTCTGTAAGGTGCGTGACGGTCATAGGTGAAACGCATGCAGTGTGCAACCAGCTTTCAGAACATGTCACTGTTGTGTGCGCTCATTTAGACGTCAAAGTGAATAATTTGCAGTATTTGCGTTGTATTTATTTGTCTGCATGTTAAGCACTTTTATACTTGAGCTCTTCCTTATGTGAGGCGCACCTTAAATGTAACTTATTTTTCCATGGCGCATATGTCGTGTCTCACCCCTGTAAATACCATGTGATAATATTGCTGTAGTTAATAGTTTTCCATGACGGACTTCAGAAGTATGTAACACTGAGCTGCAATGCTCAGGATGCAACCTTGGGGTCTGTAGATCACCGCTGATGCCTCCGGTGAGCGTTTAACTCACTGAGCCATTTCACCCAATCAGGAACTTGATGGAGGTCAAACTGCCCATGACGGAGTTTGTTCCAGATATGATGGAGCCGGTATTGATAATGCTCTGCCTCCAGTCGTGAAACACCCACCGTCATTCTACTTTTAAAAGATCAACTTCCCCGTTTAGGTACATTTGGTTCTCTAAGATGGGGGGGTACAATTAAACCTCCCTCTGCAGTTAGACGCATTACAAACCTCAGAGGCTGCTAACTCGGGGCCTGAAGCTGCCAGCTGCCCTGTGAGAGGGGCAAGGGACACTCGACCTGCTGCACAAATGCCACTTAGTGGCAGGAGGGAAGTTACAGTGGCTCAAAATATCACTTGCCTCAAACTTGTGAGCGGAAATAGTTCATCAACAGGATAAAAATTTAAAAACAGCAACAACTTAACTCTGGTAATTAAACCAGCCTCTTACCTCTTGGTGTACCTTTAGTCAGACAGTAACCTGGGGTTAGTAACTGGAGACAAGCAGGTTGAACCGGGACATGACCTGTAGTAACTAGAGGGAAGCAGGAAGCGCCAGGATTTAACCCTCAGTGACCACAAGCAGACAGGGAGGAGCAGGATAAACAGGAGGCCTCCTGCCCCTCCAAGATGTCTCCTGCCCAGCCCTGCCCTCGCCTGCTCTGCCTTTTTATGGCTGGAAATACTCTCCATGTGCCCTGTGTTGTCTCCGGGGAGCAGGACTCTTTAGATGATTAATTAGAGTTATGGGAGTAGTCACATCTGTATCGAAAAAGTCATTACATCTTTTCTGTTCATTAAACGTTGACAACAAAATGTGATGCAACACAAAACACAAACTTTCGAGTCAGTCAGTAGAAACTATATTCAATCATTACCAGGTAAGATCATAAAAGTGCACTATACAACAATAAACTATAAGTTACTCCCACGTACAACATGCTAATAATTTATCATTCCTAAAAAAAACTTATTTAAAAAGAGGTTACAAAGTTCATTCTGGATTTAAATATAAACGTGCACAGATGCCAGATTAAATATAGACTAAAATACAATATAGAATTAAAAGTCATATGAAGTTAAAACAGTAAATACCATAAACAGTTATAGTGCCTGAGACTTTCTTTTTTTCACGCTGGCCCGTAAGAAGGACGCTACTGAGAAGCAGACTAAATAGTCGGGGAGGGATTTAAACAAAAAAAGGACGAATCTAACATTGTTTTAAGTTATGCCTCTTCAATCAAACAATCAATCATAGCATTTGTATAGCGCGCTACTCACCCGGAAGGGTCTCAAGGCGCTGGGGGAGGAGGGTCCGCTACTGCTCGAACAGCCAGGTCCTGAGTTGCTTCCTAAAGGAGAGATGGTCCTGGGTCAGCCGTAGGTGGATGGGGAGGGAGTTCCAAGTCTTGGCTGCCAGGTAGGAGAAGGATCTTCCTCCGGTGGTGGCTCTGCGGATGCGTGGTACGGCGGCGAGGGCGAGGCTGGTCGATCGTAGCTGGCGGGTGGCGTGTAGAAGGTCAGGCGGTCGTTGAGGTACTTGGGGCCCAGGTCGTGCAGAGCCTTGTGTGCGTGGGTGAGGAGCCTGAACGTGAATCTCTTGCTGACGGGGAGCCAGTGCAGGTCTCTTAGGTGGCCGGAGATGTGGCTGTGTCGGGGGATGTACAGGACGAGTCGTGCGAGGCGTTCTGGATGCGTTGGAGTCTTTTCTGAAGTTTGGCTGTGGTTCCGGCGTAGAGGGTGTTCCCGTAGCCTCCTTAGGGTCGGTGCAATATGCTCTTTCCTTTCCCTGTGATAATATCCACAGAAAAATAGTAGCTGGAGTTCAGTTTGAGCAGAGTTCACATCACAGGGGCAGGTGGTCAATTCTGAGTGATCAAACCTTTTTGATGGGAACGCTAGCGTCAGTGATATCAAATTTAAATGGAACCTCAATAATATAAATTCGTGTTGCGGTATTGAGACCTCCTCTAGGTAAAAATATCCTCCTTCTAAAATAGATGGAAATAGTTGATAGGCAAGGACTGACTTTTTCCTGTAGTTTGTCTCCCTACTTGTATATTGAGCCTTAGGCATAAATGTATCCACAAGACTTTGTCTTGACATCAGCCTACAGGCCATTGGGTTCCCAAATAGATCTTTAAGTCCCAGCGTAGTCAGTTCTAGTTCGACATAGTTTATCATTCTAATCCTTTTCTCATTTTCTAGTCTCAGACATTCTGTTATAATATTTTGGGTTAAAGGCACCGTGCCCCTTCTCCAAATGGAAAGCCACAAAAGGATTGGGGCCAGTCTAATTGAATCAATAATATTGGTTAGGCCCTGCTCCATATATAATATATAGTTCGAAATAGACTGCAGGAGATAGACCAGGGATTTAAAAAATGTATTTTCAGTGGATTGTAGCAGATCAACATGTGCCACGTCCCAAACACCCGCCCCATAAGTTGCAGCAGACTTTTATTTTGCGTGGTATATGTTGTTAATAGCAGCTAAAGGTTTCGCACCCATCCTAGATATAAATGCCTTTAGCGCTATTAGGCTCCTCTCCATGCCCATGGCCTTTCCGTCAACTAACCGTGACCAGGTTTTATTTTTTTCAAAAATACCCCAAGGTAGGGAAAAGACTCAACCACCTCAGATTTCCCTGGTCCATGTAAAGATGAGGCCTTTTCTGTCGGACACCACTTCCAGCTATAATTACGAATTATTTTGTCTGGTTAACCTTTAGGTCCAGAGAGCCCATAAAGGCTGTATGGGCAGTAATTAGACGCTGCAGCCCTATTCCCGTTCAGGCGATAAGGACTGCATCATCTGCATAAGCCAGAATTGGGAGCTGGGTGGAATCAGACACAGGGAGGTCAGGGGTGGGCCCAGAAGGGCCTTCTCCATGCCGTTCGTATAGATGGAAAAAAGGAACGGCGTGAGGACACAGCCCTTCCTTACCCCCTTGAAATCTTGAATAGGCGCGTGCATTCCCCATTTCCCCATATCTGACCAATGTGGAGGCATCAGTATATAGTTGCCGGATAAAATCAATTATTGGGAGATCAATCTCCATTTCTTCCTTTATATACCAGAGACAAGAGTGGGAAAAGCAGTTGAGTGCTGCTGAGAGATCCATTAAGGAAAGATAGATTTTCCCACCCCTAGCCCTAGTATATGTGTCCATGATCACTGAGAGGTTTAGACACTGATCTACAATAACTTTTCCCTGTTGAAACCCGTACTGAGACTGCGTTAGTGATTCCTTATCTATTGCCCAAGCCTCTAGCCTAGATAAAAGTAGTCGGCCCAGGAGTTTTGCTGTTGTATCTAAAAGTGAAATTGGCCTGTAATTTTTTGGGCTTCCTTTGTCTCCCTTTTAGGGGATTGGAACAGTTATGCACATTTTCCATGATGGAGGGGGACCTAGTACGGCTATATTGTTATAAATATTGGTCAATAACGGTGCCCACAAATCGCAGTTGTCCTGGAAGAAATCTATCAGGACCCAATCCGGGCCTGGGGCTGCATGCCGCTAGCCCCTTCCTTACTTCATGGAGTAAAAATTATAAGTTTGCCCGCATTATGGAAGGTAAGGTGATGGGAAATTTGTCAGGACAGGAGGTGGGCGAAAAGATGTTTACAGAATGTGCAACCGTTGCTCCTATCCTACATTAGTATTTAATGTGGGGACCCTGTGGATCTTAAAAAAGGTTGTTTGTTCCCCAGCGATCTCTGCTGTTACCCAATGTTGTTGCTTGACCAAGCTTTTCCCAAAACTCATCCCTCAGGGTCCTTCCCTTTGCCTTCTAGCCAATTTATACTGAGTGCGAGGTAAAGCAATCTGTGCTTGATTTCTCAGTCGGGTTTTGAGGGCTGTGGTAAGGACCTCCCTGGCCTTTGAACAGGGGAAGTCGAACCATCCTTTGGTGTTCGTATTTTTATCTTTTTTTCTGGCTGGTAAGTGCCACTTTTATGTGTTCAAATAGAACCATAAAGGAGGAGACCAAGACTATTGGAGCTGATCCAAAGTCTAGACATTTACCAATACTAATCTGAGTGGCTTTTATTATTGTAGGGATCACGTTTGGGCTTGTCCGTTTGGGCCCATTTCAATTGATATTGCAAAAAACACAGTTGATGGACAGAATGTAGAACAATGTCATACATTCACCCCAGTACAAGGATCTGGGCCTAAATCCATCGTTTTTTTGCACTCCACACCACCCTAAGTTAGACACTGGCTATATGCAAATCAGCTCTGACCCTGTGCCTCATGGGAACAGTCCAGTCCGAACTACCAAGCCATGTCTTTCCCAGACCGGAATCAAGCATCCAAGGACCGGTTTCTGGCTATCAGCCTTCATCAGCCTGGATAGCTTGACTCCAGTGGTGTGGAGAGCCTGGGACTCACGTCTGAGCACGTCAAACCCAGATCTTTTGACTGGGTGTGAGTGTTTGATTGGTTCAGATGCTCTGTCCATCACCACCCCCTTTTGTACCATTTCAGTTGATAGCCATTTTCCCGGTCAATATAGAAAAATCGATGAGTGTAGCCTTCTTCCTAAAATTCAGAATTAATTCAGCGATTAAAATGATGTGCTCGCTAAAACTAGTAAATTAGGCATCTGTGTGTTTAAAACTACACTCAATAGAGTTAGAAACCATTATAAAATCGATAGTGGATTCCTGAGCTGCACAACAAAAAGTTTTCGAGAGGGAATCCTCTAGGCTATTCCAAATGTTAACCCCTTCCCTGCGGGGCTAAATCCCCCACGGTGTGGGGGGCAGGGGGGCGGTGAGTGCGGCACCGCGGTGCTCGTGATGAGACCAGGTTGTCATGAGTTACAGTGGAGCTGTGCTCATGACGGCCTGGTCTCGTCATGACCCCGACCGCTGATTAATTCTACCACACAGGCGGGAATTAACCGCAAGTGGGCGTCATGGGCACGGGTCAACTGTGACTCATGACAGCCTGGTCTAGTCATGAGCACACAAGGGGTTAACTATGGCCATATTCCTGGTAAACAGAGTCACATTAAGACTGTTGCTGCAGTTACTGTGCGAGAAGTAAAAATCTGGATTTCCCACCAAGTCAACCAGGCTGCAGAGATTATCTTGGTTATGCTTGAAATGAAAGAAATGAAATGAAAATGGATTTCTAAAGCGCATGGCTGCCCTTGAGCGTCCCAGCGCTAAATGTACACTCAGACAGAACTCCTCTGATCAGCACCCTGAGATGTTAGTCGTCATGGGGGAAAAGAAAAGTTTTCAGAGTTTTTCGAAATCTGGCCAAGCTGGGTTCTTTCCTCATTGCTGTTGGGAGGGAGTTCCACAGCTGGCCAGCATTTATTGAAAAACGACGTCCCCCAGTCGTTGCTCTTTTTGCTCTCGGGATTACCACCAGGTTCTCCTCGCCAGAGCGGAGCGTTCTTGATGATTTGTAGGGGCGGATCAGGTCTTTTAGGATCGGAGGACCTGTCCCTTGGAGGACATTGAACACGGTACAGAGCGCTTTGAATTTCACTCTCGCTCTTATGGGCAGCCAATGAAGCGCTTTCAAGGCCGGTTTAGCTGATGCTCTTCTGGCTGTATTCGTCAGCAGTCTGGTGGCTGCATTCTGTGCCCTCTGGAGCACATTCAGAGTGTACTCTGGCGCTGCCAAGAAGAGGGCGTTGTTATAATCTAGTCTTGACAGAATAAGGCCCTTTACTAGTAATTTTCTGGAGTCTGGGGGGAGAAGGGGCATGGCTTTCCGTATTAAAAGGAGCAGACCGTAACAGCTGACGGCAGTTTTTTTCGCCTAAGTGTGCATTGACTGCTCCGGTTCTAACCAGACGCCAAGACTTTTTATGGATTCTTTCGGGGTCGGGGGGTCCCCTAGACAAGAAGGCCACATACATTTGGGGAGGGAGGTACAGAGATTTCCCAGAAGCATCACCTCTGTTTTAGAGCCATTAAGCTTGAGTCTCGAGTCTGCCATCCATGCCATGATGTTGGTAAGGCAGGCGGCAAACTTTTCTCCGTGGCTCTCTGCGAGCGAAAGCGAAACAATCAATTGGGTGTTATCCGCATACGTTGCGAGTTTCACTCCACTTGCATGTGTGAATATAAAAATCTCACATCCAGATTATAGTATGTGTGTCATATCTCTTTTTGAGTTTTATGGCCTCATCGATTGACATATTTACCTAATCTACACCGTGTGCATTTTTGGTCCAAAATTGTTATTGTAAATATTTATCAGAACCTAAATACCTTCCTTGGAGAGCTCAAGGAAAAGGAGGTAGAAGAAAGGGCTCCTGCTATCAAACTTCCTTATTTTTTATTTCAGTGTATTTGAGATTAGCCTTACAAGACCCCCTTTAGGTCTCCCTGCAACTGGTGGGGTTGCCTTTGTCTGAAATGATAGGTAACCATTATTAAAAAAAGGTTCCATGGCCCACGTTTCCTGAAAGCAGGCAATGTCATTATTCTGCCAAAGTTTTTGCCAGTGTGCTTCACCCAGTTTACTCCTGATACCTGCCACATTCCAAGAGGTTATTGTGAAAGAGCTATGTTGTCCTTTCTTGATCTCATTGAATTTAGGAGTAGCTGGGAGAGTAGAGGGAACAGAGTTCTCTACAACGCATCCCTTGGGTTGTAAAAGAAGGTAGTCAGTCACTGTGATCTAGGTCAGAGAGTACCGCAAATCTATTCACGATAGGGACTCCTAGCCGTACAGCATCTACGTTAATCTCAAAAATGGGTCTCAATGCTCCACCTATTAGATTTGATCTAGGATCTTGGAGAGGGCATTGAAGTGATCTATAGAAGAGATCTAAGGGGAATCCCACATTCTGTGGGCTCCTCGGGGGACGTCTTTGCAGTTAATCTAAGATATATCTCGATGCAAAATGGTTATTAAAATGTATTACTGCACAGTAAACTTCTGTTGTTTTCCTGCCTGTGCACAACAAGGCTAAGCTTCAAGCCATGGTATTTTGTTTGGCAAATGGAGTACCCCCTTTATGCATAATAATTGTGTGGCGGGACAGCCAATGTAAGGAAGTGTGCATCTGTTGGAACATAGTTTCAAGCTGGCCCTCCTTCAGAGTCGGAAGATTCCCCAGAACTAGAACAAGAGGAGAAGATGCTCGAGGGAGGTGGAGCAGTTGGTAAGAAGTGACTGGCAGACCCACATTAGTGTCTACTCCAATAGCAGTGGCATAGACATTAGGAGGTGGCTGGGGAAGTTGTTGGGGGATGGAATCAGAGACACCTATGTCAATACTAGGATGACATGGATAGTTCTGTATGTTGGTGGAATCTTGACATGGCCCCTCCCCTGGCCCTGGGTCTGCCAGTGTGTCAGGACCCCCTTCAACCACTGAAGAGAGGGTGTAAAAGGAATTACTTGTACTCACACCCTCAATGTTTTTCAGTCTCTCTTAGATTTGTGTTAGTTTGAATAAGAGAGGTTCCAGGAGAATAGTGACCAGAGTCTCCAATCTTTTCCATATGTCATCAACAGACAACCCGAGGGCCAATGTTGAAATTGGTATAGTACACTCAAAGGAGGTTTGTCTGGGCCTAGTTTCTCCATTCAATCTGGGCTTGCCAGTTCGAACGGATTTTGAAGATTTTTGGGGGCGGGCCTCCAGTTTTTAACATTTTAACTGGTGGCTCACTGTTCTTTACTGTCTGGAATTTGGCAGCCTTGACCCTGGTCACAATGCTGGGGCCTATTGTTGGTTCCAATGGGAGGGAAGGGGAGGCTTCCGGTGCAGGTGACAGAGAGACTGTGGGCAAGTTTTGGGGGGTGTATGAAATGTCGTCATCTGAATGTATAATACCAAGGAAAGAGCGCTTCTGGGAAATCAGAGACCCCCAGAGAGCACTTCCGATCCGCTAGCTCTACCTCATGTGTAAGAAGGAACTCGAACCTTGTTAAGAAAGCATCCAGTGTCCCTACTGTTCCTCTCCCGGGTTGGTTACTAAGCCACTACATTTGGCCATTATGTTACCAAGTCAAGGGTCGGCAGTCCTCAAAAGAAAATAAGGGCACAGTACCTTATAATGGAGAGTACAGCAAGTCGCAGAGGCCAGACGTCAGAGGGGGGCCTAGCCTCCTCCGGGCTCCGATGGGTGTGGATGGGCCCACCATTGGCCCAGACTTTGCCCCGGTGCATCCCCACCCATGTCCCGTGTGGCGGCATCTCAGATTTATGCACATTTGAGGAGCCCTAAGGATGCTGGGGGTTGGAGTCCCCCAGCAGCATGTTCCAGATTCTCCTGGTCTCCCCTCCTGATGAAAGTGATAGCGGTGAGGCTTGGGAACTCCAGAAGTCCAGGACAGCACAGAGTTAAGAGGAAGAGTGTCTACACTGGGACGCGGGCCTGAGTCTTCGATTTATGCATGTTTGAGGAGGATGCTTGGGGTTGTAGTCCACCCAGCAGCATGTTCCAGATTCTTCTGGTCTCCCCTCCTGGGTAAAGTGATGGCGGTGAGGCTCGGGAACTCCTGACGTCCAGGCCAGAATGAAGGTAACTGGAAGATCGGCTAGCTTTTGAGTCTACAAGGACAGGCTGCTTCAGGTGAGTTGTGGAGGTGTGTGAAATGGAAAGGTTTCTTTACTTTTGCAACTAGCAAGATTACTACCTGTAGTTTGTTACGTTTGCTGCATATGCATGGTTGCAATAACATTGGGCTTTTGTGCCCTTTTTAAGATGTTTCGATTGTAAAAAGAGAGTCAACGTCCTGCTGGTCTTGGGTCAGAATATGAATAAGGACATGGGAGCATATATGGTGTAGAAGATACAGTGCATTTGTGTCCTATCAGCCAGAGCTGGTGCACAATTTGCAGCTGAGTGCCAATGCAGGCACCTTTACACCATGGCAAAACGGTGTCTGTGTTGTTGACCTGATTGCACAAAACAATCATGGGGCATTTTCCTTGATTTATGTGTGCTACACAATGCAGCACATGCCAAAATAGGGAAAACTAAGGAGAAATGTAAGCATTTCTCTGTTAGCCTGCTGTGAGGCAGTTTAAAAATCCATCGGTGTTGAGTAGGAACATCCATAGCAACGACCAGGGAATGCCTAGTTGACCGCTGCCTTGTCTTACTTCATATCTAGGAGGCGATGCAAAGCCACACAGGGTGGTTTTGCGTTGTCTTGTTGCAATGAGGCCTGTGCAACCAGATTATCATAAAAAAGTGATGCTCCAGCAGTGCAAGCCTCTTGTAAATGAGCTCCATGGTCTCCAGTTTCAGGGATTTCCTGCTTTACGTGAATGTATCTTAGTTAGTGCAGAGATCTTTAGGCCTCTCCGTCACCCGGGTAAAAGTGACTAATTTCCTTATATTTGCCTCCCAACACTGGCGTGCACCACTCTTTTTCTCAGAATAGTGAAACCTTGTTCATGTCAAGGTTGCATTGACATATTGTCAACAGAGCCATTTTCTGTGCAACTTCAATTGTACTCAAACATCCCCAAATACCAGCAGATAGAAAAGACACATTAGAGGAAGATTCTCTATTTGAAGAATTCAGAGACTTCAAGGATGTCTTTGGTAAAAAAAAAAGAGGGCAAGCACTTTCTTCCCTCACAGACCATACAACTGTGTTTGGTGTGATTCCAAGGGTAACAACTCCTCGGACAAATCTAACCTCTGAAAACGAAGTAGGGAGGGGTCCTGCTTCAATATCTTGAATAGAAGCATGAGTGAGGCGCCACCATTTTATATCACCTTCTGGGGCACCCACTATTTATATTCATAAAAAAACATATATAACCATAAAGACCATATATTGAATGCACAAACTCAAACTTAGCACCATCAGTATCCGCAACCATTAACCCATCATATAATCACATGAAAGCAGCACAGATCTTCTCCAAATCAGAGCTAAGAGGAGCTTACAACTTTGTAAGGCTTCTTGAGGGATGATAAATGGAAGAGAGACCTTAACATCTGATATGGACATCATGAGTATCTTGTCATTCCTTCATTCTCTCTAAAGCCCCATGTGCCTTCCAGCAGTTTGTGAGCTATATATTCCAGTATCTGTTCGAAACATATGGTAAATATATTTATATGGCATACTTGTATAGTCAGAAACTGTCTAACATCAAGACCATATGTGTAAGGGCATGCCAAGACTGAGAGAATGCTCTGCGCATGCTAGTACTGAAAAAATGAGGTTATCCAAATCACCTTCTGCAGTTTGAGATTTTGGAAGGTGGGTCAGTAAGGACCCTAATAAAGTGAAGGTTGTTAACCTAAAAATGTATAGGGGATGCAATGTTTTTTTAGGCTTCTCCATTTCTATTGACACTTCATCTTCAACCTTATCCTCCTTAACCAATCCAATCATGAGACATCCCAAAGTGAATTTGACATTCATTTTTCAAAACCGATGGATCCTCCGTTGTCATTATCGCAAGAGGCACTATACCCTGTTATTTTTGTCTTCAGATGATGCAGCAGTCCTCTAGATATTCTTTCCAAACCCTCACCATAAACCAGGGAGCTATTCTCAATCTATTCACTCAATGGGGCCAAAACGCTATGAATCATTCACGCACCCATATATTTTGCTGCGAGGATTCAGCGGCGATCAGAGGAGAGCTGCTGAATAATAGCCGAGTGTCTAAACTAAAATGTATACATTATTAACACCTGCAGTTTTATTTCATGTACCATGGTTTGATTTAAGGTAAAGCATTTATAACACCGCACCATTTGTGGTCAATGAATCTGCTAGTAAAAGTTAATTAAAGGATAACAAGACCTGCTTAATTCTCCATTTATTTAACTTTAGATATGAAACGAATCTTTAGCAAACTCATAAATTTTATTTCAAGGAAAACATTTAGACATTTAATGACCTAAAAGAAAAATTAAAAATTCCAACATTAATTTATTAGCATGACATTTAGGAAAAAAGTAAGGTTAATATTACCAACATGTGGAAAACGCAGTCATCCGCATAGGGCAGAATAGTTCCCAAGAAAAACCTCTCTATCTTTCTCAATATCGCCTCTCATAGGAATTCGCACCCATTCAAAAATTAAAGTTCAGAAAAATTTAAAGTCCCTGCGCCATTGGAAAAATTGCACAGACCGACAGCATCTCGGGGTGCAAAGATAAGATTGGAAAAGCGTCTCCCTCCCATCGTCTCAAATGTCCTCTTTTATACCGTTTTACACTAACTAATCTTTCTAAAATTTAAACTTTAAGGTTCTAGACTGTCTGTGATTGGTCCATTAAGGGGTGGATGAGCATCACCTCATTGTTTGACTGTCCAATTCCTCACAGAGTCATCATTATAATTTTGAAAAATAGTAAGGCCATTGTTTAAGTCATGCTTCTTCCGCAGTGCTTGGAGAAAGTGTTATATGCTGTTCCTTTCCCACGTTCAGGATGCTGACATTCGAAAAGTTAACATCTTGTTTTAACAGGCCACACTGTCCTTGACCCATCCAGCACAGACATGAGTGGCTCGCTCTCAAACTGGCGCATGCTTACTCAGATCGCCATCTCAAGTGAGAGTCGGCTTCCATTTTCTTTTCTCTTTCTAGGCCACAAAGGCCTCAAACCAAGGATCTATTATAGAAACAAACACAAATAAACGTAAATTCGAGAAATAAAGCCTTTCTGTTTACCTCCCCCTTTCTAATAATATCCCAGTTAGTATTTACCTAGCTTTAAGCGACATATATGCATAATTTCACTTACAAGTCTTCATGTTTTTGCCACAAATAAACAAACAAAAAGCACATTCATGCAATTTATGATTATGTTATGACAAATGCATACCTTTTCTGAAGAGACACATAAATTAGTATATCATTTGCTTAGCAATCACATGCAATTTATTATCCCACGAGTATTTGTGTAGGTGCATTCTATTCGATGTTGGTTAGTTTTTTCCAAACCACACGTTAATGTTATGAGAAAGTAACTTCATGAGGGGTATACAACATTTTGTTTCTCCACCTCACTCCATCAACTCCCTCCTTTGGTGATTTATCACCAAATAACTTCCAAAATTTAGCAAATTTTTATCCCAACATGTTTCAAATTCTTAGTATAAGCTATACATCTGTCTCTTCAACTCTTTTGCTGTCTTGATACAACTTCTCTCTTATCTCTTCCATCTCAATATCATCCTTTTCTCTTTACCTATCTTGCTTTTCTTCCATTGCCTTCTTCAAAATTATTTTAACATTTCTTCTCTTTCTACATTGACAACTTAATCTCAAAACTAAGATTACTACTATTATTACAGTAACTGGTATTAAGATTTTCGCTATAATAGATCTACCTATTCCTGAAAACCAATTCTTAATTGCTGAAAAACTTCTACCAAGTTTCTCAAGGACATCATCAACTTCCAGTGGTTCAATTTCTTTATGCAATTTTGTGAGATTTGTAATATATCTCTCAATGTTCTGACTTTTGTCTGGAATGTATGTACAACAATGTTGTACTTTCAAGATTCCACAAACTCCTCCCTCTTTTGCCAAAACTATATCAAGAGCAAGACGATTTTGCATCACCATAGCCCTCATAGCAACCATTTCAATGTTTACCATTAGGAATCCATCTGCAGCGTCTGTTGACAAATGATCTACTATTGTTGACAATATCCGAATTCTGTTTGCATTTAATGATATTCCCACTGCTGGTATCAGTGCCCCGAAAACATCACCAATGATTTCTATCACACTTTCTCTTTTTCTACGACTTAAAGGTTTACCTATTTCATGTATACCATTTGCGCCTCTATCTACATGGAAAATGTTAGGAAAGACCAGGCCTACATAACAGGACCCGTACCAGTGATCTGGTAATCTGTAATAAACTTTATTCCCGCATAAGAAATACATTCCAGGAAAAACTGGGTCATTACCTCCTTTAAATCCCCAACCCCCTTTTATAATATATGTGTCTTTACATTCACTCACTCCGACAAAATAATTGTCATACACAGTGTTGTCTCACCTAATATATAATGTTCCTAATAATGGTGTATCTATGCTTATGACCACATTCACATTATGCCCTTCAATATTTTCCTCATCAAATGTCCACAATTTAGATTTAGTATGCTTAATTTTTTAATTTCTTTTATATGCACTTCTTCTCTCTTCAACCATATCTAAAAAATCTTTTTCTTCATTTCTCATCCTACAAGTCAAATTATGTTTTCAATTTTGCAAAAACATCATCAGAATTTGATTAATAATACTCTAATTTACCTGTTCTATAAAATAAACGTGTTAGTACACTACAAGAAACTACATATGTAAGTGGAAGTTGGTGATAAGTCACCCCCTCTAAAACTAATGTTGGTAATTTTACACACACGTAACAGTCACTAGAATCCATGGTTTTAACATATTCAGATAATAGCCTTGAAAATGTATTCTTAGAGAAATCACTAATTGAGTAATCTTGATGAATTTCTGGTTTATACACATGTAATTTATCACTTTTTAATTCATTTTTCTGTTCATTCTTGATTTAATTTGTTTTCATCTTTTCAAAGCTTGGTCTAAAAGGAATAATAATAGCTACAATCAACCATATCAACATTAATAGTCCAGTACATATTAACCACATTCTACACCATTTTCTAAAAATAGCACATTTTGATCTAATTACATCATTAGTAGCATTATATTTTTTTTCCAGAGATTTTTCAAAGTTGTCCTCCCCAAAAATTGTCTCTCAATAAATGTTTACTTTACACTTGTAATGTTTTTCTTACATAAAGATTTCAAATCCTGCCTTTCTTCCTGCTTTTCCTTTTCCCCAGTTTCAGATCAACTAGCTCTTTTCTTTCTCTGAATCACAGTTTCACTCACTTTCTTTCACTTCACCTGGATAGTTCAGGTTTTCTTGACTGCTGTTTACTTCAGCAATAGAAGGTGAGATCATGTAAGTCCATTCAGGTGACTTATATTTCTGATTTGGTCTTCTCACTCTTTTTGGCCTTTGAACAACCTCTATTTTCTTTCCCAACAACTCCTTCTGACTGGTTATTTCATTTACTTGTTCGTCTGGTTCTTTTGCTTTATTAGCCAATTTAAATCTTAGTCCATCAGTTCCATTAGGCCAATTATCCCCTTTACGAGTTTTCTTTATTTTGGGTTCAATAGTGTTTCGTTCCACTATCCAAGCTCTTTTTCTTGAACTCCTTCTCAATTGAGTTTCATCTCCACTGTTATCAGTTTCAGTTTCTTAATTTTCTGCAGTTTCATTTATGAATAATTTTATGACATCTTGTTCTTTTTCAACAACTGTTTTTTCCTTAGTCAGTACTTTTACTCTGTTAGGAACATCTCCATAACTGGTACTTTGAAGCTCATCCTCATCGTGAGTTATTTCCTCTTTTCCAGCTTCGAGATTTTGGTTCCTGCTTCAAGAGCTTTCAGACTGTCTCTCAGTATTTTCTTGATTACCAGTTTTGTCACCACATTGCTCAATGTCCTTACTGGTATCAGTTCTTACCAAATCTCGACTTTCAGGTCGATCTTCAATATTTGGTATTTCCACAGTTTCACCTTCTCCTTCAGATGTAGAACTAGCATCTGATACCTCCAGATGTCGACAATCAGGTCGAGCTTCAGTATCTGGATCTTTCTATGGTTCTCCTTCAGAATCAGAATCAGTTGTGCTTTCACCTTCCTGCTGTGGGTTTTCAGGTTTTGGCACATGGATGGTGTGACTGGCATGCACCAATCTCTTTACTCCTGCACATTTAACTGCAGTCGTGCTTACCAAAATAACCTGTCTCGGTCTCTGTCTCTGCCAGCGAGGCACTAACCAGTTTCTTCTTCGGTGTACCTTTATCTGAACCCAATCTCCATGAAATAGATCATGAGCGGGATGTTTCTCTTTCGCGTTTGATTCAGTTCCCACCTGATGGAACACAGAAGTTACCACTTCAGACAGGTTTTTGCAGTAATCCAGTATGATGTCATCATTAATGGTTAACAGTTTATCAACTGGCACAAATTCTTGTCTCATCACTCTTCCCATCACAATCTCATGTGGACTTAGTCCAGTCTTTTTATCAGGTATACTCCTTAAGGTCATCAGAACAAGTGGCAATGCGTCCGGCCATTTCAGTCCTGTTGCCAAACATATTTTTGCAATCCTGTTTTTTATTGTTCCATGCACTTGTTCAACTACCCCCTGAAGCCTCCGGTCTGTAGGCACAATGCAATTTCTGACAAATGTCCAGTGCTTCACAAATCATTTGTAATAGTTCATTCTGAAAATGACTCCCACGATCTGTTTCAATAGTTAGTGGAAAACCGTAGCATGGTACAATTTCACGCAACAGCAATTTTGCAACAGTTACTCCATCATTTCTCTGGGTGGGGAACGCTGCTACCCACCAAGAGAATAGGCAAACAATTACAAGCACATATCTGAGTCTGTTACAAGGTGGTAACTCAATGAAATCCAATTGCATTCATGTGAATGGTCCTCCCTCCCATCGTATGGTTCCCAAGCTCACAACTGTTTTTCTTCTTGGATTAAACTGTTGACATACCAGACATCTCTGGCACAGACTTTCAGCAATCATCCTAAACTTAGGGTTATACCATGTCTGTCTAATCATTCGAATCATAGCATCCCTTCCAACATGAGCTTAACCATGGTACATTCGGGCCATATTTGAAATCATGTTATCAGGCATTACTGGTCTTTCATCTTTGTGAACCCAAATTCCGTCTTCCTCCCTTTGTCTACATCCTGCGGTTTTTCTCTTCCTCACTAGCTTCTTCCTGCATCTATTTCACTTCCTGCCAAGTCTCAACTAATGTGGTTAGCATTAAAGGACTTGAAGTTCTTCTTTTCTGTCCCGATTAATAGCTGCAAGATTTTTAGCACAGTACATTGCAATGAAATCAACATACCTATTGCCTCTGGTTAAGTAGTCATCTCCCTTTTTATGGGCTGCACACTTCACTACAGCAATCTTATCAGGTAACTGAATAGCATCAATCAACATTTTTACAAATTCAGCATTTCTTATGGGGGATCCGGCAGAAATAAATAACCTCTTTGGGACCACAATTGCCCGTAATCATAGACAAACCCAAATCCATACTGACTATCAGTCATTATGGTAACTCTTATCTCTTTTCTCAGTTCCCATGCTCAAATCAAAGCAATCAACTCTGCTTTTTGAGCAGAATGAATTCCTTTCAGACAAGATGCTTCCAGGACATCTGCCACTCTACATACAGCATATGCAGCACTCAAAGCACCGTCATCTGTTCTCAGACATGAACCATCAACAAACATCACATAATCAGATTTAGGCAATGGTACATCTTTGATGTCAGGTCTTGGTTTAGTACAGTATTCCAGAACATCTAAACATTTGTGATCGACTTCATTTCCTACTTCAGCTTCCATAACATCAGGCAACAATGTAGATGAATTTATGTTCACACATCGTGAAAATGTTACATTATCTGCACCTAGAATTGTTTTCTCATATTTTGTATTTTCTGTTGTTAGTAAGGAACTGCGTTTTGGTCCTAGTAAGGAGTATCTCTACAGAATGAGGTACATATGCCCTCACAGATTGCTTTCAAACAACCTGGTAAAGCTTTTGCAACTGGATCCAAGACGGCTGAGAAATATGCAATTGGTTTTCTCAGTTTTCCATGCCTTTGAATTAGGACGGATAATGCACATCCTTCTCGTTCACTGCAATATAGCTCAAACTCTTTTTCATAGTCAGGCATTCTTAAAGCTGGAGCTTCACATAAGCTTGTTTTTAGCTGTTCGAATGCTTCCATTTCAGCCTTATTCAATACTATAGGGTCTTTCACATCTGCTTTTGTTAATCTTTGCAAAGGCTTAGCTATTAGCGAAAATCCACTAATCCATTGTCTACAGTAACCTACCATTCCTAGGAACGTTCTCACTTGTCTTTGTGTTTTTGGCGGTTGCATTCCTTGTATCATTTTCATTCTTTCTGTAGTGACTTGTCTAATTCCTTTAGCAATTTTATGTCCCAAGTAATGTACTTCTTTTTGACAACATTGTAATTTTGATGGAGACACTTTATGTCCCTCTTCTGCTAAATGATTTAACAATGCAACAGTGTCTGAAACACATGCATCTTTTGTTTTTGAGGCCACAAGCAAATCATCAATGTACTGCACTAGAACTGACTCTCCAGGCATACTTAAACTTTCTAATGATTTCTTTAGCAATTGATTAAAAATGGATGGAGGAATTCGACACCATGCCAAAATGCGATATACGAACCGGAACGCAAATATTGGCTGTCTCTCAGGATGTAATGGTACAGTAAAGAACGCATTACATAAATCAATTCTGCATCATGTGGAATTTGATATAGTATCAAGGCTGGATTTGGTACAATCGGACAACATGGGACAACAATCTTATTAATTTTTTTAAGATCCTGTACTATCCTAAACGTTCCATTAGGCTTTTTCAATCCCATTATCGGCGAATTACAAGGACTGCTTTCTATCTCTCTCAAACTGCCTTGTTCAATCGTTTTGTTTATTATTGGGGTTATTCCTTCAATTATTCTGATGTCATTTTATACTGGGGAATGTTTGGGTAACTCACTCCTTCTTTTACAGAAACTTTTACAGGATATACATCTTTTATCAATCCAATATCTTCTCCTGTAAAATCCCATACTTGTTCTTTAACTGCCTCTTTCAATTCAATAGGTATATTTTCTCAATCAAACACAGGAAACGTTTCTTTCTTTTCTGATTCTATCAGTGACATAGTCATTTTATACAAGCTATCTTCATCTGGGATTTAGAGTTCAATGCCATCCGGTGAACAATATATGGCACAATTCATTTTACACAGTATATCTCTGCCGAGAAGATTTACAGGACTACTGTCACACACCACGAAGCGATGCATGTCTTTAAAGTTTCCAATTTCTACTTCAATCAGTTTTGTTAAGGACATTTTAATCTGTTGGTTAGCTACACCTACAACTTGTATTTGTTCACCAGAGAGAGGAAGGTTTTGAATTTCCACTGATCTAACAGTAGAACGGGTAACACCTGTGTCCAGTAGGAAAGTCACATCTACATCATTCACCTTTCCATTCACAAAAGGACCAGATTGATCTACCTCTAGAGTAGGGCCAAGTACGCACTCTTCTCCCTCTTTCAGACACCGTCAGAAGCTATCATCCGACTCACTCCCATCTTCCTTCAACCAATACTGCGGACTCACATTCACTCTTGAATTTCTTATTACCTGATCTCATGCGCAGAATCCTGTCTCTGTACTGTATTTCTGTAGGTTTACACTGTGAGGAAGTGGAGGTATTGGCACCCCACACTGCTGATTAGCTACCTGTGGTTGAGGTGATGACTGTTGAATTACCTCATTCTGCACCTGCGGATTCAATGATGCATTTTCTGTATTAAACTTCGGTAGATACTTACACTCTTTTCTCCAATACCCCATCCTACCGCAATTATGACATGGGAATTTTTTCTTTGATTCTTCTATGTTTCCTGTCAATGTGGGCTTGTTACTATTCCCTTTTACTTTATTCTGATTTCCGTCTATGCCCTTATTTTCTAATTGAGCTGCCTGATGTTCTGCGACTTTCACTTGTGCCCACATTGCTTTTTCCTTAAGTTTCCTTTGTTTCGTTTCAATTTCATCACTACAGTATTTTGCATGTCTCAAAACCTCATCTATCGAACATGATTGCCATCCCATTAGATTATGTCTAATCATATCCCCTATTTCTGGTCTTAGTCCAAATACAAAACGATAAAGAAAATGACTCATATCCTTTTAATTTAATTCCTCATATCCACTGTATTGTTTAAATACCAGTAGCAGTCGTTCATAATATGCATGAACTGATTCGTTAGCTTCTTGTATTGTTCTGTCTATATTTACCCAATCTGTTTCCTTTGGTGGGATTTTATTTTTTAAAAACACTATTACTTGTTCATATTTTCACATTACTTCAGGTCCAGGAGCACATGTCACTTTATCTATTCAGTTGTTGGCCAGTTTACAGTGATCTTACATTCCGACTATAAATCTGCTGGTACTACTATGTCAAATAATCCATCCAAATCTGCCCACAACACTTTTGAAATTTTTTCAAATCGATCTACTTGTCGGTACCATTCTACTGGTTTCTCTCTCAATCTGAGAAAGTCATTTGTAAACACCACAATGTCTTGTCTTTTCCAAGGTACATGTACATACCCTCCTCCTGGTATTTCTCTCATAGGAAATTCAGTTACCACTTTCCTCACCAAAATGGAAGATCTTCACTTAGTGTGATTCCAATGGTTACAGCGGTATTAATTTACTATTCATTTACTATTAAAATATAGTATTTATTTAGTATGCATGAAGACTATGTAGTATGCCCACAAGCCGAAATATAAAAATGAGGGAATACTAGTTCTACTCAACTACCCTTTAAATACATAATGAACACTTCAATGGATTGATAAAAGAAGACTAGTAGTATTCAAGAAGAATAGTATTTGAAGCTTAGTAGTATTCTGTTAGGGTTTATTTTCTGCTCTTGTGCTATTTCAAGAGCAAAATGAAGTCTAGTCTAATTGATTGTGACCACTATTTGAAGACTAGTCGTATTCTTTGTGAGCACTATCTGAAGACTAATGGTAATGACTGTCAAGAGTTAAGTAAGACTAGCAGAATTCAAATTGAATGTTAGTTGAACACAAGTCGCATTCATTCTGATTAATTTTATTCATTTGGTTGCTTGCACAGGGCTTCTTTTTATGATGGCTTTTGGACTAAATTTTATGTGTTACATATCTTGGAAGTCAATGATTCTAATACGCCTGTTACAAACTTATTATTCATGCATTTAGTAAGCATTTTATAATTGTGGTATGTGAGAAGACCGGAGCAAGAGATCGTAGGAGAAGCCCAAAGCAAAAGAGCCAACCCAGACATACACAGGATTGCACCAGGGTACCCCTCCTCCTGCAAGTAGAGAACCAGTTGAATTGTCGAGAACCTGACTGAATTCCCACTTGGCCCATGACAAGACAGGATCACCACAGTTTGTTTTCAGGTTATCAAAAATGAGCAATTGTGCAAAATTCAATTAGTTGTCAGATAAAAAAAGTAATTGTTCTAATTCCTCCTGTGTCCACCAGACTCCATTAACTTTAGAACTTATAAAAACACGTTTGTACAAGGCGTTTATGGCATTGACTTGTAATTTATTTTTAAAGGAAATGCAGTTGGACACAAGTGTGTGATATGACATTTCTATAATATTTGCCTTTGGAAGAACTATTGGCTTTGCCAATGTGTTTTAGACATGTGGTGCACTAGCTAGTGGTGTGTTGCAGTGTGGAATTACGAAGAGTGGAATAGAGTGTTGTAGAATGGAGAGGCAGATAGTGTCATGTATTAGAGTTACAGAGTGGAGTCGTAATGATTGGCGGACAGTGGAGTGGCATAGAGCAGAGTTACTAATCTGTTGCAGCATAATGGAAGTCCTTTTGTTAATGTTGATGGGTCACCTTTCTGTAACCTATTGCTGTATTCGAGTTTTAAAGTTGTACTAATGGAATAAAACCTTTGCTAAGCCAGTGTCAACAATAAAAATGCCAAGATAATAAATGCAAAAATATGTCACAAAATGAGCTGCATTCGTCTACAAAATTTGCCTTTTCTTACCAGATAATTTAGGCAACTATGCCCCATGATTTGGTCCTCTTCAGCTGCATAATTCCAGTGGCCCCTATATAGGCTGACAATTTCTTGAGATTATTAAAATACAGTTGCATTTTGATTCTCAAATATTTACCAGCATCAGCGAATAGGAAGAAAAATGTGTAGTGGTGAGTAGTCTTACTAGGATGTATTGTGAGTGGGTGATGGTATAGTGAGCAAGAAGCACAGTAGCTTTGAGTAGGGTCTGGCAAAACTGAGAGGGATATTGAGTGGTTTTGTTAATGACTGAAGATTAGTACTTCAACTGGCCTACAATGCAGTAGGCATTTCTTCTTATATATTTTTTTAAGGGTCTGCATTTTGTAAACAAACTTATTTGCGAGATATGCAGGTGAGGAGTACAAAGGGAAAGTGCCAGAGAATTAGGTGTTTTGGGTTATGTGGTCAAAGTTGCTGCTACTCACTTGGTTTTAAAATATGAGTTTAACTTAACTTTTTAGCAACCATTCTTACCTTGAAATGTACTTATTTTTTCGACCAGTAGCAGGGCCATCTGACGAATAGCTGTAATAATTGACAAGGAGATATAAGTGATTTACTAATGTTAAAGAGTATTTTGTAAATAGGCACATAAGATTGTGAATTCAATTTCTTAAGCATAAACTGAGACAGAATGTGTCGTTGAGTTTCACTAACCATACACAATATTATGGCATATTGAGTGGTGAATATCATAAATTTATTACACAGTCACCACTGTTTAGTTCTAGTTTGGCCAGAGTTTCCATAGGAAAGGCATTTTTTCCTTTCTTTAATAGCCTTGGTAATGTTTCATTAAAAACATTTTAAAAAAACAATCACTTTGGCTTCATCATGGAAAGTTAAGCAGAAATTATACCAAAATTGATCAGCAAAATGTTAGACCTTTATAGTGAAAACCTGCTTTTGGTTATTTGGTGTAAATCTATTCAGCCATTTTTGAGAAATTAGCATCAAAATGGAGATTATGATGAGCTGGTCTCTTGTCTTCGTGGACTAATGCAGCCACTGTAGGAGTCTACACATGACCTCACTGCATCAAGTTCAAATCCCAATCCATTCAGCCTTTGATCCTGAGGTTGATAAAATGATTACCATTGAGTTGGGTAACAACAAACATCTATTAATGAGCAACATGATACCTTTTTGCTGAACGTGTGCATTACAAATGTACATGTTATGTTAGGGTAAAAACCAGTTAAAACGTAAAAATAACTGAAAAATTGGTGCCAAATAATCTGGTATTGGCCCATTCAAAGTGGATGGATGGACCCTGATTGGCTGGCCATAAAAAGGAGAATGTTGGGTCAGCCATCTCAATCCTCTAGTCCTGAAGGGGGAAAAAACATGAAAGGCCACATAGGGGTCAGGATAGGCATGCCTTTGCGACACCCCACTTTAATTCACAACAGGTAAAAACAGAAAATAAGAAGATTGGGTTTCAGGTACCCTGGTATCAGTGCCTGGTACTAGGGTACCCAGCAAAGTAGCCACTGTGGTACCAATAAAACATTAAAAAATAAAATACAAAACCTTACGGCCAATCACCACTTTGCACATGCGAAAGACACGCACCATCATATTATGGAAGCCAACAACAGCACAGGAATTCCTACCATTATACCCAACCCAGCATTTTATCAGAGGTAGCCAACATATCATGCGTGCTCACATATGGCCAAGAATGACACTTTTTGTGACTCGGCCAAAGTTTTCCAAAGGTTGGGTATCATGCAATGGTTGCCTAGTTGCCAAGGAAAAGCCATTATGTGAGAGTCAGCATATCAAAGTGTTGGCAATGGGAGCAACACTACTCCCTCAGGCACTCACAGAGCCTTAAAAATGTTTTTAGATTACCTTTTACTGCTGTCACGACCCAAAATGGTGATCCAGGCTGCCTTGCTTTTCCCCTAACGTGGACAGCAGCAGTTCCCCGATTAGTACTCGTGGGAGAAGTGGACGTGAGTCCTTTGTGTAGACTGCAGGAGACAACTGAGAGAGAATGACACAGCCTGGGGGAGGGGTTGAAAAAGGAGAGCATGAGAACAGCAAGCGGGAGTGCATGGATAACTGGACACTGCAGTAGTGAAGACCTTGTTATGTGAAAACTGTAGGTGTAAATGAAAGCATGAGTGACTCCACACCCGTGTAAACATTTACAATCTTTCTGATAGGACCATCAGGACGAATGAAGTAAATGAGAATGATAGCAGCTGAGGGACAGTATGAGTTAGCATACACAAATCTTTTATTGGTTCATCTATTTAAACTCAATATTATTTGGAGTTAGAACTTTCTATGTAGAAGCTTCTACTCCAGTGGTGGCTGCTTTCAATAGAAAGTGGTAGGGCAGCAGATATTTAAAAAAAGAAAAAAGGAATTACCTGCCGCTGTCCAGCTTCTTCCACGAGTGCAGTTCCGCTGCCAGACTGCACACCCAATCTTGAAGCTGCTCTGGTGCTATTACCCAGCATGATAGCAGCACTAGGATTGGCCGAGCGGGCTGGTTTAATGCTAACAAAGGCATAGAAGTCTGTGGCTTTTCTCTACCTGGAAATACAACACAAGTGGGTTAGAGATGTTGCATGTTGGTTTGGCCGTCCTAAGTTGGTCGGCCAAACTAACAAGCAAACTAACAGTGCCCAACACTCCTCCTCCTTGCTATTGTCCCTAGATGATGGCCCTGCCGTAGACTCTGGCCACTTGGCATAGCCAAGGAAAAATAAAATGATAAATATGTTTTATTATCATTTTATTGTTCATCTGCTGGCTTTTAGCAGGTGGGGGATGCTCCTTTGCCAATATGGAGGAGGTGTCGCTGCTCTACTCTCTACCCTCCCAACCCCACCACCTTCAAACCTTACCAGGAGAAAATACAGAGGTGAAGACTAGGTAGTGTTTGAGAGATAGAGGAAGCTGGGAAGACTGGGAGTCTGGGTGTTTCTGTCAGGTTTCTTTGGCCTTGAATATTTATGTAGTTGTGCCTCTATATATGATCTAACCTTAGGGTAAGAGCAAAAAAAGATCTGGTGGCATAGGAAGTAAGTGGAGGAGGGATAGAAAATGGGAGAGAGAAGAACTATGCAATTCAATAACTTTTATTCGATTACCAGTTGTATAATCATAAAAAGTACATAGAAAAAGAATTTCCATCACAAACATGAATTTAAGAAAAACAAAGGTTAAAAAGATACTTAAAAAGATACTTATGATTTAAGTGATTTCTATTCAATTTGAAAGTTTTTGACGTATTGTGATAGTGGCTTTTAAGAAAGTCGCTACAGATTTAGCTACATGTGGCGAGTCCAAACACTGCAGAAAAAGAAATGCAGAATAAAACTGTCTATGACCACTGGATCGAAGAAGTGGAATAATCCAAGATTTACGTGGAGGTTTATAATATTTGCAAAACAAAGTAATGTGAATCGTTGTTTGTGGAGACATTCCATCACATGGACAGTTCGTGAGCGTGCGGGACCAATTGTGGATTTCGGGAAAAGAAACTAAACGGAAACATTTATTAAAGCGGAATCTTGTTAGTAAAAATTTCTCGTGGTTTGACAGAAAGTAGAACAAGTAGGGTTGCATGCCTTTTAGAGGTTGTATTGCACAAATTTTAGTATTCGAAGTTTTTTCAATTTCTGCCTGATTTCGCAGCTCTCTCAAATGGGCCAAGCACATTGACTTTAGCTGTTTTCTAGAAATATCTTCGATAGCAGCAGGATCATCAAAATAAGACTTGCAGCCAAGGTCATTAAAAAAGTTCCGTACATAGATCAACCATGGGATCTTGTTACAGTTTGTTAGAGCTAAACAGTCTGTGATGAGGGATCGTGTTAGATGGCACTCGGGTTTGGTCCATATGCGTTGCCACAGTAAGATAGGTTGAGAACGGATAGTGTCTGTAATGTATTCCATACCAAGCTCACTGTGGGAAGCAACGTTCGGGGAGCTTTGCGGGAGGGCTAGCACGTATTTGATAAAGCCGTTCTCTGTTACTTGTAGGTGATCTATATGGCCATACCCCCACACGCCTGCTCCATAAGTAGCCACACTGTGGCACTTAGCATAGTATAGTTTCAAGAGTTCAGATGGAGCAGGTTTCCCCAGTTTTCTCGAAAAAGAAATCAGGGCCGATGTTGCACCCCGAAAAAGGAGGTTTCTAGTGGCCGTAGCTTGACGCCAGTTTAAAGCATCATCCACAAGAATTCCTAGATAAGGATAAACAGAGGTTTTTTCCAACTTTTTGTTATCCACTAGTATTGATCTATGGTTTTTGATCCTGGGGCCAATGTGCATGGTGAAGGTCTTTTTTATATTAATTTTCAGGCCAAGTGAGTCCATGAAGCTGCTATATTTGTTGATTTGTTTCTGAAGTTGGTTTAAAGTACAGGCCAGGATGACTGAATCATCTGCATATAGCAGGGTCGGTATTGGACGGTGGTTTATCTGGGGTAGGTCCTGGCTCCCTTCCAGCATGGCCTGCTCTAGTCCATTGGTGTAAAGATTGAACAGGAAGGGAGCCAGTACACAACCCTGTCTTACTCCCTTTGTTATTGGAAATGAGCGGGACAGCTCACCGTTGATACCATATCTGACTCGCCCTGAAGCATTGGAATAAAGTTCGCGAAGGAAGACTATTAAAGGGGGGTCCACTCCAAGGTCGCTGAGTATTTTCCAGAGTTTTCCATGTTGGACGCAGTCAAATGCCGCACTGAGGTCGACATAGACAAGGAAGATGTTACCTCCTTTAGCGCCAACATATTTCCCGGTCAAGAGGGCAAGGTTCAGGGCCTGTTCCACGGTTCCAAGCCCCTTCTGGAAGCCGTATTGCAGGTCGGTCATGATGTTATTTTCCTGGGCCCAAGTTTGTAAACGGTCCAGGAGCACTCGACCTGCAATTTTACCCATGGAATCCAGAAGGGAGATTGGCCTGTAACAGGCTGGGTCATTACGGTCGCCTTTTTTAAAGATGGGTAACAAGGTTGACGTCGACCATGACTGGAAAAGCCCATCCGATGTTACTGCTGCCATAACCTGAGTAATTATCAGTGACCAGAGTTCTATGTTGTGGAGAAAGATGTCCATTGGAACTCCAACGGGGCCCGGAGCCTTGCCTGGTTTCGATGCCTTAATTGCTTTAATGACTTCGCTATGTTGAAAATGAATATTTATCGGATAGATGTTGTTCTTCGGTGTATGGGCGTCACTTGGTTCTGGTCCTGTTTCTGTTGTATTTTGAGAGGATGGACCGAAGATTTTAGAAAAATGCATGACCCAGTCATCCTCCGTGACTGCTACATCTAGATGCTGGCCTTCTGTACTATCGGCCAGAAAAGGAGATCTTATAACTTGCCAGAATAGGGCGCTATCCTTCCTTTGACTGCTGTCATGAAGTTGTGTCCATAGGTCTTTCTTAATTGCTTTTATGCGTTCCCGTCTGGCTGAGTTATATAGTTTTCTTAAGTTGGAGATTTCCACTTGGTTTCTTATGGGTCTTTGTAAGGCTTCTTTCAATCTTGAGAGGGCTTTTCGACAGGCTGTATCGAACCATCTCGTAGTAGAGGGCTTAATGTTCTTTAACTTGACGAAGAGTTCGTTACCAATTGTTTCTAGGATGTTCTGAAAGCTGTTGACGATTGACCGGGGTGTAGCATCTGAAGATAAGCATTCAAGTAACCAAGGCTTAGATTTTTCAAGTATCTTCCCTGTCACTTCCTCCGGGTCAATCTTGGCCCATTTGACTGTGTAGCCATTCAGTTTGTTCATGGTTAAAGAGTTTTGGTTTAAGAGACTCATTCTTGCAGTGAGTGCATTGGCCATTTTTGGGGTGATTCTTACACTAATTGGATAGTGATCACTCATTGCATTTATCCCTGTTACAAAATTGGTTAGTTGCCCCTTGAGCGATTGGGAAGACAGTATGTAGTCTATAGTTGTTAGAAAGCCTCTACCATGGAAAGTTGGGGAAAAATCTTTCTGTGGGTCTACTAGCTCGTTTGCGAAGTCCAGGTCTAAAGAAAATAAAATTTCATTTAACTTGTTTCCACAGATCGAGTGAGCAAAATGGGGCATGGGGTTACCATGTTCGTTTTGCAACCCACAGTTTCCACTTTTGTGATTGGGACACAGTGGGAGATTGAAGTCACCGCCCCATATTAATTGTACTGTATTTTGGTTAAAATCATTTTGCAGGGCTGTTAAGAAAGTCGCAATCTCTACTAGGATTGTCAAACAATCCAAAGTAGTTGAGTTATTGTAGTAATTAATAAAAATATAAGTGCAGTCGTTTGTAAATTTTATTTGCATAATTTGGTAGGACGAGAATTCTTTTAGTATTTTAATGGAAAGGCGGGGGAAAATATTGGCAACATAAATCACAAGACCCCCCTTAGGCCTGCCCATGGCTCCCTGCACTGCTGGGGTAAAAAAGGTTTTGTATCCCATTAAATGTTTTGGAATAGTAGACCATGTTTCCTGGAAACAGAGTACCTGATGTTCCCTTACTGTTTCGGACCACGATTCTAGCGTAATTTTGGAGGACAGTCCTGCAACGTTCCAATACATTATAGAAAGGCTCAATTTATTGGGGTCAGGGGATACGTATGGGACGGGAGGTTCCCTAAAAATACTCTCTGTCGAAATCAAAGGAGAGTTATTAGTATCTCTCGAATTGTTTGACTGGTGAGAGTTTAGATTTATACTATCCATAAGGATGACCGAAACACTGGTCATCACTTCGTTAGTAGTGGAATGACAGGTGTCTACAACAACAGTCCCGGGCTTGGAATTTATATTAGCGAGTGGAGTTTGTCTTACTTGACTTCCGGAATTAGATGGGGGTGGCTGGGGTCTAGGGATTACTGGAGAAGGCATATTATGGATGTTCTTACTCTTAAGTTTTTGGGACCATGACGGTCAATCAACCATCTCTAGGCAGTCAACACGGTTTCTTGTAGGAAAACCTTGCCAGCCCTCCAGTGAATGATAGGGTCTGGGTTGCCAAGGCTGCTTATGCCATTCTCTAGTTCTGTTTCTACTTCCGTGACCGTAGCTATATCCCACCTGTTTCCACTGATCTTCTTGGGGGTGCTGCCTGTTCAAGGTAGTGATATATTGATGGGTATTCAATGGTGGATAGAAGAAAGAGAGGTGTTGGGCGTCTATTCCGCCTTTTTTCTCCAGCAAGGGCCAGGAACAAATGTGGTCCACCGTAAATGGATCTTTGCAAGTTACTATGATGCAATCTCCGTGGATCGACTTAGGTTCTTCACCTACCCATATTACTCTACGGACCGTGGAGATCCCTCCAGAGTGATATGGTTCTAGTGGTCTGTTTATACTTAGCCACTGCATAGCCTTATTCTTAAGTGACCAGGCAGTTTCAGTCATACCTTCCATTAGTTCAGGTACTCCTGTAAGAACGATTGTGTATGGGGTAGCCTCTGGTGGGAGGTGCACTGGGCGCCTGACTCTTGGTGTCTTTTTTGGTGTCTTTTTGGATATCAACTGGGGTATAACCGTTGATCTGGAGGATATGGGTGTCGTTTTGTTTATAGTATGATTTATGGTTACATTGCCTACTGTTTTCCCTGTTATTCCTGTTTTTACCGGACCTGTGCTGGGCGTGTGTTGGGGCAACTCCATAGTGGTTTTGGGCTTTTGTTCACTAGGCGTTGAATCTTGCAGGTTTTGTGTTGAAACACTATGTTTAGGTTTATGAGAGGGTGGGATGATCGGGACAGATTGTTTTATTGCTATAGCTGATTGTGGTTGGAGAGGTGCTTTTGAAGGCTGAATAACGTTTTCTGTCCCTTTCTTGGGTAGATGTGAATTTGTACTGGGATGTGAGGATGATAGAATTGCTAGTTGAGCTTCCAAGTTCCTTATGCTAATTTGTATGGGTTTCAGCTGCTGGGAAAGAAGGTCTTTAATTGAGGTTAGTATTTGGGATGTGGTTTTACACAAGATTTTCTGAAGCCATCTTAAGGTGGCGAAACAGATGGAGGCCAGCCTAACTGCCTGTTGCCGCATCGTAAGCTTTTCATCAATGAGGAATCCGAGATTGTGAACCTGAGCAACGGGTTGAGGGGTAGGACCCATACTCTTGGGCCAATGTTGAGGACCCCATAGATCTTTACCCTTGCCCAAGATCACAACCTCGGTCTTATCCCCATTTAGCTTGAGGAAGTTGCTCTGCATCCACTCAGAAACTCGGGTCAAGCCCTGCTTCAAAGCCGAGATGTTATTACCTTCCAAATTGGAGAGCGAGAAAATAATTTGCGTATCGAATATTATTTTGAGAACTGCTTGGTGGCAATGACACAAGGTGCCCCATGGCCTCGCATGTGTTCAGTGAACTAAAAAAAAGTCTCAATTCTCGCTGCATAGCCAGCTAATCTCCAAAAATGCTGCCTCCAACACAGACAAATAAAACCACGCTACTCATGCCACCGCTCTTAGTTGAAACACTGAGGCATTTAAAGAACATAACAGAGAAAGCAGCTCCTATAATACCAACTAAAGTAATGAAAACACAGAAATGTTTCAGAGAGGGCATTGTAAGCGAAAACACTGAGACCAAGCTGATGAATATTCATAATCATCAGAACAGCAATCTGAACCATACAGCAAGAGAGGTAAAGTAGAAGAAGATGAGAGATGAAGAAGAAGCACTGAAATAGTTTAAGGTGGGGACAGATGGAAAGAGAAAGATATAAGTAAGATTTTACAGTGAGGTAGAAGGAGTTAGGTAAAATAAAATGCAGAAAGAGGCAGGGGTCGGGGGCACACAGAGGTGAGGTGTTAAGATAGGTATAATAGAAATAAAGATGGCTTAAAAGAGGTCGAGGTAGAGAGATAGCGATAAACATGTAAAGATGGAGAGAGTGAGAGAAGTACATAGAGGTGGATGGTAAGGGAGAGTGGTGAGTTAGAGAGAGGGTCGCAATGAGAAGAGTCACAAATAAACATGTGCTGTAACAAGAGTAATAAGGCAGAGAGAATAGTAGAGAGGGGGAGTGACTTGCAGACATGAGATGAGGAGTAGAAAGAAACAAAGTAGAGAGAGAAGAGGTAGAAAAACGAGGAGAAGTTGATACAAACCGGGTGAGTTAGAAAGAGAGAGTTAGAGACAGAGAGGGGAAGTAGAGAGGAGTATAAAGATAGAGGGTTGGCACTAGAGAGATAAGGTATAGAGTGAGAGAAAAAAGGTAGAAGAAGAGAAAGTGTGGTGGAAACAATGGAGTAAAGTGGTTAGAAAGGTGAGGCAGAGGAAATAGAGCTATATTAATGAGGTAATAAATAAAAGATGAGGTAAATTGGGTATGTAGGTAGAGAATGTGAGAGGTGGGGTAGAGAGTTGAGCCAGTGAAATATACGAGGTTGAGGAATTAGCTATAAAGAGGTAAGGGAGAAACTAAAGCAATAGAGTGATGGCTGAGAGAAGTGTAAAAATATATGTGGGAGAGAGAGAGAGACAGGGGGGTTTAGAGTGGTAAACTTGAAAAAGAGGTCATAAGAAAGAGGTGAGACAGTGAGAGGTGTAGTGATGAAGTGGTACAGAAGACATGCATGAGTTGGAGATAATTGAGCTAGAGAATCAAAAGCTAGTTACATAGAGATGTAGAGATAAATAGCGAAAGGGAGAAAATGAGAGGGGTGATGTGGAGGAGGTGACGTAAAGTAATAAGAACGAAATGAGACAGAAAGATTACTTTTCATGTAATTGCTACCAATAGCCTGGGAGTGTAAGAGTTAGGATTGGGCAGAGAAGGTACGTCCCTACGTTTCTGGGAAATGTACACATCCAGTGGTCAAATGTAAAAGAAATTCTGTTTGTATGCGCCTAATGATAACAGGAGGGCTTGGCTTTTTCACTTTACCGGGGAGGGGGCGGGGTGGGAGGGGTATTGTGGGAAAGTTAAGGGCCTGGGAAATTACACAAATTGCCCATATCTTACAACAACTCAGGTTATCATTGTCTCAAAAGGCTAGGAGAGAAATATGTGTGTCTCACACACTCTGTTGAGGAGATTCACAATTGATGTTTTTAGTATTCCAAGGAATTCTCCACTTTTGGAGGGATGAGAAACACCAAACACGTATGAAAGCACTACACAAAATATGAACAATTTTAACACTACGTTTAAAAGTTAAAAAATATAAATTAAAAACATGTTTCATAAACATCTGCAATTGTGCATTTGGCGACAAAAGACAATGGCTGATAAAATCAATTGAAATGCATACTAAAGCTTGACAGATCTATAGACAACAAAATAGAGTTTTGCCAGCAGTTGGCGTAGCCTACTATTATAACAGCTTCAATTGCAGTTTTAAAAAATACATCTGGCTTTGGGTCTTCATTCCATGACACTGCGGCTGTGTGTGTGCATGCCGATAGGTAAATGTTTTCTCATGAGTTTTCATAGCTCAATTTAGAGAATTGATTCTTCATAAAGCTACAAGAAATAATTGAACATTCCAGAGTAGAAGACCAGATTGTGTGTTTTTTAAGATTGTGCTCGACACTCAAATCCGGTATGCAGACCATTCCAATTTACACTTCAGAATTAGAGGTACTCACAATGTACAAACATTAGCTGAATGTTCCATTTTTGCCTGTCTACCTGGAGTTTAAGTATGCGGGTGCCTCCGGATAAAAGAAGGCTGCTTTAACCCCTTCCGCACTCATGACGAGCTCAGCTCGTCATGAGTTACGACGCTCGTACGCTCATGACGAGCTGAGCTCGTCATGTAACGCGGCTTTTGAAAAAACGCAGCGCACAGCGGGAAAACCGCTAGCGCGCATGCGGTTAAATGGTGCCTCCCTCCCCAGGCTCAGAGTTCTGTAGGCCAGACGTAGAAGGCCTCCTGGGAACTGGGTTGTAGCGCTGGTACTTCTACAAGTCTCTGTCCGGAAGCCTCCAGTCAGCAGCGACGCTAAAAGGGGCTAGTTCGAAGTAGCACGTTGCAAGAGGGGACATCGGAAACTCCCTCAATTGCCTGCTGACAGTAGGATCGTTATAGGCGCCGTTTGTAAGGAGTTTTGGCAGCCTCTTGATGGTTTCAGTTAAGTATTTAAACCAGTGGTTCCCGAACACGGTGCTTGGTACACGGCGCCCCTGGCTATTTTTGAGCACCAGGGTCCCTAAACCCTAAAACACTAACCCCAGCATGACACCCAGTCCGGTCCCCACACTCAAACACTACCCTGCATGACCCTCCAGCACTACCCTAAAACCATACACTAAACAAACACGACAACACTACCCTAAAACACGATCCCGAGAACGACCATCCCCTGACCCCAGTTGGGTCCCCACACTCAAACACTACCCTGCATGACCCCCCAGCACTACCCTAACCCCTAAAACACTACCCTACACTACACACACACCACAACACTACCCAAAACCCTAAAATACTACCCCCAGCACGATCCACCCCGACCCCCAGTCCAGTCCCCACACTCAAACACTACCCTGCACAACCCCCCAACACTACCCTAAACCCTAAAAAACTAGCCTACACAAACACCACAACGCTACCCTAAACCCTAAAACACTACCCCCAGCACGACCCTCCTCGACCCCCAGTGCGGTCCCTTCACTCAAACACTATCCTGCATGATCCCCCAGCACTACCCTAAAACCATACAATACACAAACAGCACAACACTACCCTAAACCCTAAAACACTACCCCAAGCACGACCCTCCCCCGATCCCCAGTCCGGCCCCCACACACAAACACTACCCTGCATGTCCACCAGCACTACCCTAAACCCTAAAACACTACCCTACACAAACACCACAACACTACCCTAAATCCTTAAACACTACCCCAGCACAACCCTCCCCAGAACTCCAGTCAGCTCACCACATTAAAACACTACCCTGCATGACCTCCAAGCCCTACCCTAAAACCTAAAACACTATCCTACACTACACAAACAACAGAACACTACCCTAAACCCTAAAACACTAACCCCAGCATGACCCCCAGTCTGGTCACCACACTCAAACACTACCCTGCATGACCCCCCAGCACTACCCTAAAACCATACACTACACAAACACGACAACACTACCCTAAAACACAATCCCGAGCCTGACCCTCCCCTGACCCCAGTTGGGTCCCCACACTCAAACACTACCCTGCATGACCCCCCCCAGCACTACCCTAACCCCTAAAACACTACCCTACACTACACAAACACCACAACACTACCCTAAACCCTAAAATACTACCCCAGCACAATCCATCCCGACCCCCAGTCTAGTCCCCACACTCAAACACTACACTGCACCACCCCCCAACACTACCCTAAACCCTAAAAAACTAGCCAACACAACACCACAACGCTACCCTAAACCCTAAAACACTAACCCAGCACAACCCTCCCCTGACCCCCAGTCCGGTCCCCATACTCAAACACTACCCAGCACGACCCCCACACTACCCTAAAGCCTAAAACACTAACCTACACTACACAAACACCACAACACTACCATTAACTCTAAAACATTACCCCCAGCACAATCCCCAGTCAGGTCCCTACACGCAAATACTACCCTACACGACCCCCCCAGCACTACCCTAAACCCTAAAACACTACCCTACACTACACAAACACCACAACACTACCCTAAACCCTAAAACACTACCCCAGCTCAACCCTCCCCGGACCTCCAGTCTGGTCACCACATTCAAACACTACCCTGCTCGATCCCCCAGCACTACCCTAAACCCTAAAACACTACCTTACACTACACAAACACCACAATAGTGTAATAAATAAGGCATAAAAATAGTATAATAAACATGGCACTGATCTACCATTCAGCATGCAGCATGAATAGAATGTTAATAGTAGTCTGGGTAAAGTCCAGTAGCATTCAAATTGTTTGTATTCACTAAATGTTCGGCATTGCAAAATGAAGACTGTGCGATTACAAATAAGTATGTGCTTAGTATTCTGTTAGTATTCGAGAAGTACCACTCACATATTAGTAGTCTTCATGCACTAGCCTTCTCAAAAAGAACACTATTGAATACTCAAATTGGCATAAATTAGTCTTCGAATGCTATAAAAAGACTGGTTAACCACTAAATATAGTAGTCGACTTTGGTAAGGGAATTCTTCCTTTTCTCTTAGAGGGAAAGCTAACGTTGATTTGTCATGTGTTTCCTCTTTCTTTTTTGTCCAAATCATTTTCCACTTATCAATGTCTCCCCATTTTCTCAACGGTACAATCAACTCTTTCATCGTTCCAATTATTAATTCTTCCATATCAATTTTTAACTTAGCTACATCTAGTGTTTTTGGTTCATTTTCTTTCAATTTTAAAGTTTTAATCCAGTCACTTAATTCCTGCTCTGATGGTCCTACTGGAGTTTGCGTTAAATCGATCTTTTCTACACTCTCTGGAGTAGTAGAATCTGACTCTGTTCCCGTTGGGAATTTATATGGCAAACTCTGATTAAAAGTTAACTCAGAGGATGTCATTTGATTCGTACTTTTAATTTCAGACAAATCTGGGTAAATCTTTTCCTTTACTTTTCTTAATCTTTGATCTAGGGGAATAGTTAAAGATGGTTCTTTTATTTTCTGATTTTCAAACACGGGAATTACAGGGTCTATAGTTACTGGAACAGTTACAGCTTCTATATTTTTAGTGAGTTCCTGTACCTTTTCAACCAATTCATTTGTTTTGAATATATACTCAGAAGTACTCACTTGTGCTTCAATTTGTTATTCTAATCTTTTCTCACTTCTCCTGGTTTCATCATCTTGTCTAGGTGTCCCAGTAAATCTAGTTCCAGACAAAGGAACTTCAGGATTATATCTCATTTCTATTCTTTCTGGAAGATCTCTAAAATTTGAAAACGGTCTTGGGGTTTCTGCAAGTCTATCCTCTAATAAGGGCGCATTTGGTGTGATTCACAGAACAAACTTAAGACTAAATCCTAAATTTACTACTATTTGTTATTCACAGAATGCACTTACTACTTTTGGCATTCACAGAATGAACTTACTACTTTCGGGATTCACAGAATGAACGTACTACTTTCGGTATTCACAGAATAGACTTACGACTACTAACTTTGTGTCCGCACCTCGGCCGTAATTTCCGCCACCGGGCCGGAATTTACGGCCTTGCGGCGAGATTTACGATCCCGGCCCGTAATTTAGGCTTTGCGTCGGAATTCCCGATTTTGGGCCGTAATGTACGATTCCGGGCTGGAAGATACGATTCCGGGCCGGAAGATACGAACTTTGGCAGTCCAAGTGCCTACCATCCCCCACCATGGGACAGCTTACACACTGCAGCCAATCCAAGCCAATAGCTCCATTTTGCTATGATGAATGATGAATGTTGCCAGTGCCTACCATCATCCACCATGCTCCAGCTGAAGCCAATTAACACTAATTGACCAGCACCACAAAACACATAAAAGCAGCACACATTAAAGGAACAGGTTTGGCCACAGAGAGTTCGTGTCCACAACGTTCACAGTGCCACAGAAAATGGATATGAGGAGAAAAAGGAACTTTACTGCAGAGGAGACCACCATGCTTGTGAAGTTCATAGTCAGGCACCACAAACGCCTATAAGGACTACCACCCTACTGAACCAGTGGGACACAGAAGGCACAAATATGGCAGCAGTTAGCCACTGCTGTCTCAGCATTGGGGGAGGAGAGGCGCACAGTACAGAACATCAAAAAAAGTGGCAGGACGAAAGGCAGAGGGTGAAGGAGAAATTCTCCAGGATTGAATTAAGTAGGATCCTCCCTGTTGCATACCCTGGACCCCGCATCCATCTCACCCCACTGGAGGAGGACATCCTCACAACAATACCCCCCACTTGGTCCATGGTCTGCCTGTCAGTGACACCCGCTACGTTTTACCAGGTAAATTGAATGAAAAGAAAAAGTGCATGAAAAGATTGTCTGTGTTACACTGTCATTGTGATTAAGGAACTTGTCCAAAGTGTATATACAAATATAGACAGTCAGAGACTCATGTGTCACCCTCTATGTAGCACCACAAGTCCCAGAACCCTTTGCATCAGAAAAGGCTAATCCCTCCCCTCTTTCGAAAACAACATGGGCACAGTACTGCTGCCGTACATACACAATCCTGCTAATTCAATAACTGCTCTTATTGACTGACAATGTGCAATGATATATGGAAATCTATACTAATACAATAAAGAGAGAGCCCAAACCTTTGAGGCGGGTAATCTCAGGAACCACAGCACCAATCACAACACCCAATACAGCGTTGGGAAGGGCAGTTGCAGCAGAAGGACATAGGCAATGCAGACACCCACCATATACATTTAAAAGATAAAAGAACTGTGCCAGCAAAGTAGTCCCTTGTGGGCATGTCTGTGTTGTGCTGTGGGCGTGTGCTGGGGGCGTGACAAACGCTGGGGGCGTGTGGTACGTTCCGCCCTTCATGCCATGTCTCATATCGTGTGCTGTGGGCGTGTGCTGGGGCGTTGGGGTGTGCGGGGCACGGGATTACGGGAATAAAAAAGCGAGTGTTGGGCCCAATATTTCATTGTTTTTTCTTCCCAGGTTCTGTACATTCCAGCTCCGGGTGTTCTTGCCCTGCGCTCCCAGTGACGTGCACCTGCTTTACTGTATGAAGGTCAGGCATGGCGCTATTCCCAATGGACGGAAGGAGGGCAAACAGGGGCCATTGTGCAGGAAATGTAATCTCGCCTTAACTTCCGGTGACGCCTGAAGCGCACACTGGAGATTTTCCACTTCTGTTGCGCACAGGCCTCGCGCCACGCACATCCGGACACAAGGCCCGCCTCCACGGAAATAGCAAGAAAGGGACTATCCCTCCCCCGGGAATATGTGATGATATTCCGCAAACCAACATCCCGCATACCATCACTCCGCAATTTTTATAACGCGGGTCTATTACTCCGCAAAGACATAATTTCTAAAACTTTTACAACGCATATGACTTTATCACGCATGCTATTATAATGCAAATGCATGTGTGGTAAAGTCATATACATTGTAAAAGTACATTATTAAAACATCAAATATATGTTTGTATATGTGTGTATTTATATATATATATATATACACATTTTTTTAATTTATTTAAAACATGTATTCTTTTAAATTGCATTATTTATAATATTTTTATTTAATATTTTATTTTATTACCCTTTACACCCTAAAAACGAATCCCACCCTGCTCCCTTTAAATACCCCTGCACCCCATAATCATAACCCACCCTTACTCCTTAAAATACCCCAACACCCTTAAACACTAACCCATCTTAACCCTATAAATATACCCTGTACCCCAAAACCCAAACCTATCCCTAAACCCTAAAAATACCCCTGTACCCCAAATACCCAAACCTAGCCCTGAACCCTATAATTACCCCTGTACCTCAAAACCCAAACCTACCCCTGATACCTAAAAATACCCCTGTACCCCAAAACCCAAACCTACCCCTGAACCCTAAAATACCCCTGTACCCCAAAACCCAAACCTAGCCCTGAACCCTTAAAATACCCCTGTACCCCAAACCCCAAACCTACACCTGAACCTTAAAAATACACCTGTACCCCAAAACCCAAACCTAAACCCTAAAAATAACCCTGTATCCCAAAACCCAAATCTACCCCTGAACCCTAAAATACCCCTGTACCCCAAAACCTAAACCTTGACCTGAACCCTAAAAATACCCCTGTACCCCAAAACCCAAACCTAGCCCTGAACCCTTAATATACCCCTGTACCACAAAACCCAAACCTACCCCTGAACCCTAAAAATACCCCTATACCCCAAAACCCAAACCTAGCCCTGAACCCTAATATACCCCTGTACCCCAAAACCCATACCTATCCCTAAACCCTAAAACTACCCCTGTAACCCATAACCCAAAACTATATCTGAACCCTTAAAATACCCAAACACCTCAAAACATATACCTCAGTTCCCCAAAACATATACCCCTATACCCATTCTTACCTTATCCAAACATTAAAAAAAAACATGCTTTTACCATTCATGCATTTACAACGAATTTCGTTGTAAATGTATGCGTGGTAAAAGCATATCAAATGTAATGCCATGCGTTATAATGGCATTGCGGAGTCATGGTACTTTCGTAATGAAAGTATGCGGAGTGATGGTATGCGGAAAGAAAGATGCGAAATAATGGGTGTTTACCCTCCCCCGGTAAGTACATAGGTGGCACGGCGGCCCACATCTCCAGCAACATACTCATATTTTTTCACCACCCATTTGAAAAATGCACAGGTCTCTCTCATTGATGGCCATCACGACATACACTTTTAGACACACCTCCCCCCACAAGTTCTAGAATTGCAAACTTTAGAGTTGGGGAGCTACGTTCGAATCTCGGCATCAGCTCAACATCCTGGGATTCCAGGCAAATTGCTTTGTCTCCCTGTGCCTACCACAAATGAATGTGTTCTTCTGTAATGTAAATTGTGCTCATGCCATGTTGTTGAGTTAGCGCTATATAATATTGCAAGGAAAAATAAAGTAGTGAAACTCGAGTTCACACACTACTGAACGCGCACTCTTAAGTGCATCAGCAGTGCACTGTGAATCGGAGTGTTTCACAGGCCTGTCACAGATAAGAAATGATATCAAAACAAAATCCTACAAAACAATATACTACTGGCCGGCAGCAATTCACACCCGGACAACGTCGGGACGGGCTGCTAGTGCTAAATAAAGTTACAAAAAAAAGTAGCAATTGACAAATATTAGCAGGGAAGCGCCCGTACCAATGTGACATGCAATTCAACCCTTGAGCAAACACGAATGCATGGCATTTACATCGCGGTGCACTGTGGTGCAGGGATAGACAGATGTGTGTTGAATCTGATGGTGTGTAGGGGGGGGCTTTGCTGGAGTCATGTCGCAAGAGCGATGCAATTTCAATAATGTCCATGGACTGTCCATACCTAACGTGCTGCGCCATTCCTAACGTCTGCTTCAAGCAGGCATACGGTTGCGTTGCAGCGGCCTCTGAAAAGTGACTCTGTGAAACCGTGTAGATTTCACTGAATCACTTGTATGCGGCATATCCCAAAGGAATGCCCACCCTGCCTACATCTCGGCTGACGCAGGATCAATATTGCGCAGGGTCTCACAACGTGACGATTTCACCACAGATGCGTCACGTTGCAAATAATTTTAAATGTGTTGTCTGTTGTACACCACCGCTGTGTCACAGAAGTGATGCAACAGCAGTGTAAATCTTATTCAAGGGGTTTGTAAACCTGCCACAAATTCTCCAAGAAGTACATCACCCTGTGCCAGCCTAAATCACAAACCAGAAGGTGAGAGTATTATCAGATCAAAATATGTCATACACATATTCTGTTGTCCATTTTCCACTCTGCCACGCCATTACATCCCCAACACACCACTGCTCCTACCTGCCCTGTCTGCAGCAGTACTTCACAACACTGTTAGCACGCAGAAGATATGGGCAAATCCCTGAAAAGTTCCACAAGCACATTTTCAATTTGGTTACTTTTCTCTCTTCTCACCCAATGACACATCCAGCCAGAGCACATACAACTGCAGTAGCAGAGGTTACCACATCTACTGGGAGGAATCGGCAACCTACAGAGGAAGGCATGAAAATCACACTAACTGGTAAGTCAAACTGGCCAGGAGATGGTCAAAATGCATTCATTGTCAGGAGACGACAGAGGGACAAATAGTACCCACCTATGTAAGTCAACCAGAGATGCAAAATTTGCATCATTACAATTGGAGTTGTCGTTTTTCGATTCATAAACTTTATTCGATTCAAAATGATAGAATCACAAAAGTATACAGACCTTAGTTTAAAAAAGAACATATTAACATCAATAAATCAGAATGATTCATATTACAGTTTACACATTTTTAAAAATTGAAAATAAAAATTTCAAAAATGAGGCTTATACAATCTTAAAAAACATTTTTCAATTAATCACACCCTATACCAAAGGATGAAGTTGTAATTCATTTTATGCAGATAGCAGAGAAAGGAAGGTATTAACCAGACAAACTAACAGTACCGTTTCCTAAGTTGCAATGACAATCGTATAAAATTTAGCATGGCAGAACATACTCCAGGTGAGGATAATGACAACAAATAATCATAACCCTCTTTATAGTTACATGGTCGCCGGTTTTTTAGAATAGGCTTAATAAACCTAATTCTTGGTTCCTTATAAAGAGGACAAAAAAGAACAAGATGGATGGTATTTTGACTGGTTTTGTCATCACAAGGACAAGGGGGCAGCCTTTCACACCAACCCCCTTGTTTTGGGAAGGAAAAAAGAAAATTGAGAGTATTTAATCTAAATCTTGTCAAATAAAAACGCCATTGCACATGGGTAGTGAACGTTAAATAAAATTGGACTTTCGATTTACCCAAGCAATCTATAGGCTGGTCCAAATGTGACATATTTAAGCTATTACGATAACTTGATTTAATTAAGTTTTTTATATCTCCCTGCATATTTTCGGGATTATCATACAAATGGCCCAGACCAATTTTATGCAGAGTATCACTAACATATGAAAGCCATGGAATCTGCATTGCATGTTCAAGATTTTTACAATCCCGAAGGATATCTTTTGAGAGCTGTAGATCTTCTGATAGCCATACTTTACCCCATAATATTAGAGGTGAAACGCGAATGATGTCAGACACATATTCCAATCCCATCTCAGTATGGCAAAAACTGTTAGATGAACCTAGTGGGACTGCCAACAAGCGTTTTAAAAATTGATTTTCCATGACCTGGATCGTGGCTGGGTTTTCTGTCCCCCATACCCCTGCCCCATAGGTTGCCACTGATAAGCACTTTGCTCTATACAAAGTTTTTAACTGTGGGACTGGTTTTTGTCCTAATTTGCTACAAAAACGGAATAGACCCTCAATTGATCGGCTAGTGCTTTGTACACGCGCCTTCATCAAAGGAACCCAGCTCAGTTTGTTATCAAATACATTTCCCAGGTAATTGAAATTTTCGATTTTATCAATGGTGGAATTCATTACCATGAACTTACGGGTTTTTGTCCCTTTGGGACCACAGACCATTGCAAAAGATTTTGGAGTTGTCAATGGATATTCACCTTTACCATATGACATTTGTGAACAACGAAGACAAAATTATAATTGTGACACCCAACATATATTTTAATAACATTCCCAGACTGGGGAAACCAATCCTGTAATCGAGTGCCACAACTAGTCAAAAGGGCGTGCCCACTATATTGTAATAGTGTCTGTAGACCTAATCAAGAAATCCTATTTGCACAGATATGGAAATGATGAACAAGCAGTGAGATGCCAGTCTCAGTAGTATTGACAATGCATCAACTGTCCAACTTCAAATCTTTCCAATATACATTAAATTGCACAGTCCACACAGCTGGTCATGTACTGCTTACATTGGATTGATTAGTCTCTCGGCATCAGCAAAACACAATAGTGGACCTTACCTCTTGATTTGAAGGCATGTAATTGTGATATAGGTAGCATTAAGGTATTGGGTCCATTCTAAGTTATATGTGCCCACAACTGCTTGTGCTCGTCCTCTGTGCCGGAAATTGAGTGCAGCACATGTGGCAGCAGAAATGTAAAGTTGCAAAACACACTTATCCTTGTAGGTACAATGCGGTCCTCCCCGAATCAAATACACACACTGACTTCCGCTACAAGGTCGGACAGGACATCTGTTCAGGGACCACACACTGCTCCTGTGCTGGGCCAAGGTAAGTCAACCTGGCTGAATGCTCATTAATTGTGCCTTTCACCTCCACCGTGTGTGTTGTACAACACTGTTGTCCTGCAACTCAATATGCTCACATATGCCATTTGCACACATGGTAGATCAGACCCTGGGGGCAAATGAGAGCTGACACAAAATGTATGCCAAGTGTGTGCAGAATGGACATACAATAGAACAATGTGTCATGTGAACTGATCAAAACACAACAGTTTTGCAATTCAATGATAGGATAAATCCTGAGCAAAATATGCATGGTTAAATCAAAATGAAATTGGTATGGCTGAGGCACAAACTGGTGCCAGTTGTGTACCTTGGAGATAGGTGTAGGGGCTGCTAAGGTGACTCTTCATGCAGTAACACCTGCAAAATGAATTGGCTGAAGAGCAACATGATAATCCAGTGCAGGCGGGACGCCTCAAAACTTCTCACATCATCTGCAATGTGTGATCATAAACAAATGTTGTTTTCTGCTTGCCTTCCTTCTATCGTATTCACATGTATAGATGTGTGTTTGACATATGAGGTTTGGATGTCTCCTGCACAAGACACCATCCGTTGTCAGCTAAGTAGTACCATGATGATGGAAATAGAGTATGAGAACAGAGGACACTCAAAGGATGGACATTAGAAATCTGTGTTCTCTCATTCAAAAATGAGCTTTGTGATCTCATGGGTAGGAAAGTACAAATTATCAACATCATGACCCTGACAACTGCACATCTCACACATGAACTCCTTTCTGACTTATTAACAGACAACATTACACCCACTAAAAATGTTAGTCTCAATGGTAAACGTGAAATCAGTGTGATGCATATGAGTCCGGGTCATGTATCCCCTTCCCTAAAATATCAGTAAACCTTCTCATACAAGTTTTTCAGATTATGTGTCATCTTATTGATGTCAGTGCTGCATGGATGTAACAGCTGGTAAATGCTGCATGTGAGCAGGTGCCCACATGTAAAGTCAATGAGGTAAGCATGCTGCACATCGTCCATGATTATCCGCAAATGGTAAATGAGAATGACATGTTGGCTGTTGGCTACAATCTGTTGTACTAAAATACGGACATGTATGTCTCATCACAGGTGCTGACAGGATGAGACCACTGCAGCGGACACCATCCCGGGGGATGCATGACATCCTGGCTGCAGCAGTGAAAGCATCGCGGACCTGTCCTTCAGATAATTCTGGCATGCGGTGTGTCACTAGGTTAGATTACTAAGCCATGACAGAGATCGAGATCCCCTTCCCCATGGAATCAACAGCTGTTGTTTACAAAGTGTAATACAAATCAGGAGTGTATGTGCCTGTTTGTCAATTGGTGACGCAGATCATTGAGAATGTTGTCTCTACCCTCTACAGCTGTGTCTACAACATCTATGAGGAGACAGGTTCAGCAGGATACATCAGGGGGGAAGGCGAAGGGACAGAGGGTTTTGGCTGGAGCTGGTGAGTTTGCTAGTATTATGTACATCTCTGTGTAACACTTCAGTGCTATGGTGTGAGCGGTCATTTGTGGTGGTACCCTAACCAGATCACATGATCCTCATCTGCTGATGCAAAGTACAGTTAATGAAACCCTGATGTTGCACCACATGTAATACCAGGTCAATCACTAATACCGTTGCAACCTCTGTGTTTCAGATGATGCTGAGAGAGGATGACAGACAGACGACCAGTGCTGGCCGACGGGGAATCAGAGGGGAGAATCCCATGATCCTCCAGGCAGTAATGTCGGCAGCAAGAGATGTGCCCGAAGAGTTGCGACGCAGCTGCCCGTCCATGAGCCACCCCTGATGCGCCACATTCACAATGCGGCACACCGTGATGCCAGGGTGGGCAGATGCGTGACGAATCCCCGGTAGTCAAGTGGTGCTTTGCTGGGATGGCGTTGCAAGTGCAACGCTGCTCCAGCAAGGCCCGGTGGTGCCTGATCGCTAACATGCTGCGTCAGGGTTTTGACACATCATGGCACTAAAAGTGAATGAGTGAAATCGTGTAGATTTCACTGAGCCACTTTTAGGAGGCATTCATGCACCGGAACGCCCCCCCAGTGCCAGAATGCCTACATGTGGTGCAGGGCTCTACAACGTGACGCATCTCCCAGATGCATCATGTTGTAATTACCCAGCAGCATGACGCTTGGTTTGCTCCGCCGCTGCGTCACAAAAGTGACCCAATTGCGGTGTAAAAGAGGTGCAAAGGCCTTGTAAATCTGCCCCTCAGTGTTTATGAACTTACATTACATGTATGTTCACTGTCATATACTGAATTGAGTTTGACATGGACATCTCAGGTGTATTATTGAGGCTAGCGCAACTGTATTGGCTAAACCTCAACCTTGGCATTCTTGTGATCTGTGTGTCCTGTCACTGCTACTTGTGCCAGTTCCAAAACCAGTCCACCAAATGAGAACATGAAGAGTCCAGATTTAATAGGTTTTGCCCATTGATATGGAGTTGCAGCTGTTTAACATCTGGACAAGTGTCATCTGCTTTGTAGCATTGTATGGGACAAGCCGAATGCCGAATGTGGGTCACACATCCACATAGGGTCTGGGCTACTCCTCTAGCTATATTGTAAGTCTAGCCTTTTGCCGTCCCCACACATCATCGGACAATCCAGTGCCACATATTGGCTTTGTTGACTTAAAAAGTAGTGCAGTACACAGGTGAACAGTGGTGGGTGTTGTGACAGCTACCTGTACATGTAAAATATCATACAGCCCACTGAGGGTGAGACGTCTGTCAGTGGACACACCCTTCAAAATTAGGAAAACTTAAGAGTGATGCAAGGATCTCAAAGTCTGCTAAATTGGGGGAAGATGGCGGCTGGGTAAGGAGCTCAGTCGGAGAGCTCCCGGTTCACCCGTGATTCTAAAGGATATGTAGCGATTGAAAAGCACCTACAAACGGAGAAGCTTATGGGCGAACAGAACTACGAAATATATACGTTATGAGAATGCCATAAGAGTAAGGCTGGGACCCGCTTACCTGCAATACGGACTTTTGAAATGGTATGTGGCTCTGGTCCGTTTTTGCCCCCGCTTGAGCGCGGAAAACCAAGGGAAGTTCTGAGCCGATGCTGGACACATGGTGAGCTGCAGAGAGCTGAAGCGACTTCCACGGGCGGCGAGCACTGTCTGGGGCTCACGAAGACACTCGGAAATAACGGTGAGAGCGGCGGATCTTGGCGGCGTTCGGAGCGTGGTGTCAAGGCGGGGGAGAAGTCTGGTCTCTGGGGCACCGCAGCGGAGGCGAAGACGCGCAGTTGTCGTGCCTCTGGAAGACTGAATTTTCAGTTCCGGGGCGCGAGCGGGAGAGCCAGAGTCAATCTCCGGCAATACACCGAAGCACACAGTGGCAGCAGCAGAGTCGGATCAGTTTCGTTTTCAAGTTCGAGCCAAGCGATTCCAAACTGGAGCACACAGAACAGGGAGTTAAACACCAAGGCTCGAGGGGGTTGGGGCTTTGAAGAACTCAGAGCTGGTTCACTTTGCAATGGAAACGACATGGGCATTAATAATTTCGCCCTGACAAGGAGGGTTCAGACAACAGATAAAGCTACTAAAATAACGTTAGAGAGAACATCAGAGAGAACATCAGAGAGCATTATAAACATTCAAAATAACCTAAATATTGCACAGAACTGCCAAATTCAGAACTCGAAACCTAAAATACTAACTTTCCACCTGCTTATGAGTAAATGTGTGAAAATAGTAAAGGAGGACAAAGAGGAGGCGCAGCAGAACTTAGGGGGGAGTCTTAAAGTTCCAGATCGTGTGAGGATCAAGGAAACATTAGAGTCCCAGCAAGTGAAAAGACAAGACAGACAAGTAGTATCGTCTTACAGTCTGCGCAACAGAAACTTCCTAAGGCAAGAGCAATACCCCAAAGGTATTTCACCAAGGGAGAGCAAGAAAAGACAGAAAACCCTAGTAAAAGAATACATCAAGAGTACTTAGAGAACGGCAAACAGGTCACCTCACTGAGGTCTAAAATAAAAGTGACTCCCTCACTAAGAAGCTACTTTAAAGTACAACAGAAGGGGCTATTAACAGTAATTCAGGCAGAAACTCAGGCTCTCGTTCAGGAACAGTCCCCTCTGGAAACTCCGAAGAGGGAAAGAGAGGAGACCATCAAACACACGAATACTTCTTCTTTGCAAAAAACAAATCCTCAGACACCCATTCTAACTGACAAAATAGCTTCGGGCGGCGCGAAGAAAGGGAAAAAAAACAATAATAAAAAGAAGACCAAATTAGAAACCAAGGGTTTGGAAGACATGTGGAAATCTAACAAGGGAAGTGAAACAGCAGAAGGAACCGAGGTCCAGAAAGCACACATGGCGGAAGGGGGTGTGGAGCCTTCTGTTGAAGCAGCATACAAGCCCACAGAGAATGAGAATGAGGGAGAGAATGATGCAAGATCACTAGGAAGTCCCAAAGAAACTTCGAAAAATCATACAGACGAGCTCCTTGAGAAGATATGGGCAGAAATGAAAGAGAAATTCTCGATATCAGAAGCAAAACAAGATAAAATCCAGGAAGTGTGTGAAAAACTGGACAATAAGTTGAACGCCCTGGGAGATAGAGTTACGGCAATAGAGAGTGAAGTCGTTGCCCTGGACAAAAGGGTAGGAAAGAACAGGCAAGAAATAAACTCCCTAAGGTTAGAAAACAAAAGTATGAACGAAAAGATGGAGTCCTTAGAAAACCAGGCGAGAAAAAACAATATCAGGATCTTGAATGTTCCCGAGAACCTGGAGGGTCAAGACATTAAGATGTTTGTAGTAGCATTATTGGCAGAAAACTTCCCATGGGCGGACAAAACAACTCTGGAAGAAGACATACAAAGAGTACATAGGGATCCCTTTGGAAAGAACAAGGAAAGGAAAACCCCAAGGAAGATTCTAGTTAACTTTAAAACATATGTGCTGAAGGACAAGATCTTGGGAGAGGCACTGAAGAAGGGAACCTACAACAAAGACAGTTTATTTATTTATTTAAATGCTTATAAAGCGCCAGAATCGAACCCAAGGGTTATCTCCGCGCTATGGCCGCAAGCACAGGTGAACAAAATAGCAACAGTACCGGTGAACTGATGATGCGTAGTGAGGAGGTGAAGGTTTATATAGCAGTGAACAGATTGGTCTTTAGTGCTTTCCTAAATGTAAGGTGGTGGGAGGTCTGTCTAAGGCTAAGGGGCAGATTGTTCCATAGAGTTGGCCCCACTGAGGAGAGGGCGCGGCCACCTTGTCTGGTCTTTTTAATGAAAGGAGAATTAAGCAGGAGCTGGTTGCTGGACCGTAGATCACGTTCCGGTCTGTAAGGATGAAATAGTTGGGCTAGGTAGCTGGGGCCATTTCCAAAAAGACATTTGTGGACAGTACAACAGATCTTGAATTTGATCCGTTGGCGTACCGGGAGCCAGTGAAGTTCTCTCAACAGGGGTCCAGAAGGAGTTCTAGGGGGGGCGTTCAGAATCAATCTGGCCGCCGTGTTCTGGACCACCTGCAGCCTATTGATGGCATCCTCATTGGCTAGTATCAGGAGCCCATTGCAATAGTCGAGACGACTTATTACAAGGGTCTGTACCAGTGTCTTCCTATAGATGTCAGGTAAAAGAGGGAAGATACGTCTGAGTAAGCCAATGGTATGGAAACAGGCTCCAGCAATCACGTTCGCGTGATCCTTTAGGGTTAGGTTTTGATCCAGTTTCACTCCTAGGTTTTTTATAGTGGATTTTGGGGAAGGTACTGGTCCCAGGTCTTGGGGCCACCAGTCGGGAGACCAGAGCATGCTAGCTTTACCAAAAAGCATCACCTCTGTCTTCCCGACGTTGCACTGGAGGTAGTTGGAGGCCATCCAGTTAGAGATGGCCCTCATGCCTTCCGCAAAGTTTTCCCTAACATTAGCATTGAGGGCATGGAAAGGGAAGAGGAGTTGGGTGTCGTCGGCATACGACACTGGTATGAATCCGTACTTCCTCACAATCTCAGCAAGGGGGGCCACATACACATTGAACAATGTGGGGCTTAGGCATGAGCCCTGTGGCACCCCTTTGGTGAGCTCCCTAGTGATGGAATGATAGGGGCCCAAGCTGACAGATTGTGTACGCCCAGATAGGAAACTCTCCAGCCATGCAAGCGCCTGGCCTCTAATGCCCACTCCTTGTAGTCTGTTCAACAGGATTTTGTGTGACACAGTATCAAAAGCTGCTGACAGGTCTAACAGCATCAGAATCATTGATCCTCCTCTATCCTGTGACATCTTGATGTTGTCGGTCACGGAGAGGAGAGCAGATTCGGTGCTGTAGTTGGGCCTGAACCCAGATTGAGATTGGTCCAGGCCCCCTGTCGCTTCTATGAAGCTGGAGATCTGAGAGTTAGCAAATTTCTCAGCCAACTTAGTCAGGAGGGGCAGAAGAGAGATGGGGCGAAGGTTGGAGAGTTCCGTCCAGGGGGAGGTGGTGTTTTTGCGTATCGGATTCACAACTGCCTCTTTCCACTGTTGCGGGAGTTTACCCTCTGTGAAAGAGAGATTGAGGATCTTCATGATGATAGGACATAGTAAGCTGCTCAGGTTATTAGTTACTCTGGCAGGGAGAAGATCACGAGGGGAACCAGATTTCACATTACTCAGGAGGGTAAGTATATCACTTTCTGTGACTTCTGGGAAGACTTCAAGGGTCTCGGTAGGAGTTTCTTTGCACAGAGTGCTAGGGACTTCCAAATTGTTAGGATGTTTGATAAGAATTTTATTGTAAATGGTGTCTATTTTGTCCTCAAAGAATGTGGAGATGTTGTTACACAACTCTTGTGTGAAAGTGTCAGAACTTTCACAGGCCAGGGGGTTGGCGAAGGTCCTAAGAATTTTATACAGTTCCTTAGTTGAGTTGGCCGCTCCATCAAGCTGAGACAACAGGCAGGTTTTCCTTGCCTTTTTAATTTTTTTATGGTAGGAGGATAAAGCCTGCTGATAAAGTTCTTTGCTGGCAAGAGAGTGATTTCTCCTCCAATGTTTTTCCAGCTTCCTACATTTTTGTTTCTCCAGTTTTAATGATTCAGAATACCATGGTTCTTTATTGGTGATCAGAGGTTTTTTGACAGTCTTTTGAGGGGCTAGCAAGTTGGTGATATCCAGAAGGGTGTTATTTAATTTGGATAGAGCCACTTCAACATTGTCAGAGTCAGAGATTGTTGGCTCTCTCCAGAGTTGTTTAAAGGAGTCCAGAGTAATTTTATGCCACGACCTTTTGGTAATACTCAGATTAGCGCAGCGGTCCGGGGGTTTCTCAAGTAGTAAAAAGGAGAATTCCAGCAGGCTATGATCTGACCAACTGATGGCTTTGGGAGGATGGCAGTGTATTAAAGGGTGATTGGTGAATATTAAGTCCAATGTATGGCCCTTTCTATGAGTGGGGCCACAATTTCTTAAATGAAGACCTAGGAGAGCAAGGTCAGCTAGGAGGAGTTTAGTGTCAGGGTCGTCTGCAACATCTACATGAAAATTAAAATCACCGAGTAAGATAAAGTTTTCTTTTGCTCTTAGGTGAGGGGCTAGTATCTCGGTCAAAGCAAGTGAGAAACCTGCATTGGAGCCCGGGGGTCGATATACCAGGGCACCTTTCCAGTGTTCCTTAGCTCTGATATTGATGTTGAAAATCATTATTTCCATGGTGGGCAAAATAACTTGCTCCTGGACCGTGACATGGAGATTTTCTTTAAAAATGATGGCTGTCCCTCCACCAGTTTTTATAGGACGATCCTGCCTTAGGATTTTGTAACCTTGAGGGATCCCCAGAGTTATTGAAGGGACCGTGTGGGGCTTCAGCCAGGTTTCCGTGAGGAAACATATTTCGGGCTTATGGCTTTGAATAGTGTCCCATAACTCGACATAATGTCGGGGAAGGGACCGGACGTTTAGAAGGAAGCTTTTCCAACCTGTAACTTTAGTGATAGTACTGCTAGCCCTAACGGAGCCAATTACAATGGAGTTAGAGGTGGCTTGGAATCTGCATAATGGGCAAGAAAACGGGCCTTCAGGAAATGGCCAGTTATCGCTTGCACACCTTAATTGACCTTTGGGTTGAAGGGCTAAAAGGGACTGTGGGGTGTACCTGATACAGGCATTCCTCGTAGAGGCCATGGCAATATTGGTTACCGGAGTGGGGAGGGAGGCCCCTGGTCCCGTCCTGTCGCGGACGGGCGCAGACGGGCTTCTCTCTGGCGCGTCTCAGGCGCTTCGCTGCTCGCGACCGCTGCGCGTTCACTGCGACGAGGGGGCTATGTACTCCTCAGCATGCAGCAACTAGAGCGCTAACCGCTCGCTGCAGGCGGAAGTGACCTGGCTCTGCCTGACCCGCCCTCCGCTCTACGGCACTGGTTGCCGAGGCGGGCAGGACGAGTGATTGAGCACAGGTCGCTATAGATGGTAAGATTAGTAAATATCGCCTTCACAGCAAATTCGGCGCTATTAATGCAGTGGGACAATTAAAAATCTGATCTGCGCTATAACATCAGCGTTTCAGTTTTTAAAATCAATGGTGCTATTAAATCAGCGTTTGTACTTTAAAATCCAACAGTGGGAGCTATTGCATCAGCGTTAAACTACACAGCAATTCACAGGCAGCACAGTGGTAGAAAAGCACCTGAAGCGCCAGCGGATCGGGAGACACTGCCACTGTCCTCCCTACCGCGATGCGCCGCCTGCTCCTCGCTGCCTATGTACTCCTCAGCATGCAGCAACTAGAGCGCTAACCGCTCGCTGCAGGCGGAAGTGACCTGGCTCTGCCTGACCCGCCCTCCGCTCTACGGCACTGGTTGCCGAGTCGGACCGAGGCGGGCAGGACGAGTGATTGAGCACAGGTCGCTATAGATGGTAAGATTAGTAAATATCGCCTTCACAGCAAATTCGGCGCTATTAATGCAGTGGGACAATTAAAAATCTGATCTGCGCTATAACATCAGCGTTTCAGTTTTTAAAATCAATGGTGCTATTAAATCAGCGTTTGTACTTTAAAATCCAACAGTGGGAGCTATTGCATCAGCGTTAAACTACACAGCAATTCACAGGCAGCACAGTGGTAGAAAATCACCTGAAGCGCCAGCGGATCGGGAGACACTGCCACTGTCCTCCCTACCGCGATGCGCCGCCTGCTCCTCGCTGCCTATGTACTCCTCAGCATGCAGCAACTAGAGCGCTAACCGCTCGCTGCAGGCGGAAGTGACCTGGCTCTGCCTGACCCGCCCTCCGCTCTACGGCACTGGTTGCCGAGTCGGACCGAGGCGGGCAGGACGGGTGATTGAGCACAGGTCGCTATAGATGGTAAGATTAGTAAATATCGCCTTCACAGCAAATTCGGCGCTATTAATGCAGTGGGACAATTAAAAATCTGATCTGCGCTATAACATCAGCGTTTCAGTTTTTAAAATCAATGGTGCTATTAAATCAGCGTTTGTACTTTAAAATCCAACAGTGGGAGCTATTGCATCAGCGTTAAACTACACAGCAATTCACAGGCAGCACAGTGGTAGAAAATCACCTGAAGCGCCAGCGGATCGGGAGACACTGCCACTGTCCTCCCTACCGCGATGCGCCGCCTGCTCCTCGCTGCCTATGTACTCCTCAGCATGCAGCAACTAGAGCGCTAACCGCTCGCTGCAGGCGGAAGTGACCTGGCTCTGCCTGACCCGCCCTCCGCTCTACGGCACTGGTTGCCGAGTCGGACCGAGGCGGGCAGGACGAGTGATTGAGCACAGGTCGCTATAGATGGTAAGATTAGTAAATATCGCCTTCACAATAGTTGGACTTTTAGAATAAGGTCCGACATGTCTAAGGCCTCCCAGACCAGGCAGTGGGAACTGGGAAATCTAATGTCAGACCTCCGAGGTCTAGGCGCCACGGTGCAGATGAAATTTCCACCTTCACTCCGTATAATGTGGCGTAATAAAATGCGAAACATAAAAGAGCCAGAAGAGGTGAAAGCCCTCATAGATCTAATGAGAGATCAAATGCAATCGGAGGAACCACAGAAATAAATGAACTCACTTAAAAGACCTAGTCTACATAACAAACCCCAATGGAAAAAGACACATAAGCAAAACATAATTAAGTTTAAAGCTTAAAACTAGAAGGTGCTTGGCAATCAAAAAAAGAAACAAACTTTTTTTCGTATAAAGGAAAGAATCACGGGGACGGGAAGCCAAAAGGGTTACGAAGATAACCGAAGGAAAAGAAGATGGAGGCTTCCCCGGGGAGGGCAACGTTAAATCACAATCAAGAAAACAAAAAAATCACACGATAAAGGGTGGGGAGCAAAATAGGGATAAAAACAAAAAATTCCTCATTTGCGAGAGTACAGCCAAGGTCAAAATGGAGTTACATTTCAGAAACAAAAAGGTAATGCCGGTGCTGAAGTGCGTTAACAACATGAATAGAAACAATGGGAAGCGCAAGTAGAGTCGTTAAAATATTATCGCGGAATGTAAATGGCCTGAGGACAAAGAGTAGGAGGGACAAAATCCTGGAATACATCAGAACAGCAGAAAGCGAAATCATAATACTGCAAGAGACCCACCTTTTGAAAGAAGAATGGGATCAAATAATTAAGAACGTATGGTGGATAGATTCTCATGTATGCACCACACAACACTGCAATATCAAGGGAATTGCGATAATTTTTCAAAAATCACTAAAAGCAGTTGTAACCTCCACAGAAGTAGACAGTAAAGGCAGATGGGCTACAGCCAGCATAAAAATTGGCAATACTCCCCTTACGATTGCAGGATATTATGGACCTAACCTCGACGACGCTGACCCCCTGAAAAAACTGTATTCGCAGCTACTTTTAGCCACTTCTCCCATAATATTGGGCGGTGACTTTAACCTAGTGATGGATACAAGTCTAGACAGATCACCACCTGGGAGACAGGCCAACTTGAAAAAAATGAGAGAGTGGATTGGGATCTATAAAAAAGATCTCGACCTAGTCGATATTTGGAGAAAAAAAGGAGAAAAAATGCATCCTTTTACCCGGTATAATAAAAAACTAGGGCATAAGTCAAGGATTGATTATTTTTTGATCAGCAGCGAACTGACAGAGAACGTCAAAAAAGTATCGCACCTACCAGCTCTTTTATCCGACCACTCGGCTGTGCAAATACAACTACAGGTCACAGCAAAAGAAATGGAAAGAAGATTCACAGTACAGAGAACCTTGCTACAAGATGAACATATAATAAGTGAACTGGAAACTGAAACAAAAAATTTCTTTGAATTAAATGCCATAGGTACCACAAAACAAATAACATGGGATGCTTTCAAAGCTGTTCTAAGAGGCAAACTGCTGAGTCTAGGGGCTCGCAAAAATAAGCAATTAAAGCAAGAGATCTTAGATCTGGAAAACAACATTCACTCTTTAGACATTGCCATTTCCAACGAACGAGAAGAAGGCAGGAAACAAGAACTTCTCCTACAAAAACAGCATCAGGAGGATAAAATTAAAGAGGTCTTGGAAGAAAGATTAAGAAAGAAATGGGACTCCAGCAAACTAGCAAAGCATGAATATGGTGAGGGCTGCGGAAAGTGGCTGGCATGGAAACTCAAAACTGACTTAGTCAGAAACAAAGTGAGTAGTATAACCCAAGATGATCAAACAGGGCAAAACTCCGATGAAAACATCATTAGACAAGAATTCTGTAAATTCTTTAAAGAGCTCTATACGGAAGATACGAACCCGCAAGATCAGCTGATTAATTCCTACTTGGAAGATGCTCCACTCCTAAAACTCACGGAGGAAGAAAAGGAAGATCTGAACAAAGATGTCCAAGAAGGCGAAGTGGCCAATGCCATCAAAAGTCTAAAAAAAGGAAAAGCAGCGGGACCGGACGCTTTACCGAACGAAATATATCTAGCATTAAGAGAGACTCTACTTCCACATATTACAGAATTAATCAATATAATTCTTAAACAGCACGAAGCCATACCAGATTCTTGGAATGATGCCATAATCACAATTATTTTAAAACCAGGAAAAGAACCAGCCAGATGCGAATCATACCGCCCGATTTCACTGCTGAACGCAGATTATAAAATCTTTACTAAAATCATGGCATCGCGATTAGGGAAAGTACTGCCGAAACTGCTGCATCATGATCAAAAAGGTTTCGTCAAAGGGGAAATTTGCATGAAATCACACAACAACTTTTAACTGCAATAGATATCGCAATTAACGAAAAAACTCCACTCACTATACTCACTGTCGACGCCGCAAAGGCTTTTGACAGGGTCAATTGGGCCTTCCTAGAGAAAGTTTTGGTCAAAAATAACATTGGACTAACTTTTATAAATATGGTAAAGCAAATATACAAAGCTCCAAGATCCAGGGTTCTAATAAATGGTAACCTCACGGAAAATATAAGGATAAGCAGAGGAACGAGGCAGGGTTGCCCACTTTCGCCTCTACTCTTCAATTTGTAAATTGAACCACTAGCGAACAAACTGAGAAATAGTAAAGAAATCGCTCCATTTTAGCATCACACATGGGAGAAGAAAATCGCCTTATATGCGGATGACTTAATGATTTTTACGGACGATTACCTAAGAGCGAAAGAGACAATAGAAGAAACAATAGGTGCATTTGGGAAAGTTTCAGGATACCTGGTAAACCAAACAAAAACAGAGATTATGACTTGGAACACCCGATTTAAAAGTCACAACATAAAAAATGAAATCAGATACCTAGGAATCCTAGTGAATCAAGGCATAGAAAAGATCTTGCATTGCAACTTGACCAAGGTAGCCGGAGAGGTAAGGAAACTGCTCAAAATATGGACGTCCTTACCATTAAGTCTGATTGGGAGATCAAACATAGTCAAGATGACCATCATACCAAAATTTACATTCCTATTTAATGCGATACCGTTAGAGTTTGAGAAAAAGGCATTAGTCCAGGCACAGAGAGAGATCACAAGTTTTATATGGGCTGCGAAAAGTACGAGAATTTCTTGGAAGAAATTAAGGAGGGAGAAGAAAGATGGAGGACTGGCTAGCCCGGATTTGGTGGAATATTGCAGAGCCTTTCAGTTTAACCCCTTCGACGCTCATGACGAGCTCAGCTCGTCATGGAGTTTCCATTGATTTCAATGGAAATTACATTAGGGCCCTCAAGATGCCTTAGCATCCAAGTGGTTAAAAACATTAGAGTACTTCTAACGAGTCACGAAAATTACCCAAGTTGTTTAAGTATGGACATCCCAAGTACTTCAAAAAAATAAAACTAAAGATCTTAAGGGATGCAGCAAAGATGTGGTCACAAATCAGGGGAATCCTGAAAATCTCGTACTATAGCAAATTGGCTCCTATATGGAGTTCGCCAGGAACCCCTGAATGTTTTAAAGACACATTAGTACTTCCCCTAAAAAGAACCAACGTAAAGTATTGGGGGCAAATACTAAACGGATCCAATCTGAAATCTTGGTCAGAGTTTCAAGAGTTGACAAACAATACACTATCCAAATTTAAATTTTACCAAATTCTAAGCTGGTCTAAGACACTACCAAAAAATAACAATGGAAATTAAAAAATGGAAAAAGAAATGGTTAAAACAGCAAAAGTACCAAAAGAAGTAGCTAAATGGTATTGGGCCCTGATAAATGCTAATGATATAAACCCCAATATAGAAGTACAAATATGGGGGAAAGATCTACCAATAGCGGACCTAGACTTAATTTGGGAAAAATCCGTGGAAAAATGTTGGTCCACTCTGAAATCTGCGGCTCTGAAAAGGAACAATTTCTTTACAATTCATCGGGCTTACTGGACACCAAGAAAGCTTTCCAAGTTTAAGAACGCAGGAATAAAAAATGCCCAAAATGTGGAGAAGAAAAGGCAGATGATATCCACATGTTTAAAAACTGCCCCCAACTGAAAGAATACTGGGATGAAGTTGGTAAGTCCTTGAGCACTATCCTGACCAAGCAACTAACTGTAAGTACCACCCTTACCCTGTTTGGGATTGATGACACAGTAAACGGAGGGGGACTCACAAAAAGGCAAGAAAATCTTCTTTTTGTTTTGATAGTACTTGCAAGGAGGGAAATTTGTATTAAATGGATAGGGCCTACCAGTCCAGCGCATGCAGATTGGTTAAACTCGGTCATAAGAATTAATAAACTCGATAGGAAGGGAAATACATGTAAGAGATTTAAGTTCTGGGAAAGTTTTGAAAATTTCTTAAACCCTAAGTAAGATCAATCACCAGTCCTATGATTAAAGCGATACACCCTCTGGTAGACAAGTATGATACTTGTTGAGTAGTCAAAGTGACTATCTCCCCCAGTTCCAAAATCAGAGGTAATGGTATGAAACTCCTCTAAAGATCATCAAGAGGATGATGAAACTCCCCAAACAAGAGAGACCGAGGGGCAGTACCGGATAGAAACTAGAGGCAGATACCTGATACTCCGAAATCACACCGATATCGCAATATGAGGATAAAAAAAAAAAAAGGATCTCAAAGTCTGTTTTGACTTCATGGCACATGATGATCTGCCTCAATTGGAACCCAAACTCTACAAATGCAATGCAAATAACAGCATCCAGTACCCTATGGCCTGCCATGCACACTGGACAGTCTCTGTACCATTGCTCGTCCAATGCACACATCAGTTATGATTTCCTTGGTTCAATGGTGGTGGTGCTGGCAGAGCAGAATTCAATATGAATGCACAAGTGTGGCTCTTTTACCCAGATGTCATGAGGAAACTGCAACTCCCAAAATGCACTCTGCCCTGTACAGTCCATATGCCACAGTGTGCCTTTTTACTCTAGGTCACTGATTCATGGGCACAGGATTGGTGGATGGAGGCATGGGACACACAATGGTACAGCACTGTTTCACTCACATCATACTGCTAGACACATATTGCATATGATGTACTGCTGCTCGTGCTCCTCCAGCTGAGCATGGAGGGTCGGCCAAGCTGCTCACAGGACCCTCCTGTACAGTGGGGAGAGGCGAGGACGATGCACATGGTGCTGCGAAGACAGGCCCACCAGCTCCGTGACCTTGTGGCTGGACCAGCTCTTTAGGTCCTCCCAGCGCTTGCGGCGCGCCCTAGCACTCCTGGTGGATACTCCCACTGTACTGCAGCGCTCGGCGATGTTGGCCCATAGCCTGGCCTGGACTGCAGTGTTCTGCTGGCGCTCAGGGTCCCCATATGGCTGAGGAAATTTCTCCAGCACCCCCTCCACCAAGATGTCCAATTCCCTTTCTGAGAAAGGGGGTGCTCTCTCCTCATACTCCTCAGCCATTTTGGGGAAATAAGTTTGATGAGAGCAGCAGAATGCCTGAGGATCTGTTCAGTGATAGAGGATGACTCAGAATTAATACCAAATGGCTGCCAACTACTTCCTGTGATGTATTTCCTGTGTCCCACTTCCTGTATAACATTGCCTGTATGAAATGGTGTGCCCAGTTTATTTTCGGATATTGCGGCCCGAAAATGTAGTTTCCGGTTCCGGAGCGCAGTTTACGCCACGTGCATTACGCCGCAAAATCGGAAATTACGTTTTTGAAAATGACCCGGATCACATTATATCATACAGGAAATGTTATACAGGTAGTGGGAGACAGGAAATACATCACACAAAGTAGTTGGCAGCCATTTTGTATTCATCCTGGTCCATCCACAATCAGTAATCAAATCCACTGCCATCCTGCAGTTCTGTTGTTGAAAAGACTGAATATGCATATGTTACTAAAGGGAGAACAGACCATTTCATGACATTTCTGCACAGACGGGGGGGTCTGACACAACATCAAACCCCAGTTTCATTTTCTCCTACTCTGCATTATGGGACATGTAGTCCATATCTAGTGTTCATTATCAGAGTTGTGTGATGTTTTACGTAGCATTGGTGTGGAGCAGTGTTGATATATCACAGACACATGGGGGCAGACTTACAAGCCCCGTATGCCACATTTGCACCACAGTTGTGTCACTTTTGTGACGCAGTGGCAGGGCAAATCCACTGCCATGCTGTGGGAGATGTGTCACATTGTAAAGCCCTGCGCCACAGTTGGGCATTCCGGCGCTATGGGGGCGTTCCTAAAAGTGGCTGATTGAAATCTACACAATTTTGGCTGGTGGGTGTTTCTAAAAAGGCATGGGATTTGATTCAAAGCAATTAATAGAGAACTGGTAAATAGATAATGCATTTTGCATGGCTCTTCCAGCTAGAACAGTTGCATAGGATCCCAGGATGATTGCCAACGCCAGTAACGCTGCCCAGGCCAATTGTTGCCAGGCTGTTGAATTTACAGAATCAAGATTTCATCCTTCAGAAGGCAAGGAAACAGAGTCCTTGAACCATGGATAATGCAAAAGTCTTTATATTCTTAGACTATATCTCACATGTGCAGAAACTGTGGCATACATTACTAGATGTCAAACAGACTCTGTGCCACTAAGATATTAGATATTTCTTAATATATTCTGCTAAACTGCAGGTCAATGCCGGGGGGCGAACACATTTCCTTGCACTACTCTCCAAGACCTTGGATTGGATAGAGACAATGGACCACCCTAGGACAAGTGCCATGTGAGATGCAAGAAACAAGTGAAGTACACACAGCCGTAAGAGAACTACACATGAATTTGATGGATGACCACCTATGGAACTGGCAGCTAAGGAGAAATCTAAATTGTTGCAAAAGGTCACAACTTATAGAGAGCAGTGATTCTAGGCCTCAGAATCTGGCTACGAGACAGGTGCTTAGGTTTAGGACTCTGAGGAGCCATCAGCCGCTGACTCTCTGGGTTTTGGCCAGAATGTTATACAAGTGTCATCAGACCTGGTTACTGTTATATGGAGTTTGTGCAAAGAATGCTTAGTTGATATAACCATGTTATGGTGAAGTGGTGAAGTGGGAGGTACCTTAACATTGGTGGGAATGGGGGTTGTGAAGGTATACTGAGCATGTTCAAGATATAGCTCCATGGAATATTAATCAATCAATCAATCAATCAATCAGAGTACTTGTAGAGCATGCTACTTACCCGTCAGGGTCTCAAGGCGCTGAGGGGAGGGGGTGCTGCTACTGCTCGAAGAGCCAGGTCTTGAGGAGTCTTCTGAAGGTGAGTAAGTCTTGGGTCTGCCATATGTGGGTAGGGAGGGTGTTCCAGGTCTTGGCGGTGAGGTAGGAGAAGGATCTGCCCCCGGTTGTCGTTCGTTGGATGCGGTTGGGGGTGAGGAAGCTGAGTCCGCTGTTAAGGTAGGCTGGTTCGACGTTGTGGAGTGCTTTGTGTGCATGGGTGAGGAGCTTGAAGGTGATCCTCTTGTCGACGGGGCGCCAGTGTAGGTCTCTCAGGTGGGGGGTGATGAGGCTGCGGCGGGGGACGTTGACGATCAGTCGGGCGGAGGCGTTTTGGATGCGTTGTAGTCATCGTAGGTGTTTGGCTGGGATTCCTGCATAGAGTGCGTTGCCGTAGTCCAGTCTGCTGCTGACGAGGGCCTGTGTCACCGTTCTTCTTGTTTCGGTCGGGATCCACTTGTAGATCCTGCGGAGAATGCGCAGGGTGTTGAGCAGGAGGAGGAGACGGCGCTGACCTGCTTATCCATGGAGAGAGAGGAGTCGAGGATGAATCCTAGGTTGCGTGCATGGTCGGTGGGTAATGGTGCTGTTCCCAATGTGGTCGGCACCAGGAGTCGTCCCAGGCTGAGGGGATAGGTCCGAGGATGAGTACCTCCATCTTGTCCGAGTTCATCTTCAGACGGTTGCTCATCATCCAGTCGGCGATGGCATTCATTCACTTGTGGAGGTTGGTTTTTGCGGTGTGAGGGTCCTTGGTGAGGGATAGGATTAGCTGGGTGTCGTCAGCGTAGGAGATGATGTTGAGGTCATGCTGGCGGGCCACTTGTGCGAGGGGGCCATGTAGATGTTGAACAGCGTCGGGCTGAGGGTTGAGCCCTGGGGGACGCTGCAGATGATGTTACATCGCGGTGTTCACACCGCGATACCTTTACAACACAGGCATTATAATGCAAGTCATTACAACGTGTTGTGCTGCAGGGTCCTGGAATTAGGAATAGTATCATTTACTATTTCAACTCCAGCCCACGTTACAGTAGGGAAGGTGTTGGAATAGTAAATCATATTATTCCTTAGCTTAGAGGACCATCCAGCGCAAGTCATTGTAATGACTTGTGTTGTAATGCCCGCGTTGTAAAGGTAATTGAGTGTGAACACCGCGATGTAACTTATGTTTCCCAGCTCTATGCTATACTGGCAAGCAGGTGTCAACAGGTACTAGGATGGCCCATGGTTACAACTACTGGATTAATAGTAATATATTCTTGGATGGCCCGCACCTCACAACACACTCGATATAAAATGATAGTTCACAAAAGTTGGGATTTAGGGTGGAGAGGTAGTTCTACAAACCTGGCCAATTAGGATTGATTTTCCACTCTGTAAATGCAGCCTGATTGTCTGATGGTCTATTTGAGCGAATACATGCTATTAAAGATCATGCAGTTGAGATAGTACTAGGAATCTTTGGTAGATCTATCCAGGTGATACAAAAGGGGATGATGGACGGAGCGCTTGAGCAAATCAAACACTCACCCCCAGTCAACTGATCTGGGTTTAATCCACCACCATTCTTTAGCCCACTCAGCCACCCCATTTCAGACATGGCTATATGCAAATCAGTCTGACCCTGTGCCTCATGGGAACAGTACAGCCCGAACTGCCAAGCCATGTCTTCCATGGACCGGAAACAAGCATCCTGGGACCGGTTTCGGATTCATAATCCTCATCAGCCAGGCTATCTTGAATCCAGTGGCCAAGGGGTGAGTGTTTGATTTGCTCAAATGCTCCGTCCATCATCCCCTTTTGTATCGCTTAGATCTATCCAGGTACCTTGGAGTTCAAGATTTTGACAGAGTGCGGATGGATACCGGAACATAAGGTCTGTACTCAAATATATTGTATGCAAGAAAGATATAATTTTCTGACATGGAGCATAAAACACCTGGAGACACCTATTAAGTTCTTCAGAGTAATATCCTACTAAAAACTCAGAACAATTCACATTGTCAGTTTGCACAGCTCACAGCTGCTAAATTAGACACATTGAGAAGGAGGCATGTCACCAATTCATACCTATGGCCTATTATCTGTACCCAATGGTTTGGTTTGCACTCAGAGTTCCTTATGCATTCAACCTGACATAGACCAATCAGGAAGCAAGATGTTTTAATTGAAGAGTCCTTAGATGGCACTGACTTGGCCCTGGCTAGCATTTATTCCCAAAACACAAATCAGTCACAGTTTCTGGCTTCATTAGAGACTCCTTAGACTTTTTTGATGTGAAATGTTTTTGAAATGGGATAACAATATGATGGTGGACGTAAATATAGATGGATCAGTGCCACCCTGTGTAAAGGTGACTGTAATGCAGCTTCAAAATAGTTCACATCTTGGTTCCAGAGGTGTCAATTAATTTATATATGGAGGAAAATTCCCCCCAACTGGGAAGGAGTTCTTGTTTTACTCAAGCTTATACAAAATATACACCATACTGTACATGTACCTATCTGGACTGGGGGGGAAACAGTGCCTGACCGCAATCCTCTGTTGGTAGGCCGAGGCCGCTGATACTCACGTTGTTGGATGCTCCATTTAAGTCATCCTTTAAAGAACAGATTTCACAATGTTTTACTAAAAATAAGGGATGGGAACAGATGTCTTCAGTGAGTGGGGTGCATTTCCGTTTGCAAAACAGGATGTGTGTATCAAAAACATCTAATAGACAAAGATAGTCCTTACTTAACAGTGGATGGCACTTGAAAAACAGATGTGATTATGGGAAATGAGATGGTAACTGATACTAAGGGTCGCAGGAAAAGACAGTGTACTGGAAAGGCATATCTAGGGGAAACTCGAGATAGAATGCAGGTAAGAGCTGTGCATGCAATTTCCCCACGAGCGCAACCAAACTTGCATTAAACAGGAATATACGTGGTCCAGTTGTCCCGATGGGCAAGAAGAGAAACAGGAAGAGTCCGGACATGGACAGGTAAAGGGGCTGGAGATGGGTTTGGAGGGTAGGGGTCGTTTTAGGGCTGGGCAGTTTTTAGGGTTTGGGGGTCAGGTTGTTTTATGTTTTAGGGGTGGGGTGGGGTGGGCATGAGTTTCAGATGCATCAAAGTTATGTTTTGCAAGTCCTTAATAGCGAATTTTAAGGATTCGCTATTAACCCCTTCGATGCTCATGACGAGCTCAGCTCGTCATGAGGTATACCTCTAGGGTGCTCATGACGAGCTGAGCTCGTCATGACCACACCCATTATCATTATGGCCCAGCAGGAGGAAAATAACTTAAGCAGCCAAGGTGTTAAAGACTCGCAAAACGGGATGCATGTAGGAATCGCAATGTTAATTGCGATTCCTACTGATTCCTTATTTGCGATTCGCTAATTGCTAATCGCAAATAAGGAATGACTTTCCCATTCATTCCTATGGGCCTAAAGGCCCATAGGAATGAATGGGGAGTCATTCCTTATTTGCGATTAGCAATTAGAGAATCGCAAATGTGCCGCAATATCAAGGGTGCCAGGGTGTCCAAAGGACACCCTGTTGCACCCCTGAAATGGTAATGTTCACTGGTGTTGTGCACACACATGTCCCAAGGACATGTGTGTGTGTAATATACAACTTAGAAAAATGCACTAAAGTGCATATTTCTAAGTTTTTGCTATTTACCACGTAGTTTGAATTCGCAGTAAATAGCGACCCCAGATTGCGAATTTGCAATCTTGGAATGGTTCATGCATTGCATTTAAGGAATCGCAAATTGCGATTCCTTAAATGCAATGGCAATTTGAAAACTCACAATTATTTGCGAATTCTTAAATTGCGAATGCATGAACCCTTGATGCATCTCAAATGGCATTTTTGCGGGTGCAAATGGCCGAATTTTGCGATTCGCACCGTTTGCGCTCGCAAAAATGCTTGATGCATCTACCTGTTGTGCTCAGGGTGGAGGGGCTGGAGTATGATATTTACCACACATCCCTTTACAAATCATGCCTTTACCACAAAATTGCATGGTAAAGTCATGCATGGTAAAGAAATGTATCACTCAGACTAATGTCTTTATTCAGGTTACATTGTAAAAGCATGTGAGGTTTAGCCAGACCCTTCAGCATTTCGCAATTTTGCGATTCACAAAATAAATCAACTGAAGAGCACGATGAAAGCGATATTTACATTTCTGGCTGCAGAAAAAGGTCTCCCTGGCGACACGCCTACTATTTCTGTCAGCATGCACACACGTACAGCCGTTCGTCAGGAAATACAGCCAGGTTTAGTGCCTAGAAATAGGCTACGCAGGACTTGGTCCCACACAAGCATGGCTTCTGCAAGCAGACAGGCCAGGTATGTATGCACTGTGGCTACGGGCCCAATGTCAAAGGAATTTGTCATTGCCAGGGTAGACTGTGACACTCATGGATACGGGTGATGTCTTGCCTTGTTTTCTGCTGGGAGAGCTACCCCTATGAACCTGCACACAGGAAGGAGATTGATTAAATCAGCAGGCTGGCAGACACATAGGCGGGGGGGGGGGCAGCATTGCATTTTAGCTTGCTCTGCTCGCCCTAATAATAATGTCTTTTTGGCTCTGACTGGCACCCGGGCAGCAAGGCCCCTCTCTGTCTGCGTTCTCGAGTCTTGATGGTGAGCCTGACCCCCACCTCTTCAGCCTCGCAGTTGCCTCCAGCTTTTGGGGCTTGGGGGTTCACTTTTAGCTTCCAGCAAGCCATGCCCACCAACCATGCAGCTGGCATTCTGACTCCACAGCTCTGAAACAGAGCAGCAGACTCCTGACATCCCAATAAGAGTGCAAAACAAAATCTTGAGGAAGCAGAAGAACCCTGTCACTGAGAGCGAGCAGCAGCAATGTATGGCGGCATGGTCGACGTCCCCTGAGGACTGTACAGATTACAGCTGGATGCAGCACACACATTTGAAAGGCTGCCCATCCTGAGTGCAGCCAGTAGTTTAACTTCTAAAGCTTCTCATGTAAAACATCATTCAGTGCAGCGATTCCCTACAAGAATGTGGCCCCTCACTTTAACCCATTTGAACACTCTTTTTTGTATTCTATTTTCTTTGGCTGTCACTGAACTGTTAAATATTTTAGTTTGGCCAGATTAAAACAAGGCAATTTCTGTCTCCATTGTGCTTCGGGCGTATGGAAGTTACCAGTACTTTGTGGAGTGGAGGGGACAATTTCCTGTACTCTCACTTCTGTAAGAATTTTGTTTACAAAGTTAAACATTTCTACAACATCTGCGAAGAAACCTTTCTATTACGAGAGATTTCTGTGCTGTATCTGACCAGTTCATCAGCTTTCAAAACTCTTCTGAACCTTTCTAAAATAAAGCCAAAAGAACTGCAACAATCATGCACACTTTACAAAGAATTCTCAAGTTATGAAACCCAAATTTCAAAGCCAATTTTGCTCGGCAAAATCAGTGCTTATCCAGTACAAATGCTCCTTTTCAGATAATTAAAAATAATCCGATTATTTAAACATAGTACTTTAGCTCTTTTAAAGGTCCCATCCATGACACACTGCTTTGACGATTTATTCTTTGCTATGTTGGTTAAAAGAATAATCACAATTGTTAATCATACATTGTGCCAACAAAGGAAGTATGCACAGATGACAGATAAGGGTATCCCCGTTTCCTATTGCCAATATCCTGCTTAAATCCATAATCTGAATGCTTCAAAAAGGATCTGGTAATCTCTACGTTCTACAGCTACTACATTAGGACATAATAAATTATCATTGTCGATTAAACTATCCATTCATGTTCGATGATAGCTTTTTAAACAATCTGGGAAGCCTACATCTGGTAGATGATAAGTAATTTTCTGGTAAATACCATGTGCAAAGATAACAAACACTCTTTGACACTTTCAACTTAACTATTTCAAAGTGGAATACCCTGCTAAAACAGTTTCCAATGATTTAAGGCTGAAAATGAATGATTACAAGTAAAATAAAGTGCAGCAACATTTCCAAATCTGTGCCTGGGGGGGAGGGGGTCTGTTTAGCCCTATTGCCTCCGTAATACAACCCATATATAGAACTACTGAAAATTCTAGAATGACAAGGTTATTATACATAATTTGTAGTGGGGAGGTGGAGAAGGCTAATTGCCTTCTGGCTTTGTTGGTTCAAACTAAAGTTGTAGTATATGCCATTAGATCACCCAGTGGTGAGAAATTGCAAACAGAGTCTGATATAAATAAGACCTTTGCCTCATATTCTAAAGAATTACATTCTGCATCGCAGAGTGCAATGAGATCTGTCTAGGGCAATAGTTACATACATAGATATGCCAGAACTTAAGCATGGGCGTAAAATCTGCTCCGATCGCGGATTTTTCGGATTTTCGACAAATTCGCAATCCGCGAACTCTCGCGAATTTGTCGAAAATCCGTGAATTCGCTCACGGCGGATTTTTTGCTTGGTGATACAATATTGCGGCGCACGGCGTGGTGCACGGCGTTCACTTTCCGTCATTTAGCTTTTGCCGAGTTGTTTTTCTCAATCATATTTTGCGAGTGCTGCGCCATTTTGGATCTTGCTGCGGGATCCCGCGGGAGTTTGGCGCCCGCGAATACGTAATCGCGGCTTGCCACCTTGCACAGCACGCCTCGCGAGAGTTCGCAATTGCGAACACGTAGTTGCGGCGGACAGGAACAATCTCGCACTCGCGAAATAGAGATTTTGCAATTCTGCACAAGAAATTCACCAGCAAACAGGATAAACCTTCAGAAAATGATGATTTTTATCAGAATCACTCCTCAGGTTGACATTTGCATGGCCTTTTTTTTTCAAGGAGTCCATTTTTGGGGGGGGGGGGAAGGAAGTGCCCCACAGTCTCCAACTTCCTGTTCCTGTCCAGCAGGCTCCTCCCAGTGCTTTCTTCATGTGCTGGTCACTTTCATTTGGACCTTGACCTGGAAGGATTACTTTTTGTGGGTGCTGCTGGATATTTGGATTTGAGGCCTTTTTGACTTTCTTTGGATCACTTTTGGATTAGAAATCAACTTTCACAAGTAAGTTTGTTTGGGGCATTACAGTTGTTGCAACTACAATTTTGGAACTTTTTCCGAACATTAAATAAAATATATTGTGGGTAGCCACAGTATCCAGTAGGACCAGGGTTGGGTATGGGTGCATGATACAACTGTTTTGTTAAATTTAAACACCATTGAGGCCATGGATGGGCTGGGATTGTGCTGATTTTTGTGTTTTTTGTCGTTTTTTTGGGGCTGCTGGTGGGGCCCTTTGCCCAGGGGTGGTGAGTGTTGCATGGGCCTAGTCTTTCTGTGGGGTGTCTTCTTGAATTTAAACATCATTGAGGCCATGGATGGGCTGGGATTGTGCTGATTTTTGTGTTTTTTGGGGCTGCTGGTGTGGCCTTTTGCCCAGGGGTAGTGGTGCATGGATTGAGTGTGCCTGTGGTGTGGTCTCACTCTCTTTAATGTAAACATCCTGGATGGCATTGGATTGTGGTGATTTTTGGGTGTTTTTCTGTTTTTTTGGGGTGTACTGTTGATGTGGACTGGCCATGTGGGTGGTGGTGGTGGTGGCCATCTTGAGTGCTGGCTGGTACAGGCAACATGTGCTTGGGGTGCAAGGGGCCATTTTGAAGAGAGGCAGTGTCTGAGGCCTGCACTTATTTTGCCTACTTTTCATCCATTATGCCCAGGGGTAGTGAGTGTTGCAAGGGCCTAGTCTTTCTTTGGGGTGTCTTCTTGAATTTAAACACCATTGAGGCCATGGATGGGCTGGGATTGTGCTGAATTTTGTGTTTTTTGTCGTTTTTTGGGGCTGCTGGTGGGGCCCTTTGCCCAGGGGTGGTGAGTGTTGCATGGGCCTAGTCTTTCTGTGGGGTGTCTTCTTGAATTTAAACATCATTGAGGCCATGGATGGGCTGGGATTGTGCTGATTTTTGTGTTTTTTGTTGTTTTTTTGGGGCTGCTGGTGTGGCCTTTTGCCCAGGGGTAGTGGTGCATGGACTGAGTGTGCCTGTGGTGTGGTCTCACTCTCTTTAATGTAAACATCCTGGATGGCATTGGATTGTGGTGATTTTTGGGTGTTTTTCTGTTTTTTTGGGGTGTACTGTTGATGTGGACTGGCCATGTGGGTGGTGGTGGTGGCCATCTTGAGTGCTGGCTGGTACAGGCAACATGTGCTTGGGGTGCAAGGGGCCATTTTGAAGAGAGGCAGTGTCTGAGGCCTGCACTTATTTTGCCTACTTTTCATCCATTATCCCCAGGGGTAGTGAGTGTTGCATGGGCCTAGTCTTTCTGTGGGGTGTCTTCTTGAATTTAAACACCATTGAGGCCATGGATGGGCTGGGATTGTGCTGAATTTTGTGGTTTTTGTCGTTTTTTGGGGCTGCTGGTGGGGCCCTTTGCCCAGGGGTGGTGAGTGTTGCATGGGCCTAGTCTTTCTGTGGGGTGTCCTCTTGAATTTAAACACCATTGAGGCCATGGATGGGCTGGGATTGTGCTGTTTTTTTGTGTTTTTTGGGGCTTCTGGTGTGGCCTTTTGCCCAGGGGTAGTGGTGCATGGACTGAGTGTGCCTCTGGGGTCTCACTCTCTTTAATGTAAACATCCTGGATGGCATTGGATTGTGGTGATTTTTGGGTGTTTTTCTGTTTTTTTGGGGTGTACTGTTGATGTGGACTGGCCATGTGGGTGGTGGTGGTGGTGGCCATCTTGAGTGCTGGCTGGTACAGGCAACATGTGCTTGGGGTGCAAGGGGCCATTTTGAAGAGAGGCAGTGTCTGAGGCCTGCACTTATTTTGCCTACTTTTCATCCATTATGCCCAGGGGTAGTGAGTGTTGCAAGGGCCTAGTCTTTCTTTGGGGTGTCTTCTTGAATTTAAACACCATTGAGGCCATGGATGGGCTGGGATTGTGCTGAATTTTGTGTTTTTTGTCGTTTTTTGGGGCTGCTGGTGGGGCCCTTTGCCCAGGGGTGGTGAGTGTTGCATGGGCCTAGTCTTTCTGTGGGGTGTCTTCTTGAATTTAAACATCATTGAGGCCATGGATGGGCTGGGATTGTGCTGATTTTTGTGTTTTTTGTTGTTTTTTTGGGGCTGCTGGTGTGGCCTTTTGCCCAGGGGTAGTGGTGCATGGACTGAGTGTGCCTGTGGTGTGGTCTCACTCTCTTTAATGTAAACATCCTGGATGGCATTGGATTGTGGTGATTTTTGGGTGTTTTTCTGTTTTTTTGGGGTGTACTGTTGATGTGGACTGGCCATGTGGGTGGTGGTGGTGGCCATCTTGAGTGCTGGCTGGTACAGGCAACATGTGCTTGGGGTGCAAGGGGCCATTTTGAAGAGAGGCAGTGTCTGAGGCCTGCACTTATTTTGCCTACTTTTCATCCATTATCCCCAGGGGTAGTGAGTGTTGCATGGGCCTAGTCTTTCTGTGGGGTGTCTTCTTGAATTTAAACACCATTGAGGCCATGGATGGGCTGGGATTGTGCTGAATTTTGTGGTTTTTGTCGTTTTTTGGGGCTGCTGGTGGGGCCCTTTGCCCAGGGGTGGTGAGTGTTGCATGGGCCTAGTCTTTCTGTGGGGTGTCCTCTTGAATTTAAACACCATTGAGGCCATGGATGGGCTGGGATTGTGCTGTTTTTTTGTGTTTTTTGGGGCTTCTGGTGTGGCCTTTTGCCCAGGGGTAGTGGTGCATGGACTGAGTGTGCCTCTGGGGTCTCACTCTCTTTAATGTAAACATCCTGGATGGCATTGGATTGTGGTGATTTTTGGGTGTTTTTCTGTATTTTTGGGGTGTACTGTTGATGTGGACTGGCCATGTGGGTGGTGGTGGTGGCCATCTTGAGTGCTGGCTGGTACAGGCAACATGTGCTTGGGGTGCAAGGGGCCATTTTGAAGAGAGGCAGTGTCTGAGGCCTGCACTTATTTTGCCTACTTTTCATCCATTATGCCCAGGGGTAGTGAGTGTTGCATGGGCCTAGTCTTTCTGTGTGGTGTCTTGAATGTAAACATCATGGATGGCATGGGATTGTGCTGATTTTTCTGTGTTTTTTTATTTTTTTGGGGTGTATAACTGAACTGATGTTCCTCTGTCTTCCATTGCTTTTAGGTGCAGAAGACTCAAGAGAACCACCAGTGCCAGGAAGAAGTCCTGCAGCGGTGTGTGTGTGCAGCATAACGTCACGCGACGTCACGTCTGGACACAGACAACTCTGCAACTCGTGCAACTGCTGCCTGCTGTTCTGACCTGCTCTGAAGAAGATGGCCCCAAAAAAAGTTACCCTTAGCTCCTCTAGCAAGAAAGTTGCCAGTAAGGAGCAGAAGAAGCAAGTTACCAAGGAGACTGGTGTGCCGGCCGCCTCTTTTTTTGGGAGGAAAAATAAAAGTACGCCTGCAGCAGCAGCGGAATCTGCTGGGGACCAAGCTGGGAGCAGCACCCCCGCTCCATTGGGCTCAGTGCCACCACCACCACCACCACGCCAACTTAAGTCCAAGCCCTTGACTGCTGCAGAGGCAGTTAGTCTAGTTGTTCAATCACCATCGACCAGTGATGTTGGCTCATCGCAAGAAAGTAGCAGCAATGTCCCTCAATCAACACAGGTTGTTGTAACTCATCTGACGAGTGTTGAACAACGACAACCGCAACAAAAACCACATGTGCAAGTACAAGCCCAAGTACATGTGGAAGGAGAGGCAGCGCAAGGAGATGCGCAAGCAGAGGTGCATGGAGGGTCACAAGTGCCCACAATAGTTGTTCCTCCCGAAGTAGGGGCACATCAGGAAATCGACAATCAAGGCGAGGTATCATTTGAGGAAGACACTCCTCCTGATGATCATTCATTGTCTTCCACACCCCTAGCAAGGAAGAGATCAAGGGTGGTGTCTACATCTTCTTCAAGCACACCTCCTTCTGATGATACGGATCAAAATTGGGAACCAGCACCACTGCCGTCTGAGAGTGAGGCACACCATGATCTGACAAAGGTAGTTAAGCGTAAAAGGAAGCTCGTCCAAAGTCTCAGAGTTATGGAGTGTGATGATGAGGCTCAACAAGAAGTGGCGGATACTGCTGCTGATGAAGACTCTGACAACGACGACCCAGTCATCATAAAGGTCACTGCAGCCCCAGCGGGCATGCAGCAAACAGACATTTTGGCCCTAGCCCGAAAAGCTGCTGAGCGTGATGATGATGATGTTGTCGACGAGGAGGCAGTGAAAAAACCACAATCATTGGAGTTAAGTAGTACACCAACTCGTACTACTTCCATATTTCTTTCTCACAAGAAGGGACCTCCATCCACCTCGACCTTAATTAGTGGCGGTGAAAGTGCACAACGTACAAAAGTTGGGCAATCCAGATCCTCCACTTCATCTGGCATTAGCAGCATGACCACCACCACCAGTATCGCCGCGTCCTCCAGGCCCCACAGACACTTCAAGTCCCGAGTTTGGGACTTCTTTACTGTTTGCCCAAAAAGGGAAAAGTTCGCCATTTGTACCCTTTGTAAGCTTGCAGTTAGTCGTGGTAAGTTAGGTAGCAACTTTGGTACCGGAGGCCAGAGAGGTCATCTTGAGAGACAGCACACTGTCAAATGGTTTGCGCACCTAAAGGCGATCAAGGAAGCCCGAATTGGAAGTCAAGAAAACGTTGATGTTTCATCTGATGATGACGAGGAGGAAGAAGACGTGTCAAACACTTCACTTACACCCAGTACCCCTGTCAGCAGCACACCCCATGTGAGGCACACTAAGAGTGTTGGAGCGAGTGAGACACCAACGCGAAAAAGTTCACCAGCGAGCATAATTGGGTCAACGAAGTCATTATCATCCCGTAAATGTTTGGTCCAGGGCAACATTAGAACTATGTTTTGTTCAGACGCGCCATATGAACGCAACCACCCACTGACGCGTCTGTATAACACTAAGCTGGCTAAAATGCTAGCTGTGGACCTTCTCCCTTTTTCTTTTGTAGAAGCGGTAGGTTTTCTAGAATTAGTGGCAGCGCTCTGCCATAAATGGAAGGTTCCTAGCCGGTTCTATTTTGCCAGAGTTGCGGTTCCAGCACTACATGAAGATGTGCTGGAGGTGATTGGGCAGCTTTGCAGAAGAGTGCTGTTCACACTATACATCCTCATAAAAGAACCGAAAAAGAAATCAGAAAGTCAGAAATAAGTCGAGAATCCTTAGAACGAGCCCAGGAAAAGGAATTAATCGAGATAGGTGAACGAGTTAAAACCGAACAGTCAGACAGACAGAGGAACGCCCTCATTAAGGGTATGTACCCTCTTCTTGCCGAGGGTTTGCCAAAAGCGACCCCGGAGGCATCCAGTAATTTTCCGCCACCATTAGTTCCGACTAAGCTACGTCACAAACCGACCGCAGCTGATATTTTCATTTCGTCCTATCTGGACGACACAGTCCCAGAATATGCAAATCCCGCTCCGCCAGTCCCTGTAAATCAGGCAATTCCTGCTCCTCCAGACACCGGGGCACCCTTTGCAGTACCTGCTACGGCACCCCCGGTCCAGGCCGTCATACAGGTTCAGCCCGCATTTCAATTTCCCACTCTGCCAGCACGGAGAGCATCAGTCGACGATTCCAGTTTAGGGGCCGCAGGAGGAGGTCCCCCAGGTACCCCGCCACCGCACCAACGTAAAACGTTGGCCGAGTTACATGAATGTGCGTCACAGCGTACGCCCAAATATCAGTCCGCTGCAGATATCCGACGAGTCCTTACAGAATGTCGCTATGACCCAGTCACAGGTGATGATAGTATGATTTTATATTCCATACGTGTAAGACGGGTGCTCGGGTTTTTAGACACCCTACCAGATATGAAAGAAGATCTAGACAGAATATATCGTTTCATCCGTACAGGGAATGATCCAGAAAGTATTAGTGACGCCATGTCTCAAAGGAAAGCTGAGATCCAGCTCATGATATTAAAGTTTCTGATTAATTGTCTAATAAGAGAACAAGATTATCCGACCAAAGATCAAGCTGAAATGAGAACCTTGACAAGGTGGAGTGATAATATAGCCGACGGTAAGCATAGAACTATCGGTAGTATAGAGAGTATGTACAAGAAAATTAGTAAAGAAACAATAAGGTTACACGACCAACGTAAGGCAGCACAAGTAAGCGAGAAAGAAAATGACTCTACGGAAGAGGTAGAGGACGAGAATCCCGCCAGAATAGCGTATGTAGGAAAATCTAGATTTCCAGATCGCCATTTACGTCTAGAACACAAGCCAACTTTCCATCATCCGGCACCAGAACAAGGTTCTCTAGAACAAGTATTTCAAGCTACCGATCATATTCTGAAATTACGAATCGGTTATAACGAGTTAAGTACTATGCATGAACAAGAACTAGTCCGATCAGCAGTCCGGTGGATTACTGATTCTACCACTTTTCCAGACGAAATAGTGGCACAAATGTTTCTGAAACTGCCCCCAGCCGAGCAACGACTGGCGGGTATGTATATGATCCAACACCTCATTACTCTGTATGAGGGTCAACATTCTGATCCAGGTCCGTTACATGATGTCCTGAACGAGTTACTCCAGTATAGATGGAAAGGTTTAGGTACCGATTTGATTAGTGTCATTCTAGAACAGCGCCACAAATATAGTATGTTTCTGAACCCGCATTTTGTTCATGTCTCACCTCCAGAAAGTAAACCCTCTTACATAGACAGACAGAATCCGTTACGAGAAGTCCACCCAGTTAGAGGAACGGGTGGCGAACTAGAACGAGTGTTTGTTTACACCCCGATTACAAAGATGGAACTCTTAGAGATGAAGAAGTTAATTCCCTGTCATGATAAAGATCCAGCAGGGTTCCACCGAGAATTAAAAGACATGCTCCGTATGGGAGAATACACGTATCCAGATATTATTAAAATGTTAAAAGTCCTGTTGCCCGCAGGGGTATATGAGAAACTCAAGGAAAAAGATTGGGAGGTGGGAGAGAAAAAGATCGATTGGGCAGTTCTAGAAGCTGAAGATAAGGCACGAGTACCAGGTACCGGTCTTGGAGAGAAATGTAAAGAATTACCTGAATTATTGATTCAAGTTTTACCCAGATTATTAACAACTAAAAAGGAAGACTGGGATGCAATCTCAGCCTGTAAACAGAAACAAGATGAAGATATTAGTGATTTTTATTCTAGATTTGAGAAATGTTTTAGTATCAACAGTGGCCTCAAGACAAGTAGCGAGTCATACCCTCACCTTTTTGTTACTAAATTAGTCGAGAATTCAAGTGCACCAATTAAAAACCGAGTTTTGAAAGTCGAAAGTACCTGGCAAGCTAATACCCCGTCCCAAATGCTCCAGATGCTTCAATATCACCAGAATAGAATCAGAGAAGAGCAAGAACATGAGAGAAAACGTATGAAAGACACGAAAATGAAAGTACTAGTTGCACAATCTGTTCCTCAAGACAGTCAGAAGAGGGGTCCGAATCAAGCCAGTCATCCTGCATCTCCCGTTAAAGGGAAATGCAATTATTGTAAACAGCCAGGTCATTTTATAAACGAGTGTGCAGTTCTGAAACACAACATAGCTACCGGTAAGACTAAAGAAAGACCACGTCCGCCTAGACAAGAGCAAGTTTCACAGACTCCTCAGCCACAGAATGCACAACAGACAGTTACTGTACCGCAGCCCATCGCTGCAACACAGCATGTTACACAGCAGATGTACCAGTATGCTCAGTCAGAGTATCCAGAGTATCAACCGTATTCATGAAACAGCCTAGAGAGGGAGGTAGGCTTGCCTCTCATCGAGATACCTGTAGATCAAGAAGGTCCCTATGTTCATAGTCAAGTATTAGGGAAAGATAGAAAGTTTCTGATTGATACAGGGGCAAGTAGGACCACTATAAATCACGCCGAAGTTCCAGGGGCTCCGCTCTCAGGCTCTAGAAATGTTTCCCTTGGATTTTCAGGAAAACCTATCGTAAATGAAATTTCAAAGCCAGTTACTCTAGAAGTAGGTCCATTGTCCCGCACTACTGATCTGTTACTTACTAAGTCATGTCCAGAAAATCTATTAGGCATTAAAACACTGAAAGAGTTAGGTGCAGTTATATACTGTTCCCCAGAGGGAATACGATTGTTCCTACGTGACTTCAAGGGTCACTATGTATTACGAGATTTTGATCCGAGATTGTCTAATGTTCCGCAGCATCTATGGGCGCAAGGTCCAACTGATGTTGGCTATATGCAAATCACACCTCATCGTGTGACTCTTAAGCCAGGTGTAGTGTTACCACGAATCAGACAGTACAGATTGCCACCTGAGGCTGTAGCAGCCTTATCCAAAATTATTGACGAGCTCATGGCTCAGGGAGTAATTGTAGAGACCGACTCCAATGTATGTAATTCTCCGATCATTCCAGTCATGAAACGTACTGATCCAAATGCACCTCCAGTATATCGATTAGTGATTGACCTACTAGAACTTAATAAATGTATCATTCCCCAGTACCCAGTTGTCCCAGATATCTCTTCCCTATTGACAGCTATTGATTCTGAAGCCACATTTTTTACAGTCATAGACTTCAAGAACGCGTTTTTCAGTGTCCCCATTCATCCAGACAGCCAGTTTCTTTTCGGATTTTGTTTAAATGGAAGGAGCTATATGTTCACACGCGCTCCTCAAGGTTTCACAGAAAGTCCTAGTATTTACAGTCAAGCACTCAAGAGACAACTAGACAACATTCACATGCCAACTGACACTGCCCTGCTCCAATATGTCGATGATCTACTGATCACAGCCCGTTCTGAACGTGCTTGCGAGCGAGCATCACTTACAGTCTTGTATTTCCTTGCCGAGATGGGGCACAAGGTGTCCCCTTCAAAGCTTCAATTCTGTGTCCAGCAAGTGGTCTACTTAGGACACTTACTGTCCAAGAGGGGTAGGCAGTTGACACCAGACCGTATCCAGTTAATAGCGAGTCTTCCTCAGCCAAAGACCCAGAAGGAGGTACGTGCTTTTATCGGCCTTACTTCTTATTGCAGACAATGGATTCCTCAGTATGCGTTCCTAGCCAAGCCATTGATACAGTTAACAACACAGGAGGCAGCCGTATCGACTGTCCTCCCATGGACATCTGAACATACACTTAGTTTCAATGAGTTAAAGAAAGCCCTATGCCAAGCTCCAGTTCTAGCTACACCGAACTACAGTAAGCCTTTTACACTTTTCGTCACTGAACGTGAAGGTACAGCATTATCTGTTCTCACACAAGATCAAGCAGGACAATACAAGCCCTGTGATTATTTTTCGAGCACATTAGATCCTGTAGCCCAGGCTCTGCCTGCGTGCCTCAAGTCAGTTGCAGCCACAGCACTAGCTATCAGACAAAGTGATTCCATAGTATTAGGACACTCCCTGACAGTACAAGTTCCACACTCCGTGGAAGTTCTTTTAAACCGAACACAAACTCAGCACTTGACAATTGCACGTTTAACAGGTTATGAATTGACACTGTTTCAGCCACACATAGACATCAGACGCTGCAACGTCCTAAATCCTGCTACACTGTTACCATCAGTTATTCCAAATCCTGACACACACGACTGTGTGGAAGTAGTTAACATCATGACAAAGCCAAGACAAGATCTGGCAGATATTCCATTACCAGATCCCGACCTGACACTTTATGTGGATGGTTCATGTATGAGAACAAGTACAGGAGAACTAGTCGCCGCGTATGCAGTGACTACTGACACTGACGTTATTGAGACACACAGTATTGACACTCTGTCCGCTCAAGCAGCAGAGCTAGTTGCTCTGACTCAAGCCTGCATACACGCAAAGAACCTGAAAGTTAATGTTTACACAGATTCACGCTACGCATTTGGAGTCGTACACGACTTTGGAGTGCTCTGGCAGGAGAGAGGTTTCATGACTTCTCATGGAACCAAGATTCAGCATGGTCTCCTTATTCAAGCTCTGTTAGATGCAATACATTTACCGACATCCATTGCTATCATGAAGTGCAAAGCACATACGAAAGTTACTGACATTATTTCCCAGGGTAATGATCTAGCAGATCGCACAGCCAAGCTTACAGCTCAGACTCCAGACATTCCAGTTAATCCGACACAGACACATACTCCAGATCCGACTACATGTATGACAGTTAAGGACCCTACTCAAGATGTCATAGATATCCAGTTACATGCTACTCCCGATGAAATCAAGAAATGGTCCGAACAAGGAGGGGTCCAGACAGATCAAGGATGGTTAACGAAGGGTAAAGCCACATGGTTTCTCCCCGACTCTATGGTTCAAGTCATTATCAATACCGCACATAGTCCAGCACATTTAGGGGAAAGCAATGTTAGACAGTATCCAGAACATTTGGTTCAACAAGCATTTACGAGCTGCAGCCAAGCAGAAAGTCCGTACCTGTATGATATGTTGTCAGTTTAATCCAGGTAAAAGTGTCCCGGTGGAACAAGGTGGATTCCAGCCCCCTGACCACCCTTTTGAAGTCCTCCAGATGGATTACATTCAGATGGAGCGATGTCGAGGTTTCAAGTATGTCCTTGTAGTTGTATGCGCTTTGTCCAGGTGGACGGAGGCATATCCAGTTCCAGATTACACAGCCACGACCACTGCCAAGCAGTTGGTTCGTGAATTCTTCCCACGTTATGGACTCCCTAGGGTCGTGTATTCTGATAACGGTCAGCCATTCTCATCCGAGCTAATGAAACACGTGTCCCTTTTGTTAGGGTACCAGTGGAAGTTCCATTGTGTACGCCATCCTGAAGCAGCTGGTCTCGTAGAGAGACATAATCAGACTCTGAAAATTCGCATCGCCAAAGTATGTAAAGAGAAAGGTGTGGACTGGCTAGTAGCTCTGCCGGTCGCCCTGTTCTATATGCGCATGGTCGCACATTCCAGATCAGGTCTGTCCCCGTATGAGGTCGTTTTCGGCCGCCCCCCTAACATGTGGGGTACTCCTAGACCTCGAAGTATTACCGATGTTTCAAGTAATATGCTGACAGATTACCTAGCTTCCTTGATGTCTGCCCTCAACTCTTGTCGTTCACAGGTTGCCGCCGCATTTCCAGACAATACCGAGGTGGCACCGCATGAAATCGTTCCCGGATCCATGGTCCTAGTGCGAAATTTTGATCGTTCAAGTCCGCTGGAGCCTCGCTGGAAGGAGCCCCGACAGGTCCTCCTGGCCACCCGTACAGCCGTGAAGTTGGAAGGACGCAAAGGCTGGGTGCATCTTTCGCATATCAAAAAGTTTTATGGATTGAAGCCCGTTTCAAAGAACATTTCAGATCATTTGAAAGACTGCCAAAGTACTATTCTTAAGGACTGTCCCGCAAAAGACAATGATACTGCACCCCCCCTGTTAGAGACAACTCCGCAACAGGAGTATAAGAAAAAGTTAAGGTCTAGTAAAATAAGTCAGCCAGTTTGATTGTCTAAGTCCTCCCCTAGGTGAAACGGTTAGACCGGTTTCTGACATGTATAAAATAGACCCCCATAGTGAGAGAGTTAGTCAAAACTCAATCCGATGTATCGTTTTTCTAACTTTCGTTTTGTTTCTCAGCATTATGATTTCCTGCACCAGTTATGCATTTTACCTGTATTTTCCAGTTTCTCATGTAAATAAGTCTTCTAATGTTACAGTAGAGCACACGTTTAGTGATCTGCCTCCTCATGAACTCTCTTACCGTATCGCTATGCGTAACAATTCCTTTATCCGCATGTTACATTACTCACACCAGACCAGCAATGCCACTAATTGTTGGGTGTGTGGTCGACTCCCCCCTTTCCAGACACCGAAGGGAGTTCTGCCACTCTTTCCTTATCCATTTTCACATAATGGTTCGTGTGGAGCATGGTCCACGTTAACGTCATCCTCAACAGATATGTCTTTTCTTAACAGTACATGTTTTCCAGACAAGCAAGGTCTTCCCCACAGAACAGGGTTAGATCTAGAAAATGAAGTCTACAATTTAGGTAATTATTCTTCGAATTTCATGGTCCTGAATGTTCAGTCTGATTCCACTCCAGACTTACCCGCTATCTCAGTACTACCAATCAAAGGTGAATTATGTGTCCGAAATTATGGTTCCATACATGTAGGACATAGTGATTGTACTACTATTGTCAAGTATAGTGACAGTGGGAAATCTATTTTCAAAGCTTCACGTCATTCTTATTTTATTTGTGGTCAGACTGCATATGTTCGTCTGCCCCTCGATTGGGAGGGAACCTGTTACATTGCCTTCCTACTGCCACCAGTTTTCCTAGCCCCATCTGATTATCACAGAAACACACATCTAGTACACATTAGACATAAAAGGGAGATCGAGTCCCCAATTGTCGATTATACTGAAACCACTCTAGAACAGTATACAGATTTTAATAAAGGTTTCTTCTTCTTTATAGGACCTGTTCAGAACAGTAAGCTAATCCGTAGGTTAACCAGAACCCTTGAAGCTGTAGTAAATGAGACTGCCTCTGCTCTAGGTAACTTAACCGAAGAGCAATCTGCTATGAGATTTGTCGTGCTCCAAAATCGTCTCGTCCTTGACGTCATACTGGCCGATAGGGGCGGGGCATGTAGAGTCATCGGATCTAGTTGCTGCATTTTCATTCCAAATAACGCGCCGTCTGTTTATTCAGCTATAACCAGACTCCATAGAATTGCCCATCTGTTACACCAAGACCCAGGCACCTGGACATGGTCCGGTTGGTTCTGGAATATAATTTCCGCTTGGGGATGGAAAGTATTGTCCTTTCTAGGTATTGCAGTAGCGATCATATTCAGCTGCTGCCTCTGTATACAATGTGGCCCTGCGATTTGCGGCATTTGTGCTACCTCTTGTATTCCTAGTCCCAAGCCTCGTTCTAAATCCCGTTCCAAGAAAATTCGAGACGAACAATTGATGCTGTATGAAATGATAGATGGTATCATGAATATTGATGTTTCCTGATGGAAACGTAGTGACAAGGAGGGAATGTGGAAAAGTAAATTTTGCCATGTTCTGTGTCCCTACGCGTCCTCCATCATATGTTATGTGTGCATGATTAATATGCATATGTATTCCCCATGTTCGATTAAAGACGCAATTATAGTTGTGTCCACCTCTAGTATGCCAGTTTCCAGTTCTCGTGAATACTACGAATATCAGGCCTATTTAAAGTTACGTTGCCACGTTTCTCAGTGTGCACGTTATTCCATTGTAAAGTCCCCGTTTCTAGGCCTCAAAAGGGCCCGGACACCAGATTCAGCTCCTGTCTCCTGAAGCCCTCGCTGAGGAGCGACACGGCCCCCACCTGTATCCCTGACCCTTCACTTACTTCCTGCCTCGCAGTGCCCGGTTCAGCCTGGCTCTGCCTCTGAGTCTGCCAAGAATATGTTATGATTCTAGTTATCAGTCCAGCCTTCCTTCTCTGCATTCCTAAAGCTACTGAATCGCATCAATAGTTACCGTCATAGTCTAGCCTTTACGTCTCCATGTTAGAGAAATACTGTATTAATGATCATTTAATATTCTTCATCACGCACTACATGTAGAAATATGCATGCACCAGTCTTGGAGTCAAGTTAGCCTTTCCCCTCCTGACTTCTAGTTTATATCAACATGTTCTCTAAACATCAGATACTAGATACTGTTTAGGTACATGTCGCCCCGACTCTCCAGACTTCAGTCTCTGCTCCTAGCACAGAGTTCATAGCCCCCAGCTTCTTCTAGTAACACGTCATTGTCAGTTTGCGCACACCACTAGGTTAGAGGTCCCGGCTCCTTAGGTAGCCCCCTCCATGTTTCCGCCCCATTCATGACATATTCTGTTACGTTTGCATCACATGTCTATGTATACGCCCTGTTACACCCACTTTCACCCTTATCTTTCGCGACTGCTACGCGTCACACCCTTTGCTCCACCCACTGCTCTGCCTATCATATGTACTGTAATGCAACTGTTTTACTATATATGCTTGTGTATTGTTATTAAATGTTACGCCAGTCCTTTCCCCAGAGCGCGCGCTCATCCCAGATCCTGCCCCAGGCAGCTGCCATCCTATTCCTGTGCAGGTTGTCCTGTTCCTGTCCTTATGCTGTATTAAACCTGCAAAACTCCTACTACCTCGAATCTTGACTCTTATTTATTGAGCTATCTGTTATTGCTATGCCTAGTCAAACCTAGATCCGGTATTATTTATTTATATACCACAGTGCAAGGGGCCATTTTGAAGAGAGGCAGTGTCTGAGGCCTGCACTTATTTTGCCTACTTTTCATCCATTATCCCCAGGGGTAGTGAGTGTTGCATGGGCCTAGTCTTTCTGTGGGGTGTCTTCTTGAATTTAAACACCATTGAGGCCATGGATGGGCTGGGATTGTGCTGAATTTTGTGGTTTTTGTCGTTTTTTGGGGCTGCTGGTGGGGCCCTTTGCCCAGGGGTGATGAGTGTTGCATGGGCCTAGTCTTTCTGTGGGGTGTCCTCTTGAATTTAAACACCATTGAGGCCATGGATGGGCTGGGATTGTGCTGTTTTTTTGTGTTTTTTGGGGCTTCTGGTGTGGCCTTTTGCCCAGGGGTAGTGGTGCATGGACTGAGTGTGCCTGTGGGGTCTCACTCTCTTTAATGTAAACATCCTGGATGGCATTGGATTGTGGTGATTTTTGGGTGTTTTTCTGTATTTTTGGGGTGTACTGTTGATGTGGACTGGCCATGTGGGTGGTGGTGGTGGCCATCTTGAGTGCTGGCTGGTACAGGCAACATGTGCTTGGGGTGCAAGGGGCCATTTTGAAGAGAGGCAGTGTCTGAGGCCTGCACTTATTTTGCCTACTTTTCATCCATTATGCCCAGGGGTAGTGAGTGTTGCATGGGCCTAGTCTTTCTGTGTGGTGTCTTGAATGTAAACATCATGGATGGCATGGGATTGTGCTGATTTTTCTGTGTTTTTTGATTTTTTTGGGGTGTATAACTGAACTGATGTTCCTCTGTCTTCCATTGCTTTTAGGTGCAGAAGACTCAAGAGAACCACCAGTGCCAGGAAGAAGTCCTGCAGCGGTGTGTGTGTGCAGCATAACGTCACGCGACGTCACGTCTGGACACAGACAACTCTGCAACTCGTGCAACTGCTGCCTGCTGTTCTGACCTGCTCTGAAGAAGATGGCCCCAAAAAAAGTTACCCTTAGCTCCTCTAGCAAGAAAGTTGCCAGTAAGGAGCAGAAGAAGCAAGTTACCAAGGAGACTGGTGTGCCAGCCGCCTCTTTTTTTGGGAGGAAAAATAAAAGTACGCCTGCAGCAGCAGCGGAATCTGCTGGGGACCAAGCTGGGAGCAGCACCCCCGCTCCATTGGGCTCAGTGCCACCACCACCACCACCACGCCAACTTAAGTCCAAGCCCTTGACTGCTGCAGAGGCAGTTAGTCTAGTTGTTCAATCACCATCGACCAGTGATGTTGGCTCATCGCAAGAAAGTAGCAGCAATGTCCCTCAATCAACACAGGTTGTTGTAACTCATCTGACGAGTGTTGAACAACGACAACAGCAACAAAAACCACATGTGCAAGTACAAGCCCAAGTACATGTGGAAGGAGAGGCAGCGCAAGGAGATGCGCAAGCAGAGGTGCATGGAGGGTCACAAGTGCCCACAATAGTTGTTCCTCCCGAAGTAGGGGCACATCAGGAAATCGACAATCAAGGCGAGGTATCATTTGAGGAAGACACTCCTCCTGATGATCATTCATTGTCTTCCACACCCCTAGCAAGGAAGAGATCAAGGGTGGTGTCTACATCTTCTTCAAGCACACCTCCTTCTGATGATACGGATCAAAATTGGGAACCAGCACCACTGCCGTCTGAGAGTGAGGCACACCATGATCTGACAAAGGTAGTTAAGCGTAAAAGGAAGCTCGTCCAAAGTCTCAGAGTTATGGAGTGTGATGATGAGGCTCAACAAGAAGTGGCGGATACTGCTGCTGATGAAGACTCTGACAACGACGACCCAGTCATCATAAAGGTCACTGCAGCCCCAGCGGGCATGCAGCAAACAGACATTTTGGCCCTAGCCCGAAAAGCTGCTGAGCGTGATGATGATGATGTTGTCGACGAGGAGGCAGTGAAAAAACCACAATCATTGGAGTTAAGTAGTACACCAACTCGTACCGCTTCCATATTTCTTTCTCACAAGAAGGGACCTCCATCCACCTCGACCTTAATTAGTGGCGGTGAAAGTGCACAACGTACAAAAGTTGGGCAATCCAGATCCTCCACTTCATCTGGCATTAGCAGCATGACCACCACCACCAGTATCGCCGCCTCCTCCAGGCCCCACAGACACTTCAAGTCCCGAGTTTGGGACTTCTTTACTGTTTGCCCAAAAAGGGAAAAGTTCGCCATTTGTACCCTTTGTAAGCTTGCAGTTAGTCGTGGTAAGTTAGGTAGCAACTATGGTACCGGAGGCCAGAGAGGTCATCTTGAGAGACAGCACACTGTCAAATGGTTTGCGCACCTAAAGGCGATCAAGGAAGCCCGAATTGGAAGTCAAGAAAACGTTGATGTTTCATCTGATGATGACGAGGAGGAAGAAGACGTGTCAAACACTTCACTTACACCCAGTACCCCTGTCAGCAGCACACCCCATGTGAGGCACACTAAGAGTGTTGGAGCGAGTGAGACACCAACGCGAAAAAGTTCACCAGCGAGCATAATTGGGTCAACGAAGTCATTATCATCCCGTAAATGTTTGGTCCAGGGCAACATTAGAACTATGTTTTGTTCAGACGCGCCATATGAACGCAACCACCCACTGACGCGTCTGTATAACACTAAGCTGGCTAAAATGCTAGCTGTGGACCTTCTCCCTTTTTCTTTTGTAGAAGCGGTAGGTTTTCTAGAATTAGTGGCAGCGCTCTGCCCTAAATGGAAGGTTCCTAGCCGGTTCTATTTTGCCAGAGTTGCGGTTCCAGCACTACATGAAGATGTGCTGGAGGTGATTGGGCAGCTTTGCAGAAGAGTGCTGTTCACACTATACATCTGACAACAGACATGTGGACCAGTGGCGCAGGCGCTGATTACATGTGCATCACTGCACACTGGGTCTCTTTTTCAGGGGTTAAAGCAAAGCTAAACGCAGGTGTTGACCCGGACCAAGTTTTTAAAGCTGCTCGGAAACATGCAACACTAGCCATGTTTGGCTAGGAGAAAAGTCACACAGCACGAAACATTTTGGACGAGTTTAACAAAAAGGCTTTCACTGGCTGTCCCCAAAAAAACGCAAGATTGGTTATGTTTCCACAGATAATGGCGCCAATGTAGTTAAGGCCATGTCGCTGGGTGACTATTTCAGAGTGCCGTGTTTGGCACACTGTATCAACCTGGTAGTTCAAAAATTCTTGAGTGATAAAGACAGTCCAGCGTGCGAGGTAATGGCCACCTGCCGAAAAATGTGCAACCATTTCAGCCATTCTTTTAAGGCCCGGAAGCATCTGAGGAGCCTGCTACATGAACGTCGAATGCCAGTGAAAGCACTCATCCAGGAGGTGGCAACACGTTGGAACTCAACCTTCTACATGCTTGAGCGTCTGTATGAGCAGTATACGGTATTTGATCACTATTTCTTAAAACAGGGTACAGCTCAGAAGGACCTGAGGATGGGTGCGGCGCAATGGGACATAGTTAAAAGCCTGACAGACATGCTTTGTCCCTTTGAGGTCTTCACGCGTGCAGTCAGCAAGGAGGACTGTAATTTGGGAAAAGCTATCCCATTGTTGTGCATGCTGGAGCACCAACTGAAGGCGGTGTCTTCTGAGTTAGAAAAAGATGAAAAAAACAAAGACCCTTTTGTTTTGTCGGAGAAATTATTAGAGTGCCTACGTGGTGATGAACGTCTTAAAATGATCAACTCAGAACAGCATTACATTTGTGCTACTATTCTGGATCCACGCTACAAAAAGGCGCTGGCAGGCCAATCATTCTTTCCTTTTGCTGATGAAGATGTTAAAAAGTACAAACTTTGGCTAGCCTGGTCAGCCAAGAGGTTTGAAAAAGAACGGCAGGATATTGAAGGAGAAGGCAGTACATCAGCATCAGCATCAGCAGGCCATCCCCAGTCAAAAGAATCCACTTCTGCACCTGTGGCTCTGGCACAAGTGACCTCTCAGCCGTTAAAGACACCGGCAACCGGATCATCTGCACCACTCACAAGAGTAACATTGGCTGCTGAAGAGGATTGGCTAAGTTGGCTTGGGTATGGTTCTCGAAAAGAGGTCACAAGCACAGCAAAAAGTAACCAAAGTGGAGGAACCGTAGAGGACCTTGAGTCGATGGTGCAGGACTATCTGAATGACTCAACAGAGGTCTTTCTTAATGATGAGCCATTGCAGTATTGGCATGGGAAAAAACAATTGTGGCCACAGCTCTCCAACCTGGCTATAAACTACTTGTCTTGCCCACTCGCAAGTGTGTCTTCTGAACGTGTTTTCAGTGCTGCTGGTGGCATTGTAACTCCCAAACGGAGCCGCCTCTCGCCCAAAAATGTGGAGAGGCTAACAATGATCAAGATGAATCAGCACCTCATACCACCAGATTACAAAGTACGAGAAAGCACGCAGCATGAAGATGAGGAGGACAGCAACGTAGATGAGGGAATTTGTTCTCTGTTCGGTGACGCTGACCTCATCCTGCCTGAATTCGCAGAGTATGATGACAAACTCTTATTCTTATTCCCTGACACCGAGCCCTGAAAATGAGACAATGAATCAATAACTTTCTTTTTCGTCCTTATTCACTTTTATTCCTGTGTGTCTGTCTTTCTTTGTTTTGCACAGTTAATTTAATTCAAACTTTAATCACCTAATCACAAAAACAAGCCCATCAGCAGAACTGTCTTCACTTGTTTGCTTATTGATTTGAAGGTGCCGCAGTCTACATTCCTCAGGTTCACAAGTTCAGAAGAACATGCTCCTCTATCCTCCTCCTCCAGACTCCTATTTCCCTCAAAGCAGAGGGCTGGATTACGCCCAATGAAGAAAGACTCAGCACTTGTGGAGGTGTTCTACTTCTTTGCGGGTGAGTTGACGGCTCTGGGCCCATTGCTGTGAAGCTCTAATAACGGATAAAAGTGTTTTGGACCAAATATGAGGCGGAAATTTCTTGCCGTTTTTGCTGACTTGCTTGCCTTTGAGGTGCTCTTTGGCGGGGTTCCGGGTGTTTGTGGGTGAGTTTTGGGGTCTGGGAGCACTGCTGCGACAGTCTAATCTTGATTGCATTTGCTTTTCAGGAAATCCTTGGTGGAAAACAGGAGTTATGATGATGACCTAGCTGCACAGCGCGTTTGGACCGAAGGCCGAGAGATATTGTAAGTATGAGATTTTGCTTTTTGGCTGTTTGGGGGTGTTGTCGCGTGCTTTTTTGCGGGTGGGTTGGCGGGTCTCTTGGGGCATTCCTGTGAAGGTCTAATACCGGATAGAAGTGGTTTGGACAAAATCCATGCAGAATTGTTTTTGCTATTTCTTCTGACATCTTGCTCAATGTAGCGTTTTCGGGGGCCTGTTTGGGGGGCTTCCTGGTGTTTGTGGGTGGGTTTTGGTGTCTCTGTCGGACCACTGCTGCGACAGTCTAATCTTGATTGCATTTGCTTTTCAGGAAATCCGTGGTGGAAAACAGGAGTTATGATGATGACCTAGCTGCACAGCGCGTTTGGACCGAAGGCCGAGAGATATTGTAAGTATGAGATTTTGCTTCTTGGCTGTTTGGGGGTGTTGTCGCGTGCTTTTTTGCGGGTGGGTTGGCGGGTCTCTTGGGGCATTCCTGTGAAGGTCTAATACCGGACAGAAGTGGTTTTGACAAAATCCATGCAGAATTTTTTTTTGCTATTTCTTCTGACATCTTGCTCAATGTAGCGTTTTCGGGGGCCTGTTTGGGGGGCTTCCTGGTGTTTGTGGGTGGGTTTTGGTGTCTCTGTCGGAGCACTGCTGCGACAGTCTAATCTTGATTGCATTTGCTTTTCAGGAAATCCGTGGTGGAAAACAGGAGTTATGATGATGACCTAGCTGCACAGCGCGTTTGGACCGAAGGCCGAGAGATATTGCAAGTATGAGATTTTGCTTTTTGGCTGTTTGGGGGTGTTGTCGCGTGCTTTTTTGCGGGTGGGTTGGCGGGTCTCTTGGGGCATTCCTGTGAAGGTCTAATACCGGATAGAAGTGGTTTGGACAAAATCCATGCAGAATTTTTTTTTGCTATTTCTTCTGACATCTTGCTCAATGTAGCGTTTTCGGGGGCCTGTTTGGGGGGCTTCCTGGTGTTTGTGGGTGGGTTTTGGTGTCTCTGTCGGAGCACTGCTGCGACAGTCTAATCTTGATTGCATTTGCTTTTCAGGAAATCCGTGGTGGAAAACAGGAGTTATGATGATGACCTAGCTGCACAGCGCGTTTGGACCGAAGGCCGAGAGATATTGTAAGTATGAGATTTTGTTTTTTGGCTGTTTGGGGGTGTTGTCGCGTGCTTTTTTGCGGGTGGGTTGGCGGGTCTCTTGGGGCATTCCTGTGAAGGTCTAACACCGGATAGAAGTGGTTTGGACAAAATCCATAAGGAAAAGCCTTTTGGCACTTTTTGTAACTTAGGGTTCGTTAGGGTTAGCCCTAGCAGCAGGATTGCATGTGTTTCGGGGTGTTCTAGATTTTTGCAACTGAGTTCTGGGGTCTTAGAGCACTCTTGGAGCGATGCTGGCTATGGATACTTTTGCTTGCTTGCAAGTGGTTTGAATACAATCCACGGTGGGTAAGGGGGTATTTGGGACTACTTTTACTTCCAAAGTACGTTTTGTCACCATTTTTATTCTAGGCCTCGTTTTTTGAGATCTGATTGGGGGTCTTCTACATTTTTGCGACTGGCTTTAGTAAGGGTCTGGGTGGGAGCACTGCTGGGAAGGTCTAATTTTGTTCTAAAACACAGTTCACAGTACACCGAGCTTGAGGGGAAAGATCTGCTAAATTAATTGGGCCATACTTATTTATCCTTCAAAAGGTGACTCAGACAGAGTACGCAATTTCAAAAATATTGTACTGTCTATTAGGAAAATCAAAGTGTGACTTTTTGCACCACACAGTGTACATACCTTATATTTATTTATCAGTGGTATTGTAATAGCACCTCCTGTTTTCCGTTCAATAATTACAGGCCGGGTTTCAGTCTGTGCAATGGGGAAAAAAGATGGAGTCAGGCTTCACATTAACGAGCCGCAATTCAACATCCGCCAGGCAGGCAGTGGACAGGGTGTCTTCTGTCAGTGGTCACCAACATTGATGGACGAAGCGTCAGCTGGAATGGAGGAGTGCCGCTAATAAGAGTAATTATTTGCTGCATGCAACTTACTTACAAAATTCAACAGGACAACTCCAACAAGATACAGATACAGTATCCATTGTTTTCTTCTATGAGTGTGACTGCATTTCTTGGATCTCTCTCTGCTTCTAAAGTGATCCTAGATTTCTTTATCTTCAATTATTGTTTGACCATGCTGTGCTTTTCTTTTCTTCTCTCAACAAAACCTACCCAAAAAGAAACCCCCATTCCCATCCATTTTCCAAACCCTAACCCTCTTCCCCCGGGCTCTGTGGTTTTGCTTGATGTGTGACTAAATGACATCAATAATTCCACACACTTGCTGGGGAGGATAAGGTCATAGCAACAGGCTGGTGAAGGAATCCGAGGATATATTCTAGACTTACTCAGCTTCAGTACTATTTCTTGTAGTAGTAGGAGCCAATGTCAAATAAATTCAACGCAAGTACTAGTTATACTTGCAATACTTTACCATTTGTTAGGCTACATTGTGGCACTGTTCTAGTGTACTGTCACCTGCTATATTCTCTATCGTACCGTAACCGTTGTAATGCTACAGTAAGGACAAACCAGGTTTTGTTTTCTTTTTTTCCATAGGCATGCAACTGCCACTGTGTCACACCACTAGTACCACCGCAATGAGGACATTTCATCCGCCCAGGATTGCCAACCTTAATCCCCATTTCCCGTGGAGCCAGCCCTGGGCCTAGCCCTACTTTCAAACACAAATTACAGGTAAGATAAGCGTTTGGTGGGAGGTAGTATAATGGACTATTAGGACTAGACGAGAGATTGACGGTAGTACTACTAAAGTCCTAGGACTCTTCAGGAAAACAAACTTACTGTTAAACCCCCACCCACCAGACTCAAAAGCAGTAAAAAACAGGTATGGTCGGATAAAGTTTAAAAAATTATATTTATGTAGCCCTAACAAAATAATCTCCCTCAAGACCCTCCCTAACCCCAACGATTGTCTTTCAAAAGTCCCAAAAAGAACCCAACTCCCAAATCCCACCCCCCCCAAAGTCTATAAAAAAAGGGCAAGGGACACTACACTACTGGAGGGTGCTGTTGAATTTAGCGGCCAGGGCATCATACTCCTTGAGGAGGGTGGCATGGTCGAAGCGGAGGCCCTCCACCAAGTTATTGTAGCTAAGGACCTCCTGCTCCAGGTAGGACATTCTTAGGGATAAGCGGCGCTGGCGTGCCTTGCAACTCCTGTGGGGGGCAGCTGATGTCTTTGCTGTTTGGCGGTTGGCTTTGGTAGCCCGGCTCCGTACCGCTGGAGCACTGCGCTGTCTGGCAGCCCGTGGGGGCACGGAGGAGGATGCAGCTGTCCCAGTGGAGGATGTTGTGGTTCCACCGGTTGACTGCGTGTCCTCCTCCTCCTGGGCCACCAGCCGCCGATATTCGGCGACAGTGGCATCCAGCCTCCGTTGCCGGGCCATTCGAGCCTGCTCCCTCCGTGATGTCGCTTTGGAAGGAGCAACTATATGAAGAAAGAAAGACATAGTCTGTAACCAATGCTCCTTAACATTAATAACACAAAGTGATTGAGCCGAAAGTTGTGTCACAGTACAAGTAGCAAATTGAAAGCACAGTACATAACTATTGAGGACAGTATCTATCTAACCTCCCACTTCTGCATCCTTGCTCTAACATTAGTGGGAGTTTAATGAACAAATTCTACGACCACTATGGACTTCCATTACAGTCGACTATGACAGTACACCAGTCTTATTCTTCTTCTTCTCTCTTGTTTAGGAAAATTGGTACGTTATCTTATGCAAGCCGGCAGAATGCCAGCGCAGTGAACTTGCACCCGAGAAAAACAGACGCACACCATGATGAGTGAGACAGACTTGCGTTACTGTACCGGTCCAGTACATGTAGGTGGTGAAGCTATTACTTTTCTATTACGGGTGGCACTGAGAATAGTCTGTTAGAAGGGCTACTGCTTAATTAATTTACCTTTCACCCTACAGTGCAAATAAGTACTAGTAAAGGAAAATGAAGAAGCTAAATAATTTGATTATACATCACTTCACATGGGATGTATTTGATGACATATGGGATGACTTTAGGTGCTTTGCTTTTTATTGAATGAACAGTGATACACCCACACATGAATGACGTACTACTACTAAACTAAAGTTATTAAGAGAGGTACGGAGGGTCCACCGTAATAACCGGATATATGCTGTGCTTGCAGTTGCAATACAAACTACTGCTACTATTCATGGTAGTATTGGACAAATTTACAACTTCTTTTCCTTGCCTTCCCTACACTGGAACGGACGTGCGGGTGCGGTGTTACATGCTCTTCAAGGTAACACTTAGTTCATACAGTGACCATCTACTCTCTCTAGATACACATATGCTATCTAAGAGTCAGATAATACCATGCTCCAGGCATCCATCCATTCAAAGTATATGCACACATACAGTTTCTGTTTCACCCACCCAGGCTGTTCTCCTTCCACCCATTCTTGCTTCATCATTGACCCAGCCATGCACCATACCATATTCTTTCCTTCCCAGCCACCTCGGGGACCAAGCAAACACATATCATTCTTCTTTGCCAGCCATCATAAAATTTCTCGTCCTTCCACACTTACTTACACCCTTCTTTCGCTTTTCGATCATCCCATCCATCAAGTTCATCTAAGATCTTATTGGGATTCTTCTCACCAAAAACTTCACAGCTAAGTCGAAGTACATTTAGAGGAGGATACTACCTGGTTGATTTATAATACACCCGTGCAGAAAGCACACTATGCAGTCTTCAATCTCAATAAGTAAGGAATATATAGCTTACCTCTTCCCGCCACCACCGTGTGAACCCTCACAGGAACGTCCGGCACTTGCACCGCATCCTCCCCAGAGTCCTCGTCCAACGCCACCACCTCCGCGCTGGCCCCGCCACCAGATGTTACACCTACAAAGTACATTTAAGAATGTTAGAAATACACCACTCACTACTATATAATATTTGGTCTAGGAGGAATAAAGAAATGTTAAAAAAACGAAATACAATGTAATAATTTGTAACTGTATACTCTAAAGTAAAAATTTCCCTTTTTCCACGGAAGGCTGTTGTCTTGCAGTACTTTTTGGCACAACTGATGAATGCTTGCTTTTTATTTTTAACACACACCACTTTTTCTCCTAACAGACAGAAGCTTGACTTCTAAGAACACGAGCAGGATCAAGTTCAAAAAAGGTGAGAGCTCCGCTTGACCACAAGAAATGTGTCCAATTAATCGTCAGCACTAAGCCCTTTTCCATTTTCAGTTAAACGTTTAGTTTTATGACAAAGTTGATTTTAATAAATGTGTTTACTTTTAATAAAGCTTTTAAACTTAAATAGACTCTGTGGTTTTTGGTCCTCCAGACTAGAGTGGATGAGCTAAAGGTTTTGGAATTTTTGCAAGCATGAGTCCGTGCCTCTGACACTTCTTGACTCTGACTCCGTACTCTTGTCCTGCGTTGGATATCTAATCATCATTGGGGATCAATCATCAGTGACTTTGGGAGCTAAATGACTCTGCCACACTATCTAGTCAGTAAGGAGATTGGGGGTTCAACTACAAAGTCTGTTATCACTGAGGTATGTGGAAGTGGAAAGTCTAACAGCACCTATTATAATTGATAAGCTAAGCAATGCATTTTTTAGATTCCATAGTTCTGTTTGTGCAGATTTGTCCCTGCAACAGTAGTAGAATGGATTGTCCTACTATCCAAACCAAAAGTAAAGTAGTATCTTATTCTTTCTTGGTGGTCATTCACCTTTTTATTGTTGGCAATTGTCAAAGCATAAACATTTAGAAGACTTGTAAAGACATTATGGACAATCCCAGAGGACGGCACTCAGTGCATAGAGCTATTGCTGACTAGAATGGGAGTCCAATGGAATTGCCAAATGTGCAATCTTAGTTAGCTACACAGACAGACTAATAAGAATAATCTAGTAATACCACAGGGAGTCATAGTCGAGGCAGGATAAGAATTTAGATCCAGTCTACAAGAAGATCAAAGACGATTTAGAAAAAATCGAATGAGGAACGCTAGGAAAAAATAGGTACTCTATATTAAAATTAAAACTTACTGGGGCCAGCAAAGGAGCCCTCGCCTGCCCAATCCTGGCCTGCATCCTCCTGAACAGCACCCTCCTCCTCCTCCTGTGTCCTCTTGCCCTTGGGGGGAGATGATGTACAACATGAAATAAAGAAAGACCAGAAAACATGGATGAGATTTGTCAACCAAATCAAACATTTCAAAAGAACAATAACAAAATATTTTGGAGAAATAGCAAATAGATAGACAACTATTCCACGGGATATATTGACCAATCTCATGTGGTATACTACGTTATTCGTATTGCCTGATTTGCGGACAGTTGACTTTGAAAGTTCCTATGTAACTCACTAAACAGACTACTAAAAAGGTTTGCCTAGGCCTGGCAGGCAGCAGTCCGCAGCACGCGAAGTGACAGACAAAGTCCATCGTGCTTGCAGATCAGTGAATACTCAAACTATCAATCCACCGACCACCACCACTATTTCTTCTTATAGCCATGTGTCTAAAGGAAGTACTGGACTTCAGTCTGTTGGGGCTGATTTAGAAGTCCCTTGCGGCTCATTTTCCTCCATTGTTGCGTGACTTTTGTGACGCAGCGGCAGAACAAAAGAGGCGCCATGGTGCGGCGTATATAAAAAAAAAATTACGCATATGGGAGATGCATCACGTTGTACAGCCCTGCGCCATCAGGGGGCGTTCCGGCGCAAGGGAGGGCGTTCCTGCGCAGGAACGAATCCTAAAAGTGGCTGAGGGAAATCTACAAGATGTCAATCAGTCACTTTTAGGACAATGATGCGTGATTGAAACCCTGCGCCTGCTTGAAGCCGACGTACGGCTTGATGCAGCATTGGGGAGATAGGGCACCCCAGAGCATTGCTGGAGCTGCGCCATCGTTGGCACGCAACTCCAGCAATGCGCCGCCTTTACGGCACAGATGCGTAAGACTTCTGTGACGTTTTGGGCCCATGGGTGGTGGTGGTGGCATGGCGCCCAATTACTGCCGCATCCCTGCTACTTTGCAGGGATGCGCCGGTAATCGAAAATATGACCCTTAGTGTCTAGCATTACGCAGTTCTTTACACTACACTCATACATAATTTCTCAGGCCAATGAAATGAACACAAAATACAAAACAAATAAGCATAGTAGCAAGCAAGGCTACTGAGAAGGAGAGCAGTGCACCTGAAATGCATAGAAGATTTTGAAATATAATTTACCTACAATGTAATCGGCAGCATTATTGCTCTTGGTAAAGAACAAAGATTTGCAAATAACAGAGCCGGATAAAACAGAGTAGTAATGAAATAGCTAGAAATAGCTACTACTACTCACCAAGCCCGGGGACCTCTACGCCGAGCGCGTCCAGCAAGTCCCGTTCCCGGTCCATGACATCCGTCCAGCGGTGGGTGGCCTGGTTATAGGTGCGCCGGACCCCAGAGAGCTTAAACATGGCCCAGCACACCTTCTCCCACCGCTTCCGGCGCTCCCGGATGCCATAGCCGGTTGCGATCTTGCCACCTCCCAGGATGGTCTTGGGGAGGCGGCGCTGGACGTGGAAGATTAGTGCGGCCACCTCCTCCGCGCTAAAGATCTCCCGTGGCATCACTAGCTCCCCCCTCAAACGCCCGCACGGGAGCCGGGCACGGGGTGCGGGACCCTTCCCCTTCTCAGGGTGCTTCCCGGCTCCCTTTACCATGGTCTGGGCAGAAATGAAGTTAAATAATAAAGAAGAAATAGAATAGGGAAGAAGAAAAGAAAAGAGTTTAAAAAAGTAGTTTAAAATTAACAAAAAGTAGCAGAAAACACAAAAATATAGAGCTCGAAAAATAGAAGGATAGATAATAAGTAAAATAGATCAAATAAACTTCAAACAAGCAAAGGATGGCAGAGATTCAGAGAGGATACAGAAAGCATGCCCAGAGCCATAGCAATGAATGAGAAACAAGATGGCCGCGCCCATTCATGACCGCGTGGGTAAGTTTGCGCGAGATTTTCCTCGCGATCACGCGCGAAATTGTACTAGCGAGCAGCACACTTTGCGAGATTACACATAGCGGCCGGAAATGGAATTACGTCACGCAAACAAGATGGCCGCGCCCGTGTACGACCGCGTGGGTAAGTTCGCAAACGTATCACTACAACCACCTTGCGAACACGCAAAAAATCACGCAAACATACACGCCGCAAAAAAAAAAATCGTGTATTCGCACGCATTCGCGGCTTCCGAAATCGATCTCGCACGGATTCGCGCCCCGCAATTCGCGCGAAATTGTAGAAAAACGATTTTTGCTAAACTGAAAGCAATCACCAGGTGCAAAAGTTCAAACTTAACATTAGTAACCATTCACTCTAGTGCTTCCTGAGGGGCCCCTCCAGAGTTCAGTTGCCTATTTGCAACTATTCTATGACCCTGCTATGACCCAGACAGCAGGCTCATAGAATAGCTACAAGTAGACCATAAAGGTCCTGTGAAAAAAAATTGCACTGCAACAGAAAGCAAATTACAGATAAGGAAGGAAGCAGGTGCCAGCCAGACTGGAAGTTTCAAAATTACTGACACATTAATCACCCCCAAATTAATTCATGGCAGTTGAAGAAGGGCAGGTGTGCTTGCTTTCACTGCAACAGAAAGCAAATTACAGATAAGGAAGGAAGCAGGTGCCAGCCAGACTGGAAGTTTCAAAATCACTGACACATTAATCAACCCCAAATTAATTCATGGCAGTTGAAGCAGGGCAGGTGTGCTTGCTTTTTTTCACCCCCATAATCTACAGTGATAAACAAACCTAGTGGGTGGCAGTGAGGATGAACCAGAGGGTGGCATGGGTGTACCAGAGGGTGGCAGTGGTGAAACAGAGGGTGCTGTGAACCTGTGATGATAAACCAGACGTAGAAACAACATAGTCGCGGCCGTTGCGAGCCGAAAAGTAAGTTCGCAATTGCGAAATGGTCCACAAATCCTCGCGAACGTTCGCCAACACAAAAACCGTAAAAACCCGCGAGAGTTCGCGTATTTTTGCGGATTGCGAATCCGTAAATTCACAAATTCGCGTACACGAGATCCGCTAGATCCGCCCATGCTAACCAGAACTATCTGGGGAACTGAAAATGTTGTTACAATTTCCTTCGCACAGGAGAAGATTAAATTGCTTATAGAGCAATTAGCTGGGGTAAGATGTCTGGACAGGATGGTAATCCTCCAGAGTTCTATTCTGCATACAAAGAAGTATTGCCTCTCAAATTATTGGCTACCTTTAAATTCTTCACAGGAACCCTACTGGGCTCTACTAGGGAGATGACAATAGTGGTGCTGACAAAGAAGGGGAGGAAAATGTTGGATGTTTGAACTTACAGACCATTTTCACTAGTAAAGTCAGAATGTAAAATATTAGTGAAACTTACTGTGCATAAATTAATGCCCTATGTCAGTGATCTGGTTCACCTGGATATGTGTGGGTTTATACCAGGAAATAGCAGGAGATAGCATCCACTTATATTTGCTAAGACTTTTCCTGGTTCTAGGTGTGTCGTTATGTTACCAACTCTCTTACAAAGAGTGTTCACCGGAGAGGAGATCTTATTGCCCGATTGTGCCACATTGAATGCGGTGGGGCACTTGCTTCCTCTCCATTGTGACGTCACCTGGTCCACAGTCCAAGAATATGAGCTATTGTGGTGGGGGAACATCCTTTACAATGCAACTTTCACTCCGCACTACCATTACGACGCAGCTATTACCACGCAAGTCGTTACAACGACTTGCGCTGGAGGGCGCTGTAGGATAGGGACTAGTTTAATTTTCTATCCAACACCTTCCCTACTATCCACGGGGACTGGAGTTGGAATAGAAAATGAAACTATTCCACTATGTAGTCGTTGTAACGACTTGCATTGTAAAAACTGCGTTGTAATGGTAGTGCGGAGTGAAAGTTGCGTTGTGATGTCATACATCCATTGTGGTGACTCCCATAGTCTAGGAGATGCAGAATGTCAGTGAGCTGGTTCACCTAGATCAGTGTGGGTTTATACCAGGAGTTAGCACCCACTTATATTTGCAGAGACCTTTTCTGGTTCTAGGTGTGGCATCACATTAATTCCCAGGCTTTGCAGCAGCTTCTCTAGATGTAGAGAAATCATTTGAAACACTAGGTTGAATGCATTTCTGCTGTACTCTGGCAACTGGGATTGAGATAACAGATTCGAAAATGGATACAACTTGATTCAGACGCCTAGCAGAAGATTGTATGTTTTGTTCCCTAAAGTCAATCCTTCTCCCCATAACACTTATACAGAACTGTGGTCAGCGGCCATAAGGATGTTTAATGCAGGGTATGAAACCTCTTGTTCAAAGGGTTAAGCACCATTCCAATGTTTGTTCTTAACTTGGCAAGATCATTTCAAATAATTACCTCAGAAGGGGCATGATACAACATGGTAATGAAGAATCATTCTGAGGGTGGTGCTATGAGGGTCACTGCTGTTTTCTTTCATCTGTTATACATTTACAGTATGAACAACAAGAAAACCTAGGGGTCTCTGTAGGAAAGTATCAGAGAAATTCCTATTTGCTTAACCTGACGTCTAACATAGTACATCTGGTTAGAGTTAAGACTCAAAAGTTCTCACAGGACACAAAAAACCTCAGGTAAGGGGCCACCAGTGATTGTAGATCAACAGAACCTTTTATAGGATTCCCATCAAAGACTTGTGATGATCAATGTTATCATTTGGTCATCCTTAGGGTCGTGTGTCTCTGGATCATTGAGACAAAGATCGTACCCTATGGTGGACAAGGGTTGCGACCCGCAATCAATGTTGGACCATATGATAATGATCTGATGGGTTCTAGTGCAGTGCAGAAACACAAAAAGTGGTGAATTAAAATAGGATAGAGAACCTAGAGAGGAAATTTTAATAGGGAATGTATCTTCCTGTTAAAAACAAGAACAGCGCAATACCATAGCAGTTTAACAAAATATCTGCAAGGGGGCCAACATGTTTCAGCCTAATGGGAAAAAGGGAACCCAGGCTTTCTTCAGGGCCTCTGTTCTCAAAAATAATGCTACTGCATATAGTGTGAATAATGTGCCAAAGCAAAATTATCAATAAACAAACGTGAAAAACCTTCTGTAACAGCAAAGGATATATATTTCCGACATCTGTTAATTCCCCTCCGTGACACCTGGTGTATTAATTACATCTACAACAAAAAACACACACAGTGACCCCACTGTAAAGATTAATCCGGGGAACAGACCTCACCTCTCCTGGACCTGGCTCAGGACATATGAGACCCCGCTCTATGGAAGTAAAACAACCTGACCTCAAATACAGCAGAGAGAATATATAAGTCTATCCTGCTCTGTCATGCATATACAAGGTACAGGTTAAATATGCAGTCAACTCCCAGAGTTCACTCCCTATCATAGTCCAGTGACCAAGGATCAATACTCCAAGACACAAACCACTTCATTTCCAAAATAACAGCTATGATGTAATGCTGAATTAAACAATCCATAGTTGTATCTTAAATAGAAAAGCCCTTTCAACTATGTCCAGCAGTACAGCCCCTTTAGGAACACTCTTTAGAAGTTAACTGTTATATCCTACATAATTATTTACCATGTATTCCAGCCTTGCTGCCACTAGCTGCTCAGCCAGAGTGTGTCTTGCTTTTAGAATGTTGGTGTGCCTGTGATGCGTGGAATGCCTGGGTGATTGAGTGGGATGAATGTGGCAGTTGAAGATGGGCTGAGCAGCTACGGAGGCTGCTCCTGATGGGGCTGGTACCACAGTAGGCTGGCTGGAGTACAGAGGTGCTGTTACCCTGACTGAAGACTGAATAAACTAGTCTTGATTACATCCTGGCTCCTGGTATTCTTTCACTAAGGATACAACATTATTTTGGCGACGAGGACAATCTTGAACCCCAAAGGCTCTTGGTAAGACTAAGTAACAAGGAAACATTGAAACTGAGGAAGTAACATAACTACCAAGAGATCCTACAAGCTATTTCAAGGGAAAAAAGAAGGTATTTCCAGGCAAGCCAGCGCCAGCCCCACCAGTGTCCTTCCTTTGGACAGCCCCAACAAGCAGTGTCACCACCAACTGACACTACAGCCTGGGAATACTACAGCAACTGAGTTGGAGGAGTAGCTCACCTACAATCGATTTTGAGTGCCTACAGTGAGTTGGTGGAGTAGCAAGACTACAACCTCACCTGGATTTCCAGCCACTTGGTAAAGTACAAGTATGACTGTGAGTTGGATGGGTAGACTTGCTACAACCAGATGTTGGCGGACCAGCCACATCAGTCCAGTACAAACAAATGTTGGAGTTTCACTCACAGCGCTCTACTGAGCTTATGGAGTATTTATAGTAATGACACAATTCGGATCTATAGTCTTGAATTTATAGTGGTTTGTCTTCATAGTGTTTGATGACAGTTTTCCAAATCACAGTGACAGAGACTATAATTTTTTGGAAAAGTTGCTGCCTACTATTTTTCCTGTCATCACAGTTGGTTTTGAGTGCCTGCGCTAATAGAAAATTAGTACCTACATAGCTTATATTTCTCACAAAGTGTTTCAGCCTGAAGAAATCATAACAACAATGTGAACTGTGTGGCACTTTGGGAAGTTCCTATATATTTAGACATTCACACTGTGTCTTTGAGTTTTCAGCTGCATTTTGCGAGGTCGTGTGGTGGTAATTTTACGAGGAAACGTTTCATGACCATCGTAATTATTTGCTTAACCATCGAGGATAAGTCACAGTTAAAACTCCCATTTTTGACAGCTAGCAGTGTGTTTTGTTGGCTGGTGTCAAATAACTATTTATCCACAAAATATGAAGAAATTAGCTCATGGCAGCCTCGCTGGTCAGCTAGCAGTTGAACAGCATATTTCAAATTCAAAAGATCATTCACGCGCTTACCTGCGCGAGCCTCTCGTCATATGCAGTCCTCCGGAATTGTTCTCTGTTTCAACTTCGTCATCTGGCTCATCAGCGCATTTGATGCATGGATGCACCGTGAGCCACTCAGGAGGATGTAAGAAAACGTGCCGCCACTTTAGGATGATCTCTTTCACTGTGCCAACCACGGCGCTTTGTCATAAGAGTTCTATTAAGGTGTGAGTAAGAGTGTCTGCATCGTTTTGCCAACCATAATGTTTGTGCCTTTGGTTAATAAAGTTTTATTAAGTCAGCGTGTATTAAGGTACAACGTGGAGTCCTCGATTTACTTGGCATCTCTTTTAAGATGAAACCTCCTTTTCTCCGATGCCAGTGGTAATGTTCATTCAGCATTTCTCAAATTTTGAACTGCTTAATGGATTCCGTTTGAGTCTCCGCTTCAAGTATAACAGAGTTCTACTGTGCACAACGAAGGATTAATTAGGGCAGCGATACAGCAGTGTTCAGCACCGAGGTCAGGTCAGACATCAGAATTCCGAAAGGCATGTGATCTATGAATGGCATAAATAGTAGTACACAGGAAACGACTGGTGTAGTTTTTATGACTGTAAGAAAATTATATTTGAAATAAGTCGTAGAGGTACAATCTATTTTTCGAAGTACTTTTTCTTTCATTGTTGTGTATTATACTGCCATCTAGTGTCGTTTTCTCATTTTCACAGTCCTGTAGTATTTCATTCCAGATATTGTCAATGCCTTTGGAAATGCTAGTCTTGTCTTTACAAGCTTTATGGGGAATTACAGTTTGATTAATTAACTATTACTTTTGGTGTAGGTTGTTTTTCATGACATTATTCTTTTCACTGCAATGTGTTCTAGGATTTTATTGTAGTGTAATTTCTCACTGGTGTGCAAGAGAAATGTCGTGCAATTTTTGTTTTGAGCTTAAAGGCAATAGTGTAAATTTGGAGTTTTTGGTGTTTTCAGACAGTCTTTTTATGTTGTGATGCCTCTGGTTAAAGTTTCTTTAGGGTGGTTTTCAGTGTTCCCTTACATGATGAGGTTCCGTGACGATTTTACCCCGTGTTTTTAACATTGTCGCAAATACATAATTTTGGTATCAATGAACCGCAAATGATCCATTTAGTATATCCTGGTGTTTTCGCTATGCTACGAGCAAGAGCACTCCTGTTACAAACACATTTCTGTTCTACCCATGGCATCCATCTTAGAACACGGAAGCCATTTTGTATTCTTTGCCCTCACATAGTCAATGAACACGCAATAACCTCTTTCAATTAAGGACACGTAGGCCTTAGCCGGTAATTCACCTTGCTAGTGACACGTGCACCTTAGGCAAGCAACGCTGTGGCAGCATGACTCAGCAAGAGCTGCCTCCCCAGCCCGAGGCCAGTCCTGCTATACTGGTTCTCGTGTCCGTTGGCTTGATCATGATTAGGCGGCCGAAGCTGGTAGCCTTGCCCATTTACGACCCACAAACATCTCTTATCCTACTGTTCTATCTTCTGCACCTGGCTCTGCTCCTTTCCTTCTGGGCCTTTATTAGGGGGAGGTAACGAAATTTACGATGAGGCGGTCCGGGTCTTGAATGAGAAATTGACATGGGATTATGATGGAATAGTGGGAACCCCTCGTTCATAATGTTTTGACATCAGATATTGTTGACGATTCCTGTGCAACGCCAAATATTTATTGTACAAGATACAAAGGTTTTGGAATGTGCTAACATGTAAAGAATTTGCCTGAAGCCCAATATTCAGTATATAAGGAGCAACCCTCTTTGTACAAATGGAACAGGCTCCTAGATACTGCCCATGTGTAGTTTCTGTGACTTCTGTGTCCCTGCAGTAATAAACCTTTGGTCTTTGACGCCACCATCGAGAAGCCCGTGTTTCTGTTTGTTTGTGCACCGAGGCAGGTTGAACTCCGGGGTCTTCGGGTGTTATCCCTGACACCTCTGGATGGAACCAAAAAGTCCAGAACTCCAATTGGCGCCCAACGTGGGGCGACGTCATTCGGTACCGGTCCAAAAGCCTGAAGAGTTCGAGAAGCTTCGTGTGAAGATTTCAGAGGGAGGCGCCCCACTTCATCGATCCCGGCATATCGCAAAAGTGGCCCGACGTTCTCTTCCACGAGGGTTCCCGTTCAGACGGCTGCAGTGGTTCGTTGCCTTGACCGTCGCCCTGTCTTGGACCCGAGGTGCAGTCCTTAGTACGGCGAGACGTGACGGGTTTCTCCTTGGTGACGTCTTCAGTGCCTCAGTTAAGTATTAAGTGGTTAATAGTTGGTTACTTCGTAAGGGTTGCTCCTGTTTGGATAATCCTTTTAGTTTTTGGTTTGGTTCGGTTTCATAAGATTATCGCTGGTTATTCTGGTTACGATAATCATTCAGTTCAGTTCGGGTATCGATACGTTTGTCTGTTCTGGTAGGCCTAAGTCCTTGGTTCAAGTGCGCACCTTTCTTTTAATTTGTGTTTCGTCTGTTTTGTGTTCCAGGTTATAAAATGGTAAGTCGGAAAAATTGTATGTTGTCTTGTTTTAGTTGCAACAGGGATTCCCAGTTGGAGGACTCGTGTTCGGTTCCTCCGATTGGAACTCCCCTTTATGATCTATATTGCAAATTTGGTGTGGGCCCTATCTCTTATAACGAGGTATGGGTCCGATATACGCAGAAAGATGGTGTCCTTAGTTGGCCACTGCATGGTAGTTTTGAACCCCAAGTTCTTGATAATTTAGAAACGAAATTGTTCAAGAAGAAAGCCCGGCCGGCAATGTTTGATTCTTTCCGTTATTGGCGAAAAGAATCTAAACAGAGAGAAATTAAAAAGTTGAAGAAAGAACAGAAAGAGCAAGAGTTGACTTTAGAACAGTCTGCTAAGCAGCTACAACTCAACGAGTCTGAGAAAGCGATGGAGGTGGCCAATAGAGAGCATAATTTAGCGATAGACAAGTGCTATCCTGCTTTGCCATCGAGTACAGCTAAGATAGTAGAGGACCCTGAAAAGGATCCCCTGTTGTCTTACTTGTTACGATCACCCCCACCGTATGCACAGGGTGCTACGGCTCCACCTATACCGAATGTTCAAGTACCGGTTGCTGGACAACCTGGTGTTCCTGCTCCTCTGAATCAAGTTCCTGTACCTCCTGTGGTCAATATTATTGTTCCTTCGGCACCCCCTCTTCCAGGGTTGCCGGCTTCTTTACCTATACCTATATCGCTCACATCTGCTAGTTCACAGGCTATTTTGCCCGCTACTCCTACTGCTCCTGATCTATCTGTTCCAACTGCTACTCTATTTACTGCTTCTGCTAATATTATGACTCCGCTTTCTGTTCGTCGGAGAATCACTGATTCTGTCTCTAATATTCTATCTCCCTTCTATAAAACTCTGATAAAGACTCCTACCTCTGACTCTGTGCAGAGACGTAGTCAGCTTCCCAGTACTGAAGAGCGAGGAATATTAGATTCCACTGCTCTTAGATGGGTTTCGAAAGTTGGAAGATATAATGTACAAGATGTATTAGATACATTTATGCAATGGAACGAACCGACACAACGATATGTGTTCGATGAAATGTGCTTCCTTCTACGTGAGGAATTGGAAGAGGATGACCTTGAATCAAATCTAGAAGAATTAATTAATGTTCAGAAAAAGTTTGCTGCAGGTATGATAGTTGGTCAAAATATAAAAGAAGCGATGGAACTGATTTTAAGTTATAGGAATGACCCATCCCTTCGTTCACCGAGGGAGTTAGAGAAACGTAGTACGAAACAAAATCGTCAATATCCAATGAGGGAGGTTCCACCAATTTGGCGTGAAGCTGTGCAAGCTAATGTAAACCTTGGTATTGCAGCCGCTCCAGCTCAATTCCAGAGAGTATGGATACATATTCCATGGAAGCGAGCTGAAGTATTAGCAGTGAAACAGGCCTTGCCAGATCCGCGTAAAAATCCTGCAGGATACTACAAAGAGTTGGCTCAGACAGTTGACGCCTGTGTATTAAATCTAGCTGACATAGATTTGCTGTTTGGTAATGTAGTACCGCAACCAATTTGGGCTAAGATTCGTAAAGAGAATCATCCAGTTGCCCTAGGTGGTGATTGGGCAGCTATAATTGCGGCGGATGGTCAGCAAACAGGTGGTTCCAAACCTGAACCCTTAATTGCTAATTTGCCTGGTAGAATAATCGATTTAATGAAAACCCTGATGCCTGCATTACGCGTTAACTGGGACAAATTGTCCGCGTGCAAACAGAAGAAAGACGAAAGCGTCTCCGACTTTTTCACAAGATTCGAGGAGACTTTTGTGGATCATAGTGGTCAGGATATGAGCACAGAAGGAGGCCAGAGATTATTTGTTGATAAATTTGTGCACAATCTGTTGCCAGAACTTAGTGGTAAATTAAAGAATTCTGAAAGTGCGTGGGCTGTCTCTACGACTGCGCAAATACTTGCGACTGCCCAGTACTATGAAAATAGGGATAAAGAGGAGAAAGAAAAATCAGATAAAAAGACGAAAGATTTAAAAACTAAAGTTCTTTTACAGCAAGCATATCCGCCTCGCACGAATAATTCTCATACACAGCAAGGGTCATATCAAAGGACGGAGTATAATTCTCAGAGGCCACAGTACCAATGGAATCAGTGTGCTTATTGCAAAATGGAAGGCCATTATAAGACTGAGTGTCCAGTACGGGCACAAAATAATACTGAGGCAGCTCAGAGAGGTCGTGGTGGTTATATGCAGAATTCTAGAGGTCGAGGAAGAGGTGCTATGCCTCCCCAGACAAGTGATCGCCCTTCTAATTATTTCGACCAACGAAATGGACAATCTGCCCAACAGAATAGGTCTCAACAATATCATGTTGAAGATTACTATGAAGCTAGTGAGGAAGTTCAGCCAAGGGAGTACTAGGACAGCCATGGACAAAGAGAGGGAGTAGTATCAGTTCCAGTAGATCAGAGTGGGCCTTATGTCGCAGTAGCAACATCAGGTATAGTCGAACCGTTTCTGTTGGATACTGGTGCAGCAAAAAGTTCTATCATACATGCGAAACTCCCTGGCGCACCTTTGTCTGGCTCAACAAACGTTTCAGTAGGTTTTTCAGGCGCCCCTGTTCACAACCCTGTTTCTGGTCCTTTGTCCATTTCTGTTGGACCCCGCCACTTGAAAGCTCCCTTGATTTTGACGACAGGTTGTAATGAAAATCTACTTGGTTTAGACTTATTAAAACGCCTGTACGCGACATTGTACTGTTCTCCGGCAGGAGTACAGCTTACGTTGGGTAAAAGAATAATTTCTCCGATGTACTTGTCGATGGATGCGCTCCCACCAGAGCTGCGTTCTCTCCCTGATACTCTTTGGGCGACTGGTCCTAATGATGTAGGTCTTTTAGAAATTCCACCCTATGTAGTAACTTTGAAAGCAAATGCCAAACTTCCACGAATACCACAATACAAGATCTCGAGTGAAGGTGAGCGTGCGCTCCTACTGATAGTACAAGATCTGATCAAGAAAGACGTTGTAGAAGAAACTAGAGGTAATGTCTGTAATAGTCCTGTACTGCCTATTCTGAAACGAACTGACCCAACAAAACCTCCAGTATATAGGTTTGTAATTGATCTTAGAGAGGTTAATAAAATTGTGATTCCTCAGTTTCCTGTGGTTCCAGACATTACTGCATTGTTAACGTTGATTCCTGCTACAGCAGCATGGTTTTCGGTTATCGACTTGAAAAATGCCTTTTTCAGCATTCCGATAGCCGAGGAAAGCAGAGATATCTTCGGTTTCTCTCTAGGAGGACGAAGCTTCAGGTTTAAACGCGCTCCACAAGGTTATTGTGAAAGCCCATCCATTTACAGTCAAGCATTAAAAAGCCAGTTAGACTCATTTGTACTTCCTCCTGGTTCTGCTTTAATACAATATGTCGATGATCTTCTAGTGGCTGCCGATGACAAGGAAACTTGCAAAACACCCACAATTTCTTTATTGCGTCATTTGTCAAATTTGAATCACAAGGTGTCACCTTCAAAAATGCAATAATGTTGCCAAGAAGTGACCTACCTAGGTCATCTCTTGTCAAAGGAGGGAAGGAAGTTGACCCCAGAGAGAATAAAAGCAATTACACAGATGAATGTTCCTAACACGCAGAGAGAAGTACGTGCCTTTTTAGGTATTACCTCATATTGTAGGCAATGGATCCCGAATTTTTCTCTTTTGGCAAAACCGTTGGTAGCTTTGACTGGGAAAAATGTTCCGAGTCCAGTGCCATGGTCTGCCGAATGTCAGGAGAGTTTTTCTGAGTTACGAAATGCACTGTGTTCAGCTCCTGTATTGGGTACACCCGATTACAGTAAGCCATTCACGCTCTATGTCCATGAGAGAGAAGGTTGTGCGTTGAGTGTTTTGACACAGAAATTTGGTGATAAACAACGCCCTTGTGCGTATTTTTCATCAACGTTAGATCCGGTAGCTAGAGCGTTGCCTAGTTGCTTGAGAGCTACAGCCGCAGCTGCAGCCTCCATTCGACAATCTGCTGGTTTAGTAATGAACAACATGCTAGTGGTTATGGTTCCTCATGCTGTGGATACACTCATGAACCGAACCAAGACGCAGCACCTTACCAGTGCTAGATTATCAGGTTACGAACTGACATTGCTAGCGAGTCATATTCAGATCAAAAGATGCAATGTATTGAATCCAGCAACATTGTTGCCGACTAGCCAAGAGTCGAGTGATTCCGAACCACACGACTGTTGTTTCAGAACTGAGGAAGAAACAAAAGGACGAATTGATCTAAAAGACACTCCGTTATCAGATCCAGATGGCACGTTGTATGTTGATGGGTCTTGCTTCAAATTGGAGAATGGTGATGTGACTGCTGCCTATGCAGTAACGACTTTGCGTACGATTGTGGAGACTGCAAGAGTGAGTCAGAATTCTGCCCAGGCTGCAGAATTGATCGCGCTAACAAGAGCGTGCGTTTTAGCTAAGGGAAAGAGAGTGAATGTGTTCACAGATAGTCAGTACGCGTTCGGCGTGGCCCATAGTTTTGGCCGTTTGTGGAAAGAGAGAGGTTTCATTACGTCCCATGGGACTAAGATTCAACATGGTCAGCTAGTTAATGACTTGTTGGAATCTCTAACCTTGCCGACTGAAGTTGCGATTGTGAAATGCAGTGCTCATAAAGCAATCACGGATGATGTTGGTCGTGGGAATGCTTTTGCTGATGAGACTGCAAAACAGACAGCTAGAAATATGATGAGTAGAATGTATGTTGCAACGTCTGCAAGATGGATTTCTGAGTCTGGAATGTGTGAGGACACAGTGGAAAGCGTGAAAGAAATTCAGAAAGAGGCGACTGAGGAGGAAAAGCGTGCATGGAAAGAGAGCACGGGTAAATTGGACTCGAGTGGGTGTTGGATTGACTTGTCGGAACAACAGCGTTGGATGTTGCCTGATGCGTATGTGCTTGCAGTAGTAACGATGGCACATGGAGTAGCGCACATCAGTTCTAAAGGGATTTGTAAGATGTTGGCTCCAGTTTGGAAGAATGATGGGATTAGTAAGTGTGCAGAGAGAGTGGTGAGAAATTGTATGGTATGCTTGATGCATAATCCTGGCAAGGGAATCCCCACACCTGCAGGTCACTTCGCTCCCCCTTCCTGCCCCTTTGAAGTGATTCAGTTAGACTTCATTCATATAGATCGTTGTAACAATCTAAAATACGTCCTAGTGGTAGTTTGTGCGTTCTCCAGATGGATCGAAGCATATCCACTGAAGGACAATACTGCTTTGTCCACTGCCAAAATCCTCCTTAAAGAATACTTCCCCAGATTCGGAATGCCACGGATTGTATGGTCAGATAACGGAAGTGAGTTCGTAGGGAAAGTTATGCAGAGTGTGTGTGCCGGCCTAGGGATTAGACAAAAGTTTCACAGTGCGAATCATCCCCAGTCCGCGGGTTTAGTTGAGGGTTACAATGGCACCCTTAAACTGAAACTTGCTAAGATACAAGCATCCACGGGTTTGCCCTGGCCAGATGCACTGCCTTTGGCTTTGTTATCAACAAGAGCAACTGTACATTCTAGAGTAGGGCTTAGTCCATATGAAATAATTTTTGGTCGTCCTGCAAATGTTTGGGGGGTACCTAGACCGAAAGAATTTAAGCAGCTGGAATACCCAATGTTAATTGATTACCTTTTCGACTTGACTGCTAAATTGAGCCTTATTCACCAACAGGTTTTCGATGCATTGCCAAAGCCACCGGAGAGTCCAGGTCATCAGCTGAAACCAGGTGACCAGGTGGTCATTAGGAATTTTGGTCGGACAAGGAATCTCCAACCCAGATTTGTCGGACCATTCCAGGTCTTGTTGGCAACGAGGACTGCTATTCGAGTGGCCGGACGGAAGAATTGGATCCATACGACACACGTCAAACGTGTGCCTCTGCCACTTCCTTACGACAACTGGGTGAAGAAAGGAATCAGTGCCTCTGAAGCAGAACAAATACCCAGGTTCATCCCTTTCAGTGATGCAGAACTGATCACTGATACATCTGACTCTCCTCCTGAAACTGCTCTTTTGAACCCTGAACATTTGCCATCTGCGAACGTGAACATTGCAACGTCGACTGAAAATACATTGTTTCCAGATCAGACAGCTCCTGCAAAACTAAGATACAACTTGCGACCTCGCAATATGGACAAATAAAGCAGGAAACTGCCTATTTTCACATTTGAATTTTTTATACATTGCCTCCAGCCAGGAAGTTTGCTATTATTTTGTTGTTTTAAATTTTGCCTTGCCGTCTGGGTAGCCGTAGGGTCGTGGCTGTGTGCCTAGTTGAATCTGCGGGGGTCAGACATAAGGTCGATCTTTCTGTTAGTTCTGGGAACTCCCAGGGCTGATAGAGGCATTTTCATCTACGTACACATCATCAGTGGTCACGAGCGGATTGTAGAAGATGGAGCTTCCTGAGCTGCAACGAAAGAATGTAATTTATGTGCGCAGAAATAGACTGTACAGAATACTTCACAGCAAATGCTTTCTAATGCAATGTGCAGTTACATTTTTAATTGTTTTGATAACGTTGGTGGGTGGAATCATCTTTGGTGTGCATTTGATTTTTATGCCGGTAACTACAGTACCTCCCCTTGATCCTACTACTTCTACGGTTTCTTCTATGCATTCTTTTCACTCGTTTCCTGAACACGAACAAGCTTGACGCTCTGAATTTATTAACAATACATTTGTACAGCTCTTGCATCAACACCAACTGGTAGTTAATACTACAGACTGCTGGGTGTGTGGCTTGATACCTCACACTATGGATAAAGGCATTCCCTATCTAGTCTTGCCTTTCAGCTATAATGGATCATTTCAGGCCTTTCAGACCATTTTTTCCTATGCCCTTGAGACCTATCCTCCGCGTCCACCACGGTCCACTAAATACAACTCAGCCAACAAAGCTTTAGTCCAGGGAATTATTGACATGATTAAAGACGTCAATAATACTCCATCTTACCCTAGAGATGAATTACGGGTGTATTTGAGTTGGAACTCTACCGAGTATCGCCTTAGTTTGGGAGAAAGCAAGCGTAAAAGCTCCACTTCAGTCTGGGTCGTGCCTCACCGAGGTCAGGTCTGTTTGCAAGGATATGGGAGAAATCTGAGAGCTCAGCTAGGGAAGAGTGAGTGCGTTGAGACTTACGTATTTCCGTCTAACTTCTCCCCTGCCTTCCTTACTGCTAGGGGTACTTACTTCATCTGTCAAGACAGAGCGTATACATGGCTGCCTGCTGACTTCTCAGGTTCATGTTATATTGCTCGATTGTTACCTCCGACATACACTGCTTCTTCAGATTATCACAAGACCAGAGTAGCAAGAGGTGTCTTCAGCAAGGAAGAAACCGCTGGTCAGGAAGCTGGAGACTTCTTCAAAGGTTTCCTTCCGTTTTCGGGGCCTATGGCCAATAGTAGAAATCTACGTCAACTAACACGGGTAGTTGAATCTACTATTACAGAAACTGCTGGTGCCCTTAGTAACTTAACAGCTGAGCTTCAGGCGGATCGTCTCATGACGTTACAGAACCGTATGGTCCTAGACGTAATACTTGCAGATCGAGGTGGGGTATGCAGAATGATCCAATCGAGCTGCTGTGTTTTTATTCCCAATAATGCTCCAACCGTCTATGAAGCGATCTCTAAGCTACACAAGATTTCCGACTCTATACACGTAGACAAGGGAAACTGGTCCTTCATGGAGTGGTTTTGGACTTTGGTATCAGCGTGGGGATGGAAGGTTCTGATGGTCATTGGTATCATCCTAGTATTTCTGTTCTCATGCTGCCTTATTATCCAATGTGGTCCCGCTTTGTGTAGTCTCTGTGCAGCAACCTGTTTCAGAAAACCACCTACATTTGGAGAGAAGGTACGAGACAGGATGATGATACAACAACATGTCACTGACCTAATGAGCATAGAGTTAGATTCTGACATAGACTGAGTAATTGCCTATGTAAGGGCAAAAGGAGGGTCTGAGGTTCCGTGACGATTTTACCCCGTGTTTTTAACATTGTCGCAAATACATAATTTTGGTATCAATGAACCGCAAATGATCCATTTAGTATATCCTGGTGTTTTCGCTATGCTACGAGCAAGAGCACTCCTGTTACAAACACATTTCTGTTCTACCCATGGCATCCATCTTAGAACACGGAAGCCATTTTGTATTCTTTGCCCTCACATAGTCAATGAACACGCAATAACCTCTTTCAATTAAGGACACGTAGGCCTTAGCCGGTAATTCACCTTGCTAGTGACACGTGCACCTTAGGCAAGCAACGCTGTGGCAGCATGACTCAGCAAGAGCTGCCTCCCCAGCCCGAGGCCAGTCCTGCTACACTGGTTCTCGTGTCCGTTGGCTTGATCATGATTAGGCGGCCGAAGCTGGTAGCCTTGCCCATTTACGACCCACAAACATCTCTTATCCTACTGTTCTATCTTCTGCACCTGGCTCTGCTCCTTTCCTTCTGGGCCTTTATTAGGGGGAGGTAACGAAATTTACGATGAGGCGGTCCGGGTCTTGAATGAGAAATTGACATGGGATTATGATGGAATAGTGGGAACCCCTCGTTCGTAATGTTTTGACATCAGATATTGTTGACGATTCCTGTGCAACGCCAAATATTTATTGTACAAGATACAAAGGTTTTGGAATGTGCTAACATGTAAAGAATTTGCCTGAAGCCCAATATTCAGTATATAAGGAGCAACCCTCTTTGTACAAATGGAACAGGCTCCTAGATACTGCCCATGTGTAGTTTCTGTGACTTCTGTGTCCCTGCAGTAATAAACCTTTGGTCTTTGACGCCACCATCGAGAAGCCCGTGTTTCTGTTTGTTTGTGCACCGAGGCAGGTTGAACTCCGGGGTCTTCGGGTGTTATCCCTGACACCTCTGGACGGAACCAAAAAGTCCAGAACTCCAATGAGGGATGCTCATAAGTAGTCGTTAAGGGGTTTAGTACATGGGTCATTTCCCATGTTGCATTTTTAGTCAGTTCCCATTTTTATGTTTTTAAAGGGAAAGTGTGTACTCCTACGCGGAGTTGGTTGTGGGATCCCTTACAAAGTTGTGCACAGTACCTTTATGGTTAGAAATATGGGTGACGACCCATTTGTTTGGTTTTCCCTACTTTTGGGACTTTGTTCTAGGTAATTTTACATTTAGCACTATTCTTTGTCATGCTTTTTGAGTCATAGTGCTTTACGGTACAGAGTATATGAGTAAAAATGCAATGTTCTATGAATAATAATTCTCTTTTGAAAGGGTATGGGGGATTTTGCAATTAATTTGTATTTTCGTAGCCATCCTTTCTTTCGGAATGTTTTTCTCTTCTGATGTATATTTGACATCGCTGCATCTTAGAGATTATAAATTTGTTCTATTATTGATTTTGTGCAATTATTAATTTTCACCTACTTTTATGAGTCTATCTTCTTTGAGAATAGTAATGTTATTGTATTGCATGGTATTTGTTTTCTTTTGTTTAAGAAAAAGAGGTAACGTGATGCGTGTCTCTTGGGTCTTCCACTACCAAACAATTGAGTATATAGTGCTAAAAGAAAAGAGAAGAAAAGAAAACACCTGTACCGAGCCTTAGGCGAGACGTGTCCTCTCGCGATGTCTGCAGGACTACAGAATGACGTCATATCATGGACGTCCGTAGTTCCGTGGGTCGCGGAGGCGCTAAGGGATGGAGCACAGCGTCTCTCGAATCTCAAGGCAAAATACTTATTTGAAGTTGCACAAGCACAAGTTATACAGCAGAAATATATATACACACACCCCAACAGTTCTTGAAGTGATTTTGGAGAAGCATAGCTCTTACATGATGATTAAAGGACTACAAAGTGCCTGCACTAATATGGAAAAAGTAGTTTTATGAATCAATAATCATGTATCTAGAATAAAGGAGAGTGATCACCCAGAGGATGCATGGTCTCGCAGCTAATAGATACACCAGATTGTATACAGGGTGGTTGTAGTCAAGTCATAAAAAGTGCCTGGCAAAAACTGGCAGCACAGTTGGATCGACTGTAGGCTGGGTCATCCATGTAGAGACAAAAGACACTACTAGTTGAGCATCCCAATACAAAAGGGTAATCAAACCATGATGGTTATGTGACCTATATGTATGAAATAGCACAATGCTATGTATAGCACTCAACTTCTATTAAATGCCCAGATAGCCCAATACTTCTGTACATTGTTATTATGGTACAGACAGAAGTCAACAGTAATGTATTCTTCCAGACGGGATTACTGAAGGCTAAACCAAGGAATCTCGTCGTTCAGTCCTAGGGTGTCTGTATGTAGTTTGTAAACCCATTTTTGTTCCTTTAGGAACAAAAATCTTGATACATCACTTATGTGGGTGGGAATGAAAGTTTTTTCAAGAACAGTCCAAGCAAAGTCTGATTCGTCATGATTCATCTGTATAAAATGTTTAGTTAATTTGGAGACACTTTCCTTACACCGAAAGGTGCTTTTGTGTTCCAACATCCGAGTGCGGACCTTTCTTGTGGTCAGGCCGATATACCTTTCATTACATGGGCAAGTCAGTTGTTAAATGAGGTTAGTTCTGTTACAGTTCGTAAAGTGTCATAGCTCCCATGGCCAGGTGGTACCAATGTCGATACTGGTTGTCTTGCATGTCTGTGAGCAGACCGAGCATGCCCCACACGGGTGATGTCCGGTCACAGCTGGAAGATCCCATAAAGTCCCAATCTCTCTTCTGGGTGATTCTTTGGGGCGTATGTACTAGTTGGTCACGTAAATTGCTTGAACGTTTAAAAGCGAATAAAGGATATTCGATTTTCTCATTAGTACAGTTCAAAATCCGCCAATGTCGTCTCATGATATTTTGGACACAATTGGACCTGCTGGTAAAAGTACTTACAGTACTCCGTGCTCATTTGCAGTGTTATCTTTCATTAACAATTCTACAGTGAAGGGTGGTGGGTCTCATTTAGCCAATAACGTCAGGAGAGACCATTTGTTTCTCTTCTTTTTTCTTCCATTCCTTCCTGAAAAATGTCATCACTCTGCAATTTGTTTCCCTTAGCAGGAGAGTACAACAGACTATTTGTTTTTCTCCCATTCTTTCCTCTTTCTACTGTAAAAGTTCATTGTTTAAAATGAAACTTAGAAGAATAACCATGTAGAAATGGATGCATTATATTGAAGTTTACCTGGATCTAACAATGTTTTGATTTACTTAAAGAAATAATCAAACCACGGACTAAGGTTCCTCCTTAGTTGTAGGCTTCATTTTATTTGCATTGTCAGCATTAGTTATATACAATTGTATAATTTAGGTTAGTGATTGTGTTTGATTGGTAAGAAACAGTTAGAGAGTGTTGAAATCAATGTGTAGTTTCAGAACAAACGGTGTTACATGTATGAATATTAGAGGGTGTACAACCTTGACTGTACTGCAGAGGTCTTGTTTCCAGGAAGACATTTAAAGATGATTGGATGAGAGGAGAAGTGCAACCTCACCTGCAACATATTATATTCAATTTTTATAAATATATTTGTTTCTAGCCTAGACTAGAGCCTTTCTTCTCCTTAGCCACACAGATGCTGATGCAGACGGACATGCAGAAGCTTCCTGAACCTTTGCCATTGTCCCAGACCTGGACCTGTACTGATTTGTGCAGGCTGCTACTGTTACTGCATTCTTGATCCTGGGTTTTTTGATGTAGAAGAAGTTTTTGGCCTTTTGAGGTTACCTGTATTTGAATGATTTGTTTTGAACTTTATCCTTGATCTCACTCCCTTTTGACTTTTTTTTCAGTCCCCAGATTCATTAGTATAGGCAATTCTTCCATTCTTGGAATGCACTGATTGCACTTTTGTATTTGATTTTACCATTGCCCTCTTTTTGCAATTCTGCAAGATTACCTAATCTGGCATTACTATTGAATTGATTGCAAAAAAAAAAAAATACATTTAGAAAAATAAAGGTTTGCAAAATAAATAAACCTAATTTTTGACTCTATTAGCGTAGAACATTTGTGTATGAGGCATTTCATGATTTATATCTCCTACTTTTTCTGGTTCAAAGGTAAAAGTCCATCGCGTGTCATAATGAAGTTTATCAAGAAGGTATCAGCCCTGGTTGTGTAAGTGAACAGTGATATTTAAATCTGATTACATTGGAAAGACCACATAAAGGACTGGGGCCATACAGTAGTCTGAGGTCTTACTGATGTATATTGGGGATGATGGCAGAGTAGGGTCATATAGCTGTTTACAATGTGTGAAAAAGTCAAGCAAGTGATTGCCTCCTGGAGTATGAGGACTCTCTCTCAGGGACGATTTTTGGGTGGTGACTTCAGAACTACATTAAAATCTTCTCTATATTGCTATGGTTTCCCAACCCCCTCACCTCTGATTTTATCTTATCTTACTTCAGTGCAGATTTTAAAATTCATGTGCGGAAAAGAACTGAATGAGTTGCCCCATCATTCTATGTGAACCCCTAACCCTGTTAGGTAAAGGGTGGGGTTCATTTATAGTGATTTGTAAATGTGACATGTTTAAAAGTAGTAGTAGTTGACGAGAGGTGCCAATTGGGCCCAGAGCGTGATGAGGATTGGCAACTCAATAGGCTATGAAGAAGACGAAGAAGATATTTGTATTACTTGTTCAATTAAAACCTTTTCAAAGACACACATCATTTGCATTGCCACTAGTGATTAAAATCACATAGAAAAAATAAACCATACATTGATAAAAAGGGTCAAATTATTGTAAAAATTGGCCTTGGTAGTGTTTTTGGTCAACTAGAGTTCAGGGACCTGCTTAACAGCCATCTAAGTGCTGAGGGTAGACCCATTCATATTGTGTATCACCTCTCTTTATGAGTTCGATGAAGATGGAATTGGCCCGGACAATTGAATATGGTTCACATCAGGGGAGTCACTCAAAGTTCAATTTGCCATTTTGCCCTCGTCTGTGGCCTTTCATGAGCTGTGTGATTACATATAACTGGTTTGGTCACCCCAACAGCTCTACTCTAAGTTTGGACCCTGATCAAGTTTAACTTTGTGTACTTTTGAACGACACGAAGGGCTACAAGTTTCCAGTTGCTGTTGATGTAGCATTACATTTTAGATGAGTATGTGTTTTATTTCTGGATTCCTTCCCGTGGGCCGTTCTGGCACTGTCAGACTTCTTGCTCTCTTCCCGTTGTTTTTGGAACTGTTTATTTACTAACTGGAGAAACTTTGTTGCCCTACAAGCAAGCTGCAGAGACTAGCTATTCAAAAGTGTCATCACGGCTGGTCAGCAGGATCTTATCTGAAGAGACCGAAGTGCTGGTAATATTAATTGCCATCTCAGCGGGCCAACCACGGGGCAGAAGCACGGAAGATGTAATATAGTTTCCTCAGGTGCGCTGCATTGCCTGCAAAGAAGGTTCGACCATGCTGGCTTCCAAGATGGGACCTGGTCTTATGTTGAAAAATCTCCTCGACGAATAAGGAGAAGAATATGCTGTATAGATGGCGATAAATGACTAATGAGGTAGGGCTGTGGACGCCAAGTCGCGTATGACTGCAATACCATCAATCCGTTGGTTTTCTGTGCCAATTCAACTTCATGGAGTGAACAGGCTTGTTTTTTAAATGCTTTGTTGGCAATTTTTTCAAAAGCAGAAAAACTGATGTTAAGTTCCCATGCCTCATTCAGTTTGATGGATGTTAGTGCATGTTGAAGTGCTATTGACTAATCGTTCTTGGGTTTTGGCCGGCTCTTTATTTCTGTCCAGCACAGGGTGGCCAACGATTTTGGCAGGGCAGCTTTCAATCTCCAGCACAGTTTGATAAGTGTAGCCATCCTAGCCGGGGATTCATGAAATAGGCCAAATGCCAGTCACACCTGTCCTGAGGCTATGATTGATCAAGTGTTGATCAAAAGTAAAAAAAATACTGTGGTGTCATACTATACTATATGATAAACTGCTTAAACCTAATAAAAAGACGTTTAAAAAAAAGTTGCAAGTGACAGGAAAAGGGGAGGAAAATTGGTACACTTTGCATGTCTTTTGCTCAGGCTCCTAGTATGTAGAACTTGGGTAAAATAGGTGCCAATTAATGTGCCTGTTCTGAGCCCAGACGTATTTTTAATATGTTTATGCTAGTAAATATATCAGAAAATAAAGTCTTTCTCAAAATTCATTGTATCTTATTTTACCCACTTTAATACAAAGGGTGATCACTGCAGAGGAGGTTTTATCTCCTGATTGTGCCATATTGAATGAGGTATCTAGACATATCTGGAGGATGGACTTTGCAGGGCATTTGCTTCCTCTCCTTTGTGACGTCACCTGGTTCAAAGTCCACGAATGTGAGCCATTGTGACTCCTCCCATAGTCTTGGCGATGCAGAATGTCAGTGAGTTGGCTCACCTAGATCAGTGTGGGTTTATACCAGGAGATAGCACCCACTTATGTTTGCAGAGAATTCTCCTGGTTCTAGTTGTTGTGTGACATGAATACCCACACTCTACAGTAGTAGGAGAAGTGTGGCTCAATGGTTCGAGCGGCAGACCTTGATGCAGAGCTCTGGCCCGGGACCAGGCTTTGATTCCCGCCTCGGCGGGTCTCGGGCTCAAAAATTCCTCTGACCTGATATTCTCGCCTCAGTGCCTATTCTAATCATGGGTCCCATGCTGCAACTCTGGGCAATAGCTTGCTTAATCTCCACAACGGCCCCAACAGCGCTGGGATGCCTGGTTTCACCATGGGCGTGCCCAGGAGTGGACACTTCACAAGGAAAGCCAGGAAGGGTTCCTTAGCGGTATGAGTACAAGCGCCGGGAGACCCGGTCCGGGTAGCTGCGCGCTATGCAAGTACAAAAACCTTTACATTTATATTTACTTTCTCTAGATATCGAGGAATCATTTGAAGCACTAGGTTGGATGCATTTTCTGATTTACTCTGGAAATTGAGAGTAAGATTCTAAAATGGATACAACTGTAGTATGCAAGCCTTTTACTTTGGGTGCACCATGGGCAGATCTTTTGTCAGCCATGGATAATCCAAAGGGGAGCAGGATAAGGTTGCCCACTTTCAACAGTATGATTTGCATTAGCGACAGAGCCTCTTGAACGTAATTTAGTGGAGCGTGCTGTGTCAGGGGTTATCAGGCAACTGACTGGGGCAAGAGTACCAGGTTTTTTTTTATAAAGTAATAAGTGCCAGTGCCCAAAGCTCTGTGGAGAAGCTTTCCTTCAGTGCTGCTAAATAACAGCAAGCCAAATAGCAAGGCTGGGTAGTCCTGAATCCAACTCAGTGCTCTGTAATTCATTGCCAGACACTCCCTGCCCCACTATCTTGCAGCTGTTGGTCCCTGCTTTCTACCTCTGTGACAGTTTTGTCGTCTTTCTTTTTCTCCTGCTTGCCACTTTGTTTGATTTTCCATCTCTTGTTCTCTTGAAATATCTGATGAGCAAAAAATAAGTGCCAGTGCCCAAAAATGAGTTCAGGTGGCCCCCACTGGCATCCACCTACTCAAATTAAACACTGCCCAAGAGATGTGTTTGCTATGCGATAGAAGGCACATTCTGTGCCGGGTGTGTGAGCTGGTTAAAAGAAGTACGTTAATAGCCCCTAGCCGAGATTAGCTCATTTCGTTTTCTGAGGAGAAGGGGAGAAAAGGGTGATGATTGAAGCCAACTCAGAGGATCTCCCACCGCAAATGCCTGGAAGGTTATGATTTGCAGTGCCACACATTGCATGCGAGAAAGGTGGATGACTAATTGATTATGCAGTTTGGTACACAATTTAGATAGGAAAATAGTTGTTAAGATTCTCTCCTAATAAATATATTTAGATGACTGTGGCTCCCTCTTCTGCTATGTTTTGTTGGAGGTTGTGTCCTGTTAGCCACTGCTTGTGTTATCCTGTGCACTGTGTCCTTGAATGATAGGATGATGGTACAAGATTTTGTTAGTTCTAACAAACAGGACTCCTGATAATATTTGTTCCACCAATGTCTGGATCATTGTGAAATTGTATAATGTACACTTGTGCTTATTATCGCAGACATGATGCTGATAAAATATTTAGGTTGATTTTTATTTACTTTATCTTTAAATATAATAAAAAGCAATTGGAAAAATAAAACCTATTTGTAGGTTGTATTCTTTAAATTAATTAGTGAGAAACCTCTGCCCCAGAAGCTACTCCTAACTAATTATTAGGCAATGCCTCCTTTTCAGCCCATTTCATGAATGTTATTTAACAATACTTTTTCCTTATGATGTTTAGCCTTAATTTGTCAGGGCAGAACTGTGTTGTCTCTTAAATTCTGTAGAATTGTGTATTGGTGCTCTCTCGCCTTCATTGCTTTTGCAGGGAAAATCATCTGGGTTCAGCTAAACTACTAAAATATCAGGCCAGTGCTATTTGAACAGATTCTTATCAAACTTCTCTTTACTAGCTGAGTGAATCGCTCACATTATCTTGGATATAACACATAGAAGTCTTTCAACTCCCCTCCACTTCCACTAGTTAAGCAACCTCCTCCCATGGCAAGTGTTAAAGCAGGCAGCCTCACAGGCATTTTAAACAAACATAATTCAGTGCTACTAATTTCATATTACAGGTACAATCAAGCAGAACATTATTAACAAGAGCATAGTTGGTCCCCTCTTTCGACTACCTGATCTGGGTACCTTAGAATAGACTTTGTGTTTTTCTGAAGGTTTGAAAATGGTGATATTTGTCATATAAATGTGTTAATCAATAATTTATTAAATATATAAGTATTTCCTTTTATACAACAGAAACACATCCATTTGCCACATCATTTATTTGTTACACAAACTCCAATGCTTCTGAGTTACACCAATTTTATATGAATGTAATATGGATAACATTTTGTTTAAAGGTGCTGGAGCGGTAACAAGATATAATTGGTACGGTTCACTTACACTACAAGGGCTAATCCCCGCTTGATAAACTTCAGTACGACAGTCGAGGGACATTTGCCTTTGAACCTGAAGTAGTAGGAGATATAAATCATGAAATGCCTTATACAAAATTGTGGTAATCTAATAAAGTCAAAAATTAGATGTATTTATTTTCCAAACCTTTATTTTTCTAAATGTATTAGATTTTTGAAAGAAATTGCAATCAATTCCATATTAATGCCAGATTAAGCAATCTTGCAGAATTGCATAAAGAGGCCAATGGTAAAATCCAACACAAAAATGCAATCAGTGTGTTCCATGAAGGAAAGAATCCCTATAATAAACAATGTGTGGACAGAGTAAAAATGTGTTAGTCTAACTCATGAAGAGGCAGAGCCAAAAGAGAGTGAGATCGAGTATAAAGCTCAAAATAAATCATCAAGTTCAGTTGAGTAAGCTTTATTCAGAATGTATAACATCCAGAATAGCAAAAACAACATTAAATAAACATGATTTCTTAAAGACAACAAACAACCAAACATAAACGATCCCTTTAATTACAAGATACAAACAGTTAAAGAGAAGCAATACTTTTTCTCACATCAATTGCTTTTTGAATGTATAATGCAACATAAAATCATATCCTTGGATCATTTAGGGTAACAAGTAATTTCATAGCAGCAAGGGTTGTTCTCACGTTGCATTCTTTAAAAAGTGTTTTTAAAATAAAACATCTAAAATACAGGTAGAAGTTACATAAGAGCAAAAAGTGCAAGGTGCTCTGTTTGGATCACTCATAACAAGGACATGGTGACATTGGGCTCAATTTCATAACAGGGAATACAACCAGATAATGTACAGTTCTTAATCTCAATCTTGTTATTACAAAACAATGTGAAGGTTTAGTTACTATAGACAAATAATCTTGGAAACCACTTCTGAGCTCAATTAATTTATAAAATATATATATGTGGTTTGCTTTCCTACAGCCCTGATGCAGGTCTCATATGTATGTGCCAAGAGGGTATCCTTAATCTCCTATTTGCATAAGGTTAAGACATACTATAGATTTTCATAGATCTTAATCTTAAATATTTCATTATATAGATCAACAATATATTTAATCCAGGGAATACGTAAATTATTATCCAATTGTAGAACGTCCTTAATAATTCTTAATAATTGTTTGAGTAAATTTAGTTTAATCTTTGCCCATATAGATCTCCAGAGCATTAAGGGTCGCATGGCAATCAAATCTGATGCATAATTTATTCCTACTTCTTGTTGCATTATCTCTGTAGAAGCAGAGGAAGTTAAACATGGAAGACATTTTAAAAAGAGATGTTCTTCTTGTTGCAGGGTCTGACAACAATTACTACCCCACACCCCTGCACCATACAAAGTGATAGACGTGCATCTAGCCTTATATATATCTATCATAGCCTTTATACAACAATCTCTTAGTTTTGATGCAAATCGGAAGACCCGATGTGTACTCTTTAGCATCTTTGAGCGGAGGTAAACAACCTTTACAACGCAACTTTTACCACGCAGTGCCTTTACAACGCAGCTTTTACAACGCAAACCATTACAACGCATTGCGCTGGAGGGAGCTCTAGGATAGGAAATAGGTTTAATGTACTATCCAACACCTTCCCTACTATCCACGGGGACTGGAGTTGGAATAGTAAATTAAACAATTCACTATCCAGCGCCTAAAAGCACTATGCGTTGTAATTATATGCGTTGTAAAAACCGTGTTGTAAAAGCATGCGATGTAAAAGCATGCGTTGTAATGTCATACATCCTTGAGCGGATGTTAGTTAGTTCATGCATCCAACTCCCATTTCCTGAGCAATTTATTCCCAAATAGCAGATTTATTAACAATTTCTACACTAGTACTATCAATAATAAACGTTTTATGTTTCCTACGTTTAGGGTCACATACCATAGTAAATATTTTTGTTTTATTGATTAAAAGTTTCCTGCGGGTGATAAAACTACTAATCTTGTCTATTAATCATTGTAGACCAAACGGAGTTCTGCACAGAAGAACAGCATTGTCTGCATGAAGCAGAACTGGTATAGGCCTGCCTGCTGTTTAGGGTGCATCCGCCTGCACCAACTGGAAGGCTTTATCAACCTCATTTATAAATAATGTAAATAGCAGTGGTGCTAAAACACAGCCTTGGCGGATCCTTGTTTAACCTCAAAATTTGGGGTGCACTCACCGCGTTGGCCATACCGAACTTTTCAATAGCTTCTTCTACAGCAAAAAACCCGGAATCAAGAAAGCAGAAGCAGTAGCCGAATGCACCAATCAGGACCGGCCCAGATCATGGATTATGTCAAAGGGTCAGGAATCTTCTGCATCAGCATCTGCGTGTGGAAGAAGATGAAAGGCTCTGGTCTAGTCTAGGAACCAATATACCACTAGAAAGTAAATACAATATGTTGCAGGTGATGTTGCACTTTTCCTCCTCTCATCCAATTATCTTTCGATTTCTTTCTGGAAACAAGACTTCTCCGCCTTCGAGATAAGTTTGCTCAGACTGTAATCTTCCTAAATCAAACACTGTTTGTTCTCTACCGATACTGCACTTTGACCTATAAACTCTCTAACCACAATTTAACAATTGTTTATAACTAACAATGACCAAGCACAGAAAATGAAACCTACAAATCAATGAAAGTTTTAGTTGGTGGTTCAATCATTCCTTTAAAAAAACAAAGCATAGACAGAGGTAAAATACAATGTAATGCATCATTTTCTATATGGTTATTCTTCTAAATTCAATTAAACAACATTTGCGTTTACAGGAGAATGAAGAAAAGGGGAGAAAATAGTCATTTGTGCTGCCCAGCCAAGGGAAACAAATTGCAGTGTAATTCAATATTTGAAGAAGGAAGAGAAGAAAAGAAATGTAGTAAAATAAAAAAGTAACAGATTAAGCTTAAACATTTTCTGCCTCATTTGTTTACATCTCTGCATCAATAGTTTGAGGACTGTAACACGTGTGTATCACTACTTAGTGCATTTCCAATCATTTTCCGAACTGTCCAATTACACTGATAGGTTTAATAACATATTTACATTTCAGTTAACTTATTAAAAATTTCTAAAACTTCCTGTTAAAGGTTTATACGTAAAAACCTTTAAAAGCAGTTTTATGACAATGTCCATTTACAGAACACTGCAAAAAATGCTGTTTTCACACAAGTCCAAATGAAAAGTAAAAAGCAAATTAAAAAGTCTAAAAAACATTTCTTCATATATTGGGTCATTTAGAATTTGGTCAATTAAGGCATCTGCTAAAATACGGTAGATATCCTGTCCACCAACCTCACAGATCCACACCAAAGTCTGGGGTTCCATCGATGCAAAAAACACATAGTAACAAGTTATGTAACCCTACTCTGCCGGCCTCACTAATATAGAGAAGTAGGGCTTACTCTTAGGCCCCAGCCCTTTATTTGGTATTTTAAATGCACATATCATTCACTCATGCACTCATTAACATATGATGATTCAACATGGATGCTGAGTAACAACCTGCACTACTGCACTGATACTCCTGAGTCTACATTCATGTCAAGTAATAACCTGCATGCTGCTTTGAATCTGATGATTCTACAGTGATGTCAAGTAACAATCTGCAGTATTGCACTGATGCTACTGATTTTACAGTGACAGAGAGAAACAACATGTCATGCTGCACTGATGCTGCTGATTCTACTGTGATGTCAAATAAAAACTGGCATTACTGCACCATCAAACTTTCTTCAGAGGGACGCCTACCAATGGCTTGTGGTACTAGCTCATTCCAGTTAACCTCACAGTGCCAACTAATCACACGTTTGCAAAACAACTGGAAACTTTATCTACTGGTAAAGTATGGTAGTTGGAACACATGAAGAGCATGAATCAGCATAAAGTATTTTTGTTTTTTTTCGACAAGACGATTTCAAACAATGTGTCAGCCATTTTGTGTGTTAGTCTTTGATGCACTTTATGTTATTTTGGATTTTCTTTAGGAGTTGTCAAAGTTCACAGGCTTCATAAAAACGCAGAGTCTAAATATGATTTTGATTCACCTAATTACTGCTATTGGTTCCTTTGGTTGGTCTCTTTCACCTTATGTTTGATTAAGGTGGCATTTGTGTCCTTCAAGTGTTTTATCAATCCACATAAATAAGACCTTCATTGCAGCCATGCTGTTCATGATTGGTGCATGATCTGTATGAGTGTACACACTTGACCAGCTGCTGGAGTACTGCACTGGGTTGATATGTTGTTGCTCGAATTGGAGTGGCATGCCTTAATAACCAAATTTCCACCATTCTAGACATTCCCACTCTGGCATAATGCCATTCCCAAGATGTTACTAAGTAGTGTTTTGGGGCCTGGCACCTTTCCTGAATTACACCAGAGCATAGCAACATGGGCTAAGTCATGGCTTTATATAATATTTATTGGGTTTCGAAGAAACAGTACCCAGGTGTTTATTGGGTGGAACATTGTCTGGCAGAACCAATGATTTTCATGGGTGCTGTGACACATTCCTATTCTTGGTGGCTTTTTGTATCTTAGTGTGATAGTATTAACACTGGTTTATTACTAGATCAGCTTTGTAGAGCACACCACTGCTGCAGAACTGGTTCAGAGCAGACCCTAACTCAACCTTCTACTTTTTTCACAATGGCATGCCTCAGTAGCCTCTATCATTGTAGCCCCTAGGACCTCTCTGGCCTCTTACCTCCCTCAATTGTACCACTGATGCTTTTACACTTCATCACATCATCTTTACCATCTGTGGCACATGATCATTACTCTTTCTTTTCAACATTTCTAAAGGCACAGTCCTTCCCTAATCTGTCTGTTTCACAAAAAGCATATTTGATTGGACACCAGTTTTCCCAATGAGGTGAGTTAGCATCTTGTATTTCTGGTACACTTGATGGATGAGCAGAAACACATTACCTCATTCCACCTCTAGGTGGTGCTTCGCATCTTGCCACCATTGCTGAACTGACAGGGTTTATTTCAGGAGATGTCTATTAGATTGCAGTCAGGTATTTTGCTTGATCACAAAGATCCAGTACCACAGCCCTTTCTAGGTGATGGTCTACTTAGCACTATTGCTGAAATTCAAGGGTGCAGTACTCACTGTTGTTACTAGGTGACTTTTTGCAGTCAGGGATCATTGTTGCATTCCAGTGATGGTAGTACAACAGGCTCATTGTGAGTTGGCATTCCACTGCCATGCACCAGATAAGGGTCACTATACAAAGCAATAATGCTTTATTGCGTAGCTAAACATGCAAGTATTGCCAAAGCTTGGTTGTTTACTGTATATTTCTTTAATATTTGCAAATGACTTTCTCTACATTGCCAGCTAAAGAAGAAATGGAACTCATTCATTATTAATAATAGTATTTAATTAGCGCTTACTACCCCTGATGAGACTTTGAAGCACTTGTCAGTGAGTAGCAAGTTACACTGGAATCAAAAGTATGCCTGGGAGCAAAATTCTGCTCCACTTGCTGAGATTGTCCTACTCAACGGACAGCATAGATTGGGTAATCCTGAAAAACTCTGTGTAGCAGAGTTTGTTTTTTTCCCCGTGGCTCTCCATCGTTAATTTGGCAAGCATGAGCAAGGTAACATTTACTCCAGAACACCTCTGGTGAGATTTCTCAACGTGGGCGGTCGTGTCTGGAAACTACTTTTCGCTTTGAGAAACCTTCTGCTCATGTTTAGGAAGATGCTGCTTGAGTAGAACGTCTACTGAAGTGTCAGAAAAAGAAGCACATCGTGCGCTGCGTGTGGTCCAGTTTGCACTAATTTTACAGCGCGGTACAAACATCCAGCACTCAAAATCAGTGCAAGCAGATCAACGTAACACAGTCTGCTGTTGGCTTAACTCCCCGTTGCGTGACAGAGGTTTTTTTGGTCACTCACCACAAACACCACCCTGGGTTATCAAAAGGTAGAGAAGTCATAGTTTAGTAGTGGGAAAATAAGTTGATAGTGGGAGTGGTGGACTGGAAATCTGGTAGTTGGATGAATAGGTTAAAGATGGGTAGAGGAGGGAAGAGTTTAGAAAGGGTTATTTGGGAGTTCATAGTAGTAATAGAGGTTTGGGATGAGTCAGAGAGCCTGCTAGTTCAATGAATAGGATAAAGGATGGATAGAGGAGAGAAGCCTTCGGAAAGGGTTGCTTTGGAGTTCATAGTAGTTAAGAGGTTTTGGATTGGTCAGAGAGCAAAGGTAGGGAATATTTTGAAAGAGGAATAGGATGTGTCATAGAGTAATGGAAATAGTCCACTTCGTAGATCAGTTTACAAACATATTTGATCACACACAGAGATCAAAATACCCATGTGGGTTGATTTAACATAAAGGAAGGAAAGACATAAAGGGGCCCCTTTAATCAAGGGATTTTACACTGCGATTCGCAAAAATAGGCCATTTGCGATCGCAAAATGGCCTTTTGCGATGCATGGAAGTTTTTGGAATGTCTAATTTCGGTAATCGCAATTTTTGCCGATTTCTCAAATTGCAATTGCATTTAAGGAATCGCAAAAACAGAAGACCCATTGGACAAGGGATGCTGATTGTCCAAAAGCCAAGGAAACTACTACTACCACCACTGCCTCTAAGGCAACTAGACCCCTTAGCTTCACTACAAGTGGTACTACAGCAACCAAGGGATTAGTAGGGTTAACCTTGGGTTTTGAGGTGGACTCTGACTAAGTCAGAACTCCTGTTCATGTTGTTTTAGTCCATGAGGGTGCCATACATCGTGCTACCTTACTTGTTAGTCCCAGTAACCTGGGCAACTCCAGGCAACAGCCTTTAATCAATGGACTAGAGGCCATTCCATACAGGGACACAGGGGCCAGTACCACAATGGAGACAGAGAAACTTGTGGATCCTGACCAGATCATGCTTGGACAAATGTACCAAGTGACCAATGCTAGCACTGGGGGTTCGTACCAAATAACAAAAATCACGTTTTTGGAAATAGACAGGTGGAGCAACGCCCCGAAAGGAGGGGGGGGAAAAAAGTGCGTGGTGATGTGAGGTATCGTGATAAGGAAGGGTTAAGGTGACAGAATAATCAATATTTTGATCCACAATAGTTATAATGGTTACATATAATGTACATAAGAGAACAAAAGAGCTTTGGATTTCGAATCACACTGTGTCATACTCCACATAGAACAACATATGAACGGTTAGGACGTGGAGTTGACATATGAAAAACCAAGTAGTTGTCGACGTTTCGACCCTCTTAAAATTGCAGGTCTTATTGTGTCCTTGCAGCGGGGCCTTCTTCAGGACAGGGGAGTAGGGGCAGACCACCTTGGAGGAAACGACTAGGAATTTGAAGGAATTGAGGAGGACATCCTGATCGATGTTCCCCGTCTGTTTGAGGAGATAATGTGTTCGGAGTCTTTATTCGATCATCAAGAATATCTGGGGCCGAATGAATCTGGCAAGGACACAATAAGACCTGCAATTTTAAGAGGGTCGAAACGTCCACGCACTTTTTCCCCCCCCTCCTTTCGGGGCGTTGCTCCACCTGTCTATTTCCAAAAACGTGATTTTTGTTATTTGGTACGAACCCCCAGTGTGATTAAAACATGGTGGCTTGATTCAATGTCTATGAGATTGTTTTCTGTAATGAGTTATATATGTGTTTTTCATCCTTATGGGACCCCTTCCTCTTAATACGTAACTAACCCAGGTCCCAGGGACTTTATTTGGGTAAAACCCCCCTATTATACCCCAATGCTAGCACTGTCAGGACTTATCATTCATTGGCAGTTGTTAATTTCAGCTGGGGAGGGGTAGCTGGACCTAAAAAGGTTGTGGTATCTTCAGACCTCCCTGTGGATTGTTTGTTGGGCAATGATTTGGAAACTTCTGCCTGGTCTGAAGTGGAGCTAAGGACTCGTGCAGACATGTTGAGCATCTCTGCAAGTGTGTTTGCTGTGACCAGGTCACAAGCAAAGCAGCTTTCCACTCAACAGGCCCTGGATCCAGGAACAATGGAGCAGGTGCCTTCCAAGAAGAGGAGCAGAAGGGACAAGGCTGGGCCGACCCGCAGGCTCAGAGTGAGGATCTTGAGGGAGATGATCTTTGGAACTGTGAAGGAACTGCCCCAATTTAACTTGAACCTGATCAGGTTGAGTTCTTGGGTGTAGGGGGCCCTTCCAGAGCAGACTTGAGTTTGGAACAGCAGTCCTGCCCCTCTATTGAACCCCTCAGACAGCAAGCTGAAGCTGAGGCTGCTGGGAATATTAGTGGATCCCATAGGATCTACTGGAATGAAAGACTTTTATACTCAGAGGATAGAGATACCAAACCTGGTGCCACCTGGAGGTTGTTTATACCCCAGAAGTTTAGATGCTTCCTACGCACCCTGGCACATGACATTCCCCTGGCAGGACACTTAGTGCAAAGTAAGACTTGGTACAGGCTTGTCCCTCACTTTCGCTGTCTGTCTGAGGACACTAAGGAGTGTTGCCGCTCCTGTACCACCTGCCAAGCCAGTGGCAAGTCAGGTGGCACCACAAAGGCCCCCTTGATTCCACTTCCAGTGGTTGGGGTTCCCTTTGAGAGAGATGAGATTGATATCATTGGTCCCATGAACCCTCCAACTGCATATAGGCACAGTTACATTCTAGTGGTGGTAGACCATGCCACTAGGTACCCAGAAGCCATACCCCTTTGGACCACTACAGCTTCTGTGGTGGCAAGGGCCCTCTTAGGAATTTTTTCCAGAGTGGAAGAAGGTCTCACCTGACAGAGGTACAAACTTCATGTCAAGTTATATTACTGCAATTTGGAAAGAGTGTGCAGTGAATTACAAAATCACCACACCCTGCCATCCTCAATGCAATGGGTTGGTTGAAAGATTCAACAAAACCCTAAAGGGCATGATCACGGGCCTCCCATAAAAGCTGAGGCGAAAATGGGACGTCCTTCTTCCTTGCCTTCTCTTTGCCTACTTAGAGGTCCCTCAGAAGGGGTTGACTACCGCCCTTTTGAATTTATATTTGGGCACCTAGCTAGGGGTCACTTGTGTATGGTGAAGGAGGGATGGGAGTTACCTCTCAAACCTCCAAAGCAGGACATAGTGGACTCTGTACTTGGTCTGTGCTCCCGTGTGGCTGAGCATATGAAGAAGGCCAGCAAAAACCTTGAGGCAAGCCAAGAACTCCATAAAGCTTGGCATGACCAAAATGCTGTTTATCATCCAGGCCAGAAGGTATAGGTGTTGGAGCCTATGGCCTCAGCAGCTCTCCAGGACAAGTAGAGTGGACCCACACCATACTTGAACAAAAGGGTGAGGTCACCTATTTGGTAGACCTTGGCACTCCCCAAAGTTCCCATAGGGTACTTTATGTGAACAGGCTAAAACCTTTTGTTGACAGGGCTGACATGGCCTTGCTCTTAACAACTGATGAGGGACAGGAGGAAGAGAGTAAACTTCTACCGATCTCCTCTCATAAAACCCTGATGATGGGTCAGTTGATGGTGTAGCCTTGGCAGGCAGCCTCACTGATCAATAGCAGATTGATTACAGAAAGGTCCTCCATAAATTTAGGCATATTTTCTCTCTGACTCCAAGTCAAACCACCTAGTGTACCCATGATGTGGACACAAGTGAGAGTCTACCTGTCAAGAATACAATTTACAGGCAGTTTAACCATGTTAGAGATTGCATCAGGACAGAGGTCCAAAATATGCAGGAGTTGGGAGTGATTGAGCCCTCGGATAGCCCTTGGGCTAGCCCAGTAGTCCTTGTACCTAAACTTTACACTAAGGGTGTACAAAGAGAGATTAGGTTTTGTGAGGACTACAGGGGACTCAATGCAGTCACTAGGACTGATGGTCATCCAATTCCTAGGGCAGATGAACTTACTCACACTTTGGCCTCAGCCAAGTTCTTAAGTACGTTTGTCGTAACTGCTGTCTATTGGCAAAACAGACTAGCTGAGGATGCCAAAGAAAAAGAAAACAGCATTTTCAACCCCTAGAGGGTATTATCAATTCATTGTGATGCCCTTTGGTTTGAAGAATGCACCTGCCACATTCCAAAGGTTGGTGAATATAGTTTGCACTATAGCCTAGAGTGCAGCATATCTAGATGATATAGCTGTCTTTAGCTCCACCTGGAAGGATTACCTGGTCCACCTGAAGAATGTTTGGAGGCTCCGAAGAAAGTAGGACTCACTATCAAGGCTACTAAGTGCCTAATAGGGCAGAGTAAGGTTCAGAGCAAAATCCAGACCATAATAGAATGGGTTGCTCCAACTACCCATACACAGGTCAGAGCTTTCTTGGGCCTGACTGGGTATTACAGAAGATTTGTCAAAGGATATGGGTCCATAGTGACTTCCCAGAACTATCTTACATCCAAGAAAATGCCCAAGAAAGTTCAGTGGACATCTAGCTGTCACAAGGCATTTGATGACCTCAAGCAGGGCATGTGCAATGCTCCCATTGTGCGGAGTCCTGACTACTCTACAATATTCATTGTCCAAACAGATGCATCTGATTTGGTGGTAGGGGCTATGTTGTAACAAGTTAATGCAGAAGGCCATGACCAACCAGTAGCTTTTATCAGCAGAAGGTTGACCCCCAGAGAGAAACGTTGGTCAGGTATAGAGAGTGAGGCCTTTGCTGTGGTACGGGCACTAAAGAAGTTGAGGCCATTCTTGTTTGGCACTCACTTCATTGTTTAGACAGACATATGCCCCTCTTATGCTTAAACAAATGAAGGGTGAAACCCCCAAACTCGTGAGGTAGTCCATTTCCCTACAGGGGATGGACTATACAATGGAACATAGACCTGGGAGTAACCATGCCAATGCAGATGGACTTTCCAGGTATTTCAACTTAGAAATAAAGCCTCAACTGGGCAAAGTTAGTGTCATCTCCTTATGTTTGGGGGGTATTTGTGAAAGTAGGATCTACTTCTTTGGTAACCCCCACTTTCTGCCTGGTGCTAAGCTGTATTTGACTACTCTGACTGGGATTCTGCTAATCAGAACCCCAGTCTCTCTGCTTTCTCCCTAAAGTGTTGCTTTCAGTACTTAGGTACACCCCAGATTGGATACTGGAGTACCTTTATAAGTCCCTACTATATGGTGCCAATGTACCCAGGGCATAGGTAACCCAGAGATCTCCCATGGGTTGAAGCATGTATTATGCCACCCATGAGAGACCATTCAAAATGGAACTACCGGTCTGCAATTGCAGCTTGTGTAAGTTGGTGTTAGCATCACTTTTTAAAGATATAGGTTTTCTATATCTATGGTCACTGCACTTAAAATCTATAAGTCACCCCTATAGCAGGCATTTGCAATCCTGAAGGTAGGGTGCTTGGTTCGAAGTGAGAGGTTGCCCCTGCATGAACAGGACACCCCTGCAGCCTACAGAGTCCATTCTCCCGGGTTGTCAGTGAAGCAGCCACATACTACGTAGAGGGGCACCATGTAATTACACGATGACCATCTCTAAAATGGCTGCAACAAATGCTATCATGTTTGAAATCATACCCTGGGCATATGATTCCAAGCTCTGGAGGAGCCCTCCGTTATGCTCTCAGTATTCCCGGTACCAGCCTTCTTGACCCGGACAGAACAACATGGTTGCTGCCAACCAAAGTCACAATTCTGCCCTCCTGCTGCTAATCCAAGCTTGAGAAGAGGAAGGTAGGACAATAGGCATCCTTATCACAGGGAGGTGTGACTACCTCCCAGGCAGGATTTAGTGTAATGGGTTTGGGTGGGTGTGCTAGTCTGGTGCCACTCAGTCTGCATGAGGGGCACATTTGGCGTCCCTGTGCATAGTCCCATTCAAACCAGTTCTGGAAGCCGCTGGCTCCCGCACTGTTGTGAAACTGGACAAAGGACATGGGAGTAACTTCCTCCCTGTCCAGACGCTCCCCTGAGAGGGTCCCCTAAATCTTCCCAACCCTTTCCCTAGGGTACTTAAGGGCTTGACCTGGGTGTAGGTCCCTAGATTCGTCATGGGATAAGATTCTGATCACACGCCACTGCACTTCAACCGTATGGGCACTTTGGACTTCAGTGGACTTCGTTTGGGCCTGACTTCCTCTCTTTTCCAGTATTGTTAGACGGGGACCTGGAGGGTCGGCCGAGCACTGTGATCGCACAGACAGGTAACTTCCCCCCCCACAGATGGACACCACACAAAGATCAGGGTAACACCTTTTATAGGCAATTCTTGTAGGAGAGTGGTACGATACAAGGCGATCAGGACACGATGGTCCTCTCAATTCTAGTCTCTAGCAGGGGAAGGGGGTAGCGGGACAGTCTTGGTACCCACGGTTACGGAGGTGTAACGGTGATGGCTCACAATCCTCGAGCTCGGTGTTCGGAGGGGTCAGACCGCGGCAGCGCCGGCAGGTCCTGACGACGTCGTAGATGGCAACGGGCCGCGGCAGCGCCAGCAGGTCCCACGAGAATGCAGGTTGCAACGGGCCGCGGCAGCGCCAGCAGGTCCCCACGAGGATGAAGGTTACAACGGGCCGCGGCAGCGCCAGCAGGTCCCACGAGGATGAAGGTTACAACGGGCCGCGGCAGCGCCAGCAGGTCCCACGAGGATGAAGGTTACAACGGGCCGCGGCAGCGCCAGCAGGTCCCACGAGGATGACGGTTACAACGGGCCGCGGCAGCGCCAGCAGGTCCCACGAGGATGAAGGTTGCAGAGGGCCGCGGCAGCGCCAGCAGGCAGGACAATAGTTCACAGGGCAGGGCTGTGGCAGCGCCAGCAGTCCGTCAAGGATGAGTTCGTCGCGGTGTCTCTCGACTCCAGGATACAACTGCCTTCCTGTCCTGGGGCTGCCTCAGTTATAGGTCTGGCGCCCTTTGATGTCCGGACCCTCGCTCTTGGAGGTCGGGAGGTCTGGGATGAGGGAGTCCAGACACCCAGCAGGGGGGTGGAGCCAGCGCCCGAGGAGGCTGGGGGTGCTCGGCACCTGGCGGGGGAGAGCCGTCGACACTTCTTACTCCCATTGACCTGCCAAGTGGTCCGTTCACCTCCTGGGTGGAGGGTGGTGCCGGGATGTCGGGGCCTGGCCAGGCCCAGGGTTGGGGTCGGCCTGAGGCCGCGCGGCCGCGTGGTGCCGTGTCCAAGATGGCGGCTGGGCCGGGCAATGGTGCTGACGGTGGCCCGGGCCCTGTCCTGCGGGGAGGGAGCGAGCCCTTCAGGTGGCCTGTCCAACATGCGTTCCCCCAGCTGAAGGCGGGGAGAGTCACCCATCTTCTTGGGGACTTTCCTCGTCAAGGCGGAAAAAGCGGGACAGGCCATCCGCGTTGGCGTGGTCTTGGCCAGGGCGATGCTCCACAGTGAAGTCCATCCCCTGCAGGGAGATGGACCATCGCAACAGTTTGGGTTTCTCCCCCCGCATCTGCATGAGCCATTGCAGGGGCCGATGATCTGTTTGTACCCGGAAATGGGTTCCGAAGAGGTACGGCCGGAGCTTCTTGAGGGCCCATACCACTGCGAAGGCCTCTCGCTCAATGGTGCTCCAGCGCTGTTCTCGGGGCAGTAGGCGTCTGCTGATGAAGGCCACAGGTTGGTCCACTCCTTCGGGGTTCAGTTGGGAGAGAACGGCCCCAATACCATGGTCGGAGGCATCGGTCTGCACGATGAACTCGCGGCTGTAGTCGGGGGCCTGGAGCACAGGAGCGGTGCACATGGCGGCCTTCAGCGTCTCGAAGGCTGCTTGACAGTCGGGCGTCCAGTTGACTCTCTTTGGGCTGTTCTTGGACGTGAGTTCCGTGAGGGGCCCCACAATGCTGCCATAGTCCCTCACAAACCGCCGGTAGTATCCGGTGAGCCCCAGGAAGGCTCGGACCTCTGTCTGTGTCTCGGGGGGTTGCCAGGACCGGATGGCAGCTACCTTGAGTTGGAGGGGGGCCACCAGACCGCTCCCCACTTGGTGTCCGAGGTAGGTCACGGACCCCTGGCCGATTTGGCACTTGCTGGCCTTTATGGTGAGGCCGGCCTGTTGGAGGGCCTGCAGGACCGCTCGGAGGTGGTGGAGGTGGTCTGCCCAGTGGCGGCTGTATACCGCGATGTCGTCTAGGTAGGCGGCGCTGAATTCTTCGAGGCCCGCCAATACCTGGTTCACCAGTCTTTGAAAGGTGGCTGGAGCGTTCTTCATGCCGAAGGGCATCACTCTGAAGTGGTAGTGTCCGTCCGGGGTGGAGAAAGCGGAACGTTCTTGGGCCCTGGGGGTGAGGCCGATCTGCCAGTAGCCCGCTGTCAGGTCAAAGATGCTTAGGTAGCGGGCTGCCCCCATGCGGTCGACTAGTTCATCTGCGCGGGGGATAGGGTGAGCGTCGGTTCGGGTGACCGCGTTCAGCCCCCGATAGTCGATGCAGAATCGGAGCTCAGGTGTGGTGCCCGGTGCCGCGGCCTTGGGGACCAGGACGACCGGGCTGGCCCAGGGACTGTCCTAAGGCTCGATGACCCCGAGGTGAGGCATCTTGGAGACTTCTTCTTGGATGCATGTACGTACCCGATCCGGTACTCGGTACGCCCGGTGTCGGACAGGAGGACTGTCCCCCGTGTCCACGTCGTGCAGGCACCAGGAGGTGACTCCGGGTGCGAGGGAGAACAGGTTTGCGAACGGCAGCAGGAGGGCCCGGCAATCTTGACGCTGCTCTGGGGTCAGGGCCTCGGAGAGTCGGACCCCGTCCACCGAGCCATCCCTTTCCCGAGTCCTCAGTAGGTCAGGGAGGGGCTCGGAGTCTCCTTCCGTACCACTGTCGGTAGCCATCAGCAGGCTGAGTTCTGAGCGCATGAAGTGGGGTTTGAGCCTGTTGGCGTGGAGGACCCGGAGGGGGTTCCGGGGGGACTCCAGGTCGATGAGATAGGTGACGGGGCTCCTGCGCTCGATCACCTTGAAGGGCCCCGTCCATTTGTCTTGCAAGGCACACGGTTCGATGGGGGACATCACCCATACCTGCTGACCCGGTTCAAACTCGATGGAGGAGGCATGTTGGTCGTACCACTTCTTCATGTCCTCTTGACTGGCCTCCAGATTGGCTTTAGCGATCTCCCTGAATTTCCGGGTCTGATTGCGGAGGGTCAGGAGGTATTTGTAGACGTCCGGAGGGGTCTTTAGGGGGGCCATCTCCCATTCCTCCTTCACTAGGCTGAGAGGCCCGCGAACGGGGTGTCCGTACAGGAGTTCGAAGGGGCTGAAGCCGAGGGACTTCTGGGGGACTTCTCGGTAGGCGAAGAGGAGGCACGGTAGTAGCACGTCCCACTGGCGGCGTAGGGGTTCTTCCAGCCCCATGATCATCCCCTTGAGGGTGCGGTTGAACCGCTCGACTAGTCCGTTCCCCTGGGGGTGATAGGGGGTGGTGAAGCGGTAAGTGACTCCGCACTGCTGCCAGAGGGATTTCATATACTTTGAAATAAAGTTCGTACCCCTGTCGCTGACGACTTCCCGGGGGAAGCCCACTCGAGAGAAGATCCCCATCAAGGCTCGACCCACTACTGGGGCTGTTATAGTACGAAGGGGAACTGCCTCAGGATAGCGGGTAGCGTGGTCCACCAGGACCAGGATGAAGCGATGCCCCTGTGCTGTTCGGGGGTCCAGGGGCCCCACAATGTCTATTCCCACCCTTTCGAACGGGGTGGTCACCACGGGGAATGGTTGTAGGGGTGCCTTGAGTTTGCGGCCGCTCTTCCCGCTGGCCTGGCAGGTCGGGCAGGACCGGCAATGGTTGGAGACGTCATTTCTCATTTTGGGCCAAAAAAAGTGAGTCACCAGGCGGTGGTAGGTCTTGTCTTGGCCCAGGTGCCCGGCCAGGGGGACATCATGGGCTAGGTTCAACAGGAGGTCTCTGAAGTGGAGGGGCACCACCAGCACTCGCCCGGCCCCCAGTTCTGCGATTTTCTGTTCGCTGTACAAGAGATCATTGTCCCAATAAACCAAGTGGGCCCCGGTGGTGTCTCCTTGGCTCTGGGCGAGCGCTTGCTGTCGCAATCCCTCGAGGGAGGGGCAGGTCTTTTGCTCCTGCCAGAATTGTTCCTGGGTGGTCCCCCCTTCTTGACGCCACTGAGCCAGGTCGGGAAGCTCGGGGGGCTGTGTGGACCCCTCTGTGGTGGGGTCCGGGTGGTCGGTCTGGAGGAAGTCTTCTTCTGGAGTGATCGAGGGCGGAGGTGCTGCCCATTCTGGTTCTTCTGGTCTGGGGACGGTGCGGGTGGCCATGGACCGGGTGGTTACGCACGCCCAGTCCGGGAGACCCAACATCCCCAGATGCTCTCTTCTTTCCACAGCGGCCCACGGGGAGCTCTCGAGATCGTTCCCCAGGAGGCAGTCTACGGGGGCATCGTCACGGACAGTTACTTTCAGCATGCCGGACACTCCTCCCCATTCGAAGGGGACGCAGGCCATCCGACACAGGCTCTCCGAGTTATCTGCCGATCGGACGGGGCAAAGTACGTTTGGTAGGATTTGTTCTGGGGTCACCAGGTGACAGCGGACGGCCGTCACACTGGCCCCAGTGTCACGCAGGGCCTCGGCCTTGCGCCCATTGATGCTCACCCATTGGCTGTACTTCCGAGTGTTGGCGGGCAGGGGAGTCCGCGGGACCATGTCTCTTCCTCCTAGGCATGCCAGGGTCATGGCGGCGGGTTCCCACTCGAACTGCTCCGACTCATAGGTCTCCGTGTCTTCGGAGACTTGTTCTTCTCCCAGGGCGGCGGCTGCCATCTGGCGGGCCCGGGGACCTGGTTCTTCGGGCAGGTCGGGTCACTGGCATAGTGGCCGACTCGCTGGCATCGATGACACGTCACGTTAGCTCGGAACCCCGGGCGCATCGGGGGGTTTCCCCGGCCTGCTGGGGCCGGGGTGGCGTTAGTGGGTGCGGCCGGGACGGCGTCTCTGCCCCGGCCCGGGCCTCCTCCTCCTCCTCGGGGACGATGATGACCTTGGTTGGTTCTGTTCAGCTCATTCGGCCCACTCCGGGCCACTCGGGTGCTCTCCCACTGGTCAGCCTCGGTGGCGAGCTGCCGGGGTTCAGTCAATTTACTGTCGAGGAGGTGCTGCCTTAGCTCGACGAAGCAGTTGTTGGAGAGGTGCTCCCACACAATGAGATTGAAGAGTTGTTCGTAAGTGGTTACGTTGTTACCCTTGATCCACCCCTCGAAGGCTCGGCTGAAATAGTTCACGTATTCCAACCACGTTGTACCTGGGATCCGGGTGCAGTTGCGGAACCTCTGGCGGTACATTTCGGGTGTAAGCCCATAACGACTGAGGAGGGCGAACTTCATGTGGTCATAGGACGTCATTTGATGGTCCGGAAGCTGCAGCAGGGCGTCACGACCCTCGTTGACGAATCTCCCCCATAGACCGGCTCCCCAGTCACTTCGAGCGACCCGGTGGGCGGTCATGGCAATCTCATAGGCCTTGAACCACTGCTGTATGTCGTCGTTCCGGTGATATTCTCGGACCACATCCTTGGGGATGTGGACCTTCTGCTCGGTAGGACCCGGGGAGTGCGGTTGCTCGGGCACCCCTAGGTTTTTGTTCAGTTTGCGTATTTCTATCTCCGCTAGTTTGCACTCGTGCTCGTATGCCAGTCTTTTTTCTTCGAGGTCTCTCTGTCTCTGTTTTTCCTCTCGCTCTTCTCTGAGCCGTAAGTGTTCCAAGTTTATTTTTTGTTCCGCCAGTTTCAATTCTCCGTCTAATCTGAGTCGTGCCAAGTCTAGCTCGTGTAATCTATTTTTTTCCCGCTCTTGGATCTCTTCACGGGAAGGGCCTGTTCTCCGTTCTTCCGTCCGGGTGGTGTTGACTTCCGGGGCTGCGGGGTCCCGGGGGGTTGCGGTATTTGTCTCTGTCCAGGCCTCTAGGGCGTTTTTGAAGTCTTCTTTTGTGCTTAGCCCGGTGGTAGCAATGCCTAAGTCCATGCAAAATTGTTTGAGCTCTCGGTGGTTGTATTCTTCCAACCTTTCCATCTGGAACTTCCCCGCCGATCCGCTCTCTTTGGTCGTCATTGTGGTTTTAGTCGTAGGGTGAGTTACTGTCTGTACGGTACGCGTCGGTTCGGATCCCGCCGCTGCCACCAATGTTAGACGGGGACCTGGAGGGTCGGCCGAGCACAGTGATCGCACAGACAGGTAACTTCCCCCCCACAGATGGACACCACACAAAGATCAGGGTAACACCTTTTATAGGCAATTCTTGTAGGAGAGTGGTACGATACAAGGCGATCAGGACACGATGGTCCTCTCAATTCTAGTCTCTAGCAGGGGAAGGGGGTAGCGGGACAGTCTTGGTACCCACGGTTACGGAGGTGTAACGGTGATGGCTCACAATCCTCGAGCTCGGTGTTCGGAGGGGTCAGACCGCGGCAGCGCCGGCAGGTCCTGACGACGTCGTAGATGGCAACGGGCCGCGGCAGCGCCAGCAGGTCCCATGAGAATGCAGGTTGCAACGGGCCGCTGCAGCGCCAGCAGGTCCCCACGAGGATGAAGGTTACAACGGGCCGCGGCAGCGCCAGCAGGTCCCACGAGGATGAAGGTTACAACGGGCCGCGGCAGCGCCAGCAGGTCCCACGAGGATGAAGGTTGCAGAGGGCCGTGGCAGCGCCAGCAGGCAGGACAATAGTTCACAGGGCAGTGCTGTGGCAGCGCCAGCAGTCCGTCAAGGATGAGTTCGTCGCGGTGTCTCTCGACTCCAGGATACAACTGCCTTCCTGTCCTGGGGCTGTCTCAGTTATAGGTCTGGCGCCCTTTGATGTCCGGACCCTCGCTCTTGGAGGTCGGGAGGTCTGGGATGAGGGAGTCCAGACACCCAGCAGGGGGGTGGAGCCAGCGCCCGAGGAGGCTGGGGGTGCTCGGCACCTGGCGGGGGAGACCCGTCGACACTTCTTACTCCCATTGACCTGCCAAGTGGTCCGTTCACCTCCTGGATGGAGGGTGGTGCCGGGATGTCGGGGCCTGGCCAGGCCCAGGGTTGGGGTCGGCCTGAGGCCGCGCGGCCGCGTGGTGCCGTGTCCAAGATGGCGGCTGGGCAATGGTGCTGACGGTGGCCCGGGCCCTGTCCTGCGGGGAGGGAGCGAGCCCTTCAGGTGGCCTGTCCAACAAGTATGCTGCATCAACTGTGCCTGTTTATCATAAAAGAATCTTCCAAGGCTTGTGAAGCATCAAATACACCTGAAGAAAGGAGTCACTTCCCTTCATTCGCAGGCTAAACAATTAAGTCGACCAGTCTTCATATCCTGAAATCCTCTGGGCTCTGATACACATGTGGTGGTTTTCCACAGATGTCAAGGCCTGCCATGCCCTCTCACCAAGTTTGAGGCCAGTATCCCTCGTGGGTGTTGCACTAACTGAACCCCTGTGCACCGCGTCCAACTTACAGTTGAAAAGGCTTGTTGGCTGCTTTGCAAGAATATTTTCGGGCTCCAAGTAGCCCCAACCTCGACAACCTCCAGTGACCAGAATCTTCAGACACACCACATTGTGGGCATCATGACTTGCATCTTTTGGTGAGCTGCTTGAGGTACTCTCGCGACTCCAGTGCCTCCAGCCTGTTGGTCCACTTGAAGGTCATACTTCTTATGTTTTGGATCCCCTGATTGCTCGGGCATGCCCTGACTCTCCTTTGGTGAGTCCCCTGGACCTTGCTGTTCCCAACATTGCTCATTCTTTGATTCCTGCATGGCTTGCCGTTGCCAAGGCTTGTTGGAGCTTCTGCCAGAAACCGACTCCATAGCACTCAATATCCTTCACGGGACAGCTCTTGCATGGTTCGTGGTCCTCCTCGGCATCACCTGGTCCTCACAGGTGCAGAGCCAATGTCATCGTCATCCATCCTGAAACAACCGACATCGGAGGGCATTCGTCTTCCAAGTCTCCTGATCACCCCTGAGTGACATAGACTCCTTCCCCTCTGCTTGCAGGTGCCTCTCATCAAGAATACATCCTTGGGTTCCACCAGACACTTCCTCCTACTTCGCCAGCAGCACTTTCCTAAAGTCCTCCATTGGGGTCAACAGCGGTTTCCTACACCACTTCGCACGTATGCACCTGACTTCCCTGGTGTGGGTAACATGGGCACTAGGGTATACACGGGTGGGGTGGCTCTCCAACCTTTTTTCTTCCACAGGGTTTCTTCAGGGTCAACTGGGAAGGGTCCTTAATTGTTAAAAATCCAACCACGACTTGAAAATAGAGTTGCACGGAGCACGCAGTAGTGCTTCCACACTGCATACGGTCGCTGTGGGGTCCCTATCTACTCAACTTGATGGTTCCTCGGGTCCCAGCACTCCTATATCCCATCAACACTGTCTTGACTCAAGTTGTGGTTCTCATACCACTTTCTTGGTATATTGTTTAGTCCCCCCTGGAGCCACTGTGTATTTTGTGCTATTTACTTGTTTATTTGCTAACGTATTGTGTGCATTGTGTTTATCTCCGTGTTAGAGATACTGGAACATACTAGAGAGTATTATATAATAAATACATATTTTCACTTAATCAATACTATATGATTGCATTCTGGTGAAACAAGCTACTCTACACTCCTTCTGGAATAAGCCTGAAGGCTGCTATCCACAGCTTACACTAATAGAGCTTTCTAAGGTTGTCTAAGACCTCTCAAATCACCATAAGGGTTGTCTGGATGGGTGCAAGGTGCAAACTTACATTAGTGGACATCATGTACCAGGCCAGCTTCTCATAGATTCTTTAAAGGTGTTTGAGTTTACTTTCTGCATATACTACTATAGCAAGTATTTTATCGATTTTCATGGCATTCACAGTCAAGTGGGATGCATTAATCACCGGGTAAAAAAATGTGCACACTTGTTTTACTTGATTGCATTCAATTTGAGCAGTACTCCAAGGTTGTAAACCTCTGGTATTTTACCACATTTAAGTTGAGCACTAACCTGGGACCGCAAAGCTGTGGTGCGCTTCTGTGGAGTAGTTATTTTTTGGTTTTAATGTTGCACATGTAATTAAATTAGAACTGCTCTCGGCAGTTGACACGTGAGCACACACCCAGGCGGGCTATAAATAGCTCTGAGCTCTTCCGCTCTTTGCTTGGCTTTTTGTTCCGGTACTGAAAGGGGATTTCCCAGCTTTTCCTCATCTGAAAAGGATTTCCCCTGCAGAGCTTTGCCAGCTGATCACCTCTCTGTCTTCGAGCCGGCTCAGACTGACTTCAAAGGACTTTCCAGGAAGTTGGGGGACTGCCTGCAGTCAAGCTAAGTGATTCGAATCACCTTAATCCACTTAGCTCTTTCCGCTTGGGTGAACATTGTTCTGAAAATCTTTTAACTTGCTTTAGAAGGCTTATGAAAAGCATTTGGACTGCACTTGGACTTAAATTGTTTGAACATTGTACTAAAAAACTTTAACTTGATTTTGGAGGCTTATGGAAAGCATTTGGGCTCTAATTACTTGTTGATTTTGACATTGCCTAATTGTGCTCCAACACTTTGGGTTCATGTTCAGTGCTGGTAATTCTTGTTACAATAGGGCAAATAATTCTTCCTGTCATTAGAGAAGCTTGTGGCATGCATTTTAGCAGCATGTATGCAATTAGGTCTGGCATTTTGTGTATTGTTTAATGCTAGATTCATGTATATTTTTTGAGTGATCACGAACACATTTGATGATTTATAACAGGCGCTTGAGGCTATTTTAGAATCGCTTCATTTTGAGTTTGAAGGACAACAAGAAAAGACTGGTTCATATTAAGGTGAGATTATTGCAAATTACAATACATTAACATTGCTAAGTGAATTTTCATCATCTAGAAAAGCTTAGTCTTATGTAAATTCTGCTTTATGTTTATAGAAATAAACCCTATTTTTTATTCGCATATTTTTATGAGACAACTTGTTTTGAAGCGTCAGAATACCAAGAAAGGTAATTTTGTGTGTTAGAATTTTAATGTGCAGTATTGCAGTTACCTTTAGGGATTTAGGGCATCCTGCACTTACATGTTTTTTTGTGTATTTTAGGAACGCATGAGTGTTTGGCCGTGTTAACTTTACAGAACCTGGCAGGTCCAGACGGCATCCTAATTTCTTGGTGAACACGCAAGGCGTAGCAGTCTCCCTTTCTTCTTGTCTGTCCCATATTCCCCTTCCCTCTTTGGACATCTGCCAAGGCTTCTGTTTTAGTCAGCAGCACTGAGAGGTGTTCAAGGGGTGTTGAGGAACAAGTATCCTTCCTGCAGACAGACTGATTTTCAGGTGAGTGGCCGGACTCACATCTTACACTAATGCAGTGCAACACATCAGGCATTTCAAAATATTCAGCATGGTTTAGTTCCTTAAAATACCTTTTAACAAATTTGAGCCAGGTAGTACATCGGAGCAGGTTAAGTTAAGGAAATCATTTAAGATCAGATGATTAAAACCAGTGTATTCACAAGCCCATATTTATACCTGACTGACTGAAATATTTATAAAGAGCCCGAATGCCGCGGCGTCTTGGCGCTATAGTGACAGAGAGAGCGGTGAACGCAGGTCTTAATGCAGAGAGAAAAGCCAAGTTTTCAATGCCTTTCTAAAGCATATTTTAGATTTTTGTGAGCGCAGTGCAGGGGGCAGAGAATTCCATAGTCTAGAAGCTTGGTACGAAAAAGATTTGCCGCCCCATCGTATTCTTCTTATTCTAGGCTGACATATTAAATCATGATTGGCTGATCTCAAGGTACGCGATGGCACATATCGGGGAAGGAGTTTGGTAAATTCGTCTGGTCTCCTACCATACAATCCACTCGGGACATTACCAGGGCACCCATCACAGTTTTTTTTAACGTTGGCGGGATGTATGGTAGAACTCTTCCAAGAACCTTGATGGTATAGAAGCAGGTGGCAGTTACCTGGTTAATTTGCGCCTTTGCAGGAGAGATCTTTATCCACCAGGAAGCCAAGATTCCTAACCTTGTCTGCAGGACTGGGACAGGAGTACGCCTCAGGAGGCCACCAGAGGTTGCTCCAGACGGACGGTTTCTGGCCGAACTCAATTATCTCGGTCTTATCCGCATTTAGTTTTAGAAAATTACAGCTCATCCAATTTTTTACACCGAGAAGGCATTTCTTAAAACGCTCTGCTGTGGCTTCGATAGACTGGGATACTGACACTACATTTTGAGTGTCGTCGGTGTACGACACTAATTGTAGGCCGTGAGATTGAATTAGGGCAGCTAAAGGAGTGACATATAGGTTAAACAAAGTGGGCGATAGCGCCGAGCCCTGAGTGACCCCACCTGGGAGGGAGAATTTGTCAGATTGAAAGCCTTCCCAGTGCACTTGTTGAATTCGGGAGTCCAAAAAAGATGTTAAAAGGGTTAGAGCGGTACCGGCAAAGCCTAGAGTTCTTAATCTGTTTAACAGGATCGAATGGTTCACGGTGTTGAACGCCGCTGTAAGATCTAATAAAATCAGGGCCGTTCTACCACCATTGTCCTTCGTATGTTTTCAGTTGCCATGATCAAGGCAGACTCTGTTGAGTGGGAGGGACAAAATCCATGTTGTGAGGGGTCTAAGAGCTTATTATGATCAACATACCTCATAATTTCTTGGTTTATGGCTTTCTCCAGAATTTTGGCTGGTAGGGGCAGGCAGGATATTGGCCGGTAGTGCTCAAGTTCAGTAGGATCCAATGTGTCCTTCTTAAGGATGGGCCGAATGCAGGCTTTCTTCCAGCTACTGGGGAAATCACCTGAGATGATAATGATGTTTAATAGGGGGGTCAGGACAGCTGCCACCGTCTGTGGAATCATGTGCAATGCACGCGGCGGGCAGGGATCTAACGGGGACCCTGACTTCATCTGTGTGAATAGATCCATCACCTGTGTCTCCTCTAATAGAGGGAAACAGGAGTAGCTGGAACCAGTCAGGGTGACAGTCTCATTATTTTCAATAAGTGAGTCTAGTGCAGAAGAGCTAAGATCATCTTAAACTGCCTGAACCTTCTGTTGAAAGAAGGTAGCAATATTTGTCACAAAGTTCTGGTCGGGGCTAAAGACAGTATCACGGGGGCTCTTTGTCAAATGAGTGACAGTTTTAAATAATTCTCTGGCAGTGTTGGAAGCTGCTTGAATATTATTTGTAAAATAGGCTGATTTAGCCTGAACTATTGCTGTCTTGTATTCATGCAGGGCTTTGGTGTATACTAATTTATTTTGAGAACTGTAATCCGAACGCCACAACCGCTCAAGTCGTCGGCATTTCAGTTTTATAAGTTTCACCTTTGCGGAATACCACTGCGCAGTCGCAGACCGCCTTCTAGGTTTTTTTTATTTCTACTGGAGCCAGCTGATCAACTGAGCTGAGCTTCATCCATTCCGCGACGTCTTTTATTACTTCCTGGAGGCTGGCTCTGGCGTTGGCGGGGATGTTGGAGAGGGAGAGGATCAGCTGGGTGTCGTCGGCGTAGGAGATGATGTTTAGATTGTGTTGGCGTGCGATGGCTGCAAGGGGGCTCATGTAGACGTTGAAGAGGGCGGGGCTGAGCGAGGATCCTTGCGGAACGCCGAAGATGACTTCGGTGGCCGCGGATCGGAACGGGGGGAGGTGGACTCTCTGGGTTCTTCCGGCGAGGAACGAGATGATCACTCCAAGGCCGTTCCTTGGATTCCGGTGTTGTTGAGGCGTTGTATCAGGGTGCGGTGACATACGGTGTCGAAGGCTGCTGAGAGGTCCAGAAGGATGAGTGCAGCTGTTTCCCCGTTGTCGAGCAGGGACCTGATGTCCTCGGTAGCTGCGATCAGAGCGGTCTCGTTGCTGTGGTTTGCTCGGAAACTGGACTGCGAGGGATCGAGGGATCCGTTTGTCTCGAGGAAGGCGGAGAGTTGTTTGTTGACGATCTTCTCGATGACTTTGGCAGGAAAGGGGAGGAGCGAGATGGGGCGGAAGTTCTTGAGGTCCGTGGGGTCTGCGGTGGGTTTCTTCAGGAGGGCGCTGAGCTCGGCATGTTTCCAGCTCTCTGAAAAGTTGGCATAGAGGTAAAAAACTGGATGAGTCTAAATCATCTCCAGCTGAATGCCACCAAATCTGAAATTATGACATTTGGGCAAGCAAGCGAACATTGGACCCATGACTGGTGGCCCCCGGAAATGGGGGAGTGCCCCGTCCCAAAAGAATCAGTTCGCAACCTAGGATTCCGGATGGATAACAAATTATCCATGAAGGACCATGTAAATCATTCCGTAGGCACCTGTTTCGGAATCATGCGGAGTCTACGTAAGGTCTTCAAATGGATACCAACAGAAGCACGTAGAACCTTGGTTCAGGGCCTTATAGTAAATAGGCTAGACTATGGTAACTCTCCCCTCCTTGCCATAAATGAATGCCATATTAGGAAACTGCAAGTTGTACAAAATACAGCTGCTCGTCTGATTCTGGGTTTACCCAGACGATCCCCTTCTTTGCCATGCCTAAAAAGCCTACACTGGCTTCCTGTTAAAAAAAGAGCCATTTTTAAAACCATGTGTTTGGTTCATAAACACATGTACGGCCCAGGACCAAAATATTGGAATCAAAAACTGACATGGTACCAGCCTGGTCGACAACTGAGATCAAGTTCCAAGTCACAGCTTACGCCGCTCAGAGTTCTAACTGCTAGAAACGGCGGACGTGCCTTTTCCTTTATGGCACCATCTCTATGGAATAAACTCCCCCTAAACATACGTACAACTACTGAACTCATGAGTTTTCGCAAAAAATTGAAAACATGGCTCTTCAGTTAAAATTTCCACTTTTAGGCTCATCCACTTTTTTCTAGGACTGTCCGCATGCGCCATGAGACACACTTGGGATGAAATATGTTACGCAATACAAATATCCAGACTAGACTAGACTAGACTAGATGTCATCAGTGATGTCACTGACCATGTCATGAATGATCTAATATGTGACATCATCAGCAGTGAATTGCGGGTGCGCGAAATATAGTTAGTACAACTAACTATATAGGAGCAATTTCAATGGTTTTGTATGAGTAAAATGTCCTGCTAACTATAACACCACTAAAACATAGTTTTTTGAGTGAATTTCAAAGGTTTTTTAAAAGCTAATTCCTAACTATATAACTCCTGAAACCTATGGTTTTTTCAGTGAATATATATATATATATTACCTACTGGCGATAGCCAGTAGGTATATATAGTTAGGATTGTTTTCCATAGGGAAATCCCAACATTCTATTGGGAATAACTTTGGCGCCGGTTGAGGAATCTTCCTGAAATTTTCCTTAACTTTGCCTCGCGGTGCTCCGGTCCTTCCCTGAAAGTTTGGGGGGGGATTCGTCAAGCGGGGGCCGAGATAAAAGGGGGTCCCAAAACGTGTTTTCCCCATGTTAATTTCTATAGGGCGGTTGGACTCACTTTTAGCCCGAACGGCTGAATGGTTTTCCACCAAACTTGGCAAAATTGTAGGGACTGGTAGCCCGATGTGCCTTTGCTATGTCTCAAGATATGTGCTCCAGTGTTTTTTACGAAAATTAACTTTGCAAAAATATATATTGGCCTACTTTGGGCTATATATATGTTAGAGCCCAAATGTAGCCCAATGTAGCCGAAAGATGGGCACCAGAGACAAAAAAAAACAAATGTAGCCCAAATATCAGCCAGATGTAGCCTAACTATAGCCCAATGACAGAATGTCCCAGAGTGTTCTAAAGAACAACTAGAGCGCTAACAGTCTTACTTATGACAAAAGTATGGCACACCTGAAGTCATCTTGATTGGAATAAAGTGTTAACACTTAAAACATTTAATTTGCAAAGGAACAAAATGAGGGGGTTCATTTTGCCATAGAAATTATGATTAGTGCTGAAGAAAGAAAAATTAGGGCACATTTTGAGTGACTTCTCAAATCCTCTTCTATTTCATTAAAAAAATTCTGATATGCAGTCTCCCAAGATGGCCACCAGAGACAAAAGAGCCTGTGCTTAAAAACTCTGTTAGCAAAGCAGGCATTTGAGATTTAAAAAACGTTTTAATATATAAAAACGTTATCCGCTAATAGAATTAGCATTTAAAAAACCTTGCAAATTCAATGAAAAAACCATAGGTTTCAGGCCTTATATAGTTAGGAATTAGCATTTAAAAAACCTTTTCGAATTCACTGAAAAAACCATAGGTTTCATGCCTTATATAGTTAGGAATTAGCATTTAAAAACCCTTTGAAATTCACTGAAAAAACCATAGGTTTCAGGCCTTATAAAGTTAGGAATTAGCATTTAAAAAATCCTTGCAAATTCACTGAAAAAACCATAGGTTTCAGGCCTTATATAGTTAGGAATTAGCATTTAAAAAACCTTTGAAATTCACTGAAAAAAACATAGGTTTCAGGCCTTATATAGTTAGGAATTCGCATTTAAAAAACCTTGCAAATTCACTGAAAAAAACATAGGTTTCAGGAGTTATATAGGTAGGAATTAGCTTTTAAAAAACCTTTGAAATTTACAAAAAAAACTATAAGTTTTAGTGGTGTTATAGTTAGCTGGACATTTTACTCATACAAAACCATTGAAATTGCTCCTATATAGTTAGTTGTACTAACTATATTTCGCGCACCCGCAATCCACTGCTGATGATGTCACATATTAGATAATTCATGACATGGTCAGTGACATCGCTGATGACATCTCAAATGACATCACTGATGACATCACTGATGACATCATCCACGTGACAATCACATACACCTTTTCATACACTATTACACTTTTTCATCACTCTTTGTAAAATACAGAGTATCATATTTAAATCCATTGTCACACCAATACAAGTATCTAAAAATCCACTCAGTGATTCATAGATGTATACACACATCTAATCACTTACCTATGGATTCACTCATACATGCTGTCAATGAACAATAGAACACTATCAAAAATACTTATACATCTATATCGACATTAAACAACAGCACGCATCCTATTCACATATGAAGTCATCCTACTCACTAATGCAAACAATGGATCATACTTATATATTTACTTAGCAAAACACTTATACAAACACCACTTCTTCTATTCATTTAGATAGTAAGTCATACTTAATGAATTATAAAATCATTATTACAAGTATACAGTTATCCATACAGTCACTCACACAATCATTGTGTCTTATGTATACTTATTTATATACAACAACTGACACATACACTGCCTTTTATTTTTCTAGTTTGTTGGACCTGTGCCATTGAGAAATATATTTGCTCATCACCACGCCCATAAAGATATTCACTCACCCAAACAACTGTTAGAACATGTAGTTGTAACTTCATATATCTACTGAATCTACTATTCACACTTCTTTGGACAGTCACACACCCCCCACCGAACCACACACACTTTCACACTCCCATACAAATACTCAGTTAACTAATCAATAACTAATATAGACTTTCACATAGCTAGTAACCAACTGTAGAATCAGTTTACACAACAACTGACAAAGTGATACAGATATTCACACAGTTTAGTCACTATCCACTATATTTAGTGAGACATTATAAATTGGTGAAGTAAACAGTCAATTACACTGCTACTAAATCCTCCATCCAAATATTTATTTATATATATCCACTTATTCTTCAATGCAAATTGCTATATATATAATGCATATTTAAATAACAAAGCAAACCACATTCACTGGATGATGTCATCAGTGATGTCATTTGAGATGTCATCAGTGATGTCACTGACCATGTCATGAATGATCTAATATGTGACATCATCAGCAGTGGATTGCGGGTGCGCAAAATATAGTTAGTACATATAACTATATAGGAGCAATTTCAATGGTTTTGTATGAGTAAAATGTCCAGCTAACTATAACACCACTAAAACTTATAGTTTTTGGAGTGAATTTCAAAGGTTTCTTAAAAGCTAATTCCTAACTATATAACTCCTGAAACCTATTGATGAAAAAGGGTTCAGGCAGAGCAGGTCGTTTTACCCCTTTTCTAGGTTTGCCCGGCGTTAGCCGCTTCTCACCCAACTCACGATTACCAAATAAAGAGGCAGGCGCTGGAGACTGGAAGGCAGGAAACATGAGTTTATTTCCGACGGAACAGAACACGTCAAATCAGACAACAGGGTATATTCTCGAGGTGCTCTAACAAGTTTCTCTACGGCTCTGTCTTTTATACACAGGTTTATGATGTACAAACATTCCTTATTGTAATAAAGACACTTTGAAGTATGAAAAGGCATGTTTGGAATCCCAGCTTCAGGCCTATTCCCATACTGGTCGCTCTGATGTTGTTTCCCCCTCCCAAATGTAACATGTGACCGTAATCTGCAGCCGGACATTCCAACCGGACAAGAGGGCAAGAGGGGTGGTCGGATCTAAGGTTGGGCAGGCGATAAGATCACGTTTCGCTATGCGGGGCCGGGGGGTACATCCCCGAGACCGAGGTTTATGACATGGGACTGGGTCGAGAGGCCAGGTGTAGCCGGGGGGGGGGGGGGGGGGAGTCATCGGAAGAGAGGAAGGGTGTTCCTGGGAGGAATGCAGGGGTGTCGGTCAGATCTAGGGGTGTGAAGGCCTTGATTAATCACCGTTCCTCTGATGTGAGGCGAGGTCCTACTGTAGGGGCAATAAACTGCATCTGTTGGACTAGGTGATGGCCTGGGATCAGGCCGGGCAATCGGGCAGGGAGGAAGAGGTTACCAAAAAGGGCCTGTTCTGTGGGTAGGATGAAAGAGCGAGGGGACAGGGGTTCAGCACGGAGACAGGGTCGTGTTTAGAGGTGCGTTTATGGCCCGAGCAGGAGAGACCGGGGGCTGTCGGGGCGTGGGGGAATACTCGCAAGGCTGGGGAGTGGGGGAGAGAGAGAGAGAGAGACGTAGGTTATTGGCAGTGGGCAGAGAGGTCATAACGCACAAAATGGCTACTATCTATGTTCGTGATGGGGCCTAAAAGGGGACAAGATGGCAGGGCCACTGTTACGTGACTTTCGCTTTACCTTCAACAGTGGCGAGGGTGAACACAAATGAACGCCGCTTATGTACATATACATTGTCATTTTCCACAGTCGCCGCTTTTTAACATAAGTTAGGTCATTTGCGTGTTTATCATAGCTGACGGGGTGTACATATAGTCGTGTGTTGTCAATGGAATAGCGTTTGTCAACACTGGTGGATTTGCATATAATCGTGCGCAGTTGATGCGACATACGAGGTGGAATACATATAAATTTACATTTGTCGTATTTAAAAAGTGACCGATGAAACATTTTACAGGCAAAAAGTGGTTGAGGGAGGAATTTAGTCCAATACAAGCAATTAGTCAAGGGGGGGTGTAGAAAGTTCCGAACCAAAGGGGAGTCTTTGTCACAGTGTCTTTTTTTTTGTTTGTTTGGTAGTGAGTCATCACTGGTAGGCTCTGGTAGTTCGTTTTCTTTCGTTGGCGCTGTTGAGCACCGGCGGTGGAGCTATAGGTCCAGCTCGGATCCTCCTTTACACGTCGTAGGGTGTGATCTGTCCTCTGCTGTTAGACCACAGTCCTGTTTCCTAACTAATCTTTTTAAGGGTGCCTCATGCTGGGCACCTGCATTTCTTTCTCCTTTCGCGGCAAACCCTATTCTACCTAAATGCTGTTCTTTTTCTCTGAGTCAAAAATCCACGTGAAAAAGGAAAAGAGAGAGGTTTTGTCGGATAATCGGGGGAAGAGAGGGCGGAGTGGGGCCATATCTTTGGGACAAACCAAGGGAGCAAAGGGTGATGCGCAGGCAGGTCCATCAATCGGGCTCAAAGGGGCGGGGACTTCTGGCACGCGTGGGTCAACAAGTAGAGGGTTTCAAAGCAGCTCTCCGTTCCTTCATTTTCTGCGTTTGAGAGTGGTGCATCGTCCCGCGTCCCGTTGCTCTGCGGCTCCATCTTAGGTCGAGGTCACACGAGCCTCATGATCTGTGGCCAGGCTGTGCGTCACGTCCAGCCCCTCTCCTCCGGTGACTGTGTATCCTTGAAAGGGTACAAAACAGGTTTTAGCGAACTGGCAAGAGAAGGCATTTATACATTTCAATTCCGTCCCAGATCTAGGTAGTTGGGGGTACGTTTCATCGGTCACGGTCAGGAGTTATCACTGTGGAGCATGTATACAGGCATGTCTACTGAGTTTGTACTAAGTCTATTTGGCGTTCATTCATGACGTATGTGGCTCTCTGACCCTAGGCCTGGCAGTCTTCTATCAACATGAGAGAGGGGGATAGTGGCTAAACATTCTTTTCTCGGGGGCGGGGCAACAGTTAATCGGGGTCATCCGTTATACTTCGTGTTATGGAGCTGGGGCCATTCGGGAGAAAACGGGGACGTTTGGACATCCGTACTTGGGTGCAGCGGGGTGGGGCAATCTGGGCATTGTTTCTAACGAGCTGAGAACAGAAAGCCACTGACATATAGTCCTCCTGTAAGGAGGCCAGATTAGGGGACTTCAGTCGTCTAACCTGTCCTTTCCTTCATAGCCAATTCAAGTTCCATCATTTTACAGAAAGGAGAGGTAGTAATATGGCAAATTACAATTGGTTTGGTTTCTGTCAATTTGCCGAACACCTTTGTGTTCGAAAACCAATTAGGCTCGTGCCGGCGGGGCACAACGTTACCACACAAAGGAAGAGGGAACAGGGGGGACCCTTGGAGGGAGAGTCGTCCGCATTTTAAATGAACTATTCGGTACACGTACAACATGAAGAGAGAGAAAAAGAGAGAGAGTGGGAGAGAAACGTGTACAATAATAGGCCATTTAATGCGCACACAACACAAAACAATAGGGTCACGTTATATAGAAACACAGACTGAGGGACAACGTAAATCCATATACTACGTACACATGAATTCAGGCGGGGCTACATTGATTATATGCAGAACTCAAGACAAAACATAGAACAGTACTTGGCCAAATATTTTCCTCCTGCATGCTGCGCATCCTTAGTATCCTATTTAATTCGTTTGGCTGTCTTTGCTGTTGGCCTCTGTTGCAAATACTTACACTTTCGTCAATTGTTCGGGAACTAACCTGGTCGAGCTAGTACTTACGGTGGGATCTTAGGATCGTTTTTAGCAAATGGGCATCCAGGCTGAGGCAACGGGGGGTGTCAGTCGGGGGAACAATGGGCAGTTTCGAGTTTCACGTCTATGAGGGTGCAAGTGGGAGGTGGTAAATCTTAGACATTTGATAATTTTCTTAGTCTTCCAGGAGGAGGGTACTTGGGTAAACCTCACCCTGAAATAGTCCTGAACCTTCCCCTATTTAGTTACCGTATGAACCTACTCGTAGGTGCACGTCATTCTTGGTTGCATTGTTCGTCGTGTATAGGTGCCATGCTCAGACCCCTTTTTCCCCATTCCAACGGTCGCTCGTTCATCACTCAAGTCGTACGAAAACATCTCTCTTATCGAGTCAACGCGTGCAACGTATATCCAGTCGAGTTATACACATCCGGTCATACACGCGTCCATTCATATCACCCAAAGTCGTCATGTCCTTAGGGGCAGTCCCCATGGATAATGTATCATTTGTCCCCGCGGAACCATGGCGTGTTGCTTGGGTCTTCTCCATTCTTTAGTCGATGTTCCGATGTGACCTGCAGAAAGAAGGGGAAAAAGAAGGGGTGGGGGCAGCGTTTTAAGGCACATCCGCGCGCATAAACCCAAAAGGCTTTTACTTACCACGTATTCGACCTATCTCCGCCGGGTGCAGTCCCTTCCATCTCGGCGTTTTAAGCCCAGAGGGACTGGTAGTGCGGGAGGCATAATCATTGATGGACTTCACATTGCATAGATTGCCCACGTGTGGTATTGCGGATCTTGTGTAGGGGGGGTGTCGAAACAAAAGGGTAGTCAGTGTAAAGTGGGGGTGAACTCGTGTTCTCCTTCGAGGAGGCGGGGTGGTCTACAGTGGTACCGGGTCTGGTTTAGGGGCATCTGAAACAATTTCCCTGAGATATGTGGCATACAAAGTAAAACAGAACATCGGGACCTTTATCGATTGCCTTACGTTGCACAAAAGTAAAAAAAAAACACACGCAACAAACTTGGACCATTCACATTTTCAATATTTCTGGGTACTTTGCTTTTTAACCTTTCAGTAATCGACTTGCTTTATTACGCCTGTATTTTACGTAGCTCGGAAACAATGGCTATGTATTCGAACTTACCAATCCAAGAGCTACGACTATTTTAGTTTTTCCCAAAATCTTTATTTAAAAAATGTTTACGTACAAATGCAGGCCTACAACCACGTGGGCCAGCCACGGAGCAGACTGGCACTTTACATGAGGGCATATTGATCTGAGGAAAACATAACTGAGTCGGTGGTCGTTTTATTTCATCAAGGTACGATAAGTGCAATAAAATCATATCGAGAATTCATTGTGGGCAAGTACCATCAGTGTCAAAAAAATTTGAACTTTCAATAATACTGTAATCAATGATGCGTCAGAACTTAATATCAATTCATTGTCCGAATGTTCAAGCAATACTCATCCCCTCCCGCCATGTGCTTCAAAAACTGCATACATATCTCATGATATCAAGTCTGAGCATCCGGAACACAACGGGGAGTTGCGAGTTTCGTTTGTACCGGTGCCATTTTGGGTGGGGTCAGGCGGGTCCAAGTATAGTCAAAATGTCTCCACCAACTCGGGGTTGGACCAGAATCTCTTTCGGCAGTCCAGAAGTTCCGTTAAGGGGCAACAGAAGGGACCGGTGACATGAACCATCAATCAAAGAAAAGGGAGGGGGCAACAATTTTTCCTACCGGTCATACTGGTGTTCCACCGGAACTGATCAAATCAGTAGTCTGCAGGATTTTTGGTCATTCAAACTGAGGCTGGCGTCAGCATGAGAGCGCCAATGTTTCGTGGCTACGTCTTGGTCGTTCTGCGGGCAATCATGGCAGCCATTTCCCATCGGGGGGCGGTCGGGGGCCCGCGGAGGTCGAGGGCCCTCCGCAGTTCTCGTAGAATCTTCAAAGCTGAGGAGAACGCATCTGGACGGGGGTCCATTTTCTGGTTGACAGGCGACCAGGCCAACTTTTCACGCCAGGCCTATACCTGCAAAGCCGACCGCCATTTTTAGGAGCTCTGCAGCTACCGGCAGTCACTGGGTCAAATGAGCAGACGGACTCCAGCCTGCCGGGCGAGGCGTCGTTGCACCGCCACAGTGGACGAGACCCTGCTGGGTGAGTGGAGCGTCGCTGTACCGCAAGAGTGGACGAACCCTTTGCCGGGTGCGTGGAGTGTCGCTGCACCGCAAGAGTGGACAAACCCTTTGCCGGGTGCGTGGAGCGTTGGGGGTGCAGCTGAGGGGCCTCCACCTGGGGAGGCGGGAGAGGCTCGTCCGTGCCGCCTCTCCCTCCCAGTGCACCCCACGGCGTCTCGCTGACATTTGTTATGGCCGGACCAGGCGATGAAGAAGGGGGGGGTCGGAGGCATAAGCAAGACATCCCCCCCCCGTGGCCTGCAAGGCGCCGGAAGAAGAAGAGAATGGGAAGACCAGTACATTCCGGGCTGGGCCATTCACCCCACGGCTTCTCCGGCTGATGGCCAGCTGAGTAATGGTCTTCCCCCCCCAGGCCGCCGCCGACGGCTTTTGTAGATTTTCTGACGCCCAAAAACCTACTAGAAAGTAGCCCAAAGTAGCCCAACATTGCTACTTTGGGGAAGGAGGGACAGGAACGGCGTCAAGCAGACGGTGAAATGCATTGTGGGTTTGTTGTTGCAGCCGTTTGCCATGTAAATAGTTGTTTAATATATTTTTGTTCAAATAAAAACGTTTTAACCTGTTACTTTGCTATAGTGTTGTATATTTCTAATATTTGCCTAGGGTTTGTCGTTAATTGGGCAGGGTGGGTGGTGGAGCCGAGATTTCTTGAAGTCATAGCGTCGAGTTCGGCTCTTCTCACTAGTTTCATATTTCCTGAGGGGTTGTTCCTAATGCTTCCATTTCAGTGAGGTCGAAAAGAGATCTCATCAGTGGCCTACTGATTTTACTCAATTCTTTTTGTTTTTCCTAACGATTTTTATGTTCTTTTATTTGCTAGCACGATACAGCGGCTAATCCGCATTTTTCTTTATACATGTCCTTTTTATTAGGGGTGTCCTCCGGTGGAGCTAGATGGTCTACCTCTAATAAATGGTCCGGGCTGAACCAACTACTGAGCAATGGGGAGGAGATAGGCATGACGGGTTACAATGGGGACAAAAGTCAGCACTACCTATCCTTCACTACTTTGCGGAGACTAGATAGAATATTTCTATTCTACAGTATTCGCAAATAGGGAATACCCAAAGAGAGAACCAATTCCAAACAGTCAAGTTCGGACAAACAATCAATCAATCAAATGAGCAATAAAATAGGCGCGACGGGTTACAACGGGGGCAAAAGCCTGCGCTACCTACCCTTCACTATCTGCAAAGAGAGAGATCTTCCTGTTCCTCTCTGTTTGTAGGCAGAGAAGATCCTTTCCGAGAACCAATTCCGAACGATCAATGTTCGGTCAAACAATCAATCAGTGGGGGATAAAAATAGGCACAACGGATTACAACGGGGGCAAAGGCCTGCGTTACCTATCCTTCACTATCTGCAAAGACTAAACAGAGTATGGCGACTCTGTGCTTGTTTGCAAATAGAGAATGATCCAAAGAGAACCAATTCCAAAACAATAAATGCTTGGATAACAATCAATCAAATGGAGAGGGAAATAGGTGCGACGGGTTACAACGGGGGCAAAAGCCTGCGCTTCCCACCCTTCACTATCTGCAAAGGGAGAATACTCCTATCCTTCCCCGTTTGTAGACAGAGAATCTCTCAGGACAAAACAATCAAAATGCGTAATACTAGTATTTTCCAATGACAATCAAACAATCAATTCGCAATTTGTCGTGTTTACACGACCTTACCCGGACCGTATGGACAGTTTCTCGTCTTCCGTTTCCAGCGCCCGATCGTCCTCTATTCTCCGTAATTGCTGTGGCACTCCTGATGGTTCCCAGTCAGGACCGTAGATCACTCGAGAGAGGTCTGTTCGGAACCAGTGAAGTTCGGATGATCGGCTGCCAGACAAGGGTCTATCGGGCAGGAGCTCTTCCCGATCGTTGCAGTCGTTCACTCTGTCGTTGGGACCTCTCTCACTGGATCCACGTGTCGCTGATGGGCCCCACGTTTGGGACGCCAATTGATGAAAAAGGGTTCAGGCAGATCAGGTCGTTTTACCCCTTTTCTAGGTTTGCCCGGCGTTAGCCGCTTCTCACCCAACTCACGATTACCAAATAAAGAGGCAGGCGCTGGAGACTGGAAGGCAGGAAACAGGAGTTTATTTCCGACGGAACAGAACACGTCAAATCAGACAACAGGGTATCTTCTCGAGGTGCTCTAACAAGTTTCTCTACGGCTCTGTCTTTTATACACAGGTTTATGATGTACAAACATTCCTTATTGTAATAAAGACACTTTGAAGTACGAAAAGGCCAACGGAACGGGTGCTTCTGTGAGCTGTTGAAACTGTATTTACTGGGGCCTGTGCACTTCGTTTTTTGGCCAGCAGGGGGAGTAAAGCTTTATTCAATCAGTATTGTTAGATTTCGAGTTAGTGAAGCCTTTACCTGCTGAAGTCCAAAGTTGTGGATTGAGCCTGTCTGTCTCCTAGGAGATTCTGAACAGGAGCAAGCAGCTGCCCAAACCCCGCCCCCAGGCCAGCAGACCATTGGCTATTCAGCTACCAGGCAAGTCTGAGCCCTCCCCTCACACCAGCCCAGGCCCCTAAGGCCTTGCTGGGTGCACCCCAAATCATTCTCCTCCATCTTGTGAGTTGCAGCCTACATGTGGCCCAGATTGCAGTGAGCAGAGTCCAGGACGTGGTAAGGAGACAGACTAGTGCTGTCTCTTCCCAAGACAAAAAAGCGGTTTAAAAAACGATTTTCACTTTCTGTGCTTACTGTCTATGCCTGTGGTTGTTACAGTTTAAAAATTGTAGTTTTAGCCTGCCTGTAATTGCATATTTTATCACCTGTGTTGTGTTTTAAATGTGTGGTTTTCCCTGCCCATGATTGCCTTCATTTAGTGTGTTGAATTGTGGGATTTGCAGTCCAACCTCTGTAGTTTGCCCCTCTAATTCCTTGGTGATAAATCAGTTTTCCCTCCAAATTTCACCTTTGCTCTGTGCTTAGGCCTGTGCGCTCAAACAGTGCACCCCCAGCCTCCATTTTGTGTTCACAAGCCAGTGAGGCCAGCCCCCCTGCCTCCGCCCTGCCCCCCTCCCAGCAACAGGGATTTTCTACATCAGAGGGTGCTTCTGTGAGCTGTTGAAACTGTATTTACTGGGGCCTGTGCACTTCGTTTTTTGGCCAGCAGGGGGAGTAAAGCTTTATTCAATCAGTATTGTTAGATTTCGAGTTAGTGAAGCCTTTACCTGCTGAAGTCCAAAGTTGTGGATTGAGCCTGTCTGTCTCCTAGGAGATTCTGAACAGGAGCAAGCAGCTGCCCAAACCCCGCCCCCAGGCCAGCAGACCATTGGCTATTCAGCTACCAGGCAAGTCTGAGCCCTCCCCTCACACCAGCCCAGGCCCCTAAGGCCTTGCTGGGTGCACCCCAAATCATTCTCCTCCATCTTGTGAGTTGCAGCCTACATGTGGCCCAGATTGCATCCAGGAAGTGGTAAGGAGACAGACTAGTGCTGTCTCTTCCCAAGACAAAAAAGCTGTTTAAAAAACGATTTTCACTTTCTGTGCTTACTGTCTATGCCTGTGGTTGTTACAGTTTAAAAATTGTAGTTTTAGCCTGCCTGTAATTGCATATTTTATCACCTGTGTTGTGTTTTAAATGTGTGGTTTTCCCTGCCCATGATTGCCTTCATTTAGTGTGTTGAATTGTGGGATTTGCAGTCCAACCTCTGTAGTTTGCCCCTCTAATTCCTTGGTGACAAATCAGTTTTCCCTCCAAATTTCTCCTTTGCTCTGTGCTTAGGCCTGTGTGCTCAAACAGTGCACCCCCAGCCTCCATTTTGTGTTCACAAGCCAGTGAGGCCAGCCCCCCTGCCTCCCCACTCCCCCCCTCCCAGCAACAGGGATTTTCTACATCAGAGGGTGCTTCTGTGAGCTGTTGAAACTGTATTTACTGGGGCCTGTGCACTTCGTTTTTTGGCCAGCAGGGGGAGTAAAGCTTTATTCAATCAGTATTGTTAGATTTCGAGTTAGTGAAGCCTTTACCTGCTGAAGTCCAAAGTTGTGGATTGAGCCTGTCTGTCTCCTAGGAGATTCTGATTGGATGCCTAGTACCCACACAAGCACCCTTGCCCCATGATGCAAAGGTGTCTGCATTGTAGGAATGATTGTTTTTGTGCAGTAAGGACACCTTCCTGCGCAAAAACAATCAATGGAAGTGTTTTCCTAATTCTATGTGAGCTACAGAATGCAGCACACTTTGAGAAAAAAACTAGGAGAAATAAAAGTATTTCCCCTTGTTGTGCCTACCTGGGGATACATAGGCTTTTAGCACATTACCAGTTTACAAGACCTTGTTTATCTAGGGAGGCGTCAACATCCATTGGTTTTGAGTTGGAACACATACCGCAATGCCAATGGAATGCTTCTTTGATGTAGAATAAGGCAACACAGCTACTTGTGCTGCTTTGCCTTACTCCATATATACGAGGCCATGAAAAACCATGTAAAGTGGTTTTGCGTGGCCTTGTTAATATGGCTCTGGGTTTTACACTGCCGTGGTCTTGTAAATATGGGTCTGCACTTTACGCCCCTGCTGAGTGAAACAAGTGGTGCAGCGGTGGCACAGGCTCGTTGTAAATATTCCCCCTATTGCTTCTAAGTGCAATTCTATAGTTTATTCTACAAAAATTCATAACTCAAGTGCTACTTATTGGATTTGGATATTTGTTGTTTTGGTCTTGTTTTATTTATTAAATTAAAAGCAATTTTTCTTAACTTGGTGTGGAATCTTTTTGTGTGATATTTCCACTGTTTTACTCTTTGAAGTGTTGCACAAATACTTTACATTTAGCATCTTAAGTTAAATCCAACTGCTCTGTGCCAAGCTACCATATGGTGAGCACACCATAATTAATTAATTTATTTTTGTTTAGTTTTATATGGCGCAAACTTGACCCGAAGATATCAGATATCAGAACGCTTTATATGAGCACCAGTTGCGTTACAGACGGACACATTTATTTTTGTTAGGCGTGCATTTTAGGGTGTGTTTGTGACTTAATCCCTGACTAGGATTGTGATTACTGTTTGACCAGGGATTCCACCCAAGTCAACTAGGAACCCACATTTTTAACAGTAACATACAGAGGGAAAGGGACCTGGAAACGTTTTTGGTAAACAGCCCTAATACGCTCAAGAATCTGGTGCTTCTTTACCAAAATAACAGTTTCCTCTTTGAGAAAACGGGGGAGAGTAGGCAGTAAACCCCTGAACGACTGCCTACTTCTCCTGAGGCTGCTAACATGATTCCCAATGAGGAAGGAGTTCCATTGACATCTCCTGTGAGGAGGTGACATCTGGTCAATGTTTTGTACCTTGAAATTGTTTGTACAAAAAATTGACACATGTCATACTGAATAGCAATTTAGAAGAAAACCTCCTTTCCTCTACATACCAAACTGTGTTTCAGTATGGATTGCAAAACTCATTTTACAAGTTGGAATAACATTTTCAGACTGGGTTTTGTACATTGAAAATAGAAATTTTGATTTTCAAACCCTGTGATTTTGCAATTGCAAAATTGCTGAATACATGTTGACCAACATTACACAGGCCATGAGCAGAAAATCAAACAAGAGGTTTTAATCAACAGGTCTTAACAACATTTTAGATAAAGATATTTTTTTCTTATATGTACATTGGTTATCAGAAATAAATCAGTAAAGTGAGGTTCACGGTGTGTAGCCATGCCTCAACAATGTGACAGATATTAAACACAGTTCACTCTTTAGCCTATACTGGGTACAAAAAAAAAAATATGATTAATCAAAATATATTGATTGTGAATACAAAACTGAAAACTTGCATAAGTTGGTGTCCCAAATTATTGATATTAATGATGAACCATGCAACATTCTCATGAGTGAGTCTCATTAATAGTCTTCAAATGTTTTGACCATAAAAAATTAAACACAGACTTTCAGGTCCCACAGTTCATGCCTTAGGTTTCCTAAGGGCTTTTTTAAACTCTGTGTTTTTCAGACTATATATAATAGGGTTACATAGTGGAGCAATAGCAATGTACACCAAAGACATGAGTTTGTCATCGTACTTTGAATATTTTGATGTTGGTCGCATGTATGTAAAACAGAGGGATCCATAGTATAAAATGACCACAGTGAGATGAGAGGCACAGGTTGAGAAAGTCTTTTGCCTTCCCTGTTTGGATTGTATTTTCAAGATGGAAGAGATGATGTTGAGGTAAGATGCAGCAATGAACATAAAAGGCACCAATGCTACTATAGCTCCAAGGGCGTAGGTAAGCATCTCAATATTTTGAGTATTTGTACACGAAAGTTTCAATAAAGCTGACAAATCACAGAAGAAGTGGTTGATTGCATGAGAACCACAGTAGTTAAGCCTAGACATGAGTATGGTGTGAGGTATTGCATTCAGAAGTCCAAATAACCATGTTCCTGCAGCCAGCAACATGCACAAAGTCCTGTTTATGATGGTTGAGTAACGTAGCGGATTGCAAATTGCCATGTAACGATCAAAAGCCATGACTGCGAGGAGGATAAGTTCTGTAGATACCAGATCAAAGAAGCCATACATTTGCAATAGACATTCTGAGTAAGAAATGTGTATGCCAACCAGAAAGACGTTGGCTAGCATTTTAGGAAAAATTATTGATGTGTAAATAATGTCTAGGCAAGACAAATTTGTGAGGAAGAAATACATTGGTGTGTGCAAGTGTATGTTAGAATGGACTATTGCTATGATTAGAAAGTTACCAACCAGAGTCACTATATAAATCAGCAACAAGCAAACAAATAGAGGAATTTGCAATTGCTGGAGATCCCTAAATCCCAGAATTAAGAACTCATTTTTCAAGGTCAGATTTTCTTCTTCCATTTCTCCGTGTTGGAGTTTGGTATCCAAGTGCAAACTGCAGACAAAGAGCCGAGTCGTGTCAGTATACACACTCTACTGTTGTGGGAGAAAATGAAGCCTGGGTGGATAAGAGGCATTAATTACAACTTTTAACTGAGGCAGCTTGTTGAATTGTGAATGGAAAATCTACAGAGAACCCCCACATGGTCATTGATAGACATTAATTGGAAAAAACAAAACACACATTAATCTAATGTGTTGGAGTATTTATCTCATTTCACATTTCATGAGCTCATTTTTACTTTCAATTTTAGGATAATCTAATCCATTTGGTGGAGACAAAACAGATATGTACAACAAATAAAAATAGGTTGAATATTACATGAAACGATTTGAAAAAGTTCTTTAAAGATCCAGTATTTACTTGACTCAGTAAGGTATTGATAATAAGTCCAAATTATTATTATTTTTTTTTAAATGGCCGGGTCCAGAGGGAGAGGGTCCCTGGGGCCAAAGGAGGGGTGCCCCCTCCTGTAATTAAATAAAAATGATCATGTGTTCTAGAGCTCAGCCTTTCATCCTTTAGGAGCAGGCAACCATGCTTCTACATCAGTTTAGCAATTTTAGACGTTATACTACTGCTTAATTTGCGCAGGGGTCTACACACAGATCGGTGAGTGTAATGATGCTATGGAGCAAGCCCACATTAACGGACAGCTCAGTATGAAGAGAGCCTGCTGCAGAGACCACGTGTTCTAGCGCTCAGCCATTCATCTTTTAGGAGCAGGCAACCATGCTGCTACATCAGTTTGGCAATTTTAGACTTTGAACTACTGCTTACTTTGCGCCAGGGTCTACCAGTGGGCACTTGGGCCTTAATCATTAGCACTTGCTCTTTGGGCGTGCTGTGTAACAGACTTCTTAGGGAATATGCTGTTTCTCTTTTATAACACACAACACACTAAACCGGCAAGTGTAATGATGCTAAGGCAGAAACCCAAATGGACGGGCAGCTCAGTATGAAGAGAGCCTGCTGCAAATACCACGTGTTCTAGCACTCAGCCTTTCATCTTTTAGGAGCAGGCAACCATGATGCTACATCAGTTTGGCTATTTTAGACTTTAAACTACTGCTTAATTTGCACCGGTTTCTTTCAGTACACACATGGGCACTTAATCATTAACACTTGCTTTTTGGGTGTGCTGTGTAACCGAGTTGTTAAGGAATAGGCTGTTTATCTTTTATAACACACAACTCACAAACCAGCAAGTGTAATGATGCTAAGGCACAAGTCGGCACGGACAGACACCTCAGTGTGAAGAGAGCCTGTTGCAGAGACCAGATGTTCTAGCACTCAGCCTTTCATGTTTTAGGAGCAGGCAACCATGCTGCTACATCAGTTTGGCAATTTTAGACTTTGAACTACTGCTTAATTTGCATCTGGGTCTACCAGTGCACACATGGGCACTCAATCACTAGCACTTGCTCTTTGGGTGTGCTGTGTAACAGACTTGTTAGGGAATATGCTGTTTCTCTTTTATAACACACAACACACAAACCAGTGAGTGTAATCATGCTAAGGTAGAAGTCCACATGGACGGACAGCTCAGTGTGAAGAGAGCCTTCTGCAGACACCACATGTTCTAGTGCTCAGCCTTTCATCTTTTAGGAGCAGGCAACCATGCTGCAACATCAGTTTGGCAATTTGAGACTTTAAACTTCTGCTTAATTTGCACCTGGGTCTACCAGTGAACACATGGCCAATTAATCATTAGCACTTGCTCTTTGAGCTTGCTGTGTAACAGACTCATTAGATAGCATGCTTTTTCTGTTTTATAACACACAACATACAAAGTGGTGAGTGTGATGATACTAAGGCTCAAGCCCACATGGACGAACAGTTCACTGTGAAGAGAGCCTGCTGCAGAGACGACGTGTTCTAGTGCTCAGCCTTTCATCTTTTAGCAGCAGGCAACCAAGCTGCTACATCAGTTTGGCAATTTTAGACTTTAAACTACTGCTTAATTTGCACCAGGGCCTATCAGTGCGCAATGGGCATTTAATCATTAGCACATGTTCTTTGGGTGTGCTGTGTAACAGACTCATTAGGGAATATGCTGTTTTTGTTTCATAACACACAACAGACAAACCGGCCAGTGTAATGATGCTAAGGTACAAGCCCACATGGACGGACAGCTCACTGTGAAGAGAGCTGTTGCAGAGACCAAGTGTTCTAGCGCTCTTACTTTCACTTTTAGGAGCAGGCAACCAAGCTGCTACATCAGTTTGGCAATTTTAGACTTTAAACTACTGCTTAATTTGCACCAGGGCCTACCAGTGCGCAATGGGCATTTAATCATCAGCACTTGTTCTTTGGGTGTGCTGTGTAACAGACTCATTAGAGAATATGCTGTTTTTGTTTTATAACACACAACAGACAAACCGGCCAGTGTAATGATGCTAAGACACAAGCCCACATGGACGAACAGCTCACTGTGAAGAGAGCATGTTGCAGAGACCACGTGTTCTAGTGCTCAGCCTTTCATGTTTTAGGAGCCGGCAACCATGCTGCTACATCAGTTTGGCAATTTTAGACTTTAAACTACTGCTTAATTTGCACCGGGATCTACCAGTGCGCACATGTGCACTGATCATTAGCAATTGCTCTTTGGGCGTGCTGTGTAAAAGACTCATTAGGGAATATGATGTATATGTTTTATAGCTCACAACACCCAAACCGGCGAGGGTAATGATGCTAAGGCACAAGCCCACATGCACCGACAGCTCAGTGTGAAGAGAGCCTGCTGCAGAGAACACATGTTCTAGTGCTCAGCCTTTCAACTTTTAGGAGCAGGCAACCATGCTGCTACATCAGTTTGGCAATTTTAGACTTTAAAGTACTGCTTAATGTGTGCTGACTGTCTCCTAGTGCACACATGGCACTTCATAATTAGCACTTGCTCTTTGGGCGTGCTCTGTAACAGACTTGTTAGGAAATATGTTGTTTTTCTTTGATAATACAAAACACACAAACCGGCGAGTGTAATGATGCTATGGCACAAGCCCACATGTACGGACAGCTCAGGTTGAAGAGAGCCTGCTACAGAGACCACATGTTCTAGCGCTCAGCCTTTCATCTTTTAGGAGCAGGACGCCATGTTGCCACATCATTTATACAATTTTAGACTTTAAGCTACTGCTTAATTTGCGCCGGCGTCTTCCAGTACGCACATGGGCACTTAATCATTAACACTTCCTCTTTGGGCATGCTTTGTAACAGACTCGTTAGGGAATATGCTGTTTCTGTTTTCTAACACAAAACACACAAACCAACGAATCTAATTTTGCTAAGGCACAAGACCACATGGATGGACAGCTGAGTGTGAAGAGAGGCTTCTGCAGAGACCATGGGTTCTAGCGCTCAGCCTTTCATCTTTTAGGAGCAGGGAACCATACTGCTACATCAGTTTGGAAATTTTAGACTTTAAACTACTGCTACAGCTCAGTGTGAAAAGAGCATGCTGCAGAGACCACATGTTCTAGCTCTCAGCCTTTTATCTTTTTGGAGCAGTAACCATGCTGCTACATCAGTTTGGCAAGAGTAGACTTTAAACTACTGCTTAATTTGCGCAGGTGTCTACCAGTGCACATGGACACTTAATCATTAGCACTTTCTCTTTAGGTGTGCTGTGTAACAGACTCATTAGGGAATATGCTGTTTCTCTTTTATAACACACCACACACAAACCGGCGAGTCTAACCTTGCTTAGGTACAAGCCCACATGGATGGACAGCTGAGTGCGAAGAGAGGCTTCTGCAGAGACCACGGGTTCTAACGCTCAGCCTTTCAGCTTTTAGGAGAAGGGAACCATACTGCTACATCAGTTTGGCAATTTTAGACTTTAAACTACTGCTTAATTTGCGGCGGGGTCTATCAGTGCGCACACGGGCACTTAATCATTAGCACTTGTTCTTTGGGGTGCTGTGTAACAGACTTGTTAGGGAATATGCTGTTTTTGTTTTATAACACATGCACTCCTCCAATCACTCAGGCACTACTCCTCCACTCATGCAATGAGTTAGGCACTACTCATGCACTGCCCCAATCAACCACGGACTACCCATATAATCTTCTAATCACCTATACACTACTTATTCACTCCTTCAATTAACCATCCAGTAGACATGCACTCCTCAAATCACCCTGGCACTAGTCATGCACTTATGCAATTACCCAGGCATTACCTATGCACTCATGCATCACTCAGGCACTACCCATGCACTCATGCAATCACCCAGTCACTATCTATACACTCATGCAATTATTCAGGTATTACCCATAAACCTGTACAATCACCCTGGCATTACCCATGCACTTATAAAATCACTCAAGCAATACCCATGCACTTACAAAAACACTCCTCCAATCAGCCAGGCACTATTTGTGCACTGATGTAAGATCGCAGGGACTACCCATATAGTGGGTCAATACTGGATAGTGGATATACTTATCAACCAGTATTAATTGAAATGGAAACAGAATACCACTTATGCTAAGCATATTATTTAATAGGCGGCTCAAATAAAACCTGCAAACAAGATCAATTAAAAGAATACGTAATAAAATAAAAAATGGGTTGATATTTAAAGTGTGGTACCTAATGTTAAAAGCGCTGCAGTTGTCTTAAGCCAATTCTATTTCTGATAATTTGGGATTTTCTAAGCCCCACAAATAAAACTAGTGATATCAGAGCAACACAATTGCGATTCTAATCATAATCAATCAATCAATCAGTCAGTCAATCAATCAGGGGACATAAGCGCGTACTCACCCGTGAGGGTCTCAAGGCACTAGGGGAGGGGGGTCCGCCGGTCCGTTTAGCCAAAGAGCCAGGTCTTGAGGGTCTTCCTGAAGGTGTTCAGGGATAGAGCGGGTCTGATGTCTGTCGGTAGCTCGTTACAGGTTTTGGCTGCCAAGTGAGAGAATGATAATCCGCCTTCTCTGGCTCTGTGGATGCGCGGGGTTTCTGCCAGTGCGAGGTTGGGAGATCGGAGGTTTCTTTTCGGTACGTGAAAGTTCATTCTGTCGTTGAGATATTTGGGTCCGTTGTTGTGTAGGCATTTGTGTACGTGGTAGAGGATTTTGAAGGTGACTTTTCTCCATGGGGAGCCAGTGGAGCTTTAACGTGTGTTGGCTGATGTGTTCATACTGGGGGATGACAAGGACGAGTCTGGCGGTGTTGTTCTGTAGAGTCTGGAGTTTGTGGAGTAGGGATTTGTTAATGCCGGCGTAGAGGGTGTTTCCATAGTCTAGTCTGCTGGTGATGAGTGCGTGGGTGACTGTATTCCTTGACTCGGGGGATCCATTTGAAGGTCTTGCGGAGTATGCAGAGGGTGTTGAAGCAGCTGGATGTGACGGCGTTGACTTGTCAGTTCATGGTGAGTGATGAGTCGAGTGTGATGCCGAGGTTCTTGGCATGGTCTGAGGGAATTGGCGGGATTCCGAGGGCAGTTGGCCACCAGGTGTTGGCCCATGTTGATGGGGTAGTTTCAAGGAAGGGGATTTTTGTCTTCTCGGCATTGAGTTTAAGGCAGCTGTTGTTCATCCAGACTGCTACATTTTGCATTCCTTTCTGGAAATTTAGTTTGGCGGTGCGGAAGTCTCGGGTGAGAGAGAGGATGAGCTGGGTGTCGTCGGCGTAGTATATGATGTTGAGGTTGTGTTGTCGGATGATGGCTGTGAGGTGGGCCATGTAGATGTTGAAGAGGGTCGGGCTCAATGATGACTCCTGTGGGACTCTGCAGGTGTTTTCCTTCGGCTGACCCAGGACCATCTCGCCTTCAGGAAACAACTCAAGACCTGGCTGTTCGAGCAGTAGCATACCCCTCCCCCAAGCGCCTTGAGACCCTCCCGGGTGAGTAGTGCGCTATACAAATGGCATGATTGATTGTCTGTTGACTGCAGAGACGCCAAGAAGACTGCAAGTAAGAGAATGCATCTTTTGAATTTTCCATGAGAATAGGCGCAGGCTCCAACATCCTGTGTTTAATGTACTAAAATTTACAACTTGAGTGAAATGCAGAATATTTCTTCTTTTTACTTATGGTCGCAAAAGAAAAATCAGCTATTTCCTGGTTCTTCTGTACCATGAACCGGCCTTTCTTTATGGTGACTAAAATATCTTGTCTTGCTTGGAGGTGACTCAAAAAGAGGGCATCAATTATCCTCCACAGAGTGGGACCTGGTTCTGTGTGTTCATTGAAAATCAAGTGATTGGGAGAAATAGTTAGTAAGGAAGGACATCACATTTTCTTTCTGAATTTTCATGCACCTCATAAAAGACCAAATGGGTTGCATCTTCAGCGGGCTTCAAGTTATAGGATTTTCTTATGAAGTAACTTAAGTCCGGACAACAATCAAAGGTGTTGATTAGGTGGTTCTCAATCTGTTGTAGCTTTTTCTTTGATAAAGAAGACAATGCCAAGTCACACTGTTTTACCTTCTTTTGATAATCCACAAATCTTTCAACTCGCAGAGTTGACCAAAAGTTGAACAGCTGTGATTTTCTTCATTATTCCTTCCAGTGTCACCGCTGGAATTTTCCAGTTGTAAGGTGTTGCTGCATCTTAAACGTAGAGTACCTCTGAACAGGACAATTATCTGGAAGACCTCTATAAAGGTATTCATTGAGATAGTCATATCAGCACTTTCCTATAAGTCATTAAGAGGTCATCAATAGTGAAGTTCAATGAGGGGGCACCAAATGTATGAACTAGATCTGTTAGAAATGAGAAATGGGAGAGGGAGGGTCAGCAGGGCATCACCAAAATCGAGGCTTGAGAATAGCATGCTGGCGCACAAGGCACAAAGTTATGCCTCAAGGCCTCAATACCGTCAAAAAAACTTGATTAAATTAAATTTTGCAATGGATGGTGAAGAGATGGTTCACAGTTTATTTGCTCCAATCCAGGTCAAAAGACTGGCTAGTCTTGCAGGCGGTCTAAGCAATAGTCTAAGTAGTTTTTGTTCCCAGTCCTATAGCATACCAATGCAGAACTGTAAAGAGAGTGAATGTAGAAGATACATTGTACAGCCTATAGAATTTATGGGTGGTTAGTTTACATTTCCCAGCAGTGTAAGTTGTTGGAATCCACATTTTTTCTGGTACCGTGGTATGGAATCAAAATTGCTGCTTTTTATGATTGGTGCTGACTCCTCAGGACCCAAAAAGTCACATAAGTACAGGCCAAAGGTTGTAAACCAGATGGAAAGACACGTTAGCTAAGCAAGACAGTGTAGACTGGGAAGCTGCCAATGGATAAAAGGATATGAATACTGTGCATTTACCATGGGTCCAGACATTTGAATGGAAGGGTAAGGCCATTAAAGCTCAATAGCAGGGGCACCGCCGAGTGAGTGGATCTGGAAGATGGTTGGTAAGTGCAAGAAAGGATGCTCCGGACTGCAAATGTAGTCTTTCCCCAGGCTGCACCTTTTTCCAGTTTTAGTAAGGCAGTCGTCTTGTGAGGCGGTACTGGAGTGGTTAGAGTTGTACAGCACGGGAGTTATCTTAATAATCGGTGTCTCGTGCAAGACAACGAATCATAGAAGTCTGCTCTGATGATGTTGTGTGGCAGGGCTGCAAAGTTGACTCTGGGGCCCTGATTTACAAAGCCCTCTTGTAGCCATTGCATCATACAAGCTGGTGCAAGGAATCAAAGAGCTTCAGTAAGATTTACAAAGCCAAGCAGAGCCAGCTTCTGAAACTCTGCATGGCTTAGTAAATCTGGAGTAATGCAAGGCAGTGCAAGCGTCTGCCTTTTTGTTATTCTGTCCTGGGGAGAGGTTCCTTGGGTGGAGCGTGGGTGTTCTCACTCATCTACCCATGGACTGTGGCACATTCCCAGATTTACAAAGAGGATTCAATCTGGGAATGAGCCAAAATGTTACGCCTTCCCAGGTGAGGCATGATGAGAAGAGATATGTTTCTTTCTCCTCATGTGTTCCTCTTTTTAAGTGTGCTGGAGGCTGCACTCAGTGTGACAACGCAGATAGAGGGTTGGAATGTGCCCTATCTTAACCAATATGATGCATTCCTGCCCTCTCCCTGGCAAGCAAAACAGTGCAGCAAGTTCCTTTGCTGTGTTGCCTGACTTGTTAGCAAATCTGCCCCAACTGTCCTCAAAACTCTAAATATTGCCATGCTCTGGAGAGCTTCACAGGGACACTGCCTTCTTTCAAGCAGCCAACCCTGCACCCAGAGCCTCTTTTGCTTTCTATTCTGTTGCTTGTGGAATGTCAGGATATAAGACTTTTCCTTGGCTGGGATGTCCAATTTCTGGCATGTTCCCCTGAGGTGCATTGCATGATACAAAGAGGAGAACTGCTATTCACCCTGATAGAAATTATTGACCTTCAAGCATAGGAAAATGCTCTACCAACAGTTCACTATGAAGGGCCAATACGTTATGTAGGATATTTACACACAGTCACTAATACCTTGTAAGTCACAGGCTAACTTTATATTGGGGGGTTTCTACTTGTTCCCAAAATAAAACAACTCCTTGCTTTGGTAATTGTGCAAAGCAGATATATAAGATAATAGATTGATATTTGATTTGAATGAATGAATCCATTTCTCCAATAAGCTAAAGTATAATGATGAATTGAGGCATGTTAGATTTGGCATCCTTAGAGTGGTCTTACCCCAGACACATTTTTCCTGCTTACCTCCTCTATTTACTGACTCTTTTTGTTAGCCTTATGACACTTATCACTCTAACACTGCTAACCTGTAATAAAGTGGTTGTGCTTCTTCCCATAACCATAGTTTATTTGATGTATCCACAACTGGCTCTTTCAATTTACCTATCAGTCCCTACAATAGTGCACTACATGTGCACACGGCCTGAAAATTAAATACTACTGGTGGACCTGCAGCACTGATTGTGCCAAATACACAAATAGCCCGTTAGACATGTGCAGGTTATGCTGCCACTTCGACTTGGCATTTAAAACCCCTTTCCAAGCCTTACACTACCCATTTATTACACATAGGTCACCCCCAGGTAGCCCTGTGTAGACCATAGGTCCGGGTGCTATGTAACTAAATGGAATGACATGTACTTTTATGGTTTGCATGTCGTGGTACTGAAAAACTCCCAAACTTGTTTTTCGCTATTGAGAGGTCAACCCATCTCATGGGTTAACATTAGGAATGTATTATTACATGAAATAAACAGTAATTCATAATTGAGAGAAGGTAAGGATGTCAGGTTTAGTACAGATGGAAAGGTATCCAAAAATCCTCTCTAATTGTGAAAGGGAATTTGTAGTTACCATTCTGAAAATGCCCCTTTTATAAAGCTGGATAATTTCCTGCTCTTATCTCATTGGTGCCTGCTGCCTGTCTCAGATCACTGGCTATGCTGGATGACACTCAGTTCACTCTGTGTATTCTCACTTGATAGTTCCATACAAAGGAAGGGCTGGGTATGACTTCATGCATCGTCCTGCGAGGAAGGAGGTGAGGGGCTCGCACCTGAATAGGTTGTGCTCTGACCACACACATAAGTCTGCAAAAACCCTTGTAGTGAGTCTGGAGCAAGGGCAGGATGAAGGTACCTGTGTGCACTTCAAAGACTCTCTTTGAAGTCACCCCTACATCAAAGGCACAACTGAGTAGGAGTAGTGAACCTCTGACCCTACCAACTCAGAAGATTTCTGTACTTGAAACCTCTCGTTGACAAGAAGAAGGGCTTCTATGCTGAAGATTGCTGTGGGCTGGACTGCTGCTCTGGAAGACTGCTGCCTAGTTATGTTCGCTGCTGCTTGCTTGCTCCCTCTGACTGCCCCAGAAAGTCTCTAGCTTACGGCCTCACTTTCTTTAAATACTCAGAGAACACCAGAGTCTTTTAACCCTGCTGCTGTGCATGGGTCATTGGAAGTGATTCCAGGCACTTGCTCTAGCAAAATTACTTCATTATCTGCTGTGGCTAGCAGAATTGACACATTGCTGGTGAAGTGGTAGCAGAATAGGCACATTGCACTTGGGGACCAGTACCACTGCATTGACAGCCTCAGTGCTGCCACCACAGAAGGAGAATAGCCACATCCCTTCAACAGGACTAGAAAAACCTGACACATTGGCTACAGACGCAGCGAAGAGACAACTGCATCAATGATACCACTGAGGACGATCAACACAATCCCTTCAACAAGTAGAGAGAAACCTGGAGTATTACCTTCGGAATCCACTCATTGTGGCTCCGAAGCTCGTCTTCAGAAAATGGTGCATCGCCATCAACACATGAAGAAAATTAACGCATCTCTTCAATTGCAGGGGTGATATCGACACATCCTGGATTTCATGATTGCGACACCAACTAATGTACTTTTGTTCAGTGGGCCCTTCGTGGGTCCTGTACCCTGCCTGTGAAGCTGGCCTGAAATATTGACTTTTTCCTGGCCCTGCGTAACTAGATGACCCCTTAAAGGGCTATTTGCTTCTAAGTGCTAGAACTCCATTTGATCTATAAAACTTTATATCTCATTTTCCACCTATTAGATTTTTGTCACTTTTGTCTTGTTTTATTCATAAAATCATATTGTATTTTCCTTAACTAGTGTGGATTATTTTTGTGGTGTTTTTCCAGTTTTACTGTTGTTATATTGCACAAATACATCACGCAGTGTTTCTTAAGTTAAGCCAGCCCGCTCTGTGCCAATCTACAAGAGGGTGAGCACAGGTTAATTTTAAGTGTGTATCATTTACACTTACTACGACTGTGGTTCCTGATTGTACAGCATGCATACCCTGCAACCAGAAACTCAATTTCTAACAAGAAAGTTTCCATAAAGCAGAACACAAAAATGTTAAAATTGTTTGTCCATAAATATATGTACATGATTTATATAAAATATTGCATTTAAAGACATTTTTCAGAAAACTTGCTTTTAGTTACAAAGTGCCCAATGTATGAAAAGAGTGGACAATAACAGTAGACCAAATTGCTAACTAACAAAATCAGACCAGGCCAGTGGCAGGACTACATCTCCCAGGCTCCCTTGCAGCTCTGTACTGACCACTTTTGCTGGGAGGCGGCTACTTAAACCCTAAACCACAATTAAGGTGCTACAAGTCCCCGCAACCCTGGACATAAAATTGGGCCTAGGGCAGGACTTCATCTCCCAGGCTTCCCTGGTGCTTTGTGCTGACCACTTCTGGTGGGAACCGGGTACTGAACCCCGAGGAGAATTAAAGCTGTCAAAAGCCCTGTTGCTGGGATTCTGCTTGGAGCAGAACTGTGCCTTGGGAGAACAGGACATGAGAATGTAGGGGCTAAGTCTCTCTATCACGAGTACATGTAGGCCCAAATCTCAGTAGGTCACATTGCCTCACCTGAGCTCCTAACCATTCCAGAGTAGCAGGTGATTTTGGTGAACCTAGAACATGAACCTCTAGTCCCCAAGGGAACCGAGGAACCAGATGATCACCTTTTATTTCTTACTCATGCATGTTCATAGTAAACAAAAGAAAGACACAAAGGAAGTTTACAATATATTTATTGTAAGTATTGTAGTATATTTTGAAGCCAGGTTGCTGCGATAAGTAGAGAAATACAGCAGAGAAATGTAATCAACATTCCGAGAAGGCTGTGAACAATGAACAACCCAACCATGGCAACAACCATATATATCTAGGTCTACCCTCCCTTTATAAGAACAAGGACATATTAGTGATCTCTGGGATTAGCGGCAGACCCCATGCCTGGTCTGTGTAGTTAGGTGGTCCGCATTATAGGTGTAAACTCAGTTTACTCAAGTCTGCTGCCTCCCTTTTAGGACTGGTCTCTCTACTGTAATTATCTGGAGGGGGCAAACATGGTTTATGTGATAAAAACTACGGTGTTAGAAACCTGTAGCTGTGCTACCATATTTATTTTAAAATGTTAGGAGATTTGCTGACTTGGCACAAGAAAACAATACACCGATTCCCAGGAGTCACTGAATAACAAATATTATGTGCAGAGCATTTTTAAAATAATAAATAAACACAGAAAAGTCTCCACCCCAATTAAATCAAAACGGTGCTAATAAAGTCACCAGAGATACATTAATCGATCTTCATATATACAATACAGTTAACACCAAAAAAAGACATAAAAGCAAAAACAAATTTCCCCACAAAGTTAATTCAACTTCACACCCAGGCATACAGCATATATTCCACATTCACACAATAACATTTGTCCTTATCCTAAAGGACCCAGTCATTCAAACAGAGATAGAAAGATTGGTAAAGGCGGCAAACCACATAATTCATAAAAACCAAAAAGTATCCTTACTGGGCAAAATTTGTGTTTGCCCATTCGGAATCTGACCTCCTTGCAAGTTTCTCCAACATATGCCAGGCCGCATGGGCAGCAGACGCATAGATGGCATTAGCAATTGGTCATTTGTTTGAGTACTACCAATAGTTGTTAATTGAGACCTGGTCGGTGACCATGGCATTAGGGCATGCCTGGCAGGATTCACACCTGTGGTTACCAGTGATAGGGTTGGTGCCCGTGATAGATCTTTGGGTAAGGTGATTTTCCCTCATGTTCTTACCTCGAACTAAATAGTTTTTGAGGTTTTTATTCCTTTTGAAGGCAAAGATGGGTTTGCCTATGTTCTCTGTCTGGGTTCCAAGATTCAACAAATGCCATCCTCCGCGGACGCTGCCGCCGGTTGAAATCCTCCATCATCGGTAAATTCGTCCGACAGTTCTTTGATCCCGTCTTGACTTTGTTCCTTGCCCCCTTTAACGACATAGTGTGTTTTTGACTCTGTGCGTATTATTACTTTTATATAGATACTGCACTGTTGAGTGAGTCGATACGAAGGACCCGCCCGGAGTTCCTGACTGTTACTCCCTCTCATGTCCGTTTGAATTTCTCTTTGGAGAGGGACGCACATTTTTAATCCCGGGTAATTATGACTTTAATCTGGCCCGTTTTCTCTACCTAACGGAACCATTCCTTCTTTTAGTAGCCTTACCCTTTTGGCCTTGTGTTTCGATTAGCGATTCATCCCTTTCCCTCGTAAGGAGCCTCCCGAGACCCGTTCTGGCTTGTGGATCGTTTATGTCCTTCCGGATCACCACACGCTGTCCGGTTACCGTTTGAATTGTCCTATGCAACGCTAGCTGAGACGCCTTTTTCTATTGAGGTGAGCCCAATGTCCGCCTTCTGGGGCACCCTTGATTACTGGTTCCCCCTCTTTTTACTAATTTGACGCCTCGCTTATTTTGTTTAGACATCCCTGCTCCATTAGACCACGTCTCTAGACTTACTGAATCCGAAATGTTATCCAGCTTATGCACCCCTAGGTAATGTCTGCTTGACTCTATTTTTGACAATAATTATCTTTTCTTTAAAGAAACTTGTTAGTGTCTATTCAGGCTGAGCTCTGACCTCCTCGACATCTCCTCTTATCTAGTCTGTGATTCTCTTTTACTTATCTCGGTCTGACCTTGGGTTTACGGTACTCATCACTTTTTTGGAATATTTTCCATGCTCTCCACGTCTCTTTGTTGTCTATTACTTGTCTATTTCGGCTATTGAGCGATTCCATTTCTCTTTTTTCTCTTTTATCACATTGGTCCTATTATTCATCCTTGTTGAACTATTACATTGGTTTATGCTTTCGTCCTCCCTCCCTAAACCTTTGGTACATTGATGGCAATGTGCCTTACCTGACTTGATGTATCTGATCATAAAAAAGATACATGTGTTTTTTAATCTATTTGTATTAATATGTATGAAATTTTCAGATCTTCCCCACCTTGTTCTCCATGAAGATTTATGCCCTGAGGAAGGTGAGACCCGTAATAGGTCTGACACCGAAATGTACGTTGGCACTGACACTACAATTGAAAGAACTCGGCGGAGTTTACCACACATTTATGCTCTTCATTATTGATTTTGTCTTGACTTATTGATGTTTCTATCTTGTTGTTTTTTGGATTTCTGTTGATAATTTGGACATTATCTAACAATTTTCTCAATTATCCTGTTTGATATGAGCTTTGGAAATTATTAATTTTTCCCAGTAAGGATACTTTGTTTTTTTATGATTTATGTGGTTTGCCGCCTTTACCAATATTTCTATCTCTGTTTGAATGACTGGATCCTTTAGGATCAGGATGAATGTTATTGGGTGAATGTGGAATATATGCTGTATGCCTGGGTGTGAAGTTGAATGAACTTTGTGGGGAAATGTATTTTTGCTATTATGTCTTTTTTTGGTGTTAACTGTATTGTATATATGAAGATCGATTAAAAAACCTATTTATTGATTTAGTCCTTATAAACATGGTCTTTTGATTGTTTTCCCTAGGGAGGGAGATTGTATCTCTGGTGAATTTATTAGCACCGTTTTGATTTAATTGGGGTGGAGACTTTTCTGTGTTTCTTTATTGTTTCATTCCCCTGCATCTCCACCTTTATCCGTTTTCAGGGGCCCCCTTGTTGTATTGGAAAACATTTCTAAAATAATATCATGTCATAAAAGCAAATGCATTATGTGTGTTTGTGCAAAACAGAGACACCCAAAGACAGCAAATCCATGCAACTAAGGTAGAACAAAATTGGGCCCAAAAGATAAATCACCACAGACCCGCAGCACATAGGGACTCGAAGGAACAGAAGGCCACCATCCCTGTGTTTTGCATTCTCACATGGGAAATGTTTTTTTTAAATCAGTCTCTGTTTAATAAAGGAACCAGTGGTGTGTTACACAAAAGATTAAATCACGTTTGAGAACACATAAGGGGGAGAAGATAATTGTTCCCTAGACAACCATCAACTTCTTCCAAGATCCCCTGATTTGATTTTCAAAGGGGGTGCTATCCAATGTTAAAAGCTTCCCATTTCTGAAACCATTCCTTCCTTGAGGAGTCGGTGAAGTTGCAATTGTTGTGACCACAATTTGACTAGCAAACCTTTGCTAAATACTATTCTGTATAAAAAAAAGAGTAGGGAACCATCTTGGTTCCAAAGGAACCAAAACATGCTGCGTACTAATTGTGATTTGGAATGGATTGGTAGCCCTTGAGAGTTGGAAATGCTGATCCTACTTCCATAATGGGCACATAGTGAAAAGCCAATTTGCAATTGCAACTCCTGTGGGTATGAGACCACAAAATGGCTTTGTACATCTGGTCCATGGAGTCTCACACCATAGCAAGGTGTGAATTCATTTCCACATTTGAAATCAGTTCAGTTCTTGTTGGAAGACAGAAAGCCTAATGTTACCTGTTTATAAACCCTGTGCCTATCACTTTAATTTGAACTATTGCTGTATTTTTACAAAGCAGGATACAAACACATAGTGTATGCTTTTGTTTAAAAGGTTTATCTGTATTTGGGGCAGTAAAGTGTGTTGAAAACAGCTCATCTTCAAGGGTGTTTCTGTGGTGGTGTATTTTGTTGAGATTCATAAGATTCTCATATTGACATTTTGAGTCAAATTGTTGCCATTAAACTAAGCTTTTTTTCTCATGTTTCAAGGAAGTAAAATTGTAATCTTTTCTTTAGCCAAATAGCAGGGCCAGGATGAGAACCCAAAGCAGCCCTGGCAATTTTGTAGGACCAGCACTCCCCTGCATCCACCCAAGGGGAGGGGAAGCAGGGGATGCAAGTTTAAAGCACTGCTGCTTTTGTTACTGGAGGACGATATAGCAGCAGCGAAACTGGCCCCCCGCCCTTCCTGACTCTCAGAAAAACGCCTGATGCCCGCTATGGCCAGGCGGCCCTGCTAAACAGCAATCTGTGCTTTCATAAGAAAAAATTGTGTTTTACATGTCACAGTATAGAGAAATATGATAATATACGTATTATTTAAACTTTGGGGCCCGATTTAGAATTTGTAGGATGGACACTGTCAAAATGTGAAGGATATCATATTCACCTTATTGTAAATGCATTAGGATCTGTGGTGGGGGTGCTGCCATCAACGCTACATCAGTGAACTTTAGGGGATGCTGAAAAATCCAAGCACCATATATAGAAAAAGTGTCCCAAATGAGCCATGCCCATTCAGCAAAAAGAGTTCTAGGAGCGCAATATGTATCTGGTGTTGCATTTGGTAGCACAAACTCACACAGATTACTAAGGCATGGAGTAGAATTGTACTGCCATTTACAAACAGCACATTTCTCAATAAAATGAGCACTAACTTTGCACAGTCATGCCATTTTACTGATATAATTGTATATAGCTTAGACGCAATAATGTGTCAAAATTTGATTTCAGCAAGTAGTCTCCTATTTTGATCCTAAAAAAAGTTCATCACACTTCAGAATTAAAAAAAAAGACGTCATTTACTTGTGCTTTCCTAACTGCTTACTTATCCATAAGGATTTGTACAGCTCATTTAAAGGTTTTTAAATTGTGCTGTGTGCTAGAAAAAACATTACCCTACAGCCTTTACTTTGACACCAGCATTCGCACAGTTTGTTTTTCCAAATTCTTACATTTTGCAGTGAGAGAAAATTAATGATCAGTCTCCATGTTAAAGAAATATGCAGCAATTTGTCAGAAGACTAGCCTCACAGTTGACCTCTGATTTTGATTGCACAGAAAAGAAATCAAAGGAAATAAAAACAACTAATCTTTAAGGCCCATTCACCTTCATAAATCCAGAATGGTTGCTGCTGCACACCCCTTGTTCCAGCACCTATGTTTAGGAGGTGATACACTTAAAATAAGATGGACAAAATATCTGTCACGTTTGTAACGGAGCACCTATCCATCAAACTATAAATAAGGGCCTTAGTTTTAACTAATATATATGCGTGATATCAGAACGTTATTAGTTCTCCAATAAAACTAAGTGTATTTGCAGTGATTTTTATAATTTTTTTTGAGGATAGGCAGAATTTACAATGTTTTTCTGCTTGGTTATTCTGATTTGAATTCATTAACACACATACATTAGGCGAAGGCTCAAATCTCCCAATTTCAGTATCCGGTAGGTTGATTCTCAGTGCCTGATGTTGCCGGTGCTGGGATTATCAGGTATAGGAATACAGGCATAGTCTTATTGGGGACAACTCAACAACAAGAATTACCTTGACACTAAAAACACTATCCATATTGATCTTGACACTTTGTACAAACCTAGAACCTCCTGGTCTTGAATATATGTGTGTCCTAGTTTATTACTATTATTATTAAGCTTGTAAAGCAATTGGTTACTCCAAAGGAGTGTCCCAGCGCTAGAACATCAGCAACCCCCAGTGACTGTCCTGAGTTACCACCCATCCTGCGCATAGGCTAACAGACCAAATAGGTCAAGGAGTATTAGTACCGGCTGCCAAAAGGGTGTCGGAAGAACCAGGTTTTTAAATTTTTACGGAACAAGGACTCCGACAAGCAGATCCTAAGATCAGCAGGCAGTTCGTTCCATGCCTTAGCTGCCAGGAAGCCGAAGAATCTCCCTACAGCTCGAGCCTTACGCACCCTGGGCACAATCACCTTGGCTGAGCCCAACGACCTCAAATCCCGTGTTGGTTGGTAAGCCGTAAGAAGGGGTAGCAGAAATCATGGCCCCATCTGGTTAAGGATCCTGTGACCAAAACACAGGGCTTTAAAAGGTAACTCTGGCCTGAATAGCGAGCCAGTTAAGTTTCTTCAGAGCGTCCCCCACCGAGACCCGCCTAAGGAGATTCAGGATCAGGCAGGCTGCAGCATTTTGAACCTTCTGCAAGAGGTTTAATTTTTGGCGGTCATCCCTAGGTACAGTATGTTGCAATAATCAAGGCGTGAAGTAACAAGAGCCTGAACAATAGTTCTTTAGGCGTCAAGGGGAGTAGGGCCATAATTTTACGGATCATTTTAAGAATGCCAAAGCAGGCTCCGGCCACAGCCGTTATGTGTGACGAAAGAGAAAGACAGAGTTACATCGAACCAAAAGCCCAGATTCTTCACCTTTGCTTTTGGTGCAGGCATAGGTCCCAATACCTCAGGCACCATCACTGTGACCAAAGGGAGGGTTGTTTACCAACAACCATCACCTCTGTCTTCCCTCCGTTAAGCTGTATGCAACTGTATTTCATCTAGTCTGCAAGCTCTCCCAGGCAAATTTTAAAATCAGATGCCATGCAGGACTCCTTTTGCTCCAGCATAACAATCAGCTGGGTGTCATCGGCATATGACACCAGCCTTACGTCATGCCTTCATACAATATCTGCTAGATGGCGCATATAAATATTAAACATGGTTAGGCTGAGAGCTGTACCCTGTGGCACCCCCTGTGACAGCGGACAGACTCTAGAAGTAAATGGAGGCTGCAGAACCTGAAAGGATCCGTTTTGCAAAACGTTTTTCATCCACTCCCAAGTGCCACCATCGACCAGGGCCTCCCAGCAGCCTCTGCAGCATAAAGCTGTATGAGACCATGTCGAACACAGCACTTAAGTCAAGAAGGAGCATATCAGTTGTCCTTCCATCATCGGCGGCAATTGTCAATGCTTCTGTTGCTAGGAGAAGGGCTGACTCCGTATCAGTTCCATAAGGATGCAATAGAATTGCATAAATTATATTACATGACACTACGACAATCCAGTGATTTTCTCATCAGTCATAATGCGCTTCACTGCCCAAGATCCATGATCGATCATATGTGAAGACTATCATTTAAGAAAACATGCAACATTAGATAGCACTAAAAGTAGAGATCGATGGTATGCTAGTGTGAAGAGTAATTGCTGTATGTAATTAGACACCATGAGTGATAGCTATTTGGAGATGTAGGCACAATGGTTCTGCATCCACGTTGGACTTCTGGATGGCTGTGAGGGCATTATTGGGATTCTGGTTGGCAGAGGTGTGTACCCTGTCTAAGCAGGCATCACAATCCTAGTCAGGGTAAGTCACATACACACCCTAAATTAACCTGTGCTCACCCTCTGGTAGCTTGGCACTGAGGAGTCAGGATAAACTTAAGAGAAAATGATTAAAGAAAATGTGCAATGCATCAAACAGTTAAATAGTAAAACCAGCACACAAAAAGACTCCACAACAAGTTAGAACAATAGCTGATAATGTAATAAATAAACAAGAACAAACTTACAAAAATCCAGAAGATAGAATTCACAATGTGAATTTTTACAGAATAAAGCGAAAATAGTGCTTAGAAGCAATGAGCGCCTATTTGGTAATCTGGTTGCACTGGACTTGAGCAAAGTCAAAGCCACAATGGAGAGTGGGCCACACACAGGACTCATGCATGGCCTCCTGAACAAAAGTACCCTGATTTTGGTTGGAATAGCAAGATGGGGGTTGCAGCCGAGCAATGCACCGGTGTTGATCCCACAGTTGAGGGAATGCATCAACGTTTCTCCACACAACGGTGGTGAGGTGCCAGTTTGGAAGACAAAGCATCAGTTTCTAGATACGCAGATGAGGGGATGTGTCGATCATCTGTCTGCAGAGGCAGCGATGCAGATTTGTTAGACTGATGCACCCGTTCTGTTCCCGCAACAGCGTCAATGCTTCAACTCTACTTTCCCAGGAGGGGATGCGTTGGTTCTGCTGGAGTAAGCACCTGGATCCACTTCCAATAAGTCAGCCACAGGAGTAGGGTGAAACAATGTGATGTCCCAGAGTCTTAAAATAGGAGACTAATCAGCTAGGCCTTGGAGTCACTCTGAGTTTGATGGTGGAGGTCCAGGCTTTACTCAGGTAGTTAGAGTGGCATGCAGAAGTCTTCAAGATCAGCAGTCCAGCAAAGTGGCAGTCCTTAAGCACAGTAGTTCTGCTTCCTGTAAGAGTGGTGTTACGGCCAGAAGTGTAATGCATTTGTAGGGTCAGAGGTGGGAGTGACTTCAAAGAAAGGTCTCTGTAGTGAACAGAGGTCCTTTCCTCCTGCTCTGACTCTAGACTTACTATAGGGGGTATGCAACCCTTTGTGTGTGGACAGGGCACAGCCTATCCAGATGGAAGTGTGAGGCTGTGCTTAGCTTCTCCATCCCATCCTTCCAGTAAAATGCATGAAGTTACCCCAGGCTTTTTTGTAGGTGGCTGTCTGGAAAGAATAAACAAAATCCATCTGTCCCTGAGCCCAGCCAGTTATCAGAGGCTGGTATCAGACACCAACAGGCTAAAAGCAGGTAAATGCCTAACTTTCTAAAGTGGCATTTTCAGCATAGAAACCACAAATCCAGAAGCAATAGGAGCTTTTGAGATTATCTGGTGATGCTGGACTCAGACAAAGACAAGAGTTCAGGCCAACCACGATAGAGTGCAGGCCAGATAATGAGACCACAAAAGGTCTGCTGAGCCAAAGTACTTTAATCCTGTTTGCAAAGGTAAGATGCGGGGAGCAGCCAAGGGATGCTTCAGTCTCAATCCACAGTCAAGGGGATGCATTGATTTACTCCTCACAATGATGGGGATGCACCGGTTCTGAAGACAGATTGCCGTTTCCGAGACGTGATAGTGCTGAACCCCATGCGCCAGGTTCCTCCACGCAGGTGAGGGGATGGGTCGATTGTCTCTATACAGTGACAGCGATCTTGTGATTTTGATGGTGATGTGCTAGTTCCAAGTGGCATTGCAGTGACTCTGCTCTCACAGCAGAGTATACACCCCTTACCCTGAGGGAAGCACCTGGGTTCACTTCCAATAGGCCAGGCAAAGGAACTGGGTAGTAGACTTTGATGTCCCTGAGTTTTAAAACAGCAGGCTAGTCAGCTAGCCCTTCAAGACACTCTGGATTTAGTGATGGAGGTCAAATCTTCACCCAGGTAGAAAGAGCAGCAGGCCACCGGGCAACACAGCAAGGCAGCAGTTTTCCAGATCAGCAGTCCTGCAAAGTGGCAGTCCTTAAGCACAGCAGTTCCTTTTCCTGGATGAGTGGTTTCAGATCCAGAAGTGTACTATGTCGGTAGGCCCTTTCTTCCTGCCCTGGCTCTGGACTTACAACCAAGAGCCCATCTCCTCCTTCCCATCCTCCCAAGAAGATGTACAAAGTCAAGCCCAGGCTTCGTTTGTGTCTGGCTGTTTGCAGTCCAGCTGTCCCCCAGCCCAGCCAGTGACCAGAAGCAGGCATCAGACACCAAATGGCTAAGAGCAGGAAAATGCCTAACTTTCTAAAAGTGGCATTTGCGGCATAGTAACCACAAATCCAACTTAACAGTTAAAGAGGATTTATCATTACTATTCAATAGGTTCTAAACACTGCAACTGTACCTTCTCTCATTTTCGAATGTGAGCTAATTAAATGTTATAAGGAAACCTCAATGTTAACTTATGAGCAAGGTAGACCTCTCAATAGTGATTAACGAGTTTGTGAGTTTTTCACTTTCAGGACACGTAAAACTTTATATCACATGTCCTACCTTTTAGATAAATAACACCCTTCCCTACAGGCTACCTAGGGCCTTCCTTAGGGGTATTTTAAATGGAATATAAATATACGTTTAAGACTTGGAAATGGGTTTTCCATTCCATTTCAACATGGCACTTTAAACTGCTTACACAGGCTCGATGGTGGCAGGCGAGGGACATGTTTAACCCCTTCAGTGCTAATGACAAGGTCAACTCGTCATGGGTTTTACCTGCCCTGTGCTTATGACGAGTTGACCTTGTCATGAACAATGGGAAAACGGAGGATTCAGCGCCCAGCGGGAAAACCCCCTAGCAGCCAAGGTGTTAAGGGCTACTTAAGTGGGTGGCACAAGCAGTGCTACAGTCCCACCAGCAACATTTCATTTACAGGCCCTGTGCAGGTGTAGTGCACTTAACTAGGCACTTGGAGGTAAATTAAATATGCCAACTGTGGATACATCAATCAGACAATATTTAGGGGAGAGAGTACATGCACATTAGCACTGGATAGCAGTAGTAAAGTATTCAGAGTCCTAAAATCAGTAAAAAGAATATGAGTCAAGCAGCTAAAATGTTTGGGGAAGACGACCCTAAGCTTGCCAGGTGGGGCACAAATTATGACACACAGATCTTGCACTTACTCAGGATATTCCCAATGATATCAATTGCCCTTCCTGACTCTATACAGATGAATGGACTGTGGAGATTTCAATCCACCATGATGCTGGATAGGGAATTAGGAGAAGAGATTAAACATGCAGTTGTAATATACTTTGATACAAATGTCGGATCAGTAAACACCTTTGCAATGCTTGGGAAGTGTTTAAAGTTGTAGTTAGGTGTTAATGTTTATCAAAGGGAAACAGTACACAACAGGTTGTGTACTGTAATCCAAAAAATGGAGAGTGGGCACATAATCCAGAGATGCTTCTAAAAATACTGGACAAAATCTTTAGGTTTTCATAGGTGGCAGACAGAGATGTGATGTTTATGGGGAAATATGTGGAGGCAAGAATTCATAGTGAGGAGGAACATCCCAGATGCACCCAAGCTGGGCTACGAGATCAGAATAGCAGTCAAGGATATTAATCAAACTGAAAAGGATGGAACTCTTCTAAACCACCCAAAAGATACATACATGGAATGCTCTATACACTACTTAGAATTGTACATCAGGGCCGTATTACATAAGGTGCCATGGGGGCCCAATGATGTTTGTGCCGGCTTTGCACGCCACGGGGCACTTTGGTATTATCGAAGTGGATGCAAACGCATTTGCATCTCCTTGTATAATACCGATAGTGCTGGAGCACTTAAAGCACCAGCGCTATCAACAGAGGGCGTACCCTCATTTCCATATGGGAGTGCCCTATGAGTCAAATGAGGTTATTCCTTTGACTCCGCACCCGTGCCATATTAGAGACACGGGCCCAGAGTCGTAGAAGCCCTCAGAAGGCGTACTGACAGTGTGCCAAAAGGTGGCGAACTATCAGTGTCAGTCCTCTCTAGAGGATAAAGGTGGTCCCATGGACCCCCCAGACGTCCCCTTGCAGTTGGTCCAGTAACTGATTGCACCTGTCTGCAAAGGGATCTTCATCTCCTCTGAAAGTGCAGGCAGGTGCTGCCTGCACTGTGAAAACACAGAGCAGCTGATCCATGTGTTTACATGAATGAGCTAACACCAGGGCAGCACTAGTTTGCAGCTGCTCCTAGGGCAGCGCATTCACAATAATAGGGGGCATTGGCATTGTTTGCACCAGCACACCTTTCTGAAGGTACGCTTGGCGCACACAATGCCAATACATAATATGGCCCCAGAACTACTACTGTTGGTCCATATGAAATAAATATGTACATTTTGAGCTGGGGCTACACTGGTCTGTGTAGATACAATGCTAAGAATAGTAGTATGTGCGCCCACAACCATGAAAGAGAACAAAACTGCTTCACAACATTTGAAGAATGAGAAAGCCCCCAGTAGTAATTTTACAAAGAGACCATTGTTAGATCTGTCAGCCCTAAGGTGGTCTTTCCACATAACTTTTGCCTTCAACCCAGCTATTTTTCTGAATTTGTATTTTGGGCCTTAGGACTATGTACACTTTAGTACTGCTAACCAGTGCTAAAGTGCTTGTGCTCACTCACTGAAACTTGGCATATTTGGCTTACACCCATTTGAGAAACGTAATTTCCCTCGTCAAGTGTTGCTTCCTGTACCCACGGTCTGTAAATTAAAGGCTACTAGTGGGCATGAAGCACTGGTTTTAAGACACCCACTTAAGTAGCCTTAAAACATGTCACAGGCAGTCTGTGTGGCCAGTTTTGAACTGCCATCTGACCTCACAATATAAACCTTTTACTACTCCTATACCTCCATTTTTAATACATATAATTCACCGTCAAGGTCGGCCGTACAGAGCCCATGGGGCAAGGAGCAGAGTATTTAAAAAGTTGGACATGCACTTTCAGCTTTATATGCCCTGGTTGAAAAAAACTCCTCAATTTGTTTTTCTCTAGTGTGAGGCCTACCTTTCTCATGGGATTGCATTGAGTTGCCTTATTACATTGAATAAGTGATAGGTTTTGATTTGTGTGCAAGTAGGAAATTCATGTTTGACATCAAAACTTGCAATTTAAACCCCTCTGTAATGGAAAATTCAGTCAGATTTAAAGTCAGAATTCTGAAAATGACACTTTTAGAAAGTTGACATTTTCTTGTCCTAACTATTCAATGCGTGCAGCCAGTTCCTGGGTCACATGACTAGTTGGTGATGGCAGTTGCCCTTTGTGTATTCCTTGCAGACAGTCATACAATAGAGGAACTAGGTGTGCCTGGATGGGATTGTTAAAAGTTAGGCTGCAAACGTCAACATTATCGGCGCCATCTTGCTCTTCTTGAACCCATTCGTGCACGTAAGCGGCAGCCATTTTGAGCACCATGGCCTCCCTGCCCCTCGCTGATAGCCAGCGCGTCTCTCTCTCTCTCTCTCAACCCCGCACGCTGACGACCCCCCCCCCCGCTCTCACATGCCTTGGGTCGTAAACCCCTCTTCGGCGCAGCTCTGCCCCGGAATCCCATCCTGTTCCCAGCGCGACACCTCCCTTCATTCCTTTCATGGCCCCAGGCCCTTCGATACAAACCCCCTTTTCCTGTGTGTCCGTTTGTCTTCCTCGTTCCCAGGCCGCCACCTGGCCCTGCGGATACTGTTTATTGCCCCCCCCCGTACAGTAGGAAGCTTCCCCCATTAAAGGACCCTCGAATTGATCAAAGCCCCTCCCTATGAGATCCGATCAACCCCGCACATCCCGTGAATCGGCGGAATGTCCAGCTGCGCGATAATCATCACCTGTTGTGACAGGGGTGGGGGCTTCAACTGTAAATGTGTGTGGGAACGGGCCTGAAGGAGAGATTCCGAGGATGTCCTTTCATACTTCAAAGCATTGCAAGAATGTGTTACCTGCAATAAAGATCATAAACCTGTGTATAAGAGGCCAGGCCTCAGAGATGCGGTTAGAGCACCTCGTGACGATACTTGCTGTCCGAACTGATGTGTTCTCCTCCGGAGAGAATAAACCCTTGTTTCCTGCCTTCCAGTCTCCAGCGCCTGCCTCTTCATTGATTAATGTTTTGTGGGTTCAAGAGGCGACACCGCCGGGCAATACTTAAGGATCTTTGTTTATTGGTTGTCCCTGACCTTTTTTTACAATTGGCGTCCCATACGTGGGGCCCATCAGTGACTCGTGGATCCAGTGGGAGAGGTCCTGACGACAGAGTGAACGACTGCAACGATCGGGAAGTGCACCTGTCCGATAGACCCTCGTCTGACAGCCGATCATCCGAACTTCACTGGTTCCGAACAGACCTCTCTCGAGTGATCTACGGTCCTGACTGGGAACCATCAGGAGTGCCGCGAGGATTACGAAGAAAAGAGGACGATCGGGCGCTGGATTCGGAAGACAAGAAACTGTCCATGCGGTCCGGGTAAGGTCGTGTAAACACGACGAATTGCGAAATGATTGTTTGATTGTTTGGAAAATACTAGTATTACTCTTTGTCGATTTGTTTGGAGATTCGCTGTCTGCAAACGGAGAAACAACAGGCTCTCTCTTTGCAAGCAGTGAAGGATAGGTAACGCAGCCGTCGTGCCTATCTTTCTCCCCCACTGATTAATTATTTGAACCTGGACTACTGTTCACGGATTGTTTTCTGGAGATTCTCTGTCTGCAAACAGGAAGGCACCCCCCCCCCCTTTACAGATAGTGAAAGGGTAGGTAACGCAGACCTTTGCGGGCCTACTTATTCTCCCCACTGAATTGTTTGATTGACCGAACATTGACTATTCGATATTGGTTCATGAGGTATTCACTGCCTGCAAACAACGTAGAATAGAAATATTCTGTCTAGTCTTTGCACGCAGTGATAAGATAGGCAGTGCTGACTTTTGTCCCCGTTGTGATCCGTCATGCCTGTCTTCTCCCCACTGATTGGTAGCCTGTTTAGCCCGGACCGCTTATTAAAGATGAACCATCCGGCTCCACTGGAAGGCACCCCTAATAAGGACATGTTCATGAAGCATGGATTGATCGCTAGAGCCTATAACAAGCTGTGGCATAAATACACGAAAAAGGATCGAGAAAGTCAGTGGCCACTGATAGGATCCTTCGATGATGACAAAATAAACGCGCTAGAAACAGCCCTTGGTAAAAACAAGACAACGCCCACTATGCTTGATAGTTTCGGCATATGGCGCAAAGAAACTGAACAACGTAAAAAGAAAACTGAGAGTAGGTTGGGAAAAGAGCTGCGAAAAGCAGCCCACCTAGCTGCTCAGAAACTAGAAGAAGAGATAAAGGAAAGAGAGAAAGCCAAACAGAAACTAGAAATGGAAACATCAAGCCAGTGTCCGGTTAGAACGTCCTCCACGCTCTACCCTGATTTACCCTCGAAACAACGAGCCAACGATGATCTGCTGTTAGGTCCTCCGATCATCTACATGCCCCCTCCATATGCCCCTTCCCAACCCTTACAGAAAAGGGGGTGGTGATGAACAGAGTGTCTGAATTAAGCAGACCACTCTTACCCAGTCCAAAGATCAGGGCTTGATCCATCACCGTTATTTATCTCACTGCCCCATCCCAGCTCAGAACCTGGCTATATGCAAATTAGTCTGTCCCTGGCCCAGTGCATCATGGGAACAGGGCAGACCAAACTACCAAGCCAATTCTTCACCAGAAAGGAGACAAGCTACCGGGGACCGGTTTCTGGCATTTCAGCCTCTTCGGCCCGGCTTGCTTGAATCCTGATGGAGCAGTGAGAAAGGGACTCATGTCTGAGTATACCCTGCCACACCTATAGTGGCCAAAAACGATACAGAAAAGGGGGTGGTGATGAACAGAGTGTCTGAATTAAGCAGACCACTCTTACCCAGTCCAAAGATCAGGGCTTGATCCATCACCGTTATTTATCTCACTGCCCCATCCCAGCTCAGAACCTGGCTATATGCAAATTAGTCTGTCCCTGGCCCAGTGCATCATGGGAACAGGGCAGACCAAACTACCAAGCCAATTCTTCACCAGAAAGGAGACAAGCTACCGGGGACCGGTTTCTGGCATTTCAGCCTCTTCGGCCCGGCTTGCTAGAATCCTGATGGAGCAGTGAGAAAGGGACTCATGTCTGAGTATACCCTGCCACACCTATAGTGGCCAAAAACGATACAGAAAAGGGGGTGGTGATGAACAGAGTGTCTGAATTAAGCAGACCACTCTTACCCAGTCCAAAGATCAGGGCTTGATCCATCACCGTTATTTATCTCACTGCCCCATCCCAGCTCAGAACCTGGCTATATGCAAATTAGTCTGTCCCTGGCCCAGTGCATCATGGGAACAGGGCAGACCAAACTACCAAGCCAATTCTTCACCAGAAAGGAGACAAGCTACCGGGGACCGGTTTCTGGCATTTCAGCCTCTTCGGCCCGGCTTGCTTGAATTCTGATGGAGCAGTGAGAAAGGGACTCATGTCTGAGTATACCCTGCCACACCTATAGTGGCCAAAAGCGATACAGAAAAGGGGGTGGTGATGAACAGAGTGTCTGAATTAAGCAGACCACTCTTACCCAGTCCAAAGATCAGGGCTTGATCCATCACCGTTATTTATCTCACTGCCCCATCCCAGCTCAAAGGATCGAGAAAGTCAGTGGCCACTGATAGGATCCTTCGATGATGACAAAATAAACGCGCTAGAAACAGCCCTTGGTAAAAACAAGACAACGCCCACTATGCTTGATAGTTTCGGCATGTGGCGCAAAGAAACTGAACAACGTAAAAAGAAAACTGAGAGTAGGTTGGGAAAAGAGCTGCGAAAAGCAGCCCACCTAGCTGCTCAGAAACTAGAAGAAGAGATAAAGGAAAGAGAGAAAGCCAAACAGAAACTAGAAATGGAAACATCAAGCCAGTGTCCGGTTAGAACGTCCTCCACGCTCTACCCTGATTTACCCTCGAAACAACGAGCCAACGATGATCTGCTGTTAGGTCCTCCGATCATCTACATGCCCCCTCCATATGCCCCTTCCCAACCCTTAGCACAGCACCCACCACCCCCAGGTACAAACGAGGGTAGCGCCACAGCTTCGGCCCCCATGGCCTCTGTGCCGGCAGACCTCCTTGTATTAAATACTACGCAAACGACAACGTTAGGCGATCCTGAGACCCGAAGGGTTGGTTCTGCAAGAACAAGCAGACTAAGCAAAGATGAGCGAGCAGGGATCGACAAGATAGCAAGGACACTGGTAGAAAGGAAGGAAGATGAAGAGTACATCACGGATATGTTTAACTCGTATACAGGGAGTCACAGGCGACATTTTACCGTACGACTGTGTTACCATGTCTTGAACGCATACGAGGATCGATATCGAGACAAAGGTCCCGAGAGCCTAACGACTCTGTACCGGAAGGTCGATATCGGGGATGAGGGTGAGTGTGATGTGACGGACCTCCTTACGCGTACGCTTGAGGTTTTCCGCCACCTCACGGAACGAGAATCAGGAGCTAAACCCACGACATCCGTAGCGGCCGAACCACAAACTGAGCAATCTAACACCATGATGCCGATACGAGAGGCTGCCCCTTACTGGGTTCCTCCACAAGGTGAAGGGACTAACGATGATGCAAACCACAAAGATGCAAAAGGAAGGGTGGTGTACAACTGGGTCTACCAGCCATGGGACCGGCAAGAGATTCTGACATTCCGGAAATCTCTGCCTGACCTACGTAAAAACCCCACTGCCTTCTATACTGAATTGGGTACAGCCCTAGGTTCAACGATTATGACCCTGGCTGACATCGACTTGTTTTTCGGGTTATGTCTACCAGCTGATGTGTGGAAGCAAATCCGGAAAGTCGACCACCTTGAGCTGTTTGGATATACCTGGTCACAACTCGATGGCATTGATAAACAACGAGGACCTGGACAAAAGCCTTTGAAACCCATTCTAGACCTTCCAGATAAAATCGTACAGAAATTAAAAACCCTGATTCCAGAAAAGAAAGTGGACTGGTCGATAGTAACGGCCTGTCGCCAGAAACCCCAGGAGGATGTATCGGACTACTTCTCCCGGTTTGAAACGGTGTTCTCCGATTACAGCGACCAGGACATGACCACTGCAACCGGACACCATCTGTTTGTCCAGAATTATGTTAAGGGTCTGTCACCAGAGGTCTCCCAGAAACTGCAGGCTAGCGAGAGTAGTTGGGCAGCCTCCAAACCTACGGCTATCCTCCAGATGGCCCAATATTATGAACATCAGAAAAATGAAAACGATAGAGCAACAGAGAAAAAGAAGAAGGACTTGAAAGAGAGGGTGATGATTGCCCAACTGCAAGGGGTGACTATAGGACGAGACCAATACCGGGGAAACTATCAGACGAACGTCCCTAAGACTGCACTTCCCAAGGACCGCACTTTGACTCCCCACGTTGGACGTACAGACATTAGAGAGGACCAATGTGCTTTCTGTAAAGGAACTGGCCATTGGAAATCCCAATGCCCAGTTCTTCTGGAAATAATCAGAAGAAAAGACCCCAAGGACATAGCAAGTGGACCGAGAAATAAGGGACAACAGCGAGGGCCCCCAAATGACGCGACTAACGACAGATCAGGCAGACCAAATACATTTGATCGACTCAGACAGAACCAATGCCAGCAATCTGACTACGATGACGCCCACAACTTTGCATAGGACCACCAAGGGCAAGGGAGGGATCCAGTCGAGCTCTATGTTGACCAGCAAGGCCCTTACGTCACTGCTAAGGTCTTGAGTACAAAGTCTCCATTTCTGGTAGACACTGGCGCAACACGTAGTGCGTTATCTAAACGACTGATTCCAAGGGCACCCTTGTCTGGCTCACTTATAACATCGACAGGTTTCGATGGAACGCCCTCCACTAACCCTTTGTCCGCCCCGATCCTCTTCGACTTAGAAAACAACACCACTGACACCACGTTTTTGCTTTCCTCCAATAGCCCTGACGCCATTATGGGACTTGACTTATTGAAACACTTCCGAGCGACAATCAGATGTTCTCAAGACGGAGTCCGAGTTTTCCTTTACGACAACCCCGTTCTGCTTAGACATTGCCCTCCCCGACGCATGTTTTCCATCACCGACGCTGACACATCTCTGCTTGACGCTCTGCCTCCGTATCTGTGGGCCAAGATGGATTCGGACGTAGGGCGCATGTTGATTGACCCAGTGCACATTACTGTCCGACCAGACGCAACACTCCCAAAACTTCCACAATATCGGATATCGCCCGAGGGCGAGAAGGCATTGGTAAAGATTATTCAGTCGCTGATAGACGCAGGAGTGGTAGAGGAAGTGGTTAGCAACGTTTGCAACAGCCCTATCTTGCCCATCATCAAGAAACAGGAAGAGGGAGATGAGAAAGCATACCGTTTTATCATTGACCTTCGAGAGATCAACAAAGTGGTGGTACCCCAGTACCCCGTGGTCTCAGACATCACCACCATCCTGACTTTGATTCCTTCTACTGCCACCACCTTCACTGTCATTGACCTCAAAAACGCATTCTTTTCCATCCCCATCCACCCAGACAGCCGATATCTCTTCGGCTTCACCCTAAAAGCCCGCTCATATAGGTTCTGCCGAGCACCCCAGGGCTACACAGAAAGCCCTAGCATCTACAGCCAGGCCCTCAAGAGACAACTGGATCAAGTCCAGTTACCCGATGGAGTGGTGTTAGTGCAATATGTCGATGACATCCTTTTGGCAGCCGACACCACTCCATTAGCAGTTACAGCCACCATTCAACTCCTGCCCTTCCTTTGCGGAAAATGGCCACAAGGTCTCCAAGAAGAAGTTGCAATTCTGCCAACCCCAGGTCACTTACCTAGGCCACCTTTTGTCCAAAGAAGGAAGGAAACTCACTCCCGACCGGATCCAAACCATTCTCGAAACTCCTGTCCCTAAGACCCAGAAACAGGTTCGCTCCCTACTAGGCCTCACCTCCTTCTGCCGACAGTGGTTGCCAAACTTTAGCCTCGTTGTGAAACCGCTGCTTTCTCTGCTAGCTAAAGACGTCCCCTTCCCACTCCCTTGGACCCCTGAGTGTCAAACCTCCTTCACGGAACTACGAAATGCCCTTTGTTCGGCCCCTGTCCTAGGTACCCCCGATTACACAAAGCCCTTCTCCCTTTACACTCACGAAAGGGAGGGGTGCGCTTTATCTGTCCTGACCCAGTCCATTGGCCCAAAGCAACGACCGTGCGCTTACTTCTCTGCCACTCTTGACCCTGTAGCCAGAGCCTTGCCTGCCTGCCTTCGAGCTGTAGCTGCTGCTGCAATCTCTATCCGACAGAGTGAGGGGATCGTGCTCTCGAATTCCCTCACGGTACTGGTACCCCATGCAGTTGACACCCTCCTGAACCAAACCAAGACGCAACACCTGACGAGTGCACGACTGACTGGATATGAACTGACTTTGCTTGCACCCCATATCACCCTGAAAAGATGCACCACACTGAACCCGGCAACTCTGTTACCCTTACCAGAGAACGATACCAATGTGCACCCTGTACATGACTGCGTGACTCTTACGGACGAACAGACTAGAAGTAGGGTTGACCTCAGAGACACGGCTTTTCCTGACCCTGACGGAGAGCTGTGGGTGGACGGTTCATGCATCAAACTCCCCGATGGCACCACTTCCGCTGCCTATGCAGTCACCACGGCTCGAACTGTAGTCGAGACAGCCCGCATCACGCAACGATCTGCCCAGGCAGCGGAACTGATTGCCCTGACACGAGCCTGCATTCTGGCAGCAGGAACCACAGCGAACATTTACACCGACAGCCAGTATGCCTTCGGGGTGGTTCACCATTTTGGGCTCCTTTGGAGGGAAAGGGGATTCCTGACCTCACACGGCACCCCCATTTTGCACGGGGATCTAGTCTCCGCCTTGATCGAAGCTGTCCTTCTCCCCACAAAGGTTGCAGTCGTCAAATGCCAGGCACACAAAAAGGTGACAGACATTATTGGGCAGGGAAATGCACTAGCCGACATCACTGCCCGAACGACAGCTGAAAATAGGACGATAACACATATGTACGTGACCAGGTCACAAGCAGAAAAATGGACTGACGCTAGGGACACTATTAGAGACATTCAAATGGCTAGCACACAGCACGAACTGACTGAATGGACACGGGTGGGATTAAAAGATGACGAAGGCTGCTGGCGGACAAGAGACACAAACAAATGGTTGCTACCTGACTCGTACCTGATTCCCATACTGACTATGGCACACTCCCCTGCCCACATAGGATCAGCCCCCATGATTGAACTTGTCTCCAGAGTTTGGCACAATGATAAAATCACAGACTCCGCCAAACGTCTGGTCCAACAATGCTTGATATGCCTGCAACACAACCCCGGGAAAGGAACTGTAGTACCCCGGGGAGGATTTGGGGTCCCAAATCACCCGTTCGAAGTCCTGCAGATGGACTACATCCAGCTAGACAATGCCAAGGCCTGAAATATGTACTTGTTGTGGTATGCGCATTTAGCAAATGGGTGGCGGCATACTCAACCCGTGACAACACTGCTATGGTCACTGCAAAAGTACTGTTAAAGGAGTTTTTCCCCCGTTACGGCCTTTGTCGTATTTTATGGAGCGATAATGGCCCCCACTTCATAGCCGAAGTCATCCAGCTCATCTTAAAGGGGTTGGGCATCAAGCAGAAGTTCCACGCAGTCTTCCACCCCCAGTCTGCTGGACTTGTTGAGCGACACAATGCCACACTAAAGCTGAAACTGGCCAAGATAGTGGCTACCACGGGTCTGAAATGGCCAGACGCCCTCCCACTGGCATTGCTATCGATGCGTTCCACCCCCACCAAACATCACTTAACACCTTATGAAGTCGTTTTCGGCCGACCCATGAGTGTCTGGTCTGCACCGAAACCAACTTCCATTCATGACGTCCCGGACGTCCTAATGTCTGATTATCTGTATAAATTGACTGAAACTCTGTCTGTCATTCATCAGCAGGTGCAGCAGGCCATCCCCGATGCTTCCAGGGGTCCGGGTCATGCCATCCAACCTGGAGATTTCGTGCTGATCCGAAACTTTCAGCGGTCGAAGAGTTTGGAACCCCGGTGGACGGGCCCCTGGCAAGTGTTAATCACCACCCGGACGGCTCTTCGTGTGGAGGGGTAACGGCACTGGCTGCACGCACACCACTGTAAGAAGGTCTCCTCGACCCTGGCCACGACAGAAAACATCGACAACCAAGAAGAGCTCCTGAACAAGGACCGACCGTCACTAACCTGCTATCCTGATACCGAAGCGCTTGAACTTTCAAAATTCTCTGATCCCACTGTGCCATCCAGAGAAGGGTATTTCCTGCGTCGAAAGGAGGGAGCTTCGGCTAAGTAGACCACGGACTAAGTTAAAATCTCAGAACGGTGACCTAAACACCACCAAGGGTCACCCGGAGAGAAGCTAAACGAAGTCTGTGGCTCTGCCCGCTACCGAGCACCTTGAAGATGATGGAAGCGCCAGATAAGAAGATGATGGAAGCGCCAAATAAGAAGATGATGGAAGCAGCAGGAAATACCCACTACAGAAACCCAAGGACAGACAGACTCCACAGCTCAAAGACAATTGCACTCTTCATCACAATCCTTTTCTGCTTTCTCCTCATGACCACACTCTGGATTATGGAAGAAAATGCACCTGCTCACGAAACATTCCTGACCACTGCTCAGCCTACCACCATGAAGGAACATTATCTGATCTCGCTCTCTCCTCAACTAAGAGAGAGACGAAAGGAGTTTTGGAATAACTCTTTCGTACAGCTACTTCACCAGCACAATCTCGCCACCAATGCCACCAACTGTTGGATCTGTGGGTTGCTACCCCACGCCACTGGACACTCGATACCATTCATCCCTTCACCCTTCTCAGTTCATGGCTCCTGCCTTGCTTGGCTGATCCTCCTGCAAGAAAGCTATAAGGACAATGCCACCTCCAGCAAAACCGTAACGCATTTCTTCCACGGGGTCTGGCGAAACAAAACAAAGACACACTTCTGCCCGCAGACCTCCAACGACTCAATCCACATGGACATCCCTGCTAAAGAGCGAATTGAAATGCAGGTGTTCAACAATCCAACCAGACCCACCTTCTCCTACCTGCGGAAACGAACGGCTGCCACCCTGACTGTAGCCCTGTCAGTCATCAACGTCACAGGCCACATGTGCATAGAAGGACTTGGGACACAGCTGGTGGGCCGCAGTGCTTGCCGTTTTACCAGAACTCTGGACTCCACGGATCCACCTTCCTTTGTGTCGTCCCCAAACATGTATTTCGTCTGTGGCACAAAGGCCTACACCTGGCTCCCCAAAGGCTGGGGGGGCACTTGTTTCATCTCCTTCATCCTTCCTCCGACTTATGTGGCCCCAGCGAATCATCATAGACAAAAACGAGCCAAGGACATTGAACAAGCCGACTCAACAGGAGCGCAGTTCCTGGATGCTATGAAGGGACTTGTTCCCCTCTGGGGCCCGATGGCAAACAGCCGTGCCATCCGACATCTGACTCAGGCAGTTGAGACAACAATGAACATCACAGCTGGTATCTTTGCTAACAACACCGCCGAACTTCAAGCGGTCCGCTTGGTGGCCCTCCAGAACCGCCTTGTCCTAGATGTGGTTCTTGCGGACCGTGGTGGAGCATGCCGCATTATTGGGTCCAGCTGCTGTACATACATACCGGACAACTCACCCTCAGTGTACAAAGCCATCGAACACCTTCACAGACTCTCTTCAGAAGTCCACCAGGATAAGGAAGAATGGTCGCTTGGTGGTTGGTTCTGGAACACCGTTAAGAACTGGGGCTGGAGACTGTTCACCATTATCCTGATTCCTGTAGTTGTGATATGCGGTCTATGCTTAGGAATTCAATGTCTGCCACCTCTGTGTTCATTATGTACAAATTGTATTTGCCCTAAGACTATGGACTTTGGGAACGAACGCATGGGAGCATTATATGATGCCGAGGTTAGGAATTTGATGAAGATTGACATTAATTAGGCAAGTTGGCTAGATATGTTGAAGAGGGAGGACTGTTAAAAGTTAGGCTGCAAACGTCAACATTATCGGCGCCATCTTGCTCTTCTTGAACCCATTCGTGCACGTAAGCGGCAGCCATTTTGAGCACCATGGCCTCCCTGCCCCTCGCTGATAGCCAGCGCGTCTCTCTCTCTCTCTCTCTCAACCCCGCACGCTGACGACCCCCCCCCCCCGCTCTCACATGCCTTGGGTCGTAAACCCCTCTTCGGCGCAGCTCTGCCCCGGAATCCCATCCTGTTCCCAGCGCGACACCTCCCTTCATTCCTTTCATGGCCCCAGGCCCTTCGATACAAACCCCCTTTTCCTGTGTGTCCGTTTGTCTTCCTCGTTCCCAGGCCGCCACCTGGCCCTGCGGATACTGTTTATTGCCCCCCCCCCCGTACAGTAGGAAGCTTCCCCCATTAAAGGACCCTCGAATTGATCAAAGCCCCTCCCTATGAGATCCGATCAACCCCACACATCCCGTGAATCGGCGGAATGTCCAGCTGCGCGATAATCATCACCTGTTGTGACCGGGGTGGGGGCTTCAACTGTAAATGTGTGTGGGAACGGGCCTGAAGGAGAGATTCCGAGGATGTCCTTTCATACTTCAAAGCATTGCAAGAATGTGTTACCTGCAATAAAGATCATAAACCTGTGTATAAGAGGCCAGGCCTCAAAGATGCGGTTAGAGCACCTCGTGACGATACTTGCTGTCCGAACTGATGTGTTCTCCTCCGGAGAGAATAAACCCTTGTTTCCTGCCTTCCAGTCTCCAGCGCCTGCCTCTTCATTGATTAATGTTTTGTGGGTTCAAGAGGCGACACCGCCGGGCAATACTTAAGGATCTTTGTTTATTGGTTGTCCCTGACCTTTTTTTACAGGATATCCCAGGCAGAATAGGGGGGACGCGTGAAGCAGTCCACAGCCCCACTAACATATCACTATGCTTGGCCCTGCTCACATACACAAATAACTTTACACTAGTCTTTTGTGTCTGTAGCCAGTCTGGAGCCAGAAGTGGGAGGCAGAACATTCCACACTCTTCTGTAAGAGGAAGCCTCCAGAGTTTTCTCAACCTTCAAACAATTCACCAGGTATAAGAACAGGACCTTGAGAGTGTGAAGTATCCTCAACGCTAGCCCACATCGCAGCCTATGCTGCTCATTGGAACTGCTGCTGCACAATGCATTTTCAATGGAGACCTCACATTGCTTCCTGGGATGCCCAGTGTGTCATGCAAGGCTCCACATCCAGGATTTAAGGTACATTTTTCAGCAGGCCTACCTTGGTCCCCTTGGCTGGCCCATACTCCACTGTGCAGAAAAGGGGGTGGTGATGAACAGAGTGTCTGAATTAAGCAGACCACTCTTACCCAGTCCAAAGATCAGGGCTTGATCCATCACCGTTATTTATCTCACTGCCCCATCCCAGCTCAGAACCTGGCTATATGCAAATTAGTCTGTCCCTGGCCCAGTGCATCATGGGAACAGGGCAGACCAAACTACCAAGCCAATTCTTCACCAGAAAGGAGACAAGCTACCGGGGACCGGTTTCTGGCATTTCAGCCTCTTCGGCCCGGCTTGCTTGAATCCTGATGGAGCAGTGAGAAAGGGACTCATGTCTGAGTATACCCTGCCACACCTATAGTGGCCAAAAACGATACAGAAAAGGGGGTGGTGATGAACAGAGTGTCTGAATTAAGCAGACCACTCTTACCCAGTCCAAAGATCAGGGCTTGATCCATCACTGTTATTTATCTCACTGCCCCATCCCAGCTCAGAACCTGGCTATATGCAAATTAGTCTGTCCCTGGCCCAGTGCATCATGGGAACAGGGCAGACCAAACTACCAAGCCAATTCTTCACCAGAAAGGAGACAAGCTACCGGGGACCGGTTTCTGGCATTTCAGCCTCTTCGGCCCGGCTTGCTTGAATCCTGATGGAGCAGTGAGAAAGGGACTCATGTCTGAGTATACCCTGCCACACCTATAGTGGCCAAAAACGATACAGAAAAGGGGGTGGTGATGAACAGAGTGTCTGAATTAAGCAGACCACTCTTACCCAGTCCAAAGATCAGGGCTTGATCCATCACCGTTATTTATCTCACTGCCCCATCCCAGCTCAGAACCTGGCTATATGCAAATTAGTCTGTCCCTGGCCCAGTGCATCATGGGAACAGGGCAGACCAAACTACCAAGCCAATTCTTCACCAGAAAGGAGACAAGCTACCGGGGACCGGTTTCTGGCATTTCAGCCTCTTCGGCCCGGCTTGCTTGAATCCTGATGGAGCAGTGAGAAAGGGACTCATGTCTGAGTATACCCTGCCACACCTATAGTGGCCAAAAACGATACAGAAAAGGGGGTGGTGATGAACAGAGTGTCTGAATTAAGCAGACCACTCTTACCCAGTCCAAAGATCAGGGCTTGATCCATCACCGTTATTTATCTCACTGCCCCATCCCAGCTCAGAACCTGGCTATATGCAAATTAGTCTGTCCCTGGCCCAGTGCATCATGGGAACAGGGCAGACCAAACTACCAAGCCAATTCTTCACCAGAAAGGAGACAAGCTACCGGGGACCGGTTTCTGGCATTTCAGCCTCTTCGGCCCGGCTTGCTTGAATCCTGATGGAGCAGTGAGAAAGGGACTCATGTCTGAGTATACCCTGCCACACCTATAGTGGCCAAAAACGATACAGAAAAGGGGGTGGTGATGAACAGAGTGTCTGAATTAAGCAGACCACTCTTACCCAGTCCAAAGATCAGGGCTTGATCCATCACCGTTATTTATCTCACTGCCCCATCCCAGCTCAGAACCTGGATATATGCAAATTAGTCTGTCCCTGGCCCAGTGCATCATGGGAACAGGGCAGACCAAACTACCAAGCCAATTCTTCACCAGAAAGGAGACAAGCTACCGGGGACCGGTTTCTGGCATTTCAGCCTCTTCGGCCCGGCTTGCTTGAATCCTGATGGAGCAGTGAGAAAGGGACTCATGTCTGAGTATACCCTGCCACACCTATAGTGGCCAAAAACGATACAGAAAAGGGGGTGGTGATGAACAGAGTGTCTGAATTAAGCAGACCACTCTTACCCAGTCCAAAGATCAGGGCTTGATCCATCACCGTTATTTATCTCACTGCCCCATCCCAGTTAAGAACCTGGCTATATGCAAATTAGTCTGTCCCTGGCCCAGTGCATCATGGGAACAGGGCAGACCAAACTACCAAGCCAATTCTTCACCAGAAAGGAGACAAGCTACCGGGGACCGGTTTCTGGCATTTCAGCCTCTTCGGCCCGGCTTGCTTGAATCCTGATGGAGCAGTGAGAAAGGGACTCATGTCTGAGTATACCCTGCCACACCTATAGTGGCCAAAAACGATACAGAAAAGGGGGTGGTGATGAACAGAGTGTCTGAATTAAGCAGACCACTCTTACCCAGTCCAAAGATCAGGGCTTGATCCATCACCGTTATTTATCTCACTGCCCCATCCCAGCTCAGAACCTGGCTATATGCAAATTAGTCTGTCCCTGGCCCAGTGCATCATGGGAACAGGGCAGACCAAACTACCAAGCCAATTCTTCACCAGAAAGGAGACAAGCTACCGGGGACCGGTTTCTGGCATTTCAGCCTCTTCGGCCCGGCTTGCTTGAATCCTGATGGAGCAGTGAGAAAGGGACTCATGTCTGAGTATACCCTGCCACACCTATAGTGGCCAAAAACGATACAGAAAAGGGGGTGGTGATGAACAGAGTGTCTGAATTAAGCAGACCACTCTTACCCAGTCCAAAGATCAGGGCTTGATCCATCACCGTTATTTATCTCACTGCCCCATCCCAGCTCAGAACCTGGCTATATGCAAATTAGTCTGTCCCTGGCCCAGTGCATCATGGGAACAGGGCAGACCAAACTACCAAGCCAATTCTTCACCAGAAAGGAGACAAGCTACCGGGGACCGGTTTCTGGCATTTCAGCCTCTTCGGCTATTTTATTGGGTAAGAGTGGTCTGCTTAATTCAGGCACTCTGTTCATCACCACCCCCTTTTCTGAATCATTTTGTCCACCATAAGCGTGGAAGGGTATACTCAGATGTGAGTCCCTTGCTCATTGCACCATCAGGATTCAAGCAAGCCGGGCCGACGACGCCTGAAATGGCAGAAACCGGTCCCCGGAAGCTTGTTTCCTTCCCAGTACAAGAATTGGCTTGGTAGTTTGGTTTGCCCTGTTCCCATCATGCACTGGGACAGGAACAGACTAATTTGCATATAGCCAAGTTCTGAGCTGGGATGGTGCAGTGAGCTAAAAAACGGTGATGGATCAAGCCCTGATCTTTGGATTGGGTAAGAGTGGTCTGCTTAATTCAGGCACTCTGTTCATCACCACCCCCTTTTCTGAATCATTTTGTCCACCATAAGCGTGGAAGGGTATACTCAGATGTGAGTCCCTTGCTCATTGCACCATCAGGATTCAAGCAAGCCGGGCAGACGACGCCTGAAATGGCAGAAACCGGTCCCCGGAAGCTTGTTTCCTTCCCAGTACAAGAATTGGCTTGGTAGTTTGGTTTGCCCTGTTCCCATCATGCACTGGGACAGGAACAGACTAATTTGCATATAGCCAAGTTCTGAGCTGGGATGGTGCAGTGAGCTAAAAAACGGTGATGGATCAAGCCCTGATCTTTGGATTGGGTAAGAGTGGTCTGCTTAATTCAGGCACTCTGTTCATCACCACCCCCTTTTCTGAATCATACTCCACTGTGAGCAGCCTCAACCTGTGACCTTGTCCCTGTCCAGAATGTCCAGATAATCACAGTTGGCGCTTTATGCTTTTACACACTATTTTTTTAATCGTTAAAACTGTACATCTCTAGTTCTACTAATTGGATTTTTTATCATTTTGGTATCATATAATTTAATAAATTCAACTCTACTTTTCCAACAGGGTGTGGGATTTTTCATGTTTTGTATTTTTACTTTATTGGTGTTTGTGTGCTACACAAATACTTTACCTATTGCCTTTAGGTTAAGCCTGGCTGCTTTTGTGCCTCGATGTGGGGGTTTGCTTGTATTTCACCCTTCCAGGGATTCAGGTTGTTGCTTGAGCAGGGTTTCACCCCACTCAAACATCAACACAATTTCCTACATGTATGGATAATATTTACCCCCTTCATGTAGCACATATATAAAGAAGCATTAATAAATGGAGAGCTGCCTTGTTTGTGTTCCATCACCACTCAAGAGCGCACCCAACTCTGCAGGAGTGAACTAGGTCCCATTCACTACCCGTGTCTTAACCACTACCGCTCATGTATATGTATAAGAGCAGCAGGGAGAGAAGGCACCGATAGAAGGTGGGAGAAAACTAACAAGAGATGGGAAGAAACAGGATGTGGACCCTCAGTGAAATGCTCTACTTCTCCACTGACTGATGTATCACTGATTAGGGACAGCAGCTCTGAGAAGCTGTGGACAAGAGAGTAAGAGAGAAATCAGGTACTGAGGAGAACAACAGTCAAACTCCATTAAGCAGCGGTTATGGCAGTGTTATTTTACTTCTTACCAGGTCTTGAAAACACCCCTTCCAAAAATGGGGTTCCCTAATTTCAGAACATAGAGTATCTTTCACAGGTCCAAAGAAGTTTATAACCACACCTTCTCAGTTGCGCGATAAAAAGCCATTCCAGCAAAAACCTGCTAAGTACAGGGGCAAAAAATAAGGGATCCCTTCTTTTCCCGGTGCGGTCCCTGTACGCTTCGTAAAAGCAACCAAGAAACCCACAACAATTGGGACTAGTTACAAAAAATCACCTAAGTTGCAGTACAAAAAGAATTAAAAAAGAGGGAAAACAAACAAACAGTCCAGTACTTCACCTGCGAGGTCCAAAAGGAGAATAGCACATCCCGAGCGCAAAGACAAGTGTCAATCCAGTACTCCAGGGAATACGTAACATGTACTACAACGCCAAGCAAGAAAGAAAGTAAACAAGGTAAGCCCCTACGCACCCTACCTATACACGGGACTGAACAGTTTGTCTGTGAGACTAATGTTTCAAAACCAGGTAATCCCATCACATTTATGTGACTCATAGGCTGTTATCACTAATGAATATTGGTAATATAATCATGGCAACCAGACTAAAACCCAACTACATAGGCTGTTATTGCTTGACCATTCTGGCTTCGTGCAATTTGAGAATACTGTTTACAGTATCATTCCAAATACATCATGATATTTAAGTGGCAGCTGTTTTCCTTGATGCAACTAAAAAGATTGCAAAGTGATGCAATGGCATCATGATTCTTAAGTCAGATTTATCAAGCCATTCAAGGCCAAAGTAGCACAAGTGTTCCTTCCTGGACAAAAACAACCCTTGCACCATGGCATAAGACTGCCTGCATTGGCCCTAGGCATGACATGTAAGAAAGTGTATCTTTCATACATGATCACACCCACGTTTCTCCCACTGGTCCTGATGCTTTTGATTGGAAGTGCACTGGGTCCCTGATAACTAGGCTCCGGTGCCTGTGCTCATTCCCCAAAAACTACACAAGTGTTCATTCTAACTCAAATGACGAGGACTTCAGCACCCTTGTAAGACCATGGCTAACAGTACCCCTGAGAACCATGGGTCCCTAAGGGCTGCAGCATTTATTATGCCACCCAAAGGGACCCACACTCAAATGTAGGCAGACTGCCATTACAGGATGAGTGAAAAAGTGCAAACCAGTATTGCCCACTCCCTTTGTGCAATACCCACAGCCCACATACATACAGGTATGATATGTAAGTCACCCCTACAGCAGGCCTTTAGAGATGTAAAGCAGAGTGCATTATATTACTTGTAAAGTGCATATCTGCATGAGCAGATATGCCCCTGTGATGATGCCAAGTTCCTTTGCTAGTCATTGCAATGTGTTCACAAAGCCATTTTGATTCATGTACTGGGCAATGGTGATTTCAAGTTACCCCGCTACCTGATGGCTTCACTGAAAGTAGTGGTGTTTGGTATCAAACAACTTGTCTTATTAAACTGTACTGATACCAGTATCAGATGTATTGAGACATGCACCCACAGGGCACCTTAGAGGTGCCCCTTCTAGCCCTACATGTCTCTTAGTGTGTTGGCATATGGTATCTTGAATCCTGTCACCACAAAAGGGTTCCTGGCTCCCTGCAAGGGAGAGCCCATGTTCTCAGAGGCTAGGAACAATGCCCTCTCGGCAGAATGTGTTCTCACCTTGTCCAGCAGGATGGCTAGCAATTTAGAATAACAAGGCAAGAGGATTCAAAGACTTTGCTGCTTTTCACGTGCAGCCGGTGTTTCCTCCCAAACCTTGGGAACCCCACCCCCTGCTCTGGAACACATGTGGCACCAGAGCAGACAGGCAATTAGTTATTCAGGAGCCGTGTCTCACCCACAGGCTACCCACACCTCTAAGATGAGCTACCTGAAGTGAACAGCCAGAGAAGGATTTCGTCATGTTCTTTTTGGTGGAATAAGTGTTTGTGGGTCAGGGTTATGCCTAATTCCCACACAAAGTGGTTATATAGGGACACAGTCACCCTAGAGGTAGGTTGCCCATTGACTACAACCATATACTTCCCTAAGCACCCCTACATTGAGTGTTTGGTATTTCCCCAACACCAGACCTGCAGATTTTACTTCCTGTGAACTGAAGTAGTACTAAGAAAAGACAGCACAGAGAGAATCAAGGACCTGCACAGAACCTTGCACCAAACCCTGCTTTGCTGTTAGCTCCATAACAATTGCAAATATCCAACCCGTCTTGCAGCTGTGCATCATCTCTAACACTTGGAGGACTATACAGCACTTTGACAACCAGCTATAATATCCCTTGGGCTGGAGAAGCCACCCTCTGCATCTGCAGGCACAGACCCAATATGTTTGGTTCACCTTGTTGTTGGCCATTAGGCCCACTGAGGGAGCACCACTTCCGGAGGAGGACTTTGTGGCTCTAGGAGGTCAGCCCCATTTGTCTGCTAAGTTTCAAGAGGTTACACCCTCCAGAAACCCTTCTGCACCCATACCCTTAGTACTGGAGCACCTGCACCAGCTATGGCTTGTTTTACATGCAACCTGCAACCTACCACCTGGAAGCCTTCTGGCAATTCGAGGGGCATCAGGACAGGTGAGATCCACAACCAGAGTGGCACTGCTGTTTTGTTTTCTCCCCATTGCAGGTACACAGGCAAACTGTGAGAGCGTCGAACTCAAGTGGCCAGCCAGCCAATACCCTCTGCACCCGAGCCCCCCAGTCCCCCAGCCTGGGTCCACAACTTCTGACTGTGTCCCTTTGGCCTAGAGGTCCCCACTATCTGAGCCCCTATCTGGGTACATCTAGACTTGCCCCAAGTCCCCCATTGCAACCTTTGTTTCAAGACGCGTTGACTGTAATGGTGTAGCTCTCGAGGCTACCATCCCAAAACAGCACCCCTGCACCCGGACACTCCCGGGCAGGTATAGTGAAACTGCTGGTAGTACTTTGGACCTCGGCCCTCTAGCACCCTAAGTCCCAAAGTGAACCTCTGATCTGCGTTTGCAAGTACCTGTTTGCTATGTGTATTTTTCTCCATATGATAACATCGAAGCCATCAAGGCTTACTGTAAAAAAAAATTATTTGAGGTATTTTTCTGTTTTCTTTTTAGAATTAACATCTATGTTTGCACTAAAGTAATTCTAAAGTTCTTGGTGTCTAAATTCTTGTAAAAATTTACTTTATTTGTTATAAATTGGTCTTGGATTTATTTTTAAGTGTGTGAACCATTTATTGACTGTGTGTGTGCAACAAATAGTTAACACTTCCCTCTGATAAGCCTAACCTGCTCGACCACACTAACAAAAAAGAGCACTTGGGAATATGAAAGTAAGTCAGTAAATCAATAAGGGTTGTGCAGACATTTTGCATGGTGTGCCCTTATATTGGCGTCACCACATAAAAAGTCAGCATCATTCACACCAGTGCAAGGAGAGAGCTAGAATGTGCCATATCTTGAGTGATCTGATGAGCCAATCACTTAAGGGAATGAACAGGTGTCTGCTTATCTGAACCAATTTTACACATGTTGCTAGGGGCAGAAATACAAGACTGCCAGGGAAGAGGTGATATGGCTCACCTGTGCTCCGGTGATGGTGACTGGCAAAGAGGCTGCAGGGCATGCAACCACATGTGTGGTGTCACACATGAGGTGTTGCAAAGTGTTTTTTTTAACAGTATTTGTCAATATTTGTTTTTGTGATTAAACACAACAGTGGAGAGGCAAAGCGTATTAGTACTTATTTATGGCTTTAAATGCCATATATATAAATCAACATAGATGACAGGAGTAATGGTTTTCCAAACGATGACGTGATTTTCAAGTGCTTTTATTGTGTCATAAAATCCACAGCCAACGCGTTTCGCCCAACACGGGCTTCTTCAGGGCTTGGTATCGTATTTCGCTGCTACAATGGCTTAAAAGCTGGATTTGTTTAATTTATGTGGTTCCAAAAAAATGGCGAATGTGTCCCACTTGCTTTTATTAAGAGGTCAGGTATTATCTCGTGATCCTTTGTATGCTTGTAAACTCCTTATTTCATAGGATGTAAGAAAGACTTCAAATTTAGCCGTGTCGCTATACCGTGCCGATTAAGGCATAGTGTACTATCTCCTGTATCGGAGCCCTTCTCCTTCGATATTCATTCCGGAAGTGTAGTTGTTTTTGTGCACATTTTTCTGTATTTATATCTTGTTATTTTGTTGTCGGTGTATAAATAAAGCTACAATGAGGATATGTCCACATGTATTCAACTGCCCAACATGTTTTAGTTATACACAGTAAAATGTTGTCATCTGGAAACATTTGTATTATAGAATAAAAGGGAATGTATATATGTTCTTGTTTATGTTAATTAGGTTTTTATCTTTTAATAACTCACTCCCCGTCAATATGCACCCCCACTGACATAGCACTTGTGCTTTATTTTATTGAGAATAGCCCAACGTAGGCCTATTTTTTGCCTTGAAAAATAGATACAGACAAGTAATTGAAAAGTGTCCCGTATGCATTTATCTGCAAAAATATAAACTTGGGAGCCCTATTGATAAAGCTCGTTAATTCATTCATTCATCAAATTTCATTTTGCTGGCACATGATTCTAATGAAAAATTGATTTTGGGCTGGTCTTAGCTGGATAGCACCCAATCAATTTGTGTATGGTAAGCGGAGACAGTCACTGGGCAGGGAAGGGAACAGGTGTTTCACACCTTTATTACCCACATCCTATGGAACACCTGGAGGTCGGTGATAAACATGCCCTTCTCTGCAACTTGGACAATACTTAAGGTCTTCCTAAACGTGAATAGGCGCACCTTAAATGTAACTGATTTATACATGGCACATATGTCGTGTCTCACCCCTGTAAATACCATGCGCTAATATTGCTGTAGTTATTAGTTTTCCATGACGGCTTTAGAAGTATGTCATACTGAGCTGCATTGCTCAGTATTCAACCCTGGGGTCCGTAGATCACTGCTGATGCCTGCGGTGAGCGTTTAACTCACTGAGTCATTTCACCTGATCATGACCTTGAGGTCAAAAGATCCAATACAGAGTCAGTCCCAGAATGATGGAGCCGGTATTGATAATGCTCTGCCTCCAAGCGTGAAACACCCACCAGCATCCTACTTTTAAAAGATCAACTTCCCCGTTTAATTACATTTGATTCTCTAGGGTGGGGAGATACAATTCACATTCCTCTGCTGGTAGAAGCCGTGCATGTATCTTGAAAGCTGCTAACTAGGGGCTTAAAGCCGGCCAGCTGCCCTCTGAGAGGAGCAGGGGACACCAGTCCTGCTGCACAAATGCCACTTAGTGGTTGGAGGCAAGTTACAGTGACTCAAAATATCACATGCCTCAAACTTGTGAGCGGAATATTTGAAAAACTGGACAACAATATAAAAATAGCAAAAACGTAACCCTGGTAATTAAACTAGCTCTTACCTCTTGGTGTACCTGAAGTCAGACAGAAACCTGGGGTTAGTAACCGGAGACAAGCAGGTGGAACCAGGACATGACCTGTAGTAACCAGAGACAAGCAGGTGGAACCAGGGCATGACCTGTAGTAACCAGAGACAAGCAGGTGGAACCAGGGCATGACCTGTAGTAACCAGAGACAAGCAGGTGGAACCAGGACTTAAGCTGTAGGAACTGGAGGGAAGCAGGAAGCACCAGGACAGGCAGGTGAGGCAGAGCAGCACAGGAGGCCTCCAGCCCCTCCAAGATGTCTCCAGCCAGCCCTGCTCTCGCCTGCTCTGCCTTTTTTATGGCTGAAGGTGCTCTCCATGTGTCCCGTGTTATCTCCGGGGGAAGGACTCTCAAGGTGTGTTATGGGCAGCCACAACTGTATAGAAAAGTCATTAAATCTTGCCTGCTCATTAATTGTCAACAAAATGTGATGCAATAAAAAACACAAGCTTTCGAGTCTTCTGGGACAGGCTGCATCAGGTGAACTGTGGAGGTGTGTGAAATGGAAAAGTTTCTTTACTTTTAACTTTTCTTGCAAGTACCGTGATTACTACATGTAGTTTGCAAAGTTTGCTGCATGTGCATGGTTGCAATGATATTGGGACGTTTGTGCTCTTTTTAAAATGTTTCGATTGTAAAAAGAGAGCCAACTTCCTGCCTGGTCTTGGGTCAGAATATGAACAACATGGAAACATATATGGTATGGAAAAATATTAACCACCAGATGTTCCCTTCACACTGCCTAACAGACTCGTGAAATCCAGGCTGCATAAAGCAGAAGCATGGACAGTGAGGAGAACAGGCCTGTGGCAGCTGGCAAGGCACAGATAATAGGGTGGGACTTCCGGGTCAGATCTTTTACTCTTCTGGGGCACAACAAGCAGAGTCAGTAATGAAAGGGCATCTCCTGAATATACTTTTTTTTTTTTTTTTTTGGCAGAGTTTTATATAGCGCGAACTAGACCCGAACCGAATCGGGTATCAGAGCGCTTTACATAGCACCAGTTATGTTACATTAGGACACACATTCATTTTTGTTAGGCACGGGGAGATTAAGTGATTTGCCCAGAATCACAGGAAGTTTGGCATCGTTACCGAGACTCGAACCCAGTTCCTCCAGGTCCGAGGTCGAGCGCCTTAGCCGTTAGGCCAACTCCTCTCCTTAGCCTGGCAACACTTAGTAAGCAGTTTATGGCTTCTCTATCCCATTGAGAATGTCTCCAATCTTGTTTCTCACCCTTATTGTTTGTTTTTCTTAGTCTTGTGTTGAAGTTCTTTGCTCCTTATATTATTTGCTTGCAGTTGTTCCTTCATCTTGTTCTTTCTGCTTAACCCGTAGAACCTGGGGGCCTGATTTACAGAAGAATTGGCGTTGGGAAGTGCTGCAAATCATCTAGCTGTGCTGCTCTGCCCTACACTAATTCGATAGGGCAGGAATGCACTGTATTTACCAGATAAGGTACATTCCTGTCCTTTCAGTCCGCACTGGTGCACCATTTGTAGCAGAGTGCCAAACCACGCACTTTTGTACAAATGTCTCTGTGTTGTTGGCATGATTGGTTATATGCAGAAAGGGGCACCTTCCTTCACAAAAACAATCATGAGAGGCATTTTCCTTGAATTAGGTGTGCTATAGAATATAGCACATGCAAAAACTGTAAAAACCAAGGAGAAATGTTTACATTAGGCCTGATTTTGGAAGGTGTATGTTTTGGCACTGCCCCCGATTTACCGTGTGTTATAAATCTGAGGCAGTTTCGAAATCCATGGGCATGTGCAGAGCAGTGTCTCGGTCTTGGCATGCCCTTACACATATGGTCTGGATATTTCTAGACAGTCTCTGAGAACACAAGTATGCCATATAAATATGTTACCAAATGTGTCAACCAGATGTTGGAATATATAGTTCACAAACTGCTGGAAGGTACCTGGGGCAGTACAGAGACTGAAGGAATAACAAGATACTTACAATGTCCATACCCGGTGTTAAGGGCTCACTTCCATTCATCACCCCTCACGAATACTTACACAGTTGTAAGCGCCTCTTAGATGGATTTTGGAGAAGATCTGTGCTGCTTTCATGTGACTGTATGAAGGGTTAAAGGATGCGGATATTGATGGAGCTACGTTTGTGCCTTCAATATATGATATTTATGGTTATATATGTTTTTTTATGAATGTCAATAGTGGGCGCCCCAGAAGGTGATGTAAAATGCCGGAGCCTCACTCATGCTTCTCTTCAAGATATTGAAGCGGGGCCCCCCCTTACTTTGTTTTTTGAGGTTAGATTTGTCAATGAGAAGTAGCTGCACTTGGAAGTACATCAAGCACAGCCACATTTACATCCTTGAAGTCTCTGAATAGGTATAGAATCTTTCTCTAATTTGTCTTTGCCGGCTGCTGTTCTTTGGGAACATTTCTGAGTACAATTGCAGAAAATGCTTCTGTTGAGAATGTGTCAATGGGACCTTGACATGAGGCTCTTGCAAATGGATGAAGGTATCATGCAATCAGGCAGCACCACTAGTACTTTACACCAAAAATAACACAAAGTTTCACTATTCCTGAAAAAAGAGCAGAGCACATCAGTGCTAGCAGGTAAGTATAATGGAGTGAATCACTCATACCCGGATGATGGTGAGGTCTAAATAGCTCCATGCTAAGACTATGTCAGATAAAGCAGGAAGTTCCTAAAACTGGAGACCTTGGCCCTCGTTTATAAGAGTCCTGCACTGTCGGGGCATCACTTTTTATGATGATCAGGTGGCGACGGCCTCGCAATTATATCTATGGCTTTGCATGGTCTCATTGATATGGAGTAAGGCAAGGAAGCCGTCAAGGAGGCATTCCATGGGAGTTGCTGCGGGTGTTCCCACTCAAAGCCCGCTCTTCACCTACTAAGTATAGTCACATCGTCGAATATGGATTGATGGTGCGGTCCTTAATACATCTAAACAGCATTTTTTGCCGTACACTGCAGATCTAAGCTCATCTCTCAAATTTAATGGTGTCTCACCATATATAGACTGCAGTTTGTTTCCCAAACTTGGCGTACTAATAAGACATCTCCATACCATATTTATGCCTTGATGAAGTCTCTGTGTGAGACGAAACGCGTGTTGGCGATTTACGTGCTGGGAGAACCTATTTTATAAAATTTGAATAAAGAAAATATTGAAGAAAGTTAACTTGGACTCTATTTGAATTCATCTTGGAACATCTGGACCCCCTTTTACCTATTGGGACGTGTGTTCTATCTGTCAGTCTATTTCAGACAATAGCTTCAATTTCTCTTGTGCTGAGGGCTTTACATGATAGCCTAAATTGATACATGTATACTTATTAGGAGTGCTGTAATTAGAATTTCAACTTTCAATTGTCGATGTGGCATGCACATCCCGTGTCTGCCTATAGTACCTTGGGGTAGTAGGTGCCTTGAATTTCTTTAGCACCCAAGTAATATTAACTGTTTTGACTGTTCCTATATATATTGTGTACTATGTGCATATACATGAATATTGTACTTTAAAGAATTGTGCGGACGTTTCCTTTGGGAACACTACTACCTAAAACTTTTGTAGAAAAGGAGATGTTGGCGGCGGTGTGGGCGATGGAGCGGTTCAGGCAATTTCTGTGAGGCGCTAAGTTTCTTCTGCGAACCGACCACAAATCCCTAGTGAAGGTCCTCACCTCGAGCGGTCATGCCCACGCGACCCCCCGCATAGCCAAAATGACATTGAGACTTCTAGACTTTGTATACGAAGTGGAGTATTTGCCAGGCCAGAAGAACAAGGTGGCCGACTACCTAAGTGGAGCTGCAAGCCAAGGAAAAGGCGGAAGACCAAAGACCCAACGAATGGGAAGAATACGCCATTGCTCTCATGGAAGACCAGGAGTCTGCCATCAGTGCCCAAGAATGGGAGACTGGGTATGCAGCGGACGACACGATCCAAGCAGTAAAAGGATACGTGATGAGTGGGGCCTTACAAGAGACTGCTGGACAGCAAGTTGAGAAGCTATTGGGAAGTAAGGGAGGAACTTTCCATAGGGGAGAACCCAAGCTTTCTACTCAGAGGGGCACGGGTAGTACCCCCCCAGGCCTTGCTGGAGCGAGTCCTAGCAATCGTACACGATAGGCATCTGGGAATTGTTAAGACCAAATGGAGGACAAAGGAAGCCTATTGGTGGCCAGGCATGGACAACCATATTGAAAGGCACGTGAGGGAGTGTGATCAATGTAGTAATGCGGATAAAATGCAGGTGTTACTCCCCCCTCCTCTGGGAAAATATGACTGTCCTGCAGTCCCGTGGGAAGAAGTGTCCATCGATATCCTGGGACCCATCCTGGATGCCCAAGGGGTGTCAAAATATGTTACGGTGTCCATAGACAGGTACTCCAAGTGGCCAGAGGTAGATGTCAACGAAACGGTGGATACGGAGACGGTACTATCATTCCTAACAGAACTGTTCTTAAGGGAAGGCATCCCCAAAGGCATCACGTGCGACAACGGACCACAATTCAAGTTGGATAAGTGGGCAGCATTTATGGAAAGAAATGGCATCATAGTGGGACATATGTTATGTTATTTGTTTTTATATAGCGCACAAATCACCTGGGGGCATCTCGGCGCTTCAACTCTAACACACCACCAAGGAGGGCAGCAGAAGGACAGAATTAAACAAAGTTTAATAGAGGGTTCAGTACAAGAATGCTTTGAAATGTTTTCTGAAAGCGAGGTAAGAGGGATTTTCTCGTAGAGAAAGTGGGAGACTGTTCCAGTTTTTGGGGGCAATATAAAAGAAAGCCAGGCCCCCAGACCGCTGGCGTCTGATACGGGGCACCAGAAGCAGTTGCTTTGTGCAGGATCTTAGGAGGCGAGTAGGGGCATATCTCTCTAATTTGTTCTGGAGGTATACTGGCCCCTGACCCTGAAGTGCACGGAAGGTGAGGCAGCAGATTTTAAAGAAGGCTCTGTGAGGGGGTGCCAGCAGGCCTATTCAGAACCAGCCTAGCTGCCGTGTTCTGAATCACCTGTAATTTTTTCAGAGCCGTGGTTCCCACCTCAGCTAACAGGACATTTCGGTAGTCCATGCGGCTCATGACTAGGGCCTGTGTTATGGTTTTACAATGTTCCGAGGGGATGAACGGCAGGATCTTCCGTAGAAGTCTTAATCTATAGTAACATGCCCCAGATGTTGCGGCTATCTGATCTTGCATAGACAGGGACTGATTTAATTTAATGCCCAAATTGTTGACACAAGGCTTCGGAATTGGAGGCAGGCCAAGATGTGATGGCCACCAATCATTTGACCAGACTGCTTCGGCCTTCCCTGGAAGCAGGACTTCTGTCTTGCTTGGATTTAACTGTAGACAGTTGTTGGTCATCCACTTGGAAATTTCAGAGATTCCCCTAGCAAAGCGGAGTCTGTCAGCTTCAGGGTTATGGCTGATGTTAAATAGCAGCTGGGTATCATCGGCGTACGATATTATTTCAAACCCCAGGGCTTCCACCACCTTAGCCAACGGATTCATATAGATATTAAAAAGTGTAGGGCTAAGGCAGAAGCCCTGGGGGACGCCCTTGTCTAGTGAAGTTCTATCGGATTGGTGGTGGCCCAGTATGATCGTTTGGGAACGATCTGCCAAGAGATTTCAAAGCCATTTAAGAGCCAGTCCCTGAATGCCGCAGGCGCTTAGCCTCTCCGCGAGCCTAGAATGGGAGATGGTATCAAAGGCCGCGGAGAGGTCCAGCAAGATCAGAACTGCTGAGCCGCCCTTATCCATTGTTATTCTCAAGGAATTCGTCACAAATAAAAGGGCCGTTTCTGTGCTGAATCCTCGGCGGAAACCGGACTGCGATGCATCAAGGATTCCATTTGATTCCAAATAGCTGTTCAATTGCCTATTAATCAGGTTTTCCAATTTTTTTCTAAGAGGGAGCAAGGAGATGGGACGGTAGTTGCCCAACTCGGACGGGTCAGCCGTGTTTTTTTTTTTAAATGGGGCGCACAAAGGCTTCCTTCCAGGGTGCTGGAATGACACCTTCCCTAATAGAGAGATTGAACATCTTTTGTACTGAGGGGGCCAGAATGTGCAATAAGAGCGACATTATTTTAGGTGGACAGAGGTCCGTTGGTGACCCTGATTTGGCGGATGTAAGTGCCATTTGGGTCTCAAGTAACGTGATAGGGTCAAAGTGTTCAAGAGAGTAGATGGTCCCTGTGATAGTCCCGTTAGAAATAGCCGTGTCTGAAAGACTAGCAAGATTGTCTGTGGGGAAATTCGCATAAATTTTTTCGATTTGTTCGTAGAAAGACCAGTGAGTCACAGAGATCCTTTGTCTCAATGGCAGGCTGTTTACACACCATGGGTTCCACAAAGTCTTTAACTACATCGAAAATGGCCTTAGCAGAGTTTTTGGAGTGCTCGATTTGATTGGCGATGAACACACACCGTGCAGCCTTAAGGTTTCGGTGGTAAGTTGCCAAGGCAGCTTTATTTAGTTGTTTAGATTGTGCAGATTTGTTGCGTCTCCATTGTCTTTCTAATTTATTACATGCAGAATTTTCCTGGCTCAATTCTGGAGTAAACGATTTTGCTGAATTACGACTGGGAGTAAGTCTGGGTTTCTGTTTCATAGGGAGAGTCGCATCCAACACTTTTTTTAGCCCCTCATTGAATTCTGTCAGCCTATTGTCAACATCCTGGTCTTCTGACGGAGTAATAGTCCAGAAGACTTCCTCGAAAACTTGGGGGGTGAGTTTGTCCCACTGCCCATATACAATGGGGCACGTGCCAACAGGCAAGCTGCCGGGGAGCTGGACCAGAGAGGGGCAGCAAACTTAATCATCCGATGGTCAGTCCAGACAAGGGGCTGTGGAAGGCAGAATTTCAGATCCTCTAAATTAGTAAAAACGAGATCAAGAGTGTGACCGCCATCGTGAGAGGGACCTTGTATTCTTTGGTGGAGGCCCAATTGTGCCATGTCTATGAGTAATGTGTTGACCTCTGGTGAGGAGCTGAGTTCCCCATGATAATTGAAGTCACCAAGTACTAATTTAGTTGCTGCCAGGGCATGCGTGGCTAACAGATCAATGAGTGTGTCTGTAAAATCATTTTTCGGTCCAGGGGGGCGATAAACTAATGCTCCCGACCAGCTCTCTGAAGCTGAGAACATTGCTTTGAAAATGCCTATTTCCAGCTCCTCGTCCATCTGAGAGAAAGACCAAGAGATGTTAATATACTGCTTACACGCAATAGCTATACCCCCCCCCCCCGCCTTTCCCGTTCTATCAAGATGTACAGATGTATAGTTTTCCGGGATGGCGATATTAATAGTCGGGTGGTTGGTAGAGTTCAGCCATGTTTCAGTCATGAAGCAAATATCCGGGGAGTGGGAGTTTAGCACATCCCATATTTCAAACATACACCCGTGTATCACCCGGCTGGTAATGGCCTCGTCAAACATTTCAACAGGGTCATCATGGGGTCAATCCAGGCTGCAATAAGCGCGGGGAAAGATTGGGAGAAAGAGCTAAAGCGCTTAGTGTGGGCGTACCGAATCACCCCGGCGAGTACAGGGTACAGCCCGTTCAGGATTCTACGAGGTCGGGAACCCTTCACAAAGGATAACCTGGCGTGGAAACAACTCACCGTGAAGAGCCAATGGTCCCCGGAGGTGGTACGAAAGAACCTAGACAAAGCCCAAGCCATATACACAGACCAATATAACAAGAGCCGAAATGTCACGGAGACCACCCTGGAGAGGGGGGAATGGGTGAGAGTCAAACAACCCATACTGAAGAGGAAAGGAGACAGCAAATATAGCCCTCCATTGCAAGTGATGGAGTCTTACACGCGCTCAGCATTGCTCAGTGATGGGAAGATTTGATCACAGGACAGAATGGCGAATTGCAATCGAGTAGTGAATTGGGACAGTTCCTGCAGACCAAATAGTCAAGCTCATAACGAGGAATCCACCCAGAGAGAGAGAGTATCAGAGGATCAAGAGGCACCGGGAGTGAGAAGCTTGAGCCAAGAGGAAGAAGTGTCGGAGAGAAGGCGTCAAGAACCCAATACATGGAGTTGTGATGGAAACGGAGGAAGTTAGGAGAGGGCGCCAGAAACCACCCAGGCTCAGAGACAGTTGTCGTATTCCCCTCAAAGCGACGCGGACCCCAAAGTCTCCAGAACACGCCGAGGCCGAGAAGTCAAGCTCCCCAAGAGGTTTGAAGATTTCGAAATGAAACACAAGTAAGACTGTTGCCATTCTATATTGTTCGGGTTCATGTGAAAGGGGGGAGATGTGGTGTCGCACTCTAGATGTTTGCTGGCTCCGTCCACCCGCTACGGAAGTGACTTAAAGGGATGGCGTCCGCCGGCAATGGTGTTGAGCGCGACAGTTTAAGAGCGTAGCTCCGCGCTCTGCAGAGAGAGTGAAAAATATAATAAAAATATAAGTTTACGACCCCAGATCGGCTTTGAGTGATTTCTACACTACGGGGGCCTTTCCACAAAAAATACTTAATTTTTCTCTCCAAAATGAATACTGCACACTCTAAATAAAAACTCCTTATTCCATGAAAACATCCATGTAAAGTGCCACAATCCAGTGTTTACAAGGATCACGTGAGTTTGTTCCTGTGTTCGCTCCGTGAAACCAAAAAAATGAAACATAAATAAAAGTGAGTTTGCATGCTGTGTCTGAATTTTTCTAAAAAAACGTCGGGCCACCGCAACTGTGCTGTTTAAAACATGCGGGTACTCACTGAAATCCTATTCTCAATGCTCGTGTTGCCCTTCAAGAAAACTACAAACAATCAGCCTCTTCAAACGCTAAACTCCTGATGACATCAAAAACTCCTCCTGAGGCATGAAGCCTCGTCGCTTACCTCAATTCCCAAATCGATGTCACCCTTGTCAAAAGATTCCTGAATTCAACTCCGTCTCCCGTTCCTTCAAAAACAATGAGTTCGAAATGAAACACCAACTTCCCTCTTCACTAGAGTCGATAACACCATTCTCATGCTCATGCCGCCGTACCTGAACTTGAAAACGCTGAACTCCCTCCTCAAAAAACACGACGTTTTAGGTGTACACCGCCTTCCCGGTCATGCTTGATGCTTGATCAAACAGGGAAAAAGGACTACGCATGGTACATCAACTGCCGCCATCTGGTATAGTAGTACCAAATGCATTGCATACTGTGCAGCTTCGATTACTTCACATTTACTACAATGGCAGGGCCAAAACGCAGATTAGACGCGTCATTGGTTCAGTCTAGTTTCGAATTCCACTGCAAAGTGCTTGCAACCACAACGGGGGCGTGACTGGCGCACCTTCCTGTGCCCCACCCTGAAGACCATGATGCATGTGCTCACTGTCACCACGCAGTGGCAGTGCGATGGCAGTGCAGTGGAGCACAACGCTGTGCGCGTGCCTTGCACAAATGTGGGCGTGCGGCACTGCGTGGCCAAGCAACCCGAAATTTCGCCTCCAGGCAGGCCCAGGTCCAGGATTTTACAGCCAAAAACGGGGACATTTCACAAAAATAGAAGAAGGACTACAATTTTACTTCAAGCGATGAGAGCGCTCCTCAGCAGAGAATTACAGAACAAGTAGCAAGAACCTAATTAAAACGCTATGTTTAAACCCAGTAGCTTGCCTGTTAATTACATTGCTTTCTTGAAACAACTGCTAACTATCCCTGCTTTGTAAAATATAGAAAACACCTCCCACCGTTTTTAGTCGACCCTCTCTAAAAACCGGGACATGAGCTAAATTTCTTGAAATCTGCTTGGACAGCTGGTTAAAAACGGGGACCGTCCTGGGAAAACGGGGACGCCTGGTCACCCTAGCCCAGGAGCATGCATATTCAACTAATAATGGCCACTGGCCCAGGCCCATGGCAATAATACAGCATGTGTGGTGCATGGCATGATGGGAGGCAATTAAAATGCGGCATGGAGACTGAGCTTCAGCCATTTCCCATGTCACCAAGTGGCACTGCTGCTGCCAATTAAAATAATTGCCCCGCCCCATCGGCCACGGTCAGCGTCGCCCCCCAACCCAGTCCTGCTCTCAGCTCAGTCTCAGAGCCAATTTGCATTTTTTGGTGAGGAGGACCCCCTCACCACGGGGGCCATTGTTAGACCATTGTGAAGATTGTTAAAGGTCATTATGGTATATACAATGTGTGGCAGGGAGTGTATTGGTATGTCTGTTCTTCGCCCTGTTTTCATTTACAAGATTTCCTGAAAGTGGCATTTATTTTGAACCTCGATTGCTTAAGAGAATAAACATAGAAAAGGAAACATCATGTGGTGGAAGCTGCTGGCAATGTGTGACCTTGGTGGCTGTAGGTAGATTGTGCTTAGGGAGGGAGCTGTATTGAAAGGATGCCTTTGTAAAAGTGATGAATCTCAACATTTAAACTTGACATGCTTTCCAGATGGTAAATATCAGAGAGAAGCCTTGAGATGTGAGAGGTGAAACAAAACATGTATTTTATATCATTCCCAGTGATAAATGTCTCTAAAGGGTGTATTTTGCAGAACCAGTTTAGATTGGCTCTCCTTTCAAATGTCTTTTCTGGGATGCCCTCCAGACACAGGCTTTCTTTAATGATGCCCACCATAGACGGGTAGTCTCTAGCCTGGAGCACAACCAACAGAGGCACAACGAGGTGTGACATGCCAATGCTTGTGGGTCATCAGCCATACTGAAAGTGTGATCAACAAAGCCTGGCCTCACCTAAATGTCCCCTTCCCCTTGCACAACAGAATCTGCAGTTCCCTCTTCCCACCTACTCTCTGGAAGTATAACTAGCAGACCCTTGCTAACAAAGTTTTCACTCCATTGAGCACTCTCACCCCAATGCCCGGGTCTCCGCCCACATGAATGCCGACAACACACTTCTTGCCTGAAGAAGCTGCACTCGTCCTCTATTTCCTAAAAGATCAAACCAGAGGAATCCTAAATGGATCACACTGTGCATTATAATTAATACTGTGAGCCACACTTGAGGGTGAACCTCAGTAGCATTTCATCAGTAGCATTTCTTCTAACACTTGCAGAATCCCCTTGCAATGTTTACCTATAGCCATTGTTCTACACTCCTGCCCCTGAGCTGAGCAGCTCTCCTTGCTGAACGTGTGGTCTAGTGGTAATCTAGCAGTGGACAAACTGTTTGCATTACTCTGGCACCTATCAAAGTAATTGATACAACACTACCTTCCTAAGAAAATAATGTTGATTCTTTAAACAGCCCTGCATCCTTCAATCGCATGCTATCTCAAAAATGTTAGTCTATGAGCCAGATGTAGAAAGCTTTTCTGCATTCTCAAAAAATCCGGTTCACAAAATAAGGTATCTTCAGACTTCAAAAATTACTGTTTTTGTCTGTAGGAAACATAATTTGCAATTTGTTAACATGTTACCATATCACAGTCAGTGTTTGTGACTACATAATAAGTCTGCATTTAGAAGGGGTTGTGTGAAGAGCATACCTTGGAAATACCACTTGAAAATGGAATTTATTAACGTTTTGCGACCTAAATCTGGTCACAAAACATTAATGCTTTACTGACTACACAAACAGAGTGGTAAGCCACTCGCAAACAAAGAGTCCCCATGGGACCCCTTTGCCTTTGAGAATATTGAAAAAATATTTGTATTAGTGGGAATGGGTCCCAAGAGCTATTGCCTACTCTTGCAAAATGTTAGAAACAATTTTGATTTTTTTTATTAAAACACATCCTGTATTCTTTTAAAGAAAACATGTATTTTTTTTAATATCCTTCATTTAAAAGCAGTCACAGACAGGGTGGCCTGCTGTGGTCTTCATGTGATAGCTGCCATACATAGTGGGTTGCAGTTTGCGACCTACCTTATTAACATTCATGAGTTGGGTCATTTGTGACCCACTATAAATTGGGTTTTTGTGACCCAACGTAGAGAGGTCGATTCACAAAAACAGAATTGATTCAGTAAGTCAGAGCACAGTTTGCAACCATGTTTATTGAATCTATTCTTAGTTCATCTGACCCTAAAAAAGAATTGGGCCTCAGGACATTTCAAGTCCCAACACTGTTCTTTAGCTTACTTCTAAGCATGAGTCATCTGAGAGTGGGAGTTGTATTGCGGCAGAGCTGTGCAGCACTTGATTTAGAGATTATTGCTGTTAGGTGAACATGTGTGAACTAGCAAGTTTTACTTTTGTTTGTTTCATTTACGTGTTTTGTTGAAACAATTCCAATTCACTTCAACTTGTAAATATGTAGTTTCCATGTGTTGTTATTTTATTTCATGGATAAGCCACGTGGTATTCTGTGGTTATTGAATTACTCCTGCATTTGTTCAGTGGGGTTTGACTTGCACTGGGTGGTAAAGAGTGTTGCTCCTTGGTTCGAAATGGAATGTGCTTGCTCAGTTCCAATAAACTGAACTTCTTCTACTCCAACTCCATTCTTCCTTCTTCTGATGCATGTTGGTGTTGTTTTTTGACTTTGTGTTGCATCGCCCACTTTTGTTAAAATTGCATGGGCTCACAAATTTGTGCCTGAGTTTTCAGTGGTGGTCCCCAGCCCCCATACCTTAGCAGAAGAGGCTGCTGTTTGCACCAGCCTGGCTGTAAGACGCCTATGACCCTAACTGATGATGTTTACAGCTACATCCTGTTTGAACCAAGGTGACCAAGTGTTCATGGAAGTCAAATATTCCACTCTGCTTGATACAGGTCCATAACGAGCTTAAATTCACTTTTTTTTTAGTTATTTTGAGAAAGAGCTGGCCTTTCCTCTTACAAAATGATGTAAAATGCAATCATTAAAATAATAATCTTATTACACCTTCACTATCTTCTGTCACACTACAAATTATTTAAATACTTATTTTTGAGTAACATACTCTAGCAAACTATCATATGGCAATTGTTTTATAAATGAAAATCTGCCCTTCAAAACATGAACTTGTGAGTGAGTATATGAAATACAATTGGAGGGTACATATTCAGAAAAACACCGGTTTTCCGTCAAGCCTGTGCCCTTTGACAAGGACAGTGTTTTCCAATGCTTCTGCAAATCTCCTTTACAAAAACATTAAACAACAGGTGTCTCTGCATGCATACCCGTGGGTTCAAAAAGACTGTCATATTTTAATGTTTTTTCAATAAAGCTTTACAACACACATACACACAAGTTGTCATTTTTGAAAGTATTTGTAAATATAGTTTAACAAAAACATTATAACATGGCCACTGATGTGTACACAAGGACAGACATTTGCAGTCCATTCCAAGACAGGCACCTATGTGTGTGCACACGCATGGGCATTCTCACACAAGGGAAGACATTTTAGAAAGGAGTAACAGGTCAGTTCACTATCAAGCATCTTTATTCGGTTTATAAAAACGAAACCATACTTTTACAATCAGAAAGCACAACATTTCATATAAGCAATACAATCAAAAACCTTTCCATAAATGCACTGCATCAGATAAAAAAGTTTGTCACATCAGATAATAACATTAGATAAAGAACGCCAGACGACCCTGAGTAAAATAAGTTGCAGCAAACAGTACGAGTTTGAAAGATATTTGCAGTTTTTTATGGAAAAGAACAGAACATTATAAAATTGCAACGTGTCCTGAGGTGAGACGCCATCACATCTACAGGGGATAAAAACAGACTAAAACATACTACCGCAAGGAATATTTAAGAAATGGCGGCTAAGATCCGGTCTGAAACGAGTCAATAATAACCAGTGGTGATTCGACATGTCTAAAGAAAGATAGAGCTCGATAAAGACAATGGTTTGCAACAGGATATCTACATTCACAGAAGCTCTTACAGTGCCACGCTTTCGCTCTCTCTTTTGTCCTTGAAGGCTTTTTTGGTCCAAACAATATCAGGTTTGGCAATTAAGTCTGGGTTGCTATATATTTCAGGCCACCCAAGTTTAGCTAGTTATAATGTAACTCAACCATGGGATGGAGGCCACTCGATCCAGACTCAGACAATCTCTTATGACAAGACAGTTAACACTTTTCTCCGGCTGAAGCCAAACAGATAACCAAATGAGAAATGGCTGTAACGGTAAAATATCCTCTAAGAACCCAAAACCAAGGGCCAGATGTAAAACCTGCAAAATAGCATCTCACAAATTACGACTCATTTGTGGCCCATTCCCAATGGGGTCGCAAATTACGAGGCTCATGAATATTAATGAGCCTCTCGCAATTTAAGAGCCGATTGGGAATGACAGGCCCTCCCAGGGATTGTGGCCTGCTGGGCTCAGCAGACCACCATGTCTGGGACTGCTTTTAAATAAAACTTTTAATGGAGCCTGTTTCCTTTAAAGAAAAGGGGATGCATAAAAAAAATGTTTTCATTTCATTTTTTGGGGGCCGGTAGTGGTCCCTGGGACCACTGCCTGCCTCAAAAATATTTTTAGAGACAGCCACAAAGTGGAAGTGGTCCCCTGGGTACCCCTTCCAAGTTGCAACTGCATTTCCACCCTCTTGAAGAGGGTGGTAATTTGCGAGTTTCTCATGACCACAATTGCAGTCACAAAACATTCATACATTGCTTTGCGGATGCTATTAGAAAGGGAAATCCTCTTCCTAATAGCAAATGGCAATTCCTAAATAGTGAGTCGCAAACAAAAATGGGAATCAGTGTTTAGGCATTGTACATAACGCTGGGCCATTTTGCTGGCACAAACGGGTTGCAAATCCATTTGTGCATGCAATTTAGGGCCGTACATCTGGCCCCAAGTTCCTTCATGAGTAATAAAACAGAAGTACTCTGGGGGCTGCATTAAAGTCTTCTATAAAATGTATTCTCAATTACTGATAAAGCAGACGTATCTGCATAGCCCCATATTTCTTTCCCAAGGGCAGCCACTGGGGCACCATAAATATCAAGCAATATCTTGATCAATTTGTGCCCCAGCCTATTTGCAAAATTAAGAACAGAAGCAATATTCCCAGTAAAAGTGATGCTTCTAGCAGACACCAGTGAGGACATTGACAAAGAAGAGTAGAATTGGACATCCACATAAGGAAAGGATGGAACACAATTAATAATATTTTCATGTATCTTACAAAGTCTTGACTTAGTGGACCAGGGCCTACCGCCATAACAAGGGTTCTAGAGAAGTTGATCTTTAAATCAAGTGTGTCCAGCAAAAGAATTAAGCAGACGATCCAGGCCCAGAGCAGTTCTAGCAATAAGGATGGCATCGTCCGCATAGAGCAACACCAGAATGGAACGGTTGCCAATCGTCAAAATGGCAGTACCACCCTCGATTAATGCCTCCTCTAGATTATTAATATAGAGGGTGAAAAGAAACAGGGCCAATATTCATAGTTGTTGACATCCCGCTCCAAATTAAAGTGATCAGAGCATTCCCCCTGTATCCCAAAGTGAACAGCAGCAGACATACTAAGATAAAGATCTCATAAAAGAGAGACCAAATTAAATTCCATCCCATGGCGCAACATAATGTCTCATAGTTTATGTCTGTTGACACTCTCGAAAGTGGTGCTCAGGTCCATGAAGCCCAGATGTAATGGGCCTTGTTGAGGCACAGTATATTTGGGAATAATCAGATACAAATTGAGAAATTGATCATCAATCTCTAAGCCTGACCAAACCCCATATTGAATGTCTGATTAAATGGAACCTTCTGTAGCCCAATTCATAAATCTGTTCAAACCTATTTAGCCAAAGATCTTAACAACAGAAGAAATCCAAGAAATTAAGTGATTCCATTCAGGGTCAGCCTGGCTACCCTTTTTAAAAACAGGGACTATTTGGCAACTGCATTAAAATAGAGAGTGATCAAGGGTGACCAAAGAGCTAAGATTGATTTAAAAACATCTAGAGGGACTCCATTCGGGCCCGGCGCCTAATTAGAATGATGCAACTCACACCTCACATGCAAGAATGCAACTGGGGCACTAGGAACAGGTGATGGAGGGAGATTACAAGATATCAATGTGGAATTTGGCCCAGCATAATAATGCTCCAAATGTTTGACCCAAAACCCAGGTACGAAAGTGCAAAATAGAGCCGGGTCAGCTGCAGGCTTAAAAATAGGTGGATTAATAATTTCTCAAAATACACATCCTACTCACAAGAAACAGTTCCTCGCATGCCTCATTCTGCAAGACTGTTTATGCTCCTTTAATACTGTTCAATATGAATGACAGGAAGCAACCCCCACGCGATCCGTGGCCAATTTAAAACACTGTGACTGCAAGCAGTGTGCCAGGAAAGCAAAACACTATACGTTGCTCAAACTCAGGGCTACTCATCACCTCTGTGGCTACACTACTCTAAACCAGCGCATCGCTTCTTGATGCCAAAACTGGCTAGCTTGACACAGCACAACGCATCTCAATGCTAGTCTTTGCAAACCCCAATGACTTCTCCAGCACTGGCTTAGCGTGGCGCATCTCAACCTTAGAGCCAATGCAGTGCAATACAAATATTCGAAAGCCCCAGAAGCTTCCACGACAATGATGCAGGACCTTGTATTGAAACTCTGATCAATTACCTCGAATTTTGCTGTACGATACACCTCGATGCAGGACCTTGCATTGCAACCTCCCATCGCGAGGTCCGAGATGCCGGCCAATGCAACTGCACATCTTGGCAGCCAGGCACAAGGTACTATTAGGAGACTGAACTCGGTCTTGTTTCCGACCCATGCTCTATTGTGGTCAGCCTGAACTTGTGACTTGGACCTGGTCTTTGTCGCTTCATTTAATCATAACCTTTAAAATTGTATATCTCTAGTTCTAATAATTGGATTTATTGGACGATGATCTACTATTCATACTACCGGTAAACAACGTGGCCTACTCTTTTCCTCTACATCCTTAACCTGCTGCAGGCGGACACTGTTCCTGTTCCAAGCAGCTGGCTTCTCTGGCATGGACTATGCTGATACAATCATTCATCCACATTCTGCTGGAACTGTTGGCAAGCTCTAATGACACAGAACTGTGCACTTAGGAGCACCAAGGGCTTCAGCGTGTTGGGGATGGCATGTAGCGACCCCTTCCTAAATCTGCTGATTCACACCACTGGTTATCTGCCCAGCAGGCATGCCTGGTGCACTGAGATGTGTGTGACTGTGTTTCTGGCTGTCTGTGTAAAAATTATACACCCTTGCTGTGATGTGTATCAAGGTAAAGCAGGAGAGCAATGTGTGCTACATTACATTACTCAAGGTGGCCCTGCATGGCTTCATAAATCTCACTTAAGGTTTTCATCATTCCAGCACCACATGGCATGATGCAAAAGTGATGCCCACAAACCCATAAATATGGCCCGAATGTGCAAATGGATGGTATGTCAAAACCCTTAATATACACTCTAGATTAACGTTTACATATGTGTGAATTCTCACCCACATTACCATTGAACTATTTCTATTTGTGCTTTTTCATGTATATGTTTAACCTCTAAGCATCTAGTAATGGAGCTGTCACAGAGAACACTGACAGGATACATAGAGTGAGAAGAAGGTGCCCTGTGGGTGAGCTGTGTCCGGAGTCAGTTGGAGATGTGGAGTTCGTCCCATTGGGCGTGGATGGGATATTCAACACCGTTGAGGGAGCTGGATCATGACTGGTTGACTCTGAGTCGTTGCAGGGAGTTGTGGGAGGGTCAGTGATGTTGTGAATTAAGCCATAGCTCCATAGGTAGGATTCCTGAAAGCAGAGATCAGAGTGGAGAGAATTAATCATCACAAAGCACATGCATCAGTCACCTGGCATTCTCAGAAATAAATATTGTTTGATGAGTTTCATAAATTTTGTACAGAGAGAGAGACACATATAAATGTGCATACCAGAACACAGGCATACAGTAAAGTTTGCTGTTTACAGTGGGCCTTTCTAATAAATAAATAGGAGGAGATGTATCATCACCATCATTTCCGATTCTCAATTAGCGATTTTTTTAGAAATCGATATTTGAGAATTGCAATTCGGGATGTATGTAGAAAATCGCTATTTTTTAGCGATTTCTTAAAATTCCTTGATTGCGATTAGCAAATTGCTAATCGCAATTAAGGAATAATTTGCCATTCATTTCTATGGACCAGGAGGCCCATAGGAAGGAATGGGAAGTTATTCTCAATTTGCGATTCGCAATTTGCTAATCGTAAATTGAGAATAATTTCAAGGGTGTCTTAAGGACACCCTGCTGCACCCCTGAAATTTACATGTGTGCACATATGGCGCACATACATGCCCAAAGGGCATGTATGAGCGCCACATGGCACCTTTACAAATGTAAAAATATACATTTGTAAAAGAATTCGCAAATTACCACCAACTACAAGTTGGTGGTAATTTGCGATTTCTTAGTGTGAAATCGCAAAACTTTATTGTTTCTTACATAGCATTTAAGGAATCGCTTTTTACGATTCCTTAAATGCTAGCACAAAATTAAGGATTCGCAATTTGCTAATCGTAAATTGAGAATAATTTCAAGGGTGTCTTAAGGACACCCTGCTGCACCCCTGAAATTTACATGTGTGCACATATGGCGCACATACATGCCCAAAGGGCATGTATGAGCGCCACATGGCACCTTTACAAATGTAAAAATATACATTTGTAAAAGAATTCGCAAATTACCACCAACTACAAGTTGGTGGTAATTTGCGATTTCTTAGTGTGAAATCGCAAAACTTTATTGTTTCTTACATAGCATTTAAGGAATCGCTTTTTACGATTCCTTAAATGCTAGCACAAAATTAAGGAATCACACATTTTGCGATTCCTTAATTTTGCAATGGGATTTTCTTCATACATCGCATTTGGCAATTTTTGGGTCACAAACGCTGCTTTTTTAGGAATCGCAGCGTTTGCGAGAAAAAAAACGGATGATACATCTGCCCCTAAATCCAGTACTTGTATAGCGCACAAATCACCCCCGAAGGGGTATCTCAGTGCTGGGGGCCTTAGGGAAGATTAAGCGAGCTATTACCCAGAGTCACATGGTGCTGGGCAGACTCCTGCCACCGGAGCCAGGGATCGAACCGAGATCCCCAGCCTCAGCCGCCCTGGCCACGGCGCCACACCTCTACCCTTCTTAGGTGAGTAGAGTTAGTTGCTGCCCTCTTTTGATGCCCCAAAGGGGCATCTGGTGAAAAATATCACAGCCAGTCTAAACCCAAGCAGACAGCATCAAACACAGGACCATTCTATAATGTCTGCTCTTGCTGATGCTGGACCAAGTGAGGAGAACTGTTTTTCTTTCTCTGCACTGGACCCCATCCTAAAATTCTCTTCACTTTTCCCAATACATTAGCATTAAGCCATGGATCCAAAGACAAGAAATGCCATGTTATTCATGGAGTACTGTCATGTTCAGTCTCTCTTCCTTTCAGACTCCTTCTATCATTCCAGGAGCATCCCATCTGACAGGCATTCTCCCAATTCTAGAGCATTGAAAGCAGCAGATCATTAAATACCAGGAATTAAACCTGTTATAAAACAAATGCACATGTAACTGGCTCAAATCAGTAGTTCTACATCAACAGTTTAATATACCATTACACAAATGCCTTTTTTTAAATTCTTTAAATTTCTTTAAATTCTTCACGTGGAAATAGAAAACAGCTTACATTCGAATGAAACACTACATTCAACTGAAGTGTTTCCTTTGTTGCCTGTTGCACCAATGCAATATTATCAGGGGTCCAGGACACGTTGTTCAAGGCACTAGGGTTTCTGCAAAAGAAAAGACAGATTGATTAAAAAGGCCTTTTAGTTTCCTATATCACTTTTTTTAAGAATACCGAAATGATGCTGAAATAAACGATCAAGAACTTTCAAACAAAGTCCCCAAGAGGGGTTCTCAGTGCCCTGAAGTCCTACAGCACTTGGTGATGTCTCCTTTCCCTGAGGCTAACAGCGCACATCAAAGGTGGACAACCCCCTCTAAAATAATGTTGAGGTGACTGAGAGGTGGGCAGAGGCGGCGCCCCTACCTCTGACGTGCTCTTTGTTACCTCAGAGGCTGCCCCCAGGGACCCCAGTCTAAAGGGTCACAGAGACAGAGGCAGGACTCGACCATGTGCTACCCCTGATGAGGTTGATGAGAAGCTACAGGAAGCAAGAGGCTGTATCGTCACTGGCGCTCAATGATGTCACTTCCGCTAACTCTGCTGATTTATAATGTGCCAAACAGCCCGGAAGTGCTGTTCTGCCATTCATGGCCTTTGGACCTGTCACACTACGTCAACCATGTTCGTTACTCACTTTATACTCTCACACGAGGTTCATTTATCTATTCACTGCCTCACCTGCTCATTTCTTTGAGTAAATCTAGTCTTGTTATGTTAATAATTCAACAATAATTTAATACTGTCATGTCAGCAAAAACGGGTGGGTCCACAAATTGCTTCAAATACTTCTTTAAGACCTTTAGATACTAACAGCAGCACAAACAATCTGGCTTCATCATACCCGTCATTAAAACCAGACAAGTGGGATATGTCACTGGAGGACACTACAGGCATCATTTACAGTCTGGTAGATTGAGCGCGTCACGACAAACCAGTTCTCTGTCCGCCAGCCTGATGGTCCACCCGCTCTAGTTAGAGTTAGACGGATCTGCAGAATTCTGCCTTTGTCTCCTCTGGTTTATACCTGACACTGATGGCCTGTCTCAGCCTGTCCACCCTATTATAGAGCAGACTCAACTTTTCTTTCTGTACCACCAGGAAAACCCTGGCAGTACCAAACAGAAAAATAGAAAAATAACATCCACATATTTAGAGAAGGCATCCAGGTTGTGAGGGTCATCATGGTTTTGTTTTTCAAAAACAAGTCCTGCTTTTGGAGTTTGATTTTGAAAGTTGGCGGAGTGGCAGAAGAAACATGGCATCCACTCAGCAAACCGTCAGCGCCTTCATAGGAGCCGCCGCGTATCGGCTCCTTGAACGGAACATGGAGCTCCACCAGGCCTGTAGAGATTTCCAAATATGGGGGGTCATTATGATGGCGGATTTTCCGCATACTCCGGGCCGGCGGAAGCCACCGCCGGCCTGGAGTATGCGGGAAATCCGCCGAGGAGGCCTGAAAGACCCACTGCCAAATCAGGATGGCTGGTGGGTCTCACAATCTGTCAGCCGCTTTTCCGCCGCGGTCGGAAGGCGACCACGGCGGAAAAGCACTAACATGGCAGGCGGTGTCTATCAGACACCGCCAGCCATATTAGGATGTAGGGAAAGTAATGCTTTTCCGCGGCGGCTTTTCCGCCGTGGAAAAGCATACGGACAATCACTTTGGGGGCCCGTTGCGGGCCCCCTGGGTGAAGGTTGCATGGGGGGTGCACATGGGGGGTACCTATGGTACCCCCCTGCCTTTGCGTGCACGAAGCGGCAGGCACCGCGCGGTGCCTGCCGCTTTGTGCATGCAAATGCACAGCATTCGTTTTTTACATTGCGGCGGGTGCTGCTTCAAGCAGCACCCGCAGCAATGTAAAACATACAGGATGTGACCGCCAGGGTGGCGGTCACATCCTAATTGCCATGGAGGGACCGCCGCTGCCCATGCGGACGGTCCCTCCTACTCAGGGGTGGCGGACGGACGCAGGTCCGTCCGCCATCCTAATCGGCCCCATGGTGTGCAGGGCCTATACTATGTCTATTGAAAAATATAAAAAAAAGACTGATTATAAAATTTACTCCAGGCAACAAGTAAGGCAATTTCTGTTGATGTGTTTGTAGTGATAGATAGATGAGACTGAAGAACAATATTTTTACCTTCATCGCCACCTGGTGGATACTCAACCTAACCAGAGATTGCTTAGCTTGCAAGTTCTCCGCAAGCACCACACTGCATCCGAAACATTTTCAGCAATTACTCCCACACGCAGGTAGAAGGTATTATCAGACTGCACAGCGGCTTTGCACTGCCTTCAGAAGCGATGGCAAGGACCCATATATTTTTTTTCTTAGAGTGTTATAAAGAGCAAACTAGATCCAAGGTATCGGGTATCAGAGTGCTTTACATGAAAACAAGTTTTGTTACAGAAGGACACATTCATTTTTTGTTAGGCACAGGCAGATTAAGTGATTTGCCCAGAATCACAGGATGTGGAGCGCCGTTGCAGAGACTGGAACCAGGATCCATAGCTTCGAGGTCAACCACTGTAGTCGTGAGGCTACAGGTGTCAACCCTACGCACTGAAATCAATTTTCTTTTGATACTCTTGTGAGCATTTGGGTGTGGATCAATTATAACAGATCACCAACATGACAGAGTGGAGGACCTAACTTAGGGCCTTTATGGGAACATAAAAGCCCTCTCCACAGAACGTACAGCTGGGAGGAAGGTGAGCAATCTGTAGTAGGAGAGAGTATCCACTAGAAAGAGCATTAGTGAAGGTAAGTCATTTTTTCTTTTGATGGATACTTCTACCTGCAGATTCCTCACTCTGTGAATAGATATGAAATCAGTACCTTACAGATGGTGAAGGATCTGAGGGATGGGCCTTTAACCAGTTCTGCAGGACTGAAGGGAAAAATACCCCTGCTCACAGACTTGAGAGTCGAGACAGGGATGGGTGAATGTGTTGATGGATGCATATGGAGAAGTCTGGCATATGTCCTCCACCGGAACACCGCTCACCGGTTCTGTAGAGGTAGACTTGGTTATTGAGGAATGGGCCAAAATACCCTCAAGAACTTAATTCTTTGCCAGAACACAACACATTTTTAGGCGCAAGTTGATTCATTTGCTGAAGGTTTGTTTCCTTTCCTAGTAGCATCAAACCCAGCGAAAGCTAATCTTGAGAAACACAATGCCCACTTTGAATCCAACTGATGAAGCCTTCAAACCTCTTTAGCAGGATGTGGAAGAGAAAAGAAGCTAGAAAGTGTGATAGACTCCCACGCGTGGAAGGGCCACACTACCGTTGGCAGAAAAGCAGCTATGCTACAAGTTGTCAGGGAAGAATGTGATATATATGGTGAGTGTACTGACAGCACCTATAGCTCACTGACATGGAACACATATGGCTTTGGGATAAGGAACACATTCATAACAGCTGTTCATAGGCTCAAAAAAAGTGCATATCAAGAAAGTGGAAACCATGTTAAGATCCTACTGTGGCATGGTTGAAGGTGCAGGAGTAAACATATAAGTGGGCCCCTTCAGGAATCATATCAGAATAGGTGACCTAAACAACAAAGCATGCCAGAGAAATGAAAAAAAACACCTAAGTGGCTTGCTATTAACATTTAGCTATGCCCACATCAAAGCCTTGTTGGGCTTTCAACAAAACAAACAACAATACATAGGAAAACGTAGCCTGAAGTGGGTCAGTTTGAAGGTCCTCTCAAGAGGCCAGACTTGTGCCAAGAGCCAAAAATAAATTGATATAGTACATGGGTTCCAAGCCACCAAATTTGTGTATACTACTTCTGAGGGCAGACCAAACTACTGCATTACTTCCATATAAGCAAGTGTAGGTTGTGGAGGTCTGAGTGTACATCACTGATTTACTGCTGAGCCACAACACCCTCTTGAAGAGGTAGATGGAGCAGAGGTTAAAGTCTGAGGCTCATCAGGTTGCAGCATCACTTTCTTGGCTAAGTACAGGGCATCCAGAATGAGGTAAGCTCTGTCCATCCTGACCTTCAGAACTTGGGAAAGAAGCAGCAGCAGTGAATGCCATTTAGGAGAAGGGAGTCCCAGAGCAGATGGAATGTGCATCCTATTGCTAGCGAGCTGTGAGGCAGAATTGCCAGTGTGTAGTAAGCAAGACACTGTGTTCTCTGCAGTAGCAAAAGGATCTATGCAAGGCATGCCCCACTGAGCAAACAAGTGCTTTGAACCACTTTTTGGGTGCAAATGTCATTAGCTCCCCACCATATAGAATCTGCTTAGCTTGTCCACCCTGACATTTAAACCAAATGATTTGTGGCCAGAGAGGTCCCTTGGCAGTCGAGCCACTGCCAGAGACTGAGCGCTTCCTGGCACAGTGCTGTAGACCCAATACCACCCTACTTGTTGCAGTACCAGTAGTGATTGTGCTGTCTGTCAGGAACAACCACTGTTTATCTTGGATAAATGGGACAAAAGTCTTCAGGGCTGAATAAATAGCTCTCAAACTGAATATTGTTTGACTCAAGTACAAACTGAAGGAAATGTCTGTGAGCTGCAGGGCGGGCACATGAAAAGATGAGTCTTGCAGTCCCCTGGATGCAGGGCAAAGAGGACTTCAGCCATCAGGGCCAAATTATTTAACATTTCATTCCAAAGGAAGGTGATCAACAACCAAAGCTCTAGAATCAGAAAGAGCCTGAGATCCTTCTCAGGCATTCTGAAGTAGTCGGAGTAATCTCCTGTGTCCTTCTCTACCTCGGGGCACAATTTGTGGCTGACTTGTCCAACATTGAACTTCTTCTGAGAGAATGCAAGTATGATCTGCAAAAATAATAAGAAGAGGAGGGGGAGAGACATGAACTGAAGGGGTGCAGCTATGCTGAACTACCAAATACACATATGCCGAGGCACAGAAAATCAGTCCATCTTGTATGAAAGGCAGTAACCTACACAGTCATCAAAGGAAGTCTGTTTAGAGTATTCCTTTCACTTTATTTTCTTATTCCTTTCTTCTCAATCTCATGTACAAAACACTAACAGCTGAGGTATAAGAAAAACGACCAGCATCTCTGAACACAATACACGGGTATATCTTCAGAATCATGTGCTAGGTCACAATATGTTGTGAATAGTAATGAGATCCCAAAAGCCGGTGGCCTGCAGTTCAAACAATGGCTAACTGCACCTGTAGGTAGTCATAGTGCACCGTAGAAATCTATCCCGATATCAACAGGGGTGAGCACTGAGTCTTCGTGCCACCCGGTAGAAAATCATATAAAACAAGGCCCTACTGTTATTTATGATACAAGCGTAATGGCAATGGACGTCTTGGAAAGAGCAAAAGTAATGCTGGCAACCAACCGTTTAATAACCTTAATAAGACTGCAGATAATGTGGACCGCAGCATGTTTAGGAGCCTGCTCGAGGTTGACATAAGTCCGAATAGTTCCTAGAATCCCACGTCCGTTTACGGACATCCAGAATCTTCCTTTGCACATTATTTACCTGTGTATTATGTTCAGAGGTGCCGGTCGTTTTTCTAATACCTCCTTGGCCTTGAAAAAGTCCATAGGACGTGTTTTGTACATTGGGAAGAAAGGAATAAGAAAATAAAGAGAAAGAGAATACTCTAAACAAACTCCTTCTGATTACAGTGTTGGTTACTGCCGTTGATACAAGATGGACTGATTTTGTGTGCCTAGGCATATGTGTATATATTTGTAACTCTACAGAGAAGTGTCACTCTGTGTGTCTCATTCTGGTTGGAAGGAGATTCGTTGCTTGGAGAGCATCACACTGCACTATACAGATGTCCATAGGACGCGCAGTTAATAGATGTGCATTAGCAAGTGGGCATTTCCACCTCTATGCGCTTGTGTGAATCATGCTGAACTACCTGCAGAACTCACTGGTCTGAAGTAATCGCAATCCAGTCGAGCAGAACAAGCATATGCTGCAGTTATTGCAGGGGTGGAGTAGGAGGAAGAATGGTGTCCCTGCTGAAGGCTAGGGCCTCTGCCACCACCATCGAGTAGAGGCGCGAAAGGGCTGTGTCGATTGTTGCTCCGGCTGCAAAGACTGCATTTGCCAATAAGCAATGTCTCCTCTGAAGTTCCAGGATTGTTTGTGGAACTGACAGTCTGGAGACAACAAGCCCAATAAATGGCATTTAATGTAAAGCTATTTTACAGGCAGGTTATAATGAAGGGTGGTCTAGTATGAGAAAATGACAAAGACCCGAAGAATGTAGGATGCCCTGCCTATGTGGCACACAATGTAGGCAGCCTGCAATGAGGAGACCACTTAGGTCCTTCTACAATAGTGCTTTAGGGGTACGAAGGCTTTTAGGACTTGAATACAAAATGATAAATTTGGACTGTTTTGTGAATGAAAATGCTCTGCATAGGTTTAGTTGCCAGAGTGGTGTTGGAAAAATCATAGCCTTGATTACAGCATTCCACAGTGGTGCTGGCAGTGCATCTTTGGGCCTATTTTTCTAAATTGGTTTGGGGTTTTTAATTTCTTTGGCTATGATATGCCAGCGTGGTGCAGGTTTGTAGCCATTCTATTTACAGGGGCTGACAACAGCTGGTGTTTTCTGGAATACTTGTCCCCTGGGACTGTCTCTAAACTAATAGAGAGGTACGGGTCCTGATTCATACATGGGTGAGCTTCCACCTTTTTACATTCATATTGGTTACCAGATTGTTTAGTATTGGCTTCAGCTGATGTGGTGAGTTCAGAGCATCAGTGCCTTAATAACATCCCCTCCAGGTCAGCTTGATTGAAGATTCACTTTTCTGTGCAGACTCAGAAGTGCTACACATAGTTGGACCCTCTAGAAGGAAGCTCATTGAGGCCCAGAAAATTTCAGGAGTGTTGACCTACTTCTGATTTCAAGTGTACATTAATGGTCTTGGCGTTTTACACCTCAATTGCTGGTTGGATGTACTTTGTGTTAATCAGATAAGTTGAGTGTGAGGATACATTCAGGGGCATATTCATAAAAAATCACGCAGCCCGGCAAGTCACTGTGCTGCGCTGCACAGTATGATAGGAAAAGGACAGGAATGCGCCTTACTTAACATTGTACGGTGCATTCCTGTCTTTTCCCTGAGCTGGCACACAATCTGGGTCTAGTGCCAACGCAGGAACCCTTGCACCATAGAGGGTAGTTATTTTGGAGGAAGGGGCACCGTCCTGCATAAAAAGAATCCTGAGAGGCATTTTCCTCTTTCTATGTGTGCTGCAGAATACAGCACATATAGAAAGAGGAAATACAGATATTTCTCCTCATTATGCCTCACATTGGAAGGCTTGGCATCTTGACGCAATCCCAGGTCTATCTGTAACGGTAAATCTGGGGAATGCAACAAACATCATGGGTGGGTGCAAGGGAACACCCACGCTCCACCCATGGAACGCCTTCCCAGGGCAGAGTAATGCAGTGCATTGTTTTTAAATACATTAATTACTCTAGATTTATCAATCCAGGCAGGGCCAGGAAAGATGACCTTGTTTGGCTTAATTACTCTAACGTAAGAATTGTTGATTGATTGATTGATAGGCTTTATTTTGAAAATATCATAAAAGCTTGTACAGCAAGTATAAAAAACAGCAATTATAACAATCACATTCTATTTACACAAAAGATTTAAGACAGAGGGAAGATATCTAAAACAGTTAAAACAGAATTAAATTGACAAAGAAAGCCTTCTTGTACGAATGAACTATGACCACTTTAAAAATTTTGACACAGCACAGACAATCAAGGTGGATGTGTCAGACATTAAAATAGGCAGTGCCCCTTTGTATTGGCGGGTGCCTAGAAGTCTGCATAAGGGTTTTAGCCAACGGCTCCTGGGTGCACGGTAATCCGGACATTCAAAAAGAATGTGGGCTACCGACTCTACTCGGGTGGGGCAACACGCGCAGAACGGGGAATTACTCTAACTTAAGAATTGTGTCACTCTAGTGCACCATTGCACGGTGCAAGAGCAACATACCTCTTTAATAAACATGCCCCTCAGTACTGGAATGTCACTTTTCCCAGATGTATGGTCAAGGGGCAAAGCTTATGGGTGGAGCCTCATGAAGGGAGGCATGCAAGGAAGATCTTATGACATCAACACCATTGCTTACTGGTAATACTCATTACTCAAAGTACATTTCTAGTTCCAATGTTGCTACTTTCCTCCCTTCTTGTTCCCTTAGGGGTGTGCTGTCCATGTTTGGTGTTAGCGGGAGTACGATGACCTTCCTAAAGGCCAGACGGATGGGTAGAGTTAAAAAAGAAAGCAATGAAAAAAATAGCTTTTCCCTAGAATTCAAAGTGAAGACTTAACTTTTTTGATTGGGGGCTAAAGCATAACCTGTCACTGAGATGGGGATACACCTAAATGAGCAACTAGCTTGACAGGAAGATTTGGACTTGACAAAAAGAGAATTAACAGTATCTCATTTATGTATGTACAGGTACAAGATGATAACATACACATACCTGGTGATATTGAACCCAAGGAATGATGAAGCAAGACTGTAATCTTGGATGCTCTCGCACAGACCAATGCTGTTCCTGGGATAGTAGTAAAGGAAAGCCATGCACATCTCTGCAGTGGTGCTAATACCACCCTAGTGGGAGACACAACAAGACAAGACTAGTTAGTCTGCTCCAACTATTACAATACATTGCCAAGTGGGTGATGTGACTGCTATCTGTGAAAGACAAGGGTAACACACAGGCTAGAAAGTGGCCACATACATCAGCGCTGCTTGTAACATGTGTCTTCTCAAAATGGGGTACCCATTGGCTCATCACTAGACCTCTCTGAGGGGAATCCAGGCTTTTCTCACCCTATACTCACAGTTCACACAATGGAAGTGGAAATTACCATTTTACAGTGTGATGGTCCCTTACTATAATCAGTTTAAAACAGTCCAAGGTATTTACAAAGCCATTTTGTTTGTGTACATGCTCTACCCAAGAGCATCTGCTGCTGCCACAAGTGCAGAGAAGCGAGCATCTTTAGGATGAGGGCGGTGGGGGCACTCAATATTGCATGATAGTGGGTAGTAAATCTGGGAGTGCATCAAAATGGTACACCTTCCCAAAAGAGGCATAGCAGGGAGAAATATAATTATTTCATTCTGCAGTGCACACAGAAAGAGGAAAAAGTCTCAAAGGATTGTTTTTGTGGAGGAAGGTATCTCTTACTGTGGATAAAAAGAATCCTGCCAGTAATGTAGGAACCCTAGTACCATGTGGCAAGGGTGCCTGCATTGGTGCTAGGCTGCACTCAGTGTGCCAGTGCATGGAGAGATACGGTACATTCCTGTTCTCTTCTCGTCATGCAATACAATGCAGCAAGTCTAGCTGCATTGCATTGCATCAAATCCTTGTTAATTTGGTCCGTTTTAATCACTCAAGACATGGGGAAACAGGTAAGTCAGTGAGGAATCATCAGGTAGATAGAGCATCCACCAGAAAGATTGCTACAGAAGGTAAGCAATTTTTTCATCTGATGAATACTTCCACACATTCCTCACTTTTTGAACAGATTACATTAGCCAATCAATACTCAATTAGGATGTGGATGCATGGCTGGCTACACTAAAAATCATGAAGGACTGAGCGTGCAAAGTGACCTTCCCTCTGCGAGTCTAACAATCAAGATTTGCGAAGGTTTTGGGGGGGGGGGGGCAAATTGCTGTTTTGAAAGTTGTGCCACTGGTATTCATCTATCTTGATCAGGGATAGGAGAGTTGGCTCTAGTGGAATGAGAACTTATGCACTCTAATGATTCCTCGTGGGTCAGGATATAGCACATCTTGATGCACAAGATCATCCAACCAAACAATATCCTCTTGTGTGTTGTCTTTCTTTTTCTATTGGTCATCCAGTTTGAACTTCATTGTTCTACCTACATAGAGGCCGATGGCTCTCTTGAGGTCTAGACTGTAACTCTTCTTTCTTCTTGGGATGTAGAGGAGGAACGAAGGCCGGCACTATGATGACTTGGCCCACTTTAGGCAGGAAAGCAGCCGTGGTTCTGAGAACCACATTATAAGGGAAGAAATAAGAGAAGAGAAGCTTTACACGCAATGCTTGCAATTTCCTCACACATCTTGCTGATTGAGAAATGAGAAACGCTGTTTTAAAAGTAAGAAGCTGCAAAGAGCAACTGTGCAATGGTTAAAATGGAGACCGCATCTAAACATGAGAACAGGCTTACGGTCACATTGCAACCTTATAAATAGTCATGGAATAAATTTGTTTGTGAGACCTTTCAAAAACCTCATATCAATGTGTGATTTGAAGAGGGCGGCTGATCAGGAAGACAAGGAAAGGCTGATAACGCTAATGAGTAACCAGTAACTGTGCCCAATTCACACCGTTGCTTAGGTAGTGATAGGGCAAAATGAAGGATATCAGATAGACTGTCCTGAAGAGGGCCTATTGAGTTGGCCACACACCACTTTTAAAAATGACTCCATCTACATGAAAATACAATTTGGTGGAGTAACTGAGAGCACATAAGATGACATCCACTATCTCAGGAGATATGGAAAAGAAATGCTCCACTCAAGCTCCAAATGCAAAACAACAGTTGATGGACAGAATGCAGAACAATGTCATCCAGTGCAGAGATCTGGGCCTAGCTCCAGGCATACATTTTGAGGCTTTGGAGGATGAGGCATCTTGCACAAATCCTGCAGTTTTCAGCTATGCATTGCTACATAGAGGAATCGATATTTCCATAGCTCTGGCAAAAGAGTTTGCAGTGTCCAGACCATACTGAATCACCTGTTTAGCCAGATCTTACCCATGCCCTAATAATTATGAAATTTGGGGCAGCAGATGATCTGGTAAATTGGCGAGAACTGTCTATTCCATGTCCCAGACAGCATGTACATAGCGTCTGTGGAGACAAGTGAGATTATCTACCCACTGGGAAGGTTTTCTCATCACATTTCTCCATCTTCTTGTTATCTCTATCTGATAGGGTGGTAGGTGCCTGAAGAAAGAAATGTTGAGTTGCAAGATGCTAGGACCACAAGGCTTTACTTTGACGAATGAGGCTATAGGAAAGCTAAGTCCCCAGGGACTGGTTTAAGGTGTCTTGAAAAAACGATGTGAAGTGAGGGGAGACGGTGGGTTTCTCACAAACCACAAGGAGGGGCTCTGTGTGGGCCTCATTAAAGGGTATGTGTTGTAAAATGCAGAACCCCTCTGAGAAAGTTGACTTTAATCTTTGAAGAATGAATGTGGAGTGCCAGAATTTCTACAGTTGTCTTTATCAGAGAGTGTTAAGTGGTGACCTCAAGTGGAAACAGCCCAGTTGGGGAATATGGTTCCCATTCAGGCAAGGTATCCACACTGGTATCTTTTAACCCCTCCAAAGTCTGTGTTCAAAATCATGGAGTCACAGTGTTTCCATCCCCAACATTCTATTCTGGCTGGTGTCTACATGAGGATCAGAGTCTCCCCAAAACATCTCCCCTCTTCCATGTGGCACTGAGTCTCCCAGCATCAACGTTGTCAAGGAAACTCTGACAGGGCTTATGTGTCTGGTCAAGCTGGGTGCAGCACCAGTGGCATGGGTGGTGGAGCTGGAGATAAGGGTTACATCACCAGTGGCATCAATTGTGGTGCTAGTAGAGTTGTTTGCAGTACCATAGAGTTAATAGGATCTGCTACTAAAGGAGAAGTGGGTAGTACCCTGGTCACCTTTGACAAGAGGAGGAAAGGGGGCAGGATGGTACAGCGGATGGTACTGCATATCTCTTGAAGCAAATCTCATTCGATCCATGGGGCTAGCTGATGCACAAGAGGGGACTATTTTACTTCAGAAGATATCAGAAATGGCACCCAAAAATGTTGCTGAATCAATCCAGGAGTGGGGTACTCCGGATAAGGCAGAGCAGACTGGGGCATTGGGATTAGTGTCAGAGGCTGTAATGTATTCTGGACTGACGCCCGGTCTGAGGGAAATGCAGGTGTCAGTTCCTTGTTGGTGTCCTTCATTAGATCTGACTCAGATGTGGATTTTTGGGAGGGGACCCAAAACTTACTCTTGGAGTTGCATGGTTCACAATTTGAATGCCTTATCTTGTTGTGCTTTTTCAACACCTTGCGAGGATTAGAGCAACTCAGTTGTTTTCAAACTTGCCCTAGATATGAGTCTTGCTTAAAGTTCATGCAGTGCTTGGGAAATAAAGTCTTGACCTCTCCTATCATTTATGTCTTTGGGATGAGCCGCACACCTTCACATCATGGTCTGACCCAAGTACCATAAGTATCTTTTCAAGGAGGTCTTCACAGTTCCTGCATGGTTTAAAACATGAATGTTTGAAGATATTAGAAGAACTACACCTGAATATCCTTTCAAGGGAAAAGAAACAACGTTGATTTTGCATCAATGGCACAGGAAAAAGGGAACTGGCATCAATACCCAAGTGGGTTAACTTTATGGCTCCAGTGACATTGTGAGGAAACCTCTTCCAGCACAGAAGTGGAGCCATTGCCCCCTACTGCTGTTAAAAGCTATTGAAAGGCTTATGGGTTCAATATAATGTCTGCAATAGTCAACATGTTAGGAATCTTTAGGTAGAAGTATCTATTAGAATCCTCCTTAGGCACACTGGATAACATTCTCAAAAAGAAGATGAGGCATTCAACTCTGTCACCAATATGGGAATGAACTACACATAAAATCACAGCGGAAAACGATATACTGATAAAATTGGTCTGTAAAGGTCAATATACTTAAAGTCCTTGGATCCAAAGAACAGCATATTCCTTTCTTAGCCTTTCAAACAAAAATCAACCTTGGCATGATAGATTACTATAAATTTCTAAATTAAAAAGTTCATTCTCTCAAAACTAGAATGTCTCACAAGACAAACTTGCTAAGTCTGGCAGTGTCATGCTGTAGCAGCATTTGTTCACCCTTCAGCCATGTAATGATTCCTCCCAGACAAGAGCGAATGGAATACGAAGAAGTGCAGTAGCTTGGTGATGGCAGGAGTAGGCAGGTCAGCATTGGATAGCTGCAGCATGGTAGAATGGTATGTGACTGCCAGCCCTCTGGTGTTGTCTTCCTTTCCTGATTTTGTTCCGATTGGAACCTTCTTGCTCTAAAACAGCACACACTGCACAGTGTCTTTGGCCTACAGCTGGTTAATGGGAGTTCCCCTAAGTAGGAGTTGTTAGACCTGTCTGCTTTTGGGTAGCCCCTCCTATTAATTATTTATTTTGTCCCCTTTTTGCCCCTCAAAACCTTTTTATTTTTTTATGTCCACTGGATTTTTGAGAAGTTGACCTGGGGAATAGATGCTCTTTGTCACATAGTCCTTCATCATGAGGCCTAGGTGCTTTTTCTGACTAAAAACCATCTAGACTCACAAAATGGTGGACAGTAACTGCCACCTTAGGAGAAAGACCCATAGGGTAGAATAGGGACATTCCAGAACCTTCTGGACCCTGCTGGACTCCTTGTGGACAGCCTATATAAGGCGGAATACAAGGCAGCCATTTTGAAGGTGACTAGTGAGTTCACAGAGTGGAACTGGTGAGGAGGGAGGCGACTCTGAGGAGGAGGATAGTGCTTACTAGGAGTAGGATTGACCTGTGGGCCAGCTGATCTCCTGTACTGACCCGTCCCCCCTTGGTGTTGACCAAACCCCGCCGTGGTGGTCCACGTCTAAAGTTCTTGAACAACCCTCGGGTATTCCAAAGGCTCTGGCGACTGTGTGTGTGGAGTCGCTATTGGAAGGGTGAGGAACCCTAACTCTGCCCAGATCATACCCAGAAACTGCGGAGCTGAACTCACCCCCACCGTGCTGTGAGGAGCTAACCGATCCCTTCTTCAAGGTCTCACTGCGCATGGAACCGGTGAGGTCGTAGGCGCCTTGGTCGGCGCTGATACCCTCTGTGTGTTGACAGGGGGCGGAGCAGCGTCAGAGGAGGCCGGACGAAGGAGGCGGAACCGCCGGCGTGTGGAGACAGCGAGGAAGAAGCCGCCTGCGTGAGAGCGCCGGGAGCAGTGCCTCCACGTCGAGTATTGCGCAGGTCCAGTGGTGCAGATCTTCGAGGAGTGCACCGGGCGGCAGTGACGGCTTCCAACTCGGAAGGAGAAAGTGCGGGGAGATTCCGGCTTCGTCAACCATTCCGTGTTGCCGGCGCCAGGTCAGAGGGCTCCTCAGTACAACAGCGCTGGGGTGAGTGGCGAAAGCGGAGCTGTGGGACCTGGGACGAGGCGAAACCCCTGGTAAGATTGCCGGGAGGTAGCGTGGCCGAGCCTGAGCGGGTGCTGCTAGTGCCTGATAGCGCTTCGTGAGGGAGAGCCTGAGTCAGCATCGGCTACCAGCGTGGAACCGAGTAAAGAGTAGAGCGCTGAGGTTGACTGTGAACAAGTCTGGGGTAAACTTTAGACAGTGATTTTAATGAAAGAGAGGAAGTGAAGTAGGGGTAAAAGTATTGCTAAATCCCTATCAGAAAAAGTGAACAACTTCAAGACAGTACCTGGGCATTTTTCTGAATCTAACTGGGTGTGCCATAAGTGGAACTGAGCAAGTATCGTACTGAGGCTATTTACATGTGAAAACTGAACTACCTCATGCTGGGTTGCTACTAAGAGAATTAATTGAATAGCCCAATCTGGATGAAGAGATATTTATGCTTGCTAGCTTCTCGAATTTATGATGCATGTTTTATCTGTTTAGGGTGCAGGAGGTGATGGAGAATTCTCTTTTCAGGGAGAAGGAATCCCAGAAAATGCCAGTAATGATTTTTCTTTTATAAAAAAAAACTGTCTAGTTGCCAATTTCTTTTATGCAAAGCTAATTTATGTGCTGTAACTAAAGACTGCTAAGTAACCACAGAGAAACAGAGAAATCTTTTCATAAAGTAAACCGTATTTTTCTAACATTGGTGTAGCGTCCTTATTTTTGAGTGGATGGACGTTATGTTACTGAAGGGTGTGACGCAAACTTAGCACATATACTTTGGGGATAGGCCTGCCCACTTAGTGCCAAGCTACCTTATGTGACTTGGAGGTCCCAGGTCCAACAGGAATCATGCCAAGATGTTGAATAGACCGTCAATACTGATGCCAGATTTCCTATGCCAATATGGTGAAACAGGAATTGTAGGATAATTTCCTGTCCAACTGTTATCAAAGGAGCAGTTTTCAGATTCATCCCGGCATTGCAAAACATTTGAAAAGCTATTTTTCATTGTTTTCCTAGACCTCGACTTCATCTGTGCTCCAGTTTCTCTTCGGACATTTTTCCTTTCCTTATTTGAGCCTCTCTTAAAGACCCATTTTCTTCAGCATTCATCTGTTCCTGTGATCCAGCAGTTGTCTTCATCACCAGCTTCTAGGTAGTTTTCATGTCCATTGTCTTTTTAGGTGAAGCCTAGACAGCGTTTGCTCTGTCTGGAAGATCTGTTGTATGTACTTTGTGGGATCTGGAGATCAGTCCTAGCACTTGTCTGCCTACCGCCTTTGCTTAGGGTCTTTTTTCTGTTCAACTGCCTCTTTTAAACTGTCTTGCTAGAAAGCGACCAGTGGAGGTCAGTAACATACCAGAATTCCTTTCTGCTTGGTCAACTGCCTCAAATTAACTGTCTTGATAGAAAACAACCAGTAGAGTTCAGGAAAATACCAGAATTGCTTTCTACTAAGGGACTTTCTTATTTATTTTTCTTGCAACTGCCTCTATTTAACTTTCTTGATAGAAAACGAAAAGCAGAGGTCATTAAAATACCGCCTTCACTTTAGCATTTCCTTGATTCCAGGCTATAGAAACTTGTATTCAATGAACACCTGTAGACAATAAAAAGAAAATTCTGATCTTTTATTTTCACTGATATGACCACTGAAGGGGCTGACTTTATGTTAGAAAGAGAGCTTTGAACAAAACAATTTCGCGCTGATAGGCAGTATTTCTCTCCATGTTTTTTCCATGCCCGGCATGTTCCGCAGTTTGGTGCTAACTTTCCCTCCATGTTAAAAAACAGAAGTTGTTTCAGCATCCAGGCTAATGTGTTGCATTGCTAAATACATTTAAGGTCCCAACTGCGCGAACAATTGCATTGCAATGGCTTGTTTCTCCCTGGGGTCATTTCTGGAGGCACCAACTGATAAGCATTCACCTTTTCAGCAGCACTGTGGCTTCTGTAAATGGATCGTCCTTACTTCTGAATGACCAGGTGACATACAACAGACCATCCAAGCATCAGAGCACATTGCTAACTTACTGATGGGTTTATAGTGCCACTATATGTACTTGGATTATCTTAGAGCAACGGTCCCAGAGACCGGTGCGACCGTGCCCAGCAGACGCCTCGGATGTTCCACTGAGAACAGTAAGGTCCGGCCTTATTACAGGCTTACCACAGGCCATTACCGCTAACTTCCCCCCGGAATCGGACCGCTTAACCCCAACACTAGGTTCCACTGAGAACACTAAGGTCCGGCCTTATTACAGGCTTACCACAGGCCATTACCGCTAACTTCCCCCCGGAATCGGACCGCTTAACCCCAGCACTAGGTTCCGACCTTCCGTGGGCCACCACCGCTCCTTACATCCTCAGTTGTCTGGGCCAAGTACATTGTAATTACGTGGTTACTACAACCTTGATCCTCACCCCAGCTGCGGTCTTCATTGCGGCCAACTGCTCTGCTAGTTCCTTCTAGGTAAGCAATCTCGCCTGCCCACCTTCATGGTTAACCCCTGGTAGCCATGCTGGCTGCTCCTTGAGCACCATCTTCCTCTCACCCCCCATAGCCCATTGATTCATGCCGCGCCGCCCACCAGGCTCTTGGTAACCCGAGGAATAAGTTCCTCGCTCCGACTCCTGCTCTCTGCATCCAGGCTTGCACTTTCAGGCATTACATTGGTTGTCCTGATGATGATCCTTCATTCTTACAGGATCGAAACGCCGTCGACAGTAGATGTAGTTTAAACACCAGTTCCCCATTGTGTGACATAATTATGTTTTTACTACATGAGAAAAGCTAGGATATTAGGTTCTATGTGTACTAGCTTCTCACAAAAGAAAAATTGCCTGATGAACCTCTTACCCCTTTTGTTTGTCTAGCCCTGTTGTATGCTGTGGATACAGGATTGTGTCCCACTTTATAATTGTTGCGTTTGATATTGCTTTGCATTGTTTTCATTGATTACATTTTAGGGTCCGGCTGGACACCTTACTAATTATAGTGCATATTGTAGCCTATAATTATTCATTAGCTTGCACATTCTCTCTTGTCAAGGACCGTTGTTCTAAGATAATACTAGTACCCTTGGTCCTTGCCTACCGAGTGGGTTCCCTTGTTTCTCAAAATAATACCATATGTACTTGGATCCTATTCACCAGAGGCACAGACAACATAGTAAACATGTACCTAAATAGAATTCACAAACAAACTTGATGCCTACTTACAACTTGTCCAACTACTTTAGTACACTTTCAATGAGTTGTTCATCAATTCTTAATGAAAATGCCCTGAAATAGAAAATAGCTTTGCCTCGTTGCTATCCTGACTGCAGCACTAAGATTTCATTTTAAAATAATAATGACATGTCTATCCCAACCATTTACATTAAATACATCTTGAATTCGCCACAATGGAAAGCATATTAACCCTTGTTTCAGATGTAACAAAGACTAAAACTGTATTTCATTGCATGGTGTACAGTAGTTTTGCTTTTGTTAGAGGCTATTTTTGTTTAACACTACTTCTCTGTAACCTGGTTTAGAGAATTTTCAAACAATTTGGTTTTCACTGCATTTAATCTCATTCATTATCAACCTTATTTCTTATATTTGTTGTACAGGCACCAGTCAACCACCTTCTTCAGGTTTCTACTCTAGAATATTGAAGACGAAAACATTAATCAGCCAAAAGTACTTATATCAATCAATATAAAATGTATTCGGCCATTTTCTGGCCATAAAAATACATATCCCATAATAGAACACATACATTTTAAATTTAAAAACTACACCATGGATATAATTAAAAGTACAATTAAAATATGTTAGTATTAAAATAAGCATATTCAGATAGGTCCATGTTATTACTGTTATCAAACCAGATTTTTCCTCTTACGAATTGCCCCTAATAAGAAACTTGCAACCCCATAACAAATGAATGGAAAAGAAAGCATTTGTAATTATATCAGTGCTGGTTTACTTGTGCAAAATAGCAATCTCTAAAAAGTGGTAGAATATATTTAGCTCACAACTCAGTATAAAAAACACAAAAAAACTTAAAGTGCAGCAGGTCTTGGTCAGAAACATTATCACAGGCCCACAGTTGCAGGGTACCTAACTTTGCAAAACCTTTAGGTACAGTTAGGGACCAGTAGATTCAATTAAATCTGAATCTAGATAAAAGAAAGCGATGATGCGATGATGCAACAAAAGACCAAAAGGGTTGATTTAAAATTCCAGGACTTATAATCATAAAATGTCTACATGTAGGTTTTTAAAATTCATTTACTCCCCTATCCAGTTGTCTCCTTGTTAAAACTTGTGTTTTTGTAGCTTCCACGTCTTCAGGGTGCAGCTTTCTTGGATGATTGAATAGCTCTAGTTGCCCGAGGGCTCAAAGCAGCTGGGAGACATATTTTAGCCAGGGAATGTCTGAAACTCTGTCTAACATGCAGTCCTCTAGAATAATTTGGTTTAGGTTTGGCTTATCTCTAGACCAAATTTCTAGCCACCATATCAGGGGGCAGCAGCAATATTGTCTGTAATGTAACCCTGCCTTAATTCCTCATGTACCTTGAACGCTGGAATGCTAGAAATAGCAGCTTGGAGTTTACGTAGGTGTTTTTTTCAACTCATTGAACTTCATTACATTCTTTGTGGCCCCAAACCACACTACCATACACGGTCATAGCGACACATTTCTCATTATAGATCTTTAGCAGTGGTGGTATGGGTTTTCTCCCTAATCGTCTAGCAAAATGCAGTGAGGCTCTAGTTGCTCTTGCCAGAATGGTTTTCTTTAGAGCACACTGTGCCATGGAGGAGCCATTTTCTATAAGTACATATTCTGAAGGTATGTACTTATAGATACTTTTTGATTTACTATTCTTAACTTCACATCTATGTACCTTAAATGTATCATTAAGGCACATGTGTAATTAATAATTATAAATATATTCCATCACAATTTCGTGGTTGTCCATGCGTTTTTGGTCGTGATATTTTGGTAGGCAAATCACAAAATACAGCTGTTTAGGTAGAAACCCTCTCTGCTGCAGAGTTCATACAGTCATGAACTCCTTTATTGCATTTTTGGGATAGCAGCTATTCTGGGAACTCTCCATCAACAAGGTAAGAACTTATATGTGCATATTCATTGCATAGTGATATTTAAAATGCAGAATTTTCAGTGACGTCACATGCATATTGCTTACTGTGTAATACTAGCCATACAATGATTGCCTCAAGGTATTTGGGTCCAGAAGTTACCAGATTTTACCACTTGGCGGTGCAGCGTCACCTTGCTGTACTTCCTGCCCTGCATCCAAGTGAAAGGGCAGGAATGCGCCGTATCTATAGCATGGGGTACATTCCTGTCCTTTCCCTCTGTGTTGGTGCACAACGGGCTGCCCAGCACCAATGCAGGCACCCTTACACCATTGTGCAAGAGTGCATTGTATGCAAGACTTTTTTGTGCAGGAAGGTACACCTTCCTGCAAAAAAAAAATCCTGGAAGGCATTTTGCTGTTTGGTGCAGAACAGCACACATGGAAAGAGAAAAAGACAAGATTGAAAAAAGGGCCAGTATCTGAACGTGGAAGAGATTTCAGATAAGTAGATGCAGTGAATTAAGTAGGACGAAGGCAAAAATCAGAGATCATCATAAAACTTTAAGCTGTTGAGTGCGGGGATCAAGAAAGGGTCCAGCAGAAGAGAGACCAAACAATACATAGGGTAGTTAATGGGTTTAGGATTCATGACTCTCTAAGACAGAAAAATACAGTTAGCATGAAAACAGAATGCCATCATTTCAATTCTTGCAGGAAAAGTGAAACTGGCCGGCAATCAAACACATTTTATTTCATGAGTGGTGCTACTTTGGCTTTATAGTCCCCATTATTTATTTCATCCTCACTCACAAATGAGAACCTTCCTCTTTTCATGGTTCATGCTCCTGTGCTCTAAAGCTGAGAATCATCTCATAGCAAACCTTTTGAAAGACTAGGTGATCACAATGACTCCTGCAACAACTTCTGAAGCGTTAGTATTGATCAAATTCAGCATTGTTTCAGCTGCCTATTACCGTAAGGGTTCATAGATGCTAGGAATGTTGAAGCCCGGAGTAAAATTACATTTTGCTTTTTAGGTCACTTATAATCTGGCATCTTCTTATGGCCATGTATATTGATGCCATAAAGCCCAGATTCTAGAGATTTATTTATTAGTGTATATGGTTAGGGAATATGTGTGGGTCTCAAGTGTTCAGCGGAACCTGAAGGACACTGTGTTTTCCTGTTGCTCAATGACAGTATCCAAAGTAATTGAGGCTCTTTTCATTTGTTCGGGTTTTTGGTTTTAAGTGAATGAATGATAACTGGGGGCATAGGGCCATGTGTACTAAAACTAGGGGTGGGCGATTTATTAACCTCCACCGACGGAACTGGTAGAATTGTGGCCACTATTCATTATGCTCGTGTTAGAAATTGTGGACTTATTTACAAACTTCTTGCACCAATGGTACATCACTTTTTCACATAATAAAATTGACACAGCAATGGTGCGAGGGTCTTGTAAATAAGCCCCTGAGATTCTGGTTCACAGAGGTATGCACCCTGTCCTAGCAGGAGCAACTATCCTCGCCAGGGTAAGTCACAACACATCCTAAATTATCCTCTTCTCCTCATTTTGTAGCTTTGAATAGAGTATGTCAGGCTTAACCATTGAGGAAATGTGCAAAGTATTTGTACAGCCCTTTAAACTTTAAAACTGTGAAAACGCCACACAAAAGATACCACACATGTGTAAAACAATAGAACCTAAGCTAATAAATAAAAGAAGACAAAAACTCCAAAAGTCCAAAAGTAGGTCGTGAGATATGCAAGTTTAAAGATTTAGGTGAAATTAGCACATAAATTTGCAAAGCGTCAACTGTGCTTATATGGTGGAGCTGGACTCGGACTCTGGGAATCCGATTAGGCTAACAGCCATGTAGCAAGGCTTTGTTGGGCTTTGCATTGTTTCCAAGTGGTTCACATTACAACCACAGAATGCAGAGCACCTTAAGCCCTCTGCCAAGGGTTCAGGACAGAGGTAGCACTAATGGGCGGTGTAGCAGGTGAGTTAGAAGTCTTTTGTGTCCCTGAGACTTAAAAAAAACAAGAGGCATGCCAACCAATGCTTGGAGTCACTTTGGCTCTGGTTTGGTGAGATTAAGCTCCAGTCCTTCTTATTACCAGGCAAGGAGGGCAGCAGGTCAGCACAGCAGAGCAGGAATCCAGCAGAGTGACAGTCCTTTTAGCAGTACAGCAATCCTTCTTCCTGGCACAGTACCCAAAGACTCAGAAGTGTACTGATTTGGTGGTCCAGTTCTCATACTCACTTGTGCCAGATTCACTACAGAGGGTATGCACCACTTTCTTTGTGTGCAGGCAAAACCCATTTAGGTGCAGGTGTCAGCTCCTCCCTCCCAATATGCCCTGGATGACCCCTCAGGATGTTAATTGCCCTTTAGGATGTGGATGGCCCATCAAGCATACTTAAGCTCTCTATGTGCATGGCTGTCCGGAGGGAATGCATAAAGCCCAGCTATCACACACCCAGACGGTGGTTCAGAGACAGGCAGAAGGTACAGAATGGTTAAAGTAAGAAAATGGCAACTTTCTAAAAGTGGAATATTTATAATTACTATTTAAAATCCAACTTCACCATCAATTAGGATTTTAAATTGTGACTCTAGAGACGCCAAACTTGAGGGTCCCATCTCTTTCCCCTTGGAAATTACACTTCTATAAGGTAATAAGGTAATTCCAGTGTTAACCTACTGAACTGATAGGCCTTGCAGCAGTGAAAAACGCATGTAAGGGTTTTTTGCTAGCTGAGCATGTAAAACCTAAAAGTACATGTAAATTGTTAAAATCCACAGCACCCTGCCCTTGAGGCTGCCTAGCGCTTACCTTAAGACTAACTTACATTATTAAAAAGGAAGGTGTTTTCAAGCAAAATGGTTAACTTACCAGGTCAACATGGTGGTTTAAAAAGACACACCCAGGCTCAACAAAAGCAGGCCAGAGATATGTTTAAAGGTCTACTGAAGTGGGTGGTATGATCAGTGCTGCAGGCCCACTAGATGCATTTAATTTACAGGCCCTGGGCACATGTTGTGCCCTTTACTAGGGACATATAAGTAATTTAAATATGACAAGTGTAGACGAGCTGATGTTACTAGCAGAGAGCACATGAACTTTAGCACTGGCCATAAAATAAAGGGGAACCACACCAAGGATGCCTGGTTTGACAGCTTATCATACTGATTTCTGACCAGATTCTGCCAACTGCTGCTTGGCAAAATTGTTTCTTAAGCATGGCTTCAAAACAGTAAGTTGGCAAGTGTGACTGGGATTTGGCATTTGCCTAATATGATTTTAAGTCTCTAGGAAGGCACACGGTGAGATTTCTCCAACACGGGCAGTTGCAGATGGTCGAGACCATTTGCGGTCATAAAGCTGCCGCTCATGTTGAAAATCTAGTTGAGCGGCAGCAACATTAACTTGACAAGCTGCACTCTCTGGTGCAAGACTTGATGCCATTTGCTCTGACTTTTCAACACAGAATGATCTCCCAATGCTAATTCACATGTTTATTTCTGCCCATTCGAGGAACTTTTTGGAACTTTGCAGTTTTTTGTAACTTACAGAAATACCCAAAGTAAAATTCCATGAGTTCCAATCAGGCTTAGGTAAAACACTAGTTGCAGAATGAGAAAATAAATTGCGCACTGACATTTGTGATCGGCCTTTAATTATGAGAGACAACCTACATACTAGCAGGTTGCATCGAAATAAAGGTGGGAGTGGTGGTTCTTGCTAGCCCCCTCACTCACTCAACCCCTGCTCCCAGGGCCGGTGGAGCAGCAATCTGCCAGGGCTGGGTACGGTTGCCAGTCCAGCCCTGACTACAAATATAAGGATGGTGACCCACAAGAAACAAAAGAATAGCAAGCCTCTGTTTGCATTCCAAAATTAAAGTGTTCTTTAACTTCTTTAAAAAAATCTCCGATTTGCGAAACATGCAGGGGTGTAGGCCATGGTCTCCTGGACCATTGCTTATCCCTGTGAGTCTGCTGACACCTATCTCATAGAGGAAGGGAGTCATAAGAGGTCCCTTCTATCCTTGCGAATCAGTTACCATCTTCTTCGCCCGTAACTGATCAACAGTTTCAATCACATTTGTGATTGCAAAATATTGATACATACCAATCCGAATTGCATTTAGGAGGTAATGTCCCTTTCATACCACATGCTAATTGTAATTTGTTATAGGTCGTTAAATCCATTTTAAAAGTTGTACATTATTTTTTGAGTCGTAAATGGGTTTATTACATATCAAAAATCATTGTCATTCTGCAGACACAAATTATGTGAATTTGCAAATCAGAGTATTTGCAAGTTCAAACTAGATTTTGACATTCAATCCAAAGTTGATTGTTGAAGCAAAAGCACAGCTGGTAATTTTCCTTACATGTAGCTTAATAATGATGAAAGAAAGTATGATTTTTAAAAATGAACTTACAAATGTTACATTGTGACGTCCTAATGTGTTGTATGTGCACACCGTCTGCAACTCATCTCCCTGGAATTGGAAAAAATATATTGCTTATTACAAGATCTAGGCCTACATTTTGAAGCATTTATTATGTACTAAATATTTTGCACTTGATCCTAGTTTTACAGTAGAAAAGCAGCATATTGAGCAAAAATATGGGATGAAGGGAGTTATTTAAAGTTTGGTGGATAACTGACCGTACTGACAGGGCAAAGGGGGTTATAACTTCAGCCACCCTTGCATACATCAATTCTCAATATTTAAACATCTCCACCTTCCTGGTGGGGAACTCAGTGGCTTCACGGCAGCTCCTTTGAACACAGTGTAATTTTAAGGAGTAGCTGCATGTTTCAAGCACCTGCTCAGCAAACCTTTTGTCTTTTCAAAAACTTTTCAACAAACATTTTGGTTTTTCCATACCAAATTCTCAAAGCAGGACATAAAAAGGTCATGTGGTCTGACGTACTTAGGCCGATGGCCAATGTCTGTGAGGCCTCTGGTCTAAATTTTCCACAGGCAGAGCCATCTAGGATACCATAAGCAGAAACATTATGGGCCTGATTATGATGTTGGGTGGACATAACCGTTGCAGTTTGGAACCGCCCGGCCTTAGGTCAGCAGCTCCGACCACATAATTACGATGAGACCTCCCATTGGGCAGTCGCAAACATCCATTTTCCAATGAAAGCGTGTGCAGTGCGCGGAAAAGGCCGCAGCATACATTTCTGTTGAAAAATAGATATTTTTGAACATCCCTGCACTGTGTTGCAGGCACCTTTCAGTACAGGGATGTTTAGGGGGGCACTATAGGTAATAATGTAATTTTGTAGTGTAATACCAAATTAAACTCCTGAAGGAGTGCGTCTATTGAAGTAGTTCAGTGATAACAACAGTTCATTCAGACTCAGGTATTCCACTTACCATTTTGATGGGCATGATCTTAGGCATGTATCTTGTCTCTTGTAGGCTGAAGTCGTAGGACATATCTCGGGCCAAAAATCCAATCTGTGTTCCATTCCTTGTAGATATGAAAAGCTGTTGAGAACTTTCTCATTTGTACAACATCTTCAAAACATTTTTTGCCTGGATTTATTGGAGTTTTTCTCCTATATTTTGAAAACCCTATGGCTCCCGAAACCATGTTTTATTAATAGGGCCTTTAAAAGTGAGAGCACAGATTTCCTATCCAAGGTGTTTTTACTCGGAAATTGTCTTACCCCAGCACTTTAAGAGAGTACACCCGCAAATTCGGATCCAAATAAGAAAGACCCAGAAAACATTCAGCTACATGCAACCCTAAAAGAGACACTAACTTACATAACATAACAAAACCTCTCAGGCACTACAATTTGGAATCAGAACTTTCAGGCCCAGTTATGCTTGCCCCTTAATTGATGATAACCTACTCTTATATGTATGTACCAAGCAGACACACACTTGCTTATTCCAACAACAAATCTAATTCCTAGGAAATCAAATCATGGAAAAGTCATCAGCTCTTGTCCGCTCTCCTATTTATGTGTCGTTGGCCATTACCCCAATACCCTATGTCTTGATATATAGGAAACCTTCAAGAAACATTAAATATTGTAGGTTCATCCTGGAATGAAGAATTCCCTTAACTGATTTGTCTAACCAATTCAGAAAATGTTTGCTTTTCGGTGTTTTGATGTGTTAACAGTGCCCTTAGAACAGATTAACCTTTTTGTAATATTAATTGACTCCTGATAAATTACACTGATACAACTTAGTGGTCTCGCCAGTATAATCGCATTAAACACAAAGACAATTACCTGTAACATCTTTTAGATATTATTGTCACGTATGCTTGAATTTTGGAAGAGTGTTTGGGAAATGAATGTACACATTTTAAATATTGGAGACGACACTGATATTTATAATTTCATTTTTTTCTCCTCAATAATCACAAGTTAAGCAACACTGTTTTTTTCTCCATTTTGCAGGTATTACATCCATTACCACCAATTAAAAATGTTTTTAATTGCTTTCAGTCCATACATGATAGACTTGGGTTATATATACTACAAAATGCACAAATATCTACATACCTGAAGATCATAAAATGACTCCTGCTCATCACATTTTTTGAAAGCCTTTTAATGCTAATGTAACAAATGTATCTTCGAGTAGTGACTAATATTACATTTTTAGTATGGTGGCTGTGTTGGATAAATAACTGTCTACACATTTAATTATTACATAATATTAGATTTTGTAAATAGCTCATATTTGTCTTATTTGTTGCTGATATTTAACTTGGCACCTAAAATGCATTTACTTCACAAATACATTTGGATTTGTCTTAGAAAGATTTATATATATTTTTATTTTTTTCTAGTTACATAGAATTTCATACAATTAATGCAATACATTAATCTGAACACAAAAAACATATTTAAAGAAACCAATCAGCAGTTTTGTTACATTAATCATGCGCCTCCATTACAAGGGCTCGAGTCAGTTTAAATATGTGTGATAAGTACTTTTATTGCAAGTATCTAAATTATACATTGTACCGATTTTATTCCACCCAGTAACAGGATGTGATAACCTCTTCATCCTCCAGAGGAATTTCAGCAGCTCAGGCCTGACTATGTTTCCTGTGTCAAGAATTCCTGGTAAATACCAGGACGAGAAGATTTTGGTCCTGTAATTACCCAAATCTGCATGGTATGCTCGTTGCTTGAGTGTACAGCTTGGAATAGACCATACTTATTGCACTTGATACATCTCTAGCAGCGGTGTAGGATTGTATCCGGTGCCATCATCATCACATCTGGCACCGGGTCACTGGTAAAGTATGCCTTCCTCTTGGCCTGGACTCCAGCATCATTCGCCAAAAGCAGGTCAAATACACCTGCTATTAATATCTTTGCATGTTCCCAGACTGCCTCGCCTTTATGCATATGAGGGTGATCCTATGTGGAGCAAATAATAATCGTTCTGTGTTTTTCCCTCCTATGAACTATTCAAAAGTTGCTAAGTTACCTTAATGATGTAACCTGGAAATTTCAATAATGAAAACCGTGTTGATTTGGACTACTAAAATGAAGTCTGGTAACAGAAACACAAGAAACAGGTAAATCCTTTTGAAGTCTGCATTGTGAGAATCAATTATAAATGCAAAATCTCTCTTTACAGATGCTAATTATAATAAAACAATATATACTTGGGCATATTTAACAAAGCGTGGCATCGCCCATGCTCCACGCAATAGGGCACAAGGGGCGACGCAACTCTTGCTTGGCTTGATAAATCTAGAGGAGCGCAACACAGTGCAAATCAGTGTTTTGAGTTACTCTGCGCTGGTGAGGTGTTCCCTCAGTAAAGCGTGGGTGTTACCACATATCCACCCATGCATTTAGGTGCATTCCCAGATTTACCAATACTGCTATATCCGAGAATGTGTCAAAATGCTACGCCTCCAGAGGTGAGGTGTAATGAGAAGAAATAACTTTATTTCTCCTTGTTGCTTCCTCTTTCTACGAGGTAATGTCTCTTACGATTGTTATTGTGCAAGAAGGTGTTCTTTCCTGCACAAAAACAACTCTGGTTAAAACGTAGGCACCCTTTCAGCATGGTGCAAGGTCGCCTGCATTGGGGCTAGGTAAAAGACAGGAATGCTGTTCAATGTTAAGTATGGCTCTTTCCTGCCCTTTCCCTAACACGGAATGCAGCAAGGTGACGCAGTGTGCTGCGTAATCTATTAATAAATATGCACTGTAGTTTCCTATTGATGTGTCACCATTTTCCTGCTAACCAGAAGCCTTACTAATCACCATGTCACTGCACCACGGCTCTGCTTACCTGTACTGAACCACCTGTACCGCTCTTCCCACCAGGTGAGTGTGGAGGAGGTAAGCAAACACCTGCATATCTGGATTCACCTCGCCAGTCACCTAGAACAAGAAAGGACACATCCCTTAAGGGAACAGTGCTGCACATCAAGCATTCCTGCTTCAAGCCGCTCCCAAAGCCTACTGCTGTTAGACTTGCTTGTGCTAAAACAAGAAACATCTCAGAAAGTGGTTAGGATGGATGAAAACGTTTAGGTCAAAGAGAGAAAGGCACATTTGACCATGTTCCCCTCTGTAGTGTGAGCATGATTTTTATCATTAGATTAACTGCCACCAAGGGAGGGGGGGCTTCCAATTTAGGTCGATCAAAAAGCTAGAAAAACATTGCACCCAATTCAGAGAGGTAATTTAATGTATGGAGTTTGTCATGTACATAGATCAGTGGTGGCTCCTCAGCCAAGGTGGAGCAGCATCATCCCACTGCATCAAAGCAGCAAAATAAAGAAAAAAATAAAATGCTATATCTAATGTTATTATCATTTTAGTTTGTCATCCTGCTGCGGCAGCTTGCGTGAGGGGGCGGGGCAGGGCTGAAGAGCAGGAGAAGAGTACTACAACCTGCCTAAGTGCACAAAAACTATTTGGTTGGACCTCTGGGCCACCCAAAACAGTCATGCACACTTTACCTGTTCTCTACACAGGCTACATTACAGCCTGCATGGAGAAGGCCCACCCCTACAGCCCCTGGCTGAGTGCCGCGTCATGGTGCTCAGACCAATCACAATGCTGCATTGCTGCATTGTGATTGACTGTGGGGAGAGTGGGAGCTCTGGTGCTTTCTGCTTCCTGTTTCTCACAAGAAGCCAGGGAGAGGATGCTGGAGAGGTGGAAGTGACCAGCCAGCTGGCTGGCCGAGAGGTAAGTGCCAGCCCGCCCCAATGCTGCGCCCTGGTAGCAGGCGCGACTGACATAGATTTACACATGCCTGAGCTTCCATTTTCTACCTAAATGAAATTCAGGACACTGCAGGGTGAGACTTACATCAGTAGGAGGGGTTTGTGCTTTCGTGCTCTGAGGAAATGAGGACACAAACGACTAAGAATATGGTAATGCATTTCGACTTGCAAAATTTCAGGCATATTTTAGGCATACATCTTGCCAAAAAAGCTCTACATTGCAAAAGTGCAGATCTCTGTGTATGTTATTCATAGTGGCAGCCTGTGATTTTAGCAGGGAAGGTGGCAGTCAGAGCACAAACACACACATAAAAACTCACTCATACTCATGCATTCACACACGCACACACACACATCCAGTCTCAACATTAGCTCCCAAATGTTTATGCACACATGCACGCATGCCCCAAGCATTACAAATAAAACCATACATACCTGCATGCTTAGCACTCTGCCTCAGAGATTGCAGGAGGGCTAGGACTGTTGCCTTTCCTTATTGGCTGACCTAAGTGCAGCATACTCTCACTCTCTGTACAAAGCAATAGTATTGTGTGCCTCCAATGATGATGAAGTGCAATTCCTTTGGACCCAAAAATGAATACGCAAAATTGGAACCTATTATCATTATTATTATTATAAGAGTGGATGTGTAAGTAACATTTATGATTTTCAACTGATTTATCAATTTGTAAGTGCCCTTTTGCGAATTAATTCCCCCTTTCCTGCCAATCTGCCTATTTCTTCCACTTTTATAACGGGACGGGGCTGGTGGCAGATATACATCTGTACCTATGTGAATTACATTTCTGAGAATGTGAAGTAGTTTTACAGGATCACTGTAGCACATGCTCATAAATGTATTTGCAGAGTGCCTCCTCTAGTTTTTTTTTTCTGTTTCAATAGCTATTTGGAAGGTTGCTTATTATCAAAAAAATATTTTAGAGTCATACAATGCACATACAGGGGTTATTGCTCAATAAAATATACTGCATGAATTGACATTTTTACAAAGTTTGAATCTGGGGAAGCATGTTATAATTTAAAAATACATTCAGGGCTCAATTACAAGTTGGAAGGTGAAACGGCGGGACCACCCCGACGCGCCACCAAACCAGTGTGAGAACCGCCTGCCATATTAAGACTTTTTTAGTCACTGGCAGGTGGTTCCTTTCCCGTTCCCATGGCAGTTCCTTTAAAATAGGTACCACAATGGGAATGTCAAAGGAAGTTCGAGCACGGCATGGAGGAAAGTTGTAATATGCTTGGTGGGACTGCAGTCCCGTCACGCATACAGATGCCTCTTGACCACTGCACTCCCGCTAGGGAGTTGTCCCAGGGCGGCACGACCGGCAAGGTCATAATGTGGCAGCCGGACGACCGCCAACCCAGTCCCACTATTAATCAGGAGGTCTGAGGATGGCCAGACTCTTAGTTAGCCCCCCAGAGTCAAATCAGAGTCGCCTTGGTGGCAGGAGAGTAATAAATAATGATGCCATTGAGATTTTGGTGTAATGTTCAAAGTACAGGTTTAAAATGAACTTGTAATATTGTGCACTTGTCAAACAGCTGAGGGGATATCCTCAAAACTATAAATCAGGCCCTTTGGTTTCCTTGAATGGGTATAGTAGCACGCTCTTTAACCTGTTAAATGCAGGTTGCATGAAAATTCTACTATTTATTTCTCTAGTATTTGCTATCTTTGGCCTTATTTAGATTTTGGTGGGTGGGATAGTCCACCGGGAAACATGACAGGTATACCTTCAGCCTTATTACAAATGCATTATGTTCTAGGGCACTGTTAATGTTGGGGACGGGATATTCATCACATTTGTGAATGAGTATCTCCTTCATCAAACTCTATAATTAAGGATGGTGATAGGATCTTACTTTACATTAAAAAAGAAGTTTACTGGAAAAACCAAAGGTTTAATAAAATATATAGGCCGGTTTTGTAATAATAGTGACAGCATCAAAAAATAATGTTTAAAAAAATAAAAACACAAGTTCACAAGTTCTCGTTTACTGAGCTAACTATAACATATGCCACTGCTGTGCATTGCATATTAACTAACTTCAACTATATCTTTGTTTTTTTTCAGTGTGTGTATACATACTCATAATTATCCCATAATGTTTCACCATATATGTGTGTGTATATATATATATATACATATATATATATATCTCAGGAAACAGTCGCCTCCATCCTCCAGCAGAGATCCGGTATCCCGTGGCAGTCATGCAACCATCAGGAGCAGGAATATGTTGCTGGTGCCTTTGCAGCATTGCAGAGCATATCCTCAGTTCCCTGTCCACCGCCCTTTTCATGCGGTGAGCCCGCCATGAAAAGGGTGGTGGAGAGGCAACTAAGGAGGCCCTAACAGTGTCCCCTGCTGATCCTGGGAATGCACCCAGGAGGATTTGCACCCTTGTTTCGGCACAGCGTGGCATGCAGTGACACACGTGCAGGAACTTGTTGCAGACGATCTCACGTTGGCAGTCTGTATGTTAGGTTCTCCTGTGAACCTAACAGACTGCAAACGTGAGAACGCCTCAGCATGGCCCACCTGAACAGGATTATACTCATAATCCGGCAGGCGGGCGGGAGCATCACAGCTTGGGTGGTCCTCCAGTGGATGGCGTTGTGCCGGCGCCACAGGAGGGCCCCCAAAGTCGTAATCAGGCCCTTAGTTCTAATTAGGAAAACGTATTTTTCCTAGAAAAATCAAGTTTAAGCTTCACAAAAGTTAAATATTCTTAAGTTATAGGTATAACTTTCATTTACAATTTATCCACCATCTTAAAATTAGTAGTGGACCTTGAAACACAGTCTTTTTTGATCGCTAAAACAGGCAACACTAACCTCTCTACCATGTACTGTGTTATGACAAATAATATCATTTTAGAAGTTAAAAGTGTTGAAATGAATGATATGGTTTCACATGCTATGAGTGACAACCTATTTTAGGGTATGAACGGTGTATAGAAAAAGCCATGAGTTATTGTTAATGTATTGTGGAAAAGTGAGGTGACAAGACTATGTCCGTAGTGCATAACATTGTAATTTGATTTGAAGTGGAAATTATAAGTTGAAAATATAATTGCAACTTTACAATTTTTTATGTGTGTGCGTTTTAAGTTAGGTTTGTATAGAAAGAATAAATACATAAGGTATGTCTAACTATAAATCATCTATAAATCATCTTTTAGCTTTATTGTTTTCAGAGTACATTGATGTTTTATGTTTTTTTGCCCTAAGGTAACAATGACTCACACTCTTACCATGCACAGCTAATTTCCTCATATATTAAAACACTCATAACATCTTATATGACATCATTGATACCTTTTCGGCAATATTTTCTGTAAAATTATGGATGAGAAAACTGTGTATGGGAGGGGCACGCTTGATAGTTACCTTAGGGTATGAGTTATAGTTACTTGATATAACTCTAACTATAACAGCTGAATTTCTATGGTTTTGCAGGTTCAAATTCTGAACCTAGCTATACCGTTGCTGTAGCAAGATGTTCCTTTAGCCACTGAAGAACAGTCACAGACACACTTTGAAGATATGCAAATATTATGCACCGACTCAAGACTCTATTCCTGCATTCTTCTGCGCTAATGATTTCCTAACACAAATAAATATGGTGCAGGTTGCACAGCATGACAAATATTCTTTTTTCTGTTGTAGAGTGCGGCTAAAGTGCCCTCCCACCTCTTGGACCCCTGGGGAATTTAAACTATATGAAACCAATGTATGTCCAGGTTTTAGTTTTGTTTTTGTTTTGTCTGTATCTATTACTTCACATTGCTTCACATATGCTTCACATATGTTGGTTTGCACCAGTAATGAGCCCATCTTATCACTAATGCAGTGTGTGTTGGCTTTCGATTGTATTGTAAGATTATATGGAAATTGTTTGAGAACCTAAATCACAATTTATGTGTGGAGTGCTCTACTAATTACAATTTTACTTGCAAAAACGGGCTATGAAAAATAACCAATGTCTCTCTACCATTTCTCACAGATATAAAGATGAGGGAAGTTCCTCATATAAATGGCTGGTATAAGCTTGTGCAGTGTATCATGGATGCACAGTTGATGGAGCCACACACATAGTGTACAGCCTTGAAAATAAGTCACTAGAAATTTTGGTTGATGGTCCTGAAGAAAGCCAGAAAACCTATTTGTATTTGATTGTTATTGCTTGAAACAAGTCAACCCTAGATATCTTTGTACATTGTATACTCTTAGGACATCCTCACTTGGTGTTAACCTTATTAATAAACCCTCAGTAAGGAAGTACACAATCAGTATAGGGATGAACTATATGCATTTCGTATTATGTATGATAACATAGCACCCTCCAATAAATAGAGCTCCCCTTACCAAAATCGTTTAGACCACCCAAATACACTAGGGCCACTAGGTGAGAAACTGAGGATGAAGAGAACCAGCAGTGGTAGTGGTGGGTAAGAGTACTTTATTAAAATCAATTGGTTCTCCCTTTCCCCTCTGTTGAAGAGAGGGTTCAAAGAGGCACATTAACAAGAGTTCCTCCCTCATTATCATGTTACTTGTTAATGTTGGAAGCTGAGGCAACACTTTATCTTTGCTTCTGGCATATTTCTGATATGAGACTAAATACTTGTGCTTTGAATGATCATGGACACCCTGGAAAACTGCCTATGTCATGTCAACTCTTGGCTAGTCCTCCTCACATTGTTCAATGGTCAAGTCCTATGGAGAAGTGATGATGATGAATTTATTTGGGAGTATGGTGATTTCAAAAAGGACTTAACATTTAAAATTAGTGTGCAAAAGTCTAAGCAGCAGGCTTAGGATGTGGACATAGAAGGAAAATTGTTCGAAATGCAAATGAATAAGTAATTAATTAGGGCCTCCTCTTGAGAACTGAAGGACTCCATAGTGAAAAACATTTATATCTATATTATGATTCGAATTGCCAGTTAAGTGCTATGTATGATTAGTTCTTGGTCCCAAATGCCAGAATGTTTTATTCTGAGATGAAGTGGGCTATGACTTACTTTTGGTGAAAGAAGCCCTTACAGGTGTTTACTTATTAGACTAACAGAGCAAAGTTTCATCTCCTACCTACTTAAAAAATATGTACCTAGAAATTAAACACAGGGGATTGGGAGTTTGAACTACAAAGACTAGAGATTTACTTTGCCATATCCCACCCATGCACCTTCATTATTCAACTAATATGTTTTTAAATATATCATTGCTGCATATATATTGCAGAAACATAGAAAGCAGTTTGTTGTATGTTTAAATTATTAGTTAATGTCAGGAAGAGTTGTTGTCAAAGTATTTTTGTAAACTAGTTGCAATTTTCCAGCTTGTTTCCAATCATCTTTATGGAAATGCCACTATGAGCTGCTAAACCAAAATCACTACAACAAATCATTAATGTTTTGGAAGGATGCTTTGTAAACTCAAAGGAGAGGACTTCTACCTCGTAAAAGCACTTGATGATACATAATGCTGTGTGAGAGCATTACCTATTCACATTAAGATTTTTTAAACTGGCCTGAAATCAAAAGCCATCCAACTGACCCACAAAGACAAATAACCTGTACAAAGTATAATGTCAAATTTCACTTCCTGTATGACGGCCATACAATTGAATCGGTGGGCCAGCAAGATACCGCTTCACACAACCACTTATATGGACAACTGCAGGAAAACAATAACAATAATAAAAAGAAACATATGGTCGCTATGGTAACATCTATACTGGCCATGACAACACCTCACTCATTCTTGGTTTCTATGAATCACTGGTCTTCAAACCAATGGCCTCTGCCACCTGTAAGAAAATGCCTTCATTAAGACTAATTGTTATCGTTGCTCACATATACACGGCAAACAAATGAAAGCAGAGTGTAGTGGGAAGCTAATTGAATGTCCCACTTAAAATATGGGTGTAGGCTTGTGCCTCTTACACATTGTTTTAAAGTCAAAATTGACATTGTGGTGGTACTTGCTTCAGTGATTCCAAAGTGCAATGGGGGCTTCAGCATTCCAGTTCACATGTACATTATCCTATATATTCAGGCTAAACAACAGACTGTCTAAATAAATACATAACAATTATTCACCTTATTGAAAAGATCAGTTTTGCAGAGTGAGTAAAGGTTGAATGATTCTGCACCTGGAGGGATAAAGCTAAAAGCTCTTCCAATAAGCCCCGTTGACAGTACACCAATATCATGCTCCCTTAGTACTGGGGTGTAATACAGCCGGATGCCAGAGCTGTCTTTCCGCCCTTGAGGAAAAGAGACACACAATACTTGTGTTAATAAAACAGTTTTAATACAGTAATAGCATTTCTTTCAGAGTTCAGGTGGACACTCAATGCCCTTAACAGGCTGTATGTCTGTTATGACCACCACAATGTTTGGCTACCATTATTTGGGATTTCCTTTATTTAGACCTGGTAAGGATTTGTGCATTTATTTTCAATATTGCACTTCATTTTTTAAATGGCAATATGTTGTACTCTTTTAAATTGTATTTATATTTAATAAATGTATTTTCAATGTTTATATATGTGAATGCACACACATACACATCCACTTATAAAGAGAAAGAGGGGCAGAGACTGAAAGAGAGAAAAAGACGGAGAGGGTTAAAGTGATGTGATAGTTAGGTATGGAAAGAAAATTTTAGCTAGGTTAAAATAACTGAATTTCACAGACAAAAACAAAGCTGTATCCACCCAGCCCCCTTATGGCCATTTTCAAACAGTTTTTTGGCATTCTCGGAATATGTTCCAAAGTTCTATAATAACGGATGCAACATTTTGTTCAGAGTTGCAGCCAGCCAATCAGATCATGTAAAAACCCTGTAGCTGCCACACTTCTGTTAGGGTTGAGCTAAAAAGCATCAGTACTTTCTCTATTCTACATTTTATGTATCATCTTTTACTGAAGTTCATGAAATCACTCTGAAACAGTTCCAGTGGGGCTCATCTATCCCTATTTGCAATTTATTGCCTACTGTTCCTATAATTCATTTGCATCCTATCTCACATTGAATGTTTCCCCGGTGTGCAGGCGTGCTGTAACATGTCACGATATAATGCACTTATCATTCTGTCACATTGAAAAAGAATGGAGGTGTGAGGTAACCAGTGATAAGAACCGCCTTGCCATTCAGGTGTCAGATTGTAGGAGCAGTGGTCTCTACTGGAGCTTCATTTCTGCTCAGTGCAGAAAGTAATGAAAAAACACACCTTACTCCGCAAAGTGGGAACAAGAAGTGGTTTTTATCCCAGATCATTATGGTAGTTGACTTCTCCAACACTTTGCATTGAGAGAGGATTTAACCTGAAAGGTCACTGTGCTTCAAAGATTAGACTATCCAAATGGGTTATACTATGCTAATTCAGAAAATCCTTTTGTAATATGAAGTGTCTAAAAAAGTTGTTACGTGCATCCAATGCCACTGTCAATTCCTTTTGTATTGCACATTTTAGGATCCTGGTGCCTGACCACACAATATGTCTTTTGTGGGCCTCCTAGGGTTATTAGCCTAACCTTCTCTCACAACACAGAAGCTTACTCACAGGCTGGCAACAAAGTAAATACAATTCTTTACCCTTCTTTGGTTAGCTGTGATTGGAATGGTAGAAGGGGAGCCAATACCAACTGGATATAACACCTCAACACAACCAGAGGATCAAGAAGTAGCATGCCTTTAGATTAATCCCCACTTATAGCTCATGTCTGTCAAGTGACCTGAAGATAGTGCCCTCTGTTACATGAAATATTCTTTAAAAGACTAATTGTACAAAGGAAATGATGCTCTTGCTACCAGTTAGAACTAATACTCCAGTAGGGCATTGCATCTAGTTATCATCGATGCACCCACCAATAAAACTTCTGCAACATCTAGAAGGAAAGTCCAATGTTCATACCAACCCTCTCAAAAGTTGTCTCTACCCCTGCCAGCGATAACTAGTTTTTTAAATCTGGTCTCCTAATGTACTATTCAAGGGACATGCCAGTCTAAACATGCAGCAGATGTGCATATGAGGGAGCATTTTATATTTTACATCTGGAAGAAACACTCCAAATGGACCTATTGTGTTATTATGCAGCAGAAACCTTTAAGGAACCTCAAATTTCTTAAAATAATTTTTTAAGAGTCCATTTTCCTAGGATTGTTCTAACAACATCCTTGTTTATTTGAACTATTGTCAAAGTAAATGTACATTTTAAAATACTATAACTCTAATATTACTTTCTGATGACTGCCAAAGCAAGCCCTCCTTGTGTTTTTACGTTAGGACACTTAGAAAATTACCTAGGGTGTATGCTTAAGCACTTTCTAAAACTCAGGCCCTCTCTCTTTCTGGCATGGGCACATATGTAGGCACTTTCCCTATTGCAACACATTTCCTTCAGTACCTCTGTCATTGCATTAGCTCCATGGAACCCAAAACAAAGGGGCCCTCCTCATGCAGATTATTGTTCAGCTGGCTATGCTGAGTATGTCTGAGCTCTTTTATTTCTCTACAACATCATGCAGGTACTGCTTTGGTTATAAAATACCTGGACCGATTTTAAGGTCTGATTCTCTCTTTTCATACTGAGGCATCTGCTATCTAAAATGTCAGACTAATTAGATGACTACATATTTGAAGTTTCCATATTAAGTCATGTATACACAATGCCTTTAACCCTTTGTTGGTTGGAAAAGTGGGGTACATCTTTACAGACCATTTGCCCTTGGGCCTTTAGAGTATTCCCTGTCATTATCCCACTGCTGCTAATGGGCAGGTTTGCAACATATAAACTACAATATAAATACTGAGCAGAACACCCAGTACAGATGGGTGTTTATGATTATAATTTATATTTGTAATGCAAGAGCCCACTCATTGCCAGAGTGTTGTTTATTGATATGTGAGTATTTAGCTTTTCAAGAGTTGAGGCCCATGTTTGACCTTCATTAGATTTCTGTTACATGTTGTACATATAGACATAAATAAGAAGGTTATTTTTCCGATTAATGTTTCTGTACAGTGACATCTCAATAGCAGCATTGATGTTATGTTATGTTAAAAGCACTTATAGAGCACACGTTCACCAGACGGTTTCATGGCGCTAAGGAGAAGAGAACCGCAGGAGGGAACTAGATTAGATCACCATATGCTTGAATACATTACCGTGTCTTAAGCAGTTTTCTAACCTGGGCATAGTAAGTCACTGATCGTAACTCCACAGGGAGGGGTTTCCATAAGTGAGGGCCAAGATGGCTAATCTAGAGCCACCGTGCTTCTTGCGTTAAGAGGGCCTTGCCAGCAGGTTCAAGTGGGAAGATCGCAAATCTCCAGAGGGGATGTAGCGTTGGATCTTGGAAGAACTGAGGGTTGCACTATTGCTGTGAAGGGCTTTAACCCCTTAATTGCTGCCGTCGGCCAACGGTCGTCACGGCCACTACCTCCCCAGTGCTGCGCACGACCGTTGGACGTCCATTCAGCACTAGTTCCAATGGACAGCGCAGCACTGGGGAGGTCTATTTACAACGCTTTAAAGGGGTTAAAGATAGTGCATTCTGGCTTAAAAGCACACCTCTTGGCCACAGGTAGCCAATGTATATTCTTCATTAGAGGTTTGACATTCTGGCACTTAGGTAGATGAAAAATAAGTCTAGCGGCTTGATTTTAAACCAACTGCAGGCATCTCAGTTGATAACCTGGGATGCCAACATACAATGAATTAGCATAGTCCAATCAGGAAATAACCAAAGCTAAGATTACCAGGGTCAACGTTTCCCTGGACAAGAATCTGCTGAACTTTCTTATTCTCTGCAGTTGGAAGAAGCTAGCAGTAACCACTGAGCCGATCTGGGTGTTCATGGACAAGTGTTTGTAAATCACTATTCCCAAACTTTTGGAAGAACTAACTGGCACAAGGGAGTTACCAAAAAAGGTTGGCCAAACTTTGGAGTGCCACGAATTGGAAGCCCAGACGTGAGAATCAGCTCAGTTTTATCTGGGTTCAACTTAAGTTGGTTGTTATTCATTCAGTCACTTATAAGATCATGGTGGCTTGAAAGTTGGATACTGACGATGCTGAGGAGTTGATGCCAAACACCAATTGAAGATCATCAGCATAGTTGTACGTTCCTATCTTGCTTTCTCTCAGGGACCAAATTAGGGGACAGAGATACAAATTAAAAAGGAGGGGGAGAGAGAGGAGTCCTGGGGAACCCCACATGTCAATTCCCTCTTTTTGGAAGAAAAGTTACCAAGCCGCACTGGTTGAAACCAATTGCTTAGGACAAAAGAGTGCCATTTCAATGCCAGACCCTGGATCTTAGCATTACTGACACGGTCGATCAGAATAGTATGATTGATCGTGTCGAATGCAGCTGAGAGGTCCAAAAGGACCAGGGCCTGGGGAGCGCCATTGTTGGCCTTATTCCTAAGTTCATCCAAGACTGTAAGAATGACAGATTCCGTAGAATGGGCAGGTCTAATTCCTACCTGGTGGGAATCTAATATTTGAGAATGTTCAACAAATGAACTCAAACAGTTTGCCACATAGGTCTTGAGGACTTTGCTCAAGTAGGGGACTACTGAGATGGGGCGATAATTACTAAGGAGTGACGTATCCGTGCTTGGTTTCTTCAAGATAGGAAGAAATTTTGCACTCTTAAATATATCGGGAACAATGCCAAGGGTGAGTGAGTTGTTAAGAAATGAGAGAGGGGGATCAGAACGGATAGAAAAAGCTTCTTGAAGTACATGAGGGGGACATCAATAAGTGGGAGAGCTGGAGCCAACCTTTTTTGGTAGATCGAAGTAGGTCTCCTTTGAGATCGGGGGGAATTGATTCATCTGGACTAGGTTCTGGCAAGTGTTTGAAACGGATGTGGGAGGAATAGAAGAAGGGATGCTGGCTTTGATGGCAGCAATTTTCTCAGTGAAATATAAATTAAGAGAGTCACATAGGGACTGTGACAGGGCCAACTTCGGCGTGACCCTATCTGGGTTAGAGAGCTTATTAACTATGGAAAAGATCTCTCTAGATTTATCGGTTCAATTAAGAATTTTGTGAGAGAAATATTCTTCCTTAGTGTGGAGGAACTCTTTTTTATATTCTTTCAGGAGGGTTGAATAAATGGCTCTTGTCACTAAGATAGCGACGCCTCCAGCTGCGTTCAGCCTGTCTTAGAGCAAGTTTCTTAATTTTTAAGTTGTCAGAAAACCAACTTTGCGACTCATGGGGTCTCAAGATCTTTATTTTCTTGAGCGGAGCGACACATTCACTTGCCCTCTCAAGCCACCGTTTGATGCTCTTTCCTTGGGACTGAAATGACTCCTGAGCGGAGGGGGACGTGTCAGTTAAAAACAAGCCAAAGAGATCCATATTCGTGTATCTCCAATTTCATGACGTTAGATTTGTTTTATGTTGAGGTTTGGATGGGGGAGCAACAGAGAGGAAACAAGTTATGATATGATGATCCGACCAAATACATGGGGAGATTGCGGGAAGGAAGATCTCCAGGTTAGCTGTCCAAATTTGGTCTAGAATATGCCCTTTTATGTATGTGGCACCCCTTACGTGTTGGGTGCAATTTATCCCAACTAAGCGGTCTGTCAGTTCCACTGAACTGGAACTCTCCCTTGCATCGTTGGGCCAATAGTTGAAATCACCAATAATCAGCATTCTGGCATGATTGATAACAAGATGAGATATCATTTCACCCTATGCCTGGGGAAGCAAAGGCATGTGCTGGGGGGTCTATAAAAGAGGACACAAATAAAAAATGATGATGGGGATTTAAATTTCAGGACTAGGCTGTCGACTAAGGGTGAGCTAGTAACCTTTAGAGAAGTGAACTGATGACCCCTATGGATATTAGCTGCAACCCCACCACCCACCACATTTTGCAGTCCAATCCCTGAGGGGCGATTGGCCTGCAAAATGTAAAAATTATCTGGTAATGCTGCTAGTATATCTGGGACACATTCCTTCGTAAGCCACGTTTTGGTAAGGAGGAGAATGTCAGGCTTTGATTTATGATTGTTTTTAAGCTTCTGGTTGTGTCTATTAGTACTGTCAGTGAAAAATAATGAAAATGCTTCTTTCAGGAGCTCCTGAGACCTGACCCAGTAGGAAAACTTTCAGCAACATGGCCTTTTCACTTAACTGAGATTTTTGTTAGTGCCGGAATGCCATTGAGTGATTGCTGGATAAGTAGGGCAAAACATCTTTGCTTTTCGTATGTTCAGGTGGTATCCTCTCTCAAGTTGTGATATTCTTCTTGAACTTGCTTTTGTATGCTAACTCAAGTTAGCATACAAACGTTAATTCTTATTCTGCTTTGCAAGGTACAAGGGCAAGGTGACTCAATTAAATCATCTTAGTATCCATGATCCTGAGATGACTGGAGTCCATGCCAGGGTCATGAACTAGAGTTGTCTAACAACAAGAGCTATCAGTGCCACCTGGTTTATCTGTCTAATTTGCACTCAACAGGCCTGCCTTTATAAAAGTTGCTTTAATAAACAATTGAATTAAAACAAATGTGGGCAGGACAAAGCCACCAAGGCACCACTTCCTTGTACAGTATGATTTCTATTAGGTGACCTTCAACAGCAAGATGAAGAGTTAATCAATTTTCTCCAAATAGGAGTAAGAAAGCCTATTATAATCTCATATGAATAGAAAAACCACCAAGTGATGGGCGCAGTTCAAGAATTGGTTAATAACATGGCCATGGACTCTGATTGTAATCACGTGGCCAAGGTCAATACTTATTATCTTCGAGACCTCCCTTGTGTAAGTAATTCTAGGTTCTCAATATGATGGTAAGCTCCTACTAAGATAAAGCAGAGGAAGATGAGGAACCTTTCACATGTCTTTAAAAAATAGTATATTGTTGAATCTGTTAAATCTGGATGAGTGTTCACTTTTGTGGTAGGCCTCAACATGCTGAAACTATGGCACCTTCACTCAATTAAGAGATATCTGCAGCAGGTTCTAGAATTAAAGATTTGGCACAAATGTTCTTTGGTCTGCTCACACTAAAGACTGTGGGCAATGGCTCTTTTCAGAAGTAGATCAAAGCTAGTAATGCAAACTATGAAAAGCATGTTATAGGCTCATGCAGCAAATTTTACAAAAGGGTCTAAAGTCAGTATTGGTCATTCTCAAATACCAACATTATGGTAGATATTAGAAAAGCTAGAGGATAAACAACAAGAAGCGAAGGCTGGTTCAATTGCCTACTTGAGCATGAATATTTCTGATTTGCAGACCACGCCAAGAGATTAGAACTTAAGAGGGGTGGATAACTAGACAAGTTGAAGGGTACTAATATGCCCAAATTTATACCACATTTTAGGTGATGTCTTTCCTACATTTCAGATCAAACAAATACCAAATAGACCTAAGCAAAAAGCAACAGGTTCCAGGTGAACCTGTATTTATATAGTGAATTTCTTTTTGTTTGTCATCCATAGATCTACTGATACAGGTGGCAGAATTTATAATATGATACCCTTATATAGCTATATATTTAACTGGTTCATCTTGTACATTAAAGGTTACTGACTTAATCGTTGTCAACTCTCAGTAAATGGCACCAGGATAACCATATTTCACAATGCAGAACACATTCACAGGGTCAATGTAAAGGCCCTCCTGTGCACCATATCTGCCCTCCATCATGCCGCTTCTGGCATTAAATTATGTCCTTTGAAGCATTCCTTCTCCTTGGATATATGTATGCTAATATAATGAAAGCACTGTCTAGATTTCAGAAATGGACAGTTGTATTGTGGGAATGACGACAACTCTGTAAGAGAGAAATATGTCTTCTTTGACCAATTTATCTGAAAGCCAGAAGAGGGTCCTTTCACCTTAAATATTTCAAGATGTTTTTTAATGAAGGACTTTGGTACTGCAAAATATAAAAGAAAAGGAAATAGTTACGGAAACTGTGAAATATATCTCCAATATATGAGGCACCATAATGACATACATAATTAAAATAATTTCAAATATCAAACAGAAAGTTTGCCTCAAATTAATATTACAATTGATGTACTGCTTCGAGTTGGTGAGAGTCATTTGAATGTATTGTGTATCTGCTTAGTTATGTATTTGTTTTCGCCTTTTTTCCTAATTGGACACATTATCATTTTTCAGTTTGGTGCAAGAAAATGCATTAGATTACCATGTACATGAGTACTGTTACAATCATGGAGTGTTGGATTCAATAATCGGGAATTAAGAAGCCTATGAAAGGGGCAACATCTGTGATCCCAAGGAATATACTTGATAAAATAGTGCATGCACACTTGAAGTGAAAGAGAGTGACGGTACCCACACCCGAGAACCTACCGCTTTGCAACTTTACGTTGTTATAGTGGATTTCTAGTCGGACATAGTTTGGAGCGACACCATTACCTAGCGGGATGCCAGCATTGTTGGGGAATGTGAATGCCTGGCAAGGAAGAAAAGAATATCATTATAACAACATAGAGACAGGGAATAAGCAGGCCATGTTACTGATGTTCAAAGGATTGTTTTATACACTGATGCATCATTTGTAAAACAGTAAATGTGACACACACGGCATTTTGAATTAAAATACATTTACACCAAAATGTGACAATGTGAATTATGTAGTGCAAATATAGCTACCAAGCAATGGAAGCAGAAGAGGATGGTGTTTTTACAGTGTGTAGTAAAGTTTCGGAAACATGGACTGCAGACTAGCCCTTGAAGTTGTAGTGTAGTTCCTATTATCCCAATAGGCTCTGCGCATTGGAATAATACCTTCAATAGTATAGGCCTAGACCAGACGTTAACTAGGTCTACTACTGTCGATATTAGACTTAAAGTTTTGGGTTTGCCAGCTAGCTCAGAGTTCACTAGAAACTTTCTCGAATAGGCAAGGAGGAGTTGAACCTCCCTGGATAGACAAGAAGGGATTTAGTTTCTGACAACCATAGAACATGACAACTTTGCTCTCCCCTAATCAAGAGTGTATCTCTAGAGTCGTGTGAAAACAAAAGACGACTTATTTTACTCAGTCAGTACGTGCATTCTTAGTCTCACCAGATTGTAGAGAAAAGGAAGAGACGGGCGTGTTCAATAAAAGATGTTATTTATTGATCAGTCTCTTTTCTCATACAAGAGAAATGGATCGATATTATTGCAATACTTATGGTTAAGTAAAGTGCATACATTAAAAGCAGAAGTATAAAATAATACTGTAAAAACATTGATATGGTTTCTAAGCCATATGATGGTTTAAAATGGATAAAATGAATACATACACATATACATTTGACTAATCGTACTCAACTGGTGTTTCTAACTACGCCTACCCCGTGTACCTGACCTAAGCCTAATACGTGGGCGGGAATAGAAAGTTACAGTTTAAGTTAAGTTTGTTTTGCCAAGTGACTGACTAGAGAATTCTCTGCGAGGGGTTATTCAGTTCTGTACCTGGAATCTAGGATGAATGAGGGATGGTATCTCTCGTCTCTGGTCTCGATATTCCAGGCTGCCTGCGAGGGCTACCCGGAAGCGCCGGAGCTGGATTTCTCGGCAGGAGAAAAGGCAGCTTCTCGTTCTCAGCGCGTCAGGAAGGCGGGGCTGCGCCAGCGGGGTCTGCTCTGCTCTGGGCTTCGGCAAGTCTGGCTGCTCCGATCTCGTCACCACCGCGTGTGTTTGCATAGGGCAATATCGGTAATATTTATACCTTTAAGGTGCCGAGATTGACGTAAGGATGGACATAGATACGTCAATAAGGATGTCATACGACCTGGTCGTTAGCACATTCTTTTGCTGAAGTTCTCGATGAAATCAAAACAATGGCCGCAGGGTTTTTCCCAGGTCTGTCATAGGTTTGATTTGTTTTGAGAACTCCGTATGCCTTATCAGGGGCTGGAGGAATATCGCTTGTCTAATTAGATGGCAAGCGTTATGACCTAATCAGATAACACGTTCCTGTGTCGTAGTGTGGCTTTATCAGATAACGGTTCCTGCATCATGGGGGTTTTCTGCCTCATGGGATGGCTGCTAGTTAACTTGTTAACCAGAATAGGGTCAGGAATAGGGGGATCGATACAGAACCTATAGGAATACATCACACCCACTCCACGCTAACTATGGACATATTTACGAATCTATGCATAGTAAAACATACCGTAGGGTATCGTGTATACCTTACCACCCCAAAATACATAAATGCATCTTGAAATTATCAAATATATGGAAAAAACAGTCACATGTAACATATACACTCAAGCTGTAGAATAACGCTAAAGTAAGCACGCATATCTATACATTATCCCTAATTTGTATTTGAGAATTTACACATGAAATGGCTCTTAATACAGAAAAAAGGTTCGAGACCATTCCATCACAAAATAAAATAATTATGAACATACCAGCGGGCAGCTAATGTCTATAAACTATCTAAAATTAGAAATTTTAGTTCTCTAAGAATAGTCCTTACTTTAAGCAGAAGATAAGTGTCCCGAAAAATATGTAGAAGTATTTTGGGGCTGCTGAAAAAAGGTAGCCGTCCGTGAACTGGAGGGAAAATTGTTCATGGTATTTTGCTATTCTAGTTGAAGGCCAAATTCAGGGAACGCCGTGTGCGAGCTCGCTCAAAAGTCTCTATTTCTGTTCTGGTGAGAACATCATATCATTTAGACTCTCGAAAAAGTTGTCAACAGCTTCCTGGGAGAGTTCCACTAACTCGGAAAAAGGTGTAACCATGCATTTGTGCGCATGATTGTCTCCATTGACGTTTTGATTTGTATTGCTGACAGAAGGTCGTACCTTATCAATGCTGCTTTCATCTTGAACTTCACTACCCCTTAATCGTAGTGGTGAAGCCTCCACGAATGTCGTCATCAGGATTGGTAGCCGTTGAGGGCAGCACAAAGCATGAGCCTTTATTGGACTCAACAATGTTTCTGCATCCATTGGCGCATCTGATTGTAGAGTCAGACAGGTGTCTAACACGCTTTCTTCTCCGCATAGCAAGCACCTTAATACAGGTAAAACACATCGATGCCACATAGGTCGAAATGAAAGAAACCAAGTCATGTTCAGGTCTCTAAGCCGGGATAGTCCCAGGATTTTTGATATCCGGTCCCGGTATCCAATGGCTAGGATTGTTTCTTCCCTTGTCGCAGGAGTTTTGTCTGTGACAAGGTTTGCCATAACGAAATATAAGGACCAAGAATAGGATTCCTGCAATTAGTCCCAAAATGAGGGGAAGTCCGCCAAAAATCGAATGGACGAAATCTGGAAAAATACCCAGTATGGCTTTGAATGGTGTTAATGCCATCGAAAATACTGTCTTAAATACTTTTGGGACTCCACTGGTATCAGAAATATTTAAGATTTCATTCAGGATTTCTGCGAAATGTATGGGGGAATTAGTTGATAATAAGGAGTGAATCTCTGCAGTCGTCCTTGCGACTAGGAGATCATACGTTTCTTTTGATGACGTGAGCCTGGTCGGCGTCTGAAGAAGCACTGTTTTCATTCTTCTTAAAGTATCTATTCGAATAGAAGTAATTTTCAAGTTGGGCCATGCCCTTGCCTCCCTGTCTGGAAGGGAGCTGGGGAACAATAAGCGTCCACAGCACTTGACCTTCGCAGTCGTAGTTACGAGATAAGGAGTCCCGGGCATAAGACTACAGCATCTGCGATCTACAATTAGAATGTAACTCCCATTGTAGAGTCTTTGAAAGAATGGTTCTATCTCTGTTGCAGGTGCGCCTAGCTGGTGACATGAAAGGTTATTTGAGTTCCCTTCACAGGCTCCATGCAAACTAATTCCATTACACAGAAGTGTACCGCTTAGTGACATTGCACAATTATTGCCACTAAGAAACACTTTCTGTCCTTTATTACTGACACATGCATGTGAATAGGGCAGGTTCCATGTTGTTTTAATGTACCCTTTTCCCAATTTTTCGTACATGCCAGCCTGTATATATTTTTGGCAGTATTGAAACCTGAAGGTTGATATTGGAATATTAATTATCCCATGTATTATCCATTCACTGACAGGTCGTTCTGACATTGTCACTGGTAATCTCTCGAGTTTCTCAATGCTCAGGATTGTATAATCAGCACCCTTTTGTGCCATACTGATTTGTTTATCAGTAAGGTTAAAGATATTGAATAGTGACGTTGTGTTGATTAAACGCCAAGGCACATAGCCTGAACGCAGATTTTGTAACGTCCAGCCAAGCTGTACAATAGAACGCAATTGAGACTGGCCGTGTTGTAACAACAGTAAGTCTTGCGATAATATGTCGATTGCTGAAGACACAATGCTGTCCAGAGAAAAAATTCTGGAGGACAGAGTCATTAACCCATTGTCCACTACAGAAAGTGATTTTTCCAAATTAATACGGTCAATTTCCCGTATACTTTCTGCTGTCTCAATTTGAGTAACCTTCCAGGCCTCGTTGTATGCTGCATATACAGAGGCTGCTATGAAACGTTTCTGACGCTGTTTGCGCGGTCCCATAATGAAATCACGCAAGTCAGCACCAATAGTAAGTAAAGTTAGGTGTTGCTTAATTTCTGCCAGTGTGGAAGTTTGTAGCCACTGAAGGCATAATTTGCCCACACTGTAGGTGGTTATTATTCCTGGGTGTTGTCTTTGGGAATATCTAGGGTCTGGCCTGGTCATTTTGAACCCCTGTGTTTTGTTCAGGAATCTATCTTGACAGTTATTAGTATCTGTGGGCCAGATCAACCACTGTTTCCAATCAGGATGAGATCTGTTTTGGTTTAATACATAATTTACGCCTATCTCCTCATCTGTTGAGCTATTGCTGTTCATTGTTGGTTTTGGAATAGACGGTTTATTTAAGTCTTTGATTTTGGCTAAGCCAAGACAGGTAGTATGTTGAACAGTGTCATTTAAAAATATAATTTGTTCTGGGATCATGCAGGCTCTAAACAAAGATTCTATACCCTGTACTTGCCATTCTTTTGTACCCCAAACACTTTTTACTTCAACATTTTTGTCCCAATAATCAAAACCAAAGGTATTCATTTGTTCAAAGAATGAGTCTGAATATATCAATTTCGTGTTTGTTATCATGGTCTTTGTCCCTGTCTTATTTGACAATTTGAAATAAAATGTTTCAGCATTACTTGTGTTAAAACCTGAAAAGTATGAATATTTGTCATAAACGGTTCTTGAGCTTCCTTTTGGAGGGGTTGCACAATGTTCCCATTGATTATAATTTAAAACATTTCTAGGTTGTGCAGATCTATGTAGAAAATGGTTACCATAGTGGTTATAACAGTACATACTATCATAATTTGTCGAACCCTGCAAATAATCATGTTTGGTAAATTTAGCAGACATTACTAAGTCAGACATCATGTTATTTATACTTTCAAAGTCCCAATCATCATCAAATGAGCTTGGTTTTACAAAGTCACTCAACGAGATCTTAATTTGGTGTGGATATTTCAGGATTTCGACCGGACCATAAATTTCGTAGTCAGTTTTGTCCCATGCTACCCCACCCGGTATAGGATTGGCTGTGAAGTTGACTGAAGAAAGTTCTCTTTTCTCGACGTGTGAAGATGTGTGTGGTTTGAGGATCAAGTTGATTTTCTGACTTGCTGTGTCCATTTTAGCATATTTTCCCTCAATGAAGCGTCCCAAAGTTAGTATCATGATGAGCCAAAGTATGAGGATAAATGCACCAAAACCCACCCAAAATTCAATCCATGGAGAAATCAGATATGTTTCTTTTAGTTGTTTCAAAAGTACTTTAACTTTATCTTTAAAGGTTTTTGTTGATGGCTGTGTTTTTGATTCAGTGAAGCCTTCAGAGGAATCATCGAAGTTTATGAAGTAGCCGGATGCAGTTCTGTCAATTGTTCCAATTGCTTCAGGATTACTGTTTCTTGCATAGTCGTTTGTTACTTCATTATAGATTGGTGTGTCTCTGCTAAATGTTTTTATTTGGGTTTTCAGAGGTCTAAGTTCCATTGCATTGTTGCATAGTCCTTGTTGTGGTTCTGTAGGCGTTTCGAATGTGATTAGCCTCTTAGATTGAACCTCTGTGTTAGTAGCAAATCTTGGTGTTCTACTACTTCTCGGGAGTCCACTTGGCCTACTATTTGTTATCGGCCACATGTTGTGGTTTTACCAGGTCGATGGATACAACTCGGTTCTCCTTTTTACCAGCAAGCGGCGGTAGTACAACTGATCTTGTCCCGTTGACAGACAAGACAGGAACTGCTTTTCTGTAAGAAGGCCCAAATTCCTTCTTTACCGCGATCTTTTCTCTGACTAGATCCCCGACTTTTGGAATCCAGACAGGTCTTGCTGGGACAGGTGGTGGTTCTTCAGTGGTTGTTGGCTGCTGTTTCAACTTTATGTTGCTCAGGTCTTTTCTTGTTTCGTTTAAGTCCTGCAAAATAGCCAAATGATCTTTGATATCAAAGCTTTTTTCCTTTACCACTGAAGTCTGACTGTCGAGGTCTAAGACTAACATCCTAGTTCCAAACAATAATTCGTACGGACTGAATCCCTTCAGAGAATTTCTTGGCAAGTTATTTAGACTACGTTGGACACTTATTAGATGTTTGACCCACCCAGCTCCCGAACCTAATATCCTTTCTGTTATAGATTGCTTTATGCCTTGGTTTTTTCTTTACACCATCCCGTATCCCTCAGGAAGGAAGTGAGAAGATTCCCGCTGTGCTCTGCTCATTTGGCCATGTTTCCACTCAGGCTGGAGGGCTAGAGTGAGAACAATGGTCAAACGTAGCATGCTCTTAGCGTATATGCCATTTAGACTCGCAAATCTTTGTATAACAGTCCAGACGTCAGCCGAGTGCTGGTGATCTACATTATAAGTGGAAACTAGCCTGTATATGTTAATCGGACGCTTTGTTTTTTCCTGTTGATTCTTTCTGGATTTACACGACACGGTATTACGCCGTTTCTCTCGCCACTGAGATTTCTGTTACAGTTTGGGCAGTTCTTTACAAACATGGTATGATGCAGGCTCATGCCTGGCCACCAGTACCTTGATTGTAATTCTTCCAGAGAATCTTTTAGTTTGAGGTGTCTGAGACCCTCGCCCATATGTGCGTCTGCTATTAACAAGTTTCTCCTGTCCATGTTTGGAATTACTCTATCCCCCACTCCAGGGATTCGAGCAAAAGGGACGGAGTTTGCATCGATTATGTATGTGTAATTGAGTGGATAGTTGATCGGTAACGCTGAGCAGTCGCCTTTTGATGACGTTCTCACCGCCAGCACTGTTTCACCGTCAATATACTTCACTGTACGCTTTTTTCGAGCTACGGAAGCCGATTTAGTTGCTACCGCTGTGGCTGTCTCAGCCAATGAATTCCCTGCAACGTGAACGCCATCACGCTGATGACTCAGTGAGTGTGTCACGTGAGTCTTTGGTAGTTCTTTTTGTAAAAGAGCTATTTGTTCCCAAAGCAGTTTCTGATTTATTGTTGCATCTGTGTCATCTTTGTAACCGTTTTGAATCCATGTCTGCAAATCCTTGTTGTATGATTTAACGCAGTAATTTGAATCGGACACTATAAGTGTCGGGAATTCGCGATCCGCATTATCTAGCGCCATTTTCAAAGCTATTATTTCAGTCTGTTGTTCTGAATTAGTTTCTACTGAGTGTGTTTTTGTTAATAGAGGTCTTAGTTTACCTCCGCGCCACACTTCTTTTGTAATCTCACATGTGGGGTTGTATGCTTGTTCTCCCCAAACGGAGGGTTGAGCATGTCCGTCTGTATAGATTACGCAAGCGTATTGTCGTAAGGGCAGAATGTCGATTGGCAGAGGGAATGTTCTTTCATATTCTAGATTTTTCAGTTCCTCTAGTTCTGGATCAAAGTAGTAGTATACTTTGTCCGTTGTGATTGAATTCACCCATTGTATCCATTCCTGATTCAATGATGTTGTTGGTAAATTACACGGTGTTGTTAATGCCTCAAAGGCTGATTCTGCTGTTCTGACTGTGATACGTCTACCGTCAGCTTGATCTTTTTCTCTAGCTATTGCGGTTTGAACTGCATGAACAATTTTTCTTTTATTGCTGAATTTCTTCTCAGCTTCTGTGTACAAGTGTGATTTGAATGCAATTGGTACCTTTTCTCCCTCATTAGAGGTCAGGTATGTGAATCCGCATCTTCCTGGGATGACTCAAATCACAAGATTGCGTGTGTTATCACGTGTTTCTAATTTTGTTTTAATTAACATGTCTGTTTGTAAGGATCTCAGAATTTCTGTGTGTATTTGAGTCCAATTGGTTCTTTTAAAATCTGGTTTTATTAGATCATAAAGGGGTTTGACCCTTTCTGCGTAATTTGCAATGTATGTTCTTCCGAAGTTTAGGAAGCCTAGAATTGACTGTAGGTTTTTTAGTGTTCTAGGTGCTTGGAGTACGGCACATTTCTCTAGGAAATTGTCAGCCAGGCTTTTGCCTTCACTTGATAATTCATATCCTAAGAACAGGACTGTTAGATGGGCAATTCTGGATTTTTTAAAGTTGAATTTGTAACCCTCTGCTGCGAACCCAAGTATTATGGTGTTCACTCTCTTCAAGTGAGTATCCAAGTCATCATCTGTTAAGTATATGTCGTCGACATAAGATAATGCTTCGTCATCATATGTTTGTAGTAACTCTGTTACTCTCGCTGAGAATACCCCAGGGCTATTCTTGTACCCCTGGGCTAACCGACAGAATTGTTTTTGAGTGCCATTTATTGAGAACGCAGACAAATATCTGCTGTCTGGTGCTATGTTTTGACAAAAGAATCCATTAGAGATGTCTAATGTTGTTTTGTATTTTTTGCGCACTATGTTATTCATTAGTGCAGCACTATGCGAGTTTTGCACTGCAAAAGTTTTGCAACATGAGTTAAGGTGTCTGTAATCCAAAACTAGACGATATGAATTGTCTGGTTTGGAGACAGGAAACAAAGGGTTGTTCATTTGTGAGGTGCAAGTTTCAATCACCCCCTGGTATTCTAATTGATCTAGGATCTCTTTTACCTGTTTTTTAGCTTCTTGCTTAATTGGGTACTGTCTTTGTGCAGTAGGTTGTGATTTTAACTGGATTTTGTGAGGAGGAGAGTCCTCATCCCATCCTACATGATTTTTATATAAAGCAGGAGCTTGAGCTACTGCCCACTTTCTGGCAAGTGTATATTTTTTATGAATTGGGATATGATTTGAGAAGGCAGGCATAATTATTTCTTCGCCATGAGGGCACTCCCTGACAAACTCTGGTGGCCAGTCTTTTTCAGCTAGAAGGATGTCATAGCCCTTGGAGAGATTATCCCAAAATAGTCCCCTTATTTTTCTAGTCTTATCCCCTTCTATACGTAAAGTTATTTCATATATTTTGTGAGGTTTGCTAACTCTGGTGTCTGCAGTTTCCACTTGAAGATATTCATTCGTGTCCACTGTCTCCAGAAGATTCATAAGGACTTTGCGAGCTATGCTCACTTCTGCTGCGCTGTCTAGCATTGTCTGAGCCCATTCTCCGTTTTTCAGTTGTGTCCTCAGTATTCTCGGCATTGTTAACTACCTTGATACTGGCTACCTTCTTTTTTGGAAATTGTATTTTCTTTTTTAGATGAGCAGGTTCCTTGTCTTTGGACTTGGCGTGCTCTCTTCTCTTTGTTCTGATCGTCCTCTTCTTTCCGATTTCTGCGAGGAAGTCTGAAAAGATTGAGAGGGACGTGTATCAATGTCTTGATATCTATCAGGCTTCTTTATATTATCCCTATTTCTAAGGTTATATCTTTTCCCAGAGGGGTCACTTTGGGGTGACCTGTGTCTTTGGTTCGGAGATTTTTCTCTTCGCCGAGGAGACCTTCCTCTGGACTGGAATTTCTTTTCTTTAGGATTGGATTGTTTGTTTCCATCCCAGCTCTTTTTTTGTGATGTTGAATTATTATTAAAAAATATTTTTTCAGGACTTTCAATCAGTTGTGGTTTTACTGGTATTCCACCTAGACTATCTCTACCTAGTTCCTCATAGGATTTTTCTATAATTCTGGCAATTTCAGCTGGTTGGTCTGCTATATCTGTCTCCTTTAACCTCTGGCGGATCGCCACGTTTGCTGCTTCTCCCTTTATGTTGGCTAATAATATAGCCGAGACCTGCTTGAAGTCTTTTAGTAATTTCATACCAAGAGTTAAGGCAGGTTCTGGACCGTATTCGTCTTGAATTTGTTTTAGCACATCTGGTATTACCGAAATGGATGGAACACCGTGCGTTTTTGTGTAGATGGAAGCAAAGACTGTACCCCAAGTGTAACAGTCCTCCACGTGTGGTGCGATTCCCATTGGAAGACAGATAGTCAGAATCCTGTGTCTTTCTAACGGGGTGGTGTCTGGAAACACCGCCTCTATTTGGGTGATTTTTTGTGCTAGCCAGAATGGTATTTGTTCCCGTTTAGCCGGTACTTTACCTAGGCAGGACTGTATGTTCTGTGGTGTAATTTTATTTGTGTTCCCCTGGTGAGGGGTCAGCTGTGGAATTTTAATTGCTGGTTGAATTGTTGAAGTCCGCATCACATATTGGACTAATTGTCTATGTAATTTTATTAATTGTTTTAGCTGTGTTAAAAGCTCTGCTGCAGACATCCCATCGATGTCTGGATGTGGTGTGTATCCGGCTAGAACCGGCCACGTTGCTCCTGGTCTACCTAATGGACCGAGCCTGGTGATGTGATTATTATGTTTTAGGGCGCCATTAAATAAGAGCAGATGCTCTTGAAATTTAAGTGGTACTTCCACCTCCTCGAAAGGAGTGTACTCATTTGGAGGATCCTCTGTTTTGTAATAGTGGAAGTACTTTGTTACAGCATTTGCTGCTGGAAAATGTATCCATGAATAGTATACCTCTGTCTGCCGATATTCGTGTGCCTCAATTACGAATATGACTGTGCCACCTCTAGGTGTCAGTCCATTTTCTATAAGTTTTAAGGTTATAGATTTTCTTTTGATGACCGGGATGAGTATTATATCCTGGTCAGCGTCTTGCAGTGCATTATCAGCTGCTGCGAGTTCAGTTGCTATCCTAACTGCCTCTCTTTCATCATCACTGTCTACCATTTTACCGACAGGAAGGTTATTTCTCTTGTTTGCAGATCAGGTTTCTTATGGAAACAAAGATTAGATGCACAATATTTTGGAACAGTGTATCCTTCAACGTTGACTAAACCAAGAACCATACATAGGAGTTTCCTCCTGCGAGGTCTGGCGGATATTACCTTCCACCCACTCCAGACGTCTTTGGAGTATTATGGGAAAAAGGGGTCTGAGTGAAAAAGCACGACTGACTTACTCTAAATGTCTTACGTTAGTTTTATCGCCCTTCCAAACGCGTTGGGCGCCATGTAGTGTAGTTCCTATTATCCCAATAGGCTCTGCGCATTGGAATAATACCTTCAATAGTATAGGCCTAGACCAGACGTTAACTAGGTCTACTACTGTCGATATTAGACTTAAAGTTTTGGGTTTGCCAGCTAGCTCAGAGTTCACTAGAAACTTTCTCGAATAGGCAAGGAGGAGTTGAACCTCCCTGGATAGACAAGAAGGGATTTAGTTTCTGACAACCATAGAACATGACAACTTTGCTCTCCCCTAATCAAGAGTGTATCTCTAGAGTCGTGTGAAAACAAAAGACGACTTATTTTACTCAGTCAGTACATGCATTCTTAGTCTCACCAGATTGTAGAGAAAAGGAAGAGACGGGCGTGTTCAATAAAAGATGTTATTTATTGATCAGTCTCTTTTCTCATACAAGAGAAATGGATCGATATTATTGCAATACGTATGGTTAAGTAAAGTACATACATTAAAAGCAGAAGTATAAAATAATACTGTAAAAACATTGATATGGTTTCTAAGCCATATGATGGTTTAAAATGGATAAAATGAATACATACACATATACATTTGACTAATCGTACTCAACTGGTGTTTCTAACTACGCCTACCCCGTGTACCTGACCTAAGCCTAATACGTGGGCGGGAATAGAAAGTTACAGTTTAAGTTAAGTTTGTTTTGCCAAGTGACTGACTAGAGAATTCTCTGCGAGGGGTTATTCAGTTCTGTACCTGGAATCTAGGATGAATGAGGGATGGTATCTCTCGTCTCTGGTCTCGATATTCCAGGCTGCCTGCGAGGGCTACCCGGAAGCGCCGGAGCTGGATTTCTCGGCAGGAGAAAAGGCAGCTTCTCGTTCTCAGCGCGTCAGGAAGGCGGGGCTGCGCCAGCGGGGTCTGCTCTGCTCTGGGCTTCGGCAAGTCTGGCTGCTCCGATCTCGTCACCACCGCGTGTGTTTGCATAGGGCAATATTGGTAATATTTATACCTTTAAGGTGCCGAGATTGACGTAAGGATGGACATAGATACGTCAATAAGGATGTCATATGACCTGGTCGTTAGCACATTCTTTTGCTGAAGTTCTCGATGAAATCAAAACAATGGCCGCAGGGTTTTTCCCAGGTCTGTCATAGGTTTGATTTGTTTTGAGAACTCCGTATGCCTTATCAGGGGCTGGAGGAATATCGCTTGTCTAATTAGATGGCAAGCGTTATGACCTAATCAGATAACACGATCCTGTGTCGTAGTGTGGCTTTATCAGATAACGGTTCCTGCATCATGGGGGTTTTCTGCCTCATGGGATGGCTGCTAGTTAACTTGTTAACCAGAATAGGGTCAGGAATAGGGGGATCGATACAGAACCTATAGGAATACATCACAAAGTCATTCTGACATCCTGGGTTCGAGGGTGAAGTTGCGTGTTCAGTTTTTTCTCACCCAGGCAAGAGGGCAGCAGGTCAGCACAGCAAGGCAGCAATTTCTTCAGAGCAGGAGTGCAGCAAAGAGGCATGCCTTTTAGCAGCACAGACATCCTTCTTCCTGGCAGAATATCCACAGGTCTAGAAGTATACTCAAGAGTTGGTGTCTAAGGTCCTACTTTATACCCTGGTGCCCTGGTTCGGAAAGGTGAGAGAAGCTTCTAGACAATGGCTTTGATGTGCCTATAAGTTCCTGCCTCCCAGGCCCTAGCTCTCTCCTAGCTTGGTGCAGTAACAATGTGGGGTCATGAGGCCTTATGTATGATCACAGGCTATCTGGATGTAAGTGGGGCTGTGCTCAGTTTCATCGACCATCCTGTCAGAGGATGGCTCATCCAGGAACACCTAATCCCTCCATTGTGTGACTGTCTGTGAAGAATAAACAAAGTCTAACTGTCAGTTACATCAAACATGTGACCCAGGGCAGGCTATGTGCACAATAGGGCTAAGGACAGAAAAATGACAACTTTCTAAAATTGGAATTTGTATAATTGTGATTTAACACCTGACTTTACCAATAAATAAGGCTCTTTACCACAATTCCCAAGTCGCCAAACATAACATAGCTGCCAACTGAATTGGAGAGTACAGCTTACCAAATATATTAAGGAATCCCCAATGTTATACTATGGAAGTGGGGCCTCACCGTAGTGAAAAACAAATGTAGGAGTTTTTCACTACCAGGACATGTAAAACGTAGCTTTACATGCCCAACCTTTTAGCCACGTGGCATCCTGCCCTAAGGGCTACCTAAAGTCTATCTTAGGGATGACTTTTATATAATAAATGGGGAGTTAAGTACTTTGCAGTTGGATTTAAAGGCCAAGTGAACATGGTAGCCTAAAACTGCATTCAAGCTGCAGTGCCAGGCCTGGGACATATTTTGAGGTACTACTTAAGTTGGTGGCACAATGATTGATGCATACCCACATTTAGAAATTCATTAAAATCTCCGGCTACAAAATTAATTCAGATAAGACTGAAAGCCTTCCTCTTACTAAATTCTGTCTCGCTCACTTTTTCTCCTCCACTGGCTTTGCTTGGAATAGTACGAAAATTAAATATCTAGGCATTTGGTTCTCTAACACCATTGCCTCCTCAATTAATTTGAATATGTCTGCAGTCTTATCTCGTATTGAAAAATCATTCTCCTCTTGGAATCCTCTTTGTCTCTCTTGGTGGGGCAGTTGAATTCAATTAAAATGATGATAGCTCCTATTCTAATCTACATTCTCTCTATGCTTCCTGTCCATATTCCTGCTATTCACTTTAAAAGTATTGATTCGAGCCTTTCACAATTTCTCTGGAAAAACAAAAAAGCTAGAATTGCTTTATCCTCTCTTCGAAAGGGTAAGCCTAATGGTGGAGTCAATTTCCCAGATTTTCATCTTTACCACAAATCTTTCTCATTACGTCAGGCTTCAAGATGGCTTGCATCAGAATCCTCTCTCTTTACTCCCCTCTGGCTTTCCTTCAAACAAATCTTGTTGTTACCCTTTTCCTTTAACAAAGTTATACGTTTCTCCGCTAAAACCCCCTCTACTTCACTTCCCTTAATTAGACATACCTCTTTCCTCCTATCACCCTTTTTCACCCTCCTGCTATTACCCATGAGTCTTTGTTAGATGATCCTATTTGGTATAATTTGCTTTTTCTTATGCACAATAGGCCCATTTTTGGGAGAAGTTGGCGATTAAGAGGTGTTATGTGGATAATCAACTCTTTGATGGAACATCACCCTGTTCCTTCCCTCAATTTCAACTTCTGTTTCATTGTCCATGTTCTTTTCTACATAAATGCACCACTCTTAGGGCCGTAATCCTTGATATATACTATTCTCTTCCTTCCTCGTCTTCCTCTAATGCCCAAAACCCTCTTCTTAAAGTACTTCTTACTCTTTCCAAAGGTTCTCTCATCTATAAATTATTTTTAGCTCCCATTCCAGATCGTGTTAAGTCTCAACTTGAACTCTCCTGGGAGGCGGGTTTAGGATGTGCTTGGTCTGTTGCTCTTTGGGATAAACTCTGATCCAAGTCTCTAAAAGTTTCTCGTTCTGCTTCTCTTTCCCAATTTTTATTCTTTCTCTATCACAGACTTTATCTTACACCATCTTCTCTCTCCAGATTTTCCACTTCTTCTGATTCTAATTGCTAGACTTGTGGCTCTCCTAACGCTCATTGTCTTCATCTTTTCTTTCTCTGTCCTACTGTTTCCAAATTCTGCGATACGATCTGGTTGTAGCTTTCTCGTATATTTTAAATCTCTATTCCTTACTCGATACGACTTCTTTTTCTGAGTCTTTCTGATTCTTTAGACCTTCCCCCACATTCCCATGGTTTATTTGATCTCACGCTGGCCCTTGCATTACAACACATTTCATTTAATTGGAAGTCTCTCACTAATATATCCTAACAATATTGGTGGAATACTCTCTGTCATTACCACATACTCGATGTAGCCTTTGCTTCTTCATGTAAACCAACTCATAACAGAGATCTTTTTTGGCTCCCACTTACCACATTTTTGGACCGTATGGCCCTTGAAAAAATCCCACATATCAATTAAGAAAATTGTAAACCCCCTTTGAAGGTTATTGTCCTTCTTTTGATTTCTTTTTACATGCTTTTAATGTTATATTATTTTCTATGCTGTACAATATTTATTGCTTTATTTACAATGTTGTATCTGTATGCCATATTCTGCACTTGGTGAACTTACAGTGTTCATATTCCCCTTCCTGCCTCTTTATTTAGCTTGTTTTCTCTTTACCTCGTCCCTTCCCCCTCCGTTATAAAATCTCGAAAAATGCTTTTTCTTTCCATTTTGAATATCAGTCTAGTTACTGTATAACAACCTTTTTTGAATTTTTCTTCTGCATTGCGGATTTCTTTATGTACTAAACTCTCTTTGCTCAAGTAAAGCTTTCAAACATAAAAAAAAAAAAAACATTAATTAAAATGCCCTGGGCATACGGTATGCCAATCTACAAGGAACTTATATGTTAATTCAATATACCAATTGGGTATAAGCCAAATGTTTGAGTGGAGGAAACACAAGAACTTTAGCATGGGCTAGCAATTGCAAAATGCACTGAGTCCTATGGCCAGTACAAACAAGTCCAGCAAAAATGGAGTAAGTGAGGGAAAAAGTTTGGGGGAAGACTATCCTAAGGCTGACAGGTCTAACAGTGGAATACCAATGTTTTCATATACAAATTGAACAATATACCAATTAAATGTATAGTAGAGGCAGGAAAGTTTATTTGAAAACATGCCTCCGATGTGAGTTGACTGCGTAACTGAGAAAACTCTGGTAATACAAATGTTCTCAGTCCAGACAGGCAAGGAGTATGCCAAGTTTATATAATTGAGCTGATTGATCATATGTGTGTCCATTTATGCACACCTAAGTGTGTGCTCTGTATATTTACACAGTTTCCACAATCTCCTCCTAAAAACAATACACTAGTATCATTTTAATAACTGAACATTGATCGCACTATGTAATAGACTAGGACATATCCATATATAACAAGGGGAAACAGCACCCCAATTGTGTCTTAAAGCATTTATTTAATGTTGCATATGGTAAAACAACCTGTAAGCCAACATGATTTGACTAAACAGACTTTGTCATGGATGGTAGTCCCTTATCACTTTTTGATATTTATACCCACCACTACCAGTTAATTACATTGCATTCTGATATTTGTAGATCATGATCACCATATGTTTATGTAAAATCAACGTTTTAACTTAATTCATAAACCATACCAATGTTACACTTCCCACATTTACAATGACCACATTCACTCTCCTAGTGAGGTGATCACCACTTAATGGATTGTTAAATGATGACGATGTTGACGCTCATTCATTGTTGCTGTTAAATACTGGTGGTTTGTATGCATTGGTTCAACAACAAAAAACACAGAACATTCAAATTAAGTGAATTCATACCGTGTTACGCTCCAGCATCAGTGATGTTACAATATCAACTATTAACCTCTGAGTGAGGATACAATATTAGACTCACACAATGATATTGACTATCCAGTTTATTCAGATGTGGCAATTCATTGAAGAAAAAGGAGGTCATTGGGAGTTGGGGGTGGGGGAGCAGAAAATATTGTTGCAATGTGTGCCACAACCATGGAGGCTGGCCTTGCATTTATGCATGAGTATCAATTTATAGGTGCGTCTTTATACATGCTTTTTTAAAACTCACTTTCCCTTCAAACTCTACCCATTCCTTCTCTCTTTGACTCCTCCGAAATATATTTACATAATAAGCGCTCAAGTATCCTTTTCAAATCATTCCTCTTTTCTAATCAATTAATCTAATAGACACACACATCCGCTACTCCCATTAACAGTTCACAGCTTTCAATATCTAATCCATCTCTATTATTAATCTCTACTCAAAACCATTTTAAATGCATGAAACCTCAAGAGTCCAAACTTAACAGACTTACCAGGATTAATTAATATGGAAATCAAGTTCTACTCAAAATGAAAATTGTCTCTCAATGTCTTATAGTGGTCTTCATGCGGCCCAATCAGTCTGTGTAAGGATAAACAGTAGACTGTCAGAACCCTTCTTGAATAAACAAGGTCCTTAATATGGATCCCTGTTTTTTTTTTATTGTGTTGGTAATTGAACCACTAGCCAAAGGGATCAGGTGCGATGAACTTGCACAGTATGCATACAACATGCTGCTTTTTCTCCACTACCCCATGTGGAGCAGTCAGTAGTTAATACATTTTTCTGACTTTACAAAGGGTAGTCTGACATTGTGGGCAACTGGGATAAACATATTATGATCTTGGTGCAGATTGGGCCCCAGGCAATGGAGTGGCAGTTCCAGTGGTGAGTCAAGTAAGGTAACTTTAAATACCCGGGTGTGCAAGTCTTGCGGAGCTCGCATTTGTGCTGGACCTTCAATATACACTCCCGCTGCTTAAACTGTGCAACAACTTGTGCAACTGAGACACTCTCCCTCTCCCTATGCTGGATTAAACTATGTTATTTAAAATGATTGCACTGCCAAGGATGCATTATGTACTCCAAAACTATACAATGTGCCAGCCAGCTTCTTCAAAATGTTTTGTGCTGGTTAGAAAGTGCTGTGAGTAGTAAAACAACCAAGGGTAGACTTTGAGAAGTGCTTACAAGTGGTCTACAATAGTGGACTGGGTATATCTACCATGCAGATTTATTATTGTATGGCCCAGCTTGACTCCAATAACAGATGAATTGTTGCTATGGGCAATGACCCAGTCCACAGGTCACAACTGGTCAGTTTGAATGGTCGTTGCACGTAACATACTCAGAGCTGGAGTACTAAACTCGCTACCTTCTGTCATGAAGACTAACCTGCAAGTGGGGCATATGGACCATAAGTGGATATTGTGGGGAGGCCGGTTGCCACATGAAACCCTTCTTTGGCAGGGCTCTAACTTTCCCAATTCAAACTATAGATGGAGTAAAACACTGGGACTATACTAGGATCTACCGACTGGGTGAGGTCTGGGGTAGAAACAATATGAAATCTGAAGGACTCGGTGGGATCACATCTGCAAAATCACTTCCTATATATTTGTTCCCCCTCTCCTTCCATCTTTAAACACAGCAGGAGACATGCTGGCTCAGAGGCCTTGGCTATAGCGGCAATGGCATTGTCACAATCAATCCAGAATATTTTTCTCTACACTATGGTACTGATTTGTTGGTTCTTGATGGGGTGCTCCAACATATTTACTGTAAGTGGATATGTGAATATGGGAATATAATGCTGATCTTTCAAGACCTACAATGATGTTCAACTGTTTCTCGTCTTACTATGTTCCTATTATATGATACATGCCTTGTATACACTGTCTGCTTTATCCACTGAAAGTGTCAACAGATTTTTGAAAATAATGAGTGGCCTAAACTCTAGGGTGAATGTGATCCAATCAGATTTACTGAAGCCTTCTGTATAGTTTTACTCTGTGAAGAGGGAGGATGTTTCAGGTATTCTAATTGGTAAGCAGCTCTGAGCCAATCAGACTGGATCCTGCAGACTGGCAAAATGACTTGGTCACAGTGTGGGGTAAATATATTGACTGAAACACAGAGGGGCATCCTCATACCAGCTGTGTAGTCCAGGAAAGTCCCTAGCATCCTAAGAAAAGTATGGATTGTTGCAGCTCCTCTCAAATTCTGGTGATGAAGGGAACCCACATTGAGTGATTGTACTGTGCTTCCTTCGTAAGTAAATACTGCCTGGGGTCTTTATCTCTCTGAGCTTGCCTTACTTTATGGTTATGATGCATTGGGTAAGTATATCTGACTAATAGTTGAACGGAAGGTAAAGTGAATAGTGAGCAACATGGGTATTGATGTTGGAGCAAATCAGATACAGGCAAGAGATGTGCATCCCAACAGGACATGGGTTAGTATAATGTTAAAGAAAACTAAGTTTGTCTCCTGAGAATCATTGTCAACTCAAGTCAATCCTGTGGTTGTGACATCCCAAGACTCACTAGTCTCACTAGTTTTCTTTGAAATAGATTCCTGTGCTAAAACATTAGCACTGTGCACTCAAGGTCGAGCTTTTATTAAAGTAGGATTAGAAACAAAGGATTATATGTTGAGGTAATACTTATACTTTATTTATGTTGTTTTGATTATTTGAAAAAAATCTCAACTGAAAATATATATGTGACCCTTCTTGCTCTACTTACAGTTTTCTGTATTATAATGATACTTGGTGTAAACTTTATTGATCATCTTCATTTTTCTTCTTTATTCTTTTATTTTGACGGTTTTGTATTGCGTGAACAAGACCCTTGCGCGTATCAGAGCGCTTAACAGGGCAAATATAGGATGACAAATACATACAAAACACAGAATTATGAGAGTACAGTCTGATAACTATTAAAAATTAGCATATATCTACAAGAATGTAAAAGTAACATTTCAAGTGTATTTAAACATGAGTATAGTCTTGTTTCTGGGGGTAAAGCATTCCAGATCCTGGGAGCCATTTCTGAGAAGGTGCGATTATATGTTTTCTTTTTGGAAAAAACGCTGTGGTTTAAGTAGAAGTTTATCCGAACTCCTGGTAGATCTGTTACCACCCGATAGTACTAGTTTGTCCGCTAGGTACCTCAGGGATTTGTGATGCCATGCCACATGAGTCATACAGGTGATTCTTAGGTGGATGCTGGCCTTAAAAGGCAACCAATTGAGTGTCTACAGGTCAGGTGAGATGTGGCAACTTATTTTTCTGCCAGTGACCAGTCTAGCAGCTGTATTGACTGCGGCTCTTAGCGGAGCGGTTGTTGATTTAGGAAGACCGCAGAGAGCGAAACTCCCATAATCAATTGTGGGAATTACTAGAGTTTGGACTGCCTGTTTAAAGTCATTAGCAAGTATGAAGGGTTTCACTTTTCTCACGGTATTTATCTGAAAATGTGCTCCTGTAGTTGCAGCAGTGATATGCTTCTGCATATTTTGTTTATTGTCCAGGGTTTCTCCTAGGGATTTGGCGGAATCGATGTTGAGAGGTTGACCGTCAAGTACAGTTAGGTGCTTTATCCAATCGCTTATGATGATTGTGTGGTTGGGGGGAGCGATTAAGAAGAATTCTGTCTTTAGTGAGTTTTAAATGGTTCCTAGCTAGCCAGGTTTGTGTCTTTTGGAGCGTAGAGTTGAGGGACTTGATGTCTTCGAGAGAATGGTCCTTAATGTAGAGCTGTGTTTCATCAGCATACATGTGGTAAATTATATTTACGGAGTTGAGAAGCTCAGTGAGTGGTTCAATGAATAAATTGAAGAGTGTTGGGGAGAGGGAAGAACCATGGGGTACTCCCAAAGTGACTGGGGTGGGGTTCGATAGGGATTGGTTAATCTTGAATCTTTGTGTCTATTTTGGAGGATGGAGGTAAACCAGTTTAACACTGGTCGAGATAGTCCTATTCTTTGCTTCAAGAGATCCAGTAGGTTGTTGTGTTTGACTGTATTGAAGACTAAGGATAAGTCCAGTAAGATTAGCAAGCAGGCTTTGTTTTGATCCAGCATTTGTTATGCATCATCTGTTATGTTGGTCATGGCTGATTCGTTACTGTGCCCAGCACGAAAGCCTGATTGGAATTGATCAAGAAGGTTGAAATGGTCTATGTGGTTGCTAAGCTGCATGTGCACACATTTTTCAAGCCATGTGGCCAGGGTTGAGATGTTAGATATTGGGCGATAGTTGTTCAAGTATAAGGGGTCTGCTGTTAATTTCTTTAGGACGGGGAAACCTGACCGGCTTTGAGGATGTCTGGGATTGTTCCTTGCAGAAGGGAGGTATTTATAATCCTAGTCCATAGGGGAGCTAGCAGTGGAATGAAGGTCCTTAAGTGGGATGCTGGGTGATGGTCAGTGAAATGATTGGAGGGATTCAAGGTAGTGAGCGTGTTTAGGATAGTTTCTTCGCAATAGTAGTTTAAGTTGGTCCAGAAGGCGTTGTTCTTGAGGTCGAGCTTTGTAGAGCAGTTAAGTGGTGTCCCTGGTGTGGACAGCGGGGAGATTGAGTGTGGGTTATTCAGGGATAATAGGTTGTTCAGAAGGTCAGTCTTTAGGTTTTCAGTTTTTGTTGAAAAAAAGGAGGCAAGTTCTTTGCAATTGAGGAGTATATCCGGATTGGCTTGTTTTTTTTGCTTGTTCTAATGGTTTGCATATGAAATCAGCTTTTGCGCGTCACATCCTTCTGTAGTGGGCATTTCTGGTGCTTCTTAGTATTTTGAGGTGGGTGGCAGAACGTCTGTCCTCATTTAGTCTGCCATCATACCAGGGATTTGAGATTTTGCTGGTGATTCTTTTTAGTTGCATGCGAGCTAAGGTGCCAAGTATCTTGTTCATAGAGTTAACGTAGTGAGTGGTTATGTCCTGTACATTCTTTAATCCATCGGGTGGGGGTGAGAGGATGTGACTAGCAGATGCGAGATCGGCAGGATGGATGTTTTCTAGGTTCCTCTTCCAGATTTTTGTCCTTGATGGTTGTACAGAGAGTAGTTTAACTACTTCCCTGATATGGAAAGTGATTATGTGATGATCTGACCAATCGCAAGGAAGAATTGATTCCAGCTGGACAGAGTCTCCTTTAGAAATTACTAGATCAAGGATTGATAGTTTAGGGCTATTACAGATTTGGGACAAGTTGAGGTCGGACAAGAACATTTTAAGGCTATTGACCTCTGGGTCGTCAGGATCGTTCCAATGGAGGTTGAAATCTCCCAGGAAGTTCTGTGTATTCTGTTGTCCTGCGTTTGTGGCTAGGATATCCATCATGTGTGCGATGAAGGTAAGGTTGTTATCGGGAGGATGGTAGAAAGAGTGTAGTGAGCATATTGGCTTATCATTGCTGGTGATGTGTAGGCAAAGGTAGTCACAGGAGGAGTGCACTGTGGTGTTGGAGCGGTTTACAGAAAGGTTGTTTCTATGGATGCAGGCAATACCACCTCCAATCATATCTGGTCTATCCAGTCTGGTGATGTGATAGTTTGGAGGAATTAGTATGTCAAAGATGGGTGTGGATGATTCAGTTAGCCATGTTTCCATTAAGATTATAAGGTCGGGATCATTGGTTATAATGAGGTCCCCTTTATCAGTGGTATGACATGCTGCCGATCTACAATTTAGAAGGATACATTTTATCTGGGTCTTTGTTGGGGTGGTGTTCTGGTCGTGGGAGATGGGAACTCTTTTGAGGTTGTTTTCGACAATACCTTTGGGGGTGTGTCTTGTAATTCTGGGTGCAATGGAATGGCTGAGTTGGATTGAGGACAGAATCTGCTTATTTTCCGTACACGCAAGTCTAGATGGTAGGAAAGGGGGTTCGTAGGAATGAAGTAGGGAAGTAAGGTCATTCGGTGATAGGGTTTGCTTTTCCCTTACTGGAGGGGTTAAAGCATTGGGGTAAGGTACTGTATTTCATCTGGGGAGCAATTTAGACAAGGGGCTAGTGCATGACTGCTGAATGGGTTTCACTTGTGGTGTGGGTTGTTGCCGGATCAGGACATGAAGAGCTTGGATGTCCTCTTTAATTTTTTGTAAGGATAGTAATATCTCATCTAATCTGGGGTCATGTGTAGACGTTATAAAATTAGTAGCCTGACCTGTGGTTAATTGAGTGGTTGTGACTTGTGTTGTGCCCCGGGGAGTGAGGAGAGCTGGTTTGAGGAGTGGTGGAATTTCAGTGTGGTAGTCCGTGGGGACAAGAGGGGTGGATGGGGGACGAGAAGGGGTATTTATGTGTGCTGTTGGGGTGTTTGATTTGTTATGCTGCATTGATATAGAGCAGTAGTCACTGGGAGGGGGGAGTAGAGAGGGGATGTGAGGAGGTGTGGGTGTGGGTTGTGTGAGGGAGACAGTGAGAATCATAGCATAGGGAGGGGGAGAATATCGGCCTGCAGACTTATCGGGTGTAGTTATGTAAGGGGAAATTGGAGTGTCACCTGAAATTAGATTAATGGGGAGGTGGGGAGGGATGAACTGTCTGAAAAGGAGCCGATGACTTGGTTATGGAGATGGGGAGTGGAAGTGGGGGGTGAGGGGACGTGTGGGTAGACTACGTGTGAGGTGATGCAAGTATGATGCGAGGTGGACATCGTAGAACTTGTAGACATAGTGGTGGTGCTGGGGGTAGTAGGGATAATGGATATGTAAGTCATTTAGTGGTGTGTTGGTTAGGCCTGGGGTGGGTGTAGTTGAGCTATGGGATACCATTGGAGACTGTGTGGATGGGGAGTCAGGTAAGGAGTCAGTCAGAGGGTTAGGAGAGCGGTCTGTTAGAGGGGTGAGAGAGGCTCTTGCGTCCTTTGCTTTAATGATCAGAAAGATGTGGTCCAGTATATTCAGGTTGTGGTCTGATGTCTGCATGAGGATGATCCTATTATGATAAATGGAAATAGTGGCAGTCGCTTTGTGGAACGGGGAGGAAATAATAGATAGTGTAAGACCATGTGCAGTTTTTTTACTGGTTGCAATTGCGAATAGGGTGAGGAAGGCTTTCCACCATTGTGCTCTCCTTCTAGTGTGGAAGATAATGTTGTTTGATATGTGGCCTGTCTCATTTGAGAAGTAAGGGTCAGAGATTGGGGTTTCTGGGTGTGATTTAAGTAATCTATGTTTGAAGCCTTTGGCTGCCTTTTTTGAGAGGCTAGGGGGTATTTGATGGAGTAGGTGTTTAGGCCCATGGGCTCCACGGTGTGTGAATGGTTTGTTAGGGGGTGGGGTGAGAAGGTCAACATTCTGGGAGAGGTAGAGTTGAATGAGATCTATTTGGAGAGTTTAAGTAGTGATAGGTCACAGATGCTGGTGCCTTGGGATAAGTCCTCTTACTCTTTGGAGATAATCCTGGTGGTAGGAGGTTCTTGTTATTCTTTAACACCTGTGGTGCCGGGGCACTGTACTTCTAGGGTCAGATGAGATTGGACACAGTCTGCTATTTAGTTGCCAGCATAGGAGTCATTCCAATATGGCTGCATCATTATCAGGAGATCTGGGTTGTAGTCCTATGTTGTTTTCCATGCAGTGAGCCTTACCTGGGATTAGTCCTCTCTCCCTTTCCATGAGGCCAATTTGCAGTAGTTGGTCCTTTGTTTCTTTTTACTGATAAGTAAGGAGTATGTAGGGATCTTGTTCCTATGTTTATTTCGGTGAAGTGGTAAGGAGTAGGCCTTTATCATTATAGCGGCCATTTTAGAGGATAGGACTGCTGATGTATTTAGTGAGGGCACAAAATGGGGCCTTGCATTGCCCACCGAGTCCTCGAATGTGCCAGTTGAACAAGGTGGCATATTTTCAATCTAGATTCTTCTTCAGTCCCCTTTTTTCCCTTATCTCCATTTGCTTTCTTTCTTCTATCATTCTTTTACTTCATGTGCCCACTTTTGTTCTCTTATCCTTTATATTTTACACATCCCTACTTGTCTTTTCTTTCCCCCGTCCCTCTTCAACCCTTCCATGCCCGGACTTTAGCCCATTCAAAGAGTTCTCAGTCTCATTAAAAATTCTTCTCCTGGGAAGCTCTTCAGAGGGTGGAACAAAACAGGACTTGGGAGATGAGTAGGGGGCATTTTACTGTTGTGAACAGAGGGTACAAGAGTGGAGGTGTTCTTTGAGTAACAAGGGAAATGATTGTGATGCAAAAGACACAAGATTTTTGATCAAAATGGAAGTGATGGTTGAGCCACATGGAAAACTACCCTGTAGCTCCAATAATGCAGAGAGATCCTGAGATATAGATGGAGTTGAATCACCCTCCTCCATTAAAAAATACCCCTAGTAGTTGATGGTGCATGTAACAATGACCAAAAACCTTGGAAAAGCCCAGTTGTTCATTCACTGACTTACCTTGCCACCAACAGCCCATCCAACAATAACCTCCGAACAGGAATAAAAGTCTGGATTGTCATTACATATCCCCGGAGCAATGGTGACGTTAGTGGAGTTTGAACAGGCATAGACCAGGATGTGATGAACCAGATCTTCATTGCCATCTTGTATGATCGAATCAAACTGTGAGGGGGTCAAAGAGTAGAAAATTAGTTACAGAAAGTACATTTTGTTTCTTGTGCTAAATATGAGGGAAATGTTGCAGGAGCATATATATTGTATTCAATAGAATGATAAGCAGAGGAAAGATTTAGGTCAAATCCCTCTATTTAACATGGGAGTAGATTTTATTTAAATCCCTCTGATTTAGGACCCTCTTGATTTTAATCCACAAGGGACTTTTAAATAATAGTCTATGTATTTGTACACTAGGAGGTATCCTATTGTGGATAGTGCCTACCAGAGGGAAATGTATACTGGTGCAAGAAAGCACATTTCCAATCAAAATATTTGTATCAAGTGTATGTGCTTCCTAGGTACTAGGATGGTTTTGAAAATGCACAATGACAAGTGAAACACATATTGGTGTTAAAAAATAAATATATAAACGTTGTCAGTGAGAGGATAATGAACTATGTATTTATCAAACCTATCAGGTAAGGAAATTCAAGCAAAAACATAGACTATGGCTAGAAAAAAATTACATTAAGTTGCACCTACCATTTATCAGATTAGAACACTTGCCTATCTAATACCTCATTTACTTGGGGTCCACAACAGCAAGAATATTGTCACAATTTCAGAATATTCACATTTTCATAATTTCACATGCATGTAATCTAGATGACAATCATCTGCACAATCCGTTGTTGTCCTCAAAATCTAGGACAAATACAACACCAACAAATTAAGGCAGGACAGTCCCCAATATGTATGTATCCATGTTAATTTGGTATTAACTATAGTGTGGTTCAGCTTTCACCTTAACCTACTTTCATTGAGTACTTCAAAACAGAGCCAGGGACAATTCCTTGCTTGCTCAATGGACCACCATGATTTCTGTGTGAGAGAAATCCATTAGTGAGATGGTTTTAGGCTGCTTAAAGCCTGATCTAGTAGTATCAGGCATTGACCTATCTGCCAATGCCATACTTTAAAATCACAATTCATATTTGTTCAGAGTTACGTTCTTTAGATCTATATTTGTAGCAACATCTATTTTCTGTAGGGTGTGTAGACACTTTATTTAATTATATCCTCATTTTGGCTCAGTTTTTGTAGCTTTGTTCTTATACTTGCTAAGTGCGCCTTTATTGGGCACATGCTTTTATTCTTATTTCTGATCCATTAACTACCTTTTGAAAGTAATCATTGGATCAGAATATTATTCTAGATCATAATTTCTAAACATGTTAATGGACCACAAAAGATCTTAAAGCCTGGCTATTCCTTAGGTCATAAAACAGTACAAGTCCAGCCTGGCAGCAATAAATATGCATGAGTCTTATGTACACACAAATATGATCAGAGGAGATTATTTATATATTTGTTGGCTATGCTGAACACCCAACATTTTTACAATGTGTTTTTTTTAAGAGCCCATCCCTAGTATCTCTTGATAACTAAAGTGATACTAGCTCAAATGTTGTGTGTTTTAAGTAACAGTAAATGTGGCTCTTGGATTATTCTCTCAGATGTATTAGTATATACACCAAAGTACTAGTGGCGTGGACCTTTTCACTGGTTTTGGAATCTATGTGCCCCTTTGGGTTTTTAGCCTTCCATATTCCATCTTTCATCATCTTTGAACTACTAACCATCACACTCCTACCAATGTGGCAATTCTAAATCTTCCTGGCTACCCAATGATATAACAACAGGTTAGGCATCAATATTAGTCATTTTTCATTTATTAGAATAATAAACCCCTATTGTTGCGCTCACGTCTAAACTAGAAAAACAGCACCACTATTTGGCAGACTCATAGGTGCCGGTGATGACATTTAGGTGCTGGTCTGAGCACTGGAAACCACTAGCTCAAATTCAGCACTGCTACAATTCTCCCTGATCTGCTATCCCCGTTCTTTTCTATCTCCAGGCCATAAATCATCCATTACTGTTCTACAAGGCCTTGAACACCTAGCCTTTTCTGGGTAACTGGTCTGTTGATTGTCTAAAATCTAGCGCCAGGACATCGTAGAGTTAATCATATGCTCTATTAATACCATAACATAACATAACATAACATAGCAAGTCTCTGTGGTTCCAATGTGCTTCAAATGCTTCTGCCAGTTTATTGATTCCTCTTCCTGTACAGACTAAAAAGACTGTGTCACCACATGATAGGGTGATTTGGATTTATTTATCTTTATAATTGGGACCTATGCTGGCCCTGTTAAGGTGACACCTCATTGTCACAGGTTTATTAGTTAAACACGGTAGGACAGAATACATACCATTGCAAAATTCCTTTGTGCCTGGGGGAGTGGACAATTTACTCACATTGTATTGGTGGCTTACTACTGACAGGCTTCTGGCATAAAAAATCTAAATGGGCTCAACATAGTTAGACTAGGGCTAGTCTTGCTAGAGTTGATCTTAGTTCTTTCTGAAAAATCATTAAATGCTTGTTAGTATTTTCCCATCCGGTCTTTAGGTTGCACTATCAAAAGCTCTCCGGGGTCCTGCCTTTATCCCCTAACATAATGGTATACACTTGAATACATTTAATTCCCATATAACTTCATATTCCAGTCCAGGCTTGTGCACAACCTTCTTAATGCATCATGGTGTTCTGTCACCATATCCTGCCTGGATAACTTCCTAGTGGCTGTACTCAATTCTCTATCCTGATTCCTGATTCCCCCAACCTCTCTGACCTCTTAACAGCTGGAATCTGGACTTTTTTCTCTTTGGCACTGACCCATACTGTGTTCTGAGTCCTCCTGTGCCCAATCTTCTGCCTACTTTTTTCCCCTGGTCTTACAGTTTCCAAGTCCCAGTACTGCCTCACCTTCACGGGTGGTTCCCTGATTCCTTGAACCTGGCTCTCTCCCTGCACCTGTGCTCTTTCCCGGAGTTCCCAGCTATTTCTGCCTAGCAAGCCCAGAATGCAGCTGCTTGCAACTGACTTTCTGCTGAATCTCCTAGCACTTTGTTTGATTCTGCTACAATAATCCAGGCTCATCTTTTGATGAATAGCTTCATAGTTGTTGATTCTATGTTCCTGTTCTGATTACTTGTTTGTGTCTGTTGTCTGGTTCTTATTTATCTCTCTTCTTGGTTCCATCATTTGCCTTGTTCCTAGTTCTGACTGCACACATCTAGACCTGTCTTGCATATATAGATTTCTAGTATTGTATTTCGTGTGATTTTCTGACTACATATTTCTGTCCTGTCCTAGGTAGTGTGTAGATTTGCAGATCTGTGAATTTCAGTTCAGACATTGACCCAGTTTCTGATCCAGCTTTTTCCTGAGCTTATTTTCTGTGTACCTTCCACTGTTCCTCTTGTCGTCTTCTGTGTTACAGTATTATCCTGATTTTCATAGCTTTCAAAGGGCGCCAGGTAAACTCTCAGGCCTTGGCACAGAGAACCACCAAGTGCTTCTCCTCCATAGGAGTGTCTCTCTTAAATATGTAATGAGTAAGATATTCAGTGGAGGGTGCACTGCTGGTATTTCTTTATGAAGGTTCCGTAGAAACGGTGGTTTAGAACGAGTTTTAAAAGATTGGGTGCTCTTACAGGTAGCGCCTCCGTCCGGTGGGCGCGTTTAGAATACTATAGGAAAAGTGCACGCATGGATTGCAAGTGCATTCCTGTATGAAAGGCACACCTTTGGGTTCAAAAAATGAATTCCAGGGTCTGTTTTAGATTTCTTTATAATGATTTCTTAAATTTTTCTTTCAAAAGATCATACATTTTTGTCCATTAATTCATTTTGTCCAACAAAGTGAGGCTCCAATGCATCTCTTAAATATGTGAAATAAATCTGCTCCTTTTTTGTTGTAAGATCTTTTCACTTTCAAGGAGCAGACAAACTATTATTAATGACAGTTTGTCTACTATTTCATTGCGTTCACCTTCATGTTATTTGTACTTGTGTTATTGTAATAGTGTCCAATGTAGACTATCCAGTTCCCTCTTTACCACCTATTTAAACTTTCTTCATTCCTCATCATCAGTTTTGCTTTCCTTCTAGCCTTCAGGTATGTTCCTATTTATATTTTACCCCTTTTCAGGAAGAAATAGATCAACTATCCCCTTTACCTTTTCTTGTTCTGAATTCTGGTATGTTCCTGAGAGACTGTCCTGGACTTCACTAGATCCCCTGACAATGCTATATTTAGGTTGACTAATATAATGGGCTTTGTTCAGAATTCCGAATTTAGCCTTGATCAAATACATTTTAGAAGTTTTCTCTCTGGAGGATGAACAAATGTAGAAATGTTCATGTGCAGAACAAGAGATCTACAGGCATATGTGATGTAAGTAGTGATGTTAGTGTGTAAATACACTCTTTATAAGGTAGTGGTTTGCACTCAAATAAATTCACAACATCCTTGGAGTAATAATGCAGGAATGTCCTTTCCTGATGATAGAATAGGACATGTTACAACTCAAACTTTTACAACGCATGCCTTTACAATGCGGCTTTCACATCGCAACGTTTTCAATAGTGTAGGGGTACAAATTCCTATTCCCACTCCAGTGAGTGCAACAGTAGGGTACGTTTTGGATAGTGTAGGGGTAAAAATGACTATTCGCACTCCAGTGAGTGCAACAGCAGGGTAAGTGCTCGATAGTGTAAGGGTTAAACATTACTACTTCCCATTACTTACCTTTTAATGCTTTGTAATGGCATACATTGAAGTGGCATGCATTGTAATGGCATGCTTCGGGATAGCAGAGTTGTAATGGCATGCGATGTTAAGGGTGTTACATTGTAATGACTGCGTTGTAAAGGTAGTGCAATGTAATGACTGGGGGCATTCTACTGACCTTCGGGGGCACTTTGGAGCAAACTGGTAGTGTGTCTGGTTCCCCGCCGCCGCAGGCAAAACGCGGCCGCCGGGTTGAACTACACTACCCAGGATCCCCTGGGACGCCGACCTCCGTGGTCCCCGGACTTCCGCGCCTGGAGGCGCTTAAATTCCAGCTGTCCCTCCGGTGGAGCGGGGCATTCTACTGACCTTCGGGGGCACTTTGGAGCAAACTGGTAGTGTGTCTGGTTCCCCGCCGCCGCAGGCAAAACGCGGCCGCCGGGTTGAACTACACTACCCAGGATCCCCTGGGACGCCGACCTCCGTGGTCCCCGGACTTCCGCGCCTGGAGGCGCTTAAATTCCAGCTGTCCCTCCGGTGGAGCGGGGCATTCTACTGACCTTCGGGGGCACTTTGGAGCAAACTGGTAGTGTGTCTGGTTCCCCGCCGCCGCAGGCAAAACGCGGCCGCCGGGTTGAACTACACTACCCAGGATCCCCTGGGACGCCGACCTCCGTGGTCCCCGGACTTCCGCGCCTGGAGGCGCTTACATTCCAGCTGTCCCTCCGGTGGAGCGGGGCATTCTACTGACCTTCGGGGGCACTTTGGAGCAAACTGGTAGTGTGTCTGGTTCCCCGCCGCCGCAGGCAAAACGCGGCCGCCGGGTTGAACTACACTACCCAGGATCCCCTGGGACGCCGACCTCCGTGGTCCCCGGACTTCCGCGCCTGGAGGCGCTTAAATTCCAGCTGTCCCTCCGGTGGAGCGGGGCATTCTACTGACCTTCGGGGGCACTTTGGAGCAAACTGGTAGTGTGTCTGGTTCCCCGCCGCCGCAGGCAAAACGCGGCCGCCGGGTTGAACTACACTACCCAGGATCCCCTGGGACGCCGACCTCCGTGGTCCCCGGACTTCCGCGCCTGGAGGCGCTTAAATTCCAGCTGTCCCTCCCGCGTCGCGGGAGCGCGCGGGGTCGCGCCGGGCTAAGCCCGGGCAAAGGGCGGGCCCTCTGTGGCCCTCAGAGGCCTGAGGAGGACGGGACGGGGCCACTCCCTTTATATTTACCCGTTCATTACGACTTGAAGGTACTGTTCTTTGGTCCACCGGCCATTTCTCATTTGGGAACTGTGGGTACTGCTATCTTTTCCGGGACTATTTGCTATTATTATTTGTTTAACTATTGTGTTTGTTATGTGTCATTGACACCTGCATCTGCAGCCCTGCGCAACTACCCAAACCGTAGAACAGGGGTTAGTATTTGCCAGTATGTCCCCAAGAGGCACCCGCAGCAAAACTGCTGCCGCTGTGACTGGCCCCATTGACCTTTTTATATTTAAGGCCAATGATGCCATTAATCAGGGCATTAACCTATTAGAACGCAGGGTATCACAAGACCTGGCGCATGCCAGACGTTCCTCGCTTGGCCTCATTGCTACCGCCACTACACCTGCACAAACTATGCCTAACAACATCAGACCCCTACTTGATGTTTGTGCTGACATACATACAATTCCCAGTGAGGTTAACCTCTCAGCCTCCATTCCTCTGTTAGACACAGACACCGACACCAGCACAGACCTGGAAAAAACGCCTGATTTACTAATTAACCCCTCTCCCAAAGCAAAACCTGCTGATAACACCAGGCATGTTAGAGGTAGGCGTGAGGGGGCAGTTCAAAAACTGAAGTTACACGCACCCAAGCCCCGGGTCACCACGACCAGGAAATATGGCCGGGCACAAAGGAAACCTGGGAAAAATACCAACTTTGTCCCTGACAACAATCATAATGCGACTAAGGTTATGGTAATTCCCCAGAGGGATGATAGTGAAACTGTACAGCAGGGTAGAACAACAAACACTAATGGAAACATAGACAAATCATATGACCCCCTGTTGGAAAGACTGGGGGATTTATTAAGTATTTACTTATCCCCAATCGAAAACAGGCTTGCTCGATTAGAAAAACAGCTAGACGAATTGAGCAACCCTCTTAAGACTTTCCTAAAGGGAGGCCCTGCAGCTAGCACAAAAAATAGTAACCCTACCAATATAGCAGGTCCCAAAACAACTTTATTACAAGTACCCCCAGCTGCCCCAAATAATGTAGATAAAGTCGCACCTGCTCCGGCCAACGGCCCAATTACTAAACAAAAAACACCAATACCCCATACTTATAGCAAATCTACAGACAAAAGGAAGGATCCTGGCACCAAAACCACCACGAATATTACACTCCCAATTGCGAGCACCACAGGTCACCCTTCAGTTTCAACAAGCAATCCTATCCTGACCCAACCCACCCCAAAAACATCCAGACAAGTTCCTGCCCGCATTAATCTCCCCCCGGAATGCGGTGCATACGTACTAGTGTTAGTAAACGTTACCAAACTAAGAGAGGATCAGGATGAAAATCCCACATCACTCAAAAATAAAACCCTGCACTGGCTAATTACCAACTGCAATTACCCGATTGATGGTGCAAGGGAGATTATTAACACACAGAGGGTGGGTTGGATTGGACCACTCAGGAAAAAATGTGAGGGTGACTGTGTCACTATTAGTTTTAGAAAACCATACTGGGCAGAGAAGACATTAGCTAACGCCCCTTCACCATCGCTACGGGAATTTAACACCACGCTCCTTCCCTTGGGATATTTTTACCGACACCTGATACCCCCAGAACAAGCTACGGTTAACTTTCCCAACAACTTCCCCACTAACTTACACCCAGAGATGAATTTTGGTGTAAGGGTCAAATCACCCCTTTTTGCCCAAAACCAGAACTTAAATGTCGCCTTTCCCAACAACCTCAATTGGCACCCACAACCCCCAATGCCAATCCTTACCCCCAACCATCCGCAGTACTTTCAAGCCCCAACTATGCACTTGAGCAATCATAGGGATAGGTCCTACTTAACCCCCAACCCATTCCAGTTTGCACAGATGACACAAGCTAGGCCAATGTATAATATCCCAACTTTCAATCGGTTCGACTATCTACCATCATTAGACGAACAGGATTGACTGACTACACCCCTAAATAAAGAATTAAGCAACAATGTAAAAGCATGTAACCAAGAGGATGCCACAATTATAATTTCACCAGCATTGCTCCATGTTAAAACGGCAGTTCCAGAAATTATATTGTTGGATAGCATTCCAGCCATTTTAAACGAACCAACTATTCATGATAATGGCAATACTAGACGCACAATTATTAATCAGGGGTTCAAACACGGCCTATCAATATTAAGCTGGAATGTCGCAGGTCTAGAATCTAAGCTCTCTGACCCTGCATGGACCGAACTAATTAATGACATAGACATACTTATGTTCCAAGAGACTTGGGCTGTTGATAACCTGCATATTGAAGGCTACCACTGCTTCAGCCTGACATCTCCAAAACCTAGTTTTGGCCGAGCGGTGGGTGGACTCTTCACGGGGATTAGAATTTTGGCAGGCGGTATAATTAATGTTTTGAAGTTGGATAATTTTGCAAATTCCAACATTCAAATTCTGGAATATAAACTGAAATCAAAGACCACAATTTATTTAATTAATTTTTACAACAATGATTTTAATGGTGTACCGAACAAAAATTTTGTTGCTTTATCTAAGGTTTTAAACATGATTGATTGTTCTCTGTCAGTAGACACTAAGACTAGTATCCTGATCGGGGGAGATTTTAATGTGAAACTTATAGATAACTATGGATCTACTAATTTTGATCACTGTAATGACCGCAGGGGTTTGGAACTGATTAGCATACTCTCTGATTTTAATCTTGCTGATGTAATGAGTGTAGGGTATGATATGAATTTTCCCTATGCCCCTACGTTTAAGGGCAGGGATAACGGTTCAATTATCGACTACATTTTTACATCGCCTGTGCTAATGGACTGTTTAATCAAATCCACTGTGGTGCAAACGTCTTTCAGCGATCATAATCCTCTGTTTGCTATTTTTAACCTCGCACCCAGTCCGATTCTTATGAACTTAAATGGAGCAAGGGATATTACACCCTCAATTGACGGCCTTCGCCTTAAATGGAGAGGAATTGATTGTGGGGCCATCATAGATACGATTCGGGAGGCACATCCGGATTTATTGAAACGCCTCTCCTCCCCAAGTACAAATAATGAAGAACTGATTATTGATTTTGAAGCTTTATGCACCAATATAAAAAATCTCTTGTCAGTCCCACTCTCTGCTGTCCACAAAGAGCCACGGTGGTTTGACACATCCTGCTCCGTGGCCAATAGAGAGCTAAGAAAGGCTCTCTCTGCCAATCCCAGGTGTAAGGATGTTGTTCGAGCCGCCAGGAAAAATTATAAAGATAAAACATCGAAAAGGAAGGCAGATTTGCTCTGTGATCACTGGGATAAGCTGGTTATCAGCGCCAATCTGGGTGGCAGCGGCCCTTTTTGGACGGCAGTTAGGAGAACGAGGGAAATGGGCAAAGAGCTTACAAAAATTAGCTGCAATATAAGTAGCTCAGCCTGGGAGACCCATTTTTCTAATATTTATGCCGCCCCCTTTGATGAGCAACCTCTACCTAATCTGAACCAAATAGAAGGCTTAGAGATCTCGGACTTAGAAGTCAGGAAAGCTATCAAAGAAAGCCTAGGTAATAAGGCTCCTGGGCCGGACGGCCTCCCTATTGATATTATCAAATTTAATGTTGATCTTTGGACACCAATATTTTTAAACATTTTTAACAGTCTACCACATGTAGCCATGCCCGCCACCTGGACTACAAGTATTATTGTCCCCATCTACAAAAAGGGAGACAGATCTGACCCAGTAAACTATCGTCCTATCTCCCTCCTGGATAATACTCTAAAAATACTAGGACGAATAATCTATAACAGGGTACTGGAATGGGCGTCTGATTCTGATCTTTTAGACCCCTGCCAGATGGGGTTCAGGAGTGGGGTAGGAACTGTCGAGCAATGCCTAAACTTAAAATTGATAATAGATAAATACTGCATTGCTCGCTCATCCCCCGTTTACCTAGCTTTTATGGATCTTTCATCCGCATTCGATCTTGTGAACAGATCCAAGCTATGGTTAACCCTCCTGTCAAACGGTCTCGATGCCGCTCTTGTTTACTTCTTAGCCTATCTCCACACTGACTCGAAAGCTCGGGTACGTGTTGGGATGGGCGGAGAGGTGTCGGGAGCCATCAAGATAGGGAGGGGGGTGAGACAGGGGTGCGTTTTAGCACCCCTGCTGTTTATTATCTATATTAATGGCTTGTCCAACTGTCTAAAGAAAGCTACCCCTGATGTCCCAACTATTTTAGGAAATCCCTTGCCCGCACTTTTATATGCAGACGACGCTGTCCTTATGGCACGTACACCTAATGCTCTACGTCTGCTTGTACATAGTTTTGTAAATTTTATGGAGGGACTGGATTTGAAAGTTAATTTTAAAAAGTCTTTTATCATGTCCTGTGGGCCGGGCAAAAGGAAACTCGGTACTATCCAAATTGGAACAGATAAACTGGAATCTGTCCATAAGTTCCCTTATCTGGGGTTGGTTTTCGCTGCGAACGGCTCTTGGAGTGGGCATGTGGCCCACGCCACGAGCAAGTTCTCGAAAGCCAACAACTCTGTCCTGAGTCTCCCCCGCCCAAAGAAAATCGGTGCCACTAAAGCTATTGTTAAAATTTTTAAACTACAGTGTTCCCCTGTTGCTACGTATGGAGCCGAAGTGTGGGGATTGGCCAGCAGCATTGGTATTCAAAGAGAGGAAAACCGTTTCTGCAGGAAATTGTTGGGAGCACCAATTTCCTCTTCCAATTTTATCTGTCATAACGAACTTAACCTCCCTTTTATAAACGACTTTATTAAAGCAAGACCAGCACTCTTCTGGATCAGAATCTGGAGGAATGAGGCTGCTGCCCTTACGCAAAACATCATTAGGGATTGCCTTAATAGTGAAAATGGCATGCAGATCCCCTGGTTTAAAGAAGTTTTTAAAATATTTAATGAAATTGGTAGAGGTATTCTGTTTACTGAGCCAACGGTTATTGAATCAAAGGACAAATATGAGGTCCAAAAGGCACTGTATGCACTTTACCGTAATGAACGGCTTGGAATTGAATTACAGAAATCAGGGGTTAAAAAATACATCGGTAATGGTCTTTGTATGCAAATCATGCCACCCTATTTATCATTGCCTATGTCAAATTGGGAACGATCTCTATTATTTCGTCTAAGGGCAGGAACTGTGAAATTTTTGCTTTCTTTTCCTCTGGGGTATCAACACCATACTGATTTTACCCCCTGCCCTTGTGACGGTACAAGTACTCAAGACGATTTGCACTTTTTGTTTTTTTGCAAATTTTATTTGAGATATACCAAATGGCTTTTAACCCCATATTTTAGAAAACTTAGACCTCTCACACTTCAGGATTCCTATTTGCTGCTGCTCACCCTGGACAATGATGAAGTGACATTTCGCACTAGCACTTTTCTAAGACTAGCCATACGTGCACGCAAGACTATGGAAAGTCCTTGAAATCAGATTTAGTCAAAAATACTACTGCTAAAACCTTTTAACTTAATGAAATTTATTGTCTAATTGCTGTATGATTTGCTTTGTTATTATGAAATGTAAATTATTTAACTGTTTTGTATTATGTGAATGTATATGTTCTTTGATGTGTTCGGTACTTTTATGAATTTTAACAAATTCGAATAAAGGTCTTTTGAAACTTTGACTGTGTTGTAAAGGTTGTTCACCCTGAAGATAATATAATCAGAGGTGTAAAGGGGACTGCATAGGATTTTGGTCTGTTGGTCAATGGTTTGTATATAGAAGTATAAAAAAATGACCTTATAGATATGATTTTTCTCAGGCAGTTGTGGCAGCGGAAGGTATGCACAGCCGTAGGTAGTTTCATCAGATGGTAAAGAAAACTAAATATTGGAGAGAAAAGAGAATGTTGTTAGAATTTCACCAACCTTGGCTGGCTATAATGAAGATAATTCAAAGTGACTGTTATTAAAGAGCAAAGAGGAAATAACGTCAAGACAGAAATTCTATATGGCTTTGAACTGTGTACCCATATGGGAAAATCACATAGTGCAACCGTGTTTGGAAAATGTATGAAAACTCTTCCCCACCACCATTGTTTATGTACCTTTAAAATACCGGTGGAGGAGTTTTCCACCTTGATTAGGTTGAAAACCCAATTTGTCAGACAGTGAAGAAGACAGCAAGTGCCCAATGTACTATGGGTCGGCTATTAAAGCAGTCAGTGAGTAGTACACCTGCTGCTTTGCCACTAAACCTACATTTTGTAAAGGAACATATTCTGGAACACATATACAGATCCATCACTGTGCAATATGACCATTCAGTAGGATTTGATGTTTCCAACCTTATGCATTATATTGAGACTAGCTTCTGTTTTGGAATTCTTACCGAAAGTCTGCGAATGTAGAGATGGAGCCCTACAAAAGACACTGCAGACCTTCAACTATGCGTAAAAATCTCAAATCCCTACTTTTTCTTAAGGAACAGGTTCTGCATTCATAGTAAAATGAGCATGCTGCAAGTGGAAATCATGGGGGCCATGCAGTGGTCCCCTTTCTCCCGGTTCTCTCTCTCCAGTGCCTGCAGCCGGCATTCACATAGTCCAAGCTGACTACCATGAATGGATTTTACTTTGTGAATGACTGTGAGCAATGTGCTGTATTATATGGTGTGATTGTGTGACTTCACCATGTAATGCACTGACCAATTCATCTTGGTTCCAGGCATGCTTGTTTGAGAAAACCTAAGCTCAACCCTGAGTAGCTGTGGTTTTGAGCAGTCAATCTGTGTCTAAAGAACTAATGCAAATCATTTAGAAGTACCAACACATCTGAACAAGAAAGAAATACAACAAAAAACTTCAACACAAATCCATAAAATTATCTCATTTATAATGACGTTATAGACACCAAAAGAGGGTCCGAAGATATAAATATTCAAGCAATTCATAATTCGCAGCTTTGTACTTGAAAGTGAACAAGTACTGGCCACTACCTGAGCCATAAATGTAAACGTTTTTGGGAACTTTTAAAGAAGTTGCGTTCGGATTCTCTGGCTCACTTTGATTGATCATCTCTGCCAGGGAGCACATCAAGGGAACCAGTAAGGTTTATGTGAACAGTTACCATGATGCCAAAGTAGTCTCCAGTCCAGGTCTAGTCCTTAGACACAAACCACAATAAACCTCAATGGAGTGTTCCTGATTCAAGGGATACAGGATGCTGAAAATGCTAAAGCACGTTGAGGATGCTGCACTGATGAAGAGGGTAGTACTGGGCCTACTCCTCGGTCCACAATCATGGTGGGGTGAGTTTGGCCACACGGGTTGTTGTCCCTCAAAGTAAGGGAGAAATCAAGCCAAAAACAGCTGCTACTTGTCTACTGGTCTCCGGCAACAGCAAAACCAGCATTTCCCTTTGGTTGAGGCTAATTTCCTTCTTGGGCCACATAAACTGCACTACAGCAACTCTTCTCGATCCAGCAGAATTGGGTGCATATTTTTTGCTTCGGACTGCACTTTGCTGGACAGCAACAGTCAAGCAATTTCAGCTACAACATGCCAAGGCAGGCTTCTTCAACTTTTATATCCCTGGACCTGAAGTAGGAAGTCATCCAACTGACTCTTGGAGTCACTTAGTCTGTTTGTGGCTCATGGCAACTTTTTCTCAAGCAGGGCACCACAGGCAACATCCTCTTCTTTACTGGATCTAGGAAACTGCATGCCAGTCCTTCGTCAGTCCTCTATCTGGTTCAGATGTGATCATAAGGTCTGGGTGACAGAGGTCCCATATTTCAGTCAAATTCTACCCACTAAGGATGAGGTGGCTCCTAGCCAATGGGCTTCAAGTTCGCTACCCTCCTGATGACATCTTCCTGCTATGTGAGGCCTCTAACAATCCTAGAATGTTACTATATATGCCACTCTCAAGATGGCAGAAACCTTCTCTCAGTGTGTAGAGCTTGGTAGCCCACCCTAGAGGTTGTCTACAATCCTAATCTGTCTACCAGAACAAAAGAGAAGCCCCTCTTGTCTTTGTCTACCATTAGTCCTTCAAAGGTGGCGTCCTCTTTGAAGCTTGATTTTTGGACTCACACCAAGTTTGGTCTTTTCTTCCTGGAAGAGGTAACAAGTCTTAAAACAGCAGGCCCTCATTATTCCTTCCTGGGGTTGATCACACCTCTTCCCAGGAGGACAGAAGTCTGCCTTATGGCCAGCAACTATAAATAGCCTCTGGAAACTTCTGCAACTGAGTGGCAACTTTACAAATGATATGAATGTACAAAGAATAATCCAATTTCCCAATACTAGATGATATTTTTGTTGTGTAGCCTTGGTACGTACTCAGGCCAAAACACAAGGGTAACACTAAAAGACTAAAGGTGACGGCTGGCTATTCAACCCATCCCAGAATGCACAACCTTCAGGCCCACAGTCAACCAAATTAAACAAAATCAGCATGATTAATACAAGCAAAACAGTGGTGTCAAAAGCATCTAGTATTGCAATCTTGATTGAGCCAGTTTCAACGTTCATACAAATAGCTGTACAAGACTTATATCTGCATTATATGATGATTCATAATTCACAATAAGTGACAATTTCATCGGAGACCCAATGCATTTCGGGATAACCCTTGTTTAGGGGTATGTATTTTGTATGTATGTATTTTGGATTTAAAGAGCGCGCAAATCACCCTGGGGCATCATGGCGCTTGCTAGAGACTGGACTAACTGCTGTCGGAAGATTATTAAAACAGGATTTTTTAAAACAGGGATTTCATCAGGTGTTTCTTGAAGGGGCCATAATGCGGGATGGAATGGAGTGCCAGGGGTAGCCCGTTCCAATATCTGGGAGTCAGATAGGAGAAGGCTCTCCCTCCAGTCCGAGTCCTCTGGATTCGGGGAACTTGTAACAAGTTCTGAGAAGTCGATCTAAGTGTCCTACTGAGACTATATTTAACCAGTTTATGTTGTAGATAGCGAGGACCTTTGTTATTGAGGGCATTATGGGTTAGGCAACAGACCTTAAAGAAAGATCTCTTTTTAATACTAAGCCAGTGCAGCTATCTGAGCAGCGGAACTGATGGCGAGCCAGTCGGGCGATTTAAAATCATTTGGGCGGCTGTATTCTAGACAACTTGCAGTTTCGCCAGCAGAGTCTCCCCCGCTTCTGCCAGCAGGGCGTTTCCGTAGTCCAGACGGCTAGTTATCATAGCCAGTACTAGCGTCTTGCGATGGGAGATGGGTATAAACGGAAGGATTTTTCGAAGAAGGCGGAGACCATAATAGCATGTGCTGGTCATTGCCGCGATGTGATCTTTCATTGACAAGAAGTGGTCAATTTTAATCCCTAAATTCTTTATGGAGAGTTTAGGGGATGGGGCAGAGCCCAGTTGGTTGGGCCACCAGTCATCCGACCAGATGTCTGGGGCTTGCCCCATCAGCATAATTTCAGTCTTCCCAGGGTTCAGTTGAAGATGAATCATCGTGATCCAGTCTGAGATCAGCCTGATGCCTTTGGAAAAGCGTAGTTTTTCTTGCTCAGGGCATTGCCCGATAGTGAACAACAGCTGAGTGTCGTCGGCGTATGACACGATTTCTAAACCCAGCTGTTCCACAACCTGGGCCAGAGGGGCCATATATATGTTGAAAAGGGTGGGGCTCAGACAAGAACCCTGAGGAACCCCCCTTTCTAACGCCATTTTTTTCGAAGAGTATGGTCCTAACAAAACCATTTGTGTTCTTCCTGACAGGAAGTGTAGCAACCATTTTAATGCAGTCCCTGATTTTCCGCAATTTGCTAGTGTCTCCGCTAGCTTAATGTGGGAGATCGTATCGAAAGCTGCAGAGAGATCTAAGAGAATCAATATAGCGGAACTTCCCGAATCTATGGTTAGTCGTAGTGAGTCGGTGACTGTCAGAACAGCAGTCTCCATACTAAACCCAGGGCGAAAGCTCGATTGAGAGGCGTCAAGGATTTCATTTTCTTCTAGATAAGCACTCAGTTGTTGATTTATGATTCTTTCCAGCAGCTTCCCCAGCAGGGGTAGAATGGAGATAGGCCGGTAGTTACTGAGTATAGCAGGATCTGCAGTAGGTTTTTTGAGAATAGGACATACCACTGCTTCCTTCCAAGAGGGGGAAATTGTGCCTGTGGAGATGGAACAAGTAAAAATATCACAGACAGCTGGTGTACAGCTTTCCGCTAAGAGAGCCATAATTTTAGGAGGGCATGGATCATAGGGAGATCCTGATTTAGCCAAGGCTCAGCCTTTTTTTACCTCCTTGATGGTGACTAGCTTAAAAGCCGAAATTTTTTTACAAACCTCTGGGTCAGAGAAGTTCTCACCCAGTAGGAGAAACTTACTGGTAGCAAGGGCATGTAATGCAGTTTGTTCCACAAGAAGGTCGGAAAAGTTCAGTTTTGACCCCAGAGGGCGATAAACTAAAGTACTGTACCAGCATTCCGTAGGGGATAAAATAGCCTTAAAGATACCCATTTCTAAACAGTCCCTGCTGATAGTTGATAACCAGTTTACAGTTATGTGATCCTGAAAAGCATTGACTATACCGCCACCCATATTCCCCTCTCTGTCAGTATGCAATGTTTTGCTTTGTCACACTCGTGGGGGCAAAATAGGTGGTGCATTCCATGGGGGGGGACCAATGTACAAGCCATGGGTACTCCTGGTACCATACACGAGGGACTTATAAATCAATTAACATGCCAATGTAGGTAAACCAACCAGCCATACATGTTTTAAGGGTCAGAGCACTAGTACTGAGGCTTGTTTGGCAGGGATCAGAATACTCTGGGTCACAAAAGCAGCAGCATCAGTCTACAACTTGGGGGTGATCATGCAAAAAGAGGTATTTCCTTGCAATAACTACAGCATATTTTGTCTGGTGGTATTCTATGAATAAATTAGACCACAGCTGTGGCTGTAAATGGTTGATACATTCCACTGCAGGACGAGAGGACATTGATGAAGGGAGAAATGAGGGAGGAAAAATAACCTATAAGAGTGAGATAAAGAGGCTGGAAAGGTCTAGTGGTAGATTAAAGAGGCATGAGGTGTAACCAAGACCACACTTCCTTGATAATTGGCACCTCGTCCTGCGATAGCTCTGTCTGTGGCTTCTGACCAAAATATCTGTCCCCCGCACTTTTTGTTCCACAAAAATGAGCACTGACTACAAAGTATCAGAAACTGGTCAGTTTTTGATTCAATCTTTCAGAATGACTGACATGAAGCCAATCACAGGACATTCTTCTCTCACGTGAGGCAAATTCCCTATCTGCTTGAAAGTTCAGCATGTCAAACGTTTTCTAGAAAAACCCACAGCATACCTTGATGACCCCAACAGGCCTCCATTTAGGACCTCTTTTCAAGTGACCAGACAATTCTGCTGGGCAGATAAATGTAAATGTAATGTAAATGTGCTGGATTTGTAAAGCGCACGGCTGCCCGTGAGCGTCCCGGCGCTTGCTTAGGGAACCCATCCTGGTATTCCCCTGTGAGAAACCCCGGCAGGGTGTCCACAAGGTGAAAGCCAGGCATCCCGCCGCGAGGGGCCATAGTGGAGATTAAGCAAGCTATTGCCCAGAGTCGCAGAGTGTGACCCCGTGAGTTGAGTAGGCACAAGAGCAAGAATTGTCGAGTCCGTGGAATTTTTTGAGCCCGAGACCCGTCGAGGCGGGGAATCGAACCCTGGTCCACGGTCAATCTCAGCTTCCGGGTCTGCCGCCTCTAACCACTGAGCCACGCTTCTCCACAGGTGTTAGCAGCCCTCTCGGAATTACAAGTATTCAGGAGCAGGTGCACTGCAGCTCCATGGTTTTTGACTGGAGATTTCACCGGCTGCAACCAGCTCTTTGGTGATTCATCCAGAGATTTCACCTCCTGCAAGCAGAAAAAGTTTCCAACTGAAATAGTGTGGAAATTGACACAGTAAGTCAATGTTCATCTGTTGCTGCCCAAATACTCATATTTCCATTATTTCCTATAATTCTTGATGTGGAAATAATGAAGATCATTATGCCCATTTGCAATATAACAATGTAGGAAACCAACTTAAAAGTACTGTGCCAACAACAATCTAAACAATAAACATCAATACTGATTTTGACTTGGTTGCATTTAAACTCACATACTGTTAATTACACATAATATATTCTGCCCACTTTACAAAGGAGTTTTCTGCCTGCGAAGCCTCCTTGATTCCCTAGACAATTTTCACCATTTGGTATAACACAGAATACTGCCTTAAGTGTCCCTGTGGGAAACTGGTTTTAGTAGAAAAGGTCTCAATGAGGGACATTTTCTTATTGAACAAGACATGCATTGCTTCCAGTAGCATTTGAGTCTTTTGAATACAAAGTAAACCCTCATGTGCACTTTTCACATTGTGTGTTCACCTATGGTGTTCATCAAAATACTTACTATTTCACAAAGTTTTTAGGAAAATAACACATCGTACTCAAAATAAAAATTTGTGAATTTTGCACTCCTTGCATTTAACATGGTAGAGCACTCTAAGCAGATCCATTTTGGCACTGGCTATGAAGAACCTTACCCCCTGTTGTCAATATTGGCATAGAATTCAAAAGCTTTCTTGAACTTATGTAGTGGGCTCATGGAAGTACCCCTGTGGCTTAAACAAAAAACAAAAGTACCCCTTGTGGGTCTGATGGTAAAGATAACACTTTCTTAGAGATATCTAACCTTACTTATATGATCCTTCTCTTTTCGCACATAAGCAACATCTGTGACCCTTTGCATCAGTGGGAAACTGATCCTATGGCCACAAGGGGCTACTCAGGGCAAAGGTGGAACTGGTGGCAAGAAGCAATGGGCCCCATATCTCTGTTGGGAGCCACAAACTAGTCCAGAACAAAGAGATTTATTTGGATGTCAGTGGTCAGGAGATCGCCCGACAAGCAGTTGGTAGTCCAACCATTGAATGTGGGTGGGAATGCCATGCTGGCAGTAAGAAATGGCTATGTTTATATGGTAACTAATGCTGCATCCCAGGAAAAGGGCTACAGCACAAATCACAGTGTAAACATAGCACTTTGTGGACACCCATGTACAAGTGTACAGATGTGTGGCCCATAAAGGCTGGGGGGCCCTGTTTGGGGCCCACAATATCCATTTTTAACTGCCTTTTCATGGCGCTTGGACTGCCATGAAAGGGCTGTCAGAAATGGGTCTCAAAATACCCACAGCAGTGGTCTTCCTTCCAAGAGCTTATGGTCCAACTACAGGTATTGTAATCTGGCGGTCGGACCTAAGGGCTATCTGTCGGTGGCACCACCACCGAAGGCTTTCAGTGGTATCTCATCAAAATAAGCCCCAAAGTTATTACTAGTACTACATCAACTTTGAAGTCTCCAATGCAGCTTGCCCAGGAGCCCATATGGTAGCACAATATCTCAGCCTGAATATCAATTGAAAAAGATATTGGGCCCTAAATATTGTTTACAAAACATTGCCCCCATTGGGGTTACTAGTAAAAAAAATTACACTCAATTAATATCAATTGCAATTATTGTTGGAGAAACAATATTAACAGCAGAGCACATCATGAGATATAATGCTGGAAAAAATATGGACTCCCACTGTAAAAAGAAATACAGCCGAAAAAAGAAAGGAACTAGAATCGCAGAAGAAGAGAGAAATGCTGGGCTCAAAACTTTCCGTTGTCAGGAAAATACAAATACTTAAGGGTACCACTGGAGCTGAAAATTTGTCTTTTAATGAGAGGATGGTTGGGGAATGTTTCAGCATCAATATTATACTTTCCCTGGGGCACCAAACATACTTGATTTATATTTTGCAGCGGGTACCCAAAAAACTCGCTCTGCTCCTATTACTGTTAGATAGCCCAATGAGTAACACTAACCACCATTTTCTTACCAATTTGAGACAGCAAACAGGTATTTCAAACTATAAGTCATTTCCTATTGCTGTGTTTTAGGAGCAGTGCCAAGTTAGGAGGGTCTTCAGATACCTTTTTAAAACAGTGTTTAATGTACCGAGCCCATGTGATCCCTCTGCCAGGCATAGGGCACACAGTTTTATATGAATACTTGGAAACAGGTTAACAAACTTTACATATAATGCTCACATTGGACATTTTTATGTCATAGGTGAAGGATGGCTCTGGATCTGGTCCTGATACTGGTGCTTCTGACAGCAACTGGACAGATGCCGTGAAACGTTGACTGGATCCATGATAGCGAATGATGTCAGAAGTCCCATACGCGGCAATGATGCGCTGGGTGTCCGCCTACAGAGGGGAAAGGTAGGCAATGTTACTGTTTAATACTTCAATCTTTAACAAACCTTTCTAGACGTTTGGTTTGGGGCGGGATGGAGCAAATAAATGAACTATCGCACATGCTTCTTCTTTGCAGGAGCAAATTTTCACCCATCATTGCTCCAGGTTCTCAATTACATCCTTTATAATGGTTACCTCTATTGCAGTCAGATAACAAGTAACCACTAGACAACAGCAGCACTAAATGAGCATAACACCAGGATGCTGCATCTCACCCAATGTTCATCACACATAACCACTATGCTAGGGAACAGTGATTGAGAGATGAGGCTGATCAAGCAAGACACAGGGTAAACTTAGACCTGATTTATAAGATTACATCAGAAAGGTGCAATTAAAAAAGTCCTAACCTTATACTTCAGGTCCAAACTTAGATTTCAGGTCTATTTTTATCTTTGTGAATTTGACCCACAATTTGGATTCTTCATTACATCACATGCACTGATTATTATCGATTGTCACGAGCAACCATCCCACACTCATGTGATAACCACTTACTGTGACATCAACATCGAAGGGGTCACATGTTCTGAACTTGCGGCTGAACCTCATGGTTGTAAGTCCTTCTTTTTCAGACAGGAGCTCAAGTTTGTAATTTTGAACAGTATCCTGCACCGGAGTAACTTCTCCAATACCATGGTAGTCCTGAAATGAAGTACAATTTAAAAAGTTAGCCTGCGGTACAGAGATCCTACGTCATGGTTCAATGCCAATACAACTCATGCGTCTTGCACTCAGCCTTTTATAATGTAAATACCTTTACCTTGCATTCCTTTAGCCTCATGGTGAGTATTATAAGTAGGGGTGGGCTGAATTTGCGTAATCGCGTTACGCAAATCTCCGCGAAACGGTAAAAAAATCGCTGCTTGAGTGCTCGGGGGGACATATCTTGCAAACACGCATTTGAGAACGCGAACAAGCAAAACTTTCGTGAAGTCACGGAATGCAGAATTCTGGCGCTTTTTGCGTTCTCCGCGGAACGCAAAATTACCCAAATTCCGCGAGCGGAATGGAATTTACCGCCCAGGCCTAATTATAAGGTTTATAATTGATAAAGTTGACAGTGTGGAATTAATGACGACTGCTCCATTTCCTGTTTGTAGCCACTCTGCAGGGTCTATGGTTCCAAAGTAATGGCGGATTGCGTTGTTTCTGATGGATATAGTCAGGAAGCACGATCTGCTCACCTCTGCTTCACATAAGGATTTCCCAGTAATTACGTACGAATCACAGGAGGTGTGAAAAAGTAATTGGAGAAGTCTGGGTGCCTCTCTATTTCTGACTTTCGACTCTTCTGTTGCCAAAGGTTATTTTTTGGCATGGCACGCGCCAAGATACTTATGTATTTATAATATCGTATATGCACGAGTCACTTTCAAATACCGGCAATGCGGCTATGCAACTTTTCAAGCCACAGCAAGAGCATGATGGTATTTTACTGGCCTTTGCCTGTGGACAGTGGAGAAGTGTGGCTCACTGGTTAGAGGAGGCAGACCCTGATGCAGAGGTCAGACCCGGGACCAGGGTTCAATTCCCGACGCGGCAGGGTCTTGAGCCCAAATGTCCACGGACTCGATAATTCTCACCTCGGTGCCTACTCGAATCATGGGTTCACACTCTGCAGCTCTGGGCAATAGCTTGCTTAATCTCCACTATGGCCCCCCCGTGGCGGGATGCCTGGTCCTCACCTTGGGGATGCCCAGTAGGGGTAATCTCGCAGGGAAAGCCAGGACGGGTTCCCAAAGCAAGCACTAAGAGACCTGTCGGTGATTTGGCGCTATATAAATCGAAATTAACATAACATAACAGCTGATGTTTATAGCATTTTTAAAGCATGCTGGTTGTTGCAGTTTACTATGACTACACAAATACAGCATGACAGCATTTAAATTGATTGGTTGCGTTTAATACTGATCATTAGTACCTCTTAACAAGGCCCTACAGCGGGCTGAAACGCGTCAGGACAGACTGCTCCAATGATAGCACACTGCCGCCTTTATCAAATTTGCAAGAAACAGAATGGGCTCGATTCACAGAACTAACTTAAGACAAAATCCTAAACGTACTACTTTTGGTATTCACAGAAGTTAGGATTTTTTTTTTTTAATTGGGCTGGGTCGCGCCAGGAGCGCAAATCCGTCTGAAATTTATAAAAAAAAAAAAGAAGATCAGTGGAAGGGGGGGACCTCACACTGCCAAGTTTACTGTATAACTTGCAACATACCGGGTAGTGAGCAGGTGGCAAGCATGCATATCATTCATTTTTTTTTGTTTCAATTTCTGTATTGGTTTTCAAGCATGAAGCGTCATACAGATACATGAGCTCAGCTTAGTTACCATGGCACACACATCACACGTTACAACAGGTCGGGCAACCGTTCAATGTCTGGTCTCTAGTGCATCTCGCAGCAAGTGCGTTAAGAACCTATTAGCATCTGGTTGGTTGTTGTGGCTGGATGCAGTGGTATGCAGGGGTGAGTATGAAACTAGTGGGCGGGTAGGTGGGGAACAAGGGGTTAAGGAGAAAATAACGTGAACTTCTGCTCAGCTTAGGTCTCTTCCTCTCCTCATCGTAACTACATTCGTCATTTATTTCAAGATAACAAGGAAGGGGCAGATTTACAAGCCCCTTGCGCCACTTTTGCGTCACTTTTCCCATGTAAAAAGTGACGCAAAAGTGGCGCAAGGGGCTTGTAAAGACAGAGCAAAATAACGTCTGACGGAGACAGAGCAAATTAATATCTGACAACATGCACTGATATATTCATAGTTTTGGCGTTGGTATATATGGAGAGCATTTCATTGTAGCCGTGGTGTTGCAGTTGCAGTATTGTAGATTTGCTATGGTGTTGTTAGAGGGTCTGTCCTGATGTTGCATCAGTTATAGATAGAGTTTCGCAGTTGTAGCTGAAGTGTATATTGGAAGTGTGAAAACAGCAGTAATTTAGTTAAAGTGATCTGGCTGTAGTGTTTTGCGCCTAGTGCTTTGGCATTGCAGGCATAGGGGGCTATGGTTTTAATGCTTGTAGTTGGTGTAGTGCTGTAGCTGGTGTTGTGTTGAATTAACAGAGTTACTGTTATCGTTATCTTGACATTTTCAGTAGTGTGCTTCATTTGTAGACCGGTAATAGAGTTGCAGTGTTCCAACTGTGATGTTGTAGGTGAGATGTAATTTGTATTTTCACAGGAGTGATGTGGTTTCAGTGAAACTGACGTGGTAGTTTTGAAGTTATAGTTGAGGATTTGTTGCTAGTTTTTACACTGTGTGTGAGGCGGCACAAGCAGTGAGTCACAGGAGTGTAGAGCAGAAGAGGGCTTGAAACACAGGCTCCCACTGCAGTCAGATCGTTGGATCGCTTCTCTTTTCTCCCTATTTTTGTGGTGTTGTTGTGAAGCTGATAGATGGCTGGATGACTAAGGGATCTCCATTCTCACTTCTCTTCATACTTTTATTGTATCGCTTGCCATCTTCTTTTGTCCGGGCCGGCTTTAGGGCAGTGCGACCTGCGCAGCTGCACTGGGCGCTGACCTGGAAGGAGTAGGGGGGAATTGACCTCAGGGGGAACTGTGTTTGGCAATAACATGCTATTTAAAAACATCTGCTGCAGTATTCCTTGTGCGTCCAACTTTTAGCAATCAATAAAAATGTCACAATAACTCCTTTGATGAATGTTTCTGATAGAGAGAGATCAGAGTTTTGTCTAGTGGCAGTGTTGACTCATCATACAATAGTGCAAAGGGTTAATATGCCTACTGCAAAGCACCGATCTGTATTTTAAGTGGATAACTGTGTGGGATAGTAAAGTCAGCCTTTACCAGCGCCTTAAAACAAATTAAATGTATTTGAGAGAGGAGCTATTGAGAGATGAGGGGCACTTTTGTCTGGGTGGTAGTGAGGGAATCCAAGGAGGGGTTCATATGGGAAGAGGGAGCAAAAAAGATTGTTGCACCAGTTACTGCCGCCGCTAATGCCAGCCCTGGGTATTGTTGCAAATGTTGTTGTAGTTGTAGTTTTATAATTGACGGCCCCATTCCCAGTGTGAAAGTGGAAACAGTTGGCTTAATTATACTCTGACTTCCTTCCCTTTGATCAGTGCAAAAAAGGTACCAATGGAAAGGGGACAGTGACCCCTTTTCATCATGACCCTTTTGTGAATCCCTGCTTGAGGATCACCACCAGAAGGCCACCCCCAAGCAGGGATCTACCCATTAACCACACACAATAGCGTATGGGAGGTTGAGGGGGGCTGGCAGCAAAGAGTGACCAGATTCACAAAACAAAAAACCGGGACAGGTCATAAACATAGAACTAGGACTACAATTTACACTGGTGGCTGGCTGGATCTTGGTGCAGGCAGTGACCTCTGACTCCAGCGAGCAGGGTCAGGCTGGCGGTTCAGACATGCTGTTGCCCTGATGTGCACATCTTTTTAACACCTGTACATACTCAGCCACTACTAAAAAAACGGGACATTTCTGTGCTTATCCCAGCCACTATCCAACAACGGGGACATTTATTCAGTTTGGAGGAAAGTGGCGTGACACAGGGCCAATTCACAAAACGGGACAGTCTGGGGAAATCCCGGACGTCTGGCCATCCTATGGCAGCACCACCTGAGTACAGGTAAGTGCACCCTAAAAATAAAAATAGTCTCTCTGCCCCTCTGGTTTTGTGATTGTAGGTTTACCCCTCTCTCTGTCCTCATGCATGGGAAGACAACCCACTGGTCATCAGAAATATATGTGTCTATATATATATGTATATATATTACCTACTGGCGATAGCCAGTAGGTATATATAGTTAGGACCTAGCTCCCATGGGAAATCCGCAACATTTTATTGGGAATAACTTTGGCGCCGGTTGAGGAATTTGCGTGTAATTTTCCAAAATTTTGGCCAGCTCCGCTGCGCTCCTTCCCTGAAAGTTTCGGGGGGGATTCATGAAGTGGGGGCTGAGAAAAAAGGGGGGTCCCAAAACGTGTTTTCCCCATGTTAATTTCCATAGGACGTTCTGACAAGGCTACAGCCCGAACCGCTCAACGGAATTACACCAAACTTAGCAAAATTGTAGGGACTGGTACGCAGAAGTGCCTTTGCTATATTTGGTGAAAATTGCTCCAGTGGTTTTTATGAAAATTAACTTCAAACACACATATATATCTGGGCGGAGCCTAACCACACATCTCATCGTGAGATCTGACCCTGGGGTAGAGCCCTCACAGACCTTTTGTAACGATTTATCCACCTTCTTCACCACCAAGGTGGCAGATATATATGCTTCATTTGAAGGGGATACCAAAACTGAACACAGAGGTGGTAGGGTGAAAGAGGTATTTTCTCATCATAATGATGACTCTTTTTTATGTTTTTCACCTGCCTCTCTTGATGACGTCATCACTCTCATCTCATCTACTAAATCTGGTTCCCCTCTGGACCCTTGCCCCCCTTCTGTGATGCAAAAACTCACTGAGGTGATCTCACGCCCCCTCATGCAAATTTGCAACACTGCATTTCAGACAGGCAAATTTCCAAGCATATGGAAGAAGGCTGTTATAAAACCTCTTCTGAAGAAACCCTCCCTAGACCCCACAGCCGCCGTCAGCTATAGACCCATTGCCTGTCTACCCTTCGCCGCCAAAGTATGCGAATCCGTTATGAACAGACAGCTTTCAGAGTTCGTTGAGACCCACCAACTTCTCGACGAAACGCAGTTTGGCTTCAGGAAAGGGCATGGGACAGAGACCGCCCTGATTAAGGCCTCTGACGAGATCAGGGCAATCATGGATCAGGGGGGGGCGGCTGTCCTCATCCTTTTGGATTTGTCAGCGGCCTTTGACACGGTCGACCATGCCACCTTAGTCGACCGTGTCACAGCTCTGGGCATAAACGGTCCGGCCAAGGATCTCATTTCATCTTTCCTGGCAGACCGTACCCAGACTGTAAGGCTGGGAGATTTCTATTCACCCATCTCTGCACTTCCTTGTGGAGTCCCACAAGGTTCCTCGCTAAGTCCCATGTTATTTAACATCTATGTAGCGGACTTAGCGAGGGTAATAAAGGAATATGGAATACGGTTAACATCTTATGCAGATGATACCCAGCTGGTCCTGGGCATTCACAAGGACGGCTGCACAGTGGCAGCCAACTTTCAGAAAGCTATGCTTGAGGTCAGTACCTGGATGGCCTCTAACTGTCTTAGACTCAACTCGGGCAAGACCGAGGTTATGACCTTTGGAAAACTCTCTCCAGAATGGTCGACTAACTGGTGGCCGGAAAAGCTCGGCCACCCACCTGTCCCAGTGGAAAAAGCCAGAAACCTGGGAGTCATTTTTGACAGCAAGATGGTCTTCGACCTGCATACAAACAAGGTTGTGTCGTCTTCATTCTTTATCCTGAAAAAGATAAAGAAGCTGCTGCCTTATCTCCCTCCCTCAGCTGGGAAGACTTTGGTTTCTACCTTAGTCTTCTCCAAAATGGATTACGGAAACGCTCTCCTTCTCCACACCCAGAAGCGAGTCATAACAAAGCTGCAATCCATTCAGAATGCGGCAGCCAGGATTCTCCTAAGCATTCCTCGCCGCAATTCTACCACTCTTGGCATTCGTCAACTCCACTGGCTGAGAGTTGAGAGCCGCATCAAATTCAAGGCACTCTGTATTGCATATAAGGCAGTACACAACATAGGACCCAGGTTCCTGACGGAAGCCTTTCAGCCATATATTCCTAGACGGCAATTAAGATCGGCCAATACCAACCTTCTCACTGTGCCACGTACAAGAACCGCCACCTGGGGAGATAGACGTTTCTTGGTGGCCACCCCAAAGCTCTGGAATCTTTTGCCACAGTCCATCAAATCTGCCCCTAACCTGATGAGCTTCCGCAGGCTCCTAAAAACGTGGTTATTTAACCAGTAATAGGATCACTGACCCCAGTAGCTCCACAGCGCCGAGACACCCCAGGGTATTTGTTGCGCTATAAAAATTACGAAAATAAATAAATAAATAAATTGGCTGTCAGCACTTCATCCAAGAAGTGTTGGCAGCCATCTTGGGACCAATATACATGGTAGCACCTCATTAAAAAGCATTGTAGTTAATAGAGGGTTTTAGGACTTTAGTTACATTATAAATCATTTGTTGATGGTACCATACTCATTTTAGGAATTGCGGTGTGTTCTAAGGTGATTTTACCATGTGAAAAAGCCTTCTGCTGGGATATCATGAATCATGTTTGAAAGAAAACTATTATTTCATGCTTTTCCCACAGTGGTTTGGAAGGGGATCTATAAGCTAAGCTGAAAGCATATTTTCTGTAAATTCACATTATCTTTCTCAGTCATGTGAGAATGAAGTCTGACATTCTCAGTAAAACATGTACATCCAACAAGGACAGAGACTGTCAGTTGATTCCTTTGTATTCTACTGCAGCCTCCTAGAGTGTTCTAAAGAACAACTAGAGCGCTAACAGTCGTACTTATTACAAAGGTATGGCACACCTGAAGCCATCTTGATTGGAATAAAGTGGTAACTCTTAAAACATTTAATTTAAAAAAGGAACAACATGAGGGGGTATATTTTGCCATAGAAAGTATGATTAGAGCTGCAGAAAGAAAAATTAGGGCACATTTTGAGTGACTTCCCAAATCCTCTTCTATTTCATTAAAAAATTCTTACATGCAGTCTCCCAAGATGGCCACCAGAGACAAAAGAGCCCAAATGTGGCCCAAATATCACCCAGATGTAGCCCAAGTAAAGCCCAATGACAGAATGTCCCAGAGTGTTCTAAAGAACAACTAGAGCGCTAACAGTCTTACTTATGACAAAAGTATGGCACACCAGAAGCGATCTTGATTGGAATGAAGTGGTAAGTCTGAAAACATTTAATTTAAAAAGGAACAAAATGAGGGGGTTCATTTTGCCATAGAAAGTATGATTAGCAGCAGACTTCCCAGGTGAGCAGTAGCTTTACTACAGTGATCTAATGAGCAACTAGAGTGCTAACATTCAAAATGTATGGCAAATGTGTGACACATCTGAATGCCTTCTTGATGGAACCAATGTAAACAAGCATTGAAAATGTAATAGATCTCGCCCTCGTTTAATTAAAGCCATTCTGTTTGTAATGAGGTGGCTTTTTAGCTTTGCTTTTATTAGTGTTTTTAAATCTTTCATGTAAATAACATGCATATGAATGCATATATCTATATGCATGCATGCATTTATATTTGTATTTTTATAGATATGCAGATTATATATGTTTATATATGTATATATATATATATACACATACATACATGCATATGCATATATATATATGTGGATATGTGTGGTGTAGAGAGAGGTAGAGAGGTAGAGGTGTAGAGGTAGAGAGGTAGAGGTAGAGAGGTAGAGGTAGGGAGTTAGAGACTAGTAGAGAGAGAAGTAGAGAGAGGTAGAGAGGTAGAGAGAAGAGAGTGAGTAAAAGAGAGTAGAGCGTGAGTAGTAGAGAGTAGTAGAGAGCAGTAGAGAGAGTAGCAGAGAGTGAGTAGTAGAGAGTAGTAGAGTGAGTAGTAGAGTGAGTAGTAGAGATTAGTAGAGCGTGAGTAGTAGAGAGTGAGTAGTAGAGAGTAGTAGAGAGTAAGTAGTAGAGTGAGTAGTAGAGAGCAGTAGAGAGTGAATAGTAGAGAGTAGTAAAGAGTGAGTAGTAGAGAGTAGTAGAGAGTGAGTAGCAGAGAGAGAGAATAGTAGAGAGTAGTAGAGAGTGAGTAGTAGAGTGAGTAGTAGAGAGTAGTAGAGAGAGAGTAGTAGAGAGTGAGTAGTAAAAAATAGTAGAGAGTGAGTAGTAGAGAGTAGTAGAGAGAGAGTAGTAGAGAGTGAGTAGTAGAGAGTGAGAAGTAGAGAGTGAGTAGTAGAGAGTAGTAGATAGTGAGTAGTAGGGAGTGAGTAGTAGAGAGAGAGTAGTAGAGAGTAGTAGAGTAGTAGAGTAGTAGAGAATGAGTAGTAGAGAGTGAGTATTAGAGAGTAGTGGAGTAGTAGAGAGTAAGTAGTAGAGAGTAGTGGAGACTATTCCAAAGTTTGGCACAGCACCACTTGCACAGTAAGTCCAATCAAATCATATCACTTAGCGTCCTTATTGAAGCGCTGAATCTTGGTGTATATTCAAATGCTTTTATTTTCCTTAAGTTTATGTACCACAGCCAGCTGAAGCGTTTCGTTCTGTACAACAGAACGTCTTCAGGGCGTTCTTATTTCCTTCAAGTTATGTCGGTATCCTGTTGTCATATAACTAGATATTTCTTCCAAATGTTAGACGAGACGTAAGTACATTCTTATTCGAAGTGACTAGGCATCAATTTTACTCACACAATTCGGGCAGACCTGAGTAATTTATAGCATCCTCAAAGTCAGTCTTTCAAAAATTCCAAAGTATAGGACATGATAATCCAAATCCAAATTTTTCTCAAGAAAAGTCATTTTCAATCGAATTTCGGCGTTTGGGCAGATATGACCCAGGGACCCCCAGTATGCAAGGGGAATTAGTCCCCCCTCTGCAAACGCGCCAGTGGCCTGCGTTGCAGAGAGGTGTAAAAAGAGGCATAGCCTCATTACACCTCTGTGCAATGCAGCCCCCTGGCGCATACTGGAGGTTCCAGGTGGGCTAGTTGGCCTCCAAGGACCCCCAGTATGCAAGGGGAATTAGTTCCCCCTCTTCAAACATGCACGGGGGCTGCGTTCCAGAGAGGTGTAAAAAAGGGTGTGGCCTCATTACACCTCTCTGCAAAGCAGCCCCCTGGCGCATACTGGAGGCTCCTGGTGGGCTAGTTGGCTCCCAGGGACCCCCAGTATGGAAGGGGAATTAGTTTCCCCTCTGCAAACGCGCCAGGGGGCTGCGTTGCAGAGAGGTGTAACAAGGGGCATAGCCTCATTACACCTCTGCAATGCAGCCCCCTGGCGCATACTGGAGGTTCAAGGTGGGCTAGTTGACCCCCAGGAGCCCTCAGTATGCAAGGGGAATTAGTTCCCCCTCTTCAAACATGCACGGGGGCTCCGTTGCAGAGAGGTGTAAAAAGGGGCGTGGCATCATTACACCTCTCTGCAATGCAGTTCCCTGGCGCATACTGGAGATTCCTGGTGGGCTTTCAGGTCTTATATAGTTAGGAATTAGCATTAAAAAAACCTTTGAAATTCACTGAAAAAAACATAGGTTTCAGGCCGTATATAGTTAGGAATCAGCATTTAAAAAACCTTGCAAATTTACTGAAAAAAAAATAGGTTTCAGGCCTTATATAGTTAGGAATTAGCATTTAAAAAACCTTAGAAATTCACTGAAAAAACCATAGGTTTCAGGCCTTATATAGTTAGGAATTAGCATTTAAAAAACCTTTAAAATTCACTCAAATATATATTCCACCAGACCAGAGCCACATCGGATTTTGACACACGTAGTACCTTTAATTTTCATTCAGCGGCAATGAGCAGCTTGACACTTTTCAGCGTTGTGTGCTTTCATCAGATGCCTTCTTTAGATCTTATGCTCAGAGTTCACTGATTAGTACAGCGCGCCTCAGTAACGATTGGTAGAGGCACACTGTCCGGCGTGGAAAGGAGGTTTTTCTGGAACTCGTTGTTCTGAGCTCCCGCTGCAGGCACAATCCCGTAAGTACAGACCCAAGTGGGCTGGGTCTGCAGCTTCACTCCATCCAACTGGAGCCTTGATGAAAAATCCAGGGTGCGCATTGTCTAATCCATCGTCCCGCCGCTTTCTGCCACCACAATCAGGATAACAACAAGTAAGTAGATGTCGCTATCGATGTGAAGTCACATCCCAGGAATGAAACTGGTTTCGTTCTTATTGCGGCGGCATGTGGCGGTTTGGCGTACTCCCAAATGGTGAGACAGTCCAACTGACTTTGCCACTGCTATGCCGAACACTTGAGGCACGGGGGCCCCGGGGTACTCGTGACCGTACCCTCACACCTTCCACCAAAATCTTTTCAATATATATATATATTACCTACTGGCCGTTGCCTAAGGCCAGAAGTCGCGTTTGCAGGTACCTGGTGGGCTAGTTGGCCACCAGAGACCCTCAAGATTCAAGGGGACTTAATCCCCCAAGTTACAACCCGCCAGGGGGCGCGTTTTCACAGTGATGCAGGGAGGGGGCGGCCCTGATATGACAAGTGTGCAAACCCGCCCCCAGGCGCTTTGTAAATTGGGGGATTAAGTACCCTTCAATCCTGAGGTTCCCTGGGGGCCAACTAGCCCACCTATTACCGCCAGTATGCCCCACAGAGCTGTGTTGCAGAGAGGTGGTCCAAGGCCATCCCCCTTTTTAGACCACTCTGCAAATGCGCCTATTGGCACAGTGGTGGTGGGGCGATGAGGTCCTCTTGTGTCCTGAGGACCTCAGTACACAAGTGGACTTCATCCTCCGAGCAGCAGCGCGCCAAGAGGCGCGTTTGGAGAGTGGTGTAAAAAGGGGGTGTGGCCTCGGACAACCTCTCTGCAATCCAGCTCTGTGTTGCATATTAGAGGTGCCTGGTGGGCTAGTTGGCCCCAGGGTCCCTCGGGATTCAAGTGGAATTAATTTCCCAACTAACAATGCGCCAGAGGGGGCGTTTGCGGAATGATGGAGAAAGGGGCATGGCCTTTATTCACCTCTGAGCAATCCCACTGTGTGGGGCTTACTGGAGGTAAGAGGTAAGCTAGTTGGCCCCTAAAATACCTCCAGCACCGAAGGGGAGAATATCCCCATCCAAGAGCGTGCCAGGGGGTGGTGGGCAAAGGGGGCATGCCCTGCTCTTTGTGGCCTGCTCTGCTCAGCAATGCTGCTGTGTGGGACTTACTTGAGTTAATAGGAGGGGTAGTTGGCCCCCAAGTCAAGTCAAGTCAAGTCAGAGAATTTATATAGCACACTACATACCCAGAGGGTCTCAAGGCGCTTGGGGAAGGGTGGGGGAATTATTTGTCGAAAATCCAAGTTTTAAGCTGTTTTCTGAAGGATATGGGGGATGAAGTCCAATTTACTCCTGAGGGACTTTGGGGCTCAAGAAGCCCTACTGGTACCTCCTGTAAGCCCTATGCACCGGAATTCCTGAGCACGGGTCGGAGGCCCAGCACCCTTTCTCCACCACTCTGCAAACACAACTACCGGGTAAAGAAGTGTTTGCAATGTAATAAGTTTCACATTTGCGAGAATTAGAGCTATTGGCATTGTAAATGCAAACGTTTTTTACTAATGCTTTTTTGAGTGGAGTGGATGTACGTTGTGTGTAGTGCAACTATGTGGTATGTTGCGCAGTGAAATTATGTGGTTAGAAAGTATGTTGTATTTAGTGTATAGGAATTATGTAGAGTGGGATTGTGTGTTATGGAGAGTAATTATATGGTATGGCAGTCTGTATTGTAGAGTGGTAAACTCGGGTTTAGTCTTCCTCTTTTCCATAGAAGCTCAACTATGAACTCAGTGAGACAAAAAAAGATAGAATCACTGAGGAGCACTTGTGGACCCAGTCAGAGGTATGAGCAGGGCCACTGGACTTATGTGACTGTTTGGCTGCACCGACTTTCGCACAATTATACGTTTTCTACATTTGCCACATAATTCATCATCCTCACCCTAACCTGCAGATTTGCACAAAAAAAGCTTTGTTTCTAGCTAAAACGGGTCAAACGTTTACCAAAAATGCAGCAACAAGTGTTACAGCATGGTGGAAGGCCCTTTGCAAACCTAGCATGGTCATGTGTTACCTATTGATAAATGTGGGTGTTAAATTGGATCTAATGGTGTGCAAGCCACTCTTGCTTCCCTATGCACATCTCTTGCCTCTTTCTGCATTTCTGTTGCTTCTTTCTGCAAATTTCTTTCTTTTTCTTCACTTCTCTTGACCTCATTCCGCAAATCTCATGTACTTTTTGACCTCTCTTCCCTCTTTCTGCATGACTGTTGCCTCTTTCTGCATCTCATTTGCTTCTTTCTGCACCCCTGTTGTCTCTTTCTGCACTCGTCTTCCCTATTTCTGTACCTTTCCTGCCTGTTTTTGCATCTCACTAGCCTCTTTCTGCACTTTTCTTGCTTTCTTTCCACACCTCTGTTGCTTCTTTCAGCAATTCTCTTGCCTCTTTGTGCACTTCTTGTGCCTGTTTCTGCACACCTCTTGCCTCTTTTTACACCTCTGTTTGCTCTTTCTGCACCTCACTTGCTCCTGTCCACACTTCTCTTGCGTCTTTCTGCACCCCTGTTGCTTCATTTGGCACATTCCATGTTTCTTTCTCCACCTGTCTTGCTTCTTTCTTCACCCCTGTTGTCTCTTTCTGCACCCGTCTTCCCTCTTTCTGTACCTTTCCTGCCTGGTTTTTCATCTCACTTACCTCTTTTTGCGCTTTTCATGCTTGTTTCTACACCTCTGTTGCTTCTTTCAGCAAATCTCTTGCCTCTTTCTGCACTTCGCTTGCCTGTTTCTGCACTTCTCTTGCCTCTTTCTGCACCCCATGTTACTTCATTCTGTACTTTGTGGATATAAACTGCTTGTCTTTTACAAACTTACCGGATTGCTGCTTCTTGGTCCCCCTGCTCCCCGGTCCACCGCGGCTTGTCTGTGCCGATTGTGTGGAGGGACAGGTCGGGCGCCATCTTGGTAGTCCCGGACCCCTACTGGAACGGAGTTAGCGCTCCAGCTCGGGGAGGGGCTTGTGTGTCAAATAGAGATGCCTCCTAGGACGCGCAGCGGTCGCGCGCAGCGGGCGCGCCGTCTGCGCGCCGAAGGAGCGCCAAAGGAGGGCCCGTCTGTGCCCGTCCGTGCCTCGGACGGGCCTAGGGCCTGCCACTTTGCTCGGCGACCCCCGGGGATGGCCATTTCGGAGACACGAAAGTACTCGCGCCACGATCTCTGGAAATTGGCCCCCCCCCTCATGGGTTTGCCGTGTACACGTGCGGGTCCAGACTGTGCTCTGGCCATTTGCCCTATCTGTGGTTTTATTCCCCAACCCTCCCTCCCCCCACGATCAGACCATAACGCCACTGTTACTAACATTAGGGCGGCCCTGATCAATGCTAGGTCTGCGGTGAGGCATGCCGCCGAGATCTTTGACCTTCTGGTGGACGGTCAGTTGGAGGTGTTATTCCTCACAGAGACATGGATGACTAGTACTTCCGCTCCCAGTGTGGAACTGGCTGTCCCCAGGGGGTTTAAGATCGTTAGGGTAGATCGACCCTCAGGTAGAGGGGGTGGACTAGCAGTTGTTTTCAGAGAGGGGAGGAGCTTTGCTTCTGAGCCTCCGACTGTGGGTGTAGGGGGTGAGGTTCTTCACTTCTCTATCATAACTTCCCCCCATTTTACCTTGGGTGGATCTCTGATCTACAGGCCCCCGGGCCAGGCCACTCACTTTCTGGACTCCCTAGAAGAATATATAGTGCCGCGGGCCTTAGGGTTTCCTAAGTTTCTTTTGGTCGGCGACCTAAATATTCATATGGATGTTCCTGACTCGCCTGATGCCCGCAAGCTTGGTGAAATTCTCGAGCTCGCTCAGCTTAAACAATGGGTGACCGCTCCGACGCATACGGGTGGTCATCTGCTCGACCTGGTGTGCTCCAATTTCCCCATTCAGTCCGTGGTTATTGAAAAAACAACATGGTCCGACCATGATCTGGTCAGGTTTATGTGGGAGATGGAAGAGCCTAGTCCTCCACCTTCTATATGTCATTCCCCAAAAAATTAACCTGCCTGTGTTTAGACAGGCTCTGTCTAAAACTCGCCCAAAATCTAAGACGATTTTGGACGATGCGGTCGGTGAGTTTAACGAGTGGGTACGGCAGGCGGCTGCTGTCTCCACTAAGCAAACCACGCTGACCAGAGCCAGACGCTCTCCTTCCCAACCCTGGTTCTCCCCTGAATTGAGGGAAATGAAACTGGGGTGCAAAAAACTTGAACGAGCGTGGAGACGTGCATATAGCTCTGAGGCTAAATCCGCCCTACGGCTTGCTCAAAAAGATTATTATGCAGCCATCAAGGTAGCTAAGGGGAACTACTATGCAGGGCGAATTGCCAAGGCAGATAACAACAGCAGGGAGATCTTTGCTATTGTTAAAAGCTTTGTGTCGCCTGTCGCGGAGGCTGTTTCCCTTCTGCCCTCGGCGCAATGGTGCGAAGAGCTGTCCACCTTTTTTTCTACTAAAATAGCAAGGATTCAGCAGGGCCTTCTAGCGGCTCTCCCCAACGACAGCTCTGCAGCTGGCCTTTGTCCCTCTTTCTGCCCATGCACTGGACAGCAACTTACAAACTTTGCGCTGATAGCGGAGGGTGCTGTTCTTCTCCAGTCCCTAAAATCCGGCTCTCCAGCCGATCCGTGTCCGGCCCGGGTGCTTTCGGAAGTGGCGGATATAGTCTGCGTTGAGATCACGCAGATAGTGAACCTCTCCCTGGTTACGGGCGAGGTTCCTTCTGTCTGGAAACAGGCCAAACTTCTGCCACTCTTGAAGAAACCAGGACTAGATGCGGCGGCGCCTGGGAATTATCGTCCGATTTCCCTTCTACCGGCACTTACGAAAATTTGTGAGAAGGTAGTATTTCAACAATTGGAGAGTTTTGTTGAAACCTCCAACACCCTCCAACCCGCCCAATCGGGCTTCAGGGCTGCTTACAGCACCGAGACAGCCCTGTTGGACATGACCGAGGCAATTCGGGAATGTTTAGACGGAGGTGGCAGAGCGGTCCTAATTTTATTGGACCTCTCTGCCGCGTTCGATACCGTCCCACATGAGCTCCTTCTCGGCCGGCTGTCTGCCTTAGGCATTGGGGGGGTTGTTCTAGACTGGCTGTCCTCTTTTCTATCTGATAGGACCCAGCAGGTCTGGATGCCTCCCCACGCCTCTGCGCCCAAACCGCTGCTCACAGGGGTCCCGCAGGGGTCAACTCTTAGCCCCTTACTGTTCAACGTTTACATCACCCCCCTGGTTTATCTGGCGGAACAGTTTGGGGCTAAGATCATAGGGTATGCAGACGATACCCAACTGCTGTTCACTTGGCCGGATGCCGATTTGGATATATCTACAGTCCACCTGTGTTTGTCCTCTGTATTTCGCTGGTTAACGCAGGCCCAGCTGAAATGCAACGAGGACAAATCGGAGGTGCTTTTTTATGGCTCTTTTCCCCCCTCGTTTAGGAGCTCATTGTGGCCTTCTAACATTCCTGGCCCGAAAGAGATGGGGAGACCTGCCAAAAATCTTGGCATCTGGTTCTCAGAGGACCTTAGGTTCGAGTACCATATTAAAAAGCTTACAGGCACCTGCTTTGCCACTTTGAAAATGCTCCGCAAATTCTTCCCCTTGCTCCCTAGGGATGCTAGGGAGTCGGTGGCTCGGGCGCTCATATTGGCTAGGTTGGATTATGCGAATGCACTGTTTAGTGGCATTCCGGCTTATCTGGTGCGGCGCCTGCAAATCATTCAGAATGCGGCTGTCCGTCTATTATTTAACATCCCTAGATGGAAGAGCATTCGCGCGGAGATGCGTACGCTCCATTGGCTTCCTGTGGTACAGCGTATTCTGTTTAAATCTCTGGTGCTTGCGTTTCGTGCAACTCATGATCAAGGCCCCCTGTATCTGAGAAAGAGATTTACTAGTTATGTCCCTGCACGTACCCTGAGATCCTCCACTCTGTTTAAATTGTCCCTTCCACGCTTCAAACGTGCTAGACTTGGTGGCCAGTCGATTTCTGTGATTGTGGCCCGGGCCTGGAACGCTCTCCCTCTCCATCTGCGTTCCATGCCTACAGTGGCTGCATTCAAAAAACACCTGAAAACTCACCTTTTCAAGAGTACAATCTAATGTGTTTTTTTTTTCTCTGTGTTCTGCTGTCTGCTTTTCCCTCTTCCGCGCCAGGATACTCCCCAGTAACGGAGCGCGCTATAAAATGGTTTAATACTAATACTAATACTAATACTAATACTAATACTTTCCATGCTTCTTTCTGCACGCCTGTTGTCTCTTTATGTACCTCTTTTGCCTCTTTATGCACTTTTCCTGCTTTTTTCTGCACCTCTCTTCCCTCTTTCTGCATGTCTGTAGCCTCTTTCTGCACCTCATTTGCTTCTTTCTGCACTCCTGTTGTCTCTTTATGCACCTCTGTTGGCTCTTTCTTCACCTCACTTGCTCCTTTCTACACTTCTCTTGCTTCTTTCAGCAATTCTCGTGCCTCTTTGTGCACTTCTCTTGCCTGTTTCTGCACTTCTCTTGCCTCTTTCTGCACCCCTGTTGCTTTATTCTGCACTTTCCATGCTTCTTTCCACACCTGTCTTGCTTCTTTTTGCACCCCTGTTGTCTCTTTATGTACATCTTTTGTCTCTTTCTGCACTTTCCTCGACTTTTTCTGCGCCTTTCTTCCCTCTTTCTTCACATCTGTTGCCTCTTTCTGCACCTCATTTGGTTCTTTCTGCACCCTTGTTGTCTCTTTCTTCACTTGTCTTCCCTCTTTCTGTACCTTTCCTGCCTGTTTTTGAATCTCACTTGCCTCCTTCTGCACTTTTCTTGCATCTTTCTACACCTCTGTTGCTTCCTTCAGCAATTCTCTTCAGTCTTTGTGCACTTCTGTTGGCTCTTTCTGCACCTCACTTGCTCCTTTCTACACTTCTCTTCCCTCTTTCTGCACCCCTATTGCTTCATTCTGCACTTTCTATGCTTCTTTCTGCACCTGTCTTGATTCTTTTTGCTCCTGGGTTGTCTCTTTATGTGCCTCTCTTGCCTCTTTCTGCACTTTTCTTGCCTTTTACTGCAGTTCTCTTTCCTCTTTCTAGATGTCTGTTGCCTCTTTCTACACCTCATTTGCTTCTTTCTGCATCCCTGTTGTCTCTTTATGCACTCGTCTTCCCTCTTTCTGTACGTTTCCTGCCTGTTTTTGCATCTCACTTGCCTCTTTGTACACTTTTCTTGCCTGTTTCTGCATTTCTATTGCCTCTTTCTGCACCCCTGTTGCTTCATTCTACACGTTCCATGCTACTTTCTGCATCTGTCTTGCTTCTTTCTGCACCCCTGTTGTCTCTCTATGTACCTCTTTTGACTTTTTCTGCATTTGTCTTGCATTTTTAGGCACCCCTCTTCCCTCTTTCTGCACATCTGTTGCCTCTTTCTGCACCTCATTTGCTTCTTTCTGCACCCATGTTGTCTCTTTCTGAAATCATCTTCCCTCTTTCTGTACCTTTCCTGCCTGTCTTTGCATCTCCCTTGCCTATTTCTACACTTTTTTTGCTTCTTTCTACACCTCTTTTGTTTTTTTCAGTAATTCTCTTGCCTCTTTGTGCATTTCTCTTGCCTGTTTCTGTACTTCTCTTGACTCTTTCTGCACCTCTGTTGCTTCATTCTACACTTTCCGTGCTTCTTTCTGCACCTGTCTTGCTTCTTTCTGCACCCCTGTTGTCTCTTTATGTATCTCTTTTGCCTCTTTCTGTACTTTGCTTTATCTGCACTTTTCCTGGCTTTTTTTGCACATCTCTTCCCTCTTTCTGTACGTCTGTTGCCTCTTTCCACACCCCTGTTGTCTCTTTCGGCACCCGTCTTCCTTCTTTCTGTACCTTTCCTGCCTTTTTTGTATCTCACTTGCCTCTTTCTGCACTTTATTTGCTTCTTTCTACACCTTTGTTGCTTCTTTCAGCAATTCTCTTGCCTCTTTGTACACTTTTCTTACCTGTTTCTGCATTTCTATTGCCTCTTTCTACACCCCTATTGCTTCATTCTACACATTCCATACTTCTTTCTGCATCTGTCATTCTTCTTTCTGCACCCGTGTTGTCTCTCTATGTACCTCTTTTGCCTTTTTCTGTAATTTTCTTGTATTTTTATGCACCTCTCTTCCCTCTTTCTGCACATCTGTTGCCTCTTTCTTTACCTCATTTGCTTCTTTCTGCACCCCTGTTGTCTCTTTCTAAAATCATCTTTCCTCTTTCTGTACTCTTCCTGCCTGTCTTTGCATCTCACTTGCCTCTTTCTACACTTTTTTGCCTCTTTCTACAACTCTTTTGTTTCTTTCAGTAATTCTCTTGCCTCTTTGTGCACTTCTCTTGCCTGTTTCTGCACTTCTCTTGCCTCTTTCTGCACCTCTGTTGCTACATTCTACACTGTCCATGCTTCTTTCTGCACCTGTCTTGCTTCTTTCTGCACCTCTGTTGCTTCATTCTGCACTTTCCATGCTTCTTTCTGCACGCCTGTTGTCTCTTTATGTACCTCTTTTGCCTCTTTATGCACTTTTCCTGCTTTTTTCTGCACCTCTCTTCCCTCTTTCTGCATGTCTGTAGCCTCTTTCTGCACCTCATTTGCTTCTTTCTGCACTCCTGTTGTCTCTTTATGCACCTCTGTTGGCTCTTTCTTCACCTCACTTGCTCCTTTCTACACTTCTCTTGCTTCTTTCAGCAATTCTCGTGCCTCTTTGTGCACTTCTCTTGCCTGTTTCTGCACTTCTCTTGCCTCTTTCTGCACCCCTGTTGCTTCATTCTGCACTTTCCATGCTTCTTTCCACACCTGTCTTGCTTCTTTCTGCACCCCTGTTGTCTCTTTATGTACATCTTTTGTCTCTTTCTGCACTTTCCTCGACTTTTTCTGCGCCTTTCTTCCCTCTTTCTTCACATCTGTTGCCTCTTTCTGCTCATCATTTGGTTCTTTCTGCACCCTTGTTGTCTCTTTCTTCAATTGTCTCCCCTCTTTCTGCACCTTTCCTGCCTGTTTTTGAATCTCACTTGCCTCCTTCTGCACTTTTCTTGCATCTTTCTACACCTCTGTTGCTTCCTTCAGCAATTCTCTTCAGTCTTTGTGCACTTCTGTTGGCTCTTTCTGCACCTTACTTGCTCCTTTCTACACTTCTCTTCCCTCTTTCTGCACCCCTATTGCTTCATTCTGCACTTTCTATGCTTCTTTCTGCACCTGTCTTGATTCTTTTTGCACCTGCGTTGTCTCTTTATGTGCCTCTCTTGCCTGTTTCTGCACTTTTCTTGCCTTTTTCTGCAGTTCTCTTCCCTCTTTCTAGATGTCTGTTGCCTCTTTCTACACCTCATTTGCTTCTTTCTGCATCCCTGTTGTCTCTTTATGCACTCGTCTTCCCTCTTTCTGTACATTTCCTGCCTGTTTTTACATCTCACTTGCCTCTTTGTACACTTTTCTTGCCTGTTTCTGCATTTCTATTGCCTCTTTCTGCACCACTGTTGCTTCATTCTACACGTTCCATGCTACTTTCTGCATCTGTCTTGCTTCTTTCTGCACCCCTGTTGTCTCTCTATGTACCTCTTTTGCCTTTTTCTGCATTTGTCTTGCATTTTTAGGCACCCCTCTTCCCTCTTTCTGCACATCTGTTGCCTCTTTCTGCACCTCATTTGCTTCTTTCTGCACCCATGTTGTCTCTTTCTGAAATCATTTGTTCTCTTTCTGTACCTTTCCTGCCTGTCTTTGCATCTCACTTGCCTATTTCTACACTTTTTTTGCTTCTTTCTACACCTCTTTTGTTTTTTTCAGTAATTCTCTTGCCTCTTTGTGCATTTCTCTTGCCTGTTTCTGTACTTCTCTTGACTCTTTCTGCACCTCTGTTGCTTCATTCTACACTTTCCATGCTTCTTTCTGCATCTGTCTTGCTTCTTTCTGCACCCCTGTTGTCTCTTTATGTATCTCTTTTGCCTCTTTCTGTACTTTGCTTTATCTGCACTTTCCCTGGCTTTTTCTGCACATCTCTTCCTCTTTCTGTACGTCTGTTGCCTCTTTCCACACCCCTGTTGTCTCTTTCGGCACCCGTCTTCCTTCTTTCTGTACCTTTCCTGCCTTTTTTTGTATCTCACTTGCCTCTTTCTGCACTTTATTTGCTTCTTTCTACACCTTTGTTGCTTCTTTCAGCAATTCTCTTGCCTCTGTACACTTTTCTTACCTGTTTCTGCATTTCTATTGCCTCTTTCTACACCCCTATTGCTTCATTCTACACGTTCCATACTTCTTTCTGCATCTGTCATTCTTCTTTCTGCACCCGTTGTCTCTCTATGTACCTCTTTTGCCTTTTTCTGCAATTTTCTTGTATTTTTCATGCACCTCTCTTCCCTCTTTCTGCACATCTGTTGCCTCTTTCTGCACCTCATTTGCTTCTTTCTGCACCCCTGTTGTCTCTTTCTGAAATCATCTTCCCTCTTTCTGTACCCTTCCTGCCTGTCTTTGCATCTCACTTGCCTCTTTCTACACTGTTTTGCCTCTTTCTACAACTCTTTTGTTTCTTTGAGTAATTCTCTTGCCTCTTTGTGCACTTCTCTTGCCTGTTTCTGCACTTCTCTTGCCTCTTTCTGCACCTCTGTTGCTTCATTCTACACTTTCCATGCTTCATTCTGCACCTGTCTTGCTTCTTTCTGCATCCCTGTTTGCCTCTTTCTGTACTTTTCTTGGCTTTTTCTGCACTTGTCTTGGATTTTTTGGCACATCTCTTACCTCTTTCTTCACGTCTGTTGCCTCTTTCGACACCCCTGTTGTCTCTTTCGGCACCCGTCTTCCTTCATTCTGTACCTTTCCTGCCTTTTTTCGTATCTCACTTGCCTCTTTCTGCACTTTTTTTGCCTCTTTCTACACCTCTGTTGCAACCGAAGAGATCTGCAGAATAGAGGAAGGGGAGGGGGGGGCAGAGCGGTCCTCGTACTCCTAGATCTTTCGGTTGCATTTGACACCGTGAATCACAAGGTTTTAGTGCAGCGGCTGAAGGATGTGGGGGTCAACAACACTGCCCTGGCCTTCCTCTCCTCCTTGTTGGAGGCAAGGGAGCAGAGGCTGCATTGGGATGGTCTGCAATCTGATAGTTTCCATCTACCATGAGGTGTCCCACAGGGATCGGCCCTATCCCCGACAATGTTTAACATCTATGTCACTCCGTTGGCCAGACTTATCAGGAGCAATGAATTTGCATTGGTCTCATATCCTGATGACTCCCACACAGGCAGGGTGTCTGCAAACTCACTCATGAGGGGGTCAACTCTTTTTTGGCTGGCCCGGTCAGGGTGGTTCTCGTGCCCTCACATCTAAGGTGCTAGGGCCTGGGTAAACCCAAAGGCCAGCCTACTGTTGCAGACCGGTGTGAGCACTGGCATCTATCATGATTAAACTCATGAGTAGCCTGACATTTTACCTATGTTGCTCGTAATTGCATGTACCTGAGCACTGACACCCGTATTAGTTAAACCTGTGTCCAGTCTGCTGGTGCAGACATGGACAGGCACACATGTAACCCGGGTCCTGGGGACTATATGTCCAACCTGCCACTGCAGGTCTGTGGGCGCACTAGCACACATGCACCCAGGTAGTAAGGAATACCTGTGTGTGTTTGCACTACCTATGAGGCTTGCTCTATCCATAGATAAACAGGGGGAAGTGGTTGACTTTACTTCAGGCTGCAATAGTGGATAGCAGTCTCAGGATGTTTCCTATTAATGGATTTTCCAAAACATTTCCATTGGTAAAGGGGCTTTTGGCATAACTCTCTTAGAAATGCCACTTATAGAATATGTCTTATGCGCTGTGGTGCCTGGCTCTGGTGGACATGATGGGTCAGGGGAGCACAGGGATCGGCCCTATCCCCGACAATGTTTAACATCTATGTCACTCCGTTGGCCAGACTTATCAGGAGCAATGAATTTGCATTGGTCTCATATCCTGATGACTCCCACACAGGCAGGGTGTCTGCAAACTCAATCATGAGGGGGTCAACCCTTTTTTGGCTGGCCCGGTCAGGGTGGTTCTCGTGCCCTCACATCTAAGGTGCTAGGGCCTGGGTAAACCCAAAGGCCAGCCTACTGTTGCAGACCGGTGTGAGCACTGGCATCTATCATGATTAAACTCATGAGCAGCCTGCCATTTCACCTATGTTGCTCGTAATTGCATGTACCTGAGCACTGACACCCGTATTAGTTAAACCTGTGTCCAGTCTGCTGGTGCAGACATTGGCAGGCACACATGTAACCCGGGTCCTGGGGACTATATGTCCAACCTGCCACTGCAGGTCTGTGGGCGCACTAGCACACATGCACCCAGGTAGCAAGGAATACCTGTGTGTGTTTGCACTACCTATGAGGCTTGCTCTATCCATAGATAAACAGGGGGAAGTGGTTGACTTTACTTCAGGCTGCAATAGTGGATAGCAGTCTCAGGATGTTTCCTATTAATGGATTTTCCAAAACATTTCCATTGGTAAAGGGGCTTTTGGCATAACTCTCTTAGAAATGCCACTTATAGAATACGTCTTATGCGCTGTGGTGCCTGGCTCTGGTGGACATGATGGGTCAGGGGAGCACATACACAGGCCTAGCACAACAGACCCCTCCATTTGATCGGCAATAGGATAGTTTGGAGGGAGAGGTATTCACACTTGGCCTCTGTGGGCTGGATCATGGCTCTACTAAAGATTAAGATCTACATTCTATGGCCCCAAGGCAGACAGGCTTATAATTTAGGAAGAAATCCACAGCTCAGAGGTAAACCTCTTAAACAACCCCTAATCTTCGAAGACACATGACAGTATCACCACGTGTGCCATCCTTCAGAAAAGGGTGAGATAGACTTGTGGGGATGCATGCCCAGAAAACAAGTAGTGCATTGTGCACTCTGCCAGAGGACTCTGTTGTGCACTCAGAGGATTACTGCCATTGAAGTGTAATACCTGCCCTTTCTAGATAGTGGCTGGCCTGGGCTGAAGACCTGCTGAAGTGTGGTGGCTTGAAGTGTGCTCTACAAGGGCCCATTGGTGGGCCTCCTGTTCTCTTGGAGATCTCATGGACATCAAAGATCTCCCGCAAGGGACCTACACCATTTACCTGTTACATCTTGAAAGGAGTGTCCTCTCATGCCCCTACATCTGCTACTGAATCCCAACGGGTAGCGTGGTGTGAGCATGGAACTTAGACTCGTGCCTGGAGATCCGATTGTTTTTTGCAGGGCCCCATAAATCTTGCCCATTTGATTTCTGTAATGCAAGGACTTTGATACCCATAAGCATCTTTTTGAAGGGTGAACAGATTCATCAGTTTGGCTGCTTCTTTGATAGTGCCACATCTCTCTTGTGTTTCACTCCTACTACATGCTAATTTTGTGTGGTATCTGATTCATAGGGTGCAACCTTTAGAGGTGGGTGTAGCCATAGTAGTACCTCATTCTACCTCTTGGTGTTCTGCGGAACTTGCACCTGTGCTTGTGACCGGCCTAGTCTGGTATAACCTTTATCATCATGCACTGGATGATATGCTTCATTTTCATCGCAGTAGGGAATTAGCAACTCTTCACTGTGTGTGACCGAATTGCCTGGTGCAGCCCATATCAACGTGCACCCGTCATTGTGCCTCATTTCCTGGGAGGTATGTCATTTTCAACTCTTCATGTTTAAGACCTGAAGTATCTAGTGGGAAACAATACCAACATGCACCAGACACTGCCGGCAGCACCCATACAGACACTCTGACAGTCACTCAGTTACACCACTACATGCACTATCACAGCCAGTTACGTATACAGACCCTGTCTACCCACTCATAGACCCATACCCAGATTCAACTCACAATCATAGATGCAATCTAAACCCTCTACAAGAAAATTTAAAATGTGCTGTTTTGCATTGAATTGTGCTTTTGGTATGTCCTTTGGATCTGCAGAGTTAAGAATTTTTTTTAGGAAAAGTATATACCCAAAAAAAGAATAAGTGTTTGGGGAAAACAATGGCTCTGATAAGAGCCTTTGTGTTTATTGTGTGCATGTCGTCACTGCTCATAAAATAGGATGCAGTCTTTCAAATTGTTCAGGAACATCCTGTTGCTGTTCTCTTTGAAATGCAATCCATTAGGTCTGTAACTCCCATCCATGTTAAAGCGCAAAGCACAACTTAATAGGATTACAAAGATGCTAACCCAATACAGGAATCAATCTATGTCAGCCATGTAGGATAACCCTGCAGCAGGAAATCCCTCGTAATGTAGTACCAATGACTCCAATTACCCTCAGACTGATACCACTATGGAAGCTCCACATGTTTTTTTTGGTTTGTTTGTATTTGGAAGATAGATATACCTAAAGTCCTGATGTACTACGTTGGCTTTAAAAAAACGTGGTTGCAAATTGCAAACCAATTTTTTGGGAATCCAAAGAGATTTTGCCAACCAACCAATGCAATATGAACTCTTGGAGAGGGCTGCAGTTTGACCCACAGCATCAGTTTTTATGAGGTAGGGCACAAATTGCAACCCACTATGACTGGGTGCCATCATAGAGATAGTTGCCTGTTAGGGTCAAAAGACCACCAAGTCAGTTGTAATATAATAAATGTTTTTTAAATGCAGCCCATTTTTCTTAAAGGACACACTTATGTATTTAAGAAAAAAATGCTGTTTAAAAAAAAGTGTTTGACAATGGTTCCCTATATCACTGCCAAACAAACGTTCTTCATGAGCACAAACCACTGATACATTTCAAGCCCCCCTTTGCAATTTAGTAACCTGTTACAGAATTGCAAAGTTGCTTTAGGCCATTTTGGAGTGGTAAACCTCTGCCTTGCCACTGCAAAATGGGCTTTTATCAGGCCCTGTGTTTGTTCTTACTGATCCCAGAAGTAGGTCATCTGATATATTTAAATATACCTGCCCTTGGTGATGTTACAAGCAATAATGGGTGTCGCTTTAAGAATCTGTGCCAGTAATAATCACTACAATTGTTGATGTTCAGCTTAGTGTTTTAGGATGATGACTACTTTGTTATGTAATATATAATAATGTAGATGAACACAGAACTCCTGTGTTGGGACTCTCTTTCTTTTCCAGATTCTACAATCAGGTGTCTTAAAGATTTTGTTCAGGCCTCAGGTGTTTAGCTCCATTATGTAAAGTTAGAGGCGTAAGGTTTTTTCGTTTCACCTTTAGTTTATTCTTTTTCTCTCCATCTACTTATCTGAATCCTCTGACACTACTCTGGTCCTTTCTCAAGAGCCTAAGTATACACAGATATCCACCATTTGCTCATACACACAGCTGGTTATATCTGCACAAAGTATTTCACAGCTCAATAACTTTCTGTCCCCCATCAACGTCTGAATCTCCATTGGGCCAGATGTATCGAGTTTGTTGAACCCAGAGTACAAGAGGATGACATTACCTTTTTGACAAATGAGGGCACCTTGGAATTTAAGATTAGCACAACTTTTAATGGAATTTAAAGCTTGTTTGGCGTGTGAAATTTCATAAGAGGAACTAACAGATGCAGTTGATTGAATTGTAATGTGCAAGTTATTGGGACAAGATGGTTTTGTCAGCACATTTTTTAAGACAGGGAAACTATTACTGATTCTGTGAGGTCTTTAAGGAGGTGAAGTCAGGTACCTTGAAACCCATAAAAAGCCAAGCGATTATTAACCTTTTAGTGAAGGGGGGAAAACCCTTTGATTTGTCTTAATTGTGGACTGATAACCCTTATTGATGTTCGTATTAAGCTATTGGGCACAATACTGGTGAAAAGACTACATAGGGAAATCTTCTTCTTGGTTGGCCCAGCTCAGGCATGCTTTGTGTCAGGATACAACTAGAAACCACTAGGCGAATTTATCAATCTTTCAAGTAGCACAAAGGAGCAAGGCAACTTGCTGCTCTGTCTGACAGGGAAAGGGCAGGAATGCACTGTATTCAATATTATATGGTGCATATATGTCCGTTATTAGTGCTGCCACACATTTGGCTTTCTAGCATCAACACAGACTCGCTTGCATCATATTGCAAGGGTACCTGTGTTGTACACAAGATTATTTTATGCAGGAAGTGACACATAAAGGACAGATTACCCTTTACTGATATTCTGGAGCCAGGGCTAGGAAGAAAGGACCTCTGTGCACTTTAAAGACCCTTCTTTGAAAGCACCCCAACTTCAAAGGCACAACTGGGTATAAGTACTGGATCCCTGACTCCACCAAATCAGACACTTCTGGACCGACAACTGGACTCTGTCAGAATAATTGCGGTGCTGCATCAAGGACTGTTATTCAGCTGGACAAATGACTTAGCAGCACTGCTTTTCTCTTGTGCTGTCCTGCTGCCCCCTGCTCTCTGACCTTGCTGAGGGAGAGCTGAACTTGCCTTGCAACCCAAACTGATCTCCCAGGGCTTGTTGGCTTGCCTCCTATTTTTAGAGACTTAGGGATATTAAAGTCTCTACATCTGCTCCTGTGCCTGGTTCGCTTGAAGTGGACTCAGATACCTACATCAGTGATATTGATGTATCTCCTGTCTGCTGGAAGTGGCAACCAATGCATCGACTATTTTGCGACAGTAAAATCAGTGCATCACATTAAGGGCCCGATCAGCCTCTCCAGAACTGCAACATCAACCAATGCATACCCTGCCTGCTGGAACTAGCCCCCAGCACATCGGCACTGGTGCAGTACTGAAATCATTGCATTGCTGCCCTTGCTGAAGGGGGATTGATGCATCTCATCAATAGCGCACGACAACTAGGTGCATTGGCTTTAGAATCATTGCATCATGGATTCAATGTTCATCTTTCCAAACCAGCGCATCGTCATCAGCGCATGGGAAAAATCAATGCACCCCTCGACATTGGAGTGTCATAGAAGCATCAACTGATGCATCGACCCCGCATCTCGTGCTTGTAACCAGGATCAAGGTACACTGTCCCCCGGGCCTGCATTGCTCCTGTACCCGGCCCATTCTCCATTGTGGTCTACTTGAACTATTGACCCTGCCCCTGTCCAGCGCAATCTCAAGTAACCACTAAACGCTTCTAAGTGTTATTTTTACACTTATTCTTCCAAACATCATATTTCAAATTCTATTTAGGGTTTCTTTCTCATGTTGGTCTTGAATTATTTACAAAGTTGTTGTCTATTTAGTGTGGTGTGGAGCCTTTTTATGGTGTTTTCATTGTGTTACTGTGTTTTTAGCACAAATACTTTAAAAATTGCCTCTTTAAGTAGGCCTAATTGCTCTGTGCCAAGCTACCAGAGGGTGAGCACTAAACATCGTTTAGTGTGTATATGACTTACCCTGACTAGAGTGGTGGTCCCTATTTAGACTGGCTGCATACCCATGCCAACTAGAGACCCCCGTTTCTAACAGTTGTGTATATATATCTTGAGTCCCCTACAATGGAGCAGAAGTCCTTCAAGTCTTTCATTAGACCAGGTCTTGGCTGTTAGGATCTTAAAGGCAGTCAGGTAAATCAGTAAATGATTGGCTTGTAGAAGATTCAAGAACTCATTGCCTGTTTACTGCATTACTGTGTGCATATGACCAATTTTTAACTGTGGGCAACGAACTCCGCTCCACTAGTGGAGGTAGCGGAGATTTATTAACTAGGCATTACATTGAAAACATGGAATTCATGCAACTATACAGATTCCAACAGGTAATGGAGTCAGCTACTGCACCCACAACCCTTTGATAAAACAACTTCACGTTTACATGCTAAAAAGCATATAACCAATTCATGAAAGTGAACTTTGAAAAATATCAGGCAATGAGAGAGGTGATGATTTTGGGGTCACTCCTAAACTAGGGCGAGGACCAAGCAGATGCCTTGAACACAAAACGCATATCATGCTGAACAATTCGGTGGTGGTCCCATCCTCATGGGACCACCCCAAGCAAAGTTATTTGGCAAAAATACAATGTCAACCCATGGTCCAGCAAAGCATTATGGGGCGAGATTCCAGAGTGCAATGAATATTATAGTATTATCTCTCAGCTGAGCTGGGAGAGTCACCCCCTTGAGCAATGTTTTGATATTGGATACTATAATATTCACTGCACTCTAGAATATCATCCCATAATCATTTGCAGGGCCTTTGGCGGGGATTGTATTTTTGCTCATAACTGTGTTTGGGGTAATCCTAGAAGGATGGGACCCCCACTGATTCGTTCAGAATGATGTGCTCTTTGTGTTCAAGGCATCTGCTTGGTTCTCTCCCAAGATTAGAGAAGACCCCAAATACATCACCTCTCTTACTGCTTGCTATATTTTCATTTTCACTTTTGTGAGATGACTGCATGCATTTTAGCATGTAAAGATAGAGGGCCCGATTCACAGAACTAACTTAAGACAAAATCCTAAACTTACTATCATTTTGGTATTAACAGAAGGCACTTACTCATGTTGGTATTCACTGAAGGCACTTACTTATTTCGGTATTCACAGAAGTTAGGAGTCCTAACTTTAGGACTCCTAAATGCCTTCTGTGAATACCGAAAGTCTAAAAGTTAGGATTTTTCTCAATTTAGTAGTAGTAAAATTAGGACTCCTAACTTTAGGACTCCTAAATGCCTAAATGTGAGATGACTATATGCGTTTTAGCGTGTAGAGATAATATTTTGTTGTTTTTCTAAAGGTATGTGAAATTTCTGTTGTATTAATTGAGGGTAGTATCATGAAGCGGAAGACATGGAATGCATGCAAAAACTCTAGAGTAAGCTATTGCACCCACAACCCTTTGATAAAACAACTTTACCTTTACATGCTAAAAAGCATATAACCAATTCACAAAAGTGAGCTTTGAAACATATCAGGCAGTGAGAGAGGTGATGATTTGGGGTCCCCCTTAACCTAGGGTGGAGTACCAAGCAGAGACCTGGAACACAAAGAGCATATCATGCTCAACGATTGTGGTAGTCCCACACTCCTAGGACCACCCCAAGCAAAGTTATGGGCAAAAATATAATGCCAACCAGGGAAGAGCTGATATGAGTGAGGCTTGGGACATCGTTTTAACCCACTGGGTTAAAAAGTGACAGGAAATGTAGATATGTGTTTGTGTAGAAGGATTCAATGGCAAACAGTTCTAGCCCCCATATTGTTTTTAGATGTGCACTCCTTAATGATCATAGGTGTAGATTGCATTTGCATGACAGACAAAGATCTGGATAAGTCAGGATCCCCACATGCAGACTCACCAGGTGTTTTGACCGCCTTATACTTTAGAGACTGGCTGAAGTACTAGGGGATGGGTGACTGTTGGAGGCTAAGGAAAGAATGAATTATGCTCTCCAGGGAAAGACCAACACATTACGTGCATGTAATATTTGGGCATTATAATCTTTGACCATAACCCACTACTCATGAGGACCTGTTGGGGCAGACAGGTGCCCCCTATCCCTACTTGAAGCCTCCACATGCCTCACCAATATAAACCCATGTTTTTGGGCTCACTAGATGATTTTATCGGGGAGTTTTTTCAATACAATTGGCACTCAGGTACACAAATGAACATTGAGTGGAATGCCTTCAAGGCATTATTTGGGGGACACTCTATTGGACAATAGGTAGGTGTACCAAAAATTGCTAGAGGGAGACTTTTCCCATCTGGAGGACAGTGTTCAGTGATTAAAATGCGTAGATGCAGTGGACCCAATGACTCAACATAGATTGTTGAAGGAGTAGGAAAAATATGCTGCCATGGTGGAAAGTCTGAGGACCCTTGAGAGACTTGAGTGCCTACCTTCAGCTCACACAATGGCAGATAGGTTAGATAGACAACTCTCCAGACTAGTACAACCAGCCGAGAGTGGCCAGCCTATCACCCACATGGCAGGGCCAACAGTTATTCCTGTGTATATCCAACAGGAGAAACATGGGGTATTCTCTCAATACTACCAGAAGCTAATGTGTGCACCATGTCTGACTATGGTGGGCAAGACTTTTCTAGACCGGTCAACTCTTCTACCGCTATCTGAGGCTGATGAAGAGGAGCTTGGGGAGCCTGAAATGGAATTCAAAATAAAAGCGACTGTAAAGGAGCCTGTGTGGGGTAAACCATTCGACCCAGGTGACTACCAGACCTATCTGTACCTACTGACTCTGAGGCTGGTAGATCTGTATGAGGGGACACTGGGTGGTAGTTTTCTCCCTGATTCTGTTAGAGAGGCTCTTATAGTGTCAGTGCCTAAATTGTCTTGAGACGCTCTTGAAGCAGCATCACAAGGACTGCTTTCTATGCAGAATCTTAATCGCTAGGGCCACATTTATGGCCACAGTTGTGTCAGTCTTACACCATGCAATGTGGTGCAACACAACTCGAAAGGCAGGTTAAAGGTGGCCTTGCGTGGCTTCATTATTCTGCAGCAATGCAAAGCAGCACACATTTCTGTGTTGCTTTACTCTTCATTGGGAGCTCTCTCCATTGGAGTTGCATTGGTGATTTTGACACATTCACTGATTTACCAGTACTGGTAAATCGGGAATGTGCCAAAATGCAATGCCTTCCCGAGGGAGCTGTAAGTAGGAGAAATATTGTTATTCTGCAGTACACATAGAAAGAGGACTATGCCTCATTGGATTGTTTTTGAGCAGGCCTGAAATTCCTAGTTTTTTTCAGATTGCAACTTTTGTTCTCATGACTACAAAGGAAAATATGCCTAGTACCTTGGATTGATGTCCCATCCCGTGGACAGCATGTATGTCTAGCTGATCAATTATCAACTTTAAGAAATAAGATGTGGAAGTGGATAAGGTTCAATTGGAAGTCGGTCAAAAGTGAACTCTGGTAGCTGTTATTCACCCACATTAAACAAGGCTGAAGCCGAGTATATCACAAATGTCCCAGGTAAAAGATAATTATTTGATTTTCCTCTTCTTTCATTAGCTTCTCTTCTTCAAAATTGAGTGTACAAAGGTTGTTCTTCCTTTCTGACCTCTTTTAGTTTCACAGGATACGCAAATAGGTTGGGTCTTCCCAGACTATTACACATTTGTTTAACTTTTTTCAACTAAGTGTCTTATTGGCTCAATAAAGCACTGAACAGTCTTATATAATTACTCTGTTAAATACTGCTTCATTGCATTTGCAGATCATATGCCATAATAAAAGGGGTCACAGGTGAACAATGTCCTTGAGAAAGCTGAACCCTACTTTTGTATGGATAACATAGAATGCTTGTAGGATTGACAGTAGCCATCTCAAAAGCCTAGTTTCTGTGATTTCTAAAGAACTAATTATTTTATGACCCGACTCACCAGCCCAATGGGTGACCATGCTCACGCACCTAACCTTATAGATTTGTTGCACTTCTTTTAAGTGTTTTGCCCAGTTTTCTTACATACCTAAATACTGCAGAAAGATATTTCTCAAACTGGAATTGTCTAGCCCTGAGAAAGTTCTACCAGGTACGTTTAGAGTCAAATTTCACACCCAAGTACACAAATAAGTGGCCAACATTTATTTATTGGTTGTTGAAGAGCATAGGTTAGTGCTGCTCTTCACTGGAGTTCTAAACTTGATAGGGACTCGGAAAAGTTTAACTTTATAGCTAGTCTTGGCATTAAACTAGAAAAGAAATTCAGGACTTGCTGTAGGACATTGGGATTACGGGCCAGTTGCACCGTATAATCTGCAATCAGGAGCACCAGGACAGGGCTGTGATCGATCTGTGAAAGATAACTGCCCAAACCCAGCAGCTCTCCTTCTTGCCCGCTGCTATATTAATTGAAAAGTTACCAGAATGGAGCCCTGTCTCACCCCCACCTACACAAAAGGACTAGGTGCACTCACTATTATACCCATATCTCACCCTGGCACTTACACCTGAGTATATCTCTCTTAGAAAGTTCAGTATGCAAAATCAACACCCAGTTCCCCTGTCATAGCCCATGATAGATCCATGAAACCCATAGTGGGCGCTCCGTTTCATTGTATGTTTATCTATTTGAAAGCTAAGATTTAAGCATTGTTCAACTGTTCCAATACCACTTCTAACACCTTGTTGTATCCCTGAAAGGATCGAGCAGCTCTTCTGCTCAGGATTCTAATCTTCTTAGCGGGATCCTACTCGTGACTTTGAGTAGAGAGTCTAATAAAGATATTAGACAGTAGCACTAGGACTCCTCCTGTTTCACTTGTTGAAGATGGGGACAGTAAGTGATAGTGAGCATGAATCATGCTTCCATGCCCTATATATGGATTGCAGGACTTTTTTCGAAAGGGGTGCCCACAGCTCAACATTGTACTTAAACACATCTACTGGGATCCCTTTAGGAAATTTGTTTATAATAATTGTGATTAGCTTGTGTAATGAGACTTTCAGTTTGTAAACAACATACGTATGAACGATACTGGAAAATATGGATGTCTCACAGCTCTGATATTTTGGAGTAGTGTGAATTATGAGTGAATGATATAAGAATTTGGTGTATATTTTTGTATATATAAATGTATGTTCTAGAATTGTGTTAATTGAGCCTTAATATACCATGATATATATTGTATTCAGAATTATAAGGATGGTTGCCTGGGAATTTCCAATATTATTAGTCTTTTTCCCTGTCTCAGGAACTGATATTTGAGAGCAGAGGATCCAGTCTTATTATCGCCTGTGTGCGAGGGCCTACATATTATGTCTAGTTAGATCATTTATTGTTGTATGCAAGCAACACCTTAAATTTTGGGGTGTTTCATTCATTTTTTCGCTTTTTCCTTGATCTTTTCCTTTCCAGGTAACCTTCTTCTGTTCAATACAGCTTGGGTGTGGGTTGTATTTGTATGGTATGAATAGTGACTAGGTTACTAAGTATGGATCTGTTATAGACTTTCTGATTTTCCGTTAAGCAATATGTCACCTTAGTGGGCAAGACGATATCAAATGAGTAGCAATCCAGTTATTAACAATGATATCCAGAAGTTATTGCTATTGAAAAAGACGATTAAAAGAATTGAAATGCATGGGCACTTTAGGTTAGAATTCTTCCGGGCTGGGGTCATACCCAAGGGACTCGTTCCGGACCAGTTTTTGTAGGTGACCGGGGTGAGCGCGAGAGCAGTGGCGGCAAAGCAGGAGGTCAGGAATAACGCTATCCGCAACCCGCACACCATCCCATACCGCCGACCAGGGGGTGAGCGCGGGAGCAAAGGCAGCGGAGGTGAGAAGCGGAGCAGAGGCCAGCAGGAGGGCGGGAGAACCACGATCCGCGATCCGCCACCCGCAATCCATATTCTATACCGCTGACCACCAGGAAAAAACAGACGCGGTGACGCTGAGAACGCGAGCTGCAAGCAGCCGCTGGCCAGTGGAAAGACGCCAGCGGAAAGACATTCAGGGTTGGCAACTCTACCTGCTTTGCCTGCTTGTCTGTGGGAGCGCATTGGTGTGCTGAAGCCGCAAACCACAGCGCTTCGCACAGAGGTGGTCCGTAGCCGGTTTCGGTGGTTGCAAGGGCCTCAAGGACTGTGGGACTGCTCTGGAACTCCGGGACTGCTGACCCTGGGGGCAAGGTGAGGTTTTTTTCGTGGAAGCCTTCCACTACCACACAGAAAATTATTCTAAAAGCATCCTGCTGAGAGTTTGAGAGCTCTTTTTCATAAACCCTACTTGCTGCCATCTTTTGGATTCCCTTCTGTTGCCGCTCAAAAAGTGACTGTTCTGGTTAAGGGGGAACTCTGTGACGAATGTGGCCGCATCCTGATCTACCCCCCTCCCCCCGCTGAGGGACTATATTACCCAGAACTTTCGTGGGCGCAGGATCAGCGCGTCACCGGGAGCGCTGTGAGGTGCTCAAAAACACACGGCGTATCGTACCAAGAACTGACAGTAAGGATTAACTGCTTTCACCCTCATTCAATCGACTAAATCACCACGTTGCTCAAGTCTGATCAAGTCTGATCCTATTACTGTGTTTAATTTATCTGTGTAGCTTATTTCTCCTCATTACCCCTTAACTAAGTTCTCCCAAAGTATTTAACAGAACTGTGTGGATTTGTTTAGGGAGCGATATCGGAGGGTTACGGGAAACATAAAACCAACATAAATCCAATTTATACTTATTAGACCCCGGAGATTGACTTGATTTTTCAATAGAGCAATGGGTAAGAGAAAAATGCCTAGCCCCAAGGTGGGGGGTCTAGTGCGAACAACGGGTGATACGCAGCAAAGGTTACAAAGTTATCTCACAGGGGCCATGGGCGCGTTAGATAAACAAATATCTTCAGTGGTTAAATCGCTGGAAGCAGGCTCTGCCCTGGCCCTAGACCAACTTAAAGATCAATCCAAGGTACCCGAAACTTGGGAAGGTACCTTAAAAACAAAAACAGTCACAAATGGTTGTGCCTGGATCACTCTGATGAGATCGTAGTGAGTGACCCGGACTCCCTGAAGCAGCCCCCCCAGAAGAAACAGAGGAACCCGGCTTAGAAAAATCGGGTGCCCAGGGCCAGGGAGAAGGCCCCATCCACCCCCAAAAAACACAGAAGCCGACCGACGTTGGCTATAAAACAGGGTCAGCAAGGGAAAATGGGAACAAGAAAAGGCTCCTATAGGGGGAAGGGTGACAGTAATAGAAAGAGTGAAAATAACTCAAATGAAATAAGAAATCTAACGACTCTGGTGGAAAGATTGGACCTCTATTTAAGAGTTAGATTAGACCAACTGGGGGATAGATTGGACCGAATCAAGCAAAGCATCACAAGAAACACTGACCATGTGAACCCTAGAAACCTGGTAAACCCTGACGTACCCCCTGTGAACTCAGATAACAATACACAAATTAGTCAGCCTTATCCTACACACCCTGACAATAAAGCAACAAACCCACTGAATCATTCGAACCCACCAAATAGTATCAATCAGTTAGCAAATTACTTACTTACACAGAAGAACACTTCAAATTTGCTCCCAAAAATAGGAATAAGAAGTGAGCACAGGGCCAACACAATAGCAGGAACTACCACTAGATGTAATTTTCCCCACCAACAACCAAAGGCTAATCCCGGTTTTATCCCCCACAGAGAACACCTAGACAAGTTCTCACAAGACCAGCATTTACACCTTGCACAAGAGGCCACTCCATATATAGTACTTCTAACAAACGTTCCAAAATTAGCTCCTTCGCAAAAAGAAAACTGGGACTCACTGAAGAACAAATCACTGTATTGGTTGGGGGAGAGGACGGGACGAACGCATCAACTGTTTAGTGAGATCAAGATGGCTAGAAGGGTACAATGGGTTGGGTCCTGCGACAAGACTCTCTAGGGTGACTGTATAGTCCTTACATTCCAAACCCCAAGACTAGTGAAGACCATACTACGGGCAGAACGTAGTAACCAACTAGCATCGGGCGAAAACAGATTCAGTCCCCTATCAGGCTTGGAGGATTCCGATTGACTTAATATAATGAAATTCGGCCACAAAGGAAAAACTAAGGGACGGGACGAACTATGCCTCCTAGCCATGACACCATCCTCCTATAACTTACAACCTCTCACAACAACAGAGAGTCCTAGTTCCCAAGATAACCACCCTCCTGACTTGGTAAATAGTCTAGCCCCTGAGCAATGCAAGATCGACCTACAGGAACAGATGGGCCAGGGGGACGTGGTACAACAGGTTAGCATTGCACACCCTAAGAGCACTGATAACGTGGGGTCACAAGAGAGGGGACATTGCAATAGGCCAGGGATTGACATAATATACTGGTATGTAGCGGGACTTCGAACCAAAATCGACAATGATGCATGGTTTTAATTCATCAGTACATTTTCGGTGCTTTGTCTGCAGGAAACTTGGACCACCTCTCCCATGCATCTGGAGGGATATAAAACGTATTTCTCTCCCGCCATTTCCACTACATCTGGAAGAGCTAAAGGCGGTCTGATAATCATTATATCAAACCTTCTATGTTTCAAATACATAGTCCCCCTCAAATTAGAGCCAAATTTCCAAATATTCTCCCTGGGAACCAGCAAATTTGAGCATTATTTCCTGGTCACTTTTTACAACAATATCTATAATGCACAGCTGATTCCCGTTTTAAAAGAGATTAGGTCCACTTTGTTGGATTGTAAATAGAAGAGTGCCAAAAACTTGTCCATAATCTGGGGTGGTGACTTCAATTTATCCCTGTGTAGCGAAAATAATGGTGTAGCCTGTGGCCTGACTGACGAGGTTGGGAACAACTTAACTCACTTCCCTCACACTATAATCGGAAATTGCCTAAATGAAACCTTCTTCTTATTAGACCTCACAATAGCTAATGATTTGGTAGTATCCCCGGTCCCACCGACCCAGACGTTTAATGGGAGAGGATCAAACACTATAATTGGTTTTATATTTGTGTCCAGAAATGCTGCACCCCATATTTTAAATTTTAAAACCCATACTAATTCAATGAGCGACCATTTCCCGATTAGTGTAAAATTACATAATCCAAACGTATGCAAACAGAAGCTTAAGTCTCGAGTATTAACACAAGATAATTTGACGTTAGCTAGGCTAAATGGTTATTCCCTTAAATGGGAAAAAATTAATCCAACACATATAACTGAGACAGTGGTAAACCACTCCCTTGTTTCCATAGAGGTCTGTCTGAGCGATTTTTGTTCTCCTATGGAGATTTTAACTAGTTTTGAAGTTATAGTTAGTACAATAAAAGAAGCCCTCTCTGCACAACACAAACTAACAAGAACCTCTAAGGGATGGCTCAACAGCACTTGCACAAAGGCATATTCTGCCTTAAAACACTCCCTACATAAACCAAACAGGGACAAAAATTAAATAGTATCTCTGAGGAGAGCATAAAATAAGGCCATAAAAGCTAGGAAACTTGAAATAAAAAGGGAGGCTTGGGATCAACTTTACAAGACCTGTTCCAAAAAGGACAGCACGTCCTTCTGGAAAATTGTCAATATGGTTTTTTAAACGAAGATAGGGAAAACCCAAAGATATAAATAGCCATAGACGAGTCAACATGGATTGACCACTTCTCCCAGATATTTAGAATAACGACTGAGGAAGACATCCCACAACCCGAAACTGACGGGGTAGCTCAGTTGCCCTTCCATACATCCTTCCCAATTCCCCTTGAAGTCACCATGCAAGAAGTTGAAATCGCATTAAAAGCCAGCAAGGGGGGAATGGCGCCAGGGCCCGATGGGGTCCCTGTGGACCTATACAAGTATAATATAGACCTTTGGACCCCACTACTTACAAGGGTCCTCTTAGCCACATGTGAGGTCGGCCTCATCGAGTCCTGGACCAAATCCATATTGGTCCCAATAATCAAAAGGGCGATCAACAGAGCCCGACCTGCTATTGGCCATATCCCTCTTAGACTCCTTGGGAAAGATAGTGGGACGAATCATTCTCGACCGCCTAACCCAATGGTCAGAGGATCATAACATACTCTCTGATCTTCAGTTTGGGTTCAGGGAAGGTATGGGCACTCAAGAACAAGCCCCCAACCTGGCCCTATTGATGGCCAAATATACTAACGTGAAGGGGGCGGTTTTTATATGGCTTACGTAGACCTATCGGCAGCCTTTGACTGCTTAAGCCACTCCAAACGTTGGAAGCTTTTAAGTAAAATGGGAGTAGAGTTCTTCCAAAATTTTCTGAGAGAACTATATTCAAACGCAACGGCCAGAGTTAGGTATGGAACAGGGGGAGATCTTACGGAGCCATTCAAAGTGGAAAGAGGGGTTAGGCAGGGCTGCGTCCTGGCACCCTTCCTATTTTTGCTGTATACCAATGGGATGGAAAAGGCGATGCTGGAGGGGTCTCAGGACCTACCCTGCGTGAGAAAAAGACCAATACTCGCTCTACTCTACGCGGACGACGCCGTAATCATAGCTCAAACCCCCCTAGAACTTCAACATGCGGTATTACACCTACATGGCCGAATTAGATTTAAAGGTCAATATCAAAAAAAACTTTTGTCATGACTGCAGGGGTTCGGAAGATGAAAATACGTAGTATTTATTTAGAACAAGTTAAATTGGAATTCATTACTGCGTATCCCTACCTCAGTATCTTAATAGATAACAAGTCCTCCTGGAAGCAGGCAGTAGAGGCAAGGAAATTGTCGTTTATTAGAACTACTACGGCCCTAGTTAATTTCGCCCATAGGCTTGGGAAGAGATCTCCTGTTGAATTGTTACAGATTTACCAGGCTAAATATCTCAGTGTGGCGACTTATGGTGCTGGAGTTTGGGGCCATGGAAGAGTGGAGGCCCTCCAAAAGGTGGAGAACAGCTTCTTAAGGTTCCTCCTAGCGGTTCCGCGCAGCACCTCTACCTTTAGCTGCCATACTGAACTAGGCCTGCTATATGTTATAGACTTAGTTGAACTTCAACCGCTCCTCCTGTGGCACCAAATATGGTCCTCCCCAAAACTGGCATTTAATAGGGAACTTCTAAGCGACTGCCTTGGTCTTGATAACGCACACGAAATAGCTTGGCTGGCATACATTAGGACCTTGGTTTAACACGGTATTATCACAATCCGCTACAGATTACTGAGATCTCCATAATTTTTTGTAGGAACCTATGCCTGACAAATATGGCAGAACTGCGACTGGCCAAAGAATCCGCTAAAAGTTCAGCTCAACACATCCTGTCGGTTCAAATTACTCTGGGTATCCAGCCCTATCTGACTTTTAAACTGAACGGATTTAATAGGTTTGTCCTTACCCATTTCAGAATGAATACTTTTCATAGATTGCTTACATTCCCCAAGGTTAATGACTGGTCAAACTCATTGCCCCCATGCCCCTGTAATGGCGTTTTCCCCCAGTCCACATTTCATGTGGTTATGTTTTGTAAATTTTACCGGGAAGCCAGGACACAGTGGGTCCTACCAATATTAAAAATTCTAGGGCTACGACAATGTCGCCCAGCTTTCCTGGCAATCCAGTACCTGTAAACGGAGTGTTTTGCAAAGACTGTGGCTAGATTTTTAAAACTTTGTATTAAACACAGACCAAACCTAGAATCGATGATTTGAAGTAATTGTACCCTAAAGGATACCTAACGCCTAACTTATGTGACTAATTCATCATCTTTGATTTAAGCCTGATACCTGTACTTATGCACGTTTGTGATATGAAATGCTGTTTTTAGTAATTGATACATTTTCAATATGTTTTATTCTTTTTAAACGTACCCATTGTACCATAGATGCAAAATGGTTTTCAATTTTTATATTATTGTTTTTATATTCCTGTACTTATATGGTTTTTCTATATTTTAAAAACCGACTAAAGAAAACTTGATTGATTGATTGATTGAGTCCAAAATATAACATGGCTAGTCATACAACTAAAAATATTTTTAAAATGATGGTCCATGATAGCAAAGAGATGCTCAAGAGATTTTACGATGATAATAGTAGAAATGGCAAAATACGTACATCAAGCACTATTAGAAGAATTGAGAGAGATAGAGGACAACAATTTGGAAATCGATTGCTTTTGATGAAGCTAAGCAGAAAGTAGAATAAGTAGAGAAAGAAATGTCATCCTATTCAGAATATATATATTTTTTTAAACCTGGTAAATTGAAAAATGAGGATCTCTCGCCAAATTTTTTTGCTGCTACTGCTGAAACCTACCTTGCCTTGCCAGAACTAGTCCGAGGGGACTGCAATGCTGCCCTTGCTGCCATGCAACTCTCGCAACCAAGCTGGTGCCCGGGACTACAATTCCCAGCGTCCCCTGTGGCGCCCATCATCCGTGTCTCAGCAAAGCGGCAGGAGGTGCTTTAAAAACGCTCAAGGGCGCCCCCAGCACAGGTCTCTCGACAAAATATTTTGCTGCTACTGCTGGAACCTACCTTGCCTTGCCAGAACCAGTCCAAGGGGACTGCAACGCTGCCTTTGCCGCCACCCAGCTCCCGCAACCAAGCTAGTGCCAGGGACTAAAATTCCCAGTGTCCCCTGTGGCACCCATCATCTGGGTAACAGCGAAGCACCAGGAGGCGCTTTAGAAATGCTCAAGGGCTCCCGCAGCCCGGCTCTCTCACCAAATTCTTTTGCTGCTACTGCGGGAACCTACCTTGCCTTGCCAGAACCAGTCAGAGGGGACTGCATTGCTGCCCTTGCTGCCACGCAGGTCCCTTAACCAAGCTAGTGCCGGGGACTACAATTCCCAGCATCCTCTGTGGCGCCCATCATCCGCGTCACAGCGAAGCGCCAGGAGGTGCTTTAAAAACGCTCAAGGGCTCTCGCAGCACGGGTCTCTTGCCAAATTCTTTTGCTGCTACTGCTGGAACCTCCCTTGCCTTGCCAGTACCAGTTCGAGGGGACTGCAACACTGCCCTTGCTGCCACGCAGCACCCGCAACCAAGCTAGTGCTGGAGATTATAATTCCCAATTCTGTGGTGCCCATAATCCGCGTCACAGCGAAGCGCCAGGAGGCGCTTTAAAATGCTCAAAGGCTCTCGCAGCCCGGGACGCGCATGGGTGGACCCGTCCGCAGCCGTCAGCATCCGGAAGAGGCTGGGCTAGGCCACCCCTCCAACAACAACATCCAAACTTTATGTAAGCTTGTGCTACTGGACTTGGGTTGAAGGGGGGTGCTTATTTCAGTTCAAGGGATTGTGTTGATTATTAAGCTGAATACTTTCATTCCCAATTGTTTAGAGTCTATTCCTCCTGGGTATGAGTAGGACCACGCGTAAAGGGGGGAGCGGGAGTGGTAGAGACCTTAGATGCCTTCCTTACTCGGGCTGAATCTGTTTAAATACACGATATACAGTTAACCGAACGGAGGCTTTCATTAGATCCATTATGTTCATCCACAGCCAGTTTCCCGTACTAGAGCCAACTCCTACTTCAACTCTGGGTCCCCAACCATCACCAGTGTCAGCAGGTAGCCCACTGCCAGGTTCTTCTAATTCATGCCTTGTGGATAGCTTATCCTCTTCACCTTCAGCTACCCCTACCAATATGCTTACCAGGCAGCAGAAGTTAACACTAACCCCACGAGGAAACGCACAAGTAAAGAAAAGGAAAATGCGCAGTGCCCCCAAAGCCAGCCTTCAGGTTTCATACTGGCTAAGAATAAGAGTGGCGCATTAGAGAGGGGAGGGATCCCAGCTCCACCCGCCGATTTTGACAACACCAAGGCAAGCACACCCAGCGTAGATCCTACCCCACTGGGGCCTCGACAATTAAACTCCTTAGAGGTTTAAGATGTCTTTTTAAATCGGATGGAAGCCAAGCTGCTAGCCCTGATTGATCCCCTCCTGTCCAAATTAGCTGCAATAGACCAGAGATTAACTATAATTGAGCAGCATATAACTAAAGTTCCACTTCCTCACTCTGAGAGCAGCCAGCCTGAAGTTATAGGTGCCACTCGGGCGGAAAATACATCTGGGTCACTTTGACACGTCGCTGCTTGTCCCCTCCCTTCCCTAGTGATCCCACCAAAACCCTCTAGATCACTTTTACCACTGCACAATGGTCCATTGACACGCAAGGAAGGGCCAAAGGGCCTAGTGGGGAGACTACAGGGTCAGGATGGGGATATGTCAATGAATGTTTTTCTCCATCTTCCACCCGAGGCAACACCCTATACTATAGTATTCTTCAACTCTGAGAAGAGGAACAATGGTCCTCACTTAAGAATAAGGCCCTTCACTTCTTGAATTCTAGGACTGGGCTTGGGAACCATATTTTTTCTGAGTTCAGGATGGTTAGAAGGGTCGCATGGGTTGGTCAATCTGAAAAAGGCCTGGATGGGGACTGTGTAGTCTTAAGCTTCAGGCCTCCGAATATGGTCTTGTGTATCCTAGAACGGGCAGCCTCCTTAAAGGTATGTCAAGAGGCTATTAATGTCCTCCCGCTGGGTCACTTTTATCAATCGAGCACAAACTTCAGAGGGGTCACACAGAGGTTACCAGCGCATCCCCTAGGCCCCTATAATCGTGCGGTCCCAACCTCCAATATACACGAGGCACTTAGTTTGCTGGTGGAAAATGATTGACTGGGTCCCAAATTTGACTCCCTAACTCCTGTGGATTTTGCCACTAAGGACTGTGCTTAACTTGAATATCTGGAGCCAAGGGGGTCCTCCTTCAGCAATAATTAATGTCTCAGGGGGTGTAAAAAATTGGGAGGACAGACTTGGGGAAGATGATAACTCGACTGAGACAACTCCTAATGAAGTGAGCCTACTGGCGGGTGTAACTGATCCCTGTGTAGTGTTTGGTGACAACTGGTTACACCCACGCACTAAACCTAGCATTGATTTTTTTAATTTTGCTCTTGTCTCCTGGAACATTGCCGGGCTAAAGAACAAAGTGCTATCATCAGACTGGCTATCCTTTATCGAATACAATGAAATTCTGGTATTTCAAGAAACCTGGTCAGTGGATCCCGAGTTTAGACAAGGCTACCTACATTTTTTAAACCTGCTACTGCTGGCCAAAGGGGGAGACCAATGGGGGGACTAACTATCTGGGTGAGACAGAATGATAGGTATAAAGTCCGGCAGCTGGATGCCGATAGTAATAATATTCTATTAATTAAAATTCCTGATGCCGAGGACCTCTTAATCTTTAATGTTTATGCTAGAGGGATGCCTGGATGGAAAGCCTCTGGGACTGTTGCCCTTCTTGTTTCCTATCTCGATCAGTACAAAGGAGGGGGAAACATATTAGTTGCTGGTGAGTTTAACTGCTCCTTCGAACCATTAGACACCAACGATGTAGACCTTGGTCTTGAGAAGGACCTTCAATGGGATATTCCGCAACTAGCACTAACCCCCCTTAAAAAATGGGCGGAAGCTGCTTTACATCTAAAAGTGTTATGTCTGGAGCATGGGTTAAGGGCTGCAAACGGAAGGGCGAAATCTGATAAGCAGGGCTCTCCTACTTATAGCAACGGGTTGCGAAGTAGTGATATAGACTATATACTCCTCAACAAAAAGACATGGTTGTTGTGGAAAGGGTGGAAAGTGACCATAATCCCTTGGTCCTGTCATTTTACCTGGAAGAAAGTTACGTCGAAGAAGGCCATCCTGCGGGTATAGAAGTGCAGCTCAGTAATGATACCAGGAGAGTAAAATGTTCGAACTGTTTAAACAGAGAGGATCAATTAGAGGTTACGAGCCAGCCGGCTGCCAAGGCAACAACAGACCTCCAAAACTGTGTCAAACAGCAGGAAATTGAGTTTAAAGCTATTTCCATCCATACCAAACTTTTTAATAAGCTCAAGGGTTTTTTTATAACTAGTGTACAAAAACCTAAGAATTATGTTAAACCCACGGTCGATACATGGTATGGGAAATCATGTAGGGAAGCCTACAAAGCATTAGCAAGGGCGATAAGATCTAAGAACAGGGATAGAATTAAAAATGCGAGGGTGGAGTACAAGCTAGTGCAACCTAAGGCCAAAAGGGAATGGGAAGAGCAGTATTGGAATGAGCTGTACCACGCCAGTAAAGATAGAAACATGGTTGCATTCTAGCATTTGGTTAAATGGGGCAAGGGAAAGCCCAGTCAACCACCTACCAACCACGTAGCACCCGAACACTGGGTCTTACATTTTAAGACACAGTTTGCCACTTATGCTCAAGAACTCGAGCTATCCCATGGTCCTCCCCTCATCCCTGTAGGCTATCCCCCCTTGCATTTTACTAAGCAGGAGGTTGATACAGCACTTAACATGGTCCTGAGAGGTAGAGCACCCGGGCTAGACTGTGTATCTGCTGACCTGTTCTTGTATAATAAGGCTCTGTGGGTAACTTACATTCAGTCCCTAGTGAACGCCATTGCAAGCGGCTCTCCCATACCTGATTCATGGAGGGGCGCTGAGATCATCCCGATTTTTAAAAAGGGGGATCGTTCAGATTCTGGTAACTCCAGGCCCATAATTTTTATCGAATGTATTCAGAAGGGGACTGCTAGGCTTGTGTTGAGTAGAATCCAATGTTGGATTGTCGAGTTTGATATCCTTTCCCCTCTACAGGCCGGGTTCCGCTCACACACGAGCACTATCCACCAGGTTTTTAGATTTGTTTTAATTTATTGGTGTGTGGTGATCCTTAAAGGTGGTACAATATAATCTGCATTCGTAGATCTCAAGTCGGCATTCAACCTAGTTCTGCGTGCCAAGATGTGGAGTGGTTTTGTGGAACAGGGCATGCCCTTGGATCTGCTGGCCTTTCTAATTAAATTTCATGATGCGAATTTTGCACAAGTTCGATGGGGTCAGCAAGGGAGAGTGACAGATAGATTTCCGATTGCCAGAGGGGTTCGTCAGGGGTGTGTACTGGCACTAACGCTCTTTTTCTTGTATATCAACCGAGTGATCCAGTACTTTACAAACCACCCCACTGATGCCCCTACCCTTGATGGCAGGAAGATCCCTCTGCTAATGTTTTCGGATGATACCTTGTTAATCTCTAAAACGCAAAAAGATCTACAGACAGCGATTGCGAAATTTGAGGTGTTCTGTCGGGACCATGGTCTTATAATTAATGTGGATAAGACAAAGTTCATGGTGCTACATAAACAAAAGATTGTAAGAGGGACGGTAGCCATGAATGAAGTCACACTAGAGCAGGCCCAAGTTTTCACTTACTTGGGTATTACCCTAGGATGCAAACTAAATTGGAAACCGCATATAGACCAGTTGGTCCTTAAACATGCACAACTATCTGGTGCCTTAATAAAGGAACAGCGCCTTTCTCACACAAAGCCGATTGGCCCAGTGCTAAAAATCTATAACTCATAAATTACCGCCTCGGTCCTGTATGGGGCAGAACTATGGGGCTTTAGTAACTTGGCTGCATTGACGAACTCCCAAAACAAATTTATGAGGGGCATAACCGGTCTCCCACAATCCACCCCATTATTGCCCCTCTATTACGATTTGGGATTTCAGTTCCTAGAGGATGTGGCATGCTATAGACCTGTGGCCTACTGGAGGAGGCTCTGGGTTACCCCGAGCTCTCCCAGTACGCTCAGGCTCTACTTGTACTCAGGGATGCCGGTAGTTCATGTAAAATCTCATGGCTGAGGCAGGTAAAGGCCACCTACAACGACATTGGCCTTAACTCCTTGTGGCAAAATCCTGTAGATAATGTTTTTCCATCTAGAAAGGATTTTAAGGAGCTATATTGGAATATGGTCACCATGAAACGCTTTATGTCATTAACTAGGCCTTCTTCATCAAGAGACTTTTTGGAGATTAAACAGATCATCGTCTATGAAGGGTACTGGGATTTTATCACGGTTCCAAGTGACAAGAAACAGTATCACCAATATAGGGTGGGTACCCTCCCAGTTAACTCATTCACTGGTAAATGGCGCTCTAAAACTAGCATGAAATGCCCATTTTGCCTGACTCAGACTGAAACTATAGCTCATATTCCATTTATTTGTCCAGTGTACAAAATTCCGAGGTATACATGGTTGAAGCCCATTTGTCTGATGAAGGGCATCAATACTGACACAGAAGCACAAAGGATTCCGAAAACGGACAGTACTGAACCAATTGTAATTGCCGTTGATAAATGTTTACACTGGATGAGGGCAATTGGTGCTCACAAGTTGAGCCTGATTTAAACTGTTTTATACTGTCATACCTGGTCTCTTAAAAAATTCCTTTTAACTTAGTCACAACTATTCTGTGGTTTCTACTGTATTTTTGCTTGGGATTTTTTTGACAGTTTTTATCATGTTTTTAGATGAAGTAACTTGTGGATTCACTGTTCTATTATGTCATTTTCCTACTACTACGAGAATGGAATGTTTAATATTTTAAAAGTAAACGTCTTTTATGATTATGTGTATCGAAATAAAAACTTATCGAATTGAATCGAAAAATGATGTGAGATTAACAACAAAAGAAAACACACATCCCTATCTGAATGGACATTTCTGCAGTCATAATGACTATTAGGAGGAGAATGGTAATGAACAATATAAACAGAAAAGGAGAGTATTGACATTCTTAGATACATCTGATTCAGTTAATGAGGGGTTCTTACCTGTTTGATAATGTAGGCAGGAGAAAAACCTATGGAACAGATCAAACTACAGGTCAGTCTTTTTTATCCAGACGTGGGACCAGAAGGGGTACCTGGAGATCTAGATACCAAGCCAAATACAGGGGGTAATTCTATCAGAATGACAATCAATATCTCGTGACCAGGAATGGCCAATACTGGAGAACATAGCTGAAAGTCTCATATTTAATCCATCAGGTACCACATTAGATCCTGCTATAAATACTCTGTAATCTTAACAGTTGTCCCTAATGCTATGCCAGTCTTGTTTGAACTTTTTCAGGACATGTTTTCATTTTTTAGAAAAATCTGTCTTAAGAAGTTATTTTTGAACCATGAGACTTCAGATATTAGTAATACAACTGCAAACAGGTCTGGATTATACCCTCATTTGACACTTACTCCATCACTACAACAGATGGGCCCTGAGGTTGCAGTTTTTGAGAAGATATTCTACAGTAAACTAAACAAAGCTACATGCTATACATCTCACACCCCACATAATTTAGATAGTGGAGAGGGCAAAAGTTTTGAAAGAATTGAGTCACAATAAACAAGTCACAATTAAAAATTGCGAAAAAGGAGAAATAGTACTTCTTGACACTAGTCCAATAGAGAAATTAGACAGTAGCACTTGGACTCCTCCTGGTTTCCCTTGTTGAAGATAAGGGCAATAAGTGATAGTGAGCATGAATCAAGCTTCCCTGTCCTACATATGGCATACAGGACTTTTTTGTAAAGGGGTGCATATAGAACAACATTGTTTTTAAACAACAGCTACTGGGATCCCTTCAGGTAAACTTACTCAAGTAATGTGTAACCTACCTTTGTTAATCAGGTCCATTGTTGGGGACTTTTGTTCTCACAGCTGTTAACCAAGACTATGAACTGGAATGTAGATGAAATGAAAGGGAAACATGTTCTAAGGAAGGAGCAGTCAAATTCTCATATTACTTCCTTTTCATCTTCATTACTCCAAATCTGCTTCCCTGCCTCATTGCTCACACCTCCAACTGGGGACTTCCCAGACAGTAGGCATTGGGATGAAGAGCCTATTCTAGGGAGAATGGGAACAATGAAGGCAGACCTCCAGAATGCCTGCTCCAAAACATTAGCTGGGTGCTCTGACTCAAAGGCTAACAGGCATTTACATTTGTATAATGGTGAAATAGCTGCCTTGGAAAGGATCCACCTCTTCAGCCATGGCAATGGCTTAATAATAGATAACTCCAGGTGTTACAAGAACTGGTTTCACATTTTTATATAAGATGTGGAAGTTTCTACAGGTGTTTTCCTATCTATTTAAAATCCATAGCAAATTAATAACATAGTACAACAAGGAAACACACAGAAATATGTTCACATGTTACAATCCACTAGATAATTTTGTGACAATGAGTACAGAACCAACATTTTCAACAAGATTTGAAGCATTATTATGTAACTATTCACCTTAAATTGAGCACACAAATAAGATAACAATCCCTTAATATATATGGCCACATTACAGAAACTGTATTTTGTTCCAAAAACACGTGAGCCTTGAGGAAGTGTACATTTCTGCCAGATATTCATGTTTATAATTTTTTAAATAGAGATTTCTATTAAAAGCATGAGTGGTTGTATGGAAATGCCTATGCTTTACCATAGATAGGCCTCCTGGACGAAAAATAGCACAATATAGTACCTAGCACTAATTTGAGCTAGTTTATGCAACTTTACAAAACAAGCCATGGATTGAATTGGAAAGTAAATCAGCCATAAACCTAACTCTGGATTTGCTTCACCTTTGTGAATGAAACCCACTGCAATGTGCTAATAGGCCATTATTTACAAGCTCGTTTTTATGTTTAATGGAGTTTTTAAACGGAAATTCTAACCCATGAAAATAAATGTTCTATATAAATAGACCTTGATGGTGAATATTTTTTCTACCTATGAATTGAAAATGGAATAAGCTTATATTTGCCTTGAATGTAATTTTATCTAAAAAGCAAGGCAAAAGTGATGTGAGCTCAGTTTTTGTTATGTGTGAACAGGGACATGGCCACTTGCTCTCCTTGGAAACCTCATATTTTGAACATGGTTCTTAATTAGGCGGATGGAAAATGAGTTTTCCCCATCTGTTAACAACTTTTTTAAGCAGGTCAACAAGAATTTGGATAGGCAATAGCTCCAGCACCACTGTTTGCCCACCATGGCCTCATAGCTGCTTAATTCCTCTCCTGGCCCCCTGCTCCTCTCCTGCATTCTCTGAACTGTCTGTTAAGGACAGACAGTTCTGCCCAGGAGTACACATTTTGTAAGCGGATGGTCCACTGCAGCTTAATATGAACATTTGGCGCCACTAAACCTCACTTCAAATCTCCCAGATCTCCCCAGGGAATCTTTAGAGCACTTACTGCAAAATACGTTGTTTGATTTGATGCCGCTGACACTCCACCAATCACGATGTCTGCCCCCGTCATGCCCCCGCCAGGGCTCAGGCCGAATCCGATCCACCCAGTGGTCTCCACTTGAAGTTCAAAGGTGATCTCCTCGGTGGTCTTGTTGAAGTCCCACCGCAGGACAACTCTCCCCTCGGGGTCAAGGGTCAGAGAAAACCTCAGGTCAGGCAGCTGGCCCAGGACCAGGGGCACCAGGGAGAGGAGTAAAAGTGCTCGGGGGCTCATGGTCTCTGGTGGCCGCTCCAGTATCAACCAACAGGCACCAATCCTCACCGCTGCTCTGAGGAGCGTGACAGGTGCGCCTGGTATTTATCACCCACTCATGGATGACAAACAAGGTAAACAAAAAAAATCCCACAGTGATGCGTACTGGAAATGCTTTGACTAATATTCATCCTGGGAAGACACCTAAATGAAATTTAGGAGTTTCTTGGCTCTCCTGAATAAACATGCCTGTGGCGTTTGATGTTTCTCAATAATCGCCCTCCATATCCTGTCTGACAGGTTGTTTGGCACAGTAATGAAAGAGTGAATATGGGTCACAGCACTTTGTATCGTTTCTCAGCTGCATCAACTGTGTACATCTGTCAGCTGTAAATTGCCTAGTCCATGAAGGTGTGTGTGCACATGGATATTTATTTACGTCCATACAGCAAGATTCATCAAGCCGAAAATGGTTCGCAAAGGGCCAGATTCAGAGAATCTGGCCCTTGCGAGTTCAATTTTTGCATTTGGGATTCATCATCCCAAATGCAAAAATCGCTAATTGCGAAATCGCATATTTGCGAGGAATTGCATTTAAGGAATCTCTATTTGAAATTCCTTAAATGCAATTCATCAACCATTTTCAATTTGCGAATTCGCAATTTCTGGCCGCTATTTACCACGAAGTCAGACTTCGTGGTAAATAGCGAAAACTCAGAAAAATGCACTTTAGTGCATTTTTCTGAGTGGTATGTTACACACACACATGTCCTTTGGAAATGTGTGTGCGCAGCATCTGGCTACATTTGCTTTTCAGGGGTGCTACAGGGTGTCCTTTGGACACCCCTGGCACCCTTGAAATCGCATCCTTATTTGCGATTAGCAAATTGCTAATCGCAAATAAGGAATAACTCCCCATTCATTCCTATGGGCCTTTGGGCCAAATAAGGAAGATGTACGAATCGCAATATTTTTTGCAATTCCTACATGAATCCCGGATTGCAAGTCCTTAATAGCGATTCCTTATGAATCGCTATTAAGGACTCGCAAAACTGGATATTAATGAATCTAGCTGATAACTACTACTGCATCTAGATGTAACTCTACACTGTTTGCTGCTTACCATTTCTGAGTGGATTTACACCTCTGTATAAATGTATAAATGTCCACCCCTCCAATGAGGGCTGGACCCTTGTACTACAGAATCTCCTTGTAACTTTATCACTGTATTTCACATGCTGTCTTGTTGGAGGATATGGCCCTCCCTTGGGCTGGCAGAATCCCTTTCAGAGGGCGATGGGAAGTCACGTGTGACTGGGCTCAACTGTGGAGGTTGTGGCCCTTTACTCCTGCTGTTCCAGGGCCTGACCTACTATTGTTCCTGACTAGCTGTATTAGGTACTACCCCTTCAGTGCTTGACACTAATTAGTAGTGCAATTTGATCAGGCCAAGGTATCTCTGGAAGATGCAAAACATACGTAGGGTCAAGGCACAAAGTACTGACCGCCTCCCAGTAACTGATTTAAAATCAAATACTCACTTTCTGATAAAGTAGTATTTAATAGGATACAAAGTATGTACAGAGTACACTAAATATTATCCACATGTTCTTACGGTTGGCATGGAAGTGTCTTCCTGGATAGAGTCCCCGAGTTTCACCTTCTGTTCTAAATGAGTAATTGGGTTTGTTACTCCCCATTTGATAATGGAGGCAAGTTCATCAGTGGCCTGTACTAGTCAATATGCAACAAAGTCTAGTTCTAGAGTCAATAAAGCAGTGCTCAGGGTTAAAATCATGCAAGTCCCAGCCAGGAATAGTGACCTAGAAGGATTGTATCACCGAATACTAAGATCAACAATATGGAGATAGAAGAATATTATAGACAGAATTACGAGGATAAACAATTGACTGGTAATTGCATTACAAATATACATTTGCTATTCCTAACACCAGATCTAGGTACCCAGAACATATATCTACCACGAAGGTACATGTATACATAGTTAGGTATAGAAAATATTGACTTACTTTTTAATACTTTAATTTTTTATATTTTGTCCTTGACATTCTGCCCCAATTATATTTTGGGTTCGATATTCAGGATAAACACCCAACCAAGGGCACAATGAGTTCAATGAGGACTCGTACACGTCTTCTTGTACTCGGTCTTTGATGCAGGGGGAAGAAAGCATCTAGCAGACTCTCCCATATGATGTTTTGCGGTGTCCAAATGACCCCAGTGGTGTCAGCTATTTCCTCTGCTGTTGTGTAGTTCCTAGGAATCCCCAGGACCTGTGGGTTTTGGATGACCTAAACTGAGGGCTTGAAGACACAACCGCTTCCAGACAAGCCCACGGGATATGTCAGCTGTTAGGCCTGCTAGCTCTACAGTGTTACTACCACAGCCGTGGATCTTCTAAGGGGGTAGGTAGTCTCTGGCAACCACTAAACATGACAACCCTGATTCCTTAGGGATCGTGGAAAACAGTACAGGACTTTTCGCTCAGTCTCTCAGGAAATAAACAGGATGGCGATTGGGACATTTCAATAAGCATTTATTGGTCCAGCGACAGCCTTGAGTAAAACACATGTGTTGCGACAATAAGGAGACAGAAGCATAGGAAAGAGATTGTTAGTACCAATATAGTAAGAAGTAGATACATTTCTACCACACTGCTAATAAGATGAACATAAGCAATTCAGATAAAAACAGTAGCACTTGCATATTCCTAAAATGCGTGTCCTAAGTAATTTGCCTAAATGTACCTAGCCTAACCTGGATGAGTAGGTGCATACGTGTATGTATATGGGTATAGCCAAGAAGCCCCTAGAGAAGCACCAACCCCCTTACCTGATGGTTGAGAATAAAGGACCCCATCTCTGCGTCGAACCCGCAAGGGATGTCAGACTGCTGCATGTCGAAGATTTAGCAAGCAGGACCCCGTGTCAGCTTGAAAGAAATCCTCTAATTTGTAGGGGGGAGCGAGGGTCTTTTATACTAAAGTGGTCACTTCAGGGTCTTTTCTAGAATCGTAAAGTTTTTGAAATGATCATGGATTTTGTTTAAAACAATCATAAATGTTATGAAAACAATCACTAATGCTTTTTCTAAACAAGTGTGATCATGCAAAGCTGGCTGCTGGCCAAGGATGAAAACAGTGGTGCGCTTATACAGAATAATTCTGTCATGCCTGGGGACATGTTTGTGTAGGTCAGGTACAGGGATTATGATAGAATAACTAGAGCCTGGTGTTAAAGAGACCTGAGCAAGCTACAAGGTAAAAGGTCACCTGTTTAGAATCGTTATTGTCGTGTGGATGGAACAAATGTAAGTAAAATGGGGTATACATATAGAGTATCCTAAAGGACATGGCACTGGGACTTCCTTGTCTTTTGGTAAGTGTTACCTCAAGCAGTTCTCTCTAGGGCACTACCTTTATTGTAGATCTTTTCCATGAAGATCTTCTTGGCATTATGTTCTAGGACAATGGCCCTATTCTCCAGGGTATAAGGGGGTCTTCAACTTTACGACGAGAGGGGCACACAGACTGCGACCTCACAACGTTCTCAACTAGACCAGGCATCTCACACTTTGCTTACCAGGATCCACACAGCCAAATCCAAGCTGGGATTCTCTCCCACCAAGTGCCCTTCTGCTCCTCAGAGGGTACGCTGATTTTGGCAGGCAGGCAGGCCTAAGGCTAGCTCTCCAGGCTCAGGGCACATTTCTTGACTTCCATTTGTGATAGCCACAGCAGGATCTTCTTTATAGGCCAAGGGAGTACCTAGGGATCACACATCGCGGTCAGACTCCCTTGAAATATGGCTCACAAAGGTCTAAATCATTCCTTATAATATGAACCCCTATTCCTGCATGGCTAAACATTCTCAGACCGATCACCTCTCCTAACAATGAGCCCAGGCACCACTGACCAGGAATATATTCCTGAATGAAAGAGACATTTGATATGGACATAGGATGCTCTACTCCCTGTGTGTGCCTCTCGATTCCAGTCCTCAGGAAAGTCAGTAATCTACATGTCTTGTATGGGGTTGTACTCCTCACATCCAACGAGCCTTTCTATGCTCAGGGCTTCCTAAATGGAATCCCAATACTCCATTTACCAAGCACCGGCACACATATAACACAACACATATACACACGCATCACCAGCTGCATGGCACTAGACACAGTTATCATATAGGCTGAGGGTGAGATAAGTAAAAAGCAACAGAACTCTACATGGGTGGGCCAGCAGGCATCACTCCAGTAACACAGGTTTAAAGACCTTTTCACACAACTGATTACTCCACACCAAAAGGGGTATGTTGCCACCATCATATTGTCTGTCACTTAACTCCCGCCTGGGGATGTAGCCTTCTATCACTATGAGGGTAACACATAGTGCGCCTTTCCCAGTCTATCAAGGCACAATTACCATTTTACAGGCCTAGGTCATGCCACACATGTATGATCCGTTTTCACTCATTAACAAAAATCTGTACCAGAGTTACAGATATCCCTGTGGTGAACGTGCTCAGGGTAGGGGTGGATGTGTGTCGAGAGTTTGAGGTCTGCTTTTAGCTGTGATGGGAATTTTGTCCTGGGCAATGCATTGCTGGACAACAAGTAGCCCGCTTCAGTTTTAAGGACAATAGCAGCAATATGTCTTTTTATGTGTTGCTAAAGTTGCCACGATGATGTATTCATGTACTTTTTTCAAAGAGCAGTTGTTTTTAAACTCTCAGTGCCAGTGCAGGCAGACTGCCAAAGCTCACACAGCTCCCGCCTGATTGCATGGTCGCCTTGGAGCTCCAGTTGTGCACTCTTCAAAGAGGGGCATCTCCCTTGCCACCATCCCATGTAGCTGTCCTGTAATTGTGAATTAAAAAAAAATTAAAAAAAAAAAAAAAAAAAAAGTCTCATACCAGAGCAGAAGGTTGATATATTGGCACCCACTGCAGGATGCCTCAGAGCCCTGCTTTCTTCACAGTGGCGGGGATTTCAAATATATTCTTGTTTACGCTGCATTTGTTGTACAGTGATGTAAGGAGCCATCGGCCAGATTCATCAATGTCCCGTTTTGCGAGTCCTTATTAGCGATTATTAAGGAATCGCTATTAAAGACTCGCAAAACGGGATTCATGTAGAAATCGCAAAAAAAATTGCGATTTCTACAGCTTCCTTATTTGCGATTAGCAAATTGCTAATCGCCTTTAGGCCCATAGGAATGAATGGGGAGTTATTCCTTATTTGCGATTAGCAATTTGCTAATCGCAAATAAGGAAGCGATTTCAAGGGTGCCAGGGGTGTCCAAAGGACACCCTGTAGCACCCCTGAAATGAAAATGTAGACTGAAGTTGCGCACACACATGTCCAAAGGACATGTGTGTGTGTAACATACAACTTAGACGTTTTCGCTCTTCACCACGAAGTCAGACTTCGCGGTAAATAGCGGCCAAAAATAGAGAATTCGCAATTCTGAAATGGTTTATGAATTGCATTTAAGGAATCCCAAATAGAGATTCCTTAAATGCAATTCCTCGCAATATAGCGATTTCGCATTTAGCGATTTTTGCATTTGGGTTGATGAATCCCAAATGCAAAAATTGCGCTAGCAAAGGGCCAGATTCTCAGAATCTGGCCCTTTGCGAGCCGATTTTCCCTTGATGAATCTGGCTGTATGCCTTGACTATCTATTTGCCTTTACTTATTTATTACTGCCTTTTCAATATGGCTGTTGCATTTACTGCTGTTTTTGTTGTGCTTTGTTGGTGTTGATGTGAGACTGGCTTTTTTGAAACACATTGCTCCTGCTTCCATCTGTTTAATCTATCTATAACAAAACATGGTTCCTTTGTTATTGGTTTTATGTCGGTGAGACCGAGGGCAGCAGTTTAGGAGGTTATCCTATACTTTGAAAATGGAAAAGGGTGGGGAACATCCTTTACAACGCAAACTATTACAACGCATAGCGTTTGGGGGCGCTCTAGGATCGGGAATAGGTTTAATGTACTATCCAACACCTTCCCTACTATCCACGGGGACTGGAGTTGGAATAGTAAATTAAACTATTCACTATCCAGCGCCTAAAAACACTATGCGTTGTAAAGGTATGCGTTGTAAAACTTGTGATGTAAAGGTAGGCGTTGTAAAAGTATGCAATGTAACGTCATACATCCAAAAGGGTTGCTTAATGCCAATCTGTAAAAATGCCACGTTGAATATCAATGTACCTTAATACTTAGTTGCAAAAGCGGCACCTGCCATTCACTGACAGCAAAAGCTGTTCACTCATTTAGCCAGCAACACCCTCCTCGCGCCCAGCCTGAACCCTGCTAATCTTGGCAAGCTTCACAACATTGCAACCTTCAGCAGCTTCTCTTACCGTGTTGCTGATGCCAAGCATTTTTTTTTCTTTCGTTAGCTCCTGCTGTGTCATCCATTATCACAAAAGGGCTATTTACAAGCCCCTACTGCCGCCAATTTGTCACTTTTTGTGACACACCTGCAACGCAGTGTGCTGCCCCATATTTACAACGGCGCGTAAAGCCACCCTGCGTGGCTTATCGTGTCCTTGTAAATACGGCCCCTTTTCATGCAGCACATTACGTGAAAGGGGCATTCCATTGGTGTTGCTGTGGGTCTGCCCATGGAACCTGTAACATTCCCAGATTTATGATAAATCCTAAACCTGGGAATGCATCAGAATGCTCGCCTTCCAAGGGGAGGCAACGGGAGGCACCAAGAGGAGACGTGTTTTCATTGCTCCTCGTTTTTTCTTCTTTCTATACGTGCTGCATTCTGCAGCACAAATAGAAAGGTGCAGAAAGGTGTCCCTTCTGGCACAAAAACAATATCCCTGCAAGGGTGCCTGTGTTGGAGCATGGCAGCCAATTGTGCGCCAGCGAAGGGGGAGCACAGGTATCCGCATCAAAGTGTTGTAAATCTGAGCGCATCAATGTGTTTTGAAAGTGACTCAGGGTGGTGCAGCAAAATGGCTTGCTGTGCTGCACCACGCTGAGTCACTTTCTCCTAAATAATGCCCAAAATTGTGATCTGCTCTTGCGATTATGGCATACGGGTCCAAGATACTAGCTCAAAACTCACTGAAGAATCTATGTTGAACATAACCCTTTTTGCAGTGTCCGACCCAGAAGTTGGTTGTCTTCTGTTGCTGAACACTTGTGTTAACATTCATGCTCTGCACACCACCCTACTGCTAACCAGTGCCTAGGTGTGTGCTCTCTCTCTATAAAATATGTTTAAATTGTCTCACATCTAAATAGAACATTTAAATCACTAGTAATTGGTACAATAGGCACCCAAGGCCTGTAATGCTACCAGTTGGTCTTCAGCACTTATTGTACCACCAACTTAAGTCTCACTTTGAAACATGTCTCAGGCCATTGCAGCCCGTAGTGCAATTTTAAAACTGCCAATTGGACCTGGCTAAACCTTAATAAATATGTCACACCTTACGAAACATTAACCATTAAAAGCTCATAGAGCAGAGCATCATATTGTATTGTTGTTCCATATATATATAATGCTTACTAACCCTAATGAGGCATCGAAGGGCTTTTTCGGCGAATAGCACACTACTCAGGAACCCAAAAGTATTAGTGGTAAATTAGGGCAGTGAAAAATGAAATTAATTTGACCTGTGGATATGGTAGATTGTTATTTGGATTGAGAAGGACAGTGGAGAGATAAAAGAGGGAAAGGTTTGCATTTATATAGCACTTTCTACACAGCTGATGAGGTGTTAAAGCACTTTTTGGCAAGGAGCATGCTACTCCGGAATCAAAAGGATTAAGTAGTGAATTAGTTTAGGGAAATATGAAATTAATTTGAGTTCTCAACATGTCAGTCTGTTATTTGGATTGAAAATGATAGTGCAGGAATGGAAGAGGGAAGGGTTTGCAATCATATAGAGTTTTCTACTCCTAATAATTTTGTTAATGCACTTTTTCTTGAGTAGCACACTACTCTGGAACCCAAGAAGGATTAGTGGTGAATTAGTGCAGGGAAATATGAAAATTAATTTGATTTGAGCGGTGGACATGTTAGTCTGTTATTTGTGTTGGAGAAAAGATAGAGTAGGGATTGAAGAGGGAGAGGTTTACATTTTTGGGGGGCTTGCACGCTACTCCAGAACCCAAATTGGTTAATTGGGAAATTAGTATAGGAAAATATGAAATTAGTTTGAGCGGTGGACATGTTAGTCTGTTATTTGGAATGAAAAGGAATAGTGGAGGGATAGAAAAAGGAAGGGTCTAGAATGTTTTTATATTTTGGAGTTCATAGCAGTATGAGGGGTTTGGGATGAGTGGAGGGGAGATTGAGGGGGAAGAGTTTGAGGGAAGTGTTTCGAAAGGCTTGTTTGAGAGATCTGAATAGCAAAAGGAGTATGAGATGATGTAAGGGGGGATGGAGGAGGGAAGAGTCTAGAAAGGGTTATTTTGGGGATCATAGTAGTGGTTTGGGATGAATGGGAGATTGGAGGTGGAGAATTTAATGAGAGGTATAGGCTGAGAAATAGGGTAGTGTCTTGCAAATAGGTGGCTCGAGGGGTTAAACGTAGAGCGGGGCTTCTGCCACCATCCAGGAGGAGGACTGGCATTGTTCAGGTGACACTGCAGGCGGTCTGAAATATGCACAAACACATAGTCAAACATGAGAACATTGCATGTGTTCCTCAAATCAAGCATCTTGTCACCTCAACCATAAAAGAGGGAACATGAAGACGGAATAAAACAAACAGTTGTGAAACGGGAAAACATCTACAGTAGAGATAGGTCCAGCTGCACAGTCCAGTGCAACATGAAAAAGCTTCCAAATGACACCAACTGTCACATTCCACCAGAACCAAAGGAAAATTCAAAAAGTACTTTAAATCACAAATAACAGAAAATAAGTTGTGGAAATGTTCAAATACCTTCAATTTCCATAGGCCCTGCTCCACAGCTAATGAAATATGTAACTGTTTTCATTGCATGTCTCCAATTGGGTTCTTGTGCCAACGTCCACCAAGAAGGAAAGAGAATAGGGACTCAGATAAATTACAGCAGTAGATCACCTGAAACGCGCAAACAACTGAAATGATCCCAGCTTCACAATATGGGGAAATAGGCAAATACATCCCAATAAGAGCTATTTGTGAGGTTAACTGTATCTGAGATGTTTTCAAATGCCGCAGAGTATTATTTAAATTAAAACCTTGATGCTGGCTTTTTTCCTCTCCGAGATGAGTGTGGTAATGTGCGGGCGCAAGTTGCGCAGATCTGCCGGCGCATGGGACTTTGGTCCAAGATCAGCAGTGTCCCTCTTCTCGACCCGTCTGCCCCTTCCACCCAGTCACGCGGCCAGACAGCAGCCCCTACCTGGCTTCTTGCATGGGGTCTTCACCAGAGGCGTCGGCTGACAGAGGTGACGGACCCCCTGCACTGCCCTGGAGCCTTCGCGCAGACAGCCCATCTCTGGGCAGAAGTGAAGTAGTTGTAGGATCCGCACAAATAAATCCGCTCGCAATTAACATAGATTAATAATAGCACTGGTTTGAAGTTTTTTTATATAATGGAGAAGCGAAAAAAGAAAGAGAAGTGAAACTAAACGCGGCAGTTAGATAACCGTTTTGATAAGAGGATAATTGAGGCGACACTGGTGTATAATTAATGGATCATTTATGCTACACAAATTCAAACTTTTGTAGGCTGAGCACGCCCAGTTGATTTTTTTTAAATGTCGCGCCCCCACCACCTGACAGAAATTTCTGGAATCTCGCACACCACATAATCGACTGCCATCCTCCTATCCCGGGCCGTATCCGGCAAATAATGTCCAACACAATAAGTGTGTTTAGTTAACTGCAGGTTTGTGGGTGGGTGTGGTTAAATGACAGAGGCTTATTCTAAAGCTCAAAACTCAATCTTCCAGCAGGTACTATTAGTCATCAAACACTGGTGAACCACACCTGAATATAAGTGATGGCGCTTTTATTTTTGCTAAAAAACTGCTGTATATACAAGGACATTTGCATTGTCATCCCCCAGTAACAAAAACGACCCAACCTTTCCAGCCTCCCAGGGAAACGCCTGATACCCGGTGTGGCCAGTCCAGCCTTGCTACCACCCTCCAAGGGTGCCCCTCATCTTCGCATAGACTGTCCCACATGTGTATTTGATTTCTTTTATAGTGCTACTCATCCCAAGTATGTACGGCAGGGTGTCAGAGTGCATTACATCACACACATATTATATAAAGACAATGATTCAACCATTTGCAAACCTATCCATCATATATTCTTCAATCCATCATTTCTCTCATCCATCCATCCATCCATCCCCCATTTCACCCTATCCATCCGTATCCTCGTCCATTTACTCTTTCACCCATCCAGCCATTCTTTCACTTACTCATCCATCCACCCAGCCACTCACCCTTCCACCCATTAACGCTTTTATTCATCCATCCAGCCATCCATCCATCCTTCCTTTCTCTCTCCATCCCCCTTTCTCTTAGTCATTCATTCATCCTTCCATCCACCCACCCATCTACTCATCCACACATGAATCCATCCATTGACCCTATCACTCATCCATCCTTTCTCTCATCCATCCACCCTTTCACTCCTTCACTCATCTACCCATCCTTTTGTCTATGTACCCTCCCTTTCACTCACTCATCCGTCCTTACATCCACCCTTTCATTCATCTGTCCATCTACCCTTTCACTTATCAATCCATCCATATATCATATTACTCATCCATCCACCCATTCACTCACTCATCATCCACTCTTTCACTCATCCAACATCCACCCTTTCACTCATCCATCCACCCTTTTACCCATCCATCCACCCTTCAGCCCATACATCCATCTATTTACCTTTTCTCTCATCCATCCTCCCACTCACCCATCCATCCTTTCTCTCATTATCCATCCATTCACCCATTCACTAATCCACTCAGCCATCCACCGAACCCTTTCACTTACTCACTCACCCACCATTTCACAATAATTATGAGCTGAGCTTTCGTCTGCTGGTCTGAGGGCTTAGTTTTCCCTGGGACTAAAAACGTTTGGGTGTTTTTTCAAACACCTGCAGCATACTTGCACCAGCCTTTACCTCATGTTCCTCCCAAGAGCACTTGTCGAAGTAGTGCATCGACTGTCCTGCTCCTGAGGTCACTTTAAACAATTCCCTCAAAGAACTAAACTGCCACAAAAGTAGTCATGACACAAAACATCCCTTTTGAAACACCTTGTCCCCATGTTCTAGAACTTCAACTACACCAGCTCAGTGAACCAGAAGAAGGTAAAGTTGGAATGTATGCTGCACTTAATTGTTTCAGCAGCTTCAGCAGCAGCTTCTCTGCAGCCCCACTACCCGATGCAGGTTTATGTATTTCACTTGATGGGAGATGAGGCCATGATAGGTTGTCAGTCAGCCTGGATGGGCACTTTTTTCTTTTGACTACCATCTTAAGGGGTGAAATGATTAACTCACTCAACAAGCAGACATTAAAATGTCCTTCAGCAAACCTTTGGCCATTTCATTCCCCATTTTCATTCTAACTATATCTTGCTCATCCTTTGCCCATCTCAGTTTCTCGCCCAAAATGCTTTCATGAACACACTTTGGAAGTTAGGTAAATTCCAATGCTCTGAATACAAAGGGGAGGCTGGGGGGGTTTTCCTCTCATATAAGATTGGAAGGTACAGCATGAATGCCCCAAACTCAAAGTTAGAAATATGCATCATGCTGTTCCTAAGTGGTTAGATATCAGAGTTGGGGAAACACTACCAACTTGACCTTGAGGGTTCAACGTTGAGACTCCATATATTGGGTTTTGATGCCCTCACACACCCTGTCATATGTCATGCTTCATCATCTGGGCTACACCTCATTGGGTTGGTGGTGCAATACCCCCGGGCTCCCTATAATATGGGCCCCATTCTCTGAGATCTTTGTCCAATTGCCGTTTGGTGAAGTGGGGGTGAGGGGCCAGAAATGTGTAGGTGTATATGATGTTTAAGTGATTTAAAATCGGACTGGGAGTACCTATGAGATCAAACTTTATTCTTGAGGTCTCCTGCCCTAAGTAAGAACAAATAATAGGGCGCTCCCCTAAGCTTAATTTCTTGGCTTCAGTGTCCCTATTGCTGAATAAAGGTCAACATTTTTCTCGCTCAATGTCTATTCTACGTGCATTTCTTCAGGACCAAAATAGTGAAAACTATCTACACTTAATAGTTGGTAACATGGATTCGTACTCGCATCACCCGTGTATCCACCTATTATGGTTTACCTGTCAAGTCTGGAACTACCTGTTAAGGAAGACAAAGCGTGACATAGTTCAGCTCGGTATGATACACATATGCATGTTTAATAATGATTAACTTGTGACTCTGATTTCTTATTTTATCTTTATCAGTGAATGGTGTGAGAAGTTGGCCTGACATATGCTGTCCACTATTCTAATGGACACTTTGCACGAGTCCAAACGAGCCCTTATTGATGGTAGGTTAAAGACAACCTTTATAGAAGACTATCCTAGGCTAAGTCTTGAAGGAATGTAAAGCATCTTGTTTTATCAGTCTATAATATCAGGATTGAGCAAATGAAAGGAGAACTACACCAGCTATATATATAAAATATATGTATTTATTCTAAACACATCCCTCTAGTCTCTCTATCAAGGTAGAGGCAAAAGTACATTCAGTAAACTTAATAGCACACAGTAAATTAGCACAATATACATTGAGCGCTAGGGGCGTACTAAACCATATATTAAGAAAGTGGTATAAGTACCACGACTTACATAGAAACAAGGCCTAGAGCTTTCAGAACCGCTGGGGCCACCGGGGAAAGTCACATTTGGAATTTTAAAGATAAAGGACACTTAGAAGAAGACTTGGAGCAAACCCCTTTAGAACTAGGAGGTTCTAGAGTCAACACTCATGGGGGCACCGGAGTACTCGAGTTACCTCACCCAGGGAAGCCGGGTGCATAGGTGTCTTTTTGTGTCGGGTTTCGCCATCGATGTTAATGGAGAGCTGCTCCAAAGTGCTACTGGCGTCCAAGTGGAAAGTGTTCTGAGGGATCCAAGCCTGGATTGGAAATGTGAAGAGCCTGAAAGCAGAGGGTACAGAGTCTGGGTCACTAGCCAGTGACCAGGAAGGCGATGAGCGGATGCCCACCGATGTCGGGTTGTTTCAGGTGAAGAAGGTGAAGCTTGACTCTTCAGCCATGAGGTCCTGGTGACGTTGACAGTGACCAGGAGCTGGATTTGAGCTGTCCCACAAAGGATGTCAGGTGCTGCTGTCTCGGTGCCTGGATTGGACCCAACAAGCCTTGGCAACAGCAACCCCTGCAGAAAGCAGAGATAGGCTTTGGTGCAGACCAGCAGGGGCTGGGAGACTCACCACTTGGTAGGGAGTCACGGCACATCTGGAGAAACCAGGGAAGCCCAAGGAAACATAGGTACCTTTGAGGGGACCCACCAGTCAATAAACTAGTGATCGCAAAGGGGCCTTGAGCGGAAATGCCAGAAGCAGACCCACGGAAACCTCGAGGAGTGTAGGTCCACAATCTTCGGTGCAAATGATTCTTGGGGCTTGGTCTACAAATAACCCAAAGCGCAACTTCAGAAAACCTCGGGAAGTCACTTAGCAAATGTGCACAGTGTCCAGGGTTCCAGTTCCACGTCACTCGAGAGGGCTGCGGGTCACAGCTTTGCTGGGGACTCGTGTCGGTCTTAGAGAAGTCTGGAAGTCTGTTGTCCTGAGCTGCAGGTACTTTGGAGTCCAGCGGGAGCTTCGAGGATGTAGACCGGCAAATGCTTTGTTGGTGCCTGTTTGAACAGGTGAGTCACTCCTTGACCCCAAGGGAGATTCTTCCATCTTCTAGTCATGTAGAATGGTGAAGTTCCAGGATATATGCTGCAGAGTTTTGTCCAGGTGTAATCTGAAGTCCTAAGGACTGGGGTCCTATACTTATACTAAGATAGGGGGTTGGACATGCTCTGGGGACCCACCTATGGAAGGGTCTTGGAAGTGGGGTGGTTACACCAATTCCCTTTGTGCAGTTTTGCGCCAGACCAGGGGCTGTGTGCCCCTGCAACCGGTTTGAACTGGGATATGCACAGGGACACCAAGTGTACCCCCAGCACTGTCTGAAAAGCATTCGCTGAATGCTACCACCCAGCCCCAATACAATAAAGCCTGTTTGGGAGGTGGTTACACCTCCCTTTGACAGGAAATCTATTGTCCAGGCCTCCCCTGCCGGAGTTTCGTCGAGCAGCAGGAAGTCAGACCCGTGCCTGTGGCTGCGGCATCCATTTTGTGATGCTAGGATTCGTTTAAACTATTACCGGTCTGATCATTGTGTACATGTCTCTCCCTCTAGAAGGGGGGAATTCTACCCCCGCTGCCAGGAGTACAGGCAATGAATGAATGAATGAATGAATAAATGAAATTCCACTTATATAGCGCATATCTACCCTGAGGCCTCCCAGCGCTGAGTAAAAGAAGAACAGAGAGGTACAGCCACAGTACCATAGGTGCGTCCTCAACAGATGGGTTTTAAAGAGCTTCCGGAAGGCCAGAAGATTGTTGTTTCCTCGAAGGGCAAGGAGGAGGGAATTCCAGATTTTAGCAGCATTAAACGAGAAGGATCGTCGCCCCATCTCACTTTCCGTATCTTCTTGGTGGTGGCTAGGTGTAGGGAACTGGAGCGCAGGATTCTGTGAGGAAGATAGGAGGTGACCAGAGAGTGTATGATCGCCGGACCAGTCTTCCAGATGGCTTTATGAGCCAGGCACAGCCTTAAACTGCATCCTGGCTAAAATGGGGAGCCAATGGAGTTTACTCAACGCTGGTCTTGCAGACTGCCAACGCGGAGTCTAGAAAAGCAGTCGAGCTGCACAATTCTGTATTATTTACAGTTTATTGAACGTCGATTATGGGGCTCCGAGATACAAAGTAAAGTAAAGTCCACATTTGTAAAGCGCACAATCACCCGTAAGGGTCTCTAGGCGCTGGGGGGCCGTCGGGAAGATTAAGCGAGCTATTGCCCAGAGTCACATGGTGCTGGGCTGACCTGCCGCCGGAGCCGGGGATCGAACCGTGGTCCACAGATTCCAGCGTCAGTCGCCCTGGCCGCGGCGCCACACCTCTTCCACAAAGCATTCCCATGGTCCAGGCGAGAGAGTATAAGGGCCTGAACTATAATTCTTCTTGCCTGGAACGGGAGAAGGGGAATGATTTTGTGGAGCATTCTCATCAGTCCATAGCAGGTGGTTGAGAGTTTGGTGGCCTGATGGGTGAAATCAAGAGAGCTGTCAAGCCACATGCCAAGGCTCTTTATCTGTGTCTTTGTCCAGGCAAGCCGGCCACAAGGAGACAGAGACAGAGGACGATGGATTGCCTAAAAGCATGATTTCTGTTTTGTCCCAGTTGAGCCTAAGATATGAGAGTTCCATCCAGTCGGCCACCGCCTCTAGGCAAAGGCCTAGGGTGCTAGATGACCCCTGAGCGTGATTTAAATAGACCACTAGCTGAGTGTCATCTGCGTAGGTGATGATCATAATGCCATATGGATGGACAATCCCTTCCTGAGGACTCATATAGATATTAAAAAGCATGGGGCTCAGGGGCGAGCCCTGTGGGACCCCACAGATGGGAGGTAGCCTGGAGGACACCACATCACCCTCAAAGACCTGGAAGAAGCGGTCGCTGCAAAAGGATTGGAACCAGGTCAGTGCTGCTCCCGATACTCCCATTCTTTTAAGTCGGTGGGCCAAGATTTAATGGTTGAGCGTGTTGAACGCGGCACTGAGGTCCAGGAGGATGATGGCAGATGTACCTCCTTGGTCCAGCAACCTCCTTATCTCCTCCATCACCACCAACAGTGCTGTTTCTGTCCTGTGCTGAGGACGGAACTCATTCTGAGAAACATCTAACAGGTCTTTAGATTCCGGATACTCCATCAGCTTGCTCAGCCATGGGAGGAGGGAGATTGGGCAATAGTTGGACAGATTAGACTGGTCCAAGCTGGGTTTCTTCAAGAGAGCCCTGACCATCGCACACTTCCATGATGTGGGAACCCTGCCAGAAGTGATCGAGGTGTTCAAGACATCAAGGACAACTGGGCGGATGGAATCAATAACTGAGATAAGGTGATGCGGGGGAATAGGATCCAATGGGGAGCCTGAGGTCCCCATTGGATCCTAGTGTGTCTAGTGTGTCTGCGTCTAAGAGGCAAAACTGCTCCAATGCGCAATTGGGCAGAGGAGAGGAACTGCCAGTTTTGTCTCCCTCGGTCTTAGGCATTGTAGTGGGAAAAGATAAATATATTTTTACATTTTTTGATGAAAAAAGATAGCTAGGCTATTGCAACGTGTAAGTGCTTCTTCTGGTGATTGGGATTTTTGAGGAGGGGTGATGAGTGATTTCGCTATGCGGAAGATTTCTTGGGCGAGTTAGCGGCTGTATCAATTTTCTCCTCATAGAAAAGTGCTTGGGCAGTTTTAATCTCAGCTTTATACAGCCTAATTGCTTTCCTGTATTCATCTTTCCTACTCTGTGAACATTTTTGTCTCCAACTCCTCTCTAATCTTCGACAGCATTGCTTGAAGTCCCTCAATTTGGAGAACCATGGGGCTGTTTTCTGACTATGTTTGTTTTGGATGGGTTCTTTGGGAAGAACTACATCTAGGGAGTCTTGAATCCAGCTGTTAAAGTTGCTGCTGGCTAAGTTAGGATTGGGAACCATCGAGGGTTTTGTGTTTTCAAGGACTATCTTCCATCCATTGGAAGGAAGTCTAGACCATTTCCTTCCCCAAGACGTTGTTAGTTCCTGAGCGGGTGGGGACGAGGTGGTATCCCAGATTAAAGAGATTAAAAAGTGATCTGTCCACGGAAGTGGAGTAGGGATCCCTGCACTCAGGTTGTCCAGGTTGCTGAAAACATGATCAAGGAGATGGCCCTTATTAGGCATAGGGAGAAAGCCTTTTTGTTTAAATTGGATCACCTAAAACTAGATAGTAGTCCACTAGCTACGTGATTGAAGGTGTCGTCCAAGTATATGTTAAAGTCACCCAACACCGTAAAGTTGGCAGAGACAAGTGCTGTATTGGCGACTAAATCAGAGAGATTAGGGAGAAACTGTCCTAAGACTCCTGGGGGACGGTAGATCAACAGACCAGAGAAAGTGTTTATGGGTGAGAACTCTACCGAGAAGGCCTGCTTTTGCAGTCTGAGAGTTCAGAGGAAAACCATTGTAGAGGAGAAGCAGTTAGGCTGGGGTCCTGGATAGCAGGGCCCCAGCCAGACTAAAGTTGAGTAACAGTGAAACACCAGCAAAAAGTGGGGATAACCATAGTAAGCAGATCCTACTCTCCTACTCTCCAACAAATGGTAACTGCAATTGCAATGAAGACTTTAAAAACAGTTAAAACAGGTTAAAACATTTTCAAATGATGAGTGCCTACAGTGAACTGGTGTGAACTACAGCCATAGTGGCAACTGTAACAAGCAGGGTAGGTACATCCATTTGGACCCACCCAAATCTGTAGACTAACCAAGCTTCAACAGTACCCAGTAGGTCAGACATGAGACTTTCAAACATACTCAAAACCATTAGTAGCTTTCTATTTACTTGTTCAAGTTTGAGTGGTGTTCGTTGATGCAGTGGAATGCCTCTCAATTTACTCAAGCACCGTGTCCGGCCTTGTGTATTCTTCAATAATTTTACAAAATGTTACCCAACCCCCACTGGCATATTGTGGGTGAGTCAGGTCCTCACTTGATAATGTGCCTTGTGCCCTGTCCCTCTGTTTAAAAGAAGCACACGGGTGGAACAGGCTGTTGTCTAGTTTACCCTGCTTTATGCAAATATCACTGCTATTTCTGCCGCTCAGTGTTTTAATGTGGCAGCTATAGCTAGAAACTGATTTCGTCAGAGCTGGTGACAAACTCCCATCCAGAGTGGTTACGCTCTGGCCAAATATCGTGAAATCAATACAGACATGAACCGGGACTGTTCTATGTTCGCCCACTCTATCTTTAGTGTAACAAATGACCTTTTGGTCTTGGGTTAAGCTGGTTATATGGAAATGAGAGTTGGTATGGACATGGTACTTAAAGCTGTCATGATCATTGTGGGGGAAACATTCCTTAGCTGCATCTAAACGCTTACTCGCAGTCTGTAGCCTCAGTATAGGAGCTCGCAGTTAGTACTTACAGTTGTGCGAATTCCGCGGGGACTCTTGACCTACCCACTCCTACCGGGTCCGGGGGGAGCGGTCATCAGAGACTTTCCTGTTATTAAGGCGGACTTCCCCTCATTTCATTGGCTGATCCCTAATTGCTTAGTATGCCCATTTACCAGTGGCTCCAGAGCGTCGCAATTTGTGGCCATTTTGAAGTGGTGCGTGGAGCCTATCTGAATGTATTCGAGGTGTTCTATGTACTGTGTAAAAAGGGACACATAGGACATCATTCATAACTTATCCTTGTGCATCCAGTAACAGTCTCCACCTATGCTGTCTATGATGAATACATTCAGGCATCCATCCATTAAAAGTAAATGTATATCATTCTTTTGTTATTTATCGCGTAACAAACCTTCGCTGCTTTCACCAACAACCACCCATGCGTCCACTCCTTCTTTCCTTGCCTTGGCTTTGAGTTTGAGATTGACACAAACGCCGCTGATGATTCTTGCTATCCACTATCCACCCATACAGTTTCGCCCACCAAGGCAGGCATCTTCTTTCACCTTCCACCCATCCTTCAACAACCCATGTATCTGATTCCTATCAGCCAACTGAATGTTGCTTCCAAAGTATCCTTCTCTGCTAGTTGTATTACATCTTACCCGTCCTTCCTCCTTCCACCCGTCTTTCCCTTTTTGTTCAGTACATCCATCAAGGTCATCTGATCTGACTTTTAGGCTTCTCCATAACTTTCACAGCTGAGTTGGAGTCAGATAGAAGAGGACATTGGTTACTCAACTCATGCTGGTAATGCTATTGCTAATGCATTGGTAATGCTAAGTAAAGGATGTATTCGTCAACCGTTGCATATTGTTCAATACAACTTCAAGTTCACACTGAATTATAATAAGTCTCACAGTACAGTGAATGAAGTGTTCCCTTTCCAGCTAGTAATGCCAATAAGTAATGAATATAACTTACCACCGCCCACCACTGCTGCTGGCGCCCCCCTTGAGCTCCTGGAGCTCCTGCAGGTGCCGCATCTCCTACCCCCTCTGGAATGGCAGCATTGCCATCGCCGCTGGCCCCGCCGGCACTGGTGGTTTGTACTGGTAGTACGCCTATAAAAGAAATTACACCTTTTTAGATGGCTGTACACCTCCCCCTATTTTACTCGTTTTCACTAGGAAGGAAGATTGAAAAATAACAGTTAAAGTACAACATACAACATCACTAGTCCAAATTGCGTACTAGAGTAAAGTCAGTAGACAGACATTGGTAGTATTATATGGTCCCTAGGGTCATCTCTACTCCTACTCTACTCTTTGGAAAGTTAACCTGAGCCATGTAACCATTTTAGATTCAAGTCTACTCTTTTGCGCATGTTACGTCGCAGCTTGTTGTGCAGTAAGATGCCTTTGAGGCCACATGAGTGTTGCATACAAGTGAAGAGGTCGAAAAACAAGCCACTTTTATTTATGGAGTTCGGTTAATCCCTATTGCTTAGCCATAATGTTACACTTTTTGGCATGACTGCAAAATTCTTGCATAATTGCATTATACTGTCTAACGTGCACCATTTTTCTCATATTAGGCAGAAGATTCCCTTCTACGAACCAGAGATTTTGCAGAGCTTACGAAAGATGGATCTAATCAGTATTTATACGTTCAACGGTGAGAGGTCTCCCAGAATTCACACAGATCTTTTCTATCATGCACTAGTTGTAAGAAATGTTTACTGTTTTAATCTTATTTATTTTGCATGTTGGAGCTGGCTGTAGTAATTTCATGGAACAACTTACAAAGCTTATTTTGAAATAAATAAACCTTTTGAACTTACACATAGACTCTGTGGCATTTGGTGTGGTGTTGGTGACTTACACAAGTGAGTGAGCGAAAGGGTGTTATGTTCTCGGTTGTGTAATAATCATTGGGTATCTTCGTGTGGGAATCCGGGACCTATAGAGACACTATAGCTAGTCGGTCAGGGAATTTTGGGTTCTGAGTTCTGACTGAGGTGTGAGTAAGGTCCAACCTTCCATAACCAACATCCTGTTTTCTTGTGCATAGTTCTGTATTTGGCTGGGCAAAATCCCCACAACAGTAGTAGTATGTACTACTATCCTAACAAAAATATTAGTCAAACCTCTGGTTGCACATTTTGTTGGGGGGAATTGTCAAAGCCTCGAGATTAAAGAGGACAACCCAAAGGACAGGAGTGGACACAGTGGCTACAGCTATTGGTCCATCAGAGCTTTATTCAAAAGAAAACCTTAAATAAAGAGTGACCAACAGCGCATGTTTAGCTAAAGACAGTCTAATAGTAGTAGTACAGAAAGTCATAGCAGAGGCAGTTAGAAGGAATTTAAAGGCAGGGATAATCAACACTTGGAAACAGATCATCAAGATCCAAGAAGCTTTTGTAAAAAATGTAATTAGGAAGTGGAACCGTAAGTAATAGTACGGAAAAAAGAAGGTGCGTTAAAAGTTAGGGAAATATAATTGGTAATATAACCACTGGAGGACTTACTGGGGCCAGCATCAGGACCCTCGGTAGAGGAGCCACCCTCTTGTGGTTGTCCCGCCGAGTCGGACCCCGTCTTTTTGCCCCTGTGTGCTGATCATGTAAGAAATAATAAAGAAAGAGATAAACATTAATGAGTGCTATGAAACAAATAAATCATTAAAAAAATGTTCAAAAAACATTTTAGGAAACAACAACTGCGGGGGCCCTTAGGATCTCTGCTGCTAGGTCCTCTCCATAAATTAGACCCTGGCCTTCCATGTTCTGGTCGTCAGGGCAAATTGTGGGAAAGTTAAAACGTTTGAATGGGGTATAGTGGTGTAGGACCGTTTAACATGGGGACCAAATAAATTTTACCCAACCAAGCAAAAAGTCCCACGGGGTCTAGCCGGGCAGGAAGCTTTATACAAAGGGGGCCTGGGGGTCTTTTTCCTCTCGTATAAGAGTGGAAGTTCCAGCATAAATGCCCCAAACTCAAAGTCAGAAATAAGGATTATGCTGTTCCTAAGTGGTTAGATATCAGAGTCAGGGAAACACTAACAACTTGACCTTGAGGGTTCAAAGTTGGGAGTCCATATATTGGATTTGTATGCCCTCATACACCCTTTCAGGTGTCATGCTTCATCATCTGGGCTGCACCTCGTTGGGTCAGCGGTGCAATACCCCCGGGCACCCTATAATAGGGGCGCTTTGTCAGAGATCTTTTTCCAATTGCCGTTTGGTGAAGTGGGGGTGAGGGGCCAGAAATGTGAAAATGTACATGATGTTTAAGTGATTTAAAATAGGACTGGGAGTACCTATGAGATCAAACTTTAGTCTTGAGGTTTCCTGCACTCTCCTAAGCTTAATGTCTTGGTTTCAGCATCCCTATTGGTGAATAAAGGTCAACATGTTTCTCGCTCAGTGTCTATTCTACGTGCGATTCTTCAGTATCGAAATATTAAAAACAATCTACACTTAATAGTTGGTGACATGGATTTGTACTCACTTAACACGTGTAGCTACCTATTATGGTTTACCTGTCAAGTCTGGAACTACCTGTTAAGGAAGACAAACCGTGAAATCGTTCAGCTCGGTATGATACTCATATGCATGTATAATAATGATTCCCTTGTGACTCTGACTTCTTATCTTATCTTTATCAGTGAATGGTGACTGCAATTGCAATGAGGACTTTAAAAACAGTTAAAACAGGTTAAAACAGTGCCAAATGGTGAGTACCCACAGTGAACTAATGTGAACTACAGCCATAGTGGCAACTGTAACAAGCAGCAGAGGTACATCCATTTGTACTCACCCAATTCTATAGACTAACCAGGCTTCAACAGTACCCGGTATGTCAGACATGAGACTTTCTCATGTACTAAGCTGGTTTAAGGGAGACAAAAACAGGCGGGAAGAGGGGGCTCATATCAGAAATGATGTTGGTGTTTTAGGCGTCTTTGTAACCACCCATGTAATTGGTCACCAGCTTGTGGCAGCAACCAAACATACTCAAAACCATTACTAGTTTTCTATTCACTTGTTCAAGTTTGTGTGGTGTTTGTTGATGCAGTGGAATGCCTCTCAATTTACTCAAGTACTGTGTCTGGCCTTATGTATTATTCAATGATCTTACAAAATGTTACCCAACCCTCACTGGGATATTGTGGGTGAGTCAGGTCCTCACTTGATAATGTGCCTTGTGCATTCCTCATGTTCCCTTTCCCTCTGTTTTTAAGAACCACAGGGGTGGAGCAGGCTGTTGTCTAATTGACCCTGCTTTATACAAATATCACTGCTATTTCTTCCGCTCAGTGGTTTAATGTGGCAGCTTGATTACGCCGGTCAAGTATTGCTTTAATCATTCCTTTTGCATGGTCTCAGTCCATATGGTGTGGGAAATAGCTAGAAACTGATTTCGTCAGACCTGGTGACGAACGCCCATCCAGAGTGATTGCACTCAAAAATACTTGCAAATGAATTGCTATTATTGTTATCGAATTACATGAATATTTTGAGAAAGGTCAGAACAATGATAATAGAGATCACTCTGGTACAGGGCCAAATTGCTCAGAATGATCTCTATAATCATTGTTCTGACCATTCTCAAAATTGTATACATTTGTACATAGTTTCACAATTGTACATACGCACTTCATCACTTGCACAGAGCATTTATGTCCCAATGATTCACTTGTCACTTTTGTATTTTATTTTATGAGGACAGCCTGAACATATGTATATTCTTGTTTATTCGATAACAATAATAACAATTAATTTGCAAGTACTTTTGAGTCTCTGGCTCTCCTTGGGGTACTGATACTTATCTTTACTCTGTTGTGTGCATTGATTTTGTTTTACTTACATTGTTATTAGACTCTTTAAGTAAGAGTAAGTTTCTATATTTCTATAGATTTTTTCTTTCCAACAAAGTAATTGTTGTTCCCCGACATAGCTACTGTAGTGTATTATATATAGTTGCCCAGGCTCTGAGAGACACAGGGTTACCCCATTGTGTTTACCCCGAGTTCTTTTCTGGGCTGGTGGCCAGATTTTGGGCTTGGGATAGTGGTTCAGGATAGTTTTTAGGTCCATGACGGGTAGAATGTAGGGCTGGGTGCCGGGTTTTAGGGCTCAGAGCAGGTTTTTTTTGGGTGTGATCTTTACCATGAGTATACCTTTAACAATCATATTTTTACAACGAAATTCATTGTATAGGCTTGGGGGTAAAGGCATGTGTGGTAAAAAAAGTGGTCATTGTTAAGACTGCTTGCTTAAGGCATGGTTGTTTAAGGAGTCTTTGTTCCTTCATACAACTTAAATACATCACCCTAAAAGCAATTAGTTTTAAGTAGTTGGGGTTGTCATCTGTGGGACTATAGCTGTGAATATTTTGCTCCTCCATCATGAAGCAAGAGGGAATTTATAAAGATAAAAAAAAAATAAGTTTAAGACGTCCAACTTGCAGAGGGTGGAACAAAGCGGAATATAAGAGTGGAAAGCATTATTAGGCAAATGAGGGAATAGGGGGGATACAGTGTGAGACTGAGTGGTACATCTATGCAGCATGTCTGTGGCCACCCCGCGCATGCACAATGACGTTCAGTTTCCATCAACTCTCTCACACTGCTTCTGGTTATGGTGGACTCTCTGCTCACTCCTTAAAGGATGTTCAGCAAGCACTGGTGGGTGTCATCTCAATGAAGTACAGAGAGAGACTAATAATTGTTCTTTTGTGAAGCAGTGGCCGGTGCTGGTAACCGGGGTGGGGCAGAAGTGATGTTGACAGACGATGGAATAGGATTTATTTATTTATGTTATATTCTCCGTTCCATCATCTGTTGACATCCCAAACGGCGCTTATCTGTACCGGCTGCTGCTGCTTCTGTGCTGCACCTTAAAAGTTTTCAAATAAGTACAACTGTAAGACTGCAACGTTGTTAGTGACTCATGGCTTTTGGGAGGTGGAACAAACCATTTTGCATAATAAACATGTAAACTCCTTTGTTGCAAAAGGCAAGTTCCTTTCGTTATTAGTAATAATGCTTCTGGGCAAACCATCCTTACAGCAAACCTCGATACTCAATGCCAACATCTATGTTTATGACCTCACCACCTTTACACCAGTCCACGCTTTAGTACGATGCCACTGATGCCAATGAGCTTGGTGTTGCAAGAACCTTTTTCATCCCATCAGTGGGATATAAAAGTATCTTCAAAGCTCACTGATAACTCTTATCTCTACAACATACAGTGACTAGCCCTAGTTCTGTCAAGACACTGACAAAACGTTGTTACTAACAGACTTTGCTCTTTCTAAGTGTCAAAGCAAAATTATGTAAACAATTTATTGCAAAATCCTACATCTACTGCTGCCAAACAGGAATTAGGGGCTACATGTACGAATGTTAGAAAGTGCAAGTTCCTTTTTAAAAAAAGACAAAACTCATTTGCCCTGAGATAAATTCAGAACTTGTTTGATTTACTCCTGTGTTCCCCCTCTCAGTTAACACCAACTGGAGAGCTCTGTATCTAGATGGATATGCCTTACACATAGCCTCTCTATAACTTTGTTCTGTATCACTAGGGGCTCCTCACAGAAACCAGAGAGATACAGTAAGTTAGTGTAAAGGCTTAATCATTGGACTAATTTCGTTTTATTGATCTACACTGCTTAGCCATTTCTCACATGGTCTCCAAAAATCTTCTTTATTATTTTTATATTTTTGTTAATCTGACTCTATCTAACTTCATTGTATACTTAATAGAGATAATCCAATAGGACTGGAGAAGTATCCTTGACCCATTTTTTACAGATTTACCTTCATGCTAGTAACATAAGATATACACATAACTGAAGTTCCCACCTTGTTAAAGACTCATAATGTGAGAGCAATCCAAAAATAACTAAAGTTAAAGTTATATTTACCTTATTGCTTGCACCAAAAATACCTTTTATACCTCTATTTACCTCCGCCCAAAAATGGCTCAGCTTTGGATAAGTTAAAAACATATGGACATCATCCGCATTGATCTGGAAACACTTTGGGTACTTTGGTGGTGGACCATTCAAACATTTAGAGCGCTTTAAAAGAGAACAGTTCACACCATGTCAAAACAAAAAATATGATTTTGTCTTAAATTTGCAGGTTTCACTGTAGTGTAGAGAATGTCATGAGATACTTGCCATTAATCTTTGAGGATGCTGCCCAGCAAGTTCTCACCCCACAGCTCCATTGGTATTTTAAATTCACCCTCTTCCAGGTTGAGCAGTAACCAGTTTAGAGTTGCCACTTCTTTCTTCTTTGCAATTTTTCCCAATAGTGTAGTTTCCAGTTCATTGGACATGCCCAGATCCGTCCCGACAGATTGATGCCAACTTTTTATTTGCCAGTACATACATTTAGACAGTCTATTATCTGTAAGTAAGATCATCTCCTCCCAAGATAAGAGAGATCTTTTCGGTATCAACTGTTCCCATTGCAGAATTCCAGCCTCGATTAAGGGAGTTGACAAAACGTCTCTGGTCCATCCTGATGATCCTGGGGCATTTCTAAATGGGTGCGAGAGCACTAAAATAACTGATTTTTAAAGCTTTTATAATCTTAGCCCAAAAGCTGACTAGGCCATTTTGTACTTTCAGGTGGACTTTCTTAAAAAATCTCGGATCTCCATATTTAAATAAGAAACCCTGACTCCTTCATTCCACATCCAGGAACATCTCCTTGAACATTACACCAATATCTGAGCCGTCTGGCAAGTCCATGAGCATTTTTGCCTGGCTTCAAAGAGAATACCCTTGCATACAAAATTAGATCTGGAAGTCCAAGCTCTCCTTTGTTGTTTTTCTTTGCAGCTTCTACCACGATATTCGAATACCTTTTGAAGCCCAGATAAAAAATATTTTGTTTCGACTGAAGAGATTTCAAACTAATTTCTCTAAATGCAAGCGGGATATTTTGTAATAAAAAAATTATTTTGGGCAAAAACATCATTTTTATTAAGTTAACTCTGTCAATTAAAGTCAAAGGTAAGTATGCCCACTCCATTAAGGACTTGTGAATTTCTCTCCTAACATTCTGAAGAGTTGTTTCTGCAATCTTATCAATATTTTGGGTGATCAATATTCCCAAGAACCGTATCTCTTTTTTTGTTGAATAGGCACAAGCATCCAAATTCCATGCCATACATTCAGTTTTGACTGCATTTATTTCATATCCCGAAACCCTCCCAAAAGTCTGTGCTTCTTTATATATTAACAGGATTGTGGTATTCAAGTCTAAGGAAAATATCATTAAATCATCGGTGTATAACGACACCTTCTTGTCCCAGTCTCTAAATTTAATGAATGGTATAGTTGAATGTATTCTAATCTTTTCAGCTAACAACTCAATTTAGAAAAAAACTGTGAGTTCTTAATAACAATTCCATGTGTATTGCAATTAGGAAATCACAATTTCAAAAGTATGAAGCTCTTTAGAGTTTCATTTGCAATTTCCAGTACGCTGCTAATAGACAGACCTCATTAATATTTATGCAGACGGTCTGGCTTGCTAACCACTGTGAATTGCAAATTGTACAAGGATGGTGGTCTGCTGGGGTCATCTTTTTTTATAAATGCAGCCTATTTTCCTTAAAGTAAAATTGGTGGTAAACTGCAATGTTTTGTGACTGCATTTTCGTCACAAAGCCAAACTGGGGATCAATAACAGGTTACCAAATTGCAATTTGGCCTTGGTACATAAAAAAATGTTTTTTTATCAGTCACAAATAGCCTGATTCTGTGAATCTGCCCTATGTCCCTTGAATTAGCTAAATGATTCATACGAGCCATCCAAACAAGGTAAAAAAACACTCTCTTCCCATCGTCTGCTCTCCACAGACTGAAAAAATGACCAGAGGGAGACCTTCATCCACTTTGACCAGCCAAATGAAACTACCCCACTTGTTGATAATTCCTTTAACCCAGTGCATACCGGGAATCTGCTTAACAAAACAAGGTAGGTGAAAACAGTGGGACATCAATAGGAATGAACCATTTTATGACTGGAATTGGGAACAGAGATAATAATAATAATAATAATAATAATAATAATAATAATAATAATAAAATAATAATAACACCTGTAAGCAGTATTTAAGAAGTTGTGAGATGATAAATTACTCAATAAACTGAACTTGTTTAATGATTATTTTGCTAACTATTTTTCACAGTTGCTTATTAAAGATTCAGTGATAAAAACCATAATGCAGTGACGTTGGTTTAATATTATTTTGCAAATAGTTGGTGTCAGTTGTAAGTAGTTGGTTTAGTTTTGCATGTCATGGTAGTAAAAAACTCCCAAACTCATGTTTCACTAGTGAGAGGCCTACCCCTCTCATAGTTTAACATTGGGGATTACATTTTCCATTTAATATGCTATAATTCCTAATTGAGAGAAGATGGAGTTTTCATGTTTAGTACCTCTGGTTGGTAATAGAATAAACACTCTTTAATGGTGAATTTGGATTTGTCATTACCCTTTTAATAAATGTCACTTTTTCAAAAGTTGGACATTTTCCTGCTCTTGGCATTTGGTTTCTGCTGCCTGTCTCTGATCACTGGCTGGGTGACAGTTCACTTTGTGAATTCCCTCTAGACAGTCTGTCAAAGGAAGCCTGGCTGTGACTTCATGCATATTCCTGGGAGGAAGGGACGGAGGAGCTTGACACAGACTTACAGCTGGGCCCTGTCCATACACAGTGGACTGCATACCCCCCTGTAGTGAGTTTGGAGAGAGGGCAGAAAGAATGGACCTCTATGTACTTCAAAGATCCACCCTTAAAAGGCACACCTGGGAATAAGTACCACTAACCCTACCAACTCAGTACACATCTGGACTGAAAACTAATTTGCTAGGAAGTTCAACTGCTGTGCTAAGGATTGCTAGACTGCTGGACTGCTGCTCTGGAAGACTGCTGCCTTGATGTGCTCTCTGCTGCCTGATGCTCTGGAAGACTGGACCTCCTTCACTTGGCCCAGTGTGACTCCAATGGCAAGCTGACTAGCCTCTTGTTCTTCCAAGATTTAGGGAAATCAAAGCCCTTAATCCTGCTACTGTGCCTGGTTCATTGAAAGTGAACCCAGGTGCTTACTCCAACAGGACCAACGCCTCTTGTACTTCGATGAGCAGAACCAATTCATCATCAATGTTGTAGGAACAGAAACAGTGCATCGCCCCTGGAACCGCTGCTTTGCCACCACGACACCGAGCGACGATCAATGCATCACCTTGACTGCATGGAGCAGCCCAACACATTGGCTTCAGAACGAACACATCTCGGAACCTACACTTCAAAACCAGTGCATTGCCACTGTTGCATGGAGAAAACCAATGCATCACTCCGAATATGGGATGGACACTGATGCATCGTTCATCTTGTTGTTTGCAACTAGCATTAAGGTAATTTTGCTCAGTGGGCCCTGCGTTGGTCCTGTATCCATTCCGGTCAGCCTACAATCTTGACTTTGACCTTGTCTAGTGAAACCATTTAACTCTTTAGGTACTTATTGCTTCTAAGTGCTATTTTTTCATGTATTCTACTTATTTTTTTTTTTCTATTTTGGTATTGATGTATTTATAAAATCATGCTTTCTTTTTCTATACTGGTGTGGAGCCTTTATGTGTTGTATTCACTGTTTTACTGTTTGAACTGTTGCACAAATACTTTACACATTCCCTCTTAAGTTAAGCCTAACTGCTCTGTGCCAAGCTACCAGAGTGTGAGCTCATGTTCATTTATGGTGATATCCGACTAAACAAGACTAGGATTGTGTTTCCTGCTTGGACAGGGCGCTAACCTCTGCCAACCAGAAACCCCATTTCTAAGTATGGACTCTGATTATAGACAGTTTGCCGAAATGAAAGGTTTGAAAATGTGGTAGAATGCCTTTCGGAGCTGCATCTGCAAAAGACAAATTATCTGGTTACCATTCTGGGCAGTAACGCATTTTAACCTAAGTTAGCACAGTTTTTTAAACTGTTGCATCTCAGGGCAAGTGATGATAAACTTCCTGTGATCTTATGGGCCTCTGCTCAGACTTCGTAAACTCACCCTCAAGCATGATTAGAAACAGTGCATATAACATTGCTACAAAAAGAGCAGTATTTCACAAAGTCTTAAAAAACTATTTACTTTCTGTTGGACTTGGCCCTTTTGACAGGTTCATCCCTAAACTTTTGCCTTCACCTAGCCTTTTCTCTGTCATGGTGTTGGTGTTTTTAGGCCTCTGGGCACTTAAGCACTGGTTTCCAGTGCAAAGTGCGTGGGCTCTCTGTGTTACATCGGTAAGATTGGCCTGCCCTCCCATAGGAATGCATCGGGAATTGCCTGATCAGTGTGCCAGTGGTAATTCCTGATATGTGAGAAGCAGAGAGGTCGAGTTTAGTATGTATGGAATTGTATTAATAAATACTGAGCAATGGTGGGCGTAGATTTATTTTGACTATTTTAGAAATGCCGTTTTTAGAAATCAGCATTGTTGTGTGCTATGTGCCTGCCTTCCTGATGTGAATTGCATGTCTGGCTTGTGAGTGACAGGGGTTGGGGGTGTTTGTGGCTCCAGGAGGGGCAGGGTGAGTCAGCACAAGGCAAAATGGGACATCTACGTTGGCAGTAGTGGGAGGAGTAATCCCCTGACTTTTGAATTGGACTGTGCCCAGCCTGTACAATGCTGGCTCCAGCCCCTGTGGTGTGTCTGATCACCTAGCCCCCACCTGACAAAGGGGAAGAGGAGCTTGGAAAACAAAGTGCTCCAATTCCCCCTGAACCAGTTTCTGCTGGTACCCCAAGCCCTGTGCTGGCGCAGGCAAAGGGAAAAGGTGTATTAATACTGGGGCTGTGAACCAATAACAATGTTCTGTCCTGCTTGTGGTTGTTCCTGAACCTGCTGGGGCATGCTGTTGCTGGGGCCATGGAGGAACTGCCATGAGGGCTTGCATCCCTGGGCCCTGCATTGCCCCCTTGATCCCTAAGGACTTTTTAGGAACTCTTGGTCCCTGTGAGCGCTTTATTTTTATCTGCTAAAGAGAGGAGAACGAGGGCTCCGCTGTGCTGTGCTGCGATCTTTCCCGAGGGAATCCTAATGTGGGAATTCCACCTAATGGAGGTGAGAGAAGCGAGTGCCCACCCAGAATTGTGGGTGCCCACCCCGTTTATGAAATTAAATATGCGGGTGCCCATCCCGCATTGTTTGCCTTAGCGGGGGCCCACCCCGCATTCTCTTATTGTGAATCACCACTGAGGCCCGTTTCAGCACCAAAAGTCACGGGGCATCTGCCTGGCCTGGGGCGGGGCCTATGGCCGGTAGGAGGAAGTCCCGTCTGCCGAGGGAAGCCTGTCAGAGCCTCGCGGGCTCCACGCTGGAGTCCCTTGACCCTGGAGAGGGACCGGATGAAGGAGAGCCTGGTCAAGGCTGACCTGGGGGATGTGACGGCCCGCTTTCCGCCAACACCAGAAGAGCAAAGTCCAGAGAAGGAGAGAGCGCCCCCATTGGAGTGGGGGCTCTCCTGCACATGCTGCTCGGGACCAGAGTCCCCAACCAAACAGTCCGGTGACTGGAGCCTGGTGGGGAGGGTGTGTGTGTCGAGGCATGCTATCGGTGCCTCCCCCGTCGTTGCTCCCCTGAGGCACAGAGGTGCCAGAGCCTCTGTGAGTATTCACAGCAGTACCGCCATGGCGTACCGCTGCAACAATTGGGACAATTTTATTTAGAGAGCCCAGTGGGGACCTGAGGGCACAGTCGTGCCAGGGCCCATTTACTTTCCTCACAGCTGCACCACACTAGTGTGGGCAGCTGCAACTTTGGGCAGCATTTCTTTTTGTTATTGAGTCCCTGAGTGGGACAGGAGGGCACAGTGGTGCCAGACCTTCTTTGCATCACAGCTGCATGGCAATTAGCGTAAGCTGCTACGTTTAGGCCAACATTTCTTTGGGGGCTTTTTTAGTGAGATAGGAGTGAGATGCACTCCTCTCCCCTAGCGCAATTGGGCACTTGTGAATTCTGCTGGATTGGCAGCCGTGCTGACATTATGGACATAGGGCATTTGAGCCCTTTGAGAGGGCCAGTTGGTCAGGGGGACTGTTAGGTTGATAGGGCGCCAGGCCCTAACGTGATTTATGTGGTGCGCAGGAAATGTGATTCAAGTACTGTGATTTACGCACCCTGATTTATGCCTATAATATGGTTGATGTTTATGAGGTTATTTGCCTACTCTGGTTTATGCTTGTGAGGTTATTCTCCACTGTGATTTATTCCTAATGTAATTTATGATTAGGATGTTGTTGTTTAATATGTTTTGACTTTTGAGGTTATGGTCTAATATGTTTAGGCTTATGAGGTTGGTGCAGAATATATTTCACGCCTGCCATGATACTGTGCATAATATGATTTATGTTGCAGGATAATGCGGAGTACAGAGTTTTTTCTAGTAATAGCTGGTTGTGTTCTATGTTTAATATTGGTTCTACTTTTACTGTTTTAACTTAGTGATGGTTCTGAAATTGGCCCTGTCATGTGTATATAATCCCCTGTAAATATTGCCTAGAACCAGGTGGCACTTTGTATATTGTGTGATTTCTATTCTAATGTGTTTATGGTAATACAAAGGATATTTTTATATATAACCTTGTGTGGAGTTCCTTTTGTGGTGTGCCTAGTATGTTGTTGCTGTGTGTTGCGCAAAAGCTTTACACACCTTGTGTGGAGTTCCTTTTGTGGTGTGCCTAGTATGTTGTTGCTGTGTGTTGCGCAAAAGCTTTACACATTGTCTCTGGGATAAGCCTGATTTCTCGTGCCAAGCTACCAAGAGGGTGAGCAGGAGTTATCTTCAGCATGTAACTCCCTTGCCTTGACTACAGTGGTGGTTTCTGTCTGTCTTCAGCGCAAGACTTAGCTAACCACAAATTCCATTTCTAACACTTTCTATTCCCAGTTTTTTCAAATTTCCTTTATTTAGGTCTTTGTGTTCCCTTTCTCTATTATGTCCCTGACCTCGCATTTCCTCTACTAAGGAACTGCTATCAGTCAGAATCTTTTTCTATCAGTTCATTTTTCCACATCATCTTAGTTTTGCATTTAAATAAACTACTACAAATGATTATTTAAAAAAGGTGAGATGGCAGTAAATATACAATGAAATCATTGTCTGTTGTTTATGTGGTAAGTGCGTTTGAGCTTACAAACCTACAACTCCCTTCAACTGCACTCCTTGGCAGCTTATTATCATTACCACCAATGAGTCAAAGCCAAGTTATGAGAAATATATTAAACGCCCAGTTTTAATTAGTACCTGGGATTAAGGTAATGTGGATTACCCAATGCATCTAGTATCAGCAGAGCAGGATCAGCCCACTCCCCTTCTCATAATGTGTGCCTGGTAATGAGCATGGCATTGTGCAGCAGGTGCTCTGGCAGGTTTTGGTAGCCTCAAGACCAGGTTATAATTGGAGACATTTTTTGGGAGAGTGCATCAAGGGACAGCTCCTATTTTGATTCCCCACCCTTACTCTGGGTGAAGTGTTTTGTCAGTTTGCATTTGGTCTTGGATTGTGATTGTGAGCGTAACCCAGTAGTGTGCATAAATAAAGGAGTGAAGCAGTTACACCTAAACAATAAACTTCGTAAGTCAATATTAACCCCTTCCATGCTCATGACAGAACGGTTCCGTCATGAGCATCGGTTGAGCTGTGCTCATGACGGAACCGTTCCGTCATGGTTACATAAGCCCAATGGAACGTTCAGCACAGCGCAGGAATCTGCGCCTCGCTGAAGCGGTTAATTAGCCTCACACATTGCTCAGGGGATTTTTAAGCTTACAACATTTTTGTAGCTCCTACAACATTTCGTTTGTCATATTGTCTCACATCAAGGACTTTCACAACAGCAGCATCATTTCTCATTTTCTCCTTTCATATAACCAAAGAAGGATTCGTGGGTGGGGGGCATACTGCAAAGAGACATCACTAGTGGCCTCCGTCTCACCGCACAAGGAGAAAAAGACAGATGGGAAAAAACAAACATCTTGACAGCAGGATGTCACAATACAGGATGTCACAGAAAAAGCTACAGACTGTCGAAGTTAGTATTTTTATGTAACATTTTTGGGTAAAAATTAATTTTTACATTAATCAATTTCATGAAAAGTTCTAAATGTGAATGATGAAGTAATAACATGGCACTGGAAATGAGTTAAATATGATATTAAAAGGTGCTTATTAATATGACATTATTGTGCCATATTTTCACAGTCACCATTTTTGTAAATATGCATGGTGCTCTGATCCTCTTGCTCCTGCCCATCCCCCCCTCCATCAAGTCCCCCTCCGTGTCTCCACTCTCCACAGTCTCTGCATAGCACAAAAGATTGTGCCTTAACCAGTGGTCAAAGTGGGGAAAAAAGTTGAGGAACTGTGGGCGGAGAATCAGAGGGCGGGAATAACCTGAGTATTGGATCAGTGTGCGGAGTCAGGGGTGTGGCCAGAATGCACAAAACATCATCCTAATTTTTAGTATTTGTTTGGCATTTCACTTACTAGTTCCAGCTTATTATGGTATTTAATTCAACCAATGGATGCACATGATTATTTAAGGTTTGATATGAGTTATTGACATTAAAATACATTCACAAAGTAGGGCATGTTTTTAATCACAAATTGTTCCAAACAGACTTAAAAGTGGAAGCACAAGCCATATGTCTCCAAGCCATGGAGTTTCTATCAACTGCACTTCTCCTTTGTTCTACAAGAGCAGTTCAAACATGAATAGCTAAATATCCTAGTTTGCAAATGTTTTCCTTACAATTATGGCTCTGCCATATATGACACATAACACAATATCTAATACATAATCTGACAATTTTAATTAATAAATTGTTTGCAGCTCAAACTGATCAAAAGTTACAAAAAAGTGACATGCTGCTGAGAAGGGGACAGCCCATCACAAAGGTTGACTGATCACCGTTCTCACTGCTGTATTTGTGTGTTACACTGGTACTAATAAGGCAACATCTTTCCAGAGATTGTTAGCATGTGTAAATTGTCAATATAATAAGGTATCAGAAAATATACTGCATTACGCTGCAGCCTATTTATGCTGCATAATTTAGTCATCACTGTGGCATATTTTTGTCATCCTTCGCTGCATAATCCCAGTGACCCCAAAGCAGGCAGCACATGTTAAAATTGCTTGTGCATGAAGCAGAGAGACTGTGACGTTTTCAAACTTAGTTTGGTGTGCGTTCAAATCCTGCATTGCCGATCCTTGGTGAGTTGCAGCTACTAATGCTGAATCAAGGCAAATGGAGGAACCAATGGGTGAGGTGGACTGGCCTGAAGGGAAGGGACGGCTTTAGAGCTGGTGACGCCCTGTGCAACAATGTTGGTTGGTGCCCCCAATGACCACCTCCACCATGGATTCCATCACTAACAGCCTTTGACAGTGCCCCTTAAGTCTTTATAACTACACTCTCTCTCAGATGCATTTAATTTAGAGCGCTGCTCATACCAGTGTAGGGTGTCAGAGCTACACAGAGACAATCAATTATACAGGTGTAAATCACTGTATAGGAAATGTTACATAAGAGAAGACAAGGTGTAGGAGCCACATGACAACCTTACTAGTAGGCAAAATACTTTAATAGTGATTTGTCTGGAGAAACACAAACTTAGAATTTAAAACATAATACCAAGGTTGGGGGTTATCTTTAATAATCAGAATTGATTTTCATCTCGGTGAACACCTTTTGCAACATTAGGATAATCAAAGTCTGGGGAAAATAACCATAACACTCTAATTTGTACCTTGCAGTCGCACCACCCTAGAGCCGGTCCTTCTCAAGGGAGTGCAAGTGCAACTTCTCTGCTTCTGAAACCACAGATCTTCCACAAAAAGAGAATGAGTCAAAGAGATTTCTCAGACATTGCCCCGAGGATCTGGAACCCTCTTCCTCCAGAAGTCCATTGAATCTCATCCACCGATTTTTTCAAAGAGGAAGTAAAAAAAATCCTAATGAACATGTTTCTGCCATAAAAAGGCCTTAGCTCTACTGTTTACTAACCTGACCTCTATTTGGAGGATCTGAATGTTTACTACATAAGTGTATATCTGGGACTCCCAGTTTTAGCATGCTATGCCCACTTTTCTTAAAACTATATATAAAGCGATATTTTCTCCTTACTACTGTATCCTACCTTCCCTTAATGTGAAGCACGCTGATACTCGCTTGGGTCTTGTTCACGCTTTACAAAATGTAATAAATAAATATATAGGGGTCCAGTGACCTCAGTGACAGAGTGCTTCATAGGCCTGCAAACAAGACTGGAGGTGAACTTCAGTATGGATTGTGGTGGACAGGCATCAAGGTTAACCTACACTTGCCAACACTAGGCTCCACCTGCTGGTGCTAAGACACCAGGGCTTCTAAGGTCTAGCGGGGACTTGTAAGGTCTAGCATGGGAATGTGCCCCGTCAGGAGACGGGTCTGGGGAACTGGCCACAAAGGCTAAACCTGTTTCCCCAGTTCCCAATTTGGCAGCTCTGATCATAGTACCACATCCTCTCCCCCACTGAACACCATACTGCCCCACTGAGAGAAATTTGCACTGCCTCAACTACAACCCAATTGTGCTATGCTATAAACACCTGGATACGACTCAATTCAAAATTACACACTAAATAAAAAACAGCCTAAAATTAAACCCCATCCTGGAAAAAGCAAAGTAAAGCATGTCAAATGTATGCAGGAACAACATGGTTACCAATTCACTCATCAATCCTGAATTGCAGTACCTCCAGGATTGCTGTTCAAAGAAAGACAAGAAAACAAAAGTAACACTTCACTGGAAAACTCTGTAAAGTGACACTTATAAGTTTGTGTGTGAAAAAAATCAATCTGCCCACTTTGCAACCACTCTGCCTTGCTTCATTTTTAATTTTTTTTTAATTTTTCATAGTTTGTACCTTTTATTCCCGAGGCTGCACTGTGGAAAACAAATTTTCAGAAAAAGCCCACAAAAGTGTTATTTATTTTTTGGGATCTATTTCACAGGGGAACAAATAAATGAAAGGAGGAAAGAGAGGGTGAGTACTGTTTCTTAAAGTCAAGGGGCCTCATTTATGAGGCCGTGCGTCACTTTTACGCCGCCGGTGCGTCACTTTTTGTGACGCACCAGCAGCGTAAAAAATGTGCCTTGTTGCACCATATTTACAAAGTGACGCATCTAGGTATATGCGTCACTTTGTAAACCCCTGCGCTACATTATACCTACGCCAGGTATAATGTATGCAGGGGGGGCGTTCTGACGCAAGACAGGGTCATAGAAGTGACGCAGTGAAATCTATAAGATTTCACTGCGCCACTTCTAGGACGCAAATGCGTCAATTTCTTATGCCTGCCTCAAAGCAGGCGTAAGACTGACGCAGGCCCTTTCACATGGGGCTTGCCCCATGTGAAAGGACACATTGCTGGAGTTGCGTCACTTTTGTGACACACTCCAGCAATGCGTCAGTTTTGCGCCATACAGATACGTCAGAAATACTGACGTATCTGTAACTCCTTGTGCCATGATGCGTCATACTGTAAATATGACGCATCATTGGTCTCGCAAGGAGGGCGCAGTGAAAAGTGACGCATCGCTGTTTTCACGCAGCGATGCGTCACTTCTCATAAATGAGGCCCACGGTTTTCAGTAAGCAAGTGGGAGCCAGTCAAATAGAGAGGGAATATGAGGAAGAAAGAGAGGGGGGATGCTACCAGAGGCAGACGAGAAGTGAACACTGTCTTGTCTTCGCTGGGAAAGAAGGAAAAGAGCCCTTTTCTTGCTCTGCCTGCCACGCCCATCCCTGAATGGCCACAAATGCCGAGCCTTCTCTGCAGGCCATCGCTATTTCTGCCATCCTGGGAAGAATGTTTAAAATAAAAAAGTTGGGGAACGGAATCTACTGAGAAAAATACATAGGGGCACGTCATGCCCTGCTGATCCCACCCACTTCGAACACTGCACAAAACTGGCTATTTTCATTAGAATGCATGCACTAAGAATTAAATATCCTTGTGTTCCTAAGGTAAGGAATGTCCAAGGAGTTTTTGGTTTGGAGAATACACTGATGTATTAGGCATTGTTACCTGCCAGAACACATTGATGTATTGGGTATTGTTTAAACGTGTTGTACCTCTGTCAAACTGCAGTCTTTGCTCACTTTGCATTCTGAAAATAGGTGTAAAACCCCCTGTTTTGTTGTTGAGCCAGATTCCTGTTCAACTTGGCACGCTGTTCATTTGAATGTAGATGGCATTCCTTTCCTGCCTGAGACTGTCCATTTTATAACAGAGATTTGTAGAAGTTCCTTTTCCACTGGAGACGCTTATGGATTCCCCTATGATTCTGAGAGTTGTTCATTTTCCACTAGGGATGTTGTCTATTTCTTTTTTGTTTTTGCTGTTTATTTGGGACTTAGAAGAATTCTGATCTCTGATTATCTACTCTGTATTTACGTCTGCATGGCATTCAACATTTATTATGTTCCACTTGATTTTCGAAATTTGGTAATAAAACCCTTGAACGTTTCTTCATTTAGATCTCTGTTATTAATTGGTGCCAGTTTCTTAATTTTGTTAATCTGTTACCTGATTTGAGCCTAGTATTCAGAAGGGTGTTCTTAATTGTAAGAATAAGGGTGAGGAGTGGAACCACCAGAAGTAATACATACGGGTCTCAACATTTTATTTGGAACTGCAGGGTCAAGTGGTAGTTCTCATCTTGTTGATAGTTTCTGGTGTTCCTTTTATTTTGAAATCACCTCTTTGAATGTTTACCAAAGGGCTAGCCCGTGATAGCACTTTGACAGCAGGCAGTCGAAGTGCTCTACTTTTGGATGAACCACACATCCACACTGACTCCACGGAGAGGTTCATGGCAGACAAAGATTTGAAATATATAGGGACATAATTCAGAAAATACTTAAAGTTGAAGGGCTTGCTGGAGACTTAGCTCAGAAATGAATTGCATAATAAAGAACTGGCCTCACACAACCTTACACATGCAGACATTTGCTTGGGAGAGTAGTTGATAAGGTGAAGAAACACCCTTCCATCCTGTTCCATTCCAAGTTGACTCTTTTATTGCCAGGCTATCAACTTCACAAACAGCTTGTTATCAAAGCTGAAACCTGATACTCAGATGCCTATGAGGCTGTTATCGAAAGCACCACTTGCTCTTTATCACACAAACCAATATCTTTCAAAACAAGCAGAACATTTATTTATTTAGTAGATTATATTTGAATTTCTGCTAATCAAATCTTGACTTGCGATTTGTTTTCAAATATATCATGCCCATGACATACTTGTTGTAATTTGGCAGCAATTAGGTTAGCATTAGCGGAAGCCATCCTGCATTTAGAGACTATATTGTCCGTTTTGTGGAATTCATTTTGTATTTCTGTCAGCCATTTTGTTTGCCATGTGCTACCATGTGCTCGCCATGTGCTCTGTCCTACCTTTCTGTTAACTGCTCTTGAAATCTGGCTAGAGACAAACTATATTTAGCATCTTCCACCTTCGCACATGCTCAGTTGAGATTGCAGCTGCCCATGTTAGTATGTAAGTGTCAGGATGTGTTAGCCAGAATTAGCAACTGTGAGCTCCTCCCACTTGTTGACTGTGCATTTTCTGTATGACCTTATATGTACTTAAAACCAGCATTTTGTACTTGTACCGCCTTCATTTGAGCCCCTGTGTGGGTGTAAAAGGACCAAGCTCCTTCCATTCAGTGTGCTACTCCATACACTACCGAAGGGTGTTGTGTGAATGTAGTTCCACCTCATGAGGTTTAATAAATCTTGTATTTTCTATTACAGTTTCTGTGCCAACTTCTTCCTATTGGTCTGGGGACTTTGTGCAGAGAAGGGCGAATCCGTTGCACTGGTAGGCCTTGCTGAGGCTCACCACCACAAATTGGTGCATCCAACGTTGGGCTCATCAGCGACTCGGATGCCTGAAGGAGTGGTCGAGGTGGAGGATTGGAATCTCGCTTTGGACGAGATCACTGCCTGAGGAAACCTGAGTCTTGGCAACCACGGCGTTTTTCCTTTATTTCTGACTAGCCAGGTGGTGCCGGTCCTCGACTGAGATCTCTTCTGTTTATTCGCCAGGCAGTGACCATTTGGTCAATTTGAGAACTTGGCGGTTGGAACCTGGACACCATTTGATTGGTAAGAGTCATTCTGCGGCACTTGCTGTTGGTTTTTGATGCCTTGGATTGGTAAGGTAGTTTAGTAACACTTACTCCGGCTTTTGATTTGAAGGATTGGCCAATATTAGTATTTTTTGTAAGGTATATATGAATTGCAATTTATATAGGCAGGTAGATTTTTCTCTATTTGAATTTGTTTGAACGGCGCAACGTACGAAGAGTACCTTAAGCGCTACTTTGATTATAATACTGCATATTCTGCATTATTTTTGGCATGCCTGTTTCCAGCACACTTCGTAGGTACCAGTTAGAGACTCGATGAAGCACAAAATTACGGTGGAAGAGGTGTGGCGCCGCGGCCAGGGCGACTGACGCTGGAATCTGGGGACCACGGTTCGATCCCCGGCTCCAGCGGCAGGTCAGCCCAGCACCATGTGACTCTGGGCAATAGCTCGCTTAATCTTCCCGACGGCCCCCCAGCGCCTGGAGACCCTTACGGGTGATTGTGCGCTTTACAAATGTGGACTTTACTTTACTTTACCCAATAATTTGCAAATTCGCAAGCTACGAATTATTTTGCTTGGTCGCGCTTGAAAAATACAATATCGCGCGCGGGGCGTTGACTCTGAGCCTGCCGAGTTGTTTTTCTCCCGGTTTTGCGTGTGCTGCGCCATTTTCGATCTTGCTGCGTGATCACGCGAGAGTTTTTCGAACACAATTACGTCATCGCGGCTTGCCATCTTGCACGGCGAGAGTTTGACAACGCGAGTACGTCATAAACGCGCAGCTGACTTCTGGCGGGAGGTTTGAACAGCTCGCGTTCGCGAAATTGCAAAAATTGCAATTCTGCACAAGAAATCCACCGCAGGAAGCATAAACCTTGTGAAAATGATGATTTTGATCAGAATAACTCCTCAGATTGACATTTGGCTGCACTTTTTGGTGCAGGAGTCCATTTTTTGGGGTGGGGTGGGAGGAAGGAAGTGCCCCAGAGTCTCCAACTTCCTGTTCCCGTCCAGCAGGCTCCTCCCAGTGCTTCGTCCATGTACTGGTCACTTTTCATTTGGCTGTGGAGATGGAAGGATTACTTTTTCTTGCTGCTGGTGGATTTTTGTATTTGAAGACTTTTTGGACTTTGGACTTTGGATCACTTTTGGACTTGAGATTTTACAAGTAAGTTGGTGTTGTTTGTTTGGGGCATTGCAGTTGAGGCAACTCCAGTTCTAAAACTTTTTTCACAACTTTAACAAAATATATATTGTGGTGGGTAGCTAGCCACAGTATCCAGTAGGCCCAGGGTTAGTCATGGGTGCATGATACAACTGTTTCTCTGATTTTTTTTAACTTAATTCTCATTTATGTCATGGGATTTTAGCTCACTGTTATATGTTTTTTTTTAAATTTTGGGGTGCCTGTAAAGCCTCACTAGCCAGTAGGCCCAGGGGTAGTGAGTGGTGCATGGGCCTAGTCTTTCTGTGGGGTGTCTTGAATTTAAACATCATTGAGGGCATGGATGGCATGGGATTGTGGTGATTGTTATGTGTTTTTTGATTTTTGGGGGTTTTGTTGGGGACTGGCCATGTGGGTGGGGGCCATTTTGAGGGCTGGTACAGGCAGGCCCTGGCCATGTGCTGGGGGTCAAGGGGTCATTTTGAATGCAGGCAGTGTGCTCAGGCCTGCACCCAGTTTGCCTTGCTTTCAACCATTATGCCCAGGGGTACTCAGTGGTGCATGGGCCTAGTCTTTCTGTGGTGTGTCTTGAATTTAAAAATCATTATGGCATGGATGGCATGGAATTGTGGTGATTTTAATGTGTTTTTCGATTTTTGGGGGTGTTGTGGGGGACTGGCCATGTGGGTGGGGACCATTTTCGGGGCTGGTACAGGCAGGCCCCGGCCATGTGCTGGGGGTCAAGGGGCCATTTTGAATGCAGGCAGTGTGCTCAGGCCTGCACCCAGTTTGACTTGCTTTCAACCATTATGCCCAGGGGTAGTGAGTGGTGCTTGGGCCTAGACTTTCTGTGGGGTGTCTTGAATTTAAACATCATTGAGGGCATGGATGGCATGGGATTGTGGTGATTTTTATATGTTTTTTGATTTTTTGGGGGTGTTGTTGGGGACTGGCCATGTGGGTGGGGGCCATTTTGAGGGCTGGTACAGACAGGCCCTGGCCATGTGCTGGGGGTCAAGGGGCCATTTTGAATGCAGGCAGTGTGCTCAGGCCTGCACCCAGTTTGCCTTGCTTTCAACCATTATGCCCAGGGGTACTCAGTGGTGCATGGGCCTAGTCTTTCTGTGGGGTGTCTTGAATTTAAACGTCATTGAGGGCATGGATGGCATGGGATTGTGGTGATTTTTATGTGTTTTTCAACTTTTTGGGGTGTATAACTGATGTTCCTCTGTCTTACATTGCTTTTAGGTGCACAAGAGAACCACCAGTGCCAGGAAGAAGTCCTGCAGCGGTGTGTGCAGCACAACGTCACGTGACGTCACGTGTGGCCACAGACAAGACAACTCTGCAACTTGTGCAACTGCGCCCTGCTGTTCTGACATCTGAAGAAGATGAGCCCAAAGAAAGGTGGCCGTAGCGCCTCAGCGAAGAAAGTTGCCAGTGCCACTGCCAGTAAGAAGGTGCAGAAGAAGCAAGTGGCACCACCTACCAAGGAAACTGGTGTGCCCACCGACACCTTTTTTGGGAAAAAAACTACGCCTGCAGCAGCAGCGGTGTCCGCCGGGGACCAAGCTGGAAGCAGCACCTCCACTTCATTGGGCTCAGTGCCACCACGCCAAGTTAGGTCCAAGACCCTAAGTGCTGCTGCGGCAGCCACTTTGGTTGTTCAATCACCATCGACCAGTGATGTTGGCTCATCACAAGAAAGTACCATCCAATCAACGCCGGGTGTAACTCAGCTGACGAGTGTTCAACAACCACAGCCGCAACGACAACCACAAGTGCAACTAGTACAAGCGCAAGTACATGGGCAAGGAGAGGCGCAAGTACATGGGCAAGGAGAGGCGCAAGTACATGCACAAGGAGAGGCTCAAGTAGAGGTGCATGGAGAGGTGCCACTAGAGGTTCATGGAGCGGCACAACTGCCTACAACGCTTGTTCCTCCAGAAGTAGGGGCACATCAGGAAATTGATATTCAAGTGGAAGAATCATCCGAGGAAGGATGATCCATTGTCTTCCAGATCCCCAGCAAGAAAAAGGTTAAGGAGGGCTGCTACTACTGTAAGTTCTTCTTCAAGCCCCCTTCATTCTGATGACCTTGATCTTGATTGGAACCCACCAATGCGGTCTGACAGTGAGGCACGCCATGAGCCGACAAAGGTAGCTAAGCCTAAAAGGAAGGTTCCCGCAAGGCTTCGACTTATGGTTGGTGACGATGAACAAGAAGTGATGCCTTCTGCTGCTGAAGAAGAGTCTGACGAGGACCCAGTCATCACAGACGTCACTCCAGCCACAGCGGGCATGCAGCAGACAAACATTTCAACCCTAACCCGAATGGCTGCTGAGCGGGATGTGGGCGGCGTGGCACTGGTACCACCACCAACGCAGTTAACTACAACACCAACATGACCTCCAGCTTCCATATTTTCTCGTCAGAAGGGCCGGCAGGGCCCTCCATCCAGCTCGACCTCCATTACCTCTAGTAGTGGTGCTTTAAGTGAACAACAGAAACGAATTCAGCCACGCCCATCCTCCACTTCACCTGGCATTGAAAGTCAAAGTAGCAACTCCACCACCAGCAGACATCTCCAGTCCCCAGTTTGGGACTTCTTTACTGTTAGCAAAAAGGCGGAAAATATAGTTTTTTGTTGGATTGGTAAAGTATCAGTTAGTCTGGTAAGCTTGGTACCAACTATGTAACCGGAGGGCAGAGAGGTCATCTCAAATAACACCCCCCTATTCAGTGGTATAAGCACCTAAGTGACATCGAGGAAGCCAAAAACAAAAACATCCAAATGTATCCCTTGATATTGCATCTGATGATGATGAGAGGCTGATCGTGCAGGGGGAAGTGAAGAAGCGACAGACATTTTTTCTGGTACACCCAGTACCCCTGGCAGCAGCACTGCAGTGGTAGCGCCCACACCCTCTACCCCTTCATGTATGAGGCACACTAAGAGTCTGGGACAGACACCAACGCAAAAAAACTAAATCAATGAGCCTAACTGGTTTGAAGTCTGCATCATCATCATCATCATCATCACGTAAAACGGTCCAGCGCACCATTAGCAGCATGTTTTGGTCGGATGCGCCATTTGAACGCAACCACCCAACGGTGTGTCTGTATAACGCAAAGCTGGCTAAAATGCTAGCGCTGGACCTTCTCCCTTTCTCTTTCGTGGAAGGGGTGGGTTTTCGTGAATTGGTGGCAACAGTCAGCCCTAAATGGAAGGTTCCTAGCTGGTCCTATTTTGCAAGGGTTGCTGTTCCAGCACTACATCAAGCTGTGCTGGAGGTGATTGGCGCAGCTATTCTGAAGAATGCTGTTCACACTATCCACATGACAACAGACATGTGGACCAGTTGCCAAGCCCTTGATTACATGTGCATCACTGCACACTGGGTCTCTTTTGCAGGGGTCGAAAAACAGTGAAAACGCAAAGATGTTGACACGGACGAAGTTTTTCAAGCTACTCGCAAACATGTAACAGTAGGCATGTTTGCCATGGAGAAATCTCACACTGCACCTAACCTTTTGGAGGAGTTTAACAGGAAGGTCAATGAATGGCTGCATCCAAGAAACCGCACAGTTGGTTATGTTTCCACGGATAATGGCAGTGATATAGTTAAAGCCATGGAGAACGGTGGCTATTTCAGAGTGCCGTGTTTGGCACACAGTATTAACATCGTGGTGCAAGCCTTCTTGAAAACAGAAGCGCCAGTCGTCAAATTACTGACCATCTGCCGAAGAATCTGCACACATTTCAGCCATTCTTTTAAGGATCGGAAGCTGCTGAGGGGCCTTCAATATGAACGTAAACTGCCAGTCAAAAGACTAATCCAGGAGGTGGCAACACGTTGGAACTCAACCTTTCTACATGCTTGAGCGTCTGTCTGAGCAGTGGGAGGTAATACATGAGTTTGTCTTTAAACTGGGTTGTACTCACATGATGCTAGAGTTGGAGGAATGGAAGCTAATTGCAAGCCTGACAGACATGCTTCGTCCTTTTGAGCTCTTCACGCGTGCAGTCAGCAGGGAGGACTGTTCTTTGAGCAGAGCTATCCCATTGTTGCGCATGCTAGAGCACCAACTGGTGTCTTCAACGTTCCGAGATGATGGTGAAAAGCGAGAAGCATATGGTTTGGCTGAGAAGTTATTATGGCGCCTACTTGACAATGAAAGGCTTAAAAAGATACATACAGAACAACATTACATGTGTGCCACTATTCTTGATCCACGGTACAAAAAGGCACTGCCCACCAATACTTTCATTCCTTTTTCTGAAGCAGATGTTTCAAAGTACAAACATTGTCTAGCTGTGTCAGCCACTCGGTTCGAAAAAGACCGGCAGAACCTTCAAGGAGGCAGCACAAGTACAACTGAATCAGCAGGCCATCCGGCGTCAAGTTCCACTTCTCAATCCGTGGCCGAAGGGAGTCACTTTCCCTCACAGCCGTTAACGACACCAGCAACCATATTATCATCCTCACCTGCACCAGGCGCAAACAAATATTGTCGGAAGGGGATTGGCTAACTCAGCAAGGGTTAGCTCGGTCCACTGATGAAAAGGTCGCAGATGGTACGCAAAGTGGATCAACCCTGGAGAACCTTGAGTCTGTGGTGCAGGCCTATCTGGATGACCCAACAGAGGTCTGTCATAATGAGAACCCATTGGAATATTGGTATACGAAAAGCTCTGTATGGCGACTGATCACCAACCTGGCTCTAAATTATTTGTCTTGCCCACTCGCAAGTGCGTCTTCTGAATGTGTTTTCAGTGCTGCTGGTGCCATTGCTACTTCAAAAAGGACCCGCTTTTGCCCAAAAATGTGGAGAGGTTAACAATAATCAAGATGAATCAGCACTTCATACCACCCGATTACAAAATACGTGAAGAGGACACCGACTTAGGTGACGCCGACGGAAGTTCTTCTCGGTCACCAGATCTACTCCCGTCTCAATTTGTAGACTTGGAGGACGAGCTCTGCTTCCCTGACACCGATGCCTGAAAATTACTTCCTTTTTTTCCGTACTTATTCACTTTCATTCCTGTGTGTCTTTCTTTGTTTTGCTACTTTTACCACAACAAAAAACTCTAATCACCTAATCACAACAAGTCCATCATCAGCACTGTCTTCATCGTATTTTCCTTATTGATTTGAAGGTGCCGCAGTCTGCATTCAGATGTTCACAAAATCACAACTCAATCATGCTCCTCTATCCTCCTCCTCCAGACTCCCCCTATCCATTTCCCTCAAGGCAGATGGATGGATTATGGAGAAAAAACAAACTTTGTCTTCGTAGACGAGTCCCCTCAAGTGGGACTGAAATAACTGACTGACTACATGCTTGCTGATTGTTGACAGACCTACTTCTGAAATTTACATGAGAGGCTGCCCTGTGGGCCCTCACTTTCCGAAGAAGATGCGGACAAAAAGTAGAACAGGTAATGAATAATGAGAAGATGGCATGCAGTGGACAGCAATGGCTGTCTGTCTCTGTTGAAACCAATTGCTGTTTGTTTTTTGTGAACAGCGCAATTTGCCATGTTTTGAATATACCAGTATTGCAGGTTTTTGGGGGTTCATTTGGGGGTGTTCTAGATTTGCGGTGCTGGGTCGGGGGGTCTGGGAGCACTGCTGGCACAGTCTAATGTTGATTGCATTTGTTTTTCAGGAAATCCATGGTGGAAAAGGGGAGTTAGGGCCTAACTGCACAGCGCATTTGGACAGAATTCCAGGTTGGCCCGAAATTTGCTAAGTCTCACTTTTTAAGGTTTTGCTTTTTGGCTATTTGGGGGTCTTCTACTTGTTTCTGCCTGGGTTGATGGGTCTGGGGGCATTGCTGGGAATGTCTAATACCGGATAAAAGTGTTTTGGAGAAAATCTGAGGTGAAATTTTTTTTGCGTTTTTGCTCACTTGCTTGTCTTTGGGGTGCTGTTTGGGGGGGTTCCTGGTGTTTGGGGGTGGGTTTTGGGGTCTTGGAGCAATGCTGGGTATGGATACTTTTGATTGCAAAAGGTTTGAAGCGAATCCATGGTGGCAAAGGGGAGTTAGGGCCTAGCTGAAGAGCGCGTGCGGAGTGATTTTGGAAATTTGCCTGAAAATTTCTGTCACCACTTTTGTATTTTTGCTTTTTTGGCTTTTTTGGGGGTCTTCTACTTGTTTCTGCCTGGGTTGATGGGTCTGGGGACATTGCTGGGAAGGTCTAATACCGGATAAAAGTATTTTGGAGAAAATCGGAGGTGAACATTTTTTTCCATTTTCAGGCATTTTGCTCACTTTAGCATTTTCGGGGCCCTGTTTGGGGAGGTTCCTGGTGTTTGGGGGTGGGTTTTGGGGTCTTGGAGCAACGCTGGGTATGGATACTTTTGATTGCAAAAGGTTTGAAGCAAATCCATGGTGGCAAAGGGGAGTTAGGGCCTAGCTGAAGAGCGCGTGCGGAGTGATTTTGGAAATTTGCCTGGAAATTTCTGTCACCACTTTTGTATTTTTGCTTTTTGGCTGTTTGGGGGTCTTCTACTTGTTTCCGCCTGGGTTGACGGGTCTGGGGGCATTGCTGGGAATGTCTAATACCGGATAAAAGTGTTTTGGAGAAAATCGGAGGTGAAAAGGTTTTTGCGTTTTTGCTCACTTGCTTGTCTTTGGGGTGCTATTTGGGGGGTTCCGGGTGTTTGGGGGTGGGTTTTGGGGTCTGGGAGAACTGCTGGCACAGTCTAATTTTGATTGCATTTGTTTTTCAGGAAATCCATGGTGGAAAACGGGAGTTATGGCCTAGCTGCACAGCGCGCTTGGAGTGATTTTGGAATGAGGCCTAATTATTTCTAAGTGTAAGTTTTTCCGGTTTTGCTTTTTGGCTGTTTGAGGGTCTTCTACTTTTTTTCACCTGGGTTGATGGGTCTCGGGGCATTGCTAGGAAGGTCTAATACCGGATAAAAGTGTTTTGGATAAAATACGTGGTGAAAAAGTTTTTCACTTTTTAGAGTTTTCGCTCACTTTCGTGTTTTCGGGGGGCCTGTTTGGAGGGGTTCCTGGTGTTTGGGGGTGGGTTTTGGGGTCTTGGAGCAATGCTGGGTATGGATACTTTTGATTGCAAGAGGTTTGAAGCAAATCCATGGTGGCAAAGGGGAGTTAGGGCCTAGCTGCAGAGCGCGTGCGGAGTGATTTTGGAAATTTGCCTGAAAAGTTCTAAGTCCCCATTTTTGTATTTTTGCTTTTTGGATGTTTGGGGTTCTTCTACTTGTTTCTGCCTGGGTTGACGGGTCTAGGGGCATTGCTGGGAATGTCTAATACCGGATAAAAGTGTTTTGGAGAAAATCGGAGGTGAAAAAGTTTTTGCATTTTCAGGCATTTCGCTCACTTTAGGGTTTTTGGGGGCCTGTTTGGGGGTTCCTTGTGTTTGTGGGTGGGTTTTGGTGTCTTGGAGCAACGCTGGGTATGGATTCTTTTGATTGCAAGAGGTTTGAAGCAAATCCATGGTGGCAAAGGGGAGTTAGGGCCTAGCTGCAGAGAGCGCGCGGAGTGATTTTGGAAATCTGCCTGAAAATTTCGAAGTCCCCATTTTTGTATCTTTGCTTTTTGGATGTTTGGGGTTCTTCTACTTGTTTCTGCCTGGGTTGAAGGGTCTGGGGGCATTTCTGGGAATGTCTAATACGGATAAACGTGTTTTGGAGAAAATCAGAGGTGAAAACGTTTTTGTGTTTTTGCTCACTTGCTTGTCTTTGGGGTGCTGTTTGGGGGGTTCCTTGTGTTTGGGGTGGGTTTTGGGGTCTGGGAGCACTGCTGGCACAGTCTAATTTTGATTGCTTTTGTTTTTCAAGAAATACATGGTGGAAAACGGGAGTTATGGCCTAGCTGCACAGCTCGTTTGGACAGAATTGAAAGAAGGTCGAAAATATTCTAAGTATGAGATTTTCCATTTTTGCTTTTTGCCTGTTTGAGGGTGTTCTGCTTTTTTGCGGGTGGGTTGGCGGGTCTTGGGGCATTGCTGGGAAGGTCTAATACCGGATAAAAGTGGTTTGGAGAAAATCCATGCTGAAAAGCGTTTTGGCACTATTTTTAACTTAGGGCTAGTTAGGGTTAGCAGCAGTATTGCATGTGTTTGAGGGTGTTCTAGATTTTTGCAACTGGGTTCTGGGGTCTTAGAGCACTGGTGGGAATGTGTAATTTTGGTTGCAAGTGGTTTGAAGAAAATCCATGGTGGGAAAGGGGGGATTTGGCCTAGTTAAAGAAAGCGTTTGCCACTATTCTTAACTTAGGGCTCGTTAGGGTTAGCAGTATTGTATTGCACGTGTTTGGGCGGGGGTTCTAGTTTTTTTACGACTGGGTGGGGTCTTGGAACACTTGTTGCAATGTCTAATTTTGATTGCAAGTGGTTTGAAGAAAATCCATGGTGGGAAAGGGGGGTTTTGGGTATACTTTCTGAGTGCGTTTTGGCACGATTTGAAATTAGGCCTCGGCGAGGTAGCAGCAGTATTCTGCACGTTTTTGGGAGGGTAATGTGGGGTGATCTAGATTTTGGGGATTGTCATTTCTGAAAGTAACAGTATCATTTTTGCACTACACAGCGTGCCTTATATATTTTTTCTCTGAGGTGTATTTAACACTTACTGTTGTGTTTTTCCATCATCAATTACAGGCAGGCTTTTACCCTGTGCCATCGATGTACTACTCAGGCTTACAATTAGCGATCCGCAAATCCGCATCAGGCAGGCAGTGGACAGTCAGTGTGTCTGGTCACCAAGATTGATCGACAGAGCATCGATGGAATGAAGGAGTACCGCGAATAAGAGGAATGGCTGGATGCATCAACTTTACAAATTCAACGGGACAACTACAAAAAACAGTAACAGTATCCAAAATTCTCCTTATCTTTTAAATGATATTCTTGTGAACTTGAACTTACTTCTACAAGTGTGACTCTGTGCGTTTGTTTGATCTCTGCTTCAAATTCATCCCGCCAGCTATTTGATACGTCTTTGCTATGTTTAACACTAATTTAATGTTCTAAGTGTTTATTCTCTGAGGGCAGAGAGGCAAGTGAAATTGCGTAATGACTGCAGCCCTGTACTGTCAACTTGTTCCTTCGTAGTTACTAGTAAGTTGCAGTAAGTAGTAGTACTACTTTTCAGTAAGCTAACTATCCATTTAGTAAACAACTTCTGGCATGCAGTAGTGCACTTCATTTATGTCCCTTTAAAGATTTATCAATATCTTCAAATCCAAAGATTTGTTTCTCTTCATTTGTTGTTTGACTGTCCATGCTGTGTTTTTTTTCCTCTCTACCAAACTTTCCCAAAAACCCCCATTCCCATCCAATTTTCAAACCCTAACCCTCTTTCCCCGGGCTGTGTGGTATTTCATTGAGGGGTGACTGACAACAACAATAAATTCCACACACTTGCTGGGGAGGATAAGGTCAAAGCAACCAGAAGTTCATGTGCGCCATCGTGGATTGATAAGACCATCCTCCTCCTACACGACGTGAACAATCTAATGCTTAATGGTTACCTTACGTTGGCACTGCTTAGGCTACAATTTAGGGCACTGTTCTGTACCGTACTATCTATTGTACTGTTTCTAATGCTACGCTCAGGCCACTCAATGTTTAATTTCCTCTTTTTTTCATATGGTGATACTGCAAGTGTGTACAACTACTGCTACCAGCACAACAATGATATTGCATCCGTCGAGGATTCAAGTCAACAACCAACCTTAATCACCATTTGCAATGCAGCCAGCCCTGGGGCTACCCCGATTCTCAAACACGAATCACAGATAAGATAAGCATTTTGGAGAGGTAGAATAATGGGCTAGGGCTGGGAGGAGAGCAGATATTGCCAGTACTACTAGTAAATTACTAGTAGGGCTACTGAATTCACTAACTCGGTTACTGGCACTTTGGTACATTTCAGGACTAGATGTTTCATTCATGCTGGTAAGTTGGTAGAAACCAAACGTCCAGTAACCACCGCCCACCCTCACACAAAATAATATGAACGCGTATGCTATGTTTTGGTATGAAAAATAATTATTAAGAAATATATTGAGGTAGCCAAAAAATGAAATAAATTAACCCAACTCACCCCCCTACCTAACTCCAACCAATGTCCAAAAGTCCAAAAGTCCCCTTTCCCAAACACCCAATTCCCACCCCCCCAACAGTCTTTAAAAAAGGGGCAAGGGACAGTCACTTCCTCCGGTGGCGTAGTTTGGCAAGCTGTTGCTTCATGTCCCGCTGCTCTTTGCGGAGGTCCCGGAGCTGGCGCTGATTTTTTTTGGCCAACCGCTCCAGGTAGTCAACTCTTTTCCGTAGTCGGCGCACACGAACGATCCAGGATCTGGGGGGGGGGGGGCGCTAATGTTGTTGCTGCTGTGCGTCGGCAGCGGGAGGCTGTCGGGCCATGGCTCCGTTTGGCTGGAAGCTTCTGGCTGGTGGACCCGGGGGTAGTGGATGAGGATGTAGATGTTGATGTCTCCTCATGCTCCCGAGCCCACAACCGCCAATACTCGGCACAAATAGCCTCCAGCTTATGGGCCCTGGCCCGGACAGCTATCTCCTTATGGGTGAGCTTTTTGGGAGTAGCATCTATGGAGAAAGAAAGAAAAATACTGTAGCCAATAGTATTTAACATAAAGTCAAAATAATTCAATGGAAGGTTGACACTCAGTAACACCAGCAAGTAGCAAACACAGTATAACATTTTGGCATGTATCTTTCCGCCGTCTTTGTAAGCCTGTGACACTGTGAGTTTCAGGAATTCCACTAGCAGCACTATAGGTGGACTAACTACTACATACATAGTCAGAGAGTATTAAAAAAAGGCCTTTTTTACTTTTTTTCTCTTGTTTTGCAAAAGAAATTACTGGTACGTGAACTTGTGGTAGCCGCCATAATGGCAGCTCACTCAGCTTTCACCCAAGAAATACAGACACAGGCCATGATGATGCAGACTCGCAGTACTTTAAGCAGTACATCCAGGTGGGGATGGGAATGTCTTACTTTTCTATAGGGGTAGCACTGCCACTGGCCATACTTCATCCAATCAGCGTCTGCTCCACTACATCATACACCTCTGATATCGACGAGGAGGATAAAGAAGATAACATCCAAAGCTTCCAAAGTATGTCTATGATTCTTCTTAATGTCTCAAATGTACCAACATTTCTTTTTGTCAACAACCAACTAACACCCTTTTCATTATATTTTGGAAACCGCCGTCCTCTTTCTTATGTTGAATTGCATTCAACAAAACCATTCTTTACAGTCCTAAATAAATATTAAGACTCGCTCATCCTTCGTTTCACCCTTCTTTAACTTTTCATTCTTCACATCCCTAAACTACATCTGATATGACTTGGCTTCACAATAAAAATTTGCCAGCTGAGTTGAAGTGAAATAGAGGGGGCCATTGGTTACCAGAGAAGTACCGCCGCTAATGCTATTAAAAGTCAAGGTTGACTGTCTTCTCCGTGATAGCCCAAAAAGTAGTTCTAAATTAGTAAATGTTCTTGACAGTACAGTGTACTTATACTAGTGTACTGTGTACTACTGTACAGTACATCATACACTCCTTTGCGAGCCTACTCAAAAAAATTTCAATAAGTAAGGAGTAAATTAACTTACCACCGCCCGCCGCCGCTGAGTCTTCCCCCCCAGCTCCTCCTGTTGGCGCCGCCGCATCCATAGTGGACCCCTCCACACTGCTGACCCCGGCACTGGTGGTCATCTGTGCCGCATCAGATGTTGTGACCTCTAGGAAAAACATGTCATATTTTCAGATGCCATACACAACCCCCTATTTTGTCTCGTTATGGAAGAAAATGTTACATAAAACATTTTTTATTACTGGGATTGAAAAAAAGTAACGGTTTTGGGGAGGGTGTTAACCGACTTGGTCCCCCCCTCAGGAAAGTCAACATCTGTCGCCCCCATGATGCTCAAAAGTGGTTCACGGATGAGCTGAAAATTCTTAAATTGGACCTTAGGCGCTCCGAACGCCATTGGAGGCGTAACTATTGCCCTCTCTTGCGAACCAAATACAAATCCCTCCTAGTCAACTATAAGAGGGCCATTCTCTTAGCCGAAACCACCTATTTTTCGGAGAAAATCACATCATCAGCCACTAAGCATAAAGAGATTTTCTCCATAGTTCGTAACTTAGTCGCTTCTGAAAGGGCCAACCTTAAACTTATCTCCTCACAAGCTCTCTGTTTGTCCCTGAACAATTTCTTTATTGAAAAGATTGCGAAGATCAAATCTAACATTCCTTCAGTATCTTCACCACCATTTTTTCCTGTTCTTTCCCCGCCTTCTTTCTTTCTGGATCAGTTTCCCCCTATCTCTATGGATTCCTTTTTCGCTCTCCTTCAGAAAGTGAAGTCAGGCTCTCCGGCGGACTGTGCTCCAGCTCGCATTCTGAGAGAGCTATTCACCCACTGTCCCAACCCTCCTCTGTCCCTTCTCAACGCCTCTATCTCATCCGGCCTAGTCCAGAAATTCTTTAAATCTGCTATAGTCTTTCCTATTTTAAAAAAGCCCGGCTTAGACCCCTCCCTTCCGTCTAATTTTAGACCCATTTCCCTTCTCCCATACCTAGGGAAGATCTTGGAGAGCTACATCACAACTTGCCTCTCTACTTTTATTGAGAACAATCATCTTTTGGCCTCCCACCAAGCGGGATTCCGCCCGGCCCACTCTACTGAGTCAGTGGTCCTGTCCGTTCTAGACGAGCTAAAGAGCAAGGCTGATTCCAACCTACCCCAAGCCTTGGTGCTCCTTGATCTGTTCGCTGCGTTTGACACGGTCGATCACTCCATCCTTCTTGGCCGTGTCAGCGCAGCGGGGGTTCGAGGCACTGCCCTCTCTTGGCTCGCCTCTTTTCTCAAAGAACGGACTCAGGCGGTCCATCTTTCTGGCTTTTCTGCCCCCTCCCGCTCGGTCCCTTGTGGGGTCCCCCAAGGTTCCTCCCTGTCCCCTCTTCTTTTTAACCTTTATATTCACCCCCTCATTCTCTCTCTCCTCGACATGGGGGTCTCCGTGTATAATTATGCGGACGACCTCCAGTTAGTATTTGATCTTTCTTCCCCCTTGGACTCCTTGCCTAAATTCCATTCTACCCTAGTTTACATCTCTGAGTGGATGAATCACAACCAACTTAAACTCAATCTGGACAAGACGGAGTTGGTTCTGACTGGCCCTACCGTCTCCCCTTGGTCTGCCGCCTTCTTGCCTCCCATCTTTGGCCCCTCGCCAGTACCGGCGGCTTCAGCAAAGACCTTGGGCATTAAAGTCAGTCGGGACCTCTCCATGCATGCCCAGATTAGTTCCGTTGTCTCCTCCTGTTTCCTTTCCCTCCGGATCATCCGGAAAGTGTCCCGTTTCTTTTCTCCTGATGCTCTTAAACTTATTATTTCGGCAATGATTCTCTCCCGTCTTGATTACGGGAATAGCCTCTACGTGGGCATTCCGGCCTACGAATTACGCCGCCTTCAGGCTATTCAGAATCAGGCCGCCCGCCTCATTTATCACCTCCCCAAGTTCCACCACATCACTCCGGTTTTGAAATCCCTCCACTGGCTCCCCATCTGCCAGAGATCCCTTTTCAAGTTGGGATGTCTGGCCTTCATGGCCCATGCCATCCCCAGCATTTAATAATTTCCTTATCAGTCCATATACCCCCAGCCGTGCCCTCTGCTCCTCCACTCAGGCCCTCCTCATTGATCCTCGTGTCCGCAAATCCAAAACAGGAGGTACTAGATTCTCCGTATTGGCCCCTCGCTTTTGGAACAGCCTTCCCCTGTCTATAAGATCTACCCCTGTTTACTCCCAATTTCGTAAGGCCCTTAAGACCTTTCTGTTTTCCCAAGCGTACTCCTGCTGATTCTCGCCTCGGTAGATGTTGTGCTCCTCAGTCCCAAACCTAGCGCCAGGAAGCCGCTTGGTCACAGTGCGCTCTATTATGAACTTTTTAACTAACTAACTAACTAACTAACTAACAAACTAACTTTTATATGCTTATTCCATTAAATGATACACTTCTTCTTATGACAACTGATGAATGCTTGCTTAACGTGCACCATTTTTCTCATTACAGAAAGAAGATTCAATTGCCCTTCTGCCAGACGATTCACCAACTACTACTGAGTCATCACCAGCAGTACTTTAAGTACTTTAAAGAAGGTGGGGGCTCCCACACAGTTATTCTAATAATGTCATGTGTCTGTTAACTATTATTAGGTTTGAATCATACTAATTTCATTCAGGGGAATGTTGTTTAAACTTTAACGTCCTCTTCATCCATCAGAATACTACGCTATTAAAAATAAAGAAATAATGTTTTCATTTCTTAATTGAAAATAAAACTTTAAAACTAAGAAACACTGCGTGGTTCTTGTTTACGAGTGAGTGAGCGGAAAGGTTTGAACTACTGCACTTGGCAGTCATGTTTCAGTGACTCAGATAGGCCGGGACTCGGAGGTAGTCTTCTTCTGTTCTTCTGGGTCGTAAAATCATTGGTCAGACATTCTAGATAGTCGGTCAGGGGATTGGGGGTTCAACTTCTGTTCGGACTGGGATATGTCGAAAGTCGAACTGCACCTATCATCAACAATATCCTATTTATCTTGTCCATACTTTTTTGTGTGCAGAATAGTCCCTGAAACACTAGCGGTATGGGATGTGCTCCTCTCAAATCAAAAAGGCAACTGCTACCTTTTACTTGGTGTAAACAATGACATTTTGTTGTTGGAAATTGTCAAAGCACTTACATTAAGAAGACTGAAATAGACAGCAAGGGCAACCCAGAGGACTGCACTCAGTGCCTAGAGCTATTGCTGTATCAGAGTTTTGTTTCACACCGTTTGCCGACTGGGCAAGCTTAGCTACCTACACAGACCGACTCATAATTGTAAATAGTAGTAGCACAGAGTTTGATGGTAGAGGCAGGATAAGAATGTAGAAAGTAGTCTACATTAGAAGAAGATCAAAGACTATTTTGTAAAACATAGAATTATTAGGAACCAGTTTGTAATGAATAGGACCTGTAAAAGTTAGGGAAGTATAAGTATTAATATAACAATAGAACAACTTACTGGGGCCAGCAGAAGAGCTTGCAAGGGACTGAGCCTCTCCACCTTCTGCCACCGGAGTTTCTGTCGCCGCCGGCGCCTTGCCCCTGGTAGGTCCTGGTGATCATGAAATAAAGAAACACAACATGGATAATTATTTTTTGGGAATTATTTGATTTCTTTGTACTCAATCTAAAATTATGTTGGGGAAACAAATTAACATCAATTGCATCTGATCTGGTCAACTAGGAGGATAGTAGTACAGTATTGCAGGATTCGCAGACCGTCCAATAGAATAGTTATGTAATTCACTAACTACATCAACAACAAAAAGGTTCTACTACGACTGCCATCACTCAGCAGCACGAGACGTCGCGTGACAGACACAGTCCGTCATCATGATTGCAGACCACTAACAAATGTCCTATAACAAGTAATAAATAATATACTCAACGTATCAATCCACCACTATCTCTTCAAAGTGGCAGCAGCAGGAGTACAAAGAAGGACTAGACTTGAGTCTACTGTCTCTAGCATTACGCAGTAATGCTCTCAAATGACTAAAAAGTAGCAAACAAGTAAGCATAGTAGCAACGCCAATAACCAGGCGAGCACCTGGAATGACAGAAGCTATTTAAACATTAATTTACCTGCAATGTAATCGAATCAGCAGCATTCGTGCTCTTCAGGAAAAAAATTCATTAGCAATATAACAGAGCAGAAGGAAAAAAAGTAGTTATTAAGTAGCTACTTACCAAGGCCAGGGATCTCCACACCGAGCAGGTCGAGCATGTCATGCTCCCGGTCCAAGATGTCACTCCACCGGTGCGTCACTTGCTGGTAGGTGCGCCGGCCCCAGACTCCTTATACATGCGCCGGCACACCTTCTCCCACAGGTGCCGACGCTCCCAGAGGCAGTAACCGGAAGCAATCCGCCCACCTGCTGGTACGGTCTTAGGGAGGTGGACTTGGACAAAAACCCTCAAGGCGGCCACCTCCACCGCAGAGAAGATCTCCCTGGCCTGGACTTCCTCCCCCCTCCAACGCCCACAAGGGAGCCGGGTACGGGGTGCTGGGCCCTTCCCCTTGCCCTTGTCGTCTCCCTTAGCCATGGTCCTGGGCACAAGAAGAAGGAAAGAAGAATAGGTGTGAAAAAAAAGATAGAGAGCGAAAGAAATAAAGTAGGTAATAAAGTAACAAAAAGTTTAAAAAAAACACAAAATATAGATGTAGGAAATTGAAGAGAGAGATAATAAGCAGAAAAAACAAAAAAAAGATCAGAAAAACATAGGATTACAAAGATGTAGGATAAATAGAAAGGTAGCATGCCCAACACCATAGCAGTGAATGAAAAACAAGATGGCCGCGCCCATAGAGGACCGCGTGGGTAAGTTCGCACGATATTTCCCCCGCGAGCACGCAAAAACGCCCACGAACACGTAATCGCGTGCCGCATACAACGCGAGCATGCAACTAGCGCCCGGAAACAGAAACACGTCACGCAAACAAGATGGCCGCACCCATACACGACCGCATGGGCAACCTCGGGGTTGGTGCGCTGTAAGCGGTCCGTGAATAAGCAAAAAAACGCGCGAAGTCAGCAAATTCGCACAAATTTGCGGATTGCAAGTTCGATTTCGCACGAATTCGCGCTTCGCGAATCTCGCGAAATGGCAGAAAAACAAATTTTGGAAAACTGAAAGCACTTAGCAGGTGCAAAAGTTCAAGCTAATTTGTAACCATTCCCTGTAGTGCTTCCTGAGGGGCCCCTCCAGAGTTCAGTTGCCTACTTGCAACTATTCTCTGACCCTGCTCTGACCCTCAAAGCAGGGTCAGAGAATAGTTACAAGTATGGCACAATGCTCCTGTAAAAAAAATAACTGCAACAGGAAGCACTTACAGCTAAGGAACATGTGCCAGTCTTGAAGCACAAATTCAGTGACACATTAACCAGCCCCAAATTAATTCATCTCAGTTGAGGCTGGGCAGGTGTGCTTCCCCCCATAATCTGTGGTGAACAAGAGGGTGGTAGTGGTGAACAAGAGGGTGGCCCTGGTGAACCAGAGGGTGATGTGATGAACCAGAGGGTGGCAGTGATGAACCAGAGGGGGACAGTGATGATCCAGAGGGTAGCAGTGGTGAACCAGAGGGTGCTGTGATGAGCCAGAGGGTGGAAGTGGTGAGTGCTGAACCAGAGGGTGGCAGCAGGGATGAACCAGAGGGTGCTGTGATGAACCAGACGGTGGCAGTAGTGAGTGCTAAACCTGAGGGTGGCACGGGTGAACCAGAGGGTGGCAGTGATGAACCAGAGGGTGGCAGTGGTGAACCACAGGGTGCTGAGATGAACCAGGGGGGGGGGCAGTGGTAAACTAGAGGGTGGCAGTGATGAACCAGATTGTGGCAGTGATGATCCTGAGGGTGGCAGTGGCGAACCAGAGGGTGGCAGTAATAAACCAAAGGGTGGCAGTGATGAACCAGAGGGTGGCAGTGGTGAACAAGAGGGTGGTAGTGGTGAACCAGAGGGTGACAGTGGTGAACCAGAGGGTGCTGTGATGAACCAGAGGGTGGCAGTGGTGAGTGCTGAACCAGAAGGTAGCAGCAGGGGTGAACCAGAGGGTGCTGTGATGAACAAGAGGGTGGCAGTAGTGAGTGCTGAACCTGAGGGTGGCAGTGGTGAACCAGAGGGTGGCAGTGGTGAACAAGAGGGTGGTAGTGGTGAACCAGAGGGTGACAGTGGTGAACCAGAGGGTGCTGTGATGAACCAGAGGGTGGCAGTGGTGAGTGCTGAACCAGAGGGTGGCAGCAGGGGTGAACCTGAGGGTGCTGTGATGAACCAGACAGTGGCAGTAGTGAGTGCTGAACCTGAGGGTGGCAGGGGTGAACCAGAGGGTGGCAGTGGTGAACCAGAGGGTGGCAGTGGTGAACCAGAGGGTGTCAGTGGTGAACCAGAGGGGGTCAGTGGTGGACCAGAGGGTGCTGTGATGAACCAGAGGGTGGCAGTGATGAACCAGAGGGTGGCAGTGGTGAACCAGAGGGTGTCAGTGGTGAACCAGAGGGTGTCAGTGGTGAACCAGAGGGTGCTGTGATGAACCAGAGGGTGGCTGTGATGAACCAGAGGGTGGCAGTGATGAACCAGAGGGTGCTGTGCCCATACACGACCGCATGGGTAACTTCGCCATGCTAGCGGCCTGCGAACACGCAAAAAGCCCCACGAACACGCAAAAAGCCCCGCGAACACGCAAAAAACCAAAAATTCGCAATTTCGCACGAATTCGCGAATTATGCAGATTGCGAATTCGCTTTCGCACGATTTCGCGGACCGAGATTTCGCAGATTTCGCCCATGCTTAATTCTTAATAAACCTCAAGATGATTCTCTCTTATTAGATCATTGTCCACCTCCATATACTCTTCCTTCTGCTCCTTATGAGTCGGATGAGGACTCTCCTACAGACCAGGATAAAGCTCGAGAAACTTGCTCAATGTTATCTGCTGGGCGTGCGTCTGACATTAGATCTGCTGCGCGTAAAGCCGTTTGTAGTACTGCCACTGCTTCTGAACTTTTTGATAGTATAAAAGATTAGCAGGAAAGGGAGCAAATATATTTTACCGCTACATTTGCCCCAAGAGGTTATTGAATGGTTCAGGAAATATTCAGTAGAAATCGAGCCCGACTGTAAACAGCTACGTGAAGGTCTTTTTGTCTTCTCCCAGGTGGCTGACACGATCAGACGCTTGGTTAAACTGCGTGTTGGAGTAGCCCATTTGGGAGAGGAGAAAAAGGCAGCAGACGCAGCTTTACAAAAATCCCAGATCAGCATGGCACGAACTTCTACTCCTGAAACAGATAGGAATGTTGTAATTAATGTGAAACGCATGCGGGAGGCCGCGCCTTTATACGTTTCTCCTAAAGGAACGGGTACAAGTGATGATAAGACTTCTACAGATGCCAAGGGATATTTTATTTATATTTGGGTTTACACTCCTTGGAATAGAGCAGATGTCATGGCTCTTAAAACTGTATTACCTGAACCGCGAAAGAATCCAGCAGCCTTTTATGAGGAAGTTGAAGGTGCTATTAGCTCTTGTACTATAACTTTGGCCAATATTGATCTGTTTTTTGGACTAATAATACCGCCTGATATGTGGCGAACTGCGTGTAAAGTTGGTGATCGTGCGACATTTGGAGCATTATGGAAAGATTTAGAGCAGTGAGATGAAGATAGAAAACCTGCACGGAAACCGTGTCAGTTAATTTTAAATCTTCCGGCAGCTATATTAGTTAAGTTAAAGACGATTATTCCCCCTAAAAAGATAGATTGGACAGTGTTAGCGTCTTGCAAGCAAAAGGTAGATGAATCAGTTTCTGACTTCTTCACACACTTTGAAAAAGCATTCCACGATTTTAGTGGCCAGTCATTGACAGATGACATGGGTAGGCATCTGTTTGTTGATAAATATGTCGCAAACCTTTTGCCAAGAATAGCTAGTCGCCTAAAGGCCAGGGAGAGTTCATGGACTACCTCTTCTCCGGTTTCTCTTTTGACTATGGCTCAGTATAATGAACGTAAACACACAGAGGGGTGGGGAGAAAGGAACACAAAACAGACAGAGACACAGGGCTGGGAAAACTGCCCTCACTCACACACAATGTGTGTGACATGTTTCATCATCGGGTCTGCTTACAATACGCCCCCGCGTAGCCACACAGGGGGCGGAACATACGGAGGGGGGAAAAAACACAAAACTCACAACAAACACAGAACAACACAAGAGTGACAAACAATGATCGCAACAATAAGTGTTGTCCCTAAGGACTGGATGAGCCAGTTTTAATGAGCACTATCTATCTGCTATTTAGTCTGTCACTCATCCAGTCCTTAGGGACAACACTTATTGTTGTGATCATTGTTTGTCACTCTTGTGTTGTTCTGTGTTTGTTTTGAGTGTTGCATTTTCCCCCCCCTCCCTATGCTCCGCTCCCTGCGTGGCTTCACGGGGGCGTATTGTAAGCAGACCCGATGATGAAGCATGTTACACACACTGTGTGTGAGTGAGGGCAGTTTTTTCAAATATTATTGATTAGCCCTGTGTCTCTGTCTGTTTTGTGTTCCTTTCTCCCCACCCCTCTGTGTGTTTACATTATTGACTAGGGGGTTCGAGGTGGTGGAGTTCAATTGTTGACCCTCTCCCCTCCTTTGTGATAATAAGTATTATGAACGCCAGGAATTAGAAGCGAAGGGTAATGAGGATAAAAAGACTAAAGTGTTGAAAACAAAGGTTATGTTGGCTCAGGCTAATGGTCCGCCTTCTAGAGGTAATGATAGAGGTGGACGTGGATCATATAGTTCGTCCTTTCCTTCCTATACTCGTTCAAATTTGTCTGTTGACCAGTGTGCGTAATGGAGGAAATTTGGAAATTGGATTTCTGATTTTCCAGTGCTGCGTGCTCTGCAGAGTCCACGTGGTCAGGGACAAATGAGCAATCGTTCAGGATACTTAGGGCCTAGAGGAAGCACATAAGATTGTGCTAGGTTTGATGCTAATACACGTGGACAGGATGAGGTTAACACTTTTGATAGAAGGAACCAATATCAAATGTTCGACTATGTACAGTCTGATGTTCAAGATTCTGCTTATGCATAGGATTGCCTAGGATGGGGTAAGGAATCAGTTGAAGTTCCAGTAGATCAGCGGGGTCCCTATGTTACAGTGTATGTTTTGGGTTCTACTGATCAGTTTCTGGTTGATACAGGAGCTACTCATAGTGCCTTGTCTATACACTTGGTTCCTAGGGCTCTATGGAACACCTTACCTTAGCCCACTGTCGCAACCACTTGCATTCCATGTTGATAAATGTACTGCTCCGTGTCTGTTTTTGCTCTCTCCAAACACACCAGACAATATTGTGGGTCTTGATGTGGTTAAATATTTCAGGGCTACGATACGATGTTCTCCGGTTAAAGAAAGACATTACATTAGCTTCTATCCCTAGTAATTTGTGGGCTACTTCAGACACTGATGTAGGGCAAATGCTTATTCTGCCAGTGCATATTAGTGTAAGGGAGGGTGCTTCATTGCCAAGACTGCCTCAGTAGAACATTTCTCGAGAAGGAGAAAAAGCACTCACACGCATTGTACATGATTTGATTAACGTGGGGGTTGTGGAAGAATTACCTTACAATGTGTGCAATAGTCTGATTATTCCCAATTTGAAAAAAGATACTGACACTTGGATTTAAAGGTTCATCATTGATTTGAGAGAAGTTAACAAGATTGTAGTACCGCAGTACCCTGTGGTTTCTGACCCGACATTGCTTACCCTGGTCCCTCCAACAGCAATTACATTTTATGTAATTGATTTGAAGAATGCTTTCTTCTCGATTCATATTCATCCTGATAGCCGATATTTGTTCGGTTTCACTTTGAATAATCGATCATACAGATTTTGTAGAGTTCCTCAAGGGTACACTGAGAATCCGAGTATTTATAGTCAAGCCTTAAAATGACAACTCGATTCCTTTACTTTGTCTGAAGGAGTGGCTCTCATACAATATATTGATGACATCTTGTTGGAAGCTGATATGCCTGAGCAGTGTGAAAACTGTACTTTGTCTCTACTTTCTTTTCTTGCTACACACAACCATAAAGTATCATGGAAGAAATTGCAATATTGTAGACCGAAGGTAACCTACTTAGGTCACCTTCTGTCTAAGGAGGGCCGTGCACTGACACCAGATCGCATTCAAGTAATTTTAGACACACCAGTACCTTCCACACAGAAAGATGTCTGTGCATTCATTGGTTTGATTTCGTTTTGTAGGCAAAGGATATTGGGTTTTTCACACATTGTTAAACCCATGTTAGCGCTTTTGACTAAAAACACTCCGATCTCCCTTCCAGGGACAGAAGAATGCCAAAATGCTTTCCGTCATTTAAGACAAGCCCTTTGCTCTGCTCTAGTGTTAGGCACACCAGATTACATGAAGGCTTTTACACTCTATGTACACGAGAAAGATGGGTGTGCATTGTCAGTTTTAGTACAGACACACGGTGACAAGCAGCGTCCCTGTGCATATTTTTCTGCATTTCTTGATCCTGTTGCTCATGCATTGCCTGGGTGCTTCCGTTCAGTTGCAGCGACAACTCTGTCCATACGTCAGAGTGAAGGGATAGTTTTGTCATACAAACTGTTGGTGCTAGTACCCCATGCAGTTGATGCCCTTTTGAATCAGACTAAGACAAAACACTTAACTAGTGCTCGCCTGACAGTATATGAATTGGCACTGTTAGCACCTCATATTACCTTGAAGAGGTGCGTGACACTGAACCCAGCCACTTTGTTGCCATATCCTGCGACTCAGTCTCAGTCAAAGGAGCCTCACGATTGTATATTCCTTACTGGGGAACAGACAAAGGGTCGCATCGATTTGCAAAATACGCCCCTTCCAGATGTAGATGAGGAACTGTGGGTTGATGGGTCCTGTTTGAAATTACCAGATGGCACGACCCCAGCTGCATATGCAATCACAACACTTGAGACAGTAGTGGAAACAGCTTGCATATCACAGAAGTCGGCTCAAGCAGCTGAACTAATAGCTTTGAAGTGAGCGTGTGAACTTAGCACTGACTTGTGTGTGAACATCTACATGGATAGCCGCTATGCTTTTGGAGTGGCTCATGATTTTGGCCTACTCTGGAAGGAAAGATGTTTTCGTACATCCCCCGGGATGCAGATAATGCACGGAGTATTAGTGCATAATCTCTTGACTGCACTTACATACCCAAAGAGAGTTGGTATTATGAAGTGTAGCGCGCACAAGAAAATCATTGATAAAATAGAACAAGGCAATGCCCTTGCAGACCTCGTAGCCCGTGAGACTGTGATGCAGCGAAGCACTACATCCATGTACGTAGTGAAATCACAAGCTCAGCGTTGGCATGATGCTAGAGAGGAAATATTGGATATACCAAGATCTGCCTCTGTGAAAGAACTTGAGCAATAGTCTAAAGAAGGAATATTGGACGATGAGGGTTGTTGGCGCAACAAAGACATGGATAAATGGAAATTACCTGCAGCCTATATGCAACCTATGGTTCAAATGGCACATGGGCTGGCACATGTTGGAGCTCTAGCAATACCTAAATTGCTTATGCAAGTTTGGGAGCATCCTCATATTGCCAGCACAGCTAAAAGCGTAGAACAGTCCTGTTGGTCTGTTGGCAGTATAATCTTGGAAAAGGGACACGGACTCCTACAGGAGGGTTTGCTACACCAACCGCGCCTTTTGAAGTTTTGCAGATGGAATACATCCAACTTGAACGCTGCAACGATCTCAAATATGTCCTAGTGGTGGAATGTGCCTTCAGCAAATGGATAGAGGCATTCCCTACAGAGGATAATACTGCTCTCACCACAGCGAAGGTGCTTCTAAAGGAGTTTTTCCCTAGATATGGTGTTTGTAAGCTTTTATGGAGTGACAACGGACCTCATTTTATTGGGCAAGTTGTTGAGCATGTCCTGAAAGAATTAGGGATCAAGCAAAACATTCCATGCAGTCTTCCACCCGCAATCAGCAGGATTAGTGAAAAGGTACAATGCTACTTTGAAATTAAAGTTGGTGAAAATACTGGCTTTTACGTCTTTGAAGTGGCCAGATGCATTACCATTGGCATTGCTATCCATAAGATCGGTGCCACATTCACGGTCTGGCCTTACTCCGTATGAAATTGTATTTGGAAGGCCAATGAACATTTGGGGAGTTCCTAAGCCACGCCCACACATGATGTTCCTTGTGTTTTGATGAATGATTATTTGGCACAGTAAACCAACAGTTTAATCTCTATTCATCAACAGGTTCGAGAAGCGCTTCCTGACAGATCTATAGGTGAGGCCCATGAACTCTGTCCTGGTGACCACATGATAGTCAAGGTCTTCGACAGATCGAACAGCTTGCAGCTGAGGTTGCGAGGACCAGAGCAGGTGCTCCTGGGAACGAGGACAGCAGTTCGAGTGATGAACAAGAAGAACTGGGTCCATAGCACACCCTGCAAACGTGTGTCGCCTGCCTTGGTGGAACCTGCTGTGTTGACTGACCATCGAGAGATTCACCTGACGAATTTGCGGAAGTCTTCCCGGACCACACAATTCCTGGAGCATCACGATACCACTTGAGACAGAGGAAAGAATCTGCAGGGCTGAAAAAGACTGGTTGAGCTACCGCCCTGGGTTAGTGAAATGGAACGCCAATGTGGCAAGGAGGGGATCAGTCCTGCATAGTGTAGTGACACCCGTTTTGGCCAGTGGTAAAGAAATCAATGGCTGCCCAGGGATAAGAGCTCCAACGAGTGTTTCAACGAGTTTGTAGAAAGATTAATTATCGCTGTTGCTAAAATGCATAACAGAAGAATCATTTGTGCTGTAGGGTTTGTTGCTGCTCTGGTGCTTATGGAAATAATCACCTGGTTTGTTGAGAAAGTGGCTCCAGCTCGACAGCTTTTTATTGCCACTACTCCAGTTTGCCATCATAGCTAAGAAAGTAGTACAGTCCTGTTTGATCTGCTTGCAGTATAATGCTGGAAAAGAGACACAGACTCCTACAGTGTCTCCAGTTCCAGTGGAACATCACCACTTCACGCTTCCCTATCATTAGCAGAAGCATCGACAATCCTACCTAAATAACACATTAATCTAGATATTGCATCATACATGCGATACTACGAATACTACCAACTGTTGGGTGTGTGGGATGATACCTGCCCACCAAAAGAAAGGATGAACACCTTTTATTCCTCTATCGTTTTCCCATAATGGTTCATGTCAAGCTTGGTGTGCACTTTTGTTTGCTTCCGGAAAGCCTTCAGTAGGTGGAATTAACTTTCGTCTGAATAAAGTATGCTATCAAGATAAAGATGGTTATCCTCTAGCTAAAGGGACTAAATGGGAATGGGAAGATGATCAACCTGATAATATTTCAACACCATATGTCTTCACGAATATGAGAAACATTAAAAACATTGGACATTTTGTAATTTCTGTGACAAGAGCTAACGCTGATTTATGTATTAGTGGTGTTGGGAGATTTCCAGTAGGAAGGAGGGAGTGTACAGTAATTTTAACCATTGAAGGTGCTAATAACAGCAGTTTAAGTCTTCACATAATACCTATTTTGTGTGCGGTAATAAAGGATACTATCAATTACCTGTTGGGTGGTCTGGGGTATGTTACATATCATTTTTGTTACCACCTCTGTTCTTAGCCCCTCCATCATATCACTGGGATTTAAAATTATACAACAATATTTCCAAGAACAGATACAAATGAACAATAAGTACAGATGAGGTTTACCGGACTGATAACACTTTGCAACAATATGTCGATTTTGGGAACATTACAGAGGAGCTGCAAATTGCAAGGATTGTAGCACTCCAGAATCGAATGGTATTAGATGTGATTCTGGATGATCGAGGTGGTGCATGCCGCATCATTGGCAGCAGTGGTTGTGTCTTCATTCCGGATCACTCGCCTTCAGTATATGATGCAATCTCTAAATTGCATATGATTGCTGCAGAAATTCACCCAGAGAGTGGTACATGGACATTTTCAAACTGGATATGGACACTCTTTATTACTTGGGGCTGTAAGCTACTGATTATTCTATGTATACTACTGGTGATACTATTTACATGCTGTACGTGTATACAATGTGGTCCTATGCTTTGCTTCATGTGCATCACTGCTCGTACACCTGCCAAAAGAAATATTATAGAAATTGTAATTGTAATTGTAAAGGCATTTGTAGAGCGCATGGCTACCCTAAGGCCTCCCAGCGCTGAGGACTCTGGTCTGTGGGTGTTACATTTAGCTTGATGGAAATAGCATTGTTTTCAGTAATCTACAGAAAACCAGATGGTCGCCTGCCAGACGGATGTGGTCAGGGAGGGCGTTCCAACTTCTGGAAGCCACATAGGAGAAGCGCTGGCCTCCACTTCTTGTTTTTAAAATTTTGGGAATTATAGCAAGGTGTTTGTTGCCAGAGGGAAGAGTTCTATTAGGATGGTAAGGGACAATAGTTTCCTGAAGTATTTGAGGGAATTTTGCAGTCATAATCTTGTGAGTGACACAAAGGACTTTGAACTGGATCCTTTCTGCCACAGGGAGCCAATGCAAAGAGGCTATGGGTCTTCTGGCTGATTCTTTGCGGGAGACGTTCATGAGAAGTCTGGCTCCACAGTTCTGCACCACCTGGAGAGTCATTATTGTATATCGTGGTGAACCAGCATAAAGTGCATTTCCATAATCCAAGCGTGAGAGAATAAGTGCTTGGATCACTACTTTCCTGGCTTCCCATGGTAGCAACGGGAGGACATTCTTCATCATTCTGATTAATCCAAAGCAGCATCCAGCAACTTTCAGTGCCTGGGCTTTCATATTCAATTTGTTGTCAAGCCATACTCCCAGGGATGTAATTTGATCTTTGGGTGTTGGGACTTTACCCAGACACTTAGGCCAAAGGGTGATGACCCCCTCTGGAAGTGGTTTGCCCAGGAACATCAGTTTGGTTTTGGTTCCATTAAGTTGAAGAAAGGATCTTTCCATCAAGGTAAAGATTGTTTAATGCAATTGGCTAGATGGTCTGGGCCATTGCCTGGTTGATTGAAGGACACTATCAATTGGGTGTCATCAGCGTAAGTAATAATTCGAATCCCAAAGGGTTCAACAATTTTGGCCAGAGGACTCATGTAAATATTGAAGAGTGTGTGTTCAGGGAAGAGCCCTGGGGAACCCCACAACTCAAAGGCATGCTCCTGGATGTAAAGTTTCCCTCGTAGACCTGGGAGGATCGCCCCTCCAAAAAGGACTTCAGCCATCCCAGTGCAACCCCTGCTTCTCTAATCCTAAAGATAAGCAGACGATTGTTAACGGTATCGAAGGCTGCACTCAGGTCCAGGAGGAGGATGGCCGCCGAACCTCCGGCATTCATGATCCTTCTCGTTTCCTCTGTCACCCCAATTAAAGCTGTTTCTGTGCCTTGTTGGGGTCTAAAACCTGTTTGTGTAGGGTTAAGGCAACCGTTCTCCTCAAAGAATGCTGATAGTATAGCATTTACTTGCTTTTCTATGATTTTAGCAATACCTGGCAGAAGGGATATGGGTCTGTAGTTCGACAGAATGTCTGGGTCGGTTCCTGCTTTTTTTCTAGCAGTGCCTTCACCTTGGCTTGTTTCCAGGGTGAGGGAACTATGCCAGTACTTAATGATAGATTAATGATTTCAAATTCTAATTTAAAAAAGTCTTTATTGTGATTATACATCTTAAACGACAGACAGTCAGTTAAATACAAATTACGGCTGAGCACAACCGTTATTACACCATAAAAGCTTTGTAACACATTTACAAATAAGGATAAAAATATAAATACCAATATTTACAATTTTAAAACACAATTCATTAAGACAGGATTAAATATATCACACGCACAAGACTTTACACATGTCTAAAAATCATCGGGGAAAAACCCCATAAAATTCCATTACATAACAAACCATACCCAATAATGTTGATGACTAGCTATTAGGACCCCCCGTTTTTCTCCCGTAGAACACAAGCTCAACTCAGGAACTTAGATACCCCTATTACTGCGATGTCATTGCAACCAGCTTTCAATAGCCTTTTAGCAATCAACGCAGAGCTTGTTCCCAAGGTTCTACATAATGGTTTAAGCGACATGCTTCTGGGTTGTTGGTAAGCTGGGCAGACATATAGAAGATGAACAATGTCTTCAATATAATCCGGGCAGAATGGGCATTTATCACCAGTGCCTGTTGACCATTTGCATGTAAACTTCCTAAGCGGATGTGTCTCAACTCAGAACTGGTGATAAAGCTTGCGATCTCGGGGTTTCGTTATTAGGTCCCAATAGCTATCCAGACAAGGTTCATCTTTGAACTTGCAGAAGTCTCTAGACAGGGATGTACTAGTCAAGGCCGAGTACCTCCTTATTTTAATTAGGTTCCAATAAGCTGTTCTATACATTACTTTAGATGGAAATTCTGCAGACACTGGGCTGTCCCACAGATCCCTCATCCCCATGTCAGTGAGCAAAGTTTTGCCATTTAATCTTGTTCGAACGGTCCAATCCCCTTTAGTTCAGTCAGAGCCCTGGCAAATAAATGTAATTCTGGGATGATCCAAAGCCTTCTCCAGAATGCCAGCATCCTATACCGTGCGATGTCCTCAATTGCCTGGCAGACAAGGTCTAAAAGGAGGGGGATACGGGGGTAGATTTAGGAAGGCCCACGATTGTTCTTAAAAATTTTGTTCTGGGCTAATGCTAGATGGGTTAGATTACTGAATCCCCAAATCTCAGCACCATTTAAGGTTGCGGGGATAATTTTGGTGGAATACATTTTAACAACAGGAGCTATAGGCTTAGTTTGTGAAAGCTTATGTTCTTTTATCAATGCTCCAGCTAACTGGGAGTGTTTCAACGGTAAACATCACTTACAACAAAACTTTTACAACGCACTACCATTACAACGCGGTCATTACAACGCAAACTATTACAACGCATTGCGCTGGGGGGCGCTCTAGGATAGGGAATAGGTTAATTTACTATCCAATAACCTTCCCTAGTGTCCACGGGGACTGGAGTTGGAATAGTAAATTAAACTATTCACTATCCAACACCCAAAAGCGCTATGCGTTGTAATGGTATGCGATGTAAAAACCGCGTTGTAAAGGCAGGCGTTGTAATAGTCTGCGTTGTAACGTCATACATCCGTTTCAACGCGAGTATCTTCACTTGGGGAATCCAGCTCAGTTTTTCTCCGAAGGTGACACCCAAGTAAGTGAAGACATTTGTCTGCTCCAAGAGTTTTCCGCTCATGAAAACTCTCGCTTTAACAGACCTGTCCCCATGGAGTACCATGAATTTAGTCTTCTCTACGTTGACCACAAGTTCATGATCGTAGCAAAACTCTTCAAAGCGAGACAGAGCCAGCTGTAGCCCCTGTCTCGTCTTGGATAGAATCAGAGTGTCATCTGCGAACATGAGCAGGGGCACCCTTTGGCCAGCTAGCATAGGTGCGTCCGTGGGATAGTTATCGACGTACTGTACCACCTCATTTATGAATAATGAAAAAAGGGTGGGAGCCAGCACACACCCTTGACGAACGCCCTTCCCCACTTTAAATTTCTTAGTGACCTCACCCGGTTTCCCCCATCTGCCCTGGGGATAATTTGAATTGTGGAGTCTTACCACAAAGGCAACTAATTCCTTAGGCATCCCTAATCCCGATAAGACTTCCCACAGTTTGGCTCTTGGGACAAGGTCAAACGCGGATTTTAAATCCACGAAGGCTTCGAAGATCATTCCCCTACCCAAAAGGACCTCCTTCCAATAGAGCAGAACACATCTGAAGGCTTGGTCCAGGGTCCCCATGTGCGCCCGAAACCCTGCCAGTAGTGGTGTAAGAATATTCTCTTCAGACATCCAACTCTGGATCCTACCCAATAGCACTTGTACTACAATTTTTTGCATTGCATCAATGAGGCTAATGGGTCTGTAGTTGGCCGGAGCGGAGCGATCACCCTTTTTAAAAATCGGGATGATTTCCGCCCCGGACCAAGATGCGGGGATTGGAGCTCCCCCTTCTAATGAGTTAATTAAATTCATAATATATGGGATCCAAAGATCAGGGTCCTGCTTGAATAGGTCGGCTGGTATACAATCAGGCCCAGGTGCCTTACCACATAGGATGATCTTCAAAACTGCCTCAACCTCTTTAGTGCTAAATAACAAGGGGACGTCTATAATAATGTGCGAGGCAGGGGCTTCACTTCCCAAGCCCAGCTGGAATTGGACTTCGAAGAAGGCGACCCAGTGCTGTGGATCCATATTATTATTTGGGGTAATCGACCTCTGCCCATTCCCCCATTTAATTAGGTCCCAAAACTGGGTCAAATTCCTGCCTTTGCATGCTAATAGCATGCTAATAGCAAGTCCTGCCAACGCTCCTCATCCCAGTCTCTCTTTGCCTTTCTTAAGATTGACTTATAGGATGATTTAGACTGTCAGACGATTGAATAATTCCTTGATTTAATAGCTACCACTAATGCTTTGTGTGCAAGCCTGCACGAGTCATTATACCATGTATTGGGTTTAATATTAGTGGAGATCCTAGCTGGTTTAGTATTAATAAAAAACCTTTTCAGCCCACTGAAGAGGTCATTATGGATCCCAGCTAATTTGACATTAAGAACTCTTGAGAACCACATTCTGTAAGTTTTCTTAGTGCCCCTGATACTAATGCCCTGATCTCTAACACCTTCCTTTCATCGAGAGCAACCTTGGTCCATCGGACCCTTCTCAAGTCATTCGCCACGATTACTTGATTGGGGCAGTTATCATCCTCCAATGGAGGTGTGCCCAAGAAGCTCCTGTCATTCAGTGTGAGGACCAGAGGATTGTGACCACTTTCTTGGCGACATTGGACTTCCATGTCTAAGACTAGGTGCCATATCTCCACACTCCCTAAAATATAGTCTATGCGACTTTTGGAGCGCCCGTTATCAAAAGTCGCCGCACCCAGAACATCGGACTTGGTCCTGCCATTAACTGCCCTAAGACCCCGTTCCAAGCACAACCCTTTAACTTGGAGGGCTGCCTCGGTCCATTTTTTGATCATTCGAAGGTACAGTTGTGGCACACCCCAGAGTGCATCCACCTCATCACCAAGTCTACCATCTTCAGTATCCAAGGGCTCAAAGCAGGTATTGAAATCTCCTGCAATGATTAAGTTTGCATTAGAAGCTCCTTGGGTCAAGTGAGACTCTAAAGCACTGATGACCTGTGAGCTCCTACCACCCGGTTGACCTCTAGCATATACAATAAACAAAAGTAAATCAAGACCTTTGGTAGATCTAACTCTATAACCAGGATATCGGGGCAATCTGAGTAGACCTCATTCACAGTAATCCCCTCAGCTTGCCTTACCCAACAAGTTAACCCACCGACTGGTCTACCCCTAGAGCCCTTAATCGATGGTTTAGAGAAGTTTAAATAATCAGCTTGGAACACATCATCTGTTGACCATGTTTTCCTGGAATGCCCAAATGTCCACACCTTCGATGAAGGATAACCAATCGGCTGATGCAACCTTTGATTCCAGACCCGCTATGTTCCATGAAGAGATAGCCAGAGGTTTCTTCTGAGATGCAGTATCATATTGCCCGGTTACGGCTGCTGATACCAATAAATAATTTTCAGGCACCGTAGGGACGGAAGTAGGGGTGGGGGTTTGTGCTTCCATTACCACTGGGGTTGGGCAGCCGATCATCCTAGAAACCCCAACACACCCCTCCGTGCCTCCGCTAGCTGGTCCCCCCTGTGCATCTACCCCCAGTCAGTCAATTTCTTTGAGTGAGGAAAATACCTCAAAATGATTATTGCACTGAATGGCATAGTCTGGCATAGAGTAGTCGTGTTGTAATACTCGAGCATCCCTTAATCTAGGCAGCATATGCTGCTTATAGATGAAGCCATGGGGGACAATACCAATGGCAGCCTTATTAAATGGGATGTGGCCAGCCATCTCAAGAATATAACGAACCAAGGCAGGTAACCTGAAGCTCAAAACCACGCAGTCACCTGGAATGGTTTTAGTGGAGTGGCCACTCTATTCAATGCGTCTTACCATTTTAAATTCCTGGTATAAGCCATCCCCAATGCCGGTCATTTTATTCAAATAGTGAAGGGCCTTGTTCTCAAGGTCCAACCAATGCTCACGTGAGCCCAGAGGAAGGGGGGGACATTCGCTAAAATGACCGTATAAGGGGTTGCTTCGGATGGCAAGTGGAGATAGGGGTGTTTCTCTGGGCAGCCAGCTATTATCATCAAATCTCCCTCTCCCCTCTGTCTCTGGAGGCCTTCGATTGGGCATAATCTTATCGTTAGTAGCACTAATGGATGGTAAACTCGTGGTACTCAGTAAAGATGAATGGAAGGTGCACAGCACTTGTTGATTTAAGGTTGATTGAAAGTTTACGCAGGAGAGGGTGCACTCGAGGGTAGTGTGGCCGTCACACACCTTGAAATATCAGTAAAGTTGTGTAAGCAAAAAGATTTGCATTTACATCCCCTCGTGGAGGCACTCCAACACGTTCATAAAAAATGACTCTTTATCAAGGAGAGGCTGAAAATAATTTTTCCTTCTTTTCAGCCTCTCCTTGATAAAGGGCGTGTAGCCCGAAATGCATTGGAGAAATATGGTTGTTCATCGCATTTGATATGATGTTAATATCTACTAACTAATGAAACGGTGAAAATCACTCTACAATGTTTGAAACAAGCTTGGAATAAACCTAAGTTTTGAAAAAAACACAGAGTCATTTCTATGAACGTGTTGGAGTGCCTCCACGAGGGGATGTAAATGCAAATCTTTTTGCTTACACAACTTTACTGAAACTCGTGGTACTCCCAGCTGAATGTACCCCTCCCTCCGTTATATGGGCATTCGCCTTCGCACCATCCCAATCCCTATGAATATCCCCCACTCTTTCAGGATTAACCCCTGCTAAAGACTGCTTATTAGGCTGGACCGGGATCACTTGGCGCGGGCGAGACAGTGCCTCTTCAATCTTGGAAAGTCTGGAGTCAACATTGTCTAGTCTTTTTCAAAGCGGCTCAAGGAGTGCTGCTAATTGCTCCTTTAATAAGGTACAAAGATCACTACTATTCATCGGAGGGTTATTAGGAACTATCGGATGGTTATCAGTAGATGAAGTGCTTGGGTTACCAAATACACCACTTGAGCCACTAGTACCTGATAGGGGCTTTTGTGTTCTAGCACCTCACCCCTTCCTATTTTTATTTGGAGGTTCTTTGTTTATGGTGCCCGAAGCCTTCATCCCTCTTCTCATTACCCTAGCCAGGCTACCCACATTGCTCTGGGATTGTGAAAGGGGCAGCTCTGGGCTAGTGGGATGCAAGCATGGTGACCTGGGCGGGGAGTGAGCCTCGGGTGTAGCTACTTCTGATGTTAACTGGGTAGTTGGTAACTGGGCGCATGGCAGTGAACCCCCCCTTAAGAATGTAGGATCAAGTGAGAGTCTACGTTCGGTAGCTCCGAACCGATTCAGCTCTAATAAGGAAGGCGTCAAGAGTACCCACCACCCTGTCTCCTACTTTCCTTTTACTCATGTCAGGTACAATTGAACGGATACTAATGTCCCACTGTCAAACTCCCTGCGGCCAGATACAACAGATCAAGTTATTTAATGCTTACAGGTCGAGAATGAAGGTGTCAATAGGGTAGCCCAGCCCAGCCTCCTCTGGCCTCTGACGGCCGCAGATGGCCCTGCCCTTGTCCCTGGCTTCTCCCGGCGTCACCCGCGCGCTTCCCGCGACGTGGGCGTGCTCGCGCTATTTTAGGCACCACCGGGCGCGTGATGGCGTGGGCGTGGGCAGCAAGGGCTCCTGGGAAATGAAGTTTCCCCCACTCGGTGGCCGCGCTATATGGCCAGTAACAGCGGCAGCGGGGGGTAACCAGCAACACAACTGGGCAGCCGCCAACAAAACAGAAGTCCTGGTTGGTCCTTTAATAGTTTTCAAACTGTCCCAGAAAGCAGTAAAGAAGCACCCGCTCCACCGGAGTGCTCGCGCTGTTTTGAGCGCCACCGGGCATGTGATGGCATGGGTGTGCGCAGCTAGGGCTCCTGGGAAATGAAGTTTCCCCCACTCGGCGGCTGCGCTAGATGACCAGTAGCAGCGGCAGCGGGGGGAAACCAGCAACACAACTAGGGAGCCGCCAACAAAACAGAAGTCCTTGAAGGTCCTTTAATGGTTTTCAAACTGTCCCAGAAAGCGGTAAAGAAGCACCTGCTCCACCGGAGTGCTCGCGCTGTTTTGAGCGCCACTGGGCGCGTGATGGCGTGGGCGTGGGCAGCAAGGGCTCCTGGGAAATGAAGTTTCCCCCACTCGGCGGCCACGCTAGATGGCAAGTAGCAGCGGCAGCGGGGGGAAACCAGCAACACAACTGGGGAGCCGCCAACAAAACAGAAGTCCTTGGTAGGTCCTTTAATGGTTTCAAACTGTCCCAGAAATCGGTAATGGTGGGTCCCACAATGTGGGAGACTTGATTTAGGACGTTGGGTGGAGCCGTGTCTTCTGGGGATCCGCATTTTAATTTGTTAAGATAAGACTTTAAGGTTTCCAGATTCATAGGTTGAAAAGCCTCAAGGGCTTTTCCAACCTCACTCTCATTGGTGTCCAACTGAGTGAAGTTCAAGGGAATGGTATGAGGATGGATGGTGCGATAGATGGATAGGATTTTAGTGTGAAAAAATTCTGCTAGATCATTACATCGTTTGAGTAAGTTCTCTACTGGAGGGGAGGGAGGGGCCGGGGTAGTGATCGCTTTGAAAATTCTAAAAATTTCACGTGGGGCATTAGCTGCTGATGGGATTTTAGATTCGTAGTAATTCGCTTGGGTTTTACATATTTCAAATTTGTAAATTCGTATGGCCTCTCTATAGATTTGTTTTTTTTCTTTTGAGAGATCTTTCCTCCATTGTCTTTCTGTTTGTTTACACTTGAGTTTGAGTTCTCTCAGGGTGGAAGTGTACCAGGCTATCTTTTTTTGGCCTTTCTTCTCAGACCCAAGTTTCTTAGGGGCTACCAGGTCCAGGGATGCTTCAAGCCATGGCTGATTATGGATCCCCTTTTAGTGATGGACGAGAGTTACTCAGGATGCCTGACCAGGACTCGACACTGATCTTGAAATCACAACAAATGTTAAATTAAAGAGATCACTGACATTATGAGCATCAATGTACAGGATGAATATCGAGATTACCCCAGATAAACGAATGTCTTCAGCTAATGCTAAAAGGGTCGTCTGTTGTAATTTGGCAGCGATTAGGTTAGCATAAGCGGAAACCATCCTGCATTTAGAGACTGTCTTGTGCGTTTTGTGGAATCCATTTTGTATTTCTGTCAGCCATTTTGTTTGCCATGTGCTACCATGTGTTCACCATGTGCTCTGTCCTACCTTTCTGTTAACTGCTCTTGAAATCTGCCTAGAGACAAACTATATTTAGCATCTTACACCTTCACACATGCTCAGTTGAGCTTGCAGCTGCCCACACAGCTGCCCACACAGCTGCTGTTAGTCTGTAAGTGTCAGGATGTGTTCACCAGAATTAGCAACTGTTAGCTCCTCCCACTTGTTGACTGTTCATTTTCTGTATGACCTTATATGTACCTAAAACCAGTATTTTGTACTTGTACTGCCTTCATTTGAGCCCCTGTGTGGGTATAAAAGGACCAAGCTCCTTCCATTCAGTGTGCTACTTCATACACTACCGAAGGGTGTTGTGTGAATGTAGTTCCACCTCATGAGGTTTAATGAATCTTGTATTTTCTATTCCAGTTTCTATGCCAACTTCTTCCTATTGGTCTGAGGACTCTGTGCAGAGAAGGGCGAATCCCTTGCACGGGTAGGCCTTGCTGAGGCTCACCACCACATACTAGTGGAGTTGTTTAATAGCAATTTGGTTTGTGGGATGTGATGGGTATTCCTCCTCTTCCCAAAAGGTCATTGACACCTTGGATGCAGTTCAGTGATGTTACTATTCATGGGAGCTCTTTCTTATAGGGATAATTACCGTATTTTGGTATGTATATTCATGGGCATAATCATATTGTGGTTAACACTTTGTTGCTCCATATTAACACCCTGGGGTGGGGTTCGGTAAGACATTTTCATATGCCATTGCATTAAGGTGGGTGGTGTTGGGTCTAGGTCCTCCTGTAATTGAAGAATGTATTTCTCTTGAACTCATGAGACATTCTATTTTCTTACATCTTGATAGGGGGCACTGGATATGGGGCTTACAGGACCTGTGTTCTTACTTCATATTTATTTGTGGATATTCAGTTACATTTTCTTTGTAGTAATTTTGTAAAGGTGGGTTAGCTGAATACATTTGATTTAAAGCAATCTGTTTTCTGTGGTTTAAAATTGTTTTATTTGGTGCAAGATTGCTGGTGTCTTTCTTGTAGGAGAGGCTGTAGTCTTTCTGGAGTATTATTAATGCAGTGCCACACTTGAAAGCATTGATGCCGTAGGCGGAGAGTGGATTCTATGCTAAACAAATGGGTGGATATATATAAACATGTGATAATTCATCTTCTTGTATAAATATATAGATAGATATAGAGGGATTTAAATCCTACTCTATTAGTGATAGGTCCAAAGTGGTTATAGTTAGGTCATTGTTTTTATAGCAAAGGCATTTTTTTGTTTTGTAAATAACTTTTGCCCTGTTCAACAAATTTGCATGAAACATTTTTAAAACATGTGTTCCTTTACTTTGACTCCTCAATGGAAAGTTCGACACAGATCCATCAAGTTCCTATTGAAATACATTGTAGTGAAGGACTCTTTTTGAGGGTCACAAAAAGGAAAACAATATAAAGAGTGCTCGCCAGACGCTGTTTGTTTGCCGTGGGGTTGCTTTCTGGTCTCGCTGCTTGTTCCCCCCCTGGCCGGCTTGGCTCCGCCCTCCTGCTCCTCCAGGCTTCCACTCACCATTGACCGGCCGGGCTTGGCTCCGCCGGTCCACCTCCTGCTGCCTACAAGCCCCAGGATCCCTTGGGGCAGGACGACTGAACTGCACGTGCCAGGAGGCGCATAAAGAACCGCCTGGGGCCGAGTTCCCCTAGTGCTCGCCAGATGCTGTTTGTTTGCCGTGGGGTTGCTTTTTGGTCTTGCTGCTTGTTCCCGCGTGGCCAGGCTTGGCTCCGCCTCCCTGCTCCTCCGGGCTTCCACTCACCATTGACCGGCCGGGCTTGGCTCCCCCGGTCCACCTCCTGCTGCCTACAAGCCCCAGGATCCCTTGGGGCAGGACGACTGAACTACACGCACCAGGAGGCGCATAAAGATCCGTCTGGTCCCTCACCCCGCGAGGTCGCGCTCGGGTCACGCCGGGAGAAGCCCGGGACAAGGGCGGGGCCGTCCGGGGCCGGAGGAGGCCGGGCCGGGCCACCCCCCTTGGACATTGCTCTCAGGTTCTTAATTGTTTTTATGTTTTTCTAGACAGTAAATAACTAATAGTGTCTATTAGTCTAACAAGCAATCACTGTATTAGGGTTTAATTTATGTCTTATTCAGAGCTCGCTGTAAGTGCTCTTTTTATCTTTTCTTTACACTTAATGTGTTAATCTCTCTGGCGTATCGTGATATTACTGTATTGTCAGTGGATACTTAACTAATTATAACATTTTAAACATTACAGTGCTAAATAATGGGGAAAAACATTCCTGTTCAACCTGCCCCAGTAACAAACAAAGGGTAGTTTCTAACCCTCCTCTTCCTAGTCTGACAGCAATCGATCGAATGCTGCAGAAGACTATTGGGGTGGTTGCCTCTGCCATTGAAAGCACAGAAAGGCGTTTCTCACTTCCTGCTGGTACTCTTCCTCCTTTACCTGTTTCAAACATCTCATTGTTTACAACTAACTCCCAGGATTCAATGTTAGCTACATCTTATGTTGCTTTACCTGGGGTACATCCCACTTTACCAACTAATGAGATAGTTCTTGGGATGGCCCCTGTATCCTCTGAACCCCTGCCCTCTTTAACAAGGTTATCTGTGACCCCCACAATATTTTCAAGTGATGTAATCCCTGATCCTCTTCTGTTGAATGAGGATTCTCTAGAAAAAGTGGGGTGTGACACACATTTAAGCCCAATCTCTGTCTCTATTTTAAGTGATAATAGCGACAGTCCGTGTGTCAGGACTAGAGGGCAGAAGGCAAGACGTAAAACAAAACATATCATTAAGGAAGGTCAAGATGTAAAAAATGGTAAAGGGAACACCAGCAACAAACAAAGAAAGGTTGTTGAAAAGCCTATTGGGAAAAGAGGAAATAAGGCGATTAACCAGACAGAAATCGTATTTCCTTCAACTAGTGCAAGAGTCCCAGGAGTAGAGGAATCCTTCTGGGAAAGAATGGAGACTCTCCTAACAACACTTTTAGAACCCATCTGCTTAAAGTTTAGGAATATTGAAACAAGGATGACCAATATAGAGGGAAAGCTTGATATGAATCAGCAGCCACCTCAGGATGTATCAACTTCTATACTATACCAACCCACTCCTACTTGTTCGAATAGAAATCCCAATATTATTTCACAGGTCCCAGTAACCCAAACTCAAACCCAAACTAAAAATCCCAAGGTTAATGGTTGTTTGGAGCTTAAAAAACCAAGGGGGGGGGTACTGGAACAAATACTAGTGGTTTGTCTGCTTTACCCCAAGCAGTTTCCAAGGTAACATCTAATCAAATTAGAAGAGTTGAGGATAAAACAGAGACAAATGCAATTTTAAGTTTACCTATTATAAATTTGCCCCCAGAAGCGACACCATATACAGTGGTGTTAGCCAATGTTCCTCCACTACCCCCTAATGCCTTTGAACATTGGTCGACCCTAAGGAACAAATCCCTCTACTTCTTATCTACCAAATTTGGGTTTAAAAATTATTTGTTTTCGGAATTTAAGATGGCCAGAAGAGTGAGATGGTTGGGCACCTCAGATAAAACACTGAGTGGTGACTGTGTAATTCTATCATTCTGGTCACCACAATTGGTACGCATGCTAATCGAGAGGGGTTGTACTGGGACAATTGACCCAGACTTTGTTAACATTCTTCCCCTCGGTTTCTTTTTTTATCAAGCTCGACCAATTAGGCGTTTAGCTCACCCTTGCCCACCTTTAAATCATGATGGACTATTGGGCAGAAGATATGGTGTCCCAACATATAATCCATTTGATACTCTTAGTGGCTTAGAAAACAATGACTGACTACAGGCAGATGATACTATACCTAACCCTTTAGACGCAGAAGTTGACCCTATCCCTTCTCTTGGTAGTGGGGAAAATATAAAGGGAGATGGGGGGAAAGTTCTTGATATACTCCCCACTATGTCGGGGATTGCGGCATATATAGGGGGTTCTGAGGCCCCAGATGAGCGATCAGAGGTAGGAAGTGACCATAGGATCTCTTCTTTAACAAATGGCTTTGATTCTGCTGTCTCAGTTATCCCCTCGTTGACTCAACCGTTATGTAAAATATCTTCGTGGAATATTGCTGGTATTAGATCTAAAATTGCCAATCTAATCTGGTGGGATTTCATTCAGATACAAGATATGCTCTGTTTTCAAGAAACCTGGAGTCTTAATCCGGTCCACTTAAATGGTTTTAGGACCTTTCATACTCCAGCTGTTGACGGTCTACATGGAAGAGCAAAGGGTGGTTTGAGCATTTATTTGTCTAATAAGTTGAACCTTGTAAAAGTAATAGAGCCTATTACAGACATTTATTTCCAACTCTTAATACTTGTCCTGGCTCATGATACTCCGATTGCTCTTGTTAACCTATATAATAATATTCCTCCTGGTGATGTACCTACTGTTTTAAGTAAATTGACTAAAGCACTGTTTTTACAGGAAAAAATGTATAGGCATGAATTGATGATACAGGAAAATGGCTTTGACCATTTACATTTTAATCATTCCTCTCAAGGGGAACAATTTAATAGTTTGTTAGCTAAATTGGGATTTGCAAATGAAGTTTGTACCTTACCATTTCCTGTATCTTCAACATTAAATGGAAGGTGTTGCGCTACAACTATCGATTATGCTATTGTTTCTAATAAATATGGTGGTAGAATTTATTCCTTTAACGTCTCTGATATTGCATTAAGTGACCACTTTCCCCTCTGTGTGGCCATCCTGCTGTCAACTTCGTCCACTCTGATAAATAATAAAGAAAGGGACAGCGTGGACGTGAATCTAGCTATTGGTAGCACTAATGGATACACGCTAAAATGGGCTATGGTGGACCAGGCGGAAATAATTAAATCAGTGGTTGGTAAATGCCTACATGAAATAATGACTTGTTTAAGGGAAGATTCTTCCCCTGAAATGCTCCTTGCTTCCTTCTCGACCATTTCGAATGAAATTAGGACCTCCCTTGTGAGACAATTTAAAAATCATAAGCGGGAGGGAGGTTGTTCGATTCCATGTGTACTAGGGCTTATGCCCTTCTAAAGAAGGAACTGCATAAGAAACTTAGGTGTGCCGGTGAGATTGGCAGACTTAGGAAGGAATATAAAATAGCAATAAAAGATAGAAAGAATATGTTGAGAGCTGAAGCCTGGGAAGCTTTGCATCTTGCTTCTTCTAGGAAAAACAGTGCGGGCTTCTGGAAACTCATCAGAACTCCTTTTCTACGGGAAGAGGTTGGCCCGAAGTTGGAAATAGCAATTCCTGAATCCGACTGGATTAGGCAATTTTCTAGAGTATACGAGGGAGAGGGACGAGTGGTTTCTTCGATATTTCCCCTTGAATACCCCACCTCAAGAAACTTGTGTTTTACCTTGGAGGAAGATGTAAAAGCCCTGTGTGTAAGCCAGGGTGGTAAGGCCCCCGGCCCGGACGGCGTCCCCATAGATATTTTTAAGACTACTCCCTCTTTGTGGGGCCCCCTCCTGGTCCAGGTGCTTAACGCTAGCTGGGTTACAGACTTTCTGCCCACTTGGGTGGAATCTGTAATAGTCCCTATTTACAAAAAGGGGGATAGACAAGACCCGGGCTGTTATAGGCCCATTTCTCTCCTAGATTCTTTTACTAAAATAGTGGGTCGGATAGTCTTGGACCGGCTTTTGGTGTGGGCAGAAGAAAACTCCATTCTATCAGATCTACAGTATGGTTTCCGCTCGGTTTAGGGACAGTGGAACAGGGTTTAAATTTATTAATGCTCGTCGGGAAGTACACAAGGGCCAAGAAGGGTAATCTGTTCTTGGCTTTCGTTGACCTCTCGGCCGCATTTGACTGTGTGATCCATTCCAAACTATGGATTTTATTGGGTCAACTTGGGGTTGAAGAAAATAGTATTTATTATCTTTTTTTTTATTTCCAAATGAGGTCGCACACTGCTCGTCCCATCAGCGTGTGACCCCGGAGCATGATGGTCGATGTAGTAGGTATCAGCGGGTGCGCTTCTACCCAAGTCTTGAATCTTGAGGGTATTCACTGATGTGCTTGCCATCCCTGGACACGTGTTTCACGTTCATTAACGCTCGTCGGCAGGGATTAGGCGTGTGCACGGGGTTGCTGCGTGGGCTGCCGAAAATATTAGTAGGTCCAGATACCTCTTATGGCGCGCAGGTGCGGAATCTTGAGGTCGTCACCTCCACCGGCTCAAGGGAGCCTGTATAAATAGTATTTCCAAATGAGGTCGCACACTGCTCGTCCCATCAGCGTGTGACCCCAGAGCATGATGGTCGATGTAGTAGGTATCAGCGGGTGCGCTTCTACCCAAGTCTTGAATCTTGAGGGTATTCACTGATGTGCTTGCCATCCCTGGACACGTGTTTCACGTTCATTAACGCTCGTCAGCAGGGATTAGGCGTGTGCACGGGGTTGCTGCGTGGGCTGCCGAAAATATTAGTAGGTCCAGATACCTCTTATGGCGCGCAGGTGCGGAATCTCGAGGTCGTCACCTCCACCGGCTCAAGGGAGCCTGTATAAATAGTATTTCCAAATGAGGTCGCACACTGCTCGTCCCATCAGCGTGTGACCCCAGAGCATGATGGTCGATGTAGTAGGTATCAGCGGGTGCGCTTCTACCCGAGTCTTGAATCTTGAGGGTATTCACTGATGTGCTTGCCATCCCTGGACACGTGTTTCGCGTTCATTAACGCTCGTCAGCAGGGATTAGGCGTGTGCATGGGGTTGCTGCCTGGGCTGCCGAAAATATTAGTAGGTCCAGATACCTCTTATGGCGCGCAGGTGCGGAATCTCGAGGTCGTCACCTCCACCGGCTCAAGGGAGCCTGTATAAATAGTATTTCCAAATGAGGTCGCACACTGCTCGTCCCATCAGCGTGTGACCCCGGAGCATGATGGTCGATGTAGTAGGTATCAGCGGGTGCGCTTCTACCCGAGTCTTGAATCTTGAGGGTATTCACTGATGTGCTTGCCATCCCTGGACACGTGTTTCGCATTCATTAACGCTCGTCAGCAGGGATTAGGCGTGTGCACAGGGTTGCTGCGTGGGCTGCCAAAAATATTAGTAGGTCCAGATACCTCTTATGGCGCGCAGGTGCGGAATCTCGAGGTCGTCACCTCCACCGGCTCAAGGGAGCCTGTATAAATAGTATTTCCAAATGAGGTCGCACACTGCTCGTCCCATCAGCGTGTGAACCCGGAGCATGATGGTCGATGTAGTAGGTATCAGCGGGTGCGCTTCTACCCGAGTCTTGAATCTTGAGGGTATTCACTGATGTGCTTGCCATCCCTGGACACGTGTTTCGCGTTCATTATTGCTCGTCAGCAGGGATGAGGCGTGTGCACGGGGTTGCTGCATGGGCTGCCGAAAATATTAGTAGGTCCAGATACCTCTTATGGCGCGCAGGTGCGGAATCTCGAGGTCGTCACCTCCACCGGCTCAAGGGAGCCTGTATAAATAGTAAGTCCGAATGAGGTCGCACACTGCTCGTCCCTTCAGCGTGTGACCCCGGAGCATGATGGTCGATGTGGTCGGTATCAGCGGGTGCGCTTCTACCCAAGTTTAGAGTCTTGAGGGTGTTCACTGGTGTGCTTGCCATCCCTGGACACGTGTTTCGCGTTCATTAACGCTCATCAGCAGGGATTAGGCGTGTGCACGGGGTTGCTGCGTATGCTGCCGAAAATATTCATAGGTCCAGATACCTCTTATGGCGCGCAGGTGCGGAATCTCGAGGTCGTCACCTCCACCGGCTCAAGGGAGCCTGTATAAATAGTATTTCCAAATGAGGTCGCACACTGCTCGTCCCATCAGCGTGTGACCCCGGAGCATGATGGTCGATGTGGTCGGTATCAGCGGGTGCGCTTCTACCCGAGTTTAGAGTCTTGAGGGTGTTCACTGGTGTGCTTGCCATCCCTGGACACGTGTTTCGCGTTCATTAACGCTCATCAGCAGGGATTAGGCGTGTGCACGGGGTTGCTGCGTGGGCTGCCGAAAATATTCATAGGTCCAGATACCTCTTATGGCCCGCAGGTGCGGAATCTCGAGGTCGTCACCTCCACCTGCTCAAGGGAGCCTGTATAAATAGTATTTCCAAATGAGGTCGCACACTGCTCGTCCCATCAGCGTGTGACCCCGGAGCATGATGGTCAATGTAGTAGGTATCAGCGGGTGCGCTGCTACCCGAGTCTTGAATCTTGAGGGTATTCACTGATGTGCTTGCCATCCCTGGACACGTGTTTCGCGTTCATTAACGCTCGTCAGCAGGGATTAGGTGTGTGCACGGGGTTGCTGCGTGGGCTGCCGAAAATATTAGTAAGTCCAGATACCTCTTATGGCGCGCAGGTGCGGAATCTCGAGGTCGTCACCTCCACCGACTCAAGGGAGCCTATATAAATAGTATTTCCAAATGAGGTCGCACACTGCTTGTCCCATCAGCGTGTGACCCCGGAGCATGATGGTCGATGTAGTAGGTATCAGCGGGTGCGCTTCTACCCGAGTCTTGAATCTTGAGGGTATTCACTGATGTGCTTGCCATCCCTGGACACGTGTTTCGCGTTCATTAACGCTCGTCAGCAGGGATTAGGCGTGTGCACGGGGTTGCTGCGTGGGCTGCCAAAAATATTAGTAGGTCCAGATACCTCTTAAGGCACGCAGGTGCGTTGTCTCGAGGTCGTCACCTCCACCGGCTCAAGGGAGCCTGTATAAATAGTAAGTCCGAATGAGGTCGCACACTGCTCGTCCCATCAGCGTGTGACCCCGGAGCATGATGGTCGATGTAGTAGGTATCAGCGGGTGCGCTTCTACCCGAGTCTTGAATCTTGAGGGTATTCACTGATGTGCTTGCCATCCCTGGACACGTGTTTCGCGTTCATTAACGCTCGTCAGCAGGGATTAGGTGTGTGCACGGGGTTGCTGCGTGGGCTGCCGAAAATATTAGTAAGTCCAGATACCTCTTATGGCGCGCAGGTGCGGAATCTCGAGGTCGTCACCTCCACCGGCTCAAGGGAGCCTGTATAAATAGTATTTCCAAATGAGGTCGCACACTGCTTGTCCCATCAGCGTGTGACCCCGGAGCATGATGGTCGATGTAGTAGGTATCAGCGGGTGCGCTTCTACCCGAGTCTTGAATCTTGAGGGTATTCACTGATGTGCTTGCCATCCCTGGACACGTGTTTCGCGTTCATTAACGCTCGTCAGCAGGGATTAGGCGTGTGCACGGGGTTGCTGCGTGGGCTGCCAAAAATATTAGTAGGTCCAGATACCTCTTAAGGCACGCAGGTGCATTGTCTCGAGGTCGTCACCTCCACCGGCTCAAGGGAGCCTGTATAAATAGTAAGTCCGAATGAGGTCGCACACTGCTCGTCCCATCAGCGTGTGACCCCTGAGCATGATGGTCGATGTGGTCGGTATCAGCGGGTGCGCTTCTACCCGAGTTTAGAGTCTTGAGGGTGTTCACTGGTGTGCTTGCCATCCCTGGACACGTGTTTCGCGTTCCTTATCGCTCATCAGCAGGGATTAGGCGTGTGCACGGGGTTGCTGCGTGGGCTGCCGAAAATATTCATAGGTCCAGATACCTCTTAAGGCGCCCAGGTGCGTTGTCTCGATGTCGTCACCTCCACCGGCTCAAGGGACCCTGTATAAATAGTAAGTCCGAATGAGGTCGCACACTGCTCGTCCCATCAGCGTGTGACCCCTGAGCATGATGGTCGATGTGGTCGGTATCAGCGGGTGCGCTTCTACCCGAGTTTAGAGTCTTGAGGGTGTTCACTGGTGTACTCTCCATCCCTGGACACGTGTTTCGCATTCATTAACGCTCATCAGCAGGGATTAGGCGTGTGCACGGGGTTGCTGCGTGGGCTGCCGAAAATATTCATAGGTCCAGATACCTCTTAAGGCGCGCAGGTGCGTTGTCTCGAGGTCGTCACCTCCACTGGCTCAAGGGAGCCTGTATAAATAGTAAATCCGAATGAGGTCGCACACTGCTCGTCCCATCAGCGTGTGACCCCGGAGCATGATGGTCGATGTGGTCGGTATCAGCGGGTGCGCTTCTACCCGAGTTTAGAGTCTTGAGGGTGTTCACTGATGTGCTTGCCATCCCTGGACACGTGTTTCGCGTTCATTAACGCTCGTCAGCAGGGATTAGGCGTGTGCACGGGGTTGCTGCGTGGGCTGCCGAAAATATTAGTAAGTCCAGATACCTCTTATGGCGCGCAGGTGCGGAATCTCGAGGTCGTCACCTCCACCGACTCAAGGGAGCCTATATAAATAGTATTTCCAAATGAGGTCGCACACTGCTTGTCCCATCAGCGTGTGACCCCGGAGCATGATGGTCGATGTAGTAGGTATCAGCGGGTGCGCTTCTACCCGAGTCTTGAATCTTGAGGGTATTCACTGATGTGCTTGCCATCCCTGGACACGTGTTTCGCGTTCATTAACGCTCGTCAGCAGGGATTAGGCGTGTGCACGGGGTTGCTGCGTGGGCTGCCAAAAATATTAGTAGGTCCAGATACCTCTTAAGGCACGCAGGTGCGTTGTCTCGAGGTCGTCACCTCCACCGGCTCAAGGGAGCCTGTATAAATAGTAAGTCCGAATGAGGTCGCACACTGCTCGTCCCATCAGCGTGTGACCCCGGAGCATGATGGTCGATGTAGTAGGTATCAGCGGGTGCGCTTCTACCCGAGTCTTGAATCTTGAGGGTATTCACTGATGTGCTTGCCATCCCTGGACACGTGTTTCGCGTTCATTAACGCTCGTCAGCAGGGATTAGGTGTGTGCACGGGGTTGCTGCGTGGGCTGCCGAAAATATTAGTAAGTCCAGATACCTCTTATGGCGCGCAGGTGCGGAATCTCGAGGTCGTCACCTCCACCGGCTCAAGGGAGCCTGTATAAATAGTATTTCCAAATGAGGTCGCACACTGCTCGTCCCATCAGCGTGTGACCCCGGAGCATGATGGTCGATGTGGTCGGTATCAGCGGGTGCGCTTCTACCCGAGTTTAGAGTCTTGAGGGTGTTCACTGGTGTGCTTGCCATCCCTGGACACGTGTTTCGCGTTCATTAACGCTCATCAGCAGGGATTAGGCGTGTGCACGGGGTTGCTGCGTGGGCTGCCGAAAATATTCATAGGTCAAGATACCTCTTATGGCGCGCAGGTGCGGAATCTCGAGGTCGTCACCTCCACCTGCTCAAGGGAGCCTGTATAAATAGTATTTCCAAATGAGGTCGCACACTGCTCGTCCCATCAGCGTGTGACCCCGGAGCATGATGGTCAATGTAGTAGGTATCAGCGGGTGCGCTGCTACCCGAGTCTTGAATCTTGAGGGTATTCACTGATGTGCTTGCCATCCCTGGACACGTGTTTCGCGTTCATTAACGCTCGTCAGCAGGGATTAGGTGTGTGCACGGGGTTGCTGCGTGGGCTGCCGAAAATATTAGTAAGTCCAGATACCTCTTATGGCGCGCAGGTGCGGAATCTCGAGGTCGTCACCTCCACCGACTCAAGGGAGCCTATATAAATAGTATTTCCAAATGAGGTCGCACACTGCTTGTCCCATCAGCGTGTGACCCCGGAGCATGATGGTCGATGTAGTAGGTATCAGCGGGTGCGCTTCTACCCGAGTCTTGAATCTTGAGGGTATTCACTGATGTGCTTGCCATCCCTGGACACGTGTTTCGCGTTCATTAACGCTCGTCAGCAGGGATTAGGCGTGTGCACGGGGTTGCTGCGTGGGCTGCCAAAAATATTAGTAGGTCCAGATACCTCTTAAGGCACGCAGGTGCGTTGTCTCGAGGTCGTCACCTCCACCGGCTCAAGGGAGCCTGTATAAATAGTAAGTCCGAATGAGGTCGCACACTGCTCGTCCCATCAGCGTGTGACCCCGGAGCATGATGGTCGATGTAGTAGGTATCAGCGGGTGCGCTTCTACCCGAGTCTTGAATCTTGAGGGTATTCACTGATGTGCTTGCCATCCCTGGACACGTGTTTCGCGTTCATTAACGCTCGTCAGCAGGGATTAGGTGTGTGCACGGGGTTGCTGCGTGGGCTGCCGAAAATATTAGTAAGTCCAGATACCTCTTATGGCGCGCAGGTGCGGAATCTCGAGGTCGTCACCTCCACCGGCTCAAGGGAGCCTGTATAAATAGTATTTCCAAATGAGGTCGCACACTGCTTGTCCCATCAGCGTGTGACCCCGGAGCATGATGGTCGATGTAGTAGGTATCAGCGGGTGCGCTTCTACCCGAGTCTTGAATCTTGAGGGTATTCACTGATGTGCTTGCCATCCCTGGACACGTGTTTCGCGTTCATTAACGCTCGTCAGCAGGGATTAGGCGTGTGCACGGGGTTGCTGCGTGGGCTGCCAAAAATATTAGTAGGTCCAGATACCTCTTAAGGCACGCAGGTGCGTTGTCTCGAGGTCGTCACCTCCACCGGCTCAAGGGAGCCTGTATAAATAGTAAGTCCGAATGAGGTCGCACACTGCTCGTCCCATCAGCGTGTGACCCCTGAGCATGATGGTCGATGTGGTCGGTATCAGCGGGTGCGCTTCTACCCGAGTTTAGAGTCTTGAGGGTGTTCACTGGTGTGCTTGCCATCCCTGGACACGTGTTTCGCGTTCCTTATCGCTCATCAGCAGGGATTAGGCGTGTGCACGGGGTTGCTGCGTGGGCTGCCGAAAATATTCATAGGTCCAGATACCTCTTAAGGCGCCCAGGTGCGTTGTCTCGATGTCGTCACCTCCACCGGCTCAAGGGACCCTGTATAAATAGTAAGTCCGAATGAGGTCGCACACTGCTCGTCCCATCAGCGTGTGACCCCTGAGCATGATGGTCGATGTGGTCGGTATCAGCGGGTGCGCTTCTACCCGAGTTTAGAGTCTTGAGGGTGTTCACTGGTGTACTTGCCATCCCTGGACACGTGTTTCGCATTCATTAACGCTCATCAGCAGGGATTAGGCGTGTGCACGGGGTTGCTGCGTGGGCTGCCGAAAATATTCATAGGTCCAGATACCTCTTAAGGCGCGCAGGTGCGTTGTCTCGAGGTCGTCACCTCCACTGGCTCAAGGGAGCCTGTATAAATAGTAAATCCGAATGAGGTCGCACACTGCTCGTCCCATCAGCGTGTGACCCCGGAGCATGATGGTCGATGTGGTCGGTATCAGCGGGTGCGCTTCTACCCGAGTTTAGAGTCTTGAGGGTGTTCACTGGTGTGCTTGCCATGCCTGGACACGTGTTTCGCGTTCATAAACGCTCATCAGCAGGGATTAGGCGTGTGCACAGGGTTGCTGCGTGGGCTGCCGAAAATATTCATAGGTCCAGATACCTCTTAAGGCGCGCAGGTTCGTTGTCTCGAGGTCGTCACCTCCACCGGCTCAAGGGAGCCTGTATAAATAGTAAGTCCGAATGAGGTCGCACACTGCTCGTCCCATCAGCGTGTGACCCCCGAGCATGATGGTCGATGTGGTCGGTATCAGCGGGTGCGCTTCTACCCAAGTTTAGAGTTCTTGAGGGTGTTCACTGGTGTGCTTGCCATCCCTGGACACGTGTTTCGCGTTCATTAACGCTCATCAGCAGGGATTAGGCGTGTGCACGGGGTTGCTGCGTGGGCTGCCGAAAATATTCATAGGTCCAGATACCTCTTAAGGCGCGCAGGTGCGTTGTCTCGAGGTCGTCACCTCCACCGGCTCAAGGGAGCCTGTATAAATAGTAAGTCCGAATGAGGTCGCACACTGCTCATCCCATCAGCGTGTGACCCCGGAGCATGATGGTCGATGTGGTCGGGTGCGCTTCTACCCGAGTTTAGAGTCTTGAGGGTGTTCACTGGTGTGCTTGCCATCCCTGGACACGTGTTTCGCATTCATTAACGCTCATCAGCAGGGATTAGTCGTGTGCACGGGTTTGCTGCGTGGGCTGCCGAAAATATTCATAGGTCCAGATACCTCTTAAGAAGCGCAGGTGCGTTGTCTCGAGGTCGTCACCTCCACCGGCTCAAGGGAGCCTGTATAAATAGTAAGTCCGAATGAGGTCGCACACTGCTCGTCCCATCAGCGTGTGACCCCGGAGCATGATGGTCGATGTGGTCGGTATCAGCGGGTGCGCTTCTACCCGAGTTTAGAGTCTTGAGGGTGTTCACTGGTGTGCTTGCCATCCCTGGACACGTGTTTCGCGTTCATTAACGCTCATCAGCAGGGATTAGCTTGTCCCACGCTGATGGGACGAGTAGTGTGCGACCTCATTCGGACTTACTATTTATACAGGCTCCCTTGAGCCGGTGGAGGTGACAACCTCGAGACAACGCACCTGCGCGCCTTAAGAGGTATCTGGACCTATGAATATTTTCGGCAGCCCACGCAGCAACCCCGTGCACATGCCTAATCCCTGCTCATGAGCGTTAATGAACGCGAAACACGTGTCCAGGGATGGCAAGCACACCAGTGAACACCCTCAAGACTCTAAACTCAGGTAGAAGCGCACCCGCTGATACCGACCACATCGACCATCATGCTCCGGGGTCACACGCTGATGGGACGAGCAGTGTGCGACCTCATTCGGACTTACTATTTATACAGGCTCCCTTGAGCCGGTGGAGGTGACGACCTCGAGACAACGCACCTGCGCGCCTTAAGAGGTATCTGGACCTATGAATATTTTCGGCAGCCCACGCAGCAACCCCGTGCACAGGCCTAATCCCTGCTGATGAGCATTAATGAATGCGAAACACGTGTCCAGGGATGGCAAGCACACCAGTGAACACCCTCAAGACTCTAAACTCGGGTAGAAGCGCACCCGCTGATACCGACCACATCGACCATCATGCTCCGGGGTCACACGCTGATGGGACGAGCAGTGTGCGACCTCATTCGGACTTACTATTTATACAGGCTCCCTTGAGCCGGTGGAGGTGACGACCTCGAGACAACGCACCTGCGCGCCTTAAGAGGTATCTGGACCTATGAATATTTTCGGCAGCCCAAGGCAGCAACCCCGTGCACACGCCTAATCCCTGCTGATGAGCGTTAATGAACGCGAAACACGTGTCCAGGGATGGCACGCACACCAGTGAACACCCTCAAGACTCTAAACTCGGGTAGAAGCGCACCCGCTGATTCCGACCACATCGACCATCATGCTCCAGGGTCACACGCTGATGGGACGAGCAGTGTGCGACCTCATTCGGACTTACTATTTATACAGGCTCCCTTGAGCCGGTGGAGGTGACGACCTCGAGACAACGCACCTGCGCACCTTAAGAGGTATCTGGACCTATGAATATTTTCGGCAGCCCACGCAGCAACCCCGTGCACACGCCTAATCCCTGCTGATGAGCGTTAATGAACGCGAAACACGTGTCCAGGGATGGCAAGCACACCAGTGAACACCCTCAAGACTCTAAACTTGGGTAGAAGCACACCCGCTGATACCGACCACATCGACCATCATGCTCCGGGGTCACACGCTGATGGGACGAGCAGTGTGCGACCTCATTCGGACTAACTATTTATACAGGCTCCCTTGAGCCGGTTGAGGTGACGACCTCGAGACAACGCACCTGCGCGCCTTAAGAGGCATCTGGCCCTATGAATATTTTCGGTAGCCCACGCAGCAACCCCGTGCACACGCCTAATCCCTGCTGATGAGCGTTAATGAACGCGAAACACTTGTCCAGGGATGGCAAGCACACCAGTGAACACCCTCAAGACTCTAAACTCGGGTAGAAGTGCACCCGCTGATACCGACCACATCGACCATCATGCTCCGGGGTCACACGCTGATGGGACGAGCAGTGTGCGACCTCATTCGGACTTACTATTTTTACAGGCTCCCTTGAGCCGGTGGAGGTGACGACCTCGAGACAACGCACCTGCGCGACTTAAAAGGTATCTGGACCTATGCATATTTTCAGCAGCCCACGCAGCAACCCCGTTGACATGCCTAATCCCTGCTGATGAGCGTTAATGAACGCGAAACACGTGTCCAGGGATGGCAAGCACACCAGTGAACACCCTCAAGACTCTAAACTCGGGTAGAAGCGCACCCGCTGATACCGACCACATCGACCATCATGCTCCGGGGTCACACGCTGATGGGACGAGCAGTGTGCGATCTCATTCGGACTTACAATTTATACAGGCTCCCTTGAGCCGGTGGAGGTGACGACCTCGAGACAACGCACCTGCGCGCCTTAAGAGGTATCTGGACCTATGAATATTTTCGGCAGCCCACGCAGCAACCCCGTGCACAGGCCTAATCCCTGCTGATGAGCGTTAATGAACGCGAAACACTTGTCCAGGGATGGCAAGCACACCAGTGAACACCCTCAAGACTCTAAACTCGGGTAGAAGCGCACCCGCTAATACCGACCACATCGACCATCATGCTCCGGGGTCACACGCTGATGGGACGAGCAGTGTGCGACCTCATTCGGACTAACTATTTATACAGGCTCCCTTGAGCCGGTGGAGGTGACGACCTCGAGACAACGCACCTGCTCGCCCTAAGAGGCATCTGGACCTATGAATATTTTCAGCAGCCCACGCAGCAACCCCGTGCACACGCCTAATCCCTGCTGATGAGAGTTAATGAACGCGAAACACGTGTCCAGGGATGGCAAGCACACCAGTGAACACCCTCAAGACTCTAAACTCGGGTAGAAGCGCACCCGCTGATACCGACCACATCGACCATCATGCTCCGGGGTCACACGCTGATGGGACGAGCAGTGTGCGACCTCATTCGGACTTACTATTTTTACAGGCTCCCTTGAGCCGGTGGAGGTGACGACCTCGAGACAACGCACCTGCGCGCCTTAAGAGGTATCTGGACCTATGAATATTTTCAGCAGCCCACGCAGCAACCCCGTTGACACGCCTAATCCCTGCTGATGAGCATTAATGAACGCGAAACACGTGTCCAGGGATGGCAAGCACACCAGTGAACACCCTCAAGACTCTAAACTCGGGTAGAAGCGCACCCGCTGATACCGACCACATCGACCATCATGCTCCGGGGTCACACGCTGATGGGACGAGCAGTGCGCGACCTCATTCGGACTTACTATTTACACAGGCTCCCTTGAGCCGGTGGAGGTGACGACCTCGAGACAACACACCTGCGCGCCTTAAGAGGTATCTGGACCTATGAATATTTTCGGCAGCCCACGCAGCAACCCCGTGCACACGCCTAATCCCTGCTGATGAGCGTTAATGAACGCGAAACACGTGTCCAGGGATGGGAAGCACACCAGTGAACACCCTCAAGACTCTAAACTCGGGTAGAAGCGCACCCGCTGATACCGACCACATCGACCATCATGCTCCGGGGTCACACCCTGATGGGACGAGCAGTGTGCGACCTCATTCGGACTTAGTAATTATTATCTTAAACGCTTTTATAGCAACGCTTCAGTCCGCGTTCGTTTTGGCCTAAAGGGAGAACGCACCGATAAAATTCCAATCAGGAGTGGGGTCAGACAGGGCTGTGTTCTGGCCCTCTTCCTTTTTAATTTGTATACAAATGGATTGATCTGTGCAATAATAGTTTAGATCCACCATATGTAGCTGATCGCCCAATCCCGGCGCTTTTGTACACTGACAATGCTGTTCTTATGTCACGTACACAAGTGGGACTACAGCGTGTGGTAGATAGTTTCTTCCACTTTATGAACGAGCTGGGTTTAAAAGTTATTACAACCAAAACATTTACTATGCACTGTGGGAGGCATTGCAAATCTAAGAGGGCCATATTCATAGCAGGACAGAAGCTTGAATCCACCAAGCAGTTTTGTTACCTTGGTATACTTTTTACTCAGAGTGAGTCTTGGACGCAAGCCGTGTCAGCAAAAAACTTGCGATGCTTCATTCGACGGTCGCTCTCAACGCTTTCTCAAAGAAATTAGGCACTAGACCCCCTGTGGAGCTAATTAAGATCTATAAAGCTAATTGTGTGTCGGGTGCTAACTATGGCTGTGGGGTATGGGGTTTTGCTGACCCCACGCCTATCCAGGTGGTGGAAAACTCCTTCTTAAAGTTTATCCTAGCGGTTCCCAAGGGCACCCCTAACTACAATTGCCATGCAGAATTGGGTCTTGCTTTTATATCTGACTTAATTAAGCTGGAGCCTGTACTATTATGGCACAGGCTGTGGATACAAGAAGCAACAAAGCTTAACAGAGATATTTTGACAGATATTCTAAAATTAGAGGGAGCCATGAGGATACCGTGGCTGAGTTATGTATGTAAATTTTTAACAGATATTGGAAAAATTGATTATTTCCTAAACCCTTCTAATATCTTAGCTATCTCGCGTAAAGATTTAAGGAAGGAGGGTTTAGCTTTCTTGGATTCTTTGAGAGTTACAACTGAGGTATTAAAACCCACTGTTCTGCAACATAAAATGATATTTAATATTCAGCCCTATTTAATCCATGTGCTAGATGATTATGAAAGATTCGTATTGTCTCGCTTTAGATTTGGAATTTTCCATAGATTGGTTAGTTTCCCTACAGCAAATAATTGGACGCATGATTTACCTCCCTGTCCCTGGGATGATATTTCACCCCAGAGTACTATTCATGTTTTTCTTTTCTGTAAATTTTATTATGTGATTAGACATAATGCTTTATTACCATTTTTGAGAGAGATAGGCCACCGTATTCAATGTCTAGATAATCATCTGTGCGTTGCAACAACTGTTTTATATTTGAAAAACGTGATGCGCAGTAGGAAAAGTATGATCACATTAAAGCAATTTAAAAATTCATGATAATATGGACTTTGAATCCCCTGTTACTGATGAAATTTTTGTACGCCACTGAGAAATTGTAAAAGGAACCTTTTGAAGATTTTAATGAATTTGTCTTTTATGTATACTTTTCTGATTGCTTCTAAACAATCGAATACAGTTATATTTGATTTGATTTGAGTGATGACAGATTTTAGTGATAATGTAAATAATATTTCGGTGATATCATACTAACTTTAAGAAATTTAGTGTGTTTTAAGGTGATAGTACCATGTGAAACATGCCAATCCCCTTTGGGATTTGATAAACCATATATCAGCACAACCCATTTCCTGTTGATTTTACTAGAGAGGTTATAGAAGGTGCTTCAGAAACTAAACACCTGAGGGGTGGAGTTGGCAGAGGTGGGCTTGTTTTTCCTGCGCGTTTTCCCACCCAAAGTGGGGGTCAGAACCAGTGGGGACCATTGCTGAAAGCAGCAAGTGGCCTGGGGAAGCTCACAAAAGCGGTAAGCCTTTGACGCTTCCCCTTTGTGAACCCTGCCCATCATGGGGGTGGAGGCTTGGCACCTCATTCCAGGATGTGCATCGTTTCAGGCACCGGAGAGCAGCATGCTCTCAACCCAGGGGTCCAAAAACATGTCTGGTGGTGGCAGCTGAGGTTTCACAGCCTGGACTCTAGAAGTGGGTTAGTTTTCAGGGGCCATCGCTGAGATGCCCTCTGTGTGCATTTTTCATTAAATCTCACTCTGACTTCAGTGTGGGTTTAATGTGCTGAGAAGTTTGATACAAAACTTCTCGGTTTCCAATAATGTCAAACTTCCAGCACCATATACTCCTTATGGCAGCACTGCACTAACAATGTCTAAGAATGGACTTACACACTGTAGGAGTACAGGGCTCAGGCACTTGTATCCTCACCACTGATATAGGGCACCCAGCTGATCTATGCCAGTGCAGTGGGTTGTAGGAATGGCACACAGGAATATGTGCCATGTTGACTCTTCACTTTGTTCTGCACCAAAACACACAACCTAAAGGCAGTGTGTGAGTGTAGTGGTATAGGACGTGTAATGGTGGCTCAATAGGGGCTGCAGCCCTCTATGGTCACAATTCCCAGGGTACCTGGGGTACCATATACCAGGGGCTGACCTTTGGCCAGAGATGCCAATTGGCTTTAGGCTTCAATGCAGTTTTAGGGAAAGACCGTAGGCCCTGGGTACCTGAGCAGGAGCCCAGGGTGCACTCTGTCAAAGTACATCAGCCCTTTAGCAAAAAGTGGGGGCAACCATGCAGAGAGAGGGTACTTTTTCACAGGTGGTGGTAGAGGTTGAGGGAGGACTTGAAGGCTGCCCTGTTGGAGGTGTCCTTTCTGATGTGCCATCTCCTCTCCAACTCCAGCCAGGTCTCAGTGAGAAAGATAATGTTGGGTGTGAGGGTAGCAATGGAGTCTCATAATTCAGTGGAATGCTTGCATATTGACATTGTGTTGAGAAGGGTGGTTGCAAGTTGGGGTTTTTGTCCAGGTGGCTTCTCTGGTATGTTAGGGGAAGAGATGGCCAGTGGACTGGCGTATGTGCGGTAACAGATGAAGAGGCAGAGGGTGTAGGTGAAAGGTCCTTCTATGGAGCCTGGGTCAGCGGGGTGGCAGTGTTTGTTCCGGCATCTGGGGTTGAGGGTGTAGAGCTCAGCGATTGTGTTTCTTTGGGGGAGGGCAAGACAGAGGACATGGTGCTGGACATGGTCCAGGAGTGGATTGCTGCAGATGGCCTGCATTAAGTAGGTCCTGGGGTGGGTGAGGCTTCTGTTGGTAAGAAGAATGGTGAGTGGGAAAACCTGGTCAGGAAAACCCCAGTGGGAAAACGTGGGCAGCTGCAGTGTTACTGAGTGAGTCTGGAACAAGCAGGAATTGCAGGCCACAGGCAAGTGGTTAGCTAGGTGTCCATGTTCCTACTCCTATTTCCATAAGGAAGAGTGCATGATATTTAGAAGTAGAACATGTAAACATTAAATGTAACATGTCTTCACAGTTACTGCAGGCAGGCCGGCTGGTCCATAGAGAAACACTGGGAAGCAATATAAAATACGAAATCGTCTATCACAGGCTAGGGACCAACTATAAAAAATATGAAACACTTATTTTAAATATTTATTAATTTTTATTAAAGCCCAACTACATGATGAAGTTGGATGTGTTGTTACAAGTTTTCTGCTCCGGGAAGAGAAAAATACTTGGGATCATAGATCATCTGCATGTAGGGACTAGGGGCTTGATTACAACTTTGGTGCTGTCAAAGTTGTACATGTCCCACTATCCAGATTACAAGTTCTACTCATGTCTGGCTGGCTTTTCTTTTGCTGTTCCCCCGGCAGTGCCCTGAAACCAGGCACCACAATAGGAATGCACAAGCAGTTCCAGCAGGACTTGGACTGTGAAGTCAATGTTATGCTGGAACTTGGGATGCATACTTGTGCCCCTCTGAATGCATTGGGGCCCTGTAGGGCCCCCTTTATTTCCCTACTGTCAGGCTTTTCAAGGCAGGCATAAAGCCATGAAAAGGCTGGCGGTAGAGAAAGTTGTAATGTGTTCTGCGGACCTTCCATTTTGTATACCCCTGTCAACTGTGGGACTGGGGGCTGCCCCAGGGAATGGTGGTCCCTTGGGGCAGCCGGCAGAGCGTTGGCAGTCTGAATGGCCGCCTCATATTATGGTGGCTGCAGGACTGTCACTGCATGTCTGGCAATCAAAGACCATCAGACACGTAATCAAGCCCTAAGTCATCATACTACCTCAGTATCTTTGACCTTGAGTCCGATTAGCTACGGTGCCTCACCTGCACTCCTAACCTTACTAGAGAAACAAGTGATTTGGCACCCCATAAAACAACACTCTCAATCCTCTCTGTGATCATGGTAACAGGACACACTCTGTCACTCTCTCATTGGTTTTTGTCCACAATAGAATCATCAAGAGACACAAAGGAAATCTAGAAGATTTATTCAAACTATCATGTCCTAAAATGTAGTATTAGTCTGGTCAATAACCATATGTCATGAAAATCAATGTCATGTTATAGGACAGAGTATCCTCAACCCCCTTCCCTTCTACTGAAGCTATATGATTATACATGAAAGATTTGTGGCATTCATGGCAGACCCAGTACCTTAGCATACACAGTGGGACATGCTACATCTCAGCAGAAGTCGCAATCTTATTTCAGAACCTACACTGGGTGTGTCTTCTTAAACTCCTGTTCTCAGGTATATAACAGGACATTTATGTTCATAAACAACAGCTGCATTCTAATGTTATGTCTAGGTGCTAGTGCCTGACCAGAGAGAATAACAAGGGGCATTGATGTTTGACCTTGTCTATGGTATTCTGACTAAATCACAGGAAAGAACAGAACACAAATACATATGCAGGTTCTGTGTGAAAGTACAGTGTGGTATAATAGTAAGCGTATTTATATGGTAATGTGTGCAAAAGAAATAATGGCCTACATCGTGTATAATAACATAAGGAAAACTACAATGGGCCAAGTAGGAAACACACATCACCCTTCTTCTGGTCAGGATAATAGCACTAAAGACAATACTAATGGCCTGATTATGAGTGTGGCACCCCAGCGCCCTGCTCCAGGACCACCAAACCCACAGTCAGACCACTTGCCAGATTAGGAATCTGGGAGCATCAAAGGCAGTTTCTTTTATGCCGTGCAGGAACTAGGGTGCATGCGTAAAGGGGGGCACAATGTGTGCCCCCCTGAATGCACCCTATGGCCCTGAGGTAATCAGGGTCTCTGTAACACGCCCTTTGTTTCTTATCCACCACAGTTTTCAGTATGCACTCACTGCCATGAATACCGTGGCAGAGAGGAAAATTGTAATATGCTTGGTGGTGTTGTCGTAAATTGACAGCGATTAGGTTAGCATTTGCTGAAGCTAACATGTTTTCCATTGTTATGTTGCCCATTTTTGGAGGCCATTTTATATTGCTACCCTCCATTTTGTATGCCTTACATTACCTCGTGTTCGCCATGTGCTTTGTCCTACCTCTTTGCTAGTTGTTCCTATATTCTGCCTAGTAACAAGCTATTTTTAGCTTGTTATCGAAATACGCGCATGCTCAGTTGAGCCACATCTGTTTCTGATAAATCACTGTCGAGATGTATTTACCCCAAACTGGTCAAACCGTTAGCTCCACCCACTTGTTGAATGTGCACTGAAAATGCCCTTATATGTACATAAATTTGTCTATTGTTTGTGCCGCCTATTTTCCGAGCCCCTGTGTGGAGCATGTACCTTCCGATCGGTGTGCTACTTCATGCATTGCCAAAGGGTGTTGTCTGAATGTAGTACCACGCCATGGGGTCTTAATAAACATGTCTTTTCTATTCCAGTTTCCGTGCCAACTTCTATTCTAAGGTATAGAGAGTTGTTAGCGGCGTAATTAGGCCTACTGAAAACCAATACTACAAAATTGGCACATCCAAGGTGGGGCTCATCAGTGACTCAGATGCCCGAAGGACTGGTCGAGACGAAGGATTGGAAACTCGCTTTGGATGTGTTCACTGCCGGAGGAGACCCGAGTCTTGACATCTATGGCGTTTCTTCCTTTCTTTCCAATCTGACCATCCAGGTGGTGCCGGTCCTCGACTGAGAACTTTTCTGTTATTTCGCCGTGCAGTGACCGTTTGGTCGATTCGAGAACTTGGCAGTTGGAATCTGGATGCTAAGAGGATTAGTAAGAAGCTTTTGATTGATAGGTAGTCTACTGACACTTACTTTGGCTTTTGTATGCGTTAGCTAACATTTGATTTATGTTTTGTTTAGGTATATATGAGTTGCAATTCATATAGGCAGGTAATGAGGAGATTTGTCTCTGTTCTTATATTTGTTTGAACGGCGCAATGTACGAAGATACTTTAAGCGCTACTTTGATTATAATATTGCATATTTTGCAGTATTTTTGTCATGCCTGTTTTCAGCGCACTTCGAAGGATGTGTTGCTTTTGTAGTGGTACCAGTTTAAGATTAGATGAAGCGCAGCCGACTCCCACAGAGGGGACACCTAATAGGGAAATGTATGTTAAGTATGGTCTTCCTCCCATAATGTATAGTACGTTATGGAATAAATACACTAAAAAGGATCCTGAGTTACGTTGACCTATGCATGGGTCATTTGATTTGCGAAAGATTCAGTATGTGGAGCAGTTTATGTTTCAGCGAAAGTCTAGACAACATATGTGTGATTGTGTACGAATGTGGGAGAAAGTAGTACATGAGCAAATGAAGCGTGAGCAGGCCTTAGCTGAAAAGGAGCAACGGAAGGCTGCTCATGTTAAAGCTTTACAGCTACAGGATAAGGAAACAAAGGAGCAAAAAGAAAGAGAGGAAAGGGAGCGTAATTTGCAGATTAATTGTCAATACGCTGTTAGACAACCACTTTATCCTGTCCTTAATAAACAACTTGTTGATTTTTCGTTATTAGATCGTTCTCCACCGCTGTATGCCTTTCCCTCGGCTCCTGCCGCGACCAACAGGAAATCCTCTGAAAAACCAGGATAAAGCACGAGGCACTTGTTCCATGATTTCTAATGCGCGTTCTGTTGAGCTTCGATCTCTCGCTCATAACGTTAATCTTAATGTTGCTTCCACCCCTGATATTCTAGAGGGTATGAGGAATTGGTCAGAAAAGGAGCAGTTATATTTTACAGAAGCCTTTGCTGGGGAAGTTATTGAATGGTTTAGGACTTATTCGGTTGACTTGGAACCTACTGATGTAGCGGATGACTATAAGAACATGCTTAATGGTCTTTTTCTCTTCCCACAGGCAGCTGATTTCATTAGGCGTTTGGTTAAAGTATGTGATGAGGCAACTCGACTGTAGGTGGAAGAAAAGGCAGCGGACGCAGCTATGCTTTCGCCTCAGACCGACGCGGTGGAAGCCTCTATCTTCGGATCAGATAAGACTATGATAGTTCATGCGAAACCCATGCGGGAAGCTGCACCTTTATATATTCCTCCTAAAGGCGAAGGGACAGATTCTAATAAAGATTCTGCCGATGCAAAGGGTTATTTTGTTTATAATTGGGTTTACACTCCTTGGAATAGAGCGGATGTCATGGCTCTTAAAAATGCGTTGCCTTATCCGCGGAAAAATTCAGCGGCTTTCTATGAAGAAGTAGATGGTGCTATTAGTTCCTGTACTATGACACTGTCCGATATTGATTTATTTTGCGGATTAATATTGCCCCCTTATATGTGGAGAACTATTCGGAAAATTGAAGATCGGGCGAATCCAGGGGCGATATGCCGGGATATAGAATTAGCAGATACAGATAGAGAGCCTGCACCAAAACTGTGTCAATTGATTTTAGATCTTCCAACGGCTATTTTTACTAAATTAAAAATGGTTATTCCCCCTAAAAAGATAGATTGGACTATGTTAGCTTTTTGTAAACAAAAAGTAGATGAATCAGTTTCAGATTTCTTCACATGTTTTGAGGAAGCTTTTCTCATGATTTTAGTGGCCAATCATTGACAGATAACACGGGTAGGCATCGGTTTGTTGATACATATGTTACGAACCTTTTGCCGGAAATAGCTAGACGCCTAAAAGCTAGTGAAAGTTCATGGACTACTTCTTCTCCGGTTTCTCTTTTAACTATGGCCCAGTACTATGAGTGACAGGAATTAGAAGCAAAAGATAATGAGGATAAAAAGACTAAAGATTTGAAAACAAAGGTTATGATTGCTCAAGCTAATGCCCCGCCTTCTAGAGGCAATGATAGAGTTAGACGTGGATCTTATGGTCCGTCTTTTACTCGTCCTAATTTGTCGGTTGACCAGTGTGCGTATTGCAAACAGTTTGGACATTGGCTTTCCGACTGTCCAGTGTTACGTGCACAGCAAAATCAACGTGGCCGGGGCCAAGTGAGAAATCGGATATTCAGGCCCTAGAGAGAGTGCGATTGATCGTGCTAGGTTTGATTCTAATGAACGAAGACAGAATAGATACAATACTTTTGATAGGCGGAACCAGTATCAAATATCTGATAGTGTGCCATCTGATTTTCAAGATTCAGCTTATGCATAGGATTGCCTAGGATGGGGCAAGGAATCGGTTGAAGTTCCAGTAGATCAGAAGGGTCCCTATATTACAGCACATGTTTTGGGTTCCACTGATCGGTTTCTGGTTGATAAAGGAGCTACTCGTAGCGCCTTGTCTAAACAATTGGTTCCGAGGGCTCCCCTGTCTGGCTCGACCATTACATCGATAGGGTTTGACGGAACACCTTCCCTTAGTCCATTGTCACAACCACTTCCATTCCACATTGATAAGTTCACTGCTCCATGTCCATTCTTGTTTTCTCCAAACACACCAGACAATATTGTGGGTCTTGACATGCTTAAATATTTCAGAGCTACGATATGTTGTTCTCCCGAAGAGGTGCGTATTATTTTGAATGACAACTGCCCAGTGTTTGAAAGGTTTTGTCTTGTTAAGGAGGATGTTGCATTAGCCTCACTCCCAAGTGTTTTGTGGGCCACTTCAGATACTGATGTAGGACAGATGGTTATTCCACCAGTGCGTATTAGTGTCAAGGAGGGTGCTTTGTTACCACGATTGACACAATATACAATCTCACCAGAAGGTGAAGAAGCACTAACACACATAATTTGAGATTTGATTGAGGTTGGTGTTGTGGAGGAAGTCCCTTATAATATTTGCAATAGTCCTATTCTTCCCATTTTGAAAAAAGATACTGACACCAGGATTTATCGGTTTATTGATTTTCCGGGAAGTGAATAAGATTGTAGTACCCCAGTAACCTGTGGTCTCTGATATAACGACACTACTTACTTTGGTTCCTCCCTCAGCGACCACATTCTCTGTGATATACTTGAAGAACGCTTTCTTTTCGATCCCCATTCATCCTGATAGCCGATATTTGTTTGGTTTCACTTTGAATAATCGATCGTATAGTTTTTGCAGAGTTCCTGAAGGCTATACTGAGAGCCCAAGTAATTACAGTCAAGCATTAAAAAGACAGCTTGATTCTTTTGATTTGCGAGTAGTGGCTCTCATATAATATGTCGATGACATTTTGCTGGCAGCCGATAAGCCTGAACAATGTGAAGAAAGTACTTTATCTTTGCTTTCTTTCCTTGCTGCACACCACCATAAAGTGTCACAAAAGAATTGCAATATTGTAGACTGAAGGTGACCTACTTAGGGCACCTTCTGTCTAAGGAGGGCCGTGCACTGACACCAGATCGTATTCAAGCAATTTTAGACACACCAGTGCCTTCCACTCAGAAAGATGTTCGTGCTTTCATTGGTCTGACTTCATTTTGTAGGCAAAGGATATTAGGATTTTCATACATTGTAAAACCTTTGTTAGCACTCTTGACTAAAGACACTCCAATCCCCCTTCCATGGACAGATGAATGTCAGAATGCTTTTCATCAGTTATGACAAGCTCTTTGTTCTGCACCAGTGTTAGGCACACTGGATTATACGAAGACCTTTACACTTTATGTACACGAGAAAGATAGGTGTGCATTGTCAGTCTTAGTGCAGGCACACGGTGATAAGCAGTGTCTCTGTGCATACTTTTCAGCGGTTTTTGATCCTGTTGCTTGAGGGTTGCCTGGGTGTTTCCAATCAGTTGCTGCAACAGCTGTGTCAATACGTCAGAGTGAAGGGATAGTTTTGTCACATAAACTGTTGGTACTAGTACCCCATGCGGTAGATGCCGTGTTGAATCAAACTAAAACACAGCACTTAACTAGTGCTCATTTGACAGGATATGAATTAACGATACTAGCGCCTCACATTACTTTGAAGAGGTGCACTACGCTAAATCCAGCTGCTTTGTTGCCATATCCTGTGACTGACTCTCAGTCAAAGGAGTCACATGATTGTATTTTCCTTACCGAGGAACAGACAAAGGGTCACATTGATCTACAAGATACGCCCCTTCCAGATGTAGATGGGGAACTGTGGGTTGATGGATCATGTTTGAAGTTACCAGATGACATGACCTCAACCGCATATGCAATCACAACACTTGAGACAGTGGTGGAAACAGCTCGCATACCACAGAGGTCAGCTCAAGCAGGTGAACTAACAGCTTTGACACAAGCATGTGAGCTCAGTGCTGATTTATGTGTGAACATTTATACAGACCATCGCTATGCCTTTGGACTGGCCTATGATTTCGGCCTACTTTGGAAGGAAAGAGGGTTTTTAACATCACATGGGATACAAATAATGCATGGAGAATTGGTACATAATCTTTTAACTGCATTAACATATCCGAAGAACATAGCGATTGTGAAGTGTAGCGCACACAAGAAGGTGATTGATAAAATAGGCCAAGTTAATGCTTTTGCTGATCACGTAGCTCCTGAGACTGCGATGCGACAGAATGTCACCCCTATGTATGTAGTGAAATCTCAAGCTGAATGATGGCATAATGCTAGAGAGGAAGTGCTAGATGTTCAGAAATCTGCCTCGGAAGCAGAACTTGAGCAATGGTCCAAAGAAGGAGTATTGGATGATGAAGGTTGTTGGCGCAGCAAGGATATGGATAGATGGAAACTACCTGCGGCCTATTTACAACCAATGGTCCAAATGGCACATGGGCTGGCACATGTTGGAGCTCTAGCAATAACAAAATTCCTTACACGAGTTTGGGAGCATCCTGAGATTGCCATCACAGCTAAGAGAGTAGTACAGTCCTCTTTGATCTGCTTGCAGTATAATCCTGGTAAAAAGAAACAAACTCCTACAGGAGGGTTTGCTACACCGACTGCACCTTTTGAAATTTTGCAAATGAATTACATCCAACTTGAATGCTGCAATAATCTGAAGTATGTCCTAGTGGTGGTTTGTGCCTTTAGTAAGTGGATGGAGACATACCCTACGAAGGATAATACGGCATTGACTACAGCTAAGGTGCTTTTGAAGGAATTTTTTCCCAGATATGGTGGTTGCAAACTTTTATGGAGCGACAACGGACCCCATTTTATTGGGTAAGTTGTTGAGCATGTCCTGAAAGGATTAGAAATAAAACAGAAATTCCATGCAGTCTTTCATCCGCGATCAGCAGGATTGGTGGAAAGGTACAATGATACTCTGAAGCTTAAGTTAGCGAAAATTGTGGCTTCTACATCTTTAAAATGGCCGGACGCTCTACCTCTGGCATTACTATCCATAAGATCAGTGCCACATGCACGATCTGGCCTTACACCTTATGAGGTGGTATTTTGAAGGCTAATGAATATCTGGGGAGTTCCTAAGCACATCCCATACATGATGTGCCCTGTATATTGATGAATGACTATTTGGCACAATTAACAGATAATTTACTTTCTATTCATCAACAGGTTTGAGAAGCTCTTCCTGACAGATCTACAAGTGAGGCCCATGATCTTCGACCCAGACACCAGGTGATGGTCCGATCCTTTGAGAGGTCGAACAGTCTAGAGCCGAGGTGGCGAGGTCCAGAACAAGTCCTCCTGGCCACAAGAACAGCAGTCCGAGTGGCGAACCGGAAAAGGTGGATCCATGGTACCCATTGTCGAAAGGTATCACCTGCTTTGGTGGAACCTGCTGTACTGACCGATCATCGAGAAATCCTGGAAACGGAGAAAAACCCAGCTGACAAATCTGAGGAGGTCTACCCGGACCACACAATTCCTGGAGCATCGAGATATCAATTGAGACCAAGGAAATATTCTATTGTGCCAAAGAAGACTGGTTGAGCTACCGCCCTGGCATTAGTGAAACGGAATGCCGATATGGCAAGGGGGGGATCATCCCTGCCTAGTGTAGTGACACCTGTCTTTACCTTCGGTGAAGAAATCAATGGCTGCCCTAGGGCTAAGCGCTCCAACGATTGTTTCAACAAGTTTTGTGGAAAGTTCATTCACTTTGTTGCCAAAATGAGTAGTAGGAGGCTCATTTGTGTTGTAGGGTTTGTTGTTGCTATGGTGGTTATAGCGATAACAGCTTGGTTGGTGGAAAAGGTGGCCCCTGTTTGAAAATATTTACTTGCCACTACTCCTATTCCGCCTGAGCATTTTCATTTTACTCTTCCTTACCATGAGCAAACACATCGACAATCTTATTTGAATAACACTTTTATCCAGATGTTGCATCATACGCACAATGCTATGAACATCACTGATTGTTGGGTGTGCGGAATGTTACCAGCCCACCAGAAAAAAGGAGGAATGACTTTCATTCCTCTTCCCTTCTTTCACAATCGTTCTTGTCAAGCTTGGTACGCGCTTTTGTTTGCTTCCAGAAAACCTTCAGTAGGTGGGATTAACTTTCGCCTTAATAAAGTTTGTTATCAAGACAAAGACGGTTATCCTCAAGCAAAGGAAACTAAATGTGAGTGGGAAGAATACCAATCAGACAATGCTTCCTCACCGTATGTTTTCACCAAAACAAGAACAATAAATACAGATGAACTTTTTGTGATTTCTGTTACTAAAGCAAAAGCAGATTTATGAATTAAAAATGTGGGTACAGTTCCAGTAGGGGAAAGTAAATGTACTTTTGTTCTGACTATTGATGGGAGAAATAATAGCACTTTTATGGCCTCGCATAATTCTTATTTCATCTGTGGAAATACATGATATTACCAGCTTCCAGTGGGATCGTCAGGGGTGTGTTATATATCCTTTTTGTTGCCCCCTGTATTTTTGGCACCTGAATTGTATCATAAGAATTTTGTACTATTTCATGTTCATTCTGTAAATAGAGTTAAGAGAAGAATAAGTACAGATGAAGTGGATCAAACTGATACCACCTTGCAACAGTATGTCGATTTTAATTTAGGCCTATTTTCCTTCATGGGTGCTGCACTAAACGGTAGAAAAGTAAGACGATTAACTCGTGTTGTGGAAGCTGTTGCTAATCAGACAGCTATGGCACTAGGAAATGTTACAGAGGAGCTCAAAATTGCAAGAATTTTAGCGCTTCAAAACAGAATGGTTTTAGATGTAATGTTGGCTGATTGAGGTGGTGCATGTCGCATCATCGGAAGTAGTTGCTGTATTTACATCCCAGACCATTCGTCCTCAGTGTATAGTGCAATTTCCAAACTGCATGAAATTGCTGCAGAAATTCATCCAGAAATTGTTACCTGGACATTTTTAAGGTTGGATATGGACACTATTTACCACTTGGGGTTGGAAATAATTGACTATTCTATGTGCAATAATTGCGATATTATTCATTTTCTGTATATGTTTACAATGTGGTCCTATGCGTTGTTCTGGTTGTATCACTGATTGTATCCCTTCCAAGAGAAGTATTGCTGAGACAAAAGCTCAGCAGATGTTAAATAAGGAGATAGCCGAAATAATGCTAATAGATGTATACGATGTATATCCAGACTATCTAGAATGAAGGACTAGCTTCAGCTAAATGCTAAAAGGGTCGTCTGTCGTAAATTGACTGCGATTAGGTTAGCATTTGCTGAAGCTAACGTGTTTTCTATTGTTATGTTGCCCGTTTTCGGAGGCAATTTTATATTGCTACCTTGCATTTTGTATGCCTTACATTACCTCGTGCTCGCCATGTGCTAGTTGATCATATGTTCTGCCTATGAACAAGCTATTTTTAGCTTGTTATCGAAATATGTGCATGCTCAGTTGAGCCACATCTGTTTCTGATAAATCACTGTCGAGATGTGTTTACCCCAAACTGGTCAAACCGTTAGCTCCTCCCACTTGTTGAATGTGCACTGAAAATGCCCTTATATGTACATAAATTCGTCTTATGTTTGTGCCGCCTATTTCCCGAGCCCCTGTGTGGGTATAAAAGGACCATGTGCCTTCTGATCGGTGTGCTACTTCATGCATTGCCGAAGGGTGTTGTCTGAATGTAGTACCACCCCATGGGGTCTTAATAAACTTGTCTTTTCTATTCCAGTTTCCGTGCCAACTTCTATTCTAACGTATTGAGAGTTGTTAGCGGCATAACTAGGCCTACTGAAAACCGATACTACAGTGTAGCAGTGGTACCGCCAAGCACATTGCCTTCTCAATACCACTCTAAAACAGCCAGGGATATCTGATCCCTAAAGGTTGTGGCGATCCAATCATGGTCCGACTGCCCAACTTGTGATAGGGTGGTCCGACAGCAGACCATCGGATCGCTGTAGTCATAATTAGGCCCTAACTGTTATCAGAAGTTAGAAATGTGAGTTCATAAAATTAATGGAATAAAATGTCACTTTGGAAAAATATTCAAATCGTGATGTCTCAGAGGAATCCATTATGTCACTCTCCATCTCAAAGGCTTAGGACTCCATAAAGGAGTCTGATTCTGCATGTGATGGTTGGTCAACTGCCCAAGTCTAGAGCTCCAAAGAACAGACATGATCCCCGGACAGAGACGATGTTCAGACAGTTACAGGCAACCTGCATCCATGTTAGCAAAGCTTGTATTCTGTGATCCATGTACTGGTGCACATGTTTCCTCATAGACTATTGGTTCAAATCTTGCAGTTTGAAGAAGTCTCTACACCTAAGGGACAAGCCTAAAAATGGGTCACTAAGGCACTCATTAGCAGTCCAATGTCCAATTTATTGGATGTTTGCCTGGGTAAGCAAAGGTCCAATGCCGGTTTGAAGGTGCACCAGGTACAGTAGAACGCGGTTTGTACGCAGGTAAAGCCGGAATCGCAGTAACAGGACACACGCTCGTACTTGTCGGCAATCAAATAAATAAGGGACATGAAGGGAATGTAGAGTATTTATTCAGACTAATATGCAGTATTCATGCCACAATTAGAAAACAAATGCATACTAAAAATACTATTAGCATGGTCAATCAACCATATGTCATAAAAAAGCCATGTCCTGTAATAAGATCTAATATCCTAACCCCCCTCCCTTCTTCTGAAGGTAAATGATCATTTATTAAAGATCTCTGTGATTAGTGGTGGACCCCAATCATTAACATACACAGATGGACGTTCTCCATCTCACCTAATGCAGCAATCTTATTTCTCAACTCATACTCCCTATGTCTACTTAAACTCGTTCACTCACTTCTATGACGAGACATGGGTACTCATACAAAGTAGCTACATTCTCTTGCTATGTCGCGGTGCTAGTGCTTGACTAGAGAGAATAACAAGGGGCATTGTTGTTTGACCTCTTCTATGGTATTCAGACTAAATCCCTGGAAAGAACAGAACACAAACACTGATGCAGGTTTTCTGTGAAAGTATAATGTGGCACAACAGCAAGCACTTTTATATAGTACCGTGTGAAAAAGAAATTGCGGCCCACAATGTCAAAATTAGGCTAACAACTACAATGGGTCATGCAGGAAACACAGAAACATTTAATACATATTAAGTAAAATATAGTTTATATAGTTACTTTTTTCTTCCCTGGAGCTTCTGAGGGCTAATTTGCATTAGCCTCCATCTGTCACCCTTCTGGTGAATGACCCTGATTAGGTATGAATATTGATCCCAGAGAGAAGACAATGGCTTGGGTGTGTTTTTATTCCAGTGGCCAAAATACCAGTTGGGATGTGCATAGAAGAGTAGCCCCACCTGTCACAAGCAGACATCAAATGACACCTGCATCGGGCTCTTCTTTGGTGAGTCAGACAGGTATTAAACCCAGGGGTCAAAACAACTGCCCCAGTACTGGTTTGGCATGAATACAGAAGGGAGGCTGCTCTAGTCCCTGACCACACCTCTTGTTGGGCACACATGCTCTGCCCATAGGGAGAAGGTTTTTCCCTATCTTATATTTAGTGAGTGAGTAAAAGGAAGATGGTCTTCACAATATAGGTCCGTTAAGAATGTTTAATGTTTAATGTATCATACAATTTCTCTTCAAGCTTCCCCAACCCCACTTCCACAAATGCAAATCCCAACTATTCACCCAGAACCCCCATACCACCATATTCTACATTGCATACCTAACACATCCTCCCCCTTAAAGAAAAAGGAAAACAATAATTGCATAGGAAAGCCAATACTGAAACATTTTCCACAGCATAAGACTATGAATAACTCCTAATACTGAAACATTTCCTATTGCACATGAAAATGAACCAGACCTGGTATACCCCCATGTATTATTAAAAGAGATACAGAACTTCATATCCTGAGTTTGGCAGAAGCACTCCAACCACATAATACTTATATCAAACCGATTTGTGCCTCACTCTGTTCACTCTGGTCACACACGGTCCCCCCAAACACTAACGGTCAACTCTTTCACCAAGGTGAGCCCACACAAGGTCAACCTTACTTTCTTTAATGACAGAAATCTACTCTGTATTCGAAAACCTGCCATCACTGGTACAAACAGTACTTTTAGATATCTTGGCAACTTGCTTGGGGTCCAGTAAACCGTGAATCACCCTTGAGAACATGTCCAGGATTCTTAATTCTGACCCAGCTTCCCACATTGAAAATCTTGGACCCATATTTCACACCAACTGTGACATAGTTCTCTTGTACTTTCTTCCGCACATCCATCCACTAGCCAAACTTATGTCATCAATATGATTTTGATCAATGCACTCATGCTTGAGTTTAGAGCTCAGAACCCTACCCCGCAACTGGACAAAAGGAGAGATCTCGGTGGAACTACTGAGCATGGTTGTGTAGCCCCATAGCATGTCATCCACAACTGATTTCCAATTCAATTTGTTTATCATTGCCAGTTGCAAATGGTTCTTCAATGTGTGGTTGAAGCATCCAACTAGGCGATTGTTCCTAGGATGATACAGGGATATCTTGGAGTGCTTTATGCCTTGATAATCTAGAAACACCTTCATTTAATTTGTCACCCATTGATTGCATTGTCCAAAACAAGGTCTGCAGAATAGCCCTCTGTGTAAAAATTTAATGACAATGCTGGAGGTAACGCTATTTACAAGTACCAACTTCTTCCATTTTGATATATAATTCATGAGAACAATGGCAAACCTGGAATTATCACCTAAAATTGTTTGGGGCCAGCTACGTCCAATGCCACTTTCATACATGGAATTAAAGGAGAACTCACTGGTCAATAGTGGTAGGTTGAGTGACATGAGTTTTGTCTCCTTAGAATATTCCTCTACACCCGTCAATTCATAGGCAACATGTCCATTTGGTATGAAATTCTCACCCAGAGACTTAAGCCTGGGCCACACCTGCACACTGCGCAACATGACTTTGCTAAGAATGGGATACTTGCTCAACCCCGCTCTCCATTCACTCTCTTCCAATGTACTTTACAACACACTGTTGATGGAAGTAGTGAACATACAACATCATCATCTCCCTCACCTGCCACTTCCACATCTCCAACTGAAACATCTAACAGAAATCTGTACAATAAGTCTGCAATATTTTTTATTCCTTTTACTAGGAACATACTCAATATAATAATTACATTCTTGTATGTTATATTCTACTTGGCAATAATGAAAGTAGCCTTGTCACCCCTTTTCGTGCTAAACAAGTCAATTAAGTGTTTGTGATCTGTTCTTAGCAGAGAGAGAACACTTATACATATGTGCAGAAATGCTAAGTTACCTACTATAGAGCCAAAGGTTCCTTCTCAAAGGTTTAGTATGTATGTTCAGCCCCCCAAGAGCACGAGAGTCAAAGGCTAACATATCCTTGCTATCATCACTCTTTCTCTGCATGAGTATAGCACCTTCCTCAACTCTGATACCAGTGATAACTTTGATGCTATTGCCCCTAGTATCAAATAATTAGCAGACGGATTAGTTACTTACCTGTAATCCTAGTTCTCTTCCAGGGGTATCCTCATCAAAGTCATAAGCATTAGAATATTCCCGCCCATGCGCGGGACCCCGGAAACAATATATTATATGTGCCCCACATATATTATAGACATATATATAAATATATATATATATATAAAAATAAGCAATTGCAGCCAAATAAACAATAGAGCTGGAATATGCAGTGAAGAATTTCCACAATACAGTGAATTCTGTATTAGAAACATGAGAAACAACACCAATGCTTGTTTAGAAACTGTTTTAATGTACAGAAAACAGTAGAAATTCTCATAACACACTGTAAGCATATACAGCTCCCAGGCTGCATTGCAAAATCCCAGTCTAAAAAGACTGAAAAGCTAACCTGTAGCTGAATGCACTAAAACTGACGCTGTGCCTTTAAGGCACCTCTGCCCCTAGCTTCCCATCATGCCTCAGGGGTTACAGTTAGGTCAGTTGTTCTTTTCGGAGACTGAAAACCAAACCATGGTAATAACAGGTTAAAAAACATCTCCTATTAAATAAACAAAGTCCTTTGCCCGGGGAGGCGGGAGGGTTGCTTATGACTTTGATGAGGATACCCCTGGAAGAGAACTAGGATTACAGGTAAGTAACTAATCCTTCTCTTCCAGGGGATCCTCATCAATAGTCATAAGCATTAGAATAGAGTAGCGAGCCTCACCTCATCCCTGCGGGCAAAGGAATCAACAGATAACATTTATATCCGTAGGCCCAAAAATAGGCCTTTTTCTACCCAAATAGGTTTCTCAAGGAGGCTTGCCCTACTTGAGAATCCGCTCTGGAGTCAGACTCTAGGCAATTATGCCTTGTAAAGGTATGGACTGATTTCCATGTCGCAGCCTTGCATATTTCTGACATAGGAATGTCATGCAAAAAAGCTATTGTGGCTGCTTTCCCTCTAGTGGAATGAGCTTTGGGTGATTGCAACAAAGGTTTGCCAGCCAGCTGGTATGCTAGTTTGATACAAGAGACAATCCATCTGGAGATGGATCTTTTGGCTGCTGCAAACCCGGACCTCATTGCACCATAATTGACAAAGAGTTGGTCTGTCTTTCTGGTGTCCTTTGTTCTTTCTAGGTAAAACTTTAGCACCCGTTTAAGATCTAACGAGTGCAACGACCTCTCAGCTGGGGTCGATGGATTAGGAAAGAACGAAGGAAGGGTAATCGTTTGATTTATATGAAAATCCGATACCACTTTTGGAAGAAAAGAAGGGTGAGCCCTCATTACTACTCTGTTGTGGTGAAACACAGTGTAAGGTTCCTTGGTGCAGAGTGCTTGAATCTCGCTAACCCTGCGCGCAGAGGTTATTGCCACCAAGAAGGCCGCCTTCCAAGTGAGATGCTGCAAGGAGGCCTTGTGTATAGGCTCAAACGGTGCAGACATCAGTCTGGAGAGAACCAGGTTCAACTCCCAGGGAGGAGAAGGATTTCTCACAGGGGGATAGACCTTCTTTAATCCCTGAAGGAAATCTTTCACCACCGGGACCTGAAAAAACGATGTTTGTGTAGGTGATTTTCTGTACGCTACTATGGCAGATAGATGAACCCTAATAGAAGCGTATTTCAACCCTGATGTCGCTAAGTATAGGAGGTATGGTAGGACTACCTCTTCTTGCCCTTTGGTGGGATCAAAGCCATGGTCCTTACACCAAATGAAAAATCTTTTCCACTTGAACGCATAAGACGTCCTTGTGGAAGGTCTCTTCGCCTCTCTTAAAATATTCATACATTCCGGAGGCAGATTTAAGTGCCCATATTGCAAGACCTCAGGAGCCATGCAGTCAGGTTCAGCGACTGGAGGTTGGGATGCAGGATCCTCCCGTCCATTTTGCTCAGCAGGTCTGGCTTGCACGGCAGCCGTCTGTGTGGACACCGCGACAGATGTAACAGATCTGGATACCACCATTGTCGCGGCCAATCCGGAGCAATTAGGATCATGTCCATGCTCGATCTGATGAGCTTGGCCACCACCTTCGGAATCAGTGCCAGAGGGGGAAAAGCATAAGCGAACATTCCTGTCCACTCCAGCAGGAGAGCGTTCCCTTGCGTCCCTGGCCGGTGGAACCTGGACGCGAAGGCGTGGCATTTGGCGTTTTCGTCGTCCGCAAATAAGTCTATGTCTGGACGACCCCAGCAATGGAAGAGTTCTTCGACCACTTCGTCGTTTAGCACCCAGTCTGGCTGATCTTCGAAGTGCCTGCTGAGTGCGTCTGCTTTTGTGTTTAACTCGCCTGGAAGGTGTACTGCCACCACCGACAGTCCCCGAGCCAGAAGCCAGTGCCAGATCGCCTGGGCTTCCAGAGACAGAGGGCGAGATCGAGTTCCTCCCTGCTTGTTCAGATAGAACATAGTTGTAGTGTTGTCCGTCTGAACCAGGACTTTGTCCGTTGTTATTGCTGGAAGGAACGCCTTGAGCGCCAGATGAACCGCTCGAAGTTCCAGCATGTTGATGTGGTATGTCTGAAGGTTGGTCGACCAGCGACCCTGAATCTGAAGATGACCCATGTGAGCACCCCAGCCTTCTAGAGATGCGTCCGTTACCACAGACAGAGAAGGCAGAGGTTGCTGAAAAGGGACTCCCTGCAGGACATTCCGAGGGCGAGTCCACCACTGTATTGAGGTCAGCGCTGCTTGAGACAGGATGATTCGATCCTCCCAATCTCCAGACGCTTGGTCCCACTGATCCTCCACCGACTCTTGAAGAGGCCGCATTCTCAACCTGGCGTTCGGTATTAGGAAGATGCAGGACGCCATGGAGCCCAACAGAGACGCTACGTCTCGCACCTTTGGACGAGGAATCTGAAGTAACTTTTTGCATTTTTCTCCCATGGAAGAAAGTCTCTCTTGCGAAGGAAACGCTCTTCCTAACTTTGTGTCTAGAACTGCTCCCAGATAGTGGATAGTTTGTGTGGGCTGCAGGATCGATTTTTCTGAGTTTACATGGAGGCCGAGCCTGTGTAGCTGTTGGAGACACAGGTGACAGTCTTTGGTGGCTTGCCGAGGCGACGGACTCTTCAGGAGCCAGTCGTCTAGATATGGGTACACAAAGAGACCTTTTTTGTGTAGACACGCCGCTACCACTGCCATGCACTTGGTGAAGACCCTTGGTGCGGATTTGAGTCCGAAAGGGAGCACTTTGAACTGGTAATGCCTGGACCCTACCAGGAACCTCAAGTACTTTCGATGACCTGGTGTAATAGGAATGTGGAAGTACGCGTCTTGTAAATCTACCGAACACATCCAATCTCCGATCTGTAGATGAGGACATATTTGATGGAGTGCCAACATGCGAAACTTCTCTTTGACCACCACTTTGTTGAGGAGTCGAAGATCCAAAATTGGTCTGAATTTGCCTTCTTGGTCCTTTTTGGGAACAAGGAAATATCTTGAGTACACTCCTTTCCCCCTTTGGGAGAGGGGTACCACTTCGATTGCGTTTTTCTTTAAGAGGACGCTCACCTCCTTTTTGAGGAGCTCCAGATGGTACGAGCGAGACTTTTTTGGAGGAGCCGGTTGTGGTTTCTTCCTGAAACGTAGCGCATATCCATTGCGCAGTATATTCAGCACCCACCGATCTTTCGTGATGCTGACCCACTCTGCCAGATGTTGTGCAGCACTTCCTCCCACTGGAGTGGGTAACGGCAACAGAGGAAGCCACTGCTCAGGCCTTGCCTCCTCTAGGTGTGGTAGAGGATTGATTATGTCCGCCTCTACCTCTGCTTGACCTTCCTCCTCTGTATTGTGGCTTTCCTTGCGGCTTGTTTTGAGACCATTGAGGGGTTTGAACCCTCTATTGGCCTCCCCGGTTCTTGTTGGTCTTGAAGCGTCGTTTGAACGGTGCTTTCTGTTTCTCCAGACCTACTGCCTTTACTATGTCTAACTCGGCCTTCATCCGGGCCATTTCCTGATCGGCATGCTCCCCGAAGAGTGAAGATCCGGAAAAAGGCAGATTGAGTATGCGCTGCTGGGCATCTGGCTTGAGCCCAGTTAAACGCAGCCAAGAGGATCTCCTCGCACATACTCCATGTGAGTAGTTATGTCCAGCTAGAAGGGCGTTATCTGCTGATGAACTAATCATTTGGTTTGCCACCAAACAGCCCTCCGTCACGGTCTCCTCAAAGTCCTTCTGGTCCTCCTTGGGCAATTTCTCTTTGAATCGTTCCATGGAGTCCCATAGGGCTCTATCGTACCTTCCCAGAAGGGCTGATGCACTAGAGACTTTTAGGGATGAAGCTGCTGTGTTGCACACCTTGCGTCCCCAAGAATCTTGCGTCTTGCTGTCTTTGTCAGGAGGAACTGACGAAGAAGGAGCGACCGTGTGATTCTTCCTAGCTGAGGCTACAATAACTGAGTCCGCTGCAGGCTCACCTTTAACGAAGATAGGATCTGAGTCAGCCGGCCTATATTTTTTCTGGATACGTGCCGGAACTGCTCTGATCGTTGCTGGCGTGAGGAAAACCTCTTTGATTGGGTCCATTATTCCTGGGACTAATGGAAGCAACGGCCGTGCATATGATTTGTGATGAAGAGTCTCAAAAATCACAGTAGTGGACACCTCTGGAGTGGTCATTTCTATATTCAGCTTGTAAGCACCCCTTTGCAAAACGTCCAAATACGTGTTGACGTCGTCCAGAGGGGAAGCTCTTGAGCGAGGGCTGTCTGCCAGCGTCGGAGAGTAGTCCCCTTTAGAAGATCTAGGCGAAGCTGGAGGAGAGGATGAAGGAGTTCTTCTTCTCCTGTGGTGAGAATGCTCCTTCCTCACCGGAGATCTCCTAGGTCGTTCCTCCCTTCGAGGAGAACGTGATACCCTCTGATGTATTGGAGATCTCGATCTCACATCTTTCTCGGTGTTCGAGATTTGGGTTGCTCCCTCCTTGGTGATCGGGAGACCCTAGGGGCATGTGACCTGTCCACTCTTCTCTCTCGTGAGCGCTCTGTCTCTTCTGCTTGCTGAAGAGGAGACCTGTGGATTGGACTCAAGTACCTTTGAAGTCTCTCTTGTGCCTTAGAATCCTTCCAATTACTCAAAGGGGCGTACCATCTTGGCGAAAGTCTTATATGTGAAGTGTAACCCCGATGGGGATTCTTCTGAACCGGACTCCTACTCCTCGAAGATGACCCGGTTGACCCCGAGGCACTTGAGGAGGAATGGAGTGAAGCAGATTGTGTCACCAGGACTGTCGAAGGCACTGAAGGTGATCTCCGTCTCACCGGTGTTGGAGGACGTCTCAAAAGCCTTTCCCTCGACATCGAACGCCTCTGTGGCGTCGACGGGGCGATAACTTTCGGCGTTGAATGCCTCGACGATGATCTGTGGTCCCTCGACGTCGATCGGTGACGATGTGCCGACGACAGAGTCATCTCCTTCGACGTCGAACGGCGTTGTCCTGCCGTCGACGGAGGTCTCGACGTCGACCGGCGTTGTCCTGCCGTCGACGGAGGTCTCGACGTCGAACGGCCTAGTCCTGCCGTCGACGGAGGTCTCGACGTCGAACGGTCTAGTCCTGCTGTCGACGGAGCTCTCGACGTCGGCCGACATTGATCTGTCGGCGACGGAGATGTCATCGACCTGGCATGTGGCGACGGCGGAGGATCGGACATCCTCGACGACGAGCGCCGACGTGCCTTAGATGATCCCTTCCTCGACGACGATCGTCCGAGGGGGCTCTTGCTCCTCGACGCCGAGCGCCTCCGTGGAGACGTCGACGGAGGTGTTACACTCTTCGAAGCCTGTCGACGTCGAGACGACGGCGAGTGTGATCTGTCTCTCGACGCCGACCGTCGCCTGGTTGACGGCGGCGGAGTTGACTCATGTCTTGAAGCCGAACCTCTCGTCGACGGCGATCTCGTGGCTTCTCTCGACGCCGATCGTCGCCTAGTTGACGACGGCGGAGCTTTCCTCGACGACGGCGAACCTCTTTTCGACGACGATTTCCTCATCGACGCCGATCTCGACGCCGACGGAGCTTTTTCTCTTGAACTGTCCATCAGATGTCGTTTTTTCAGCGCCGAGCACGGTGCTGAGGTTGATGGACGTTCTGACTTGCCTTTGGAGGGAGTTCTGGGTCTCTTTGAACTCTTTCTCTCCGCAGATCTTCCTCTCATGGATTTCTGGGCCAGACTATAGAGTCTGTTCCTCTCTCTGTCTTTAAGTGTTCTGTCAGACAGCTTTTTACAATGAGAACAGTCTTTAGGATCATGATCCTCTGGCAAGCATAAAATACAGACCTCATGAGAGTCTGTTTTTGCCTTCTTGTGGCCACAAGAAGGGCAATCATCAAAAAGTGAGGGCATCCTGAAAGGAAAAACCTCACAAAAAATTGACTGCTAAGCAGTTATTTACTTGACTATGATGTGAAAAGTCAAAGTAAATCAAAAAAATTGTTCTTTAGAAAATTTTCTGACTGAAAAAGGCAGAAAAGTGTGGAGCTGTGTATCCAGGGTCCTTCCTGAAGGAGCCGGAAAGAACAACTGACCTAACTGTAACCCCTGAGGCATGATGGGAAGCTAGGGGCAGAGGTGCCTTAAAGGCACAGCGTCAGTTTTAGTGCATTCAGCTACAGGTTAGCTTTTCAGTCTTTTTAGACTGGGATTTTGCAATGCAGCCTGGGAGCTGTATATGCTTACAGTGTGTTATGAGAATTTCTACTGTTTTCTGTACATTAAAACAGTTTCTAAACAAGCATTGGTGTTGTTTCTCATGTTTCTAATACAGAATTCACTGTATTGTGGAAATTCTTCACTGCATATTCCAGCTCTATTGTTTATTTGGCTGCAATTGCTTATTTTTATATATATATATATTTATATATATGTCTATAATATATGTGGGGCACATATAATATATTGTTTCTGGGGTCCCGCGCATGGGCGGGAATATTCTAATGCTTATGACTATTGATGAGGATCCCCTGGAAGAGAACAGCTGATACACTGTCAGACCATACCTTGTTGAATGCTACTTGGCACTCATCACCCCACACAAAAACAACCCCTTTCTTCAACAGGTCCTTGAGGGGCCAGTGGTGCTTGCAAAATGGGGCAACATTTTGTGCAATACTGGGCTAATCCCAGGAAGGATCTTAATTGGTCTTTGTTACCGGGAAGAGGCGCTTCCTGTATAGCTTTACGCAGCTTCATTTTGGGATTGTTGTCCTCTTTAGCTATATAATTACCTAAATAGTCTAGTCCAGGCTGTTCAAATTTACACTTGTCCTTCCTCAAAGTTACAACCCTCTCCTGCAACAAATTCAAAACACTGTCCAAACGACCATTGTGCTGATGAATTTTTTGGCCAAAAATCAAAATGTTGCCATGAAAGTACTGGATCCCCTCACAATCCTTGAATATTTGCTTCATAAGCCTTTGGAAGACTGATGCAGTAGATGCAAGTCTGAATGGCATTCATTTAAAATGAAACATACCTTCTGGAGTCACAAACAAGGACAAATTCCTGGATTTCTCACACAGAACTACCTGGTGGTTTTGCAGGGATTCTGCTCAGACACATAACTGTGCACAGAGACCCAGGACCTCAGTGAATTGTGGTGCACCAAAAACTCACCTCAGTACCTAGAACCCCTAACCGACTAGTATCAGTGTCTCATTAGCTCTTTGTCCTATAGCAAAGTTACCAATGATTAGATAACCGTGAACATGCGACTAAGGTTATACAGGAATGGTGGGAATCAAGAACACTTTCATTATTATTCTCATGTCAGTCCATAATGTGAGGAAATAAAGACAGGGAACAGTTTAAAATGTTTATTTTAACGTAGTGCTCTAAGATGCAGTATTTTAGCTAACATAAGAAGGCATATGATTAGAAATAATACAATCAGCATTGTTACAATTCCATAAAACACAAATGGAGAAATCATATTATAATTATGGTGGGACCAGGAACTAAAGAACCATGTATACCATCCTCCCTTGCTAGAAGCTAAGCATATTATAATATTAGAAGGTCTCTCAGTGGCATTAGCACTTAGGAAATTGAATTTTAACTGTTAAAATGCTTAGTACATCTCGCCCCCTTTTTCTTCTTCTCTACCTGGCCTATCAGTAAAAATTGAAGTGCATATCTTCTGCTGCATGGTTTACGCTCAACATTTTTCAGCTACTAGGACATTAGTGAGAAGGAAGCAAGATGCCACCACATGATGGGAGGAGAGAATGCTAACAAAGAGAGGAAAGGTTCAGAGTAGGTTTATATCCATACAGTACTGTGTAGATATAACATTTCATACATAGTAGTAACTGTAATTCTGAAAGACATTTAACTTTTTCCAGTGAACAGTGCAGGAATATGTTTAACCTTTAGGAATCTAAGAATTTAATGATCACAGTGAAAGCTGAAAGGAGAAATACAATCAGATGAAGAACCCCTGTAAATGAGCTCTAGCCAGTGTCAGTCAGAAACGTGAAAGGGAGCTTGATTGTAGTAGATGGAGATGGCGCACAACTTGTTGACTCTTAAACAGTACAGGATGTGTTTGGTGGGTCAGAGATGTTGTGAACATAGCTAAAGTCATCAATGAAGCTTTGCTGAAAGCAGAGAACAAAGAAGAGAGGATTAGTTATCACAGCGCATATACATCAGCCATTGACCATTAACAGTGGCATAAAGATTGTCTTGCATTTTACAAATTCCTCGCGGAGAGGGACACGTAAATGTACAGTCTAGCGCATAATGTAGCACCATCCCCAGAGCCAGTGCATGCAAATGCTCATGACACACACAGAACTTTGCATTACATGTCTTCATTTCTCAGCATGTATCCATAATTGAAAATTCTACATCATGATTTCTATCCCTTCACTCACACACTAATGTCACTGTTCTATGAAGTCAATCAGCAACCAAAATTGACCCATCTTCTCTAACTCACAATACGCTGCATCTTCCCCTTTGTTAAATAAAAAGTGTAAGTAATATATACATAGATGACAACTATTCAATAAGTTGTTCAGGTGCTCAAATCAATTTCCCAGATCTTGTCATTTAGGGCTGCAGGGATACAGGAGACCTGCCCATGACTGGCACTGGTGATAAAAATACTGGTATAGTCAGTGGGCAGATACATGAAATGCAAATAATCTCACATAATGGACTTTTCAGGATGGTGAGCAGTCACCATGTGTCCTTTACTGGGCACAAATTCTCAGTGGGTTAGCACTAAAAGGAGCATTACACTTCCAAACACTGCCCCGAGCACAGCGTCGTCTATCAGCATAGGTCTTCATTTTCTGTTTGTGAGATGAATCAGTAGTGTGAAGTTTATCAATGTCAATAGATCTTTCAGGTGCCCATTGTGGCACTTTGGTTCTTATGTTTCTCCCAAACATTAAGGTGACAACACCATTTGCCTGTGGGCGGAGAGGTGTGCTTTTCTAATGATTGACATTCAAATGAGTGAGATTATCTTTAAACTTTTGACTATTGAAAGGTGTGCCATTGTTAGATTTCAAAATCAAAGGAACATCCCATTTTGCAAAAATGCTTTCTAATCTCTCAATTACTCTGCCATGAGTAGATGATGACAGATCTGCCTCAAGAGGAAAATAGGAGTATTTATCCACAGGGACAAGTAGATGATGTCCATTGTCAAGGGCTTCAAAGAAATCAATTGCAATCTTATCCCATGCATTTGCACAAATGGCAGGCCCTTAATTCATTTTCAACTGATTCATCAAGATGAGAGAACCGCATTAGGTCCCAGGGAGCTCGTTAAGAAGAAACATTCTCAGTTGACAATTCTAGAACATCATACGTTGATGCCTTCTTTAGTACACTAAAAGAGAAAAATGATCCTGGGTTGAGCTTTAAATAGTGTACTAGGATGGTCTTCATAAAGTTATCTGTTCTCTGTGTTGTTTTTAGAATGTGTTAATTTTTTGTGGTATGTCTGAATGTGTAAGATCAGATAAGACAATACTCTCTGTGTCTTGGTGATGTTGTTTTCATTAATCAATTTATTCTTTATATTGTATTAATCACCCTGATACGATTATATAATATATAGTATTTATTGTTGTGATACAAATAAAAAAAGGAATTTAAGGGCATATTTACAAGGGCCATATCTCTGATTTTTTGGCTTTTAAAGCCAAAAAAGCTGAGATAAAAATAGCGCCCTATTTACAAGAAGGGGCTAATATGCATTAGTGCATGTTAGCACCCTTTTTTCCAACGCCTCCCTTTGCATTTCTAATGAGATGCAAAGTGGGCATCACTGGGCAGTACAACCTTGTAAACATCGCTGATGTGCACATCGCGATATTTACAAGGTGGCCCACGTATTTTAGCAGACGTTAGTTTTGGGCGAAAATCGCTGTTTTCGCCCATAACTAACGTATGCTAAAATCATGACTAACCCATACCTAATATAGGGGGTGGATTCTTGTGTTACAACCACATGGTTGTATCAACAAGTATATCGACGTTTTGCAGGGAACATCACTGGAAAACCAGCGATGTTCCTTGCAAAACGGTGATCACCCCACTATCGCTGGAATTTATATCGCCATTGCACTATGCGTTGTAAATACAGCGCAAGCATGACGATAACTTCCAGTGATAGATGGCGATAAATATTAAAGCGGTAAGCGCGCTTTACAATGTTTATTGCCGTCTGTTGTTAAGTATTGCCATGATATGTTATAGGTACATGTGAGAAATAGTCAAGAGGGTTTTGACCTGTCCCTGATGATACACATTCATATAATCATACGCATGTAGTTGTAACCCTCACCTCTCAATGTACATGGGCATCTTGGCTTTATGATTGGTGAAAATGGTGAACAATGATTGGTAATTGGTGAAATGCATGAAAATGCTCACAAGCCCACACCACAGTGAGACTTTCTATTTCGGGTTGTGAACAGGCATGTTTCGTGTATGACCAACTCTGATTAGCATAATCCACAATGTACCTTTGTGCATTGGTATGTCCTATGTGCTAGGGTAGGATGGCACCCAACCCCACTGGGATTGCATTAACCCAATCTCAGTCTACAGCTTCAGATCAAAGCATGCCTTTACAGTGGCATTCTCAATTGCATGTTTAATTTTCTTGAAGCTTTGTTAACAATCATGCGACCATCAAAATGTTACATTTTGTTTCGCTAAGTCTCTCAATGGGGCACAGTCGCAAAATCACGTATATACCTTGAGCAGTAACTGGCCATACCAAGGAAGGATCGCAGCATGGTTAGATCTTCTGGGGGAGTAGTAGGTATGAACTAAGAACTTGTAGTTTTGTTTTTATAAAACTCACATTTTTCTGCATTTAATGTGAGACCTGCATCCGCAAGTACACAACACATGTGTGTAAGATGTTTTTCATGCTCTTTTCGTGTGGCGCCAAAAACTAGTATGTCATCACTGTAATTGAAAGCATTTGTGACTGGCTGTATTATGCGACAAATGACATCCTGAAAGAGTACTGCAGCTGAGGACATTCCGAAATCTAGGGGTATATTCACAAGGAGGCTGCGTAGTGGCTGCATCACTTTTTTGATGCAGCAGCAGTGCAGAGTGCTGCCCCATGTCTACAAGTCCATGCAAAGCCACTTTACATGACTTTTCATGGCCTACTAGATATGGAGTAAGGCATAGCAGTGCAAGTCACTGTTTTGACTTACTCCACATCATAGAGGCATTTCAGTGGGTGTTAACACGTAACACCGATTGGATTTTGACGTATTCTTAGATTTACAAGGACTTGTAAACCTGTGAATGCGTCAAAAGCCTACACCTCCCCTCGTGTGAGGTAAGGGTTGTTTTTGTGAGGGAAGGTGGCTTCTCTCCCACAAAAATGTTGACATTAGGCAGCCAATTGTGTACAAAGGAAAGGACAGGGATGTGTTGTATTGCTATAAATATGATACACCCTGCACTTTCCTTATTGACACACCACGGCACATCAAACTGGCTTGTGGAGGGGCGCTGCATCAGTTCCTTGTAAATATAACCCATTCAATGAGGAAAATGCCTCCCCTGATTGTCTTTGTGCAGGAAGGGGCCCCTTAATGCACAAAAACAATCATGTCAGCATCACACAATGATGCAAGGGTGCCTGCATTGGTGCTCGTCTGCGAATTGTGCGTTACTCTGGCTGAAAGGACAGGAATGCAATTTATCTTGTAAAAACAGTGTATTGCTGCACATTCGATTTGGTGTAAGGAAGTATAGCAAACAATTTGACATTTATATCTAAACAAGCCAACATGAGTCGAAAAGGTAGTAATGTACCTCCAATTGTCTTCCAGTACAAGTTGGTAATACCCTTAGTTCAAATCGAGTTGGGAAAAGACTTCAGCTGCATAATCATGTCAACAATGTGCAGACCTGGATGTCATTCTCTTTCAATCACCTTGCTCACTTAGCGCATATCAAACCAGATGCACACAACTCCTCCACAATCCTTCATCGGACACCCAATATGTAGGACTGCTGGTTTGATCAATGATGTCATTTTTAAACAATGCCTCAAATTTCTTTAAAAATAGCTGTTTGTAAATGAAGTGCAATTCAACTACGTTGCTGAGCAGCGGCACAGATGTCCTCATTTTTGTGAAGCTGCACTTTCATTGTCTTAAGTCTTCTCACTCCCGGGAACAAAGATGGAAACTGATTCACCATCTCATGATAGGCATTAACGTACTAGTTTGAAGAAATCAGCCCCATGTCAGCAGCTGTGATGAAACTGAGTAAACATATACTCGGTCAAGTACCATGCGGGACATGAATTGTCGCTTGTACTTTAGTCTTTTTATACTTCACAGTTGCTATAAATGAACCTTGCCTTTGCAGTGGCATCAAAGCAGTCCACGTATACACTTTTGTTTATGAAGGGGTTAAACGGGGCAAAACGGGGCACTGGAGACAGATGATTGTACTTTTTAGTTGGCATAGCAGCACCTATACGTGATATATGATCACGCCACCGACAGTGTCCAAATGAATTCTGTATCCACTTGTTGATCTCATTTCCACTGCCATTCTTTCTTGCTAAAAGCTAAGCCTACATGCACACATGCTTCAGTAGTTGACTGACATTGCGCAGCCATCTTCCTCACTGTCGCTTGACAATGACAGTGACAAACTTTCAGATGAGGAATTCGACAACACTCAACGTCATTCAGTTTCTACTTGCCTCAACTGATAATGCCACTTGTTCTTCTGGGCATGGTTGAACTTTCTTGCATTAATTTTTCTTTCTCACTGTGACACATTTGATCTTTCCTTTGCAGACCGTTACAAAATGGTTCACTTTCCTGCAGCCTTTGCAGATCTATCCAGTAGCGGGACATTTGCCGTCATGTGGAAAGGAACATCCACATTGGAAACACAACTTCTTTTTCTTTGGAGACATTACTTTATGGCCATCTACCTTATGTTTCAACTGGCTTTTCACACTCGGCACTGACTCATTGTGGGCCATTCTGGTCTCCATTCTAGCAGCTTACCTGTCAGCTCCTTCTGCTGCTCTCTCAGTCATAAGTACTTGCTCAGAGCTGAATATCTCTTACAGTATTGTTCGTCTGAAAGAATCTGAGAGACAACCATCTATTACTCTGGCGCATGGCCTCTTCATCATTTAACTCATTGAACTTGCCTTGCTTGATGAGTGAGTCAAGCCTTTCTACAAATTCATCTATTGCTTCACTGTATTTCTGCCTTTCGTGACTGAAAAATTATTTTTTGTAGTCTACATTTAGCATTGGATTGAACCTCTTTGATTTGACGGTACATAACTTAACCACTGTGTGATATTTTTGTTGTCACTTCTTTTACTCCTGCACCCGCTAAACTCTTTAGATATTTAATGTTCTTTTTTTCATTTGCTTCTTCTGTTGTATCAATGAAATCATCAAATGTTTTGATCCAGGCAGTCCATCTGTCACCAATATTCTGATTTTTAGTGGAATTAAATGGAGGCACGCGTTTCAAGAATGCTGCAGCATCATAGCCTGTGTAACTTTATGCTGCCGGGAGCATAGCCTACTGGGGCAGTGTCAGCTGCCCACCTGGACTGGCACCTTCATCCAGTATCCGCTGCATTTGGTTCATCACGCCTGCTCTCTGGATGTAAGTTGCTGTTTTCTTCTTTGGTGATGAGAAGAGGCTTTGTTTCTTGCAAAGGTGATTCACCCTTCTCAACTCTTTGCATTGTACCTGGTGTCCACTGCCTTTAGTGTTTCTTTGTGTTAGAAATGTTTTCTACTTATAACGCTGCCTTGCAGTTGACAATCATTCCCTTTGGCAATGCTCTGTACCTGGTTGTAGCTGCCTTTAGCGTTGTGATGTATGAATAATATCTCTTTGTTATGCTGTGGTGCATTATCTCTTGTCTCATCATTTACCAGCAAATTTCTAGCCAATGAGAAGGAAACTTTCTGTAACGCCTTCACTTTCTTTACAGTCCTTTCACTGGCGGGAGTGGCGCTTTGACTCCAGATACGCCAACGGTCAGCTTTCACTTCAACTGAGGCACATGTGGCACACACAAGCAGTTTGCTGGACCATGGCAAAAACTCTGGGAGAGCACTCTCAGTTCTTCGGGTCATGGGGTTTACGTAATCCCGTATCTTGTCCCCAGTTGCAGCATCCTCCCCAGCTCAGGTACATGCAAATGATCACGCCACCGATGGTGCTTGGTATTACATGTCTTCATACCTCAGTATGTAATCATTAAGTGAACATTCTACATCATGACATATATACTCACACCCATGAACTTACATTACTATTCTATGGAGTCTTTGAGAACCAAAAGGGTCTTATCATCTTTGACTTTCAAAGCCCTACACAGAGGTACTTGGTGATGTTGGCAGTTTTAAAATTGTGGATCTTCATAGGTGAACAGATATACTTGTGGTTCTCTTGTGATGCATTGATTCTGTAATGCCTACTCTTGGTAATGCAGGACCATGTAAGTAGAACTGCCCCCATGGGGCCTGAACCTTTTTTTGATTTTCTTTTAAGAAGGGAGAGGGGCCCCTGAGACCCCATCCACTGAGACCTGGCACTTTAAAAAAAAAATTTTTTTTAACAAAACGAAGGGGGCTGCTTGGCTGAATTCAGACTTGGGGACCCCTGCTCTCATGCACCAGCCTGTAGTATGGGTGCCCTGGTGGCAACACAGGGAACCCACTGCCAATGTTGGGGACAGTGGGGGGAGCCTCAAGGCCCTCACACTCCTTGCCAGGTCCACACCACCTTCAGGAGCTGGAATTGCTTTCAGATCTAAGGAGCTGCTGACACGTAGCTCTCTGGATCCCAAAGCAATGTGTATGTTTCGCTGCTCGCTTCACAGCAGGCAGGGAAACAGACACTTGCCCTGCTTTCACCAACCAAGAACACTTTTCCTCTCGCTTGCTGAAAGCAGAGAATTTGCTATGGCTTGGCAGGATCGGTTCTCCCACCAAGCACTAGGAAACTGCAATATCCCTGGGCTGGACACCTTGGGACATTGCTAGAGCCAGCCCTTCCCCAGGGCCAGATAGGACTCTAGGAGGCTGGCCCGCACAGCCCCTCCTTTATTTGTTTTAGCTTTAGCCCGAGGAGGTAGTAGACCCATGGCTGCGGGGGAGGGGAAGAGCCTCCCTGCATTATTATGATATCTAGCCCCAGAGAGGTGGCGGTCATTAGGGCTGTGGGGGCCGTCTTGCCCCTCACACTTCTATTATGTTTAGCCCTAGGGCAGTGTCGGTCCCCAGAGCTGCAGCGGGCCCCCAGGTGCCTCCAAATGATTAAAACATTAGCCCAGGGGAGGTGGCGGTCCCCAGGGTTTGTGGACTGCAGCAAGAGCAACCCCCACATGAATAAAAAAAAGATTGCCCTGGGGCAGTACCCGGGGCTTTAGGCTTTCTAGGAGGGGGCCCCGTATACCCCCTCCTAAATATTGAAACTAACCCCTGGGGCCTGGTACACCCGGGGGCTTAAATTAAATGAAGCACAGGAGTGCTGGTACAGATGAAACAGTTTGTCAAATTTCTTCAAATGAACACTGCGACAAACAGCATTTGATTGCTACCCTGTCAAGCACCAACATTTCCCAATTCACTATTCACTATATTCGAGTTGTAGTGACTGCAATTAACAGACTACACAAGAGCATTGATTATAACAGGCTCACTCCATTAATTCTTGAATTCAGGGATTGAAACCATTTATAAAGAATTTAACATATTAATGGCTCAAGCAGTATAATATCACTTCATGCACAAATGTCTTTTTTTAAATTCTTCATATGAAAATAGAAAGCAGCTTACATTAGAATGAATCACTTCGATATACTGAAGTGTTTCCTTTGTTTTCTTTTGCACCAGTGCAATAGTGTCAGTGGTCCAGGGAATGGAGTTCAAAGCATTGGGATACCTGCAAAAGAAAAGACCGATTAGTTAAAAAAAGGACAGGAGGTTTTCTATATCAGTTTTATTAAGAATACCCAAATGCAGTTGAAAAGAACAACCAGGAGCTTTCAATCAAAGTCCCCAAATGGGGGCTCTGTGTCCTGCAGTCCTTTAGCATTTAGTAGTGTCTCCTTTTACTAAGGCTAACAGCACACATCAAAGGTGGACCGCCCCCTTTAAAACTACTCTCACTACATAGACATCACTGAGAGGTGGGAAGAGGCAGCACCTTATATATCTGATGTGCTCTTTCATACCTCAGACGCTGCCCTCATAGGCCTTAGTCTAAGGGGTCACAAAGGCAGAAGCAGAACTCTATTCATGGCTCAACCTTGTGCTAACCCTGATGAGGCTGATAAGAGGCTACAGGAAGCACAAATTGCCAAGCCTGTGATGTCACTGGTGTTCAATGATATCATTTCCACTAACATTGGTGATTTTTAATGTGGCAAACAGCCTGGAAGTGCTGTTTTGCAATTCATGCCCTTTGGATCTGCAGCACTATTTTAACCATTGATTTGTTCATCATTTTAACTGTCTTGCAAGTGGTTTAATTACTTACATGTAAATCTTAAATGTTTACTTCTTTGTTCAATCTTTTTAAGCACATCCACTGCATCACCTGCTCATGTATTTCAGTGAAAGTCCTGTTAATGATTCAACAATTGTTTAATGCTGTCATAGTAGCAAAAACTTGTTGGGCCACTAATTGCTTAAAATATTTCTTTAAGACCTTTAAATACAAGCAGCACTGTGTACCCTCTAGCTTCAAAGTCATTAAGACCAAGCAAGTGGGATATTTCACTGTAGGATACTACAGGCCTCGTTTAGAGTTTGGCAGACAGGGCACATCACCACAAATGAGTATTGTGTCCGCAAACCTGATTGTCCAATCACTCTATTTAGATTTGGAAGGATTTTCAGATTTCTGCAGTTGGAAAAGTTGGTGTCTCTGTTTAAACCTCACATTGTGGACCAGTATCGGACTGCCCACCCTATTTAGAGCAGACAGAACTTTTCCTGGCAGTCACAAACAGACAAAAAAGAAAAACACCGGCCATACATTTAGAGCTGTCAGAGTCATCATTATGTTGTTTTTCAAAACAGGTCCCGCTTTGGGAGTTTGTTTTTGTAAAACAAAAAAATGAGCAGAATAGAAGTATGAAACATCGCATCCATTCAAAAAACTTTCAGCACCTTCAGAGGAGCTGCAATGGCAGCAGCTTCTTTAAAGGAACATGCATCTCTACCAGTCCTGTAGACATGTCTAAGTATGGTGTGCAGGGCCTTTGTCTATTAGAAAAATGTAAAATAGATCAATTGTAAATTTATTTCAGTAGACATGTAATATGTGTGGATAGTCTATAGATCCAACGTTGTTTCTTTTCAAAATAGTTGTTTTTGTAAATTCGGCCCAGCCCTGACCTGTTCAATCACAGACCATCTCATGTCATTTGGGGTGTGGTTGGCTTCCAAAAAGTGGTCTGTTAGTCTGGTTGCATTCTTCTTGCAGCGGATGGTGCTGCGATGCTCGCAGATCCTTTGTTTAATATTCCTGGTTGTCATTCCTATGTATATTTTCTCACTTGCACATCTTGCACACATATTTCAGGATTGAATGATAATATACCCTGGGGCTCCGTCCTTCAAAGATGATCCTACACTCTCTGTGATGAGAATTCATCCTGTCTTTTGAATCACCTTTAATGTGCATACATTCCCTTAGCGCAATATAAGGGTTTCTCCCTATGAGGAATTCCTCTTTTCATTTCCCCCAGTGTGCTTGTGAATGACTCTACCAAACAGGTCATTTGCTCCTGTTTTACCCCCTTTTGCCTCCCCCAGGTCTACTACTCTGACCTGCCCCTCTTCCGTGCTCATGAGAGACCTAAAACCCTTTGATGCTCATGAGTGATCTTAAACCCATTGGTATTTTTAACCCCCCCCTTTGACTTGTAAATGGGTCCACTGACCGTTTTATTTCTTTTCCCATCTCAAACTCGGCAACCCCCCCGGGTGCACAGGTCTATTTTGACCTCTTTGTTCCGATTTGCCAGAAGCTAATTCACTCGGAGACCCTGGTCGGGCGTTTGTCTTATTTCATTTTTTTCCCTTCACTTCCAGTAGTTTGGCACCGCTCGACCATCGTACTGGCGTGCCAAGTGGGTGCCTAGCAACGGTGTTCTCACATGCCCCAAATGACCCGCTCCCATCCCGGAAGCCGCCGCTTTTTAAACCCTTCGGCGGCGGCGGCTCCTCACTGCTACGGGGACAACGAAGAGGCCTGTAGGTATCCTGAATACGAATTTCAACGAAACTGTAAGTTGTCTTGATAGTCAGACGCTGCTGACATACCGCCATGCGGTTAGCGGCGTCCACGGGCTCGCTTGGAGCCATCCTTCAGCCTTTCTGATATACTCACGGCTTTTTACCCATTTCATACCTCAGATTAGGTTTCCACTTGAACAAGCCTTCGTCTGCCCCCTGGAGCAATTGAGATCCTTAAATAGTAATATTTCCCCCTTTTGACAGCTGTCTTAAGACTCGTATATAATTATATATGCATGCATGCTCAAATAAACTCACCGATGTCTGAGTGAGTTCTTATAGTAACGCTACGAATAATCTTCTCAGTGCTAGTGACTACATTTAATGTTATTTTCCAGCCACCACGCACATGTTTATTGATCAGTGTGAATGAGTGAGCATATATTGATGGCTATATTATAGCACCACTAATTAACGAGATACGGCCAGAAAGCACTACCGCACCAGATACCAGCAATTACCCACGCTAATATCCACGTCCCTGACACATTATTAACTACAATTCATTTACAAATGGGATTCGCATGAAGCATGCAGAATTTTGAGAAACCTACACTACGTTACAGGCATGTATACGATCTGTTTTTGATTGTTTCCATTTCCTTCCACAGGTTTATCTGCTTTTTCCTCACCTATTTAGGTTTTTGAGGCAGCCTGCTGCACAATTTTGCAGCAAGGTAGAAGGAATTTAGGACTTGGTACACGTTAGTGTGTGTACACCACCCATTTTCCTATTTTGGTCCTGACGAAAACCTGGGATTACCATTTACAGGTTGAAACATGTAGACCCTTTTTTTATATAACACACATAGATACTACTGGTCATTATAACCTACCAGTATCTACACCTTGTTTTTATTATTGTCCAGTAGCTTCTGAATAAAGTCTGTTTTACAAGTCATACCAGGACAATTTTTAACACCACTTTTCTTGCACTCCACACTAAAAACCAGCTCCACTGTAGTCAGGTGTCGCAGCACACCCGGATGGCACTCGGCCATCTGGGTGGACCCCAATGATGAAGCATGTCACCAACCAGGTTGGTGTTCTTAACAAAAGGATAATGTCCTTTTGCTACCTCTTTTTGACATCCCATTAAGAACCTTTCGTATTCCTTTTTGGGGTACTCCTCTTTTGTTGATACTGGTCCTCACATTAGGCCACACACGTTTATTTGTTCAGATACAAGAATACATTGATTTAGTTCATGGGTTCTAAGCCTCCAAATAATGTCTACTTCTTCTGAGGGCAGATAAAAACTACTAAATTGGTTCCTTTCAAGGGAGTGTAGGTTGGGGAGGTCTGAGTGTAGATCACTGATTTACTGCTGAGACAGGATACCCTCCTAAGGAGGTAGCTAGTGTTGTGTAGCATTTTAGGATTCGAGCGAAATTTACTGATTCATGCCCTTAAATAGGTACAATTCACATTGCCTTTATATAGGCATAGAAATCATAACCATATTTAGACATAAGCCATGCAGTCCACATACAGGCATGGTTACTTCCACTCGTTCCAAAAAACCACAAAGATTTCTTGGAAAACTCGGCTTTAGCAGTCAGGGACATCCCCTTGCTTGAATATTAATCTGTCCAAGAATTCATGGAGTTTTCAAAGAACTACCATTCCCTTGGGGTTCTTAGGTGATGTTATTATGTCTGCTTTTACGTCAAACTAGGCACCTTCCAGGTATAAATATGCATACACTTGCCCTAGCAAACACACAGTGGTTCGGAGCAGCTCGACAATCTACTTGCCAGATGCAGCTCGCTAAAGCAAGCGCCGAAGGAAGCCGACCCTCCAGCTGACGCACTGACAGAGAGGCTGCATTTCTCCCGGCGAGAATCCAGCTCCAGTGTTTCCAAGCTCCCCTCATGGGATGTTGGGAAATCGAGTCTGAGACAGAGATACCAGACCTCCGTCATTCTAAAACCAAGGTATGGAGCTGATTAGACCCTAAGAGAAATCTTGGTTAGATTCTTGGCAAAGAAAAACTAAACCTATGCTCCACCTCACCTATTTCTTCCCTCGTACTAGACTTAGGTTAGGTATATTGGGGTAGGCGTATTTTAGAAGCACCAGTTGAGTACTTTTTAGCCTTTGTTATTTATGTATGTATTTATCTATAGTTTAGAAACCATACAATGCTTTTACAGTATTATTTCATAATACTCTTCTTACTGTACGCATTATACTTTGCAACCAGTATTACGATTGTAGCAGTTCACTTTACTTGCATGAGCAGGAAGACTGTTCAATAAACCCTTTTATTGAAAACGCCCATCTCTCTATTTCTCTGCACCTCTTATGAAACGAAGCATGCACGATTGACTGAGTAAACTATCTATCTATTGTTTCCACGACTCTGAAGATCAGTTTTATTCTTGGGGAAACAAAGTTGTCATGTTTATGCGGTTGTCAGAAACAAATCCCTTCTTGTTACTCGAGAAAGTTTCTAGTGACCTCTGAGATAGCTGGCACTCAAAATTAACTCTAATCTTTTCAATAGACACCTAGTCAACATAAGTCCTATGTCAAATCTACAGGATATATTATTCCAACGTGCTGAGCCTATTGGGAATATAGGAACTACACTACACTAGAGCGGAGGTGAAAGTCTCAGGTTCAGTAGGTTGGAGCACCACTCTCCTGGCTTGAAACAGGGCAGCAAAAATGATGTGAGCTCAGTCCATCCTGACCTTCAGATCTCGGGAAAGAAGCAGCAGCAGTGGAAAAGCAAGCAGATTAAATGTTTATCCCAGGGAGCCTTGAAGTTCTAACACTAGTGTGCAGGAAGCATGACACTGTGGGACTCATTGACATGTCAGTTGGAGTTGCCTACGACTGATACCGTCTTAGGTCGGCCGTTCTGACTGCCTGTTTACAATGCGACTTAACACTGTTCAGTTGGATTCCCCCTGTTCTCTATGGGAGATAGTGTCACAGCCAGAAACCAGCCTTAATCCAGGCTCCTATTGAGAAAAGGGGCGTGTGAAACCCTGCTTCCTGTGGCAGGCACCCCATTGCGCCTACCACACTGTGCAGGGGTTTGCAGGGGATACCCTAGGTACCCCCTCGACCACCAACCATAGTCTGCAGGGTAAAGTGGGCCCTGCTAGAGGCCCCCAAAGTCACTCTCTGACAGCCTTTCCATGTCCGAAAGGCCGACATGGACCGGCTATGGGAAACCGACATTCTAATCACAACAGCAGAAACGCCATCCATTGGCGATTATGGTGCAGTTCAGACTGGGTGGAAGACTCCGAGAGACGTTTAGAACCAAGTCGGAATGGCCGACTGGTTTACATTCTGACTGCCGACATCGTAATCGGACAGTTGGACCACAAACTGACCGTGTAGGTCAGAAAGCCTCCGACTGCAGACAGAAAGCTTCAGAATAGTGGTAAGAGGCTTTCCGACCAACATCGTAATCGCTCCATGTGTGTTCTCTGCAGTAGTATAATAATCTATTCAAGGCATGCACCCCTGACCAAAGAGATGTTTTGCAACCCTTTCTGGTGCAAATGTCATTTTTGCCCCACTAGATGGTGCCTGCTTAGCTCATGCACCCTGACATTTTAAGAACCCACCAAATGATTATCAGTCAGAGATAGCGCTTGGCAGTTGACCCACTGCCAGAGACTGGGTGCTTCCTGGCACAGTCCCGTCAACCCATTACCATCCTTTTTGTTGCAGTACCAGTGGTGGTTTTGCTGTCAGCCAGGAATTGCTACTGTTTATCTTGGATCAATGGGAGAAAATTCTTCAGGACCAATTGATTAGCACACAATATGAAAGTAATTTAACTCAAGTACAAACTGAAGGAAACATCTGTGAGACTGCAATGTGCATGAAAAGATGCATCTTCCAGTCCCCTTAATGCAGGGCATAGAGGAATTTGGCCATCAGCGCCAAAATCTTTAACATGCTATTTCAAAGGAAGGCATTCAAGAACCGAAGCTCTAGAATCAGTAGAACCTGCAAGCCTTCTCAGGCATTCGGAAGAAGTGGGAGTGAAATCCTGTGCCCTTCTCTACCTCTGGAAAAACTCTATAGGTCGCCTTGTCCAACAGTGAACTTCTTGAGAGAGAAAAGGAAGTATGATCTTCTGAATTTAGAAGAAGAGGAGCGAGTAAATCAATCAATCAATCAATCAAAGCATTTATATAGCGCACTACTCACCCGGAGGGTCTCAAGACGCTGGGGGAGGGGGTCCGCTAGTGCTCGAACAGCCAGGTCTTGAGCTGCTTCCTGAAGGCGAGGTGGTCTTGGGTCAGGCGGAGGTGGGTCGGAAGGGAGTTCCAAGTCTTGGCTGCCAGGTAGGAGAAGGACCTTCCTCCCGTGGTGGCTCTTCGGATGCGGGGGACGGCTGCGAGGGCGTGGCTGGTCGATCGAAGCTGGCGATTGGGAGCGTAGAAGTTGAGGCGGCTATTGAGGTATCCTGGGCCTTGGTTGTGTAGGGCTTTGTGTGCGTGGGTGAGGAGCCGGAAGGTGATTCTCTTGTTGACCGGGAGCCAGTGCAGGTCTTTCAGGTGTCCGGAGATGTGGCTGCGGCGGGGGATGTCCAGGATGAGTCGTGCTGAGGTGTTCTGGATCCGCTGGAGTCTCTTCTGGAGTTTGGCGGTGGTTCCGGCGTAGAGGGAGTTGCCGTAGTCCAGACGGCTGGTGACGAGGGCCTGGGTGACCATCTTCCTGGTCTCGGTGGGGATCCATCGGAAGATCTTACGTAGCATGCGCAGGATGTTGAAGCACGACGAGGAGACGGCGTTGACTTGTCTGGTCATGGAGAGGGAGGAGTCCAGGATGAAGCCCAGGTTGCGTGCGTGGTCCGTGGGTTTGGGTGCACTGCCCAGGGCGGGGGGGCCACCAGGAGTTGTCCCAGGCGGAGGGTGATGATCCCAGGATGAGGACTTCCGTCTTGTCCGAGTTCAGTTTCAGGCGGCTGTTCGACATCCATTTGGCTACGTCTGTCATCCCTTCGTGCAGGTTGGCTCTGGCGGTGGCGGGGTCGTTGGTGAGGGAGAGGATCAGCTGGGTGTCGTCGGCGAAGGAGATGATGTTGAGGTTGTGCTGGCGTGCGATGGCTGCGAGGGGGCTCATGTAGACGTTGAAGAGTGTTGGGCTGAGCGAGGAGCCTTGAGGAACGCCGCAGATGACTTTGGTGGCCTCCGATCTGAACGGGGGGAGGCGGACTCTCTGTGTCCTTCCGGCGAGGAAGGAGATGATCCACTCCAGTGCCTTCTCCTGGATTCCGACGTTGCTCAGGCGCTGTACTAGGGTACGGTGGCATACAGTGTCGAAGGCCGCGGAGAGGTCCAGGAGGATGAGGGCCGCTGTTTCTCCGTTGTCGAGCAGGGCTCGGATGTCGTCGGTGGCTGCGATCAGGGCGGTCTCGGTGCTGTGGTTGGCCCGGAAGCCAGACTGCGAGAGGTCGAGGGAACCGTTCGTCTCGAGGAAGGCGGCCAGTTGCTTGTTGACGGTCTTCTCGATGACTTTTGCCGGAAACGGGAGCAGCGAGATTGGGCGGTAGTTCTTGAGGTCGGTGGGGTCGGCTGAAGGTTTCTTAAGTAGAGCGCTGAGTTCGGCGTGCTTCCAGCTCTCCGGGAAGGTGGCGGTGTCGAAGGAGGTGTTGATGATGTCCCGCAGGTGGGGTGCGATGACAGCGTCGGCCTTGTTGAAGACGTGGTGAGGGCAGGGGTCTGTCGGAGATCCGGAGTGGATGGAGTTCATCGTGTGGACGGTGTCTTTGGTGCTGATTGGGGTCCAGGCGCGGAGGGTGGTTGTGGGGGGCGGTGGTTCGGTCGTGGCGTGCGTCGGTTGAGTGCTGAAGCTGTTGTGTATGTCCGCGATCTTGTTGTGGAAGTAGGAGGCGAGGGAGTTGCAGAGGTCTTGCGAAGGGGTGATGTCGTTGTTTCCGGCGTTGGGGTTGGAGAGCTCTTTCACGATGTTGAAGAGTTCCTTGCTGTTGTGTGCATTGTTGTCCAGTCGTTCCTTGAATGCGTTTTCTTGGTGGCGTGGATCAGTTGGTGGTGTTTTCGGGTGGCGAGCTTGAGGGCAGTCATGTTGTCCGGTGTTGGGTCTCTGCGCCAGGTTTTCTCGAGTGCTCTGCAGTTCTTCTTGGAGATCTTGAGTTCGTCGTTAAACCATGGGGCTTTCTTGCTGCCTGGTCTGCTCGGCGGGGTCTTCAGAGGGGCGAGGTCGTCTGCGCAGTCGCTGATCCATTTCGTGAGGTTGGTGGCCGCTTGGCTGGGGTTCGTTGTGCTGGTGGGAGGGTTCTTGCTCAGGGAAGAAGCGAGCTGGTCTGCAGTGATCTTGTTCCAGCTTCTGCGCGGAACCTGTAGCTGGTGGTGGTGGATCGTGTTCTTTCTGTAGCTGAAGTGGACGCAGCTGTGATCCGTCCAGTGGAGTCCCGTGGCGTGGCTGAAGGCGATGTCTTTGCTGGAAGAGAAGACCGGGTCGAGTGTGTGTCCGGCGCAGTGGGTGGGGGTGGTCACCAGTTGCTTGAGTCCGAGGTTTTCGAGGTTGTCCAGCAGGGTGGTGGTGTTGCGGTCGTTGTTGTTCTCCAGGTGGAAGTTGAGGTCCCCGAGGAGGATGTAGTCGGCGGAGGGGAGGGCGTGTGGGCTGATGAAGTCGGCGATGTCTTCGCTGAATTGTGTGCGTGGTCCCGGGGGTCTGTAGATAAGGGTGCCTCTGAGGGTGGTCTTGGGGTTGACGTGGATCTGGAAGTGCAGGTGTTCGGTGGGTGCAAGGGTATCGTCGGTGTTGGTCGTGATGCGGATGGTGTCCCTGTGGATGATGGCGATGCCTCCTCCGGTCTGGTTGACGCGGTCCCTCCGGATGATCTTGTAGCCGTCCGGGATAGCGATGGCGATGTCGGGCTCTGAGGAGTCGTTCAGCAAGGTTTCCGTGAGGAAGGCGACGTCTGGGGCTGTGGTGTCGAGCAGGTTCCAGAGCTCGACGGCGTGTCTGTGGACGGAGCGGGTGTTGAGCAGGATGCACTTCAGGTGGGTGCTGCTGGGGTTCGGCTTGGTGGGTGCTGGTGTGGCGTGGGTCCGGTTGCAGGTGAACTTGCAGGAGTGGCAGCTGAAGGGTCCGTGGGTGCGTCTCGGTGTGGATCGGTAGCAACCCGGGGTTCGGCCGGTGTTGAGTGCGTTGAGTTCGGTGGCGTCGTAGGTCCGTCGGGTCGGCTTACGTCGGTGGGGGCCAGGGGTCCTGGCACTGGGCGCGGTACAGGCGCGGACGGGCGCAGACGGGCTTACCTTTGGCGCGCCTTCGGCGCGCCCGCTGAGCGTTTGCCACTCTGCCATATGAGGAGAGTGGGGGGGTGGAGCGAGGGAGGGGCAGCTGGGAGGCGGGAGCGGGGCAGCGAATGGGAAGGGTTCAGGAGGAAGGGGGCGGGGCCGCCGGGGATCAGCGGCGGGGAGCAGGGAGGTGGCGGGAAACGCGGCGGGGGCACAGCGGGTCAAAAACGGCGGACAAATAAACTAAAACTAAAAGAGAAAGGCTGGGCTCAGAAGGGCAGCAGGGGAGACAGCACCAACACAGGGGATACAAACGTGCAACAGGGGAGAAGTCGAGTAGTCGGCAAGAAGCGGCGCTGCGCTACAGAGGCAGAGACCACTCCTATTGGTCAGGAGCACAGCTACGGCCAGCGGCGGGAATGGGGCAGCCTGGGCACACCCACGGGGAGTGTGCGCGGTGCGTGGTGGTGTGACCGGCCCAGATATGAACACAAGGGTGTAACCATGTTGAATAACCTGTGAAACTCACTGGTCTGAGGTAATCCCAAGCCAGTCAAGTAGAAAAAGCATGTGCTGCAGTCATGGCAGGTGTTGAGGAAGAAGAAGATTGGTGTCCCTGCTGATGGCTATGGCCTCTGCCACCACCGCATCCCTTAGAGGCATGAAAGGGCTGCATATATTGTTGCACAGACTTCCAAGACTGCATTTGGCTATAAGCAAGGTCTCCTCAGTATTGTCAGTTGAACTGACAGTCTGGAGATTGCAAGCCCAACAAATGGGGCTATTACACAGCTCTCCTTGAAGCGCTCTAGGGCAGAATCTGGATTCAATCTAAAGGGCACTTTGAAGACAGATGACACGGCAGGGGTGTCGAAACTGAGAAAGTGAGAGACCAGAAGACTGAAGGATGAACTGTTTATGTGGCACACAATGTAGGGAACCTGAACTGAGGAGACCACTTGGATACCTGAATAGAAACTGATCAGTTTGGACTATTTAATGAATTAAAATGGTCCTCAGAGGTTTAGCTGTCGGATTTGTAATAGAAAAAGCACAGCATTTAATTACAGCAATCTTTGCAGTGGTGCTCGCAGTGCATCGTTGGGCTTTTTTTTCTGAATTAGTTTGGGGTTTTTAATTTCTTTTCCTATGATATGCCAGCCTGCTGCTGGTCTGTAGCCATTCTATTTACAGAGGCTGAAGACCGCCCTTGTTTTTTGCAAAACTTGCCACAAGGGTGTTTCTCTAAACTGATAGAGAATTTGGGGTCCTAATTCATACATGGATGAGCAGTCACTTTTTGTGTATTCTTGTTGGTAATTAGCTTGTCTAGCTTTGGCTCCAGATGGTGTGATGAGTCCCATTGCCTGAATAATGTAAAATCCAGGTGAGCTTGAGTACTGATGCACATTTTTGTCCAGAATGAGAAGTTCCAAACATAGATTGCTTTGACCACCCTAGAAGGGAGCTCATTTGAGCCCCAGGAATGTTCAGCGCCATTGACCTATTTCTGACTTCAAGTGTACCTTAAAGTCTTTGCCTGTTACACCCCAATTTCGGGTTGAATGTATTTTGTGTTGGTCAGATCAGATGAGTGTGGGACAACATTCAGTACTTAGGAATGCCACTTTTGCTAGATGGATGGTCAAGCACAAAATCCTTTTGGAATAACCTCCTAAAGGGAAGGCAAGACAAGAAAGAAAGTTCATATGACATCAAATGCATTGCTTTCGGATAACACTCATTACTCCAGTTTTAGGACCCTACTTTCCTCCTTTCTTGTTCTCTTGGGGGGTGTGCTATCAATTCTTGATGTTAGCAAGAGAAGGATGAGACGTCCTTCTTAATTCCAGACTGAAGGATAAAGTTAGAAAAGAAAGCAACAGTAAGTATGCTTTTTCCTAGAATTCAAAGGGGGGAATTACCTTTTTTGAGTTGGGGCTACAGCATAACCTCTCTCTGAGATGGTGATACACCTCACAGAGCAAAGAGCTTGACTGATAGATATGGACTTAGCAGAATGAGAATTAACAGTAACTCCTTTAATTACTTACATCAGATACAAGATGAGAGCATAAACATACCTGGTAATGTCAAAGCCAAGGGATGATGAGACAGGGTTGTAAACTGGGATGCTCAGACACACAGCGATGTCATTCTTAGGGTAGTACATAAGGAAAGCAAGACACCTCTCTTCATTGATGCCAATACCACCCTGGAGGGAGACACAATCAGACACAACTAATAAGGCAGGTGCAACTAATCCAATGTATTGCCATGTGGGTGATATGACGGCTACCTGTTGCACAAAAGGTTAACATACTGTCTAGAAAGTAGCAGGCAGTGGCCACAGATACCAGTGCTGATTGTAATATGCCTGTCCCATAATGTGTTTTGCATTGCCTCATTATTGGATCTCACTGATGGGATAACAGTCCTTTCTCACCCTATTTTCACAGGTTGCACAGTGAAGTGGAAATAAAGTGACAAAGAAACTTTTGTAGAGTGATGTTCCCGTACTATAACTAGCTTTAAAACAGTCTAAATTATTTGCAAAGCAGCTATGGCCCTTACAATAGCTCCCCAAAGACACTCCCAGTTTCTCCATGCAGGTGCTCTCCCCAATTAGCATCCGCTGCTGCTACAAGTGCAGATAAACAAAAATATTTAGGATGAGGGGGGCCTCAATAGTCCTTAATATACAAGGTCATGTTAGATCTGTGAGTCGTCTCATCAATTCTTAATTATTTCATCTTTTATATTTCTTTTAAAACAACCAAACAGTTACAGCCAATGTTTTTAGGTCAGTAAACTTCTTCAGGGCTACAAGAGACATAAGGGGCCATTACGATGATGAAATGAAGGCCATCCATGCTGGTGGAAATCCGTCATGTCCTCTTCCCCAGGTGTGGTCATTCCGACCAACAAATCACAATTGACGCATAGAGGCAAGTTTCCATCTGCGCAATCTGCCAGGCTCCGCATGTTTTTTTTGCATGCCAGGGTGGCGGACTGAGACAATAGGGCAGGTACGACGTGCAAAACATGTTTCGTCCACCTAGCAAATAACTTTGTTGCAGACAGCCCTTCCCACCACCGCGTCAAAACCACCACGTTGTGGATGGCGGAAATACAACATCAGAGAGGAAGAGCCGATACTGTACCCAACCAAATCCCTGGACCCGCTATGGATCATGTGCCACAGGCTTTCCCACTGCACTTCTGGCTGCACCTCCGGCAGACAATTTGCTGCCGCACTCAACAGCAGAGGTACGTACCAGACATTTCCACGCATTCAAACCCTGAACAACTACATCTCCCAGCAAGCGTGGTGGCACCGCAATGAATGTGGCAACCTGCAAAAATGCAATGCGTGAGGCCCACCCAATGCCCATGAGTGACCTTCGGTGCTCCAGAAGGCAATTGGAGCTAATGCCAAGCCCCACAGTTGCAGAGTGCGCACACCGCAACAATATAACATGTACGCAAAAGGCACCAATTGACTAATGGCTCATCTGCACTGTGTGTGCCACATCCTGGTGGCCTGGAAGCTGCGACCGCAACCCTGCAATGTTCAGGTGTGGACAATGTGTGTCCTCGCTGCGAATGCCAGCTACCATGCATGCGAACATATACTGCATCTGCACTGGCGCCTTGATAATTACATCACTCATCACAACTCATGTGCCTAAAGTGACTGGTGCACCCCATTGGCAATGTTGTGGGTCATGAGGTCCCGATGCATATTGAGTAACCACACAGACACCGTACATGCATAAGAGAACTGGCCCAGGGCACCAGTGACGCCTGTGCTTGGTGGCTGTGGGCTGGGTGTAAATCATCCCTCTGGGAGTGGCTGGCACATCAGAACAACTAGAACAGTGACCAGCTGGTCACTACACAGTGATGGTTTGAGAATGTGTGACCCGTGAGCCAAGTGTGAAATTACATACATAGCCATGCCTCGTGGCCAGCATGGACTTAAATGAGGGAAGGAGTCAAAAAGGAATAAGGTCTCCCACACTGTACCAATGTGTAATGAAACATCCAACCTGTGAACCATGCTTGAACATTTCTTGACATCTGACTGGCGTCTCTTGGCCAGAGGTCAAATTGTGAAGGGTCAGTGGCGTAGGCAGACAATCAGAGGTGTCCAGTGTCTGCCAATCAGACATACATGTAATCCCTAGCACACCCAACACACATATTGGTGTGGCGTGCAGTGTGTCTAGCTGCCACTGCCTGAGTCAGAGCTTCTCCAGACCAAGCGCCCTCAAAAATCCTGCCCACCAGTATGGATGACGTGTGATTACCACACCTTGCAATCCTCATTGGCTCACGTGACATTCCCTGTTGACCGATAAACTTACACACCTGCATGACTGATTGTCACTGTACAATGTGTATGTGATGTAAAGCACTGTCACACCCCACACTCATATCAGTTGCGCCATAAAAAAAATGAGAAGCACATGAGCGAGCAGACATTGAGAGATGAGGGGCAATGGACAAGGGTGGCAGAGAGGTAATCTGAGGAGGAGGGCATGAGTGAGCGCATGGGAAGTATCATTTGCCTGATACTCTCACCTTAGGAAACCTGTGCATCCCATTAGTAGGTCCTTTCAAGGAAAAAACACACTTCTTCATAGTGACAGCACCTATCAAGAAAATCTGGAAAGAAATAATGTGTCTCCCTAGCCCATGTGAAACTGAGGAGAGACAAAGTGGGGCCCTGAAACAGGCCTGGCAGGAGACAGAAGTGAAAAATCTGACTTGCAGTGGCCCACCCGAATGCATCATTGAAGCACACAAATAAAGATTCCTGGAGTCAGCCCTGCCTGGGAGGCATCCCAAATGTTGATCGCAACCATTGATGGCACACACATTGGCCTGGGAAGTGCACCCGTCTCTAGGATCTGCAAACACTACCACTCCATCAATGTGCCAGTGGTATGACAGGCGTAGCAGATAATCTCACATGTGTGTGCAGAGTAACATGACAGCTACATCTGGTGGGACAGCACCATCACTCCCGCACCCTACCCACACATGGCCAGTGACAATGACAGTGGTGAGGAAGAAGGCCTTGACCAGCATCTAAAGCTCATCATCAACTCCCGATGAGTGTGATGCAACAATAAGAGGCCATGACTGTGTCAATGTGCCTTGCTGTCGTCTCACAGACTCAAACAAATTTCCATGAAATTTCGAACACACACTGGACTATGCGCCGGAGCTGAAAACACATGCATGCAGGGACTGAGCATCCAGAAGTACCACTATGCACAGGACACCATTGCCATACTGCCTCACTTGCTCCCCTACTCACTCTGAGGCATCCAAGTGCATGTACACAAGCAGACAATTTGAAGTCAAGAAACTTTTCCATATGTGAAGTTTTTACTAGAGTGTCAAAGCATGCTAAATATGTGCCAATACAGGTTGAAAATGCATGAGTACTGAACCAGTAACCACAGTGACATATCCATTTCACATGACGCAATATGTGGCATCAATAACCCCTCTGGACGTTGAATCACGAGCATACCCCCCCACCCCTTTCAGGAAGGAGCCGAATAGGATGTCCCTGGTCTATGGCCTTTATCAGTAGAACCCATTACCCAGACTATACATGAGGAGACTACACAACATTGGATGTGTCACACTCATCACTGGATGGATGACTCTCCAAGTGTGGGCCATCTGGCTTGCATTGCCATGTCAATCAAAGGGGATCTGTGTCCTCTAGTAGCTGTGAGACCTTGCTGATTTGGGGTGCTATGGCCTGAGCAGAACAGAATGAAGGGTGACAGGCTTCTGTGACCATGGACAGAAGGTTCAGACAGTACTCCTGGACCGCGCAGTGAACAAGCTCTGTGGACACCTCCCATGTGACAGACATGTACTAAGGTACTTACAGGGCACAAGTCCTAAAAAATGAAGTGGGAGAACTGACCAACTAAGACAAAACTCACTTAACCTCACAACACCCCGACAAAGCGCTATGAAAGATGGAAAATCGTGCGACTAACATGATTTGTGCAAATACTGGGACAGACCAACATATCTGACAGTCTTATAGTGTCAAAATTGATATACAGGGATACAATAGTGACAAAAGCATGCCTCTTTTAAGTGCCTGTGTAGAGATGGGAAACTGTGTGCACAGGTTCCCCTCTGTGGCATCTGCATTCAAATGTAAGGTTCAAGGCGGACCCCAGTCAGCATGTACAAACAGAGGGATGCTGTATAGCCACTTTCCTCAGGCCTGGCTGGGTGTGAAAAACAGGCACACTCGCTGAATGCACATTGCTGCTGGGAATGGACTGCAGACGAAGTGCAGGTGCTGTAGAATGTGTACTAGTAACAGGATGGTACACCGGGACAAGTTAAGCATATTTCTGTGGGGACAAACGGCATTGCAGGGGGCACGTCATCAAACCCGGCCAAAGTGGGGGGGCGCCGTGTTCCCCCGATTCCAGCCCTGGGTACTTGCAAAACAACAACCCCATTTCTTCTTTGTGTGCTACAGCTGCATAATGGAAGCCAGGCTCATGTCAGACGACAAAGTCCATGACAGTCAGATGATAGCATCCACTTGCCCTGGTCTGTGGTACCAAGCACCATAGACCACAGAGCACAGCACTGTCCAACCCAATGCAGACCGGGCCATAGTCAGTGAGATGAATGCCACTTCTTGTCAGGTGGTGTGCATAAAGGGATACGACGATTGATTTTGTCACTAACAGTTCCAGTTGCTGTAAAGTAGTTACGGGAATAGAAGAAGGCACACGCAGCTTTGAAGGGAATCATTTCTAAGAGACGATCCAGTTCATCTCCAGGAAGTGGACCGCCATCCAATCCAGCAGTATGAAGGAACAGATGTGCTCTTTGCACCAGTGGTTGCAAGGGGCATCCCATCGTAACCTGGGAGAGGTTCGATGTAGGCATGGCACAGGAGCGATTGTGCATAAGCACAGGTGCAGCTGTCCGCCTGCCTGACACATTGAAAGGCATCCCATAAACGTGTCACACCAAAGCAGTCTTGCACATGGACCAACAAAGGAATCACCCACAACTCATGATCCAGGTCAGCAAGGTATGTGTTTGAAAGGCAGACATCCATGGCCCACTGAAACAGACATCTTCTGCCGGGAAAGACAGGTTGCACACAGGTGTAGTAGGAACGTTAGTCAAAAGCTAATGCCCAGCACAGCCAGTGGGACACATCCAAAGAGAGGCTGCATGTGGGCATGGTAGAGTTGCAACAGACCGGGCTCACCCTGGCCCACTGAACGGTCAGATATGGCGTGAGAGCAATCTCAGACAGAGCGCTCAGCTGTAGAGACAAAGTAATGGTCAGAAAGCATGAAATGCAGTGTGCAAATTGGGGGACTGACACCTGGTGGTACTTCCGGAAAAGCATGTAATGGAGGGACAAGGCCAGAGGCCACAAGTCTGATAAAAAGTGTGCAACAGCCTTCAGTATCAGACACTATCAATACTCTGTGTGTCAGTTCCCACGAGAATAGTGGAAGAGCCGTTTTCAGCACTGACTGAATCACGCAAGACGTTCAGGACACCTGGTATCTGAAGGTCTTAGGGCTGAGGCTCATTGTACCTGTACACTCATTGAAGTATGCTTTCGCTGTGGGAATGTGAGGCCACGATTGACTATCCAAAATCATTTATGAGGAGTTAGCAGAACATTGGCGCAAAAAAGACACGGTGTGCAACTCTTACCATATGTTGAATGCCTGGCCTGTGTGTGCCTAAGGGGTCATGTAGGTCCACATCACCTGAACAGACCAGGGACTCTGCATCTGAGGCTTCACCTTCTGGGCGGTGGACTGGCTGGAGTCGTTCATGGCATGCTCGCCTTCTGTGGCTATCGAGTCACTTTTGGAGTTAGGTCACTTTTGTCAACATGTTCTGCACACTCCACAACTTAGCTGGTCATGTTTGCTACATTTGAATTGAGAGGTGACATGACTTTTGCCTTGGCTTTAGTAGCTATTCATGTCAGAATGTCATCAGCCGCACATCTCCATATGTATATGCCATATTAATTTAAAGGGCGCAGCACCACCACTTCAGAATGATTCAGCACCACCACAGCATCACTCAGCGCCACCCTAACATCACTCAGGGTCACCACAGCATCACTTAGGGTCACCCCAGCATCACTCAGCGCGACCCCAGCATCACTGAACGCTACCCCAGCATCACTCAGCGCCACCACAGCATTACTCAGCACCACCCTAGCATCACTCAGTGCCACCACAGCATCACTCAGCACCACCTCAGTCTGCCCTCGGAATTTGGCATCTGTTGGATCTCCCCTAGTGTCCGTTTGCTGCTCATGTTGCAATTTAGGTACTATTTCTCAACCTCCACTCTCCTGTTATTTATGACCCTCCCCCCCCCCCAAAAAAAAGCAATAACAAACAAGCATTAGAACAGGCAGGAAGAAATTGCAATACAAAAAAAATACATTTTGTATGTTAATTATTTTTTTAATTGGGTCGTTCAGTTGTACATAATGTCTTCTTGATTATATATAAGGTAGCAAAATGCTTTTAATACTCTTTTATTATAACTTTTCAACATGCTGCACAGCAACCACACTGCTCTAAAACATAGCTTTAAGACATTGACAAAGCCAATAGCTCTGGCTAAACACTTATAAGATCCCAACGGCGAGACCTATTGGCTATGCAATGCTTGTTTTTAAAACGTGATCAGCTGTCCATGGAATTCACTTCTCTCCAGTATACCTTGCCCAAAATCTGCAGTCTTGCAGTTACTGTAGCTGTTAGAACCCATACCACCTCTCTTGGTGTAACTCTATACTACCTTTGTTGCTAAACATGCACCCATCTCCCATGTTTAAATGCGAACCCCAGGGCACGCGCTTGTCAAAATGTTATTATTAGCCTGTCTCTAATAAACTTCTCAAGACTCGCAGCAGCCATGGGCCACCCACGATGCCCAGCCCCATAAATTAAAGAGCTGGCAATCTCCTGTCCTATAACTGTGCATTAACACACACTATCCAGCAACAAATTGAAGGAGCACAGCAATGTGGAACTGTCAAATGCACAACTCACACACGCGTATGTGGTACAAGCACATTCTACTAGGGGGGTACACACCTAGGTACACATACATCTCACTTTGAAACCACAAAGTGCCAGAGAACAGCCACATATGTATCTAAATTCCCCTAGACTGTGAACTTCATGAAGCGTGCCTGCATAAATTGTGCATGCATTATGCAGTTAGCATGATTTATATTTGAAGACCATCAGAATATTTGACATGCGCAATGCTCTTCCAACTCACCAGAGTCGGTGGACGCGGCTGCACACCTTTTTTTGCATGCATGGTAAACAAAAAGGAGCCTAAAATGCCCCTATTACCAGAGACACATGCTTGTGCCTCATAATGAGCTGATTAGGGGATCACATACTTCTAGCTGCTGCCAACTTCAAAAGCTTTTAAAAGCAGCCTGCAGTCTCTCCTGCAGCCTTCTTAACTATGAGCAAAAATTTTTATTTAATGGCACCAGTAACCAGAAAAGGGAACAGCGGGGCATTGTTCGGAGGCTAAAAACACCACAAAACTGCCAACGGCCCGCTGCAGTGGTTACAATTGAAATAGTTTACATACAAATGCACCGTTGTTACACCCTGCAAGTCTTTTCTGTTGGGAGGGTAAATGTTTTTTAAATGGGGGGCAGGAGTTGACACCAGTTCCCAAGACTGCGCCCATCTGGCTTAAAAAAAAGTTAAAACCAGTGAACATGATGCAGATTTTATAGTGCTTGAAAAACATATTAGAACATTGGAATGTTGGGAGCTCCATTGCAGACAATGGAGTGCTCCGTGCTTTTACGGGCCGGTAAACGCCCGCAGAGCAACATTCCAATGTTCTACAAAAGCTTTTCGAAGCTCGAGGGGATTTATATCCCGAAGAGCTTCGAGAAACCTTTGTTTAATTTGTTAGAACATTTTGCCCTCTAGTGGCAGAATGTTCTAATAGCCTTATAGCCCTTCGTAGCAGGGCTATACCGGCTATTAAAGTCCCGCTGTCTCGTTAAAGTCCCTCGCCTTCGGCTTGGGCCTTTAACGATTCAGCGGGCCTTTAATAGCCGGTATAGCCCGCTACGGCAGACCATAAGTCTATAATACGTCATGCAGAAATTAAATATTTTGGTGAGACAAAGCAGTTCGCTCAAACTGTGCACTGTCCTCCCAGTAGAAATGCCTGAACAGTTTTTAGTATAACGTATTCCCTATTGTGTATTCTTATACCTCTTTCGGTTTTATTTTGTTGAACGCAGGGGGTGCTACATTTTTTAAGTTTTTTAGTTACAGGCTTGGCCCTAGGCCTAGAGTATGCACGTAGGGTTTTGCCCTCAGAGTTCTGACACATGGCAAATACAGAGCTGCCTGTTACTCATGAAACACCTTTCACTACACTTTCATCACTAGCAGGAATCTGGAAATAAAGGGTCTGCAGCGGGGCTGGGAAATCCAGAGGCTGACCCCCTTGAGAACCTTATGGCACTTCTGGACAATGGTTTGCTTTTTTAAGGGGGCGTGTGCAACCTTTGAAATATTGTTCGCAGAAATCCCATTATAGGACATTATATTTAAAACCCTTTCAGTCTTTTGATGACACCTGGCGGAAATTTCAACTGGCCAGTTACAGTTGGTTACTTCTGTGTACGATTTAGCGTCTGGATATTTGGACAGTTTATATATCAGCCTCTGTAGGCACTATCCAACACTATGCCAATATATAGGAAACCATTTTTTCGCTGAAAATCAAAACAGAGGTAACACTCATCATGGTACAAACTCACCACTAAACTGGAACGCATCTAATTTAGTCACCAAATAATGTTCCTAATTAAAAAACATTGACTGATATAGAACCTAATTGGGTACCCCTCCACCTCATACCACCAACATTTCACATTTCTTCACACCGCACAGAAAATCAATGGACAATAGTAACCAGGTCAAGCTGCTGCAGACATTTCCTTCATGGAGTCCGGATCTCCTATACATCCAACTATATACACCATATTCTGTGAGCCCCCTGCATGTTGAATGTATGCCAAGGTGTACCCAGCGCAGTATTGTTTTTCGGCAACACGCAGAACTGTTTCACCAAAGTAAATAAGGATGCATCAGTGCACTCAAAAGTATTTTTTTAAAGTGATAGTTCTCAGACATATTTATTTAGTAGCATTCATTCTTTCCCCCACCTTGGCGACAATATATGGCTTCAATTGTGGGGCATAAAAGAAGGAAGTTAACACGTTGCTTTCTCCGGGGCTCATGTTGAGATTGAACTATAGCATGGAATGCGGGCATCATTTTAAGACAGACTTCACCCCCCATAAAGCAACGCACAGAATCATGCTGAGCAGCCAATCACTGGCGTGCGATCTCGCTAAATTGGGAGGTGGGCCAAATGGTGCTCTATGGACTGTATGCCGCCGAGGAAGGGAGATACCCGAAACGCGTCCGGACAAACAGCCTGATGCTTAATGGAACTGGCGAGAGCAAGTGTTTGACCTGAATAAAGCTATTGGGGAAAAGCTCTTTTATGCCGAGTGCTTCTCGATCTGTTGGACACTCCCCATGAGCAAAAGTGTTAGAGCGGCTGTCCTGACGCTGGGAGGCACCACTTCAGAAGCAGGAGGCCACGGATTCACGCAGTAAGTGGCTTCAATTGTGGGGCATAAAAGAAGGATGTTAACACGTTGCTTTCTCCGGGGCTCATGTTGAGCTTGAACTATAGCATGGAATGCGGGCATCATTTTAAGAAGGACTTCGCCCCCCATAAAGCAACGCACAGAATCATGCTGAGCAGCCAATCACTGGCGTGCGATCTTGCTAAATTGGGAGGCGGGGCCAAATAGTGCTCTATGGACTGTATGCCGCAGAGGAAGGGAGATACCCGAAACACGTCGGGACAAACAGCCCGATGCTTAATGGAACTGGCGAGAGCAAGTGTTTGAATGTTGTTTTTCGAATGATAAGTAATTCCAAAAGTTTCATGTTTTATTTGTTTTTTTTTTTAAGAAACACTAAAAAAATACAAAATTGTTAAAAAAACGAGGAACGGACTCTAATTGCAAGGTAATGTGTGAAAGTTTGGTTGAATATATGTATACCGCATGATTGACTGAAAGAATGCATTAGTAGTGTATGGTGAATTTATAGGTGAAGATTTATGAGGAAGTACTGCATCATGAAACTGCAAGCTCTTTAGCTGCACTGCACTGTGGCACTTCCAAAGCACAGAGATGTGACATATGTACATGAATATGTTGCAACTCTGTGCTTCCCTCGGCACTGCTGCACAAACTGCAGCCACGCGGTGACACAGGCACCCTTGCACCATGGTGCAACGATGTCTCTGTCGTGCGGAGATTTTGTGCAAACCGATCAGTAAAGGCATTTTCCTCTGTCAATGTGTGCTGTGGAATGCAGCATGCATTGAAAGAGGAAAAAATTAGGAGAAATTAAAACAATTCTCCTTGTTGCGCCTTGCTACACCAACTATAGGATGGCGCAGCATTCACACTCATCTCCAGATTTACGATTTCTCATAAATCTGGAGATGTGTCTTGTTCTATGGTAGTTGCGTGGGAACACCCACAGCAACACCTATGGAACCCCCTTCAACGCAAAGTTCTGTGTATGAAGGGGTCGTATTTGCAAGGAAAGGAAAAACCACGCATGATGGCTTGTCCTCTTCTTGTAAAAATGAAGGAGTGCCTGGCGCCATCACTACGTTACAAAAAGTGACGTACTGGTGGTGAAGGGTGCTTGTAAATCTGCCTCATAAGTGCTTAGGTATTGGCAGACTGATAAAATAAGAACATAGTGCAGGATGGGTGATTGAAGAATTGCATGAGACTGGCAGGAGGTATCCTAGGCTGCCGGGCTACTACTTCAGTATTTATTGGAGTGGACCAATAGTGTGCATCTGCTTAGAGATTTGTAGGGATTATACACTGAATTTTTATTTGTATTTGTGTTGGTGCCTCAGTCATTTTATAAGAATACCACTAGTACTAGAATGATGACAGTGCTGCAAACAGAGTGAACACTTAATGTATACGTGCTTACGTATTGGTAGAGTGATAGGATAAGTAGATAGTGGTAGATAATTGATTAAAGAAGTCCATGGGACACACTGGATGATTCATACTCTGCATGAGTACTAACTGGGTATTTAGAAGAGTGTATCAATAGTATGTAGCTATTAGAGGTCTGCTTGGATAGTGCACAAACTATTATAACTGTACTTGTGTTAGTAGCTAGGCCGTTCCATAAGTTCATGACTAGTAACTAGAATAATTACATTATTATAAACAGAGTATATTGTGAATTTATAAGTGCTTAGGTATTGGTGGAGTAATAGGATAAGTAGATAGTGCTGGATGGGTGATTGGAGAAATGCATGGGTCAGAAAGGAGGATTCCTACACTGCATATGTACTAACTGGGTATTTCGAAGAGTGTATCAATTGTTTGTAGCTGGTTAGAGGTGTGCATGCATAGTGTACAAAATATTGTACCTTCACTTGTGTTAGTGACTACGCCATTCCTTAAGTATACCACTAATCACTGGAGTAATTTCAGTGTTGCAAAGAAATAGCGTGCTGAATTTATAATATTGGTGGAGTAATAGGATATGTAGATAGAGCTGGATGGGTGAATGGAGAAGTGCATGGGACAGACAGAAGGATTACTAGACTGCAACTGGGTATTTAGAAGAGCGTATCAATAGTATGTAGCTGGTTAGAGGTCTTTATGCATAGGGTACAAAATATTGTACCTGCACTTGTGTTTGTGGCTAGGCCATTCCTTAAGTATATGAATAATAATAAGAATAATTTCAGTGCTGCAAAGTGAGTACATGTTGAATTTATAAGTCCTTAGGTATTGCAGATTGATAGGATACATAGCTAGTGCTGGATGGGTGATTTGAAAAGTGCATGGAACAGACAGGAGGATTCCTAGGTTGCATGGGTAGTACTTTACTAAGTAGCTGGTTAGAGGTTTATATATATATATATATATATACATATATATAGAATTTAAAAGACTGTATCAATTCTATAAAGCTGATTAGAGGTCTGCATGCATAGTGCACAGAATATTGTAGCTGTACTAGTATTGGTGTGTCTATGGTTTCGATAATGGTGATCTGTATTTTATGGTGTGAGGAGGTGCATTAGATGATCATGTGGATGATGTTATTAGTGATGTCATTTGAGATGTCATCAGTGATGTCATAAGTGATGTCACTGACCATGTCATGAGTGATCTAATATGTGATGTCATCAGCACTGCATTCCGGGGGCATGAGTTATAGTTAGCACAAGTAACTATAATGGCCGAATTTCTCTTTTTTTTGTGTGAGTGAAATGTCCAACTAACTATGACGTCCATGAAACCAGTGGTTTTTTTCAGTGAATTTCTGAGTTTTTTTTAAAGCAAATTTCAAACTATAATGTCCCTGAAACTTATTTTTTTTCAGTGAATTCTATATATATGTATTTAATCTCCTCTCACTCTTACAAGGAAGGAATAAGCTCTCAGGTTGTAGTTTGGAAGTATTGAATCTGCAAGGGACGTGAGCCACAAATTTCGGCTCGTCCGAACCTTGATAATGATACAAAACGTCATTGTAGCATCCTTATTTAAATGTACAAATGCATCCAGTTGCCAACATTAACAAAGTACTACATATTTCTTTAATCCAAAAAGCTGGCGGCAATATTGGCCTGGTCTCTATGTAAACTGGGGTGAATGTATGACATTGTTCTGCATTCTGTCCATCAACTGTTGTTTTTGCATTTGTCACCCCGAGTGGGACAGGTATGCTCAGACGTGAGTCCCGTGCTCTCCATGCCCCTGGAATTAACCTATCCTGGCTGGTGAGGGCTGAAAGTGCAAAACCGGTCCTAGGATGCTAGTTTCCAGTCCAAAGAGGACCTGGGATGGCAGTTTGAGCTGGACTGTTCCCATGGGGCAAAGGGTCAAGACTGACTTGCATATGGTTGGGTTCAAACTGAAATGGCATGGTGAGCAAAAAAACGATGGATGGAGGCCCAGATCTCTGTACTGAGGTGAATGTATGACATTGTTCTGCATTCTGTCCATCAACTGTTGTTTTTGTACAATGTCATTTCAGCATAACCGGTCCTAGGATGCTTGTGTCCAGTCCAGGGAGGACCTGGGTTGGCAGTTCGGGCTGGACTGTTCCCATGGGGCACAGGGTCATGACTGATTTGCATATGACTGGGTTACAACTGGAATGGCATGGTGAGCAAAAACACAACAGATTTAGGCCCAGAACTCTGTACGGGGGTGAATGTATGACATTGTTCTGCATTCTGTTCATCAACTGTTGGTTTTGCATTTGTCACCCCGAGTGGGACAGGTATGCTCAGAAGTGAGTCCCGTGCTCTCCATGCCGCTGGAACCAAGCTATCCTGGTTGGTGAGGGCTGAAAGTGCGAAACCAGTCCTAGGATGCTTCTTTCCAGTCCAGGGAGGACCTGGGTTGCCAGTTCGGGCTGGACTTTTCCAATGGGGCACAGGGTCAAGACTGATTTGCATATGGATGGGTTCAAACTGAAATGGCATGATGAGCAAAAAAACGATGGATGTAGGTCCAGATCTCTGTACTGAGGTGAATGTATGACATTGTTCTGCATTCTGTCCATCAACTGTTTTTTTTGCACAATGTCATTTCAATATAACCGGTCCTAGGATGCTTGTGTCCAGTCCAGGGAGGACCTGGGTTGGCAGTTCGGTCTGGACTGTTCCCATGGGGCACAGGGTCAAGACTGATTTTCATATGGCGGGGTTCAAACTGGAATGGCATGGTGAGCAACAAAGCGATGGATTTATGTCCAGGTCTCTGTACTGGGGTTAATGTATGACATTATTCTGTATTCTGTCCCTCAACTGTTGTTTTTGCATGTGTCACCCTGAGTGGGACGGGTATGCTCAGACATGAGTACTGTGTTCTCCATGCCACTGGATTCGAGTTATCCCGGCTGATGAGGGCTGAAAGCCCGAAACGGGTCCTAGGATGCTTGTTTCCAGTCCAGAGAGGACCTGTCTTGGCAGTTCGGGCTTGACTGTTCCCAGGGCCACAGGGTCAAGACTGATTCGCATATGGCTGGGTTCAAACTGGAATGGCAAGGTGAGCAAAAAAACGATGGATTTAGGCCCAGATCTCTGTACTGGGGTGAAGGTATGACATTGTTCTGCATTCTGTCCATCTACTGTTTTTGCATTTGTCACCCCGAGTCAGACGGGTATGCTCAGACGTGAGTCTTGTGCACTCCATGCCACTGGAATCAAGCTATCCTGGCTGATGAGGGCTGAAAGCTTGAAACCGGTAATAGGATGCTTGTTTCCAGTCCAGGGAGTACCTGGGTTGGCAGTTCGGGCTGAACTGTTCCCATGGGGCTCAGGGTCAAGACTGATTTGCATATGGCTAGGTTCAAACTGAAATGGCATGGTGAGCAAAAAAATGATGGATTTAGGCCCAGATCTCTGTACTGAGGTGAATGTATGACATGGTTCTGCATTCTGTCCATCAAATGTTGTTTTTGCACAATGTCATTTCAGCATATCTGGCCCCATGACCGCCATACTTATGTGACTTATTCATAATACTTAGGATTGCAAACATCAACATAAACAAAGGACTACACATTACTTTAAAGTGAAAGGCTTTCGGCCAAATTAATCTGGGCACGTTGCGTATTTTAATGGTTCATACAGAAAAGAAAAGAAAAAAAGCTTGCAGGTTTCAATCACACTCCAAGATATCGGCTAGAAGGGCTCAGGGGGTTCTTCCATGAGAAAATGTTGAATAAATTGGGGTGAAATGTCACACAAGTTGGCTGAAAAGCTAATGGTGTGTCAATCCAATGTAGCATGATGCTACCCAGGAGCTAGACCTATCTATATGAAATGGGTGTACCTCCTTATACGTAGGTTATGCCTCTACCAGACTTTTCAAAGAGTTACACACAACATGACATTGACATAACTGTCATTTTCACTCATACACTTGCTCACATGCTATCTATCTCTTTCTCTTTCTCATACACACAAACACACACACACACACAATACAGTTGGAAGGCGCTTGCCAATCTGGTCTATCTCCAATACCTGGCCCGATGGAAGGTCATAAAGGACTGTCGCTCACAGTTCTACTATTCTGACCAGGAGGCAAAAATAGCACTTTCAAGAATGCAACATAATTCTAAAGAATGCCAGATCTATTGGTGCTTATCCTTTTGTCACTCTAAGTTCTTTTTTTTCATTCTCTCCAACAAATCTGACATCTTTTTTTATCTACTGTACCAAGATATCTTACTGCATTATGATGTTTCTAAATTATAGCAGGGAGGCTCTTGAGGGTGCTGCTCCTCAAGGCTATCTTAAATCGACAGCATGTTAGTGGGTGTGATTCCACTTCTTGAACAATGGGTGGGTGGGGGGTTTCCCGATTTTAGGGTTCTTCTTCTTTCGGGTTTACCTGTGGGATACAGGAGTGCACTGGGGTTTTAAAGTACAGGGGTATAGATTATATCAGATGTAAACAATTTGATAAATCGTGATGTTCATTATCTTTATGTAGCAAGTTTATTTTTTCTAATGCCTGTATTTTGGCTTTCTTTTTCTTTAAACCTCTCAAGGGATAATGTTTGTGGAAAGGCAAAAACTCTGCACAGTATGAGTTGTTATGTGTCTAAATAATGGGGAGAATTAGGTGTATTAGCTGGAATGCAGCAGGGCTGAATTCGCCATCTAAATGTCAGTTGATCAGGGAAGAGCCCAAACTTTATAAGCCACATTTGAAGAGACACCCTTGGCCTATAAGGATAGAGGTCTGCGCAAACAGCTAGGTTTTGAAACACTTGCATGTACCTCACAGGGCGCTGCAATTAGAGGGGCAGCAATCCTTAAGGATAAACTGTTAGTACGCAAAAAAATTAAAACCGCTTCTGATCCAGGTGGTTGATGGGTCATGGTACATCTCGAAGTATATAAGAAAAAATATGTCTTTTGTGCAATCTATGGTCCAAACGTGGACGATTACATCCTGTCTAACAAATTAATGCTAGACTTATTTGATTGACAAGGAGAAATCATTATTGCAGGGGACTTTAATTGCACTTTAAACTATGACAATGATGCAACTAATAGGTCAGCTTTCCCTAGAATGCTAAGGGTTCGTGAGTCAATTTTTTTAATTATCTCAAAGCCATGGTTTGACAGATGTATGGCGGATGTTACATCCTACTTTGCCAGGTTATACATATTACTCTGCACCCAATCGACATTATTCAAGAATAGATCTGGCTTTAGCTACTAATAGTATTTTAACACGTGCTCAAATAGAGGTTTGACCTTGAATAACCTCTGACCATAACCCTGTTTTGTTAAACTTTCAGTCAACAGCTAAAGACAAGAACAAGCGATCGTTCTAATTTTCTAGATACTTATTGACTGCCCAAGAATTTATAGCATACACTCAATGAAGCCTTGCGGAGTTCTTGCGGTCCAATACTAATACTGCTTCTCCTGTCATAGTATGGGACACAATGAAAGCATATGTACAGGGTACTATTCAACAGTATATTTATCAAATAAATAAAACTCAACAGAACAATCTGAAACTAAACTGTGATACTCCAACTTGCCTAGAAATGATGCACGCGGAGGAATTTAAGTCTGGCGGCCCAAACATTGATTTAATATATGCATCTTTAATTGACTTGTGTTCACTTATGAGTAGGAAGCTTAAGGAAAAAATAGCAGCTGCTTTTAACAAAAATTGATCCTATCAATATGAATATGGGGATCAAGTCGGGAGAATCTTGTCATACCAGATTGCGAATGAAAAAATCTAAAAAGCGGATAGACACAATAGAATGTAGAGCTGGCCGGTTACACACATCACCTGACTCAATCTTAGAACAACTTACTCAGTTTTATACTAAACTCCACACCCTCCCTAGCAACATTGATAAAAGTGCATTAGACAGATACTTATATCTTGGGGAACTCTTATCATTAAGTACAGAGGCAGCGGACTGTCTTCAGCAAGATAATACTAATGAAGAAATACTATCTGCAGTAGCTGCGCTGTCTTCTGGCAAGGTTGCAGGTGATGATACTCTGCCAATAGAATATTACAAAATCTTAAACAATTCTATTCTTTCGCTACTTCGGGACGTTATATACCAGATAGAAGAAGTTGGGGAAGCTCCCAAGTCCTGGGATATGAGGAACACTGTTTTTTTTCAGGGGAAACCTGCGGAAGACTGTAGGTCCTACCGCCCAATATTCCTTATTAATCCTGATGCTAAAATTAATGCCAAAATACTGGCTAACCATTTAGCGCCCTCCATGACGGTCCTTGTATCTGATAAACATCATGGGTTCTTAATGGATGGAGATACTACTGCTCACGTTAATACAGCTATAACAGCGTTTGATATTGCTAATAAAACATATAGCAATTTAGGGATGGTCCTTTTAGATGCTGAAAAAGCATTTGACCGTGTTGTGTGGGATGCATTATGGGCAATATTCATTAACAATGGGTTACCAGGACGCTTTCTTAGGTTGATCGGTGCGCTATAAATTAACCCACAGGTGAAACTTCTATATACCAACCAACATTCGTCTTCTTTTACGACATGTTGTGGTACCCGGTAGGGGTGCCCACTCACTCCCCTGCTGTTTGCTCTATATATAGAGCCATTCGTAAATGCACTAAACCAGAACACTTGCCGTATCCCATTTAGTAATGGGATGTGTCAACTTAAGGCTATTGCGAATACCGATGATATTGCATTATTTACATCCAACCCAGTATCAGCCCTGAGCGCAATTCACGAAGAAGCAAAATCGTTTGGTCACGTCTCAGGTTATAAACTCAATTTCCATAAAACTCAAATTCTTCACAATTTGGATTTGCCTACCCTTTTAATTGAAGGGTGTGCAGTTGTAACTTACCTGGGGGTTCATATTTCTGCTACCATTGAACAAATCTGGAGACCAAATTATGAACCATTACTTTACTCAGTTACACAAAAAATTGAAGTACTGGAATAAACTTCAAATAACTATTATCCACATGATTAATATAATAAAGATGATGTCAATTCTACCCAAGTTTTTATACTTGTTCCAAGCTATCTCTATACATGTTCCCAACTACTATTTTAAAAAATCTGGAAGGAGCAAGCAATAGCTTTATTTGGGGACTTTAAGCAATCACGTTGTGTGATATGTTCTCTAAAACTTCCCTATAAGCTAGGTGGATTACAACTCCCTGATTTCTAACTTTACTTTTGGGCAGCATTTACCGGGTTCCTGCAAAGCGTACTAAGAGTTATACAACCATATTTTGGCCTCTCTCTGGCATTGGATACAGACAGCAAAATGTTCTTGTATAGGATAAATGATCCTTACTATTACAAAAGGGTCCCCTTTAAGACCATTAGAGATATGGTCCACATATGGCACGACATTCTTAATTACTGCTCACATACTCCTAAAGATCTCACGCAGCATGACTATTTTAGATTAGGGAATAATCCAATTGTCCCAAGCATATTTCAAAATTTTACTGCTTGTAGATGGGCAAGGTGTGCTATTGAGCGGCTTCTCCAGCTTTATGATGCTAATGGTTCTCTTCCAGGGGATCCTCATCAATAGTCATAAGCACTGAATATTCCCGCCCATGTGCGGGACCCCGGAAACAATATAAAAATATATATGTATAAAACACATATATCTCGCTCCACATATATGTATGTACATATATCATTTTTCTCACATCAATGCAGCCCCAAAACTGAGGCTAAACAATGCAAACACATATACATGAACTGCAATTAGTAAGGAATCAAAAAACACATTCGGTCAAAAAATCCTTGAACTTTGTGTTTTAATGAGTCAAACCACTCATAAATCCTGAAAATTGCTTATAAATAGACATTGTTAGCCCTCAGGCTGCATTGTAAAACAATATCATAGAAAATGAAACCATTTTCACAATAACTGGCACCGTGCCTTTAAGGCAGCCATGACCCCAGGCTTCCCATCATGCCTCAGGGGTGACAGTTAGGTCAGTTGTTCTTTCCGGCTCCTTCAGTCAGGACCCTGGTGAAACAGCTCCTTTTCTTTTTGACTTTCTGTCAAAAAATATTCAGCTTTTACTAGAATTTTTTACTTCACTCGACGTCTTTTAGACATAGAGTGCTGTTTGAACACTTTTTGTGCTTAAAAAAGGTATTTTTCCTGTCAAAGATGCCTTCTCTCTTCAACTGTGGTATATAAATAAATAATACCGGATCTATTTTTGGGTTAAATAAATGAATAACAGATAGCTCAATAAATAAGAGTCAAGATTCGAGGTAGTAGGAGTTTTGCAGGTTTAATACAGCATAAGGACAGGAACAGGACAGCCTGCACAGGAATAGGATGGCAGGGCCCTGGCAGCGCTGCCAGGATCAGGATCGGGAAAAAGGGACTTTTTAATAACAGTACATGGGCATATATACATATCGCAAACACATAGCATTACATTGCAATGGGCGTAGCAGTGGGTGGAGCAATAGGCGTGACGCGTAGCAGTCGCGAAAGATAAGGGTGAAAAGAGGTGTAACAGGGCGTATACACAGACATGTGATGCAAACGTAACAGAATATGTCATGAATGGGGCAGAAACCATGGAGGGGCTACCTAAGGAGCCGGGACCTCTAACCTGATGGTGCGCGCAAACTGGCAATGACGTATCACTAGGAGAAGCTGGGGGCTATGAACTCTGTGCTAGGAGCAGAGACTGAAGTCTGGAGAGTCAGGGCGACATGTACCTAAACAGTATCTAGTATCTGATGTTTAGAGAACATGTTGATATAAACTAGAAGTTATCGGGGTAAAGGCGAACAGACTCTAAGACTGGAGCATGCATTATTCTACATGTAGTGCGTGATGAAGAATATTAAATGACCATTAATACAGTATTTCTCTAACATGGGGCCGTAAAGGCTAGACAATGACGGAAACTATTGATGCAGTTCAGTAGCTTTAGGAATGCAGAGGAGGAGGACTGGACTGATAGCTAGAATCATAACATACTCTTGGCAGACTCAGAGGCAGAGCCAAGCTGAGCCGGGCACTGCGAGGCAGGAAGTAAGTGAAGGGTCGAGGATACAGGTGGGGGCTGTATCGCTCCTCCGCGAGGCTTCAGGAGACAGGAGCTGAATCTGGTGTCCGGGCCCTTTTGAGGCCTAGAAACGGGGACTTTACAATGGAATAACGTGCACACTGAGAAACGTGGCAACGTAGCTTTACATAGGCCTGATATTCGTAGTATTCACGAGAACTGGAAACTGCCATACTAGAGGTGGACACAACTGTAATTGCGTCTTTAATCGAACATGGGGAATAACATATGCATATTAATCATGCACAGATAACATATGATGGATGACATGTAGGGACACAGAACATGGCAAAATTTACTTTTCCACATTCCCTCCTTGTCACTACGTTTCATCAGGAAACATCAATATTCATGATACCATCTATCATTTCATACAGTATCATTTGCTCGTCTCGAATTTTCTGGGAACGTGTTTTAGAACGGGGCTTGGGACTAGGAATACAAGATGTAGCACAAATGCCGCAAATCGCAGGGCCACATTGTATACAGAGGCAGCAGCTGAATATGATCGCTACTGCAATACCTAGAAAGGACAAGACTTTCCATCCCCAAGCGGAAATTATATTCCAGAACCAACCGGACCATGTCCAGGTGCCTGGATCTTGGTGTAACAGATGGGCAATTTTATGGAGTCTGGTTATAGCTGAATAAACAGACGGCGCGTTATTTGGAATGAAAATGCAGCAACTAGATCCGATGACTCTACAGGCCCCGCCCCTATCGGCCAGTATGACGTCAAGGACGAGACGATTCTGTAAAACGACAAATCTCATAGCAGATTGCTCTTCAGTTAAGTTACCTAGAGCAGAGGCAGTCTCATTGACTACTGCTTCAAGGGTTCTGGTTAACCTACGGATCAGCTTACTATTCTGGATAGGTCCTATAAAGAAAAAGAAACCTCTATTGAAATCTGTATACTGTTCTAGAGCAGTTTCAGTATAATCGACAATGGGGGACTCCCTTCTATGTCTAATGTGTACTAGATGTGTATTTCTATGATAATCAGATGGGGCTAGGAAAACTGGTGGCAGTAGGAAGGCAATGTAACAGGTTCCCTCCCAATCGATGGGCAGACGAACATATGCGGTCTGACCACAAATAAAATAAGAATGACGTGAAGCTTTGAAAATAGATTTCCCACTGTCACTATACTTGACAATAGTAGTACAATCACTATGTCCTATATGTACGGAACCATTATTTCGGACACATAATTCGCCTTTGACTGGTAGTACTGAAATAGCAGGTAAATCTGGAGTGGAAGCAGACTGAACATTCAAGACCATGAAATTCGAAGAATAGTTACCTAAATTGTACACTTCATTTTCTAGATCTAACCCGGTTCTGTGGGGGAGACCTTGCTTGTCTGGAAAACATGTACTGTTAAGAAAAGACATATCTGTTGAGGATGACGTTAACGTAGACCATGCTCCACACGAACCATTACGTGAAAATGGATAAGGAAAGAGTGGCAGAACTCCCTTCGGTGTCTGGAAAGGGGGGAGTCGACCACACACCCAACAATTAGTGGCATTGCTGGTCTGGTGTGAATAATGTAGCATGCGGATGAAAGAATTATTTCGCATAGCGAGGCGGTAAGAGAGTTCATGAGGAGGCAGATCACTAAACGTGTGCTCTACTGTAGCATTAGAAGACGTATTTACATGAGAAACTGGGAAACACAGGTAAAATGCATAACTGGTGCAGGAAATCATAATGCTGAGAAATAATATGAAACATAGAAAAATGATACATCGGATTGAGTTTTGACTAACTCTCTCACTATGAGGGTCTATTTTATACATGTCAGAAACAGTCTAACCGTTTCACCTAGGGGAGGACTTAGACAATCAAACTGGCTGACTTATTTTACTAGACCGGAGTTTCAACTTATACTCCTGCTGCGGAGTTTTCTCTAACAGGGGAGAGTTTGTAGCAATGTCTTTTGCGGGACAGTCCTTGAGAACAATATTTTGTCAATCCTTCAAATCCTGGGAAATGTTCTTTGAGACGGGTTTCAGTCCATAAAACTTCTTTATATGTGAAAGGTGCACCCAGCCTTTGCGACCCTCCAACTTCACGGCTGTACGGGTGGCGAGGAGGACCTGTCGGGGCTCCTTCCAGCGTGGCTCCAGCGGACTTGAGCGGTCAAAATTCCGGACAAGGACCATGGATCCTGGAACGATTTCATGCGGTGCCACCTCGGTGTTGTCTGGAAATGCGGCGGCAACCTGTGAACGACAAGAGTTGAGGGCAGACATCAAGGAAGCTAGGTAATCTGTCAGCATATTACTTGAAACATCGGTAATACTTCGGGGTCTAGGAGTACCCCACATGTTAGGGGGGCGGCCGAAAACGACCTCATACGGGGACAGACCTGATCTGGAATGTGCGACCATGCGCATATAGAACAAGGCAACTGGCAGAGCTACTAGCCAGTCCACACCTTTCTCTTTACAAACTTTGGCGATGCGAATTTTCAGGGTCTGGTTATGTCTCTCTACGAGACCTGCTGCTTCAGGATGGCGTACACAATGAAACTTCCACTGGTACCCTAACAAAAGGGAAACATGCTTCATGAGTTCAGATGAGAATGGCTGGCCGTTGTCAGAATATACGACTCTAGGGAGTCCATAACGGGGGAAGAACTCACGAACCAACTGCTTGGCAGTGGTCGCGGCTGTGTAATCTGGGACTGGATATGCTTCTGTCCACCTGGACAAGGTGCATACAACTACAAGGACATACTTGAAACCTCGACATCGCTCCATCTGAATATAATCCATCTGGAGGACATCAAAAGGGTGGTCAGGAGGCTGGAATCCACCTTGTTCCACCGGGACACTTTTACCTGGATTAAACTGACAACATATCATACAGGTACGGACTTTCTGCTTGGCGGCAGCTCGTAAATGCTTGTTGAACCAAATGTTCTGGATACTGTCTAGCATAGCTTTTTCTCCTAAATGTGCTGGACTATGTGCGGTATTGATAATGACTTGAACCATAGAGTCGGGGAGAAACCAAGTGGCTTTTCCTTTCGTTAACCATCCCTGATCTGTCTGGACCCCTCCTTGTTCGGACCATTTCTTGATTTCTTCGGGAGTAGCATGTAACTGGATATCTATGACATCTTGTGTAGGGTCCTTAACTGTCATGCATGTAGTCGGATCTGGAGTGTGTGTCTGTGTCGGATTAACTGGAATGTCTGGAGTCTGTGCTGTAAGCCTGGCTGTGCGATCTGCTAGATTGTTACCTTGAGAAATAATGTCAGTAACTTTCGTATGTGCTTTGCACTTCATGATAGCAATGGATGTCGGTAAATGTATTGCATCTAGCAGAGCTTGAATAAGGAGACCATGCTGAATCTTGGTTCCATGAGAAGTCATGAAACCTCTCTCCTGCCAGAGCACTCCAAAGTCGTGTACGACTCCAAATGCGTAGCGCGAATCCTGTGACCCCTCTTGGACAGTAAGTGTCCTAAGTAGACCACTTGCTGGACACAGAATTGAAGCTTAGAAGGGGACACCTTGTGTCCCATCTCGGCTAGGAAATACAGAACTGTGAGTGATGCTCGCTCGCAAGCACGTTCAGAACGGGCTGTGATCAGTAGATCATCGACATACTGGAGCAGGGCAGTGTCAGTTGGCATGTGAATGTTGTCTAGTTGTCTCTTGAGTGCTTGACTGTAAATACTAGGACTTTCTGTGAAACCTTGAGGAGCTCGTGTGAACATATAGCTTCTTCCATTTAAACAGAATCCGAAAAGAAACTGGCTGTCTGGATGAATGGGAACACTGAAAAACGCGTTCTTGAGGTCTATGACAGTGAAAAATGAGGCTTCGGAATCAATGGCTGTCAATAGGGAAGAGATATCTGGGACAACTGGATACTGGGGAATAATACATTTATTAAGTTCTCGTAGGTCAATCACTAATCGATATACTGGGGGTGCATTTGGATCAGTACGTTTCATGACTGGAATGATCGGAGAATTGCATACATTGGAGTCAGTTTCTACAACTACTCCTTGAGCGATGAGCTCGTCAATAATTTTGGATAAGGCTGCTACAGCCTCAGGTGGCAGTCTGTACTGTCTGATTCGTGGTAACACTACACCTGGCTTGAGAGTCACACGATGGGGTGTGATTTGCATATAACCAAAATCAGTTGGACCTTGCGCCCATAAATGCTGTGGAACATTAGACAATCTAGGATCAAAATCTCGTAATACATAGTGACCCTTGAAGTCACGTAGGAACAATCGTATTCCCTCTGGGGAACAGCATATAACTGCACCTAATTCTTTCAGTGTTTTAATGCCTAATAGGTTTTCTGGACATGACTTAGTAAGTAACAGATCAGTAGTACGGGACAATGGACCTACTTCTAGAGTAACTGGCTTTGATATTTCATTTACGATAGGTTTTCCTGAAAATCCAAGGGAAACATTTCTTGAGCCTGAGAGCGGAGCCCCTGGAACTTCGGCGTGGCTAATTGTGGTCCTACTTGCCCCTGTATCAATCAAAAACTTTCTATCTTTCCCTAGTACTTGACTGTGAACATAGGGACCTTCTTGATCTACAGGTATCTCGATGAGAGGCAAGCCTACCTCCCTCTCTAGGCTGTTTCATGAATATGGCTGATACTCTGGATACTCAGACTGTGCATACTGGTACATCTGTTGTGTAACATGCTGTGTTGCAGCGATAGGCTGCGGTGCTGTAACTGTCTGTGGTGCATTCTGTGGCTGAGGAATCTGTGAAACTTGTTCTTGTCTAGGCGGACGTGGTCTTTCTTTAGTCTTACCAGTAGCTATGTTATGTTTCAGAACTGCACACTCATTTATAAAATGACCTGGCTGTTTACAATAATTGCAGTTCCCTTTAACGGGGATTGCAGGATGACTGGCTTGATTCGGACCCCTCTTCTGACTGTCTTGAGGAACAGATTGTGCAACTAGTACTTTCATTTTCGTGTCTTTCATACGTTTTCTCTCGTGTTCTTGCTCTTCCCTGATTCTATTCTGGTGGTATTGGAGCATCTGTAACATCTGGGACGGGGTATTAGCTTGCCAGGTACTTTCGACTTTCAAAACTCGATTTTTAATTGGTGGACTTGAATTCTCGACTAATTTAGTAACAAAAAGATGAGGGTATGACCCACTACTTGTCTTGAGACCACTGTTGATGCTAAAACATTTCTCAAATCTAGAATAAAAATCACTAATGTCTTCATCTTGTTTCTGTTTACAGGCTGAGATTGCATCCCAGTCTTCTTTTCTAGTTGTCAATAATCTGGGTAAAACTTGTATTAATAATTCTGGTAATTCTTTACATTTCGCTCCAAGACCGGTACCTGGTACTCGTGCCTTATCTTCAGCTTCTAGAACTGCCCAATCGATCTTTTTCTCTCCCACCTCCCATTCTTTTTCCTTGAGCTTTTCATACACCCCTGCGGGCAGCAGAACCTTTAACATTTTAATTATATCTGGATACGTGTATTCTCCCATACGGAGCATGTCTTTTAATTCTCGGTGGAACCCTGCTGGATCTTTATCATGACAGGGAATTAATTTCTTCATCTCTAGGAGTTCCATCTTTGTAATCGGAGTGTAAACAAACACTCGTTCTAGTTCGCCACCCGTTCCTCTAACTGGGTGGACTTCTCGTAACGGATTCTGTCTCTCCATGTAAAATGGTTTACTTTCTGGGGGTGAGACATGAACAAAATGCGGGTTCAAAAACGTTCTATATTTGTGACGCTGTTCTAGAACGACACTAATTAAATCGGTACCTAAACCTTTCCATCTATACTGGAGTAACTCGTTCAGGATATCATGTAACGGGCCTGGATCAGAGTGCTGACCCTCATACAATGTAATGAGGTGCTGAATCATATACATACCCGCCAGTCGTTGCTCGGCTTGGGGCATTTTCAGAAACATTTGTGCCACTATTTCGTCTGGAAAAGTGGTAGAATCAGTAGTCCATCGGACTGCTGATCGGACTAGTTCTTGTTCATGCATGGTACTCAACTCACTGTAACCGATTCGTGATTTCAGAATGTGATCGGTAGCTTGGAATACTTGTTCTAGAGAACCTTGTTCTGGTGCTGGATGATGGAAAGTAGACTTGTGTTCTAGGCGTAAATGGCGATCTGGAAATCTAGATTTTCCTACATACGCTATTCTGTCGGGATTCTCGTCCTCTACCTCTTCAGTATCAGAGTTACTTTCTTTCTCGCTTACTTGTGCTGCTTTATGTTGATCGTGTAACCTTATTATTTCTTTACGAATTTTCTTGTACATACTTTCCATAGCACTGATGGTTCTGTGCTTACCCTCGGCTATATTATCACTCCACTTTGTCAGGGTTCTCATTTCGGCTTGATCTTTGGACGGGTAATCTTGTTCTCTTATTAGACAATTGATCAGAAACTTTAATATCATGAGCTGGGTCTCAGCTTTCCTTTGAGACATGGCCTCGCCAATGCTTTCTGGATCATCCCCTGTACGGATGAAACGATATATTCTGTCTAGGTCTTCTTTCATATTCGGTAGGGTGACTAGATACTCGGCCACCCTTCTTACACGTAATGAATATAAAACCATATTATCCTCGCCTGGGACTGGATCATAGCCGCATTCATTAAGGGCTTTTCTTATTTCTGCTACAGACTGATGTCTGGGCGTACGCTGTGACGCTTGCATATGTAATTCGGCTGTCGTTAAATGCTTATGTGGCGGCGGGGTCTGAGGAGGACCTCCCCCTGCGGCCCCTAAACTAGAGTCGTCTACTGATGCTCTTCGTCCTGGCAGAGTGGGAAATGGAAATGTAGGCTGGACTTGTATGGCGGGCTGGACCGGGGGTACCGTAACAGGTACTCCGGTGTCTGGAGGAGCGGGAAGTGCCTGATTTACAGGGACTGGCGGAGCGCGAACAGGATTTGCATATTCTGGGACTGTGTCGTCCAAATAGGACGAAATAAAAATATCAGCTGCGGTCGGTTTGTGACGTAACTTAGTCGGAACTAATGGTGGCGGGAAATTACTGGATGCCTCCGGGGTCGCTTTTGGCAAGCCCTCGGCAAGGAGAGGATACATACCCTTAATAAGGGCATTCCTCTGTCTCTCTGATTGTTCGGCTTTAACTTGTTCACCTATCTCGATTAGTTCTTTTTCTTGTGCTCGTTCTGAGGATTCTCTACTTAATTCTGACTTTCTGATTTCTTTTTCGGTTCTTTTATGAGCTTCTTTGCGCCATAACTCGATGGCATCTTTCTGTGACTGTCTGGCTTTCTTTTTCCATAATGCTTCTTCTACTCGCATGATGCACTCGGCATCCCATGTACCCGATACGGGCCATCTATACTTTTCTTCTAACTGTTTGGTATAATCTACCCATAAATCTAGATATAATATGGCACTTATGCCATGCTTCTGATACATAAAATGACCTGGACTGTCCCTAGGCGGAACTGGAACTGCTTCTTCTAACAAACCCTTTCTAGTTTTTAACTGACGTAATCTCGAAAAGAGAGACATTGTAAACTTGAATCGGAACACAATACAATAGACGAGGAACAATAACAATTGGGAGAACAATTCAGGCATACCACGACATTGGAAATACATTGAACAACATCATAACATAACAGTTCGGACAGAATATTACCTGGAATACTGAGAACAGAAACACAAGAATTTCTCGAGAACGGAACAGACTAGAGTTACTGGATGCACTGCTGAAACAGTACGGAACATACCGGTCCCATAAAGGGACGCATCAAGACCCGTATCCACCTAGGTGAACACTTCGTTTGTGGGTCTGTGTACCACCAACCCACGGACCAGAGTCAATTTAGATTGACCCTGTCTAGATACTACCCCAGCGACGGTACTCACCGGGCAGCAAGAACGGAAGGCCTCGGATCGGACTGGACTGCTTGGACGCCGGACGGACGAACTTCGGACTTCAGTTACGGGTGGACCTCCGGATACCTCGGACCTTGGACTCTCGGCTTGGGCTCTGGTCGGGACTCGCCGCGTTCCTCCACCGTCTCGTCTGGATGCTGGACCGCCTCCTCCGTCTCCTCCGTGGGCCTGAGGGATACTTGAAGCAGAAATATCTGCCGGTGCGCAGAAGAGTTCCGTCACGACTGCAGAGGGTCAGGGGGTCGGCGTGGCTTCACCGACGCGTGGGGAAAGGGCAAGTCCCTATTCGGGCGCCATTATGTGGTATATAAATAAATAATACCGGATCTATTTTTGGGTTAAATAAATGAATAACAGATAGCTCAATAAATAAGAGTCAAGATTCGAGGTAGTAGGAGTTTTGCAGGTTTAATACAGCATAAGGACAGGAACAGGACAGCCTGCACAGGAATAGGATGGCAGGGCCCTGGCAGCGCTGCCAGGATCAGGATCGGGAAAAAGGGACTTTTTAATAACAGTACATGGGCATATATACATATCGCAAACACATAGCATTACATTGCAATGGGCGTAGCAGTGGGTGGAGCAATAGGCGTGACGCGTAGCAGTCGCGAAAGATAAGGGTGAAAAGAGGTGTAACAGGGCGTATACACAGACATGTGATGCAAACATAACAGAATATGTCATGAATGGGGCAGAAACCATGGAGGGGCTACCTAAGGAGCCGGGACCTCTAACCTGATGGTGCGCGCAAACTGGCAATGACGTATCACTAGGAGAAGCTGGGGGCTATGAACTCTGTGCTAGGAGCAGAGACTGAAGTCTGGAGAGTCAGGGCGACATGTACCTAAACAGTATCTAGTATCTGATGTTTAGAGAACATGTTGATATAAACTAGAAGTTATCGGGGTAAAGGCGAACAGACTCTAAGACTGGAGCATGCATTATTCTACATGTAGTGCGTGATGAAGAATATTAAATGACCATTAATACAGTATTTCTCTAACATGGGGCCGTAAAGGCTAGACAATGACGGAAACTATTGATGCAGTTCAGTAGCTTTAGGAATGCAGAGGAGGAGGACTGGACTGATAGCTAGAATCATAACATACTCTTGGCAGACTCAGAGGCAGAGCCAAGCTGAGCCGGGCACTGCGAGGCAGGAAGTAAGTGAAGGGTCGAGGATACAGGTGGGGGCTGTATCGCTCCTCCGCGAGGCTTCAGGAGACAGGAGCTGAATCTGGTGTCCGGGCCCTTTTGAGGCCTAGAAACGGGGACTTTACAATGGAATAACGTGCACACTGAGAAACGTGGCAACGTAGCTTTACATAGGCCTGATATTCGTAGTATTCACGAGAACTGGAAACTGCCATACTAGAGGTGGACACAACTGTAATTGCGTCTTTAATCGAACATGGGGAATAACATATGCATATTAATCATGCACAGATAACATATGATGGATGACATGTAGGGACACAGAACATGGCAAAATTTACTTTTCCACACAACAACTGTCCTTCATGTGGAAGGAAAAAGGCAAAGACTGACTCTCATTCAGTCTGTATCCTGTGCCTACCAGACTCTCATTCCTCTAAAACCTGTGAACACTGCCAGGTTTTATCTTCCAGGACTCTTAAGGATCGAGAGAGGATTAGAGCTTATGGGCTTTCTGAGAGAGGAAGATCTCCCAAGAAGCAGAAAAGTCGGAAGACGCGGTCGACGTCGAGAGGAGCCCCGACTGGTTCACATTCGACGTCGGGATCGGCGTTGGAGAAGCAGTCGACGGCGACGAAGAAGATGTCTTCAGTGTCTACATGGAAGGTACCTCCGCTTCAGTCAGCGTCGAGGGACAGGTCGCCGTCGAAGCGGAAGAGCTCGATGGCGAGCCGTGTGACGTCGAAACAGCATCGTCATGCTGTGACGTCGAGGCATTCTCCGTCGACGTCGGTCCATCGACGTTCGACGTCGAGCCATCCTCGGTCGACGACTAGCCATGGTCGTTCGACGTCGAGGGAGCATCTGTCGACACATCATCGGTCGACATCGATGCAGCCAACGTCGACGCCTGGACGAGAGCGTTCGACGTCGGAGCGGCATTTGAAGTCGAGGCACGCCCAGTCGCCATCAAGTCAACGGCGATCGGCGTCGAAACAGCCTCCATCGACGTCGAACAGACAGCCTTCAACGTCGAAGGACAGCCATTGCCACCCGAGGTCGACGGAGAAATCACGGTCTACGTCGAGGGAGCGTCTTCCTGCTCGGCGCTCGGCGTCGATACAACCACTGTCGAGGGATCAACAAAGATCCAGGGAGAGAAGTTCTTCGCAAACAAAGAACGTTACTCCTACAAAATCAAAGGAGGTGGTTCGGGACAAGGGAAGTGACTTGTTAGTCCAGACTCATGCCCTAGAGCCACAGTTGGGTTCTCCAGGTTCAGCATCGGCTGCGGAGGGGGAACAATCTCCAGTGCAGGATCCCCCCGCCAAGAGACGGAGACTTGCAGAAGAAAGATCTCGCTCAAGGTCTCCCTCTGGATCTCTGGTGAGTCTTTCCTCATCATCCTCATCATCTCGGAGTGGCAGATCCTCGGATGGACGGGGCGGCGCATCTAATAGGGGGAGGTCCGAATCCCCTGCAAGATCGCAACAGGATCGAACGGAACGACCTCAACGGTCGCGTACACCTGAGAAGGATCCCATCCACAAGTCTCCTTCTGTTCATCTTTCCCCAAGGTGGAATAGACCTCTTCACCACTGGGCAAAGGACAAGGAGACGGCGGAGCGCCTAAAGCGATATCGAGACCAACCTCTTCGCAGAGAAAGGTCTCGTTCTAAACACTCAAGCAAGAGACATTCTCGTCACAGAGAGAGATCTCGTTCCAAGACGCGTTCTAGCAGAAGAACTAGGTCCAGGAGGACAAGTAGTTCTTCAAGTTCGTCGAGGACACGATCTCACAGGGATTACTCCCCGACTCTTACTAACAGTCCACGCTCAAGAGTGTCTCCAACTGAGGATATTTTCTCGTTCCAAGATATCTTGGGCAGGGGAGCCCTGAAACTGGGAGTACCGATGACAGCTCCACAAGTCAAGACGACTGTCATATTCGAAACCCTGCAACATAGATCAGCACCCAAACCGTTGTTGCCGTTGGTTCCGGGTATAATGGAACATGTGAATGAAGTCTTCCTCACTCCGGCAACGGTGAAGTCCGTTCCAGCGAGGATTCTCAAAAAGTATCGTCCTCCGGAAGAGGATCCTCTGTTCCTCAAAGCTGATCCCCCGCCAGATTCAGTGATCATTACGGCGGCAAGAAAATCCAATGCGGTGGCTTCCTCATCCACGGTACCTCCGGATAAGGATAGCAAGGTGCAGGACTCATGGGGGAGAAGGGTGTGTAACACCTCAGCCTCTTTCCTCCAGGTTTCTAAAGCGGAAGCCCTGCTCGGCAGGTATGACAGGTCTCTGTGGGACTCACTTCAGAGATTTACCGCAAAGCTCCCTGAAGAAGACAGAAAGGACTTTGAGGAGGTTCTGATGGAGGGCAGTCAAGTCTCCAACCAGATTATAGGATCGGCAGCAGATGGGGCAACTCTGGCGGCACATGGCTATGTGCACGGAGTTACAGCAAGGAGAACATCTTGGTTACGCCTCACAGCATTAAAACCGGAGGCTCAAGCAAGAATCCTGAACCTTCCTTTTTCAGGCACATCTCTCTTTGGAGCAAGTGCGGATGAGGAAATGCAGCGGATGAAGACCGAGTTGGACACTCTCAAAGCGGTGGGACTCGAGAAGAAAAAGGAATTTAAGAAGAAATTCCGTTCGAACAACAAGGGTTATTCGAAGCAGAGGGTTCAAACCCCTCAATGGCAGAAAGGCCAGAACCAGCAGGGCCAGCAAAAGACACAGTACAAAGGCAAGGGCAATTCCAAGGGAAATGGAAATCAGCGCCAAGGCAACAACTTCAATAAAGCGCAGCAGAAGCAATGAGTCTTCACTTCCCCCAGCGCCGTTACCCATTCCAGTGGGGGGAAGCATTGCGCATCACAGGACAGAGTGGCAGGCCATCACCAAAGATCAATGGGTGTTGTCTACGCTGCAGAATGGGTACTGTCTTCGTTTCCATCGTCTACCTCCGCACGTTTCCCCGATGTCAACATCAAGTCACCAGCTACAAAGGTTAAAAGCAGAAGTAGCTACACTCCTCGAGAAAGAAGCCATCGAGAGAGTTCCGGTGTCCCAAAGGGGGAAAGGAGTGTACTCGAGGTATTTTCTGGTCAGAAAAAAGGGCCAGAGGAAGAATACAGGCCCATTCTGGACTTGAGAACACTCAATCTGCATGTACGAAAAGAAAAGTTTCGCATGTTGGCGCTTCATCAGATATATCCACATCTCAGGCAGGGGGATTGGATGTGTTCGATGGACCTTCAAGATGCGTACTTCCATATTCCAATACGGCAAGATCACAGAAGATTCCTTCGGTTCCGGGTGGGGACCTCTCACTACCAGTTCAAAGTCCTCCCGTTTGGGTTGAAGTCGGCTCCCAGAGTGTTCACCAAGTGTGTCGCAGTGGTGGCGGCAGCTCTACGCCGCAGGGGAGTCTTCGTATACCCATACTTAGACGATTGGCTGTTGAAAGGTCCAACTCCAGGCAATGTAAGGAATCAATTCAAGACATGCATAGAACTTTGTCAACGTCTAGGTCTACATGTCAATTTCAACAAGTCTGTATCACAACCAACTCAGAGGATCCACTTCCTAGGAGCTCTGTTAGACTCCGAAGTAGGAAAAGTGTTTCCTTCGGAGGAGAGACAGTTTTCGATAGCCCTCAAGTGCCAACAAGTTCTTCTCCACAGGTCCCAGAAGGTGCGGAAGATAGCCTCGCTCTTGGGGTCGATGGCTTCCTGCATCTTCCTAGTGCCGAACGCCAGACTTCGGATGCGTCCTCTTCAGCAGGATCTGGAGGACAAATGGGACCAACACTCAGATCAGTGGGACGATCGGATCACTTTGTCGGAGGTTGCTCAATCTTCCCTCCAGTGGTGGACAAAGAGACAGAACATGCAGATGGGGGTTCTCTTCTATCAACCGCCTCCAACACAAACGATCATCACAGATGCATCATTGCAAGGATGGGGAGCGCACATGGGACCCCTACAAGTGCAGGGTCTGTGGTCTCCCAAGGAAAGCACTTATCATATCAACTTGCTGGAGTTGAGAGCGGTTCACCTGGCTCTCAAAGCGTTCCTTCCCTCGCTTCAGGAGAAAATGATTCTAGTACAGACGGACAACACCACCACGATGTACTATTTAAACAAGCAGGGAGGAACACACTCAAGGACTCTGTCTCTGAAAGCGCAGCGCATCTGGCATTGGCTTCTAGCTCACAAGTTGTCTGTTCAGGCAGTCCACCTCCCAGGAGAGCAGAACGTGAGGGCGGACGCTCTAAGTCGGCACTTCGAAGACAGAGAAGACTGGGTTCTCAACGACGAAGTGCTAGACGACATTTTCCAGTCTTGGGGTCGTCCTTCAATAGATCTCTTCGCAGACGACGAAAACACCAAATGCCCAAGCTTCGCCTCCAGGTTCTATCGACCAGGAACGAGAGGGAATGCTCTGTTAATGGACTGGTCGGGGCAGTTTGTGTACGCCTTCCCACCCCTTCCGCTGATCCCGAAGGTGGTGAGCAAGCTGAACCACTCGTGCACAACGATGATCCTGATTGCCCCAGACTGGCCGAGACAATGGTGGTACACAGACCTACTTCACCTATCAGTGTCTCCTCACAAGAGGCTTCCATGCAGGCAGGACCTGTTGTCGAAGATGAACGGGAGGATTCACCATCCCAACCTTCCGTCACTGAACTTGGCAGCTTGGCTCCTGAGGTCATACAGTACGGCCATCTAGGGCTGCCACAGGACTGCATGGCCATTCTGAAAGAAGCACGACGCCCTTCCACTAGACATTCGTATGCATGCAAGTGGAAGAGATTCTATATGTGGTGCATGCAGAATGGTCACAATCCGGTAAAAAGTCAGGAAGAAGCAGTTCTCCCATACTTGTTGTACCTGACTAAAGCAGGTTTGAAGTTTAACTCCATTACGGTGCATTTAGCCGCTATTACAGCTTATAGGCGATCACCTTCACAAACTTCTTTTTTTCAGCTTCCTGCAGTAAAAGATTTCCTGCAGGGTCTAAAGAAAGTGTACCCTCCTGTTCGGCCTCCTGCTCCGCCTTGGGAGCTGAACCTAGTCCTATCAAAATTGATGGGTTCACCTTTTGAGCCTATTCATAAAGCTTCTTTACAGCATATTTCCTGGAAAGCGGCTTTTTTGATAGCGATTACGTCAGCCCGTAGGGTGAGCGAAATTCAGGCCCTATGTACTAAAGAACCGTATACGGTTTTTCATCTGAACAGAGTGGTGCTTAGAACGCATCCTTCTTTCCTGCCTAAAGTGGTATCAGATTTTCATGTCAATCAGTCTATCTCTTTACCCACTTTCTTTCCTAATCCCTCTACTCCAGCTGAGAGGGCATTACACTCTCTGGACCTGAAAAGGGTTTTAAAGTTCTATCTGGACAGGTCCAAGTCTATTCGACATTCTGATCAATTGTTTGTTAACTACGGTTCGATCAGGACTGGTCATGCAGCCTCGAAACGTTCTATCTCCAGGTGGATCGTTTCGTGTATCAAGCTTGCTTACCAATTGGCACAGAAGACTTTAGGGGGTTCCCCTAAGGCGCATTCTACTAGAGGTAGAGCAGCCACGGCGGCTTACCTGCAGGATGTGCCCATGTCTGAGATTTGTAAAGCGGCGACCTGGAGGTCTGTCCATACATTTACCAGACATTACTGTCTAGATTCTGACACGAGAGCAGATACCCAGGTGGGCCAGGCCTCCCTGAGGAATCTGTTTCACAGCTAGAATTTCTTTTGGCTGTTATGATTGGTTGGGTCATGTACTTCTCATTTACCTGCAGGTGGTTGATGGGCTTGCTATTCTATTCAGTGCTTATGACTATTGATGAGGATCCCCTGGAAGAGAAGGATAAGTTACTTACCTGTAATCCTAGTTCTCTTCCAGGGGTATCCTCATCAAAGTCATAAGCAACCCACCCGCCTCCCCAGGTAAATGAGATTTGGTACTGTTTTGTTTTCAATCTTGTGGTTGAGCCCTGTCTTCAGGGTTATGCAAAGAACAACTGACCTAACTGTCACCCCTGAGGCATGATGGGAAGCCTGGGGTCATGGCTGCCTTAAAGGCACGGTGCCAGTTATTGTGAAAATGGTTTCATTTTCTATGATATTGTTTTACAATGCAGCCTGAGGGCTAACAATGTCTATTTATAAGCAATTTTCAGGATTTATGAGTGGTTTGACTCATTAAAACCCAAAGTTCAAGGATTTTTTGACCTAATGTGTTTTTTGATTCCTTACTAATTGCAGTTCATGTATATGTGTTTGCATTGTTTAGCCTCAGTTTTGGGGCTGCATTGATGTGAGAAAAATGATATATGTACATACATATATGTGGAGCGAGATATATGTGTTTTATACATATATATTTTTATATTGTTTCCGGGGTCCCGCACATGGGCGGGAATATTCAGTGCTTATGACTTTGATGAGGATACCCCTGGAAGAGAACTAGGATTACAGGTAAGTAACTTATCCTTTTCGTACCTTCACATCACATCAATACACTTTTGATCTCCCACAACAATTTCTTTTTTTAATACTTTCAAAATAGAGATTATTTCTTAAAATTCACAACAAGTGATGCTCCCTCACTCTCATGAACTATTGACATATTTTTTAAATCTCTTGCTAAAAGCTAGAATAGGCTCATTATTTCTCCAACTTTGTAGCTTCAGAGGTGGTGATACTTGTTGCCTGGCTTCCAAATGGAGTCAGACATTAGCTACTACTACGGACACTTTTGAGATAGTCTCTGCTCTAAATACCTAGGATAGTTATATTCATTCTATAAGCTTACATCTGCTGCAACTATTTAGAACTATTTGTATGCTCTATTATTCCCCTGAAAGGATTATTAAATGGCAGCAAAACGCACAGCGGGGTGGGTGATGACGCAGACAGATCATGTTGTTCCAAATGTAGCTTTATGGCAGCTATCATTCTTCATATGTTCTGCACCTGCCCTATGCTGTCTGATTTTTGGGAAAAAGTCACACAATATATTGCTCAATGCTAGGGCTCTGATCTCTTGCTCACTAACAAAGAGATTATGCTAGGTTTTAAGGAGAGTGAAAATCATGCCATGAGAACCATCTAATGCATTGCATTAGTTGCTGCCTGTCTGCCAGAGTATGGATTATTCCTAACTCACCTACTTTTTTTGAATGGTTGGCTTTTATGAAAGACTTATCTGAGAGGGAGATCGCACTGGCCAAAACTAGAGCTATACCCTCAATGCGAAAATTTAACCGGATATGGAAATTTCTTTTGGGATCTGTGTGATCCCCCAGACATATATACGTACACAGTTACTTTTAAATTTTTCCTTTAGTTCGACATGATTATTTCATATATGTATACAACTATATGTTATGGTTTACTTAATTGATACTTATGTACTCTCGGTATTGAAAAAAAAGAATAAAAAAAGTAAAAGTAGAGAAAAAAGCAAGAAAAAAATGAACCAAACATGAAGGGATCGTAGCAAAGATACCAAGAAAGTCAAGCGTGAACAAGGAAGAAAATACACTAGAGAAATGAAAGAGGAAGTGCAAGAGGATATCATATAGAAGGTTAAGACCGAAGTGCAAGAGAAATGGAAAGAAAATTTAGAGAAAATAGGCAAGACATGTACAAGAAGTACACGTAAGAAAAATACGCAATGTAGAGGCGATGCATAGACAAATACACATAATATATCTCACCCACCCATCATCCTCTTATAATTCTTTTTTTTATTTAACACCAGAACTGACTTCCCCAAAATACAGTTGAATAATGGACCAGAAACAACATGGAACATATTCACCCAATATCAAACAAAGAAAATAGTTAGTGGAAATAAGGAAAAGAATGTTGACTGCTAACCATACAGCCACAGAGGCCTAGGGACAGACAATCACAAGTGTGGCACACAGTGAAAAAGATATACCAAACAACTAACGCGAAGAATAGGAAAAATCAAACACTGTCAGCAAACAAATGTAAGCATGTACCACAGTGTACAAAAAAACAATGGCATGCACATGGGACTAAAACCCATTAGAACCCAGCATGGGGTTAGAAACGCAAACAGAGCCACAGAAAACATGGGATTTGTACTCATAAGCAATAGAAAACATGGTATTGGAACCCATTAGAACCCCTACGTGGTGGTTAGAAGATGAACAAAACAAATGTATACATGGAACTTGTACCCATTAGGTCCCCTAAGTGGTGGTTAGAGCGTGAACAAAACAATTGAATACATGGGAATTGTACACAGTAGAACCCCTAAGTGGTGGTTACAGCGTGAGCAAAACAATTGAATACATGGGACTCATACCCATTAGAACTCCTAAAAAGAGGCTAAAACTGTAAAGGGGTGGACCCCTTGAAACTACCCTCCTGTAAGGGAAAAGACTAACTGTGTTGGTTTGGACTAAAACCTGCAAACAGTGAAAACTGTATTCAATGGGACTAAAACCTATTCACTGTGAGAACTATGTTAAATGGGACTAAAACTGAAAACCCATTAAAGCTGTGTTGAATGGGACTACCACACCAAACAACGATCCATTCTGGGATAAACAAGAACATGTAAATACTGTCAGTATAACAACAAAACAGACATAAAGAACCAGTGGCATTTTATAATGTTATAATTATATAAGGCTTAGTTAAGACAAAATTGCCATAGACAACAAAATACTTTGTCGGCGAGTGACCTCTCACTCGTGTCATGAAATAGTGTCATAATGCCCATTTTACAAGTTGCAAAATATTTTTTGATTTATAAAATGGGTTTAATACATTTAAAAAAGTCAATTCTATTTTTGGGATGCAAATTATGTGAATTTACAAATCTGAGGGTGGAAAGTGAAAATTTGCTTTTGACATTTAACACAAAGTTAACTGTTGAAGCAAACACACATATTGTAATATTCCTTTCATGCTGGTTAACAATGCCGAATGAGAGTGGGATATTTAAAAATTAACTTACAGATGTTACATTGGAACGTCCTAATGTGTTGTAGGTGCACACTGTCTGCAACTCATCTCCCTGTAATCAGAGAATAAAGAATTTGCTCATTACCAAATATAGGCATACATTTTGAAGAATTTAGTGTTCATGTACACTATGTTTTGCTCTTAGTTTTACAGTGGAGGGAGTTATTTAAAGTTTGGTGGACAACTTGCCATACTGACAGGACAAAGGGTGTTATAACCGCAGCCACCCTTGCAGACGATGACTCTCAATATTGAGAGATCCCCACCTTTCAGGTGAAGAACTCAGTGACCAATGGTAGCTCCTCTGAACGCATTGTATGTTTGCTGAATGGGAAACATCCATTACAATGCAGTCATTACAACACACTACCTTTACAATGCAGTTGTTACAACACGACTGCCTTTACATCACATGCAATACAACGCAGCCATTATAACGCATGTCACTACATTGCATGTCATTACAACGTATACCATTCAACGCATGCCATTACAATGCTTTATAAGGTAAGTAATGGAGATGTTTTAAGTTTTAGGGTGGGTATGGGTTTTGGGGTACATGGGAATAGTATTTTTACCCCTACACTATTCAAAAGGATTAGTTACTTACCTGTAATCCTAGTTCTCTTCCAGGGGTATCCTCATCAAAGTCATAAGCATTAGAATATTCCCGCCCATGCGCGGGACCCCGGAAACAATATATTATATGTGCCCCACATATATTATAGACATATATATAAATATATATATATATAAAAATAAGCAATTGCAGCCAAATAAACAATAGAGCTGGAATATGCAGTGAAGAATTTCCACAATACAGTGAATTCTGTATTAGAAACATGAGAAACAACACCAATGCTTGTTTAGAAACTGTTTTAATGTACAGAAAACAGTAGAAATTCTCATAACACACTGTAAGCATATACAGCTCCCAGGCTGCATTGCAAAATCCCAGTCTAAAAAGACTGAAAAGCTAACCTGTAGCTGAATGCACTAAAACTGACGCTGTGCCTTTAAGGCACCTCTGCCCCTAGCTTCCCATCATGCCTCAGGGGTTACAGTTAGGTCAGTTGTTCTTTTCGGAGACTGAAAACCAAACCATGGTAATAACAGGTTAAAAAACATCTCCTATTAAATAAACAAAGTCCTTTGCCCGGGGAGGCGGGAGGGTTGCTTATGACTTTGATGAGGATACCCCTGGAAGAGAACTAGGATTACAGGTAAGTAACTAATCCTTCTCTTCCAGGGGATCCTCATCAATAGTCATAAGCATTAGAATAGAGTAGCGAGCCTCACCTCATCCCTGCGGGCAAAGGAATCAACAGATAACATTTATATCCGTAGGCCCAAAAATAGGCCTTTTTCTACCCAAATAGGTTTCTCAAGGAGGCTTGCCCTACTTGAGAATCCGCTCTGGAATCAGACTCTAGGCAATAATGCCTTGTAAAGGTATGGACTGATTTCCATGTCGCAGCCTTGCATATTTCTGACATAGGAATGTCATGCAAAAAAGCTATTGTGGCTGCTTTCCCTCTAGTGGAATGAGCTTTGGGTGATTGCAACAAAGGTTTGCCAGCCAGCTGGTATGCTAGTTTGATACAAGAGACAATCCATCTGGAGATGGATCTTTTGGCTGCTGCAAACCCGGACCTCATTGCACCATAATTGACAAAGAGTTGGTCTGTCTTTCTGGTGTCCTTTGTTCTTTCTAGGTAAAACTTTAGCACCCGTTTAAGATCTAACGAGTGCAACGACCTCTCAGCTGGGGTCGATGGATTAGGAAAGAACGAAGGAAGGGTAATCGTTTGATTTATATGAAAATCCGATACCACTTTTGGAAGAAAAGAAGGGTGAGCCCTCATTACTACTCTGTTGTGGTGAAACACAGTGTAAGGTTCCTTGGTGCAGAGTGCTTGAATCTCGCTAACCCTGCGCGCAGAGGTTATTGCCACCAAGAAGGCCGCCTTCCAAGTGAGATGCTGCAAGGAGGCCTTGTGTATAGGCTCAAACGGTGCAGACATCAGTCTGGAGAGAACCAGGTTCAACTCCCAGGGAGGAGAAGGATTTCTCACAGGGGGATAGACCTTCTTTAATCCCTGAAGGAAATCTTTCACCACCGGGACCTGAAAAAACGATGTTTGTGTAGGTGATTTTCTGTACGCTACTATGGCAGATAGATGAACCCTAATAGAAGCGTATTTCAACCCTGATGTCGCTAAGTATAGGAGGTATGGTAGGACTACCTCTTCTTGCCCTTTGGTGGGATCAAAGCCATGGTCCTTACACCAAATGAAAAATCTTTTCCACTTGAACGCATAAGACGTCCTTGCGGAAGGTCTCTTCGCCTCTCTTAGGATATTCATACATTCCGGAGGCAGATTTAAGTGCCCATATTGCAAGACCTCAGGAGCCATGCAGTCAGGTTCAGCGACTGGAGGTTGGGATGCAGGATCCTCCCGTCCATTTTGCTCAGCAGGTCTGGCTTGCACGGCAGCCGTCTGTGTGGACACCGCGACAGATGTAACAGATCTGGATACCACCATTGTCGCGGCCAATCCGGAGCAATTAGGATCATGTCCATGCTCGATCTGATGAGCTTGGCCACCACCTTCGGAATCAGTGCCAGAGGGGGAAAAGCATAAGCGAACATTCCTGTCCACTCCAGCAGGAGAGCGTTCCCTTGCGTCCCTGGCCGGTGGAACCTGGACGCCAAGGCGTGGCATTTGGCGTTTTCGTCGTCCGCAAATAAGTCTATGTCTGGACGACCCCAGCAACGGAAGAGTTCTTCGACCACTTCGTCGTTTAGCACCCAGTCTGGCTGATCTTCGAAGTGCCTGCTGAGTGCGTCTGCTTTTGTGTTTAACTCACCTGGAAGGTGTACTGCCACCACCGACAGTCCCCGAGCCAGAAGCCAGTGCCAGATCGCCTGGGCTTCCAGAGACAGAGGGCGAGATCGAGTTCCTCCCTGCTTGTTCAGATAGAACATAGTTGTAGTGTTGTCCGTCTGAACCAGGACTTTGTCCGTTGTTATTGCTGGAAGGAACGCCTTGAGCGCCAGATGAACCGCTCGAAGTTCCAGCATGTTGATGTGGTATGTCTGAAGGTTGGTCGACCAGCGACCCTGAATCTGAAGATGACCCATGTGAGCACCCCAGCCTTCTAGAGATGCGTCCGTTACCACAGACAGAGAAGGCAGAGGTTGCTGAAAAGGGACTCCCTGCAGGACATTCCGAGGGCGAGTCCACCACTGTATTGAGGTCAGCGCTGCTTGAGACAGGATGATTCGATCCTCCCAATCTCCAGACGCTTGGTCCCACTGATCCTCCACCGACTCTTGAAGAGGCCGCATTCTCAACCTGGCGTTCGGTATTAGGAAGATGCAGGACGCCATGGAGCCCAACAGAGACGCTACGTCTCGCACCTTTGGACGAGGAATCTGAAGTAACTTTTTGCATTTTTGTCCCATGGAAGAAAGTCTCTCTTGCGAAGGAAACGCTCTTCCTAACTTTGTGTCTAGAACTGCTCCCAGATAGTGGATAGTTTGTGTGGGCTGCAGGATCGATTTTTCTGAGTTTACATGGAGGCCGAGCCTGTGTAGCTGTTGGAGACACAGGTGACAGTCTTTGGTGGCTTGCCGAGGCGACGGACTCTTCAGGAGCCAGTCGTCTAGATATGGGTACACAAAGAGACCTTTTTTGTGTAGACACGCCGCTACCACTGCCATGCACTTGGTGAAGACCCTTGGTGCGGATTTGAGTCCGAAAGGGAGCACTTTGAACTGGTAATGCCTGGACCCTACCAGGAACCTCAAGTACTTTCGATGACCTGGTGTAATAGGAATGTGGAAGTACGCGTCTTGTAAATCCACCGAACACATCCAATCTCCGATCTGTAGATGAGGACATATTTGATGGAGTGCCAACATGCGAAACTTCTCTTTGACCACCACTTTGTTGAGGAGTCGAAGATCCAAAATTGGTCTGAATTTGCCTTCTTGGTCCTTTTTGGGAACAAGGAAATATCTTGAGTACACTCCTTTCCCCCTTTGGGAGAGGGGTACCACTTCGATTGCGTTTTTCTTTAAGAGGACGCTCACCTCCTTTTTGAGGAGCTCCAGATGGTACGAGCGAGACTTTTTTGGAGGAGCCGGTTGTGGTTTCTTCCTGAAACGTAGCGCATATCCATTGCGCAGTATATTCAGCACCCACCGATCTTTCGTGATGCTGACCCACTCTGCCAGATGTTGTGCAGCACTTCCTCCCACTGGAGTGGGTAACGGCGACAGAGGAAGCCACTGCTCAGGCCTTGCCTCCTCTAGGTGTGGTAGAGGATTGATTATGTCCGCCTCTACCTCTGCTTGACCTTCCTCCTCTGTATTGTGGCTTTCCTTGCGGCTTGTTTTGAGACCATTGAGGGGTTTGAACCCTCTGTTGGCCTCCCCGGTTCTTGTTGGTCTTGAAGCGTCGTTTGAACGGTGCTTTCTGTTTCTCCAGACCTACTGCCTTTACTGTGTCTAACTCGGCCTTCATCCGGGCCATTTCCTGATCGGCATGCTCCCCGAAGAGTGAAGATCCGGAAAAAGGCAGATTGAGTATGCGCTGCTGGGCATCTGGCTTGAGCCCAGTTAAACGCAGCCAAGAGGATCTCCTCGCACATACTCCATGTGAGTAGTTATGTCCAGCTAGAAGGGCGTTATCTGCTGATGAACTAATCATTTGGTTTGCCACCAAACAGCCCTCCGTCACGGTCTCCTCAAAGTCCTTCTGGTCCTCCTTGGGCAATTTCTCTTTGAATCGTTCCATGGAGTCCCATAGGGCTCTATCGTACCTTCCCAGAAGGGCTGATGCACTAGAGACTTTTAGGGATGAAGCTGCTGTGTTGCACACCTTGCGTCCCCAAGAATCTTGCGTCTTGCTGTCTTTGTCAGGAGGAACTGACGAAGAAGGAGCGACCGTGTGATTCTTCCTAGCTGAGGCTACAATAACTGAGTCCGCTGCAGGCTCACCTTTAACGAAGATAGGATCTGAGTCAGCCGGCCTATATTTTTTCTGGATACGTGCCGGAACTGCTCTGATCGTTGCTGGCGTGAGGAAAACCTCTTTGATTGGGTCCATTATTCCTGGGACTAATGGAAGCAACGGCCGTGCATATGATTTGTGATGAAGAGTCTCAAAAATCACAGTAGTGGACACCTCTGGAGTGGTCATTTCTATATTCAGCTTGTAAGCACCCCTTTGCAAAACGTCCAAATACGTGTTGACGTCGTCCAGAGGGGAAGCTCTTGAGCGAGGGCTGTCTGCCAGCGTCGGAGAGTAGTCCCCTTTAGAAGATCTAGGCGAAGCTGGAGGAGAGGATGAAGGAGTTCTTCTTCTCCTGTGGTGAGAATGCTCCTTCCTCACCGGAGATCTCCTAGGTCGTTCCTCCCTTCGAGGAGAACGTGATACCCTCTGATGTATTGGAGATCTCGATCTCACATCTCGTACCTCCTTTCTCGGTGTTCGAGATTTGGGTTGCTCCCTCCTTGGTGATCGGGAGACCCTAGGGGCATGTGACCTGTCCACTCTTCTCTCTCGTGAGCGTGATCGCTCTGTCTCTTCTGCTTGCTGAAGAGGAGACCTGTGGATTGGACTCAAGTACCTTTGAAGTCTCTCTGGTGCCTTAGAATCCTTCCAATTACTCAAAGGGGCGTACCATCTTGGCGAAAGTCTTATATGTGAAGTGTAACCCCGATGGGGATTCTTCTGAACCGGACTCCTACTCCTCGAAGATGACCCGGTTGACCCCGAGGCACTTGAGGAGGAATGGAGTGAAGCAGATTGTGTCACCAGGACTGTCGAAGGCACTGAAGGTGATCTCCGTCTCACCGGTGTTGGAGGACGTCTCAAAAGCCTTTCCCTCGACGTCGAACGCCTCTGTGGCGTCAACGGGGCGATAACTTTCGGCGTTGAATGCCTCGACGATGATCTGTGGTCCCTCGACGTCGATCGGTGATGATGTGCCGACGACAGAGTCATCTCCTTCGACGTCGAACGGCGTTGTCCTGCCGTCGACGGAGGTCTCGACGTCGACCGGCGTTGTCCTGCCGTCGACGGAGGTCTCGACGTCGAACGGCCTAGTCCTGCCGTCGACGGAGGTCTCGACGTCGAACGGTCTAGTCCTGCCATCGACGGAGCTCTCGACGTCGGCCGACGTTGATCTGTCGGCGACGGAGATGTCATCGACCTGGCATGTGGCGACGGCGGAGGATCGGACATCCTCGACGACGAGCGCCGACGTGCCTTAGATGATCCCTTCCTCGACGACGATCGTCCGAGGGGGCTCTTGCTCCTCGACGCCGAGCGCCTCCGTGGAGACGTCGACGGAGGTGTTACACTCTTCGAAGCCTGTCGACGTCGAGACGACGGCGAGTGTGATCTGTCTCTCGACGCCGACCGTCGCCTGGTTGACGGCGGCGGAGTTGACTCATGTCTTGAAGCCGAACCTCTCGTCGACGGCGATCTCGTGGCTTCTCTCGACGCCGATCGTCGCCTAGTTGACGACGGCGGAGCTTTCCTCGACGACGGCGAACCTCTTTTCGACGACGATTTCCTCATCGACGCCGATCTCGACGCCGACGGAGCTTTTTCTCTTGAACTGTCCATCAGATGTCGTTTTTTCAGCGCCGAGCCCGGTGCTGAGGTTGATGGACGTTCTGACTTGCCTTTGGAGGGAGTTCTGGGTCTCTTTGAACTCTTTCTCTCCGCAGATCTTCCTCTCATGGATTTCTGGGCCAGACTATAGAGTCTGTTCCTCTCTCTGTCTTTAAGTGTTCTGTCAGACAGCTTTTTACAATGAGAACAGTCTTTAGGATCATGATCCTCTGGCAAGCATAAAATACAGACCTCATGAGAGTCTGTTTTTGCCTTCTTGTGGCCACAAGAAGGGCAATCATCAAAAAGTGAGGGCATCCTGAAAGGAAAAACCTCACAAAAAATTGACTGCTAAGCAGTTATTTACTTGACTACGATGTGAAAAGTCAAAGTAAATCAAAAAAATTGTTCTTTAGAAGATTTTCTGACTGAAAAAGGCAGAAAAGTGTGGAGCTGTGTATCCAGGGTCCTTCCTGAAGGAGCCGGAAAGAACAACTGACCTAACTGTAACACCTGAGGCATGATGGGAAGCTAGGGACAGAGGTGCCTTAAAGGCACAGCGTCAGTTTTAGTGCATTCAGCTACAGGTTAGCTTTTCAGTCTTTTTAGACTGGGATTTTGCAATGCAGCCTGGGAGCTGTATATGCTTACAGTGTGTTATGAGAATTTCTACTGTTTTCTGTACATTAAAACAGTTTCTAAACAAGCATTGGTGTTGTTTCTCATGTTTCTAATACAGAATTCACTGTATTGTGGAAATTCTTCACTGCATATTCCAGCTCTATTGTTTATTTGGCTGCAATTGCTTATTTTTATATATATATATATTTATATATATGTCTATAATATATGTGGGGCACATATAATATATTGTTTCCGGGGTCCCGCGCATGGGCGGGAATATTCTAATGCTTATGACTATTGATGAGGATCCCCTGGAAGAGAACTTTCCCTACTGTTGCATTCACTGGAGTGGGAATAGTAATTGTTACCCCTACACTATCCAACACTTACCATACTGTTGCACTAACTGGAGTGGGAATAGTAATTTTTACCCTTACACTATCCAACACTTACCCTACAGTTGCTCTAAAAGTATAATGTGCTGTGATGGGATGCGTTGTAAATGTAGTTTCTAAAAATGCATTGTAATGACATGCGTTGTGAATTCATGCATTGTAATGGTAGCTGCAATGTAAAAACAGTGTTTCAAAAGCATGGGTTTTAAATATTTGCATAGGAATGTCACATATTCTTGCTGAATAGCTGCAATATATCATGCACCTGTTCAGCAAACTTGTTAGCTTTTCAAAAACAGTTCAATACATTTTTTGTTTTTTCCAAAGCAAATTCCCAAATCAGAACTTAAATAAGTCAGACAGTCTGAGGTACTTAGGCCAATGGCACATGTCTGTTAGGCCTCTGGTCTAAACTTTCCACTGGCAGAGCCATCTAGGATACCACCAGCTGAAACATGATGGTATTTTCAACTACAAACAGACCTTCAGTTTGGCAGAGATAGCAATAATGTGCATATGTCCATGATAACCAGTCTGCCAAACTTTAAATAACCTCTAAATTATTGATCCTGTGGAGAGCTTAGTGATAATTCAAGATAATGCCTAACAGACCTAAGAGAATGGTGGGAAGGAGGTTTATGTATATACATACATAATTGGTATTACAAAGAAACTAAAAGGTCCTTACTGAAACAGAAGCTTGAGGATTCAGGTCTGGAGTTTATTAGGGATTACAGTCAAGGTGGAGAACCCCACTCATCAAATCAAATCAAAAGATTCTTTATACAGTGATAGTAGGACCATAAAAGCACAGGAAAAAACACTTACAACTTCATAAAATATAAATAACACTTTAAAAGCACAGGCCTTTTTTGTAAATCTGGGATTGTGTGAAATCTATAGATGGAAGCATAGGAACGCCCAAGCTCCACCCATGAGACGCATTGCTGCGGTACATTTCTTTAGAAAGGAACTCAAGGTGGAACAAATCACTCCTCACATGACTTTGTAAATATCTAATACCATTTTGCTTCATCGTTGAGCCATAAAAATGGTGCAGCCATGATGGAAAATGTTAGTATATCTGACCTCGGACATTTCTTTCTTTAAAGCAGCACCAATACCTTTAAGGAACATGAGCTGCTTTAAAAAGAAGTATCCCTGTTGTCAATGCAAACACAGGAATCGTGGTTTGCTGTTCCTTGAAGGCCAACAACTCTGTGTTTGTAGCCAATCACAGGGGTTTGCAAATGGTGATCTGTCTAATCAATATTGATTCAGTGAGTCAATTTGCAACCCCTTACAACTTCAGATTTTACAACGTGACATTTTAGTAGATGGACACACTGCACATTCACAGACAGGTCACAAAATGTTGGTGTACAGTTTTTATTTACTGTTTTATGGCCTGTCTCTTAATACATATGGTACCAATAGTCTGTAATGTTGTATTAATTTCAGTTGTTAATACTTTGCTTGACATGTGTAATTAGGAATTTATGCAGTAGAAATACTTTAGAATTAAATTCATTCAGCATATTGGGTTGATTGACCAGCTTGTTAAGCATGAGTGTAATTGTGGAATGTAATACAAATTAAACCCCAGAAGAAGTGCGTCCCATATGAACTAGTTCAGTGATAACAACAGTTCTTTCAGTCTCAGGCAATGCACTTACCATTTTGATTGGCATGATTTCAGGCAAGTATCTTGCTTCTTGTAGGCTGTAGTCATAGGATATATCTCGGCTTAAGAATCCCGTCTGGGTTCCATTTCTTATGGATATGAAAGACTGTTAAGAACTTTCTCATTTGTAAAACATCTTCAAAACATTATATTTAGGCTGGATTTAAAGGATTTTTTCACTTAGACTTAGACAGCATAATGGCTCCAGGAAAAAAGTTTAATAAATAGGGCCTCTAAATGTGATAGCACAGATTTTCTATTCATGAAGTTTATATTCTGGAATTAATTTACACCTGCCAACATTTGATGAGCTCCCACAAGTTCAGATCCAATAAGCATGTCCCAAATACCATTCAGCTACATGCAATCCTTTGAGGGACACCAACATGAATAACATAACAAAAGTTCTCAGACAATAATATTTGGAATCTGTACTTTCATGCCCAGTTATGTTTGCCCTTTGTGTGTTGATAACCTAATCTTTTATGTATAAACCTAGCAGCCATACAATTGCTTGCTCCAGAAGCAAATCTAATTCTTAGGAAAGAAAATCATGAGATAGTCATCACCACACGTTAGTCAAGAAGCATTTAAGATATTTTAGGTGCATTCTTGAATGAAGAATTTCCTGTGACTGAATTTCCCTGCTCAATGGAGCAAGATTTGGTTTTTCAGTGGTTCTGTTTTGTTATCAGTGCCCTTACATCAGATTAGTTTCCTAATATTATTTATTGACTCCTTATCAATGATACAGTGACACTTTAGTGGTCTCTCTAGTACACTGGCATTGTAAACTCAAAGACTGTTCTCTGTAACATCATATATATATATGACAGTGTCCGGTCGCGAGGAACCCGCTACTGATTCTAGGCAGATTCAGCGCTTCGAAGTGCGGAGCACTGTGAGGCTAAAGGTTGTGTTACAGGATCGAAAAAGACAGCAGCTTAGTCACAACTGGGATCATCCTCACCTACATAGGATTTATAAATGGATTACTACGGTGTCAGATGGCAGCACCCACTGGGGTTTAACGAAGCGGAACTACAGGCCCCAGCATGCTATGCAGCAATCAAAAAGAGGCGGGGCTAGATGTACTTATCAGGGCGTTCCAATTCAAACATTTGCCAATTGCACTTCCTGAGCCCGTGAGCAAGAACTTTCCAGTTCGAAACGCGTTGGGTTTTATTCTTGAAGAGAGACTCTGTTTTCTGTACTGCGCTGCTTAATCCTGCAATAAAGACTTTCAACCTTCCTCCGAGGCTCCTCAAATGGGCAGCCCTTTTTTTGTGGATATATATATATATATATATATATGTATATTAATATCACTTATGTTAGAATTTTGTAAGAGTGTTTGGGAAAGTATTGTGCACATTCCGAATATTGTGGATATCTTGTATAAAATGCTAATATTATTAATTAGATTTTTGTTTCCTCAGTTTTTAAAAAATTTTGTCAGGTATTACATCCATTACCACCACTTAGAGGGGTGTTAACCGTACCTGATTGACTTATATTTACTGGAACAGGCACATATATCTACTTAAGTAAAGCCCCTAAAATGACTCCTGCTCAACACTTTTTTGAAGCCTCTTAATACTATGTAACAAATGTTTGTGCAAGTGGTGACACATATTTTAGTTTTATTATAGCTTCTGTATTGGATGTATGAGTGTCTACAAATGTAATTATTACTTTCCATTGTATTTTGTAATTAGCCCATATTTAATTAATAAGATTCTGTTGAATAATGTGGCACTTAAAGTTACATTTATTTGTTCCACAAATACCTTTGTATTTCTCTTAGTAAATTTGGTATATATTTCTGTCCTTGTCTAGTTATATGAAATTGTATAAAATATATGCAGTAAATCTGAACACAAATCAAATACTTCTTGAAACCAAGGAACAGTTTTATTTGATTAATCATGTGCCTCCACTACAAGGGTTCAAGTCAAGTTATATATGTGTGATAACTCCTTTTAGTGAATGTATCTAAATTATGAGTTGTGCAGATTGTATGCCACCCGGTAATTACAGTGTATTATAAACTTTTTAAACCCCCACAGAATTTCAGCATATCAGCCCTGCCTATTTTTCCGGGGTCAGGAATTCCTAGTAAATACCAAGAGATGGAGATTTTGGTCCGGTAATTACCCAAATCTGCATCGCATGCTTATTGTTTGAGCTTGGAATAGGCAATAATTATTGCAATTGATACATCTCTAGCAGCAGTGCCGGATCGTATCAAGTCCCATTTTTAACACATCTGACATTGGGTGACTGGTAAAGAAGGCCTTCCTCTTGGCCTGGACTCCAGTGTCATTTGCCAAAAGTAGGTCATTTTCCCATACTGCATCTACTTTATTTAAGGGTGAGCTCATGCAGGGTCAAGACAATCAGTGTGCGGTTTTCCTCTCATTTCATATTCAACAGTTGCTAAGCAACCTTGATGACCTTATTTGAAAATTTCAATAATGAAAACTCTGAGTCCCATTGGACTGATGAAGCTTAAGTCTGATAACAGAAACACAAAAAAGTGAAATCCTTTTGAGGTCTGCATTGTGAGAATCAATTGTAAATTCTAACGATAATAAAACAATATTTACACATTTGTATTGTTGTGTTACTGATTTCATGCTGATGATCAGAATCCTTAGTGATCACCCTTGGAGATGCCAACACACCACGGCTCTGCTTACCTGTACTGAACCACCTGTACTGCTGTTCCCGTCAGGTGAGTATGGAGGAGGCTAGCAAACACCTGCATATCTGGAATCACCTGGTCAGTCATCTACAACAATAATGGACACATGTCTTCAGGGAACAGTGCTGCACATCAGCATTCCTGCTTCAAGCCACTCCCAAAGCCCACCGCATTTAGATTAGCTCATGCTGAAACAAGGGACATCTCAGAGGGTGGTTGCTATGGGTGAAAATGTTCTGGTCAAAGAGAGAAAGGTTCACTGAACATTGTCCCCTCTGTAGAACGAGCATGATTTATGTCCATAAAACTAACTTTCACTGAATGAGTGGGAATACAAATAATGAGTCAATCGAAAAGCAATAAACTCATTCACCCAACCTAAAGATAATTCAGTGGCTGGAGCTTGACATGTACATTGATTTACACTGATGCGGAAGCTGACATTTTTCTGCCTTACGTCAGTAGGAGGGGTTTCTGTTCTCGCACCCTGAGGAAATGGACACAAAATTGGGGCCCATAGTTCCCGTCGCAATATTGCAGGTATATTTTAAGTATACATCTGCCAAATATGGTTCTAAAATGCATAGGTGTAAATACAGGGCCGCAGGGGAAGTGAAGACGCAGTTTAGTCGTCCCCTGGGGTCGTTCGCGCGGGTAGGGCCAGGCAGTGGGTAGTGGTGTGGGTATAAGAATGCAGGAGAGGAAGGCGACTTCCTCTTCCTACATTCTGACATTTTCGGGTGGAGTAATATTTTGTAAGATGTTAGGAAGATAGGTAGGCTTTTTTGGGGGTTTCTACGTGCTGCAGCTGGATATCAACATGGCCCACTGGTCGGTGGAGCGGTTCGGTGTTGTCCACTTGCGGTGTTGCGGCGGCGGTTTGCGTGGGACTATGACCAACGTGTCAGCCGCGAAGGTAAGTAAGACCTTGAGGGTTCTGGGTTGGGCCGGGCCGGAGGATTTGTTGACGCCCAGGGTCCATAGTGAGGCATGGGTGGGGCTCGAGCGGGTCCCCCGGGCATCCTCCGCGGATGTATTTGTGGCTGTGATGGCATGCCTGGAGGAGCCATCACCGCAGGGCCAAGATGCTCCTGGGAGGGGGCGGGGCGCAGGGGAAAGAGGAGCATCGCGCGGAGGCCAGCGCAAGAGCCTTCCTCCGTGCCTGGATGGGTGAGGCTATTAGCCCAGAAAGAGGGGGCGGGGTGCAAGGGCAGGCCTCCACTCTATGAAGGACACACATTCCTCGGTGCCCGTGCGGGAGGGGGGGCTGGGGACCGTGGGGGTAGCCCCTGTTTGTTTAAAAGTGGCTGAGCATTGGGTGGACAGTGAGGGGGAGGAGGCGGCATGCGATGAGGCTGGGTTTCTTGGGGGGGCATGCCCATGGATCTTTTGGGGGCCGGCGATCTCGCCCCCGGATCTAAAGGGGGTTGAGGAAAGAGGCATCAGGGTGTGCCTGGGGGCTGGAAGGTCTTGGGGTGGGTGGCCCCCCAGTGCAATTAATTCTTGGGGGCACATGCAGGGTGTAGGGCCTAGGGGGCATTGGCCACCCCTGTTGCCCAGGTGGGAGGCCATGGACCTGGAAGCCAGGATCAGGGAACAGCGTCAGCTGGTACAGGAGTCGGAGGCTCAGTGGGCAGAACTGGAAGCGCTCAGGGCAGGGGCAGTCTGGGATGAAAAGAGGGCCCCCCTATGCCCACCTCGGAAGAGGAGCAATGGGTGGAGCAGGAGGATAAGGAGAGAGTGGAGAGGGCCCGGCGGGAGCCAGTGGGGGGCAGAGGGGTGCAGCCAGTGCAGTCAGTGCAGTCAGGGATGGCCTGGATGGTGGCGAGGCCCGACAATGCCAGAGCCCACCCAGGCTGGAGCGACCTGGGGGTAGGGGGGATCCCAGCTGGCGGAGGTCAGCAAAGGGGTGGCAGTTTCGGTGGGGTGCAAGACAGCCTCTGGATGCTGTCGCGAAGCAGCAGGGGGCTCTGCTGCGGCCTTCCCTCCAGCATGGGAGCGGGCAACAGTGTTGTCTGTGGTGCAGTACGTGAGGTTGTGTGGAAGCCTGTGGCAGATGAGCCTGTTTTGGAGTTGGACTATGGTTCTGAGAGTGATGAGTTGGAAGACGGGGAGGTGAGGGATGACCTGGACAGGACAGGGGGTGCAGAGAAACAGTGGTCTTGGTGTTTTACAGGCCTCACAGAAGAAGACGGGCAAGGCGAAAGCGCCTACCACTAAGGCCAGCAGCTCGGAAGGACAGTCGTGAGTGACGCGGATGCCTTTGTCAGGTGAAGGGACTTGGTGGTCTGCTTGGAAAGAGGGCCTGAAGGAGGGCTGGAAAAAGGCTTTCCGGTCTGTGGGTGTGGGGGACAGGTCTGTGCGGGACACAGGGGGAGTGGCAGCTGGTGTGTCGGGCGCCCATAGCTGCGACAGGCAAGGCGGTGGTGACGGCTGGGGTCCAGACTGACAAACCTGTAGGGAAAGAGGACAAGACTCATGGGAAGGAGAACAAGGACAGAAAGGGGGAGGACAAGCATCAGAAGAAACTGCCATGCATGGGTTTGGCCAGGCTCCTGGGGTCCCACTTATCGGATAAGTTTAAGAGTAGGATTTGGAAGCATGAATACGTAGATATATTCAAGCTCTTGCACAGGGAAGTGCAAGCGCAGGAAGGATCTAAGGAGGAGGAATGGGAGCTGACTAGGTGACCCAGGGTGCCAGTGAGCATGGAGAATTGGACATCTGCCTTTCTCATTTACGCAAGTATATATTGCGAAAAGCACTTAGATAGGGCTATCCCCCTGTTGAAGTACAAGGATATTATAAGGAAGACGCAGTAACAATTTGGTTGAGTTATGATGAGGCGTTCCGGGCCCGGGTTAGTGTGAACCTCGACAAACTGATCAGGAGCTGTGGATGCAGTGGATGGCATTGACGCACTCGTCGGCGTCCAGGCACACTGCCAGTGGTTTGCTGGTCCCTTATCGGTCTTTCCGTCGCGGCCTGCCTAGTCTAGAGCGGGGGGCTGCTACACCCGCAGGATACACCACACAATCGGCTAAGCCGGGCACCAGCACTACCGGTGCCTGCTGGAGCTACAACAAGGGATATTGCTCACGGTACCCTTGTAAGTTCAAGCATAAGTGCTCCAAATGTGGAGGCCGGCATGCTGTCACTCAATGTTTCACCTTGGTCACGTCTTCAGAGCAGTGGCGAAACACAAATGCGAAGGGTAGGGGGCAGCCGGGACAGAAGGGCGCCTACTCCGTTTAAGGTGGAGGTGATGGCCCCGTGGCTCTCGTGTTACCCAGACAGGGAGGTGGCTTTGAAGTTGCAATGGGGTTTCACAGAGGGCTTTCGAGTGGGCTACCAGGGACCGAGGGTTTGGAGAGGGGCAGAGAATCTTAAATCAGCTAAAGAATTGCCCGGAGAGGTGGCGGCAAAATTGCAGAAGGAAGTGTTGGAAGACAGGGTGGCGGGCTGTTTGCTTACGGGCCCCGTGGGCATTTGATCATTTCCTCATTGGGAGTAGTGCCAAAGAAGGAGGAGGGTGAGTTTTGCATGATACATCACTTCGCCTGGCCGGAAGAACAGTCCGTGAACGATTTCATTGCAGAGGTAGACTCACGGGTACTCTATGCATCGGTGGATGATACAATTCGCCTTGTGCGGGGGTGTGGGCCAAGGGAGGAACTAGCAAAGTGTGATATCAAATCTGCTTTCCGCCTCCTACCAATTCATCAGGTGGATTTTGCTCTGCTGGGGATGCAGTTTGCAGGGGCCGTCTACGTGGACAAGGTCTTGCCCATGGGGTCTGCCATTTCCTGTGCGCTTTTCGAGATGTTTAGCACATGTTTACAAAGATTAGCGGGCATAATGACGTGACTCACTATCTGGACGATTTTCTCTTCCTTGAGAAAGATCTCACAGGGGACTGTGGCAGGGCCCTGTCACAGTTTCAGGAGATGGCGCAGTGCTTTGGAGTCCCTTTGACGCTGGAAAAAACAGATGGGCCCAGCTGCTGCTTGACTTTCTTGGGAACTGAGCTGGATTCCATTCACTAGATGACTCGCCTCCCACTGACAAAGGTGGAGGAGATACAAGCGTGTTTGCTGTGGGCGATTGGTGAGAAGAGGATTGCGTTGAGGGCAGTGCAGCAACTGTTGGGTTTCCTGAACTTCGCATGTAGGGTGCTGAGGGTTGAACGGATGTTCTGCAGGTGGCTCGGCATGTCGGGGGCAGTCTTACCACATCCCAGGGTCCGGAATTCCATGGGAGTGCGGGCTGACTTAAAGACATGGCTGACGTTACTCACTGTTTTCAACTGGGTGTCAGTCGACTATGTGGAGGAAAGGATGCTCTGGCAGAACCAAATTTACTCTGACGTAGCCTGGACAGCCGTTTTTGGCATCTTTTGGGTTGGCAGATGGTGTGCTGAGGAGTGGCCGTCCATTGGGTGAAGCAGGAAGGAGCATTGCGTTTCTAGAGTTTTTTCCATTTGTTGGTGGCTTTGGAAGTGGGGAGATCGGAGTTTCAGAACAGGTCAGTGCTTTTCCATGTGGACAATATGACTGTGGTCGAGTTGATCTACCAGCAGCGGGCTAGAGATTTGAGAGTGTTGCGTTTGTTGAGGAGTTTCATGCTGCAATGTCTGAGGTTGAATGTGGTTTTTCGAGCCAAGCATGTCACTGGAGTGAATAATGACATTGCGGTTGCTCTGTCTCGTTCGCAGTGGCAACGGTTCTGGAGATTGGCACAGATCAGTGCAAGACCAGACTGCCGCCCGGCGTCTGGGCCTTGGGGGAGTGAGGGTGTTAGGCCTGGTGGAGAAATCTGTGGCAGACTCAACGAGGTGGACCAAAAGGCTGGGATGGGCTAAATTCTGCTCCTTTATGGAATGGCAGCAAGAAGATGCAACATGTGGAGATCGTGCAGTAGTGGAGCAAGGGGTGTTACAGTTTGTATAACATTGTATGAACGAGGGGTTGTCGTCTGCGACCATTGCGGGGAAATTGGTGGGATTGTCATTCTATGGGACTTTGTTTATTGATTTTGACCCTACCAAAGATGTGGTAATAGGTAGGATGCTCAGGGGTTCGGGTAGGGAGTAGAGGGGGGAAGGAATGTTGAGGGAAGCTGTTACTGTTGATTTGTTGATTAAGTTGGTGGAGGTCTTACCATTATGTTGTTATGACAGTTTTGAGGTTTGTATTTTCTGATTGTGCATGGTGTGGGTGTTTTTTGGAGCTTTCAGGGTCTCTGAATTGCTGGGGACAAGGGCCATAGGTGGCAGGAGGTATGAAGTAATCAGGTTGGATGCGGGTCGTGGGAGGATTTGGTTGGGTCAGTCTAAAACGGATTAGTTGGGGACGGGAAAGTGGGTTTGGCTGTGTGAGGCTAGTTGGGAGGAAGTGTGTCCGGTGGCTGAGTGGAGGGCATTTCTGGGTTCCTCGGCGGCAACGGTGGGTGAGATCTTTTGTCATGCGCCTGGGGCTAGAGTCACGGTGGCACAGTTGCTGCCTGTCTTGCATGTGGCATTGAACAGGTTGGGGCTGAACCTGGCGGGATTTGGAATGCATTCTTTCCGCATTGGGGTGGTGACGGCAGCTGCATGGTTGGGTTGGTCATGGGACAGGATCCGGCAGATTGGCAGGTGGAAGTCTCGGTTTTGTGAGCGTTAACTCCGGAAGTAGGGTCCTGGTCTGGGTTTTGGGGTAATGTGGGACCGTGTGGTGTAGGGGAAGCTGTGTTTCAGGATGTGTACTAATTTCTTTTTCTTGTCTTAGGTTGCGTGGATGGCCCGGGAGTCAAGATGGTCAGATGGATTGTGAGGCATTCATTTGTGCACTGGGTCTCCAAATATGCAGAGCAACAGGTGTACGGCCGTAACCTGGGACTCGGAGTGCAACAACATGAGGTGCATTGGTGGGGGAAAGGGTGGATGCGATGGGGGGCACTATTGCCCTGGCTTGTGAAGATGGTCACACAGAAATGATGACTGGATCTCTTGATAATCTATTTGGGGGACAATGACAATTCAGCTGTTGGGGTTGGCGCTCTTACAGCTAATGCAAAGAGACTTGGAAGTGATGAAGCAGAAATTATCTGGGACTTATATTGCATGGACTGAATTTGTCCCCAGAAGGATTTTGAAGGGGGTGATCAAGCAGTTGAGAAAGTTCAAAGGCAGTTGAACAGAGCTATGAGGGTTTTTTGCGAGGATAGAGACATTAAGGTGATATCGCACTCTGGACTATGACTGGAGGAGAGACAGCTTTTTAGGGATGCGTGTGAATATTTCAACAATAGGAAATGCCTTTTATATGATGAAAGTGAGAGATGTGGTGAACGAGCTGTGGAATGAGGCAATATGGTGTCATAGGAATACTTGAAGGAATGGAGGCGAAAGATGCACAGTAGGTTCCGGGGGGGAAGGTAACCACCTTAAAGGGGGTTCCCTGGTTGGCGGTAATTGAGAGGGGTGGGGGAGTCACTAGCAGGCGCACCCACCTCTCATGGGGGGGAGGAGTGAATGATGGGGGGGACTGGAGGCATGAGAGTAATGCTAGGATGGTAAGAGAGATCGGAAGACAGGGATAAAGAACGGAATGGGTCATGGAGTGAAATGGAAAGTGAGTCCGGAGTGTATGAAGGATGAGTTGATGTTGGGGGGGAGTTGTTGTTAATTACTGTATTGTGGTTGTTTATTTTTGTGCAGCCTGGTCCTAATAAATGTCCTTTAACGCTTTAACCCCTTGCATGCTGATGACGGCCCCCATCCGTCATGCACTAAGGCGCTCGTGTGCTGATGACTGCTGGGGGCTGTCATAAACCCGCCCACTCGCGATTTTTCCGCACAGGCGCAGAATCGTGGCAGCAGGCAAGGGGTTAAACATCAGTGTGGCCTGATTATTGCGCGATCTCTGTGTATGGTGTAAAGAACTATTAATTGAAAGGAACAGAGAAACAGGCATCATCTGAGAATATATTCCTGATAAACACAAGTTGAAGAACATACATGCAGCACACAGAAAGAGCTTTGCTCTCTTTCACTTGTTTCTGTGAGATATTGCTGAGAGGAGAGAAAGAGACTAAGGGGCTTATTTGTGGTATTTTGGCATAGGGTTGCCCTACGCCAAAGTGACAGGGCAGGAATGCAGCATAGTTAAGCAAAATGCTGTGATAAAACTTGTTCGGAAAATATTTGCACAACCAACAAAGTGAAGGATTTGCATTTTAATGTAACCGTGAAAACTTCAAACTGTGATCACAAATATTAAGTCAAGTCAAGAAAGACCCAGCGGAGTTAACATCTCCTGTCCATATAGCCAGGACATCACGGCGATATGGATCAGAAAGCAGAATCTTTACTTCATGCATTACATTAGTAATATTACAACCATTATCACACACAGTATAATTTGAATCAAGTCTCAAAAAAGACGCACAGATTTTGCAATACAGGATAGCGATATGTATGAAAATGCTTGATCTTTGGAGCAATACTCCAACAAGAACTTCATTTCCCATCAAACCTGAAAACAAACACACACAAATCCATCTGACTTTGTTGTGGCATAGGCACATTTCATGACAACCCATGTTACACAGGAGAATCTTCGTTACAGATTTGCACCCTACACAAACAATAATATGCAGGTTGAGAGGAGGCTTGTAGGTCAATAACGAAGTAATCCTCCTTGATGGGGGGACTCTATTCCTGTTTTCATAATGAGTACAGTTCTTTCCTTTGTAGAGTGTGGCTTCAGAGCCCTCCCACCTGTAAGACCCTTTGGGTTTTAAGCAATCACCATCCAGGTATTAGTTTTGCTTTTGTTTTGTCTGCATGTTTTATACACATAGGTTCACTTCACACGTGATTGTATGTACCTACGTGATCTCATCTTATCACTAAGGCAGTGTGTGTCTGCTTTTCAACATGATATAAGATTAAAAGGAAAGTGGTTGTTCATGTAAAAATGACTTATGAACAGTAACCCGTGTCTCTCTACCTATCTTCACAGATTTAAGGATGAGCAAAGTTCCCCATATATGGTTGGTATAGGCATGCAGAATTTATCACAGGTGCACAAACCATGGAGCCACACACAAAGGTTTCCATTAGTATGTAGGGCTGAACACCACCACCCGCATGTCGGGAGCGATCTGCCCTACATCCTTCCCCACCCGCCACCCTTTTCCCCCGCCCCATTAGTATGGTGGGGGACCTCAGCAGACGGAAAGACCACCCAACGCTTATCCGCCCGGTCGACTCTTCGACCGGGTGGAAAATAATTTAATATGGCGGCGGTGTCTGCTAGACACCGCCATCCATATTAGTATGCAGGCGGAGAGCAGCCTTTCCACACAGTGCATTTGTACCATTGCGGCAGGTGCTGCTCAATGCACCACCCGTAGTAATGTTAAAAATGCGTGATGCGCCCACCAGTTTGGCGGGGCATCCTAATCTCACCCAAGGGAACGCCGCACATATGACAGGCGGTCCCGTTTTCCGTCAGGATGGAGGGCAGAAAAAGTCCCCACGCCATCTTAATGATGCCCACAGTGTCCAGTTGTTCAAAGTAGTTGTTAGAGATCTTAGTCAATGGCGCTGAAGAAATCCAGCCAATATTTTTGTAGGCAATTTTTATTTGATGAAACTTGTCGACACTTTTTGTACATGTATACTCTTAGGACATCCTGTGTTGGTTATAACCTTGCAAGCATACCCTAAATAAAGAAGTACACAAACAATATATGGATCATCTTTAGGCAATTTTAATATAAGATTCTGTGTCACTGTAAAATAAACAGAGCTCTACTAATCTACATCTTTGAGCCCACCTGAACACTGTAGGGTAGTGGGTGAGGAACCAAGTATGGAGCATACCACCAGTGGTAGTGGTGGGTGAGCGTCCTTTGATAAAAACAATTAGGTTACACCTTCTCCCCATGGAAGAAAACATTCAGAGAGGCACATAACAAGACTTCTTTCACTCTATCTGAGCTTTATTTGATTTTTAAACCTGAGGCCAATCTTTATCTTTGCTTCGAGCTCCCAAGCTTTGATATGAGACTAATTAATTGTGCTTCAAATGATTATTGAAACCATGGAAAACTATGTAATTTCAGCTTTGTGTTATTCATCTCCACATTGTTTTAAAGTCATGTCCTGTGCTAGACTGTGACTCCCTCAAAAGGAACAAATGAAGAGGTGATGATGATGTGTCTATTTGGGAGTATGGTGATTTCAAAATGATTTAACATGCGGACATAGAAGTAGAAATGGTCCAAATGCAAATGAAGAAGCAATTGACCAAGGCAATCTCTTGAGAACTGAAGGACTTTATAGTGTAAAAATATAATAGGAATTGCCAGTTAAATAATTTATATGATTATTTGTGGGTCCCAAATGCCAGAATGTTTTAGTCTGAGATAAAGTGGGCTATGACTTAGGTTTGGTCAAAGAAGCCCTTACAGATTGTTAGCTTATTAGATCAACACCCCATAGTTGCATCTACTACTGACTGCAGAGAAATGTACCTAGAAATTAAAAATAGGGAATTGGAAGTTGTAAAATAATTTGAACATCAAATACTAGAGATTTATTGTACAAAATCTCACCCATGCTTCTTCATTGTTCAAATGATATGTTTTCAAATATATTACTGCTACTTATGTATTGCAACAGAATAATGGAATGCAGTCAAGACCTATATTATCTTTAAAGTTTTAGTTGATGTTAGGAACAGTTGTTATTAGAGTACCATTAACAACATGTTCCAATTTTCCAGGTGTTTTCCAATCTTCTTTATTTAACTGCCACTATGAACTGTACTGCGAACTGGTAAATCACCCTCACTACCTCAATCATTGATGTTTTTGAAGGATGCTTAACCTCAAAAGAGAGGATAATGCTTTTTGAGATAATGACCCCACTTTCAATAATATTGTTTAACCCTACCTGAAATCAAAATCCATCCCACTGACCCACACAGGTTCATGACCTGTACAATGTATTTGGTCAAAGTTTCACTTCCTGTATGGCATCCATAAAACAGAATTAGTGGGCCAGCAAGTTCCCTGGACACTCAACCACTAATATGGACACCTGCAGGCAGACAACAGGTGAAAGAGCTTAGTCTAAGCAATGGAAATATATAGGAGCTAAGGTAACATCCATACTGGTGATGACAATCTCTCCCTCATTATTAGTTTCTATGAATCACTGGTCTTCAAACTGGTGAACAAACTAGTGAATACCCATTTTCTACCAGTTAGACAATCCCCTCATTAGGATTAATTTTTATGGTAGTTCACAATTAGCAGGTACACAACAAACACTAAAAACAAATAAAAAATGAAGTGTAGGGAGAAACCTATTAAATGTTTCCCTAAAATATATCATCTTCTCTAAAAAAAAGTGCTCCACTGAGGCTTTTGCCTCCTTCACATTGTTTTAAAGAGAAAAGTGGCACAATAGTTCCACTTGCTTTAGCAGTGTAATGGGGCTTCAAAGTTCTAGTATGCAGGTATGTTATCCTAAATATTCAGGGTAAACAACAGACTTTGACTCAACAAATACATGGCATTTATTCACCTGATTGAAAAGATCCGTTTTGCAAATTGTGTAAAGGTTGAATGATTCTGCCTGTGGTGGGATGAAGTTAAAAAATCGTTCTGTAATCCCTGTTACTAGTATGCCAACATCATGCTCTCTTAGTGATGGGGTGTAATACATCCGAATGCCAGAGCTGTCTATTTGCCCTAGAAGAAAAGAGAGATACAACACTTCCATTAATAACATTAATACAACTATTTTAAGACAATAACAGCAGAGTTTAGGACACAGAATCTCCCTGATTGTTTGTGTGTCACTGTTTTGATCACACCAATGTTGGGTTACCATAATTATTTTGGAATAACATCATTGTGGTCTGGTAAAAGTCTGTATACCTAGAGAGCTATTTCAGATTGTAAATTAATTTCAGTTTGTTCTAATTTATTATGTGTATGCTTTTTATGCTTATATATTTATTTATTTTATTTATTTCACTTCTAAATCGAACTGTCGCCTAACAGGCATCCTCGTGCTGGCAGACTCATAACAGAGGGAGGGACAACACTAGTGACAATAAACGACTTTGGGAATAGCCATGTTTTTTATCTCCTCCTAAACGGTAGGAGGTCAGTGGTTTGTCTGAGCTCGACCAGAAGAGCATTCCACAGTTTTGCGGCCGCCACACCAAATGATCTGCCTCCTGCTTTGGCTTTCTTAAACCTTGGTATCCTTACCAGTCTAGCCAAAGAGGAACGAAGGTTAAGGACCGACACATGCCACGCAAACGTCCTTTGCAAGATGACAGGACCCGAACCCTGAAGGGCTTTAAACACCAGAGAGAGCAACTTAAACTGAACTCTCTGTCTCAACGGGAGCCAGTGCAACTGCGCCAGAGCCTTAGAGGAGGAAGACCTTGTAGGCCACCCCAGGGCTAACTTGGCCGCAGCAGACTGGATTCGTTGAAGTCTGTCCATAAGATAGTTAAGGGACTCTAGCAGCAGCGAGTTACAGTAGTCTAACCTACTGAGCACGGTGCAACGCACCACCTCAGCCCGAGCTGGGGAAGGCAGCAAAGGAAGGATTTTCCTTAGCATTCTAATAATGGCCAGGAAACCCGACACTATCTTCAAGACCTGAGCCTCCAAGTTGAGATTGCTGTTAAACATGACGCCCAGGCTCCGAACCGCCTTCACTGGCTGAACCGATGGAAAAAGGTCAGAAGGCCAGAAGTTGCAAGGAAGAACAGATTGAACCCTGGCCCTCGGACAGAAGAACACCTCTGTTTTAAATTGCAGGGAGTTCGCCTTCAGCCAGCCCGCCGTATCTCACAGACAATTATTGAATGCTTCCAGAGAAGTTGAATGATCTCCCTCCAAAGAGAGAATCAGCTGCGGGTCATTAGCATAATTAAGGATTTTAATGGTATATTATTTGATGACCGCAATCAAGGGCTTCATGTAGATGTTAAATAAAATCAGACTAATTGCCGAGCCTTGAGGAACACCATGCAAGATGGTGGAAAAGGCGGATTGGTAAGAAGGGAGGGACACAGTTTGTTGTCTGCCCTGAAGAAAAGACTGAAACCACCCAAGGGCACTACCGGTAACCGCCACCTCTCTCAGCCTCACCAGCAAGATATATATATATATATATAGATAGATATAGATATATATATATATATATATATATATATATATATATATATATCTATATCTATATATATATATATATATTCACAAAAAAAACATAGGTTTTAGGGGTGTTATAGTTAGTTGGACATTTCTCACTTGTACAAAACCATTGAAATTCTCGCGTTATAGTTAGTTGTACTAACTATTAGTCGCTCGCCCGCAATACACTGCTAATGATGTCACATATTACATCATTCATGACATGGTCAGTGACATCACTGATGACATCATTGATGACATCTCAAATAAGTGGGCACCACGGGACACTGCAGGAGCTGGCCCGGGGGGTGGCAGTCCCCAGGGCCTAGACAAGGCTCCAGGGGGGGGCGTGCGGCCCCCTTCCCACATTTTTCAGAAGCCCCGGGGGTGGCGGTCCCCGGGGCTGGGTGGCCTCAGTGTTGCCGTTTCCAATTGTTTTAATCCCCGGGGTAGGGGTCCCCAGGGCTTGGGGGCCTGAGAGCCCCCACCCATTTCAAAGAAGCCCCAGGGGGTGGCGGTCGCCCGGGGCTGTGGGGGGCCCTGTGAGCCCCCGCATGTATTAAATTAGAGCCCCAGGGGTGGCGGTCCCCGGCGCTAGGGGGCATCAGAGCCCCTCACACCTAATGCTTTAAAGCCCTGGGTGGTGGAAGTCCCCGCGGCTAGGGGGGTCTGAGAGCCCCCCACCCATTTTGAACAAGCCCTGGAGGGTGGCGGTCCCCGGGGCTGTGGGTGGGGCCCTGTGAGCCCCCCACATATATTAACTCGGGGGTGGCAGTCCCCAGGGTAGTGTAGGGGGATTGGGACCCCCACACTACTTTTTTTAATAATGCCCCCGGGATTGGCTCGCCGAGGAAAAATTACAATATTTAGCACGTGTTTCTTATTTTTTATATCAGTAGGATGCGTGGATCCTATGTGCATCCCGCCATTTTAAAAAAATAAATACAAACATTTGGGCCCTTGGAGTCCTTGTGGGACCCCCTGAGCAGGCCTAGGGGGTCAGTGTGTGTCTACCCCTTTTTTCTCGGCCTCCGCTTGATGAATCATCATGAAACTTTCAGAATAGGAGCGGACCGGAGCTGGACAATCGGCACCAAAGTTATTCAAAATAAAATATTGCGGATTGCCTATGGATAATAGGTCCTAACTATAACTACCTACTGGCAACCGATTTACCGTGCGCGTACCATGCACGTACGTACGACGTACGGTGCAAAGTCTGTAAGTTGTTCCGTGAGCATATACAACCAAGAAAAATTAAAATATTTAAAAAGAGCCCTTGTGTTTAATGGGAGATTTTAGTACCTACAAGTAGGTACCGATGCAGGGTCTAAAGTTCAAGAGGAAGACTCAGTTCCCCTCACCTGTAAAATGTACACCATCTCTCCTATAGATGCTGGCTACTGGATATTAAAGATAAGTACTGCAGCAGCGCTCTGCTGCTGGGTGTGCGCGCTGATCGAGCGTTACAGCATTTTACGCTATTTTAAATTCCCGTTTTCGATTTTATTTATTATTGTTTATATTTTCCCCTGTTTTTAGTACAGGGTCTTCTGGCCACTCACCTGCACAGTAATTGAGTTACCTCACCGCTATTTAGCGGGTCCGGTTTCCGGGGAGGCAGGGGGCAGTGAGCGCCATCTTTGTGAGGGAGTGGAACTGTGGGCGCCATCTCTGAGCGTTCTAGCGCTCAGGGACACTGGGACATGCCAATTTAAAGCTCCGCTTACAACGCGCAGCGGTGACGTGCAGCGGAAGCGCCCTCTCTGCGCCTGAGTCGTGCCAGAGTCCCGCCCGTCTGCGCTCGTCCGCGTCTCGGAAGCTGGCGAGGTAGGCGGGGGACTCTGACGGTCGGTAGTTTGCTGTCTGACGGTCAAAGATATCTCAGTAGCAAAGATGCTCTCCTATTCTTCCACTGAGCTTTTAGCGCTACGTGGACCTTTTTCTTTATGTCATCATGTTTTCCCAGGTGGTCGTGCGCTCAGGAAGGGCTGTGCTGAGTGTGGCTGGGCTCTGCCGAAGCAGCAAGCTGCTCGGCCTGCACCCCCGTCACCTCAACTTCTTTGTCATCTTCTTAATACCAGATCTCTTGGTAAACACACTACTGACATTTGGAATTTGATATCGGATTCAAAAACTTCCTGTCTGTTTTTGACGGAGACTTGGCTTAATGAATGCTCTAGCCCTGACATCGCCTCGGCTGTCCCACCTAACTATACCATCTATAGGAAGGACAGAGAGGTGGGTCGCGGTGGTGGGGTGGCATTAATTGCCAACAAGAGTCTGTCCTGTTCAACCTTCCCGGTGGACAACATCAAAGGCAGTGAAGCCTTGGGCTTCACTTTCAAATTATCCTCCCGTCATACTTGCACAGGGATCATCATCTACAGAGCACCTGGCCCCCTAGGCTCGTTTTTTGAGGACCTACAGGCGGTACTCTCTGTAATGTGTTTAAGATCTGAGTATTGTCTCCTATTGGGAGACTTTAATCTCCACATGGATAAAATCGCCGACCCTGATACCATTAAGCTCCTTGATATAGCTTGTCCACTGGGCCTGTCTCCTTTCATTTGCAGCCCGACCCATACTAAAGGCCACACAATCGATCAGATCTTTTTTTCCGGGTCTTTAGAGGCCTCCCCACTGCATCCTGTTCTTTGGTCAGACTATTTTTTAATAGAGTTTCGTATCTCCTTTTTGGCCATGCCCAATGTTAGAGGAATGGAGGACACGAAGAGGCTGTCGCGACCTTTCCACCGAGTGACGGCAGAAATGTTTTCGGCCGCTCTTGACCAATACCCATGCCCCCTACTCGGGGATCTGGAGCAAGATTTAGTATCGGTCCAGAAATGGCTTGAATCTAGGTTTGAGGAACTAGCTCCTGGCAAGACAGGCAAACCGGAGAGCAAACATATTTCGGCCCCCTGTTTTTCACTTCTCTTCTTGGCAAGTCGCGCCAGGATTGTAAGAGGGCGGAAAGAGTTTGGAGACACCGGTATGCTCCTGAAGATAAAATCAAATACAGGGGACTAATTCGCCTTTACCATAAGCAAATCCTGGATGCAAAAAAAACTTACCTTGAACACAGAATTGACGTAGCTGACAGCAGGAGCAAGGAAATCTTTAGAATTGTTCAGGAATTCATTTCCCCTGCTGCGAGCTCTCCGAATCACTCTCACACGGAAGCTTGGATCTGCCAACTTAGTGAATTCTTTGTCAACAAAATCAAGCTCATCCAAGATTCCTTTCCTAGTATAGGTGTTAGTGCCAGAGCTTGTCAACGGAGTTTTTCACCTTCACCTCTGAAAGAATCAGGGCCGCTGCTTCTGGACTTCCCGGTTATATCCTTGGCCTCTTCCCTTGAATTGCTTACCCGACTAAAATCAGGCTCGCCGCTAGACCCTTGCCCTGCCACCTGCCTCGGAAGAGTTGCCCCGGCAATCAACACTCCGCTTAACCCATTGCTCAATGCCTCCCTTACATCTGGCGAGGTACCAGCGGCCTGGAAGCACGCCCTAATTCTACCGCTGCTAAAAAAAACAACTTCTGATTCCCTTGTTCACGCGAATTATAGACCAATCTCCCTCCTTCCAGCCATGGCCAAGGTGATTGAGAAACAAGTGCACTTCTCTATTACCAGCTTCATAGAGAATAGCAACTTGCTTCACGACTCTCAATCAGGTTTCCGTGCGAATTACAGCACAGAGACAGCCTTGCTAGAGATAACTGATGCCATTCTAGAGACTCTGGATGGTGGAGGGAAAGCGATTTTGGTCATGTTGGACTTGTCGGCGGCTTTCGACACCGTCCCACATGTCGGTCTCCTTTCAAGATTATGGGAGATCGGTCTGCGGGGGACGGTGTTGGAATGGTTTAAGTCATTTCTTACCAACCGCCGGCAAGTGGTCTGGGCACCCCCGTTTTCCGCTGAAATGCCTCCGCTGGAGGTAGGGGTCACGCAAGGGTCCATTCTTAGCCCTTGCCTTTTTAACAATTATATGGCCCCTCTGGCGGAGGTAGCGGAATCTTTTGGTGCCCAGATCATATCCTATGCTGATGACACCCAGCTACTTTTCACGTGTAACAAGGGTGAAGATTTTGACAGCAATCAGATTAGGGAGTGCTTAGAAGCCGTGTTTGAGTGGTTTCAGAGACATAGCCTGAAATGCAACTCTGATAAGTCGGAGCTACTTTTCTTTGGAAGTCCGCCTAATCCTGAGTGGAGGTCCTGGTGGCCACGGGATATGGCACCGCCTAGGGAAACCTCGCTAAAAGCCAAAAATCTGGGCATTTTATGCGATGTAGACCTTTCTTTCAGACCCCAGGTCATAGGGCTGACCGGAAAGTGCTTCGGCATGCTGAAGATGATGCGGAAATTCCTCCCACTAATATCTCTTCAACACAAAAAAAATCATAGTTCAAGCCCTGATAGGGTCACGGCTTGACTATGCGAATGCCCTCTACCTAGGCCTCCCCAAATATCTTTTAACTCGTTTGCAGGTTGTGCAAAATTCGGCCGCCAGAGCAATCTTTGGACTGCCGCGAAGGGCGCATGCATCTGAGCTGCTTGAGAAACTACACTGGCTTCCAATTGCCAAGAGAGTCACTTTTAAGATCTTGACTCTGGCCTATAAGGCCCTTCATCTCATCGGCCCTAATTATCTACGGAAACGGATGGCTTTTTATGTCCCAAGGAGGTCTTTGAGGTCCGCGCAACTAGCTAAAGCTACTGTCCCCATAATTAAGCGTGCCCGTACTGGAGGCCACTCTTTTCGTTATTTGGCCCCTCGCAGTTGGAATGAGCTCCCTATTGCTCTGCGATCAATGACTAATCTGCTTGCCTTTCGAAAAGACCTAAAGACGTGGCTTTTTACACAGTAAAATCTGTGCCACCTGAGTAGAGCACTGTGTTATGTATCATTGTCTGAATTTTCTCTTTGCCAAAGCGCCGGGACACTCTTGGGAGTAGCCGTGCGCTATAGAAGAGCTTTTTATAACATAACATAACATAACATAACAGATGCCATGCATATTGAAATGCAGATTGTTAGGGTAAATGGACCCCATTCCATAGTCTCAGAGAAACGCAGAAACAGATTTATTCACATGTTTCCTAGCTTTCTCAAATTGTGGACAAAATTGCATGGACCAGTTCCATTTTTGCCTTTGACATACATTAGAATTGACAAAGGTATTTTGGGGGAAAAGTGACATCAGTTCTGTAAAGGTGTCCTTCATAAACATTTCCAGACCTACCCCAGTCAAAGTGCCTAGGTCATTGCCACCACAGTGCACAGTTATGAGGTCAGGGTGTTGGAGATGCATAAATGATTTCACCAATGGTATAAATTGGTGCCACTTTAACCCTCTCTGTCCAATCCATTTAATGTCTACATTTGGTAAACCTAGGTCTTTGTGAATTCCTTTCTGTTGTGCGTACCTTTCACTCCAAAAAATATAGCTGTGTCCCACAATCCATACTCTGTATGCACTCAGATGGTTTCTGTAAATGAAAGGGCAGTTTGAAGATTTTTTTTTCTAAAATGGTGGATAAGTGGACTTTTGAAAAAAGCAGAGTGGTGATTGGTTGTTTGAAATGTTTTTAGCTATAAAACTAGGGTGCAATTTACTGTTTTTTAAATGTCTGTTATTTATTGGTTAAGAAAAAGTAAAAGAAATGAACATTACTTAAGGTAAGCGGGTATATTGAAGCGTCAAGCACACTTGCTGTTTTGATTTGCAACAATGTATGATGAACTTTTCACCTGTGTGCTCAGTTAGGTGTTCTCTGAAGTTTTTCTATGGTAACTGGCAGAATGTGGAATGGGGGAAGGGTTGAAAGTGTAGTCAGGTGGAAAGGGTTCAAAAGTTCAAGTCCTAGAAATGTGTGTTTCATTTTGATTTAATGTGGGAATAAATGTGATTTATGATTTATTTGTATATGTGTGTAGATTGAGTGTGTAGATTGACAGGAAAAGTTTGCTGTTTGCTATAGGACTTCCCGACTCCCTAGGGAGCTTAGGTAGTTTTACAATGATCCCCAATGTCAAAATCTTTTTTTTTCTTGCTTAGGTACGTTTACGGGATAACTTACAGCCGTACGTACGTACGTGGTACGCGCACGGTAAATATACCGTAAAAAAAAATAGCCGGTATTACTAATTTTTTTTAAATCCCCGGGGACCCAATCCCCCAGGGTTTAACTGTGTGTTTGTGGGGGGGCTTATGGCCCCCGCCAACCCAGGGGACCGCCACCCCCGGGGGTCTTTTTAAAAAAATAAAAAAAATTCGAAACACGTGGGGGGCTGAAGTCCCCCCACACGCCCCGGGGACTGCCATCTCCCTGCCGCGGTGCGTCCATTGGGGCGTAGGGGCGTAGCCCCACTAGCCACACATGGACCCACAGTCGTGTCAAGAGGACACTAAAAATATTGCAATCATGCTCATGATCAATGATGAATTTAAAGAGGCGCTACCCTCCGCCGCCGGGAATCCGGGACACACCCGACATATCCGGAGTGCACAGGGGGGCTGGCCTGCTGCAGCTTGAGTGACAGTCCACACACTCAGCTGCAGCAGACAGTAGTGTGCACTGTGCACGTGAATATTGGGGCTGAAACTTGCCCGAGCATGCGCAAAATCTACCTGTGAAGTTCCCATTAGAGAGAGGGACCAGGGGGTGCTGGTTTAGCCGGGCCACACCCCCAGGGTTACAAAGGGTGACTGGGCGAGTAATCAGTGTGCCCCCCTATCCAATCCTGGCACTGCATGCATCATCAGGATTGGCTGGTCCACCGCACAGCAGGGCAGGGCAATCTATTATTGGATGCGGCGCGTGGGTGTGCAGCCACACTGCATAATGGCCAATCACTGTGTGACTTCATGTGAAGCCATGCAGTGATTGGCCATTTGATTTAGGGACGCGCGCACCAAATCTTCTATCTCTGTAGCCCGGGGCTCACCTCGTGCGCAGGAAGCAGCAGACTCCCGCCTGAGGTGCCTCACCGTCACGACTTTCTGTGCTGTGCCTGTGTTGCTGAGTATTATCGTGCTCTGCTCCGCTCGTGTACACTACTACACACTAGATTAGTACGAGGTAAAGCCACAGTGCATACAGTTTAGTTTAGTGTATAACATTTATGAAATTGGCCTTGACTTGGCGGAATGAGGCTAAAAAAGAATGACTCAATGGTCTTTCCAAATAATTCCCAGCAGCCATTTCATGGCCCTTTCATCGCTTTTAGCAACAGTTGGAAATGTATTCAAAGCAGAACGATGCCTTCTGCGGGTCGGAACGGATCGATAATATTTCCTTGTTTGTGTTCCTCTCTCTGCTTCTCAAATCAAACCAATATTCCTTGATCGCTAACAAATGTCTGACCACATGTTCTGTACGAACTCCTACTCACAGTGCTTTGGCTTTGCCCTTTAGTAGATCGGCGTGTTCACCAGATGGCTATGGTCTGGGCCGAACTGGGGCAAAAAAAGGGCTGGGTGCCAACATCGAAGCTAAAAAAGGTGCGCCCTGTTTGGAAATCAAAGCACCGTTGAACTTCTTAAGACAGGCTGTATGAGTATTTTCCAAGGTATGAAAGACTGCAAGGAGGATGTGACATAACTGAAGGCAATCTATGTTTTAATATCAGGTTACTCGCAGTGCATACCCAATACTAGTCCCAGCTGGCAGAAGTTCGCTGAGAAGACTAGCCTTGAAATCGGTTTTCTCTCACCTGAATTGGGAGGGTTGGACTTGGTATGCATGTTGTGTGCTTATACATACAATCCAAAGCATACTCATTTTTCAAGGCACACTCACTGCAAAGCAGACTCACACAGGAACGCTTCCACACTAATACTGAAAGGTATGCTCACATTGAAAGAGGCACCCATATTGTAATGCATGCTCAATGCAGTTCGGGCAAACTCTTCATCTGCTAACTAACAGAGGGAATAGAGCAGCTCTCATGGTTGAAATCCATGCCAAGGTATTGCCGCTGTTGTAAAAGTCATGGTGGCATACACGATCACTGCCTTAATTAGAGCTTTTGCTGTCTAGTTGTTCTTACCATGGAGGTAGTTGTGTTTATTGTTGTCAGGAGCACAGAGAAAGCTCCTTGGCAGGAAGAGAGAGTATAACAAACATGTTTTACATTGACGTGCAAGAGAAGGTTACTCGCAGTGCATATACAAGACCAGTCCCTGTTGGCAGACGTTCGTTGAGGATTCAGGGTTTTGCATGTGGGAATCGGGAGGTGAGAGACTTGCCTTGAAATCAGTTTTCTCAGGCCTGAATTGGGATAGTTGGCATGTATGTTGAAAGCTTATACATAAAATCCAAAGCCCACTACACTCACACTGCAAGGCACTTTCACAAAAGGCATGCTTCCACTAATACTGCAAGGCAGGCTCACATTGAAAGAGGCACTCATATTGTAATGCATGCTCACTGAAGCTCAGAGAAGCTCTTCATCTGCTAACTCACAGAGGTAATAGAGCAGATCACGTAGATGAAATCAATTTGCTGGTCGAAATCCATGTCAAGTATATGATGTTACATACAACAAGAAAATAATGGTTATAGTGCAAGCGAGAGGTGCTACTGACTATAAAGGGCAAGCACACACAACGAGGCACATATACTTAGAGACTCACACTGTCAAAATGCACTAACCTTGGGATGTATGTCATTATGATGCGGTATTTACACCACGCTACCATTACAATGCAGTTATCACAACGCAAGTCGTTACAACGACTTACGCTGTAGGCGCTGGACTTAGGAATAGCACGATTTACTATTCCAACTCCAGCCTACACAACAGTAGGCAAAGTGTTGGAATAGTAAATCTACTATTCCTTAGTCTTTAGCGCCAAACAGCGCAATTCGTGACGACTTGCGTTGTGATGACCGCGTCGTAATGGTAGGGCGGTGTAAAGACCGCGTTGTAATGGTCGTCTCCCCTAACCTTGCAGTCTAGATCCAACAGGAGCAAAATCTACACTAAAATCCCATAATACAGGCCCTTAAACAGCCAAACCCAGCTCACGTATTGACCACCTCACCAGCCTGCCAGTCCCTGCCCGGTAGCTGTATAGGCCAGGCCGAGCCTAAATCGAGCAAGGATGCCGGTCCACTTGAAGTGGCATTGAAAGGCCAGTGCGTCTGCAGGCTGCCCCCCCAGAAAGAGGCCGGTGTCCACATTATCCACTGCACTTGCGTTTGGAAAGGTCATCATTAATGCCATGAGCCTGAAGGTGTGTGTTGTGTATGTCTGAATGTCAGAGGCGGAGGCGGGCTACTAGCTGGTGTGTAAGCCTACAAGTCTAGTCTACAGCAGGCCCTAAGAATGCTCACCCCATCGCCAGCTGACGCTCCCCATTGGCGTTTGAATGTGCCCGCTACAACCAGGAGGACTGTGAGGCTGCACAGTTGGACTTGGAATTTTATAAAAGTGTGCACGTCATATGCTTCTAAGCCTTGGACTTCCATGTGAGAACGGGGACTTTTACAATGCTTCAATATCTCCGTTTGAACATTTTGTAGGTGAGTGTACATCGAAATACGCCTGCATCTTAAAGTACATTCTGTGCAAGTGCTAAGTCACCTGCAAGAGAAAGCCACGGTAGCTGCCTAGCCACCACGTCTCTGTCACACCTTCACACGTTTTTTTTTTTCAATAATGTACCTTGCGTTATTGGCGTTACATACATTATCGCCATTCCTAATATTGGGGGTATATTCATCAGTTTGTAAAGTCTTGACATAAACGACACAAAGGAGGAAGTGCCTCCTCTGTTTGACTGCAGCCGTCATAATCAGTCATCGGGCGGGCAGCTACAAAAGGAACTCTGGGAGTCATTTTAAGTGTCGCAGTTGTGCTGGGGTGGTCTGCCTGCTGAACTGTTCCAATGCCATGGTATGTACTGATGAGCGAGAAGGGCTCCCACAAATCATCCTTTTCACATAGTGCTTGCTGCTAGTCTTCCTCCTGCTTTTTGGAGCTGTAAATAGAGCATTTGTGTAGTTCTGGTGGGGCAACCTACGTACAAGCCATAGTGGGCAGTCATAAGCAGTGCGCAGAGTGTGTATATGTGTAAAAAAATGTGGCACACTCCTTGGCACTGTCCCTCGTGACAGGGGCCATGCTTTACCAGGTGCTGAGAATGAAAAGATAACAATTTATTTTTGAAACACTAGGGTAATCCAACAAAGACTGTGGGGGAAAATACATAACCTCTCTCTACTTATACTGTCCCCTCTCTTCTGATATTTCCCCTCTTTCTTTATTTTTACTTGGCTTTCTTCATAGATTTACAAGGGCCTTGGGCCTCTTTCTTGTTGTATTGTGTCTCATTTTTGGATGTAATAATGGCAAAAAAATAACACAGCATATTGGAAATGTTTTTGCAAAATGAGTCAGGATTGACCACTGAAATGTAGTGGTTATATACATAGAATGTGTTCAGTCACTTAAACATTTTAGTGGGGTAAATGCGTTTTGGTTAAATGTATGGTTTTACATTTTTTGTCTAGAATCACTTTGAGCGTCTATGTAAATTAAGGAATTATACTTGCACATTTTTGCATAATCTCCCCTGTTTCTCCTCACAGTCTACATCTCTCTGCTCATACTGACCCCTCTTTTTTGATATTTCTCCACTTTCCTTATTTTCAATTGTCTTTCCTCATAGTGCTGATTGTTCTCATAGTCTCTCCTGTCCTCTTTGTCCCCCTCTGTCCTCATTGTGTCCTCTGACTCCTACACGTATCCCCTTCTTTTTATATTCCCTCCTCTGACCGCTTAATCCTCCCTGTCTCATCATGCCTCCCTCTTAACAATGCCCCAGTCAGTATACTTAGACTGCTGCATACACTCGTGGGCAGATTTACAAGCCCCTTGGGCCTCTTTCTTGTTGTATTGTGTCTCATTTGTGGATGTGATGTTGGCAACAAAATAATGCAGCAAATTGGAAATGTGTTTGCAAAATGAGTCAGGATTGTCCACTGAAATATAGTGGTTATATACATAGAATGTGTTCAGTCACTTAAACGTTTTAGAGTGGTAAATGTGTTTTGGTAAAATGTATGGTTTTACATTTTGTGTCTAGAATCACAGTGAGCGTCTGCGTAAATTAAGGAATTATACTTGCACCTTTTTCCATAATCTCCCCTGTCTCTCCTCACAGTATACCTCTCTGCTTATACTGTCTCCTCTCTTCTGATATTTCCCCTCTTTCCTTATTTTCACTTGTCTTTCCTCATAGTGCTGCATGTTCTCATAGTCTTTCCTGTCCTCTTTGTTCCGCTCTGTCCTCATTGTGTCCTCTGACTCCTAATCGTCCCCCTTCTTTTTATTCTACCTCCTCTGACCTCTTAATCCTCCCAGTCTCATCATTCCTCCCTCTTAACAATACCCCAGTCAGTATTCATAGACTGCTGCATACACTATTGGCAGATTCAGAACGCCCTTGGGCCTCTTTCATGTTGTATTGTGTCTCATTTTTTAATGTTGGCAGAAAACTAATACAGCAAATTGAAAATGTGTATGCAACATGAGTTGGAATTGTCCAATGAAATGTAGTGGTTATATACATAGAATGTGTTCAGTCACTTAAACGTTTTAGTGTGGTAAATGTGTTTTGGTAAAATGTATGGTTTTACATCTTTTGTCTAGAATCACACTGAGCGTCTGTGTAAATTAAGGAATTATACTTGCACCTTTTTCCATAATCTCCTCTGTCTCTCCTCACAGTCTATCTCTCTCTGCCTATACTGTCCCCTCTCTTTTGATATTTCCCCTCTTTCCTTATTTTCACTTGTCTTTCCTCATAGTGCTGCATGTTCTCATTGCCTCTCCTGTCATCTTTGTTCCCCTCTGTCCTCATTGTGTCCTCTGACTCCTAATTGTCCCCCTTCTTTTTATTCTACCTCCTCAGAACTCTTAATCCTCCCTGTCTCATCATACCTCCCTCTTAACAATGCCCCAGTCAGTATACATAGACTGCAGCATACACTCTTGGGCAGATTTACAAGCCCCTCGGGCCCCTTTCTTGTTGTATTGTGGCTCATTTTCCTGTCTCCTTATACTTCTCTTTTGTCTTCCTATTCGTCTTTCTTTTTGCATAATTCCACTACTCTTCATAATCTCTCCTGTCTTAATATTCATCCCTGCCATCATAGTTTTTACTGTCTAGCCATAATAATCTCTCTCTGGTTATACATTCAGTCTTTTCTTATATTTCAGTTTTCTCCTCATTTTTGTCTCTCTCTCTCTTTATATTCCTTATTTTTTTCTCATACATACTCTTCTTTCCTTATATTCTCATTTTCTTCTTATTCTTGCTCTTCCTTGCACATACTTCACATTCTTTTCTTTTATTTTTCTTTCTCTTCTCATACTCTCCTCTCTCAGCTCTCACTTCTCTTCTCTTTTCTTATACTCCCGATTCTGTCCTGATATTCTACACTTTTCTAATTGTTATATTCCTCTCATCATTCTCACCCCTGTCCTTATTCTCCCTCCTGTTTTCATATTTTTCTCTCTTTTCTCTTACTTCTCCCTGTCTCCTCATACTATTCCCTTTTACTTATATTCCTTTTTGTCCTATACTCCTTCTCTTTGTGTTCGTCTTCTCCTGTCTCTCTTCATAATCTTTTTCTGTTTTCATTTTGTGTTGCCTCTCTTTATACTTCCAGTTTCTGTTCATATTGCCTGTTCTCTTCTCTTACTCCTCCTTGACTCCCTGTGTATACTTTGCAGCACTTTCCTCATACTCCCGTCTTTTCATACTGACCTCTCTCTTTGTATTTGTTTGTCTTGTTATACTCTACCCTCTTTCGTCATACTTTTTTCAGACTTCCTTATCCACCATCTGTTTATACTCTTTCCTTTCTCTCTTAGTGTATCTTCTGTTTTTGTACACCCTTTTTCTTCTTATGCACCACTTTTTCTCACATTATCGCTGCTCTCTTCCGGTACTCTTCTGTCTCTTGTTATTTTCACCCCTCTTTCCTTATATATTTTTTTGTCCTTATACTAGTGCTTGTTTCCGCATATTCCTTGTTTTCTGTTTATAGTCCTTGTCTCTCTTCTTATACTGTCCCCCTGTTTCCTCACAGACTGTCTCTTTCTTCTTATACTCTCCCTTCTCTCGTCATACTGGCACCTTTCTCCTCATACTCCTTCTTATCTCTTCATACTTTCCAGTCCTTTCATAGCCTCTTTATCCCCTTATACTGTAGTGTCTGCTAATTTTCTTTTTTCTATTTAAATTTCTCCTTGTCTCATAGTCCTCTTTCTCTTGTTGTAACTCCTTCTATTTTCATACTCCCACGTTTGTTGTGTTAATCTCCCCTCTCTTCTTTTAAGTAATATAATAGTGTATTTCATATATTTATTTTTCTAAAGTGATATATATTTTTTATAATAGATCAACACAAAAAAAATCATCATGCCTACAAAAACTGAAAAGAGGAAAGAACGTAAGAAAGCAGTTTATTTAAAGAGAAGTCATGTATAAGATTTACCTGAAGAACAATGTGTTAATAAAAAGAAAAAAAGTCCTGGTAAGAAAACTAATACTTTTCTGCGAAAATTGTTAAACACTAAGAGTAGTGTGCACAAAGAGAAAAATTGTATTATTGTATCTGCAACTAAGAGGAAAGAGAAGAACCATGGAAAATCATCTTCTGAAAAAAACGTGTTTAGCAAAAGGAGGAAAAAAACAATATAAGGAAATAATTTAGAAGATGTTCTATAATAGAGTATTGTGTAATTTGACTAAGGTAGTAAAGATTTGTAAAAAAAACAGCATTTTATAAGAAAAATAAATGTATGAAAAAAGTAGTTGAGAAAGCTTTGAATTGAAAAAAAACTATTCATTTTAGTAATCAATAGAATTTAATCATTAGATAAGCCAATCCATTTAATGAAGGCCAAAAGTAAGTGGAAAAAACAGAAGTAATTTTTCTGAGTTTTTTTTGGGTGAATGGAAACATAGTTCAAGTTCTGAGCCTTTTTTTTAATGAAGAGAGTTATCTTCAGTGTAATGATTTGTTGCATGCAGTTGATACTACTGGTCGTGCTTATGAGGTTAAAAATGGTTGTCCTAAATCAATGAAAGGTATATGAGATATAAAAATAAAATTGAGAAGGCATAATAAAACAGAATCAATAAACACCTATATCTAAATCATGGAAAAGGAAAACAAGGGGGGAAAAGGAAACAAAACAAAAAGGGAAGTGAAGTATGAATATTCCATAAAATATAACATTGTATGCAGATATTAAAACTTAAATAAGATGTATACAATTGACAGCGAGTAATAAATAAGCATAAGACTTTATAAATCGAAGGAAAAAGATAAATAAGTAAAATCATGGCGGCTTATGAACATCATCAGATGGATTTTGGTGGGTAACAATAGTATTTTGAGGAGATGTAGAGGTTTTCATTGATTGAGTCTATTACTTTCTGTATTCTATGCTATGTTTTGGTTTCAATAAACTTGAACTTAAAAAATGGTTGTCCTATTGAGAAAGAGAAAATTGTTCCTAGAAATGCAGAAGAAGTGTTAGCTGATGAAGTTTTAGGGACACATCCTAAAGCTCCAGTGTACACGTCGAATTGCAGTAGTATTTGTAGTGTATGGCAGGAATCTATCGTTTTTTTACGCAATTTCTTACGTAACTGTAAAAAGAAAAGTGTTAAACAGAAGATTAAGATGTTGCAAGGATTAGACCCTTGCGGAGTGAGAGAAAATACTGGTTTGCAAGGTCATTCTCTGGCTTGTCTTTTTAAAAAAGTATGTCGAAGTATTTTCCACCATTTCAGGATGTTAACAGTTCATCATACTCAGATGAGGAAATTTGTCAGAACATTGTATTACGCGAAAAGTCCAGCACTAATTTTAAAACAGTTAAACAGTGCTCTTTTGCGTGGATCTGTATCAGATGTAACAAATGTTTGTGATGAAATTCAGCTTATTCACTTTGGTCCTCAGGAAGACAGTGCAGAAACTGAGACATTAATAGAAGAAAATGTGGAAGAGAATATACAACACTGTACTCTAGAAAATTTTGAGCAAGAAATTACAAAGTTAAAGGTGATTGCAGGAGAAAGGCCAAATTATTCTTGTATCTGTTATCGACGAACTCTTTCTTAAAATCAGACCAGGACTGTTGATTTGTATTTAAAAAGTGAAATGGAAAATAATAATGAGTGGAAGGATTTTGCAACTTATTTGTTGGTAGAGAATTGTTTTGATTTGGGTACTGATCAGCGTATTTGTAAATATTGTTATAACAAATTAGATGAGAACAAAATGGCTGCTAGAGCTGTTCATAATAATCTTGAGTTGGTAAGTATTCCTTCTGAACTGATGGATTTAAATACTTATGAGTCTATTCTGATTCAATGTGTGCATCCATTTCAGGATATTGTTCGTATGGAGCCTGAGACAGGGAAATTGCCTCCTTCAGATTTACAGAGAGGATTAAAGGGAAGAGTTGTATATTTGCCTCTAGATTTAAAGAAAAATATTGAAAAGATGAACCTCTAGTTTTTCTTGTTAATGGTGTTCCTACAAAGAGTAAAAGAAAATGGCAAGAATTAGTGTATGTTAGGAAAGTGAGAAAGGCAACGTTGAATCTGGTAGAAATTAATCAGTACTATAAAAATGTGTATGTGAGAGAAGAAGAAATAACTGTGGAAGAAGATAGTGAGTCGCCATCTGGACAATTTGAAAAAGTGGATGTGTCCAGAACTGAAGAAATATATGAACATTACAGTGTTCATCCACTTCATTCTAAAGAAGTGATGGGGAATACTATTGAGTTATTCCAAATGAAAGAAGCAAAGGGAAGTCCCATTAGTGTATGGGAAAAAGCGTGGAAGCTCATTGTTTCCCTCAGTTGTTTCCCACAGGAAAAGGAGGAAGATATGATGAGCGATCTGTGCAGATTCCTGCATCTGAATACCGGACATCAAGATTGTATGCCGAAGATCTAAGATTTCGACAATGTATTCCGTATTTGTTTCATCTTTTGTTTGAGAGTCATTTGTCTGGACTTTCTTATGCAGTAAATCATATATTGAAAACAGGTGTACATCTGCAAATTATTTCGGCAAAGTAATTTATGGATAAAGTACACCAGAAAGATAATGTTTTGGAATCTCAGCTAATTAATCTCATGGCATGTCAGTGTGGTACTAATGAGTACTGGTACCGTCGTCATGGAGAACTTAAATGTATGCTAAGGAACTTAGGAACTCCTACATTCCTACATTGGTTCCTTACTCTAAGCTGTGCTGAATATGCTTGGGATGATTTACTTCAATTTCTCCGCAAGGCAAATCCAAATATACTAAATATCAAATACAAGACACCTGGAGAATTGTGCTCTTTGGATCCCTTTAATGTATGCATTTATTTCAATCATAGATTTGAAGCTATGATGTCTTTTATCACCAATAAAAAAAATCCTCCTCTTGGAGAGGTTCTGGACTTCTTTTGGAGAAAGGAGTATCAAGCAAGAGGTGATCCTCACATACATATGGTGATATGTATCAAATATGCTCCCAAATTTTGAACAGACTCAGATGATACTGTGTTGTCTTTTATTGAAGAATATGCTACATGTGATGTACCTAAAAGTAAACAAGATAAAGACTTACGACAACATGTCTTACGATTCCAAAGCCATCGTTGTGGGAAATACTGTTGTTGAAAGTACAAATCTATGGACAAATTCTACACCAAATGCCATTTTGCATTTCCACGACCTGTAATATCGAAAGGAAGAGTGAAAAGTTTTATGTCATCTTTGCGACATACTATAACAAGAAAGTCTCCAAAAAATACCTACAACTTAAGAAGAAATGAAGAATCAAAATATATAAATGACTATAACCCAGTTATTTTGTCCATGTGGAATGCTAATATGGATATTCAATATGTTGCGGACAATTCCATTGCTGTTGCTCGATATGTAACATCGTACATAACAAAATCAGAAAAGACAGAATTGAAGGAAATGTGGGAAGAGATTTCTCACGCAAAGAGTCTAAGTAAGAAATTATATACTTACAGTTTGAAGATGTTATCTCATTGAGAAATTGGAGCATATGAATGCTCGGATCGCTTATCGTATGCAAGTCTTTACTCCAAATCTAGAAGAATCATTTGGGTGAGTCTAGGTCTTGCTGAAACTCGAAACCGAGTACTTAAATCTGTACAAGAAATTGCATATTTAGCTGAAAAAGAGCCAGAAAGTACAGATATTGTGAAAACAAATATGTTGGATACATATTATCCAAATAGAAGTCATCATCTTGAGAACGTTTGTCTCTATGAAGTTCTGCAAAACTATGTTTTTAAACGGAATATTACAGAAAACATCAATAATGCGTGATTGGTTCTGAAGGATGTTTGGTGAAACAAAGAAAAGGACATTTGATTAATCACCGTAAACTGAGTTGCGAAACACCTGACAAAAGGGAATTTTACTATTTAGCTCTTTTGCAACTTTTCAAGCCATGGCGTTCAGAATTGGAATTACTTGGAGATTTCGAGAGCTATGAAGATTCCTTCAACGCAAGTAAAGATACTATAGAATGTCCTGTTTTTGCTAATTATGTGAAAATGTTGAACAACGAAATTGAGCAAGAAGCTACAAGTGCAGCTGAGATTGCTAGAGACAGTTCTCAAGACAGTCAAACATCTGCTCAGTTGAGTCAGGACCCACTAGGAGCACCAATTGTTCAAAATGTAGCAGCAACTGCTATGGAAGAGATGGAAACAGCAATGTATCAAGCTCAAGGAGATGTATCAAACTTAGGAGACTTGGAAGAACAACTAAATGTTAAGCAGAAACAAATATATGAGCAAGTGAGAGATCAGATTCACCGTGTATTACTTCATGAGAAGAAAGAGTGCTCTTGCTCATCATTTGAACCTATCCGAATGTACGTGAGTGGACAAGCTGGAACAGGGAAAAGTTTTTTAATTAAAGTAATCACAAATTTTCTACAGAAAACAACTGAGTCGCATTTGTCTTGTGTTGTCACTGCTCCAACTGGATTAGCAGCCTACAATATTAAAGGAATTACTTTACATCATTTATTAATGCTACCAGTAGAGCATGAAAACAAATTGGAGTACCACAAGCTATCTGGAGAAGCTTGTTGTGTAGTTTCAAGAGTCTTGAGGAAAATGAAACTTCTGATTATTGATTAGATAAGCATGGTATCAAACTTAATGCTTGCCTTTGTGCATTTAAGAATGCAGCAAATTCTTGAAACAAAGTATTACGTATTATTTGGAGGAAAACACGTGATAGTTTTTGGAGATCTACTACAACTTACTCCTGTGAAAGGACAACCAGTGTTTAAAACACTGGCACATGAAGATACCAGAAAGTCTTTGGGGAGTATTGGAAATGTTAACATTTGGTCATTTTTTGAATATAAGGAACTTATTACAAATATGTGTCAGGTAAACGATGCAGATTATGGAAATATTCTTCAAGGTATAAGAATTGGAAAAGTGACAAACAAGCTTTACAGAGACGATTACTTCCCAATTTGTTTCCAAATGAAAATATTGTTCCTGAGGAAATATAAAGGAGAATTGCAGAAAGTAAATCTGTAATCTGCTCAATGCCAACACTGCATGAATGTTCTATATTCAATGAAGAAATGTTAAAGTTGGAAAATGAAGAAATTATAAAATTAGAAGGTATTGATAAAATAGAACATGAAGGAATCACCATTATATTGACTGAAAAGTTGAAGAGCAAATTGGATTCTTTAGAGAAATCTATAAGTAAAACTGCTCTTTTAGAAAAGAATTTGTATGCATGTGTAAACTGTAGAGTAATTTCACGTCGTAATTTGCATGTGGAAAAGCATTTAGTAAATGGAGCAATGGATAAAGTTGTTTATTTTGTTAATTATGTAAATAGAGATGGGATTGAATTTTTGAAAATCAAATTTGATGAAATTGGTGAAGTACAACAATTTAGTTGTTGTTCAACTCGGTTTTTGCTTGTAAAAGATATGTATGTTTCAGTTTCATTAGCTTTATTCGATTTTGAAGTATAAAATCATAAAAGCACATTGCAATATATAATCACCATTACATTTCATTTCATCTCATTTTACAACATGTAATATTATAGCATAAAATCTTAAAAAGAAATCAGGTACCAAATAGATCATTGCGGAGTATATTAGGTCAAGTCTGAATGTTAGTGCCCCTCACCCTGGCGCCATTTCGGCCCAACCAAAAGTTTCTCTCTTCTTTAAACTTGTATAAGGGAGAAATGATTCTCTGGGATAAAAGTCAGATAGTCCCCAGGTGTGTATAGGACCATCTCCTATCTGTGGTTGCCAGGTCTGGAGGTATGGGACAACATTACTGTTTCTAAACTTTATTAACACCAGATCGCCAGGTCTCTCTTTTCGAAGCGGGCCCAGCCAACCCACTCTTCTAACACTTAGTATTCTGCCGTCGATATCAGGAGGCAGCGATCTATTCTTTGTTAACCAAAACAGTGTCTTGTTTGTTAGTTCTTGGTGACTTTCTGTTTTTCCATTAGTAAGTACTGGGACTCCAGAAAGGACGCACACAAACGGGGCAGCCTCCGGTGGTAGTTGTATGTGGTTAGTTTTTTGTGGAATATTCACTGGATTGGGGAGTGACCTTTTGGGTGGAATAATTACTTTGTTCAGCCCAGTTTCAAATGAACAACTATGTGGTGTTATACGTTTTGCGTGCACATTCTGGATAGTTGGAATTAACGAACGTGAGGCTACTGGTCGGAGTTGGTTGATGTTACTTTGAGGAGTTATTAAAGACACTGCAGTATTGGTAAGAGACTGTGAGTGATTAGAGCCGACCATACTTTTTAGAAGTAGTGAGTTTGTCTTAGTCATTTCCTCAATTGCCACGATCCAATCCCCAAGATTGTTCATTCTTTCTATCAGGGGATGTATCAAAGAGTTGATCATGGTTTGCATCTGAGCCAACAGGGTTGGTGAGATAAGGGGTGCAGGGACTAACAGTTTCGCGGGATCCTTACATGTTTCCGGGGAAAGGGTAATAAGCAATGGTGAGTTCAAAGTCAATTTTTGCTGCTTTGTACCAGAAAGGTCCGGGAGGAACATTGTGGGGTTAGTGTTATCTATAGCAGGTGAAGAAATTGGCGTACCCAGGAGATTTTCATATGGTGGGGATAATATGCAGGATTGGGGACTTGTAATGACTATAGGACGGGTAGAAGCACTAGTTTGCTCAGGGGTGGTCTTGACAGCAGCATACTTGGTTTTGCATAAACTATTAAGTTCCTCTAACAGTGATAGGCTTTGTGGAGGGGGAGCTGACTGTGGGGGGGAGGAGTCACTTATGGGACAGTCTATAGGCAGTCGTCTTCGTTCTGTTCTTACTGTTTGTTGGACTGTAAGTGGTGTTGTTTTGGTGAAGTAGTGGACCAGCGTCCCCTTAGCCAGGTCCCTTGTCTGTGTTGAATTTTTTCGGCCCCCCTTGCATGTCATGGTACATGGGATGTTTCAAAAACAAGTTCTTTTACCTCCTTTCGGTGCACGGCCAAGGGGGGTGGCCCGGCCCGTCCTCCTCTGGCCTCTGATGGCCGCAGAAGGCCCCGCCCCTGTCCCGGGCTCCTCCCGGCGCGTCCCGCGTGCGATCCCGCGACGCGGGGTCTGGCCTCCCAGTTAAAGCGCCTCCGGGCGCGGAAGTTGCGTGGGCGGCTTCCGCCGCAAAGCAGGCTGGGGGATGTAGTCCCTGTGGCTGTATGGTGGCGCGGTGTCTGCAGCGGCAGCGGCAGCCTTCACCCAGGTAGGGCGACCAGCGGTGCTGCGGCCAGGGAGCGCTTCACTCGCCCCTCAGCCCCTCTACCTCCTTGAAATGAACGAGCGCAGATATGTATGTACGCAGAAAACAGTTTCCTATTTGTTTGGCATATACGGTGACTATTCATAAATCTCAAGGTTTAAGTGTAGATAATGCTTTAGTGAATATTGGAAGTACCGCGTTTAAAGAGGGTATGGCATATGTTGCTTTGTCTCGAGTGAGAACTTTATCTGGATTGTACTTGATTGACTTTGATGAGACAAAGGTTAATGCAAATGCAAATTGTGTGAAAGAGTATAATAGGTTAAGAAAAAATATGCACCATATTTAGGTCAATATCCAGTATTTGAAAAGCGTGTGGTAGGTAGAAAAAGAAGTATTGAGAATATCTGTAGTGAAACTAGAGAAAGGAAAAAAACAAGATGATGTTCCGCCTGCAAGCAGAAAGAAAAAGGACAGTGTTGAAGAGAATGTTGGTTATCGGTTTTAAAATAGTTTTGGTGTCAACAGCCATGCTAATGTAGTTGTTAATGTTGTTTTTTTGTCTTGAAAGTTTGCAACTGCAAATTGTTGAAAATCAGGACGAACGATTCTGTTCATTGTTGTATTCTGTTTATGAGAAATGTAGTAGTGATAAAAGTAAAATACAAAGTGTTTCTGTTATTCCAAATGTTTTGGACATATGTACTGGTTCTACCCAATTTACGCAGAATATTCAGCAAGATTGTCAGGAATTTTTAATGTTTATGCTTGGTGTATTGGAAGATGAAGGTATTGATATTGAAAACCTTTTTGGCCTTTCTTATAAATTGCAACATGACTGTGAACATTGTTTGTTTACATGTACCACTAACATAGACATTGAAATATTCATATATTTGACTTTACCAGACTGTGAATCAGAGTCTTTTAACAATATAGTTAGAGGAGCAACTCAGAACATGGAGTGTAGCCAATGTAAATCAGAAATGTCATCAACATTATTTATACAAAGATATGGACAGTATGTAATTTTAATGCTGCAATGTTGTAGAGCTGATGGAAGAAAATTGGAAACTTTAATTAAAAATGTTGTAGCTACTCAACTATCAATATCAGGAAGAACTTTTGTAGCTGTTGCAATTATTTTTTCATAATGGAACTTCTGCAACATCTGGACATTACACTGTTTATTTAAAATGTCTGAAAGGTTGGATACATTGTAATGATAGTCAATTAGTTTTTAAGCAACGTTTGCCTAAAGAGTTACCAAATTCTTACCTAATATTTTTAAAGCCAAAATTTTAAGAACAAAATTTGACCTTTCAGGATTACTGCTGTTAAGGTAGATTAGTCTGGTGTTGTAAAGTACTTTGTAAGTGAGGGTGAGGAGCTTGAAGGTGATCCTCTTGTTGATGTTGAGGCAGTGTAGGTGTATCAGGCCGTGGGTGATGTGGCTGCAGCAGGGGACATTGAAGATCAGTCAGGTGGAGGTGTTTTGGATTTGTTGTAGTTGTTGTAGGGCTGGAATTCTTGTGTGGAGTGTGTTGCCACACTGTAGTCTGCTGCTAATGAGGGCCTGTGTTACTGTTCTTCTTCTTTTGGTTAGGATCTACCTGTAAATGTTGCGGAGCATGTGGAGGGTGTTATAGCAGTATGAGGAAATGCTGTAGACTTGTTTACATATGTAGAGGGAGGAGTTGAGGATGAATCGTAGGTTGTGTACATGGTCAGTAGGTGTTGGTACTGTTCACAGTGTAGTAGGCCAGCATCAGTCATCTGAAGCTGAGAGGGTGGGTCTGAGGATGAGTACCTGCATGTTGTACGAGCTCAGTTTAGAGAGCTTCTCCTTATCCAGTTGGTGACGTCCTTAATAGCGTCATGGAGGTTGTTTTTTGGTGGTATGTGGCGCCTTGATGAGGAAGAGGATTAGCTGGGTGTCGTCGACGTAGGAGATGATTTTGAGATTGTGATGGCGGGCTACTTGTGTGAGGGTGGCCATGGAGATGTTGAATAGCGTTGGGCTGAGGTATGAGCACTCGGGGATGGTGCAAATGATGTCAGTGGTTTCGGATCAGAAGGCTGGGAGGCAGATTCTCAGGCTTACTATTGAACAGCTTTAAAACTAAGAATTTCACACATACTATTTGGCCTTGGGGAAACGTATGTGAAACCATTAAAGACATTTTGTCAGCATATATTCGTAAGTAATATTATTTATAATGGAAGAAAATTAATGATAGTCTTTTGCTGTTTTAAGATTATTTGGCATACCTCATAGTTACGTAAGAAATTGGTATTAAAATAAAACATTTAACATATATTTTATTTCTATTTTTAGATTGTTATTGAGATTGTTGTTTTTTTTTTTTAAGATAATCTTCTTGATTGTCTTTTTTTGCCCGCTGTTTTGTGATGAGTACTATTGAACTCACTCTTTCTAGTGAAATTCAATTATTCTGAGAACAGCAAAAAAGGAAAATAAAATGCTTTACAAATTATTATGCAAACACAACAATGATGGACAGAATGTGGATCAATGTCACATATTCACCCCAGTCCAAAGATCTGGGCCCAAATCCATCGTTTTTCCACTCCACACCACCCTGGGTTAGACAATGGCGATATGCAAATCAGCGCTGACCCTGTGCCCCATGGGAACAGTCCAGTCCGAACTACAAAAGCCATGTCCTTCCCAGAACGGAAACAAGCATCCGAGGACCGGCCCGGTTTCGAGGTAACACCTCTCATCAGCCCGGCTAGCTTGACTCCAGTGGTGTGGAGTGCCTGGGACTCACGTCTGAGCATCCCCAGTACACTTAGAGCGGTACCTGCAAACACAACAATGATGGACAGAATGTGGATCAATGTCACACATTCACCCCAGTCCAAAGATCTGGGCCCAAATCCATCGTTTTTCCACTCCACACCACCCTGGGTTAGACAATGGCGATATGCAAATCAGCGCTGACCCTGTGCCCCATGGGAACAGTCCAGTCCGAACTACAAAAGCCATGTCCTTCCCAGAACGGAAACAAGCATCCGAGGACCGGCCCGGTTTCGAGGTAACACCTCTCATCAGCCCGGCTAGCTTGACTCCAGTGGTGTGGAGTGCCTGGGACTCACGTCTGAGCATCCCCAGTACACTTAGAGCGGTACCTGCAAACACAACAATGATGGACAGAATGTGGATCAATGTCACACATTCACCCCAGTCCAAAGATCTGGGCCCAAATCCATCGTTTTTCCACTCCACACCACCCTGGGTTAGACAATGGCGATATGCAAATCAGCGCTGACCCTGTGCCCCATGGGAACAGTCCAGTCCGAACTACAAAAGCCATGTCCTTCCCAGAACGGAAACAAGCATCCGAGGACCGGCCCGGTTTCGAGGTAACACCTCTCATCAGCCCGGCTAGCTTGACTCCAGTGGTGTGTAGTGCCTGGGACTCACGTCTGAGCATCCCCAGTACACTTAGAGCGGTACCTGCAAACACAACAATGATGGACAGAATGTGGATCAATGTCACACATTCACCCCAGTCCAAAGATCTGGGCCCAAATCCATCGTTTTTCCACTCCACACCACCCTGGGTTAGACAATGGCGATATGCAAATCAGCGCTGACCCTGTGCCCCATGGGAACATTCCAGTCCGAACTACAAAAGCCATGTCCTTCCCAGAACGGAAACAAGCATCCGAGGACCGGCCCGGTTTCGAGGTAACACCTCTCATCAGCCCGGCTAGCTTGACTCCAGTGGTGTGGAGTGCCTGGGACTCACGTCTGAGCATCCCCAGTACACTTAGAGCGGTACCTGCAAACACAACAATGATGGACAGAATGTGGATCAATGTCACACATTCACCCCAGTCCAAAGATCTGGGCCCAAATCCATCGTTTTTCCACTCCACACCACCCTGGGTTAGACAATGGCGATATGCAAATCAGCGCTGACCCTGTGCCCCATGGGAACAGTCCAGTCCGAACTACAAAAGCCATGTCCTTCCCAGAACGGAAACAAGCATCCGAGGACCGGCCCGGTTTCGAGGTAACACCTCTCATCAGCTCGGCTAGCTTGACTCCAGTGGTGTGGAGTGCCTGGGACTCACGTCTGAGCATCCCCAGTACACTTAGAGCGGTACCTGCAAACACAACAATGATGGACAGAATGTGGATCAATGTCACACATTCACCCCAGTCCAAAGATCTGGGCCCAAATCCATCGTTTTTCCACTCCACACCACCCTGGGTTGGACAATGGCGATATGCAAATCAGCGCTGACCCTGTGCCCCATGGGAACAGTCCAGTCCGAACTACAAAAGCCATGTCCTTCCCAGAACGGAAACAAGCATCCGAGGACCGGCCCGGTTTCGAGGTAACACCTCTCATCAGCCCGGCTAGCTTGACTCCAGTGGTGTGGAGTGCCTGGGACTCACGTCTGAGCATCCCCAGTACACTTAGAGCGGTACCTGCAAACACAACAATGATGGACAGAATGTGGATCAATGTCACACATTCACCCCAGTCCAAAGATCTGGGCCCAAATCCATTGTTTTTCCACTCCACACCACCCTGGGTTAGACAATGGCGATATGCAAATCAGCGCTGACCCTGTGCCCCATGGGAACAGTCCAGTCCGAACTACAAAAGCCATGTCCTTCCCAGAACGGAAACAAGCATCCGAGGACCGGCCCGGTTTCGAGGTAACACCTCTCATCAGCCCGGCTAGCTTGACTCCAGTGGTGTGGAGTGCCTGGGACTCACGTCTGAGCATCCCCAGTACACTTAGAGCGTTACCTGCAATTTTTTTTTTGCAGTAACCGCTCTAAGTGTACTGGGGATGCTCAGACGTGAGTCCCAGGCACTCCACACCACTAGAGGCAAGCTAGCCGGGCTGATGAGAGGTGTTACCTCGAAACCGGGCCGGTCCTCGGATGCTTGTTTCCGTTCTGGGAAGGACATGGCTTTTGTAGTTCGGACTGGACTGTTCCCATGGGGCACAGGGTCAGCGCTGATTTGCATATCGCCATTGTCTAACCCAGGGTGGTGTGGAGTGGAAAAACGATGGATTTGGGCCCAGATCTTTTGACTGGGGTGAATGTGTGACATTGATCCACATTCTGTCCATCATTGTTGTTTTTGCAGTAACCGCTCTAAGTGTACTGGGGATGCTCAGACGTGAGTCCCAGGCACTCCACACCACTAGAGGCAAGCTAGCCGGGCTGATGAGAGGTGTTACCTAGAAACCGGGCCGGTCCTCGGATGCTTGTTTCCGTTCTGGGAAGGACATGGCTTTTGTAGTTCGGACTGGACTGTTCCCATGGGGCACAAGGTCAGCGCTGATTTGCATATCGCCATTGTCTAACCCAGGGTGGTGTGGAGTGGAAAAACGATGGATTTGGGCCCAGATCTTTTGACTGGGGTGAATGTGTGACATTGATCCACATTCTGTCCATCATTGTTGTTTTTACAAATTATTATGTGTTGTAAAAGATAAATTGTAACTGTATTTTTTTGTCTTCTACAGATGCTAATTTTATAATAATTAATTTAATATTTTGAAGGTAAGTATAAGTAACTGTTAAAAATGATCAATGGGATGTACGTCTACAGAGCGGAAGTAACAGAACGTGGATGGAGTACATAAGTATGTAAAGATGGTTTGTATCTTTTAAACACATTTGAAGAAATTAAAAAAATATATACCTAGTGTACCTGTATTCTTTGCATTTTACTCCAACACATCTACTACTTTGGAAATGGCAAGGTGAATAGATATATTGTACTTTTTTTAGTACTGCATTGTATTATAATAGCCTTAGTTTTTTGCTATAGTGATAAGGAGTGACTGGTTTGAAAATGGAAGAAAATGTTATAACTAAAAATTTATATAAGCAATTTTATTGATATAATCTTATAAAGTAGTTGTGGATGGTATTTGTATAATATTTTTCAAAGGGCAAAATAGTTGATACAGCTAGTTTTGTATTAGGTAATAGGAAAAACGATAAAATATAGTATTTATGTTTTTGTACAAGGAACAACAACCTTTAAAAAATTCACTATGGAAGAAGAACAGAACTATATAGAAGAAATTTTTGAAATTTCTAACACTCTCATAGAAGAGCTAAATAAACCTTTCATGGATAGCGAAAATGAAGATGAAAATATTGCTGCAGATTTAAGCTGTGATTTTTTAGATGAAACATTGGATGATGATTTTGTGCCAGCATTAGAGGACATCGAGTTTCATGATATGACTTGAAATTCATAATCAAGAAAATGAAATTTCAGATGAAATCATGTTAGAAGATCTATTGAATTATGAAATGTTACAAGAATAAATGTATGATTACAAATTAAAAATGGTTTGAGAGACTCTTCTTGCAGAATTGTAATCATTCAGCTAGTATCCAAGTACTCATGGTGCAAAGTGGGCCTTAGGGCATGGACTGATTCAAACCTCTATACATTATGTATGCACTCTTCCATGCACCAGCAAACTCGTGATTTATAGCTTTTATTTCCAGGTCTATATCCTTTGACTTCCAGCAAAGTCTCTGTGATTGCTGATTCCGTATTGTACTGAGCTATTCAGCAGAATGTCCTTATCTATGCACTGTGCTAAATAATAACCTATTTTAAATTCAGTCAGACACTCTCCTTGCAGAGCTGTAATTATCCAGTCAGTACCCAAATATTCATGGAGGAAAGTAGACCTTAGACCATGGACTTCTTTAAACCTGTATAGACTATGCATGAAGTATTCTATGTACCTACAAATTAGTCTTTTATACATTGAATTCCCCAGTCTGTATTATTAGACTTTCAGCAATCACGCTCACTCTACTGTTTCAGTATTGTAGTGAGCCATTGAGCAGTTTTTCAATATGTATGTACTGTGGTAAAACTGAAGCTGTTATAAATTGAGGGAGGGATTTTCTTTGCAGAACTGTAATTATCCAGTCAGTATCTAAGTATTCATAAATTAAAATAGGGCTTAGGTCATAGACTGCTTCAAACTCCTATAGACTTTACATGCAGTATTTTATGCACTGGGAATCTTGTCTTTTATACCTTCAATTTCCCAGTCTGTATCCTTACACTTCCAGCAAACACTATCACTATCACACTACTGTTTCAGTATTGTACTGAGCCATTTAGCAACATATGCTTGTCTATACACTGTACAAAAAGTGAACCAGTTATACATTTTGCTCTACAGTGTATTCATTCTGCCACTACCCAAGTAGTCATGCAGCAAAGTAGGCCTAAGGGTATGGACTGCTTCAAACACCTATATATAGTAAATACACTTTTCTAAACATCTGCAAACTTTGCTTTTGAACTTTGAATTGCCTAGTTTGTATCCTGACACTTCCTGCAAACATTCTGCAACTGCTATTTTAGTATTGTAGTGAGTCATACAGCAGTATGATCTTATGTATGCACTGATCTAAAAGTGAAGGTGATATATATTCAGCTAGACAATTTGCTTGTTGACGTGCAAGCATTCAGTCGGTTCCTAAGTAGTCATGCACCAAAGTAGGCCTTAGGGCTTGCACTGCTTCAAATCCCTATAGACTATGCATCCACTTTTCTATACACCGGCAAACTTGCCTTTTATACCTTCAAATCCCCAGTTTGTATCGTTGCACTTTCACCAAACAGTCTCACACAACTGTTTCAGTGTTATAGTGAACCATACAGCTGTATGTTCATATCTATACACTGTTCTAAAAGTGAAGCTGCTATACATTCAGTCAGACACTCTCCTTGCAGAATTTTAATCATTCAGGGCCTCATTCATGAGGCCACTTGCGCCATCAGAACGTCACTTTTGTGATGTTCCGTGGCACAGCTTCCTGTGTAATATTTATCAGGCACAACTGAGCCAATTTTTTGGGCGTACTGCTGCATGATAAATATCAGCCCCTTTAACGCAGTGTTCTACGTTAAAGGGGCATGCAATGGGTGATGCTTGGGGCGTTCCCAGCAACACCTATAGCCTTTTGACAGAAGGTTTCACTTGCTGTACAAAAATAATCATCCCCGCAACGCAGGCACCCTTGCACCATTGTGCAAAGGTGCCTGCGTTGGCGCAGGCACACCATGGTGTGCCGGCGCAGGGGGAAAGGAGAGGAATGTGCCATATCTTATAGATACGGCACATTCCTCTCTTTTTAATTTGACGTAGGGAAGTGCAGCAGGAAGGCCTGCTGCGCTTCCCTACGGCAAGATCTCATAAATGAGGCCCAATGTCAGTAGCCAAGTACTCATGGTGCAAAGTGGGCCTTAGGGCAAGGAGTACTTCAAACCAATATAGACTATGCACACACTGTTCTATGCACCTGCAAATGTGCCTTTTATATGTTGAATTCCGCAGTCTCTATCCTTACACTTCCACCAAACACTCTGTCACTCTTGGTATAGTTTTGTAAAGACTCATTGATCATTGTGTAGTAAGGCATTCACTACATTAAAACAGTAATCAGTAGATGTACAATAAGTGGTACATCCCCAGAGATATGCTAGTTATTTTGCACTGTGACATCACCAGCACGGATGCACCATATTTACAATGTGGTGCACTATGGGGCAAAAACGGCACAGATATGTGATGTATCTGTGCTGTGAAGATGGCACATTGTTTACCTTGCGTAGGAAGTACAATGCAGCTCCAGCAATGCTCTTTGGCCCTATGCTCATAATGCTGTGTCAATGCTTCCACCTGCTTCAAGCAGGTGCAGGGTTTTGATGCAGCATAAGCCCAAAAGTGAATGAATGAAATCTTATAGATTTCACGTACTCACTTTTAGGAGGCGTTCCTGTGCCAGAACACTCTCCCCCTGCGCAGGAAAGCCTTCTTCTGGCGCAGGGCTTTACAATGTGATGCACCTTCCATATGCATCTCATTGTAAATACTACACACCATGGCACATCATTTGCACCACTACTGCATCACAAAAGTGACGCAACAGATGTGTAAAAGAGGCACAAGGGGATTGTAAATCCACTCCTAACACATAGCAATTCACCCAGGCAGTTCCAGCAGCAGTGCAAATTGAAGCATAGATTTGTAACATATTTATATGAATATGTTGCATTCAAGTGCTTCGGAGGTACTACAGTATACTATAGGTAAACACATTATATATTTATGCTGTAGCACGTCCTTATAGTTTTGCACTTTCACATTCACCATACATTAGTAATGTCTTCATTCATTCATTTATGCACTACACATTCATTAAGACAAAGTTTTACACACTATCATAAAAGTATATCTCTTTCTTTGACCAGTGGAGGTAGTTCTGAAAAGAACTGTTTTTTGTCTTTGTTGTTTTATATTTTTTTTGTATTTTTTATAAAAGTTTTTATTTTTTTTGTTTTTTTAAACAAAAAAAATGAAACTAGAACCCCAAAAACTGTGACGAGTACAGTTGTGGTTCCTCTTCTTGCGAAGAATAGGTTCTATGGATTGCTCTCCATAGCTCAAAAGTTTGTTGCAAAACTTACACTGAAATGTTAGGTCTCCAAGTTCTGGCTGTATGTTTGGAATCATACCGCTCCATGGTGGTGGTGGTGCACTCGATGTACTTGGGAGAGCAGATCCCTGGTCCTCCTGCAATCTTCTTGTGACAGCTCTAGCCCAATTATTAGGATGTAAATTCTTTACATGGCGCACCATGCTCGCTGTCCCGAACAAATATTTCTTTCTTGGTTCGCCCCTGGACAAAGTTGTGTCACATATTTTGCAAGTGACTTTAAGGGCATTAACTTTTTTTTCAGCCTCAGGGAAGGTGAAAATCTGCTTCTTTTCTTTTTGGTTGAGGCTGCTCAGCAATAAATCCTTCCTCTGAAGAGTGCTTAGAAGATGAGTCCAAAAATGCAGCCATGGTGAAGGTTGTTACAAAATTGACTGAAGCTCCACAGAAGATATCCTTCTCCTGAGAAAGTCAAAGAATAATTAATAAAATGGGAGGGGTCTTTCAACAGTTGGAGTAGGAAGTGTTATGAACTATCAAATCTCTTCTTTTAAAGTCACATGGCTTTGCGTACTCTTACGGTGCGCTTACGTGCTCTTGCGGTGCGAGTACGTACGACGTACCGCAGCGATTCGGGTAATTGCTTTTAAAAGTAATATACGATTATTAAAAGTTTTAAAAAACTATTTTTAGATTATCCCAGATAATGTCTTCCCTTAATATGTACATTAAATACATAAATATATGTTTTTGAACAATTCGAAACTTTTGCAGCGTACATGACGTCACTTGGAAGCGTTGATGCGATGCGTAACGTCAAAGCGTATTCGTAACGTATGAGTGGGTACGCGCAGAGTATGATTTTCCGTACAAAGTACGGTGCGATCACCGTGCCCGTACAGTACGATTATTAAAATAAAAAAATGAAAAAGGAATTAAATAGAATTTAATTTTGATTGATTGATTGATTACTTTATTTCGATATGCATATATCATAAAAGCAGTACAAAAGATAAAAACAGCATGTCGAAAAAAAATTATGACTGTACATTCGATGAAAGAATAAAACACATTAGATCAGCATAAATTAATTAAAAAAGAGGATTAAATTGATATGGACAGTCTTCTATGTCTAATCAACCAAGCCCATTTTAAAAACTTGGCAACAGCACAAACAATGGGAGGGGCTGTATTGGTTAAAAGAATCCGGAGGGCAACAGAGTACTGGCGGGTACCCAATTCTCTGCAGATAGGACCAAGCCATCGTGATCTGGGGCGACCATAGTCCGGGCATTCGAAAAGAAAATGTGGCACCGTCTCTGGTTTATCGGGACAGAGAGCACAAAAGCGTGATGAGGACTGGGGTTTATTCCACCTGGAGCAGAAGTCGGCCAAGGGTAGGGTTCCTAACCGGAATTTGATGTACAGGGACCGATCCATGGCGATTGTTATTATGTCCATGTACGGCTCGTAGGTGACGACATCTTTTATCAGCAGAAAGGCTGCGGTGGTTTTGCAGTGCTGCTGGCTACTGATGCGCTTCACACCAACCCACTCCCCAAAAAGTTTTTTTAAGGTCTCCTTCGGGGGAGCGGAGTGGCTATGCCAGCAGGAGTCCAGGCCTAGGTCCCCTAAAAGATGTTTAATGTCCTTCAGCCATTTGATGCTATGCCAACCGTCGGAGTGCATCACCTCAGCTAGACCATTGGCATAAGATTTTAGCTCAGGAACCCTCCACAGGCGAGCCCAGAGCAAGAGGGGTCGAAGACGGGCCTGATCCCTTATAGCTTTGCAGCCAGTATCCATGAGCACTGGGATAGTCGGACTACTCGAAGGAATGGCAAGGAGATCTTTAATGAATTTGTTTTCGGCCTTGCTCAGTAAATCCACTTTGCCCAGGCCCCACAGTTCGGCTCCATAAAGTGACGCAGGGACGGCACGTACTTTGTATATGTCTAGTAGAGGGGCAACACAGTGTTTTGTTGAGTTGTTGAACTCCTTAAGGAGGGCCCCCCCCCACCCTTTTGTGGACCATTGTCATTTTATTGATGTGGGCGGTCCAGCTCATCGCGTCGTTAAGTCGAATTTAATTTTAATATATTAAAAAAATATATATTTAATTAAAAAAAGAATTTACTTTTGTTAATATTTAATAATAAGAATATGAAACATAATTTATAAAATAAAATAAATATAAATATGTATAATTAAAATGTAAAAGTTTAAAAAGAAAGAAAGGAAAGAAATAAAATAATTAATACATTTAAAAATTTTCATTTACAAAACCTTTGAAATTCACTGAAAAAACCATAGGTTTCACACACGTTATAGTTAGGAATTAGCATTTAAAAAACCTTAGAAATTCACTGAAAAAACCATATGTTTCACACATGTTATAGTTAGCTGGACATTTCACTCATACAAAACCATTGAAATTCCCCCGCTATAGTTAGTTCAGCTAACTATAATTCGCGCACCCGTCAATCCACTGCTGATGATGTCACATATTACATCACTCATGACATGGTCAGTGACATCACTCATGACATCACTGATGACATCTCAAATAACATCACTGATGCTTTTCAAAAAGCAATGCCGGCTCCTGCAGGAAATGGGGAGCCAGTGGGACCCTGGGGGCATTGGGGCTCATTACACGGTCCCTAATCCTGAGGTCAGGTCCTGGGAGACGGGGTCCCTAGGGCTCAAAATGGCCCAAGATAGAGGTGGTAGTCCCCCCTCCTCCGTTTAATAAAAGAAAAAAAAAGTATATTTGGGTATTTCCCGGGGAATGGCGAATGTAAATGAAAGTAAGTAGACTTTTTTAGGAAAACAAATTGCAGTTGCGACCATAGCATGATGCCCCCTAGTGTGAATGCAATAGGTGCGCGGTGCTCAGTGCGGCCCCTAGTGTGAACGGGATGGGTGTGCCATGCTTAGCGCAGCTACCTAGTATGAGTGCAATGGGGTTGCGGCCTCTAGTGTGAACGCGATGGATGCGCGTCTCTAAGTCAAACTGGGTGCGCGACTCCAAGCAAATATAATTATGATCTTTTTATATAAACCTAGGTTATATCTTGGGATATTGGGTGGCCCTTGTGTTTATTATGAGTTTCTTGCAGCTACATGTAAGTGCAGATGCAGAGCTTCAGGTTGTTGAGAAACACTTTTTTACCTTCATCAGTGAAGTGTACTCCATCGCTCCTATAAATGCCCTCCATATGGAAAAGTAGATTGTTGTTATATATGGATCTCATTTTATGGTCTCTGATGTATGCGGAAATAGGGTTATTGACATTTTTCTAGCTTTCTCAATCTGAGGACAAAATTGATTTGACCCCTTCCATTTCTGTATTTGGCATATGTTAGAGTAGACAAAGGCAGTTTGGGGGAAAAGTAACATCAATTCTGCAAGGATGTCCTTCATTAGCATTTCCAGACCTACCCCAGTCAATGTGCATAGGTCATTGCCACCACTGTGCACAATCATGACGTCAGGGGGTTGGAGATGAAAAAAGATTTTACCATAGGCATCAATTGGTGCCACTTTAAATCCTCTCTGTCTAATCCATTTAATGTCTACATTTAGCAAAGCTAGGTCTTTGTCAATACCTCTGCGTTCAGCATACCTTTTACACCAGAAAACCTAGCTGTGCCCAACAATCCACACTGAAAGTTTCTTGGAGTGATGACTGTAGGAAATGAAAAGACGTCTTTAGCTGAGGTAGTCAGTTGGTAGTATGAGACATTTCTAAAATGGTGGACAAGATTGATTAATTGGCTGTTTAAGAGCATTGTATATTCGAAAATAGGGTCCATTTTACTGTGTTGAAAAAGCAAGTTTCTTATTGGTTAGTAAACAATGTTTGAAAGGTACAGCAGAAAGGATAAGGTCATGTTTTGCAAGGCCAACCATACCTGCTGTTGTCATTTGTAGCATTGTGTGGTGAACTTGTGTCCTGTGAGTTAGGTTGAACATTGCATGACTTGTGGAGAAGTGTGGCTCAATGGTTAGAGTGGCAGACCCTGATGCAGAGGTTTAGCCCGGGACCACGGTTCAATTCCCCGCCTCGACGGGTCTTGGGCTCAAAAAATCCATGGACCTGATAATTCCCGCCTCGGTGCCTATTCCAATCATGGAGTCCCACTCTGCAACTCTGGGCAATAGCTTGTCTCATCTTCACAACGGCCCCCACAACGCTAAGGATGCCTGGTCTCCACCTTGGGGGTGCCCAGGAGTGGACACCTCACAGGGAAAGCCAGGATGGGTTCCACAGCGGTATTCGTACAAGCGCCTTGAGACCCTTGCGGGTAAGTAGTGCGCTATACATGTATCAATTTACTTGTTGCTATGGAAACTGACATTAAGCAGAAGGGGTGAAGAAGTCAGTTGACAATGGTTATTATTTGTGACCAATGGAATTGTGTTTTACAATTTGAAAAACTGTGGGAAGCAATGTAATTTGTTGCCTATGTGTATTTGTATGAAAAAAGAGAGAGGAATCTTGCCATTACCGGTTTTACCTTGCAGAGTCTGGTGATTTATGTTGACTGTGTGTACAAGAAAATCCTGTCTGACTGTGTGAGATTTTTCATTCCACAGATTTATTGGTAAGGTGAGATATATTTTTGATGATTATTTAAAAAAGATTTGACATTATTCTAAAACTGTGTTGTTTGAAATATATTATTACATGTAGAGAAGTATATTGGAATTAGTTTAATTCTACGTGAAGTTTCTTTGAAAAATAGGCCGTATAATAATATCTATATATTTAACTCTGTTCATTGTTATAGCTGAATGATGCTTCATATTTTTGATAGTTGGTTAAAGTTGCAGTACAAATGTGTATTTTGAAAGATGTTCATATAAGGTGTAGTTAATTAGGCACAGACCACAGCGTTGTACAGCAGAAGTATTTTTTATTACTCCAGGACCTTTACAGCCATGACGAGTTTCAGCCTGCCTCGGGCCTTGATCACATGACGCGCTCTATCAAGTGAGCAGTTTTTCATACCTTTTTTTAATCTCTTTTTTTTCCATTTACTCAAACAGTGTTTAAAGTGACAAGTGCAAGTTTGCAAGTAACATAAAAACAGATAATAAGTTCAACTATTGATGGTATTGGGGAAATTAATGGTAAAACAATTTTATTCCTGTGGCTACTATGGTAAAATATTGACATTCCCAGTAAAAATTTTAGAAAATTATATCAAATCATTTCATTTGATCAATTGTACCTATAGCTAAAATTTCTTATAGCTGATAATAGAGGAGAACATGATTATAAAATATCTAAAATCATGTAAAAAAGAACATTTCTGTATAAATACCTGAATTTCTAAAAACTATCCCTGATTGATGTGCAAATTTCGCTACTACAGTACAATACTCCTGTGATTTTATGTGAACGTTAAATGTTAAATGTTGTAAAGTGCAAATGTTGTGCAAAAATGCATAATTCTATTACTAATAACCTAAATTAAAACCCATTAAATTACTACTAAAATACTGCTCAGTGATGTCGCTGACCATGTCATGAATGATGTCATATGTGATGTCATCAGCAGTGCACTGCGGGGGCACGAGTTATAGTTAGATCAACTAACTATACCAGGGGAATTTGTATCGTTTTGTATGAGTGAAATGTCCAACTAACTATAATGTCCCTGAAACCTATGGTTTTTTCAGTGAATTGCTAAGGTTTTTAAAATGCATAATTTCTAACTATAACATCCCTGTCAGTGAATTTTTAATGGGTTTTTTAAATGCTAATTTCTAACTATAACGTGCCTGAAACCTATGGTTTTTTATGTGAATTTCAAAGTTTTTTTAAACGCTAATTTCTATTAATAATAATCATGAAACCTATTTGTTGTATGTTTTTAATTCATCATTCCATTCTCAACCTGGTGAAAACTGCAAATCTCACCAGTTGTCCATCTATACCTTCCGCCCCAAAAAATTGCCACAAACAAGAACCACAACTAACGCTAATGATATGCAAAGTAAGTGTTCCCATGGAAACTAAAAACGAAAACACCACTTCCCCATATTTTCAACGACCAGCCAAATCTGCAATGCGATCCAAAAAACAGGCGATAGGCCGAGTTACTAGTAACAAATTAACAGCAACCTTCAACTGGTATAAGGAGGTCAACTATCTACTACCAACTCACAGCCACATCTAAAGACCAACACGTGGTAGAGCTACTGTTAATGCAGCTCCAACACCCAACAGGGCCACAACACCCAGCACCACCAACACCAGAACCTCCCCGGACAAACTCCCCACTACCACTGAGGCAGCACAAAACGAGACAATGGACCTTCCCAAAATGCAATGGCCCCTCAGCCGCACAATAGGTGAATGTCGGGCGATGTGGCAACCAAGTACGTGTGAAAGACGCAAGTTGCCCATCAATAATAATGCACATAATGCCAAGTGTCCAGGTGATATGCTGCACAGACCTCACTATGCAAAGCACAAACCTCTCCATGTGGAGATATAGTATTGATACTTGTGGTGTAGTGCACAGTGGACGCAACCATGTTACCTCACGCAATTTGGAAAATCTCAGTCATGTGGCCGTGTTGTGGCTGTGTTGTCCCCCCCTGTAAATGGAAGCAGAGTGGGCTGGTCCAACGTTCCCCAGGGAGGGCGTGGTTCACTTGTGGGAAGACTGAGTCTGCAGAGCGTCAGCCCTCACCCTGTCACGTGGTGCCGCCATGACAGCGGGCCTCCTCGACACAGGCCCCCTGCGACCCAGCGACACAGCTCATCAGACTTATATCAGTACCAACTACTGCCTTCAATCTACCCTTTGGACAGCAGGGCTCACAATTCAGAAGCAGTGGCGATTGCAGATGACGCAGTCCAGTACGCAAGATACATTGCTACCAGTGAGGCCCGCGCAGACCACGCATGATCGCAGACTGCGCACATGCTGAGTGCTTCAGGTGCTACTAACTCACTTCACCACAAGTCATCGCCACGTGGCCTTATTAAGGCGGAATTCATTAGACAAAAGACATTGCTCCCAGCGCGGGCCGCCGGGACCATGTATCATTGCAGGGTGCGCACATGCTGCGCAGCTAAACTCAATGCCACGTGGCTGTGCGCCCATCCTGACCACTACCTCCTGCCTACAATGGGGCTACCACGGTTCACAATTAGCAATGCAAATTGTGTAAGAGACCATAGAGGGTTAAGAAGAGCAAATACTCCCAATTTGTACAGCTCAAGTCAACATGACTTGCGTGTGGGCCTTTGCTGACTGCTGCCTCTGGCCTACACTGCGGAAGACCGGCGACACATGGTGCCAACTATCCCTGTTCAACACAAGCCGATCCAACATGTGTAACTGGTTCCATCCTGAGTCCTTAATGGCGGCGACCCCAACTTCGCGGCAGTGACCATAGCACCAGACTCCCTTTGATCAGTGAGGAGTAATTCCATATGAAAGGCCGGGGACACGTAGTACCACTGAACCTTCACTATGCAGGCCGGTGAGGCCACCAACGTATGCACGTGGCTGTGGCCCCTTGCTCACTGCTGCCTCTGGCCTACACTGTGGAAGACCGGTGACACATGGTGCCACAACCCGTCTTCAACTTAAGCTGATACCACATTTGTAACTGTGTCCTGAGACCTGAATGGCAGTGACCCCAAATCCATGAGACAACCACAGTAGCAGACTCCCTTTCATGAGTTAGGCATATTTCCGTATGCAACGGCGGCGACAAGTGGTGCCACTAACTTTGTTCAACTCAAGCCAATCGCACATGTGTAACTGGGTCCAGAGTCCTGAATGGCAGTGACCCCAAATCCATGAAACAACCACAGCAGCAGGCTCCCTTCGATGAGTGAGGCATATTTCCATATGCAACGGCGGCGACACATGGTGCCACTAACTATGTTCAACTCAAGCCGATCCCACATGTGAAACTGTGCCCTGAGTCCTGAATAGCAGTGACCCTAAGTCCGTGACAGCGACCACAGCACCAGACTCCCTTCGATCAGGGAGGCTTATTTCGATATGCAAAACCGGCGACACATTGTGCCACTAACTCTGTTCAACTCAAGCCGATCCCACATGTGTAACTGTGTCCTGAATGCCGGTGACCGTAAATCCCTGGCACCGACCACAGCATCCCACTTCCTTCGATCAGTGAGCAACAGTTCGATATGCAAAGCCGATGACACGTACACCCACTAACCCTCTTTAACACAAACTGATCCTACATGTGTAACTGTGTCCTGAGACATGAATGGCAGTGACCCCAAGTCTGTGGCAGTGACCACGGCACCATACCCCCTTCAATTTGTAAGGCATATTTTGATATGCAAGCCGGCGACACGTAATCCCACTAACCCTCTTTAACAAAAGCCGATCCCACATGTGTAACTGTGTCCTGAGTTCTGAATGGCAGTGACCCCAACTTCATGACAGTGACCACAGCACCTGACTCCCTTCCATTTGTGAGGAGTATTTGAATATGGAAGGCCGGTGAAACCTGGTGCAACTGAACCTGCACTACGCAGGCAGGTGGGCCAACAACATATGCACATGGCTGTGGGACCTTCCACAGCACTACCTAAGGCCTACACTATGGTCAGCAGGGCTCACAATTCAGATCCAGTCCCGATTCCACATAACGCAGTCCAGTAGGCATCACACATCACTCCCAGTGAGGCCGTTCACAGCAAGCACCATCACAGGCTCATACAGTCTCAATGCTTCTAGCACCACTAACCCTATTTAATATAAGCCTTTACCACATGTATAACTGTGTCCTGAGTCCTGAATGGCAGTGACCCCAACTTTGTGGCAGCGACCATAGCATCAAACTCCCTTTGATTAGTGAGTAGTATTTTCATATTGAAGGCTGGCGACAAGTGGTGCCACTGAACCTGCACTACGCAGGCCGGTGGGTCAACCAACTTATGCACGTGGCTGTGGGCCCTTCCTCATCGCTACCTCTAGCCTACACTATGGTCTGCATGCCTCACAATTCAGAGAGAGTCCTGATTCCACATGTCACAGTCTAGTAGGCAACACAAAATGTTCCCAGTGAGGCCGTCCACACCAAGCACCATCACAGGCTCATACAGTCTCAATGCTTCTGGTGCCATTAACCCTATTTAACACAAGCCGATTCCACATGTGTAACTGTGTCCTGAGTCCTGAATGGCAGTGACCCCAACTTCGAGGCAGCAACCACAGCACCAGACTCCCTTCAGTCTTATTTCTTGTTCTTTTCTTTTAAATAACTTATTTTACATATAAATATATACATGACTAAGATTCTTCTTTGTCCTACTGCACAGGGATACTTCCGGGCCCAAGAAGGTTTTTTGGGATATGTTGGTAATGTAGGAAGAGGGTGCGTTACCTGCTAATGTTTTCACAAATGCCTCGGACAGATGCCAGCTGACGGACTGAATAACAAAATGATTCTTCAATACTTATGTAGTGTGAGTGATGAACAGTTCGCACCCAGACTCGCAGAGGGACAGCTGCGGCCCATTCGCTTGACTCACAGATGCAAAACTACGAGCCATGCCACGCCACTCCGATTACGTTCCGACATTGGCCCCTCATAGCTATCTGTCGCAGGCGTACTCGCTGTTGGCGTGAAGGTCAGTGGTCTAGTTCTCAACATCTCACTTTCACTACCTGAGGACAGGTTTGCACATACACCACAACCATCCGGCACATGCGTCACAGGCCATATGACCACGCAAATATAATAGATCGACAACGTCACATCCTTAATTGCTGGTGCTGACCAGCTGGAGGACGCTCCATGTGTCTCAACCAAAAAGAGTCCATGAAAATTTGCTCAGAATGTTAGTCGCACCCTCAGCTGTATAGCTATCAGGGGCCTACCATCCCCTTGGCGCGAACATCATATGCATAGGGTTAGTGCCACCATAACTCATGTAGCCATCAGGGGCCTACCACCACGTAGCATCGACTTGAGTTCCACACGCTTAGCGGCACCAAACCCTAAGGTGGTCTCCGCCATTGATGACTCAGGACTCAGCGACATGTGTGAGATCTGTCAGGCCGTGGAGAAGCTGATATGGTCTCCAATATTCAGGACTCAGCGACATCTGTCACATCTGCACAGAAGCTGACGTGGTCTCCGCCATTCATGACTCAGTGACATCTGTAAGATCCGCGCAGAATCTGATGTGTTCTCCGCCATTCGGGACTCAGGACTCAGCAACACCTCTGCGATCGGCGGGGTTTTGATGGGCACGTGAAGTCTGCCCAATGTTGCACACTCCGCTGACACCAGGTAATTATTTGCTCATGGATGCGCAGAGGCGGCAGTCTCTCTCTATCTCTCTCTCTTTCTCTCTCTCTCTCTCTTCATTCCTTTCCTACTATCTCTCTCTCCCTTCTCTTTTTCTCTCCGGCTTGCTTTTCCTTCTCTATTTCTCTCTCTCAGTCCTTTGATATGCGCATTACACACGTCCTTATTTTGTGCTTTATTTTCCAGGCTCTGTCGTCGACATCCATGGTCCCTACAGGAGTCTTCTACCTTGTTGTTTTCTATTATTTTTGTTAAATTTTGTTTATTCGTTTATTTTTTATATATGTTAATAAAAGAAATGAAATGTGAAAATAGTTTATGGTGTATATGTTTATAAAAAATAAAGTTTGACAAATTTTTTGTTTTACCTTTTTGGTTGTTTTCCTAACTGCTGTGCGACTCTTTCTTGTTCCTTTTACTGTTATTTCTAAATACTAAAATCCTATATTTAATTGCACTGACGTAGTGGCTGCACTTACAGTGTACACACACAATCAATGAAGAAATCTCATTCTATTTATATTCATTGGGAATAGTGCGTCAGGTGCTGGATCTTGACGGGATGCACTGCCCAGTTCATATATTGTTCTGCACATGAAAAAAATCACATGATAACTGTCACAACAACTGCAATGTGAAAGAAATTCCAGCGATAAGCCACGTTACCACCAGGGATTTAACACCTGCTTTCTGCTGGTGTTAGTACAAAAGAGGGTGGTGATGGATGGAGCATCTGAACCAATCAAAAACTCACACCCAGTCAAAAGATCTGGGTTTGATCCATCACCGTTCTTTAGCCCACTCTGCCATCCCAGTTCAGACATGGCTATAGGCAAATCAGTCTGACCCTGTCCCTCATGGGAACAGTCCAGCCCGAACTGCCAAGCCATGCCTTCCCTGGACCGGAAACAAGCTTCTGAGGACCGGTTTCTGGCATTACAGCCGTCTTCAGCCCGGCTTGCTTGAATCCAGTGGCAAAGTGAGCAAGGGACTCACGTCTGAGTATCCCCTGCCACACTTATGGAGGCAAAGGCGGTACAAAAGGGGGTGGTGAGGACGGAGCATCTGAACCAATCAAACACTCACACCAAGTCAAAAGATCTGGGTTTGATCCATCACCGTTCTTTAGCCCACTCTGCCACCCCAGTTCAACATGGCTGTATGCAAATCAGTCTGACCCTGTGCCTCATGGGAACAGTCCAGCCCGAACTGCCAAGCCATGCCTTCCCTGGACCGGAAACAAGCTTCCGAGGACCGGTTTCTGGCTTTACAGCTGTCTTCAGCCCGGCTTGCTTGAATCCAGTGGCAAAGTGAGCAAGGGACTCACGTCTGAGCATACCCTGTCACACATATGGCGGCCAAAGCGGTACAAAAGGGGGTGGTGATGGATGGAGCATCTGAACCAATCAAACACTCACACCCAGTCAAAAGATCTGGGTTTGATCCATCACCGTTCTTTAGCCCACTCTGCCACCCCAGTTCAGACATGGCTATATGCAAATCAGTCTGAACCTGTGCCTCATGGGAACAGTCCAGCCCGAACTGCCAAGCCATGCCTTCCCTTGACCGGAAACAAGCTTCCGAGGACCGGTTTCTGGCATTACAGCCGTCTTCAGCCCGGCTTGCTTGAATCCAGTGGCAAAGTGACCAAGGGACTCACGTCTAAGCATACCCAGCCACACTTATGGCAGCCAAAGCGGTACAAAAGGGGGTGGTGATGGACAGAGCATCTGAACCAATCAAACACTCACACCCAGCCAGAAGATCTGCTGGTGTTAAGCAGGATGACTACCTGCGGCATGAAAGGAAATACAGCCAAGAGCCACACCAGAACACCCACAGGCGCCGTAGAGTCAATGAACATGATACAGGGATACCCATGAGGGCCACAAGACTCATCGCAACAACCCCAGGACTGCCAATGCCCCCCGAACCTGCATCTGTGCAAGTGTGTCTGTATGCTCACTGTGTTATCATGATAAGCACGGGCCCTGCAACATCGCAGTGCGCTGTCTTCAACAGACGTTATCCTGTCCCCTCAGTGTTGGCAGTGACCCTGGACATGTAGCTACACATGCATCCTCCTGCATGCACAACAGACATGTGCAAGTCCAGCGTACACAGGTCAGGGCAGGGGTGTGCCTATCCGTAAAGGGAAACGGGGTGTCTCGCACATGTCTGTATGCAGGAAGTGCTGGAAGTGTGGTAAGTGTGTCTCTGTGTTCTGATGTGGCCTGCCACAAGGGCTACAGCAGACGATGTTGTAAAGTGGCATGCACCATCACCAAATGGCACTCTCATGGTCTAGTTGGATTGCTGCAGGACATGCCGGAATAGGCATCAAAATGCTGTGCCATGCGAGTGCATTTGAGACAATAGCGCAACTTACAAAAGTGTGGGGGCTTGTGGGAGGGAGGAGCAGCTGTTTGACAACGTAACACACAGTGAACCCACCCATGTGCCACGTGCTGAGCATCTCATCCATGAACCGGCCTTTGTACACATCCTGTATGAATGCAGCATGGTTTTCACTTCTATGCTCGTTCAGTGTTGTGATATTGGCGGGTTGTGAGACTTGTGCTCTTTGTTGGTGTGTTTCATTTTGTACATTGTTTGTCTATACTAGGGCTGTACTTGATTGAGCATGTGTGCCATTGTGTCCATCTCCCCTGTACCCCCACTCCCTTCTTCTTCCTCTTCCTGGTGCTGTTGTTTCTATAATTTTGTTCCTCCACACATAAATACATGTAAAGAACAAATTAGAATACTTCCTTGATTCTTTTACATTTCAAAACTTCTTTCTATTAGTTTCTTTTTAATTTTCCATATAAACAGTTTTTTCATATTCAACGACACATAGAAGTCAGCAGTGCAACACATTCTATCAACACACGTTCTAGAACATTCTACAACACGTGCAGGTTAAAAGTTCACGATTGTTTTAAGTTCGATCAGTGCCTTCCTAACCAATCACAAAGATGCTTTTCCACAAAACGAATGTGCACCCTACTTTTAAAAAACAATGCTTTTCAACTCCCAATGAGGTATTGTTTTGTATGGCAAAAAAAAAGTAGTAACCCATCTTCAAACATATCTCTTATTCTATGAAGGAAATGCATGAGCTACAGAAATCTTTCCATACCTTTTAGCCATACCTTCAAAATGCTAGTGTGGATCGTAAGACATAGCTATATTTTCTGGTGCAAGAGGTATGCAAATCAGAGACGTATTGACTTAGACCTAGGTTTACAAAACAGTACACTAAATAGTTTGCACAGAGAGGATTGAAGTGGCATCAAATTGTTGCCTTTGGTTAAAACCTGTTTGTATCTCCAACACCCTGACCTCATGATTGTGCACTGTGGTGGAAACAACCAAGGCACATTGACTTGAGGTAGGTTTGGAAATGTTTATGAAGGACACCTTTGGACAACAGATGTTACTTTTGCCTCAAACTGTCTTTGTATATTCCAATATATGCCAAAGACAGAAGTGGAAATTGTCAAACCAATTTGTTCCTCAGATTGAAAAATCAAGGAAGAAAGTCAACAAAGCTTGGTCTGCATACCTCAGAGACCACAAAATGGGGTCTATCTACAACAACAACATACGTTTTGATATGGCTGATATCTACAGAAGTGATGGAGTACACTTCACAGATCAGTGAAATTGAGTTTTTCTGAATATCTTGAATCTGTGCATCTGCACTTACATGTAGCTCCAACTAATGAACAGAAGGGCTCTTTTTAGAGCCAGCCTATAACTGACAACTTAGGCCCGCTATTTTAGAACCAGGTAACGGCAACTCCCGGACCCTTGCCAACATGTATTCTCCACACAGCTGTGGGGCAGCGGCCACACATCTGACTTTGCAGCTCAAAGCTCTCGCTCTGATCACCAGCTCTACTCACCCATAGGGGTGAGTAGTTGGCGCTTTATAAATACTGTATTGATTTACCTTTGCACTCCCTGTACAACACCACCTAAGCACCATATACAAGTTGGACAGGTGTGGCACAGCGCCCACAGCCCATGACTTCACAGCATAGCACACACAGTTTGGGCTCACGGTTTCTTCCCCGAGTCCAGCAGTAGCTCATTTTAGCAGCATGACACTCTAAGCAATACCTCACTTAATTTCCGTGCCTAACACTTTCAGACCGGTAGGGGTGAGTAGTTCAGCGGCTTTACCCTGAGTCCATCAGCAGCTCAGCTTTTGCCCCCAGTGCCATCAGACCCATAGGAGTGAGTAGTTTGCACTTTACAAATACCAAATTGATTTGATACGCGTAAATGTACCTTCGCACTCCCTGTATAACACCCCCAAAGCACTGTACACAAGTTAAAATGTTCGAAAGAAAACTTCCTCCGAGTACGTATAAATACATGCTGACACTACTTGGACAGATGTGGCACAGCGGCCAGAGCACATGATTTCACAGCATATGACACACAGTTTGGGCTCACTCTTTCATCCCCGAGTCCGGCAGCAGCTCAGCTTAGCACCATGGGACTCTAGACAATACTTTAGAGAATTTTCCGAAGCACACCCAGGGTGTGCTTCGGAAAATTCTCTAAAGTGTTGCCACAATTAACCGTTTCACCTTCCGGCAGCACCCCGCCAAGATTTGATAAAAATTGAACTTCAAACATTAACAACGTGTTGGACGTCAAAAGCAGCTGTTTTTACTTTTTGATGTGATATATACAGATGAGGACTGTTCACTTTCTCTTCACAAATTGTTTATGTTTTAGATTCACAGTGGTTGAGTAACTCAATTTCAACAAAAACACATTATAACGATAGGGGATTCATATTCGGGTGTTAGTTTATATTTTATGCAGGATTGTGGGTAATTGAGTTTTGCGAAGGTAATGCATTAATTTATTGAGAGTGGGAGGTGGTGAGGACACCTGGGATGTTTTGCACCTATGACCGTAGAGGTGGGGAGGATTACATCTATTTGAATGTGGGACGAACTGCATGATCGCTAGTAACAATTATGAGGGTGGAACGAATCCTGTGGTCTGGTGAAAGGGATCGCTAGTGAGAAGGTGGTAGACGCGGAAGTAACCACCTTCTCACTAGCGATCCCTTTCACCAGACCACAGGATTCGTTCCTGCGCGGCATGAGATCACTAAGGACTCGCGCCGAACTACGGCGAACTGAACTCGGCCGCCTGGTGCACCCTGTTGTGCCCCCACGCAGGTTTGGAAACAATTCTGAGGACCTCCCTCGGTCGCTTATTACAACGGTAATCCCCAGCATGCCCCAAGTTGGACAACCCTGTCCTGATGACGATCCTGATTTACATGGATCGAAACGCCGTCGACTCCACAGCTTATTAATAGGCGCACTCCTCTAATTGTGGTTCATACAATGGAAATAAATCGTTTTAATCTGTGATACCACTCAGTCACATGATTTGAACCACTCACTGTACATTATATGCACCAGAGTCACAGTGCGCCGTTTCATGCTGTTCACTATTGCACTTGCGTCGCCACTACCACCACAGTCACCTTTTCTAGAGCACCAAGTCCTTTTTGGTTGTCATGTAATTCAATTTATGCAGTGCTGCCTTTAACTGTATATTACCGACCATGAATGAATTATAAAAGAAGATGATTGAATATCTTGCTTTAAAACAAAATGAGTGTTCTCCTTTTCTTCCCTGCTAGCAATGCGATGTGCATGCTTGATTAATTGGCCTGCGGACCAAGCAGGCCTCTCTTTTGATTATTCTAGACAATACCTCACACATTTTCCATACCCCAGGAATTTCAGATCAGTACGGGTCAGTAGTTCGTCCTAGTAGGTATAAACACATGCTGACACTACTTCCAGAGGTATATCCACAGGTATAGTGCAGCGGCCACGGCACATGACTTCACAGCATAAGACACACAATTTGGGCTCACGCTTTAATCCCTGAGTCCCGCACCAGCTCACCGTAAGCAGCATCAGACTCTAGGCAATACCTCACTTAATTTCCGTAGCCCAGCACTTTCACTCCGGTAGGGGTGAATACTTTGCTTCGCACCCCCTCTATAGCACATCCTTGTGACAAAGTGGCAGACCTCCTATCAGCATAAAATAACTAAGTATGAGCGTCAAATCCGCTCCGCTCGCGGATTTCGTGGATTTTTGGTAAATCTGAAATCCGCAAACTCCCGCGAATTTACCCGAAAACCGCGAATACGCGAGCGGCGGATTCGGGGGGCAAAAGTTCAAGCCTTCAAGCTTCAGCTAAGTTAGCTTCAACAGGAAGCACTAATAGATAAAATAAAGCAGGTGCTCGAGCACCTGCTTTATTTTATCTATTAGTGCTTCCTGATCGGTCTCTGACCTTTTATACACACAAGAGGCATGGACTCGCATGGAATCCCCGCACGTTTGGTCCCGCCCACACACTTGCGGTGTGAACCGTCTTCCCGCCATTTACCCACTATGATGGACAGTTGAAGCTCAAATTCAGTGATGCATAAATCAGCCCAAAAACAATCGTGAGCATTGTCGAGGCTGGGCAGGTGTGCTTTCTTCCCAAATCTACCGTCGAAAATCAGCTGTGATGCTGGATAGAGGCCTTTGCATCCTTGACTTTCACGAGTGCAATCCCCTGGCTGTTCCTGTGACCAGGAGCTTCTTTCTCTTCATCTGCTGCTCTGATCGGTCTCTGACCTTATACACACCAGAGGCATGTGTGCTCGCATGGAAGCCCCGCCCATTTGGCCCCGCCCACACAATTGCGGTGTGAACCGTCTTCCCGCCATTTACCCACTTTGATGGACAGTTGAAGCTCAAATATCAGTGATGCATAAATCAGCCCAAAAACAATTGTGAGCATTGTCGAGGCTGGGCAGGTGTGCTTTCTTCCCAAATCTACCGTCGAAAATCAGCTGTGATGCTGGATAGAGGCCTTTGCATCCTTGACTTTCCCGATCGCAATCCGCAAATCCGCAAATCCGCGGATTTTGCGGATCAACAATAAGCAAATCCGCAAAATTCGCGGATCGTGGATCCGTGAAATCCGCCCATGCTTAAGAATAACCTTTGACACACACATTCAAAAATAGAAACAAACATTTTCTTAAAAAAGGAGAAACCAATACCAATTACAACAACTTATTAGGTAATTCCAACATCTACATACACATCCACTCATTCACCAACAGTTCTATATAGTCACTCATGCATGTACTTACTCATCATATGTACTCATACACCTATACATCCTGTTACACACTAATACTCATCCATATAGTTACTCCCACACAAATTCACACATGCAAATAAACTATCAAAAAAACATTTACTTGATTATACTGCTATATACACACCACTACACATACTTCTACAGAAATGGAAACATATTTACTCTCTTAAACAATCAATTATAAAAACACATACTCACTAACCCACCCATAGACACAATCATCCACCCATACAGTCTTGCACACATGCTGTCTTCAAAATACATACAAATAGTGAGTCACTCATTCATGTATCTGTGCTCTGAGTAATATCCCCCACCGAACCATACAGACACTGATACTGATACTCAAAAAAACAACTAATAACCCATATACACACTCATGTAGCTACTCACCAACCCATGCAGCCACTTATACACAAAGTGAGACACAGATACAGATATTTAAATATTTAAACATTACTCGCTAATATATGTATTCACTAAGATACATTTCATAAGTCAGTTAACCAATCAATTTTACACAAAAAAAACTTCCATTTAGACATTTATTTGCCCATGTATTCTTCCATCAACCTTTAGATATACATATATAAAAAATATTTATTTTTCAGAAAGATACACATTCACTGGATGATGTCATCAGTGATGTCATTTGAGATGTCATCAGTGATGTCATGAGTGATGTCACTGACCGTGTCATGAGTGATGTAATATGTGACGTCATCAGCAGTGCATTGCACGCGCAAGTTATAGTGAGTCCAACTAACTATAACGTGGGAATTTCAATGGTTTTATGCAAGTAAAATTTCCACCTAACTATAACTGGTGTGAAACCTATGGTGTTTTCAGTGAATATATATATATTACCTACTGGCGGTCGCCAGTAGGTATATATAGTTAGGATTTTTTCTCTATGGGATTTATGAAAATTCTATGTCTAATAACTTTGGCGTTTGTGGACGGAATTGGCTGAAATTTTCAGGAAAATGGAACATTTTGTTTCTGAGTAGCCCCTGAAAATTTGGGGGGCTTTCGTCAAGGGGGGGCTGAGAAAAAAGGGGGGTCCCAAAACGTGTTTTTAACATTGAGTTTTCCATAGGGCGGTTGGCCTCACTTTTAGCCCGAATGGATTTGCACGAAACTTGGCAAAATTGTAGGGACTGGTAGCCCGATGTGCCTTTGCTAGGTCTCAATATATGTGCTCCAGTGGATTTTGAGAAATTAACGTTCAAAAAAGATATATATCTGTAACAGCGGACCGGGCAGCGCTCCAGTTTGCGTACTTTTCGCGTTACGGAGCTTTGTGAAGCGAAGCTGATTGGTTCTCCGGCATCTGTAAACATTCCAAACAGTCCGTAGCGGCCGCCATCTTGTCTCTCGGTAGGATCGAGAGACAAGAGGAGGCCAAAGCGAAGGGGAAAATGACCATAAGGGGGCATAGTAGATCCTCCCTGACCCCCTAGGTTTGATGTGGAGGTTTTAAAAGGGCCCCGCGGGGCAAAAAAAAAAAAAAATAATAATAATCGAACGGCTGAATGGATTTGCACGAAACTTGGCAAAATTGTAGGGACTGGTAGCCCGATGTGCCTTTGCTAGGTCTCAATATATGTGCTCCAGTGGATTTTGAGAAATTAACGTTCAAAAAAAGATATATATCTGTAACAGCGGAACGGGCAGCGCTCCAGTTCGCGTACTTTTCGCGTTACGGAGCTTTGTGAAGCGAAGCTGATTGGTTCTCCGGCGTCTGTAAACATTCCAAACAGTCCGTAGCGGCCGCCATCTTGTCTCTCGGTAGGATCGAGAGACAAGAGGAGGCCAAAGCGAAGGGGCAAATGACCATAAGGGGGCATAGTAGATCCTCCCTGACCCCATAGGTTTGATGTGGAGGCTTTAAAAGGGCTTCGCGGGGCAAAATAAAATCGTTTTTTTGGTGGGGTGCGCCCGGTTAGCGTAACGGGAAGCGGACTGGGGAGCGTACTACAAGGAATGAAGAATGATTGACTTTTAACTTATTGTATGTTTATAGACTTTTTTTTTTACTTTTTTTTCTGCTGAGTGACGTCTCGGCCTATCTTCACGGGATGCAGTCCCTACCATCTCGGCGTTTAAGCCCAGGGGGACCAGTAGTGTGGGAGAGATAACGGGGCATATTATCAAGGGGGTTTATCTCCGCTTTTTTGGGCTTTAAAAGCCAAGAAAGCGGAGATAAAATTATCTCCGTATTACCTAGCTGTCGCTAACACCAGTTAGCGACCGCTAGTAGGAGATAGCGACCATCTTGGGCCCCACTTTGCATGTCAGTGATATTTATCACTAATGACATGCAAAGTGGGCATGCCAAGATGTTAGCGACTGGAAACAGTCGCTAACATCGCTATCTCCTATTACCAACTTTTGGAGATATTCGCGCTAAGCGCGAATATCTCCAAAAAGTAACACCTGCCCTGAGCAGTTCTTAGCCATGTTATCCAATGGGAGGTGGATAACATGGCTAAGAGCATTAGCTCGGTAATGCATGAATATCGCTGACTTTTTAGCGATATTAATGCATTGCGGCCATTTTTTATCGCATTTGCGATAAACCTTGATAATAGCAAGGTTTATCTGCGATAATTTCTGACGATGCTTAGCGGTAAAAAATTCGTTGCTAAGCATCGTTAGGGATAAATATCGCTTAACTTTGGTAATAGGCCCCAACGTCTGTTAACGTTCGATTCGAAGGAAATCAGGAAGTGTTGAAAAACATTGTCTGCGCCATCTTGCCTTTTTTCCAATGCCACACTTTTGTCGTGCACGGCAGCCATTTTAGATGACTTGACCAGACCCACTCTCTGCACGCTGTCGATCCTTAGCATGGCTCCCCACCCTCGCAAGCATTTCCCCCAGGCACTGGTCACCCCCGCTCTCTGTCTTATGCATGGGCAATAAACCTCCCCCCATCTGCGCTGCTCTTCCCTGAGAATCACACCCTGTGCCCGCCCGACACCTCCCTTTCGCCCTATTCACTACCGCACCCTCTGACACTCCTCTTCCTCTGTGTCCGATTGTCCAGGCCGGTCCCAGGCTATCAGCTAGCCCTGCAGATGTAGTTTATGGCCCCAGCTGTAAAGAATTACCCCTCTTCAAAGGAGTTATAGTAGATCAAGGCCCACACCTGATGAGATCCGTCACACCACACGCGTTCCTACTATCTGAAAACCATCCTGTATTGTGATTGGGGAGGGGACCGAGCCTGAAGCGGAAGATTCCAAGGATGACTCTTTGTACATCAAAGTTTTTACAATTATGTGTCACATTAAAAATATATAGCACTCCAACAAAGTAGTAGGATTATAAAACTTTAATAACTTATAAATATATACAACAAAACAAAAACAGTAAAAACATTTAAACATTTTTAGGCAAAAAGAAGGAAGTAGCGGTCGGTTGTGCGAATAGTCCCAAGGCAGCACAACGTCCAGATTTCTGGACGGCACCCAGGTGATGTTGCCTGGGTGCCGCACTGATTTCGGTATCCGGCGTGGGGCGTCGCGGGGGGTGGGTCATCAGTAGCGGTCTGTTGTGCGAATAGTTCCAAGGCAGCAGAACGATGGCACCAAGGTGATGTCCAGTAAGTTGCCGCCCTCCGAATAACGGCGTGGGGCGCCCCGGGGGATGGGGGAGGCGGCGTGAACGGGCCTCCCCAGGTGGAGCCTCGTCTGCTGTAGTGGGGCGCCACTTTACCGTTTCAGTTGCCATTCCGTCCGCTTTTGGTCCACTGTGTCAAAATCCGCAATTCAGCTGAGTTGCCGCCCTCTGAATAACGGCGTGGGGTGCCCCGGGGGGGGGGGGGCGGCGTGAACGGGCCTCCCCAGGTAGAGCCTCGTCTGCTGTAGTGGGGCGCCCCTTTACCGTTTCAGTTGCCGTTCCGTCCGCTTTTGGTCCACTGTGTCAAAATCCGCAATTCAGCTGAGTTGCGCCCACTCTTGCGGTGCAGCGATAGGCGGCTGTCACAGGACTCTCAAAATGGCGGCAGGCTCTTTCCTTTTTGGGCCTGGTCCACTGAAATGGCCCTGGGACACCTTGGAAATCGGACGCTTGTCTGCTAGGTCTTGGACCCCATTCTCGAAAGCGTCCCCTCCGCCTTGAGGATTCTACAAAAGTCTTGGGGGCCCCCGACTCCTGTAGGCTTCCGGTGGGGAGCGGCTGCCATGATTGCTCGCGGAATGACCAAGACGGAGCCACGAGATGGTGGTGCTTTCATGCTGACGCCAGCTTCAGTCTGAAACATCCAGAAACAAGGTGGGGCTTTCATCGTTTGGGAAAAAAAAATAGTTTTCATCCAATGAAAAGTGTTATTTTTAGGTCATATGATCAAGCCTTCCATCATTAGGAAACCAAAAGTAAAATGAACCAATGAAAAGTTTTATAAACAAGTCACATGACCTGTTATGCGGCATAGGGTATAAAAAGCGTAGAAAATCCGTTGGTACGTGAGGCGGCGTCAGTAGCGGACCGATGTGCGAATAGGCCGAAGGCAGCACAACGCGCCAAGATCCGGATGGCACCGAGGTGGTGTCCAGCAAGTTGTCGCACTGGTGTGGCCATCCTACAATGCTGAAAGTTGGCGTGGGGCGCCCCGTTGGCCTGTGAGATGGCGGCAGTAGCGGACCGATGTGCGAATAGGCCGAAGGCAGCACAACGCGCCAAGATCCGGATGGCACCGAGGTGGTGTCTAGTAAGTGGCACTGGTGTGGCCATCCTACAATGCTGAAAGTCGGCGTGGGGCGCCCCGTTGGCCTGTGAGATGGCGTCAGTAGCGGACCGATGTGCGAATAGGCCGAAGGCAGCACAACGCGCCAAGATCCGGATGGCACCGAGGTGGTGTCCAGCAAGTTGTCGCACTGGTGTGGCCATCCTACAATGCTGAAAGTCGGCATGGGGCGCCCCGTTGGCCTGTGAGATGGCGGCAGTAGCGGACCGATGTGCGAATAGGCCGAAGGCAGCACAACGTGCCAAGATCCGGATGGGACCGAGGTGGTGTCTAGTAAGTTGCACTGGTGTGGCCATCCTACAATGCTGAAAGTCGGCGTGGGGCGCCCCGTTGGCCTGTGAGATGGCGTCAGTAGCGGACCGATGTGCGAATAGGCCGAAGGCAGCACAATGCGCCAAGATCCGGATGGCACCGAGGTGGTGTCTAGTAAGTTGCACTGGTGTGGCCATCCTACAATGCTGAAAGTCGGCGTGGGGCGCCCCGTTGGCCTGTGAGATGGCGTCAGTAGCGGACCGATGTGCGAATAGGCCGAAGGCAGCACAACGCGCCAAGATCCGGATGGCACCGAGGTGGTGTCCAGCAAGTTGTCGCACTGGTGTGGCCATCCTACAATGCTGAAAGTCGGCGTGGGGCGCCCCGTTGGCCTGTGAGATGGCGGCAGTAGCGGACCGATGTGCGAATGGGGCCAAAGGCAGCCAACAATATTTTCTGAATAGAAGACACCACAAGGCGCTGAGATGCCAAGATCCGGATGGCACCGAGGTGGTGTCTAGTAAGTTGCACTGGTGTGGCCATCCTACAATGCTGAAAGTCGGCGTGGGGCGCCCCGTTGGCCTGTGAGATGGCGTCAGTAGCGGACCGATGTGCGAATGGGGCCAAAGGCAGCGCAACAATATTTTCTGAATAGAAGACACCACAAGGCGCTGAGATGCCAAGATCCGGATGGCACCGAGGTGGTGTCTAGTAAGTTGTCGCACTGGTGTGGCCATCCTACAATGCTGAAAGTCGGCGTGGGGCGCCCCGTTGGCCTGTGAGATGGCGTCAGTAGCGGACCGATGTGCGAATGGGGCCAAAGGCAGCGCAACAATATTTTTGGAATAGAAGACACCACAAGGCGCTGAGATTCGGTTAGCACCTCGGTGGTGTCTAGGAAGCTATGCAGCTGAGTTGCGTGCGCACTTGCGGCGAATAGGTCGAAGGCAGCACAACAATGTTTTCTGAATAGAAGACACCACAAGGCGCTGAGATTCGGTAGGCACCGAGGTGGTGTCTAGCAAGTTGCCGTACTGGTGTGGCCATCCTACAATCCTGCTCCGAATAACGGCGTGGGGTGCCCGAAGGGGGGGGGGGGGAGGCGGCGTGAACGGGCCTTCCTAGGTGGAGGCTCGTCTGCTGTAGTGGGGCGCCCCTTTACCGTTTCAGTTGCCATTCAGCTGAGTTTCGGCCGCTCTTGATGCTACAGCGACAGGCGGCTGCAAGAGGACTCTCAAAATGGCGGCCTGTTCTTTGGATTTGGGCCTGGTCCACTAAAATGGCCCTGGGACACCTTAGAACTCGGACGCTCGAATTTTTTTTCCTTTCCTCTACATGCAAAAAAAGGTAAATGCCCGGTACGTTACACGCTTCATCTGCCACGATGTACTCTCCAGAGGAACCAAAAAAAAAATATAGTTATGGTAACTATACCATGCATCGTCATATGGAGAGGTGGCACCGATTAATTATAGTGCTGCATAAAAGAGAGATTTGGAGGAGAACCCCCGGCCTGCCAGTACATTCTTCAAAGAAGTGGCACTGACAGCATCAGAGGCAAGGGAAACGGTCCCAAATATTTAGAAGAACTTTGGAAAGATTAAAATGACATGTTTAGATTGTGGCAAATTAATTTCATGTGGACAGATGAGTGTTACTCTAAAAAATACAGCATATGAACATCATCATAGTCGATGGTTGGTAGAGACATTTTGACTATATCCTGGACCTGCCCGTCCTCGCCCAAAATGGCGCCGGAATAAATGGGACTCGTAACTCCTTGTTGTGTACTGGTTGCACAACCTTGATATCACGAGATACGTATGCAGTTTTGAAGCACATGGCGGGCGGGGACGAGAATAGATTGAATATTTCGATATCCCTATTGATATTAAGTTCTGATGTGTTATTGATTACTGTACTATTGAAAGTTCGAATTAACGTCACCCATGGTACTTGCCCGCAAATGTATATCTAGATAATTTTATTGTAAGTGGCCCTGTCGTATTTTAATTATAAAATGTACGTCCACCGATTCCGCAACTGTTAGACACTTTAGTTCTTGCAACCTAATGGCCCGCCCGTTACGTTCGTCTACAGTGTAAATGTCTACTCATCATATACGATTACAGTTTGCTCCGTGGCCGGCCCACGTGGTTATAGGCCCGTATTTGTATAATGACATTTTCACAATAAAGGTTTTTAAAAGAAAACATGGTAGTAGTATATACATTGGTAAAGTTTTTAATAATAGTCACTGTTTTCTAATCAGTAAAAGGCAAGTGAAATAAAGCAGTCCAATTACATGAAGGGTAAAAGGTATAATACGCAGGAACGCAGTAAAGATAAATGGTCAAGGGCTGTTGTGTTTTCTACTCCTGCAACATAAAGTGATCGATAAGAATCTGATATTCAGGCGTATCGGCGACTAAGACAGCAGGCCGACCCTCTTTTGCTCAACGGCTCCGTCATCGGACGAAGAAACGCCCTTTTTCTCGAAAAAGGAATATATTTTACTTGCAGGACAGTTGTAAATTTTCCGGGAAAGTACATTAGCCTGGAACATTATAACATATATTTAAGAAAAAATAATGTTCGAAAGCATCATTAGAATAAGAAAAGTAAAATGAACCAATGAAAAGTTTTATTAACAAGTCATATGACCTGTTATGCTTACGTTACGCGCTGCGCGTCGCGCCCCGGATCACTTCCGGATGCGACAACGCAGGTCTAGAATATAGTCAAAATGTCTCCACCAACCAGCGGTCGGAACACAACCCCTTTCAGCAGGCTAAATATTTCTGCTAAATGACAACAGAAGGGACAGGCAACAAGAACCATCAGTGAAAGAGGGGAGGGCTAGTTCTTCTCTACCGGGTCACGTTGGGGCGCTACCGGAACTGATCGAATTGGTAGTCTACAGTGTTTCTGGATGTTTCAGACTGAAGCTGGCGTTAGCATGAGAGCACCACCATTTCGTAGCTCCGTCGTGGCCATTCGACGAGCAATAATGCTAGCCGCTCTCCACCAGAAGCCTGCGGGAGTCGGGGGCCCCCAAGACTTTTGTAGAATCGTCAAGGCTGAGGGGACGCTTTCGAGAATGGAGCCCAATCTCTAGCAGACAAGCGTCCGAGTTCCAAGGTGTCGCAGGGCAATTTTAGTGGACCACGCCCAAATCTGAAGAGCCGGCCGCCATTTTGAGAGTACTGTGGCAGCAGGCTATCGCTGCACCGCAAGAGCGGGAGCAACTCAACTACATGGTGAGCGAGACGCTGTAGTCGAAAGAGCGGGCGGTAAACAGCTGAATAGCGGAAGAGGCACAGTGTAGCAAAAGCGGGCGGAATGGTAACTGAAATGGTAAAGGGGCGCCCCACTACAGCGTGTCTTTAGGTGAAACGGATTGTGGGACAAGGTCAAGAATGGAAGTTCCGCTTGATCCCGGGAGCCGGCCACCTATGTCGGGGGCGATCTCAGGCTACACCAGGAGAACACGACTTGGGGAGGGAGCCGGAGCCAAGTGCCCCCTCCGAGTCCGCGCCATCACACCGTCCCTCGGGGGCCTCCGTCAAGCGGTTCAGGGTGGCACCGCATTACATTGTTCACAAATGCAGTCACGTCCTCAAACAGTCCCCACTTTACTTTGACAATAGTGAAGCTGAAGCAAGTGCAAATAGGCTTCAGACAGTGTTACAAGCACTCCTCAAAACTTTGAACCATCAGAGTGCATGAGTTTCATGCTCGATCGATTGAGCTAGCCGGATCGGGCATCAAAAAGTATAAAATAGTTATGTAAATAGTTGTTTAATAAAATGTTTTACCCTGTTACTTTGCTGGTGTGTTGTATATATTTGTAATATTTGCATAGAGTTTATCGTTATTTTGGGCGGGGTGGGTGGCGGAGCCGAGCTGTATTGCAGCCATCATGGTGTGGAGTTCAGTTCATCTCAATAGTTTCGTGTTTGTCATGAGGGGTTGTTCCTAATGTTTCTATTTTAGCGAGGTCAAAAAGAGATCCCATTAGTGGCCTACTGATTTTGCTCGATTCCTTTTGTTTTTTTACACGATTTTTCGCTATCTGCAAAGACTAAACAGAGTATTGCGACTCTGTGCTTGTTTGTAAATAGAGAATGAACCAAAGAGAACCAATTCTAAAACAGTAAATGCTTGGATAACAATCAATCAAATGGAGAGAGAAGCAGGCACGACGGATTACAACGGGGGCAAAGGCCTGCGTTAACTACCCTTCACTATCTGCAAAGAGAGAGTACTCCTAATAGAAATGAGGGGGAGGGGGGGCAGCATTCAAAGCAGATCAGTGTGCATAAACACGAAAATGTTTTTACTTACCACGTACTTGACATTCGACAGCTTATGATATTTGCTATTAAAAAACCATTGAAATTCACTGAAAAAACCATAGGTTAGAGACCATATATAGTTAGGAATTAGCATTTAAAAAACCTTGAACATTCACTGCAAAAACCATAGGTTATAGACCATATATAGTTAGGGATTAGCATTTAAAAAACCTTATTTTACTCACACAAAACCATTGAAATTCCATATATAGTTAGTTGCACTAACTATATATCGCGCACCCGCAATCCACTGCTGATGATGTCACATATTACATCATTCATGACATGGTCAGTGACATCACTGATGACATCACTGATGACATCTCAAATGACATCACTGATGACATCACTGATGACATCTCAAATGACATCACTGATAACATCTCAAATGACATCACTGATGACATCTCAAATGACATCACTGATGACATCACTGATGACATCTCATTTGACATCAATGACCACATCACTGATGATATCATTCATGTGACAGTACAATGCATCTCCTCACACTTTAATATAACCTCTGTTACACCCAGTGTTAAATACAGAGTATAATTTTTGAAACCATTGACACACCAATACTAGTTACTACATACGCACTCAGTGATTCCTATGTTTACACACACATTCACTCATTTACCCATACAATCATTCATACATACAATCACTCATCTTTACAACACTATCATATGCACTCATACACCTATACAGACTCTCACACTCTGTCACTCATCCATGGAGTTACTCACACACCTAGTCAGTCCTGTAAATAATCAATCACACTTCCATTTTCTAATCTATACAGTTAAACATAGAGCACCTTACATTTTGAAACATATACTAACACATACTTACTCTCTTATACAATCATTGATACAAGTACACATTGATCTGCACAGAGTCACACACCTCCCAGCCAGCCACACACACACTCAGTCTCCCATACAAATACTTGGGCAATCAATCAATAACCCATATAGTTACTCAAATAGCTACTGATCAACACATGCAGCAGTTTACAGAACAACAGACATAATGATGCACAAATTAAGACAGTTTAGTCACTAACCCATGCACTCAGTGAGACACATTTAATCACTCACTCATACAGTCAGTCACGCACCTACTAAATCCTTCATCCAGACACTTCTACATCTACTCTTTCTTCAATATGTAAAACATATTTAAACTTTACAGAAACACACAGTCACTGGATGATGTCATCAGTGATGTCATTTGAGATGTCATCAGTGATGTCATCAGTGATGTCACTGACCATGTCATGAATGATGTAATATGTGACATCATCAGCAGTGGATTGCGGGTGCGCGATATATAGTTAGTGCAACTAACTATATATGGAATTTCAATGGTTTTGTGTGAGTAAAATAAGGTTTTTTAAATGCTAATCCCTAACTATATATGGTCTATAACCTATGGTTTTTTCAGTGAATTTTCAAGGTTTTTTAAATGCTAATTCCTAACTATATATGGTCTCTAACCTATGGTTTTTTCAGTGAATATATATATATATATATATATATATATATATATATATACCAGAAACCGGTCTCAGGATGCTTACTTGTTTTTGGTCCAGGGAAGAAGGGAAGAAATAGCTTAGCAGTTCGGGCTGGACTGTTACCATGATGCACAGGGTCAGACTGATTTGCATACGGCCATGTCTGAACCGGGGTGGCGGAGTGAGCTTAAGAATGTTGATGGATTAAACACAGATCAGTTGACTGGGGGTGAGTGCTTGCATTGTTTAACACTCCGTCCATCATCCACTTTGGTATTGATTTGTTCGCCATGACTCATTGTCAGTGAAATTGCTCTCCCACCCTCACAGCTCCACCATTAAGTGAGGTGCCCCTGCCCCTGCACTCTTGAGTGTTGGTGATCGAGGCCCTCCTCCACCTGCAGGTTTCCCTGGGCCTCATCCCCGGTGGTCCAGTGGACCTCTGTCTCCTTTCTCTCACTCTGCTCCTTCACTCGGTTTTCTACTCTTTCTATCTTTCACCTTTCTGCACATTTCTGCATCTCTGCTCTTTTGTGCCTTATTTCTGCCCATTTTACCTTTCTCTCCCTCTGCTCCTTCACTCGTTTTCTCTCTTTTTTCTACCCTTTCTATCTTTCACCTTTCTGCACCTCTGCTCTTTTGTGCCTTATTTCTGCCCATTGTCCCTTTCTCTCCCTCTGCTCCTTCATTAGTTTTTCTACCCTTTCTATCTTTCACCTTTCTGCTCTTCTCTGCATCTCTGCTCTTTTGTGCCTTATTTTCTGCTTATTTTCCCTCTTTCTTTATCCCTTCTTTTCTCCCTTTACCTCTCCCCGCCATTGCCGCCCCCGCGGCCCCTCCCCCCCAGCGCGACCGGCCCAATCCAGCTCCCCTCCCCGCTCCCGCCTCCCAGCTGTCCAGCCCTCCCCGACCCCTACTTAATGGAGGCCACTGCGGGGACAGGCGAGCAAGACCACTGACTCATTGTCAGTGAAATTGCTCTCCCACCCTTGCAGCTCCACCATTAAGTGAGGTGCCCCTGCACTCTTGAGTGTTGATGATCGAGGCCCTCCTCCACCCACAGGTTTCCCTGCACCTCATCCCTGGTGGTCCAGTGGACCTCTGTCTCCTTTCTCTCACTCTGCTCCTTCACTCGGTTTTCTACTCTTTCTATCTTTCACCTTTCTGCACCTTTCTGCATCTCTGCTCTTTTGTGCCTTATTTCTGCCCATTTTCCCTTTCTCTCCCTCTGCTCCTTCACTCGTTTTCTCTCGTTTTTCTACCCTTTCTATCTTTCACCTTTCTGCTCTTTTCTGCATTTCTGCTCTTTTGTGCCTTATTTCTGCTTATTTTCCCTTTTTCTTTATCCCTTCTTTCCTCCCTTTACCTTTCCCCGCCGCTGCTGCCCCCGCGGCCCCTCCCCCCCTGCGCGACCGGCCCAATCCAGCTCCCCTCCCCGCTCCCGCCTCCCAGCTGTCCAGCCCTGCCCGACCCCTACTTAATGGCGCGCCGCTGGTGCACCGAAGGCGCGTCAAAGGGAAGCACGTCTGCGCCCGTCTGCGACCCGTCCGCGACCAGCACCAGGAACCCTGGACCTCCGCCCCGCCAACGCTACAACCCAGCAGCACTCCACGCACTCAACCCAGGCTGCAACAACAACTGCAAGCTAGCATCACCAGCCGACACCCATGGACCCTTCAGCTGTCACCGCTGCCGGCACACCTGCAGCACCGCCAAGAACACGGATCCAGCACAACCTGCCCACAAGAACACAACCGAACCGAAGACCCTGCAATGCATCCTCCTCAACGTCCGATCCCTCCACAAACACGCCACAGAAATCTGGGACCTACTTGACAGCCCTACCCCGGACGTAGCATTCTTCACCGAAACCTGGACCAACACCACCTCGGGGCCGGACATCGCCATCGCCATCCCCCAAGGATACAAGATCTCCAGGAAGGACCGCCCCACCCACCCAGGAGGAGGAATCGCCATCGTCCACAAATCCAGCCTCCGCCTGAGCACACTCCCTGACGAGTCCACAGAACTGATGGAACACCTTCACTTCAAGATACTGGCCAGCCCCACCGCCGCCCTCTGAGGAACCCTCATCAACCGACCCCCTGGACCCCGCGGACCCTTCACCAACTCCATCACGGACATTATCTCCCCGCAGGCCATCGCATCCACCAACTACACCCTGCTGGGAGACCTCAACTTCCACCTCGACAATCAACTGGACCCCAACACCACATGCCTCCTGGAAAACCTCCACAACATTGGACTCCGCCAGATCGTGACCGAGCCCACGCACTCAGCAGGACACACCCTCGACCCCCTCTTCACTACAGGAAACTCCATCACCTTCAGCCACACCACCGAACTCCCATGGACCGACCATCTTTGCATCCACTTCACCTTCAGAACACCCACCATCCACAAACACCAGCACCTGCTTCCACAAAGAAACTGGACCAAAATCACCGACGACCAGCCACCGCCTCACTCAACAACTCCACCCCAACCATCGCGCAAAACGACGACCCCAACACCGCAGCCCGAACCCTGCATAGATGGATCTCGGACAGCACCAACACCATAGCCCCCCTCAAGAAAAACAACAATACCGTGCCAAGAAAGCCAGATGGTTTACCACCCAACTTCGAGAATCCAGGCGCACATGCCGCCGCCTCGAAAAGGCCTGGAGAAACACCAAATCCACAGAAGCCCACAACAACTTCAGAGCCGCCACCAATGCCCACCATCAACTCATCAGAGAAACAAGGAAAAAAGCGTTTGAAGACAGAATCTCCACCCATGCACACAACAGTAAGGAACTCTTCAGCATCATCAAGCAGTTCGCCCAACCCACCAGCGAGTCTACCGACATCCCTCCCTCACAAGACCTCTGCGACAAACTCAGCACCTTTTTCCACCACAAAATCAAGAGCATCTACGACAACTTCGACGAAGACAACCAACACACTGAACGCTCACCGACCCCCCCCGACACCCGGAAACCAGCGATTGATGACTGGACAGCCCTCACCACCGAAGACACACTGAAGACAATGAAGTCAATCCATTCAGGGGCCCCCACGGACCCCTGCCCCTACCACATCCTCAACAGAGCCGCCGACACCATCGCACCCATGCTCCGCCACACCATCAACCGCTCCCTGGCTACTGCCTCGTTCCCCGACAACTGGAAACACGCCGAGGTGAACCCCCTCCTAAAGAAACCATCAGCGGACGCCACCGACCTCAAAAACTACAGACCCATCTCCCTGCTCCCGTTCCCAGCGAAAGTCATCGAGAAAGCCATCAACAGCCAACTCGCCACATTCATTGAAGAACACAACATCCTCGACTCCTCCCAATCCGGCTTCAGAAAAAACCACAGTACAGAAACCGCCCTCCTCGCCGCAACAGACGACATCCGCACCCTACTGGACATAGGAGAAACAGTAGCCCTCATCCTCCTCGACCTATCAGTGGCGTTCGACACAGTCTCCCACCGCACCCTAATACGCAGACTCTATGACGCAGCAATCCAGGACAAGGCCCTCGACTGGATCTGCTCCTTCCTCTCCAGCAGGACGCAGCGGGTCAGACTCCCCCTTTTCTCTCGGACCCCACACCTACCACCTGCGGAATCCCCCAGGGCTCCTCCCTCAGCCCGACGCTCTTCAACGTCTACATGGCTCCACTTGCCCCCATCGTCAGAACCTACGGACTCAACATCGTGTCATAGGCAGACGACACCCAGCTCATCCTCTCCCTATCCAACGAGCCCAACACCGCCAGACGCAACTTTCGAGAAGGCATGGAAGCCGTCGCCAAATGGATGAAAAACAGCTGCCTACAACTAAACACCAACAAAATAGAAGTACTCATCATGGGCCCAAACCCCGACGCCTGGAGCGACACCTGGTGGCCCACCGCCCTCGGAAACCCGCCAACCCCCACAGACCACGCACGCAACCTGGGAATCATCCTGGACTCTGAGCTCAAAATGGACCGCCAGATCAACTCTGTCTCATCTTCCTGCTTCCACACCCTACGCCTCCTTCGTAAGACCTTCAAATGGATCCCCCTTGAACACCAAAAGACAGTCACTCACGCCCTGGGCACCAGCAGACTCGACTACGGCAACGCACTCTACGCCGGAATAAACAAAAACACCTCATCCGCAAGCTACAGAACATTCAGAACGCCGCCGCAAGACTGGTCCTCAACCTGCCAAAACACTGCCACATCTCCCAGCACCTGCGCACACTTCATTGGCTCCCCGTCGATGCGAGAATCACCTTTAAGATGCTCACCCACGCACACAAGGCCCTCCACGGCACCGGACCAGCATACCTGAACAGTCGACTCAAATTCCACGCAACCCAAAGGACCCTACGATCAGCCCAGCTCTCCTACGCCGTGGTCCCCCGCACCAGAAAGACCAGATCGGGAGGCCGCTCCTTCTCCTTCATCGCTGCCAAAGCATGGAATGCCCTTCCGCTCCACCTCAGACAGACAACATCGCTCCCCATCTTCGCAAGAAACCTCAAAACCTGGCTCTTTGACAGACCCCCTCCTTGATGGAATGGAACCTGCACCCCCCCCATCCCTAGCGCCTTTAGACCATTACGGGTGAGTAGTCGCACTTTAACAAACCCCTGATTGATTGATTGATTGATAAGTTGGCAAGGTATGTCCAGACGTAGGTCCGTTGCTCACTTTGCCACTGGATTCAATCTAGCCTGGCTGATGACGGCTGATTAGCCAGAAACCGGTCCCAGGATGCTTGTTTCCAGTCCAGGGAAAACATGGCTGGGCAGTTTGGGCGGGACTGTTCCCATGAGGCACAGGGTCACACTGATTTGCATATGGCCATGTGTGAACTGGGGTGGCAGAGTGAGCTAAAGAATGATGATCGATTAAACCCAGATCAGTTGACTGGGGGAGAGTGCTTGCATTGTTCAACACTCCGTCCATCATCCCCTTTGGTATTGCTTTGTTCCCCCTAAGTTTGCAGGGTATGCCCAGATGTTGGTCCCTTGCTCACTTTGTCACTGGATTCAAGCTTGCCTGGCTGCTGATGGCTGATTAGCCAGAAACTGGTCCCAGGATTCTTGTATCCGGTCCAGGGAAGACATGACTTGGCAGTTCGGGCTGGACTGTTCCCATGAGGCACAGGGTCAGACTGATTTACATATGGCCATGTCTGAACTGGGGTGGCGGAGTGAGCTATAGAATGATGATGGATTAAACACAGATCAGTTGACTAGGGTGCGTGCTTGCATTGTTTAACACATCATCCATCATCCCCTTTGATATTGCTGTGTTCGCCCTAAGTTGGCAGGGTGTGCCCAGATGTGGGTCCCTTCCTCACCTTGCCATTGGATTCAAGCTAGACTGGCTGAAAAAGGCTGATTAGCCAGAAACCGGTCCCAGGATGCTTGTTTCCGGTCCAGGGAAGACATGGCTTGGCAGTTCGGGCTGGACTGTTCTTATGAGGCCCAGGTTCAGACTGATTTGCATATGGCCATGTCTGAACCGGGGTTGCGGAGTGAGCTTAAGAATGATGATGGATTAAACACAGATCAGTTGACTGGGGGTGAGTGCTTGCATTGTTTAACACTCCGTCCATCATCCACTTTGGTATTGATTTGTTCGCCATAAGTTGGCAAGGTATGCCCAGACGTAGGTCCGTTGCTTACTTTGCCACTGGATTCAATCTAGCCTGGCTGATGACGGCTGATTAGCCAGAAACCGGTCCCAGGATGCTTGTTTCCAGTCCAGGGAAGACATGGCTGGGCAGTTTGGGCGGGACTGTTACCATGAGGCACAGGGTCAGACTGATTTGCATATGGCCATGTGTGAACTGGGGTGGCAAAGTGAGCTAAAGAATGATGATGGATTAAACCCAGATCAGTTGACTGGGGGTGAGTGCTTGCATTGTTCAACACTCCGTCCATCATCCCCTTTGGTATTGCTTTGGTCCCCCTTAGTTCGCAGGGTATGCCCAGATGTTGGTCCCTTGCTCACTTTGTCACTGGATTCAAGCTTGCCTGGCTGCTGATGGCTGATTAGCCAGAAACTGGTCCCAGGATTCTTGTATCCGGTCCAGGGAAGACATGACGTGGCAGTTCGGGCTGGACTGTTCCCATGAGGCACAGGGTCAGACTGATTTACATATGGCCATGTCTGAACTGGGGTGGCGGAGTGAGCTATAGAACGATGATGGGCTAAACACAGATCAGTTGACTAGGGTGAGTGCTTGCATTGTTTAACACATCATCCATCATCCCCTTTGGTATTGCTTTAGTTTTTGCCATAGCTCATGGAACCCAAAAATGACAGGGGTACTCAGCATACAGATAATAGTGTAGTTGTGTCAGGCTTAGTACGTCTGAGTCCAGATGGTCTTTTCATTCTATACAATATCATTCAGAAACTGCCTCTGATGTTCAAATAATGGGACCATTTTTAGGGTCTGACTCTCTCTGATACTACTGAGCCTTTTGCTATCTAAAACCTCAGACTAATTAGAGGGTTATTTGTTTGAAGTTTCCCTACTACATCAGGTATACACAATCCTATTAACCCTTTGTTGACTGGAGCAGTGGAGAGCATAGCAATTTAGAGCCGAAATTCGATAACGATTGGCTATTCAGAGTATTCCCTATCTCAATATCAAAACCCCATGATGCTATGGAGGGTGGGGGGTTCTAACCTGAAACCAGTTTGAGGGAATATGCCCTGGTGTCATTAGTAACATAACCAAACAATATAAATATTGAGTAAACCAACTAGCAGAGATGGATTGTTACAAAACTACTTTAATTATTTTTTTATTTAATGTAAGAGTTTATTATTGCCCAGGATGTTCTTCCGTGATATAAGGGCCTTCAACTTTTCGAGGTTTAAGGACCATCTCACTTAAAGTGGATTTATGTTGCATGTGGCATATATAGACATACAGAAGAAGGTTATCTGTCCAATTGTGTGATACCAGGACACATTTCCAGTGCCACCCCCTCTTCCTTCTCCCAACTTGACTACTAGGTGTTGGTTTTCCTATTTTAATTGTGTTTTGGGCTCTGCTAACCAGATCCGGGCCCTGTGCCCTGATTAAAAGTATATGGTTAGGTATAATTATAATTGTCAATGTGTAACTCCCTAGTATATAATAAGGCAAAGGGGTTTATATACCCAGTGGATTTTCTGCACTATAGCATGCACTACTGGGATGCCTTCTGTCATTTTAAAAGTCAGTCCTGCCTTTCAGGCTCTTTTAACTAACAATTTTATGCAAATTCAACTTTGGAATTAAAAGTACTTCCAATACCATAATCTTCCTTATCTTTACACATACGTCACACCTTAGGTCATCCCTAAGTGCCCCAGGGGTAAGATGCCATGTAACATTATAAAAGATGTTGTGTAAGCTCTAGTGAGAGAATAATGGGCAAATGTGATTTACCCCATTGTAGATAATGGGGGCTATAGGTTAACATAAAAATAATTTATTTAAGTATAAATATTAACAGGCACGAGCTAAAAATATAATTTAAGGACTGTTATGATAAATCCAACAATTTGCTACTGTTAGATGTATCACAGAAAATATGTTAGTAAACTTTCTTTTCTGTAAGTCAAAATCTAGCCTACCAGATGCCCTCTCCTGATTGGCTAGTCTGTGCCAGGCTGAGCCAAGCTGTTTTAATGAGGTTTGAAATAGTCAGCTAGGGAGACAATGAATTTCCTCTGTGAGAAGAACTGCAGCTGCAGAAGCTATTGGTAGGAAGGAAGGAAGAATCGCTAAACTGGTCTTCAAAGGAAGAAAAGCACATGCTCATCCCCACTTCCTTCAACCCCAGCCAAACAGAAGCCCCTGTTCTTAGATTAGGGAAGGGGGTAGAAGGGGAGTGTTACGGTACTTTAGTCTCGTCAGTGAGTTAGCTTATCCTGATCTAACCTCCAAGGAGAGATTTTCCCTGTGTTGGATGTTAAAACAATGTGCTTTTTGGGGCATGAATATGCCACACTTTGGATGAAGAAGTCATAGACCTGGGTGGCATCCTGCATCCCACTGGTAATTGGTGCCGCCCCGCTTGACACTCAGATACACTGCATGAATATGGAAAAATTGCACAGCACGTCAAGCCTACTGTCTGAAACTGCAAGGGGAAGAAGGACTACCCTGATGGAAACCTGATCTGCACCCCAAAAGTCTGCACTTTGAAGGATGGCACTAGCTGCACATTCTGGTACTACAGCCCTAAGGACCTTGCCTTGCTTCAAGAAGGATTAAAGAGTGGACTACCAACAAGCTTTAGGATAACAGAGCCCACCTGCACCATCTCCACCAAGAAGTCCCACTTTGGGAGTTCGTCCAGTGGATTTTTAAGGATTAGGCCTGGGGCATTGTGGGAATTGTAGTCCCAATATCCCTATGAACATCTGAGAGATTCTAGATCCCTGGATTGGTGTTGTGGACCCTATAAACCCTCAAGGAGACGTTTTGAGCACATTTTGTAAAAAGCTCCATGAGCTGACCAGGTGCATTGTGAAAGTTTTAGTCCCAGACCACAAGCAGCAAACTAGCGCATCTGAAACCTGGGATGGTGCTGTGGACCACTTTCCTGCATCAAGAAGCACTTCGGGAAGTAAGTTTAAAGAACGTATGACTTTGTACCGGTCCAAATATCATGTTTTAACCCTTTGAGTACTTTTTGTTTCTACGCTCTAATTTTACTTTTAATCTTTAATAAATCATATCTCTGGTTCACTACATTCAAATGTTGTTGTTTTGGTGTCTATTTGTTCATACAAATATAATCTATGTTTATCCCTTTCTCTGCTAGGCCTTTTCCCCCCTGTGCTATTTAGCGTAGTTCAGGCTTAGGCCCCTGTAACTTTTTGTGCACATAATCTATCCATGCCTAATTTGCGTATCTTTCTTACAACATCATAGGGATTTTAAAGGTCCCCAGGGTTTGTGCATTCTCCTCAAGAGGACCCAGAAATTAGACAAAATACAGCTAAAAACATTTTTACAAATGGGGGAAAGTGCTACAGAAGACAGCATCTGTTTTTTCTATTCAAATGATATCAACAAAGGGTTTGTGGTGTTGAAATCACCATCTTCATCATCGGGCCCACTGGGAGAAGCTGAGTGCCTCCCCGGTGTGCTTCAACGCCAGATTTACTGCGGAGCTGGTTATTTGTGAGGAACGTGTAAGTGTGAAAGGTTAAAAATGTACAGATTGTATCTCACATGAAAATTTTTTTATCCTGTAGTCAATCTGACATATTAAAATCAATGTGTTGGAAACTACCAAATTCATTGTTTGGTTATTTCCACTTAAAGTGGAGTCAACATGTTTCTGCCCCTTTATGTGTGATTTACTGGGCATTCGTCAGGACCATGGGGAGTGTACCTCGGCGGTATGGGCACGCTAAGGCCCACCCTTACTAGAGGGGGTGAAAGTTAACATTAGTGAAAAAGGTGCAAAGAAAAACAAACCAACAGGTTTTGTGGGGTAAACAACCTCAAAATAAGAGAAACCTGTATAGTCTGTGAAAAAAGGGACATACAGACATATAAAGAAGACAAAACACATAATTAGTCTTAGATTTGTTGTGCTGGCTTGTTGAACTAAAACCATGCTCTACGGGATGTGCTTCTGGGTTACCACTCGAGGAGTGGCTGCCCAATCATAACTGTAATGATATTTTATACAGTGATGGATGCACTGGTGATGTAGAAACGGGCCAGTGACGATGCATGCAAATAATCTATTATATATAGGCACCTGTACGCCGATTCGGGCGTTATAACGGTATTCGTGTTGGGTAGAGATCAATGGCCGTTTAGGTGAGGGTTGTAGTGACATTATAATAACCAGGCACATATGGTAAGCATTTTGACAATAGATAAACTCTCACTCTTAGTATAAAAGATCCACGCTCCATAGGTCTCGGGAAGGGGGTGGAGGCGACAATGGCACACCCTATATGAGGGAAGGGAAATAAAGGTAATGTTAAGAATGCGGCATGGAAACCACTCGAATCATTGCAAAAGTACTTAGCTGTATTAGACAGGGATGGAACTTGAGCCCGCAACGCCTGGCACCAGCTCGATACCTGCGTGTAGCCTCTGACCGGACCTCGTGGATAATGGTCGGCTCAGACGGCATTGTTAAAAGAGTGACTTCAAAGTGGGTGAACCCGTAAGCGGTCTCCCGGGGCCCACAGGGGTGTGGCCTACGTGGGCTTGGGAGCACGTAACCAATCGGAGTCTGCGTCAGCATGTAACATCAGACAAAAGGCTGAAACGCTAACTCTGATTACTTTGAAATGCCACCCTGGAAAAAAAGTTATATTTCGTTTCGGCACAAGTTTTGCTAAGGGGATATGGTGTGAGAAAGATATGTGTTTGCAGATAAAAAAGGATCCCCTTAAGAAATTTAACAGCGTTGTTCTTTTTCGAACAATATGTTGTGGATGTTTGTGCCAGTACATACTTCTTCAACAATTGTCCATTTAAGGTAATTTGTGGTATGGTTAGAAAGGAGGAAGTGTTCACTCATTTTGGTTGTGACCTTTTGGCACCTGATGTTGCTACGATGTTCGCATATCCTCTGTTTGATTTTGCGTGTGGTCATGCCTTTGTACCTTTTTTCGCACGGGCAAGTGATCAGGTAGACCACATTAGTGGAGTTACAGTTTGTGTGAACTCGTTGAGTCCATATTTTGCCTGGCTCCAGGGTGAGTTGGTTTGTATGTGTGGTCAGATGACAGATGCTGCAATTAGAGCAGGGGTAGTGACCGGTAACTGGTGGGAGACCCCAGGCATCTGTGATCGAACTCTCCATGATCTGCATTTCGGTCTTTGGGCGTGTATGAACAAGGGATTCTTTCAGGCCTCTTCCTTTTTTGAAGGAAAAGAGGGGTATTTCCCAGGTTTTTTTGTTGCTGGTAATGATACTCAAATTGTTGTTGATTGATTTCTTCATTGCGTCTGATAGAGTACTATACGTAGTTACAAAGGTGAGTGGTATTTGTTTGCGTTCTTTCGCGTTATCTTCAAGAAGTGCTTCGCGAGGTTGGTTTCTAGCTCGTTTGTAGCCTTTGTTCAAGATATGCGTTGGGTCTTGATCTGAGTTTAGAGGTTAGGTCAGTAGCTTGTTCCCAGTAATCACTAATATTGCTGCAATTTCTCCGCATCTTGAGATACTGACCGTAAGGTAAGTTTTCCCTTAGCGGTCTAGGCTGAAAGCTCGAGAACTCAGCCTATTTTGCTACTTTTTGTGCTTTCTACCTCCTTCCAGTTAATGGTAGAAATGGGTGTGAAAGCAATATTGGATACTGGAAAGCTATACAGTTCTTTAAAGTACACATAATTCTGAATTCAGCAAGGGGTCATTTGTGTAAATCCTTCAAGGCTTTGAAAATGAGTTGAAAAAAACAGCCATTTGTGCCAACGTTTTTACTTGTAACTTTTTAAGTATGACTGATGTTTGAAAGCAATATACCATTACATCTGCTAGACCCTTCTGGCTGTGAGGATATATAAGACTTGTAGGTTCACCAAGACCCTATAAACCCGGAGCCAAAAACTGAACAGGGTCTTGCAATTGTTTTTCAGTGTGTACTGGGTATATAGCAATTCATTTGGTAAACTATAAAAAGAGAAAACTAGGTATCAAAGACACATATGTATTTCCAAAATGGGAACAGAACATAGAGTTTAGAAACAGTAGATATTCGCACATTTCCAAAATTGCAGTTACCTATACTAGCATGTGATGTATTCAACTATTTTCAAAGTTACTTCTTTTTTACACATTGTCTTACATTTGGAAGGCAGAAATGCATCAAAGGTGAATGGGTAACAACAGTTGCTCTACAATTCTGTGTTCCTGTAAGTCTCCTAAAAGTAAAATGGTACCTCACTTGTGTGGATAGGCCTAGTGTCAGCGACAGGAAATTGCCCAAAAAACAACATGGACATACCACATTTCATAGTGAAAACAGACCCTTTTTTTGCAAAGTGCCTTGCTTTGGATTTTGAAACGTAGCTCAGCGACACATAGGAAAATCTAGCAAAGCTTTACGTTTTTAAAAAGTAGGCATCCAGAGAAATCAGGATATGGTGACTTGAGTGGCTCCCACACTAGGTTATGTTACCAAGAATCCCTTGCAAACCTCAAACTTTTCGAAAAAAAACTATTTTCCTCACATGTCTGTGATTGGAAATTCTGGAATCTGCGATAATCCACAAACTTCCACCCAACCCACATTCCCCAAAGTATTATGATATAAATGGTACCTCACTTGTGTGGGTAGGCATAGTGCCAGTGCCAGGAAACGGCACAAAACACAACATGGACACACCACATTTTAACAGTGAAAACTGATCCTTTTTTTCAAAGTGCCTAGCTGTGGACTCTGAACCCTAGCTCTGCCAGCTCCAATGGAAACCTAGCAAACCTATAGACTTTTGAAAACAAGTCACTCAGGGAAATCCAGGATGTTGGGACTTGTGTGGCTCTGTTACCCATATTCCCATATAAACCGAAGACTTTGTAAAAAAAAACATTTTCCTCAAATTTCTGTGATGGAAAGTTTAGGAATCCGCGTGGATCCCTAAAATTCCACCCGCCCTTCATCTCCCAAAGTCTTTCGATAAAAATAGTACCTCACTTGTGTGGGTAGGCCTAGTGCCCGTGACAGGAACCGGCTCAAAACACAACGTGAACCACCATATTTTTACACTGAAAACTGACCGTTTATTTGCAAAGTGCCTAGGTGTGGATTTTGAGCCCTAGGTGTGCCGGCACCTAGAGAAACCTAGCACACCTATGAATGTTTTAAAACTAGACACACAGGGGAATCCAGGATGGGGTGGCTCACACCAGGTTATGTCACCCAGAATCCCTTGCAAACCTCATACTTTTAAAAAACATATTTACATCAAATTTCTGTGATGGAAAGTTCTAAAATCTGTGTGGAACCACACAAGTCCACCCACCTCCCATTCCTCAAATTCTTCAGATAAAAATGATACCTCACTTGTATGGGTAGGCCTGGCACCTGTGACAGGAAATGGCCTAAAACGCAATGCGGACACACCACTGATTTACAGTGAAAACTCACCCTTTTTTTGCAAAGTACCCAGCTGTGGATTCTAAACCCTAGCTCTGCTGGCACCTAGGGAAACCTAGCAAACCTATACATTTCTTAAAACTAGACACCTTGGGAAAAGCAGGAGGGGGTGACTTGTCCGGCTTTGACCTGGTTCTGTTACCCAGAATCCCTTGCAAACCTCAAACTTTGTAAAAATAAATATTTTCCCCACATTTCTGTGATGGAAAGTTCTGGAATCTATGTTGGTCACAACCTTCTACCCACCCCACATTCTCCTAAGTCTCCTGTTAATAATGGTATCTCACTTGTGTGGGTGGGCCGAGTACCCTCGACAGGCAGGGCCCCAAAACATATTGTGGAGACATCAAAATTACCTATTGTAAAACAACCCGTTTTTGCAAGGGGGATTACCTAGGTTTTTGGTCCCTGGCTCGGCGGCCATCTAGGGAAACCTACCAAACCCACACATTTCTGAAAACTAGAGTCCCGAGGCAATCCAGGGAGGTATAGGTTTGTATGTATCCTCCTATCCAGAATCCCGTGCAAACCTCAAATTTAGCTTAAAAAATCTAATTATTGTAAAATTTCTGTTTGGAAAAGTTGTGGCATCACTGGGCTGACACAAATTTCCTACTACCCAGCATTACCCCAGGGTCTCCCGATAAACTTGGTACCTCACTTGCATGGGTGGGCCAAGTATCCGCGACAGGCAAGGGCTCAAAATGTATTGAGGAGACATCAACTTTACCTATCACAAAAAGACTAGATTTTGCATAGGGGCACACAGGTTTTTGACCCCGGGCTCAGTGGACATCTATGGAAACCTACCATACCTACACATTTCTAAAAGCTAGACACCCAGGGGAGTCTGGGGAGGTGTGGCTTGCATGGATTCCCCAACATGTTCCTACCCAGAATCCACTGCAAACCTCCAAACTAGGATGCTGGCCATTTCCTGATGAGGCTACTATGCCTACCCACACAAGTGAGGTACCATTTTTATTGGGAGACCTGGAAGAATGCTGGGTGGTAGGAAATTTGTGGTGGCCCGGTGATAACACAATATTCACACAGAGAAAAGTGAAGAAAATTTGATTTTTTTTAGCTAAATCTAAAGTTTGAGGGGATTTTGGGGTAGAAAATATCGGGAGATCCACATAAACCACACCTCCCTGGACTCCCCTGGGTGTCTAGTTCTCAGAAATGTGTGGGCCTGGGGCCGTCCGACACACATGAGAGCACTGGTGGGGTTATAAATTGGTGTTGGAATTTTATTGTGTGTTATGTCTTACTTATTTATTGTATTGGTGTTTCTAAATGCTTTGCACACCTGCCTCCTAAGTTAAGCCTGGCTGCTTGTTGCCAGCTTTTAAGGGTTGAACAAAGGATTCATTTATTGAGACCTTCACTGAACCTTTTATTGTTTTTGTGGCCTTAATTCTAGTGTTAAGGTCCTACTTATCACTACTAATACACTACTTTCCAACACTGCTGAACAAAATGTCTGTAAAGTTGCAGCTTGATTTAAGCATTGGCTTATGAATTCTTCACGTTTCTAGTTTTGTCCAGTAGTGCTTTCAGTGAAAACGAATGAAAATGATCCATCTAGTAGCATAGGACCCCTGAACAAATAGTAAACCTTTAATTAACGGGGCATCTTCACTTAACTGGGAGTCTTGTTAGTGCCTGAATGTTTTTGAGCAATGGCTGGTTAAGTAGGGCAACAATTTTTTACTTTTCTTGTGTTCTGGTGATGTCCTATGTCAAGTTTTATCGTTCTTCTGGAAATTGATTTTGTCATTTAACTCAAATTTTCTACTGAATCCCCACAGTTTTCATGCACACATTCATTCTTGTTCTGCTCTGCAAGATAGCTGGCCAATGTGATTCATTTTAATCATCTTAGTATCTATGAAGCAGAGATGATTGAAGTCCATGACAAAGTTATGAACTAGAGTTGTCTAACAGAAGGAGCAGTCAGTGCCACCTATTTTCCTGTCTAATTTGTTTTCAAAAGTCCTGCTTTTATACAAGGTGCTTAAAGAAAACAATTGGCAAATATAAGATTGGTTGGGTCACAGCAACCATGGCACTATAATTTGCATCAATGGACCTTAAACAGCAAGATGAAGAGGTAATCAATGTTCTCCAAATACCTGAGACAGGATTAGGAAGCCTACAATATTCTCATACAAAAACCTACCAAGTGATGGGTCCAGTTCAAGTAATGTAGTCACTTGGCCCGGTCATAACTTACTCTCTTGGACACTTCATGTGTGTAATCAGTTTTATGTTCTCAACAGCAAACATAAGCCTTGTGGCCACAAATGCCATTACCAAAAGCAAACGTTCTTGGAGCTCCTACTCAGACAATGAAGAGGCAAATGATGAATCTTTCGTACATCTTAACAAGTATTTAAAAATGGCAGATTCTAGTAAATCTGGATGAGTACTCACTTCTGTGGTATGCCTCAACATGAAGACACTATGGCACCTCCACTCAATTAGCAGTAATCGGCAACAAGTGCAAGCACTGAAGATTTAACACAAATGTTCTTTGGTCTGTGAGCAATGTCTCTTTTGATATGAAGGTCAAAGCTGGTAAGGCACTCTATGAAAAGCTCTGTACAGTCTCACTCAGCAAATTTCCACAAAAAGGTCTAAAAGTCAGTATTGCTGGCTCTCAAATAACACCCATGTGGTAGATATCAGGAAATCTAGAGGATAAGTAAAAGAAGCTAAGGCTCATGAAATTGCCTACTTGAGCATGGAGATTTCTGATTTGCAGAACATGCCAAGAGATTAAATCTTACAAGGATTGGCTATCTAGACAGGTTGAAGGACATTTATACTCCAAATGTATGGCCACGTTTTAGATGATGCTTTCCTTTGATTCAGATCATGAACTTCTGTTTAATAAGTCAGCACAACAAATTACTGAACAGACTTAAGCAAAAAGCAACAGGTTCCAGGTCAACCTGTACTTATATGTGAAATTTCTCTTGTTCATCATCCACAGATCTACAGATACAGACTGCATAATACCTACTGTGATACCTGTACACAGATATTTATTTTAATGGTACATTTTTGACATGATGGTTACTGTCTTTCTGTTACTGCCCTGAAACCGGTCCCAGGATGCTTGTTTCCGGTCCAGGGATGACCTGACTTGGCAGTTCGGGCTGGACTGTTCCCATCAGGAACAGGGTCAAGACAAATTTGCATATGGCTGAACTGTCCAAACTGGGGTGGTGTGGTGAGAAAAAGAAGGATGGATTAAACCCAGATCCATGTGACTGGGGGGTGAATGTTTGAATTATCCAGAATTCCGTCCATCAATTGTTTATTTTACTGTCTTAATCACTTGCAACTCTTACTGAATTGCCCCAAGATAACCATCATTCACAATGCAGCACTCTTTCACTGGGTCAATGTAAGGGTCCTCCGGTGTGTCATATCTGCCTGTGGCATGCCACTCCCAGTATTAGATTATATTCTGTGAAACTGTCCTTCTCCTTGGATATTTGTATACTAAAATATTTGAAAAATCGGCAGTACAGTACGAGTACATTACACCTTTAAAATGATTAAAAACAATTCATAAACAAATAATTTACAAACTTGCGTGATAGCAACACTGGTTTGATAGGAATAATAAAACCATACAATCCAATATAAAAGATATATATCTAAGTGGCCTGGAAGGGGTCAGTGTTGTGGGGGAAGAAATAGAGGACATTTTACTTCAAATTGGCCAAATACTCTATAGATTCTTAGCAATGGGAAAAAAACAATGACAGGGGATAAGTCTGCTCTACATATCCTGCACTGGTGGACACCTAGGAGACGACATAGAGGAAAATCCAATGTGTTTGCTGCTTATGATAATTTGAAAAAAGAATAATAAATGATCATCGGTGTCTTCACCCCTCTGCATGCAAGATAAATGTTGCTAACCCGAGTCTATCTTTCCATTTGGCTGTAAATGTGGTACGAGGTATACCCAACCTAAACCTTAAGTCAAGGGCTGTACACAGATATTTATTTTAATGGTACATTTTTTACATGATGGTTACTGTCTTTCTATTACTGCCCTGAAACCGGTCCCAGGATGCTTGTTTCCGGTCCAGGGATGACCTGACTTGGCAGTTCGGGCTGGACTGTTCCCATCAGGAACAGGGTCAAGACAAATTTGCATATGGCTGAAATGTCCAAACTGGGGTGGTGTGGTGAGAAAAAGAATGACGGATTAAACCCAGATCCATGTGACTGGGGGTTAATGTTTCAATTATCCAGCATTCCGTCCATTAATTGTTTATTTTACTGACTTAATCACTTGCAACTCTTACTGAATTGCCCCAAGATAACCATCATTCACAATGCAGCACTCTTTCACTGGGTCAATGTAAGGGTCCTCCGGTGTGTCATATCTGCCTGTGGCATGCCACTCCCAGTATTAGATTATAATCTGTGAAACTGTCCTTCTCCTTGGATATTTGTATACTAAAATATTTGAAAAATCGGAAGTACAGTACGAGTACATTACATCTTTAAAATGATTAAAAACAATTCATAAACAAATAATTTACAAACTTGCGTGATAGCAACACTGGTTTGATAGGAATAATAAAACCATACAATCCAATATAAAAGATATATATCTAAATGGCCTGGAAGGGGCCAGTGTTGTGGGGGAAGAAATAGAGGACATTTTACTTCAAATTGGCCAAATACTCTATAGATTCTTAGCAATGGGAAACAAACAATGACAGGGGATAAGTCTGCTCTACATACCCTGCACTGGTGGACACCTAGGAGACGACATAGAGGAAAATCCAATGTGTTTGCTGCTTATGATAATTTGAAAAAAGAATAATAAATGATCATCGGTGTCTTCAACCCTCTGCATGCAAGATAAATGTTGCTAACCCGAGTCTATCTTTCCATTTGGCTGTAAATGTGGTACGAGGTATACCCAACCTAAACCTTAAGTCAAGGGCTTTTGTGAAAGGAGGTTCAATCCTGTCCATATAATTATCGAAGCAGTCAAATTGTGATGAAAATAACTCTGTAAAAGGGAAATATGTCTCATTGGGCCAATTTAACTGAAATCCAGAAGGGTCATTACACATTTAACATGTAAAAAAGTTATTTAATGGAGGACTTTTGAACCACAATCAATAAAAGAAAAGAAAATAGTTCCAGAAACAGGTGAACAATATATCCAATATACAAGGCACCATGATGACATACAAACAAATTCAAAGACATTCAAATATCCAAATTAAGTTTGTTTTAAACTAGTATTCTGCTGCAAATTGCTCAAAGGCAATTTAAAGTGTTGTGCATCTGTTTATGTATGTCTTTGTTTTTTGCAGATTTATCATAAATGGGAACATTTCCACTTTTCACTTTGGTGCGAAATAAATGCTGTAGTTTACCCTATACAGCAGTATTGTCACAATCATCGAGTATTGAGAGTTTTAACCAGGAATTAACAAGCCTATAAAAGAAGTAACATATTTGATCCTTAGTGATCTGGTCCTTTCTAAAGTAAAACATACTCCCACACCCAAGCACCTACCGCTTTGCAACTTTGCGTTGTTATAGTGGATTTCTAGTCTGACGTAGGTTGGAGCGAAACCTGTACCCAGTGGGATGCCAGCATTGCTGGGTAATGTGAATGCCTGGCAAGGAAAAAAATATCTCATTATAACAAAAAGAATTCAAGCAATAAGCTGACTACATCACTGATGTTTAAAAGATTTGCTTAGGCATTGATGTATCATTTGTAAAACAGGAACAAAGTAAATGTAACACAAAAGGCAATTTCCAATTACAATACATTGACACCAACATGTGGCAATTTGAATAAAGTAATACAAATGTACAGTGCATAGTCAAGTTTTAGAAAAGGAGACTGCATTATAGATAATGGTCAACAGTCGAAAGACGAAGCATTCTGGAGAGTGGTTTACAGCAAGAGTTGAACATTGAGGTGTCTAACATAAGAGAAAGACTATAACTGCACCAGGAGGTCAAATAACTCTTCAAGAAACAATCACTAGAAAGAGTTGCATGAGGAGAAACAAGAGAGGGGAGTTAATTCTCCCGTTCCCTAGCAGGAAAACAGGAGATCACAAGAAAGCCATCTCTAGACCTAGGATGTTAACACAAGCTCATAAGGATGCAACACTTCAACGTGGCAACGTTGCAAGAGGTCATCCAGCTCGTGAAGAAAGGAGACGTCATGGTCACAATAGATTATGGGACACCTATCCACATTTCTTAATGAATCAAAGACACAGAAAGTACCTTAGATATGTCATACTACTACTATTTCATGGTGCAACGCTTTTGCATAAAATCTTCAACAAGGGAATTCATAAATTGTCTAGTGTCAGTAGCCACACACCTGAGACAAGGCATACACATCTGCTCGTACTTGGATAACTGGATATTATTGGCAAACTCACAAGTGTCAACAGGATATACAAACTGTCACCCTGGCAGTCTACAAATTGGGATTCTCAATAAACCAGGAGAAGTGTTTGCTGCAGCCTGAAAAGTTAAAATTGTTCCTGGGAGTGATACTGAACTTAAGGACAGAAAGAGCCCACCCAGTGCCAAAGACACTCAAGGCATTAACAGAATACACTTGCCTATACCTTAAGGCCGGAAGGGTCAGTCCCTGACAGTGAAGACAGAAATGAAGCGGATGGGTATAACAGCATCATGCATATTTCTCACACCTCAGGCCAAGCTTCCTTGTGTACATTACTAGAATGGATTAACAACACATTGTCACAGATCACTGGGAGGTGGGATGATCTAGTGGTGTCACAGAGAGGAATCAAAAGGAGATAACCTGATTGAGCACACATTACAATACAGTGGGGAAACCATTGAAACTACTAACAATTATAGCTCCAAAAGTGACCATCAGCATATATACTTCTCACGCAGCATGGGGAGAATCTAAAGAGCAGAGGTCTGTGATACCCGATAGAAGAAGTGTAAACACATAAACCATCTGGAACTAAAGGCAGTGTTCCTAGCACTGAAGGCCTTTGACTTTGAGGTGCAGGTGAAGGGAAAGACAGAATTGATCCAGACCAACAATATAACAATAATTCTTCAACAATCTGGGAGAGTTGACATGTTTCCACCTGTGTTAAATAGCACAGGAGATATGGAGATGGGGCAGGCTAACCATTTGCTCAAATGTATCCCTCGATTGAGAGCTCTAGCAAGAGGCACTAGACAACCTGTGCAGGAGTCGGGGTCCTCCAACCATGGACTTTTGTATGCCTTTCCACTGATACCCCTATTATGAATGTTGACAGACAAATTCAGACACTCATCCTTGGCACCATGCAAACGTGGTTCTTAGACCTTGTGGAAATATCAGAACAGAGGATTCCTATCAAACCCACAAACAGCTGGCTCATAATGTAAAGGGAACAATTATGCCAGACAAGAAATCTCAGGAGCACCAACACACTACTCCTCATTCCTCCTAAAACACACAAAAAAAACCTTAGTGCTTAGTTCTCTGGAAATGCGACTAAAATCTGGAACTCAAACCCAGCCCATATCAGGAGCAACCCCTCCTTAATGAACTTAAAACAACAGCTCAAAGACCTCAAATGAACTCTTCTGAATTGACATATGAGGAATAACTTCTCATGCCACAGGAATCTTGCCCAGTGAAGAATATAGACACTTCAACAAGAAGGCTCCTTCATCACTGGCCTTTTGATTCGCTCCTATGATCCCCTCCAAGCCTTAACAGGAATCAACACGAGTCAATGCTACTTATTGAAATAATATGTGTCCTATCGCATCAAGACAAATGTGGTATAGTGCTCCGATTCTTTCGGGTCTGGCTAGGGCTCTATAAGACTCTTAAATAAATATGCCATCTGGAACCAGTCACTCTCAGTCTAGCAATATGGCACCTGGGCACTTAGAATTTGGTCAACTCCACTTTCCATCCAGAACAATGAAAATCAGCTAGTACACACGAATTCTATACAACTAAATGGATATTTCCAATTGTGTGAGAGATAAACCATGGTAGAAAGCAGGACTCACATACCTTACCTTTATCCTGGACACCATATGCTTCACTCAAAGTCCACAACCTCCATTGTAGCTTACAACAGGGGACTATCAGGAACAGGTTTTTTGCATCCCTGGTAATAAAGATGTTTCTGGAAGGTTCAAAGAAGGTAGCCCCGCCTAAGGCCATACCAACACTTATGTTGAATCTAAGCAACATGCTTGGTTAACTAATGACAGAAACATTTGAGCCAATGCACAAAGAGGAACTCAATTTCCTAACACTAAAAAAGGCCATAATAATAGCCATCAATTTTCTGCGTGGGATCAGCAAACTACAAGTGCATAAGGAGGCAGAGGTGGAATATGGAAACGTAAACACCTGTTTGCTAATTCCACAACATTTCAAACCAGCCCTGCCCGGGGGGAAGATACCATGACAATATCAATGCACAGTATATGAATCTAGAAATTCAGACCCGTATCCACCTTACATCTACAAAACACTCTTAACAACTTCAGCTGCCATTCCAGTCAGAACAACTCCTTAATGGGAGGAGTTTTCCCAGAAGACTTTAACAATACATACATACACCTGTTATTAAAGAAAACACCCTGAATACTCAAGACTAGGCAGGGCAGTCCCCAGGGGGTGGCAGCCCTGGGGACTGCCACCTCCCTGGGGCTTTATGATTTATATGTGGGGGCATATGTCCCTCCCGCAGTCCCGGAGCCCGCCACCTTTCTGGGGCATACTTAAAATAAGGGTGGGTGGCCTCTTGGGCCCCATCAAGCCCAGGGGACCACTCCCTCCCCAAGGCCTTCAGTAAATTAGGGTGGAGGGCCTCAAAGGCCCCCCAAGCCCCGGGGACCGTCATCGCCCTGGGGCTATATTTAATAATTATTGCGGGTGGCTCGAGTGCCCCTACACTGCCCCGGGGACCACTACCTCCCCAGGGCAATAAATACTTGAATAGACCCCGGTCCCCGGGGACCACCACCTCCCTGGGGCTTTAAACACATGGGAGGGGGGCATCGCAGCCCCCCTGCTTGAAACCTTGTGGCCCTGAGGACACCACTCCCCAGGGCTGGCTCATACAATTTTCCAGGATGCCCAACCCAAAATATTGCTGTTTGCTATGGGAGGGCAGGAGAACGGCTCCCACCCTGTCATAGCAAACTCTGCTATGCTTGATTGAAGCAAGAGCAGGAAAACCTTCTCTTGCTTCAATGAAGCAAATCAGGATTGCTTTTAAGCAAGGGAAGCTGCTTTTTTAGTGATTTTCAAAGGTTTTTTAAATGATTATTTCTAACTATAACGTCCCTGAAACTATTTTTTTCACTGAATTTCTAAGGTTTTTTAATTGAAAATTTCTCACTATAACATCCCTGAAACCTGTGGTTTTTTTCAGTGAATTTATAGTGTTTTTTAAATACTAATTTCTAACTATGCCTGTAGAGGTAGGACATGTGCAGAAAGAGGAAGAAAGACACAGAAAGAAGCAAGATACATGCAGAAATAGGCAACAGAAGGCCAGAAAGAGGAAGACAGAAGCAAGAGATATGCAGAAAGAACCAACAGAGGTGCAGGAAGAGGCATTGATGAAAATTCATCTCTGCCCTGGGCACTCCCCAACTTTTTTTCTGACTGGTACTGGTGGTAACTGACTCTTACTGACCCTGTGCTCTACCAAACCAGGGCCGGAGCCAATGCTATCCCGAAAGACACTTAGAATACCGTGAAAACAACTACATACACTAGGGTACACTATGGGTTGGGGTATCCCTGTGATTGGCATGACCTCCCCTGTAAGGCCCTAGTACAAATAGGGCAGGGGGATTAAAACAACCTGAGGCCAGTTTAAAAGTAGCCCTGTGTGTGCAGAAAGAGGCAAGAGAGGTGCAGAAAGAGGCAAGAGAAATACAGAAAAAAGCAACTGAGTTGCAGCAAGAGGGAAGAGTGGTTTGCACACTATTAGTACCAATTCAACACCAACATTTAGCAATAAGTAACAGGTGACCATTCTTGATTTGAAAAGGGCCTTCCACCGCGCTGTGACACTTGTTGCTGAATTTCTGGTAACGTTTGAGTGGTTTGAGCTAGAAACAGGGCTTTTTTTGTTCAAATTTGCAGATTAGGCAGCAGATGATGGATTATGTAGCTAATGCAGAAAATGTATAATTGTGCGTAAGTCTGTGCAGCCAAACAATTGCACCATTCTAGTGGCCCTGCTCATACCTCTGACTAGTTCCAGAAGTGCTCCTAAGTGTTTCCTTCTTTTTTTGTCTCATTGAGTTCATAATTTAGTTTCTATGGCAACGAGGAAGACAACATCTGAGGTTACCACTCCACAACACAGAATGCCATACCACATCATTACTCTTCATAACACATAATCCCTCTCTGCATAATTGCTATACACTAAATATCACATATGTTCTATCCACATAATTTCACTGCACAACATACCATATAATTCCACTACACACAAAGTACATCCGCTCAACTCCCGAAACCATTAGCAATTTTTTTTTTTATTTACAACAACAATAGCTTTAACTCTTACAAATGCAAGACTTATTGCGCTACAAATGTTTCTCTAACTGGTAGTCATGTTTGCATAGTGGTGGCGAAAGAGGTCTGGGCATCCAACAGGTGCTCAGGAATTCCACTGCATAGGACTTACAGGAGGTACCAGGAGGGCTACGTGGCTGCCAGCAGTAAAGTGGATTTCATGCCCCAACCAGTACTGTGCCAAGAAGTGCACTTGCAGAGTGGTGTTAAAAAGTGAGCAAGGCCTTCGAAGACCTCTCAGCAATCACATTGTGTGGGACTTTTTGGAGGTAACAGGAGGGGTAGTTGGCCACCTAGGTCAACCTTGGGGGCCAACTATCCCTCCTATTACCTCAAGTAAGTCCCACAGAGAAGGATTGCTAAGGTCTCATTGCAAGCCACGCCCCCTTTCCCCACCACTCTGCAAACGCGCTTCCTGGCATGCTCTTGAATGAGGAATAAAGTCTATTTTGCTGCTTGGTTCCTTAGGGGCAAACTAGCCTACCTGATACCTCCAGTATGCCCCAGAAAGTGGGATTGCTGATTGTGGACACGAGCCATGTCCCCTTTCTCCACCACTCTGCAAACACGCCTCCTGGCGCGTTCTGGGTTGGGGAATTATCTCTCCTTGAATCCTGAGGGTCCCTAGTAGGGGCCAATAAGCCCACCAGGTACCTCCAGTAAGCCCCACAAAGCTGGATTGCTGAGAGTGTCCAAGGCCATGCCCCCTTTTTTTACACCACTCTGCAAATGCGCCTCGTGGAGCACTGCTGGTGGGGCAATGAGGTCCTCTTGTGTCCTGAGGACCTCAGGACTAAAATGGACTTCATTGCCCGAGCAGTTGTGCACCAGGAGGTGCATTTGCAGAGTGGTGTAAAAAGGGGGAGGGGTCTCAGACTTTGTTCATGAAAAGGCCTTTGTGCTAACATGCAGCTCCCTATATATCAAAGCAATTTGTCTGTTTCTTCGCTCATTTGAGAGCGGCCAGGGAAGTAGACATGCTCCTCTATCAGCAAGTGAGAGCATTGTCTATTTTCTCTGCCAGAGAAGGTGTGCTATGGATTGGCAGGAGTGTTGCTCCCGCCAAGCCATACAAACTGCAATGTCCCCAGGCGTGGGTACCCTGGGACATTGCTGAAGCTGGCCCTGGAGGGGGGGGGGGGTACTGGTCCACAGGGCCATCTAGGGCTCCAGGAGGGGAGAATGTGATTATGCCCAGGGAGGAGGTGATGATTGGCTGACAACAACCTGATTGAGAGGACATTTTAAATATCGGGAATAGTATCAGCACCTCAATATGGTTCTGTGAAGTGATAAAGGGGGTCAAGGTAGAGACACCCTGAACCCATGGGCATGTTAGAGGAGTGTCAGAGGATCCCTCTATGTTGCATACACAATTGAGTTATAGCATTTTTTTTACTTTGGGAATCTGTTTTCTCAGTGTAGCTCTGTGTAAATGTGTACCAGACAGATCTGTGAATCTTGATGCACTTTAGGACAAAATCTCTTTTAGACCCAATGAGGCAGTCTCTTACCCACTCACAGAGCCACACAGGCACTTGCACATCTACTCACAGACCCACATAGACACTCTCACACCCACTCACAGGCCCACACAGCCACTCATAAATGCACTCACTCACCCACACAGGCACTCACATGCCCATTCACATTCCAATCAGGCACTGATAGACTTATTCACAGACCTACAGAGGTACTAACAAACCCACTAACAGACCATACTACCAGTCACACAGCCAGTCAAACACCCACATAATGACCACCAAGGACACTCAGACACCCACTTACACATCCCCTCAAAGACCCACTCAATAACTGACGCACCCACTCACAGACCCACACACACACTCACAGACCTACTAATAGACCCACACTAACACTCACACAACCACAGACAGATCCATGTACGGTCTCACACAGTCACTCACAGACTCCCACAGACACTCACACACCCACTCACGAAACACAAACACCAATGTACATACCCATACAAATACGCACACACCCACATAGGTACTCACAAAGCCTCTGACAAACTGGGAGAAGCATCCACACCCACACCCATATACCCACAGAGATAGTCACACACTCATTAACACATGCATTCCTCGAACTCACACCCATACAACCACTATACACACACTCATACAACCACTCTCACAGCCACTCATATACCCATATTGCTACTATACTGCAATTGAGACAACCAGTCACACACTAACTAATCAACACACACATATATCTACTCTGTGACACACCTACTCATGCACCCAAACAGCCAGTCACACAGATACTCACTTACCCAGTCACAGACTCAGAAACCCACTCAGCAAAGTGAAGATGAAGGAGTGCTAAAATGGAGGACAACACGTTGAATATAAAAGAACATATTTGATTGGGTGGTGGAGATGGTATGTTGCTTACAGAAAACATTTGTATTTTTGACCTAGTGGTCGACAGAGAGTGCTGCTAACACAGTCACCATGGAAACAGAGCTAAAAGAATATGGGAAATGGGAACAAAAATGACTGCACTTTGAAACTGAAAAAGAGGAGTGTGGTAACATTGGTAATTACGGAGTGTGTGGTTTTTAATTGGGTAATTTTTTCAAAGTAATACATAAATGCAAACAAATAATAGTAGTTTGTTAAATGATTCTCCGGGCTTCCTTGTGGGTCGCAGGTCCACCGCGAAGTTACATGGGGGGCTAATCTAAGCCTAACAGTAGATTCACAGGGGAAAAAAACGTGGTACTTTCCAGTAACTATAGTAAGGGTTAAAAAAACTGACCATTTAGAAGTTGTATAAGAAAAATAAAAGATTAAGGAAGCCTGCGATGTGTTAACTACATGAGTATAAGTAAGAGCACATGGTGATGAGTAGCTTTATTTGCAAAGAAACAGATTTAAACAGAAATAGAAATTAAAGTTGGAGTACAGCAACAAGCATTTACAGGTATGCTAATTAGGTTGTAGTATAAAAAAGTCGATTTAGATAAAACATTCTGAGCGTCTATAAGATGAAAGTAAATGTGGAGCTTCTAAACACCATACTAGAAGGCAAAACAGAAGATATCTTAGATGAGAATATTAACTAAAAAAATACAGTGAGTAGGAAAGGAGAAAGAGGAATTGGTATACTGAAAATACAGTAATTTTATTACGCAAGTATGAATTCATGTGTCTGCAATTAGATGTATGTGTTTGCTTATAGTGCATAATTTAATAGTATGTAATTTGTACCCACTCACACAGTGAGGCAAGCACTTACACACCCAGTTACAATCCCATACAAGCACTTACGTACCCATCACTCATATAACCAGACAGTGGCTGCCACACTTAGTCACACACTATAAAATCATTACCACATACCCATTTGCTCACCTTTACATACACGTATCTAATTATTTACACACTCATATAGGCACTGGTATGCCTACTCAAATGCCTGCATCATATACATGTACTCAGCACTCAGTCAGTTACACATATACTTACACACCTGTAAACCCAGTCTCACCCATACAGCAACTCACATACTTATTTATAAAACCATACAGCCATTCACACACCCAGTGAGAGAGCAACAGAGGCACTTACACATACATTCATATGCCCCCATAGCACCCATGTATCCATAAGAAACTAAGCTAGTTGCACACACCGTTGAAGAACCCTAAACTCTCTGCCAGTAAGCAATCCATATAGCCACATTCATAAACATTTACAGACTCATACAATTACTAATCCAGTCATATAGCAACATAGGTACTTACACATCCAGTGATACACCTGCATAGGATCTGATGGTGCCACTAAGATATATACTGACACTCTTATTCACCCATCTGGACAAGTAGCCCTTTACACATGTCTCAGGCAGGCTATTGCAAAGCTCCTATGTGCAGACTTTGCATTTAAAACCTTTGCCACGTCTTAAACTCCTCTTCTAGTACATATAAGTCACCCTTATGGTAGGCCATAGGTAGGCCATAGGGCAGGGTGCTATGTGCCTAAACGGTTAGACATATATTTTGAAGTTTCATTGAGTTACATACGCACTTAGAGACCCATACACCCAGGTATACATCCAGTGTCCCTCCCATGCTGTGACTCACATATCTGTGTACAAAATCAAAGGGCCACCAACCCACCCAGTAAGACAGGGAAAGAGGCACTGACACATTCAATCACACATACATATCCAGCAGTAACAGAGCCAGTTGCACTCACTAAGACAACAAGTAAGCAATCCATACATCCACTTACAAACACATTTACAGACCTATAGAGTTATAAGAGGCAGTCACATGTGCTGACATAGTTACTTACATATCCAATGACACACTTACAGAGGGACTGATACACTCATGCAGATATGTATTCAATAACTGGTGCTCCTAGTCACCCATCTAGACAAGCCCTTTCGGCCTGCTACCTCAGAGACTGTGTGTGAATTTTTATTGCTAGGAGGACGTGGCATTTAAAATCTCTTATCAATGTTCAAACTCTCCTTTTTTACACATGCCACCTCTAAGGTACTCACTATATAGCCCAATGGACAGGTGCTGTTTGGTTAAGGGAACAAATGTACTTTTACATTTCAGTCACTTTCACACACATACAGACCCTCACAACCAATTATATAGCCAGTCACCCACCTACACAGCCAAAAATATACCTATTTAGAAAACCATTCAGCCACTGTCACGAAAAGTCAGACAATGACAGAATCACTTACACATCCACTCACAGAGGACATATGTATCTGCTACTAATAGAACCACTTGTGTACACAGTTACACAGCCAAAAAATCAGTAATACAACCAGTTACGAATCCACACAGCCACTTATATGCCAATTTAGACAACCATACAGTCACTAACACAACCAGTCAGATACTGAGACACTCAAGATAGTGGCAGAGTATATATGATTCCCACTCCTGGTTTAGTTCACTTATCCAAAATTGGTATATTTAATTGATCTGTAGACCTAGTAGAGACTTCTTATGCCAAGGGCCTGGAATTTAAATGTTATTTGTGTGTAGTGGCACCTCTCAGAATTAGGTAGGCTGACGTCTTTGTGACAATTTTCAAAGAAAAAAATATTCCCATCCTTGGGACAAGTCAGAGATGGTAAGGGCCGCTCCATCCCTCCAGCAATTGAAGGGAAATGTTGTAAGTGCCGGGAGAAAGGCTCGGTTTAAAATAATAGGGGTAAATGGGGAGGGAAATGCGTGAGTGGTTTAATCGTCTCAGCATATAAAGTTTGTTCTTGTAGGTGCGCATTAGGGATCGGTCTGCTTTCGCTCTCCATAGCAAGTCCCAAAGAGATTGCCCCACTATTGCCCGGCCCATATTGAGCCACTGTTTATCTGATTTCCTCAGAGTCCATTCAGAGATTACTCCCAGCTTTGCTGCCTTATAATAGGAGAAGAAGTCTGGAAAAGTGAATCTGCCCGCCTCCTTAGGCAAACACAGAGCTTTGTAAGAAAGTTGGGCTCTGAGATTCTGACAAATAAGATTGGTCACTAGAGGGAGTAATTGTGTGAAACCTTGCTCCATTTTAATTGGTAGGCCCTGAAAGAGGTATGAAAACCTCAGTAAAACAGTTATTTTGATGGCTTGGATATAGTCAAGCTACGATAGGTATGTAGGGGCCCATCTTTTGAGGTACGCTTTGAGTTGTTGAGGCAATGGGAGATCATTAGCTCTAAACAGCTCGAATATCTTGAGAACAATTTAATCTACAAATATGGATGCTCTTTTTTAACCCAGTGGAAAGTGGAAAGTGGAAAGTAGCATTCGCTAGTGTCTCTATCTCAGGTGAAGGGAGTGTCAAATTCAAGATGAAGGATTTATGGAGGTTTATGCAGCACCCTGTCACTTTCTCAAAAATTTCTAGAACTTGGTGTAATGCTGCAAATGAGGTCATGGGCAAAGACAGAGAGAGCAATACTTTGTCACAAATACAGACATTTTGTGGTGATTAGAACCAAAGGTTAGAATTGGTATTACTTTCTCCTTTCTCATCACAACTGAAACCTCGGGTACTCCACCCAGAATTTAGAGATGCTGCCAGAAGAGAACTCCCACCATTTGAGACATTTGTAATACAAGTGAAGGGGGTCAAGGGTACCATCTCCTCTCTCCATTCTATTTTACTGGAAACTTACTCCACAATCTGACCATAACACATGGACTTCCAGTCCACTGTATTGGGGGACACAATCCCTGAGGAACGATGGCAGAAGCTATGCATTTTATACCCAAGTTTAACCACTTTATGGGGAAGGGAGATGTACCTTATACGTTATTATATGATTGGTACTTATACACTAATAAGCAAAAAAAATGTTCCCAATACAACTGATCTATGCTGAAGGGGATGCAGGTTGCTAGGAGACTTCCATCATATATGGTGGGACTGTCCTATATTCCAGCCTTTCTTCTCTGAAATTTTAGCACAAATTAAAGACATACTAGGATACCCAATTTTCTCCATGCATGGGTTTGCACTTCTGGGATTATGTGATGAAACCTTCAGGTGACCGTTCCATTGTCTGGTTATGTTTGGGAGCGGCCAAGATAGCATTGGCAACCTCGTGGAAATAAAAAGCACTCCCTCGATCACACAGTGGCACTCCTGGTTATGGCAAGCCTTGACAATGGAAAGCATGGCTGACATACTCTTGGATAACTTTAAGAACTTTGACTATACCTGGGTTCTATCCATTGGCCTCCCACTCACAACTTGCCCCACCCATACTAGGGCACTCCATTGCTTCCAAATATAGTATCATAAGAAAACTGGTGAAGGACCTGGGAATATCTGTGGCCTGCCCCTTGGGTCTCATCAAACTGCACGCATTTCACAACATGCAGCTCCTATGAGCTCCCTCATGGTTTTATAGTTCACAGGGAGGTTCAAAGGGGGGGTGGTGGAATAATGTTGGGTAATCATTGTGACTTTCTGAGGCAAACTAATTGTTGACAATGTTATGGTTGGAAAATCTGACTACAATGGCGAATATTAGTACACATTAGAAACTGTTTGTACTAACAGCACTCAATGTATACTACTGATGATCTTGTTGATGCTTGCTGACAATGTATAATGCTGTGCACAGTTAAAATTCAATAAAGACAATTTGATTAAATTAAATGTTAGTAGTGGGCCTGCTGCACTAATAGAGTCATTTTACAAGTAACACTTTAAACCTGACTGAAGCTTTCTACTCCTGAGCCTGTGTGTGCACTTTACTGCCACTACGAATTGGCATTTAATTCCACTTGGCAACATTTACACTCTCCTTTTCTACACCTAAATCACACCTAAGGTGTGCTCTAGGTAGCAAAATAGGAGGGTGCTCGGTTGTTAAAAAATAAGACATGCAGGGGCGTGTCCAAGATGGCGACGGAGTAGGACGTGCTTTCTGTCCCTCCGCCGCCGTGACCTGCTTAGCCTTGCCCAGCGCCTTCCCTGGACCCTACCGGCGGCCCTGGCCCTAGCGCGACTCTCCCGGAATCACTGGGGTAATTTGAGCGCTACCCGCGGCTCCGAGAGTGGCGGATTGGCCCCGCACCGGCACTGGGGCCTGTGGCGTGGCGGAACAGTTGAAGCCGGGGACTTGCGTGCGGCGGAGCAGAGGAGGGGACGCCCGGCCGCACAGCAGCAGAGCCGCTCACCGGGACGGGAGCCGGCTGCACCCTCGGCGTTCGGAGGCCCAGTCTCGCGAGGGGTGAGTGACCTGGCAACCCGGAGAGGCCCCGGAGCGAAGTCCAGCTGAGCCAAGGGACGAGTCGGGCCTCCCGGATCACGCGAGCCTGGGGATCTGCGGCCTAGCGCCGGGACGCGATTTAAGCGGACCGGCCTCCTGGGGTGCGGCCGATCACGGCCGGAGGAGTATCGGGAGCGACGCCTGCCCCTGGCCTGCACTGAGGAGTGAGGGACTTTGTTGGGAGCTCCCTGAACCTAGAACCGCCGGCGGCCCCTATCTGTGACGGCCCCCGGTGGCGGCCTACTGGCGGTGGGCCACGGGCTACCTTACTGCTACCTCTTACACACGTGGGCCGGGGCATTTGAGTGCGGCCTGAGGAGGTGGTGCCCCTCTCCTACTAAAAGAGGCGCAGGACAGGCGGATCCACGCTTGGTGAGGCCTGGGGCTGCCGGAGTGGAGCAGAGGGGGGTGGCCTGGTGGAGTGGCCTGGCCCTGGTAACGACGAGGAGGGGAGCACCGTGGACCCACTGGGGAGCGATTGAGAGCTGCACCGAGGCCTCAGGATTGCGGCGGAGCCGCTCGCGCGACTGGAGGGGGATCGCCATTGTTTGAGAGGGCTCACCAGCAGGCGCCAGCGACTGGTCAAATAGCGATGGCTCAAAGAAATCGCAGGGACAAACCGGGCAAAGAGGGGCCTCTGAAGGGATCGCAGGCGACGGCATCCCCAAGCTCTAGCTCTAGCTCGTCCCCCCGGCTGCGGGATGATGAGGCTCCGGCCACCAGAGCCTTCATGCTAGAACGCTTTTCGGCCATCAAGGAGGACATCTCGGAGCTTCGATCTCAGCTCGCCTCAGACCTCAGGGAGGTGAGGAGGGATGTCGATGGCATTGGCGAGAGGGTCGCGACGCTGGAAGAGCACGATCTGGGCATGGCAGAGGATGTGCATCAGCTCCAACAAGATGTGATCAGGCTGACGGAGCAAAACCTGGATCTACAGGCTGACGCTGAGGACTTGGAGAACCGTTCTCACCAAAATAACATCCGCATACGCGCGGTGCCCTGGGGAGGAGAGGCAGGGGACTTGCGTGGATATGTGGAGGCACTTTTTTTGCAGATCCTGGGTGAAGAAGACCTGCACGAGATTAAAATGGAAAGAGTGCATAGAGTTGGGCTACCGAGAGGCGCGGGGGCTCCACCCCCGGACATTTTGGTCTGCATTCATGATTTTCTGCTTAAGGAACGCATACTGCGGAAGGCGAGAGGGATTGCTGACTTGCATCGCCCCCAACTCCTACAGGACTTGGCTGCATCGACGCTGAAAAAGAGGCGCACCTTTAAACCTGTGACAACCTATCTGAAGGAACAGGGTGTGGCGTACTCCTGGGGTCATCCCTTTAGCCTTATCTTCCGCTGGCAGAACAGACTGGTCCAGGTTCGATCGCTGCAGGCGGCCAGGGAGCTGCTGGGCCTGGACGACACTGCCCCCTCCCCGGGGGCGGGTCGATCACCGGCGCGGCGGCGGCGGCGTTCGCCTTCCTGGCAGAGAGTAGGACGCCCCGTGATGCACAGTAGGCCGGATCCCTCGGCCAGCCAGCAAGAGAGAGTCGGAGCAGTGGCCTCAGTGGCGAATGCAATGGAGTCGCAGCCGCAGAGCAGCTCGGGAGCGGCATGATCCTGCAGGGAAGGGTGATAGGCGTCGGAGGGACCACCCCCCTCCGCTCAGATACCGTGGGTAATTATGTACTTTTGGAGAAGATACCCCGGTCCAGGAACTGAATGGGACATTGACTGGTGTCTCACCCGCGGCCCGCTGTGGGCTGCTGAAGCCGCCCTTATGGTGGCTCTTTGCTTCTTGTTTTTTTTCCCTTTATGTTGCCCCCTCGGTGCTTTTACAGTTACTGGTAGGGGAGGCACTCCTGTTGAGGCTCTCCGGACCTGAAGGGGGGGAGGCGTTTGGGGGGGAGTTGGAGGGGGGGAGGGGGTGTGGTGGTGGTAGTGTGAATGTGTGTCGAGGTTTGTTTCTGCTCTGGCGGTCCGTGCTGGGAGTGATCGCTGCGCTACAGGGAAGCTGGCTTGCTGGGCTGGGGCCTGGATGGAGGGTTGATACAGAGGGGCTAAGCGGGTGTCGGCGTGCTGCGGACGGCGGGTGAGGGTCCCAAAGTGTGGGGGGTCCGAGGGGGGGAGCTGGGGGGGTTTGGGTTTGTTGAGGTTCCAGAGGTGCTGGATGGAGTGTTGTGCGTCGGGTATGGGGAGGGGGGAAGCTGAGCTGAGTGAGAGTGCTTATCTGTGATGCCGGTCACTGTTGGTACATGGAACGTGAAGGGGTTGAATTCCCCTCAAAAGAGGCAAAAGGTGTGGAAATATATTCTTGATCATGATTTGGATGTGGTGGGCCTCCAGGAAACGCATTTGGCGAGGAAGGACGAGTCCCGCCTCAAGCATAGACAGTATCCGCTGATATATAGATCCTCTGCCCACACTAAGCACAGAGGGGTGGCTCTTATGTTCCATTCAGCAGTGCGATTTCAGCCGTTGGGGGTTAGGAACGATAAAGAGGGTAGATGGGTCTTGGTCAAGGGGGTGCTCCGTGGCAAATTGTGCACCTTTCTAGTCCTATACGCTCCCAATGCAGGACAAAATAAGTTCCTCCAAGACTTACTGACTACAGTGGAGGACTTTGTTGAGGGGGCACTTTTTGTACTGGGGGATTTTAACCTGGTGTGGGACCGGGAGCTGGACTGCTCTCGTCCCCAGAGAGCTGATGCGGGAGTCTGTTCGGCTGAGACGCATAGGCGGTTTACGAACTGGGGGCTGGTGGACGGGTGGCGGGCCCTTCATCCCCTTGCCCGGGACTACACTTACTACTCACATGTCCATCAGTCTTACTCCCGCCTGGACTATGGGTTTCTGAACCAGTCCCTTCGGGGAGCCCTGAGCGATTCTAGGATCTTCCCCCTTTCGGTCTCCGATCATAGCCTACTGGCCCTCTGTTTTCATTGGGCTCCGCATGGTGCGGGAACACGCAAGTGGTATTTCCCAGCCTCCGTGGTCAGAGATGACCCCTCCTGTAGGGCACTGCGGACGGCGATCCACGACTTTTTTTACCTTAACCCTGTCCAGGACACCTCGATTTTTGTCACTTGGGATGCCTTTAAGGCGTCGATCAGGGGTAGTTGCTTAGCCCTCAACGCGGCTATTAATAGGCAGCGGCGTGTAGACAGAGAAGGGTTGGAGGACGAGTTGGCCAGGTTGGAATTGACACACAAACAGAATCCCACTAGACAGACGCTCTGCTCGCTGACAACGGTTCGGGGTAAACTTAGGTCCCATTATAATAACAGATCGGAGTTCACTCTCCTGAAACTGCGCCGTCTCTCTTATTCACAGGGTAACAAGATTGGGAAGCACCTAGCGCGCCAGTTGAGGGACAAACGAGAGAGGGAGTATATCGGCGGTATCCAGGACCCCAGGGGTGACCTGCACCATCGCGATGAGGACAAGGCGGAACTCTTTGGAGAGTTCTATGCTGCGCTATACTCGGGAGACTCACTAGACCCTGCGGCCCAGCGTGACTATCTTACCGCACTTCCACTCCCTCACGTCTCTCCCGAGTGGAACGACTTGCTGTAGGCCCCCTTTACTAGGGAGGAGGTTCTGACGGCGATTAAAGCCCTGAAACCCAATAAGGCACCCGGGGCGGATGGCTATACGGCACTCTTTTATCGGACCTTTGCGGCAGAGGTGTGTGACTATCTGGTGCTCCTCTTCAACGCCATGGCGGAGTCGGGCACGACCACGGACTCCATGGCGGAGGCCGTTGTATCGATTATCCCCAAGCCAGGGAAGGACCCTACCACATGTGCCTCCTATAGGCCTATAGCCCTGCTGAATGTAGATGCCAAATTATACTCGTCCATATTGGCAGCTAGATTGCAGGATCTCATGCCCGCTCTCATCCACCCTGACCAATCGGGATTCATTAAGGGGCGCCAGACCCACGATAACACTCGCCATGTGGTCCACCTTATTGAAAAGGCTAATCACTTCCGTATCCCGGCGGTATTGGTGGGGTTGGACGCGGAAAAAGCCTTTGATCGGGTGGACTGGGGATTCCTATTCCAGACCCTAACGGCTTTTGGCTTTTCATCCAAGTTTGTATCTATGGTAAGGGCGAACTATAGCTGCCCTCGCTCCAGGGTCTCAGTCAACGGTCACCTGTCGGCCTTCTTCCCCCACTCCCGTGGCACGAGGCAGGGGGGCCCGCTTTCGCCCCTGCTCTTTGCCCTGAGTATAGAGCCGCTGGCGATGGCGGTGCGGGAACACCCTGACATCAGGGGACTGCCTTTCTTGGGCGAACAACATAAAATCTCTTTATTTGCAGATGACGTCCTGCTGTCCCTATCGGATCCTGCACGCTCCCTCCCCCAGGTCCAAACTGAACTGGCGCACTTTGAGGCGGTGGCGGGATTTAAGGTCAACTACGACAAGTCCTTTATTTTAAACCTTACGCTCTCCCTGGCGGAGGTGGACCGCCTTCGCCCGCTGTCTCCCCTGCCGTGGACCCTTTCTTCCCTTCTGTACCTGGGGATCCATCTTACCCCCACGGTAGGGAAGCTGTATGCCGCCAATTTTCCCCCCCTGCTGGCTCGTATCCGCTCCGATCTGCGGCGCTGGCTACCTCTGTACATCTCGTGGCTGGGTCGGATACACGCGATTAAAATGACGCTTCTCCCCAAGCTGCTATATTCATTCCAGGCGCTCCCCATCGCAGTCGATACCGACTTCTTTCGCAGTGTCAAATCCGTCATGCTCCGCTTTATTTGGCGTGGAGGGAGGGCTCGCTTTTCCTTTGCCGCACTTAGGCGCCCGCGGGAGATGAGGGGGGTCGGCCTTCCAGATATGCTTCTCTACTACAAGGCGGCGCAGCTTCGAGTACTGGTAGAGTGGTCTCAACCGATGTCAGAAAAACACTGGCTCCATATGGATAGGAGTGTGGCGGGGAGATCGATATGGGATCTGGCGTGGAAACCCAAAAAGGACAGGCCTAAGAATGCGTATGTCAGCACTCCCACGGGTACCACCTTGAAGGTGTGGCATTCCCTCGCCGGGGACGAGAGGTGGACGACGTTCCCCTCCCCATTTACGCCCATCCATTTCAACCCTGCCTTCCTGCCTGCCCTATTTGAGGGGCCCTTTGATGTCTGGAGGAAGGGGGGCTGTTTTGCCCTCACCCACCTGTTTCATGGAATTGCCCCGCTAACATTTGACAACTGCAGACGGGACTATGAGGTCCTGCCAACTGAACGATACCATCATGCCCAGCTTCTCCACTGGGCGCTTTCCCCTGCTGTTCGTGACGCCGCTACTAGAGCTCTTACCCCCTTTGAGGCCTTTATTGCTCGGGCCTCTGGCATGCGGGGAGCTATCTCCTTTCTTTACCGTCGCCTCCTGTCCACGGCGATATCCCCCAGGCCGAGATACATGGGATCGTGGGAAGACTTGTTGGACCGCAAGATCTCTGATGTAGAGTGGTCGCAGTTGTGGAGAGACTTAGCGAAACACAATCACTCCATTGAACTCCGAGAGGCCCATCTTAAAACGATGATGGACTGGTACCTCACCCCAGCCAAACTGCACCGTATGTATCCTGGCGCTTCCGACAGATGTTGGCGGGGCTGTGGCCTGTAAGGTGACTTTCGCCACGTATGGTGGGACTGCCCCGCTATCCGCCCCTATTGGGCGGAAATCCTCTCCCATATTAAAGAGATCCTGGGATACCCCGTGGCAGACTCAATGGCACATGTGCTACTGGGCCTCCCAGATCCACTGCTGGAACATCAGACCCGGGCGGATAAGAAGATCTTATGGTTGTGCATTGGGGCGGCCAAGACTACCCTGGCAGTGGCCTGGAAGAAAAGGGAGGCCCCAGCGATTTCTTTATGGCATGCTAGACTGTGGCGATTGTTAAGCATGGAGCGCATGGCTGAGGTCTTCCTGGGAGATTTTAAAAACTTTACCTTCCGCTGGGGTCCACTGGTCCGCTTCCTCTCTAAGGGGCTTCCGTCTGCGGTCTGCCCACCCACATTGCGGGGCCTACATCTCTTCCAGGTATGAATGCTAGCTGTATGATTGAGTGTGATCTAGGGACTCTACCACCACCGGAAGGGGGGTGGGGGTTGGGAGGGGATTTTCTGGGGTTCTATCGTTAAATTCTCTGGGACGCTATTCCTCGATTGTGGCGGGAGATGTACAGCGATGCTCTGAAGGGGCTGCTACTGGTTGCAGTCATCCATGATTAACGAGAGCTACTGGCCCTGTATCGCTAACACCCGGGGGCACACTGGACCTGGGGTGCACGAACTGTGACTGTTTATCCTACGAGCCCCGGTCTTTTGGCCGAGCGTCTCCGCCTTCACTCTTAAGTCTCTCCCGCCTGCCATGATTACCCCCTGCGAGGGAAGTTATGCGAGATTGTCGCGAGTGTTTTTCTTTCTGTTTTCTGTCAATAAAATACACCTTTGACAAAAAAAAATAAGAGATGTACTTTTAAGTTTTAGTCACACATGCACTTAAAGACCCATACATCTAGTTATTCAGCCAGTAACCCACCTATATAGCCACACTCATAACTATTTAGAAAACCATATAGCCACTGTCATGTACAGCCAGAAAATAACAGAGCCATTTGTACATCCACTCACACACTCAAACAGTACTTACATATTCAGTACGTATAGTGCCACTTGTATACAGTTACACAGTCAAACACTGTCAAACATAGCCAGTTACTAAGCCATACAGCTAAGTACATGCCCATTTAGACACCCATACACTCACTAACACACGCAGCCACATACTTGGACACCCAGTTTACCTAAGGAATCCGAGCAGTTTACCACTGATAGATGGCAGAGTGTATGTTCTACTCACCAAAACATAGTTTCATTGACTTATCTACAATTGGTATATTTAATGAGCTGTAAGACACTAATAGAGTGCACTCCCCATTCCCTAGGTCAATAGATACCCATACACTCACTAACACACCCAGACACATACTTGGACACCCAGTTTGCCTAAGGAATCCAAGCAGTTTACCACTGATAGATAATGGCAGAGTGTATGTGCTTCTCACCAAAACATAGTTTCATTGACTTATCTACAATTGGTATATTTAATTGATCTGTAAGGCTTTAATAGAGTGCACTCCCCATGCCCAGGGCCAATAAATTAAATGCTAGTAGTAGGCCTGCAGAACTAATTGAGTCACCCATACAAGTAGCCCTTTAAACTTGACTGAGATGCACCACTGCTGAGTCTGTGTGTGCACTTTATTGTCACTTCAATGTGGCATTTAATAACCATTGTCAATATTTAAACTCTCATTTTTATTCACATCGGTCACCCCTAAGGTATGACCTTGATAGCCCAATGGGAGGGTGCTCTGTAGTTAAAAAATAAGACATGCATTTTTAAGTTTTAGTCACTTACAGACCTACTTACATACCCATACACCGAGCTATACAGCTAGTCACCCACCAATATAGCCACAAACATACCTGTTTAGAAACCCACATAGCCACTGTCACATTCAGCCAGACAATGACAAAGTCAATTACACTTCCAATCACACACTCACACAGTACTTATGTATGCACTGCTAATAGAACCACTTGCACACACAGTTACACAGCCAAACACTGACTAATACAGCCAGTTACAAATCCATACAGCCTCTTATATGATCATTTAGACAAACATGCAGTAACAACCAAACTGCCTATATAACACCCAGTTACATAATGAGACACCAAATTTGCCTCAGCAGTGTGAGGAGTTTACCACTGCTAGATAATGGTAAATTATGCATGCTTCTCCTCTAAACATTGATTTATTACATTAACCAGAATTAGGAGATTTAATTGATCTGCAAGTCTCTATTAGTGTGTACTGCATGTGCCCATTGCCTGTAAGTGAAAAGCTAATAGTGATCCTGCAGCAATTACAGTTTTATATTTTTTTCTAATTTATTTAGGAAGAAAATAAAGTGGTAATGTAAGGCAACTGCAAAGAAGCAATTGACTGTGATAAACATGAAGGTCCAACGGGTAGGAAACATTTCAGACACGATCTTTAGAGTCACTGGCATCTGGCATTTGCTACAGTGAGTTACAATCGCCAGATAATATATCGGAGACAGCTGGAACAATTATGACATTCAGCAACAATGTTTCCCATAAGGTTACTGCAGCTAATGGTTGTGTTTCTATGGTACATACACTAATGGAGAGTGTTGATGTACTTCCACATGGAACTTATGTCCTGCGAATACTTCTTCCCAGTCTGTCTCAATGATTGCTTGCTGCAGAAATTGCACTGGACACAATTGACATAACCCTTTTCTCTCATGAAGGAATATTGAAATATTTCCAAACATTACTCTCCATTTTTGGAGGTGGCATCTCTTCCAGCTCCTGCAGTACTGGGTCAGATTATGAGCACCATGAGCACCAGTTGCATTACAGACGGACACATCAAATTCACATTCAACCCCTCACCCTCATTCTGAAACAAGCAGGAATTAACTACCATCTGTACGCGGACGATACCCAACTGTACTACAAGATCAAATACCACGCTGATACTATTCATCATAACAATGCCCTGACCATGATCCAATCCTGGTTCTTCTCCAATCACCTCAAACTTAACCCCAATAAAACTGAAATCATTCTCTTCTCACCCAAAAAGAACAAGCTCCCCATCCAAGGCTGGCTCTCAGACCTCAATGCCCTCAACTGTTCGCTCTCCTTATCTAACTCAGCAAAATCACTGTGCTTAAAAAATGACAACACACTCACTCTTAACAACCACATCAAAAACACGGCAAAAGGAGCTCTCTGCATACTCCGACACCTTAAAAAACTCAAACCCTTCATTCCTGCTGACGACTTTAAATGGATTGTCCAATCCCTAGTCCTCTCCAAAATAGACTACGGTTATGCTATCCTCACTGGAATTCCCAAAACACACCTTGCCCCCCTCAGATCTGTGCTCAACTCAGCCGCCAGGCTAATTACAGACTGCAAACGATTCAACCACATCCCCCCAGTCCTCAAGGCCCTAAACTGGCTACCCGTTGAGGAAACATCTGCATACAAGACTGCCTGCATTAGACACAAAGCCCTCCACCAACAAACCCCGCTGTATCTCTCTGACAAACTCAAAAAAGCTGTCTGCTCCCGAAAGACGAGGAGCTCAAATGCCCTACTTCTCGTCCCCCCCTATCAAATAGGAGCACCACACAATCCTGCTCCTTCTCGGTAACTGCCTCGATTATCTGGAACGCCCCTCCCCAGAGACCTGCGCTGCAACCCCTCATACCACAGCTTTAAAAAAGACCTAAAATCCCACCTTCTCTCCAAATACTGGGGTCCTTAATCGCTGCATCCAACCCTTTATTAATTCCATGTTATTCATACCACCCTTGACAGTCTTTTCTGTCTGACTCTTCTCCCCTCCGCTCTCTCTCTCTCCTAGACATTTTTCTCCACTCTAATACTTCCCCCTTACCTCTAGCTCCTCCTCATCTCCCTCAAACTTGATACTTCCTTTTTTGCCCTCTTTTTTGATCCCTCCCACCCTTTTTTACTCGACTTTTTTTCTTCTCTTCCTCACTGAATAGCCCGATTTCTCCCTCTCCCACGCCCCCAATCTGAGCTGAGATGCATGTTTCTGACTATATTTACAGGATCAGCCCGTCCCATTTAACTGCATAAATTAAAGCCCTGTCCCGAGTAAGCGATCCTTCTTTAGCTTCCTTGCCTTTTCTATTGTTTCTGTGTTAACTGTCTGTCGTGACTTTTTTGTTCTCCTTTTGGCCATAACTCTTAGCCTATTTGTTCATTTAAGAAATGTGCAATATCTGTATATTTTTTTCATCCTGCTGAATCTCCTGTACCAAATGGAATTTAAATGCTCATGTAAAGCGCTCTGCAACCCCTGGGTCTTGCAGCGCTATATAAAACTTTTCAAATAAATTAATAAATACATTTTGTTAGGCACTTGGAAGATTAAGTAATTTGCCCAGAATCACAGGATGTTGAACGTCCCTTGCAAGACTCAAACCCAGTTACGAGGTTGACCGCTCTAGCTGTTAGGCCACGCCCTCTCCCCATCTGAAATACTTGTGCACAAAAGTGTATTTGCAATGGGTACATAAGTTAGGGTATTTTTATTTGTTTATTATTTGGTTTATAGTTTATAATTTTACCATCTCAGCTAACTTATTGCAGTAAGCTAGTACTGTTATTTGTTGTTCTTTCGGAGGTTCCCCCAAGACCACTGCAGATGGGGAATGTGTTTCACTTCCAGTCGCCTTCTTCCATATGAAGAGATTGTATGTCCTTTCATGGATGGTTTTAGCATGCTTTCACATGGAACTTGTCTGATATTTCTTTTTACTAGTCTATCTTTACATTTGCTTGCCGCAGATGTTATACTGCATTTCATGGATATTCCGCACAACTGAGGGTTAGAAACCAAATTTGTTTTGCTAATTTTAGTGATTTGCACCTGAGCTCACCATGACGATGATCCCGGTACACATTGGTGCCATGTTGGCCTAATATCAAATTTAACACATCTGGAGAAATAAATTATATAGACAGCAGCACTGCACGTACCTGGGCGGGGACCTAGTGTAGCTAATTATAAGGTCAGGTTTGGGTGTGTTTCTGTATTTTTCAATAGTTAAATATGTTTTCTTATGTTTATTTGTTAATTGTTTGGTTTAACCTCTTCGGTGCTCAGGATGGCCCCCGGCCATCTGACGTCACAGTGGGCATGTGCTAAAGATGCCCGGGGGCCGTCTGAATCCTGCCCACTTATTAATTCTCCCACACAGCGGGAGAATTTGCGTAACACCGAAGGGGTTAAATTGCATGGTAATGTGTTCAAAACATGTATTTGTGAAGTTATAAAAATATTAATAATTTAACTTATGGGTCACAAATACACCCATACAGGTACTCATGCATAAACTCACATGCTTACAGAGTCATTCAGACAGTGACTGGCACACTCACACACTCACTCAAAAACCGACACAGTTAGGCACACACCTATTTACACATGCAAACACTTATGTACACATAGTTTGAAGTTGTGTTTGTTTAATAAAGGCTTTACAAATGGTCTTCACCCACTATTTAATTATGATTCTTTCAACAGTACATCATTTATGGTTTATGAGTATCGAACCTGAGAACAGTAAAAAAAGGGAAATGCACACACAGAAGAAATTTTTAAAGTGACAAGTATTTGGCATGTTTCACAGTGAGTAACCATTTCACTTAAATCTTTGCAAGCAGCTGCTATTGCAATGACTGCAGATGAAGATCGTTCTTCCCAGGGTGCTGTACAGGTGGACTGTCCTGGTGTACCTAGTTTACCTTGCATCATCCAGCTGTAGACCCCTTCATGAATTGTTTTTAAGTGCTCCACATGGAACTTGTCCCATGTGAATGCTCCTTGGCAGCACCCCTGGGTAACTGTATGACACAAATATTACACTACACATGTTTAACATCTAACCTTTTTTTACTCTGAAAGTATTGTAAATTGCTACCAGGCATTACTTTGTGTTGTGCTTGCTGGTCTAATGATATACCTGCATGTATCTGAAGTGGTTGTACACACAATAATACTTGTATATAGTTTAATACGTTGTGGTATGTTTAGATGTTAATTGCTTAATTTAAATTCTTCCATAATGTGTTGATAAAATATATTTGTAAAGTTATAAAAATTTTGTTAGAAATGGGGGTCTCTAGTTGGCAGAGGTAGGTAACTTTGTCCAAATAGTGACCCTTGCTTCTAGTCAGGGTTATGGGGATACACTTCTAAAATAACCCCTTCTCACCTCAAGAGGTGTGGTGCCACAGCCAGGAAGACGGAGGCTGGGGATCATGGTTCGATCCCCTGCTCCGGCGGCAGGGGTCTGCCCAGCATCATGTGACTCTGGGCAATAGCTTGTGTAATTTTTCCAATGGCCCCCAGCACCGAGATACCCCTTCAGGGGTGATTTGTACATTATACAAGTACTGGATTTACATTTTTTTATTTTTACCCCCTTGGTAGCTTGGCACAAGCAGACAGACTTATCTCAGAGGCAGTGTGTAAAGCATTTGGGAACACATAATGAATCACAGGAAAATACTACAAATGGAATAACCAAAACAAGACCAAATAATAAAAGTCCACAATACAGTAATAAAAATATGACTTTCAGATGGTAGAAATAAGCATGGGCGTAAAATCCGTTCCGCTCGCGGATTTTGCGGATTTTCGGTAAATTCGCAATCCGCGAACTCTCGCGAACTTACCGAAAATTCGTAAATCCGTGCGAAGCGGATTTTTTTGCTTGGTCGCACTTGCCAACTAGAATACTATACAATTTCGCGGGAGTAAACACTTGCGAAAACGTAGATGCGGCGGGCAGCGACAATCTCGCAATTGCGTGATTGCAAAATTTGCAATTTCGCACAAGAAATCCACCAGCAGGCAGCATAAACCTTGAAAATTATGATTTTTATCAGAATAACTCCTCAGGTTGACATTTGCCTGCACTTTTTTTTTGCAAGGAGTCCATTTGGGGGGCGGGGGGTGGGAGGAAGGAATTGCCCCACAGTCTCCAACTTCCTGTTCCTGTCCAGCAGGCTCCTCTCAGTGCTTTCTTCATGTGCTGGTCACTTTGATTTGAATCTTGACCTGGAAGCACTCAGCAGGTGCAAAAGTTCAATCTTATCATTAGTAACCATTCCCTGTAGTGCCTGGAAGGATTACTTTTTGTGGATGTTGCTGGATATTTGGATTTTTGCTAAACTGAAAGCACTCAGCAGGTGCAAAAGTTCAATCTTATCATTAGTAACCATTCCCTGTAGTGCTTCCTGAGGGGCCCCTTCAGAGTTCAGTTGCCTACTTGCAACTATTCTATGACCCTTCTCTGACCCTCACAGCAGGCTCAGAGAAAGCAATTACAGATAAGGAAGCAGGTTCCAGCCAGGAAGTTCAAATTCAGTAACACATTAATCAGCTCCTAATTCATTTATGTCAGTTGAGGCAGGGCAGGTGTGCTTTTCCACCCATAATCTACAGTGATGAACTAGAGGGTGGCATGGGTGAGCCAGAGGGTGGCATGGGTGAGCCAGAGGGTGGCAGTGGTGAAACAGAGGGTGGCAGTGGTGAAACAGAGGGTGCTGTGATGAACCAGATGTAGAAACAACATGTTCGCGACCGTTGCTACCCGAAAAGTAAGTTCGCGTTTGCGAACTGGTACAAAATCCTCGCGAACTGGCAGAAATCCTTGCGAACACACAAAAAAAAAGAAAATTCGCGAGAGTTCGCGGATTTTGCGGATTGCGAATCCGTAAATACGCAATTTCGCGGATTGCCAATTCGCAAAATCCGCCCATGCTTAGGTAGAAATTAGTTAAAAGCAAATTGTACTTTGGATGCATCATGCAAGCAAACAAAATGGGCCACAGGGAAGGTGATGCTTTAGTTCCTTACACTCAGGGAAGGTGATGCGTCGGTTCCTTGCTCTGGGGGAGGTGATGCTTCGGTTTTTTACTGCTGCGCAGAGGAGTTGAGGCGTCTATTCCTTACCCGAGAGGAGTAGATGCATTGATCTCTTACTGCATGGGGAGTTGATGCATCTATTTCTTACTGCATCCCCAGAAGATGCAACAGACTTGGTTTCTCGATTTGATGAGATGATCCGGGATGATGTGTGGATTCGTGCAGCCCCAAAGCAGGGTTTGCGTTGGAATCGGTGCGCTGATCTTGGACTTCGGAGACTGTTGCACTTGTTTCTGTGTGCAGTGATTTCTCTAGCCGCAGTAGGGGCTGCAACGGTTTCTGCTGCAATGCGTCGGAAACAGGTAAGGATGCGTCATGCTTCTTCGGTGTTACATTGATCTCCAGGTCCCAGTGGAAAACAGTACTCTAGAGGGCCCAAAACAACAGCAGATCAGAACTCCCCGCATGAAGTTCATGGAGCTGGTAGTGACGTCTTTGTGTCCCTAAGACTTCAGAACAGGAGGTGAGCTCAGTTTTAAACACTTTGGGATTTTCCTCAAGCAGGGGACACAGCAAAAAGCAAAGTCCTTTCTCCTTTCCTTGGCAGCAAGTAGCCACTGCAGGCCAACCCAAGATAGCAAACAGCACAGGGGCAGTATTCCTCTCAGCTTCTCCGGCTCTTCTCCTTGGCAAAGGTTCCACTTGATTTCCCAAAAGTGATCTAAAAGTCTGGGGTCTTGGCCCTACTTTCTATACACAAAAATCCTTTGCTCATTCAAGGCAGAGAGTGTCTGTACCTTGCCAAAACCAGTTTTGTCCTCACTGGTGCAGCTTCATGGCAGGAGGTGGAGACAGCATTGTTGAAGGCAGACCAGGCCCATTCAGGTGAAAGGAAATCTCCTCCCCCTACTCTAAAGGCAGCCCAGGTCCATTCAGCCCAGCCCTGACTCATCAGGCTCTTCCCCAGCTCCTGTCACCCAAAATTCAGACATGCACTACACAAATATATAGCTGAGACATACTGGATGGCTAAGTAAATAATACCTCCTTTCTAAAAGTGGTATTTTCAAACACAGAATGCAAAAATTCAGGCATACCAACATTTATTTTCCGACCTTGTTCCCAAGGGCATTTATGTTTATAAGATGTTATAAACAACTCCCCATTCTATCCTATGGGAGCAGGTAGCCTTTGAATAGTGAAAAAACTAAATTGGCAGTATCTCACTATTAGGACATGCCACACACATCAGAGCATGTCCTACCTTTCACATACAATGCACACTGCACACATGGGTACCTTTGGCCTAACTTAGAGGTGACTAACATGCAAGAAATGGGAAGGTTATTGACTGGCAAGTGTGTGCACTTGCCAGGTTGACATGGCAGTCCCAGACTGCACACAGACTCTGCGATGGCAGGCTAGAGTACATTTTACAGGCTGCTTCTGTGATGGGAACAATCAGTGCTGCAGCCCACTAGCAGCATTTGATGTACAGGACCTAGGCACACACAGTGCACTGTATCAGGGTCTGACTAGTAACTCAGATATAGCTCTCTCTCTCCTAGACATTTTTCTCCACCCTTACCTCTAGCTCCTCCTCATCGCCCTCAAACTCAATACTTCCTTTTTTGATCCCTCCCACCCTTTTTTACTCTACTTTTTTTCTTTTCTTCCTCACTGAACAGCCCGATTTCTCCCTCTCCCACGCCCCCAATCTGAGCTGAGATGCATGTTTCTGACTTTATTTACAGGATCAGCACGTCCCATTTAACTGCATAAATGAAAGCCCTGTCCCGAGTAAGTGACCCTTCTTTAGCTCCCTTGCCTTTTCTATTGTTTCTGTGTGAACTGTCTGTCGTGACATTTTTGTTCTCCTTAAGGCCATAAATATTAGCCAATTTGTTCATTTAAGAAATGTGCAATATCTGTATATTTTTTTCATCCTGCTGAATATCCTGTACCAAATGGAATTTAAATGCTCATGTAAAGCGCTCTGCAACCCCTGGGTCTTGCAGCGCTATATAAAACTTTTCAAATAAATTAATAAATACATTTTGTTAGGCACTTGGAAGATTAAGTAATTTGCCCAGAATCACAGGATGTTGAACGTCCCTGGCAAGACGCAAACCCAGTTACGAGTTTGACCGCTCTAGCTGTTAGGCCACGCCCTCTCCACATCTGAAATACTTGTCCACAAAAGTGTATTTGCAATGGGTACATAAGTTAGGGTATTTTTATTTGTTTATTATTTGGTTTATATTTTATAATGTTACCATCTCAGCTAACTTATTGCAGTAAGCTAGTACTGTTATTTGTTGTTCTTTCGGAGGTTCCCCCAAGACCACTGCAGATGGGGAGTGTGTTTCTCTTCCAGTTGCCTTCTCCCATATGAAGAGATTGTATGTCTTTTCATGGATGGTTTTAGCATGCTTTCACATGGAACTTGTCTGATATTTCTTTTTACTAGTCTATCTTTACATTTGCTTGCCGCAGATGTTATACTGCATTTCATCGATATTCTGCACAACTGAGGGTTAGAAACCAAATTTGTTTTGCTAATTTTAGTGAATTGCACCTGAGCTCACCATGACGATGATCACGGTACACATTGGTGCCATGTTGGCATTATATCAAATTTAACACATCTGGAGAAATAAATTATATAGACAGCAGCACTGCACGTACCTGTGCGGGGTCCTAGTGTAGCTAATTATAAGGTCAGGTTTGGGTGTGTTTCTGTATTTTTAAATAGTTAAATATGTTTTCTTCTGTTTATTTGTTAATTGTTTGGTTTAACCTCTTTGGTGCTCAGGATGGCCCCCGGCCATCTGACGTCACAGTGGGCATGTGCTTAAGATGCCCGGGGGCCGTCTGAATCCTGCCCACTTATTAATTCTCCCACACAGCGGGAGAATTTGCGTAACACCGAAGGGGTTAAATTGCATGGTAATGTGTTCAAAACATGTATTTGTAAAGTTAAAAAAAATTAATAATTTAACTTATGGGTCACAAATACACCCATACAGGTACTCATGCATAAACTCACATGCTTACAGAGTCATTCACACAGTGACTGGCACACTCACACACTCACTCAAAAACCCACACAGTTAGGCACACACCTATTTACACATGCAAACACTTATGTACACATAGTTTGAAGTTGTGTTTGTTTAATAAAGGCTTTACAAATGGTCTTCACCCACTATTTAATTATGATTCTTTCAACAGTACATAATTTATGGTTTATGAGTATCGAACCTGAGAACAGTAAAAAAAGGGAAATGCACACACAGAAGAAATTTTTAAAGTGGCAAGTATGTGGCATGTTTCACAGTGAGTAACCATTTCACTTAAATCTTTGCAAGCAGCTGGTATTGCAATGACTGCAGATGAAGATCGTTCTTCCCAGGGTGCTGTACAGGTGGACTGTCCTGATGTACCTAGTTTCCCTTGCAACATCCAGCTGTAGACCCCTTCATGAATTGTTTTTAAGTGCTCCACATGGAACTTGTCTCATGTGAATGCTCCTTGGCAGCATCCCTGGGTAACTGTATTACACAAATATTACACTACACATGTTTAACATCTAACCTTTTTTTACTCTGAAAGTATTATAAATTGCTACCAGGCATTACTTTGTTTTGTGCTTGCTGGTCTAAAGATATACCTGCATGTATCTGAAGTGGTTGTACACACAATATTACTTGTATATAGTTTAATAAGTTGTGGTATGTTAAGATGTTAATTGCTTAATTTAAATTCTTCCATAATGTGTTAATAAAATATATTTGTAAAGTTATAAAAATGTTGTTAGAAATAGGGGTCTCTAGTTGGCAGAGGTAGGTAACTTTGTCCAAATAGTGACCCTTGCTTCTAGTCAGGGTTATGGGGATACACTTCTAAAATAACCCCTTCTCACCTCAAGAGGTGTGGTGCCACAGCCAGGAAGACGGAGGCTGGGGATCATGGTCGATCCCCTGCTCCGCGGCAGGGGTCTGCCCAGCACCATGTGACTCTGGGCAATAGCTTGTGTAATCTTCCCAATGGCCCCCAGCACCGAGATACCCCTTCAGGGGTCATTTGTACATTATACAAGTACTGGATTTACATATTTTTTTTTTACCCCCTTGGTAGCTTGGCACAAGCAGACAGACTTATCTCAGAGGCAGCGTGTAAAGCATTTGGGAACACATAATGTATCACAGGGAAAATACTACAAATGGAATAACCAAAACAAGACCAAATAATAAAAGTCTATAATACAGTAATGAAAATATGACTTTCAGATGGTAGAAATTAGTTAAAAGCAAATTGTACTTTGGATGCATCATGCAAGCAAACAAAATGGGCCACAGGGAAGGTGATGCTTTAGTTCCTTACACTCAGGGAAGGTGATGCGTTGGTTCCTTGCTCTGGGGGAGGTGATGCTTTGTTTTTTTACTGCTGCGCAGAGGAGTTGAGGCGTCTATTTCTTACCGGAGAGGAGTAGATGCATTGATTTCTTACTGCATGTGGAGTTGATGCATCTATTTCTTACTGCATCCCCAGAAGATGCAACAGACTTGGTTTCTCGATTTGATGCGATGATCCGGGATGATGCGTGGATTCGTGCAGCCCCAAAGCAGGGTTTGCGTTGGAATTGGTGCGCTGATCTTGGACTTCGGGGACTGTTGCACTTGTTTCTGTGTGCAGTGATTTCTCTAGCCACGGTGGGGGCTGCAACGGTTTCTTCTGCAATGCGTCGGAAACAGGTAAGGATGCGTCATGCTTCTTCGGTGTTACATTGATCTCCAGGTCCCAGTGGAAAACAGTACTCTAGAGGGCCCAAAACAACAGCAGATCAGAACTCCCCGCATGAAGTTCATGGAGTTGGTAGGAAAGTCTTTGTGTCCCTGAGACTTCAGAACAGGAGGTGAGCTCAGTTTTAAACACTTTGGGATTTTCCTCAAGCAGGGGACACAGCAAACAGCAAAGTCCTTTCTCCTTTCCTTGGCAGCAAGTAGCCACTGCAGGCCAACCCAAGATAGCAAACAGCACAGGGGCAGTATTCCTCTCAGCTTCTCCGTAGCAAAGGTTCCACTTGATTTCCCAAAAGTGATCTAAAAGTCTGGGGTCTTGGCCCTACTTTCTCTACACAAAAATCCTTTGCTCATTCAAGGCAGAGAGTGTCTGTACCTAGCCAAAACCAGTGTTGTCCTCACTGGTGCAGCTTCATGGCAGGAGGTGGAGACAGCATTGTTGAAGGCAGACCAGGCCCATTCAGGTGAAAGGAAATCTCCTCCCCCTACTCTAAAGGCAGCCCAGGTCCATTCAGCCCAGCCCTGACTCATCAGGCTCTTCCCCAGCTCCTGTCACCCAAAATTCAGACATGCACTACACAAATATATAGCTGAGACATACTGGATGGCTATGTAAAAAATACCTACTTTCTAAAAGTGGTATTTTCAAACACAGAATGCAAAAATTCAGGCATACCAACATTTATTTTCCGACCTTGTTTCCAAGGGCATTTATGTTTATAAGATGTTATAAACAACTCCCCATTCTATCCTATGGGAGCAGGTAGCCTTTCAATAGCGAAAAAACTAAATTGGCAGTATCTCACTATTAGGACATGCCACACACATCAGAGCATGTCCTACCTTTCACATACAATGCACACTGCACACAGGGGTACCTTTAGCCTAACTTAGAGGTGACTAACATGCAAGAAAAGGGAAGGTTAGGGACTGGCAAGTGTGTGCACTTGCCAGGTTGACATGGCAGTCCCAGACTGCACACAGACTCTGCGATGGCAGGCTAGAGTACATTTTACAGGCTGCTTCTGTGATGGGAACAATCAGTGCTGCAGCCCACTAGCAGCATTTGATGTACAGGACCTGGGCACACACAGTGCACTGTATCAGGGTCTGACTAGTAACTCAGATATGCCTATCATGGAATCACTCATCCATAACAACAATTTACAAAGGAAACACTTGCACATTGGCACTGAGCAGCACTGGCAACAAAAGCACCTAGACCAACAAAATGGAGTCCAACACACAGCAAAAACCCAAGGGGCAAAAGCAAAAATGCAGGGGAGGCCCATGCCAATTGAGCCAGGTCTAACAAATGTGTATTACCAAGTTAACTCATATGTCACAAACTCTCACATGAACTTTAAAGTCATATAGGTAGTCACTCACCCACACATTTACTCACACATCCAGAAAAACACCAATACAACCACTCATATACCCATCTACAGAATGATAAACCCACTCACATACCCACACACCAATACAGCTACTCACACACCTACCCATACACTGTTAAAACTAAGCAGAGACTGACAACCATGACAGACAAATACAGTCACTGACACAGCAAGGCACTCACTGATACAGCCAGTGACATACTCAGACACACACTGATAAAACTATTGAAAATACACATCCACTCACTTAAAAAACTTTAGAAATTCACTGAAAAAACCATAGGTTTCACACATGTTTTAGTTAGCTGGAAATGTCACTCATACAAAACCATTGAAATTCCCCCATTATAGTTAGTTCAGCTAACTATAACTCGCACGCCCACAATGCACTGCTTATGATGTCACATATTACATCACTCATGACATGATCAGTGACATTACTCATGACATCACTGATGACATCTCAAATGACATCACTGATGACATCACTGATGACATCATCCTTGTGAAAGACTGGCAGACCTCCTCTCAGCGTAATATAACCTTTGAAACACACCTTCAAAAATAGAAACGAAAATTTTTAAAAAAATGGAGATACCAATACCAGTTAGAAGAACCTATTCAGTAATTTGTAAATCTACATACACATCCACTCATTCACCAACAGATCTATAAAGTCGCTCATACATATACTCACTCATCATATGTACTCATACACCTATACATCCTGTTACACACCGACACTCATCCGTAGAGTTACTCACAAACATACTCACACATGCAAATAAACTATCAAACATCCATTTATTTGCATATACAGCTATACACACACCACTACACATACTTTTACAGAAACGTACAAATACTTACTCTCTTAAACAATCACTTATAGAAACACATACTTATTTATACAGGAACTCTTCCAATCTCTCACTCTCAGATATAATCACTTAGATACATCAATACTCACATATACTAGATGAAAACATATGTAGTGCCTCAGGAAGATATTATTGAGACAGTCATTCACTCACTAACACACCCAACACACACTCATCCACCCATACAGTCCTACACACATGCTGTCTTCAAAACACATACAAACAGTCAGTCACTCATTCATGCATCTATGCGCTAAGTAATAACCTCATCGAACCATACCGACACTCATACTGATACTCAAAAAAACAAATATTAACCCATATACACACTCATGAAGCTACTCACCAACCCATGCAGCCACTTATGCACAAAGTGAGACACTGATACAGATATTTACATATTTAAACATTACTTGCTAATACATGTATTCACTAAGATGTACTTAATAAGTAAGGTATACAATCAATTTTAGAAAAAAAATCATCCATTTAGACAGTTATTTACCCATTTATTCTTCCATCGACCTTTAGATATACATATTAAAAAAATATATTTTTCAGAAAGACACACATTCACTGGATGACGTCATCATTAGTGCATTGCGGGCACACGAGTTATAATTAGCTGAACTAACTATAATGGGGGAATTTCAATGGTTTTGTATGAGTGAAATGTCCAACTAAATATAACATGTGTGAAGCCTATGGTTTTTTCAGTGAATTTCTAAGGTTTTTTAAATGCTAATTCCTAACTATAAGGTGTGTAAAACCTATGGTTTTTCCAGTGAATTTGCAAGGTTTTTAAATGCTAATTCCTAACTATAACGTGTGTAAAGACTATGGTTTTTTCAGTGAATGTCAAAGTGTTGTATTTCTATCTAGGACCCTAATTCAATATTCCTGATTTATGCCCTTATATGGCTATAATAAATAATATCCTTATGAAGGCATAAGAATCATATCCATATTTAATAACAACCCATGCAGTCCAAATACAGCATGGTTACTTCCCTAGACTCCAAGAAAGTACAACGCGTTCTTTTAACAAACCAAGCCTCCAGCAGCCCGGGAAATCCCCCTGCTCTTGTTTTGATTTGCACAAGAACTCCTAGAGTCAGAAAGAACTGTTAGTTCTTGGTGACGTCTTATGTCCAACCTTACGTCAAACCCGGCACCTTTCAGGTATAAATATACCAACGTTGCCTTAAGCAAACACACGGTGGTTTGGAGCAGAGCGGCTATCTACTTGCCCGAGAGCCCACGGACGCCGCCCCTCCCTTTTAACGCACTGAGAAAGACGCTGTCTTTTTCTCCAGCCAAGAAAATCCAGCTCCGGTGTTTTCAGCCACCCTTGCGGGTTGCTGGGATATCGAGTCCTGAGAGAGAGATACCAGACCTCCTGCTTTCTATTACCTAGGTACGGAGCTGACTAAATCCTTAAAGAGAATTCTTGATTCAGATTCTTAGCAAACCCAACTTAACTTAAACTGCTACTTATTTACTCCTTCCCACGTATTAGGCTTAGGTCAGGTACACCGGGGTAGGCGTATTTAGAAGCACCAGTTGAGTATGTTAGTCAATGTATATATGTATGTATATATTTTATCTATTTATCTATTTATCATATGGCTCAGAAACCATATCAATGCTTTTACAGTATTATTTTATAATACTCCTTTTACTGTACGCACTTTACTTTATACTAAGTATTGCAATTGTGGCAATTCATTTCTCTTGCACGAGAAAGAAGACTGCTCAATAAATAACACCTTTTATTGAAAACGCCCGTCTCTCTATTCTCTGCACTCTGGTGAAACTAAGTATGCACGATTGACTGAGTAAAATAGCTGTCTATTGTTTTCACACGACTCTAGAGATACACTCTTATTCTGAGGGAGCAAAGTTGTCATGTTTTATGGTTGTCAGAAGCTAATCCCTTCTTGTCTATCCAGGGAAGTTAAACTCCTCCTTGTTTATTCGAGAACGTTTCTAGTGACCTCTGAGCTAGCTGGCAAAACTAATTAAGTCTAATATAGTCAGTAGAGACCTAGTCGACCTCAGTCCTACGTCTACACTGCTGTTTATATTATTCCAATGCGCAGAGCCTATTGGGAATATAGGAACTACACGACAAAAGGTTTTGTAAATGATAATTTTTAAATGTATTAATTATTGAATTTCTTTCTTTTTATACTAATGTTTTTATACTAATGTCCTACATTTTTATTATAAATATTTATATATATTTTTAAAGTTATATTTCATATTCTTAATGTAAAGTAATAATAAAAGTAAATTCAAAAGTATTTTTTTATTAAAGACATTTTTTTTTCAATATATTAAAATGTAATTCTATATAATTCCTTTTATATATATGTTTTTTTTTGGTAATCATTCCGTACGCGTACGGTGATCGGACCATACTTTGTACGGCAAATCGTACTCTGTGCGTTAATAATGTGCTTTGACATTACGCGTTGCATCGACGCTTCCGTGTGACGCCATGTATGCCGCCCCGTACGGGTACGGCGCAAAAGTTTCTAATTGTCTAAAAACATATATTTATGTATTTAATGTACATACTAAGGGAAGACATAATCTGGGATAATCATGAAAATTGTTTTTTAAAACTTTTAATAAACCAAAAAGAACACTGTTATTTAAAAAATTGTGAAGATTCATCAAGCAGCACCAAACTTATTGGCAAAACAAAAAACACGTTTCTTATAGAAACATGGTCCTAACTATAACTAAATATATATATGGATTAAAGACTGAGACTATTTTGGGATCTCCAAATTGGGTGAAGTTTGGGATACAAGCCATATGAAACCTATAGGGTCCTGTGGGATCATATCTGCAAAATCATACATCCCCCCCTCTTCTACCTTCTTTAGATAATGCAGAAATGAGAATGAGAATACAATGCTGATCTTTCAAGACATTAAAATATTTACAACTGTCCTTCATGTTACCGTGTTTCTATTATCAGATACATGCCTTGTATACACTGTCTGCTTTATCCACTGAACATTTCATAACTGATTTTTGAAGAAAAAATGTGTGGTCTAAATGAAAAGCTGAATGTGATCCAATCAGATTAACTGAAGCTTTCTGTATACTTTTTACTCTGTAAAGACTGGTTTCTTCAGCTTTCTGTATACGTTTTACTCTGCAAAGACGTATTTCTTCATCAATTGTACTTTTGTTTTTTACACAGGTGTTTTCAACATCAGTGTAGGTAAATCATCATTTAGAGCTATAAATGTCCTTGTGAAGGGCAAATTTACATTGGTTTAAAGAGCACCTAAAATAGAATACTAAGCCATGACTGTTAGCACATAGTTTCTGTCCTGATTTATAGCCCAGATGCTGCTGTTTGTGCGAAGGTTTACTATTAGTCATTGTATTTTTTTCCTTTTGTGTTGTCACGCTGTGACATTGACCTGACATTTGCACTCCAATTTTCCTTGTCCTTTTTTTCCCTTTACCAGTGTCCCTCTTCTCCCCTTCTACACCCAGAGTCTAGCCCATTCAATAATTTCTGTGTCTAATGACTCCTGTTATTTAAAATAATTCCCAGTGGGGGGAGTGCTGTTCAGTGGGTGAGACAAAACAGGAAGCGAAAGATGAGAAAGGGGGCATGTTACAGTTGAGCAACAAAGGCTACAAGAGAGGAGGTGAACTTTGATTAACAGGGGAAATGATTGTGATGCAAAAAATAAAAAATGTTTAATCAAAATGGAAGTGATGGTTGAGAAATATGCAAAGATACCCTATAGCACCAACAATGCTGACACAGCCTAAGTTATAGCTGGCATAGAATCGCCTGATGGAATCCCTCCAGTACTCTATGGTCTTAGTAACTATGACCACAAGCTCTGTACAAGCCCAGTTGTTCATTCATTGACTTACCTTACCACCAACAGCCCATCCAGCAATCACCTCTGTACAGGCATAAAAGTTTGGATTCTGATTACAAATTCCAGGTGCAATGTTGACGTTGGTGGAGTTTGGACAGCCATAGACCAGGATGTGCTGAATCAGATTTTTGTTGCTCTCTTGTATGATCGAATCAAACTGTGAAGGGGTCACAGAGCAGAAAACAAGTTATAGAAAGTACATTTTGTTTCTTGTGAGAAGAAGAGAAAAGATTCAGGTCAAATTTCTACTATTTACCATGGGAGTACATTTAATTTCAATCTCTTTGTTTTTATACTCTCTTGAGCATTTAATCCAAGGAGACTGATATCCAAATTGCTTAGGTCTTGAACCTTAATGCCCCTTTGAAATAAGAGTCTACATGTTTGTACATTAGGAGGTATCCTATTGTGCATAATGAAAGCCAGAGAGAAGAGCGCACTGGTACAAGAAAACACATTTCCACGATGACCAGAAATGAACACAATTGACTCAAGTGTATGTGCTTGAGAGTCACCAGGATGCTTAGAAATTGCACAATGAAGAGTGAAACACATATTGTAGGCATACAATGTATATGCACATTTTGTTCGTGAGATGATAAACAAATACATATTTATTCAAACCTATCAGGTAATAACTTCAAGCAAAAACAGATTAGAATATGCATAGAAAAAAAGACATTAAGTTATACTTACTCTTAATCAGATTTTAAAATTTAACTAACAAAGGCTTCATTTAGAAGGGGGTCTACAAAGGCAGGACCCTTGTCAGGATTTCAAGATATTCGCATGGGATAAATTCACATACATTTAACTTAAATGACATTCATCTACATAATCATGGTTGTCCCCACAATTTGAACATATCTAAAACCAATAGATTATGGTCTGACATTCAAAAATGTGTATGTATCCATATTGCTTTGGTCATTAACTCTAGAGGGGTTCAGCCTTCACCTTTACTCTCCTTCTTTAAATACTTAACAGTAGGGGTAGTCGGAGCTCGCAGAGTTTCACTCCATGAAAGTCGGCGGAGTTACCCAAAAACTCTGCCAAATTCCACAAAGTTCTGCAAGTGAGCGGAGATACCGGCTCCAGAATGAGAGTCACCACACATTTGAAGTACATGACAAGGACAGTGGCAGTAGAAATAAAACACTGTTAGGCAGGAATGCCCGATTGAGCGTTGTCAAGCCTTAAGCGCCCGCTCCACAAAAATCAACCACCAAAGCGGTTCGATAAATTGTCAAAATCTGTAATTGTAACAATTGAAAGAAACAATGTCACATGGATGCATCTACCTTTTCAGACAAACCAGCAGTGGAGCACCAGGAGGACTCCTGAGCTGAACGCTCTGTGCCCCAGCCCAGTGCTGGACACCACAGAGGGCAGTGGGGGAAAGTACATGAGCCCCCGAACAGGTGCTGGCGCTGGCGCCAATACGAGGCAGCCATGCACACAGCAAACAACTGACCACCCAGGCACTTCACTGAGGGTGGTGATCTGACCTTCGAATAGCTGAAGGAATTGTGTGAAGGGATTGGCTGGAGAAGCTCCTCATATCTGCTTAACACTAGACCACCATCCACAGAGGCAATTTTGTGGATACGCAGCCTATCCAAATCTATAGGTGCCAGATAGGTGGTGGTAAGGGTGCAGGTAAACTCTACTCCACCAGTGGTAGGCAGAATTTTTGCCAAACGCATTGCTCTGCTTGGAGCACTGAGTGGTAAAACTGAACACAATCCAGATATGTAGCAGAGTTTGCCGCCCACCCCTATTTGAAGTCAGAGCCATGGAAAATGCCTTCCTTTTTCAATGGACCACAAAGACTTCTGTTTGAGGCAAATCTATTAGTGAGATGATTCCTGACAAACCAAAGCCTGATCTAGTAGTTACCAGTTATTGAACTATCTGCCTATGTCATACTTTCGAATCAAAGTTCACATTGCTGCAGAGTTACATTCTTTAGATACATATTTGTGGCAATATCTATTTTCTGTAGGGATTCAAGACATTTTAGCTAAACACATCCACATTTCATCTCATTTTTTAAATTTTGGTCTTATATTTTCTAAGTGGTCCTTTGTTGGGCATGCAATTGTATTCCTATTTCTGGTCCATTAACAACCTTTTGAAAGTAATTAATATTCTAGAGCATACATTTAAAAATGTTTGGGAACCACAACAGCTCTTTTGACTTGGCTATTCCTTTGTCATAAAACAGTGAAAGCCCAGTCTGGCAACAATAAATGTGCAAGAGTCGTATGACCCAATCACTTCCTAGTACTCTATTTTCTATCTTGATTTCTGTATCCCACTGCATTTTTGACCTTTATATATCTGCATTCTGGACATTTCTCTCCCTTTGCTCTGACCCATACTCTGTTCTCTGTTTTCCGGTGCCCAATCTTGTGTCTGCCTTTTTCCCTGGTCTTCCTGTTTCCAAGTCCCAGTTCTGCCTTTCTTTCATTAATGGTTCCCAGACTCCTTGTACCTGGCTCTTTCTCTGCTCCTGTGCTTTACCCCTGAGTCCCAAACTATTTCTACCTGGTGAGCCTAGAGTGCGGTTGTTAGAAACTGACCTTGCTGCTGAGTCCCCTAGTGCTCTTTTTGATCCTGCTACAATATTGTACACTTGCCTTCTTATTTCTGGTTTCATAGTTGTTGATTCCCTGTTCCTGGTCTTATTAGTTATTTGTGTCTTTTGTTTGTCTCTTATTTATTGTGTCTTTTGGGTCCAATGCTTGTCTTGTCCCTAGTTCTGATTGCACACTTAAAGACCTTTCTTGCATGTGCAGATTCTCAGGGGCCCATTAGGATGACGGGCGGACTTTGTCCGCCTGCCATCCCATCGTAGGAAGGGACCGCTCGCCATAAGGACCGGGGTCCCGTGGGGGAAATTAGGATGCGCCCGCCTGTATTTTTAAGATTGTGGCGGCCCACCGCAATGGTAAAAATACATGTTGTTCATTTCAAAGCACAACGTGACAGGCACCATGCGCTGCCTGCCACGTTGTTCTTTGAAATGCTGGGGGGTACAATGTGCACCCCTCACTCCCCCCTGGAGTCCGCATGCCTTTGTTGCCATGGAAAGGCATTGGAAAATGCCCATCCTAATATGGCTGGCGGTGTCTAATAGACACCGCCACCATATAGAACCCTTTTTGGCCCGGTCGCAAGGCGACCGTGGCGGAAAATCGGCGGACGGTCTTTTCGTCAGCCCGATCTCCCCCGCCGCCCTGGCGGGGGAGATCCACCCACCATCCTAATGGGCCCCTTAGTGTTGGATTTCAAGTTTTTGTTCTGACTGCGTATTCCTGTCCTATGAGTGTGCAGATTCACAGTTCTGTAAATTCCGAATCAGGCATAGACCCCTTTTCCAGTCCAGTTTTTCCCTGAGCTCAGTTTCTGTGTACCTTTCACTGTTCTCCTTGTCTTCTTGTGTGTGATATTTTTACCTTGATTTTGATTGCATCCAAAGGGTGCCAGTTAAACTCCAAGACTTGTGCCTTGGCACTGAGAGCCAACCAGTGCTTCTTCTGCATAGGAGCTCCAGGGTGTCTCCCTAAGCTATGCCAAAGTAATCAGCTCCTTGCCTTCATGTAAGATCTCTTCAGTACCCAGAAAGATCACTACCAAGGAACGGACACTATATAATTTATGACATTTTGTCTATTGTTTCCCTGCTTTCACCTTTTCTGTTATTTGTACTTGTGTTATTGTAATAGTTTCCACTGCAGCCTTTCCAGTTCACTATTCACTACCTATTTCAACATGCTTTAATCCTCAGCTTCCTTCCTGATTTCCTCCCAACTTTCATATACTCTCTTGTTTATATATAGCCCCTTCTTTGTAAAACCTTTCTCCCTGCATAGTGCAATAACCCCACCCCGTTACCTTTTCTTGTTCTTCACTCTGCTAGTGTCCCCGACAGGTTGTCCTGAACTTCACTAGATCCCCTGACAATGCTATTTTTAGAAGGTCAATTAATATAATGGCCTTTGTTCAGAACCCTATATTTAGCTATGAGCAAATACATTTTGGAGGTCTGCTCTCTGCTGGATGAACAAATGTAGTACGTTTCATGCGCAGGAAGGCATATGTTACGTGAGTGTGTAACAAAACTCCTTCATAAGGTAGTGGTTTGCAGTCAAATACATTCATAACATCTTGGAGCAATAATGCAGGAATGTCCTTTCCTCCTGGTGATATAAAAACAGTTGTAAAGTGAATTACCTGGCAACTTGGTCTCATGGACAATGTACTATATTGAGGGAGGTATAAAAATGTACCTTATACACATGGTTTTTTTCACTCAGTTGTGGCAGCGGAATGTATGCACACCCGTAGGTGGTTGCATCAGGTGGTATAGAAAACTAAACATTGGAGAGAAAAAAGAATTATGTTAGAATTTCAGCAACCTTGGCTGACCATAATCGAGGTCAGCAAAAGTGACTTTTATTAAAGAGCCAAGAGGAAATAGTGTCAAGACAGAAATACTATGTGGCTTAAAATTGCGTATCCATTTGAGGGAATTACTTAGTGCAACCTTGTTTGGAAAAATGAGTGAAAATTCTGATGTAACTTTAAAACACCTATCCAGGAATCTTCCATCTCGGTTAAGTTAAAGCCCCAAATCATATGCAATGAATTGCCAAGGGCCCAATGGACAATAGGTAGAGACTTAAAGCAGTTGGTGAGTCGTACATCTATTGCTTTACCACCCAACCTACAGTTTGCACTGCAACACATGCTGCAACACATGTGCATATCTATTACTGGGCAATATGACCATTCTATAGGATTTGATGAATTCAGCCTTATGAATATTATTGAGGCTGGCTTCCAGTTTTCAAATCCTACCGAAAGCCTATGGATACAGGGATGGAGCCCCAGAAGGAACAGCAAACCTTCAACCCTGCACTCTCAATCTCAAATTGTTAATTTTTCTTAAGGAAGAAATTCAGTATTCAGAATAAAATTAGCATGCTGCAAGTGGACATCATGAGGACCTCTTTCTCCCTGTCTTCTCTCACCTGTGCCTAAAGCTGGTATTGACATATTGGAAGCTGACTGCCTTGGACGGCTTTCACTTTATGATTGACTGTGAGTAATGTAATGTATTATATGGTGTGATTGTTCGACTTCACCATGTAATGCACTCACCAACCTGTCTTGGTTCCATTCAGGCTTATTTGAGAAAACCTTAGCTGAACCATGGGTAGCTGTGGCTTCAAGCAGTCAGGCTGTCAAAGGAACAAGTGCAAAGCATTTAGAAGTATCAACTCAGCTGAACGAAACACAAAAAGGAGCTCCAGCACCAATTCATAAAAACTGGCAATTGTTTAGAAATTGTTAGACACACAAACTAGCAAAATCCACTGGAGGGTTCTGAAGATATAAATATTCAAACAATTCATAAATCACACATTTTCACCCGAAAAAGTATTGACCACTACCACAGCAAGCTATAACTTTTAAAACGTTTGGAAACTTTAAAAGAAATTGTGTTCGGGTACTCCAGCTTACTTTAGATGACCATCTTTGGCAGGGAGCAAGTTAAGGGGGCCTATAAGGCTTATGTGGCAGTTTCCTCAAGGCCAAAGCTGTCTCCATTGCAGTTCCAGTCCTTAGTCACCAAACACCATGACTCAATAGAGTGGTCCTGATGCAAGACATACAGGATGCTGACATTTCTGAAGGATATTGAGGGTGCAGCACTGACAATGGGGTAGTTCTGGGGCTACTCCTTAGTCCATGTTCATGGTGGGATGACTTTAGCCATAGGGGTCGAAGTCCTTGGAACTTGGGGTGAACTCCAGCCAAAAACCAGTTACCACTGGTCTACTGGTCTCCGGCCACAGCGAAACCACTGGTTCTCTTTTGATGAGGCTAATGTACTTCTTGGGCGACCAACCTGCACTCCAACAACTCTCCTGGGTCCAGCAGAATCTGGTGTAACTTTTGAATGTCAGAATCGGTTTCCATGGCTGCACTTCGGTGGTCAGCAGCAGTCAAGTGATTGTGGATACTTTCCACCAAGGCATGCTTCTTCAGCTTTTGTAACCCTCTACATGGAACAGGAAGTCAGCAAACTGACTTTTGGAGTCACTTCTTCTGCTGGGGCTCGAGGACAACTATTCCTCAAACCAGCAGGGCACCACAGGTACTGTCCTTACTTTGCGGGGTCAAGGAAACAGCAGGGCAGTCCTTACTCAGTTTCTCTATCCAGTTCAGATGTGAACCTGGGGCCTTGGTGCCATATTCCTGCACAGATTCTGCCTGCGGGGGGTGCAATGGCTACTGGACAATGGACTACCAGGTCCTTGCCCTCCTGGTGACAACTTCCTGAAAAGTGAGGCATCAAGCAATCCCAGAATGCTCTATATTACCCACTCCCAAGATGGCAGAAACCTCTCTCAGTGTGTAAAGGTTGGTAGCCCACCCTAGACATGTGGCTACCTGAGGGAAGCACACCCAAGGGAAAAAAAAACTTGGCAACTACTTCCCCTCTCTCTGCCCCCACTGTCTAACTGTCTAACAGAACAAAAGAAAAATATCTATTTCCAGTATCCATCATTTGCCCTTCAAATGCGGCTTCTCCTTTGAAAAGATCGCCTTTTGGGTTCACATCCCTTTTGGCCTTTACAGCCAGGAAGAGGTAACAACACTTCCAATGGCAGGCACCTAATTATTCCTTCCTGGGGTTTGTTCACACCTCTCCCCAGGAAGGCAGCCGACTGCCTTATAGCTAAGCTTGGGCGCAAAATCCATTCCGTTTGCGGAATTTGGGATTTTTGGCAATTTCGCGGTCTGCAAATACCGCAAATTTGTCCAAAAATCCATAAATTCGCAAGCTGGCGGATTTTTTTGCTTGGTCGCGCTTGAAAAATACAATATCGCGCGCGCTGCATTGACTTACTGTGATTCTGTGTTTGCCGAGTTGTTTTTCTCCCGGTTTGCGTGTGCTGCGCCATTTTGGATCTTGCTGCGTGATCGCGCAAGAGTTTTCGACCGCGAATAGGTCATCGCGGCCCGCCATCCTGCACAGCGAGAGTTTGACAACGCGGGTACGTCATAAGGGACCGCGATCACTCATCGCGGGAGTAAACAATGCCGAACACGTAGATGCGGCGCGCAGCTGACTTCCGGCGGGAGATTTGAATAGCTCGCTTTCCCGAAATTACAAAAATTGCAATTCTGCACAAGAAATCCACCGCAGGCAGCATAAACCTTCTGAAAATGATGATTGTGATCAGAATAACTCCTCAGATTGACATTTGGCTGCACTTTTTTGTGCAAGGAGTCCATTTTTGGGGTGGGGTGGGAGGAAAGATGTGCCTCAGAGTCTCCAACGTCCTGTTCCTGTCCAGCAGGCTCCTCCCAGTGCTTTGTCCATGTCCTGGTCACTTTTGATTTGGATCTGGAAGGATTACTTTTTGTGGCTGCTGCTGGATATTTTCGACTTTGGAGTTTGGATCACTTTTGGACTTGAGATTTCACAAGTAAGTTGGTGTTGTTTGTTTTTAGAATTGCAGTTGCTGCAACTACAGTTTTAAAACTTTTTTCACAACTTACAAAAAATATATATTGTGGGTAGCCACAGTATCCAGTTGGCCCAGGGTTAGTCATGGGTGCATGATACAACTGTTTCTGTGACTTTTTTAAAACTTAATTATCATTTATATCGTGGAATTTTACCTCACTGTTATATGTTGAGTTTTAATTTTGGGGTGCCAGTAAAGCCTCACTAGCCTGTAGGCCCAGGTGTAGTGAGTGGTGCATGGGCCAAGTCTTTCTGTGGGGTGTCTTGAATTTAAACATCATTGAGGTGTTTTTTTACTTTTTGGGGTGTTGTTGGGGCCTGGCCGACGCTTCTCTGTGGCCCAAATTGAATTAAGGACACAATATTCATGTTTATGCTGTTCCATTTTCCCAATATGTAATGGTTCTGTTTGCCACATGTTTGGTTTGTGTTATATGTTTCTCTTTTATGTACACTAGCACTTTTTTGTCTTGAGCGTAATTGTTTTTAGAATTGCTTTTTGTATTATATGTAATAAATTATGTTCTCTTGATATCAGCAATACTGTCTAAGGGGCTTCTTTATCTTTTCTAATTACTTTTCATTGTTTCTTTCTTTATTTATAATTTTGAGTATATTGAATCACATTTAGTCTTGTTTGACCCTTTCCCTGAACCTATTGTTAGATGTACTAATCAATTTTAAGGCAGCTAGATGAATCCTAGGATATTGCAATTCTGGTTAAAAAAACAAAAATGAGTATTTTAAAATAAATTCTGAATTTCATGCCCACCATCGATTGGATCTATCGTCAACATCATCCTCCTACATGTCAAGAAGACTTGTTGTTATGCTGCAGTGTCACTTTTCTTGTTGTAGCAATAATCATCCATGCAATTCTTTTTTCCCCATACTTATCTTCAGCATTGCTTAGGCTACTGTTCCTTCTAATACTCCTCTCAGGCCACTCAATGTCTCATTTTTTTACTTTGTTTTTCATATGCTGCTACTGCTAGTGTGGTACCACTCCTACTAACACCACAACAACGGAATTTCGGTCCGGGATGACGTAATCGCCATTTGCCATGCAGCCAGCGCTGTGCCTAGCTCTATTCTCAAACACGAATAACAAGTAAGATAAGCACTTTGGGGAGGTAGAATAATGGGCTAGGACTCGGAGGAGAGACTGACAGTAGTACTAGTAATGTACTAGTAGGCCAATTGAATTCACTAACTCTGTTAGTGGCACTTTTGAAATTTTTTGGACGTTTTAGATAATTCATGCTGGTAAGTTTTAGGAAACCAAATGTGTCATAACCACCAACCCACAAAATAATATCAACGCGTACACTATGTTGAAGTATGTAAAATAAATAATTATATATTTACCCTGACCAAAATAAACTAATCCCACCCCTCGCTAACCCAAACAATTGTCCATTTCAAATTGTCCTCTGAAAAGTCCCAAATAATCCCCAACTCCCGATTCCCACCCCCCAACAGTCTTTAAAAAAGGGGCAAGGGACACAGTCACTTCCGGCGGTGTCTGGACAGGCGGTCCCGCCGCTCCTTGCGGAGGTCCCGGAGCTGTTTCTCAAGCTTGTCCTCCTTGCTCTCCAGGTGGTCCACTCTTAGGCGTAGGCGGCGCATGCATCCCATCCAGGCTCTGGGGGGCCAGCTGCTGGTGTTCTTGCAGCTGAGCGGCGGCGGGAGGCTGTCCGAGCAAGGCGCCGTGCTGGAGGCTGCTGGCCGGTGGACATGGGGGCAGTGCTGGAGGAGGTTGTTGATGTTGACTCCCCCTCCTCCAATTCCCGAGCCCACAGCCGGCGATATTCCACACAAATGGCCTCCAGCTTCCGGGCCCTGGCCGGGACAGCCATATTCTGTCTGGTGAGCATTTTGGGAGCATCTATATGAAGAAAGAAAGAGAAATAATGTAACCAATACTCTTTAACAATAACACAAAATAATTCAACAGAATGTTGTCTCACAGTAACACTAGCAATTTGCAAGCACAGTATTACATTTTGGCATGTATCTTTCCGCCGTCTTTGTAGGCCTGTAACAGTGGGAGTTTCAGGAATTCTACTACCAGGCAGCACTATGGACTCAATACATAGTCAGAGAGTCAGAGAGTACACCAGTATTCTTTTTTCTCTAGTTTTGCGAAATAAATTACTTGTACGTGAACTTGTATTAGCCGGCATAATGCCAGCTCAGTCAGCTTGCACCCAAGAAAAAGAGACACAAGCCATGATGACGCAGACTTGCATGCATTACTTTAAGCAGTACATGCAGGTGGGGATAGGGAAGCTCTTACTTTTGTATAGGGGTGGCACTGGCCATACTCGGTTACATCAAGGGCTAGTGCTCAATGTAATTTATATTTCGCACTGCCCCCCCTGGGCCTTCAGTACTACAAAAGGAAAATGAAGATTATTCATTTCTGATCATGTACCCAGCCGATCACATGATCTCTTTGCTTATATGATGGATGACTTTAGGTGCTTTGTTGTGATAGATTGAGTGAACAACAGCGATAGTCAACCCATGATTAACACGGCAGAAAGAAAATTATGAACATAGGGAGTGAGTGTGGTAACCATAATTGCCGGAGGAAGGGACTTGACTTGATATAATTGTCAACTATACAATACATACACAATATATGCTGTGCTTGCAAAGCAAACTACTGTACTGTTACTTTAGGCAAGGGAGAGTTTCTGAACAATCACAACTTGTAGTATTTGCATTTCCTCTGCTTTGCTACTCTGGCACGGACATGCTGTTTGAACAAAGTAACACTCTTCATGCACTGAGCGTCTGCTCTACATACACCTCTGCTATGTATGAGGAAGAAGATACCATCCAGGCTTCCAAAGTAAACGTCTATCATTCTTCTTAATGTCTCAAGTGTAACAACTTTACTTTTTCTCAACAACCAAATACCCTTTTCATTTTATTTGGTAAACCACCGCATTGCAATGCACACCACACATGAATTTTCTGATTCACCCGCACAGGCAGTCATTTTTTCTTTCTCCTTCAACCATCCTTGCTTCAAGCAGCCATGCATCTGATTCCTTCCTACCACCGCATTGCAATGCACACCACACATGAATTTTCTGATTCACCCGCACAGGCAGTCATTTTTTCTTTCTCCTTCAACCATCCTTGCTTCAAGCAGCCATGCATCTGATTCCTTCCTATCAGCCACCTCTGCCTGCATTCAAAAACACATATCATTCTTTACAGTCATAAATGTTAAGACTCGCTCGTCCTCCCATTGACCCTAAGTTCTTTCTCTTTTCGTTCATCACATCCCTCAAGTTAATCTGATATGACTTGGCTTCACGATAAAAGTTTCTCAACTGATTTGAAGTTAAATAGAGGGGGCCATTGCTTACTCAATAACTATCGCCGCTAATGCTATTGCTAAGGCAAGGGTGACTGTCTTCTCTGTTATTGGCTAAAATGTGGTTCTAAATCAGTAACTGTTCTTAACAGTACAGTGTATTTGTAGTAGTGTACTGTCTACGGATGTATGACGGTACAACGCATGCTTTTATCACGTATACCGTTACCATGCAGATTTTACAACGCAAGTCGTTACAATGACTTGCGTTAGGGGGCACTGGATAGTGTAATAGTTTAATTTACTATTCCAACTCCAGTCCCTGTGGATAGTAGGGAAGGTGTTGGATAGTAAATTAAACTATTCCCTATCCTCCAGCGACCTCCAGCGCAAGTCGTTGTAACGACTTTTGTTGTAAAACCTGCGTGGTAACGGTACCGCATTGTAAAAGTTTTGTTGTAAAGGATGTTCCCCACTGTCTACTGTACAGTACATCATACACTCCTTTGCAAACCTACTCTAAAATGTCAATAAGTAAGGAGTATAATAATAACTTTCCACCGTCCACCGCTGCTGAGCCGTCCCCCTCAGCTCCTCCTGGTGGCACTTGTGGCGCCGCCGCATCCGCCCCTGGAGTGGACCTCTCCACACTGCTGGCCCCGGCACTGGTGGTGGGAACTAGTGCCGCATCCGATGTTGTGACGCCTAGAAAATACAAGTCATATTTTTAGATGCCATTCACCACCCCCTATTTTGTCTCGTAATGGAAGAGAAAATGGTAAACAAGTTTTAATTATTGGGACTGAAAAGAAGTCACGGTTTTGGGGAGGGTGTTAACTTATATGCTTAGCCATAATATTCAACTATTTTTAGCACAACTGATGAATCCTTGCTCTTTAACGTGCAACATTTTTATAATTACAGACGGAGCCAACTACTCCTCATCACCACCAGGAGCACTTGAAGTTGCAACAAGGTGAGGGCTCCCGAGTCCCGCACGGTTACTTCTGACTGAGGTATGTGGAAAGTCGAACTGCACCTAACAGCAACAATGTCCTATTTCTTTTGTCCATACTTCTGTATGTGCAGAATAGTCCCTGAAACACTAGCGGTATGGTATGTGCTACTATCAAATCAAAAAGCCAAGTACTGGGCTTATTCTTGGTGGACATTGACATTTTGTTGTTGGAAATTGTCAAAGCACTAACATTAAGAAGACTGGAATAGACAGCAACCCAGAGGACTGCACTGAGTGCCTCTAGAGCTATTGCTGGATCAGAGTTTTGTTTAGCACCGTTTGCCGACTGGGCAAGCTTATCTACCTACACAGACCGAGTCATAATAATAGTAAATAGTAGTAGCACAGAGAGTGATGGTAGAGAGGCAGGATAAGAATGTAGAAACAGTCTACAAGAAGATCAAAGACTATTTTGTAAAAAATAGAATTAGAAAAGTTTGGAATGAATAGGAGCTGTAAAAGTTAGGGAAGTATAATTATATTAACAACAGAACACCTTACTGGGGCCAGCAGAATAGCCTGCAGAGGACCGTTCCTGCCCACTCCGTTCCGCCGAAGTTTGGGGTGTTTCTGTCTTCTTTCCCCTGGGAGGTTCTGATGATCATGAAATAAACACAAACTTGGATGATTGTTTTTTTGAAATATTTAATTTCTTTGACCACAATGTAAAATTATCTCGGGGAAACAAATTAGCAACAATTGCACTACATGTATTGACCTATCTGATCTGGTCATCTCGGAGGATACTAGTACAGTATTGCTGGATTCGCAGACCGCATACTTGGAAAGTTATGTAAATCACTAACTAAACCAACAACAAAAAGGTTCTACTACGACAGCCAGCACTCAGCAGCACACGACGTGATCGACACAGTCCGTCATCATGATTGCAGATCATTTGGGGTTGCTGCTGCTAGGCTGTGGAACACTCTGCCTTTTGAACTAAGACAAATCAATGAATTCATTCCGTTCAGAAAGAATCTAAAAACATGGTTATTCCCCAAGAATTAATTTGAGCATAGGGAGTCTTTCGCTGCAGTGGCCAACTGAGTTTCGAGCGCCAAGATGCCTGTGAGGTGATAGTGCGCTATAGAAATTAAATAAATAAAAATAAATAAAAAATGTCCTACTACTAATAACAAGTCATAATATACTCAACCTATCAATCCATCACTATCTCTTCTTCTTAGTGGCAGCAGGGGTACAAAGGAAGGACTAGACATGAGTCTCTAATCTCTCTAGCATTACGCAGTTCTGTAAAGTAATAGACTCATACATATTCAAGCCAAATGAGCACAAAGTTGCAAACAAGTAAGCATAGTAGCAACGCCACTGAGGAGGCGAGCACCTGCAATCGCAGAAGCTATTTAAACATTATTTTACCTGCAATGTAATCGAATCTGCAGCATTCTTGCTCTTCGGGAAAAAAATATATTAGCAATATAACACAGAGCAGAAGAAAACAAAGTAGTTATTAACTAGCTACTCACCAAGGCCAAGGATCTCCACGCCTAGCAGGTCAAGCAGGTCCTGCTCCCGGTCGAGGAGGTCAGCCCACCGGTGCGTCGCTTGGTCATAGGTGCGCCGGACCCTCGACTGCCTCCGCATGGCCTGGCACACCTTATCCCACCGCTGGTCGACGCTCCCGGAGGCCATACCCTTTACCGGGCCTGCCCCCTGCTGCCACGGTCTTAGGGAGGTGGCGCAGAACAAAAAATATAAGCGCAACCACCTCCACCGCGGTAAAAACCTCCCTGGACACTACATCCTCCCCCCTCCATCGCCCGCATGGGAGCCGGGTACTGGGTGTGGGACCCTTCTCCTTGCTTGTTCCGGCTCCCTTTGCTATGGTCCTGGGCGAAAGAAGAAAAAAATAGGGGGAAAAATAAATAAAATAAAAGAGAGTGCCAAAACAAAAAAAGTAGTTATTAAAGTAACAAAAAGTTGAAAAAAACACAAAATTTAGATCTAGACAAATAGAGAGATAGATAATGAGCAAAAAAAAGCAAACAAAAATTCAAAGAAACAAAGGATTGCACAGATTGAAAGAGTATACAAAAGCCATGCCCAGAACCATAGCAATGAATGAAAAACAAGATGGCCGCGCCCATTGAGGACCGCGTGGGTAAATTCACGCGATATTTCCCCCGCGAGCATGCTAAAAAATACATGCAAACTCGTGATAGCGCCCTGCAACGGAAATACTCAACGCGCACAAGATGGCCGTGCCCCTGTACGACCGCATGGGTAATTTTGCGGTCGGTGCGCTGCAAGAGGCCCGCAAATATGTAAAAAACCCTGCGAACACGCAAAAAATAATCCGCAAATTCGCACGGATTATGGGGAACGCGAATTCGCTTTTGCGCAAATTTGTGTACCGCGAATTCACAAATTACCCCCATACTTACTTATAGCCAGCAACTGCAAATGGCCACTGGATCCTTAGACAACAGAGTGGCAACTTTCTCAAGTTGCGTATCAAGAAGGAGAGAGAGGACCAGATAGCTAGTCCGAATCCCCACAAGTAATTATATATATCAAAGAGAACTAGCTAAATTTTTATTTTAATGGAACTCTAAAGAGTCATATTCAGTGGCACGGATTGGGTGTCTTCATGAAGCCCTCACCCACCAACCTAGTTGGTGGCATGCTTCATCATCGGGGCCACCCAGTGACACCTAATGTGTCGCAGGTGTGCTTCAACGCCTGATTACAGCAGAGCAGGTATCATACTGAGAGTGCAGTGAGGTGAGAAAGGTGAAGTGGGATTAAAACGGCTTGGCAGGAGTCCCAGTTCCGGAGGGTTAAATTAAATTTTAATAATTGGGCTCCTGTCAGCGGTTAAAAACAGGCAGGGTGGGTGTGATGGTGGCGGATTACGGCCTCCTACATCCAGTGTGGGTCAACATGTTTCAGCCATTGCCTTCTTTTAAATATGGCTTTCTTCAGGACCGTTTAAATGTGATGGTGCGTTTTAAAATAAAGTTAAGTGAGTGTGATAGACTACGTGTCGCACTCACTAAGGTGCTCTAGGTGTTAGAGGGGGATTCCCTCCTCAAACATACCTGGACATACAACATTAATGACAGAGACATGACATATATAGAGATGGTTTAGCATGTTGCAAAAGTCAAATAAAATTGCCGAATAGTTTTGAATAGGAAGTGTCCCGTAGAAAGAAGGGCTCGATATATACCATGCCCGTTGGAGCATTAGAATATGGGTTCTTGTGGCATGACACGTGTGTCGTCACTTGAAGGGAATGTGCGATGAAGCTGCATGCCTGTAGAGTTGGAAGGAGTCATGCCCATAGGTGCATAAGAGTGGGGGTACTCGTGGCTTGACAGATGTGTCTTCACTTGTAGGAGTTTAATGATTGAGGGAGTTCCACGGAATGACGTAGTTGAGGCCATCCTTCTGTGATGAAAGTCGATAAATCCAGCTTTGTTCCTTATTCAGAAGCTTTTTCTCATTATCTGGCCCATTGTCAGGGAAATGTATATAAATGTGTATATAAAATATATGTATTTATTCTTAAACACACCCTACTATTCTCTTTATGAGGCTATAGTTCAAAGCACATATGTTACACTTAATATATCACAGTAAAGTAGCACAATATACTTTAGGCCCTAGGGGCGAACCAAACTATATATTAGGAAAGTGGTATAAGGACCACGACTTGACTAGACACATGGCCTAGAGCCTGTACAATCGCTGGGACCACAAGGAACCACCAAAGGTAGTGACACAGGGGACCCACGGGGGGCGCGTGCAGTGTGAGAACACAGCCACAAATCGTCTTTGGCTTCTATGGGGAAAATTGCAGTTGGAAATTTAAAGATTAAGGACACTTAGAAGAGGACTTTGAGCAAACCCCTTTAGACCTAAGGGGTTCTAGGGCCATCACCCATGGGAGCACTGGAGTACTCGAGTTACCTCACGCAGAGAAGCCGGGAGCATAGGTGTCTTTTGGTGTCGGGATTCAGTGTTGATTTCACTGGTGATCTGCTGCAAAGTACTGGTGCCGTCAAAGTGGAAAGTGTCTGGGGTTATCCAAGCCTGGATTGAAGATGTGAAGAACCGAAAGCAGAAGGGACAGAGACTGGGTCACTTGCCAGTGACCAGGGGCATGATAGACGAATGTCCACCGATGTCAGGTGTTTCAGGTGTGAAGAGGTGAAGCTTGACTCTGCAGCCATGAGGACCAGGAAGCGGCGATGATGTCCAGGAGCTGGATTCGAGCTGTCCCACGAAAGATGTCGAGTGCTGTGGTATCGGTGCCCGGATTGGACCCAACAAGCCTTGTCAACAGTAACCCACTCAGGAAGAGAAAATAGGCTTTGGTGCGGACCAGGAAGGTCCGGGGGACTCACCAAGTGGTGGAGAGTCAGGAGAATCAGGGCACATTTGTAGCAAGGAAAGCCAAAGTTGCCTTCTCAGGGACCCACCAGTCAACGGACCAGGGATCGCGAAGGTACCTCAAGCAAATACACATAGGGCCGGCTCAGGGAACAGTCATGGAGTATAGGCCAGCACTCTTCGGTGGAAAAGGTGCGCAGGGTCTGGCTACAAGTAACCCAATGCACAGCTTCAATGAGCATTGAGAAGCTATGTGCACGGTGTCCAGGGGTTCCAGTTCCATAGTACTCACAAGGGCTGCAGGTCTCAGCTTTCATGGGGACTTAGGTCAGCCTCCGAGAAATCTGGAGATCCACCTCCTGGGCTGCAAATACTTTGGAGTCCGGCGGGAGCTTCAGAGATGCAGACTGGGCGGATGCTTCTTTGGTGCCTGCCAAGCAGGGGAGTAAGTCCTTTACTCCAAGGGAGATTCTACAGTCATCTAGTCGTGTAGCTCGTCGAAGTTCCGGGATTTCTGTAGCAAAGTTTTGTCCAGGTGTAATCTAAAGTCCTGTAGTTAGGGGTTCCTTTCTTATACCCAAGGAAGGGGTTGGACTAACACCGGGGACCCACCTATGAGAGGGTTTGGAAAGAGGGGTGGCTACACCCATTTCCTTTGTCCAGTTTTGCGCCAGAGCAGGGGCTGTTAGCCCCTGCAACCGGTTTGAACTGGGCTATGCACAGGGACACCAAATGTGCCCTCAGTGCAGACTTCAAAGCACTCTTGGAGTGCACCCACCCAACCCCAATACACTAAAGCCTGTCTGGGAGGTGGTCATACCACCCAATGACAGGAAAGCTATTGTCCAGACCTACCCTGCCGGAATTTCATCCAGCAGCAGGAGGCCAGACTTGTGACTGTGGCTGCAGCTTCCATTTTGCGATGCCAGAGTTCTTTCAAACTGGTACCAGGTATACCGGTGTGTACATGCCTCTACCTCTAGAAGGGTGGAATCATACATGCTAAGACCGCGCAAGGCGCAGGAATCCCTGCCCAAATTCCCCATTGTATCAGGTATGCTCCCAATGACCTTCGCCGACTGCGAGGTAGGCCTGGCTGCTCCTGTAAATTCGATCTGTCAAAAGTAGTCAGCTCCTTCAGTTGCAATAAATGCTACTGGTCTCTCAATTTCGACTCTGAGCTGCCAACCCCCCCTAAACAACAGCGTCCCTTCTTCACAGGTGGCCTGATAAACGCCCGGTCGATGCGTAAACATAGTCAGGACATTTACGACCTCATTACTGACCACGACCTCGACTGTCTCATGATTACCGAAACCTGGCTCACTGAAGACTGTAACCCTGACATCGCCGTAGCCCTCCCTCAGGGTTACTCCTTCCATAGACAGGACAGACAGAAAGGTAGAGGAGGAGGTGTTGCCATCATACTGAGGAACACCTTTAACTGCCACACCTTCTGCCTTGACCCCCTCACCGACGTAGAGGGACTTGGCTTTTCCATCAAGCTCAGCCATTCCCTCTCCCTCTCCGGTGGCCTGATCTACCGCCCACCTGGAAATGCCGCTAAGTTTCTTGACTCCCTAAACGATGCACTGGGACACTTTCTACTTCGCTACCCACACTTTACCCTCCTAGGAGATTTTAACTTGCACCTTGAGACCCCTGCTGACGCCCAAACCAGCAACTTCCTGCGGACACTTGAAATCTTTAACCTACAACAAAGCGTCACGTTGCCTACCCATTCTTTTGGTCACACCCTGGATGGTGTTTGTTCTAATTTCCCGTCCATCACTACCCTGTCCCCCCTACCCCAGATTTGGACAGATCATTGCCTGATCCCCTTCCACATCTCTACCTGCCACCCTCCTACCAGCAATAAACGCACTTCCTACAATGCTCACTCGATAAATTGGAAAACGGTCCAGAAAAATCTAATCCTTCATCCCTTGTCCCCAACCAGTGCCCCCTCTCTATCCGGTAACATCGATAGAGATGCAGTTTGCCTTCATAACTGGCTCTCACAAGAACTCACCAAACGATGCCCACTCAATCAACAGGGGAGTACATTGAAGAAAAATAAAATCAAAGCTCCCTGGTACACGCCTGATTTAGCCTCCGCACATCTATTCTGCAGGAAAGCGGAACGCAAATGGCGCAGAACCTACGATAATGGCGACCGTAGCACTTATATTCTGCAGAGGAAAAACTATCTCTCCTCCATCAAATTGGCTAAAAAAACTTACTACGTAAACGCCATTAACGAAGCCAGCCAAAAGCAAAAAACCCTGTTCACAATAGTAAAAACTTTTACCAACCCCAAAGCTCTACAGCCTGAAATCCCCCCATCCCAAGAGCTATGTGACAAGATCTCTGATTACTTCGATGATAAAATAACCTCCACTCAAAAAGACTTCCCCCCTCCCCCCCCAATACATAAAATCCCCGACTTGGACCAACCGTGTCTGACCGCGAATAGTCTCAAAAACTTCACTCCAGTGACTCTGACCCAGACCAGAGAAGCCATTCTTACGTGCAAATCTGGCTCCCCCCTTGACCCCTGCCCCCCCAAGATTCTCCACCTCATCATTAATGAGGTCAACCCTTTCATCAACGAAATAATCAACCTGTCTCTCAGCTCCGGTTCTGTTCCTTCTGTATGGAAAAAAGGCATGGTTAAGCCACTTATGAAAAAGGCAAACAAATCCCCAATGGACTTGACCAACCTCCGTCCCATTACCCTGCTACCCGCTCTGGGTAAAATAACAGAACAGCTAGTACACAAAGAGCTCAAGACTTTTCTTGACTCCCATAATTTACTCCATCCCCAGCAATCCGGGTTCCGGTCCAATCACTCAACTGAAACCGCCTTAATCGAACTGACCGATACTATTAAATCCCTACAAGATCAAAGGAAGAAGGCTATTTTAATCCTTCTTGACCTCACGGCAGCTTTCGATACCATATCCCACTCCATCCTCATCAATAGACTTATTGATATCGGCATCACCAACTCAGCCTTATCATGGATCAGATCCTTCCTTAGCGATAGGTCCAAAACTGTTACCCTTGGCTCCTTTCAATCCAATGAGAAAAAGGTGTCCTCCGGAGTCCCCCAGGGATCCATCCTAAGCCCCCTCCTCTTCAACATTTATCTCATCCCTCTTCTGACTCTGATAGAATCATTCGGCATAACCGTAACTTCCTATGCCGATGATACTCAGTTGATCATCCCCCTAGACGACAACTCCAACAAAGCAGAGCTCAACCTCAAACACTACCTAACGGCAGTTTTCCAATGGATGGACGCCAACCATCTTCGCTGCAACTCAAATAAAACTGAGATCCTCCCCATTGGAAAGAATGCCTCGTTCTGCCCTGCCCTGTGGTGGCCTGACAACTCGGTAGCCCCCCCTCAGACGGTCACCTCTGCCAGAAACCTCGGGGTCACTTTTGATTCTGACCTCTCATTCGATCATCATGTCACGTCCGTAGCAGGAAAATGCTTCGGCATAATTAAATCTTTGAGGAAGTTCTTTGATTTTCTCCCCCTTGACTCTAGAAAGACAGTTACAGTAGCCCTCATACTCTCACGAGTAGACTACTGTAATGGTCTTCTGGCAGGGACTAAAAAGTCCACTCTCTCGAAACTTCAAAGTGTTTTACACACTGCCGCCCGCCTTGTTCTAAAACTCCCACGCAAATCATCAATCTCCACAGCCCTCAAGACCTTACATTGGCTCCCCTTGCACAAGAGAATACTCTTTAAAATCCTCATTGTTGCTTTTCGAGCCTTCAACAAAACAGGTCCCGCTTATCTTATCAGACGTTTCCCTCACTATAATCCAAGTCGTTCCCTTCGATCCTCACAAGAAAACCTTATGACCTCCACCAAGTTCAACCTGAAGTCTAAAGGCGGTAAATCCCTCAGCACCCTGGCCATCAAAGCCTGGAACAGCATGCCAAGACATCTCAGACTTCAGACCCTTGAGAAACCTTTTAGGAAACTCCTCAAAACCTGGATTTTTAATCTCCCCGACGACTGGACTAAAGCCGCTATCTAGCTCCCCCCCTCCCATCACTCTGTGATTTGGGCTCAAGGATTCACAGCGCCATGATGCTCCTTCCGGAGTGAACGCCGCGCTTTATAAATACCCCTCCAAATACAAAAATGTTTACACTCAAGTAAGCAATTTATCTGTAAACAACAGGCTGAAATATTTATATCAGACTATATTTTTATCAATATTGTAACATGGAACCGCCCACAAGCACATTTTGATTAGCTACACTCCCAGCTACCTGCGTACCTCCTCTCTTGCATCTTTACCCAACTGCTACAATCCCCACCACCTGTTGTTGGATGCAATAGTAGTAACCTTCTCGTCTACCATTTCCTGCTCCAGGGTGTCTTGCTGTTTTTTTTTGCCAACAACAAAATATATTTACCTTTGCTTGTAATTACTGAAGAAGATACAATATTAACAGTAGAAAACATTATGAGAAACAATGCTGGATAAATATGAGAACTTCAACTATAAAAAATACAGTCAAACAATGAAAAGAGTAAGACGTTGAAAGAAATGGGAGGCTCAAAACTTACCACTGTCCTTATCAGGAAAAGACAGATGCTTAAGGGTAGCACTGAGATGAAAACCGCCTTTAAGTGAGAAGATGCATGGGGAGTGCTTCAGCAGCAACTTTATACTTTGTCTGGGGCACTAAACATACATTATTCATATTTTGCAGCAAGCACCAAAATACTTGCACAGCACCTATTACTGTTACATAGCCCAGTGAGTAACATTAACTACCATTGTTCTTACCACATGGGCAGAAAACTATAAATCATGTCCTATTGCTGTGTTATAGAAGCAGTGCCAAGTCAGGAGAGTCTGTTCCAATACCTTTAAAAATAAGTGTTCAATGGCCAAATGATCCCACTCGCAAACGTAGGAGGCACAGTTTCATATGAATAATTTTATAGTAGTTATTGAACTTTACTTATGATGCTCACATTGGACATAGTTATGTCATAGGTGAAGGACGGATCTGGAGCTGGTCCTGAGACTGGTGCTTCTGAGAGCAACTGGACGGATGCCATGAAACGTTGACTGGGTCCATGGTAGGCAATCGTGTCAGAATTTCCATATACGGCGATGATGCGCTGGGTGTTTCCCTACAAATGGGGAAGGTAAAAAAGACTACTGTTCAATACTTCAACCTTTTATTACTTTCTTCTAGATTCTCTGGTGGTGGTTGGGTTGGTATGGGACGGAGAGATTAACTCAAGCATTGCCCATGCTTGTATTTTGCAAAAGGTATATTTTCACCCATTTTTGCTCCAAGTTCTCAATTACATCCTTTATGATGGTTATCTCTATTGCAGTTAGTTAACATCTAACCACTAGACAACAGCAGCACTAGATCACCAGGAAGCTGCTATCTCACACGATAGTGGTCATCACATCTAACCATTATGCTAGGGAACAGTGATCGAAATAGATAAGGCTGAACATGCAAGTCACTATTTGGATTCTTCATTACATCACATGCACTTTTATGTCATGGGCAATCATCCCACACTCACTTACTGTGACATCAACATCGAAGGGGTCACATGTTATGAACTTGCGGCTGAACCTCATGGTTGTAAGTCCTTCATTTTCAGACACGAACTCAAGTTGGTAATTTTGAACAGTATCCTGCACCGGAGTAACTTCACCAATAGTATGGTAATCCTGAAATAAATGCACAATTTGAAAATTATCCTGCGGTACAGATTTATTATGTTGTAGTTTTTTTGTTAATAGAATGCATGCCTCTACCAGGCATGCCTTTTGCACGCAGCCTTTTCCATGAAGATGCCTCTACTAGGCATGCCTTCAGCACACATGGTGAGTATCATAAGCTATGTGAAGCTCTATATATATATGTATGTATAGGTATATTATATCTAAATACATTTTTGCCCTAAACCTCTATTTTTGTTAACTTCTAAAAACCCTTTATCACTGCCCACCCCTAAACCCTAAATATACCCTCACCAACCTATATCCCTAAACTTAGCCTTACCACCCTTTACCACTACACACCCCTTAGCCCTAAAATTACCTATTACATCCTTTACCACTACTCACCACTAAACTCTAAATTTACCCTTACGAAACTTTTTCACTATTCTCCTCTAATCCCCAAAAATAACACCCTTAGCACTACCCATTCCAAAAACCACCTTGTCAGCCTTTACCACTAACAATACCCTTACATCCCTAAATCCTAAAATTACCCTTACTACCTTCTATCACTAACCTCCCCATAACCTTAAAACACCCCTTACAACCCTTCACCACTGCTCACCCTTAAATCCTAAAATGGCCCCATTATCTTCTAGCCTAGGGGTCTCTAACTAGAAGATTGTGAGTTACCAGCAGCTAGCAGAAACCTTCAGAGTTGCTCCCAGCCTTGAGTTCATTTTAACTAAAAACTGCACTTAATAAGTGTTGTGTTATCTTTTTAAAGTTAAGAAAGGCTATGTTTATTGTATATCATCATCGGGTTGCAAATAGCAGTCCTTGACAATTGGCAGCATTCCACTCAGGTGTATGACCCTTGTGGGTCACATAAGTTCAGAACAGAATCACTAGGGTATTTAACTCTTAATTAAAAGTCCTTCTCAACTCAGTATTCTAACTTAATAAATGAGTAATTTTTAGCTAAAAACTGCAATAAAGAAGTGTTGAGTTTTCCTTTTACAATTAATGAAATGCTATGTTTATTTTAGCTAGCAAAAACCTTCACAGTAGCTCCAAGCCTTGAGTTCATTTTAACTAAAAACTGCACTAAATACGTGTTCTGTTACCTTCAGAACTCGATATTTGAGCATGAGAACAAAATGATATTTATGAATGCTTTTAAATGAGAGAAAACTGAAATGAAGTGTCAATCTAAAATTGAGTCAACTCTTCATTTTAATTGTCTCCCTTTTAAAAGTGTCACATTTACCAAAAGCATGCATTTTGCTCCCAGCAAATACAGTAATTTCCAACAAGTGCAATTCTTTTTTGATATTATGAATATTTTTGAAGACATTTTCAGCACTTTAAATTTCTCTCATTTAAAAAACATGTTTGTTTTGTTCATGTAACAATGTCACACATAGCTAAAGGTATGCCCTGTGCCACAAATACATATGACACAGGCTCTCAGTCACCCATACACCTTATTGATTCACATAGCCCTTTTATAGTACCCCTAGTTAGAGTATTTTATTAAAACCATGGCATCGGGCTCCATGGATATTAGATTTAAAGTCAAGAAAGCTAGGCACGGTCGTGTCAAGTAACAATGCACAGGTTACTTGGCTTCAATAGCTCATAATGATTTTCACTGATCAGAAGTAGGTATTATTATACAAAAGGTTGGAGACCCCTGAACTAAATCATTCATTCATTCGTACATTTCCTCTCGATGGGCGGTCTGTGGATGATTCCTAATGATTCTCACAGTTAAAACTCTAATTACCCCCTCAAAACTTTTCTACTGAGTCACTTTATTTTCCAATCCCACTAAAGTTATGAGATGTGGTAACAAAGTGCAATGTGTTCTAGGCTCCTACAGTAGGTAACTTTTCTTGAAAAGAAAGGGAAAAAGAAAACTCGGTCTTCTTTGAAAATACTTGTGAAACTCTACTTATAACTGCAGCTTACAGAAATTGCTTTTTTCCATTTCATCCAGTGGGGAAGTTTACTAAGTTGACAAATGCTGCGACTTTAGAATGTGCAAAATCTGCAATCTTCAAAAATAGTGTGGTAAAATTTCAGTTTCATACTCCATTAAAACATGACTCTCAATACTAAAGCACAATTAATATTAAGACCAATGGACAAGAAGAGCTGAAAAGCGCCTATGTCATCTTCTCAGCCATCATCCCATAGTACAGAGCGAGGCTGAGTGGTACACCTGTGCTTCATGTCTGGGGTTACTGTGCACATACCACTGAGGTCCAGGTTCTATCCACTCTATCACACTGGTTCTAGTTGTGCTGTACCCTCTTCTCACTCCTACTCCTATTAAAGATCCAGAGATAAAAAACATATTGCAGTAGAACCTTGTGTGGTTAGTTTAGTCTGTAACAACAGCATTAAAATTATAAGGTTGAATGTTATAGTTTCCCATCAATTAAGTATTCGGGGGAATTGGCATCCTTAAACATATAGTCTACCTTTACTAGGATGTCTGCTACTTCTGTGTAAGTGTCTTGGGTCCTCTACCACGACTTAGAAGTCCATTAAGTCTTCCATTAGACCGTGGCCTAGTGGTCTTAGCTATTAGGCACTCAAAAGGCACTCAAGTTGTTTTGTACCAGATTCAAAAAGCTTGTTGTCAAATTCCTACATACAAGAGTGCATATGACTAATATATACATCATATTCTTAAGAGAAGCATTGAAATAATACAGGAAATGTAATTTTCTCCACCTCAGTTATTTACCAAGTATCTACATTCCCCTGCAGATGACATAAAATGTCAAGTTTTGTTAATGATCCATAAAGAAGAAAAGGTGAAGTTGCCACTGATTCATGAAAATATCAAACCATGTAATGGCCCAAAAAATTATGTGGGTGATACCAGTGATTGGCATGGGGGCATACATCTGGATTGGCTGAAGGGTCCATGTGTTTTTGAACAACACTTTTGGTGTAGCATCCATGGGCTGAGATTTTATGACAGAACCATGCATGCCATGACCATGACTGCCTTAAAAATGTATTCATTATAATGCATTAGTCTTTACCACATATCCGGTCCGCTCCTATCCCGAAAGTTTGAGAGTGATTCATCAAGCAGGCCGAGAAAAAAAGGGGGTACCAAAACTTGTTTTCTCCATTTTATTTCCCGTAGGCAATTTTATACATGGCTACAGCCCGAACTGCTGAACGGAATTACACCAAATTTTGCAAAAAGGTAGCCCTTGGTTCAGAAAGCACCTTTTTCTTAAATGGTGTTAATCTGTTCAGTAGTTCCTGAGAAATTCAAAAAATAGTGGTGAAAAAATAATGTTCCCATAGGAAACTTTAGACACTGTTATAGCAAACACTGCTGAACGGAATTACACCAAATTTACAAAAATGTACTGCTTGGCTCAAAAAGCGACCTTTTTAAAATGGTGTAAATCCGTTCCGTAGTTTTTGAGAAATCCATACTAATATAATAAAGAGAGAGCCCAAAACATTGAGGCGGATAAACTCAGGAACCACAGCACCAATCACAACACCCAATACAGCGTTGGAAAGGGCAGTTGCCGCAGAAGGACATAGGCTATGCAGACGCCCACCATATACATTTAAAAGGTAAAAGAACAGTGCCAGCAAAGTAGTCCTTTGTGGCCGTGTCTGCGTTGTGCTGTGGGCCTGTGCTGGGGGCGTGACAAACGCTGGGGGCGTGTGGCACGTTCCGCGTGCGCTGTGGGGTAGTGCTGGGGGCGTGGGCGTGTGCGGGGCGCGGGATTACAAAAAAAACAGCGAGCGTTGTGCTTAATATTTCATTGTTTTTTCTTCCCAGGTTCTGTACATTCCAGCTCCGGGTGTCCACCCTGCTCCCTTTAAATACCTCTTCACCCCATAATCATAACCCACCCTTACTCTTTAAAATACCCCAACACCCTTAAACACTGACCCATCTTAACCCTATAAATATACCCTGTACCCCAAAACCCAAACCTATCCCTAAACCCTAAAAAAAACCTGTACCCCAAAACCCAGACCTAGCCCTGAACCCTATAAATACCCCTGCACCCCAAAACCCAAACCTAGCCCTGAACCCTAAAATACCCCTGTACCCCAAAACCCAAACCTAGCCATGAACCCTAAAAATACCCCTATACCCCAAAACCCAAACCTAGCCCTGAACCCTTAAAATACCCCTGTACCCCAAAACCCAAACCTACCCCTGAACCCTAAAATACCCCTATACCCCAAAACCCAAACCTAGCCCTGAACCCTAAAAATACCCCTGTACCCCAAAACCCATACCCATCCCTAAACACTAAAACTACCCCTGTACCCCATAAACCAAAACTATATCTGAACCCTTAAAATACCCAAACCCCCCAAAACATATACCTCAGTACCCCAAAACATATACCCCTATGCCCATACTTACCTTATCCAAACGTGGTAAAAGCATAAAAAAATGTAAAGCTGTCATGTAGTTACTGCTTATCTATATACTGTGTTAAGTTAGCATGAGCTTATTAAATGTTTAAACGCCATTTTTCCTTTTGCTGCTTCTGCACACGACCCTTAATTGTTGATTTAGCTTTCAACCTAGACGAGCGTTGTGATTTACATGAGAATAATATGTTATTGCACTGATATCAGCTTTGCTTAGTAAACTATGTTTATACAGAGAGTGCTGAAGCTTCAAGGATAACTCGACACAAATTGTTGTGAGGTCTGATCTCCGCACCTTCATAGACATAACATAAGTGCAGCTCCTGCCAAATTCTGGCTTTAGGCGCGTTTTATATTGCTTTGCTTAGAGCACAGATACACACTTGATGCGGTACGCATGCAGAGAGAGCTGGTGGAAGCTGATGTGATCTCTTCATACTAGGATCTTGAGGTATGGGGCCGCCCTGCTAAAACCCAAAGAGACCTTCTTAGATATTAATATAATATGCTAGTTAGGGAGGGTGAGAATTAGGTGTTGTTAACCCTTATTCATTACAGCATTTTAGCATGCTGTCACCTTTTGCTTTCTATGGACTAGTAACTATGCTGATAAATTTGCTTCTGATAATATGTTTCCTTGTATTATCTAAGATACTGCGTTTGAGAAAACGGCATTAGTAAATAAATATTTCAAATGTGCACGTGTCCTCATTTACTCCACGTTCTTGTTTGAAATGATTGTATAACGAAAGAGTACTCATGTGTTCCACGTAACCACGTAACCTGAGGTATTGTAAGTTCATGTTCTGGTTTGTCTAAACATTGGGAGTTTGTTATGACCAATGAGACACTGTAGCTAGCCTGGTAAGGGGATTTTGGGTACTGAGGTGAGTTTTGGGCCACCCTAATTCGCCGAGGTTCCAAATCTCTATGCACAGTTCTGTAGGAAAACGGAATTCCCGGGACATGGCGCCCATTCGTTGGTGGTCTTATATCATGACACTCGAATAGTATATCATTCAAATCTTAACCCCTTCGCTGTCGTTTCTGGAAAATGGTGGAGTCGGATAAACCTTACTATTTTTGAAATAGGTCTTTTCAAGCTTGAATCTTTCTAAAACGGTTTTCTTGAATTACTACCCAGGTGTGCTACAAAGTTTGCTTTGTTTTTCTATGCTCCTGTGCAGTCATGGCCCAGCCTGTGGACATTCCGCAGCATAGTCGCATTGCGGTGCGCAATCATTTGCAAACTAACAATGTACCAGTTGATGGCTTGGCTGTGATTTTGGTGGTGAGTGCGGAAGCAGCTTACCCATATTTATTCGTGGGTGACATTTCCGGCTGTGGACGCTAATTCTGGTGTGTTCCACACTTACACTCCCTCACCTGTGCCGAATGAATATACTCCGTACAGGGCACTGGAAGTACCTATTGATCATTGGCAGCATCGCAAATTCCGTTCTCCTACAGAACTGTAGCTAGCCTGGTAAGGGGATTTTGGGTACAGAGGTGAGTTTTGGGCCACCCTAATTCGCCGAGGTTCCAAATCTCTATGCACAGTTCTGTAGGAGAACGGAATTCCCGCGACATGGCGCCCTACCCCATTCTTTAACCGCTCCGAGGTTAGGTCCTTTGTCCATTCCAGGCGCTAATAGGCCTGTTTTAGCTGGATTTACTCCTCATCCTCAACACGGCAATTGTACCTTGGCGGAGGGTCGTAGACTGCATGTAGTTTCTATTGCCGTGATTCGTGCATTAGTGCAATACATAGGTCGTCATCTCCCGGGTGGGGCCGGCTCTTCCGGCGGGGCAGGGCAGTTTGAAACTCAGTCCTGTGATGGTCAATGCTGTAATGGGCAAGCGTCCCCAGGAAAAGGATGATTTTCCTTTCTGGCTTGCTGAGAAATTTGACCAGCTGAAAGCAGTATTTCCTAATACAACTCCTGGTGATAAACATAGAATCTTAACGATTAGTTTACCGAAGGATTTGGCCCCAAAACTCATTGACTGTGAGACCTGGGGAAAAACATTTGCGGCGGTCTATGCAAGGTGTTACGGCACTCTGTCTATGGCTGTCCTGCCTACGATCATTAAACGTGTTCAAGATGATCACGGACCGGAGGCAGCGGTTGAATTGGGTATGCGCCTGTGTGGCTCCTTTGATATAGTTTGCGATCTCATTCTTGCTAATGTCAAGGGGGATGCAGTGAACTTTCAGGTAGCTAATGCTTTGAGGCGGTACCCGATGCCGATAAACCCAGGCAGTTAGCGAGGATGATTGTGGCTGCTTATAGAAAAGTGGGTCGCAATAGCAAGGGTCTAAAGCCTTTTTCTGTAAAAGAGAAGAAGCTACCCCAAGGGCAGACTTCAGAAACGGAAGTTCAGCCCCAGTCCAAAAAAACAAAATTGGCCTAAAAAACAGAAACAGGGTAAGCAACAGCAACAACAACAGAAGCAGGAGCCTCACCCTGCGTCTCCGATGCCTGCACAAACAGAACGTGTTTATGACTTGCGCAATCGCACGACGATTAAATCACCTGATCGATTTCAGGTTTCTGATCAACGCTCTCCTCATTCCTTTCAGGACTCATCGGCCGCGAAGACCGGTGGTGAAGGAGGCGGAAAGGGTCGGGGTGGTCAGCAAGGTCGTGACCAGCCCCGCCAGACAGACGGCACAGGACAGCAGGACCGCTCAACGCCGAAGAGACCGCAGTTTGCAAAAAAGAAAGTCGCAGCTTTAACAGCGCATCGATATGCCACAGATAGTGAGAACGCGGCTTCGGAATCTGACATGGGCTCTGACTTTGCTGGACAGCGCGGCGGAGATTACCATTGTGAGAGAGGCCTTGCGTCCGCTGCTGAAGGTGACAGCGACTGATATTTATGTTGTGATAGAAACAGCCGATACAATAGTTGCTCCCCCTGATAGACTTTATGAAACCGTCCAGTTAATAGAAGGTGACATACAACGTACCATCAAAGGGGTATTTTGGGAAAATCTTTCGTCTACATATGACATTTTGCTTTCGGAGGCTGACTGGCCCCCAACTTTTGTGCTCGCAGCGCCGCGAGGGGAGGAGGTAATCCTCCCGAGTTTCGCAAACACTGTCTTGAAGGAGCATGCGCAACATTTTGCAGAAGAGTGGGTTAGGGCTCTAGCACCGGCTCTGTACCACAACCAATGTGGTTGGGATAAATTGTCCCCATGCAACGAGATTCCTTTACGATCTCAGCCGCAGCCTCAACCTCAATATCCCATACGGCGTGAAGCCAAAGCTTCCATCGCGGCAATCCTTGAACAATTGGAATATCAGGGAGTTATTGAAACATGTGTGTCACCGATGAATAACGCTCTTTTTACTGTGACCAAGCCAGACGGGTCATATCGTTTGGTATTGGATTACCGGCATTTAAACTCGCATTGCCGTAACTGTGCAGTACAGAATACTCACGGCTCTGCCCTAGTGGATAGTCTTGTGCGTAAGCGTTTTAAGACCACGCTTGACATTTCCAATGGTTTTTATGCCCACAGATTGGATAGCTTTAGCTCCAATGGACCAGCTTTGCTTGCGCCGGGGTCCAAAAACAATTTCGGCGTCTCCCAATGGGCTATAAGAATAGTCCTGGTATATTTACCGCCCGCATAGTCTCTCTTTTGGAGAGGATCGACCCAGATGCTTGCTCTTATGTGGATGACATATATCTCACGGACGACGAAATTTGGGAGCATCTGTGTTGAGTGAATTCCATAATTTGTACCTTTGCAGACATGGGTTACAAATGTAACTTTGCAAAATCGCACATTGCGGAGTATACAGTGTAGTTCCTGGGCTATGAGCTCAACAATGAAGGTAGAGGTTTGGCTCCTCACTTCTTGGAGAAATGCGCACAGCTGCGCGCTCCGACAACACTGAAAAAATTACAGTCTTTACTGGGTTTCTTAAATTTCGGGGGGACTTATATTCCGGAATATGCCCAGCGTATCAAACCTTTGTATGCTTTGATACAACCAACTTTTACCAAATCATGCTGGCTGCCTGAACACTCAGCCATCTTGCAATCTTTGCAGACTGATCTGCTCGCTTCTAAATTCTTACTGACTCGTGATAACCATACTAGCCTGGTGATAAGAATCATTCCTGGGACGGTGGGTTTCACGTACCTAACTTTTAATGAAGGAGACACAGTACCTATTGCTTACAAGTCACACGTGTACACTTCGGCTGAAATGCGGTTTTCCACTGTGGAGAAAGTTTTGACGGCTGTGCAGATGGCGATTCTTAAGGAACATGCTCTGTCACAGGTAAAACGCATGTTGGTTGTTACACCCTGTCCTCATTTAGAGGCAGTCACGAAAGCCAGTGTACCAAATTCTAAAGCTTTGCACCCTCGGTGGATTCAATGGGCTGCTTCCTTGACGTCCACGGATGTCACGTTTATTTTTGACGCCTCATTACAGTCGCAGGAGTACTTGCAGTATGAATTCGTTCATCCTGCTCCTCTAGCTATGCGACCTTTGGAGGACTTCCATTGCATCATTTACACTGATGGTTCGGCGCAGGTTGCGCATGGCTCTAAACACGTCTACGTTTCCGCTTGCGCCATTGGGGTTGGTGCCATGGTGAATGATGAGTTCAAGTCCAGAGTAGTGCATGCGCAGACTCTAGGTGACTGCACCGCACAATTGGCAGAGCTTCGTGCTCTCTTACTAGCGTTAGAGTACGCTGATCCTAGTGTGCCTACTCTTATTGTGAGTGATTCTTAGTACTGTGTCCAGTCTTACAATGAAAACTTGTTCTTTTGGATTCAGAATGATTTTCATTATTCCAAGGGTAGCACAATAAAACACAAGATGATCTGGGTTCGAGTGGCTGAGCTCAAGGCTCGGTTGCCACTCGTGTTTGTGATTCATACTCTCGGCCATCAGCGTGTGGGAGTCCACGCTGTCGGTAACTCGCTTGCTGATGAAGCGGCGAAATCAGCGGTGTCTACATGTTTAGTTGCAGCAGTTACACGGTCCAAAAGTAAGATTGATGATGACATCTTGGCGGCTGTTGCTGCCACTGAGAAGGGAGGTAAACATCCTACGGCGTTCCCTTCGAAGTACACATACCACTTAAACCCGAAAAGGTTCCTTTTGTGAAAATTCCTGAAGTTGGAGAACATTTGATTCCCAACTCGGATCGCAGGGCTACGTTGATTACAGCGGCGCATGAAGGTGTAGTGTCTGCGCATGTGGGCGTCTCAGCCACTGTAGCTCAATTACAACAACGTTTCTGGTGGCGGGGACTGTACAAACAGATGCAAGACTATGTCCTTCAATGTGACATTTGCCAGCATATTAAACCTTCAACTGCTGTGCGTCCGCCACAGACACAGTTGTACATATCTAATAAACCGCTAGGTTGTGTTTATTTGGATCACTGCGGTCCTTTTTCCTCTGATACTGCGTATAAGTACATCTTAGTAGCAGTTGATTCAGGCACACACTTTGTGTGGGTTTGGCCCCATCGCAGCGCTGATTCACGGACTGTCATAAGAGATTTGCGTGTTTTTGTAGGGATTTTTGCCTGTGGTACCTTCCATTCGGATCAGGGTCCGGCTTTCGCCTCTAAGGCGTATAAGGATGCCATGACTTCGATGGGGGTCCAAGTCAAGTTTTCGTCTCCCTACAGACCTGAGGGTAATAGTGTAGTGGAGCGAATGAACCGTGACCTAAAGCAATCATTGACAGCTCGAGTTATAGGCACTGGCAGAAACTGGCTGGCCCACCTCAATGGCGTGCAGCGTGCACTTAATAATCTCCCTAGAAGGTCTCTGGGTGAGCGGACCCCATACAAAATGCTCTTTGGCATCAAGATGTACGACCCTGACCTTGATGTTCTAGACTGCGTGGCTCGGGCCACAACCTTTGACGTAGATCTTGGTCTTGCAAAGGAACATTTGCCCTCCACATCGGATGATGCGTTGCAGATCCCGGTAGTTGGCTGGCTACCCCAAGTTGGAGAACTGGTTCGAGAGAAGATCGATAACAAGAAAGAATTTGGACCTTCCTATCGAGCTCCGGTTCCAGTCTTTGGAGTGAAGGGCACAAGAACAGTCATTTTACCTCCGCTTCCAGGTCGTAAGGAAAACAGGTTTTTCTCAATTGACAATGTCAAGATACACAGAGTGGCCAATTCTTCTTAGTATGACTCCGGCAGTTTCCTGTCCTTCCATTGTGAGAAATTCGATCTTGGCCACTGCTTCTAATCCTGAACCAGAAGTGGCCATCGAGTTGCCTACAATTTCCAGTCCTTTATTAAGTACTTTGCCTGGTACAGACCATGATGAAATTGACTACACTTACCCCACTGACTTATCTATGCCAGATCTGCAGACACGTTTGGCCTCAGAATCCAGATTTTCATTTGACTCTGTTTCCAATGCCTCGAAGAAACCCTCACGGTTTGCAATTTATGCCAGTTTATTTAAAAAACATTTGATTCCCTCTTGGACATATATTTGGCTGGTGCTTTTTTCAATTTATCTTTTTATGTCAATTGGTTTTGGTTTTATTTTTTCCGAATTGTCAATGGACACTATGTCGAGGAAAGAACATGCTTTCGACATCTCAATGGAACTTTGGCCCCGCTTTCCTCATCGCATTCTGCACACAGACTGAAAAGAGACTTGACATTTGTTAACATCACTGCTTGGCCTGTCCTTGATGGGATAGTGTGGGATGCCGTTAGATTTCAAATTCATGGCCCTACAGAGGTTGTTAATGTCCCTAATCCCCTAATTTTACCGACTTCAATCAGTCTAATCCCGAGTCCTTTTATTTTAAAATGACACAGAAGCCTATGTCCAAGGTTAGACTTACCGATACCAAATTATTGTACTCGAAGTCCTTTCTTGATCAATTGGCTGTTGGCGGCTATGAATTATGGAAGGAAATAATAGACCTTAAATCAGTTTGGGGTTCTAAAAGCTGGCAGGTACAAGGCATTGAGGCTTTGCACCGAGCATGCCTCATCCCAAATCACATGTTATTTCTGAATTCTACTATTTCACAAACAACATGCTTTGGATTGGCTACTTCTAAAAAGTTAAATACTCCTACCATCCCTGAGTTAGAAGAATATTCTGGCTGGAATAATTTTACTAAGTTTTCCATTAGAGATTTGCAGACCCTTTTGCTAAATTCATCCTTTAACATTTCCAGTATGGATCCGAAAGGTTGGCTGATGTGGCACAGAAGTGCTGATTCATGTCAGCACCGTTTTTTGGGTTTGTCTGATGGCTTTAAACAGGTCAGACCTGATCCACGTTTTGACTCTGACCATTCTGTCACGACTTATTCAGTGGGCAAATTATGTCAAAATTGGCTAAAACATTCTACATTAGCTGCGGTTAAACTGCATCTCTCCAAGCTGAATGAAGATGTAGATTTAAATGATTTCATATAAGGCCCGGCTAGTGGTAGATCAAAAAGATGGATATATGCTATTTACAATGAAATCTGGAAGACATCACAGATTGAGGCAGCGACACGCCTTAGAGCTATTGATCAAGCTAATCTAGAAAAAGTGCTTACAGTAGTCGATAATAGTATTAACATGCTTTCTTCCCGAATTTACACGTTAGATAGTGCAGGATGAGGTGTCTGTATGTAGATGTAGTATACTTGTAAAGCGCATAGCTGCCCCAGCAACGGGGCATCCCGGCGCTGTATAACTCTGGGGAACCCGTCCTGGCTTTCCCTGTGGGATGGTCCCTTGCTGGGAGTCCCCAAGGTGGAGCCAGGCATCCCCGGAATTGGTGGGGCCGTTGTGGAGATTAGGCAAGTTAATGCCCAGAGTTGCCGAGTGGAACCCCTGATTAGAGTAAGCACCGAAGCGAGAATTATCGAGTCCGCTGACTAAGGTCCACGACCCTGCCGCGTCGGGAATTGAACCCTGGTCCCAGGCTGACTTCTGCTCTCAGGCCTGCCGCCTCTAACCAGTGAGCCACACTACTCCATGTACCATGGTCAAAATCAATTGCATTCTATGATGCAATTTGCGTGGACCCTGCAGACGCTGAAGTCTGGCAAGGTGCCATGGACCTACATGAATGTCTCCTCTCTCTTTGCCCCTTTTAATTTAACTGACAAGCAGCGCTTGCTTTCCATGCGCGATGCGTCTTTTTCAATGTTACATATTGAAAGGTTATAATCCTTGCCTTTCTCTGTGGCAGAAGCCACTGCTGCAACGTGGCTTATCCATGGTTTGATAACGTTACCATTTGCTTTATATAAATTTACAAATTGTATGCGATATGTTGCTATAGGTCGATATGAACCATTAGGTAATGCTTTTCTTCATGAAGTCTGGTCCCTCCCATCTGAATGGGGAGAGTGTACAGAGACACCAGATCACTCCTTAATGTGTAGACACATTCAATTGCACTGTTCTTGCAACCAGGACCGCCTTAATCTGGCCTGTGTTTTGAAAGGCACACCAGTTCCCACAATCATTCCCACTTTTACTTTACTGGCAAATGGTAGTTATTTACTTTTGAATATTGAAGAATGTTGTGGGTTAATTATAGGTGTTGCTTATGTGGTAACCGTATCGGAACATGTGGTTTGCTGCAAAAATGTACTTTACCCACCCCCGCATGGGAAAGGGGATGTTTCCATCTGGCCGCGCATCCCAACCTTGACAGCGGAGTTCAATGGCATGAGTAGAATAAGAGCTCTTTTGTCCCAAAAAGAAGTGGCCTTGAGTTTGGCTCGAGAAACATTTGTGCTTCACATAGCTAACACCCGCACAGAGATTCAGGCCCTTTTAAATACTGATTTGCCGTTGCATTTCAGCGAACTGGTTCATTCAATCTTTAACGCGTCGTCCACGGCTGGGTTCGCGCACTTTTTTAAGATAGTTAGCAGTGGTCTTGTGACTTCATTTGAGAAGATATTTGGGGTCATTCCTGCTTTCTTCCATTCGATTTTTTCAAGTTTATTTGGTGGATTCCCGATTTTGCTGGTACTGGCGGCAGGCGTTCTGGTGATATTTTGCTTTATTAAAAATGAATGCCCTTCCTGTGCAAGAAGCCGCGCAGCCCCTCCTGGCACTGTTTCGCAACAGGATGCTTGAATACTATGGCACTCTGCCGCTTGCGACTTTAAGCACGGCATATGGATTATCGTTTCGATTTTCCTATTTTACATGTGTCCAGCCTGTGTTGGAAACTCGAGTTCACACACTATTGAACGCGCACTCTTAAGTGCATCAGCAGTGCACTGTGAATCGAAGCGATTCACAGGCCTGTCACAGATAAGAAATGCTATCAAAACGAAATCCTACAAAACAATATACTACTGGCCGGCAGCAATTCATACCCGGACAACGTCGGGACGGGCTGCTAGTTAAGGAATAAAGATAGTGATATCTATGGCTGCATAGGATCTGCGCACCCTGTGCGCACCGTGCGCGCACCCTCTTGATCACAAGCATTATGTTAATTGGCTCTCAACACTCCAAACCAGGAAGTGTCGGCAGGATAAATCAAGAAAACACCCTAGGTCTTCTCAGGGGGTACCACAAATCCCCCCACACTGCCCCGGGACCACCACCCCCAGTACTTTCTATAAGTATTTGTGGGGAGGGACACATCCCTCCCCACAGCCCAGCAGACTGCCACACCCCAGGTAATTTATTTTAAATAGTTGGGGGCCTCCAAGGCCCCGAGCCCCGGGGTTCACCACCCCCAGGACTTTATTTACATATTTGTGGGGGCTCACTGCCCCCCAGAGCCCCGGGGACCGCCACCCCCTGGGGCTTGTTTTTAAAACATTTAACTACCTGTGTGGGGAGGATCAACAGGCCCCGGGGACTGACACCTGCCTGGGGCACTAAATATTTAAAATAGGGGGTCCACTATGGACCCCGAAACCATGGGGACTACCACCTCCCTAGGGTTTGTCACTGATGGGAGGGGGGCTGCGTGGCCCCCTCCTGGAGCCAATGATGGCCCTGGGGACTGCCACTCCAGGGCCATCTCCTGCAGTGTTCAGGGGTGCCCACCCTCGAGACACTGCAGTTTGCTATGGCTCCTGCCCTGCCATAGCAAACTTGGTTTGGATTTTGAAAGAAATAGCAGGGAAACCTGCTCTCTATTTCAAAATTCAAACCAGATTGTTTTCCCACTTGGGGAGCTACATGTTAGCAGCTCCCAATGTGGAAAAGAAATACCGGCTCCCTAAGAAGTCACGACTCCAGAGCGGCGCTCAACGCGGCCCCCTGGTGTAAACGCCCTGGGTGCGCAACTTCCAGTGGGGCCTCCTTAACAAAAAAAAGAAGAATGTTTTAAATATACATCAAGCTTATGTGTTTAGATCTTGGGTGGCACTAAAAAGAGCCCTTGTGTTTATTGGGAGATTTTGGTACCTACAAGTAAGCACCTATGCAGAGTCTAAAGTAGATGAGGAAGACTCTGAAACCCTCATCTGTAAAATGTACAGCATCTCTCCTATAGATGCCTTCCATATTAAAACACAGATTGTTGTTGTAAATTGACCCCATCCTATAATCTCTGAGATAAGCAGAATCAGATTTATTAACTTGTGTCCTAGCTTTCTCAATCTGTGGACAAAATTCAGTGGACCAGTTACATTTCTGTCTTTGGTATATGTTAGAATAGACAAAGGCAGTTTGGGGCAAAAGTGACATCAATTCTCCAAAGGTGTCCTTCATAAGCATTTCCAGACCTATCCCAGTCAAAGTGCCTAGGTCATTGCCACCACAGTGCACAATTATGAGGTCAGGGTGTTGGAGATGCAAAAGGATTCAACCAATGGCATCAATTGTGCCACTTTAATCGTGTCTGTCCTATCCATTTAATGTCGAAATTTGGCAAAGCTAAATCTTTGTCAATACCTCTGTTTTCAGCATACCTTTTGCTCCAGAAAATATAGCTGTGTCCCACAATCCACACTCTAATCATCTTGACAGGAGGTCTGGATGCACTCTGAAGGTGTATGTATATGAAATGGGCAGTTTTAAAACTAAGATTGTTCTAAAATGGTGGATAAGATGCAGTTTAAAAAAAAGAAGAATAATGATTGGCGGTTTGAGAACATTATAGACTGAAAAATAAGGTGCATTTTTCTGTGTTTTAAAAGCATGTTTTTTATTGGTTAATAACAACTGTTTGACAGGACCATTACACAGGATAAGCTGATATTTTGAAAAGTCAAGCACACTTGCTGTTTGAATTTGCAACATTGCGTGCTGAACTTTTGAACTGTGTGTTCAGTTGAGTGTTCCATGAACCGTTACTATGGTAACAGGCTGTAGTAAACTACTTCTCTGCTGTTCTTCACTGAATAGAATGTTCATGACATCATAGAATGCCTGGGTGACTCTCTGGTTCACAGTGCCTCTCTCTGGCTCTGGGGAGGTGGTAGTGTTTGTGGGTAGTCAATGCCCATATCAGTTCCCAGTGAAAATTTCCTGTGGTGTACCCTATTTAGGGGAGGTTGTGTATTTGTGGGTAGTCAATGCCCCATTTCAGTTCCCAGGTTAATTATCCTGCGGTGTACCCTATTTAGGGGAGGTTGTGTATTTGTGGGTAGTCAATGCCCCATTTTAATTTCCATATCAGTTCCCAGTGTAAATTTACTTTGGTGTACCCTACTTTGGGGAGGTGGTAGTTTGTGGGTAGTCAATGGCCATATCAGTTCCCAGAGTAAATTTCCTGTGGTGTACCCTATTTAGGGGAGGTTGTGTATTTGTGGGTAGTCAATGCCCCATTTCAGTTCCCAAGTTGATTATCCTGTAGTGTACCCTATTTAGGGGAGGTTGTGTATTTGTGGGTAGTCAATGCCCCATTTTAGTTTCCAGGATGAATATCCTGTGGTGTACCCTACTTAAGGGAAGTTGTAGTTTTTACAGGGTTAGCACCCTGCGTTGTTCCCTATTTTTGGTGGAAATTGTTTTAACATCGTTTCAATTTGACACCCTGCTTCTGTCGAAGTCTACCTGCTTGGAATTCGTGGCCAAGGGTTTCATGTTGGTAAGACTTTGAGTGTGGAGCTTTACCATATTTCAGTGTCAACATACTTTTATCAAGGGAATCTTTCTCTTGTGAATTTTTGTCATGGAGTTTACACTCTTCCTGTTGTCTACTTTGGTATTCATTCATCTAAACCATGCTGTTACCCTAAGGGAAGGGGATGAGACATATAGTAGCAATATTTAGTTGTGTAGCAATATTTAGTTGTCTTCTCTATCCATTTAAAATTTAGCATCCTATTGCTAATGATACCTCATGCTGTTCATGTCATACATTATTTCCTTTGTGTACTTCATTTTGTATTTTCATACAAATGTCATATTTGAGGTATCTTGTCTATCTTTCTTTCTATTCTTCTGTCATTTCCTAAGGAAAGAGGATGTGTAGTAAACTACGTCTCTGCTGTTCTTCACTGAATAGAATGTTCATGACATCATAGAATGCCTGGGTGACTCTCTGGTTCACAGTGCCTCTCTCTGGCTCACAGTGTCAGTTGATCAACTCAGGCTGAGCTGCTTAGAGCTTGCTCCTGGTGGGGCTATACCTGTACTTCCTATCTTCTCCTACTCATCTATCCTAGAAGGAATCTACAATAGAGGATTTACCTACTTACACAGTTGGACTCTGTATCATCCTTTACTACACAGGCATTAGGCACAATGGGGGTAGGGTTGAAAGTTATGTCAAATGGAAAGGGTTGAAATGTCTAACCAATATAAATGTGTGTTAGCTTTTGAATTAATGTAGGAAGCAATGTGATTTGATATTTACATGTATATGTGTGCAGGATGAGAGGGAAAGTTTGCCATGTTTTGGTTTTGCTAAGAGCAGTGCACTACACACATTCTGTATAAGAAAATCTGGTGTGTGATTCAGATACTTCTTAATGTACAAATCAATTTGAAAGGTGAGTTATTAATTTGTGAAGTGTTGTATGTGGTGCATTTGTTTTTAATTAGACTAGTGAGTTTCTCCTGCTAAAGTCCAGGGAATAGTCTTGCTTGTCTAGAATCACACTGTGAGCCTGTGTGTACTTGTGCAACATTGTGGCAGAAGCATGTACTTTCTTCATGTCTTTGCTGATACATAACTGTTTTAAAGCCTATCCTAGTGTCAAATTTCAGTAGTATTAGAAACTAGTCATTGCTTATGCATTCACACTCGTGCAACCATTGTGGCAGAAGCATATGGTAAGTTTATGTCTTTGTTGACACATAACTGCTTAAAAACCTATGTATGATGTAGTCAAATATCAGTAGTATTAGAACACAGTCACTGCTTATGCATTCGCAGAATGAGTCAGGCATTCACACTAGAGTGCTGTAGTGAAATGTGTAGAATGTATGCAATCATCTTACCCCCTTCCAGACTAGTGAGTTTATCCTACTACAGTTCAGGGAATAGTCTTGCTTGTCTAGATTCACACTGTGAGTCTGTGTGCACTTGTGCAACCATTGTGGCAGAAGCATGTGGTTACTTCATGTCTTTGCTGACACAACTGTTTAAAAACCTATCCTGTTGTCAAATTTCAGTAGTATTAGAAACCAGTCATTGCTTATGCATTCGCAGAATGAGTCAGGCATTCACACTAGTGTGCAGTAGTGAAATGTGTAGGATGTAGGCAGTCACCTTACCCCGTCCAGACTAGTGAGTTTCTCCTGCTAGAGTCAGGGGAATAGTCTTGCTTGTCTAGAATCACACTATGAGTCTGTGTGCACTTGTGCAACCATTGTGGTAGAAGCATGTGGTTACTTCATGTCTTTGCTGACACATAATTGTTTAAAAACCTATCCTGTTGTCACATTTCAGTAGTAATAGAAACCAGTCATTGGGTTATGCACCACACTGTCACTCCCCTTGCAATCCTCTAGTGACCCAATCAGCACCATATACTAATCCATTCACTGCGCCAAAACCCAACCACTTATAAATTCACCCAGGAATTATCCTTGCAGTATTCTGATCATTGAGTCAGTACCCCAGTACTCATGCAGTGACCCAAGCCTTAAAACGTGGAGTGCTACAAACCTCTGTCCAATATGCATGTAGTCCTCTAACCACATACACACGTATCTTTCACACCTTTAATTCCCCAGTCAGTATCCATACACTCCAGCAAACACCGTCACCCCCCTTGCATTCCTCTAGTAACTCATTCAGCACCATGTACTAATCCATTCCCTGCGCCAAAACCCAACCACTTATACATTTACTGAGGCATTCTCCTTGCAGTACTCTAATTATTGAGTCAGTACCCCAGTACTTATGCAGTGATCCAGGCCTTAGAACATGGACTGCTACAAACCTCTGTCCAATATGAATGCAGTCCTCTAACCATCCACACACTTATCTTGCACACCTTCATTTCCCCAAGCAGTATCCATACACTCCTGCAAACACCCTGTTACCCCCCATACATTCCTCTAGTGACCCATTCAGATCCTTGCAGAGTGAGATAAAATACTGGTTTGTAAGGTCATTCTCTGGCTTGTCTTTCTAGAAAAGTATGTCACAGTGTTTTTCATAATTTCAGGATGTTAGCAGTATATCATTCTCAAATGCAGAAGTTAGTCAGAAGATTGTATTACACAAGAAGTCCAGCACTAATGTTAAATGAGTTGAACAGTGCTCTTTTACGTGGGTCAGTATCAGATGTGAAGATGTGAAGAAGGTTTGTGATGAAATTGAGTTGCGTTACTTTGGTCCTGAACAAGAGAGTGCAGAAACTGATACATTAATAGAAGGAAATGTTGAAGAGAATGTGCAACATACTATTACAAAAAAATGTGTAGAACAAATTACAAAGTTTAAGGTGATTTCAGGTGAAAGGCCAAATTATTCTTGTATTTGTTGCCGGTGAACTCACTATAAAAATCAGACTAGGACTGTTGATCTGTATTTAAAAAGTGAAAGAGAAAATAATGATAAGTGGAAAGAAATTGCAACTTATTTGTTTGTAGAGAATTGTTTTGACTTGGGTTCTGCTCAGTGTATTTGCAAATATTGTTATAACAAACTAGATGAGAATAAAATGCCTGCTAGAGCTGTCCATAATAATCTTGAGTTGGTATCTATTCCTCTAGAAATGATAGATTTAAATACGTATGAGTCTATTCTGATTCAACGTGTACACCCATTTCAAGCTATTGTTTGTATGGAGCCTAAAACAGGTAAATTGCCTCCTGCAGATTTACAGAGAGGGTTAAAAGGAAGAGTTGTATATTTACCCCTAGATTTAAAGAAAAATATTGAAGCTATTGGTGTAGAGAATGTAGAAAATGAACCACTAGTTATTCTAGTTAAAGGTGTTCATACTAAGAGTGGCAGCCAGACTTGTTGTACCCGGGACTCCAAAAATGACCTAATCCAGCCCCAGACCGACCCTGAAACACCGATCTCCGTGAGTCGGTCAAGCAACAAAGAACGAGAAACCGTATCAAAAGCAACCGACAGGTCGGGCAGCATTAAGGCTGATGTCCCGCCGGCATCAAAGCACTCTCAAATGGCCGCAGACACTTCCACCAACGATAGTTCAGTACTGTGAGATGACCGAAAGCCTGACTGAGCTGGGTGAAGGATGTCCGCTCTCTCTACATACTCAGTCAACTGTCAATTCACTACTTTCCCACAGACTTTGGCGAGACTGGGAAGAAGAGAAATAGAACGCAGAACTCCGTAGAACGCGGAGTTGCCGAAACTCCGCAAGCTCCGCGAACGGAGCGTAGTTCTTCGCCCAGGGTTAATAATTCCCAGGAATCAAGGGATTGAGGGCCGGCTTTTTTAATAAGGGTAGAATTTTAGCCTTCTTCCAATCTTCCGGGACTCAGGCTTCTTGCAGAGAGTAGTTTATAATGATGTTAACCTCAGGATTAAAAACTTCCGCTACAGCTGCCATCAATCTGGCGGGACAGGGGTCTGCTGGTGAGCCAGATTTTAGTCCCTTCAAAATTTTCAATGTACTAGGTAAATCAACTGGGGAAAAATTACCCGGAGAGTGCCTAGGGGAGATGGGTGCAGAAGAGGATGACAAAGAATTAGGTGGACATGATATAAAGCTATGTCAACATCAATTCATGTGGTAGGGTTTCTATCTACAAAGGTACTCTGTATCAGGGAAGAGAATGTTGGTCTTGATGTACGAAAGTTCAGCAATGCTTATGCATGAAACCTATTTGCTGCTACGTTAAAAACAGACATTGACAAACAAAATGTCTGACTCCGGTCATTTTCACAGGATAGGAACCAAATATCAACAGTGGGGGATCTTCCACTATGGTGGAGGATCGTCGCCACCCCCCCCCTTGCCAGCAGCCGCCATACTCGAAGAAAAAAAAACCGATAATGACACAGGTCTGTTATAGTTTTATTTTTAACACAAACAGGTCTTGGGTTGAGGCCAGACAATGACAGGCTGGAGGGGGAATGTTGGGCACTGCTGTCAGTGCGCATGCCAGTTTAGCCAGATGGCAAACTGACATGTACACTGCAATGTCTCCAACCCGAGCTGTATCACTGGGTTGGAGATAGCAAGCACAGATACCCAGTCTCTCTGGGTGCCCAAATAGAGGGCACTCAGGACAATCCTGATGCTGCTCTCACGAATGAGAGCAGCATCAGAATTGGCCATACGGGAGTCTGAGAGCCTGTGCAGTGAGCAACAGGTGAGTGGTTTTATTTGATCTCTTTATTTTTTTGGCCGTTGTCCACTGTCCCTCCTCTCCCAACACTCTGCTCTAATACCAGCTGCCACTGACTACTGAATCACAAAAATGTGACTTAATGTTGTTAATCCAAAAAAAGCAAATTATTACAGCATCTCAAATTGCACACATGAACCAATCGCATTTGCAAATACTTGAAAAATAGCCAAAATGCACTTGAGGAATACCATGAAATGGAAGCAGATGGCAACCAGGTGTAAGCTATGAAATAACACCTACAAGGAAGGCCAAGTGGCTGTACTCTATGCAATGTTATTGATAAGGCTAGCACAGAGAGCAGTGCATAGAGTGAAGGAGAAGACAGTAGCAGATTTTTAGATTGGGAATAACTCTATTTCACTGCTTGATTTGATCCAGTGGTTTTAGGGGCTCGGCATCAGCACTTAATTGCCAGAACCTGAACTTATGACAGCTGCCACACGAGGACCCTGTTTCTGTAAATATAAGATGAGTAGAAAAGCAGTTGTTTGGTTATTCACTATACATTAAAAACACTAATACATGCCACCCAATTAAAGCTCAATACTAGGGCAATCCTTCATGGACATCCTATTGCCAAAAGAACTAAGGAAACATAATTTCAAGTGAAGTAAATATCTACAGCCACCAGAATGCAATCAGGTGTGAGGAGCTACAAAGGAGCGGGGCTATTATAAATATGTTTTGACTCTGTGGTGTCCAAGCTAATTTCGGTACAAAATGATGGCTCCATTAGAATAGTTGTTCTGATGATGCATCTGTCAGTTGTGAAAAGAGCACTTTGTCATGCACCGCTTTGTAATAAAAGTCCTTCTGAGCAAGCCTTTTCAGTCTGGGTTCCAGTGTTCACAAAGAGCCCAGCTTTCAGTCATGGTAAGCAGTCGCGCCTTCTGCCTGGCAGCAGCAGTGGGGCAGGTGGGGGAAATTTGGTTTAAAAAAAAAAAACACTTACCTCTCCTGTCGCCTCTCCTGCTTCCTCTTCCTGGCTTCTTGTAAAAAAAACTAATGGCCATATTATCAAGAACGGCGATAACATTATCACCGCTTTGGCGGCAGGAAACTGCCGCTAAAGCAGCGACAAGGGGCTTGATAATATGCCCTTGTGAATTCAAATAGAAGCCCGGGTTTGATGTCTTTCACACCAAAACCTGGGCTTCTTTTGGAATTCTCTAGGCCCTATTATCAAGCCCATTATCGCCGATTTAACGGCAGTTTCCTGCCGCTAAAGCGGCGATAATGTTATCGCCGTTCTTGATAATATGGCCCTTAGAGTTAGACTGTAAGGTTAACAGGTCACAGCATAAGGTGTGGGGTGAGTTTAGGCCATCCTGGTGTGTAAGGCAGTGTCATAATGAGAGATTATAGGGGCCCCTGCAGAATGAGGTGACGGGCTGTTGTAATTTAGAATCTTCCCACTTTGTACATTTTTCCTCCCCTTCCCACTATGTTTATTAGAATGTTCTCACTGAGGGTTCTGAAGCCTGCCTCAGAAGGTTGGGAATGCTCAATGAGGCAAGTGGGCTGTGACAGGGGTGGAGCAGTGGAGATGATCAATAAAGCCTTTTCTTATCCCACCTGGGAGCTTGTACTTCTTCCATCAGCAGAACATCTTCGCAACAGGGGCCAACCAGACTCCCATATTTTGGGCATTTTTATCAGGTTTAAACAGAGCCTTTGGCCCGAAATGATGGGAGCTCCCCATGTGTCCAAGGGGCTGCAGGGATTTGCATTATATCCTTGGTGTAAGGGGTTATGGGCAACAATGTGGCATATAATGCAGTAACACAGGCCAAAATGGTGTGCAAGGGGAACATAGGTCAATTGGGGTCTAAGAGGGACACAGGCCAACCTGGAGTACAAACTAGGATGTAAGAGGGCATATTGCATCGTAATTCAAAATACATATATGCACATTAATGTTATCGTAGATACAGCAAGAAGAGGCAACATTCTATACAGTGTTTTTGTGTGGTACTAACATGTTGCCAAACCGTCACTGCAAGTACAGTGGATTTCTATGACAGTTCCTTGAGGGAGATTGGTCTGAAAGGGGCAATATGTCTCAAGGAGAAAGTTTGTGGGTGTTACCTTGTGGTCCGGTCCCTCATGGGGGGCCCTAGATTGGTGCCAATGGAGTCCTGTATCTCAGGAGAAGTGTGGCTCACTGGTTAGAGCGGCAGACCCTGAAGCAGAGATCGGCCTGGGACCAGGGTTCAATTCCCGACGTGGCAGGGTCTTGGGTCAATGTCCACAGACTCGATAATTCTCGCCGAGGTGCCTATGCTAACCATGGGTCTCACTCTGCAACTCTGGGCAATAGCTTGCTTAATCTCCACAACGGCCCCAGCAGCGTCGGGGATGCCTGGCTTCACCTTGGAGGGGCCCAGGAGGGACCATCTCACAGGGAAAACCAGGATGGGTTCCCCAGTGGTATACAAACAATGCAGAAACTGGTCTTAGGATGCTTGATTCCAGTCCAGGGAAGACATGGCTTGGCAGTTCGGGCTGGACTGTTCCCATGAAGCACAGGGTCAAGACTGATTTGCATATGGCTATGTCTGAACTCGGGAGCTTGGTGAGCAAAATAACGATGGATTAAACCCAGATCTGTGACTGGGGGTGAATGTTTTGCCATTGTGCAACATTCCGTCCATCATCTTGTGTGTTTTGTTAAGACAATGCAGCCTTGGTATGTGCCACCCTGACCTTAGATAGCCCGGCCACAATCTTATTGTATGGGCTAAACCTTGGGCACCAGTACTTATTGTTTTACACATTAAGCACTATCTATACCTCTTTCAGAAGGGGGTACAAGCAACCTCAGCCTGTAGCATGTGCAGCACACACTGGCAATACTCCACCTCAGCAGCTCCGCTCAGTATTTAATTTGAGCCGTGGCTTGCTGTTGGGGCTCACCAGCACTCATTTTTGGGGACCATCACTTACTTTCCATCAACAGATTTTGACCAAGTGCATCGAGAAAATCCCAAAAGGGGGAAAGAAGGAGGAAGAAAACGATGGAAAAACAGTGACAAAGGAAAACAGTAATCATTAAAAAAAAACCTGGAAGAATGAATTACAGAGGCAGAAGATGTCTGGTGGTGGATTAAACATGGATGAGGTGGAATCAAGAATACTACCTTGGTATTTGGCACCCTGGCCTTCAATAGCGCCTCCTGCGGGGTTCTGAGTGAAACTTTCAGCCCCATCACTTATTCTTATTCAAATTGAAAACTGCCTCTGTTCTAGTACTGGCTTAGAATGAGCTTCTGTCTGATTTCCTCGAGGCATATCTTGCTCTCTATTATAGTGAGTCACCTCTACCACCCACCTTAACCACTGAAAGGTAAGTATTAAGCGGGACACCAGACAGGCACTTGAAAAAACATCGGACCAGGTGCCTTATACATAAACATAGCTGGTGCATGGCAGGCTTGGCCCCCTCCCACACTTGCCATTTCACCAGATCCATACATGATTGATATGCCCCTGGTGACTGCCTTATACATAAATGTAAACTGTGCATGGCAGAATCATCTTCCTACCACACTTGATATTTCATCTGATGCATAAATGATTGATATGCCCCTAATGATTGATTGTCTTTTGGTGGAATATTGTGGCACTCATTTCTTCCACTGGTGTGGAGGCAGGGTGGGTTCAGTGTTTCGTCCGCCTTCAGAATCAGCGGCCTCCCCTCTTCTGGCTGCTCTTCACTCCTTCCTACGGAATCTTAAATCATACCATTGTAAAGGATTTTCATGCATTTATATTTATATGCATCATTGCTAACATGCAGACTGTATTTTCACACCTGATTTCACATGTATAGACTGATATAGTACTATTGCTGTTTAAACAAGTTCTCTATGATGTGTAGAAATGTTTTTTTCTGATATGTCTTAACTTGGATTCATGTCTGCCCCCGTCCCACGTCTCTCCTTGCAATATCTGCTTCTTACAGTCAAGCTGAAATGTACTTTTTTTTCTACTGTCATTGTTTATGCTGCTATTGATGAACTTTCCCCATACCTGTCACAAAATGAAACATTTACATCAAGACCCTTCCGTTGGTTTACTGTGCCCTATTCATTCATATGTGTAACCGCAACAAATGATGGACAGAATGCTGAATGATTCAAACATCCTCCTCCAGTCAAGAGATCTGGTTGTTCTTTTTTTTTGCCCACTATGCCACCCTAGTTCAGACATGGCCATATGCAAATCAGTCTTGAACCTGTTCCCCATGGGAACAGTCCAGACCGAACTGCCAAGCCAGGTCCTCCCGAGACCAGAAACAAGCATCCTGGGACCGGTTTCGGGGTATGACAGCTTTGATCAGCCAGGCTAGCTTGAATCCAGTAGCACAGTTAGAAAGGGACCCACGTATGGGCATAAAATGGAAAATGATGGGAGAAGAGTGTGGCCTGAGTGTAAGAAATGTGAAGTACATGTAAATAACAATGACTAAAGATGTAAAAATGCACATGGCAAAACTACTACTATAGACTAAAAGATCCAGAAGCAAGAAGATGTTTTGATTTGGTCTGCATTCCATCCATCAATTGTATATCTTTTGCTTTCTGACCATAATTGCGCCGGGTATGCCCAGACAAGGGTCCCGTGCTCACTAAACCACAGGATATAAGCTAGAAGCTAGCCTGGCTGAAGAAGGGTGATGCCCTGAAACCGGTCCCAGGGTGCTTGTTTCCGGTCCAGGGAGGACCTGGCTTGGCAGTTCGGGCTGGACTATTCCCACAAGGTATAGGGTCAAGACTGATTTGAATATGACTGGGTCAAAACTGGGGGTGGTATGGGCAGCAAAAGAATGATGGATTAAACCCAGATCCTTGTAACTGGGGGTGAATGTTTGCATTGTCCAGCATTCCGTCCATCATTGGTATCTTTTGCCTATTCATTCATATAACACACAATTCTTAATGTATCATATATGTTCTAGCAGCTCTGGACGACATTAGCATAGAGGGGGGGGGGCTCAATAATTATTCATGTTGAAAGATAATGGTATTTCTTCATGTGCTCTGATTTGCTGATAAATTGATACATATGCTCACACAAAAGTGAGTCAGCAGTTTCTGTAATTTCATATGCACAAATAATTTATGAAAGCCCTCCATTTGCGGGTGAGCCAGAAGCCACTCATGTCCCTCTAGGAATGTTGCCTTATACTGTTCTGATTTTGCTGCCCACTTGGGATTTAGAATATTTTTTGATTTTGTATTTATTTCACCGTACTACTGTACTACTCATTAAAAGCTATTTTTGCAAATACTCTGTATGACAATGTTTAACTCCGTATTAAAACCCTTTAATTTTCTATTGATCTCCCCGTCGACAAGAGGATCACCTTCAAGCTCCTCACCCATGCACACAAAGCACTCCACAATGCCGGACCAGCCTACCTGAACAGCAGACTCAGCTTCTACACCCCAACCCGCCAGCTCCGCTCCGCCAGACTCGCCCTCGTCGCTGTCCCAACGAACAACCTCCGGTGGCAGATCCTTCTCCTACCTTGCTGCCAAGACCTGAAACACCCTCCCTACCCACCTACGGCAGACCCAAGACCCACTCGCCTTCAGAAGACTCCTCAAGACATGGCTACTCGAGCAGTAGCGGTACCCCTCCCCTCAGCGCCTTGAGACCCTCTTGGGTAAGTAGCGCGCTTTACAAGTACTCTGATTGATTGATTGATTGATTGATCTAGAACTCAGGTATTGAGAGGGCCCATTTACATAATTGAATGATAGTCCTGTTATTTAGATGTTTGATTAGGTGCCTTAATGAAGGGACATGTCTCTGCTCCTTTGAATGTGGACATTTTCATTGAGGTAAATGTTGTGTTGTCTAGAATGTTCAGGGTACCCCGGTGGCCACACCATTGCTTCCTGATATCATGTGTGTAGTACTTTGGGCCTCTGTTTCTACTTCTTTCCTTTCACATTGAACATTTCTAAATTCCACATTTGCTGATGACATCAGCATATGCCACTGCAACATTCGCAATTTGCGACTTTTACCAAATAGCAAAATGCGATTCATTATTTTGTGAATGCAAATCATAACATAACAATTAATTGGGGAGAGGATGTAGCCTTATGGCTAGAGCAGTCAACCTCGAAGCTGGGGAACCGGGTTTGAGTCTCAGCAACAACGTTCAACACCCTGTGATTCTGGGCAATCACTTAGGGCCATACTTATCATTCAAAATTCCGATGGAACGCAAACGCCAAAATTTGCAGAATTTCGGCGTTTGCGATCGCAATTTAGCTAAGTGGGATGTATGAAAAGAAAACAGCCTTGCAAAATAAGGAATCGCAAATTTGCGATTCCTTATTTTACGATTGCATTTAAGGAATCGCAAATTGCTATTCCTTAAATGCAATGTAAGAGCCCCAGAAAAGTGCAATTTGGCCATAAGGAATCGCAAATGACCACCAACTTCAAGTTGGAGGTAATTTGCGATGTCTTTGAAAAATGCATTTTTTTGCATTTTTTATAGTGCCTTGTGGAGCACATGCATGCCCTAAGGGCATGTATGTGTGCCACGTCTGCACACATGCACACTTCAGGGATGCAACAGGGTGTCCTTTTGACACCCTGGCACCCTTAACATTGCATTCTTAATTTGCGATTCTCTAATTGAGAATCACAAATTCAGAATGTCTTCCTATTCATTCCTATGGGCCTTTAGGCCCATAGGAATGAATGGGGAGGTATTCCTTAATTGTGTATGGCAATTTGCAATTCACAGTTAAGGAATATGTAGGATTCAAATAATGATATGCAAATCCTACATACATAGCGTTTTGTGATTCTCAAATAGCGATTCGCGAAAAATCGCTTTTTGAGAATCCCAAAACCAAAGTTTCATACATATGGCCCGTAATATCCGTGTGCCTAGCAAAAATGAATGTGTCCATTTGTAACAAAACTGGTGCTCATGTAAAGTGCTCTGATATCTGATTTGTTCGGAACTAGTTTGCGCTATAGAAAACTCTAATAAAAATAAATACATTCATAAAAGCTCAGTACCAGGTAAGTTTGCATATCTCAAATTGCAAATCAGATTTTCTGAGTCGTTATTTTTTGCTAAATGCCATTTGTTAATTCATATGTTCATACATTATGCCCATAGCACTTAATGTACACACAATAAAAGAGCAGGTACCCGGTTTTTGTTCTTAGGAGCATCATGTGTGCTGCAGGGGTGTAAAGTCACAATGAATGTGAACGTCAGAGTTTTTTTGCCTGGCACAGATTAAAAACTTCAGCGGGTCCCCTCTAGGTGTACCATGGTAAGTATAAATGTAATATATCCTAAAGGAAAGACTAAATGTCTGCAGCTCCGGCATCTGGAGCCAAGGTCAGACTAGCCCTATAGGGTAAAAATGGCAGTGTCCGAAGGACTGGTTGTACAGATCAGGGTGGGGGATAGTTTCTTAGCAGTATGCGGGCCCGTTTTATATCCAGTCGTGCTGGCCTTTACTCTTAATTTCCCTGATATTACCACAAACACTGCCTGCAGCAAACATAAATGCATGCAGTTCCCCATTACTTGCAAAATATCCATACAGTGGGTCTTTACAAATTTAAAACTGGCTTGATTGGCAAATGCACCCTTTTTTTTTAGCTATCTGGCTCTCTAATGGGGACCACTTTTATTTTGCTGCCCGGGAATATTTTTTATCCCAGCTCAACCCTGTCTTAACCCCTTCGCTGCGGCCGCGATTTTTCTGCCGTGCTGTAAACAAACGAACAGGGCGGGGCCGTGACGAACCCCAGCCGTCATCAGCACACGTCCACTGCGGGGCGTGACAGCTGGTGTTCGTCACCAGCATGGGAGGGGTTAAGCCATCTAAAGCTAGGCCATGTTAGCTGCAGAACCTTTAGTATTCAGAGCAGGCTTGCTTTCGAAAAGTATTGATAAGGCTGCAGGAGTGCGGGTCCTGGAAGGCGCGGCCCTGGCTTATAATGCCCCTTTTGCCCCATCCCACAGTTCCTCCATCTCCCAATGCCTGATAACCTCCTTGCCTGTGAACACATGCTTAGCATTACCTTCTCATCCGATTTCAACTTTATAGTAATAACATGATGAGCTTTAGTCACCCTACAAAAATTTTCAATAAAAAATAGCACACTAGTTCCCCATCCCTCCAACATGGCTGACTTCCGCTTCCCCTATACACTATAAAAAGGAAGTACACTCAGAAATCCACCGGTTTTTCCCCTATTGGAGTGTGCAGAGTTCTGGTCTTTCCTTTATCTTCATATTAATGTAATAAGAGTTGCTGATGGCCTCTGCAAGTTACTCATACATTGATTCCGATGCAAAGGTAAGTTTGTGATTGATCATTGTGCACCCACAAAGGTTGGTTGGTTCGTGTTTTCTCTATTCAGTGCGATTCGATTGATTTCTGCATCACGTGCGTTTCTGCCATTTCTACAGCAAATCTGTACCTGCTTCTGAATCTGGCTCATCAACCTTGCATTTCGGTGGACTCTATTAAAATGCTCTTTTCTTCGGGGGGGGGGGGGATCGCTGACAATAATGCAGCAGGTGCAAAGGCACCAGGGGTAAGAGGGGTTCTCTGCACCTCAACTGTGGTTACTTTTACTGCCAAACCAGGATATGGGGTATTCCCAGCTTGCATTGCACCCTAATTGCTTGCCCCCAGCTTATCTTTATTGTTCCATAGGTTTTGACTTAAAATGATTCACGAGCTATAGCAGCCACTTTCCAATTATTGACGCCCACTGTACTGCAATATAAATGGGTGATGTACGCAGCACTATAAAAGGTTCCAGTGGAATAAGCCAGTGTTGCAATTACTTATGTGCCTCTAGGTCTCAAATCATCACATGGCCTAGGCTTGGGATTTGAAAGCGTTCTGGCGAGTCTTTCCTAATTACTCAGAAATGATTAATGGGCGTTGCATGACGACCTTTTGAGGACAATGTGTGTTTTATCTCCGTACCGTGAACCATGAAAATAATTACAAGTAGGGAAGCCAAAACCCGAAGAAGAATGGCGGCAGGCTTAAACACCTTTCATCGACTCCATTGTCCCTGCCTGTTTCTAGATAAGACAGAGCAGGCGCGCAACGTCACCTCATGAACAAATGCCAGTGACCAGGATTGGATGTCAAGAGTTCGAAACACCAACGTCTCGAAACACGTCCGCATTTAAAACAAGCATTTGCAATGCAATAGGACTCGCATTTACGCGAGACCCATTGCATTGCAAATGAGAGTGCTGACGGGCTGCAAGGCACGAAAGTGGGGGCATCAGGTGAGCGCAAAGACATCAGACTGCAGGGGGGGCACGAGAAGAATGTAGTCTGAGAATTAAAGGTGCCAGTAGGCTTGGAAGGACACACATGATGACGTCATAAGGAAGGACTAACACATCTACAACCAAACAGAAGGCAGCATTTAAGACACAAGCCAATGAAAATTTGAGCAGAGAGTGGGCAGAGCTTCCACAAAGTTTGCATGTTATACAGAATACTGCATGCCTTGCAAAGTGTGCAGCGCATGCGCTGCAACACTAGGCTAAAAAAAAAGGGTTAGCTTTCACTGTGAAAATGTAGTGTGTCCACAGTACTTTTTGGGCTGTTTCCTGTTGCGGGCCCTAGGCCTATCTACACAAGTGATGTACCATTTTTCTCTGAAGACTTTGAGGGATGCGGGTTGGGTGGAAATTTGTGGATCCATGCAGATTTCAGAACTTTTCCACACAGAAATTTGAGAAAATGTAGATATATTCATTAAAATTTGAGGTTTTCATGGGATTCTGGGTAGGGAAACATTGGGGGATCCATATAACCCAAACCTTCCTGGACTCCCCCTGGTCTCTGGTTTTCAGATATGTGTGGGTTTGGTAGGTTTCCCTAGATGGTCACCAAGCTCTGGACCAAAAACTCATGTGTTCCCCTTTGCTAAAGCAGATCGTTTTGTGATAGGTAATTTTGGTCTCCTCAATACGTTTTGGGCCCTTGCCTGTTGCGGGTACTTGACCCACCCACGCAAGTGAGGTACCATTTTTATCGGGAGACCTGGGGTAACTCTGGGTGGTAGGAACTTTATGAATCCATGCAGGTTCCTGTACTTTCCTATACAGAAGTTTGAGAAAAATTTGATATTTTTTTGCAAAATCGGAGGTTTGCAGAGATCGGTAGGAAAATGTTGGGGTGCCCACGCAATTCATACCTCGATGGAACACCCCGGTGTCTAGATTTCAGAAATGTGTGGGTTCTGTAGGTTTCGCAAGAAGGCCACTAAGCCTGGGGCCAAATACCCAGGTGACCCCTCTTGCAAAAACCAGGTTGTTTTGTGGTAATTTTGATGTCTCCTCAATACGTTTTGGGACCTTGCCTGTCAAGGGTACTTGAGCCACCCACCCAAGTAAGGTATACTATTTTTATTGGAAGACTGTGGGGAATGCAGGGTGGCTGGAAGTTTGTGTATCCATGCAGATTCCTGAACTTTCCATCATAGAAATGTGAGGAAAATGTGTTTTTGTTGACAAAATTTCGGGTTTGCAAGGGATTCCGTATAACAGAACCTGGTGAGAGCCCGACAAGCCAACCCATCATGGATTCCTCTGGGTGGCTAGTTTCCAAAATGTCTAGGTTTGCTAGCTTTCCTTCGGTGCCGGCACAGCTAGGGTTCAACATCTACACCTGGGCAATTTGCAAAAAAAGGGTCAGTTTTCACTGTAAAAATGTGGTGTGCCACGTTGCGTTTTGGGCCGTTCCCTGTCGTGGTCACTAGGCCTACCCACAGAAATGTCAGGAAAATGTGTTTTTTTGAAAACTTAGTTTGAGGTTTGCAAGGGATTCTGGGTAACAGAACCTAGGGAGAGGCACACAAGACGCCCCATCCTGGATTCCCCTTGGTGTCTAGTTTTAAAAAATGTACAGGTTTGCTAGGTTTCCCTATGTGCCAGCTGTGCTTGGGCCTACAATCCACAGGTAGGCATATTGCTAAAAACAAAGTTGTGCCTAGTGGGTTTTCTACCACCATGGGGGGGGGGGGGTGAATCGGGGTGGGGGTTGCCCCAATATGCCCCAAGGGGGACAGAAAGACTGTAGCTATTAGTTTGGGAGGTTGGGGGCACTGGTACACCCATTCTGGGCAGCCCTCATGCATAAAAAAAGCCAGCGTAATCGCTGGCTCCTAGTGTGCTCTCCAGTGCCCCCTGGGGGGCAGATCAGGGGCTACTGCCCCAATCTGCGATCCTGGAGGGCAGAAAGACTGTGGCACTTTTTGGGGCATGGTGGGGGTATTGGCACGCCCACTGTCTGCAGCCCACACCACTGAATTAAAAAAATGGATCACTGACAAAATATCGAAGGTCCAAAAATCGACCTACAAAAATATCGAAGCAAAAATATCAATATCAAGAATATCGACATCATATCTACAAAATGGTAAGTACAAAAATATAGAGAAAAAATATTGATATCAAAAATAGAGTTGTTAAAAATATCGTTGTTTTCTTTAGTTAAAAAAAATGTAAACTAAACTAAATAATACAATAAACATAATTAAAAATATTTCATAAGGTTTAAAATGATTAAGTAATATATACAATTTAATGAAACATTAATTAAACATATACATATAATAAATATTATATAAACTTACATACACAAATAACATGGAGGCAAGATGGCGGCCGCTGCTCTGGCCGGTGAAGTGCTGTGAAGCTGCGCTCTGCATGACTCTCCAGTAATCCCCCGTTACTAAGTCTTTTTCTACACCTCTTACCTACTAGACGGCGGCGTTGGTGGCTGTGTATTAAAGACGCAGATATTGCTGTTTTCCTTCTTTGCGGAGGGCTCGATGGTCTAAATGAGTGGTTTTTGGCACATCGAGCACGGAGTACGGGGCTGTCGGCAAAACGGAGAGGCGGCCGGCGGCTGGAGCCGTTGACGAGGCGTTCCTCGGAGTGAGCTGGGGGGATCGGCCGGCAACCGGCAAACACGCTGCAGCGGTGCTAGAGGCGAGTAGAGTGGAAAACTCGGTGCACGCGAAGACTGGGACACTGTTTGAAGGAGATCCACCTTGATTATTGCCGGTGGTAACGGCTTGGTACTACACGAGGAGTGGCTCATGGACTTACAGACTACGGTGAGCTACGCTGGAGGGGGTAAAGAGTAATTGCTGCTGCTGCTGTATATCTGCTATATACGCTTTAAGCATATGACTCCACTGAAAATTACAAGTGGTGAAAACGTCTAACTGTTCGGAGGTTTCTGGGAAAAGAGCCCCAAGTGGTGAAAAACGTCCAACTGCTTTGAGGTCTGGGGAAAGAGCCCCTGCAGCTATATTCGCGTTTTTTCCATTTTGGCAGATACAATTATAATGGCGAGGGGTAGAGGTGGTACGAGGAACCACGGTACAGCGGCTATTTCAGTCACTATGAATACTCAGACAGCGGGGAATACAGCAGGAAAGATCGCTGATGATCCATTGCGGTGCTCTATTGGAGATGGAACTTTGGGGTCAGCACCTAATGGTCAGCATTCGAAGGGGATAACTAACGTGCGACAGGATGCTTCACCCATATCGACAACCCCCAGTGCTCAACCGTCCCAAAATAATGCCGCAACACTCTCTAGTAAAGGCCTACAAGACGGGACAGTGAGACAGCGAGTGGTCCCGGGAATCTTCAATAAAAAAAAAAACAAATCCAAAGCAGACGCATCTAATGTGGAACCTGGTAATGATCAAATGATGGCTGGACCTCAGAGCGATCTGCATCAAACTCCACTGCCTGATAATGATCTACTTGTAATTTCCCAGCTCGAATTAACAGAGGAAATTGAAATAGAAACAATTAACAGTGAATATGGTGTGGATAACATTACAGGGCTAGATATTAATCTGGAGGCTGAGGGTGGCAATGAGTCAGAAAATGCGGGCTCGGACGGAAAATTTTATTCAATGTCGGATCTGACCTCTCCATCAGACAAGGAAAATGAAGGAAACGATGAGGACAGTGTAAGCAACTTAGGAGACTGGGGGACAACGCCAGATGAGGAAGAACAGGATGGCTATGAACATGGTACAACATGTGAGACAGTCAGGAAGATGCCAGAAGTGACAGGAAATGAAAGCCAGAATCAAGGCTCCCCATGTGCTCTGTTCAATTTGGAGGAAGAGGAGATACATGAAGATGCAGTCACTTTAGGTCTTATATACAAAAGCGTAATGGCTCATCGGAATGAGACTAGGGCTGAAGGGCAGCGGACACAAGGAGCGGTGAAAAAGCTGCAGAATACAGTAAGGCGTCTAGTGAAAACTTGCACTGAGGTAACCACCAGGGTGACGGAGGTGGAACAGCGAGTCTCCTCAACCGAAGACAGCTTGGGAAAACACCAGTCGGCTATTGAAACACTACAAAAATCAAACTCAGACATAGACTGGAAACTTACCGACCTTGAGAATCGCGCTAGGCGTAATAATCTACGCATTCTGGGCATTCCGGAAGATAAAGAGGGATCGGATCCTCGTAGGTTCATTATACAGTTGTTCAGTGAGGCCTTTCCGGAATTGAAATCCTGGAACTTTGAAACCGAAATCATTCGTGCCCATAGGTTTCCTTTTGTGAATCGTCGGCGTGATAATGGACAGAAAGCATATCCAAGGGCCATCTTGATCTGTTTAAATAACTTTCTTCTGAGAGAGGCCTTGTATGATCTTGCACGTCCAGCGAAAAGGAGGAAGGCGGCTGGGTGTGAGTTTTTTGTTCGTCCAGACTTTTGCCTAACAACCGTAAATGAGAGATGGCAGATGCGGAAGTTAATTGCAACATTCCAGGCAAAAGGCGCTCAATGCTTTCTTCTCAACCCAGCCAAATTGAAGATTATCGTTAGAGATCAAACGAGATACTTTACTTCTGGGAGTGAGGCTCAGGCATATTTGAACCAACTGGATAAACAAGCGAAAACTTAATCTCAACTAGTGAACTTTCTGAAATAGACAATAAGGGACACATTGCAATTGGGAGAGGGTATTTGATTGGAGCCAAAATTTAGGAGGGTGAATATGGTGGTCAGGGGTGTAGGTGGTATAACGTAGTGTTGTTCTGCTCCTAAACTATAGGTTATAGCACATTAGGAGTTATGTCCTCCTTCACTTACAAAAAAAAAAAAATCTTTTTATTTTCTTTTTTCTCTTTTTTTTAGGTAAAAAAAAAATCTATTTAAGAGTCAGCATTGGAAATTGGTGTATTAAGTAGGCAATTGGTGCCCTGGGTTTAAGGGCCTGAACACTACTGAATACTATCAAGAATATTATAAAGACAATTGAATGATCAGATAAAGGTCGGGGAACTCTGACTATATGTGTATGAGAGAAATACACTCATTTAAGATGTGTCGCAGATTCTTGCTGGCTCTGGAACTTTTATTTATGGAGGACATCCTAAGGTGGATACAATCAGCCTGAAGTAAGGTTGCTGATTATGAGCCTGGGAGGGGAAAAAAAAAATGGGGGGAGTAGGGGAGTCTTGACACGCAGTGAAGGCATTTCTGCATCACTGAGGACATGGTCCTTAAGCCTCGTGAAGGGTGGTGGCGAGGGTGGGAGGGTGGGTTCTGGTGGGTTGGGGTTAAGTGGGGGATTGGGGAATTGGGGAGGAAAAATAAAATAACACATGAGTTAGGGCTGAAGAGGAACATGTATTTTGGTGATGTAGGGGAGCGATCGGTGAAATTTATTTGGAGCGAAGATGCAAAATTTGAAGTGGCGAAATGGCAGGTAGGGGTCTAAGGGTTGGCACATTGAATGTCAGGGGGTTGAATTCATTGGAGAAAAGACGGAGAGTTACACAAGAGATACGGGCTTTGCAATGCGACATCATATGCTTACAAGAGACCCATGTGGTTTGGTCTAAGAGACACCTGTTAACAGAACTGGGACTCAATTTAATAACTTGTACTAAATATTCATGAGCGGACAGAGGGGTCGCAATTCTTGCCAAGACTCATGTAGCTACCACAGGGAGGGTGCAATCTTATAGGTTGGGGCGCTGGGCGATAGCAGAATGTTTGGTGGGTAACATTAAAGTTACTGTGTGTGTAGTATATGGAGCAAACCTAGACGAAGCAGAAACCTTTAATTTTTTAAATGTCGAATTGGCAGATTGGCCCACACCACTGATTATGTGTGGTGATTTCAATATAAACTTAGCACCTAATGTGCTAAATAATGAGAAGGCGAGATATACAGGCAGGAAACCGAAAGTATTCAAAGCACTACAGCTACTTCTGGGAGCCCATGGACTGGTGGATGCTTGGTTGGTTCTAAGAAGCGGGTTATCTGGGTATACTTTCTTTTCTTTTCCTCATCGCACATTGGTTCGATTAGACTATTTCTTCGTTTCTATATTGATGTTGAATCAGGCTGCAATCCAAGTATATCCGAGAGTGACATCAGACCATGGGCCAGTTGTATTGACGCTATCTAGTATCATCTCTAGTGAACGCCCACGACAGTTCTCTTTTGACCGTAAATTATTGTTTGAACAACTCTTTATTGAACACATGAAGGAGTGGATTGCATCTTTTTTTTACATTAATCGGGGGAGTAGTAATGTAGGGTGTGTGGGGGATTGTTTTAAGGCTGCTTTTCGTGGGGAGGTATTGAGTTGGGGTTTGTATAATCAATAAAAGAACAAACAGCAGAAATAAAGGCATTGTATCAAGAGTTGATCACGGCTGAAGAGGCGCTTATGGTAGGGATACAGGCAGGGATTAATATTGATGCAGAGATCAATGAAGTAGTGCGTCTGAAGGCAAGAATAAATCTGAGGTGGTCTCGGGAAGCAGCTAAAAAATTTTTCGCTAAAAGACAAAGTCATTATGAATATGGCGAGGCAAGTGGAAGATGCCTCGCCCAAAGATTAAGAGCAAAAGCGGCAGCCCAGCGGATCGATGAGATACTAGATTATAAAGGTGACCATGTTAAGGACGAACAGGGCATCTTGGAGATATTCAGGCAGTTTTACAAGCTACTATATCAGGGGGATGTCTATAATGGTGGTAATTCTGCTTCTTTGATTAGCCAACATTGTCCGAAAGACCTTTCGGATGATGACAGGGTAATGTTAGATGCGCCTATCACTCTGGAGGAATTAGAATCAGCGGTAAATGGACTGGCACTGGGCAAGGCTGCTGGCCCAGATAAGTTACCCTTAGAAATATATAAAATGTTTTTCGCGCTCCTAAAAAAGGACCTCCTGGCAACAATGCTTGCAGCACAGAAAGGCTCTGCCCCCTAAACTTGGCAAGAAGCGACTATAGTGGTATTTCATAAAAAGGGCAAGCCACTAAATCTACCGGGATCATATCGTCCTATATCGCTACTAAATGTAGACGGTAAAATTTACTCGAAGATTTTAGCGAATAGGCTTTCTGGGGTTATTTCGGGTCTTGTTTCAAAAATACAGCATGGGTTTATTCCTCAACGTAGTACTACTAATCATGTTAGAAGAGTGATAACACTACTTGATTATGCTACGGTAACCAGGGAACCCTTTTGTTTAATTTTATTGGACGCCGAGAAGGCGTTCAACCGTGTGGCTTGGTCTTTTTTGTGGGATAACTTGAAGAGTCGAGGTTTTGGTTCTGAATTTATTAAATCAGTACAGGTTTTGTATCAGCAACCGGTAGCCCGGATCAGTACCATGGGCCTGGAATCGGCAGTAGTGCAAATAGGTAGGGAGACCAGACAGGGGTGTCCCTGTTCCCCCTTACTATTTGCTCTATACATTGAGCCTTTTTTAAGAATGTTGGACTCCAATGTTAATATTACTCCGCTAAAGGAACATATATATCAGGTTAAGGTGTTAGCATATGCTGACGACGTGGCAGTAGCCACGTCTAAACCCATCATGGCAATGCAGGCTATAGGGCAGCTGCCTCTAGAATTTGGTAAATCATCTGGATGCAAATTAAACTCAGCAAAAACCCAGCTACACAGTATAAATATACCAAGCTACACCGATTCTAGACTATGTCAGGAGGTGGTATATTTGGGAGTTACCTTGCGTGCTTGTACGACTTCTTTAGTCAAGGGTAATTGGGATCAGCTCTTAGCCAGTGTTCGGAAAAAAGTAGATCAGGCAGATTGTTTACATCTTTCATTAGTAGGCCGTTGTAATCTATTAAAAATGCTGATTTTGCCTCAAATTTTATACTGTTTCCGATGTATACCCCTAGAAATCCCTAAGACCAGTTTGGAACAACTGCAGAGAGTATGTATGCGTTTTATGTGGTCTGGAGGGAAGGCTAGAAGGGCTAGGCGCTTCATGATTCTGCCAAGAAATGTGGGGGGTTGGTCGTTTCCGGATTTCACACTTTATTATTATGCGTGTATGTTGCAAGGAATGGGAATTTTATTAACCGGCGAAAATCCAGCAAGACCTGCAGATTGTCCATCGATCTATCAAATGTTGCTGGGGGTAAAAGTTAAAAACTGTTTATTTAAGTATCTAGAACAAAGCTACTACAAATGCACCCGTTTTAAGACAATGACAGCTGCATATAAGGTCTGGCATATAGTCAGGAGGTTACTGGGCCTTGGGAAAATAACGTGGTATACTCCATTCTCATCGTCGTTTTTTCTACCTTTAGACGTGTGGGATAGAATTGTACTCAATTGGAGGGAGAAAGGCATTAGAGTGGTGGGGGAGTTGTACGATGCTAGTCATTGTAAATCCTTTGAACAATTACGAGAACAATATTCTCTCCCTAGAGACCATTTCGCTAAATACCTACAGATTCGTAACTACTTAATGGGATTGGGAGGTAACTTCAAATCAAACTCTCTGATTGAAGACATTATGAAAGGGGTAAGGATTGGAGCATTATATAAACATTTGTTAGACACTAAAGAAAGTGATCTAGAGCAACAGAACAGTAAATGGTGTGCTAAACTAGGCAGACAGGACATTCAAATAGAAACTTCATTAGTTATGGCCAAAGATGTATTCCTATCTGCAAAGTTGGTGGCTCAACATTTTAAATCAATCTATAATTTATACTATACCCCAGATAAGGTGTCTAAATGGTCGGGAGATGCAATAGGTAAATGCTTTCGGTGTGGGTTCATCTCAGCGGATGATGTTCATATCTTTTGTACATGTACTGTGTTAGCTCCCTTGCTGTCTCAGATAGAAAAATGTGTCTCGGCAATTGTGGGTAGCCAGATACAATTATCAGCAACACAGATATTATTGGGTGTTGAAATGGGCACAGTGAGTACAACCATCCCGAAGAAACATGTTAAACTTATATTTTTTTAGTAACTGCAGTGTACAGGCTATGTATTGCATCTGCATGGTGGCAACAAGAACCGCCCGCTTTTGAAGCCTGGCGGTCTCGCTTTTTTTCGATACATTATATGGAGTATAGTCTCTATGCCTTAAAGAGCTCCCGCAGAAAGAAGATTGGGGAACAGATCTGGGGGTGAGTTACAAATTATCTTGAGATGTAAACGGGGTGGCTTAATTTAGATTATGTATAATTTCTAGTTGGATTTAATTAAGATTGCCTCCGTGAAAAGTATATTTAGCAATCGTTTTTTTTTAATTTATTTTTTTTACCTATTTCTGTTCTCCTATATAACTCTGCTCATTCACATTTTTGTATTGTATGCTTCAAAATGCCAAGAGTTGGAGATGTACTCGCTCGACAAAATTATCTTCCTATATGTTGTTTTTCCTTTTGTGTATCTGTATCAACCGACTCATGTGTTTTTGCATAAATAAATAAAAAAAAAAAAATAATAACATAAATAAAAATTAAATAATTATGTATAACAAATTTCTTGAAAAAAATACTTTTCAAAATTGTAAAATTAATTATATACTATATTAACTAAAATAATACAAAAAATATTAAATAGCAGAAGGAATAAAACTAATATTCCAACTCCCAAAAAAACAACAGTTAAGATAATGCTGGATAGCGTTGGGTTTAAAATAACTTTTTCCACTCCAGGGAGTGCAACAGTTGTGAAAGCGTTGGATAGCGTAGGGGTATACATTACTATTCCCACTTCAGAGAGTGCAACAGTAGGGAAAATGTTGGATAGCGTAGAGGTTAAAATTACTATTTCCACTCCAGAGAGTGCAACAGTAGGGAAAGCGTTGGATAGAGGCCTGGATAAAGATACTATACCCACTCCAGGGAGTGCAACATTAGGGAAAGCATTGGATAGCGTAGGGGTGTAAATTACTATTCCCACTCCAGAGAGTGCATCAGTAGGGAAAGTGTTGGATAGCGTAGAAGTAAAAAAATAGCATACTTATTAAATAAATTAACTTTTTAAATTAATTAATGAATTAATTATTAAATAACTCTAAACTATTTACAAATAGCAAGAAATAATTAATAAAAACATAATTACCAATTATTAAATAATTAACAATAAGATAATAATAAATACCACTAAATAATAATTACTCAATATTAATTACCAAATAATAAATAATGATCAATAAAATATTTTCAATAACAAAATATAATCATTATTAAACATTAACCACCAATTAATAATTACTTATTCATGTATTCATTACAGTTATCGATACATACTACTTAATATTTTATGAAACAACAATAAATTAGTTTTCATAACCAAAAAATGATAAATTATAATTACCAATTAATAATTAATGTCCAATACATTAATTATCAAATAACCCCCAAACATTAATATTTTTTAATTACATTTCAGTTACTTCAAAAACGATTCCCCTATAAACACACAGCATACTCCAATAATAAAATAATACACTTAACATGATTATCAATTAATGAATTAATAAAAATTCATTACCAATTAATAACAATTAATTACAAATTAATAATTAATTAGCAATTATATAATTATCAATACCAATTATGTAAAATAAATTATTACTCAATTACAATTAAATTACTTCCCACCCTATTCCCCTATAAACCCACAACTCGCTAAAGAACTTAAACGCAAAAATTAATTACAATTAATTTATAATTCCTAAAAACTAATAATTATTTAGTATAAATAAATTACTTCCCACCCTATTTTCCTATAAACCCACAACCCGCTACAGTACTAAAAAACAAAAACATTTGTGTTGCGTGACTGAATTATCACTGTAGATGTCTGATTTTCTGACTAATTGGCTATGTTATCTACATCCAACTATCCATCTTCACAAAGAGGCCTCAGACTTATTACCAATGTTTTTTTTAGTTTTTTTTTAGGTTGCTAATGTATGCATGCATGCCTATGGCAATCTGTACCGGCATTTGTAATATGCACTAAATTGCAGACAGTGAACAGAAAGTGGATTGCTTTCTGCATACAATGCATGTCATGGGGAGGCAATAGCCCAATCTGCGTGTGCTTTCAATAATTGTTAACAAATTGTATGCCCTGCACACAGCTGTGCATAACACCAGGCTTATGAAGTTGTTTCAAATTGATTTTTAAGGCACATGACATATTCCGGGTTAGACCACATACCAAATGGAGGTGTGTGTTAACACATTCTTTTAAAATGAAAAAAAATAAAGGGACTTACAAGCTGATTGATGTGTTGTGCTGGGGGGACTGGGAACCGAAACCGGCCATGGCAAACGGCTGTCCCCCTGGGGGTGAGGGAGTGCAGTCAAGCTGTTTGCTAAGACTGATTTTGGACGATTTTGTTACAGGTGCCTGTAACAAAAACGCCCCCCCAGGAGCCAAAAACTGGCCCCAACCCTGGCGTCCAACCGGGGAAACCCCCGGTGCCCGCTATGGCCAGTCCAGTGCTGGGGTTAAGGCATGCTCTGAATGCTACAAGCCTTACCCCAATTTGGCACTGCAGAATGCAAGCTTGCTCCATGAAAGGCGTCACTGGAGGAGCCGGACACAGAGGCACAGTAGTGCCGCAGGCAGAGCCTGTCCAACGTGGAGCCATTGCATTTGTAGCAGATGGAGGCGGCCAATGGAGAGCAGGATTGAGCCACAAAAGTAGGCACTTTGCTAAAACATGTAGCACTGAGCCCGTGCATAACGCGCAGCAACGTGGGTGCTGAGAGTGCAAGGTCTGGAGGTTGCAGCCAGGGAAAGACTATGGAGCCCATAAACATGAAAACAGGTGCAGTTGTGAAACAAAGCACAGGGCCTGTTTACATAAAACATGTGTGTGGCAGTCTATGAAACATGCCTGTGCTGCATAGTAATGAATAAAAGAGGGTGCTGTGCTAAATATAAAGTGAACGCCCAAATACATATTAGTTATGCTCTTGGAGGCCCATAAAGCGGGCACCTTGTTGAAACTATAAACAGGGCAAGGTACTATGAACAGACTAATAATACGATCAAGCGAAACCGCTTGACCTCTGCGCACTGTTGCGAATCCAAACTGGATGTAATAAAATTAATTATCTAATGTACAGTTTTGAACAAACACTTGAACACAAACTTTTCGCATCAAAAGACATTATCTCAAATGGGTGCTCCCTCCCTGTGGACAGGGTATAAAACAAGAATTAATTGTGGGAGAGGCACACCTGAAAATTAACAATTCTCACTAAATAGTAATATGTTTACTCTTCTACGCGTGCTGCGGAGGTAGAAGCAATGCCCATACTGCGCCAGTCACTGATAAATAATACGATCAAGCGAAACCGCTTGACCTCTGCGCACCGTTGCGAATCCAAACTGGATGTAATAAAATTAATTATCTAATGTACAGTTTTGAACAAACACTTGAACACAAACTTTTCGCATCAAAAGACATTATCTCAAATAGGTGCTCCCTCCCTGTGGACAGGGTATAAAACAAGAATTAATTGTGGGAGAGGCACACCTGAAAACTAACAATTCTAACTAAATAGTAATATGTTTACTCTTCTACGCGTGCTGCGGAGGTAGACGCAATGCCCATACTGCGCCAGTCACTGATAAATAATACGATCAAGCGAAACCGCTTGACCTCTGCGCACTGTTGCGAATCCAAACTGGATGTAATAAAATTAATTATCTAATGTACAGTTTTGAACAAACACTTGAACACAAACTTTTCGCATCAAAAGACATTATCTCAAATGGGTGCTCCCTCCCTGTGGACAGGGTATAAAACAAGAATTAATTGTGGGAGAGGCACACCTGAAAATTGACAATTCTCACTAAATAGTAATATGTTTACTCTTCTACGCATGCTGCGGAGGTAGACGCAATGCCCATACTGCGCCAGTCACTGATAAATAATACGATCAAGCGAAACCGCTTGACCTCTGCGCACTATTGCGAATCCAAACTGGATGTAATAAAATTAATTATCTAATGTACAGTTTTGAACAAACACTTGAACACAAACTTTTCGCATCAAAAGACATTATCTCAAATGGGTGCTCCCTCCCTGTGGACAGGGTATAAAACAAGAATTAATTGTGGGAGAGACACACCTGAAAATTAACAATTCTCACTAAATAGTAATATGTTTACTCTTCTACGCGTGCTGCGGAGGTAGACGCAATGCCCATACTGCGCCAGTCACTGATAAATAATACGATCAAGCGAAACCGCTTGACCTCTGCGCACTGTTGCGAAACCAAACTGGATGTAATAAAATTAATTATCTAATCTACAGTTTTGAACAAACACTTGAACACAAACTTTTCGCATCAAAAGACTTTATCTCAAATGGGTGCTCCCTCCCTGTTGACAGGGTATAAAACAAGAATTAATTGTGGGAGAGGCACACCTGAAAATTAACAATTCTCACTAAATAGTAATATGTTTACTCTTCTACGCGTGCTGCGAAGGTAGACGCAATGCCCATACTGTGCCAGTCACTGATAAATAATACGATCAAGCGAAACCGCTTGACCTCTGCGCACTGTTGCGAATCCAAACTGGATGTAATAAAATTAATTATCTAATGTACAGTTTTGAACAAACACTTGAACACAAAAGACAAGTGTTTGTTCAAAACTGTACAGGCGCAGTATGGGCATTGCGTCTACCTCCGCAGCACGCGTAGAAGAGTAAACATATTACTATTTATTGAGAATTGTTAATTTTCAGGTGTGCCTCTCCTACAATTAATTCTTGTTTTATACCCTGTCCACAGGGAGGGAGCACCCATTTCAGATAATGTCTTTTGATGCGAAAAGTTTGTGTTCAAGTGTTTGTTCAAAACTGTACATTAGATAATTAATTTTATTACATCCAGTTTGGATTCGCAACAGTGCGCAGAGGTCAAGCGGTTTCGCTTGATCGTATTATTTATCAGTGACTGGCGCAGTATGGGCATTGCGTCTACCTCGGCAGCACGCGTAGAAGAGTAAACATATTACTATTTAGTGAGAATTGTTAATTTTCAGGTGTGCCTCTCCCACAATTAATTCTTGTTTTATACCCTGTCCACAGGGAGGGAGCACCCATTTGAGATAATGTCTTTTGATGCGAAAAGTTTGTGTTCAAGTGTTTGTTCAAAATTGTACATTAGATAATTAATTTTATTACATCCAGTTTGGATTCGCAACAGTGCGCAGAGGTCAAGCGGTTTCGCTTGATCATATTATTTATCAGTGACTGGCGCAGTATGGGCATTGCGTCTACCTCCGCAGCACGCGTAGAAGAGTAAACATATTACTATTTAGTGAGAATTGTTAATTTTCAGGTGTGCCTCTCCCACTATGAACAGACTCACAGTAACACTAACAGTAAATAAAGTATACAAACAAGTAGTCCCCAAAGGAAGGCATAACACATAGAAATGTAGAAAACTGTAGTTGGCTGATGTTCTTCACCAATTACCGGTAGTGATGTATGGGGAGCACCAACCAATGAGGATCCAGGAAATAAAAGCGACGGAGGAGTGAACCAATTACAAGCAGCAGGAGGAATTACTCTGCGTATAATGATTACAGCAGGTCTTACAGATACTGCATGCACACTGCCACTAGACCTAAGAAATAGAGTATGTTGAAATCACAAATTGGCTTTAGCAAATTTTTAAATGTACAAGGAAATACACAGAAATATACTCCTATCTTACTTCCCATGTTACATCCCACTAGATGTTTTGTGACCTGATCGACAATGTGAAATCACCACATTTTTTAACTGGATTTGAAACATAATTTCAAAATTATTCACCTTAAATTGAGCACACAATATGATAACAATCCCTTAAAATATATATCCGAATTGCAGAAAATATTATTCTATTGCAAAAAGCACATGAGCCCCGAGGAGTTGTACATTTCTGCAAGGTATTCTTCTCTATTAATCTTAAAAATAGAGATTTTTATTAAACCTGATGGGTGGTTGTACGGAATTGCCCATGTTCCACCCATTGTAGGTCTCCTGGACTCAAAGTAGCGCTATATAGCGCACAATACTACTGTGCACTACTGTGCCCTAATTTTTGCAACTTTCCAAAGTAAAATGTGAATTGAGTTAGAAAGTAAATCCTCCACAACACTTTGTCCTGGATTTGAATCACTGTTGTGACTGAAACCCACTGCAATGTGTTAAAAATGTGTGCCTTTATTTATGGAGATTTTAAAAGAAAATGTTAATCTTTTAAAATATTTTTTTTAAAAAATAGATCTTGAATGTGAACATTTTGTCTACATATGTATTGAAAATGAAATAAACGTTTGCCTCAGATATAGTTTTATCTTAACAGCAAGGAAAAAAATATGTGCATTCAGTCTGTGTCATATTTGACCCAGTGCATATACATTTGCTCTCCCTGGAAACCACCTATATTTTGAACATGGTTCTAAATTGGAAGAATGGTAAATGAATTCACTCCATCTTTTTCCATCTTTCCTTAACAAGGACAACTAGAATGTAGATCTGCACTCTCTGTAAAGGGCTGAACTCTGCCCAGGAGTACATATTTTGTAAGCAGACTGTCCACTTCAGTTTAATATGAACATTTGCTGCCACAAAACCACACTTTAAATAACCTAGATCCCCGGGAATCTTTGGAGCACTTACTGCAAAATAAGTGGGTATATTTGATGCTGGTGACACTCCACCAATCACGAAGTCTGCCCCTCCATGCCCCCGCTGGGGCTCAGGCCGAATCCAATCCACCCAGTGGTCTCCACTTGAAGTTCAAAGGTGATCTCCTCCGTGGTCTTGTTGAAGTCCCACCGCACGACAACTCTCCCCTCGGTGTCCAGGGTCAGAGAAAACCTCAGGTCAGGCAGCTGGACCAGGGGCACCAAGGAGAGGAGTAAGAGTGCTCGGGGGCTCATGGTCTCGGGGGGGGGGGCCTTCAGTATCAAACAACAGGCACCGAACCTCACTGCTGCTCTGAGGACCGTAGCTTGTACACCTAGTATTTATCACCCGCTCCCAGAAGATAAACAAGGGAAAACAATGGTTTGTCACATGACTGTGCAATGGAAACGCTTGGACTAATAATCACCAGGGCGAAACGTTCCTAGAATTTTGGATCTTTTCAAGTTTCTGAATAAATGTCTCCCCCTTTCCTGTCTAATAGGTTATTTGGAATAGTAGTAAAGGTTTTTTTCTTTATTGTTTCTCAGCTGCATCAAGAATGTACGTTTGTCAGCTGTAAATTGCCTAGTCACGAAGGTGTCTATACACATGACATGTATTCACTTACATATTTGCTTCTACACCTAGATGTATCTCTACAATTATTGCTATTGACAATTTCTGAGTAGATTTGCACCTAGGTATAGATTTATAAGTCTCCACTCCTACCATTCTGGTTTTCCTGATGCATATAGCGTTGACCAACACTAAATGAGCTTTGTGAAGAGCTTGTGACGTCTTGTAGAAAGCCACTCAACTACTCAGAATAGCCGGTCCGATGTCATACAAACTTTGTGACATGACACAACAGCTTTAATTTTGCTCTGATATGTACAGGCAGCCAATGAATTGATTTTAGTCAAAAAGAAGCTAAGCTGCTTCAGGCACTGTTACAGATGAGCCTGGCTGCTGAATATTTGATGGATTACTCAGTGATGAATTAAAAATCAACCATTTCCAAAAATAGAGCATTGCCGTACTGTAAGCAGCCCATATTCAGTGTCTGGATTATTGTATTTCGCTATTCCACTGGAATCCAGCGACAGATCTTATGTATTTACCTGGTTTTGCAAGGGAAGGGAATCATCTACGCGGCATTCCAGATTCTTTGGCGCTCTCCTTGGTTCTGGTACAGTGCCCAGGTATGTCGGCCACTTCAAATCATCCCATATCCTGCGAGCTCCTCCAAAAAGTAAGAGCTCTGACTTTTATGAGTTAAGCTTGAAACTGCACTTGCATCCTTACTTCAGACAAACATCCAATGAGGTTCTCTCGGGTCTCCATGTGTCTCTCCTCTATGGAGATAATGAGCTGAGTATCCTCACCATAGGAGCAGACCTCAAAGTCCAAACTTTAATGATACCAGCCAAGGAGGAGACATATACATGAAATAATATAGGACTGCAAGAGGCACCCTGCGGATCCCCACATTTAGATGTACAGGAAGAAGATCTAAAATTCCCCATTTGAACTGACTGAGTTATTTTGTTAAAAAAAAGATCCAAACGCATTGCTAGGCTTTCACGTACAGGCCAGTCTCATGCAATCAATTTATTAGTAGGTTGTGAGGAACCGTGTCGAAGGCTGAGGATAGATCCAACATGATCTGAACCGCGGTATTCCTCCGGTAAACTTCAGATCTAGTGCTATCCAGCACTGCCAACAAGGTGGACTCCTACAACAGAATCTCCTTGTAACTTTACAGCGGAAATTAACATTCTGTCCTGTTGGTGGTTGTGTCCACCATTGGGGCTGGCAGAATCCATTTCAATCAATCAATCAATCAATCAATCATGCCATTTGTATAGCGCACTACTCACCCGGGAGGGTCTCAAGGCGCTTGGGGGAGGGGTATGCTACTGCTCGAACAGCCAGGTCTTGAGTTGTTTCCTGAAGGCGAGATGGTCCTGGGTCAGCCGAGGTGGATGGGGAGGGAGTTCCAAGTCTTGGCAGCCAGGTAAGAGAAGGATCTTCCTCCGGCGGTGGCTCTTCTGATGCGTGGTACGGCTGCGAGGGCGAGGCTGGTGGACCGTAGCTGGCGGGTGGGCGTGTATAAAGTCAGACGGTTGTTGAGGTACTTGGGGCCCAGGTCGTGGAGAGACTTGTGTGCGTGGGTGAGGAGCCGGAACGTGATCCTCTTGTCGACGGGGAGCCAGTGCAGGTTCCTCAGGTGGCTGGAGATGTGGCTGCGTCGGGGGACATCCAGGATGAGTCGGTGCGGTGGCGTTCTGGATGCGCTGGAGTCTTTTCTGTAGCTTGGCTGTGGTTCCGGCGTAGAGGGCGTTTCCGTAGTCCAGTCGGCTGGTGACGAGTGCCTGGGTGACAGTCTTCCTGGACTCGGTCGGGATCCAGCGGAAGATCTTGCGAAGCATACGCAGGGTGTTGAAGCACGATGAGGAGACGGCGTTGACTTGTCTGGTCATCGAGAGGGAGGGGTCCAGGATGAAGCCCAGGTTGTGTGCGTGGTCGGTTGGCTTGGGTGCGGTGCCCAGGGCTGGGGGCCACCAGGAGTCGTCCCAGGCGGAGGGCGAAGATCCCAAGATGAGGACTTCCGCCTTGTCCGAGTTCAGTTTCAGGCGGCTGTCCTTCATCCACTTGGCGACGTCTTTCATCCCTTTGTGTAGGCAGGTTCTGGCGGTGTCGGGGTCTCTGGTGAGGGAGAGGATCAGCTGGGTGTTGTCGGCGTAAGAGATGATGTTGAGGTTGTGCTGGCGTGCGATGGCTGCGAGAGGTTTCATGTAGATGTTGAAGAGGGTGGGGCTGAGTGAAGATCCTTGCGGGACGCCGCAGATGACTTCGGTGGCCTCGGAGCGAAACGGGGGGAGGCGGACTCTTTGTGTTATTCCGGCGAGGAACGAGATGATCCACTCCAGTGCCTTCTCTTGGATACCGATGTTGCTGAGGCGCTGGACTAGGGTGCGGTGGCAGACCGTGTCGAACGCAGCGGAGAGGTCCAGGAGGATGAGGGCCACTGTTTCCCCCTTGTCGAGCAGGGTCCGGATGTCGTCGGTGGCTGCGATGAGGGCGGGCTCGGTGCTGTGGTTGGCTCTGAAGCCGGACTGCGAGGGGTCGAGGGATCAGTTTGTCTCGAGGAAGGCGGTCAGCTGTCTGTTGACGATCTTCTCGATGACTTTAGCAGGAAAAGGGAGGAGCGAGATGGGGCGGAAGTTTTTGAGATCGGTGGGGTCCGCTGTAGGTTTCTTCAGGAGGGCGCTGATCTCGGCGTGCTTCCAGCTCTCCGGGAAGGTGGCGGTGTTGAAGGAGGCATTGATGATGTTCCGGAGTTGGGGTGCGATGGTGGAGTCGGCCTTGTTGAAGACGTGGTGTGGGCAGGGGTCGATCGGTGATCCGGAGTGGATGGTGTTCATCGTGCGGGCTGTGTCTTCGGTGGTCACCGTGGTCCAGGTGCGAAGGGTGGCGGTGGGGGGCGTTGGTTCGACGGTTGGGTGCCTGGGTGGGGCGCCGAAGCTGTTGTGGATGTCGGCGATCTTGCGGTGGAAGAACGAGGCGAGGGAGTCGCAGAGGTCTTGTGACGGAGTGATGTCGTTGGTGCCGGTGCTGGGTTTGGAGAACTCCTTGACGATAGTGAAAAGCTCTTTGCTGTCGTGGGCGTGGTTGTCCAGTCGTTCCTTCAGGGATTTCTTCTTGGTGGTGCGGATGAGCTGGTGGTGCTTGCGGGTAGCGTGTTTGAGGGCAGTCATGTTGTTGGTGGTCCGGTCGAGGAGCCAGGCTTTCTCGAGGGTGCGGCAGGTCTTCTTGGAGTCCTTGAGGTCGTCGGTGAACCAGGATGCCTTCTTGCTTCTGGGTCTGCTGGGAGGGTTCTTTAGTGGCGCGAGGTCGGAGGCGCAGGCGGTCAGCCACTGTGTGAAGTTGCGGGCTGCTTCATTAGGGTCCGTTGTGTTGGCGGGTGGGCTCTGGCTGAGGGAGGTGGTGAGCTGGTCTGCGGTGATCTTGCTCCAATTCCTGTGAGGTACCTGTTGGGGGTGGTGGTGGGTCGTGGATCTTTTGAAGCTGAAGTGGACGCAGCTGTGGTCGGTCCAGTGGAGCTCGGTGGTGTGGCTGAAGGAGATGTGGTTGCTGGAAGAGAAGACGGGATCAAGCGTGTGGCCGGCGTAGTGGGTGGGGGTGTTGACCAGTTGCTTGAGTCCGAGGTTGGCAAGGTTTTCCAGCAGGGCGGTGGTGTTGCGGTCCTTGTTGTTCTCCAGGTGGAAGTTGAGGTCCCCGAGGAGGATGTAGTCGGTAGAGGGGAGGGCGTGCGGGCTGATGAAGTCTGTGATGTCTTTGCTGAATTGTGTGCGTGGTCCCGGGGGTCTGTAGACGAGGGTGCCTCTGAGGGTCGTCTTAGGGTCGGTGTGAATCTGGAAGTGGAGATGTTCGGCTGCGGCGAAGGAGTCGTTGGCGTCGGTCGTGATGCGGATGGTGTTCCTGTGGACGATGGCGATGCCACCTCCGGTCTGGTTGATGCGGTCCCTCCTGATGATCTTGTACCCGTCCGGGATGGCGATGGCGATGTCGGGTGCAGAGGAGGCGTTCATCCAGGTTTCCGTGAGGAAGGCGACGTCCGGTGATGTAGCGTCGAGGAGGTTCCAGAGTTCCACGGCGTGTCTGTGGACGGAGCGGGTGTTGATCAGGATGCACTTGAGGTGGTTGCTGCTGGTGTTTGTCTTGGCGGGTGCGGGGCAGGTTCGGAGGCAGGTGAACTTGCAGGTGCAGCAGGTGAAGGGTCTGTGGGTGCGTCTCGGGGTGGCTCGGCAGCAGGCCTGGGTCCGGCCGGCATTGAGTGCATCGAGAGAGGCGTCGTCGTAGGTCAGTCGGGTCGTCTTGCCTCGGCGGGGAGGGCCAGGCGCAGACGGGCTTACCTTTGGCGCACCTTCGGCGCTCCCGCTGCGCGCGTCCGCTGCACGGTCGCTCTGGGGGCGTCATAAGTAAGGAGCCGTGAGGGAGGAGCAGCTGGGTGGCGGGAGCGGGGCGGGGAATGGAATCACAGGGGGGCGGGGCAGCAGGGAGGCAGCGGCGGGAAATTCCAAGAAGCAGCGGGCAGCTGGAAATTCCCAGGAGCAGCGGGAAATTCCCAGGAGCAGCGGGAAATTCCCAGGAGCAGCGGGCAGCGAGCGAAGGAATCTGCAGGCAGGAGGCGACAAAGGCAGGCAGGAGCGGCAGCAGTGAGTGGGGCGACCAAGCCCTGTGGAGGGCTGAGCGGTCGGAGGGCAATGATAAGTTAGTGGTTACTGGGTCCAACCGTGGGGATTGTGGCCCTTTACTCCTGCTGTTCGAAGGTCTGCCAGACTAATGGTCCTGACCAGGTATGCCAAGTACTACCCATTCAGCGCTTGGCGCTAAATGGTAGTGTGCATCGATCAGTCCAAGGCTTCTCAGAAAGGTGCAAGGCAAATACAGGGACTAGGCTCAACGTATTGAAAATATCCCCAATAACGGATTTCAATTCAAGTAATCACTTTGTGATAAAAGTAGTATTTAATAGAATACAAGGTATATGCCCAGCACACCAAATAATATCCACAGTTTGTTAAGGTCGGCCTGCAAGTTTTTGCCTGGATAGTGTCCCGGAGTCTGCCCTTCGCTTCTAATTGAGTAATGGAGTTTGTTATTTCCCATTTGATAATGGAGATAACTTTCATGAGTACTATTCAACATGCCTGGTCTGGGGTGCTTTCTGCCGCCCCCAGGGGCGGATTGGGGGCTACTGCCCCATCTGCTCCCCAGGGGGGCGGAAAGACTGTTTGTGCCCAAAATGTATGGGGGGAGCAAAGGCCCCTGCCCAAGGGGCTGCTCCCTCCTCTCAGGTGATAGTGGGTGTATCCCTGCTTGGGGATCGTCCTCCTGGGTTGATCCCCAAGCAGGGATCCACTAGTGAAGGTTACTATTTGAAAGAGTTGATTCTTCCGTTTCCAACGATACCTCTCCGATCGGTTTTGGTGCGCGGGGGCTGAGATAGCCCCACAGGCAACGAAACTGTAAAGATTAAACTAAGTTTATTTTTCATTGCAATGACGATCGCGCGCCATGCACACAATCGTCATTGCAAGGAAATCCCAAAATAGGCCTGGGCAAAAAAAATGGGACATCTCTCTGCTGTCTGGTTCGGTCATGAGCACAGGAGCACTGGTGCGCATGACAGAACCATTCCGTCATGAGCACCCAAAGGGTTAATGTTGGAATGCAGGCTTTAACTCAAATTGCTCGACAAATTATTTATTGTTAAATGTGCTTTGATTCCAGTTAAGTTTGCACTTAGACTTAACACTAGTTCAAACCAAATCTTAACCTAAAACATTACTGAAGGGTCGTCCTTGGTAACAAGAAGATGGTTTCTGCTATTTAATCTTCAGGAGGAGTTGGCCTAACAGCCAGGGCAGTCGGCCTCGAACCTAGGGAACTGGAGTCTCGGCAATGATGCTGAACATCCTGTGATTCTGTGCAAATTACTTTTTCTTCCCGTGCCTAACAAAAATGAATGTGTCCTAATATAATGCAACTGGTGCTATGTAAAGTGCGCTGATACCCTATTCGGGTCAAGTTGCGCTGTATAAAACTCTACAAGATTTCAAGGCGTCACTTTTAGGATGCCACTGCAACAAAACATTATGCCTGTTTGAAGCAGGCGTAAGGAATGACGCACTGTAATGGGAATAGGCCACAAAATGCATTGCTGGAGTTGCCTCGTGCTTGCGACACGACTCCAGCAATGCGTGACTTTTGCCCCAACCGAAGCGTCAAAATTTCTGATGGATCTGTCAATCCTTCCTCCATGGTGTGCCGTATTGTAAATACTGCACATCCATGGTGGCACATGCATTTTTTAGGGTGGCACAAGGAAAGTGACACATCTCTATAGATGAGTCACTTTCTTGTAAATCTGCCCCTGCATGTGTACTGCCACTAGACCTAAAAATTAGAGTATGCTGAAATCACGAATTGCCTATCGCAAATTTTGTCATGTTCAAGGAAATACACATAAATATACTCCTATGTTACTTCCCATGTTACATTGCACTAGATTATTTGTGACCTGATCGACAATGAGAAATCACCAAATTTTGAAACTGGAATTGAAACATAATTTCATAATTATTCACCTTAAATTGAGCACACAAATCAGATGACAATCCCTTAAAATATATGTCCGTATTGCAGAAAATGTTATTCTATTGCAAAATACACATGATCGCCGAGGAGTTGTACATTTTTGCCAGGTATTCTTCTCTATTAATCTTAAAAATGTAGAATTTTATTAAAACTGATGTGTGGTTTTATGGAATTGCCCATGTTCCACCCATTGTAGGTCTCTTGGACTCAAAGTAGCGCTATATAGCGCACAACACTACTGTGCACTACTATGCCCTAATTTTTGCAACTTTCCAAAGCAAAATGTGATTTGAGTTAGAAAGTAAATCCACCACAACACTTTGCCCTGGATTTGAATCACTGTTGTGACTGAAACTCACTGCAATGTGTTAGTAATATGGGCCTTTATTTATGGAGATTTTAAAAGGAATTTCGAATCCATTAACATATATTTTTATATATAAATAGACCTTGAATGTGAACGACTTTTCTACATATGTATTGAAAATAGAATAAACATTTCCCTAAGATATAGTTTCATCTTAACAGCAAGGAAAACATTTTCTGCATTCAGTCTGTGTCATATTTGACACAGTGCATATCCATTTGCTCTCCCTGGAAACCACCTATATTTTTAACATGGTTCTAAATTGGAAGAATGAAAAATTAATTCACTCCATCTTTTTCCATCTTTCCTTAAAAAGGACAACTAGAACTTGAATTGGTGCTACCTATCACCACCATTTGCCCCCCTTCTGCTACTCGTGCCCGCCATGGCCTCGTAGCTGCTTCATCCTTCCCCTCCACCTGCTCCTCTTCTTCATACTCTGCACTATCTGTAAAGGGCCGACCTCTGCCCAGGAGTACACATTTTGTAAGCGGATGGTCCACTTCCGTTTAATATGGAACATTTCCTGCCACAAAATCACACTTTAAATGACCTAGATCCCCCGGGAATCTTTAGAGCACTTACTGCAAAATAAGTTGTTTGATTTGGTGCTGGCGACACTCCACCAATCACAATGTCTGCCCCCGTCATGCCCCCGCTGGGGCTCAGGCCGAATCCGATCCACCCAGTGGTCTCCACTTGAAGTTCAATGGTGATCTCCTCGGTGGTCTTATTGAAGTCCCACCGCAGGACAACTCTCCCCTCGGTGTCCAGGGTCAGAGAAAACCTCAGGTCAGGCAGCTGGCCCAGGATCAGGGGCACCAAGGAGAGGAGTAGGAGTGCTCGGGGGCTCATGGTCTCAGGGGGGACCTTCAGTATCAAACAACAGCCACCAAACCTCACTGCTGCACTGAGGACCGAAGCTTGTACACCTGGTATTTATCATCCGCTCCCGGAAGATAAACAAGGGAAAACAATGGTTTGTCACATGACTGTGCAATGGAAACGCTTGGACTAATAATCACTAGGGCGAAACGTTCCTAGAATTTTGGATCTGTTCAAGTTTCTGAAAAAACGTCCCCTCCTTTCCAGTCTAATAGGTTATTTGGAATAGTAGTAACGTTTTTTTTATTGGTTCTCAGCTGCATCAAGAATGTACGTTTGTCAGCTGTAAATTGCCTAGTCACGAAGGTGTCTATACACATGACATGTATTCACTTACATATTTGCTTCTACACCTAGATGTAGCTCTACAATTATTGCTATTGACAATTTTTGAGTAGATTTGCACCTATGTATAGATTTATAAGTCTCCATTCCTTCCATTCTGGTTTTCCTGATGCATTTAGCGTTGACCAATGCTAAATGAGCTTTGCGAAGAGCTTGTGACGTCTTGTAGAAAGCCACTCAACTACTCAGAATAGCCGGTCCAGTGTCATACAAACTTTGTGACATGACACAACAGCTTTAATTTTGCGCTGATATGTACAGGCAGCCAATGAATTGATTTTAGTCAAAAAGGAGGTAAGCTGCTTCAGGCACTGTTACAGATGAGCCTGGCTGCTGAATATTTGATGGACTACTCACTGATAAATTAAAAATCAACCATTTCCAAATATAGAGCATTGCCGTACTTTAAGCTGCCCATAATCAATGCCTGGATTACTGTATTTTGCTATTCCACTGGTATCTAGCGACAGATCTTATGTATTTACCTGGTTTTGCAAGGAAAGGGAATCATCTATGCAGCATTCCAGATTCTTTGCTGCTCTCTCTCCTTCATTCTTGTACAGTCCCCAGGGATGTTGGCCACCACAAATCATCCCATATCCTGCAAGCTGTTCCAAAAATTAAGAGCTCTGACTTTTCTGAGTTAAGCATGAAACTGCGCTTGCATCCTTACTTCAGACAAACATCCAATGAGGTTCTCTCGGGTCTCCATGTGTCTCTCCCCTATGTAGATAATGAGCTGAGTATCCTCACCATAGGAGCAGACCTCAAAGTCCAAACTTGAATGATACCAGCCAAGGAGGAGACATATACATGAAATAATGTAGGACTGCAAGAGGAACCCTGCGGATCCCAACAATTACATGTACAGCAATAAGATCTAAAATTCCCCATTTGAACTTACTGAGTTATTTTATTAAAAAAAGATCCAAACGCATTGCAAGGCTTTCACGTACAGGCCAGTCTCATGCAATCAATTTATTGGTAGGTTGTGAGGAACTGTGTCGAAGGCTGAGGATAGATCCAACATGATCAGAATTGCGGTATTCCTCCGGTAAACTTCAGATCTAGTGCTATGCAGCACTGCCAACTGGACTCCTACAACAGAATCTCCTTGTAACTTTACACCGGAAATTCACATTCTGTCCTGTTGGTGGTTGTGTCCACCACTGGGGCTGGCAGAATCCATTTCAGAGGGCAATGGTAAGTCAGAGGTTACTGGGTCCAACTGTGGGGATTGTGGCCCTTTACTCCTGCTGTTCCAAGGCTTGTCCTTCTAATGGTCCTGACCAGCTATGCCAAGTACTACCCATTCAGCGCTTGGCGCTAAATGGTAGTGTGCATCGATCAGTCCAAGGCTTCTCAGAAAGGTGCAAAGCATATACAGGGAATAGGCTCACAGTAGGGAAAATATCCCCAATAACTGATTTCAATTCAAGTAATCACTTTGTGATAAAAGTAGTATTTAATAGGATACAATGCATATGCCCAGCACACCAAATAATATCCACAGTTTAATAAGGTCGGCCTGCAAGTGTTTGCCTGGATAGTGTCCAGTTGTCTGCCCTTCACTTCTAATTGAATAATGGAGTTTGTTATTTCCCATTTGATAATGGAGGCAACTTTCATGAGTACTAGTCAACATGCCTGGTCTTGGGTGCTTTCTGCCGCCCCCTGGGGTGGATTGGGGACTACTGCCCCATCTGCTCCCCAGGGGGGGGCATAAAGACTGTTTGTACCCAAAAAGTATGGGGGGAGCAAATAACCCTGCCCAAGGTACTGCTCCCTTCTCCCTGGTGATAGTGGGTGTATCCCTGCTTGGGGATCGTCCTCCTGGGGTGATCACCAAGCAGGGATCCACTAGTGAATGGTACCACTAGAAAGGGTAGATTCTTCCCTTTCCAACGATACATCTCCCATCTGTTTCGGTGCTCGGGGGCTGAGATAGCCCCAGAGGCACCGAAACTGTGAAAATGAAACTAAGTTTAGTTTTCGATGCAATGACGATCGCGCGCCATATGCACAATCGTCACTGCAAGGAAATCCAAAAATAGGCCTGGGCAAAAGAAAATGGGAAATCTCTCTGCTGTCTGGTTCCGTCATGAGCACCGGAGCACTAGTAAGCATGACGGAACCATTCCGTCATGAGCACCCAAAGGGTTAATGTTGGAATGCAGGCTTTAACTCAAACTGCTCGACGAATTATTTATTGTTAAATGTGCTTTGATTCCAGTTGTTAACTTTGCACTTAGACTTAGCACTAGTTCAAACCATATCTTAACCAAAAACATTACTGAAGGGTTGTCCTCGGTAACAAGAAGATGGTTTCTGCTATTTAATCTTCAGGAGGAGTTGGCCTAACAGCTAGGGCAGTCGACCTCGAACCTAGAGAACTGGGATTCTCGGCAATGATGCTGAACATCCTGTGATTCTGGGCCAATTACTTATTCTCCCCGTGCCTAACAAAAATTAATGTGTCCTAATGTAATGCAACTGGTGCTATGTAAAGTGCGCTAATACCCTATTCGGGTCAAGTTTGCGCTGTGTCAAACTCTACATATAAATAGCTTTTGTCGAATAGTTATGCATGTATAAATCAATTAAAATTGTGAAAGAAAATATGGTTTTTATAATTTCACAGACATAAATGAACAAATGCAATGTGCCATGGAGGTCCAGAAATAGCTATGTCCATTGCATAGTCAACCACACAGCAAGATTGTAAGACTAGAGACACAGACGCACTGCATGACTTATTGCTTTTCGATAAGGGATAATGATGAAGTAGTCCAAGATCACAGTGTGCTACTGAAGATATGTTTATTTCCTGTTAAAGCAAACTCAAGGCATGTTTTGAGGTCCTGAAAATAAATCGGACACAACCAGGATAAAACCTGCTGGTATGCCCAGAGCACCACCGATTACTCAGGTAGGATCTTTTTAAGCACACCTCTGTAGGACTGCAATCTGGTGATTGAAAGACATTAGACATAGCTTTTTTTTCAAGACAGTTGTATTGCTCGACTGAACTACCACTGTAAATGCCCGGTTGTCTGACTAATTGGCTCTGTTATCTACATCCATCTTCACAAAGAGGCCTCAGACTATTACCAATGTGTTTTTGTTTCCAGGGAGATGCGTCACCTTGTAAAGCCCTGCGTCACATTATACCTGCATCAGGTATTATGTATGCAGGGGGGCGTTCCTACGCAGGAAAGCCTCGTAAAAGTGACGCAGTGAAATCTACAAGATTTCATGACGTCACTTTTAGGACGCCACTGCAACAAAACCTTACGCCTGCTTGAAGCAGGCGTAAGGAATGACGCCCTGTAGTGGGAATAGGCCACAAAATGCATTGCGGGAGTTGCCTCGTGCTTGCGACACGACTCCAGCAATGCGTGACTTTTGCCCCAACCAAAGCATCAGAATTTGTGATGGATCTGTCAATCCTTCCTCCATGGTGTGCCGTATTGTAAATACAGCGCATCCATGGTGGCACAAGCATTTTTTAGGGTGGCACAAGGAAAGTGACGCATCTCTATAGATGAGTCACTTTCTTGTAAATCTGCCCCTGCATGTGAACTGCCACTAGACCTAAAAATTTGAGTATGCTGAAATCACGAATTGCCTATCGCAAATTTTGTCATGTACAAGGAAATACACAGAAATATACTCCATTGTTACTTCCCATGTTAAATTGCACTAGATTTTTTGTGACCTGATCGGCAATGAGAAATCACCAAATTTTTAAACTGTAATTGAAACATAATTTCATAATTATTCACCCTAAATTGAGTACACAAATCAGATGAAAATCCCTTAAAATATATGTCCGTATTGCAGGAAAATGTTATTCTATTGCAAAATACACATGATCGCCGATGAGCTGTACATTTTTGCAAGGTATTCTTCTCTATTAATCTTAAAAATTGAGATTTTTATTAAAACTGATGTGCGGTTGTATGGAATTGCCCATGTTCCACCCATTGTAGGTCTCTTGGACTCAAAGTAGCGCTATATAGCGCACAACACTACCGTGCACTACTATGCCCTATTTTTTGTAACTTTCCAAAGTAAAATGTGAATTGAGTTAGAAAGTAAATCCTCCACAACACTTTGTCCTGCATTTGAATCACTGTTGTGACTGAAACCCACTGCAATGTGTTAGTAATATGGGCCTTTATTTATGGAGGTTTTAAAAGGAAATTCTAATCCATTAACAAATATTTTTATATATAAATAGACCTTGAATGTGGTCTTGTTGAAGTCCCACCGCAGGACAACTCTCCCCTCGGTGTCCAGGGTCAGAGAAAACCTCAGGTCAGGCAGCTGGCCCAGGACCAGGGGCACCAAGGAGAGGAGAAAGAGTGCTCGGGGGCTCATGGTCTTTGGGGGGAAGCGGGGGGGGGGGGGGGGCGCTAGTATTAAACAACAGGCATCAGACCTCACTGCAGCTCTGAGGAGCGTGACAAGTGCGCCTGGTATTAATCACCCACTCCAGGAAGATAAACAAGGGACACATGACTGTGCAATGGAAACTCTTTGACTAATAATCACTCGGGCGAAACGTTCCTAGAATTTTGGAGCTTTTCAAGTTTCTTGAATAAACGCCCCCCCCCTTTCCTGTCTAATAGGTTATTTGGAATAGTAGTAAAATAATTATCCTGTGGCATATGGCTTTTTTATGGTTTTCTCAGCTGCATCAAGAATGTAAGTTTGTCAGCTGTAAATTGACTAGTCACGAAGGTGTCTATACACATGGACATGTATTCACTTACATATTTGCTTCTACACCTAGATGTATCTCTACAATTTTTGCTATTGACAATTTCTGAGTAGATTTGCACCTATGTATAGTTTTATAAGTCTCCACTCCTTCCAATGAGGGCTGGGCACTCCTATTTATTTATGTAAATTATTTGTTGAGCGCAACATTCATCCCCAAGGGATATCTCGGTGTTGGGACGCCCATTACTCAATTATATGGGAAATAGCCTGTTCTTCAATCTATTCTGGAAGCTAGCATGGTCTGTAGTCAGAGGAAGTTCAACAGACAGTGAATTCCAGTTCATGGCAGCCAAATGGGCGAAAGAGCGGCCACCCATTCTGGTTGTCCTGATGCATTTACCGCTGACCAAAGATAAATAAGCTTTTTGAAGAGCTTGTAACGTCTTGTAGAAAGCCACTCAACTACTCAGAATAGCAAGTCCAGTGTCACAAACTTTATGACATGACACAACAGCTTAAACGTTGCTCTCTTATGTACAGGCAGCCAATTAATTGATTTTAGACAACCAGAAGCTGAGATGTTTCGGCCACTGTTACAGATGAGTCTGGATGCTGCATTTTGGTTGGACTACAGATGGATAAATAGAAAAGCAGCCATTCCTAAATATAGAGCATTGCCATAACCCAGGCTGCTCATAATCCGTGCCTGGATTACTGTATTTCGCTATTCCACTGGAATCCAGCGATAGATCTTAGGTATTTACCTGGTTTTTCAAGGGAAGGGAATCCTCTACGCAGCATTCCAGATTCTTTGCTGTTCTCCTTGGTTCTGGTACCGTGCCCAGGGATGTCGGCCACCACAAATCATCCCATATCCTGCGAGCTCTGCCAAAAAGTAAGAGCTCTGTCTTTTCTGAGTGAAGCTTGAAACTGCGCTTGCATCCATACTTCAGAAAACATCCAATGAGGTTCTCTCGGCTCTCCATGTGTCTCTCCCCTATGGAGATAATGAGCTGAGTATCCTCATCATGGGAGAAGATCTCAAAGCCCAAACTTTAATGATACCAGCCAAGGAGGAGACATATATGCTAAATAATGTGGGACTGCAAAAGGAATCCTGCGGATCCTCACATTTAGATGTACAGGAAGAGGATCTAAAATTGCCCATTTGAACTGACTGAGTTATTTTATGAAAAAAAGATCCAAACCCATTGCAAGGCTTTCATGTACAAGCCAGTCTCATGCAATCAATTAATCAGTAGGTTGTGAGGAACCGTGTTGAAGGCTGCAGATAGATCTAACATGATCAGAACCGCAGCATTCCTACGGTAAACTGCAGATCTAGTGCTATCCAGCACTGCCAACAAGTTGGACTCCTACAGCAGAATCTCCTTGTAACTTTACAGCGGAAGTTCACATTCTGTCTTGTTGGTGGTTATGGTCACCACTGGGGCTGGCAAAATCCATTTCAGAGGGCAATGGCAAGTCAGTGGTTACTGGGTCCAACTGTGGGGATTGTGGCCCTTTACTCCTGCTGTTCCAAGGCCTGCCCTACTAATGGTCCTGACCAGCTATGCCAAGTACTACCCATTCAGCACTTGGCGCTAAATGGTAGTGTGCATCGATCAGTCCAAGGCTTCTCAGAAAGGTGCAAGGCATATACAGGGACAAGGCTCAAAGTAGGGAAAGTATCCCCAATAACTGATATCCATTCAAGTAATCACTTTGTTATAAAAGTAATATTTAATAGGATACAAGTTATATGCACAGCAACCAAATAATATCCACAGTTTCTTAAGGTCGGCCTGCAATCGTTTGCCTGGATAGGGTGCCGGTGCCCGCCCTTCCCTTCTAATTGAGTAATGGAGTTAGTTATCTCCCATTTGATAATGGAGGCAACTTTCATGAGTACTAGTCAACATGCAACAGCCTTGTTCTGGTCTTAAGAGTCAATAAATCGCTGCTTAGCGTTAAAATCAAGCACATACCTGGGAGGAATCGTGATCTAGAATGATTGTACTACTCAATATAGACATCAACAATATTGAGATAGAAGAAAATTGTAGACAGAATTAAGAGAGACAAAATATCAACAGGTAAGGGAATATATTTTTTCTATTCCTAGCACCACATCTAGGTTTCTTGGAGATGTACCTACCATCAAGGTACATATATGAGGAGTTAGGTATACAAAATCTTGACTTACTTACCTTAGGATTTTTTTGTCCTGTTATGTTGTCCTTGATATTCTGTCCCACTGACGTTGTGGGTTCGATATTCAGGATGCACACCTAGCAAGCAGTGGTACCCATCCAATGGCAGTTGATGAGTTTTAGGAGGACTGGCATGAGTCTTCTTGTACTCGACCTCTTGATGCTGGAGAAACACAGCATCTAGAGTTCTCTCCAATATGATGCTATGGGGTGTATGGATGGCTTGCAGTTGTTTCAACCATCTCCTCTGTGGGTTTCTTGTCTTTTGGTAAGTGTTACTATGAGTGGTGCTTTCTAAGGCAGCTCCTTTCTTGTGGATCTTTCAGCAGAGATCCTCCTAACATAATGCTCCAAGACAATGGCCCTAATCCTCAAGGTGGCACCAACCTGACAGTCAGGTGCTGTCAACTTGACAATGAGAGGGACAGCCCGCACAACATTCTTGACCACCGCAAGCATCTCAGACTGCTTACCTAGAACCACACATCAGGATCCAGGCTGGGTTTCGCTCTCCCCAGGTGCTCTCCTTCACTTCACAGGTTACACTGGCTTTGGGAGGCAAGCTGAAGGCTGGTGCTCCAGGCTCAGGGTACGTGGTCTTGTTGCTTGAATATGAATTTACTTGGAACAAATAAAAGACTAGTGACATTTGCCAAAACAGTAACAGTTGGTTTAATAAAACGCTACGGCTTAGGACTGTCTCAAAGAACATTGGTTCTTAGTGCCATTTATATATATTACATGAAGTGTCATAAAACAATTTCTATGTTCTGTTTAGGGAATGGAATTCAGGCCTAGTCATGGAGCCATATATCTGACCATCTAAAAAACAAATGCAGGTGGGATCTTGACCTTGCTTGGGGACAGGGTGTGTTCCAGTGGGAAACATGTCCAGATGAGTTTGAGTTTATTGAGTTTATTGGTTTGTATAGCGCTGAATCACCCATGAGGGTATCTCAGCGCTGAGGACGGTGAGGAACATTATGGACAGGAGGAAGATTAGAAGAAGTGAGTTTTTAGTATCTTTCTGAATTGGGCCAGATTTAGTCCCGAACGTAGCTGAGATGGTAAGTTATTCCAAAATAGGGGGGCAAGATAGGAAAATGCCTTGCCACCGCTACGTGCCTTTTTGATTCTGGGAATGGTGAGCAGATGCTCAGTGCTGGACCTGAGAGTTCGTTCAGGGGTATAAGAGGAGAGCTTGTTAGCGAGATACAAGGGGCCCTTGCCATTACGGGCTTTGTAAATTATATAGCCTATTTTGAATTGAACCCTTTTCTTTATAGGGAGCCAGTGGAGTTAGTTAAGGAGGGGTGCAAAGGGTGTTCTTGATGGAGCATTGGTAGTGAGTCGGGCAGCGGTATTCTGCACCATCTGGAGTTTATTAATGGTTGGCTGAGAACAGCAGGGCATTGCAGTAGTCAAGCCTACTCAGTAACAAGGCCTGCATGAGCGTTTTTTGTGGAGGAAGGTAAGAGGGGGAAGATCCTTCGCAGGAGGCCAAGAATATAGTAGCAGGAACCTGCAGTAGTTTTGGCATGTGTGTTATGGGTGAGTCTGTGATCAATCCTGACCCCTAGGTTCTTGACCACTTCTTTAGGGGTAGGGGCAGTGCCCAGCTCTTCCGGCCACCATTTAGGTGACCAATAAGTGGCAGCTCCTCCAAACAGCATGATTTCAGATTTGCCCGCATTAAGTTGCAAATAGTTGTTACGCATCCAGGCAGCGATTGATTTCATGCCTTCAGAGAACAAGAGTTAGATGTTGGGTATGTTTTTATCAAATGTTAGAAGGAGCTGAGTGTCGTCGGCGTATGAAATGGGAGTGAATCTCAAGGATCTCATGAGTCTGGCCAGAGGTGTGACATAAATGTTAAAGAGGGTCGGACTCAGGCAGGAGCCCTGCGGCACCCCCTTGCTAACCTTGGTAGTGGCAGATGTAAAAGAACCCATGGTGACTGTTTGTGTCAAGAAGTTGGTGATCCACTTCAGTGCTAATCCCCGAATGCCTGTGTCTTGGAGTCTTTCCAGAAGGATGTGATGTGAAATAGTGTTGAACGCTGCCGACAAGTCAAGCAGCACCAAGAGTGCTGCCTGACCCTTGTCGGCAGCCATGAGTATGTTGTCGGTGACCTCAATAAGGGCAGATTTGGTGATATGGTTAGCCCGAAACCCCGATTGAGAAAATTCCGGAAGTTGGTGTGTCTCTAAATAATCTGACAGGTGTCTATTGATGTCTTTCTCAATGAGCTTAGACTGTAGGGGTAGAAGGGATATGGGTCGGTAATTGCTGAAATCAGTGGTGGGGATCTTGGGATCTTTGCGTATAGGTTTGATTTGAGCATCTTTCCAAGCAGGGGGGAGGTGACCTTCGCTGAGGGAGCAGTTAAGAATAGAACATATGGGGAGGGCCAATTGTTCTGCAAATTTGGCAGAAATCCTGGCAGGGATGGTATCCATACGTGAGCCCGATTTCATAGTCTCTAAGAGGGATATGACTTCCAACATTTGAAATTGAGGGAAGGTGTGAAGTTGGGCAGATGTGGTGTGAGTATCAGGAGGGTTAACCGTGGAGGGAAGGGAAATGGTGTTGGCTGCGATAATTTCCTGGTAGATGGAATCGATGTTAAGAGGAGATGTGCCGCAACATTATTGCATAGGGATTGCGAAGGGGATTCCACAGTATCACATGCGGATGGGTTAGAATAAGCCTTCACTATTTTAAATAGTGCCCTGGAGTTGGATCCAGCCTGCTCCAATTGCTGAGTAATGTGGGTTTTACATGCTTTTTTAATGTTATTGTGATAGGCTGCTAAGGCGCCTTTGTATCTGATTTTGTCTTGTTCTAGATGGGAGAGTCGCCAGGTGCGTTCTAGTTTTTTGCACCCCCTCTTTTCGGTACGTAGGGCCGGGGAGTACCATTCAGTTGTAGAAGTAGAGGTTTTGTGAGTGTGATTAGTCAGTTTTAAAGGTGCTGCTTCACCCAAGATACAGGAGATGATGTTATTAAAATGCCGTAGTTGTAGTTCGACATTGAGATTGAGAGTGTCAAAGTCCCATGTCAAAAAAGGGGAAGCAAGGTGGTAAGTTTTGATTTTATGCCAAGGTCTTTACCATCTATCTGTGGGGGGTAAGGGAGAGGGTGTGGTAGAGGGGCTTGTCAGACGGAAGTTTATAAAAGAGTGGTCTGACCAAGTAAGAGGGAGAGTATCTCTATATTCAATGTATTGGGAATTAGAAAGAATAAGATCAAGGGTGTGCCCTGCTAGGTGAGTGCGGTCATTATTGAGTTTGAAGAGACCATGGGAAGACAAGTGCTCTAGATAGGTTCTTGTGTCATGATTATTTGAGTCCTCGCTCAGAATGTTAAAATCTCCTAGGAGGAGGAAATTGCGGGTAGCAACAATATGGGGAAGATAAATTCTAAAAAGCGACTATTGAAGTCGTGCATCGGGCCTGGGGGCCTGTAAACCAGGGCCCCTTTCCAACTATGTTGGGGGTGTAGATCAAGTTTAAAAATAAGACATTCGAATAAGTCTGAGCAGAGCTGGTATGGTAGTGTGACTGTTATCCGCTCTTTATGGAATATAGCAATACCTCCGCCCGCTCGTTCTAGCCTATCAAGCCTTTGAATTTGAAAGCCGGGTGGGAGAGCTAGAGCGATTGCTGGAACCACTGAGGCTTTAATCCACGTTTCCGCGAAAAATCAAATGTCTGGATTATTATCCTTAAAGAGATCCAAGATAGCAGTGGCATGTCTGGGGAGGGATCTGACATTTTCTAGAAGGCCATACCATGTTGTATGGTTGGGTGAGTTAGCAGGGAAGTTAGTATGGGGCACTGACTCAGAGGTAAGGGGTAATCCAGTAGTAGTAGGATTAGGTGCAGTTTTAATGTCCTGGAAAGCAATGGACTGGTGCTTACACATTATGCAAGAAAAAGGCCCTTCTGGCCTGTTTCCAAGGTGACATTTCAGGGAGGTCGGTCTGAGTTTAAGCAAGGTTTCGCTAGTATAGGTGAGCATGGGTATAGACTGAGAGGAAGTATCAGGGTTAAAATGACCAGGGGTCCTGGCTCTTGGCGACAGACAGGCACGGACGGGCGCAGACGGGCTTGCGCGTCATGTCAGGCCCCTGTTTAAATAATAAAGGCTGCTCGACCAGCTAGAGCGCAAACCTCGTTTCCGGTGTAAACCGGAAGTGCCCTGGAGACCCGGAAATGCCCCTGATCGCTCCCGTCAGATCTACCGCTCTCCACGCAACGAGCAAACCCACGTTGGAACGGAGAGGAGATCTTGGAAGGCGGCGTGGGGTGAGTACCCGTCCAGCACAGTTTTTAAGAGCAGGCTACAGGTGATTATACAAGTGATAAAAAAAAAAGGATTAGCAGGGATTTAAAAAAGGTTTTCAAATCAGACAAAGAGAAGTTCGTGGTCAGTACCTGACATTCGGCGCGTCCACTGCGCTTCTGCCAGGCCCCAGTTTAAATAATGAAGGCTGCTCGACCAGCTAGAGCGCCAACCTCGTTTCCTGTCTAAACCGGAAGTGCCCTGGAGACCCGGAAATGCCCCTTATCGCTCCCATCAGATCTACCTCTCTCCACGCAACGAGCAAGCCTACGTTGGAACGGAGAGGAGATCTTGGAAGGCGGCGTGGGGTGAGTACCCGTCCAGCACAGTTTTTAAGAGCACGCTACCGGTGGTTATACAAGTGGTTAAAAAAAAAAAGGTTTAGCAGTGAGTTAAAAAAGGTTTTACAATCAGGCAAACAGAAGTTTGTGGTCAGTACCTGACATTCGCCGCGTCCACTGCGCTTCTGCCAGGCCCCAGTTTTGTCTGACAGAAGGACTGTGTGATCACTATGTGTAGTGTGCGTGGTGTGTTCTGATTGGCTGAGTGCTCCTAACTTAATGTAGCATCTAACTTTATGGTGTTTCGGGAACGTGAGCACCTCTTCGGCCATATGTGTTTTATTGGGGCAAATCTCCCTGGACCATTGTGGCATTGCTGCCTATTTGTGGGATTAATCTCAGTTTTTCCTGTTCATGCATTTGTTTACTGGCTATTTGTCACCCCACCTGTGATCCATCTATCAGCTGCTTTATGTATAAGTAGCATACCCTGCCTGACCACGTATTTTTGACTCTGGGTTGTTGTTGATATCATATCGGGTGAATTCAACAACAGTGATGTGAGTTTGTTGAAATGCGCAGATATATCATGGAGTAAATCAACAGTGTACCTTCCAATATTAACATTTCCTCTTCTAGTTGAATATTCAACTACGTCATTTACTCTATACTTCATGTCAGTCACAATATTCGAGGTTTGGCGTGTGTCTGTTTTGTCTATTACTACTTCCCTAGTCACTTGTATTCCACCTAATTTCGAGACTGCATTTTTACAGCACTTGTAGAAACCCACACAAAAAAGTACAAGAATGAGAATTGGCAGCAACACTATGCACAGTCTGGTGACCCAAAATGGGAACCAGGAGAACCATCTAAAAAACAGTCCTGCTCAGGGGCACCAACCTCTTTTCTCATGTCAGCTTGAGGTGCTCAGATGGTAAGAGTGAAAAAACCATTGTCCAGGTCATTGGTAGGTATAAATGTACATCAGGATGCACCAAACGAACAAGTTACTTACCTTCGGTAACGCTTTTTCTGGTAGATACAGTATCTGCCTGTGGATTCCTCACCTTGTAAATATCACCCTTGCGCCAGCAACGTTTGGAATTTTTCTTTGTAGCACGCTGGCGTGGGCGACATCACAGGTACGCGGCATCGCGCGCGACTCCGTCTGACGTCACCGACCCCTTATCATCAGTTCCGCCCTTTTTTCCATGCCTTCGAGGCACCCGGACGGACCAATGATAGCAAATATACATATATACAATGTACATAGTACATACAAATCAGAACAGCACACATAGTGCGAAGCAAAGGTATCAAAAACTCAATAAATATCCAAATATAAATAAAAATATACACAAACACAGGTATAGCAGAGTGGACAACGGGGAGGCGGGTGGGTCAGTGAGGAATCCACAGGCAGATACTGTATCTACCAGAAAAAGCGTTACCGAAGGTAAGTAACTTGTTCTTCTGATAGATACATCTGCCTTGTGGATTCCTCACCTTGTGAATAGAGTCCCACAGCAGTCCCCACTCCCGGAGGAGGGTGTCCACTCTGCTACACCAGGAAATCTTGGAGGACAGAGCGCGCAAAGTGGCCGTCCCTCCTCACCTCGGTATCCAAGCAGTAGTGCTTCGCGAAAGTGTGGAGGGAGGCCCAAGTCGCGGCTCTGCAAATGTCCTCAACAGGTACACCTCTAGACAATGCAGAAGTAGCAGACCTTGCCCTGGTAGAATGAGCTCTTATACCCTCGGGAGGGTCCTTACCCGCCAGAGAGTAGCAAATCTTGATGCACAGGATTATCCACCTGGAAAGTGTACGCTTGTGCACCGATCTGCCCTTCCGACAGCCAGCAAAACCAACAAACAGCTGGTCATCAATCCGGAAGTCTTTAGTCCTATCCAAATAAAAAGACACCGCCCTCCTAGGGTCCAGACGGTGTAGTCTCTCTTCCTCCTTAGAAGGGTGAGGGAGAGGATAGAAGGTAGAAAGGGTAATGGACTGCCCTAGGTGGAAGGAAGTTACCACCTTAGGCAGAAAAGCAGCCCTGGTCCTAAGAACGATTCGTTCAGCATGAATGGTAAGGAATGGGAGCTTAGAACTAAGAGCTTGAAGCTCACTCACCCTCCTTGCCGAGGTGATTGCTACTAAGAAGACCGTCTTAAAAGACAAAAGCCTCATGGGACACTTGTGTAAGGGTTCGAAGGGAGAAGCCATCAAGAATGTTAAGACAAGATTCAAGTCCCATTGAGGCACGATAAATGGAGAAGGAGGGAACTTATTCGTGAGGCCCTTCAGAAACCTCAAAACAACTGGAGATTTAAAAAGAGACGGCTGATCCGGCAAACAGAGAAATGCCGATAACGCCGAAAGGTAACCTTTGACTGTGGCAACAGCAAATCCTTGCTGTGCCAAAGTGAGAGCAAACTGCAAAATATCAGACAGATGAGCCCTCAAGGGGTCAACAGCCTTCTCCCTACACCAAACATCAAATTTAGACCATCTATACGAATAGATGGACTTGGTGGAGTCACGCCTGGCCGAAAGAATGACATCCACCACATCGTGAGGGAGAGAAAAAGAGTTCAGGTTGCCCCGTTCAATCTCCAGGCATGAAGGTGTAATGTCTGGAGGTGGGGGTGTAGAACCTGCCCCTCCATCTGAGAGAGGAGGTCTGCCCTGAGAGGGAGACGGAGCGGTGGGTGAGAGGAGAGGTGGAGAAGGTCCGTATACCACACCCTTCTTGGCCAATCCGGGGCGACCAATATGACTTGGGCCCGGTCCTGGCGAATCTTCCTCAGACCCCGAGGAATTAAGGGTATGGGGGAAACGCGTAAATGAGTTGATCTCCCCAACTCAACTGAAACGCGTCCCCCAAAGCTCCTTGCATCGGATACTGGAGACTGCAGATTGAAAGGCAATGAGCGTTCTTGTGAGTGGCGAATAGGTCCACCCGAGGAGTCCCCCACATCTGAAAGATGTCGTGAACAACCTCCGGGTGAAGCCTCCACTCGTGATCGGCAGAGAACTGCCGACTGAGAACGTCTGCACGAACGTTCAGAACCCCGGCCAGATGATTTGCCATCGGACAAATCTGGTGGTCCTGAACTCAGGACCAGAGACGCAGAGCCTCTCTGCAGAGACACTACGACCCTACTCCTCCCTGTTTGTTGATGTACCACATCGCGGTCGTGTTGTCCGTCAGGAATTAAACCGACTGACCGCAAAGGGAAGGGAGGAAGGCCTTGAGCGCCAAACGTATCGCCCGTAACTCTAGAAGGTTGATATGAAGCAACCTCTCCTCTGGAGACCAAAGACCTTTGACTTCCAGATCCCCCAGATGAGCACCCCACCCTAGACTGGATGCATCCGTTATCACTGTGGCCACCGATGGATGCAGCTGGAAAGGCTTCCCCTGAGAAAGATTGCCCTCCACGCTCCACCAAGACAGATCCGCTGCAGTTTCTCTGGAGATCCTCACAGACTCCCTGAGATCTCCGTTGTGCTGATACCACTGCCTGCGGAGGCACCACTGGAGTGCCCTCATATGCCAGCGTGCATGGTTGACCAATAGAATACAAGAAGTTTTCAGACCGAGCAGGCGAAGGACCTTCAGGACTGGAACAACCGCTCCATTGAAAGATAAAGGAATCATTTCCTGTATGTCGCGAATCCTTTGAGGTGGAGGGAATGCACGACATACAGTAGTATCCAATACCGCACCTATGAACAGGTTGCGCTGGGAGGGCACCAGGTGAGACTTGGGTACATTTATCGAAAAACCCAACCTGTGCAACAACTGAGTTGTCTCTTGCAGATGATGAAGCACATTCTCCGGCGACTCCGCTTTGATCAGCCAGTCGTCCAGATAGGGGAACACAGGAATCCCCGATCTTCTGAGATGCGCAGCCACCACTGCCATCACCTTGGTGAAAACTCGAGGCGCAGTAGTAAGCCCAAACGGAAGGACCGCAAACTGGTAGTGTTGCGATCCCACCATAAAACGGAGATACTTCCTGTGCGACTTCAGGATTGGGATGTGAAAATACGCATCCTGCAAGTCGATCGACACCATCCAGTCTTCTTCCATCAGCGCTTGAAGAACCTGTGCAAGTGTGAGCATTTTGAACTTCTCCTGTTTGAGATAGAGGTTCAAAATCCTGAGGTCCAGGATTGGCCGAAGTCTGCCATCCTTCTTGGGTATCAGGAAATACCGGGAGTAGCACCCCTGACCCCTTTCCTGCTCTGGAACCACCTCTATCGCACCCTTTCTGAATAGTGCCAGGACTTCTTCCTGCAGGAGAAGAAGATGGTCCTCCGAACAATAACCTTGGCAAGGAGGGTAATTGGGAGGGAACTCCTGGAAAGGAAGAGCATACCCATTTTCTACGAGATTGAGAACCCAAAGATCTGATGTAACCGATTCCCAATCCCGTAGAAAATGAGTAAGCTGACCCCCTACCGGACCCGCATGATCCGTATACAGTATACACAGTAATGTACAAGTAAATGTACACAGTATACATTTATTTTTGGTTCTACGTATTGGTCCTATAACCTGTTGTTATGTAATTGTTTTACTTGTAATACATCAATTGCTACTTCATATATTTGTAGGTGCTCATAGACTACAACTATCTGTTTTTATGTAGTGGTATTATAACCTGTACTGCACCGACTACTACCTCTATCAATATTATATTTTTACCTGTATTTTGCTCACCTTTGTAACCTGCACCCAGTTTCACTTTCTCCTGGGTCGCACCGATTGCTATCTCATGTATTTTGATTGCTCTCCAAGATCACTAATGTTCTGATTTCTGACCCAGATAACCTGTTGGGCTTGCATATGCACCTTGCTCCGGCATAACACGACTGCTCACCCACCCCGCGCTACACTGCTACCATACCAACATGGAACTCTTTGGCAAACACACATATAAAATAAACTACCCTTCCTCTCTCACCAAAAAATCTACTAAACGATTTAAACACGACTTCCTTAGGTCCCACCCAGAAACACCCTTTGCCGACACCTACTTCTCATCGGTCAATGGACCCTTGAACACCGACATCATTTTCCACACCACACGCAGAGCGCAATGGAAAAAAGTGTTCCTTTCCCTATTCACAGTCTCCACCACCAGGAAATCCGCACATGGCCTAACACTCTCCATCACATCGTCCCAACTCCTCCCAGGCAGAACCACCATCACTATTTACAACAACGGGATTGTTTTAATTCAAGCGATAGACAGGAACCTGGAACTACTGGACAACATGTTCCCCTCTCTCAAAGAGCACCTTTCCAACACTCGGACTTACACGCAGATCACCCCCTGTCCCACCTCCCCTAACGTCACAGCCCCCACCCTTAACTCCCCTAACACAGTTCAGCAGCAAGAAGACACACACCTCACCTTCACACCCTGCTCCACAGTCAATCACCTGCCCCTCGCAGCTACCCCTCCCCGCCCCTCATTCACAGACATAGACCTAGTCCCTACGCACACCACTCGCTCTCCCAGCTTTCCTACTAACCTTCGTACCCCCGCTCTTCCTCTTGTCTCCCCCTCCACACTGTGCACTCCCATACCTTCCCCCGCACATTTTTTCTCGGAGCACCCCTTCTCCCCCAATGGCACCTCACACAACATGTCTCTCTCTCCGACTTCTGCCCCCCCCACACTTAGCACTCCCACCACACCTAGCCTGCACCCCTCCATCAACCTCCCACCCCCCTCGCTCACTCCTCAATACCCCACATCCTCCCCCACAACAGCCAGCCTACACATCACCCCCTTTTTCCGCTCCCCCCTAGCACGGATGCGCTTCCAAACACCTGCCCTCTCGCTAACGCCCCCAACGCCCCCAACACCCTCATCAGTTCCGACTCTCCACCCGGACTACCCCCGGTCAACGCACCCATCATCACCTTGGACACTATTATGTCTACCCTCCTCCAATTGAAAGAAGAAGTACACTCCATTAAAGAGTTGCTCTTCACACACCCCAGACACCCCCACATCAACACCCCTACCACACCTAACACCACTTCCCCCTCACCTCCTACCCGCCCTACCACACAACACTCCACACACCGGACCTCTATCCCCCCTCGCAATACCAACAATCGCAGTAACAATTGCAATCTCGTCACTACCAAGCGCAGTACTCCCCCTTCTCCTTCTAACAACACTTCCTCCTCTCCCCCTACTCGCCTTAACACACATCTCCCCCCACATTGGACTTCTACCCCCTCTTGCAATACCACCAATCGCCCCAGACGCACCTCCAACCCGATCTCTGACCACGACGTACACACCCTTCTCCACTCTTACGACCCGGCTCCCCAAAAGCCACTAGCTACCAACAACATGTCCATCCCAACGATTATATCCAACCCCCTTAGGCAACAAAAGGATAACAACAGAGGCGCTGTCCCCAACAACCTCACTAATGTACCCCTCATTACGGAATCGTCCTCCACCCTATGCACCCCTAGCCTTAAATGCATACTTCTCAACTGCAGATCGGCCCAAAGACATTCCACGGAGGTCGCCGACCTCATCACGTCCCGGGAACTGGACCTAGCCATTCTGACTGAAACGTGGCTGTCTGATTCCTCCACACCTATACTGGATATCCTAGTCCCGCCCAACTACTGTATCATTAGACTTGACAGGGCCATAAAGACAGGCGGTGGAATTGCCTGCATCTACAGAAGCAACCTCTCAGTCTCCAAAGTGGCCGTCCCCTCTCTTACTTCCTGTGAATACCTTTGCCTCGATATCATCAGCGAAAGCAAACCGGTATGTTCACTCCACATTATATACCACCCACCTGGGGACAATCTCTCCTTCGTCCAACAACTCATGGATACAATATCAGCCAACTCAGGACGGCAGCACACCCAAATTTTCCTTGGCGACTACAATCTCCACTGGAATGACAGCAATGACGCAGTGGTAAACAGCCTCAAAAGCTTTCTCAGCGCATTTGATCTCAACCAAATATGCAATAACCCGACCCATAAGAGACGTTCAACCCTTGACCTTATCATCTCCAAAGAGGGCGCTATTCAACTGGAATCAATCCAACCTTGTGACTGGTCAGATCACTACATTGTCTCCTTCCTCATCAAGGAAAAAATCAGACTCAACTCAGTTCAACCCCCTAAGCATAAAGTGTGGAAAAGAGACTTGAAGAAACTCAATCCAAACTCCCTACCGCCTAACAGCTGCAATCGCCTACTTCCCCCTCCCGGCGTATCAGACGTTCAACTTCTGACTGACTACTATCTCAATACTATGTCCACAATAATCAATGAGGCGGCGCCCATGCAACTGAAAAGAGTCTCGTCCAAGAAGACTTCCAACCCATGGTATGACGGTAGCCTCAATGAGGATAGACGAGCCATGCGAATGGCAGAGCGCACCTGGAGATCAGCCCCTTCTGCAGTGCACCTAAAAAGTCTAAAGATACAGAGAAACGCCTACTTCAGGAAAATAAAGCGCTCAAAAAGAAACTTCTTCAGCCTCCAACTCGCCCAAGCTAAAAACCGTCCAAAAAAACTGTTTGAGTTAGTCAGAACACAATGCAAAGAGCAACCCCAGACACCCAGCCCTATGGACGATACTCCTTCCTGCGAAGACTTCTCTGCCTTCTTTAACCAAAAAACTGAGAGAATAAGAAGCGATCTCCTCAATGACGCTATCCTGTACTCCAACCCCCGACACACAGCAGTGCCTCAACCAAAGAACAATGCTACTTGGTCAGCCTTTGACACCTACTCCGAAGAGGAAATTGGCAGACTGCTCAACACCTTGAAACCTTCCAATCACCTCTCCGACCCCCTTCCTGCTAACGCTGTAAAGGACTTTTCTCCTTGGCTTCTCCCACTCTGGTCAAAGATTATCAATAGCTCTCTTCAACAAGGATCCATCCCCAACGCCCTCAAAGTAGGGCAAGTCACTCCGCTACTGAAAAAACCAACAGCAGACCCCACTGATCTAAACAATTACCGCCCTATTACAAACATTCCCACTCTCGCTAAACTGCTGGAAAAATGTGTACAGCAACAACTGACTAAACACATAGATAAGTTTGATCTCCTAAACGCTCATCAGTCAGGCTTCCGAGCAGGGCACAGCACCGAAACTGCCATGACTCACATAGTGGACGATGCCCTCCAAATCCTAGACCAAAACGACACCTGCCTCCTCATCCTTCTGGATCTCTCCGCAGCATTCGATACAGTTAAACATGAGAACTTACTCGAACTGTTAAACACAAGAATGGGCATATCTGGGACTGTTCTAAAGTGGTTCACCTCATTCCTACACAACCGGACACAAAGATTCAAAAGCAACAACCTGCTGTCCTCTTCGGTACCTGTATCGCTAGGCGTCCCTCAAGGATCCTCCCTCTCCCCAACACTGTTCAACCTAGTTATGGAACCTCTCACTACGTTGCTACAGGCATCTAATGTGCACTTTCACATGTATGCCGACGACACCCAACTTTATCTCAAAATACAATCTCCCAAGGACATCATGCTTCTGAACACCACAATCAGAAACACCCAATCCTGGCTTTCTGAGAATCACCTCAAACTCAATGCTCTGAAGACCGAGTTCCTCCTGATCTCACCTCCCGCTAAAATATCCACGGCTCAAACATGGCTTAAGCATTTAACGGCTCTAAATGTACAGCCCATCGTAGTTGACTCCGCAAAATCTTTAGGCATAACACTGGACACCAATCTCAACATGCAGCAGCACATCAGCAAGGCAACCAAAGGAGCGAACTTTCAAATCAATACCCTGAGGAAACTCAAACCCTTCCTTCCTGCCAAAGACTTCCAAACTGCAGTACAATCTATAGTCATCCCGCACATAGATTACGGTAGCACCGCCCTCTGCGGGCTCCCCCTAACTACAACGGCACCCCTAAGAGCATCCCTTAACGCCGCAGCGAGACTCGTCACTGGCTCAAAAAAACACTCGCACATCTCCCCGGACTTTAAATCACTGAAATGGCTACCTTTTGAAGCCAGAATACAACTGAAAATCGCTTGCATGACACACAAGGCTGTGCACCGGAATTCACCCGCCTATCTCACTCAAAAGCTGACAATTTCGGGTGGCTCCCGAACTACTAGAGGCACAAACAATCTTTTGCTGAAACCTCGAAGATTTCGGAAGGAAAAAACTTATAAACGCTCCTTTTCAGGAATGGCACCCAGGATCTGGAACTCACTTCCTCCGGAAACAAGGCTCATCTCCTCCGAAACAATCTTTAAGAGGGAAGTTAAAGCGATCCTCATGGCAAAATACACATGATCTATTGCTCCGTATCACTCATGAATCTGCCTTGCAAGTCCTTCCCGACCCTGGTCTACTGTGCCACCCGTGTTTTCGAATTACTTAACTGTATACGCTCATTCTTTGTATTTTGTTATAATGTTTGATGCACATGGTTGATTATGTATATTGTTATATTGGTATATTATTGACGCACCTGGTTGACTTTGCACACTTTACCCTCTCCATCTCAACGTTCCTTACTACTCTCGCACCTGTGGGACTATACACCCTGCTCACACCTACCTCAACCTAACTGTATACGCTCACTCTTTGTATTTTGTTATAATGTTTGATGCACCTGGTTGATTATGTATATTGTTATATTGTTATATTATTGACGCACCTGGTTGACTTTGCACACTTTACCCTCTCCATCTCAACGTTCCTTACTACTCTCGCACCTGTGGGACTATACACCCTGCTCACACCTACCTCAACTGTACCCTCCTTTAAACTCTAAATATTCTAAACACGTTTAAGCAGGTATATGCTCCTTATTATTGCACTTTATACTATTGACGCAATTGTCTGTCTATACACTGTGTACCGACACTACCTCACCTGTTATCTACCTCATGTCCTTTATCCCACCTATGTAACTAGCACCTTGTACCTAACGACCTCATATATTACGCTGTATATACGCTTTATTACTTTGTATTTTTTACCCCCATGCCCTTGTAAAGCGCTCTGATATCTGCAAAGATCTTGTTCGCGCTATATAAAACTTTCAAAATAAGATAAATAAATAAATAAAATCCGGAATGGCGGATCTAGGGCTGCTTTGCTGATGCAGGTGGGGGTAGGTATTAGAGGAGGAAGTAGAGGAGGAGGAGGCTTGACGTCCACATCCACGACCCTTCTGTCTAGCTCTATAAGACTTGTACAGAGGGTTCTGCTGCTGCTGTTGCTGCTGTCCTTGTCTGAAAGGACGAAATGAAGATCTGCCAAAACCCCTGAACTTCCTGGCAGTTGTACCTCTCGACTGTAAACCCAAAGATCTAGCCATCGCCCGGCTATCTTTGAATCTCTCAAGAGCTGTGTCTGCTTTCTTTCCAAAGAGACCATCCCCGTCGAAAGGTAAATCCAAAAGAGTTGCTTGTACATCAGAGGAAAAGTCGGAGGATTTTAACCAAGCAGCTCTTCTGGTAGCCACCGAAGAACCCATTATTCTAGCCACGGAGTCAGCAGTGTCCATGCCACTTTGAATAACTTGACGGGCCGCAGCTTGAGTGTCCAAAACAACCTCATTAAAGTTCTTTCTGTCTTCTTCTGGAAGTTTAGAAGATAATTGTTTGACTGAGTCTATTAAGGCATGCACATATCTGCCAAGCAAACAAGTAGCATTCGTCGATTTTAAGGCCATGCTACCAGAGGAGAAGACTTTCTTAGCGGCCTGATCCAACTTTTTGGAGTTCTTATCTCCAGGAACTTGAGGAAAGGAGCCAGCTGATCGATTTGCACAAGCAACCTCAACCACCAAACTCTCAGGCGAAGGGTGAGATGACAGGAATTCAGGATCTCCAGGAACCACCCTATAACGTCTCGCCACTGATCTAGACACTGCAGGTGCAGACAAAGGCTTTTTCCAAACCTCCCGAATTGGTTCGGTCAGAGCATCGGTAAAAGGTAGAGTAGGTTCAACGATAGAAGAGGGTGAATGTAAGACCTCCGTGAGGATATTGGGCTTAAACTCAACTGTTGGCAGAGTTAAGTTTAGCAAATCAGCAGCCTTCCTAATTACCATATGATATGGAACAACATCCTTGGAGGGTGCATCCGAAACCACAGGTAACCCCCATTCCGGAGAAAGCTCAAGACTGCTAGCAGAATGAAGATCCTCAAAATTATCATCATGCTCATGAAGTTCACCTTCCTCCATTTCAGATTCCACATATTATTTTTCCTCAAGTAGACGCTGGGCTCTACGCCTCGACCATTCCATACGGACCGACGTCGACGGATTCGGTAACGACTCCGATGGAGTCGGGCCGGCGTCGACCGAGGAGCTGGAGTCAGAGGTACAGGAACCGGCGTCGAGCCTCGATCTGAATCCTGAGGTCGATCCGGAGCCGGCGAAGCCGTGCGCGGAGCCGATGACCTCGGCGGCGCTGAACGGATCCAAGGAGGACATGGAGTCAGCATGAAGGGTAGAAAAGGCGCCGGTGCATAAGCTTGGGGGACACCCAAGTTGAAAGACAAAGGACCCATAGGACCCGCAGGTGCTCCAGTGGGGTACATTGCCCTTGCATACACTCCATACATAGCATTTAAGAAATGCGATGGATCTTGACCAGGACCAGGAAAGGAAGGGTAAGAACCCATTGGATTCGCAGGAGGTTGTATTGGACTCGGCTCCTCTTGATCCTTTTGACCTTCCGGGTCATCATCCGGAATCGGAGACTGAGGGACTTCCACGACGTCCTCATGCTCCGAAGACTGACCCGAAGCCGGATTTGGATCCAGTTCCGGAACCGGTGTATGCTCTCGAGATCTTACCGGAGTGGTAGCATCAGCAGGAGATGGAGATACAAAGTCCTTGTGATGCTTTCTAGAAGACTTCTTCTTAGAGTCCGAAGAACCTGAATGATGGTGAGAACTATGCTTCTTCCTCTTATGTCTTTTCTTCGAGGAACCCGAAGCATGTCCAGAAGCCGATTCGAAACCGACTCCGATCTGGCTCTCGACCTCGATCGCGCCCTCGATGACTTCGATCTCGACCTCGATCGCGACTTCGACTTCGGTTTCGATCTGGAGTGTCTTGATCTTGATCTCGAAGATCTATCGGCTTCTTTACCTTTCATCTTGGCCAATAAAAGTTTTGCTTCTCTTTCACGCAGAGCCTTCGGATTCATTTTTTAACAGGACCGGCAGCCCTTGACGTCGTGATCCGATCCCAAACACGATAAACAATCTTCGTGTGGGTCAGTAATTGACATCATTCTGGCACACGAGCCACACTGCTTAAATCCCGTTTTCTTCGACGACATCTTCGACGAAGAACAGAAACAGTATCAACAAAAAGAAACAAAGTCTCTATCTGTAACAACAGAAGATCCCTGAAACCGTTAGCGTCGACGACGCGGAAAAAAGGGAACTGATGTCATCACGCCGACATAGGCCTCATAATGGGTCGGTGACGTCAGACGGAGTCGCACGCGATGCCGCGTACCTGTGACGTTGCCCACGCCGGCGTGCTACAAAGAAAAATTCCTAACGTTGCTGGCGCAAGGGGGATATTCACAAGGTGAGGAATCCACAAGGCAGATGTATCTATCAGAATTGGCACACACCCCACACTCCATCGACTTCATCAAGTCCAAATGACTCTTAGTTCTTCCTTGATAGCATTTAGGCTGAACTCAGTAATGTTCATCCTTTAGAACATTTCCCACCTTGTTATTTGAAACCTTCAGGAGTTCGCCTTTGTCTGCATGTTGAAGAAGGGTACGGACTCTTGTACTGAGCCTAATGCAATAGAGTCATCTTCTTCTGTAGCAGAGGTTTGAACAACTCAGACAGATCTTCTCAAGGGATGACCAGGGTCGGATGTGTATGATCACGGGAGTGGAGAGGCTCTGCCATCTGGGGACCAACTCAGCTTAGGCAAAATTGCCACACTGCCAGCAGATATCAATCAGCATGGAAGAGGACCATTGCATGTCAGGTATGTGCAGTATTGCAAAAGAAACAATTGAAGGACGGAATGCTGGACAATGCAAATATTCACCCCCAGTCATGAGGATCTGGGTTAAAACGATCATTCTTTTGCTCGCCACTCCAGTTTGGACCCAACTATATGCAAATCAGTCTTGACCCTGTTACTTGTGGGAACAGTCCAGCCCGAACTGCCTAGCCAGGTCCTCCCTGGACTGGAAACAAGCATCCTGGGACCGGTTTCAGGGCATCACGCTTCATCAGCCAGGCTAGCATGTATGTAGTGGTGTAGTGCACATGGTACGCTCGTTTGGACATACCCTTCCCACTTAGGGCGACACATACAAAAGAAACAATTGATGGGTGGAATGATAGACAATGCAAGCATTCACTCCCAGTCACAAGTATATGGGTTAAATCTGTCATTCTTTTGCTCACCACACCACCCCAGCTTGGACTCAGCCATATGCAAATCAGTCTAGACCCTGTTCCTTGTGGGAACTGCCCAGAACGAACTGCCAAGCCAGGTCCTCCCTGGACCAGAAACAAGCATCCTGGGACTGTTTTCCGGGCATCACCCTTTATCAGACAGGCTAGCATGAGTCAAGAGGTGTAGTGAGAGCTGAAACCACGTCTGGGCATACCCGTCCCACTTAGGGTAACATATACAAAAGAAACAACTGATGGACGGAATGATGGACAATGCAAAAATTCACCCCCAGTCACAAGAATCTTGGTTAAATCCGTCTTTATTATGCTCAACACAGCACCCCAGTTTGAACCCAGCCATATGCCAATCAGTATTGACCCTATTTCTTGTGGGAACAGTCCAGCCCATACTGCCAAGCCAGGTCCTCCCTGGACTGGAAACAAACACCCTGGGACCGTTTTCAGGGCATCACCCTCCATCAGTCAGGCTAGCTTAAATCCAGTGGTGTAGTGAGCATGGGACCCACGTCTGGGCATACCCTTCCCACTTAGGGCCACATATACAAAAGAAACAATTGATGGACGGAATGCTGGACAATGCAAACATTCACTCCCAGACATAAGGATCTGGGTTAATTCCATCAATATTTGCTCACCACTCCAGTTTGGACCCAGCCATATGCAAATCAGTCTTGAAACTGTCCCTTGTGGGAACAGTCCAGCCCAAACTGCCATGCCAGGTCCTCCCTGGACCGGAAATAAGCATTCTGGGACCGGCTTCAAGGCATCACCCTCCATCAGCCAGGCTTGCTTTAATAAAGTGGTGTAGTGAGCATGAGACCCACGTCTTGGCATACCCTTCCCACTTATGGTGACATATACAAAAGAAAAATTGATGGACGGAATGCTGGACGATGCAAACATTCACCCCAGTCACAAGGATCTGGGTTTAATCCATTATTTTTTGCTCAACATACCACCCCAGTTTGGACCCAGCCATATGCAAATCAGTCTTGACATTTATTTATTTATTGTTTATTTTCTTTACGGAGTTTTATATAGTGCTTACAAGACCTGAGGGTATCAGAGCGCTGTACAGCATACATAAAAAGAAAAACATAAGCAATTAAGTACAGTGAGTATCATCAAGGATATTGAGGACCAAGAAGAATAAGGTCATTGGCCAGATGCATAGAGATGGCGGTTGAGGAGAAGTTCTTTTAGTTGTCTCTTGAAGATCGTGAAAGAGGGATTAGTCCTGATGTGAGTAGGGAGAGAGTTACAGATTTTTTGGGCATTCCCAGAGAAAGAGCAGGAGAGGGCTTTTTGTTTATGTCTTTTTGGGGGGGATTAAGAGGAGCGAGTTGGAGCTGTGGGAACAGCCCAGCCCGAACTGCCAAGCCATATCCTCCCTGGAACAGAAACAAGCATCCTGGGACCGGTTTCAGGGCTTCACCCTTCATCAGCCAGGCTTGCTTGAACCCAGTAGTGTAGTGAGCACAGGAACCAAGTCTGGACATACCATTGCCACTTAGGGCGACATATACAAAAGAAACAATTGATGGACAGAATGCTGGACAATACAAACATTCAACCCCAGTCACAAGGATCTGGGTTAAATCAATCATTCTTTTGCTCACTACACCACCCCAGTTTGGATCCAGCTATATGCAAATCAGTCTTGACCCTCTTCCTTGTGGGAACCGTCCAGCCTGAACTGCCAGCCCAGTTCCTCACTGGACCGGAAACAAGCATCCTGGGACCAGTTTAAGGGTATCACCCTTCATCAGCCAAGCTAGCTTGAACCCAGTGGTGTAGTGAGCTCGGTACCTTGGGGAAATGTATACAAACGATACAATTGATGGATGAATGCTGAACAATGCAAACATTCACCCCCAGTCACTAGGATCTGGGTTAAATCCATCCATCATTATTAAGGGTTAATCATTATTTGCTCACCACACCAACCCAGTTTGGACCCAGCCATATGGAAATCAGTCTTGAAACTGTTCCTTGTGGGAACAGTCCAGCCAGAACTGCCAAGCCAGGTCCTTCCGGGACGGGAAACAAGCATCCTGGGACTGGTTTCAGAGCACCACCCTTCATCATCTAGGCTAGCTTTAATCCAGTGGTGTAGTGAGCACCAGACCCACCTCTTGGCATACCCTTCCTACTTGATTTGATTTGGTATTTCTAAATCTTAAGGCGACATTTAGAATAGAAACAATTGATGGAAGGAATGCTGGACAATGCAAACATTCACCCACAGTCACAAGGATCTAGGTTAAATCCATCATTCTTTTGCTCACCACCCAGTTTGGACCCAGCCATATGCAAATCAGTCTTCACCCTGTTCCTTGTGGGAACACTCCAGCCCGAACAGCCAACCAGGTTCTCCCTAGCCCGGAAACAAGCATCCTGGGTCCGGTTTCAGGGCATCACTCTTCATTAGGCAGGCTAGCTTGAATGCAGTCGTGTAGTGAGCACGGGACCCCCGTTTGGGCATACCCTTCCCACTAAGGGCGACACATACAAAAGAAACAATTGATGGATGGAATACTAGACAATGCAAGCATTCACCCCCAGTCACAAGGATATGGGTTAAATCCATCATTCTTTTGCTCACCACACCACCCCAGCTAGGACTCAGCCATATGCAAATCAGTCTTGACCCTGTTCCTTGTGGGAACAGCCCAGATCGAACTGCCAAGCCAGGTCCTCCTTGGACCGGAAACAAGCATCCTGGGACCACTTTCAGGGCATTACCCTTCGTCAGCCAGGCTAGCTTGATTCCAGTTGTGCAGTGAGCACAGGACCCACGTCTGGGCATACCCGTCCCACTTAGGGTAACATATACAAAAGAAACAATTGATGGACGGAATGATGGACAATGCAAAAATTCACCATTAATCACAAGGATCTGGGTTAAATCCATCATTCTTTTGCTTACCACACCACCCCAGTTTGGATCCAGCCATATGCAAATCAGTCTTCACCCTGTTCCTCGTGGGAACAGTCTAGCAGTATTGCTCCATCATTTTAATTTGTACCAAGCAGAGTTGTTCCTTTTCCTCAGAAACACAAGGAATGCAGTGTAAGTTGCCTTACTTGGGACTGCCCCTTCTTTTCTGACCAAGTGTACCTATATATCTCAGTGTCCCAGATTTGCTGATATGTTTTTTTTTCTGGTATTAAACCCTCCCCAACGAGACTCATCTCCCTTTGCATTATCGAGGTAGATGCCCCTACACTGGAACTTGATGCTAGGGGTCCATATGTTATTAAAGAACACTGCCCCAGACACTCTAATGCCCACCCTTGGACGACAGACTGAGGTAGAATTGGCTTGTTTGTGCACTGGTGGAGTGGTTTGCTACCTTGAAGAACCTCTTTACTGGAAGATCTTGGGACAAAACAGTGTCCCTCTCTATAATGACTGCCTGCACATCCTTTCTAGCTTGGATTAAATATCCCCAGGATCAGTGTTGTGGGATTGGTCCTGTATCATGTTAAGTTTTCTACTAATATGTTGTATCTTGGCCCTAACCCTTTATAGATTCAGGTGGATGAGACATGTTGCTCTTTTGAGTGCTATCTCTTGACATAAGTTAAGCCTGGCTGTGCCTACAGTGTGTGGTATCAACAAACTGACGTAACATGACCTGGGTGCCCAAGGAGTAAGAGTGTACTGTGTAGTGCGTGTGGAATTCTAGCCTTGGGTTCAATGTAATTTAATTTATGTGGAGGAGGTCCCTTCGCAAGCGCTGTAGAAATGTCAAGGTGGGCTCTGTTTGACTAGACTGAGGATGGACGTGGGCACACCCATATTAAACAGAGAGTGCACAATTGTACAAAAAACATAACTTTTGCAGCATTGCAGGTCTTGGTATTATTTCCAGGGAAGACATCTGTACACTTCTGGTGATCAGGGGTTTTCTTTGCTTTGGTAAAGTGCAAAAGAGTTTGTTTGAAAAAAGTCCCAAAAATAAACAGTCTGTGGTCTTTAACTTGCACATTTGGGCTTAGTTGGTGATCTGGAAGCGGTACTGAAGAGGTGGTGTGTCACTGTAAAAGTGGTGCATTTGTAGTTCAACTGCAGACCTGTTGTATGAGAGCTGTCAATTTGTAGGTTGGTTTAGAAAGACGTGCAACATTATTCACTCTTGGGAATTTCCTGTGCCTTTATTTTTAGGGATGTATTCTGTAAATGTGTTCCTGCAAGTTTTTAGTGGGGTACCTGCAGGTGGACTAAATCAGGGGAGCAATTTAAAGGAACAGTGAGTAATTAGTAATGAGTCACCTGGGATTTTACTTTATGGGTCATTTGGCCCTCACCTCTCCCCATGACCGAGGTGGATGGCTCCATTAGTTGGCCTTCATGTGTGTGTGTGAATGATTCCATTCATCTAAGAACCTTCTTTACCTAATGTACGTGTGTGTGTGTGTGTGGGTGCATTATCAATGCGGATGGTGCCTTTTGACTTACACATGTGTGGGGTGTTGTGAAAGGAGAGGGGCGTGTCTCAATCGGTAGTTGTTGGTGATCACAATATGTTCTGAGGTTACGTGTGTGCCCCTCTAGTCCCTACACATGGCCTGCAATGAGATTCTCCCTATCCCCTCACTAGATTTGCATGTACACGAATGGCAGACTCTGGCACGGATTCCCTATTGACTAAACATAGAACAGTCCTGAGTCTTTCCCAAACGCGAGTAAATGCTTGAGTTTTCTCTTAATGTTTTGTCATTGGTCTTTATTTTTTAGATGAGTTTTGAAGTCACATGAGGTGGATGTTTTGCTTTAGGGGTTTGGACTTGCTGCGTTTGTGTGTTGTGCAATTGTGTAAAAGCATTGCCTCCCAAGACAATCAACCCATCCTGCCATGGTTGTGGCTGCAGTCCTTGTTGGGCTGGGTTCCTTGTCTGCTGCTGCTGTTGCCATGTGTTTGACGAACCACCTGGTCGGTGTTGCGGTGGTGTGGTTGCTGACTAATTTCCCTGCGGCTGAATGTTAGATCCATTTGGGTTAATCTGGGCTTGGTTTTGGGGATGGGGATTTTGGGAGACTGGCCCAGGCTTATCGATCTTTGCTCATGATATGCCTTAAAGCAGTATCGTTTGGCCATGTGGCACATTCTGTGGCAATAATAACACGCTCTGAGGTCTAGCTGCTTCCAACCGCTCTGACCTCTGCTGGTAGTTTGTCAATACAACGCAGTGTTTACATCGCACTACCATTACAACGCTGGTTTTACAACGCAAGTCGTTACCACGACTTGCGTTGTAGGGTGCTGGACTTAGGAATAGTAAGATTTACTATTCCAACACCAGCCTACGTACAGTAGGGAAAGTGTTGGAATAGTAAATCTACTATTCCTTAGCCTAGAGCGCCCTCCAGCGCAAGTCATGGTAACGATTTGCGTTGTAAAACCAGAGTTGTAATGATAGTGCGGTGTAAACACCGCGTCGTAATGGATGTTCCCCCCTCTGCTGGTAGTACTGGCCAGAAACCCTCTGGGGTAGTGAGGCAGAGCTTACTTCAAGACTGGTGCCATTTGCATGCTTGCAGCCAACGTGGCCCCCTCAAGGGTGCTCTTATTCACTGTATGTTGGACCAGCTTAGCGGTTTCTCTTTGGGCTTGTTCCTGTTTTTCTCTATCTGTTTCCTAAGTCTTTCTGTAATGGTGTAATATATGGGCCTGCACTTCCTGCCAAGGTTTGGTGTCTAATCCTACTATGGTGTCCAGTCTATTCTGTATATTGGTGGGCAGTCTCTTTTTGAGGATGTGTAGAAGAATGCAACCGGGGGGCTTGTGTTGGTTCATGTCTGCCCTGTCTCTTGTCCCCATCTTTCCCTCATTCTTCCTAGAAACTCAGTAATGGCCTCCACAGGTTTTTCATATTTTTTGCCATCAATCCCCATATATCTGGGCAGTCAGGAAATTTTCCTCTCAGGGTCATCCATACCTGTGCCTGAATGAATTGAATGCAGGTCCTTCATGCTCGGTGTTGGTCAGAGTGACTGCTGGGATGCAGGCTGGAGGGAACACTGTTAGTCTGCTCTGTGATGAGGCTCCTGAGAAGGCTCTTGACATTGCCTAGTGCTAGATTTATTCCTGTGGTGTTTTTATCAAAACATGAGATCCTTTTTTCTGCCCCACCTATTGATGGAGACAGTGTAGTGCTGAGACCTTCTTTATCCATCTGAGCCCATGGCACATAGATGGTCCCTGACGTGCCCTTTTGTAGTAATGTGCATATTTTGGCTTGGAGGAGCTCTGCTGGTTTCTCACCAATGTAGGGATTCCTTCTTCTCAGACAATCCAGCAAATAAGGAAAGTTCTACTAGGGATCTCCCCCTCGATGTCAGATGCAGTCTTCCGTGACCGCCTAGTCTTCGGGTTTGAAGGATCCCTCCTCTATCCAGGGTCCATGACACTGGCCCTTCCTTTTGATCCAGCTGGGTAGCAGGTGGCCATATGGCTGTGCACAGTCCTTGACTTCTTCTTTAATCATTATATCTCTAAGGATCAGTTGGTTTGACCAGTGCGTTCAGGGGGAGTGGCAAACCACTTCATAGCTGCTGTTCTCATGCACACGTAAAGGTGCCATGTTGCTTCTCCTATGACTTAATTGCATTGGAAGTAGGCTACCTTGATCAGTTATTTCCTGATCTGCCCCTCTCCTACACTGATGATCTGGGGAGGTCCGGGTTCTCAATAGGCACACCTCCCTTATTCTACTTCTGACTCCTCTCTGCGTGAAGCCCTGCGTCTAGCTCTGCTCACCTCCAGGGTGGGCCGCTGCTCTGTTCTCGCTTTACGTCTCCATGGTAGAGCTCTCTCTCTCTCCAGCCTTAACATTTGCCTCTCCTCTCACCTGCTTTGCCTCCTTCGTTTGGTGCTGTGTGAGTTTCTTCTTGGTAGGAGTTGCCGTCAAACTCACTTTCTGACATCTCTTCCACTGCCTGATGATAGTTTAGGGGAGTATACCTAGTGGCTCTCCCCCTGGATGTCAGACCCTGGACTACTGGGATCTCTTTCGTCACCCCCACTTGTAGTGTTACTATCCAGAACAGCTTTGAACCTGTTGAGAGCATTCTGTTGGACAGCTGGGAGTGTATGCTTATTTTGCCTCTGGGACTTGATGGGTTGACTACGGTGGATGGGGGCAACTCTAGCACTGAACTGGGATGAGACTGCCTGGGCCTTCCTGTCTGGTAGCCTCCCAGTCCTAGATCCAGTGGTTGGCTGCCCGGTGGAGGGGCCCTCTGGCTACCACTACTGAGGGATTGGTGTTCCTGTATATGGTGGGATAGGTACGAAGGCCTTGCATGCATGTTCTGGGACAGAATTGTTGGATTGGGCTGCCTCAAAGATAGCCCACAGTTCTAAGAGTGCCTCTCTTCTACCCTTCTTTTGCCCTACATATTTGGTCCGAAGTTGTGTCCTTGTATGTTATAATTTGTTGGTGTCAATGGTTCCCCCTCTGTCCAGAGGTATGTGTGTGACTTAGTGTGCACGTGCCATTCACAGCAAAGTTTATCTAGCTATTTAGCCTGTCGGGGGAATCTAGTTTGCATGGTGTTTGAGGGCGACTCCATGTTGGATTGGCAACTTTTTAGGGACTAGTACCATTCTAACTTCTCTGGTTCATGGGGAAAATATGTACGCTGGATTATGCCGGCAATAACTACTACTACTACGAGCTCTACTTTCGACAAGGATGCATCGAAACAGACTGTTCACAATACACAAAACAACAATGCATATGAAGGGTTGCAACCTGAAAGAAAGTGTAATGATTAATTCAAAACCTTGTGAATTTTTAGCAGCAGAATAGCAGATATGGAATAACGATTTGTGGAAAATTGGCAACTTCCTCATATATACATTAAATCATTGACAAGACACAACATTCAACATAAAACACAGTTGCAATAATTTGCCAGCATCACAACATCAACAGTGCATCAATTTAAAACTACTATGGAAAAAAAGTAACAGAGAGAAAAAAAGATAACTTTGGCAAAAAATACCTCAGCCCACTCCTAGCTCATGCTGCCCGATGACAAGGGGCGGCTCTGCTCTGTACACAGGCCTAAGTGAGCCTAATAGTCTGTCAATATTGAATCTGCAGAAAGATAGCACCAATTTACGCAGAGAAGAAGGAACAACTCAACACCCACAGGCCCTCCTTGGCCAAGGACAAGCTATACCTAATCTCTAAGGTCCAAATTTCCCCTAAAATCTGAAGTACACCTTATGTCACACCCAGGGATCATGCGTACCAGCTGTGTCACACCAGGGGTCAAAGCGAATAACACCTCTCACTCCTTCTGGATACTACCAGTGTTAAGAAACCGACAGCACTGAGAAAAGATTTTTAGACTAAAATATAAGATTGAGGTGTAGGCCCTATATCACACCCAGGGCCTATGTCTATCATCATTGCCACACGCAGTGGTCCATGAATGTACCACATCCATGGGTCAAGAGTATTGTCTGAGTCACGCCCAGTTGTCCAAGTGACTAAACAACCTTTTTTAGCGTGCTGACTATTGAAAAAGGTGACCTCTACGGGAACGCCTCCAAGGCCGCCTTGTGACTACTCAGTTCAGACACATGTAAGAGGCAATATGTCACATTTATGTCAGCGGCAGGGCACTCAGGTTACATTTTTGTACTTCTTCCTAGTTTGCCAAATACTAGGATTTTTACTTGTCTTGGTAGTGAAACACTTCTAAATTTCTCACTACTGTAAGGCCTATCTCCCCATTGGAGAGCATTGGGTCAACATATTACATTTATTAAGTTTTAACCTTTGATTGGGAGCAGGTAGTGCTATCATATTTGGACCTAAATTAATTGAATTGTAAAATTGTGTTTAATGTTAATAGTAAAGCCAGATTTTAAGTCACAAGTCTGAAAATGCCTCTTTTATAGATTATAAGACAGACAGCTGACAGGAAGTAAGATGCAGCAAGGAATGACCCAAAAGCAGTTTTGCAAGGAGTGACGAAAGTTTATTTGAAGAGTAAGACGGAAGACGCATTTGTTTTGCTTACAGGGTTTGAAAGCACAGAAGAATGGAATGGGCAACCGTGTCAAAGGCGGCGGACAGATCTAGAAGGACAAGGGCCTGAAGGGGATTTGTATCCAATCCCTCCCTAAGCTGGTCCAAAACGGAGATAACAACCTTCTCGGTCGAATGTCGAGGGCGAAAGCCAGACTGGCAAGAAGCAAGATACCCACTGTCTTCCACAAAGGAGCTGAGCACCTAGGTGACATAGGACTCAAGGACCTTGCCCAGAAAAGGAAGGAGAGAAATTGGACGATAATTTGCGGAAAGGGAGGGGTCAGCCCCAGGCTTCTTTAGGATGGGGATAATGGTGGCCGCTTTATGAGGGGTAGGAACTATGCCTTGTCTAAGGGAATCGTTCATAAAAGTGAGGGGAGGTAAGAATGAGTCAGAAAAAATTTGGCTCAAAACATAGGATGGGCAGATGTCAGCGGGGGATCCTGACTTAACACGAGCCAGGAGAGGAAGAAGGATTTCTTTAGTCAACGGCTGTACATGGGTGAGGGTAGAACTATTGGGGGGAGGCTGGGGGTCACAAAAGGAAGAGGACGGGAGTGGTATGTTGGCCTTAATCAGTGAGACTTTCTCAACGAAAAATTTGTTTAGAGAGTCGCACAAAAGTTGAGTGGGGGGAGTTTTGAGGGATGTCCTGTCAGAAGAAGCCAACTCCCGTACAGTGGCAAAGATTTCTCTTGGCTGGTTCTCTGCGGCTAGAATCCTTCCCGAGAAGTATTCTGTCTTAGCCTGGAGGATGTCCCTTTTATATTCGTTAAGGACTACTATGTAGCGTGTTTTAAAGGTGGAACGATAAGCGCGCCTCCAAGCTCGCTCTGCTTGGCGCACCTCTAATTTTTTTTGCTTTCAGACCCGGTGAGAACCACTTGTTGGCATCATGGGCGCGTCTAACCGTGACGCGCTTCATGGGGGCCACTTGGTCGCAAGCCATCGAAAGCCAACTGTTGAGCGTGGCTACTTGTGATAGAGGGGCAAGGCTGGTTAAGTCCGGACATGAAGTAGACAAGGAGGCACAAAGGGAGGGAATATCCACTTTACTCCAATTTCTAGCCCAGGTATTTCTGGGGAAGGAAGGTTGTTTTTTTTGCTAGGCTGAGGTCTAAGAAGAAAGAAATCAAAAAATTGTCAGACCATGCACACGGAGTGACAGAAGGGGGGGTGATCGGAACATTGATGGTCCAGATTTGGTCCAGAGTGTGACCATGAGAGTGGGTGGGGGTATGAACGTGTGAGACAAAATTGAGACTAAGTATAAGATGAGAAAAGTCTCTGGACAAAGCACTCTCTGCCGAGTCGTTAGGCCAGAAGTTAAAATCCCCTAAAACTAGGACCGATGCGTTATTAATTACCAATGTGGCCAGTAAATCCTGGAAGGCAGAAATAAAACCGGGAGTAGACTGGGGTGGGCGGTAGACCAACACACACGTGATAGGAACCTGGAAAGAAACAGAACGCACTACTAAGCAGTCAACGGCTAGTATGGGAGGAGAAGGGAGGACCTGGAAGTTAAGTCCAGCTCGGGCAATCAAGGCCACCCCACTCCCATCTTGCCCCCCGGCCGATCAGCTCAGAGGACAAAGTAGGGGGGGAAGAGCTGCCAGCACGTTCGGTAGTGAATCTAGACAAAACCAGGTCTCTGTTAGAAACAGCAGAACCGGCTTGTAGGAGTCCAAAAAATTATATAACTCCAATTGATGTTTTGCCGCTGACCTAGTGTTCAAAAGAAAGGCCGAGATGGTAGAGATGTTTGCTAACGAAAGCGGCGGCGGATGCACACTTTTTACAGCCAGTGGTCCACATAGTCATCACAGCAAAGTACCTTGACTTTGAGAAAAAAAGAAATTATTCCATCTACTTTTTCTTCGGAAAGTGAGTGTGACAGAATAAATACTTCCCACCAGAAAATCCCAGTTGTACAACACCAACGCTTTTAAAATTAAGTAGCCCTGAAGAGAGCCCCTGTACTTATTGCCCGGGACTCAGAACACGTTGGCAATCCATCAAACATTGAGGAGTGTTGAATCAAATTCCTTTCCTCTCTGAGGGTTATACTACCATTCTGTTTACCCCTGTTGTAGGACTTTTGAGTATTCCCAATGTTTGTCCAAGACACCTTCTATTGATAGTTCAGGGTGTTGTAGGATTAGTAAATGTTTTCTCTATCATTCAATATTGAGATATAAAATAGTTTTGTTTGTCGCTATTCAATTCGAATTATTTTGATATGTCGCATTGATTTTGTTATGTGTAATTGTTTGGCCATCATTGGAATTACCATATTTCATTGTCGTATATAAATCTGCTATGACTGCATTGTGTACTTTTTCATATATTTTGAATATTTCATGAGAAATCTCTTTGAAATGTTATAAGGAAAAAGGAAAATAAAAATATCCGATCATACATAAGTAATTCATTGTTTGATCTTAGCGTGAAATGGATAAATGCATCTAAGTGATACAAGGGTGAGGTTTACTCCCCATGTGTATACTTTTATAGATTCAGCATTTTCTTTTCCTATCCATTTGGTGCCTGATGCCTGTGTCCTGGCTCACATGACTGTGAATAGCTTAGCTGTTGGCCTTTCGGCATTCCTTCCACACTGTGAGACAAAGTACATAATTGTTTTCGCAGTTTTCAACCACGTATCTTATTGGCACAATCAAGCGCTAAACAGTCTTGAATAATTAATCTGTTAAGTACTGTTACCTCCCATGTGCAGATTGTATGCCATAATCAAAGGGGAAACAAGTAACCAATGTCCTTTAGAAAGCTAAGCCCTACTTCTTGATGGCTAATAAAGAAGGAGCTTGAATGCGGGATTGACAGTAGTCGAACAATAGTAGAACGTATTTTCCCTGATTTGCAAAGAACTAATCTTTTCATGGCTCCACACACAAGCCCAATAGGTGACCACACTCTTAGCCTTATAATAAGTAGTAGTAAAATCTTCTTTGCTAATTATTAAAAATCATCACAAAGCACACAACAGTGATAACCTTTTGCTTTTAGCATAAATAAATAAACAAATACAGCAATTTATTTGTTAACAGTTTGTAGTGTGGAGATAGCCATTTTGTAAAAGTCCATTTATGCTTTTTAGACATTTATGATAAGGAATAGTCACATGTACGACTATGGTCTGAAAAAAGATCTAGACCAAAGAGTTTCACTTAGTGGAGTTATTGTGGGGCAGCCAATGATACTGCTAGCAGAGGTCAGCAGGATTTTAGGGAGGTTGGGGTTTGCTATAAGAGCTGCCTTTTCACTTACTGCAAAAATGTGGCTGCCCTGCAGCAAAGCTGAATGTTGTGACCCTTTAGGAGCACCATCGCTGCAGTGCGACAGGAACTAATTTGAAGGGCCCTCAAGGTGCCCATACGGAATAAAAAAAGGGATTTTCGGATGGGTGCTGACATGCGGGTTGTGAGGTACGTTTGTGGGCTCCAAGTGGTGTAACAGTGGAGGACTTTCCATCTGTGTCTTCTGAGGAAGAGCTCTGCTTTAAAGGTGGCCCAAGAATGGACTTTTACAACCGTATTGGTGATTTTATTGAAGCATTGTCCACCTTTAGGTAACTTAGGGCTTCCCAAAGGGCTGTTGGCCGTGGGTTTTTGTGGTTGGGCTACCTCTCCATTTCTGACCAACACCAGGAAGTGAGGCCAGTGGGGATGCTCTTAGCTTACAGCATAGTTCAATAATGGCACCCATCCTGACCAGGGCTTGGCTGAACAAACCAAACTCCAATATCACCTATGATTGTGATATTGGTTGCGGTAGCCATAAGATGCAATTGAACATGGTGGATTGGAGTTGGTTTAGTGTGCCTGCATTGCACCCCTTTAATAGTTTGGAGATCTTTTGCCCCGATGACCTGAAGTAGATATTGCTGTGATGTACTTCTGATTTTCTTTGGAGGATATCAGAAGCAATCCATAGTTTTTTAGCAAGGGCTTTCTTTGGTTAAGGTGCTTACTGAACGATAGTCTGGTGTCCATTACCCCTCCCAAGTATTTGTATGTTTTGGTAAACGTGGGATGAGTGCACCTAGGGTTTGCTGAAAAGCATATTACTTTTGTTTTATTGTAATTCAGTTCCAGGCACATCATTTGGGTTTATTGAACCAGATGGGTGATTAGGCGCTGGAAGCCATTCAAAGTGTATTGTAAACATCTAATTGATTCAGAAATTATAGGAGAAGGAGCTCCAAACGATGAGCTAGTCTGTCTTAGAGAGATCTTATGCTTGAATCACAATGGCCTCAATGTCTTTGAATAGCTAAAAATTTGAATAGAAAAATATCCGAAAGAAAAACATTTCTACATTACTTCAAATGAGACAACAGCTTACAAAAGAAGTGTTTTCTCATTTTAAGTAATTTAGAACTATTAGCATATTTATGCTGTCTATATGTCTCTTATGTTTGTGTCCTGTCTGTATTTTAACAGTCCTGAAGTAGTCCCCCTGTAGTGGGATGAAATGCGTTGGCTGTGTGTTTGTGTGTTGTATATACGAAAAGAAGCAAAAGAAAAGAAAGAATATAAAGAACATATCTGACAATCTGATCCTCTTCTTTCTAATATTTAACTATTTGAATGTTTAACTATTCGTAAGCATTGAGGCCAATGTGATTTAATCAAAAGATCTCTCTATGAATGACTAGCTAATCATTTGGTACTCCTTCTCCTATAATTTTTAAGTCTTGTATTTGTGGGGTGTTCCAAACGGTTAACCCTGAGAGTGAGCAAGTTTTGATAGGATAGGAGCTGGGCCTGTGACCGTAGGTAGAATGATATCAATGAAACTGTAGACGACCCTTGTATATATGAATGATCCTGTAGTCTATGTGAGTATATGACCTTCAGTCGGTAATCGTCTGTCAATGTATTCAGGCGCAAATGGAAACAATATCTCTCGTGGTAGCACGCTATTATTTACGTAGCTTCGGGTCGGGTACGACCCACTTTTGTGTAACACGCCCGAATCCGCTGTGTATGCTCAGCGCCGCCGCGTATATTTCCCGATGGAAAGGTCATATACTCACATAGACTACAGGATCATTCATATATACAAGGGTCGTCTACAGTTTCATTGATATCATTCTACCTACGGTCACGGGCCCAGCTGGGTCGGTAGTATCACCAGAAGAGCGACCTACTGATGCTTTACAGCCACTCATAGCCCTGAGGATTCGCAATAGCGATGAAACACGTGTCGGCTGGCTGTTTTACTAAATAAAGGACTCCACCGGACTACTCACCCTTTGGAGATTCCTACATCCCTCTGTCGCCTTGTACATCATTTATCTGTTTGAATGTCATTGAACATTGTTTACTACTGAGTGCATTGTGTATACTTGTTTTTCATGTCATTTGGTAGTTTACTACCAAACTTCGAGTGGTTTTAGGGCTCTCCTCTCACCCAGGTGCACCGCCCCATTTGCCTAGTTAATACAGTGTGTATACCTTAGGTTGTGCACCCAGTGTTCTTCACTGACTAAAAGCCTTTCAGTTTTGTTCAGGATTTTAATCGTGTTAGCAGGATCCTGTCCATGATGTTGAGCTGAGGGACATATAACACTATTAGATGGTAGTGCTTGTATTTCTTGATTTCCCCTTATTAAGGATAGGGGCAATAAGTGATAGTTATCATGAATCATGCTTGCTTCTTCTGCATATGGCTCAGAGTGCAGGAAGGAACACCTTCCTCCACATAAAAAATCTTTACCAGTAATTTACTCAATCTTTGTGTGCTACAGAATGCAGCTCGTGAGGAAAGAGCAAAATACGAGGAGTATTTGACCTTGTATCGCCTGCTTAAGACAAGGTATTCCCTGGTGGTATTTTTGGCACTGCCCCATTGCTTGTAATTATGGGTCAGAATAAAAAAAATAATGGATGTTGCACCGGAATGCCACCTGCAACACCCATTGCACCCCCCTTTCACGCTAAGTGCTGCGTGAATTGGGACATTATTTATGAGGCAACGTTAGGCCACGTAAGTGGCTTAACAGTGCCTTGTACATAAGACGAAGGAGTTAACACTTCCAGACCATCAGAAAAAGTGACGTTTTGATGGTATTAACTCCTTGTAAATATGCCCCTTATTGTTTCTAAAAAAACAACCAAAATGCCAATACTGATAATACATTTTTAAACAGTTGAATGAATGGTGCAAGTGTATCCAAGCCAAGCAACCATGCGCTTATTAGTAGCTTTTATTTTCAATATTCAAAAATTACCTTCATTTGAGAAAATACATACAGGGGATATATACAAACATGTGATACAAAAAACAATTGATAAATACTTTCTCTACACAACTCTTGTCAAACACTCCCACTACTACTACACATGCACAGTCTCATTCATTCCCTCTCCATTCAAACAACCAACCACACACCACAAAGTCCTTATGGGCCAATATGACTTTTTCAACTTAATAGAAGGTCCAACCTTCCACCAAGCAAAGCACAAAATTGCATACAAAGCAACGTATCATATAATGAACACAGAAGAATTTCAAAATTGCTAAAGATCTGTAATTATGTTTAGAGTGCACCGAAACCTTGATTGTCACATAAACGCAACTATTTGGTAGTGGAACAAAAAAGGTCTATGCGTTTCAAAGCCCAATCAATGCAGGGGTTCTCATCAGGACCAAGAGACACACTGGAGACAAACAAAAAAAAGGACAACAAATTGTCATGACTTTGCTCTTACTAAATTTGCCTGACGCTCCTCACCAGCCACGACTGGCCAACACTTACCAATGTAAAGAAAAGAAAAGCCGCATCCGTGGGTCTCCCTCATGGTTTAGCTCACTGTGTGGTTCTAAAAAAGAAAGAAACAGACAAAACGCGTCCTGTAGTCAACCTGATTAAAGAAGCATATTTGGAAATGGCCCATTGCTGACACTTAAACTTACTTCATACAGAAGTTCCCAGGGGAGGATTTTTCATGCCGTATGTTCAAAACATCTCTCAATGTGCCGGTACACGGGCACCTATTTGAAAAACGATATGTACTAGTAAAAGTCCCATTCCCTTGAGTTACGCTTTAAAAAGGACAGGGATTGAACTTTACAGTTTATCCGACGCATACCTTTTGATTATGGTGCTTGTGCACGGAATTGCAATGTGTTCCGGCCTATTGTTTCTAAGCACTATTTTGACATTTATTATTAAAAAATGTGTATGTTTACTTCTCGAAATTGGATTTCTGGTGTTTTGGTCTTGATTTATTTATAAAATCCAAATCTACTTTTTTAACCTGATGCAGAGTCTTTTTGTGGTGTTTTCACTGTGTTATTGTATGAAGAGTTGCACAAATACTTTACATAATGTCTTTGGAGTTAAGACTGACTGCTCTGTGTCAAGCTAACAGAAGTTGAGTGAAGGATAATTTAAGGTTTGTTGTGCCTTACCCTATCTCTGCCAACCAGGAACCTAATTTCTAACAAGTTATTTTTAAATGTCCCCTCTTGTTAGGCACTGGCCTTCAATGGCAGTACAGGTAGACCGTCAAAAGCTCATACAGCTCCCACCTTATTGCAGGATCAGCTTGCTCCTTCACTTGGAGCAGCAGAATAGCATTAACAGTTCACACTTCCACTTCAAACCGGAGCATCACACTTGCCTTGACCCAATGTATTGGCCCTGTAATTGTGGATTAGTTCATGTCTCTAAGAGCTGATCAGTTTACATGCTAAGAGGCAGAGGGTGAGCAGAACAAAGCCTTTGCTGCTTCCCTTCATGCAGCCTACACAGGGTAAAATGCATGTGCCCCTTTAAAAGTCTCAACCTGGAGGGAAACATTGAAAAAATGGCATCCATTGCAGAATGCTGCAGAACCTTTCTTTCTTCACAAAAATGACAATCCTATTCTTGTTACACTGCATTTGTTGTACAGTGATGTAAGGAGACATGCTTTGATTATCTATTGACCTTTACTTATTTATTATTGGCTTGTCAATATGGCGGTCACATTTACTGTTGTTTTTGTTGGTGTTGATGGGTGATTGGCTTTTTTTAAAGACATTGCCCCTGCTTCTATCTGTTTATCTGTCCATAACAAAACATTGTTCCTCTCCTTATTTGTTTGATTAGGTGAGTCTGAGGGCAGCGGTTTAGGAGTCTACCTTGTACTTGCAAAATGGAAAAGGGTTGTTAAATGCTAGTCTGTAACAAATGCCACGCGGTATATCAATGCACCTAAATATTTCTTTGGGAAAGTGGGACCTGCTATTCACTACAATACAAGTACTTTCAAAAGGGAAACGGGTTGCTAAATGGCGATCCATAAAAAATGCCGCATTGCATATCAATGTATCTCAATATTTATTTGGAAAAGTGGCACATGACATTCACTGACAACAAAAGTGGTTCTCCCATTTTGACAGCACTGCCCGCCGGCCTCACACCCGGCCTGAGACTTGCTACTTTTAGTTGTGTTGCAGGAGCCAAGCATTTTTATCTTTTTTAGCTCCAGCTGGCTCAACCATGATTTAGAAAACTGTAATCTGCTCTTGTGATCATGTCATGCAGTTCTGAGAGACTACCTCAAAACTTACTGAAGAATGTCTGTTGGACCGGGCCCTTTTTGAAGGGTACCTCCCAGATGTATGTTGCCTTCTGTTACTGTAACCCTGTTTGTTAGCATTCCTGCTCAGTGTACCAGTGCTAAGTTGCATACTTTGTCTCTTAAACATGATAAAATTGGCTTATTCCTAATTGACACATTTAATTTACTTGTAAGTCCCTAGTAAATGGCAAAGCAGGTACCTAGGGCTTGTAATTGCTATTAATCGGCCTGTAACATTCATTTTGCTAACAACTTAAATAGCACTTTAAAACGTGTCTGAGGCCTACCATTGCAGCAAAACTGTCAATTTGACCTAAAAAAATAAACCCTTTGCCAGGCCTAAACCTTCCCTTTTATTGCATATGTCTCCGTAAGGTAGACTATTAAATTGTAATAGGGCAGAGTGCATTGTATTTTAAAAGAAGGGCATATATTTTTGGAGTTTTACATATCATGGTTTTAAAACACTCCTAAATTAGTATTTAACTACTGTAAGGCCTATATCTTCCATTAGATAACATTGAGTTGCTTGATTACATTTAATATGTGTTAACTTTTGATTGGGAGCAGGTAGTTGGACTCAAATTAACTAAAATGTTAAATTATCCTTAATAGTAAAGTCAGATTTTGGGTCACAATTCTGAAATTGCACTTTTATAAAGTAGGCATTTTCTTGTCCTACCCATTTGGTGCCTGCTGCCTATGTCCTGGGTTCCGTGACTACAAATAGATTAGCTGTTGACCTCCCAAACAGTGAGACAAAGGGGGAGGAAGAGTTGGAAAGATGGGCTATCCTACCTGGAATGTTGGGACAGATCTGTTTCCTCCCCTACTTACATTCCAAAGGGACTTTCCTCTGGCACACACAATGCAACCTGACACTAGTCTTTTGTCCCTGCAGACTTCTTGGAGCCTTGGCAGGGTAAGGGAAGAACATCCAAAAACCAGATGTGGGGAAAGCAGGGGGAATCCACCCAATCAATATCTGGCACTAGGTATAAATATTGGACACTCAGGACACCTCTTCTGAATACTACTTGAGCAGTGGACAGTAAAGAAGAACCACTGCCTTGTTTCCCAAAGGACCGTGCTGCTTCTCAAGGCCTGACTTTTTCCCAAGAAGACTGCCCTGCTACTTTAGGCCTACACTGCTCTCCTAGAAGGAAGACTGGACCTTCTCCCCAGGGTAACCTGTGTGACTTCAAATCAGTTGGCTGAGCTCCTGTTCTGAACTACATGAGACAACAAGCTCCAGGGCCTCCCTTCAACTACCCACCTAACCTGCTGCAACTGGACCAGCCTGGGCTCTGATGACCTCAGCTATAGTGGTACCTCATCCCCAAGAGATGTCTCCCAAGTCCTGGACCCTTAGCTGACATCAGAGTGCACTCCTCTATAAAGAAAGAAATCCAGACGTTTTGGGCTCTATCACTGTTGTCTAAATTTGGTAAATAAAACATAGAGGATAGGAATCGTTCGCCAGGTGCTGGCAGCTCATTACAGCTTTGGTGCTGCGTGGAGAGCACGCTCCGTTTTTAAATCCGCGTTTTGCATTTCTATTCGTCTATTTTTCCTTTCCCCTGTTTTTATCTGAAGGGCTTTCTGGGGCTCTCCCCTTACCGGCACATTAATTTGTAGAACACCGCTACTTGAGCGGGCCCGGTTCCTGGGTGGTCGGGGGTCTCCCGAGTTGGACAAATGGGCGCCATCTTGGGTAGGGCACTGACGCTCTTTCAGCGCCATATTGAGTGTCTTGGTGGCGCGCTCGGAATCTTACCTGGAGGCACTACTTAAGGCGATCTGTGCAGTGTCTGCACCTTGATAGGAATCGTTCGCCAGGTGCTGGCAGCTCATTACAGCTTTGGTGCTGCGTGGAGAGCACGCTCCGTTTTTAAATCCGCGTTTTGCATTTCTGTTCGTTTATTTTTCCTTTCCCCTGTTTTTATCTGAAGGGCTTTCTGGGGCTCTCCCCTTACCTGCACATTAATTTGTAGAACACCGCTACTTGAGCGGGCCCGGTTCCTGGGTGGTCGGGGGTCTCCCGAGTTGGACAAACGGGCGCCATCTTGGGTAGGGCACTGACGCTCTTTCAGCGCCATATTGAGTGTCTTGGTGGTGCGCTCGGAATCTTACCTGGAGGCACCACTTAAATCAGTCCTCTGAGCGCAGCGGGATCGCGCAGCGGGTCGGCCTTCGCTGTGCCTGAGTCTTGCCAAAGTCCTGCCCGTCTGCGCCCGTCAGCGTTCCGGAGGCGGCAGAGTGGCGGACGGGTCGGGTGCCCCTGAGCTTTCGCAGGGGTTAGCAGGATGGGCTATTATTCGTCGCAGGAACTCCGCTCCATGCAAAACAGGTCCGGGACTTGTTGCCCTGTTTTTCCTGGACGCTATAGGGGTAAGAGGCTCTGTCCTGGATGCGGCTGGACACCCGTTGGGGTGCCGGCCGTGCTGCCACAGAGGGAAGAGGCTGAAATTAAACATCTCTGCCTACTTCTCAATACCAGATCTGTATGCAGACACGCTTTGGAGATTTATGATCTCCTTGCGACGGAACAACCACTGTGTCTGTTGCTAACGGAAAGATGGTTGGGTGAGTCTTCTAATCCGGATATCTTGACGGCCATTCCATCTCAGTATAAAATCTTCCGTCAAGACAGACAGAAGGGGAGGGGGGGGTGGCTCTTGTTGTAGATAAGCGGGCTACCTGTTCCATCATTCCGATGGAACCAATTGCAAGTTCCGAGACCCTGGCATTTTCCTTTACTCTAGCCCCCAATCAAGCTTTTAGTGGGTTGTTGGTTTACAGACCCCCTGGCCCGGTGGGATCTTTTTTTGACGATCTCCAAGCTGCTGTGGCAGGGTTAGCTTTGAGGGTGGAGCATTTTGTGTTGGCAGGAGATTTTAATTTCCATATGGATGAGGGCGAGGATCCAGATGTGATTAAGCTATCTGACATCGCGGCTCCCCTTGGTCTGGTGCCTTTTCTATCTGGCCCCACCCATGACAAGGGTCACACTCTGGATCAGGTCTTCTCCACTGCACCGTTGGAGGACATAGAGCTTGTCCTGGTGCTTTGGTCCGACCACATGCTCGCTAGGTTCTGTATTCGTGGTAGAGAGAAACTGTGTAGTACTGCGCCCAGACCACAGGGGTCTGCCTCTAGGGCACTCCATCTTGTGACTCCTGAGACCTTAGCTCAGGCCTTTCTTGAGCATCCGTGTCACCTCACGGGTGACTTAGAGCAGGATGTGGACTCCTTGCAGCTGTGGCTGACAGATAGGTTGAATGATCTTGCCCCTGTGCGGGTGCCTAAGGCTACTTTCAAACGGGTCTCTGCTCCGTGGTTCACGGAAGCATTATTCTCCGCCCGCCGCCAGTGTAAGGTGGCTGAGAGAGCTTGGCGCTCCCAGTATGACCCGGTGGCTAAACTTGCATACAGGTCTGTGATCAAAGCCTATCACCGCGATATCCTTCGCGAGAAAAAGGACTTCCTGGCTAGAAGGAATGAGGCAGCTTCCAACTCCTGCAAGGAGATCTTTACGGTGGTAAGGGAGTTCATAACCCCTAGATCTCATCTCTCTCAAACCTCTCCTGGGCCTGCGATCTGGCTCAGTTTTTTACTAATAAGATCAAATTGATCCAGGACTCCTTTTTGGGGAAGTCGGTGGAAGTTCATCCCAGCTGTGGGGTTGGGCTAGACTCTGTGTCTACTCCTGACTCTGTTTTGTCAGTCTTCCCGCCTATTTCTCTCTCTACATCTAGGGCACTCTTAGCCAACCTTAAATCTGGGTCACCGCTTGACCCTTGTCTGGCCAAATTTTTGGCGAGGATGGCCGATGTGGTTAATCCACTGTTTAACCCTCTTCTGAACCGCTCTTTGAGGGAAGGGATGGTCCCGCAGGCCTGGAAGCGGGCCATGGTGATCCCCCTTCTCAAGAAGCCGGGGTTATATCCTGAGGCGCCGGCCAACTATAGGCCTATATCGTTGCCAAAAATTACGGAAAAGCACGTTCATAGCGTGCTCTCCGTTTTTCTGGAGTCTAATAATTTGCTGCACCCGTCTCAATCTGGCTTCCGGCCCAATTTAAGTACCGAGACGGCGTTGTTGGAGGTGTCTGAGGCCATTAGGGAGATTCTTGATTCTGGAGGCAAAGCCATGCTTATTATGCTTGATTTGTCGGCGGCTTTCAACACCGTCCCCCATGAGGGGCTCCTTGCCAGACTTTACAACATCGGTCTGAGGGGGACGGTGTTCAGCTGGTTTACATCTTTTTTAGCTGGCCGTCGACAAACGGTCTGGGTCCCCCCCGGGTTCTGCTGAGATGCCGCCATTGGGAGTCGGAGTTCCGCAGGGTTCTGTGTTGAGCCCGACTCTTTTTAACATCTTTATGACCCCGTTGGCGCCACTGGCGGAGTCTCACGGGGCCCAGATCGTTTCCTACGCCGATGACACCCAGCTTCTCTTCACATGCAGGAAAGGGGAGGATTTTGATGAAGGGAGCATTCGGGATTGTCTCGGGGTGGTGTTCAACTGGTTCCAGCGCAACAGCCTTAAATGTAACTCCGACAAGTCGGAGGTGTTGTTTTTTGGCTGTGCTGTGGACCCTGATTGGCATGCATGGTGGCCGACAGACATGTTTCCCCCAGCTCAGCCATCCCAGGTGGCCAAAAACCTGGGAGTTAAGATCGACAACAATCTGACTATGAGATCTCAGATACTCGGCCTCACGGGCTTATGTTTTGGCATCCTTAGGATGCTCCGGAAGTTTCTTCCTTTGCTCTCTGAAGAGCACAGGAAGATAACGGTGCAAGCCTTGATAGGCTCCAGATTGGATTATGCCAACGCACTGTACCTGGGTCTTCCGGACTATTTATTGCAGCGTTTACAGGTCGTACAGAATTCTGCGGCATGTGCCATTTTTGGCCTTCACAGGCGAGCCAGAGTGTCCGGTCTTTTACAGGCACTTCATTGGTTGCCTATCCGCAAGCGGATAATTTTCAAGGCACTGACCCTGGCCCATAAAGCGCTCTTTGGTCTTGGAGCTAAATATCTCCAACGTAGGCTTGCTTTCTATCGTCCTGTCAGAGCATTGCGCTCTAACTCTCTGTCTCTTGCTGTGGTACCTCGAGTCAGGAAGGCCCGGATTGGGGGACGGTCCTTTGGTTTGAGGGCACCCCAGCTTTGGAACGCTCTGCCACTGGCTTTACGTTGTACTTCTGATCTGTTGTCTTTTAGGAGAGGCCTAAAAACGTGGCTTTTTACTCTTTAGTTGTGTTGTTCAGTTGTTCTCTGAGTATTTGTGTGTGTTATGTTTTTGAGCTGCCACGATAAAGCGCCGGGACACTCCGTTGGAGTAGCCGTTGCGCTATACAAATAAAGTTAACATAACATAACATAACATAACAGAGCTGTTGACGTTTTGACCCAGGGTTAGTGTCGGAAATTCAACTTCTTACAGAAGGGTCTTTCTTCAGGACCATGGGGGGCACTTATAAGTAATTTAGGAAAGGGACCTGTAATAAATTCAGGTGACAGAACAAGTTAATTTAGACAGAATAAATCCATAGAAATGTGAAGAACTGACAATGAAGGGCCCGCACTCTCCAGGGTCCGATACGGACGGACTCCTGGGGACAACTGCAGGGAAAACGAATTATAGACAATCAGCAAAAAGTATTGGGCATACAAAGAACACCTGTGTTATTAGAGTTGTCCCCAGTGACAGTGAAAAACACTCATTTAAATGGATTTGGCCTATTTCTTTAATGTAGAAAGAGGCATGAATATGTCAAGGTGCTCCAAGTGGAATACACGTCAGTTCACTGGCTCTTCAAGCTGAGCACTGAAGCTGCACTGTTTAAATACTGGCTTTGTGGCCAGGGACGTGCTGCTCTAGGTTAGGCAAACAGCCACTGAATGGTGTTCACGCCTCATTAGTCCAAGCTGGGCTGTAATTAGCCTCAGCAGGAGAGAGCAATTGAAACCCCTCAGGCAATCAGAGCTATCTTGGAAGTGCTGCTCTGTCATGGGGAGGAAAAGGAAAGAAAGGAAAAACTTGCTTATTTAAAATCAAGGGCTGAGCCTCCTTAAAAACAGGAAGCGAAACCCATGTGAATGTGACATCAAACAGTGCAAATAATGCAGAATGTCACTTGCAAATGCAGTAGCATTTCTGTTTGTTTAGAAGTGAAAAATAGTTGATGATTGTGGGCGCAGGGGCCAAGTAAAATCGTGGTAGCCTTCCAGCGGTTGGAAAACAACTCCAAAGGGTGCTCAGCTCTTGTGAATAGCTAAAGGCAATGGAACATACCAAGGGGGAGAGAACATCTACATATAGGCAGTAGCTAAACCTTTCAGTGTGTTGACAATTTCAAATGGGTACAGCATTACTACCCATTTACTATGCTACTAAAGAATGGTGAGTTTGGCAGATGTGGGAGAGCTCCCACACACAGGCAGTTTAGCATACTGTTATGCTAAACAGTATGTTTAAAAAAAACATTTCCAGTGGGCACTTCACATTTGCAATTACTGCTGGGTATATAGCAGTTGGGGCAAAGTCTCTCACACAGAATGGGATAAGACATCCATGAAACCGTGTGGCAATGCGGTTACATGACAGTGTAATAGAGAGATATTTACAGTGGATACTCTACATCGACAATTACTGAAGAAGCAACAGATTGATAATAGGTTTATCATTTGGGGAGAACACTCCCATATACAGTGTGTATTGAAACATCACAGACATTTCCTAACGGCTATATGTTCAGTCTGCATGTTACATGGTATAATTGTGTGACATGAAGAAAGCGGACATATTTTATAATTTTGACATACAGATGTTAATTGGACAACTGATCAGTATAATGTGTGCATATATCCAACATGCGGTTGACCACCAAACCATTATTATACTAGCATGAATCCCAAAGACAACAAATTAAACAGCATGTTTAATACACAATGAATGGAATGTCTTGGGTCTAATTAAATGGGGCAAAATCAATATGTAAGTCAGTATCATAGTATGGGACCCAGCATAGACAGGGCACCTCACACTGACTTATTCATTTGTCTACAAGACATGCTAGTTGAGCACAGCTGGCAACCAGCTCATTCAACCCATTTGGGATGGTATCTAATGAGTGCATCCATATGCACTCATGTGAGTTGAAAAGTAGCTGAATGTCTGCCCACCCCGCCCCCGATGCCCAACGTGACTTTCTCCAGGACAACCCATTTGTTGCTTACGGTGGATGAATGACTCTCTGGAAATGTTCTACCAAAGGTGCCCCAACTACACCACATTGTACTGCCCTACAGTGTTGTAAATCCTGTGCTTTCACCGTTTGGCATGTCTGACGTATGTACATCATATCACACGGACAGGTGACAGCGTAGATGTGTTACAATTTGTGCGGGTTTTAATGTTAATCACATGGTGTTTGTAATTCACTTGTTAAGTCTGGATGGTTAGAATCATGCCTTGCAATGTCCACATGTGTAGTGGCATGAGATTTCCGTACGTAAATGTGTAGTAATGCTGTACCAATTTGAAATTGTCAACACGCTGAAAGGTTTAGCTACCGCCTATGTGTGGATGTTCTCTCCACCTTGGTTTGTTCCATTGCCTTTCAGCTATTTACAAGTGCTGAGTACCCTTTGGAATTGTTTTCTAACCACTGGAAGGCTACCGTGATTTTACTTGTCTCATGCTCCCACAATCATCAACTATTTTTCGCTTCTAAACAAACTGAAATGCTACTGCATTTGCAAGTGACATTGTGCATTATTTGCACTTTTTGATGTCACATTCACATGGGTTTCGCTTCCTGTTTTTAAGGAGGCTCAGCCCTTGATTTTAAATAAGCAAGTTTTTCCTTTGCGAGGGAGACTTAAGTGGTTTCAGCAATTGCATCGGTACTCACCAAGACAGGAAGCTGCGGCGGAGTAAGGTCCAAGGGCCAAAGTGTTGGGACACCACTTGGTGTTTTGGATTTCCCAAATACTTAATGGGTATTCACAGAGGACTCCACATACCAGCATGCAGCAGTCTGGATTGTCAGCTTAAGGTGATGCAAGGTGGCAAGGAGGGGCCTTGACAAGGCTCCACTGGGATTGGCCAATGCAGCATTCAAATGACCCCCAGGTGCAAGGATCTGCCCCTGTAACCGGCACTAAAGAAAGCTAACCTGCTGAAACGCGTCTGCTATTATGTTACTTTAACTGAAGAACCTTGCGCTGGGACAAGCACTCTGAATAAATCCAAAGGTTTCAGGGGCGTTATAGTTAGTTGGACATTTCACTCATACAAAACCGTAGAAATGTCCCTGTTATAGTTAGTTCAGCTAACTATAACTCGCGCGCCCGCAATGCACTTCTGATGATGTCACATATTACATCACTCATAACATGGCCAGTGACATCACTCATGACATCTCAAATGACATCATTGGGGGGGGGGTATTGGAGACCTGGCCCATCCAGGGGCTACATATTAAGGGAGCGCGGGAGCCTGCGCTCGTAATTTTTATTTTTGTGGGATTTAAAAAAAAAAAGAAATGCTTTTTTTGGCCCTGGGGGTCCTTGTGAGACCCCCTGAGCAGGCCTAGGGGGTCAGGGTGTTTCTACCCTGCCCCCTTTTCTTGTTTTCCGCTCTTCTTATTCTCTTTTCTTGTGCCTCGCTTCTACTGAGTCACAAGATGGCTGCCAACACTTCCTGGTTTGGAGTGGTGACAGCCAAATGGAATACAGCTCATGGTCAGGAGGATCCGCGGATCCTCCGTGCCTCTGTATATCGATATTTAGATTTTTTGATTTTCTCAGCAACTACTGAAGAGATTTACACCATTTAAGAAAAAGAGTTATTTCTGAGGCAAGGGCTACCTTTGTGGCGCATTTGGTGTAATTCTGTTCAGCAGTTCGGGCTGTAGCCGTGTCTAAAATTTGCTATGGGAAATGCATTTTTTTAACTCTTTTTTATAAATTTCTCAGGAACTATTTTCTGAACCAAGAGCTACCTTGTTGCCAAATTTGGTGTAATTCCTTTCAGCAGTTCGGGCTGTAGCCGTGTCTAAAGTTTCCTATGGGAATTAACATGGAGAAAACATGTTTTGGGACCCCCTCTTTTATCTCGGCCCCTGCTTGCCGAATCAATCTGACACTTTTGACTTAGGAGTGGAACGGAGTGCTCCACTAGTTTTGACAAATTCGCTAACATTCGTCTACCGGCGCCAAAGTTATTGGGAAAAGAAAAATTGCTTTTGAATCGAAACACGGTCCTAACTATAACTAACTACTGGCGACAGCCAGAAGGTAATATACATATATTACCTACTGATGGTCATCAGTAGGTAGTTATATTTAGAACCTAGTTTCCATAGGAACATTTATTTTGATTTGCTAATAACTTTGGCGTCATTTGAAGAATCTTTACGAAATTCTCCCCAGAAAAAGTTTATCCTGGTGAGCTCCGATCCTGCAAGTTTGGGGGTGATTCGTAAAGCGGGAACTGAGAAAAAAGAGGGGCCCAAAATATGTTTTCCCCATGTTAATTTCCATAGGAAATTTTGCGGCTAGCTACAGCCTAAACTGCTGAACGGAATTATCCCAAATTTGGCAAAAAGGTAGAGCTTGGTTCAGAAAGTGACCTTATCTTTAAATGGTGCAAATCTGTTCAGTAGTTTTTGGGAAATTCAAAAAATAAGAGCAAGGCTACAGCCGAAACTACTGAACAGAATTTCTCTAAATTTGGCGAAAAAGGTAGTGCTTGGATCAGAAAGAAACCTTTTTTTTTAAATTGTGGAAATCTGTTCAGTAGTTGCTGAGAATTTAGAACAATAAAAGTTTCAATATCTGGGCGGAGCCTAAGTCCCGAGCACGTGCTTGACTGTGATTGGCTGCCAACACTCCAAACCAGGAAGTGTTGACAGCCATCTTGTGACTTGGTAGAAGCGAGTTACCAGAAAACAGATAAACAAAGGTATAAAACAAGAGAAGGGGGCAGGGTAGAAACACCCTGACCCCGTAGGCCTGCTCAGGTGGTCCCAGAAAGACCCCTAGGGCTAAAAAAGCATTTAAAAAAAATAATATTACATTTGGTGCAATTCGCGCTGGGGTCGCGGGTTCCTGCGTTTTATTTTTATTAAGCCCCTGCGTGGGCTAGGTTCCGGGGAATTTCTTAAAAAATAATAGCAGGGGCTCTCTGGGGCTGCGGGGCTACCAGGGGCCCTCACAGCCCCGGGGCTGAACTCAGGTTGGCATGGGGGGTTGCGGGCCCCCTTCCTGGAGTCCTCCATGTGCTTATAACTTTAGCGTGTTTTGACAAATCTTTACGAAATTTTCCAACTCCTATCCTGAAAGTTTGGGGTTGATTCGTTGAGGGGGGTGGGGGGGGCTGAGTAAAAAGGGGGATCCCAAAATATGTTTTCTCAATGCATTTTCCATAGGAAACTTTAGACTCAGCTACAGCTCAAACTGCTGAACTGAATTATGCCAAATTTGGCAGAAAGAGAGGTCTTGGTACAGAAAACGCGCTTTCGTTAAAATGGTGTAAATCTGTTCAATAGTTTTTGAGATATTTAAGGAAAAATATATATATATCTGGGCGGAGCCTAATTCCTGAGCACGAGCTTGCCTCTGATTGGCTGCTAACACTTCAAACCAGGAGGTGTCCTCTGATTGGCTGCTAACAGCCATCTTGTGCCTCGCATCGAGTGAAAATATAAAAGAAAGCTCCCGGGGGCAATTTAATATACCAGAGCTCTGTCTGTGCGAGATATCCCTTTCATGCTCCCTCTGCCCAACATCACCACTTTGCAGCTATACCTTTAGAAGCCAGTCGGCTCGCAGCTCTCTACCTTTGGGAGCTAGTACGCTGCTGTGCCTCTACCACTGCGAGCTAGTAGGCTGCTGTTCCTTTGGGTGCGGATGGCCCGTAGTTCTCCCATCTGCTAATCAAGCCCACGGACCACAGCTGTCCCACTGCATGCCTGGGTGCGAACTGTTGATAAGTCACACTATATGTGCATTGAAAAGCCTTTTTGTGTTTCAGTCCGTCAGCTGGCAGCTGTCCGAGGCAAATCTGAAAACATACTGGAGCTCTGTCTGTGCGAGATACCCCTTTCAAGCTGCCTCTACCCACATGAGCAGGTAACACACCCTCTTCCCACATCACCAGCATACCCCCAACAACCTTCTTGGGCCCGCAAGTCTCCCTCTGTGAACCACTGGCCGGCTCACAGCTCTTCGGGTGAGACTTCTCAGGCCTGCAGTTGTATCTGTGAAGTCAAGACGGGAAATATACTGCAGGTCTCTCTCTGCGAGACACCCCCTTGACGCTCCATCTGCCCACGTCACTGTTCCGCAGCTATCCTTTTGGAAGCCAATGGCCCACACCATTCTCTACACCAGTCGGCCCGCAGATGTTCCTCTGCGAGCTGGCCCGCAGCTCTCCCTCTGCAAACTGACAGGCCGCAGCCTTCCCTCTACGAGCCAGCCAGTCAGCTTGCATCTCTTCATCTACGAGCCAGCCTGCCGGCTCACAAGTCTCTGAGAACAGATGCAATGGTGGTAGCGATCATGCAGGTCGGACACCCAACACTGCTCCGACACCCCCCAGCAGCAGCTCCTCTGCCATCCCCTCTCGCCCCCACCTCCCACAAACAAATGTGACAGTCATATTAGGGAATTTGGAACTTAAAAAATTAGCTATTGTTGTACAATCATTATTAAGAAGATGCTTGTGAGGTTGGACAAATAAGAATCTTAGTCATGTATGTATTTATATATAAAACATTTTATTAAAACAAAACAAGAACAAATAAAGCTATGTACAGCCATGGCGTGTCATTGCTGGACCATTTGTGAATCAAAGCCTGCAAGACAAAAAGAAATATAAGATGGTGCATCATGCATCCAGCAAAGGAGAGAGAGAAAGAGAGAAAGAGTGAGAGAGAGGAAGAGAGAAAGAAAGAAAGAAAGAGTGAAAGAGAGAGGAAGATAGAGAAAGAGAGAAAGAGTGTGAGAGAGAAGGAGAGAAAGAGTGAGATAAAGGAAGAGAGTAAGAGAGAAACAGTGTGAGAGAGAGGAAGAGAGAGAGAGAACGAGTGAGACAGAGGAAGCGAGAGAAAGAAAGAATGAGAGCGAGAGGAAGAGACAGAGAAAGTGTGGGAGAGAGAAAGAAAGAGATAGAGAATAAGAGAGAGAAAGAGTGTGAGTGACAGAAAAGAAGGGATGGAGAGGGAGAGTGAGTGTTGACACTGGAGAAAATCTTCGCACCTCACCTTTCTGCCACTGGTGTGTCTCCAACCACGTGCCAGGACATAGGGCACCCTCAAGTTTAGTCATCTGAAGCATAGTATAGAATTAGTAATTGTAGAGTACATAGAACTGCACACGCGTACTTTTCTGTTTCGCACTACACACTCAGGCTGCTGAACCCCATCCACTGCCACTGCTCGGAGGTGTCTGTGTGGGAGTTCCGTGTTGGGGGGGAACGTCAATCTGTGAATCACAGCCTGTTAGACAAAAGGCAAGCTAAGATTGAAAAAGAAAGAAAGAGAGAGAGGAAGACAGAGAGAAAGAGAGAAACAGTGAGAGTGAGAGAAAGACAGAGATAGAAAGAAAGAGTGAGAGGAAGACCGAGAGAAAGAGTGAGAGAGACAAAGATAGAGGGAAAGAGTAAGATAGAGAAATAAAGAGTGTGAGAAAGAGGAAGAGAGAAACAAAGGAAGCGTGGGAGAGAGAGAAAGAGAGAGAGGAACAAAGAGAAAAAGAGAAAAACAGTGTGAGCGAGAGGAAGAGAGAGAACAAGAAAGAAAGAGTGAGAAGAAGACAGAGAGAAAGAGAGAAACAGTGAGAGTGAGAGAAAGAGAGGGAGAAAAAGAAAGAAAGAGTGAGAGGAAGACAGAGAGAAAGTGAGAGAGACAAAGAGAGAGAAACAGTGAGAGATAGGAAGATAGAAAAAAAGAAGAAAAGAGTGTGAGAAAGAGGAAGAGAGAAACAGAGGAAGAGTGAGAGAAAGAGAAAAACAGTGTGAGAGAGAAAGAGTGTAAGGGAGAGAAAGGAAGAGATGAAATGAAATGAAATGAAATGAAAGAGACATTTATAGAGCGCATGGCTACCCGTAGGCCTCCCAGCGCTACGGAGAGAGCGTACAGGTGTAAACTGATTATCTGGCTGGAAATAGATGAGTCTTCAACATTTTTCGGAAGGAAAGATGATCCCCTTCCAGCCGAATATGTTCCGGGAGGTCATTCCATTTCTTGGAGGCAACATAAGAAAAACGTCGTCCTCCACTTTTGGCCCTCTTGATTTTTGGTACTGTGGCCATGCTTTTGCTTTCAGATCGCAGAGCTCTTTTAGGCCAGTATAAGGAAACCATCCGCTGAAGTATTGGTGGACACTTGGAAGTTAAAATCTTGTGCGTGATGCAGAGATTTAAATTGAATTCTCTCGGCAATAGGGAACCAATGGAGATGATTCAACGCTATCCACGCAGAGATGAGAAGGGACAGTGAGTGCCTACACTGTGGACAAAACCCTCACATCTCACCTTTACGCCACCGCTGTGTCTCCAACCACGTGCCGGGACCTAGTGGAGCCCTCAAGCTCCCACATCTGAAACATAGTACAGAATTAGTAATGGCAGAGAATGTGGGTTCCTGATCTCGAATGTAAAGGCACAGTGGTGAAAAATAAACCATTTGATATCAAAGATTGTTTGGCTGTGTTAATGGATCTAAATGAACTAAGATCGAAACAACGCAACGTGTTCCTGAAGTCAACCACAACTGGGGAAAACCCAGCCGTCCCAGCAAGGCCTGTCTTGATCCCAAAAGTTGCGGATCTAGTCAGAGAAAAGATTGCCGACAAGAAGGACATTGGTCCTTCTTACAGTCAACCAGTACCTGTCCTAGCCATCCACTGAACAAGAACAGTACTTCTGCCGCCCCTTTCTGGAAGAAAGGAGAAAAATGTGTGTCAATCAACCCCATCAAACCAAACTATGTGGCCAATACTAAGCAGTAGGACTTGTGCACTCCGGCCTAGTAGCAGACTCACTCCTCTCGCTATTATCCAAGAGGTTCAAACTGAAAGACTCTTCACCATCGAGGAGTCAGCAATAAGAAGTGAAGGACTAAGCAACAATGCTATGGAACTCCTCGCTCTTGAAACTAAAGTAACAGTTCATCCTGATACACCTGTCTACAGCAACATAACATGTGATCAACTGGTTCCAGCGATTTCAATTAATCCTGATGCAATTCCAACCACCGACAGAACTGCTTCTGGCTATTTCATTAACTTTGATACATTTTCTGAGGATCCAAATGAGTCTGAAACGACACCCAAAGAACCTTCAAAGATCAAGTACAAGACTTTTTTCATTTCCTGGAAAAGACTTATCTGGTTTCACCTTGGATTGAACTATGGATTATTTCTGGAATAGTTTTCTTTCTGCTTTGGCTAACTTTAGTAATGACTCTTAGCGTGCTGATAAATGGAAGATATATTCATTTGGACACTGAAAGTAAAAATGTGTACTTACTTTTGAAACCGCACAAATCATCCCATTGTGAAGCAAGAGACTTGTCAGCATTGAACATCACAGCCGTTCCTATACAAGATGGTATGGTTTGGGACAAAAAGAATAATTATGATATATTCGGCCCTTCAGAACTTTTGAAGATTCCACACTTATTTAAAATTTCATTAAGTGACTTTATTACCTCCAGTACCTATTCTGATGAATGGGCCTTTGAGATCGTTAATAACATGATATATGATCTAGAAAGGTCTGCTGCATTCTCTAACAATGTAAACTTAGAGGGTTCATCAGACTATGAACAGCGTTATTGTTACCACCTATGGTCATAATTTCTTGCATAAATGTCCACACCTAGAAATGTATTCATGCATAACCAATGGAACATTGTCCTGCACCACTAAGGGGTAGCTCAAAAACGTTTATAAATAAGTTTCCATATTTGTCAGGGTACAATAAACCCAAGCCAGAAATGTTTTACTTTAAAAATGGAAACAAAACAGCAACACAAAATATGTTAACCAATACAAAATAGATTTATTCTGCAGCATTTATAGCCCAACTGTCTAGACAAGGGTTCGACTTTTGGAAAGACACAATTGGCACAACATCTGTCTGGAGTTCAAAAGATTGGCAAGTGCAGGGGATAGAAGCTTTGTTTAGAGCCTGTATCATCCCACAGCAAATAATGTTTTTTAATGACACTGTCCAACAAACGTCTTGCCTTGGATTAGCCAAGATGAAAGACATGAATACACCTTATGTACCAACACCTCCAAGCAATAGCACTACACAGGGAGCGGTCACAGTAGACACAATACTACAAATCAACAGATCGGATCCTGAATGGGAAAAATGGTTGCTCTGGCCCAGAGACACAAACATCTGTCAAGAATGATTCCTGAATAGAATACAGGGTTTTACTATCAATAAGCCAGACCCACATTATGTTCAATGACAGCATCCATGGGTAGTAACAACATACAGTGTAGGAAAATTATGCCTTGAATGGCTACAAAAATCTACACTCGAGGATGAGAAACAACACTTATATTTACTTTAAAAAGGTGCAGACCTTTGAGATTTCTTGCTAGGACCAAGAAAAGCACGTCAAAAACATTTCATATATGCCGGCATCTATGCTGCTTATAATGAAATATGGAAGGTTACACTGTTACTCTGCTGACCAGGTTCTGTGGCTCCAAAGCAGCTCTGCTGACCTGGGTCTCTGGCTCTAAAGCAGATCTATGGACCTTGTTCTATGGCTCTAAAGCAGCTCTGTTGACCTGGTTCTCTCCCTCTAAAGCAGCTCTGCTGACCTGGTTTCTCTGGCTCTAAAGCAGCTCTGCTGACCTGGTTCTATGGCTCTAAAACAACTCTGCTGACCTGGTTCTATGTCTATAAAGCAGCTCTGCTGACCTGGTTCTCTGGTTCTAGAGCAGCTCTGCTGGCCTGGTTCTCTGGCTCTAAAGCATCTCTGCTGACCTGGTTCTCTGGCTCTAAAGCAGCTCTGTTGACCTGGTTCTCTCCCTCTAAAGCTGCTCTGCTGACCTAGTTTCTCTGGCTTTAACGCAGCTCTGCTGACCTGATTTCTCTGGCTCTACAGCAGCTCTGCTGACCTGGTTCTCGGGTTCCAAAGCAGCTCTGCTGACCTGGTTCTCTGGCTCTAAAACAGCTCTGCTGACCTGGTTCTTTGGATCCAAAGTAGCTCTGCTGACCTGGTTTTCTCCCTATAAAACAGCTCTGCTGACCTGGTTCCATGGATCCAAAGCAGCTCTGCTGACCTGGTTTTCTCCCTCTAAAGCAGCTCTGCTGACCTGGTTCTCTGACTCCAAAGCAGCTCTGCTGACCTGGTTCTCTGGATCCAAAGCAGCTCTGCTGACCTGGTTTTCTCCCTCTAAAGCAGCTCTGCTGACCTGGTTCTCTGGCTCTAAATCAGCTCTGCTGACCTGGTTCTATGGCTCTAAAGCAACTCTGCTGACCTGGTTCTATGGCAATAAAGCAGCTCTGCTGACCTGGTTCTCTGGCTCTAGAGAAGCTCTGCTGACCTAGTTCTGTGGCTCTAAAGCAGCTCTGCTGACCTGGTTCTCTGCGTCTAGAGCAGCACTGCTCGCCTGGTTCTTAGGCTCTAGAGCAGCTCTGCTGACCTCGTTCTCTGGCTCTAAAGCAGCTCTGCTGACTGTTGTAGATAATTTAAGTAGGTAGCAGGACACGTCTTCAGGTTAATAAGATGGTTTTATTAAGTTACATAGATTAAGATAGCAGAGCAGTAAACCTCACAGCTGACCAGACCATCAACTGCCAAGGCTGGAATTCTCACACACAAGATAGAACACTCTTAGGTAGTATGGGAGGTAGAGAAGGTAGAGACACTAAGAAAGGACTACAGACACCAAGTAGTCATATTGAATGAAGTATACACATACAACATATTTTCTCTCTTTACAGATAAAACAAAATAAAGACTGAAACACATTGAAAGAAACAAAGGATAGAAAACACGAAGAAGAAAACATATAACACATAGGAGGTCAGTGACCTCAAGAACTTCTAAAACACGAACGAAGAGAATCAGGATCAAGATGAAAAATGATGATGAAGATCACGATGACCACCTTCTCCCCTTCGATTGACAAAACATGAAGAGCCAGTCCACTCTCTACACTCTGTCATTGTGCCATCAAAAACGGAAATAGAGAGTTCACTTTTTCTAATCGGTGTTTGTCCGTAGCGGCTTCTCGCTAATTGCTGAAGATAGAACAGTTCTGGAAAAATGATCCCGAAGATAAATTTAGAGCCAGAATTCTCACAGCCCAAAATCTAGTTCAGGTGTCTAGAATCTGGGTCTTCTCCTTGGGTTGTGGGCCTCTGATTGTAGTTCGGACCCCTAAGTTCCCTCAAAATTTCATTACTTTTGTGGACTTCATTTGTCCACTCCCGGTACATATTATGGAACATTTGTACCCTTCCAGTCCTGGGACTTCCTTTCTCCACTCCAAGTAGATATTGTGGGACCTTTGTACCCTTCCAGTCCTGGGACTTCCTTTGTCCTGTCCCGGTTTTAATTGTGAGATCTTTGTCCCTTTCCGGTCCTGGGACATCCTACGTCCTCTCACGGTACTGATTCTGGGTAACACGTCTTAATACCTGCGCGCGCACTAAGCATCTCGCGACTTATGGCAGGCGCGCTTAACGCGTCTTAATACCTGCGCGCTTCTTAATAATTATGGTAACGCGTCTTAATACCTGTGCGCAATACTTGAAATCTACAATCTTTCAATACTCTTGCACGAAGGCAATTCTCCCTTTGACTTTCTCTGATTTTTTTTACATGCAATCCTGCTTCACTTGTCTTAGAGCTGCTCTTTATCAAAACTGGAATAACTACAATCAATCCCTGCAGAAATTGATGGTGACTGCCAAACAAATTTTCCCAATTTATAAAAGCAAATGGAGAATCCAGAAATACTTCTTTATTTGCTTCCTTGATACGATTGAATTCTATTGCAGGACAGGAGGCTCCGATTATGCTAGTCTCATTTCTTTATTGAAATGCCCAGCAGCCAAGTAAAAACTACATTACCCAGAAACACTTGGGTGATAACCATAGAGTCTCGTAGTATAAATAAGCATACAGACAATACCACATCCTCTTTCTTTGCTGCTCCGCAGCCAGTTAAGTGCTCTTACCTTCTTATTGTTCTATTTTTGCTTATATTGCGCTTATATTGCTGAATTGTGTGCCTTATGGTGTGCGCTGCTTGCGCTTTCCGCCACGTTGTGTTTTTCCTTGTTCCGTTCTCATTGCGGTGTCACGTGGCTGGGAGCGAGGTTTCTCCTTCCAGGGGCCGGGCGCTTTGTGCCTGTGCTCGTTTCTAGGTCTTGTGGAGTGGTTTTGGGGGTCTCCGGTGGCCTCGCGCTGCTCGCGCGAGCTCTCCGCTTTTCGGAAGGCAGCCGGTTTTTCGCGCATGCGCGCATTAGCATTTCCGGCGCTCCGTGTTGACATTTCACCGGAGCTTCTCTGACTGACGTCTTTCACGGCGTTCTTGCCCACAGCCTTCGAATTACCCCCTTCTTGACGCCGGTGTCTGGCAAAAGTCACCGGCTGTATAACTTTGCATAGGCTTTGCCTAGAGTGACGTTTTTGTTTCAGTGAGCCCACCCTCCTCTTTAATTGTACTTTGTCTGTAGTTTTTTCTACAATTTGGCTTACTGTGAGGGTTTTTCACTCCCCTTTGAATTGGCCTTTGGCTTACTTTCATTTTTCCTTCCTCATTTGTGGGCTTATATATATTTTCACGCACCACGTGAACCATGAGTGAATTTTATTATGAGGATGAGGAAGAGTTTGATGTGGAGGCTCCAGACACCATGGAGCAGCATCTTGTTGAGGCTTTAGACCGCGGAGTGCAGCACTCCATGAATAAGGCTCTTGTCCGTGCTATCACGCCTTTAAAAAGGCATTTGACTAAATATGCCCGACAGCAAGGTTGGGTCCCTGCGGCGAAAAAGTCTTCCTCTTCTTCTCCTGGTAATCCGCATGCTTCTGACTTCATGAAGTTGGCGCAGTCCTTGTCCTCTGCCAATCCTGCCACTATTGTAGACGATGTCGAGAGTGATGACCTGCAATCCTCTTCATCCTCTGACCCCGCTCCTCCCCCTCCTAAGAAGAAAAAATGCAAGGAACATTTTGTCGATGCTTCGGCTCACCCTCCAGTGCTTACTTTTGAGCCGGCGGACATTGTCCACCCCCAGTCCACGGCTTGGCTTCCGTCCCCGGCTGTGACGGAGTACGTCCAACAACATATACGTCAGCCATTCGAAAAGGAGGTTCGTGCCCGCCTCCGTTCCGAATGCCCTCGACCCGATTTGGCTGACCACCTGGCAGAGACCCCTGAGGTGGACCCCACCATGACGACGTATTTGCGCAAATTTGCGAAGGATCCGAAAAAGGGTCTCGACAGGTCTTGGCGGGCTTGCCAAGACAAGGTTTTGGATCTCTTGGGGCCTCTCACCAAGATGTTAGACCTTGGTTTTCTGGCGAAGAGTACCAACAGGATGGTTGACCCTGATGAACTCATTCAATGGGCTCAACGCGCCATTTGCCAATTGGGTAATGCCAACTGTGCGCTCTCTAGCGAGCGGCGCCGATCCATCTTACTTAAACTGGACCCTAAGCTAGCTGAATTGGCGACTTCGGAATCGGGCCCTGCGGCTCAGGGTCTGCTTTTTGGACACCCATTTTTAAAAGAATTGACAAACTTCGTCAATACCTTCAGTGGCCTGGATAAGGCACAGGCATCTCTGCGCCGGACCTTTCGTCCGGTTTTCAACAGGGCCGGAAGAAGTAGGGGACGTTCCTCCGGCCGTGGTCACCAACAGCCCTCCCAGAGCGGGTATCAGTCCCAGCGTGGAGGCCAGCAAGATTCGGGATATTCCCAGCGTTCCAACTTCTATCCCTCACGAAAAGGCCGTGGCCAGTATAAAAAAAGGACGTGCTGGTGGTTCCTCCGGCAGCTATCACGATTCCGCCACTTCAGGTGAGACTTCTTCCTGCATGCAGTGTTGTTCTGGGGGGCAGGATTCGCCTTTTTCTAGAGAACTGGCGCTCAATCTCCAGCGATGCATGGGTGCTGGAAACGGTTCAGGGCTTCAAGCTAGAATTCTATCAGCCTGTTCGTCAGTCCCATCCTCCCTTTCCTCTCTGCTTCTCAAAGCAAAGTCAAGAGTTCATCACAGAAGAACTCCGATCACTGGAGCAGAAAGGGGCGATTGTGCCGACAGTACGCCATCCTCGGGGCTTTGCCAGCTCAATCTTCCTGGTGGACAAGAAGGGAGGGGGTTCGAGGTTGGTCCTCAATCTGAAGGAGTTCAATGCGGGAATAGTATACCGCCACTTCAAGATGGAGGGCATCCATCTGTTGAGGGATCTCCTGAGGGAACGGGATTGGATGGTCCGTCTAGACCTCAAGGATGCTTACCTCTCTGTTCCGATTTTTCGGCCTCATTGCCGCTTTCTTCAGTTCCAGTGGCTGGGGATTTGGTATCAGTATCGGGTCCTTCCCTTCGGCCTTTCGTCAGCACCGTGGTGCTTCACGAAACTGTTGCGTCCGGTTGTAGAGTCCCTCCGCTGTCGCGGGGTTTGCTTGATAATTTATTTGGATGACATCCTCCTGCTGGCGGACTGTCCTGTCAAGCTTATGACTCATCTGTCATGGACCATCGATCTTCTTCAGTCTCTGGGGTTTTTGGTCAATGTTCCCAAATCTGTACTTCTTCCTACTCAGGTGATAGATTTCTTGGGGTTCCAAATCAATTCCCTCTCTTGCCAACTTCTGTTACCTCGTCAGAAGATTCGATACATCAAGAGGGAATTGACTTCTGTTGTCTCGAGTCCGACGGTGTCATTGAGATCGTTGGCACGAGTTGTCGGTCTTTTAGCGTCTTCTCTGCAAGCAATCTTTCCGGCTCCGCTGCATTATCGAGCGTTGCAGCGCCTGGAGATTCAACATCTTCGGAGGGGCCTTCGTTATTCCGACCACATCCCACTGTCGGAGGATGCGAAGTCGGAAATGAAGTGGTGGTTGACTCACATGGAGGCCTGGAACGGCAGAGCCCTCTTTGGATCTTCTCCGGAGATTGTGATCGAGTCGGATGCCAGTCAGTGGGGCTGGGGGGCCCGCTGCGGCTCGGTCACGACGGGGGGCCGGTGGTCCCCCCAGGAACTTTCTCTCCACATCAATTGTTTGGAGTTACTGGCGGGATCGTTCGCGATCAAATGTCTATCTCCGCTTCAGTCCCGCTGCTGTATACTTCTCCGGATGGACAATGTATCGGCAGTCCGTTACATCAACAAACTCGGAGGGACTCGTTCGAGGTTGTTGGCGGAGATCGCCAAAGAGTTTTGGCATTACTGTCTGCACAACAAGATCACTGTTATTGCGGAATACCTTCCGGGTTGTCGCAATGTTGTGGCGGATTGGAACTCCAGATACCTGAGGGACTTCAGCGACTGGAGACTCCATCCGCGGGTGTTTCAACAACTTCAACGGACTTGGGGCCCTTGTCAGATCGACCTCTTTGCGTCCCGGCTCAATGCCCAACTTCCCCGGTTCTTCAGTTGGAGACCGGATCCGGAGGCTCTGGCGACGGATGCTTTCCTTCAGCCGTGGCCGACCTCCCTCTGTTATGCGTTTCCCCCGTTTATGATGATCCCCAGGGTTCTGGCCTACGTGACACGTTTCCAGGCGGAGCTGATTCTGATCACTCCTCTGTGGCGGGCTCAACCGTGGTTCCCTGTTCTGCTGGAAATGACTTGCGCATTGCCATTTCTTCTGCCTCGCAAGCGGAATCTCCTGTTAGATCCGCTTCTGAATCCGCATCCCCTAGTTCAGTCAGGCTCTCTCCTTCTCCTGGCGTGGCGGATTTCGGGGACCGTTGGGCAGTGTCAGGCCTTTCGACGGACGCTACCAGACTCCTCAGCAACGCCTGGGCCCCGGCTACTCACAAACGTTACAGAGGTTCATGGAAATGTTGGAGTGCTTGGTGTGCTCAACGGCAAGTTGATCCGACATCGGCTGATGTCTCTTTGATTGTCAATTTTTTGGCTTCTCTGTATTCTGCCTCTGGCTTGGCGTACCGTACCATAAACAATTTCCGCTCTGCTATTTCGGCGGGCCATATTCCTATTGATGGTAAACCTGTGGGGGAGCATCCTCTGGTGTCCAAGATCCTCAAAGGTGTTCGTATGGCTGTTCCTCCGCGTCCCAAATATGTTGCTTTATGGGACGTTTCGGTTGTTTTACGTTTTCTGGAAGCCTGGCCAGTCAATGCCTTGCTGTCTCGCAAACAACTTTCGGCCAAGCTTACCATGTTGCTATGTTTGCTTTCTTGCAAACGGATTTCGGATGTTCATGCATTGGATCTTGCTGGACGGAGTTTTACTCCGGAAGGGGTTACATTTCGCCTTTCCAGGCGCACCAAAACTAATACTGAGATTGTCTCTTACCCTTCTTTTCCGGCTCGTCCCAACCTTTGTGTGGTCCAATACCTTAAAACTTATGAGGTGAGTACTTCAAATCTTCGTTCTGATATGCAAGGTCAATTGTTGATTGCATTGCTGAAGCCTTTCCGCCCCGTTACCCCTGCTACATTGGCTCGCTGGGTACGGTGGCTTATGGGAGAGGCAGGTATTGATGTTTCTGTTTTTGGTGCTCATTCTGCTCGTGGGGCCATGGCCTCTAAGGCTTTTTCTTTGGGAGTCACCTTGGGTGACATTATGAAAGCTGCTGATTGGTCGACTGATTCTGTGTTTAAGACCTTTTACTTTAAACCTGTACCTACGATTGCTTCTGTGGTGTTGGAAGAGCTTTGAACAAGCATAATCGGAGCCTCCTGTCCTGCAATAGAATTCAAAATTTGCAAACATTCGTGACAAGAATTTTCAATTCTATTAAGGACTAGGAGGCGAGGATTATCCCACCCATGGATTGTACATTGTGTATACTGACACTTGTTTATGCATTATTCTGTTTTCCACAGTATCTATTGCCTTATCTTTCCCACCCTTATTTTGACATGTTCCTGTTATACTGGACGTGTATTACGGCTTTGTGTCTCTTTTCAGGCTCTGATCCAAAGTGATGTCTCTCAGGTTCAACGTAGGAGTGCCTGTTTTCTTCTCTGAAGATTGTTCCTGTTCTGCCTTCGGCTGTTTGGGTTCTCAGCTACCGTCTTTTCCATGGACTGCCTTTGCTGTTGCATTGACTGTTTCGATCTATTTTACTGTTTCCTGGATTCTCCTCACCAAAGAAAGAGGATGTGGTATTGTCTGTATGCTTATTTATACTACGAGACTCTATGGTTATCACTCAAGTGTTTCTGGGTAATGTAGTTTTTACTTGGCTGCTGGGCATTTCAATAAAGAAATGAGACTAGCATAATCCTCGCCTCCTAGTCCTTAATAGAATTGAAAATTCTTGTCACGAATGTTTGCAAATTTTGAATTCTTCATTTAATAAAAATGAGCAAACATAAAATGTTTTTAAAATCCACAAGGTGGCAGTGTTGTCAAGGATTTCACTGAGTAACTGTGTGAATTTGTGTACAAAAATCTTACGAAGGCTGGAATTAATTACTGTTCTTCCCTTTCACAAATACGCCTCGAAAACAAAAAAAATCTTGTCTGCCTCGTGTTTTCAAGTTCAAGGACATGTCATGTCTTAAGTTCTAAACCTCTGTCACTTCACAACTTTGCGATATGACAGATTCCCATAAAGAGTTACTCAAACTGCAACTGTCCAAAAATACGCAGACTGATAGCGCATCCCATAATTTAACTTGCACCTCTCTTACCTTCAAAACGATAATTAGAGCACAGAGTACCAAGCGTCGCACTGAGGTAAACCGAAATGGGGCCCGGGGTCAAGTTGGTAAGTAGGCAGCGTTGCGTAGTTTCTGTAACTATGGGAACTAAGCTTCAATGTAGGAATCAAACGGCAAAATGGTTGCTCAAAGTTACGTGACTCTGCGTGATCACGCGCTACATGCTCTGGTTCATCGCTAGGGCACATTAAGATTCCACAACGTCATCATAATGCAAGATGACACAGAGAAGTGTGGATGAGCAGCATCGAAACACTGCGAACGGACTTCCACGAGGCAGACAGCTGTGCACAACAGATGAAGACAACCAGTGAACACTCACCAGGAACGAAGTAACGTCACATGTGAGTAGACTGACAAGACACAGGTACAAGCGACGGGTTCCTTGTTTTCTAGTATCCTCTTTCACTTGAATTTCCCCCTTTTCAGCAGCAGTTGAACCGAGTGACATGGGATGTGCTTAGGTGTGATTACTTCTTCCGGCAAAGTAATAGAGGCAGTTTCCTTCTAACTTAACAGCATTTCACGGGTATATGTTCCTCTCAGATTGTTTGTACAGTTGGGAGAGAAGGCACATAGTCTCTTTTAATACCAATTTGAGATTTCCTCAGGGCTGGTTTATTCTGTTTCTTTTCTTTTTGCATGAAACTACTCGTTTATGGCCGCAACTGTAACAAGTGTCAATAACAGTTCTTGGCTTTGCTCTAACCCGTTTTCCAGAAGAGAACTTGTTAAGCTTACAATTACAGAATATTTTCTTAGAGTTGCCAAAATAAATACTTCAAAATAATTGCTGAAGTGGTACAATAGCTTTTTTAAATTTCCGTGTTACTTACAGTTGCTTTCTCTTTATATCATGCGTTTCATTGAATTGACTTGGGGCTTTTTATCTTGATTTTCCTTTGTATTTTGCGTCCAATTTAATCAAGCTTTCTTGTGTTACTCCGGTTTTTAGTTGCTTTTCTGCTTGTTACAGGCCGCAGTTAGATGGGTTCTTTGTTGTGAGGTCTTGCTCTTGCTGCGCAGTATTCCTTCTTCTCCGGTCTGCTCCTCTGGTTTGGTCTGGTCAGCTTCAGATGTCGCCAAAATGTTGTAGATAATTTAAGTAGGCAGCAGGACACGTCTTCAGGTTATTAAGATGGATTTATTAGGTTACATAGAACAAGATAGCAGAGCAATAAACCTCACAGCTGACCAGACCATCAACTGCCAAGGCTGGAATCCTCACGCACAAGATAGAACACTCTTAGGTAGTATGGGAGGTAGAGAAGGTAGAGACACTAAGAAAGGACTACAGACACCAAGTAGTCATATTGAATGAAGTATACACATACAACATAGACCTTGTTCTCTGGCTCTAAAGCAGCTCTGTTGCCCTGGTTCTCTCCCTCTAAAGCTGCTCTATTGACTTGGTTTCTCTGGCTCTAAAGCAGCTCTGCGGACCTGGTTCTTAGGCTCTAAAGCAGCTCTGCTGACATGGTTCTCTGGCTCTAGAGCAGCTCTGCGGACCTGGTTCTTAGGCTCTAGAGCAGCTCTACTGACCTTGTTATATGGCGCTGAAGCAGCTCCGCTGACCTGGTTCTCTGGCTCTAAAGCAGCTCCGCTGACCTGGTTCTCTGGCTCTAGAGGTTCTCTGGCTCTAGAGCAGCTCTGCTGACTTGGTTCTCTGGCTCTAGAGCAGCTCTGCTGACCTGATTCTCTGCCTCTAAAGCAGCTCTGCTGACCTGGTTCTCTGGCTCTAGAGCAGCTCTGCTGACCTGGTTCTCTCCCTATAGAGCTGCTCTGCTGACCTGGTTCTCTGGCTCTAAATCAGCTCTGCTGACCTGGTTCTCTGGCTCTAGAGCAGCTCTGTTAACCTGGTTCTCTGGCTCTAGAGCAGCTCTGCTGATCTGGTTCTCTAGCTCTAAAGCAGCTCTGCTGACCTGATTCTCTGCTGACCTGGTTCTCTGGCTCTAAAGCAGTTCTGCTGACCTGGTGGTACTCTAGCTCTAAAGCAGCTCTGCTGACCTGGTTCTCTGCTGTCTTGGTTCTCTCCCACTAAAGCAGCTCTGCTGAACTGGTTCTCTCCCTCTAAAGCAGCTCTGCGGAACTGGTTTCTCTGGCTCTACAGCAGCTCTGCTGACCTGGTTCACTGGCTCTAGAGGAGCTCTGCTGACCTGGTTCTTAGGTTGTAGAGCAGTTCTGCTAACCTGGTTCTCTGGCTCTGGTGCAGCTCTGCTGACCTGGTTCTTTGGCTCTACAGCAGCTCTGCTGACCTGGTTCTCTGGCTCTAGAGCAGCTCGGCAGACCTGGTTTCTCTGGCTCTAGAGCAGCTCTGCTGACCTAGTGCTCTGAAAGAAGGGTGAGGTTTGTAATCAGATAAGACTGCATTGCGGGAGCCCCCTTTTTTTCTAAATGCTGGACGATGCCCCCGGTAATTCTGGTGGGTATAAACAGACTGTATTTTTTAAAGTGCCAAGGAGATCTTTGTGAAGAAGTAGAGGTAGGCAGAGCATGTGTATACGTTTTAGCTGAGCACATGCATATATTTTGTCCTGCGTGCGGAGAAAGGGAGCAGAGCACATGCATATGTTTTGTCCTGAATGCGGACAGAGGAAGCAACTGACCAGAGCCATACGCGTGCACATCTTGTTTAAGCCGTATGCGCACCTCTGCTGTGTCTTCAGCTAAGCTGTTAGACAGATGTATGCGTGCACATGTCCTGTCTTGAAAGCGTGCGCATATCCTGTCCCCCTTTGCCCACCAAACCGACAACAATAGGTCTCACCAAGGCGAGCCGCTGCATTACTAGGTAAAACCTAAATGGGGCAAAGTAAGATAGAGAAAGGTGCTCCTTTAATTTACGAAGCAGGAGGGAGTGGTACGGAGGAGAAATTCGCCAGAACTGGGAATAGATTGGAAAGAGCTGCTCCAGATCGTGATGCGGGGGATGAAGAGAATGTAGGGGATGAGCATAATTCGAGAGTAGATACCGGGTGCCCGGCCAGGAAGAACAACAGGCCAACATGAGCCAGGATTATTCCAGTGTACGTAGCAGTGAGTACTGCTGGGACCCTTTGTGCTCCTTGATATTTACTGATCTCCCCAGCACCCCCCTTCGCACATCTGCATAAAGGTGGCATCTCAAAAATTGCAAGATGAAAACATCCCTGAGCCATGAGAGATGGTAAAGGCCCCCGTAGCACCCATCAAAGGAAATTGAATAAGCAGGCACTGTCTAAAGACCAAGTGAACAGTATAGAGACAGAGCCAGGCAATAGCACTATATCCACCACTGAGGTGTTTGGACCCACATTAAAAGGTATTATGACAGCGCTTCAGTGGGTACGTACGGGGAATATAGACACAGTTACCATGAAGTCTCACTGATATGGGCAGACCTGCGAAACATAGGCTCTAAGGTAAAAGAGAATATAACTAACACTCCAGTAGTAGACACAAAAGCTCTCCAGAAACGGGTACGACCTGAAGTAGATCTATTTGTGGAGGGACTGGTGGGAAAATGTCTCCAAACTAAGGACATATCCAAGTTTTACTCAATTGAAAGGGTGCACAGAATGCTGGGCACATGCCAAGACCGGGTGCTCCACCGCGCCCGATGATTGCCCGCATCTTTAACTATACAGACCGTGACGTGATCCTCTAGGCAGACAGAAATGCCCACTGCTCAAACTAGGCAATTCAAGCAAGGAGATCTTTTCTTGAGGTAATGAAAATATTACGGGCAAAAGATATTCAATACTCAATGCTCTCTCCTCCACCCTCAGGGTAACAGCAGATGGCAAGGTGAGGAGATTCTCCACCACGGACGAAGTATAGGAATGGTTCTACAGATGGAGAATAGCAGGAAGGACGAGGCGCAGGAACGGAGCTACAAGTACAGCAGCAGAATTTGAAACAGAGGCTGGTGGCAGCTCCTCACGTGCCCTTTAAAACAAGGAGAAATACAGGACCGTTCAAAGGACTGAGATAGTTGGCAGAGCCATGCTTATCAAGAGTGCTGAATTGGACCACAAACAGATAAAAGCAGAGTTAGAGAAACTGAACCCGATAGCAAGAATATTGTGGATTTGCAGGGAGAATAAACTGACATTATGCGCTAAGAAATACCAGGACTGCAGAGCATATGTAATGGTTAATGACAATGAGTCCTTATGAAACAGAAGAAGTGTAACAGCTCCAAGAAGGGGGATGAAGGTTGATTCCGGTGGGCAAGTATTTGGTTAAAGCCCACCCGAAGTTTGTAGGTTCTGTTATGGAGCGACAGGCGCTCTGCAAATTTGGGGGGTGGGTAGTTCAGAGCCGCCTGTACAGGGTAGCAGGGAGGGCGAAGTTTTGCTGGTTGGGGTTTCATGTTTATTGGTCAGTAGTACAGCATATCAAATGCATAGGCGCAACGTACATGGGAAACGAGGGGAAGGAACTCAAAGAAGCAAAGATGACACTTATTTACACAACCAGTATATTAAGATATTCATACACCAGAAACCTGTATAAAGGTAACAATGATGCTACAGCCGCCTGACAAGCAGCATTAGGTGACAGTGATATACACCCCCACTGGACAAGACTTAATGATCATGACCAGGAATGTAAGCAGCCTAGGTAACAAAATTAAGCAAACAATGGTGATGCGGTATATCCGACAGCATGCACCAGATATAGTCCTCATAAAAGAAACACACCTAATAGGAAACACATGCAAGGCAATAGATAAATTTGTCCACAAACTAGTGGCACATGTTGGGTTTATGTCCGGGCCAAAGGGAGTGTGACTACTAGTCAGAACAAAACTGCCCTTGGTGCCTCAACGGTGTTGCAAGATAAGCTGGGTGTGTGGGTCGGGTCATCAATCTGTGCTCGGTGTATGTACCGCCCAAAATGCAACCTGATTCGATCTCACTACAATTAAGATTTTTAAAAGGTGGACAGGTGATAGGCGGAGACTTAATGCAGTAATGGACCCCGGTATGGACAGAGTAACGAGCACCAAGAACGAAGGGGGAGTAGAAGCATTAAAGACATTTGTAGAGGTAATGTAACCCCTTAGCAAAACAATACACTTACTTCTTGTCATCACATCGGGGGTATTCACAATTTGACATATCCCAGAACTCTGTCCTGTGCAGGCAGCTTCAAGAGAGTGCAGCATAAGGCACAAGGCCTAAACGACCACTCACTGGTGGAAGTGAGTCTAATAGTACCCATCAAGACAAATAATCTACCACCCCGTATGGATCCCTGGTTCCTTAAAAATAAACAGATACAAGAGAAGATACGAGAAAACACAAAGCACTACTCGGTGGGGTCACCAGTTGTGATCTGGGAGGCACATACAGCTGCTATATGGGGGCAGGTGCGGGCGCTGGCAGGGGGGGAAGAAAGAAAGGAAAACTCCAATATGAAACACTTGAAAATGAATTAGGGCAGCTAGAGATAAAACTTGCAAAATCATCAGACCCAGATTCAGGGCTAGACCATTCAGTTAAAGCAACAAGAACTACGGGACATAGAGGAAGGAAAGGCCAGGCAATATCCAAGGGCAATCCTGTGGCGAATATATGATATAGGGGACAAAACCTGGTGGCTCCACATATACTGCTTATGTTTGAGGAATCACTACAACAGGGTAGCCTGTCGGAGGACCAGAGAACGGCAACAATAGTAGTCATCACAAAACAGGGTAAACCTAAGGAAGATGGTTCCTCGTACAGACAAACCTCCTTGTTAAATGTAGAAGCAAATATCCTGGCCAAGATCATAGCTACCAGACTCACCAAATGAATAAATGGATTGATACATCCAGACCAATCAGGCTTCATGCCTAAGCAAAGCACTAGATTAAATCTAATGCACTTATATGGGGTGCAATATGTAACCAAGACCAAACCGGAAGAGAATGCAGTACTGTTGTCATTTGACACCCAAATGGCTTTCAGAAGTATAGAACAGCAATATTTGTTTGAAGAATGGAGTGTATTGGCTTCGGTCCTAATCTTCGAGCTTGGATTCAGCTATTGTATACAAACCCCTTGGCAGAGTAAGGATGGACGGCACTTTATCTAGACAAGTGAGTTTGCACAAGGGTACGAGCCAGGGATGTCCACTTTTAACCATGCTATTTGAACTTGCACTAAAGCCATTGGCGGCATTGCGTTAGAGCAGACCCATTGATAAGGGTATAGAGACCGGAAGAGAATGGAAAGAAAGAATTTTGCTATACGCAGATGACATTCTCCTGCATATATTTCAATCAATCAGCAATCAGGGGTTTATATAGTATGCTACTCACCCGTGGGGGTCTCAAGGCACGGGGGTGGCGGCGGCTCCAGGTCAGTCGAAGGGCCAGATCCTGAGGTCCTTCCTGAACGTGTGCAGGGTGGAGGAGCATCTGATGTTCACAGGGAGCTCGTAGCAGGTTTTCGCTGCGATGTAAGAGAAATTTCTCCCGCTGGTTCTCTTTCTGCGGATGAGGGGAACCTCTGCTAGGGCGAGGTCCGCGGAGTGGAGGTTTCTCTTGGGTATGTAGAAGGATAGTCCCTCATTGAGGTAATCAGGTCCGATGTCATTGAGGGATTTGAAGGTGTGGGTGAAGAGTTTGAAGGTGACCCTCTTTTCGACGGGGAGCCAGCAGAGGCCTCGTATGTGTTGGGTCATGTGTTCCTGGCGCGGAGTCCTGAGGATAAGTGTGACAGCGGGGTTCTGGATGGTTTGTAGTTTACGCAGAAGAATTTTGTTGATTCCGGCATAGAGGGTGTTGCCGTAGTCCAGTCTGCTGGTTAGGAGTGCGTGGGTGACGGTTGTTCTGCAGTCGGAGAGATCCATTTGAAGATCTTACTGAGGATGCAAAGGCAGTTGAAGCTGGTGGAGGTGACAGAGTTGATCTGGCGGTACATGGAGAGGTAGGAGTCAAGGATGATGCCGAGGTTCCGAGGGTGGTCTGTAGGGGTGGGTGGGCTCCTGAGGGCGGGTGACCACCAGGTGTTGTCTCAGGCGGTGGTGAGATGTCTGAGGATGAGATTCTCGGATTTGTCTGAGTTTAGCTTCAGGCAGCTGTCCTTCATCCAGGCTGCCACGTTCTTCATTCCTTCCTGGAAGAAGAGTCTGGTGTATTCAGGATTCTTCATGAGCGAGAGGATGAGTTGGGTGTCGTCAGCGTAGGATAAGATGTTGAGCTCATGCTGTCTGACGATGGCGGCGAGGGGGACCATGTAGATGTTGAAGAGCGTGGTGTTGAGAGATGATCCCTGGGGTACTCCACGGCTGATTTCCATGGGTTTGTAGAGGAAGGGCGGGAGTCGGATCCTCTGGATCCTATCGGAGAGGAAGGATCTCAGCCGAGGGCGGCTCCTTGCAGGGCTCGACAAATCATAAAAAATGATCTAGACCTGCAGGTCTAGTAAACTACAAAATCTCCTCGACCTAACTTAAATGAACTTGACCTCAAACTCTGAAAACTGAGCAAATGTGACAAGTTAACAAGATTTAAAAGCATTTTTATTGCTCATTTACTTTGTGAGAAATAAAGATGCCTTTAAATCTTCCTATCTTGTCACATTTCCTCTGCTTTCAGAGGCAGAGGTCAAGTGTCAAGTTTGTATTCCTACTCGCCAGAAAGGGCGAGTAGGACCTAAAAATAGCTCGTCCTTAATCAATCTCACTCGCAAATGCGAGCGGTCGAGTGAATTTGTCGAGCCCTGCCTTGTATTCCCGGGTCATGAAGTCTGGCAGCGAGCATGCATGAGAGACAGTGTCGAAAGCTGCAGAGAGGTCAAGAATGGATGAGGGCCACAGTGTGTCCCTTTTCCAGTAGCATGCAGATGTTGTTATTGGCTGCTAGGAGAGCGGTCTCGGTGCTGTGGTAGCTGCAGAATCCAGACTGAGAGGCGTTTAGGATGGAGTTCTCTTCTATAAAGGCAGTCAGCTCTGTGTTTACGATTCTCTCTCCTACTTTGGCAGCAAAGGGGAGGAGAGAGATGGCCCACTAGTTTTTCAGGTCCATAGGGTCAGCCATAAGTTTCTTTAGGAGAGGTTTTACCTCTGCCTGTTTCCATTCATCTTGGCAGATGCCTGACGTGTTTGGCAGTTACTCCGGATAGCAAATACATTGGAGAAAATTGTTACAATTTGTATTGGCAGGAGAAGAGCCTCTCCTGAAGACAATAGGACATGCCCTGGTGACCAAAAAGAAATTTAAATATTTGGGAATGGTGATTACACAAACAGAAAATGATTTTAGGGATGAATATTTGACCCCCCCAGATACTTATTTTATTTTTTATTTATTGAAGTTTTGTATAGCGCTGGCTGGACCCGAGGGTATCAGAGTGCTTCACAGCAAGTACAGTTATGAGCAAAGAATTTTGGGCAAAGACAAGAACAGAGAAAAGAAAAAGAAAACAAATAATCTGCAATTCACCAACTCAAGGGCAATATGGACAAAGTTACAATACATATGTTCAGTCTGAGGGGTTTCAAGAATAGGAGTTAGTTGTCCTTCCCAAAGTTTTTTGTGGATTTCTCGTTATGGTCTAGCGCGCTCTAGGAACAGGGCTTTAAGTAGTATCTTGAATTTCGGGAAGGAGGAGGTCATGTGGGGCGGGATGGAGTTCCAAATCTGAGGTGCATTTCCCGCAAAGGATTTATTTGCGGTTTTGTGTTTCCGTGATTTCATTGGGATGAGTAGAAGCGTGCTGGAACTTCTGAGGTTCCTGGACTGACTGGCCCTTTTGAGTTTGGCGGCCAGATATTCTGGTTTACCTGTGTGCAAGGCTTTGTGAGTGAGACAGGCTGTGCGGAAGCTAGCTCATAGATCAATAGGGAGCCACTTCAGTTGCTTGAGTGCCGGCGAAATGTGCTCGTATTTCTTAGTTCCTGTGACCATTCTTGCTGCGGCGTTGAGGGTTGTGGTCAGGGGACCTAGGTGAGATTTAGCTGTCCCGGGCAGGGCTGCGATTCCATAGTCAATTCTGGAAAGCACCAGTGCCTGAGTGGCTTGTTTAAGATCTTTCGGGGGGAGGAAGGGTTTTATATTGAAAAGTTTCAGATTTAGGAATACACTTTTGGCGGCTTTTGAGATGTGTTTTTTCATGTCCAGTTTAGGGTAGAGGGTAAACCCTAGGGATTTCACCGAGTCCATTGGCGTAAGGGCGCCATTGAGTGCCTCTATGGCTTTGAGCCATTCTTCGATTTGTGGGTTTTAGTCTCTATTAGAGATGAGGAGAACTTCTGTTTTCTCTTGGTTGAGTTTCAGGTGGTTCACTGAGAGCCAATGTTGGACCTCTTTGAGCGTGACATTTAATCTGTGTATGTCTTCGATCGAGGTGGTTTCCATATAAAGTTGTGTGTCGTCCGCATAGAGGTGGAAGGGGATGTTGGAGTTCCTTCGGGTTGTGGTGGTGAGAGTACTGACCCTGTGGATCTCTTCTACTGACGGGAAGGTGGTCAGACGCAAAGTTATTGATTTTTATTCTTTGTGTGCGGTTGTGATGAAAGGAGGAAAACCATTTTAGTACCGTCATTTTAATGCCCGCTCTCTCCTGGAGGACTTTGAGGAGCAGGGTGTGATCAACTGTGTCAAGTGACATGTGAAGATCGTTAAAGACATTTAAGATTGCGATTTCGGTGCTGCATCTCTTTCTGAATCATGATCGGTGTGGGTCTAGTAGGTTGATATTCTCTAGGTGTTGGGTTAGCTGTGGAAGAACACATTTTTCTAGAGTTTTGGATAAAAGGGGAAGGTTTGATACCGGTCTAAAGTTGAAGTTGAAGTTGAAGTTAAAGAGACTTATAAAGCGTTCGGACACTGGTCGGTTTCATGGCGCTAAGGACGTAGACCCGGAAATGTGGAACGAAGATGGCTAGGGTGAGAAAGCTTGTGAGAAAAGGAAGGTCTTCAAAGCTTTGCGGACGTCGTGGTAAGTGGGGGAGGACCTAATGAGTAAAGGGAGGGAGTTCCAAAAGAGTGGGGGCAAGATGGAGAACTTCAGGCCACCCGACCTTTTCTTTTTAAAACGAGGAGCAAAATGCAGAAGCTGAGTAGACAAGCGTAAGTCTCGGGTGGGGGTGTAGGCTTTGATTTGAGAATTTATAAAAGCGGGTGACGTACCTGCTAAAGCCTGAAAAGTCAAACATCCCATCTTGAAGAGAGCACACTCCTGAATGGGGAGCCAATGTAGGGTTTTAAGGAGAGGGGAAACATGATGGGATTTGGGAAGTTTGTAAAGAAGTTGGGCTGCATGATTTTGGATGAGTTGAAGACGACGGAGATCGTACCCAGGGATACTGGAATACAGGACATTGCCATAGTCAAGTCGAGACATGACCATGGCCAAAAGAATAAGTTTAAGGGCTGAAAAGGAAAAATACCGGGAAATTTTGCAGATTGTACGGAGAGTTAAAAAACAGGACGAGACGACAGTACTAACCTGGGAATGCAGAGTAAGGTTGCTATTAATTTTGTTGTTCAAGTCCTCAGTGTCAAGGCCAGGTTTTTTTAGTAGCTCCGTGACTTGTCCTACTTTGAGGCAGTCTGGAATGATTCCCGTGCTCAGTGAGCTATCAATGATCTTGCACCTGATTGGGGCTAGGGTAAGCTTCAGGTCTTTTGCCAGGCTCTTGGGTAGCTGATCTAGAGAGTGTGATGCGGGTTTAGCGGCGGCAATCACATTGATTATCTCTTCTTCCTGGATGGGGTGAAAGAAGGACCAGAGAGTAAGTATGTTCACTGGGGTGTTGCCTTTTGTTGTTAGTGTCGAGGTCTCCGTGGGGGTGGAGGGATTTGTGCTGAGCGATAGATCAATTTTGGTGATTTTTTCATTGAAAAAGCTGGCAAAGTTGTCACAGTGATCTTTGGACGCCACAGTGTTGGATGTTATCGGTTTGGATGTTTGGCTCCTAATGATGTTAAAGAGTTCTTTGGGGTGTTTTTTTGCAGTGTCTAGGGTGGAGCAGAATAAAGTTGTATTTTTGATCTTGATGTGCTTAGTGTAGTTTCTCTGTGCTACCTTGAGTCGATCACGATGGAGGGAGGAGGGATTATTCCTCCAGGTTCTTTCTAAGGTTCTGAGGTGTCTTCTTTCCTCATTGATGTCGGTGGTGAACCAGGACCTAGAGGGGGTGCTTCTGTTTTTTTTTAGTTTCAGGGGCGCCAGAAGGTCCAGGGTGCATGTCATATTGGAGTGGTAGAGCGAGGTGAGTTCAGTGGTTGAGAGGTGCTCCGACGTGCTTGGGAGGAGCGTGCTTAGCCCTTCTTCTAGTTTGTCCCTTGGGTCTCTGGCTGTGTTCCTGACCCATTTAGGAGGGGCCTGGATAGGGGGTTGGGTTAGGGCCGGTTGGTTGATATGGAAAAGTATAATGTGGTGATCGGACCTGCCCACGGGAATGAGGTAGTCTATAGTGATTGAGTTTCTGTCCGAGATGATTGCATCCAGGATCGCTTCTCTGTGGTGTGTTTCTTCTGAGCAGTGTTGAATCATACCGTTATCTAGCAGGAGGCTGTTGAGCGATTGGATGAGCGTTTTTTTTGTTTCGTTCCATCCGAGGTTGAGGTCGCCCAGAATTATGCTGTTGTCGTTGCTGAGTGTGCATTGGGTGATCAGGTCAGAGAGCTGTGCTCTGAATTCGTTGGAGTTGCCTGGAGGGTGGTACAAGAGATGGCAATGTAGCGACCTGTTCGTGCGCGATTAGATGTTGAGCGATAGGCATTCAAAGGAGTTATAAAGGCATGAGGGACTTTCTGAGATGGTGAGGTCACTTTTGTGAATGAGAGCTATGCCGCCACCTCCATGCTCAAGTCTATCTTTGTGGATAATTGAGAAACCGGGCGGCACCAGCAGGTCCATGTTGGGGTAAGACAGGGTCTTAAGACAGGTTTCCGTGATGAAGGCTACATATAGGTCATGGGAGAGGATGGCTTCTGCTATTTCAGTTGCATGTTTGGAAGCAGATCTGCTGTTGATGAGCATGCAATTAATGGAAGGTTCTTCTTTGGGCTTCGATTTGCTGGGCTGGAGGATAGGTACCCTGGGGGTCTGGTGGCTCTATGGGGGGAGGGTCCCTACCCATTCCAATAATAACTTGGATCAACGATTTGGTCGTAGAGTTCAACGTCGGAGCCTGAGCTAGGGTGGGTGGAATTGTTATCTGTGAGGGAAGTGTGGGATTAGGGTAAGGGTGTGTGGGTTGATCATATGATGAGGCGAGTGTGGTTGATTCCTGGGGGAGAGGTTGGGATTAGTTCTTCTGGGTCTGTCTGCTCGTGACTCAGTCCAGGGTTTGGTAAGTGAAGGATGAGATCCTGGGGGGTCCAGGGCCCGGTTGGGGGGGTGGTGAATCATTCCTTCTGGGTTGAGGTAGGATGAGGGGAGCTGTGCAACGTAAGGTGGACAAATGGATTTTCCCTAGGAAGGATAGGGTTGCCTTCAGGCCACGAATCAGAGTTTCGAGCTGAGCTTCCAGGAGGTCAAGGCGTTGTGTCAGATTGTGTGGGTGGGCGAGGAGGGGAGGATGAGGGGAGCTGAACCCTATGGGGAGGGGCTGCAGGCCTTGTCATTTCTAGAGGGGTTCAGGAGAGGAGGGGGTGCTGACTCTGGCTTAGTGTTCATCTGCGGTAGGGCTGATGGAGGGGGGGTTGTGGCCCGGATGTGGATGGGAGTAGTGTTCATCTCTGGGGGGGTGGCTGTGCTCTGGTTGAGTTGGGGTTGGCGAGGGGGGGGCTATGAATCGGTTTTGCTTGGGAGTCGGGCTTCACTTTGGGCGGAAGTCTGTGCTCTGGGAGCGATCAAGAAGGTCGGGGGCTGTGGAGCAGTTGTGATTGGGAGGAGGGCTCAGTTCTGGGAGGCTGGGTGAGATGGATGGGGGGCGGGGTTGGGCGATAGGAGGAGCTATGGTTAAAGGGGACGCGGGGCTTGCGGATTCAGAAACCGTTGGGTGATGGGCTCGAGGAGCCGGTGTGGGCGAGATCAGATGGCTTGATGATTGTAGAGGGCTTCTTGGGGGGGGATCCGCGAATGGTGTGGGTTGTGAGATGTTGCCTTCTTTAGTGCGGGGAAGAGGGAGTTGAAGAACTCAAGGTTCTCATCTTTAGCCTGAATTAGGATGGTGCAGTTCACAAAAATGGTAATGGAAATGCGTCTGTTAAGGGTCTGGTGTTTCAGGGGAGAGATTGTTAGTTTACGGCTGTGGGCTGTGATGGTGGTTTTGGAAACGAGGAGGTGAGAGTTGAAGATAGTGACCCAGAGGTCGAGCCTGTCGGTATGGAAGATGAAGTCCATTTTGTGCTGCCCTCTAGATGGGCAGTGGTATGTATCAACAACTAGTGTTTCTGGATGTTGCCTGATTAATTTGTGTTTCAAGTGTTTTTTCGCTTTGAAGGAGAGTCTGTGGGGGAAAGTTATAGCGAAGGTGTTCATTCCGTAGGGTGTCAGGTAGTTAGATGTAGGGCATGGATAGGTGTCCAATTGCAAGGCCGGGGGCATCTTAGCTGGGCAGGGGGAGGCGGTGATCCTCTGGTGCAAGGGGGAGAGTGTTGCGTCGGGTGGAGGCTGAGCTGTTCGATGAGGTGTGTAGTGGGGTAGAGTGCATTGTGGTCCCTCTAGTGGTGTGGCCTATTGGCTAGGTGCAAAGGGGTCCTCCTGTGCGTCCCACTTGTGCGAAGGAGGGAGAGTGTTGTGTCGGGGGGAAACTGTATTGCTGGGGTGGAGGGTGGGGGCGTTAGAGGTGCGGTCAGGAGACATTTCTGGGGGCAGGACGTTGCTGTTCCAAGGGTGCAGATACCCTCAGCTCTCTCAGTTGTGGGTGTGTAGCAGGATGTGGGACCTCACTAACCTGGGAATGCTAGGTCGTTAGGAGTCTGTCCTGCATGTGCTGTCCCAGTCATTAGCAGAGTTTCCCGGTCAGGGGCTCAGCCAGACAACTCCTTCCAGGCGTTCCTATTGGGGGTTTCAACCAGAGGGGAGGTCTCCTGGTTGGATTAGTAGGGGTTGCTCCGGCCACCTTGATGTTGAAGGGGGCACCAGAGGACCAGGATGCCTTAAATTGAGGGTTGATGTCTTTGATTGATTGTGTCTTTGATGGGCGACCAGTTAGGTGTCAGGTGGCCCCCTCGTATTAATGCGTGTTTGGGCTTAGAATCCTTGGGGGTGTCTTTTTTTTTTGCGCCCTACTGGATTTCTGCGGTGGGGGGTCGGTCCGGCCACCTAGCCAAAGGGGTGGGAAAACGGGAGAGCCTAAGACCTCATATCCTCGGTTTAGGCGTTATTGACTTTAAATTGGCGGCTATATTGGAGTCAGGCAGCCCCCTTGTAAAAGTGTGAGCTGCGGATAGGTAACCACCTTGATTATGGCTCCTCTCTCGCTTGCCATGCGGGGGGCATTTCGGCTACCTGGGGGGGCACTCCGGCCACCTAGACATTAGAGGTGGGCATCGGTGAGCCTCGATATGGTCTCCTTGATTAAGCAGTTAGTATCTGAGCATGGCGGCCATTTCAAGGCCAGGCAGCCCACTTGCTGAGAAGCGAGCGGGTGCTCGGCGTCTTCAAGATTAACATTGATTTTTGCTGCCCCTTTAGGTCATTGCGTGGGTCCTCTCTCCTCAACCCGAGGCCGACGGATTTTGGGTCCGATCTGGCCTAGGTGTCCTCACTTTTGTCTGGAAGAGACTAGCGGGCGGCCATTTTGAGAGCAGGCAGCCCCAGTGCAGTGAAGCGCAATGCAGGTCAGACGTTGTGGCCAGCACTTGCTTGCAAAGGGGTCTCCGCTTCTGATTCTGCTGCTCGTTGAGGTTGGTGCTATGACTGTGACCTCCGCTGAACCATCGCCGGTTGTCAGGCGAAAGGTTCTGACTCTGCCGCAGCTCGTGCCTTTCTTCGACCTGTGGCCCCTATTCTGGCTGCTGTGGGTCGCTTTACTACTTTTCCCGGTCTCAGGTGAGTCTAGTATTATTGTTGCCTGCTTGGTTGGGGCTGCTGTGAGGAAGGGGGATGCTCCGGTTACCTTGTCGTGAAGGTGGGGGGGGTCTCCGGTTGTTTTGGGACCAGATCACCCGTGCTAGCCGCGCCGACCTCTATGCCGTCTTCCTCCGTGTTCCGCAGGGGTTACAGTGTCCAGGGTTTAGGATTCGCTCGAGGGACCCGTTACTAGCCACGCCATTCGTAGGAGGGGGTGTTCGGGGTGGTCGGTCCAGTCGGGATTTTCACTAACTGTGATCCCTTCACCTGGAGCTCATCCCGGTTGCTCCCTCTTTGCGGCCATCTTTGAGAGAATGACGTTACGCACATATGCAAAGTAAGTAGCAACAGCCTCCAATAGGAAATCACTGTCCTCATCCGAAAACAGTTCAGCCATCCAATTTAAAAGATGAAAAGAACATACGTGTACTCCCAGCACCGGATCCTCTATAACCATCAGAGGACAGCTCGGTGGGTTTTCAAGAAAACTTAGTTCCAAGAAATTCTGTGCTGCCGACAATATATCCCAGGGACCAATTAGTCCATGCGCCACTGCTAAGGCCATAATCCTCTCGTCAGAACAAACCAACTCGTGAGCAATGATAGGACTCATCAGCTGATTAAAATCGACATCAGGAGAAACCTGTCCGCAGAGACACAAATCAATGGCCCAATGGAAATCACAGGTCAGGCAGTGAAATACAGGCTGGACACAGGTGAAATAGGAGAATCGAAAAGATAATCCATATGCCGCGCTCAATGTCGCCAACGGCAGTGTGCCATATTATTCAAGCATGCGGTTGCGAAACTGCGTCAGTAGCTGTTGCGCGGGGTCTTGCACAGGAAGGACATCCATATTTAAAAAGACAGAAAACCACTAGAGCGCCAGCCGCTAATGCAAGTAAAAATGGGAATCCTCCAAACAAGGATGAAAAAATAGAATGGAAGAAAGCAGGGATGACTCCAAAAATTTTTTCAAAGGAAGTCACGAGACCACTGCTAACAACTTTAAAAAAATGCGCTAGGCCTTTTGTGGAGGATGCGTTAAAGATAGTACGAACCATCGCTCCGAAATGCAAAGGCAAATCAGTATTCAAAAGAGACTGAACCTCTGTACGGGTGTTTGCAATGTGAAGCACGAAAGTTTCACGGGCCGAGCTCAAGGCCACCTCTTTCTGGGACAAAAGAGCCCTTATTCTTGCCATGCCGCTGAATTCTGCTCCCAAGGTTGGTATCTGTGGCCAGATGGAAGACTCCCTATGTTCATGTGTGGGAGGATAAAGCACATTTCTGCAGCAAATAACCCGCTCACTTACTGTTACGATGAAAGCTATACCTTTAATTAACCCACAACAGTCTTCATTATTGAGCATTAAATAACTACCATTTTCTAATAATTTAAACGTGGGGATGATAGCAGGAACTGGCGTGCCTTGTAAAACGCAAGCCATATTCGGTCGGTCCTTGTTGCATGAACCGTGTAACTGTATGTGTCTACACATTAAAGAATGATCTGGCGTCTCAGTACACTCCTCCCCATTCAGATAAACTTCTTGGTCATCCTTAAAACATCTGTATGTGTATGGAAGCGACCAGACTTCATGAAGGAAACTGCTACCTAAAGGTTCATAACGACCTATGGGTACATATTTCATACAATTTGAAAACTTATATAAAGCAAAAGGCAGCGTTATTAAACCGTGGATAAGCCACGTTGCAGCAGTGGCTTCTGCCACGGAAAAAGGTAAAGATTCTAACCGTTCAATATGTAACATAGAAAAAGAAGCATCGCGCATTGAAAGCAAGCGTTGTTTGTCAGTCAAATTAAACGGTGCAAATAAAGAAGAAACGTTCATGTACCCCCAGGGAACTTTACCATTCTTCAGAGTTTGAATGGTCCATGCAAACTGCATGATTGATCGTAATTGATTCTCACCATGGTATAATACTGACACTTCATCATGCACAATATCGACAACTGACGACACAATTTTATCCAATGTGTAAATTCTAGAGGAAAGCACGTTAATACTATTGTCAACAACTGCAAGCACTTTCTCAAGATTCGCCTGATCAATAGCCCTAAGGCGTGTAGCAGCCTCAATCTGTGATAGTTTCCAAATTTCATTGTAAACCCCATATAACCACCTTTTCGACCTGCCACTAGCCGGGCCTTTAATGAAATCATTCAAATCCACGTCTGCATTCAGTTTAGATAGGTGACTCTTAACCGCAGGTAAAGTTGAATGTTTCAGCCAATTTTGACACAATTTGCCTACAGAATAAGAGGTGACAGTATGAACCAAGTCAAACCGGGGATCAGATCTAACAGTTTTAAAACCGTCAGTTAAATTCAAAAATCCATTTTGGCAAGAATCAGCACTACGGTGCCAAAGCAGCCAACCTTTAGGATTCATACTGGAAATGTTAAAGGAGGAATTAAGGAGTAGAGCCTGTAATTCTCTAATGGACAACTGAGTAAAGTTACTCCAACCATCATATTCCTCCAACTCCGGGAAAGAAGGAGTGTTTAACTTTTTAGAAGTAGCCAATCCAAAGCATGTAGTCTGGGAAATTGTTTCATTTAAAAACAACATATGATTCGGGATGAGACATGCACGGTGCAAAGCCTCAGTGCCCTGTACCTGCCAGGCCCTTGAACCCCAAACTGATTTAAGGTCTATTGTTTCCTTCCATAGCTCATAGCCTCCAGTAACTAATTGATCAAGGAAGGCCTTCGAATACAACAATTTAGTATCGGTAAGTCTAACCTTGGACATTGGCTTGTTATGAAATTTAAAATAAAAGGACTCGGGATTCGACTGGTTAAAGACAGTGAAATAAGAATACTTTTTCAGAAACGTTTCTGAACTCCCTTGTTTAGGTGCTGGGCAATGTTCCCACTGAGTAAAATAAACAGTATCCCTTCGGGATGATGTTTTGTGTAAGAAGTGATTGCCATAATGTTGGTAGCAGAATAATTCACCATAATTAGCAGATCCTAAATATAAATCCTCAGCATCAAAGGCAGCATAGTATTGTAAATCAGAAAACAAACTTTCTACAGCATTAACATCCCAGTCATCAGAACGAATGTTCTGTTTCACCACATCCCCCATATTCACTCTAAGTACATTAGGAACATTAACGACTTCCGTCGGGCCATGAATCTGAAACCGAACTGCATCCCACACGATTCCATCAAGGACAGGCCATGCTGTGATGTTAACCAAAGTCAAGTCTCTTTTAATTCTGTGTGTAGAATGAGACGAGGAAAGCGGGGCCAAAGTTCCATTTAGATGAGTAATGCATGTTCTTTCCTCGACATAGTGTCCATTGATGATTCGAAAAAAATAAAACACAAAACCAATTGACATAAAAAGGTAAACTGAAAAAAGGACCAGCCAAATGTATGTCCAAGGGGGAATCAAAAAATGTTTTTTAAACAGGCTAGCATAAACTGCAATACGAGAGGGTTTCTTTGAGGCAAGGGAAGCAGAGTCAAAAGAAAATCTGGATTCCGTGGCTAAACGTGCTTGCAGGTCAGGCATGGACAAATCAGTGGGGTAGGTATAGTCTATCTCATCAATGTTAGTTCCGGGTAAATTATTTAATAACGGACTGGAAACAGCAGGTAATTCGATGGCCACTTCAGGTTCAATATTAGAAGCAGTGGGCATAACTGAATTTCTCACAATGGAAGGACAGGAAACAGCCGGTGTCATGCTAAGAAGAATCGGCCACTCTGTGTATCTTGACATTGTCAATTGAAATAAACCTGTTTTCCTTACGACCAGGAAGTGGTGGTAAAATGACTGTTCTTGTGCCCTTCACTCCAAGGACAGGAACCGGAGCTCGATAGGAAGGACCAAATTCTTTCTTGTTTTCGATCTTCTCTCGAACCAGTTCGCCAACTTGGGGTAGCCAGCCAACTACCGGGATCTGCAACGCATCATCCGACGTGGAGGGCAAATGTTCCTTTGCAAGACTGTCTCTGGTCTTTTGTAGATTCTGTAAAACATTGCAATGTTCATCTGCGTCAAAGGAAGTGGCGCGAACCACACAGTCTAGACCGTCAAGGTCAGGGACGTACATCTTGATGCCAAAGAGCACTTCGTATGGGGTCCGCCCACCCAGAGACCTTCTAGGGAGATTATTAAGAGCACGCTGCACGCCATAGAGGTAAGCCAGCCAGTTTCTGCCATTGCCTATAACTCGGGCTGTCAAAGATTGCTTTAAATCACGGTTCATTCGCTCAACTACACTGTTACCCTCAGGTCTGTAGGGAGACGAAAACTTGACTTGGACCCCCAACGAAGCCATGGCATCCTTATATGCCTTAGAAGCGAAAGCCGGACCCTGATCCGAATGGAAGGTACCACAGGCAAAAATCCCTATAAAGACACGCAAATCTCTAATGACAGTCCGTGAATCAGCGCTGCGATGGGGCCATACCCACACAAAGCGTGTGCATGAGTCAACTGCTACTAAGATGTACTTATATGCAGTATCAGATGAAAAAGGACCGCAGTGATCTAAATAAACACAACCTAGCGGTTTATTAGAAATGTACAACTGAGTCTGTGGCGGACGCGTAGCAGTCGAAGGTTTAATCTGCTGGCATATGTCACAAAGAAGGACATAATCACGCGTCTGTTTGTACAGTCCCCGCCACCAGAAACGTTGTTGTAATTGAGTTACAGTGGCCGAGACGCCCGCATGCGCAGACGCCACACCTTCATGCGCCGCTGTAATCAAGTCTGCTCTGCGATCCGAGTTGGGAATCAGCCGTTCCCCAACGTCAGGAATTGTCACAAAAGGAAACTTTTCGGGACTTAAGTGGTATTTGTACTTCGAAGGGAATCCCGCAGGATGCTTACTTCCCTTCTCAGAGGCAGCAATTGCCGCCAAGATGTCGCTATCAATCTTGGTTTTGGATCTAGTAACTGCCGCAACTAAGTATGTAGAAACTGCTGATTTCGCCGCTTCATGAGCAAGCGAATTGCCAACAGCGTGAACTCCTACGCGCTGATGACCGAGAGTATGAATCACATAAACGAGTGGCAACATAGCCTTAAGCTCTGCCACTCAAACCCAGATCATTTTATGTTTTATTGTGCTACCCTTGGAATCACGAAAATCATTCTGAATCCAAAAGAACAAGTTTTCATTGTAAGACTGGACACAGTAGTAAGAATCACTTACAATAAGAGTAGTTACACTTGGATCAGCGTACTCCAACGCTAGTAAAAGAGCACAAAGCTCTGCTAATTGAGCAGTGCAATCGCCCAGGGGCAGCGTGTGCACTTCCCTGGAAATGAACTCATCGTTCAACATAGTACCGACCACAATGGCGCATGCAGAAACGTGGGCATGTTTAGAGCCATGCGCAACCTGCGCCGACCCATCAGTGTAAATGATGCAATGGAAGTCCTCCAAAGGTCGCATAGCTAGAGGAGCAGGATGAACGAACTCATACTGCAAGTACTCTTGCGACCGTAATGAGGCGTCAAAAATAAACGTGACATCAGTGGACGTCAAGGACGCAGCCCATTGAATCCACCGGGGGTGCAAAGCTTTAGAATTCGGTACACAGGCTTTCGTGACTGCCTCCAAATGAGGACAGGGTGTTACCACTAACATGCGCTTCCCCTGTGACAGAGCTCGTTCTTTAAGAATCGCCATCTGTACAGCAGTTAAAACTTTCTCCACAGTGGGAAACCGCAATTCAGCCGAAGTGTACAAGTGTGACTTGTAAGCAATAGGTACCGTGTCTCCTTCATTAAAAGTGAGGTACGTGAAACCCACTGTCCCAGGAATTATTCTTATTACCAGGTTGGTGTGGTTATCACGAGTCAGTAAATATTTAGAAGCGAGCAGATCAGCCTGCAAGGATTGCAAAATGGCTGAATGCTCAGGCAGCCAGCATGATTTTGAGAAAGTAGGTTGTATCAATGCATACAACGGCTTGATACGCTGGGCATATTCCGGAATGTATGTCCTTCCGAAATTCAAAAAGCCCAGTAAAGACTGTAATTTTTTCAGTGTTGTAGGAGCGCGCAATTGAGCGCATTTCTCCAAGAAGTGAGGAGCCAAACCTCTACCTTCGTTGTTCAGCTCATAGCCGAGGAACAACACTGTGTGTTCTGCAATGTGCGATTTTGCAAAATTAAACTTGTAACCCATATCAGCAAAGTTACAAATAACCGAATTCACTCGACACAGATGCATCCAAATTTCGTCGTCCGTGATATAAATGTCATCCACATACGAACATGCATCCGGGTCGATAGTCTCCAATAGAGTAACAATTCTGGAGGTGAAAACACCAGGACTAATCTTGTAGCCCATTGGGAGTCGCCGGAAGCGTTTTTGCACACCAGCGCTTGTAAAACTTGTCCATTGGGAGCTAAGGCTATCCAATCTATGGGCATAGAAACCGTTGGATATGTCAAGCGTTGTTTTGAAACGCTTACGCACTAGACTATCCACTAGGGCAGAGCCGTGAGTATTCTGTACTGCACAGTTACGGCAATGCGAGTTCAAATGCCGGTAATCCAATACCAAACGATATGATCCGTCAGGTTTGGTCACAGTAAAAAGGGGATTATTCATCGGTGACACACACGTTTCAATAACTCCCTGATATTCCAATTGCACAAGGATTTCAGCGACGGAAGCTTTTGCTTCTCGCCGTATGGGATATTGAGGTTGAGGCTGCGGCTCAGACCGCAACGGGATTTCGTGGCAAGGCGACAATTTATCCCAACCACATTGGTTACGGTACAGAGCCGGTGCGAGAGCCCGAGCCCACTCTTCTGCAAAATGCTGCGCATGCTCTTTCGAGACAGTGTTCGCGAAACTGGGGAGGATTACCTCCTCCCCTCGCGGCGCCGCGAGCACAAAAGGTGGGGGCCAGTCAGCCTCCGAAAGCAAAATGTCATATGTAGAAGAAAGATTCTCCCAAAATACCCCTCTGATGGTACGCTGTATGTCACCTTCAATTAACAGGACAATTTCATAAAGTCTTTCAGGGCGAGCAAGTCTCGTGTCCGCTGTTTCAATGACTACGTAGACATCAGTCGCTGTCACCCTCAGTAGTGGACGCAGCGCCTCTCTCACTATGGTAATCTCCGCCGCGCTGTCCAGCAAGGTCAGAGCCCACGTCAGATTCCGAAGCCGCGTTCTCACTATCTGTGGCATATCGATGCGCTGTTAAGGCTGCTACTTTCTTTTTCGCAAACTGCGGTCGCTTTTGCGCAGAATCCTCCTGCTTCGCTACGCCGTCTGTCTGGCGGGGCTGGCCACGTCCTTGTTGGCCACCACGTCCCCATCCGCCTCCTCCACCACCGGTCTTCGGGGCCGATGAGTCCTGAAAGGAACGAGGAGAGCGTTGATCAGAACCCTGAAAACGATCAGGTGATTTAATCATTGCGCGATCGCGCAAATCATAAACTTTTTCAGTCGGCGCAGGAACTTGTGGTGCAGGATATGAAGTCTGAGTCTGCTGCTGTTGCTTCCCCTGTTTCTGTTTTTGAGGCCAATTTTGCTTCTTGGACTTAGGTTGTACGTCTGCCGCAGCAGACTGTACTTGCGATTGTTTCTTCTCCTTGACTGCGAAATACTTCAAACCTTTACTTGTGCGACCGATTGTTTTATAAGCGGCCACTACAATGTTCGCCAACTGGCGGGGTTTCTCGGCATCGGGTATAAGTGCCAAAGCATTAGACACCTGAAAGTTCACTGCGTCTCCTTTAACATTGGAGAGGATGAGATCGCTAACGATCTCAAACGAACCACACAGGCGCATACCCAATTCAACAGCTGCCTCCGGTCCGTGATCATCCTGAACACGTTTGACAATCTCGGGCAGCTGTGTCATCGACGGGGTGCCGAAGCACCTCGTAAAAACTGCCGCAAAAAATTTTCCCCAGCTTTCACAGTCGACTAGTTCGGGAGCTAAATCCTTAGGTAAAGTAATCGTTAACATCCTATGTTTATCAGCAGGAGTAGAATTCGGGAACACAGCTTCCAGCTGGTCAAACTTCTCGGCAAGCCAAAAGGGAAAGTCATCCTTATCATCAGGACGCCTACCAAAAACCGAATTGACCATAACTGGATTCAATTTCAAACCGCCACGTTCCATCTGAACGGCCGCACCCCCGGGTGGACCTCCCGGGAGATGACGACCTATGTATTGTACTAACGCTCGAATCACAGCAATCGCGACCACATGTAGTCTACGAACATCCGCTAGAGGACAAGCGCCGTGATTCGGGTGCGGGGTAAAGCCCCCCAAAGCAGGCCAATCAGTACCTGGAATGGAGAGGGGGCCTAACCTCGCAGCTGACAAAGAGTGGGGGAGGGCGCCATCAAACCAAACGCGATGCTGCCAATGATTAATAGGTATTTCCAGTGCCCTGTACGGAGTATATTCAGCCGGTACAGCGGAGGGTGTGTAGTGGAGGAACACTTGAGAATTCGCATCCACCTCCGGAAACGTAACCCAAGAGTAAAACAGTTCAAATGGGTACGCCGGGTCTGCACACACCACAAAAACCACAGCCATGCCCTCCAATGGGACAAGATAAGTCTGCAAGTGGTTGCGCACCGCAATTCGGCTATGTTGCGCAATGGCCACTGCCATGATATCACCGGAAATACCGAAAAACAAAGAATACTTTGTAGCACACCTGGGTAGTAATTCAAAGAAACCGTTTTAGTAAGAATCAAGCTTAAAAAAGACCTATTTCCATAAAATAGGTAGGTTTCACCGACACCCCGTTTTCCGGAAACGGAAGTGAAGGGGTTAAGGTTTGAACGATATACTACTCGAGTGTCATGAAATAAGACCACCGAAAACGTTGGGCGCCATGTCGCAGGGTTTCTGATTCTCACACAGAACTGTGCACAGAGGATTGGAACCTCGGCGAATTAGGGTGCCCCAAAACTCACCTTAGTACCCAAATAACCCCTTACCGAGCTAGCTACAGTGTCTCATTGGTCATAACAAACTCCCAATGTTTAGACAAACCAGAACATGAACTTACAGTACCTCAGGATACGTGGAACTCATGAACACTCTTTCGTTATATTATCATTACAAACCAGAACATGGAGTAAAGAAGAACACATGTGCATTTGAAATGTTTATTTACTAATGCCGTCTTCTCAGGCGCAGTATCTTAGATAATACAAGTATACATATTATCAGTAGCAAAATTACCAGCATAGTTACTAATCCATAAAAAGCGAATGGTGACAGCATGTTAACATGCTGTAAATGAATAAGAGTTAACAACACTTATATCTCACCCTCCCTAACACACATATTATATTATTTGCTAAGAAGGTCTCTTTGGGTTGGTTTAGGGCGGGCCCATACCTTAGTTTCCTAGCATGAAGGAATCACATCAGCATACACCAGCTCTCTCTTCATGTGCACCGCATCAAGTGTGTTCTATGTGCCTCATGCAAAGCAATATCAATCCCGCCTGAAGCCCGAGTTGGAAAAGGCCGCACTTGTGTTATGACTATGAAGGCGTGGAGATCAGACCTCATAACAATTCCATATCGTGTTGTTCCTGAAACTTCAGCACTCTTCGTGCAGACATAGTTTATTAAGCAAAGCTGATATCAGAGCAATAACATATTATTCTCACATAAACCACGGCAAACTACTAGGTTGAAAGCTAAGTCAACAATTAAGTGTCGTGTGCAGAAGTTGCAAGAATGGAAAAGGGCGTTTAAACCTCAAACGTACCTATGCTAACTTAACACGATATAAGGATATTCAGGAGCTACATGACAAAGAAAGTATCAGATAAACTACCGACACACACTCAAACAACAGTGAGACTATGGAGAGAAGCAACCAAATTCCTGGGCTGGGAAGGGATAATAATGGGGGGAACCCCTCTATGGGACAGCGATCTCCTGGGAAAACTGCGGGGACTAAAGGGATTCTGAACATGGGAACTCCTGGGTATTGAATACTTGGGGGCTATTTGGGAAAATCAAAAGAAGGTAGACTTCCCTATACTACAGTTAGAATATCAAAAGCCAAAAACTGAGGAATTCAGATACATAGAATTGAAACATGCTTTAAAGACACATGTTAGAAGGGGAAAACAAATACCAGAAGCAGCTCCACTTGAAGACAGGATATTGGTGGACCCAATAACAGAGAAGGAAACCTCCCTTGTCTAAAAAAGAATATTAATAACTCACCAGACACATTACTAGCCCTTAGGGAAAAGTGGGAAACATATGTTGGGATTCTAGAAGAGGATGACTGGCTGGAGGTTATCAAGAGCCCCAAAGAGGTAGCTATAATAGCATGATTTTGATTGATATAAATTAAAATCATACATAGGTCCGACTATGACCAGATTGAGACTCTATTGAATGGGAAAATGCAATTCAAGTAAATGTGCAAAGGGATGGGGGGGAGGAAAGCACCTTCTTCCATACAATATGGAGCTGCCCCAGACTCCGGAGGGCAATCACAACCGTGATGTCAAAGGTGACGGGAGAGGCAGTCCCACTGGAAGCCTAATGGCATTTATTGTGTATTACGGGAAAAACAAATTGGGCTAATCATAACACATTATGCTTAAGACTTGCAGATATACTAGCCAAACGAAACATCGCCAAATCATTGGGGAAAGCGCAGCCACCAGCAGTGAAGGAATGGAAACAATACTTAGACTGGTGCTGCACGGTAGAGAAAGTAATATAACAGAGTCGGGGATGCCCGGGCAAATGGGACAAAGTCTGGGTAAATTGGGTAAAGTAGAGGGGATTATAACTATGGGACTAGGTCCCCCAGCATGATACAGGGGGGTATATACTGGCTGTGGTTGAGTAATAATGGATGGACTATCAACAGATCTAGAATAGTAAAATGCAAGCTTCAGGGAGTAGCAGTAACCATCTCCCAGTGATGAATAAATTGAATTTTGTTTGTACTATTATGCTATGCATCAATATATTTAATAAAATAAAATAAAAATAATAATAATTTGTGCATTTTTGGTATTTCAGAGTCAGCCAACACAGGGAAGGTGGAGATCTTTGTGAAACAGAGGATTACCACACTATTTGGTCACAAAAATATGTCCAACATGTTAGTAGTAGACAGGCCCACAGGTCCCTGATGGCCCAAATGCCGCTGGGGGCAACTCCTCAATCCATAATCATGTAACTTAACCAGGAAGCAGTAATTAGACTGGTACAGGAGAAGAAGGGCCTCAATTATCAAGGCTACAATGTACCATAGTGCAGGCAGCGCGGAAGGCAGTGCAGGCAGTGTGGAGGGAATATCTACCCATTAAACGTCAACTCCAAAAAGCTGGAATCCTGTATGCCATGCTTTATCCTGCTCACCTACATATCAAACATGGAGGGCAACAAAAATTCTGTGCACCCTTGAAAGATGCTGAAAAATACCTGAAAACTATTGCACCACGAAGGCATGATCACCAAGCAGTGGACAGTGATGATGAGGGAATGTAGTGCAAAGCTACAATGCTGCCTCCCCCTGTGGTGGGAGACCACAATCCCAGACAAATTAACCTGACTAATGGTGGGGCTATAACTGCGGTAGTATGGAACTTATCCAACTGCTGATACAACCAATGTTCGATGCAGACACATGCATGTCTAGCCACCTCCGCTGCACCGGAGGGGAACTGCAAATCTGACAGCTCCCAATAGGGTGCACCCCGAATGACTGGGATAAGTATAATAGTTGCAACTGCATTGTTTTTCATTGTTGCTTGTTTACTGTGGAATACGTCTTTAGCATGTTTGGGATGCGGAACTCTGATGGTAAAGATTTTTTTTAATTCAGTTTTTAAATCACCACCACAGTACAACCCCACACAAATTCAGTCAGCACTAAGCTTTACATGATACCTTCAAGTATGCCTGGCAGAATACACAACACAGACTGACACTATGGCTAGACAGGGAGGACACATCAACCTAGAATCAAGGAATGTTAAAGGACTCAATAGTCTGGGGAAAACCCAATTAGTCCTGTCATATCTGGACAGACATAACATACTTATATCTTTACTACAGGAAACACACATGACCTGTAACACAGAACATGCAATAGGTCATAGAAGGGTGATTTACGAACTGACATGCTACTACACATCGGATTCTAGAGAGGTGCTAATATTGATGAAGAGAGGAGTACAGTTCACACTAATTTGCTCTGTGTCATCGCTAGATGATCAGGGTGGTCTAGTGATAGCACAGGGAACCATTAGTAGACCCTCCATAACACTAATCAACATCTAAGGCCCGATGTTGATGACCCAGGGAGCTTTTCCACAGTCTGGTGCCACATTCAGACATTATCTCTCACACATATTGTATGGGGGGAGGACTCAATACCTAACTAGACCTTGAGATGGATAGATCAGCTGTGAAAATGTCTCATGGGAAGCAAGCGACCACGGCCGGGAGTGCCGAGATGGGGAAGTATGGGCTAGAGGACATTTGGAGGCTATGCTACATTTACTTCATCGGTACACAGATCATGGTTTGGATTTGATATCCAGAGACCTGTGAACATGAGTGGACGGAGTATCACATATGCCTAAGACACTCTTGGAGCATGTGCCGGTGCTGCTGTGCCTATCACTACCAACACTGCGCCATGCCCCATACACATGGAGATTTCATGTGACGGCCCAGCTTGATGGAGTATATGGAGACAAGCTTAAACCTGCTATAGTAGACCATTATGTAACTAGTGAGGGATCCTTAGAAAGCAGAAGCATGCTGTGGGAACTGTTCAAAGTGACAATTCGGGGAATATGTATCAGCATGCAGTTTGGGGGTTCTAAAATCCATCTGCACACAATTGAAATAACTGAAGATACCATAGAGCAGCTTGAAAGGGACTTTAAGGTTACACCCCTAAAATGCTGCCTTGGCCCGAATTAGGGAATCCCTCACTGAATTTCATGATTTAGTTGCGCAAGAAGTACATTTCCTATCCAAGTGGCAGGTAGCCCGAATATACGGAGAAGGGGGCCACCCGGGCCGTTGCCTGGCCAGCAGACTAAGCACACTGAAAGATAGGGGTCATATAGTGAAGATAGCTTCACTGAAGACAATTGAACACTGGGACACTCTCTAAATAATGGAGGCATTTAGACAATTCTACGAGGGTCTGTACAGCATGCGCATTACAGCTACAGAAGAGGAAGTGAGGTCATATCTTGATGACATAGCGCTGGCATTAACCTACCATGGGTAATGAGAATACCTTTTGCAGCCTATAACCGTTGAAGAAGATAAGTACACCATAAACAAGCTTCCTGATGGGAAGGCACCGGCATAGACGGCCTACCTAGAGAGTTCTACAAAGACTTTGCAGAACTTTTAGCCCAGCATTGGCATGCTGTGTAAGAAGAGGCATACCTCACATGGCAAATACCCCCTCACTGCACGAGGCGCCGATAGTGACCTTGTTGAAACCAGACAAACAGCCAGAACACCGCAAGTCATATAGGCTGCTTCCCTTTATCAATAGATATGCAAAAATCTTTGCTAAGATAATATCAACCAGGCACCAGCCCCTGCTGCCCAATTTGGTCTCACCTGACCAGTCAGGGTTCATTCCTTCCAGATCGACTGTACAAAACCTGGCAACTTTATGTTTTTTACTACACCAATTACACCCAGTGCTGCAAGCAGTAGTCCTTCTGGATGATGCCAAAGCATTCCACTCCATAGAATGAAGTTATATGTTTACAGTTATTGAGAGAATGGGAATTCCGGAGGCAATTCTGCCCTGGTTTAATTTCCTGTATATGGGTCCAGTGGCCCGTATCCTGTAGAAGCATGAGGCAGGGGTTCCCGCTGTCACCCCTCCTATTTGCACTCACAGTGGAACCACTGGCCTGTGTTATATGTCAAAGGCATACTACATCTGCGTTAAACGTCAGACTACAACCTCTCAGCATAACACTCTATGCAGATGATATGATTTTATGTCTGGAATCCCACCACACATTTGCCAAAATGATTCGGGAGTGTGTGAGGTTTGACCACTTTTTGGGCTTCAGTTATATTTCCACTGACTCCGACACCCCGGAGTGTCTTCTTGAGTTCCCTCTAGTGTGAAGCACAGACTCGATCATATACTTGGGTGTTTGGATACATGGAGACCCAGGGCTAGTGGTCCCTGTAACAATGACAAGGTACTCTGAAGGTACAAGTCAGCAGATGGGTGCATCTACCTTTCTCACTGGCACACATGATCACAGTTTTGCCAAAATGTATACACATTTATTAACATACCCATAGTGTTGCCGCTATATTTATTTAAGACAATGAAGATGTACTTGTTAAATCAGGTGTAGTCTGGGAGTTATATTTCCACTGACACCGACACCCCGGAGTGTCTTCTTGAGTTCCCTCTAGTGGGAAGCACAGACTCTGTCATATACTTGGGTGTTTGGATACATGGAGACCCAGAGCTAGTGGTCCCTGTAACAATGACAAGGTACTCTGAAGGTACAAGTCAGCAGATGGGTGCATCTACCTTTCTCACTGGCACACAGGATCACAGTTTTGCCAAAATGTATACACATTTATTAACATACCCATAGTGTTGCCGCTATATTTATTAAAGACACTGAAGATGTACTTGTTAAATCAGGTGTAGTCTGGGAAACCCAGAATCCGTTGGGACATCCTCACAAATTCCATATGCAACCGATCTGCAAATTTACTATCTATGCGCAGTGGCACACTGCGCGCAATACTGGTATGAACTGATATGGGCCTCATGTAGTGGGCAAACACGATGATGCAGATCCAACCCAACTTAAGGCCATTCTGCCCTGCAAAGGGAGGGCTTGCCACCCTCAGAAATGAACACAGTACACTGGACAACAACAGCCTGGCATGCTCTGGAAGACAGTGCTGGCAAAACCCCTCTATATGCTCCTGGCTCATCTTTTGCCACCATCCTGCAACATTGGTGTTCTAGGAAGAGGTGGCTATGTGTCGTATCCCACAGACAGGCATCACAACCAAGGGGGAACAATTCAGAGATGGCACTTTTGTGGCATTAGAGGACCTTAGGCTTTTAGTTTTATGGCTGCCCTGCATGACCTCTACCCACAATTCCCAAAGGAACCATCTACCTTACACGTCCTAATCACCACTGACACACTTAGACATTTGATTACTAAATTGTATAATGCATCATAGTCAGACAGACTGTAAATTTAGAATAAGGACTTGATAGCTGGAATGCCATACTGGAGAAGGCAGAGTGTCATTATTGCATCCTTACATTCAACTCTAAACTGTACATTACAGACTTTGAATATATACACCAGATGTATTAGGCACCTGCTAAATTACATACATTTGGGTTGGGAGCTGAGGCATGAGCCATGAGGTGTGGGGCGCCAGAGGTGGACTTTTTTCATGTAGTCCTGCAATGTGCCTCAGTTGAACATTATTGGGTCCAAACAACTGACACATTTCCTGAAATGGTGATAGAACGCATAGACTGGGATACAATGTTTGTCTTCAGGGCTGAGTAAAGGACTTACAACCTGCCAAAATGACATGCATGTTGTTGGTGCCTCTTATGCTGTCAAAAAGACAAATAGCCTTACATTGGGGAGCTTGTGGGAGTCCAGCAAAAAAAGAAGTGGGTGCTGGAGCTGACGCATTGTAATTCTCAATCAGAACTGGATGCTGAAGATTTACCAAGGACCTCACGGCCAAAAAACATTTGAAATCCTTTAACAATGTACCTCCTTAAAGCCCCTGAAGGGCCATAGTCGAAGTTACCTCTCTGCGTCAGTAATGCTATGCAATATTACTAACACGTCCTTACCTTCGAAATGAGAATGTCGATGTATCGTCCGCATGCGGCGAGCTGGTGGGCGAACTGCTGTTGAATTATGCCGTGGCACTTTTTCTGTGATTGTTTCTTACCAAAATGCCATAAATTAAAATATTAATAATAGTGGAATCTTTCTCAAGGTTCTTAGGAGGAGAAAGCAAGAGAAAATAAGCCTATTAATCTGATCAACAAATGTAAGTTTTGCATCAAAAATTCATCCTAAATTCTTAATTTTTAGGACCAGAGAGGGAAGGGAGCCCCAGATGTTGGGGCTGTCAAGAAGCGTTACAGAAGGAGGTGTCTTTCCCAAACAGAAGGAACTCAGGGGCATATAACCAACAAATAGCGATGTTTATCGCTAAGGAGGCTTAGCGGCAATTTTTTTATCGCCGTGCATCACCGGATTTTATCGCTGAGATAACATGCTCTTAGCAACGTTTATCTCAAAAGTGATAAAATTTCCGGTGATAGCGGCAAAATGCGTGAATATCGCTGAGAATACAGCGATATTCACGCATTATCGCTAACAGGGTCTTAGCCATTATATCCACCTCCCATTGGATATAATGGCTAAGAACTGGTCTTGGAAAGGCGCTAGTTTTTGGAGATATTCGCGCTAAGCGCGAATATTTCCATCGCTACACCTGTGTTGGTAATAGGTGATAGCAATGTTAGCGACTGCTTTCAGTCGCTAACAGGTTAAGCAAGCCCACTTTGCTTGTCATTAGCAATAAATATCGCTGACATGCAAAGCGGGCCCCAAACCGCTCGCTATCGCCTACAAGCTGTCGCTAACTGCTGTTAGTGACAGCTTGCTAATTGGGCGATAGGGAATTATCGCCGCTTTAGCGGCGATAATTCTATCACCCCCTTGATATTATGCCCCTCAGTTTACTCCGAATCTAATCTGAGACGGTTGTCTCTCATCCATCTTACTACTTCATTCATACACCTGTTGAAGCATTTGGACAACTCATCTGTATTGCTTGAGAATGATACCACCATTTGGGTTTCATCAGCATATGAGATTGTCGGAAAACTGAAAGAACGAATCGGCTTAGCTAACGGTGCTACATACACATTAAAGATCGCGGAGTGTGGAGCTCAGGTGAAGGAGTTACTTCAGAGTGATAAATATTACATTAGAGAAAAAAGTAAAAAATAAACGTGCAGTTGCACCAATGTCAAGCAATGTTTGCCAGCACACCTTTATGGTACTGTGCAGCTGTGTGTGCTGGGATAACTTCACGGGGAAGAAAATTGTAAATTGCAAAAGTGCTCTAGGAGTTTTCCCAGAAAGCTGCAATTTGCTTCAGATGTCCTGCAGTGCTCTCGCAAACCCTTGTGATTGCCATTTGGAAATTCCAAAGCTGTGCTTGGCTGTAGGTGTGGATTTCTAAATTACCCCCAGGTCCTTCCAGTCTCCTGTGGGAGGAGGTGGGAGTCCCAGCATTCCTATGTTCTTTTTTTCTGTCTGGTAGATGGTAATCTCCATAAGTCATGAATCGGCCGAGGACAACACGACCAGGAGCAATGAAAATTACTGGTAGGTAATATGGCATTTATGTCATACTCAGGTCCAAGGAGCTACAACAAAATGAACCTACCAGTGTCCACACCAAAGGACACGTTCACTGAAACTCTTAACCTTCAGACGAGCTGAGTACAAACAATTTTCTAAGAGCTATCCATTATTATCAATGTACTTCCCCTGGGCAGAATGCATGAGCCCTCATTTACTATAGTGTTGTGTGGGTGCTCCTGTGATGTTGTGCTACACTATAGATAGCATCAACGTGTTTACCTCTATAAAGACCTGCACACCCACAGCTCAAGTGATTTAGCTTGAATTGCAAAATCACCAGAGCAAACTTTAGGAAATGAGTTCATGATGCTCAAATAGTTTGCAGAGCTAACTAGCTCAAATCTTTCACCCACTAGTTAGAACGCTCATGTAGGGGAATGATTGAGGCCGACGATTATTGCCCTGTTTTTGATGAATTAATAACAAATTCCTTATCATTTTAATATTTTGTAATAACCCCAGTAAGACTTGTAGTAAATTGTTCAGTCTGGGCAAGCAAGATCGCATTGTCTGCAAATATCAGAATAGACATGGCCAACATTGGTGGCGCCCAGTGTGGCTTTCTGTGTAGGCCTTCCAGCAATCTTTTTGAAGTTTCGTCCATGCAGATAAACACTGAGGGCCTGATTTTTAAAGGTAAACTTACACTTTTGTGCATATTTATCTTTTATTTCAATTCAATTAATCTTTATTTTGGCTCAATCGAGCCATAAAATAAACATAAAACGTGCATACAATCCATAGACAAGGAAGATACATAAAACACACTTAGGATAACACAGTTGAGGCTTGGAATCATATATATAAAAAATTTCTTTTTAAAAACTTGCATAAATAGTCTAAAAAGGCATATAGTTAAACAATTCATTAAATCCTGTGAATAAAACTATTTAAATCCTTCCCTATTACAAAATACAATGGATAATGTGGTTTCTGAACACAATTGCAGCAACAATTTACAATCTTCATCACTTTATTCCATTCATCGATCTCTAGATTGTTCCGGGACGTAATAGCATTTATTTCCTTATAGGATCAAACCTATCTTTTTCCGTGAGAAACTTATTGACAATAAAAATCTGCTAACCCCAAACACTATCACCTACTTAGTAACTGTCGTGAGTATCCTTACTGCTTCCTTATAAGAACGTACTCCCAAAATCCGACAAACGGGTAAAATCCACTTTTTCCTTGCTACCCCATAGAAGGGACAAAAAAACAGGATATATGCAACATCTTCTTTTGAGTTACTTGAACATAATCTGAAGACATCGCATGTTTTTTCCTTACAAGAACTTGTCCACCTCGCCATGATCTAGTTTGTATTCAGGTACCTTAACTTCATGAATAGGGTTTTGCCCAAGGGTGGGTCGACCTCATCTAAAAAATGTTTGAAGTAGGGAATGTCTTTGAATATAAGGACGTTATTTGTTAGGGTACCTCCTGTTTGATCATTGGCAATACTGCTATAAATATATGCCCAGAAAGCAGTTTTTAGTTGTATTTTCGAGTCTTAAGTCAGTGTTAATGGCTCTTCCCAGAACCGAGACAGACCAATTTTGTTTAGCCACATGCGCACGTGATTTAGCCAAACATTCGAGATGTTATGCTCTATTCTCATTACTTCCTGAAGACCTCTTTTGTAGTCATCTAGCTCTGGTGTACACCAGAGTCTTACCCAAAATGATAACGGGTGCAGGATAGCATAATGGTCAGTGCGCTTCACATCTATATCTAGCTTTACAGGTGTTAGTGGGGTGTTTGTTGGTAGTCTCAATATGGCCCTGAAAAACTTGTTTTCACTTGTTGCAAAGGCACTCTTACATGTGGGCCCCCATATTTCAGCCCCGTATAGTGCCGCTGACTGCGCCTTAGACTTAAAAACTGCTACTGCAGGTGAAAGTGCTTTACTAGTACTCGCTTCATGTTTTATTACGATAGGCAATATATTCTGCTTTAGAATCATTCAGCTTTTATCTAATTGTGTTTTCCACGTTAATTTAGCATCAAGTGTAACACCCAGGTATGTAAAGTTCTGTACCGCTTCTATTTTTTCATTGTTTAACATTAGGTTCCCCCTAAATGTTTTATGCGGATTAATGGCCATGTACTTAGTCTTAGTTAAACTAATTTCAAGGCCCTTCTTATTACAATATTGCTGGAATGTTTTCAGAAGGGTTTGCAGTCCACTAGGGGTTTGAGATATTAATATTGTGTCATCTGCAAATAAGAGGGCAGGTACCCCTTGACCATTCAATTTAGGGGCATCGTTTTTACAACCCTCTAGGTACGATGGGATGTCATTAACAAATAGTGAGAATAATGTCGGGGCCAGAACGCATCCTTGGCGGATACCCCTCGTAATTGGTAGGGCTTTTGTTAATTCGCCATTAGGACCCCATCGTACTCTGGCAAAATTATTATCGTGTAACCTTATTATCTGGTACAGAAGACCATCAGGGAGTCCTAGGGAATGCAATGACTTCCATAGTAGCCTACGCGGTATAAGGTCAAACGCAGCCTTGAGATCCACGAATGCCACATATAGATGTCCCTTCCTAAGATTAACAGATTTCCAGCAAAGGCAGCAAAATCTAAATACCTGGTCTACAGTACTTATTCTTGTTCTAAAGCCTGCCTGGAATGTTGTAAGAATTGAGTTTGCATCGGTCCATGTATTCATACGAACTAAAATATGCCTTGCATATATTTTTTCTAAGATATCCATTAAACGAATTGGGCAATAGTTCCCTGGATTATACCTATCGCCCTTCTTAAAAATAAGTATGATTTCCGCCCCTCTCCAGCTGTCAGGCAGGTCTGCACCGGCCACTAGGATATTAAATAAACAATTGATATAGGGAGCCCAGACATCGGTGTCGTGTTTATACAAGTCACCTGGAACCTTATCAGGACATGGAGCTTTTTCCATTTTTAACTGCATTGATAGCAGACACTGTCACTTCCAGCTCAAACTCCAGGTTTTGAGTGCTGTCAATCTCAGTTATTAATTGGTGCCAGTTTCTTAATTTTGTTAATCTGTTACCTGATTTGAGCCTAATATTCAGAAGGGTGTTCTTAATTGTAAGAACGAGGGTGAGGAGTGGAACCACCAGAAGTAATACATACGGGTCTCAACATTATATTTGGAAATGCAGGGTCAAGTGGTAGTTCTCATCTTGTTGATAGTTTCTGGTGTTCCTTTTATTTTGAAATCACCTCTTCGAATGTTTACCAAAGGGCTAGCCCGTGATAGCACTTTGACAGCAGGCAGTCGAAGTGCTCTACTTTTGGATGAACCACACATCCACACTGACTCCACGGAGAGGTTCATGGCAGACAAAGATTTGAAATATATAGGGACATAATTCAGAAAATACTTAAAGTTGAAGGGCTTGCTGGAGACTTAGCTCAGAAATTAATTGCATAATAAAGAACTGGCCTCACACAACCTTACACATGCAGACATTTTTCTTGGGAGAGTAGTTGATAAGGTGAAGAAACACCCTTCCATCCTGTTCCATTCCAAGTTGACTCTTTTATTGCCAGGCTATCAACTTCACAAACAGCTTGTTATCAAAGCTGAAACATGATACTCAGATGCCTATGAGGCTGTTATCGAAAGCACCACTTGCTCTTTATCACACAAACCAATATCTTTCAAAACAAGCAGAACATTTATTTATTTAGTGGATTATTTTTGAATTTCTGCTAATCAAATCTTGACTTGCGATTTGTTTTCAAATATATCATGCCCATGACATACTTGTTGTAATTTGGCAGCAATTAGGTTAGCATTAGCGGAAGCCATCCTGCATTTAGAGACTATATTGTCCGTTTTGTGGAATTCATTTTGTATTTCTGTCAGCCATTTTGTGTGCCATGTGCTCTGTCCTACCTTTCTGTTAACTGCTCTTGAAATCTGGCTAGAGACAAACTATATTTAGCATCTTCCACCTTTGCACATGCTCAGTTGAGATTGCAGCTGCCCATGTTAGTCTGTAAGTGTCAGGATGTGTTCACCAGAATTAGCAACTGTGAGCTCATCCCACTTGTTGACCGTGCATTTTCTGTATGACCTTATATGTACCTAAAACCAGCATTTTGTACCTGTACTGCCTTCATTTGAGCCCCTGTGTGGGTATAAAAGGGCCAAGCTCCTTCCATTCAGTGTGCTACTTCATACACTACCGAAGGGTGTTGTGTGAATGTAGTTCCACCTCATGAGGTTTAATAAATCTTGTATTTTCTATTACAGTTTCTGTGCCAACTTCTTCCTATTGGTCTGGGTACTTTGTGCAGAGAAGGGCGAATCCCTTGCACTGGTAGGCCTTGCTGAGGCTCACCACCACAAATTGGCGCATCCAACGTGGGGCTCATCAGCGACTCGGATGCCTGAAGGAGTGGTCGAGGTGGAGGATTGGAATCTCGCTTTGGACGCGATCACTGCCTGAGGAAACCTGAGTCTTGGCAACCACTGCATTTTTACTTTATTTCTGACTAGCCAGGTGGTGCCGGTCCTCGACTGAGATCTCTTCTATTTATTCACCAGGCAGTGACCATTTGGTCAATTTGAGAACTTGGCAGTTGGAACCTGGACACCATTTGATTGGTAAGAGTCATTCTGCGGCACTTGCAGTTGGTTTTTGATGCCTTGGATTGGTAAGATAGTTTAGTAACACTTACTCCGGCTTTTGAGTTAAGCACAAGCAGTGGTTTGATATAGGTTATCTGGCGCCACTTATAAAGTCTCACAATTAATCTAACTTAGAGGTTATATCAGACGGTGCTAAAAGGTAGAAGGAACCACTTTAATCCTTCCAAACGCGGCTCAAGCCTTCCACAAGCTATAACATTCCTTAGCACACGTAAGTCACAGTGATATTATGTATACAAGTGTTTCCACATTCTGATACAATCACAAAGAGTAGTTATTATTGGTACATCAGTTCGTGTTTATTCTTGTTCACTGGAAATTTTCCACACAGCCGACACGTGTTTCGTCGTAATTGGGAATGTAACCCACGACTTTTTCAAGGCTGCAGAGTTTCAGAAACAAAAAGAACATAGACATATTGCCATATGTATGTGTACTTCAGATCATCATTTCACATCTAATTATAACCATTCTTCATTTTGCCATTCTGGTTTATAAATGTGGCCCACACCGTGATAAGGTGCCATAATTTGTATGTTAGTGAGCAAAAAAGAAAACATATTGCACTTCATTCCTTCTCATTTACAAAAAGTAACCCACACCTTGATAAGTTGTCACAGTACATAATTAAAATAAACATTGTTCTCAGTTAAGAGTCGCAATATAGTATATAAAAATCCCATTTATGTATAACACAGAATGTACCTCTGTTTCTCACAGAAGGTCTATGAGCCAGTATGAAATGGAGAGAACTGGTACTTGGATGGTCTTATTAAGGCGTGATTCAATATCGTGTTCCGTTGTGATCAGTATGCACATTTCGTTCTCAAAAAACCCTAAACCAACACCACGTGTCAAGATCTATAAGGGATATAATTTTGTGAAGTGCTCATATTCTTTTTAAGAGAATAAAATTCATGCATTGCTATTAATAAAGCAGATGATTGATGCATATTTGTAAGTACCTATTTCCAGATCTGTTCTTTCTCAACTGTAGGAGTAGTAGGTGAAAAAATAGTATGAGTACTTTCCGTTATTTTGTTTTTTGTCTTTTATCACACAGATTTATTATGTGAATAATTTAAGGCTGCTAACTTACTTAGTATGCGGTGATAATTCCAACCCGCATGGGGGTTCTACGGGGGTCCTCTGCTGTCTAATTTTCTGCATGTGTTGTCCAAGTAGTTCCAAGTATCAGTCTCTACCGGAAGGCTGAAAGGAATATTATTATTAGAGCTCTTAATTATTAGTAACTTCTTTTTAATCATATGGGGACTAAATGGTATTTTATTTTAGATTGCAGTTTCAATAATAATACAAACGGGGCATCTTAGTTTCCTCCCATGTTTCTTAATCAGATATTATAAAATGAAACCTGCTAGTCCGTTTGAATGCATCTTTATCGTGTAAAATTGCCGATTGTAGTGACTTGTTAGCCCCCGTATTATAATTAATTAATTCGGTTATATGATCCAAAACTAGGGTCCAATCCTCCGCTCGCGTATCTCTAAGTATCGATTTTGTAATTCGCTTACCTTTCGCCTGTTTTATTATTTCACGAGAAGTCTTCCCCGTTTACAATCAGCGTGTCCGCTCGATTGCCGTCTCCCAAACACGCCGCTTATTTATTTCAAACACTTCCGTATTGTTGGAGTGTCAATGATAGGTCAATGAGAAGCACGTGACCCGCGTCTCAGTGTAATGTTGCCAATTGGGTTAGAACGGCACGTGATCATGGTTTAGGTGTTAGTTTTTAAAGCAGAAACACGATCGCCATCTTAGAACATTTGGCTCAAAGTTGATATCGATCTAGTTTGTATATTTTGTCCTATTTGCTCAGTTTATCAAATTGTAGTGGCACACGATTTGAATATTCGGATTATCGTTCACTGTCACCTTATAAAACGAGTGGTTAGAGTATAAGTTGATAATAAATCGTCATATGAATCTATACATGATTTGGTTCTAAAATTGTTAATATCTGTGTGGTATCGTTATTTTCTATTATTGTTGATAATCGAATAATACTATTGTTGATTCTTGTAATTTATAATTATAGTTTGTAAGCAGCCCTCTCTATGTTGAAGTTGATTTGAGCTCAGTTCTATACACGATTATTGCAGCCACTCCAAACCTATTTGGTTGGAGAGGACAGTTTTAGAGTTGCAATTATCATATAAAGTGGGCGATTTCTTGATTCATCAGTAAATATAGTGGTCTTTAATTTAAGCCCAAAGCTTGGTATAAATATTTTCACTATTTTGTGGATAATTCCACATGTTTTTAATGATCGATATTTCTTATTCCATCAAGGATTCTTATATATTCAAGTCATATTCCATGTGAAAGACAGTGCGTCTCTTCTTATAATTGGTACTTAGGGGCCGTGAGTGCTCCTAATATGAGGGGACTTATACTGCCGGTGTACATTTCATTATGGTGAAAACAGTGAGTGGTCATTCACTACTGGTGTTCCATATCGTTAGCCACTAATACACCGTATATATAGTGTTTCCAATATAAGTGAAAGAGTAGAGTTCTCAAGCACTTATACTGCCGGTGTACATTTTGTTATGGTGAAATCAGTGAGTGGTCATTCACTATTGGTGTTATATATCGTTTGCCACTAATAAATCAGTAATCCGTATGTATAGTGTTTTCAATATAAGTGAGAGAGTAGAATTCTCAAACAATTCGTGATCTAACGGTCTCTCCATCATGTAGGATCAGTACATGATCATGTTACTAACATTTAAAAACAAGTATATAATCTTGGAACATTGTGGGCTCATTCAAAGGATACATTATTCACACATTTACAAGTAAAATTCATTCTTGAGTTGTATTACATTTTGGTGTATTTACATGTAAATATATTGTGTATAGAATATGTATTTCATCAACTACCTCCCTAGGAAGTAGTGTAGCTCATGGTCAATGTTTAAGCCCTGTTCTACACTTCGCATCTTCATAATCCATAGGGCTTCTCTGTGTCTTAGGGTCAGCTCCCTATTGCCTCCCCTAGGGTGTCTTGGTGTGTGTTCTATTCCAAAGAATTCGAACATTCGATGTGCTGTTTGTCAAGGGCAGATTGACATGTGGGCAGCAACTGGGTATCGCATATCACCCTGTTTCACTGCCCTAATGTGTTTGTTGATTCTTTCTCTAAGTGTCCGTATAGTACTACCTATATATTTTTTACCACATTTGCAGACTAAAGTATAAATTACAAATTTCGTCATGCAGTTAATGTTGGTGTATATACGGTACTTTGTCCCATGTGGACCTTCAAATTCCGTTACTTTTTTGTAGGCCCATTTGCATGCACTGCAGTTGTTACAACTATAGAAGCCCGTTGTGTTTTTGTCCAACCAGGTCTTATGGGTCTTCTCAGTTGGATAACTTGGGCTCAATATGTTTCTGATTGTCTTTCCCTTTCTGTATGTGAGTGTAGGTTTCTCAGATATAAGCCTCTTCAGTAGGGTGTCTGTCTTTAGAAGATGCCAATGTTTATTTAAACTCTTCATTAGTATCCCAGACCAGTTGTTGTAGCCAGTCACTAATCTTATTTTGTCATCCTTTTCCCTGTTCTTCTGTTGTTCCTTCATAATGTCTGTCCGTCTGCCCGTCTGACCTTGTCTATTCTTAGTTCTGCTTTCTTTAGGATATTCTTGTTATATCCGCGATTCCCAAACCTGTTGAGAACTCCTTTTTTGTTCTGTTCAAACTCTACATCTCTACTGCAGTTGTGTCGTGTCCGTAAGAGATCACCATATGGGATCCCTCTTATTTGGTGTGCTGGGTGAGCACTAGATGCATGCAGAAGTGAATTGCACGCTGTTGGTTTTCGATATAGTCTGCTATGGATTTCTTGATTGTGAATATGTATGTATTTATTGCTTATTGAGCGCAGCTGTCACCCAAAGGGTATCCTGGCGCTGAGACCTAACCATGCATCTATTGAAAAGCTACATTACTCTGGGGAACAAGTAGGTTTTAAGGCTCTTTTTAAAAGTGAGCAGATCAGGTCAACTCCTTAATGTCAAGGGGAGAGTGTTCCACAACGTGGCAGCCGCGAAACTAAAAGCGCGACCCCCCATTCTCGTTCTATTGATTTTGGGGACTCTTGCCAGAAACGCCGAAGATGATCTTAACGGTCTGGCTGCCTGATACCAGAGGAAGAGAGTCTGGAGAGGTATTGGTCCCAGTCCATGCAGGGCCCTAAAAACAAGGCAGAGAGCCTTAAACGCAATTCTCTGCTGGACTGGGAGCCAGTGCAAATCGGCCAAAGCTGCCGATGAAGAGGCGGACCGTGGTCGAGACAGGGCCAGTTTAGCGGCCATATTCTGTATCCTTTGGAGCTTTAGGACCAGAGTCTTCGGGGCACCCAGAAGTAGTGCGTTGCAGTAGTCAATCCTACTGAGAATGGAACTACGCACTACCTCAGCTCTGGAGCCCCGTGGGAGAAGTGGCAAGATTTTCCGTAGAACACGGAGCAAACCCATACATGTTGCTGCCGTTTTGTTTACGGAGGCATCAAGCTGCAAATTGGGTTCGAATAGAACTCCCAGGTTGCGAGCTGACTCTGCCGCCTCCACCGAGCCCGGGATTGACACTGGCCAAAAATCGGCCGGTAGTGTATGGGGAGTTCGGTCCAAGGAGCAGTGGAGTACCTCCGTTTTTGATCCATTGAATTGTAGCGCATTAGCTCGCAGCCATGATGCTGTGGCTGCCATACAACGGTGAAAGGCATCCCTTGAAATGGCATCTGAACCCTCAAATGAAAAAATCAACTGAGTGTCATCGGCATAGTTGACAACAGATATGCCGAATGACTTTATCAGTGCTATCAAGGGACGAAGATATATATTAAATAGGATCGGGCTAATAGCCGATCCTTGAGGAACTCCCTGTTTCACCCGCCTAGTGGCTGATCGAAAAGGTGGTAATGCCACGGCTTGTTGTCGGTTGTCCAAATAGGACGTGAGCCAGTCTAAGGCCAGACCGCACACTCCCGCACTCCGAAGACGGCCAAGTAATACTTCATGGTTCACCGTGTCGAACGCGGCCGACATGTCAAGTAGCACCAAGAATGCAGACTTGCCCTTGTCGACTCGCGTTCGCAGATCATCCAACACGGTGACCAAGGCCGTCTCGGTGCCGTGCGCTGGCCTGAAGCCAAATTGTGCAGCATCCAGGCATAGATTTGTTTCTAGGAAGTTGGATAAGGCTCTTGTAACCCATCTCTCGAGGATTTTTATCGCAAATGGTAATAGCGAGATTGGCCTGTAATTAGCCGAGCAGAGAGGGTCCAAGGAAGCCTTTTTCAACAGAGGTGTTACAATAGCCAACTTCCAGCTGTCTGGAACTGACGCTGTGGTCAATGATTGACAGCAGATGGAGTGCAACGGAGGGAAAAGCTCATCTTGAAAGGCCTTCCAGATCTTATGAGGCATTGGATCCAGCGGCGATCCTGACGATACACTACTTGCCAGGATAGCAAATTCCTCTAACGAGGGGACGGGAAAACTGGACAGCTGAGGCATACCTTCCTTGTTAGGTGCCCAATTGGAGTCCAAATTGTCCAGGTTGTCAGACGGGTCCAAAGGAGAGACTACAGATGTTACGGATTGTTCAAAATTTTCGAGTCCAGTCAGGATAGTCCTGATTTTCTCCTCAAATGCAAGGGCCAGTGAGTCGCACAGCGCCTGCGAGGCCGGGATGGTAGACGCCATGCAAGGCGGGACAGACAAAGTCTTGACCAATCTAAACAGGGTCTGAGATTTGTTAGAGGCCTTCGCCAAAGAATCTTCCAAAAACTTGGCTTTTGCGGTTCTTAACTGGGCCTTGTATTCGTGCAAGGCTGCTTTATAGGCCGCCTTATCCTGCTCCCTGTATCCTCTCCTCCATGTACGCTCCGCCTGTTTACAGCGAAGTTTGGAGTGCCCCAATACTTCGCTGAACCAGGCGTTTAGGCCCCTGGGCCTGTCTCTTACCTTACGTAAGGGGGCCAGGTCATCAAGAGATGATACAATATGCCGACAGAGAGAAGCATAGCTCTTGTCCACATTCTCCTCCATCCGAAAGGTTCCCGGTAGGAGTGTAGGTCGAGTCGGTTCCCTGAGGAGACGACTCCATTGCCGATTCAACTTCCTACTGGTCGGTTTATTGGGTCTCCATGGGGCAGGCATAAGAAGGGACAAAACAATCAAAGAGTGATCGGTCCAACCCTGGGCCTCGACCTTATGTATCACAACCAAATTCTTATCAGCAAATACCAAGTCTAGTATATGTCCCCTATCATGGGTGGGTACCTGAACCAGTTGAGCAAGTTGGATATTGCTACAGGCTTGGCACAGTTCTCGGAAGGCCAAGTCATGGGGGCCAGAAGGCCAGAGGTTGAAATCACCCAATACTAGAAAATTGGTATGCGAATTAGAAAGGTCGTAGATCAGATCAATCAGAGATTGAAGGGCTGCCGTGGGCAGAGAGGGCGGTCTGTAGCATAGAAGACCTGCTACTAAAGTACCTCCTTGAGCTACGATGGAAAAGCCCATAAGCTCAAACCCTGCTACCTTCGTAGTCACCAATTCGGTCAAGGAGATAGAATCTCTGAAGATATAGCCTACCCCACCACCCCTGCCTGAGGTGCGGGGGGTGTGTTTTATCAAATAGCCTGGCGGGCAAGCCCAGCCCAATTCCATGCCACAGTCCTTCGTGGCCCACGTTTCAGTCACGAACAATATATCTAGCTGTGACGATTCAATTAATAAGGCAGTCTCAGCGTGGTGCTTTATCAAAGAGCGTGCATTCAACAAGCCGCAAGACAATGTCTTATGCGGGGTGTGGATGGGCTCGGGCTCTAAGTCCTCAGTGGGAACAGGGCGGGGATCAGCAGGGTATGGAGAGGCAGGTGCGCCAGGGCCGCGAACGGGCGCAAACGGGCTTACCTCTGGCGCACCTCCGGCGCATCTACGGCGCCTCCGCTGCACGCATCCGCTGCGCGTCTGCTTACACATCCTAGTTATAGTATTACGCCGAGCGGGCTTCCGGCTGCTCGAGCCTCTAACCCCAACCAATATGGCGCCTGAGAATCTCCCAGAGTGTCACTACCTACCCAAGATGGCGGACGAATCACCAGGACCAGGGACCCCACTAACTCAGTCTCGCAAACGCGGCTTGTGGGGGCACAATCTAAATGCAGGTAAGCCTGTCTAGTCCCCAGGTGACAGCAGTAACAGCGCTCAGAAATAAACAACAGAAATACAGCTGCGCAATTACAGTGACGCAAATTTAAAAATATCGAGCTGTGCAAGTTAAAATTAAGAATCCGAGGAAATGCGCGTGATGGCAGGAATATATAGTTCTACATCTAAAAATGGTATTTTTGTTTTACTGAACTCCATAGTGAATTTGATGTTAAGCTCATTATTGTTCAGATATGTGTAGAAGTTTAGTAGTTTCTCAGAAGTTCCTGTCCAAATCATGATACAGTCGTCTATGTACCTGCCCCAATATAGGATTGAGTCATTCCATTCTGTGCCCGATGGGCCCCAGATCCTCAACTCCTCGAACCAACCCATCACTAGGTTCGCGTACGAGGGTGAGAATCTGGAGCCCATCGCCACACCCTGTTATTTTCTGTACCAATGGTCCTTATATAAGAACACATTGTTGTCCAACATAAGCTCTACCATTTCTACAATCATTTCAGTATGCAACCATGAGCTGGCAGTCCTTTTGTTGAGCATTCTTTTAATTGCAATTAAACCAATTTCCCTTTTGATGCATGTGTATAATGATACCACATCTAAGGTAACCAGTAACATGGTATCTTCCCAGGTCAAATCAGCCATAATGCCCAATATATGTTTTGTATCCCTGATGTAGGATGGGAGATTTAAAACCAATGGTTTTAAAAAAATGTCGACATATTCTGATATCCTCTCTGTAGGTCCACCAATGCCCGATATAATTGGTCTACCTGGGGGAAATGTATCTGTCTTGTGTACCTTTGGTAATGTATATATGCATGGATACCTGGATCGATCTACTCTAAGGTAAGTGAGTTCATTGTCGTCCAAGAGACCTGATCCATGCCATTTTTTAAGATGTGTATTTATATAGTCCGTAAGTCTCCATATAGGATTGCCTTGTAATTGTTCATAGCATTCAGGGTTGGCAAGTTGTGAGAGTATCTCTGTTTCATAATCACTAGTCCTCATAATCACCATATTGCCCCCCTTGTCAGCTTCCCTGATTGTTAGTTCATCATTGTCGCTCAGTTCTTTAAGTGCTGTTCTCTCCATCTGTGTCAGATTATCCTTCTGTATATGTAATGCTGTTTGTTTAAGATCATGTTTGTCTAGGTCGGCAGATACCAGTTTGTGGAATAAGTCGATACTGTTGCCTGCAGTCAGTGTCAGTGTCCATTTGGATTTATCCTTAAGGTTACTAGATATATTATAGTCCATATGTATATCTAGATCCCTCATTATCATATCTGTTGTGACAACCTCATCCTCACAATCAGTAATGGACATCAATAATCTAATATTCTGAATATCTTCTATCGACTGTTCATTACATATCAACAAGCCAAGGTTCGGTTGCAGTTCTTTATTTAGAGTCTTGTTCAAATCAAAATGTTTTTTTAGTTTTAGACGTCGAATAAATTTGAAAAGATCTATTTTTGTAGTGCACAAATCACCAACATTATTGGGACAAAAACTCATACCTTTCTGTAACACAGAAATCATATCTTTAGACAAAACAGCATCACTTAAATTCATTACGGCGACGTTATCTACTTTTTCTGGTTCACATTCCATGACCTGGTTCTCATTCCAGGACGACCTGCATTTCCTCCCCCCTCTCCTGCCTCTCCTTGTTTTCCTGGTGGAGCCTGTCTGCGATTCTCTCTGTTCCCAGTTTTTATTCTTTTTATTTCTAATAAAAAATTGTTGGTGTCACTGTTGGTATTGCTTGCACCACCCAATTCCTCTTGTTCACTTCCACTGGTATGTGTTGTATTAAGAGATGTCATACTGGAGCTAGCAGATTTGTTTGCTCCTAAATTTTCAGGGACATTCTTAGTGACCAAATGGTCGTACTTCTTTGCGAAGGTGAATATTCTACCGCTGGTGTAATCTCTCTCATCCCTTTTCAATTTCCTGCTTTTACGTTCTTTAATGTCAGCAACATGACGTTGTAAAATATTTTTCAAAATTAAATAATTTTTCTCGGTTGCCTCCGGTAAGTTTAAGTCCTTAATCTCTAACTCTAGCTTTTCAATTTCTTTCTGAAGAAGAGTGACCTTTCTCTCACAGTTTATTATTAGTATGTTCATTAGCTTGTTAGAGTTATCTGTGAGCTCCTTCTCCCAGTCTAGAAGTAGGTCTGGCTGTAAGTCCTCGTAGGTGGGTATGCTTTGTGATCTCAAACCTCTGGGGATGCGTTTAACTCTCAAGTATTGTTTTAAAGTAGCCGCATCCCACCATCTAGATAGTTCATTTATTCTCAGTCTTTCAAGTCTGATAAATTTTTGTTTCAAACCCTCATTTCTAGAGGATTGGCCTCCCTGGGCTGATGTGCTAGGGCCACGGTTGTCTAAATTGTTGAAAAGATCTTCAGCTTCCTTATCTCTCTGATTTCTGTCTTTACTAAATGCATCCATTGTGATTCTAGGGCTGCCACCTATAGATACAGAGTTAAGCACAAGCAGTGGTTTGATATAGGTTATCTGGCGCCACTTAGAAAGACTCACAATTAATCTAACTTAGAGGTTATATCAGACGGTGCTAAAAGGTAGAAGGAACCACTTTAATCCTTCCAAACGCGGCACACGCCTTCCACAAGCTATAACATTCCTTAGCACGCGTAAGTCACAGTGATATTATGTATACAAGTGTTTCCACATTCTGATACAATCACAAAGAGTAGTTATTATTGGTACATCAGTTCGTGTTTATTCTTGTTCACTGGAAACTTTCCACACAGCCGACACGTGTTTCGTCGTAATTGGGAATGTAACCCACGACTTTTTCAAGGCTGCAGAGTTTCAGAAACAAAAAGAACATATTGCCATATGTATGTGTACTTCAGATCATCATTTCACATCTAATTATAACCATTCTTCATTTTGCCATTCGGGTTTATAAATGTGGCCCACACCGTGATAAGGTGCCATAATTTGTATGTTAGTGAGCAAAAAAGAAAACATATTGCACTTCATTCCTTCTCATTTAGAAAAAGTAACCCACACCTTGATAAGTTGTCACAGTACATAATTAAAATAAACATTGTTCTCAGTTAAGAGTCGCAATATAGTATATAAAAATCCCATTTATGTATAACACAGAATGTACATCTGTTTCTTACAGAAGATCTATGAGCCAGTATGAAATGGAGAGAACTGGTACTTGGATGGTCTTATTAAGGCGTGATTCAATATCGTGATCCGTTGTGATCAGTATGCACATTTCGTTCTCAAAAAACCCTAAACCAACACCACGTGTCAAGATCTATAAGGGATATAATTTTGTGAAGTGCTCATATTCTTTTTAAGAGAATAAAATTCATGCACTGCTATTAATAAAGCAGATGATTGATGCATATTCGTAAGTACTTATTTCCAGATCTGTTCTTTCTCAACTGAAAGGAGTAGTAGATGAAAAAATAGTATGAGTACTTTCCGTTATTTTGTTTTTTGTCTTTTATCACACAGATTCATTCTGTGAATAATTTAAGGCTGCTAACTTACTTAGTATGCGGTGATAATTCCAACCCGCATGGGGGTTCTACGGGGGTCCTCTGCTGTCTAATATTCTGCATGTGTTGTCCAAGTAGTTCCAAGTATCAGTCTCTACCGGAAGGCTGAAAGGAATATTATTATTAGAGCTCTTAATTATTAGTAACTTCTATTTAATCATATGGGGACTAAATGGTATTTTATTTTAGATTGCAGTTTCAATAATAATACAAACGGGGCATCTTAGTTTCCGCATACTAAGTAAGTTAGCAGCCTTAAATTATTCACATAATAAATCTGTGTGATAAAAGACAAAAAACAAAATAACGGAAAGTACTCCTACTATTTTTTCACCTACTCCTGCTGACATTAAAGAACGTAAGAGCAGGAAATTGAAAAGGGATGAGAGAGATTACACCAGCGGTAGAATATTCACCTTCGCAAAGAAGTACGACCATTTGGTCACTAAGAATGCCCCTGAAAATTTAGGAGCAAACAAATCTGCTAGCTCCAGTATGACATCTCTTAATACAACACATACCAGTGGAAGTGAACAAGAGGAATTGGGTGGTGCAAGCAATACCAACAGTGACACCAACAATTTTGTATTAGAAATAAAAAGAATAAAAACTGGGAACAGAGAGAATCGCAGACAGGCTCCACCAGGAAAACAAGGAGAGGGGGGAGGAAATGCAGGTTGTCCTGGAATGAGAACCAGGTCATGGAATGTGAACCAGAAAAAGTAGATAACGTCTCCGTAATGAATTTAAGTGATGCTGTTTTGTCTAAAGATATGATTTCTGTGTTACAGAAAGGTATGAGTTTTTGTCCCAATAATGTTGGTGATTTGTGCACTACAAAAATAGATCTTTTCAAATTTATTCGACGTCTAAAACTAAAAAAACATTTTGATTTGAACAAGACTCTAAATAAAGAACTGCAACCGAACCTTGGCTTGTTGATATGTAAAGAACAGTCGATAGAAGATATTCAGAATATTAGATTATTGATGTCCATTACTGATTGTGAGGATGAGGTTGTCACAACAGATATGATAATGAGGGATCTAGATATACATATGGACTATAATATATCTAGTAACCTTAAGGATAAATCCAAATGGACACCGACACTGACTGCAGGCAACAGTATCGACTTATTCCACAAACTGGTATCTGCCGACCTAGACAAACATGATCTTAAACAAACAGCATTACATATACAGAAGGATAATCTGACACAGATGGAGAGAACAGCACTTAAAGAACTGAGCGACAATGATGGGCTAACAATCAGGAAAGCTGACAAGGGGGGCAATATGGTGATTATGAGGACTAGTGATTATGAAACAGAGATACTCTCACAACTTGCCAACCCCGAATGCTATGAACAATTACAAGGCAATCCTATATGGAGACTTACGGACTATATAAATACACATCTTAAAAAATGGCATGGATCAGGTCTCTTGGACGACAATGAACTCACTTACCTTAGAGTAGATCGCCCTAGGTATCCATGCATATATACATTACCAAAGGTACACAAGACAGCTACATTTCCGCCAGGTAGACCAATTATATCGGGCATTGGTGGACCTACAGAGAGGATATCAGAATATGTCGACATTTTTTTAAAACCATTGGTTTTAAATCTCCCATCCTACATCAGGGATACAAAACATATATTGGGCATTATGGCTGATTTGACCTGGGAAGATACCATGTTACTGGTTACCTTAGATGTGGTATCATTATACACATGCATCAAAAGGGAAATTGGTTTAATTGCAATTAAAAGAATGCTCAACATAAGGACTGCCAGCTCATGGTTGCATACTGAAATGATTGTAGAAATGGTAGAGCTTATGTTGGACAACAATGTGTTCTTATATAAGGACCATTGGTACAGACAAAAACAGGGTGTGGCCATGGGCTCCAGATTCTCACCCTCGTACGCGAACCTAGTGATGGGTTGGTTCGAGGAGTTGAGGATCTGGGGCCCATCGGGCACAGAATGGAATGACTCAATCCTATATTGGGGCAGGTACATAGACGACTGTATCATGATTTGGACAGGAACTTCTGAGAAACTACTAAACTTCTACACATATCTGAACAATAATGAGCTTAACATCAAATTCACTATGGAGTTCAGTAAAACAAAAATACCATTTTTAGATGTAGAACTATATATTCACAATCAAGAAATTCACTTCTGCATGCATCTAGTGCTCACCCAGCACACCAAATAAGAGCGATCCCATATGGTGAACTCATACGGACACGACGCAACTGCTGTAGAGATGTAGAGTTTGAACAGAACAAAAAAGGAGTTCTCAACAGGTTTGGGAATCGCGGATATAACAAGAATATCCTAAAGAAAGCACGACTAAGAATAGACAAGGTCAGACGGGCAGACACTTTGAAGGAACAACAGACGAACAGGGAAACGGATGACAAAATAAGATTAGTGACTGGCTACAACAACTGGTCTGGGATACTAATGAAGAGTTTAAATAAACATTGGCATCTTCTAAAGACAGACACCCTACTGAAGAGGCACATATCTGAGAAATCTACACTCACATACAGAAAGGGAAAGACAATCAGAAACATATTGAGCCCAAGTTATCCAACTGAGAAGACCCATAAGACCTGGTTGGACAAACACACAACGGGCTTCTATAGTTGTAACAACTGCAGTGCATGCAAATGGGCCTACAAAAAAGTAACGGAATTTGAAGGTCCACATGGGAGAAAGTACCGTATATACACCAACATTAACTGCATGACGAAATTTATAATTTATACTTTAGTCTGCAAATGTGGTAAAAAATATATAGGTAGTACTATACGGACACTTAGAGAAAGAATCAACGAACACATTAGGGCAGTGAAACAGGGTGATATGCGATACCCAGTTGCTGCCCACATGTCAATCTGCCCTGCACAAACAGCACATCGAATGTTCGAATTCTTTGGAATAGAACACACACCAAGACACCCTAGGGGAGGCAATAGGGAGCTGACCCTAAGACAGAGAGAAGCCCTATGGATTATGAAGATGCGAAGTGTAGAACAGGGCTTAAACATTGACCATGAGCTACACTACTTCCTAGGGAGGTAGTTGATGAAATACATATTCTATACACAATATATTTACATGTAAATACACCAAAATGTAATACAACTCAAGAATGAATTTTACTTGTAAATGTGTGAATAATGTATCCTTTGAATGAGCTCACAATGTTCTAAGATCATTTACTTGTTTTTAAATGTTAGTAACATGATCATGTACTGATCCTACATGATGGAGAGACCATTAGATCACGAATTGTTTGAGAATTCTACTCTCTCACTTATATTGAAAACACTATATATACGGATTACTGATTTATTGGTGGCAAACGATATAGAACACCAATAGTGAAAGACCACTCACTGATTTCACCATAACGAAATGTACACCGGCAGTATAAGTGCTTGAGAACTCTACTCTTTCACTTATATTGGAAACACTATATATACGGTATATTAGTGGCTAACGATATGGGACACCAGTAGTGAATGACCACTCACTGTTTTCACCATAATGAAATGTACACCGGCAGTATAAGTCCTCATATTAGGAGCACTCACGGCCCCTAAGTACCAATTATAAGAAGAGACTCACTGTCTTTGACATGGAATATGACTTGAATATATAAGAATCCTTGATGGAATAAGAAATATCGATCATTAAAAACATGTGGAATTATCCACAAAATAGTGAAAATATTTATACCAAGCTTTGGGCTTAAATTAAAGACCACTATATTTACTGATGAATCAAGAAATCGCCCACTTTATATGATAATTGCAACTCTAAAACTGTCCTCTCCAACCAAATAGGTTTGGAGTGGCTGCAATAATCGTGTATAGAACTGAGCTCAAATCAACTTCAACATAGAGAGGGCTGCTTACAAACTATAATTATAAATTACAAGAATCAACAATAATAATATTCGATTATCAACAATAATAGAAAATAACGATATCACACAGATATTAACAATTTTAGAACCAAATCATGTATAGATTCATATGAAGATTTATTATTAACTTATACTCTAACCACTCGATTTATAAGGTGACAGTGAACGATAATCCGAATATTCAAATCGTGTGCCACTACAATTTGATAAACTGAGCAAATAGGACAAAATATACAAAATAGACCGATATCAACTTTGAGACAAATGTTCTAAGATGGCGATCGTGTTTCTGCTTTAAAAAATAAACACCTAAACCATGATCACGTGCCTTTCTAACCCAATTGGCAACATTACACTGAGACGCGGGTCACGTGCTTCTCATTGACCTATCATTGACACTCCAACAATACGGAAGTGTTTGAAATAAATAAGCGGCGTGTTTGGGAGATGGCATTCGAGCGGACACGCTGATTGTAAACGGGGAAGACTTCTCGTGAAATAATAAAACAGGCGAAAGGTAAGCGAATTACAAAATCGATACTTAGAGATACGCGAGCGGAGGATTAGACCCTAGTTTTGGATCATATAACCAAATTAATTAATTATAATACGGGGGCTAACAAGTCACTACAATCGGCAATTTTAAACGATAACGATGCATTCAAACGGACTAGCAGGTTTCATTTTATAATATCTGATTAAGAAACATGGGAGGAAACTAAGATGCCCCGTTTGTATTATTATTGAAACTGCAATCTAAAATAAAATACCATTTAGTCCCCATATGATTAAATAGAAGTTACTAATAATTAAGAGCTCTAATAATAATATTCCTTTCAGCCTTCCAGTAGAGACTGATACTTGGAACTACTTGGACAACACATGCAGAATATTAGACAGTAGAGGACCCCCGTAGAACCCCCATGCGGGTTGGAATTATCACCGCATACTAAGTAAGTTAGCAGCCTTAAATTATTCACATAATAAATCTGTGTGATAAAAGACAAAAAACTAAATAACGGAAAGTACTCATACTATTTTTTCACCTACTACTCCTACAGTTGAGAAAGAACAGATCTGGAAATAGGTACTTACGAATATGCATCAATCATCTGCTTTATTAATAGCAATGCATGAATATTATTCTCTTAAAAAGAATATGAGCACTTCACAAAATGATATCCCTTATATATCTTGACACGTGGTGTTGGTTTAGGGTTTTTTGAGAACGAAATGTGCATACTGATCACAACGGAACACGATATTGAATCACGCCTTAATAAGACCATCCAAGTACCAGTTCTCTCCATTTCATACTGGCTCAAAGACCTTCTGTAAGAAACAGAGGTACATTCTGTGTTACACATAAATGGGATTTTTATATACTATATTGCGACTCTTAACTGAGAACAATGTTTATTTTAATTATGTACTCTGACAACTTATCAAGGTGTGGGTTACTTTTTCTAAAGGTGAAGGAATGAAGTGCAATATGTTTTCTTTTTTGCTCACTAACATACAAATTATGGCACCTTATCACGCTGTGGGCCACATTTATAAACCCGAATGGCAAAATGAAGAATGGTTATAATTAGATGTGAAATGATGATCTGAAGTACACATACATATGGCAATATGTCTATGTTCTTTTTGTTTCTGAAACTCTGCAGCCTTGAAAAAGTCGTGGGTTACATTCCCAATTACGACGAAACACGTGTCGGCTGTGTGGAAAGTTTCCAGTGAACAAGAATAAACACGAACTGATGTACCAATAATAACTACTCTTTGTGATTGTATCAGAATGTGGAAACACTTGTGTACATAATATCACTGTGACTTACGTGTGCTAAGGAATGTTATTACTCCGGCTTTTGATTTGAAGGTTTGGCCAATATTAGTATTTTTTTGTAAGGTATATATCAATTGCAATTTATATAGGCAGGTAATGAGGAGATTTTTCTCTATTTGAATTTGTTTGAACGGCGCAACGTACAAAGAGTACCTTAAGCACTACTTTGATTATAGTACTGCATATTGTGCACTATTTTTGGCATGCCTGTTTCCAGCACACTTCGTAAGTACCAGTTAGAGACTCGATGAAGCACAACCGTCCTCCCCGGAGGGGACGCCTAATAGGGACACGTATATTAAGTATGGTATTTCTTCTGTAATGTACAGCACGTTCTGGAATAAAAATACTCGTAAAAATCCTGAGTTGTGTTGGCCTATGCATGGGTTGTTTTATTTACGAAAGATTCAGTATGTGGAGCAACGAATGTTTAAGCGAAAGGCTAGGCAAGATATGTTTGACTGTGTGCGAATGTGGGAGAAAGAAGTGCGTGAGCGAATGAAGCGTGAGCAAGCCTTGATTGAAAAAAGAACAAGGTAAGAGCATTCATGCAAAAGCATTGGAAATGAAAAATAGGGAAATTAAAGAAATTAAAGAGAGCGAAGATAGGAGCGTCATTTACAGGTAAATGGAAAATACGCTGTTTGTAGACCTCTTTATCCTATTCTTAATAAACCCCAAGATGATTCTCTCTTATTAGATCATTGTCCACCTACGTATACTCTTCCTTCTGCTCCTTATGAGTCGGATGAGGACTCTCCTACAGACCAGGACAAAGCTCGAAAATGTGCTCAATGTTATCTGCTGGGCGTGCGTGTGACATTAGATCTGCTGCGCGTAAAGCCGTTCGTAGTACTGCCACTGCTTCTGAACTTTTTGATAGTATAAAAGATTAGCAGGAAAGGGAGCAAATATATTTTACCGCTACATTTGCCGCAGAGGTTATTGAACGGTTCAGGAAATATTCAGTAGAAATCGAGCCCGATGATGTAGCAAATGCTTGTAAACAACTACGTGAAGGTCTTGTTGTCTTCTCCCAGGTGGCTGACACGATCAGACGCTTGGTTAAACTGCGTGTTGAAGTAGCCCATTTGCGAGAGTAGAAAAAGGCAGCAGACGCAGCTTTACAAACATCCCACATCAGCATGGCACGAACTTCTACTCCTGAAACAGGTCATGGAATGTGAACCAGAAAAAGTAGATAACGTCTCCGTAATGAATTTAAGTGATGCTGTTTTGTCTAAAGATATGATTTCTGTGTTACAGAAAGGTATGAGTTTTTGTCCCAATAATGTTGGTGATTTGTGCACTACAAAAATAGATCTTTTCAAATTTATTCGACGTCTAAAACTAAAAAAACATTTTGATTTGAACAAGACTCTAAATAAAGAACTGCAACCGAACCTTGGCTTGTTGATATGTAAAGAACAGTCGATAGAAGATATTCAGAATATTAGATTATTGATGTCCATTACTGATTGTGAGGATGAGGTTGTCACAACAGATATGATAATGAGGGATCTAGATATACATATGGACTATAATATATCTAGTAACCTTAAGGATAAATCCAAATGGACACCGACACTGACTGCAGGCAACAGTATCGACTTATTCCACAAACTGGTATCTGCCGACCTAGACAAACATGATCTTAAACAAACAGCATTACATATACAGAAGGATAATCTGACACAGATGGAGAGAACAGCACTTAAAGAACTGAGCGACAATGATGGGCTAACAATCAGGAAAGCTGACAAGGGGGGCAATATGGTGATTATGAGGACTAGTGATTATGAAACAGAGATACTCTCACAACTTGCCAACCCCGAATGCTATGAACAATTACAAGGCAATCCTATATGGAGACTTACGGACTATATAAATACACATCTTAAAAAATGGCATGGATCAGGTCTCTTGGACGACAATGAACTCACTTACCTTAGAGTAGATCGCCCTAGGTATCCATGCATATATACATTACCAAAGGTACACAAGACAGCTACATTTCCGCCAGGTAGACCAATTATATCGGGCATTGGTGGACCTACAGAGAGGATATCAGAATATGTCGACATTTTTTTAAAACCATTGGTTTTAAATCTCCCATCCTACATCAGGGATACAAAACATATATTGGGCATTATGGCTGATTTGACCTGGGAAGATACCATGTTACTGGTTACCTTAGATGTGGTATCATTATACACATGCATCAAAAGGGAAATTGGTTTAATTGCAATTAAAAGAATGCTCAACATAAGGACTGCCAGCTCATGGTTGCATACTGAAATGATTGTAGAAATGGTAGAGCTTATGTTGGACAACAATGTGTTCTTATATAAGGACCATTGGTACAGACAAAAACAGGGTGTGGCCATGGGCTCCAGATTCTCACCCTCGTACGCGAACCTAGTGATGGGTTGGTTCGAGGAGTTGAGGATCTGGGGCCCATCGGGCACAGAATGGAATGACTCAATCCTATATTGGGGCAGGTACATAGACGACTGTATCATGATTTGGACAGGAACTTCTGAGAAACTACTAAACTTCTACACATATCTGAACAATAATGAGCTTAACATCAAATTCACTATGGAGTTCAGTAAAACAAAAATACCATTTTTAGATGTAGAACTATATATTCACAATCAAGAAATTCACTTCTGCATGCATCTAGTGCTCACCCAGCACACCAAATAAGAGCGATCCCATATGGTGAACTCATACGGACACGACGCAACTGCTGTAGAGATGTAGAGTTTGAACAGAACAAAAAAGGAGTTCTCAACAGGTTTGGGAATCGCGGATATAACAAGAATATCCTAAAGAAAGCACGACTAAGAATAGACAAGGTCAGACGGGCAGACACTTTGAAGGAACAACAGACGAACAGGGAAACGGATGACAAAATAAGATTAGTGACTGGCTACAACAACTGGTCTGGGATACTAATGAAGAGTTTAAATAAACATTGGCATCTTCTAAAGACAGACACCCTACTGAAGAGGCACATATCTGAGAAATCTACACTCACATACAGAAAGGGAAAGACAATCAGAAACATATTGAGCCCAAGTTATCCAACTGAGAAGACCCATAAGACCTGGTTGGACAAACACACAACGGGCTTCTATAGTTGTAACAACTGCAGTGCATGCAAATGGGCCTACAAAAAAGTAACGGAATTTGAAGGTCCACATGGGAGAAAGTACCGTATATACACCAACATTAACTGCATGACGAAATTTATAATTTATACTTTAGTCTGCAAATGTGGTAAAAAATATATAGGTAGTACTATACGGACACTTAGAGAAAGAATCAACGAACACATTAGGGCAGTGAAACAGGGTGATATGCGATACCCAGTTGCTGCCCACATGTCAATCTGCCCTGCACAAACAGCACATCGAATGTTCGAATTCTTTGGAATAGAACACACACCAAGACACCCTAGGGGAGGCAATAGGGAGCTGACCCTAAGACAGAGAGAAGCCCTATGGATTATGAAGATGCGAAGTGTAGAACAGGGCTTAAACATTGACCATGAGCTACACTACTTCCTAGGGAGGTAGTTGATGAAATACATATTCTATACACAATATATTTACATGTAAATACACCAAAATGTAATACAACTCAAGAATGAATTTTACTTGTAAATGTGTGAATAATGTATCCTTTGAATGAGCTCACAATGTTCTAAGATCATTTACTTGTTTTTAAATGTTAGTAACATGATCATGTACTGATCCTACATGATGGAGAGACCATTAGATCACGAATTGTTTGAGAATTCTACTCTCTCACTTATATTGAAAACACTATATATACGGATTACTGATTTATTGGTGGCAAACGATATAGAACACCAATAGTGAAAGACCACTCACTGATTTCACCATAACGAAATGTACACCGGCAGTATAAGTGCTTGAGAACTCTACTCTTTCACTTATATTGGAAACACTATATATACGGTGTATTAGTGGCTAACGATATGGGACACCAGTAGTGAATGACCACTCACTGTTTTCACCATAATGAAATGTACACCGGCAGTATAAGTCCTCATATTAGGAGCACTCACGGCCCCTAAGTACCAATTATAAGAAGAGACTCACTGTCTTTGACATGGAATATGACTTGAATATATAAGAATCCTTGATGGAATAAGAAATATCGATCATTAAAAACATGTGGAATTATCCACAAAATAGTGAAAATATTTATACCAAGCTTTGGGCTTAAATTAAAGACCACTATATTTACTGATGAATCAAGAAATCACCCACTTTATATGATAATTGCAACTCTAAAACTGTCCTCTCCAACCAAATAGGTTTGGAGTGGCTGCAATAATCGTGTATAGAACTGAGCTCAAATCAACTTCAACATAGAGAGGGCTGCTTACAAACTATAATTATAAATTACAAGAATCAACAATAATAATATTCGATTATCAACAATAATAGAAAATAACGATATCACACAGATATTAACAATTTTAGAACCAAATCATGTATAGATTCATATGAAGATTTATTATTAACTTATACTCTAACCACTCGATTTATAAGGTGACAGTGAACGATAATCCGAATATTCAAATCGTGTGCCACTACAATTTGATAAACTGAGCAAATAGGACAAAATATACAAAATAGACCGATATCAACTTTGAGACAAATGTTCTAAGATGGCGATCGTGTTTCTGCTTTAAAAAATAAACACCTAAACCATGATCACGTGCCTTTCTAACCCAATTGGCAACATTACACTGAGACGCGGGTCACGTGCTTCTCATTGACCTATCATTGACACTCCAACAATACGGAAGTGTTTGAAATAAATAAGCGGCGTGTTTGGGAGATGGCATTCGAGCGGACACGCTGATTGTAAACGGGGAAGACTTCTCGTGAAATAATAAAACAGGCGAAAGGTAAGCGAATTACAAAATCGATACTTAGAGATACGCGAGCGGAGGATTAGACCCTAGTTTTGGATCATATAACCAAATTAATTAATTATAATACGGGGGCTAACAAGTCACTACAATCGGCAATTTTAAACGATAACGATGCATTCAAACGGACTAGCAGGTTTCATTTTATAATATCTGATTAAGAAACATGGGAGGAAACTAAGATGCCCCGTTTGTATTATTATTGAAACTGCAATCTAAAATAAAATACCATTTAGTCCCCATATGATTAAATAGAAGTTACTAATAATTAAGAGCTCTAATAATAATATTCCTTTCAGCCTTCCAGTAGAGACTGATACTTGGAACTACTTGGACAACACATGCAGAATATTAGACAGTAGAGGACCCCCGTAGAACCCCCATGCGGGTTGGAATTATCACCGCATACTAAGTAAGTTAGCAGCCTTAAATTATTCACATAATAAATCTGTGTGATAAAAGACAAAAACCTAAATAACGGAAAGTACTCATACTATTTTTTCACCTACTACTCCTACAGTTGAGAAAGAACAGATCTGGAAATAGGTACTTAGGAATATGCATCAATCATCTGCTTTATTAATAGCAATGCATGAATATTATTCTCTTAAAAAGAATATGAGCACTTCACAAAATGATATCCCTTATATATCTTGACACGTGGTGTTGGTTTAGGGTTTTTTGAGAACGAAATGTGCATACTGATCACAACGGAACACGATATTGAATCACGCCTTAATAAGACCATCCAAGTACCAGTTCTCTCCATTTCATACTGGCTCAAAGACCTTCTGTAAGAAACAGAGGTACATTCTGTGTTACACATAAATGGGATTTTTATATACTATATTGCGACTCTTAACTGAGAACAATGTTTATTTAAATTATGTACTCTGACAACTTATCAAGGTGTGGGTTACTTTTTCTAAAGGTGAAGGAATGAAGTGCAATATGTTTTCTTTTTTGCTCACTAACATACAAATTATGGCACCTTATCACGCTGTGGGCCACATTTATAAACCCGAATGGCAAAATGAAGAATGGTTATAATTAGATGTGAAATGATGATCTGAAGTACACATACATATGGCAATATGTCTATGTTCTTTTTGTTTCTGAAACTCTGCAGCCTTGAAAAAGTCGTGGGTTACATTCCCAATTACGACGAAACACGTGTCGGCTGTGTGGAAAGTTTCCAGTGAACAAGAATAAACACGAACTGATGTACCAATAATAACTACTCTTTGTGATTGTATCAGAATGTGGAAACACTTGTGTACATAATATCACTGTGACTTACGTGTGCTAAGGAATGTTATTACTCCGGCTTTTGATTTGAAGGTTTGGCCAATATTAGTATTTTTTTGTAAGGTATATATCAATTGCAATTTATATAGGCAGGTAATGAGGAGATTTTTCTCTATTTGAATTTGTTTGAACGGCGCAACGTACAAAGAGTACCTTAAGCACTACTTTGATTATAGTACTGCATATTGTGCACTATTTTTGGCATGCCTGTTTCCAGCACACTTCGTAAGTACCAGTTAGAGACTCGATGAAGCACAACCGTCCTCCCCGGAGGGGACGCCTAATAGGGACACGTATATTAAGTATGGTATTTCTTCTGTAATGTACAGCACGTTCTGGAATAAAAATACTCGTAAAAATCCTGAGTTGTGTTGGCCTATGCATGGGTTGTTTTATTTACGAAAGATTCAGTATGTGGAGCAACGAATGTTTAAGCGAAAGGCTAGGCAAGATATGTTTGACTGTGTGCGAATGTGGGAGAAAGAAGTGCGTGAGCGAATGAAGCGTGAGCAAGCCTTGATTGAAAAAAGAACAAGGTAAGAGCATTCATGCAAAAGCATTGGAAATGAAAAATAGGGAAATTAAAGAAATTAAAGAGAGCGAAGATAGGAGCGTCATTTACAGGTAAATGGAAAATACGCTGTTTGTAGACCTCTTTATCCTATTCTTAATAAACCCCAAGATGATTCTCTCTTATTAGATCATTGTCCACCTACGTATACTCTTCCTTCTGCTCCTTATGAGTCGGATGAGGACTCTCCTACAGACCAGGACAAAGCTCGAAAATGTGCTCAATGTTATCTGCTGGGCGTGCGTGTGACATTAGATCTGCTGCGCGTAAAGCCGTTCGTAGTACTGCCACTGCTTCTGAACTTTTTGATAGTATAAAAGATTAGCAGGAAAGGGAGCAAATATATTTTACCGCTACATTTGCCGCAGAGGTTATTGAACGGTTCAGGAAATATTCAGTAGAAATCGAGCCCGATGATGTAGCAAATGCTTGTAAACAACTACGTGAAGGTCTTGTTGTCTTCTCCCAGGTGGCTGACACGATCAGACGCTTGGTTAAACTGCGTGTTGAAGTAGCCCATTTGCGAGAGTAGAAAAAGGCAGCAGACGCAGCTTTACAAACATCCCACATCAGCATGGCACGAACTTCTACTCCTGAAACAGATAAGAATGTTGTAATTAATGTGAAACGCATGCGGGAGGCCGCGCTTTATATGTTCCTCCTAAAGGAACGGGTACAAGTGATGATAAGACTTCTACAGATGCCAAGGGATATTTTATTTATAATTGGGTTTACACTCCTTGGAATAGAGCAGATGTCATGGCTCTTAAAACTGTATTACCTGAACCGCGAAAGAATCCAGCAGCCTTTTATGAGGAAGTTGAGGGTGCTATTAGCTCTTGTACTATAACTTTGCCCAATATTGATCTGTTTTTTGGACTAATATTACCGCCTGATATGTGGCGAACTGTGTGTAAAGTTGATGATCGTGCGACATTTGGAGCATTATGGAAAGATTTAGAGCAGTTAGATGAAGATAGAGAACCTGCACGGAAACCGTGCCAGTTAATTTTAAATCTTCCGGCAGCTATATTAGTTAAGTTAAAGATGATTATTCCCCCTAAAAAGATAGATTGTAAATGTAAATGTAAATGTGTGGGACTTGTAAAGCGCACAGCTGCCCGTAAGCGTCCCGGCGCTGAAGATCGCTGGGGAATTCGTCCTGGCTTTCCCTGTCAGATGGTCCCTTCTGGGTATCTCCAAGGTGAAACCAGGCATCCCCGGCGTCCGTGGCTGGCCGTTGTAGAGATGAGGCAAGCTTAATGCCCAGAGTTGCCGAGTGTGATCCCTGGTTAGAGTAGGCACCCAGGCGAGAATTGTCGAGTCCGCTGACCCTGGTCCACTACCCTGCCGCGTCAGGAATTGAACCCTGATCCTGGGCTGTTCTCTGCTTCCAGGTCTGCCGCCTCTAACCAGTGAGCCACACCACTCCACTATTGGACAGTGTTAGCGTCTTGCAAGCAAAAGGTAGATGAATCAGTTTCTGACTTCTTCACACATTTTGAAGAAGCATTCCTTGATTTTAGTGGCCAGTCGTTGACAGATGACATGGATAGGCATCTGTTTGTCGATAACTATGTTGCAAACCTTTTTCCAGGAATAGCTAGTCGCCTAAAGGCCAGTGAGAGTTCATGGACTACCTCTTCTCTGGTTTCTCTTTTGACTATGGCTCAGTATTATGAACGTAAACACACAGAGGGGTGGGGAGAAAGGAACACAAAACAGACAGAGACACAGGGCTGTGAAAAATCAAAATAATTTAAAAAATCTGCCCTCACTCACACATAATGTGTGTGACATGTTTCATCATCGGGTTTGCTTACAATACGCCCCCGCGTAGCCACGCAGGGGGCGGAGCATAGGGAGGGGGGAAAACACAAAACTCAAAACAAACACAGAACAACACAAGAGTGACAAATAATGATCACAACAATAAGTGTTGTCCCTAAAGACTGGATGAGCCAGTTTTAATGAGCACTATCTATCTGCACTTTAGTCTGTCACTCATCCAGTCCTTAGGGACAACACTTATTGTTGTGATCATTGTTTGTCACTCTTGTGTTGTTCTGTGTTTGTTTTGAGTGTTGCGTTTTTGATAGTATAAAAGATTAGCAGGAAAGGGAGCAAATATATTTTACCGCTACATTTGCCGCAGAGGTTATTGAACGGTTCAGGAAATATTCAGTAGAAATCGAGCCCGATGATGTAGCAAATGCTTGTAAACAACTACGTGAAGGTCTTGTTGTCTTCCCCCAGGTGGCTGACACGATCAGACGCTTGGTTAAACTGCGTGTTGAAGTAGCCCATTTGCGAGAGTAGAAAAAGGCAGCAGACGCAGCTTTACAAACATCCCACATCAGCATGGCACGAACTTCTACTCCTGAAACAGATAAGAATGTTGTAATTAATGTGAAACGCATGCGGGAGGCCGCGCTTTATATGTTCCTCCTAAAGGAACGGGTACAAGTGATGATAAGACTTCTACAGATGCCAAGGGATATTTTATTTATAATTGGGTTTACACTCCTTGGAATAGAGCAGATGTCATGGCTCTTAAAACTGTATTACCTGAACCGCGAAAGAATCCAGCAGCCTTTTATGAGGAAGTTGAGGGTGCTATTAGCTCTTGTACTATAACTTTGCCCAATATTGATCTGTTTTTTGGACTAATATTACCGCCTGATATGTGGCGAACTGTGTGTAAAGTTGATGATCGTGCGACATTTGGAGCATTATGGAAAGATTTAGAGCAGTTAGATGAAGATAGAGAACCTGCACGGAAACCGTGCCAGTTAATTTTAAATCTTCTGGCAGCTATATTAGTTAAGTTAAAGATGATTATTCCCCCTAAAAAGATAGATTGTAAATGTAAATGTAAATGTGTGGGACTTGTAAAGCGCACAGCTGCCCGTAAGCGTCCCGGCGCTGAAGATCGCTGGGGAACCCGTCCTGGCTTTCCCTGTCAGATGGTCCCTTCTGGGTATCTCCAAGGTGAAACCAGGCATCCCCGGCGTCCGTGGCTGGCCGTTGTAGAGATGAGGCAAGCTTAATGCCCAGAGTTGCCGAGTGTGATCCCTGGTTAGAGTAGGCACCCAGGCGAGAATTGTCGAGTCCGCTGACCCTGGTCCACTACCCTGCCGCGTCAGGAATTGAACCCTGATCCTGGGCTGTTCTCTGCTTCCAGGTCTGCCGCCTCTAACCAGTGAGCCACACCACTCCACTATTGGACAGTGTTAGCGTCTTGCAAGCAAAAGGTGGATGAATCAGTTTCTGACTTCTTCACACATTTTGAAGAAGCATTCCTTGATTTTAGTGGCCAGTCGTTGACAGATGACATGGATAGGCATCTGTTTGTCGATAAATATGTTGCAAACCTTTTTCCAGGAATAGCTAGTCGCCTAAAGGCCAGTGAGAGTTCATGGACTACCTCTTCTCTGGTTTCTCTTTTGACTATGGCTCAGTATTATGAACGTAAACACACAGAGGGGTGAGGAGAAAGGAACACAAAACAGACAGAGACACAGGGCTGTGAAAAATCAAAATAATTTAAAAAATCTGCCCTCACTCACACATAATGTGTGTGACATGTTTCATCATCGGGTTTGCTTACAATACGCCCCCGCGTAGCCACGCAGGGGGCGGAGCATAGGGAGGGGGAAAACACAAAACTCAAAACAAACACAGAACAACACAAGAGTGACAAATAATGATCACAACAATAAGTGTTGTCCCTAAAGACTGGATGAGCCAGTTTTAATGAGCACTATCTATCTGCACTTTAGTCTGTCACTCATCCAGTCCTTAGGGACAACACTTATTGTTGTGATCATTGTTTGTCACTCTTGTGTTGTTCTGTGTTTGTTTTGAGTGTTGCGTTTTTTCCCCCCTCCCTATGCTCCGCTCCCTGCGTGGCTACGCGGGGGCGTATTGTGAGCAGACCCGATGATGAAGCATGTTACACACATTGTGTGTGAGTGAGGGCAGTTTTTTCAAATAATTTTAATATGACCTGTGTCTCTGTCTGTTTTGTGTTCCTTTCTCCCCACCCCTCTGTGTGTTTACATTATTGACTAGGGGGTTCGAGGTGGTGGAGTTCAATTGTTGACCCTCTCCCCTCCTTCATGATAATCAGTATTATGAACGCCAGGAATTAGAAGCGAAGGGTAATTAGGATAAAAGACTAAAGAGTTGAAAACAAAGGTTATGTTGGCTCAGGCTTATGGTCCGCCTTCTAGAGGTAATGATAGAGGTGGCCGTGGATCATATGGTTCGTCCTTTCCTTCCTATACTTGTTCAAATTTGTCTGTTGACCAGTGTGCGTACTGCAAGAAATTTGGAAATTGGATTTCTGATTGTCCAGTGCTGCGTGCTCAGCAGAGTCCACGTGGTCAGGGACAAATGAGCAATCGTTCAGGATACTTAGGGCCTAGAGGAAGCACAAAAGATCGTGCTAGGTTTGATGCTAATACACGTGGACAGGATGAGGTTAACACTTTTGATAGAAGGAACCAATATCAAATGTTTGACTATGTACAGTCTGATTTTCAAGATTCTGCTTATGCATAGGATTGCCTAGGATGGGGTAAGGAATCAGTTGAAGTTCGAGTAGATCAGCGGGGTCCCTATGTTACAGCGTATGCTTTGGATTCTACTGATCAGTTTCTGGTTGATACAGGAGCTACTCATAGTGCCTTGTCTAAACACTTGGTTCCTAGGGCTCTATGGAACACCTTCCCTTAGCCCACTGTCACAACCACTTGCATTCCATGTTGATAAATGTACTGCTCCGTGTCTGTTTTTGCTCTCTCCAAACACACCAGACAATATTGTGGGTCTTGATGTGGTCAAATATTTCAGGGCTACGATACGATGTTCTACGGAAGGAATACGGGTTATTTTGAATGACAACTACCCTGTGATTGAGAGATCCTGTATTGTTAAAGAGGACATTACATTAGCTTCTCTCCCTAGTAATCTGTGGGCTACTTCAGACACTGATGTAGGGCAAATGCTTATTCTGCCAGTGCATATTAGGGTCAGGGAGGGTGCTTCATTGCCAAGACTGCCTCAGTATAACACTTCTCGAGAAGGAGAAAAAGCACTCACACGCATTGTACATGATTTGATTAACGTGGGGGTTGTGGAAGAATTACCTTACAATGTTTGCAATAGTCCGATTCTTCCCAATTTGAAAAAAAGATACTGACACTAGGATTTACAGGTTCATCATTGATTTGAGAGAAGTTAACAAGATTGTAGTACCGCAGTACCCTGTGGTTTCTGACATGACATTGCTTACCCTGGTCCCTCCAACAGCAACTACATTTTATGTAATTGATTTGAAGAATGCTTTCTTCTCGATTCATATTCATCCTGATAGCCGATATTTGTTCGGTTTCACTTTGAATATTCGATCATACAGATTTTGTAGAGTTCCTCAAGGGTACACTGAGAATCAGCGTATTTATAGTCATGCCTTAAAATGACAACTCGATTCCTTTACTTTGTCTGAAGGAGTGGCTCTCATACAATATGTTGATGACATGTTGTTGGCAGCTGATACGCCTGAGCAGTATGAAAACTGTACTTTGTATCATGGAAGAAATTGCAATATTGTAGACCGAAGGTAACCTACTTAGGTCACCTTCTGTCTAAAGAGGGCCGTGCACTGACACCAGATCGCATTCAAGTAATTTTAGACACACCTGTACCTTCCACACAGAAAGATGTCTGTGCATTCATTGGTTTGATTTCGTTTTGTAGGCAAAGGATATTGGGTTTTTCACACATTGTTAAACCCCTGTTAGCGCTTTTGACTAAAAACACTCCGATCTCCCTTCCAGAGACAGAAGAATGCCAAAATTCTTTTCGTCAGTTAAGAAAAGCCCTTTGCTCTGCTCCAGTGTTAGGCACACCAGATCACATGAAGGCTTTTACACTCTATGTACACGAGAAAGATGGGTGTGCATTGTCAGTTTGAGTACAGACACATGGTGACAAGCAGCGTCCCTGTGCATATTTTTCTGTAGTTCTTGATCTTGTTGCTCATGCATTGCCTGGGTGCTTCCGTTCAGTTGCAGCGACAACTGGGTTCATACGTCAGAGTGAAGGGATAGTTTTGTCACACAAACTGTTGGTGCTAGTACCCCATGCAGTTGATGCCCTTTTGAATCAGACTAAGACACAACACTTAACTAGTGCTCACCTGACAGGATATGAATTGACACTGTTAGCACCTCATATTACCTTGAAGAGGTGCGTGACACTGAACCCAGCCACTTTGTTGCCATATCCTGCGACTCAGTCCCAGTCAAAGGAGCCTCACGATTGTATATTCCTTACTGGGGAACAGACTAAGGGTCGCATCGATTTGCAATATACGCCCCTTCCAGATGTAGATGAGGAACTGTGGGTTGATGGGTCCTGTTTGAAGTTACCAGATGGCACGACCCCAGCTGCATATGCAATCACAACACTTGAGACAGTAGTGGAAACAGCTCGCATACCACAGAAGTCGGCTCAAGCAGCTGAACTAATAGCTTTGAAGCGAGCGTGTAAACTTAGCACTGACTTGTGTGTGAACATCTACATGGATAGCCGCTATGCTTTTGGAGTGGCTCATGATTTTGGCCTACTCTGGAAGGAAAGATGTTTTCGTACATCCCATGGGATGCAGATAATGCACGGAGAATTAGTGCATAATCTCTTGACTGCACTTACATACCCAAAGAGAGTTGCTATTATGAAGTGTAGCGCGCACAAGAAAATCACTGACAAAATAGGACAAGGCAATGCCCTTGCAGACCTCGTAGCCCGTGAGACTGTGATGCAGCGAAGCACTACACCCATGTACGTAGTGAAATCACAAGCTCAGCGTTGGCATGATGCTAGAGAGGAAATATTGGATATACCGAGATCTGCCTCTGTGAAAGTACTTGAGCAATAGTCTAAAGAAGGAATATTGGACGATGAGGGTTGTTGGTGCAACAAAGACATGGATAAATGGAAATTGCCTGTAGCCTATATACAACCTATGGTTCAAATGGCACATGGGCTGGCACATGTTGGAGCTCTAGCAATACCTAAATTGCTTACGCAAGTTTGGGAGCATCCTGATATTGCCAGCACAGCTAAAAGCGTAGAACAGTCCTGTTTGGTCTGTTGGCAGTATAATCCTGGAAAAGGGACACAGACTCCTACAGGAGGGTTTGCTACACCAACCGCGCCTTTTGAAGTTTTGCAGATGGAATACATCCAACTTGAACGCTGCAATGATCTCAAATATGTCCTAGTGGTGGAATGTGCCTTCAGCAAATGGATAGAGGCATTCCCTACAGAGGATAATACTGCTCTCACCACAGCGAAGGTGCTTCTAAAGGAGTTTTTCCCTAGATATGGTGTTTGTAAGCTTTTATGGAGTAACAACGGACCTCATTTTATTGGGCAAGTTGTTGAGCATGTCCTGAAAGGATTAGGGATCAAGCAAAAAATTCCATGCAGTCTTCCACCCGCAATCAGCAGGATTAGTGAAAAGGTACAACGCTACTTTGAAATTGAAGATGGCAAAAATACTGGCTTTTACGTCTTTGAAGTGGCCAGATGCATTACCCTTGGCATTGCTATCCATAAGATTGGTGCCACATTCACGGTCTGGCCTTACCCCGTATGAAATTGATTTGGAAGGCCAATGAACATTTGGGGAGTTCCTAAGCCACACCCCATACATGATGTTACTTGTGTTTTGATGAATGATTATTTGGCACAGTTAACCAACAGTTTAATCTCTATTCATCAACAGGTTCGAGAAGCGCTTCCTGACAGATCTATAGGTGAGGCCCATGAACTCTGTCCTGGTGACCACGTGATGGTCAAGGTCTTCGACAGATCGAACAGCTTGGAGCTGAGGTGGCGAGGACCAGAGCAGGTGCTCCTGGCAACGAGGACAGCAGTTCAAGTGATGAACAAGAAGAACTGGGTCCCTAGCACACCCTGCAAACGTGTGTCGCCTGCCTTGGTGGAACCTGCTGTGTTGACTGACCATCGAGAGATTCACCTGACGAATTTGTGGAAGTCTTCCCAGACCACACAATTCCTGGAGCATCACAATACCACTTGAGACGGAGGAAAGAATCTGCAGTGCTGAAAAAGACTGGTTGAGCAGCCGCCCTGGGTTAGTGAAATGGAACGCCGATGTTGCAAGGAGGGGATCAGTCCTGCATAGTGTAGTGACACCCCTGTTGGCCCGTGGTAAAGAAATCAACGGCTGCCCAGGGATAAGAGCTCCAACGAGTGTTTCAATGAGTTTGTAGAAAGAGTAATTATCGCTGTTGCTCAAATGCATAACAGAAGAATCATTTGTGCTGTAGGGTTTGTTGCTGCTCTGGTGCTTATGGCAATAATCACCTTGTTTGTTGAGAAAGTGGCTCCAGCTCGACAGCTTTTTTTTGCCACTACTCCAGTTTGCCATCACAGCTAAGAAAGTAGTACAGTCATGTTTCATCTGCTTGCAGTATAATCCTGGAAAAGGGACACGGACTCCTACAGTGTCTCCAGTTCCAGTGGAACATCACTACTTCACGCTTCCCTATCATGAGCAGAAGCATCGACCATCCTACCTAAATAACACATTAATCCAGATATTGCATTATACATGCGATACCACGAATACTACCAACTGTTGGGTGTGTGGTATGATACCTGCGCACCAAAAGAAAGGAGGAACACCTTTTATTCCTCTACCGTTTTCCCATAATGGTTCATGTCAAGCTTGGTATGCACTTTTGTTTGCTTCCGGAAAGCCTTCAGTAGGTAGAATTAACTTTCGTCTGAATAAAGTATGCTATCAAGATAAAGATGGTTATCCTCTAGCTAAAGGGACTAAATGGAAATGGGAAGATGACCAACCTGATAATATTTCGACACCATATGTCTTCACGAATATGAGAAACATTAAAAACATTGGACATTTTGTAATTTCTGTGACAAGAGCTAACGCTGATTCATGTATTAGTAGTGTTGGGAGATTTCCAGTAGAAAGGAGTGAGTGTACAGTAATTTTAACCATTGAAGGTGCTAATAACAGCAGTTTAAGTCTTCACATAATACCTATTTTGTATGCGGTAATAAAGGATACTATCAATTACCTGTTGGGTGGTCTGGGGTATGTTACTGATAATTTTTGTTACCACCTCTCTTCTTAGCCCCTCCATCATATCACTGGGATTTAAAATTATACAACAATATTTCCAAGAACAGATACAAATGAACAATAAGTACAGATGAGGTTTACCGGACTGATACCACTTTGCAACAATATGTCGATTTTGGGAACATTACAGAGGAGCTGCAAGTTGCGAGGATTGCAGCACTCCAGAATCGCATGGTATTAGATGTGATTCTGGATGACGGAGGTGGTGCATGCCGCATCATTGGCAGCAGCGGTTGTGTCTTCATTCCGGATCACTCGCCTTCAGTATATGATGCAATCTCTAAATTGCATAAGATTGCTGCAGAAATTCACCCAGAGAGTGGTACATGGACATTTTCAAACTGGATATGGACACTCTTTATTACTTGGGGCTGAAAGCTACTGACTATTCTATGTATACTACTGGTGATACTATTTACATGCTGTACATGTATACAATGTGGTCCTATGCTTTGCTTCATGTGCATCACTGCTTGTACACATGCCAAAAGAAATATTACAGAAATTGTAATTGCAATTGTAATTGTGATTGTAAAGGCATTTGTAGAGCGCATGGCTACCCTAAGGCCTCCCAGCGCTGAGGACTCTGGTCTGTGGGTGTTACATTTAGCTTGATGGAAATAGCATTGTTTTCAGTAATCTACGGAAAACCAGATGGTCGTCTACCAGACGGATGTGGTCAGGGAGGGCGTTCCAACTTCTGGAAGCCACATAGGAGAAGCGCTGGCCTCCACTTCTTGTTTTAAAAATTTTGGGAATTATAGCAAGGTGTTTGTTGCCAGAACGAAGAGTTCTATTAGGATGGTAAAGGACAATAGTTTCCTGAAGTATTGGAGGGCATTTTGCAGTCATAATCTTGTGAGTGACACAAAGGACTTTGAACTGGATCCTTTCTGCCACAGGGAGCCAATGCAAAGAGGCTATGGGTCTTCTGGCTGATTCTCTGCAGGAGACGTTCATGAGAAGTCTGGCTGCACAGTTCTGCACCACCTGGAGAGTCATTATTGTAGATCGTAGTGAACCAGCATAAAGTGCATTTCCGTAATCCAAGCGTCAGAGAATAAGTGCTTGGACCACTACTTTCCTGGCTTCCCATGATAGCAACGGGAGGACTTTCTTCATCATTCTGATTAATCCAAAGCAGCATCCAGCAACTTTCAGTGCCTGGGCTTTCATATTTAATTTGTTGTCAAGCCATACTCCCAGGGATTTAATTTGATCTTTGGGAGTTGGGACTTTACCCAGACACTTAGGCCAAAGGGTGATGACCCCCTCTGGAAGTGGTTTGCCCAGGAACATCAGTTGGGTTTTGGTTCCATTGAGTTGAAGAAAGGAGATTTCCATCCAGGTAAATATTGTTTTCATGCAGTTGGCTAGATGGTCTGGGCCATTGCATGGTTGATTGAAGGACACTATCAATTGGGTGTCATCAGCGTAAATAATAATTCGAATCACAAAGGGTTCAACAATTTTGGCCAGAGGACTCATGTAAATATTAAAGAGTGTGGGGCTCAGGGAAGAGCCCTGTGGAAGCCCACATCTTAAAGGCATGCTCCTGGATGTAAAGTTTCCCTCGTAGACCTGGAAGGATCGGCCCTCCAAAAAGGACTTCAACCATCCCACTGCAACCCCTGCTTCTCTAATCCTAGAGATAAGCAGACGATGGTTAACGGTATTGAAGGCTACACTCAGGTCCAGGAGGAGGATGGCCGCCGAACCTCCGGCATTCATGATCCTTCTCGTTTCCTCTGTCACCGCAATTAAAACTGTTTCTGTGCCTTGTTGGGGTCTAAAACCTGTTTGTGTAGGGTTAAGGCAACCGTTCTCCTCAAAGAATGCTGAAAGTATAGCATTTACTTGCTTTTCTATGATTTTAGCAATACCTGGCAGAAGGGATATGGATCTGTAGTTCGACAGAATGTCTGGGTCGGTTCCTGCTTTTTTTAGCAGTGCCTTCACCATGGCTTGTTTCCAGGGTGAGGGAACTATGCCAGTACTTAATGATAGATTAATGATTTCAAATTCAAATTTTAAAAAGTCTTTATTGTGATTATACATCTTAAAAGACAGACAGTCAGTTAAATACAAATTACGGCTGAGCACAACCGTTATTACACCATAAAAGCTTCGTAACACATTTACAAATAAGGATAAAAATATAAATACCAATATTTACAATTTTAAAACACAATTCATTAAGACAGGATTAAATATATCACATGCACAAGACTTTACACATGTCTAAAAATCATCGGGGAAAAACCCTATAAAATTTCATTACATAACAAACCATACCCAACAATGTTGATGACTAGCTATTAGGACCCCCCGTTTTTCTCCCGTAGAACACAAGCCCAACTCAGGAACTTAGATACCCCATTACTGCGATGTCATTGCAACCAGCTTTCAATAGCCTTTTAGCAATCAACGCAGAGCTTGTTCCCAAGGTTCTACATAATGGTTTAAGCCACATGCTTCTGGGTTGTTGGTAAGCTGGGCAGACATATAGAAGATGAACAATGTCTTCAATACAATCCGGGCAGAATGGGCATTTATCACCAGTGCCTGTTGACCATTTGCATGTAAACTTCCTAAGCAGATGTGTCTCAACTCGGAACTGGTGATAAAGCTTGCGATCTTGGGGTTTCGTTATTAGGTCCCAATAGCTTTCCAGACAAGGTTCATCTTTGAACTCGCAGAAGTCTCTAGACAGGGATGTACTAGTCAAGGCCGAGTACCTCCTAATTTTAATTAGGTTCCAATAAGCTGTTCTATACATTACTTTAGATGGAAATTCTGCAGACACTGGGCTGTCCCACAGATCCCTCATCCTCATGTCAGTGAGCAAAGTTTTGATGCTAGTCAGCCATTTATTCTTGTTGTTTGAATGGTCCAATCCCCTTACTTCAGTCAGAGCCCTGGCAAATAAATGTAATTCTGGGGTGATGCAAAGCCTTCTCCAGAATGCCAGCATCCTATACCGTGCGATGCTCTCAATTGCCTGGCAGCCAAGGTCTAAAAGGAGGTTGGATACGGGGGTAGATTTAGGAAGGCCCACGATTGTTCTTAAAAATTTGTTCTTGGCTAATGCTAGATGGGTTAGATTACTGAATCCCCAAATCTCAGCACCATATAAGGTTGCGGGGATAATTTTGGTGGACTACAGTTTAACAACAGGAGCTATAGGCTTAGTTTGTGAAAGCTTATGTTCTTTTATCAATGCTCCAGCTAACTGGGAGTGTTTCAACACGAGTATCTTCACTTGGGGAATCCAGCTCAGTTTTTCACCGAAGGTGACACCCAAGTAAGTGAAGACATTTGTCTGCTCCAAGAGTTTTTCGCTCATGAAAACTCTCGCTTTAACAGACCTGTCCCCATAGAGTACCATGAATTTAGTCTTCTCTACGTTGACCACAAGTTCAAGATCGTAGCAAAACTCTTCAAAGCGAGACAGAGCCAGCTGTAGCCTCTGTCTCATCTTGGATAGAATCAGAGTGTCGTCTGCGAACATGAGCAGGGGCAGCCTTTGGCCAGCTAGCATAGGTGCGTCCGTGGGATAGTTATCGAAGTACTGTACCACCTCATTTATGAATAATGAAAAAAGGGTGGGAGCCAGCACACACCCTTGACGAACGCCCTTCCCCACTTTAAATTTCTCAGTGACCTCACCTGGTTTCCCCCATCTGACCTGGGGATAATTTGAATTGTGGAGTCTTACCACAAAGGCAACTAATTCCTTAGGCATCCCTAATCCCAATAACACTTCCCACAGTTTGGCTCTTGGGACAAGTTCAAACACGGATTTTAAATCCACGAAGGCTTCGAAGATCATTACCCTACGCAAAAGGACCTCCTTCCAATAGAGCAGAACAAATCTGAAGGCTTGGTCCAGGGTCCCCATGTGCGCCCGAAACCCTGCCTGTAGTGGTGTAAGAATATTCTCTTCAGACATCCAGCTCTGGATCCTACCCAATAGCACTCGTACTACAATTTTTTGCATTGCATCAATGAAGCTAATGGGCCTGTAGTTGGCCGGAGTGGAGCGCCCGTTATCAAAAGTCGCCGCACCCAGAACATCGGACTTGGTCCTGCCATTAACTGCCCTAAGACCCCGTTCCAAGCACAACCCTTTAACTTGGAGGGCTGCCTTGGTCCATTTTTTGATCGTTCGAAGGTCCAGTTGTGGAATACCCCAGAGGGCATCCACCTCATCACTAAGTCTACCATCTTCAGTATCCAAGGGCTCAAAGCAGGTATTGAAATCTCCTGCAATGATTAAGTTTGCATTAGAAGCTCCTTGGGTCAAGTGCGACTCTAAAGCACTGATGACCTGTGAGCTCCTACCACCCGGTTGACCTCTGGCATATACATTAAACAAAAGTAAATCAAGACCTTTGGTAGATCTAACTCTATAACCAGGATATCGGGGCAATCTGAGTAGACCTTATCCGCAGTAATCCCCTCAGCTTGCAGTACCCAACAAGTTAACCCACCCACTGGTCTCCCCCTAGAGCCCCTAATTGCTGGTTTAAAGAAGTTTAAATAACCAGCTTGGAACACATCATCTGTTGACCATGTTTCCTGGAATGCCCAAATGTCCACACCTTCGATGAAGGATAACCAATCGGCTGATGCAACCTTTGATTCCAGACCCGCTATGTTTCATGAAGAAATAGCCAGAGGTTTCTTCTGAGATGCAGTATCATATCGCCCGGTTACGGCTGCTAATACCAATAAATAATTTTCAGGCGCCGTAGGGACGGAAGTAGGGGTGGGGGTTTGTGCTTCCATTACCACTGGGGTTAGGCAGTCAATCATCCTACAAACCCCAACACACCCCTCCGTGCCTCCTCTAGCTGGTCCCCCCTGTGCATCTACCCCCAGTCAGTCAATTTCTTGGAGTGAGGAAAAGACCTCAAAACGATTATTGAACTGAATGGCATAGTCGGGCCTGGAGTAGTCGCGTTGTAAGACTCGAGCATCCCTTAAGCTAGGCAGCATATGCTGCTTATAGAAGAAGCCAAGGGGGACAATACCAATGGCAGCCTTATTAAATGGGATGTGGCCAGCCATCTCAAGAATATAACGAACCAAGGCAGGTAACCTGAAGCTCAAAACCACGCAGTCACCTGGAATGGTTTTAGTGGAGTGGCCAACCCATTCAATGCGTCTTACCATTTTAAATTCCTGGTATAAGCCATCCCCAATGCCGGTCTTTTATTCAAATAGTGAAGGGCCTTGTTCACAAGGTCCGACCAATGCTCACGTGAGCCCAGAGGAAGGGGGGGACATTTGCTAAAATGACCGTATAAGGGTTTGCTTCGGATGGCAAGTGGAGATAGGGGTGTTTCTCTGGGCAGCCAGTATTGCTATTATCATCAAATCTCCCTCTCCCCTCTATTTCTGGAGGCCTTCGATTGGGCATAATCTTATCGTTAGTAGCACTAATGGATGGTAAACTCCTGGTACTCCCAGCTGAATGTACCCCTCCCTCCGTTATATGGGCATCCGCCTTCGCACTATCCCAATCCCTATGAATATCCCCCTCTCTTTCAGGATTAACCCATGCTAAAGGCTGCTTATTAGGCTGGACCGGGATCACTTGGGGCGGGCGAGATAGTGCCTCTTCGATCTTGGAAAGTCTGGAGTCAACACCGTCTAGTCTTTTTAAAAGCGGCTCAAGGAATGCTGCTAATTGCTCCTTTAATAAGGTACAAAGATCACTACTATTCATTGGAGGGTTATTAGGAACTATCGGATGGTTATCAGTAGAAGTGCTTGGGTTACCAAAGACACCACTCGAGCCACTAGTACCTGACAGGGGCTTTTGTGTTCTAGCACCTCACCCCTTCCTCTTTTTATTTGGAGGTTCTTTGTTTATGGCGCCCAAAGCCTTCATCCCTCTTGTCGTTACCCTAGCCGGGCTACCCACATTGCTCTGGGATTGTAAAAGGGGCAGCTCTGGGCTGGTGGGATGCAAGCATGGTGACCTGGGCGGCGAGTGAGCCTCGGGTGTAGCTACTTCTGATGTTAACTGGGTAGTTGGTAACTGGGCGCATGGCAATGAACCCCCCTTTAAGAATGTAGGATCAAGTGAGAGTCTACGTTCGGTAGCCTCGATCTCGTGAATTAGAACCGATTCAGTTCTAATAAGGAAGGCGTCAAGAGTACCCACCACTCTGTCTCCTACTTTCCTTTTACTCATGTCAGGTACAATTGAACGGATACTAATGTCCCACTATCAAACTCCCTGCGGCCAGATACAACAGATCAAGTTATTTAATGCTTACAGGTCGAGAATGAAGGTGTCAAAAGGGTAGCCTAGCCCGGCCTCCTATGGCCTCTGACGGCCGCAGACGGCCCCGCCCTTGTCCCGGGCTTCTCCCGGCATTGCCCGCGCGCGTCCCGCGATGTGGGAGTGCTCGCGCTATTTTAAGCGCCACAGGGCGCGTGATGGCGTGGGCGTGGGCAGTAAGGGCTCCTGGGAAATGAAGTTTCCCCCACTCGGCAGCCTATACCTAACCCTTTAGACGCAGAAGTTGACCCTATCCCTTCTTTTGGTAGTGGGGAAAATATAAAGGCAGATGGGGGGAAAGTTCTTGATATACTCCCCACTACGTCGGGGATTGCGAGATATATAGGGGGTTCTGAGGCCCCAGATGGGGGATCAGAGGTAGGAAGTGACCATATGATCTTTTCTTTAACAAATGGCTTTGCTTCTGCTGTCTCAGTTATCCCCTCGTTGACTCAACCGTTATGTAAAATATCTTCGTGGAATATTGATGGTATTAGATCTAAAATTGCCAATCCAATCTGGTGGGATTTCATTCAGATACAAGATATGCTCTGTTTTCAAGAAACCTGGAGCCTTAAACCGGTCCACTTAAATGGTTTTAGGACCTTTCATACTCCAGCTGTTGACGGTCTACATGGAAGAGCAAAGGGTGGTTTGAGCATTTATTCGTCTAATAAGTTGAACCTTGTAAAAGTAATAGAGCCTATTACAGACATTTATTTCCAACTCTTAATACTTGTCCTGACTCATGATACTCCGATTGCTCTTGTTAACCTATATAATAATATTCCTCCTGGTGATGTACCTACTGTTTTAAGTAAATTGATTAAAGCACTGTTTTTACAGGAAAATATTTATAGGCATGAATTGATGATACTCCTGTTTGGAGATTTTAATTGTACTTTGTGTAGTATGATGAAGGACAATAGGTGTGGAATGACACAGGAAGATGGCTTTGGCCATTTACATTTTAATCATTCCTCTCAAGGGGAACAATTTAATAGTTTGTTAGCTAAATTGGGATTTGCAAATGAAGTTTGTACCTTACCATCTCCCGTATCTTCAACATTTAATGGAAGGGGTTGTGCTACAACTATCGATTATGATATTGTTTCTAATAAATATGATGGTAGAATGTATTCCTTTAACGTCTCTGATATTGCATTAGGTGACCACTTTCCGCTCTGTGTGGCCATCCTGCTGCCAACTTCGTCCACTCTGATAAATAATAAAGAAAGGGACAGCGTGGACGTGAATCTAGCTATTGGTAGCACTAATGGATACACGCTAAAATGGGCTATGGCGGAAATAATTAAATCAGTGGTTGGTAAATGCCTACATGAAATAATGACTTGTTTAAGGGAAGATTCTTCCCCTGAAATGCTCCTTGCTTCCTTCTCGACCATTTCGAATGAAATTAGGACATCCCTTGTGAGACAATTTAAAAATCGTAAGCGGTTCTGAGGTTGGTTCGATTCCAAGTGTACTAGGGCTTATGCCCTTCTATAGAAGGAACTGCATAAGAAACTTAGGTGTTCCGGTGAGGTTGGCAGACTTAGGAAGGAATATAAAATAGCAATAAAAGATAGAAAGAATATGTTGAGAGCTGAAGCCTGGGAAGCTTTGCATCTTGCTTCTTATAGGAAAGACAGTGCGGGCTTCTGGAAACTCAGAACTACTTTTCTCCGGGAAGAGGTTGGCCCGAAGTTGGAAATAGCAATTCCTTAATCAGACTGGATTAGGCAATTTTCTAGAGTATACAAGGGAGAGGGACGAGGGGTTTCTTCGATATCTCCCCTCGAATACCCCACCTCAAGAAACTTGTGTTTTACCTTGGAGGAAGTTGAAAAAGCCCTGTGTGTAAGCCAGGGTGGTAAGGCCCCCGGGCCAGACGGCGTACCCATGTATATTTTTAAGACTACTCCCTCTTTGTGGGGCCCCCTCCTGGTCCAGGTGCTTAACGCTAGCTGGGTTACAGACTTTCTGCCCACTTGGGTGGAATCTGTAATAGTCCCTATTTACAAAAAGCGGGATAGACAAGACCCGGGCTGTTATAGGCCCATTTCCCTCCTAGATTCTTTTACTAAAATAGCGGGTCGGATAGTCTTGGACAGGCTTTTGGTGTGGGCAGGAGAAAACTCCATTCTATCAGATCTACAGTATGGTTTCCGCTCTGGTTTAGGGACAGTGGAACTGGGTTTAAATTTACTAATGCTGGTCGGGAAGTACACAAGGGCAAAGAAGGGTAATCTGTTCTTGGCCTTCGTTGACCTCTCGGCCGCATTTGACTGTGATCCATTCCAAACTATGGATTTTATTGGGTCAACTTGGGGTTGAAGAAAATAGTATTTATTATCTTTTAAACGCTTTTATAGCAACGCTTCAGTTCGCGTTCGTTTTGGCCTAAAGGGAGAACGCACCGATAAAATTCCAATCAGGAGTGGGGTCAGACAGGGATGTGTTCTGGCCCCCTTCCTTTTTAATTTGTATACAAATGGATTGGAAAAAGTTCTGTGCAATAATAGTTCAGATCCCCCATATGTAGCCGGTCGCCCAATCCCGGCGCTTTTGTACGCTGACAATACTGTTCTTATGTCACGTACGCAAGTGGGACTACAGCGTGTGGTAGATAGTTTCTTCCACTTTATGAACGAGCTGGGTTTAAAAGTTAATACAACCAAAACATTTACTATGCACTGTGGCAGGCATTGCAAATCTAAGAGGGCCATATTCATAGCAGGACAGAAGCTTGAATCCACCAAGCAGTTTTCTTACCTTGGTATACTTTTTACTCAGAGTGAGTCTTAGGCGCAAGCCGTGTCAGCAAAAAAACTTGCGATGCTTCATTCGACAGCCACTCTCAACACTTTCTCAAAGAAATTAGGCACTAGACCCCCTGTGGAGCTAATTAAGATCTATAAAGCTAATTGTGTGTCGGATGCTACCTATGGCAGTTGGGTATGGGGTTTTGCTGACCCCACGCCTATCCAGGTGGTGGAAAACTCCTTCTTAAAGTTTATCCTTGTGGTTCCCAAGAGCACCCCTAACTACAATTGTCATGCAGAATTGGGTCTTGCTTTTATATCTGACTTAATTAAGCTGGAGACTGTACTATTACGGCACATGCTGTGGAGACAAGAAGCAACAAAGCTTAACAGAGATATTTTGACAGATATTCTAAAATTAGAAGGAGCCATGAGGATACCGTGGCTGAGTTATGTATGTAAATTTTTAACAGATATTGTAAAAATGGATTATTTCCTAAACCCTTCTAATATCTCAGCTATCTTGCGTAAAGATTTAAAGAAGGAGGGTTTAGCTTTCTTGGATTCTTTGAGAGTTACAACTGAGGTATTAAAACCCTCTGTTCTGCAACATCAAATGATATTAACGACTTTTAATATTCAGCCCTATTTAATCTATGTGCTACATAATTATGAAAGATTTGTATTGTCTCGCTTTAGAATTGGAATTTTCCATAGATTGGTTAGTTTCCCTACAGCAAATAATTGGACGCATCATTTACCTCCCTGACCCTGTGATGATATTTCACCCAGAGTACTATTCATGTTTTTTTTTTCTGTAAATTGTATGATGTGACTAGGCATAATGTTTTATTACCATTTTTGAGAGAGATGGGCCACCGGCAATGCCGTGTGGCCATATTAAGTATTCAATGTCTAGATAATCATCTGTGCGTTGCAACAACTGTTTTATATTTGAAAAATTTGATGCACAGTATGAAAAGTATGATCACATAAATGCAATTTAAAAATTCATGATAATATGGACTTTGAATCCCCTGTTACTTATGAAATTTGTGTACGCCACTGAGAAATTGTAAAATGAACCTTTTGAAGATTTTAATGAATTTGTCTTTTATGTATACTTTTATGATTGCTTCTAAACAATCGAATACAGTTATATTTGATTTGATTTGAGTGATGACAGATTTTAGTGATAATGTAAATAATATTTCGGTGATATCATACTAACTTTAAGAAATTTAGTTTGTTTCAAGGTGATAGTACCATGTGAAAAATGCCAATCCCCTTTGGGATTTGATAAACCATATATCAGCAAACCCATTTCCTGTTGATTTTACTAGAGAGGTTATAGAAGGTGCTTCAGAAACTAAACACCTGAGGGGTGGAGTTGGCAGAGGTGGGCTTGTTTTTCCTGCGAGTTTTCCCAACCAAATTGGGGGTCAGAACCAGTGGGGACCAGTTGCTGAAAGCAGCAAGTGGCCTGGGGAAGCTCACAAAAGTGGCAAGCCTTTGACGTTTCCCCTTTGTGAACTCTGCCTATCATGGGGGTTGAGGCTTGGTACCTCATCCCAGGATGTGCATTGTTTCAGGCCCCAGAGCGCAGCATGCTCTCAAACCAGGGGTCCAGAAACATGTCTGGTGGTGGCAGCTGAGGTCTCACAGCCTGGACTCTAGAGGTGGGTTCGTTTTCAGGGGCCATCGCTGAAATGCCCTCTGTGTGCATTTTTCATTAAATCTCACTCTGACTTCAGTGTGGGTTTAATGTGCTGAGAAGTTTGATACCAAACTTCTCGGTTTCCAATAATGACAAACTTCCAGCACCATATACTCCTTATGGCAGCACTGCACTAACAATGTCTAAGAATGGACTTACAGACTGTAGGAGTACAGGGCTCAGGCACTTGTATCCTCACCACTGATATAGGGCACCCAGCTAGTGGGGTGATTGATCTATGCCAGAGAGGTTGGTTGTAGAAATGGCACACAGGAATATGTGCCATGTTGACTCTTCACTGTGTTCTGGACCAAAACACACAACCTATAACGGCAGTTTGTGAGTGTAGTGGTACAGGACGTGTAAGGGTGGCTCAATTAGTGCTGCAGCCCTCTATGGTCACAGTGTCCAGGGTACCCGTGGTACCATATACCAGGGGCTGACCTTTGGCCAGAGATGCCAATTGGCTTTAGGCTTCAATGCAGTTTTAGGGAAAGACCATAGGCCCTGGGTACCTGATTAGCAGGAGCCCAGGGTACACTCAGTCAAAGTACATCAGCCCTTCAGCAAAAAGTGAGGGCAACCATGCAGAAAGAGGGTACTTTTTCACAGGTGGTGGTAGAGGTTGAGGGAGGACTTGAAGGCTGCCCTGTCGTAGGTGTCCTTTCTGATGTGCCATCTCCTCTCCAACTCCAGGCAGGTCTCAGTGAGAAAGATAATGTTGGGTGTGAGGGTTGCAATGGAGTTTCATAATTCAGTGGAATGCTTGCATATTGACAGTGTGTTGAGAAGGGTGGTTGCAAGTTGGGGTTTTTGTTCAAGTGGCTTCTGTGGTATGTTAGGGGAAGAGATGGTCAGTGGACTGGTGTATGTCCTGTGGCAGATGAAGAGGCGGAAGGTGTAGGTGAAAGGTCCTTCTATGGAGCGTGGGTCAGCGGGGTGGCAGTGTTTGTTCCGGCATCTGGGGTTGAGGGTGTTGAGCTCAGCGATTGTGTTTCTTTGGGGGAGGGCAAGACACAGGACATGGTGCTGGACATGGTCCAGGAGTGGATTGCTGCAGATGGCTTGCATTAAGTAGGTCCTGGGATGGGTGAGGCTTCTGTTGGTGAGAAGAATGGTGAGAAGAATGGTGAGTGGGAAAACCTGGTCAGTAAAACCCCAGTGGGAAAACGTGGGCAGCTGCAGTGTTACTGAGTGAGTCTGGAACAAGCAGGAATTGCAGGCCACAGGCAAGTGGTTAGCTAGGTGTCCATGTTCCTACTCCTATTTCCATAAGGAAGAGTGCATGATATTTAGAAGTAGAACATGTAAACATTTAAATGTAACATGTCTTCACAGTTACTGCAGGCAGGCTGGATGGTCCATAGAGAAACACTGGGAAGCAATATAAAATACGAAATCGTCTATCACAGGCTAGGGACCAACTATAAAAATTATGAAACACTTATTTTAAATATTTATTAATTTTTATTAAAGCCCAACTACATGATGAAATTGGATGTGTTGTTACAGGGTTTCTGCTCCGGGAACAGAACAATGCTTGGGATCATAGATCATCTGCATGTAGGGACTAAGGGCTTGATTACAACTTTGGCGCTGTCAAAGTTGTACATGTCCCACTAACCAGATTACAAGTTCTACTCATGTCTGGATGGCTTTTCTTTTGCTGTTCCCCCGGCAGTGCCCTGAAACCAGGCACCACAATAGGAATGCAAAAGCAGTTCCAGCAGGACTTGACTGTGAAGTCAATGTTATGATGGAACTTGGGATGCATACTTGTGCCCCTCTGAATGCATTGGGGCCCTTTAGGGCCCCCTTTATTTCCCTACTGTCAGGCTTTTCATGGCAGGCATAAAGCCATGAAAAGGCTGGCGGTAGAGAAAGTTGTAATGTGTTTGGCGGACCTTCTATTTTGTAGACCCCTGTCAACTGTGGGACTGGGGGCTGCCCCAGGGAATGGTGGTCCCTTGGGGCAGCCGGCAGAGCGGTGGCAGTCTGAATGGCCGCCTCATATTATAGTGGCTGCAGGACTGTCACTGCATGTCTGGCAATCAAAGACCATCAGGCACGTAATCAATCCCTAAGTCATCATACTACCTCAGTATCTTTGACCTTGAGTCCGATTAGCAACAGTGCCTCACCTGCAATCCTAACCTTACTAGAGAAACAAGTGAATTGGCACCCCAGAAAACAACACTCTCAATCCTCTCTGTGATCATGGTAACATGACACACTCTTTCACTCTCTCATTGGTTTTTGTCCACAATAGAATCATCAAGAGACACAAAGGAAATCTAGAAGATGTATTCAAACTATCATGTCTTAAAATGTAGTATTAGTCTGGTCAATAACCATATGTCATAAAAATCCATGTCATGTTATAAGACAGAGTATCCTCAACCCCCTTCCCTTCTACTGAAGCTATAATATTATATATGAAAGATCTGTGGCATTCATGGCAGACCCAGTACCTTAGAATACACAGTGGGACATTCTACATCTAAGCAGAAGTCGCAATCTTGCTTCAGAACCTACACTGGGTGTGTCTTCTTAAACTCCTGTTCTCAGGTATATAACAGGACATGTATGTTCATAAACAACAGCTGCATTCTAATGTTATGTCTAGGTGCTAGTGCCTGACCAGAGAGAATAACAAGGGGCATTGATGTTTGACCTTGTCTATGGTATTCTGACTAAATCACAGGAAAGAACAGAACACAAATACATATGCAGGTTCTGTGTGAAAGTACAGTGTGGTATAATAGTAAGCGTATTTATATGGTAACGTGTGCAAAAGAAATAATGGCCTACACCGTGTATAATAACATAAGGAAAACTACAATGGGCCATGCAGGAAATACACATCACCCTTCTTCTGGTCAGGATAATAGCACTAAAGACAATACTAATGGCCTGATTATGAGTGTGGCACACCAGCGCCCTGCTCCAGGACCACCAAACCCACAGTCGGACCACTTGCCAGATTAGGAATCTGGGAGCATCAAAGGCAGTTTCTTCTATGCCGTGCAGGAACTAGGGTGCATGCGTAAAGGGGGGCACAATGTGTGCCCCCCTGCATGCACCCTATGGCCCTGAGGCAATCAGGGTCTCTGTAACACGCCCTTTGTTTCTTATCCACCACAGTTTTCATTATGCGCTCACTGCCATGAATACCGTGGCGGAGAGGAAAATTGTAATATGCTTGGTGGTGTTGTCGTAAATTGACAGCGATTAGGTTAGCATTTGCTGAAGCTAACGTGTTTTCCATTGTTATGTTGCCCATTTTTGGAGGCCATTTATTTTGCTACCATCCATTTTGTATGCCTTACATTACCTCGTGCTCGCCATGTGGTTTGTCCTACCTCTTTGCTAGTTGTTCATATATTCTGCCTAGTAACAAGCTATTTTTAGCCACTTCAGATACAGAACATCTGTTTCTGATAAATCACTGTTGAGATGTGTTTACCCCAAACTGGTCAAACCGTTAGCTCCTCCCACTTGTTGAATGTGCACTGAAAATGCCCTTATATGTACATAAATTCGTCTTATGTTTGTGCCGCCTATTTCCAGAGCCCTAGTGTGGGTATAAAAGGACCATGTGCCTTCTGATCGGTGTGCTACTTCATGCATTGCCGAAGGGTGTTGTCTGAATGTAGTACCACCCTATGGGGTCTTAATAAACTTGTCTTTTCTATTCCAGTTTCCGTGCTAACTTCTATTCTAAGGTATTGAGAGTTGTTAGCAGCATAACTAGGCCTACTGAAAACCGATACTACAGTGTAGCAGTGGTACGGCCAAGTACATTGCCTTCTCAAAACCACTCTAAAACAGCCAGGGATCTCTGATCCCTGAAGGTTGTGGCAATCCAATCATGGTCCGACTGCCCAACTTGTGTTAGGGCGGTCCGACAGCGGACCATCGGATCGCTGTAGTCATAATTAGGCCCTAACTGTTATCAGAAGTTAGAAATGTGAGTTCATAAAATTAATTGAATAAAATGTCACTTTGGAAAAATATTCAAATCGTGATGTCTCAGAGGAATCCATTATGTCACTCTCCATCTCAAAGGCTAAGGACTCCAAAAAGGAGTATGATTCTGCATGTGATGGTTGGTCAACTGCCCAAGTCTAGAGCTCCAAAGAACAGACATGATCCCCGGACAGAGACGATGTTCAGACAGTTACAGGCAACCTGCATCCATGTTAGCAAAGCTTGTATTCTGTGATCCATGTACCGGTGCACATGTTTCCTCATAGACTATTGGTTCAAATCTTGCAGTTTGAAGAAGTCTCTACACCTAAGGGACAGTCCTAAAAATGGGTCACCAAGGCACTCATTAGCAGTCCAATGTCCAATTTATTGGATGTTTGCCTGGGTAAGCAAAGGTCCAATGCCGGTTTGAAGATGCACCAGGTACAGTAGAACACGGTTTGTACGCAGGTAAAGCCGGAATCGCAGTAACAGGACACACGCTCGTACTTGTCCGCAATCAAATAAATAAGGGACATGAAGGAAATGTAGAATATTTATTCAGACTAAAATGCAGTATTCATGGCACAATTACAAAACAAATGCATACTAAAAATACTATTAGCATGGTCAATCGACCATATGTCATAAAAAGCCCTTTCATGTAATAAGATCTAATATCCTAACCCCCCTCCCTTCTACTGAAGGTAAATGATCATTTATCAAAGATATCTGTGATTAGTGGTGGACCCCAATCATTAACATACACAGATGGACTTCCTCCATCTCACCTGATGCAGCAATCTTATTTCTCAACCCTTACTCACTGTGTCTACTTAAACTCCTTCACTCACTTCTATGACGAGACATGTGTACTCATAAAAAGTAGCTGCATTCTCTTGCTATGTCGCGGTGCTAGTGCTTGACTAGAGAGAATAACAAGGGGCATTGTTGTTTGACCTCTTCTATGGTATTCTGACTAAATCCCAGGAAAGAACAGAACACAAACACTGATGCAGGTTTTCTGTGAAAGTATAATGTGGCACAACAGCAAGCACTTTTATATAGTACTGTGTGCAAAAGAAATTGCGGCCTACAATGTCAAAATTAGGCTAACAACTACAATTGGTCATGCAGGAAACACACAAACGTTTAATACATATTAAGTAAAAGGGACTTTTATATAGTTACTTTTTTCTTCCCTGGAGCTCCTGAGGGCTAATTTGCATTAGCCTCCATCTGTCACCCTTCTGGTGAATTACCCTGATTAGGTATGAATATTGCTCCCAGAGAGAAGACAATGGCTTGGGTGTGTGTTTATTCCTGTGGCCAAAATACCAGTTGGGATGTGCATAGAAGAATAGCCCCACCTGTCACAAGCAGACATCAAATGACACCTGCATCGGGCTCTTCTTTGGTGAGTCAGACAGGCATTAAACCCAGGGGTCAAAACAACTGCCCCAGTACTGGTTTGGCATGAACACAGAAGGGAGGCTGCTCTAGTCCCTGACCACACCTCTTGTTGGGCACACATGCTCTGCCCATAGGGAGAAGGTTTTTCCCTGTCTTATAATTAGTGAGTGAGTAAAAGGAAGATGGTCTTCACAATATAGGTCCGTTAAGAATGTTTAATGTTTAACGTATCATACAATTCCTCTTCAAGCTTCCCCAAACCCACTTCCACAAATGTAAATCCCAACTATTCACCCAAAACCCCATACCACCATATTTTACATTGCATACCTAACACTTCCTCCCCCTTAAAGAAAAAGGAAAACAATAATTGCATAGGAAAGCCAATTCTGAAACATTTTCCACAGCATATGACTATGAATAACTCCTAATACTGAAACATTTCCTATTGCACATGAAAATGAATCAGACCTGGTATACCCCCATGTATTATGAAAAGAGATACAGAACTTCATATCCTGAGTTTGGCAGAAGCACTCCAACCACATAATACTTATATCAAACCAATTTGTGCCTCACTCTGTTCACTCTGGTCACAAAAGGTTCCCCCAAACACTAACGGTCAACTCTTTCACCAAGGTGAGCCCACACAAGTTCAACCTTACTTTCTTTAATGACAAAAATCTACTCTGTATTCGAAAACCTGCAATCACCTGTACAAACAGTACTTTTAGATATCTTGGCAACTTGCTTGGGGGCAGTAAACCGTGAATCACCCTTGAGAACATGTCCAAGTTTCTTAATTCTGACCCAGCTTCCCACATTGAAAATCCTGAACCCATATTTCACACCAACTATGACATAGTTCTCTTGTACTTTCTTCCGCACATCCATCCACTAGCCAAACTTATTTAATCAATATGATTTTGATCAATGCACACATGCTTGAGTTTAGAGCTCAGAACCCTACCCCGCAACAGGACAAAAGGAGAGATCTCTGTGGAACTACTGAGCATGGTTGTGTAGCCTCATAGCATGTCATCCACAACTGATTTCCAATTCAATTTGTTTATCATTGCCAGTTGCAAATGGTTCTTCAATGTGTGGTTGAAGCATTCAACTAGGCGATTGTTCCTAGGATGATACAGGGATGTCTTGGTGTGCTTTATGCCTTGATAATCTAGAAACACTTTCATTTAATTTGTCACCCATTGATTGCCATTGTCCAAAACAAGGTCTGCAGAATAACCCTCTGTGTAAAAATTGAATGACAATGCTGGAGGTAACGCTATTTACAAATCCCAACTTCTTTCATTTTGATATATAATTCATGAGAACAATGGCAAACCTGGAATTATCACCTACAATTGTTATGGGGCCAGCTACGTCCAATGCCACTTTCATACATGGAATTAAAGGAGAACTCACTGGGTCAATAGTGGTAGGTTGAGTGACATGAGTTTTGTCTCCTTAGAATATTCCTCTATACCCGTCAAATCATAGGCAACATGTCCATTTGGTATGAAATTCTCACCCAGAGACTTAAGCCTGGGCCACACCTGCACACTGCGCAGCATGACTTTGCTAAGAATGGGATACTTGCTCAACTCCGCTCTCCATTCACTCTCTTCCAATGTACCTTACAACACACTGTTGATGGAAGTAGTGAACATACAACATCATCATCTCCCTCACCTGCCACTTCCACATCTACAACTGAAACATCTAACAGCAATCTGTACAATAAGTCTGCAATATTTTTTATTCCTTTTACTACGAACATACTCAATATAATAATTACATTCTTGTATGTTATATTCTACTTGGCAACAATGAAAGTAGCCTTGTCACCCCTTTTCGTGCTAAACAAGTCAATTAAGTGTTTTTGATCTGTTCTTAGCAGAAAGAGAACACTCCATACATATGTGCAGAAATGCTAAGTTACCTACTACAGAGCCAAAGGTTCCTTCTCAAAGGTTTAGTATGTATGTTCATTCCCCCAAGAGCACGAGAGTCAAAGGCTAACATATCCTTGCTATCATCACTCTTTCTCTGCATGAGTATAGCACCTTCCTCAACTCTGATACCAGTGATTACTTTGATGCTATTGTCCCTAGTATCAAACAATTAGCAGACCAGCTGATACACTGTCAGACCATACCTTGTTGAATGCTACTTGGCACTCATCACCCCACACAAAAACAACCCCTTTCTTCAACAGGTCCTTGAGGGGCCAGTGGTGCTTGCAAAATGGGGCAACATTTTGTGCGATACTGGGCTAATCCCAGGAAGGATCTTAATTGGTCTTTGTTACCGGGAACAGGCGCTTCCTGTATAGCTTTACGCAGCTTCATTTTGGGATTGCTGTACTCTTTAGCTATATAATTACCTAAATAGTCTAGTCCAGGCTGTTCAAATTTACACTTGTCCTTCCTCAAAGTTACAACCCTCTCCTGCAATAAATTCAAAACACTGTCCAAACGACCATTGTGCTGATGAATTTTTGGGCCAAAAATCAAAATGTTGCCCTTAAAGTACTGGATCCCCTCACAATCCTTGAATATTTACTTCATAAACCTTTGGAAGACTGATGCAGTAGATGCAAGTCTGAATGGCATTCATTTAAAATGAAACATACCTTCTGGAGTCACAAACAAGGACAAATTCCTGGATTTCTCACACAGAACTACCTGGTGGTTTTGCAGGGATTCTGCTCAGACACATAACTGTGCACAGAGACCCAGGACCTCAGTGAATTGTGGTGGACCAAAAACTCAACTCAGTACCTAGAACCCCTAACCGACTAGCATCAGTGTCTCATTAGCTCTTTGTCCTATAGAAAAGTTACCAATGATTAGATAACCGTGAACATGCGACTAAGGTTTTTCAGGAATGGTGGGAATCAAGAACACTTTCATTATTATTTTCATGTCAGTCCATAATGTGAGGAAATAAAGACAGGGAAAAGTTTAAAATGTTTATTTTAACGAAGTGCTCTAAGATGCAGTATTTTAGCTAACATAAGAAGGCATATGATTAGAAATAATACAATCAGCATTGTTACAATTCCATAAAACACAAATGAAGAAATCATATTATAATTATGGTGGGACCAGGAACTAAAGAACCATGTATACCACCCTCTCTTGCTAGAAGCTAAGCATATTATAATATTAGAAGGTCTCTCAGTGGCATTAGCACTTAGGAAATTGAATTTTAACTGTTGAAAATGCTGAATTGGAATATTTGTGACTGTTAAAATGCTTAGTACATCTCGCCCCCTTTCTCTTCTTCTCTGCCTGGTCTATCAGTAAAAATTGAAGTGCATATCTTCTGCTGCTTGGTTTACGCTGAACATTTTTCAGCTACTAGGACATTAGTGAGAAGGAAGCAAGATGCCACCACATGATGGGAGCAGAGAATGCTAACAAAGAGAGGAAAGGTTCAGAGTAGGTTTATATCCATACAGTACTGTGTAGATATAACATTTCATACATAGGAGTAACTGTAATTCTGAAAGACATTTAACTTTTTTCCAGTGAACAGTGCAGGAATGTGTTTAACCTTTAGGAATCTAAGAATTTAATGATCACAGTGAAAGCTGAAAGGAGAAATACAATGAGATGAAGAACCCCTGTAAATGAGCTGTGGCCAGTGTCAGTCGGAAATGTGAAAGGGAGCTTGATTGGAGTAGATGGAGATGGAGCACAACTTGTTGACTCTCAAACAGTACAGGATGTGTTTGGTGGGTCAGAGATGTTGCGAACATAGCCAAAGTCATCAATGAAGCTTTGCTGGAAGCAGAGAACAAAGAAGAGAGGATTAGTTATCACAGAGCACATACATCAGCCATTGAGCATTAACAGTGGCATAAAGATTGTCTTGCATTTTACAAATTCCTCGCAGAGAGGGACACGTAAATGTACAGTCTAGCGCATAATGTAGCACCATCCCCAGAGCCAGTGCATGCAAATGATCATGACACACACAGAACTTTGCATTACATGTCTTCATTCCTCAGCATGTATCCATAATTGAAAATTCTACATCATGATTTCTATCCCTACACTCACACACTTATGTCACTGTTCTATGGAGTCGATCAGCAACCAAAATGGTCCCATCTTCTCTAACTCACAATACGCTGCATCTTCCCCTTTGTTAAATAAAAAGTGTAAGTAATATATACATAGATGACAACTATTCAATAAGTTGTTCAGGTGCTCAAATCAATTTCCCAGATCTTGTCATGTACGGCTGCAGGGATACAGGAGACCTGCCCATGACTGGCACTGGTTATAAAAATACTGGTATAGTCACTGGGCAGATACATGAAATGCAAATAATCTCATATAATGGACTTTTCAGGATGGTGAGTAGTCACCATGTGTCCTTTACTGGGTACAAATTCTCAGTGGGGTAGCATTAAAAGGAGCATTACACTTCCAAACACTGCCCGAGCACAGCGTCGTCTATCAGCATAGGTCTTCATTTTCTGTTTGTGAGATGAATCAGTAGTGTGAAGTTTATCAATGTCAATAGATCTTTCAGTTGCCCATTGTGGCACTTTGGCTCTTATGTTTCTCCCAAACATTAAGGTGACAACACCATTTGCCTGTGGGCAGAGAGGTGCTTTTCTAATGATTGACATTCAAATGAGTGAGAAAATCTTTAAACTTTTGACTATTGAAAGGTGTGCCATTGTTAGATTTCAAAATCAAAGGAACATCCCATTTTGCAAAAATGCTTTCTAATCTCTCAATTACTCTGCCATGAGTAGTTGATGACAGATCTGCCTCAAGAGGAAAATAGGAGTATTTATCCACAGTGACTAGTAGATGATGTCCATTGTCAAGGGCTTCAAAGAAATCAATTGCAATCTTATCCCATGCATTTGCACAAATGACAGGCCTTTAATTCATTTTGAACTCATTCATCAAGATGAGAGAACTGCATTAGGTCCCAGAGAGCTCGTTAAGAAGAAACATTCTCAGTTGACAATTCTAGAACATCATAAGATGATGCCTTCTTTAGTACACTAAAAGAGAAAAATTATCCTGGGTTGAGCTTTAAATATTGTACTTGGATGGTCTTCATAAAGTTATCTGTCCTCTGTGTTGTTTTTAGAATGTGTTAATTGTTTGTGGTAAGTCTGAATGTGTAAGATCAGATAAGACAATACTCTCTGTGTCTTGGTGATGTTGTTTTCATTAATCCATTTATTCTTTATATTGTATTAATCAACCTGATACGATTATATAATATATAATATTTATTGTTGTGATACAAATAAAAATAAGAAGGTAAGGGCATATTTACAAGGGCCATATCTCTGATTTTTTTGGCTTTTAAAGCCAAAAAACCTGAGATAAAAATATCACCCTATTTACAAGAGGGGGCTAACATGCATTTTTTCGTTATCACTTCTTTTACTCCTGCACCTGCTAAACTCTTTAGATATTTAATGATCTTTTTTCCATTTGCTTCTTCTGTTGTATCAATGAAATCATCAAATGTTTTGATCCAGGCAGTCCATCTGTCACCAATATTCTGATTTTTAGTGGAATTAAAGGGAGGCAGGCGTTTCAAGAATGCAGCAGCATCATAGCCTGTGTAACTTTATGCTGCCGGGAGCATAGCCTGCTGGGGCAGTGTCAGCTGCCCACCTAGACTGGCACCTTCATCCAGTATCCGCTGCATTTGGTTCATCACGCCTGCTCTCTGGATGTAAGTTGCTGTCTTCTTCTGGTGATGAGAAGAGGCTTTGTTTCCTGCAAAGGTGATTCACCTTTCTCAACTCTTTGCATTCTACCTGGTTTCCACTGCCTTTAGTTTTTCTTTGTGTTAGAAATGTTTTCTCCATATAACGCTTCCTTGCAGTTGACAATCACTACCTTTGGCAATGCTCTGTACCTGGTTGTAGCTGCCTTTAGCGTTGTGATGTATGAATATTATCTCTTTGTTATGCTGTGGTGCATTATCTCTTGTTTTAACATTTACCAGCAAATTTCTAGCCAATGAGAAGGAAACTTTCTGTAACGCCTTCACTTTCTTTACAGTCCTTTCACTGGCTGGAGTGGCGCTTTGACTCCAGGTACGCCAACGGTCAGATTTCACTTCACCTGAGGCACATGTGGCACACACAAGCAGTTTGCTGGACCATGGCAAAATCTCTGGGAGAGCACTCTCAGTTCTTCGGGTCATGGGGTTTACGTTATCCTGTATCTTGTCCCCAGTTGCAGCATCCTCCCCAGCTCAGGTACATGCAAATTATCACGCCACCGATGGTGCCTGGTATTACATGTCTTTATACCTCAGTATGTAATCATTAAGTGAACATTCTACATCATGAAATATATACTCACACCCATGAACTTACATTACTATTCTATGGAGTCTTTCAGAACCAAAAGGGTCTTATCATCTTTGACTTTCAAAGCCCTACACATAGGTACTTGGTGATGTCGGCTGTTTTAAAATTGTGGATCTTCATAGGTGAACAGATATACTTGTGGTTCTCTTGTGATGCTTTGATTCTGTAATGCCAACTCTTGGAAATGCAGGACCATGTAAGTAGAACTGCTCCATGGGGCCTGAACCTTTTTTTGATTTTTTTTTAAGAAGGGAGAGGGGCCCCGGAGACCCCATCCACTGAGACCTGGCACTTTTTTTCAAATTATTTTTAAACAAAACGAAGGGGGCTGCCCGGACCCAATCCTGGACTGAATTCAGACTTGGGGACCCCTGCTCCCATGCACCGGCCTGTAGTATGGGTGCCCTGGTGGCAACCCACGGAACCCACTGCCAGTGTTTGGGACAGTGGGGGGAGCCTCAAGGCCCTCACACTCCTTGCCAGGTCCACACCACCTTCAGGAGCTGGAATTGCTTTCAGATCTAAGGAGCTGCTGACATGCAGCTCTCTGGATCCCAAAGCAATGTGTATGTTTCCCTGCTCACTTCACAGCAGGCAGGGAAACAGACACTTGCTCTGCTTTCACCAACCAAGAACACTTTTCCTCTCGCTTACTGAAAGCAGAGAGTTTGCTATGGCTTGGCAGGATCGGTTCTCCCACCAAGCACTAGGAAACTGCAATATCCCTGGGCTGGACACCTTGGGACATTGCTAGAGCCAGCCCTTCCCCAGAGCCAGATAGGACTCTAGGAGGCTGGCCCAGCACAGCCCCTCCTTTATTTGTTTTAGCTTTAGCCCGAGGAGGTGGTAGACCCATGGCTGCGGGGGAGGGGAAGAGCCTCCCTGCATTATTATGATATCTAGCCCCAGAGAGGTGGCGGTCATTAGGGCTGTGGGGGCCGTCTTGCCCCTCACACTTCTATTATGTTTAGCACTAGAGCAGTGGCGGTCCCCAGTGCTGCAGCGGGCCCCCAGGTGCCTCCAAATGATTAAAACATTAGCCCTGGGGAGGTGGCGGTCCCCAGGGTTTGTGGACTGCAGCAAGAGCAACCCCCACATGAATAAAAAAAGATTCCCCTGGGGCAGTACCCGGGGCTTTAGGCTTTCTAGGAGGGGGCCCAGTGCACCCCCTCCTACATATTGAAACTAACCCCTGGGGCCTGGTCCACCCGGGGACTTAAATTAAACGAAGCACAGGAGTACTGGTACAGATGAAACAGTTTGTCAAATTTCTTCAAATGAACACTGCGACAAACAGCATTTGATTGCTACCCTGTCGAGCACCAACATTTCCCAATTCACTATTCACTATATTCAAATTGTAGTGACTGCAATTAACAGACTATACAAGAGCATTGATTATAACAGGCTCACTCCATTAATTCCTGAGTTCAGGGATTGAAACCATTAATAAAGAATTGAACATATAATGGCTCAAACAGTTTAATATCACTTCATGCACAAATGTATTTTTTCAAATTCTTCATATGGAAATAGAAAGCAGCTTACATTAGAATTAAACACTTCGATATACTGAAGTGTTTCCTTTGTTTTCTTTTGTACCAGTGCAATATTGTCAGTGGTCCAGGGAATGGAGTTCAAAGCGTTGGGATACCTGCAAAAGAAAAGACAGATTAGTTAAGAAAGGACAGGAGGTTTTCTATATCAGTTTTATTAAGAATACCCAAATGCAGTTGAAAAGAACAACCAGGAGCTTTCAATCAAAGTCCCCAAATGGGGGCTCTGTGTCCTGCAGTCCTTTAGCATTTAGTAGTGTCTCATTTTACTAAGGCTAACAGCACACATCAAAGGTGGACCACCCCCTTTAAAACTACTCTCACTACATGGACATCACTGAGAGGTGGGAAGAGGCAGCACCTTATATATCTGATGTGCTCTTTCATACCTCAGACGCTGCCCTCATAGGCCTTAGTCTAAGGGGTCACAAAGGCAGAAGCAGAACTCTAATCATGGCTCAACCTTGTGCTAACCCCGATGAGGCTGATAAGAGGCTACAGGAAGCACAAATTGCCAAGCCTGTGATGTCACTGGTGTTCAATGATATCATTTCCACTAACATTGGTGATTTTTAATGTGGCAAACAGCCTGGAAGTTCTGTTTTGCAATTCATGCCCTTTGGATCTGCAGCACTATTTTAACCATTGATTTGTTCATCATTTTAACTGTCTTGCAAGTGGTTTAATTACTTACATGTAAGTCTTAAATGTTTACTTCTTTGTTCAATCTTTTTAAGCACATCCACTGCCTCACCTGCTCATGTATTTCAGTAAAAGTCCTGTTAATGATTCAACAATTTGTTAATGCTGTCATAGTAGCAAAAACTGGTTGGGCCACTAATTGCTTAAAATATTTCTTTAAGACCTTTAAATACAAGCAGCACTGTGTACTCTCTAGCTTCAACGTCATTAAGACCAAGCAAGTGGGATATTTCACTGTAGGATACTACAGGCCCCGTTTAGAGTTTGGCAGACAGGGCACATCACCACAAATGAGTACTGTGTCCGCAAACCTGATTGTCCAATCACTCTATTTAGAGTTAGAAGGATTTTCAGATTTCTGCCGTTGGAAGAGTTGGTGTCTCTGTTTAAACCTTACATTGTGGACCTGTATCGGACTGCCCACCCTATTTAGAGCAGACAGAACTTTTCCCGGCAGTCACAAACAGACAAAAAAGAAAAACACCGGCCATACATTTAGAGCTGTCAGAGTCATCATTATGTTGTTTTTCAAAACAGGTCACTCTTTGGGAGTGTGTTTTTGTAAAACAAAAACATTAGCAGAACAGAAGTATGAAACATCGCATCCATTCAAAAAACTTTCAGCACCTTCAGAGGAGCTGCAATGGCAGCAGCTTCTTTAAAGGAACATGCATCTCTACCAGTTCTGTAGACATGTCTAAGTATGGTGTGCAGGGCCTTTGTCTATTAGAAAAATGTAAAAGAGATCAATTGTAAATTTATTTCAGTAGACATGGATGACACTTTATGTTGATCAATTAAGTGATAGCTGGATTGGACTGAACAACAAGCTACTTATCTAAGTATCCACCTGGTGGATACTCTATCGAACCAGACAGTCCTTAGCTTGCGTCACACTGCATCAGAAACGTTTTCAGCAACTCCTCCCACATTCTGGTAGGTGGTATTCTCAGACTGCGCGGAGGTTCTGCACTGCCTTCAGAAGGGATGCAATGAGTCATATATAAAGAAGTTGTAAATTGAGATAGACTCCCAATGTTGAAAGCCCACACTACTGTTGGCAGAACAGAAGCTAAGCACCAAGTTGCCATAGAAGAAAGTGATATATGGTAGGTGTACTGACATCACCTATAGCTCACTGACAGGGAACACTGAAGTACTTGTAATAAGGAAAACATTCATAATTCACAGCAACATCAGACAACAGCTCTGCATAAGATCCATAGGAGTGCATATCAAGCAAGTGTTAAGATCCCACTGTAGCAGGAGCAAGCATATAAGTAAGCATATAAGAAAAACCCTTCAGGAACCACATCACAACAGGTGACTTCCACAACAAAGCTCGGACCGACAAATGAAAAAAGGACTAAAGGGTCCACAAATAACATTTAACTATGATCACAGCAAAGTCTTGTGGGCTTGCAACAAAACAAATAACACTTCAGATAACTTGGCCTGAAGTGGGTCAGGCTGATGGTCCTCACATTAGGCTCACACGTTTATATGTTCAGATACAAGAATACATTGATTTAGTACATGGGTTCTAAGCCTCCAAATAATGTCTACTTCTTCTGAGGGCAAATCAAAACTACTAAATTGGTTCCTTTCAAGGGAGTGTAGGTTGTGGAGGTCTGAGTGTAGATCACTGATTTACTGCTGAGACAGGATACCCTCCTAAGGAGGTAGCTAGTGTTGTGTAGCATTTTAGGATTCAAGCGAAATTTACTGATTCATGCCCTTATATAGGTACAATTCACATTGCCCTTATATAGGCATAGAAATCATAACCATATTTAGACATAACCCATGCAGTCTACATACAGGCATGGCTACTTCCACTTTTTCCAAAAAGCCACAAAGATTTCTTGGAAAACTCGGCTTCAGCATTCAGGGACATCCCCTTGCTTGAAAGTTAATTTGTCCAAGAATTCATGGAGTTTACAAAGAACTACCATTCCCTTGAGGTTCTTTGGTGATGTTGTTATGTTCGATTTTACGTCAAACTAGGATCCTTCCAGGTATAAATATTCATACACTTGCCCTAGCAAACACACAGTGGTTTGGAGCAGCTCAACTATCTACTTGCCAGATGCAGCTCGCTAAAGCAAGCGCCGAAGGATGCCGACCCTCCAGCTGACGCACTGACAGAGAGGCTGCATTTCTCCCAGCGAGAATCCAGTGTTTCCAAGCTCCCCTCGTGCGGTGTTGGGAAATCAAATCCGAGACAGAGATACCAGACCTCCGTCATTCTAAAACCAAGGTATGGAGCTGATTAGACCCTAACAGAAATCTTGGTTAGATTCTTGGCAAAGAAAAACTAAACTTATGCTCCACCTCACTTATTTATTCCCTCGTACTAGACTTAGGTTAGGTATATTGGGGTAGGCGTATTTTAGAAGCACCAGTTGAGTAGTTTTTAGCCTTTGTTGTTTATGTATGTATTTATCTATGGTTTAGAAACCATACAATGCTTTTACAGTATTATTTCATAATACTCTTCTTACTGTACGCATTATACTTTGCAACCAGTATTACGATTGTAGCAGTTCACTTTACTTGCATGAGAAGGAAGACTGTTCAATAAACCCTTTTATTGAAAAAGCCCGTCTCTCTACTTCTCTGCACCTCTGATGAAACGAAGCATGCACGATTGACTGAGTAAACTATCTATCTATTGTTTCCACGACTCTGAAGATCAGTTTTATTCTTGGGGAAACAAAGTTGTCATGTTTATGCGGTTGTCAGAATCGAATCCCTTCTTGTTATTCAAGAAGGTTTCTAGTGACCTCTGAGCTAGCTGGCACTCAAAATTAAGTCTAATATATTCAATACACAAAACTACAGGGTGGAGAAGGGCCCGAGGGGAATTATTGTTATAGACCTATCAGCATCTTGTCCCCCAACTATACATACTAAATACAAGGAAGATGCCGCAGGTCTTTTGTGCAATCCAGACACAGTAGGGGAATCTAACAAGTATTCCGCAGGAGGAGCTGGAGTGACAGGATAGACAAAGGGATACACAAGGTGAGAAAAGTACCCATCAGCCCACTCAATAGTGGAAGCTCGTCATTTGGGATTTCAAGTTTGAAAGGTTGGTGTCCGACTAGCACTGCCTCAAGTAGACATTGAGGCTAGCTTAGGACCCAATGGTTGAACCCTCAACCAGAGCAAATGACAGCATAAGGGGCCGAAAGGGCTTAGTTGCAGTGCTCAAAGAAATAAGAAAATGTGAGAAAAAAGGAAAATGATCCATGTGATATAAAAATGCCTATCTTGACGTCAACAAGAAAACTTTATTGAGTGTGCCCGTCAAGATGGTATGATTAAAAACAGAGTGATAGTAGCAAGAAAGATGGTTTGCTATTTACCATAGATGTTCTCTGGTCAACATGTTTCAGCCTTTAAAGGCTTTCGTCAGGACCTATGTATCACTAATGCAACACTTACTTCATATCTTGTGAAAAAAGAAATATAAGTATTTTCATGGGTGGTGTATCCCCTCCTGTTTAGGGAAGAAAAGAGAAAAAATGGGAAAGAAAACAGAGACATACAACAGCAACTTAAGTTCATTCTAGTAACAGTTACGTGTATGTACATTATTACAATATTTATTGGTTAGCCACTTACCCAACTTTGTGGGATCAGGAACCTCACCTCACCTGGCGACAGCTCAGGCTAAAGGAGGCCACGCACTAGAAAAAAATCATTCAGAGTGGTGTTGTAGTTTATTTAAGTTCATCTTACAAATAGCTATCTTCCAGATTACATGCAAATGGTAGACCTTGGCAGTCATTGGTGAGAGATGTGTAGTGATTCACATGGTATAGATCAGATGCTACACCCAATGTACCCTACACCTGCTCAGGTGACATTAAAAAAACACCTCAACAAAGGTGTGTATATATAGCATTGGATTGGTTATCTACAGGGTTTCTCTGTTAACACTTAACTCACAGTCATAGAAGCAAAGAATGCCACCCGTTGTTCTAGATATGTTCTGAACCGACAATGAGTTGTAACATACTAGTATTATCTTAAATTTCTATCAAGGAGGGAAAGCGTGCTAAAGCGCTATCCAATATAGGGATGCTGCGTTCCTCCTTGACAAACCCCCAGTAAAAGGTAAGCGAATAGTTTTACATATACGCTAGCAAAGATTTTACATATACGCTAAAAAAGAGAGAAAGAGTGAGATTACGTCTAGCCAGTCCTTTCTTGGTCACCTACCTCTCCGTCGTTGCCTCTGGCTTACGCTGAGCCGAGGGGGAGGTAGTGTGCCAGTGTAGGTTGAAAGTTTATAAAGGGACATGGTGGACCAGAGAGAGACACATCTAGTCTACTCTCCGATTGGATAATCCCAGCCTACTAAAATCGACCACTCATGGGCTACTAGACAGGAAACCGCCAACGTAAATCTCAAGATGCGATAAGCATCTCGTTTTTCAAAGAAACGTAACCAGCAGGCGGACCGCTGTGAGACCCACACAGGGAAAGGATCTAATAGGTCAATAGTTTTGACAGGAAGTACTTGGCAAGTTTCACTCCGTTTCCTGTCAGTGAAAGCTGCACGCAGCAAAAAGACCGCTGCGGGACACTATCCGAGAGCGGACCTGATTGGTCCTTGTCAGAAAACCGGAAATGCTTGGAACTTAAAAAGAATGCTCCGTTTCCTGTTCAAAAGAACCACATACAGAAGACTCCTCTGATTGGTCCTTGATGAAAACCGGAAATATTCATATTCCGCCAATAGGCAATACAGTGGCAAGCATATTTCTTCGCGCAACTGAACTTCCCTCAATGTTATTAAACACCAAACTGATCGTATTGGTGTATAACAGGCGTGAAGAGCAATGTAGCAGTATACATGATATTAAGTGAATGTAGTGAGCGGATAGTTACAGTTATTCACAATAGCCTTGTCTCATTCAAAAATGTAGGATATAGTACGCAGTATACATTCAGTTGATGCCAACTTACTGGGCGATGATGACTGCCTATAAATGCCTTATCAATGGGACAGTCCATTGGTCCTGTCATATGATGTTGGTTAATACAGCGTATGGTGCCGGTACCCACATTCTCATAGTCCAGTTCATGAGGACGGTAAATGCGCAGAGTGTAATGTATTTGCGGATCTGACTAAGAGATCTATAGTATTCCTAAGGTAACACACATCTGTCGGTGACAAAGTCAAGAGAGATGTTCCCTTGACCTCGAAGACAAGGTGGACACCAGAGTGGTATTGTGTGGACCGACAGATGATCTCAATCGCTTATAGTTAGACCCAGGAAAAGACCATTGTACTGTATAAGGGTAACACCAATACATGGGAAGACTCTTGAGCTCGAGCCCTATCTGATACACAGTTGATGGTATTACAGCTGTAACCACGGGATATCGTCGTTCAATCCCTCTGTATCGCACATCAATTTATGGACCCATCTTTGCTCTTTTCTTAATAGAAACTGGGACACATCTGTGACATGCTGGGGTATGTACGGTTGTTCTAACACCACCCATTGGAGTTCATCTGGTTGGTGTCTCACAGTGAGGAAGTGTGAAGTCAGACGAGTCGCTTGTTTGTTGCGCCTGATCGTGCTCTTGTGTTCTTGTATACGTAGCTTGATCTTTCTCGTAGTCATACCTACGTATCTTAGATTGCACGGGCAGGTGATTAAGTTGATCACTCTCTCGCTGTTACAATTGGTATGACGTTTTAATACCCACGGTTTATTAGTGCCAATGTCAACATGGAGAGTCTTCCTCGTTTGTGGACAGACTGAGCAGTTTCCACAGGGATGGTGGCCCTGGACTGGAGGGAGATCCCACAGCGTAGCAGTTGGTATCTCATGCGTCACTCGTGGTCTTGTGTGCACCAGTTCGTCTTTGAGGTTACTACCTCTCTTGAACGCAAAAAGAGGCAACGGGATATTCTCTCCAGTGCTGTTCAGAATGCGCCATCTGTGTCGTATTATTTTTTGGATCTTGGATGACGAGGAGTTGAAGGTAGTCACACACGCCAGTCTTTCAAGGGGTGGTTTCTTGACTGGGGGTGCTAAGAGTGCCTCCCGGTGATTGTTTTCTGCCCGTTTCTTGGACTTCCTAATCAGAGTCCCTGGGTATTTCCGTGCGACCAATTTCGTCGACAGGTCTTTCGCTTCAGATTGAAAGTCCATTTTGTCTGAGCAGTTCCTGCGGACCCTCAGGAACTGCCCAAATGGGAGGTTCTCACGAAGAGACCGAGGATGATGGCTGTCAAATCTCAACAGCGAATTTCGTGCCATGGGTTTCCGATACAATGAACTGGCTAGATGTCCATCTTTAGGGAAGATCCACAAGTTTGAAACTCAATGTGTCCTTACTACCACCAATCCACACCATCAGCAATTGATGGTGTGGAAAAGGTACATTGATGATATTTTGCTGGTATGGCGTGGAGATGAACAATCGCTACTTGCTTTCAAAGACTGGCTGAATGGCCAGAATCCGTATCTGAGGTTTACCCTGGACTATAGCAAAACGGCACTTCCTTTCTTGGACCTTTGGATCTTCCCTAAAGATGGACATCTAGCCAGTTCATTGTATCGGAAACCCATGGCACGAAATTCGCTGTTGAGATTTGACAGCCATCATCCTCGGTCTCTTCGTGAGAACCTCCCATTTGGGCAGTTCCTGAGGGTCCGCAGGAACTGCTCAGACAAAATGGACTTTCAATCTGAAGCGAAAGACCTGTCGACGAAATTGGTCGCACGGAAATACCCAGGGACTCTGATTAGGAAGTCCAAGAAACGGGCAGAAAACAATCACCGGGAGGCACTCTTAGCACCCCCAGTCAAGAAACCACCCCTTGAAAGACTGGCGTGTGTGACTACCTTCAACTCCTCGTCATCCAAGATCCAAAAAATAATACGACACAGATGGCGCATTCTGAACAGCACTGGAGAGAATATCCCGTTGCCTCTTTTTGCGTTCAAGAGAGGTAGTAACCTCAAAGACGAACTGGTGCACACAAGACCACGAGTGACGCATGAGATACCAACTGCTACGCTGTGGGATCTCCCTCCAGTCCAGGGGCACCATCCCTGTGGAAACTGCTCAGTCTGTCCACAAACGAGGAAGACTCTCCATGTTGACATTGGCACTAATAAACCGTGGGTATTAAAACGTCATACCAATTGTAACAGCGAGAGAGTGATCTACTTAATCACCTGCCCATGCAATCTAAGATACGTAGGTATGACTACGAGAAAGATCAAGCTACGTATACAAGAACACAAGAGCACAATCAGGCGCAACAAACAAGCGACTCGTCTGACTTCACACTTCCTCACTGTGAGACACCAACCAGATGAACTCCAATGGGTGGTGTTAGAACAACCGTACATACCCCAGCATGTCACAGATGTGTCCCAGTTTCTATTAAGAAAAGAGCAAAGATGGGTCCATAAATTGATTTGCGATACAGAGGGATTGAACGACGATATCCCGTGGTTACAGTTGTAATACCATCAACTGTGTATCAGATAGGGCTCGAGCTCAAGAGTCTTCCCATGTATTGGTGTTACCCTTATACAGTACAATGGTCTTTTCCTGGGTCTAACTATGAGCGATTGAGATCATCTGTCGGTCCACACAATACCACTCTGGTGTCCACCTTGTCTTCGAGGTCAAGGGAACATCTCTCTTGACTTTGTCACCGACAGATGTGTGTTACCTTAGGAATACTGTAGATCTCTTAGTCAGATCCGCAAATACATTACACTCTGCGCATTTACCGTCCTCATGAACTGGACTATGAGAATGTGGGTACCGGCACCATACGCTGTATTAACCAACATCATATGACAGGACCAATGGACTGTCCCATTGATAAGGCATTTATAGGCAGTCATCATCGCCCAGTAAGTTGGCATCAACTGAATGTATACTGCGTACTATATCCTACATTTTTGAATGAGACAAGGCTATTGTGAATAACTGTAACTGTCCGCTCACTACATTCACTTAATATCATGTATACTGCTACATTGCTCTTCACGCCTGTTATACACCAATACGATCAGTTTGGTGTTTAATAACATTGAGGGAAGTTCAGTTGCGCGAAGAAATATGCTTGCCACTGTATTGCCTATTGGCGGAATATGAATATTTCCGGTTTTCATCAAGGACCAATCAGAGGAGTCTTCTGTATGTGGTTCTTTTGAACAGGAAACGAAGCATTCTTTTTAAGTTCCAAGCATTTCCGGTTTTCTGACAAGGACCAATCAGGTCCGCTCTCGGATAGTGTCCCGCAGCGGTCTTTTTGCTGCGTGCAGCTTTCACTGACAGGAAACGGAGTGAAACTTGCCAAGTACTTCCTGTCAAAACTATTGACCTATTAGATCCTTTCCCTGTGTGGGTCTCACAGCGGTCCGCCTGCTGGTTACGTTTCTTTGAAAAACGAGATGCTTATCGCATCTTGAGATTTACATTGGCGGTTTCCTGTCTAGTAGCCCATGAGTGGTCGATTTTAGTAGGCTGGGATTATCCAATCGGAGAGTACACTAGATGTGTCTCTCTCTGGTCCACCATGTCCCTTTATAAACTTTCAACCTACACTGGCACACTACCTCCACCTCGGCTCAGCGTAAGCCAGAGGCAACGACGGAGAGGTAGGTGACCAAGAAAGGACTGGCTAGACGTAATCTCACTCTTTCTCTCTTTTTTAGCGTATATGTAAAATCTTTGCTAGCGTATATGTAAAACTATTCGCTTACCTTTTACTGGGGGTTTGTCAAGGAGGAACGCAGCATCCCTATATTGGATAGCGCTTTAGCACGCTTTCCCTCCTTGATAGAAATTTAAGATAATACTAGTATGTTACAACTCATTGTCGGTTCAGAACATATCTAGAACAACGGGTGGCATTCTTTGCTTCTATGACTGTGAGTTAAGTGTTAACAGAGAAACCCTGTAGATAACCAATCCAATGCTATATATACACACCTTTGTTGAGGTGTTTTTTTAATGTCACCTGAGCAGGTGTAGGGTACATTGGGTGTAGCATCTGATCTATACCATGTGAATCACTACACATCTCTCACCAATGACTGCCAAGGTCTACCATTTGCATGTAATCTGGAAGATAGCTATTTGTAAGATGAACTTAAATAAACTACAACACCACTCTGAATGAATTTTTTCTAGTGCGTGGCCTCCTTTAGCCTGAGCTGTCGCCAGGTGAGGTGAGGTTCCTGATCCCACAAAGTTGGGTAAGTGGCTAACCAATAAATATTGTAATAATGTACATACACGTAACTGTTACTAGAATGAACTTAAGTTGCTGTTGTATGTCTCTGTTTTCTTTTCCATTTTTTCTCTTTTCTTCCCTAAACAGGAGGGGATACACCACCCATGAAAATACTTATATTTCTTTTTTCACAAGATATGAAGTAAGTGTTGCAGTAGTGATACATAGGTCCTGACGAAAGCCTTTAAAGGCTGAAACATGTTGACCAGAGAACATCTATGGTAAATAGCAAACCATCTTTCTTGCTACTATCACTCTGTTTTTAATCATACCATCTTGACGGGCACACTCAATAAAGTTTTCTTGTTGACGTCAAGATAGGCATTTTTATATCACATGGATCATTTTCCTTTTTTCTCACATTTTCTTATTTCTTTGAGCACTGCAACTAAGCCCTTTCGGCCCCTTATGCTGTCATTTGCTCTGGTTGAGGGTTCAACCATTGGGTCCTAAGCTAGCCTCAATGTCTACTTGAGGCAGTGCTCGTCGGACACCAACCTTTCAAACTTGAAATCCCAAATGACGAGCTTCCACTATTGAGTGGGCTGATGGGTACTTTTCTCACCTTGTGTATCCCTTTGTCTATCCTGTCACTCCAGCTCCTCCTGCGGAATACTTTTTAGATTCCCCTACTGTGTCTGGATTGCACAAAAGACCTGCGGCATCTTCCTTGTATTTAATATATTCAATAGACACCTAGTCAACATAAGTCCTATGCCAAATCTACAGGATATATTATTCCAACGCGCAGAGCCTATTGGGAATATAGGAACTACACTACACTAGAGCAGAGGTGAAACTCTCAGGTTCAGTAGGTTGGAGCACCACTCTCCTGGCTTAAAACAGGGCAGCAAGAATGATGTGAGCTTAGTCCATCCTGACCTTCAGATCTCGGGAAAGAAGCAGCAGCAGTGGAAAAGCAAGCAGATTAAATGTTTATCCCAGGAAGCCTTGAAGTTCTAACACTAGTGTGCAGGAAGCATGACACTGTGGGACTCATTGCCATGTCAGCTGGAGTTGCCTACGACTGATACCGTCTTAGGTCGGCGGTTCTGACTGCCTGTTTACAATGCGACTTAACACTGTTCAGTTGGATTCCCCCTCTTTGCTATGGGAGATAGTGTCACAGCCAGAAACAAGCCTTAATCCAGGCTCCTATTGAGAAAAGGGGCGTGTGAAACCCTGCTTCCTGTGGCAGGCACCCCATTACGCCTACCACACAGTGCAGGGGTTTACAGGGGGATACCCTAGGTACCCCCTCGACCACCAACCATAGTCTGCAGGGTGAAGTGGGCCCTGCTAGAGGCCCCCATAGTCACTCTCTGACAGCCTTTCCCTGTCCGAAAGGCCGACATGGACCGGCTGTGGGAAACCGACATTCTAATCACAACAGCAGAAACGCCATCCATTGGTGAATATGGTGCAGTTCAGACTGGCTGGAAGACTCCGAGAGACGTTCAGAACCACGTCGGAATGGCCGACTGGTTTACATTCTGACTGCCGACATCGTAATCGGAAATTCGGACCACAAACTGACCGTGTAGGTCAGAAAGCCTTCCGACTGCAGACAGAAAGCTTCAGAATAGTGGTAAGAGGCTTTCCGACCAACATCATAATCGCTCCATGTGTGTTCTCTGCAGTAGAATAATAATCTATTCAAGGCATGCACCACTGACCAAAGAGATGTTTTGCAACCCTTTCTGGTGCAAATGTCCTGTTTGCCCCACCAGATGGTGCCTGCTTAGCTCATGCACCCTGACATTTTAAGAACCCACCAAATGATTAGCAGTCAGAGATATTGCTTGGCAGTTGACCCACTGCCAGAGACTGGGTGCTTCCTGGCACAGTCCCGTCAACCCATTACCATCCTTTTTGTTGCAGTACCAGTGGCGGTTTTACTGTCAGCCAGGAATTGCTACTGTTTATCTTGGATCAATGGGAGAAAATTCTTCAGGACCAATTGATTAGCACACAATCTGAAAGAAATTTAACTCAAGTACAAACTGAAGGAAACGTCTGTGAGACTGCAATGTGCATGAAAAGATGCCTCTTCCAGTCCCCTTAATGCAGGGCATAGAGGACTTTGGCCATCAGCGCCAAAATCTTTAACATGCTATTTCAAAGGAAGGCATTCAAGAACCAAAGCTCTAGAATCAGTAGAACCTGCAAGCCTTCTCAGGCATTCGGAAGAAGTGGGAGTGAAATCCTGTGCCCTTCTCTACCTCTGGAAAAACTCTATGGGTCGCCTTGTCCAACAGTGAACTTCTTAAGAGAGAAAAGGAAGTATGATCTTTTGAATTTAGAAGAAGAGGAGCGAGTAAGATATGAACACAAGGGTGTACCCATGTTGAATGACCTGTGAAACTCACTGATCTGAGGTAATCCCAAGCCAGTTAAGTAGAAAAAGCATGTGCTGCAGTCATGGCAGGTGTTGAGGAAGAAGGAGATTGGTGTCCCTGCTGATGGCTATGGCCTCTACCACCACCACATTCCTTAGAGGCATGAAAGGGCTGCATATTTTGTTGCACAAACTTCCAAGACTGCATTTGGCAATAAGCAAGGTCTCCTCTGACTTTACAGTATTGTCAGTTGAACTGACAGTCTGGAGATTGCAAGCCCAACAAATGGGGCTATTACACAGCTCTCCTTGAAGCGCTCTAGGGCAGAATCTGGATTCAATCTAAAGGGCACTTTGAAGGCAGATGACACAGCAGGGGTGTTCGAAACTGAGAAAGTGAGAGATCAGAAGACTGAAAGATGACCTGTTTATCTGGCACACAATGTAGGGATCCTGAACTGAGGAGACCACTTGGATACCTGAATAGAAACTGATCAGTTTGGACTATTTTATGAATCAAAATGGTCTGCAGACGTTTAGCTGTCGGATTTGTAATAGAAAAAGCACAGCATTTAATTACAGCAATTTTTGCAGTGGTGCTGGCAGTGCATCGTTGGGCTAGTTTTCTGAATTAGTTTGGGGTTTTTAATTTCTTTTCCTATGATATGCCAGCCTGCTGCTGGTTTGTAGCCATTCTATTTACAGAGGCTGAAGACCGCCCTTGTTTTTTACAAAACTTGCCCCAAGGGTGTTTCTCTAAACTGATAGAGAATTTGGGGTCCTAATTCATACATGGATGAGCAGCCACTTTTTGTGTATTCTTGTTGGTAATTAGCTTGTCTAGCTTTTGCTCCAGATGGTGTGATGAGTCCCAGTTGAGTGTGGGACAACATTCAGTACTTAGGAATGCCACTTTTGCTAGATGGATGGTCAAGCACAAAATCCTCTTGGAATAACCTCCTAAAGGGAACGCAAGACAAGCAAGAAAGTTCATATGATATCAAATGCATTGCTTTCGGATACCACTCATTACTCCAATTCCAGTTTTAGGACCCTACTTTCCTCCTTTCTTGTTCTCTTGGGGGGTGTGCTATCAATTCTTGATGTTAGCAAGAGGAGGATGAGACATCCTTCTTAATGCCAGACTGAAGGATGAAGTTAAAAAAGAAAGCAATAGTAAATATGCTTTTTCCTAGAATTCAAAGGGGGGTATTACCTTTGTTGAGTTAGGGCTACAGCATAACCTGTCTATGAGATGGTGATACACCTAACAGAGCAAAGAGCTTGACTGAAAGATGTGGACTTAGCAAAATGAGAATTAACAGTAACTCCTTTAATTACTTACATCAGATACAAGATGAGAGCATAAACATACCTGGTAATGTCAAAGCCAAGGGATGATGAGATAGGATTGTAAACTGGGATGCTCAGACACACAGTGATGTCATTCTTAGGGTAGTACATAAGGAAAGCAAGGCACCTCTCTTCATTGATGCCAATACCACCCTGGAGGGAGACACAATAAGACACAACTAATAAGGCAGGTGCAACTAATCCAATGTATTGCCATGTTGGTGATATGACTGCTACCTGTTGCACAAAAGGGTAAAATGCTGTCTAGAAAGTAGCAGGCAGTGGCCACAGATATCAGTGCTGCTTGTAATGTGCCTGTCCCATAATGTGTTTTGCATTGCCTCATTATTGGATCTCACTGATGGGATAACAGTCCTTTCTCACCCTATTTTCACAGGTTGCACAGTGAAGTGGAAATAAATTGACAAAGAAACTTTGGAATCTTTAAAACAGTCTAAATTATTTGCAAAGCAGCTATGGTCCTTACAATAGCTCCCCAAAGACACTCCCAGTTTATCATGCAGGTGCTCTCCCCAATTAGCATCCGCTGCTGCTACAAGTGCAGATAAACAAAAATATTTAGGGTGAGGGGGGCCTCAATAGTCCTTAATATACAAGGTCATGTTAGATCTGTGAGTCGTCTCATCAATTCTTAATTAATTCATCTTTTATATTTCAATTTAAAACAACCAAACAGTTACAGCCAATTTTTTAGGTCAGTAAACTTCTTCAGGGCTACAAGAGACATAGGGGGGCATTACGATGATGGAAGGAAGGCCATCCATGCTGGTGGTGGTGGCGGAAATCCGCCATGTCCTCTTCCCCAGGTGCGGTCATTCCGACCAACAAATCACAATTGACGCATAGAGGCAATTTTCCTTCTGCGCAATCTGCCAGGCTCCAAATGTTTTTTGTGCATGCAAGGGTGGCAGACTGAGACATAGGGCAGGTACAACGTGCAAAACATGTTTTGTCCACCAAGCAAATCACTTTGTTGCAGACAGCCCTTCCCACCACCGCGTCAAAAGCACCACTTTGTGGATGGCGGAAATACAACATCGGAGAGGAAGAGCCGATACTGTACCCAACCAAATCCCTGGACCCGCTATGGATCCTGTGCCACAGGCCTTCCCACTGCACTTCTGGCAGCACCTCCAGCAGACAAGTTGCCACCGCACTCAACAGCTGAGGTACGTACCAGAAATTTCCACGCATGCAACCCCTGAACAACTACATCTCCCAGCAAGCTTGGCGGCACCGCAATGAATGTGGCAACCTGCAAAAATGCAACGTGTGAGGCCCACCCAATCCCCATGAGTGACTCTCGGTGCTCCAGAAGGCAATTGGAGCTAATGACAAGCCCCACAGTTGCAGAGCGCGCACACCGCAACATTTAAACATGTATTCCAAAGGCACCCATTGACTAATGGCTCATCCGCATTGTGTGTGCCACATCCTGGTGACCCGAAAACTGCGACCGCAACCCTGCAATGTTCCGGTGTGGACAATGTGTGTTCCCGCTGCAAATGCCAGCTACCATACATGTGAACATATACTGCATCTGCACTGGCGCCCTGATAATTACATCACTCATCACAACTCATGTGCCTAAAGTGACTGGTGCACCCCATTGGCAATGTTGTGGGGCATGAGGTCCCGATGCATATTGAGTAACCACACTTGCATAAGAGAACTGACCCAGGGCACCAGTGATGCCTGTGCCAGGTGGCTGTGGGTGGGGTGTAAATCAGCCCTCTGGGAGTGGCTGGCACATCATAACAACTAGAAAAGTGACCAGCTGGTCACTACACAGTGATGGGTTGAGAATGTGTGACCCGTGAGCCAAGTCTTCACAAACAGGGAATGTTCAAGGAAAGCAGAGTGAAATTACATACATAGCCATGCCTTGTTGCCAGCATGGACTTAAATGAGCGAAGGACAAAGGTCTCCCACACTGTACCAATGTTGTGTAATGAACCATCCAACCTGTGAACCATGCTTGAACATCCCTTGACATCTGACTGGCGTCTCTTGGCCAGAGGTCAAATTGTGAAGGGTCAGTGGTGTAGGCAGACAATCAGAGGTGTCCAGTGTCTGCCAATCAGACATACATGTGATCCATAGCACACCCCACACACATACTGGTGTGGCGTGCAGTGTGCCTAGCTGCCACTGCCTGTAAATGTCACCACACACATCCTAAGTCCGAGCTTCTCCAGACCAAACGCCCTCAAAAATCCTGCCCACCAGTATGGATGACGTGTGATTACCACACCTTGCAATCCTCATTGGCTCACGTGACATTCCCTGTTGACTGATAAACTTTCACACCTGCATGACTGATTGTCACTGTACAATGTGTATGTGATGTAAAGCACTGTCACACGCCACACTCATATCAGTTGCACCATAAAAAAAATGAGAAGCACATGAGCGATCAGACATTGACAGATGAGGGGCAATGGACAAGGGTGGCAGAGAGGTAATCTGAGGAGGAGGGCATAATGAGAGCATGGGAAGTATCACTTGCCTGATACTCCCACCTTAAGAAACCTGTGCATCCCATTAGTAGGTCCTTTCAAGGAAAAAACACACTTCTTCATAGTGACAACATCTATCAAGAAAATCTGGAAAGAAATAATGTGTCTCCCTAGCCCATGTGAAACTGAGGAGAGACAAAGTGGGGCCCTGAAACAGGCCTGGCAGGAGACAGAAGTGACAACTCAGGCTTGCAGTGGCCCACCCGAATGCATCATTGAAGCACACAAATAAAGATTCCTGGAGTCAGCCCTGCCTGGGAGGCATCCCAAATGTTGATCGCAACCATTGATGGCACACACATTGGCCTCGTACCACCACAGGGAAGTGCACCAGTCTCTAGGATCTGCAAACACTACCACTCCATCAATGTGCCAGTGGTATGACAGGCGTAGCAGATAATCTCACATGTGTGTGCAGATTAACAGGGGTTGGCACATGACAGCTACATCTGGTGGGACAGCACCATCACTCCTGCACCCTACACACACATGGCCAGTGACAATGACAGTGGTGAGGAAGAAGGCCTTGACCAGCATCTAAAGCTCATCATCAACTCCCGATGAGAGTGATGTAACAATAAGAGGCCATGACTGTGTCAGTGTGCCTTGCTGTCGTCTCACAGACTCAGACAATTTTCCATGAGATTTCGTACACACACTGGACTATGCTCCGGAGCTTAAAACACATGCATGCAGGGACTGAGCATCCAGAAGCACCACTATGCACAGGACACCATTTTTTACTAGAGTGTCAAAGCATGCTAAATATGTGCCTATACAGGTTGAAAATGCATGAGTACTGAACCAGTAACTCCAGTGACATATCCATTTCACATGACGCAATATGTGGCATCAATAACCCCTCTGGACGTTGAATCACGAGCATACCCCCCCATCCCTTTCAGGAAGGAGCCGAAAAGGATGTCCCTGGTCTATGGCCTTTGTCAGTAGAACCCATTACCCAGACTATACATGGAGAGACTACACAACATTGGCTGTGCCGCACTCATCACTGGATGGATGACTCTCCTAGCGTGGGCCATCTGGCTTGCATTCCCATGTCAATCAAAGGGGATCTGTGTCCTCTAGTAGCTGTGAGACCTTGCTGATTTGGGGTGCTATGGCCTGAGCAGAACAGAATGAAGGGGGACAGGCTTCTGTGACCACGGACAGAATGTTCAGACAGTACTCCTGGACCGCGCAGTGAACAAGCTCTGTGGACACCTCCCATGTTACAGACATGTAATAAGGTACTTATAGGGCACAAGTCCTAAAAAATGAAGTGGGGGAACTGACCAAGTAAGGCAAAATGCACTGAACCTCACAACACCCCGACGTAGTGCTTTGAAAGATGGAAAATCGTGTGACTAACATCATTTGTGCAAATACTGGGACAGACTAACCCATCTGGCAGTCTTATAGTGTCAAAATTGATATACAGGGATATATTAGTGACAAAAACATGCCTCTCTTAAGTACCTTGTGTAGAGATGGGACGCTGTGTGCACAGGTTCCCCTCTGTGGCATCTGCATTCAAATGTAAGGTTCAAGGCAGACCCCAGTCAGCATGTACAAACAGAGGGATGCTGTATAGCCACTTTCCTCAGGCCTGGCTGAGTGTGAAAAACAGGCACACTCGCTGAATGCACATTGATGCTGGGAATGGACTGCAGACAAAGTGCAGGTGCTGCAGAATGTGTACTAGTAACTGGATGGTACACCGGGACAAGTTAAGCATATTTCTGTGGGGTCAAACGGCATTGCAGGGGGCACGGCATCAAACCCGGCCAAAGTGGGGGGCGCCGTGTAAACCCGATTCCAGCCCTGGGTACTTGCAAAACAACAACCCCATTTCTTCTTTGTGTGCTACAGCTGCATAATGGAAGCCGGGCTCATGTCAGACGACAAAGTCCATGACAGTCAGATGATAGCATCCACTTGCCCTGGTCTGTGGTACCAGGCACAATAGACCGCAGAGCACAGCCCTGTCCAACCCAATGCAGACCGGGCCATAGTCAGTGAGGTGAATGCCACTTCTTGTCACGTGGTGTGCATAAAGGGATACAGCAATTGATTTTGTCACTAACAGTTCCTGTTGCTGTAAAGTAGTTACGAGAATAGAAGAAGGCACACGCAGCTTTGAAGGGAATCGTTTCTAAGAGACGATCCAGTTCATCTCCAGGAAGTGGACCGCCATCCAATCCAGCAGAATGAAGGAACAGATGTGCTCTTTGCACCACGAGGTTGCAAGGGGCATCCCATCATAACCTGGGAGAGGTTCGATGTAGGCATGGCACAGGAGCGATTGTGCATAAGCACAGGTGCAGCTGTCCGCCTGCCTGACACATTGAAAGGCATCACATAAGCGTGTCTCATCAAAGCAGTCTTGCACGTGGACCAACAAAGGAGTCACTCGCAACTCATGATCCAGGTCAGCAAGGTATGTGTTTGAAAGGCAGACATTCATGGCCCACTGAAACAGGCATCATCTGCCGGAAAAGGCAGGTTGCACACAGGTGTAGTAGGAACGTTAGTCAAAAGCTAATGCCCAGCACAGCCAGTGGGACACATCCAAAGAGAAGCTGCATGTCGGCATGGTAGATTTGCAACAGGCTGGGCTCACCCTGGCCCACTGAACGGTCAGACATGGCGTGAGAGCAATCTCAGACACCGCGCTCAGCTGTAGAGACAAAGTAATGGTCAGAAAGCATGAAATGCAGTGTGCAAAATGGGGGACTGACACATGGTGGTACTTCTGGAAAAGTATGTAATGGAGGGACAAGGCCAGAGGCCACAAGTCTGATAAAAAGTGTACAACGGCCTTCAGTATCAGACACTATCAATACTCTGTGTGTCAGTTCCCGCGAGAATAGTGGGAGAGCCGTTTTCAGCACTGACTGAATCACCTAAGACGGTCAGGACACCTGGTATCTGAAGGTCTTAGGGCTGAGGCTCATTGTACCTGTACACTCATTAAAGTATGCTTTCGCTGTGGGAATGTGAGGCCAGGATTGACTATCCAAAATCATTTATGGGGAGTTAGCAGAACATTGGCGCAAAAAAGACACGTTGTGCAACTCTTACCATATGTTGAATGCCTGGCCTGTGCATGCCTAAGGGGTCATGTAGGTCCACATCACCTGAACAGACCACGGACTCTGCATCTGAGGCTTCACCTTCTGGGCGGTGGACTGTCTGGAGTAGTTCATGGCATGCTCGCCTTCTGTGGCTATCGAGTCACTTTTGGAGTTAGGTCACTTTTGTCAGCATGTTCTGCACACACCACAACTTAGCTGTTCATGTTTGCTACATTTGAATTGAGAGGTGACATGACTTTTGCCTTGGCTTTACTAGGCATTCATGTCAGAATGTCATCAGCCGCACATCTCCATATGTATATGCCATATTAATTGAAAGAGCGCCGCACCACCACTTCAGAATGATTCATCACCACCAGAGCATCACTCAGCGCCACCCTAGCATCACTCAGCGCCACCCTAGCATCACTCAAGGTCACCACAGCATCACTCAGGGTCACCCCAGCATCACTCAGCGCCACCCCACCATCAATCAACGCCACCTCAGCATCACGCAGCGCCACCATAGCGTCACTCAGCACCACCCCAGCATCACTCAGCACCACCACAGCATCACTCAGCACCACCTCAGTCTGCCCTCGGAATTTGGCATCTGTTGGATCTCCCCTAGTGTCCGTTTGCTGCTCATGTTGCAATTCAGGTACTATTTCTCAACCTCTACTCTCCTGCTGTTTATGACCCCCCACCCCCCAAAAGAAAAAGCAATAACAAACAAGCATTAGAACAGGCAGGAAGAAATTGCAAGGACAAAAAAAAAATGTGTATGTTAATTATTTTTTTTATTGGGTCGTTCAGTTGTACATAATGTCTTTTTGATTATATATAAGGTAGCAAAATGCTTATAATACTCTTTTATTATAACTTTTCAACATGCCGCACAACAACCACACTGCTCTAAAACATAGCTTAAAGACATTGACAAAGCCTATAGCTCTGGCTAAACACTTATAAGATCCCAAAGGCGAGACCTATTGGCTATGCAATGCTTGTTTTTAAAACGTGATCAGCTGTCCATGGAATTCACTTCTCTCCAGTATACCTTGCCCAAAATCTGCAGTCCTGCAGTTACTGTAGCTGTTAGAACGCATATCACCTCTCTTGGTGTAACTCTATACTACCTTTGTTGCTAAACATGCGCCCATCTCCCATGTTTAAATGCGAACCCCAGGGCACGCGCTTGTCAAAATGTTATTATTAGCCTGTCTCCAATAAACTTCTCAAGACTCGCAGCAGCCATGGGCCGCCCACGATGCCCAGCCCCATAAATTAAAGAGCTGGCAATCTCCTGTCCTATACCTGGGCATTAACACACACTATCCAGCAACAAATTGAAGGAGCACAGCAATGTGGAACTGTCAAATTCACAACTCACACACGCGTATGTGGTACAAGCACATTCTACTAGGTGAGTACACACCTAGGTACACATACATCTCACTTTGAAACCACAAAGTGCCGGCGAATAGCCACATATGTATCTAAATTCCCCTAGACTGTGAACTTCATGAAGCGTGCCTGCAGAAATTGTGCATGCATTATGCAGTTAGCATGATTCATATTTGAAGACCATCAGAATATTTAATATGCGCAACGCTCTTCCAACTCACCTGAGTCGGTGGACACGGCTGCACACCTTTTTTTGCTTGCATGGTAACCAAAAAGGTTGCCTAAAATGCCCCTATTACCAGACACACATGCTTGTGTCTCGTAATGAGCTGATTAGGGGATCACATACTTCTAGCTGCTGCCAACTTCAAAAGCTTTTAAAAGCAGCCTGCAGTCTCTCCTGCAGCCTTCTTGACTATGAGCAAACATTTTTCTTTAATGGCTAAGTACAGTAACCAGAAAGGGAAACAGCGGGGCATTGTTCGGAGGCTAAAAACACCACAAAACTGCCAACGGCCCGCTGCAGTGGTTACAATGAAAATAGTTTACATACCAATGCACCGTTGTTACACCCCTGCTAGTCTTTTCTGTTGGGAGGGTAAATGTTTTTTAAATGGGGGGCGGGAGTTGACACCAGTTCCCAAGACTGCGCCCATCTGGCTTAAAAAAAAGTTAAAACCAGTGAACATGATGCAGATTTTATAGTGCTTGAAAAACATATTAGAACATTGGAATGTTGGGAGCTCCATTGCAGACAATGGAGTGCTCCGTGCTTTTACGGGCCTGTAAAGGCCCGCAGAGCAACATTCCAATGTTCTACAAAGGCTTCTCAAAGCTCGAGGGGATTTATATCTCCTCGAGCTTCGAGAACCCTTTGTTTAATTTGTTAGAACATTCTGCCCTCTAGTGGCAGAATGTTCTAATAGCCTTATAGCCCTTCGTAGCAGGGCTATACCGGCTATTAAAGTCCCGCTGTCTCGTTAAAGTCCCTCGCCTTCGGCTCGGGCCTTTAACGATTCAGCGGGCCTTTAATAGCCGGTATAGCCCGCTACGGCGGGCAATAAGGCTATAATACGTCATGCAGGAATTAAATATTTTGGTGAGACAAAGCAGTACGCTCAAACTGTGCACTGTCCTCCCAGTAGAAATGCCTGAACAGTTTTTAGTATAACGTATTCCCTATCGTGTATTCTTATACCTCTTTCGGTTTTATTTTGTTGAACGCAGGGGTGCTACGTTTTTAAAGTTTTTTAGTTACAGGTTTGGCCCTAGGCCTAGAGTTTGCACGTGGGGTTTTGCCCTCAGAGTTCTGACACATGGCAAATACAGAGCTGCCTGTTACTCATGAAACACCCTTCAATACACTTTCATCACTAGCAGGAATCTGGAGATAAGGGTCTGCAGCGGGGCTGGGAAATCCAGAGGCTGACCCCCTTGAGAACCTTATGGCACTTCTGGACAATGGTTTGCTTTTTTAAGGAGGCGTGTGCAACCTTTGAAATATTGTTTGCAGAAATCCCATTATAGGACATAACATTTAAAACCCTTTCAGTCTTTTGATGACACCTGGCGGAAATTCCAACTGGCCTGTTACAGTTGGTTACTTCTGAGTACGATTTAGCGTCTGGATAATTGGACAATTAATATATCAGCCTCTGTAGGCACTATCCAACACTATACCAATATATAGGAAACCAGTTTTTCGCTGAAAATCAAAACAGAGGTAACACTCATCATGGTACAAACTCACCACTAAACTGGAACGCATCTAATTTAGTCACCAAATAATTTTCCTAATTAAAAAACATTGACTGATATAGAACCTAATTGGGTACCCCTGCACTTCATACCACCAACATTTCACATTTCTTCACACCACAAGGAAAATCACAGGACAATAGTAACCAGGTCAAGCTGCTGCAGGCATTTCCTTCATGGAGTCCGGATCTCCTATACATCAAACTATATACACCATATTCTTTGAGCCCCCCGCATGTTGAATGTATGCCAAGGTGTACCCAGTGCAGCAGTGTTTTTCACCAACACGCAGAACTGTTTCACCAAAGTAAATAGGGATGCATCAGTACACTCAAAAGTATTTTTTTAAAGTGATAGTTTTCAGATATATTTATTTAGTAGCATTCATTCTTTCCCCCACCTTGGCGACAATATATGGCTTCAATTGTAGGGCATGAAAGGATGTTAACACGTTGCTTTCTCCGGGGCTCATGTTGAACTTGAACTATAGCATGGAATGCGGGCATCATTTTAAGATGGACTTCACCCCCATAAAGCAACGCACAGAATCATGCTGAGCAGCCAATCACTGGCGTGCGATCTCGCTAAATTGAGAGGCGGGGCCAAATGGTGCTCTATGGACTGTATGCCGCCGAGGAAGGGAGATACCCGAAACGCGTCCGGACAAACAGCCTGATGCTTAATGGAACTGGCGAGAGCAAGTGTTTGGCCTGAATAAAGCTATTGGGGAAAAGCTCTTTTATGCCCGAGTGCTTCTCGATCTGTATCTGTTGGACAGTCCCCATGAGCACAAATGTTAGAGCGGCTGTCATGCCGCTGGGAGGCACCACTTCAGAAGCAGGAGGCCACGGAGTCACGCAGTAAATGGCTTCAATTGTGGGGCATAAAAGAAGGATGTTAACACGTTGCTTTCTCCGGGGCTCATGTTGAGCTTGAATTATAGCATGGAATGCGGGCATCATTTTAAGAAGGACTTCACCCCCCATAAAGCAACGCACAGAATCATGCTGAGCAGCCAATCACTGGCGTGCGATCTCGCTAAATTGAGAGGCGGGGCCAAATGGTGCTCTATGGACTGTATGCCGCCGAGGAAGGGAGATACCCAAAACGCGTCCGGACAAACACCCCGATGCTTAATGGAACTGGCGAGAGCAAGTGTTTGAATGTTGTTTTTGGAATGACAAGTAATTCCAAATGTTTCATGCTTTATTTGTTCTTTTTTTGAAGAAACACCAAAAAAATACAAAATTGTTAAAAAAAATACAAAAGAACTACCGTATCTGGTTAAGGAACGAACTATAATTGCAAGCTAATGTGTGAAAGTTTGGTTGAATATATGTATTCAGCATGATTGACTGAAAGAATGCATTAGTAGTGTATGGTGAATTTATAGGTGAAGATTTATGAGGATGTACTGCATCATGACACTGCAAGCTCTTTAGCTGCACTGCACTGTGGCACTTCCGAAGCACAGTGATGTGACATATGTACATTGAATATGTTGCAACTCTGTGCTTCCCTCGGCCCTGCTGCACAAACTGCAGCCATGCGGTGACACAGGCACCCTTGCACCATGGTGCAAAGATGTCTGTGTCATGCGGAGATCAGTAAAGGCATTATCCTCTGTCAATGTGTGCTGTGGAATGCAGCATGCTTGAAAGAGGAAAAAATGAGGAGAAATTAAAACAATTCTACTTGTTGCACCTTGCTACACCAACTGTAGGATGGCGCAGCATTCACCCACATCTCCAGATTTACGATTTCTCATAATTCTGGAGATGTGTCTTGTTCTATGGTTGTTGCGTGGGAATACCCAGAGCAACACCTATTGGAACCCCCTTCAACGCAAAGTTCTGTGTATGAAGGGGTCGTATTTGCAAGGAAAGGAAAAACCACGCAGGATGGCTTTTCCTCTTCTTGTAAATATGAAGGAGTGCCTGGCGCCATCACTACGTTACAAAAAGTGAAGTACTGGTGGTGAAGGGTGCTTGTAAATCTGCCTCATAATGTTATGTTATGTTATAAAATTTTATAGAGTGCGCAGCTGCCCCAGCGAAGGGGAGTCCCGGCGCTAAAATCCAGGGCAAAGAAAAAACTCACGAGCGAAGCAGTGAACAAACACCTCCAACAAAAAAAATTACAGAAATAGATGAGTTTTTAAAGCTTTCCTGAAAGCATACAGACTTTGAATTTCTCTGATGTAGGAGGGGAGAGCGTTCCAAGCTTTAGCTGCCAAGAAGCGGAAAGAACGTCCTCCCGCTCTACTACGCTTGACCCGAGGCACTTCGATCAAATTTTGGCCAGCAGAGCGGAATGTGCGCACAGGAGCATACAAATTCAGAAGCGGGCAGAGCATCCTAGGAGTTGCCAGTCTTAAGATTTTAAACGAAATACAGAGAATCTTAAACTGTATTCGTTGGGCTACAGGTAGCCAGTGGAGCCTTGGGATGGTCGCAGAAATCGGGCTAAATTTAGGCAAACGTACTAGAACTCTAGCCGCTGCATTTTGAATGCGTTGCAATCGGACAATTTCTGCCTGATTTACACCCAACAGTAATGAGCAGGCATAGTCAAGCCTAGACATCACTGTGGCCTGGATTATCATCTGTCTGGTCTCAGAGTCAAAAAATTTCAAGAAAGGTTTCAGACTCCGCAGAATGCCAAAACAAGTGGCAGCAACTTTCTTTGTATGGGTGAAAAAGCTAAGAGTCGAATCTAGCCATAAGTGCTTAGGTATTGGCATACTGATAAAATAAGAACATAGTGCTGGATGGGTGATTGAAGAATTGCATGAGACTGACAGGAGGTATCCTATGCTGCAGGGCTACTACTTCAGTATTTAATGGAGTGGACCAAAAGTATGAATCTGCTTAGAGATTTGTAGTGAAATGCACAGAATTATTATTTGTAGTTGTGTTGGTGCCTCGGTCATTTTATAAGAATACCACTTGTACTAGAATGATGACAGTGCTGCAAACAGAGTGAACACTTAATGTATAAGTGCTTACGTATTGGTAGAGTGATAGGATAAGTAGATAGTGGTAGATAGTTGATTAAAGAAGTGCATGGGACACACTGGACGATTCATACTCTGCACGCTGGGTATTTAGAAGAGTGTATCAATAGTATGTAGCTAGTTAGAGGTCTGCTTGGATAGTGCACAACATATTATAGCTGTACTTGTGTTAGTAGCTAGGCCATTCCATAAGTTCATGACTAGTAACTAGAATAATTACATTATTATAAACAGAGTATATTGTGGATTTATAAGTGCTTAGGTATTGGTGGAGTAATAGGATAAGTAGATAGTGCTGGATGGGTGATTGGAGAAATGCATGGGTCAGATAGGAGGATTCCTACACTGGATAGGTACTAACTGGGTATTTCGAAGAGTGTATCAATAGTTTGTAGCTGGTTAGAGGTGTGCATGCATAGTGTACAAAATATTGTACCTTCACTTGTGTTAGTGACTACGCCATTCCTTAAGTATACCACTAATTACTGGAGTAATTTCAGTGTTGCAAAGAAATTGCGTGCTGAATTTATAAGTGCTTACATATTGGTGGAGTAATAGGATATGTAGATAGTGCTGGATGGGTGAATGGAGAAGTGCATGGGACAGACAGAAGGATTCATAGACTGCAACTAGCTATTTAGAAGAGCGTATCAATAGTATGTAGCTGGTTAGAGGTCTGTATGCATAGTGTACAAAATATTGTACCTGCACTTGGGTTTGTGGCTAGGCCATTCCTTAAGTATATGACTAATAACTAGAATAATTTCAGTGCTGCAAAGTGAGTACATGTTGAATTTATAAGTGCTTAGGTATTGCAGATTGATAGGATACGTAGATAGTGCTGGATGGGTCATTTGAAAAGTGCATGGAACACACAGGAGGATTCCTAGGTTGCATGGGTAGTACTTTACAAAGTAGCTAGTTAGAGGTTTATATATATATATATTTATTTTTTTACAGCAAACGTCCCAATATGAGAGGAGCGGCTACAAGCTGGTGCAGGCGGCGAGGTTCGGGACACCCTCGCAAATCAATGAATACAGCAAAGTTTTCTTCGAAGGAAGACGCCGCACACCACCTCAATTATGTGACTTATTTGTTTATTTCTTGTAGGTTCCCCACCTACGCATTTCAGACAGGTAAACTGTCCTTGATCACGGTTACAAACACGTGTCCATCATTTATGTCTATCATTTATACTGACAAACTCCACTTGGCAGTTAGGATGCATTGTGGGTCCAGTAGTTCGTTTTGCATTTATGTATCTTGCAGTGCGCTTTACCCAGCCGGATCGCGGCATTGTAATGGCATTGGTGAACGTTTATTTGTTATTGTTAGTCAATAATTTTGACGACCATGGCATTATTTATACTTTATGTATTTTCATGATGCTTTTAGTACAACCATGGGGGAGCGATCATGGACTAAGTGTCCACATTGGGTATTTCATGGCTAAGTGCTCAAGCCCTCAATTTACTCATGGCGTTTTGAGGCTAAGTGCCTCCGTTCGATAATGTCATTATATGCTTTGATCAACAGCCGGTTATGCGCAGAGTTAAAAACTATTAGTTTCATTAGGTCATTTAAATTGCACTATCAACCAAGTTGTCATAAAACTTTTGGAATCAAAAAATTAGTTAACTACAAAGTCAATGTTCAGTTCAGAAAAAATTATTATAAGTGTACGCTCAGTTCTTCGTCCATGTTGAGACCCCACGGCTGTCTGGTCTTAAACCTGATGATCAGTTTGGATTCCAGGCGTCTCAATCTTGTTACCCGATCACCTCCTCTTTCGTTTTCTCCCACCATGGCAATTCCTGCATATTTCATATTTTTCCATGTTTTGCCAGGATGTGTCTTTAGATGTTTTGCCGTTGCGTAGCTCATATCATTATTCTGGATGGCTCTAGTATGTTCGAGTATTCTTTTTTTGAGTGGGCAAATAGTTGAACCAATATATTTTTTTCCACAAAAGCAGACAATTTGGTATACCACGAATGATGACTCACAAGTTATCTTGTCCTTTATATCAAATGTTCTTCCTTTTGGATCTTTTAAGGTTTTAATGTTCTGGCCGATCGTACATGCTTTGCATGTTGTGCATTTACTGAATCCCAGTTGTCGTTTTTCTAGCCAACTCAAAGTTTTAATTTCCTATTTGAAGTGGCTGTTGACTAGTGTGTCTTGTGAAGAGGGCGCTTTGCGATAAGTGATTAAAGGTCTGTCGCCTATTAGCGCTCCTATCTCATTGTCCTTTTTCAGTACATTCCAGAATTTTAACAAAATTTGACGGATTTTGTAACTTTCTCTTGAGTATGTTAGAATCAGTCGTGGTTTTTCTTCATCATTGTTCTCTATAGGTTTGCCTTTGGGTATCAGGGTTTCAGCTCTTGTTTTGGCTCTTGCTTTTTGCTCCCCCTTGGTTATGTCCGCCTGTTTATATCCACGCCGGATGAAGCGATTTCTAGTTTCTGTAAATTTGTTTTCCATTTCAGTCTCTTCCGAGCAATTCCGTTTCATTCGTAGGAATTCCCCGTAGGGGATGCTTTGTTTGAGTGAAATGGGATGGAAGCTCGTTCCATAGAGCACACTGTTCGTAGATGTTTTTTTTCTGAATACTGTGGTTTCCAGTTTGTTATTGTTAATGTAGATCTTCGTGTCGAGAAATTCGATTTCTTTCTTTTGGATGTTTGATGTGAACTGTAATCCTACCTCGTTCACATTCAAAATCTCAATGTATTCCATCAGTTTTTGTTTGGTCCCTTTCCACAGGAGGAACAGATCATCAATGAATCTGAGCCAAACAACCACATCCGTGGTGTATGGCTCATTCTCCTCTCTCCAAGCTATGTTTTTTTCCCACCAACCCATGGTGAGGTTGGCATAGCTTGGAGAGAAGGAGACTCCCATGGCACAGCCACAGACTTGTTTGTAAATTTTCTTATCAAAGGTGAAAACATTATTCTCCCCCATGGTTGTACTAAAAGCATCATGAAAATACATAAAGTATAAATAATGCCATGGTCGTCAAAATTATTGACTAACAATAACAAATAAACGTTCACCAATGCCATTACAATGCCGCGATCCGGCTGGGTAAAGCGCACTGCAAGATACATAAATGCAAAACGAACTACTGGACCCACAATGCATCCTAACTGCCAAGTGGAGTTTGTCAGTATAAATGGTAGACATAAATGATGGACACGTGTTTGTAACCGTGATCAAGGACAGTTTACCTGTCTGAAACGCGTAGGTGGGGAACCTACAAGAAATAAACAAATAAGTCACATAATTGAGGTGGTGTGCGGCGTCTTCCTTCGAAGAAAACTTTGCTGTATTCATATATATATATATATATATATATATATATATATATATATATAGTGCACAGCTGAATGTAGTTGTGCATTGATGATGTTTGGATTACTTAATCTTACAGTGACAGTAGTACATATCAAAACATTCGAAACATTTTTTTCAGTTATTATAAGTGCTTAGGTATTGGTGCAGTGATAGAATAGGTAGCTAGTGCTGGATGGGTGATTGGGGAAATGCATGGGACAGACAGGAGAATTCTTACACTGCAAAGGTACTACCTGGATATTTAGGAGAGCGTATCAATAGTATGTAGCTGGTTAAAGGTCTGCATATATTGTACCTGCACTTGTATTAGTGGCTAGACCATTCTTTAAGTATATGACTAATAACTCGAGCAATGTCAGTGCAGTAAAGAGAGTGCATGCTCAATTTATAAGTGCTTAGGTATTGGTGAAGTGATAGTATACATAGGTAGCACTGGATGGATGAATGGATAACTGCATGGGACAGACAGAAGGATTCCTAGACTGTATAGGTACTAACTGAGTATTTAAAAGACTGTATCAATGCTATGTAGCTGATTAGAGGTTTGCATACATAGTGCACAGAATATTGTAGCTGTACTAGTTTTTCTGGCTAGGCCATTCCTTAGGTACATGACTAGTAACTAGAATAATTTCAGTGCTGCAAAGAGAGTACATGTTGAATTTATAAGTGCTTAGGTATTGGTGGAGTGATAGGGTAGGTAGATAGTGCTCTATGGGTGATTGGAGAAATACATGGCACAGACAGATGGATTCCAACACTGCATAGGTATTAACTGGGTATTTTGAAGAGGATAATAATAGTATGGAGCTTGTTAGAGATCTGCATGCATAGTGTACATTGTACCTGTACTTGGGTTAGTGGCTAGGCCATTCCTTAAGTATATGACTAATAACTGAAGTAATTCCAGTGCTGCAAAGAGAGTGCATGCTAAATTTATAAGTGCTTAGGTATTGGCAGAGTGATAGGATACATACATAGTGCTGTATGGGTGAATGGACAAGTTTATGGGACAGACAGAAGGATTACTAGACTGCATTGGTACTAACTGAGAATTTAAAAGACTGTATCAATTCTATATAGCTGATTAGAGTTCTGCATTCATAAAGCACAGAATATTGTAGCTGTACTAGTATTGGTGTGTCTATGGTTTCGAGAATGGTAATCTGTATTTTATGGTGTGAGGAGGTGCACCAGATGATCATGTGGATGATGTTATCAGTGATGTCATTTGAGATGTCATCAGTGATGTCATGAGTGATGTCACTGAGCATGTCATGAGTGATCTAATATGTGACATCATCAGCACTGCATTGCAGGGGCATGAGTTATAGTTAGCACAAGTAACTAAAATGGCCGAATTTCTCTTTTGTTTGTGTGAGTGAAATGTCCAACTAACTTTGACGTCCATGAAACCAATGGTTTTGTCAGTGAATTTCGGAGGTTTTTTAAAAGCAAATTTCAAACTATAATGTCCCTGAAACTTATGTTTTTTTCAGTGAATTCTATATATATGTATTTAATCTCCTCTCACTCTTACAAGGAAGGAATAAGCTCTCAAGATGTAGTTTGGAAGTATTGAATCTGCAAAGGACGTGAGCCATACATTTCGGCTCGTCCGAACCTTGATAATGATACAAAACATCATTGTAGCATCCTTATTTAAATGTACAAATGCATCCAGTTGCCAACATTAACAAAGTACTACATATTTCTTTAATCCAAAAAGCTGGCGGCAATATTGGCCTGGTCTCAATGTGAAAATTCAGGAGTTGATACAATAAAGAAAAGAACACAAGTGTTAAGATGCACACAATGCATATGGCTGGGTTCAGACTGGAATGGCATGGTGATCAAAAAAACAATGGATTTAGGCCCAGATCTCTGTACATGGGTGAATGTATGACATTGTTCTGCATTCTGTCCATCAACTGTTTTTTTTGCATTTGTCACCCGAGTGGGACAGTTATGCTCAGACGTGAGGGCTGAAAGTGCAAAACCGGTCCTAGGATGCTTGTTTCCAGTCCAGAGAGGAACTGGGATGGCAGTTTGGGCTGGACTGTTCCCATGGTTGGGTTCAAACTGAAATGGCATGGTGAGCAAAAAAACAATGGATTTCGGCACAGATCTCTGTACTGAGGTGAATGTATGACATTGTTCTGCATTCTTTCCATCAACTGTTGTTTTTGCACAATGTCATTTCAGCATAACCGGTCCTAGGATGCTTGTTTCCAGTCCAGGGAGAACCTGGGTTGGCAGTTCGGGCTGGACTGTTCCCATGGGGCACAGGGTCAAGACTGATTTGCACATGACTGGGTTCAAACTGGAATGCCATGGTTAGCAAAAAACGACAGATTTAGGCCCAGATCTCTGTACGGGGGTGAATGTATGACATTGTTCTGCATTCTGTTCATCAGCTGTTGTTTTTGCATTTGTCACCCCGAGTGGGACAGATATGCTCAGACGGGAGTCCTGTGCTCTCCATGCCGCTGGAACCAAGCTATCCAGGTTGGTGAGGTCTGAAAGTGCGAAACCGGTCCTAGGATGCTTCTTTCCAGTCCAGGGAGGACCTGGGTTGGCAGTTCGGGCTGGACTATTCCCATGGGGCACAGGGTCAAGACTGATTTGCATATGGCTGGGTTCAAACTGAAATGGCATGGTGAGCAAAAAAAAATATGGATTTAGGCCCATATCTCTGTACTGAGGTGAATATATGACATCATTCTGCATTCTGTCCATCAACTGTTGTTTTTGCACAATGTCATTTCAGCATATCTTGCCCCGTGCCCGCCATACTTGTATGTTCGTCAACGTGACTTATTCATAATACTTAGGATTGCAAACATCAACATAAACAAAGGACTACACATTACTTTAAAGTGAAAGGCTTTCGGCCATATTAATCTGGGCACGTTGCGTATTTTAATGGTTCATTCACAAAAGAAAAGAAAAAAGCATTGGCTGTAGCACTGCAGGTTTCAATCACACTCCAAGATATCGGCTAGAAGGGCTCAGGGGGTTCTTCCATGAGAAAATGTTGAATAAATTGGGGTGAAATGTCACACAAGTTGGCTGAAAAGCTAATGGTGTGTCAATCCAATGTAGCATGATGCTACCCAGGAGCTAGACCTATCTATATCAAATGGGTGTACCTCCTTATACGTAGGTTATGCCGCTGCCAGACTTTTCCAAGAGTTACATACAATATGACATTGACATAACTGTCATTTTCACTCATACACTTGCTCACATGCTATCTATCTCTTTCTCATACACACAAACACACACACACACACACACACACAATACAGTTGGAAGGTGCTTGCCACTCTGGTCTATCTCCAATAACTGGCCCGATGGAGGGTCATAAACGACTGTCGCTCACAGTTCTACTATTCTGACCAGGAGGCAAAAATAGCACTTTCAAGAATGCAACATAATTCTAAAGAATGCCAGAGCTATTGGTGCTTATTCTTTTGTCACTCTAAGTTCTTTTTTTCATTCTCTCCAACAAATCTGACATCTTTTTTTATCTACTGTACCAAGATTTCTTACTGCATTATGATGCTACTAAATTATAGCAGGGAGGCTCTTGAGGGTGCTGGTCCTCAAGGCTATCTTAAATCGACAGCATGTTAGTGGGTGTGATTCCTCTTCTTGAACACTGGGTGGGTGGGGGGTTTCCCGATTTTAGGGTTCTTCTTCTTTCGGGTTTACCTGTGGGATACAGGAGTGCACTGGGGTTTTAAAGTACAGGGGTATAGATTATATCAGATGTAAACAATTTGATAATTTGTGATGTTCATTTTTCTTTATGTAGCAAGTTTATTTTTTCTAATGCCTGTATTTTGGCTTTCTTTTTCTTTAAACCTCTCAAGGGATAATGTCTGTGGAAAGGCAAAAGCTCTGCACAGTATGAGTTGTTATGCGTCTAAATAATGGGGAGAATTAGGTGTATTAGCTGGAATGTAGCAGGGCTGAATTCGCCATCTAAATGTCAGTTGATCAGGGAAGAGCTTAAACTTTATAAGCCACATTTGAAGAGACACACCTGGTCTATAAGGATAGAGGTCTGCGCAAACAGCTAGGTTTTGAAACACTTGTATGTACCTCACAGGGCGCTGCAATTAGAGGGGCAGCAATCCTTAAGGATAAACTGTTAGTCCGCAAAAAAACTTAAAACCGCTTCTGATCCAGGTGGTTGATGGGTCATGGTACTACTCGAAGTATATAAGAAAAAATATGTCTTTTGTGCGATCTATGGTCCAAACGTGGATGATTACATCCTGTCTAACAAATTAATGCTAGACTTATTTGATTGGCAAGGAGAAATCATTATTGGAGGGGATTTTTATTGCACTTTAAACTATGACATTGATGCAACTAATAGGTCAGCTTTCCCTAGAATGCTAAGTGTTCGTGAGTCAATTTTTTAATTATCTCAAAGCCATGGTTTGACAGATGTATGGCGGATGTTACATCCTACTTTGCCAGGTTATACATATTACTCTGCACCCAATCGACATTATTCAAGAATAGATCTGGCTTTAGCCACTAATAGTATTTTAACAAGGCTTCAAATAGAGGTTCGACCTTGAATAACCTCTGATCATAACCCTGTTTTGTTAAATTTTCAATCAACAGCTAAAGACAAGAACAAGCAATCCTTCTAATTGTCTAGATACTTATTGACTGACCAAGAATTTATAGCATACACTCAATGGAGCCTTGCGGAGTTCTTGTATTCCAATACTAATACTGCTTCTCCTGTCATAGTATGGGACACAATGAAAGCATATATACCGGGTACTATTCAACAGTGTATTTATCATATAAATAAAACTCAACAGAACAATCTGAAACTAAACTGTGATACTCCAACTTGCGTAGAAATGATGCATGCAGAGGAATTTAAGTCTGGCGGCCCAAACATGGATTTAATATATGCATCTTTAATTGACTTGTGTTCACTTATGAGTAGGAAGCTTAAGGAAAAGATAGCAGCTGCTTTTAACAAAAATTGATCCTTTCAATATGAATATGGGGACCAAGTCGTGAGAATCTTGTCATACCATATTGCGAATGAAAAAATCTAAAAAGCGGATAAACACAATAGAATGTAGAGCTGGCCGGTTACACACATCACCTGACTCAATCTTAGAACAATTTACTCAGTTTTATACTCAACTCCACACCCTCCCTGGCAACATTGATTAAAGTGCATTAGACAGATACTTACATCTTGGGGAACTCTTATCATTAAGTACAGAGGCAGCAGGCTGTCTTCAGCAAGATAATACTAATGAAGAAATACTATCTGCAATAGCTGCACTGTCTTCTGGCAAGGTTGCAGATGATGATACTCTGCCAATAGAATTTTACAAAATCGTAAACAATTCTATTCTTTCGCTACTTCGGGACGTTATATACCACATAGGAGAAGTTGGGGAAGCTCCCAAGTCCTGGGATATAAGGAACACTGTTTTTTTTCTTAAAATGGGGAAACCTGCGAAGACTGTAGGTCCTACCGCCCAATATTCCTTATTAATCCTGATGCTAAAATCAATGCCAAAACACTGGCTAACCATTTAGCGCCCTCCATGACGGACCTTGTATCTGATAAACATCATGGGTTCTTAATGGATGGAGATACTACTGCTCATGTTAATACAGCTATAACAGTGTTTGATATTGCTAATAAAACATCTAGCAATTTAGGGATGGTCCTTTTAGATGCTGAAAAATCATTTGACCATGTCGTGTGGGATGCATTATGGGCAATATTCATTAACAATGGGTTACCAGGACGCTTTCTTAGGTTGATCCGTGCGCTATAAATTAACCCACAGGTGAAACTTCTATATACCAACCGATATTCGTCTTCTTTTACGACATGTTGTGGTACCCGGCAGTGGTGCCCACTCACTCCCCTACTGTTTGCTCTATATATAGAACCATTCGTAAATGCACTAAACCAGAACACTGGCAGCATCCCATTCAGTAATGGGATGTGTCAACTTAAGGCTATTGCGAATACCGATGATATTGCGTTATTTATATCCAACCCAGTATTAGCACTGAGCAAATTCAGGAAGAAGCAAAATCGTTTGGTCACTTCTCAGGTTTTAAACTCAATTTCCATAAAACTCAAATTCTTCACAATTTGGATTTGCCTACCCTTTTAATTGAAGGGTGTGCAGTTGTAACTTACCTGGGGGTTCATATTTTTGCTACAATTGAACAAATCTGGAGACCTATTTATGAACCATTACTTTACTCAGTTACACAAAAAATTGAAGTATTTATTTACTTATTTATTTATGCAATTTGTATAGCGCGAACAAATGCCCAAGGGCGTCTCGGCGCTGTGGACAGAACTGTGTATGAGTAGAGGAGGGAATTTATTGGTTGAAAAGCCAGGTTTTAACTTTTTTTCTGAAGATGGTCAGGGTGGGGGCAGATCTGATGTCCGGGTCAAGGGAGTTCCACAGTTTAGCTGTTGATACTGTGAACCTGCGATCGCCCCAAGTGACAGTTCTCGTTCGAGGAACCGTCATAAGGAGTGCATTCATTGATCGTAGTGATCGTTTTGGAACGTGAAATGCAAAGATTTTTTGAAGAAAGTGTGGACCTTGTTTCTGCGTGGCTTTGAAAGCGATGCAGAGGGCTTTAAACTTTATTCTGTTCTTTACTGCTAACCAGTGATAGCCTTTGATGATGTGGGCAATAGGTTGGAACTTGGGGGTGCTAGATAGCATACTGGCAGCAGCATTTTGTATGGACTGTAGCTTTTTGATGACTTTAAGTTGGGCATTAAGCAAAAGTCCATTACAATAATCTACTGAGGACATTACAAAAGCAGTGACCAGGGTTTTGCCAGAGTTGGGGGGGAGATAGGGAAGAATCTTTTTTATGGCTTTTAACTTGAAAAAAGAGGAGGACACAATGGAGTTTACATGTGCGGAGAAGGTGAGCTTATCATCGATAAGAACACCTAGATTTTTTACCTTGGTGACAGGGAGGGGAGGGGGGCCCCAGATCATTGGGCCACCATCCATTAGGCCAGGTAGGGACAGGCTTGCCAAAAGTGATGACCTCCGTTTTATTGGAGTTAAGTTTTAGACAATTTATTGTCATCCAATTACTGATGGCAAGCATGCTCTGATGGAAATTGGCGGCGATTTTATCTCCATTTTCTTTGATGGTGAGAACCAATTGGGTGTCGTCAGCATATGATGTTAGGCTCATCCCGCAATCCTTAATGACCTTTGCTAGGTCAGTGACGTAGATATTAAAAAGAGTTGGGCTGAGGTATGAGCCTTGAGGGACACCACAGGGTAACGTCATCTGTGCAGATTGGAATGTTCTTAGCTGAACCGTCGGAGTACGGTGAGCTAGGAAGGATCACAGGAAATCTTTAGCTTTGGCCTGGATACCTAAGGCATTGACACGATCGATCAGGATTTTGTGGTCGACCGTGTCAAAGGCCGCAGTGAGATCCAGAAGGATTAACACCGCCGCTCCTCCTTGATCAAGGGCTGCTCTTATCTCATCTGTAGCCTTGATAAGGGCGGTTTCAGTGCTGTGATGTTTCCGGAAGCCAAACTGTGTGTGATCGAGAAGGGAGTGTTCTTCAATGAATTGGGAGATTTGATGATTCATCAGTTTTTCGACGATTTTAGCGGGGAAAGGCAGACTGGCTATAGGTCGGTAGTTGTTGGAGTTGTCAGCATCAAGATGAGTTTTTTTTAAAAGAGGTTTGAGGAGGGTGTCTTTCCAGATAGCTGGGTATATACCGGATTTAAACATAGCATTAAAGATGTCAGTGAGTTGAGAAGCTATGATATCTGAAATCGGATGGAGTATGGCCGGGGGACAGGGGTCCCTGGATGAACCTGATTTAATGGCGTTCATAGTTTTAATAACCTGAATGGGATTGGTGTTGTCGAACTGCAGTAAAGTAGGGTGGTTTTTGGTGGTCACCGAAGGAGGGGGTTCAGTGTTGACATTACCGGAAAATTGGGTGTAAATGTTATTTACTTTTTCAAAGAAAAAAGTGGCTAGGTTGTCACAAAATGATTGGGATGGTTTGGGAATGGATTGAGGGGTTAGGTAAGATAGTTTGCTAACAACCTGGTAAAGTTGTTTATTTGAGTTTATTAAGTACTGGAATAAACTTCAAATAACTATTATCCACATGATTAATATAATAAAGATGATGTCAATTCTACCCAAGTTTTTATACTTGTTCAGAGCTATCGCTATACGTATTCCCAACTACTATTTTTTAAAAAACTGGAAGGTGCAAGCAATAGCTTTATGTGTGGACTTTAAGCAAGCACGTTGTGTGATATGTTCCCTAAAACTTCCCTATAAGCTAGGTGGATTACAACTCCCTGATTTCAAACTTTACTGTTGGGCAGCATTTGCCGGGTTCCTCCAAAGCTTACTAAGAGTTATACAACCATATTTTGGCCTCCCTCTGTCATTGGATACAGACAGCAAAATGTTCTTGTATAGGATAAATGATCCTTACTATTACAAAAGGGTCCCCTTTAAGACCATTAGAGATATGGTCCACATATGGCACGACATTCTTAATTACTGCTCACATACTCCTAAAAATCTCACGCAGCATGACTATTTTAGATTATGCAATAATCCAATTCTCCCAAGCATATTTCAAGATTTTACTGCTTGTAGATGGGCAAGGTGTGGCATTGAGCGGCTTCTCCAGCTTTATGATGATAATGGTTTTCGTACCTTCGCATCACGTCAATACACTTTTGATCTCCCACAACAATTTCTTTTTTTAATACTTAAAAATTAGAGATTATTTCTTAAAATTCACAACAAGTGATGCTCCCTCACTCAAATGAACTATTGACATATTTTTTAAATCTCTTGCTAAAAGCTAGAATAAGCTCAATATATCTCCAACTCTGTAGCTTCAGAGGTGGTGATACTTGTTGCCTGACTTCCAAATGGAGTCAGACATTAGCTACTACTACGGACACTTTTGAGATAGTCTCTGCTCTTGATACCTAGGATAGGTATATTCATTGTATAAGCTTACATCTGCTGCAACTATTTAGAACTATTTGTATGCTCTATTATACCTCGAAAGGATTATTAAATGGCAGCAAAACGCACAGCGGGGTGGGTGATGATGCAGACAGATCATGTTGTTCCAAATGTAGCTTTATGGCAGCTAATATTCTTCATATGTTCTGCACCTGCCCTACGCTGTCTGATTTTTGGGAAAAAGTCACACAATATATTGCTCAATGCTTGGGCTCTGATCACTTGCTCACTAACAAAGAGATTATGCTAGGTTTTAAGGAGAGTAAGAATCATGCCATGAGAACCATCTAATGCATTGCATTAGTTGCTGCCTGTCTGCCAGAGTATGGATTATTCCTAACCCACCTACTTTTTTTGAATGGTTGGCTTTTATGAAAGACATATCTGAGAGAGAGACGGCACTGGCCAAAACTAGAGCTATACTGTCAATGCAAAAATTTAACCGGATATGGAAATTTCTTTTGGGATCTGTGTGATCCCCCAGACATATATACGGTCAGAGTTAATTTTAATTTTTTCCTTTAGTTCGACATGATTATTTCATATATGTATACAACTATATTTTATGGTTTACTTATTTGATACTTATGTAATCTCTGTATTGAAAAAAAAAGAATTAAAAAAAAGGAAAAGTAGAGAAAAAAGCAAGAAAAAAGTGAACCAAACATGAAGGGATCGTAGCAAAGATACCAAGAAAGTCAAGCGTGAGCAAGGAAGAAAATACACTAGAGAAATGAAAGAGGAAGTGCAAGAGGATATCATATAGAAGGTTAAGACCGAAGTGCAAGAGAAATGGAAAGAAAATTTAGAGAAAATAGGCAAGACATGTACAAGAAGTACATGTAAGAAAATTACGCAATGTAGAGGCGATGCATAGACAAATACACATAATATATCTCACCCACCCATCATCCTCTTATGATTCTTTTTTTATTTAACACCAGAACTGACTTTCCCAAAATACAGTTGAATAATGGACCAGAAACAACATGGAACATATACACCCAATATCAAACAAAGAAAATAGTTAGTGGAAATAAGGAAAAGAATGTTGACTGCTAACCATACAGCCACAGAGGCCTAGGGACAGAAAATCACGTGTGGCACACAGTGAAAAAGATATACCAAACAACAAACGCGAAGAATAGGAACAATCAAACACTGTCAGCAAACAAATGTAAGCATGTACCACAGTGTACACAAAAACAATGGCTTGCACATGGGACTAAAACCCATTAGAACCCAGCATGGGGTTAGAAACGCAAACAGAGCCACAGAAAACATGGGATTTGTACTCATAAGCAATAGAAAACATGATATTGGAACCCATTACAACCCCTATGATGTGGTTAGAAGATGAACAAAACAAATGTATGCATAGAACTTGTACCCATTAGATCCCCTAAGTGGTGGTTAGAGCATGAACAAAATAATTGAATACATGGGAATTGTACCCAGTAGAACCCCTAAGTGGCGGTTACAGTGTGAACAAAACAATTGAATACATGGGACTCATACCCGTTAGAACTCTTGAATAGAGGCTAAAACTGTAAAGGGGTGGACTCCTTGAAACTACCCTACAGTAAGGGAAAAGATGAACTGTGTTGGTTTGGCCTAAAACCTGCAAACTGTGAAAACTGTATTGAATGGGACTAAAACCTATTCACTGTGAGATCTATGTTAAATGGGACTAAAACTGGGAACCCATTAAAGCCGTGTTGATGGGACTACCACACCAAACAACAATCCATTCTGGGATATACAAGAACACGTAAATACTGTCAGTATAACGACAAAACAGACATAAAGAACCAGGGGTATTTTATAATGTTATAATTATATAAGGCTTAGTGAAGACAAAATTGCAATAGAAAACCAAAATACTTTGCCGGTGAGTGACCTCTCACTCGTGTCATGGAATAGTGTCATAATGCCCATTTTACAAGTTGCAAATGATTTTTTGATTCATAAAATGGGTTTAATACATATCAAAACGTCAATTCTATTTTTGGGATGCAAATTATGTGAATTTACAAATCTCAGGGTGGCAAGTGAAAATTTGCTTTTGACATTTAACACAAAGTTAACTGTTGAAGCAAACATACAGATTGTAATATTCCTTTCATGCTGATTAACAATGGCGAATGAGAGTAGGATATTAAAAAATTAACTTACAAATGTTACATTGGTACGTCCTAATGTGTTGTAGGTGCACACTGTCTGCAACTCATCTCCCTGTAATCAGAGAATAAAGAAATTGCTCATTACCAAATATAGGCATACATTTTGAAGAATTTAGTGTTTGTGTATACTATGTTTTGCTCGTAGTTTTACAGTGAAGGGAGTTATTTAAAGTTTGGTGGCCAACTTGCCATACTGACAGGACAAAGGGGGTTATAACCGCAGCCACCCTTGCAGACGATGACTCTCAATATTGAGAGATCCCCACCTTTCAGGTGAAGAACTCTGTGACCAATGGTAGCTCCTCTGAACGCATTGTATGTTTGCTGAATGGGAAACAACCATTACAATGCAGTCATTACAACACACTACCTTTACAATGCAGTTGTTACAGCACGACCGCCTCTACATCACATGCAATACAACACAGCCATTATAACGCATGTCAGTACATTGCATGTCATTACAACGCATACCATTACAGCGCATGCCATTACAATGCTTTAAAAGGTGGAGATTTTTTAAGTTTTAGGATGGGTATGGGTTTTGGGGTACATGGGAATAGTATTTTTACCCCTACACTATTCAAAACGTTCCCTACTGTTGCATTCACTGGAGTGGGAATAGTAATTGTTACCCCTACATTATCCAACACTTACCATACTGTTGCACTAATTGGAGTGGGAATAGTCATTTTTACCCTTACACTATCCAACACTTACCCTACAGTAGCTCTAAAAGTATTATGTGTTGTGATGGGATGCGTTGTAAATGTAGTTTAAAAAAATGCATTGTAATGGCATGCGTTGTGAATTCATGCATTGTAATGGTAGCTGCGATGTAAAAACAGTGTTTCAAAAGCATGTGTTTTAAATGTTTGCATAGTATTGTCATTTATTCTTGCTGAATAGCTGCAATATAGCATGCACCTGTTCAGCAAACTTTTTAGCTTTTCAAAAACAGTTCAATACAATTTTTGTTTTTTCCAAAGCAAATTCCCAAATCAGAACTTAAATAAGTCAGACAGTCTGAGGTACTTAGGCCAATGGCAGATGTCTGTTAGGCCTCTGGTCTAAACGTTCCACTGGCAGAGCCATCTAGGATACCACCAGCTGAAACATGATGGTATTTTCAACTACAAACAGACCTTCAGTTTGGCAGAGATAGCAATAATGTGCATATGTCCATGATAACCAGTCTGCCAAACTTTAAATAACCTCTAAATTATTGATCCTGTGGAGAGCTTAGTGATAATTCAAGATAATGCCTAACAGACAGAAGGGAATGGTGGGAAGGAGGTTTATGTATATACATACATAATTGGTATTACAAAGAAACAAAAAGGTCCTTACTGACACAGAAGCTTGAGGATTCAGGTCTGGAGTTTGTTAAAGATTACAGTCAAGGTGGAGAACCCCACACATCATATCAAATCAAAAGATTCTTTATGCAGTGATTGTAGGACCATAAAAGAACAGGAAAAAACACTTACAACTTCATAAAATATAAATAACACTTTAAAAGCACATGCCTGTGTGTGGAGTCTCCAACTTGAGTGTGTAGTCCCTGCAGTCATAAAATTACTTTTGTAAATCTGGGATTGTGTGAAATCTATAGATGGAAGCATAGGAACGCCCAAGTTCCACCGATGAGACGCATTGCTGCGGTACATTTCTTTAGAAAGGAACTCAAGGTGGTACAAGTCACCCCTCACATGATTTTGTAAATATCTAATAGCATTTTGCTTCATCGTTGAGCCATAAAACTGGTGCAACAATGCAAAATGTTAGTATATCTGGCCTCGGACATTTCTTTTTTTAAACAGCACCAATACCTTTAAGGAACATGAGCTGCTTTAAAAAGAAATATAGCTGTTGGCAATGCAAACACAGGAATCGTGGTTTGCTGCTCCTTGAAGGCCAACAACTCTGTGTTTGTAGCCAATCACAGGGGTTTGCAAATGGTGATCTGTCTAATCAATATTGATTCAGTGAGTCAATTTGCAACCCCTTACAACTTCAGATTTTACAACGTGACATATTAGTGGATGGACACACTGCACATTCACAGACAGGTCACAAAATGTTGGTGTACAGTTTTTATTTACTGTTTCATGGCCTGTCTCTTAATACATATGGTACATATAGTCTGTAATGTATTAATTTCAGTTGTTAATACTTCTCTTGACAGACATGTGTAATTAGGAATGTATGCAGTAGAAATACTTTAGAATTAAATTCATTCAGCATATTGGATTGATTGACCAGCTTGTTAAGCATGAGTGTAATTGTGGAATGTAATACAAAATTAAACCCCAGAAGAAGTGCGTCCCATATGAACTAGTTCAGTGATAACAACATTTCTTTCAGTTTCAGGCAATGCACTTACCATTTTGATTGGCATGATTTCAGGTATGTATCTTGCTTCTTGTAGGCTGTAGTCATAGGATATATCTCGGCTTAAGAATCCCGTCTGGGTTCCATTTCTTATAGATATGAAAGACTGTTAAGAACTTTCTCATTTGTAAAACATCTTCAGAACATTATATTTAGGCTGGATGTAAGGGAGTTTTTCACTTAGACTTAGACAGCATAATGGCTCCAGAAAAAAAGTTTTAATAATTAGGGCCTCTAAATGTGATAGCACAGATTTTCTATTCATGAAGTTTAAATTCTGGAATTATTTTACACCTGCTCTTGAAGAAAGTGCCAACATTTGATGAGCTCCCATCCACCATTCAGCTACATGCAATCCTTTGAGGGACACTAACATGAATAACATAACAAAAGTTCTCAGACAAAAATATTTGGAATCTGTACTTTCATGCCCAGTTATGTTTGCCCCTTGTTTGTTGATAACCTACTCTTAAATGTATAAACCTAGCAGCCATACAATTGCTTGCTCCAAAAGCAAATCTAATTCTTAGGAAAGGAAATCAAGAGATAGTCATCACCACACGTTAGTCAAGAAGCATTTAAGATATTTTAGGTGCATTCTTGAATGAAGAATTTCCTGTGACTGAAATTTCCTGCTCAATGGAGCAAGATTTGTTTTTTCAGTGGTTCTGTTTTGTTATCAGTGCCCTTACATCAGATTATTTCCTAATATTATTTATTGACTCCTTATCAATGATACAGTGACACTTTAGTGGTCTCTCTAGTACACTGGCATTGTAATATATATATAAATATATATATATATGTATATATATATGTATATATATATATATATATATATATATATTCACTGAAAAAACCATAGGTTATAGACCATATATAGTTAGGAATTAGCATTTAAAAAACCTTATTTTACTCACACAAAACCATTGAAATTCCATATATAGTTAGTTGCACTAACTATATATCGCGCACCCGCAATCCACTGCTGATGATGTCACATATTACATCATTCATGACATGGTCAGTGACATCACTGATGACATCACTGATGACATCTCAAATGACATCACTGATGACATCACTGATGACATCATCCAGTGATTATGTGTTTCTGTAAAGTTTAAATATGTTTTACATATTGAAGAATGAGTGGATGTATAAGTGTCTGAATGAAGGTTTTAGTAGGTGCGTGATTGACTGTATGAGTGACTGATTAAATGCGTCCTACTGAATGCACGGGTTAGTGACTAAACTGTCTGAAAGTGTGCATCAGTATGTCTGTTGTTGTGCAAGCTGCTGCATGTGTTGATCAGTAGCTATATGAGTGGCTATATGGGTTATTGATTGGTTGCACAAGTATTTGTATGGAAGACTGAGTGTGTGTATGGCTGGCTGGGAGGTGTGTGACTCTGTGCAGATCAATGTGTACTTGTATCAGTGATTGTATAAGAGAGTAAGTATGTGTTAGTATATGTTTCAAAAATGTAAGGTGTTCTGTGTTTAACTGTATAGATGAGAAAATGGAAGTGTGATTGATTCTTTTCAGGACTGACTAGGTGTGTGAGTAACTCCATGGATGAGTGGCAGAGTGTGAGTGTCTGTATAGGTGTATGAGTGCATATGATAGTGTTTTAAAGATGAGTGATTGTATGTATGAATGATTGTATGGGTGAATGAGTGAATGTGTGTGTAGACATAGGAATCAGTGAGTGCGTATGTAGTAACTAGTATTGGTGTGTCAATGGTTTCAAAAATTATACTCTGTATTTAACACTGGGTGTAACGGAGGTTATATTAGAGTGTGAGGAGATGCATTGTATTATCACATGAATGATATCATCAGTGATGTGATCATTGATGTCAAATGAGATGTCATCAGTGATGTCATCAGTGATGTCATTTGAGATGTCATCAGTGATGTCATCAGTGATGTCACTGACCATGTCATGAATGATGTAATATGTGACATCATCAGCAGTGGATTGCGGGTGCGCGATATATAGTTAGTGCAACTAACTATATATGGAATTTCAATGGTTTTGTGTGAGTAAAATAAGGTTTTTTAAATGCTAATTCCTAACTATATATGGTCTATAACCTATGGTTTTTTCAGTGAATTTTCAAGGTTTTGTAAATGCTAATTCCTAACTATATATGGTCTATAACCTATGGTTTTTTCAGTGAATTTTCAAGGTTTTGTAAATGCTAATTCCTAACTATATATGGTCTATAACCTATGGTTTTTTCTGTGAATTTCATTGGTTTTTTAACAGCTAATATCTGTAGCTGTAAAATGTATTCTTCTTTAAATCCAAAAATATATTTTATATGTTTATGAATAATTTTTTTTTTTAAATATTTTTTTTTCTTCGTTCCCGCTTCGCGAATCGGGAAGCTTCCCGTTAGCTGACCTTGATGCCGCGAAATAGACCGCGAGCCGGTAAACGTTTCTTTACCGCAACTGCCGCGTTAGAAAACAACATCGTGACGCCTCCCGTCCGCATGACGTTTCGCGTTGTCGCGTGATACGTCATATGACGTGCTACGTTAGCGAACTCGTACGCTTACCGAGTCGCAAAGCACAGGTTTCTGGAAGCAAACCGGGAGGCCCTGCAAAGCGCGTAACGTAAACACAGCAGGTCATGTGACTTGGTAATAACACTTTTCATTGGTTCATTTCACTTTCGGTTTCCTAATGATGTAAGACTAGGTCATATGATCTAAAATGAACACTTTTCATTGGTTGAGAACTATTTTTTTTTCCCAAATGGTGAAAATCCCTCCTTCTTTCCTCACTCTGACTTTCATCATTGTGAGAGAAAGACCCTTTGTTACCAGTGAGCAATGGCTTCTTTACTAGCTTCAGCTGGTGCTTCCCCACCACCTCCACCACATCCAAGGAAGAGTGGACCACCTGCTAAAGTTATAATTCAGCAAGAAGAGGAAGAAGAGGAACAGGACGACCTAGATAATCTCCCTATTATGGCCAGAAGATCTGTTGTACCGGAAGTAACGGGACCAGAGGGCAGGGAGATGGTGCCAAATATACAAACGAGATTTCGTGAAGTAAAACAAGTCTGCGTACATTGCAGTGGAATCATTTGCTACGCAGAAAGTAGCATCACTCTGATCAACAGAGCTATTAACAATCATGCTCATGTTTGTCCGAAACTCCCCAAACAATAAATTCTTTTTTTTGTTTTCTTCCGCCTGTTGAGCCCTTTACAATGAATCGTTTTCGTTGCCCCCTCCGAAAAAAAAACAAAAAAAATATAAAACTGTTCAGAAAAATTCAAAAAAAGTAAAAAAATGTTCAGAAAAATAATAAAAAAAATATAAAACAACAAAAACAATTTAAAAAAAAGTTCTTTTCAGAACTACCTCCCCGTTATAAAAAAATTGGTTCAATATTTGCAACTGTGCCAACCTCTATTTCTCTTAGTTCGCTTCCCAGTTCGCTCCCCGGTACGCGAACCGGAAGCGAACCAAAAATTTTTTTTTATAAAAAAGAACAGTAAGTATAAGGGAAGGAAACAGACAGTTATGTTAAAAGAAAGACAGCTATAGGGGAGTAAACTAGAGATACTATTACCCGTAATCCACTGCTGATGATGTCACATATTACATCATTCATGACATGCTCAGTGACATCATCAGCAGAGGATTGCGGGTAACAGTATCCCTAGTTTATTCCCTATAGCTGTGTTTCTTTTAACATAACTGTCTGTTTCCTTCCCTTATACTTACTGTTCTTTAAAAAAAATTTTTTTTAGATCTGTCAGAAACAGTGAAAGTAATGAAATATAAAAGACTACGTAGAATATGAGCACTGTATGCAACAACTTTGACACTGACAGAAGCCTCACCTTCTCCATGCCTCCTACACAGTTCTACATGTACATCATAAATGCAAACAGAACAGAATTAATTATACATGTTAAATGGTTTATTTTTGCTGTTCTCAGAATGTATCAAATTTCACTAAAACAGTGACTTGAAGGTATTCATCATATAACAGCGGGGAAAAAAAAACACAATCAAAATGATTGTGTTTAAAAAACCCATACATTACAAATCAGAATTCAGAACTCCTTAAAGTTAACTTACTTTCCATGACGGCCAAGGATGTCCTATGAACAGCTTACACTCTGTTGTGCTGTTATTACTTTCAACCCGCCACTTTCTGAAAGAAAACCTCCATCGTTTTCAAAAACATGTTACATACAATAAATGACTTCTCGCTCTCTACCACACGATTCCACAAGGCCAAATCGTGTCAGAGCCATGTATAACTCTTGGATTTCTTGTAAGCCAATCCCGTCTTTTCGCATTTCCGCAACTTTCAGAATTAAAATGTTGAAGATCATTTACACAATCCTGGACTAGTAATATCTTCCCCTTCTTGCTCAATCATGTTCTACATTTCCTATCACACTGATACTGCTTACTATGAAGCAGACTTACACTACCTTTATGACTAGTACAATTATTTAATTCTCTACATCACTTTTAATCACAAAGCAATGTAAAACAGTAGACAGCATTGCAGACTTACATTCCCTCTACTCCATGTTTTGATTCGCTGCTTCAATTAGCTTATAAAAAGAAATAGTTTTTCTGAACTCATTCAAAGTGCACGTATTTCTCAATAACGTCCAGTGTTATGGTAAAAAGTTATGTCTCTGTACTACACTTATCCTCAAGGCCAAATAGTGTAGGAGCCATGAGAACTTCTTGAAATTCCTCAGAGCACATCCCGAGATTCTTTCCCTAAAATTTTGGTTTTAAAAACACCAGGTAAGAGTTTTTAAGGTCATATGGCAATTTTTTTTTGAAAATTAAAACAGAATCATTGCAGAATGACCAGCCATTTCTACACTTTAAATAAGCTGTATAATGTCCTGATGTTATTGAAGGACCATCATGATATATAATTGCTACAGTTACAAAAGTCCTTCCTGATATTGACAACTGTGAAGCCACAAAATTTTTAATTAAAGTTGTCAATTTTGTTCCATCAGGCCTACATCGTTGGAACATTAAAATGACATACTGGCCATATGTTCGTATAAATAAAGTGGACATCATTTCAGATTTACATTGGCTACACTCCATGTTGTGATCAGCTGCTTTTACTAGCTTATTAAAAGAGACTGATTTACTGTCTGGCAAAGTTAAATATATAAATCTTTCTGAGTCTACACTAGTAGTAGTTGATACCCTACAGTTCTCGCAGTCATGCTGCCATTGATAAGAAAGCCCAAACAGGTGATCTACATCTACACCTTCATCATGCAATACATCAAGCATATACATTAAAAACTCCTGACAATCTTGCTGACTATTTTGAGAGAATTGTGTTTGGCCTGAACATCTGTCTAACAGATTTCGAATTTCAGACACACTTTCTATGTTTGTTCTATCAGTGCTACATTTCTCTAACACAGAATTTAACAAACTGCAAAATCTTTGATCCGAATTGACCATAATCTGTTCTTTTAAAGTTTCTAGAGAAAAGACAACATTAACCACTACATTAGCATAGCAGTTGACACCAGAACTGTTTTCAAATTGAAAACCAACAACATCTTCAACAGAATCCTTTTTGTTTCTGCTTATAATTTCAGGTTCATCAACTTTTCGTCTTTTTGCTACAACCTCCCCAGTATTGGTCACATTTCTTCGTTTCCGGCCTACCACACGTTTCTCAAACAAAGGATACTGAGGCAAATGTGACGCATACTCTCTTCTCAACCTATTGTATTCCTTAACACAATCTAGATCCGCACAAATGTTTGTGACATCACACTCAATCAAGTACAATCCCGATAAAGTTCTAACTCGTGACAATGCCACATATGCCATACCCTCCTTGAACACAGAACTGCCAATATTCACCAATGCACAGTCTACACTTAAACCTTGCGATTTATGGATTGTCACCGCATATGCCAAGCAAACAGGAAACTGCTTACGACGAACATATAAGTCTTTTACAAGCAAAAATCTAGCAGAACAACGAGCAATTAGCTGTACTTCCTCAATGCCATCAAATTTAATTTTTAAAAATTCAATTCCATCTCTATTTCTGTATTTCACAAAATCAACAACATTACCCATTGATCCATTTACCAGACCTCTTTCAACATGTAAATTCCTTCTTAAAATTATACGGCAGTTCAAGCACACATTCAGAGTCTTTTCAAAACCCGCAGTTTTAGATATACTCTTCTCTAATGAATCCAATTTTGTTTTCAGATTCTCAGACAAAATAATTGTTGATCCCATATGCTCTACTCTGTCAATAGCTTCCAATTTCACAATCTCTTGCTTTTCTAAATGCAACATTTTGTTGTTGAATTTGGCACATTCTGCAAGAGTTGGCATCAAACATATTCCAGATTTTTTCTCAGTAACTTTCTGAAAAATATTCTCAGGCACAACATCTTCGTCTGGATATAAATGTGTCAGTAATCGTGCATGTAAAGCTTCTTTCCCATGCTCGGTCACTTTTCCAATTCTAACATCTTGTAGAATAGTCTTGTAAACTTCATCCTTTGCCTGACGCATATTTTCATGCAGTTCAGCATAATTGAAGTTTAACCATATATTGACGTTGCCAATACTCCCTAAGCACTTCCTGGTATCTTCATGCGTGAGCATTTTGAACACAGGTTGCCCTTTCACTGGTGTCAGCTGCAGAAGATCTCCAAAAACAATGATGTGTTTGCCACCAAATAACACATCATACTCTGTTTTGAGAACTTCTTGCATTCTCAAATGCACAAAGGCAAGCATGACATTGGAAACCATGCTTACTTCGTCAATGATAAGAAGTTTCATTTTCCTCAAGACTCTTGAAACTTCAAAACAAGCATCTCCAGATAGCTTGTGATATTCTAATTTGTTGTCATGCTCCACTGGCAGCATCAGTAAACGATGTAAAGTAATCCCTTTAATGTTATGTGCTGCCAGTCCAGTTGGAGCGGTGACAACACAAGACAGCGATGACTCTGTCCTTTCCTGCAAATAACATGAAATTGCTTTAATAAGGAAACTTTTTCCAGTTCCCGCTTCTCCACTCACGTACAGTCGGACAGGCTTCAACGACGTACATGAGCACTCTTTCTTATCATGACTTAATCCATGATCAATTTGCATGGTAAGTTCGTCATATATTTTCCTCTGCTCAACGTTGAGTTGTCTTTCCAACTCTTCTAAGTTAACCGCATCCTCCTGAGCATGTGCCATGGCTCTTTCCACTTCATTCATAGCAGTGGCAGCTTCATTTTCGATAAGAGGTCCTCCTAGTGGATCCTGACTCAATGAAGCAGAACTCTGACTGTCCTGAGAACTGTCTCTGGCAATCTCGGCTGCAATCGTTGCTTCCTGCTCAATTTCCACATTCAACATTTCTACATATTTGGGAAAAGCAGGACATTCTATGGTCTCCTTGGCAGCATTGAAAGAGTCTTCGTAACAGAGGAAATCTCCAAGCAGTTCCTCTTCTGCACGCCAAGGCTTAAAAAGTTGCAAAAGTGCTAAATAGAAAAACTCCTTTTTTTCAGGAGATTCGCCACTCAATTTTCGATGGTTTATCAAGTGGCATTTTCTTTGCTTGACCAGACATCCCTCACTTCCTATTACAGCATACACTCCTTTCTCAATATCTTCTTTGATGTTCCTCTTGAATATGTAATTTTGCAGAACCTCATACAGACAAACATTCTCGAGGTGACTGCTTCGATTTGGATAATATGTATCCAACATGTTGCTCTTCAAAATGTCGGTACTGTTTGGCTCCTTTTCCGCCAAATACTCAATTTCCCGCACAGGTTTCAGAACTCGATTACGCGTTGCAGCAAGACCAACACTCGCCCAAACGATACTCCTGGACTTGGCATAGAGACTTGCTGAAGACAACCGGTCAGAACATTCGTAAGCTCCGATTTCTCGATGCGACAACATCTTCAGACTGAAACTGTACAACTTCTTGCTGAGGCTCTTTTCATGGGAAATGTCCTCCCACATATCCTTCAATTCTGTCTTCTCTTTTTTGGTGATGTAAGATGTCACATACCTAGCCACAGCCATACAGTTATCAGCCACAAACTGTATATCCATGTTAGCATTCTACATGGACAAAATCACCGGGTTGTAGTCGTTGATGTACTTAGACTCTTCGTTCCTCTTCAAATTGTATGTGTTTTTAGGTGATTTCTTCATCACATTATGTCGCAGCGAAGACATCAAACTGTTCACTCTTCCTTTAGAAATCACCGATCGTGGAAAGCTGAAACGACATTTGGTGTAGAACTTGTCTTTGTTCCAGAATTTACGACGACAGTACTTTCCACATCGATGGCTTTGGAAACGTAGAACTTTTTCTCTTAGGCTTTTTTTCTCCTTTGCGTTTGGAACAGCACACGTAGAATACTGTTCTATGAAACTCATCACTGAGTCGTCTGCATCCGTTCCAAATTTAGGTGCATCCTTGATCCACAGCAACATATGTATATGAGGAGCACCTCTTGCTTGGTACTCCTTTCTCCAGAAGAAATCCAACACCTCTCCAAGAGGTGGATTCTTCTTATTCATGATGAAAGACATCATAGCTTCAAATCTATGATTGAAGTACCTGCATACATTCACTGGATCCAAAGAGCACAGTTCTCCGGGTGTCTTGAATTCGATATTTTCAATGTTTCCATTTGCCTCTCGTAGAAATTCAAGTAAGTCTTCCCAGCCATACTCGGCACAGCTCAGAGTGAGGAACCATGTGGGAGTACCTAAGTTCCTCAGCATACATTTTAAATCACCATGACGACGGTACCAGTACTCATTAGTACCACGCTGACACGCCATGAGATTAATCAGGTGAGAATCCAAAATACTGTCTTGGACATTGACTTTATCCATAAAGTCACTTGCCGAGATGTTTTGCATGTGTATACCACTTTTCAAGATGTGGTTCACTGCATATGACAGTCCAGACAGATCGCTTTCAAACAGGAGATGAAACAAATAGGGAATGCATTGTCGAAACCTAGCATCTCCTGCATACAATCGCAAAGTCCGGTATTCAGAAGCAGGAATTTGATGAGGTCGCTCATCATATCTTCCTCCCTGACCTGTTGGAAAAAGCTGTGGGAAACACCGAGCTTCCAAACTTTCCTCCCAAACACTAATGGGACTCCCTTTGGCTTGTTTCATTTGAAACAACTCAATAGCATTCCCCATGACTTCCTTGGAATGCAAAGGATGAACACTATAATGTTCATATATTTCTTCACTAGTACAGGGTTCTACTTTCTCAATTTGACCAGCACACAAATCGCTATCCTCTTCCTCACTTACTTCCTCTTCTGCAACATATACATTTTTATAGTATTTATTATATTTTTTCAAATACAATGTTGCCCTTTTGACTTTCCTAACATCTACTAAATCTTGCCATATTTTCTTATTCTTTGTCGGAACCCCATTAACTAAGATAACCAGAGGTTCCTCTTCCACTTTTTCTACTCCAATTGTGTTAATGTTTTTCTTCAAATCTAGAGGCAAATAAACAACTCTTCCCTTTAATCCTCTCTGTAAATCTGATGGAGGCAATTTCCCTGTCTTTGGCTCCATTCTTACAATAGCCTGAAAGGGATGGATACTTTGAATCAAAATAGATTCATAAGTATTTAAATCCTTCAATTCAGAAGGAATTTCAACCAATTCCAGATTATTATGAACTGCTCTAGCAGGCATCTGGTTTTCATTTAATTTGTTACAACAATAAGTACACACACGTTGATCCAATCCCAAATCAAAACAATTTTCTACCATCAAGTATGTTGTAAGATCCTTCCATTCACTATTATTTTCCCTTTCACTTTTTCCATATAAATCCACTAACTTAGTCTGATTCTTATAATAAGTGCGTCGACAACACACACAAGTGAAATTTGGCCTCTCACTTGATTTCACCTCAAACGTCGCAATTTCCCTCTGGAAATTATCTGTACTGGAAACCTGTACACTATCTTCCACATTACTCTCTTCTTCTTGGTCAATTTCAACATTCTCCTCTTTACTTCCAAAGTAACAAAACTCAATTTCTTCACATATATTCTTCACATCTATTTCAGAACCATGCAAAAGAGCAGCGCATAATTGTTTTAGAATAATTGCTGGACTCTTAGCATAATACAACATTCTAACTAATTTCCTCACTTTATTATGATGCACTGCTAGCATCCTGAAATGATGAAAAACACTCTGGCATACTCTCCTGGAAAGACAAGCCAGTGAATGACCATGCAAACCTATCACTTCTCTCACTCTGCAAGGATCTAATTCTTGCAACAACTTCATTTTCTGCTTCAAACTTTTCTTACTAAATGACCGTATAAAATCACAAAGCAAATTGATGGAATCCTGTCGTACACTGCAAATACTACTACACTTCCAGGTGTACACAGGACCCTTAGGACGTCTCCCTAAAACCTCATTACCTAACACCTCTTCTATCTCTGTTCTCACAAGTTTTTCTTTTTCAACTGGACAACCATCTTTCACTTCATAAGCTCGACCACTGGTGTCAACTGCATGCACCAAATCATTATCCTGGAAATAACTCTCCTCATTAAAAAATGCCTCAGAGCTTGAACTATGCATCCATTCTCCAGAAAAAACTTCACAAAAATTACTACGATTAACTATTCTCTTCCATCTACTATTTCTTTTGAAATCATAAATTACCTTGTTTAGCTTCCTAATTCTATTGATTGTCAAAATAAATAACTTACGTTTAATTTCAAATGCCTGATCAATAACTTTCTCAACTATTTTTTTTCTCTTATAAAAAACCACTTTCTGCTGACCTTTCTTAATATTTTTTAACAAATTCCCAATTATCCTGTTGCGGAACATTCGTTTACGAATATCCCTAAACTGTTGTTTCCTTCTACTTTCATGCATAGAGTTATCTCTTACTCTAGCAGTAACATTTCTCATTGGCCTTTCCTTACCATTTGAATTCTGTCTCCTTTTCTGGAGTGAAACATTTTCTGTAGTAATATTTTTTTTACTACACATATTTCTTATGACTGTTTTTCGACTCTTACCCGGTGCTTTCTTGGTGACTTGACAAATCTTTTTGTTAGAGGACTGCTGCAATATTCCATGCTCCTGCTGTCTTTGACGTTTTCCAGCCTTTCTTACTCTTTCTTTGCTAGGCATCCTAAAATCTTGAAATAATCTGCAGTTGAATCTGTGGTAAAATATAATAAAAAATGTTATTAACCACTATTACCCAACAGTAAATTAATAACAGTCATCAAAAACTTAACACACTACTTAAGTATATAATATACTGAAGCCTATCTCCAATTTTTCACTGAACAGGACTCATCTCTTCTTAACCTTGGATAAACCTCACCTACTCTGTGTCCCCTGCACATAATTAAATGTAAAGGGGCAGATTTATATTAACTAGCACATCCCCAGGGATGCACCAGTTAACGTGCACCGCTGCTCTGCCACCCACGGTGTGCCGCATTTACAATCAGATAGGACAAAGCTACATCAAAACCCTGCGCCTGCTTGAAGCAGGCATAGATCTTGACGCAGGTAGGCTGAAAGCTAAAGCAACAACTAAGTGTCGTGTGCAGAAGTTACAAAAAAGGAAAAATGGCGTTTAAACCAGTAATGAGACCATGCTAACGTAATACAGAGTAAAAATATCCAGGATCTACATCAGTTTGGGGTTCACGAACCTGGCAGGTACAAGGCACTGAGGCTTTCCACCGTGCATGTCTCATCCCAAAACATATGTTGTTTGTGAATGAAACAATTTCCCAGACCAAATGCTTTGGATTGGCTACTTCTAAAAAATTAAACACCCCTACTATCCCGGAGTTAGAGGAATACGATGGTTGGAGTAATTTTACTCGTTGTCTATTAAAGATTTACAGGCCCTACTCCGTAATTCTTCCTTTAACATTTCCAGTATAAATCCAAAAGGTTGACTGCTTTGGCAACGTGCCTTATCCACGGTTTAATAACGCTGCCTTTTGCTTTATATAAGTTTTCAAATTGTATGAAATATATACCAATAGGTCGTTATTAACCTTTAGGTAGTGGTTTTCTTCATCAAGTCTGGTCGCTTCCATACACATACAGATTTTCAAAGATGATCAAGAACTTTATCTGAATGGAGAGGGATGCACTGAGACGCCAGATCATTCACTAATGTGTAGGCACAGACAGTTACACGGTTCATGCAACAAACACCGACCAAATATGGCTTGCGTGTTGCAAGGCACGCCAGTTCCTGCTATCATCCCCACGTTCAAGTTCTTCGAAAATGGTAGTTATTTGATGCTCAATAATGAAGATTGTTCTGGGTTAATTAAAAGTATTCATTTTATCGTAACAGTAAATGAACGGGTTATTTGCTGCAGAAATGTTCTATTTCCTCCCACACATGAACATAGGGAGTTTTCAATCTGGCCACAAATACCAACCTTGGGAGCACATTTCAACAGCATGGCAAGAATAAGAGCTCTTTTGTCTCAGAGAGAGGTGGCCTTGAGTTCGGCCCGTGAAACTTTCGTGCTTCACATAGCGAACACCCGTACAGAGGTGCAGACCCTTTTAAATACAGATTCGACTTTGCATTTCAGCAAGATTACCCATTCATTTCCATGCAGCAGGAGGCCCATAGGAATGAAGGTGCAATTTGCGATTAGCAATTACCTCATCGCAAATTACGAATTTTTCCGACGGTGCAGGGGTATCTCAAGAACACCCTGCTGCACCCCTGAAAAAAAAATTTGGGGTCATATGGCGCACATAAATTTTGAAAACATTCCTTTACCTCAAAAACGATTTTCAACTCATAATTTGAAAACACTGCACATGGGGAAATGACTTAAAATGTCCTTAAGACACATAAAAGCATTTTTTGATTGCCTTTGCAGCATGTTTCAGTCACCTTTAACATGCCTATGTAACGGAAACATTCAAAATCTAAATTTGCCATGCACAGGTGGGAGCATATTTACAAGCAATTTGCTCCACAGACAAACTTCTTACATTGAAATGGGAAAAATAACATCAGAGACTCTCAATTACCTTATAAAGAAGCAGACACCATTATGTCCTTCTCATCAATATTAAAACCATTGCTTTTTCTCAAAAACGATTTACAAGTCATAATTTGAAAACACTCCACAGCTCCTATGCACATAAAAGCCCTGTCAGTACTAATACTTCACATTTTCTCCAATTACAATTTCTCAAAGAAACAAAATCTATTTGTGAAACACTTGAGACAAAGCAACATTTGAAAAACACAACTTTCTTCATAATTTTCTCCTTAAAGCACACTATTTTCTATCTAAATTAAAGAAATTTTTTCTCACCTTAGCAAATACTTTGAGTTTCAAAACAGTCTCAGAAACACACCAATTTGTCTTCAGCAGAGCAAAAGGTATGCACTCCAGAGTCTGCAGCTATCAAAAGCACAGAAATGCTGTAATTCCTCACACAGATCTCTCATGTCACCCAATCAAAACTCTTCCCTCACTTTTTTTCAAAGCAAAACCCTTCCCCCCTCTGCCCCCTCTCTGCTTTTTCTGCATAGCAACCACCTCTTGCAAAACCTCTCACACAACAATGTTGCAATTGAACTCTGAACTCTCAGTGCACCTGCATATCCAAAGCATTCTTTCATTTAATGATTTTTTCTTCGCCACTCAAAATACATCTTTCAACGAACTCATCCATGCACACTAACTTTCTGTTTTCAGCAATCAAAATCCACCAATCACTCTTACTGCTTCATTAACACAGAAACTCCTCAGTTTTTTTCATTTTACACTCTCATTTTTTCAACTGCCATTTCATTGCCACACTTCATCTGACTGCAGGAGAACCTTCTCTCGCCATGTTTTCTGTCTGGATTGTTGGACATAGCTACATCTATTGGGCTCAAAGGTACGCTGAAAACAGGAATTTACCTAACCTCAATTTACAAGATGTGGAAATTAAGTGGTTTGGCCACAGAGGATTAAAATGTCACCAATTGATACCATTGGTGAAAACCTTTATGCATTTTCCAAAACCTGACCTGTTAATTGTGCACTGTGGAGGTAATGATTTGGGCACTTTGACTGGGGTAGGTCTGGAAATGCTTTTAAAGGACACCTTTGAGCAATTGATGGCACTTTTTCCTCAGACTGCCTTGGTATATTCAAATATATGCCAAAGACAGAAATGGAGGTGGTCGAACCAATTTTGTCCACAAATTGAGAAATCGAGGAAGCATGTAAACAAATCTGTTTCAGCTTACATGAGAGACCATGGAATGGGCTCCCTGTACAACAATAACTTGCGTTACTACATGCAAGATATCTACAGAGGAGATGGAGTTCACTTCTCAGATGAGGGCAACAGAGTTTTCACTCTGAATTTAAGAATGTGCATTGGTACCTACTTATAAGTACCTAAATGTACCATAAACCCAAAAGCTCTTCTCAGAGCTACCCTACATCTGATCACTCACAATTATTATTGTACTCTAACTTTTTTCACTAATTTTCAAGAAAGTACGCTCCCCAGAACGCTTCCCGGTTCGCGAACCGAGCGCACTCCACGCAAAAAAACTAAAAAAACGGTATATATTTTTTTGCCCTGCGAGAACCTTTCAAAGCCTCCACATCAAACCTAGGGGGTCAGGGACGATCTACTATGCCCCCTTATGGTCATTTGCCCCTTCGCTTTGGCCTCCTCTTGTCTCTCGATCCTACCGAGAGACAAGATGGCGGCCGCTACGGACTGTTTGGAATGTTTACAGACGCCGAAAAACCAATCAGCTTCGCAAACCTCCGTAACGCGAAAAGTACGCGAAGCGGAGCGCTGTTACAGATATATATCTTTTTTTGAACGTTAATTTCTCAAAATCCACTGGAGCACATATATTGAGACCTAGCAAAGGCACATCGGGCTACCAGTCCCTACAATTTTGCCAAGTTTCGTGCAAATCCATTCAGCCGTTCGATTATTATTATTATTTTTTTTTTTGCCCCGCGGGGCCCTTTTAAAACCTCCACATCAAACCTAGGGGGTCAGCGAGGATCTACTATTCCCCCTTATGGTCATTTGCCCCTTCGCTTTCGCCTCCTCTTGTCTCTCGATCCTACCGAGAGACAAGATGGCGGCCGCTACGGACTGTTTGGAATGTTGACAGACGCCGGAGAACCAATCAGCTTCGCTTCACAAAGCTCCGTTGCGCGAAAAGTCCGCGAACCAGAGCGCTAACCGGTCCGCTGTTACAGATATATATCTTTTTTTAAACGTTAATTTCTCCAAATCCACTGGAGCACATATATTGAGACCTACAAAAGGCACATCGGGCTACCAGTCCCTACAATTTTGCCAAGTTTCGTGCAAATCCATTCAGCCGTTCGGGCTAAAAGTGAGGCCAACCGCCCTATGGAAATTAACATGGGAAAAACGCGTTTTGGGACCCCCCTTTTTTCTCGGCCCCCCCTTGACGAACCCCCCCCAAATTTTCAAAGGCTGCTCAGAAACAAAATGTGCCATTTTCCTGAAAATTTCAGCCAATTCCGTCCACAAACGGCAAAGTTATTAGACATAGAATTTTCAAAAAACCCATAGAGAAAAAATCCTAACTATATATACCTACTGGCGACCGCCAGTAGGTAATATATACATATATATATATATATATATATATATATATATATTAATATCGCTTATGTTAGAATTTTGGGAAAGTATTGTGCACATTCTGAATATTGTGGATATCTTGTATAAAATGCTAATATTATTAATTAGATTTTTGTTTCCTCAGTTTTTTTTACATTTTGTCAGGTATTACATCCATTACCACCACTTAGAGGGGTGTTAACCGTACCTGATTGACTTATATTTACTGGAACAGGCACATATATCTATTTAAGTAAAGCCCCTAAAATGACTCCTGCTCATCACTTTTTTGAAGCCTCTTAATACTATGTAACAAATGTTTCTGCAAGTAGTGACACATATTTTAGTTTTATTATAGCTTCTGTATTGGATGTATGAGTGTCTACAAATGTAATTATTACTTTCCATTGTATTTTGTAATTAGCCCATATTAATGAGATTATGTTGAATAATGTGGCACTTAAAGTTACATTTATTTGTTTCACAAATACCTTTGTATTTCTCTTAGTAAATTTGGTATATATTTCTGTCCTTGTCTAGTTATATGAAATTGTATAAAATATATGTAATAAATCTGAACACAAAACAAATACTTCTTGAAACCAAGGAACAGTTTTATTTGATTAATCATGTGCCTCCACTACAAGGGTTCAAGTCAAGTTATATATGTGTGATAACTCCTTTTAGTGAATGTATCTAAATTATGAGTTGTACAGATTGTATCCAACCCGGTAATTACAGGGTATTATAAACTTTTTAAACCCCCACAGAATTTCAGCAGATCAACCCTGCCTATGTTTACTGGGTCAGGAATTTCTACTAAATACCAAAAGATGGAGATTTTGGTCAGGTAATTACCCAAATCTGCATCGCATGCTTATTGTTTGAGCTTGGAATAGGCAATAATTATTGCAATTGATACATCTCTAGCAGCAGTGCCGGATCGTATCAAGTTCCATTTTTAACACATCTGACATTGGGTGACTGGTAAAGAAGGCCTTCCTCTTGCCCTGGACTCGAGTCATTGGCCAAAAGTAGGTCATTTTCCCATACTGCATCTACTTTATTTAAGGGTAAGCTCATGCAGGGTCAAGACAATCAGTGTGCGGTTTTCCTCTCATGTCATTTTCAACAGTTTCTAAGCAACCTTGATGACCTTATTTGAAAATTTCAATAATGAAAACTCTGAGTCCCATTGGACTGATGAACTGAAGTCTGGTAACAGAAACACAAAAAAGTGAAATCCTTTTGTGGTCTGCATTGTGAGAATCAATTGTAAATTCTAACGATAATAAAACAATATTTACAATTTTGTATTGTTGTGTCACTGATTTCATGCTGATCAGTATCCTTAGTGATCACCCTTGGAGATGCCAACACACCACGGGTCTGCTTACCTGTACTGTACCACCTGTACTGCTGTTCCCGTCAGGTGAGTATGGAGGAGGCTAGCAAACACCTGCATATCTGGAATCACCTGGTCAGTCATCTACAACAATAATGGACACATGTCTTCAGGGAACAGTGCTGTACATCAGCAGTCCTGCTTCAAGCCACTCCCAAAGCCCGCCGCAGTTAGACTAGCTCATGCTGAAACAAGGGACATCTCAGAGGGTGGTTGCTATGGGTGACAATGTTTTGGTCAAAGAGAGAAAGGATCACTGAACATTGTCCCCTCTGTAGAACGAGCATGATTTATATCCATAAAACTAACTTTCACTGAATGAGTGGGGATACAAATAATGAGTCAATCGAAAAGCAATAATCTCATTCATCCAACCAAAAGATAATTCAGTGGCTGGAGCTTGACATGTACATTGATTTACACTGCCTTACGTCAGTAGGAGGAGTTTCTGTTCTCGGACCCTGAGGAAATGGACACAAAATTGGGGCCCATAGTTCTCGTGGCAATATTGCAGGTATATTTTAAGCATACATCGGCCAAATATGGTTCTAAAATGCGTAGGTGTAAATACAGGGCCCCAGGGGAAGTGAAGACGCAGTTTAGTCTTCCCCTGGGGTCGTTCGCGCGGCTAGGGCCAGGCTGTGGGTAGGGGTGTGGGTATAAGAATGCAGGAGAGGAAGGCGACTTCCTCCTCCTACATTCTGACATTGTCGGGTGGAGTAATTTTTTGTTTGATGTTAGGAAGTTAGGTAGGCTTTTTGGGGGGTTTCAAAGTGCTGCAGCTGGATGTCGACGTGGCCCACTGGTCGGTGGAGCGGTTTGGTGTTGTCCGCTTGCGGTGTTGCGGCGGCGGTTTGCATGGGACTATGGCCAACGTGTCGGCCGCAAAGGTAAGGGAGACCTTGAGGGTTCTGGGGCGGGCCGGGCCGGAGGACTTGTTCAGGCCGAGGGTCCTTATTGAGGCATGGGTGGGGCTTGAGCGGGTCCCCCGGGCGGCCTCCACGGATGTATCTGCGGCTGTGATGGCATGCCTGGAGGAGCCATCACCGCAGGGCCGAGGTGCTCCTGGGAGGGGGCGGGGCGCAGGGGAAAGAGGAGCATCGCGCGGAGGCCAGCGCAAGAGCCTTCCTCCGTGCCTGGATGGGTAAGGGGGAGTGAGGAACCCCCCCTCACAACCAATGGTATTAGCCCAGAAGGAGGGGGTGGGGTGCAAGGGCATGCCTGCACTCTATGAAGGACACACTCTCCTCGGTGCCTGTGTGGGAGGTGGGGCTGGGGACAGTGGGGGTAGCCCCTGTTTGTTTAAAAGAGGCTGAGCATTGGGTGGACAGTGAGAGAGAGGAGGCGGCATGCAATGAGGCTGGGTTTCTTGGGGGGACATGCCCATCGAGCTTTTGGGGGGCCGGTGATCTCGCCCCCCGGCCCTAAAGGGGGTTGAGGAGAGGGGCATCAGGGTGTGCCTGGGGGCTGGAAGGTCTTGGGGTGGGTGGCCCCCCAGTGCAATTACTCCTTGGGGGCACATGCAGGGTGTAGGGCCTAGGGGGCATTGGCCAACCCTGTTGCCCAGGTGGGAGGCCATGGACCTGGAAGCCAGGATCAGGGAACAGCGTCAGCTGGTACAGGAGTCAGAGGCTCAGTGGGCAGAACTGGAAGCGCTCAGGGCAGGGTCAGTCTGGGATGAAAAGAGGGGCCCCCTATGCCCACCTCGGAAGAGGAGCAATGGGCGGAGCAGGAGGATAAGGAGAGAGTGGAGAGGGCCCGGCGAGACCCAGTGGGGGGCAGAGGGGTGCAGCCAGTGCAGTCAGGGATGGCCTTGATGGTGGCGAGGCCCGACAGTGCCAGAGCCCGCCCAGGTTGGAGCGACCTGGGGGTAGGGGGGATCCCAGCTGGCGGAGGTCAGCAAAGGGTTGCAGTTTTGGTGGGGTACAAGACGGCCTCTGGACGCTGTCGTGAAGCAGCAAGGGGGTCTGCTGCGGCCTTCCCTCCAGCATGGGAGCGGGCAACAGCGTTGTGTGTGGTGCGGTACGTGAGGTTGTGTGGAAGCCTGTGGCAGATGAGCCTGTTTTGGAATTGGACTATGGTTCAGAGAGTGATGAGTTGGAAGACGGGGAGGTGAGGGATGACTTGGACAGGATAGGGGGTGCAGAGCAACAGTGGTCTTGGTGTTGTACAGGCCTCACAGAAGAAGACGGGCAAGGTGAAAGCGTCTACCACTAAGGCCAGCAGCTCGGAAGGATGGTCGTGAGTGACGCGCACGCCTTTGTCAGGTGAGGGGGCTTGGTGGTCTGCTTGGAAAGAGGGCCCGAAGGAGGGCTGGAAGAAGGCTTGCCGGACTGTGGGTCTGGAGGACATGTCTGTGCGGGACACAGGGGGAGTGGCAGCTGGTGTGTGTCGGGCGCCCATAGCTGCGACAGGCAAGGCGGTGGTGACGGCTGGGGTCCAGACTGACAAACCTGTAGGGAAACAGGACAAGACTCATGGGAAGGAGGACAAGGATGGAAAGGGGGAGGACAAGCATTAGAAGAAACTGCCATGCATGGGTTTGGCCAGGCTCCTGGGGTCCCACTTATCGCATAAGTTTAAGAGTAGGATTTGGAAGCATGAATACGTAGAGATATTCAAGCTCTTGCACAGGGAAGTGCAAGCGCAGGAAGGATCTAAGGAGGAGGAATGGGAGCTGACTAGGCGACCCAGGGTGCCAGTGAGCATGGAGAATTGGACATCTGCCTTTCTCATCTACGCAAGTATATATTGCGAAAAGCACTTAGATAGGGCTATCCCCCTGTTGAAGTGCATGGATATTATAAGGAAGGCGCAGTTACAATTTGGTTGAGTTATGATGAGGAGTTCTGGGCACGGGTTAGTGTGAACCTCGACAAACCGTGAAATTGATCAGGAGCTGTGGATGCAGTGGATGGCATTGACGCACTCATCGGCGTCCAGGCACACTGCCAGTGGTTTTCTGGTCCCTTATCGGTCCTTTCCGTCGCGGCCTGCCCAGTCTAGGGCGGGGGGCTGCTACACTCGCAGGACACACCACCCAATCGGCTAAGCCGGGCACCAGCACTACCGGTGCCTGCTGGAGCAACAACAAGGGATATTTCTCACGGTACCCTTGTAAGTTCAAGCATGAGTGCTCCAAATGTGGAGGCCGGCATGCGGTACCTCAATGTTTCACCTTGGTCACGCCTTCGGAGCAGTGGCGAAACACAAATGCCAAGGGTAGGGGGCAGCCGGAACAGAAGGGCGCCTACTCCGGTTAAGGTGAACGTGATGGCCCCGTGTCTCTCGTGTTACCCAGACAGGGAGACGGCTTTGAAGTTGCAATGGGGTTTCACAGAGGGCTTTCGTGTGGGCTACCAGGGACCGAGGGTTCGGAGATGGGCAGACAATCTTACATCAGCTAAAAAGTTGCCGGGGTGGTGGTGGCAAAATTGCAGAAGGAAGTGTTGGAAGGCAGGGTGGCGGGCCGTTTGCGGACTGGCCCCTTGGGCATTTGATCGTTTCCCCATTGGGAGTCGTGCCAAATAAGGAGGAGGGTGAGTTTTGCATGATACATCACTTCGCCTGGCCGGAAGGACAGTCCTTGAACGATTTCATTGCAGAGGTAGACTCACGGGTACTCTATGCGTCGGTGGATGATACCATTCGCCTTGTGCGGGTGTGTGGGCCATAGGAGGAACTAGCAAAGTGTGATATCAAATCTGCTTTCCGCCTCCTACCAATTCACCCGATGGATTTTGCTCTGCTGGGGATGCAGTTTGCAGTGGCCGTCTACATGGACAAGGTCTTGCCCATGATGTGTGCCATTTCCTGTGCGCTTTTCGAGACGTTTAGCACATTTTTGCAATGGGCTTTTACAAAGATTAGCGGGAATCATGATGTGACTCACTATCTGGACGACTTTCTCTTCCTTGGGAAAGATCTCACAGGGGTCTGTGGCAGGGCTCTGTCACAGTTTCAGGAGATGGCGCAGCGCTTTGGAGTCCCTTTGACTCTGGAAAAAACAGCTGGGCCCAGCTGATGCTTGACTTTCTTGGGAACAGAGCTGGATTCTATTCACCGGATGACTCGCCTCCCGCTGACAAAGGTGGAGGAGATACTAGCATGTTTGCTGTGGGTGATTGGTGAGAAGAGGATTGCGTTGAGGGCAGTGCAGCAACTGTTGGGTTTCCTGAACTTCGCATGTAGGGTGCTGAGGGCTGGACGGACGTTCTGCAGGTGGCTCGGCATGTCGGGGGCAGTCTTACCACATCCCAGGGTCCGGATTTCCATGGGAGTGCGGGCTGACTTACGGACAAGGCTGACGTTACTCACTGTTTTCAACGGGGTGTCACTCGACTATGTGGAGGAAAGGATGCTCTGGCAGATCCAAATTTACTCTGACGCAGCCTGGGCAGCTGGTTTTGGCATCTTTTGGGATGGCAGATGGTGTGCTGAGGAGTGGCCGTCCATTGGGTGAAGCAGGAAGGAGCATTGCGTTTCTGGAGTTTTTTCCATTTGTTGGTGGCTTTGGAAGTGGGGGAACGGAGTTTCAGAACAGGTCAGTGCTTTTCCATGTGGACAATATGACTTTGTTCGAGTTGATCTACCGGCAGCGGGCGAGGGATTTGAGAGTGTCACGTTTGTTGAGGAATTTCATGCTGCAATGTATGAGGTTGAATGTGGTTTTTCGAGCCAAGCATGTCCCTGGAGTGAATAATGACATTGAGGATGCTCTGTCTCGTTCGCAGTGGCAGCGGTTCTGGAGATTGGCACATGGAGCAGATCAGTGCAAGACCAGACTGCCGCCCGGCGTCTGTGCCTTGGGGGAGTGAGGGTGTTAGGCCTGGTGGAGAAATCTGTGGCAGACTCAACGAGGCGGAATAAAAGGCTGGGATGGGCTAAGTTCTGCTCCTTTATGGGATGGCAGCAAGAAGATGCAACATGTGGAGATCGTGCTGTAGTGGAGCAAGGGGTGTTACAGTTTGTATAACATTGTATGGACGAGGGGTTGTCGTCTGCGACCATTGTGGGGAAATTGGCGGGGTAGTCATTCTATGGGACTTTGTTTATTGGTTTTGACCCTACCAAAGATGTGGTAATAGGTAGGATGCTCAGGGGTTGGGGTAGGGAGTAGAGAGGGGAAGGAATGTTGAGGGAAGCTGTTACTGTTGATTTGTTGGTTAAGTTGGTTGAGGTCTAACCGTTATGTTGTTATGACAGTTTTGAGGTTTGTATTTTCTGCTTGATGTGGATGTTTTTTAGAGCTTTCAGGGTCTCTGAATTGCTGGGGAAAAGGGCCATAGGCGGCAGGTGGTATGAAGAAATCAGGTTGGATGCGGGTCGTCGGGGGATTTGGTTGGGTCAGTCTAAAACGGATTAGTTGAGGACGGCAAAGTGGGTATGGCTATGTGAGGCTGGTTGGGAGGAAGTGTGTCCGGTGGTTGAGTGGAGGGCATTTCTGGGTTCCTCGGCGGCAACGGTGGGTGAGATCTTTTGTCATGCGCCTGGGGCTAGAGTCACGGGGGCACAGTTGCTGGCAGTCTTGCGCGTGGCATTGAACAGGCTGGGGCTGAACGTGGCGGGATTTTGAACGCATTCTTTCCGCATTGGGGTGGTGACGGCAGCTGCACGGTTGAGTTGGTCATGGGACAGGATCTGGCAGATTGGCAGGTGGAAGTCTCGGTCTTGTGAGCGTTAACTCCGGAAGAAGGGTCCAGGTTCGGGTTTTGGGGTAATGTGGGAGCTGTGTTTCAGGATGTGTACTAATTTCTTTTTCTTCTCTTAGGTTGCGTGGATGGCCCGGGGTCAAGACAGTCAGATGGATTGTGAGGCATTCATTTGTGCACCGGGCTCCAAATTTGCAGAGCAACAGGTGTACGGCCGTAACCTGGGACTCGGAGTACAACAACATGAGGTGCATTGGTGGGGGAAAGGGTGGATGCGATGGGGGGCACTATTGCCCTGGCTCGTGAAGATGGTCCCACAGAAATGATGCCTGGATCTCTAGATAATCCATTTGGGGGGAAAATGACAATTCAGCTGTTGGGGTTGGCGCTCTTACAGCTAATGCAAAGAGACTTGGAAGTGATGAAGCAGAAATTATCTGGGACTTGTATTGCATGGACTAAATTTGCAAGGATTTGGAATGGGGTGATCAAGCAGTTGAGAAAGCTCCAAGGAAGTTGAACAGAGCTATGAGGGTTTTTTGCGAGGATAGACATTAAGGTGATATCGTACTCTGGACTATAACTGGAGGAGAGACAGCTTTTTAGGGATGCGTGTGCATATTTCAATACTAAGGAATGCCTTTATATGATGAAAGTGAGAGATGTAGTGAACGAGCTGTGGAATGAGGCAATATGGTGTCATAGGAATACTTGAAGGAATGGAGGCGAAAGATGCACAGTAGGTTCCCGGGGGGGGAAGGTAACCCCCTTAAAGGGGGTTCCCTGGTTGGCGGTACTTGAGAGCGGTGGGGGAATCACTAGCAGGCGCACCCACCTCTCATGGGGGGAGGAGTGAATGATGGGGGGACTGGAGGCATGAGAGTAATGCCAGGATGCTAAGAGAGATCGGAAGAAAGGGATAAAGAACGGAATGGGTCATGGAGTGGAATGGAAAGTGAGTGCGGAGTCCGGAGGGTATGAAGGTTGAGTTGATGTTGAGGGGGAGTTGTTGTTAATTATTGTTAGGCTGTGGGGTTTTAGGTTTAAACCTATAATAACTGATAAAACCCCACTGGAAGAAAAATAGCCCTTACCGGTGAAAACATATAAACACTGAAAAAACACCTGTATAACCACAAACTAAATGCCAATCAAAGAAAGGAAAAAGAGAGTGAAAGAGTCATTTTTTTCTTCCTGAAGAGGTCAATAACAAATTTAACTATATTATACAAACTAGCAGTAAGAAAGACTGGCTAACATTATTCTGCTTGAGTTTTGTTCTTTAGGGATGCCACTAAAATCTAGTTTCTTCTTCCTTTTACTTTTTCCAGTTTTGTGGCCTTTGGTCTAAAGATGCAGGGTTTAGTTTCATATTTTATGTGTAGTTTAATTATTTTATAAACTGAAGAGAATCAGGAAATATCAAACTCAAATTTGATATTTTGGCTGCATTTGATTCTTACACTGATATGTAAAATGGCTGGTTTCATAAAAATCTTTCCAAATAGGTGTCATCACATTTACCCACAGAGAATGGGTAAAAACCCTTAATACACCAGACCATAGTTTCTAGTGGGTCAGTATTGATAGTAGGTAATTTGCCAACACCTCAGGCTTTAAACATTCAATGCAAGGTATAGTGACAAGTATATATATCACCAAGCATCTGGGATAGTGGTGAAAACATGACACCAGACTTTTGGTAAACATGGAACGCAGTGTCACTTGTAATGCTCTGCAAAAAAGGGTCTTTCCAAGTTAACAAAGATTGGAGTGATATTGTTTGTATTTGCAGTGATTTCGCTATGTATATAAAAAAGTTGTGTGATGACCTGTCAAATTGATACCCGAGCTGAAGTGATTTCCTGTAGGAGATCCTTGCCACTTGTTAGATGGTATGCTGAAAGTATCTGTACAATCTTCAGAGTTAATGAGGGATGCTATTGACTTTTTAGTCCATTCTGGTGCACTGTTTTCTTATGCACAGGAACTAAAACGCAAATATTTATCATTTTGTGCTTTATGTAGCATCAAAGAAAGAGTCTTCCCAACTGTGTCCCTTAGCTGATAGTTCTCATCCCAAGGGGCTATGAATGGTGAGAGGGCCTTTTCACAGAAGTTTACATGGGAAGAAAAGAGCGAGCGCACATGACCCAAAGACTCACTGAAGAAGTATTGTATGGTGTACTACAATAAGATTAATTTGCAAAAATCTATTTGGACCTCATATACACTATATGTACACTGTTTATATACCATGTCCTCTCAGTGCAGAAAGCAAGCAATAATAAAAGCAAAACGTTCCATAAACACCGGAAAAACACTTTTTCTGTTGTTTTTAGTGGCGCGAAAATGTGTAACCACTGATAACAACTGTTTTTTAAGATATTGAAAACACTGAAAAAACCCCACCAGAATTTACCAAAAATAGAAACTGAAAACAGGAAAGCCTAATTATTGTATTTTGGTTGTTTATTTTTGTGCAGCCTGGTCCTAATTGATGGCATTTTACGCTTTAACCCCTTGCATGCTGATGACAGCCCCCATCCGTCATGCACTACGGCGCTCGTGTGCTGATGACGGCTGGGGGCCGTCATGAACCCGCCCACTCGCGATTTTGCCGCACAGGCGCAGAATCCTGTCAGCAGGCAAGAGGTTAAACATCAGTGTGGCCTGATTATTGCGCGATCTCTGTGTATGGTATAAAGAACTATTAATTGAAAAGAACAGAGAAACAGGCATCATCTGAGAATATATTTCTGATAAACACAAGTTGAAGAACATAAATGCAGCACACAGAAAGGGCTTTGCTCTCTTTCACTTGTTTCTGTGAGATATTGCTGAGAGGAGAGAAAGAGACTAAGGGGCTTATTTATGGGATTTTGGCATAGGGTTGCCCTACGCCAAAGTGACAGGGCAGGAATGCAGCATATTTAAGCAAAATGCTGTGGTAAAACTTGTTCAGAAAATATTTGCACAACCAAAAAAGTTAAGGATTTACATTTTAATGTAACCGTGAAAACTTTAAACTGTGATCACACATATTAAGTCAAGTCAAGAAAGACCCAGCGGAGTTAACATCTCCTGTCCATATAGCCAGGACATCGCGGCGATATGGATCAGAAAGCAGAATCTTTACTGCATGCATTACATTAGGGATATTACCACCAGTATCACACACAGTATAATTTGAATCAAGTCTCAAAAAAGACGCACAGATTTTGCAATACAGGATAGCGATATGTATGAAAATGCTTGATCTTTGGAGCAATACTCCAACATGAACTACATTTCCCTTCAAACCTGAAAACAAACACACACAAATCCATCTGACTTTGTTGTGACATAGGCACATTTCATGACGACCCATGTTACACAGGAGAATCTTCAGATTTGCACCCTACACAACCATTAATATGCAGGGTTGAGAGGACGCTTGTGGGTCAATAAGCCTATAGGCCATATGGTCTATGTAGGATGCATGACGAAGTAATCCTCCTTGATGGGGGAACTCTATTCCTGTTTTCATAATGAGTACAGTTTTTTCCTTTGTAGAGTGTGGCTTCAGGGCCCTCCCACCTGTAAGACCCTTTGGGTTTTAAGCAATCACCATCCAGGTTTTTAGTTTTGCTTTTGTTTTGTCTGCATGTTTTATACACATAGGTGCACTTTACACGTGATTGTATGTACCTAAGTGATCTCATCTTATCACTAAGGCATTGTGTGTCTGCTTTTCAACATGATATAAGATGAAAAGGAAAGTGTTTGTTCATGTAAAAATGACTTATGAACAGTAACCCATGTCTCTCTACCTATCTTCACAGATTTAAGGATGAGCAAAGTTCCCCATATATGGGTGGTATAGGCATGCAGAATTTATCACAGGTGCACAAACCATGGACTAACACACAAAGGTTTCCATTAGGATATAGGGCTGAACACCACCACCCACATGTCGGTGGCGATCCGCCCTACATCCTACCCCGCCCGCCACCCATTTCCCCCGCCATATTAGTATGGTGAGGGACCTCAGCAGACGAAAAGACCGCCCAACGCTTATCCGCCCGGCCTACTCGTCGACCGGGCGGAATTTTTTTTAATATGGTGGCGGTGTCTGCTAGACACCGCCATCCATATTAGTATGCAGGCAGAGAGCAGCCTTTCCACACAGTGCATTAGTACCATTGTAGCAGGTGCTGCTCTATGCACCACCTGTAGTAATGTTAAAAATGCATGATGCGCCCACCAGTGTGGCGGTGCATCCTAATCTCACCCACGGGAATGCCGCACATATGACAGGCGGTCCCGTTTTCCATCAGGATGGCGGGCAGACAAAATCCGCCCGCCATCTTAATCATGCCCACAGTATCCAGTTGTTCAAAGAAGTTGTTAGAGATCTTAGTCAATGGCGCTGAAGAAATCCAGCCAATATTTTTGTAGGCAATTTTTATTTGATGAAACTTGTCGACCCTTTTCGTACATGTATACTCTTAGGGCATCCTGTGTTGGCTATAACCTTGCAAGCATACCCTAAATAAAGAAGTACACAAACAATATATGGATCATCTTTAGGCAATTTTAATATAAGATTCTGTGTCGCTGTCAAATAAACAGAGCTCTACTAATCTACATCTTTGACCCCACCTAAACACTGTAGGGTAGTGGGTGAGGAACCAAGTATGGAGCATACCACCAGTGGTAGTGGTGGGTGAGGGTCCTTTAAAAAAACAATTAGGTTCCGCCTTCTCCCCATGGAAGAAAACATTTAGAGAGGCACATAACAAGACTTCTTTCACTCTATCTGAGCTTTATTTGATTTTTAAACCTGAGGCCAATCTTTATCTTTGCTTCTAGCTCCAAAGTTTTGATATGAGACTAATTAATTGTGCTTCAAATGATTATTGAAACCATGGAAAACTATGTAATTTCAGCTTTGTGTTATTCATCTCCACATTGTTTAAAAGTCATGTCCTGTGCTAGACTGTGACTCCCTCAAAAGACACAAATGAAGAGGTGATGATGATGTGTGTATTCAGGAGTATGGTGATTTCAAAATGATTTAACATGCGGACATAGAAGTAGAAATGGTCCAAATACAAATGAAGAAGCAATTGACCAAGTTAATCTCTTAAGAACGGAAGGACTTTATGGAGTAAAAATATAATAGGTATTGCCAGTTAAATAATTGATATGATTATTTGTGTGTCCCAAATGCCAGAATGTTTTAGTCTGAGATAAAGTGGGCTATGAATTAAGGTTTGGTCGAAGAAGCCCTTTCAGTTTGTTAGCTTATGATCAACACCCCAAAGTTGCATCTACTACTCACTGCAGAGAAATGTACCTAGAAATTAGAAATAGGGAATTGGAAGTTGTAAAATTATTTGAACATCAAATACTAGAGATTTACTGTACAAAATATCACATATGCTTCTTCATTGTTCAAATGATATGTTTTCAAATATATCACTGCTACTTATGTATTGCAACAGAATAATGGAATGCAGTCAAGACCTACATTATCTTTAACGTTTTAGTTGATGTCAGGAACAGTTGTTGTCAGAGTACCATTAACAACTTGTTCCAATTTTCCAGGTTTTGTCCAATCTTCTTCATTTAACTGCCACTATTAACTGCACTGCAAACTGCTAAATCACCATCACTACCTCAATCATTGATGTTTTTGAAGGATGCTTAACCTCAAAAGAGAGGATAATACTTTTTGAGATAATGACCCCACTTTTAATAATATTGTTTAACCCTACTTGAAATCAAAATCCATTCCACTGACCCACACAGGTTCATGATCTGTACAACGTTTTTGGTCAAAGTTTCACTTCCTGCATCTATAAAACGGAATTAGTGGGCCAGCAAGTTCCCTGGACCCTCAACCACTAATATGGACACCTGCAGACAGACAACAGGTGAAAGAGCTTAGTCTAAGCAATGGAAATATATAGGAGCTAAGGTAACATCCATACTGGTGATGACAATCTCTCCCTCATTATTAGTTTCTATGAATCACTGGTCATCAAACTGGTGAACAAACTAGTGAATACCCATTTTCTACCAGTTAGACAATCCCCTCATTAGGATTAATTTTTATGGTAGTTCACAATTAGCAGGTACACAACAAACACTAAAAACAAATAAAAATGAAGTGTAGGGAGAAACCTATTAAATGTCTCCCTGAAATATATCATCTTCTCTAAAAAAAGTGCTCCACTGAGGCTTTTGCCTCCTTCACATTGTTTTAAAGAGAAAAGTGGCACAATAGTTCCACTTGCTTTAGCAGTGTAATGGGGCTTCAAAGTTCTAGTATTCAAGTATGTTATCCTAAATATTCAGGATAGACAACAGACTTTGACTCAACAAATACATGGCATTTATTCACCTGATTGAAAAGATCCGTTTTGCAAATTGTGTAAAGGTTGAATGATTCTGCCTGTGGTGGGATGAAGTTAAAAAATCGTTCTGTAATCCCTGTTACTAGTATGCCAACATCATGCTCTCTTAGTGAAGGGGTGTAATACATCCGAATGCCAGAGCTGTCTATTTGCCCTGGAAGAAAAAAGAGATACAACACTTCCATTAATAACATTAATAAAACAGTTTAAAGACAATAACAGCAGAGTTAAGGACACAGAATCTCCCGGATTGTTTGTGTGTCACTGTTTTGATCACACCAATGTTGGGTTACCATAATTATTTTGGAATAACATCATTGTGGTCTGGTAAATGTCTGTATACCTATAGAGCTATTTCAGATGTTAAAATTAATTTCAGTTTGTTCTTATTTATTATCTGTATGTTTTTTCTGCTTATATATATTTATTTATTTTATTTATTTCACTTCTAAATCGAACTGTCGCCTAACAGGCATCCTCACTGGCAGACTCATAACAGAGGGATGGACAACACTAGTGACAATATAGGACTTTGGGAATAGCCAGGTTTTTAATCTCCTCCTAAACGGTAGGAGGTCAGTGGTTTGTCTGAGCTCGACCGGAAGAGCATTCCACAGTTTTGCTGCCACCACACCAAATGATCTGCCTCCTGCTTTGGCTGTCTTAAACCTTGATATCCTCACCAGTCTAGCCAAAGAGGAACGAAGGTTATGGACCAACACATGCCACGCAAATGTCCTTCGCAAGAGGACAGGACCGGAGCCATGAACGGCTTTAAACACCAGACAGAGCAACTTAAACTGAACTCTGTGTCTCAACGGGAGCCAGTACAACTGTGCCAGAGCCTTAGAGGAGGAAGACCTTGTAGGCCACCCCAGGGCTAACTTGGCCGCAGCAGACTGGATTAATTGAAGTCTGTCCATAAGATAGTTAAGGGACTCTAGCAGCAGCGAGTTACAGCAGTCTAACCTACTGAGCATGGTGCAACGCACCACCTCAGCCCGAGCTGGGGAAGGCAGCAAAGGAAGGATTTTCCTTAGCAGTCTAATAATGGCCAGGCAACCCGCCACTATCTTCGAGACCTGAGCCTCCAAGTTGAGATTGCTGTTAAACATAACGCCCAGGTTCCGAACCGCCTTCACTGGCTGAACCGATGGAAAAAGGTCAGAAGGCCAGAAGTTGCAAGGAAGAACAGATTGAACCCTGGCCCTTGGACAGTATAACACCTCTGTTTTACCTGCATTAAATTGCAGGGAGTTCGCCTTCAGCCAGCCCGCCGTATCTCACAGAAAATTATTGAATGCTTCCAGAGAAGTTGAATGATCTCCTTCCAAAGAGAGAATCAGCTGCGGGTCATCAGCATAATTAACGATTTTAATGTTATATTCTTTGATGACCGCAATCAAGGGCTTCATGTAGATGTTAAATAAAATCAGACTAATTGCTGAGCCTTGAGGAACGCCATGCAAGATGGTGGAAAAGGCGGATCGGTAAGAAGGTAGGGACACAGCTTGTTGTCAGCCCTGAAGAAACGACTGAAACCACCCAAGGGCCCTACCGGTAACCACCACCTCTCTCAGCCTCCCCAGCAAGATATATATATATATAGATCTATATATAGATCTATATATATATAGATATATATATATATATTCACTAAAAAGAAACATAGGTATTAGGTGTTATAGTTAGTTGGACATTTCACTCGTACAAAACCATTGAAATTCCCGCTTTATAGTTAGTTGTACTAACTATAACTCACTCACCCGCAAAACACTGCTAATGATGTCACATATTACATCATTCATGACATGGTCAGTGACATCACTGACGACATCATTGATGACAGCTCAAATAAGTGGACACCACGGGACACTGCAGAAGCTGGCCCGGGGGGTGGCGGTCCCCAGGGCCTAGACAAGGCTCCAGGAGGGGGGCCCCCTTCCCACATTTTTCAGAAGCCCCGGGGACCGCCACCCCCCCCCCGTTTCCAAATTTTTTAAACCCTGGAGTGGGGGTCCCCAGGGCTGGGGAGGCCTGAGAGCCCCCACCCATTTCAAAGAAGCCCCAGGGGATGGCGGTCCCCGGGGCTGTGGGGGACCCTGTGAGCCCCCCGCATATATTAAATTAGAGCCCCAGGGGTGGTGGTCCCTGGGGCTGGGAGGCATCAGAGCCCCTCACACCTAATGCTTTAAAGCCCTGGGTGGTGGCGGTCCCCAGGGCTATGGGGGTCTGAGAGCCCCCCCACCCATTTTAAACAAGCCCTGGAGGGTGGCGGTCCCCGGGGCTGCGGGTGGGGCCCTGTGAGCCCCCCACATATATTAACTAAGAGCCCTAGGGGGTGGCAGTCCCCAGGGTAGTGTAGGGGGATTAGGACCCCCACACTACTTTTTTTAATAATACCCCCGGGATTGGCTCCCCGGGGAAAAATTGCAATATTTAGCGCGGGAGACCGTGTTTCCTATTTTTTATATCGGTAGGATGTGTGGATCCTATGTGCATCCCGCAATTTAAAAAAAATAATACAAACATTTGGGCCCTTGGAGTCCTTGTGGGACCCCCTGAGCAGGCCTAAGGGGTCAGTGTGTGTCTACCCTGTCCACTTTTCGTGTTTTGCGGCGTTTGTTTTGGATTTCTTGTGCATCAGTTCTACCGAGACACAAGATGGCTGCCAACACTTCCTGATTTGGAGTGTTGACAGCAAATTAAAATACAGCTCTTGCACGGCAGGGTGCGTGCAGGCTGTGCTTAAGGTACGCGGACCCTCTGAGCTCATAGATATATACATGATTTTAACTGTCATTTTCTCAGGAACTACTGAACGGATTTACACAAAATAAGCAAAAGGCATGAGTCTAAACCAATGACTACCTCTTTACAAAATTTGGTGTTATTCCGTTCAGCAGTTCAGGCTGTAGCTGCGGCAGGTGTTTTTGGACCCCCCTTTTTTCTCAGCCTCCGCTTGATGAATCATCATGAAACTTTCAGAATAGGAGCGGACCGGAGCTGGACAATCGGCACCAAAGTTATTCAAAATAGAATGTTGAGGATTTCCTATGGATAATAGGTCCTAACTATAACTACCTACTGGCGACCGATTTACCGTGCGCATACCATGCATGTACGTACGACCTACGGTGCAATGTCTGTAAGTCATTCCGTGAGCATATACAACCAAGAAAAATTAAAATATTTTTAGATATTCATGAAGTGTATGTGTTTACATGTTGGGTGGCTCTAAAAAGAGCCCTTGTGTTTAATGGGAGATTTTAGTACCCATAAGTAGGTACCGATGCAGAGTCCAAAGTTCAAGAGGAAGACTCAGTTCCCCTCACCTTGTAAAATGTACAACATCTCTCCTATAGATGCCATGCATATTGAAACGCAGATTGTTATGGTAAATGGACCCCATTCCATAGTCTCGGAGAAACACAGAAACATATTTATTCACATATTTCATAGCTTTCTCAATCTGTGGACAAAATTTATTGGACCAGTTCCATTTTTGCCTTTGACATATATTAGAATTGACAAAGGCAGTTTTGGGGAAAAGTGACATCAGTTCTGTTAAGGTGTCCTTCATAAACATTTCCAGACCTACCCCAGTCAAAGTGCCTAGGTCATTGCCACCACAGTGCACAATTATGAGGTCAGGGTGTTACAGATGCATAAAGGATTTCACCAATGGTCTTTGTGAATTCCTTTCTGTTGTGCGTACCTTTCACTCCTAAAAATATAGCTGTGTCCCACAATCCATACTCTAAGCATCTTGAAGAGAGGTCTGTGTGCACACAGATGGTTTCTGTAAATGAAAGGGCAGTTTGAAGATTTTTTTTTCTAAAATGGTGGATAAGTGGACTTTTGAAAAAAGCAAAGAAGTGATTGGTTGTTTGAAATGTTTTTAGCTATAAAACTAGGGTGTAATTTACTGTTTTTGTTATTTATTGGTTAAGAAAAAGTGATAGAAATGAACATTACTTAAGGTAAGCTGGTATATTGAAGAGTCAAGCACACTTGCTGTTTTGATTTGCAACAATGTATGATGAACTTTTCACCTGTGTGCTCAGCTTGGTGTTCTCTGAAGTGTTTCTATGGTAACTGGCAGAATGTGGAATGGGGGAAGGTTGAAAGTTTTGTCAGGTGGAAAGGGTTAAAAAGTTCAAGTAATAGAATGTGTGTTTCATTTTGATTTAATGTGGGAATAAATGTGTTATTTATTTGTATATGTGTGTATATTGAGTGTGTAGATTGACAGGAAATGTTTGCTGTTTGCTATAGGTCTTCCTGACTCCCTAGGGTTGCTTAGATAGTTTTACAATGATCCCCAATGTCAAAATCTTTTTTCTTGCTTAGGTACGTTTACGGGACAACTTACAGTCGTGCGTACGGTCATGGTACGCGCACGGTAAATATTAGACTGTAGTACTAATTTTTTAAAAATCCCCGGGGACCCAATCCCCCAGGGTTTAACCCGGGGTCTTTCTTAAAAAATAAAAAAATAAAAAAACACGTGTGGGGACTGAAGTCCCCCCACACGCCCCGGGGACCGCCATCTCCCAGCCGCGGTACGTCTATTGGGGCATAGGGGCATACCCCCACTAGCCACACATGGACCCACCGTCGTGTCAAGAGGACACTAAAAATATTGCAATCATGCTCATGATCAATGATGAATTATAAGCGGCGCTACCCTCCGCCGCCGGGAATCCGGGACACACCCGACATATCCGGAGGGTGCAGGGGGGCTGGCCTGCTGCAGCTTGAGTGACATTCCACACACCCAGCTGCAGCAGACAGTAGTGCGCACTGTGCAAGTGAATATTGGGGCTGAAACTTGCCGGAGCATGCGCAAAAACTACCTGTGAAGTTCCCCTTAGAGAGAGGGACTAGGGGGTGCTGGTTTAGCCGGGCCGCACCCCCAGGGTTGCAAAGGGAGACTGGGCGAGTAATCAGTGTGCCCCCCTATCCAATCCTGGTACTGCATGCAGCACCAGGATTGGCTGGTCCACCGTGCAGCAGGGCAGGGCAATCCATTATTGGATGCCGCGCGTGGGTGGTGCAGCCATACTGCATAATGGCCAATCAATGTGTGACTTCATGTTAAGCCATGCAGTTATTGGCCATTTGATTTAGGGACGCACTCACCGAATCTTCTATCTCTGTAGCCTGGGGCTCACCTCGTGCGCAGGCAGCAGCAGACTCCCTCCTGAGGCGCCTCACCGTCACGACTTTCTGTGCTGTGCCTGTGTTGCTGAGTGTTATCGTGCTCTGCTACGCTCGTGTACACTACTACACACTAGATTAGTACGAGGTAAGGCCACAGTGCATTCAGTTTAGTTTAGTGTATAACATTTATGAAATTGGCCTTGACTTCGTAAGGAAAATGGCGGCATGAGGCTAAAAAAGAATGACTCAATGGTCTTTCCAAATAATTTCCAGCAGTCATTTCGTGGCCCTTTCATCGCTTGAAGCAATAGTTGGAAATGTACTCAAAGCAGACGGTGTGGAGCGATGCCTTCTTCGGGTCGGAACGGATTGATAATATTTCCTTGTTTGCGTTCCTCTCTCTGCTTCTCAAATCAAACCAATATTCCTTGATGGCTAACAAATGTCTGACCACATGTTCTGTACGAACTCCAACTCACAGTGCTTTGGCTTTGCCTTTTAGTAGATCGGCGTGTTCACCAGATGGCTCTGGTCAGGGCCGGACTGGGGCAAAAATAGGGCTGGGCGCCAACATCAAAGCTAAAAAAGGTGCGCCCTGTTTGGAAATCAAAGCACCTTTCAACTTCTTAAGACAGGCTGTATGAGTATTTTCCAAGGTATGAAAGACTGCAAGGAGGATGTGACATAACTGAAGGCAATCTATGTTTTAATATTAGGTTACTCACAGTGCATAAAGCTAAACCAAAGGTGGTGATGGACGGAGCGTTGACAATACAAGCACTCACCCCCAGTCAACTGATCTGGGTTTAATCCATCACCGTTCTTTAGCCCACTCTGCCACTCCAGTTCAGACATGGCCATATGCAAATAAGTCTGACCCTGTGCCTCATGGGAACAGTCCAGCCCGAACTGCCAAGCCATGCCTTTCCTGGACCGGAAACAAGCTTCCGAGGACCGGTTTCTGGCATTGCAGCCGTCTTCAGCTTTTGCTTGAATCCAGTGGCAAAGTGAGCAAGGGACTCACGTCTGAGCATACCCTGCCAACTTACGGCGAACAAAGCAAAACCACATTGGGTAAAGCAAAAACTCACAGTGCATACCCAATACTAGTCCCAGCTGGCAGAAGTTCGCTGAGAATGTGGGGTTTGCATGTGGGAATCGTGAAGCAAGAAACTAGCCTTGAAATCGTTTTTCTCTCACCTGAATTGGGAGGGTTGGACTTGGTATGCATGTTGTGTGCTTATACATACAATCCAAAGCATACTCATTTTTCAGGGCACACTCACTGCAAAGCAGACTCACACAGGAACGCATCCACACTAATACTGAAAGGTATGCTCACATTGAAAGAGGCACCCATATTGTAATGCATGCTCAATGCAGTTCAGGCAAACTCTTCATCTGCTAACTAACAGAGGGAATATAGCAGCTCTCATGGTTGAAATCCATGCCAAGGTATTGCCGCTGTTGTAAAAGTCATGATGGCATATACGATCACTGCCTTAATTAGAGCTTTTGCTGTCTAGTTGTTCTTACCATGGTGGTAGTTGTGGGTATTGTTGTCAGGAGCACAGAGAAAGCTCCATGGCAGGAAGAGAGAGTGTAACAAACATGTTTTGCATTGACCTGCAGTGCATATACAAGACCAGTCCCAGTTGGGAGATGTTCGCTGAGGATTCAGGGTTTTGCTTGTGGGAATTGGGAGGCGAGAGACTTGCCTTGAAATCAGTTTTCTCAGGCCTGAATTGGGAGAGTTGGCATGCATGTTGAAAGCTAATACATAAAATCCAAAGCCCACTACACTCACACTGCAAGGCACTCTCACAAAAGGCATGCTTCCACTAATACTGTAAGGCAGGCTCACATTGAAAGAGGCACTCATATTGTAATGCATGCTCACTGAAGCTCAGAGAAGCTCTTCATCTGCTAACTCACAAAGGTAATAGAGCAGATCACAGAGATGAAATCAATTTGCTGGTCGAAATCCATGTCAAGTATATCATGTTACATACAACAGGAAAATAATGGTTATAGTGTAAGCGAGAGGTGCTACTGACTATAAAGGGCAAGCACCCAAAACGAGGCACATATACCTAGAGACTCACACTGTCAAAATGCACTAACATAGGGATGTATGTCATTACGATGCGGTGTTTGCACCACGCTACCATTACAACGCAGTTATCACAACGCAAGTCGTTACAATGACTTGCGCTGTAGGCGCTGGACTTAGGAATAGCACGATTTACTATTCCAACTCCAGCCTACACAACAGTAGGGAAAGTGTTGGAATAGTAAATCTACTATTCCTTAGTCTCTAGCGCCATCCAGCGCAAGTCGTTGTAACGACTTGCGTTGTGATGACCACGCCGTAATGGTAGTGCGGTGAAAAGACCGCGTTGTAATGGTCGTCTCCCTTAACCTTGCAGTCTAGATCCACCAGGAGCAAAATCTACACTAATAGCCCATAATACAAGCCCTTACACAGCCAGGCTCAGGCATTGACCACCTCACCAGCCTGCCAGACCCTGCCCGGTCGCTGTATATTCCAGGCCGAGCCTGAATCGAGCACGGAGGCCGGTCCACTTGAAGTGGCATTGAAAGGCCAGTGCGCCTGCAGGCTGCCCCCCCAGAAGGAGGCCTGTGGCCACATTATCCACTGCACTTGCGTTTGGAAAGGTCATAATTATTGCCATGAGCCTGAAGGTGTGTGTTGTGTATGTCTGAATGTCAGAGGCGGGCTCCTAGCTGGTGTGCAAGCCTACAAGGCTATTCTACAGCAGGCCCTAAGAATGCCCACCCCATCGCCATCTGATGCCCCCCATTGGCATTTGAATGTGCCCGCTACAACCAGGAGGACTGTGAGGCGGCACAGTAAATTGTCAATTGATACTTGTATAGCGCACTACTCACCCGCAAGGGTCTCAAGGCGCTTGTACGAATACCGCTGTGGAACCCATCCTGGCTTTCCCTGTGAGGTGTCCACTCCTAAGCACACCCAAGGTGGAGGCCAGGCATCCTTAGCGTTGTGGGGGCTGTTGTGGAGAATAAGCAAGCTATTGCCCAGAGTTGCAGAGTGGGACTCCATGATTGGAATAGGCACCGAGGCGAGAATTATCAGGTCCGTGGAATTTTGAGCCCAAGACCCGCCGAGGCGGGGAATTGAACCCTGGTCCCGGTCTAGACCTCTGCATCAGGGTCTGCGGCTCTAACCATTGATCCACACTTCTGCACAGATGGACTTGGTATTTTATAAAAGTGTGCACGTCATACGCTTCTAAGCCTTGGACTTCCATGTGAGAACGGGGACTTTACAATGCTTTAATATCTCCGTGTGAACATTTTGTAGGTGAGTGTACATCGAAATACGCCTGCATCTTAAGGTACATTCCGTGCAAGTGCTAAGTCACCTGTAAGAGAAAGCCACGGTAGGTGCCCAGCAACCACGTCTCTGTCACACCTTCACACGTTTTTTTTTCTCAATAATGCACTAGTACCTTGTGTTATGGGCATTACATACACTATCCCCATTCCTAATCTTGGGGGTATATTCATCAGTGTGTAAAGTCTTGACATAAACGACACAAAGGAGGAAGTGCCTCGTCTGTTTTGACTGCAGCCGTGATAATCAGTCATCGGGTGGGCAGCTACAAGAGGAACTCTGGGAGTCATTTTAAGTCTCGCAGTTGTGCTGGGGTGATCTGCCTGCTGAACTGTTCCAACGCCATGGTATGTACTGATGAGCGAGAAGGGCTCCCACAAATCATCCTTTTCACATAGTGCTTGCTGCTACAGTCTTCCTCCTGCTTTATGGCGCTGTAAATCGTGCATTTGTGTAGTTCTGGTGGGGCAACCTACATTCAAGCCATAGTGGGCAGTCATAAGCAGTGCGCAGTGTCTGTATATGTGTAAAAGAATTTGGCACACTCCTTGGCACTGTCCCTCGTGACAGGTGATGAAAATGGAAAGATAACAATTCTCCTCACAGTCTACCTCTCTCTTCTTATACTGATCCCTCTTTTCTGATATTTCTCCTCTTTCCTTATTTTCACTTGTCTTTCCTCTTAGTGCTGCTTGTTCTCATAGTCCCTCCTGTTCTTTTTGTCCCCCTCTGTCCTCATTGTGTCCTCTGATTCCAAATCGTCCCCCTTATCTTTATATTCCCTTCTCTGACCTCTTAATCCTCCCTGTCTCATCATACCTCCCTCTTAACAATGCCTCAGTCAGTATTCATAGACTGCTGCATACACTCTTGAGCATATTTACAAGGCCCTTGGGCCTCTTTCTTGTCGTATTGTGTCTCATTTTTGGATGTAATGTTGGCAAAATAATAATACAGCAAATTAGAAATGTGTTTGCAAAATGAGTCAGGATTGTACACTGAAATGTAATGGTTATATGCATAGAAAGTGTTCAGTCACTTAAACGTTTTAGTGTGGTAAATGTGTTTTGGTAAAGTGTTTGGTTTTACATTTTTTGTCTAGAATCACTCTGAGCGTCTGTGTAAATTAAGGAATTATACTTGCACCTTTTTCCTTAATCTCCCCTGTCTCTCCTCTCTCTGCTTATACTGACCCCTCTCTACTGATATTTCCCCTCTTTCCTTATTTTCACTTGTCTTTCTTCATAGTGCTGCTTGTTCTCATAGTCCCTCCTGTCCTCTTTGTCCCCCTCGGTCCTCATTGTGTCCTAAGACTCCTAATCGTATCCCCTTCTTTTTATATTCCCTCCTCTGACCTCTTAATCCTCCCGGTCTCATTATACCTCCCTCTTAACAATGCCCCAGTCAGTATACTTAGATTGCTGCATACACTCGTGGGCAGATTTACAAGCCCCTTGGGTGGGCCTCTTTCTTGTTTTTTTGTGTCTCATTTTTGGATGTAATGTTGGCAATAAAATAATGCAGCAAATTGGAAATGTGTTTGCAAAATGAGTCAGGATTGTCCAATTAAATGTAGTGGTTATATACATAGAATATGTTCAGTCACTTAAACAATTTAGAGTGGTAAATGTGTTTTGGTAAAATGTATGGTTTTAAATTTTTTGTCTAGAATCACACTGAGCGTCTGTGTAAATTAAGGAATTATACTTGCACCTTTTTCCATAATCTCCCCTGTCTCTCCTCACAGTCTACCTCTCTCTGCTTATTCTGAGCCCTCTCTTCTGATATTTCCCCTCTTTCCTTATTTCCACTTGTCTTTCCTCATAGTGCTGCTTGTTCTCATTGTCCCTCCTATCCTCATTGTCCCCATCTGTCCTAATTGTGTCCTCTGACTCCTAATTGTGCCCCTTCTTTTTATATTCCCTCCTCTGACCTCTTAATCCTCCCTGTCTCATCATACCTCTGTCTTAATAATGCCCCAGTCAGTATTCATAGACTGCTGCATCCATTCTTGGGCAGATGTACAAGTCCCTTGGGCCTCTTTCTTGTTGTATTGTGTCTCATTGTTGGATATAATGTTGGCAAAAAAAATGCAGCAAATTGGAAATGTATTTGTAAAATGAGTCAGGATTGTCCACTGAAATGTAGTGGTTATATACATAGAATGTGTTTAGTCACTTAAACATTTTGGAGTGGTAAATGTGTTTTGGTAAAATGTATGGTTTTACATTTTTTGTCTAGAATCCCACTGAGCGTCTGTGTAAATTAAGGAATTATACTTGCACCTTTTTCTAAAAGACCTCTTAATCCTCCCTGTCTCATCATTACTCCCTCTTATCAATGCCCCAGTCAGTATTCATAGACTGCTGCACACACTCTTGGGCAGATTTACAAGCCCCTTGGGCCTCTTTCTTGTTGTATTGTGTCTCTTGTTCCTGTCTCCTTATACTTCTCTTTTGTCTTCCTATTCGGCTTTCTTTTTGCATAATTCCACTACTCTTCATAATCTCTCCTGTCTTAATATTTATCCCTGTCATCATAGTTTTTACTGTCTCATCATAATAATCTCTCTCTTGTTCTACATTCAGTCTTTTCTTATATTTCAGTTCTCTCTTCATTTTTGTCTCTCTCTCTCTCTTTATATTCCTTTTTTTTCTCATATATACTCTTCTTTCCTTATATTCTCATTTTCTTCTTATTCTTGCTCTTCTTTGCACATACTTCACGTTCTTTTCTTTTCTTTTTCTTTTTCTTCTCATACTCTCCTCTCTCTGCTCTCACTTCACTTCTCTTTTCTTATACTCCCGATTCTGTCCTGATATTCTACACTTTTCTTATTGTTTTATTCCTCTCATCATTTTCACCCCTGTCCTTATACTCCCTCCTGTTTTCATATGTTTCTCTCTTTTCTCTTACTTCTCCCTGTCTCCTCATACTATTCCCTTTTACTTATATTCCTTTTTGTCCTATACTCCTTCTCTTTGTGTTCATCTTCTCCTGTCTCTCTTCATATTCTTTTTCTGTTTTCATTTTGTGTTGGCTCTCTTTATACTTCCCATTTCTGTTCATATTGCCTGTTCTCTTCTCTTACTCCTCCTTGACTCCCTGTGTATACTTTGCAGCACTTTCCTCATACTCCCGTCTTTTCATACTGACCTCTCTCTTTGTATTTGTTTGTCTTGTTATACTCTACCCTCTTTTGTCATACTTTTTTCACACTTCATAATCCACCATCTGTTTATACTCTTTCCTTTCTCTCGCAGTGTATCTTCTGTTTTTGTACACCCTTTTTCTTCTTATGCACCACTTTTTCTCACATTATCGCTGCTCTCTTCTGGTATTCTTCTGTCTCTTGTTATGTTCACCCCTCTTTCCTTATATATTTTTTTGTCCTTATACTAGTGTCTGTTTCCACATATTCCTTGTTTTCTGTTGATAGTCCTTGTCTCTCTTCTTATACTGTCCCCCTGTTTCCTCACAGACTCTCTCTTTCTTCTTATACTCTCCCTTCTCTTGTCATACTGGCACCTTTCTCCTCATACTCCTTCTTATCTCTTCATACTTTCCAGTCCTTTCATAGCCTCTTTATCCCCTTATACTGCAGTGTCTGCTAATTTTCTTTTTTCTATTTAAATTTCTCGTTGTCTCATAGTCCTCTTTCTCTTGTTGTAACTCCTTCTATTTTCATACTCCCACATTTGTTGTGATAATCTCCCCTCTCTTCTTTTAAGTAATATAATAATGTATTTCATATATTTATTTTTCTAAAGTGATATATATTTTTTATAATAGATCAACACTAAAAAAAATTATCATGCCTACAAAAACTGAAAAGAGGAAAGAACGAAAGAAAGCTGTTTATTTAAAGTAAGAAGTCATCTACAAGATTTACCTGAAGAACAATGTGTTAATAAAAAGACAAAAAGTCCTGATAAGAAAACTAATACTTTTCTGCGAAAATTGTTAAACACTAAGAGTAGTGTGCACAAAGAGAACATTTTTATTATTGCATCTGCAACTAAGAGGAAATAGAAGAACCATGGAAAATCATCTTCTGAAAAAAAACGTGTTTAGCAAAAGGAGGAAAAAACAATATAAGGAAATAAGGAAGAAGATGTTCTATAATAGAGTATTGTGTAATTTGACTAAGGTAGTAAAGAATTGTAAAAGAAAAACAGCATTTTATAAGAAATAGAAATGTATTGAAAAAGTAGTTGAGAAAGCTTTTGAATTGAAAAAACTATTAATTTTAGTAATCAATAGAATTTGATCATTATATACGCCAATCCATTTAATGAAGGCCAATACAGATGTTATTTTTCTGAGTTTTTTTGGGTGAATGGAAACATAGTTCAAGCCTTTTTTTAATGAAGAGAGTTATCTTCAGTGTAATGATTTGTTGCATGCAGTTGACACTACTGGTCGTGCTTATGAGGTTAAAAATGGTTGTCCTTTTGAGAAAGAGAAAATTGTTCCTAGAAATGCAGAAGAGGTGTTAGCTGATGAAGTTTTAGGGAGACATCCTAAAGCTCCAGTTTACACGTCGAATTGCAGTAGTATTTGTAGTGTACGGCAGGAATCTATTGATTTTTTATGCAATTTCTTACGTAACTGTACTCAGAAGAGTGTTAAACAGAAGACTAAGATGTTGCAAGGATTAGACCCTTGCAGAGTGAGAGAAAATACTGGTTTGCAAGGTCATTCTCTGGCTTGTCTTTCTAAAAAAGTATGTCAAAGTATTTTCCACCATTTCAGGATGTTAGCAGTTCATCATACTCAAATGAGGAAATTTGTCAGAACATTGTATTACGCAAAAAGTCCAGCATTAATGTTAAAAAAGTTAAACAGTGCTCTTTTGCGTGGATCTGTATCAGATGTAACGAATGTTTGTGATGAAATTCAGCTTATTCACTTTGGTCCTCAGGAAGACAGTGGAGAAACTGAGACATTAATAGAAGAAAATGTGGAAGAGAATATACAACACTGTACTCTAGAAAATTTTGAGCAAGAAATTACAAAGTTTAAGGTGATTTCAGGTAAAAGGCCAAATCATTCTTGTATCTGTTATCGACGAACTCATTATAAAAATCAGACCAGGACTGTTGATTTGTATTTAAAAAGTGAAATGGAAAATAATAATGAGTGGAATGATTTTGCAACTTATTTGTTGGTAGAGAATTGTTTTGATTTGGGTACTGATCAGCGTATTTGTAAATAATGTTATAACAAATTAGATGAGAACAAAATGCCTGCTAGAGCTGTTCATAATAATCTTGAGTTGGTAAGTATTCCTTCTGAACTGATGGATTTAAATACTTATGAGTCTATTCTGATTCAATGTGTACATCCATTTCAGGCTATTGTTCGTATGCAGCTTAAGACAGGGAAATCAGATTTACAGAGAGGATTAAAGGGAAGAGTTGTATATTTGCCTCTAGATTTAAAGAAAAATGTTGAAAAGATGAACCTCTAGTTTTTCTTGTTAATGACGTTCCTACAAAGAGTAAAAAAAAATGGCAAGATTTAGTGGATGTTAGGAAAATGAAAAAGGCAACGTTGAATCTGCTAAAAAATAATCAGTACTATAAAAATGTGTATGTGAGAGAAGAAGAAATAACTGTAGAAGAAGATAGTGAGTCGCCATCTGGAGAATTTGAAAAAGTGGATGTGTCCAGAACTGAAGAAATATATGAACATTACAGTGTTCATCCACTTCATTCTAAAGTAGTGATGGGGAATACTATTGAGTTATTCCAAATGAAAGAAGCAAAGGGAAGTCCCATTAGTGTATGAGAAAAAAGCGTGGAAGCTTGTTGTTTCCCTCAGTTGTTTCCCACAGGAAAAGGAGGTAGATATGATGAGCGACCTGTGCAGATTCCTGCATCTGAATATCGGACATCAAGATTGTATGCCGAAGATCCAAGATTTCGACAATGTATTCCATATTTGTTTCATCTTTTGTTTGAGAGTCATTTGTCTGGACTTTCTTATGCAGTTAATCATATATTGAAAACAGGTGTACATCTGCAAAATGTTTCGGCAAAGGAATTTATGGATAAAGTACACCAGAAAGATAATGTTTTGGAATCTCAGCTAATTAAACGCATGGCATGTCAGTGTGGTACTAATGAGTACTGGTACCGTCGTCATGGAGAACTTAAATATATGCTAAGGAACTTAGGAACTCCTACATGGTTCCTTACTCTAAGCTGTGCTGAATATGCTTGGGATGATTTACTTCAATTTCTTCGAGAGGCAAATCCAAATATACTAAATATCGAATACAAGACACCTGGAGAATTGTGCTCTTTGGATCCAGTTAATGTATGCAGTTATTTTCAATCATAGATTTGAAGCTATGATGTCTTTTATCACCAATAAAAAAAAATCCTCCTCTTGGAGAGGTTCTGGGCTTCTTTTGGAGAAAGGAGTATCAAGCAAGAGGTGCTCCTCACATACATATGGTGATATGTATCAAATATGCTCCGAAATTTGGAACAGATGATACTGTGTTGTCTTTTATTGAAGAGTATGCTACATGTGATGTACCCAAAAGTAAACAAGATAAAGACTTAAGACAACATGTCTTACGATTCCAAAGCCATCGTTGTGGGAAATACTGTCATTGAAAGTACAAATCGAAGGACAAATTCTACACCAAATGCATTTTGCATTTCCACGACCTGTAATTCGAAAGGAAGAGTGAACAGTTTTATGTCATCTTTGCGACATACTATCACAAGAAAGTCTCCAAAAAATACCTACAACTTAAAAAGAAAAGAAGAATCAATATATATAAATGACTATAACCCAGTCATTTTGTCTATGTGGAATGCTAATATGGATATTCAATATGTTGCGGACAAATCCATTGCTGTTCCTCGATATGTAACATCGTACATAACAAAATCAGAAAAGACAGAATTGAAGGAAATGTGGGAAGAGATTTCTCACGAGAAGAGTCTAAGTAAGAAATTATATACTTACAGTTTGAAGATGTTATCTCATTGAGAAATTGGAGCATATGAATGCTCGGATCGCTTATCGTCTGCAAGTCTATACTCCAAATCTAGAAGAATCATTTGGGTGAGTCTAGGTCTTGCTGCAACTCGAAACTGAATACTTAAATCTGTACAAGAAATTGAATATTTAGCTGAAAAAGATGCAGAAAGTACAGATATTGTGAAAACAAATATGTTGGATACATATTATCCAAATAGAAGTCATCATCTTGAGAACGTTTGTCTCTATGAAGTTCTGCAAAACTATATTTTTAAACGGAATATTACAGAAAACATCAATAATGCGTGATTGATTCTGAAGGATGTTTGGTGAAACAAAGAAAAGGACATTTGATTAATCACCGTAAACTGAGTTGCGAAACACCTGACAAAAGGGAATTTTACTATTTAGCTCTTTTGCAACTTTTCAAGCCATGGAATTACGTGGAGATTTCCAGAGCTATGAAGATTCCTTCAACGCAAGTAAAAATACTATAGAATGTCCTGTTTTTGCTAATTATGTGAAAATGTTGAACGACGAAATTGAGCAAGAAGCTACAAGTGCAGCTGAGGTTGCTAGAGACAGTTCTCAAGACAGTCAAACATCTGCTCAGTTGAGTCAGGACCCACTAGGAGAACCAATTGTTCAAAATGAAGCAGCAACTGCTATGGAAGAGGTGGAAACAGCAATGTATCAAGCTCAAGGAGATATATCAAACTTAGGAAACTTGGAAGAACAACTAAATGTTGAGCAGAAACAAAAATATGAGCAAGTGAGAGAACAGATTCACCATGGAGTACTTCATGAGAAGAAAGAGTGCTCTTGCTCATCATTTGAACTTATCCGAATGTACGTGAGTGGACAAGCTGGAACAGGGAAAAGTTTTTTAATTAAAGTAATCACAAATTTTCTACAGAAAACAACTGAGTCGCATTTGTCTTGTGTTGTCACTGCTCCAACTGGATTAGTAGCCCACAATATTAAAGGAATTACTTTACATTGTTTATTAATGCTACCAGTAGAGCATGAAAATAAATTGGAGTACCACAAGCTATCTGGAGAAGCTTGTTGTGTAGTTTCAAGAGTCTTGAGGAAAATTAAACTTCTGATTATTGATGAGGTAAGCATGGTATCAAACTTAATGCTTGCCTTTGTTCATTTAAGAATGCAGCAAATTCTTGAAACAGAGTATGCGGTATTATTTGGAGAAAAAACGTCATAGTTTTTGGAGATCTACTACAACTTACTCCTGTGAAAGGACAACCAGTGTTTAAAACACTGGCACATGAAGATACCAGAAAGTCTTTGGGGAGTATTGGAAACGTTAACATTTGGTCATTTTTTAATATAAGGAACTTATTACAAATATGTGTCAGGTAAATGGTGCAGATTATGGAACTATTCTTCAAGATATAAGAATTGGAAAAGTGACAGAAGATGGCAAACAAGCTTTACAGAGACGATTTCTACCCAATTTGTTTCCCAAATGAAAATATTGTTCCTGAGGAAGTATATAGGAGAATTGCAGAAAACAAATCTGTAATCTGCTCAATGCCAACACTGCGTGAATGTTCTATATTCAATGAAGAAATGTTAATGTTGGAAAATGAAGAAATTATAAAATTAGAAGCTATTGATAAAATAGAACATGAAGGAATCACCATTATTTTGATTGAAAAGTTGAAGAGGAAATTGGATTCTTTAGAGAAATCTATAAGTAAAACTGCTGGTTTAGAAAAGAATTTGCATGTGGAAAAGGGTTTAGTAAATGGAGCAATGGGTAAAATCATTGATTTTGTTAATTATGTAAATAGAGATGGGATTGAAGTTCTGAAAATCGAATTTGATGAAATTGGTGAAGTTCAACAATTTAGTTGTTGTTCAACTCGGTTTTTGCTTGTAAAAGATATGTATGTACGCAGAAAACAGTTTCCTATTTGTTTGACATATACGGGGACCATTCATAAATCTCAAGGTTTAAGTGTTGTGAATATTGGAAGTACTGCGTTTAAAGAGCGTATGGCATATGTTGCTTTGTCTCGAGTGAGAACTTTATCTGGATTGTACTTGATTGACTTCAATGAGACAAAGGTTAATGCAGATGCAAATTGTGTGAAAGAGTATAATAGGTTAAGAAAAAATATGCACCATATTTAGATCAATATCCAGTATTTGAAAAGCGTGTTTGTAGGTAGAAAAAGAAGATTTGAGAATATCTGTAGTGAAACTGTGGAGAAAGGAAAAAAACAAGATGACGTTCCGCCTGCAAGCAAAAAGAAAAAGGACAGTGTTAAAGAGAATGTTGGTTATCGGTTTGAAAATAGTTTTGGTGTCAACTGCTATGCTAATGTAGTTGTTAATCTTGTTTTTTTGTCTTGAAATTTTGCAACAGCAAATTGTTGAAAATCGGGACGAACGATTCTGTTCATTGTTGTATTCTGTTTATGAGAAATGTAGTAGTGATAAAAGTAAAATACAAAGTGTTTCTGCTATTCCAAATGTTTTGGACATATGTACTGGTTCTACTCAATTTACGCAGAATATTCAGCAAGATTGTCAGGAATTTTTAATGTTTATGCTTGGTGTATTGGAAGATGAAGGTATTGATATTGAAAACCTTTTTGGCCTTTCTTATAAATTGCAACATGACTGTGAACATTGTTTGTTTACATGTACCACTAACATAGACATTGAAATATTCATATATTTGACTTTACCAGACTGTGAATCAGTGTCTTTTAACAATCTAGTTAGAGGAGCAACTCAAAACATGGAGTGTAGCCAATGTAAATCAGAAATGTCATCAACATTATTTATACAAAGATATGGAAAGTATGTAATTTTAATGCTGCAATGTTGTAGAGCTGAGGGAAGAAAATTGGAAATTGTAATTAAAAATGTTGTAGCTACTCAACTATCAAGATCAGGAAGAACTTTTGTAGCTGTTGCAATTATTTTTCATAATGGACCTTCTGCAACATCTGGACAGTACACTGTTTATTTATAATGTCTGAAAGGTTGGATACATTGTAATGATAGTCAATTAGTTTTTAAGCAACGTTTGACTTTTCAGGATTTCTGCTGTTAAGGTAGATTAGTCTAGTGTTGTAAAGTACTTTGTATGTGAGGGTGAGGAGCTTCAAGGTGATCCTCTTGTTGATGTTGAGGCAGTGTAGGTGTATCAGGTCGTGGGTGATGTGGCTGCAGCAGGGGACATTGAAGATCAGTCAGGTGGAGGTGTTTTGGATTTGTTGTAGTCGTTGTAGGTGTTGGGCTGGAATTCTTTTGTAGAGTGTGTTGTCACACAGTAGTCTGCTGCTAATAAGAGCCTGTGTTACTGTTCTTTTTCTTTTGGTTAGGATCTACCTGTAAATGTTGCGGAGCATTTGGAGGGTGTTATAGCAGTATGAGGAAATGCTGTAGACTTGTTTACATATGTAGAGGGAGGAGTTGAGGATGAATCGTAGGTTGTGTACATGGTCAGTAGGTGTTGGTACTGTTCACAGTGTAGTAGGCCAGCATCAGTCATCTGAAGCTGAGGGGGTGGGTCTGAGGATGAGTACCTTCATGTTGTGCGAGCTCAGTTTAGAGAGCTGCTCCTTATCCAGTTGGTGACGTCCTTAATTGCGACATGGAGTTTGTTTTTTTTTTGGTATGTGGCGCCTTGATGAGGAAGAGGATTAGCTGGGTGTCGTTGACGTAGGAGATGATGTTGAGATTGTGATGGCGGCTACTTGTGTGAGGGTGGCCAAGGAAATGTTGAATAGCGTCGGGCTGAGGGATGAGCACTGGGGGATGGTGCAAATGACGTCAGTGGTTTCGGATCAGAAGCCTGGGAGGCAGATGCTCAGGCTTACTATTGAACAACTTTCAAACTAAGAATTTCACACATACTATTTGGCCTTGGGGAAACGTATGTGAAACCATTAAAGACTTTTTGTTGTAAATTTTGTCAGCATATATTCGTAAGTAATATTATTTATAATGGAAGAAAATTAATGATAATCTTTTGCTGTTTTAAGATTGTTTGACATACCTCATAGTTACGTAAGAAATTGGTCTTAGAATAAAACATTTAACATATGTTTTATTTCTATTTTTTAGATTGGTATTGAGATTTTTTTTTTTTTAAAGATAATCTTTTTGTCTTCTACAAATGCTAATTTTATAATAATTATTATTTTTTTAATTTATTATTTTGTAGGTAAGTATAAGTAACTGTTAAAAATGATCAATGGGATGTACTTCTACAGAGCTGAGGTAACAGAACGTGGATGGAGTACATAAGTATGTAAAGATGGTTTGTATCTTTTAAACACATTTGAAGAAATTAAAAAAATATATACCTAGTGTACCTGTATTCTTTGCATTTTACTACAACACATTTACTACTTTGGAATTGGTAAGGTGAATAGATATATTGTACTTTTTTTAGTACTGCATTTTATTTTAATAGCCTTAGTTTTTTCCTATAGTGATAAGGAGTGACTGGTTTGAAAATGGAAGAAAATGTTATAACTAAAAATTCATATAAGCAATTTTATTGATATAATCTTATAAAGTAGTTGAGAATGGTATTTGTATAATATCTTTTAAAGGGCAAAATAGTTAATAAAGCTAGTTGTATATTAGGTAATAGGAAAAACAATAAAATAAAGTGTTTATGTTTTTGTACAAGGAACAACAACCTTTAAAAAAATCACTATGGAAGAAGAACAGAACTATATAGAAAAACACTCTCATAGAAGAGCAAAATAAACCTTTCATGGATAGTGAAAATGAAGATAAAAATATTGCTGCAGATACAAGCTGCGATTTTTTAGATGAAACATTGGATGATGATTTTGTGCAAGCATTAGAGGACATCAAGTTTCATGATATGACTTTTGAAATTCATAATCAAGAAAATGAAATTTCAGATGAAATCATGTTAGAAGCTCTATTAGATTATGAAATGTTGCAAGAATAAATGTATGATTACAAATTAAAAATGGTTCGAGAGACTCTTCTTGCAAAATTGTAATCATTCAGCTAGTATCCAAGTACTCATGGTGCAAAGTGGGCCTTAGGGCATGGACTGCTTCAAACCTCTATAGATTATGTATGCACTCTTCCATGCACCAGAAAACTTGTGTTTTATAGCTTTTATTTCAAGGTCTATATCCTTTGACTTCCAGCAAAGTCTCTGTGATTGCTGATTCCGTATTGTACTGAGCTATTCAGCAGAATGTCCTTATCTGTGCACTATGCTAAAAATTAACCTATTTTAAATTCAGTCAGGCACTCTCCTTGCAGAGCTGTAATTATCCAGTCAGTACCCAAATATTCATGTAGGAAAGTAGGCCTTAGACCATGGACTGCTTTGAACCTGTATAGGCTATGCATGAAGTCTTCTATGTACCTCAAACTAGTCTTTTATACATTGAATTCCCCAGTCTGTATTATTAGACTTTCAGCAATCACTCTCACTCTACTGTTTCAGTATTGTAGTGAGCCATTGAGCAGTTTTTCATTATGTATGTACTGTGGTAAAACTGAAGCTGTTATAAATTGAGGGATGGATTTTCTTTGCAGAACTGTAATTATCCAGTCAGTATCTAAGTATTCATAAATTAAAATTGGCGTAGGTCATAGACTGCTTCAAACTCCTATAGACTTTACATGCAGTATTTTATGCACTGGGAATCTTGTCTTTTATACCTTCAACTTCCCAGTCTGAATCCTTACACTTCCAGTAAACACTATCACACTACTGTTTCAGTATTGTAGTGAGCCATTTGGCAACATATGCTTGTCTATACACTGTACAAAAACTGAAGCAGTTATACATTTTGCTCTACACTCTCCTTGGAGAAGTGTATTCATTCTGCCACTACCCAAGTAGTCATGCAGCAAAGTAGGCCTAAGGGTATGGACTGCTTCAAACACCTATATATAGTAAATACACTTTTCTAAACATCTGCAAACTTGGCTTTTGAACTTTGAATTGCCTAGTTTGTATCCTGACACTTCCTGCAAACATTCTGCTACTGCTATTTTAGTATTGTAGTGAGTCATACAGCAGTATGTTCTTATGTATGCACTGTTCTAAAAGTGAAGTTGATATATATTCAGCTAGACAATTTGCTTGTTGAAGTGTAAGCATTCAGTCGGTTCCCAAGTAGTCATGCACTAAAGTAGGCCTTAGGGCATGGACTGCTTCAAATCCCTATAGACTATGCATCCACTTTCTATACACCGGCAAACTTGCCTTTTATACCTTCAATTCCCCAGTTTGTATCATTGCACTTTCACCAAACAGTCTCACATAACTGTTTCAGTGTTATAGTGAACCATACAGCTGTATGTTCTTATCTATACACTGTTCTAAAAGTAAAGCTGCTATACATTCAGCCAGACACTCTCTTTGCAGAATTGTAATCATTCAGGGCCACATTCATGAGGCCACTTGCGTCATCGGAACATCACTTTTTGTGATGTTCCATGGCACAGCTTCCTGCGTAATACACAGCCAATTGTTTGGGCGTACTGCTGCATGATAAATATCAGCCCCTTTGACGCAGTGTTCTGCGTTAAAGGGGCATGCAATGGGTGATGCTTGGAGCGTTCCCAGCAACACCTATAGCCTTTTGACAGAAGGTTTCCCTTGCTGTACAAAAATAATCATCCCTGCAACGCAGGCACCCTTGCTCCATTGTGCAAAGGTGCCTGCGTTGGCGCAGGCACACCATTGTGTGCCGGCGCAGGGGGAAAGGAGAGAATGTGCCATATCTTATATATATGGCGCATTCCTCTCTTTTTCATTTGACGTAGGGAAGTGCAGCAGGAAGGCCTGCTGCGCTTCTCTACGGCAAGATCTCATAAATGAGGCCCTATGTCAGTAGCCAAGTACTCATGGTGCAAAGTGGGCCTTAGGGCAAGGAGTACTTCAAACCACTATAGACTATGCACACACTGTTCTATGCACCTGCAAATTTGCCTTTTTTATGTTGAATTCCGCAGTCTCTATCCTTACAATTCCACCAAACACTCTGTCACTCTCTTGGTATAGTTTTGTAGTGACTCATTGATCATTGTGTAGTAAGGTATTCACTACATTAAAACAGTAATCAGTAGATGTACAATAAGTGGTACATCCCCAGAGATATGCTAGTTATTGTGCACTGTGACATCACCAGCACGGATGCACCATATTTACAATGTTGTGCACTATGGGACAAAAACGGCACAGATATGTGATGTATCTGTGCTGTGAAGATGGCACATTGTTTGACTTGCGTAGGAAGTACAATGCAGCTCCAGCAATGCTCTTTGGCCCTATGCTCATAATGCTGTGTCAATGCTTACACCTGCTTCAAGCAGGTGCAGGGTTTTGATGCAGCATGAGCCCAAAAGTGACTGAATGAAATCTTATAGATTTCACGTACTCACTTTTAGGAGGTGTTCCTGCGCCAGAACACTCTCCCCCTGCACAGGAAAGCCTTCTTCTGGCGCATGGCTTTACAATGTGATGCACCTTCCATATGCATCTCATTGTAAATACTACACACCATGGCACATCATTTGCACCACTACTGCATCACAAAAGTGATGCAACAGATGTGTAAAAGAGGCACAAGGGGATTGTAAATCCACTCCTAACACATAGCAATTCACCCAGGCAGTTCCAGCAGCAGTGCAAATTGAAGCATAGATTTGTAACATATTTATATGAATATGTTGCATTCAAATTCTTCGGAGGTACTACATTATACTATAGGTAAACACCTTATAGATTTATGCTGTAGCACGTCCTTATAGTTTTGCACTTTCACATTCACCATACATTAGTAATGTATTCATTCATTCATTTATGCACTACACATTCATTCAGACAAAGTTGTACACACTTTCATAAAAATATAGCTCTTTCTTTGACCTGTGGCGTTAGTTCTGAAAATAACTGTTTTTTTCTCTTTGTTGTTTTATATTTGTTTTGTATTTTTTTATAAAAGTTTTTTATAAACTAGAACCCCAAAAACCGTGAAACGTCAACAAAACAGGAAAAAAAAATGATTGACAAGTACAGTTGTGGTTCCTCTTCTTGCGAAGAATATGTTCTATGGATTGCTCTCCATAGCTCAAAAGTTTGTTGCAAAACTTACACTGAATTGTTTGGTCTCCAAGTTCTGGCTATATGTTTGGAATCATACCGCTCCATGGTGGTGGTGGTGCTCTCGATGTACTTGGAAGAGCAGATCCCTGGTCCTCCTGAAATCGTCTTGTGACAGCTCTAGCCCAATTATTAGGATGTAAATTATTTACATGGCGCACCATGCTCGCTGTCCCGAACAAATATTTCTTTCTTCGGTCGCCCCTGGACAAAGTTGTGTCACATATTTTGCAAGTGACTTTAAGGGCATTAACTTTTTTTTCACCCTCAGGGAAGGTGAAAAACTTCAAAATAACTGCTTCTTTTCTTTTTGGTTCAGGCTGCTCAGCAATAAATCCTTCCCCTGAAGAGTGCTCAGAAGATGAGTCCAAAAATGCAGCCATGGTGAAGGTTGTTACAAAATTGACTGAAGCTCCACAGAAGATATCCTTCTCCTGAGAAAGTCAAAGAATAATGATTACAATGGGAGGGGTCTTTCAACAGTTGGAGTAGGAAGTGTTATGAACCAATCAAATCTCTTCTTTTAAAGTCACATGGCTTTGCGTAATCTTACGGTGCGCTTACAGTGCTCTTACGGTGCGAGTACGTACGACGTACCGCAGCGATTAGGGTAATTGCTTTTAAAAGTAATATACGATTATTAAAAGTTTAAAAAACTATTTTTAGATTATCCCAGATAATGTCTTCCCTTAATATGTACATTAAATACATAAATATATGTTTTTGAACAATTCGAAACTTTTGCAGCATGCACGTATGAGGCGCCGTACATGACGTCACACGGAAGTGTGGATGCGACGCGTAACATCAAAGCGTATTCGTAACGTATGAGTGGGTACGTACAGAGTATGATTTTCCGTACAAAGTACGGTGCGATTACCGTACGATTATCAAAAAAAAAAATTAAATAGAATTTAATTTAATATATTAAAAAATATATATATTTAATTTAAAAAAATGAATTTACTTGTGTTATTATTTAATACTAAGAATATGAAATATAATTTATAAAATAAAATAAATATAAATATTTATAATTAAATTGTAAGAAATTAGTATAAAAAGAAAGAAATATATTAATTAATACATTTAAAAATGATCATTTACAAAACCTTTGAAATTCACTGAAAAAAACATAGGTTTCACACACGTTATAGTTAGGAATTAGCATTTAAAAAACCTTAGAAATTCACTGAAAAAACAATAGGTTTCACACATGTTATAGTTAGCTAGACATTTCACTCATACAAAACCATTGAAATTCCCCCGCTATAGTTAGTTCAGCTAACTATAATTTGCACGCCCGTCAATCCACTGCTGATGATGTCACATATTACATCACTCATGACATGGTCAATGACATCACTCATGACATCACTGATGACATCTCAAATAACATCACTGATACTTTTCAAAAAAGCAATGCCGGCTCCTGCCCGAGATGGGGAGCCAGTAGGACCCTGGGGGCATTGGAGCTCATTACACGGTCCCTAACCCAGAGGTCAGGTCCTGGGAGATAGGGTCCCTAGGGCTCAAAATGGCCCAGGATTGGGGTGGTAGTCCCCCCTCCTCCGTTTAATAAAAGAAAAAAAGTATATTTGGGCATTTCCCGGGGAATGGAGTCCCCAGGGCGAATGTAAATGAAAGTAAGTAGACTTTTTTAGGAAAACAAATTGCAGTTGCGACCATAGCTTGATGCCCCCTAGTGTAAATGCAATAGGTGCACGGTGCTCAGCTCGGCCCCTGGTGTGAACAGGATGGGTGTGCCATGCTTAGCGCAGCCACCTAGTATGAGTGTAATGGGGTTGCGGCCCCTAGTGTGAACGCGATGGATGCGCGTCTCTAAGTCAAACTGGGTGCGCGACTCCAAGCAAATATAATTATGGTCTTTTTATATCAACCTAGGTTATATCTTGGGATATTGGGTGGCCCTTGTGTTTATAAGGGGTTTCTTGCAGCTACATGTAAGTGCAGATGCAGAGCTTCAGGTTGTTGAGAAAAACTTTTTTACCTTCATCAGTGAAGTGTACTCCATCACTCCTATAGAAGCCCTCCATATGGAAAAGTCGATTGTTGTTATATATGGAGCCCATTTTATGGTCTCTGATGTATGCTGAAACAGCTTTATTGACATTTTTGTTGCTTTCTCAATCTGAGGACAAATTGATTTGACCCCTTCCATTTCTGTATTTGGCATATGTTAGAGTAGCAAAGGCAGTTTGGGGGAAAAGTAACATCAATACTGCAAGGGTGTCCTTCATTAGCATTTCCAGACCTACCCCAGTCAATGTGCATAGGTCATTGCCACCACTGTGCACAATCATGACATCAGGGGGTTGGAGTTGCAAAAAGGTTTTGACCATTGGCATCAATTGGTGCCACTTTAAATCCTCTCTGTCTAATCCATTTAATGTCTACATTTAGCAAAGCTAGGTCTTTGTCAATACCTCTGCGTTCAGCATACCTTTTGCACCAGAAAACCTAGCTGTGCCAAACAATCCACACTGAAAGTATATTGAGGTGATGACTGTAGGTAATGAAAAGACGTCTTTAGCTGAGGTAGTCAGTTGGTAGAATGAGACATTTCTAAAATGATGGACAAGATTGATTAATTGGCTGTTTAAGAACATTGTATATTCAAAAATAGGGTCCATTTTACTGTGTTGAAAAAGCAAGTTTCTTATTGGTTAGTAAACAATGTTTGAAAGGTACAGCAGAAAGGATAAGGTCATGTTTCGCAAGGCCAACCATACCTGCTGTTGTCATTTGCAGCATTGTGTGGTGAAGATGTGACCTGTGAGTTTGGTTGAACGTTGCACGACTTGTTGCTATGGAAACTGACATTAAGCAGAAGGGGTGAAGAAGTCAGTTGACAATGGTTATTATCTGTGACCAATGGAATTGTGTTTTGAAAAACTGTGGGAAGCAATTGTTGCCTATGTGTATTTGTATGAAAAAAAGAGAGAGGAATCTTGCCATTACCGGTTTTATCTTGCAGAGTCTGGTGATTTATGTTGACTGTGTGCACAAGAAAATCCTGTCTGACTGTGTGAGATTTTTCATTCAACAGATTTATCTGTAAGGTGAGTTATATATTTTTGATAATTATTTTAAAAGATTTGACATTATTCTAAAACTGTGTTGTTTGAAATATATTATTAAATGTAGAGAAGTATATTGGAATTAGTTTAATTCTCCGTGAAGTTTCTTTGAAAAATATTTTTAACTCTGTTCATAGGTATAGCTGAATGATGCTTCATATTTTTAGATAGTTGGTTAAAGATGCAGTACAAATGTGTATTTTGAAAGATGTTCATATAAGGTGTAGTGTATTAGGCACAGACCACAGCGTTGTACAGCAGAAGTATTTTTTATTACTCCAGGACCTCTACAGCCATGACGCGTTTCAGCCTGCCTCGGGCCTTGATCACATGACGCGCTCTATCAAGTGAGCCATTTTTCGTAACTTTTTTTTATCTCTTTTTTTCTTTTTTCATTTACTCAAACAGTGTTTAAAGTGACAAGTGCAAATTTACAAATAACATAAAAACAGATAATAAGTTCAACTATTGATGGTATTGGGGAAATGAATGGTAAAACAATTTCATTCCTGTGGCTACTATGGTAAAATAATGACATTCCCAGTACAAATTGTAGAAAATGATATCAGATAATTTCATTTCATCAATTGTACCTATAGCTAAAATTTCTTACAGCTGATAATAGAGAACATGCTACTACAGTACAATACTCCTGTGATTTTATGTGAACGTTAATTGTTAAATGTTGTAAAGTGCAAATGTTGTGCAAAAATGCATAATTCTATTACTAATAACCTAAATTAAAACCCATTAAATTACTACTAAAATACTGCTCAGTGATGTCGCTGACCATGTCATGAATGATGTCATATGTGAAGTCATTCGGCAGTGCATTGCGGGGGCACGAGTTATAGTTAGGTCAACTAACTATACCAGGGGAATTCGTATCATTTTGTATGAGTGAAATGTCCAACTAACTATAATGTCCCTGAAACCTATGGTTTTTTCAGTGAATTCCTAAGGTTTTTAAAATGCATCATTTCTAACTATAACATCCCTGAAACCTATGGTTTTTTCAGTGAATTTTTAAAGTTTTTTTTAAATGCTAATTTCTAACTATAACGTGCCTGAAACCTATGGTTTTTTATGTGAATTTAAAATTTTTTTAACGCTAATTTCTAATTATAATGTTCATTAAACCTATTTTTTGTATGTTTTTAAATTATCATCCCATTCTCAACCTGGTGAAAACTGCAAATCTCACCAGTTTTCCATCTATACCTTCTGCCCCAAAAAATTGCCACAAACAAGAACCACAACTAACGCTAATGATATGCAAAGTAAGTGTTCCCATGGAAACTAAAAACGAAAACACCACTTCCCGAATGTTTTCAACGACCGGCCAAATCTGCAATGCGATCCAAAATACAGGCGAAAGGCCGAGTTACTAGTAACAAATTAACAGCAACCTTTAACTACCAACTCACAGCAACATCTATAGACCAACACGTGATAGAGCTACTGATCATGCAGCTCCAACACCCAACAAGGCCACAACACCCAGCGCCACCACCACCAAAACCTCCCCCCGGACCACCTCCCCACTACCACTGAGGCAGCACAAAACAAGACAATGGACCTTCCCAAAATGCAATGGCCCCTCAGCCGCACAATAGGTGAATGTCGGGAGATGTGGCAACCAAGTATGTGTGAAGGACGCAAGTCGCCCATCAATAATAATTCACATAATGACAAGTGTCCAGGTGATATGCTGCACAGACCTCACTATACAAAGCACAAACCTCTCCATGTGGAGATATAGTATTGATACTTGTAGTGTAGTGCACAGTGGACGCAACCATGTTACCTCACACAATTTGGAAGATCTCAGTCATGTGGCCGTGTTGTGGCTGTGTTGTCCCCCCCTGTAAATGGAAGCAGAGTGGGCTGGTCCAACATTCACCACCCCAGCGAGAGCGTGGTTCACTTGTGGGAAGACTGAGTCTGCAGAGCGGCAACCCTCACCCTGTCATGTGGTGCCGCCATGACCGCGGGCCTCCTCGACACAGGCCCCCTGCGAACCCAGCAACACAGCTCACCAGACTTATATCAGTACCAACTACTGCCTTCGATCTACCCTTTGGAGAGCATGGCTCACAATTCAGAAGCAGTGGCGATTGCAGATGACGCAGTCCAGTACGCAAGATACATTGCTACCAGTGCGGCCCGCGCAGACCACGCATGATCACAGACTGTGCACATGCTGAGTGCTTCAGGTGCTAATAACTCACTTCACCACAAGTCATCGCCACGTGGCCTTATTAAGGCAGAATTCATTAGACAAAAGACATTGCTCCCATCACGGCCTGCCGGGACCATGTATCATTGCAGGGTGCGCACATGCTGTGCAGCTAAACTCAATGCCACGTGGCTGTGCACCCATCCTGACCACTGCCTCCTGCCTACAATGGGGCTACCACGGTTCACAATTAGCAACGCAAATTGTGTAAGAGACTATAGCGGGTTAAGAAGAGCAAATACTCCCAATTTGTGCAGCTCAAGTCAACGTGACATGCCTGTGGGCGTTTGCTGACTGCTGCCTCTGGCCTACACTGCGGAAGACCGGCAACACATGATGTCAACTAACCCTGTTCAACACAAGCCGATCCAACATGTGTAACTGGTTCCTGAGTCCTTAATAGCGGCAACCCCAACTTCGTGGCAGCGACCATAGCACCAGACTCCCTTTGATCAGTGAGGAGTATTTCCATATGAAAGGCCGGGGACACGTAGTACAACTGAACCTTCACTATGCAGGCCGGTGGGGCCACCAACGTATGCATGTGGCTGTGGCCCCTTGCTCACTGCTGCCTCTGGCCTACACTGTGGAAGACCGGTGATGCATGGTGCCACTAACCGTCTTCAACTTAAGCTGATCCCACATTTGTAACTGTGTCCTGAGTCCTGAATGGCAGTGACCCCAAATCCATGAGACAACCACAGTAGCAGACTCCCTTCTATGAGTGAGGCATATTTCCATCTTGGGTGAGGGAGAGCCACTCGCCCTGCCAGGACCCACGCATTGGAGGAGGAGGTAATAAAAGTAGGTCCTCCTACCTCGTTTAGGCAGACTACCAGCTTCCTGCACTCGCGCTGCGTGCATAACGCTCTACCTGTATTTTTAATACTTTTAAAACCACTATTTTGTTTTGCGTCGAGCGCTTGCTCTGTTTGCTCTTTCTTGCCTGCGCCGCTTAGAGGGAATATTAGGGAGATCTCACCCGCATTTAAACTTCTGCACACCCACACTTTGTGGGGTAGAAGGGACTCGGGGGCACTGCAAATTCATCGCGCCGGTTTCTGAGCGCCATTTTTGATTGGGGGAAGGATTCTCCTCACGGAGCGCCATCTTGGGTGAGGGAGAGCCACTCGCCCTGCCAGGACCCACGTGATCTAATTGCCTGGCCTTCTTAAGATGGCTGCTAGACAAGCGCGCAGCGACGGCGCGCAGCGGGTGCGCCGTAGGGGCGACGGAGGTGCGCCAGAGGTAATCCCGTTTGCGCCCGTTCGTGCAACGGACGCGCCGGGGGCCGTTCTCCCTGGACCACCATCTCCGGGGACCATTACTTATACTCGAGATGAGCTCTTAGGCATTAACATCACTCCCCCGTTAGGAGGACTAGCAGCGGCTGTGGAGAAGCAGACGGATTTGTACAGATGTGGTCTCTTAAATGTGAGATCGCTGTGCTTGCATCACGGGGATATTGCCTTCATGATCGACTGCCATGAGTTAGATATTCTACTCATGACAGAGACATGGACAAGCTCGGACTGTGTAGTAGAGTTGGGATTGGCCTGCCCCTCCGGATACAAAATCAGGCACATCCCCCGGATCGGTTCTAGAGGAGGAGGACTGGGTTTGATTTTCAGAGAATCAATAGACCTATCCCTGATTGACATCAAGACTATACCCGGGTGTGAACTACTGGCCTTCTCCCTGAATGGTCAGGGGGGCGCTCTATTTACGGGTCTGCTCTGCTATAGACCTCCATCTAGCCCTATTTCAGCTGTGGCAGGGCTGATTGAGCTTATTCTTGACCTATCCACCTCACATTCAAGGCTTATGATATTGGGAGATTTTAACCTCTGGGCAGGCGGCTCCGGAGATACGGCGCTCACAGATCTAACCCAGACCTGTTCGAGTATTCAGTTGCAGCAGCTAGTTCTTACTCCTACCCATGTAAAGGGCCATATACTGGATCTAGTTTTTGCAGATCCAGAGTACCTAACTGTACGGAACATCTTGCCACAATGCTGGACAGATCATGCGCTAGTGTTCTTCTCCCTTACGCCCAAGGTGGGGCGGGGGAAAAATAGGAACCTAGCGGGGGTCAAATGTAGCAGACAATGGTCTAAACTCCTGAATCAGTCTCCTCTACCTCTGTTACTTTCTGGGGTTTTCACCCTTGAGGAAAACGTAGACCTGAGCTACGAAAGACTGAACCAACGGATTGTGTCCTCATTAGATTCCTTGGCTCCTATACGGAAAATCAGAAACAGGCCGACTCCGGCTATGCCTTGGTTCTCCGAGGAGCTGTTCCAACTTAAACTCCAATGTAAGCGGGCCGAGCGTATCTGGAGAAAGCACTACTCGGACCCCGACCGGGTTCTCTACAAACAGGCCATGTCCATCTACAAAGCACAGATTAAAAGGGCAAAGGCCAGGTTTTTGGAAGAGTCATTGCGGGTGGCAGTAAATAAATCACAGACTCTGTTCAAAATTGTGAAGGATCTGTCATGCCCTGCTTCCATGGCCAATGTCATTCCCGCATCCCAGTCTCTGTGTAACTCACTGGCGCAGGCCTTTGAGGATAAAATCGCAGCCATTTTAAACAATCTTGGTGTTACATCTAGCGGTAGTCCTCTAGAAGGCAATGAACTGCACCTTGAGTCTACTACAGAAATAACCCCTAGCTTTGCCAAGCTGGACTGTTTCCCATCTCCCACCTATGAGGAATTTATTCCCTTGGCTCACAGTGTGGCGTCGGGGTCTCCTTTGGACCCGCTTCCACATAAATACTGGAAGCTGTTCCAGGAAGAACTTTTTCCCCCGCTGCTTGCCATCTGTGATCAGTCCCTTGTTTCAGCACGGGTTCCAGACTGTTGGAAGCTGGCCGTGGTTTCCCCTCTTCTTAAGAAGGCTACTTTGGATCCGGTTTGCCCAGCCAACTATCGACCTATTTCCTTGCTCCCGTTTCCAATAAAAATCTTGGAAAAATGGGTTACAAAACATCTGTCGAAGTATCTGGAGACCGGGTCCTGTCTGGATGAGGTTCAATTCGGTTTTAGACCGGCTCACGGGACCGAATCAGCGTTGGTGACTGTGTTAGACGATCTTAGGACGCGAGCCGACCATGGTAGAGCTGCCTTTTTAGTGCTGCTCGACATGTCAGCCGCGTTCGACACCGTCAACCAGGAAGGTGACGGGTGACAGGCCTTGCTCTGCAGTGGCTGACATCATACCTTGGAAATCGTCATCAGGTAGTGTCACTGCCTCCTTTCAAATCTGACATCAGGAAAGTGGAGCAAGGTGTCCCACAAGGGTCGGCCATCAGCCCTATCCTCTTTAACCTATATCTGCGGCCTCTAGTTGCGCTAATTAGATCTTTTGGCATAGCGGTGACGAATTACGCGGATGACACTCAACTTGTCTTCTCGCTTAAGGGCAAGGAAGCAGTGACGCTAGACACCTTCCACCGATGTATGCTCGCAACTGCTGATTGGCTAAATCAGAATTCGCTGCAGTTTAACAGCTCTAAGACAGAAGTCTTACACTGCACTACTGATCGCGTCCCTAGACCTCTTCCGCCGGACTTTTGTCCGCCTTCCTTTCAGAGCACGTCTGTGTCAGCTATTTCGGTCCGTAATCTGGGAGTGATGTTTGGGTCTAATCTCCAATTGGACGCAGCTGTTAGTAAAACCGTGAGTAACTGCATGGGATTACTTCGAATGTTGAGGAAGGTCCTTCCGATGCTCCCTGTGGACAGCAGGCCAGAGGTGGTGAGAAGCAATATTGTAAGTCATTTGGACTACTGTAATGCCCTTTTTCTCGGAGCACCAGCTACCCTGATAGGAAAATTGCAACGGGTGCAAAATCTTGCAGCCAAATTAAGACTAGACCGTCGTCGTTTTGACTCCTCATCCCAGGTAAGCATGGGCGTAAAATCCGTTCCGCTCGCGGATTTTGCGGATTTTCGGTAAATTCGCAATCCGCGAACTCAAGCGAACTTACCGAAAATTCGTAAATCCGTGCGAAGCGGATTTTTTTGCTTGGTCTCACTTGCCAACTAGAATACTATACAATTTCGCGGGAGTAAACACTTGCGAAAACGTAGATGCGGCGGGCAGCGACAATCTCGCAATTGCGAGATTGCAATTTCGCACAAGAAATCCACCAGCAGGCAGCATAAACCTTGAAAATTATGATTTTTATCAGACTAACTCCTCAGGTTGACATTTGCCTGCACTTTTTTTTTGCAAGGAGTCCATTTTGGGGGGGAGGAAGGAAGTGCCCCACAGTCTCCAACTTCCTGTTCCTGTCCAGCAGGCTCCTCTCAGTGCTTTCTTCATGTGCTGGTCACTTTGATTTGGATCTTGACCTGGAAGCACTCAGCAAGTGCAAAAGTTCAATCTTATCATTAGTAACCATTCCCTGTACTGCCTGGAAGGATTACTTTTTGTGAATGCTGCTGGATATTTGGATTTTTGCAAAACTGAAAGCACTCAGCAGGTGCAAAAGTTCAATCTTATCATTAGTAACTATTCCCTGTAGTGCTTCCTGAGGGGCCCCTTCAGAGTTCAGTTGCCTACTTGCAACTATTCTATGACCCTGCTCTGACCCTCACAGCAGGCTCAGAGAAAGCAATTACAGATAAGGAAGCAGGTTACAGCCAGGAAGTTCAAATTCAGTAACACATTAATCAGCCCCTAATTCATTTATGTCAGTTGAGGCAGGGCAGGTGTGCTTTTCCACCCATAATCTACAGTGATGAACTAGAGGGTGGCATGGGTGAGCCAGAGGGTGGCATGGGTGAGCCAGAGGGTGGCAGTGGTGAAACAGAGGGTGGCAGTGGTGAAACAGAGGGTGCTGTGATGAACCAGATGTAGAAACAACATGTTCGCGACCGTTGCTACCCGAAAAGTAAGTTCGCGTTTGCGAACTGGTACAAAATCCTCGCGAACTGGCAGAAATCCTTGTGAACACAAAAAAAAATAAAAAATCCGCAAATTTGCGAGAGTTCGCGGATTTTGCGGATTGCGAATCCGTAAATACGCAATTTCGCGGATTGCCAATTCGCAAAATCCGCCCATGCTTAATCCCAGGCACTAAGGGACCTCCACTGGTTACCGGTCCGTCAGCGGATTGATTTTAAATCGTTATGTATTGTATTCAGGGCTCTTCATGGACAAGGCCCAATGCCATTACAGAATATGTTTCATTGGTATACTCCGTCCAGATCCCTTCGCTCGGCATCTGCCTACCTTGCTGTGGTGCCTAAAGTTCTGAGATCACGATTGGGTGGCCGATCTTTTAGCTTTACGGCAGCTAGGCTATGGAATGCTCTTCCACTGGGATTGAGAAGCACAAATGATCTCAATTCTTTTAAGAAAAACTTAAAAACCCATCTGTTTCCTAAGGCTGGGATACATTAGTTTCTTTTAATCAGCACGATGTGAAGCAGGTTCCTTTTAGTCAAAGCGCCAGGATACCCGTTGGGTGACAGACACGCGCTATAAAAGTATACCAATACATACATACATACATACATACATTTCCGTATGCAACGGCGGCGACACGTGGTGCCACTAACTCTGTTCAACTCAAGCCAATCGCACATGTTTAACTGGGTCCTGAGTCCTGAATGGCAGTGACCCCAAATACATGAGACAACCACAGCAGCAGGCTCCCTTCGATGAGTGAGGCATATTTCCATATGCAACGGCGGCGACACATGGTGCCACTAACTATGTTCAACTCAAGCCGATCCCACATGTGAAACTGTGCCCTGGGTCCTGAATAGCAGTTACCCTAAGTCCGTGGCAGCGACCACAGCACTAGACTCCCTTCGATCAGTGAGGCTTTTTTCGATATGCAATACCGGTGACACGTGGTGCTACTAACTCTGTTCAACTCAAGCCGATCCCACATGTTTAACTGTGTCCTGAATGGCAATGACCGTAAATCCGTGGCACTGACCACAGCATCCCACTTCCTTCGATCAGTGCGCAATATTTCGATATGCAAAGCCGACGACATGTACACCCACTAAACCTCTTTAACACAAACTGATCCCACATGTGTAACTGTGTCCTGAGTCCTGAATGGCAGTGACCCCAAGTCTGTGGCAGTGACCACACCACCATACTACATTCGCTTTATGAGGGATATTATGATATGCAAGCCAGCGACACGTAGTCTCACTAACCCTCTTTAACACAAGCCAATCCCACATGTTCAACTGTGTCCTGAGTCCTCAACGGCAGTGACCCCAAGTCTGTGGCAATGACCACAGCACCATACTCCCTTCGATTTGTGAGGCATATTTCGATATGCAAGCCTGCAAAACGTAGTCCCACTAACCTTCTTTAACCAAGCCGCACCGACATGTGTAACTGTGTCCTGAGTTCTGAATGGCAGTGACCCCAACTTCAATCAATCAATCAATCAAGAGTATTTGTAAAGCGCGCTACTCACCCGCTAGGGTCTCAAGGCGCTGGGGGGGGCTGCTACTGCTCGAAAAGCCAGGTCTTAAGTTGCTTCCTGAAGGAGAGATGGTCCTGGGTTAGTCGTAGGTGGGTGTGGAGGGTGTTCCAGGTCTTGGCCGCCAGGTAGGTGAAGGATCTTCCTCCGGTAGTGGTTCTGCGGTTCCGTGGGACGGTGGAGAGGGCGAGGCTGGCGGAGCAGAGCTGGCGGGTTGGCTTGTAGAACGTGAGGCAGTTGTTGAGTTATTCGGGGCCCAAGTCGTGGAGAGCCTTGTGTGCGTGGGTGAGGAGTCTGAATGTGATCCTCTTGCTGACGGGGAGCCAGTGCAGGTCCCTCAGGTGGGCGGAGATGTGGCTGTGTCGGGGGATGTCCAAGACAAGTTGTGCTGAGGCGTTCTGGATGCGCTGGAGTATTTTCTGTAGTTTGCCGGTGGTCCCAGCGTGGAGGGTATTCTCGTAGTCCAGACGGCTGGTGACGAGGGCCTGGGTGACCTGTTCCTGGTTCCAGTGGAGATCCAGCGGAAGATCTTACGGAGCATGCGGAGTGTGTTGAAGCAGGAGGAACGTAACGGCGTTAACTAGCCTGGCCATCGTGAGGGAGGAGTCAAGGATGAAGCCCTGGTTGCGTGCGTGGTCCGTGGGCTTGGGTGGGGGCCCCAGAGCATGACTCCCTTCCATTAGTGAGGAGTATTTGAATATGGAAGGCCGGTGACACCTGGTGCAACTGAACCTGCACTACGCAGGCCGGTGGGCCAACAACGTATGCACATGGCTGTGGGACCTTCCACAGTACTACCTAAGGCCTACACTACATTCAGCAGGGCTCACAATTCTGATCCAGTCCCGGTTCCACATAACGCAGTCCAGTAGGCACCACACATTACTCCCAGTGAGGCCGTTCACAGCAAGCACCATCACAGGCTCCTACAGTCTCAATGCTTCTAGTACCACTAACCCTATTTAATACAAGCCAATACCTCATGTATAACTATGTCCTGAGTCCTGAATGGCAGTGACCCCAACTTTGTGGCAGCGACTATAGCATCAGACTCCCTTAGATTAGTGAGGAGTATTTTCATATTGAAGGCTGGCGACAAGTGGTGCCACTGAGCCTGCACTACGCAGGCCGGTGGGTCCACCAACGTATGCACGTGGCTGTGGGTCCTTCCTCATCGCTACCTCTAGCCTACACTATGGTCAGCACGCCTCACAATTCAGAGAGAGTCCTGATTCCACTGCTTCTGGTGCCACTAACCCTATTTAACACAAGCCGATTGCACATGTGTAACTGTGTCCTGAGTCCTGAATGGCAGTGACCCCAACTTCGAGGCAGCAACCACAGCACCAGACTCCTTTCAGTCTTATTTCTTGTTCTTTTCTTTTAAATAACTTATTTTACATATAAATCTATACATGACTAAGATTCTTCTTTGTCCTACTGCACAGGGATACTTCCGGGCCCAAGAAGGTTTTTTGGGGTATGTTGGTAATGTGGGAAGAGGGTGCGTTACCTGCTAATGTTTTCACAAATGCCTCCGACAGATGCCAGCTGACAGACTGAATCACAAAATGATTCTTCAATACTTATGTAGTGTGAGTGATGAACAGTTCGCACCCAGACTCGCAGAGGGACAGCTGCGGCTCATTCGCTTGACTCACAGATGCAAAACTACGAGCCATGCCACGCCACTTCGATTACGTTCCAACATTGGCCCCTCATAGCTATCTGTCGCAGGCATACTCGCTGTTGGCGTGAAGGTCAGTGGTCTAGTTCTCAACATCTCACGGTCACTACCTGAGGACAGGTTTGCACATACACCACACCCATCCGGCACATGCGTCACAGGCCATATGACCACACAAATATAATAGATCGACAACGTGACATCCTATATTGCTGGTGCTGACCAGCTAAAGGACGCTCCATGTGTCTCAACCATAAAGAGTCCATGAAAAGTTGCTCAGAATGTTAGTCGCACCCTCAGCTGTATAGCCATCAGGGGCCTACCATCCCCTTGGCTCGAACATCATATGCATAGGGTTAGTGCCACCATAACTCATGTGGCCATCAGGGGCCTACCACCACGTAGCATCGACTTGAGTTCCACACGCTTAGCGGCACCAAACCCTGAGGTGGTCTCCGCCATTGATGACTCAGGACTCAGCGACATGTGTGAGATCTGCCAGGCTGTGGAGAAGCTGATATGGTCTCCAATATTCAGTACTCAGCGACATCTGTCACCTCTGCGCAGACGCTGATGTGGTCTCCGCCATTCATGACTCAGCGACATCTGTAAGATCCGCGCAGAATCTGATGTGGTCTCTGCCATTCGGGACTCAGGACTCAGCAACACCTCTGCGATCGGCGGGGTTTTGATGGGCACGTGAAGTCTGCCCACTGTTGCACACTCCGCTGGCACCAGGTAATTATTTGCTCATGGATGCGCAGAGGCAACAGTCTCTCTCTCTCTCTCTCTCTCTCTCTCTCTCTCTCTCTCTCTCCATTCCTTTCCTCCTATCTCTCTCTCCCTTCTCTTTTTATCTCTGGCTTGCTTTTCCTTCTCTGTTTCTCTCTCTCAGTCCTTTAATATGCCCATTACACACATCCTTATTTTGTGCTTTATTTTCCAGGCTCTGTCGTCGACATCCATGGTCCCTACAGGAGTCTTTTACCTTGTTGTTTTCTATTATTTTTGTTAAATTTTGTTTATTCGTTTATTTTTTATATATGTTAATAAAAAAAATTAAATGTGAAATTAGTTTATGGTTTATATGTTTATAAAAAATAAAGTTTGACAAATATTTTGTTTTACCTTTTTGGTTGTTTTCCTAACTGCTGTGCGACTCTTTCTTGTTCATTTTACTGTTATTTCTAAATACTAAAATCCTGTATTGAATTGCACTGACGTAGTGGCTGCACTTACAGTGTACACACAAAATCAATTAAAAAATCTCATTCTATTTATATTCATTGGGAATAGTGCGTCAGGTGCTGGATCCTGACGGGATGCACTGCCCAATTCATATATTGTTCTGCACATGAAAAAATCACATGATAAATGTCACAACAACTGCAATGCAAAAGAAATTCCACTGATAAGCCACGTTACCACCAGGGATTTAACACCTGCTTTCTGCTGGTGTTAAGCAGGATGACTACCTGCAGCATGAAAGGAAATACAGCCAAGAGCCACACCAGAACACCCACAGGCGCCGTAGAGTCAATGAACATGATACAGGGATACCCATGAAGGCCACAAGACTAAGTGTGTCTGTATGCTCATTGTGTTATCATGATAGGCACGGGCCCTGCTACATCGCAGTGCGCTGTCTTCAACAGACGTTATCCTGCCCCCTCAGTGTTGGCAGTGACCCTGGACAAGTAGCTACACATGCATCCTCCTGCATGCACAACAGACGTGTGCTAGTCCAGCGTATACAGGTCAGGGCAGGGGTGTGCCTATCCGTAAAGGGAAACGGGGTGTCTCACACATGTCTGTATGCAGGAAGTGCTGGAAGTGTGGTAAGTGTGCTACAGCAGACGATGTTGTAAAGTGGCATGCACCATCACCAAACGGCACTCTCATGGTCTAGTTGGAATGCTGCAGGACATGCCGGAATAGGCGTCAAAATGCCGTGCCATGCGAGTGCATTTGAGACAATAGTGCAATGTACAAAAGTGTGGGGGCTCGTGGGAGGGAGGAGCAGCTGTTTGACAACGTAACACACAGTGAACCCACCCATGTGCCACGTGCTGGGCATCTCATCCATGATGACCACGGTCGCAGACATCCCACAACATCCATGACCGGCCTTTGTACACATACTGTGTGAATGCAGCGTGGTTTTCACTTCTATGCTCGTTCAGTGGTGTGATGTTGGCGGGTTGTGTGACTTGTGCTCTTTGATGGTGTGTTTCATTTTGTCCATTGTTTGTCAATTCTTGTGCTGTACTTAATTGAGCATGCATGCCATTGTGCCCATCTCCCCTGTTCCCCCACTCCCTGCTTCTTCCTCTTCCTGGTGCTGTTGTTTCTATAATTTTGTTCCTCCACACATAAATACATGTAAAGAACAAATTAGAATACTTCCTTGATTCTTTTACGTTTCAAAACTTCTTTCTATTAGTTTCTTTTAAATTTTCCAGATAAACAGGTTTTTCATATTCAACGACACATAGAAGTCAGCAGTGCAACACATTCTATCAACACACGTTCTAGAACATTCTACAACACGTGCAGGTTAAAAGTTCATAAATTGTTTTAAACGTAACGATTTTTTTTGCAACATTTTCTTGAACATTTAACGGCACGTGCAGGTTAAAAGTTCACGATTGTTTTAAGTTCGAACAGTGCCTTCTTAACCAATCACAAAGATGCTTTTCCACAAAACGAATGTGCACCCTACTTTTAAAAAACAATGCTTTTCAACTCCCACTAAGGTATTATTTTGTATGGCAAAAAAAAAGTAGTAACCCATCTTCAAACATATCTCTTATTCTATGAAGGAAATGCATGAGCTACAGAAATCTTTCCATACCTTCTAGCCATACCTTCAAAATGCTAGTGTGGATCATAAGACATAGCTATATTTTCTGGTGCAAGAGGTATGCAAATCAGAGACGTATTGACTTAGACCTAGGTTCACAAAATGAGGACACTAAATGGTTTGCACAGAGAGGATTGAAGTGGCACCGATTGTTGCCTTTGGTTAAAACCTGTTTGCATCTCCAACACCCTGAGCTCATGATTGTGCACTGTGGTGGAAACAACCAAGGCACATTGACTTGGGGTAGGTTTGGAAATGCTTATGAAGGACACCTTTGGACAACTGATGTTACTTTTGCCTCAAACTGTTTTTGTATATTCCAATATATGCCAAAGACAGAAGTGGAAATTGTCAAACCAATTTGGTCCTCACATTGAAAAATCAAGGAAGAAAGTCAACAAAGCTTGGTCTGCATACCTCAGAGACCACAAAATGGGGTTAATCTACAACAACAACATACGTTTTGATATGGCTGATATCTACAGAAGTGATGGAGTACACTTCACAGATCAGTGAAATCGAGTTTTCCTGAATAACTTGAATATGTGCATCTGCACTTACATGTAGCTCCAACTCATGAACAGAAGGGCTATTTTTAGAGCCACCCTATAACTGACAAGAGCCAGGTAATGGCAACTCCCGGACCCTTGCCAAAATGTATTCTCCACATAGCTGTGGGGCAGTAGCCACACCATCTGACTTTGCACCGCAGAGCTCTCGCTCTGATCACCAGCTCTACTCACCCATAGGGGTGAGTAGTTGGCGCTTTACAAATACTGTATTGATTTACCTTCGCACTCCCTATACAACACCACCTAAGCCCCATATACAAGTTGGAAAGGTGTGGCACAGCGCTCACAGCCCATGACTTCACAGCATAGCACGCACAGTTTTGGCTCACAGTTTCATCCCCGAGTCCAGCAACAGCTCATTTTAGCAGCATGACACTCTAAGCAATACCTCACTTAATTTCGGTGCCTAGCACTTTCAGACCGGTAGGGGTGAGTAGTTCAGCGGCTTTACCCCGAGTCCATCAGCAGCTCAGCTTATGCCCCCAGTGCCATCAGACCCATAGGAGTGAGTAGTTTGCACTTTACAAATACCAAATTGATTTGATTCGCGCAAATTTACCTTCGCACTCCCTGTATAACACCCCCTAAGCACTGTACACAAGTTAAAATGTTCGAAAGAAAACTTCCTCTGAGTACGTGTAAATACATGCTGACACTACTTGGACAGATGTTGCACAGCGGCCAGAGCACATGATTTCACAGCATATGACACACAGTTTGGGCTCACGCTTTCATCCCCGAGTCCAGCAGCAGCTCAGCTTAGCACCATGGGGCCTCACACATTTTCCATACCCCAGGAATTTCAGATCAGTACGGGTCTGTAGTTCGTCCTAGTAGGTATAAACACATGCTGACACTACTTCCACAGGTATATCCACAGGTATAGTGCAGCGGCCACGGCACATGACTTCACAGCATAAGACACACAATTTGGGCTCACGCTTTAATCCCTGAGTACCGCACCAGCTCACCTTAGCAGCATCAGACTCTAGGAAATACCTCACTTAATTTCCATAGCCCAGCATTTGCACACCGGTAGGGGTGAATACTTTGCTGCGCACCCCCTCTATAGCACTCCCTAAACACCACACAGAGGTTACAGTGCTCCCACCCTCCTCTTTTCCACTTTTTTGCCCTTTTTTCCCCTTACTCGCTTTAACTGAATCACAAAATGGCTGCCAACACTTCCTAGTTGCAACTGCTTGCAGCGCTTGCAACCAATAAGCAGCAAGCTCGTGCTCAAAATGCCTCAGCCAATCAGATGGCAGAATTCCCAAATATTGATATCTGCAAATTTTGATATTTCTCAAAAACTACTGAAAATAAGCGTGCTTTCTAGACCAAAACCTTTCTTCCTGCCAAATTTGGGGTAATTCTGTATACCTGTTCGACCTATAGCCTTGTCTAAAGATTCATATGGAAATTAACATAGAGAAAACATGTTTAGGGACCCCCCTTCTTTCTCAGACCCCCTTGACACATCACCACCAAATTTTCAACATATGAGCTGATATAAACAAACAATTAGTTTTGAAAATTCCATGAAGAGTCATCGAACAACGCCAAAGTTATAAGCAAAACAAAAAATTTTCTTCCTATGGAAACTTGGTCCTAACTATAACTACCTATTATATATATATTACCTACTGGCGGTCGCCAGTAGGTAGTTATAGTTAGGACCTAGTTTTCATAGGAAATCGTCAACATTCTATTTGAATCAACTTTGGCCCTGGTGGATGAATCTTTGCAAATTTCTCAAAGAAGATGGCTCGGTCCACTGCGCTCCTTCCCTGAAAATTTGTGGGGGATTGGTGAAGTGATGAAGGTCAAAGGACATATGTTAGATGTACTCTTTTCTACGGCGCCGATAGTAGTTTCTCCGCCGCTCCCAGTCCTTTGGTCTGATCATTTTTTATTAAAATTTGTTATGTCTTATGAGACGAGGTCCAGACAAAGAATACAGAAGGAGGGGTCTCGCCAATCTAGAGCCTTCCACCTAGTGACAGCGGATATGTTATCCGATGCTCTCGGTCAATATCCTTGTAAGTTGACGGGGTCCTTAGAAACGGATCTAACCCTGGTTCAGGAATGGTTGCGTCTGAGATTTATGGAGCTGGCTCCTGTGAAGTTCACGAGAACTGCTCCTCGTCACGACTCTGCTCCTTGGTTTACGGCTACATTACACTCCATGCGTCAAGACTGTAAAAAGGCGGAACGTCTTTGGCGCCGTAAATATGACCCACTGGAGAAATCTAAATATCGTGTGGCCATTAAAGGCTACCATAAAAAGATTGCTGAAGCCAAAAAGGAATATCTTGAGCGGAGGATTGATCGTGCAGGCAATACGAGTAGGGAACTCTTTAGAATTGTTAAGGAGTTTGCAGATCCTGCTGTAGGAGCTCCCCCTCACTCTCATACCGAAGGGGGGATACGACAGCTTGCTGGCTTTTTTGTCACTAAGATTCAAACCATTCAGGATTCCTTTCCCCCTGTGGATGTATCTGGGGTAGCTGATGCTTTCGCCCAGAATGGACTGGTACCAGCCTCAGAAGCCGAAAGTGAACCCACACTATCGGTCTTTCCGCAAATGACTTGCACAACCTCCCTGGAGCTACTGACACGGCTTCAATCGGGCTCACCGCTGGACGTGTGTCCAGCGAGATGTCTGGGCAGGGTGGCTCCGGCACTTAACAACTTGCTGAACCCCCTGCTCAACTTATCTTTGAGTTCCGGAGCGGTGCCGCGGGAGTGGAAACATGCACTCATTCTGCCGCTTATCAAAAAGCCTCAGTTAGATCCGCTGCAATGGGCTAACTATAGACCGATCTCCCTCCTCCCTGCTCTGGCGAAGGTAGTTGAGAAGCATGTTCAACTCACTCTTACCACCTTTATTGAGAAGAATAACATTCTGCATGATTCTCAATCTGGTTTCCGTGCGAATTACAGCACGGAGACGGCCCTCGTGGAGGTGACCGACGCCATCAGGGAGACGCTCGACCGGGGGGGGAAGGCTATGTTGGTCCTGTTGGACTTGTCGGCGGCCTTTGACACTGTCCCTCATGCGGGTCTCCTTTTAAGACTCAGGGAGATCGGCCTGCGGGGGACGGTGTTGGACTGGTTCAAGTCTTTCCTATCGGACCGCCGGCAGGTGATCTGGGCTCCCCCGTTCTCCGCTGAAATGCAAGCGCTAGAGGTTGGGGTTCCTCAAGGGTCCATTCTGAGCCCCACCATATTTAATATCTATATGGCCCCTCTGGCGCTTGTAGCGGAGACATATGGGGCCCGGGTCATCTCATATGCTGATGACACCCAGCTTTTGTTCACTTGCAGCAAAGGTGAGGCTTTTGACGGCGGCAGGATAAAGGGCTGTTTGAGCGCAGTATTTGCGTGGTTTCTGAGACACAGCCTGAAGTGCAACTCAGATAAATCTGAGTTGCTTTTCTTCGGCTGTGCTCCTGATCCGGACTGGAAGTCCTGGTGGCCCCAGGACATGTTTCCCCCTGAGCAATCATCTTCCCAAGTAAAAAATCTGGGAGTGTTGTTTGATGATGCTCTTTCGTTTAGCCCCCATGTTATGGGGATATCCGGGAAATGTTTTGGCATCCTCAAGATGTTGAGGAAGTTTCTTCCTCTGCTGTCCCTACAATACCGGAAGACAGTAGTTCAGGCGCTGGTGGGATCTAGATTAGATTACGCCAATGCACTCTTTGCAGGTCTGCCCAAGTATCTTTTGGCCAGACTGCAAGTTGTGCAAAACTCGGCGGCCAGAGCTATCTTCGGCTTGCCAAGGAGAGCCAGCGCACAACTGCTTTTGAATAGGCTGCACTGGCTGCCTATTTCGAAGAGAATTAGATTTAAAATGTTTACGCTGGCCTTCAAAGCCCTTCATTCCATCGGTCCTAATTATATTAGGAAGCAGATTGCTTTCTATGTGCCACGGAGGGTGTTACGATCTGCCGATTTGGCTAAATTGGAGGTGCCTCCGGCTAAGCGTGTTCGGATGGGAGAACGAGCCTTTCAATTTGTGGCAGCCCGATGTTGGAATGAGCTCCCTCTCCCTCTACGCAAAGCTACGAACCTCCTGGCTTTTAGGAAAGAGTTGAAGACTCTCCTCTTTTCTGTGTAATTCTTTTGACAACTGTGCTGCTCCTCTATGTGTTTGTAGATCTTAGGCCTCTTTGCCAAAGCGCCGGGACGCCCCCTTGGGCAGCCGTGCGCTCAAAAAATATGGCCTTAACATAACATAACATAACAAGTGGGGGCTGAGATAAAAGGGGGGTCCCAAAACATGTTTTCTCCATGTTATTTTCCATAGGACGTTTAGACACGGCTACAGGTCGAACGGCTGAATGGATTTATAAGAAATTTGGCAAAACTGTAGAGTCCGGCTCGCAGATTACGCTTTTTGTGGAATGGTGTAAATCCGTTCAGTAGTTGCTGAGAAAATTAAAGTTAAAGTCAATTATATATCTATAAGCGCGGACGGGTGCGCGCACTCAAGCGGCTGCGCGCGAGCGGAATTTTTTTTTTGCTGCGTGACGTCTGTTAACGTTCGATTCGAAGGAAATCAGGAAGTGTTGACCGCCATTTTGTCACTGCGAGTAAATATATTGTCATTTCAAAGCGTTGGAACATGGAAAGGGGAGAAGGTAGAGGTTGTTTTGCTGCGTAGGTTTTCTCAGGGTGTGCAGTAAGGTCCTTAAAGGCGAAAATATATAATTTTTTTTTTTTGAAAAAATTGCGGGGTGCGCGCACACCTATTTACAAGAGTGTGAAAATGGAGATAAATCAGAAGTTTGAGTGCTTTGATATAAGGTGGCTCTGAAAAGAGCCCTTGTGTTTATTGAGTTGTTTCTGCATTTATAAGTAAGTACCGATGCAGAGTCTGATGTTGCAGAGGAAGATTCTGTTTCCCTCATCCGTGAAATGAACACCATCTGTCCTATAGATGTCTTGCATGTGGTAACGCAAGTTGTTGTGGTAAATAGAACCCATGCTATAATCTCTGAGGAAAGCAGAAACAGATTTATTAACATGTCTCCTTGCTTTCTCAATTTGTGCACAATGTTGATTGAACCAATTCCATTTCTGTCTTTGGCATATATTGGAATATACCAAGGCAGTTCGAGGAAAAAGTGTCATCAAATGTCTAAAGGTGTCTTTTAGAAGCATTTCCAGACCTACCCCAGTCAATGTGCCTAGATCGTTCCCACCACAGTGCACAATTATAAGGTCTGGTTCTGGGAGATGCATAAAAGTTTTCACCAATGGTATTAATTGGTGACATCTTAATCCTCTTTGCCCAATCCACGTTATCTGCACATTTGGTAAATCAAGGTTGGAAATTCGTCTGCTTGCTGCATATTTTCCACTCCAGTGAATATAGCTGTGTCCTAAAAGCCAAACCTTCATTTTCAAGGCAGATGCAGTCGTGCTCCGATGGGTTGTGGAAGTGGAATGGCAGTTAGAAGCTGAAATTCAGGATAAAAAAAATGGATGAGGCTTGGTGTGGTTGAAAAACAAAAGATGATTGGTTGATTCTAATACATGAAGATTGAAGACTACGTTGCATGTTAATGTTATGTAAAAGAAAAAGTAGTATTGGGTGTGAAAAAAATGACATGTAACAGAGCTGTGGATAGGCAGGTGTTTCTGGAGGGAAAACAGTGTTGTTAGTTTGCTGTAGAACATTGAGATATGAACTTTTGACCTGTGCCTTCAGCCAGGTGCAGAATGAGGTGTTACCATGGAAACAGCCAGAGATGGCAGTGGGTGATGGGTGACTTTTATGTGACATTGAAAATATTGTGAGGGACAACCAACTGAAATGTGAATTTGAATACAAAATTTTGCGGGAGGAAATATGATTGGCTGAAGAGACATATATGAGTCTGTATTGACTGGATATCTGTGCCATTGAATTTTGGTTGCAGTGATAGCAGCATAATTGAGACTTCCGTCAAACGAATATCTATTTTGTGACTGTCACTGTTGTACATCGTACAAAGCATTGGTAAAGGTAAGTCTGTAACTGTTTGTTTTGTCATGTACTGTAAAAGAAAGGGTTCACGGGCTGTTATAGGCCTGTGGGTTCTAGTATGAGTAAATCAGGTCGACAAAAGAAAATATTAAGTTAGTACAGCTGAAGTTACGTGGAACTCATGAATACTGTTTCAATATACAATCATTTTAGTTGAGATTATGGATTAAAAGAGAGAACGTGTATATTTGAAATGTTTATTCAGAAATGCACTGTTTTCAAGGCAAGTTTCTTATCTAATACGAGTGCAGACATTGTAAAAAACAAAGTAATCGGTATAGCCACTAGTACATAAAATACAAACGGTATAGTTGATGAAAAATGAATATGGTTTAGCAAAATTAATTATACACTCTTATGAGGAAGTATATTGGGGCAGATTTATGAAGGCCTTGCGCCGCCGGTGCGTTACTTTTAACATAAATAAGGCTCATTATATGTTAATAAATGGATGAAGGTCTCTGGCTTTTCAGTTTAGGAACGATACATGAAAATGCTAGTGGTTAGACCAGTGTTTCCCAAACTGTGGTCCGCGGACCCCCAGGGGTCCTTGACCCATTCTCAGGGGGTCCGCAGGCAGCAGTTTTAAAAGCACTTCAAAGTTCCTTGCAGAATTATCAGTTTTGGAGCAACAATAAAAGTGTCAAGATAACACCAGTGATTAATGTACCTGCTGGAGAGAGGAGAGTTTTGTCCAGTGGCAACTTCAACTTATCTAATGTAGCACAGAGGGTTACTGCAAAGAATATGTACCATGTATTTAATTTAAAAAAATGTTATATGCATAGGTCAGTGGGTTACTTACTGCTTTTGTAAGTAAATAATTTTTCTTCCCAGATTGTCGTATCCTTGTGCATAATAAGGTCTTCATTTACTATTCTTTGAAAGCTAATAAAATTCAATCTGTAATGATAACTGTGTTGTAGACTGCACCATTGTTTCCCAAAAACCTTTGGGGGAGAGCATTCCAAAGCACCATCTGTAGTGGTCAGGCTCACTCATTGCACTTGGTATGCACCGTATGGGGACTGGTCTGAAAACATTTTCTAGGGCTGCTTTTGGTTTCCAGACTGGCCCTTGCAGGAGCAGGAGCCTCGAACAGCAAAATAAAACCAGCCATGTAAAGGTTTGTCACTAGGATGCAGCACCAATCTTCCCATTTAGTTTTTTGTAAATTCACAGAAGTGGAGGAGCGTGTCGTTATCCTCCTTGGCTTAATGACACGGTCCACCACTTCGGAAACGAGGGTTTTGGCCATATTTACAAGAATATGGTGCAGCCCTGTGTTTCCCCCTGCGCTTGCGCTACACTTAGCAGGGTAGCGGCAATGCAGGCACCCTTGCACCATAGTGCAAGTGTGACTGCGTGCAGGGGAAGATTGTTTATGTACAGGAAGATCCTCCTTCCTGAACATAAAAAATCCAAGGCGTTTTGCTTTTTCCATGTGTACTGCATAAGGCAGCACACATGAAAAAAGCAAAATCGAGGAGAAATAAAGCATTTATCCTCGTTTCGTCAAGTTAAGTCCAGGTGTTTCCTGGTTTTAATTATGGCGCAGTCTCCTATTTACGCTGCCCTTGTAAATAGGAGGCAGCATTAAAAAATCAATGGCTGTTGCAGTGGAACGCCCATCGCAACACCCACTGCCCACCTCTTTCACGTTAAGTATTGAATGAAAGTGGTTCTTACTTGCAAAGCAGCGTTAAGCCATAGTAAGTGGCTCAACGGTGCCTTGTACATAGGGCGAAACCCATATCGCCACGGGAATATCGCAAAAAGTGATGTTCCCATGGAGATAGGGGTTTGTAAATCTGCCCCAAAAATTGTTAGTAATTCGAGTTTTTCTTTTGTGTACACCTGAAACAATTTCCCTGAGATATGTGGCATACAAGGTAAAACAGAACACCGGGACCTTTATCGATTGCCTTATGTTGCACAAAAGAAAACAATACACGTAACAGACTTGGATCATTTACATTTTCACTATTTCTGGGCACTTTGATTTTTGACCTTTCAGTAACCGACTTGCTTTATTTCGCCTGTATTTTACGTAGATCGGAAACAATGGCTATGTATTCGAACTTACCAATTCAAGAGCTACTATTATATTTGGTTTTCACAAAATCTTTATTCAAAAATTATGACGTACGAATGCAGGCATACAACCACGTAAGTGATGACGCACAAATGCAGGCCTAAAACTACGTGGGCCAGCCACGGAGCAGACTGGGGCTGTACAAGAGGGCATATTTATCTGAGGAAAACATAACTGAGTCGGTGGTCATTTTATTTCATCAAGGTACGATAAGTGCAATAGAATCATATCGAAAATTCATTGTGGGCAAGTACCATCAGTGTTGAAAAATCAACCTTTCAATAATACTGTAATTAATGATGCGTCAGAACTTAATATCAATTAATTGTCCGAATGTTCAAGCAATACTCATCCCCTCCCGCCATGTGCTTCAAGAACTGCATCCATATTTCTTGATCTGAAGTCTGAGCATCCGGAACACAACGGGGAATTGCGAGTTTCGTTTATATCGGCGCCATTTTGGGTGGGGTCAGGCGGGCCCAAGTATAGTCAAAATGTCTCCACTATCTCGGGGTTGGACCAGAATCTCTTTCGGCAGTCCAGAAGTTCCGTTAAGGGGCAACAGAAGGGACCGGTGACATGAACCATCAATCAAAGAAAAGGGAGGGGCAACAATCTTTCCTACCGGGTCATACTGATGTTCCACCGGAACCGATCAAATCAGTAGTCTGCAGGATTTTTGGTCATTCAAACTGAGGCTGGCGCAGCATGAGAGCGCCAACGTCTCGTGGCTACGCTTTGGTCGTTCTGCGGGCAATCATGGCAGTCCTTTTCCATCGGGGGCGGTCGGAGGCCCGCGGAGGCCGAGGGCCCTCCGCAGCTCTCGTAGAATCTTCAAAGTTGAGGAGAACGCCTCTGGACAGGTGTCTTCCATTCAGAAAATATTGTTGGCAGCATTTTGAAAGGAAAGACAGGGGCCCATTTTCTGGTTAACAGGCGACCAGGCCAACTTTTCACGCCAGGCCCATTCCTGCAAAGTCGACCGCCATTTTTAGCAGATCTGCAACCACCGGCAGTCACTGGGTTGCAGGAGCAGATGGACTCAAGCCTGTCGGGCAAAGCATCGTTGCACCGCCACAGTGGACGAGACCCTGCTGGGTGAGTGGAGCGTCGCTGTACCGCAACAGTGGGCGAGTCCTTTGCTGGGCTCGTGGAGCGTCCCTATACCGCCAGAGTATGCGAACCCTTTGCTGGGCTCGTGGAGCGTCCCTATATCGCCACAGTGGACGAACCCTTTGCCGGGTGCGTGGATCATTGGGGGTGCAGCTGAGGGGCCTCCACCTGGGGAGGCGGGAGAGGCTCGTCCGCGCCGCCTCTCCCTCCCAGTGCACCCCACGGCGTCTTGGTGACATTTGTTATGGCCGGACCAGGCGATGAAGAAAGGGGGGGGGGTCAGAGGCATATGCAAGACATCCCCCCCTTGTGGCCTGCAAGGCGCCGAAAAAAGAAGAGAATGGGAAGACAACTACAACTCGGGTAGGGCCCATGCCTTCTCTGGCCGATGGCGGCCGGCCGCTCTTTGCCACGGCCCCAGGAACGGATCCCTTGGTTCATCCTGGGGACAGGCCTTGGCGCGTGGTGTCGCCTCCGGACTATTCGCGTAATGGTTCTCCACCCCAGGCCGTTGCCGACGGCTTTTGTAGACTTTCTGACGCTCAAAAACCCTACTAGAAAGCAGCCCAAAAGTAGCCCAACATTGCTACTTTGGGGAAGGAGGGACAGGGACGGCGTCAAGTAGACGGCGAAATGCATTGTGGGTTTGTTGCTGCGACCGTTTGTCATGTAAATAGTTGTTTTAATATATTTTTGTTCAAGAATAAAAACGTTTTAACCTGTTATTTTGCTGTCGTGTGGTATATTTCTAATATTTGTCGCTCTGATGTCGTTTCCCCTCCCAAATGTAACATGTGATTGTAATCTACAGCCGGACATTCCGACAGGCCATGAGAGCAAAAGGGGGGGGTCAGATCTGAAGTTGGGCAGGCGATAAGATCACGTTTTGCTATGTGGGGCTATCTATGCTCGTGATGGGGCCTAAAAGGGGGCAAGATGGCGGGGCCACTGTGCCGTGACTTTCGCTTTAACTCCAACAGTGGTGAGGGTGAACACAAATGAACGCCGCTTATGTACATATACATTTTCATTTTCTACACCACATGAAACCTGCGTCAGGTTTCATATAGGCGTTTTGTTGCAGGGTGGGCATTCATTTGCATGAAAGCCCTGTAAAACTAACACATTGAAATTTAGAAGATTTCACTGAGTCAGCTTTATAGCATTGCTGAATCAAATCCTTACGCCTGTTTGAAACAGGCATAAGGAGTGATGCACCATGCAATGTGTGGCTTGCTCCTGTGCATTGCAGTAGACATGTCGCGCTTACGACGTGATTCCTGCAATGTGCTGCTTTTGCGGCACAGATGCGTGACGCATCTTTGTTGTTTTTGCTCAATGGTGCTCCACATTGTAAATGCGGCACACCATGGGTGGCAGAGCAGCGGTGCACATTAACTGGTGCATCTCTGGAGATGCGCCAGTTAACATAAATCTGCCCCTTTACATTTAAGTATGAGCAGGGGACACAGAGTTGGTGAGGCTTATCCAAGGTTAAAAAGAGATGAGTCCTGTTTACTATTATAGGGCCCGATTCACAGAACTAACTTAAGACAAAATCCTAAACGTACTACTTTTGGTATTCACAGAAGGTAGGATTTTGTCTTAAGTTTGTCTTAAGACAGACTTAAGACAAAATCCTAACTTAAGTCTGTCTTAAGTCTGTCTTAAGTCTGTCTTAAGACAAACTTAAGACAAAATCCTAACTTCTGTGAATACCAAAAGTAGTAAGTTTAGGATTTTGTCTTAAGTTAGTACTGTGAATCGGGCCCATAGTCTCTGAGATTTGTCTCTTACTCTGCAACATCTCATTGTTGTTCTCTTTCTTTAAAGATAACGACAACATTAACCATGAGTGATAATGAGCAATCCGTTGATCTCGATCTTATCGTTGAACTTGTCACTGAAACGTCAGTGGAAGTGGATCCCTTAGATGATTTAAATCCTGAGGATGATGAAGAACATGATGAGGATGCCGATTTGTCAGAATTGTATGACATAGGGTGGGAAGTTGACGTGCTTCAGCATATGGAACTATAAACATTTATTTTTAAAATTTATTGGAAATAAAAAGTGAAAATGTAAACCGTTTCATTTAAAATTAAACATAACTTGAAAAACAGGTTATGTGTAGTGTCTTTAATAAAATAGTCAAATATGCTCATAAAAATATTTCTAAACCAATGAAAAGCTTTATTAACAAGTCACATGACCTGTTATGCTTACGGTACGCGCTCCGCGCCGCGCCCCGGATTGCTTCCGGGAAGCTGCGCTTCGCGCCTCGCGCACCGGAGGACTTCCGGGTGCGCTAACGCGGCGTGTCATATGACGCATTATGCAACAACGCGATACGTCGTTGGGGCTCCACCGGAACTGATTGAATTGGTAGTCTACAGTGTTTCTGGATGTTTCAGACTGAAGCTGGCGTTAGCATGAGAGCACCCCGTGGCTACGTCGTGGCCATTCTGCGAGCAATCATGGCAGAAGCTTCCCACCGGAACTCTGCGGGAGTCGGGGGCCCCGGTGACTCTTGTAGAATCTTCAAGGCTGATGGGACGCTTTTGGGAATGGGGCCCATGCCGTAGCAGTGAAGCGTTCGAGTTCCAGGGTTGTCCAGAGCCATCCTTGCAGGCCAGGCCCAAGTCTGTGGAGCCGACCGCCATTTCCTGAGCTCCGTGGCAGCCGCCTGTCGCTGTACCGCAAGAGTGGGTGCAATTCAGCCGGATGGCGGGTGAGACGCTGTAATAGCAAGAGCAGGCGTAATTGAGCTGGCCGAGCGAGGCAATGTGCCGCAGGAGCGGGCGCAACTCAGCTTGTCGAGTGAAGCGCTGGGGTGCAGCTGAGAAACCTCCACCTGGGGAGGTGGGGGAGGCTCGTTCGCGCCGCCTCTCCCTTCCAGTGCACCCCACACCGTCTCCTGGTGCAGGTATATGTGATGGTTGGACCAGGGCACCGCAGGACGTGTCTTCAGGTCAAACGGATTGTGGGACAAGGTCCAGAATGGAAAAGTCACCAAAAGGCTAAAAGTTCCGCCGGACCCCGGGAGCCGGCCGCCTATGTCGAGTGAAGTGCTGGGGTGCAGCTGAGAAACCTCCACCTGGGGAGGTGGGGGAGGTTCGTTCGCGCCGCCTCTCCCTTCCAGTGCACTCCACGCCGTCTCCTGGCGCAGGTATATGTGATGGTTGGACCAGGGCACCGCAGGACGTGTCTTTAGGGGTGTAGCTGAGAAACCTCCACCTGGGGAGGTGGGGGAGGCTCGTTCGCGCCGCCTCTCCCTTCCAGTGCACCCCACGCCGTCTCCTGGCGCAGGTATATGTGATGGTTGGACCAGGGCACCGCAGGACGTGTCTTTAGGTCAAACCCTCAACTATGGCACCCAACATCCAGGACTTGTGACATTTGTGGAAGGCTGTGACATCGAAGCATCTCAGGGACCAAGCATATGCAGGGTCCTTTCTACAGCATCTGCGTTCCTTCTTACCTAGGTATGGTTTTTTCACTGCCACTCCAGGCTTTTAGTCTGTGGATGGCAAACTATGAACCTACACTCACCTATGAAAATCTTACTATTGATGCTTGACTGAGGACAAGGAGATCAGTGAAGCGCTGAGGTGTAGCTGAGAAACCTCCACCTGGGGAGGTGGGGGAGGCTCGTTCGCGCCGCCTCTCCCTTCCAGTGCACCCCACGCCGTCTCCTGGCGGAGATGTTGCAGCAGGCTGCCATGTAAATAGTTATTTAATTAAACATTTTACCATGTTACTTTGTTGGTGTGTTGTATATATTTATAATATTTGCATAGGGTTTCTCGTTATTTTGGGCGGGGTGGGCGGCGGAGCAAATTCACTGAAAAAACCATAGGTTATAGACCATATATAGTTAACTATCTCATGTCCTTCTGTGCACTCGATGGAGATACAGGTCGTCGATCAGAAAATGTGCTGGCCACCTCTAATGGTAATAGCGTGGCCAGGGCTTTTGTCGATGCCTCTGCAAATTGCACAGGGTGCACTTGTTTGACATGCCGCACCATGGTATGTATGGAAAAGGAATATTTTTTTGTTGGATTTCCTCTTGAGAGAAACGAGTCACATATCGTGCAGGTTACTTTTGGTGCATTTACTTTCTTTTGATCTTCAGGATAAGTGAAAAATTGCCAGATGAAAGATTCTTTTTTTCTTCTTAAAGGTAGTCGATCATTTTGGAAGTGTTGTTTTCATGTTGCAGCAGGCTGGCATGTAAATAGTTATTTAATAAAACGTTTTACTCTGTTACTTTGCTGGTGTGTTGTATTTATTTATAATGTTTGCATAGGGTTTGTCGTTATTTTGGGCGGCGTGGGCGGCGGCGCCGAGCTATGTTGCAGCCATCATGGCGTCGAGCTCGGTTTCTCTCACTAGTTTCATATTTCTCATGAGGGGTTGTTCCAAATGTTTCTATTTTAGCGAGGTCTAAAAGAGATCCTATCAGTGGCCTACTGATTTTGCTCTATTCTTTTTGTTTTCTCTAACGATTTTTAAGTTAAAGTTTGCTAGTACGATACAGCGGCTAGTCCGCATTTTATATATATGTCTTTTTTATTAGGGGTGTCCTCCGGTGGAGTCGGACGATCTACCTCTAATAAACGGTAAGTGTTCCTCTGAAGGAATGCGTCTTGAAAGTGGCTGACTGTAATGTATGATATTTCACTCAGTGACTTTCAGGCCCAGGTTGTATGTTTTTTCAACGAACTCCGTTGTAACGCATGCCTTTACCACGCATGCGTTACAACGGAATGCTATTTACACGCCTATCTTTTTCCACGTATTTTAGTGTGGTGACGTCATTAGTAAAAAAAAAAACGGCCTTTTCCTTCCTCTCAGATGTCGATTGCCTGCACATCACGTCTAATGGTGAGTGTTTTTTTTGGGAGGGGGAAGCCCCCCCAAAACCCCCTTTTTTATATGTACCCTTTACCATACATGCCTTTACTACGTACCTCGTAGTAAAAGTATGCGTGGTAAAGGCTGTCGTTGTAACCACGCATGCGTTGTAATGCATGCGTGGTTAAAGTTTTCGTTGAAACGGCCTCGTTGTAGTGGTCGTTTCCCTTCAGGCCCATGTTGTTTCAAAACTGTGCTTGTGCTAGAAGCAGGCGTAGGTATTGACGCAGCATAGAAACTACTAAGAACCAATTGGAAGTGTTGTTTTCAAGTCACATGACTTCACATGCGCGTCTCAGGACGTGTACGCGGTGATAGTATCTAGTCACGTACGCCATTTGGAAGTAGCAGTCTAATTCAACGAAGTTTCAAAACGTGAAAAGGAGTAAATTCAAACATATCCGGATTTAATATATCTTTTGAGCTCGATTCAAGCATACAATTGTTAAAGTATAAAACCTTTTATATATTTTTTTGAAAATAGCAAGGTGTGTACATTCGGTCACACACGAAAGTTTAAAAAGACATTCGGCTCCATTTAATGAAAATTTTCATAATAATAAAAAAGAAGCCTAGGTTTAGTGTCTTTGACGTAGTATAAGTTCTTTGATGGGTCTATGAAGAAATTCAATAAGTTCAGATTGCAAAGTTTTCACGAAATATGTAGGTGGGTGCGCGCACACGGTCGCGCACGAAAGCCTGGAAATGCGCTATCCATTTTATTGAGAACTGTTGCCGAGAGTGCGCACACCGGGTCGTGCACGAAAGTTTAGAAAGGCTATTTTTATTTACAGACAAATTTTAATGCGTTGAAAAAAAGGCAAGGTACAGACTTTCTAATTCTGTATCGCTTTACAAGGAGTCTCTATGCAACTTGAACAGTGAAGAAAACGGCTTGTTTCCGAAACAAATATTGCCAGAACTTTATTTACAAAAGTATAGGTTGTATAGACGAGATATTTCTGAATTAGCATTTTAAAAACCAATGAAATTCACTGAAAAAACCATAGGTTTTACACACGTTATAGTTAGGAAGTAGCATTTACAAAACCTATGAAATTCACTGAAAAAACCATAGGTTTGACACAAGTTATAGTTAGCTGGAAATTTTACTGATATAAAACCAATGAAATTCCACGTTATAGTTAGTTGGACTCACTATAACTTGCGCGTGTAATGCACTGCTGATGACGTCACATATTACATCACTCATGACATCACTGATGACACCATCCTTGTGACACAGTGACAGACCTCCTTTAACTGTAATCTAACCCTTGAAACGCATATTCAATAATAGAAACTAAAGTTTTCAAAAAAATGGAGATACCCATACCAGTTACAACAACCAATTCAATAATTCCACCATCTATATACACATGCACTAATTCACCAACAGTTCTATATAGTTACTCATACATATATTCACTAATCATATGTAGTGATACACCTACACATCCTGTTACACACCGACAGTCATCCAAAAGTTATTCACACACATACTCACACATGCAAATAAACTATTGAACATCCATTTATTTGCATAAACAGCTATACACACACTACCACTTTACTTCTAAGGAAACTTACACATACTTACTCTCTTAAAAAATCACTTATAGAAACACATACTAATTTAAACAGGAACTCTTACAATACCTCACTCTCACATATACTCACTTATATACATCAATATTCACATATACTACATTAAAACATATGTAGTTACTGATAAAGACACTAATAAGAGAGTCATTCACTCACTAACACAGACATATACACACTCATCCACACATACAGTCCTGCACATATGCTGTCTTCAAAACACATACAAACAGAGACTCAGTCATTCTTGCATCTATGTACTAAGTAATACCCCCACCAAACCATGCAAACACTCATACTGATACTAAGAAAAACATCTAATAACCTATATACATACACATGTATCTACTCATCAACCCATGGAGCCACTTATACACAAAGTGAAACACTAATACATATATTTAAAAATTTAAGCATTACTCAGTAATATATGTATTCACTAAGATATTCAATAATATATACATATATAACACATATTTATTTTTCAGAAAGACACACATTCACTGGATGGTGTCATCAGTGATGTCATGAGTGATGTAATATGTGATGTCATCAGCAGTGCATTACACGCGCAAGTTATAGTGAGTCCAACTAACTATAACGTGGAATTTCATTGGTTTTATATCAGTAACATTTCCAGCTAACTATAACTGGTGTCAAACCTATGGTTTTTTCAGTGAATATATATATATATATATATATATATATATATATATATATATATATATATATATTACCTACTGGCGGTCGCCAGTAGGTATATATAGTTAGGATTTTTTCTCTATGGGTTTTTTGAAAATTCTATGTCTAATAACTTTGGCGTTTGTGGACGGAATTGGCTGAAATTTTCAGGAAAATGGCACATTTTGTTTCTGAGCAGCCCCTGAAAATTTTGGGGGGGTTCGTCAAGGGGGGGCCAAGAAAAAAGGGGGGTCCCAAAACGCGTTTTTCCCATGTTAATTTCCATAGGGCGGTTGGCCTCACTTTTAGCCCGAACGGCTGAATGGATTTGCACGAAACTTGGCAAAATTGTAGGGACTGGTAGCCCGATGTGCCTTTTGTAGGTCTCAATATATGTGCTCCAGTGGATTTTGAGAAATTAACGTTTAAAAAAAGATATATATCTGTAACAGCGGACTGGGCAGCGGCCCAGGACGCGTACTTTTCGCGCAACGGAGCTTTGTGAAGCGAAGCTGATTGGTTCTCCGGCGTCTGTCAACATTCCAAACAGTCCGTAGCGGCTGCCATCTTGTCTCTCGGTAGGATCGAGAGACAAGAGGAGGCCAAAGCGAAGGGGCAAATGACCATAAGGGGGCATAGTACATTGTCGCTGACCCCCTAGGTTTGATGTGGAGGTTTTAAAAGGGTCCCGCGGGGCAAAAAAAAATAATAATAATAATAATCGAACGGCTGAATGGATTTGCACGAAACTTGGCAAAATATTAGGGACTGGTAGCCCGATGTGCCTTTGCTAGGTCTCAATATATGTGCTCCAGTGGATTTTGAGAAATTAACGTTCAAAAAAAGATATATATCTGTAACAGCGCTCCGCTTCGCGTCACGGAGGTTTGCGAAGCTGATTGGTCATTCTGTCACTGGGCTATAGTTGGGCTACATCTGGCTGATATTTGGGCTACATTTGTTTTTTTGTGTGTCTGGCGGCCATCTTTGGGCTACATTGGGCTACATTGGGCTTCATTGGGCTACATTGGGCTACATTTGGGCTCCAACATATATATAGGCCAATGTAGCCCAATATATATTTTTCAAAGTTAATTTTCGTAAAAACCACTGGAGCATATATCTTGAGACATAGCAAAGGCACATCGGGCTACCAGTCCCTAAAATTTTGCCAAGTTTCGTGGAAATCCATTCAGCCGTTCGAGCTAAAAGTGAGTCCAACCGTCCTATGGAAATGAAGGAAATGAATGGGTAATTTGTAATTAGCAAATAGCTCATCGCAAACTAGGAATGGTAAAGAATCGCTATTTATTCCTTAAAGTTCGCTATTTAGGAAATGCAAAAAACTTTGATGATACATATGGCGGTTCATCTCTAACAAGATAAGAAGCATAGGGATACATTTATGATGACTGGCGCATCACCAGGGATGTGTTAGTCATTCTGTGCCGCTGTTCCGTCACCTATGGTGTGCTGCATTTACAATGCGGCGCATCATGGGGCAAAAACAGCACAGATGCGTGATGTATCTGTGCCGTAAAGGTGGCGCATTGCTGGAGTTGTATCGCAAGTGTGATGAAGCTCCAGCAAGGGTCGGGGGTGCCCCTGTCGCAGGGTTTCTGTTCTCACACAGAACTGTGGACAGAGGATTGGAACCTCGGCGAATTAGGGTGTCCCAAAACTCACGTTAGTAATCAAAAACTGCTTAGCAAGCTAGGTACAGTGTCACATTGGATATAACAAACTCTCAATGTTTAGACAATCCAGAATATGAACTTATAGTACCTCAGGATACGTGGAACTCATGAACAGTCGGTCGTTATATATTTCTTAGAAACCAGAACATGGAGTTAAGAAGAACACATGTGTATTTTAAATGTTTATTTACTAATGCCGTCTTCTCAGGCGTAGTATCTTAGATTATACAAGTACACATATTATCAGTAGCAAAATTACCAGCATAGTCAATAGTACATAAAAAGCGAATGGTGACAGTATGTTAACATGCTGTAAATGAATAAGAGTTAGCAACACTTATAAGCAGCCGCGGGCCGTGGAGGTAGTTACGGTGGGGCAGGGAGGCGGGGAGGGGGAGGGGCAGGGTAGAGAGGGCTCCACCCTGCTTCTCCCCCTCCCCGCCTCCCTGCCTCACCGTAACTCCCTCCACGGCCCGCGGCTGCTTATATCTCACTCTCCCTAATACACATATTATATTATTTGCTAAGAAGGTCTCTTTGTGTTGGTTTAGGGCGTGCCCATACTTTAGTGTCTTAGATTTGAAGGAATCACATCAGCATACACCAGCTCTCTCTTCATGTGAACCGCATCAACTGTTGTGTATGTGTGTTCGGCAAAGCAATATAAAACCCGCCTCATGCCCAGAATTGGCAGAAGTTGCACTTATGTTATGAGTATGAAGTCGTGGAGATCAGACCTCATAACAATTCTGTATCGTGTTGTTCTTGAAACTTTAGCACTCGCTGTACAGATATAGTTTAACAAGCAAAGCAGATAGTAGAGCAATAACATATTATTCTCATGTAAACCACGATGAACTACTAGGTGGAAAGCTAAAGCAACAACTAAGTGTCGTGTGCAGAAGTTGCAAAAAAGGAAAAATGGCGTTTAAACCGGTAATGAGCCCATGCTAACTTAACACGGTGTAAAGATATCCAGGACCTAGATGACACCTCCCCATGATCCGGAAACGAACTGAATAAGATAATAGAAGTGCCATCTCATGAGAGCAGATTGCAAGTTTATATGTGGACGGTCCGCAAGGTAAAGCATTAAAAACTAGGAAAATTTAATGCTAAAGAAAAATAAAACAGCCAAGTACTTTATCGAGTCTTAAGCCAATAGGCAAGGTAAATAATAAAAACTTGACAAATAAGTCAATGAATTGTTAATGAAATGCTAGTACTCAGCATATCAAACATGAAAAAGGTCTATGACATAACTGTGTATGCAAAATAAGCTGCAACAGCCTCCAATAGGAAGTCACCGTCTTCATCCGAAAACAGTTCAGCCATCCAATTTAAAAGCGGAAAAGAACATACGTGCTCTCCCAGCACCGGATCCTCTATCACCATCAGAGGACAGCTCGGTGGGTTTTCAAGAAAGCTCTGTTCCAAGAAAGACTGTGCTGCCGCCAGTAAATTCCAGGGACCAAGTAGTCCATGCATCAATGCCACAGCCATAATCCTTTCGCCAGGACAAACCAACTCGTGAGTAATGATAGGAGTCATCAGCTGATTAAAGTCGACGTCAGGAGAAACCGGTCCGCAGAGACACAAATCAATGGCCCAATCGAAATCACAGGTCAGGCAGTGAAATACAGGCTGGACACAGGTGAAGTAGGAGAATCGAAAAGATAATCCATATGCCGTGCTTAATATCGCCAACGGCATTGTGCCATAATATTCTAGCATGCGATTGCGGAACAGTGTCAGCAGCTGCAGGGTGGGAGGTTGCATAGGAGGGACATCCATATTTAAAAATGTAAAAAAGCACAAGAGCGTCCGCTGGTAATGCAAGTAAAAATGCCAATCCACGAACCAGAGTGGAGAAAATAGAATGAAAGGAAGCAGGGATGACTCCAAAGATTTTCTCAAATGAAGTCACGAGACCACTGGTAACAACTTTAAAAAAGTGCGCCAGGGTCTTTGTGGAGGATGCGTTAAAGATAGTCGGAAACATCTTGCTGAAATTGAAAGGCAAATCTGAATTGAAAAGTGTGTGCACCTCTGTACGGGTGTTCGCTATGTGAAGCACGAAAGTTTCACGGGCCGAACTCAAGGCCACCTCTCTCTGAGACAAAAGAGCTCTTATTCTTGCCATGCCGTTGAAATCTGTCCCAAGGTTGGTATTTGTGGCCAGATTGAAAACTCCCTATGTTCATGTGTGGGAGGAAATGGAACATTTCTGCAGCCAATAACCTGTTCACTTACTGTTACGATAAAAGGAATACTTTTAATTAACTCAGAACAATCTTCATTATTGAGCATCAAATAACTACCATTTGCCAACAACTTGAACGTGGGGATGATAGCAGGAACTGGCGTGCCTTGCAACACGCAAGCCATATTTGGTCGGTGTTTGTTGCATGAACCGTGTAACTGTATGTGCCTACACATTAGTGAATGATCTGGCGTCTCAGTGCATTCCTCTCCATTCAGATAAACTTCTTGATCATCTTTGAAACATCTGTATGTGTATGGAAGCGACCAGACCTCATGAAGAAAAGCACTACCTAAAGGTTCATAACGACCTATTGGTATATATTTCATACAATTTGAAAACTTATATAAAGCAAAAGGCAGCGTTATTAAACCGTGGATAAGGCACGTTGCCAAAAAACCCGCAATCCTCTGCTGATGATGTCACTGAGCATGTCATGAATGATGTAATATGTGACATCATCAGCAGTGGATTACGGGTAATAGTATCTCTAGTTTACTCCCCTATAGCTGTCTTTCTTTTAACATAAGTGTCTGTTTCCTTCCCTTATACTTACTGTTTTTGGTTCGCTTCCAGTTCGCGTACCGGCGAGCGAACTGGGAAGCGAACTAAGAGAAATAGAGGTTGGCACAGTTCCAAATATTGTACCAATTTTTTAATAACGGGGAGGTAGTTCTGAAAAGAACTATTTTTTTTATTGTTTTTGTTGTTTTATATTTTTTTTATTATTTTTCGGAACATTTTTTTACACTTTTTGAATTTTTCTGAACAGTTTTATATTTTTTGGGGTTTTTCTTGGAGGGGGCAATGAAAACGATTCATTGTAAAGGGCTCAACAGGAGCAACAAAACAAAAAAAAAGTATTTATTATTTTGGGCGTTTCGTACAAACTTGCATATGATAGTCAATAGCTCTGTTGATCAGAGTGATGCTTCTTTCTCCGTAGCAAATGAATCCATCGCAATATACGCAGATGGGTTTTACTTCACCAAATCTCATTTGTATATTTGGCACCATCTCCCTGCCCTCTGGTCCCGTTACTTCCGGTACAGCAGATCTTCTGGCCATAATAGGGAGATTATCTAGGTCGTTCCGAAACTGTGCAGCACTGTAGTTGTTAGGATGCCACCTAATCATATGGCGATGCATTGTGTAGTTTCCGAAACTGTATTTTTTGTCGGTTCCTCTGGACAGTCTATCTTGACATATAAGGCAAGTTACGTATCTTGCATTTACTTTTTTCTGACCTTTGGGAATTTAAAAAAATTGCCAAATGAAGTTTTCTTTCCGGTGAGACGTCCTGGGCTGCTCAGGCAAAAACTGCCTCTCTTCCTGCTCTTCCTCTTGTTCTTGTTCTTCTTCTTCTTGCTGAATTATAACTTCAGCAGGTGGTCCTCTCTTCCTTGGAGGTGGTGGAGGTGGTGGGGAAGCACCAGCTGAAGCTACTAAAGAAGCCATTGCTCAGTGATCACAAAGGGTCTTTCTCTCACAATGATGAAAGTCAGAGTGAGGAAAGAAGGAGGGATTTTCATCATTTGGGAAAAACAAGAGTTCTCAACCAATCAAAAGTGTTCATTTTAGATTATATGACCTAGTCTTACATCATTAGGAAACCAAAAGTGAAATGAACCAATGAAAAGTGTTATTACCAAGTCACATGACTTGCTGTGTTTACGTTAAGCGCTTTGCAGGGCCTCCCGGTTTGCTTCCAGAAACCTGCGCTTTGCGACTCGCTTCGCGTACCAGTTCGCTAACGTAGCACGTCATATGACGTATCACGCGAGAACGTGAAACGTCATGCGGACGGGAGGCGTCACGATGTTGTTTTCTAACGCGGCACTTGCGGTAAAGAAACGTTTACCGGCTCGCGGTCTATTTCGCGGCATCAAGGTCAGCTAACGGGAAGCTTCCCGATTCGCGAAGCGGGAACGAAGAAAAAAAAATATTTAAAAAAAAAATTATTCATAAACATATAAAATATATTTTTGGATTTAAAGAAGAATACATTTTACAGCTACAGATATTAGCTGTTAAAAAACCAATGAAATTCACAGAAAAAACCATAGGTTATAGACCATATATAGTTAGGAATTAGCATTTACAAAACCTTGAAAATTCACTGAAAAAACCATAGGTTATAGACCATATATAGTTAGGAATTAGCATTTAAAAAACCTTATTTTACTCACACAAAACCATTGAAATTCCATATATAGTTAGTTGCACTAACTATATATCGTGCACCCGCAATCCACTGCTGATGATGTCACATATTACATCATTCATGACATGGTCAGTGACATCACTGATGACATCACTGATGACATCTCAAATGACATCACTGATGACATCACTGATGACATCTCAAATGACATCACTGATGACATCATGACACACCAATACCAGTTACTACATACGCACTCACTGATTCCTACGTCTACACACACATTCACTCATTCACCCATACAATGACTCATACATACAGTCACTCATTATTACAACACTATCATATGCACTCATACACCTATGCAGACAGTCACACACTGCCACTCATCCATGGAGTTACTCACACACCAAGTCAGTCCTGTAAAGAATCAATCACACTTCCATTTCTTCATCTATACAGTTAAACACAGAACACCATACTTCAGTGACATCACTGATGACATCACTAATGACATCTGAAATGACATCACTGATGACATCTCAAATGACATCACTGATGACATCATGACACACCAATACCAGTTACTACATACGCACTCACTGATTCCTACGTCTACACACACATTCACTCATTCACCCATACAATTACTCATACATACAGTCAGTTATTATTAGAACACTATCATATGCACTCATACACCTAGTCAGTCCTGTGAAGAATCAATTACACTTCGATTTCCTCATCTATAGTTAAACACAGAACACCATACTTTTCACACATATACTAACACATACTTACTCTCTTATACAATCACTGATACAAGTACACATTGATATGCACAGAGTCACACACCTCCCAGCCAGCCACACACACACTCAGTCTTCCATACATCCACTCATTCTTCAATATGTAAAACGTATTTAAACTTTACAAAAACACACAGACACTAGATGATGTCATCAGTGATGTCATTTGAGATGTCATCAGTGATGTCATCAGTGATGTCACTGACCATGTCATGAATGATGTAATATGTGACATCATCAGCAGTGGATTGCGGGTGCACGATATATAGTTAGTGCAACTAACTATATATGGAAAATTTCAATGGTTTTGTGTGAGTAAAATAAGGTTTTTTAAATGCTAATTCCTAACTATATATGGTCTATAACCTATGGTTTTTTCAGTGAATATATATATACACCAGAAACAGAAACCGGTCTCAGGATGCTTACTTGTTTTTGGTCCAGGCAAGAAGGTAGAAAATGGCTTAGCAGTTCGGGCTGGACTGTTAACATGAGGCACAGGGTCAGACTGATTTGCATATGGCCATGTCTGAACCAGGGTGGCGGAGTGAGCTTAAGAATGATGATGTATTAAACACAGATCAGTTGACTGGGGGTGAGTGCTTGCATTGTTTAACACTCCGTCCATCATACCTTTGGTATTGATTTGTTCACCATAATTTGGCACGGTATGCCCAGACGGGGGTCCGTTGCTCACTTTACCACTGTATTCAATCTAGCCTGGCTGCTGATGGCTGATTAGCCAGAAACTGTTCCCAGGATGCTTGTTTCCGGTCCAGGGAAGACATGGCTGGGCAGTTCGGGCTGGACTGTTCCCATGAGGCACAGGGTCAGACTAATTTGCATATGGCCATGTCTGAACTGGGGTGGCGGAGTGAGCTAAAGAATGATGATGGATTAAACACAGATCAGTTGACTAGGGTGAGTGATTGCATTGTTTAACACATCATCCATCATTCCCTTTGGTATTGCTGTGTTCGCCCTAAGTTAGCAGGGTATGCCCAGATGTGGGTCCCTTCCTCACCTTGCCACTGGATTCAAGCTAGACTTGCTGAAAAAGGCTGATTAGCCAGAAACCGGTCCCAGGATGCTTGTTTCCGGTCCAGGGAAGACATGGCTTGGCAGTTCGGGTTGGACTGTTCTCATGAGGCACAGGTTCAGACTGATTTGCATATGGCTATGTCCGAACTGGGGTGGCGGAGTGAGCTAAAGAATGATGATGGATTAAACGCAGATCAGTTGACGTGGGTGATTGCTTGCATTGGTCAACACTCACCCCCAGTCATTCACCCCCAGGGTATGCCCAGACGTGGGCCCTTGCTCACTTTGCCACTGGATTCAAGCTAGCCTGACTGATGACCGCTGATTAGCTAGAAACCGGTCTCAGGATGCTTCTTTCCGGTCTAGGGAAGAAATGGCTTGGCAGTTCGTGCTGGACTGTTCCCATGAGGCACAGGGTCAGACTGATTTGCATATGGCCATGTCTGAACTGGGATAGCAGAGTGAGCTAAAGAACGATGACGGATTAAACCCAGATCAGTTGACTGGGGGTGAGTGCTTGCATTGTTCAACACTTACGTCCATCATCCCTTTTGGTATTGCTTTAGTCTTTGCCATAGCTCATGGAACCCAAAAATTACAGGGGTACTCAGCATACAGATAATAGTGTTGTTTGCCAGGCTTAGTACGTCTGAGTCCAGATGGTCTTTTCATTCTATACAACATCATACAGAAACTGCCTTTGATTATCAACTAATGGGACCATTTTTAGGGTCTGACTCTCTCTGATACTACTGAGCCTTTTGCTATCTAAAACCTCAGACTAATTAGAGGGCTATATGTTTGAAGTTTCTCTACTACATCAGGTATACACAATCCTATTAACCCTTTGTTGACTGGAACAGTGGAGAGCATAGCTATTTACAGCTGAAATTCGATAACAATTGGCTATTCAGAGTATTCCCTATCTCAATATCAAAACCCCATGATGCTATGGAGGGTGGGGGGTTCTAACCTGAAACCAGTTTGAGGGAATATGCCCTGGTGTCATTAGTAACATGACCAAACAATATAAATATTGAGTAAACCAACTAGCAGAGATGGATTGTTACAAACCTACTTTAAATATTTATTTATTTAATGTAAAAGTTCATTATTGCCCAGGATGTTCTTCAGTGATATAAGGGCCTTCAAATTTTCGAGGTTTAAGGACCATCTCACTTGAAGTGGATTTATGTTGCATGTGGCATATATAGACATACAGAAGAAGGTTATCTGTCCAATTGTGAGATACCAGGACCCATTTCCAGTGCCACCCCCTCTTCATTCTCCCAACTTGACTACTAGGTGCTGGTTTTCCTATTCTAATTGTGTTTTGGGCTCTGCTTACCAGATCCGGGCCCTGTGCCCAGATTAAAAGTATATGGTTAGGTATAATTATAATTGTCAATGACAGACCCATGTATCTCCCTAGTATATAATAAGGCAAAGGGGTTTATATACACAGTGCATTTTCTGCACTATAGCATGCACTACTGGGATGCCTTCTCTCATTTTAAAAGTCAGTCCTGCCTTTCAGGCTCTTTTAACTAACAATTTTATGCAAATTCAACTTTGGAATTAAAAGTACTTCCAAAACCATAATCTTCCTTATCTTTACACATACGTCCCACCTAGGGTCTTCCCTAAGTGCCCCAGGGTTAAGATGCCATGTAACATTATAAAATATGTTGTGTAAGCTCTAGTGAGAGAATAATGGGCAAATGTGTTTTACCCCATTGTAGATAATGAGGGCTATATGTTAACATTAGAATATTTTATTTAAGTAGAAATATTAACTGGCACGAGCTAAAAATATAATTTAAGGACTGTTATGATAAATACAACAATTTGCTACTGTTAGATGTATCACAGAAAATATGTTAGTAAACTTTCTTTTCTGTAAGTCAAAATCTAGCCTACCAGATGCCCTCTCCTGATTGGCCAGTCTGTACCAGGCTGAGCCAAGCTGTCTTAATGAGGTTTGAAATAGCCAGCAAGGGAGACAATGAATTTCCTCTGTGAGAAGAACTGCAGCTGCAGAAGCTATAGGTAGGAAGGAAGGGGGAATCGCTAAACTGGTCTTCAAAGGAGGACTTGCACTTTAGACAAGCACATGCTCATCCCCACTTCCTTCAACCCCAGTCACACGGAAGCCCCTGTTCTTAGATAAGGGAAGGGGGTGGAAGGGGAGTGTTACGGAACTTTAGTCTTGTCAGTGGGTTAGCTTATCCTGATCTAACCTCCAAGGAGAGATTTTCCCTGTGTTGGATGTTAAAACAATGTGCTTTCTGGGGCAAGAATATGCCACACTTTGGATGAAAAAGTCATAGACCTGGGTGTCATCCTGCATCCCACTGGTCCTGGGTGCCGCCCCGCTTGACACTCAGGAACACTGCATGAATATGGAAGAATTGCCCAGCACGTCAAGTCTACTGTCTGAAACTGCAAGGGGAAGAAGGACTGCCCTGATGGAAACCTGATCTGCACCCCAAAAGTCTTCACTTTGAAGAATGGCACTAGCTGCACATTCTGGTACTACAGCCCTTAGGACCTTGCCTTGCTTCAAGAAGGATTAAAGAGTGGACTCCCAACAAGCTTTAGGATAACAGAGCCCACCTGCACCATCTCCACCAAGAAGTCCCAGTTTGGGAGTTCGTCCAGTGGATTTTTAAGGATTAGGCCTGGGGCATTGTAGGAATTGTAGTCCGAATATCCCTATGAGCATCTTAGAGATTCTAGATCCCTGGATTGGTGTTTTGGACCCTATAAACCCTCAAGGAGACGTTTTGAGCACATTTCGTAAAAAGCTCCATGAGCTGACCAGGAGAATTGTGAAAGTTTTGGTCCCAGACCCCAAGAAGCTAACTAGCGCATCTGAAAACTGGGCTGGTGCTGTGGACCACTTTCCTGCATCAAGAAGCACTTCTGGAAGTAGGTTTACAGAACTTATGACTTTGTACCGGTCCAAAACATCATGTTTTAACCCTTTGAGTACTTTTTAATTCTAGGCTCTAATTTGACTTTTAATCTTTAAAAATTCATATCTCTGGTTCACTACATTCAAATGTTGTTGTTTCTAGCTCGTTTGTAGCCTTTGTTCAAGATATGCGTTGGGTAGCCTCTTGATCTGAGTTTAGAGGTTAGGTCATTAGCTTGTTCCCGGTAATTACTAATATTGCTGCAATTTCTCCGGATCCTGAGATACTGACCGTAAGATAAGTTTTCCCGGTCTAGGGTGAAAGCTCGAGAACTCAGCCTATTTTGCTACTTTTTGTGCTTTCTACATCCTTCCAGTTAATGGTAGAAATGGTTGTGAAAGCAATAATGGATACTGGAAAGCTATACATTTCTTTAAAGTAGACACAATTCTGAATTCAGCAAGGGGTCATTTGTGTAAATCCTTCAAGGCTTTGAAAATGAGTTGAAAAAAACAGCCATTTGTGCCAACGTTTTCACTTGTAACTTTTTAAGTATGACTGATGTTTGAAAGCAATATACCATTACATCTGCTGGACCCTTCTGGCTGTGAGGATATATAAGACTTGTAGGTTCACCAAGACCCGATGAACCCAGAGATAAAAACTGAGCAGGGTCTTGCAATGGTTTTTCAGTGTGTACTGGGTATATAGCAATTCATTTGGTAAAATATAAAAAGAGAAAAGTAGGTATCAAAGACACATATGTATTTCCAAAATTGGAACAGAACATAGAGTTTAGAAACAGTAGATATTTGCACATTTCCAAAATTGTGGTTACCCATACTAGCATTGATGTATTCAACTATTTTCAAAGTGACTTCTTTTTTACACATTGTCTTACATTTGAAAGGCAGAAATGCATCAAAGGTGAATGGGTAACAACAGTTGCTCTACAATTCTGTGTTCCAGTAAGTCTCCTAAAAGTAAAATGGTACCTGACTTGTGTGGATAGGCCTAGTGTCAGCAACAGGAAATTGACCAAAAAGCAACATGGACATACCACATTTCATAGTGAAAACAGACCCTTTTTTTGCAAAGTGCCTTGGTTTGGATATGGAAACGTAGCTCAGCGACACATAGGAAAATCTAGCAAAGCTTTACATTTTTAAAAAGTAGGTATCCCAAGGAATCCAGGATGGGGTGACTTGAGTGGCTCCCACCAGGTTCTGTTACCAAGAATCCCTTGCAAACGTCAAACGTATTGAAAAAAACCCATTTCCCTCACATGTCTGTGATTGGAAATTCTGGAATCTGCGTTGATCCACAAACTTCCCCCCAACCCACATTCCCCAAAGTATTATGATATAAATGATACCTCACTTGTGTGGGTAGGCATAGTGCCAGTGCCAGGAAACGGCACAAAACACAACATGGACACACCACATTTTAACAGTGAAAACTGATCCTTTTTTTCAAAGTGCCTAGCTGTGGACTCTGAACCCTAGCTCTGCCAGCTCCAATGGAAACCTAGCAAACCTATAGACTTCTGAAAACAAGACACTCAGGGAAATTCAGGATGTGTTGACTTGTGTGGCTCTGTTACCCATAATCCCTTGCAAACCTCAGACTTTGTAAAAAAAAAACATTTCCCTCAAATTTCAGTGATGAAAAGTTTAGGAATCTGCGTGGATCCACAAAATTCCACCTGCCCTTCATTTCCCAAAGTCTTTTGATAAAAATGGTACCTCACTTGTGTGGGTAGGCCTAGTGCCCGTGACAGGAAACGGCTCAAAACACAACGTGAACCACCAGATTTTTACAGTAAAGTGCCTAGGTGTGGATTTTGAGCCCTAGCTGTGCCGGCACCTAGAGAAACCTAGCACACCTATTAATGTTTTGAAACTAGACACACAGGGGAATACAGGATGGGGTGGCTCACACCAGGTTATGTTACCCAGAATCCCTTGCAAACCTCATACTTTAAAAAAACATATTTCCATCAAATTTCTGTGATGGAAAGTTCTAAAATCTGTGTGGAACCACACAATTCCACCCACCATCGATTCCTCAAAGTCTTCAGATAAAAATGATACCTCACTTGCATGGGTAGGCCTGGCACCTGTGACAGGAAAGGGCCTAAAAGGCAATGCGGGCACACCACTGATTTACAGTGAAAACTCCCCCTTTTTTTGCAAAGTACCCAGCTGTGGATTCTGAACCCTACCTCTGCTGGCACCTAGGGAAACCTAGCAAACTTATACATTTCTTAAAACTAGACACCTTGGGAAATGCAGGAGGGGGTGACTTGTCCGGCTTTCACCAGGTTCTGTTACCCAGAATCCCTGGCAAAAGTCAAACTTTGAAAAAAAAAATTATTCCCCACATTTCTGTGATGGAAAGTTCTGGAATCTATGTTGGTCAAAACCTTCTACCCACCCCACATTCTCCTAAGTCTCCTGTTAAAAATGGTATCTCACTTTTGTGGGTGGGCCGAGTACCCTCGACAGGCAGTGGCCCAAAACATATTGTGGAGACATCAAAATTACCTATTGCAAAACAACCCGTTTTTGCAAGGGGGATTACCTGGGTTTTTGGTCCCTGGCTCGGCGGCCATCTAGGGAAACCCACCAAACCCACACATATCTGAAAACTAGAGTCCAAAGGCAATCCAGAGAGGTATAGGTTTTTATGTATCCTCCAATGTTTTCCTACCCAGAATCCCCTGCAAACTTCAAATTTAGCTGAAAAAAATCTAATTATTGTCAAATTTCTGTTTGGAAAAGTTGTGGCATCACTGGGCTGACACAAATTTCCTACTACCCAGCATTAGCCCAGGGTCTTCCGATAAACTTGGTACCTCACTTGCATGGGTGGGCCAAGTATCCGCGACAGGCAAGGGCTCAAAATGTATTGAGGAGACATCAACTTTATGTATCACAAAAAGACTAGATTTTGCATAGGGGCACACGGGTTCAGTGGACATCTATGGAAACCAACCATACCTACACATTTCTGAAATCTAGACACCCAGGGGAGTCTGGGGAGGTATGGCTTGCATGGATTCCCCAACATTTTCCTACCCAGAATACACTGCAAACCTCCAAAGTAGGATGTTGGCTATTTCCTGATGCAGCTACTATGCCTACCCACACAAGTGAGGTACCATTTTCGTTGGGATACCTGGAGGAATGCTGGGTGGTAGGATATGTGTGGTGGCCCGGTGATTACACAATATTCAAACAGAGAAAAGTGAGGAAAATTTGATTTTTTTAGCTAAATTTAAAAGTTTGAGGGGATTTAGTGTAAGAAAATATCGTGAGATCCACATAAACCACACCTCCCTGGACTCCCCTGGGTGTCTAGTTCTCAGAAATGTGTAGGCCTGGGGCCGTCCGACACACATGAGAGCACTGGTGGGGTTATAAATTGGTGTTGGAATTTTATTGTGTGTTATGTCTTACTTATTTATTGTATTTGTGTTTCTAAATGCTTTGCACACCTGTCTCCTAAGTTAAGCCTGGCTGCTTGTTGCCAGCTTTTAAGGGTTGAACAAAGGATTAATTTATTGAGACCTTCACTGAACCTGTTATTGTTTTTGTGGCCTTAATTCTAGTGGTAAGGTCCTACTTATCACTACTAATACACTACTTTCCACCACTGCTGAACAAAATGTCTGTAAAGTTACAGCTTGATGTAAGCATTGGCTTATGAATTCTTCACGTTTCTAGTTTTGTCCAGTAGTGCTTTCAGTGAAAATGAATGAAAATGATCCATCTAGAAGCATAGGACCCCTGAACAAATAGTAAACCTTTAATTAACATGGCATCTACACTTAACTGGGAGTCTTGTTAGTGCCTGAATGTTTTTGAGCAATGGCTGGTTAAGTAGGGCAACACTTTTTTACTTTTCTTGTGTTCTGGTGATGTCCTATGTCAAGTTTTATTGTTCTTCTGGAAATTGATTTTTTCATTTAACTCAAATGTCTACTGAGTTCCCACAGTTTTCATGCACACATTCATTCTTGTTCTGCTCTGCAAGATAGCTGGCCAATGTGATTCATTTTAATCATCTTAGTATCTATGAAGCAGAGATGATTGAAGTCCATGACACAGTTATGAACTAGAGTTGTCTAACAGCAGGAGCAGTCGGTGCCACCTATTTTCCTGTCTAATTTGTTTTCAAAAGTCCTGCTTTTATACAAGGTGCTTAAAGAAAACATTTGGCAAATATAAGATTGGTTGGGTCACAGCAACCATGGCACTATAATTTGCATCAATGGACCTTAAACAGCAAGATGAAGAGGTAATCAATGTTCTCCAAATACCTGAGACAGGATTGGGAAGCCTACAATATTCTCATACAAAAACCTACCAAGTGATGGGTCCAGTTCAAGTAATGTAGTCACATGGCTCGGTCATAACTTACTCTCTTGGACACTTCATGTGTGTAATCAGTTTTATGTTCTCAACAGAAAACATAAGCCTTGTGGTCACAAATGCCATTACCAAAAGCAAAAGTTCTTGGAGCTCCTGCTCCGACAATGAAGAGGCAAATGATGAATCTTTTGTACGTCTTAACAAGTATTTAAAAATTGCAGATTCTAGTAAATCTGGATGAGTACTCACTTCTGTGGTATGCCTCAACATGAAGACACTATGGCACCTCTACTTAATTAGCAGTAATCGGCAACAAGTGCTAGCACTGAAGATTTGGCACATATGTTCTTTGGTCTGTGAGCAATGTCTCTTTTCAGATGAAGGTCAAAGCTGGTAAGGCACTCTATGAAAAGTTCTGTACAGTCTCACTCAGCAAATTTCCACAAAAAGGTCTAAAAGTCAGTATTGCTGGCTCTCAAATAACACCAATGTGGTAGATATCAGGAAATCTAGAGGATAAGTAAAAAGAAGCTAAGGCTCATGAAATTGCCTACTTGAGCATGGAGATTTCTGATTTGCAGAACATGCCAAGAAATCAAGGCCTAGATGTATCAAGCCGTTTGTGAATCGCAAAGGCTGAAATTCGCAGACATATATCTAGACACGTTGAAGGACAGTTATACTCCAAATTTATGGCCAAGTTTCATATGATGCTTTCCTATAATTCAGACCTTGAACTTCTGTTTAATAAGTCAGCACAACAAATTACTGAACAGACTTAAGCAAAAAACAACAGGTTCCAGGTCAACCTGTACTTATATGTGAAATTTCTCTTGTTCATCATCCACAGATCTACAGATACAGACTGCATAATACATACTGTGATACCTGTACACAGATATTTATTTTAATGCTAAATTTTTGACATCATGGTTACTGTCTTACTGTTACTGCCCTGAAACCGGTCCCAGGATGCTTGTTTCCGGTCCAGGGAGGACCTGACTTGGCAGTTCTGGCTGAACTGTTCCCATCAGGAACAGGGTCAAGACAAATTTGCATATGGCTGGGTCCAAACTGGGGTGGTGTGGTGAGAAAAAGAATGATGGATTAAATCCAGATCCATATGACTGGGGGGTTGAATGTTTGAATTGTCCAGCATTCCGTCCATCAATTGTTTACTTACTGTCTTAATCACATGCAACTCTTACTGAATTGCCCCAAGATAACCATCATTCACAATGCAGCACTCTTTCACAGGGTCAATGTAAGGGTCCTCCGGTGTGTCATATCTGCCTGTGGCATGCCACTCCCAGTATTAGATTATATTCTGTGAAACTGTCCTTCTCCTTAGATAATTGTATACTAAAATATCTGAAAAATCGGCAGTACAGTACGAGTACATTACATCTTTAAAATGATTAAAAACAATTCATAAACAAATAATTTACAAACTTGCGTGATAGCAACACTGGTTTGATAGGAACAATAAAACCATACAATCCAATATAAAAAATAGATATCTAAATGGCCTGGAAGGGGCCAGTGTTGTGGGGGAAGAAATAGAGGACATTTTACTTCAAATTAGCCAAATACTCTATAGATTCTTACAATGGGAAAAAAAAAATGACAGGGGATGAGTCTGCTCTACATACCCTGCACTGGTGGACACCTAGGAGATGACATAGAGGAACATCCAATGTGTTTGCTGCTTATGATAATTTGAAAAAAGAACAATAAATGATCATCGGTGTCTTCACCCCTCTGCATGCAAGATAAATGTTGCTACCCCGAGACTACCTTTCCATTTGGCTGTAAATGTGGTACGGGGTATACCCAACCTAAACCTTAAGTCAAGGGCTTTTGTTAAAGGAGGTTCAATCCTGTCCATATAATTATCGAAGCAGTCAAATTGTGATCAAAATAACTCTGCAAAAGGGAAATATGTCTCATTGGGCCAATTTAACTGAAATCCAGAAGGGTCATTGCAGATTTAACATGTTCAAAAGTTATTTAATGGAGGACTTTGGAACCACAATCAATAAAACAAAAGAAAATAGTTCCAGATACAGGTGAACAATGTATCCTATATACAAGGCGCCATGATGACATAGAAACAAATTAAAAGACCTTCAAATATCCAAATTAAGTTTGCTTTAAACTAGTATTCTGCTACAAATTGCACAAAGGCAATTTAAAGTGTTGTGCATCTGTTTATTTATGTCTTTGTTTTTTGCAGATTTATCATAAATGGGAACATTTTCACTTTTCAATTTGGTGTGAAATAAATGCTGTAGTTTACCCTATACAGCAGTATTGTCACAATCATGGAGTATTGAGAGTTTTAACCAGGAATTAACAAGCCTATAAAAGAAGCAACATCTTTGATCCTAAGTGATCTGGTCCTTTCTGAAGTAAAACATACTCCCACACCCAAGCACCTACCGCTTTGCAGATTTGCGTTGTTATAGTGGATTTCTAGTCTGACGTAGGTTGGAGCGAAACCTGTACCCAGTGGGATGCCAGCATTGCTGGGTAATGTGAATGCCTGGCAAGGAAAAAAATATCTCATTATAACAAAAGAGAAAAGAAGAAAAGCAATAAGCTGACCACAGCACTGAGGTTTAAAAGATTTGCTTCGGCATTGATGTATCATTTGTAAAACAGGAACAAAGTAAATGTAACACACAAGGCATTTTCAAATTACAATACATTGACACCAACATGTGGCAATCTGAATAAAGTAATACACATCTAGCTACAAAGCAATGGTTGCAGAAGAGGATAGAGGTTTTTACAGTACATAGTCAAGTTTTAGAAAAGGAGACTGCATTATAGATAATGGTCAACAGTCGAAAGAGGAAGGATTCTGGAGAGTGGTTTACAGCAAGAGTTGAACATCGAGGTGTCTAACATAGACTATAACTGCACCAGGAGGTCAAATAACTCATCAAGAAACAATCACTAGAAAGAGTTGCATGAGGAGAAACAAGAGAGGAGAGTTAATTCTCCTGTTCCCTAGCACGAAAACAGGAGAACACAAGAAAGCCATCTCTAGACCTAGGATGTTAAAACAAGCTCATAAGGATGCAACACTTCAACGTGACAACATTGCAAGAGGTCATCCAACTCGTGAAGAAAGGAGACTTCATGGTCACAATAGATTATGGGACACCTATCCACATTTCTTAACCCCTCCCATGCTCATGACGAGCTCAGCACGTCAAGCAGTACACTGGTCGTGTGCTTATGACGAGCTGACCGTGTCATGAACAATGGGATTCCTAAAATATGAGCACAGAGGGGGAATTGCTGTAGCAGTCAAGGTGTTAATGAATCAAAGACACAGAAAGTACCTCAAATATGTCATACTACTACTATTTCATGGTGCAACGCTTTTGCATAAAATCTTCAACAAGGGAATTCATAACTTGTCTAGTGTCAGTAGCCACACACCTGAGACAAGGCATACACATCTGCTCGTACTTGGCTAACTGGATATTATTGGCAAACTCACAAGTGTCAACAGGATATACAAACTGTAACCCTGGCAGTCTACAAATTGGGATTCTCAATAAACCAGGAGAAGTGTTTGCTGCAAGTTGTTCCTGGGAGTGATGCTGAACTTAAGGACAGAAAAAGTCCACCCAGTGCCAAAGACACTCAAGGCATTAACAGAATAAACGTGCCTATACCTTAAGGCCGGAAGGGTCAGTCCCTGACAGTGAAGACAGCAATGAAGCGGATGGGTATAACAGCATCATGCATATTGCTCACACCTCGGGCCAAGCTTCCTTGTGTACATTACTAGAATGGATTAACAACAAATTGTCACAGATCACTGGGAGGTGGGATGATCTAGTGGTGTCACAGAGAGGAATCAAAAGGAGATAACCTGATTGAGAACACATTACATTACAGTGGGGAAACCATTGAAACTAGTAACAATTATAGCTACAACAGTGACCATCAGCACAGATACTTCTCACGCAGCATGGGGAGAATCTAAAGAGCAGAGGTCTGTGTTACCCGATAGAAGAAGTGTAAACACATAAACCATCTGGAACTAAAGACAGTGTTCCTAGCACTGAAGGCCTTTGAGGTGCAGGTGAAGGGGAAGACAGAATCGATCCAGACCAACAATATAACAATAATGTTCTTCTTCAACAATCTAGGAGAGTTGACATGTTTCCACCTGTGTTAAATAGCACAGGAGATATGGAGATGGGCAATTCAAATAGACACAACACTGCAGATGTTTGACCTACCAGGCATCCAAAATGTAGAAACAGGCAGGCTAACCATTTGCTCAAATGTACCCCTCGATTGAGAGCTCTAGCAAGAGGCACTTGACAACCTTTTCAGGAGTCGGGGTCCTCCAAGCATGGACTTTTGTATGCCTTTCCACTGATACCCCTATTATGAATGTTGACAGACAAATTCAGACACTCATCATTGGCACCATGCAAACATGGTCCTTAGACCTTGTGGAAATATCAGAACAGAGGATTCCTATCAAACCCACAAACAGCTGGCTCATAATGTAAAGGGAACAATTATGGCAGACAAGAAATCTCAGGAGCACTAACACACTACTCCTCATTCCTCCTAAAACACACCAAAAAAACCTTAGTGCTGGAACTCAAACCCAGCCCATATCAGGAGCAACCCCTCCTTCATAAACTTAAAACAACAGCTCAAAGACCTCAACCAAACTCTTCCAAATTGACAGCTTCCACCCGATGAGCCATAACTCCTCAGGCCACAGGAATCTTGCCCAGTGAAGAATATAGACACTTCAACAAGAAGGCTCCTTCATCGCTGGCCTTTTGATTCGCTCCTATGATCCCCTCCAAGCCTTAACAGGAGTCAACACGAGTCAATGCTACTTATTGAAATAATATGTGTCCTATTGCATCAAGACAAATGTGGTATAGTGCTCCGATTCTTTCGGTTCTGGCTAGGGCTCTATAAGACTCTTAAATAAATATGCCATCTGGAACCAGTCACTCTCAGTCTAGCAATATGGCACCTGGGCACTTAGAATTTGGTCAACTCCACCTTCCATCCAGAACAATGAAAATCAAAAAGAGCTAGTACACACAAATTCTATACCACTAAATGGAACAAATATGTCCAATTGTGTGAGAGGTAAAACATGTTAGAAAGCAGGACTAATATACCTTACCTTTATCACCTTACCTTGCTTCACTCAAAGTCCACAACCTCCATTGTAGCTTACAACAGGGGACTATCTGGAACAGGTTTTTCACATCCCTGGTAATAAAGAGGTTTCTGGAAGGTTCAAAGAAGGTAGCCCAGCCTAAGGCCATACCAATACTTATGTTGAATCTAAGCAACATGCTTGGTCAACTAATGACAGAAACAATTGAGCCAATGCACAAAGTGGAACTTAATTTCCTAACACTAAAAAAGGCCATAATATTAGCCATCAATTTTCTGCGTGGGATCAGCAAACTACAAGTGCTCAAGGGCCCTACCCACAAACACACAAAGACAAGGTAATTCTAAGAACCAATTCCTAATTCATTCCCAAGAAGGTGTCACAATTCAATGTCAAGTAAACATTTCAATTACCTGTGTTCTTCCAAAATCCAAAAGCACATGGCAAAAGAGCACTACATACATTGAATGCACAGAGGGTGCTCAATGTATTACATCCAAGAAAAGAGACCCTAAGAAAGGCAAATCAGCTGGTTGTCTTATTTGCAAAAGTGACTAAGAGCACACCTGGAGCTAAGGGGACAATCAGCCGATGGATAATACAAATAATTAAAATCTGCTACTTCAAACCTGGAGAACCTTCACCCTCTAAACCAAGGGCACACTACATATGGATTAAAGGGAGCAACATTGACCTTTCTGGAAAATAAACCCACAAATTCCATATGCATGGCAGCAGCTATGCCCACCTTCACATACCATTACTGTATGGGTTTTCAGATACATAAGGAGGCACAGGTGGAATATGGAAACCTAAACACCTGTTTGCTAATTCCACAATATTTCAAACCAGCCCTGCCAGGGGGGGGAAGATACCACAACAATATCAATGCACAGTATATGAATCTAGAAATTCAGACCCTTATCCACCTTACATCTACAAAACACTCTGAACAACCTTAGCTGCCATTCCAGTCAGAACACTCATCAACAACTCCTTAATGGGAGGAGTTTTCCCAGAAGACTTAAAAAAGACATACATACGCCTGTTATTAAAGAAAACACACCTGAATACTCAAGACTAGGCAGGGCAGTCCCCAGGGGGTGGCAGCCCTGGGGACTGCCACCTCCCTGGGGCTTTATGATTTATGTTTGGGGGCATATGTCCCACCCGCAGTCCCAGAGCCCGCCACCTCCCTGGGGCATAATTAAAATAAGGGTGGGTGGCCTCGTGGGCCCCATCAAGCCCAGGGGACCACTACCTCCCCAAGGCCTTCAGTAAATTAGGGTGGAGGGCCTCAAAGGCCCCCCAAGCCCCAGGGACCGTCATCTCACCGGGGCTATAATTAATAATTATTGCGGGGGCTCAAGTGCCCCCACACTGCCCCGGGGACCACTACCTCCCCAGGGCAATAAATACTCGAATAGACCCCGGTCCCCGGGGAACACCACCTCCTTGGGGCTTTAAACACATGGGAGGGGGGCATTGCGGCCCCCTGCTGGAAACCTTGATGGCCCTGAGGACACCACTCCCCAGGGCTGGCTCATACAATTTTCCAGGATGCCCAACCCAAAATATTGCTGTTTGCTATGGGAGGGCAGGAGAACGGCTCCCATCTTGTCATAGCAAACTCTGCTTTGCTTGATTGAAGCAAGAGCAGGAAAACCTTCTCTTGCTTCAATTAAGCAAATCAGGATTGCTTTTAAGCAAGGGGAGCTGCTTTTTCAGTGATTTTCAAAGGTTTTTTAAATGCTAATGTCTAACTATAAAGTCCCTGAAACTATTTTTTTTCACTGAATTTCTAAGGTTTTTTAATTGAACATTTCTAACTATAACATCAGTGAATTTATAGTGTTTTTTAAATGCTAATTTCTAGCTATGCTTGTAGAGGTAGGACATGTGCATAAAGAGGAAGAAAGACACAGAAAGAAGCAAGATAAATGCAGAAATAGGCAACAGAATGCCAGAAAGAGGAAGAAAGAAGCAAGAGATATGCAGTAAGAACCAAAAGAGGTGCAGGAAGAGGCATTGATGAAAAGTCATCTCTGCCCTGGGCACTCCCCAACTTTTTTCTGACTGGTACTGGTGGTAACTGACTCTTACTGACCCTGTGCTCTACCAAACCAGGGTCGGAGCCAATGCTATCCCGAAAGACACTTAGAATACCGTGAAAACAACTACATACACTAGGGTATACTATGGGTTGAGGTATCCCTGTGATTGGCATGACCTCCCCTGTAAAGCCCTAGTACATAATAGGGCAGGGGGATTAAAACAACCTGAGGCCAGTTCAAAAGATGCCTTGTGTGTGCAGAAAGAGGCAAGAGAGGTGCAGAAAGAGGCAAGAGAAATACAGAAAAAGCAACAGGGGTGCAGCAAGAGGGAAGAGTGGTTTGCACACCATTAGTACCAATGCAACACCAACATTTAGCAATAAGTAACAGGTGACCATTCTTGATTTGAAAAGGGCCTTCCACCGCGCTGTAACACTTGTTGCTGCATTTTTGGTAACGTTTGAGTGGTTTAAGCTAGAAACAGGGCTTTTTTTGTTCAAATTTGCAGATTAGGCAGCAGATGATGGATTATGTAGCTAATGCAGAAAATGTATAATTGTGCGTAAGTCTGTGCAGCCAAGAATTCACAAAGGCATATTATCAAACCCTTTATCGCCGCTTTATTGGCAGTTTTCCTGCCGATAAAAGAGGCGATAATCTTAATAATGTCTTCCTGTTGACGAACACGCGTTGCAATGGCTGTGACTTATGTCCTTCAAATTAGTTTTTAGTATAGGTGTGACCAAGTCAGATAACATCAGAGTTTAAGGACAAAAACCGCGGTGTCTGTGCCCCAAAATCTCGTAGATCACAAAGAAAATAGGAGGACGATAAAATGAAAGTAACAGATGTAATGAAAACAACGGTGAAACACTACTAAAATAGCGGTGGACGGCGTACGTGATCAACGTTTGGTGCCTCCGTACTGCGTTCCAAGTAAATGTAGATAAAATACGATTATTAATATAGTACAAAAGTACAGCAGTGGATGACACACACGACCAGGGAAAACAAAGCGGCAAATTTACTACCTGAAATAAAGAAAGCTTTGTTTGTTGAACTTGAAGAAAAAGAAAAAAACGGGGGCTTCGAAACGAGGCTGCGCATGCGTAGAGAGTACAACTGCTACACAAAAAAAGGAAAGTTTTACATACAATCATAGAAATGAAGGGGCATATTATCAACAAAAGGCGATACATTACCACCGCTTTTATCGCCAGTAACTGCCGATAAACCGGCGACAATGGGCTTCATAATAGACCCTTCTTAATTCCCATAGAAGCCCATGTTAACAACAGAACATAAGCTTCTATGAGAAGTAACAATGGCGTATTATCAAGACCATTTTTGCCGTTTCATCGCAACTTTCATGCCCATAAAACAACGATAATTTTAACACCTGTCCTTGATAATACGCCCGTCATTGCCATATCATCACTAAAGGGCGATACATTATCACCGCTTTTGTTGACAGAAAACTGCTGCTAAAGCGCCGATAATGAGCTTGATAATAGGCCCTTGTAAATTCCCATAGCAGCCCAGGTTCTAGTGTCAACATGAGCTTCTATGGCAATTCACAAGGATATATTATCAAGCCCATTATCACCGCTTTATCGACATTTTCCTGCCGATAAAAACAGCGATAATGTATCGCCTTTTCTTGATAATATGGCACATTCCTCTTTTGTTTGACCAGTAAACTTAGCTGCATATCATCAACCACCGGTGTTAAAATTATCGCCGTTTTATTGGCAAGAAACTGCCAATAAAACGGCGATAATGAGCTTGATAATACGGCCTTGTAATTTCCCATAGAAGCCCATGTTAACATCAGAACATAGGCTTCTATGGGAATTTACAAAGACATATTATCAAACCCATCCTCCCAACATTAATGAAAAACTCCAGACAATGCAGGTACCAGGAGCTGAAAAGTAATTTTACATATTACTGCCCCAGAAATGTGGCGTTCCCCGTGACGTGTACAGGGAGAGAGGGAGGGAAAGCTCAAAACATATATATATGTTTTTTTTAAAAGACCCGAGGGGTGCCGCTCACCGAGACTGCGGGCAGTAGGACCGTAACCCCCCACATACTTCAAAATAAAACCAGAGGAGTGCCGTTCCCCAGTGCTCGGGGCACCTTACAAGCCCCCATTATGCAGAAAAATTGCCCCCGTAAATTGCCCCCCGGGACCTAATGAATAAAACAGACTTCTACTTTTTTTTACCTTTTCCACCGTGTAAAAGTACTGCACGAATACCCCGCCATTTTTCATTAAAAAAAAATTGAGCCTAAAGATCCATGTACCGCCCCCTGACCAAGACCCTGCCCCTTTTCCTTATTTCTCAACTTTGTTTTACTGTTTTCTTGTGATTCTGCTCTCCCGACAAACAACATGGCTGCCAGAACTTCCTGGTTTGGAGTATTGACAGCCAATTAGCATGCAGCTCCTGCTCATAATTGTAGGTATTTACATACGCGTACTCCGCGATTTTTCTTTAAAAAAAATAAAATTAAAAAAAGAGCCTAAACATCCATGTACGACCCCCTGAGCAAGTCTAGAGGGTCAGAATGTCTCTACCCTGCCCCCTTCCCTTATTTCTCAACTTTGTTTTACTGTTTTTTTGTGACTCGGTTCTAGCGAGACACAAGATGGCCGCCTACACTTCCTGGTTTTGAGTGTTGACAGACAGTTCATAGCCAATCAGCATGCAGCTCGCGCTCGTAATTGAACAGATTTCAGTACGCGTACTGAACTCCGTCTCTAGATATTTCTATCTCTTTACTTGCAATTTTCTCATAAACAACTGAACGGATTTACACCATTTAACAAAAAGCACAATCTGCGAACTGAACTCTACCTCTCTGCCAAATTTCGTGTAATTGCATTTAGCCGTTCGGGCTGTAGCCCTGGCTAAAGGTCCCGATGGAAAATTGCATGGTGAAAACACGTTTTGGGACCCCCTTTATTCTCGGCCCCCACTTGACGAATCACCCCCAAACTTTCAGGGAAGGAGCGGAACCAAGCAGGTAATTTTCTTGGAGAAATTCACGAAGATTTGTCCACCGGCGCCAAAGTTATTCCAAATAGAATGTTGTGGATTTCCTATGGAAACTAGGTCCTAACTATAACTACCTACTGGCGACCGCCAGTAGGTTATATATATATATTCACTGAAAAAAACATAGGTTTCAGGCCTTATATAGTTAGGAATTAGCATTTAAAAAACCTTTAAAATTCACTTAAAAAACTATAAGTTTTAGGGGTGTTATAGTTAGCTGGACATTTCACCCATACAAAACCATTGAAATGGCTCCTATATAGTTAGTTGTATTAACTATATTTCGCGCACCCGCACTCCACTGCTGATGATGTCACATATTACATCATTCATGACATGGTCAGTGACATCACTGATGACATCTCAAATGACATCACTGATGACATCACTGATGACATCATCCAGTGAATGTGGTTTGCTTTGTTATTTAAATATGTATTATATAAATAGCAATTTGCATTGAAGAATGAGTGGGTATATAAAAATAAATATTTGGATGGAGGATTTAGTAGCAGTGTAATTGACTGTTTACTTGACCAATTTAGTGTCTCACTGAATATAGTGGATAGTGACTAAACTGTTTGAATATCTGTATCACTTTGTCAGTTGTTGTGTAAACTGGTTCTCCAGTTGGTTACTAGCTATGCGAAAGTCTGTATTCGTTATTGATTAGTTAACTGAGTATTTGTATGGGAGAGTGAATGTGTTTGTGGTTCAGTGGGGGGTGTGTAACTGCCCAAAGATGTGTGAATAGTTGATTCACTAGATATATGAAGTTAAAACTACATGTTCTAACAGTTGTTTGGGTGAGTGAATATCTTTATGGGTGTGGTGATGAGCAAATATATTTCTCAATGGTACATGTCCAACAAACTAGAAAAATAAAAGGCAGTGTATGTGTCAGTTGTTGTATATTAATAAGTATACATAAGACTCAATGATTGTGTGAGTGACTGTATGGATAACTTTACACTTGTAATAATAAATTCACTAAGTATGACTTACTATCTAAATGAATAGATAAAATGGAGAAGTGTGGCTCACTGGTTAGAGGAGGCAGACCTGGAAGCAAAGGTCAGCCTGGGACCAGGATTCAATTCCCGGCTCGGCGGGGTCTTGAGTCCTAAAATGTCCATCGACTCGACAATTCTCGTTCCGGTGCCTACTCGATTCACGGGCGCACACTCTGCGACTCTGGGCAATAGCTTGCTTAATCTCCACAACGGCCCCTCGCGGCGTGATGCCTGGCTTTCACCTTGCGGATACCCTGCCGGGGTTATCTCACAGGGGAATACCAGGACGGGTTCCCTAAGCAAGCGCTTAGAAACCGCTTGGTGATTTGCGCTATATAAATTCCTGTACATTTACATTTACATTTACATAAATTTGTGTTTGTATAAGTGTGTAGCTAAGTAAATATGTAAGTATGATCCATTGTTTGCATAAGTGAGTAGGATGACTTCATATGTGAATAGGATGTGTGCTGGTGTGTAATGTTGATTTAGGTGTATAAGTATTTTTGATAGTGTTCTATAGTTCATTGACAGCATGTATGAGTGAATCTACAGGTAAGTGATTAGATGTGTGTATACATTTAAAATCACTGAGTGTTTTTTTAGAAACTTGTATTGCTGTAACAATGGATTCAATTATGATACTCTTTATTTTACAAAGAGTGATGAAAGATTTTACTAGTGTATGAAAAGGTGTATGTGATTGTCACGTGGATGATGTCATCAGTGATGTCACTGACCATATAGTACAATTAACTATATAGGAGCAATTTCAATGGTTTTGTATGAGTGAAATGTCCAGCTAACTATAACACCCCTAAAACTTATAGTTTTTGAGTGAATTTTAAAGGTTTTTTAAACGCTAACTCCTAACTATATAAGGCCTGAAACCTATGGTTTTTTCAGTGAATTTTAAGGTTTTTTAAATGCTAATTCCTAACTATATAAGGCCTGAAACCTATGGTTTTTTCAGTGAATTTGCAAGGTTTTTTAAATGCTAATTCCTAACTATATAAGGCCTGAAACCTATGTTTTTTCAGTGAATTTCAAAGGTTTTTTTAATGCTAATCCCTAACTATATAAGACCTGAAAGCCCACCAGGAATCTCCAGATTGCGCCAGGGGACTGCATTGTAGAGAGGAGTAATGAAGCCACGCCCCTTTTTACACCTCTCTGCAACGCAGCCCCCGTGCTTGTTTGAAGAGGGGGAACTAATTCCCCTTGCATACTGGGGGCCCCTGGGGGCCAACTAGCCCACCTTGAACCTCCAGTATGCGCCAGGGGGCTGCATTGCAGAGGTGTAATGAGGCTATGCCCCTTGTTACACCTCTCTGCAACGCAGCCCCCTGGCGCGTTTGCAGAGGGGGAACTAATTGCCCTTGCATACTGGGGGTCCCTGGGTGCCAACTAGCCCACCAGGAGGCTTCAGTATGCGCCAGGGGGCTGCATTGCAGAGAGGTGTAATGAGGCCACACCCTTTTTTACACTTCTCTGCAACGCAGCCCCCGTGCATGTTTGAAGAGGGGGAACTAATTCCCCTTGCATACTGGGGGTCCCTGGGGGCCAACTAGCCCACCTGCAACCTCCAGTATGCGCCAGGGAGCTGCATTGCACAGAGGTGTAATCAGGCTATGCCTCTTTTTACACCTCTCTGCAACGCAGTCCACTGGCGCGTTTGCAGAGGGGGGACTAATTCCCCTTGCATACTGGGGGTCCCTGGGTCATATCTGCCCAAACGCCGAAATTCTGAACAATTGAAAATGACTTTTCTTGAGAAACATTTGGATTTGGATTATCATGTCCTATACTTTGGAATTTTTGAAAGAATGACTTTGAGGATGCTATAAATTACTCAAGTCTGCCCGAATTGTGTGGGTAAAATTGATACCTAGTCACTTTGAATAAGAATGTACTTACGTCTCGTCTAACATTTGGAAGAAATATCTAGTTATATGACAACAGGATACCAACATAACTTGAAGGAAATAAGAACGCCCTGAAGAAGTTCTGTTGTACAGAACGAAACGCGTCAGCTGGCTGTGGTACATAACCTTAAGGAAAATAAAAGCCTTTGAATATACACCAAGATTCAGCGCTTCAATAAGGACTCTAAGTGATATGATTTGATTGGACTTATTGTGCAAGTGGTGCTGTGCCAAACTTTGGAATATTCTCCACTACTCTCTACTACTTACTCTCTACTACTCCACTACTCACTCTCTACTACTCATTCTCTACTACTCTACTACTCTCTACTACTCTCTCTCTACTACTCACTCCCTACTACTCACTATCTACTACTCTCTACTACTCACTCTCTACTACTCTCTACTCCCTACTATTCACTCTCTACTACTCTCTCTCTACTACTCACTCTTTACTACTCACTATCTACAACTCTCTACTAATCACTCTCTAATTCTCACTCTCTACTACTCTCTACTACTCACTCTCTACTACTCTCACTCTCTACTACTCACTCTCTACTACTCTCTACTACTCACTATCTACTACTCTGTGTCTACTACTCTCTACTACTCCCTCTACTACTTAATCTCTACTACTCTCTACTATTCTCTCTCTCTGCTACTCACTCTCTACTACTCTCTACTACTCACTCTTTACTACTCTCTACTACTCACTCTCTACTGCTCTCTACTACTCACTCTACTACTTACTCTCTACTACTCACTCTCTACTACTCTCGACTACTCACTCTACTTTTCACTCTACTACTCTCTACTACTCACTCTCTGCTACTCTCTCTACTGCTCTCTACTACTCTCTACTACTCACTCTCTACTCTATTACTCACTCTCTTCTCTCTACCTCTCTACCTCTCTCTACTTCTCTCTCTACTAGTCTCTACCTCTCTACCTCTACCTCTCTACCTCTCTACCTCTACCTCTACCTCTCTACCTCTACACCTCTACCTCTCTATCTCTCTCTACACGCACACATATACACATATATATGCATATATATGCATATGGATTTATGTATGTATATACATATATAATCTGCATATCTATATAAATACAAATATAAATGCATGCATACATATACATATATGCATATATATGCATGTTATTTACATGAAAGTTTTAAAAACACTAATAAAAGCAAAGCTAAAAAGCCACCTCATTACAAACAGAATGGCTTTAACTTAAACGAGGGCGAGATCTATTGCATTTTCAATGCTTGTTTACTTTGGTTCCATCAAGAAGGCATTCAGATGTGTCACACATTTGCCATAAATTCTGAATGTTAGCACTCTAGTTGCTCATTAGATCACTGTAGTAAAGCTACTGCTCACCAGGAAAGTCTGCTGCTAATCATATTTTGTATGGCAAAATGAACCCCCTCATTTTGTTCCTTTTTAAATTAAATGTTTTCAGACTTACCACTTCATTCCAATCAAGATGGCTTCTGGTGTGCCATACTTTTGTCATAAGTAAGACTATTAGCGCTCTAGTTGTTCTATAGAACACTCTGGGACATTCTGTCATTGGGCTATACTTGGGCTACATCTGGGTGATATTTGGGCTACATTTGGGCTCTTTTGTCTCTGGTGGCCATCTTGGGAGACTGCATATGAGAATTTTTTTAATGAAATATAAGAGGATTTGAGAAGTCACTCAGTTCAGTTCAAAGAATCTTTATTCGGTGATTAAAAATCACCATAAAAGCACACACATATATACATAGTAAAAGATCATTAAACATTTCCGAGATCCTTTGTACAGAGTATAAACAAAGCATAAAATACAGACAGTGAAACAATGTATGACACTTAAAAGGCATAAAATTTGAGACAATTCATTCTTGTCCCCTGGTATGCCTTAAACGGACCGCTACCTTAATGAAATTCATAATACTACATAATGTTAAGGGGCCTGAAGCTTTCTGTAAAAATACTAGTGCCTCCCTAGCATGGACCAATTTTGTTTTTTTTAAGAGGTTTACAAGGAATCTGCGTCTGGGCATTGAAATATAAGAGGATTTGAGAAGTCACTCAAAATGTGCCCTAATTTTTCTTTCTTCAGCACTAATCATAATTTCTATGGCAAAATGAACCCACTCATTTTGTTCCTTTGCAATTAAATGTTTTAAGTGTTAACACTTTATTCCAATCAAGATGACTTCAGGTGTGCCATACTTTTGTCATAAGTAAGACTGTTAGCGCTCTAGTTGTTCTTTAGAACACTCTGGGACATTCTGTCATTGGGCTATAGTTGGGCTACATCTGGCTGATATTTGGGTTACGTTTTTTTTTTTTTGTCTCTGGTGGCCATCTTTGGGCTACATTGGGCTACATTGGGCTACATTTGGGCTCTAACATACATATAGCCCAATGTAGCCCAATATATATTTTTTCAAAGTTAATTTTCGTAAAAACCACTGGAGCACATATCTTGAGACATAGCAAAGGCACATCGGGCTACCAGTCTCTACAATTTTGCCAAGTTTGGTGGAAAACCATTCAGCCGTTCGGGCTAAAAGTGGGTCCAACCGCCCTATGGAAATTAACATGGGGAAAGCACGTTTTGGGACCCCCCTTTTATCTCGTCCCGCTTGACGAATCCCCCTCAAATTATCAGGGAAGGAGCAGAGCGCCGCGAGGCAAAGTTAAGGAAAATTTCAGGAAGATTCCTCAACTGGCGCCAAAGTTATTCCCAATAGAATGTTGCGATTTCCCTATGGAAAACAATCCTAACTATATATACGTCATTAAACATTTCCGAGATATTCGTCAAGCGGGGGCCGAAATAAAAGGGGGGTCCCAAAACGTGTTTTCCCCATGTTAATTTCCATAGGGGGGTTGGACTCACTTTTAGCCCGAACGGCTGAATGGTTTTCCACCAAACTTGGCAAAATTGTAGGGACTGGTAGCCCGATGTGCCTTTGCTATATCTCAAGATATGTGCTCCAGTGGTTTTTAAGAAAATTAACTTTGAAAAAATATATATTGGGCTACATTGGGCTATATATATGTTAGAGCCCAAATGTAGCCCAATGTAGCCCAATGTAGCTCAAAGATGGCCACCAGAGACAAAAAAAATTGTAGCCCAAATATCAGCCAGATGTAGCCCAACTATAGCCCAATGACAGAATGTCCCAGAGTGTTCTAAAGAACAACTAGAGCGCTAACAGTCTTACTTATGACAAAAGTATGGCACACCTGAAGTCATCTTGATTGGAATAAAGTGTTAACACTTAAAACATTTAATTTGCAAAGGAACAAAATGAGGGGGTTCATTTTGCCATAGAAATTATGATTAGTGCTGAAGAAAGAAAAATTAGGGCACATTTTGAGTGACTTCTCAAATCCTGTTATATTTCATTAAAAAAATTCTGATATGCAGTCTCCCAAGATGGCCACCAGAGACAAAAGAGCCCAAAAGTAGCCCAAATATCAGCCAGATGTAGCCCAACTATAGCCCAATGACAGAATGTCCCAGAGTGTTCTAAAGAACAACTAGAACGCTAACAGTCTTACTTATGACAAAAGTATGGCACACCTGAAGTCATCTTGATTGGAATAAAGTCGTAACACTTAATACATTTAATTTGAAAAGGAACAAAATGAGGGGTTTCATTTTGCCATAGAAATTTTATTACCTACTGGCGATAGCCAGTAGGTATATATAGTTAGGATTGTTTTCCATAGGGAAATCGCAACATTCTATTGGGAATAACTTTGGCGCCGGTTGAGGAATCTTCCTGAAATTTTCCTTAACTTTGCCTCGCGGCGCTCCGCTCCTTCCCTGAAAATTTGAGGGGGATTCGTCAAGCGGGCCGAGATAAAAGGGGGGTCCCAAAACGTGCTTTCCCCATGTTAATTTCCATAGGGCGGTTGGACCCACTTTTAGCCCGAACGGCTGAATGGTTTTCCACCAAACTTGGCAAAATTGTAGGGACTGGTAGCCCGATGTGCCTTTGCTATGTCTCAAGATATGTGCTCCAGTGGTTTTTACGAAAATTAACTTTGAAAAATATATATTGGGCTACATTGGGCTATATGTATGTTAGAGCCCACATGTAGCCCAATGTAGCCCAATGTAGCCCAAAGATGGCCACCAGAGACAAAAAAAAACAAATGTAGCCCAAATATCAGCCAGATGTAGCCCAACTATAGCCCAATGACAGAATGTCCCAGAGTGTTCTAAAGAACAACTAGAGCGCTAACAGTCTTACTTATGACAAAAGTATGGCACACCTGAAGTCATCTTGATTGGAATAAAGTGTTAACACTTAAAACATTTAATTGCAAAGGAACAAAATGAGTGGGTTCATTTTGCCATAGAAATTATGATTAGTGCTGAAGAAAGAAAAAATAGGGCACATTTTGAGTGACTTCTCAAATCCTCTTATATTTCATTAAAAAAATTCTCATATGCAGTCTCCCAAGATGGCCACCAGAGACAAAAGAGCCCAAATGTAGCCCAAATATCAGCCAGATGTAGCCCAACTATAGCCCAATGACAGAATGTCCCAGAGTGTTCTAAAGAACAACTAGAACGCTAACAGTCTTACTTATGACAAAAGTATGGCACACCTGAAGTCATCTTGATTGGAATAAAGTGGTAACACTTAATACATTTAATTTGAAAAGGAACAAAATGAGGGGTTTCATTTTGCCATAGAAATTTTATATATATATATATATATTCACTGAAAAAACCATAGGTTACACACCAGTTATAGTTAGGAATTAGCATTTACAAAACCTTTGAAATTCACTGAAAAAAACATAGGTTTCATGCCTTATATAGTTAGGAATCAGCAATTAAAAAACCTTTGAAATTCACTGAAAAAAACATAGGTTTCAGGAGTTATATAGTTAGGAATTAGTTTTTAAAAAACCTTTGAAATTCACTCAAAAACTATAAGTTTTAGTGGTGTTATAGTTAGCTGGACATTTTACTCATACAAAACCAATGAAATTGCTCCTATATAGTTAGTTGTACTAACTATATTTCGCGCACCCACAATCCACTGCTGATGATGTCACATATTAGATCATTCATGACATGGTCAGTGACATCACTGAGGACATCTCAAATGACATCACTGATGACATCACTGATGACATCATCCACGTGACAATCACATACACCTTTTCATACACTATTACAATTTTTCATCACTGTTTGTAAAATACAGAGTATCATATTTAAATCCATTGTCACAGCAATACAAGTATCTAAAAATCCACTCAGTGATTCATAGATGTATACACACATCTAATCACTTACCTATGGATTCACTCATACATGCTGTCAATGAACAATAGAACACTATCAAAAATACTTATACATCTATATCGACATTAAGCAACAGCAGGCATCCTATTCACATATGAAGTCATCCTACTCACTTATGCAAACAATGGATCATACTTACATATTTACTTAGCAAAACACTTATACAAACACCACTTCTTCTATTCATTTAGATAGTAAGTCATACTTAGTGAATTATAAAATCATTATTACAAGTATACAGTTATCCATACAGTCACTCACACAATCATTGTGTCTTATGTATACTTATTTATATACAACAACTGACACATACACTGCCTTTTATTTTTCTAGTTTGTTGGACCTGTACCTTTGATAAATATATTTGCTCATCACCACACCCATAAAGAGATTCCCTCATCCAAACTGTTAGAACGTGTAGTTTTAACTTCATATATCTACTGAATCAACTATTCACACATCTTTGGACAGTCACACACCCCCCACCAAACCACACACACTTTCATACTCCCATACAAATACTCAGTTAACTAATCAATAACTAATATAGACTTTCACATAGCTAGTAACCAACTGTAGAATCAGTTTACACAACAACTGACAAAGTGATACAGATATTCACACAGTTTAGTCACTATCCACTATATTTAGTGAGACATTATAAATTGGTCAAGTAAACAGTCAATTACACTGCTACTAAATCCTCCATCCAAATATTTATTTATATATATCCACTCATTCTTCAATGTAAATTGCTATATATATAATGCATATTTAAATAACGAAGCAAACCACATTCACTGGATGATGTCATCAGTGATGTCATCAGTGATGTCATTTGAGATGTCATCAGTGATGTCACTGACCATGTCATTATTGATCTAATATGTGACATCATCAGCAGTGGATTGCGGGTGCGCGAAATATAGTTAGTACAACTAACTATATAGGAGCAATTTCATTGGTTTTGTATGAGTAAAATGTCCAGCTAACTATAACACCACTAAAACTTATAGTTTCTTGAGTGAATTTCAAAGGTTTTTTAAAAACTAATTCCTAACTATATAACTCCTGAAACCTATGTTTTTTTCAGTGAATTTCAAAGGTTTTTTTAAATGCTAATTCCTTACTATATAAGGCCTGAAACCTATGCTTTTTTCAGTGAATTTCAAAGGTGTTTTAAATGCTGAATCCTAACTATATAAGGCCTGAAACCTATGGTTTTTTCAGTGAATATATATATATATATATATATATATATATATATATATATATATATATATATATATATATATATATATATATATATTTCACTGAAAAAACTATAGGTGTCAGGCCCATTATAGTTAGAACTTAGCATTTAAAAATCTTAGAAATTCACTGAAAAACATAGGTTTCTGGGGCGTTATAGTTAGTTGGACATTTCACTCGTACAAAACCAGTGCAATGTGAAGAGATAAGAAAGAAGAAAAACGCACTTAAAGAAAAAAAGAAATGCAGAAAGAAGCAACAGAAGTCCACAAAGACAAATAAAAGTGTAGGAAGAAGAAGAGAGGAGCAGAAAGTCCTCCTGTAACCCCAACTTTTTCTGACGGGTACTGATGGTGACTGCATCTGACTAACCAGACCTAGAGCCAGTGCTATGCTAAAAGACACTTAGAATATAGTAAAAACACCTACACACACTAGGGAGCACTATGCGTTAGAGTACCCCTGTGATTACCATTACCTCCTCTGTTAGATCCTAGTACATAATAGGCCAGGGGGATTAAAACTACCTCTTATAATGCGCCACAGGGCGCGTTTGCACACTGGTGAAGGGACGGAGTGCTTTAAGTGACCTGTGTGCAAACACGCCCTGTGGCCGTTTTAATTTCAAGGGATAAAGTCCTCTTGAATCCGGAGTGTCCCTTGGGACCAACTAACCTACCAGGTATCTCCTGCAAGTGCCCTAGAGCTGCGTTGCAGAGAGGTGTAAAAAGGGGCACGTCCTGGACCACCTCTCTGCAACGCAGCACAGTGTTGCTTACTTGAAGCACTTGGTGGGCTAGTTGGCCCTCATGGGCCCTCAGGATTGAAGGGGAATATTTCTCCAACTTAAAACACGCTACAGGGCGTGTTTGCACACATGTCACCTCAGGACCCGCCCCCTCCCTTCACCACTGTGGAAACTCACCCCGTGGAGCGTTTTAAGTTGCAAGATTAACTCCCCTTGAATCCTGAGGGTCCCTGGGGTGCAACTAGCCCACCACGTACCTCTATTAAGTTCCACAAAGTTGCGTTGCAGAGAGGTGTAAAAAGGGGTGTGGCCTCTGAACACTTCTCTGCTGGTGCCCGGGGCCATGGGGGGGTCATGCGGCCCCGCCAATATTTTATAAAAGCCCCAGGGGTGGTGCTAAGTTGCAGCTCCCTCTCTGTCAAAGCAACTGTACTACACTTTGATGAAGCGAGAGCAAAAAATCTCAAAGTGGAGAACAGTTTGCTATGACTTGGGTTGAATGGTAAAGCTCCTGCCAGCAATAGCAAACAGCTATATCTGGGGGTGTGCACCCTGGGACATAGCAGGAGCCGGTCCTGGGGTTAGTGGTCCCCAGTGCCATCTTTGGCTCCAGGAGGGGGGGCCACACAGCCTCCCTCCAATCTTTACTTAAGCCTTTGGGAGGGGTGTGTGCCCAGGGTTGGGGGTCCACAACGGGCCTCTCCATAATATTATTTGAGCCGAGGGAGGTGGCCATCCCAGTGGCTGTGGGGGGCTGAGCTGGTCTCCCAGTATTTCTATGTTAATTCCTCCAGGGAGGTGGCAGACACCAAGGCTGGGGGGTCTCCACAGCTCCCCCATTATTAAAGGTCCCCGGGCTGAAGGAGGGCCAAGCGCCCCCTCATTTATTTTGTCAAAAGCCCATTGATTTTGCAGCCCTCAGGGCTGGAGGGGGGGTCCGTTCAGCCCCCTGCTTGTTTATAGGGATGGGTGGTCAACTACGTTCGACCCACGGAATGTATGGAGATTTGCCCCTTCCACCTTTAGCAATGTAGGTGGAGAAACAAGGCAAATCTCAGCACACTCCGGGCGTAACGGAAGTTGGCCTCCCGCCTGCTACCTACCTCCCGCCCACCTCCCAGCCGCAGTATTAAATAACCTTAAAATGCCTTAAATAACATTTAAAATAACCTTACGTTATCGGCGGCGCATCCGTCTCCACCTTCGTCTTGGAACTGAACATGCGCGGGAGCCTGTGCATGCACCGCCGATAAGGTAAGGTTATTTATTTGAATGTTATTTAAGGCTTTTTAAAGTTATTTAACACTGCGGGCGGCAGGCGGGCGGGAGGAATGCGTCACATAACGGAACTATGTGGAGAGTGCGGAGATTGGTTCCATCTGTGGACCTCTCCGCGTAAGTCCCTTACGCAACTTACGCCCACCCCTACTTGTTTATACATAATGCCCCAGGGAGGTGGCGGTCCCAGGGGCTGCGGGGAGGACCATATAGGCCTTCCACATGCTAATTTAGTAAACAGACCCAGGGAAATGGCTGTCCCAGGGGCTGGGGTGGCATGCAGGCCCCCATCATCAGTTTATTATTGCTTTGCCCAGGGAAGTGGCAGTCCCCAAGAACAGGGTGCTTCATGGAAACCTCCCGCATAATTATAAAACACTGTCTCCCGGATTTGGCCTACCTGGTAAAAAAGATGCACATGAGCCATGGCGTCCTTTTTTCATTTTTGCAGGTCCACCCATGAATATGTTTCAAGCAGTGACCCAAGATGGCTGCTACCACCTCCTGGTTGAAGTGTTGGCAGCTAATCAAATTTCGGTTGGATCTGTGAGTCCATTGCAAGGACTCGCTTCCGCAGACATCTATATTTTGTAAACCTATATATCTCTAAAACTGCTGAGCGGATTCATACCAAGCCCCAAAAAGGACACTTTCTGGCCCAACAGATAGCATTCGTCCAACTTTGGTGTAATTTCATTCAGCGGTTCTGTCTGAAGTTATGTTCAAAATCCCTATGGGAAAATGCAGGGGGGAAATGCTTTTTGTGCTGCCCCTCTTTTCTTGGGTCCTACTTGACGGATCACCTTGAAACTTTGAACATAGAAGCTTAACCAAAAAGAACACTGTTATTTAAAAAATAGTAAAGATTCATCAAGCAGCACCAAAGTTATTGGCAAAACAAAAAACACTTTTCTTATGGAAACATGGTCCTAACTATAACTAAACATATATATGGATTCGAAGACTGAGACTATTTTGGGATCTCCAAACTGGGTGAAGTTTGGGATACAAGCCATATGAAACCTATAGAGTCCTGTGGGATCATATCCGCAAAATCATTTTCTAGACACACATCCCCCCTCTTCTACCTTCTTTAGATAATGCAGAAATGATAATGAGAATACAATGCTGATCTATCAAGACATTACAATATTTACAACTGTCCTTCATGTTACCGTGTATATATTATCAGATGCATGCCTTGTACACACTGTCTGCTTTATCCACTGAAAATTTACTTTTATTTTTTACACATGTGTTTTCAACATCAGTGTAGGTGAGTCATCATTTAGAGCTATAAATGTCCTTGTGAAGGGCAAATTTACATTTATTTAAAGAGCACCTAAAATAGAATACTAAGCCATGACTGTTAGCATATAGTTTCTGTCCTGATTTATAGCCCAGATGCTGCTGTTTGTGTGAAGGTTTACTATCAGTCATTGTATTTTTTTCCTTTTGTGTTGTCACGCTGTTACATTGACCTGACATTTGCACTCCAATTTCCCTTTACCAGTGTCCCTCTTCTCCCCTTCTACACCCAGCATCTAGCCCATTCAATATTTTCTGTGTCTAATAACTCCTGTTATTGAAAATAGTTCCCAGTGGGGGAAGTGCTTTTCAGTGGGTGAGACAAAACAGGAAGCGAAAGATGAGAAAGGGGGCATGTTACAGCTGAGCAACAAAGGCTACAAGAGAGGAGGTGAACTTTGATTAACAAGGGAAATGATTGTGATACAACAAATAAAAAATGTTTCATCAAAATGGAAGTGATGGTTGAGAAACATGGAAAGATACCCTATAGCACCAACAATGCTGACACAGCCTAAGTTATAGCTGGCATAGAATCGCCTGATGGAATCCCTCCAGTACTCTATGGTCTTAGTAACTATGACCACAAGCTTTGTACAAGCCCTGTTGTTCATTCATTGACTTACCTTACCACCAACAGCCCATCCAGCAATCACCTCCGTGCAAGCATAAAACTTTGGATCATTATTACAAATTCCAGGTGCAATGTTGACGTTGGTGGAGTTTGGACAGCCATAGACCAGGATGTGCTGAATCAGATTTTTGTTGCTCTCTTGTATGATCGAATCAAACTGTGAAGGGGTCACAGAGCAGAAAACAAGTTTTATTAAGTACATTTTGTTTCTTGTGAGAAGAAGAGAAAAGATTCAGGTCAAATTTCTACTATTTAACATGGGAGTACATTTAATGACAATCTCTTTGTTTTGATACTCTCTTGAGCATTTAATCCAAGGAGACTGATATCCAAATTGCTTAGGTCTTGATCATTAATGCCCCTTTGAAATAAGAGTCTACATTTTTGTACATTAGGAGGTATCCTATTGTGCATAATGAAAGCCAGAGAGAAGAGCGAACGTATACAAGAAAACACATTTCCACGATGACCAGAAATGAACACATTTGACTCAAGTGTATGTGCTTGAGAGTCACCAGGATGCTTAGAAAATGCACAATGTAGAGTGAAACACATATTGTAGGCATACAATGTATATGTACATTTTGTTAGTGAGATGATAAACAAATAAATATTTATTCAAACCTATCAGGTAATAACAATCAAGCAAAAACAGATTAGAATATGCATAGAAAAAATACATTAAGTTATACGTACTATTAATCAGATTTTAAAATTGAACTAACAAAAGCTTCATTTACAAGGGGGTCTACAAAGGCAGGACTCTTGTCAGGATTCCAGGATATTCACATTGGATAAATTCACATACATTTAACTTAAATGACAATCATCTACATAATCAGTTGTTGTCCCCACAATTTGAACATATCTAAAACCAATAGATTATGGTCTGACATTCAAAAATGTGTCTGTATCCATATTGCTTTGGTCATTAACTCTAGAGGGGTTCAGCCTTCACCTTTACTCTCCTTCTTTAAGTACTTACAAGTAGGGGTAGTCGGAGCTCGCAGAGTTTCACTCCATGAAAGTCGGCGGAGTTACCCAAAAACTCTGCCAAATTCCACAAAGTTCTGCAAGTGAGCGGAGATACCGGCTCCAGAATGAGAGTCACCACACATCTGAAGTACATGACAAGGACAGTGGCAGTAGAAATAAAACAATGTTAGGCAGGAATGCCCGATTGAGTGTTGTCAAGCCTTAAGCTCCCGCTCCACAAAAATCAACCGCCAAAGCGGTTCGATAAATTGACAAAATCTGTAAATGAAATGCCAGACGTTTTGAAAGAAACAATGTCAAATGGATGCATCTACCTTTTCAGACAAACCAGCAGTGGAGCACCAGGAGGACTCCTGAGCTGAACGCTATGTGCCCAGTGCTGGACACCACAGAGGGCTGTGGGGGAAAGCACATGAGCCCCCGAACAGGTGCTGGCGCTGGCGCGAAGAAGCCATGCACACGGCAAACAACTGACCACCCAGGCACTTCACTGAGGGTGGTGATCTGACCTTCGAATGGCTGAATGAATTATGTGAAGGGATTGGCTGGATAAGCTCCTCATATCTGCTTAACACTAGACCAACATCCACAGAGGCAATTTTGTGGACACGCAGCCTATCCAAATCTATAGGTGCCAGATAGGTGGTGGTAAGGGTGCAGGTAAACTCTGTTCCACCAGTGGTAGGCAGAATTTTTGCCAAACGTATTGCTCTGCTTGGAGCACTGAGTGATAAAATTGAACACAATTCAGATATGTAGCAGAGTTTGCCGCCCACCCCTACTTGAAATCAGAGCCAGGGAAAATGCCTTTCTTTTTCAATGGACCACAAAGACTTCTGTTTAAGGCAAATCTATTAGTGAGATGATTCCTGACTGACTAAAGCCTGACCTAGTAGTTACCAGTTATTGAACTATCTGCCTATGTCATACTTTCGAATCAAATTTCACATTGCTGCAGAGTTACATTCTTTAGATACATATTTGTGGCAATATCTATTTTCTGTAGGGATTCAAGACATTTTAGCTAAAGACATCCATATTTCGGCTCATTTTTCAAATTTTGGTCTTATGTTTTCTAAGTAGTCTTTTATTGGTCATGCAATTGTAATCCTATTTCTGGTCCATTAACAACCTTTTGAAAGTAATTAATATTCTAGAGCATACATTTAAAAATGTTTGGGAACCACAACAGCTCTTTTGACTTGGCTATTCCTTTGTCATAAAACAGTGGATGCCCAGTCTGGCAACAATAAATATGCAAGAGTCGTATACCCCGATCACTACATAGTACTCTATTCTCTATCTTGATTTCTGTATCCCACTGCATATTGACCTCTATATATCTGCATTCTGGACATTTCTCTCTCTTTGCTCTGACCCATACTCTGTTCTCCATTTTCCGGTGCTCAATCTTGTGTCTGCTTTTTTCCCTGGTCTTCCTGTTTCCAAGTCCCAGTTCTGCCTTTCTTTCATTAATGGTTCCCAGACTCCTTGTACCTGGCTCTTTCTCTGCTCCTGTGCTTTACCCCTGAGTCCCAAGCTATTTCTACTTGGTGAGCCCACAGTGCTGTTGTTAGAAACTGACCTTGCTGCTGAGTCCACTAGTGCTCTTTTTGATCCTGCTACAATATTGCACACTTGCCTTCTTATTTCTGGTTTCACAGTTGTTCATTCCCTGTTCCTGGTCTTATTAGTTATTTGTGTCTTGTGTTTGTCTCTTATTTATCTTGTCTTTTGGTTCCAATGCTTGTCTTGTTCCTAGTTCTGGTTGAACACTTATAGACCTTTCTTGCATGTCCAGATTCTTAGGGGCCCATTAGGATGACGGGCGGACTTTGTGCGCCTGCCATTCCATCGTAGGAAGGGACCGCCCGCCATAAGGACGGGGGTCCAGGGGGGGGGAATCAGGGTGCGCCCGCCACAGTGGCGTCCACATTCTGTATTTTTAACATTGTGGCGGGAGGTGCTGAAAGCACCACCCACCGCAATGGTAAAAATACTTGTTGTTCATTTCAAAGCACAACGTGACAGGTACCACGCGGTGCCTGCCACGTTGTTCTTTGAAATGCTGGAGGGTACCATGTGCACCCTCTATCCCCCCTGGAGTACCCATGCCTTTGCCGCCATGGAAAGGCATTGGAAAATGCCCATCCTAATATGGCTGGCGGTGTCTGATACCGCCACCATATAGAACCTTTTCCGCCCGGTCGCAAGGCGACCGGGGTGGAAAATCAGCGGATGGTCTTTCCGCCAGCCGGATCTCCCCCGCCGGCCTGGCGGGGGAGATCCGCCCGCCATCCTAATGGGCCCCTTAGTGTTGGATTTCACGTTTTTGTTCTGACTGCATATTCCTGTCCTATGAGTGTGCAGATTCACACTTCTGTACATTTTGAATCAGGCATAGACCCCTTTTCCAGTCCATTTTTTCCCTGAGCTCAGTTTCTGTGTACCTTTCACTGTTCTCCTTGTCTTCTTGTGTGTGATATTTTTACCTTGATTTCAATTGCATCCAAAGGGTGCCAGTTAAACTCCAAGACTTGTGCCTTGGCACTGAGAGCCAACCAGTGCTTCTTCTGCATAGAAGCTCCAGGGTGTCTCCCTAAGCTATGCCAAAGTAATCCGCTCCTTGCCTTCATGTAAGATCTCTTCAGTACCCAGAAAGATCACTACCAAGGAACGGACACCATATAGTTTATGACATTTTGTCTATTGTTTCCCTGCTTTCACCTTTTCTGTTATTTGTACTTGTGTTATTGTAATAGTTTCCACTGCAGACTTTCCAGTTCACTATTCACTACCTATTTCAACATGCTTTAATCCTCAGCTTCCTTCCTGATTTCCTTCCTACCATTTTAATATACTCTCTTGTTTATATATAGCCCCTTCTTTGGAAAACCTTTGTCCCTGCATAGTGCAATAACCCCACCCCGTTACCTTTTCTTGTTCTTAACTCTGCTAGGGTCCTGAACTTTACTAGATCCCCTGACAATGCTGTTTCTAGGAGGTCGATTAATATAATGGGCTTTGTTCAGAACCCTATATTTAGCTATGACCAAATACATTTTGGAGGTCTGCTCTTTGCTGGATGAACAAATGTAGTCAGATTCATTTGCAGGACAGGCATATGTTACGTGAGTGTGTAACAAAACTCCTTCATAAGGTAGTGGTTTGCAGTCAAATAAATTCACAAAATCTTGGAGCAATAATGCAGGAATGTCCTTTCCTCCTGGTGATATAAAAACAGTTGTAAAGTGAATTACCTGGCAACTTTGTCTCATGGACAATGTACTATATTGAGGGAGGTATAAAAAATGTACCTTATAGACATGATTTTTTTCAGTCAGTTGTGGCAGCGGAATGTATGCACATCCGTAGGTGGTTGCATCAGATGGTATAGAAAACTAAACATTGGAGAGAAAAAAGAATTATGTTACAATTTCAGCAACCTTGGATGACCATAATGGAGGTCATTAAAAGTGACTGTTATTAAAGAGCCAAGAGGAAATAATGTCAAGACAGAAATACTATATGGCTTAAAATTGAGTATCCTTTTGAGGGAATTACTTAGTGCAACCTTGTTTGGAAAAATGAGTAAAAACTCTGATGTAACTTTAAAACACCTTTCCAGGAATCTTCCATCTTGGTGAAGTTAAAGCCCCAAATCATGTGCAATGAATTGCCAAGGGCCCAATGGACAACAGGTAGAGACTTAAGGCAGTTGGTGAGTCGTACACCTATTGCTTTGCCACACAACCTACATTTTGCATTGCAACACATGCTAAAACACATGTGCATATCTATTACTGTGCAAAATGACCATTCTATAGAATTTGATGAATTCATCTGTATGAATATTATTGAGGCTGGCTTCCAGTTTTCAAATCCTACCGAAAGCCTATGGATACAGAGATGGAGCCCCACAAGGGACAGCAAACCTTCAACCCTGAAAAGAAGAAATTCAGTATTCAGAATAAAATTAGCATGCTGCAAGTGGACATCATGAGGACCTTTTTCTCCCTGTCTTCTCTCACCTGTGCCTGAAGCTGGTATTAACATATTGGAAGCTGACTGCCTTGCACGGCTTTCACTTTATGATTGACTTTGAGTAATGTAATGTATTATTAGGTGTGATTGTTCAACTTCACCATGTAATACACTCACCAACCTGTCTTGGTTCCATTCAGGCTCATTTGAGAAAACCTTAACTGAACCATGGGTAGCTGTGGCTTCAAGCAGTCAGGCTGTCAGAGGAACAAGTGCAAAGCATTTAGAAGTATAAACTCAGCTGAACGAAACACAAAAAGGAGCTCCAGCACAAATTCATAAAAACTGGCAATTGTTTAGAAATTGTTAGACACACAAACTAGCAAAATCCACTGGAGGGTTCTGGAGATATAAATATTCAAACAATTCATAAATCACACATTTTCATCCGGAAAAGTATTGACCACTACCACAGCAAGCTGTAACTTTTAAAACGTTAAGAAACTTTAAAATAAATTGTGTTCGGGTACTCCAGCTTACTTTAGATGACCATCTTTGGCAAGGAGCAAGTTAAGGGGGCCTATAAGGCTTATGTGGCAGTTTTCTCAAGGCCAAAGCTGTCTCCATTGTAGTTCCAGTCCTTAGTCACCAAACACCATGACTCAATAGAGTGGTCCTGATGCAAGGCATACAGGATGCTAAAATTGCTGAAGGATATTGAAGGTGCAGAACTGACAATGGGGTAGTTCTGGGGCTACTCCTTAGTCCATGGTCATGGTGGGATGACTTTAGCCATAGGGGTCGAAGTCCTTGGAACTTGGGGTGAACTCCAGCCAAAAACCAATTACCACTGGTCTACTGGTCTCCGGCCACAGCGAAACCACTGGTTCTCTTTTGATGAGGCTAATGTACTTCTTGGGCAACCAACCTGCACTCCAACAACTCTCCAGGGTCCAGCAGAATCTGGTGTAACTTTTGAATGTCAGAATCGGTCTCCATGGATGCACTTCGGTGGTCAGCAGCAGTCAAGTGATTGTGGATACTTTTCACCAAGGCATGCTTCTTCAGCTTTTGTAACCCTCTACATGGAACAGGAAGTCAGCAAACTGACTTTTGGTGTCACTTCTTCTGCTGGGGCTCGAGGACAACTATTCCTCAAACCAGCAGGGCACCACAGGTACTGTCCTTACTTTGCGGGGTCAAGGAAACAGCAGGGCAGTCCATACTCAGTTCTCTATCCAGTTCAGATGTGAACCTGAGGCCTGGGTGCCATATTTCTGCACAGATTCTGCCTGCGGGGGGTGCAACGGCTACTGGACAATGGACTACCAGGTCCTTGCCCTCCTGGTGACAACTTCCTGCAAAGTGAGGCATCTAGCAATCCCAGAATGCTCTATATTACCCACTCCCAAGATGGCAGAAACCTCTCTCAGTGTGTAAAGCTTGGTAGCCCACCCTAGACATGTGACTACCTGAGGGAAGCACGCCCAAGGGAAAAAAAAAACTTGCCAACTACTTCCCCTCTCTCTGCCCCCACTGTCTAACTGTCTATCAGAACAAAAGAAAAATATCTATTTCCTGTATCCATCATTTGCCCTTCAAATTCGGCTTCTCCTTTGAAAAGATCGCCTTTTGGGTTCACATCCCATTTGGCCTTCACAGCCAGGAAGAGGTAACAACACTTCCAATGGCAGGCACCTAATTATTCCTTCCTGGGGTTTGTTCACACCTCTCCCCAGGAAGGCAGCCGACTGCCTTATAGCTAAGCTTGGGCGCAAAATCCATTCCGTTCGCGGAATTTGCAATTTCGCGGTCCGCAAATCCCGCAAATTTGTCCAACAATCCATAAATTCGCAAGCTGATGGATTTTTTGCTTGGTCGCGCTTGACAAATACAATATCGCGCGCGCTGCGTTGACTTACTGTGATTCTGTGTTCGCCAAGTTGTTTTTCTCCCGGTTTGCGTGTGCTGCGCCATTTTGAATCTTGCTGCGTGATCGCGCGAGAGTTTTTCGACCGCGATTACGTCATCGCGGCCCGCCATCCTGCACAGCGAGAGTTTGACAACGCAAGTACATCATAAGGGCCCGCGATCACGCATCGCGGGAGTAAACAATGCTGAACACTTTTTGGTGCAAGGAGTCCATTTTTGGGGGGGGGGGGAGGAAGGAGGTGCCCCAGAGTCTCCAACGTCCTGTTCCTGTCCAGCAGGCTCCTCCCAGTGCTTTGTCCATGTCCTGGTCACTTTTGATTTAGATCTGGAGCTGGAAGAATTACTTTTTGTGGCTGCTGCTGGATATATGTATTTGAGGACTTTTTCGACTTTGGAGTATGGATCACTTTTGGACTTGAGATTTTACAAGTAAGTTGGTGTTGTTTGTTTGTGTCATTGCAGTTGCTGCAACTACAGTTTTAAAACTTTTTTCACAACTTAAAAAAAATATATATTGTGGGTAGCCACAGTATCCAGTTGGCCCAGGGTTAGTCATGGGTGCATGATACAACTGTTTCTGTGATTTTTTTAAAACTTAATTCTCATTTATGTAGTGGAATTTTACCTCACTGTTATATGTTGAGTTTTAATTTTGGGGTGCCAGTAAAGCCTCACTAGCCTGTAGGCCCTGGGGTAGTGAGTGGTACATGGACCAAGTCTTTCTGTGGGGTCTCTTGAATTTAAGCATCAATGAGGGCATGGACGGCATTGGATTGGGGTGATTTTTGTGTGTTTTTCAACTTTTTGGGGTGTTGTTGGGGCCTGGCCATGTGGGTGGAGGCCATTTTGAGGCCTGGTTCAGGCAAGGCCTGTCCATGTGGTGGGGGTCAAGGGGCCATTTTGAAGCCAGGCAGTGTGCTCAGGCCTGCACCCAGTTTGCCTTGCTTTCATCCATTATGCCCAGGGGTAGTGAGTGGTGCATGGGCCAAGTCTTTCTGTGGGGTGTCTTGAATTTAAACATCATTGAGGTCATGTATGGCATTGGATTGGGGTGATTTTTTTGTGTTTTTTACTTTTTGGGGTGTTGTTGGGGCCTGGCCATGTGGGTGGGGGCCATTACGAGGCCTGAAGATGACCGCACAACAATATAGAGGTCAAAACGCCGTTGACGCTTCTCTGTGGCCCAAATTGAATTAAGGACACAATATTCATGTTTATGCTGTTCATTTTTCCCAATATGTAATGGTTCTGTTTGCCACATGTTTGGTTTGTGTTATATGTTTCTCTTTTATGTACACTAGCACTTTTTTGTCTTGAGCGTAATTGTTTTTAGAATTGCTTTTTGTATTATATGTAATAAATTATGTTCTCTTGATATCAGCAATACTGTCTAAAGGGCTTCTTTATCTTTTCTAATTACTTTTCATTGTTTCTTTCTTTATTTCTAATTTTGAGTATATTGAATCACATTTAGTCTTGTTTGAACCTTTCCCTGAACCTATTGTTAGATGTACAAATTAATTTTAAGGCAGCTAGATGAATCCTAGGATATTGTAATTCTGGTTAAAAAAACAACAATGAGTATTTTAAAATAAATTCTGAATTTCATGCCCACCATCGATTGGATCTATCGTCAACATCATCCTCCTACATGTCAAGAAGACTTGTTGTTATGCTGCAGTGTCACTTTTCTTGTTGTAGCCATAATCATCCATGCAATTCTTTTTTCCCCATACTTATCTTCAGCATTGCTTAGGCTACTGTTCCTTCTAATACTCCTCTCAGGCCACTCAATGTCATTGTTTTACTTTGTTTTTCATATGCTGCTACTGCTAGTGTGGTACCACTCCTACTAACACCACAACAACGGAATTTCGGTCCGGGGTGGCGTAATCGCCATTTGCCATGCAGCCAGCGCTGTGCCTAGCTCTATTCTCAAACACGAATCACAGGTAAGATAAGCACTTTGGGGAGGTAGAATAATGGGCTAGGACTCGGAGGAGAGACTGACAGTAGTACTAGTAATGTACTAGTAGGCCAATTGAATTCACTAACTCTGTTAGTGGCACTTTTGAACATTTTTGGACGTTTTATATAATTCATGCTGGTAAGTTTTAGGAAACCAAATGTGTCATAACCCCCGCCCACCAACCCACAAAATAATATCAACACGTACACTATATTGAAGTATTGTAAAGTAAATAATTATATATTTACCCTAACCAAAATAAACTAGTCCCACCCCTCGCTAACCCAAACAATTGTCCATTTCAAATTGTCCTCTGAAAAGTCCCAAATAATCCCCAACTCCCGATTCCCACCCCCCCAACAGTCTTTAAAAAAGGGGCAAGGGACACAGTCACTTCCGGCGGTGTCTGGACAGGCGGTCCCGCCGCTCCTTGCGGAGGTCCCGGAGCTGTTTCTCAATATTGTCCACCTTGCTCTCCAGGTGGTCCACTCTTCGGCGTAGGCGGTGCATGAGTGCCATCCAGGCTCTGGGGGGGGGCAGCTTCTGGTGTTCTTGCAGCTGAGCAGTGATGGGAGGCTGTCCGAGCAAGGCGCTGTGCTGGAGGCTGCTGGCTGGTGGACATGGGGTCAGTGCTGGAGGAGGTTGTTGATGTTGACGCCCCCTCCTCCAATTCCCGAGCCCACATCCGGCAATATTCCACACAAATGGCCTCCAGCTTCCAGGCCCTGGCCGGGACAGCCTTCTCCTGTCTGGTGAGTTTTTTGGGAGCATCTATATGAAAAAAGAAAGAGAAATAATGTAACCAATACTCTTTAACGATAACACAAAATAATTCAACATAATGTTGTCTAACAGTAACACTAGCAATTTGCAAGCACAGTATTACATTTTGGCATGTATCTTTCCGCCGTCTTTGTAGGCCTGTAACAGTGGGAGTTTCAGGAATTATACTACCATGCAGCACTATGGACTCAATACATAGTCAGAGAGTCAGAGAGTACACCAGTATTCTTCTTTTTTTCTCTAGTTTTGCGAAAGAAATTACTTGTACGTGAACTTGTATTAGCCGGCATAATGCCAGCTCAGTCAGCTTGCACCCAAGAAAAAGAGACACAAGCCATGATGACGCAGACTTGCATGCATTACTTTAAGCAGTACATGCAGGTGGGGATAGGGAAGCTCTTACTTTTGTATAGGGGTGGCACTGGCCATACTCGGTTACATCAAGGGCTACTGCTCAATGTAATTTATATTTCGCACTGCCCTCCCCATGGCCTTCAGTACTACAAAAGGAAAATTAAGATTATTCATTTCTGATCATGTATCCAGCCGATCACATGATCTCTTTGCTTATATGATGGATGACTTTAGGTGCTTTGTTGTGATAGATTGAGTGAACAACAGCGATAGTCAACCCATGATTAACACGGCAGAAAGAAAATTACGAACATAGGGAGTGAGTGTGGTAACCATAATTGCTGGAGGAAGGGACTTGACTTGATATAATTGTCAACTATACAATACATACACAATATATGCTGTGCTTGCAAAGCAAACTACTGTACTGTTACTTTAGGCAAGGGAGAGTTTCTGAACAACCACAACTTGTAGTATTTGGATTTCCTCTGCTTTGCTACTCTGGCACGGACATGCTGTTTGAACAAAGTAACACTCTTCATGCACTGAGCGTCTGCTCTACATACACCTCTGCTATGTATGAGGAAGACAATACCATCCAGGCTCCCAAAGTAAACGTCTATCATTCTTCTTAATGTCTCAAGTGTAACAACTTTACTTTTTCTCAACAACCAAATACCCTTTTCATTTTATTTGGTAAACCACCGTATTGCAATGCACACCACACATTAATTTTCTGATTCACCCACACAGGCAGTCATTTTTTCTTTCTCCTCCAACCATCCTTGCTTCAAGCAGCCATGCACCTGATTCCTTCCTATCAGCCACCTCTGCCTGCATTCAAAAACACGTATCATTCTTTACAGTCATAAATGTTAAGACTCGCTCGTCCTCCTATTGACCCTAAGTTATTTCCCTTTTTGTTCATCACATCCCTCAACTTAATCTGATATGACTTGGCTTCACAATAAAAGTTTCTCAACTGGTTTGAAGTTAAATATAGCGGGTCATTGCTTATTCAATAACTAATGCTATTGCTAAGGCAAGGGTGACTGTCTTCTCTGTTACTGGCTAAAATGTGGTTCTAAATCAGTAACTGTTCTTAACAGTACAGTGTACTTGTAGTAGTGTACTGTCTACGGATGTATGACGGTACAACGTGTGCTTTTACCACGTAGCGTGTACCGTTACCATGCAGGTTTTACAATGCAAGTCGTTCCAATGACTTGCGCTGGGGGGCACTGGATAGTGGAATAGTTTATTTACTATTCCAACTCCAGTCCCCGTGGATAGTAGGGAAGGTGTTGGATAGTAAATTAACCTATTCCCTATCCTACAGTGCCCTCCAGCGCAAGTCGTTGTAACGACGTTTGTTGTAAAACCTGCGTGGTAACGGTACCGCGTTGTAAAAGTTTCGTTGTAAAGGATGTTCCCCACTGTCTACTGTACAGTACATCATACACTCCTTTGCAAGCCTACTCTAAAATGTCAATAAGTAAGGAGTATAATAATAACTTTCCACCGTCCACCGCTGCTGAGCCATCCCCCTCAGCTCCTCCTGGTGGCACTTGTGGCACCGCCGCATCCGCCCCTGCAGTGGCCCCCTCCACACTGCTGGCCCCTGCACTGGTGGTGGGAACTAGTGCCGCATCCGATGTTGTGACGCCTAGAAAATACAAGTCATATTTTTAGATGCCATACACCACCCCCTATTTCATCTCGTAATGGAAGAGAAACTGTTAAACAATTTTTAATTATTGGGACTGAAAAGAAGTCACGGTTTTGGGGAGGGTGTTAACTTATATGCTTAGCCATAACATGCAACTCTTTTTAGCACAACTGATGAATCCTTGCTCTTTAACGTGCAACATTTTTATAATTACAGACGGAACCAACTACTCCTCATCACCACCAGGAGGACTTGAAGTTCCAACAAGGTGAGGGCTCCCGAGTCCCGCACGGTTACTTCTGACTGAGGTATGTGGAAAGTCGAACTGCCCCTAACAGCAACAATGTCTTATTTCTCTTGTCCATACTTCTGTATGTGCAGAATAGTCCCTGAAATACTAGCGGTATGGTATGTGCTACTATCAAATCAAAAAGCCAAGTACTAGGCTTATTCTTGGTGGACATTGACATTTTGTTGTTGGAAATTGTCAAAGCACTAACATTAAGAAGACTGGAATAGACAGCAACCCAGAGGACTGCACTGAGTGCCTCTAGAGCTATTGCTGGATCAGAGTTTTCTTTAACACCGTTTGCCGACTGGGCAAGCTTAGCTACCTACACAGACCGAGTCATAATAATGGTAAATAGTAGTAGCACAGAGAGTGATGGTAGAGAGGCAGGATAAGAATGTAGAAACAGTCTACAAGAAGATCAAAGACTATTTTGTAAAAAATAGAATTAGGAAACAGTTTGGAATGAATAGGAGCTGTAAAAGTTAGGGAAGTATAATTATATTAACAACAGAACAACTTACTGGGGCCAGCAGAATAGCCTGCAGAGGACCGTTCCTGCCCACTCCGTTCCGCCGGAGTTTGGGGTGTTTCTGTCTTCTTGCCCCTGGGAGGTTCTGATGATCATGAAATAGACACAAACTCGGATGATTGTTTTTTGGAAATATTTAATTTCTTTGACACAATGTAAAATTATCTCGGGGAAACAAATTAGCAACAATTGCACTACATGTATTGACCTATCTGATCTAGTCAACTAGGAGGATACTAGTACAGTTTTGCTGGATTCGCAGACCGCATACTTGGAAAGTTATATAAATGACTAACTAAACCAACAACAAAAAGGTTCTACTACGACGGCCAGCACTCAGCAGCACACGACGTGATCGACACAATCCGTCATCATGATTGCAGATCATTTGGGGTTGCTGCTGCTAGGCTGTGGAACACTCTGCCTTTTGAACTAAGACAAATCAATGAACTCCTTCCGTTCAGAAAGAATGTAAAAACAAGGTTATTCCCCAAGAGTTAGTTTGAGCATAGGGAGTCTTGTGCTGCAGTGGCCAATTGAGTTTCGAGCGCCAAGATGCCTGTCAGGTGATAGTGCGCTATAGAAATTAAATAAATAAAAATAAATAAAAAATGTCCTACTACTAATAACAAGTCATAATATACTCAACCTATCAATCCATCACTATCTCTTCTTCTTAGTGGCAGCAGGAGTACAAAGGAAGGACTAGACTTGAGTCTCTAGTCTCTCTAGCATTACGCAGTTCTGTAAAGTACTACACTCATACATATTCAGGCCAAATGAGCACAAAGTTGCAAACAAGTTAGCATAGAATGCAATGCCACTGAGGAGGCGAGCACCTGCAATCGCAGAAGCTATTTAAACATTATTTTACCTGCAATGTAATCGAATCTGCAGCATTCTTGCTCTTCGGGAAAAACATATATTAGCAATATAACACAGAGCAGAAGAAAACAAAGTAGTTATTAACTAGCTACTCACCAAGGCCAAGGATCTCCACGCCTAGCAGGTTGAGCAGGTCCTGCTCCCGGTCGAGGAGGTTAGCCCACCGGTGCGTCGCTTGGTGATAGGTGCACCGGACCCCCGACTCCCTCCGCATGGCCTGGCACACCTTATCCCACCGCTGGTCGACGCTCCCGGAGGCCATACCCTTTACCGGGCCTGCCCCCTGCTGCCACGGTCTTAGGGAGGTGGCGCAGAACAAAAAATATAAGCGCAACCAGATCCACCGCGGTGAAAACCTCCATGGACACTACATCCTCCACCCTCAATTACCCGCATGGGAGCCGGGTACAGGGTGCGGGACCCTTCCCCTTGCTTTTCCCGGCTCCCTTTGCCATGGTCCTGGGCAAAAGAAGAAAAGAATAGGGGAATAAATAAATAAAATAAAAGAGAGTGCTAAACAAAAAAAGTAGTTATTAAAGTAACAAAAAGTTGAAAAAAACACAAAATATAGATCAAGACAAATAGAGAGATAGATAATGAGCAAAAAAGAGCAAAAAAAAGTTCAAAGAAACAAAGGATATTTCCCCCGCAAGCATGCAAAAATACACGCGAACTCGTGATAGCGCCCTGCAACGAAAATACGTAACACGCACAAGATGGCCGTGCCCCTGTACGACCGCATGGGTAACTTTGCGGTCGGTGCGCTGCAAGAGGCCCGCAAATATGCGAAAAACCCTGCGAACACGCAACAAATAATCCGCAAATTCGCACGGATTATGCGGAATGCGAATTCGCTTTTGCACAAATTTGCGTACCGCGAATTTGCAAATTACCCCATACTTACTTATAGCCAGCAACTGCAAATGGCCACTGGATCCTTAGACAACAGAGGGGCAACTTTATCAAGTTGCGTATCAAGAAGGAGAGAGAGGACCAGATAGCTAGTCCGAATCCCCACAAGTAATTATATATATCAAAGAGAACTAGCTACGTTTTGACTTTTATGGAACTCTAAAGAGTCATGTTCAGTGGCACCGATTGGGTGTCTTCATGAAGCCCTCACCCACCAACCTAGTTGGTGGCAGGCTTCATCATCGGGCCCACCCAGTGACACCTAATGTGTCCCAGGTGTGCTTCGACGCCTGATTACAGCAGAGCAGGTATCTTACTGAGAGTGCAGTGAGGTGCGAAAGGTGAAGTGGGATTAAAACGGCTTGGCAGGAGTCCCAGTTCCGGAGGGTTAAATTACATTTTAATAATTGGGCTCCTGTCAGTGGTTAAAAACAGGCAGGGTGGATGTGATGGTGGCAGATTACGGCCTCCAACATCCAGTGTGGGTCAACATGTTTCAGCCATTGCCTTCTTTTAAATATGGCTTTCTTCAGGACCGTTTAAATGTGATGGTGCGTTTTAAAATAAAGTTAAGTGAGTCTGATAGACTATGTGTCGCACTCACTAAGGTGCTCTAGGTGTTAGAGGGGGATTCACCCTCAAACATACCTGGACATACAACATTAATGACAAAGACATGACATATATAGAGATGGTTTAGCATGTTGCAAAAGTCAAATAAAATTGCCGAATATAAGTGCTGTGTGTAGGGGGTACAAGCGGCAAAGGTGTAACATTACTGTTGGTACTGTTAGTGGTCATAATCGGTTTCTAATTGTCGTGGTGATTCTAGAAAGCGAACAATCACACATAATATGTGGAGAAAAGGCGAGAGTGTAAGGGTAAGTATTCTCACGCTGATGGTCTGCGGTGCTTCCAGGAGTAGATCGGCAAAGGAAATGACCCTGGAATACAAACGTATGACCACTGAATTGAGGGGGACCTGTATGGGAAGAAACGCTTACCAGGGCGTAGTGTAGGTAGAACAGCGTACTCACAGCAGTCTTGGTCAGGACCTGCGGGATACCTGTGTGCCGTCTTCGTACTCCGGAACCTATTCGGAGTGTGGCGGTCTGCTTTTATGGGCGATTCAATTGCTTGCACCTGTGTGGGGTAACAATGGAGGAGAGACTTGCCCGGTTGCGTGAGCGCCGCGCATGCGTGTAGATGGGACAAACAGGAAAGGTTCGCGCATGCGTACTGAAGCCATATGTCTTCTGAGGCGGGCAGGGCTTCATTTGTTACCGCGGGTGTTAGCGCATGCGTGGTGAAGCCGCGTGCCTGCAAAATAGTTTTGAAGAGGAAGAGTCCCGTAGAAAGGAGGGCTCAATATATACCATGCCCGTTGGAGCATTAGAATACGGGTTCTTGTGGCTTGACACATGTGTCGTCACTTGAAGGGAATGTGCGATGAAGCCGCACGCCTGTAGAGTTGTTGGAAGAGAAGGAGTCATGCCCGTAGGTGCATAAGAGATGGGGTACTCGTGGCTTGACAGATGTGTCTTCACTTGTAGGAGTTTAATGATTGAAGGAGTTCCATGGAATGGCGTCGTTGAGGCCATCCTTCTGTGATGAAAGTCGATAAATCCAGCGTTTTTCCTTATTCAGAAGCTTTTTCTCATTATCTGGCCCATTGTCAGGGAAATGTATATATATGTATGTATAAAATATATGTATTTATTCTTAAACACACCCTACTATTCTCTTTATAAGGCTATAGTTCAAAGCACATATGTTACACTTAATATATCACAGTAAAGTAGCACAATATACTTTAGGCCCTAGGGGCGAACCAAACCATATATTAGGAAAGTAGTATAAGGACCACGACTTGACTAGACACATGGCCTAGAGCTTGTACAATCGCTTCGACCACAAGGAACCTCCAAAGGTAGTGACACAGGGGACCCACGGGGGGCGCGTGCAGTGTGAGAACACAGCCGCAAATCGCCTTTGGCTTCTATGGGGAAAGTTGCAGTTGAAAATTTAAAGATTAAGGACACTTAGAAGAGGACTTTGAGCAAACCCCTTTGTACTTAAGGGGTTCTAGGGCCATCACCCATGGGAGCACTGGAGTACTCGAGTTACCTCACCCAGGGAAGCCGGGTGCATAGGTGTCTTTTGGTGTCGGGATTCGGTGTTGATTTCAATGGTGATCTGCTGCAAGGTACTGCTGCAGTCAAAGTGGAAAGTGTCTGGGGTTATCCAAGCCTGGATCGAAGATGTGAAGAACCGGAAAGCAGAGGGGTCAGAGTCTGGGTCACTTGCCAGTGACCAGGGGCATGATAGACGAATGTCCACCGATGTCAGGTGTTTCAGGTGTGAAGAGGTGAAGCTTGGCTCTGCAGCCATGAGGACCAGGAAGCGCTGATGATGTCCAGGAGCTGGATTCGAGCTGTCGAGTACTGTGGTATCGGTGCCCGGATTGGACCCAACAAGCCTTGGCAACAGTAACCCACGCAGGAAGAGAAAATAGGCTTTGGTGCGGACCAGGAAGGTCTGGGGGACTCACCAAGTGGTGGAGAGTCAGGGCACGTTTGGAGCAAGGAAAGCCAAAGTTGCCTTCTCAGGGACCCACCAGTCAACGGACCAGGGATCGCGAAGGTACCTCAAGCGAATTCACATAGGGCCGGCTCAGGGAACACACGTAGAGTGTAGGCCAGCACTCTTTGGTGGAAAAGGTGCTCGGGGTCTGGCTACAAGTAACCCAATGCACAGCTTCAATGAGCATTGAGAAGCTAATGCACTTGCAAATGTGCACGGTGTCCAGGGGTTCCAGTTCCATAGTACTCACAAGGACTGCAGGTCTCAGCTTTGATGGGGACTCAGGTCAGCCTCGGAGAAATCTGGAGATCCACCTCCTGGGCTGCAAATACTTTGGAGTCCGGCGGGAGCTTCAGAGATGCAGACTGGGCAGATGCATCTTTGGTGCCTGCCAAGCAGGGGAGTAAGTCCTTTACTCCAAGGGAGATTCTACAGTCATCCAGTCGTGTAGCTCGTCAAAGTTCCGGGATTTCTGTAGCAAAGTTTTGTCCAGGTGTAATCTAAAGTCCTGTAGTTAGGGGTTCCTTTCTTATACCCAAGGAAGGGGTTGAACTAACACCGGGGACCCACCTATGAGAGAGTTTGGAAAGAGGGGTGGCTACACCCATTTCCTTTGTCCAGTTTTGCGCCAGAGCAGGGGCTGTTAGCCCCTGCAACCAGTTTGATCTGGGCTATGCACAGGGACACCAAATGTGCCCTCAGTGCAGACTTCAAAGCACTCTTGGAGTGCACCCACCCAACCCCAATACACTAAAGCCTGTCTGGGAGGTGGGTATACCACCCAATGACAGGAAAGCTATTGTCCAGGCCTACCCTGCCAGAGTTTTATCCAGCAGCAGGAGGCCAGACTTGTGACTGTGGCTGCAGCATCCATTTTGCGATGCCGTCTTCTTTTAAACTGATACCAGGTATACCGGTGTGTACATGCCTCTTCTTCTAAAAGGGTGGAATCATACCCCCACCACCAGGATGGGCGGGGGGGTTGACACCAAACATGACTTGATTCCTGCCAACCATTCCAAAGTTAGCATTTAGCGCAAAGTTATAATGCACTTAAGAGTATATGGTTTGGCTGCATCACAAACCAGCACAAGAAAAGAGATTCCGAAGGCTGCAGAGGGGCCCTGCTCATGCAGGGCCACCCTCTCACACAAAACCCAGCACCCTGCATTCAGGATGTATAAGGCCTGCCATAGGGGTGACTGATAGGTGTATATGTGTACTGATTGAAGGTAGATATAGGTAACCTATATCTAAGTAAGGGGTGCATGCACCACCTTAGACAGGCTGCAGTAGCAGTCCTGTGGTGTCATTTTGCAAGGAATCCCAGGGGTGGCACCATACATGCTGCAGCCCCTGGTGGGCCTCTGGGATACCTAGGCCCTTGGTACCTAAGGTACCATATACTAGGGACTCATAAGGGTACCCCAGTAACCAAACTGGAGTGTACCTGGAATCAATTTATAGAGGAAGCAGCTAGGCTAGGGACCCTAATAGCAGGTTACCAGCCAAAGTAAGTCAAAAACCATCAAAACACCAGGAGAAAAGTGGGGGAAACCATGTAGTCAGATTCCACCTCCTACAAGTACTGTCAATGGCAGATAAAACAGTCTTCCGACTTTACAAAGTAGTTTTCTGTCTGCCAAGCCTCTTTGATTCCCTAGACAATATTCACCATTTTATGTTACATAGAATGCTGCATGATTTCATTCTGTGGAAACTGGTTTTAGTCAAAAGGTCTCCATGAGAGACATTTTCTTGTTGAACTAGACATTTATTTCTGCTTGTGTGTGTTTTGAAGGCAAATTTAACCCTTAGGTGCACTTTTCACATTGCGTGTTCACTAATGGTGTTCAGCAAAAAACTTGCATCTTCACAAAGCTTCCAGAAAAAAAAACACTTTACTCAAATCAAAAGTTTGTGACTTTTGCACTCCTTCTTTTAACCTGATATTAATAAGTAAGCAGCAGGTGCATCTTGGCACTGCCTATGACCAGCCTTCATCCCTATTAACTAGATTCTAGAGCTATCCCATTGACACTCAGAATTGTCAACATTTACCTTGAATCCAAAGACTTTCTTGAACGTATGCAGCGGTCTCATGAATCCTTGGAAGTATCCATGAAAGCCTGATCGTGAAGATAATCCTTTCTTACAGATGTCTAACCCTACCTAAATTCTCCTTCTCTACTCCTGCACTATTTGCATATAAGCATTTCACTTTTCATGTTAGTCTATTTAGTTATGTATGCGGAAAAAGGCGGGAAAAATTCAGTAGGTGTATCAGCAGAGTTGCTGCCTTGATGCAAGTGTGTCCCCCGGAAGACCCATGGGCCATTAGCAAAGTGATATAATTAAACAAAGACAAGGCTTGTCAGTTAGGTGGTATAAGCGTACACCTTTAAGTTGCATGTAGTATATGTACATCCAGTCGGATCAGAGCAGGAGGGGTACCAGGGAGTTACTATCAACATAAATGACTCTTTCCCTAGGTCCTGATGAAAAGTCAATAGGGGTACGGCTTGAAACATATTGACCCTTTAAGAACCAGGTAAATGACACCCTGCATTCTTAAACCCCACCCCTTCCTGTTTTTTACCATATTAACTAGGGGTCACAACACATTTAAATAACCTTTTAGGCAGGCATTTTTTTGATCAACTTCCTACCACTTCGTTATTTACCCCAACTCCTTTTTCACTCTATTTTCATCTAAGTGCTCCCACATAATCTGTAGGTTGTAGCATGCCCTGCTCTGCAGTGGAACGGGATGGACCCAATGATAAAGTATGCCATTAATGGGGTAACCGTGGCGAGTGAGGGCTTTACAAAAAACATTTTATTTGCTAGTGGAGGGTTAGTATTTCCTTGGCACTGTTGGGTTTTGCTATGCTGATTTAGAAACTCCATTTAGTAAGCAATTGTTGAATTCTTTAGCCTAAATTAATTCATGATTTTTATAGTGAGATTGTATTTTAAGTTCCTGCCATTATTTTCTACAGGAAGGTATTACAGTACTAGTGTTGGCCATGGGAGTTGCTGGGCATATGCTGAGCTGAAGTAGATTTACTACTGTTTTGGATCTTTTTTGGCTGGAATAATTTTAGAAGTGGAGTTTGTGGATAGGAATGGGCTTACTATACCCCTCCCTAAACCTCCATAGTCTTCTGTTAACCCCTTTTTACGCCTCCCTAAATTCTATTTATTTTTAATAAGTACTCTCCATTTTTCAACCACACCTCCTGGTCCCTCAATATGTACTATCAAGTAGTAAAATTGCATCTGTAAGTATTTCCCTCTAGAAAATATAGGAGAGGTTGAGGTGGAGTTTTACGTCCGTTGTTTTGTGAATAACATTTTGTAGTACTTTAGTAGTATTAATGTAGTACTACTAAACACACCACCACATGTAGTTTGTGAATAGGCACCCAAGACATCTGTATTTGGTGATTTATGAGCTGATGTTTGCAGTGGCTTGGGCACAATCCTGTGTATACAAGTAATATTCACTCATTTAACCTCAACAGCAACATCCCCTGCTGCCTTATCATTTTTCAAATCCAAAGATCTTTGGCCACCACTGGAGGCTTAAAGACACTTAAGACCAGATTGGCACAATGTTCTCCCTTCATCTTCCAGCCTTGATGAGCTTGACCATTTTTGCAGTGTCAAACATGAGAGCTGACCCCGTAGTAATGCACAGACATGAGAGTTGAACATGTAGTTATGTTTATACATGAGATTTAAACCAGTAGTTGTGTTCAAACATGGGAGATGAGCCTGTAGTAATTTTCAGATATGAGAACAGACCTGTTGACCCTATAATATTGTTCAGACATTGAGATTGGAACATGTATTAAGGTTCACACATTAGAAATAAACATCTAGTCATGTTCCATTTAGTTTATTCAAGGAATCTTTACTTGGTTGGGCCCAGGAATCCCATTTTAAATGACGATATTTAGGGAGAGTAAGACCCCTTCTTGTCTCATTCCTAGCCCTCCATACATTCTTAATGAAATGCAGCACTTTGTTATTTTTCAATCTGATACAGAATGAAGCTCCTCAAGAAAGAGACAATGGGAAGAAAAATATGTGACCTTTTTGCAGCAGTGGGAAACTGACCCTATAGGCAGAAGTGGCTGATCAGGACAGAAGTGTAACTAGTGGCAAGGAGCAGTCGGTCCCAGTTCTCCGGTGGGAGCCACACACTCACCCAGAACAAATTTATTACTAGTACTGCACCAACACTGACGTCTCCACCGCGACTTGTCTAGGAGCCAGCATGATAGCAGAATATCTCAGCCTGAATATAAATTAAAAATATATATTGTATTCAAAATCTTGTTTACTAAAGTATTGCTGCATTGAAGTTAATAATAAAATGTTTACACTCAAGTAAGCAATTTATCTGTAAACAACAGGCTGAAATATTTATATCAGACTATATTTTTATCAATATTGTAACATGGAACCGCCCACAAGCACATTTTGATTAGCTACACTCCCAGCTCCCTGCGTACCTCCTCTCTTGCATCTTTACCCAACTGCTACAATCCCCACCACCTGTTGTTGGATGCAATAGTATTAACCTTCTCGTCTACCATTTCCTGCTCCAGGGTGTCTTGCTGTTTTTTTTTGCCAACAACAAAATATATTTACCTTTGCTTGTAATTACTGAAGAAGATACAATATTAACAGTAGAAAACATTATGAGAAACAATGCTGGATAAATATGAGAACTTCAACTATAAAAAATACAGTCAAACAAAGAAAAGAGTAAGACGTTGAAAGAAATGGGAGGCTCAAAACTTACCACTGTCCTTATCAGGAAAAGACAGATGCTTAAGGGTAGCACTGAGCTGAAAACCGCCTTTAAGTGAGAAGATGCATGGGGAGTGCTTCAGCAGCAACTTTATACTTTGTCTGGGGCACTAAACATACATTATTCATATTTTGCAGCAAACACCAAAATACTTGCACAGCACCTATTACTGTTACATAGCCCAGTGAGTAACATTAACTACCATTGTTCTTACCACTTGGGGCAGAAAACTATAAATCATGTCCTATTCCTGTGTTATAGAAGCAGTGCCAAGTCAGGAGAGTCTGTTCCAATACCTTTAAAAATAAGTGTTCAATGGCCAAATGATCCCACTCGCAAACGTAGGAGGAACAGTTTCATTTGAATAATTTTATACTAGTTATTGAACTTTACTTATGATGCTCACATTGGACATTGTTATGTCATAGGTGAAGGACGGCTCTGGATCTGGTCCTGAGACTGGTGCTTCTGACAGCAACTGGACGAATGCCATGAAACGTTGACTGGATCCATTGTAGTCAATTGTGTCAGAATTCCCATATAAGGCGATGATGCGCTGGGTGTTTCCCTACAAATGGGGAAGGTAAAAAAGACTACTGTTCAATACTTCAACCTTTTATTACTTTCTTCTAGATTCTCTGGTGGTGGTTGGGTTGGTGTGGGACGGAAAGATTAACTCAACCATTGCCCATGTTTGTACTTTGCAGAGATATATTTTCACCCATTTTTGCTCCAAGTTCTCAATTACATCCTTTATGATGGTTATCTCTATTGCAGTTAGTTAACATCTAACCACTAGACAACAGCAGCACTAGATCACCAGGAAGCTGCTATCTCACACGATAGTGGTCATCACACCTAACCACTATGCTAGGGAACAGTGATCGAAAGAGATAAGGCTGAACATGCAAGTCACTATTTGGATTCTTCATTACATCACATGCGCTTTTATGTCATTGGCAATCATCCCACACTCATAAGATAACCACTTACTGTGACATCAACATTGAAGGGGTCACATGTTATGAACTTGCGGCTGAACCTCATGGTTGTAAGTCCTTCATTTTCAGACACAAACTCAAGTTGGTAATTTTGAACAGTATCCTGCACCAGAGTAACTTCATCAATACCATGGTAATCCTGAAATAAATGCACAATTTGAAAATTATACTGCGGTACAGAGATATTATGTTGTAGTTTTTTATGTTAACAGAATGCATGCCTCTACCAGGCATGCCTTTTGCACGCAGCCTTTTCCATGAAGATGCCACTACTAGGAATGCCTTCAGCACACAGTATTATAAGCTATGTGAACCTCTATATATATATATATATATATATGTATAGGTATATTATATCTAAATACATTTTTGCCCTAAACCTCTATTTTTGTTAACTCCTAAAAACCCTTTATCACTGCCCACCCCTAAATCCTAAATATACCCTCACCAACCTATAACCTTAAACTTAGCCTTACCACCCTTTACTACTACACACCCCTTAGCCCTAAAATTACCTGTTGCATCCTTTATCACTACTCACCACTAAACTCTAAATTTACCCTTACGACCCTTTATCACTATTCTCCCTTAATCCCCAAAAATACCACCCTTACCACTACCCACTCCACAAACCGCCTTGTCAGCCTTTACCACTAACAATACCCTTACATCCCTAAACCCTAAAATTACCCTTACTACCTTCTATCACTAACCTCCCCATAACCTTAAAACACCCCTTACAACCCTTCACCACTGCTCACCCTTAAATCATAAAATAGCCCTATTATCTTCTAGCCGAGGGGTCACTAACCAGAAGATTGTGAGTTACCAGCTCCAAGCCTTGAGTTCATTTTAACTAAAAACTGCACTTAATAAGTGATGTGTTGTCTTTTTAAAGTTAAGAAAGGCTATGTTTATTTTATATCATCATCAGGTTGCAAATAGCAGTCCTTGACAATTGGCAGCATTCCACTCAGATGTATGACCCATGTGTGTCACATAAGTTCAGAACAGAATCACTAGGGTATTTAACTCTTAATTAAAAGTCCTCCTCAACTCAGTATTCTAACTTAATAAATGAGTCATTTTTAGCTAAAAACTGCAATAAAGAAGTGTTGAGTTTTCCTTTTACAGTTAATGAAACGCTATGTTTATTTTAGCTAGCAAAAACCTTCACAGTAGCTCCAAATCTTGAGTTCATTTTAACTAAAAACTGCACTAAATAACTGTTGTGTTATCTTTTTAAAGTTAAGGCTATGTTTATTTTATATTATCATCAATCTGCTGATAGCAGTGCAAGACAATTGGCTGTGCTTCACTCAGAGTTATGACCCATGTGGGTCAAAGAAGGTCAGAACTGAAGCAAGGAAGTATTCAACTCTTAAATCAAAGTCCTTCTGAACTCAATATTTGAGCATGAGAACAAAATGATATTTATGAATGCTTTTAAATGAGAGAAAACGGAAATGAAGTGTCAATCTAAAATTGAGTCAACTCTTCATTTTAATTTTCTCCCTTTTAAAAGTGTCACATTTACAAACAGCAGGCATTTTGCTCCCAGCAAGCTCAGTAATTTCCAAAAAGTGCAATTCTTTTTTGATATTATGAATATTTTTGAAGACATTTTCAGCACTTTACATTTCTCTCATTTAAAAAACAACATGTTTGTTTTGTTCATGTAACAATGTCACACATAGCTAAAGGTATGTCCGGTGCCACAAATACATATGACACAGGCTCACAGTCACCCATACACCTTATTAATTCACATAGCCCTTTTATAGTACCCCTAGTTAGAGTATTTTATAAACCATGGCATCTGGCTACATGGATATTAGATTTAAAGTCCATAAAGCTAGGCACGGGGGTGTCAAGTAACAATGCAGAGGTTACTTGGCCTTCAATAGCTCATAATGATTTTCACTGATCAGAAGTAGGTATTATTATACAAAAGATTGGAGACCCCGGAACTAAATCATTCATTCATTCATTCGTATATTTCCTCTTGATGCGGGGTCTGTGGATGACTCCTCATGATTCTCACAGTTAAAACTCCAATTACCCCCTCAAAACGTTTCTACTGAGTCACTTTATTTTCCAATCCCACTAAAGTTATGAGATGTGGTAACAAAGTGTGGCAATGTGTTCTAGGCTCCTACAGTAGGTCACTTTTCTTGAAAAGAAAGGGAAAAAGAAAACTCGGTCTTCTTCGAAAATACTTGTGAAACTCTACTTATAACTGCAGCTTACAGAAATTGCTTTTTTCCATTTCATCCTGTGGGGAAGTTTACTAAGTTGACAAATTCTGCGTTTTTAGAATGTGCAAAAAACGCAATCTTCAAAATTATTGTGATAAAATTTAAGTTTCATACTCCATTAAAACATAACTCTCAATACTAAAGACAAGAGCAAAACAACACAATTTATTATTAAGACCAATGGACAAGAAGAGCTGAACAGTGCCTCTGGCATCTTCTCAGCCATCATCCCATAGTACAGAGCGAGGCTGAGTGGTACACCTGTGCTTCATGTCTGGGGTTACTGTACACATACCACTGAGGTCCAGGTTCTATCCACTCTATCACACTGGTTCTGGTTATGGTGTACCCTCTTCTCACTCCTACTCCTATTAAAGATCCAGAGATAAAACACATATTGCAGTAGAACCATGTGTGGTTAGTTTTGTCTGTAACAACAGCATTAAAATTATAAGCTTGAATGTTATGGTTTCCCAACAATTAAGTATTTGGTGGAATTGGCATCCTTAAACATATAGTCTACCTTCACTAGGATGTCTGCTACTTCTGTGTAAGTGTCTTCGGTCGTCTACCACGACTAAGAAGTCCATTAAGTCTTCCATTAGACCATGATAAAAACAGGGGCTCTTTTTTCTTCTGGACTAGTGGTCTTAGCTATTAGGCACTCAAAAGGCACTCAAGTTGTTTTGTACCAGATTCAAAAAGGTTTTTGTCTAATTCCTACATAAAAGAGTGCATATGACTAATGTATACATCATATTCTTAAGAGAAGCATTGAAATTATACAGGAATTGCAATTTTCTCCACCTCAGTTATTTACCAAGTATCTAAATTCCCCTGCAGATGACATAAAATGCCAAGTTTTGTAATGATCCATGAAGAAGAAAAGGTGAAGTTGCCACTGATTCATGAAAATATCAAACCTTTTAATGGCCCAGAAAATTATGTGGGGGATACGAGTGATTGTCATGGGGGCATACATTTGGATTGGCTGAAGGGTCCATGTGTTAGGATATTGACTGGGATTCAATGTCATGACCCCTGCCCCCATAGACACAAATTTGCTTTTTTGAACAGCACTTTTGGTGTAGCATCCATGGGCTGGGATTTTATGACAGAACCATGCATGCCATGACCATGAATGCCTTAACAATGTATTCATTATAATGCATTAGTCTTTACCACACATGTCTTTACAACAAAAAGTTTTACCATGCATAAACCTTTACTATGCATGTCTTCACAAAGCAACTACAATAATTAATTTATATGTATATAGATTTATATGCACAAGCACCATATATATATGTGTATAAAACTCTTACCCACCCTTATTCCTAACAATGGCCCTTTTAGGGTATTTTTAGGGTTAAAGGTGGGCAGGGATTTTGGGTGGCAAGGGTATTTTTAGGGTTTAGGGTTTTTAGGGTTTAGGGTGGGAATACATTTTTGGGTAGCAATGGTATTTTTAGGCTGAGGGCCTCTCCTTGCTTCTCCCCTACCGGGGCTGGAGACATTGGGTGCCCTGGGGGAGGCCCTCGAGTGAGGTCGGACGAGCGATGCCCTGGTGAGCACTCCCACGTGAAACGAAGTTCTGCAGGGTGCTAAGGGCCCCCCCCACCCGTCCCCTCCTTCCATTGCTGGCTTTGGATGCATCGAGGCACCGGTCTCAGTTTAAGTAGCAAGAGTAGAGGCGAGAACAGAGGGGTGCGGTGATCGAGCCCGATAACTGCTGAGCCCTACAGGAGGGCGGGAAGACTCTCACTTTCTTCAGCGCAGCAAGTCCTCTGCTGATGCACCATTTTGTCTCTGTCTGATCTTTCATGGACACAAGCTTGCCCTTCAACACGGTGGAGAGCTGGGAGCAGGCCCGGGACCAGGTGAGCACCTCGCCGCCGCGCACAGCACGCACCTGCGCGCCTAATTACTGAGCTGTATTAAGGGAGTTCACAGCCTGTCTTCCAGATTACTTATTCCCTATTACTGAGCTGTATTAAGTTGAGCTAACAGTCTGTCTTCCTGATGTGTCCTCTTCACGGCCAGTGCTTCCTGCAACAACCGGACAGCCCTGCGGGCTTCTGCGAGAAATGCATTCTTCCATCATAATCGCCATCCGCTTAACTCTTTAACTGTATGGTATTTATTTTTAACACTTGTACAGCTGCGCAGCAATTAGTGCCAGCTGCACCGTTTAGGCCTCTTACAGCTGCGCAGCAAGTAGTGCCAGCTGCACCGTTTAGGCCTCCTACAGCTACGCAGCAAGTAGTGCCAGCTGCATCGTTTAGGCCTTTTTTACAGCTGCGCAGCAAGTAGTGCCAGCTGCACCGTTTCGGCATTTTACAGCTACGCAGCAAGTAGTGCCAGCTGCATCGCTTAGGCCCCTTTTTACAGCTGCGCAGCAAGTAGTACCAGCTGCACCGTTTAGGCATGTTACAGCTGCGCAGCAAGTAGTGCCAGCTGCATCGCTTGGCCCCTTTTTTACAGCTACGCAGCAAGTAGTGCCAGCTGCACCGTTTAGGCCATCAATTAGATGTACAGTAAGTAATACCAGCTGCAGTGTTTAGACCTTTTCACAGGTGCACATCTAGTAGTGCCTGCTGCACCTATGAAGCAACTTTCTCCGTGGGGTTAGTTCATATTGAGTCATGACTCCTGCGGCATCAGAGGTGGTCTGAAGATGACGAGGTTGCTGTGCATTTTCTAGACATTGTTAATCAACTTGTGATCCACCCTATGCTCTTTGCCCTAACGTTAGTGTCTCATAGGAGCTTAAGGTCATATAGTAGTCTGGTGAGAACTGGGGCATACATGGCGGCGGGTACCGAATTTGGTTCTATTAGCAGGCTAGTACTAAGTTCAGTGTTCTCTAATGGTCACTGGGTGGTCATTTTTATTCTGTTCTACTTTGTCTGTATCTGCTCTGTGATGGGTCCCTACTATTTGCAAATATTTCCCCTGTAACTTTTATCTAGTGCCAGGTGGCACCTCATACTCCTAGATGAAGGGCCCAACAAATTCCCACCTCACTTACCTGACTGCACATTAATTTGGTTATCTCACCATATACGCCTGGATTATGTGCCCCCTTTTTGCCCTTTTATTTCTCCTCACCACCGCTTTCCCAATAACACCCCTCTCATCCCTTCCCCACCCTTCCTCGCCTCATCCTCCCAACATGGCCACCTCTCGAGTTAAGTCTGGAGCCAATTGCTACAAAATCATTTATCCTCCCGATCAGTCTAAAGCTACAATAAAACGACTGAAGCATAACACTATTGAACGTTTTCCGGACTCCCTTTTTGTTGATCAATTTTACAATGGTTGTCTTGGGAGGCTCAAAAACGATTTCATTTTCTTCACTCGCGACACCCCCTCTTGGTCCAACAGTTTTTACAATTCCCTCAACGTCACCTCCTCCTCCTCTATCCCTTATGGGAAACAACTAAAAATCTCCCCCTCTGAGTGCTTCAATGGCTACCTCACTATCTCACTCTATAACAACGGTACTGTCATGATCCAAGGCAAAGACACCTGCCTCTCGCTCTCTGACCACCTCTTCCCCTCCTTACTCCTCTCCTCTGCAACCGGGTTTCCCCCTGTCTCTCCTTCCAGCTCCACCCATTTCTCCCTTTCTCCCCCGCCGACCCCACCCCACTCCAATTGGCTGCACTCTCGAGAAGCACAGGTCGGTCCTCTTCCCTCCCCGCCCCAACTTACCTCATCTCCTATTCCTCTCCCCTCACAGTATGTCCCCTCCCACATTACTTCAGCCTTACCACTAGCTAATACGCTCCTCGTCCCAGCTGCACTATCGCGATACTCAAATCTCTTTTCCTCCCCCATACTTCTCCCTATCATCCCCTTCTTAGTCCACCTCTCCTCCAACCCTCTCCCCCGATTAACTTTCCCTATGCTCCCCTTATCCGTCCTTCCATCCCTCCTCTCCACCCCTTCATCCCCTCGCCATTCATCCCGTTTTCGCCACATTCCTACTGCATCTCTCTCCTCCCTCCTACTCCTCCAGTACTGCTGCACTACCCCCTTTCCTCTCCCAGTAACCCCTCCCATCTCCCCCAGCAGGACCATTTCCCTTCCACAACTTCCCTCTCTCTCAACCCCCCTCACTCTGCCAGATGACCGTTCCCTCACTGCCACCTCTCCTAACTGACAGGACCTCCACAGCTACTGCACCTCGCTTCCTCCCAAACCTCCTACATTCCCATAACGCCACTCAGGCCTCCCCCCTCCTACTTCCCTACCGCCGTGTTCCGCACCTTTCTCCCTCTAAACTTGTCCTTAACTCCTCTCCCTCTTGCAACACCAACAATGACAACTCTCCCTTAACGCCCAATTCACTTACTTCACCTGTGAACCCCACACCCCAACTTACCTCCTGTCCCCCCACCTCTCCCCAACTTACCTCCTGTCCCCCCACCTCTCCCTGCCTTCCACCACCAATACCACCACCCCTTGTCTCAATCGAGCCACCCAACCTTCCGTGCTCTGCCTCATTCTCACTGGAAAATACGCTAGGCTCTCTGATCACCTCCATCTCTCAGCTTACAGCTGCCATTTCACTTTTATGCTCTAAGATCTCCACCCATCCATGCACCTCTACTCCCTCCCAACTTCCCATGAGATGCCCTTCGCCCCTTCACCCCAATACAGCCAAGTCCTACCTCTCGTCTGCAAACGTCTTTAACTCACACAAGCCCTTGAACGCCACCCTCCTTCAACAGACATACCCTAGCAACCCCATAATCTACACTATTCCGACCATCACCTCTGTCAGAACAAAGCATCCACCTAAACCTTCCCGAGCACCCCCACATAAGTACAATATCCCGATCACCCTTCAGAGCCCAAGTGCCCCCGTCACCAAAACAGTCTTGACAGAGCTGCGCTGTATTCTTCACAACTGCAGATCTGCAGTAAAACACAAACTTGAAATCTCCGATACCATCACCCTTCACAAACTTGACATGCTCTTCCTCACAGAGACCTGGTTCAAAGATACCTCTCACTCTATGTTTGATCTCCTATTACCCACCGGTAACTCCATATTAAGGAATGACATAACTGACAACACGGGGGGAGGTGTTGCAGTCATCTTTAGAAACACCCTCCAACTTAAGGCTTCTCCAATCAGTTCCTCCCTCACCTTTGAATGCCTTTCTCTTGAGCTTCAATTGAAACACCGTCCACCGCTCAGATTCCATATCATTTACCGCCCGCCTCGTAGTGGCCCTTCGTTTATAGAAGATCTCACTGACTTCATCAGCGATCACTACACACAAAGTGACAATCAGACCTTCGTGGGTGACTTCAATCTCCACTGGGGCGTACCACAAGACTCCTCTGCGAACTCTCTGGCCACCTTCCTCTCTACAAACGATCTTATCCAACACTGCATTGAACCAACCCACTCTAAGGGCGCAATCCTGGACCTTGTTATTTCTAAAGCAGGCATGCTTTCTACCTCTACCCCAATCCATGTAGATTGGTCTGACCACCACCTCATCCCATTCTCTCTTCAACTTTCACACTCTATAACTCTTGGCCAACCCAAGAGGGCCATCTCCTGGTTCCGTGATGCCAAAAATATTGATGTCGGTCCCCTCTGTGAATCAGCTTTGCTATCACTTTCAAGGCTAGACCCAAACATAGCTATTGACGATCTCACCTCCCAATGCCTCACAGTTCTTGCAGCTGAAATTAATGACGTCGCTCCACTCAAAAGCAAAAGGATAAGGCCCACTCCCTCAGCACCTTGGTTCAACAAATCCCTTTATGAGGAAAGGAAGCAGCTAAGATTCCTGGAGAAGCAATGCAGGAAAGTGCCCTCCACAGACAATTTAGCCATGCTTCGCACAGCAAGATCCAAGTACCACAAGCATATCTTCCTTGAGAAAGCGGCGCACTTCAAAACCCTCCTTGACTCCGCCAAAAATAGACCCAAAAAACGATTCGATCTCATCAAGACTCCGAGCTGCTCTCCCCCATCCTCCGAGGTGGAGGATTCTACTAAGAGAGCAGCAGATTTCGCTATTTTCTTGGATGAAAAAGTGAAATCATTTGTGGATCAGGTCGCTCATCCTACACCTCCAGAGGAGCGCAAATCCTTAGCCATTTGGCAGAGCTTTGACCCCATATCTGAAGATGCCCTTCTCAAGTGCATACGCGAAACAAAGCCCTCCAACCATTCTCTTGACCCTATCCCCAGTGCCATTGCCTTGGACTTCTATACCCATTCCCTTTCCTATTGGACCACTCTGATCAACCTCTCCCTCTGGCAAGGCTCCCTTCCTGTCTCCTTCAAAACTGGGCAGGTCACCCCTCTGCTTAAAAAGCCCACTGCTGATGCGAAGGACCTCAACAACTTCCGCCCCATCACTAACCTTCCCTTCCTTGCGAAGATCACAGAAAGATGTGTAGCAAAACAACTCTCTCGTCATATCAAGGACAATGATCTTCTTGACAATTGTCAGTCTGGCTTCATGCAAAACTGCAGCACTGAAACAGCCCTACTGCAAGTGGTTGATGACGCGCTGAGGATACTCGATTCAGGGGGGTCCTGTCTTCTAATTCTCCTTGACCTTTCTGCAGCCTTTGACACTGTCAATCACAACACCCTCCTCAATATCTTTCAACAGAGAATGGGCATGGAGGGCACTGTGCTTAAATGGTTTGCATCCTTCCTCTCTGACAGATCCCAAATGATCAAAATAGCGAACAGTCTTTCTTCTCCTGTGGCGGTAGGTCAGGGTGTTCCTCAAGGCTCTATACTTGCACCCATATTGTTCAATCTCTACTTAGAACCACTGGGAACCCTCCTAAGCAAATCCAGGATTCACTATCATCTCTATGCAGACGACACTCAACTCTACCTCAAGGTTGCCTCCACTCATGATCTCTCCTTCCTAAGCTCTACTCTGGACTCCATCCAAAACTGGATGTCAACTCATCAACTGATTCTGAATCCCTCCAAAACTGAATTCCTCCTCTTCTCCTCCTCACTCTCTCCCCCCCCGGTTCAATCATGGATGGGTCAGATGAATCTACTTAACAATAAACCCATCATTGTCGACAGCGCAAAATCCCTTGGAGTCATTCTAGAGAAAAAACTCAATCTAACTCCCCACATCAATTCTATTGCAAAATCTGCTCGTTACCAACTGCGCCTTCTTTGGGGAATCCAACGCTTCTTCCCGGAGCAGGATCTTATAACCCTGGTGCAATCGCTGGTCCTCTCCAGACTAGACTACTGCAATTCTCTTCTTACTGGCCTCCCCAAATCTCACCTGTCCCCACTTAAGTCTGTTTTCCATTCAGCAGCTCGCTTCATTTATGGGGCCAAAAGAAGCGATCACATCACACCGATGTTATCCACCCTCCGCTGGCTTCCCTTCAAGGCTAGAGCTATCTACAAGACCGCTTGTATCACCCACAAAGCCTTGCACTCCTCCTCTCCTCGCTACCTGGCGAACAAACTGAAACTCTCTGGAGGCTCTAGACCCTCACGCAATGCGGAGAATCTTCTACTTGAACCTCCCGCTTTCAAGAAGGAGAGAACAATGGCCCAATCCTTTTCAGGCAATGCAGTGAGAATCTGGAACTCCCTTCCGCCTCTGCTCCGGACCACCGCCTCCTCCCAGGCCTTCAAAAGGGACCTCAAAGTTCTCCTCCTCCAGAGACACCTCCAAAAGTAATTCACGTCCTCTTGTTGTTTGGAGGAAGACTTCCCACTACTGATAATTTCCACGACCATGGAAGTGCCTTCCCAGGGTATTCCTGGGGTTGGAGTGTCTGCCTCTTTGGAGTATTTTCCATGTACTTGTGTTTGGTGCCCTTGTGTAACATGCACACACCACTTTGCCCTTGTAAAACACGGTTTCCTACCTCTCACATGTTTTTACCTTTGATACTGGCACAAGTGCCTCCTTTGCCTACATAACGCTTGTTCTTGTGCCTGAGTGTCTAGCACCTTTTGCAGTATTATACCTCAAATGATACTTTGTTTTCTCTTGTAACTGCACACTTGTCACTTTTTCCTCCTGTGCATTTTTTACTACCTCATATATTTTTGGCTGCTCACAATTTTTACTACCTCATGTATTTTGTTTGCTCACAATTGTCACTTTTACCTTTACTACCTCATGTATTTTTGGTTGCTCACAATTTTTACTACCTCATGTATTTTGTTTTCTCACAAATGTCACTATTACCTTATGTAACGTAATGTATGCTTTTGTAATCTGTTCTTTTGTAATGTTTCTCATTATGTTTCATTTCTGTTCCTTTTGTGAAGCGCTCTGACACCTTCGGGTAAAGTCCGCGCTATATAAAAATGCATAAATAAATAAATAAATAAATAAATAAATTTTTAGGGTTTAGAGTGGGTATTTGTTTTTGGGTGGCAACGGTAATTTCAGGGTTTAGGGTGGGTGGTGTATTTTGGGTGGCAAGGGTATTTTTAGGTTTTAGGGAGGGTGTGGGTTTTTTGGTAGCAAGGGTGTTTTTAGGGTGTAGGGTGGATATGGTTTTTTGATTGGAAAGGGCAGTTCTCGGGTTTGGGGGTATGGTTGTTTGGGTGGAAATTGTATTTTTAGGGTAGGTATGGGTTTAGGGGATGTGTGTACTACATGTCTCTCTATCTCTCTATGTATATGTATATACATAGATCTATATATATCTTTACCTACCATCTATATATATATATTACCTACTGGCGGCCGCCAGTAGGTAGTTATATTTAGGACCTATTTTCCATAGGAAATTCGCAACATTCTATTCCCAATATCTTTGTCGCCGATTGATGAATCTTCGCAAATTTTTCAAAACTCAGGTGGCGCTCCGGTCCGCTCCTATCCTGAAAGTTTGAGAGTGATTCATCAAGCAGGCCGAGAAAAAAGGGGGTCCCAAAACGTGTTTTCTACATTTTATTTCCCATAGGTAATTTTATACACGGCTACAGCCCGAACTGCTGAACGGAATTACACCAAATTTTACAAAAAGGTAGCCCTTGGTTCAGAAAGCACCTTTTTCTTAAATGGTGTAGATCTGTTCAGTAGTTCCTGATAAATTCAAAAAATAGTGGTGAACTGTTATAGCAAAAACTGCTGAATGGAATTACACCAAAATGGTGTAAATCCGTTCAGTAGTTTTTGAGAAATCCATACTAATATAATAAAGAGAGAGCCCAAAACGTTGAGGCGGGTAAACTCAGGAATCACAGCACCAATCACAACACCCAATACAGTGTTGGAAAGGGCAGTTGCAGCAGAAGGACATAGGCTATGCAGACGCCCACCATATACATTTAAAAGGTAACAGAACAGTGCCAGCAAAGTAGTGGGCGTGTCTGTGTTGTGCTGTGGGCATGTGCTGGGGGCATGACAAACACTGGGGGCGTGTGGTACGTTCCGCCCTTCATTCCATGTCTCATGTGCTGGGGGCGTGGACATGTGCGGGCATGGGATTACGGAAAAAAAAGCGAGCGTTGTGCCCAATATTTCATTGTTTTTTCTTCCCAGGTTCTGTACATTCCAGCTCTGGGTGTAGACCCTGCTCCCTTTAAATTCCCTTGCACCCCATATTCATAACCCACCCCTACTCCTTAAAATACCCCAACACCCTTAAACACTAACCCATCTTAACCCTATAAATATACCCAGTACCCCAAAACCCTAACCTATCCCTAAACCCTAAAAATACCCCTGTACCCCAAAACCCAAACCTACCCCTGAACCCTATAAATACCCCTGTACCCCAAAACCCAAACCTACCCCTGAACCCTAAAAATACCCCTGTACCCCAAAACCCAAACCTAGCCCTGAACCCTAAAAATACACCTGTACCCCAAACCCCATACCTATCCCTAAACCCTAAACCCCCCCCCCTGAACCCCATAACCCAAAACTATATCTGAACCCTTAAAATACCCAAACCCCCAAAACATATACCTCAGCACCCCAAAACATATACCCCTAAACCCATACTTACCTCATCCAAATGTGGTAAAAGCATATAAAATGTAATGCCATGCGTTATAATGGCATTGCGGAGTCATGGTACTTTCGTAATGAAAATATGCGAGTGATGGTATGCGGAAAGAAAGTTGCGGAATAATAGGTGTTTACCCTCCCCCGGTAAGTACATTGGTGGCACGGCGGCCCACATCTCCAGTAACCCTGGGCGAAGCACTATGCTACGCTCGCGTAGTTTGCGAAGTTTGCACAACTTCGCACTACGCGAGCTGCACGTAGCACAGTGTGAACACGCATAGTGCAGCGTAGCGTAGTGCAGCGGTCATTTTTGCTTGTTTGCGGTCCTCAACGTCATGTTCGCGACCGCGAGCAAGCAAAATGACATCCCGGTGAGACTCCCAACGCGGGGAGGTCAGGTTTCTCATTGCGAGTGGTCGTGCATGCTCGCGGCCGCTCTTGGTGAGAAACTACCAGTTCGCGTTGAGAAAGCTGCCGGCGGAGTAAAAATCTACTCGAGCGGCAGAAAACTACAGCTCGCACTGTGCAAGATGCCATTTTCAATGATTGCACAGTGCCGGATGCTTGTTCGCACTGTGCAATCATTGAAAATGCATCTTGCACAGTGCGAACTTGCTACTACGCAGCTCGCGTAGTGCTACGTGAAGTTCGCATAGCTTCGCGTAGCGCTACTTCGCGAACTACGTCCACCCTTAATCTCCAGCAACATACTCATATTTTTTCACCACCGATTTAAAAAATGCACAGGTCTCTCTAATTGATGGCCAGCACCGACATACACTTTTAGACTCACCTCCCGCCACAAGTTCTAGATTTGCGAACTTTAGAGCTGGGGAGCTACGTTCGAGTCTCGGCATCAGCTCAACATCCAGTGATTCCAGGCAAAACGCTTTGTCTCCCCGTGCCTACCACAAATTAATGTGTTCTTCTGTAATGTAAATTGTGCTCATACCATGTTGTCGAGTTCGCGCTATATAATATTGCAAGGAAAAATAAAGTAGGGAAACTAGAGTTCACACACTACTGAAAGCGCACTCTTAAGTGCATCAGCAGTGCACTGGGAATCGAAGCATTTCACAGGCCTATCACAGATAAGAAATGCTATCAAGACTAAATCCTACAAAACAATATACTACTGGCCGGCAGCAATTCATACCCGGACAATGTCGGGACGGGCTGCTAGTTAAGGAATAAAGATAGTGATATCTATGGCCGCAGTGGATCTGCGCACCCTGCGTGCACCCTCTTGATCACAAGCATTATGTTAATTGGCTGTCAACACTCCAAACAAGGAAGTGTTGGCATGAGACATCAGGAAAACACCCTAGGCCTGCTAAAGGGGTTCCACAAGGACCCGCAGGGCCCAAAAAGCTCACATAGTTAAATTAAAGCCCCAGGGTGGGCCACGTCCTGAGGACATTTTAAAAGTGTGTGGGGGGGCCCAATTCCCACACACTGCCCCGGGGACCACCACCCCCCAGTACTTTCTATAAGTATTTGTGGGGAGGGACACAGCCCTCCCCACAGCCCCAGGAACTGCCACCCCTTGGGGCATTTATTTTAAATAGTTGGGGCCTCCAAGGCCCCGAGCCCCGGGTTCCACCACCCCCAGGACCTTATTTACATATTTGTGGGGGGCTCACTGCCCCCCACAGCCCCGGGTACCACCACCCCCTGGGGTTTTATTTTTAAAACATTTAACTACCTGTGTGGGGAGGCTCAACAGGCCCCGGGGACCGACACCTGCCTGGGGCACTAAATATTTAAAATAGGGGTCCTTTTATGGTACCCGAAACCCTGGGGACCACCACCTCCCTAGGGTTTGTCACTGATGGGAGGGGGGCTGCGTGGCCCCCTTCCTGGAGCCAATGATGGCCCTGGGGACTGCCACTCCAGGGCCAGCTCCTGCAGTGTCCAGGGGTGCTCACCCTCGAGACACTGCAGTTTGCTATGGCAGGGTGGGCGCTTCATGGTTCCTGCCCTGCCATAGAAAACTTGGTTTGGATTTTGAAAGAGATAGCAGGGAAACCTGCTCTCTATTTCAAAATTCAAACCAGATTTTTTTCCCACTTGGGAAGCTACATGTTAGCAGCTCCCAATGTGGAAAAGCAATGCCGGCTCCCGAAGAAGTCATGATTCCAGAGCGGCGCTCAACGCACCCACCTGCTGTAAATGCCCTGGGTGCGCAACTTCCAGTGCGGCCTCCTTAGCAAAAAAAAAGAAGTATGTTTTAAATATACATCAAGCTTATGTGTTTAGATCTTGGGTGGCTCTAAAAAGAGCCCTTGCGTTCATTGGGAGATTTTGGTACCTACAAGTAAGCACCTATGCAAGTAGATGAGGAAGACTCTATTACCCTCATCTGTAAAATGTACAACATCTCTCCTATAGATGCCATCGATATTAAAACACAGATTGTTGTAAATGGAACCCATCCTATAATCTCTGAGATAAGCAGAAACAGATGTATTGACTTGTTTCCTAGCTTTCTCAATCTGTGGACAAAATTCAGTGGACCTGTTTCATTTCTGTCTTTGGCATATGTTAGAATAGACAAAGGCAGTTTGGGGCAAAAGTGACGTCAATTCTCCAAAGGTGTCCTTCATAAGCATTTCCAGACCTACCCCAGTCAAAGTGCCTAGGTCATTGCCACTACAGTGCACAATTATGAGGTCAGGGTGTTGGAGATGCAAAAAGGATTTAACCAATGGCATCAATTGTGCCACTTTAATCCTGTCTGTCCTATCCATTTAATGTCTACATTTGGCAAAGCTAAATCTTTGTCAATACATCTGTTTTCAGCATACCTTTTTCTCCAGAAAATATAGCTGTGTCCCAAAATCCACACTCTAATCATCTTGACAGGAGTTCTGGATGCACTCTGAAGGTATATGTATATGAAATGGGCAGTTTTAAAACTAAGATTTTTCTACAACGGTGGATAAGATGCAGTTTAAAAAAAATAAGAGTAATGATTGGCTGTTTAAGACCATTATAGACTGAAAAATAGGGTGCATGTTTCTGTGATTTAAAAGCATGTTTTTTATTGGTTAATAAAAACTGTTTGAAAGGAACATTACATAGGATAAGCTGATATTTTGAAAAGTCAAGCACTCTTGCTGTTTGAATTTGCAACATTGTGTGCTGAACTTGTGACCTGTGTGTTCAGTTGAGTGTTCCATGAACTGTTACTATGGTAACATGCATTAAGCACAATGGGGGTAGGGTTGAAAGTTATGTCATATGGAAAGGGTTGCAATGTCTAACCAATAGAAATGTGTGTTAGCTTTTGAATTAATGTAGGAAGCAATGTGATTTGATATTTACATGTATATGTGTGCAGAATGAGAGGGAAAGTTTGCCATATTTTGGTTTTGCTAAGAGCAGTGCACTACAGGCATTCTGTATAAGAAAATCTGGTGTGTGATTCAGATACTTCTTAATGTACAAATTAATTTGAAAGGTGAGGTATTAATTTGTGAGGTGTTCTATGTGGTGCAATTGCTTTTAATTAGACTAGTGAGTTTCTCCTGCTAAAGTCCAGGGAATAGTCTTGCTTGTCTAGAATCACACTGTGAGTCTATGTGCACTTGTGCAACCATTGTGGCGGAAGCATGTGGTTACTTTATGTCTTTGCTGACACATAACTGCCTAAAAACCTATCCTGTTGTCAGATTTCAGTAGTATTAGAAACCAGTCTTTGCTTATGCATTCACAGAATGAGTCAGGCATTCACAATAGAGTGCAGTAGTGATATTTGTAGAATGTATGCAGTCACCTTACCCCTTCCAGACTAGTGAGTTTCTCCTGCTAAAGTCCAGGGAATAGTATTGCTTGTCTAGAATCACACTGTGAGCCTGTGTGTACTTGTGCAACCATTGTGGCAGAAGCATGTACTTTCTTCATGTCTTTACTGATACATAACTGTTTAAAAACCTATCCTATTGTCAAATTTCAGTAGTAAAAGAAACTAGTCATTGCTTATGCATTCGCACTTGTGCAACCATTGTGGCAGAAGCATATGGTAACTTTATGTCTTTCTTGACACAACGCTGCTTAAAAACCTATGTATGATGTTGTCAAATATCAGTAGTATTAAAACACAGTCACTGCTTATGCATTCGCAGAATGAGTCAGGCATTCACACTAGAGTGCTGTAGTGAAATGTGTAGAATGTATGCAATCATCTTACCCCTTCCAGACTAGTGAGTTTATCCTGCTAACGTTCAGGGAATAGTCTTGCGTGTCTAGATTCACACTGTGAGTCTGTGTGCACTTGTACAACCATTGTGGCAGAATCATGTGGTTACTTCATGTCTTTGCTGACACATAACTGTTTAAAAACCTATCCTGTTGTCAAATTTCAGTAGTAATAGAAACCAGTCATTGGGTTATGCAAACACACTGTCACTCCCCTTGCAATCCTCTAGTAACCCAATCAGCACCATGTACTAATCCATTCACTGCATCAAAACCCAACCACTTATAAATTCACCCAGGAATTATCCTTGCAGTATTCTGATCATAGAGTCAGTACCCCAGTACTCATGCAGTGATCCAAGCCTTAAAACATGGAGTGCTATAAACCTCTGTCCAATATGCATGTAGTCCTCTAACCACGTACACACTTATCTTTCACACCTTTAATTCCCCAGTCAGTATCCATACACTCCTGCAAACACCCTTTCACTCCCCTTGCATTCCTCTAGTAACCCATTCAGCACCATGTACTAATACATTCCCTGCGCCAAAACCCAACCACTTATAAATTTACTGAGGCATTCTCCTTGCAGTACTCTAATTATTGAGTCAGTACCCCAGGACTTATGCGGTGATCCAGGCCTTAGAACATGGACTGCTACAAACCTCTGTCCAATATGAATGCAGTCCTCTAACCATCTACACACTTATCTTGCACACCTTCATTTCCCCAGGCAGTATCCATACACTCCTGCAAACACCCTGTTACTCCCCATACATTCCTCTAGTGACCCATTCAGATCCTTGCAGAGTGAGGAAAAATACTGGTTTGTAAGGTCATTCTCTGGCTTGTCTTTCTAGAAAAGTATGTCAAAGTGTTTTTCATCATTTCAGGATGTTAGCAGTCTATCATTCTCAAATGCGGAAGTTAGTCAGAAGATTGTATTACACAAGAAGTCCAGCACTAATGTTAAATGAGTTGAACAGTGCTCTTTTGCGTGGGTCAGTATCAGATGTGAAGATGTAAAGAAGGTTTGTGATGAAATTGAGTTTCGTTACTTTGGTCCTGAACAAGAGAGTGCAGAAACTGATAAATTAATAGAAGAAAATGTTGAAGAGAATGTGCAACATACTATTACAAAAAAATTTGTAGAACAAATTACAAAGTTTAAGGTGATTTCAGGTGAAAGGCCAAATTATTCTTGTATTTGTTGCTGGCGAACTCACTATAAAAATCAGACTAGGACTGTTGATCTGTATTTAAAAAGTGAAAGAGAAAATAATGATAAGTGGATAGAAATTGCAACCTATTTGTTTGTAGAGAATTGTTTTGATTTGGGTTCTGATCAATGTATTTGCAAATATTGTTATAACAAACTAGATGAGAATAAAATGCCCGCTAGATTTGTCCATAATAATCTTGAGTTGGTATCTATTCATCCAGAAATTATACATTTAAATACGTATGAGTCTATTCTGATTCAACGTGTGCACCCATTTCAAGCTATTGTTTGTATGGAGCCTAAAACAGGTAAATTGCCTCCTGCAGATTTCCAGAGAGGATTTAAAGGAAGAGTTGTATATTTACCCCTAGATTTATTTATTATTTATTACAACATTTGTAAAGCGCGAACGACGGCCCTAGGGCATCTCGGCGCTAGATAACTGCTGTGTTTAACCCTGGGAGGCGTAAAAGTACAAAGGTTAGAGGAAATCAAAGGTTGAAAAGCCAAGTTTTAAGGTTTTTCCGAAAAGACAAATATTAAAGCTATTGGTATAGAGAATGTAGAAAATGAACCACTAGTTATTCTAGTTAATGGTGTTCATACTAAGAGTAAAAAAATCTGGCAAAAATGAGTGGGTGTTAGGAAAGTGCAAAACAGAGCAACATTATATCTGATAAAAACAATGATTACTACAAAAATGTGTATGTGGGAGAAGAAGAAATACTTTTAGGAGATTATACTGAAATGTCAAGTAGTCAAATTGAAAAAGTGGACATGTCCAAAAGTGAAGAAATCTATGAACATTATAGCCTACATCCACTTAATTCAAAAGAAGTGATGGGGAATACTATTGAATTATTCCAAATGAAAAAGCAGAGGGAAGTCCCATGAGTGTATGGGAAAAAAGTTTGGAAGCTCGTTGTTTTCCACAGCTGTTCCCAACAGGAATAGGTGGACGATATGATGAACGATCTGTGCAGATTTCTGCATCTGAATATCGGACAACAAGATAGTATGCAGAAGATCCAAGATTTCGACAATGTATCCCATATATATTTCATATTTTGTTTGAGAGTGACTTGTCTGGACTTTCATATGCAGTCAACCACATTTGGAAACAGGAGTACCTCTTCAAAATGTTTCTGCAAAGGATTTTATTGATAAAGTACATCAGAGAGACGATCATTTAGAATTTCAGCTGATTAATTTGATGGCATGTCAGCGTGGTACTAATGAATATTGTTACCATCGTCATGGAGAACTTAAATGCATGCTAAAGAACTTAGGAATCCCTACGTGGTTTCTTACCCTAAACTGTGCTGAATACGCTTTGGATGATTTACTTGAAATTCTTCGAGAGGCAATGTGAATATAAAAAATATTGAATACAAGACACCTGGAGTGCCAATTGGATCCTGTTAATGTATGCAGATATTTCAATCATTGATCTGAAGCTATGATGTATTTTATCTGCAATAAAACGAATCCTCCTCTTGGAGAAGTTATGGATTTCTTTTGGAGAAAGGAGTATCAAGCTAGAGGTGTTCCTCATATACATATGCTGTTATGGAACAAGGATGCCCCCAAATTCGGAACTGATTCCGATGATACTGTTTTGTCTTTTATTGAAGAACATGCCACATGTGCTATACCAAAAACAACAGAAGAAAACAACTTAAGGCAACAATTCTTACGATTCCAATGTAATTGATGTGGAAAATACTGTTGACGAAAGTACAAGTCTAAGGAAAAGTTTTATACCAAATGTTGTTTTGGATTTCCATGTTCTTTAATATTCCAAGGAAAAGTAATGTCCGATGTGAGACATACCATCCCTAGAAATTCTCCAAAAAATACATACAATTTGGTAAGAAGTGAAGAATTAAAATACATCAATTATTAATATACAGTTATTCTCTCAGTGTGGAATGCTAATATGGATATACAGTATGTTGTGGATAGTTTCATTGTTGTTGCCCGGTATGTGACATCCGTTATTACAAAATCAGAAAAGACGGAATTGAAAGAAATGTGGGTAGAGAATAGTCTTAGTAAGAAATTATACAGTTTCAGTTTGAAGATGTTATCCCATCGAAAAATTGGAGCGTATTAATGCTCAGATCAGTTATCATCTGCAAGTTCATACTCAAAATCTAGAAGAATCTTTTGGGTGAGTCTAGGTCTTGCTGCAACGCGAAATCGAGTACTTAAATCTATACAAGAAATCGAATATTTAGCAGAAAAAGATCCAGAAAGGTCAGATATTATCAAAACAAACATGTTGAACACATATTATCCAATATCATATGATCCATATCATCATCTTGAGATGTCTTTATGAAGTGCTCCAATATTACACTTTTAATAGAGAAAACATAAATGATGGAAAAGATGCTGTGATTGGTTCCGAAGGATGTTTGGTGAAACAAAGGAAAGGACGTTTGATTAATCAAAGAAAACTGAGTTGTGATACTCAAGATAAAAGGGAATTTTACTATTTAGCACTTTTGCAACTCTTCAAACCGTGGCATACAGAATTGGAATTACTTGGAGATTATGAAGATTCTTTCAATGCTTGAAAAGATAGCATAGACTGTGCAGTTTTTGTAAATTACCTGAAAATGTTGAATGATGAAATTGATCAAGAAGCTACTATTGCAGCTGAGTTTGCTAGAGACAGTTCTCAAGACAGTCAAAGTACTGTTGCACTGAGTCAAGATCCACTAGGACAACCAATTCTTGAAAATGAAGTGGCAATTGCAATGAATGAAGTGGAAACAACAATACATCAAGCTCAAGAAGATACTATGGACTTAGCAAACTTGTATGAACAACTAAATGATGAACAGAAAGAAATATATCACCAAGTGAGTCAACAGATTGACCATGGATGAATAGAAAGAATGCACTTGCACATCATTTCAACATATCTGAATGTATGTCAGTGGTCAAGCTAAAAGACTTAAAACAAAAGATCCCTTTGTGTTCTCTTTAATATGCATAGAGCACACCAATCACACTCGCAATCAATCACCGCTCCCACCACAGTCAAATAGCACCAATGGGAACTCAAGAATACAATGTCAAAAAGGGGGGGGGCAATTTTTATTATTTTTTTATTATTATATATTAAAAATATATATTCACAACTTTATTCAAAAGTCTAATGACAAACATCAAAATTATATGACTATGAACGCACACTTATTTCTCAGGGGATGGTCAAGCTGGAACAGGAAAAAGTTTCTTAATTAAAGTTTTCACCAGTTATCTACAGAAAACAACTGCCTCACATTTGTAACTGCCCCAACTGGGTTGGCAGCACACAACATTACAGGAATTACATTACATTGTTTACTTATGCTACCTGTAGAGCATGACAATAAATTGGAATATAACAAACTATCTGGAGAAGCTTACTATGAAGTTTCAAGAGTGCTAATGAAAATGAAACCTCTGATTATTGATGAGGAATGCGTTGTCTCAAACTTAATGCTTGCCTTTGTGAATTTAAGACTGCAGCAAATTCTTAAAACAGAGTACGATGTCTAATTTGAAGGAAAACATGTCATAGTTTTTGGAGATCTACTGCAACTTACTCCCGTAAAAGGACAACCAGTATTTAAAACACTTGTACATGAAGACACCAGAAAGTCTTTGAGAAGTGTTGGAAACGTTAACATTTAGTCATATTTTGAATTTAAAGAACTCATTACAAAGATGGGACAGGCAAATTATGCTGATTATGGAAGCATTCTTCAAGATATAAGAATTGGAGTACTGACAGTACATGGCAAACAAGCTTTGAAAACTTGACTACTTGCAAACTTGTTTCCAAATGAAAATATAGTTCCTTAAAAATTATATATGAAAATTGCAGAAAATAAATTTATAATCTGCTTCATGCCAACACTGTGCCAGTGTTCTATATCCAATGAACAGCTTTTGAAGCTAGAAAATGAACAAATAATAAAATTGGAGGCTATTGATAAAATAGAGCATGAAGGAATTACTATTATTTTAACGGAAAAATTGAAAACAAAATTGGATTCTTTAGAAAAATCAATATCTAAAACTGCTGGTTTAGAAAATAATCTATATATATGTGTAAACTGTCGGGTAATTTTAAGGTGTAATTTCGATGTAGTAAAGGGTTTAGTAAATAGAGCAATGGGTAAAGTTGTTGATTTTGTTCATTATCAAAATAGAGATGGAATTGAATTTAAAAAAATCTAATTTGATCAAATTGAAGAAGTAAAACAAATTGGTTGTTGTTCAGTTCGTTTTTTGCTTGTTAAAGGTTTATATGTCCGAATAAAACAGTTTCCGCTTTCTCTGGCATATGCAGTGACTATTCATAAATCTCAAGGATTAAGTGTAGACAGTGCTTTGGTGAACATTGGAAGTACCGTGTTTAAAGAGGGTATAGCATATGTTGCTTTGTCTCGAGTCAGAACTTTATCTGGTCTGTTTTTGATTAATTTTGATGAGAGAAAGATTAGTGCAGATGCAAACTGTGTAAAAGAGTATAATCGGTTAAGAAGACCATATGCTCCCAATTTAGGTCAATATCCTGTATAGGAAAAGTGTGTAATAGGTTGAAAAAGAAGATAAGAGAATATCTGTAGTGAAGTTATAGAGAAGGAAAAAAATCAAGATCAAGTTGAGATTGCAAGCAAAAAGAAAAAGGACACTATTGAAGAGATTGTTGGGAATAAGTTAGAAAATAGTTCAGGTATCAACTGCTATGCTAATGTAGTGGTGAATGTTGTTTTTTTTCTTGAAAGTCTGCAACAGCAAATTATGGAGAATCGTGAAAAAAGATTTTGATCCTTCTTGCATTGTATTTATGAAAAATTGAGAATGGATAAAAGTAAAATCCAAAGTGTTTCTGATATTCGTAATCTTTTGGATATATGTTCTGGTTCTACACAATGTACGCAGAATGTTCAAGAAGATGCTCAGGAATTTCTAATGTATATGCTTGCAGTATTGGAAAATGAAGGAATAGAAATTGAAAATCTTTTCGGCTATTGTTATAAATGGGAACATCAATGTGAACATTGTATGTTTACATGTAGCATTAACATAGACACTGAAAGATTTAAATATTTGACATTACCAGAGTGTAAAATAGTGTCTTTCAACAAACTAGTTAAAGCAGCCAATCAAAACATGGAATGTAGCCAAAGAAAATCAGAAATGTTATCAACATTATTTATACGAAGATATGGACAATATATAATTTTAATGATACAACGTTGTATAGCTGATGGAAGAAAACTAGAAACTTTAATTAAACATTTTGTAGCAAGTATCTATGTATTTAGCTATGCAACACATTAGCATGCATGCTGAACCATCTACTTTTCCTTAACACAGAGGGAAAGTAAGCGCCAAACTGTTTGACACGCCAGGTATGGGAACGCATGGAGAGAAATACTGCCTTTTGGCCGGAAATGGTATGATGCAAGGCTCTGTGTTTAATACGAAATCAGGGCTTTCGGTGGTCATATCATTAAAAATACAAGATTTGAAAAAAATATTAATGTCTGCGAGTGGTCTTGGGAGACAATTTCTATCGACTGGAATCTAGAGAATGCTAAAGTGATTCTGGTATTTTACTGAACTCTTCTGGTCATTTTCTAGCAAGAAAGTTAAATAGAGGCAGTTGCCAGAATTTTAAAAAAAAAGAAAGTCCCTCAGCAGAAAGCAGTTCTGGTATTTTACTGGCCTCTGCTGGTCGTTTCTTATCAAGACAGTTAAATAGAGGCAGTTGAAAAATTACAAAGCAATTCTAGTATTTTACTGACCTCTACTAGTCATTTTCTATCAAGACAGTTAAATAGAGGCAGTTGAACAGTAAAAAAAAGTCCCTACACAAAAGCAGACAAGTCCTAGGGCTGATCTCCGGAGCCCACAAAGTACATACACATATAAGTATATACTGAAGTATATACAAGAAGTCTTGAATAATCGACCTAAAAAAATTCACAACGTTGCAAATAGATTGTAAAAAAATATAGAATTATGTTTATTAGACAGTGGCAAGAGTGTGAGGAATGCACAAAGCTGGGCTTTGAACAGATGATAATGCACCAATTTCCCCTTAGAACTTCCAAAGAGGTGGGATTGTTACACAACTACATGAATGAGGAAGAAGGGTATATGATTAAGGGAAGGAGGGAGAGAAACACACCACGCCATCAGGGGCTTGTGACAGGAGATTCTGTCCGCAGGCCCTGAAAGGTTGGCTTTGCAATAAGTGTAGTCAAAGTTCTCTGAGGCGCAATGAAAAATATATATATGTACATGGGAATCACATGTGAAAGAAAATACAGGCATGGAAGCAAAGGGACTCACTGGATACTTCAGAGGAGATAATGGTATCGAGCTCCTGATTTACCTGGAAACGGCAAGACCACCGAGAGAACTATAAGGCTAAGCTGCGACAGAGCAATAGGACTAAAACGACCAAAGATCATGAAATACCAGAGACAAGCAGGAAGGAAGTAGGGCAACAGTGGGATAGGGAAACGCAAACTAGGCAGGGGAACAACACAGCAAATGTGGAGGGAACACAATACAATGATGAACTAAGCAAAAGTGGAAACCATAAAACAAGCTGAAAATTGCCAGGAACCAGCATGCTAGTTTGTAGCCAGATCCTAGCAATCAGGAAGGGCTGTAATGCCTCTACCAGCCACGACGTGGAACTGTCTGTTCTTGACCTTCCAGGTCTAAGCTAGCCACCAAGAACAGGTAATCAAAAGGTTCCACTCCTTCCCTGATTTTCATGCAACCCTTGTAAAGAAACAAGCAACATTTAAGTCTCTTTCCAACTATGCCCATAGATGACACCCTGAAAAATAGCTACTGAGCGGTTATGTTTAGGATTCAGAACTTTTGAAATGTTGGTTTCCTTATAATTTTAGGGTCACTAAGCAACTTTGCACACATTTTTTAAATCAAATGGTGTAAATCTTAAAGTAATATCTGGGCGAAGCTGAGGGCTTGGTCTTCAAATATAAAAGATCTAATTGGCTTCCAGCAACTGAAACATTTGTTGCAGTAGCTTTCACAAGATGTCAGGCACTGAAGCCTGTGTCCTGCAGAAAGAGCAAAGAGGAGATAAGGGTTTGGAGTAGCATCCCCAGACTGGAGGAAGGTTGTGACAGGGCTCTAAAACAAAAAAGAAACCTCTCAATTTTTGGGGGGGAAATCCTGTTAAACTTTTAAAAAATCCCAATCAATATAAAAATAATTATGGCAAAGACCATGCACAGTAACCCTGGGCTTAGTTTGCGTAGTAGCGCCACGCGTAGCTACGCAAAGTGCACTTCACACTATGTGAGCTATGCGTAGCTACGCGAACTGCGTAGTGCACTGTACAAAATTCTGTTCACACTGATTGCACAGTGCTGGATGCTTGTCTGCACTGTGCAATCATTGCAAACGCAGTCGTTTTCTGCCACTCGAGTAGATTCCTACTCGAGCGGCAGCTTTCTCAACGAGGACTGACAGTTTCTCATCGCAAGTGGTCGCGAGCATACGCGACCACTAGCAATGGGAATCCTGACCTCCCCACGTTGAGAATCTCGCCGGAGGCTTATTTTCCACGCTCACGATCAGCAACATGATGTTGCTGATCGTGAACGAGAAAAAAGCCTTGCTGGGATGTTATTTTGCACGCTTGCGGTCACCAACTTGATGCTGAGGACCGTGAGCAAGCAAAAAATGTCCACAACGCTATGCGTTTTTGCATTGTTCTATGTGCAATTTGCGTAGCACGTAGCTGCGCAAACTTGAAACTACGCAAGCGTAGCGTAGTCCTGAGACCAGGGTTAATGCACAGTGAGTGCTTTGGACTCAGGAAAGGATAAGGGACTGGTTGAAGACCTCCTAGTTTGAGGTGGTGGAATGGAAGAAAATGAGGCCAATTTCCTACTTTCCTTTCCTTCTTTACACCTATATCCAGGTTCCCCTTTGCTGCACCACCTCCACCACGCCAAATGAGTACGTTGTTGCTGGTACTGAAACTAAGCCCCTTGTCCATTTCTCCTTTGCATTGTATGTATAAGTTGTGCGAGCAGCAAACCAAAAAGTAGCACAAAGGCACATTGCCTACATATGCATTGCATGCTAACATGACACATTTGTTGGACAGAATGCAGAACAATGTCATACATTCACCCCAGTACAGAGATCTGGGCATAAATCCATCGTTTTTATGCTCACCACAATAGTTCTTTTTGCATTTGTCACCCCGAGTGGGATGGGTATGCTCAGACGTGAGTCCCGTGCTTTCCATACCACTGGAGTCAGGCTATCCTGGCTAATGAAACCGGTCTTAGGGTGCTTGTTTCCAGTCCAGGGAGGACCTGGCCTTGCTGTTCGGGCTGGACTGTTCCCATTGGGCGCAGGTTCAAGACTGATTTGCATATGGCTGGGTCCAAACTGGAATGGCATGGTGAGCAAAATAAAGATGGATTTAGGCCCAATTCTCTGTACTGGGGTGAATGGATGGCACTGTTCTGCATTCTGTCCATCAAATGTTCTTTTTGCAACATCTAAATACAGTGCATGGACCGCCATCAGAGTACTTGGGACAACCGCCACAGTGGGATGGCGGTAAGACCACCATGATTTAAATCGAGTTCTAGGTTTTCATAGCAAACTACAAATGCCTGAATGCTACTTGCATTTGGTTCAGTGACACAGAAGAAGGCGTGCTTGGGTGCATGCAAGCTCATGTGCTCAGGAAATGATGTGAGGCCTAAGTAAGATGGTGGAGCGGTTGTAAACTGTCTCAGCCCCGGACCCCACCGATCGCGCTATGGGCTTTTCTGGAGGCTAGGGAGAGAGCTACTCACCTCTCTGGTATCCGCTGCTTCCCGGGAGCTGCCTTGACTGTTGGCGATGGTGGCAACACCGGGGGTCCTCTGACACGAGGGCCGAGCGGTAGGGGAGCAGAGTTTCCAGGCACCGGGCGCTATTTTGTGGGTGCTTGGCCCGGGGGCCCTGTGGACTGTCTAAGCGCTGGTGTGGGCGGTGGGGGCTCTCCGGCCTCAGAGGGGCCTCTTGTCGGGCCGCTGTAGGACTGCCATACTGATTAGCGGCCGTGACACTTTGGCGGGGAGGATAGCGGGCGATCCCACGATGGCGCCATTTTGCTGGTAGCACACTGCGGCTGTAGAGGTGGAGTGGAGCGGCTGCCGGGGGCGCCCCATGACCTGGTGATGTAGAGCAGCTGGGCCCCCTCGCCTTGAAGCCCGGAAAGATGTTTATTCAAGCGAAGAGAAGGTTCAGGTGATGACTGCTTGACCTCAAGATGGCGGCGGTTTTGTGGCGGATGGTGGCGGCGACGAGGGGAACGAGGCCTTGATCGTGCAGCTGTCGATGTGCCATGGTGAGAGGTTGTAGCGACCGGCTTTCTGGGGGGGCACCCTTGGATTTGTTAGTTAGTCGGCCCACAGATACCTACCTTCAGCGGTGGTACAAGTGGGACTTCAATTACTCTTGGGTGGCACGACCTCACTACTCTCCCTGAGGGCCTGGTCCAGTGCAGCCCACGGGGGTCTGAACTATCTGGGCATGAAGAGCATTCCATGACACTTTGATTTCTGCTGTTTAGTCCACCACCAGTCTCTGGAAATCATTGAGATACGCGGTTTTCTGAGGAGGGGAACCTATGCCTCCCAAGAAAAACACCAATAACGTCTCCCGGTATTTAAAGCCTCTGAGAAGACCCCTACTCCCAGCAGACGCCATTCATCTGCCATATGGCGCTCACACGAGAAGACTTGGTCGCTACCCTCCGCGACTTTAAGGCTGATTTTTGCCGGGAGTTCAAACAGGACCTTAGATCCTCTGTTATGTTATGTTATGTTAAGGGAAGTTTGTATAGCGCACTGTCACCGGAGGTATCATGGCGCTGAAAGGGTGCTGAGGAAACAGAGGGGATTTAACAGGATTGTGGGAAGAGCCAGGTTTTTAGTGATTTGCGGAATTGGATGAGAGTACCGGAGGTCCTAACTGGGAGAGGGAGAGAGTTCCAGAGTTTGGGGCCGAGGAAGGCGAATCTTCGACCCCCAGATCTACAGAGTTTAAAGGAGGGGACCACCAAGAGGTGTAGGTGAAGTGATCTAAGATTACGTGATGGACAGTAGGGTCGGATAAGAGATTTCAGAAAAGCGGGGCAGGAACCAGAAAGAGATATGGGACATAACTGCCTGGAAGGTGGGAATAGCAGAGGGAGAGTTTAGAGAGAAAATGAGTTGTAGGTCGTCCGCGTAATTGAAAACGCGGACGTCCCACTGCCTCAAAGAGAAAAGGAGAGGGTGAAGATAAAGATTGAAAAGAAGAGGGGATAGAGAGGAGCCCTGGGGGACCCCACAAGGCAGATGTTCCCTAGGGGCCCTGAATGTACCTAGGCTGAGAGACTGGGATCTCCCCGTAAGGAAAGATTTCACCCATGCCAACGCCAGGCCCTGGATGCCAGCCTGTTCGACACGGTGGAGAAGGATGTTGTGGTCCACCGTGTCGAAGGCGGCCGACAGATCTAATAATACCAGGGCCTGGGAGGTACCCTTGTCAGCTCCGTCTCTCAGGGTGTCCAGGACAGCCAGGATCACAGCCTCCGTAGAATGACAGGGACGGAAGCCGGCCTGGTTGGCCTCGAGAAAGGTGGACCTCTCGATGAACCCTGAGAGGGAGGCAGTGACATGGGCTTCCAAGATTTTTGAGAGAAAGGGTAAAAGGGAGATGGGGCGATAGTTTGCCGGGACGGCAGGGTCGGCTCCAGGCTTCTTCAACAGGGGCACTAGGACGGCCTCCTTGAAGGAGCTGGGTACCGTCCCGGAAAGAAGAGAGGAATTGAGCAAAGGAAGGATGCAGTCAGGTAGGGAGTGGCAGATGTCACGAAGTATGGAAGGTGGACAGTGGTCGTCAGGAGAGCCAGACTTGATGCGGACAGCCAGGTTGGCTAGGGTTATGGAGTCTAATGGAGGGAGCTGAGTAATAGAGGAGGCATTGTGAGGGGAAGTGGCAGGATCAACACCCAATGAGGTGGCCGGGATAGTGCCCTTAATCAAAACAATCTTCTGTAAAAAAAAGGTACTAAGTGCGTTGCAAGATTCCTGGGTGGGGGCCTGGGACAGGAGCGTTCTGGAGTCAGACGTGAATTCGTCCAGAACTCTAAAGATCTCCTTCGACTTACAAGGAGCTGACAGGATGCGCTCGGAGACATAGGCTTTCTTGGCTGCAGAGATAGCGGATTTATACTTTTTGCGAGCTGTCACATAGGTATCTCTGCTTGCCATGCAGTAGTCTCTTCTCCATCTGCGTTCAGATTGACGAAGTTCTAGCTGTAGAGTTTTTAGATGAGGAGTGAACCATTTATGTGAGTGGTTATGGCGGGCACGAGGGAACTTAGTTAGTGGGGCAAAGATGTCACTGGCTGATATGAGCCAGCTGGAAACTTGGCCCTCTAGCTCATTAATATCGGGGGGTATCAGGGGAGGGGGGCGTGTATGAGACAGGTGAGTTAACAGTTTGGAGGAATCAACGGCCTTCCACCTACGGGCCATGCCACCCTCCCGCGGAGGAATCCTAATCTGGCCAGCCACAGAGATGGTGGTGTCGATAAGGCGGTGGTCCGACCACACGCAAGGTGAGATGAGCGGGTGGGAAAGCTTCATCCCATGGACCCAGATGTGGTCAAGTATATGGCCACCACTATGAGTGGGAGAGGTGACTAATTGGCTGAAATTTAGGCTTGAGAGACCTTCGAACAATTCAAAAGCATGGGGACCAGCGTCCCTATGCTGAAACCAGTAGTTGAAATCCCCGGCGATAACTATGCGTGGATAGGAAGTAGCAATGCTAGCAAGCTGTTCAATAAACAGTGCAGGGAAAGAAGGCATGGACTGGGGGGGGCGGTAGAGTACCATAAAGGTAACTGCGCCCACCTCGGTTCCAAGACTAAAGACCAGGTTATCCACATCAGGAAGAATCATAGAGGTGGGAGTGATAACCTGAATATCCTTTCGTATTACCGCTGCGACCCCCCCTCCAGGGCGACCCCCAGGGCGGTTGGTGTTGAGCAGGCAGTAGTCAGGAGGTAGCGCTGCCAATATGTCCGGGAGGGAGTCGTCCGTAAGCCAGGTCTCAGAGAGTAAAAGGACGTCAGGCCTTTCAGTCATGAGTAGGTGGAAGATGTCAGTTTGATGCCTGACTAAAGAACGGGTGTTCAAATAAAGTAAGCGGATCTGTGACTCAGGGATAGTGGGAGAAGTGAGGGGAGTGAGCGGGCCCAGGTGGGGGGATAGGTTACCAGTGATTCCGAGTGAGGTAATCCGCGTCCAGGTGTCAAACGAAAGGGGGCAAGCAGCAGCTCGAAGGAGCATGAGGGCGGAGGATGAATAGGAGATAGTAGTATCCACATCCCTAGGCCCTGGGCCCGTCCTGGCGCGGACGGGCGCAGACGGGCTTGACTCTGGTGCGACTCCGGCGCGCCTACGTCGCGCCCGCTGCGCTCGTCCGCTGCGCTGACACATGAGGCCCGTCTAAATAGTCGATGACGCCGAGGTGGGAGGAGTCAGGAGGGTGGGATGGGGGAGGGAAGTAAAAACACAAAGTGTGCCGCTCACCGCTCGTAGTCAGCGGTAGAAGTGAAGTTTAAGCTGCTAGCACTCAGCAGCAGAAAGATAGCAAGGCTTAAATTAAAAATACGCTTTGTAGCGCTCAGCGCTTTAGTCCTCAGCCCTCTGCCACAGGGCTTCGGTCAGACGCGAGGCGGAAGTGGGCGGAGGCTAAATAGGCGATGACGCCGAGGTGGGAGGAGTCAGGAGGGCGGGATGGGGGAGGGAAGTAAAAACACAAAGTGTGCCGCTCACCGCTCGTAGTCAGCGGTAGAAGTTAAGTTTAAGCTGCTAGCACTCAGCAGCAGAAAGATAGCAAGGCTTAAATTAAAAATACGCTTTGTAGCGCTCAGCGCGTTAGTCCTCAGCCCTCTGCCACAGGGCTTCGGTCAGACGCGAGGCGGAAGTGGGCGGAGCCTAAATAGGCGATGACGCCGAGGTGGGAGGAGTCAGGAGGGCGGGATGGGGGAGGGAAGTAAAAACACAAAGTGTGCCGCTCACCGCTCGTAGTCAGCGGTAGAAGTGAAGTTTAAGCTGCTAGCACTCAGCAGCAGAAAGATAGCAAGGCTTAAATTAAAAATACGCTTTGTAGCGCTCAGCCCGTTAGTCCTCAGCCCTCTGCCACAGGGCTTCGGTCAGCCTCTGTGGACCAATTGAAAGCCGATCTTACCAAAAAATTCATCACTCTCCGGCAAGATGTGGACGCAGTGGGAACACGAACACTGGAGATGGAGGCGCAAACGCATGGTCTGGCGGCGGCTAACTCCAAAGTGCAAGACAAACAACAGATCATTCAAGCCCAGTTTCAGCAAGTTATGCTTAAAGCAGAAGACTTGGAGAATAGATCCCGAAGGGAGAATATTCGTATCCGAGACCTGGAGGAGGGGGCAGAGGGGCCCAATCTGGAGGCTTTTGTAGTAGCCCTCTTTGCCGAGCTTCTCGATCCGCAACAACCCAAAATCAAACTGGACACGGACCATCGTGTAGGCACGCTACAGGCAGGGAGCCGTAAACGCCAACGGGATGTCTTAGTCAAGCTCCACTCTTTCAAATTGAAAGAAGCCATCCTCTCTGCCACCAGGAAAAGGAAATGATGTGAACTTTCGAAGACCATATGCAATTGTATCAGTGGTAAGGTGACTGGCTCTCAACTTGAACCAAGGGCCCGCTACATACATGCACACGTCAGTTCTGCAGTGGGAATTGGGTGCCAATACAACTGGCTAACCTGGCCTCGCATGGCTGAATGAAGTGTACAATGAGATGGGGAATGAAGAGGTAGAGCAAAGGAGCTGATCAAAGGCTGGGCCCTGCTGTTAACCTCAGATGAGCTCAGCCATTACCCATGCACTGCAGGACTTGTGCGCACGGCAAGCTGAGCACAGGGCTACGGAGTGATGGGCATACAGCCTGGCTGCGGGCAAGTCCTTCATGTGCCTAGCCAGAGTCCTTGGACAACAGGGGATGAATGTGTGGGTCACATACGAAACACTTCTGCCAATCCCTGATGCTTTCAGCCTATCACCGATGTCCGCTGCCCTTGGACAGAGACCAAACATAGTGGGGGTTCATGCAACAAGGGGTATGAAGTATATCATAAAAAAGGAAAACACAAATTCCCTGAAAGATATTTAGAACTTTGTGCCGATCATATGTTGTTCTCATCAGGATCAAAGGCATCTGCCAATACACTTCTTTTAGCTGCTGCTGTTTATGACCAAGGGTAATACCTCACAGGAGAGGCGTGACTGGATCAAACATCAAAAAGTATCCCATACGACTGGATCTATATGAAATGACCCCTTCATGTATTTGTTCATGTTTTGATTGCCACTTGTTTTTTAAACAACAGATTCAGCTGTGGCCTTTGCACTCCTTATTATACACACAGTTCACTTAGGTTCACACATACCGCACTGCGTCATCTGCACCATTATCTATATTGTAATTGTAAATGTATTTATATATTCACCTTTGGCAATAATTGATGTGTTGGAGATGTTAAGATTAACATTTAAAACTGTTTCTGTACCTGTGTTGCCTGGATTTCATATGCAGCTGTACTCTGGATGTTTCATTTATTGTGAAATGTTTTAGGAATTGAAACAAGGGTTCCTTCTGTTAGAACATATCTATGAACCTTTGTTGCACCTCAAGCACAAATTAAAGGACTTGTTCTTTAAAAATTAAGACCTCCTGTATAATTTTGAAAATCTATGGAAAACACAATCTTTTAATAATGTTGATGCAATTCCTTATTTGAAACTTTAACTCTGTCAATTTGTCTATCTGTAAGTGGTGCCAAGAAGGGAAGTATATGAACTACACCTGCCAGGCTCTACAGCTGGTGCCTTTTGGACTGTGCTTCATTTAGACTTTGATTGGAACCTAAATAATTATTGGCTGGTAGTTCAGGTTAGGCAAGTTCATTTGGGAATATGGGATGGCCCGTATACCTGTAGATATAAATATGGATTGATGGGCAAATGGTAGGATAGGCAATCAACACTTGAAATCTTGAAGACAGAAATGAGGCAATCCACTGGATGACGTTTCGCTGACCAAAAATATACTTGAGGTGGCAAAAGTATTAGTTGTGAGAAAGAATGTCGAAGAATGCTGGTCAATCTACCAACATCAATGTGTGACAGTAACACCATCCACAACCTTCCACAGGTCACCCAGGACAACTATCAACACATAAGACTATGTGCCACAGAACAAGCAAACGCATGCTAAGACAATTTAGAGGAGCTGGTTATCCTTAAAAAATGGTTGTCATTGCTATATATCCCCAGGTTTCATATTTTAACATGTGTAAATACCAATAAATGGGACAACTGACCATGAGGATCCAACTAATGTGTGCACAAGGCCCTTGCATACTTTTCAATGATATTACTGCAATCATAATTGTAAAAATAACAAATACAAACTTCCCACCCTCACAAGTTTGCAAATGAGTCATTGAAAGTCCTTTTCCACAATGTAGAGAACTCACTATAATTGAGAACACTGTAGTATCAATGGTGGTTGAAGAGTTGGTTGTTTACTTATTCTTATAGCATCGCATGTTTCCAAAATGGCTGTTGCTGAGAGCCTGAAAGTCCAAGGTGGAGCCTTCAAGGGATGGAAGGGGGAAGAAGAAGCCACAAAAAAGGTGGAGGTCAGAGAGGAGACAAGGAGAAGAGGTAAGTAAAATAGCAAATGTACAGCAGGTGGTTTTACAGATTATGTTTAGGCCCATTTAGGCAATGTTAGATTGTATGGTAATCTTTTTGTAATCTAATCTTAAGGATCATCCTAAATGTTTGCTCAGGTGGGCATTCCTTTAAAATTGTTGATGCCTCTGAGTCTATTGGAGGAGATCATATCAGCAGTAGTGAAGGGAGGAAAAGAAGCTGTGGCACCACAGAAGCAAAGCAGCTCAGCACTACCATATTCACTTCCAGGCCATTGTTAAAATGAGTCTCCACACTTATCCAAAATGGCTCAGGCTCCAACCCCTGCTCAGGCATACTTTTATGTTATGTTATGTTATGTTAATTAATTTTCTAACATGCACAGCTACTCCAAGGAGTATCCCGGCGCGAGCACAGGGTACTGAGAACATCACCAAATCTTCAGTATTACGAAGTGCAAGTGGCAAAGCGTTTCAGGCCTGGGCCGCCAAAACAGCAAGAGAACATCCACCCAGCCTATGCATATGAAAGTGGGGAACCTTTGCTAAGCGGGGAACAGAGGAACGTAACAGTCTCCCCGGAACATAAAATGAAATCCGTTTCTACAAGTAGGTTGGCCTAAGGCCATGCAGGGCACGATGGGCAATAGTAATAGATTTTAAATTTCACCCGGGCCGCCATAAGAAACCATTGAAGAGAGCGGAGATAGCCTTGCACGCTACTTCTTAGAGAAATCTCTACCAAAAGCTGTGCTGCCACATTTTGCACCACTTGAAGTTTGTTAGGAGAGTATGCTGGAATCCCCACATAAAGCGCGTTAGCATAATCACGGCAGGAGAGAAATAGCGCACAGACTACTGTCTCTTTCGCCGCCTGTGGGAGAAGTGGAAGAAATCTTCTCAAGATTTTGAGAAAGCCAAAGCAGCACCCAGAAAGTCTCTTTACCTGGGTGGCAAACGATAAGCTATCCTCAAACCAAACTCCTGAGTTCTTAGCAATACTGCTGCTGGAAAATGGTGGCAGATACTCAGATGGCCAGATCAGATCTCTAAAGCCGGGGGGAACGTTGCCGTACAAGAGTATCTCCGACTTGTCCTCATTGCATTTTAATTGGGTGCCTGCAAGCTACTTAAATACCGAGGGCAGGCAGAATTGAACAGGAGTCACGGTTTCCTCATCCTTTTCCAGGTCAAAAGTAACTGAGAATCGTCAGCATAGGTGAGCACCTTAGCCCCCAGATCCTCAGCCAATATGACTTAGAGGAGTGAGATAGATGTTAAAGAAGAGGGGGCTAACGGACGACCCCTGTGGGACCCCAGTAGAAACTGGAAGAGAGGCAGATGCGGCCGGTGGCAGCCAGACTTGTTGTACCCGGGCAGACAAAAAGAACCTTATTCCACCCCCAAACCGACCTTGAAACACCGATCTCCGTGAGTCGGTCAAGCAACAAAGAATGAGAATCCGTATCAAAAGCAACCGACAGGTCGAGCAGCATTTAGGCTGCTGTCCCGCCGGCATCAAAGCACTCTCAAATGGCCGCAGACACTTCCACCAACGCCAATTCAGTACTGTGAGATGACCAAAAGCCTGACTGAGCTGGGTGCAGGATGTCCGCTCTCTCCACTAACTCAGTCAACTGTCAATTCACTACTTTCCCACAGACTTTGGCGAGACTGGGAAGAAGAGAAATAGGTCTATAATTCCCAGGAATCAAGGGATTGAGGGCCGGCTTTTTTAATAAGGGTAGAATTTTAGCCTTCTTCCAATCTTTCGGGACTCGGCTTCTTGCAGAGAGTAGTTTATAATGATGTTAACCTCAGGATTAAAAACCTCCTCTACAGCTGCCATCAATCTGGCGGGACAGGGGTCTGCTGGTGTGCCAGATTTTAGTCCCTTCAAAATTGTCAATGTACTAGGCAAATCAACCAGGGAAAAATTACCCAGAGAGTGCCTAGGGGAGATGGGAGCAGAGGAGGATGACAAAGAATTAGGTGGACATGATATAAAGCTATGTCAACATCAATTCATGTGGTAGGGTTTCTATCTACAAAGGTACTCTGTATCAGGGAAGAGAATGTTGGTCTTGATGTACGAAAGTTCAGCAATGCTTATGCTTGAAACCTATTTGCTACTGCTAAAAAATACACATCGACAAACAAAATGTCTGACTCAGGTCAATTTCACTGGATAGGAACCAAATATCGACAGTGGGGGATACTCCACTATGGTGGAGGAGCGTCGTCCCCCCTTGCCAGCAGCCGCCAACCTCGAAGAAAAAAACCGATAATGACACAGGTCTATTATAGTTTTATTTTTAACACAAACAGGTCTTGGGTTGAGGCCAGACAATGACAGGCTGGAGGCGGAAAGTTGGGACTGCTGTCAGTGCGCATATCAGTTTGGCCGGATGGCAAACTGACATGTACACTGCAATGTCTCCAACCCGAGCTGTATCACTCGGTTGGAGATAGCAAGCACAGATGCCCAGTCTCTCTGGGAGCCCAAATAGAGGGCACTCAGAACAATCCTGATGCTGCTCTCACGAATGAGTGAGAAGCAGGTGAGTGGTTTTATTTTATCTTTTTATTTTTTTGGGCGTTGTCCACTGTCCCTCCTCGCCCAACACTCTGCCCTAATACCAGCTGCCACTGACTACTGAATCACAAAAATGTGACTTAATGTTGCAAATCCCAAAAAAGCCAATTGTTACAGCATCTCAAATTGCACACATGAACCAATCGCAATTTGCAAATACTTGCAAAATAGCCAAAATGTACTTGAGGAATACCATGAAATGGAAGCAGATGGCAACCAGGTGTAAGCTATAAAAGAACACCTACAAGGCAGGCCAAGTGGCTGTACTCAATGCGATGTTATTGAAAAGGCTAGAACAGAGAGCAGTGCATAGAGTGAAGGTGAAGACAGTAGCAGATTTTTAGATTGGTAATAACTCTATTTCAGTGCTTAATTTGATCCAGTGGTTTCAGGTGCTCGGCATCAGCACTTAATTGCCAGAACCTGAACTTATGACAGCTGCCACACGAGGGCCCTGTTTCTGTAAATATAAGATGAGTAGAAAAGCAGTTATTTGGTTATTCACTATACATTAAAAACACTAATACATGCCACCCAATTAAAGCTCTATACTAGGGCAATCCTTCATGGACATTTATTGCCAAAAGAACTAAGGAAACATAATTTCAAGTGAAGTAAATATCTACAGCCTCCAGAATGCAATCGGGTGTGAGGAGCTACAAAGGAGCAGGACTAATATAAATATGTTTTGATGATTTAGGTACAAAATGATGGTTTCATTAGAATAGTTGTTCTGATGATGCATCTGTCAGTTGTGAAAAGAGCACTTTGTCATGCACCGCTTTGTAATAAAAGTCCTTCTGAGCAAGCCTTCTCAGTCTGGGTTCCAGTGGTCACAAAGAACCCCGCTTTCAGTCATGGTAAGCAGTCGCGTATTCTGCCTGGTAGCAGCATTGGGGCAGGTGGGGGAGATTTGGTTTAAAAAAAAAGAACCACTTACCTCTCCTGTCGCCTCTCCTGCTTCCTCTTCCTGGCTTCTTGTAAAAAACACTAAGGGCCATATTATCAAGAACGGCGATAACATTATCCCCACTTTAGCGGCAGGAAACTGCTGCTAAAGCGGCGACAAGGGGCTTGATAATATGCCCTTGTGAATTCAAAGAGAAGCCCGGGTTAGATGTCTTTCACACCAAAACCTGGGCTTCTTTTGGAATTCTCTAGGCCATATTATCAAGCTCATTATCGCCGCTTTAACGTCAGTTTCCTGCCGCTAAAGCGGCGATAATGTTATCACCGTTCTTGATAATATGGCCCTTAGAGTTAGACTGTAAGGTTAACAGGTCACATCATAAGGTGTGGGCTGAGTTTAGGCCATCCTGGTGTGTAAGGCAGTGTCATAATGAGAGATTATAGGGGCCCATGCAGAATGAGGTGACGGGCTGTTGTAATTTAGAATCTTCCCACTTGGTACATTTCTCCTCCCCTTCCCTCTATGTTTTTTAGAATGTTCTCACTGAGGGTTCTGAAGCCTGCCTCAGAAGGTTGGGAATGCTCAATGAGGCAAGTGGGCTGTGACAGGGGTGGAGCAGTGGAGATGATCAATAAAGCCTTTTCTGAACCCACCTGGGAGCTTGTACTTCTTCCATCAGCAGAACCTCTTCGCAACAGGGGCCAACCAGACTCCCACATTTTGGCATTTTTATCAGGTTTAAACAGAGTCTTTGGCCCCAAATGATGGGAGCTCCCCATGTGTCCAAGGGGCTGCAGGCATTTGCATTATATCCTTGGTGGAAGGGGGTATGGGCAACAATGTGGCATATAATGCAGTAACCCATACCAAAATGGTGTGCAAGTGGAACATAGGTCAATTGGGTTCTAAGAGGGACACAGGCCATCCTGGAGTACAAACTAGGATGTAAGAGGGCATATTGCATCGTAATTCAAAATAGATATATGCACATTAATATTATCGTAGATACAGCAAGAAGAGGCAACATTCTATACATTGTTTTTGTGTGGTGCTAACATGTTGCCAAACCGCCACTGCAAGTACAGTGGATTTCTTTGACAGAACATAGTCCAGTCCCTTGAGGGAGGTTGGTCTGAAAGGGGCAATATGTCTCAAGGAGAAAGATTGTGGGTGTTACCTTGTGGTCCAGTCCCTCATGGAGGGCCCTAGATTGGTGCCAATGGAGTCCTGTATCTCAGGTATAAAAGGTGGTATGTCAGATGTGGTTCTGTCCCTCAAGGGGATGGGTTTGTCTGTCCCCCACGGAGGCACTTTATGCACCACATATTGTCATATAATTGCTTTGCACTTGTAAAGGGAATGAGCAAAACTAGTATTTGAAATTGTATTACTGCGCCACGGCCGGAAGGCCTGAACCATAACCACTGTGTATTTCCTACTGATGCACGTGTCCTCTCTGTTTACAGGCACATGCAGATGACTAGCCATGCATCGAGTACTTATTTAGAGCCGGCGGTGTCAGGTGGGTCCCACTGGCTACCAATTTTGAGGACCAGTATTTATTTTTCATGAAAACACTTTCATTCAGAGCAAGAAAGCGAAAAAGAGGAAAGAGGGAAAGAAGGCAGAAAAGAAAGCTGGAAAACTATGACAAAGGGCGAAAGCAGGGATGAAAAAGAATCTGCAAGACTGAAATAAAGGGACTGGTCTGTACATGATGGTGGGTTAAAGAGGCATGAGGTAGAATTAACACCTTCACCGTGGGGCTAATTCCCCCGCGGCGCTTGGGGGAGGTGGGGGTGCAGCGCCACGGGGCTTGTGACGAGCTCGGCTCGTCACGCTGCACGGTGGCGCTGTGCTCATGACGAGCTGAGTACGCCCATTTTCATAGAACGCTCAGCACAGCGGGGTAATTATCCCTGTGTCTGAGCGCCGCGTGGGTCACAGCGTCACCGTGCCTCATGACGAGCTAACCGGTCCTAGGATGCTTTATTCTGGTCCAGGGAAGACATGGCTTGGCAGTTCGGGCTGGACTGTTCCCATGAGGCACAGGGTCAAGACTGATTTGCATATGGCTATGTATGAACTGGGGAGCTTGGTGAGCAAAATAACGATGGATTAAACCCAGATCTGTGACTGGGGGTGAATGTTTTGCCATTGTGCAACATTCCGTCCATCATCTTGTGTGTTTTGCTGTTCACCATATGTGGGAAGGGTATGCCCAGACATGGGACCTGTTCTCACCAAGCCACTGGAGTCAAGCTGTCCTGGCTGAAGACGGCTGATAGCCAGAAACCGGTCGTAGGATGCTTTATTCCGGTCCAGGGAAGACATGACTTTGCAGTTCGGGCTGGACTGTTCCCATGAGGCACAGGGCCAAGACTGATTTGCATATGGCCATGTCTGAACTGGGGTGGCTTGGTGAGCAAACTAACGATGGATTAAACCCAGATCTGTGACTTGGGGTGAATTTGTTGCCATTGTGCAACATTCCGTCCATCATCTTGTGTGTTTTGCTGTTCACCCTATGTGGGAAGGGTATGCCCAGACGTGGGTCTCTTGCTCACTAAGCCACTGGAGTTAAGCTATCCTGGCTGAAGATGGCTGATAGCCAGAAACCGGTCCTAGGATGCTTGATTCCGGTCCAGGGAAGACATGGCTTGGTAGTTCGGGCTGGCTGAAGAAGGGTGATGCCCTGAAACCGGTCCCAGGATGCTTGTTTCTGGTCCAGGGAGGACCTGGATTGGAAGTTCGGGCTGGACTATTCCCACAAGGTACAGGGTCAAGACTGATTTGTATATGGCTTGGTCAAAACTGGGGTGGTGTGGGCAACAAAAGAATGATGGACTAAACCCAGATCCTTGTGACTGGGGGTGAATGTTTGCATTGTCCAGCATTCTGTCCATCAATAGTATCTTTTGCCTATTCATTCATATAACACACAATTCTTAATGTATCATATTTGTTCTAGCAGCTCTGGACAACATTAGCATAGAGGGGGGCTCAAGAATTATTCATGTTGAAAGATAATGGTATTTTTTCATGTGCTCTGATTTGCTGATAAATTGATACATATGCTCACACAAAAGTGAGTCAGCAGTTTCTGTAATTTCATATGCACAAATAATTTATGAAAGCCCTCCATTTGCGGGTGAGCCAGAAGACACACCTGTCCCTCTAGGAATGTTGCCTTCAACTGTTCCGATTTTGCTGCCCACTTGGGATTTAGAATATTTTTGATTTTGTATTTATTTCACTGTACTACTGTACTACTTCTCATTGAAAGCCATCTTTGCAAAAACTCCGTATGACAATGTTTAACTCGGTATTAAAACCCTTTAACCTTCTATTGATCTCCCCGTCGACAAGAGGATCATCTACAAGCTCCTCACCCACGCACACAAAGCACTCCACAACACTGGACCAGCCTACCTGAACAGCAGACTCAGCTTCTACACACCCACCAGCTCCGCCAGCCTCGCCCTCGTCGCTGTCCCCGGCTGTCGCTGTCCATGGCTTTTAAAAATTGTAAATATTTTAAACTGTCACATTTTTTAAATCGGAAATTGACCTCCTTGCCTCCTTGTTCTGACGAGATTACTTCGTCATAGGGGTCCCGACCTTGCTCTTTCTCCCACGGCGCAGCTGAGCACAGCGCTCTCGCCGGCCGGGAAAACGCCGAACCGCCATTTTGGGGGGAGGCAGTGTAGCGCTCAAGCTCCTGGACGCCTCCCACTCTCCTCCCACCCACATTTTGACATGGATAAAAGGAAGGGGTCATCCCGCCCGCACAGCGGGCGGGCGCAGCGGGCGCGCCGATGACGCGCCAAAGGCGCGCCTAAGGCAAGCCCGTCTGCGCCCGTCCGCGCCTTGCGCGCGCCCAGCGCCTGTCCCCCTGCTCCTCGCACCCCATTAATCTCCTGGTCCTCAGATCAACTTTTATATTTACGTCAAGGCGTCTGCTACCCAGCTATGTGTTGTAACCCTCTAAGCCTGGAAACTACCTCATACTCTTGCCCATGCTGTAACGTTACTATTCCAGCCTTTTTCAAACCACCCCCTCAGTCTAGGTATGTTGCTCACCGCCCGCCCTCGGTTACCTTACATGCAGCCTTAATCAACTGCAGATCTCTTCCTGCTCACGCTTCTGATATTTGGCTGTCGTTAGACACCCACAAGTGGGACCTATTATTTCTCACAGAAACCTGGATTAAAGACTCATCCAAGCCGGACATTCACCTGGCCATTCCCCCTGGCTACCGATTTTTAGGTATTAATCGAGACAGCTCTAAATCTGGTGGGGGCCTTGCGGTAATTGCGAAATCCCACTTTATACTTAGCAGTACAAAAATTGCTAATACAGGTCTCATAGAAGCCATGCATCTTACGATTAAGGACTCCGCTTGCAGCGGAAATTCACATTCTGTCCTGTTGGTGGTTGTGTCCACCCTTGAAGCTGGCAGAATCCATTTCAGAGGGCAATGGTAAGTCATAGGTTTCTGGGTCCAACTGTGGGGATTGTGGCCCTTTACTCCTGCTGTTCCAAGGCCTGCCAGACTATTGGTCCTGACCAGCGCTGCCAAGTACTACCCATTCAGCGCTTGGCGCTAAATGATAATGTGCATCGATCAGTCCAAGGCTTCTCAGAAAGGTGCAAGGCACATACAGGGACTAGGCTCAACGTAGGGAAAATATCCCCAATAACTTATTTCAATTCAAGTAATCACTTTGTAATAAAAGTAGTATTTATTAGGATACAAGGTATACGCCCAGCACACCAAATAATATCCACAGTTTGTTAAGGTCGGCCTGCAAGTGTTTGCCTGGATAGTGTCCAGGAGTCTGCCCTTCACTTCTAATTGAGTAATGGAGTTTGTTATTTCCAAATTTGATAATGGAGGCAACTTTCATGAGTACTAGTGAACATGCCTGGTCTTGGGTGCTTTCTGCCGCCCCCGGGGGCGGATTGGGGGCTACCGCCCCATCTGCACCCTGGGGGGGGCAGAAAGACTGTTTGTGCCCAAAATGTATGAGGGGAGCAAAGGACCCTGCCCAAGGGGCTGCTCCCTCCTCTCTGGTGATAGTGGGTGTATCCCTGCTTGGGTATCGTCCTCCTGGGGTGATCCCCAAGCAGGGATCCACTAGGGAAGGGTACCACTAGAAAGGGTAGGTTCTTCCCTTTCCAACGATACCTCTCCCATCTGTTTTGGTGCTCGGGGGCTGAGATAGCCCCACAGGCACCGAAACTGTGAAAATGAAACTAAGTTTAGTTTTCGATGCAATGACGATCGTGCGCCATGCGCACAATCGTTATTGCAAGGAAATCCCAAAATAGGCCTGGGCAAAAAAAAAAAGGGAAATCTCTCTGCTGTCTGGTTCCGTCATGAGCACAGGAGCACTGGTGCGAATGACGGAACCCTTCCGTCATGAGCACCCGAAGGGTTAATGTTGGAATGCAGGCTTTAACTCAAATTGCTCGACAAATTATTTATTGTTAAATGTGCTTTGATTCCAGTTGTTAACTTTGCACTTAGACTTAACACTAGTTCAAACCATATCTTAACCTAAAACATTACTGAAGGGTCGTGCTTGGTAATAAGAAGATGGTTTCTGCTATTTAATCTTCAGGAGGAGTTGGCCTAACAGCCAGGGCAGTCGACCTTGAGCCTAGGGAACTTGAGTCTCGGCAATGATGCTGAACATCCTGTGATTCTGGGCAAATTACTTATTCTTCCCGTGCCTAACAAAAATGAATGTGTCCTAATGTAATGCAACTGGTGCTATGTAAAGTGCGCTGATACGCTATTCGGGTCAAGTTTGCGCTGTATAAAACTCTACAAAAAATAGCTTTTGTCGAATAGTTATGCATGTATAATTCAATTAAAATTGTGAAAGAAAATATGTTTTTTATAATTGCCATGGAGGACCAGAAATTGCTATGTCCACTGCATAGTCAACCACGCAGCAAGAATGTAAGCCTAGAGACACAGACACACTCATGACGTATTGCTTTCCGATAAGGGATAATGATGAAGTAGTCCAAGATCACAGTGTGCTACTGAAGATATGTTTATTTCCTGTAAAAGTAAACTCAAGGCATGGTTTGGGGTCCTGCAAATAAACCGGACACAATCAGGATAAAACCTGCTGGTATGCCCAGAGCACCAGCGATTACTCAGGTAGGATCTTTTTAAGCACATCTCTGTAGGACTGCAATCTGGTGATTGAAAGACATTAGACATAGCTTTTTTTTCAAGACAGTTGTATTGCTCGACTGAACTATCACTGTAATTGCCCGGTTGTCTGACTAATTGGCAATGTTATCTACATCCATCTTCACAAAGAGGCCTCAGACTATTACCAATGTTTTTTTTTGTTTCCAGGGAGATGCGTCACCTTGTAAAGCCCGGCGTCACATCATACCTGCATCAGGTATAATTTATGCAGGGGGGCGTTCCCACGCAGGAGAGCCTCGTAAAAGTGACACAGTGAAATCTACAAGATTTCACGGCGTCACTTTTAGGACGCCACTGCAACAAAACCTTATGCCTGCTTGAAGCAGGCGTAAGGAATGACGCACTGTAGTGGGAATAGGCCACAAAATGCATTGCGGGAGTTGCCTCGTGCTTGCGACACGACTCCAGCAATGCGTGACTTTTGCCCCAACCGAAGCTTCAGAATTTCTGACGGATTTGTCAATCCTTCCTCCATGGTGTGCCGTATTGTAAATACAGCGCATCCATGGTGCCACAAGCATTTTTTAGGGTGGCACAAGGGAAGTGACGCATTTCTTTAGATGAGTCCTTTCTTGTAAATCTGCCCCTGCATGTGAACTGCCACTAGACCTAAAAATTAGAGTATGCTGAAATCACGAATTCCCTATCGCAAATTTTGTCATGTACAAGGAAATACACAGAAATATACTCCTATGTTACTTCTCATGTTACATTGCACTAGATTTTTTATGACCTGATCGACAATGAGAAATCGTCAAATTTTTAAACTGGAATTGAAACATAATTTCATAATTATTCACCTTAAATTGAGCACACAAATCAGATGACAATCCCTTAAAATATATGTCAGTATTGCAGAAAATGTTATTCTATTGCAAAATACACATGATACCCGAGGAGTTGTACATTTTTGCAAGGTATTCTTCTCTATTAATCTTAAAAATTGAGATTTTTATTAAAACTGATGTGTGGTTTTATGGAATTGCCCATGTTCCTCCCATTGTAGGTCTCTTAGACTCAAAATAGCGCTATATAGCGCACAACACCACTGTGCACTACTATGCCCTAGTTTTTGCAACTTTCCAAAGCAAAATGTGAATTGAGTTAGAAAGTAAATCCACCACAACACTTTGCCCTGGATTTGAATCACTGTTGTGACTGAAACCCACTGCAATGTGTTAGTAATATGGGCCTTTATTTATGGAGATTTTAAAATGAAATTCGAATCCATTAACATATATTTTTATATATAAATAGACCTTGAATGTGAACAACTTTTCTACATATGTATTGAAAATAGAATAAACGTTTCCCTAAGATTTTGGGGCACATGCATCAAGGGTTTTTGCATTCGCAAACGGTGCGAATCGCAAAAATCGGCTGTTTGCGAATGCAAATCCCTTTTTTGGGATGCCTTAAGCTTTTTACTTTTTCGCAATTTAAGAAATCGCAATTTATTTGCGATTTCTTTAATTGCGATTGCATTTAAGAAATCTCAATTTTGCGATTTCTTAAATGCAATGCATGATTTTTTTTAAAATGGCTAAATCGATAATAGGAAGTGGTAAATTACCATGAAGTTTACCTTTATGGTAATTTGCGAAAACTTTCAAAAATGCACAAAAGTGCATTTTTGAAAGTTTAATTTTACACACACACACACATGCCCTTGAAATTGCATTCTCATTTCGCGATTCCTTAATTGCGAATCGCAAAATGAGAATGCCTTCTCATTCATTCCTATGGGCCTCTAGGCCCATAGGAATCAATGAAAATGGATTCCTTATTTGCGATTCGCAAATTGTGAATCGCAATTAAGGAAAATTAAGAAATCGCTAAAAAATTGGCGATTTCTTGATGTATAGCCGTTTGTGAATTCTTAATTGCGATTCCTTAATTTTCGCAATTAAGAATTCGCAAACGTAAACATTGATGCATGTGGCCGATAGTTACATCTTAACAGCGAGGAAAAAATGATGTGCATTCAGTCTGTCATATTTGACACAGTGCATATCCATTTGCTCTCCCTCGAAACCACCTATATTTTGAACATGGTTCTAAATTGGAAGAATTTAAAATTAATTCACTCCATCTTTTTCCATCTTTCCTTAAAAAGGACAACTAGAACTTGGATTGGTGTCACCTATCACCACCATTTGCCCCCTTCTGCTACTCGCCCCCGCCATGGCCTCGTAGCTGCTTCATCCCTCGCCTCCACCTGCTCCTCTTCTTCATACTCTTCCCTGTCTGTGAAGGGCTGACCTCTGCCCAGGAGTACACATTTTGTAAGCGGATGGTCTACTTCAGTTTAATATGAACATTTCCTGCCACAAACCCTCACTTTAAATAACCTAGATCCCGCGGGAATCTTTAGAGCACTTACTGCAAAATAGGTTGTTTGATTTGGTGCTGGTGACACTCCACCAATCACGATGTCTGCCCCCGTCACGCCCCCGCTGGGGCTCAGGCCGAATCCGATCCACCCAGTGGTCGCCACTTGAAGGTCAAAGGTGATCTCCTCCGTGGTCTTGTTGAAGTCCCACTGCAGGACAACTCTCCTCTCGGTGTCCAGGGTCAGAGAAAACCTCAGGTCAGGCAGCTGGCCCAGGACCAGGGGCACCAAGGAGAGGAGAAAGAGTGCTTGGGGGCTCATGGTCTCGGGGTGGGGGGCCTCCTTCAGTATCAAACAACAGGCACCAAACCTCACTGCTGCTCTGAGGACCGTAGCTTGTACACCTGGTATTTATCACCCGCTCCCGGAAGATAAAGTAGGGAAAACAATGGTTTGTCACATGACTGTGCAATGGAAACGCTTGGACTAATAATCACTAGGGCGAAACGTTCCTAGAATTTTAGATCTTTTTAAGTTTCTGAATAAACGTCCCCCCCTTTCCTGTCTAATAGGTTATTTGAAATAGTAGTAAAGCTTTTTTTTAATTGTTTTTCAGCTGCATCAAGAATGTACGTTTGTTAGCTGTAACTTGTCTAGTCACGAAGGTGTCTATACACATGACATGTATTCACTTACATATTTGCTTCTGCACCTATATGTATCTCTACAATTATTGCTATTGACAATTTCTGAGTAGATTTGCGCCTATGTATAGATTTATAAGTCTCCACTCCTTCCATTCTGGTTTTCCTGATGCATTTAGCGTTGACCAACGCTAAATGAGCTTTGCGAAGAGCTTGTGACGTCTTGTAGGAAGCCACTCAACTACTCAGAATAGCCGGTCCAGTGCCATATAAACTTTGTGACATGACATAACAGCTTTAATTTTGCTCTGATATGTACTGGCAGCCAATTAATTGATTTTAGTAAAAAAGAAGGTAAGCTGCTTCAGGCACTGTTACAGATGAGCCTGACTGCTGAATTTTTGATGGACTACTCACTGATCAATAAAAAATCAACCATTTCCAAATATAGAGCATTGCCGTACTTTAAGCTGCCCATAATCAATGCCTGGATTACTGTTTTTCGCTATTCCACTGGAATCCAGCGACAGATCTTATGTATTTACCTGGTTTTGCAAGGGAAGGGAATCATCTACACGGCATTCCAGATTCTTTGCTGTTCTCCTTGGTCTTGTACAGTGCCCAGGGATATTGGCCACCACAAATCATCCGGACCCGGTGAGAAGGGTAGGCGCAGCAGGCTTTGGCACAGGCAGACAGAAGTAAGTGTATTACGCAGCGACATTTGGGCTGATGAGGGTACTTCAACCGATACTGGGCGGCTCCCCGGCACGTAGCTCCCTTCTGATCTGGCTAGCGCGTAACTCAGGGTTTTGGATTACTGCGGTTTCCCCACCGGGCCCCCCCGCGTGCCTCCCTCCCCCCACGCAGCTTCCTTGACCCCACAACTTTTGTGGGGGTGTTGAGTACACTCAACCGTAACTTGGGCGGTCTCAGCCACAGCGCGCTACATAGGTCGCGGTCGCACCGCGGCCCGCTCCACAAACTAAAACCCCCCCTCTTAATGCACCTCCCCTCGACCAAGTGACTGGGCGGCTTACATCTAAACCGCTGACCGCTCCGAACGCATTTGTTTGCCACTTGCTGAATCTTCACTTAATCTATCCTGATTATTTGACCGTTACACACACGTCCACCTTCCCCGGACCCTGTCAACACACGGGCCGTTAACAGCTGGCTGTGACCTTACATCTGTACACCATTTAACGCTGATTACACTTGTGGTTTACATTAATCATTTCATTTTGGCCCTTCAACTTATTTTGGTCTTTTCCTACCAGCAAAGCATATGCACCTTATAAGGAGTATTTCCCTGTAATCCTAGTTACTACCCACATTGGGGAGAGTTCAGTAGCCACATACACTGGACCCTACCGGGTCAACCTGACAAAGCATGCTTCCTAGCGGGGCACATGCACAACAACCAAAACCCCCCCTGTGAAATGTATCATTGATCCGCATTGGCTTCCCTCCCCAGCCCAAAAACATTGGCTTCTCGCCCGATGCCAGATCCGCCGGGTACTGTTGACACCCCTTAACCATAACCCTTAGGTGAGTAACACCAACACCTATTCCAAGGATATGCCTATTCCAATTCTCGCCTCGTGCCTACTCTAACCAGGGATCACACTCGGCAACTCTGGGCATTAAGCTTGCCTCATCTCTACAACGGCCCCCCACGGACGCCGGGGATGCCTGGTTTCACTTTGGAGATACCCAGAAGGGACCATCTCACAGGGAAAGCCAGGACGGGTTCCACAGCGGTCTCCAGCGCCGGGACGCTTACGGGCAGCCGTGCGCTTTACAAGTCCAACACATTTACATTTACATATGCAATATATTTTTAATGGATACTGCTGCATTGAGTTTTTTACTTGGTTTTAACCACATACTAGTCACCTTCTTCACTAGTATGTCACTTACGCACAGTGTGTTCACGGTCACGCACAGTGTATGCACGGTCACTACAGTGTCACATGTTGTTACTTACCTGTTGTAATGCTCTGCTTTGTCTCCCACAATTTTAGGCAGGAACAGTGTCATACAGGTAGTACAACTAATGTGCTTTGTTTAAACTGATACTTACTATTAGATCATGTTTAGTAGATTGTAGTTTCCCAATAGGTCCTGAAGAATCGCAGTCAACGAACTAGATGCGAGAAACATGTCGACCATACCTTTTGCACTTTTAGCCCGGGATCACTCCGGGAAACCATAGTTCCCATGAGTACCGGCTATCCTTGATTTTACCTGTGGCAGAGGACCTTGAGCCACATTTTAGCCTCACCCACACTATCTACTCTTTCCTGGCCCCTCACCCGCACTTCACCATAAGGCAGTTGGATAAAAGATCTCCGATAAAGAGCCCATTTTTGAGCTGAGCCCATTGGGCATTGCACCGCCTGCCCAACGAGGAGCATTGCCGATGATGAAGCATGACACTCACAAGGGTGTGTGAGGCCACTACATCCAACAAATTGGATACCCAGGGGTGGTCCTCCAATTGAGCACTAGCCCCTCCTCAGTGACCTATCTCTCCCTTTCCTTTCCTCTCCTTCCCTTCGTCTAGGAACAGCCCAGTCACATTTTGTTGTCTCCCCACCGCAAATCATCCCATATCCTGCGAGCTGTTCCTAAAAGGAAGAGCTCTGACTTTTCTGTGTTAAGCTTGAAACTGCGCTTGCATCCTTACTTCAGACAAACATCCAATGTGGTTCTCTCGGGTCTCCATGTGTCTCTCCCCTATGTAGATAATGAGCTGAGTATTCTCACCATAGGAGCAGACCTCAAAGTCCAAACTTGAATGATACCAGCCAAGGAGTAGACATATACATGAAATAATGTAGGACTGCAAGAGAAACCCTGCGGATCCCCACATTTAGATGTACAGGAAGAGGATCTTTCATGTACAGGCCAGTCTCATGCAATCAATTTATTAGTAGGTTGTGAGGAACCGTGTCGAAGGCTGAGGATAGATCCAACATGATCAGAACCCGCGGTATTCCTCCGGTAAACTTCAGATCTAGTGCTATCTAGCACTGCCAACAAGGTGGACTCCTACAACAGAATCTCCTTGTAACTTTACAGCGGAAATTCACATTCTGTCCTGTTGGTGGTTGTGTCCACCCTTGGGGCTGGCAGAATCCATTTCAGAGGGCAATGGTACGTCTGTAGTTACTGGGTCCAACTGTGGGGATTGTGGCCCTTTACTCTTGCTGTTCCAAGGCCTGCCCTACTAATGGTCCTGACCAGCTATGCCAAGTACTATCCAATCAGCGCTTGGCGCTAAATGATAGTGTGCATCGATCAGTCCAAGGTTTTTCAGAAAGGTGCAAGGCATATACAGGGACTAGGCTCAAAGTAGGGGAAATATCCCCAATAACTGATTTCAATTCAAGTAATCACTTTGTGATAAAAGTAGTATTTAATAGGATATAATGTTTATGCCCAGCACACCAAATAATATCCACAGTTTGTTAAGGTCGGCCTGCAAGTGTTTGCCTGGATAGTCTCCAGTTGTCTGCCCTTCACTTCTGATTGAGTAATGGAGTTTGTTATTTCCCATTTGATAATGCAGGCAACTTTCATGAGTACTAGTCAACATGCCTGGTCTTGGGTGCTTTCTGCCACCCCCGGGGGCAGATTGGGGGCTACTGCCCCATCTGCTCCCCAGGGGGGGGGGGGGGGGGCAGAAAGACTGTTTGTGCCCAAAAAGTATGGGGGGATCAAAGGACCCTGTCCAAGGGGCTGCTCCCTCCTCCCTGGTGATAGTGGATGTATCCCTGCTTGGGGATTGTCCTTCTGGGGTGATCCACAAGCAGGGATGCACTAGGGAAGGGTACCACTAGAAAGGGTAGATTCTTCCCTTTCCAACTATACATCTCCCATCTGTTTCGGTGCTCGGGGGCTGAGATAGACCACAGGCACCGAAACTGCGAAAATGAAACTAAGTTTAGTTTTCGATGCAATGATGATCGCGCGCCATGTGCACAATAGTCATTGCAAGGAAATCTAAAAATAGGCCTGGGCAAAAAAAAATGGAAAATCTCTCTGCTGTCTGGTTCCGTCATGAGCACCGGAGCACCGTAAGGGTGAATGTTGGAATGCAGGCTTTAACTCAAATTGCTTGACAAATTATTTATTGTTAAATGTGCTTTGATTCCAGTTGTTAACTTTGCACTTAGACTTAGCACTAGTTCAAACCATATCTTATCCAAAAAACATTACTGAAGGGTCGTCCTCGGTAACAAGAAGAGGGTTTCTGCTATTTAATCTTCAGGAGGAGTTGGCCTAACAGCTAGGGCAGTCGACCTCGAACCTAGGGAACTGGGAGTCTCGACTTATTGCTTTTCGATAAGGGATAATGATGAAGTTGTCTAAGATCACAGTGTGCTACTGAAGATATGTTTATTTCCTGTTAAAGCAAACTCAAGGCATGTTTTGTGGTCCTGAAAATAAATCTGACACAACCAGGATAAAACCTGCTGCTATGTCCAGAGCAGCACCGATTACTCAGGTAGGATATTTTTAAGCACACCTCTGTAGGACTGCAATCATCTGGTGATTGAAAGACATTAGACATAGCTTTTTTTCAAGACCGTTGCATTGCTCGACTGAACTACCACTATAAATGCCTGGTTGTCTGACTAATTGGCCATGTTATCTAAATCCATCTTCACAAAGAGGCCTCAGACTATTACCAATGTGTTTTTGTTTCCAGGGAGATGCGTCACCTTGTAAAGCCCTGCGTCACATTATACCTGCATCAGGTATAATTTATATAGGGGGGCGCTCCTACGCAGGAAAGCCTCGTAAAAGTGATGCAGTGAAATCTACATGATTTCATGGTGTCACTTTTAGGATGCCACTGCAACAAAACCTTACGCCTGCTTGAAGCAGGCATAAGGAATGACGCACTGTAGTGGGAATAGGCCACAAAATGCATTGCGGGAGTTGCCTCGTGCTTGCGACACGACTCCAGCAATGCGTGACTTTTGCCCCAACCGAAGCGCCAGAATTCCGGACGCATCTGTCAATCCTTCCTCCATGGTGTGCCGTATTATAAATACAGCGAATCCATGGTGGCACAAGCATTTTTTAGGGTGGCACAAGGGAAGTGACGCATTTCTTTAGATGAGTCCTTTCTTGTAAATCTGCCCCTGCATGTGAACTGTCACTAGACCTAAAAATTTGAGTATGCTGAAATCACGAATTGCCTATCGCAAATGTTGTCATGTACAAGGAAATACACAGAAAGATACTCCATTGTTACTTCCCATGTTAAATTACACTAGATTCTTTGTGACCTGATCGACAATGAGAAATCACCAAATTTTTAAACTGGAATTGAAACATAATTTCATAATTATTCACTTTAAATTGAGCACACAAATCAGATGAAAATCCCTTAAAATATATGTCCGTATTGCAGGAAAATGTTATTCTATTGCAAAATACACATGATCGCATAGGAGTTGAACATTTTTGCAAGGTATTCTTCTCTATTAATCTTAAAATTGAGATTTTTATTCAAACTGATGTGTGGTTGTATGGAATTGCCCATGTTCCACCCATTGTAGGTCTCTTGGACTCAAAGTAGCGCTATATAGCGCACAACACTACCGTGCACTACTATGCCCTAATTTTTGTAACTTTCCAGAGTAAAATGTTATTTGAGTTAGAAAGTAAATCCTCCACAACACTTTGCCCTGGATTTGAATCACTGTTGTGACTGAAACCCACTGCAATGTGTTAGTAATATGGGCCTTTATTTATGGAGATTTAAAAAGGAAATTCTAATCCATTAACAAATATTTGTATATATAAATAGACCTTGAATGTGGTCTTGTTGAAGTCCCACTGCAGGACAACTCTTCCCTCGGTGTCCAGGGTCAGAGAAAACCTCAGGGCAGGCAGCTGTCCCAGGACCAGGGGCACCAAGCAGAGGAGTAAGAGTGCTGGGGGGTCATGGTCTCCGGGGGGGAGGGGCGCTAGTATTAAACAACAGGCACCAGACCTCACTGCAGCTCTGAGGAGCGTGACAGGTGCGCCTGGTATTAATCACCCGCTCCCGGAAGATAAACAAGGGAAAACAATGGTTTGTCACATGACTGTGCAATGGAAACGCTTGGACTAATAATCACTCGGGCGAAGCGTTCTTACAATTTTCGAGCTTTTCTGAATAAACTTCCTCCCCTTTCCTGTCTAATAGGTTATTTGGAATAGTAGTAAAATAATTATCCTGGGGCATAGGGCTTTTTTATTGTTTCTCAGCTGCATCAACTGTGTAAGTTTTGTCAGCTGTAAATTGACTAGTCACGAAGGTGTATACACACATGGGCATGTATTCACTTATATATTTGCTTCTATACCTAGATGTATCTGTACACTTTTTGCTATTGACAATTTCTGAGTAGATTTGCACCTATGTATAGATTTATAAGTCTCCACTTCTCCCAATGGGGGCTGGGCACTCCTATATATTTATTTAAAGTATTTGTAGAGCGCAACATTCATCCCCAAAGGGTATCACGGTGTTGGAACACCCATTACCTTCCGACCTGCCTCACACTCAATTATATGGGAAATATCCCAGTCGTCAAACTATTCTGGAAGCTAGCATGGTCTGCACTCAGAGGAAGATCAACAAACTGTGAATTCCAGTTCACGGCAGCCAAATGGGCGAAAGATTGGCCACCCATTCTGGTTTTCCTGATGCATTTAGCGCTGACGAACACTAAATGAGCTTTGCGAAGAGCTAGTGACGTCTTGAGGAAAGCCACTCAACTACTCAGAATAGCAGTCCAGTGTCATACAAACTTTGTGACATGACACAACTGCTTTAATTTTGCTCTCTTATGTACAGGCAAGCCAATGAATTGATTTTAGTCACCAAGAAGCCGAGATGTTTCGGGCACTGTTATAGATGAGTCTGGATGCTGCATTTTGGATGGACTACAGATGGATAAATAGAAAAGCAGCCATTCCCAAATATAAAGCATTGCCATAATCCAGGCTGCTCATAATCCAGCAAATGATCTTATGTATTTACCTGGTATTGCAGGGGAAGGGAATCATCTACGCGGCATTCTAGATTCTTTGCTGCTCTCCTTGGTTCTTGTACAGTGCCCAGGGATGTCGGCCACCACGAATCATCCCATATCCTGAGAGCTGTTCCAAAAAGTAAGAGCTCTGACTTTTCTGAGTTAAGCTTGAAACTGCGCTTGCATCCATACTTCAGAAAACATCCAATGAGGTTCTCTCGGCTCTCCATGTGTCTCTCCCCTATGGAGATAATGAGCTGAGTATCCTCATCATGGGAGAAGATCTCAAAGCCCAAACTTTAATGATACCAGCCAAGGAGGAGACATATATGTTAAATAATGTGGGACTGCAAAAGGAACCCTGCGGATCCTCACATTTAGATGTACAGGAAGAGGATCTAAAATTCCCCATTTGAACTGACTGATTTATTTTATTAAATAAAGATCCAAACGCATTGCAAGGCTTTCACGTACAGGCCGGTCTCATGCAATCAATTTATTAGTAGGTTGTGAGGAACCGTGTCGAAGGCAGAGGATAGATCCAACGTGATCAGAACCGCGGTATTCCTCCGGTAAACTTCAGATCTAGTGCCATCCAGCACTGCCAACAAGGTGGACTCCTACAATAGAATCTCCTTGTAACTTTTCAGCAGAAATTCACATTCTGTCCTGTTGGTGGCTGTGTCCACCGCTGGGGCTGGCAGAATCCATTTCAGAGGTCAATGATACGTCTGTAGTTACTGGGTCCAACTGTGGGGATTGTGGCCCTTTACTCCTGCAGTTCCAAGGCCTGCCCTACTAATGACGCTGACCAGCTATGCCAAATACTACCCATTCAGCGCTTGGCGCTAAATGGTAGTGTGCATCGATCAGTCCAAGGCTTCTCAGAAAGGTGCAAGGCATATACAGGGACTAGGCTCAAAGTAGGGAAAGTATCCCCAATAACTGATTTCCATTCAAGTAATCACTTTGTGATAAAAGTAGTATTTAATAGAATGCAAGGTATATGCCCAGCACACCAAATAATATCCACAGTTTGTTAAGGTCGGCCTGCAAGTGTTTGCGTGGATAGTGTCCCGGAGTCTGTCCTTTGCTTCTAGATCCCCACACACCTACGAACGACACAGCACCATCTCTCCTTCAGGAAACACCTCAAGACCTGGCTTTTTGAGCAGTAGTAGCACCTCCCCCCTTTCAGCGCCTTTAGACCCTCACAGGTGAGTAGCGCGCTCTATAAATGGCTTGATTGATTGATTGATTGTTATTTCCCATTTGATAATCAGGGCATTTTTCATGAGTACTATTCAACATGCCTGGTCTGGGGTGCTTTCTTCCACCCCCGGGGGAAGATTGGGGGCTACTGTCCCATCTGCACCCCAGGGGGTGGCAGGCAGACTGTTTGTGCCCAAAATGTATGGGGGGAGCAAAGGCCCCTGCCCAAGTTGCTGCTCCCTCCTCCCTGATGATAGTTGGTGTATCCGTGCTTGGGGATCGTACTCATGGGGTGATCCCCAAGCAGGGATCCACTAGGGAAGGGTACTATTAGAAAGGGTAGATTCTTTCCTTTCCAACAATACCTCTCCCATCTGTTTCGGTGCTCGGAGGCTGAGATAGCCCCACAGGCACCGAAACTGTGAAAATTAAACTAAGTTTAGTTTTCGTTGCAATGACGATCGCGCGCCATGCGCACAATCGTCATTGCAAGGAAATCCAAAAATAGCCCTGGGCAAAAAAGAAAAGAAAATCTATCTGCTGTCTGGTTCCGTCATGAGCAGAGGAGCACTGGTGCGCATGACGGAGCCATTCCGTCATGAGCACCCAAAGGGTTAATGTTGGAATGCAGGCTTTAACTCAAATTGCTCGACAAATTATTTATTATAAGTGCTTTGATTCCAGTTGTTAACTTTGCACTTAGACTTAGCACTAGTTCAAACCATATCTTAACCTAAAACATTACTGAAGGGTCGTCCCCGGTAACAAGAAGATGGTTTCTGCTATTTAATCTTCAGGAGGAGTTGGCCTAACAGCTAGGGCAGTCGACCTCGAACCTAGGGAACTGGAGTCTCGGCAATGATGCTGAACATCCTGTGATTCTGGGCAAATTACTTATTCTCCCCGTGCCTAACAAAAATGAATGTGTCCTAATGTAATGCAACTGGTGCTATGTAAAGTGCGCTGATACCCTATTCGGGTCAAGTTTGCGCTGTATAAAACGCTACAAAAAATAGCTTTTGTCGAATAGTTATGCATGTATAATTCAATTAAAATTCTGAAAGAAAATATGGTTTTTATAATTTCACAGACATAAATGAACAAATGCAATGTGCCCTGGAGGACCAGAAATAGCTATGTCCACTGCATAGTCAACCACACAGCAAGATTGTAAGCCTAGAGACACAGACGCACTGCATGACTTATTGCTTTCCGATAAGGGATAATGATGAAGTAGTCCAAGATCACAGTGTGCTACTGAAGATATGTTTATTTCCTGTTAAAGTAAACTCAAGGCATGGTTTGGGGTCCTGAAAATAAATCAGACACAATCAGGATAAAACCTGCTGTATGGCTAGAGCAGCACCGATTACTCAGGTAGGATCTTTTTAAGCACATCTCTGTAGGACTGCAATCATCTGGTGATTGAAAGACATTAGACATAGCTTTTTTTTCAAGACAGTTGCATTGCTCGACTGAACTATCACTGTAAATGCCCGGTTGTCTGACTAATTGGCTTTGTTATCTACATCCATCTTCACAAAGAGGCCTCACACTATTACCAATGTTTTTTTGTTTCCAGGGAGATGCGTCACCTTGTAAAGCCCTGCGTCACATTATACCTGCATCAGGTATAATTTATGTAGGGGGGGCGTTCCTACGCAGGAAAGCCTCGTAAAAGTGACTTAGTGAAATCTACAAGATTTCACGGCGTCACTTTTAGGACACCACTGCAACAAAACCTTATGCCTGCTTGAAGCAGGCATAAGGAATGACGCACAGTAGTGGGAATAGGCCACAAAATGCATTGCGGAAGTTGCCTCGTGCTTGCGACACGACTCCAGCAATGCGTGACTTTTGCCCCAACCGAAGCATCAGAATTTCTGACGGATCTGTAAATCCTTCCTCCATGGTGTGCCGTATTGTAAATACAGCACATCCATGGTGGCACAAGCATTTTTTAGGTTGGCACAAGGAAAGTGACGCATCTCTATAGATGAGTCACTTTCTTGTAAATCTGCCCCTGCATGTGTACTGCCACTAGACCTAAAAATTAGAGTATGCTGAAATCACAAATTGCCTATCGCAAATTGTGTCATTTACAAGGAAATGCACAGAAATATACTCCTATGTTACTTCCCATGTTACATTCCACTAGATGTTTTGTGACCTGATCGACAATGAGAAATCACCAAATTTTTAAACTGGAATTGAAACATAATTTCATAATTATTCACCTTATATTGAGCACACAAATCAGATGACAATCCCTTAAAATGTATGTCCGTATTGCAGAAAATGTTATTCTATTGCAAAATACACATGATACCAGAGGAGTTGTACATTTTTGCAAGGTATTCTTCTCTATTAATCTTAAAAATTTAGATTTTTATTAAAACTGATGAGTGGTTGTATGGAATTGCCCATGTTCCACCCATTATACGTCTCTTGGACTCAAAGTAGGGCTATATAGCGCACAACACTACTGTGTACTACTATGCCCTAATTTTTGCAACTTTCCAAAGCAACATGTGATTTGAGTTAGAAAGTAAATCCACCACAACACTTTGCCCTGGATTTGATTCACTGTTGTGACTGAAACCCACTGCAATGTGTTAGTAATATGGGCCTTTATCTATGGAGATTTTAAAAGGAAATTCGAATCCATTAACATATATTTTTATATATAAATAGACTTTGAATATGAACAACTTTTCTACATATGTATTGAAAATAGAATAAACGTTTCCCTAAGATATAGTTTCATCTTAACAGCGAGGAAAAAATTATGTGCATTCAGTCTGTGTCATATTTGACACAGTGCATATCTATTTGCTCTCCCTGGAAACCACCTATATTTTGAACATGGCTCTAAATTGGAAGAATGGAAAATTAATTCACTCCATCTTTTTCCATCTTTCCTTAAAAAGGACAAGTAGAACTTGGATTGTTGACACCTCTCCCCACCATTTGCCCCCTTCTGCTACTCGCGCCCGCCATGGCCTCAAAGCTGCTTCATCCCTCGCCGCCACCTGCTCCTCTTCTTCATACTCTGCACTGTCTGTAAAGGGCTGTCCTCTGCCCAGGAGCACAGGTTTCGTAAGCGGATGGTCCACTTCAGTTTAATATGAACATTTCCTGCCACAAAACCACACTTTAAATAACCTAGATCCCCCAGGAATCTTTAGAGCACTTACTGCAAAATAAGTGGTTGGATTTGATGCTGGTGACACTCCACCAATCACGATGTCTGCCCCCGTCATGCCCCCACCGGGGCTCAGGCCGAATCCGATCCACCCGGTGGTCTCCACTTGAAGTTCAAAGGTGATCTCCTCGGTGGTCTAGTAGGCGCTTTCCCTTACAAGTTTGAAGGAATAATGTTTTGTTTGAGTTTGAATGCATGTGGTGTGTGTAAGTGAGTTATGAGTTGACTGATGGAGTGATTGAATAGCGTGTCATTTTTATATTGTCTAATGTGAGTTGGGGCTGGTGTTTTTCTCTTCTTGTATACAATTTAAAGAATATGAAAGTCTACATGTAATTATATGACTAAAATTAATTTTTTCTATGATTATTAAAATATGACAACTAGTTGGAACTATTATGAAAAATAAATAATTAAAAGTAAATAGCTGTTCTGTGGGTGTATGTTTTTTGGCTGGTTCTATCGTTGGAACTTTTTTGTCCTTCTTAATTATTGGGGACACCCCTCTCATGTTTCTTTATACTACTTGAAGTCCCACCGCAGGACAACTCTCCCCTCGGTGTCCAGGGTCAGAGAAAACCTCAGGTCAGGCAGCTGTCCCAGGACCAGGGGCACCAAGCAGAGGAGTAAGAGTGCTCGGGGGCTCATGGTCTCTGGGTGTGACTTCAGTATAAAACAACAGGCACCAAATCTCACCGCTGCTCTGAGGACCGTGACAGGTGCGCCTGGTATTAATCACCCGCTCCCGGAAGATAAACAAGGGAAAACAATGGTTTGTCACATGACTGTGCAATGGAAACTCTTTGACTAATAATCACTCGGGCGAAACGTTCCTAGAATTTAGGAGCTTTTCAAGTTTCTGAATAAACGCCCCCCTTTTCTGTCTAATAAGTTATTTGGAATAGTAGTAAAAGAATTATCCTGGGGCATAGGGCTTTTTTATGGTTTTCTCAGCTGCATCAAGAATGTAAGTTTGTCAGCTGTAAATTGACTAGTCACAAAGGTGTCTAAACACATGGACATGTATTCACTTACATATTTGCTTCCACACATAGGTGTATCTCTGCAATTTTTGCTATTGACAATTTCTGAGTAGATTTGCACCTATGTATAGATTTATAAGTTTCCACTCCTTCCAATGAGGGCCGGGCACTCCTATTTATTTATGTAAATTATGGGTAGAGCGCAACATTCATCCCCAAGGGATATCACGGTGTTGGAACTCCCACTACCTTCCAAACTTTCTCACACTCAATTATATGGGAAATAGCCCGTTCTTCAATCTATTCTGGAAGCTAGCATGGTCTATAGTCAGAGGAAGTTCAACAGACAGTGAATTCCAGTTCACGACAGCCAAATGGGCGAAAGAGCGGCCACCCATTCTGGTTGTCCTGATACATTTACCGCTGACGAAAGATAAATGAGCTTTTTGAAGAGCTTGTAACGTCTTGTAGAAAGCCACTCAACTACTCAGAATAGCAAGTCCAGTGTCATACAAACTTTGTGACATGACACAACAGTTTTAACTTTGCTCTCTTATGTACAGGCAGCCAATGAATTGATTTTAGTCAACAAGAAGCTGAGATGTTTCGGCCACTGTTACAGATGAGTCTGGATGCCTCATTTTGGTTGGACTACAGATGGATAAATAGAAAAGCAGCCATTCCTAAATATAGAGCATTGCCATTAATCCAGGCTGCTCATAATCAGTGCCTGGATTACTGTATTTCGCTATTCCACTGGAATCCAGCGACAGATCTTAGGTATTTACCTGGTTTTGCAAGGCAAGGAAATCCTCTACGCGGCATTCCAGATTCTTTGCTGTTCTCCTTGGTTCAGGTACCGTGCCCAGGGATGTTGGCCACCACAAATCATCCCATATCCTGCGAGCTCCGCCAAAAAGTAAGAGCTCTGTCTTTTCTGAGTTAAGCTTGAAACTGCGCTTGCATCCATACTTCTGACAAACATCCAAAGAGCTTCTCTCGCGTCTCCATGTGTCTCTTCCCTATGGAGATAATGAGCTGAGTATCCTCATCATGGGAGAAGATCTCAAAGCCCAAACGTTAATGATCCCAGCCAAGGAGGAGACATATATGCTAAATAATGTGGGACTGCAAAAGGAATCCTGCGGATCCTCACATTTAGATGTACAGGAAGAGGATCTAAAATTGCCCATTCGAACTGACTGAGTTATTTTATGAAAAAAAGATCCAAACGCATTGCAAGGCTTTCATGTACAGGCCAGTCTCATGCAATCAATTAATCAGTAGGTTGTGAGGAACCGTGTTGAAGGCTGCAGATAGATCCAACATGATCAGAACCGCAGCATTCCTCCGGTAAACTTCAGATCTAGTGCTATCCAGCACTGCCAACAAGGTGGACTCCTACAGCAGAATCTCCTTGTAACTTTACAGCGGAAGTTCACATTCTGTCCTGTCGGTGGTTATGGTCACGACTGGGGCTGGCAGAATCCATTTCAGCGGGCAATGGCAAGTCAGTGGTACTGGGTCCAACCGTGGGGATTGTGGCCCTTTACTCCTGCTGTTTCAGGGTCTGTCCTACTATTGGTCCTGACCAGCTATGCCAAGTACTACCCATTCAGCACTTGGTGCTAAATGCTGGAGTGCTACCGATCAGTCCAAGGTTTCTAAGAAAGGTACAAGGCATATACAGGGACAAGGCTCAAAGTAGGGAAAGTATCCCCAATAACTGATTTCCATTCAAGTAATCACTTTGTGATAAAAGTAATATTTAATAGGATACAAGGTATATGCACAGCACACCAAATAATATCCACAGTTTCTTAGGTCGGCCTGCAAGCGTTTGCCTGGATAGGGTCCCGGTGCCCGCCCTTCTCTTCTAAATGAGTAATGGAGTTAGTTATTTCCCATTTGATAATGGAGGCAACTTTCATGAGTACTATTCAACATTCAACAGCCTTGTTCTGGTCTTAAGAGTCAATAAATCAGCGCTAAGCGTTAAAATCAAGCACATACCAGGGAGGAATGGTGATCTAGGATGATTGTACTACTCAATATAGACATCAACAATATCGAGATAGAAGAATATTGTAGACAGGATTAAGAGAGACAAAATATCAACAGGTAAGGGAATATAGTTTTTCTATTCCTAGCACCACATCTAGGTTTCTTGGAGATGTATCTACCATCAAGGTACATATATGAGGAGTTAGGTATAGAAAATCTTGACTTACTTACCTTTTGATTTTTTTGTCCTCTTATATTGTCCTTGATATTCTGTCCCACTGACGTTGTGGGTTCGATATTCAGGATGCACACCCTAGCAAGCAGTGGCACCCATCCAATGGCAGTTGATGAGTTTAAGGAGGACTGTCATGAGTCTTCTTGTAATCGACCTCTTGATGCTGGAGAAACACAGCATCTAGGGGCATATTACCAAGAATTAGCGAAAAATATCGCTAAGCTTGGTTAGCGGCTATAATTATATCGCCGTGCTTCGCCTATTTTTATCGCTTAGGAGCCTTGCTATTATCAAGGTTTATCTCCTAAGCGATAAAAATCGGCCAAAATGCATGAATATTGCTGAAAAGTCAGCGATATTCATGCATTACCGAGCAAATGCTCTTAGCATGTTATCCACCTACCATTGGATAACATGGCTAAGAACTGTTCTGGGCAGGCGTTAGCTTTTGGAGATAATCGCGCTTAGCGCAATTATTTCCAAAAGTAGGTAATAGGAGATAGCGATGTTAGCGACTGTTTCCAGTCGCTAACATCTTGGCACGCCCACTTTGCATGTCATTAGCGATAATTATCACTGACATGCAAAGTGGGCCCCAAGATGAACGCTATCCCCTACTAGCTGTCGCTAACTGGTGTTAGCGACAGCTAGGTAATAGGGCGATAAAATTATTGCAGCTTTAACGGGAAAAATTCCCGCTAAATCAGCGATAAGGCCCTTGGTAATATGCCCCCTAGAGTTCTCCCCAATATGATGCTTTGGGGTGTATGGATGACTTGCAGTTGTGTCAACCATCTCCTCTGTGGGTTTCTTGTCTTTTGGTAAGTGTTACTATGAGTGGTGCTTTCTAGGGCAGCTCCATTCTTGTGGATCTTTCAGCATAGATCCTCCTAACATAATGCTCCAAGACAATGGCCCTAATCCTCAAAGTGGCACCAACCTGACAGTCAGGGGCTGTCAACTTGACAACGAGAGGGATAGCGCGCACTTTCACAACATTCTTGACCACCGCAAGCATCTCACACTGCTTACCTAGAACCACACATCAGGATCCAGGCTGGGTTTCGCTCTTCCCAGGTGGTCCCCTCCACTTCACAGGTTACACTGGCTTTGGGAGGCAAGCTGAAGGCTGGTGCTCCAGGCTCAGGGCACGTGGTCTTGTTGCTTGAATATGAATTTACCTGGAACAAATAAAAGACAAGTGACATTTGCCAAAACAGGAACAGTTGGTTTAATAAAACGCTACGGCCAGGAGCACAGTTACAGAGTCAGGGTCTTAGGACTGTCTCAAAGAACATTGGTTCTGAGTGCGATTATATATATATTACATGAAGTGTCATAAAACAATTTCTATGTTCTGTTTAGGGAAAGGAATTCAGGCCTAGTCATGGAGCCATATATCTGATCATCTGATAACAAATGCAGGTGGGATCTTGACCTTGCTTGGGGACAGTGAGGTCCAGTGGGAAACATGTCCAGCTGAGTTTGAGTTTATTGAGTTTATTGGTTTGTATAGCTCTGAATCACCCAAGAGGGTATCTCAGCGCTGAGGACGGTGAGGAACATCATGGACAAGAAGAAGATTAGAAGAGGTGAGTTTCTAGCATCTTTCTGAATTGGGCCATATTTAGTCCCGAACGTAGCTGTGACGGTAAGTTATTCTAAAATAGGGGGGCAAGATAGGAAAATGCCTTGCCACCGCTACGTGCCTTTTTGATTCTGAGAATGGTGAGCAGATGCTCAGTGCTGGACCTGAGAGTTTGAGCAGGGGTATAAGAGGAGAGCTTGTTAGCGAGATACAAAGGGCCCTTGCCATTACGGGCTTTGTAAATTATACAGCCTATTTTGAATTTAACCCTTTTCTTTATAGGGAGCCAGTGGAGTTGGTTAAGGAGGGGTGCAGAGGGTGTTCTTGATTGAGCATTGGTAGTGAGTCGGGCAGCGGTATTCTGCACCACCTGGAGTTTATTAATGGCGCTTTCGTTGGCTGAAAACAGCAGGGCATTGCAGTAGTCAAGCCTACTTAGTAACAAGGCCTGCATGAGCGTTTATTTCTGGAGGAAGGTAAGAGGGGGAAGATCCTTCGCAGGAGGCCAAGAATATAGTAGCAGGAACCTGCGGTAGTGTTGGCATGTGTGTTATGGGTGAGTCTGTGATCAATCCTGACCCCTAAGTTCTTGAACACCTTTTTAGGGTTAGGGGCGGTGCCCAGCTCTTCCTGCCACCATGTAGGTGACCAATAAATGGCAGCTCCTCCAAACAGCATGATTTCAGATTTGCCCGCATTAAGTTGCAAATAGTTGTTACGCATCCAGGCAGCGATTGATTTCATGCCTTCAGAGAACAAGAGTTCAATGTTGGGTATGTTTTTATCAAATGTTAGAAGGAGCAGAGTGTCGTCTGCGTATAAAATGGGAGTGAATCGCAAGGATCTCTTGAGTCTGGCCAAAGGGGTGACATAAATGTTAAAGAGGGTCGGACTCAGGCAGGAGCCCTGCGGCACCCCCTTGCTAACCTTGGTAGTGGCAGATGTAAAAGAACCCATGGTGACTGTTTGTGTTCTATCTGTCAAGAAGCTGGTGATCCACTTCAGTGCTAATCCCCGAATGCCTATGTCTTGGAGTCTTTCCAGAAGGATGTGATGAGAAATAGTGTTGAACGCTGCCGACAAGTCAAGCAGCACCAAGAGTGCTGCCTGACCCTTGTCGGCAGCCATGAGTATGTTGTCGGTGACCTCAATAAGGGCGGATTTGGTGCTATGTTTAGCCCGAAACCCCAATTGAGAAATTTCCAGAAGTTGGTGTGTCTCTAAATAATCTGACAGGTGTCTGTTGATGTGTTTCTCAATGAGCTTAGACTGTAGGTGTAGAAGGGAAATGGGTCAGTAATTGCTGAAATCAGTGGTGGGGATCTTGGGATCTTTGCGTATAGGTGTGATTTGAGCATCTTTCCAAGCAGGGGGGAGGTGACCCATGCTGAGGGAGCAGTTAAGAATAGAACATATGGGGAGGGCCAATTGTTCCGCAAATTTGGCAGAAATCCTGGCAGGGATGATATCCATAGGTGGGCCCGATTTCATAGTCTCTAGGAGGGATATGACTTCTGACATTTGAAGTTGAGGGAAGGTGTGAAGTTGGGCAGATGTGGTGTGAGTATCAGGAGAGTTAACCGTGGATGGAAGGGAAATGGTGTTGGCTGCGATAATTTTCTGGTAGATGGAATCAATGTTAAGAGTGAGATGTGCCGCAACATTATTGCATTGGGAGTGCAAGGGGTATTCCGCAGTATCACATGCCGATGGGTTAGAATAGACCTTCACTGTTTTAAATAGTGCCCTGGAGTTGGATCCAGCCTGCTCCAATTGCTGAGTAATGTGGGTTTTACGTGCTTTTTTAATGTTATTGTGATAGGCTGCTAAGGCGCTTTTGTATCTGATATTGTCTTGTTCTAGATGGGAGAGTCCCAGGTGCGTTTCAGTTTTTTGAACCCCCCTCTTTTCGGTATGTAGGGCCGGGGAGTACCATTCAGGTTGTAGAAGTGGAGGTTTTGTGAGTGTGAGTAGTCGCTTTTAAAGGTGCTGCTTCACCCAAGATACAGGAGATGATGTTATTAAAATGCCGTAGTTGTTGTTCGACATTGAGATTGAGAGTGTCAATGTCCCATGTCAAAAAAGGGGAAGCGAGGTGGTAAGTTTTGATTTTATGCCAAGGTCTGTACCATCTATCTGTGGGGGGTAAGGGAGAGGGTGTGGTAGAGGGGCTTGTCAGATGGAAGTTTATTAAAGAGTGGTCTGACCAAGTAAGAGGGAGACTATCTCTATATTCAATGTGTTGGGAATTAGAAAGAATAAGATCAAGGGTGTGCCCTGCTAGGTGAGTGGGGTCGTTATTGAGTTTGAGGAGACCATGGGAAGCCAAGTCCTCTAGACAGGTTCTTGCGTCATGATTATTTGAGTCCACGCTGTGAATGTTAAAATCTCCTAGGAGTAGCAACAATATGGGGGGGAGATAAATTCTAAAAAGCGACTATTGAAGTCGTGCATCGTGCCTGGGGGCCTGTAAACCAGGGCCCCTTTCCAACTATGTGGGGGTGTAGATCAAGTTTAAAAATAAGACATTCGAATACGTCTGAGCAGAGCTGGTCGAGTATGGTGACTGTTATCCGCTCTTTATGGAATATAGCAATACCTCCGCCCGCTCGTTCTAGCCTATCAAGCCTTTGAATCCGAAAGCTGGGCGGGAGAGCTAGAGCGATCGCTGGAACCACTGAGGGTTTAATCCAAGTTTCCGTGAAAAATCCAATGTCTGGATTATTATCCTTAAAGAGATCCCAGATAGCAGTGGCATGTCTGGGGAGGAATCTAACATTTGCTAGAAGGCCATACCATGTTGTATGGTTGGGTGACTTGGCAGGGAAGTTAGTATGGGGCCCTGACTCATAGGTAAGGGGTAATCCAGTAGTAGTAGTATTAGGTGTAGTTTTAATGTCCTGGAAAGCAATGGACTGGTGCTTACACATTATGCAAGAAAAAGACCCTTCTGGCCTGTTTCCAAGGTGACATTTCAGGGAGGTCGGTCGGAGTTTAAGCAAGGTTTCGCTAGTATAGGTGAGCATGGGTATAGAACGGGAGGAAGTATCAAGGTTAAAATGACCAGGAGTCCTGGCTCCTGGCGACAGACAGGCGCGGACGGGCGCAGACGGGCTTGCCTTCGGCGTGCCACCGGAGCTCCGGCTGCACGCGTCCGCTGCGCATCGTGTCAGGCCCCAGTTTAAATAATAAAGGCTGCTCGACCAGCTAGAGTGCCAACCTCGTTTCCGGTCTAAATCGGAAGTGCCCTGGAGACCCGGAAATGCCCCTGATCGCTCCCGTCAGATCTATCTCTCTCCACGCAACGAGCAAGCCCTCGTTGGAATGGAGAGGACATCTTGGGAGGCGGCGTGGGGTGAGAACCCGTCTAGCACAGTTTTTAAGAGCAGGCTACAGGTGGTTATACAAGTGATAAAAAAAGGATTAGCAGTGATTTAAAAAAGGTTTTAAAATCAGGCAAAGAGAAGTTTGTGGTCAGTACCTGACATTCGGCGCGTCCACTGCGCTTCTGCCAGGCCCCAGTTTAAATAATGAAGGCTGCTCGACCAGCTAGAGCGCAAACCTCAGGTGGTTATACAAGTGATTACAAAAAAAGGATTAGCAGTGATTTAAAAAAGGTTTTAAAATCAGGCAAAGAGAAGTTTGTGGTCAGTACCTGACATTCGGCGCGTCCACTGCACTTCTGCCAGCCCCCTAGTTTTCTCTGACAGAAGGACTGTGTGATCACTATGTGTAGTGTGCGTGGTGTGTTCTGATTGGCTGAGTGCTCCTAAATTAATGTGGCATCTAACTTTATGGTGTTTTGGGAACGTGAGCACCTCTCCAGCCATATGTGTTTTATTGGGGCAAATCTCCCTGGACCATTGTGGTATTGCTGCCTATTTGTGGGATTAATCTCAGTTTTTCCTGTTCACACATTTGTTTACTGTCTATTTGTCACCCCACTTGTGATCCATCAATCAGCTGCTTTATGTATAAGTAGCAGACCCTGCCTGACCACGTATTTCTGACTCTGGGTTGATGTGGATATCATATCGGGTGAATTCAACAACAGTGATGTGAGTTTGTTGAAATGCGCACATATATCATGGAGTAAATCGACAGTGTACCTTCCAATATTAACATTCCCTCTCCTAGTTGAATATTCAACTACGTCATTTACTCTATACTTCATGTCAGTCACAATATTCGAGGTTTGGTGTGTTTCTGTTTTGTCTATTACAACTTCCCTAGTCACTTGTATTCCACGTAATTTCGAGACTGCATTTTTACAGCACTGGTAGAAACCCACACAAAAAAGTACGAGAATGAGAATTGGCAGCAACAATATGCACAGTCTGGTGACCCAAACTGGGAACCAGGAGAACCATCTAAAAAACAGTCCTGCTCAGGGGCACCAACCTCTTTTCTCATGGTAGCTTGAGGTGCTCATATGGTAAGAGTGAACAAACCATAGTCCATTTCATTGGTAGGTATAAATGTACAGCAGGATGCACCAAACTTGGCACACACCCCACACTCCATCGACTTCCTCAAGTCCAAATGACTCTGAGTTCTTCCTTGATAGCATTTAGGTTGAACTCAGTAGTGTTCATCCTTTAGATAATGTCCCACCTTGTTATTTGAAACCTTCAGGAGTTCGCATGTGTCTGCATGTTGAAGAAGGGTACGGACTCTTGTACTGAGCTTAATGCAATAGAGTCATCTTCTTCTGTGGCAGAGGTTTGAACAACTAAGACAGATCTTCTCAAGGGATGACCAGGGTCGGATGTGTATGATCACGAGAGTACAGAGGCTCTGCCATCTGGGGACCAACTCAGCTTAGGCAAAATTGCCACACTGCCAGTAGATATCAATCAGCATGGAAGAGGACCATTGCATGTCAGGTATGTGCGGTATTGCAAAAGAAACAATTGAAGGACGGAATGCTGGACAATGCAAATATTCACCCACAGTCTTGAGGATCTGGGTTAAATCGATCATTCTTTTGCTCACCACCCCAGTTTGGACCCAGCTATATGAAAATCAGTCTTGACCCTGTTCCTTGTGGGAACAGTCCAGCCCAAACTGCCTAGCCAGGTCCTCCCTGGACCGGAAACAAGCATCCTGGGACCGGTTCAGGGCTTCACTCTTCATCAGCCAGGCTAGCTTGTATGTTATGTTATGTTACATTTAATTTCTATAGCGCACGGCTACTCGATTTGAGTGTCCCGGCGCTTTATTTTGGCAGCTCAGAGAAGAAACATAACACCATATAAAACAGTCATGAACAGTAAAAAGGAAAGACACTAAAGGGTAAAAAGCCAGGTTTTAAGGCCCTTCCTGAAAGACAGAAGATTGGAGGTACCGCGTAAGGCCAAAGGTAGAGTGTTCCAGAGCTGTGATGCCCTCAGTCTGAAGGAACGCCCCCCGATACGGGCCCTCTTTACTCGGGGAACCGCCGCCAGAAACGAAGATTCAGATCGCAAAGATCGGGCCGGGCGGTAGAAGACAAGCCTGCGCTGCAGATATTTTGCTCCTGAACCAAAAATCGCCTTATGAGCCAGGGTCAACGCCTTGAAAATTATCCGCTTCCAGATCGGCAGCCAATGGAGCGACTGCACAAGGCCGGACACTCTGGCTCGCCTATGAAGGCCAAAGATGGCACGTGCCGCCAGTGTATCCAGTGGTGTAGTGCACATGGGACGCTCGTTTGGACATACCCTTCCCACTACATACAAGAGAAACAATTGATTGGTGGAATGCTAGAAAATGCAAGCATTCACTCCCAGTCACAAGGATATGGGTTAAATCTGTCATTCTTTTGCTCACCACACCACCCCAGCTTGGACTCAGCCATATGCAAATCAGTCTAGACCCAGTCCCTTGAGGGAACTGCCCAGAACGATTTGCCAAGCCAGGTCCTCACTGCACCAGAAACAAGCATCCTGGGACTGGTTTCCGGGCATCACCCTTTATCAGACAGGCTAGCATGAGTCCAGAGGTGTAGTGAGCACTGAAACCATGTCTGGGCATACCCGTCCCACTTAGGGTAACATATACAAAAGAAACAATTGATGGACGGAATGATGGACAAAGCAAAAATGCACCCCCAATCACAAGGATCTTGGTTAAATCTGTCATTCTTATGCTCACAACAGCACCCCAGTTTGAACCCAGCCATATGCCAATCAGTCTTGACCCTGTTTCTTGTGGGAACAGTCCAGCCCGTACTGCCAAGCCAGGTCCTCCCTGGACTGGAAACAAACACCCTGGGACCGGTTTCAGGGCATCACCCTCCATCAGCCAGGCTAGCTTGAATCCAGTGGTATAGTGAGCATAGGACCCAAGTCTGAGCATATCCTTCCCACTTAGGGCCACATATACAAAATAAACAATTGATGGACGGAATGCTGGACAATGCAAACATTCACCCCCAGTCACAAGGATCTAGTTTAAATCTCTCATTCTTTTGCTCACCATACCACACCAGTTTGGACCTAGCCACATGCAAATCAGTCTTGACCATGGTTCTTGTGGGAACAGTCCAGTCCGTACTTCCAAGCCAGGTCCTCCTTGGACCAGAAATAAGCACCCTGGGACCAGTTTCAGGGCATCACCCTTCATTCAAGCTAGCCTGGCTGGTGAAGGGTGATGCCCTGAAACCGGTCCCAGGATGCTTGTTTCTGGTCCAGGGAGAACCTGGCTTGGCAGTTCGGGCTAGACTGTTCCCACAAGGATCCTTGTCAGGGCATACCCTTCCCACTTAGGGTGACATATACAAAAGAAACAATTGATGGACAGAATGCTAGTCAATGCAAACATTCACCCCCAGTCACAAGGACCTGGGTTATATCCATTATTCTTTTGCTCACCACACCACCCCAGTTTGGACCCAGCCATATGCGAATCAGTCTTGGCCCTGTTCCTTGTGGGAACAGTCCAGCCCGAACTGCCAAGCCAGGTCCTCCCTGGACTAGAAACAAGCTTCCTGGGGCCGGTTTCAGGGAATCACCCTTCATCAGCCAGGCTAGCTTGAATCCAGTGGTGTAGTGAGCACGAGACCCACGTCTGGGCATACCCTTCCTACTTAGGGCGACATATACAAAAGTTACAATTGATGGATGGAATGCTGGACAATGCAAACATTCATCTCCAGTCACAAGGATCTGGGTTAAATCCATCATTATTTGCTCACCACAGTTTGGACCCAGCCATATGCAAATCAGTCTTGAAACTGTCCCTTGTGGGAACAGTCAAGCCCGAACTGCCAAGCCAGGTCCTCCCAGGACCGGAAGTAAGCATTTTGGGACCAGCTTCAAGGCATCACCCTTCATCAGCCAGGCTTGCTTAAATAAAGTGGTGTAGTGAGCATAAGACCCACGTCTGGGCATACCCTTCCCACTTATGGTGACATATACAAAAGAAAAATTGATGGACGGAATGCTGGACGATGCAAAGATCCACCCCCAGTCACAAGGATCTGGGTTAAATCCATTATTATTTTGCTCAACACACCACCCCAGTTTGGACGCAGCCATATGCAAATCAGTCTTGACATTGTTCCTTGTGGGAACAGTCTAGCCCGAACTGCCAAGCCAGGTCCTCCCTGGACCAGAAACAAGCATCCTGGGCCCGGTTTCAGGGCATCACACTTCATCAGCCCGGCTAGCTTGAATCCAGTGGTGTAGTGAGCACGGGACCCACTTCTGGGTATACCCTTCCTACTTAGGACAATATATACAAAATTAACAATTGACGGACACAATGCTGGACAATCCAAACATTCACTCCCAGACACAAGGATCAGGGTTAAATCCATAATTATTGCCTCACCAAAGAACCCCAGTTTGGACCCAGCCATATGAAAATGAGTCTTTATCCTGTTGCTTGTGGGAACAGTCCAGGCTGAACTGCCAAGCCAGGTCCTCCCCTCCCTGGACCGGAAACAAGCATTCTGGGACCGGTGTCAGGGCATCACCCTTCATCAGCCAGGCTTGCTTGAACCCAGTGGTGTAGTGAGCATGGGACCTACATCTGGGCATACCCTTCCCACTTAGGGGAACATGTACAAAAGAAACAATTGATGGACAGAATGCTGGAGAATGCAAACATTCAACCCCAGTCATAAGGATCTGAGTTAAATCCATCATTCTTTTGCTCTCCACACCACCCCAGATTGGACCCCGCCATATGCAAATCAGTCATAACCCTGGTCCTTTTGGGAACAGTCCAGCCCGAACTGCCAACCCAGTTCCTCCTTGGAACGGAAACAAGCATCCTGGGACCAGTTTCAGGGCATAACTCTTCATCAGCCAGGCTAGCTTGAACCCAGTGGTGTAGTAAGCACAGTACCTTAGGGCAACATATACAAAAGATACAATTGATGGATGGAATGCTGGGCAATGCAAATATTCACCCCAGTCACAAGGATCTGGGTTATATCCATCATTATTTGCTCACCACACCACCCCAGTTTGGACCCAGCCATATGCAAATCAGTCTTGACCCTGTTCCTTGTGGGAACAGTCCAGCCCGAACTGCCAAGCCAGGTCCTCCCTGGACCGGAAACAAGCTTCCTGGGACTGGTTTCAGGGAATCACCCTTCATCAGCTAGACTAGCTTGAATCCAGTGGTGTAGTGAGCACGGGACCCACGTCTGGGCATACCCTTCCCGCTTGGGGCGACATATACAAAAGAAACAATTGATGGACAGAATGCTGGACAATGCAAACATTCACCCCCAATCACTAGGATCTGGGTTAATCCATAATTCTTTTGCTCACCGCACTACCCCAGCTTGGACCCAGCCACATGCAAATCAGTCATGTCCCTGGTCCTTTTGGGAACAGTCCAGCCCGAACTGCCAACGCTGTTCCTCCCTGGACCGGAAACAAGCATACTGGGACCAGTTTCAGGTCATCACCCTTCATCAGCCAGGAGAGAATAAACCCAGTAGTATAGTGAGCACGGTACCTTAGGGCAACATATACAAAAGATACAATTGATGGATGGAATGTTGGACAATGCCAACATTCACCCCCAGTCAAAAGAAACTGAGTAAAATCCATCATTCTTTTGCTCAACACACCACCCCAGTTTGGACCGAGCCATATGCAAATCAGTCTTGACATTTATTTATTTATTGTTTATTTTCTTTACGGAGTTTTATATAGTGCTTACAAGACCTGAGGGTATCAGAGCTCTGTACAGCATACATAAAAAGAAAAACATAAGCAATAAAGTACAGTGAGTATCATCAATGCTCTGGGTTAAATGCATAATTATTTTTCTCACCACACTGCCCCAGTTTGGACCCAGCCATATACAAATCAGTCTTGACCCTGTTCCTTGTGGGAACAGTCCAGCCTGAACTACCAAGCCAGGTCCTACCTGGACTGGAAACAAGCATCCTGGGACCGGTTTCAGGGCATCACCCTGCCCAGTCAGGCTAGCTTGAATTCAGTGGTGTATTGAGCACAAGACCCACGTCTGGGTATACCCTTCCCACTTAAGGCGACATATACAAAAGAAACAATTGATGGACGGAATGCTGGACAATGCAAACATTCACCATTAATCACAAGGATCTGGGTTAAATCCATCATTCTTTTGCTTACCACACCACCCCAGTTTGGATCCAGCCATATGCAAATCAGTCTTGACCCTGTTCCTCGTGGGAACAGTCCAGCAGTATTGCTCCATAATTTTAATTTGTACCAAGCAGAGTTGTTCCTTTTCCTCAGAAACACAAGGAATGCAGTGTAAGTTGCCTTTCTTGGGACTGCCCCTTCTTTTCTGAACAAGTGTACCTATATATCTCAGTGTCCCAGATTTGCTGATATGTTTTTTTTTCTGGTATTAAATTAAACCCTCCCCAACGAGACTCATCTCCCTTCGCATTATCAAGGTAGATGCCCCTACACTGGAACTTGATGCCTTGGGTCCATTTGTTATTAAAGAACACTGCCCCAGACACTCTAATTTATGTATTTTATCTATTTTCAAGGTTTTATATCGCGCAAACAAAATCCTTACAGATATCAGTGCGCTTTACATAGAATGAGAAGACAGAAACAATGTAATACAGGGGAAAGGGTAACAGTTAAATAGTATATACACACAGTTTTAAGTTCAAGTGAGTTTAGCCAGGAGGATCGATTTGACTTCCTTTTTGAAGGATGCAGTGGATGAGATAAGTATTATTTCTGGAGGGAGGGCATTCCAAATCCTGGGGGCCATCCCTGAGAAGGATCGTTTGTATGTTTTTGTCTTGTGGAATTTTTGTGGTTTCAGGAGGAGAGTTTGTGCGGTTCTTGTTGTTCTTGAGCCTCCTCAGATTGTCAATTTCTGTGCGATGTAACTAGGCGAGTTGTGGTGTAAGGCCTTATGAGTAATGCATAGGGTAACCAGTTCAGAGATTTTAAGTCGGGGGAGATGTGTGAGCGTTTTTTTGATCCAGTGATGAGTCTTGCTACAGCATTGATAGAAGCTCTTAGTGGTGCGGTTGTAGATAGGGGGAGGCCGCAGAGTGTGGTGCTTCCATAATCGATCCAAGGGATAACTAGCTCTTGGACCGCAGTTCGGAAGTCGTTGGCTGGGAGGAAGGGTTTCAGCTTCCTCAAGGTGTTGATTTGGAAATTAGCTCCCTTCGTTGCATTGCTGATATGTCGTTGCATATTGTGATTGGAGTCCAGGGTTATACCTCAAGATTTTGCTGAGTCTACAATGATGGGTTGGACGTTGAATGCATTGAGGTGTTTAAGCCAATCCTGAGCGATGTGGATTTTGGCTGGGGGAGCTATTAGTAAGAACTCAGTTTTTAGAGCGTTAAGTTTAAGATGATTCTCTGACAACCATGTCAGTGTTTCCTTAAGAGTTGAGTTGAGAAGTTTGATGTCATCCGGGGATTGTATTTTGAGGTAGAGTTGGGTGTCGTCAGCAAACATGTGGAATTGCACATTAGAGGCATGAAGCAGTACGGTGAGTGGCTCCATGACTAGATTGACAAGTGTAGGGGATAAGGCTGATCCTTGCAGGACACCTAGTGTTACTGGGGCAGGACTGGAAAAAGTGTTGTTGATTTTGAATTTCTGAGTCCGATTGTGGAGGAAGGAGGTGAACCATTTGAGTACTGTTCCCGAAAGACCCATTCTGGTGTTCAGCAGATCGAGTAAGTTCTCGTGTTTGACCGTGTTGAATGCTGAAGACAGGTCGAGAAGGATGAGGAGGCAGGTACCATTTTGGTCATGAATTTGAAGTGCATCATCAATAATGTGAGTTATGGCTGTTTCTGTGCTGTGGCCTGCGCGGAAGCCGGATTGGTGTTGGTTGAGGAGGTCAAAGTGATCAATGTGTTTTGTCAGTTGGAGGTGAACACATTTTTCTAACAATTTGACAAAGGTTAGGGATGTTAGAGATAGGGCAATAATGATTAAGGTCAGTAGGGTCAGCTGTGGGTTTCTTGAGTATGGGCGATACTTGTCCCACTTTGAGGGAGTCTGGGATGCACCCTTGTTGGAGAGAGCTGTTAATGATTTTGAGAAGCGTGGCTCAGTGGTTAGAGGCGGCAGACCCGGAAGCTGAGATCGGCCGTGGACCAGGGTTCCATTCCCCGCCTCGGCGGGACTCGGGCTCAAAAATTCCACGGACTCGACAATTCTCGCTCCGGTGCCTACTCGACTCACGGGGTCACACTCTGCGACTCTGGGCAATAGCTTGCTTAATCTCCACTACGGCCCCTCGCGGCGGGATGCCTGGCTTTCACCTTGTGGATACCCTGCCGGGGTATCTCACAGGGGAATACCAGGACGGGTTCCCTAAGCAAGCGCCTTGATGCCTTCGGGTGATACGTGCGCTATATAAGTCGCAATACATTTACATTTACATTTACATTTACATTTTGGTCCAGAGCGGTAGAAGCCATGGGATAAGATCCTTTACAGCATTAGCAGGTAGAGGGTCCGAGAGGTGATTGGAGTGCTTCAGGGTGTCCAGGATCTTGCCTATGGAATCATCTGTGTAGGTGTCAAAGGATGACCAGGACGCATTGTTTTTTTGTTTGATGGGGGTTTTGCTGAGGGGGCTAGAGTATAGGTTTAGGTCAATGAGGAGATCATTCTTCATGTTGGTTGTTTTTAGATTGAAGAAGGTAGAAAATTCTTCATAGGAAGGTAGGGTGTTGGATGTGTTCAGTAATTGTTGTGGTTCATCCTTGGATTGCGATTTGATTAGTTCAAAGAGTTTTTTTGGTCGGTTTTTTGCTTGGTGAAGTTGAAGGCTAAAGAAGTCGGCCTTTGATCCTTTGATTTTCCTGAAGTAAGCGTTTCTCTTTTTCTTTAGTGCATTGAGGTGAAAACTGAGGGGGTAGATCTCCAATTACGTTCAGCTAATCTCATAGCTCATCTGTCATCGTTGAGCAGACCGTCGTACCATGGTTTAGAGATTTAGGAGGAGACTCTTTTTAACTGAAGGGGTGCAACTTCGTTGACTATAGTGGTCATTGATTTGAGGTAATGATCGGTGAGCTCCTGAACGTTTCCAATGGGGGGAAGGAGAAGGTTGTAGCTGGGTGATGGTGAGGAGTTGGATTGAGTTTCTTCAGGTCTCTTTTCCAGGTCTTGGATTTGGTGGATTGGGCTGGACAAAGTTTCACATATTCATTGATGAAGAATGTGATAATGTGGTGGTCAGACCAGTCACAGGGTTGGATTGAGTCTAGTTGGGTGGCATCACCTTTGGAGATGATGAGGTCCAGGATAGAGCCTTTGTTTCGAGTGGGGCTGTTGCAGATTTGGGTGAGGTCTAGGGTGTTGAGGAAGTTTTTGAGACTGTTGACCACCGAGTCATTGTGATCATTCCAGTGAAGATTGAAATCACCAAGGAATATTTGTGCAATTTGTTGACCCAAGTTCGTTGTGAATATGTCCATGAGGTGTTCAGTGAAAGTGAGGCTGTCTCCTGGTGGGTGGTAAATGATATGTAGAGAGCAAACTGTATTGCCCTCACTGTTGACGTCGAGGCATATGTGTTCACAAGAGGAAAAAGTAGGGGAGAGGGCTCTAGTTACTGAGAGGTTACTCCTGTGGATATATGCTATACCACCTCCTGTCCTGCAGGCCCTGTCTAATCTGATGATGTGATAGTTAGGGGGAACTAAAATGTCAATGAGGGGGAGGAGGATTCTGTTAACCAGGTTTCGGTGAGTATGATAAGGTCTAGATCACGTGCGATTACGAGGTCGGCTATGTCCGAAGCGTGTCTAAGGGCAGATCTACATTTAAGTAGTGTGCATTTGAGCCGTGGGGTGATGATGGAGGCGGAGGGGGCCCGAGTGAGGGTGACTTTTGTGAGATTATTAGAGATGGTGCCTCTATTATTTTGAGTAGGGGGCCTGTGAGGATTGGAATGGATAGTAGGGATGGGGAGGTGTGTGGTGGCTGTGCGGGCCATGGAGGTGGAATCATAGGAGTGTAGGAGGGCACGTATGTCATAACGTGTCAATGTATTGATGCATCGGAAAGGTCGGGTGGAAGAGCTATGGGCAGGGATGGAGGTCCAGAGAGGAGGGTTGTGTGTGTATGAGCATGTAGGTAGGGTGGGGGGCTGGTGGGGTAGGTGGGTACCAGGTAGAGAAGGGGGTCTAATATGATTTGTAAATAGCTCTTTGAATGTTTGTAGCGCATCTTTAATTTGGAAGAGGGTGGTCATAATCTTGTTCAGAGTGGAGTTAGGGAGGGTGGTGGTGGGGATGGTAGATCGTAGTAAAAGTTGAGGAGATTGGACTCTGTTTGGTGAGAGCCCTGAAAGGGGCCAGGAAGGAGTATGGGGCGGGGGTGGGTAAAGAGTTTGGTATGTGTTAGGCGTGGGTATAGAGGAAGTAGGGGCATGTGAAGGAGGGAGAGGAAATGGTGTAGGAGTTTCCATGGTGGGTACTTGTGAGTTACACTGACAGTGTGTGGGAGGGGTAACAAGGAGGGGGTGGTGTGGGAGGAGGGGGGAATGGGGGTGGTATAGGAGGGGGGCATATTGGGGGTATGGGGTGAGGGGGGAGTAGAGGTAGGGGAAGTGGGGGTGGTAGTGAGGAGAGGGTTAGGTGTGAGAGGAGGGGGGTGGTGATCAAAGAGAGGGGGGACTAGGTGTGAGAGGTGGGGAGGACAAGATGTGAGAGGAGGAGGGGAGACTGGATGTGAGAAGAGGGGGTGGTGATGGGGGAGTGGGGACTAGGTGTGAGAAGTGGAGGGGTGGTGATGTTGTGAGAGGAGGAGGAGGGGGGACTATGTGTGAGCGGAGGGAAAGGGGTATAGGCGGTGGGGGGAATAGGTATGAAAGGAGGAGGGGTGGCGTTGGAGGAGGGGGAGCTAGATAGGAGAGGAGGTGGGGTGGTGATTTGAAAGGAGGGGGAGGGCTAGTATTGGGAGGTGACGGGCTGGAGATGTCGTATGAGTAGGGTAGACTAAATGTAAGAGGGGGGAGGTGATAGAGGAGGAGGGGTTACATGTGAGGGTTAGTGGGGAGGTAGTAGGGGAGGGGGGCTAGATGTAGGAGGGGGAGGGGTGGTGCATGAGGAAGAGGGGCTGGGAGAAAGGAGAGGCTTGGATACATACTCTTTAATAATATGAAATATGTTATCAAATAGGTTAAGGCTATGATCCGTGGATTGAATGAGGATAGTGCCGTTATTGTAGATAGTGATGGTTGCTGTGGCTTGGAAGAGTTGTGATGATGTAATAGACATCCGAAGACCATGTACGGACTTCATGGAGGAAGTCATGAGTAAGGATAGGAAGGCTTTCCTCCATTGTGCTCTTCGTTTGGTGTAGAAGATGATGTTGGTAGTCGTGGGTCCAAATCGAGGTGAGAAATAGGGGTCTGCAAAGGGGGTTTCTGGGTGGGATTTCAGGAAGTTGTGTTTGAAGGTTTTGGCTGATTTTTATGAGAGATTGGGGGATAAATGATTTTGTATGTGTGGGTGCCTGTGAGTTCCATTGTGAGAAAAGTGGTCTATGTAGGGTGAATGTGCGGTATTGTCGTGGATAGGTAGTGACTGTAGAGAATGAGAGTAGGATGCCTGAGGAGGGACTAGCCTAGGGCTAGTCAGGACTAGACTAAGATGGCCGACACCTTGGGGAAGAAAGAGAGTGGCTATGTAGGGAAGTAAGAGCTGAAGGGAATGTATATTGGGCAGTAACAGCCGAGGAGAGTGTGATTCGGAAGCCTGTGGTGGGACTAGTCTAGGACAGGTTTAAGACTAGTCAAAGATGGCCGACACCTTAGGGAGGAAAGAGAGTGGTAGTGTGGACCTTTGTCTGTTTCTATGACAGGAGAGAGGCAGAGTTGTCCTATCTCTATTTCATTAACTTTCGTGGAATGAGGAGAAAAGTCCTGTTTCTATCCTGATGAGGATGGCCACCCTTGGACGACAGACTGAGGTAGAATTGGCTAGTTTGTGCCCTGGTGGAGTGGTTTGCTATCTTGAAGAACCTCTTTACTGGAAGATCTTGGGGCAAAACAGTGTCCCTCCCTATAATGACTGCCTGCACATCCTTTCTAGCTTGGTTTGAATATTACTAGGCTCAGACAAAAGGTACAGTGTTGTGGGATTGGTCCTGCATCATGTTACGTTTACTACTACTATGTTGTATCTTGGCCCTAACCCTTTATAGATTCAGGTGGATGAGACATGTTGCTCATTTGACTGCTATCTCTTGACATAAATTAAGCCTGGCTGTGCCTACAGTGTGTGGTATCAACAAACTGACGTAACATGACTTGGGCACCCAAGGAGTAAGAGTGTACTGTGTAGTACGTGTGGAATACTAGCGTTGGGTTCAATGTAATTTAATTGATGTGGAGGAGGTCCCTTCGCAAGCGCTGTAGAAATGTCAAGGTGGGCTCTGTTTGACTAGACAGATTTCGGGCTGAGGATGGATGTGGCCACACCCATATTAAACAGAGAGTGTACAATTGTACAAAAACCATAACTTTTGCAGCATTGCAGGTCTTGGGATTATTTCCAGGGAAGACATCTGTACACTTCTGGTGATCAGGGGTTTTCTTTGCTTTGAGTTTGTTTGAAAAAAGTCCAAAAAATAAACAGTCTGTGGTCTTTAACTTGCACATTTGGGATTTGTTGGTGTTCTGGAAGTGGTACTGAAGAGGTGGTGTGCCACTGTAAAAGTGGTGCATTTGTGGTTCAACTGCAAGCCTGTTGTATGAGAGCTGTCAATTTGTAAGTTCGTTTAGAAAGACGTGCACCATTATTCACTCTTGGGAATTTCCTGTGCCTTTATTTTTGGGGGTTGTATTCTGTAAATGTGTTCCTGCAAGTTTTTAGTGGGGTACCTGCAGGTGGCCCAAAATCAGGGGAGCTATTTAAAGGAACAGTGAGTGATTAGTAATGAGTCACCTGGGATTTTACTTTATGGGTCATTTGGCCCTCACCTCTCACCATGACCGAGGTGGATGGCTCCATTAGGTGGCCTTCATGTGTGTGTGAATGATTCCATTAATCTAATAACCTTCTTAACCTAATGTACCTGTGTGTGTGTGTGGGTGCATTATCAATGCGGATGGTGCCTTTTGACTTACACATGTGTGGGGTGATGTGAAAGGAGAGGGGCGTGTCTCAATCGGTAGTTGTTGGTGATCACAATATGTTCTGAGGTTGCGTGTGTGCCCCTCTAGTCCCTACACATGGCGTGCAATGAGATTCTCTCTAATGGTCTCAAGTGTCTTGGTTACACAGTTTTACTGTTGGCTTCATTTTGGGCTACTCTTGGGCTTTGTTTTGCTGTTCGTTAGGCCCCTCACTAGATTTTCATGTACCCGAATGGCAGACTCTGGCACGGATTCCCTATTGACTAAACATAGAACAGGCCTGAGTTTTTCCCAAACGCAAGTAAATGCTTTAGTTTTCTCTTAATGTTTTGTCATTGGTCTATATTTTGTACATGAGTTTTGAAGTCACATGAGGTGATGTTTTGCTTTGGGGGTTTGGACTTACTGCATTTGTGAGTTGTGCAATTGTGTAAAAGCATTGCCTCCCAAGATAATCAACCCTTCCAGCCATGGTTGTGGCCGCAGTCCTTATTGGGCTGGGTTCCTTATCTGCTGCTGCTATTGCCATGTGTTTGGCGAACCACCTGGTCGGTGTTGAGGTGGTGTGGTTGCTGACTAATTTCCCTGCGGCTGAATGTTAGATCCATTTGGGTTAATCTGGGCTCGGTTTTGGGGATGGGGATTTTGAGAGACTGGCCCAGGCTTATCGATCTTTGCTCATGATACGCCTTAAAGCAGTATCGTTTGGCCATGTGGCCCATTCTGTGGCAATAATAACACGCTCTGAGGTCTAGCTGCTTCCAACCGCTCTGACCGCTGCTGGTTGTATGTCAATACAACGCGGTGTTTACACCGCACTACCATTACAATGCTTGTTTTACAACGCAAGTCGTTACCACGACTTGCGCTGTAGGGTGCTGGACTTAGGAATAGTAAGATTTACTATTCCAACACTAGTCTATGTACAGTAGGGAAAGTGTTGGAATAGTAAATCTACTATTCCTTAGCCTAGAGCGCCCTCCAGCGCAAGTCGTGGTAACGACTTGCGTTGTAAAACCAGAGTGTAATGGTAGTGCGGTGTAAACACCGTGTTGTAATGGATGTTTCCCCCTCTGCTGGTAGTACTGGCCAGAAACCATCTGGGGTATTGAGGCAGAGCTTACTTCAAGACTGGTGCCATTTGCATGCTTGCAGCCAATGTGGCCCCCTCGAGGGTGCTCTTATTCACTGTATGTTGGACCAGCTTAGCGGTTTCTCTTTGGGCTTGTACCTGTTTTTCCCTATCTGTTTCCTAAGTCTTTCTGTAATGGTGTAATATATGGACCTGCACTTCCTGCCAAGGTTTGGTGTCTATTCCTACTATGGTGTCCAGTCTACTCTGTATATTGGTGGGCAGTCTCTTTTTGAGGATGTGTAGAAGAATGCAACTTGGGGGCTTGTGTCGGTTAATGTCTTCCCTGTCTCTTGTCCCCATCTTTCCCTCATTCTTTCTAGAAACTCAGTAACGGCCTCCACAGATTTAATATTTTTTGCCATCAATCCCCATATATCTGGGCAGTCAGGAAATTGTCCTCTCAGGGCCATCCATACCTGTGCCTGAATGAATTGAATGCAGGTCCTTCATGCTCGGTGTTGGTCAGAGTGACTGCTGGGATACAGGCTGGAGGGAAACTGTGTTAGTCTGCTCTGTGATGAGGCTCCTGAGAAGGCTCTTGACATTGCCTAGTGCTAGATTTATTCCTGTGGTGTTTTTATCAAAACATGAGATCCATTTTTCTGCCCCACCTATTGATGGAGACAGTGTAGTGCTCAGACCTTCTTTATCCATCTGAGCACATGGCACATAGATGGTCCCTGACGTGCCCTTTTGTAGTAATGGGCATATTTTGGCTTGGATGAGCTCTGCTGGTTTCTCACCAATGTAGCGATTCCTTCTTCTCAGACAATCCTGCAAATAAGGAAAGTTCTACTTGGGATCTCCCCCTCGATGTCAGATGCAGTCTTCTGTGACCGCCTAGTCCTCGGGTTTGAAAGACCCTCCTCTGACCAGGGTCCATCACACTGGTCTTTCCTTTTGGTCCAGCTGGGTAGCAGGTGGCCATATGGCTGTGCACAGTCCTTGCCTTCTTCTTTAATCATTATCTCTCTAAGGATTAGTTGGTTTGACCAGTGCATTCAGGGGGAGTGGCAAACCACTTCATAGCTGCTGTTCTCATGCACACGTAAAGGTACCATGTTGCTTCTCCTATGACTTAATTGCATTTGTAATAGGCTACCTTGATCTGTTATTTCCTGATCTGCCCCTCTCCTACACTGATGATCTGGGGAGGTCCGGGTTCTTAACAGGCACACCTCCCTTATTCTACTTCTGACTCCTCTCTGTGTGAACCCCTGCGTCTACCTCTACTCACCTCCAGGGTGGGCCGCTTCTCTATTCTCTGTTTACGTCTCCATGGTAGAGCTCTCTCTCTCCAGCCTTAACTTGCACCTCTCCTCTAACTCTCACCTGGTTTGCCTCCTTCGTTAGGTGCTATGTGAGTTTCTTCTTGGTAGGAGTTGCCGTCAAACTCACTTTCTGACATCTCTTCCAGTGCCTGATGATAGTTTAGGGGAGCATACCCTGTGGCTCTCCCCCCTGGATGTCAGACCCTGGACTTCTGGGACCTCTTTCGTCACCCCCACTTGTGGTGTTACTATACAGAACAGCTTTGAACCTGCTGGTCACCTGAGAGCATTCTGTTGGACAGGTGGGAGTGTATGCTTATTTTGCCTCTGGGGCTTGATGGGTTGACTACGGTGGATGGGGGCAACTCTAGCACTGAACTGGGATGAGGCTGCCTGGGCCTTCCTGTCTGGTAGCCTCCCAGTCCTAGATCCAGTGGTTGACTGCCCGGTGGAGGGGCCCTCTGGCTACCACTACTGGGGGATTGGTGTTCCTGTATATGGTGGGATAGGCACGAAGGCCTTGCATGCATGTTCTGGGACAGAATTGTTGGATAGGGCTACCTCAAAGATAGCCCACAGTTCTAAGTGCCTCTCTTCTACCCTTCTTTTGCCCTACATATTTGGTCCGAAGGTGTGTTCTTGTATGTTATAATTTGTTGGTGTCAATGGTTCCGCCTCTGGCCAGAGGTACGTGTGTGACTTAGTGTGCACGTGCCATTCACAGCAAAGTTTATCTAGCTTTTTAGACTGTCGGGGGAATCTAGTTTGCATGGTGTTTGAGGGCGACTCCATGTTGGATTGGGAACTTTTAGAGGGACTAGTACAATTCTAACTTCACTGGTTTTTAAATATTCCTAAAATCCACTCCGATCATGGGGAAAATATGTACACTGGATTATGCCGGCAATACCTACTACTACTACGAGCTCTACTTTCGACAAAGATACATCGAAACAGACTGGTCACAATACACAAAACAACAATGCATATGAAGGGCTGCAACCTGAAAGAAAGTGTAATGATTAATTCAAAACCTTGTGAATTTTTAGCAGCAGAATAGCAGATATGGAATAACGATTTGTGGAAAATTGGCAACTTCTTCATATGTACATTAAATCATTGACAAGACACAAACATTCAACATAAAACACAGTTGCAATAATTTGCCAGCATCACACCATCTACAATGCATCAATTTAAAACTACTATGGATAAAAAAGTAACAGAAAGAAAAAAAGATAACTTTGGCAAAAAATACCTCAGCCCACTCCTAGCTCATGCTGCCCGATGACAAGGGGCGGCATTGCTCTGTACATAGGCCTAAGTGAGCCTAATAGTCTGTCAATATTGAATCTGCAGAAAGATGGCACCAATTTACGCAGAGAAGAAGGAACAACCCACAGGCCATCCTTGGCCAAGGACAAGCTATACCTAATCCAGCTGAAGGAGAAGTAGGAGCTGCAGGAAAGAGCTCCTGGAAAGAGCTCCTGGTTTAGGGATCACCTTTTCGGTGAAAATCCCTGATTAAACCAAAAGACCTGCCTCACTCCACCCCCGGACGAAATCTTAACATACCCTCTATCGACAGATACCTTGGACTTCAGCGCCGGAGCGCTACTTACAGAGTTTGCTGCATCGTTGAGCGCGGAGCTGCCTGAACTGTTTCTGTGGGTGCAGCTATCCGACGCTGACCTCCACTTAGCACGGCTCCTCGAGGTCCTTTGGAGAAGCCCTGACCCTGGAGTCCGACACCCGCTGCTACACTGCTCTCCTACCGGATGGATGTGGTCGTCCCCTGCGGTCGATGTGGAGCCCCCGCAGAATGGACTCGGAGCCTTGAGTGAGCGCTTGCCTCCTCCTGCACGACTCCTCGAGGTCCTCGAACGGAGCCCTTGTTCCCGGAGTCCGACGCCCTCTGCCTCATTGCTCTCGCTTCACTGACGTCGATATCCCCATCGATCGATGAGGAGCTGCTTGCTCAACCACTCGAACTCCGTATGTCAAGCTCATAGCCTGAGGTACGCTGCCCTCTATCAGGCTGCCTGCCACTGGGGAGGTCCGCCTTGATCTCCGATCCCTCTGATCTGAGCTAAGGCTTGGAGCTCCCACTGCCCCGCGAATCCTGATGTGGCAAATCGCCGGGCTCCTTAAACACCGTGAGCCGGGCTCAAAGCATTGCGCGATGTCTCCCCCATGTGCCGATCTCGGGTCTGCCAAGGCATGCTTCTGCACCCACAGCCTAACCGATCCCGGCGCAGCCGCTTTTCACTGTTGCTCTGATTATGAGTTCGGCATTCAACTGCTGCCAATAAGCCCAGTTCCAGTCGGGGCCATTGCTCTGAACGCGGAACCTGATTTAGATCCCTCCGACGTCCTGCTGCTTACACCACCGTTCACCCGCGCAATAGACATGAGGTGAGAGCGTCGACCACCCGTCCTCCTTTAACCTGGGGTGAAACCGTTGGCCGCCCGTTCTCATTGTCCGGGGGTGGGTGTGACGGCCACCCGCTCTCGTGGACCTGGGAAAAGAGTGACGGTCACCAAGCTCCTGTCGACCTGGGGGGATAAAAGGGTTGGCATGATGATTTTGAAAAAAAAATCAGGATCCCTCTCAATCGATTATTGACTCCAGCTTGCTCCATTTCACGTTCCCGGATTTCTTGTCGACATGACCTGATACCTCGCTATTTTTATTTCTTTCTGCCCTTTTCATTTTTAGTTGGGAATAGAAATACGTTTGATTAGTGATTTAACGAACTTATGGATCCCATTTTGTTTTTCTATACTCCTGGCCAACAACAACTTTTTGAATGAGCCACCATTTTGTTGATCTCTTTACTCCTGGTCAACAACAACTTTTTGAATGAGCCACCATTTTGTTGATCTCCTCTGCCCACCTGAGATCTAGACACTGTGAAAGGACGAGCTTCACTAACATCACCTACTCTAATTCGGCGGCCATCTCTAAAGTAGGCCCGTTATCACTTTATACCACTTATCTTTCATTGCATAATCCCTGTTCATCTTTGTATGTATCCCTGCTCACTTTTTACCCACTCATATTCTCGCTTAGCCATTCATCACCCCATTCCTCTTCTCACTTTCCCCCCCTCTCCATCAGTACCCTCACTATATGTCATATCTATTTATTTATGTACTTGCTATTTTATCCCTAACCTCCACTGGATTGCCCTTTGACCTGCACATTACTCTCTACTAAGTTACCTTGTGCACTTTATTAACTTAGTATTTGATTTTGTTATTTCACTGTTGTTCACTTCGTTCACTTTTCTAAAGTGTGTTTGTTTTTTTCGCATTTCACTGCTGCTTTTGTTTTTATTCAACATTCACCGTTGCTTATTCCCCATCACCTTTAATTCATTTATCTATGACAGTGTATTTTCATAATTCCCTCCTCCGTTTATACATCTTATTTTTCTCAAGTTTTCTAACCTCCACTGTCACTCTTCCTCCGCTTATACATCTTATTACCTCTATCATGTTTACCTAACTCGACAGATGAGTTTCTTTTCTATTTCAATCCTTTCCTATTCTTCATATTCAGTGAACTAACTTCTATTTTTATCCTATTTATTACTCTATTCTACCTATCATATTCTATCACATGCTATCTATATTGTTTTATACTTATTTTGCACTCCTTTTTATATCATTTTACATATGCCATTTTATTGTGACGCTTCCTAATTCTTTTCATTGCTAATTGAAATGTTCATTGGGTTGTACCCTCTTTGCTATTTATTTTGTCATTATGTATACTATGATATTCCTTGTTTAGTCCACCCTCATCTACGATCATTGTAATCGTGTCCCATGAAACTGTTCAGACTGCTCTCTATGTTTAATCCTCCTATCACCTTTGTTTCTGTTCCCTAACTGTATAACTTTGCTCAGGACATTGTTTTACTCCGTACCCTATTCTACAAACTGTGCGTAGGTTTACATCTTACTAAGTTAATTTCTTCCCACTTATCCCTCTACGTGATTCAGTTTTGACAATATTACAAATTGTGCATAGGTTTACTTCTTACTAAGTTAATTTATTCCCACTTATCTCTCTGCGTGATTCATAACTCCACCTCCCACTCATCTCTCTATATGAATTAGCTTTGACTTCACTCATTTCACCCCCATCCATAAAACTCCACCATACTACCCTGGAGTTAGTTCGTTCTCACTCCAGGGTACTTTTCTGCTCCTCCCCACTCTTTTCTTCTCTCTCAATCATGCCTCCACTCACTTTTCCATCATCAATCTCATCGCCACATATCTCCAAATTTGGCCCAAACTCTTGGTCCATCATCTACCCACCCCATCTCTCTAAACATGGTAAAAAAAAACTTAAACACAAACTTATCTGTCTCCACCCTGAAACCTTATTCGCTGACCACCACAACAGCCTAAACTCTTCACTTGTCACCAATCTCATTTTCTTCACCAAACGCCCGTCTAAATGGAAAATCATATTCCTAGGTCACTTTCTGATCTCCAACTCACGCAACATCCCCTACGGTTTTAAACTCTCCACCAAACCATCTTCTTCCTTTCCCGACAAAATAGATATCTCCATCTTCAAATCGGGATCCATACTCATCCAAGCATCTGAAAAACACCTTGACATCTTTGAACAATACTTCAACACCTTACCATAGACCCTCATAAATTCCTCGAATCCTGACCTTTATGACCTCCTTCCCCTAGACTCACCGCCCCCCTTTCACCCCTGCCACTAATACCTTGTCTCTCTGACCAACCCCAACTTTTAGTATCTACATCCGCCCCCATTTCTCTCTACCCCCTATCGCTTTCTCTGGATTCCCCCAATCCTCTCCCACTTCTAATGATCTACATACTAGCACTCTATCCCTAATCACCACACAATCCCCACACCCTGCTCTCTCACCACATCTTACCCTAGATTCATCACCCCCATCCCACCCATTTCTCTTTCACCTCACCTATCTGACCCAACCCAACCAGCAATGTCCACGCCTCCCTTAATTTCTCTCTCCACTCCATTGCTCCCCACTGATTCTACACCTCCCTCTCCTACCCCCAATGATCAACTCTACCTCTTACCTCGTTCCTCTGACCAATCCCAACTTTTATGTCATGCCTCTCCCTCCGATCTCCCTCCACATCTCCTTCCCCCCTATCGCTCCCCCCGGATTCTCCCTCTCCCTCCCCTACGCCCATTAAACAACTTATTAGCACTCCATCCGAAAGCATCTCACAATCCTTGAACACGACCATTGCACCCCTTCTACCGCTTGATTCATCACCCACCATTCCAACCCCGTCCCTCTTCCCTCTTCTCCACATCACCCTTCAACTCTTACTACCCCCAACTACCCTCACTGCTCCCCTCCCCTCATTGCATCTTCCCACTTCAATATGCTCTGTTACACAATCCTCTCCTTCCAACCTCCCCCCTATCATCCCCCCCTTGCAACAATTCTTACAGTCAAACAACGTTACCCCCCACATCCCCTTCTTCATCTACCCCCACCCCTCACCCCTCCCCCAACCTAACACCTCTTCCTAAGTCACCCTGCTCCGCTATACTCACCTCTCCCTTCAACCTCCCTCCTACATCTCCCCTCCTTGCAACACTTCCTACATCCAAATAACGTTACCCCCCACATCCCCCTCTTCATCTACCCTCACCTCTCCACCATCACCTCTTCCTAAGTCACCCTGTACCGCTACACTCACCTCACCTCCCAACCTCCCCACCAACATCCCCCTCCTTGCAATACTACATTCATCCAAACAACGCTACCCCCTACATCCCCCTCCCCCTGATCTCCCCTAATTCCAATTACTCATGCCACTCCCTTCCCCCCCACCAGGCTTTATACCTTTATCCCCCACTTAACAACCGTTACTCGACAAACAGACAAATAAACACTGTCCCCCCGCGTCCATAAACTCACACTCTAACCTCCCCGGACATTGAATCTGCCCTTTGGTCCCTCATCTTAGAACTCTCCTCTCTTAGAAGCGACATCTCACTCTTCTCAAAAACCATCTCCTCACACACTGACAACCTCCTCAACATACCTACACAATGTCAGCCTAAGTCAATCACCTGCAAAACACCTCTCACTCTTACAACCACTTAACCAACACACTACCCACTCAACCCTCACAAATCGTGACTCCACACAACTCCTCTCAACCACAACATGGTACTCAACCAAAAACCTCTTAAACCAAAACTTCCTCTAATCTAACTATTTCGCGATCTCCACCCTCTAAAGGTAACACTCCCTTGAACTTAACTATCTCTCCACCCCCACTGTCGTACTTTTTACCCCTCAGTCATAAATCTTCAATCCCTGTTCTCTTAGGAAACAGAAGTCTCCCCCTTCCTCCCTCCTCACCCAGACCTCCCCAACAACTCAGAGCTATCCCCCCTTGCCCACCCTCTCAATCACCTGAGCCCGCTCCCCTACGTTGCATGATGACGAACTGCCAACCCGCCTCCTACCCGACTCATCTGTCATCTATTCCAGTTCTTCTAGGAACAAGCAGTCCCCCCCTTACTCCCTCCTCCCCAGACCTCCGCAACTACTTAAACAGATCCCCATTTGTCCCCCCTCTCCACCACCACTCCCCACCCCCCTCTGCAGCATGTTGATTAACTGTAGATCTGCCCCTGTCACGCTACGGAGATTGCTGAAACTATTCTCAGTGAAGACATTGATATTGCTGTCCTAACTGAAACATGGCTCACCCCCCACTCCACCCCCATCCTCGACATGCTTATCCCCCCTGGTTATGATATCATCAGAAAAGACAGAATCGATCAAACAGGCGGTGGACTCGCCTTAATTTTCAAAGCCAAACTTAACCTCTCTCTAGTCAATCTCCAAAACCCCTCATCCTTTGAATACCTCTGCGCCGATCTCACCATACCTGACTTCCCCACTACCCGGTTACACATCATCTACCACCCCCAGGTAACAACATCCCCTTTACGGAAGTATTGACTGATCTTATCATACAATCGTCACTCTCTCATTCTAATAACCTCTTCCTCAGTGAGTACAACATCCATTGGGACAACAATGCGGATCCTGCTGTCATCCTACTTAATAATACCTTGGACATCACCAATATGTCCCAACTCTGCCTTTCTCCCACTCATAACAAAGGTGCCACCCTTGATGACATTATAACGAAAAACGATCTAGCCTCCCTCACAAATATTTTTCCGGTTGACTGGTCCGACCACTACCTCATCCTTTTCACCTTGACCAAAACTACCTTTCACCCAACCCCCACCAATATACTATCCCAAAAATCCACACGCAACCTTCACCGTATTCCTCCCGGCGAACTTGAAACAACATTTAAAGCTCACTAAGATGTACCACCTCTCTCTGACAGCACAAATGACCTTACCAACCATTATAACAACTCTCTTCTTGAAGCACTAGACAAAATTGCTCCTATCAAACTCAAACAACAAAAAAATATACCCCCTAAGACCTGGTTCAACTCCGAACTAAATAATGAAAGACGGTCACTTGGACATTCTGAACGGGTCTAGATATCCCACCCAAACATGGACAATCTGACTATCCTTAGAACTGCTCGAGCCCAGTACAAAAACACATATTTAACGAAAAAGCCTCCTTTCTTCGATCTCAACTACATCAAGCCAGAAACCGCCCTAGAGAACTTTTCAATATTGTAAAAAAACAAACATCCACTGGCCCTCCTAAAATATTAGCCTCCACCGACAAATGCGAAGAAATTGCTAGCTACTTTACGAACAAAATCAACATGATCGAACTATCCTTCTCTTCTCTCCCTCTCTCACCCCAACCTACCACTATCCTACACACTCTTCCTAACACTCATAATTCTACGTCGATCACTTCTTCCACTTCGCCCGATACCTCTGATTACCTACCTGATCTACTCCTGCATAATACCTTTCGTATAACAAACTCCCCTCTAAAAACAATGCCTCTTGGAACGATTTCAGTCCAGTATCTGAATCTTTGATCACTAATATCATTGTCAAACTTAAACCTTCTGCACACTCCAAGGATCCTCTAGCTCAAGAACTTAAATCTACCATTGCTCCTATATGGACTAAAATGATCAACTCCTCTCTTTCCACTGGCTGTGTTCCTGTCTCCCTTCAACTTGGCCAAATCGCGCCTATTCCCAAAAACACCACTGCTTACCCCAATGATCCAAACAACCTTCGTCCGATCTCTAACCTTCCCTTCCTCTCCAAAGCCATCAGAAAATGTGTCCTAATGCAACTAGAGAAACATATTGTCTCATTCAACCTCCTTGATGTCTTCCAGTCCGGCTTTAGAAAGGGATGCAGTACAGAAACTGCTATGCTTAATATCATGGTCGATATTCATTGTTCCCTTGACAAAGGAGAATCCTCGATACTTATCCTTCTCGACCTCTCAGCTGCATTTGATACCGTCCACCACCCTACTCTTCTCAGCACTCTCAAAGATAGATTTGGTTTTGATGGCACGATATTCAAATGGTTCACATCATTCCTACAAAACAGATCTCAACAAATCAAACTCAGCCATTTCCTCTCCAAACCTCAAACTGTTTCACTTGGTGTACCTCAAGGTTCCATCCTCTCCCCTACCCTATTCAATCTGTTCTTGGAACCACTCCGTGGAGAAGTGTGGCTCAGGGGTTAGAGGCAGCAGACCCGGAAGCTGAGATCGGTCCTGGACCAGGGTTCAATTCCCCGCCTCGGTGGGTCTTGGGCTAAAAAATTCCACGGACTCGATAATTCTCGCCCCGGTGCCTCCTCGACTCACGGGTTCACACTCTGCGACTCTGGGCAATAGCTTGCTTAATCTCCACAACGGCCCCTCGCGGCGGGATGCCTGACTTTCACCTTGTGGATACCCTGCTATTCCACAGGGGAATACCAGGAAGGGTTCCCTAAGCAAGCGCCGGGACACCCACTGCGGGTAGCTGTGCGCTATATAAGCTCAACTACATTTACATTTACATTTACTCACCCTCATCCTCAAACACTCTAATATCAGTTACCATCTCTATGCTGATGACACCCAATTATACTAAAAGATCAAATCTCACAAAGACATCCTTCACCTAAATGAGACACTGACTAAAATTCAAACCTGGTTCCATCTGAACCATCTCCAACTAAACCCAAAAAAACAGAAATCATAATTTTCTCCCCCAAAAACAATCCTCTTCCCATCCAACTCTGGTTAAACGACATCAAAGCACGAAACTGCTCTCTCTCCACCTCTAATACTGTTAAGTCCCTTGGCATCAGTATTGACCAAAACCTCAAACTCATCCCCCACATTAAAAATGCATCCAAAAGCGCCCTTTTCACCCTTCTCCACCTCAAAAAACTCAAACCTTTTATTCCAGCAGAAGATTTCAAACTTGTTGTCTAATCACTGGTCCTCTCCAGGATCGACTATGGTAACGCCACTTTGGCTGGCACCCCTAAAATCGATCTTGCCCCAATTAAATCTGTCCTCAACCTTGCGGCTAGACTCATCTCCGATTGCTGAAAATTTGATCACATCTCCCATCCTCAAAAATCTCAAGTGGCTACCAATAGAAGGGAGATCCACATACAAAATTGCCTGCATCACTCACAAAGCTCTCCACCAAAACACCCCTTCCTACCTTACAACAAAACTTCAGAAAGCAGGTTGTTCCAGACCCCTCAGAAGCACAAACTCACTTGTCCTGATCCTACCCAGACTTAAATGTCATAAGACCCAATCCTGTGCGTTCTCGGGTAACGCTCCCACAATCTGGAACTTCCTCCCAAAGGATATCTGCTGCAACCCTTCCTACCATCTCTTCAAAAAAGAACTTAAAATACTGCTTCTCAACAAATACTGGGGTACCTAATGTCACTGACACAATACATGCTCAAAGTATCGTGATACTTGTACTACGATAACATCCCTGGTCTCTCTATTTTTATGAACTCCCTTCCCTCCTCCAATGAACTCCTTCCTACTCTTTCTCACCCTCACTTCTCTTCCCTCTCTCTCCTTTCCATCTTTATTTATATACATTTTAATTTCTATTTCCATGCTTCTCTTCCGCATTAGACATGTCTGAACTCACTATCACAATGTAACGCTTTCGTGCTAGTTTCTATTCTACCTCATTGTTTGTTTGCACCTACCTTGTAAAGCGCTCTGATGCTCCCGGGTCCAGCAGCGCTATATAAAACCTTTGAAATAAATAAATAAATAATCACTAAGGTCCAAATTTTCTCTAAAATCTGAAGTACACCTTATATCACACCCAGGGATCATGCGTACCAGCTGTGTCACACCCAGTGGTCAAAGCGAATAACACCTCTCACTCCTTTTGGATACTACCAGTGTTATGAAACCGACAGCACTGAGAAAATATTTTTAGACTAAAAAATAAGATTGAGGTGTAGGCCCTATATCACACCCAGGGCCTATGTGTATCATCATTGCCACGCGCAGTTGTCCATGAATGTACCACATCCATGGGTCAAGAGTATTGTCTGAGTCACGCTCAGTAGTCCAAGTGACTAAACAACCTTTTTTAGCGTGTTGACTATTGAAAAAGGTGACTTCTGCGGGAACGCTTCCAAGGCCGCCTTGTGACTAGTCAGTTCAGACACATGTAAGAGGCAATATGTCACATTTATGTCAGCGGCAGGGCACTCAGGTTAAATTTTTGTACTTCTTCCTAGTTTGCCAAATGCTAGGAATTTTACATGTCCTGGCAGTGAAACACTCTTACATTTCTCACTACTGTAAGGCCTATCTCCCCATTGGAGAACATTGGGTCAACATACTAAATTTATTAGATGTTAACCTTTGATTGGGAGCAGGTAGTGCTATCATGTGTGGACCTAAATTAATTGAATTGTAAAATTGTATTTAATGTTAATAGTAAAGCCTGATGTTAAGTCACAAGTCTGAAAATGCCTCTTTTATAGATTATAAGACAGACAACTGACAGGAAGTAAGATGCAGCAAGGAATGGCCTAAGCAGTGTTGCGAGGAGTGACGAAAGTTTATTTGAAGAGTAAGACGGAAACCGCATTTGTTGTGCTTACAGGGTTTGAAAGCACACTTTAAAGGAAACAGCTGCATGACATGCGACAAACTATTTGATAACGAAAGCGGCGGCGGATGCAAACTTTTTACAGCCAGTGGTCCACAAAGTCATCAATTATGAAATCAGCAAAGGACCTTGACTTTGAGAAAAAAAGAAATTATTCCATCTACTTTTTCTTCGGAAAGTGAGTGTGACAGAATAAATACTTCCCACCAGAAACTCCCATTTGCACAACACCATCGCTTTTAAAATCAAGAAGCCCTGAAGAGAGCCCCTGTACATATTGCCCGGTACTCAGAACACATTGGCAATCCATCAAACATTGAGGAGTGTTGAATCGAATTCCTTTCCTTTCTGTTCACCCCTGTTGTAGGACTTTTAAGAATTCCCAATGTTTGTCCAAGACACCTTCTATTGATTGTTCAGGGTGTTGTAGGATTAGTAAATGTTTTCTATATCATTCAATATTGATATATAAAATAGTATTGTTTCGAATCATTTTGATATGTCGCAATGTTTTTGTTATGTGTAATTGTTTGGACATGATTGAAATTACCATATTTCATTGGCGTATATAAATCTCATATGACTGCATTGTGTACTTTTTCATATGTTTTGAATATTTCATGGGAAATCTCTTTGAACTTTTATAAGGAAAAAGGAAAATAAAAATATCCGATCATACATAAGTAATTCATTGTTTGATCTTAGTGAAATGGATAAACGCATCTAAGTGATACGAGGGTGAAGTTTACTCCCCAAGTGTATACTTTTATAGATTCAGCATTTTCTTTCCTATCCATTTGGTGCCTGTTGCCTGTGTCCTGGCTCACATGACTGTGAATAGCTTAGCTGTTGACCTTTCGGTATTCCTTCCACACTGTGAGACAAAGTACATAATTGTTTTCACAGTTTTCAACCACGTATCTTATTGGCACAATCAAGCGCTAAACAGTCTTGAATATTTAATCTGTTAAGTACTGTTACCTCCCATGTGCAGATTGTATGCCATAATAAAAGGGGACACAAGTAAACAATGTCCTTTAGAAAGCTAAGCCCTACTTCTCGATGGCTAATAAAGAAGGAGCTTGAATGCGGGATTGACAGTATTCGAACAGTAGTAGAACGTATTTTCCCTGATTTGCAAAGAACTAATCTTTTTATGGCTCCACACACAAGCCCAATAGGTGACCACCCTCTTAGCCTTATAGTAAGTAGTAGTAAAATCTTCTTTGCTAATTATTAAAAATAATCACAATGCACACAACAATGATAACCTTTTGCTTTTAGCATAAATAAATAAACAAATACAGCAATTTATTTGTTAACAGTTTGTAGTGTGGAGATAGCCATTTTGTAAAAGTCCATTTATGCTTTTTAGAAATTTATGATAAGGAATAGTCACATGTACGACTATGGTCTGAAAAAAGATCTAGACCAAAGAGTTTCACTTAGTGGAGTTATTGTGGGGCAGCCAATTATACTGCTAGTAGAAGTCAACAGGATTTTAGGGAGGCTGGGGTTAGCTATAAGAGCTGCCTTTTCACTTTCAGCAAAAATGTGGTTGCCCTGCAGCAAAGCTGAATGTTGTGACCCTTCAGGAGCACCATCGCTACAGGGCGACAGGACCTAATTTGAAGGGCCCTCAAGGTGCCCATACGGAATAAAAAAAGGGATTTTTGGATGGGTGCTGAAATGCGGGTTGTGAGGTATGTTTGTGGGCTCCAAGTGGTGTAAAAGTGGACTTTCCATCTGTGTCTTTTGAGGACGAGCTCTGCTTTACAGGTGGCCCAAGACTGGACTTTTACAACCATATTAGTGATTTTTTTGAAGCGTTGTCCACCTTTAGGTAACTTAGGGCTTCCCAAAGGGCTGTTGGACATGGGTTTTTGTGGTTGGGCTACCTCTCCATTTCTGACCAACACCAGGAAGTGAGTCCAGTGGTGATGCTCTTAGCTTCCAGCATAGTTCAATAATGGCACCCATCCTGACCAGGGCTTGGCTGAACAAACCAAACTCCAATCTCACCTATGGTTGTGATATTGGTTGCGGTAGCCATAAGATGCAATTGAACATGGTGGACTGGAGTTGGTTTAGTGTGCTTGCATTGCTCCCCTTTAATAGTTTGGAGATCTTTTGCCCCGATGACCTGAAGTAGATATTGCTGTGATGTACTTCTGATTTTCTTTGCAGGATATCAGAAGCAACCCATAGTTTTTTTGCAAGGGCTCTTCTTTGGTTAAGGTGCTTACTGAACGATAGTCTGGTTTCCATTACCCCTCCCAAGTATTTGTATGTTTTGGTAAACGTGGGATGAGTGCATCTAGGGTTTGCTGAAAAGCATATTACTTTTGTTTTATTGTAATTCAGTTCCAGGCCCAACATTTGGGTTTATTGAACCAGATGGGTGATTAGGCGCTGGAAGCCATTCGGAGCGTATTGTAAACATCTAAGTGATTCAGAAATTATAGGAGAAGGAGCACCAAACGTTAGCTAGTCTGTTTTAGAGAGATCTTATGATTGAATAACATTGCCCTCAATGCCTTTGAATAGTTAAACATTTGAATGGTTAAATAGTAGAAAAATATCCCAAAGAAAAGCATTTCTACATTACTTCAAATGAGAAAACAGCTTACAAAAGAAGTGTTTTCTCATTTAAAGTAATTTAGAACTATTAGCATATTAATGTTGTCTATATGTCTCTTACGTTTGTGTCCCATCTGTATTTTAACAGCCCTGAAGTAGTCCCCATGTAGTGGGATGAAATGCGTTGGCTGTGTGTTTGTGTGCTGTATATACAAAAAGAAGCAAAAGAAAAGAAAGAATATAAAGAACATATCTGACAATCTGATGCTCTTCTTTCTAATATTTAACTATTTGAATTTTTAACTATTCATAAGCATTGAGGCCAATGTGATTTAATCAAAAGATCTCTCTATGACAGACTAGCTAAACATTTGGTACTCCTTCTCCTATAATTTTTAAGTCTTGTATTTATGGGGTGTTCCAAACGGTTAACCCTGAGAGTGGGCACATTTTGATAGGAATTATATAGAGCGCGGCATTAGAGTACCGCAACCGTTTTTGTTGCTTTGAATCTAAGTGATTCACTTGCCTGTTTAGAAGGGTCACCTGCTGTTTCCATTAATCATGCGTCTAGATATGCAATGTAGATGTCAAAAAGGCAGGGGGCTATGATGCACCTCTGCTTTAGACCAGTGTGGGTGGAGCTCTTGCGGGTGGTTCTGTTACCATTGCCAAATTTAACCTGAACCCATATGTCTGGATACAGATTGATCACAGCCTCCTGTAGTTTAGGTGGGGTGTCCCATCTGGCCATTTTGGCCCAGAGAGTGTTTCTCTGGACCCTGTCTACTGCTGATTTTAATTCCACAAAGCAAGCCCAGCGTTTTGAGCGTTTGTTTTTTGCTTTTTCAGCAAGGAGTCTGACAACAAGAAGGTTGGTCATTTTGTTCATGCCCGCCCTTAAACACGTCTGCGTTCTATGGATAATATTTCTGAGGGGGCCCAAGCTTCCAGGTCAACTAAAATATCGGAAGTGAAAAGTTTAGCTTTGGTATCAACGAGGGTGATCAATCTGTAATTTTATGGGTCAGTCTGCAAACCTGATTTGAAGATGGAATGTAGAATACTGCCTCTCCGGGATGCGGGTATGGAATTGGTAATAAAGGCATGGTTGAACAGCAGTGAGAGGTGTGTGGCACAAAATCATTGATCGTGTTTAAACAAGGCATTTGGAAGGCCATTGGGGTCTGGAACACTGTCTGATCTCACATTCTTAAGAGTGGACCACACTTGAGTATCAACAGTTTTGGGGATGGTGCTGCGAGTAGAGTGCTTTTTGGGTCTCGTTGAGTCAGAGCGCATGCGCTGCTTGGTGAGACATTTAGTAGCGGCTTTTGGAAGTTCTCCCAAAGCGTCCAGCAGCTTGCAGCTACTGCACGTGCATCCCTTGCGTGCTTCAGGGCGTCATTGCGATGACTTTCGCTTTCACAGTGATCGTGATCGCAATGACTTTCTCTTTCACGGCCGTGTGGCGTTACTATTACTGCCGCATGGCCAATGCTTGTTCTACATGCGTGTAAATCGTAAAAACGTGCGGAAACATGAAGGCTATCCAGTCACTAAGTATTACAGGACTACAAACCAGCCTGCCTGGTGCTAATTCAAAACTTCAGCACAACCTCATCTCCTTCATTATGCTATCCTATTTCTGGATCCTATTGCATGCCACAATTCTGACCCATAGGCGGACTGCCAAGAATTGAATATCTGAATGGTTGCTACTGCTGTCTTGCCCCAGAGATTCTTGGGCTTGGTAGTTTTTTGTCTCTCCATGTGAAGTTATCACTTCTACAGTGTGCAACAGAACAACAAGTTATATAATGGCTTAATTGCAAAAAGACAAATGTTCTTGTAAAAGAAACATCCGCCAACGAAAATTGAAACTAATGTGAACCATTCTGGACATCAAAACCCTCCTGTGCACCTTCTCCATGGCTTTGATCATGTAATTGCTGTTTTTATGGCTTCCTCAGTTTGGGGGCTCCCAGGACACTGCTTTCCCATGGCCGCCATGTTGCTCCTCCACTCCAGTCTGAATGTGTTACCATAATGAAGCCAGGTGCACTGTCCCTTTGTAGGCGCTGAATGGGCCACAGTAGGGGATCAATCTGAGCCCACACGAGACGCACGAGCCAGCCTCATCCACTGTAAACAAACCACGAGCAGGGTTCAATCAGTAAGTATTGGTTAGCTGGGATTGCACCCGACAAGTCTACTAAAGCTGGTGCTAATATATTCCATTGAAACCTAGAAGCATCTGATCATTTAAATACTGTTTTTTATTAACCCAAAGCAACCTTGGTGAGTCAGCCGGATCAAAGGACACGGATCTCTGCCGAAACCTTTCCAGAAAGAAATATTTTCAGCATTTCTACTGGAGAAATATCATCTTGGCCGACCTGCAATTGATCAGCCTGTCACAGTGTCTGTCTGGGCTGTAAAAATCATGACAATCATTGACTAAGCCAAAGCACCTGGCTTTTGTGTAGTGCATAAAACCTGCACAGACACGACGCCCTCCCCCAGGTCTTAAAGTGGGATGAAAAAACTGTGGGGGTCTCTCACAGGAGCGTGACTAATGTAATTATGTGTCTTAAAAACATGTAGACCTAAAATCTGTGCTTAGCATAGTGTGTCGCCCAACTTACAATAAGTAACATCATACCAAAAAGAAGTCAGGATTATTGGTTTTGTCAATGGTTGTTAGTTGTATTAGATAAATATTCAGCAACTATGGCTGGTATATAATGTTGAGCTTCTACATAAAGCCCTGGTAACACCACGACAATGTTGCTGCTCCTGAGTTTTCAAAAAGGGAATGGAAATCCATTGAGAAAATGACTCTCTTTAAAGGGTTTGCCTTCCCCTACAACACTCACCTGGCATGACGTAATGATGTATCCTCCAGTAGTGAGATGCGAGCAGTGTGAGCAGCGCACATCAATGTGCCTGCTGTCACTGCAGTCTGGAAACAAGCATTGGCATAGCCAATAGGTCTCGCCTTTGGGACCTTATAAGTGTTTAGCCATTCAACAGTTGATGTTGTTGCACTAAGGATATTGTGCTGCATAACTAAATACTTATAAGGTCCCAAAAGCAAGACCTATTGGCTATGCCAATGTTTGTTGTTTTTGTAGCAGTCTGCATCTGATGGTCAGTATGCAGCTGTTATGTGAGCTATCCAGTTTGCTGGTGCTGTAATGGCAAAATGGCAATTTGCAAGTGTGCTGATTTCGGATTAGAATTGTTTGCTGTTTTTCAATTTGTTTGTATAGAGGAGCTTTGAACATACCTTTTCCTGATACAATGTTTTGGCTGTCCAAATAGCCTTTCTGTAGTCAAGCCTCAAACTTGCAATTTGCTTCTTCATGTCTTGCCTAATCTTGGGGTCTAAGTTTCAGAGTCTTCCTTTAGCCTTATAGATTTGTAGCATTTTATTTATCAGTGTTTTGCCCAATTTTCTTGCAAACCTTAATACCTAAGAAAGCGATTTCTCATACTGGATTTGTGTAGTACTGACAAAATTCTTACATGTACCTTCAGAGTCAAATTACACACCCAAGTGAACAAATGAAGGGAACGTATTTATTTCTTAATTTTTCAAGGGCATAGTATAGTTTTGCTCTTCACTGGACTTCTAAAGATTGTCTTTAGAGCAAGATTTACCATTAAACTATAAACATTATTTATGGACTTGCTGGAGGGCATTAGGAATTTGAACCCCAGGATAGGGTTGTGATCTATCTGTGAAGATCTCTGCACACACCAAGCAGCTCCTATTCTAGCCCCTTTATGTATATTAATAAGAAGGGTGCCAGGATGCAGCCCTTTCTTACCCCCCTGCTTATACTAAAGGCTTCGGCGCAATCACCAATCCTCCAAAATGTCACCATGTCCATTATGCCTGAATAGATCTCTCTCAAAAATTTGAGTATTGCACAAACAACCCCCAGCTCCCCCAGTGTAGCCCTTAGTATTTCATGATGTGCACAATCAAAGTTGCAGAATAGTTCCATGAAAACCAGATAAAGTGCTCCTTTTTTACTCTTTATGTTTAATTCATAAGGCTAAGATTTAAACATTGATCAACTGTTCCAATACTTGTTCTAACCACATGTTGTATCCCTGAAAGGATCTTCTACTCTTCCACCCAGGATTTTAATCTTGTTAGCAGGATCCTGTCCATGATGTTGAGCTGAGGGACATATAACACTATTAGATGGTAGTGCTTGTATTTCTTGATTTCCCCTTTTTAAGGATGGGGCAATACGTGATAGTTATCATGAATCATGCTTGCTTCTCCTGCATATGGCTCAGAGTGCAGGAAGGAACACCTTCCTTCACATAAAAAATCTTTACGGTGTAATTTCCTCAATCTTTGTGTGCGACAGAATGCAGCTCATGAGGAAAGAGCAAAATACGAGAAGTATTTTACCTCGTATCGCCTTCTTAAGACAAGGTATTCCCTGGTGGTATTTTTGGCACTGCCCAATTGCTTGTAATTATGGGTCAGAATAAAAAAAAATGGATGTTGCACCGGAATGCCACCTGCAACACCCATTGCACGCCCCTTTCACGCTCAAGGCTGCGTGAATTGGGACGTTATTTATGAGGCAACGTTAGGCCACGTTAAGTGGCTTAATGGTGCCTTGTACATAAGACAAAGGAGTTAACGCTTCCAGACCATCAGAAAAAGTGACGTTTTGATGGCATTAACTCCTTGTAAATATGCCCCTTATTGTTTCTAAAAAACCAACCAAAATGCCAATACTGATACTACATTTTTAAACAGTTGAATGAAAGGTGCAAGTATATCCAAGTCAAGCAACCATGCGCTTATTAGTAGCTTTTATTTTCAATATTCAAAAATTACCTTCATTTGAGAAAATACATACAAGGGATATATACAAACATGTGATACAAAAAACAATTGATAAATACTTTCTATACACAACTCTTGTCAAACACTCCCACTACTACTACATATGCACAGTCTCATTCATTCCCTCTCCATTCAAACGACCAACCACACACCACAAAGTCCTTATGGGCCAATATGATTTTTTCAACCAAGCAACGCACTAATAGGTTCTAATTTAAATTAAACGGTGCACAAAATTGCATACAAATTAACATATCATATAATGAACACAGAAAAATTTCAAAATTACTAAAGATCTGTAATTATATTTAGAGTGCACCGAAACCTTGAATGTCCCATAAACGGAAATATTTGGTAGGGGAACAGAAAAGGTCTATGCGTTTCAAACCCCAATCAATGCAGGGATTCTCATCAGGACCAAGAGACACAGTGGAGACAAATACAAAAAAGGACAAAAAATTGTCATGACCTTGCTCTTACTAAATTTGCCTGACGCTCCTCACCAGCCACGACTGGCCAAAACATACCAATTTAACCTCATCCGCGCTAAGCGTTTTCCCGCTGTGCGCTGAGTTTTTCGAAAACCCGCGGGTCATGACGAGCTCAGCTCGTCATGAGTGTACGAGAGGCGTAACTCGAGCGTCGAAGGGGTTAAAGAAAAGAAAAGCCACAGCCGTGGATCTCCCTCATGGTTTAGCTCACTGTGTGGTTCTAAAAAAGAAAGAAACAGACAAAACACGCCCTCTAGTCAACCTGATTAAAGAAGCATATGTCGAAATGGCCCATTGCTGACACTTAAACTTACTTCATACAGAAGTTCCCAGTGGAGGATTTTTCATGCCGTATGTTCAAAACATCTCTCAATGTGCCGGTACACGGGCACCTATTTGAAAAAACGATATGTACTAGTAAAAGTCTCATTCCCTTGAGTTACGCTTTCAAAAGGTCAGGGATTGAACTTTACAGTTTATCCGACGCATACCTTTTGATTATGGTGCTTGCGCACGGAATTGCAATGTGTTCCGGCCTATTGTTTCTAAGCACTGTTTTGACATTTATTATGAAATGTGTATGTTTACTTCTCTAAATTGGATTTCTGGCGTTTTGGTCTTGATTTATTTATAAAATCCTAATCTATTTTTCTAACCTAATGCAGAGTCTTTTTGTGGTGTTTTCACTGTGTTATTGTATGAAGAGTTGCACAAATACTTTGCACATTGTCTTTGGAGTCAAGACTGCTCTGTGCCAAGCTAACAGATGTTGAGCAGAGGATAATTTAAGGTGTGTTGTGCCTTACCCTATCTCTGCCAACCAGGAAGCTAATTTCTAACAAGTTATTTTAAATGTCCCCTCTTGTTAGGAGCTGGCCTTCAATGCCAGTACAGGTAGACCGTCAAAAGTTCATACAGCTCCCACCTTATTGCAGGATCAACTTGCTCCTTTACTTCTTCCACTCCTGCACACTTCCAATTCAAACCGGAGCATCACACTTGCCATGACCTAATTTAATGGCCCTGTGATTGTGGATTAGTTCATGTCTCTAAGAGCTGATGACTTTACATGCTAAGAGGCAGAGGGTGAGCAGAACAAAGCCTTTGCTGCTTCCCTTCATGCAGCCTACACAGGGTAAAATGCATGTGCCCCTTTAAAAGTCTCAACCTGGAGGTAAACATTGAAAAAATGTCATCCATTGCAGAATGCTGCAGAACCTTTCTTTCTTCACAAAAATGACAATCATATTCTTGTTACACTGCATTTGTTGTGCAGTGATGTAAGGAGACATGCTTTGATTATCTATTGACCTTTACTTATTTATGATTGGCTTGTCAATATGGCTGTCACATTTACTGTTGTTTTTGTTGGTGTTGATGGGTGATTGGCTTTTTTTAAACCCATTGCCCCTGCTTCTATCTGTTTATCTGTCCATAACAAAGCATTGTTCCTCTCCTTATTTGTTTTATTAGGTGAGTCTGAGGGCAGCGGTTTAGGAGTCTACCTTGTACTTGCAAAATGGAAAAGGGTTGTTAAATGCTAGTCTGTAACAAATGCCACGCGGTATATCAATGCACATAAATATTTCATTGGAAAAGTGGCACCTGCTATTCACTACAATACAAGTACTTTCAAAAGGGAAACGGGTTGCTAAATGGCAATCCATAAAAAATGCCGCATTGCATATCAATGTATCTCAATTTTTATTTGGAAAAGTGGCACATGACATTCACTGACAACAAAAGTGGTTCTCCCATTTTGACAGCACTGCCCGCCCGCCTCACACCCGGCCTGAGACTTGCTACTTTTAGTTGAGTTTCAGGAGCCAAGCATTTTTATCTTTTTTAGCTCCAGCTGGCTCAACCATGATTCACAAAACTGTAATCTGCTCTTGCGATCATGTCATGCAGTTCTGAGAGACTACCTCAAAACTTACTGAAGAATGTCTGATGGACGGGCCCTTTTTGAAGGGTACCTCCCCGACGTATGTTGCCTTCTGTTACTGTAACCCTGTTTGTTAGCATTCCTGCTCAGTGTACCACTGCTAAGTTGCATACTTTGTCTCTTAAACATGATAAAATTGGCTTAATCCTAATTGACACATTTAATTTACTTGTAAGTCCCTAGTAAATGGCAAAGCAGGTACCTAGGGCCTGTAATTGCTATTAATCGGCCTGTAACATTCATTTTGCTAACCACTTAAATAGCACTTTAAAACGTGTCTGAGGCCTACCATTGCAGCAAAACTGTCAATTTGACCTCGGAAAATAAACCTTTTGCCGGGCTTAAGCCTTCCCTTTTATTGCATATGTCTCCTTAAGGTAGACTATTAAATTGTACTAGGACAGAGTGCAATGTATTTTAAAAGAAGGGCATATATTTTTGGAGTTTTACATATCTTGGTTTTAAAACACTCCTAAATGAGTCTTTCACTACTGTAAGGCCTATATCTTCCATTGGATAACATTGGGTTGCTTGATTACATTTAATATGTGTTAACTTTTGATTGGGAGCAGGTAGTTGGACTCAAATGAACTAAAATGTTAAATTATCCTTAATAGTAAAGTCAGATTTTAGGTCACAATTCCGAAAATTGTACTTTTAATAAGGAAGCATTTTCTTGTCCTACCCATTTGGTGCCTGCTGCCTATGTCCTGGGTTACGTGACTACAAATAGATTAGCTGTTGACCTTTGTGTATTTCTCCCAAACAGTGAGACAAAGGGGGAGGAAGAGTTGGAAAGATGGGCTATCTTACCTGGAATGTTGGGACAGATCTGTTTCCTCCCCTACTTACATTCCAAAGGGACTTGCCTCTGGCACACACAATGCAACCTGACACTAGTCTTTTGTCCCTGCAGACTTCTTGGAGCCTTGGCAGGGTAAGGGAAGAACATTCAAAAACCAGATGTGGGGAATGCAGGGGGAATCCACCCAATCAACATCTGGCACTAGGTATAAATATTGGGCACTCAGGACACCTCCTCTGAATACTACTTGAGCAGTGGACAGTAAAGAAGAACCACTGCCTTGTCTCCCAGATGCCTGTGCTGCTGCTCAAGGCCTGACTTTTCCCCAAGAAGACTGCCCTGCTACTTTAGGCCTACACTTCTCTCCTAGAAGGAAGACTGGGCCTTCTCCCCAGGGTAACCTGTGTGACTTCAAATCAGTTGGCTGAGCTCCTGTTCTGAACTACATTACACAACAAGCTCCAGGGCCTCCCTTCAACTACCCACCTAACCTGCTGCAACTGGACCAGCCTGGGCTCTGATGACCTCAGCAATAGTGGTACCTGATCCCCAAGAGATGTCTCCCAAGTCCTGGACCCTTAGCTGACATCAGAGTGCACTCCTCTATAAAGAAAGAAATCCAGACGTTTTGGGCTCTTCACTTATGCTTATATTATGGAAAATATTATTGTTTAATTCAATGGTTGGGTTACAAAACAATGGGGTCGACCCAGGCACGACACTAGAACCTGGGTAAAATACAGTACATAAAGAGGGGGGGGTCCCAGTGGAAATACAATATTACATAAATATCAACATCACCTTTTAAACCAATTACAATCCATACTTATTCATGCTGAATTTTTTTTGTATTGTAGATGAACATATAATTTATCATGTTCAACAGACACATTTATCAATAAAGTTTTGCACAGGTACCCCAAAGGGGGAAGAGGGATGGAATGGTGCAGTAAAGTACAAAAGTGAGGGTAAGTGAGAGAGGAAGAGCAGTGAACAGTACATACATCAAAAACATGAAATGACTGTCTTGTCTTAATATTTGTCCCAATTATTTACAAAACCAGAATGACAGAAAAGACACGGTGAATCTATCACTGTTGTCTAAATTTGGTAAATAAAACATAGAGCTGACGACGTTTTGACCCAGGGTTAGTGTGGGAAATTCTACTTCTTACAGAAGGGTCTTCATCAGGACCATGGGGGGCACTTACAGGTAATTTGAGAAAGGGACCTGTAATAAATTCAGATGACAGAACAAGTTAATTTAGACAGAATAAATCCACAGAAATGTGAAGAACTGACAATGAAGGGCCCTCACTCTCCAGGGTCCGATACGGACGGACTCTTGGGGACAACTGCAGAGAAAACGAATTATAGACAATCAGCAAAAAGTATGGGGCATACAAAAAACACTTTTGTTATTAGAGTTGTCCCCAGTGACAGTGAAAAACACTCATTTAAATGGATTTGGCCTATTTCTTTAATGTAGAAAGAGGCATGAATATGTCAAGGTGCTCCAAGTGGAATACACGTCAGTTCACTGGCTCTTCAAGCTGAGCACTGAAGCTGCACTGTTTAAATACTGGCTTTGTGGCCAGGGACGTGCTGCTCTAGGTTAGGCAAACAGCCACTGAATGGTGTTCACGCCTCATTAGTCCAAGCTGGGCTGTAATTAGCCTCAGCAGGAGAGAGCAATGAAACCCCTCAGGCGATCAGAGCTAACTTGGAAGTGCTGCTCTGTCATGAGGAGGAAAAGGAAAGAAAGGAAAAACTTGCTTATTTAAAATCAAGGGCTGAGCCTCCTTAAAAACAGGAAGCGAAACCCATGTGAATGTTACATCAAAAAGTGCAAATAATGCACAATGTCACTTGCAAATGCAGTAGCATTTCAGTTTGTTTAGAAGTTAAAAATAGTTGATGATTGTGGGCGCAGGGGCCGAGTAAAATCGCGGTAGGCTTCCAGTGGTTGGAACACAACTCCAAAGGATACTCAGCTCTTGTGAATAGCTAAAAGACAATGGAACAAACCAAGGGGGAGAGAACATCCACACAAAGGCAGTAGCTAAACCTTTCAGCGTGTTGACAATTTCAAATGGGTACAGCATTACTACCCATTTACGATGCTACTAAAGAATGGTGAGTTTGGCAGATGGGAGAGAGCTCCCACATACAGGCAGTAGCATAACAGTATGTTTAAAAACCCATTTCCAGTGGGCACTTCACATTTGCAATTACTGCTGGGTATAAAGCAGTTGGGGCAAAGTCTCTCACACATAATGGGATATGACATTCATGAAACCGTGTGACAATGCGGTTACATGACAGTGTAATAGAGAGATATTTACAGTGGATACTCTACATTGACAATTACTGAAGTAGCAACAGATTGATAATAGGTTTATCATTTGGGGAACACGCTCCCCTATACAGTGGGTATTGAAACATCACAGTCATTTCCTAATGGCTATGTGTTCAGCCTGCATGTTACATGGTATAATTGTGTGACATGAAGAAAGCTGACATATTTTATAATTATGACATACAGATGTTAATTGGACAACTGAGCAGTATAATGTGTACATATATCTAACATACGGTTGACCACCAAACCATTATTATACTAGCATGAATGCCAAAGAAAACAAATTAAACACCATGTTTAGTACACAATGAATGGAATGTCTTGGGTCTAATTAAAAGGGGCAAAATCACTATGTAAGTCAGTATCATAGTATGGGACCCAGCATAGACATGGCACCTCAAACTGACTTATTAATTTGTCTACAAGACATGCTAGTTGAGTACAGCTGGCATCCAGCTAACTCAACCCATTTGGGATGGTATCTAATGAGTGCATCCATTTGCACTCATGTGTGTTTAAAAGTAGCTGAATGTCCCCCCCCCCGATGCCCAACGTGACTTTCTCCAGGACCACCCATTTGTTGCTTTCGGTGGATGATTGACTCTCTAGAAATGTTCTACCAAAGGTGCCCCAACTATACCACATTGTACTCCACTACAGTGTTGTAAATCCTGTACTTTCACCATTTGGCATGTCTGACGTATGTACATCATATCACACGGACAGATGACATGGTGTTGGTAATTCACTTGTTAAGTCTGGATGGTTAGACTACATGCCTTGCAATGTCTACATTTGAAGTGGCCTGAGATTTCCGTACATAAATGTGTAGTAATGCTGTACCAATTGGAAGTTGTCAACATGCTGAAAGGTTCAGCTACCGCCTATGTGTGGATGTTCTCTCCACCGTGGTTTGTTCCATTGCCTTTCAGCTATTCACAAGTGCTGAGTACCCTTTGGAATTGTTTTCCAACCACTGGAGACATACGCCACATTGAGGAGTAGGAGACAGCTATTCACTTATTGTGAAGAACAACCATGCGGACAAGGAACGCAGGTCTTCTACAAGTTCATCCCAACCATAGCCCTCACAAATCAGCACGACGCCAAAAGGCTAGGATGTTATACCCAGTGGGCAAAGATAACATAAGATATGACATGACCCTACAAGACAGATCTACAAACGATGGGGAACAAGTGGGAGAAGAAAGAACAAACCCCCCTTTAACTCCTGGGTCTGGAATAGTCTCCAGGACGGAAGCCATGAAGACAAACATAAACTCAAATGGGGCCACTGGCTCATCGGGAACTACATGCCACCTCCATGACACAGACAGCATAACCTGCATTAAACCCACAAATTCAAATATTAGTCCAAATACTAGCAACAGTAATAGCCCTAAAGGCTCCAACGATATTAGGAAATATTTTCAAAACAACCAAAACAAAATAAACTGATTGATCATGGAAAATTAACTGATCCATCTCTTGTTGCCTTAAGGCCGGCCATATACTGCTTTAATGCCAATACCGATACCCCATCAGTTGTTCCTCTTTCTCCAAAGTCCTGATCGTCAAGGGCAAGACAAAACAAACCGGGGAATGGCCAATTGATCATAATCAGACCAGAGCCAACGACCAAGGAAGGAGCTCAGTGGTGCTTAAAAACCTACCCGGCGACCTTCCAGAGCCACAACTTAACATGGCCTTAGGAGATAGTGAAACAAACAAAGAACCCTACCCCCTAACAGAAAATTTCGCTATCCCTAAGATCAACTGTATATCTTCAGAACCTCGATCAGGCTCCCTGGCAGCTCCACGGTTATCCATCAAAACAGGGAAAGAAGAAGATGACAAGTTATTCCATCGAAATAAGCTCTCTGGCTTAGGGCAGGAGGAGAGCACAATAAATTCAAATGCACATTTGCCACTCTGGGAATCCAGTTTGGCCCCACAAAGAATAGAAAACCATCTTGCATTAATCAACGAGGCCTTGATATCTATGGGAAACGTTGCACTAATGCAAGCAGACAAATTAGACATTCAAATCAACATTTTGCAGTCCGTAGCCAACTCAATTTCTGGAGTGGATTCAAAATTAGAACATCTAAATTCCTTAATACGCAGAGCGCAGGCAGATACAGAAGTAACAATGAAACCTTTAGATTGCGGGTGTTCCCCGATACTGCAGTCCTTAGAAAAACGTCCGGAAATAATGAACACCTTAATTACGGATCTCAAGCACGAGGTAAATAGAAGGAAAAGTAACAGCTGTCCCCCAAAACCACTGCAGAGAACAGGCATAAAGACCCCACACAAGGAAACAAGGAACATTCCTCCAACTTTAAGGTTAGTCGGAGACTCGACAAACAAACCGACAATAACTAATTCTCAGTCTACTTTGTATCTAAACCAACGCTCAAAGGTCACCCAGAAAAACCTAGAGCAAACTGAAGAAACTGCTTGTAACAGCATCAACGAAACAAAATGTCAATTGAACGCCAATCTTCTAATCCCAAATCCAAATTTATATGCATCCTTACAATCTCATTCAACAACTAATAATAATAGTTTTGGCAAATCGACCGATTTAAATCCATCTTTCTCAGCATGACAATCCTTGTCAAGGAAAAATAAGAAAAAACTGAAAAAGCTAAATAAAATAAAAAAAGACAAAAGTTATGCAAAAGGGAAAATTGAGCACTGGCTTGCATCAGCAAACAAGGACATTAAAGTGGCAAGCAGCGAGGACCAGGAGGGTCAGGGCCTAACCCTTATTGATCAAACAAGAGAAATACAAGCACAAACACACAAACTAACAACCACGGTAATGGCTCTGAAGAGCCCACCATGTGTTCCAAATGAACACTTGCTTAAAGCTTCACTCCAAAGATCTCCTGGGCCACGTAGCATCTCGAAGCTTAAACTAGGCTCACAAGCCAATGGTCAAGAGAATGAAAACTGGAAAAAATTGACACACTAGAAAAATATGCCAATAAGGGCCAACATTTGCAACTTACATCTATCTCGCAAAGGGAACAAATTTCCACTCAAGCTAGCAATAATGAGGGCCGATTTAAGGGAGACCAAACCATCACCTCTAGGTTCGACCCAAACATTTACACCATAAAAACAATCAAGATTGACGAAGGACGGGTCCTAGGGGACTACCTTGCCTGCAACTTAAATTTAAACGAGCCCCTCGTTACTCCAACTATGACCTTTGCCCCACTTAACCCCACCCAGTCTCTCGACCGGGACCTGGAAAATCCAAAAGTATTCCTATATCCAGAATATATCTCGCAAGGGAGCTGGGACATCCTCAATAGAGGGAACCTCCTGAATCTCTGCAAAAACATTCCCGGCATGGAGAGTATAAAAACAACAGACATAAGGAAGGTGGCTTTTTTTGGCCCAGGACCCAGCGAACAAAACGAAACAACTGAGATAACTTTCGCCAATTCCAACATGGCAAAGGCTTTAAAAGGATACAAAATACAACTGGATAATTGGGGAATTAAAATTAAATCTCCACTACCAATGAAATATCCAGAAATCCTGAAAGATACAAAAAGCAAACAGGGCAATAATGATCTAAGGGACAGGAAAAATAGGTATATCACTCATTCAAGCCCTCCCGCCATTGGATCTATTCTACATGGATCATTAGGAGGCACACAGCCAATACAGTTGAGTAGCAACTCAATTCAAATTTCCCAAAACACGGAAGGAGGCAATCGTTCCTGCTCAATGACGGGTCAGGGCCGCAAAGACTGGTCTTGGCTGGCTCAGGCCTTAAATTCCACTTCCTAACATCAATGGCGCCACCTCATTAAACAACTCGTTGCTAAAAATAAATAATACCTTGGGTAACATCAGGTGCAAAGAGCCTCTTTCATGCTTCATTGGCTCCTATCAAGACTCTGGCAACCATTTACCACAATCAATTCCTAAAAGTGGCTGTGCTCCCCTTATGAATCCCATGATTACCCCAGTTATCAACATGCTGTCTTGGAATGTTGCAGGAATACACCAAGCCTTGCAAAGTCCAAGTGCAGTAGCACTTATGGCAGGTGCGGACATAATTTGTGTACAGGAAACATGGGCCACTTCCTCCACACCATTATGGAATTTTGCTGAATATTTTATTCCTGCAAAAAAGGTTAACATCTTTGGGAGACCATCGGGCGGCATCTCAACTTATATAAAGCATGCATTAAAAGTAAACTTCACAATATTACAGAACACTTCAAGAATGCTATTAGCTGGAATTTTAAAAGGCATTATAACGACCAAGGGCCCGACTTCGATTCTCCTTATTAACATCTACTATAACCATCATGGGTTAAACTCATAAGACAAACTGTTCGACCTATCAAAAGAGATTGAAGCTCTACTGCTACGACATGCAGGATTGGACTCAATTATATGGGGCGATTTAAATTTGCATGATATAGGGCACCTAACTGATGAAAGCCACCACAATTCGAGCACTAAAAGATTCAACGCCCTAATGCGAGCCTATAAACTGGCAACAACACATTATATCACCATAAAAAACAACGGAACAGCATCAATACCGCCGTCCTTTAACAACCAGACAACAGTAGACTACATAATACTAAGCGAACGCCTACAAAGCCACATGTTAAGTTACACTGTTCAACCTAGGTCCGACAGCGATCATGCCGGTCTCATATTAGAACTTTCCTTGAGTGCGAATACAAGACATACCCTTCAATATATTGGAGCTACAAACGGAGATGAGTAACATAGACTCCTCAAAAGAATCAAATGGGGTCCGCTCCCGACCCACAAGTTTGCTGCATGGAAATCGTCTTAGAAAGGCTGGCAGCTCGACCGTAATGATCTTGGAAGAATTGGGAAATGGGGCGCTCTTGCACATGACTTGGCATACCAACTTCGTGAGAATAACAATCAAAGAGTTTATGACCACTCTAAATATAAACTGGGATTCCAGCCAAAAATAAAAAACTCTTTAAAAATTCTTAATTCCAAACGCAGAGCCTATCGGGCTACTAGATCAATAACTGCAAAAAATGAGCTAAAAGAGGTGACCAAGGCACATGCAAAAGTGGTTTGGCAGGTGAAACGTGAAGCAACCGAGCAAAAATGGCTGAAAATCTTTGAACTGCTTGCTCCTAGTAAAACCCAAGAATGTTGGCAATATATAAACAAGCTCAGCAATGGGCAATGTAATAGAGAGAATCCACTCGACGCTAGAACTTGGGTAGCTCATGTAAAAACTCTCTATACTAATGACTCAGAGCAAAACCCAAACTTAAGAACATCTCCCGATAAACATCTAATTGATAAACCAACTGAATCAACGGCCTGCCCTGTGAACACCACACCTGCTGAAAGAAAAGTACTAGCAGGAATCCTGAAAAGAATACGCCCCAACGGGGCTCTGGGATTGAATGGGCTACCAGGCTCTCTTTTTAGAGAGGATATAGACTTTTGGACCGAGAACCTGGGTCAGCTGTATGCGGAGTGCAGGCTCCTTATGGATGTTCCAGACTCCTGGAGGGGATCCTTGTTAGAACCCATCTACAAAAAAGGAGTAAGCACAGATCGGAAGAACTATCGTATGATAACCTTTTTGGACGTGGATGGCAAGGCATATGCGAGTTCTCTCCTTACGGAATTAGAACATTGGGTCACCAAGGAGAATTTGCTCCCCTTCAATCAAGCAGGGTTCCGTCAGGGAGGCTCAACCATAGACAACATTATAGCACTTTCGTATATTGTACACCAAACAATGATTCAAGGCGCCCAGCCTCTTTTTGCCTGTTTTATAGATTATACAGCGGCATTTGATGGCATCGACCGGAACATCTTATGGAGGAAATTGGCGAGTTGGAACATCTGTCCGAAACTTCTACAAGCCATCAGATCACTGTACACTCAGACATGGGTAAGAGTCAAACTCTCATGTGACTCAGCCACGGAAAAAATCTGCACAGACCAGGGCTTAAAGCAGGGCTGTGTCCTTGCCCCGCTTCTTTTCAATTTATATACAGCTGATCTGGGCAAGGCACTACAGGGAGGTAACCTGGTGAAGCCTAAGATTGAGGGAACCAGACTCCAATTAATTCAGTATGCAGATGACCTAGTTTTTTTGGATCACACCAAAGTCGGTCTTCAGAAATGCTTAACAGCACTAGCAGTTTATAACGCCAAAAACAAACTGGTCGCACACAAGCATATACCTATCTTGGAGTATGGCTCAGCGAAACAGGTCGATCACAGGTCCATTGAACTAAGGTCCTGCAGAAAGCCAAAAAGGTAACTTACGCCATCTGCAAACTTAATGCGACCTTGGAAAGCCCAACTACCTTGGCCATTCAACGGGTTCTGAAAGCAAAACTATTACCCTCCCTCAATTACGCTACACAGGCCTTCCCGGGCAAATTGAGTGAAGATCTTGAAAAGATTAACTGCGCAGCCTATAAAAAGCTATTTTGCCATCCACCATGCACAAGGAATACTTTAATTTGCTTAGAATTCAATCTCAGCCGGCAATCCTTGGAAGAACTGGCAAACATGGCAAAATATTATTACTCGATGAAGCAACTAATAAATAAAATATTTACAAAATCAGGTAACCCATGGTCAGCCAGCCTAAACCTAGCCAAAGAGTACCTGAGTTTAGTAATAGAAAATTGAGACCCTAACATAATAAAATATACTGCTATCAAATCAATTATGAAAAAGCAAGTAAGAAACTGCTCAAGAAAATTGGACATTGAAGCATTGACGGTCAGAGGCTTCCATGAGTCTCAAAGCTCTCCTCATATTTGAAATGGCCACAAACCACATCTTGTACAGTCATTGGGTAGGCAAGCCCTACAAAGGATCCTGGCTGCAAGACTGCATGTGCTCCCCTTAAAACAGCTGTATCCGGCTGTGAAAGTAGGCCCAGCTATCGCGGAATGTCGCCTTTGTCATTATAAACGTGAAACTCTAGCGCACATTCTGTTATGTTGTCCTGCACTGCTATCAGCCTGTAGAATCCATCTAAGGCCCATTCTTCTTCAATTAGGTGTGCGGACGGTAAAAGAGGCAGTTCTTCAACTATATTTGTTGGACACGGTGAAGCACATGGCCAACTTTGCCAAATTCATTCATTCTGCGCGAACAGCATTAATGGATAACACAATCATGGCATAAAGTGACTTTTTACTTGGGGTAATCGTTTAAGTAGTACATGCTTTGAAAACATACATTGTTTTACTAAATTTTAATTTTATTTTACAATGATTGCTTTTATTCACACTAATTGCTATTTTTTTTGTATTGATTTTAATTAATCATTCAAATAAACTATTTGTCACTGTCACTGTCACTACCGCAATTTTACTTGGCTCATGCGCCCACAATCATCAACTATTTTTCACTTCTAAACAAACTGAAATGCTACTGCATTTGCTAGTGACATTGTGCTTTTTGATGTCACACTCACATGGGTTTCGCTTCCTGTTTTTATGGAGGCTGAGCCCTTCATTAGGTCGAGCTAGACAGCACAGCTGTCTCTCCGAGACCTGCAGTAATCAGTCTGTGTGCATGAAGTCCATTCCCTTTTTAGCCCTTCCTTTTCATTTGTCTATGTCAGTGTCCTTTACAAATCCTTGCTTGCTAGTCATCAGTCCAGCCTCTTTGTCCCCCCTTTCTCTCTTCTGAGCTCTCACAGAGCAGGGGCTTAGTACTGTCTCATTCCTCTATGGTACCTTATCTGTTCTCTGGGGGACTCTCTTATTTCTTGGTTTTCTGCTCTTTTACTGTTTGTCTGTGCTCTCACAAGCTTCTTGCATTTAAATATAGTATTCTTTCTCCCACCCCTCTTAACACCCGAGTTGGTTACAGTTGCGTCCCCTGCCCTGCCTCCTGCTGGGTTTCTTGTTAATAATTGTTGCATATGGGCTGCTGCCATTTCACCAGCACTGCATTGGATTCTTTTTTTATAGTGTATTTACTGGCCCCTCCGTTCACTTTCTCTGCTCTCCCTCCCCTTTCTGGCAGTCACCTGGCTCCTTGTCTGCCTCTCAGCAGAGCCATGCGGATGGAGAGGGAGGGTTTTGCTGCAGGTTGCTTCAGAGTAGGGAGCACTGTTGTCTGTGCCTTTCCTGCCCCTCGCAGCTGCCTGGGCCCAGGACTGGGTATGGTCTCCGAAGAGATTGGCAGGCTACTTCTATTATGTTTATCAGCAGGCACAGTGCCCTTTCATAAGCACCACCAAACCCAGTTCTAGCGGGGGAGCCAGGCCCACCCAAACATGAGCCTGGCCCACCCAAATAGGAGACTTGGCCCTCGCAGTGAGGGCTTGAAGGCAGGCACCCAATGGAATTGGGCTCAAAGGGCTGTCTTTGTGGGCCCGGTTGAAGGCAGCTTCCCGGGCGCACACACACACAGACAGTTTTTGAGATTATCGCAGTACTTCATAGGTCTTTAAAAAACCATTTACAGGTTAACGAGGCTTTGCTTATTTTTTCACCCCTTCACCTCCACATGACGAAAGGCGAAGAATCCTTTCTTTGACAACGGTCACCTTTGCCTACTGTTCTGCTGCGTGGAAATTTCTTTTTCTATGCAGAGCAGGAGAAAAGAAGTTTGTTTATTCCTTTTCACCTTTCCTTACCCCTGCAGCTGCTTATCACATCAGGCTGTGACACAAAGTTTGACTAATGGAATGGTAGGTAAGAGAACGTGTTACTATTTGTTTTTCTTTTTAAAATCTGCACAGGCTCAACAGGACACATACTTTGCATTTAAACAGTTTTTATCATTATCATGGCTGATGCAGGACAACAATAAGACAATACAAAATGCCCAGATAACGCTGGTGATTAATGATCCTGCTGGAGAGAAATCATTTGTCAGTTAGTAGTGTTTAAATGCAGATGAACTGTATTTTATGTGGAAGCTCAGTGGCTTACTGCCTCTGTCATAGAGATTCTTGTGTTTCTTGCAGTTCAGAAGTTACAATCCTAACATAGGACAGTGACCAATGAACTGTCACCAAAGAGCTGCATACAGACATGAATGGTCGTTCGCTTTTTTTGTTTTGTGATATAGTTAGAACTTCCTCATTCTTTCAATATTCTAATGTCACTAAAATGAGTATGTTTGGGCAGGTAGATATTTTTCAGTAAAGCTGACCCCCATGGAATACTCTTTAAATCCTGAGTTTGTGCTTCTCCAGACCACACCGTTTTAAAAATATACTGCCCACCAGTATGAATGGCATGTGATTCCTACACCTTGTAATCCTCATTGGCTTTTTTGACATTCCCTGTAGACTGATTTACATACTTGTATGATTCGATGTCTCTGTATAATGTGTGCGTGGTGTGAGGTACTGACAAACACTACACTGATATGAGTAGCGCTATACAATAAATGAATGCATATGAGAGAGGGTCTACGTAAAGATGAGGGGCAATGTTGGAGGGTGGTAGTCAGGGAATCTGAGTAGGACGTAGTGGGATGGGCTATGGAGCGATGAGGGGCACTGTTGGAGCGTGACAGTGAGGGAATCCAAGGAAGAGTTCACAGGGTGGAGGGGGAGCTAGGGAGAGATGAGGGGCACTGGTGGAGGGTGGTAGTGAGGGCGTCTGAGGAGGAGGTCGTGTGGGGGAGGGGATACAGAGAGGGGGAGGGGCTATGGGGAGATGAGGGGCACTTGTGGCATGTGGCAGTGAGAGAATCCGAAGAGGAGGTCAATAGGGAGGGCCAGGGAAGGATGAGGGGCACTGTTGGAAGGTGGTAGTAAAGGTACTTGTGGAGAAAGAGGTTATTGGTGTGGCACCAAAAAAGACTTTTGCATCAGCGCTAAAGCCGGCCCGTCTTGGCCTTTCTGTTTTTATTTATTTAATTAGCAGTCGGGTCAAAAGGGGTACTGTGGAACATACTTGCGTGCTAATTATATTTACTGCTATATTTAATATTTTAAGTTTGAAGATTATTTTACAAATTTTTTTACCGGGAAAAATGAAAGTGGAGCCCGATGGTGCCTGATATGGTTCTGGGGCCCAAGGGCAGCTGTGAGATAAGGTGCACTGGAGAGGAGTAGTGGATAATCAAGCCTGTAAGGGAGTGCGTTGTAGAGTCCTGGTCAGGTGGAGGTAGTAATGAAGAGGGATTCTCCCTGAAGGCTCGCACAGAGGGAGCACAAGAAGTGTCATTGCCTGATACTCCCACCTCAGAGATTTGGAAAAGAGTGCGTTTTACTGGGTCTTGTCAAACTAAGAAGAGATAAAGGAGGGCCCTGAAGCTAGCCTGCCCAGACATATATGTAACAAATCGAGCCCGCAGTGGCCCCCCCAAATGCACCCTTGGCCCACGTAAATATAAATTCCTGGAGCCGAGCCTGAGCACCACGCTGGTCCTGTCTCCAACACCCCCCCTCCACTCCACTCTTTGTGTTCTCCCTCCCTCTCTCCCTTGCAGTCACTGGGCTCCGGCTTTCTTGCTTTGCAGCAGAGCCAGAAGGACAGAGAGGAAGGGTTGTGCTGAGTCACTGGCTGCATCCTGCCTCAGAGCAGGGGGCTCTGCTGTGTCTGCCTTTTCTGGATCTCGCAGCTGCCCCGGCCGAGGACTGACTCTGGTTTTTGTTCGTCCCATCTCACACACTATGTGATACTCTCAAACAGGATGCGAAAACCAGAACCAAGGTGTTGATAAGCAGTTGCCGATAAGCTTATCTCTGCTCAAGGATCGGCTTGTTCACTCTTATATAATTTACAAAAAGAGGGAGGTACCCTACTATTCACAATAGGGACTGGGTAAGCACAAGAGCTACATCAAGTATGTCCCAAATACATGAACACAGATATGTCATAAAGGTTTAAACAAGGAGCATATTGCAAAAAACCCAACGCAATGAGATCAATCTAAACATTCATTATGTCAGCTAACATCGGAATAAAACAACTAGACCCAAAATTTGATGTATCGGAAAAATAATTTGTACAATTTATTCCACATGTAAAGTTAAAATACAATTTACTCATAAAGTTCATAAAAACATTATCAATTCATACACAGTTTTAGAAAACAAAAGAGAGTTAATACACAATTTTAGAAAACCAAAATCGATGCTAGAAGCTTACAATCCCCTGTGCACCCTGGTGTGATGCTACCTGTCTCACAGGGCATCCCTGTTTGTGAGACAGCACTGGGGATGCACTATATTTTTATCCTTGCACAAATCAGCGCAGTAAATTAATTTGGATGCTGCACTGTTTGAAAAAATTGAAAACCCGGCCTTGTTTACTATGAGCACAAAAGTAAAAGTGTGTAGTTTCGGTTACAGTGCCAACATGTATGTAAAACTCTCTCCTCTCTTTTTACTATGTCATATATACACTGACTGTCTGCAAAACAATTACACTTGCCACATCTCTTACTAACCCTCTCTCATCTTCTTTCTTTCTCTCTCTCTCTATATCACTCTCTCTTTCTGTGTTATTTTTTCCTTTTCTCCTTCTTACTTTTCTTCTTTTTTTTTGTTCTGTTTTCTCCCTTGCCAATCTTCCTTGGCCCTCTCTTTCATTTTAGTCTCCACAAAATTTCTTCTCTCTCTATGTCTTCCTTTGTCCCTGAAGCAAAGACAAAACCATGGATCACTTTAACAAGCATTTGCAATGCAATAGGTCTTGCGTTGATACAAGTTTAAGCTATTGGCATTGTAAATGACAATGCCTTTTATGTATCTTTTAAAAACCAAAACATAAATAAAAGTCATTGCCATTTACAATGCCAATAGCTCAAACTCAAGTAAATGTGACACCTATTGCATTGCAAATGCTTGTTTTAAACAGGCATGTTTTTCCTTTCTTTCCTTTTTCCTCCCCATGACAGAGCAGCACTTCCAAGGCAGCTCTGAAGGCCCGGGGAGTTTTTACTTCTCTCTCCTGTTCAGGCTAATTACAGCCCAGCTGGGACTAATGAGGCGTGAACAGCACTCAGCGGCTGTTTCCCTAACCTAGGGCAGCATGTCCCTGGCCACAAAGCCAGTATTTAAACAGTGCAGCCTCAGTGCTCAGTTTGAAGAGCCAGTGAACTGACGTGTATTCCACGTGGAGGAAGGTTTTCTCCCGCTCCCATTACTAAAATGGACTGTATTCAACACCCTGTTTGGTGGTGAGGCTAATTGGTCCCTTCTGTTGTGTTTTAGATATTTGGAGCACCTTGAATTATTCATGCCTCTTTCTACATTAAAGAAATAAACCAAATCCATTTGAGTAAGTGTTTTTCACTGTCACTGAGGACAACTCTAATAACACAGGTGTTTTTTGTATGTCCCATACTTTTTATAATTCGTTTTTTTTCAGCGTTTGTCACCAAGGTCTGTCCCTGTCTGACCCTGGAGCCTGCAGGCCCTTCATTGTCAGTTCTTTCGACCACGTGCCCTGGAGGACTAAGAGTAAAGTTTTTGCACATTTCTGTGGATTTATTCTGTCTAAATTAACTTGTTCTGTCATCTGAATTTACTACAAGTCCCTTTCTTAAATTACCTGTAAGTGCCCCTCATGGTCCTGATGAAGACCCTTCTGTAAGAAATCGAATTTCCCACACTAACCCTGGGTCGAAACGTTGACAGCTCTGTTTTATTCACCAAATGTAGACAACAGTGATAGATTCACTGTGTCTTTTCTGTCCTTCTGGTTTTGTAAATGATTGAGCCTTGATTATGTCTCGGTCTTCATGTTTGGCCAGTATTGCAGGCACTGGCAACCGGCATGCCCTCTCGGTCTGGCAGCAAAGCGGGAGCCAGCAGCTTTGGACTTTATATGGAAAATGCAAACACGTTGCCCAATCTCGCATTTCTATCACCTCAGGGTAACACACCACTGCATTAGGGAAAGAGGAGCAGTATTAATTGCGAGGGAGACTTGAGTGGTTTCAGCAATTGCAGCGGTACTCACCAAGACAGGAAGCTGCGGCAGATTGAGGTCCAAGGGCCACAGGATTGGGACACCACTTGGTGTTTTGGATTTCCCAATTACTTAATGGGTATTCACAAAGGACTCCTCATACCAGCATGCAGCAGTCTGGATTGTCAGCGTAAGGTGATGCACAGCTGAGAGGGCGAGGAGGGGCCTTGACAAGGCACCACTGGGATTGACCAATGCAGCATTCAAATGACCCCCAGGTGCAATGATCTGCCCCTGTAACTGGCACTGAAGAAAGCTAACCTGCTGAAACGTGTCTGCTATTATGTTACTTCAACTGAAGAACCTTGCACTGGGACAAGCACTCTGAATAAATCCATACGTTTCAGGGGCGTTCTAGTTAGTTGGACTTTTTTACTCATACAAAACCGTAGAAATATCCCCATTATACTTAGTTCAGCTAACTATAACTCGCGCGCCCGCAATGCACTTCTGATGATGTCACATATTACATCACTCATGACATGGTCAGTGACATCACTCATGGCATCACTGATGACATCTCAAATGACATCACTGTGGGGAGATTGGGGCCCCACCCACACTTTTTTTTCCACTGCCCCCAAGACCTGGCCCACCGGGGGCTACATATTAAGGCAGCGCGGGAGCCCGCGCTTGTTTTTTTATGTTTTGCGGGATGGTAGACTTCTCTAAACTGCAGTTTGAATATCAAATGTCAAAAACTGAGGAATTCAGATACATAGGATTGAAACATGCTTTAAAGACACATGTTAGCAGGGGCAAACAAATACCAGAAACAGCTCCAATTGAAAACAGGATATGGGTGGACCCAATAACAGAGAAGGCAACCTCCTTTGTCTAAAAAAGAATATTAATAACTCACCAGACACATTACTAGCCCTTAGGGAGAAGTGGGAAACATATGTTGGGATTCTAGAAGAGGATGACTGGCTGGAGGTCATCAAGAGCCCCAAAGAGGTAGCTATAATAGCACGATTTTGATTGATATAAATTAAAGCATACATAGGTCTGACTACGAGCGGATTGAGACTCTATTGAATGGAAAAATGCAATTAAAGTAAGTGCAAAGAGATGTGGGGATGAAGGCACCTTCTTCCATACAATATGGAGCTGCCCCAGACTCCTCAGATTCTGGAGGGCAATCACTATCGTGATGTCAAAAGTGACGGGAGAGGCAGTCCCACTGGAAGCCCGATGGCATTTATTGTGTATTACAGCAGAAACAAATTGGGCTAAGCATAACACATTATGGTTAAGACTCGCAGATATACTAGTCAAAAGAAACATCGCCAAATCATTGGGGAAAGCGCAGCCACCAGCAGTGAAGGAATGGGAACAAAATTTAGACTGGTGCTGCACGGCAGAGAAAGTAATATCACAAAGTCGGGGATGCCAGGGCAAATGGGACAAAGTCTGGGGAAATTGGGTAAAATACAGGGGATTATAACTATGGGACTAGGTCCAAACATGATACAGGGGGGTGATACTGGCTGTGGTTGTGAAATAATGGATGGACTATCAACAGATCTAGAATAGTAACATGCAAGCTTCAGGGAGTAGCAGTAACCATCTCACAGGGATGAATACATTGAATGTTGTTTGTACTATTGTGCTAGGCATCAATGTATTTAATAAAATTAAAAAATAATAATATTAATTTGTGCATTTTTGGTATTTCAGAGTCAGCCAACACAGGAAAGGTGGAGATCTTTGTGAAACAGATGATTACCACACTATTTGGTCACGTAAATATGTCCAACATGTTAGTAGTAGACAGGCCCACAGGTCCCTGATGGCGCAAGTGGCGCTGGGGGCAACTCCACAATCCATATTTATGCAACTTAACCAGGAATCAGTAATTAGACTGGCGCAGGAGAAGAAGGACCTCAATGATCAAGGCTACAATGTATCCTTTTTCACAGACATTATACCACAGTGCATGCAGCGCGGAAGGCAGTGCAGGCAGCGCGGAGGGGAGATCTACCCATCAAACGTCAACTCCAAAAAGCTGGAATCCTGTATGCCATGCTTTATCCTGCTCACCTACATATCAAACATGGAGGGCAACAAAAAGTCTGTGCAAACTTGAAAGGTGCTAAAAAATACCTGAAAACTATTGCACCACGGAGGCATGATCACCAAGCAGTGGACAGCAATGATGAGGGAATGTAGTGCAAAGCTAGAATGCTGCCTCCCCCCTGGGGAGCGAGACCACAATCCCAGACAAACTAAACCTGACTAATGGGGGCGCTATAACTGCGGTAGGATACAACTTATCCAACTGCAGATACAACCAATGTTCGATGCAGAGACACTTATACCTAGCCATCTCCGCTACACCGGAGGGGAACTACAAATCTGGCAGCTCCCAATAGGGTGCACCCCGAATGACTATAATAGTTGCGACTGCATTGTTTCGCATTATTGCTTGTTTACTGGGGAATGCGTCTTTAGCATGTTTGGGATGTGGAACTCTGATGGTAAAGGTTTTTTTTTTAATTCATGTTTTACATCACCACCATAGTCCAACCCCACACAAATTCAGTACTAAGCTTTAAATGATATCTTCATGTATGCCTGGCAGAATACACAACACAGACTGACACTATGGCTAGACAGGGAGGACACATCGACCTAGTATAAAGGAATGTTAAAGGACTTAATAGTCCGTTGAAAACCCAATGAGTACTTTCATATCTGGACAGACATAACATACAGATAGGTTTACTACAGGAAACGCACATGACATGTAACACATAACATGTAATAGGTCATAGAAGGGTGATTTACCGACTGACGTCCTCCTACTCATCGGATTCTAGAGAGGTGCTAATATTGATGAAGAGAGGAGTACAGTTCACACTAATTTGCTCTGTGTCATCGCTAGATGATCAGGGCCGTCTAGTGATAGCACAGGGAACCATTAGTGGAACCTCTATAACACTAATCAACATGTAAGGCCCGATGTGGATGACCCAGGGAGCTTTTCCACAGTCTGGTGCCACATTCAGACATTATCTCTCACACATATTGTATGGGGGAGGACTCAATACCTAACTAGACCTTGAGATGGATAGATCAGCTGTGAAAGTGTCTCATGGGAAGCAGGCTGCCACGGCCGGGAGGGCTGAGATTAGGAAGTATGGGCTAGAGGACATTTTGAGGCTATGCTACATTTACTTCATTGGTACACAGATCATGGTCCTGATTTGATATCCAGGGACCAGTGAACATGGGTGGATGGAGTATCACATATGACTAAGACTCTCCTGGACCATGTGTCGGTTCTGCTGTGCCTATCACTACCAACACTGCGCCATGCCCCATACACATGGAGATTTCATGCGACAGCCCTGCTTGATGGAGTATATGGAGACAAGCATAAATCTGCAGACTATTATGCAACTAGTGAGGGATATTACATGCTGTGGGAAGTGTTCAAAGTGACAATTGGGGGAATATGCATCAGCATGCAGTTTGGGGGTACACAATTGAAATAACTGAAGATACCAGAGGGGAGCTTGAAAGGGACTTCAAGGTTACACCACAAAATGCTGCCTTGGCCTGAATTAGGGAATCCCTCACTGAATTTCATGATTTAGTAGCGCAAGAAGTACATTTCCTATCCAAGTGGCAGGTAGCCCGAATATACGGAGAAGGGGGCCACCCCGGCTGTGGCCTGGCCAGCAGACTAAGCACACTGAAAGATAGGGGTCATACAGTGAAAAAAGCTTCACTGAAGACAATTGAACACTGGTACACTATCTCAATAATGGAGGCATTTAGACAATTCTATGAGGGTCTGTACGGCAGGCGCATGACAGCTACTGAAGAGGAAGTGAGGTCATATCTTGATGACATAGCGCTGGCATTGACCTCCCATGGGTAATGAGAATACCTTTTGCAACCTATAACCGTTGAAGAAGATAAGGACACCATAAACAAACTTCCTAATGGGGAGGCACCAGCAGAGTTGGCCTACCCAGAGAGTTTTACAAAGACTTTGCAGAACTTTTAGCCCCGCATTGGCATGCTGTGTATGAAGAGGCATACCTCACATGGCAAATACCGCCTCACTGCACGGGACGCTGATAGTGACCTTGTTTAAACCAGACAGCCAGCCAGAACACTGCAAGTCATATAGGCTGCTTCCGCTTATCAATAGACATACAAAAATCTAAGGTAAGATAATAGCGACCAGGCACCAGCCCCTGCTGCTCAATCTGGTCTTACCTGACTAGTCAGGGTTCATTCCTTCCAGATCGACTGTACAAAACCTACACACTTTATTTGCTTTGCTATGCCAAATACACCCAGTGCTGCAAGCAGTAGTCCTACTGGATGATGCCAAAGCATTCCACTCCATAGAATGAAGTTATATGTTTACAATTATTGAGAGAATGGGAATCCCGGAGGCAATTCCGCACTTGTTTCAGTTCCTGTATATGGAGCCTGTGGCCCGTATGTGTAGTAACTGACACGTTTGATGACTTCCCCATTTGTAGAAGCATGAGGCTGGGGTTCCTGCTGTCCCCCTCCTATTTGCACTCACAATGGACATGTGTTATATGTCAAAGGCATGCTACATCTGCGTTAAACTTCAGACTACAACCTCTCAGCGTAACACTCTATGCAGACGATATGGTTTTATGTCAGGAATCCCACCACATTTGCCAAAATGATTCAGGAGTGTGTGAGGTTTGACCACTTTTTGGGCTTCAGAATAAATTGGTTGACATCAGTTATATTTCCACTGACACCGACACCCCGGAGTGTCTTCACACAGGGTCACAATTGGTTTTGCCAAAATGTACACACATTTATTAACATTCCCATAGCGTTGCCACCATATTTATTTAAGAAACTGAACATGTACTTGTTAAATCTGGTATGGACTGGGAAACCCAGAATCAGTTGGGACATCCTCACAAATTCCATATGCAACTGATCTGCAAAATTACTATCTATGGGTAGTGGCACACAACGCGCAATACTGGTATGAACTAATATGTGCCTCATGTAGTGGGCACACATGACGACGCAGATCCAACCCCACTTAAGGCCATTCTGCCCAGCAAAGGGAGGGCTGTCCACACTCAGAAATGAACACAGTACACTGCACAACAACAGCCTGGCATGCTCTGGAAGACAGTGCTGGCAAAACCCTCTATATGCTCCAGGGCTCATCTTATGTCACCACCCTGCAACATTGGTGTCCTAGGAAGAGGGGGCTATTTGTCGTATCCCACAGGCAGGCATCACAACCAAGGGGGAACGATTAAGAGATGGCACTTTTGTGGCATTAGAGGACCTTAGGCTTTTAGTTTTAGGGCTGTCCTGCATGACCTCTACCCACAATTCCCAAATGAACCACCAACCTTACACGTCCTACTCACCACTGACACACTTAGACGTTTGATTACTAAATTGTATAATGCATCAGAGTCAGACAGACTGTACATTTGGAATAAGGAATTGATAGCTGGAACACCATACTGGAGAAGGCAGAATGTCAGTATTGCATCCTTACATCCAACTCTAAACTGTGCATTATAGACTTTGAATATATACAGCAGATGTATTAGGCACCTGCTAAATTACATACATGTGGGTTGAGAGCTGATGCATGAGACATGAGGTGTGGGGCGCCAGAGGGGGACTTTTTTCATGTAGTCCTGCAATGTGCCTCAGTTGAATATTATTGGTTCCAAACAACTTCCAATCAAAGCCCATGTTAGATGTAAATACATCTAACATGGGCTTTGATTGGAATTCCATAGAGTATATTATCAAGCCCATTATCGCCGCTTTATCGGCAGTTTTCTGCCGATAAATCGGCGATAATTTTATCTCCTGTTTCGATAATATGCCCCTGGGTGCTGGAGCTGACGCATTGTTGATCTCAATCAGAACTGTATGCTGAAGATTTACCAGGGACCTCACGGCCAACAAACATTTGATATCCTTTAACAATGTACCTCCTTAAAGCCCCTGAAGGGCCATAGTCGAAGTTACCTCTCTATGCGTCAGTAATGCTATGCAATATTACTAACATGTCCTTACCTTCGAAATGAGAATGTCGATGTATCGTCCGCATGCGGGGAGCTGGTGGGCGAACTGCTGTTGAATTATGCTGTGGCACTTTTTCTGTGATTGTTTCTTATCGAAATGCGATAAATTAAAATATTAATAATAGGGGGATCTTTCTCAAGGTCCTTAGGAGGAGAAAGCAAGAGAAAATAAGCCTATTAATCTGATCCACAAATTTAGGTTTTGCATCAAAAATTCATCCTAAATTCTTAATTTTTAGGACTAGAGAGGGAAGGGGTCCCAGATGTTGGGGCCGCCAAGAAGCGTTACAGAAGGAGGTGTCTTTCCCAAACAGAAGGAGCTCATGGCTATATTACCAACAAATAGAGATATTTATCGCTAAGTAGGCTTAGCAGCAATTTTTTTATCACCACGCATCACCGGATTTTATCGCTGAGATAACGTGCTATTAGCAACGTTTATCTTAAAAGTGATCAAATTCCCGGCAATAGCGGCAAAATGCTTGAATATCGCTGAGAATACAGCGATATTCACGCATTATCGCTAACAGGGTCTTAGCCATTATATCCACCTCCCATTGGATATAATGGCTAAGAACTGGTCTGAGCAGGCGTCAGTTTTTGGAGATATTCGCGCAAAGCGCGAATATTTCCATCGCTACGCCTGTGTTGGTAATAGGCGATAGCAATGTTAGCGACTGCTTTCAGTCGCTATCAGGTTGGGTAAAACCACTTTGCATGTCAAGAATTATCGCCGCTTAGTGGCCGAATTCCCTATCGCCCCCCTTGATAATATGCCCCTCAGTTTACTCCGAATCTAATCTGAGACGGTTGTCTCTCATCCATCTTACTACTTCATTCATACACCTGTTAAAGCATTTGGACAACTCATCTGTATCGCTTGAGAATGATACCACCATTTGGGTGTCATCATTATATGAGATTGTCGAAAAACTGAAAGAACGAATCTGCCTAGCTAACGGTGCTACATACACATTAAAGATCGCGGAGTCTGGAGCTCAGGTGAAGGAGCTTCTTCAGAGTGATAAATATTCCATTAGAGAAAAAAGTCAAAAATAAACGTGAAGTTGCACTAATGTCAAGCAATGTTTGCCAGCACACCTTTACGGTACTGTGCAGCTGTGTGTGCTGGGATAACTTCACAGGGAAGAAAATTGTAAATTGCAAAAGTGCTCTAGGAGTTTTCCCAGAAAGCTGCAATTTCATCAAATGTCTTGCAGTGCTCTCGCAAACCCTTGTGATTGCCATTTGGAAATTTCAAAGCTGTGCCTGGCTGTAGGTGTGGATTTCTAAATTACCCCCAGGTCCTTCCAGTCTCCAGTGGGAGGAGGGGAGGTCCTAGCATTCCTATGTTCTTTGTTTCTGTCTGGTAGATGGTTATCTCCATAAGTCATGAATCGGCCGAGGACAACACGACCAGGAGCAATGAAAATTACTAGTAGGTAATATGACATTTATGTCATACTCAGGTCCAAGGAGCTACAACAAAATGTACCTACCAGTGTCCACACCAAAGGACACATTCACTGAAACTCTTAACCTTCAGACGAGCTGAGTACCAACAATCTTCTCAGAGCTATCTATTATTATCAATGTATTTCCCCAGGGCAGAATGCATGAGCCCTCATTTACTATAGTGTTGTGTGGGTGCTCCTGTGATGCTGTGCTACACTATAGATAGCATCAACGTGTTTACCTCTATAAAGACCTGCACACCCACAGCTCAAGTGATTTAGCTTGAATTGCAGAATCACCAGATCAAACTTTAGGAAATGGGTTCATGGTGCTTGTTGGACCTGGGGTTACCAGTCCACATAGGTTAGCCTAGCACAGAGTGGAAAGACTTATCGCAAAGGCACTTGTGTTATGTTTGCGTCACACTCCACTCAGCAACTCAGCGCCCATCCATTAAAAATGACACTACACCAGATTAGAAAAATACGGAATGCTTTATAAAAACTCTTTATAGGATCTCCCCTCCATCAGACAGGGGTTGTTTTAGTTAAACAAGCACTTCCACATTTGATCTCCAGGATTATTGTGATTCCATTATCGCATTTGGTTCTAGAACCTTATTCTCCATTGAAAAGACTTCAGTTATTCCTACAATTGCTTTAAACTCTGGTTAGCACTTTTGCGACCCAAATGACCACTTAGCCGTGAGTACACACCCACTTCAATTCAGAGGAGCACAATCAACAATCTTAAGCCCTGGAGAACATTTGACACTCCCCATACAGTTAGAACAGAGATTACATTGACAATTGTTGGTTTGATTCACCCCTAAGCAGATGAGAATGTGCAATAAACTTCAGCAAGATCAATCATTTGTGTATATCCCCCGTGAGGTTCGAACAATAGGTCTACTTGAGTGAGCGCCAGCAATAGTACTACGAATTACAGCTCACTAGTCCCAGGGAGACAGTCTTTCCATTCAGGCTCCCCTTGTCTATTTATCCGTTTCCATCAGGCTTCCATAGTAGGGTTGCTTCACTAAATCTCGTGGCGTTGCCTCCGCTTTAATATCCTTCCCTAGCCCCCAGATCCCGGCTTACTTGTAGTGGCTTGACTCAGGTTCGATATTCCTGGGCATCCGGCAGGCTACGTTTGAAGCGCACACCTCCCTTTCCCCCGTAACACCTACTGGGCCTGCACTGGGAGAGAGACACTTCTATTGATCCACGATGCAAGGCTCTGCTCTAGCCTCCGATGCACCCGCTCTTCACCACAGAGCAGCCGCGGGTTAATGAGGCTGCTCAAGAGAGGCGTGTCTGAGACTCGGCGCCGCCCCTTCTGGAAAACCTTCATGATCTTCTCCGGGCCTGCGCCGCGGGGAAAACACTTCCTGGCAGCGCCGCCCTCTCAGCGAAGCCTCCGCTGTCACAGGCAGCCGTACCGCTACCAGTTTGTTTCCCTCTTCTCACCACCGGACAGAGTCTCCTCACGCACCGATGACTATCTCTTCTTGTGCGGCTCTAAGGATGCTGCGAGTCACGCTACCCCCTCCCTTACGCCACAGTCGACTCTCCGTAGTTCTGCACTGGAGAAAAAACCACAGGAAGCGTTTTACCTCACCACTGGTAAGTCGGGGCAGGTTTCCCGGGTTATCTTTGAGCTGAATACAAGCTTATTTTTTAAAATTGTCATTACAGCGCTTACCTGCATTTGTTTATAGCATTTTATTGGGCACTGGGCTCGGGTTTGTTGTGCTTTCACCCTTTGCTCTAGACCCCGTTCCACCCCGGCATTGTGCCGTTTGTGCGGAGGGTCGCAGCACTGAGCACCACTTCCTGCCCTTCTCCCCACTTCCGCCCTGCCTCTCCATCGTGCAGGTCAGCGGTCTAGCGGCTCACTCTACTCTGGGTATACCATGGTCACATGGCGGAAGCGCAGCTGGAGCGCCGACTTCGCGCCGAAGTCGCGCTCAAGTCAAGCCCGTCTGCGCCCGTCCGTGGCCGATCGTGGCCCGCGGCCGCTCATAATGCCCATTTTATCACCTACTCCTCCTCTGATCTCTTACTGCTTCGTTGCTCTAACTCCTTACCAGCCCTTGCTAAACAGGCTGCTCTGGATTGTGGTATCCTTGTCCCTCCAGTCACCTTCAGCCCTGTCACTTCGCTTCCCTGTCCTGTGCCGATATTCCCCCACCTCCACTCGCCACCGCTGGAGGTTACACCACTGTCCGTGGTATATCTTAACACCCGGTCATTGGTGAAACACCAGCTGGAAATCTTCCAACTATTGGACGATAGTTCTGTAGATATTCTTCTCCTGTCAGAGACTTGGCTGACTGAGGACTCTGTCCCTGATATTCGTGCTGCCATCCCTGCCGGCTACTATATCCTGCAAGCTAATCGATCAGCAGGGCAAGTCGGTGGGGGGGTGGTCGCCATTATTCGCTCTCAGTATGTCTTTACCACTTTAGCCTGTGCAGCGATCCCTAGAACTGAATGTCTCACTGCTAAATTTACGTCTTCTAGGCTCTCTTTTGTTGTTGTTCTTATCTATCGACCTCCTGCTCCCATGCCCTCCTTCCTCCGTCAGTTTGCTGATTATATTTCTCAGCTGACTATTAACAATGCCAAGGTTATGATTATCGGTGATCTTAACTATTGGCCCTCTGACCCCAGAGAAAGTCACCTCTCGGTGGAATTCTCTGACCTTTTATCAGGCTTGAGCTATTATCAACACATTACTAATCCTACCCACTGTAAAGGTCACATTTTAGATCAGGTGTGGACAACCAATTTAGATATTTCCTCTCCCATTGTGACCCCATGCTCCTGGTCTGACCACTATCTCCTTTGTTCTTAATTTGATCACTCCTAATCATCCTCCCTCTTTGACTAACTTCACCGCCCGGAACTGGAAGAAAGCCAATTTGGTGGAACTTCACTCCATTTTCTCCTCTACAACCCCTCCGGCCTCGACTCTGGTGTCTCACCAGGCTTTTCTCCTTGATCAATGGCTATTTTCTGCTTGTAATACCATTGCCCCTTTAAAAAATATAAAAACCAGGCGCCCTCATGACGCCCAGCGTTGGTTTACGGACCAACTGAAGGCAGATAAACTGGCCTTACGTCAGGCGGAGTGCCGCTGGAGGCGTAACTACGACCACCAGTTGAAAATTGAGTTTATGGACCATTTGAGAACCTATAAAAAATCTATCCTATCGGCCAAAACTATCTACTTTTCTCAAAAAATCATGGAGTCCGCCTCTAAGACAAAGGATATTTTTTCCATTGTGAATGAGCGCTCCCTACCAGACCGAGTCACCCTTCAACCTCAACCTTCCCAATCCTTGTGTGATTCACTTAATGTTTTCTTTACCGACAAAATCATCAATATTAAGAACAATATTCCTCTGCCCTCATCCCCTCACCCCCTTGCCCCCTAGAAACCCTTGCTGCTTGGATGCCTTTCCCCCGATCTCCCTTTCAGAGTTCTGTTCACTCCTGCATAAAGTGAGCTCCGGCTCCCCTACCGACTGGTGTCCTTCGCAGGTTCTTAGGGAAATCATTTTGGCCTGCCCTGATCCTCCCTTGGCCTTACTCAACAACTCACTGGCGACAGGGATGGTTCCGGATTCCTTTAAACAGGCAGTGGTGACACCAATCCTAAAAAAGATCAACGCCGACCCCACGGTCTTAAGCAATTATAGACCTATTTCCTTTCTCCACTATTTGGCAAAAATTTTAGAGACCTATGTCACTCGCTGCCTGAGCGCCTTCATTGAGACTTCATCTTTCCTGGAGGCCCAACAAGCTGGATTCCGCCCCCTCCATTCCACCGAGTCGGTTATTGTTGCTGTCATGGACACCCTCAGAAAGGGCGCCGATAATAACATCCCTCAGGCCCTTGTCCTACTGGACCTATCGGCGGCTTTTGACACGGTCGATCACGCAATATTGATCGACCGTGTCAGGAACGCCGGTATTCAGGGCACGGCTCTTGAGTGGGTCAAGTCCTTCCTGGATAATCGTTTTCAGGCAGTGCATTTGTCTACCTTCTCTGCTTTGTACTCTCCCTTGTCCTGCGGCGCCCCCCAGGGCTCCGATTTGTCCCCGTTATTATTTAATTTGTACATGCAACCCCTGATCTTTTCCCTTCGCAAATCCGCCGCTACCATTTTTAATTATGCGGATGATTTGCAGCTAATTTTTCCCACTGATACCTCCCTCTCCTCCTGTACCACGTTTCAGTCCACCATGCTTGAGATCTCTGAGTGGATGTATCATAGCCAACTCAAACTAAATCCTACTAAGACTGAGCTTCTTCTGGTGGGTGGAGCAGCCAATCCATAGAATGACAGCTTTTGTCCTCCCTCACTAGGGCTCCCTCCCTGTCCTGTCAACTCTGTGAAGAGTCTTGGCGTGGTCATTTCTAGCGACTTATCCATGGGGCCTCAGATCAGTGCGGTGACGTCATCCTGCTTTTTCCAACTACGCAGGATACAAAAAATCTGCAGATTTCTTACCAGAGACGCACTGATCCGTGTCATCATGGCCCTGATTACGTCAAGAATTGACTACGCCAACACTTTGTATGCCGGTATCCCTGCATGCCTTCTTCACAAGTTACAACTTGTGCAAAATAAGGCTGCACGCCTGGTTTATCACCAACCTCGCCATCAACATGTCTCGCCTCTACTACGGAGCCTTCATTGGCTCCCTGTAGCCAAGCGTTGCATCTTCAAACTGGGCTGTATGATCTTTAAAGCCCTATCTGATCTTGCTCCTATCTTTATTATCTCTAAATTGAAATGCTATGTTCCTCCCAGAAATCTTCGCTCCTCTGGCCATAATCTGCTAGTCATTCCTAAAACCAAACGGAAAAAACATGGCGGCTCCTGTTTCTCTTTCTGCGCCCCCAAAACCAGGAATGCTTTCCTGCCTGCCATCCGTCACTGCTCTACCTATGGTTGTTTTCGTAAATTGCTAAAAACTTACCTTTTCCAGTCTGCCTCTGAGTAAAACACACGTCCCCGCCTCCCCGCATTTGTCATGAGCGCCATGAAACCGTACGGTGGCCGAGCGCGGTACAAAACTTTTTACCATACCATACCATACCATCACCCCCCTGGGGCTCTGTCGTTGGGACAGACACAGTGAGATGATGGGGGTTTGGTTTCTTTGCCGGCCCACTGGCCAGTTCACCCTCTTGCGGGGCAGTGGTGCAGCTGGTATAAAGCGGCTTGGGCCCCACAGTTACTCCAATCAAATTTGAGGAGGATAGGTTAAGTTCTCCTTCCTTGATGATGACGATCAACAGGACAAAGTCCTTCAAGATGAAAGCAGGGCAGGGTCAGGTCTCGTAGTAGAGGGCAAGGTTAGCAGCAGGGAAGCAACCCCTAGGAGAAGTCAGCCCTAAGCGCCCTATCCCCCTGATACCACAGCCTGAACTCCCGCTAGATCTAGGTTTCACCACCACTACCACCACTACAACACACAAAATGGCCGACCAGGTTCTGGCCTTATATACCCCTAGACCCTGGTCACTAGAATGGGCCAGAAGGTTCTAGATCACTCTCAATAGTCTATGGGCCAGTCCCTGAGGTTAAATTCTCTGACAGTTGGCAGCCAACATTTTGTAAATGTTCACCTCACTACCACCTCCATTTTAAAAGAACACCTGTGCCCCTTCAGGTGTAAAGATTACTGAGGCACCCAAAGCCCTACTGACATCACCAACAAAAAAATATATATGATGGACAAAAAGGAGGAAAAAAGATGTAGGATGCATAAAGGGGACATAAAAACAAAAGGTAGGAGGGACCACCCAAAGGGCTGACAGGTCTAACACGCGTCCCCCCAGCTGAAAGTGGGGAGAGCTACACAACCCCTTGGAAGTTCTCATCACTAAGGCGGAAATAGCTAGAGAGACCGTCTGCATTGGCGTGGTCCACTCCAGGCCGGTGTTCCACCCGGAAGTCCTTTCCCTGTAGGGAGATGGACCATCTCAACAACTTGGGATTCTCTCCCTTCATTTGCATCAGCCAACGAAGGGGGCAGTGGTCCGTCTGTTCAAGGAAGTGCGAGCCAAACAGATATGGCCGCAGCTTCTTCAGAGCCCATACCACACGCAAAGGCTTCCCGCTCAATCACACTCCACCTCTGTTCCCGAGGAAGCAGTCTCCTGGACAAGAACACAACAGGTTGGTCCAGACCCTCTTCATTGAGTTGCGATAACACTGCCCCAATGCCATGCTCTGATGCATCCGTTTGGACAATGAATTCCTTAGAGAAATCCGGGGCCCTTAAGAAAGGAGCCTCACACATTGCTTGTTTCAGGATGTCAAAAGCACGTTGACACTCCGCAGTCCAGACTACCCGTTGAGGTTGCTTCTTGGATGTGAGTTCAGTTAGAGGTGCCACAATTGTGCCATACCCCTTCACAAAGCGACTGTAGTATCCTTTGAGGCCCAGGAAAGCTCGGACCTCAGTTTGGGTCTTGGGGGGCTCCCAGGCCATGATAGCCTCAATCTTAGCCTGGCGGGGCTGCACCGTTTCCCTGCCCACCAAGTGGCCGAGGTACACTACCGACTCCTGCCCAATCTGGCATTTGCTGGCCTTGATTGTCAAGCCAGCCTGTTTCAGGGCTTGGAGAACAGCCTGTAGGTGACACAAGTGGTCCTCCCAGCTGCTGCTGAAGACGGCAATGTCGTCTAGATAAGCAGCAGCAGAGAAGGCCTCCATCCCGGAGAGGACCTTGTTTACCAGCCGCTGAAAAGTGACAGGAGCGTACTTGAGCCCAATGGCCCTCATTCGTGGAGAAGGCTGACCTTTCCCTTTCTCCATCTGTGAGGGAGATCTGCCAGAACCCTGATGTGAGGTCAAAAGTACTCAGATATTGGGCAGCTCCCAGCCGGTCAATGAGCTCATCCGCCCTAGGGATTGGATGAGCATCAGTTTTTGTCACTGAATTCAATCCCTGTAATCCACACAGAACCTGAGTTCTGGAGTGGTGCCCGGTGGGGCAGCTTTTGGTACCAGAACCACCGGACTGGACCAGGGGCTACTTGAAGGTTCAATCACTCCTAGCTCCAGCATCTTGGTGACTTCACTATGAATACTGGCCTTCACCTTATCTGACAGCCGGTAGGTCTTAGACTTCACAGGTGGGCTGTCTCCTGTGTCCACATCATGGGTAACAGGTGGGTCCTTCCCGGGATAAGGAGGAATAGCGAGGAATACTGCTCCAGGATTGGCGGCAGTCCCTCCGCTGTTCAGGAGTTAGGGATGGTGAGAGAATCACTCCCTCCACAGACCCATCCTTTTCTTGAGACGAAAATAGATCAGGGAGAGGCTCACTTTCCTCCTCTTCTGCTCCATCAGCCACCATCATCAAGATGACCTCGGGCCTCTCATGGTGGGGTTTGAGGCGGTTGGCATGGAGCACCCGATGGGGCTGCCTGGGGGTCTTAAGGTCCACTAAGTAAGTGGCCTTGTCCTTTTTCTCAATCCCCTCAAAGGGGCCTGTCCAGTGATCCTGGAGGGCACTAAGCTGTCCAGGCTCCATCACCCACACTTTCTGACCAGGCTCCAACTTCACAGGGTGAGCATTGTGGTCATACCACTCAATTCAAAGAATCTTTATTCGGTGATTAAAAAACACCAAAAAAGCACACTCAAATATACATAGTAAAAAGTCATTAAACATTTCAAGGTTCTTTGTGCAATAGATTTATAAAACATAAATACAACAATATAGCCATCTTTAACACTTAAAAGTTAGAATAAAAACATTTCAATCTTCTCCTCTAGTAAGCCTTAAACGAAGTGCTACCTTAATAAAATTCATAATGCTACACAGTACTAAGGGTTCCGCAGCTTTCTGTAAGAATGCTAGTGCCTCCCTAGCGTGGACCAAATTAGCTTTTTTTAAAAGGTCTACTAGGTATCTACGTCTGGGCATTGAGTAAAAGGGGCAGAGTAAAACAAAGTGAAGGGAGTCCTGCGGAGACCTGTTGTTGCAGCCGCAGGGCCCCTTCTGTTCTATTGATGTGGCAAATCCCGCTGGTGATGCCAACATAAATGGGAGTAGGTTCAATCTGAAGCGGCACATCAAAAACCTGTCCTGTGCATTATGCATGAGGTACAAGTATGGTTCCATACCTTCCACGCTCTTCACTAGGCGATGGGCCCTCACTGTCTTTTTGCACCCTTCAGCCTCCTCTCTGCTTAGGTTTTTCCGCTCTAGAAAATATCTCCCTACCTGCAGTTTGTTCTGGGCTACAATAGTTGCAGGATGGGTAAAGAGGTTCCCAAAACCTAGCTCCTCTAGGGTGTTCTTCACATAAAGGAGCCAAGGGATGCGCATACACTTGTCCCTCTGTAGGCAGTCCGATAAGATTTCTCTACTCAGAGTCGCATCAGGGTTGACCCAAATTTTTAACCAAGCAATAATGGGCCTCAGTTTTATCAGATCTTCTATATATGGTCTCCCTAACTCCCCGTGGGCAATCAGACCAGCAGTACTTTGTGGCGCCCTTAAGAGTGATTTCAAATATTTATTTTCTTCTCGTTGGATCCTAGTGGTATTGACAAAGCCCCATACTTCTGCCCCATAGATTACCTTGGAGCATGATACAGAGCTGTACAGGTTTATCACCTGTTCCGGGGACCATCTTCCTAGCCTCCTGCCATAGCTAGCAATTGCCCCGTTAGATGCAATCATTTTACCACAGCGTTCCTCCACCAAGGTATCAAACCGCAAGGCACCATCGAATGTTACACCAAGATAGGGAAACGTTTTAACCTCTTCCACGATGTGGCTCCCTATTGTGTATATAAATTTAGAGGTGTTTTTTTTTCCCGCCAGGAGCACATACGATTTACTCAAATTAACAGAAAGGTCCAGAGCACCCATGAACCTAACAAATCCATCAATCAAGATTTGTAGGCTCCTTGGTGTGCGTGCGATCAGTACCGCGTCATCTGCATAAAGCAGAACAGGAATATGACGCGACCCAACCCTTGGGCAATCTACCTTCAGACCTAACAAAAACTGCTCCAAATTATTAATGTAAAGGGAAAACAAAAAGGGAGCAAGAATGCAGCCTTGTCGGACTCCACTCATACAAGGAAAAGAACTAGTCAGTCCCCCCTCCCTATTAAAACGGACCTTAGCGGTGGTGTCACTGTGCAGTTCCCTCAATATATTAATTAGACCACTCTATCCCCATACTAAGCATCATGCCCCACAACTTTTCCCTATTGACGTGGTCAAATGCTGCTGCCATATCCATGAACCCCATATAAACGGATTAATCACTAGCCATGGTATACTTGGCAGTCAGCATATAGAGGTTCAGGCACTGGTCGCTAGTGGACCTCCCTGCCCTAAATCCGTATTGAGTGTCCGAGAAGATGTTTTTTTCCTCGGTCCACTCGGACAGTCTATTAAGAATTGCCCTCCCCAAAAGTTTTGCTGACACATCGATCAGGGAGATCGGGGGGTAGCACTTTGGGTCATCCCTGTTGCCCTTTTTAAAAATCGGCACAATTTCTGCCGTGGACCAAGACGGGGGCAAGCCACAGACAATAGCAGTATTAATAACCCTTGTCATTAGAGGAGCCCAGAGTTCGATATTACTCAGGAACAGATCTGGGGGGATTCCGTCAGGCCCCGGGGCTTTATTTTTGGTCAGGCCCTCAATCCCTGCAGTGATCTCCTTGAGGGAGAATTCTGCCAATGGGGCCTCAGTTGAAATGGCCAGTAGCTCTACAGCAGAACCAGGCTCAAGATTATACAAGCTCCTATAGTGGGTAACCCACTGCTCTGGGAGAATGTTGGCCCCTATATCCGGGGTATCTTTTTCCTGGAAAGTTGGATTATTAATTATTTTCCAGAAACCTGCTAGATCCTTTCTTTCCCCTGCTTCTCGTAAATCTGCCCACGCTTCCGCCTGCAAGGCAAGTTTCCTCCTCTTAATCTCCTTTTTGTAAATATCCCTACACTTCTTAACTTTGTCAGGAACCCTTGGTTTAGTTTTAAGGCAACTTTTCAGTTCCCTTAAAGCTTTGGAGCAGTCTTTGTCGAACCATCGGGGATTCCCGTGGTTCTTAAGTGGCACACTGGTCTTTAGTAAACCATCGACCAGATTGGCGATCTGGTCGAAAGCTTCCATTATCCTCGACCCGTGGACTTCTGTATCCAGACAGTCATTGATAGCAAGTTTGCCTGCGTCCACCAGGCCCTTGTAAAACTTTTCCCCATCTATTTTAGCCCATTTTAATCTCCTGCCCTGGCCTGTTGCTCTCTCAGTGAAGGTGTGTTGGGCTCTAATGCTTAAACCCACCCTGTACAACAGCTCCAGGACAAGAGGGTTATGGTCGCTAAAGCCACTCCATTCAATCCCTACACTAGTTGTCTTATTAATTAGGGACCTTGAGACCAAAATGTAATCTATAAAGGAAGAGCATCCTCTACCCTTAAATGTAGGGGGGAGTGTGCCATCCTCCTGCGTCCCTACCATATTAATGGTGTGTTCAAGGTCATACTTAAGCCGTAACGTTCTAAAAGCTGAGCCCAACGGCGTGTGAGAGAAGTGCGGTCCCTTCTCCATGGGGCATCGGGACCAATCTGTATTTGTTTGAACCAGTGCCGGGCATAAGTGGCAATTATAGTCTCCCATGACCACCAACCCAAATTACTGCCCCTTTTTTTGGCCTGTTATAGCCTGACCCAACCTGTTGTCTAATTCAGTGACAAGAGAGATGTTAGATCCCGCTGTCTCATTGTTATAAAGATTTACTGCAACGAATCTAAGACCTTTCCCAGAGAACATGACTGCCTGAATCCTGTGGGAATTCCAATCAAGACAAGTATGACTTCCCGGAAGGCACAGATCTATATAAATAGCTAAACCTCCCATGGCTCTCCCTGATCTTGATTTTTGAGCGGGTACAAAGAAACACTTGTACCCTTGCAAATGATAGTTATTATCCTGGGCCCAGGTTTCCTGCAGACAAATCACATGGAATTTTCTGATATGGTCCAGCCACTCTTTGTTATTACATTTTCCAGCCAGGCCAGCTATATTCCATGAAATTATTCTTAGTGCCTCGCCCCCTTGAGCCCCTCCTCCCTGGGGCCCTCCTAATGATTCGCGCCCTTTGTTTTTCATTTCCTGCCCCTGTGCCCCTCCTATACAAGCAATGTCTACAGCCCTAGGTTCATCCAGCACATGCATCCGGGCAGAGCTCGATGACATTTGCTTTGCCTCAGGGCTGTGCTTCTCCGGCTCATCATACAAAACCCCAATACCCCCTGCTCCCCATGTACCATTATCTGTTTGTCAATCTACCCCCTCAAGACCATCCAGGCAATGAAACCGATTAGATGTGTGGAAAAGTGGCTCTGGGCGGCTAAATAATGGTCTAGGGTTGGGCTCGTGGTGAACACCCCTCCGACCCACCCTTTCCCAGTTGCCATATGATCGGGTCACGTGTACAGGTGCAGGGATGGGGGGAAAGAAAAAGGACACATGAAGGGTTTGGATGGTTGACTCCTGCGATCTGTTCTTTCCCTGGCATATGTAAGAGACAGTTCTAACGTCCCTACAACTCACCAGTATGCAGTCCCCTATTATGGATTTACGAGTTCTCCCCACCCATGGGACCCTAACCATTATAATTTCATTGTTTAAGTGCACTGGTAAGGGTCTATTCAAGTTAAGCCACTTAATTACCCTGCTTTTTAAGGCACAAAAGTCCTCAGCTTCACCTGCCTCTAGCGGGGGAACACCCGCCATCACTACAGTGAAGTCATTTGCCTCTGGTGGTAAATTGGGTCTACGTGGCCTGGGGGGAAGCTTCATTAGTGGTGTAAGCACAGCACTATCTGTGGGCTGTGACGGTGAAGCAGAGTTTACAGAAGGGATAGGCCCAATAGGGTTGGATGTCTTCATTCGGGCGGGGTTGTTCCTCTGGGGATGTAATGGGGCAGCCGCAGTCGCAGCCTGTGTCGGGGCTAAATTCATTCCTTTTTTTGGGGGTTGTTTGGGGGGGGCTGTTGGGGTGACGATGGGCTCCGAAACTCTTCTTTGCGAATTAACTGGGAGTTTTAAACTATTTAGTGTGGCCTCAAGGATGGTTAATCTAATTTCCACCTTTTTAATGCTTTCACTAATTGGTAGCAATAGGGACCTCAAGAGAAATTCCAAGTTGCCTAACGGGACGACAGAAAGGGGGACGTTGACAATATTATTTACTGTATTTCCCAATAAACCAGGGGCCGAACCGGTCTGTGCAGCAGGTTTTGACTGTGGCACCTCCACTGCTGACACAGTCGGTATGGTGGGTTTAGATAGCTTCCCAAATTCAAAAATAAGGGGTTTGGGTCTATTTTTCCCCTGTGCCCCCTTCACCTTCCTTCTACGTTTTGGCGGGGGCCAAAAGGCTGCATGTGCAGCAGCTGGCTTGGATTTGGCTTTCCTAGGTTGCAAAGCTGGGGGGGGGGTTGGGAAATCAGGTCAATGGTCACCTTGCTTGAGCATAAGCTGCTCGCTGGGGTAGAGCTCATGGGGGAGGTTACGGGAGTTTTAGGACCATCTCTCAACAGGATTGGGACATCCTATATTGGGGTCAGTTCTACATTAGGCATGATAAGATCGTCACCCAAAGGTCTATTTTTCAAGTTGTCTATAGAGCGTCTCCGTTCAACCCTGAGCCGGTTTAAGGTGCTCTCTTTGTCCCCATCTCCCACAGCCCTGGGAAAATAGTTCTCTAAGGTTTTATTTTTAGCACCGCACTGTTTCATGGGGGTGCCATCCCTAATGGGGGATGGCATGGCGTCTAGGGTTTAGTGGCAAGTGAGGGGCACTATATCAATTACTGGGATCACACGCTTAATAACACAACCAAGAGAGTAGGCCCAGCCCAGCCTACTCCGGCCTAGGATGGCCGCAGACGGTCCCGCCCTTGTCCAGGGCTTCTCCCGGTCGCTCCCGCGAAGCGGAGGCACTGAACTCCTTATGACTCTGCTACCGTGGGCTCATGGGCTGATAGGCGGGGGGGCGTGGCCAGCGGGGAAAGCGGCCCAGGTGTTGCGGGTTGGGCGCGCAGGGGCTCCTGGACGCTGGAGTCCCTGCCTGTGCTCGCAGCCCCGCTGGTGAGATCGCCTTTCCCCGCGCTCCTCCTGACAGTCCCACTGCAGCCTCCAAGAACGGGTGACGCGCTGCGGGACCCGCAAAGCGGGTCCGGCGAGTCGGGAATGGAGTGGTGGCAAGGGTCAGCTCTGCTGAGGCAGCGAATGCGCTGTGCTCCTCCAAAAATCCAGGTACAGGCAACAAGAAAGTTTCAATGGGTCCCACAGGCTCAGGAGTGAAACCCGCTTTTCACTCTGTCGGTGGGGGGCGTGGCCAGCGGGGAGAGCAGCCCAGGTGTTGCGGGTTGGGCGCGCAGGGGCTCCTGGACGCTGGAGTACCTGCCTGTGCTCGCAGCCCCGCTGGTGAGATCGCCTTTCCCCGCGCTCCTCCTGACAGTCCCACTGCAGCCTCCAAGAACTGGTGACGCGCTGCGGGACCCGCGAAGCGGGTCCGGCGAGTCGGGAATGGAGTGGTGGCAAGGGTCAGCTCTGCTGAGGCAGCGAATGCGCCGTGCTCCTCCAAAAATCCAGGTACAGGCAACAAGAAAGTTTCAAAGGGTCCCGCTTTTCACTCTGTCGTCGGGGGGCCTTTACACTGCCTGGCTGGCTTCCAAGTTGTCAGAAGCTTGCTTCCACAACTCAGCCATTTGGCTCCGGAAGGCCAGCATGTAGCTCACCACATCCTGGGGAAGCTTCCTGGGATTCTTTTCCCATCCGTCTTTCACCAGGCTGAGAGATCCGCGAACAGGGTGCCCGTACAGAAGTTCGAAGGGGCTGAAGCCCACTCCTTTCTGTGGCACTTGCCTGTATGAGAACAACAGACAGGGTAGGAGGACGTCCCATTTCCTCCGCAGGCTCTCATACAGACTTCTGATCATGTCTTTCAAGATTTTATTGAACCTTTCCACTTGACCATTGGTCTGGGGTGGTAAGGGGTAGAGAACCGGTAGGTAACCCCACACTCCTTCCACATAGCCCACATGTAGGCTGACATAAAGTTGGTCCCCCTGTCAGACACAACTTCCTTGGGGAAACCCACTCGGGTAAAAATCCCCATCAGGGCCCTAGCCACTGTAGGTGCAGTAACGGTCCTCAAAGGAATTGCCTCTGGGTATCGAGTGGCGTGATCCACCAGAACCAGGATAAACCTGTGACCAGCTGAAGTGGGTGGATCCAATGGCCCAACAATGTCGATGCCCACCCTTTCAAAGGGGGTGCTAACGACAGGTAGTGGTTCCATGGGAGCTTTCAGCTTAACCCCTGTTCTCCCACTGGCTTGGCAAGACACACACGTCCTACAGTAAGTGTCGGACGCCACCCTCATTTGAGGCCAGTAAAAATGGGGGACAAGCCGGGCAAAGGTCTTGTCCTGACCCAAGTGTCCAGCCAAGGGTATTTCGTGAGCCAATTCTAAGAGAAAGGCTCGGTAACATTGGGGGACAACCAAGGCCGGTGATGAACCATGCACTGGAGCCTTGGGTTCACTGTAGAGAAGTCCATCCTCCCGGTAAATGCGGTAGTTCCCTGCAATGGATGCCGAGGTAGGCTTCTCCTGTCCCCGGATCTTTCCATTTCTGGCAGCTGGCTGTGCCTTTGTTCCAGGCTCCAGCCCTGGCGAACTTCCCTTCCGGGTAGTCGCGGACCTTGTGCTGGCACAGGTCCAGTCAGGTGTACCCAGCATCTCTGAGTGAGTCCGGTATTCCAACTCCTTCCAAGCATTGTGCTCCATGTCATTCCCCAACAGACAATCGACTGGCACGGCAGAGCTTACGGCAACTCGAAGAGGACCTGCAACCCCTCCCCACTCAAAGGGAACATCGGCCACAGGGTAGTGGCCCATTCTGCCATCAGCCATCGTGGCGGGGTGGAGTACGTTTGGGATCACCTGCTCTGGGGACACCAGATGACTCCTTACCATAGTAATACTGGCACCTGTGTCCCTCAGAGCTTCCCCTCTTGGGCCATTGATGGTGACCCACTGCCCAAACTTGGTAGTATTTGAGGGCACCTGGATCTTAGGAACCATCTCCCGATCTCCCAGGGACACTAAGGTGATTCCCGCCCACTCCCCTCCCTTATCTAAGAGCAACTCCTCCCCGAGCACTACATTAGCTACTCCCGGGGCTTTTCCTCCAGTGGGAGGGGGTGGTCTCTTTGGGCACTTGACATCACCTTTGTAGTGCCCAACCCCACCACATTCATAGCAGCGGACAACCCTTGGCTGCTGACTATGGTCAGGATGAGGGTTTTTCTGCGGGTTGGCCCTAGGAATGAATCCTGATCTCTTTCCATGGAAACTGTTTTGGAGGCCTTTTGAGGACTCCCTCTTCTTGTCTCCACCCTCCTTCTTCTGAAGAGCGCCCTGTCCAGTCCTTTGGGAATCCCCCCCAGTCCCCTTTGAGGACACCCGGGTACTAGCCCAGATGTCCGCCTCCTCAGCAATCTTCCTGGGATTGGTGAGCTTGCTGTCCACCAGGTGTTGTCGCAGCTCTGGAAAACATTTCTCGAGTAGGTGCTCTTTTAGGATTAGGATGTTCAACCCCTCGTAGTCCCCCACCTCGCTGCCTTGCACCCATCCCTCTAGGGCCTTCTTGGCATAGTCTAGGAAATCCACCCAGTTCTGTGTGGCCAGTTTGTGGCTGTTCCTGAATTTCTGTCTGTACTTCTCAGGAGGCAGCCCAAACTTCCTTATCAGTGCCACTTTCATGGTTGGGTAGTTAGTCTGCTCCACCTGCTCTAGGGCTAGAAGAGCATTCCTCCCTACTGGAGGCATATATTTGTACAGGCCACCCCCAGTGCATTTCTGATATCCCATGGGCTCTTAGCGAGACCTCATAGGCTGCCAGCCATTTCGCAATATCGTCCCCTACACTGTAGCTGGCGACTACGTCTTTTGGAAAATAGGGTCTGGGTTCCCTGATGTTTTCTTTGGGTATGCTGCCACCAACAGGAGCACTAGGATTCCCTATTTGCAGGGCCTTGAGGTCTAACTCCTTTAGACTCAATTCATGAGCCAGCCTCGTTTCCTCCCTCTCCTTCTCCAACCTCGCTAACACCCACTTCAACTGCCTTTCCTCTCTCCGGTCAGCTAATTCGGCTTCGGTCAAGCTCCTTACAGAGACACTACTGCCCTCCCTCGAAAGTGTCCTAGGACCTTGCAGTAGGTTCCCCCTTTCGGTTTGGTACAGTTCATCCACCCCGATGACAGTGTCCCGAACCCCCTCTTCCTCCTCCTTCTTCCCATCTGGGTGAGCTGCCACCCATGCTCTCAAGCTGGTTTGGAGTTCCCCCTTTTTCACACAACGCTTGAAAAACACCCCCTTACTTTGGCAAAATTCCCTGAGTTGCGCTGCAGTGTAGGTCTCCAACTCCTCCAATTCAAATTTCATCTTGCCAACAGGGTCCCAGACAGACACTTTGAAGCATTCAAGGAAGGGCGATAATTAAGGGCCACCTCCACCCACTACCAGAAGAGAATTTGGAAAACTAAACTTCTAATTAGGGAGTCCGCCAGGAGAAAACTCCAGGTGTAGGTACATGGTGCACACCAAGCTGCTGCTAAGTGGACGCAAGCACAAGCTCTAATCCCACCACTGAACACCAATTATGTTGGACCTGGGGTTACCAGTCCACATAGGGTAACCTAGCACAGAGTGGAAAGACTTATCCCAAAGGCCCTTGTGTTATGTTTGCGTCACACTCCACACAGCAACTCTGCGCCCATCCACTAAAAATGACACTACACCAGATTAGAAAAATACGGAATGCTTTATAAAAGCTCTTTATAGGATCTCCCCTCCATCAGACAGGGGTTGTTTTAGTTAAACAAGCACTTCCAAATTTGATCTCCAGGATTATTGTGATTCCATTATCGCATTTGGTTCTAGAACCTTACTCTCCATTGACAAGACTTCAGTTATTCCTACAATTGCTTTAAACTATGGTTAGCACTTTTGCGGCCCAAATGACCACTTAGCCGTGAGTACACACCCACTTCAATTCAGAGGAGCTCAAGCAACAATCTTAAGCCCTGGAGAACATTTGACACTCCCCATACAGTAAGAACAGAGTTTACATTGACAATTGTTGGTTTGATTCACCCCTAAGCAGATGAGAATATTCAATAAACTTCAGCAAGATCAATCATTTGTGTATATCCCCCGTGAGGTTCGAACAATAGGTCTACTTGAGTGAGCGCCAGCAATAGTACTACGAATTACAGATCACTAGTCCCAGGGAGACAGTCTTTTCCACTCAGGCTCCCCTAGTCTATTTATCCGTTTCCTTCAGGCTTCCATAGTAGGGTTCCTTCACTAAATCTCGTGGCATTGCCTCCGATTTAATATCCTTTCCCAGCCCCCAGATCCCGGCTTACTTGTAGTGGCTTGACTCAGGTTTGATATTCTGGGGCAGCCGGCAGGCTACGTTTGAAGCGCACACCTCCCTTTCCCCAGGCAAGGCCGTAACACCTACTGGGCCTGCACTGGGAGAGAGACACTTCTATTGATCCACGATGCAAGGCTCTCCTCTAGCCTCCGATGCGCCAGGTCTTCACCCCAGAGCAGCCGCGGGTTAATGAGTCTGCGGAAGAGAGGCGTGTCTGAGGCTCGGCGCCGCCCCTTCAGGGAAACCTTCACGATCTCCTCCAGGCCTGCGCCGTGGGGGAAACACTTCCTGGCAGCGCCGCCCTCTCAGCGAAGCCTCTGCTGTCACAGGCAGCTGAACCGCTACCAATTTGTTTCCCTCTTCTCACCACCGGACAGAGTCTCCTCACCCACCGATGACTATCTCTTCTTGTGGGGCTCTAAGGATGCTGCGAGTCACGCTACCCCTCCCTTACGCCACAGTCGACTCTCCGTAGTTCAGCACTGGAGATAAACCACAGGAAGCGTTTTACCTCACCAATGGTGAGTCGGGGCAGGTTTCCCGGGTTATCACCCCCCCCGGGGCGCTGTCGTTGGGACGGACACAGGGAGATGATGGGGGTTTGGTTTCTTTGCCGGACCACAGGCCAGTTCACCCTCTTGCGGGGCAGTGGTGCAGCTGGTATAAAGCGGCTTGGGCCCCACAGTTACTCTGATCAAATTTGAGGAGGATAGGTTAAGTTCTCCTTCCTTGATGCTGACGATCAACAGGACAAAGTCCTTCAAAATGAAAGCAGGGTAGGGTCAGGTCTCAAAGTAGAGGGCAAGGTTAGCAGCAGGGAAGCAACCCCTAGGAGAAGTCAGCCCTACTCGCCCTATCCCCCTAATACCACAGCCTGAACTCCCGCTAGCTCTAGGTTTCACCACCACCACCACCACTACAACACACAAAATGGCTGCCCAGGTTCTTGCCTTATATACCCCTGGACCCTGGTCACTAGAATGGGTCAGAAGGTTCTAGATCACTCTTAATAGTCTATGGGCCAGTCCCTGAGGTAAAATTCTCTGACAGTTGGCAGCCACCATTTTGTAAATGTTCACCTCACTACCACCTCCATTTTAAAAGAACACCTGTGCCCCTTCAGGTGTAAAAATTACTGAGGCACCCAAGCCCTACAGACATCACCAACAAAAAAAAATATATGATGAACAAAAAGGGGGAAAAAAGATGTGGGAGGCATAAAGGGGACATAAAAACAAAAGGTAGGAGGGACCACCCAAAGGGCTGACAGGTCTGACAGTGCTCAAATAGTTTGCAGAGCTAACTAGCTCAAATCTTTCACCCACTAGTTAGAACGCTCATGTAGGGGAATGATTGAGGCCGAAGATTATTGCCCTGTTTTTGATGAATTAATAACAACTTCCTTCTCATTTGAATATTTTGTAATACCCCCAGTAAGAATTGTAGCACATTTTTCAGTCTGGGCAGGCAAGATCACATTGTCTGCTAATAGCAGAGTAGACATGGCCAACATTGGTGGCGCCCAGTGTGGCTATCTGTGTAGCCCTTCAAGCAATCTTTTTGAAGTTTCTTCCATGCAGATAAACACTGAGGGCCTGATTTGTAAAGGTAAACTTACACTTTTGTGCATATTTATCTTTTATTTGGTATTCACCAATTCTGGGCGGTGAGCTCCGCTCCACTTGCGGAGTTTGGAGAGTTTTATCCACTCTGTGTTACGCGGAGCTCACGGAGTTCCCTAAACCTTTTTCTCGCTCGTGCTCATCAACATGAACTTGGCGAGCGTAAGTGAGGAGAATCCACATCCCGGAGAAATGTTTCCTCATTCACGCTGGTCAACGTCAAGTTGGCGAGCGCAAGCGAGGGCAATCAACCACCATGCAAGATTTCTCAACACAGGCGTTCAGATTTCTCAATGAAAGTGGCCGCCTATGCTCTCTATTGCTCATGTTGGGAAACCGTCTGTTTACATTGAGAAAACTGCTGCTTGGGTAGAAAATCTGCTCAAGCGGCAAAAAGGAAGCAGTACCCGCTTGCGCTGTGCATTGTGCTGTTTGGGATAAGTGCACAGCGCAAAGAAACAACCGGCAATGAAAATTATTGAGAACAGCATTTTTTCTAACCCACTCCGCCGCTTGAGGAGCTCCGTGTAGTGTGACAGAATTTTTTGCACTCCGCAGCACTCTGCCCAGGCTTAGTATTCACTATTTACAAGCTAATGGTAAGTGTACGACTTTAGAAACACACATTCGGGCAGGAGAACTCTGTACATAAAACAACAGACCTGTCCTATCTTTTTATATTTGTGGGGTCTACCCCATGAGTGTGGAGTCTCTGCAACCATAAACGTACTACTAACTTATGGTTTGTGAATATCAACAATTGATAAACATGCACAAACATGTAAGTTTACCTTCGTGAATCAGCCCCGAGTTAATGTCATGTTTATATTGCAGACTCATTCTTATGCCTCTAGGCACATAATTGGATTTAAAATTGTAGCATTTACTGGATTCCAAGTACAAGTTCAAGACTGCATTCCTATAAATAAAAAAAGCATTTGGACTTGAGGCAGACAATGGGCTCCTGGGGGTGACACTCGCAGAGTGTTCACCCCTGGGCAGTTGCGGGCGATGGTACGCCCTTACAGTCTCGTGTGGCAGGAGCTGCGGGGATTGGGTAGGGGGGTATCAGGTGCGAGCGCTGTATGCTGCGTCATTATTACCTGTCAGGGGGAGGCAGGCGAGGCGGTCAAAGTTTGGGGCGGTCAAAGTTTGGCGGCATTTTGTGGGGTAAATAAATGTATTTCTTCATGGATAACGCTTCTGCTTCAGTGCGCGAAGCGCTTCTAATGCTGGTGGCGGCTGGAAGAGAGGATTTATTACAGCCAGGCACACTGTCCCAGGCGTGGGTTTGCCTTGCAAGAGGGGAGCGTCAGGCGGCAGGAGGTGTCTCTGCAGCTGTTGCTGCATGCATGTCCAGCGAGGGCTCACAGTCAGCTTTGGATAAAGGTGAGCCTTCTATTTCACAAGACGATATTGAAGAAGCTTCTACAGTCAGTCAGGTACCAGTTTTTGTATCACAGACTGCTACACCTGCGGCAAAATCTATAAAAGGGAGGCGAGGCAAGGCGCACACAAACTCATTACCTACTGTTACTGTAAATAGACGGTGCTGATTAAAAAGAGCAAAAGTCTGTCACAGTCTCGCTCTAAGAAGGCCGTAAATAATCAAAATGCTCCATCTGGTGGTCGTTTTCACAATAGTCCCACAGTATCTGTTTCTTCAGTTACTGCCAGCAAGAAATGTGGGCCTAGATGTATCAAGCCTTTTGCGATTCGTTAAGGCCGAAATTCGCAGAATTTCGGCCTTTACGAATCGTAAACGGACATTTTGCATCTTTTGGGATGTATGAGAAATTAGCAAAATAAGGAATCGCAAAAATTTGCGATTCCTTATTTTGCTATAGCATCTAAGGAATCGCTATTTTTGCGATTCCTTAAATGCAATGTATGTAGCATTTTTACACTGCGAATTATGTTTAAGAATTCGCAAATTAACACCAAATTGTAGTTGATGTTAATTTACGAATTAATTTAAAAATGCAATAATTGACATTTTTTAGGGTGGCATGTGACGCACACACATGCCCTTAGGGCATGTATGTGCACCATATGCACACACATGTACATTTCAGGGGTGCAGCAGGGTGTCTTTGAGACACACCTGCACCCTTGAAATAATTCTCAAATTGCGATTAGCAAATTGCGAATTCGCAATTTGAGAATTCCTAAACAATCATTCCTATGGGCCTCCTGGCCCATAGGAATGCATTGGAACTTATTCCTTAATTGCGAATTCGCAAAATGCGAATTCGCAAATAAGGAATAAAAAGGAATCGCAAAAAAAAAGCGATTTTTTACATACATTCCATTTTGCGAATTCTAAATAGCGATTCGCTAAAAATCGCTATTTAAGATTCGCAAAATGGAATCTTGATACATCTAGGCCCTGGTGTTTTTGGCAGCTTTAAGACAAGAGACAGCAGTTTTTTTATTTACAACCAGTTCATTTAGACAGAGGTTTGTCTCCCATGATATCGTCTGCACATGGTGATACTGTGCTGACCCAGGACGTTTCTGTTATTAAAGTGGGGCTTGAGCAGGCTTTACCAACAAAAAAAAAAAAAAAAATAATAATATTCTGCCTGTGAGGAGTTTAATGTCAGACCAGGTCCAGTACCTTTGTCTTCAATTTCCCCAAACATTCCTTCTCAGTTAGGAGTGCCTCCTGGCTATGATTCTCAGTGCCTCCAAGGTCAGGGTACGTGGGTGTGGATTCCGCAGGACATTTCAGACCACAGCAGGTTGTTGAAATTACAAGAGAACTGTAAGAACGCGGCTGCAAAATCAAGCGTTTGCAGTCCTCCGAGGGTTCAATTCTGTCATGCACAAAAAAGGGCAGTGAGAGTACAACTAACAGGATCAGGCGTCCTGCACCGCCAGAAGTAAGAACACGAGGAGTATTTCAGCGATATTTCCTACGCCTTTGGACGTCAAGAGAACAGCTAGATTTAAATCAGCGGTGAATTGGAGGGAATTTGATGGTGGGGTTGGGGATGGTGAGCTGCCTGGGAGTAGTGGTATGGGGAACAGAAGACACAGGGAAGGGATGGTAGGTTCTTTGGTTCATGATGAAGATGCTGTCTCTTTGGAAGAAGGGGAGATATCAGATACTGATGAGAGGGAATTTGGTTTGGACACAAATTCGGTGGGTGCGAGGGGGGGGGCGCTAAAGATTTTTCTAGCTTATCTTTTCCACAGAATACACGAGTCAGCAACGATCTGGAAGTCATTCGAAGACGCCGAGTAACGGGGTGAAGCGTGGTCCATTGATGGAATACGGAACATTGAATATGCCAGGTGAGGATCCTTTAAGGTTTGCGAAACGTTTCAGGACAGATAAAGGGGTGGGTACTGATGGGGCCCAGTCTGCTGTCTCTTTCACTAATGATGGTCAGGATGTTAAACAAGGGGGTACAGATTCAGAAACAGCTACTATGTCAATAGTTGAAGGGTCTGTCAACATACCAGAATCTGACCCAAAATCGGCGATTATGTTCAAAAGATTACCCTATATGGGCGTTGCCATGCCTTTGGGGGAGCATTTGAGCAAGACCACGAAAGAGAGGATATGGAAAGGGGAATTCATTGATGTTTTTAAGCTGCTTCACAGGGAAATACAGGCTAAAGAAGGTTCTAAAGAAGAGGCTTGGGAACTACTAACATAGATTCATGGACCTCAGCCTTTTTAATATTTGCTAGTGTGTATTATGAAAAGTTCCCAGAAAGATCTGACTCTCTTTTTTAAATATCTTGATCTCATTCGTAAGGCTGCTACAGAATTTGGGGGATACGCATGTCTTCATTATGAAGAAGTGTTGAGGGCGAGGTTGGCTTTATTGCTGGACAAGCCTTGGGGGTAGGTTGACAACGAATTATGGATACAATGGATGTACCCCCAGAGGCCGCCCCCTTCCCTGCATACAGCCAGTGGTTTGGCGGTAGCTTACCGACCCTTTCAGTTCAGGCCCACCCCAGGGGGGGCATGGAACAGAGCTCAACCCACGTTTTCAGGTGCATACTGCGTCAGGAACCCTTGCAAGTACAAACATGAATGTTCTAGATGTGGGGGCAGGCATGCAGTCACACAATGTTTTGGGGAGCAATCACAGTGGGGAAACAGTTTTCCTAGTAGAGGGAGAGGGTTTACTCCACAGTTTTGGTAACCAGGCTTTTACTCCAATCAAGGTGGACATTGTATGTGAGTGGTTGCAGTTTTATCCAGACACTCAGGCCGCTGCGTTACTCTTTTGGGGTTTTCAAGAAGGCTTCAAGCTAGGTTATCAAGGCCCAAGGAGTCCCAGGTTTGCACAAAATTTTAAATCAGCAGATTCTTTTCCACACATAGTTTGGGAAATAGTTGTTCAAGGAAGTTCAAGAAGGCAGAATGGCAGGCCCCTTTTACGCATTGCCCATTGGCAAATTTGATTGTTTCCCCATTAGGTGTTGTGCCAAAGGAAGCGGAGGGCGAATTTAGGATGATCCAACATTTATCATGGCCTCAAGGTGGTTCAGTTAATGATTTCATTGCAAAGGAGGATTCCATGGTGCATTTTAAGTCAGTGGTCTCTGCTTTGTTGATGGTCAGAGATATGGGTGTCGGGTCACAGTTGGCTAAGTGCGATATCAAATCTGCTTTTCGGCTTTTGCCAGTGCATCCGTCGGATTTTTCGTTGCTGGGTATCTTTTTTGAAGGTACATATTCTGTTGACAAGACTCTTCCTATGGGTTGCCCCATATCATGCAACCTCTTTGAGGCTTTTAATTAATTTCTGCAGTGGTGCTTTTCTTTTTTCACAGGACATACAGGTATTACACATTATTTAGACGATTTTCCTTTCTTGGACGCAGCTAAATTGTAGTGTAGTTCCTATTATCCCAATAGGCTCTGCGCATTGGAATAATACCTTCAGTAGTAAAGGCCTAGACCAGACGTTAACTAGGTCTACTACTGTCGATATTAGACTTAAAGTTTTGGGTTTGCCAGCTAGCTCAGAGTTCACTAGAAACTTTCTCGAATGTTCAGGAAGGACTTAACTTCCCTGATTAGACAAGAAGGGATTTAGTTTCTGACAACCATAGAACATGACAACTTTGCTCTCCCCTAATCAAGAGTATATCTCGAGAGTCGTGTGAACAAAAGGCAATTTATTTTACTCAGTCAGTACGTGCGTTCTTAGTCTCATCAGATTGTAGAGAAAAAGGAAGAGACGGGCGTGTTCAATAAAAAGGTGATATTTATTGATCAGTCTCTTTTCTCATACAAGAGAAATGGATCGATATTATTGCAATACTTATAGCTAAGTAAAGTGCATACATTAAAAGCAATAGTATGAAATAATACTGTAAAAACATTGATATGGTTTCTAAGCCATAAGATGTTTTAAAATGAATAAAATATATTACATACACATATACATTTGACTAAACGTACTCAACTGGTGTTTCTAAATACGCCTACCCCGTGTACCTGACCTAAGCCTAATACGTGGGCGGGAATAGAAAGTTACAGTTTAAGTTAAGTTTGTTTTTGCCAAGTGAATAACTAAAGAATTCTCTGCGAGGGGTTATTCAGTTCTGTACCTGGAATCTAGGTTGAATGAGGGATGGTATCTCTCTCTCTGGTCTCGATATTCCAGGCTGCCTGCGAGGGCTACCCGGAAGCGCCGGTGCTGGATTTCTCGGCAGGAGAAAGCAGCTTCTCGTTCTCAGCGCGTCAGGAAGGCGGGGCTGCGCCAGCGGGGTCTGCTCTGCTCTTCGCTTCGGCAAGTATGGCTGCTCCGTCTCGTCACCACCGCGTGTGTTTGCATAGGGCAATATCGGTAATATTTATACCTTTAAGGTGCCGAGATTGACGTAAGGATGGACATAGATACGTCAATAAGGATGTCATACGACTTGCTCGTTAGCACATTCTTTTGCTGAAGTTCTCGGTGAAATCAAAACAATGGCCGCAGGGTTTTGCCCAGGTTGTCATAGGTTTGATTTGTTATGAGAACTCCGTATGCCTTATCAGGGGCTGGAGGAATATCGCTTGTCTAATTAGATCGCAAGCGTTATGACCTAATCAGATAACACGTTCCTGTGCCGTAGTGTGACTGCGTCAGATAACGGTATCTGCATCATGGGGGTTTTCTGCCTCATGGGCTGACTGCTAGTTAACTTGTTGGTTTGTTTAACTAGAATAGGGTCAGGAATAGGGGGATCGATTCAGGACCTATAGGAATACATCACAGAATCTCATCAATGTGCAGCTGCTTTGAATGATTTTAAACAATTTGCAGAGACCCTGGGCGTGCCGCTAGCACAGGACAAAACAGAGGGCCCTAGTTGTTGCCTTACGTACCTTGGCATAGAGTTAGATACTATCACGATGCAGGCTAGGCTTCCTACAAAAAAGATTGTTGAAATAGCAGGCCTTTTGGATCATGCACGCAATGTACACAAATTGATGCTTGTGGAGGCACAATGTTTACTGTGTCATCTGAACTTTGCATGTAAAGTTATACGCGCTGGCAGGTCTTTTTGCAGGTGGTTGGGTTTTTCTATGGCTGGTATGAGGCTTCCCCACCACAGAATCAGAGTGACAGCGCATATGCGGGCTGATTTTGAGGTTTGGTCCACATTTCTGTCTGATTTCAATGGTGTAACGCTTTGGTCCTTGGGCCAAGATTTTGTTTGGCAGCTGCAGCTTTTTTCTGATGCTTCTGGCAATAGAACAGTATTATTTAACGTGGACAACAAAACAGTGGTGGAATTGGTGAATGGTCAAAGGGCAAAAGACAAACAGTAAAGTTGCTGCAGAAGTTTATGCTAGGATGTTTAAAGTTTAACATTGTTTTCAAGGTCAAACATATTGCAGGCATTGCAAATAATATAGCAGATGCACTGTCTCGTTTTCAGTGGGAGAGATTCCATGGTTTGGCGCTCGAAGCGGAAGTGAGACGGACTCCCATTCCCGGCGAGGTATGAGTTTGTGGCTGTGACTGCTTACCAGCTAATCGAGAATTCTTTGGCACAAAGTACCAAATTGGCCTACAGAAGAGCGTGGCTGGAATTTATAGTCAGGGGCAATTTTTAGAAGCCATGATGGCTTGTTCGTACGGCAGCGTAAAAATGATGTAGTAAACTTCATTATGCTTAACATCAAGAAGAATGTTTCCTCCACCACTATTGCGGGTAAATTATCAGGCATTTCTTTTTATGGAAAATCATTTTAGGGATATGAGCCTTCAGCGGGAGAGATGGGTAAGCGTATGCCTCAAGGTTGGGCCAAATCACGTAAGCAGGGTTCTTACCAGCGGGAGCCAATATATGTACAACTGCTCTTTAAGATTCTTTATGTTCTCCCCAAGATTTGTTTTTCTAACTTGAATTCCATTTGATAAAGTTATGCATGCTGTGGTTATTTTGTGGGACTTTTAGGGTGTCTGAATTGCTGGGTTCCGCCATTTATAATGACCTGCAGACTTTTCAGATGTCAAAATTTGATTCCCATATCGAGATTTTTCTGGAGCATTCCAAAACAGATAAGACGGGTAAGGGTTCTACGGTAACTTTACAGGCCATAGGAGGTCCCCTTTGTCCTTTGCAAGCTTGGTTGGGTTTTTTGGGCGCAGGTGGGGCTGTGTCCAGATTTCTTTTTCGCCATCAAAATGGATCACGCCTTTCATCCTCACAATTACTGGCAATTCTTAGGAAGTCTTTGAAGAGTATTGGTGAGAAGCCACAAACCTTTGGGACACACTCTTTTTGCATTGGCGCGGCTTCTGAAGCGGCCAGGTGGGGATTTTCTGCAGGAGATATTAAAACATTGGGGAGATGGTCTTCTGATTGTTTTTACGTTACATCAGGAAATTGGAACATGTTGTTTGAGTTCAATGAGACTAATTGTTCTTTCTTTCCAGATGTGCCCTTCTCCCGCAAACAAGCTTGGCTCATCGACCATTCGTTCATACAATGGGCAGTTATTCAGGCGGATAGAAGACATTTTGGAAGAAATCTAGTGTTCTCTTCAGAGGCAGTAAATTTGTCATGGTGGGGTAGGAGCGAAATGAAGTGGGAGCAATTCTTACCTCTTATGAGCGAATTTGCTCCCAGAAATAAGCCAGATATCCTCCTTATACATCTTGGTGAGAGACTAAGTACAACTGTCAGGTTTAGGCTTACTAATTGAAATGAAAACAGATTTTGATCTGTTCCTAAAGACATGGCTGACTTCTTGGATTATCCTCACGGCTCTTCTGCCTCGGCGGATATGGCGAGGGGCGGAAGCTTCGTGGCCATTGAGAGAGCGCACAGGAAGGTCGAACAGCATCTGCAGCGTTTCTGTTTTGTAAATAGAATTTTTTGGCTTGTTCATGACGAAGTTCCGTGGTTTTAAGAAGTTACTGTTATAGGGACAGTATAACTGCAAATTGTTTAGCATTAATGGCAATGTATTTTCCTTGAGTACTTTTATCATTTCTACCTCTACTCCTTTTTCTTTTTTCATCCTTATGCCTTGTTCACCACCCCCACTTCCCCCTCTTATCTCAATTCCCTTATTCTCTTTTCCTTTTCTTGCTTTCTTTAATGCCATTTCTTAAGAACGTTTCACAGTATTGTATCCTCATATATCAATTTAGATATCAGTTCATGGGTTTTTATTCTGGGTAATCCCCCCCTTTTTTTCCGCAACGATGTGATTTCACTGTTATACCGACAGTACGATGCGGTTTGTTGCATGTTTTATGCAAATATTTGTTATTATATGAGTAAAGTTTTACTGTTTGGCGACAGTGGCGTTTTTTCTAAGGCCTTACATGTCATACCATTTCAAGCTTTAGGGGGGACAGGAAAAACCCCTGTGATGGGGTTTTTCCTGGTTTCAGTTCTGAAGGAAATCAGGACAGGCAGGAAAGGTTTGGGGGCATTGGGAATAGATTTGGGCAGAGGGAAGCAGGTGAGAGAAGATGAAGTCAAGAGGTAGGCAGGAGATTGAGATAGGCGTTTGGGGAGGAGGTTTAGGATGAACAAGGTGGGCAAATTAGTTGATAGGGGCTCATGGCTTAGGGGATGGGCTGGTAGTGGGGGACATGTTACATATGATAGGTATGCATTTATACTGTACTGCCTACCTGTCCAATAAAGCGGCCGTTTACCCCACTTTGGTGTGAGGCATGGTTATTGCCCAATGGGCTCCTGGGGGTGACACTCGCAGAGTGTTCACCCCCGGGCAGTTTCGGGCGATGGTACGCCCTTACAGTCTCGTGTGGCAGGAGCTGCGGGGATTGGGCAGGGGGGTATCAGGTGCGAGCGCTGTATGCTGCGTCATTATTACCTGTCAGGGGGAGGCGAGCAAGGTGATCGAAGTTTGGCCCACCCTCCCTCCCTCTTTTCTCTTTTACTTCAGCTTTGTATTCATGCTTAAGTTGTGTTTTTTGATATTACAATTTGCATTGTGGGTTGTCGTTTGGACAGGTGGCAGATCTAGAGGAAATCAGGACAGGCAGGAAAGGTTTGGGGGCATTGGGAATAGGTTTGGGCAGAGGGAAGCAGGGGAGAGAAGTTAGAGTCAAGAGGTAGGCAGGAGATTGAGATAGGCGTTTGGGGAGGAGATTTAGGATGAACAATGTGGGCAATTTAGTTGATAGGGGGTCATGGCTAAGGGGATGGGCTGCTAGTGGGGGAAATGTTACATATGATATGTATTTATTATATACTGTACTGCCTAACTGTCCAATAAAGTGGCCTTTTACCTCACTTTGGTGTGAGGCGTGGTTATTGCCCGAAGTACAGGAGTGGCAAGGGGTGCTGAACAGCAGAGACCCACACAGATGCAAGGCACTGTGTGACACACACCGGTGCACTCTGCTTGAACCAGTAAGAAGCATTCATTCTAATAATAGCCGAGTTCAAAATGCAAACAATTGACGTTCGTTTCTTTGGAAGGTTCAAAAAACCACTAATATACATTTAGGCCCTGATGAATCCACATTTCCATCTAGACTCAGAAAGGTGTAAACCCATTTGCTACATTATTAGCTCCTTCAAGCACTCAATGGTATACACCCGTTACAACGGATCTTTTACTCCGCAGACCCATTACAACGCGACCATTACTCCGCATACCATTACAACACATTGCGCTGGGGGGCGCTCTAGGATAGGGAATAAGTATAATTTACTATCCAACACCTTCCCTAGGGTCCACGGGGACTGGAGTTAGAATAGTAAATTATACTTACCACTATCCAGCGCCCCAAGGCGCTATGCGTTGTAACGGTATGCGGAGTAAAAGTCGCGTTGTAATGGTCTGCGGAGTAAAAGTATGCGTTATAACGTCATACATCCGCACTGAATCAATATAGGTTTCGTGGGTGTGGAGAAGAGCACATAATAACATCAAAAATAGTTTTTTGTTATTTTGCCACTTGCTTCCAAACAAAGGAAGGTGCTTAAAATGAGAGCTGCAGATAACTGGTGGGAGCCCACATGGCATGCTGCTTGCAGTGAGTGATGGTCATGCAAATAGCAATTAGAAGAAATGGACTCATATCCAAAATGTCCCTATCCTGAGTTATGTAACAGTTTAGGAAAATCATAATTAAAAACATCACAGTGCCTTGTGAATTTAAAAGTAGGACCATTCCATTTAAACTCTAGTGAGCTTCTAATTGCCTGGTTCGCATTGTTCACTGCTCTAATGCTTGTTTGCATACAGTATACACTCTTTTGTTCTGTGCCCTTCACCCAAACAGGCCTCGGTTCAGTAAACAAAGTACATAATGCAGAATAAATTATGCATTTCCACACAATAATCAGCCCTTGCAGCACAGAGTTGCGTGTTCCCCTCAAGTCTACAATAGCAAAACTTCTGCAAGGTAGCACAAGGTGGATGTCACCTTAGAGGTTGCCCGCCTAAGGCGGAAATACCTAGAGAGATCATCTGCATTGGCGTGGTCCACTCCAGGCCGGTGTTCCACCCGGAAGTCCATTCCCTGTAGGGAGATAGACCATCTCAACAACTTGGGATCCTCTCCCTTCATTTGCATCAGACAACAAAGGGGGCGGTGGTCCGTCTGTTCAAGGAAGTGCGAGCCAAAAAGATATGGCCGCAGCTTCTTCTGAGCCCATACCACCGCAAAGGCTTCCCGCTCAATCGCACTCCACCTCTGTTCCTGAGGAAGCAGTCTCCTGGACAAGAAGACAACAGGTTGGTCCAGACCCTCTTCATTGAGTCGCGATAACACTGCCCCAATGCCATGCTCTGATGCATCCGTTTGGACAATGAATTCCTTAGAGAAATCCGGGGCCCTTAAGACAGGAGCCTCACACATTGCTTGTTTTAGGGTATCAAAAGCGCGTTGACACACCGCAGTCCAGACTACTCGTCGAGGTTGCTTCTTGGATGTAAGTTCAGTTAGAGGTGCCACAATTGTGCCATACCCCTTCACAAAGCGACTGTAGGTAGTATCCTGTGAGGCCCAGGAAAGCTCGGACCTCAGTTTGGGTCTTGGGGGGCTCCCAGGCCATGATAGCCTCAATCTTAGCCTGGCGGGGCTGCCCCGTTTCCCTGCCCACCAAGTGGCCGAGGTACACTACCGACCCCTGCCCAATCTGGCATTTGCTGGCCTTGATTGTCAAGCCAGCCTGTTTCAGGGCTTGGAGAACAGCCTGTAGGTGACACAAGTGGTCCTCCCAGCTGCTGCTGAAGACGGCAATGTCGTCTAGATAAGCAGCAGAGAAGGCCTCCATCCCGGAGAGGACCTTGCTCACCAGCCGCTGAAAAGTGGCAGGAGCGTTTTTGAGCCCAAATGGCATCGCACAGAACTGGTAATGGCCCTCAGGCGTGGAGAAGGCTGACCTTTCCCTTTCTCCATCTGTGAGGGAGATCTGCCAGAACCCTGATGTGAGGTGAAAAGTACGAGCTCATCCGCCCGAGGGATTGGATGAGCACCAGTTTTTGTCACTGAATTCAATCCCCGGTAATCCACACAGAACCTGAGTTCTGGAGTGGTGCCCGGTGGGGCAGCTTTTGGTACCAGAACCACCGGACTGGACCAGGGGCTACTTGAAGGTTCAATCACTCCTAGCTCCAGCATCTTAGTGATTTCACTATGAATACTGGCCTTCACCTTATCTGACAGCCGGTAGGTCTTAGACTTCACAGGTGGGCTGTCTCCTGTGTCCACATCATGGGTAACAGGTGGGTCCTTCCCGGGATAAGGAGGAATAGCGAGGAATACTGCTCCAGGATTGGCGGCAGTCCCTCCGCTGTTCAGGAGTTAGGGATGGTGAGAGAATCACTCCCTCCACAGACCCATCCTTTTCTTGAGACAAAAATAGATCCGGGAGAGGCTCACTTTCCTCCTCCTCTGCTCCATCAGTCACCATCATTAAGATGACCTCGGGCCTCTCATGGTGGGGTTTGAGGCGGTTGGCATGGAGCACCCGATGGGGCTGCCTGGCGGTCTTAAGGTCCACTAAATAAGTGGCCTTGCCCTTTTTCTCAATCACCTCAAAGGGGCCTGTCCAGTGATCCTGGAGGGCACTAAGCTCTCCAGGCTCCATCACCCACACTTTCTGGCCAGGCTCCAACTCCACAGGGTGAGCATTGTGTTCATACCACTCTTTCATCACTGCCTGGCTGGCTTCCAAGTTGTCAGAAGCTTGCTTCCACAACTTAGCCATTTGGCTCCGGAAGGCCAGCATGTAGCTCACCACATCCTGGGGGAGCTTCCTGGGAGTCTTTTCTCATCCGTCTTTCACCAGGCTGAGAGGTCCGCGAACAGGGTGCCCGTACAGAAGTTCGAAGGGGCTGAAGCCCACTCCTTTCTGTGGCACTTCCCTGTATGAGAACAACAGACAGGGTAGGAGGACGTCCTATTTCCTCCGCAGGCTCTCAGGCAGACTTCTGATCATGTCTTTCAAGATTTTATTGAACCTTTCCACCAGACCATTGGTCTGGGGTGGTAAGGGGTGGAGAACCGGTAGGTAACCCCTCACTCCTTCCACATAGCCCGCATGTAGGCTGACATAAAGTTGGTCCCCCTGTCAGACACAACTTCCTTGGGGAAACCCACTCGGGTAAAAATCCCCATCAGGGCCCTAGCCACTGCAGGTGCAGTAACGGTCCTCAAAGGAATTGCCTCTGGGTACCGAGTGGCGTGATTAACCAGAACCAGTACCAGGATAAACCCGTGACCAGCTGAAGTGGGTGGATCCAATAGCCCAACAATGTCGATGCCCACCCTTTCAAAGGGGGTGCTAACGACAGGTCCCAGGGGAGATTTCAGCTTAACCCCTGTTTTCCCACTGGCTTGGCAAGACACACACGTCCTACAGTAAGTGTCAGACGCCACCCTCATTTGAAGCCAGTAAAAGTGGGGGACAAGCCGGGCAAAGGTCTTGTCCTGACCCAAGTGTCCTGCCAAGGGTATTTCGTGAGCCAATTCTAAGAGAAAGGCTTGGTAACATTGTGGGACATCCAAGGCCAGTGATGAACCATGCACTGGAGCCTTGGGTTCACTGTAGAGGAGTCCATCCTCCCAGTAAATGTGGTAGTTCCCTGCAATGTTGCCTGCTACCTGGGCTTCGGCCTGTCGCCTCAGACCCTCAAGGGTAGGGCACTCCTTCTGGCCCTTACAAAACTCTTCCCTGGTAGGCCCCTCTCCACATGCCACTCGGCAGGGATAGGTAGGTTCTCCAGGGAGACAACCTCCCCTTCCGTGGACTCCGGGTCCACCACCACAGGCGGCCTATCCATCTCACGGGGCGTGGATGCCGAGGCAGGCTTCTCCTGTCCCGGATCTTTCCCTTTCTGGCAGCTGGCTGTGCCTTTGTTCCAGGCTCCAGCCCTGGCGAAATTCCCTTCCGGGTAGTCGCGGACCTTGTGCTGGCACAGGTCCAGTCAGGTGTACCCAGCATCTCTGAGTGAGTCCGGTATTCCACCTCCTTCCAAGCATTGTGCTCCATGTCATTCCCCAACAGACAATCGACTGGCACGGCAGAGCTTACGGCAAATCAAAGAGGACCTGCAACCCCTCCCCACTCAAAGGGAACTTTGGCCACAGGGTAATGGCCCATTCTGCCGTCAGCCATCGCGGCGGGGTGGAGTACTTTTGGGATCACCTGCTCTGGGGACACCAAATGACTCCTTACCATAGTCATAAAGGCACTTGTGTCCGTTAGAGCTTCCCCTCTTTGGCCATTGATGGTGACCCAATGTTCATACTTGGTAGTATTTGAGGGCACCTGGATCTTAGGAACCATCCCCCGATCTCCCAGGGACACTAAGGTGACTCCCGCCCACTCCCCTCCCTTATCTAAGGGCAACTCCTCCCTGAGCACTACACTAGCTACTCCCGGGGCTTTTCCTCCAGTGGGAGTGGGTGGTCTCTTTGGGCACTTGACATTACCTTTGTAGTGCCCAACCCCATCATATTCATAGCAGCGGACAACCCATGGCAGCTGACTATGGTCAGGATGAGGGTTTTTCTGCGGGTTGGCCCTAGGAATGAATCTTGATCCCTTTCCTTGGAAACTGTTTTGGGGGCCTTTTGAGAACTCCCTCTTCTTGTCTCCTCCCACCTTCTTCTGGAGAGCGCCCTGTCCAGTCCTTTGGGAATCCCCCCCAGTCTCCTTTGAGGACACCCGTGTACTAGCCCAGATGTCCGCCTCCTCAGCAAGCTTCCTGGGACTGGTGAGCTTGCTGTCCACCAGGTGTTGTCGCAGCTCTGGAAAACATTTCTCGAGTAGGTGCTCTTTTAGGATTAGGTCATACAACCCCTCGTAGTCCCCCACCTCGCTGCCTTGCACCCAACCCTCTAGGGCCTTCTTGGCATAGTCTAGGAAATCCACCCAGTTCTGTGTGGCCAGTTTGTGGCTTTTCCTGAATTTCTGTCTGTACTTCTCAGGAGTCAGCCCAAACTTCCTTATCAGTGCCACTTTCATGGTGGGGTAGTTAGTCTGCTCCACCTGCTCTAGGGCTAGAAGAGCATCCCTCCCTACTGGAGGCATATATTTGTATAGGCCACCCCCCCAGTGACTTTCTGATATCCCATGGGCTCTTAGGGAGACCACATAGGCTGCCAACCATTTCGCAATATTGTCCCCTACACTGTAGCTGGCGACTACGTCTTTTGGAAAATAGGGTCTGGGTTCCCTGATGTTTTCTTTGGGTATGCTGCCACCAACAGGAGCACTAGGAGTCCCTATTTGCAGGGCCTTGAGGTCTAACTCCTTTAGACTCAATTCATGAGCCAGCCTCGTTTCCTCCCTCTCCTTCTCCAACCTCGCTAACTCCCACCTTAACTGCCTTTCCTCTCTCCGGTCAGCTAATTCGGCTTCGGTCAAGCTCCTTACAGAGACACTACTGCCCTCCCTCGAAAGTGTCCTAGGACCTTGCAGTAGGTTTCCCCTTTCGGTTTGGTACAGTTCATCCACCCCGATGACAGTGTCCCGATCCCCCTCTTCCTCCTCCTTCTTCCCATCTGGGTGAGCTGCCATCCATGCTCTCATGCTGGTTTGGAGTTCCCCCTTTTTCGCACCACGCTTGAAAAACACCCCCTTACTTTGGCAAAATTCCCTGAGTTGCGCTGCAGTGTAGGTCTCCAACTCCTCCAATTCAAATTTCATCTTGCCAACAGGGTCCCAGACAGACACTTTGAAGGATTCAAGGAAGGGCGATAATTAAGGGCTAACTCCACCCACCACCAGAAGAGAATTTGGAAAACAAAACTTCTAATTAGGGAGTCCGCCAGGAGAAAACTCCAGGTGTAGGTACGTGGTGCACACTAAGCTGCTGCTAAGTGGACGCAAGCACAAGCTCTAATCCCACCACTGAACACCAATTATGTTGGACCTGGGGTTACCAGTCCACATAGGGTAGCCAAGCACAGAGTGGAAAGACTTATCCCAAAGGCCCTTGTGTTATGTTTGCGTCACATTCCACACAGCAACTCTGCGCCCGTCCACTAAAAATGACACTACACCAGATTAGAAAAATACGGAATGCTTTATAAAAACTCTTTATAGGATCTCCCCTCCATCAGACAGGGGTTGTTTTAGTTAAAGAAGCACTTCCACATCTGGTCTCCAGGATTATTATGATTCCATTATCGCATTTGGTTCTAGAACCTTATTCTCCATTTGATAAGACTTCAGTTATTCCTACAATTGCTTTAAACTCTGGTTAGCACTTTTGCGACCCAAATTATCACTTAGCCGTGAGTACACACCCACTTCAATTCAGAGGAGCACAAGCAACAATCTTAAGCCCTGGAGAACATTTGACATTCCCCACACAGTAAGAACAGAGTTTACATTGACAATTGTTGGTTTGATTCACCCCTAAGCAGATGAGAATATGCAATAAACTTCAGTAAGATCAATCATTTGTGTATATCCCCCGTGAGGTTAGAACAATAGGTCTACTTGAGTGAGCGCCAACAATAGTACTAAGAATTACAGCTCACTAGTCCCAGGGAGACAGTCTTTTCCACTCAGGCTCCCCTGGTCTATTTATCCGTTTCCTTCAGGCTTCCATAGTAGGGTTCCTTCACTAAATCTCGTGGCGTTGCCTCCGCTTTAATATCCTTCCCCAGCCCCCAGATCCCGGCTTACTTGTAGTGGCTTGACTCAGGTTTGATATTCTGGGGTAGCCGGCAGGCTACGTTTGAAGCGCACACCTCCCTTTTCCCAGGCAAGGTCGTAACACCTACTGGGCCTGCACTGGGAGAGAGACACTTCTATTGATCCACGATGCAAGGCTCTCCTCTAGCCTCCGATGCGCCCGCTCTTCACTACAGAGCAGCCGCGGGTTAATGAGGCTGCGCAAGGGAGGCGTGTCTGAGGCTCGGCGCCGCCCCTTCAGGGAAACCTTCACGATCTCCTCCGGGCCTGCGCCGCGGGGGAAACACTTCCTGGCAGTACCGCCCTCTCAGCGAAGCCTCTGCTGTCACAGGGAGCCGAACCGCTACCAGTTCGTTTCCCTCTTCTCACCACCGGACAGAGTGTTCTCACCCACCGATGACTATCTCTTCTTGTGGGGCTCTAAGGATGCTGCGAGTCACGCTACCCCCTCCCTTACCCCACAGTCGACTCTCCTTAGTTCTGCACTGGATATAAAACCACAGGAAGCGTTTTACCTCACCACTGGTAAGTCGGGGCAGGTTTCCCGGGTTATCACCCCGCCCCCCGGGGCGCTGTCGTTGGGACGGACACAGGGAGATTGTGGTAAATAAATAAATTACCGGTACTATTTTTCTATGCATTAACTGAAAAAGGATAGCTCAATAAATAAGAGGCAGAGTCCGTGGTATCTGAGTCATACGGGCTTTAATTAAGTGGCTCGAGCCAATGGATATCGGGTTCCATCACCTACTAAGGTTCAGGAAGGGACATTTTCAACCTCGATCTCAACATTTCATTAACATCATACAGTATATATAGTAAAACAGTACAGTTACATCGGATACAGTAGGCGTAACAAGTGACAGCGAAAGATAAGAACATATGGGCGTGAAAGAAGGCGTGCACAGGGCGTGCATGGAGACATGTGATGTAGACGTCACAGAAGTGTCATAAGTGGGTGGACACATGGAGGGGCTTCATGGGCAGCTGGAACCTTTAACCTACTGGTGCGCGCAAAACGAGTCATGACGTGTAACTGGGGAGAGCTGGGGGGTGCTGACTCCTAGCACTAGTAGAGGAGACTAAAGTCTGGGATGTCAGAACGACCTGTACCTATAGCCTATCTGATATCTTGTGTTTGGAGTACATGTTGCTTGATTCTAAAAGTCATCAGAGCAAAGGCTACTTGTCACTAAAAGCTAGTGCGTGCATATATTTCTTCATGTATTGCGTGAGCTATGGATCTTCTATGGATACTAATTCAGTAATTCACTTGCATGGAGACAGGAAGACTAGACTGTAGATGGATATGTTTATGCTGTTCGTTAGCTAGGAATGTGAAGCCGGGGAACTGAACAGATAACTGTAGGCATAACATATTCTTGGCAGGCAGGCCAGGCCGAGCCGGGCACCGCGTTGCTTGGCAGGAATTAAGTGAAGGGTCAGGGATGCGGGCGGGTCTGCATCTCTCGGAGTGATTCAGGAGGCTTGAGGCCTGGATCTGGTGTCCGGGCCCTGTGGGGCCTAGAAACGGGTGCATCTCGATGATTTAACGTGCATCATGTAAAGACGTTGGCAACATAGGCCTAAAAGCCTAATTCACGTTGCTTTCACGGAGGACTGGATAACTGACATAATAACGTTGGACGCAACTGTAAATGCGTCTTTATGTTTGGCCATCGAGGGAAACATGCATAGAGAACATGCACATATAACATATTATGGGGAACACGTAGGGACACATGACAGGGCAAAATTCAATTTTCCTCATTCCCTCCTTGTTCCCTACGTTCCCTTCAGGAAACATCAATATTCATAAGACCATCTATCTGTTCATACAGCATCATTTGCTCGTCTTTTATCTTTTGGGAATGGGACTTTGGACGTGGAATACAAGATGTAGCGCACAAGCCGCAAATCGCCGGGCCACATTGTAAACAGAGACAACAACTGAATATGATCATTACTACTACTCCCAGGAATGACAGTACTTTCCATCCCCGTGCAGATATTATACTCCAGAGCCAGCGGGACCAAGTCCAGGTGCCTGGATTCTGGTGTAGCTGATGAGCTATTTTATGAAGTCTAGTTATAGCTGAATACACAGACGGTGCGTTATTAGGAATAAAAACGCAACAACTAGATCCGATGACTCTACAAGCTCCGCCCCTATCGGCCAGAATGACGTCAAGAACAAGGCGGTTCTGAAGAACAACAAATCTCAGCAGACTGCTCTTCTGTTAAGTTACCTAGGGCGGAAGTAGTTTCATTCACTACTGCTTCAAGGGTTCTGGTTAACCTGCGTATTAATTTACTATTCTGGACGGGACCTATGAAGAAAAAGAAACCTTTATTGAAATCCGTATACTGTTCCAACGCAGTTTCAGTCTGATCGACAATTGGGGACTCGATCTCCCTTCTATGTCTGACGTGTACCAGATGGGTATTTCGATAGTAATCGGATGGGGCTAGGAAAACTGGTGGCAGTAGAAATGCAATGTAACAGGTTCCATCCCAATCTAGGGGCAAACGTACATAAGCGGTCTGACCACATATAAAATAGGAATGACGTGTAGCTTTGAAAGTAGACTTCCCTTGGTCACCGTATTCGACCACAGTAGTACAATCACTGTGTCCTAGATGTACTGACCCATTCTTTCTAACACATAATTCGCCTTTCACTGGTAGAACTGTTATAGAAGGCAAGTCTGAATTAGTCTCGGACTGAACATTCAAAACCATGAGGTTGGAAGAAAAATTACCTAGATCATATACTTCATTTTCTAGATCTATCCCTGTCCTATGGGAAAGACCTTCCTTGTCTGGGAAACAGGTTTCATTCATAACTGTATTCAGAAGGGACTTATCGTCTAAAGATGACGCCAATGTAAACCATGCTCCACACGAACCATTGTGTGAAAACGGATAGGGAAAGAGTGGCAGAACTCCCTTCACTGTCTGAAAGGGGGGAGTCGACCACATACCCAGCAATTTGTGGCATTGCTGGTCTGGTGCGAATAGTGTAACATACGAATAAAAGTATTGTTGCGCATTGCAAGTCGATAGGACAACTCGTGAGGGGGTAGTTCACTAAATATGTGCTCTACAGTATCATTAGAGGGAAAGTGTGAATGCGAACCAAGAGGAGGAAAAAATAAGTGTAGCATATAACTTGTACATGTGATCGTAAGACTCAGAATAAACATAAACAATAAAGTAACAATACATCTGCTTTGGAGACTTTTACAATATTTCGTTTTCTTGAAGTTTCGTCTATCTCTCTCACTACGTGGGTCTATCTCATACATGTCAGGAACCTGTCTAACCGCTTCACCCGAGGGGGACTTAAACAATTAAACGCTTTCTGACTTACTAGACCTCAATTTCATTTTATACTCCTGCTGCGGAGTTGTCTCTAACAGGGGAAGTTTAGAGTCAGTATCGGGGCAGTCCTTGAAAAAAGTCTTTGGACACAGTCCATGGAAACGCTTGATGTGGCTGGAATGGAGCCAGCCTTTTCTTCCTTCTAGCTTTACGGCGGTCCTTGTGGTCATCAGAACGAGTTTTGGCTCCTTCCAGCGGGGCTCCAGAGGGCTTGAGCGATCGAAGTTTCTAACCAATACAAGATCACCTGGAACAACCTCGTGCGGTTTCACCTGGGTGTTGTCTGGAAAGGCAGCCGCGACCTGTGAACGACAAGAGAGTAGTGCAGACATCAAGGAAGCCAGGTAATCTGTCAGCATATTACTGTCAACATCAGTGATTTTACGAGGCATAGGTGTACCCCACATGTTTGGGGGACGACCGAAAACTACTTCATAGGGTGACAAACCAGATCTGGAGTGAGCGACCATTCTCATATAGAAGAGGGCAACCGGCAGGGCTACCATCCAATCTACACCTTTTTCTGCACAGACCTTTGCTATTCGTATTTTCAGAGTTTGATTGTGTCGCTCGACGAGGCCAGCTGCCTCGGGGTGTCGTACGCAGTGGAATTTCCACTGGTACCCTAACAGAAGTGATACCTGTTTCATGAGTTCGGACGAGAATGGCTGTCCATTATCTGAATACACGACACGGGGTAAACCGTATCGAGGGAAAAACTCACGTACCAGCTGCTTGGCAGTGGTCGCGGCAGTATAATCTGGGACTGGATATGCTTCTGTCCATCTGGACAAAGCGCACACAACTACGAGGACATACTTGAATCCTCGACATCGATCCATCTGGATATAATCCATCTGGAGGACTTCAAAAGGATGGTCAGGAGGATGGAATCCACCTTGTTCCACGGGAACACCTTTACCTGGATTGAACTGACAACAGATCATGCAGGTACGCACTTTCTGCTTCGCTGCTGCTCGTAAATGCTTGTTAAACCAGAGGTTCTGGATGCTGTCTAACATGGCCTTTTCTCCTAAGTGTGCTGGACTATGTGCTGTATTAATAATGACTTGAACCATAGAGTCGGGGAGAAACCATGTGGCTTTTCCCTTCGTCAACCATCCCTGATCTGTCTGGACCCCTCCTTGTTCAGACCATTTCTTGATTTCGTCTTGAGTAGCATGTGTCTGTATGTCTAGTATATCTTGTGTAGGGTCCTTGACTGTCATGCAAGTCATCAGGACTGAAACGTCTGTCTTTGTCGTGTCAGCTGGAATGTCTGGGGTCTGAGCTGTAAGCTTGGCTGTTCGATCTGCCAGGTCGTTACCCTGGGAAATGGTGTCAGTGACTTTCGTATGTGCTTTGCACTTCATAATGGCAATAGCTGTAGGTAAATGTATTGCTTCTAACAGAGCTTGAATTAGGGGGCCATGCTGAATCTTGGCTCCATGAGAGGTCATAAAACCTCTTTCTTGCCACAGGACTCCAAAGTCGTGAACGACTCCGAATGCATAACGTGAATCTGTATATATGTTTACTTTCAGGTTCTTGGCTCGTATGCAGGCTTGGGTCAGGGCGATGAGCTCTGCTGCTTGAGCAGACAAGATGTCAATACGATGTGTTTCTATAACTTCAGTTTCAGTAGTCACTGCATAGGCTGCAACTAACTCTCCTGTATTTGTTCTCATACATGAACCATCCACATAAAGTGTCAGGTCTGGGTCAGGTAATGCAATGTCCGTCAAGTCTTGTCTTGGCTTCGTCATGGTGTTAATAACTTCCACACAGTCATGTGTTGTAGGGTTCGAGGTAATCGAGGGTAACAGTGTAGCAGGGTTTAATATGTTGCAACGTCTGATCTCTATGTGTGGCTGAAACAGTGTCAATTCATATCCTGTTAATCGTGCAATTGTCAAGTGCTGAGTCTGTGTTCGGTTTAAAAGAACTTCCACGGAGTGTGGAATCTGTACTGTCAGGGGGTGTCCTAATACTATGGAATCACTTTGTCTGATAGCTAAAGCTGTGGCGGCAACTGATTTGAGGCACGCAGGCAAAGCCTGGGCTACTGGATCCAACGTGCTAGAAAAATAAGCACAAGGCTTGTGTTGTCCTGCTTGATTTTGTGTGAGAACAGATAATGCTGTACCATCGCGTTCAGTGACAAAAAGTGTAAAAGGTTTGCTGTAGTTTGGTGTCGCTAAAACAGGTGCTTGACATAAAGCTTTCTTTAATTCATTGAAAAAAAGTGTATGTTCCTGGGTCCAAGGGAGGACAGTCGATGTCGCTGCCTCCTGTGTTGTCAACTGTATCAGTGGCTTGGCTAGATAGGCGTACTGAGGGATCCATTGTCTGCAGTAAGAGGTGAGGCCGATAAAAGCTCGTACCTCCTTCTGTGTCTTGGGCTGTGGAAGATGTGCAATTAACTGGATACGGTCAGGTGTCAACTGTCTACCCCTCTTGGACAGCAAGTGTCCAAGGTATACCACTTGCTGGACACAGAATTGTAGTTTCGAAGGGGACACCTTGTGCCCCATTTCTGCCAGAAAATACAAGACTGTCAGAGACGCACGTTCGCAGTCACGTTCTGTACGGGCTGTAATTAATAGATCATCAACATACTGGAGCAGGGTAGTGTCAGTTGGCATGTGAATACTATCTAGTTGTCGTTTAAGTGCTTGACTGTAAATACTGGGACTCTCCGTGAACCCTTGAGGTGCACGTGTAAATTTATAGCTTCTTCCATTTAAACAGAATCCGAAAAGGAACTGGCTGTCTGGATGGATGGGTACACTAAAGAAGGCGTTCTTGAGATCGATAACAGTAAAGAACGCTGCTTCGGAATCAATGGCAGTCAATAGGGAAGAGATGTCTGGAACCACTGGGTACTGGGGTATGATACATTTATTAAGTTCTCGAAGGTCAATCACTAGTCGATAAACTGGAGGTGCATTAGGGTCAGTACGTTTAAGAATCGGAATGATAGGAGAATTACATACATTGGAGTCAGTTTCTACAACCACTCCTTGAGAAATGAGCTCGTCAATGATTTTTGATAAGGCTGCTACAGCCTCAGGTGGCAGCTTGTGTTGTCGGATTCGTGGTAGTACAACTCCTTATTTCAGAGTAACACGATATGGTGTAATGTGCATACAACCTACATCAGTTGGACCTTGCGCCCATAAATGCTGTGGTACATTCAGTAATCTTGGATCAAAATCTCTTAATACATAATGTCCTTTAAAATCACGTAAAAACAATCTCACTCCTTCCGGAGAACAGCAAATCACTGCAGCCAATTCTTTCAATGTTTTAATACCAAGTAAGTTTTCTGGACATGATTTCGTAAGTAACAAGTCTGTAGTTCGGGACAATGGACCAACTTCTAGGGAAACTGGTTTCGATATTTCATTAACAATAGGCTTTCCTGAAAATCCCAGGGAAACATTTCTTGAGCCTGAGAGAGGAGCCCCTGGAACCTCGTCATGACTGATGGTAGTCCTACTTGCCCCTGTATCAATCAGAATTTTTCTGTCTTTCCCTAATACCTGGCTGTGTACATAGGGACCTTCTTGATCTACAGGAACCTCGATGAGAGGCAAGCCAACCTCCCTCTCTAGGCTGTTTCATGAATACTGCTGATATTCTGGATAATCCGACTGTGCGTACTGGTACATCTGCTGTGTAACGTGTTGTGTGGCAGCAATAGGCTGCGGTACTGTTACTGTCTGTTGTGCGTTCTGCGGTGGTTGCGTGTTTTGTGGAACATGTTCCTGTCTAGGAGGACGCGGTCTCTCTTTCGTCTTACCAGTGGCTATGTTGTGTTTCAGAACTGCACATTCGTTTATATAGTGACCTGGCTGTTTACAGTAATTGCATGTCCCTTTAACGGGAGCTGCAGAATGACTAGTCTGAGTCGTACCCCTCTTCTGACTATCTGCTGGAACAGACTGTGCAACTAGTACTTTCATTTTCGTGTCTTTCATACGTCTCCTTTCGTGTTCTTGCTCTTCTCTGATTCGGTTCTGATGGTACTGTAACATCTGTAACATTTGGGACGGGGTATTAGCTTGCCAGGTACTCTCGACTTTCAGTACTCGATTTTTAACTTGCGGTAAAGAATTCTCTACTAATTTGGTAACAAAAAGATGTGGATACGACTCACTACTTGTTTTCAAGCCGCTATTAATAATGAAACATTTCTCAAATCTGGAATAAAAATCACTAGTGTCTTCGTCTTGTTTCTGTTTACAGGCTGAGATGGCATCCCAGTCTTCCTTTTTCGTAGTTAATAACCTTGGCAAGACTTGTATTAACAACTCGGGCAATGCTTTGGCTTTTTCCCCGAGACCGGTACCAGGAACTCGTGTATTATCTTCGTTCTCTAATTCTGCCCAGTCAATCTTTTTCTCTCCCACCTCCCATTCTTTTTCTTTAAGTTTTTCATATATGCCCGCAGGCAGCAGGACCTTTAACATTTTAATGATATCGGGATACGTGTATTCTCCCATACGGAGCATGTCTTTTAATTCACGATGGAACCCTGCTGGATCTTTGTCGTGACAGGGCACTAACTTTTTCATTTCCAGTAGTTCTATTTTTGTTAAAGGGGTGTAAACAAATACTCGTTCGAGCGCACCTCCCGTTCCCTTAACAGGATGGACTTCTCGCAAGGGATTCTGTCTGTCTATGTAAAATGTCTTCCTTACTGGGGGTGGAACAGGAACGAAATGTGGAGTCAGGAACGTTCTGTATTTGTGGCGTTGTTCTAAAATGACATTAATCAAATCGGTACCTAGGCCTTTCCATCTGTTTAGGAGTAATTCGTCCAATACATTATATAGGGGACCTGGATCAGAATGCTGACTTTCGTACAGTATAATGAGGTGCTGGATCATGTACATACCCACCAGTCGCTGTTCGTCTGGGGAAAGTTTCAGAAACTTTTGGGCCGCTACTTCGTCTGAAAATGTGCTAGAATCACTAGTCCATTGAACTGCTGATCGGGCTAGTTCCTGTTCATGCATAGTACTAAGCTCACTGTAACCTATTCGTAGTTTCAGAACTCTATCGGTAGCTTGGAATAAATGCTCAAGAGAACACTGTTCTGGTACGGGAGGAAGAAAAGTTTTCTTACATTCTAGGCGTGTGTGTCTGTCAAAAGGTCTCGTCCTACCTACATACGCTATTCTATCTGGATTCTCTGTGTCTACATCTTCGTCTGAGGTGTCGTTCTCTTTCTCGGTTTCTCTCGTTGCTTTCTCCCTTTCGTGTATGCCTAGAATTTCTTTACGAATCTTTCTATACATGGATTCTATACAACCTTGTTTACTGTGTTTTCCTTCTGCTATGTTGTCACTCCATTTTGTCAGGACTTTCATCTCGTCTTTGTTTTTACCAGGCTGGTCTTGTTCTCTTATTAAACAGTTTATCAAAAACTGCAGGATCATATTTTGAGTCTCGACTTTCCTGTGTGCCATAGCCTCGTGAATACTTTCTGGTCTTTCCCCTGTTCTGATAAAATGATATATTCTGTCTAAATGTTCCCTCATCTCTGGTATTATAGCCAAATAGCTTGCAACTCGTCGTAGACGTATGGAATATAATATCATCTGATCTTCGCCTGGCACTGGATCATATCTACAATCAGTAAGGTATTGTTTGAGGGCTGCGTATGTAGCTACTTTTGGCGTGCGCTGTAATGCTGCGTCTCTCAGCGTCATTCGTTTTACTTGAGGCGGGGTGATAGGGGTACCTCCCCCTGCCCCTCCTGAACTAGAATCGGCAACTAATACTGGATGTGCCGTCGCTGGTAATGTGACTGGTAAGGTAGGCAGGCGTAATGTGGGTTGGTCCTGGGTTACTGGCGGATCAAAGGGATTCCCGAGACCAGTGGCTGGAGGAACAGTAATCACGTTATTAACAGGGTTGTGAGGTTGAGCAGGCGGAGGAGGATTCGGATTTGTATATTCTGGGACAGTGTCGTCTAAATAGGAAGAAAGGAAAATTTCAGCTGCGGTCGGTTTATGACGTAACTTAGTCGGAACCAATGGTGGCGGTAAATTACAGGGTGCTTCCGGGGTCGCCTTAGGCAGGCCCTCGGCGAGAAGGGGATACATGCCTTTAATAAGGGCATTTCTTTGTCTGTCGGACTGTTCTGCTCTAACTCGTTCACCTTCTTCTAGTAATTCCCTTTCTTGGGCTTTTTGTGATGATTCCCTACTTAGTTCTGCTTTCCTGAATTCTTTTTCTGTTCTTTTATGCGATTCTTTACGCCACAATTCTATGGCATCTTTCTGGGACTGTCTGGCTTTCTTTTTCCATAATGCTTCCTCTACCCTCATGATGCACTCGTCATCCCAAGTTCCTGAAACAGGCCATCTATATTTCTCTTCCAGATTGTTGGTATAGTCTACCCATAAGTCTAAATACAGTATGGCATCTAAGCCATGTTTATGATACATGAAATGTCCGGGACTGTCCCTAGGTGGGACAGGAACTGCTTCTTCGAGTATCCCTTTTCTGGTTTTTATCTGACGTAACTTTGAAAACAGAGGCATATTTGAACGTACTTGAACTTGAACACAATGAACACAGCAATGAAATAGCAAACAAATCATTCATACCACGACATCAAAAAACACATTAAAAACAGTTCGGACAGATACTACCTAGTACATTGAAAACATAATACATCGAAAACATAATACTGGAAATCTCGAAAGACTATACTAGAAAACAGAATTACTGGATGCACTGCTAAAACAGTACAGAACATACCGGTCTCTTAAAGAGACACGTCATACCGTATCCACCTAGGTGAACACGTCGGACCGGATCTGTGTACCCAAACCCGTCTGGACCGGGCACAAATTAATGAACCCGTCTAGATGCGTTCCCAGCAATGGTACTCACCGGGAAGCAAAACTGAAGGCCTCGGACTGGACTGGACTGCTACGACGTCTGGTTACTGCTACGCACTACGCAAGCGCTTCGGGCTTCGGAAACAGGTGGGCCTCAGGATACCTCGGACCTTGCTCTCTCGGCTTGGGCTCTGGTCGGGACTCGCTGCATTCCTCACCGCCTCGTCTGGATGCCGGACCGCAGTCTTCGTCTCCTTCGTGGGCCTGAGGGAGATTAAGCAGGAAAACCTGCAGGTGCGCAGAAAGGGTCCGTCACGGCTGTAGAAGGGTCAGGGGGCCTGCGTTACTTCGCCGGCGCGTGGGGAAGGGGCTGGTTCCTGTTCGGGCGCCATTATGTGGTAAATAAATAAATTACCGGTACTATTTTTCTATGCATTAACTGAAAAAGGATAGCTCAATAAATAAGAGGCAGAGTCCGTGGTATCTGAGTCATACAGGCTTTAATTAAGTGGCTCGAGCCAATGGATATCGGGTTCCATCACCTACTAAGGTTCAGGAAGGGACATTTTCAACCTCGATCTCAACATTTCATTAACATCATACAGTATATATAGTAAAACAGTACAGTTACATCGGATACAGTAGGCGTAACAAGTGACAGCGAAAGATAAGAACATATGGGCGTGAAAGAAGGCGTGCACAGGGCGTGCATGGAGACATGTGATGTAGACGTCACAGAAGTGTCATAAGTGGGTGGACACATGGAGGGGCTTCATGGGCAGCTGGAACCTTTAACCTACTGGTGCGCGCAAAACGAGTCATGACGTGTAACTGGGGAGAGCTGGGGGCGCTGACTCCTAGCACTAGTAGAGGAGACTAAAGTCTGGGATGTCAGAACGACCTGTACCTATAGCGTATCTGATATCTTGTGTTTGGAGTACATGTTGCTTGATTCTAAAAGTCATCAGAGCAAAGGCTACTTGTCACTAAAAGCTAGTGCGTGCATATATTTCTTCATGTATTGCGTGAGCTATGGATCTTCTATGGATACTAATTCAGTAATTCACTTGCATGGAGACAGGAAGACTAGACTGTAGATGGATATGTTTATGCTGTTCGTTAGCTAGGAATGTGAAGCCGGGGAACTGAACAGATAACTGTAGGCATAACATATTCTTGGCAGGCAGGCCAGGCCGAGCCGGGCACCGCGTTGCTTGGCAGGAATTAAGTGAAGGGTCAGGGATGCGGGCGGGTCTGCATCTCTCGGAGTGGTTCAGGAGGCTTGAGGCCTGGATCTGGTGTCCGGGCCCTGTGGGGCCTAGAAACGGGTGCATCTCGATGATTTAACGTGCATCATGTAAAGACGTTGGCAACATAGGCCTAAAAGCCTAAATCACTTTGCTTTCACGGAGGACTGGATAACTGAAATAATAACGTTGGACGCAACTGTAAATGCGTCTTTATGTTTGGCCATCGAGGGAAACATGCATAGCGATCATGCACATATAACATATTATGGGGAACACGTAGGGACACATGACAGGGCAAAGTTCAATTTTCCTCAAGATGATGGGGGTTTGGTTTCTTTGTCGGCCCACTGGCCAGTTCACCCTCTTGCGGGGCAGTGGTGCAGCTGGTATAAAGCGGCTTGGGCCCCACAGTTACTCTGATCAAATTTGAGGAGGATAGGTTAAGTTCTCCTTCTTTGATGATGACGATCAACAGGACAAAGTCCTTCAAGATGAAAGCAGGGCAGGGTCAGGTCTTGAAGTAGAGGGCAAGGTTAGCAGCAGGGAAGCAACCCCTAGGAGAAGTCAGCCCTACGCGCCCTATCCCCCTGATACCACAGCCTGAACTCCCGCTAGCTTTAGGTTTCACCACCACCACCACCACTACAACACACAAAATGGCCCCCCAGGTTCTGGCCTTATATACCCCTGGACCCTGGTCACTAGAATGGGTCAGAAGGTTCTAGATCACTCTCAATAGTCTATGGGCCAGTCCCTGAGGTAAAATTCTCTGACAGTTGGCAGTCACCATTTTGTAAATGTTCACCTCACTAGCACCTCCATTTTAAAAGAACACCTGTGCCCCATCAGGTGTAAAAATTACTGAGGCACCCAAGCCCTACTGACATCACCAACAAAAAAAAAATATATGATGAACAAAAAGGGGGAAAAAAGATGTGGGAGGCATAAAGGGGACATAAAAACAAAAGGTAGGAGGGACCACCCAAAGGGCTGACAGGTCTAATAGTGCTCAAATAGTTTGCAGAGCTAACTAGCTCAAATCTTTCACCCACTAGTTAGAACGCTCATGTATGGGAATGATTGAGGCCGAAGATTATTGCCCTGTTTTTGATGAATTAATAACAAATTCCTTCTCATTTGAATATTTTGTATTACCCCCAGTAAGAATTGTAGCACATTTTTCAGTCTGGGCAAGCAAGATCACATTGTCTGCTAATAGCAGAGTAGAGATGGCCAACATTGGTGGCGCTCAGTATGGCTATCTGTGTAGCCCTTGCAGCAATCTTTTTGAAGTATCTTCAATGCAGATAAACACTGAGGGCCTGATCTGTAAAGGTAAACTTACACTTTTGTGCATATTTATATTTTATTTGGTATTCACTAAGTCTGAGCGGTGAGCTCTGCTCCACTTGCGGAGTTTGCAGAATTTTATGCACTCTGTGTTACGTGGAGCTGACGGAGTTCCCAAAACCTTTTTCTGGCTCGTGCTCATCAACATGAAGTTGGCGAGCGTAGGTGAGGAGAATCCACATCCTGGAGAGATTTTTCCTCATTCACGCTGGTCAACGTCAAGTTGGCGAATCGCAAGCGAGGGCAATCAACTGCCAGGCAATATTTCTCAACACAGGGGTCAGATTTCTGGTACACAGACATAATATCGACTCCAAAATATCGTTTGGACATAATATCGACTCCAAAATATCGTTTGGAGAAAATATCGACAGGACAGAATATCGACAGCCAAAATATCGTTTTTAAGGTAAGTGAAGTAATATCGTTTTTAAGGTAAGTGAAGTAATATCGTTTTTATTTTTAGGGTTCAGGGTCAGTTTTGGGTTTTTGGGTAAAGGGGTATTTTTAGGGTTCAGGGTCAGTTTGGGGTTTTTGGGTAAAGGGGTATTTTTAGGGTTCAGGGTCAGTTTGGGGTTTTTGGGTAAAGGGGTATTTTTAGGGTTCAGGGTCAGTTTTCAGTTTTTGGGTATTATTTTATTATATTTTATTACTATATATATATGTTTAATAAATATGAAACAAAAAAATATTTATTTAACTTTCATTAATTATTTAATTATTATAAGTTAATTTAAGTAATTTTAAGTATATTTTAGTAATTAATTATTAATATTAATTTAATTTAACACTGTTTTTAGTAAATACGATATTTTTTACAACTATATTTTTGTAAACGATATTTTGTACTCGATATTTTTGTACTTACCTGTTTGTACATACAAACTCGATATTTTTGCTGTAGATATTTTTTCCTCGATATTTTGGGTAGTCGATATTTTGGTAGTCGATATTCTTTCAGTGATCCCCGATTTCTCAATGCAAGTGGCCGCTTATGCTCTCTATTGTCCATGTTGAGAAACCGTCTGTTCACATTGAGAAAACTGATGCTTGGGTAGAAAAACGACTTAAGCGGCAACAAGGAAGCAGTACCCGCTTGCGCTGTGCATGGTGCTGTTTGGGATAAGTGCACAGCGCAGAGAAACAACCGGCACTGAAAATTATTGCGAACAACATTTTTTTCTAACCCACTCCGCTGCTTAAAGAGCTCCGTGTAGTGTGACAGAGTTTTTCGCACTTCGCGGCACTCTGCCCAGGCTTAGTATTCACTATTTACAAGCTAATGGTATGTGTACGACTTTGGAGACACACATTCGGGCAGGAGGACTCTGTACATAAAACAACAGACCTGTCCTATCTTTTTATATTTGTGGGGTCTACCCCATGAGTGTGGAGTCTCTGCAACCATAAACGTACTACTAACTTATGGTTTGTGAATATCAACAATTGATAAACATGCACAAACATGTAAGTTTACCTTCGTGAATCAGCCCCGAGTTAATGTCATGTTTATATTGCAGACTCATACTTATGCCTCTAGGCACATAATTGAATTTAAAATTGTAGCATTTACTGGAAGCCAAGTACAAGTTCGAGACTGCATTCCTATAAATAAAAATAGCATTTGGTCTTGAGGCAGACAAAGAACAGGAGTGGCAAGGGGTGCTGAACAGCAGAGACCCACACAGATGCAAGGCACTGTGTGACACACACAGGTGCACTCTGCTTGAACCAGTAAGAAGCATTCATTTTAATAATAGCCGAGTTCAAAATGCAAACAACTGACGTTCGTTTCTTTGGAAGGTTCAAAAAACCACTAATATACATTTAGGCCCTGATGAATTCACATTTCTGTCTAGACTCAGAAAGGGGTAAACCCATTTGTTACATTATTAGCTCATTAAAGCACTGAATCAATATAGGTTTCGTGGGTGTAGAGAAGAGCAAAGAATAACATCAAAAATAGTTTTCTGTTATTTTGCCACTTGCTTCCAAAAGAAGGAAGGTGCTTAAAATGACAGCTGCAGATAACTGGTGGGAGCCCACATGGCATGCTGCTTGCAGTGAGTGATGGTCATGCAAATAGCAATTAGAAGAAATGGACTCATGTCCAAAATGCCCCTATCCGGAGTTATTTAACAGTTTAGGAAAATCATAATTAAAACCATCACCCACATTAGCTTTTTCAGTGCCTTGTGAATTTAAAAGTAGGACCATTCCATTTAAACTCTAGTGAGCTTCTAATTGCCTGGATCGCATTGTTCACTGCTCTAATGCTTGTTTGCATAAAGTGTACACTCTTTTGTTCTGTGCCCTTCACCCAAACAGGCCTCGGTTCAGTAAACAAAGTACATAATGCAGAATAAATTATGCAGTTCCACACAATGATCAGCCCTTGCAGCACAGAGTTGCGTGTTCCCCTCAAGTATACAATAGCAAAACTTCTGCAAGGTAGCACAAGGTGCATGTCACCTTAGAGGTTGTCCGCCTGGGGTTGTATTACACAAACACGCATTGTTGTGTAGTTCCTACCAATCCGTAGGACCTACGCATTGTTCAACAACATAAACTAAGGGCTTGGTGTCAAGACTGATTTCAGACACCCTCACAGGATATTTTGGCCTATAGACCAGCTATCTCACAGTGCCACCGTAAGCTCCCCTAACCTTACCAGGGAGTGAATGGTTTCTGGCAACCACTGACCATGGCAACCCTGATTCATCAAGAATCTTGGAAATAGTACAAACCCTTTCGTTCAGTCAAGTGCTCACTTATTCTCAGAGAAGTATCCAGAGAATACACTGTGGGACGTTTTCAATTATATTTATTGAACCAACATTACTCTTGTTTAAAATATGTGTGCAACGATTAGTAGACAGAAGCAGATAAACATGATTGAAAGCACCAACAGCATAAATAGTAGATATAGTTCTACCATGGTGCTGGATTGTTTTATATATTCAGGCATAGAAACAAGGCAGTAATCTGGTGTACTCCTACTATGCAAACCCTACCCCAAGTGTACCTAGAGTGTGTGTAGGTAAAGAGCCAAGTATCCCCCAAGGGACGATCCAACCCCATTACCTGATGGGATAGAGTGAAGCACCCTGTTATGGGCCCAAGTTGGACACCCCTCATGGAATGTCAGACCGGTGCGTGGTGGATTTTCAGTATGCGCAGACCCTCAGTGTCAGTAGAATTAGCTCCTCTACCAATGTATCAGGATGCCTAATATTTATAATAAAATATGGGCTTGCGATGTGCATGTTAGATTAGTATTGTTATGAATATGTAGAAAGCCTTGTCGCCTCATGGATGAAAAAAGGACAACTTTTATACCCAGTGTGTAGGGAAGACTAGTAATGATGTTCAAGGGGCCGTCATAATGTTGTATGAAGCTGGATGTGTAAACGAATTAGTTTCAGAGAAACTATCAATTATTGTCGAAGATGAAAATGTGTGCAAAAGTTCACAGTTGAAATGTTATTTTCTAGGGCAATGTAAGAAATAAGATGCTTCACCACATGGGCTTAACTCGGGAATATACCCGCATGTCGGAAACAGGAATGTATTTACCATGTGGTCTTTACAATGACTGCATCTTTGCCATGCATGCCTTTACCATGCATGCCTTTACAACTAATTTTGAAGTAAAGGCTGATTTTTATTATTAAATTAAATTTGTAAAGGGCCTGGTTACATTAACTAGTGTGTCCCCGCGCTATAGAAGGCCATAGTCAACTCCTTTAATGTTGTTCTTCACGGCAGGTCAAGCGGTAGCCCGGTCCTAGTCTTTGGGAAACAGGTGAGTTTTCAGCTCTATGCGGAATACCGACTCTGACGTTTCCAAGCGGAGCTTCTGAGGGAGTTTGTTCCACTGTTGAGCTGCCATGACACGAAAGGAGTGCCCTTTGGTAAAGGTATATGAGTGGAAAATATCACCACTCCAGCCCCATGCCCTGAGTCCTGAAATTAGGCCCTCCTGCATAGTAATGTACTCGTCCCAGTCCTATTAACTACATGTCCCCCTAACCTGAGCCCTAAAAGCTGGCCCCCCTAACCCAAAAAACTACCCTGACCCCAACACCCCGCCCTGAGCCCTGGAAAATTCAAGAGCCCTAAAAGTCGGCCCACTGCCATAAAACTAGCTTGACCTCGGCCTCCTTCCCTGAGCCCTAAAACCAGACTTCACCCCAAACCCTACCCCCAACTCCTCCTAGCCCAGCCCAATTACCAAGCTAAGTCCTGGTCCTTTTCTGGACGATCCTATCGGTTGCTCTCGCTGTAGAACATAGAAACCTTCTCAGGGGTCTGACTGATACTTGGTCCTTTAAAAAAAAAGAAGAAATTGGCACAGAAGCTATAATATAAAAGTAACATCTTTAATAACCTTAAATGAGGGAGACTACGTCACATAGAAGCCTTAGCAAATGAATGAGGCAGTCTAAGGAGTACAGAAAACAGAGGTCTTATATATTCCTAGGGTTACATAGTCAGCATAAGACCAAGGGGAGGTCCTGGCACATGTAAGCATGCAAAATGCTTAATATGGGCACACAAGATCTGCTTTCTCCACAAAGTGGGAGGAGAGTTAATTCTCCATACAGCAGCAAATATAGCCCGACAGTTATACAAGAGGAGCAGGTGCATTCTACTAGCTAGGCCCTTTTGAGCATGAAGAGGGAACCCGCACATGGCGAGCACATGTCTACCTAAAATGGCTGCCAAATACAAAATGGCTTTCAGCTCATGCTAACAAATCTTTGCAATCTTTAACAGATGGTCATTTTAGCATGAGCTAAAGACATTCCCATGATCCAGTAGGAACACAGAAAATATTTGCACATTAATTTTCATAATTTTATCAATATCCTAATTCATTGCTAGGTGGGCATTTTCCATTCTAAACATTTCATTAAGCGGGTATATATGAGGTATAAGTAGGAATACAAAGAGAACGGAGCATCGGGTCATAATTAACATACAGTTAGCAGGAGAGAGTAATGACCAGTATTACAAACAGAATTATAATTTTTCTAGTCCTAAGCAAAAGCAAATCCCAAAACCGTCTAGTAAAAACTTTTTTGGGCTCCTATACATTTCAGTGACCATCCATTTTAATTTCAGAATTGCCAAAAGCACATATCATATAAAAACATTTTTAGTAAACTTTTCCATTGTTCCCTTTATGAGGGCTAGAACATTAATCGTATTTGGGACCAGGAGGACCACACAGGGCCATAGGAATTAGGACAAAGAGCTGCAAAGAACTGCTCCTCCTTAAAAACGGGACATCCAACGGGGTACATTATTAACAAAAAGAAGAAGTCCTTAGGGAAACTGAAGCCGCTGTACAACCAACCAGAGATGAGTCTTCTACCTGTGTCGGTTTGAGCCTCACAGGCAGGCTCTTGTTGCTTCCACGGTGGAGCTGCACAACTCGCAACTCAAGAATCACTGCCCAATTTCAAGGAAAAAGTCTCTTCTTTCAGGATAGGGCAGTCACCCACCAGGGCAAATGCTTTCCGCGATCCTGTCCAGTGTCTCAGGCAGTGCACCAGTTTTCTTCACTTCAATCTAACAGGCACCAGAGACACAGCACCTGTACCCTAAACTCAAGTCATTCCCTAACTCCTGTATTGCTCTGCTGGCGCACTGCTCATTTGTTGGGGCCACACATTGCATCCAGTGTGCTCAGGTATCTTTTGAACAACAAACAAAGGTGCAAACTTGCATTCACTTTGGGACCAGGATTCAGAGGCCTGATGCTAGTATCTCTGAAGCAACCCTTGTTTCAAAAAGGGGTCACCTCAAGCAAACCCTCCTCGCCATTCTGGTTGGTCTGTGACTCTCAGCTGTATATGTGAAGGATATTCATTTAAAGCTGAAATGTGAAGTATAAATATAACAGTGGCGAATTGGTTTGAGGCTATTATAGGCATTTTTTGGTCATTTTGACCAGTAAATAGAGGAACAAGGGTAGTTAGTGGACGAGTGTAACAACAGGTTTGGTAGGAAATAGAAGGTTACAGCTCCGCAACGAGTTGTGTCATCATTATGAAATTGTGTTAAGTGAGGGCTCTTCGGTAAGCGCGTAGTGAAAATAGGTTCATCAATCATGAATATTTACTTTGGGACCTTTTAAAAGGTTTATGATGCAGAATATTAGTTTAACATACACCGGTATAGAGTGGATTTTGTACATGAAATATCCGGTTTCACCTAATGTGTGAAGTATAACTAGAGCTGGAGTGAAAGACGATTGGCTTTTACATACACTTCCGGTAGCATTGAACGGAAGTAAGCGGAACTCAGGGAGCGGACCGTAATGAGAACAGGCTGTCAAGAAATACAAAGTCGGTTGATTGGTTGTTCCAGACATGTGACATTGGAGGGTCAGAATAATGTTTTGGTTGGCTGCCACAAATGCGGACCAGAGAGGGACGTGAGTTAATTAAGTTTTGAAAGGCGCGAACGTAATTGGTAGTTAGGATGTTGAAAAGGAGAAGATGGCCAGAACTCGAATAGTGGGAAAGATTGAGATTAGAAGGTGAGAGTTAGATGGAGGGGCATTTCTTAACTCTTTGTTGAAGAGGATAGTTAACTGCAGTAAGTTCCTAGAAGCTGATACCAGTGTTTAGTTCCTAGAAGCTGATACCAGTTTTTAGTTTCGTACTTACTTGTTTTGACAGATAAATATTGGGCTATGGTGCTCAGGATTATAAATCACGGTACTTGGACAGAGAAATAACTTGTTTTGAACCACTGAAATTCGTCATTGTAGGTGTTCGATCTGGATAATTTTTAGTTTAAAGTGAGAAACAGAATGATTCAATAGAGGAATAAAGAAATGAAGTGATGAGCTTTGCATATAGAACAGTACGATGACTTTGGGTTTTTATCTTGGCAGAATAACATTGGGTTACTGTACTCAGGACTTGAATTTCACGGAGCTTGGAAGGAGAAGATTCCCTGTTTAAAAAATGTCCTGTCTGACAGATGGAAATTTGTAATTGTAAGTGCTATTGTTTATTCTAAGGATAAGGACAGTAGTATGATTGAAGGAGGGAATAGAATGATTCAATTTAGAAAGAATAAGCAAGTGATGAGTTTTTCTCACTTTAATAGGTTGCTTGGGAGGGTGAAAAGAATGTGAGCAATGGCAACAAAATTGTAATACAACATTTGCCCTGTTTTATTAAGGGTTTGTGTCTTGGACAGAATAAGTCAGGTAGATAAATTGGTCACGATTATTATCCTCAGGAGGAGGTGTGGCGCCGCGGCTAGGGTGACCGACTCCGGAATCTGGGGATCACGGTTCGATCCCCGGGACCGGCGGCAGATTAGCCTGGCACCGTGTGACTCTGGGCAATAGCTTGCTTAATCTTCCCGACGGCCCCCAGCGCCTAGAGACCCTTGCGGGGGATTGTGCGCTTTACAAATGTTGATTATTGTTATTATTATCAGTATAATTCAATTAGGATTTCATGATATGTAAAATAGATCATTTTTTAAACACAGGCTTCGTTTTAAATTGTTCTGGGGTGACGAATAAGCAATTAATAATGATGAGTAGGATACAACTCCAACATTGAAAAGCTATAATCTAATGAGGTACGTTCATTTCTGATTGAGGAGTACAATGAACAAACATTACATTGTTTAGGAAATAGATGAGAAAACATGTTATTTAAAGGTGGGTGGATGTCATGTATTTTTACATTGTTATATAGGCAAAACTGTAAAGGGTATTTGAATTAAGGTTTTAATTTTGCCTATAAATGTAGTTTAATTTGCATTTCTGTCTTTTTTATTTCTTATAAAAATGAATTGTGATTTTTTGTTCCTTACTTTGCAGCCCTGATGTCCCATGGAGGAAGAAATGCGTAGGCTGCTCTTAACAATAGCTGTTTTTGTGGAATTCATGATCTGAATGGAATAAGTCATATTGATTGGATCCATGTATTAACAAACGTTCTTGTTGCAACTTGGAATTGGACTTCCTGAATCCTTTTGCTTTGGATTATTGAATATTAAAATTGGTGAATAAAGAAGAAAGAAACTCATATGGATTTCAACATTTGATTTATTGTTTTTGAAACAGACACTCCTTCCATTACCTCTTTCACAGCTTGTAAAATGTGACTCAGGCCTACCATTGCAGAGCCTCTGCGCAGCCTGGGGCTGCCATGTTGACTTGGCAAGTGCACCCACTTGCCAGTCCCGAAACCTTCCCTTTTCTACATTTCAGTCACCCCTAAGGTAGGTCCATGGGCAGGGTGCATTGTATGTACAAGGTAGGACATGCCCTGATGTGTGTAGCATGTCCTGATAGGGAATTACAGCCAATTTCGTTTTTCACTATTGAAAGGTTACCTGTTCCCATAGGCCAGAATGGGGAGTTTGATTGTAACAACTTATAATCCTAACTGTCTCAGGGAATTAGGTAGAAATTCGAGTTTAGTATGTCTGAACTCAGAATGATAAAATACATCTTTTAGTGAAGTTTGTTTTAACATTCTGTGTTTGAAAATATCACTTTTAGAAAGTAGGTATTGTCTTGCCTAACCATCTAAGCATGCCTCTGCTAGGTTGTGCATCCCATGCCTGGTTATTGAGTGACAGGGGCTGGGGTGGCTCCAGGAGACAGGGTGAGTCAGTACAAGGCTGAATAGACCTATCTGCAGGAGGAGTGGTTGGAGGAGTAGCACCTGGGCCTGAATAGGGCTGTGCCTGACTTCCACAATGTTGGCTAAACCTCCCGTGATCTGTCTGATGACCCTGACCCACATCGACAAAGGAAGAAGTTGTGCACTGGCAAAATGCACCCAGAACTGGTTTGGAATAGGTACAGACACTCTCTTTGTGAGTATAAAAAGGGGGAACCAGACCCTAGGATTTTAGATCACTTCTGGCAATCAAGACAAACCTTTGCCAAGGAGAAGAACCGAGAAATCGGAAGGAGGAAACTGCCCCTGTCTGTGCTGTTGAGGTTGGCCTGCAGTGGTTTCTTTATTTCCAAGGAAAGGAGAAAAGGAACTTTGTGTGTACTTTTGCAATCTTGAAAAAGAATCTCCAAGGGCTTGAACTGTTCTTGCCTCCTGCCTGAGTCTCATGGATACAAGACTTCACCACCAGCTCCCCTGAATTACCTTGCAGTGGAATTCTGCCTACAGAGAGGTGCCACTGAGAAGTCTGCGAGTTGGTGGGAGCTAGAAGCGCAATGTAACAAGTAGAAGGGTGCCACAGCAGTTGCCTTTGCATCGCTGAAGAAGCGTGCCGCCGCTGTAGCTGCTCGGCATCACATCATCGACGAAGCGTGTCGCATCTCTGGAGAAGTGTGTCATCGCCACCGAGGTCGCATCACCGGAGAAGTGTGTCGCAGGGCCTGTCGCGGCTCAAAAGTTACCGCGTTTACCGCACGGCCGCTGGGCGTGCACTCATCAATCCAACGTTGTTGCATCGCATCAAGACGCCATTTTCTAACATCGCACCGGATCGCTGCATCGCGGCACCATATTGTCGCATCGCAGCGGATCACAGTAAGAAATTGACGCATCACCTCCTCTCCGGTAAGGAACCAACACATCACCTCCCCTGCGCTGCAGTAAGGAACCTACGCATTACCTCCCCCGAAGCAAGGAACAGACGCATCACCTTCCCTGAGACCCTTTTGTTTGTATTGCGTGACGCATCCAAGGTACCTTGAGAGTAAAGTGTTGCATTTACCATCTACGGTGAACTGAGCAATTGCTAACATTTTTAAGTCTTATTTTTAATTACAGTATTGTAGATTTTTGTAGTTTGATCTTGTGTTAAGTCTAGTAAAGATTACTTATTTTTCTAAACTGATTTGGTGTCCATTTCTAGTGTGTTCACTGTATTACTGTATGCGTTCACAATTGCTTTACACACTGCCTCTGAGATAAGCCTGTCTGCTCATGCCAAGCTACCAAGGGGGTGAACAGGGGTTATTTTAGAACTGTAGCCCCTTACCCTGACCAGAAGCAAGGGCAGCTGGATGGGCCTTTGGACCTGACCGGGGAGAAAGTACCTTCAAGGCCAGACATCAGTGTTTCTTCAAAGGGCCTGTCCCCAGAGGAGCTGGAGGACAGGAAAAGAGATTGAATGCACAAGATGGAGCTAGTCAAGCTCAAGAGGGGTGGGCACGTGGAGTTAGAGAATAAGAAGTTCCATTTAGTGCGTGTAAGAATGTTTTGAGAGCTGGAATTGAAAGCCATAAGTTTGGAGATTACTTTCTCTGGTGGCAGCACCCCATCCGTGCCTGTAGAAATAAGAGTGTTCATTCCCGAGGATGTGATTAAGGAGTTTCATAATAATGAAGATATTGGCCAATGGTTCAAGGCCTATTAGGCAGCTATGTCCTCTCACCGGGTCCCTGTGAAGGATTGGGGGACGAGGTTGTGTGGGCGGTTCCTTAGTGATGGACGGGATACCTTATTGCAATTGCCTTCTGAAGATCAGAATTCCTATGTACACATGAAAGAGTCCTTAATGTCCAGGCATGGGTTGACCCCTGAGCTTTATAGACAAAGGTTTAGGAATTGTAAAAAACTGGAGTCTAGCACTTGGGTAGAATATGTTTCTTTCTTTTGCAGAGCATTGGATGGTTGGGTGAAGGGTAGGAAAGTGAATGATTTTGAAGCGCTCTATTGTTTGATTGCATGGGATCACTTGTCAAATAATTTTTTTCCAGAGGTACACTAGCACCTTATTGATAGCAAGCTGACTAACCCTAGGAAGCTTGCTGATGAGGCAGAGCACTGGGTGAGTACCCGGGTCCACAAGTGTCATGTGGCAGACTCCACCAAAAGTGGGCAGGGTCCCCAGCAGAAGAGGAGTGGCAAGGGTGAACAGAGGGAGTTCCAGAAAGGGCCCCACAGTAATCCCCAAGGGAAGGGTTCCCATCATCCCCCTGAGAAGAAGCCCGGGGGCCCGACAGGTAAACCTGTTAATAGGGGACCCCTGAAGTGCTTCAAGTGTGGTGAGGTAGGACACCGGTTCTTTGGTCCCCAGGGCCCCCAGAGAGATAAGACAGCACCCACTGGTGCACCACCCCGGCAGGTGACGGGTGTAGCCCTGGGGGAGGAGATGGGTGACCAAGGTGGGTGAGGTCTCGCAGACGAGACTGTGAGGTGGTACAGGCAGTGGGTGACCATCAAAGGCCATAGAGCAGAGGCTCTTAGAGACACCAGAGTCAGTCTGCCGGCTGTCACTTGTCGGCCAATGTCTGAAAAGCAGGTGGACCCCAATGCATTTTACTCGTTGTTGCTGCTTAAAACACAGAGAGCCACTGCAAGGTGGCTCAGGTTCCCTTTGAGTGGAAGGGTCTCTGGTACTCTACAAGTAGCTGTGAGGTCAGCCTTACCTGTTGACTGTCTGTTGGGTAAAGATTTGAGGGGCTCCCCTTGAAATAAGATGGAGTGAAGTGCTCATTTGGAGATGTTGGATCTGCCTGAATGGGCATGTGTGACCACACGGTCCATGGCAGCCAGTAAGAATATTAAAGAGGACCTGGAGCCTGAAAGAGTGGCCCAGGTGCCTGCCTTAAAGAGAAGAGGCAGGGGCACGGGAAACCAACCCCCCAGTTCCACAGTCCAGGAGGAGGCAGACCTTGAGGGATATGCCCTGGAACCTACATGGGAGCAGGTAGCTTAACTGGGGGACCGGCCCTAGCTGACCCATTGGCAGCAGGAAGGAGGACCCTCCAGGGGAAGAGTTCTGTGAGGAGCAGAGCAAGTGCCCTTCTCTTGTGGGTTTACAGCAACAGGCTGCAAACCAGGCAGCAGATGATCAGCCTGGAGCCTTTGAAACAGTGGGAATTGACATTGTGGGGCCTCTGGATCCCAAGACAGCCATGGACAACAGGTTCATCCTGGTCTTGATGGACCATGCCACCTGGTATCCGGAAGGCATCCATCTCCGGACAGTGACAGCCCCGGTGATGGAACATGCACTGATGGGGATTATCTCCCGTGTGGGGTTCCCCAGAGAGGTGGTGTCAGACCTTGGTACAAACTTCATTTCTAAGTATATGATGTCCCTGTGGCAGGAGTGTGGGGTAACTTATATGTTCATCATTCCTTACTACCCCCAAGGTAATGGGCTGGTTGAGAGATTTAACCGGACCCTCAAAGGCAAGATTCTGGGTCTTGAGGAACCCATGAGGTGTAAGTAGAACATCCTCCTGCCATGCTTCTCTTTGCTTACAGAGAGGGGCCACAGAAGGATTTAGGTTTCAGCCCCTTTGAACTGCTCTATCGTCACCCTGTAAGAGGAACTCTGAGTTTGGTAAAGGAAGGCTGGGAGAAAGCTCCCAGGAAACCTCCCCAGGATGTATATAGTTACATTCTGGCCTTCAGAAACCAAACCCGGAGTTTCAGGCTACTCGCCCAGGCGAGTCAGGAAGCCAACCAGGTAGAGATGAAGTTGTAGTACGATCAAAATGCCACTCTGAGCTTCAGACTGGGCAGAAAGTTTGGGTCATGGCCCCCCTGGAGCTCTGTGCTCTCCAGGATAGTGTGAACTTAGAGAGAGCGCTGAGGTTATCAAGAAAGAACAAGAGACCAACAGGGATGGAAGGTTAAGTAAGCAGCACCTCTTGGATCAGGGCTGTCCCAGGCAGTGGATTGCACAACCTGTGTCTTTTTCCTGTCAGTCTGGGGGTTGTATGCCTACATCTACCAGTATGCCTCTGAGGGTATCTTGCCGGTGTTCAAAGTAATTAAATATTTTGCAGACAGGGGTGGATTTAGCTTTTTCAAGCTTTATTTTCCCTGCACCCTTTGAAACACTGCTTGCTCATTTAAAAACAATATTTTATGGCCCTCTCTGTTAACCCGCAGAAGATTTATATAAAGTTCGCTTTCTGAGGTCATGTGATGTTATTCAGTTTGAGAAAATGTTGCTGTGCTTCCCAGTGGTGTGGGAGAGAAAATTACAGATCTATCCAAATTAAGTGCATAAATATTGTTTAAAGAAAATAGTAAGCATTCAGCAGTAGAAGTGTGAATTGTCACAGCACAGGAATGAACAATGTATCGTTAAGAGGCAATAATTTTCTGATGTGTTATGTTATATTATTCAGACTTGTAAAGCGCACTATCACCCCATGGGTATCCTGGCATTGAAATACAACAGCCCTACTGTTCGCAAGTGTTACTGTGAGGATATCAATTACTAAGGATGATGACTGATCTACACTACACTTTTGGGAAGAGCCATGTTTTAAGCCTTTTCCTAAACTGTAAAAGATCTTCGATCTGTCTGAGATGAGATGGAAGTTTATTCCAGAGCCGAGTGGCTGCAGAGCAAAAAGTTCTTCCTCCAAACCTTGTTTTTCTAAACCTAGGCACATTTACCAAGTTATCTGATGAGGAGTGAAGGCTTCTGGTCGGAGCATACCATTCAAATTTTTTCTGCAGTGGCTTGGGCCCGAGTCCATGCAGAGGTGGTAAACTCTGACTGTTTTTCGACCCCAATTGCTGTCGCAAAACAGTTGTACAAGGCATTTGGGGTCGCTATTGGGAAGGGAACTCCCCTTCCTAATAGTGAGTCTCAAAATAGGGTTTGTACATGACCAAAACGATTTTGCATGTTAAAAGGGTCTTTCCTCATGCAAATATCCATTGTATATCTGGCCCCTAGACTCAATACCTGATCCTTGTGCATGATTCACTGGGAGTGGGCCAAGATACTTGCACCAGAGAAATCAAGGCACCTCCATTCCGCCAGTAGCAGAATAGGCACATCGACCCTGTTGTGGGAGTCCGCACATCGATCTGGAGAGGTCAAAGCATCCCCTTGACTGCAGGGGGAAACCCACGCATCGCTTTTGGAAGCAACGCATCTCTGGATTGGCTCTTCATCTTAAGAACCAATGTATTGCCACCACTGCATTGAGAAAATGTACACATCACCTTGACTGCGGGGCTCTATATCGACACATCGCTCGTCTGCACCCCGCATGTTGCTGCTACAACCAGGATCAAGGTTCTTTGTTCACTGGGCCTGCATGAGTCATGTAGCCAGCCTGTGCTCCATCGCATGCAGCCTGAACTTTGACTTTGCCTTTGTCCAGGATGACCAGATAGCCCCCATTGGCGCTCATTACTTCTACGTGCTACACTTCTTTTATTATTTTTTTAATGAATAACTCAACTTGCATTGATTGGATTTTTGTTGTTTTGGTCTTGATTTTTTTATAAAATTAATGTTCATTGTTCTAAACCACTGTGGAGTCATTTTGTGGTGTTTTCATTGTGTTACTGTGTGTGTGTTTCACAAATACTTTACACATTGCCTCTTTAGATAAGCCTGATTGCTCTGTGGTAACCTACCAGAGGGTGAGCACAAGTTATCTTTTAGGGTGTATCTAGCTTACTCTGGCTAGAGTGTTGGTCACTACTTGAAAAGGGTGCCTACCTCTGCCAACTAGATACCCTATTTTCAACAGTGGTCCAGGGATGTTTGGAGTTGCTGCAGCGTTCCGAGGCTCAGAATGGGCATGACACTTTATAACATACTGTGCAAGGGATTTCATTTCCAAATTCCTTATCCAATGTAGTAAGTCATATTTTATTAGCATCTGCAGGATCACAGACAGTCTCGGCTTGACTAGAGACCTACATGCTACACATACATATACCTTACAAAGCCTGCCATACACTTTGCGATTACACCAGTATTCAGTGCTGACTGAGCGTAGAGCAGGAGTGAATTGGGCACACCTTCCCAGCAAGACAACATAAACAAAGCCTTCCCAGGAGGGAGGGCCTACATAATACTGTGAATTTGCAATGCGTATTTGTAGTTGCCGGGGATAATTATATTGTACAGTTGGTGTTACAAAGTGTTCTGACTTCGTCTCATCACAAAAATGGAGGGGGACTGCAGAGCAATTGGGATATGACTGTTATGGATTCCATTAAGTACAGTTACAATGTTGGACAGAATTGGTAATGCGGGCTTGGACACTGTGAACCTCTATACTTCTCTCCATCATCTAGAGATGTTCTTTACTTTGAGAGCCTCACACTGCCATCTATGCAGCTGCCATTGGTCTGTGTGTCACCCTCTTCCTCTCAATGCCTTCACAGATGAGATAATTACATTGGTCAATGAAATACTGTTTATTCCACAGATGAACAGCTTGACCGTTACATGGATGGATATATGAAAAGTACAAATAAAACAAACTAAAGAAATTATGATTCAACCAAGTACATTTTTAACCATCATCTTTCTAAAAACGATCTGCCATTGATTATATGTGATCATTAGCTTATCACAACTTAAAGGATGCAGCACATAGATAGAGAAAAGAAGAATATAGCACAGTAAATCTAAATATTTGTGTTAACTACAACATTTTTCCACCAAGAAGAATGATATGTGCCCAACTTTAGAGTCACGGGTAGATAGTGTGGCTGAAAGTAGATATTGCATGACCCTAGCATGTTAGTGACATTGAATCAGGGGATCCAGTCCAGTAATACAGTCCTTTGTACAGAAGTGGTAACCAGGGGCCTGACCTTTGAGGAAATTGGAATGTAGGTCACAGGTATATAAGCATGCTCACGCCCATGCAGGACCTCTTCACTTTTTCTGGATCTTGCTAGTGGCCATGAGGTCCAAGAGTCTAGGAACAGGATTAAAGGCTATAGTTCCTTCTTCCTTTGTGACTCCTCTTGCTTCAGTAGGATGGAAACAGCAGCCCCACGTAAGACCTCCCCTTAAAAACATTAAGGTCCACTCTGACCAACCCAGTGCACTGGTAGACCTGTCCCAGCATCATTTTTAGAACAAATTTCGGCTGCTTTATTTTGCGGACTACAAATCAAGGATTGATTTCAATGTAAAAAAACACTAATAGAAGCAGCTGCAAGCCTCCTAGTTCAAACTGGATCTGTAAGCTAGGTTAAAGAACTGTGGGCCAGATGTATGAATACCAGGACACAAAATACTGGTCACAAATTGTGAACAGTATTTTTGCGACGATTAAATATTTTAAAGAACCGCCCTATTTACTAATAGCTCTGTTCTAAAAAAGTACCAAATTGTAGCGGATCACGTTTCGATCTATCTACCCCATCAATCTTAGTGATGTAGGTATCAAATTGCAACTGACAACCATGTCTTCGACTGCTTTTCATTTTTCTTTAAAATGTAGCCAATTTTCTTTTCTAAAATAAACGGGTCTAGCTTTAAAAAAGAAGTGTTCTTTTATTTTGAAAGTTTGTTTAATACTTTTTATCCATTCATGAAGAATAAGGTGTCCAAAAAGAAATCCTTTTCTATTATGAATGTCCTCCTGTGTGAGGGTCAGTACATTTAGAATGGATATCAGTAGCAAAGCGTTGACATGTAAGAGTCCAATTCTGTATTTGGAAGAGATGCCTACAACACTCCAATTTCAGAATCCTATTTTAGGAGTTGGAAAAAACTAGCCTTGGTACTTAGGAAAACAAAAAAAGCATTTTAACAGTTGCAAAGACTAAATTGGAATATTTGTGAATGTTAAAAGGCTTAGTACATCTGGACCCCTTTCTCATCTTCTCTGCCCGGTTTATCAGTAAAAAGTGATGTGCATGCCTTCTGCTGCTGAGTATACAATCAACATTTGCCAGCTACTAGGGCATTAATGAGAGGAAAGCAAGATACCACCACGTTATATGTGACGAGAATGCTAAGAAAGAGAGTAAAGGTCTCGAGTAGGTCTATACCCTTACTGTATTGTGTAGATATATCATTTCATACATAGGAGTAACTGTTGGTAGTCAGATTCTGAATGCCATTTAATTCTTTCCAGTGAACAGTGTCGACCACATGTTTAACCCCTAGCAATCTAGGAATGTAACGACCACAGAGAATGCTGACAGGAGAAATGCAGTGCTATGAAGGACCCCTGTGAATGAGCTGTGTCCGGTGTCACTTGGAAACGCGAAAGTTGGCTTGGATGGTTTATTTCTTGTAGTAGATGGAGATGGAGCATGACTGGTTGACTCTGAGCCTTTGCAGGAAGTTGTTGATGGGTCACTGATGTTGTGAACAAAATCATAAGTTAGCCCGTAGGATCCCTGAAAGCAGAGAAAAAAGTGGAGAGAATTAATTGTGTAAGAGCACATACAACAGCCACCTGGCATCAACAGCATCATAAATATTGTCTTAAGTTATACAAATTCCTTGCAGAGAGGCACATATAAATGTACAGTCTAGTACATAGTTACTTGGAGATGGTGGCTATTTACAATTGTGGATCTTCTTAGGTGAACGAAGATACTTGTGGTTCTCTTCTGAGGCTTAAGGGGGTGACTAGTGCAAATGTAACAGTAAGTCATAAAACCCAAGCAGACATCTTCAAACAAAGGGGCATTCTGGAATACCTAGTGCTGGTAATGCAGAACCATGTAAGGAGAACAGTTTTTTTCTCTAGACTGGATGACCCCTTTAAATGCCCCAGGGCAGTGGCATCAACCCATAGATCCTGAAACCAGAAAGGCCATGATACGTTATTAGTGGAGTGCTATTGTGATCAGCCCCTCTTTATTTCTGGCCTCTTCTAGGATTGCAGAAGCATCAAATCTTGCAAGTGCTCTTCCAACAATACACCAAATAGATTATTTTCTCCAATACATCACGCTTCATACAGTTCTGTAAATACAGAGGCTCTCTCACGTTCCATTATGAGTTACATTCAGAGGTTGTGAGTTTCACGGTTTCTTAAATAAGTGAATTTGTGAAGGATGTTACTCAACCCAGTCTTCTACATACCCAAAGTACTATAGTTCTGGGTACAGAGGGATACACGTGTCGTCTGAGGAAGCGGGCAATCAAATCGAACAATTAACTCTAGTAGTGAATATGTCATAGGTCTAAAAACATTTCAGCTATCATGGAAAAAAGAATGACAACCTGGGATTAAATTGGGTGTCAATCTCCTAGTGATCACATTAATGTAAAAACACAGCCTATATGCTTGTATATAACCCTTTTATAGTGTACTATCAGAGTTTATTAAGGTACCCATCCAGAATATCCCTGCTTAACAGAAATTTATAAGGACGGTGTATTCCTGTCTAACCAATATTGTGTTTGGGACACAAAAGGAAGGGACTCAGTAGTGTTGAGAGTGAACCCAGGAGCAGTGGTGGGTCCCCACACCCACCTAAAAGTCCCTAAATATGTTAGAAAAAACAGCACCCCAAGTCTCTCATTGGTACCAGGATTAGTTGAATTATATTTACATTTCCTGTGAGCTGACTCTGAGGTATGCTCAAAGTGTGCATGGAACTCATTGAGTATTTGGGCTCTTCTGTGGATGCTAGATGAGCTGGTTTATTAACATATATATGAGTTTATTTACAATGTGCATTATTTTGTACTGCTAATTATTAGATTTATGAGCCCATAGGCTGAGTAGTAAATATTGAAAGTCATAATGTATAAATATTGATTGAAGATCTGGAAACGATTACCATTGAAATGCTTACACACCACTGTAGCATCTTTGGTGGCAAAATGTAACAAAGCAAGCAGGCATCTACAGTGCTGTCTTTACCACACAATGACTTTACAACCAATCCTTCACCATGCAAAGCCTTTACCATGCATTGTCTTTACCACGCATACCTTACTTTTACCATGCATATCACATATGCCTTTAAAACTATAAGGACTCTCTCTCACGACCCATTTATTTTAAGGATCCATATTACAGATTCCACATTGGGCACAAACAATTACCAAAAAAAAAATTGTTTCTTTCACGTTCTTATTTCATTTTATTTATTCATCTTTAAGTAGTCATTTATAATTCTTTTAAACTTTTTTTCCGTTTTTGTACTGCTTTCTTTTATAGAAAAGATTTATGTTCTAAAACAAACACAGTTCTATGACAAAATTACAATATTGTAAAATTATTTAAACAAAAAAAACCTCTACTAAATTACATACACACCTGGGTAGAGAAAGCATGCAACCAACATCATACATACTACATACACACTCTTCACACAATACACTCCGTCTGTACGAGTAAACATGTTTCAGTTGTTTATCTATTGATCACAATAAGTTCACTACATTCCGTAGGATTCAATGATAGACTTGGTCAATGTGTTTCGGTGGGATAAACGGTATTGGAAACCACCTTCTTCAGGACCCGTCAGAGTATTGCATAGGAATCTCTAAACCCAGGAGTATTCCTTTTTTGTTTAACACCTTTATCTTTCATGACCAGAAGATCTGTTTATAGTTTTTCTTATTCTTTTCTCAACTGTATATTCTATTGGCTTTTTACAGCTTGATTTAAGTATGGGTTGGACACGATTTTTATTTCTTTTAGTTTTCTCTAGTTGTTCACTCTCTTATAAGTATTTCCTCCTTTACTATGGTATTCACCCTTTCTTCTAGTGTTTTTCTTGGGTCATTTTCTTTATATCTATTTCTTTTTTGTTTGTTAATCCAATACTTCTCCAGACTATTCAGTAATCCTTTCTTCCTATCTCATTCTTTCCTTTCACCAGAGCCCGGAACATCACATCCGCCCACACCTTTACCATGCACACCTTTACCACAAATGCCTTCATATATGTGTATATATACATATATATCAGACAAAAAGCTCCCAAGTGCTTTCATGCACAAGCAGGGATTTGGACTCGATATGTAGCTGGCGCTAGATTTTTATTTATTTGATATCTTCGAACGGTGCTGTCTCTGGCGCGTTTCGGACACATGACGGTGTCCTTGACCACATGACAAACAGGTATCAGAAATGGGAATTTAAAGGAAAAGTGGTGCTTTCTATGACGCAGTCGGCATTGATAGATATAAACGAAATACTATGCATTCTTGCATCAATGTATCACAGTAAAGAGCAACATCTTAACCTACAATATATAAAATTGTGCACCAATTGTTTCTATTATATATACATAAACTATGCGCACAAATACCATGGTATCATTAAAAATCCATTACATTCTTTTATGCCTTCCTTGACCCATATTGCAGTATGCACATATATTCTCAGTTTGCGCTATTTTTTCCAAATAGTTAGCTTATTCCCGTGCATGATTATATACATGAAAGTGCCTAGTGCAAACTTCAATTCGTAAATCACATACACATTGTAGCATTAACAATAGATAAAAAATATAGGCTTTGCAGAGTAATGACTAGGGGGCCATATGTATGTAGTTTAATACCGGTCGGTAACGGCCAAAATTCGGTAAATTAGCCATTACCGACCGGTATTTAGGCCTTTGAGATGTAGGAGGCCAAAAATAAGGATTCGGTAATTATGAATCGGTAAATACAGATTCATCAATACATAATTCTGAATTACCAAATCGGTATTTACCGAATTCTTATTTACCTATTTGGTAAATAAGAAACAGTAAAAATGAGAATAGAGATGTAGGTAATTTCTTAAATACCGAATTTCAGGAAATTCCGTATTTAATAGTTGGTAAATAACACTAACTGGAAGCAGGTGGTAAACAGCCACATGTTATGTAAGCAATCCCAAAAGGCAACATTCTGATCATTATGGTGGCTTTCTACGTGATTGCAAGGTGGCTATGGCTACAGGCAGCAGGAGAGAGGATCTGGAGACGGGAGGAGCAAGTCTACAGAAAGCGGATCACACTCTTCCAACTTACCGAGGCAGAGATCCAGGAAAGGTACAGGCTATACCCCCACACCATCATGGACTTGATAAGGGACCTGCACCCACTCCTGGAGCACCCAACACCAAGGGCGCACACCAAACCACCAAATGTGCAGGTGCTCTGTAGCCTACATCTCCTTGCATCTGGCAGTTACCAGGGGTGATAGCTGCGATAGGTGGGGTGTCCCAGGGCTGCCTGTTCCATTTCTTCAGGAAGTTCCTGGAGGCCATGATGCAGAGAATGCATCATTACATCAGCTTCCCTGACACACATGCGGAACTGCTAAAGACCAAGACTGACTTCTACCAAGTGGCACACTTCCTACATGTCATCGGCTGTATTGATAGCACACATCCCAATCTGCCCACCTGCAGCCACGGAGTAAATCTACAGGAACAGGAAGTCCACCCACTCCATTAATGTGCAGGTAATCTGTGATGCTGCCAACATAATCACAGACATCGTGGCCAAATTCCCTGGTAGCACCCACGACTCGTACATCTTCCAGAACAGTGGGATATCCACACGCCTGGCAGCGGGGGAATTCGGAGAGGGATACCTGCTAGGTAAAACACTGTGACACACCCTTATAGTTACTGCAGATGTAGGTGTTGTTGTGCATGTGATTAATGGCTCTCTCTATTCCACATAGGCGATAGCGCATATGCCGTCCGCTCATTCATCATGACTCCCTACCTGAACCCATCAACCCAGAGTGAGAGACGTTACAAAGTGGCACACAAATCTACACGTAACGTTGTGGAGTGCACATTTGGGCTGTTGAAAAGCACGTTCTGCTGCCTCCACAAAAGTGGAGGCGCATGTCAATACTCATCCCTCATCTGCTGTATAATCATTGCAACTTGCACAATGCTGCACATCCTTGCCACCAAGAAAGGAACAGCAGTAGAATTAACACATATTGAGGATATTGATGATGAATTTGCACAGCCTGAGCCCAACACAGCAGGAGTGGCACCAGCAACAGATGGGAGACAAAGACGGGCAGAGATCACACGCAACTATTTCTAAGTACGTAAGGAGACACAGGCAGTTATAGTATGTACGCAACATAGTTTTAATATTTTGGCACTACACCTGTACACAAAGGCCCAAATGTGCCAGTCCAACAGTTGCCATCCATTACGTAAGTTCCGGGTTACTTCACCCATTCAAGGTCAGGGAGTGTGGGCAGCATCAGTGTTTGCGGGAACGCCCACCGGTGCTGGATGCCATTGGCTGGCTGTCCTTACTGGATGTCTGGGCAGTGCCAGCCCCATGGCGCCTGCTGCTCCTCCGTGTGTCAGGAACAGGGGGGTCATAAGCTGCTCCTAATAGTGGTTTTCTCACTCTCCCCCAATATACTGAGGAACAGTATTTGCCGACTGAGCAGTCAGCATCACCTCAACTGCACTTGTCACCCTCACAAGGCCCCTGGAGAGTTCACTGCTGCTGTGTGCCAGTCCCTCCTGCAAGTTAACGCAGTGCCTGCAAAGCAGAGAAGTGGCAGTGGCTAAGCGGTTCACTGCCCTTGTGTCTCATTCTGACCTCTGCCTCTCCTTGCTCCTTGTTGCCCTGTCCTCGTCCAGCTTGCTGCACAGTAGCAGCACTGACCGGGACATGCCCTGCATGCCCGCTGCCATCTCTCTCATGACCGCAGCCATCTCTCTACTTCCCTCCAGCATTGAGCTGATGCCCTTGTCAATGTTTTTCACATTGTCATTTAGGTGCTTTATCTGGCGTTGGACCGACTGGATGGCCTTCCCCTGCATGCACTGCACCTTGACCATACTGGCCTCCAGTCCGCAGAAGACACCAGAACCCTCGCCATGTGGGATTTGACTGCCGTCCCTCGCCCTGCGGCATCTGGCACCTGTGTGGTCCCCCTCGGCGGTGGATTGCTGATTTCCAATGCTGTCCTCAACTGTCGCTGTTGATGTCTCACCCCCCACCGTGTCTCCTATGGAAGACTCTATTTCAGGGAGTGTGGCCACGACATGCCTCTTGGTTTTCTGCACTGCAGGTGTTGTTGCAGCCGGTGATGCTACCGGTTCAGGTGAGGACAGGAGTAGTGGTGACGCTGGCAGGGCTTGGGAGGCCAGCAGCTGTGGTGATGCTGGCAGGTTTTGGGAGGCCAGAAGCTGTGGTGACGCTGGCTGATGTTGCGAGGCTGGCAGTGTTGGTGTTGCCGCTGTGTGCCTTCCCTCCGTGGTGCACTACCTTTGTTGTCCTTGGGACGCCTGTGGATAGAAAATCGTACATTAGCTCTGTGGTCCTACAACCCTGCTATTACAAATACATTCTCATCTTTTAAACACTGTAGCTATTGCCTCAGTTTGCTCATCACTGATGTGTGTTGCATGCCTTGTTGTTTGGTGTGTTGTCTGACATGGTAGGTGTTTCACTAACTACATCTCCCATAATGCATTGCTGGTGTATACTAAAACCTGTACTGGAGTGGGCTTCACACTACCACATTGGGGAAGGGGAAAGGGAAGGGGTGGGGGTGATTGCTGTGCATGCTTCTTACCTTTTTTGGCTGCAGCTCGGGCTGAGCTGTCTGCATCCCCAATCCCTCAGATGCTGTCTGGTTCAATGGTGGACTCCACCAGCTCCTCAAGCTCAGTCAGGGCAGGTGCCCTGTTCCTCCCTCCTCCTCTCAGGTTTGCCTGTTTACGGAGGTCTGCCATTTTCCGCTTTGTCGCACTCCGGAGGTCATACCACCTCTTCTTAAGTTTGTCGATGTCCCCTGGGGTCACTCCAATGACATTGACCTTTGTTTATATTGCCAGCCAAATATTCCTTTTGGCAGATTCTGCCACCTGCATGGACTGCTTCGCTAACAACTTGTGGTGTTCCCTCACTACCGCCTCCACAAGGACCTGTAGCTCCATGGTGCTGAATTTCAGCTTCCTCTTTCTCTCTGCACCTTCCCTTTCAGTGTGTTTTCTTGCCATTTTTCAATTTGCCTGGATAAAGTTTTCCAGTGTTCAAGGGCTCTGCTCTGCTTTCCCACCAACTCCAGCTTCAAATTGATTGCACCTGCATGGGTGTGGCCACTTCCTGTTTGTGGGGTGGGGTGGATGCACAGTATTGGTTGATTCCTCAGTTGCTTGGTTGTGGGATGGAGGCACAGGATTGGTTGATTCCTCAATTGCTTGTGTTTTGAATCTCCGATTCGGTATTTACAGATTCGGTATTTACCGATTCGGTAAATTCAGAATCGGTAAATTCCGAGTCAGTAAATACCGAATCGGAAAATACAGATTCTGTACACTTTTTCCGAATTTTACCAATTCGGTAAAATTTACCGATTTTTTTTTTTCCTACATCTCATTTTCCGTATCCTAAATACCGAATCGTTAAAATTCGGTATTTAGGAATCGGTAAATATTATTTACCTACATATGGCCCAATATGTGCAAAATGCAATGGGAAAAGGGCTTTTGAAATGTGCAAATACGCTGATTGAGCAAAAAAGACTTCTACAATGTGCAAATACAATAGCTGCTCTGTAAATAAGTGCCAGTGCCAATCCTGAAGCGTGTAAAATGCATACTCGTGCAATTTTGTTCATGTGCAAAGTGTGAAAATATAGATATAAAATGAAGGTAAAAAAATGAGATCATATGGCGGCTGCTCATAATTCCATATTGTGACGTAAATACACATACCCTTCTACAGGGCCGACGATTATATGTGTGTCTCATAGGTACAAGTATCAGATAGATAATCACGTTGCTCCACCCTAGGGCAACTGTAGTTGCTGTGCGTCCACAAAGCAGATAGTGATCAGGGAGCCCCTTGACACCACTAATATTTCCGGCAATATATTGGTAGCTTATTCACTCTTGAATAGTAAAAGCCTGATATTGTACTCAAAATCCTAGTTGGTATGGGAATAATATTAAATCGCAGCCTCTTTTTCTAGTATCACATGCTGTACCTCCCTGGAAATAACCATAATTGACAAAATAGATTTTACTCCTCTCACAGAAAGTTGTGTAAATCTTCCCCGATATTCAGACCCATGGGGGTCTTTGTGTCCAGCTCGACTGTATATCTTGATTCGAGCTGGCGCAACTTTTTCTCCCTGCTGCCTCCCCGTTTAATGTGTGCCACTGTATCATTAACACAATATTGTAAACAATTCAAGTTGTTATAGTGAATTGCTTTAAAATCTCTAGCGACTGGGTAGGCTGGGTCGGAGTTCACTATCGCACGTAAATGTTGTAAAATGCGAACATACACTTGCAGTTTAGTGCTTCCCACGTAGCATAAGTTGCAACTACACTTTAACATGTAAACTGCATAGCCGGTTCTCCAAGTGTAATGTCCTCTGAGTGCGATAGGTCTGTCTGAAAAGGGTGTCAAATGTGTGGCCTTATTAATGCCAAACTTGCAGGCCCAGCATGAACTGCCCTTGAAGAATCCCTTTTTTGGGGACAGCCAATTTTCTATCTTGCTCGTTTCAGGGGGAGCATCGATCCTCACTAGATCGTTGCACATCGAATAAGCTCTTCTAAAAGTAACTGTATTTGTTTTCGGGAGAACCTTTTTCAGTGTTGGGTCAGTGAGAACAATAGGCCATTGCTTTCTAATGATGGTTTTTATTCATTTAGCCTGTCTGCCATAGCCTGTAATCAGTCTCAATCTTAATATGGAGTTTCAGTTGGATCTGCTATTGCTGCATCCGCAAGCCTGTTAGGATCAAGTAGGGCTACTCGATCCTTGACATTCACCTTCCCCAAGGACACATCCAATTTCTTGAATTGGTAACCCCTTGCTTCAAGTCTGTTTTTGGCCTCTATTTGGTGATCTCTCCGGGCTGCTGGTGTACTACATGCCCTATGGATACGGAGAAACTCCCCATACGGAATGCTCGATATCGTGTGCTGTGAGTGAAAGTTACCCACATGTAACACTGTATTTCCCGAAGTGGGCTTCCTGTATAGGCAAGTCACTACTCTACCTTGTATCACTTGAACCGTAATGTCCAGGAAATTAGCAATTGTTGCATCTATGTTGGCAGTAAAGTGCAAATTGGGACTGTTATCATCGATTTTTTCCACAAATCTGAGGGCCTGCTCTTTTGTCCCTCGCCACACAACAAAATATCATTAATATACCGCCAGTATTTTAAAACATGCATAGACCACAGTGAGGCATGATGTGACCTGAGGACATGCTCCTCCCACCAGCCCACATTAGGACAAGCGTAGCTGGGGGAGTAGCATGCCCCCATAGCCACTCCTCTTAGTTGCTGACATACTGTATTGCCGAACATAAACACCTTACTGAGTAAACACCAATGTATCATTTGGCTATGACAGTACATTTAAATTGGTCTCTTGCCCAAAACCTGTTCTAGAGCTCTGTTCTAGAGATCTATCTGAATTGGCAATGCTTGTATTTATAGCGATAATATCCATGGTAAGAAAGATATACTCATATGACCACTCCAAGTTACTTAGTTGGATCAAGAAATCAGTGGTGTCCTTAATATACGTCGGTAAATTGATCACAAAGTCTTGGAGGTAAAAATCAACACATTCAGATGTTTTCTCAAAGATGCTATTGATTGCTGAAACAATGAGTCTTCCCAGAATAGGCAATTCGTTTTTATGCACCTTTGGTATGCAATATATTTTAGGTAGAACTAGATAGTCCTTGTTTAGAAACATGAATTCATCCTATGAAATAAGGCCTTCTTTCCTCCAACTGCTCAGTTTGTCTTTGTAGTTCTTTTGCATTCCTTTCACTTGCGCCATGTTTATTTTGCTGTAGCATGTTCCATCGTTAAGGTGACGATATGCCTCCTTTATATGGTCCTTCTTGTCCCATAGCACGACGTTGCCCCCGTTGTCTGATTTATTGATGACAATGGTAATGTTCTTTTTTAATTTAATCATTGATTCAGCATATTTTTTCATTTGCTGTTTCGGTGAAATACGTTGAAATCACACGCTATGTAACAGCACTACCATTTTCTACCAACGATATACCACGGAAGAAGGGACTGTTAGATTCCCAAAACGCGTCTGGTGTGGGTCCTTGGATTCATCTGCTTGCAACGGCGGATCCTCCAAGTGCCGATTCGGTGTTTGAACAATTGGAAGGAAGAGGTGCTGGCGTGATTGCAGGATGGTTCAAGCACACTCAATAATGACAGCAACAAAGCGGGGCAGGTGACAGCAGGTTCTAATTTGAAAATGTAGCACGCCCACTGTTTATGATTAATAGCGCACTGCAACACCAAGAAGGCCATGTATTTGGCCACACCCACTGAGGCATGTTTTGGAAAAGAAATTGCGTGCTATGCAACAGCACTACCATTTTTTACCAACAATATGCCACGGAAGAAGAGACTGTTAGATTGGGTCTCTGTGGATTCATCTGCTTGCAAGCTGCCATTAAAACCTTGTGAAAGATATTCATCTTCCTGCGGCCTTTTTTCACATATAAACCTGCTTTGTTGGATATATGTATATAGTGATGTCATCAGTGATGTCATTTGAGATGTCATCAGTGATGTCACCAGTGATGTCATTTGAGATGTCATCAGTGATGTCATCAGTGATGTCACTGACCATGTCATGAATGATGTAATATGTGACATCATCAGCAGTGGATTGCGGGCGCGTGAGTTATAGTGAGTCCAACTAACTATAACGTGGGATTTTCAATGGTTTTGTATGAGTAAAATGTTCAGCTAACTATAACTGGTGTGAAACCTATGTTTTTTTCATTGAATTTCAAAGGTTTTTTAAATGCTAATTCCTAACTATAGCGAGTGCGAAACCTATGGTTTTTTCAGTGAATTTCAAAGGTTTTTTAAATGCTAATTCCTAACTATAACGATTGTGAAACCTATGTTTTTTTTAGTGAATTTAAAAAGTTTTTTAAATGCTAATTCCTAACTATAACGATTGTGAAACCTATGTTTTTTTAGTGAATTTCAAAAGTTTTTTAAATGCTAATTCCTAACTATAACGTTTGTGAAACCTATGGTTTTTTCAGTGAATATCATAGTTTTTTTAAAAGCTAATTCCTTTGTATATCGACTTTGTAACCTATGATTTTTTTTTATTAGCTGTTTTTTATAACTATTAATTATAATTAATTTTTTTTGTAAAGTTATTTGTTCACTGTATTTTTCTTTTTTTATAATTTTTTCCTGGTGCGCTCAGGGTGCGCGCACCGGTTAGCTTACCCGTATCATTTTGATTTGGAGCGCTCAGGTTGTGCGCACCGGTAAGTTGTCACGAGAGCGCAGCGAGAGCGCTATTTCTGCATTCGTAAAAAAAATATGTATGAAAACTAAATAATAATGCAAGACATTCAGTACCATACTTATAAAAGCAGTATTTTTGATTTTCAGAATGGAAATGTTTTTGCATTTCCGTAAAGCTAGCAAAACGTCATTTAGGCGCACCACGTAAGCGCCCACGTAAGCGCCCCCGGAAGCGCCTATGTTCGCGCCACGTAAGCGCCCCCAGAAGCGCTCCAGTGCGCGCAGCATAAGCGCGTCAAGTCATGTGACCTTAAAATAACACTTTTCATTGGTTGCTAACAGTTTTTTTTACAAAGAATAAAATCCCCACCCATTTCCTTCACTTCTTCTTTCACTTTTGTGACTGCAAGACCGGTCTTTTTCCTGCTCAATCTTTTTTGGATTATCATGGCTGCTAGACCCACCAGTAGCAGTGAGGACTCAGATGGGTTCATAGAGGAAGAGGCTCCTCAGCCTAGAGTAAAGGAGCATTTCATATGGAAATTTTTCTTAATACCTGCAGACCAAAAAAAAGTAAATGCTACAAAGGTGGAGTGCCGAATATGTCATACTGTCCTGTCACGGGGTGACCCTATCAGGAAATACTCATTTGGAAATTCAACCATGATTCGGCACGTTCAGAGGAGGCACCCCCAGAACTATGCCCGGGAGAGTGTCAGGTCTCTGGCACGAGAGGCTCCAAGGGATGGTGCTTCTACTTCAACTGGAGGAGCAACTGTATCAGTGAGGGGGCGACCAGAACAGCTGATTCCAAATATTCAGACTGTTTTTGATGGCATCGTAAACAAATGCAAATATTGTGATGAATAATACTTTGTTATGGGGAACAAAGTATTTTGAACATTGTCCGAACCCGAGAAAATCACCGCTGCCGTCCCCACCCCTAATTTTGATTCTTTTTTTTTGCTCCTGTTGAGCAGTTTGCCATTCCCTGTTTTTGTTTTTGTTGAGAAAAAAACGAAAAAAGAAGACAAAAAAAGTTCTTTTTAGAACTACCTCCAATTCTCAAAAAAGAGCTGTATTCTTAAAAAAATCAAAAAGTCTAACTGAAGTGGAGTGCAGTGAGAGAGGAGAGGAAAACGAGTGAGAAAGTAAAGAAAGGGGAAGGGAAGTGAAGTAGGGGGACTGAAAGAAGGTGAGTGTGGGAAGTGAGTGACGAGAAGGAGAGTGAACATGTAGAATGAGGATAAGTGAAGAAAATGTAGTAAAGGAACAGGGGTGTGGAAGGGTAATAAAAGAGCAGTGATATTTAGGAAACAGTGGAGATACAGACTGGATAAAGGGAAGTGAGTGTGAGACAAGGTGAGTAAGGGAGTGAAGAGACAGAGAAAGTGAAAGAAAAAGTGAGAGTAGAAGACTGAGTGAGGGAGGAAAGAAACATAAGTGAGGGAGTAAGTATGAGCGCAAAATCCGTTCCGCTCGCGGATTTTGTGAATTTTCGGTAAATTCGCGATCCGCGAGCTCCCGCGAATTTACTGAGAATTCGCAAATCCGCGAGCTGCGGATCCGGGGGCAAAAGTTGAAGCCTTGAGCTGCCTGGCCTGTTGTGACTATTTTACGATGGCGCCGGCAAGCTGCCAGCGCCATCCTAAAATAGTTACTAAGTTAGCTTCAACAGGAAGCTCTAATAGATAAAATAAAGCAGGTGCTCAATTTTATCTATTAGAGCTTCCTGTTGAAGCTAATTTAGTAACTATTTTAGGATGGCGCTGGCAGCTTGCCGACGCCATCGTAAAATAGTTACAACAGGCCAGGCAGCTCAAATTCAGTGACTCATTCATCAGCCCAAAAACAATCGCGCGCGTCATCGAGGCTGGGCAGGTGTGCCTTCTTCCCAAATCTACCGTCGAAAATCAGCTGTGATGCTGGATAGAGGCCTTTGCATCCTTTACTTTCACGAGCGCAATCCCTTTGCTGTTCCTGTGACCAGGAGCTTCTGTCTCTTCATCTCCTGCTCTGATCGGTCTCAGACCTTTTAAACACACAAGAGGCATGTGCACTCGCATGGAAGCCCCGCCCACACACTCGCGGTGTGCACCGTCTTCCCGCCATTGACCCACTATGATGGACAGCTCACCCTGCATAAATCCGCGGATCCGCAAATCCGCAAAATCCGCCGATTTTGCAGATCCACGATCCGCAAATCCGCAAATCTGCGGATCGTGGATCCGCAAAATCCGCCCATGCTTATGAGGGAGTGTGGCTGTGTTATAGGAAGTGAGCGTGATAGAAGAGGAATGACAGACTAAGGGGTCAGAGAGAATGAGGCTAACAGAGAGAGAATGAGGGAAGGGAAGTGAAGAAGTAAGAGGACAGAGGGAGTAAGAGAAGGAATTAGTGAAGTGGAGTAAGGAGAGTAAGGGAAGGGAAAACAGTGAAGGAGTAAAGAAAGGGAAGTGAGAGGAAGGAAAGTAAAGGAAAAGGTCTGAAAGAAGGTGAGTGTGGGAGTATGGCTGAGTTATAGGGAGTGGGCGTGACAGAAGACGAGTGAGAGTCTAAAGGGAAGGAGAGAATGAGGCTAACAGAGAGAGAATCAGGAAAGAGGAGTGTAGAAGTAAGACGACAGAGTGAGTAAGAGAAGGAATTAGTGAAGTGGAGTAAGGAGAGTAAGGGAAGGGAAAAGAGTGAAGGAGTGAAAGAAGGGAAGAGAGAGAAAGGAATAATGCTTCCTTCACTTGAGCCTGAGAATAATGGCATAGAGTCTTTCTCATTTCAGACCCATATTCTTGTACCTAACCAATTAAAATTGTTCCCACACAAATTCAAAACCAAACTGCACATTTTAATTTGTTGTACATTTCAAGACTTTGAAACTCACATAACATTCACCCATCCCCCCAGTGCTCATTCACCAAGTAACCATGGTAACTCCCTCTTAAACCAGCACACAGTTCACAAGTTCATCATACTATTTTGCAAAAGAATCCATCAAGGCTGTTTGACCTCTCAATCTACTAGCTAATGAAATGCAATGTTTCTTTAAATGACTTTTTCTCAACCATTGAAATGACTTTTTACAAAAAAAAAAAGCATGCACCCTAATCTTCAGTGGAGATTTTTAAGAAAGCACCAATCATTTCTGGTTTTTCAACTGCACTGATTCTCAACCACTTTTTTTCATAATCAAACTGCCATTTCATTTCCACAACTCATCTGACTAGAAGCACATCTACCTTCAAAATGCCAAAAGTCTGGTTTGTGGGTCATAGCTATGTCCACTGGAGTCAACAATACGCAACTAACAGAGGTATTTACAACCGACAAAGAGGATTGAGAAGTCACCAATTGATACCATTGGTAAAATCCTTTATGCATTTACCACACCCTGACCTTATAATTGTGCACTGTGGTGGAATTGACCTGGGCACTTTGACTGGGGTAGGTCTGGAAATGCTTTTAAAGGACATCTTTGGGCAATTGATGTCACTTGTTCCCAAAACTGCCTTGGTATGCTCTAATATATGCCAAAGGCAAAAATGGAACTGGTCCAACCAATTTTGTCCACAGATTAAGAAAGCAAGGAAACATGTGAATAAATCTGTTTCTGCTTTCCTCAGAGACTATGGTATGGGTTCCATTTACCACAACAACTTGCGTAACAACATGCAAGGCATGTATAGGAGAGATGGTGTGCATTTTACCGATGAGGGGAATAGAGTTTTCCTCTTGAATATAAGCATTGGTACTTACTTGTAGGTACAAAAAACACAGAGCTAACTTACCTCTAAACACTCTACATTATTTTTTTACTCTATATTTTTTACACTGTTTTTCCCCGTGGTGCGCCCAGGGTGCGCATACCGGAGAGCGCACCTGGGAGCGCACCCAGCGCTTACCCCGCGAACATTTAAAAAAAAATACTTTTTGGGCCCTTCAGGGTCCTTCTAAGCCTCCCTCAAAAAACCTAGGGGTTCAGGGGGTGTCTACCCTACCCCCTTTTAATCATTTCCCCCTTTCTTTTTTACCTCAGCTGTCTCGATTTTCCCGAGACACAAGATGGCGGACTCTCCGGACTGTTAAGAATGTTGACAGACATCATACAGCCAATCAGCTTTCCGCTCGCGCACTCCCGTAGCGCGCCGGGTGCGCTCCCCGGTACGCGTACCGGTGAGCGCTCGAAGCGCGCCTATTGATATATATGTTTTTTTGAAGTTGCCTTTCATAAAAACCACAGGAGCAATTTCAAAGAAATATAGAAAAGGCCCTACTACATACCAGTACCTATCATTTTGCCAACTTTGGTGTAATTCCATTCATCCGTTCAGGCTGTAGGCGTGTCTAAATGTCCTATGGAAAATTGCATGGGGAAAACACATTTGAAAGTATTGAAATTTAGAACCAATCAAAATATTACTTTAGTTTTGAATTTGTGTATGATGAAGTTTGATTGGTTATGTATATATCTCAAATGAGAGGAAAACCCGGCCATTTTGTAATACCCCAGTCTGAGGTACTTTTGACAGAAAATTTGGGTGCTCAATTGCTGGACTTAGAATAACACACTACTAACTCTTCTATTTTCAAAAAGGTGAGTTGTTAATTTGAGATGTCATCAGAGATGTCACTGACCATGTGATGAGTGATGTAATATGTGACGTCATCAGCAGTGCATTGCGGGCGCGCGAGTAATAGTTAGCTGAAGTAACTATAATGGGGGAATTTCAATGGTTTTGTATGAGAGAAATGTCCAGCTAACTATAACGTGGCTGAAACCTATGGTTTTTTCAGTGAATTTCTAAGGTTTTTTAAATGCTAATTCTTAACTATAACGTGCCTGAAACCTATGGTTTTTTCAGTGAATATATATGCACTGGAAAACTAAACACCCACTTTCTTTACAAAGAAATGGAAAGTTTGCATCTCTGCAACTTCTCTAATTTTTCACCTTAGTCATCTTCCACTCAATGAACACAACAACGACAAACACACACATCTACTTGCTACCATTCTTGCCTAAGCTTATCAATTATTCTTCTTTATTTCAAATTCAAAGTGCATGCCCTTTATTCAGCCTTCTTGGTAACTACTACCCGTGAATAGCAGTGGGTAATTTGCACACTTCTGTCCTTTCTTGCGTCTTTTCTACCACACACTGCGACAGGTTTACAAGCCCCTTGCGCCACTTTTGCATCATTTTTCCCACAACCTTGTAAATCTGCCCAACTGTGTGTACTTTATTTACTAGCTTTCTTCCTTAGTTGTTGTATTAGTTTCTCTTGCTCCCACTGCGGAATCCAACACTCTGTCTGTGTAATGACCTAGAAATCCAAAGATCCAGTTCACTGACAATGCAGTGGGTAGTTTGCGTCTCGCCAACCTTTCTTATGTTTCACGTTTTTCATCTTCCACTCAATCTACACATCATCCACACATACACACATCTAATTGCTGCATTCCTTAGCTGTGATTATCAACTATTCTTCTATTTTATATTCATAATCAAAGTGCAAGCCCTTTATCGAGCCTTTTTGTTGTAACTACTGGTCCAGGAATTCTGCTCATACACAGAACTGTGCATAAAGACTTAGGACCTCAGTGAATTATGGTGTTCCAAAACCCACCTTACTACACAAACTCCCTACCAAACCAGCAATCAGTGACTCATTGGTTCTTTGCCCTAGAGCAAAAACACCAATGACTAGTCAATTCAGAACATGCAACTTAGATTACATGAAGTAAAGTGGATAACAAAAACACTCTTTCAATATAGTCTTACACCAGTCCAAAACAAGATGTAAATAAAGACACGTGCAACTTTGAAATATTTATTTCTCACGCCATAATCTCATGCACAGTAACTTAGAAAATACAACCAAACATATTATCAGAAACAAGGTTGTCAGCATTGTTACTACTGTATGAAATACAAACAGAAAAAGCATCATATAATGCTAAAGGTAAACAAATTTAAAATATACCTACATTTCACCCTTCCTACCTAGCAGATTAGTTTATAACTACAGAGAGTCTCATAGGATTACATGGGCAGACCCATACCTCTGGTACTCAGCAGTAGTGGATCAAATTCAGTGCTCCACAAACTGTCAAGATACGAATGTTCTCCAACTGTGTGTAACTTGGCCTCCACAATGGATTTTGACACGCGCAGGTATCAGAGGTGGCCACAGCTCCATATGTATTATGGCACGAACATGCGAGGATCATTCAGAATAACAGACACAGTATTCAAGATAAACTTGATGTTCCATGCTCTCACTATACACACAAAAGTAGCGAGGCAGTTTACAAATCTAGCATACCAAATTATTCTCATATAAAGCAAAATACTCAGCCTTCTCTAAACAATATCACAAGTACGTGTCGTGTGCGAAGCAGAGAAGGAAGGCAAAAATAGCGTATAAGCATCTAATAAACCCATGCTAACTTAACAGGGTGTGAGTGCAACGCTCAGCCCCACGGCACCCTTTCTTGATCAAAGCACGTGATATAAACGTGGGCGAATTAGAAACGCAGAGTCCAGGCCTAAAAAGCAGAGTCAAGTTCACATTTCCAAAATAAATTTATTCGCTCTTTGATAGAAAGCAGTAAATAAATAATAAAGAATACGTTGAAAAATCAAAGAGTCTTAATCCAACAGCGTGTAAGCACAGTATGTAGCAACAGCCTCCAACAGGAAGTCATTGTTCTCATCTGAAAACATTTCAGCCATCCAATTCAATAGTGGGAATGAACATACAGGTTCCTCAATGACCAGAGCCTCTATCATCATCGGAGGAAAACTCGGGTCATCTTCAATGTAACTGCGTGCCAAGAACTCAAGCGCCGCTGTAAAAACATTCCAACGTCCCATTATTCCATGTGTCACTGCTAAGGCCATAATCCCACCATCAGAACAGAGCATGTCATGAACCAGTAAGGGGCTCATCAGCTGGTCATAATCCGCGTTGGGAAACACCGTACTGCAGAGACACAAATCCAGGGCCCAGTCGAAATCACAGCTCAGGCAATGGAAGACAAGTTGAACGCATGTGAAAAAGGAGAATCGAAACCATAATCCATAAGCTGCACTCAACGTTGCAAGAGGCAGCGCTCCATAGTAACTAAACATTCGGTTGCGAAGCAGAAACAGCCGGGACATATTATAGTCTGCTGCAGGATATGCATCCATATTTATGTAAACAAATTAATAAAAGCACACCGGCAAATAATGCGAGTATTAAGCGCAAACCACCAAATATGCTGGAAAAAATTGAATGAAAAAAATCCCGAAAAGACACCAAATATAATTTCTACAGAAGTCACAAGGCCACTGCTTCTAACTTTAAAAAAGTAAGGTAACCCCGTAGTCCAGGACACATTAAAGATACTCTAAATAAATCCCCAAAATTCAAGAGCACGTCTCTATTTAATAAATCATGCACTTCTGTGCGGGTGTTTGCTACATGAAGGACAAATGTTTCTGTACCAGATATAAGAGCGACCTCTTTTTGAGACAATAGAGCTCTTATATGACTCATTTGGTTGACTCTGCTTTCAAGGTCGAAATCGACAGCGAGATGGAAACATCCAGCTTTCCATGCAGAGGAGTTAACACAACTTTTTTTTAATCAAACCACACGCTCAGTTACCGTAATCATGTAAGCGATGCCTGCTAACATTGCACAGCAATCTCCATTATTTCATTATTTTTTTATTTAAAATATTTTTATTATTGCAGGAAGAACAAAAGAACAAAGTTCACATGTGATATATATCTCAAAAAGAAATTACAGTACAAAATGAAAAAGCAATTTAGCAACAAAAAAAAAGAGCATGAAAAGCAGAGGTCCGGCAAGTACATCTTGACAAGAGATAAATAGAAGTAAATGTAGTTTTACAAATAATATACATAAGTTTAGACTGGCCTCTTTTTCTTCTGAATCAGGTATATCATAGTTCAAAGAAGTTTAACCACATTTTTTCTTTCTTTTGCAAAGCCTTAGGACCTCTATATCTTACTATCGAAAGTTCCATAGTGTTTATTTCATTAATCAAAAACATCTGGAACATCTTTTGATATCCATGATCTTGCTATAACTAGCCTAGCACATGCATAGATGATAGTTACTAGATCTTTGTGAGGACAGTTAATTTCCTGGATATCTAATACAACCAATTGTGCTGTCAATGGCGGGGTAACAATTTGTTTGTTATTTAAAACATCAGTCAGCCCTTTCCAAAATGGTAAAAGCGCCGGGCACGAAAAGAGCATATGTTCTATACCTGCAGCATCTAGATCGCATTTCGGACACTTTGTTTTCTTGTTTAACTGAGTACCCTGTGTCCAACTAGCTATTCTTTGTGGAGTGTAATACAGTTGTGTGATGATTCTGTACAACTGTAACCTCAAACTGGAAGACTGGACAATCAGGTTTATGTGGCGAAAAGAATATGAGATCTGTATTGGGTTGATGTTCATACCCAGTGTGGAAGACCATTTAGCCGCTATTTTCGTGCTGTCTTCAGTTTTACCTTGTACTAAGTATCCATACCCCAGACTTATTAGTGATTTTACTTTATTCGAATACAAGCATATTAGTATGTCTGACTCTACTACTTCCATAATTTTCACCTTATTTGAATGTATTTAAAGTACATATTGTCCCTTAAATTAAATAAAGTTTTAAGTGTATCAAAATCCAAAAAGCCATTCTGGCCATATAAATCCCCCAATGTATTGATACCATGTTTCTCCCAGAGGATACCTGCTCCATCAGCGAAAATATCAGGTAATCCTGGATTGCCCCATATTCTAAGCTCAGCATTATAAAAGGATATTTTACCAATAGTCAGAATTTGATCCCAAATTTTTTTAATGTGCCTGGCTGACTTAAATTTCACTCGTTTGAAGTAGTTAGGCTCGTGTAAGCGATGTAAGAATTGATTACAATCAAATCCCAGCATGAATTGGTGGTAGAATAACGAACTCTCGTTTTTCATCAGGCTTCGTATGCGACGAAAGAAAGTGGCTATGAAGTAAAGCCTAAAGTCAGGAAACGCTAGTCCCCCCTTTTCTATTGGGAGTTCTAAGAGTTTCAATGCCCTACGCACCTTTTTATAACCCCATAGGAAGCTGCTACAGATACCCTCTAGCTTTTTAAAGAAAGATGTACTGGGTTGAGGAGGGATACATCTGAATAGATATAATGCCTTCGGCAAAATCTTCATTTTAACTAGGTTTATACGTCCCATTAAACTGAGCGGGATCTTGTGCCATTTTTTAAAATTCGTTTCTGTTTCTTTTAGAAAAGAATCGTAGTTCAACGTTATGATTTCGTCGATACTTGATGCTAGTCTAATACCTAGGTATGTCGCGCTTTGACATATGCCAGGGATCGGTTCCGAAGGTTTATAATTGGCAATAACCTGCGTCTTTCCTACATTAAGTTTATACCCTGAGATATTGTGCAGCCTCTTTTATTATTTGAGGTGTAGCTTTAACTAAATCTGTAGTAAATACGGCGATGTCATCTGCAAAAGCAGTTATTTTTAAGCTCTCACTGCCGTGCTTAATTGGAAGAATATTTACTTGAGTAAAAAGTGCGTTTAAGAATGGCTCCAAAGATAGAGCGAAGAGCAGAGGGGACAGAGGGCAACCTTGCCTTGTTCCCCTCCCTATCAAAAAATTCGCTGATTCTCTTCCGCCATAACTGACTTTGGCCTGTGGGTTATCGTACAATGAGCATACCCACTCTAAGTATTGGCCCTGGATACCTGCTTTCTTTAGTACCTCCCACAAATACTCCCACCCCACTCGATCGAATGCTTTCTCTGCATCTAACATGACCATTCCGAGTGGGGTGAGAGTTGTTGAGGCAACATCAAAGGCTGTAATCGCAGTGTTCACATGGGCCGTAGTGTCCCTCCCCATCACGAACCCATGTTGTTGAGTGTTGACCAAAGTCGGCATGATGGGGGCTAAGCGATTTGCTAATATCTTAGAATTTTTTTTTACATCTGCATTAAGCAGAGAGATCGGCCGATAAGAGCCACAATCCTCCGGAGGTTTTTTTTTTTAAGAAAGAAGATTATTTTGGCTATTTTCCACGATGTAGGAGCTTTCCACGACTTGTCTATGGAGTCAATAACGGATTCTAAGAGAGGTAATAATTCCTGTGCGCAAGTCTTGTATAATTCCATAGGCAAACAGTCCTCTCCGGTCGCTTTCCCCGGTGGTAAGGCCGAGATGGCTGTATTTATTTCGGCTTGTGTTATTTTTGAGCTAAGTTGTTGGACAGTGCCTGTATCAATATCTCTTTGTATGGGCATGTATTTATCTAGGTATTGAGTAATTACAGCTCTAGTGGGAATATTATCTGGAGTGTATAGATTTTGATAGTACTTGACAAACTGATCAAGAATCTGTTCTGGCTGATCGTATTTATGCAAGTCAGACCCTTTGATTGTTTTAATCTTTGTTCTCGCTTTTTTGTCCGCAACCTTATATGCCAGTACTTTTCCAATTCTATCTCCTCCTTCATATTGAGCTAGTTTGTACTTATGTATTTTGGCATAGTATCTATCTCTTAGTATCTTTTTGAGCGAAGATTGCAGTTTTAAGAGTTCTATTCTTAGCTCGTCAGTGTTTGCATTTAGTTGTTTAGTTGCGTCTGCTAATTTCTGTTCCATTTGTAATATATTGGAAGTGGTTCTCATAGTAGCTCTGCGATTTTCAGCATTAGTTCTATAAATATGTTGTTGAGCGAACCCCCTTATACTGCATTTACATGCGTCCCAAACTATATTGATGGTAGCTGAATTAATGTTCAATTCAATAAATTCTTTGATATGTTTTTTTAAAGAAGTCACAAAACCCAAATCAGTGAGTAGATATCTTGGGAATGTGAATTGTCTTGCATCCGGCCTCGAATCCCCATTATCGAACTCTAGTAGTAATGGGTTGTGATCAGATGTAATCCTCGGACACAGTTCGATCTTACAGTTACCCACTATTTGGTCAGTCGCCCAAACCATATCAATTCTTGAACAAGATCTATGGGGCGCTGAGTAATATGTATGCCCCGCAAGGTTAGGATATTTAGAACGCCATACATCTTTTAGATTAAGCAATCTGCCCAATTCCAGAATTGCAGACCTAACCTTGCGCATCCTACGAGGAGAGCCCTGTCCTGTGGAATCAATTTTGTAACCGATTACACAATTAAAGTCTCCCATCACCAGCATTTCGCCCTCCCACTTCAACAGCTCAATGCTTAATTGTTCAAACAGCTTGGGGTCATCTATGTTGGGACCATATACCAGACATAAAACAAGTTTCTTATGTTCCAATTGAACTTGGGCTATCGCCCACCTCCCCCGTACGTCTGATGCCGTTTTTAAAATTTCCAACCCCAATCCTTTCTGTTTTATTATGGCCACCCCCCGAATAGAGGCGCCCAAGGTTGAGCAGACCACAAGTTCATATCCCATTTGGGAAAGCAACTTCCTATCTTGGTAGCTAACATGAGTTTCTGAGAGAAGCGCACATTGTGGTTTATACATGCCTATCTCCTCCTGTACCAATCTCCTCTTTTGCTTGCTGTTAAGGCCAGCAACATTCCAAATTAGTAATCTTGTCTTGAACATTGTTTACATTTGTGTTTTTTAACTTTCCTCTGAATATAGTCTTTAAGAAAACATTTAGTTACTTTAGCCTCACAATAGTTCCTCCTTGCAATACATTTTTTTCCCCTTCCCCCCCCACCCACAGCCCCTGCGCTTCCCACCCCTCCCACCCTCAAGTCCCTTAGGGGGGAGCACCCCTCTATCCCCTGCTGCCGCTGGAGTGGCAGCCTAGTGAGGTGGCAGTCGCAGAGGCAGATCCTACCCGCTAGTCAGTAATACTATTCAAGTCGTACGTGAGAAAGAAAAAGGAAGGAAAGTGCTTTTATATATTTGACTAGTAAGAATTAGAGGAGCTCCTTGTAATCAGAAATACCGCCTCCTCTTGATCAGTAAAAAAGAAAGACCGCCCATTTCTAATCACCTTGAGACGGGCAGGCTCTTGTAAATAAACTGTGCAGTCGATAGCTTTAAAGGAATCTATCAACTTTCGAAGCTCCCACCGTCTGTCCATTGTTCCCTTACTTAAATCTGACCGTACAAAGAAACTTAAATTGTCAATAGTGACCGGGCTGCTGGATTTAGCTTTAAGAAAAACTGCTTGTCGCAACAAAATATATCAGAATTGGTCTAGGGAATCTGCTATTCTTGTTCTTTTGAAAAATAGGAAGTCTGTGTACACGTTGTAGTTGGGAATCCCAGTCCCAATCTGATAAGTCGCTAAATGTTTTTTTAAATAGCTTCACGACGTATGACCTAACATCCGCTCTCTCTGACCCCTCAGGAATCCCAAACAACCTAAGAGTATGTCTGCGTGCCCTATTTTCCATGTCCTCGACCTTTGCTTCCAGTTTAGATATTCGTGTAGCGTGTAATTTGGTTAGCTCGTCAGAGCGAGTTGCTCCTTCCTCGACTAATACAACTCGCTGTTTAAGATCTTCCATCTCTTGAGTGACCCCTCCAAGCTTTTCGCACACTTCACTCATGAAAGCCTGGAGTTTTATATTGTCCTCTCTTAGCTGCAAAAAATGTTGCTGGCCTTCTTGTCTCTGTGCTGTAAGAGCCTGCATGATCAGATCCATGGAAGCAGCCTTTGAGTGATCTTCAATTATTGATCCCTTCAAGGTCGTTTTATCTTGTATTAGACTAGCAAATTCGATGTCGTCCAATCTTAGTATCGGCACATTAACTAAAGAAGGGCTGTGGTTTACATCAGTTGTTTCTTCGTCAGATCCGACCATTTCCAATAAATCATTCTCTGTATCTTCCTCTGTGCCAGTTCTCACAACTGTTGATTTTGAAATTGGATCTAATGTGATGCTCTGTGAGCTGTTTGATCTTTGATCACAAATTAAGTAAGCTGAAGAATTTAGAGCGGGGGGAGTAGAGTTTATATCTATTGCTATTCCTGTTGCTGTGTCCAAATCACTAGGTGCTATATCAGTTGGCAATGTGGTTACATCTGTGCTTATTGGTATTGATGAGCCAGGGGTCTCCAATCGCAGTGTCATTTTTTCCCCCCCTTTTAAATGCAGATCTTCTTCGAGACGGGTCCCAGATAACCTCATTGCCATGCTCTTTGCCCCTCCCTTAGCTTGCATCCATTTTCTGAGCGGGCTATCATCAACGTTAACCCTGGCCTTTGGCGCCGTTTTAGACGTAGAAGAAAAAGTGTCTTTAGTCAGTATTTTGCCAAGAGCTTTTTTAAGCTTACTCCTAGCTTTAATTTTGGCTTTAATTTTGGCTTTCCTTGGAACCAATGATTTGATAGTGTTGGATTTATTGTACGTAACTTCTGTCTCGCTGTCATCCCCTGCAGACACCTCTTCATAATCTAGGTTTGATCCCTCATCATTTACTTCAGCTTCGTCTATCGGTATATTCTCTGCCGCCCTAGTCGTTTTAAGATCTATTATCAGCTGAGTTGCTAGTATTGTATCAGCAGGGCCTGTCCTGTTACTAGAGTCGGGCGCTTCTAAAGTTATAGCATTTAAACTTTCCAATTGATTTACACTCCCAACCGCTTTCACCCAATCTGGTATTATCTTGGTTCCATCACTGCTTGTGGTATTAGTTGTTAAGGTAGGATCGCCCTCTGGTTGTACCTCGAGTTCCACCATATTATCTAGTACGGTCTGTCCAGGATTGTATATATTTAAATTTTGTTCCATTAAAAAAAAAATTCAGATTCTCCTCTTCGCTAGCGAATGTCTCAGTTTTTCTACCTGCCCCCATAGCAGACATATCCGAGCTGCTTGTCTGATTCAAAACCAGGGTTGTGTTTCCTTTACCCCCATTTGCAACTCCCACAAACGTTTTTCCTTTTGTATTGTTGGCATTTTCGCCCGTTTTTAAATTGCCCTTGGAAGCTGTAATAGTTATAGTACCTGGCATATCCTGCCCATTGATTTTGCCAGTCCGTGCAGAACGGGTATTCAGCTTCGGAGCCACACCGGCAACAGCCTTCCGTGTAGCTCCCCGGGGCGGTGTTCGGCTCTCAGCTGTTGCTGCCTGCAGCTGCACCACGAGAGAACCCGCCCAACTAAACCAGAGAGCTTGAGGCGGGGGAGTACATCGTAGCTTCCACACCGGCAGTATTTTTCTGCCCAGATGACCCAGACGGCAAAGAATCTGCAACATTCGACTTAGCGGAGGTATGTTCCTGCTTGTGAGAGTTTAAGTATTTTAAAGTTGTAGCTTTATCGTCCCAGTTGCTCGGTTGCTCAATTGCTCAGTTGCTCAATTGCACAAAATCAGCGTTCAGCTTCCAGCTTTATTATCACATTTCGTGATAGTTTTTACAATCACCCATGCCGCAAACGCTTTCAGTTGCTCGGCGATCTCGGCAATCTCGGCAATCTCGACAAGAGTTCTTCCGTAGCGTTTCTGAATCTTTCCTTTTCCCTTTGACTACTCCACTCTGATTCTCCAGAAGTTAGATATATTTCGCCGTCGTTTTTTTTTTTTACATTGTCGTTGCGGGAAGAGCTACCCCCGTGCTGCCTGCTTCACCTGGCGGCATCAACCAGCCATCTTGACTCCCCATTAATCAATCTCCATTATTTCAAAGTAAATACCTCCCGTTTCCAGTAAAGTGAACGTTGTTATGATAGCAGGTGTTGGACTACCTTTCAAAACTCAGTCCAAATTAGGCGCATCTTGTATATAATAGCCATGCAATTGTATGTGATCTGGTACTATTGTGCAATCCTCGCCATTTACATAGACTTCTTTTCCCTCCCTCAGCCACCTATATGTAAATGGTAATAACCAAGCTTCATACAGATAAGAGCTCCCTAAACATCCATATCTGCCTGTAGCATAGTATTTCATGTAAACCTCAAACTTAACCAGGTTAAAAAATAACGTTATGATAATGTAAATGTAGTATACTTGTAAAGCGCACAGCTGCCCCAGCAACGGGGCGTCCCGGTGCTGTATAACTCTGGGGAACCCGTCCTGGCTTTCCCTGTGGGATGGTCCCTGCTGGGAGTCCCCAAGGTGGAGCCAGGCATCCCCGGAATTGGTGGGGCCGTTGTGGAGATTAGGCAAGCTAATGCCCAGAGTTGCCGAGTGTGATCCCTGATTAGAGTAAGCACCGAAGCGAGAATTATCAAGTCCGCTGACCAAGGTCCACGACCCTGCCGCGTTGGGAATCGAACCCTGGTCCCGGGCCGACTTCTGCTCTCGGGTCTGCTGCCTCTAACCAGTGAGCCACACTACTCCACTTAATAATGGATAATGTGGATAAGCCACACACCTGAATTGGATCTCCAATGAGTCAGCACTTCTAACCATTCTCATAGCGCGCCCTGTGCTCTGATTTGACAGTGAGAGAGTGATCGCACCATAGTTTGTACTGCTAATAATTTTCAGCATACACTACGAAAACCCTTTGTCATTACACGTCGCATCAAAGCTTCCGTGTGACGTCATGTACGGCGCCCCGTACAAAAAAGACGTAAATGTTTTTAATTGTTTAAAAACATATATTCATGTATTTAATGAACATACTAACAGAAGATTTAATCCAGGATAATTATGGAATACATTTTTTTTTAAGTTTTAAAAATCCTATATTACTTCTATATTGTATGAGTGCTGATGCGTGCCCCTCCGCCTGGTATCCTAGACTCCACCACGCCCAGACCCGGTTCATAAGCATGCGTGATCGTCACCACAAAAACATTAGCACGCATATCGCTTTACCACATGCTTTTACAACTAGTATGCATTTACCACACATGATACATGCATAATCTTAATAATGTTTTTTTGTTGATCAACACGTGTTGTAATGCCTGTGCCTTACGTCCTTCAAATTAGTTTCTAGCTAGACGTGTGACCAAGTCTGATAAGATCAGAGACCAAGGACAAACACAGTGGTATCTGTGGCACGAAATCTCATTGATCACATACAAAATATGCACAGGGTAAAATGAAAGTAACAGGTATAATAAAAATAAAGGAGAAAAACGACTAAAATGGCGGTTGGACGGAGTATGTAATCAACGTTTGGCGCCTCGACACTACATTTCAAATAAATACACATACAATATGTTTATTAATATATTAAAAAAATATAGCACCGGATGACACACATGACCCGGGAAAAGAAAGCGGCAAATATAATACCTAAAATCAGGGGAGGTTTGCTTGGCGAACTTGAGGAAAAATAAAAAAAGTGCATTTGCAAACAAGGCTGCGCATGCGTAGAGAGTACAACTGGTGCAGGAAAAAAAACGGAGTTTTACATACTGTCATAGAAATATAGCTCTAAAAATTGCCCACGTAATTTGCCCACCCGGGACCTAATAAACAAAATGGACTTCTAGTTTTTTTTCACGTTTTCCACCCGTACAAGTACTGCACGAGTACCCCGCAATTTTTTATTTTATTTAAAATAAAAATTGAGCCTACAGATCCATGTACCATCCCCCTGACCAAGACTATAGGGTCAGAATGTTTCTACCCTGCCCCCTTTCCTTATTTCTCAACCTTTTTTTACTGTTTTCTTGTGACTCGGCTCTAGCGACAAACAAGATGGCTGCCAACATTTCCTGTTTTGTAGTAATGACAACCAATCAGCATACAATTCTTGCTCGTAATTGTACGTATTTCCATACGCGTACGCCGTGATTTTCCTTTAAAAAAAAAAAAAAAAAAAAAATAGAGCCAAAACATCTATGTACAACCCCCTGAGCCAGCCTAGAGGGTCAGAATGTTTGTAACCTACCCCCTTCCCTTATTTCTCCCCTTTGCTTTACTGTTTTCTTGTGAATCAGTTCTAGCGAGGCACAAGATGGGCGCCAATACTTCCTGGTTTCGAGTTTTGACAGACAGTTCACAGCCAATCAGCATGCAGCTTGCGCTCGTAATTGAACAGATTTCCGTACGCTTGCCAATTTTCTCAAAAAACTACTGAACGGGTTTACACCATTTAACAAAAAGCACAATCTGCGAACAGAACTCTACCTCTCTGCCAAATTTCATCTAATTCCGTTCAGCCGTTCGGCTGTAGCCCTGGGTAAAGGTCCCTATGGAAAATTGCATGGGGAAAACATGTTTTGGGACCCCCTTTTTTCTCAGCCCCCACTTGACGAATCACCCCCAAACTTTCAGGGAAGGAGCGGAACCGAGCAGGCAATTCTCTTGTAGAAATTCACGAGGATTTGTCCACCGGCGCCAAAGTTATTTCCAATAGAATGTTGTGAAGTTCCTATGGAAACTAGGTCCTAACTATAACTACCTACTGGCGACTGCCATTAGGTAATATATATATATATATATATATATATCTCGAAAAAACACCCAGTTCGTATGAACAAATATACTCGGACACCTTCAGTTGCTCGTGCGCCAAAGTTTATTTAGGCAGGAAACAACGCGTTTCACCTCATGGCTTGTTCACGTGAACAAGCCATAAGGTGAAACGCGTTGTTTCCTGCCTAAATAAACTTTGGGGCTCAAGCAAAAGAAGGTGTCCGAGTACGTTTGTCCATATGGACTGGGTGTTTTTGGATTCATAGGGCGACCGGTAGCCCCACCTCGGACCGCCCACGAGCAGGCTTGACGGAAACCTGTAACCAGAGGTATTGGTTCACAATCACGTATGGCAGTTGAGAATGAATGAAACATGGAACTTGGTAATCCTTTTCTTCAGGCTGAATTGACCCAGCATGTCGTATTATTTTGCCCACTGGGGCGTAATGTTGCCTTTATACAGGGCATTTCAAACTGGACTGATAGTTTATGCGCTGGTGCAGAAAGTTTGTTTGCGCTTCCATTGATCATTTGGAGATGCCCACTGAGGCTAGACTGCGAATTACTTGAAGGCATAAATTTGAATGTGTGTGCTGAACACGCGTTTCAAAATATGATAATTTTTTACTGTTGTTCATGATTAATTGTTTCATGATTTACTCTGCCACAATGTATTCATTTATTTTCTATAATGGCATATTGTTTGACAAATTTGATTCTGAAGTCACCAGTTGTATTGTAGCTCCGTGATCTGTTCAGACTTGGGAGTCTGTTTACTGTGTCTATGAACATGGGACAGTACTTAATTCACTTGAACACAAACACTCACGCTCGTGAACAAGAGGTTGTATCCTCGAAACGCATCGAGTGGAGCCTTAATAAAGCTTGTTTTTCTGCACAAAGTGGCCCGGACAATCCTTTTCTTACTGGATACCAGGATAAGTTTTGGTATATATATATATATATATTACCTACTGGCGGTCGCCAGTAGGTATATATAGTTAGGATTTTTTCTCTATGGGTTTTTGGAAAATTCTATGTCTAATAACTTTGGCGTTTGTGGACGGAATTGGCTGAAATTTTCAGGAAAATGGCACATTTTGTTTCTGAGCAGCCCTTTAAAATTTGGGGGGGGTTCGTCCAGTGGGGGCCGAGAAAAAAGGGGGGTCCCAAAACGTGTTTTTAACATTGAGTTTTCCATAGGGCGGTTGGCCTCACTTTTAGCCCGAACGGCTGAATGGATTTGCACGAAACTTGGCAAAATTGTAGGGACTGGTAGCCCGATGTGCCTTTTGTAGGTCTCAATATATGTGCTCCAGTGGATTTTGAGAAATTAACGTTTAAAAAAAGATATATATCTGTAACAGCGGACCGGGCAGCGCTCTGGTTCGCGGACTTTTCGCGCAACGGAGCTTTGTGAAGCGAAGCTGATTGGTTCTCCGGCGTCTGTCAACATTCCAAACAGTCCGTAGCGGCCGCCATCTTGTCTCTCGGTAGGATCGAGAGACAAGAGGAGGTCAAAACAAAGGGGGAAATAACTATAAGGGGGCATAGTAGATCCTCGCTGACCCCCTAGGTTTGATGTGGAGGTTTTAAAAGGGCCCCGCGGGGCAAAAAAAAATAATAATAATAATAATCGAACGGCTGAATGGATTTGCACGAAACTTGGCAAAATTGTAGGGACTGGTAGCCCGATGTGCCTTTGCTAGGTCTCAATATATGTGCTTCAGTGGATTTTGAGAAATTAACGTTCAAAAAAAGATATATATCTGTAACAGCGCACCGCTTCGCGTACTTTTCGCGTTACGGAGCTTTGCGAAGCGAAGCTGATTGGCTCTCCGGTGTCTGTAAACATTCCAAACAGTACGTAGCGGCCGCCATCTTGTCTCTCGGTAGGATCGAGAGACAAGAGGAGGCCAAAGCGAAGGGGCAAATGACCATAAGGGGGCATAGTAGATCCTCGCTGACCCCCTAGGTTTGATGTGGAGGTTTTAAAAGGGCCCCGCGGGGCAAAAAAAAAAAATAATAATAATAATCGAACGGCTGAATGGATTTGCACGAAACTTGGTAAAATATTAGGGACTGGTAGCCCGATGTGCCTTTGCTATGTCTCAATATATGTGCTTCAGTGCATTTTGAGAAATTAACGTTCAAAAACAAGATATATATCTGTAACAGCGCTCCGCTTCGCGGAGATAAAATTATATCTGTATTACCTAGCTGTTGCTAACACCAGTTAGCGACGGCTAGTAGGAGATAGCGACCATCTTGGGTCCCACTTTGCATGTGAGTGATATTTATCACTAATGACATGCAAAGTGGGCATGCCAAGATGTTAGCGACTGGAAACAGTCGCTAACATCGCTATCTCCTATTATCAACTTTTGGAAATATTCGAGATAAGCGCGAATATCTCCAAAAAGTAACAGCTGCCCTGAGCAGTTCTTAGCCATGTTATCCAATGGGAGGTGGATAACATGGCTAAGAGCATTAGCTCGGTAATGCATGAATATCGCGGAGTTTTCAGCGATATTAATGCATTGCGCTCGTTTTTTATCGTATTTGCGATAAACCTTGATAATAGCAAGGTTTATCTGCGATAATTTCTGACGGTAAAAAAATCTTTGCAATGCATCGTTAGGGATAAATATCGCTTAACTTTGGTAATATGCCCCAACGTCTGTTAACGTTCGATTCGAAGGAAATCAGGAATTGTTGAAAAACATTGTGTGCGCCATCTTGTCTTTTTTCAAATGCCACACTTTTGTCGTGCACGGCAGCCATTTTAGATGCCTTGACCAGACCCACTCTGTGCACGCTGTCGATCCTTAGCATGGCTCCCCACCCTCGCAAGCATCTCACCCAGGCAGTGGTCACCCCCGCTCTCTGTCTTATGCATGGGTAATAAACCTCCCCCCATCTGCGCTGCTCTTCCCTGACAATCACACCCTGTGCCCGCCCGACACCTCCCTTTCGCCCTATTCACTACCGCACCCTCTGACACTCCTTTTTCTCTGTGTCCGATTGTCCAGGCCGGTCCTAGGCTATCAGCTAGCCCTGCAGATGTAGTTTATGGCCACAGCTGTAAAGAATCACCCCTCTTCAAAGGAGTTATAGTAGATCAAGGCCCACACTCGATGAGATCCGTCACAGCAGAAGCGTTGCTATTATCTGAAAACCATCCTGTATTGTGATTGGGGAGGGGACCGAGCGTGAAGCGGAAGATTCCAGGGATGACTCTTTGTACATCAAAGTTTTTACAATTATGTGTCACATTAAAAATATATAGCACTCCGACAAAGTAGTAAGATTATAAAACTTTAATAATTTATAAATATATACAAGAAAACAAAAATAGTAATAACATATAAACATTTTTAGAGAAAAACAACGAAGTAGCGGTCGGCTGTGCGAATAGTCCCAACGAAGCACAACGTCCAGATTTCCGGCGTGGGGCGTCGCGGGGGGTGGGTCATCAGTAGCAAACTGTTGTGCGAATAGTTCCAAGGCAGCAGAACGCGCCGAAATCTAGATGACACGAAAGTGATGTCTAGTAAGTTGCCACCCAGCAAATAACGGCGTGGGGCGTCGCGGGGGGTGGGTCATCAGTAGCAAACTGTTGTGCGAATAGTTCCAAGGCAGCAGAACGATGGCACCAAGGTGATGTCCAGTAAGTTGCCGCACTGGTTTTGGTATCCTACAATGCTGCTCCGAATAACGGCGTGGAGCGCCCCGGGGGAGGCGGCGTGAACGGGCCTCTCCAGGTGGAGTCTCATCTGTTTTAGTGGGGCGCCCCTTTACCGTTTCAGTTGCCATTCCGTCCGCTTTTGGTCCACTGTGTCAAAATCCGCCATTCAGCTGAGTTGCGCCCACTCTTGCGGTGCAGCGATAGGCGGCTGCCACAGGACTCTCAAAATGGCGGCAGGCTCTTTCCTTTTTGGGCGTGGTCCACTGAAATGGCCCTTGGACACCTTGGAAATCGGACGCTTGTCTGCTAGGTCTTGGACCCCATTCTCGAAAGCGTCCCCTCCGCCTTGAGAATTCATCAAAAGTTTTGGGGGCCCCGACTCCTGCAGGCTTCTGGTGGGGAGCGGCTGCCATGATTGCTCGCGGAATGACCACGACGGAGCTACGAGATGGTGGTGCTCTCATGCTGACGCCAGTTTAGTCTGAAACATCCAGAAACAAGGTGGGGCTTTCATCGTTTCGGGGAAAAAAAAAGTTTTCATCCAATGAAAAGTGTTGTTTTTAGGTCATATGATCAAGCCTTCCATCATTCGGAAACCAAAAGTAAAATGAACCAATGAAAAGTTTTATAAACAAGTCACATGATCTGTTATGCGGCATAGGGTATAAAATGCGGAGAAAATACGTTGGCACGTGAGGCGGCGTCAGTAGCGGACCGATGTGCGAATAGGCCGAAGGCAATACAACGCGCCAAGATCCGGATGGCACCGAGGTGGTGTCATAGTTGAGAGTTCTGAGCAGCGGTTGTAACACTGTCTGAAGCTTATTTGCAGCTGCTGCAGCTTCACTACGCGCCAAGATCCGGATGGCACCGAGGTGGTGTGTAGCAAGTTGCCGCACTGGTGTGGCCATCCTACAATGCTGAAAGTCGGCGTGGGGCGCCCCGTTGGCCTGTGAGTTTGCGTCAGTAGCGGACCGATGTGCGAATAGGCCGAACGCAGCACAACGCGCCAAGATCCGGATGGCACCGAGGTGGTGTCTAGTAAGTTGTCGCACTTCTGTGGCCATCCTACAATGTTGAAAGTCGGCGTGGGGCGCCCCGTTGGCCTGTGAGATGGCGTCAGTAGCGGACCGATGTGCGAATAGGCCGAAGGCAGCACAACAATATTTTCTGACTGACACCACAAGGCGCTGAGATGCCAAGATCCGGATGGCACCGAGGTGATGTCTAAGTTGCGGACTGATGTGCGAATGGGGCCAAAGGCAGCGTAACAATATTTTTTGTATGGAAGATACCACTAGGCGTTGAGATGCCAAGATTCGGATGGCACTGAGGTGATGTCTAGCAAGTTGGTGTGGTCATCCTACAATGCTGAAACTCGGCGTGGGTCGCCCCATTAGCCTGTGAGATGGCGTCAGTAGCGGACCGATGTGCGAATAGGCCGAAGGCAGCACAACGCGCCAAGATCCGGATGTCACCGTGGTGGTTTCATAGTTGAGAGGCACTTCATCTGCAGTGGGGCGCCGAGATCCGGATGGCACCGAGGTGATGTCTAGCAAGTTGCTGTACTGGTGTGGTCATCCTACAATGCTGAAACTCGGCGTGGGTCGCCCCATTAGCCTGTGAGATGGCGTCAGTAGCGGACCGATGTGCGAATAGGCCGAAGGCAGCACAACGCGCCAAGATCCGGATGTCACCGTGGTGGTTTCATAGTTGAGAGGCACTTCATCTGCAGTGGGGCGCCGAGATCCGGATGGCACCGAGGTGATGTCTAGCAAGTTGCTGTACTGGTGTGGTCATCCTACAATGCTGAAACTCGGCGTGGGTCGCCCCATTAGCCTGTGAGATGGCGTCAGTAGCGGACCGATGTGCGAATAGGCCGAAGGCAGCACAACGCGCCAAGATCCGGATGTCACCGTGGTGGTTTCATAGTTGAGAGGCACTTCATCTGCAGTGGGGCGCCGAGATCCGGATGGCACCGAGGTGATGTCTAGCAAGTTGCTGTACTTGTGTGGTCATCCTACAATGCTGAAACTCGGCGTGGGTCGCCCCATTAGCCTGTGAGATGGCTGTTCTTTGGATTTGGGCCTGGTCCACCAAAATGGCCCTGGGACACCTTAGAACTCGGACGCTCGATTTTTTTTTCCTTTCCTGTACATGCAAAAAAAGGTAAATGCCCGGTACGTTACACGCTTCATCTGCCACGATGAACTCTCCAGAGGAACCGAAAAAAAATATAGTTGTGGTAACTATACCATGCATCGTCATATGGAGAGGTGGCACCAATTAATTATAGTGCTGCATAAAAGAGAGATTTGGAGGAGAACCCCTGAGCTGCTAGTACATTCATCAAAGAAGTGGCACTGAGAGCTTCAGAGGCAAGGGAAACGGTCCCAAATATTTAGAAGAACTTTGGAAAGATTAAAATGACATGTTTAGATTGTGGCAAATTAATTTCATGTGGACAGATGAGTGTTACTCTAATAAATACAGCATATGAACATCATCATAGTCGATGGTTGGTAGAGACATTTTGACTATATCCTGGACCTGCCCGTCCTCGCCCAAAATGGCGCCGGAATAAATGGGACTCGTAACTCCTTGTTGTGTACTGGTTGCAGAACCTTGAAATCACGAGATACGTATGCAGTTTTGAAGCACATGGCGGGCGGGGACGAGAATTGATTGAATATTTCGACATCCCTATTGATATTAAGTTCTGATGTGTTATTGATTACTGTACTGTTGAAAGTTCGAATTAACGTCACCCATGGTACTTGCCCGCAAATGTATATCTAGATAATTTTATTGTAACTGGCCCTGTCGTATTTTAATTATAAAATGTACGTCCACCGATTCCGTAACTGTTAGACACCTTAGTTCTTGCAACCTAATGGCCCGCCCGTTACGTTCCTCTACAGTGTAAATGTCTATTCATCATATACGATTACAGTTTGCTCTGTGGCAGGCCCACGTGGTTATAGGCTCGTATTTGTATAATGAAATTTTCACAATAAAGGTTTTTAAAAGAAAACATGGTAGTAGTATATACATTGGTAAAGTTTTTAATAATAGTGACTGTTTTAGAATCATTAAAAGGCAAGTGAAATAAAGCAGACCAATTACATGAAGGGTAAAAGGTATAATACGAAGGAACGCAGTAAAGATAAATGGTCAAGGGCTGTTGTGTTTTCTATTCCTGCAACATAAAGTGATCGATAAGAATCTCATATTCAGGCGTATCGGCGACTAAGACAGCAGGTCGACCCTCTTTTGCTCAACGGCTCCGTCATGGGACGAAGAAACGCTCTTTTTCTCGAAAAAAGAATATATTTTACTTGCAGGACAGTTGTAAAATTTCCGGGAAAGTACATTAGCCTGGAACATTATAACATATATTTAAGAAAAAATAATGTTCGGAAGTAATGAAAAGCGTAATTTTTAGGTCATATGACCAAGCCTTTCATCATTACAATAAGAAAAGTAAAATGAACCAATGAAAAGTTTTATTAACAAGTCACATGACTTGTTATGCTTACGTTACGCGCTGCGCGCCCCGGATGACTTCCGGATGCGCTAACGCGGCGCGTCATATGACGCATTACGCGACAACGCAGGTACAGAATATAGTCAAAATGTCTCCACCAATCAGCGGTCGGAACACAACCCCTTTCAGCAGGCTAAATAGTTCTGTTAAATGACAACAGAAGGGACAGGCAACAAGAACCATCAGTCAAAGAGGGGAGAGCTAGTTCTTCTCTACCGGGTTACATTGGGGCGCTACCGGAACTGATCGAATTGGTAGTCTACAGTGTTTCTGGATGTTTCAGACTGAAGCTGGGGTTAGCATGAGAGCAGCACCATTTCGTAGCTCCGTCGTGGTCATTCCGCAACCAATCATGGCAGCCGTTCTTTATCGTTATTTTGGGCGGGGTGGGTGGCGGAGCCGAGCTGTTTTGCAGCCATCATTGTGTGGAGTTCAGTTCATCTCACTAGTTTTGTATTTGTCATGAGGGGTTGTTCCTAATGTTTCTATTTTAGCGAGGTCAAAAAGAGATCCCATTAGTGGCCTACTGATTTTGCTCGATTCCTTTTCTTTTTTTTTTACACGATTTTTCGTTATCTGCAAAGACTAAACAGAGTATTGCGACTCTGTGTTTGTTTGTAAATAGAGAATGAACCAAAGAGAACTAATTCTAAAACAGTAAATACTTGGATAACAATCAATCAAATGGAGAGAGAAGCAGGCACGACGGATTACAATGGGGGCAAAGACCTGCGTTAACTACCTTTCACTATCTGCAAAGAGAGAGTACTCCTAATAGAAATGAGGGGGGGGGGGGCACCATTCAAAGCAGATCAGTGTGCATAAACACGAAAATGTTTTCACTTACCACGTACTTGACATTCGACAGCTTATGATATTTGCTATTAAAAAACCATTGAAATTCACTGAAAAAACCATAGGTTATAGACCATATATAGTTAGGAATTAGCATTTACAAAACCTTGAAAATTCACTGAAAAAACCATAGGTTATAGACCATATATAGTTAGGAATTAGCATTTAAAAAACCTTATTTTACTCACACAAAACCATTGAAATTCCATATATAGTTAGTTGCACTAACTATATATCGCGCACCTGCAATCCACTGCTGATCATGTCACATATTACATCATTCATGACATGGTCAGTGACATCACTGATGACATCACTGATGACATCTCAAATGACATCACTGATGACATCACTGATGACATCTCAAATGACATCACTGATGAGATCACTGATGACATCTCATTTGACATCAATGACCACATCACTGATGATATCATTCATGTGACAATACAATGCATCTCCTCACATTTTAATATAACCTCTGTTTCACCCAGTGTTAAATACAGAGTATAATTTTTGAAACCATTGACACACCAATACTAGTTACTACATACGTACTCACTGATTCCTACGTCTACACACACATTCACTCATTCACCCATACAATCATTCATACATACAATCACTCATCTTTACAACACTATCATATGCACTCATACACCTATACAGACACTCACACTCTGCCACTCATCCATGGAGTTACTCACACACCTAGTCAGTCCTGTAAAGAATCAATCACACTTCCATTTTTTTTGTCTATACAGTTAAACATAGAGCACCTTACATTTTCAAACATATACTAACACATACTTACTTTCTTATACAATCATTGATACAAGTACACATTGATCTGCACAGAGTCACACACCTCCCAGCCAGCCACACACACACTCAGTCTCCCATACAAATACTTAGACAATCAATCAATAACCCATATAGTTAATCATATAGCTACTGATCAACACATGCAGCAGTTTACAGAACAACAGACATAATGATGCACAAATTAAGACAGTTTAGTCACTAACCCATGCACTCAGTGAGACACATTTAATCACTCACTCATACATTCAGTCATGCACCTACTAAATCCTTCGTCCAGACACTTATACATCTACTCATTCTTCAATATGTAAAACATATTTAAACTTTCCAGAAACACACAGTCACTGGATGATGTCATCAGTGATCTCATCAGTGATGTCATTTGAGATGTCATCAGTGATGTCATCAGTGATGTCACTGACCATGTCATGAATGATGTAATATGTGACATGATCAGCAGTGGATTGCAGGTGCGCGATATATAGTTAGTGCAACTAACTATATATGGAATTTCAATGGTTTTGTGTGAGTAAAATAAGGTTTTTTAAATGCTAATTCCTAACTATATATGGTCTATAACCTATGGTTTTTTCAGTGAATATATATATATATATATATATTCACTGAAAAAACCATAGGTTTCACACCAGTTATAGTTAGCTGGAAGTTTTACTTGCATAAAACCGTTGACATTCCCACGTTATAGTTAGTTGGACTCACTATAACTTGCGCGTGCAATGCACTGCTGATGACGTCACATATTACATCAATCATGACATGGTTAGTGACATCACTCATGACATCACTGATGACACCATCCAGTGAATGTCTGTCTTTCAAAGAAATAAATATGTTTTATATATGTATATGTAAAAGTTGATGGAAGAATAAATGTTTAAATAAGTGTTTAGATGGTTTTTTTTTTAATTGATTGGTTAACTGGCTTATTAAGTGTATCTTAGTGAATACATATATTAGTGAGTAATGTTTAAATATTTAAATATAATGATTAGTGTTTCATTTTCTGTATAAGTGGCTGCATGGGTTGGTGAGTAGCTACATGTGTATGTATATGGGTTATTAGATGTTTGTTTTAGTATCAGTATGAGTGTTTTTGTGGTTTGGTGGGGGTATTACTTAGCACATAGATGCATGAATAACTGACTCTCTGTATGTGTTTTGAAGACAGCATATGTGCAGGACTGTATGGGTGGATGAGTGTGTATATGTGTGTGTTAGTGAGTGAATGACTGTCTCACTAGTGTCTTTATCAGTAACTACATATGTTTTAATCTAGTATATGTGAATATTGATGTATGTAAGTGAGTATATGTGAGAGTATGAGATTGTAAGAGTTCCTGTTTAAATAAGTATGTGTTTCTATAAGTGATTGTTTAAGAGAGTAAGTATGTGTAAGTTTCCTTAGAAGTAAGGTGGTTGTGTGTGTATAGCTGTATATGCAAATAAATGGATGTTCAATAGTTTATTTGCATGTGTGAGTATGTGTGTGAGTAACTTTTGGATGACTGTCGGTGTGTAACAGGATGTATAGGTCTATCACTACATATGATGAGTCAGTATATGTATGAGTGACTATGTAGAACTGTTTGTGAATAAGTGGATGCGTATATAGATGGTGGAATTACTGAATTGGTTGTTGTAACTGATATGGGTATCTCCATTTTTTTGAACATTTTAGTTTCTATTTTTGAATATGTGTTTCAAGGGTTACATTACAGTGAAAGGAGGTATGTCACTGTGTCACAAGGATGGTGTCATCAGTGATGTCATGAGTGATGTCACTGACCATGTCATGAGTGATGTAATATGTGACGTCATCAGCAGTGCATTGCACGCGCAAGTTATAGTGAGTCCAACTAACTATAACGTGGGGATTTCAATGGTTTTATGCGAGTAAAACTTCCAGCTAACTATAACTGGTGTGAAACCTATGGTTTTTTCAGTAAATGTAATAGGTTTTTTTAATGCTAATTCCTAACTATAACTGGTGTGAAACCTATGGTTTTTTCAGTGAATTTCAATGTTTTTTTAATAGCAAATCTTTATAGGTATAAAAAATAATAAATTTTAAAACGAATTTTATATTGTATAATTATGGTAAATTTTTTTTAATTTTTTTTTATTTTTAACCCCGGGCGCTCCCGGGGCGCGTACCGGTGAACGCACAGGTAAGCGCAATATTACGGTGCGCGTACCGGTGAGCTTCCCGGGAGCGCTATTCCCGCGAACGAAAACAACATCGTGACGTATCGCGTAGACGCGTGATGCGTCATATGACGCACAGCGTAAGCGCACCCGGAAGCACGCGAGCGCATACGATCGCGCAACGTCTTGGCGCGCTTACGCTACGTGCCAGCGGGCACGCCCCGGGGCACGTAGCGTAAGCGCGTCGGGTCATGTGACCTGAAAATAACACTTTCTATTGGTGCAGAACAGTTTTGGTTTCCAAATGAGTAAAGCCCGGGTCATATGACCTGAAAATAACACTTCTCATTGGTTCAGGACAGTTTGTTTTTTCCAAATGATGAAAGACCCCACCTTTTTTCCTTATTCTGACTTTGTCCTTTGACTGAGGAAGACCTGTTTCAGCAATAGAGAGAATTATTTTGTACTTTCAAATGGCTACTGTAGCTGCAACAGCTGGAGCAACTGCACCACCACCACCTCCACCACCACCAAGAGGACCACCACAACAGTACATTGGTGGTCAGGAAGATGAGGAGGAGGAAGAGGAAGAGGAGGAGGGGAGAACATGGCTGCCTGAAGAAAATACCCCATACAAGCCAAGGCCACACATTGTATGGGAGTTTTTTTCACTCCCAGAGGGCAAGAAAAAAGTTAATGCAGCCAAGGTAACTTGTCGAATCTGTGGCATGGAACTCTCAAGGGGCAATCCAAACAAAAAATATTCCTTTAGTAATAATACCATGATTCGACATATGACCCGGAAGCATCCTAACAACTACTCTGCTGCAGAGATCAGGGAACTGGCCAGTAACCTCCCCCAGTATTCAAGGACCTCCTCCAAAAGAAAGCAACCCACTCCATCGGGACCAGAAACAACGGAGACGATGCCTTGTATTCAACCTCGATTAGCAAAATTTAGAATCACATGTATTGATTGTGGCAAGCTCATCTCCTATGGTGAAAAGAGCGTAAAGCTCGTCGTCCTTGCTGGTGACAATCACAAATGCCCCAAAGAAAAGTAATTTTTCCATTTTTTGTTTTTTGCTCCAGTTGAGCCATTTTCAATTACCCTTTTTTGTTTTTCCCTATAAAAAATAAAAAAAATATATAAAACTGTTTTGAAAAGCCAAAAAAAGTACAAAATGTTCGAAAAAACATAAAAAAAATATAAAACAACAAAAAGAAGAAAAAAACAGTTCTTTTTAGAACTACCTTTTATTTATAAAAAAAACCTATATTTTTAATGAATCTCTGTCAAAAAAAATTTCTTAGGGTACGCGTACCGGGGCGCGCCCCCCCAAAAAATTGAAAAAAAAAAATTTAATGAAGGAGTTAGCATGAGGGAAGAACACAAAGAGAGTAATGTTAAAAGAAAGAGAGCTACAGGATGAACACAGAGAGATTGTTTATTACATAGTAAAAAACAGAGAAGGTGTAATAGAGTGAAAGTGAGAAAAGTAAAATGACTAAAGGAGCGAAAGAAGGGAAGAGAGAGGAAGAAGACTAAAGTAGAGATAGTGGGAGAATGTGAGTGGGTGTTGAAAGAAATAGAAAGGACAGTACAAAATTGAGAATGAAGGGTAGTGGCGTAACCGGGATAAATGAAGAATGGTGAGGGAGGGTAAGAAAAGACCAGTTAGTATAAGTAAAGAGGGATGAAAGAGGGTGAAAAATTGAATTAGGATAAGACATGGGGAGTGACAAAGAGAAAGGACAAAGAGAGTAAAGGAAACAGTACCTGAATGGGTTTGAGTGAAACAGCAAATAAAGATAAGTAATGCAGTGTGTGTGACTTATAGGGAGTCAGTGGATGTAGGTCGGGTGTGGGTGTGTAAGGTGTGTCTGTGGGTGTGGCTGTGTGGGGTGTTTTGGTGTGGGTGGAGGTGAGGGTGTGTGAAGTATGTGTGAGGAGTGTATGGGTGTGGGGTGTGTATGTGTGCGATGTATGTGTGTGTATGGAATGTGTGTGTGTATGTGAAGAATGTGTGTGGGGGGATTTTTTGAGTGTATGAGGTGTGTGTGTGGTGTGTGTGTGGGGTGTATGTTAGAGGTGTGTGTATGTGTTGAGAGGGGGATGAGGTGTGTGTGTGTAGGAGTAAGGTAAATAATTAAGAAAAACAGAATGAGTGAAGAAGCAAAGGAAGGGAACAGAGGGTAAGTGAAGTAAAGAATAGGGATTGAAAGAAATTGAATATGAGAGGGGAAATAGGGAAATTGGAGTAAATATGGAGAATAAGAATAAGTGAGGGAAGCAGAATAAAGACACAGGAGTGAGGTTGGTTGAGAAAATATTAGTGAGCTTAAAGCAAAGGGTGATGACAAAATACATTTTTATAGTCATACTGACCATATAATAAATGTAACTTTAATTACATTTTTTTACTACACTTTGTATCTGTGAAAGAGAGAAGAAAAAATAAGTTATAATTAGTAAAATGTGTATTTTAAATTAAAAGATACAAATGAAGAGGTTAAAAATCATAACAGTGTATTTAGAAATAAAGTAAGAGTGAAGGACACAGAAAGGGAAATAAAGTAAGGTAGAAGGATAAAAAGAGAAAAAAAGAAATAGAATGAGAGCAAATTACTAAGAGTAAGGCATATAGATTCACTGACACAGAGGAAGAGAAGAACAGAGAAATGAACTGAAGGTAAGAAAGATACTTAAACAATGTGAGTTAGCAAAACTAAGTCAGGAAGCAGTAGTAAGTAAAAAGATAATAACAGAGACAGAAAAGAGTCTAATTAAGGATGCGCCGGGAAACCTCCGGGTAGCTGCGCGCTCAATAAATGTAATTATAATAATAATTTAGAAGATTGAGAAATAGAAGATAACTGAGAGTAAGTGAAGAACAGTCAAAGTGAAGGGATGAAGGGAGAGAGGATAATATACAACGATTGAGGGAAATGGAGTGAGGAAGTTAGTAGACAGACACACTAAGAGAAAAACTGAGTGAGGTGGAGTACAATGAGTGATAAAAGGAAATGAGTAAGGGAGCAAAAAAAGGAAAGAGAGGAGAAGACGACTAAAACAGTGGTACTGAGAGAAAATAATTTGGTGATGAAAGTAAAGAGAAGGACATTGAAAGAAAGGAAATGAGGGATAGTAATGGAACCAGAGTAAAAGAAATGGGATGAAGAACGATGAGAGAGTAGCAGTGAAGTTGTTGTAAAAGAAACGATAGAAGGTAGATAAACATAAGTGAACATAACACAAGGAGAGTGAGGCACTGAGGACATAGAGGTAGTGAACGAAAAATAGAGAGAAGAGGTCAAAAGAAAGGAGCAAACAAAGATAAGCGAGGGAGAGTGGGTGAGTTATATTGATAGAGTGCGACAATACTGCTCAGTGAGTAAAGAGGAATTACTAAAAGAGCAAAAGAGGAAAAGACGGAAAAGGGAAGTAAAGTAGAGAGACTGAAAGCTGAAAAGTGGTGCAAGGGAGAGAGGGGATGCAGACAGTTGAAATGAGAATGAGGGGTTGTGAAAGAAGTGGAGTAAACAAATGGGTGTGAAACAGAGTGAGAGAAAGGCAGTGTGAGTGAGTAAAGAGAGCTGAAAGAGAGAGGAAAAAGGGAAGTGAGTGTCAGAGAATGGGAATACAATTTAATTTACACAATCCAAAGTATAGAATAACTTGTACAACATGTTACATAGTTTATTTTTGCTGTTCTCAGAATATATTGAATTTCACTTAAAAGAGTGAGTTCAAATTACTCATCAAATGACAGCGGGAAAAAAAAAACAATCTAAAAGATTGTGTTTTAAAAAAAAACTTAGATACTGACAAATGACAAATGTACACTAATCTTTGATTGACTTACTTTTCCTTGAGGCCAAATAGTATATCATGGAGGTCCTTTTCTCGTTGCAAAGTACTCTGCTGTTCACTAAAAAATCCATTTCATCGACTTTCTAGAAGAAAAGCTCCAAGAACATCTGAAATATTTTCATTATTGTCATATACTCCTTTTTTCAGTCATGACTCTTTACTCATTCCTGTACCTTTCCTTTTGGCCAAATAGTGTCAGATGTATGAGTATATTTTCAAAATAATTCTAAGAAACTCTGAAATTACCTTTTTTCTGACGTTCTGAAAGAAAGGCTCCTACAACATTTTCACAATATTTAAGTATTTGTAAAACCATCTCTGACTCACTTATCATTTTGTATAATACTAATATCACTTACTATGAGATGCACTTACAGTACCTATATGACAAGTCAATTTTTTATATTACCTGGATCACTTTTACTCAGAATATATTTTTAAACAACAAAATAACCTTTATTAACTGCTCCCATCTACAAAGGCCAATTACCTTTACTTAAATTTTGGTTGTAAAAACAGTAGGTATGAATTTTTTAAGCCAAAAGGCAAACGTTGTTTGAAAGTCAAATGAGTGTCGTTACAGTGGGTCAAACCTTTACAACTTTTTAAATAGCATGTGTAATGCCCTGATGTTGTAGAAGGACCGTCATGAAAAATAATAGCTACAGTTGCAAAGGTTCTTCCTGATATTGATAACTGAGAACCAACAACATTTTTAATAGAAGTTGTCAATTTAGTTCCATCAGGTCTACATCGTTGGAACATTAAAATGACATACTGACCATCATTTTGTAGAAATAATGTGGACAGCATTGTAGACTTACATTGGGTACACACCATATTGTGATCCGCTGCTTTAACTAGATTATTAAAAGGCACTGATTTGCAGTCTGGTAAAGTCAAATATATCAATCTTTCAGTGTCTATTCTAGTAGTACTTGATAAAGTACAGTTGTCGCAGTCATGCTGCCATTGATAAGAAAGGCTAAAAAGATTTTTTATATCTACACCTTCATCTTCCAATACATCAAACATATACATTAAAAATTCCTGACAATCCTGCTAAATATTCTGTGAAAATTGATTTTGACCAGAACATATGTCTAGAAGATTTCGAATTTCTGAAACACTTTCTATTTTTGCTCTATCACTGCTACATTTCTCAAACACGGAATTCAACAAACAACAGAATCTTTGATCCCGATTTTCAACATTCTGTTCTTGTATATTTTGAAGAAAAAAAACAACATTAACCACTACATTAGCATAGCAGTTGACACCAGAACTGTTTTCAAACTGAAATCCAACAACATCTTCAACAGAATCCTTTTTCTTTCTCCTTACAATTACAATTTCATCTACTTTTTGTCTTTTTGCTACTACCTCACTGCAATTATTCTCATTCCTTCTTTTTCGGCCTACCACACGTTTTTCAAACAGAGGATATTGAGGCAAATGTGGAGCATACTCTCTTCTTAACCTATTATATTCTTTAACACAATGTAGATCTGCAGAAATCTTTGTTTCATCACACTCAATCAAGTACAATCCTGATAAAGTTCTGACTCGTGATAATGCCACATATGCCATATCCTCTTTAAACACAGAACTTCCAATGTTCACCAAAGCGCTATCTACACTTAAACCTTGAGATTTATGAATTGTCACCGCATATGCCAAACAAATAGGAAACTGTTTTCGGCGAACATATAAGTCTTTCACAAGCAAAAATCTAGCTGAACAACGACAAATTTGTTCTATTTCATCAATGCCATCAAATTTAATTTTTTAAATTTCAATTCCATCTCTATTTTTGTAACTCACAAAACCAACAACATGACCCATTGCTCCATTTACCAGACCTCTTTCAACATTTAAATTCCTTCTCAAAATGATACGACAATTTAAACACACATTCAGAGTCTTTTCAAAACCAGCAGTTTTAGATATAGTCTTCTCTAATGAATCCAATTTTGATTCAAATTTTCAGACAAAATAATTGTTGCTCCCATATGTTCAATTTTATCTATAGCTTCCAGTTTCACTATCTCTTCATTTTCTAACTTTAACATTTTGTTGTTGAACATGGAACATTCTTTCAGAGTTGGCATCAAACATATGCCAGATTTCTTCTCGTTAATTTTCTTAAAAATATACTCTGGAAGAATGTTTTCATTTGGGTACAAATTTGAAATTAATCGTCCATGTAAAGCTTCTTTCCCTTGATGACTTACTTTTCCGATTCTTACATCGTGTAGAATATTTTTATAATCTTCATCCTTTGCCTGCCGCATATTTTGAAGCATTTCTGCATATTTGAAGTTTAACCATATATTAACGTTTCCAATGCTTCCTAGGCACTTCCTGGTATCTTCATGCATGAGCATTTTGAACACAGGTTGTCCTTTCACTGGAGTCAACTGCTGTAGATCTCCAAAAACAATAATATGTTTTCCTCCAAATAAGACATCATAGTCTGTTCTAGGAATTTCTTGCATTCTCAAATGCACAAAAGCAAGCATTATATTTGAGACCATGCTTACTTCATCAATGATAAGAAGTTTCATTTTCTTCAGGACTCTCGAAACTTCGGAACAGATAGCTTGTGATATTGCAATTTGTTATCATGCTCTACTGGCAGCATCAGTAAACGATGTAAAGTAATCCCTTTAATGTTATGTGCTGCCAGCCCAGTTGGAACACAAGATAGCGGTGATTCACTCCTTTTCTGCAGATAAGTTGCAATTGCTTTAATCAGAAAACTTTTTCCAGTTCCCGCTTCTCCACTTACGTACAGTTGGACTGGTTTAAATGATGTACATGAGCACTCTTTTTTCTCATGAGTGAATCCATGTTCAATCTGATCTGTGACTTCATCATATATCTGTTTCTGCTCAAGGTTTAGTTGTTTCACCAAATCTTCTAAGTTAACTACATCATCTTGAGCTTGTTCCATAGCTCGTTCCACCTCATCCATGGCAGTGGCAGCTTCATTTTGAATAATTGGTCCTCCAAGTGGATCCTGACTCAATGAAGCAGAACTCTGACTGTCTTGAGAACTGTCTCTATCAATCTCTGCAGCAATTGTGGCTTCTTGCTCTATTTCTTCGTTCAACATTTGCAGATAATTTGGAAAAACAGGACATTCTGTGGTATCCTTGGTCGCATTAAAAGAATCTTCGTAACAGAGAAAATCTCCAAGTAGTTCCTCTTCTGTACGCCATGGCTTAAAGAGTTGCAAAAGAGCTAAATAGTAACATTCCCTTTTCTCTGGATTTTCACAACTCAATTTTCAATGATTAATCAAATGGCCTTTTTTCTGTCTCACTAGACATCCTTCACACCCAATGATAGCATATATTCCATTGTTGATATCTTCTCTGATGGTTCGCTTATAAATATAGTTTTGCAGAACTTCATACAAACAACTGTTCTCAAGATGACTACTTCTATTTGGATAGTATGTATCCAACATGTTTGTCTTCAAAATATCTGTACTTTCTGGTTCTTTCTCCGCCAAATACTCTATTTCTTGTACAGATTTCAAAACTCGATTTCGTGTTGCAGCAAGACCTAGACTCACCCAAATGATGGTTCTAGATTTGGCATAGAGACTTGCTGATGACAATCGATCAGAACATTCATATGCTCCAATTTCTTGATGCGACAACATCTTCAGACTGTAACTGTATAATTTCTTGCTTAGACTCTTTTCATGTGAAATTTCCTCCCACATTTCCTTCAGTTCGGTCTTTTCTTTTTTTGTGATGTAAGACGTCACATATCGAGCCACAGCAATAGAGTTGTCAGCAACGAATTGAATATCCATGTTAGCATTCCACATGGACAAAATCACTGGGTTGTAGGCGTTGATGTACTTGGACTCTTCGTTTCTTTTTAAATTGTATGTATTTTTTGGTGACTTCCTCGTCACAGTATGTCGCAGAGAAGACATCAAATTATTTACTCTTCCTTTAGAAATAACTGGTCGTGGAAATCTGAAACGACATTTTGTGTAGAACTTGTCCTTGTTTCAGAATTTTTGACGACAGTACTTTCCACAACGATGGGATTGAAAGCGTAAAACTTGTTGCCTTAAACTGTTTTCTTCGGTACTTTTTGGAACAGCACATGTTGAATACTCTTCAATGAAGCTCATCACTGTCCCATCCGAATCCACAACAACATATGTATGTAAGGAGCACCTCTCGCTTGATACTCCTTTCTCCAAAAGAAATCCAAAACCTCTCCAAGGGGAGGATTTTTTTTGTTGGTAATAAAATACATCATAGCTTCAAATCTATGATTGAAATATCTGCATACATTCACTGGATCCAAAGAACACAGTTCTCCAGGTGTTTTGAATTCTATATTTTGTATATTTGCATTTGCCTCTCGTAGAAATTGAAGTAAGTCGTCCCATGCATACTCGGCACAGCTAAGAGTGAGGAACCATGTAGGAGTTCCTAAGTTTCTTAGCATACATTTCAATTCCCCATGACGACGGTACCAATACTCGTTTGTACCACGCTGACATGCCATGAGATTGATTAAATGAGATTCCAAAAAATTATCTTGCAGATTCACTTTCTCAATAAAGTCCCTCGCCTAAACATTTTGCAGAGGTGCTCCACTTTTCAGTATATGGTTTACTGCATAAGAAAGCCCAGACAAGTCACTTTCATACAGTAAATGAAACAAATAGGGAATGCATTGACGAAACCTTGGATCTTCAGCATATAATCTTACAGTTCAATATTCAGATGCAGGAATTTGAAGTGGTCGATCGTCATATCGTCCACCTCGACCTGTTGGAAATAGCTGTGGAAAACAACAAGCTTCCAAACTTTCTTCCCATACACTAATGGGACTTCCTTTTGCTGCTTTCATTTGAAACAATTCAATTGCATTCCCCATTACTTCTTTGGAATGCAAAGGATGAACAGTATAATGTTCATATATTTCTTCACTTCTAGACACATCAACTTTTTCAATTTGTCCGCCTGAACAATCACTGTCTTCATCTGCAGCTGTTTCTTCTGCTGCAACTCATACATCTTTGTAATACTCATTGTTTTTGACTAAATACAACGTTGCCTTTTTGACTTTCCTAACATCCACTAAATCTTGCCAGATTTTCTTACTCTTTGTTGGAACCCCATTAACTAGAATAACTAAAGGTTCCTCTTCTACTTTTTCTATACCAATTGTATCAATATTTTTTTTAAATCTAGAGGCAAATAAACAACTCTTCCCTTTAATCCTCTCTGCAAATCTGTAGGAGGCAATTTCCCTATCTTAGGCTCCATGCGAACAATTGCCTGAAAAGACTCATATGTATTTAAATCCATCAATTCACGGGGAATGTCTACCAACTCCAGATTATTATGAACAGCTCTAGCAGGCATTCTGTTTTGATTTAATTTATCATAACAATATTTACAAATACGCTGATCAGAACTCAAATCAAAACAATTCACCCACAAATAAGTTGCAAAATCCTTCCACTCATAATTATTCATCTTTTCACTTTTTACGTATAAATCAACTAATCTAGTTTGATGTTTATAATGACTTCGTCGACAACACACACAAGTAAAATTCGGCCTTTCACTTGATTTCACCTTAAACCTGGTAATTTCCTGCTCAAACTTTTCTGTACTTGAAATCTGTACAATGTCTTCCACATTACCTTGAATTGCTGTGTCAATTTCTACACTGTCCTCTTTTTCACCAAAATAACAAATCTCAATTTCTTCACAAATCTTCTTCGCATCTAATTCAGTTCCATGCAAAAGAGCACTGTTTAATTGTTTAAGCTTAAGTGCTGGACTTTTTGCATAATACAACATTCTCACTAATTTCCTCATTTTGGTATGATGCACTGCTAACATCCTAAAATGATGAAAAACACTCTGACAGACTTTTCTAGAAAGACAAGCCAGTGAATGCCCTTGCAAACCTGTGTTTTCTCTCACTCTGCAAGGATCTAATTCTTGCAACAACACTTTCTGCTTTAGACTTTTCTTACTATATGTACGTAAGAAATTACAAAACAAATCAATTGATTCCTGTCGCACACTACAAATACGACTACACTTCCAAGTGTACACTGGACCCTTAGTACGTCTTCCTAAAACTTCATCAGTTAACACCTCTTCTGGTTCTCTAGGCACAAGTTTCTCTTTTTCAATCGGACAACCGTCTTTCACTCCATACGCTCGACCACTGGTGTCAACTGCATGCACTAAATCATTCTCCTGGAAGTAACTCTCCTCATTAAAAAATGGCTCACAACTTGAACTGTGCATCCATTCTCCTGAAAAAACTTTACAAAAATTAGTCCGATTAATTACTCTTTTCCATCTACTGTTTGATTTGAAAACATCAATTGTCTTGTTAAGTGTCCTAATTCTATTGATTATTAAAATAAATAATTTTTTCTTAACTTCAAAAGCTTGATCAACAATCTTCTCTACACTTTTCTTTTTCTTATAAAAAGCAGCTCTCTGTTTACCTTTCCTAATGTTTTTTAACAAATTTAAAACCACCCTATTTCCGAAACATTCGTTTACGAATGTCTCTAAACTGATTCTGCCTTCTATTCCTATACATATTATTCTCTCCTGCTCCAGTTGTTGGATTCTTTGAGGTTCTCTCCTTCCTTTTCAAATTTACTCTCTCATTCTCTTTTTCTACATGCTGTCCAACATTTTTTTTTGATCTACATATGTTCCGTAAGAAAGACTTAGTTGTCTTACCAGGAGCTTTGTTCCTGTTTTTTGAAGTATTTGTTGTAGAAGAGTGCTGTAATTCCGTTGCTGTTTTTGTTTTTTTGCGGTTATCATGTTTTCTTCTCCTTTGCCTTGAGGGCATCTTTCCTTACTCTTGAAATCTTGATTTCAATCTGTGTTAAAGACAAAAATAGCACATTATAGACCACTATTACCAAACAACAAAGCAATGACAAAAAGCAAACGGTCTATTCAGGGTTACAGATCAGGTGAGGATTCTCCAGAGGTGCAGAAAAAGTCAGGCCTTGAATTCAAGAGTGCAGTGGAAGACAGCTCTGTCCACAGGTACAAAGAAGATGAGACCTGTGTCTAAGAGTGCAGTAGGGGATAGGCTTCATGAAGTCTAGTCAACTGCACTCTTTTACACAGGCTTCACCACCTATGCTTCCCAGGAAAGGCCTCTCTCCCACTACAGTCTTGAACACAGACCTCACCTCCTCTGTCCCTCTGGACATGCCTCACCCCTTCTGCACAATCTACTTCCTAATCTGAAGTAACACAGGTGACATGATTGTGAAAGCTTCAAATTATTTTATCTAATCATGCACACACTTTTTATTCTTTCTCAAAAATGTAAAAGCTATTAATTTGCCCCAAAATCAATTTTTCAATAACATTTTAGAAACACAGTGTAGGTCCTATGTACAATCATTCCATTTCAGTACTGAAAAGTCACTATTTTACAAAATACATTTCCTATCTCTTGCAAACATTCCTACCAAGCATTATCCAAAAAATGAAACAAACCAACAACAAAGAAACTCAGTCTGCTTCCCAATCTGAGGTAAAACAGATAACATGTTTGTAAAAGATTCAAATATTTTTATATAATTATGCACACACTATTTATTCCTTCTTAAAAATGTTAAAGCCATGGATTTGCATTAAAATCGTTTTTCAATTACCATTTTAGAAACAGAACACAGGTCCTATGTACAAGCATTCATTTTCACGACTGAAAGCCATTAATTTGCCCTAAAATCGTTTTTTATTTAATATTTTATGAACAGAGCACAGATCCTATTTACAAGCATTCATTTCCACTACTAAAACCCATTGTTTTGCACTAAAATCGTTTTTCAATTAACATTTTAGAAACACAGCACAGATCCTATATACAAGCATTCATTTTCACTACTGAAATCCATTGATTTGCACTAAAATCGTTTTTCAATTCCCATTTTAGGAACAGAACACAGGTCCTATGTACAAGCATTCATTTTCACTACTGAAACCCATTGATTTACCCTAAAATTGATTTTTAAAATAACATTTTAGATACAGAGTGCAAGTCCTATGTACAACCATTCAACTTCACTACTAAAACATCACTATTTCACAAAATACAAATCCTCTATTTTACAAATATAGAAACCATGCATTTTCAAAAAGCATCACACAAACCAACAGCAAAGAAAATCAATGTGCTTCCTAATCTGAACTCTCTATCTAAATGAATCATAACTCACCTTTACAAATGCTTTAGGAGATTCAGAACAGTGTCAGATACACACACCAATATTTCTTTAGCAGAGCAAAAGATATGTTCTCCAGGTACTGCAACCATTAATGGCACAGAAAACCTCTAATTCTACACACATATTCCTCATGGTAACCAATCAAAACTCTTCCCTCTCTATTTTCAAATCAACACCCTTCCCCCCCCTCAACCCTTTCTACCTGTTACCATAGCAACTCCCTCCTCACTGAGCTCCCAGGGTTAAAGGTTTATTCTACAATGTTGCAAATGAAATCAGCAAGCATGTTTGACCTCTCAATACACCAGCTTATCCACTGCAATCTTTTTTAAATGACTTTTTCTTAACCATTCAAATTACTTCTTTCACATAACAGAACCATGCACCCTAACTTTCAGTTTTCAACTATCTGAATCCACCAATCATTGCTTGTGATTCAAGAGCACTGAAACTCTACATTTTTTTTGTTGCAAACTCCTACTGTTCCAACTGCCTACACTTCATCTGACTGCACCAGAACCTCCTCTCACCATGTACTCTGTCTGGATTATTGGACATAGCTATATTCACTGGGCTCAAAGGTATGCAGCTACCAGAAATTTTCACAACCTTGATTTACCAAATGTGCACATTAAATGGATTGGCCAAAGAGGATTGAGATGTCATCAATTGATACCATTGGTGAAAACCTTTTACCATCTGCCACACCCTGACCTCATAATTTTGCACTGTGGTGGAAATGACCTAGGCACTTTGACTGGGGTAGGTCTGGAGATGCTTTTAAAGGACACCTTTGGGCAATTGATGACAATTTTTCCGCAAACTGCCATGGTATATTCCAATATATGCCAAAGACAGAAATGGAACTGGTCCAACCAATTTTGTCCACAATTTGAGAAAGCACGGAAACATGTGAATAAATCTGTTTCTGCTTACATGGGAGACTATGGAATGGGTTCAATATACAACAACAACTTGCGTTACAACATGCAAGATATCTACAGAGCAGATGGTGTGCACTTCTCAGATGAGGGGAATAGAATATTCCTCCTGAATTTAAGACTGTGCATTGGTACCTACCTGTAGGTACCTAAATCAGCCACAGAACCCAAAAGCTCTTTTCAGGGCTACCCTACCTCTGATCACTCCAAATGATTATCTTTTTCTAACTTTTTTCACTATTTTTCAGCAAAGTACGCTCCCCGGTACGCTTCCCGGTGCGCGTACCGGGCGCTCCCCCCGCAAAAAAATTATTTTTTTCCCCGCCTATATGGGCCTCCTAAGACCCCCTCAGAAAACATAGAGTGTCAGGGAGTGCCTACCATGCCCCCTTATACCCATTCCCAACGTTCTTTCTCCTCCATTTTCTGTCTCAAATCTACCGAAACACAAAATGGAGGACTCCCGTAGCGCTGCCGGTACGCGTACCGGCGCGCGCACCGGGAAGCGCTCCCAAAAATGTGTAAAAGTTAATTTACATAAAAACCACTGGAGACACTTTCACCAAATATAGAATAGGCCATACTACATACCAGTCCCTACCATTTTCCCAAATTTTGTGGAATTCCATTGAGCCATTTGGCCTGTAGCCCTCTCTAAATATCCTGAGGTGAATTACTTGACTGGTGAATTTATATCCAATTAAAATGTTACTTTCATTTTCAACTATTATTTCATGACATTTGATTGGTTATGTACATGAATATAAATGAAAAATGAGAGGGAAACACGGCCATTTTGACTACTACTTCCTGAAGTACATTTAAAAAGGATTTTCACTGAGAACCTAAACTTCTTTTTCAAAGGTAAGATGTTATTTTGAAAACTCAAGTATGTTGTGCACTTTAAGTTAATTTGGAAAACATTTTCTGATAGTTATATACTATCCCTCTGTAATAGTAATAGGTTGAGATAGGCTTCTTTGTTATAGTTATGGATGGAGTTAGGCTTGTCTTGTATAATTATGAATTTACTTAGGCTTTATGATATACACTATTTTATATTTCTACTTCCAGCCTGATACCATACACTGCCCAAAGATAACTTCACTGTTAAAAAATCAAAACTCCCTGTCTGAACTTAAACCCAACAGTGCCCTATCTCTACTGATATATTTATTTTTTATGCAAATTACAGCAAGAAAATGGAAGGAGAGCAGAATTTTTCCTTCAAAATTGTTCTGGAAAACAACGCTGAAAATGTTTTTGAAGATAATGGAGACTTAGATTTCATGGATGAATCACGGGACTAGGAATTAGTTCAATGTGTAGAAGCAGTAGATTCGCTGATTGAAAATGAGGACATTTCCGACAATGTGTTGTTAGAAGGTCTGTTAAATTTGGAAAAAGAATCAGAAAAATAAATGTATAGTTAATAATCAAAAATTGTTCGAGACATTATTCATTTTTATATGTAATTCATAAACTAGTACCAAATTGATTATAATGTAAAGTCAGACTTATAGTATACTGTGCAACTTTTTTATGTTACATAGTAATTTTGCTCATAGTTACTTCCTTTCTCCCACTATATTATCTCCAATGTGTATTTGACATCTCTTTTTCATCTCCTGCCTCCATGTTATTTCTGCTTTCCTGACAGACTATGATATGGATACCATATACAACAATAACTTCTGTAACAACATGCAATATATCTACAGAGGAAACGATGTACATTAAATTTAAGACTCAGCATTGGTTCCTACATGTTGGTACTTAAATCACCCACACAACACAACAACTCTATTCAGAGCTACCCTACCTCTAAGCACTTTCAATTATTATTTTAGTGTTTCACTGAGTGTTCCCCATGTGTGGGGGGGTGTGTGGGGGATGTGTGGGGTGTGTCTGTGAGGTGTGTGTGTGTGTGTGTGTGTGTGTGTGTGTCTGGGGGGATGAGGTGTATAGGTGTATGTAGGTGTGTGGGGTATGTGGGTGTGGGTGGGGATGTGGGTGTGTAAGGTGTGTGTGTGGGTGTGAGTGTGTGGGGTGTTTGGGTGTAGGTGGGGGTGTGGATGTGTGGGGTGTGTGTGGGGTGTGTGTGTGGGTGTGGGAGGTATGTGTGTAGGATGTGTGTGTATGTGTGGGATGTGTGGGTATGTCTGTGAGGTGTGTGTGTGTGTGTGTGTGGGGGGGAGGTGTGTGGGGGGATGTGTGGGGTGTGTCTGTGAGGATTCTGTGTGTGCGTGTGTGTGTGTGTGTTGGGGGTGAGGTGTGTGTGTGAGTGTGGGTGTGTGGGATGTGTGGGTATGGGTGTGGATGTGTAAGGTGTCGGTGTGGGGTGTTAGGGTGTGGGTGGAGGTGTGCGTGTGTGAGGTGTGTGTGGGGAGTGTTTGGGTGTGGGGGTGTGAGTTTGTGTGCGTGTGGGTGTGTGTGGGATGTACTTGTAGGTACCTAAAACAGCCACAGAACCCAAAAGCTCTTTTCAGAGCTACCCTACCTGTAATCACTCAAAATGATTATTTTACACTATTATTTTCACTATTAGGTGTGTGTAGGTGTGTGGGGTATGTGGGTGTGGGTGGGGATGTGGGTGTGTAAGGTGTGTGTGTGGGTGTGGGTGTGTGTGTGTGTGGGGTGTTTGGGTGTCGGTGGGGGTGTGGGTGTGTTAGGTGTGTGTGGGGTGTGTGTGGGTGTGGGGGGTATGTGTGTAGGATGTGTGTGTATGTGTGGGATGTGTGGGTGTGTCTGTGAGGTGTGTGTGTGTGGGGGGGTGTGTGGGATGTGTGGGGTATGTCTGTGAGGTATCTGTGTGTGCGTTTGTGTGTGTGTGTGTTGGGGGAGGTATGTGTGTGAGTGTGGGTGTGTGGGATGTATGGGTGTGGGTGTGGATGTGTAAGGTGTAGGTGTGGGGGTGTGGGGTGTTTGGGTGTGGGTGGAGGTGTGCGTGTGTGAGGTGTGTGTGGGGAGTGTGTGGGTGTGGGGGTGTGGGGTTGTGTGCGTGTGGGTGTGAGTGGGATGTACTTGTAGGTACCTAAAACAGCCACAGAACCCAAAAGTTCTTTTCAGAGCTACCCTACCTGTAATCACTCAAAATGATTATTTTACACTATTATTTTCACTATTAGGTGTGTGTAGGTGTGTGGGGTATGTGGGTGTGGGTGGGGATGTGGGTGTGTAAGGTGTGTGTGTGGGTGTGGGTATGTGGGGTGTTTGTGTGTAAGTGGGGGTGTGGGTGTGTGAGGTGTGTGTGGGTGTGGGGGGTATGTGTGTAGGATGTGTGTGTATGTGTGGGATGTGTGGGTGTGTCTGTGAGGTGTGTGTGTGTGTGTGTGTGGGGGTGGAGGTGTGTGTGTGGGATGTGTGGGGTGTGTCTGTGAGGTATCTGTGTGTGTGTGTGTGTGTTGGGGGGTGAGGTGTGTGTGTGAGTGTGGGTGTGTGGGATATGTGGGTGTGGGTGTGGGTGTGGATGTGTAAGGTATCGGTGTGGGGGGTGGGGTGTTTGGGTGTGGGTGGAGGTGTGCGTGTGTGAGGTGTGTGTGGGGAGTGTGTGGGTGTGGGGGGGTGGGATTGTGTGCATGTGGGTGTGTGTGGGATGTACTTGTAGGTACCTAAAACAGCCACAGAACCCAAAAGCTCTTTTCAGAGCTACCCTACCTGTAATCACTCAAAATGATTATTTTACACTATTATTTTCACTATTTTTCCTCATGGTACGCTCCCCGGTACGCTCCCCGGTGCGCGTACCGGGCGCTCCCCTCGCGAAAATAAAAAAAATTTAAATTTTCTTTTTCCCGCGGGACCCTTTTATGGCCCCACATCAAACCTAGGGGGTCAGGGTGGGTCTATCCTGCCCCCTTTTGGTTATTTCCCCCTTTGTTTTTGCCACCTCTTTTGTCTCAATCCTACCGAGACACAAGATGGCGGCCGCTCCGGACTGTTTGGAATGTTTACAGACACCCGAGAGCCAATCAGCTTTCCGTGCGCAAGTCGCGTGGCGCGCCCGGAGCGCTCACCGGTGCACGTACCGGGGCGCGGCTATAGATATATATATATTTTTTTAACCTAAATTACTCAAAATTCTCTGGAGCACATATCTTGAGACATAACAAAGGCACATCGGGCTACCAGTCCCTACAAGTTTGCCAAGTTTGGTGAAAATCCATTCAGCCGTTCGAGCTAAAAGTGAGTCCGACCACCCTATGGAAATTAACATGGGGAAAACACGTTTTGGGACCCCCCTTTTATCTTGGCCCCCGCTTGACGGATCCCCCCCAAACTTTTAGGGAAGGACCGCGAGGCAAAGTTGAGGAAAATTTCAGGCAGATTCCTCAACCGGCGCCAAAGTTATTCCAAATAGAATGTTGCGATTTCCCTATGGAAAACAATCCTAACTATACCTACCTACTGGCGACCACCAGTAGGTAATATATATATATATATATTACCTACTGGTGGTCGCCAGTAGGTAGGTATAGTTAGGATTAACTATACCTACCTACTGGCGACCACCAGTAGGTAATATATATATATATATATTACCTACTGGTGGTCGCCAGTAGGTAGGTATAGTTAGGACCTAGTTTCCGTAGGAAATCCACAACATTCTATTGGAAATAACTTTGGCGCCGGTTGATGAATCTTTGCAAATTTCTCAAAGAAGATGGCCCGCTCTGCTCTGCTCCTTCCCTGAAAGTTTTAGGGGAATCTGTCAAGTGGGGGCTGAGAAAAAAGGGGGAGGTCACAAAACGTGTTTTCCCCATCTTATTGTCCATAGGACGATTAGACACGGCTACAGCCCGAACCGATGAACGGAATTACACCAAATTTGGGAAAATGGTAGGGTCTGGTACACAGATCGCCCTTTTGGTTAAATGGTGTAAATCCCTCCAGTAGTTCCTGAGAAAATCAAATGGGAAAAAATGTATATAACTGGGCGGAGCCTGACCACACATCTCATCGTGAGATCTGATTGGCTGTCAACACTTCATCCAAGAAGTGTTGGCAGCCATCCTGGGACCAATATACATGATAGCACCTCATTAAAAAGCATTGCAGTTAATAGAAGGTTTTAGGACTTTAGTTACATTATAAATCATTTGTTGATGGTACCATACTCATGTTAGGAATTGTGGTGTGTTCTAAGGTGATTTTACCATGTGAAAAAGCCTTCTGCTGGGATATCATGAATCATGGTTGAAAGAAAACTATTATCTCATTCTTTTCCCACAGTGATTTGGAAGGGGATCTATAAGCTAAACTGAAAGCATATTTTCTGCAAATTCACATTATCTTTCTCAGTCATGTGAGAATGAAGTCTGACATTCTCAATAAAACATGTACATCCAACAAGGACAGAGACTGTCAGTTGATTCCTTTGTGTTCTACTGCAGCTTCCCAGAGTGTTCTAAAGAACAACTAGAGCGCTAACAGTCCTACTTATTACAAAGGTATGGCACACCTGAAGCCATCTCGATTGGAATCAAGTGGTAATTCTTAACACATTTAATTTAAAAAGGAACAAAATGAGGGGGTTCATTTTGCCATAGAACGTATGATTTGTGCTGCAGAAAGAAAAATGAGGGCACATTTTGAGTGACTTCTGAAATCCTTTTTTATTTCATTAAAAAATTCTGACATGCAGACTGAAATATGCACTTTCAATACCAGAAGCAGACTTTCCCGGTGAGCAGTAGCTTTAATACAGTGATTTAATAAGCAACTAGAGTGCTAACATTCTGAATTTATGGCAAATGCGTGACACATCTGAATGTCTTCTTGAGGGAATCAAAGTAAAAAACTGAAAATAGTTCCGATTGAGGTGACTGTAGTAAATGAAGAAATTAGGAAACTTCATAACAAATCAGTCTCCCAAGATGGCCACCATAGACAGAAGAGCCCAAATGTAGCACAAATATCACCCAAATGTACCCCATGTATAGCCCATTGACAGAATGTCCCAGAATGTTCTAAAGAACAACTAGAGCCCTAACAGTCTTACTTATGACAAAAGTATGGAACACCTGAATCCATTTTGATTGGAATAAAGTGGTAACACTTAAAACATTTAATTTGTGAAGGAACAAAATGAGGGGCTTCAGTTTGCCATAGAAATTATGATTAGTGCTGTAGAAAAAAAATCAGGGGACTTTTGACTTCTCAAGTCCTCTTCTATTTCATTAAAAAAATTCAGACATGCAGACTGAAACATGCACTTTGAATACCAGCAGCAGACTTCCCTGGTGAGCAGTAGCTTTCCTACAGGGATCTGATGAGAAACTAGTGTGCTAACATTCAGAATTGATGGAAAATGTGTGACACATCTGAATGCCTTCTTGATGGAACTGAAGTAAAGAAGCACTGAAAATGCAATAGGTCTCACCCTCGTTTAAGTTAAAGCAATTCTGTTTGTAATAGGTGGCTTTTTAGCTTTGCTTGTATTAGTGTTTTTCAACCTTTCATGTACATAACATGCATATGTATTCGTATATGTATATGTATGCATGCATTTATATTTGCATTTACATAGATATGCAGATTATATATGTTTATATATGTATGTATATATATACATACATATATATAAATGCATATGCATATATATGCATATATATATGTGCATGTGTAGAGAGAGGTAGAGAGAGTTAGAGAGAGGTAGAGAGGTAGAGGTGTAGAGGTAAAGGTGTAGAGGTAGAGGTAGCAGGAGAGAGGTAGAGGTAGAGAAGTAGAGAGTAGTAGAGAGAGGTAGAGAGAGGTAGAGAGGTAGAGAGTAGAGAGTGAGTAGTAGATAGTAGTAGAGAGAGTAGCAGAGAGTGAGTAGTAGAGAGTAGTAGAATGAGTAGTAGAGAGTGGGTAGTAGACAGTAAGCAGTAGAGAGTAGTAAAGAGTGAGTAGTAGAGAGTAGTAGCGAGTAGCAGAGAGTAGTAGAGAGTGAGTAGTAAAGAGTAGAAGAGAGTGAGTAGTAGAGAGTAGAAGAGAGTGAGTACTAGAGAGTGAGTAGTAGAGAGTAAGTAGAAGAGAGTAGTAGAGAGTGAGTAGTAGAGAGTGAGTAGCAGAGAGAGAGTAGTAGAGAGTGAGTAGTAGAGAGTAGTACAGAGAGAGTAGTTGAGAGTGAGTATTAGAGAGTAGTAGAGAGTGAGTAGTAGAGAGTGAGTAGTAGAGAGTGAGTAGTAGAGTGAGTAGTAGAGTGAGTAGTAGAGTGAGTAGTAGAGAGTAGTAGAGAGTGAGTAGTAGAGCGTGAGTAGTAGAGAGAGTAGTAGAGAGTGAGTAGTAGAGAGTAGTAAAGAGTGAGTAGTAGGGAGTGAGTAGTAGAGAGTAGTAGTGTAGTAGAGAGTGAGTAGTAGAGAGTGAGTAGTAGAGAGTAGTAGAGAGTGAGTAGTAGAGTCAGTAGTAGAGAGTAGTAGAGAGCAAGATAGAGAGTAAGTAGTAGAGAGTAGTAGAGTGAGTAGTAAAGAGTGAGTAGTAGAGAGAGCATAGTATAGAGTAGTGGAGTGAGTAGTAGAGTAGTAGACTATAAGTGGTAGAGAGTAGTAGAGAGTAGTAGAGTGAGTAGTAGAGAGTAGTAAAGAGTAGTAGAGAGTGAGTAGTAGGGAGTGAGTAGTATAGAGTAGTAGATCATGAGTAGTAGAGAGTAGTAGTGAGTGAGTAGTAGAGAGTGAGTAGTAGAGAGATAGTAGTAGGGAGTGAGTAGTAGAGAGTGAATAGCAGAGAGTAGTAGAGAGTGAATAGTAGAGAGAGTGTAGTAGAGATTAGTAGAGAGTGAATAGTAGAGAGTGAGTAGTAGAGAGTAGTAGAGAGAGTAGAAGAGAGTGAGTAGTAGAGAGTAGCAGAGAGTGAGTAGTAGAGAGTAGTAGAGAGTGAGTAGTAGAGAGTGAGTAGTAGAGAGTAGTAGTATAGTAGAGAGTGAGTAGTAGAGAGTGAGTAGTAGAGAGTAGTAGAGAGTGAGTAGTAGAGTCAGTAGTAGAGAGTACTAGAGAGCAAGAAGTAGAGTGAGTAGTAAAGAGTGAGTAGTAGAGAGAGCGTAGTATAGCATAGTAGAGTGAGTAGTAGAGTAGTAGACTGTGAGTGGTAGAGAGTAGTAGAGAGTGGTAGAGAGTGAGTAGTAGAGAGTGAGTAGTATAGAGTAGTAGATAGTGAGTAGTAGAGAGTAGTAGTGAGTGAGTAGTAGAGAGTGAGTAGTAGAGAGAGTAGTAGAGAGTGAGTAGCAGAGAGTGAATAGCAGAGAGTAGTAGAGCGTGAGTAGTAGACAGAGAGTAGTAGAGATTAGTAGAGAGTGAGTAGTAGAGAGTGAGTAGTAGAGTAGTAGAGAGAGTAGAATAGAGTGAGTAGTAGAGAGTAGCAGAGAGTGAGTAGTAGAGAGTAGTAGAGAGTGAGTAGTAGAGAGTGAGTAGTAGAGAGTAGTAGTGTAGTAGAGAGTGAGTAGTAGAGGGTGAGTAGTAGAGAGTGAGTAGTAGAGTCAGTAGTAGAGAGCAAGTAGTAGAGAGTGAGTAGTAGAGAGAGAGTAATAGAGTAAGTAGTAGAGAGTAGTAGAGTGAGTAGTAAAGAGTGAGTAGTAGAGAGAGTATAGTATAGAGTAGTAGAGTGAGTAGTAGAGTAGTAGACTGAGTGGTAGAGAGTAGTAGAGAGTAATAGAGTGAGTAGTAGAGAGTGAGTAGTAGAGAGTAGTAGAGTGTGAGTAGTAGAGAGTGAGTAGTAGAGAGTAGTAGAGAGTGAGTAGTAGAGAGTAGTAGTGAGTGAGTAGTAGAGAGTGAGTAGTAGAGAGAGAGTAGAAGAGAGTGAGTAGTAGAGAGTGAATAGCAGAAATTAGTAGAGAGTGAGTAGTAGAGAGAGAGTAGTAGAGATTAGTAGAGAGTGAGTAGTAGAGAGTAGTAGAGTAGTAGGAAGTGAGTAGTAGAGAGTAGTAGTGAGTGAGTAGTAGAGAGTGAGTAGTAGAGAGATAGTAGTAGGGAGTGAGTAGTAGAGAGTGAATAGCAGAGAGTAGTAGAGAGTGAATAGTAGAGTCAGTAGTAGAGAGTACTAGAGAGCAAGAAGTAGAGTGAGTAGTAAAGAGTGAGTAGTAGAGAGAGAGTAGTAGAGATTAGTAGAGAGTGAGTAGTAGAGAGTAGTAGAGTAGTAGGAAGTGAGTAGTAGAGAGTAGTAGTGAGTGAGTAGTAGAGAGTGAGTAGTAGAGAGATAGTAGTAGGGAGTGAGTAGTAGAGAGTGAATAGCAGAGAGTAGTAGAGAGTGAATAGTAGAGAGTGAGTAGTAGAGAGTAGTAGAGAGAGTAGAAGAGAGTGAGTAGTAGAGAGTAGCAGAGAGTGAGTAGTAGAGAGTAGTAGAGAGTGAGTAGTAGAGAGGGAGTAGTAGAGAGTAGTAGTATAGTAGAGAGTGAGTAGTAGAGAGTGAGTAGTAGAGAGTAGTAGAGAGTGAGTAGTAGAGTCAGTAGTAGAGAGTACTAGAGAGCAAGAAGGTGAGTGAGTAGTAAAGAGTGAGTAGTAGAGAGAGCGTAGTATAGCATAGTAGAGTGAGTAGTAGAGTAGTAGACTGTGAGTGGTAGAGAGTAGTAGAGAGTGGTAGAGAGTGAGTAGTAGAGAGTGAGTAGTATAGAGTAGTAGATAGTGAGTAGTAGAGAGTAGTAGTGAGTGAGTAGTAGAGAGTGAGTAGTAGAGAGAGTAGTAGAGAGTGAGTAGCAGAGAGTGAATAGCAGAGAGTAGTAGAGCGTGAGTAGTAGAGAGTGAGTAGTAGAGAGTAGTAGTGTAGTAGAGAGTGAGTAGTAGAGGGTGAGTAGTAGAGAGTGAGTAGTAGAGTCAGTAGTAGAGAGCAAGTAGTAGAGAGTGAGTAGTAGAGAGAGAGTAATAGAGTAAGTAGTAGAGAGTAGTAGAGTGAGTAGTAAAGAGTGAGTAGTAGAGAGAGTATAGTATAGAGTAGTATAGTGAGTAGTAGAGTAGTAGACTGAGTGGTAGAGAGTAGTAGAGAGTAATAGAGTGAGTAGTAGAGAGTGAGTAGTAGAGAGTAGTAGAGTGTGAGTAGTAGAGAGTGAGTAGTAGAGAGTAGTAGTGAGTGAGTAGTAGAGAGTGAGTAGTAGAGAGAGAGTAGAAGAGAGTGAGTAGTAGAGAGTGAATAGCAGAGATTAGTAGAGAGTGAGTATTAGAGAGAGAGTAGTAGAGATTAGTAGAGAGTGAGTAGTAGAGAGTAGTAGAGTAGTAGGAAGTGAGTAGTAGAGAGTAGTAGAGAATGAGTAGTAGAGCGTCAGTAGCAGAGAGAGTAGTACAGAGTAGTAGAGAGTGAGTAGTAGAGTAGTAGAGAGTAGTCAGTCAGTGTCAGTCAATAAGTGTCAGTGTCAGTCAGCCAGTGTCAGTCAGTCAATCAGTGTCATTCAGTGTCAGTCAATCAGTGTCAGTCAGTGTCAGTCAATCAGTGTCAGTCAATCAGTGTCAGTATGTGTCAGTCAATCGGTGTCAGTCGGTATCAATTGATGACATCTCAATCCTCTTTGGCCAATACACTTTATGTGCATATTTGGTAAATCAAGGTTGTGAAAATTTCTGATAGCTGCATACCTTTGAGCCCAGTGAATGTAGCTATGTCCAATAATCCAGACAAAGTACATGGTGAGAGGAGGTTCTGGTGCAGTCAGATGAAGTGTAGGAATGAAGTGGCAGTTGGAACAGTAGGAGTTTGCAAAAAAAAAAACTGTAGAGTTTCAGTGCTCTTGAATCACAAGCAATGATTGGTGGATTCAGATAGTTGAAAACTGAAAGTTAGGGTGCATGGTTCTGTTCTGTGAAAGAAGTCATTTGAATGGTTAAGAAAAAGTCATTAAAAGAAAGATTGCACTTGATAAGCTGGTTTATTGATAGGTCAAGCATCCTTGCTGAGTTCATTTGCAACATTGTAGAATAAACTTTTAACCCTGAGAGCTCAGTGAGGAGGGAGTTGCTATGGTAACAGGTAGAAAGGGCTGAGGGGAGGAAGGGTGTTGATTTGAAAATAGAGAGGGAAGAGTTTTGATTGGTTACCATGAGGAATGTGTGTGTAGAATTACAGGTTTTCGTTGCCATTCATGGTTGCAGTGCCTGGAGTACATACCTTTTGCTCTGCTAAAGAAATATGGGTGTGGGTATCTTACACTGTTCTCAATCTCCCAAAGCATTTGTAAACGTGAGTTATGATTCATTCAATATAGATAGAGAGTTCGGATTAAGAAGCACATTGAGCTTCTTTGCTGTTGGTTTGTGTGTTGCTTTTTGAAAATGCATGGTATCATTATTTGCAATAGAGAGGAAATGTATTTTGTAAAATAGTGAGTTTTCAGAACTGAAAGGGAATGCTTGTACATAGGACCTGTGCTCTGTTTTTAAAATGTTATTCAAAAAACGATTTTGGGGCAAATCAATGGCTTTTACATTTTTGAGAAGGAATAAATAGTGTGTGTATGATTACATAAAAATATGTGAACCTTTCACAATCATATCACCTGTGTTACCTCAGATTAGGAATCAGACTGAGCTTCTTTGCTGTTGGTTTGTATCTTTTTTTTTGGTAATGCTTGGTAGGAATGTTTGCAAGAGAGAGGAAATGTATTTTGTAAAATAGTGAGTTTTCAGTACTGAAATGGAATGCTTGTACATAGGACCTGTGGTCTGTTTCTAAAATGTTACTCAAAAAACGATTTTGGGGCAAATCAATGGCTTTTACATTTTTGAGAAAGAATAAATAGTGTGTGCATGATTACATAAGGCATAATGATTTTACTACCCAGTATTACCCACACCAGCTACCCCCTCAGTGGACCAATAGCTTTAGTCCTTTACAGACTCTAGATAGCAATGAATGACTAGTGTTACAAACCAGGATTGAACTGGCTAAGAGGAGCAGGACCCTGACTAATGAGCTGGCAGCGAAGGAGAAAAGTAAGGGCAAAGTAAGGGACAAGGAAAGCAAGCTATAGATTCCTCCAAACCTATGGAGATAAATGGCTCCCCGCCTATTGAGATAGATTGCTCCCCTCCCACGGATAGAGGAAAAAATAGGGAAGGGAATAGGCAAGTGATGGAGGTTAGGCCACTGCATCAGGACCCCATTGAAGAAGAAGACCAGGAGGGAAAGATAAATATTATATCCTGGAACGTAGCAGGGCTAGCCGCCAAATTTGAAAATCCAGATTGGAGGAAGGAACTGGGTGGCTACCAGATACTTGCCTTTCAAGAGACGTGGGCATTGAACCCGGCATTGTATCAGATAGAGGGTTATAAGTGCTTTGCAGTCCCAGCACAGGAAAGTAGAGCAGGGAGAGCGAGAGGAGGTTTATCTATCTATGTTGACCTAACTATAGAAGGGAAATGGTCAGTGCCATTATGGACGTCCTACACCCTACAGGCAGTAACACTCCAAAGCAGAGGACAGAAATTAGAACTTTTTAATATCTATAATCCAGGGCCCTTACAAGGGGAGAATGCTGCTGTACTGGAGCTAAATGATAGATTAAGAGAAGAGGTCGAACAGAGAAAAAAGGGGGGGAGCCCAATTATACTATTGATGGGTGATTTTAACTCCCGCCTTTGCCCAAACCTTCCCACGACACTAACAGATTGGGATGCTTGCCCATTAAAAAAGGGGGCGCATTTTGAGCACACCAAGGAAGGCACAATACTATCTACACTAATAGATACTTACTCACTTGTCCACACTATGGATATGGTAGCACAGGAGAGGGGTGGTACGCATGTCCCCACATTCAAGGGCAGAGGTTGTTCATCAACAATCGACTATATACTTATATCAGCTTTTGCGACACCCCGAATTACAAAGGTTATAACAAAGTGGAGCCCCTTTAGCTACCACAACCCACTGGTGTTAGAATTAAGGTACATTAGTTATAGGAGAAAGATCAAAATAAGGGAGGGCAGGCTGCAGCCTGTAGACCAGGGGAGGCGACCTAAATGGATAAAAATAAACTCACGGAAATTTTACAAAACCGTAATCCAAAAAGGGGGGAAATATGTAGAAGAGTGTCTAAACCCCCAAATAGAAGGGCCAGAGGTAGTAGCCGCGTTTGAATCTCTAACAAAACTAGCAGATAAACTACTGGAAGCGAAATATTCTGCCAAGACACCGAGGAATCACCCACGTTGGTTTGACTCCACTTGTTCTAAAGCATTGAGGAATCTAAAAAAGCCCTCAAATGCAAACCAAGGAACACTGTACTAGTAGCTAACTATAGGCAAATCTACAAGTCTAGTGTTAGGGTAAGGAAGTCAACACTACAGGCACAAGTCTGGGCAGATTTAAGAGAGGCAGGTGAAAACAGGGATTACTCGGAATTCTGGAGAATTGTGAATAGACCATGTTTCCAGGACAATACAGCACCAACCATTACATCTACTATTCTCCCAGACCAATGGGTTACGCACTTTGAGGGCCTGTACAATAACATTAACACGGGTGTGCAGGAGGGAGAATGGGAGGGTGACAGGAGTGTAGAAGTAACTTTCACCGTGGAAGAGTTAAAACGGCGATTCAAGGTCTTACCCCCAACAAAGCATCAGGACCTGATGGAACACCCCCAGACCTTTATAGAAGCAATATAGATCTCTGGGCACCAGTTTTAACAATGGTCCTTAATGCAGCCATTAGGTCTGGCCTACCGCGTTCTTGGTCCACCGCACTGATTGTACCCATTTTCAAGAAAGGGAGCAAAGAAGATCCTAAATGTTATAGGCCGATTTCTTTAATTGATGTCTCTGCGAAAATATTAGGGCGGGTGATTTTGAATCGACTAATGGACTGGACGGAGGAACACCACACCATAGCGGATACCCAGTACGGCTTCAGAATGGGCAGATCTACTAGTGATCAGTGTTTGAACCTGTATTTGTTAACGGCCAAATACACCAAAGCTAGCAGTGGTACCGTTTTTATGGGGTTCATGGACTTGGCTGCCGCTTTTGACAATGTTAACAGAAGTAAACTATGGGCCATGATATATAATATGGGAATGGAGGTGGAGCTCATAAACATCTTAAAAGAGCTCCATTGGAACACCACGGCTAGGGTGCGTTTCAGTACCGAGGGGGGCGAACTGAGCCTTTCCCCTGTTCACAAGGCGTAAGGCAAGGATGCATCCTTGCGCCTTTTCTCTTTTCATTATATATCAATGGCCTGGAAAGCAACCTCACTTTCCTTGCCCTGGATTGCCCGAGAGTAGGATCGCGTCAGATCCCAGTACTGTTATATGCGGACGACGCGGTCCTCCTGGCCCGAACATCGAACAGCCTACAACATCTGGTGAATGGGTTCGTGAAGTTTATGGCCGATTTGGACCTGTCGGTAAATTTAAAAAAATCATTTGTTATGGTGGCCGGCAAGAAACCAGCTAAAAAGCCTGTGTTTAAAATAGGGACATACACGTTGGAAATAGTTAATACCTTTCCCTACCTGGGCCTTTTGCTGGATGGTGATATGCATTTTAAACCATTGGTGGAGGAACATTGCTCTAAACTGCTGTCTTCTAATGGGGCAATCCTAAGCTTTGCGCATAGACTGGATCGTTGGTGCCCTGAACAAATAATGACCCTGTACAGATCAGTTACAATGCCAAAGGCACTATATGGTGCAGAGGTGTGGGGATTCAGGGATGTGAAAAAGCTGCAAATCGAAGAAGACAAGTTTCTTCGTAGAATTCTTAAAACCCCACCTTCCACTGCCGCCGATATTGCCCATGCAGAAATGGGGATCCAATACATCTCGGATCAAGTGAAGATTAGGCAAATCACGGCATGGATCAGAATATGGACTAACCCAGAGGCTGAACTGAGCAGGGAAATTACCAAAGACTGTCTGCAAAGGGACAATGCGATGCAAATCCCCTGGTTAAGATATGTTAAAAATACTCTGATAAATATTGACCAGTCTTATGTGTTTTACGACCCGTCGCAAATTACTAACAATTGTAAATTCACTATAAAAAAATTGCTTTTAGATAAGTTTGAAACAACCAGAGCAAATGCGGCAAAGGTCAAGACGTCAGTAATTGCATATGGTCTAGTAGCCAATGGGGTGGGCATGGAACCTTATTTTTTCCTGATGCATAACCAACAGGCGAGATTTTAATGTGTCTTTTTAGGCTCAATCTTTTACCTAATATTTTAGCCTATCCTTCTGGTTTTACTACAACGATTGAGCAGAAGGGTGCCTGCGGCTGCGACAATAGGTCTCCGCAGGACACCCTTCATTTTGTACTTTTATGTTCATTTTATCAATTGCCTAGGCGCCGATTCCTGGTCCACATCCTTAGAAAACAGAAACTACGTCACGCGAAAGCAGCCCTGCTATTCCTACAGAAAGCAAATGATATGTATACCTTGTGTGCCATCTCAAGTTTTTTAAAAGTAGCGGTTAGACTGAGAAACACAAGAAATTGATCTAACTGTGATTTGGAACTCATGTCTACCTGTATTTCTGATTTATTGTTCCGCTGCTTTTGGTTAATTTTATCCAATTGTTTTTAAACACCATTGTAAAGTTCAGAAATGTAGTTTAATGATATTTTAGGGGTAAATGTATTGTTACAATGTATTGTTATTATGTATTTTCATGATGATTTTTAATGGTCGAAATAAAAACTAACTGAACTGAACTGAACTGATTACATAAAAATATTTGAACCTTTCATAATCATGTCACCTGTGTTACGTCAGATTAGGAAGCACACTGAGAGCCTTATTTATGAAAACAGCGATGCGTCACTTTTCACTGCGCACTCCTTGTGACACCAATGATGTGTTATATTTAATGTATGACGCATCATGGCGCAAGGACTTACAGATAAGTCAGTATTTCTGACGTATCTGAACGGCGCAAAAGTGACGCATTGCTGGAGTGTGTCACAAAAGTGCAGCAATGCGTCCTTTCACATGGGGAAAGTCCCATGTGAAAGGGCTTGCGTCAGTCTTACGCCTGCTGTGAGGCAGTCGTAAGATTTTGACGTAACAGTGTCCTAAAAGTGACGTAGTGAAATCTCATAGATGTAGACCTGATGGAAGTAAATTGTCAACTTCTTTTAAAAATTTTGTGGCTTCTCAGTTATCAATTTCAGGAAGAACCTTTGCAACTTTAGCTATTATTTCTCATGACGGTCCTATAACAACATCAGGGCATTACACATGCTATTTAAAAAGTTGTAAAGGTTGGACCCAGTGTAATGACACTCATTTGACTTTCAAACAACGTTTGCCTTTTGACTTAAAAAATTCATACCTAGTGTTTTTAGAACCAAAGTTTAAGTAAGGGTAATTGGCCTATGAAGACGGGAGCAGTTAATAAAGGTTAGTTTGCTGTTTAAAATTATATTCTGAGTAAAAATGATGAAGATAATATAAAAAATTGACTTGTCATATAGGTACTGTAAGTGGATCTCATAGTAAGTGATATCAGTATTATACAAAATGATGAACATGAGTGACTCAGAGATGGTTTTACAACAATTTAAATATTGTGAATATGTTGTATGAGCGTTTCTTTCAGAACGTCGGAAAAACGGTAATTTCAGAGTTTCTTATAATTAATTTGAAAATATACTAATACATCTGACACTATTTGGCCTAAAGGAAAAGTAAAGGAATGAGTAAAGAGTTATGACTGAAAAAAGGAGTATATGAAAATAATGAAAATATTTCAGATGTTCTTGGAGCTTTTCTTCTAGAAAGTCGATGAAATGGATTTTTTAGTGAACAGCAGAGTACAGTCCAACGAAAAAAAGGACCTTCGTGATATACTATTTGGCCTAAAGGAAAAGTAAGTGAATCAAAGATTAGTGTACATTTGTCATTTGTCAGTATCTAAGTTTTTTTAAAAACACAATCTTTTAGATTTTTTTTTCCCGCTGTCATATGATGAGTAATTTGAACTCACTTGTTTAAGTGAAATTCAATATATTCTGAGAACTGCAAAAATAAACTATGTAACATGTTGTAGAAGTTATTCTATACTTTGTATTGTGTAATTCAAATTGTATTCCCATTGTCTGACACTCACTTTCCTTTTTCCATCCTCTTTCAGCTCTTTTTACTCACTTATAATGTCTTTCTCTCACTCTCTCTCACCCCCGTTCCTTTTCTCCATTTCTTTCACAACCCCTCAGTCTCATTTCAACTGTCTGCATCCCCTCTCTCCCTTGCATAACTTTTCAGCTTTCAGTCTCACTGCTTTACTTCCCTCTTCCGTATTTTCCTCCTTTGCTCTTTTAGTAATTCCTCTTTACTCACTCAGCAGTATTGTCACACTCTATCACTATAAATCACCCACTCTCCCATGCTTATCTTTATTTGCTCCTTTCTTTTGACCTCTTCTCTCTATTTTTCGTTCACTACCTCTATGACCTCAGTGCCTCACTCTCCTTGTGTTATGTTCACTTGTGTTTATCTACCTTCTATCATTTCTTTTACAACAACTTCACTGCTCCTCTCTCATCGTTCTTCATCCCATTTCTTTTACTCTGGTTCCATTACTATCCCTCATTTCCTTTCTTTCAGTGTCCTTCTCTTTACTTTCATCACCGAATCATTTTCTCTCAGTACCACTGTTTTAGTCCTCTTCTCCTCTCTTTCTTTTTTTTGCTCCCTTACTCATTTCCTTTGCTCACTCATTGTACTCCACTTCACTCAGTTTTTAACTTAGTCTGTCTGTCTACTAAATTCCTCACTCCTTTTCTCTCAATCCTTGTATATTATCTCCCTTCATCTCTTCACTCTATAACTGTTCTTCACTTACTCTCAGTTATCTTCCATTTCTCATTCTTCTAAATGCATCCTTAATTAGACTCTTTTCCGTCTCAGTCATTATCTTTTTACTTACTACTGTTTCCTGATTTAGTTTGGTAACTCACATTGTTTTAGTATCTTTCTTACCTTCAGTTCATTTCTCTGTTCTTCTCTTCCTCTCTGTCAGTGAATCTATATGCCTTACTCTTAGTAATTTGCTCTCCTTCTATTTCTTTTTCTCTCTTCTTGTCCTTCTACCTTACTTTATTTCCCTTTCTGTGTCCTTCACTCTTACTTTATTTCTAAATACACTGTTATGTTTTTTAACCTCTTCATTTGTACCTTTTAATTTAAAATACATATTTTACTAATTATAACTTATGTTTTCTTCTCTCTTTCACAGATACAAAGTGTAGTAAAAAATGTATTTAAAGTTACATTATTATATGTAAAAGAATGTAGTTTGACATCACCCTTTGCTTTAACCTCACTAATATTTTCTCAACCAACCTCACTCCTGTTTCTTTACTCTGCTTCCCTCACTTATTTTTATTCTCCATGTTTACTCCCCTTTCCCTATTTCCCCTCTCATATTTAACTTCTTTCCGTCCCCATTCTTTACTTCATTTATACTCTGTTCCCTTCCTTTGCTTCCTCACTCATTCTCTTTTTCTTAATTATTTACTTCACTTCTACACACACACCTCATCCCCCTCCCAACACATACACACACCTCAGACATACACCCCACACACACACCGCACACACACCTCACACACACACACACCACACACACGCATATACACACTCCTCACACACACACACACACACACACATTCCACACACACACACACATCCCACACACATACCCCCCACACACCCCTCACACATATTTCACACTCCCACGCCTCCACCCACACCAAAACACTCCACACACCCACACCCACAGACACACCCACACCCCCACCTACACCCACTGACTCACTATAAGTCACCCACAGTGCCTTACTTACCTTTCTTTGCTGTTTCACTCAGACCCTTTCAGGCACTGTTCTTTTACTCTCTCTGTCCTTTCTCTCTGTCACTCCCCATGTCTTACCCTAATTCACTTTTTTCACCTTCTTTCACCCCTCTTTACTTACACTCACTGCTCTTTTCTCACCCTCCCTCACCGTTGTTCATTTATCCCGGTTCCGTCACTACCCTTCGTTCCCCATTTTTTACTGTCCTTTGTTTTTCTTTCAACACCCACTCACATTCTCCCACTACCTCTACTTTAGTCTTCTTCCTCTCTCTTCCCTTCTTTCGCTCCCTTATTCATTTTACTTTTCTCACTTTCACCCTATTACACCTTCTCTGTTTTTTACTATGTAATAAACAATCCCTCTGTGTTGCTCCCTCTAGCTCTCTTTCTCTTAACATTACTCTCTCTGTGTTCTTCCCTCATGCTAACTCCTTCATTATTTTTTTTTTCTTTTTTGTGGGTGCGCGCCCCGGAGCGCGCCCCGGTGCACGTACCGGTCCGCGTACCCTAAGGAAAAAAGATTGAGAGAGATCCTTTAAAAATATAGGTCTATTTTTATAAATGAAAGGTAGTTCTAAAAAGAACTGTTTTTTTATTCTTTTTGTTGTTTTATATTTTTTTATTGTTTTTCTGAACATTTTTTACTTTTTTTGGCTTTTCTGAACAGTTTTATATTTTTTTGTATTTTTTATAGGGAGAAACAAAAAACAGGGAATTGTAAATGGCTCAACTGGAGCAAAAAAAATCAAGAAAAAATTAGGGGGTTTTCGGGCACTTGTGGTTATCATTAGCACAGAGGATAAGTTTTAGACTTTGTTCACCATAACAAAGTGTCTTCCCACAAAATATGCATACGATTTTAAAATTTGCAAACTTGGGTTGAATTACAGACATTGTCTCTCTTGCCTCTGGATCCGATGGAGTGGGTTTCTTTCTTTGGGAGGTGCTTGGTGAAGATCGAGAAGGGTTCCTGGCCATTTCTCGGAGCTCTGCCCTAGCATAATTGTTGGGATGCTTCCGCTCCATATGTCGAATCATGCTATAATTACCAAATGAATATTTTCTGTTAGGGTTCCCCCCTATAAGTTCCATGCCACAGATTAGGCAAGTCACCTTTGGTGCATTGACTTTCTTTTTGCCCTCTGGAATAGAAAACAACTCCCATACTATGTGCTCCATTGGCCTATATGGGGTATTGTCTTCTGGGAGAAATCTCCTTGTCCCCTCCTCATCCTCCTCCTCCTCTTCTTTTTCCTGACCACCAATGTGATGTTGTGGTGGTCCTCTTGGTGGTGGTGGTGGTGGTGCAGATGCCCCAGCTGCTGCTGCTACTGTAGCCATTTTAAACTAGTAAAGATTAGAGACAGATCTCCAAACAGGTCTTCCTCAGTCAAAGGACAAAGTCAGAATAAGGAAAAAAGGTGGAGCCTTTCATCATTTGGAAAACAAAACTGTTCTGGACCAATGAAAAGTGTTATTTTCAAGTCACATGATCCAGGCTTTCATCATTTGGAAACCAAAACTGATCTGCACCAATGAAAAGTGTTATTTTCAGATCACATGACCCGACGCGCTTACGCTACACGCCCCGGGGCGCGTAGCGTAAGCCCGTCGGGATGTTGCCCGATCGTATGCGCTCGCGTGCTTCCGGGCGCGCTTACGCAGTGTGTGATATGACGCATCACGCGGTTACGCGAAACGTCACGATGTTGTTTTCATTCGCGAGAATAGCTCTAACGGGACGCTCACCGGTACACGCCCGGGGGCGCGCCGTAAGATTGCGCTTACCCGAGCGTTCCCCGGTACACGCCCCTGGAGCGCTCCGGGCAAAAAATAAATAAAAAATATTACATAATTAAACAATGTAAAATTTGTTTAAAAAAATATTACTTTTCATACCTATAGAGATTTGCTATTAAAAAACCATTGAAATTCACTGAAAAACCCATATGTTTCACACCAGTTATAGTTAGGAATTAGCATTTAAAAAACCTATTAAATTCACTGAAAAAAACCATAGGTTTCACCCCAGTTATAGTTAGCTGGAAGTTTTACTTGCATGAAACCATTGAAATTCCCACGTTATAGTTAGTTGGACTCACTATAACTTGCGCGTGCAATGCACTGCTGATGACGTCACATATTACATCACTCATGACATGGTCAGTGACATCACTCATGACATCACAGATGACACCATCCTTGTGACAGAGTGTCAGACCTCCTTTCACTGTAATATAACCCTTGAAACACATATTCAATAATAGAAGGTAAAATTTTCAAAAAAATGGAGATACTCATACCAGTTACAACAACCAATTCAATAATTCCACCATCTATATACACATCCACTCATTCACCAACAGTTCTATATAGTTACCTATACATATACTCACTCATCATATGTAGTGATACACCTATACATCCTGTTACACACCGACAGTCATCCAAAAGTTACTCACACACATACTCACACATGCAAATAAACTATTGAACATCCATTTATTTGCATATACAGCTATACACACACTACCACTTTACTTCTAAGGAAACTTACACATACTTACTCTCTTAATCAATCAATTATAGAAGCACATACTAATTTAAACAGGAACTCTTAAAATCCCTCACTCTCACATATACTCACTTATATACATCAATATTCATATATACTAGATTAAAACATATGTAGTCACTGATAAAGACACTAGTGAGACAGTCATTCACTCACTAACACACACATATACACACTCATCCACCCATACAGTCCTGCACATATCCTGTCTTCAAAACACATACAAAGAGAGAGTCAGTCATTCATGCATCTATGTGCTAAGTAATACCCCCACCAAACCATACAAACACTCATACTGATACTAAGAAAAACATCTAATAACCCATATACATACATATGTACCTACTCACCAACCCATGCAGCCACTTATACAGAAAGTGAAACAATAATACATATATTTAAATATTTAAACATTACTCACTAATGGTGTCATCAGTGATGTCATGAGTGATGTCACTGACCATGTCATGAGTGATGTAATATGTGACGTCATCAGCAGTGCATTGCACGCGCAAGTTATAGTGAGTCCAACTAACTATAACGTGGGAATTTTAATGGTTTTATGCGAGTAAAACTTCCAGCTAACTATAACTGGTGTGAAACCTATGGTTTTTTCAGTGAATATATATATATATATATATATATATATATATATATATGTATATGTATATATATATATGTATATATATATATATATATATATATGTATATATATATATATATATATATATATATATATATATATATATATATATATATATATATATATATATATATATATATATATATATATATATATATATATATATATTACCTACTGGCGGTCGCCAGTAGGTAGTTATAGTTAGGACCTAGTTTCCATAGGAAATCCGCAACATTCTATTGGGAATAACTCTGGCCCCGGTTGAGGAATTTGTGTGTAATTTTCCAAAATTTTGGCCAGCTCCGCTCCGCTACTTCCCTGAAAGTCTCGGGTAGGATCGTCAAGCAAGGCCGAGAAAAAAGGGGGGTCCCAAAACGTGTTTTTCCCATGGTAATTTCCATAGGACCTTTAGACACGGCTACAACCTGAACCGCTGAACGGAATTACACCAAACTTGGCAAAATGGTAGAGTCTGGTACGCAGATCACGCTTTTGGTTAAATAGTGTAAATCCCTCCAGTAGTGCCTGAGAAAATTAAAGTTGAAATCAATTATATATCTATAGGCGCGCACCGTGCACGTACCTTGCCGTACTCGAGCTTCATGCTGATTGGCTGCCAACTGTCTGTCAACACTCCAAAACAGAAATGGATGGCAGCCATCTTGTGCCTCAGTAGAGTGAGGCACAAGAAAGCAAAAAAAAATGTAGAACTTAAAAAGGGGTCAGGGTAGAAGCACCCTGACCCCCTAGGCCTGCTCAGGGGGTCCCACAGGGACCCCCAAGGTGAAAAAAAAAAAAAACGAAAAATCGCGGGGTGCGCGCACCCCATGATTTTCCCAAAAAAAAAATATATTTTTTTGCCTTGGGGTCCTTGTGGGAACCCCTGAGCAGGTCTAGGGGGTCAGGGTGCTTCTACCCTGCCCCCTTTTTGAGTTATAAAACTTCTCGAGCACAAGCTGCATGCTCATTGGCTTTCAACACTTCAAACCAGGAAGTGTTGGCAGCCATCTTGTGCTCGGTAGACCGAGGCACAAGAAAGCAGAAAAACAAACGTGTAGAACACAAAAAGGGGGCAGGGTAGAAGCACCCTGACCCCCTAAGCGTACTTATGGGGTCCCACATGGACCCCCAAGGCCAAAAATGTTTTTTTTAAAAAACATGGTATATTTATTTAAAAATTACCCCCGAGGGGGACCAAATTGTGGGGGCATAGTGATATAGAAGTGTGGGCGGTGCCCAATCCCCCCCCCACACTGCCCCGGGGACCGCCGCCCTCCGGGGCAAAGCAACACAGCCCCCTGGCGCATACTGGAGGCTCCTGGTGGGCTAGTTGCCTCCCAGGCACCCCCAGTATGCAAGGGGAATTAGTTCCCCCTCTGCAAACGCGTCAGGGGGCTGCGTTGCAGAGAGGTGTACAAACATTTTTTATCAATTTATATTAAAAATATGTAATGTAATTTAAAAAATAATATATCTAAAAATAAAAAATATATAATAATATAGTAAATCAGTATAAAAAATATAACAATTATTACATAAAAAAAATTTCATTTACAAAACCATTGAAATTCACTGAAAAAACCATAGGTTACCGCCACGTTATAGTTAGGAATTAGCATTTAAAAAACCTTTGAAATTCACTGAAAAAAACGTAAGTTGGACACATGTTATAGTTAGCTGGACATTTCACTCATATAAAACCATTGAAATTCCCCCGTTATAGTTAGTTCAGCTAACTATAACTCACGCGCCCGCAATGCACTGCTGATGATGTCACATATTACAACACTCATAACATGGTCAGTGACATCACTCATGACATCACTGATGACATCTCAAATGACATCACTGATATGCAAATCAGTCTGACCCTGTCCCTCATGGGAACAGTCCAGCCCAAACTGCCAAGCCAAGTTTTCCCTGGACCGGAATCAAGCATCCTGGGACCGGTTTATGGCATTTCAGCCATCATCAGCCAGGCTAGCTTGACTCCAGTGGTGTGGAGAGCACGGGACTCACGTCTGAGCATACCCTTCCCACTTGGGGTGACAAATGCAAAAACAACAGTTGATGGACAGAATGCATAACAATGTCATACATTCACCCCAGTACAGAGATCTGGGCCTAAATCCATCGTTTTTTTGCACTCCCCACCACCCCAGTTCAGACATGGCCATATGCAAATCAGCCTTGACCCTGTGCCTTATGGGAACAGTCCAGCCCGAACTGCCAAGCCAGGTCTTCCCTGGACCGGAATCAAGCATCCTAGGACCGGTTTCTGGCTCTCAGCTGTTATCAGCCAGGATAGCTTGATTCCAGTGGTTTGGAGAGCACGGGACTCATGTCTGAGCATACCCCTCCCACTCGGGGTGACAAATGCAAAAACAACAGTTGATGGGCAGAATGCAGAACAATGTCATACATTCACCCCAGTACAAAGATCTGTGGCATTTTTAGAATTGTAACTTAAAATATGATTTTAAATTACAATATATTTGAGTGTAAACATGATTTCTTTATCTGTTCCCAATTTGTAGTTAGCATTTATTAAATGTAATAAGGCAATCCAGTACTAGTGGATAGGAGAGACAGCTTTATAACAGTAAAACACGACTTTAGGAGTTTTTCATTTCCATGACGTATAAAACTTAAACCAATGCGTCTCTCTTTGTAAAACTAAGCTCCTTACTCTAGGACCTATAAGGGCCTAACTTTGGGGTGATTTATAAATATTAAAAAGGAATGCCTAGGCCTGGCAAAATGTTTGAAATGGCAGTTTTAAAACTGCACACACATGCTGCAGTAGCAGGCCTCTAGATATGATTTAAAGTGCTTCTTTAGTGGGCAAAACAGATAGTGTTGCAGTTTACTTGTAGTATTTAAGTTACAGGCCCTGAGTACCTGTAGTACTAGTTAGTAAGGACTTACAAGTGAATACAATGTAATAATCAGGTGTAGGGCAATTTTACCATATTCTAGGGAGAGAGCACATGCACTTTACCACTGGTTAGCAGGGAAAAGTGGCAACAAAAATTAGGTAAAAAAAGGCAAAGGTCAGGGGGTGGCCCTGCCAATAGGGGCAGGTCCAACAAGGGGCTATTCAGAAAAGTAACTTACACTTATGATTAATTTACATATGTGTTTATTTTTACACTTTTGAGTACGATTACACTCAGATTTTGTGAATAGCCACAAAGTTGGAAAAATACTCAAAAGTGTAAATGATTTAATACTGTAAGTTACCATTGTGAACCAAGCCCTGACAGTGACTAAAGTGGCCTTGAAGCTGACACCAGTTGAAAACAAGAGAAAAACAATTGATCTAGTGGATGATCTTCGCAAGAAGCTGAGGTCTGGAAAGAAAGTGAGTGTCAACAGACTTGTCTATCTCCTCTCCTCCTGAAGGGTATCTTGAGCAGGTATGGCACATGCAGGGTCCTGGAATAAACCTTTTCATTGGAATGCTGGGAGATCTCAGCAGAAGCCAACCTGGCAAGTCACAGAAAATCCCCCTAGGTGTGTGGAGCAGAAAGCATCAATGCACCTACACCCAGGGGGAGAAGCAAAGGCTGCTTTGCACATGCACCAATAAATGGTTACAAGTTTATTCCAATGAAACACTGGGTTTTAAAGAGTCACACATCAATGATAAAATATGAGACAATAAAACACAGCCTGAAGGAGAAAGAATATGCACTGAAAGAAGCATTCCTGTCTAATACAATTGCATTTGGGAAATGTCACACACAGGCATTTCAGAGTCAGGGTGCTCACAACATTCAAATGTTATGGTCATCACTTTACAAATTACACATTTTCATGTCAAAGAAATAAGACACCACAGATGCTGTTTCAATGAATGGCAAACATTAGCTTATCCTGTACAGATGAAACAATGTGTAAATTTTTTTTAAATGAACACTGAAACAAGCAACATTTGATTGCTACCCTGCCAAGCCCAAAAAGTTCATAATTCACCAGCCTTGAATTGTAGTGACAATTACACAAGAGCATTGAACATAATAAACTCACTTCATTAATCCCTTAGTTCAGGGTTTGGAGCCCTCTATAAAGAATTGAACATATAACAGCTCAAACCTTGCAGTTTTACATCAACAGTTTAATATATCCTCATGCACAAAATGTACTTTTTAAAAATTCTTGATATGGAAATAGAAAACAACTTACATTAGAATGATACACAAAATTAACCTGAAGTGTTTCCTTTGTTGCCTTTTGCAGCAGTTCGATAGTATCCGGGGTCCAGGGTATGGAGTTCAAAACATTGGGATACCTGCAAAGAAAAGACAGATTGCTTAAAAAGGCCATTTTGTTTCCTGTATCACTTTATTAGGAATTCCCAAATGATGGTGAAATGAACTACCAGGAGCTTTCAAACATAGTCCCCAATTGGGGGCTCACAGCCCTGACGTCCTTTAGCACTTGACGGTATCTCCTTTCACTGAGGCTAACAGCGCACATACAAGGTGGACAACCCACTCTAAGACTATGGAAATCACTGAGAGGTGGGGAGATAATGGAACAATTATGTAATGCTGTCATATTAGCAAAAACGGATAGGTCGACTAATTGCTTCAAATGTTTCTTTAAGACCTTCAGACACAAGCAGCACCACACACTATATGGCTTCATCATGAACATCATTACGACCAGACAAGTGAGGTATGTCACTACAGGACACTACAGGCATCTTTTAGAGTTTGGCAGACAGGGCATGTCACTAGAACCGAGGCAGAGTTCTGTGTCCATCAACCTGGTGGTGGTCCACTCGCTCTATCTGGAGTTAGAAGGATCTTCAGATTTCTGCTGTTGGAACCGCCGGTGTCTCCTCTGGTTTAAACCCTCCATAAATGGCCTGTTTCTGCCTGCCCATCCTATTTAGAGCAGACAGTACTTTTCTTTTTGTACCACCAGGGAAGCCCTGGCAGTGCCAAATAGAAAAAAAAGAAAAATAACGCTGACACATTTAAAGAAAGCACCTAGTTGTCAGGGTCATCATTGTTTTGTTTTTCATGAACAAAAAAGTTGGCAGAATGACAGCATGAAACATGGCATCCACTCAGCAAACGAACAGCGCCTTCAGGGGAGCCTCCGTGGTAGAGGCTCCCTTAAATGAACAAAGATCTCTATCAGGTCTGCAGAGATTTCTAAATATGATGTGAACATGTTTAAAAAGACTGATTATGAAATTCACTCCAGTCAACACGTAATGGACTCTATGTTGACAAGTTTGGAGTGATAATTGGATAGGACTGAAGAACAATATTTTTTACTTTATAGCCACCTGGCGGATACTCTAACCAGAGATTTCGTAGTTTGCAAGTTTCTTCGCAAGCTCTGCACTGCATCTGAAACTTTTTCACTAAATACTCATACACGCTGGTAGATGGTATTATCAGACTGCGCAGCGGCTTAGCACTGCCTTTAGAAGAGATGGCAAGGAGCCACATATAGATATCAACCCTACACACTGACATCAATTTTCTTTTGATACCCTTGTGAGCCTTTGGGCGTGGATCAATTATGACAGATTACAAACATGACATAGTGGAGGACCTAACTCAGTGCCTTTATGGAAACATAAAAGCTCACTCCACAGAACGTACAGCTGGGAGGGTATTGAGTGATCTGCAGTAGGAGAGAGTATCCACTAGAAAGAGCATTACTGAAGGTAAGTAATTTGTTCTTTTGATGGATACTTCTACCTGAAGATTCCTCACTCTGTGAATAGATATGAAAGTAGTACCCTACAGATGGTGAAGGATCTGAGGGATGGACCGCGGCAAAAAATTCCCTTGCTTACGGACTTGAGAGTCGAGACAGTGCAGGGTGAATGTGTTGACAGATGCACATGTAGAAGCCTGGCATATGTCCCCCACCAGAACACACTATCCAGTGCCCTAGTGGTAGCATTGGTTATTGAGGAATGGGCCAAAATGCCATAAAGAAGCTCCTTCTTTGCCAAGGTGCAGCACATTTTTAGACACAGTTTGATCCATGTTGGGAAGGTTTGTTTCAAAATGGCCCTTCCTTTCCTAGTACCACGGAATCCAGCAAACACTAGTAATCCACCCTTTACACAATATTCAGTTGTATGTAAAAATCAAAGGCCCTCTTCAAATCCAATTTATGAAGCCTTCCAACCTCTTTAGCAGGATCAATCAATCAGTAACTTGTAAAGCACACTACTTACCCTTGAGGGTCTCAAGGCGCTGAGGGGGGGGGGGGGCTGCTACTGCTTGAAGAACCAAGTCTTGAGGAGCTTCTTGAAGGTGAGTAGGTCCTGGGTCTGTCGCAGCTGGGTGGGGAGGGTGTTTTGGCGGCGAAGAAGGAGAAGGATTTGCCGCTGGAGGTGGTTTGTTGGATGCACGGGACAACGGCGAGGGCGAGGCTGGCGGAGCGGAGCTGGCGGGTTGGGGTATAGAAGCTGAGTCGGCTGTTCAGGTAGGCTGATCTGGTGTTGTGGAGTGCTTTGTGTGCGTGGGTGAGGAGCTTGAAAGTGATCCTCTTGTTGATGGGGAGTCAATGCAGGTCTCTAAGGTGGGGGGTGATGTGGCTGCATCGAGGGATGTTGAGGATCAGGCGGGTGGAGGCGTTCTGGATGCTTTGCAGTTGTTGTAGGTGTTTGGCCAGGATTCCTGCATATAGTGCGTTGCCGTAGTCCAGTCTGCTGCTGACGAGGGCTTTGGTCACTGCTCTTCTGGTTTCGGTCGGGATCCATTTGCAGATTCTGTGAAGCATGCGGACGGTGTTGTAGCAGGAGGAGGAGATGGCGTTGACCTGTCTTGACATGGAGAGGGAGGAGTCATGATGAATCCTAGTTTGCGTGCGTGGTCTGTGGGTTTTGGTGCTGTTCCCAGTGTGGTCGGCCACCAGGAGACGTCTCAGGCAGAGGGGGTGGAGCCAAGGATGAGGACTTTCGTCTTGTCCGAGTTCAGTTTCAGGCGGCTGTTCCTCATCCACTCGGTGGCAGTCTTCATTCCCTCGTGGAGGTTGGTTTTGGCAGTGTGCGGGTCTTTGGTGAGGGAGAGGAACAGTTAGGTGTCGTCGGTTTAGGAGATGATGTTCAGGTCGTGCTGGCGGGCCACTTGAGCGAGGGGGGCCATGTAGAAGTTGAACAGGGTCGAGCTGAGGGATGAGCACTGGGGTACGCCGTAGATGATGTCAGTGGGTTCGTATCGGAAGGGCGGGAGACAGACTCTCTCGGTGCTGCCGGAGAGGAAGGAGGTGGTCCAGTCCAGGGCCTTCTTCTAGATTCCGGCTTCTTGGAGGCGTGTCATTAGTGTGTGGTGGCAGACCGTGTCGAAGGCAGCTGACAGGTCCAGGAGGATGAGTGCTGAGGCTTCGCCATTGTCTAGTTGGCGCCTGATGTTTTCTGTGGTGGCGATGAGGGCTGTCTTGGTGCTGTGATTTCGTCTGAACCCGGACTGGGATGTGTCTAGGATGTTGTTGTCCTCGAAGTGACGGGTCAGCTGCATGTTGCCAATTTTCTCGATTACCTTTGCCAGGAAGGGGAGCAGGGAGATGGGGCGGAAGTTCTTGAGGTCTTTGGGGTCCGCCTTGGGCTTCTTTAGGAGGGTGTTACATTTCTGCGTGCTTTCAGCTTTCCGGGAACGTTGCTGTTTCGAAGGAGATGTTGATGACCTTCCATAGTTGGGGTGCGATGGTAGCACCAGCTTTGCTGAACACGTGACGTGGGACCAGGTGGTCAGCAGGTTGCTGCGGGTGATGATCGGGGTGAGGTCTGTTGGGGTCGGGGCGGGTGAGGCATTGAGGCTGTCATGGATGTCGGCGATCTTGCGATGGAAAAAGGTGGCCAGTGAGTCGCACAGATCTTGTGAGGGGCAGGAATTCGTTGGTGTTGGCACTGGGGTTGGAGAGTTCATTCACAATGTTGAAAAGTTCTTTGCTGTTGTGTGCATTGTTGTTTAGTCGGGTTTTGAAGGACGATCTCTTGGCTGTTCTGATGAGGTGGTGATGTCTGCGGATGGCATCCTTGTGGGCTGCGTGGCTGTCTGGTGTGCGGTTGTGGAGCCATTTCTTCTCTAGCTTCGGCATGAACGTTTGGAGGTTTGGAGTTCCTCGGTGAACCAGGCGTCTTTCTTGCTGTGGTGGTTGCTGGGGGTTTCTTGATTGGGGCGAGTGTGTTGGCGCAGTCGTTGATCCACTGTCTGAAGCTTCGGGCGGCGGCATCTGTGTCGGTAGGTGGGTTCTGGGCGGGGGTAGAGGTCAGCTGGTCTTATTTGATTTTGCTCCTGCAGCGGCGCGGCAGCAGTTGGGTGCGGTGGTGCGTGGTTGGTTTCTTGAAGGTGAAGTGGATGCAGCGGTGGTCAGTCCAGTGGAGTTCGGTGGTGTGGTTGAAGGTGTTGTGGGAGATTGTAGAGAAGACGGGGTCGAGCGTGTGGCCGGCGGTGTGGGTGGGTTTGTTGACAAGTTGTCAGAGGCCGAGGTTGGCGAGGTTGGCGATCAGGGTGGCAGAGTTGACGTTGTTGTTGTACTCGAGGTGGTAGTTCAGTTCCCCGAGGAGGATGTATTCCATGGAGGTGATTGTGTGGGTGCTAACGAGGTCTGCAATGGAGTAGCTGAAGATGGTTCGGGGTCCAGGAGTTTACCTCTTAGGGTGGTGTTGGGGTCAGTGTGTATCCGGAAGTGGAGGTGTTCAGCGGAGTTGAGGGAGTCATCTGTGAGGGTGTGGACCTGGAGGGTGGACTTATGAACGATGGCTATTCCTCCTCCAGTCCCGTTGGTACGGTCTCTGCGGGAGATTTTGTAGCCGTCCGGGATAGCAATGGCGATGTCAGGAGCTGAGGCGTCGTTCCACCAAGTCTCGGTCAGGAAGGCAACGTCTGGTGCGGCAGTGTCGAGCAGGTCCCAGAGCTGGACGGCGTGTTTGCGTGCGGAGCGGGTGATCAGGAGGATGCAGTAGAGGTGGTTTGGTCCGGTCCTAGGAGGTTTGGTGGTTCTGTCGCATGTGAAGTTGCAAGTGTGGCAGGAGAAGGGTCCGTGGGTGCGTTTCGGGGGCGGCCTGGAAGCAGTGGTGGTCTCGGCCGGTGTTGGAAGCGTGGAGGGTGTTGGCATCGTATTGGAGTCTGGCATTGTGGCGGGAGCGGGGTCCAATGGTTCTGGCGCTGGGCGCGGGCCAGGCGCGGACAGGCGCAGACGGGCTTGCCTTTGGCGCGCTTTCGGCGCGCAATCAGTAGTAGTTATAACGGGTAGGCCCCAAAACTAGCCGACCTGGGTCATAACATAAGTACAAATGTGAAATAGTCGGTGCAGTGTTCATTCATAGGAAAGGTGTGGTTAGGTCAGTGAGGTACACAGAGCGGACCGCGATCGCGGCCAGGAGCTGATACCGACGGCTTAGCGGTACTCAACCAAACACAGTTCGGATTTATTGCGAACTTTCCATCTTCTGAAATTGGAAATTTAATGGGATTAATGGGATTAAACCAAGGCGTTTCATCTTCCATATACAGAACACGGCTCTCCCCGGCGGCCATCAATCAAAATTGGACCCCTTGAGCCTTCGAATCACAGTAGGTGCCCACACCCCTGTAGTTGTCCTGAGAAAGACCCCAAAATGAGGATCAATTAACCCTTCTGTCAATAGGGGTCGAAACGTCGACAACATTTTTCAAGCAACATACACTATAGGACCAAAAGAAGCTATCACTGCCCTATGTGTAATGTTTCTATGGGAACTCATGATCAACAATAGACTGTAAAGGTTCCATCACAGATTACTGAATTGTGTTTTTACCACAACGCATTTACCCTGTCCCTCACTGACCTACCCACACCTTTCCTACCCCAAGTACTGTCCTTTTCTTGCACCTTTGAGCACTGTATAATAATGTACAAAAGACTGTGGAATTTAAAAAGTGTTTTTGATACAGAAGTATGTATTGACACAACTCACTGAATGAATTAACCACTTGGCTGCTAAGGCACATGATGCACTTCCATTGACTTTCCATTGAAATCAATGGAAACTCCATGACGAGTTACCCTTGTCATTAGCACTGAAGGGGTTAAATTCAGGCTATATCAGATGAAACTGTGGAATTTAAAAACTGTGGTACAGAATTATGTATTGACCAAACTCACTGAATGAATTCAATTCAGGTTATATCAGATGAACTCATTAGTATACGTTTTGTATTCGCCCATGGTCCATGGTTGATTTGTTTTTATGAATGAACACTGCACCGACCATTTCACATTTGTACTTTCGGCGAACCAGAGCGCCCGTTGCGCGCATCCGCTGCGCGTCTGGGTGGCGATCGCCATTTGAGGGAAGGAAGTGAGGGAGGAGCAGTTGGGAGCCGGGAGCTGGGCAGCAAGGGGGTGTGGCCTCAAGGGGAACGGCGGAAAAAGCGGGAGCGGGAGAAAATAGGGCAAGAGGGGGTGGGGGGCCGATCAGAGCCGAATGGCTAAGAAAATGCCCAAGGAAACACAAAAATGGCAGGAGAATTATGCAGCAGGAGACAAATACCAAGGTCTTGCCCAGGTCACGGCAGTGATCAGCGGCAGACCGTGAGCACGAACTCGCGCCCAGTAGCACCAGAGCAGGAGCGGCACTCAGCTGGTGGAGCTGTTCGGCAGCGGGGGGGTGACCTGGCCCAAGATGTGGAAGAGAAAAGTAGCTAGAAAGTGTGATAGACTCCCCCATGTGGAAGGGGCACAATACTGTTGGCAGAAAGAAGCTGAAGTTCAAAGCACCAAGTTGTCAGGGAAGAATGTGACATATGGTGGGTGTACTGACAGCACCTTTAGCTCACTGACATGGAACACAGACGTCTTTGCAATAAGGAAAGCATCCATAAAGCACAGCTACATCAGATAACAGCTGGACATGGGCTAAAAAAAAAGTGCATATCAAGAAATTGAAAACCAAGTTAAGATACAACTGTGGCATGATTGAAGGTGCAGAAGTAAGCATAGAAGTGAACCCCTTCAAGAACCACATCACAAGAATGACTTAAACAACAAAGCTTGGTAAGACAAATGAAAAAAGGCCTAAAGGGGTTGAAAATAACATTTTACTTTGATCACAGCAAATTCTTGCTGACCAATCAAAAAGCAAACAACAACACATCAGATAATTTGGACTGAATTTGGTCAGTCCGTTGATCCTCACACCAGGCTACACAAGTGTGACCGGAGGCAAGATTACATTGATTTAGTTTATGAGTTCCAAGCTGCCAACATTATGTCTACTAGTTCTGAGGGCAGGTCAAAACTACGGAGTTGGTTCTAATCAAAGAGATGTAGGTTGTGAAGGTTTTAGTGTAGAAAACTGATTTACTGCTGAGTCAGAACATCCTCCTGAAGAGGTAGATGGAGTGTAGGTTAAAGTTTCAGGCTCAGAAGATTGGAGTACCTTTCTCTTGGCTTAATCCAGGACAGTCAAAATAGGTGAGCTTGGTCTCTCCTGACCTTCAGAACTGAGGAAAGAAGGAGCAGCAGTGGAAAGGCATGCAGAATGAATTTGTATCCCAGGGAGCCTTGAGGCGGAAACTCTAGTGTGCAGTAAACATGACACTGTGTTCTCTGCAGTGGCACAAAATTGATGCAAGGCATTCCCCACTGACCAAAGAGATGTGTTGAGACACTTTCTGGTGCAAATACCATTCATGCACCACCAGAATATATTTACTTAGCTTGTCCACCCTCACATTTAAAGATCCCACCAAATCATAAGCAGACAGAGAGAGATCCCTTGGCGGTTGAGCCACTGCCAAAGACTTAGGGCCTGATGTAGGTAATCTCGATTAACCTACTCTTAAATACTGAATCATACCGATTCGGTATTTAAGAGTAGGTAAATGGGATGTAGGTAATTTTACTTTTGAAATTACCGAATCGGAATGATTCGGTAATTACTGAATCGGTATTTACCGATTCGGTAATTGCCATTGATTCCTATGGGCCTTGAGGCCCATAGGAATCAATGCCAATTACCGAATCGGTAAATACCGATTCGGTAAAATTACCGAATTTGAAAGGGGGACAGGGTGTCACTTTGACACCCTGTTGCACCCCTCAATTGTTAATGGGTGCACATGTTCCTGACATACATGCCCTTAGGGCATGTATGTCTGCAACATGGCACATTTTTTAAAGCAAAAAAAATGCTTTTTGAAGGGTTTTCATTATTTACCACCAACTTCTAGTTGGTGGTAAATAACCAATTCTTAAACCCTTGTAGCACTGATTACAGTGCCACCTACATGTTAAATTACAGAATCGGTAATTTTACAGATTCTGTATTTTACCGATTCAGAAAAATTACAGATTCGGTAACATTACTGATTCTGTAATTTAACATGCCCCTACATCTAAATATCCAAATACCGGTCGGAAACGGCCGAAAATCGATATTTTCGGCCGTTTCCGACTGGTATTTGCCTACCTACATCGGGCCCTTAGGGCCTTATTACGAGTATGGCAGTTCTGGGACCGATGTACTTCCAGTGGCAAACACCGCCACCACTCCGGTGTTCTGACCGCCGTATTATAATGTCAGTGGTGTGACTACCACACGACCGCCGCCCCGCTGGGATCAAAGATCCTGCTGTGGTGGCACTCTGCAACGGGCCTGTATATGCAGGTGGTGCTGATGCTGGCACCCGCCAAGCATATTACATGCAGGGGGCCACATGTTGTGCCCCCTCTTAAATTGCACCTTCGTTCCTGCACAGTGTGGCTTGCAAAATATGGTACACGCCATACCATGCACAAACGTTCTGGATGCTCTCTCATGCTGGCATATGCTGTATAGGCTCTCCTATGAGCCTAACATACCCGCCGCCATGAGACCGCCACCCACCCTTGATTTAAATCATAATCCGGCAGGCGGGTTTACCACGGGCTTGGTGGGTGTCCCAGAGAAAGACTGCCAAACTCAAAATTAGACCCTTAGTGCTTCCTGGCACAGTACTGTTGACCCAATGCCACCCTACTTGTTGCAGTACCAGTGGTGGTTTCGCTGACTGTCAGGAACTGCCACTGTTTAATATGGATGAATGGGAGAAAAGTCTTTAGGGCTGGATAAATAGCACACAAACCGAAATTCATTCGTCTTGAACACAAACTGAAGGAAACATCTGTGTGACTACAGGATGGACACATTAAAAGATGCATCCCCTGGATGCAGGACGGAGAGGAATTTGTCCATCAAGGCCAAAATGTTTAACATGCCATTCCAAAGGGATCTGTTCAAGAGCCGAAGGTTTAGAATCAGTATGAGCCTGACATCTTTCGCAGGCATTAGGAAGTAGTGGGAGCAACATCCTGCACTCTTTTCCACCTCTGGGACACTCTATGATTGCCTTGTACAACAGAGAACTTCTTGGGAGAGAACAGAAGTATGATCTTCCGAAATCAGAAGAACATGAGGGGGATAGATAGGAACAGAAGGGTGTAGCCATGTTGAATGACCTGTGGAACTCCTGGGTGTGAGGTAATCCCAAACCAGTCACATAGAAAAAGCACATGTGGCAGTTATGGCAGGTGTCGAGGAAGAACAAGATTGGTGTCCCTGCTGATGGCTGTGGCCTTTACCACCACCACATGCAGTGGTGGCACAAAATGCTGGGTACATTGTTACACATGCTGCAAAGGCTTCATTTTGCAATAAGCAAGCTTTCCTCTAAATTTCCACTGTTGTTCGTGGAATGGACAGTCTGGGGATAGCAAGCCCGACAAATGGGGCTATCACAGGGATCTCCTTGAAGCACTAGAGGTCAGAATTGGCATTCACTCTAAAGGTAGATTTTAATGCAAGGGTGTCTAGTATGAGAAAATTAGAGAGACCAGAAGAATGTAGGATGACCTGCCTATGTGGCACACAATTTTGGAATCTTGCAAAGAGGATACCACTTAGGTCACTCTAGAATACTGCTTTTGGCAGTAGTAAGGTTTCTCAGACTTGAATAGAAATTGATAAATTTGGACTTTTTTGTCAATGAAAATGGTCTGCAGAGTATTGGCTGGCAGAGTCACGACAGAAAAGGCACAGCATTTGATTACAACAATCTTTTGCAGTGGTGCTGGCAGTGCATCTTTGGGCCTATTTTTCCAAATTGTTTTGAGGATTTTCTTTTCTTGAGCTGTGATATGCCAGCTTGATGATGGTTTGTATCCATTCTATTTACAGGGGTTCATGACAGCTGGTGTTTTTTGGAATACCAAGGGCGTGTCTCTAAACTGATATAGAGGTAGGGTCCCTGATTCATACATGGGGGAGCTGGCACCTTTTTGCACTACTATTGGTTACCGGATTGTCTAGCTTTGGCTCCAGCTGGTCTGACGAGTGTCGGTGTCTGATTAACATCATCTGCAGGTCAACTTGGGTGCAGATGCATGTCTCAGTCCAGAATAAGAAGTTCCAAACATACATTGGTTATCTTGACTGCCCTAGCTCCACCCATGGACCGCCTTCCCAGCTAAGAGTAATGCAATGCAGCATTTTGAGCTACAATGCGTTACTCTAGATTAATCAAGCCAGACAGGGCCCGCAAGGGGGTCTTGTGTGGCTTGATAAATTTAACTTAAGACTTGTGTTGCTCTTGCGCACCATTGTGTGGCGCAAGAATGGCACAACTCTTTGATAAATATACCCCTCAGTACTGGAATGCCACTTTTTCCAGATGTATATAATCAAGGGCCAAACCCTCTTGGTAGAGCCATATAAAGGAAAGACAAGACAGGCAGTGTTGCAATAAGTTAACAATCCCCCCCTGAAATCCCCCCCCCGAACCCCAACTCCCTGATCCCCTTACCCCTACCCGCCCTTCGTCCAGTGCGCAGGCCTATCCCTTGCCGTCTACCCTGGTCGCTCTTTAGTGAAAGAAACTAGCCCAGCGATCATTCAAGAGGTTGATTCTTCGGGTGTCGTGAGCCTTAAGAGGCGGAGGTATCTTGGGCAGGTGATTTCCCTGAATTCAGTGAGCAGCAGAGACCGGAACGGCTGCCATAGGTCTTCAAATTGCTCTATATCCTCTGCCACTGTGAGCGATAGTTTCTCCATTCCTAACACATGCCACAGTCTATGGAGCCAGCCTGTCATAGAGGGAAGCGTGGTGGTGCGCCAGTGTAGTAGGATGTTCTGTACTGCTGAGCCTAATGCAATAGCTATCTGTCTGCCTCTGCGAGATCTAAGGGGATACATTAACCTGTTCGGGAGTCCTAACAATATGTATGCTGGGAAGCGTGGCAGTTCGGTGTCAAAATGGGAGTCAATTTCATCTATCACTTCTTTCCAGTAAGAGTCTAGGAGCGGACAGTCCCATAGAATGTGTGTCAGTGTGCCCACTTGCCCGCATCCCCTCCAACAAGAGCTATCCTTACGACGGTCCATTTCATGTACTCGCTCTGGGGGAGAATTAACTTTTTAAGTAGGGGCTACAACATAACCTGTCTCAAAGAGGGTAATACACCTCACAGAGCAAAGAGCCTGACTGGAATATGTCGGTTTGACAAAAATAAAAGTAACAGTAGCTTAATTGGTTATCTACATCAGATACAAGATGAGAGCATACACATACCTGGTGATGTCGTAGCCAAGGAATGATGAGACAGGGCTGTAATCTGGGAAGCTCAAGCACAGAGCGATGTCGTTTCTGGGGTAGTAGACCAGGAAGGCAAGGCACATCTCATCAGTGGTGCTAAGACCACCCTGGAGGGAGACACAACCAGACAAGACTAGTCAGGCAGATGCAGCTATTACAATGCATTGCCACGCTGGTGATGTGAATGCTACCTGTGACACACAAGGGAAACAAATAGGCTAGAAAGTGGCAGGCAGTGGCCACATACATCAGTGCTGCTTGTAATGTGCCTGTACCATAATGTGTTTCGCTTCGCCTCATAACTGGATATCTCTGGTTGGATTCTAGTACTTTTCACCCTACACTCACAGGTCACTCAGTGAAGTGGAAAAATACTTTTGTAGTGTGATGTACCCTTACCATAACCACCTTTAAAACAGTCCAAATGATTTGCACAGCACCTATGGGCATCACAATAGCTCTCCAATGCCAGTCCCACTTTCTTCATGCAGGTGCTCTCCTTAAACAGCAGCATCTGCTGCTGCCACAACTGCAGAGAAGCAGATATATTTAGGAGGAGGGGGACCTCAATAGTCCTTGGTCGATAAGGTCACGTTAGTCCTTGAGTCATCTCACTATTTGTACACCTCTTGAACTTCTTTCAAAACAGTCAAAGAGTTAGAGCCAATGCATTTAGGTCATTGCCCTCTTCAGGACAACTAGAGACATAATTCTATATAAGACATGAATACATAAATAATTATCAAAAATACACATGCACATATAAAAGGTGTGCATCCAATCATGTTTTAGGTCCATTTAGGGCACATGTAATGAGGAGAATTGGAACACCGAACATACAAATTCAATAAACATCCCGACAATATTTATGCTCAATAACTTTCTCCTTCAATCAACCCTGTTTTTTATTATGATGTTCAAAATATAAATACTAACAGCATCATGACACAACTATTTTTATACATAGGATAGACAGCAAAGATAAAGACTATCTTGACATACCGAGATTCTTATCCTTTAGGTTGCAACTAAGTACAACAAACCATACGTGCACTGTATTGTTCCATCAGATCAAACACATTATTGGTTCACATTGGTGCCCTTTTGCAACACCTCTGATAGATTTTATTTTAATGAAAGCAATTAGTAGATCACTCAATCAGAAGCCTTGATAATGCAGAGACCTTTCCTTGTTTGTTTAAGGTCCTCACAAATGAGTAAGGAGCACTATTCTCCAGTTTTGTATACTAGCGGATCTTAGCTGGAGAATTCCTAGCTTTAAAAATCTGGGTATTGGCTCAGTGAGCTACAAATGTAGGGGCATATTACCAAGGGTGGCGATAGGCAATTATCCCAGGTTTAGCGGCCGTTTTTGGCCGCTAAGCGGCGATAATTCTATCGCTCTATTAGCTATCACCTAAAAGCTGTCGCTAACATCAGTTAGCGACAGCTTTTAGGTGATAGCGAGCGGTTTGGGGCCCACTTTGCATGTCGCTAATGACATGCACAGTGGGCGTACCCAACCTGTTAGCGACTGAAAGCAGTCGCTAACATCGCTATCGCCGATTAGCAAGGCAGGCGTAGCGATCTAAATATTCCCGCTATCGCCAAAAACCAACGCCTGCTCATACCAGTTCTTAGCCATGTTATCCAATGGCAGGTGGATAACATGGCTAAGAGCATTTCGTCGCTAATGCGTGAATATCGCTGTATTCTCAGCGATATTCACGCTTTTCCCCGCTGTCGCTGGTTATTTTAGCACAATGGAGAAAAGCGTTGCTAATAGCATGTTTTCTCCGCTAACATATCCAGCGATAGGCAGCGATAAAAAAATCAGCGCTAAGCCTATTTAGCGATAATTATCACTACTTGTTGGTAATCTGCCCCGTAATTCTCTCTAATGCATCTCCCTTTAGCTCATCCTGTCTTTTCAAGCCTGTGTTATGGAATCATGGTATCAGAGCATGAAAGAATGCACAAGTCACTTTGGGTCATATTTATGACCTGGTTTGCGTCACGTCGCACAAGGCAATTTGGTACATAAGCAACCCAAACCTTAAATGAGATCTATGAAACCACGCACAGCCACTTTGTGTGGCCCTAAGTGGCTTCATAAATATGAGTAAAGCAACACAATGCAAATAGCTGTGTTTCCTTAATCTGCCCTGGGAAGGCATTCCTTGGGCACTGCGTGGGTGTTCCCACACAACTCTCATGCATTTTGATGCATTCCCAGTCTTATCAGAATTGGTAAACCTAGGAATGCACCAAAAACGATTTGCCTTCCCAGGGGAGGCGTAACAAGGAGAAATATCTTTATTTCTCCTCAATAATTCCTCGGTCTTTGTGTGCTGCAAAGAGGAATATACTGCACTCAAGATTGTTTTTGTGCAGTAGGTCATAGATTTGAACCACACACCCTTGACTAGTGCATAAATGTCTTTTTTTCCATTTGGATCACTGAATCGGTGATCCAACCGGTGATGTAAGAAAAAATGGTGGAGGGACAATATTCTGGATACTGATTCCTATAAAAGGAAACCAATTAGTACAATTACACCAACGCCAAAAATGAAACAAGAGTTTCCCAAAAGTTTGTAAACAGTTCCAACACTGATGAACAGATGCAGAATGTGACAAAAGTCTGGTTGGTAGTGGTGGGTGGGCCGGAAGAGGTATAAACACCATGAGAAATAAAGTACACCACAACGCAGCAAAGTTAGCTATATACAAAAGAAAGGTAGCCACAACAGTATCAATAAAATATCCTTTACTGTAAGGTTTTCCTCACTTTCTCAGATTAGATATGCAGCAATGTGCCCCCCCCCTCATCACAGTGGCGTCCTTAATCTCTGTAACATCGATTGTGTGAGGAGATTTTCACACCATCGTTATCAGACCAGGCTAGTACTGGAATTCTCTCACACACAGCCATCTTCAGCTCTATGGAGAAATCCTGTGCACATGGATGTCTTGGAGTGCAAGAGCAGTTTCACATTGACAGTGTTCTGATGCTATGACGCCATTGCTAAAGCTACAACGAATTCCTTCTCACACTGTAGATGCTGATCAGTTCATCTTCACGCGCTGTAGCATGAGACTGGTTCTACTCCATGCAACATAGCAGCTGGCACTGATGATGTCAGGTGTCCACTGAATGTGTATTGAAACTTGAATAACACCAAGCCGTTTCAAAGAACTCAGATACTCATGTTTGTTCATGCACAAGGTGTTCTAAAGATGTACCCCACAAATGCACACTGGAGCGAACAATCCATACATCGCTTATCTATATAATGCTTCTCAGTGCACTAGAGTACCTTCAAAGTCCCAAGAGGCGCTCTCCCTCACAGGTCTACTTTTGTATTCTACACAAGCCACAGATAGGCTCAATCCATGTAGAATTGGCGTGAAGTGAAGTAAAACCCCTTATCAATTGATGAATTCTTGCACCGTTTTCAGAACTAGCTTGCCACTCACTTCAGCTACTGTCTTGAAAGGTGTGGGGTGATCTATCAAGTGGGGACAGAGAAAAGGGGGGGGGGTCCCAAAACACGTTTCCTCCATGTTAATTTTCATAGGAACTTTTGACATGGCTATAGACCGAACTGCTGAAGGGAATTACTCTAGATTTGGAAGAAAGGTAGATGATGGTTCAGGGAAGTGCCTTTTTGTAACTTGGCATGCAAAGAAATTCTAGACCAACCAGATGCTTCCTATAAATTAAGTTGTTCTTTACCAAGTACGGGTCAAATCACATCAAATACTATTCCAAAGATGTTTAAGAAATCTACCACCAAGAGCCATACAATAGGTGCCGCCACAGCAACAAGCCCCACCAAAGTTACTTTGTTTGAACCAGACTTCCTAGGCCCCTTAGATCCAGAGATCATATGTAGCAATAGATTCCTACCCCTCCAAAGTATGTTTGATGACCCAGAGAATGCTGAGGAGCAAGTGGGAGTGGGGCTCCTATAGCACCAGTAGTGGGTCTTCAGCCCTCGGATCTCAATGCTCACAAGTACATCAGCGACCTCAGAGCAGACATGGATGCCCTAAGGTCTCTGATAGATGATCTCACTGAGCTGGTGAAACAGTTGTTAGTAAGGAACCAGATGGCGTGCATACAAACTAAGGTATGGTCCACCCAGGTTAATAACCTGGCAACCGAATATCTATCAAACTTTTACCCCGAGCCATGGGGATCCTCCCTGCTCTCCATAGATCAGAGCATATATGCACAGTTAGAGGTTCTGACAATGTGGTTAACAGTCGGAAGCTCCCAGCCAACCCTTTTGAGCCAATATGGGTAGGTTTGGGTCACTCTGACTGCAGAAATACTAACCATCTAATGGAACTTCTGTCCAGAAATGCACCAAGGTGCCAAACTCTGACTCAGGAGCTCTCTGCACCCTCCACTCTCTGGAAAATCTACATGGCCAACGTGCCAAAATTAGCCCCTCATGAGGGGCACAAGAGGGATGACCCGCTAAGGAATGAGGTGATCCATTGGATTCATCATGTGGGAGAAGATATTGTTAGGGCCAGGAGATGTGAGTTCCCTAATAGCCATACCGAGTGTATTGAACTGCTTCTGGTAGATGGAAGGTTGGTTGAAAACTTGATAGCTTTGGACATTAGATCATGTCTTCCTGCATCAACCAAATATATATTTCAAGCACCAACCAATAACCAACCCACTAGCGCCTGTCCCGCATCACCCAATAGTTTGCCCAGGAACTCACTCAACCTTGGTTGAAAATGACTGACTCCATAGTCAAAGTCTTTTGGTTGACTTGGAACTTCATATAGCATTATCTAATCCCACTTTGAGAATTCCCTCTGAAGTTAGGACCCCAACTAATGATACCTCTTGGGACAGGGCGGGGAGGTGTAATAGCCGGGGTTGATTGGATAAGCAGGATTGGGCGGGACAATGCAGAACCATTTCTCCAGTAACAAAAGATGTCAAACTGCCCAACATTTGTGCCCTGGAAGTTGATATCTATCCAGTTCCAAGCCTACACCCTCACTCTGCTAATTAATCAGTGCTCATGCTTTCAATTGTCTCTTGGAATGTGCCTGGGGTAAAGAGAAAATTGATCCTTCCTCATTGGAATCATTCAATAGAAAGTTATGATATCTGTATCTTACAGGATAGAGCAAAACCAGGGCATCCTCCTGGGGGTCTGTTGATATGGATCAGGATAGCCCTCTGGTGCATAATTATGTAGCTCCCCTCTGAAAGCCAAGATAATCTGGGAATACGACTTATGGATTACAAGTTTTATTATTGACATCAACAACGTTTATACAAGAGGAACCAAAGGGGGCAAACTATCAGTTACCATACAAAAACTAGAGGAGTTTCTCGATGAAAGAAATTGTATTCCCCCTTTATATTAGGAGGTGATTTAATGTTACATTTGAACCTTTGGCCAGGGTTGACATGAGCAACATGAAGGAGGTGGATGATCTATAGTCAGTTCCATATTTAGACCTACCCCCTGTTAAAAATGGTTACACCTAAAAGCCATGACAATGGTTTTTGGGTTGAGGGCTAGATAAGGAAGGACAAACTCCAATAGAATGGGAGCCAACACTTTTAACCAGATAATTGGCATGAGCTGCATCGATTATATTTTGATAGACCTGAGGCTCTGGCACAGTGTTATTGATATGTTTGTGGTTACAATTCAAGATAGCGATCACAATCCTCACTCTGAGTCTGGCGTCCACATGGGGTGGCATGCAAAGTAGACCAGAAAACCAACAGCTAATGAGGGACATGAAGATAAGCTCCAACTCATACATAAGGATCTGCTAGCCTGCACAATGGAGATAGCAGTTTAGCATGAGAAGTCAGGAGGGATGGCAGGTGTCCCAGATACTCATCCTCTATTCTTTGAGCAGTGGGTTCTTAATTGACTGTGACCGTGCATAAGAATAACTCTAGATGCATCAATACGGAACCGAAAACCAGGTTCAACCGAGAATGTAGACATTTCAGAATCCAACTCTCCCTCCATATCATCTAAGGATCCTGGATGCGTAAGAACCTCTAAAAGAGCCTACAAGAAAGCCCACCTCAAAGTTAAAAAGAAGTATGAGACTAGATTGCAGCTCATTAAGGAACTCCAAGACTTATTCAGAACTGTAATCCTATTAGCTTTACACAAAAATGAAACCAGTGCGGCTGTCAATTTTCCGTGCACTCGCGGCAACACTTTATATGGAACTATAAACTCCTCTCGATTGGTTGGCACTCCGCCACAAAAACATACTTAATAGCAATTACTGATGCAGGGATTTGGCCGCCTAATTTTGATATGATGCTGAATATCTGCTTACTCATGCATAACCCACTTTACGAGCCACACAGATAAAATTGGAAAGAGGAGGTTCACGAGGAAGTTTAGGGACTACAACGTTTGTTTTACCCATGAAAGGATTAAGGGTGAATTCTTAAAGTTTTTCGGATACCTGCTTGTATGGACACAGGCGTTACTGAGCGTGTGGAATCAGAACCAACTTAGGTTTTGATTTGGTGTAAAGCTAACACATTTACAGCTCTAAAGAAGTCTTGGGATACTCCCTATTCAATGAAATACATGTTGGCTACAGAAACAGGACAAGAGTCTAGCAAAAGACTAAAGAAAAAAAGAAAAGAAGAAATTCCCGGGCACGGGCAAAAACACTTGACTCAATATGTATTAATTAATTGTTTGATGTAATTGTTACATGTGTGTTAGAGATTTGTATGGTCATTATCCAATTAGTTTAATCAGTTTTGGGGGAGTTTGGTGAATTACTTCCTCCTCTTTGAGCACCGCTTGTAAAGACCATTGAAAAGAAACTGAGTAAATACTTCTAGTGGTCTTGTCCCTGAGCGCCATTGTCCGACAAATCACCCATTCCTATGTAGCTCATTAAGAAAGACAAACAAAATAGCAACCAGTACAAAATGCCGCTGCAAGACTCATACTGGATATACCTAAATATCAGTCCGTTAGAACAGGGATTCAGGACCTTCACTGGCTGCCAGTCGGCCAAAGGGTAACATTTAAAGCATTGTGTATAGCCCGCAAAGCCCTCTATAAAGAAGGTCCACAATTTTTATGGGATCTTTTTAAATGATATATACCTAACAGACCCCTGAGATCTGCAAACACCCATCTGATGCCTACGGCCAGAATAAGAAAGGTCTGACTCTGACTAACCAGGCCTAGAGCCCGTGCTATGCTAAAGGGCACTTAGAATACAGTGAAAACACCTACATACACTAGGGAACACTTTTCGTTGGGGTACCCCTGTGATTAGCATGCCCTCCTCTGTATTGTATTTCCCATGAGTTAATGCCTGGGCCATTACTGGATGATTAGAGTGCTACAAGGAGAGTGCATGGTGATTTTATAAGTGCATGCGTTTTGGCACATTGATCGTATAACCACATAGGATTGGCTGGGTGATTGGAGGACTGCATAGGTAGTACCAGGGAGATTACTGGACTGCATAGGTAGTCTTCAAGGTATTGCAGCAGTGCACGTGTTAGAGACTGGGTCATTGCATGATTACATTGGTACTGACTGGATAATGAGAGTACTGCAAGGAGAGTGCGTGTGGAATTTATAAGTGCTTGGGTATTGGAGGAGTGTTTGGATTAGTACATAGTACATGGTAGTGGCTGGGTGACTCGAGGAGTACACATGGAGTGACAGTGTGATTGCAGGACTGCATGGGTACTTCCTGGGGAATTGAAGGAGCAAATGAGAAGTGTGTAAGTGGGTACAGGACTGTATGGGTAGGGCATATGGGATTGTAACAGTGATCAGTTAGTACCTGGATCATTGCATGAACAAATACCTACTGAATGAAAGATTAGAATACTGCAAGGAGAGTGCCTGAGTAGATTTATAAGTGCATGGGTATTGGCAGAGTGTTTGAATTAGTACATGGTAGTGGCTGGGCGACTGGAGGACTGCACAGGGAGTGACAGGATGATTGCTGAACTGCGTGGGTACCACCAGAGGTATTGATGGAGCGAATGAGAAGTGTGTAGGTAGTTAGACGACTGCATGGGTAGTACACAGGGATTGTAGCAGTGCATGTGTTAGTGCATGGGTCATTGCATGAGTTCATTGGTACTGACTGGATGATTAGAGTACTGCAAGGAAAATGCATGGTGAATTTTTAAGTGCTTGAGTTTTGGCAGAGTGATTGGATGAGTACACACATGTCAAATCAGTTCTGCCCCCTCCCTTTACCACTGTGAAAACATGCCCCCTGCAAGGTTTTAAGTTGGAGGATTAATTCCCCTTGAATCCTGAGGGTCTCTGGGGGCCAACTAGCCCACTAGGTACCTCCAGTAAGCACCACAGAGTTGCGTTGCAGAGAGGTGTAAAAAGGGGCATGGCCTTGGACCACCTCCCTGCAATGCAGCCCTGTGGCGCTTACTGGAGGTACCTGTTCGGCTAGTTGGCCTCCAGGGACTCTCAGGGTTCAAGGAGACCTAATCCTCCAACTTAAAACACGCCACAGGACGTTTTTGCACACATGTCACATCAGGCCCCGCCCCCTCCCTGTACCACTGTGCACACACGTCCGTGGTGTGTTTTAAGTTGGGGGATTAAGTCCATTTAAATCCTGAAGATCCCTGGGGTCCAACTAGCCAACTAGGTATCTCCAGTAAGCACCACAGAGCTAGGTTGTAGAGAGGTGTTAAAAGGGGCATGGCCTTGACCACCTCTCTGCAACACAGCCCTGTGGCGCTTACTGAAGGTAACTGGTGGACTAGTTGGCCCCCAGGGACCCTCAGGATTCAAGGGGACTTAATCCATAGGAAATTATGAGACAGGTTACAGCCCGAACTGCTGAACAGAATTACCACAAATTTGGCAAAAAGGTAGTGATTGGTTCAGAAAGTGACCTTTTTTTTAAATAGTGTAAATCCAAACAGTTGTTCCTGAGAAATTCAAAAATAAAAGTTTAGATACCTATGGCCGCGGTGGAGTCGCGACCCCTCCCGACCACGAGCTTAATTCCAATTTGCTGTAAACACTCCAAACCCGGATGTTTTGGCAGCCATCGTGTGCAGGAAAACAGAGAATTAAGTTTGAAAAACAAGAAAAGGGGGCAGGGTAAATACTCCCTGACCCCCTAGGCCTGTTCAGGGGTCCCACAAGGACCCCTAAGGAAAAAAAACATATATTTTTTTAAATCAGCCAAATTCACGCTGGGTGGGTGAATCAAGATGAAAAATAAATAAAAAACAAAGCGCGGTTTCCGTGCTTTGTTTTCAAAAAGCCCCTGGTGGTGCAGGTCCCAGAGGCACTCACTAATTATGTTGCAGGGGCCCGCGGGGGCCCCCGCAGCCTCGGGGACCACCACCTCCCCGGGGCTCATTAAATTAAATGTGGTGGCACGCAGCCCCCCGTAGCCCCGGGGACCGACACCTCCCTGGGGCTAAAAAAATTATTAATGTGTGGGGGGCTCAAGCCCCCCAACACTGCCTCGGGACCACCACCTCCCTGGGGCACTTAATATTGAGTTATAGGGGTCCATAGTGGACCACCACCTCCCCGTGGCTTTGAAATGGAGGGAGGGGGGTCACAGGGCCGGCTCCTGCAGTGTCCCGGGGTGCCCACCCCTGGGACACTGCTGTTTGCTATGGCAGGTCGGGACCCATGCAGCTCCTCCCTGTTATAGCAATCTTGATATGGATTTTGGAAGCGAGAGCAGGTTTCCTGTGCCAGGGGGAGCATTTGCACACTTGCTATGTCAGGTCCCACCCCCTCCCTGCACCAGTGTGCAAACGCGCCCCTTGGGGAATTTATTCCCCGTGAGTCCTGAGGGTCCCTGGGGGCCAACTAGCCCACCAGGTACCTCCTGTAAGCACAACAGAGTTGTGTTGCAGAGTGGTGTAAAAAGTGTCATGGTCTCGGACCACCTTTTTACAGTGCAGCCCTGTGGCGCTTACTAGAGGTACCTGGTGGGCTAGTTGGCCCCCAGGGAACGTCAGGATCCAAGGGGACTTAATCCCCCAACTTAACACACGCCATGGGGCGCCTTTGCACACTTGTCACATCAGGTCCCGCCCCCTCCATTTACCACTGTGCAAACTCTGGCACGTTGAAAATTGGGGGATTAATTCCCTTTGAATCCTGAGGGTCCCTGGGGTTCAACTAGCCCGCCAGTTACCTCCAGTAAGTGCCAGAGAGCTGTGTTGCAGAGAGGTGTATAAAGGGGCATGGCCTTGGACCACCTCTCTGCAAAGCAGCTCTGTGGTGCTTACTGGAGGTACCTGGTGGGCTAGATTCAAGGGGACTTAATCGACCAACTTACAATGTGATAGGGGGCGCGTTTTCACAGTGGTGCCGGGAGGGGGTGGTCCTGATATAACAAGTTAGCAATCCTTCTGTGTGGGACTTACTGGTGGTAATAAAAGTGGTAGATGGTCCCCAATGTTGACGTTGGGTGCTAACTACTCCTCCTGTTACCTCTAGTAAATCCCACACGGTGGAATTGCTAAGAGGTGTTTGAAGGCCACGGTCATCTTTCTCCACCACTCTGCAAACGTGACCGCTATGTTATAGTTAGAAATTAGCATTTAAAAAACCTTTGAAATTCACTTAAAAAACATAGGTTTCAGGGACGTTATAGTTAGAAATTAGCATTTATAAAACCATTTAAATTCACACAAAAAATAGGTTTCAGGCGCGTTATAGTTAGTTGGACATTTCACTCGTACAAAACCATAGAAATTGCCCCGTTATAGTTGGTTCAGCTAACTATAACTTGGCCCCCGCAATGCACTGCTGATGATATCACATATTACATCATTCCTGACATCACTGATGACATCATTCATGTGAAAATCTGTGAAAAGTGTGGGGCTCGACCCCCAGGGGGGCCGTGGAGTGATGGAAAGGGGGTCGCACAATCCAGGCCAAGGGATTCAGCCCCCCTCATCCCCCGTAGTGTGTCTCAACTGGAGCTGCTGTGGGCTCCGCTGGGCTGTGTCTGCACTCTTATCTCCAGCACAGCCCGGCACCCCTGAGTTTTTCATAGGTCGTTGAAGCACATTTGCATGTTTACATACCTTTTGTAAACTGGTTACTGAGGCTTAGTTTTTCCCACAAGGGAAACAGGCTCAGGCCCCCTCCTCTCGCCCCCCTTCCCCTGCTGCCTTCTCCTCTCCTCATAATTTTTTCCTCCACATTGCGTTTGAGGAGCAATTTAAGCTACATCTATTTCCCCCATCCTGTAAATGAAGCCTCGCCCTCAGTTCAGCAGCAGGGATGTTAAATTCTTCTGGCCTGAGAGGAAACTCAAGAAGGCAACCCACACAAGATGCCAGCCACATTCACACAGACACACCTATGCATAAAAAGAGGGCATGAGCATGTCAGGAGGCCCGAGTGCTGAAAGCCAGGGAAGTCACTCTACTCTCCTGACTGGGGGATGGGCGCTGCTTCCAAAGGCAGGACGGAAGACCCTCTGGTGCCATGGATCTGACACCCGGAGGGCAGCAAGGGTGGGCTCAACGTCTCACCTTAGACTTGGGCTTGGAGCTACTTGAACAATAATAGTTGTAATTTTAACGTACATAGTACATTTAAATGCACCAGTGTTTCCTTTTGCGTGTCGCAATTCACGGATAATTCCTTCTGTCCATGATAATTCCTTCTTTACACTAGTTTGTTCTCAGGGAAAGTGAACAATATCTCAATCTCTTCACAAGCTGGAGGTTTAAAGCTTTTTTGGGGCTTTTTCTTAACATCCTCACATTGAAGGTAAGGGAGAGCTCTGAGGAAGGACAGAATGGAAATGCTCAGGTGGAAATGGGATGACAGAGAGAACTGTCATGAAATGGCGAGAGCTAGTGTGGTGAGTGAGGGGAGAGGGATACCTTACTTCCGACTTTGGTAAACACTCAAGAAGCATATTTACGATTTAAGAGAGAAGTGTCTACAGTTCACGCACATGTGAGGATAGAATGCCATTAAGAAAGACCCATGACCCAACAGATCCGGCCTCCACCGGTCACACCAGAATTATTATCACCTATCAAAGAATTTTCAAAGTTTTTCAGTATGCATAAGATACAAAATAAATGCAGTGGGCACCTGATTGTGTATAATTAGTCCAAGATCGTAATAAAAGCACCAGGACACATTGAGATGGGGAGGACGGGCGTAGCTTCCATTGGTACAGCAGGTGCAGTGCACCAGGCCCCAGAGGACTGAGGGCCACACCGAACCATGATTATTTTTGAATTTCATAATTGAGGCAGCAGTCAGTACATATATTTTCTCCTTTGCACCAGGGCCCATGACACAGTAGCTACGGTATTGTGCTGCATAACTAAATATTTATAAGGTCCCAAAAGCGAGACCTATTGGTTATGCCAATGCTTGTTTTTCTAGTTCCAGTACCCTCTGGGCCCCCACTCTACAAATGTAAGGAATAGGCATTTTACATTTACTGAAGTAGTGTGAGAACACATTTCATGAAAAGAAATATAAAGTAGGCTTGCCAAAAGGAAAAATAACAGCTATTTGATGTTTAAAGAGCCTGCAAAGGCCTTCTCTTGACACTAAGGGGTCGATTCCGATCCCATAAAAAGCGCTCGGAATCGTCGTACGGAGCATTTTTTTCCGTACGATTTGTACCTGTAACCGTCCCCGTACGAACGACGTAGTATGATCCACACCCAATGCAGCTATCCGTACGAATCGTACCAGGGACCGTACGAATAGAATTCCCGTACAAATCGCCCTCGGAACCCACTGTACACGACGTTTGTACGGTTCGCGGCTGCTTTTTATGACCCGGCAAGTATGATCCGTGTTGGGTACACTCCGTACGACCCTTTTTCTACGGGAGCTGGAAACTGCTGTAAAAGCAGAGTTCGCCCCGAAACAGGTACGGAACGCCCTCCCCCCCCCCACCCCCCCCGGGTACGGTGCGTACACCCCATGATCGCAGGGGTACATCATGGGGGGTACGTGCCGTACACCCAGCGTACATGGGGTACGTGCCGTACCCCATGTATGCTGGGTATACGGCACGTACCCCATGTACGCTGGGTGTACAGCGCGTACCCCTGCGATCATGGGGTGTATGCGCTGTACGGTGTGTATGTGATTGTGCGCTTTTCCGTACGAATCGCCCTTACCTGACGTGGACCATACGACTCGCGTCCTGGTACCCCGATCGGGATCGTAATCGTCGAGTCGTACGGCGTCTGTATGAGTCGTACGGAAACGGCCCTGGATGCGAGTCGTACGGACGGTGATTTTTAACGGATCGGAATCGACCCCTAACTAGGATTGTAAATAACCCTTATGCATTCATTGCTAATGTGACTTTTCTGTCTTTGTTCCCTCTAATTATCAGTCATAGAACACAATTAAAAGTGCTTTATATTTATATTTGCTGTTCAAAATATGCACAGATGAGTGTTGAAAAATACAGCTTTAGGTAACTGAATATTTTTGTACCGTCTGGGACATCAAAATAACGAGCAGGCAACCCTTACCATGGGACTGGAAGTGTGTTGCCAGATCAGCATATTATTTATTTCCTCCACCCTCGATCCCTGATTAATACCATAATAGCAATAGTTTAACCTATATCTGAAACGCTACGCCACCGTTAATAATATGCGGAGTTACTTCAAGTGTCTGGGAATGCACCCTGCATTCAGAGAACTCACTTCTCATTCTCACACTTTCACGCTCACCCTGCACTCACAGCGATCACAATACACTCACACTGATCACCATGCACTCACATAATTCACCAGCTCACCCTGCACTCACAACGATCACTCTGAATTCACAATGCACTTGCGCTGTTCCTCCAGGTACCTAACCCTGCAGTCACACTACTCATCTGCACTCATCCTGCACTCATGTGACACCTCATTCCCCTGCCCCCTCACTGCTCAATTTGCAACTCACTTAAACGAGCCCATCATTAACCATGCATTCATTGTCCCACTCTGCAGGGTGAGTGAGGTGACCATATGAATTTGGGTGCAGATGTAAGTGCAGTCACTCCTTTTTCCCCACTCTCACACTGTTGCATCTCTCACCGTGCACTAACATGGTCACTCTTGTCATCCACAGAGTACAGAGGGTTAATGTGCCTGCTACAAAGAACATGTACTATGCAGATAACAGAACTGAGTGTGAGTAAACTAAGAGTAGCGCTATAAATAAAATGTCATTTTTGTCAGAAAGGTGCTACAGAGAGATAAGCTGAATTGTTGGTGAGTGGTAGTGAGGGAATTTATGGAGAAGGAGGAAACTGGGGAGGGGGCACCAAAAAAGACTGTTGCACCATGTGTGACCAGTGCTAGGCCAGGCCTGCCTTGGAACGTAGGCCCCGAAAAGTTTGGGTCTAGTGGCTCCTCTGCTTCTGCCCATTTCTATTATTTTTTTAATTTGTAGTGCGCTACTGTCCAGGGGCTAATAGCCATCTGCTGCCTGAAGGCAAATTAGAAACACACAGAAGGGGAAGGTGAACCAGCCAAATGGAGTGACCTACAGAACATAGAGCTAGGTTGTTATATCTTCCTAAAGGATAATAGATTCTTGGTGGAGCGAAGCAGAGGAGGGTGCACGTTCCATAACTGTTCGTCTAGCACCAAAACAGCATGACTGACAATTTATGCCTTTCTGAATTAGGGAACAATAAGCAGAGTGGCACAGGCCAAGAGGAGCTTATGGGTCCAACCAGTGTGCTCGGTGAGGAGAGATGAGAGGATGAGAAAGTACAGCAAGGGAGTGAGAGAATTCGATTGAAGTGGTCAGGGATGTGGAGAAATGTGAAGTGCCGAAGGGAAGTACAGACATGCAAGAAGTGAGTGTGAGGGAAAATTAAGGGCGCAGAGGAGGGCTACTGTTAAACTGTGAGAGAAGATAGCTGAGAGAGGATCTGTGATCTAAAAAGTAATTTGATGCGACATGGGTGAGGGACAGCAGCGATTGGGGAAGAGAGGGAGTACCCGGGGTGGGTACTGAGCAGTGATTCATTTGTAACAAAACATGTGCCAGGTACCTCACCAGTAGGCCACTGCAACTTTACGCACCCACCTGTTGCCTTGCCAGTGCGGCCAATGACAATACCTATGCAACTACCAATCATAACACTTGAACAAGTGTGACTATTTCAAGCCCCCAAGGCTATAAGAATGGCATGGATGTCAGGAGTTTATTGTTTTTAATGTATATTGAATTAATAAACAGCTGTTCTGCTCATCTCTAAATCACACAGACAGAGCCACCATGTGGCAGGCAGTCATAGTGCCAGTGTGCACAATTAGGTGCCAGGGCAGAGCACCGGAAACCACCTGCTCAAATTAAGCACTGGTGCTGTGGTAACAGGGGAGAGGGACATTGGTTCAAGAAGGTGTGGAAGAACAAAGGAGAGATATGAAAGACGAATGGGGGACTGGAGAGGTGTAAAATACAAATAGACAACATATTGAATGGAGAGACTTGAGGTGAATTAGAAGCGCAGATGGGCACGGGAGGTGACGGGGCCAGAGAGGCCATGAGATAAATGTGAGAGACTGTTAGAGATGAGGGCAGTGAAAAGACAGAATGGCAAGTGGTGATTAAGGGTGAAGTGAGAAGTTGAATGTGGAGAGTTCAGAAGTTGTAAAAAGGGGTAAAAGAAAATGGCCTGCAAAGTGAGAGAGGGATCCGGGATTGGAAGAGGCTGAGGAGAGAGGGATGGAAAGGAGGGGTGAGAGGAAAGCAGCATGGGTAAATTCCTTAACTCTGCACAAGAACGCCAGGGTTTTAAGGGACCCCTGCTGCTCCCGGCCAGGTAAGCTTCTAATGTGGCAGCGCGTATTCTTGTGGAGTGGAAGGCCCATCACAAAGGTTGACTAGACATCTTTTTGATGTTAATTGCTGTATTTTGGTTATAAACTGGTACTGATGGGGTGAAACCTTTCCTCAGTGTTACTATGTACAAACAATGTCAAAATAATCAAGCAATTCTATCCCAAAATAACGCGGCATCACATAACATTATTTACATTTTCTGCCCACACAATTTTGTCAAGCCTGTCGTGTAATTTGGTCCTCACCTGCCTCATAATTCCAGTAGCCCTGCCTACAGGTTTAGAAATGTTTGTCAGGAGGGGGTCCTTACGACTGAAAATGTTGACAGGGGGGACTCAGCACCCAAAAGTTTGAAGACCTCTGCTCTAATATAACCTTTAATACACCCACTGTAAAATATAGACTTCCATTTTCGAAACCATCAACACACCAAGACCATTTACCAAAAATGCACTCAATGATTCCTTATGTTTTTTAATATATGTGGTAAATTTTTAGTAGTTATCAATTTTATTTTAATTAAATGTGGTGTTTTTTAGTTCAGTTGTGGGTTGTGGGTTCATAGGGGAATAAGGTGGAAAGTAATTTAATTTAAAAAAAATAATGATTATTTTTTAGGTATTAATATTTTTTTTAATTGAGATTGTATAGTGTTATTTGTGGGAAGTAATTTATTATTAATTAATTATTAATTGGTTGTTAATTAAAACGAATACATTAATTGGTAAATAATTATGGTAATTGTGTATTTTTTAGGTGTAAGTTGTGGGGTTTATAGGAGTAAAGTGTGGGACGTAATTTATGTTTAATTGTTTATTAATATGTTGTTAATTAATATTAATTAATTAATAGAAAATGAAATATGGAAATTGTGTGAATAATTTTCGATGTGGGTTGTGGGGTTTATAAGGGTGAAGGTTTAGAAGTAATTTATTTTTGATCAGTTAATAATTCGTTGTTAATTGATATTAATTAATATGGGAAATAATTTAATTATAATAAATTATTGATTATTTCTTATTTTCTAATATTTATTTAATTGAGATTGTATAGTGTTAATTGTGGGAAGTATTTTATTGTTAATGAATTATTAATTGGTTGTTAATTAAAATTAATAAATGAATAGGTAAATAATTATGGTAATTGTGTAATTTTATTAGATGAGCGTTGTGGGAATGTAGGGGTAAAGGGTGGGAAGTCATTTATGTTTAATTAACTAATAATTAGTTGATCATCAATATTAAATAATTGATATTTAATTAGGGTATAGTTTATTTTTTTGCGTGTGGGTTCTACTTTTATAAGAGTGGGGAATACATACATTTTACTTACTTTATAATTAGTTGTAAAATAATATTTATGTTTTAATTGAAAATAAGTTTTAATTGTGTAATTAGTTTTTTAAAGTTTAATTTTAGCTGTGGTTTGTGGGGATCATAGGTGTAAAGTGTGGGAAGTAAATTAATTTGTATAAGTTTTAATTTGTTTTTCATTAATAATATTTCTTTAACTGGTAAATAATGACGTTTTTTTAAATTTAGATTTGGGTTGTGAATTGTTTGGTATTATATGGTGGGAAAAAAAGTAAATGTACGTAATAATTAAAGATTTTGTTGCTAAATACTTTCTAATTAAAAATCTTTATTTATTTGATAATTTTTTAGTTAAATTAATATAATATGTGTAGGTGTTTGTCATATATATTTAACATTATGCTATAAGTTTTTATTCTAATTGTTTATATTAAATATATTCGTATTTTTATTTTTAACATATTTATGTACGTTTTATTTATTTTGTTTTTTAAATATTTTTTTGAGGTGTTAATATTAAGTTTGTTTTTAATTTTGAACTGACTGGAGTGGAAATATGAATTGTTACCTCTCCGCAATTCAACACTTTCCATACTGATGCACATATTGGAGTGGGAATAGTAATTTTTACCCCTCAGCTATTCAACACTTTCCCTAATGTTACACTGGGGTGAGTGTATGACATTGTTCTGCATTCTGTCCATCAATTGTTGTTTTTGCCTTTGTCACCCCGAATGGGATGGGTATGCTCAGACGTGAGTCCCATGCTCTCCACACCACTGGAGTCAAGCTATCCAGGCTGATGAAGGCTGATAGCCAGAAACCGGTCCTTGGATGCTTCATTCCGGTCCGGGAAAGACATGGCTTGGCAGTTCGGGCTATACTGTTCCCATGAGGCACAGGGTCAAGGCTGATTTGCATATAGCCATGTCTGACCTGGGGTGGTGTGGAGTGCAAAAAAACGATGGATTTAGGCCCAGATCTCTGTACTGGGGTGAGTGTATGACATTGTTCTGCATTCTGTTCAGCAATTGTTGTTTTTGCCTTTGTCACCCCGAGTGGAATGGGTATGCTCAGACGTGAGTCCCATGCTCTTCACACCACTGGCGTCAAGCTATCCAGGCTGATGAAGGCTGATAGCCAGAAACCGGTCCTTGGATGCTTCATTCCGGTCCGGGAAAGACATGGCTTGGCAGTTCGGGCTGTACTGTTCCCATGAGGCACAGGGTCAAGGCTGATTTGCATATAGCCATGTCTGACCTGGGGTGGTGTGGAGTGCAAAAAAACGATGGATTTAGGCCCAGATCTCTGTACTGGGGTGAGTGTATGACATTGTTCTGCATTCTGTTCAGCAATTGTTGTTTTTGCCTTTGTCACCCCGAGTGGGATGGGTAAACTCAGACGTGAGTCCCATGCTCTCCACACCACAAGAGTCAAGCTATCCTGGCTGATGAAGGCTGATAGCCAGAAACCGGTCCTTGGATGCTTGATCCCGGTCCGGGAAAGACATGGCTTGGCAGTTCGGGCTGGACTGTTCCCAAGAGGCACAGGGTCAAGTCTGATTTGCATATAGCCATGTCTGACCTGGGGTGGTGTGGAGTGCAAAAAAATGATGGATTTAGGCCAAGAGTGTATGACATTTTACTGCATTCTGTCCATCAATTGTTGTTTTTTCCTTTGTCACCCCGAGTGGGATGGGTATGCTCAGACGTGAGTCCCATGCTCTCCACACCACTGGAGTCAAGCTATCCAGGCTGATGAAGGCTGATAGCCAGAAACCGGTGTTGGATGCTTGATTCCGGTCCGGGAAAGACATGGCTTGGCAGTTCGGGCTGGACTGTTCCCATGAGGCACAGGGTCAAGGCTTTGCATATAGCCATGTCTGACCTGGGGTGGTGTGGAGTGCAAAAAAATGATGGATTTAGGCCCAGATCTCTGTACTGGGGTGAGTGTATGACATTGTTCTGCATTCTGTCCATCAATTGTTGTTTTTGCCACACTCACTGGAGTGGGAATAGTAATTTTTACCCCTCTGCTATCCAACACTTTCCCTACTGTTGCACTCACTGGAGTGGGAATAGTACATTTTTTCCCTCCGCTTTCCAACACTTTCCCTACTGTTGTACTCACTGGAGGGGAAATACTAATTTTCACCCCTTCAATATCCAACACTTACCCTACTGTTGCACTTATTGGAGTGGTAATAGTAATTGTTAACCCTCTGCTATCCAACACTTTCCCTACTGTGGCACTAATTGTCCCACCTTGATTATGGAAACACATCTCTGCTCGCCTTGTTATTTTATTAGAAAGTTGCAGACTGTGGAGAATGCTGCTGCCCAACTTTTGATGAAAATTACCAAACACCAGTTTGCTAGGATGGCTCTCAAGGATCTCCACTGGTTATCGGTAGAAGGCCGAGCATAATTCAAGACACTCTGCATTCTGCATAGGGCTTTCAGCAGCATAGGGCCTTCACTTTTGCTTGGACCTTGAGGGTTTCTAGGATCAAAAGATCACCATGGAGCAGTCGTTCCACCTAAATTTTGAAACTCCCTGACCCTGGAGCTGCACTCCATGGAGCCCAAACTCCCCTTTCTCTGGCAGCTCTATCATATTCTGGTGTGTCTTACAATGCTGGGAGGCCTTCAGCCAGCCATGTGCTGTACTAAAATAGACTACGGCAAGCAGCCCTGGTTCTGACTGCCACCTTTTCAGGGAAGAAAGAAGTAATGGGAGGCTTTACACTCAATGCTTACAATTTACTCACACATCTTGCCAACTTAATGGCAATGAGAAACACTGTTTTAAAATAAAGCAGTTGCAAAGAGCAACTGTGCAATAGGAACAATCAAAAACAAGAAGATTATGGTACCATTTTAGTCTTATGAAAAGTGATGTAGTAAATTTATGTAGCCTTTCAAAACCCTCATAACAATGGGAGATTGGAAGAGGTACTCCTGTTCAGGAAGACATACGGTGACTGATAAGGCTGACAAGTGACCCATAATCATGCCCAATGTGCATCCTTACGAAGGTAGCGGTAAGATGTCAAATAGATTGGCCTGAAGAGAATCTGCTGAGTTGTCCACACTACTTTACAAACCTACTCCATCTACCTGAATATACCATTTTGGTGGAGTGTCTTCAGGCACATAAGATGACATCCACTACTTCAGAAGGGAAGGAACAGGTATGCAGGTTAACCCACTCAACCTCTAGGCATAAAGGTTGAGTCTGTGGAGGCTAATACATCTGGCAACATTCGAGAGTTTCTCAGCCATGCATTGCGATGTAGGGAAGCCAACATCTCCTCAGGTCTGTCAACAGATTTTGTAATGTACAGGTCATTCTGGATCACATAATTAGCAACAGCTTGTTCATCCTCCATGAATCCTTAAAATTGGGTCTGCAAATGATTGGGTAAATCGGGGAGAATGGTCTCTGTCATGTCCCAGAAAGTGTTTACATATCGTCTGTGGTGACAGGTGGCCTTTAGCAATGTTAGGGCCAAGCAACCCACTGAGAAGGTTTTCTTAGCATATTGCTCCATCTTCTTGGGTTCCTTATCTGGTAGCATGGTAGGGAAGGTGCCTGAAGAACATTTTGAGTTGCAAGATGCAAGAGCTACAAGGCTTTCTGGTGATAAATGAGACACTAGGAAAGCTGAGTACCCAGGAGCTGGTTGAAATCGTCTTGCAACCATTCCTTTGAGTACAGTGGAGATTATGGGTTTTTCTCACATCACAAAGATAAGCTCTGTGACAGACTCATTAAAGGGCAGCAAGGGTGCCTTTCTATGAGCCGTAGCAAGCATGATCTCTCTGAGAATGTTGGATTTAATGTTTGAAGAAGGGAGGTGGAGTTTCAGCATTTCTGCTGTCTTTTTTTATCAGAGAGTGATAAGCAGTAAACTCAATCAAAGAAAACTCTGTTGGGGAATACAGGTCTCATTCAGGCAAGGTATCCAACCCAATGGCATTTTTAACCCCTCAAAATGTGTCTTCAAAGTCATGGAGTGACCATCCCCATCATCTCTGTCCTGGCTGGGGCTACATGAGGATCAGAATCTCCCTAAAAACCTCTCTCCTCTTCTATGGGTTGCTGTGCCTCTCAGCATGAACATTGTCGGGGAAACTCTGACAGGGGTAATATTTAGTGGTTGGTGGCACTCGCGTAGTGGTACTCCACAGAATTTCACAGAGTTACTAGAAAACTCTGTGATTTTCCATGGAGTTTCATAGCCGGCAGTTTGCCCCCCTGCCCGTGCTATAAATTTATAGTTCTAAAGGTCACCCCTTCAAAAATTAGAACACCTCACAAGACAGATCTCCTAAGTCTGGCAGTGTCATGCTGCAGCCGTATTTGTTGCACTCCAACCCTGTAAGAGTTCCTCCTCTGGACAGAGGCAATGGAACAATGGAGAAGTGCAGTGGCTTGGTTATTGCTGGAATGGGCAAGTCAGCAATGTATGACTGCAGCGTGATGGCAATGGCGGAATATCACTTAGTATGTGCTTGCAGGCTCACTTGTGTGGCCTTCCTTTCCTCAATTTGTTCATCTTAGAACCTTCTTGATCAAATACAGCACACATTGCACAGTGTTTTTGGACCATGACTGCACCTAGGATTTCACCTAAGGACCCAAGCCGAGATGGTGAGCAGGCCAGCAATACTTATGCCATATTTCCCAAGCCGATATGATGAAACAGGGTCATTCCCGTCCAACCTCTATGAAAGGAGGAGTTTTTAGATTCATCCTGACACTGCAAAACATCTGGGTAGTTATTTTTTACTGTGTTTTTCCTCCGTGCTTCATCTTTGTTCCAGTTTTCCTTCAGCCATTTTTCCTTTCCTTATGTGAGTTACCCTAAAAGATCCATCTTCTTCAGCCTTTATATCATCTAGTGATCCATCATTCATCTTTGTCACCTTTATCAATGGAGGTTTTTTGACCATTGACTTTATTCTCCCTGGGGTAATGCGTGTAGGCATCCACTGCTAAGCATTCCGTGTGTCGGCAGCGTGGCTTCGCTGGGCTGCGGAATGACCGCTTGTTAGAGTGGCTCCGCCGGCTGAGACTGAGTAATCCGGCATACATCCATTCTTGATGTGTTAAATTGGGATCTAGTGCTCGGTTAATGCAGCCGACTGTCATTTGCAGCTTGTCTGCTAGTGTTTGAGTGGATATCGGCCCCACGGAGTGGACCGCGGCAGCGTGGAGTAAGAGGCCTACCTCCGTCCCCTCAGTACAACGCCGGGACATAAAGTTTGAAACATCACCACATAGGGAGCAGGGCTGACGTAGTGCTTATACCGGAGGATCGGGCCGCCAGAGGAGAAGAGTGGTGACGGCGATCCGAGACGGCTGGGGTGTATCTGGCTGCACCAGGTGGAAGCTGGTGGACACAATCACTGTGTGCGCCGGATTCTTCATCTGCGACCGGGCACATTTGCCAGACCGGAGGGTGCCACTCGGGAGGTTTATACCGATCGTGAGGTGAGGAGGATCTGTGGCGCAGGTTGGGAGGCCTGGGATATTGCACACAGGCCTTAGCTCCGAGGAACGTTTTGCTAGCGGAGTGGGCACCCGCTACATTTTGTTGCAGTGCACACTGCCCCAGAACAGTCGCGCAACCGACATTTTGTAGAAGGCGGCCGCAGTGGGGGACACGATCCTGCTGCTTTGCATGCAGAGGACTTTAAAGACCTTAATGCGGGAATTGCTGTAATGTATTCCACCCTGCTGTACCTCAGATAACAAACGGCAGCTGTGGTGTGTGACTACGTCTCAGAACTGATCTCAAATTCCATAGAGGCCCTAAATTGCGACGTGCATGGTGATGTTTTTGAAGCTGCACTCGAACACCCTTGCTAGCGGTGGCCTGAATATGTCTTGGTGCTCCGCCCCCCCAATCCAAAATTACATTGTTGGGCGCTGGAGCGGCAGGAGGTGCTCTGTTTGAACGGCATCATCTCCCTAGACGTGGATTGGGCCACAGTGTAACACATAGCGGTGCAGCCGTCCTCACACCCCGTTGTGTATTTAACTTGTACGGGTCCGGTTATAGAGACCGGAGACTGCAACCAGCCAGGCTGCTGTGCTGTGGATGTGAAGCCACATGAAGTGTGCTGGAGATGGGGTCACACTACCCTTGATGATCTTGCGGAGAGCACTGCCGGTGTGAGGTGGAGACGAGCAGAGGAGCCAAGGTGAGGGAGGGTGATGGCTGGCGAATCCTTGGAGCATATGCCCGGCTGAGATGATGTACATTGTGGCTGCCTGAGTCCTCAGGATTTCACATCGGAGGCGGAGAACTCGATGAAAGTGTTGTGGTCTGTTCTTCTCGAGAGAGAGGTAGGAACTCATACCCTATAGTGCTAGTGCCATCAGACAATATCTCAAGACAGGAGTGATGTGCCGCCATGGGGAAGCCAGAGACACGCCAGTCAAAAATTAACTTTGACAAAAAATCCAACAAACCCACGGACGCTGATGTTGACCAACAGGAACAGCTTAGGGAGCACGCCGTGGTCTAGCCACCCGAAGATGATATTTGAACGATGTTCAAAGACTTGAAATCCAGTCTTCAGGGGATAGATTTGAAAATAGACTTTTTGGCGGAGAAGCTGGATAGAATCACGCAACGAGTAGAAAAACACGACGGCCGCATGAGTGTGATGGAAACTAGAATCACGGAAACGGAAGAAGGTCATACTGAAATGGACAGAAAATTGCGCGGTATGGATGGGGTTTTGCAGCTCATTAAACAGAAGAACGAGGATTTGAAAGCAAGGTTGAGGAGGAACAACATTTGGGTTACAGGGGTAGCAGAATCTACAGACATTCAGAACATGGAGAAGTATATAGAGGAGATGATGCGTGATCTGTTTGGCCCGTATCTATCAGCCATGTTTTTGATTGAGCGTGCACACTGTACACTGGGCCCGCGGCCGATACCGGGAGCCCCAGTGAGACCCATTCTGGCAAGAGTACTAAATTACAGGGACAGAGACACGATTCTCAGCCTTGCCAGGGAGAAGGCTGAGAATATAAGGGGAACAACATAGCACTGTACCCGGACTTCACGCTCCAAGTGCAAGCGGCTCGGCGAGAGTTCATCCCTGCGAAGAAAATATTCCAGCAGATTGGTACAAGGTATGCCTTGATTTACCCAGCCAAGTTGAGGATCCAGAGCCTCGGGAAACCTACCTTTTTCACGGGCGCCAGGGCAGCCTTTGCGTATGCAAAGCAGATGGCGAAAGAACACAAGCAGCAAGCTCCACAAATTGACTCACAGTCTGAAAGGCCCTTGAGAGATAATGACTGACGTAGCACATCATGTTCATTGGAAACGCAGATGAGTTTGTAATGTGTAAATATGTAATGTTCAGTTTTGGGTGCACTCTGTGCTTTGGACTCTTCCACATGTATTTCCTGAATTGTTCGTTTTACTAATGGCCGGTGAGTCTATATTGCTTGGTTGGTTGCAAAGGTAAATCTGGGAAGAGTGATAGATTGCATTAACATGTCCTGGCCTCGGCCACCCTACCAAGAGTGTGGGGGTGTATTGCCGGTGGCCTCATGTACCCCTATGGGATGATTCCCTTGAGATTATTTTTGTGGCTTGTGAGTTTTTGGTTGGTCGGGAAAGGGGTGGGATGGTCACAACCTAATTGGGGGGGTGGTGTGGGAGGTGGGGTGGAGGGGCTGTGTTTTTACTTGATACTACTGCCATGTCACATACCATAGATAACATGTTACTTATGCCTAGCTCGCCCTCTTGCGTGACAGCAATTTACCAGAGGTCAAAAAAACACCCTACACCTCATTACACACATATCAGAGAATGTAGGCGTTCATCAGCATGTAGTCACAGATGGCAATTATGACTGCGGTTAATTGTCTATCCTGGAACGTTAGGGACTTAAATGACAGGAGGAAGGCCAGACGGATTCACTCTTATTCAATGAGATATGGGGTAGACATATGTTTGTTGCAGGAGATCCACCTCGCATCACCAGCTACAAACACACTTAGACATACTAGATGGGGGGAGGTGGTGGAGGCCAATTACTCTAATTACTCCAGGGGAGTAGCAATATTAATATGCAGAGGGCTACAATGGAAGACACATCAATCGGTGATCGATAGGGAAGGTAGATACATACTGCTTCAAGGCACACTCTGCAATACTCCAGTCATGATTGTAAATACCGATGGTCCCAACAGAGATTATCCACCATTTTTTCAGCATGTGTGGCATAAAATTCAATCACTGGGAAAGGTTGCGGCATTTTGGGGAGGGGATTTTAATGTTGTTCTGTCGCCTACTGCTGACAGACAGGGCACGGCTTGGGAACACCATCCTAGGGCAGCTGAGATGCTATTGAGCATTATAGATATCTTACAATTGGTGGACACATGGAGAACGTTACACCCGACAGATAGGGAAGGCACATGTGTGACACACCATTGAAATGCCTGGTCCAGATTAGACTATTGGTTGACCTCTCGTGATTTACACACTACCCACGCACCTTTTCTGACCACGCGCCCGTCAAGATAAAACTGCAAATTCCACCACCATACATACAGCTATTCAGCTGGAGATTCCCATCAAGAGCACTCCTAGATCTGGTTTTCCGTGAGGAGCTTTGAGAGAAACTTTTTGAGCTGAATGAGGGTACTGTAGATTCACCTGGCACATTATGGAAAGCCTTCAAAGTGGTTACTAGGGGTCAATGTATGGCACTGAAGTCAGGAGTGTTAAGGGACATACGCGCTACCCTTCAAAAACTAGAATGCGACATTAAAGAGCTAGAATCGGTCATCCGAGACAATCCATCCCCAATAACTAACGCTGAGCTGAGGTCAAAATTAACGGAATTCCAGGAAGAGGCAGACGGGAAACAGCCTATATGCAAAAGTACACTCAGGCCCGTAGGTATGGTGAGGGTGATCGCGCTGGGAGAACGCTGGCGAATATGCTCCGTCCCCCTAGGGGAGCAGAATATATCACTGAACTTTACACGGAGGATGGGGAGGTGGCTAGAACTCCTAGCAACTATGACTCAATTTTATAAATCATTGTACACCTCTCATATCGACCCATCACAATCAGACATTTCTGAGTACTTGGACATTGTGGCGCTGGCATGGTTTAATAACGGTGCTAGGCAATACATGGAACTGTCCATTACGGTAGAGCAAGTAATAACAGGCATGCCCGCAGATAAAGCCCCGGGTGCGGACGGGCTCACTGCGGCCTTTTATAAGGAATATGTTGACATTGTTGCCCCCCGTCTGTTGCAGGTTTTTCTGGAAGCAATGGAGACAGGCAACCTTCCCCCTACCCTGAGAGAGGCCATAATAATAACATTATTAAAACCTGGTAAGGACCCCACCAAGCCGGACTCCTATAGGCCGCCGTCATTGATCAAGCTGGATGCGAAAATATATGCCATACTCCTTGCTAATAGATGGCAACCAATGCTTCCGTAGATAGCACTATCGGACCAGTCAGGTTTTATACCGGGAAGGTCAACAGCACATAATCTTCGATTGATCTTTGGTCTGCTACATTATTTGGCACCACATGTTCAGGCAGTGGCAGCTCTGCTTAACGCTACAAAAGCATTCGACTCTTTGGTGTGGATGTTCCTATTTGCCTTGCTCACCAGGATGGGCCTTAGCCCCATTTTCATTAAACAAATTCAGATAATTTATACCAATCCACGGGCTAGAGTGAAAGTGAATGGACAAATACCAGACTCATTTGGCATCACAAGGGGGACGAGGCAGGGGGGTCCACTGTCGCCGCTGCTGTTTGCTATTGCGACTGAGCCTTTGGTGGCTAGGCTTAGAAAACACCATACTCAGCATAGCATAGGTTTCACATCTAGGGGGCTATTAATATCCATGTATGCGGATGAAGGATAACTTTAATTTAGTCATGAGAGAACTACTTCGCTATGGGGGTCTAATGGGGATACAGATTAACTGGACGAAGTCTGTGTTGTTGCCTCTTACGGATGACACTGAGAAATGTGACACTGAGTTCCCCAATAAATGGGCGATGGGAGTAACACAATACCTGAGATAAGGGTGTCCAATTATGGAAAAGTGGTAGATTGGATAGAAAGCAAGGCGCAAAGGTGGAAGCAGCTCCCATTATCCCTTATTGGTCGGATTGCAATAACTAAAATGGTGATTCTCCCTAAGCTTTTATATCTCTTTGTGAATATACCTATGCCATTAAACACTCCTTTTTTTAAAAGGCTTCGTACAAGTATTCTTGAATTGGTGTGGGCGGGAAAGCAGTCTCAGGTGTCTTGGAAGTTGTTAACGCTGCCGTTCTCTCAGGGCAGTTTGGGGGCCCCAGATATCGAGCTATATGCCTATAGTGCTCAGGCACAAAATCTCTACTATTGGCAGCACATAATACCATATCAACCACATGTGGCTATAGAGATTGATAGGACTGCACCCACTCCTTTGGAGGTAGCAGTGTTTCACCCTTTTAAGTGTCTGCATTCAGAAATAGACACTGTGGAAACAATGAAATGGGCTTGGACACGCATAGCATAGAGGGCGGGCTGCAGAGAATTATTCGCACCATCCATGCCGTTGGGGGGAAACCCACTTCTAGGGCTATTGACAGATAGGGTCACTACTGAAAGGGCGAAGAAATATAACTTAACGACGGGCCGAGACTTGTACCCAGATGATACATTCATGACCCTCCAACAGATGTGTGACCCACTCCCACCCACAGCCTCAGATATGTTGCTATACTATCAATTTAGGGCGGCATGTAGGGCAAGGTATGCAGGCTTCCCGATTGCTCCTGAACCGCTTCCGGCTTTGGAAAATGTTCTATCAAACCAGTCTCCTCGTAAATTAATAACAAGAATATACAATATAACTCAGGAGACCTCCCCATCACTTCTAGCACATCAAAGGCAGACTGGGAGAAGGAGATCGAAATTTCAATAACTGACAATCAATGGCAGTTTTGCTGTACACAACTGGAACACCTTTCACCAAACTATAGACTACGACTTATACATTTTAATTTCTTGCATAGGGTTTATCGGACACCGCTACAACTATGTCGAATGGGTATCATATCAGACACAAGATGCTGGAGGTGCGGGGCCTTGGACGCTACATTTGCTCATCTGTCCTGATACTGCAGGTCGATGGTGCAATATAGGACGGAAATGTTTCAGCACATTAGCAACATTATTAACGTCAAACTGCAGGCTAACCCACTGTTGGCACTGCTGGGTTTTGTGCTTGAGATTCCGAAGGGTTCCCGAAAGTTCGTGGCCATGTTGCTATTATTTGCAAATCGTCAAGTGGTGATGCACTGGAAAAAGACCCGTCCGCCTGCTATAGCAAGTTGGATTACCGCGGTCACATACTGCAAAGATCAATTGGCAAATTATTGGGAATTGATGCCAACTAGATCTAGGCCTCCAGATATATGGGGGCCCTTTGTGAGCTGGCTGGCCCAAGGGGGATCTGATCTCCGGACAGACCGGGATGAGGAATGATATACTGGCATGGTGTCTATTAGGCATGAACATATTGTGCTTCCATTATTTCCTCCTCCATGTAATATTGTGGTAAACCATGTGTAGATTGGTGAGAGAACTACAACTGACACTCACAGTGGTCTGCAGGAAGGGCAAATTTTACGTTTGACTTTGTGACATGGCAGGGGGGAGGGAAGAGTGTTTTTGTAAGTTTTTTGGTTATAATAGACACATACTATGTGGATTACACTGTAGTGACATGTATGCATCGGTAGGTGCACATATATGTGCCCTTGCTTTGCTGCCGGACCCCCGGGTTGTCAACGAATCGGCTGTGTTCTTAGGACCTAGAGTGCTCTATATACTGCGGCCGGCCCCTGAGCTGTAGGCAAACAGCTGTGTAACCAGTGTAACCTGTAATAAAAAATTTCAAATAAAAAAAAAGCATCCCCTGTGTCAGCAGCACTGTGGATACTGGAAGGTGTCACCCTTACCTCTGGAAGACCAAGTGACAGACGATAGACCATCCAAGTGTCACAACATTTTGCACACTTACTTATGGGTGTAATAGTACCTGCTACATAAGTATGAAATTGGTGACCTTGCATCAATTCACCAGATTTGTAAACAACATAGTAAACATGTACCTCAATAGAAAACACATGGCAAAGAAAATGTGTAACAAACCTGATGCCTACCTACAACTTGTCAAACCACAATAGTACACTTTTAACCAATAATTCGTCAAAACTAAGTAAAAATGCCATTAAATAAAAAAGCACTATAATCTCAGGTTACAAAAATGTTCACATGTTTATCACAATCTTTAACATTTGATAAGTCTTGAATCTGCTAGCATGCAAAGCATGTCAACCTGCTTGTTTCAGCTGTAAAATAAAGGCCAAACCTGCATTTCATTGCATGATGTAAAGTAGCCTTGCATTTGTAAAGGCTTATTTTTGTTTAAAACATTTGTGTGATTTGGTTTAGGAATATTCAAACAATTTGATGTTCATTGCATGAAATCTAATTCATTTTCAAACATGTGTTTTATATTTTTAGTACAAGACAACTCCTGGAGGTTTGTACACTAGAATATTGAAGACAAAAACATGAATCTGCCAAAATGGTGTGCCAGCATTTTTGACTACCACTATTTTATGAAGGTAAGTATATATAGATACATATTGATGTATTATTCTTTACTTCACATGTACATACTTTGAAGGTATATATCATTAAGGTATGTATGGTCTATACCTTCGCAGTATCATAGTAAATACTTTTTGGGTTTTGATATTTTGGTAGGCTGATCATAAAATATGATTATTTAGGTAGCAACCCTCCCTACTGCAGGGTTCATAAGTCATTAATTCATTTACAGCCCTTTTGAAATACCAGCCATTCTGGAAAATCTCCACCAACAAGGAAAGAGCATTATAAACGTCCTGTGTCATACCAAATGTCTACACTGCAGTGCACCTTGGCTCTAGATGTGGGTTGTCCTTCATTTGACAAATTGTAACAGTTGCTGTGCACCTGTTTATAATCTCAGCGATCTAAACCACAGCTTACTCTTCTTTTAAAATGAGAAGTACACTCTGGAAATAGATGTCTCTCTCCAGGTGAATCTTGTTCGCTACAGAGACCAGGGTCATCTGAACAATGCCAGGGGTTGCAAGGGAGAACCCAGGGGTCGCAACTGCAACCTCTGGCGATCCCTTAATGTTGCCCATGGGTCATAGGAGGGACCTTTCCTCATTTCAAATCAGTTACGAGCTTCGTCGCCCGTACCTAATTCACAGTTTCACTAACAAGTGTGATTGCAAATTATTTATACATACCTTTCGAAATTGCAATTATGAGTGAACGAGTCTTTCTCACCCCTCGCTCATTTTGATTTGATGTGAGTCGGTAAACCTATTTTGCAAGTTGCAAATGATTTTTTTCCCCATAAAATGGGTTTAATACATATCAAAATGTCAGTGAGATTTTGCAAATTATGTGAACTTTCAAATCGGAGGATTTTCAAGATTTTGACATTTGACTTCAAGGTAATTGTTTAAGCAAACACACAGCTGGTAATATTCCTTTCATGCTCTTAATAATAGTGAATCAGAGTCTGGTTTTTAAAAATTAACTTACAAATGTTACATTGTGACGTGCTGATGTGTTGTAGGTGCACACCGTCTGCAACTCATCTCCCTGCAATCAAAGAATAAAGACATTGCTTATTACCAAATCTAGGCAAAGATTTTGAAGAATTCAGGGGCTTGTTATCAAGGACGGCGTTAACATTATCGCCGGTTTAGCGGCAGGAAACTGCTGCTAAAGCAGCGATAATGGGCTTGATAACATGCCCTTGTGAATTCCAATAGAGGTCCAGGGGGTATATTATCAAGAACAGGTGATAACATTTTCACCGCTTTATCGTCAGGAAACTGCTGCTAAAGCGGCGATAATGGGCTTGATAATATGCCCTTGAGAATTCCCATAGCAGCCCAGGTTAACACCAGAACCTGGGCTGCTAGGGGAATTCACAAGGACATATTATCAAGGCCATTATCGCCGCTTAAGCTGCAGTTTCCTGCCGATAAAGCGGCGATAATTTTATCGCCTGTTCTTGATAATATGCCCCCAGGTTCTGGTGTTAACCTGGACGTCTATTGGAATTCTCAAGGGCATTTTATCAAGCCCATTATCGCTGCTTTAGCTGCAGTTTTCTGCCGCTAAATCGGCGATAATTTGAACGCCGTCCTTGATGATATGCCCCCAGTGTGTTACAGTTGAAGATCAGCATATGTAGCAAAAAGAGGGGACAAAGGGAGTTATTTGAAGTTTGGTGGGCAACTGGGTGTACTGACAGGGCAAAGGGGGTTACAACCTCAGCCACCCGCAGACAACAGCTCTCAATATTGAGAGATCATCTTCCTGATGAAAAACTCCGTGGCTTCATGGCAGTTCCTCTGAACACAGTGTGAGTTTGCTGAATGGCTGCAATGTTTCAGGCACATGCTCAGCAAACCTTTGGCTTTTCAAAAACCGTTCAACAATATTTTGGGTTTTTCCAAAACATATTCCCAAAGTAGAACTAGGTCAGGCGGCCTGAGGCACTTAGGTCAATGGCTGATGTCTGTTGGGCCTTTGGTCTAAACCTTCCACTGGAAGAGCCATCTAGGGCATTACCAGCTGAAGCATGACGTTTTTTTTAACTACAAATAGACAGTCCCTTTTGGCAGGGATGGCAATACTCCACATTTATCAATGGCAACCCTGTCTGCCAAACTCTAAATATCCTCTTGATTATTGGTCCTGTGGAGAACTTAGCGATGATTCAGGAATGTGCCTAATAGACAGAAGAGGATAGCGGGGAGGAGGTTATGTTTCAATCGATTCCTATGCATACATAATCGGTACTACAAAGAAACAAAAAGGCCCATACGACACAGAAGCTGGAGGATTCAGGTCTGGGACAGGCCTGGAGCTTTCCTAGGCTTAGTAGTGGAGAACTCTGCACATAAAATGAAAGAACATGCCTATCTTTCTATGTGCGGAATCTCCAACATGAGTGTGGAATCTCTGCAGTCGTAAAATTACTCTTGTAAATCTGGGATTGTGTGAAATCCATGGGTGGACACACAGGAACTCCCATGCTCCACCCATAGGACGCCTTGTTGCGGTACATTTCCTTAGGCACACAATGTGGCACAAATCACCCCTTGCGTGACTTTTTAAATATCTACTAGCATTTTGCTTCATGGTTGAGCCATAAAAGTGGAGCAACCATGATTCAAATTGTTATTAAATCTGGCCCGGGACATTTCTTAATCGGTAAAGCAGCACCAGCTCCTTTAAAGAACATGAACTGCTTAAAAAACATAAAGTATCCCTTTCTGGAATGCAAACACTGGGATAGTGTTTTGCCGTTCCTTGAAGGCCAACATCTGTGTTTGTAGGCAATCAAAGGGGGTTGCAAAAATAATGAGCCATCCAATCAATATTTATTCAGTGAGTCATTTTGCAACCCACTATGGTTTCAGAATTTACATTATGACCTATTAGTAGACACTGTACATTCGCAGACATGCACAGTTTGCAATCACTCTTTAAATCCTGTCTCTCAGTACATATGGAACTTATAGTCTGTAAAGTTTTATTCATTTCAGTTGTTAATATTATGTTTGACAAATATGTGCAATTAGGAACTGATCTGTTAGAAATACTGTTAAATTGAATTAATTTAGCATACTGGATTGATGGACCCACTTGTTAAGCATGAATGTAATTGTGTAATGTTGTTATGTGGGAATCTAGGACCCTAGTGTAATTTTCCCGATTCATGCCAATGTATAGGTATAATTCACCCAGTCCTTATATAGGCATAGGAATCATTGCCTTATTTAGTCTTAGCCTGTGCAGCCCAAATAAAGCATGGCTACTTCCACTAAACTCCAAAAATCCACAATGATTTCTTGGAAAAAACAGCCTTCAGCAGTCAGGGACTTTCCCCTGCTTGAATACTAATTTATCCAAGAACTCCTGGAGTTTTCAAGGAACTGAGGCACTAGTGACCATATTATGTCCAATCTTACTTCAAACTCAGCACCTTCAAAGTATAAATATGCCTACATTTGCCCAGTCAATCACACGTTGGTTTAGGAGCAAATTGACTAACTACTTGCCCGACGCCCTGCTGCTGCAAGTGCCGAAGGAAGCCGACCCTCCAACTGACGCACTGAGAAGACGCTGTCTTTTCTCTTGCAGAGAAATCCAGCTCCGGTGTTTCCAGGCTACCCTTGCGGGTTGCTGGGAGATCGAGTCCTGAGAGAGAGATACAAGACCTCTATCATTGTGAAACCAGGGTACGGAGTTGATTAGACCCTTAGAGAATTCTTGGAACAGATTCTTGGCAGAAAATTACTAGATTTAAGCTAGCTACACCACACTTACTCCTCCCTCGTACTAGACTTAGGTTAGGTACACCGGGGTCGGCGTATTTTAGAAGCGCCAGTTGAGTACTTTTAGCCACTATTTTATCACTGTATATATTTTATGAATTTTATGTATTCTATGTTTATGGCTTAGAAACCATATCATGCTCATACAGTACTATTTTATATTACTATTCGTATTATATGCATTGTACTTCTTAACTAGCATTTCAATTATAGCTGTGCATTTCTTATGCTTAAGAAATAAGACTGTTCAATAAATACTTTTATTGAAAACGCCCTTCTCTCTATTTGTAAGCAACTCTGGTGAAACGAAGCATGCACATCTGACTGAGTGAAATAGCCATCTATTGTTTCCGCGACCATAGAGATACGTTTCATTCTGGGGAAACAAAGTTGTCATGTTATATGGTTGTCAGAGACTAATCCCTTCTTGTTTATTCGAGAAAGTGTCCAGTGACCTCTGAGCTAGCTGGCACTCACAATTAAGTCTAATATATTCGGCGGAGACCTAGGCGACTTAAGTCCAACGTCTAAGCTGCAGGATATATTATTCCAATGTGCAGAGCCTATTGGGAATATAGGAACTACACTACAATTTAATACCAAATTAAACCCCTGAAGGAGTATGATCCAGATGAAGTAGGTAGTTCAGTAATAATAACAGTTCATTCAGTCTCAGGTAAAGCACTTACCATTTTGATGGGCATGATAGCAGGAAGGTATCTTGTTTCTTGTAGGCTGAAGTCGTAGGACATGTCTCGGCCCAAGAAGCCAATCTGGGTTCCATACCTTGTAGATATGAAAGGCAGTTGGGAACTTTAACATTTGTAACATTTGTAAACCATCTTCAAAACATTATATTTGGGCTGGATTTATTGGACTTTTTCCCTTAGATTTAGACAGACTTATGGCTCCAGAAAAACGGATTAAAAATAGGATCGCTAAATTTGATAGCACAGATTTTCTATCCATGAGGTTTTCTTTCTGGAATGCTCTTATTTTGTGGAGTTTTTTAGAGCGCTAAACAGACCCAGAGTGATTTACATGAGCACCAGTTAAATACAGAAGAACACATTCATTTTTGTCAGGCACAAGGAGATTAAGTGATTTGCCCAGAATCACCGAATGTTGAGCGTCCCTGCCAAGACTCCAACCCGATTTCCCAGCTCTGGGGTCGACCACCCTAGCTGTTAGGCCACATTCATTATCCCCACAACATCAGGTCTGATCAGCAAGTATTGAGCTACATGTAGCCCTTGAAGACTAAGAGACACTAACTTACATAGCATATCAAATCCTCTCAGACAATTCTATTTGGAATCTGAACTTTCAGGCCCAGTTATATTTGCCCCTTGATTGCTGATAACCTACTCTTATGTGGTTGAACCAAGCAGACACACACTTGCTTACTCCAACAGCAAATCTAAGTATTAGGAAATCAAATCATGAGAAAGTCATCATCTCCTATCCACTGTCGTACGTATTTGTTGTTGACCAATAACCAAAGACCATATGTTTTGATTATTCAAGAAGCCTTTAAGATATTTTAGGGGCATCCTTGAATGAAGAGTTTCCTGTAACTGACCAAAGCAGCAACATGTGTCTTTTCAGTGTCTCAGAATTATTAACAGTGCCCTTACATCAGATCAACGTCTTTGTAATATTTGTTCACTCCTGATAAATTATACAGGGACACTTTAGTGGTCTCTCCAGTATGTTGGCATTGTAAAAAGAGACTGCTCCCTGTAACATCTTATATATTAATGTCACTTATGCTTGCATTTTGAAAGAGTGTTTGGGAAAGCATTGTACAGATTCTGAAAAATGTGTATTTCTTGCATATGATACTAATGTTAATAATTACATTTCTTTCTCCTTAGTATCCACAACTTTACCAAAGCTGATTGATTGTTTTCATTTTGTCAGGACAAGTATTAAATCCATTCTCACCACTTGATGTTAACCATACATGATGGACTTATATTTACTAGAATATATCTACTTAAGTTAAGCTTCTAAAATGACTCCAGGTCATCACTTTTTTGAATTCTCTTAATGTTTATGTAACATTTTATTTTCGAGTAGTGACTAATATTTTACTTTTATTATGGTTTCAGTATTGTCTACAAATTGAATTATTACTTTCCATTATATTTTGCAATCAGACCATATTTGTTTAATGTGATTCTGATAATTAAAGTGGCACTTGAAGTTAAATGTATTTGTTTCACAAATACCTTTGCATTTCTCTTAGAAAATTTAGTATATATGTGTGTCCTTGTCTTGTTATATGAAATGGTATACCATAAATAAAATTAATCTGAACACAAAACAAACATTTCCACAGTTTTGTTAGAGTGTTCATGCACCTCCAGTACAAATGTTCCAGTCAAGTTAGATATGTGTGATAATTACGCTCACCGCATGTATCTAGATTATGAGTTGTGCAGATTTTATCCCACTCAGTAAATACAGGGTGGTATAAACTCTTTAACCCTCCCACAGAAATGTCAGCAGGTCAATCCTGCCTAGCATTCCTGGGTCAAGAATTCCGAGTAACTACTAGGAGATGGAGATTTTGGTCCTGTAATTGCCCATATCTGTATGGTATGCTCCTTGCCTGAGTGCCCAGCTTGGCAAATGGTATCGCACTTGATACATCTCTAGCAGCAGTGTCGGATGTATGAGGTACCATTTTTGTCACTATTGACATTGGGTTTCTGGTAAAGAAGGCCTTCTTCTTGGCCTGGAAATCAGCAGCATTCGCCGATTTGGGTAAAGCGTGCCTGCTATGAAGATTTTTGCATATTCCCAGACTACATGCTTTAATTATGTAAGGGTGAGCTCATGAGTGGCCAGGAAGGAGGAGTATGTGGTTTGCCGCTCATGTCATTTGCTAAAGTAGCTTTGTTACCTTGATGACATTCCTGAAAACTTTATTAATGAAAACTTTGAGTCCCTTTGGACTACTAAACTGAAGTCGGGCAACAGAAACACAAGCAACAGTGAAATCCTTTTGAGGTCTGCATTGTGAGAATCAATTGTAAATTCTAACAATAATAAAACAATACATTCAAATACTTATTGGTGCATTACTATTTTCATGCTGACCAGAAGCCTTAGTGATCACCCTTGGAGATGTCACCACGTAAGGGCACAGCTTACCTGTACTGAGCCACCTGCACGGCTGTTCCTGTCAGGTGAGTATGGAGGAGGCTAGCAAACACCTGCATATCTGGAATTACCTGGTCGGTCACCTACAACAATTAAGGACACAGTCCATCAGAGAACAGTGCTGCACATCCACATTCCTGCTCCAAGCCACTCCAAAAGCCTACCCTTGTTAGACAGGTGTGTGCTGAAAGACGGACCATCTTAGAGGGTGGTTGGGATAGATTAACACTTTTTCGTCAAAGAGAGAAAGGTGTACTGAACATTTCCCCTCAGTAGTACAAGCATGACTTTTATTTACAAAGCTAACTTACACTGAATGAGTGGGGATACAAATATTAGATCAATCAAAAAGCAAGAAACTCATTCACCCAAACAAGTTTCAAATTCAGTAGCTGGAGCTCGTTATGTGCATAAATTGACACATACACCTGAGCATACCTTTTTCTACCTAAATGAAATTCAGGGCACTGCATGGTGAGATTTTAACCATTAGGAGGGGTTTGTGCTCTCGCCCTCTGAGGAAATGGAGACTCGTACGGCTCAAAATGGCACTTTCCTGCACAAAAACAGCCCAAGAGGTGTTTTCCTCTTTCTATGTGTGCTGCAGATGCATTATAGATATTAATCTATTTTTATAAACCTGTGGAGTATTTTTTTGTGTATTCATTGTATTACTGTTTGAGTGTGTTGCACAAATACTTTACATATTGCCTCTTTAGATAAGCCTGGCTAATCTGTGGCAAACTACCAGAGGGTGAACACAGGGTATTTTTGAGTGTGCATTTAGCTTACAGTGACTAGAATTGTTAATTCTCCTGGTACGGGGTGACATTTCTAACAAATTAAAAATCCAAGCCATAATAATGTAAACAACCAAACAGGCAACACACTTAAAGTTCAAGGGGCAGATTTACAAGCACCTTGCGACACTTTTGTGCCACTTTTAACATGGGAAAAGTGACACAAAAGTGGGGCAAGGGGCTTTTGAATCTGCCCCATTTATTTAATCATAGAGAGAGGTTGATGATAGGAAGTGAAACAACTGATTAAGGACATGTGAAATTCGTTAATTACTGTAGCTAAACATGTTCAAAAAAGTTTTGCGCATCCAAAAAAGTGAGGGATTCACAGCTTAATATAAGGGTGAACTTCAAATTGTGATCACAAGGCCAGTGGAGGTTACATCTCCTGTCCATATAACCAGGACATCAATGCAGTATGGATCAGGAAGCAGAATCTTTCCTTCATGCTTTGCAGTGGGTATATGAGCACTATTCTCACACAAACTATAATACAGCTAGTGATATGTATAACAAAGCATGGTCTTTAGAGCATGCATTAAGGTCAGAAAAAACATACTCCAATATGGGCTACATTTCCCATGTAGTAAAATGTAGTCCCAACCAGTAAAAAACACACACAAATCCAAGATAGGTCTGGTGGAGAAGTGGACTAATGCATCCACTGTAGTGGCCTGTGTTTGACCTCACGGGCACAGGTTCTAATCCCGGTGGGTCCACTCAGCCTTTCATCCATCTGAGGAGATACCATTGAGTTGGGTAACAATATACATCTCTTATTCAGTGCCTTGAGACCCTTGAGTGATACGTGAGCTTAACAAATATGTTATGTTTACCTGACCACGTAGTGACATAGGGGCATTTTGTGACTGAGGAGAAACTTCTTTACGGACTTGTACACTACCCAACATTTAAGATGCAGGGTCAAGAGGACGCATGTAGGTCAATACGCCTATAGGCCATATGTTCTATGTAGGACAAAGTAAGCCTCAGGTGGGGACTCTATTCCTGCTTTTTTCTGCACTAATGATTTACCTAACAGAAATGAGAATGGGGCCATTTGCACAACATAACAAGTAAGGTTTTTTAGTTTGTAGAGTGCAACTTCAGGGCCCTCCCACCTCTAGAATCCTATGGGGCCTTAAAAAATATTAAACCAAGGTACATCCAGATTTTCGTTTTGCTTTTGTTTTGTCTGTAAGTATTATACACATAGGTGTGCTTCACACGTGTTTGTATGTACCAATAATGACCACACTGAATCACCGAGGCAGTGAGTGTCTCCTTTCCACTGTAATATAAGATTACAATGAAATATTTTTAGCACCTACTTCACAATTTATGACTGTGGAGTGCTTAACGAATGTTCTTTTTGCATGTAACAATTAGTAATGAACAGTAACGTATGTTTCTCTACTTATCTTCACAGATTCAAGGATGAGGGAATGTTCTCATATATGGTTGGTATCAGCAAGCACAGTGTATGACAGGTGCACAAATGATGGAGCCACACAAATAGTGAAAGAGCTTAGTGTAAGCAATGGAAACATATGGAAGCTAGGGTAACATCTGATGATGACAATCCCTACCTCATTATTAGTTTCTATGAATCACTGGTCATCAAATTCGTGAACACTCTTTTTCCACCAGTTAGAACATCCCACCATTAAAATTCATTTTTATGGTTGTTCACAAGTTAATGGTGCACATCAAACAGTGCTAAACAAATGAAAAATGTCATGTAGTGAGAAGCTTAATAAATGCCCACTTAAAATATATAAAATTTCTGTAGCCCAGTGCCCCACTGAGTGTAGACTTGTGAAGGCTTGTGCCTCCTTCACATTGTTTTAAAGAGCAAATTGGCAGAGTAGTTCCACTTGCTTTAGCAATTCCAAAGTGTAATGGGGCTTCAGCGTTCTAGTATGCAGGCATGTTATCCTAAATATTCAGGGCAAACAACAGACTGTGACTCAATAAATACATGGCATGTATTCACCTGATTAAAAATATCAGTTTTGCAGAGTGAGTAAAGGTTGAATGATTCTGCCCCTGGAGGGATAAAGCTAAAAGCTTGTGGTATAATCCCCGTTGTCAGTACGCCAGCATCATGCTCTCTTAGTAATGGGGTGTAGAACAGCCGGATGCCAGAGCTGTCTGTTAGCCCTGGAAGACAAGAGACACAGAATACTTCCATTAATAAAACAGTTTTAAAACAATATTAGCACAGTTCAGCAGGATATAGAATCCCCCTAATGGTTTGTGTGTAACTGTTTTGATCACCACAGTGTTGGGTTACAATTACTTATTTAGGATTACCATAATTTTGGCATGGTAAATATGTAAATGCTTACAGTGTTATTTTAGATTGTGAACTTCATTTCAGTAGTATTTGTATTTAGTATGTGACTTGCTTTTTTTGCTCTCCATGTTTATATATGTTATGTATATTTATATATTACCTACTGGCGGTCGCCAGTAGGTAGTTATAGTTAGGATTGTTTTCCATAGGAAATCCGCTACATTCTATTGGGAATAACTTTGGTGCCGGTGGACGAATTTTCGCAAATTTCTCAAAGAAAATGGCCCGCTCTGCTCTGCTCCTTCCCTGAAAGCTTGGGGGGGATTCGTCAAGTGGGGGCCGAGATAAAAGGGGGGGTACCAAAACGTGTTTTCCCCATGTTAATTTCCATTGGGCGGTTGGACTCACTTTTAGCCCGAACGGCTGAATGGATTTCCACCAAACTTGGCAAAATTGTAGGGACTGGTAGCCCGATGTGCCTTTGCTATGTCTGAGGAAATGTGCTCCAGTGGATTTTGAGTAATTTAGGTTAAAAAAAATATATATATCTATAAGCGCGCCCCGGTACGCGCACCGGGGCGCGTACCAGCGCGCTACGCGAGTTCGCGAGCGGAAGGCTGATTGGCTCTCGGGGGTCAGGGACAGACTAATTTGCATGTAGCCAGGTTCTGAACTGGGATGGTGCAGTGAGCTAAAAAACGGTGATGGATCAAGCCCTGATCTTTTGACTGGGTATGGGTGTTCTGTTTAACTCAGATGCTCTGTCCATCACCACCCCCTTTTCTGAATCGTTTTGGCCACTATAGGAGTGGCAGGGTATGCTCAGACATGAGTCCCTTGCTCATTGCACCATCAGGATTCAAGCAAGCCGGGCCGAAGACGGCTGCAATGCCAGAAACCGGGCCCCGGAAGCTTGTTTCCTTTCCAGTAAAGAATTGGCTTGGTAGTTTGGTCTGCCCTGTTCCCATGATGCACTGGGCCAGGGACAGACTAATTTGCATGTAGCCAGGTTCTGAACTGGGATGGTGCAGTGAGCTAAAAAACGGTGATGGATCAAGCCCTGATCTTTTGACTGGGTATGAGTGTTCTGTTTAACTCAGATGCTCTGTCCATCACCACCCCCTTTTCTGAATCGTTTTGGCCACTATAGGAGTGGCAGGGTATGCTCAGACGTAAGTCCCTTGCTCATTGCACCATCAGGATTCAAGCAAGCCGGGCCGAAGACGGCTGCAATGCCAGAAACCCGTCCCCGGAGGCTTGTTTCCTTTCCAGTAAAGAATTGGCTTGGTAGTTTAGTCTGCCCTGTTCCCATGATGCACTGGGCCAGGGACAGACTAATTTGCATCTAGCCAGGTTCTGAACTGGGATGGAGCAGTGAGCTAAAAAACGGTGATGGGTCAAGCCCTGTTCTTTTGACTGGTATGAGTGTTCTGTTTAACTCAGATGCTCTGTCCATCACCACCCCTTTTTCTGAATCGTTTTGGCCACTATAGGAGTGGCAGGGTATGCTCAGACATGAGTCCCTTGCTCATTGCACCATCAGGATTCAAGCAAGCCGGGCCGAAGACGGCTGCAATGCCAGAAACCGGTCCCCGGAAGCTTGTTTACTTTCCAGTAAAGAATTGGCTTGGTAGTTTGGTCTGCCCTGTTCCCATGATGCACTGGGCTAGGGACAGACTAATTTGCATGTAGCCAGGTTCTGAACTGGGATGGTGCAGTGAGCTAAAAAACGGTGATGGATCAAGCCCTGATCTTTTGACTGGGTATGAGTGTTCTGTTTAACTCAGATGCTCTGTCCATCACCACCCCCTTTTCTGAATAGTTAGGAATTAGCATTTAAAAAACCTATGAAATTCACTGAAAAAACCATAGGTTTCAAACCAGTTATAGTTAGGAATTAGCATTTAAAAAACCTATTAAATTCACTGAAAAAACCATAGGTTTCACACCAGTTATAGTTAGCTGGAAATTTTACTCGCATAAAACCATTGAAATTCCCACGTTATAGTTAGTTGGACTCACTATAACTTGCGCGTGCAATGCACTGCTGATGACGTCACATATTACATCACTCATGACATGGTCAGTGACATCACTCATGACATCACTGATGACACCATCCTTGTGACAGAGTGACAGACCTCCTTTCACTGTAATGTAACCCTTGAAACACATATTCAATAATAGAAACTAACATTTTCAAAAAAATGGAGATACCCATACCAGTTACAACAACCAATTCAATAATTCCACCATCTATATACACATCCACTCATTCACCAACAGTTCTATATAGTCACTCATACATATACTCACTCATCATATGTAGTGATACACCTATACATCCTGTTACACACCGACAGTCATCCAAAAGATACTCTCACACATACTCTCACATGCAAATAAACTATTGAACATCCATTTATTTGCATATACAGCTATACACACACTACCACCTTACTTCTAAGGAAACTTACACATACTTACTCTCTTAAACAATCACTTATAGAAACACATACTTATTTAAACAGGAACTCTTACAATCCCTCACTCTCACATATACTCACTTATATACATCAATATTCACATATACTACATTAAAACATATGTAGTTACTGATAAAGACACTAGTGAGACTCACTAGCACACACATATACACACTCATCCACCCATACAGTCCTGCACATATGCTGTCTTCTAAACACATACAAAGAGAGTCAGTCATTCATGCATCTATGTGCTAAGTAATACCCCCACCAAACCATACAAACACTCATACTGATACTAAGAAAAACATCTAATAACCCATATACATACACATGTAGCCACTCACCAACCCATGCAGCCACTTATACACAAAGTGAAACACTAATACATATATTTAAATATTTAAACATTACTCTCTAATATATGTATTCACTAAGATACACTTATTAAACCAGTTAACCAATCCATTTAAAAAAAAACATACATGTAAACACTTATTTAAACATTTATTCTTCCATCAACTTTTACATATACATATATAACACATATTTATTTTTTAAAAAGACACACATTCACTGGATGGTGTCATCAGTGATGTCATGAGTGATGTCACTGACCATGTCATGAGTGATGTAATATGTGACGTCATCAGCAGTGCATTGCACGCGCAAGTTATAGTGAGTCCAACTAACTATAATGTGGGAATTTCAATGGTTTTATGCGAGTAAAATTTCCAGCTAACTATAACTGGTGTGAAACCTATGGTTTTTTCAGTGAATTTAATAGGTTTTTTAAATGCTAATTCCTAACTATAACTGGTGTGAAACCTATGGTTTTTTCAGTGAATATATATATATATTACCTACTGGCGGTCGCCAGAAGGTATATATAGTTAGGATTTTTTGTCTATGGGATTTTTGAAAATTCTATGTCTAATAACTTTGGCGTTTGAGGACGGAATTGGCTGAAATTTCCAGGAAAATGGAACATTTTGTTTCTGAGCAGCCCCTGAAAATTTGGGGGGGGGTTCGTCAAGATGGGGCCGAGAAAAAAGGGGGGTCCCAAAACGTGTTTTTAACATTGAGTTTTCCATAGGGCGGTTGGCCTCACTTTTAGCCCGAACGGCTGAATGGATTTGCACGAAACTTGGCAAAATTGTAGGGACTGGTAGCCCGATGTGCCTTTGCTAGGTCTCAATATATGTGCTCCAGTGGATTTTGAGAAATTAACGTTCAAAAAAAGATATATATCTGTAACAGCGGACCGGGCAGCGCTCCAGTTCGCGTACTTTTCGCGTTACGGAGCTTTGTGAAGCGAAGCTGATTGGTTCTCCGGCGTCTGTAAACATTCCAAACAGTCCGTAGCGGCCGCCATCTTGTCTCTCGGTAGGAACGAGAGACGAGAGGAGGCCAAAGCGAAGGGGCAAATGACCATAAGGGGGCATAGTAGATCCTCCCTGACCCCCTAGGTTTCATGTGGAGGTTTTAAAAGGGCCCCTCGGGGCAAAAAAAAAAAAAATAATAATAATCGAACGGCTGAATGGATTTGCACGAAACTTGGAAAAATTGTAGGGACTGGTAGCCCGATGTGCCTTTGCTAGGTCTCAATATATGTGCTCCAGTGGATTTTGAGAAATGAACGTTCAAAAAAAGATATATATCTGTAACAGCGCTCCGCTTCGCGTACTTTTCGCGTTACGGAGCTTTGCGAAGCTGATTGGTTCTCCGGCGTCTGTAAACATTCCAAACAGTCCGTAGCGGCCGCCATCTTGTCTCTCGGTAGGATTGAGAGTCAAGAGGAGGCCAAAGCGAAGGGGCAAATGACCATAAGGGGGCATAGTAGATCCTCCTTGACCTCTTAGGTTTGATGTGGAGGTTTTAAAAGGGCCCCCCGTGGGGCAAAAAAAATAAAATAATAATAATCCAACGGCTGAATGGATTTGCACGAAACTTGGCAAAATTGTAGGGACTGGTAGCCCGATGTGCCTTTGCTAGGTCTCAATATATGTGCTCCAGTGGATTTTGAGAAATTAACGTTCAAAAAAAGATATATATCTGTAACAGCGCTCCGCTCAGATAACATTATCTCCCTATTACCTAGCTGTTGCTAACATCAGTTAGCCACCGCTAGTAGGAGATAGCGACCATCTTGGGCTCCACTTTGCATGTCAGTGATATTTATCACTAATGACATGCAAAGTGGGCATGTCAAGATGTTAGCGACTGGAAACAGTCGCTAACATCGCTATCTTCTATTACCAACTTTTGGAGATATTCGCGCTAAGCGCGAATATCTCCAAAAAGTAACACCTGCCCTGAGCAGTTCTTAGCCATGTTATCCAATGGGAGGTGGATAACATGGCTAAGAGCATTAGCTCGGTAATGCATGAATATCGCTGACTTTTCAGCGATATTAATGCATTGCGGTCGTTTTTCATCGCATTTGCGATAAACCTTGATAATAGCAAGGTTTATCTGCGATAATTTCTGACGATGCTTAGCGGTAAAAAATTTGTTGCTAAGCATCGTTAGGGATAAATATCGCTTAACTTTGGTAATATGCCCGAACGTCTGTTAACGTTCGATTCGAAGGAAATCAGGAAGTGTTGAAAAACATTGTCTGCGCCATCTTGCCTTTTTTCAAATGCCACTCTTTTGTCGTGCACGGCAGCCATTTTAGATGCCTTGACCAGACCCACTCTCTGTACGCTGTCGATCCTTAGCATGGCTCCCCACCCTCGCAAGCATTTCCCCCAGGCACTGGTCACCCCCGCTCTCTGTCTTATGCATGGGTAATAAACCTCCCCCCATCTGCGCTGCTCTTCCCTGAGAATCACACCCTGTGCCCGCCCGACACCTCCCTTTCGCCCTATTCACTACCGCACCCTCTGACACTCCTTTTCCTCTGTGTCCAATTGTCCAGGCCGGTCCTAGGCTATCAGCTAGCCCTGCAGATGTAGTTTATGGCCCCAGCTGTAAAGAATCACCCCTCTTCAAAGGAGTTATAGTAGATCAAGGCCCACACCCGATAAGATCCGTCACAGCACACGCGTTCCTACTATCTGAAAACCATCCTGTATTGTGATTGGGGAGGGGACCGAGCCTGAAGCGGAAGATTCCAATTATGTGTCACATTAAAAATATATAGCACTCCAACAAAGTAGGAAGATTATAAAACTTTAATAACTTATAAATATATACAACAAAACAAAAACAGTAAAAACATTTAAATATTTTTAGGGAAAATGAAGGAAGTAGCAGTCGGCTGTGCGAATAGTCCCAACGTAGCACAACGTCCAGATTTCTGGACGGCACCCAGGTGATGTTGCCTGGGTGCCGCACTGATTTCGGTATCCGGCGTGGGGCGTCGCGGGGGGTGGGTCATCAGTAGCGGTCTGTTGTGCGAATAGTTCCAAGGCAGCAGAACGATGGCACCAAGGTGTTGTCCAGTAAGTTGCCGCCCTCCGAATAACGGCGTGGGGCGCCCCAGGGGGGGGGGAGGCGGCGTGAACGGGCCTCTCCAGGTGGAGTTTCGTCTGCTGTAGTGGGGCGCCCCTTTACCGTTTCAGTTGCCATTCCGTCCGCTTTTGGTCCACTGTGTCAAAAGCCGCAATTCAGCTGAGTTGCGCCCACTCTTGCGGTGCAGCGATAGGCGGCTGTCACAGGACTCTCAAAATGGCGGCAGGCTCTTTCCTTTTTGGGCCTGGTCCACTGAAATGGCCCTGGGACACCTTGGAAATCGCACGCTTGTCTGCTAGGTCTTGGACCCCATTCTCGAAAGCGTCCCCTCCGCCTTGAGGATTCAACAAAAGTTTTGGGGGCCCCCGACTCCTGCAGGCTTCTGGTGGGGAGCGGCTGCCATGATTGCTCGCGGAATGACCACAACGGAGCCACGAGATGGTGGTGCTTTCATGTTGACGCCAGCTTCAGTCTGAAATATCCAGAAACAAGGTGGGTAAGCATGGGCGGATTTTGCGAATTGGCAATCCGCGAAATTGCGTATTTACGGATTCGCAATCCGCAAAAACTGCGAACTCTCGCGAATGTTCTTTTTTTTTGTGTGTTCGCAAGGATTTCTGCCAGTTCACGAGGATTTTGTACCAGTTCGCAAACGCGAACTTACTTTTCGGGTAGCAACGGTCGCGAACATGTTGTTTCTACATCTGGTTCATCACAGCACCCTCTGTTTCACCACTGCCACCCTCTGTTTCACCACTGCCACCCTCTGGCTCACCCATGCCACCCTCTGGCTCACCCATGCCACCCTCTAGTTCATCACTGTAGATTATGGGTGGAAAAGCACACCTGCCCTGCCTCAACTGACATAAATGAATTAGGAGCTGATTAATGTGTTACTGAATTTGAACTTCCTGGCTGGAACCTGCTTCCTTATCTGTAATTGCTTTCTCTGAGCCTGCTGTGAGGGTCAGAGAAGGGTCATAGAATAGTTGCAAGTAGGCAACTGAACTCTGAAGGGGCCCCTCAGGAAGCACTTCAGGGAATGGTTACTAATGATAAGATTGAACTTTTGCACCTGCTGAGTGCTTTCAGTTTAGCAAAAATCCAAATATCCAGCAGCATCCACAAAAAGTAATCCTTCCAGGCACTACAGGGAATGGTTACTAATGATAAGATTGAACTTTTGCACCTGCTGAGTGCTTCCAGGTCAAGATTCAAATCAAAGTGACCAGCACATGAAGAAAGCACTGAGAGGAGCCTGCTGGACAGGAACAGGAAGTTGGAGACTGTGGGGCAATTCCTTCCTCCCACCCCCCGCCCCCCAAATGGACTCCTTGCAAAAAAATAGTGCAGGCAAATGTCAACCTGAGGAGTTATTCTGATAAAAATCATAATTTTCAAGGTTTATGCTGCCTGCTGGTGGATTTCTTGTGCGAAATTGCAAATTTTGCAATCACGCAATTGCGAGATTGTCGCTGCCCGCCGCATCTACGTTTTCGCAAGTGTTTACTCCCGCGAAATTGTATAGTATTCTAGTTGGCAAGTGCGACCAAGCAAAAAAATCCGCTTCGCACGGATTTACGAATTTTCGGTAAGTTCGCGAGAGTTCGCGGATTGCGAATTTACCGAAAATCCGCAAAATCCGCTTAAAGGTGGGGCTTTCATCGTTTGGGGAAAAAAAAAGTTTTCATCCAATGAAAAGTGTTGTTTTTAGGTCATATGATCAAGCCTTCCATCATTAGGAAACCAAAAGTAAAATGAACCAATGAAAAGTTTTATAAACAAGTCACATGACCTGTTATGCGGCATAGGGTATAAAATGCGGAGAAAATACGTTGGCACGTGAGGCGGCGTCAGTAGCGGAACAATGTGCGAATAGGCCGAAGGCAGCACAACGCGCCAAGATCCGGATGGCACCGAGGTGGTGTCTAGTAAGTTGCCGCACTGGTGTGGCCATCCTACAATGCTGAAAGTCGGCGTGGGGCGCCCCGTTGGCCTGTGAGATGGCATCAGTAGCGGACCGACGTGCGAATGGGGCCAAAGGCAGCGCAACAATATTTTCTGAATAGAAGACACCACAAGGCGCTGAGATGCGAAGATCCGGATGGCACCGAGGTGGTGTCTAGTAAGTTGCCGCACTGGTGTGGCCATCCTACAATGGTAAAAGTCGGCGTGGGGCGCCCCGTTGGCCTGTGAGATGGCGTCAGTAGCGGACCGATGTGCGAATGGGGCCAAAGGCAGCGCAACAATATTTTCCGAATAGAAGATACCACTAGGCACTGAGATGCCAAGATCCGGATGGCACCGAGTTAGTGTCTAGGTTGCCGCACTGGTGTGGCCATCCTACAATGCTGAAAGTCGGCGTGGGGCGCCCCGTTGGCCTGTGAGATGGTGTCAGTAGCGGACCGATGTGCGAATGGGGCCAAAGGCAGCGCAACAATATTTTCCGAATAGAAGACACCACTAGGCGCTGAGATGCCAAGATCCGGATGGCACCGAGGTGGTGTCTAGTAAGTTGCCGCACTGGTGTGGCCATCCTACAATGCTGAAAGTCGGCGTGGGGCGCCCCGTTGGCCTGTGAGATGGCGTCAGTAGCGGACCGATGTGCGAATGGGGCCAAAGGCAGCGCAACAATATTTTCTGAATAGAAGACACCACAAGGCGCTGAGATGCCAAGATCCGGATGGCACCGAGGTGGTGTCTAGCAAGTTGCCGCACTGGTGTGGCCATCCTACAATGCTGAAAGTCGGCGTGGGGCGCCCCGTTGGCCTGTGAGGTGGCGTCAGTAGTGGACCGATGTGCGAATGGGGCCAAAGGCAGCGCAACAATATTTTCTGAATAGAAGACACCACAAGGCGCTGAGATTCGGTTAGCACCGAGGTGGTGTCTAGCAAGCTATGCAGCTGAGTTGCGTGCGCACTTGCGGCGAATAGGTCGAAGGCAGCACAACAATGTTTTCTGAATAGGAGACACCACAAGGCGCTGAGATTCGGTTACCACCGAGGTGGTGTCTAGCAAGTTGCTGCACTGGTGTGGCCATCCTACAATACTGCTCCGAATAACGGCGTGGGGTGCCCGAAGGGGGGGGGAGGCGGCGTGAACGGGCCTTCCCAGGTGGAGGCTCGTCTGCTGTAGTGGGGCGCCCCTTTACCGTTTCAGTTGCCATTCAGCTGAGTTTCGGCCGCTCTTGATGCTACAGCGACAGGCGGCTGCAACAGGACTCTCAAAATGGCGGCCTGTTCTTTGGATTTGGGCCTGGTCCACTAAAATGGCCCTGGGACACCTTAGAACTCGGACGCTTGAATTTTTTTTCCTTTCCTCTACATGCAAAAAAAGGTAAATGCCCGGTACGTTACACGCTTCATCTGCCACGATGTACTCTCCAGAGGAACCGAAAAAAAATATAGTTATGGTAACTATACCATGAATCGTCATATGGAGAGGTGGCACCGATTAATTATAGTGCTGCATAAAAGAGAGATTTGGAGAAGAACCCCCGACCTGCCAGTACATTCATCAAAGAAGTGGCACTGACAGCATCAGAGGCAAGGGAAACGGTCCCAAATATTTAGAAGAAGTTTGGAAAGATTAAAATGACATGTTTAGATTGTGGCAAATTAATTTCATGTGGACAGATGAGTGTTACTCTAATAAATACAGCATATGAACATCATCATAGTCGATGATTGGTAGAGACATTTTGACTATATCCTGGACCTGCCCGTCCTCGCCCAAAATGGCGCCGGAATAAATGGGACTCGTAACTCCTTGTTGTGTACTTGTTGTAAAACTTTGATATCACGAGATACGTATGCAGTTTTGAAGCACATGGCGGGCGGGGACGAGAATAGATTGAATATTTCGACATCTCTATTGATATTAAGTTGTGATGTGTTATTGATTACTGTACTATTGAAAGTTCGAATTAACGTCACCCATGGTACTTGCCCGCAAATGTATATCTAGATAATTTTATTGTAACTGGCCCTGTCGTATTTTAATTATAAAATGTACGTCCACCGATTCCGCAACTGTTAGACACCTTAGTTCTTGCAACCTAATGGCCCGCCCGTAACGTTTCTCTACAGTGTAAATGTCTCCTCATCATATACGATTACAGTTTGCTCCGTGGCCGGCGCACGTGGTTATAGGCCCGTATTTGTATACTGACATTTTCACAATAAAGGTTTTTAAAAGAAAACATGGTAGTAGTATTTACATTGGTAAAGTTTTTAATAATAGTCACTGTTTTAGAATCAGTAAAAGGCAAGTGAAATAAAGCAGACCAATTACATGAAGGGTAAAAGGTATAATACGCAGGAACGCAGTAAAGATAAATGGTCAAGGGCTGTTGTGTTTTCTCGTCCTGCAACATAAAGTGATCGATAAGAATCTCATATTCAAGCGTATCGGCGACTAAGACAGCAGGTCGACCCTCTTTTGCTCAACGGCTCCGTCATGGGACGAAGAAACGCCCTTTTTCTAGAAAAAAGAATATATTTTACTTGCAGGACAGTTGTAAATTTTCCGGGAAAGTACATTAGCCTGGAACATTATAACATATATGTTTAAGAAAAAATAATGTTCGGAAGTAATAAAAAGCGTAATTTTTAGGTCATATGACCAAGCCTTTCATCATTAGAATAAGAAAAGTAAAATGAACCAATGAAAAGTTTTATTAACAAGTCACATGACCTGTTATGCTTACGTTAAGCGCTGCGCGTCGCGTCCCGGATCACTTCCGGATGCGCTAACGCGGCGCGTCATATGACGCATTACGCGACAACGCAGGTCCAGAATATAGTCGAAATGTCTCCACCAACCAGCGGTCGGAACACAACCCTTTTCAGCAGGCTAAATAGTTCTGTTAAATGACAACAGAACGGACAGGCAACAAGAACCATCAGTCAAAGAGGGGAGGGCTAGTTCTTCTCTACCGGGTTACGTTGGGGCGCTACTGGAACTGATCGAATTGGTAGTCTACAGTGTTTCTGGATGTTTCAGACTAAAGCTGGGGTTAGCATGAGAGCACCACCATTTCGTAGCTCCGTCGTGGCCATTCCGCGAGCAATCATGGCAGCCGCTCTTTATCGTTATTTTGGGCGGGGTGGGTGGCGGAGTCGAGCTGTATTGCAGCCATCATGGTGTGGAGTTTAGTTCATCTCACTAGTTTCGTATTTGTCATGAGGGGTTGTTCCTAATGTTTCTATTTTAGCGAGGTCAAAAAGAGATCCCATTAGTGGCCTACTGATTTTGCTCGATTCCTTATGTTTTTTTACACGATTTTTCGTTATCTGCAAAGACTAAACAGAGTATTGCGACTCTGTGTTTGTTTGTAAATAGAGAATGAACCAAAGAGAACCAATTCTAAAACAGTAAATGCTTGGATAACAATCAATCAAATGGAGAGAGAAGCAGGCACGACGTATTACAACGGGGGCAAAGGCCTGCGTTAACTACCTTTCACTATCTGCAAAGAGAGAGTACTCCTAATAGAAATGAGGGGGGGGGCAGCATTCAAAGCAGATCAGTGTGCATAAACACGAAAATGTTTTTACTTACCACGTATTTGACATTCGACAGCTTATGATATTTGCTATTAAAAAACCATTGAAATTCACTGAAAAAACCATAGGTTATAGACCATATATAGTTAGGAATTAGCATTTACAAAACCTTGAAAATTCACTGAAAAAACCATAGGTTATAGACCATATATAGTTAGGAATTAGCATTTACAAAACCTTGAAAATTAACTGAAAAAACCATAGGTTATAGACCATGTCATGAATGATGTAATATGTGACATCATCAGCAGTGGATTGCGGGTGCGCGATATATAGTTAGTGCAACTAACTATATATGGAATTTCAATGGTTTTGTGTGAGTAAAATAAGGTTTTTTAAATGCTAATTCCTAACTATATATGGTCTATAACCTATGGTTTTTTCAGTGAATTTTCAAGGTTTTGTAAATGCTAATTCCTAACTATATATGGTCTATAACCTATGGTTTTTTCAGTGAATTTTCAAGGTTTTGTAAATGCTAATTCCTAACTATATATGGTCTATAACCTATGGTTTTTTCAGTGAATATATATATATATACACACATATTACCTACTGGCGGTCGCTGTATAGTTAGGACCTAGCTACCATAGGAAATCTGCAACATTCTATTGGGAATAACTTTGGCGCCGGTGGAGGAATTTGCGTGTAATTACCCAAAATGTAGGCCAGCTCCGCTGCGCTCCTTCCCTGAAAGTTTCGGGGGGATTCGTGAAGCGGGGACCGAGAAATAAGGGGGGTCCCAAAACGTGTTTTCCCCATGTTAATTTCCATAGGACGAATTGACAAGGCTACAGCCCAAACCGCTGAACGGAATTTCACCAAACTTTGCAAAATTGTAGGGACTGGTATGCAGACGTGCCTTTTGTATATTTGGTGAAAATTGCTCCAGTGGTTTTTTACCAAAATTAACTTAAAAAATATATATATCTATAGGCGCGCTCCGAGCGCTCACCGGTAGGCATACCTGGGAGCCCACCGCCACAGAAGTGCGCGAGCGGAAAGCTGATTGGCTCCCGGGTGTCTGTCTACATTCTAAACATTCCGTAGAGTCCGCCATCTTGTGTCACAGTAGAATCGAGACACAAGAGGTGAAAATAAAAAGGGGGAAAGAGGGGGAAATGATTTAAAGGGGGCAGGGTAGACCCCCCTGAACCCTAGGTTTTCTGAGGGGGGCCTAGAAGGACCCTAAAGGGCAAAAAAACAATTTTCTTTTTTTTTTATTTGCGCGGGGTAAGCGCTGGGTGCGTTCCCATGTACGCTTACAGGTATGCGTACCCTGAGCGCACCACTGGGAAAATAGAGTAAAAAATTAGAGCAAAATAAGAATTTAGAGTGCTTAGAGGTAGGGTAGCTCTGAAAAGAGCTGTTGTGTTATGTGGGTGTTTTTTGTACCTACAAGTAGGTACCGATGCAGAGTCTCAAATTCAAGAGGAAGACTCTATTCCCCTCATCAGTAAAATGTACACATCTCTCCTATAGATGCCTTGCATGTTGTAACGCAAGTTGTTGTGGTGTATGGAACCTATACCATAGTCTCTGAGGAAAGCAGAAACAGATTTATTCACATGTTTCCTTGCTTTCTAAATCTGTGGACAAAATTGGTTGGACCAGTTCCATTTTTGCCTTTGGCATATATTAGAAAATACCAAGGCAGTTTTTGGAAAAAGTGACATCAATTGCCCAAAGATGTCCTTTAAAAGCATTTCCAGACCTACCCCAGTCAAAGTGCCTAGGTCATTACCACCACAGTGCACAATTATGAGTTCAGGGTGAGGGAGATGCAAAAAGGATTTTACCAATGGTATCAATTGGTGACTTCTCAATCCTCTCTGTCCAATCCACATAATGTCCACATTTGGTAAATCAAGGTTGGAAATGCCTCTGTTACTTGCATATTTTTCACTTCAGTAGACAAAGCTATGACCCACAAACCAGACTTTTGGCATCTTGAAGGTAGATGTGCTTGTATTCAGATGAGTTCTGGAAATGAAATGGCAGTTTGAAAGTAGGAGTTATGAAAAAAAAAGTGGTTGAGTTTCAGTGCACTTGAAAAGCAAGAAATGATTGGTGGTATCTTAAAATTCACCACTCAAAATTAGGGTGCATGCTTTTGTTTTTTGAAAGAAGTAATTTTGATGGTTGAGAAAAAGTCATTGAAAGAAACATTGCACAGGATAAGCTACTACATTGAGAGGTCAAACACCCTTGCTGGATTCTTTTGCAACATAGTATGATGAACTTTTCAACTGTGTGCTGGGTTAGGTAGGAGTTACCATGGTAACAGGGTAAATGAGCACTTCGGGGATGGGTGAGTATTATGTGATTTTCAAAGTGTTGAAATGTAGAACCAATTAAAATGTTAGTTTGGTTTTGAAATAGTGTGTTAAGAATTTTAATTGGTTAAGTTCAGTGATATGTCTGAAGAATTACAGGGAATCAGGGCCATTTGTGGTTGCAGTGTTTCAGGAGCATTTCAGAAATTCTTCTTAAGAAAATCTGGTGTGTGTGACTGACACTGTTCTATATCTTCCAAAGCATTTTTAAAGGTGAGTAATGATTCTTTTAATAAAGGTAGACTGCTGTATGCACTATGGGGAAGATTAAGAAGCATATTGTGATTCTTTATTCTTACATTGTGTGTCGTGTTTTTTGTAATGCTGTTTAAAAATTGAATGATGCATATTGGAAATGTATTTTGGAAATGAGTTAGGTTTCTGCCTTGTTTTGTTGTGGTCATTTAAATGGGCTTTGCTCTGTGTTAAAAACGATTTACTATGGAAAATGTTTTCTGGAAAAATGTCTGGCTTTTAAAATTTTGGTCAAGGATTACACTGGGTGTTTGTGTGAAATAAGGAACTATATTTTCACATTTTTCAATAATGTCACCTGTGTCTGCTGACAGTTTGCCTCTTTTAGCTTTAAGGGTACTCTGTGCCTGTGTCTCATGTCACTTTGCACGTGCATAATCTCTCTTTTTCTGTGTGTCATTTCTCTCTTTCTGTGTGTGTCATGACATGTATCTCATGTGCCTAAGATCACACTGTGAGTCACGCTTGATTTTAAATGGATCTGGGTGAATAATTTGCTTAGTTGATTTGTTTAAAGTATGGAAAGTTCTGATATTGAAGGGGTCTGCTTTGACCGCACCGCCGTTTGTTTGCCTTTCCCGGTCTCATCAGGGGTCTCCAACCGCTCGGTTAATGCCTCAGCTTCCAAAACAGCTTCCTGCATCTGTGCTGTATTAACTGAATCAGCTGCTGCCTTGGAAGCGACCCGAGTAGCCTGTGCCTTTTTCTTCACGGCTTTAGCTGCTGCCCCGGAGGTTGATTTCGAGGCCATTGCCACTGCCGTCTGCTCCCGGTATCGTCCACACCAGCAGAATCCGTTCCCAAGCCCTGCTTTCGTTCGTGGCTGAAACGCTGCTGGGGACCGCCGAACACACCTAGCGCTTTGCCGACGCCGAACCCAGGTCATCAACGCCGCCGTCAGCAACCAGAGGATCCTGACTGCTCCAGCTGCTCCCGGTAATTGTTTCACCTGCTGGGTCCTACGGGCTCCTGCGAGGCGCGTTGTTTCACCACGGCTGCAGTAATCATGGGTGAGCGGGTTCTGTCCTATGTAAAAGCCGGGGGTGGTTTAATGGCTATTACCGTGCGAGGGTGAGGAATCTGGGGATAAGTTGCACCACAACGCGCTGCTGCTCCGCGGCTCCTCTCACTCAGCCGCCATCTTGCTCCTCATCACTCACCATCCTGGTCATGTGCCTAAGATCACACTGAGTGAATAATTTGCTTAGTTGATGTGTTTAAAGTATGGAAATACATGTATTTTTAAAGTCAGTTAGGCCTTAGCATATGTACTAGTAGGGAATCTTAGGCAGCATGTCTGTTAGGCCTCTTACTTCACAAATAGGCTCTAAGCTGCGCAATCAAAGGTGTGCCTTTGAAATAAAAAAGGAATGTTATATCTTGCTTATATATATGTTGTCTGTTTTTTGCCAGTAGACACAGACATGGTAGAGTACATGTAACATCCTGGTTATGTGTGTGAGAAGTTGGCCTGGTATATGATGCTCACTAGTTCTAGTGATCACCTTGTACCATGCCAAGCAACCCTTATGATGATTGGTTGTAAGTCAACCTTATAGACCAGCTATCCTAGTAGCGTGGGCAAAGCAGTCTTAGGCTAAACTCTGTAAAGGCATGTGAAGCAAGCTGTTTTACCATACACAATCCCCTTGAATAACAAATGAAAGGACACCACACAGATATATATTGAAAATATATATATTTATTTACTACAAAATATCCCCTATACTCTTTATGAGCACAGAAGCAAATGCGTTAAAACAAAACACAGTTTAAATATACAAAAGTTGCACAATATGGATGAGCCCTAGGGGCCACTTAAACCATATACTAAAATAGTGGTATAAGAACCACCAATGGGAAAGGAAAGAGGCCTAGGGCCTGGGGAATTGCTGGAGCTGTTCGGGACTAACAGTGATGAAGTCGGGAAAGGCCCGCGGAACTCGGGTGTAGTTCTTAAAGTGCACGCATGCACCAATGTTAAGTCAATGGTGCGTAAAAGTTACAAAGTTAGTGTTTAAGGAACCTTTCGATGGACCTAGAAGGACAAAACTTTAGAGCTAGGCACTAGAGGTGTGTACCAGTGTAGAAACACCGGCTTTGCTGAGTTACCTCACCCACAGGAAGCGGGTGCACATGTGCCAAGTCGTGTTGGGTTTCGTCACGCAGGTCGATACTGCCTGGAGATGAAGATGCTGCAGGCGGGTCGTCGAGGAGAGTTCCGGTGGATCCAAGGATGGATCTGAAGATGTGAAGACCTGAAAGCAGAGGGGACAATGTTCAAAGTCACTAGCCAGTGACTACCGTGGAACCAGGATGGCACGAGGCGATGTCGGGTGCAAACAGGTGAAGAGGTGCAGATTGTCTCTGCAGCCACGTGGACACGAAGAGGTCAAGGATGTCCAGGAGTCAATCACAAGCTGTCCCACGAAGGCTCTAGCTGGTGGCGGTGTCGGCAACTTGATTGGAGCAAACAGGCCTTGGCTAATGCAAGCCACGCAGGAAGTGGAAAAAGCTTATCACTCGGACCAGCAAGGTCAGAGCGGGTGCTCCTTTTCAGGGAAGCAAGGGACAATCTGGAGCAACGAGACCAGTGGTGTAGGTTGTAGATTTCGTCGCCACGATGGCCGCTAGCCATGTGGCAAGTTGCCGGGATGGCGCGTTGAGTGGCAAAGTGCAAAAGGGCCACATGCAGATCGTGGAGATGCTGGGGGGCTGATCTTCGGTGCAAATGCTGCTCGGTGGTAAGGCTTCTTAAACCCCAAAGCACAGCATCGAGGGTGCCTCAGGTGCTGCGCAGTCAGCTTCTCGGGGGTCTTTCAAGAAGGCCGGTCCCATGTCTCTCGGTGCTTCCATGGGTCTCTTCTTTGCAGGGACTGTGGATCGGGCTCTGAGATGTCTGGGAGTCTGGGTCTCGTCGGGCTCTGGGCTCGGGCTCCGGCAGGAGGCGGCGGCAAAGCAGATGTCAAGTTGCTGGTTGGTGCCTGTATTCACAGGGTGTTCACTCCTTGGCCACAAGGGAGATTCTCTTCAGTCTTCTGTGCAGCAGAATGTCGAAGTCCAGTTTTCTTCTTAGTTTCAAGTCGAGTTCAGGATGATCTGAAGTCTTGGGACACAGCTCCTACTCTTATTCCAAATCTAGGGGCGAATTACCTGCTAGGTCCCTCCTCTGGTTGGGACCAGGAAGGGGGGTGGTTACACCCCCTTTCCTTTGTCCAGCTTCGCGCCAAGACTGGGGCTGGAGAGCCCCAGCACCGATTTGAACTGGCATATGCACAGGGACACCATGTGTGCCCCAGGCATGTCTGATTCTATTCAGCCCTGTCCTACCCAATACACAAAATCCTGTCTGGGGTGGTGCTAGCACCTCCCAAGGCAGGAAACCCTTTGTCCAAGCCTCCCTCGCTGGAAGGACTCCCAGCAGCAGGAGGTCAGACTTGTGTCTGTGGTGGCAGCATCCATTTTGTGATGCTAAGGCTCACGTTTAACTTTCACCGGGGTTCAGGTTAGCTACATGTCGTGTCCCTCTAGAAGGGTGGAATGCTACCCCCGTTGCCAGAACTGGCGAGGGGGTAGTATTCCAATTCGTATGACACCTTACTCGACATGTTTTGATAAAGCCAAACCAAAGATAGCATTTAACTGCGAGGTTCATAATGCACTTAAGAGTATATGGTATGGCAGTATCATGGAACAGCTAAAGGACTTGGTTCCGAAAGCTGCAGACTGGCTCAACTCATGCCAGAGCACCATCTCACATATTTCCAAGCACTCTGCCTCCAGGGTTGCTGAGGCCTTCCATAGGAGTGGCTGATAGGAACATATGTGTCCATTTTAGGTTAGATATAGGCATACTATACCTAAGTAAGCGGTGATTACACCGACTTACCCCAGCTGAGTGATCAGCCAGTTGTGTCAAATATGGAGGCCAGGCAAGGGGTGGCACAATACGTGCTGCAGCCCCTGGTAGGCCTTGGAAGCATCTATGCCCTGGGTACCTGGGGTACACTGTTACAGGGGCCAATAAGGTGAACCAGTTCCAATTTCGTAATGCACCTAATGTGCATTGGCATTAATTTAGAGAGAGAACAGCAGGCTGTGGGTCTGATTAGCAGGCCCACAGCCACATTAAGTCATAAACCAGTGAAGCAAAAGCAAAAATGTGGGGTGACCATAGGATAGCAGACCCTACGCTCCTACAATGTGCCTAAGATCACATTGAGTCAAGCTTGATTTTAAATGGATCTGGGTGAATAATTTGCTTAGTTGATGTGTTTAAAAATATGGAAATACATGTATTTTTAAAGTCAGTTAGGCTTTAGCATATGTACTAGTAGGGAACCCTAGGCAGCATGTCTGTTAGGCCTCTTACTTCACAAATAGGCTCTAAGCTGTGCAATCAAGATCCAGGGTGTGCCTTTGAAATGAAAAAGGAATGTTATGTCTTGTTTATATATATGTGGTCTGTTTATTGCCAGTAGACACAGTGAAATAGTATGAGCAGAGACACACATATTGCATGCAGAGACAGACATAGTAGATTACATGTAACATCCTGGTCATGTGCCTAAGATCACACTGTGAGTCAAGTTTGATTTTAAATGGATCTGGGTGAATAATTTGCTTAGTTGATATGTTTAAAAATATGGAAATACATGTATTTTTAAAGTCAGTTAGGCTTTAGCATATGTACTAGTAGGGAATCTTAGGCAGCATGTCTGTTAGGCCTCTTACTTCACAAATAGGCTCTAAGCTGTGCGATCAAGATCCAGGGTGTGCCTTTGAAATGAAAAAGGAATGTTATGTCTGGCTGATATATATGTGGTCTGTTTTTTGCCAGTAGACACAGTGAAATAGTATGAGCAGAGACACACATATTGCATGCAGAGACAGGCATGGTAGATTACATGTAACATCCTGGTCATGTACCTAAGATCACACTGTGAGTGAAGCTTGATTTTGAATGGATCTGGGTGAATAATTTGATAAGAGTTAGAAAGATGCAAACTGTGACCAGACACAGGTGACATTATTGACAAATGTGAAAATATAATTCCTTATTTCATACAGAGACTCAGTGTGATCCTTGTGAAAAATGTTAAAGCCATGCTTTTTACCATAAAACATTTACCAGAATGAGATGAGACAAACGCAAACAGACAAATGACACACACAATGAGAGAGAGATGGGGCAGGCACAGAGTGAGATGACACACAGGCACAGAGTGAGGTCAGACACAGGCACAAAGTACCCTTTAACCTTAGAAATGCAAACGGTAAGCAGACAGATGTGACATTATTGACAAATGTGAAAATATAATTCCTTATTTCATACAGACACTCAGTGTGATCCTTGTCAAAAATGTTAGAGCTATGCTTTTTAAAATAAAACATTTACCAGAAAGAGATGTGACAGACACAAACAGACAAATGACACACACAAAGAGAGAGAGATGGGGCAGGCACAGAGTGAGATGATATACAGGCCCAGAGTTAGGTGAGACACAGGCTCAGAGTGAGATGAGACACAGGCACAGAGTGAGATGAGGTACAGGAATAGAGTGAGATGAGACACGCAAAGAGAGAAATGACACACACAAAGAGAGAGATGGGGCAGGCACAGACTGAGATGAAACACAGGCACAGAGTGAGATGAGACACAGGCACAGAGTGAGATGAGACACAGGCACAGAGTGACATAAGACACAGGCACAGAGTGACATGGTGCAGGCAGAGAGGAAGATTAATAATGAAACTGTACTGCACTGTTACTGTGACACAGTTGCTGTGGTATAAAGTAACTTATGTTCTTATGTTGTAAACTAGTGTTTATATCGTTCAGTTATTGTAATTGCTATGTAGTATGTTTATAGTGGTCTATAATATGTTATTTTTTCTTTACCACAGATCATCTATAGAAAGATAAAAGAATATGCCGTCAAAGGAAAGACGTCAAAATAAACATAAACAGGATTTAAGGTCCAAGAAAACAGAAATACAAGACTCATCCAAAACACAATCTTCGGTGAAAAAAACTAAAGCTCCTGGTTTGCAAACTAAGGACTTTTTAAGAAGAATAACGGATCTCTTAATAGAAAGAAAAAATTCTGCCCCTCAAAAAATGTTAGACCTGTAGAAGGAGATGATATTGTCTATAGCAATACAAGGAGAAATCAATTTATTGAAATTCGTAGACGAATGTTTTATAACAGAATAGTTTCAAATGTATTAAAAAATGTAAAGATGTATCAAAAAAAGACCGCTTTTTACAAGAAAAAAAAACATAGTGAAGATTGTGGATGAAGCATTTAAAGTGAAAAATAAATTATATTGTTTAGTAATCAATATAATTTGTACACTAGATAAGGTAATCAATGTGTTCAAATCAAAATGTAAGTGGAAAAGAGTAATTAATCGGACTAATTTTTGTGATGTTTTTTCTGGAGAATGGAAGCATAGTTCAAGTTGTGATCCATTTTTTAATGAAAAAAGTTACTTTCAGGATAATGATTTGGTGCATGCAGTTGATACCAGTGGCCGAGCATATGAGGTGAAGGACGGTTGTCCGGTTGAAAAAGAAAATTTTTTGCCTAGAAATACAGAAAAAGTTTTAGCTGATGAAGTTTTAGGGAAATGCCCTAAGGCTCCAGTGTATACTTGGAATTGTAGTAGTATTTGTAGTGTGCAACAGGATTCAATTGATTTGTTTCTCAGTTTCTTACGGACATATACTAAGAAAAGTCTAAAACAAAAAATGAACATTTTGCAAGAGTTAGATCCTTGTAGAGTGAGAGAAAAACAGGTTTGCATGGGCATTCACTGGCTTGTCTTTCAAGAAAAGTATGTCTTTTCACCATTTTAGGATGTTAGCAGTGTATCATAATAAAGTGAGGAAATTAGTGAGAAGTTTGTATTATGCAATAAGTCCAGGACTTAAGCTAAAACAGTTAAACAGTGCTCTTTTGCATGGAACTGAATTAAATGTGAAGAACATTTGTGAAGAAATTGAGTTTTGTTACTAAGCTAATGTGGAAGAGAATGTAGAGATTTCAAGTACAGAAAAATGTGAACATGAAATTACAAAGTTTAAGGTCAATTCAAGTGAAAGGCCTAATTTTACTTGTGTGTGTTGTCGACGAACTCATTACAAGAATCAGACTAGATTAGTTGATTTATATGTAAAAAGTGAAAAGGAAAATAATAATGAGTGGAAGGATTTTGCAACTTATTTGTTGGTAGAAAATTGTTTTGATTTGGGTTCTGATCAACGTATTTGTAAATATTGTTATAATAAATTAAATGAAAACAGAATGCCTGCTAGAGCTGTTCATAATAATCTGGAGTTGGTAGACATTCCTTCTGAATTGATGGATTTAAATACCTATGAGTCTATTCTGATTCAATGTGTGCACCCTTTTCAGGCTATTGTTCGCATGGAGCCTAAGACAGGGAAATTGCCTCCTTCAGATTTACAGAGAGGATTAAAGGGAAGACTTGTTTATTTGCCTCTAGATTTTAAGTAAAATATTGATACAATTGGTGTAGTAATCTGGTTATTCTAGTTAATGGTGTTCCGACAAAGAGTAAGAAAATCTGGCAAGAATTAGTGGATGTTAGGAAAGTAAAAAAGGCAACGTTGTATTTGGTAAAAAACAATCACTACTACCAAAATGTATATGTTGGAGAAGAGGAAACAACAGTAGAAGAGGACAGTGATTTCTCAGCTGGGCAAATTGAAAAAGGTGATGACTCTAGAAGTGAAGAAATTTATGAACATTATAGTGTTCATCCATTGCATTCCAAAGAAGTAATGGGGAATGCTATTGACTTGTTTCAAATGAAAGAAGCAAAAGGAAGTCCCATTAGTTTATGGGAAGAAAGTTTGGAAGCTCGTTGTTTTCCACAGTTATTTCCAACAGGTCAAGGTGGACGATATGACGACCGACCTGTTCAAATTCCTGCATCTGAATACCGGACTTTAGGATTATATGCAGAAGATCCAAGGTTTCGTCAATGCATTCCATATTTGTTCCATCTACTGTTTGAGAGTGACTTGTCTGGACTTTCTTATGCAGTGAACCATATACTGAAAAGTGGAGTACATCTGCAAAATGTTTCGGCTAGAGACTTTATGGATAAAGTGAAACTGCAAGACAGTGTTTTGGAATGTCAGCTAATTAATCTCATGGCATGTCAGCGTGGTACTAACGAGTATTGGTATCGTCGTCATGGGGAATTGAAATGTATGCTAAGAAACTTAGGAACTCCTACATGGTTCCTCACTCTTAGCTGTGCTGAGTATGCTTGGGAAGACTTACTTGAATTTCTACGAGAGGCAAATAAAAACATTGAAAATATTAAATACAAGACACCTGGAGAACTGTGCTCTTTGGATCCAGTTAATGTATGCAGATATTTCAATCATAGGTTTGAAGCTATGTTGTCTTTTATTACAAACAAAAACAATCCTCCGCTTGCAGAGGTTTTGGATTTCTTTATGAGAAAGGAGTATCAAGCAAGAGGTGCTCCTCACATACATATGCTGCTATGGATTAAAGATGTACCAACATTTGGAACAGATTCAGATGAGAAACTGATGAGTATTCTACATGTGCTGTTCCGAAAAGTACAGAAGAAAACAATTTAAGACATCAAGTTTTACGCTTTCAAATCCATCGCTGTGAAAAATACTGTCGTCGAAAATACAAATCCAAGGACAAGTTCTACACAAAATGTCGTTTTGCATTTCCACGTCCAGTAACATCGAAAGGAAGAGTGAACAATTTTATGTCTTCTCTGCGACATACTGTGACAAGAAAATCACCTAAAAATTCATACAACCTAAGGAGAAATGAGGAGTCCAAATACATAAATGACTACAACCCAGTCATTTTGTCCATGTGGAATGCTAACATGGATATTCAATATGTTACTGACAACTCTATTGCTGTGGCTCGATATGTGACGTCTTACATCACAAAATCAGAAAAGACGGAACTGAAGGAAATGTGGGAGGAAATTTCACATGAAAAGAGTCTAAGCAAGAAATTATACAGTTACAGTCTGAAGATGTTGTCGCATCGAGAAATTGGAGCGTATGAATGTTCTGATTGGTTATCATCAGTCCTCTCCCTCTGTCTCCTCACTCCCTCACTCCCCTTGTCTCACGCTCACTTGCCTTTATCCACCCTCTATCACAACTCTTTCCTCAACCTCACTGCTCTTCTCTTACCCTTCCTCACCCCCGTTCCCTTACTCCGCTTTCCTCACTTATCCTCATTCCCCATGTTCACTCCCCTTCCCCTCACCCACCTCCCACACTCACCTTCTATCAGTCCCCCTACTTCACTTCCCTTCCCCTCTCTTCCCTTCCTTGACTCCCTCACTAATTTTCCTTTCTTCTCTCACCGTACTCTATATGCCAAATCTAGAACCATCATTTGGGTGAGTCTAGGTCTTGCTGCAACACGAAACCGAGTTTTGAAATCTGTGCAAGAAATAGAGTATTTGGCGGAGAAAGAACCAAACAGTACAGATATTTTGAAGGCAAACATGTTGGATACATACTATCCAAATAGAAGTAGTCATCTTGAGAACATTTGTCTCTATGAAGTTCTGCAAACCTATACTTTTAAGAGGAACGTCACAGAAGATATCAATAAAGGTGTATATGCTGTAATTGGATGTGAAGGCTGTCTAGTGAAAGAAAGAAAAGGCCATTTGAATAATCATTGAAAATTGAGTTGTGAATCTTCAGACAAAAGGGAATTTTACTATTTAGCTCTTTTGCAACTCTTTAAAAAACTGGCGTACAGAAGAGGAACTACTTGGAGATTTTCTTACTTATGAAGATTCGTTCAATGCAACCAAGGATACCATAGAATATCCTGTTTTTTCAAATTATCTGCAAATGTTGAACGAGGAAATACAGCAAGAAGCTACAATTACAGCAGAGATTGCTAGAGACAGTTCTCAAGACAGTCAGAGTTCTGCTTCATTGAGTCAGGATCCACTAGGAGGACCAATTATACAAAATGAAGCTCCCACTGCCATGAATGAAGTGGAAAGAGCTATGGAACAAGCTCAGGAGGATGTAGTTAACTTAGAAGATTTGGAAAAAGAACTAAACGTTGAGCAGAGACAAATATTTGACGAAGTCACAGAACAGATTGAGCATGGTTTATGTCATGAGAAAAAAGAGTGCTCATGTACATCATTTATACCTGTCTGACTGTACGTGAGTGGAGAAGCAGGAACTGGAAAAAGTTTTCTGATTAAAGTAATTGCAACGTATCTGCAGAAAAGAACAGAGTCATCGCTGTCTTGTGTTGTTGTCATCAGTGATGTCATCAGTGATGTCATTTGAGATGTCATCGGTGATGTCATCAGTGATGTCATTTGAGATGTCATCAGTGATGTCATCAGTGATGTCACTGACCATGTCATGAATGATGTAATATGTGACATCATCAGCAGTGGATTGCCGGGTGCGCGAGTTATAGTGAGTCCAACTAACTGTAACGTGGGAATTTCAATGGTTTTGTATGAGTAAAATGTTCAGCTAACTATAACTGGTGTGAAACCTATGTTTTTTTCAGTGAATATATATATATATATGTATATATATATATACATTGCTACAACACGTTCATTTTTTGGCAAAAGTAGACGGCACTCCAAGTTGCTTTTCCAAAGTGATTTTATTGGCAGACCCCCTGCCCCCTCGACAGACGCGTTTCACCTATACAGCTTCGTCAGTGTCAACCAGTGCATCGTAAGAAACACCATTTTATTTCCGCCCCACTCCCAACATAGAAAGAGGACTAGTCATGTTACTACATGTTAGCGACCATTTTGCAATGTACTTCATATTAAAAGCAACTCATTACTATATGTAAATAAAGAAATGGTGTCAATAAAGTGCTCGTGCCATTAAAAACAATTTGGTTTTAGCCACAGTACATCATTTGTTAATTTTCTTTTTCTGCTCAACGCATTCCACATACAATATATATCAGGAAAAACAAATGGGGTTACCCAACTTTACAGATCATCTAGTCTATGTCGATGTGTTCTTGTGCCTCAATCATATATACATTGTATTCTAATGGGCACACAATGATTTTTCATTGTGGGATATGCTAATTAGTTAGCTACCTGATAAACTCTGTGGTAACTATTAATTTTCATCACATTTGTACCCATTGTGTTTGCTTGTTTATATGTGTGTTGGCGTTGATATCCAGCCCTAATTGGGTCTGCTCGACTATGAGATGTTAATTGACAGTGTGGTTTCGCCCTGAATGGGCTTACATGTTTATGTATCCATTATACAGTGTATAGGAGGGGGAGGGATATAGTCTTCCTGTCTGTCTGCCTCCATGTTCAGTATGGTGTTTATATGTTGCCAATCTGTACTATGCTCATTCTAAATGTACCCACAGCTCTTTATCGTTGTTTAGCCCTGTCGGTTGCATGCTTTGGAGATCAATGATGTATTTTGATTCCAATATCCTCAGGGCTCTGACTCCACCTCGTTCCTTCCTATCTAATTGATCTATGAGAAAGAAGGTCAGTAGGTCTCGATTGCTGTTATGGTGGGTTTCAAAGTATCGCGCCACTGGGTAATTCTTATCTCTGTTGGTTATAGCACGCATGTGCTCCAAGATACGTTTTTTTGCCGGGTTGATGGTACTCCCAAAAGAACCTCTTCTGGCAGGGGCACTCTAAACAGTAATCACAAAATCCGAGTTACAGTTTAGGAATTTAACAATATCTCTAGAGGGTCGTGAGTCATTTGGTTTCCCTTGGTATTTAGTCCTCTTCCTACTATATTTGCACGCCTTGCAATGCATGCAGGGGAAGAAACCTTGGATAGGTTTCGACTTCGATGGTTTAGGGGGATCCTCAAAATGACTTTTAATCAGATGGTCGCTGAGGGACTAACACCGTCTATACGTTATAGAGGGTTTGGGGGGCAGTCTATCCTTCATGACCTTGTCTGTTCTTAGGATATGCCAGTTTTTGTTAAAAATCTGGACCAACTCATTTGATCTCATGTTGTAGCCAGTAATCATCCTTATTACTGCCTCGGTTGTATTCTCCTTATTTTTGTTCTTCATAAGATCCTTTCTGTCTACGAGATCTACTCTACTAGACGTGTTAATTAGTAGTGCTTTAGAGTACCCTCTATCTTAGAACCTGTTTACAGCTTCATCCCGTGCTTGTGTGAAGTTGTTAGGGTAAATAACAATTTCTTTTTAAGCGTAGCAATTCTACAAAGGGGATGTTTCTTATCATGGATTTCGGATGGTGACTTGCCGCATCAACACCCAGCTCACCCGGTACCTGGAAGAGAACAAGAACCTCAACCCCTCCCAGTCAGGCTTCCGCAAGAACCACAGCACCAAGACCGCCCTCATCGCCGCCACAGACGACATCAGAGTCCTACTCGACAATGGCGAGACAGCAGCCTTCATCCTCCTGGACCTCTCCGCTGTCTTCGACACTGTCTGTCATCGCACACTACGCACAGGCCTCCACGACGCAGGGATCCGCGACAAGGCCCTGGAATGGATCACCTCCTTCCTCTCCGACAGAACCCAAAGAGTCCGCCTCCCTCCGTTCCACTCCGGAGTCACCAAGACCATCTGCGGCGTCCCGCAAGGATCATCCCTCAGCCCGACACTCTTCAACATCTACATGGCTCCACTCGCATGCATCGCCAGACTCCACGACCTCAACTTGATCTCGAATGCCAACGACACCCAGCTGATCCTCTCCCTCAACAAAGACCCCCTCACTGCCAAAGCCATCCTCCACCGGGTATGAGGGCCGTCGCCAAGTGGATGGAAGACAGCTGGCTCAAACTGAACACGGACAAGACAGGGATCCTCCGCCTGGGATGACTCCTGGTGGCCCACCTCTCTGGGCGCCACCCCAACACCAACCAACCACGCACGCAACCTGGGAGTCATCCTCGATTCTAAACTCACCATGGCCAACCAAATCAACGCAGTCTCCTCAACCTGCTTCTACACCCTCCGCATGCTCCGAAAGATCTTCAGATGGATCCCTACAGGCACACGAAAAACCGGCACCCACGCCCTCATCAGCAGCAGACTCGACTACGGCAACGCCCTCTATGCCGGAGCCCCAGCCAAACTCATCAGTAGACTTCAAAGATTCCAGAACGCCTGGGCACGCCTGGTCATCGACGTCCCCGCCAAGACCACATCACCCCCCACCTGAGAGACCTGCACTGGCTCCCCGTCACAAAAGAATCACCTTCAAACTCCTGACCCAGGCACACAAAGCACTCCACAACACCGGCCCTGTATACCTCAACAGCCGACTGTCATTCTACATACCCAACAAAGAACTTTGCTCAGCCGACCTCTCACTGGCCACCGTCCCACGGATCCACAGAACTTCCTCCGAGGGAAGATCCGTCTCCCACCTAGCCGCCAAGATCTGGAACGCCCTCCCTCTACACATACACAGACCTTCAGGAGACTACACAAGACCTGGCTCTTCGACCGCTAGCTGCAGCCACCCTCCCCAGCGCCTTGAGACCCTCACAGGTATGTAGTGTGCTCTATAAATCCTTGATTGATTGATTGAAGTATTTCCTTTTTATTACTACCTTATATGAATTCAAGTTATTCCATGATATTATGATATTCTGTATGTATCCATGTTGTGTATGCATATTAAATTTACTCTCAATAAAAAAAATTATGAAACAAAAAGGAAGCACAAAAAAACAAATTTAGGGCCAAATTTTAGATGATGCTTTCCTATATTTCAGATCTTGAACTTCTGTTTACTATGTCAGCACAAAAATTACTGAAGAGACCTAAGAAAAAAGCATCACGTTCCAGGTATGGTGAACTTTCTCTTGTTCATCATCCATAGATCTACAGATACAGACTGCACAATACATACTTTGATACCTGTGCACAGGTATTTATTTTGCCAGTACATTTTTGACATGTACGTTACTGTCTTAATCTTATGTAACTCTTACTGAATTGCCCCAAGTTAACCATTCTTCGCAATGCAGTACACTTTCACAGGGTCTATGTAAGGGTCCTCCAGTGTGTCAAATCTGCCTGTGGCATGCCGCTCCCAGTATTAGAATATATTCTTTGAAACTGTCCTTTTTATTGTATGTGCGTATGACAATATATTGAAAACTCTGACTAGATTTCTGAAATGTGTGGTCATGTCATTACCACGTTATTTCAGTCATAGACAATGAAAAATTAACAAATCGTCAATACAGTACAAGTACATAACATCTTTACAGTGATTAAAAACAATTCATTAAAAAAATGATTTACAAACTTGTGTAATAGCAACACTGGTATGATCGGAATAATAAAACTGTTTTATCCTAAGTATTGCATTTTTGTTTAATCAGCCTAGGTCCTCCTAGCTGCTCAGCCAGAGTGAGAAATGGTAATGGAATGTTGGTGTGACTGTGATGCGTGGAATGCCTGGGTGTCTGAGTGGATGTTTGGATGACAGTTGGAGATGGGCTGAGCAGCTAGGCAGGCTGCTCCTGGTGGGGCTGGTGTATGGCTGGACTAAGATTGATAATATCCTGACATGGATCTAACAAAGAAGATTTGAAACTACTCTACAAGGCTACCAGTGTCTCTATGCAGGGTACAACAAAAGCCATACAATACAATATTAAAAAATGTTATCTAACTGGCCTGGGAGTGGGGTGTTGACTAACTGGGAGTGGGCTAGGATTGTGGGGGCAGAAATAGATAACATTTTACTCCAAATTGTCCAAATACTCTATAGATGCGTAGCAATTGAAAAAATAATAACAGGGGATGAGTCAGTTCTACATACCCTGCACTGGTGGGCACCTAAGAGACGACATAGAGGACCATCCAATGTTTTTGCTGCTTATGATAATTTGACAAAAGAACAACATATGATCATCGGTTTCTTCACCCCTCTGCATGCAAGACAAATTTAGCTACCCCGAGGCTACCTTTCCGTTTGTCTGTAAATGTGGTGGGGGGAGTGTACCTAACCTAAACCTTAAGTAAAGGGTTTTTGTGAAAGGAGGTTCAATACTGTCCATTTAATTCTTGAAACAGTCAAATTGTGATGAAGACAATTCTGTAAGAGTGAAATATGTCTTCTTGGGCCAGTTTAACTGAAATCCAGAAGAGAGTCTTTTCACCTTAAATATGTGAAGACGTTATTTAATGGAGGACTTTGGAACCACAATCTATAAACAAATAGTTCCGGAAACTCGTGGAAAATGTCTCTTATATAAGAAGCACCATAATGACATACAAACGGATTAAAATACCTTCAAATATCAAAAGTGAAGTTTGCTTCAAATCGATGAAAGGCCATTTAAAGTGTTGTGCATCTTTTTATGTATGTATTTGTTTTTTGCATATGTATCCTAAATGGACACATTTTGACTTTTCACTTTGATGCAAAATAAATGCAGTAGTTTACCCTATTCAACAGTACATTCACAACCATGGAGTCTTGAGCATTATAACCAGGAATTATGAAGCCTATAAAGGAAGCAACATCTTTGATCTAAGTAATCTGTTCCTTTCCAAAGTAGAACATACACTTAAGGAAAGCGACAGATCCCACACTCAAGCACCTACCGCTTTGCAACATTACGTTGTTATAGTGGATTTCTAGTCTGACGTAGGTTGGAGCGAAACCTTTACCCAGTGGGATGCCAGCATTGCTGGGGAATGTGAATGCCTGGCAAGTAAAAAAAAAATCATTAGAACAAAAAAGGAGCCAAGAAATATGATGACCACATAACTGATATTTGAAAGATTTGCTTAGGCATTGATGTATCATTTATAAAACAGGAAAACAGTAAATATGACACACAAGGACATTTCAAATTAAAATAAATTGACACCAATATGTGACAGTTTGAATTGTGTAATACAAATCTAGCTACAAAGCAATGGGTGCAGAAGAGGATGGAGGTGTTTACAGTCCATAGTCAAGTTTTAGAAAATGAGACTGCTTTATAGGTAATAGTTAACAGTTGAAAGAGGATGCATTCTGGAGAGTGGTTTACAGCAAGAGTTGAACATCGAGGTAATTAGTATAGGAAAGAACTACAACTGCACCAGGAGGTCAAAGAACTCACAAGAAATAAGCAACAGAAAGAGGGCCACGAAGAGAGACAAGTAATGAGAGTTAATTCTCCTGTTTTCTAGCACAAAAACAGGAGATCACATGAAGGCCATCTCTAGACCTAGGATTTAACCACAAGCTCATAAGGATGAAACACTTCTACGTGGAAACGTTGCAAGAGGTCATCCAACTACTGAAGAATGGAGTCTGTATGGTCAAAATAGTTCGATGGGACATCTATCTACATTTCGCAATGAATCAAAGACCCAGAAAGTACCTAAGATATGTCATAGAGAAGGTGCACTATCATTTGAGGGTGCCACCCTTCGGTATAAAATCTACACCAAGGGTATTCATAAAATTTCTAGCGTCAGTAGCTGCAAGACAAGGCATACACGTCTACTCATACTTGGACAACTGGCTATTATTGGCAAACCTACAAGTGTCAACATGATATGCAAACTGTTACCCTGACATTTTACAAATTGTGATTTTCAATAAACCAGGATAAGTCTTTGCCATAGCCGTTCCCGGGAGCGATACTGAACTTAAGGACAGAAAGAGCCCACCCAGTGCCAAAGACAGCCAAGGCATTACCAGAATAAACGTGCCTATACCTTAAGGTCGGAAGGGTCAGTCCCTGACAGTGACAACAGAAATAAAGCTGATGGATATAATGGCATCATGCATACTGGTCACCATAGGCCATGCTCCCCCTGTGTCCATTACTAGAATGGATTAACAAAAATTTGTCAGGGGCCACTGGGATGTGGGATGAGCTAGTGGTGTCACTGAGAGGAATCAAAAGGAGATAAGCTTGTGGAGCACACACAACATTACTGTGGGGAAACCATTGGAACTACTAACAATTATAGCTCCAACAGTGACCATCAGCACAGATACTTCTCACACAGGATAGGGAAAACACAAAGAGAATCTAATGATCAGAGGTCTGTGTTACGGGATTCATGAGGCTCATTCTGAAAGTATCAGTGAATTGAGCAACTAGAGGAACACCTCCTCTCTGAATTAAATACACCTTAGAGTGTGCGACAAATATTGGTCTTATAAATCACATTAGACCTTCACTTAAATATTTTCACACATATAGGTCCTGACAAAAGCCAGTGTACTTCAATATCTGGCTGAAACATGTACACCTCACAGGATATTCTAGACATAATCTAATACCTATATATATCCACTCTCTTTTTTAATACTGCCAAGGACCCACCATTAAACTTACTCACTTCACTGCACTCTCACTATACAAAAAACCCCGCTCTGCTGTAGTCAGGGGTCGCAGCACATCCTAGGTGCACTCGGTACCTTAGGTGGGACTCGATAAAGCATGCCACCAACTAGGTTGGTGGGTGAGGGTCTTCATAAAAAACAAAGTGTGTTTCCTCCCAGACATAGGCCCCTAGCTTCCAGCCAATAGCTAGTTCTCATTGATAATAATATACTTCTGCAGGGGAAGTGAACTAGTCTACACTTCTTCCTCTCTCTCTCCCTTGTTTGTATTAGTAGAATTACTAGAATGGATTAACAACAAATTGTCACAGACCACTGGGAGGTGGGATGACCTAGTAGTGTGACAGAGAGGAATCAAAAGGAGATACGCTGGTGGAGCACACACCACATTACAGTGGGGAAACCATTGAAACTACTAACAGTTATAGCTCCAACAGGGACCATCAGCATAGATACTTCTCACGAAGGATGGGGAAAACACACGGTGAATCTATAGATCAGAGGTCTGTGTTACCCAATAGAAGAAGTGTAAAAACATAAACCATCTGGTACTCAAGACAGTGTTCCTAGCACTGAAGGCCTTTGAGGTAGAGGTGAAGGAAAAGACAGTATTAATCCAGACCAACAATACAACAATTCTTCCTCACCAATCTAGGAGGATTGAAATGTTTCCACCTGTCCCAACTAGCACAGGAGATATGGAGATGGGCAATTCAAAGAGACACAACACTGTAGGTGGTTCCCCTACCAGGCATACAAAATGTAGAATCAGGCAGGCTAACCATGTGCTCAAATGCATCCCTCGAGTGAGAGCTCTAGCAAGAGGCACTGGACAACCTTTTCAGGAGTAGGGGTCCTCCTAGCATGGACTTGTTTGCAAGCCCACGGATCACAAGATGACAACAATTCTTGTACAGGCACCCCACCCCTGATAATCTGTCTATATTCTTTTCAGAGACATTTGTGTATGCCTTTCTACTGATACCCCCAATATGAATGTTGCTAGACAAATTCAGACACTCATCCTTGGCACCAGGCAAACATGGTTCTTAGACCTTGAGGACATATCAGGACAGAGACACTTATAAATTCAGCACACACTTTCTTTGCAACACTGAAATTACTCCAGTTATTAGTCATATACTTAATGAATGGCGTAGTCACTAACACAAGTACAGGTTTAATATTTTGTACACTATGCATGCACACCTTTAACCAGCTACAAACTATTGATACGCTCTTCTAAATGCCCAGTTATGACCTATGCAGTGTAGGAATCCTCCTATCTGTCCCAAGCATTTCTCCAATCACCCATCCAGCACTTATAAATTCACTATACACTCTGTTTGTAATACTGTAATTATTCTAGTTACTGGTCATGAACTTGTGGAATGGCCTAGATACAAACACAAGTTCATCTATAATATTGTGTGCACTATCCAAGCAGATCTCTAACTATCTACATACTATTGATACACTCTTCAAAATACCCAGTTAGTACTCATGCAGTGTAGGAATCGTCCAGTCTGTCCCATGCACTTCTTTAATAACTTATCTACCACTATCTACATATCCTATCACTCCACCAATACGTAAGCACTTATACATTAAGTGTTCCCTCTGTTTGCAGCACTGTCATCTTTCCAGTTACTAGTGGTATTCTTATAAAAAATGACCTAGGCACCAACACAAGTACACATAAAATATTCTGTGCATAATCCCTACAAATCTCTAATACTTTGTCGGCCGCATTAAATACTGAAGTAGTACCCATGCAGCATAGGATACCTCCTGTCAGTCTCATGCAATTCATCAATCACCCATCCAGCACTATGCTCTTATTTTATAAGTTTGCCAATACCAAACACTTATGGGGCAGATTTAAAAGCACCCTGCGCCACCAATACGTCTTTTTTTGTAACATAGTGATGGCGCCAGGCACTCCTTCATATTTACAAGGAGAGGAAAAGCCACCCTGCATGCACTCTCCTTGTAAATACAACCCCTTCATACACAGAACTTTGCGCTGAAAGGGCTTTCCGTAGGTGTTGCTGTGGGTGTTCCCACGGTCAGCTCCTGTCTTGAAAGTTTCGGGGTGATTCGTCAAGCGAGGGCCGAGAAAATAGGGGGGTCCCTAAACACGTTTTACACATGTTAATTTCCATCGGAAATTTTGGACAAAGCTACAGCCCGAACTGCTGAACAGAATTACACCAAATTTCGCAAAAAGGTAGGTCTTGGTTCGGAAAGAGCCCGTTTTTAAAATGGTGTACATCCATTCAGTAGTTGCGGAGCAATTTAAAAAATGTTACTTTTCATATCTGAGCAACTCCTCCTGAGCACAAGCTTCACTCTGAATGGCTGACAACACTCCAAACCAGGAACTGTTGGCAGCCATCTTGTGACTCGGTAACCGAATTACAAGAAGAGATAAAAAAACGTGAAAAGCAAGAAAAAGGGGCATGGTAGAAAACTCCCTGACCCCTTAGGCCTGCTCAACGGGCCCGACAAGAACCCCCAGGCCCAAGAAAATAATTTCTTAAAATAATTTTGGCCGAATTCGCACGGAGTGCGTGAATCTGGACAAAATTATTTTAAAAACACAAAGCGTGGTCTCCCGCACTTCATTTGTTAAAAAGCCTCCAGGTGGGTCAGGCTCTGGGGGCAACACTATTTGTGGTGTGGGGGCCACCACTGCCCTGGGGACCACCACCTCCCTGGGGCTTTTTGATTCATGCACAGGAGGCAAGCGGCACCTTGCAGCTCCGGGGACTGTTGCCTCCCCGGGCATAATTAAAATAAGGGTGGGTGGGCCTTGTGGGCCCCCTAAGCCCCAGGGACCACCATCTCCCGGGGCCTTCAATAAATTAGGGTGGGGGGCCTCACAGGGGCTATAATTAATAATTATTGTTTGAGACCCCCACACTGCCCTTATTCAAACTGACTCCTGGCCCCAGGACCACCACCTCCCTGGGGCTTTAAATGCACAGGAGGGGGGCCAGGCGGCCCCCCTCCTGGAAACCTTGAAGGCCCTGAGGACCACCAATCCCAAGGCTGGCTCCTGCAATATCGCGAGATACCTGACCCCGGAACATTGCTGTTTTTTTATGGAAAACCTGCTCTCGCTTCAATGAAGCAATGAAGCAATGAAGCAAAGCAGGATTGCGTTTGAGCAAGGGGAGCTGTTTTCTCAGCAGTAAATTTCAAAGGTTTTTTAAATGCTAATTTCTAACTATAACGTCCCTGAAACCTGTGTTTTTTCAGTGAATTTCTAGGATTTTTTAAATGCTAATTTCTAACTATGCCTATAGAGGTAGGACATGTGCAGAAAGAAGAAGAAAAGCGCATAAAGAAGCAAGGGAAATGCAGAAAGAGGCAACAGAAGTCCAGAAAGAGGAAGAGAGATGCATAAAGAAGCAAGCTATATGCATACAGAAGCAACAGAGGTGCAGAAAGAGCCATGTTCCAAAGTCCTACTAAGCCCTGGGCACCTCCCAACTTTTTGCTGACTGGTACTGATGGTAACTTACCCTGACTGACCCTGGGGTCTGCCAAACCAGGCCCGGAGCCTATGCTATCCTGAAAGACACTTAGAATTCATTGAAAACAACTACATACACTAGGGTACAGTATAGGTTGGGATACCCCTGTGATTGCCAAGACCCTAGTACATAATAGGGCAGGGGGATTAAGGCTACCTCTAAGTCTGTAGCATATAATAGGGCATGGCAGTTTAGAGGCCAGCAGCCCTTTTCTGCACTTGCATGTGTGCACTGCTGAGCCTGAGGTCAGTTTAAAAGTAGCCCTGTGTGTGCAGAAAGAGGCAAAAAAAGTGCAGAAAGAAGCAACAGAAGCATAGAAAGTAGCAAGAGTGGTTTGCACACCATTAGTACGAATTCAACACCCTCATTTAGCAATAAGTAACAGGTAACCATTCTTTTTTTGCAGAGGGCCTTCCACCACCATGTAACACTTGTCACTGCATTTTTGGTAACGTTTGAGCTAGAAACAAGGCTTTTTTTAATCAAATTTGCAGATTAGGCGGCAGATGATGGATTTTGTAGCTAATGCGGAAAATGTATAATTGTGATTAAGTCTGTGCATCCAAACAATTGTATAATTCCAGTGGCCCTGCTCATACCTCTGACTAGGTCCAGAAGTTCTCCTAACTGATTCCTTCTTTTTTTGTCTCATTGAGTTCCTAAATTATGTTTCTATAGAAATGAGGAAGACTAAACCTGAGGTTACCACTCCACAACACAGACTACCATACCACATAATTACTCTCCATAACACATAATCCCACTCTGCATAATTCCTACACTACACTACACTAAATACCATAGGGCAGATTTATGTTGGTCATGCGCCACGTTTGCGTCACGCAACTGCGGCGTAAACATGGTGCATCCCTACGACCCATTTACAACGTGACGCATCTAGGCAGATGTAAAGCCCTGCGCCATATGTGGGCTTTCCGACGCAGGGTGGGCGTTCCGGGGCAGGTGCGCCTCGCAAAAGTGGCTGAGTGAAATCTATAAGATTTCACTCAGTCACTTTCAGGCCAATGCTGCGTCAAAACCCTGCGCCTGCTTGAAGCAGGCGTAAGGCTTGACGCAACATTGGACAGATAGGGCACCCCCGAGCATTGCTGGAGCTGCATCGCGCTTGCGACGCAACTCCAGCAATGCGCCACCTTTACGGCACAGATGCGTGACGCATCTGTGCCGTTTTTGCCCCATGGTGCGCCGCATTGTAAATGCAAAAACACAGTTAATGGACAGAATGTAGAACAATGTCCTACATTCATCCCAGTACAAGGATCTGGGCCTAAATCCATCGTTTTTTGCACTTCACACCACCCTGGGTTAGACACAGGCTATATGCAAATCAGCTCTGACCCTGTGCCTCATGGGAACAGTCCAGTCCGAACTACCAAGCCATGTCTTTCCCAAACCGGAATCAAGCATCCAAGGACCAGTTTCTGGCTATCAGCCTTCATCAGCCTGGATAGCTTGACTCCAGTGGTGTGGAGAGCCTGGGACTCACGTCTGAGCATGCCCAGCCCACTCGGGGTGAAAATTGCAAAAAACACAGTTGATGGACAGAATGTAGAACAATGTCATACATTCATCCAAGTACAAGGATCTGGGCCTAAATCCATCGTTTTTTTTGCACTCCACACCACCCTGGGTTAGACACTGGCTATATGCAAATCAGCTCTGACCCTGTGCCTCATGGGAACAGTCCAGTCCGAACTACCAAGCCATGTCTTTCCCAAACCGGAATCAAGCATCCAAGGACCAGTTTCTGGCTATCAGCCTTCATCAGCCTGGCTAGCTTGACTTCAGTGGTGTGGAGAGCCTGGGACTCACGTCTGAGCATACCCAGCCCACTCGGGGTGAAAATTGCAAAAAACACAGTTGATGGTCAGAATGTAGAACAATGTCATACATTCATCCCAGTACAAGGATCTGGCCTAAATCCATCGTTTTTTTGCACTCCACACCACCCTGGTTTAGACACTGGTTATATGCAAATCAGCTCTGACCCTGTGCCTCATGGGAACAGTCCAGTCCGAACTACCAAGCCATGTCTTTACCAAACCTGAATCAAGCATTGTAAATGCGGCGCACCATAGGAGGCAGAGCTGCGGCGCAAAATAACTGGTGCACCCTGGGGATGCGCCAGTTATCATAAATCTGCCCCCATATACTTTCTACCCACATAATTTCACTGCACAACATACCACATAATTCCACTGCACACAAAGTACATCCACACCACTCCCAAACACATTAGTAACATACTTTTTCATTTACAACGCCATTAGCTCTAACTCTTGCAAATGCGAGACCTATTACATTACAAATGCTTCTCTAACTGGTAGTCACGTTTGCATAGTGGTGGAGAAAAGGGGCTTGGCCTCCAACAGGCGATCAGGAATTCTGCTGCGAAGGACTTTCAGGAGGTACCAGGAGGGCTACTTGGCAGCCACAGTCCCTGAGGAGGAAAGTGTACTTCATCCACCAAACAGTACTCTGCCAGGAGGCGCATTTGCAGAGTGTTGTTGAAAGGTTATCATGGCCTCCAAAGACCTCTCAGCAATCCCATTATGTGGGATTTACTGGAGGCAACAGAAGGGGTAGTTGGCCCCCTATGTCAACCTTGGTGGCCAACTATCCCTCCTTTTACCTCCAGTAAGTTCCACATCGCAGGATTGCTAAATTCTCATAGCAGGCCACACCCCCTTTCCCCACCACTCTGCAAACGCACTTCCCTGCGCACTCTTGGATGAAGAATAAAGTCTGTTTCGCTGCTGCGGGTACTTAGGGGCCAACTAGCCTACCTGATACCTCCAGTATGCCCCAGATAGTGGGATTACTGAAAGTGGACACCGGCCATGTCCCCTTTCTCCACCACTCTGCAAATGCGCCTCCTGGCGCGTTCTGGATTTGGGGATTAAGTCTCCTTGAATCCTGAAGGTCAATAGTAGGGGCCAATTAGCCCACCAGGTAACTTCAGTAAGCCCCACACAGCTGGATTGCTGGGTGTGTCCAAGGCCCCACTCCCTTTTTACACCACTCTCCAAATGCACCTCCTAGCGCACCGCTGGTGGGGCAATGAGGTCCTCTTGTGTCCTGAGGACCTCAGGACTAAAATGGACTTCATTCTCTGAGAAGTTGTGCGCCAGGAGGTGTGTTTGCAGAGTGGTGTAAACAGGGGGCGTGACCTCGTAATTGGTCTTGGTTCAAGGAATTGCCTTTGTGTGATTTGGTGAAAATCATTTCTGTAGTTGCTGAGAAATATAAAGAAATTCCCATGTTGTTTATATATGGACGCGGTGGATCCGGGACCCCTCTCGATCCCATGCTGAGATCTGATTGGCTACGAACATCTCAAAACAGGAAGTGTTGGCAGCAATCTTGTGACTCAGTTGAAGACAAAATTGATTTTTTAAAAAGAACAGGGATCTGGGTAGAAAAGCCTGACCCCCTAGGCCTCTCGAGTGGGTCCCACAGGGACCCGCCAGGGCCAAAATCCATAACTCTGGCCGAAATACCCCCAAAAATTCAGCGCAGGCTCCTGTGCTTAGTTTAAGCACAGGCCAACTAGCCCACCAGGAACCTCCAGTATGCACCAGGAGGCTGCCTTGCAGAGAGGTGTAAAAAGGGTGTGGCCTATTTACACGTCTCTGCAAGGCAACCCCCTGGCACGTTTGCAGAGGGGGAACTACTTACCCTTGAATACTGGGGGTCCCTGGGGGCCAACTAGTCCACCAGGAACCTCCAGTATGCGACTGGGGGCTGCGTTGCAGAGAGGTGTAAAATGGGGCGTGGCCTTTTTACACGTCTCTTCAAGGCAGCCCCCTGGCACATACTGGAGGTTCCTGGTGGGCTAATTGGCCCCCAGGGACCCCCAGTATTTAAGGGGAATTATTTTCCCCTCTGCAAATGCGCCAGGGGGGCGCATTTGCAGAGTTGTGCCTTAATTTTATTGGGGGGATCGGCAAGGTACGAGTACCTCGCGATTAAAAAAAAAAAAAAAAAATTGGGGGGGACTTGGGGGTCCTTGTGGGACCCCCTAAGCAGGCCTAGGGGGTCAGGGTGTTTCTACCCTGCCCCCTTTTCGTGTTTTTCGCGTTTCTTTTTCTGTTTTCTTGTGCCTCGGTTCTACCGAGGCACGAGATGGCTGCCAACACTTCCTGGTTTGGAGTGTTGACAGACAGTTGACAGCCAATCAGCATGCAGCTCGTGCTCGGGAAGGTACGCTTACTGTACAGACTTCTGAAATCTGTGCCTAGATATCGCTATGATTTTACTTTTGATTTTCTCAGGAACTACTGAACGGATTTACACCATGGCTAAAGGTCCCTAGGGAATATTGCATGGGGAAAACATGTTTTGGGACGCCCCTTTTTTCTCGGCCCCCACTTGATGAATCACCTCCAAACTTTCAGGGAAAGAGCGGCGCCAAGCAGGCCATTTTCTTGGAGAAATTCATGAAGATTCGTCCACCAGCGCCAAAGTTATCCCAAATAGAATGTTGTGTTTCCTATGGAAACTAGGTCCTAACTATATCTACCTACTGGCGACCACCAGTAGGTATTATATATATATATTACCTACTGGCGGTCGCCAGTAGGTATATATAGTTAGGATTTTTTCTCTATGGGATTTTTGAAAATTCTATGTCTAATAACTTTGGCGTTTGTGGACGGAATTGGCTGAAATTTTCAGGAAAATGGCACATTTTGTTTCTGAGCAGCCCCTGAAAATTGGGGGGGGTTTCGTCCAGGGGGGGTCGAGAAAAAAGGGGGGTCCCAAAACGTGTTTTTAACATTGAGTTTTCCATAGGGCGGTTGGCCTCACTTTTAGCCCGAACGGCTGAATGGATTTGCACGAAACTTGGCAAAATTGTAGGGACTGGTAGCCCGATGTGCCTTTTGTAGGTCTCAATATATGTGCTCCAGTGGATTTTGAGAAATTAACGTTTAAAAAAAGATATATATCTGTAACAGCGGACCGGGCAGCGTCCCAGGACGCGTACTTTTCGCGCAACGGAGCTTTGTGAAGCGAAGCTGATTGGTTCTCCGGCGTCTGTCAACATTCCAAACAGTCCGTAGCGGCCGCCATCTTGTCTCTCGGTAGGATCGAGAGACAAGAGGAGGTCAAAACAAAGGGGGAAATAACTATAAGGGGGCATAGTAGATCCTCGCTGACCCCCTAGGTTTGATGTGGAGGTTTTAAAAGGGCCCCGCGGGGCAAAAAAAAATAATAATAATAATAATCGAACGGCTGAATGGATTTGCACGAAACTTGGCAAAATTGTAGGGACTGGTAGCCCGATGTGCCTTTGCTAGGTCTCAATATATGTGCTTCAGTGGATTTTGAGAAATTAACGTTCAAAAAAAGATATATATCTGTAACAGCGCACCGCTTCGCGTACTTTTCGCGTTACGGAGGTTTGCGAAGCGAAGCTGATTGGCTCTCCGGTGTCTGTAAACATTCCAAACAGTACGTAGCGGCCGCCATCTTGTCTCTCGGTAGGATCGAGAGACAAGAGGAGGCCAAAGCGAAGGGGCAAATGACCATAAGGGGGCATAGTAGATCCTCGCTGACCCCCTAGGTTTGATGTGGAGGTTTTAAAAGGGCCCCGCGGGGCAAAAAAAAAAATAATAATAATAATCGAACGGCTGATGACCATAAGGGGGCATAGTAGATCCTCGCTGACCCCCTAGGTTTGATGTGGAGGTTTTAAAAGGGCCCCGCGGGGCAAAAAAAAATAATAATAATAATAATCGAACGGCTGAATGGATTTGCACGAAACTTGGTAAAATATTAGGGACTGGTAGCCCGATGTGCCTTTGCTATGTCTCAATATATGTGCTTCAGTGCATTTTGAGAAATTAACGTTCAAAAACAAGATATATATCTGTAACAGCGCTCCGCTTCGCGGAGATAAAATTATATGTGTATTACCTAGCTGTTGCTAACACCAGTTAGCGACGGCTAGTAGGAGATAGCGACCATCTTGGGTCCCACTTTGCATGTGAGTGATATTTATCACTAATGACATGCAAAGTGGGCATGCCAAGATGTTAGCGACTGGAAACAGTCGCTAACATCGCTATCTCCTATTATCAACTTTTGGAAATATTCGAGATAAGCGCGAATATCTCCAAAAAGTAACAGCTGCCCTGAGCAGTTCTTAGCCATGTTATCCAATGGGAGGTGGATAACATGGCTAAGAGCATTAGCTCGGTAATGCATGAATATCGCGGAGTTTTCAGCGACATTAATGCATTGCGCTCGTTTTTTATCGTATTTGCGATAAACCTTGATAATAGCAAGGTTTATCTGCGATAATTTCTGACGGTAAAAAAATCTTTGCAATGCATCGTTAGGGATAAATATCGCTTAACTTTGGTAATATGCCCCAACGTCTGTTAACGTTCGATTCGAAGGAAATCAGGAATTGTTGAAAAACATTGTGTGCGCCATCTTGTCTTTTTTCAAATGCCACACTTTTGTCGTGCACGGCAGCCATTTTAGATGCCTTGACCAGATCCACTCTGTGAACGCTGTCGATCCTTACCATGGCTCCCCACCCTCGCAAGCATCTCCCCCAGGCAGTGGTCACCCCCGCTCTCTGTTTTATGCATGGGTAATAAACCTCCCCCCATCTGCGCTGTTCTTCCCTGAGAATCACACCCTGTGCCCGCCCGACACCTCCCTTTCGCCCTATTCACTACCGCACCCTCTGACACTCCTTTTCCTCTGTGTCCGATTGTCCAGGCCGGTCCTAGGCTATCAGCTAGCCCTGCAGATGTAGTTTATGGCCACAGCTGTAAAGAATCACCCGTCTTCAAAGGAGTTATAGTAGATCAAGGCCCACACTCGATGAGATCCGTCACAGCAGAAGCGTTGCTATTATCTGAAAACCATCCTGTATTGTGATTGGGGAGGGGACCGAGCCTGAAGCGGAAGATTCCAGGAATGACTCTTTGTACATCAAAGTTTTTACAATTATGTGTCACATTAAAAATATATAGCACTCCGACAAAGTAGTAAGATTATAAAACTTTAATAATTTATAAATATATACAAGAAAACAAAAATAGTAATAACATATAAACATTTTTAGAGAAAAACAACGAAGTAGCGGTCGGCTGTGCGAATAGTCCCAACGCAGCACAACGTCCAGATTTCCGGCGTGGGGCGTCGCGGGGGGTGGGTGATCAGTAGCAAACTGTTGTGCGAATAGTTCCAAGGCAGCAGAACGCGCCGAAATCTAGATGACACAAAAGTGATGTCTAGTAAGTTGCCACCCAGCAAATAACGGCGTGGGGCGTCGCGGGGGGTGGGTCATCAGTAGCAAACTGTTGTGCGAATAGTTCCAAGGCAGCAGAACGATGGCACCAAGGTGATGTCCAGTAAGTTGCCGCACTGGTTTTGGTATCCTACAATGCTGCTCCGAATAACGGCGTGGAGCGCCCCGGGGGAGGCGGCGTGAACGGGCCTCTCCAGGTGGAGTCTCGTCTGTTGTAGTGGGGCGCCCCTTTACCGTTTCAGTTGCCATTCCGTCCGCTTTTGGTCCACTGTGTCAAAATCCGCCATTCAGCTGAGTTGCGCCCACTCTTGCGGTGCAGCGATAGGTGGCTGTCACAGGACTCTCAAAATGGCGGCAGGCTGTTTCCTTTTTGGGCCTGGTCCACTGAAATGGCCCTGGGACACCTTGGAAATCGGACGCTTGTCTGCTAGGTCTTGGACCCCATTCTCGAAAGCGTCCCCTCCGCCTTGAGAATTCATCAAAAGTTTTGGGGGCCCCGACTCCTGCAGGCTTCTGGTGGGGAGCGGCTGCCATGATTGCTCGCGGAATGACCACGACGGAGCTACGAGATGGTGGTGCTCTCATGGTGACGCCAGCTTCAGTCTGAAACATCCAGAAACAAGGTGGGGCTTTCATCGTTTGGGGGGAAAAAAAAGTTTTCATCCAATGAAAAGTGTTGTTTTTAGGTCATATGATCAAGCCTTCCATCATTAGGAAACCAAAAGTAAAATGAACCAATGAAAAGTTTTATAAACAAGTCACATGACCTGTTATGCGGCATAGGGTATAAAATGCGGAGAAAATACGTTGGCACGTGAGGCGGCGTCAGTAGCGGACCGATGTGCGAATAGGCCGAAGGCAATACAACGCGCCAAGATCCGGATGGCATCGAGGTGGTGTCATAGTTGAGAGTTCTGAGCAGCGGTTGTAACACTGTCTGAAGCTTATTTGCAGCTGCTGCAGCTTCACTACGCGCCAAGATCCGGATGGCACCGAGGTGGTGTGTAGGAAGTTGCCGCACTGGTGTGGCCATCCTACAATGCTGAAAGTCGGCGTGGGGCGCCCCGTTGGCCTGTGAGTTTGCGTCAGTAGCGGACCGATGTGCGAATAGGCCGAAGGCAGCACAACGCGCCAAGATCCGGATGGCACCGAGGTGGTGTCTAGTAAGTTGTCGCACTTCTGTGGCCATCCTACAATGTTGAAAGTCGGCGTGGGGCGCCCCGTTGGCCTGTGAGATGGTGTCAGTAGCGGACTGATGTGTGAATGGGGCCAAAGGCAGCGCAACAATATTTTCTACTATATTTCCGGTGTAGAAGAGACCACAAGGCGCTGAGATGCCAAGATCCGGATGGCACCGAGGTGGTGTCTTGCAAGTTGTGGTACTGGTGTGGCCATCCTACAATGCTGAAAGTCGGCGTGGGGCGCCCCGTTGGCCTGTGAGATGGCGTCAGTAGCGGACCGATGTGCGAATAGGCCGAAGGCAGCACAACAATATTTTCTGACTGACACCACAAGGCGCTGAGATGCCAAGATCCGGATGGCACCGAGGTGATGTCTAAGTTGCGGACTGGTGTGCGAATGGGGCCAAAGGCAGCGTAACAATATTTTTTGTATGGAAGATACCACTAGGCGTTGAGATGCCAAGATTCGGATGGCACTGAGGTGATGTCTAGCAAGTTGGTGTGGTCATCCTACAATGCTGAAACTCGGCGTGGGTCACCCCATTAGCCTGTGAGATGGCGTCAGTAGCGGACCGATGTGCGAATAGGCCGAAGGCAGCACAACGCGCCAAGATCCGGATGTCACCGTGGTGGTTTCATAGTTGAGAGGCACTTCATCTGCAGTGGGGCGCCGAGATCCGGATGGCACCGAGGTGATGTCTAGCAAGTTGCTGTACTGGTGTGGTCATCCTACAATGCTGAAACTCGGCGTGGGTCGCCCCATTAGCCTGTGAGATAGCAGTTCTTTGGATTTGGGCCTGGCTCGTCTGCTGTAGTGGGGCGCCCCTTTACCGTTTCAGTTGCCATTCAGCTGAGTTTCGGCTGCTCTTGATGCTACAGCGACAGGCGGCTGCAACAGGACTCTCAAAATGGCGGTCTGTTCTTTGGATTTGGGCCTGGTCCACTAAAATGGCCCTGGGACACCTTAGAACTCGGACGCTCGATTTTGTTTTCCTTTCCTGTACATGCAAAAAAAGGTAAATGCCCGGTACGTTACACGCTTCATCTGCCACGATGAACTCTCTAGAGGAACCGAAAAAAAATATAGTTGTGGTAACTATACCATGCATCGTCATATGGAGAGGTGGCAACAATTAATTATAGTGCTGCATAAAAGAGAGATTTGGAGGAGAACCCCTGACCTGCTAGTACATTCATCAAAGAAGTGGCACTGAGAGCTTCAGAGGCAAGGGAAACGGTCCCAAATATTTAGAAGAACTTTGGAAAGATTAAAATGACATGTTTAGATTGTGGCAAATTTATTTCATGTGGACATCTGAGTGTTACTCTAATAAATACAGCATATGAACATCATCATAGTCGATGGTTGGTAGAGACATTTTGACTATATCCTGGACCTGCCCGTCCTCGCCCAAAATGGCGCCAGAATAAATGGGACTCGTAACTCCTTGTTGTGTACTGGTTGCAGAACCTTGAAATCACGAGATACGTATGCAGTTTTGAAGCACATGGCGGGCGGGGACGAGAATTGATTGAATATTTCGACATCCCTATTGATATTAAGTTCTGATGTGTTATTGATTACTGTACTGTTGAAAGTTCGAATTAACGTCACCCATGGTACTTGCCCGCAAATGTATATCTAGATAATTTTATTGTAACTGGCCCTGTCGTATTTTAATTATAAAATGTACGTCCACCGATTCCGTAACTGTTAGACACCTTAGTTCTTGCAACCTAATGGCCCGCCCGTTACGTTCCTCTACAGTGTAAATGTCTATTTATCATATACGATTACAGTTTGCTCCGTGGCCGGCCCACGTGGTTATAGGCTCGTATTTGTATAATGAAATTTTCACAATAAAGGTTTTTAAAAGAAAACATGGTAGTAGTATATACATTGGTAAAGTTTTTAATAATAGTCACTGTTTTAGAATCATTAAAAGGCAAGTGAAATAAAGCAGACCAATTACATGAAGGGTAAAAGGTATAATACGAAGGAACGCAGTAAAGATAAATGGTCAAGGGCTGTTGTGTTTTCTATTCCTGCAACATAAAGTGATCGATAAGAATCTCATATTCAGGCGTATCGGCGACTAAGACAGCAGGTCGACCCTCTTTTGCTCAACGGCTCCGTCATGGGACGAAGAAACGCTCTTTTTCTCGAAAAAAGAATATATTTTACTTGCAGGACAGTTGTAAAATTTCCGGGAAAGTACATTAGCCTGGAACATTATAACATATATTTAAGAAAAAATAATGTTCGGAAGTAATGAAAAGCGTAATTTTTAGGTCATATGATCAAGCCTTTCATCATTACAATAAGAAAAGTAAAATGAACCAATGAAAAGTTTTATTAACAAGTCACATGACTTGTTATGCTTACGTTACGCGCTGCGCGCCCCGGATGACTTCCGGATGCGCTAACGCGGCGCGTCATATGACGCATTACGCGACAACGCAGGTACAGAATATAGTCAAAATGTCTCCACCAACCAGCGGTCGGAACACAACCCCTTTCAGCAGGCTAAATAGTTCTGTTAAATGACAACAGAAGGGACAGGCAACAAGAACCATCAGTCAAAGAGGGGAGGGCTAGTTCTTCTCTACCGGGTTACATTGGGGCGCTACCGGAACTGATCGAATTGGTAGTCTACAGTGTTTCTGGATGTTTCAGACTGAAGCTGGGGTTAGCATGAGAGCAGCACCATTTCGTAGCTCCGTCGTGGTCATTCCGCAACCAATCATGGCAGCCGTTCTTTATCGTTATTTTGGGCGGGGTGGGTGGCGGAGCAGAGCTGTTTTGCAGCCATCATTGTGTGGAGTTCAGTTCATCTCACTAGTTTTGTATTTGTCATGAGGGGTTGTTCCTAATGTTTCTATTTTAGCGAGGTCAAAAAGAGATCCCATTAGTGGCCTACTGATTTTGCTCGATTCCTTTTCTTTTTTTTACACGATTTTTCGTTATCTGCAAAGACTAAACAGAGTATTGCGACTCTGTGTTTGTTTGTAAATAGAGAATGAACCAAAGAGAACTAATTCTAAAACAGTAAATACTTGGATAACAATGAATCAAATGGAGAGAGAAGCAGGCACGACGGATTACAATGGGGGCAAAGACCTGCGTTAACTACCTTTCACTATCTGCAAAGAGAGAGTACTCCTAATAGAAATGAGGGGGGGGGGCACCATTCAAAGCAGATCAGTGTGCATAAACACGAAAATGTTTTCACTTACCACGTACTTGACATTCGACAGCTTATGATATTTGCTATTAAAAAACCATTGAAATTCACTGAAAAAACCATAGGTTATAGACCATATATAGTTAGGAATTAGCATTTACAAAACCTTGAAAATTCACTGAAAAAACCATAGGTTATAGACCATATATAGTTAGGAATTAGCATTTAAAAAACCTTATTTTACTCACACAAAACCATTGAAATTCCATATATAGTTAGTTGCACTAACTATATATCGCGCACCTGCAATCCACTGCTGATGATGTCACATATTACATCATTCATGACATGGTCAGTGACATCACTGATGACATCACTGATGACATCTCAAATGACATCACTGATGACATCACTGATGACAACATCCAGTGACTGTATGTTTCTGTAAAGTTAAAATGTGTCTTACATATTGAAGAATGAGTGGAAGTATAAGTGTCTGGACAAAGGATTTAGTAGGTGCATGACTGAATGCATGAGTGAGTGATTAAATGTGTCTCACTGAGTGCATGGGTTAGTGACTAAAGTGTCTTAATTTGTGCATCATTATGTCTGTTGTTCTGTAAACTGCTGCATGTTTTGATCAGTAGCTATATGATTAACTATATGGGTTACTGATTGATTGTCCAAGTATTTGTATGGGAGACTGAGTGTGTGTGTGGCTGGCTGGGAGGTGTGTGACTCTGTGCAGATCAATGTGTACTTGTATCAATGATTGTATAGCAAGGTAAGTATGTGTTAGTATATGTTTGAAAATGTAAGGTGCTCTATGTTTAACTGTATAGACAAGAAAATGGAAGTGTCATTGATTCTTTACAGGACTGACTAGGTGTGTGAGTAACTCCATGGATGAGTGGCAGACTGTGAGTGTCTGTATAGGTGTATGAGTGCATATGATAGTGTTGTAAAGATGAGTGATTGTATGTATGAATGATAGTATGGGTGAATGAGTGAAGGTGTGTGTAGACGTAGGAATCAGTGAGTGCGTATGTAGTAACTAGTATTGGTGTGTCAATGGTTTCAAAAATTATATTCTGTATTTAACACTGGGTGAAACAGAGGTTATATTAAAATGTGAGGAGATGCATTGTATTGTCACATGAATGATATCATCAGTGATGTGGTCATTGATGTCAAATGAGATGTCATCAGTGATGTCATCAGTGATGTCATTTGAGATGTCATCAGTGATGTCATCAGTGATGTCACTGACCATGTCATGAATGATGTAATATGTGACATCATCAGCAGTGGATTGCAGGTGCGCGATATATAGTTAGTGCAACTAACTATATATGGAATTTCAATGGTTTTGTGTGAGTAAAATAAGGTTTTTTAAATGCTAATTCCTAACTATATATGGTCTATAACCTATGGTTTTTTCAGTGAATATATATATATATTCACTGAAAAAACCATAGGTTATAGACCATATATAGTTAGGAATTAGCATTTAAAAAACCTTATTTTACTCACACAAAACCATTGAAATTCCATATATAGTTAGTTGTACTAACTATATATCGCGCACCTGCAATCCACTGCTGATCATGTCACATATTACATCATTCATGACATGGTCAGTGACATCACTGATGACATCACTGATGACATCTCAAATGACATCACTGATGACATCACTGATGACATCTCAAATGACATCACTGATGACATCACTGATGACATCTCAAATGACATCACTGATGACATCTCAAATGACATCACTGATGACATCACTGATGACATCTCATTTGACATTACTGATCACATCACTGATGATATCATTCATGTGATAATACGATGAACCTCTTCAGACTCCAATATAACCTTAGATACACTCAGTGTAAACAGACACTCACAGACTGTCACTCATCCATGGAGTTACTTACACACCTAGTCAGTCATGCAAAGAATCAATCACACCTCCATTTTCACAACTAAACAGTTATACACACCTTACTTATTCAAACATATACTAAAACATATTTACTCACTTATACAATCCTGGATACAAGTTCACAATGATCCATACAGCCACTCACACATTCACTGGCTCTTATGCACAGTTATTTATATATGTCAACTCTCACATGTACTGTATTTTACATATGTACTTACTTTGACATGTAGCACTGAGATATCTATTCACTCACCAATACAGTCATGCACACAGTCAACCGCCCATACAGCTGTTTCCACATGCACTTTTGAACCCATACATCTATGCACAGAGTCACACACCTCCCAGCCACCCACACACACACTCAGTGTCCCATACAAATGCTTGGGCAACCAATCAATAACCCATATAGTTACTCATATAGCTACTGATCAACACATGCAGCATTTTACAGAAGAACAGACATAATGATGCACAAATTAAGACAGTTTAGTCACTAACCCATGCACTCAGTGAGACACATTTAACCACTCACTCATACAGTCAGTCATGCACCTACTAAATTCTTCATCCAGACACGTATACATCCACTCATTCTTAAATATGTAAGACATATTTTAACTTTACAGAAAAACACAGTCACTGGATGTTGTCATCAGTGATGTCATTAGTGATGTCATTTGAGATGTCATCAGTGATGTCATCAGTGATGTCATTTGAGATGTCATCAGTGATGTCATCAGTGATGTCACTGACCATGTCATGAATGATGTAATATGTGACATGATCAGCAGTGGATTGCGGGTGCGCGATATATAGTTAGTACAACTAACTATATATGGAATTTCAATGGTTTTGTGTGAGTAAAATAAGGTTTTTTAAATGCTAATTCCTAACTATATATGGTCTATAACCTATGGTTTTTTCAGTGAATTTCATTGGTTTTTTAAAAGCTAATATCTACAGCTGTAAAATGTATTCTTCTTTAAATCCAAAAATATATTTTATATGTTTATTAATAAATTTTTTTAAATATTTTTTTTGTTTCGCTCCCGGTCCGCTAACCGGGAAGCTTCCCGTTAGCTCAATTCGATTCCGCGATCCGGTCCGCGAACCGGTAACAAATCAACATAGTGACGGTATCGCGTTGCCGCGTAATGCGTCTTATGACGTACTGCGTTAGCGCACCCGGAAGTGCCCCAGGGCGCGGACCGAGGCGCGAAACGCAACTCCCCGGAAGCGATCCCCGGCGCGAAAGCGCGACGTATCGCGTTGCCGCGAAATGCGTCTTGTGACGTATCGCGTTAGCGCACCCGGAAGTGTCCCGGGGCGCGGACCGCGGCGCGAAGGGGAGCGACCCGGAAGCTAACCGGGGAGCGTTCCGCAGCGCGTAACATGAGCGTGAGAGGTCATGTGACTTGTTAATAAAACTTTTCATTGGTTCATTTCACTTTTAGTTTCATAATTATGGAAGGCTAGGTCATGTGACCTAAAAATAACACTTTTCATTGGTTGAGAAGTATTGTTTTTTCCAAATGATGAAAACCACTCCTTCTTTCCTCACTCTGACTTTCATTATTGTGAGAGGAAGACCTATTTTGCTTCTTGGAAGACCTATTTTGATTGTATGAAAATGGCTTCACTGATTGCTTCAGCTGGTGCACCCCCACCACCACCTCCACCTCCTCATGGGAAGAGAGGACCACCTCCCCAGGTGGTTACCAACACTGAGGAGGAAGATGAAGAGATGGATGAGGAGGGAGAACAACCACAATTCCTGGAAGAGTTGCCCCGGGTTTCAAGAAAGAAACCCAGTTTCATCTGGCAGTTTTTTTCCATCCCTCGTGGCCAAAAAAAGGTCAATGCCAGGTACGCAACATGCCTCATATGCAAGGAACAATTGTCCAGAGGGACGGACAAAAAATACAGCTATGGTAATCATACCATGCATAGGCACATGACGAGGAAACATCCCCTAAATTACAGCCGGGCGGAATTAAGGGATATGATGGACAATCCTCGACCAACTCCTGTGGCGAGACCAACAACATCGGTTTCTTTATCACCAGAGGAGGCACGGGAAACTGTGCCAAATATCCAACCAAATCTTGGGCATATGATTCACTTATGTATGCACTGTCGTGCATTAATAGCTTGTGGCAACATGAGCATCAATGCACTGAACCTGGCGTATGAACACCATGATTGCCCTAACCGCCCCCAGTAATTTTTTTTTGCTCCTGTTGAGCCCTTTTCAACGCCTGTTTTTTGTTGTTTTCCCCCCCACAAAAAAAACAAAAAAAATATAAAATCGTTCAAAAAATACAAAAAAAACAAAAAATGTTCAAAAAATAAAAAAAATATATAAAACAACAAAAATATAAAAAAAAAAGTTCTTTTCAGAACTACCTTCCCTTTCCCAAAAAATTGCTACAATGTTTAGCACTCTGGCAAGCTCTATTTCTTTTGGTTCGCTCCCGGGTTAGCTTCCCGGTACGCGGACCGGGAGCTAACCCAAAAAATTTTTTTTTTTTTAAAAAAAGTGTAAGTATAAGGAAAGTAAACAGAGAGTGATGTTTCAAGAAAGACAGCTATAGGGAGTAAAGAAGAGATACTGTTTAATAGATCTATTTACCAAAGAACAGACAGAAGAGGGTATAATTGTGAAAAACAAAATAGATAACGAAGTGAAAGAAAAACAAGCATTGGCATAGCCAATAGGTATCGACTTTGGGACCTTCTAAGTATTTAGTTATGCAGCATAATATCCTTGGTGCAGCAACATCAACTGTTGCATGGCTAAACACGTATAAGGTCCCAAAGGCGAGACCCATTGTCTATGCCAATGCTTGTTTCTTAAGTAGAATTGCAATACGTCTGGCTCTTCCATGTGAAAAGATCTTATCTTGTACTCTAAAGATTGCTAAAGTCTCGACAGAGAACAGGCTAGGCTGTAAGTAGGGTAAATTGCGCTTGGTGATCTGTTTGAGGGAGCGTCTGCTTTGCCTGGTGTCTTTGGAGAGCAATTTTGATTGTTATACTGGACAATATAGCCCTAATGTAAATAACATAGGGGCATATTATCAACATAGGCAATAAAAGTTTTGCAGCTTTTATCGGCAGAAATGTGTCGCTAAAGCTGCTTTTGCGGCAGAAAACTGCAGCTAAAGCCGCTTTTGCACCAGTTTTCTGCCAATAAAAAGAGCAATAATTTTATTGACTGCATTCATAATATGCCACTTAGTGTGCTTCAACTACACAGAGAAAGCATTATGAACAAATAGTGATACAGTGATCAGTCAAAGACACTAAGAGTAATAGAGACGGAGTGAGTGAACAAGAGTGAGGAACTATGAGAAGAGAGGGACTGAGAAAAAGAGTGGAAGGAGTTGAGTAAGTAGGTAATAGAGAAAGGAATGAGGGAAGTAGCAAAGGCAGGAAACTGAGGATTAAAGAAATGAAGCAGTGGAACTAATAGTAGTTCAATGTGATAGAAATGTAACGAAAAGAGTACAAAATAATTACCTTATAATTGTCGTTAAATTACTCAATTTTTAATTTTATACTTTCAATCTGTGAAAGAGAGAACAAACATTTGAAAAATATAAAAACATGTATTAAAAAATTACAAAAGACAAGGGCAAAGATTGAAGGACAAACAGTTTTTCAATAACTTTGACACTTACAGAAGCTACACAGTCCTAAAGATATACATTTTAAACTAACACTATCTTGATGCAGATGAAGTGAGGCCTATCTTAAAACATGGTGCATCTTTTGCATTGCTGTTGTCTCAGAAAAGTGTCGCAAGACACTAAAATTTAAAATAATTGCTTCAGGATGCCAATAAGATGTCTACTATCCAGAGTTTTGTTTCAGGTGAGGCCTACTCAGGGTTGCAGATGAAATTTCGAGTTGTTGAAGAGAATAGAGGACATAATACATGTGAAGGTCTACCAATGAAGTGAGTCATGTCCTCTGCAATCTTCAACAAAGTCCAAACCTCCTATGTTTCCCTTGACAGACCTAAACTTGATCTGCACAATGTGATTCGTAATGATAGGAAACACAGGTGATGTAATTGAAATACATGCAATTTATTTTGCTCATTTCACAATCACATCACTTGTGTTTCCTTTGCTTAGGTATCTCATTGTGCAGATGTAGTCTAGCATATGAAAGAATACGCAGAAGTGCAGCACTGCATGCAACAACTTTGACACTTACAGAAGCCTCACCTTCTCCATGCCTCCTACACAGTTCTACATATACATCATAAATGCAAACAGTACAGAATTAATTATACATGTTAAATGGTTTATTTTTGCTGTTCTCAGAATGTATCAAAATTCACTAAAAACAGTGACTTGAAGGTATTCATCATGTAACAGCGGGGAAAAAAAAACACAATCAAAATGATTGTGTTTAAAAAACCCATACAACATCAGAAATCAAAAATCAGAACTCCTTAAAGTTAACTTACTTTCCATGACGTCCAAGGATGTCCTATGAACAGCTTACACTCTTTTGTGCTGTTATTACTTTCAGCCCGCCACTTTCTGAAAGAAAATCTCCATCGTTTTTAAAAACATGTTACATACAATAAATGACTTCTTGCTCTCTACCACAAGATTCCACAAGGCCAAATCTTGTCAGAGCCATGTATAACTCTTGGATTTCTTGTTAGCCAATCCCATCATTTGGCATTTCCGCAACTTTCAGAATTAAAATGTTGAAGATCATTTTCACAATCCTGGAATAGTAATATCTTCCCCTTCTTGCTCAGTCATGTTCTACATTTCCTATGACACTGATACTGCTTAATATGAAGCAGACTTACACTACCTCTATGACTACAACAATTATTTAATTCTCTACATCACTTTTAATCACAAAGCAATGTAAAACAGTAGACAGCATTGCAGACTTACATTCCCTCTACTCCATGTTTTGATTGGCTGCTTCAATTAGCTTATAAAAAGAAACAGTTTTTCTGAACTCATTCAAAGTGCACATATATCTCCATGATGTCCAGTCCTATGATTAGAAGTTATGTCTCTGAACTACACTTATCCTCAAGGCCAAATTGTGTAGGAGCCATTAGAACTTCTTGAAATTCCACAGAGCACATCCCGAGATTATTTCCCTAAAATTTTGGTTTTAAAAACACCAGGTAAGAGTTTTTAAGGTCATACGGCAATTTTTTTTTGAAAATTAAAACAGAATCATTGCAGAATGACCAGCCATTTCTAGACTTTAAATAAGCTGTGTAATGTCCTGATGATATTGAAGGGCCGTCATGATATATAATTGCTGTAGTTACAAAAGTCCTTCCTGATATTGACAACTGCGAAGCTACAAAATTTTTTATTAAAGTTGTCAATTTTGTTCCATCAGGCCTACATCGTTGGAACATTAAAATGACGTACTGGCCATATGTTCGTATAAATAATGTGGACATCATTTCAGATTTACATTGGCTACACTCCATGTTGTGATTAGCAGCTTTTACTAGCTTATTAAAGGAGACTCATTTACTGTCTGGCAAAGTTAAATATATAAATCTTTCTGAGTCTACACTAGTAGTACTTGATATCATACAGTTCTCGCAGTCATGCTGCCATTGATAAGAAAGCCCAAACAGCTGATCTACATCTACACCTTCAGCATGTAATACATCAAGCATATACATTAAAAACTCCTGACAATCTTGCTGAATATTTTGAGAGAATTGTGTTTGGCCTGACCATCTGTCTAACAGATTTCGAATTTCAGACACACTTTCTATGTTTCTTCTATCAGTGGTACATTTCTCTAACACAGAATTTAACAAACCGCAAAATCTTTGATCAGAATTGACCACAATCTCTTCTTTTACATTTTTTAGAGAAAACAAAACATTAATTACTACATTAGCATAGCAGTTGACACCAGAACTGTTTTCAAACTGAAAACCAACAACATCTTCAACAGAATCCTTTTTGTTTCTGCTTGTAATTTTAGGTTCATTCACTTTTTGTCTTTTTGCTATAACCTCCCCAGTATTGTTCTCATTTCTTCGTTTCCGGCCTACCAGACGTTTCTCAAACAAAGGAAACTGAGGCAAATGTGGCGCATACTCTCTTCTTAACCTATTGTATTCCTTAACACAATCTAGATCTGCACAAATGTTTGTGACATCACACTCAATCAAGTACAATCCCGATAAAGTTCTAACTCGTGACAATGCCACATATGCCATACCCTCCTTGAACACAGAACTGCCAATATTCACCAATGCACTGTCTACACTTAAACCTTGCGATTTATGGATTGTCACCGCATATGCCAAGCAAACAGGAAACTGCTTACGGCGAACATATAAGTCTTTTACAAGCAAAAATCTAGCAGAACAACGAGCAATTAGCTGTACTTCCTCAATGCCATCAAATTTAATTTTTAAAAATTCAATTCCATCTCTATTTCTGTATTTCACAAAATCAACAACATTACCCATTGATCCATTTACCAGACCTCTTTCAACATGTAAATTCCTTCTTAAAATTATACGGCAGTTCAAGCACACATTCAGAGTCTTTTCAAAACCTGCAGTTTTAGATATACTCTTCTCTAATGAATCCAATTTTGTTTTCAGATTCTCAGACAAAATAATTGTTGATCCCATATGCTCTACTCTATCAATAGCTTCCAGTTTCACAATCTCTTGCTTTTCTAAATGCAACATTTTGTTGTTAAATTTGGCACATTCTGCAAGAGTTGGCATCAAACATATTCCAGATTTCTTTTCAGTAATTTTCAGAAAAATATTCTCAGGCACAACATCTTGTTCTGGATATAAATTTGACAGTAATCGTGCATGTAAAGCTTTTTTCCCATGCTCGGTCACTTTTCCAATTCTAACATCTTGTAGAATAGTCGAGTAAACTTCATCCTTCGCCTGACGCATATTTTCATGCAGTTCAGCATAATTGAAGTTTAACCATATATTGACGTTGCCAATGCTGCCTAGGCACTTCCTGGTATCTTCATGCGTGAGCATTTTGAACACAGGTTGCCCTTTCACTGGTGTCAGCTGCAAAAGATCTCCGAAAACAATGATGTGTTTGCCACCAAATAACACATCATACTCTGTTTTGAGAACTTCTTGCATCCTCAAATGCACAAAGGCAAGCATGACATTGGAAACCATGCTTACTTCGTCAATGATAAGAAGTTTCATTTTCCTCAAGATTCTTGAAACTTCAAAACAAGCATCTCCAGATAGCTTGTGATATTCTAATTTGTTGTCATGCTCCACTGGCAGCATCAGTAAACGATGTAAAGTAATCCCTTTAATATTATGTGCTGCCAGTCCAGTTGGAGCAGTGACAACACAAGACAGCGATGACTCTGTCCTTTCCTGCAAATAGCATGAAATTGCTTTAATGAGGAAACTTTTTCCAGTTCCCGCTTCTCCACTCACGTACAGTCGGACAGGCTTCAACGACATACATGAGCACTCTTTCTTATCATGACTTAATCCATGATCAATTTGCATGGTAACTTCGTCATATATTTTCCTCTGCTCAACGTTGAGTTGCCTTTCCAACTCTTCTAAGTTAACCGCATCCTCTTGAGCATGTGCCATGGCTCTTTCCACTTCATTCATAGCAGTGGCAGCTTCATTTTCGATAAGAGGTCCTCCTAGTGGATCCTGACTCAATGAAGCAGAACTCTGACTGTCCTGAGAACTGTCTCTGGCAATCTCGGCTGCAATCGTTGCTTCCTGCTCAATTTCCGCATTCAATATTTCTACATATTTGGGAAAAGCAGGACATTCTATGGTCTCCTTGGCGGCATTGAAAGAGTCTTCGTAACAGAGGAAATCTCCAAGCAGTTCCTCTTCTGCACGCCAAGGCTTGAAAAGTTGCAAAAGTGCTAAATAGAAAAACTCCTTTTTTTCAGGAGATTCGCCACTCAATTTTCGATGGTTTACCAAGTGGCATTTTCTTTGCTTGACCAGACATCCCTCACTTCCTATTACAGCATACACTCCTTTCTCAGTATCTTCTTTGATGTTCCTCTTGAATATGTAATTTTGCAGAACCTCATACAGACAAACATTCTTGAGGTGACTGCTTCGATTTGGATAATATGTATCCAACATGTTTGTCTTCAAAATGTCGGTACTGTTTGGCTCCTTTTCCGCCAAATACTCAATTTCCCGCACAGGTTTCAGAACTCGATTACGCGTTGCAGCAAGACCAAGACTCGCCCAAACGATACTCCTGGACTTGGCATAGAGACTTGCTGAAGACAACCGGTCAGAACATTCGTACGCTCCGATTTCTCGATGCGACAACATCTTCAGACTGAAACTGTACAACTTCTTGCTGAGGCTCTTTTCATGGGAAATGTCCTCCCACATATCCTTCAATTCTGTCTTCTCTTTTTTGGTGATGTAAGACGTCACATACCGAGCCACAGCCATACAGTTATCAGCCACAAACTGTATATCCATGTTAGCATTCCACATGGACAAAATCACCGGGTTGTAGTCGTTGATGTACTTGGACTCTTCGTTCCTCTTCAAATTGTATGTGTTTTTAGGAGATTTCTTCATCACATTATGTCGCAGCGAAGACATCAAACTGTTTACTCTTCCTTTAGAAATCACCGGTCGTGGAAAGCCGAAACGACATTTGGTGTAGAACTTGTCTTTGTTTCGGAATTTACGACGGCAGTACTTTCCACATCGATGGCTTTGGAAACGCAGAACTTTTTCTCTTAGGCTTTTCTTCTCCTTTGCGTTTGGAACAGCACACGTAGAATACTGTTGGATGAAACTCATCACTGAGTCTTCTGGATCCGTTCCAAATTTAGGTGCATCCTTGATCCACAGCAACATATGTATATGAGGAGCACCTCTTGCTTGGTACTCCTTTCTCCAGAAGAAATCCAACACCTCTCCAAGAGGTGGATTCTTCTTATTCATGATGAAAGACATCATAGCTTCAAATCTATGATTGAAGTATCTACATACATTGACTGGATCCAAAGAGCACAGTTCTCCGGGTGTCTTGAATTCGATGTTATCTACGTTAGCATTTGCCTCTCGTAGAAATTGAAGTAAGTCTTCCCAGCCATACTCGGCACAACTCAGAGTGAGGAACCATGTGGGAGTACCTAAGTTCCTCAGCATACATTTTAAATCACCATGACGACGGTACCAGTACTCATTAGTACCACGCTGACATGCCATGAGATTAATCAGGTGAGAATCCAAAATACTATCTTGGACATTGACTTTATCCATAAAATCACTTGCCGAGATGTTTTGCATGTGTATACCACTTTTCAAGATGTGGTTCACTGCATATGACAGTCCAGACAGATCGCTTTCAAACAGGAGATGAAACAAATAAGGAATGCATTGTCGAAACCTAGCATCTCCTGCATACAATCGCAAAGTCCGGTATTCAGAAGCAGGAATTTGATGAGGTCGCTCATCATATCTTCCTCCCTGACCTGTTGGAAAAAGCTGTGGGAAACACCGAGCTTCCAAACTTTCCTCCCAAACACTAATGGGACTCCCTTTGGCTTGTTTCATTTGAAACAACTCAATAGCATTCCCCATGACTTCCTTGGAATGCAAAGGATGAACACTATAATGTTCATATATTTCTTCAGTAGTAGAGGGTTCTACTTTCTCAATTTGACCAGCACACAAATCGCTATCCTCTTCCTCACTTACTTCCTCTTCTGCAACATATACATTCTTATAGTATTTATTATTTTTTTTCAAATACAATGTTGCCTTTTCAACTTTCCTAACATCTACTAAATCTTGCCATATTTTCTTATTCTTTGTCGGAACCCCATTAACTAAGATAACCAGAGGTTCCTCTTCCACTTTTTCTACTCCAATTGTGTTAATGTTTTTCTTGAAATCTAGAGGCAAATAAACAACTCTTCCCTTTAATCCTCTCTGTAAATCTGATGGAGGCAATTTCCCTGTCTTTGGCTCCATTCTTACAATAGCCTGAAAGGGATGGATACTTTGAATCAAAATAGATTCATAAGTATTTAAGTCCTTCAATTCAGAAGGAATCTCAACCAATTCCAGATTATTATGAACTGCTCTAGCAGGCATCTGGTTTTGTTTTAATTTGTTACAACAATAAGTACACACACGTTGATCCAATCCCAAATCAAAACAATTTTCTACCATCAAGTATGTTGCAAAATCCTTCCATTCACTATTATTTTCCCTTTCACTTTTTGCATATAAATCCACTAACTTAGTCTGATTCTTATAATAAGTTCGTCTACAACACACACAAGTGAAATTAGGCCTCTCACTTGATTTCACGTCAAACGTCGCAATTTCCCTCTGGAAATTATCTGTACTGGAAACCTGTACACTATCTTCCACACGACCCTCTACTTCTTGCTCAATTTCAACATTCTCCTCTTTACTTCCAAAGTAACAAAACTCAATTTCTTCACATATATTCTTCACATCTATTTCAGAACCATGCAAAAGAGCAGCGCATAATTGTTTCAGCATAATTGCTGGACTCTTAGCATAATACAACATTCTAACTAATTTCCTCACTTTGTTATGATGCACTGCTAGCATCCTGAAATGATGAAAAACACTCTGGCATACTCTCCTGGAAAGACAAGCCAGTGAATGACCATGCAAACCTGTCACTTCTCTTACTCTGCAAGGATCTAATTCTTGCAACAACATCATTTTCTGCTTCAAACTTTTTCTGTTAAATGACCGTACAAAATCACAAAGCAAATTGATGGAATCCTGTCGCACACTGCAAATACTACTACACTTCCAGGTGTACACAGGACCCTTAGCACGTCTTCCTAAAACCTCATTACCTAACAACTCTTCTGCCTCTGTTGTCACAAGTTTTTCTTTTTCAACTGGACAACCATCTTTCACTTCATAAGCACGACCACTGGTGTCAACTGCATGCACCAAATCATTATCCTGGAAATAACTCTCCTCATTAAAAAATGCCTACAGCTTGAACTATGCATCCATTCTCCAGAAAAAAATTCACAAAAATTACTACGATTAACTATTCTCTTCCATCTACTATTTCTTTTGAAATCAAAAATTGCCTTGTTTAGCTTCCTAATTCTATTGATTATCAAAATAAATAACTTACGTTTAATTTCAAATGCCTGATCAATAACTTTCTCAACTTTTTTTTTTCTCTTATAAAAAACTAGTTTCTGTTGACCTTTCTTAATATTTTTTAACAAATTGCCAATTATCCTGTTGCGGAACATTCGTTTACGAATCTCCCTAAACTGTTGTTTCCTTCTACTATCATGCACAGATTTATCTCTTGCTCTAGCAGTAACATTTTTCATTGTCCTTTTCTTTCCATTTGATTTCCTTCTCGTTTTATGGACTGAAACATTTTCTGTAGTAATATTTTTTTTATTACAAATATTTCTTATGAAATATTTAGAGCTCTTACCCGGTGCTTTCTTCGTGGCTTGAGAAATCTTTTTGTTAGAGGACTGCTGCGTTTTTTTTTTACCTGCTGTCTTTGACGTTTTGCAGCCTTTATCTGTCTTTGTATTGTAGGCATGGTGAAATCTTGAAATGATCTGCAGTTGAATCTGTGGAAAAATATAATAAAAAATGTTAATAAACATTATTATCAAACAGTAAATCAGTAACAGTGATCAAAAACATAACACACTACTTGACATTTTAATTTGAAGATTTTTTAGTCATTGGCAATTTTACAATACAGAAATACCAGAAAAGAAATGACATTTATATTTATGTTACCTATGCTATTTTATATGTGAATCTGATCTAATTTTATGAGCATATTTTAATATTTTATTGAAGACACTACACATAACCTGTTTTTGAAGGTGTCTTTATTTTTAAATTAAACGGTTTACCTTTTTACTTTTTATTGATTATAAATTTTAAAAATAAATGTTTATATTTCCAAAGGCTCAAGCAGGTCAGCTTCCCATCCTATATCATATAATTCGGACAAATCTGCATCCTCATCACGCTCTTCTTCATCCTCAGGATTTAAATCATCCAAAGGATCAACATCCACTGATGTTTCAATTACAAGTTCAATGATGAGGTCAAAATCAACTGATTGCAGATTGTCGCTCATGTTGAGGTTGTCTTTATCTTTAAAGAAAGATAACAACAATGAGATGTTGCAGAGTAAGAAACAAATCTCAGAGATTATAATAGTAAAATTGTTTAACAAGATTAACATTTTGCAGCTATTATTTAGCCATGTCCAGCAATGCTGAGCAGGTGAAGCCTATGTCTAATTTTTCACTGAACAGGACTCATCTCTTCTTAACCTTGGATAAGCCTCACCGACTCTGTGTCCCCTGCACATACTTAAATGTTAAAGGGCAGATTTATATTAAATGGCACATCCCCAGGCATGCACCAGTTAATGTGCACCACTGCTTTACCACCCATGGTGTGCTGCATTTACAATCAGATAGGAGAAAGCTGCGTCAAAACCCTGCGCCTGCTTGAAGCTGGCATAGGTCTTGATGCAGCATTGTGGAGATGGGGCACCCCTGAGCCTTGCTGGAGCTGCATCGCACTTGCGATACAACTCCAGCAATGCGCCACCTTTACGGCACAGATGCGTCACGCATCTGTGCCGTTTTTGCCCCATGCTGCACCGCATTGTAAATGCAGCACAACATGGGTGGCGGAACAGTGGCGCAGGATGACTGTCACATCCCTGGTGATGCGCCAGTCATCATAAATCTATCCCTAAGCTTCTTATCTTGTTACAGATGAACTGCCATATGTATCATCAAAATATTTTACATTTTCTAAATAGCGAATTTTAAGGAATAAATAGCGATTCTTTACCATTACTAATTTGCGATGAGCAAATTGCTAATTGCAAGTTACCCATTCATTTCCATGGCCTAGGAGGCTCATATGAATGAAGGTTTAATTTGCGATTAGCAATTTGCTCATCACAAATTAGGAATTTTTCCAAGGGTGCAGGGGTGTCTCAAGAACACCCTGCTGCACCCCTGAAAAACAAATTTGGGGGCATATGGCACACATACATGCCCTAAGGGCATGTGTTGGCGTCATATGGCACCTTTTGTTTTTTTGAAAAAAAGCTTTTTGAAAAGAATTCACAAATTACCACCAATTTACCACAATAGTTTCCAAATCCTTAATGTCATTTTTTACATAGTTTTTGTTTGATACATTGCATTTAAGTAGTCACAAAATTTGCAAATCCTTCAGTGCAATTGCAAAATAAGGAATAGCAAATTTTGCTACTCCTTATTTTGCATCAAACTTGTTTGATACATACCATTTGTCTAATTAACATTCGCAAAGGCCGAAATTCATAGAATTTTGATCTTTGCAAATGCTAATTAGCTTGATACATATGGCCCCAAGTGAGGCCTGTCTTGCGACATGGTGCATCTTTTGCATCACTACTGCTTGGGTTTTATGTGGTACGTTTTTTTTACACCATGACATATCTGCCTAAATGCATCAATTTGTAATGTTGTCGCCTCATAGCAAATCTTTTGCACCACCGCTGCATCATAAAAGTGACGCACAGTGGCACAAAAAAGGCATACACCTATCATAAATCTGTCCCTAGCATTTTAAATGATTAATCCAGGATGACAATAAAGTGTGTCCTATCCAGAGGTTTGTTTAAGGTGAGGCCTACTCAGGATTGCAGATTAAAGTTACGCTTGATGAAGAATACAGAGGAGATAATACATATAAAGGCCTACCAATGAAGTAAGTAATGTGCACTTTATTGCGCCAGTCATCATAAATGTATCCCTAAGCTTCTTATCTTGTTACAGATGAACCACCATATGTACCATCAAACTATTTTGCATTTCCTAAATAGCAAATTGTAAGGAATAAATAGCAATTCTTTACTATTCCTAATTTGCAATGAGCAAATTGCTAATTGCAAATTACCCATTCATTTCCATGGGCTAGGAGGCTCATAGGAATGAAGGTTGCAATTTGTGATTAGCAATTAGCTCAACACAAAATAGGATTTTTTTCAAGCGTGCAGGGGTATCTCAAGAACACCCTGCTGCACCCCTGAAAAAGAAATTTGGGAGCATATGGCACACCTGTATGGGCGTCATATGGGACCTTTTTTTTTTGTTGAAAAAAATGCTTTTTGAAAAGAATTCGCAAATTACCACAAACTAGAAGTTGGTGGTAGTTTCCAAATCCTTAATATCATTTTTTACATATTTTTTTTTTGATACATTGCATTTAAGGAATCGCAAATTTTGAATTATTGACATTTTAAGTCATTTCCACATGTGCAGTGTTTTCAAAATATAATTTGAAAATCGTTTTTGGGGAAAAGTAATGGTTTGCAAATTTATGACAAGGACATAATGGTGTATGCTTCTCTATAAGGCATTTCAGTGTCTCTGATGTCATTTTTCCCATATTACATTATAAGACCTTTCCCCATGAAGCACATTCCTTGTAAATATGCTCCCACCTGTGCATTGCGAATTTAGATTTTGACTGTTTCAGTCACATAGCCATGTTGAAAGTGACCCAAAAAAATTGCAAACGTTTTAAAATAACACATTCATGTGTCTTAAGGACATTTTAAGTCATTTCCCCATGGACAATGTTTTCTAAGTGGCGCAAAAGAGGTATACACCTATCATAAATCTGTCCCTAGCATTTTAAATGATTAATACAGGATAACAATAAGATGTAGCCTATCCAGAGGTTTGTTTAAAGTGAGGCCTACTCAGGATTGCAGATTAAATTTACGCTTGATGAAGAATACAGAGGAGATAATACATGTAAAGCTCTACCAATGAAGTAAGTGATGTCTACTTCATTGCGCCAGTCACCATAAATGAATCCATAAGCTTCTTATCTTGTTAGACATCAACCGCCATATGTATCATATAACTATTTTGCATTTCCAAAAAAGCAAATTTTAAGGAATAATTAGCGATTCTTTACCATTCCTAATTTGCGATGAGAAAATTGCTAATTGCTATTTTACCCATTCATTTCCATGGGCTAGGAGGCTCATATAAATGAAGGTGCAATTTGCGATTAACAATTTGCTCATCACAAATTAGGAATTTATTCCAAAGGTGCAGGGGTGTCTCAAGAACACCCTGCTGCAACCCTAAAAAAGAAATTTGGGGGCATATGGCGCACATACATTTTAACAACATTCCTTTACCTCAACAACGATTTTCAAATCATAACTTCAAAACACTACACATGGGAAAATTACTTAAATTGTCCTTAAGACACATAAAAGCGTTTTTTGATTGGCTTTCCTGCATGGTAGGGTCACTTTTAACATGGCTATGTAACACAAACATTCAAAATCTAAATTTTCCATGCACATGTGAGAGCATATTTACAAGCAATTTGCGCCACAGAGAAAGGTCTTACACTAAAATGAGAAAAATAACATCAGGGACAGTCAATTGCCTTATAAAGAAGCATACACCATTATGTCCTTGTCATGAATTTAAAAACAATTCCTTTTCCCCAAAAACGATTTTCAAATCATAATTTCTAAACACTGCACATGGGAAAATGACTTAAAATGTCATTAAAACACATGAAAGCATTTTTTGATTGGCTTTCCAGCATGGTTTGGTCACTTTTAACATGGCTATGTAACACAAACATTCAAAATCAAAATTTTCCATACACATGTGAGAGCATATTTACAAGCAATTTGCGCCACATAAATCATAATTTTCTCCTTAAAGCACACTATTCTCTATCTAAATTAAAGAAATATTTTCTCACCATAGCAAATACTTTGAGTTTGAAAACAGTCTAAGAAACACACCAATTTGTCTTCAGCAGAGCAAAAGGTATGCACTCCAGAGTCTGCAGCTATCAAAAGCACAGAAATGCTGTAATTCTTCACACATATTTCTCATGTCACCCAATCAAAACTCTTCCCTCACTTTTTTTCAAATGAAAACCCTTCCCCCTCTGCCCTTTCTGCCTATTTTCCATAGCAACCACCTCTTGGAAAAACTCTGGTGTTTGCAAGTTCACACAACAATGTTGCAATTGAACTCTGAACTCTCAGTGCACCTGCATATCCAGTGCATTCTTTCATTTAATGAATTTTTATTGACCACTCAAAATACATCTTTCAAAGAACACATCTGTGCACCCTAACTTTCTGTTTTCATCAATCAAAATCCACCAATCACTGTTACTGCTTCATGAACACAGAAACTCCACAGTTTTTTTTTCATTTTACACTCTCATTTTTTCAACTGCTATTTCATTGCCACACTTCATCTGACTGCAGGAGAACCTTCTCTCACCATGTTTTCTGTCTGGATTGTTGGTCATAGTTATATTCACTGGGCTCAAAGGTACGTTGAAAGCAGGAATTTACCTAACCTCAATTTACAAGATGTGGAAATTAAGTGGTTTGGCCACAGAGGATTAAAATGTCACCAATTGATACCATTGGTGAAAACCTTTATGCATTTGCCAAAACCTGACCTGTTAATTGTGCACTGTGGAGGTAATGACTTGGGCACTTTGACTGGTGTAGGTCTGGAAATGCTTTTAAAGGACACCTTTGAGCAATTAATGGCACTTTTTCCTCAGACTGCCTTGGTATATTCAAATATATGCCAAAGACAGAAATGGAGGTGGTCAAACCAATTTTGTCCACAAATTGAGAAGTCGAGGAAGCATGTAAACAAATCTGTTTCAGCTTACATGAGAGACCATGGAATGGGCTCCCTGTACAACAATAACTTGCGTTACTACATGCAAGATATCTACAGAGGAGATGGAGTTCACTTCTCAGATGAGGGCAACAGAGTTTTCACTCTGAATTTAAGAATGTGCATTGGTACCTACTTATAAGTACCTAAATGTACCATAAACCCAAAAGCTCTTCTCAGAGCTACCCTACATCTAATCACTCACAATTATTATTTTACTCTAACTTTTTTCACTAATTTTCAACAAAGTACGCTCCCTGGGGCGCTACCCGGTACGCGTACCGGGAGCTAACCTCGCGAATTTTTTTTTTAAAAATGGTTTTTTTCGCACATATAAACCTCCTCAGCCACCCTCAGAAAACCTAGGGGGTCAAGATAACTCTACCGTGCCCCCTTCTACCCATTCCGAACATTATTTGCCCTCCATCTTGTATCTTAATTCGACCAAAACACAAAATGGTGGACTCCCGGAACGCTTAAGGTCCGCGAACCGAGGCGCTCAACGGTTCGCGTACCGGGTCGCTCCCTGGGAAGATAAAGGAAATAAAAAATAATCAAAAAATCCAACAATCAATTAACATACAGCATTTGAAAAGACTATCATTCATTTTTCATTGTAGTACGCTCCCCAGAACGCTTCCCGGTTCGCGGACCGGGCGCTAACCACGAAAAAAAACAAAAAAAACATTTTTTTTTTTTTGCCCCGCGGGGCCCCTTTAAAACCTCCACATTAAACCTAGGGGGTCAGCGAGGATCTACTATGCCCCCTTATAGTTATTTCCCCCTTTGTTTTGAGCTCCTCTTGTCTCTCGATCCTACCGAGAGACAAGATGGCGGCCGCTCCGGACTGTTTAGAATGTTGACAGACACCGGAGAGCCAATCAGCTTCGCTACGCGAAGTTCCGGTACGCTTAAGGTCCGCGAACCGGGGCGCTGCCCGGTCCGCGCTTACAGATATATATCTTTTTTTGAACGTTAATTTCTCAAAATCCACTGCAGCACATATATTGAGACCTACAAAAGGCACATCGGGCTACCAGTCCCTACAATTTAGCCAAGTTTCGTGCAAATCCATTCAGCCGTTCGGGCTAAAAGTGAGGCTAACCGCCCTATGGAAAACTCAATGTTAAAAACACGTTTTGGGACCCCCCTTTTTTCTCGGCCCCCCCTGGATGAACCCCCCCCAAATTTTCAGGGGCTGCTCAGAAACAAAATGTTCCATTTTCCAGAAAATTTCAGCCAATTCCGTCCACAAACGCCAAAGTTATTAGACATAGAATTTTCAAAAATCCCATAGGGAAAAAATCCTAACTATATATACCTACTGGCGACCGCCAGTAGGTAATATATATATATATATATATATATATATATATATATATATATTCACTGAAAAAAGGGACATTATAGTTAGCTGGACATTTCACTCGTACAAAACAATTGAAATTCCACCGTTATAGGTAGCTGTACTCACTATAACTCGCGCGCCCGCAATCGACTGCTAATGATGTTACATAGTACATCATTCATGACATGGGTTGTGTGTAAATACAAAATATTTCCAGGACCAGTAACAAACCCTCCAGTGGGTCTCAGGTTAAGAGTCCTGTTTTAAACATTACAAGCCGACTGTGCCAATATTTGGATTTTGAGCCACTTCAAATCCGTCAGTCCCTTGTAGATTTCAAATGGCGGTGCAATCCTTTCATTGATGGACCTGCTGTGAACATCAATCCTCCCATCTGTGCCCTGCATTTAAGGACGCAACTCCAACAAATCGGTTATTTTTCCAAACCATTTATTTCAAAGAAACACTAAACTAAAGCTCCTGCCAGCAATAGCAAACAGCTATATCCGGGGAGAAGGTGCACCCTGCGACATAGCAGGACCCGTCCTGGGGTTAGTGGTCCCCAGGGCCATCTTTGGCTCCAGGAGGGGGGCCACACAGCCTCCCACCAATCTTTACTTAAGCCTTGGGAAGGTGTGTGTCCCCAGGGGCTGGGGGTCCACAACTGACCCACTCCATTATATTATTTGAGCCCAGGGAGGTGGCGGTCCCAATGGCTGTGAGGGGCTGTGCGGGTCCCCCAGTATTTCTATGTTAATGGCTCCAGGGAGGTAGCAGACACCAAGGCTGGGGGGTCTCCACATCTCCCCCATTACTTAAAGTTAAAGTTCCAAGGAGGTGGCGGTCCCCTGGCTGAAGGAGAGCCAAGCACCCCCTCATTTATTTTGTGAAAGCTTTTTGATGTGGCATCCCTCAGGGCTGCAGGGGGTCGGTGCAGCCCCTGCTTGTTTATACATAATGACCCAGGGGCTGCAGGGAGGGCCATATAGACCTTCCTCATGGTAATTTAGTTAATAGAATCAGGGAGATGGCTGTCCCAGGGGCTGGGGGGGCATGCAGGCCCCGATCATCAGTTTATTATTACTTGCCCCAGGGAAGTGGCAGTCCCCTGGGACGGGGTGCTTCATGGACACCTTGTGCATAATTATAAAACACTGCCTCCCAGATTTGGACCACATGGTAAAAAAGATCCTTTTTTCAATTTTGCAGGTCCACCCATGAATATGTTTTAAGCCATGTCTCAAGATGGCTACCACCACCTCCTGGTTGAAGTGTTGATAGCCAAACAAATTTTGGTAGGATCTGCGAGTCCACTGCAAGGACTCGCTTCCCCAGACATCTATATGTTTTAAACCTAAACATCTCTAATTTTGGTCAACTGGAACAAATCAATCATGATCCTGGTGCAGAGTGGTCCCCAAGCAATGGTGTGGCGGTCCTAGTGGTGAGTCAAGCTGGACAATCTTAAACATCTGGGTGTGCAAGTCTTGTTGATCTCCAAGTTGTGCGGGGTCTAATATACTTACCCAGCTGCATACATTGAGGTACAATTTGCATAACTGAGACATCGTCCTTCTCTCTATGCTGGTTGACACTATGTTATTTAAAATAATTGTACTGACAAGGATGCCTTATGCACTCCAAAACTATACAATATGGCAGCCAGCTTGCTCAACTGGATGTTTGAACTGGTTAGCAATTTGCTTTGGGACGGTGAACAACCAAGGGTAACCTTTGCTATGCACTTGAAACTGGTGTACAATAGAGGAATGGGTATCCACCATGCAGCTCAATTATTGGACGGCCTATCTTGTCACCAATAACAGCTGGCTTTTTGGTATCGGCAATGACCCAGTACACAGGTCAGAACTGGGTCTGTTTGAATTGCCGATGCACAAACATACTCAGAGCTGAAGTTCTAAATTCACTACATTCAGTCATGGCGGTAACACTGCAAATTGGGCATATGGACCATACGTGGATATGCTGATGAGGCCAGTTGATGCAGTAAATCATTATTTGTCAGGGATTTAGCCTTCCCAATTGTAGACCTAGGAGGGATTCAAAGACTTAGACTATATAAGGAGCTCCAAACTGGGTGAAGTCAAGGAAACAAGCCATATGAAACCTACAAGGACCTGTGGGATCATATCTGCAAAATCACTTTCTAGACACACATCCCCCTCTTATACCTTCTTTAGATAATGCGGGAATGATAATGAGAATAAAATGCTGATCTTTCAAGACATTAAAATATTTACAACTGTCCTTCATGTTACCGTGTTTCTATTATCAGATACATGCCTTGTATACACTGTCTGCTTTATCCACTGAAAATTTCATGACAGATTTTTGAAGACAAAATGAGTGGCCTCAACGCAAGGATTAATGTGATCCAATCAGATTAACTGAAGCTTTCTGTATACTTTTTACTCCGCAAAGACTGGTTTCTTCAGCTTTCTGTACACGTTTTACTCTGCAAAGACGTATTTTTTCACCAACTGTGCTTTTGTTTTTTACACAGGTGTTTTCATCATCAGTGTAGGTAAGTCATCATTTAGAGCTATGATTGTCCTTGTGAAGGGCAAAAATTACATTGGTTTAAAGAGCACCTAAAATAGAATACTAAGCCATGACTGCTAGCATATACGTTTCTGTCCTGATTTATAGCTTAGATGCTGCTGTTTGTGCAAAGGTTTACTATCAGTCATTGCATTTTTCTTTTCCTTTTGTCTTGTCACTCAGTGACATAGACCTGACATTTGCACTTCAATTGTTCTTGTCCTTTTTTCCCTTTACCAGTGTCCTCTTCTCCCCTTCTACACCCTGAATTTGGCCCATTCAATCAGTTCTGCGTCTAATGGCTCCTGTTATTTAAAATAGTTTCCTGTGGGGTGAATGCTGTTCGGTGGGTGAGACAAAACAGGAATCTAAAGACGAGAAAGGGGGCATGTTACAGTTGAGCAACAAAGGCTACAAGAGAGAAGGTGAACTTTGAGCAACAAGAGAAATGATTGTGATGCAAAAAATTAAAAATGGTTTATCAAAATGGAAGTGATGGTTGAGAAACATGGAAAGCTACCCTGCAGCACCAACAATGCTGAGACAACCTAAGTTATAGCTGGCATAGATTTGCCTAACTCCTTGATGGAATCCCTCCAGTACTCGATGGTGCTAGTAACTATGACCACAAGCTTTGTATAAGCCCAGTTGTTCATTCATTGACTTACCTTACCACCAACAGCCCATCCAGCAATCACCTCCGAACAAGCATAAAAGTCTGGATTGTTATTACAAATTCCAGGTGCAAAGTTGATGTTGGTGGAGTTTGGACAGCCGTAGACCAGGATGTGATGAACCAGATTTTTGTTGCTGTCTTGTATGATGGAATCAAACTGTGAAGGGGTGACAGAGAAGAAAAGGAGTTATAGAAAGTACATTTTGTTTCTTGTGAGAAGAAGAGAGAAGATTCAGGTCAAATTTCTACCATTTAACTTGGAAGTACATTTCATTTCAATCCGTTTGTTTTTATACTCCCTTGAGCATTTAATCCAAGGAGACTGTTATCTCATTTGCTTAGGTCTTGACCCTTTGAAACAAGAGTCTAAATATGTGTACATTAGGAGGTATCCTATTGTGCATAGTGAAAGCCAGACAGAAGAGAGCACTGGTACAAGAAAACACATTTCCATGATGTCCTGAAATCAACACATTTGACTCAAGTGTATGTGCTTGAGAGTTACCAGGATGGCTTAGAAAATACATATTGACGAGTGAAACACATATTGTAGGTATAATATGTTTGCAAACCTATCAAGTAATAACAATCAAGCAAAAAATATTAGAATATGCATAGAAAAAAAGACATTAAGTTATACTTACTTTAAATCAGATTTTAACATTTAACTAACAAAGCCTTCATTTACATGGGGGTCCACAAAGGCAGGAACCTTGTCAACATTTCAGAATAGTTGCAAGGGAAAAATTCACATACATCACAACATATCTAACACCAATAGATTATGGTCTGACATTCAAAAATGTGTATGTATCCATATTGCTTTGGTCATTAACTCTAGAATGGTTCAGCTTTCACCTTTACTCTCCTTCTTTAAATACTTAACAGTAGGGGTAGTCGGAGCTCGCAGAGTTTCACTCCAGGAAAGTCGGTGGAGTTGCCCACAAACTTTGCCAAACTCCACAAAGTTCTGCAAGCGGGCGGAGATACCGGCTCCAGAATGAGAGTCACCACATGTTTGAAGTACATGACAAGGACAGTGGCAGTAGAATGAAAACAATGTTAGTCAGGAATTCCCCATTGAGCGTAGTCAAGCCCTAAGCTCCCGCTCCACAAAAATCAACCGCCAAAGCGGTTCGATAAATTGACAAAATCTGTAAATGAAATGCCAGACGTGTTGAAAGAAACAATGTCAAATGGATGCATCTACCTTTTCAGGCAAACCAGCAGTGCAGCACCAGGAGGACTCCTGAGCTGAACGCTCTGTGCCCCAGTTCTCGCCACCACAGAGGGCAGCGGGGGAAAGCACCGGAGCCCCGGATAGGTGCTCGCGCCAATAAGAAGAATCCATGCACACAGCAAACAACTGACCACCCGGGCACTTCCCTGAGGGTGGTGTTCTGACCTTCGAATGGCTGAAGGAATTGTGTGAAGGGGCTGGAGAAGATCCTCATATCTGATTAACACTAGACCACCAACCAAAGTGGCCATTTTGTGTATATGCAGCCTATCGAAATCTATAGTTGCCAGAGAAATGGAGGTGAGGGTGCAGCTAAACTCTGCTCCTTCAGTGGTAGGCAGAGTTGTTGCCGAACTCAATGCTCTGCTTGGAGCACTGAGTGGTGAAACTGCACAAACTCCAGATGGGTAGCGGATTTTGCCGCTGAACCCTACTTGAAATCAGAGCCATTGAAAATTCCTTCCTACTTCAATGGACCACAAACACTTCTGTTTGAGGAAAATCTGTTAGTGGGATGATTTCTGACTGACCAAAGCCTGATTTAGTAGTTACCAGGTATTGACCTATCTGCCTATGTCACACTTTCGAATCATAGTTCACATTGCTGCAGAGTTACATTCTTTAGATACATATTTGTGGCAATATCTATTTTCTGTAGGGATTCAAGACACTTTTGCTAAACACATCCACATTTCGGCTCATTTTTAAAATGTTGGTCTTTCTAAGTTCCCCTTTATTGGGCATTCAATTGTATTCTTATTTCTGGTTCATTAACTACCTTTTGAAAGTAATTAATATTCTAGAGCATACATTTAAAAATGTTTAGGGATGCACAAAATATCTTTTGACTCGGCTATTCCTTATATCCTCAAACAGTGAAAGCCCCGTCTGGCAACAATAAATATGCAAGAGTCGTATGCCCCGATCATCTCCTGGTGCTCTATTCTCTATCTTGATTTCTGGAACCCACGGCACTTCTGACCTCTATATATCTGCATTCTGGACATTTCTCTCTCTTGGCTCCGACCCATACTCTGTTTTCCTGTGTCCAATCTTGTGTCTGTTTTTCCCTGGTCTTCCTGTTTCCAAGTCCCAGTTCTGCCTTTCTTTCATTAATGGTTCCCATATCCTTGTACCTGGCTCCTTCCCTGCACCTGTGCTCTACCCCTGAGTCCTAAGCTATTACTACCTGGTGAGCCCAGAGTGCAGCTACTAGAAACAGACCTTGCTGCTGAGTCCCCTAGTGCTCTGTTTGATTCTGCTACAGTATTACACACTTGCCTTCTCATTTCTGGTTTCATAGTTGTTGATTCTCTGTTCCTGGTCTTATTAATTATTTGTGTCTGTTGTTTGTCTCTTATTCATCTTGCCTTTTGGTTCCAATGCTTGTCTTGTTCCTAGTTCTCATTGCACACTTATAGACCTTTCATGCATGTATAGATTCTTACTGTTGTATTTCGCGTTTTTGTTCTGACTGCATATTCCTGTCCTGTCCTCGGTAGTGTGTAGATTCACACTTCTGTAAATTCTGAATCAGGCATAGACCCCTTATCCAGGCCAGCTTTTCCCTGAGCTCAGTTTCTGTGTACCTTCCACTGTTCTCCTTGTCTTCTTTTGTGTGACATTATTACCTTGATTTTCATTGCTTCCAAAGGGTGCCAGTTAACCTCCAAGGCTTGTGCCTTGGCACTGAGAGCCACCCAGTGCTTCTTCTGCATAGAAGCTCCAGGGTGTCTCCCTAAATTATGCAAAAGTAATCCGCTCCTTGCCTTCATGTAAGACCTTTTTTAATACACAGAAAGATCACAACCAAGGAAAGGACACACTATAATTTATGACAGTTTGTCTGTTGTTTCCCTGCTTTCACCCTTTCTGTTATTTGTACTTGTGTCATTGTAATAGTTTCCACTGCAGACTTTCCAGTTCACTATTCACTACCTATTTCAACATGTTTTAATCCTCAGCTTCCGTCCTGATTTCCTTCCAACCTTCTGGTACTCTCTTGTTTATATATAGCCCCTCCTTTGGAAATCATTTGTCCCTGCATAGAGGAACAACCCCACCCGTTACCTTTCCTTGTTCTTAACTCTGCTAATGTCCCTGACAGGTTGTCCTGAACTTCACTAGATCCCCTGACAATGCTGTTTTCAGGAGGTCGACTAATATAATAGGCTTTTTTCAGAACACTATATTTAGCCATGACAAACTATATTTTAGAGGTCTGCTCTCTGGTGGATGAATATATGTAGTCAGTTTCATGTGCAGGACCGGCATATGCTATGTCAGTGTGTAACAAAACTCCTTCATAAGGTAGTGGTTTGCAGTCAAATAAATTCACAACATCTTGGAGCAATAATGCAGGAATGTTCTTTCCTCCTAGTGATATAATAACAGTTGTAAAGTGAATTACCTGGCAACTTGGTCTTATGGACAATGTACTAAACTGAGGAAGGTATGAAAAATGTACCTTATAGATATGATTGTTTTCAGTCAGTTGTGGAAGCGGAATGTATGCACATCCGTAGGTGGTTGCATCAGGTGGTATAGAAAACTAAACATTGGAGAGAAAAAAGAATTATGTTAGAATTTCAGCAACCTTGGCTGGCCAAAATGGAGGTCATTAAAAGTGACTGTTATTAAAGAGCCAAGAGGAAATAGTGACAAAACAGAAATAAAATATAGCTTAAAATTGAGTATCCATTTGAGGGAATTACTTAGTGCAACCTTGTTTGCAAAAATGAGTGAAAACTCTGATGTAACTTTAAAACACCTATCCAGGAATCTCCCATCTTGGTTAAGTTAAAGCCCCAAATCATATGCAATGAATTTCCAAGGGCCCAATGGACAATAGGTAGAGACTTAAAGCAGTTGGTGAGTTGTACACCTATTGCTTTGCCACCCAACCGACATTTTGCACTACAGCACATGATGCAACACATGTACAGATCTATCACTGGGCAATATGACCATTCTATAGGATTTGATGAATTCAGCCTTATGAATATTATTTAGGCTGGCTTCCATTTTCAAAACCTACCAGAAGCCTATGGATACAGAGATGGAGCCCCAAAATGGACCTTCAACCCTGCATTCTCAATCTTAAATTGTTATTTTTCTTAAGGCAGAAATTCAGTATTCAGAATAAAATTAGCATGCTGCAAGTGGACATCATGAGGACCTCTTTCTCCCTGTCTTCTCTCACCTGTGCCTAAAGCTGGTATTGACATATTGGAAGCTGACTGCCTTGGACGGCTTTCACTTTATGATTGACTGTGAGTAATGTAATGTATTATATGGTGTGATTGTTCGACTTCACCATGTAATGCACTCACCAACCTGTCTTGGTTCCATTCAGGCTTATTTGAGAAAACCTTAGCTGAACCATGGGTAGCTGTGGCTTCAAGCAGTCAGGCTGAGTCAAAGGAACAAGTGCAAAGCATTTAGAAGTATCAACTCAGATGAACACCACTTCATAAAAACAGGCAATTGTTTATGAATTGTTAGACACAGAAACTAGCAAAAACCGCTGGAGGTTTCTAGAGATACAAATATTCAAGCAATTCATAAATCACAGATTTTCTCTCAAAAAAGTATTGACCACTACCACGGCTAGCTATAACTTTAAAAATATTTGGAAACTAAAAGAAGTTGTGTTTGGGTACTCCAGTTTACTTTAGATGACCATCTTTGGCAGGGAGTAAGCTAAGGGGGCCTATGAGGCTTGTATGGACAGTTTCCTCAAGGCCAAAGCTGTCTCCATTGCAGTTCATGTCCTTAGTCACCAAACACCATAGACTCAATAGAGTGGTCCTGGTGCAAGGTATACAGGATGCTGAAAAGGCTGAAGGATATTAAGGGTGCTGCACTGACAGTGGGGTAGTTCTGAAGCTACTCCTTAGTCCATGATCATGTTGGGGTGACTTTAGCCACAGGGGTCGAAGTCCTTGGAACTTGGGGTGAAGTCCAGCCAAAAACCAGTTACCACTGGTCTATTGGTCTTCAGCCACAGCGAAACCGCCAGTTCTCTTTTGATGAGGTTAATGTACTTCTTGGGCGACCAACCTGCACTCCAACAACTCTCCTGGGTCCAGCAGAATCTGGCGTAACTTTTGAATGTCAGAATCGTTCTCCATGGCTGCACTTTGGTGGTCAGCAGCAGTCAAGTGACTGTGGATACTACTCACCAAGGCATGCTTCCCTCTACATGGAACAGGAAGTCAGCCAACTGGCTTTTGGAGTCACTTCTTCTGCTGGTGCTCGAGGACAACTAATACTCAAGCCAGGCAGGACACCACAGGCACTGTCCTTACTTTGTGGGGTCAAGGAAACAGCAGGGCAGTCCTTACTCAGACCTCTATCGAGTTCAGACGTGATCCTGGGTGCCATATTTCTGCCCAGATTCTTCCTGTGGGGGATGCAATGGCTACCGGACAGTGCTCTACCAGGTCCCTACCCTCCTGGTGACAACTTCCTGCAAAGTGAGGCATCTAGCAATGCCAGAATGCTCTATATTACCCTCTCCCAAGATGACAGAAACCTCTCTCAGTGTGTAAAGCCTGGTAGCCCACCCAAGACATGTGGCTACCTGGGGGAAGCACGCCCAAGGAAAAAAAAATTGGCAACTACTTCCCCTCTCACTGCCCCCAATGTCAAACTGTCTATCAGAACAGAAGAAAACACCTATTTTCTGTATCCACAATTTGCCCTGCAAATGCGGCTTCTCCTTTGAAAAGATCGCCTTTTGGGTTCACACCCCATTTGGCCTTTGCAGCCAGGAAGATGTAACAACACTTCCAATGTCAGGCACCTAATTATTTCTTCCTGGGGTTTGTTCACACCTCTCCCCGGGAAGGCAGCAGACTTCCTTATAGCCAGCAACTGCAAATGGCCACTGGATCCTTGGCAAACAGAGTGGCCATACATATCTGAAAAAGCTACATTAAATTTGACTGAGGCATCAGTTCAGGTGTAATGCAGCATTTCTTTTGATTCCTCAAAGTATCTATTTAGTTAGTCCCTTTCAAAAGGTAGGACAGCTGAGCTGTCAGCGTGTAACCATGCACTCACCAATGGGTCTACTAGTCTTTCTTCAATAAAAATTTCAATTTAGGGTTTTTACGATTAGGAGATGTAAAACACCTGTACCACCTTTTAATCCCTGCCCCCTGCCTCAGAGTTTGATAGTCCTGCCTTGGAGGTGACTTAAATATATTTAAAGGGAAGGTCTGGACTTTGTCATAAGTTTATATGGCAAAATTGAGCAGTTTGAACATTGCTCTGCTAGCCAGCTATGGCATGCTGGGAGTCTTGCTTTGCTTTGTTACACTCGTATGGCACAATAGATGCTGCAGTCCCTGGGGGACACTTTCATTTACAGGCCCTGAGTACCCCTGGTACCATACACTAGGGACTTATTAGTAAGGTAACATGCCATTGTGGGTAAACCAATCAGCCAGATATGTTTTAAGGGTCAGAGCACTGGCACCGAGGTCTGTTAAGCAGGGTTAGAGGGCACTCACAGACTCTAAAAACAACCACCATTAATCTAAAACTTTGGGGACGATAATACAAAAAGAGTCATTTCCATGTAATGACTACTGCCTATTATGACAGGTGGTATTCCATCAACGACTTGGGACCAAAGCTTTGGCTGCAAAGAGTTCCAACATTACACAGCGGCTCAGAAGGAGGAGGGGGCACTTTCTACATTTTCTTTAGCATGACTATACTTCACAAATTAACCTAAGCATTATTCTTTTTATGCTCACCTAACAGTGCCTAATGTGAGCTGGTGGTTGCAGATCGGGCCCATAAGCACACATTTTTTGGGATCAGCATATATTTTTTCCTATGAGGACATTTTTTGATCCAAACTGAGAGACTGAAAAATACAAAGGATGGAAACAAGAAAGACTAAAAAAGAGTGACAAAGGGAGACCGTGGGGTTGAAAAAGAACATACAAGAGTGAGCTAAAGAAGCAGCAAGTGTTGGGTGTTATATTAAAGAGGCATGATTTGGAATGAGGCCTAACAGAAATGAATGTGTGTCCTCATGTAACGTAATTGGTGCTATGTAAAATGCTCTGATACCCGATTCGGGTCAAGTTCGCGCTATATAAAACTCCAAAAAAAAAAAAAAAATAATGACTACTCAGGCTTGGAATTCATTACCCCAACCTTTGACTGTCCCGGCCGTGGGATTCTGAGTGAAACATCAGGCCCCAGTACTTATTCTTGTAGAAATTACGCACTGTTGTTTCGATACCCTCACTCCTGCCCACTCCCTTAGCACCTGATACAATTTCTGATATACATTATGATCTAGCTCTTTCAAAACAAAGGAAAAATTAGCTAACAAGTGGCAGAATGAATTAGCGTGAGAGAAACATAAAGGAAATGCTGTTTACTCACCTATACTTTACTGCACAACAAGAATCAATGACAAATGGTCCAAAATAACTAGACTCCCGCCCATAAAAAACTAATCTAATATCTCCACTAGCTGCCCAAATCTCCTACAAATGCTGCCAATCATAAGCAGTTGATTGCAATAATTTTTGGGGACCAGCACCTATTTTACTTCAACAGTCTTTGATCCAGAGCAAGATAAAGAAAAATGCAAAACCCAAAATCTGGAAGGAATAAAAAAAGGAGATAAAGATGGGAAAACATTAACAAAGGGGGAAATCAGGAATGAAAAAGAAACTGCAAGAGTGAACTAAAGAGACTTTAAATGTCTGGAGGTGAAGTATAGAGGCATGAAGTTGAATCAAGACTACACAGCCTTGCTATTCATCCCGGACCAGCTATAGCTCTGATAGTGGGCTTCTGATCATAACATTAGTCCCTGGCACTTTTTCTTTTACAAAACAAGCATTGGTTACAACGTATAGATACAAATGTGTCAGTTTCTGATCCATTCTCTTAGGCTGACATTTATCCAATCACTGACATTCTTGTCTAACCTGAAGCAAATTCCATATGTGCTCGAAAGTTCGGCATCCCAGACTTTTACTAGAAAACCCACATTACACCTTGATGATCCCAACAGACCTCCATTTAAGATCTTTTTACAAGTAACAGGTATTATGCCCTCTTCCAAGGAGGGCCTTAGCTTCTAATTCAAGTAAGCACACTGTAGTAAACCAGTTAAACAGTATTGTGCCAACAACAATCAAAACAATACACATCAAACTTGATTTTGACCCCGCTGCAGCATTTAAGCTGAAATACTGTCAATTGCAGATAATACATTCTGCCGACCTTATAAAGTAGTTTTCTGTCAGCCAAGCCTCCTTGATGCCCTAGACAATATTCACCATTTTATCTTACATAGAATGCTGCATGATTTTATTCTGTGGAAACTGGTTTTAGTCGAAAGGTCTCCATGAAAGACATTTTCTTGTTGTACAAGACATGTATTTCTGCTTGTGTGTCTTTTGAAGGCAGGGTTAACCCTCATATGCACTTTTCACATTGCGTGTTTGCCAACTGTGTTCAGCAAAATACTTGCAACTTCACAAAGTTTCCAGGAAAAAATACACATATTACTCAAATCAAAAGTTTGTGAATTTTGCACTCGCTGCTTCTACCTTATATAAAAACGTAAGCAGCGGGTGCATCCTGGCACTGGCTATAACCAACCTTCCTCCCTGTTAACTAGATTCCAGAGCTATCCCATTGACACAAAGAATTGTCAACATTTACCTAGAATCCAAAGACTTTCTTGAACTTTTGTAGCTGTCTCATGAATCCTTGGAAGTATCCATGGAAGCCTGATGGTGAAGATAACGATATCTAACCCTAAGTAAATTTTCCTTCTCTACTCCTGCACTATTTGCATGTATGCATTTCAACTATCATGTTACTCCATTTAGTAATGTATGCGGGACCTGGCGGGAAACATTTAGTAGGTCTATCGGCAGAGTTGCGGTCTTGAGGCGAGTGTGACTACAGGCTACACTGTCCCCCGGAAGAACCATGGGGCTTTAGCTAAGTGACATAAATAAACTAAGACAATGCTCTCCAGTTAGGTTGTATAAGTATATACACCTTTCAGTTGCATGTACTAAATGTATATCAAGTTGGATCAGAGCAGGAGATTTACCAGGGATTTACTATCACTATAAATGACTGTTTCCCTAGGTTCTGATGAAAAGCCAATAGGGATACGGCTTGAAACATGTTGCCCCTTTAAGAACCGGGTACATGACACCCTACTTCCCTAAACCCCACGCCTCCCCATTTTTAACTATGCTGACTAGGGTTCAGAATAAATTTAAACAACCCACTAGATCAACTCCCCACCACTCCTTTGTTTACACCAACTTCTTTTTCACTCTATAGTCATCTATGTGCTCCCACATAATCCGTACGCTGTAGCACACCCTGCTCCTCAGTGGAACAGGATGGACCCAATAATAAAACATGCCACCAAAGGGTAAACCTGGTGAGTGAGGGCTTTACAAAAAACATATTTTTTTTCCCAGTAGAGGGTTAGTATGTTTTTGGCACTGTTGTGTTTTGCTATACTGGTTTAGAAACTGCATTTAGTAAGCAATTGTTGAATTTTTGAACATAATTTAATTTAATATTTTCATAGTGTGATTGTATTTCAAGTTTCTGCCTCGATTATTTTCTATAGGAAGGTATTAGATTACTAGCGGTTGGCCATGTGAGGTGTTGGGTACACTCCAACTCTGAGCTTGAGAATATTAGTACTGTTTTGGGTCTTTTTTGGCTGTAATCATTTTAGAAGTGGAGTTTGTGGATAGGAATGGGCTTTCTATTGTTAGATGAGTGTATGCCCTTCCCTAAACCTCCATAGTCCTCTCTTAACCCTTTCTTATGCTTCCCTAAGTTCCATAAATGTGTAATAAGTCCAGCCCATTTTTGAACCATTCCTCCTGGTCCCTCCAATATTTACTATCAAGTAGTAAACTTACATGTGTGAGTATCTCCCTATAGAAAAGATACGAGAGGTGGAGGTGGAGTTGGTTTGTGAACAGCATTTTGTAGTACTTTAGTAGTATTAATGTAGTACTACTAAACACACTACAACTTGGGCTTGGCCACAATCCTGTGCAGACATCTAATATTAACTCATTAACCTCAACAGCAACATCGACTGCTGCCTTGTCATTCTTCAAATCCAACGAGCTTCGCCCAGCACTGGAGGCCCTTAAAGAAACTTAAGACCAGAAAGGCACAATGTTCTTTCTCAGTAAAAGGTGATGTTCCATTTTTTCAACCACACCTCCTGGTCCCTCCAATATGTACAATCAAGTAGTAAAATTGCATGTGTGAGTATTTCCCTCTAGAAAAAATAGGAGAGGTGGAGGTGGAGTTTTACGTCCATTGTTCTGTGAATAAGATTTTGTAGTACTTTAGTAGTATTAATGTACCACATTTATTTTGTGAATAGGCACCCTAGACATCTGTATTTGGTGATGTTTGCAGTGGCTTGGGCACAATCCTGTGTATACAAGTAATATTCAATCATTTAACCACAACAGCAACATCCCCTGCTGCCTTATCATTTTTCAAATCCAAAGAGCTTTGGCCACCACTGGAGGACCTTAAAGACACTTAAGACCAGATTGGCACAATGTTCTCCCTTCATCTTCCAGCCTTGATGAGCTTGACCATTTTTGCTGTGTCAAACATGAGAGCTGACCCCACAGTAATGCACAGACATGAGAGTTGAAAATGTAGTCATGTTTAGGTATGACAGTTGATGTGAAGTTATGTTAAGGCATGAGAGTGGAGCCTGTAGTAAGGTTCTGACATGATAGTTGAACCTGTAACAATGTTTAGACATGGAATTTACACCTGTAGTTGTGTTCAGAGATGAGATATGAGCATGTAGTAATGTTCAGATATAAGAATAGACCTGTTGAGCCTTGAATAATGTTCAGACATTGAGAGTGGAACCTGTAGTAATGTTCACACATTAAACATGAGCATCTAGTAATGTTCCATTTAGTTTAATCAAGGAATGTTTACTTGGTGGGGCCCAGGAATTAAATTTCCTAAAGATGATTTTTAAGGAGAATGAGACCCCTTCTTTTCTCATTCCTAGCCTCCCATTCATTCTTACTGAGAAGATGTGCAACTCTGATATTTTTCAATCTGCAAAATAATGAAGCTCCTCAATAAAGAGACAATGGGAAGCAAAATCTGTGACCTTTTGCAGCAGTGAGAAACTGACCCTAAAGGCAGAAGTGGCTGTTCAGAGCAGCAGTGTAACTAGTGGTAAGGAGCAGTCGGTCCCAGTTCTCGGGTGGGAACCACAAACTCACCCAGAAGAAAGTTATTACTAGTACTGCACCAACACTGAAGTCTCAGCTGCTACTTGTCCAGAAGCCAGAATGGTAGCAGAATATCTCAGCCTCAATATTGTTTACAAAAGAATTGCCATGATTGGAGTATATAATAAAATATTTACACTCAATTAAACAATTTCTTTGTAAACAACAGGCTGAAATATTTATGTCAGACTATATTTTTATCAATATTGTAACATGGAACCGCTCCCAAGCACATTTTGCATGGTTACACTCCCAGCACCCTGTGTACCTCATCTCGCACATCATTACCCAACTGCTACAATCCCCACCACCTGTTGTTGGATGCAATAGTATTTACCTTCTCATCCACCATTTGCCAACAACAAAATATATTTACCTTTAGATGTAATTACTGAAGGAGATACAATATTAACAGTAGAACACATTGTGAGAAACAATGCTGGATAAATATATGATTGATTTTTCAGCAACTCAGGCATCTTCATGTCACTCCCCTCCTGAGGAAGCTACAGTTGCTCCCGATCAGTCAACGTTGCACCTTCAAGGTTTGTTGTCTCATCTTCAAATCCTTAAATTGAAAGACCCTTAAATTCTTGGACAACCTGATTACGAGGCATGCACCTATGGGAAATTTGCGCTCAGCCTACAATCAACTTTTGTTTACCCCCTACTTTAAATACAAGCACACAGGAGGTGCAAGGTTCACCATTCTAGCCCCTAAACTCTGGAACTGCCTTCCCCCTGAAATCAAATTTTACCCAGCTCTATTTGGATTCAGGAGACTGCTAAAAACCTAGCTGTTCCGACATGCGTGTGAATAATTTCTTAGGGCTCAGTTCATTCTTTAGGGTTCAGGTATCACTCAGAGTAGCTCCATGAAACCACCCCAGTGGAAGTGCCCTATACAAGTTCTTTTAACATTACATCACCTAACATGAATTCCAACTGTAAAAAATACAGCCAGACAAAGAAATGAGTTAGAAGTTGAAAGAAATGAGAGGCTCAAAACTTACCACTGTCCTTATCAGGAAAATACAGATGCTTAAGGGTAGCAATGAACTGAAAACTGTCTTTAAATGAGAAGATGGATGGGGAGTGCTTCAGCAGCAACTTCATACTTTGTCTGGGGCACCAAACATACTTTATTTATATTATATTGCAGCTAGCACCACCATACTTGCACCATTTCTCTTACCACGTGGGGCAGTAAACTATAAATCATGTTCTATTGCTGTGTTATAGAAGTGCCAAGTCAGGAGAGTCTGTTCCAATACCTTTAAAAACAAGTGTTCAATGTCTAAATGATCCCACTGTCAAACATAGGAGGCACAGTTTCATATGAATAATTAGATACTAGTTATTGAACTTTACTTATGATGCTCACATTGGACATTTTTATGTCATAGCTGAAGGATGGTTCTGGATCTGGTCCTGAGACTGGTGCTTCTGACAGCAACTGGACGGATGCCATGAAACGTTGACTGGATCCATGGTAGCGAATCGTGTCAGAATTCCCATAGGCGGCGATGATGCGCTGGGTGTTTGCCTACAATGGGAAAAGTTAAAAAAGACTACTGTTCAATACTTCAACCTTTTATTACATTGTTCTAGATTCTCTGGCTGGGGTTGGGTTGGGGTTAGACACAGAGAATAACTTAAGCATTGTCCATGTTTGTACTTTGAAGAGGTATATTTTCACCCATTATTGCTCCAAGTTCTCAATTACATCCTTTATAATGGTTATCTCTATTGCAGTTAGTTAACATCTTAACACTAGACAACAGATGCACTAGATCACCAGGAAGCTGCTATCTCACACGATAGTGGCCATCACACCTAACCACTTTGCTAGGAAACAGTGTTTGAAAAAGATAAGGCTGAACATGCAAGTCACTATTTGGATACTTCATTACATCACATGCGCTTATATGTCATGGGCAACCATCCCACACTCATAAGATAACCACTTACTGTGACATCGACATCGAAGGGGTCACATGTTATAAACTTGCGGCTGACCCTCATGGTTGTAAGTCCTTCATTTTCAGATAAGAAATCAAGTTGGTAATTTTGAACAGTATCCTTCACCGGAGGAACTTCACCAATACCATGGTAGTCCTGAAATAAATGCACAATTTGCAAATTATTATGTTGTGGGTTTTTATTAATAGAATACATGCCCCTACCAGGCATGCCTTTGGCATGCAACCTTTACCATCAAGATGCCTTTACTAGGCATGCCTTCAGTATGCATGGTGAGTATTATATGGTATGTAAACCTCAATATATATATATTACCTACTGGCGATAGCCAGTAGGTATATATAGTTAGGATTTTTTTCCTATGGGATTTTTGAAAATTCTATGTCGAATAACTTTGGCGTTTGAGGACAGAATTGGATGAAATTTTCAGGAAAATGGAACATTTTGTTTCTGAGCAGCCCCTGAAAATTTGGGGGGGGTTTCGTCAAGGGGGGGCCGAGAAAAAAGGGGGGTCCCAAAACGTGTTTTTCCCATGCAATTTTCCATAGGGCGGTTGGCCTCACTTTTAGCCTGAACGGCTGAATGGATTTACACCAAACTTGGCAAAATTGTAGGGACTGGTAGCCCGATGTGCCTTTGCTATGTCTCAAGATATAGGCTCCAGTGGTTTTTACGAAAATTAACTTTGAAAAATATATATTGGGCTACATTGGGCTATATATATGTTGGAGCCCAAATGTAGCCCAATGTAGCCCAATGTAGCCCAATGTAGCCCAAAGATGGCCACCAGAGACAAAAAAAAACAAATGTAGCCCAAATATCAGCCAGATGTAGCCCAACTATAGCCCAATGACAGAATGTCCCAGAGTGTTCTAAAGAACAATTAGAGTGCTAACAGTCCTACTTATTACAAAGGTATGGCACACCTGAAGCCTTCTTGATTGGAATAAAGTGGTAACTCTTAAAACATTTAATTTAAAAAGGAACAAAATGAGGGGGTTCATTTTGCCATAGAAAGTATGATTAGCGAATATATGACGAAATCCCGCATACCATCAGTCCGCAAAAAAAATCCTGCATGTACTATTAGGCCGCAAATTAAAATAACGAAAACTTTTAGAACGAATATGCCTTTAGCATACACTAAACAACTAAACTACCCTAAACCCTAAAACACTACCCCCAGCATGACCCTACACTACACAAACAGTACAACACTACCCTAAACCCTAAAACACTGCCCCCAGCATGACCCTACACTACACAAACACTACAACACTACCCTAAACCCTAAAACACTACCCCCAGCATGACCCTACACTACACAAACACTACAACACTACCCAAAACCCTAAAACACTACACCCCGGCATGACCCTACACTACGCAAACACTACAACACTACCCTAAACCCTAAAACACTACCCCAGCATGACCCTACACTACACAAACACTACAACACAACCCTAAACCCTAAAACACTACCCCCAGCATGACCCTACACTACGCAAACACTACAACACAACCCTAAACCCTAAAACACTACCCCCAGCATGACCCTACACTACGCAAACACTACAACACTACCCTAAACCCTAAAACACTACCCCCAGCATGACCCTACACTACGCAAACACTACAACACTTCCCAAAACCCTAAAACACTACACCCCAGCATGACCCTACACTACGCAAACACTACAACACTACCCTAAACCCTAAAACACTACCCCCAGCATGACCCTACACTACGCAAACACTACAACACTACCCAAAACCCTAAAACACTACCCCCCAGCATGACCCTACACTACGCAAACACTACAACACTACCCAAAACCCTAAAACACTACCCCCAGCATGACCCTACACTACGCAAACACTACAACACTACCCAAAACCCTAAAACACTACCCCCAGCATGACCCTACACTACGCAAACACTACAACACTACCCAAAACCCTAAAACACTACACCGCAGCATGACCCTACACTACGCAAACACTACAACACTACCCAAAACCCTAAAACACTACACCCCAGCATGACCCTACACTACGCAAACACTACAACACTACCCAAAACCCTAAAACACTACCCCCAGCATGACCCTACACTACGCAAACACTACAACACTACCCAAAACCCTAAAACACTACCCCCAGCATGACCCTACACTACGCAAACACTACAACACTACCCTAAACCCTAAAATACTACACCCCAGCATGACCCTACACTACGCAAACACTACAACACTACCCAAAACCCTAAAACACTACCCCCAGCATGACCCTACACTACGCAAACACTACAACACTATCCTAAACCCTAAAACACTACGCCCAGCATGACCCTACACTACGCAAACACTACAACACTACCCTAAACCCTAAAACACTAGCCCCAGCATGACCCTACACTACGCAAACACTACAACACAACCCTAAACCCTAAAACACTACCCTCAGCATGACCCTACACTACGCAAACACTACAACACTACCCTAAACCCTAAAACACTATCCCCAGCATGACCCTACACTACGCAAACACTACAACACAACCCTAAACCCTAAAACACTACCCCCAGCATGACCCTACACTAAACAACCACCACAACTCTACACTACACTAACACAACACTACACTACACAACACTACACTACACTACACAATCACTAACCCACGAAAAAAATAAACACAAACCCACTTACCTCTCTCGTCATCGTGGTTTTCACAACGCAAATGCATTTACCATACATGCCTTTAAAACGTAATTCTTTGTAAAGGCATGCGCGATAAATGCACATGCGTTTTGAAAAAATGCGGGATAATGGTATGCGAGGTCAATGACCTTGCGGGATAATGGTATGCGGACTGAAAGTCTGCGGGATAAAAAATGCGGGAAAATGGCTGCAAACCATGATTAGCAGCAGACTTCCCTGGTGAGCACTAGCTTTACTACAGTGATCTAATGAGCAACTAGAGTGCTAACATTCAGAATTTATGGCAAATGTGTGACACATCTGAATGCCTTCTTGATAGAGCCAAAGTAAACAAGCATTGAAAATGCAATAGATCTCGCCCTCGTTTAAGTTAAAGCCATTCTGTTTGTAATGAGGTGGCTTTTTAGCTTTGCTTTTATTAGTGTTTTTAAAACTTTCATGTAAATAACATGCATATGTATGCATATATGTATATGTATGCATGCATTTATATTTATATAGATATGCAGATTATTTATGTTTATATATGTATATTACCTACTGGCGATAGCCAGTGGGTATATATAGTTAGGATTTTTTCTCTATGGGATGTCTGAAAATTCTATGTCTAATAACTTTGGCGTTTGTGGACGGAATTGGCTGAAATTTTCAGGAAAATGGCACATTTTGTTTCTGAGCAGCCCCTGAAAATTTGGGGGGTTTCGTCAAGGGGGGGCCGAGAAAAAGGGGGGGGTCCCAAAACGCGTTTTCCCATTCATTTTTCCATAGGGCGGTTGGACTCACTTTTAGCTCGAACGGCTGAATAGATTTACATGAAACTTGGCAAAATTGTAGATATGGTTTGCCCGACGTGCCTTTGCTATGTCTCAATATATGTGCTCCAGTGGATTTTGAGAAATTAACGTTTAAAAAAATATATATATCTGTGACAGCGCTCCGGTTAGCGCCCCGGTTCGCGTACCTGACGCGTAACGGAACTTCGCGAAGCGAAGCTGATTGGCTCTCCGGTGTCTGTCAACATTCTAAACAGTCCGGAGCGGCCGCCATCTTGTCTCTCGGTACGATCGAGAGACAAGATGTGGTGAAAAACGAAGGGGGAAATGAAGGAAAGGGGGCAAGGTAGACCACTCCTGACCCCCTAGGATTGATGAGGGGGATATTAAAGTGCCCCGCGGGGCAAAAAATAAAAAAAAATGTTTTTTGCGATTTTACGCCGTAGAGGCGCGTCCCGGTACACGAACCGGGCAGCTCACCGGGCAGCTCACCGGGCAGCTAACCGGGCAGCTAACCGGCAGCGTAGCTGTCAACATTGTAAACAGTCCGGAGCGGCCGCCATCTTGTCTCTCGGTAGGTTCGAGAGACAAGATGTGGTGAAAAAAGAAGGGGGAAATGAAGCAAAGGGGGCAAGGTAAACCCCTCCTGACCCCCTAGGATTGATGAGGGGGATATTAAAGTCCACCGCGATTTTTCGCGGTAGAGGCGCTTCCCGGTACGCGAACCGGGCAGCTAACCGGCAGCGTAACGGGAGTCCGCCATCTTGTGTTTTTGGAGCGTCCGGTTCGCGTACCGGGTAGCGTCCCGGTAAGCGTAATAAGGGGAAAACCAAGAGAAACAGTAAAAAAAAAATTAAGGGAATAGATTTCCAGCAAACTTGGCAAAATTGTAGGGACTGTTTGTTTGATGTGCCTTTGCAAGGCCTCAAGATATGTGCACGTGTGGATTTTGTCTAATTAATGTTAAAAAAAATATATATATCTGTAAGCGTGCTCCGGCACGCTTACGTTACGGGTTTTGTTTGCGCTGCAGAGCCGATACGTCACGGTTATGCGACGCGTCATGAGGCGTCTCACGTGGCTACGTGATACGTCACGTAATAAAGAATATATTTTACAGCTATAGATATTAGCTTTTAAAAAAACAATGAAATTCACTGAAAAAACCATAGGTTATAGACCATATATAGTTAGGAATTTGCATTTACAAAACCTTGAAAATTCACTGAAAAAACCATAGGTTAGAGACCATATATAGTTTGCTGGACATTTTATTGACATAAAACCAATGAAATTCCATATATAGTTAGTTGCACTAACTATATATCGCGCACCCGCAATCCACTGCTGATGATGTCACATATTACATCATTCATGACATGGTCAGTGACATCACTGATGACATCACTGATGACATCTCAAATGACATCACTGATGGCATCACTGATGACATCTCAAATGACATCACTGATGACATCATGACACACCAATACCAGTTACTACATACGCACTCACTGATTCCTACGTCTACACACACATTCACTCATTCACCCATACAATCACTCATACATACAGTCACTCATTATTACAACACTATCATATGCACTCATACACCTAGTCAGTCCTGTGAAGAATCAATCACACTTCGATTTCCTCATCTATATAGTTAAACACAGAACACCATACTTTTCACACATATACTAACACATACTTACTCTCTTATACAATCACTGATACAAGTACACATTGATATGCACAGAGTCACACACCTCCCAGCCAGCCACACACACACTCAGTCTTCCATACATCCACTCATTCTTCAATATGTAAAACATATTTAAACTTTACAAAAACACACAGACACCAGATGATGTCCTCAGTGATGTCATTTGAGATGTCATCAGTGATGTCATCAGTGATGTCATTTGAGATGTCATCAGTGATGTCACTGACCATGTCATGAATGATGTAATATGTGACATCATCAGCAGTGGATTGCGGGTGCGCGATATATAGTTAGTGCAACTAACTATATATGGAATTTCATTGGTTTTATGTCAATAAAATGTCCAGCTAACTATATATGGTCTCTAACCTATGGTTTTTTCAGTGAATATATATATATATATATATATATATCCATGACTCTCCTCCAAAAGGAAGACAAAGGCCTCAGCAGGGGAAACGTTTGGAAGCATCTTTATTTCGAGACAAATGGCAAAGAAGTTCGTAACACCCGCTGTGGCGAATGCATTTCGGCGTCTTCTGCCTTCTTCAGCGCCGTGGGTGTGTCTGTCAAGAAGCAGGTGTGTATCCCAGATTATATGTCCTGCCCCATCCTGCCTCGTGACGGTCTGCTCCGCCCCTTAAGGTAAGTACCAATCGCCTTTACCTCCTAGTAGACGCTTCATGAACAGCGCCTTCAGGTCCCAGCATGCATCAATCATTGCTGGAAGGTAATGCGCGGGGTGGATCAGTGCTGCACGGAACTCAAATGTCCAGGAGTCCACGAAACTGAATGCCTCCTCGAGTCCCCAACCGCATCAAACGCCGAGCCACAGGAGTCCATATAGCGGGGGCTAGGTTACAATGTCACCTCGCCCAGCGTGATGGCAATGACATCAACACCGCCCCATCTTCTCCAAGGTTAAGCGGTGGGCTTTCTGATAATATATATATATATATATATATATATATATATATATATATTATCAGAATATTTTTTCCCTAAACCTCCATTTTTATTAACTCCTAAAAACCCGTTACATCCTTTACCACTACTCACCGCTAAATTCTAAATTTACCCTTACCACCCTTTATCACTATTCTCCCCGTATTCCCCAAAATACCACCCTTACCACTACCCACTCTATAAACCACCTTGTCACCCTTTACCACTAACAATACCCTTACATCCCTTCACTCTAAAATGACCCTTAAACCTTACAACTCCCCTTAACGCCCTTCACCACTGCCCTCCCTTAAATCCTAAAATTAGCCTATTATCTTCTAGCACAGGTGTCTCCAACCAGATGATTGTGAGTTACCAGTAGCTAGCAGAAACCTTCAGAGTAGCTCCCAGCATTGAGTTTGTTTTAACTAAAAACTGCACTAAATGAGTGTTATGTTAACTTTTCAAAGGTAAGAAAGGTTATATTTATTTTATATTTTCCTCAGGTTGCAGATAGCAGTGCTTGACATTTGGCAGCATTCCAATCAGATGTATGACCGATGTGGGTCACATAAGTTCAGAACTGAAACACTGGGGTATTAAACACTAAATTAAGAGTCCTTCCCAACTCAATATACTAACATGAGAGCAGAATTATATTTCAGAATGCTTTTAAATGAGAGAAAAATAAAATAGACTGAACTTAATATTTCAGTCATTTTTAGCTAAGAACTGCAATAAATAAGTGTGGTGTTTTCCTTTTAAAGTTAATGAAACTCTAAGTTTATTTTATATTATCATCAAGCTGCAGATAGCAGTGCAAGACAATAGGTGCTTCACTTAGAGTTATGACCCACGTGGGTCAAAGAAGGTCAGAACTGAAGCAACAAGGTTTTTATCTCTTAAATAAAAGTCCTTCTCAACTCAATATTCCAGCATGAGAACAATGTGATATTTCTGAATGCTTTTAAATTAGAGAAAATTGAAATGAAGAGTTAATCTAAAATTGTGTCAACTCTTCATTTTCATGTTCTCCCTTTTAAAAGTGTCATATTTACAAACAGCAGGCATTGTGCTCCCAGTGGCTGGTAGACACAGTACCATATTTATAACTGAAAAATACAGTCATTTCCATCAAGTGCAAATATTATTTGATATTATGAAAATTTTTGAAGAAATGTTCGACACTTAAAATTTCTCCCATTTAAAAAACAAAATTTTTGTTTTGTTCATGTCATGGTGTCACATATGGCTAAAGGTATGTCCTGTGCCACAAGTTTTTATGAAACAGGCTTTTAGTCACCCATACATCTCATTCTTTCACATACGTTCATACATCCCCACTCACTGACATACATGATATCCCTTTTTATAGTACCCCTAGTTAGAGTATTTTATTAAAACCACGGCATCTGGCTCCATGGATATTAGATTTAAAGTCAATGACGCTAGCCATGGGGGTGTCAAGTAACAATGCACAGGTTACTTGGCCTTCAATAGTTCATAATGATTTTCACTGATCAGAAGGAGATATCATTATAGAAAAGGTTGGAGACCCCTGAATTAAATCATTCATTCATTTGTAAATTTGGATGACTCCTCATGATTCTCACAGGTAACACCCCAGTTACCTCTTCAAACCTCCTCTACTGAGTCACTTTATTTTCCAATCCCACCAAAGTTACGAGATGTGGTAACAAAGTGTGGCCATGTCTTTTAGGCTCCTACAGTAGGTAACTTTTCTTGAAGAGAAAGGGAAAAAGAAAACTCGATCTTCTTCGAAAATACCTCTGAAACTCTACTTATAACTGCAGCATTTGTCTACAGAAATTGCTAAGTTGACAAATGCTGCAACTTTTAGAATGTGCAAAATCTCCAATCTTCAAAAATATTGTGGCGAAGTTTCAGATTTATACTCCATTAAAACATGACTCTCAATGCTAAAGACAAGGGGAAAACAGCACAATTTATTATTAAGACCAATGGACAAGAAGAGCTGAACGACGCCTACGTCATCCTCTCAGCCGTGGATCCCATAGTACATCGCGAGGCTGAGTGGTATACCTGTGCTTCATGTCTGGGGTTACCGTGCACATACCACTGAGGTCCAGATTCTATCCACCCTATTGCACTCGTTCTGGTTCTGGTGGACTCTCTTCCCACTCCTGCCAGCATGGTCAGCAAGCACTGGTGGGTGGCATCTCAATGGAGTACATAGAGGGACTGGAAGATATCATTCTGTGCCGCACTTACATGTTTTCAAGCACGTACAATTTGAGGAATGCAGCGTGACTCGTGACTCGTGACTTCTGGGAGGTGGAACAAACCATTTTGCATACCAAACACGGAAACTCCGTTGTTGTGAAAGGCAAATGCCATTCATTCTTAGTGATAATGCCTCTGGGCACACCATCCTTACAGTAAACCTCAATACTCAATGGCATAATCTATGTTAAAGGCCTCAGACCTTTACCACAGCCCACCCTTTTGTACGATGCCACTGATACCAATGAGATTGGTGTTGCAACAACCTTTTTATCCCATCAGTGGGAAATAAAGGATGTATGACGTTACAACGCATACTTTTACAACGCCTACCTTTACAACGCATTTTTTACACCGCAACATCCATTACAACGCACACCATTACAACGCATGCCACTACAACGAATTCTGTGAAACTACCTTTACAACGCATTCCACTACAACGCATAATACATTTACAACGCATACCATTACAACGCATTACATTACATTGCATGTAAGGTAAGTGTTGGATAGTGTAGGGGTAAAAATTACTATTCTAACTCCAGGGGGTGCAACTGTAGGGTAAGTATTGGATAGTGTAGGGGTACAAATTACTATTCTAACTCCAGGGGGTGCAACAGTAGGGTAAGTGTTGGATAGTGTAGGGGTAAAAATTACTATTCTAACTCCAGGGGGTGCAACAGTAGGGTAAGTGTTGGATGGTAAGTTATGCGTTGTAATGGTATGCGTTGTAATGACTGCGTTGTAATGGCATGCGTTTTAGTGGTGTGCGTTGTAGTGTCATGCGTTGTAATGACTGCGTTGTAATGGATTTTGCGTTGTAAAAGTTTCGTTGTAATGGTAGTGCGTTGTAAAAGTTGCATTGTAAAGGTTGTATACCGAAATAAAAGTTACTTCAAAGCTTCCTGATAACAGTACCCCTACAACATGCAGTGCCACGCCCTGGGTCTGTCAAGACACACATAAAATGGCATTACCAAATGACTTTGCTCTTTCTAAGTGTAATAGCAAAATTATTTAAACAATAAATTACAAATTCTTACATCTACCGCCGACAAACAGGAATTAGTTCCCTTGAATGAGCTAAAAGCTTTGTGGAAGCCATCCACACAAGGTACAAAACACTCTCTTCTCACGGTCTACACTCCACAGACTGAAAGGATGACAAGAGGAAGACTGTCATCCACTTAGCCCAGAATATACTGGGAATTTGCCTAATAAATCATAGTAAATGAAGAGAGTGAGACCTCAATAAGAGTGAAGCATTTTATGACTGATGGTGGGATCGATGACATACTAATAATAATGACACCTGTAAGCATAAGTTGTGAGATTGTAAATTACTCACTTAACTGAACTTGTCCTATGATTATTTTTCTAAGGGGGTCAATGACGATGTCGGTCGGAAAGGCTACAAATTGGATTCGGGTCTGCCGAATTGGATTCGGTACCCGTTTTTCCGACCGATCCGGAAAGCTCTCAGAATGACTGATTACAATGTTCGGAAATTGTTCAGGCTTTCCTAGTCGGTTCCTAATGGCATTCGGAGGAACCAAGATGTTTGGAGCCGATTCGTTCACATCAACTGTCATTCGGAAAGCATTCCGACTGAATCGGTCCGTAATGCTTTCCAATTATGTAATTGCCCATTGTACAAACAGGCTTATTTTATAACTGTGTATGACACTTTTATTGTAAATATCATATAGATTTGTATGTGCTTTTATGACGATATGTCGAATAAAGCTTGTTTGAAATGAAATGAAATGCTTTCTGATTGAATCAATTCAGGGAGTCCGACTGACTGATTATGATTGTTTCGCATACAATACATAGGCTCCCAAGAAAAGAGTGGCTAGGGAAAATCGGGCACCCTATGGTGGGTCTCTTGGGTAATCCACATGGCCCCATTTAGAAGGCTCTGGGTGAAGGGGGGCCTGCTAAGGTCCCCCAAATTCAGATTCTGACAGCCGATCTGTGTCAAAACAACCGATTTGGAAAGACTGTCCAAATCTGACATCGTAATCGCTTGGTTGGAAATGCGGACAGTTGACCTGTACAAGTAAGCTGTGAATGACTTAGTTCCTCCAAATGCCAATGGGAACTGACTTAGAAAGTCTGAACGCTTTCCAAACATCATAATAAGTCCTTCGGAAAGCTTTCTAAATTGGTCAGAAAGACGAGTTCTGAATCGAATTCGGCAGACCTGAATCCGATTCTGAGTCTTTCCAGCCGACATTGTAATCAACCCCCTAAGTGTTTTTAACACCTGGTCATGTTTATTAAAGATCCAGAGATAAAAAACATAATGCAGTGGAACCTTGTGTGGTTAGTTTAGTCTGATTTTGAAAGTAGTTGGTATGTAACAACCGCATTAAAATTATATGTTTGATCTCTGGATGCTCCTCTCACGGCGGAGGAGCTTGGGGAGGCCCTGGGACAGCTCAATGCGGGTAAAGCCCCCGGGCCGAGCGGTTATCCCTGTGAATTTTATAAGAAATTCTACACGCAATTGGGACCCCATTTTCGGTGTGCTCTGGAAGCGGCGCGTACTCGGGGCAGGCTGCCGCCTGATTGGCGCCATGCTGAAATCGTGGTTTTTCCGAAGCCGGGTAAGCCCCCTGATAGTCACGACTCGTATCGCCCCATCTCGCTGCTCAATATAGAAGCCAAGATACTGGCTAAGGCCCTGGCAAATCGGTTGCTTCCTTACATAGTGGACCTGGTACACCCCGACCAATCGGGCTTCATGCCCGGCAGGGCTACACGCCATAATATTCGGCGAGCGTGGGCTGCGATCGGGGCCATGGGAGCCATGGGTGAGCAGGCTGCTCTGTTGCTTGCAGACATTAATAAGGCGTTCGACTCGGTGAGCTGGACTTACCTGTTTGCGCTCCTACCCCGTCTCAACCTCGGCCCTGTTTTGATATCCTATATTAAACTACTGTACACAGACATCACGGCCGCTGTGCGTGTTGCCGGGGCTGTGTCGGAGACATTCCGTATTGGCCGGGGTACCCGACAAGGATGCCCTCTCTCCCCTTATCTTTTCGCCCTGGCTATGGAGCCGTTGGCCGCCTGGGTGCGTATAGATGCGCAACTCCGAGGATTTGTGTGGCCCCAGGGCCTCTCCGATAGGATCGCGTTGTACGCGGATGACGTCCTTTTCTTCCTGACCGACCTGCGTCGCTCTGGGCCGCGGGTATTGGAAATAATGCGGGTCTTTGGTGACGTATCCGGCTTATACCTCAACCTCAGCAAATCCACCTTGTGGGTCCTGGGTGGCGGTGCAGTGTCGGACCCCTGGACGCTGGACCTGTGAGTGGCGACTGGAGGCCTGCAGTACCTAGGGGTGTTCCTGTCTGAGTCCGCGACCCTCGCGTGGGAACGCTCGGTGCTGCCTGTATGGGACCGGGTGCAGACCGACGTTAAAACATGGTCCCGGATGCCTCTTAACATCTTTGGCCGGTCCGCCATCTTTAAGATGGTGGCGCTTCCACGCCTTCTATACCAATTGCAAAATTATCCCCACTCGGTTCCGGCTTCCTGGTTTCGGCGAGTGAACTCGGTCCTGGGGCAATTCCTGTGGGCCGGGGGTTCGGCCAGGGTGGCGTTACGCACGTGCTTCCTCTCTACATACTGTGGGGGACTCGCCACCTCGGACCTTCTGTCCTACTACCAAGCAGCTCATCTACTCGTCCTTAATGACTGGTGGTATGGTGATAGAGGCGACCCGGCATATGCATTGGAGCGCGCACTTATGGGCGATAATACCCTCCATATGCTTCTCTACTCCGCCCGGCTGCGTCGGGGCTTGCCTAGTGTTACGAAGACAGTCTTCCTTGTTTGGCGTCAGGCATTGCGACGCATGGGCTGGTGGGGTAGGCTGACGGCGGAAACGCCGCTGTGGCGTAATGGCAGATTGCATGCCCTGGCCTCCTTGCCGGGTTTTGGTGGCTGGGATGCAATCGGGATATCGTCGCTGGGTGATGTGCTGTCTGGTGCTGCTCTTAAGTCGTTCCAGGTCCTAAGTGAGGAGTTCCACTTGCCGCGGACTCAGTTCTTCCGTTACCTACAGCTGCGGCATGCACTCACACCGTACATTGCCGACCTGGAGTCGCTCCCCGACTTTAGCCCTATTGAGGCTAAGCTGTTCATGGGGGAGCTTGGGGACAAAAAGGTGTCCCGCATTTACCAGACGATGGTCACCCACTGCGCCTCCGACCTTCTTCCCCTGCGGACGGCATGGGAAGCTGATGTCGGGTCTCTAGACGAGGATGACTGGCGAGAGGCCCTGGAATCCCCGCGTGGGACGGCAATCGCGATGAGGCTCAGGTTCATCCAATTTAAGGTCCTCCACAGGGCCTATTTTACGCGTGAACGCCTCTGGAAAGCTGGACTGATTGCATCGCCGGAATGCTTGCGTTGTGGTGCAGAGGTTGGCTCGCTGCTCCATACCCTGTGGTTGTGTCCTAGGCTTGCTGGCTTTTGGAGGGGTGTGTGGAGCTGTTTGTCTGAAGTGTTAGGATGGGACTTGCCCCGAACACATCGCTTAGGTTTGCTACATATTCTCGAGGGGGTGGGAGGGAATCGCTATAAGCGCCACCTACTGCTGTTGGGGTTGGTACTGGCCAAGAGAGACCTGGCGCGGGCGTGGAAGGATGAACGGGCTCCCCCCCTGTGTGTTTGGAGGGCGGGTCTGGACTTTTGCATGGGCCTGGAGCGCCCTATCTTTGAAGCACGTGGGTGCCCCCGCAAACACTTTCGGATATGGAAAAGGTGGGCTGAGTATAGAGACTTGCCGCTTGACCCCCCCGTTGACCCCGAGGAAGAACTCTGAGCTTCCCCCTTGGTGTAGGCCTGTGTCTGGTGCCAGACCGACCACTCCGTACGTATTTACAGCTGTTTCTTCTTCGCATGTGCATGGGGTTAGGGAGGGATTGCGGGGTGGGATTGGTTGAGGGCGGTTGGGTGTTGGGGATGGGAATGGGTGGGGGTAGGTTGCTTAAAAGCGATTGCAATATGTTTGACTCAGATTCCAATCCTGTTTTATGTGATGTCTTCATCTGCGTGGTGGTTTCTCCTGACTGTGGGGTACCACACTCATTGTCTTGCTTGATTATTCAATAAAATCTGTTGTGAAAAAAAAATTATATGTTTGAAGGCTATGGATTCCACACATTTGTTAGTACAAAAAATTCACAACAATTAAGTATTTGGTGGAATTGGCATCCTTAAACATATAGTCTAGCTTCACTAGAATGTCTACTACTTCCGTGTATGTGTCTTGAGTCCTCTACCACGACTAAGGAGTCCATTAAGTCTTCCATTAGACCATGATACAAACAGGGGCCCTTTTCTCTTCAGGCCCAATGGTTTTAGCTATTAGGCACTTAAAAGGCACTCTGGTAAATCAGTAAATGATTGTTTTGTGCCAGATTCAGTAAGCTTGTTGTCTAATTCCTACATGAAAGAGTGCATATGACCAATTTATCCATCATATTCTTAGGAGAAGCATTGAAATTATACAGGAGAGGTAATTTTTTCCACCTCAGTTATTTACCAAGTATCTATATTGCCCCGCAGAGGACATAAAATGCCAAGTTTGATTAATGATTCAAGAAGAAGAGAAGGTGAAGCTGCCACTGATTCATGAAAATATCAAACATTATAATGGCCCAAAAAATTACGATACCAGTGACTGTAAGGGGGCATACATTTGGATTGGCTGAATGGTCGATGTGTTAGGATATTGACTGGGATTCAATGTCACTGACCCCTGCCCCCATAGACACTAATTTGCTGTTTTGAACAACACCTTTGGAGTAGCAACCATGGGCTGGGATTTTATGACAGAATCACGCATACCATGACCTTGCATGCCTTAACAATGTGTTCTTTATAGCGCCTAAGTCTTTACCACACATGTCTTTACAACAAAAAGTTTTACCATGCATTTGCCTTTACCATGCATGTCGTCACAAAGCAACTGCAATAATTAATTTATATGTATATATATTTATATACACAAACATATATATGTGTATAAAACTCTTACCCACCCTCAATCCTAAAACAACCCTTTTTAGGGTATTTTTAGGGTAGGTATGGGGTTTTTGGTGGCAAGGTTATTTTTAGGGTTTAGGGTGGGAATGTATTTTTGGGTAGCAATGGTATTTTTGGAGTTTAGGATGGGTATCAGTTTTTTGGTGGCAAGGGTAATTTCAGGGCTTAGGGTGGGTGGGGTTTTTTGGGTGGCAAGGATATTTTTAGGATTTAGGGCAGGTATGGGTTTTTGGGTGGCTAGTGTATTTTTTAGGTTTTAGGGAGGGTGTGGGTTTTTCGTTGGCAAGGGTATATTTAGGGTATAGGGTGGATATTGTTTTTTGGTTTGGCAAGGGCATTTTTCGGGTTTGGGGGTATGACTGTTTGGGTGGAAATTGTATTTTTAGGGTAGGTGTGCGTTTAGGGGATGTGTGTACTACATATTTCTCTCTATATATGCAACTTTCATCTATATATAAATATCTATCTATATCTCTATCTCACACTGTCTTTCTCTCTCTCTCTCTCTCTCTATCTCTCTCTCTCTCTCTCTCTCTCTCTATATATATATATATATATATATATTACCTACTGGCGATAGCCAGTAGGTATATATAGTTAGGACCTAGCTACCAAAGGAAATCTGCAACATTCTATTGGGAATAACTTTGGCGCCGGTTGAGGAATTTTCGTGTAATTTTCCAAAATTTATGCCAGCTCCGCTCCTCTTCTTCCCTGGAAGATTCGGGGGGATTCGTCATGCGGGGGCCGAGAAAAAATGGGGGTCCCAAAACGTGTTTTCCCCATGTTAATTTCCATAGGACAAATAGACAATGCCACAGCCCGAACCGCTGAATGGAATTACACCAAAAAGAAGTGCCTTTTCTATATTTGGTGAAAATTGCTCCAGTGGTTTTTATGAAAATTAACTTCAAAAACACATATATATCTATATAAGCTTACTGTAAGCTTACTGTACTCTGTACCTTCCCGAGTAAGAGCTGCATTCTGATTGGCTGCCAATGTCTGTCAACACTCCTAAACAGAAATTGTTGGCAGCCATCTTGTACCTCGGTAGACTGAGGCACAGGAAAGCTGAAAAACAAACGTGTAGAACTCAAAAAGGGGGCAGGGTAGAAGCACCCTGACCCCCTAGGCCTGCTCAGGGGGTCCCACAAGGCAACAAAAAAAAATGTGTTTTCAAAATTCAAATTCTTCATCCAAGAAGTGTTGGCAGCCATCTTGGGACCAATATACATGATAGCACCTCATTAAAAAGCATTGCAGTTAATAGAAGGTTTTAGGACTTTAGTTAGATTATAAATCATGTGTTGATCCTTGAAAGTCTCGGGAAGATTCGTCAAGCGGGGGCCGAGAAAAAAGGGGGGTCCCAAAACGTGTTTTCCCCATGTTAATTTCCATAGGACGATTAGACACAGCTACAGCCCAAACCGCTGAATGGAATTACAACGAATTTGGGGAAATGGTAGGGTCTGGTACGCAGATCACTCTTTTGGTTAAATGGTGTAAATCCCTCCAGTAGTTCCTGAGAAAATCAAAAGAAAAAAATATATATCTGGGCGGAGCCTAACTACACATCTCATTGTGAGATCTGATTGACTGTCAGCACTTCATCCAAGAAGTGTTGGCAGCCATCTTGGGACCAATATACATGATAGCACCTCATTAAAAAGCATTGCAGTTAATAGAAGGTTTTAGGACTTTAGTTACATTATAAATCATGTGTTGATGGTACCATACTCATTTTAGGAATTGTGGTGTGTTCTAAGGTGATTTTACCATATGAAAAAGCCTTCTGCTGGGATATCATGTTTGAAAGAAAACTATTATCTCATGCTTTTCCCACAGTGGTTTGGAAAGGGATCAATAAGCTAAACTGAAAGCATATTTTCTGTAAATTCACATTATCTTTCTCAGTCATGTGAGAATGAAGTCTGACATTCTCAGTAAAACATGTACATCCAACAAGGACAGAGACTGTCAGTCAGTGGCGGCTGGTGACATTTGAAACCGGTGAGGCGTAAAGTTTCTGTCGGAGTGCACCGTGGGTAGCGAGAGTAGCGAGCACGAACATCTTAAGAGGTGTTCGGGGGGTTCTATCGCAAGAAAATTTTGAAAAAAGAGTGGGTAAAGGGTGCATTTTCAATGAAATTTGAGAAGCAAGATGGTTAATAAAGCAGTTGTGAAAGTGCAGTTACTACATTAATAAAGGGATGCCATATAACAACATGTAGATACTGCCACAAAGTTGGTTTTATAAAAATGGGTCTAAATGGTAAAAATGATAGCACAATTAATCGAATACATTGGCTTGCAGCCATACAATATTCAGTCAGGTCTATGGGGGAAAGCATGTAATATTGCAATAATTCAGGGTCTGCCACATTACCATGGAGCTATATATTTCCAAAGCTGAAAATCATCTGCATATAAAAATGCTGTGCCAAATACAAAAATGGATGCAGGGTGGTGGAGCATTGCTGCTACAGAAAATGCAGTGCTGGCCTAATACAGTCGGCCTAGTTGCATCTCCAAAGTTGGAAACTTTGTGCCACTATCTAATAGCCAACATTTTACATGTGCATTAATAACGTGGGTTGCTTCTAACGGTATGATGATACACCAGCATACCACAGAACATCCCATGTGACATCACAGACTGAATGTTCACTGATGCTCATTGGGACAGAAGACAGCTCACTGTGCCAATCAGCCACTCAAGCTGCCTGCTTTGCAGTTTGTGATGCAATGACAGGTGCAAGTAACCAAATATACAGGTTCCAGTTTCACACATTATTAGCATTCAGTAACTACACGTACTGCTATGAAGCCAGCACCCACTCTGCTAAAATTGGAAAAACAAAGATTAGATTGACATTACAGATTCTACAATTGAACATGTGTAGTAAATAACACTGCCACGCCTGAAACCTAATTGTGGAGTTATGCTAAGGACCACTGTTCCGCCATAGTATATATTTAACTGCATGCAAAGGACCATTGTCATTCCAGAAAACATGTTATCCCACAGCAAAAGCACAATTACCATGATGCCGGAAGTCGCATTGCCCAGGGAAGGAGCACAACTCTATCATGCCAGATGAACTAACATGGAAAGGGTACCAGATAGGTTTAATTAAATAAACTCAACCCTGGGAACACATATGGAAGCCCTCTTGAGAGGAACCAACCAGATGTTCCTACCGTCCGTCACCTCTTCACACAGCTTTTCTTCCTGATCCAAACATCAACATTCCATGGAAGGCATCACACAACCACTCAGCTAAGGCGGCTCCCAGAACATTCTCCGCCCGAGCACGCACACAGCAACGAATACAGGCAGCACCTCAGAGGCTTTAATGCTGAGGAATTAATATACAGTCCGCCAAAACTACGAGGCGCACAGTCCTGCTGTACTCTGCTCCTTTTTCTGAGAACTTCCCTTGCACGAACATGTCTCCCAGGCAAGAAATATACACAACTCCTATTTACATTTAACAGTAGTCACTCTGAGCCCAAGAATTTTTGAGTAGTATGGTGAGCATGGCAGACTTGTGTGGTGGACGACATTTGTAAAAAAAAAAACTGAAGCTAACATTTGAATATTTGTCCGTCATATTCCTCGTCCTTAGTTCCGATCGCGCGCAAGAGTCATGACAGTGGCAAAAAACCTTGTTACACTGAAATTATGAAAATGTCACACTCACACATAAGCAATCTCAACATGGGATAATGTACATATTTGTTTATAGGCATACAGATTAATATATGTTTGGGTAATGAATGAGGGGCACTTGTATATATACAAACACAATTATTAATTTATCTGAGAAGGTGCAATGCAAAGGTTCTCCCGATTTAGTGATCGCAATGTAATGACTCCCCATGCAATTAATGCTCAGCTGACTACCTCTCTTTCACGACGAGACGCCAAGCAGCAGCGTACCCATGAAGGAACAGCGAGGCATAAACCATACATGCAGATCCACACACATTTTTATACTATTACTTTTGCTGTGGAAGAGGCCAAGAGGCGAGGGCTTTGCCTCTTCTGGGTCATGGCCTCTCCCAATTCCAAATGTCGAAATACTACATTGCACTCTTTGCTTCTGCATATATTCTACATATTTAAAATTACACATTTATACATATTTATATATTTAAAAATAGGCATGTAATTCTTTGAATTGGTGTAACTACTAAAACCACCAACTTAGATCTACAGCTAAGGGCATAGGTGATTGGCAGTTCACATCGCAAAGTGAAAGGTCAAGGATCTTGTTTTAAAATAAATAACCGGCACAGAATTAATGTTTTCACGGATGCTGTTCAGTTATCCATCTGCCTTTCACTGACCCTGACTACCGACCTGCAGGAGGCGGAACCATCGTCCTGAAGACTTCCGGTCCGTTTCCAGATCCCACTGTCTCGCTGGATGAACATGATAAAGGCGCGTGCACACAATACCGGCCTCGGCATCACTAGGGTGACCCTGCATCTGGTCTGGCCCTGGGTGGAATCTTCAGAAACAAATTATGGGCGCACTCGAACCTGCGATGGCGCTGCGAGGCCCCAGCACTGGCAACACGTGCGCTAGTAGACACATGCCTATAACATGAGAGGAATGGCATGCAGCAGCAATACCCTAGCATTACATTTAGCAATGGCTGATTTGATCAGGTGCTCTTAAATATCATGCACTGGAGCTCCCATCTGTGGCCAGTTTATTTTGTAATGTGCGTCTTAAAACTAAAAATCTGCATATCTGACGTGCCACCGTCCATCTCCTCCCCATCAGCCTAGCCCCCCACTAGATGCATCAAAGCTTCTATCACTTGAGGGGCCCGGGCGACAGACCCTTTCTCCCAGCCCTCCCCCGGGGTAACGTGAATATCTCCTCCGTCCAAGCGCACCTGCCACTCTTTGGAGAACGCAGTGGGCCAGCGACTTCATTTAATTTACACCCACTCCCTGCCAGCTGCGCGGCACTCCCGAGTCCTGTTGCTAAAATATTTTCCGCTGCGTGCCAGTCTTATTATGTTTTCTCCTGGCACCGGGTGCCCGCCGGCTTGTCCTGTGCCAGGTGTATTATGCTGTGTGGCACACCATGCATCTTCATGACGACAGCAGGGGATCTGAAGCGAATCGGCAGCCCCTGCCTTGACACTCATCACGACTTATTCATTCAGGCTCACTACTAGAATTGATTTAGCAGTCATTGTTTCGATGTTTAATCTACCAGCAGCTAATGCTGTTACTCGGAAGGGCCAAGGGCTGAAATTAAATAATATATGTGTAAATAAAATAAAAAACGTACCGGGTCCGCGCTGGCTGCTGCCTCTGCTCGGGTTCCGTTGGCGCCTGAGGAACAGCCGTATCTCCGTCACTGCTGGTAACACCTCGCTCTCAGTCAATCCGATTGACTTAGGGCAGTGTTACGCTCTGCCCATTAGGAGACCGAGGTTTGAGCAAACCTCGCTCTCATGCGCCAGCAGAACAGACATCAGTGCGCATGAGTGGGCACGGAGGAAAATTCGACCTCCGTCCCCACTCATGCGCACTTGTGGTGACAATCAAAGAATCATGTCAGTCAACATGACGTGGACCGTGGGCGGTCCGAGTCATGCTGACTGACATGATTGTTGTCAGTTCAACCTCTGCGTCTTTTGTAACCTGAGAGTTTACTTATCAAAAAGACGCAGAGGGAGCTGCGTTGCTGCTGGCGGATTGTGGGGCAACGCCCCAACGCCCTTAATGGACGCACCGCCACTGCTGTCAGTTGATTCCTTTGTGTTCTACTGCAGCTTCCCAGAGTGTTCTAAAGAACAACTAGAGCACTAACAGTCTTACTTATGACAAAAGTATGGCACACCAGAAGCCATCTTGATTAGAATGTAAATGTAAATGTAATGTAAATATATAGCGCAAATCACCGACCCGGTATCTAAGCGCTTGCTTAGGGAACCCGTCCTGGTATTCCCCTGTGAGATACCCTGGCAGGGTATCCACAAGGTGAAAGCCAGGCATCCCACCGCGAGGGGCCGTAGTGGAGATTAAGCAAGCTATTGCCCAGAGTCGCAGAGTGTGACCCCGTGAGTTGAGTAGGCACCGGAGCGAGAATTGTCGAGTCCGTGGAATTTTTGAGCCCGAGACCTGCCGAGGCAGGGAATCGAACCCTGGTCCACGGCCAATCTCTGCCGCCTCTAACCACTGAGCCACGCTTCTCCACGAAGTGGTAAGTCTGAAAACATTTAATTTAAAAAGGAACAAAATGAAGGGGTTGATTTTGCCATAGAAAGTATGATTAGTGCTTCAGAAAGAAAAATTAGGGCACATTTTGAGTGACTTCTCAAATCCTCTTCTATTTCATTAAAAAATTCTGACATGCAGTCTCCCAAGATGGCCACCAGAGACAAAAGAGCCCAAAGGTAGCCCAAATAGCATGCATATGTATGCATATATGTATATGTATGCATGCATTTATATTTGTATTTATATAGATATGCAGATTATATATGTTTATATATGTATGTATATATATACATACCAGTATGCAAGGGGAATTAGTTCCTATTCTGCAAACACGCCAGGGGTTGCGCTGCAGAGAGGTGTAAAAAAGGGTGTGACCTCATTACACCTCTCTGCAATGCAGCCCCCTGGCGCATACTGCAGGTTTCCAGGTGGGCTAGTTGGCCCCCAGGGACCCGCAGTATGCAAGGGGAATTAGTTCCCCCTCTGCAAACACGCCCGGGGGCTGCGTTGCAGAGAGGTGTAAAAAAGGGTGTGGTCTCATTACACCTCTCTGTAATGCAGCTCCCTGGCTTATACAGGAGACTCCTGGTGGGCTAGTTGCCCCCAGGCACCCCCAGTATGCAAGGGGAATTAGTTCCTCCTCTGCAAATGCGCCAGGAGTTGCGCTGCAGAACGTTGTAAAAAGGGGGCGTGCCCTCTGAACACCTGCCTGCAAAAATGTAGTAAATCAGTATAAAAAAAATAACAATTAATACATTTAATATTTGTCATTTAAAAAACCTTCGAAATTCAATGAAAAAACCATAGGTTTCAGGCCTTATATAGTTAGGAATTAGCATTTAAAAAACCTTGCAAATTCACTTACAAAACCATAGGTTTCAGGCCTTATATAGTTAGGAATTAGCATTTAAAAAACCTTGCACATTCACTGAAAAAAACATAGGTTTCAGGCCTTATATAGTTAGGAATTAGCATTTAAAAAACCTTGCAAATTCACTGAAAAAAGCATAGGTTTCAGGCCTTATATATTTAGGAATTAGCATTTAAAAAACCTTGCAAATTCACTGGAAAAACATAGGTTTCAGGCCTTATATAGTTAGGAATTAGCATTTAAAAAACCTTTGAAATTCACTGAAAAAACCATAGGTTTCAGGCCTTATATAGTTAGGAATTAGCTTTTAAAAACATTTGAAATTCACTCAAAAAACTATAAGTTTTAGGGGTGTTATAGTTAGCTGGACATTTCACTCATACAAAACCATTGAAATTGCTCCTATATAGTTAGTTGTACTAACTATATTTCGCGCACCCGCAATCCACTGCTGATGATGTCACATATTAGATCATTCATGACATGGTCAGTGACATCACTAATGACATCTCCAATGACATCACTGATGACATCACTGATGACATCATCCACGTGACAATCACATACACCTTTTCATACACTATTAAAATTTGTCATCACTCTTTGTAAAATACAGAGTATCATATTTGAATCCATTGTCACAGCAATACAAGTATCTAAAAATCCACTCAGGGATTCATAGATGTATACACACATCTAATCACTTACCTGTAGATTCACTCATACATGCTGTCAATGAACAATAGAACACTATCAAAAATACTTATACACCTATATCGACATTAAACAACAGCACACATCCTATTCACATATTAAGTCATCCTACTCACTTATGCAAACAATGGATCATACTTACATATTTACTTAGCAAAACACTTATACAAACACCACTTCATCTATTCATTTAGATAGTAAGTCATGCTTAGTGAATTATAAAATCATTATTACAAGTATACAGTTATCCATACAGTCACTCACACAATCATTGTGTCTTATGTATACTTATTTATATTCAACAACTGACACATACACTGCCTTTTATTTTTCTAGTTTGTTATATTATGCAATGACTAGGTCTTAAGACTACTTTCAGTCTTCTTTGTTATCTGATTGTGTCTAGTAGTTTTCTGTTATACTGCATGGATGGGCCAGCTTTCAATCTCTGAAACTGAAGTTGGTATCTTGGCAGAAGGGATCACAGCTAGTCTCTCTCTAGGTGTCCATATAGGATATGGCAAAAAAACGAGTGCTTTGACCCAGTCTATTTATTGCTCTAATTCTCGGCCTGGACAGGTTGGTTCAAAAAATAATTTTGAGGGTCACTTCTGAGAAGGAGGGTTTGCCTGCTAGATCACTGCCAGGCCCAGACTGGCCGTAGCGGTCCCCGGGCAATCCTGGGCAAAATCGGCCCTGTAACACAATCCGCCGAAAACCGGCCCGGCAAAGAGCTCGGTGGCACCTCCAACCCCCTCTCCCCCTTTAGTGGGGGGGAGAAGGAGGAGAGGGAGCTGTCCGAGCACTTTGCCAGGGCCGGATTTGGTTCACAGTCCGGCCCTGATCACTGCTGACAAATGCAAGGTCGGCCGGTGTGAGTGGGATGTGGTGGAAGGTGAATTGTGTTCTATGCACACAATCGTATTACAGTGGCAAAAAATAGGGATTGTAAGGAATGAGCTCGAAAACGGTGTCCTATGTTTATTACGAACTGTCATGTACTCGTAACATGGGTTAAGATTTTTTCCAGTCGTTTGTCTGTCTGTGTTGGGAGAATAAGGACCAGAATTTTTCAATAGGATGCCTGCCATAGCTGGAAACGCCCATAAGCATCTGCGTGAGTTTCCTTGGACTGTGTATTCACGAGTACGCCACAGCATAGTGTAAACCGCTCCTAGGTGGTCTGTCCCAGTGCAGGCAGAACTGATGTTCATCTTGTCCCTTGTTAGCTTGCTGCCCTACCCACAATCCTTCATTTCGGTGGACATAAAACGGCACCCATGAAAGAACCTTGGTGAAGCAGGAAAAACATGTACTTTTTTATTCCTGTATTCAATTGGCAGAAAAGTACAACTTGTACTGCATACGTATACATGGAATCGTGTGAAGGCACATCCTAGGTGATTATTGTAGGTCAAATCTTTCTCTTTCAGACAGTCCTTCGGAAGTTTACAAATTCAGTTTTAACCTGAAAACTGATTTTCTGGGCGAGTAATTAACATACTGGGCCTATATTTTGAGCCAAAAACCAAAAGTCCGCTTAGAACGAATAAAACTACATAGATAATAAAATCAGACTACTGTGCAAAAGACAAACTAGCATAACGCATAAAAAATACGAAATTTAATACCGTCAATCGGAAATTACGATACATATATACGCATAATTATGCGGACAATTTAACGAAACATACAATTTATATGTTCAGTAACCTCTTCTCACTTTTAAACAATTGGATAGGTCACATTTACTTATTCTAAATGCATAATGTGAGGAGAAGAGAACGTTCCCAGTATTCCTCAACACGTTTCAGTAATATATTTTTCTAACCCCTTTCAGGAAAATAGTCTGGGAATCTTCAATATACAATTCATGAAGATCAATCTAATATAATCAGGTTAAAAACATGCCTAGAATAAACAAAACAATTTTAAACATATGTACAACAATATGAAACCCTCTGTATCCTACTAGGCCTCAGATATGAAAGCCCCCGTCTTAAAATGGAGTTGAGAGCTTTGTATTAACTGTATTGTGCATTGATACATCTCATCCAAAATAGGATATAAGCTCAATCAAATACATATTTCTCCCTAATATTCCATGGACTTTATAATAATCCAGCACGTTAACGATCCATTTAACCCTTAAAGGTTACCTGTAAGAAAAATAATCAAGATATACCAACGAAGTGCATATGAATGTTAAGAATTTAGGGGCATATTATCAAGGGATTTATCTCTGCTTTTTGGCTTTAAAAGCCAAGAAAGCGGAGATAAAATTATCTCCCTATCAGCAACAGGGTGCTAACACGCAAATTTGCATGTTAGCACCCCTTTTTCTCTACGCTTCCCCTTGCATCTCTAATGAGATGCAAAGGGGACGTTCCAGAGAAAAATAATAGGAGAAATGTTGTTAAGCGACATTTCTCCTATTATCAAGGATTTCACTAACCCTGTTAGTGACAAAAAAAAAAAGCAGCGCTAACCGCGGTTAGCACTGCTTTTTTTACACCTGGTATTTTCCTGACTTAGCCATGATATCCTATGGAAGGTGGATATCATGGCTAAGTTTGTGAGCCCCTATCATCAAGCTAACGCCAAACGTCGAGAGATTATCGTTGGTTTTCCAGCGATAATCTCTCATTTGGCAGTTAGCGCGAGGATTTTTATCACTTCTGAGATAAACCTTGCTAATAGCAAGTTATCTCTGCGATAATTTCCGGCGATGCTTAGCGTTAAAAAAATTCGTTGCTAAGCATCGTTAGCGATAAATATCGCTAATCGTTGGTAATATGCCCCTTAATTCTCTCCTTACATCATGTTTTTGGAATAAGGAATTGTGACCTATCCAGTTGTGTAATGGAGAGAAATGAAAAGGGGTTGCTAAACCTATAAGTTGTATGGTGTCTTGTTTTAAATGTTCCTTATGTTTATGCTTATATATGTAGTATACTGTCGAATTTTGTGCAGATCTATCCACGGGGTTAAAGGTTATATGCAAATCACAAAAAAATGTTTTATGGAAAGTGGGGCCGAACCTACACAGTGGTAATTATGTATGGTGTTAAACTACTTGTTAGTGCTTCCCTCACAAGGGCATATGTGGATAAAAAAACGTGATCTGATCTTCAAATGATAACCATATTTTTGTCACACAAAATGTAAATACTGCAAGCAAGCTGAATAATTGCAGTGGGGATTTGAAGGCACAACATGTAACAAATGTAGACAAAACTAATATTTAGTAGCGTTTTTCCAATTACCATATAATATATACATTGCAAAATAAAGCATGCCAAATATTTATTTGTGGGGTGGCAGGATACAGGGCCATTTTAAAACAACAGACTTAAAAACAATGTTCTGAGTTAATTTTCTGATATTAAATGCCATGTGTGAATCTAATGGTACACTGTAAACCAAATAGGCCAAAAAGTGTGAAAAACTATAGATGGTGTGCAAACATTTGAGAACAATTGATGATGATGCTTGTCTTTATGTATTTCACATTATCATACTCAGTTGGCATATGGCATCATGTCATATTTGGCACCTTCAGCCAGCCCTTTTGAGCCCACACTTACATTGTTTGCCAAAAATCAAAGGTTAACATTCTAGGAAAGGCTAGACAAAGCCCAGGGCAACTTGACCTCGGTAAACATATTTATAATTTGAAACATTGCAGTTGGTTCACCTATCTCTTTTAAAATCACTCCCAAATACATGATGATCAACATGCTATTAGCAGAAAATCACTGTAAAAATGTCCGCTATTTGATCTATTATCTTTATTGGAAAGTGGAGACAAAAAAATGTTTGCGGTCCAAACTCGGGAGACTGGAGGGCTCTGCCTGACCCAATAATGATGTCCACACACGTGGCAACGTGATCTGGGCTCCTGTCCCATACAGACCTACTCCTCCATGTTTGTTTGGCTTGCTGGATCCTGCTGGTTCTCTACCCGTTCCACCTGGTAGCCACAACAATCTAGCACAAATATCTACTTTCTAAAGCTTTGTACTAGGTGCTCCGCCATAACTTTACACTGGAACTTTGAACTTTTCCAATCTCAGACCTACTCCAGACAGGCCATCAGACTTTAGGGGATGTGGTTTATATTCCTAGTATTTACTCTCTCCAAAACTGGCATCTACTCAGCGCTGCCTTAGCAGCCTTCCTCCTGCAAAAACCATGGCAGACAAAGAGCCTAAACCAAACAACAAGCAGCTCAAACCTGTTCCTTCCACCTCTTCTCCCACCACTATTGTCCTGGGGGTGAGCTGGAGAATGTAGAGGCTGCCACTTCCCAGTAACACCAGGACCGGTGCCTTTCGATGGATCTTTGACGATGCCCCTTGGGCGGATACCAAAACTTCTTTGCACTTACAGCGGAGCTCGAGCAACCTTGGATGATGCCCGGTGGAGCTGTTCTATACAGCTATAGGGGAGTTTGATTCACCCCCTCGGCCGTCACCTACCCAGCCGGACATCTGACATTGGTTACCTCGTCGCCAGTTGTGTTCCCTTCCCTCCCTACATCTCATGTTTCTGTTTTCTCCTATTTCTTTACTTGAAGTCGGTAATTGCTGTAATTATGCTTCCCAGCCCCCTGTTTCCATACCCCTCTCCCATTCCTCTATTCCTCTATTGGGGACTTGTTTCTTTGTGCTTGACTATGCAACTGTAACTAATGTTACCATGAAAAACTGTTTTTATTCTTATCCCTGACTGCCGAGACCTGAGCAACATGGCTGATGCCAGTTGGTGCTGCTAGACATCTATAGAGGAGATCGGCCCTGGTTTTCCGCCTCGGCTGTCACCTAACCAGCTGGACATTGGGCACAGTTCTCCCCATCTTTCCGCTATGTCTCCTTGCTCCCCCTCCCTTCGACGAATTACTGTAACATTATTTTTTTTTGCCTATGTTTTACTGTGCTTTGGGAACTGATGTAATTTGTAACTTGTAACGCAACGATCCTCATGTCAAGCACTCTGATACCTATGGGTCTACCCAGCGCTATATAAAACGCTTCAAATAAATAAATAAAACTGTCCATGGGGCCTTGCTGGACCCGGAGCTGACGCTCAACGGTGTTGGTCGGCCTTAGCCTTCGCCTCTGCAATTGAGCAGAGGCGCCCTGGGTCCCGTACCACCAGGAGCGCAAAAAAGGGGAAAGGAGTGCCCAAATCCGCATGAGTGAGAGTTGTCGGGAGTGCCCACCTGGGGGAGGCTGTGTAGGAGACCTGCAAAGCTTATCTAACGGACACCAGGAACACTATGTTATTAACACTGTTTCCTCTACCTCCTAGGGTAGGATACTTTGTGTATCCAAAATCAGGATCACATGCAAAACAAACAGGCGTCCGTGTACACACCTTTTTTAAAGTTGTGCTTTAGGACAAATACTTTAAATTAAAGCAAGACATCAAATGTAACTTTATACAATTCATATTTAAGTTTCACATGTCTCATTAAAATGGCATTTGAGGTTCAATATATGGGGCCTTAAAACAAGATGCAAAGTCTTTTGCATTTGACTCAACTGTAAACTCCCTCTGGGAAGTGGCTTTGAGAACAGTGTCAGTAAAATAACTGCATCTTTAAGAACAGTGCATGTGGGATGAACAGAAAGGAAAGAGTCATTATTTCATTACCCCCAGGCTTAACAAGTGACTATAAACGTTCATCTCATGTTTCTAAATCCTGCTGCAGACAAAGTTCACCATAAGCGGCTGTTCTACTATCTCTGTATCTACTGTTTCTACATGCCTATAAGGATCACATTTTCTTTTCTTGTTCCCAAAAACTACAGTTCCCAGAATGAAGGGGGTACATATGCTAAAACAGCAAGTGCCAGGTTTGGCTTCACAAATCATAATCCTACAGCCTCGAAGGCCTTGCTTCCCTGTCCAAGGCTCTACATTTGCATAGCTGTGCTAGCACCCTAGCTGGTCAGGGGCACAGCACTCACAAAGCTGCTGATATTGCCCAAAGGCTGGAAGACACACACATTGCCACTGGTCTCATGAAGAGATAGCTTTCAAGGCCTTTAATCCTACAGGCCTCTTGCCCTGTGACCTCTAATAAACTCTACATCTTTGCAGCTGTAAGTCTTGCTGTGGTAGTTCTGTCAGCACCCCTTCCTGCCCTTTTTTTCAGCTCTGACCTCTACATTTTCAAAATACTCAGCTAGACCTGTCTTTGAGGCGCTAGCACATTTCCTCTTCGTTCAGCTAGCCTTGTCTTCCCTTCCCTCACCCACCCTTCTTTCTTCAAAATGTGGCATCTTCCTGCCGTTTGTCTCACTTCATTGCTCACTGCTGCTTCTCCCTCCTGGGCCCACAGTTCACATCCATTTCCTCTGACCCTGAGTTACATCCTGAAAGAGGGCCCAGGGATCAGCAATGTCAGTCCCTCTGGCTTTTATTCAACCGCACTCCTCAGTTGCCAACAGGCGCTTCCTACCCCAAGCTACCTTTACAAAGTAACTGACTGATAGGCACAGTGACTGACCGCTAGAGTCTCAAAAGGAGATCATGCCCTGTTTGTCCCTTAAACATTCATGACCACTGCCCCTTCTTTCCTTAGACAGATGGTGATTCCTCCTTCCTTCTTACCACACTGCCAGCCTCCGGATATCCAGCTTCCCGGGCGCACACACAGCCGCACCTGAGTACTTCACAGGTCTTTAAAAGACCAGTTGATTGTTAATGAGGCTTTGTTGTGTTTTCACCTCTTCTTAAAGCCCCTGCATCACCACTCTGCCTATAAGCAGCACATAAGCACCATTTAATTTATGTGGCAAAGCAGCAAGGTTAGCTTTAAAAGTACTTCGCAGAGGGTCCCTACTGTCAGCGAATGTACTGTGTGCCAGGGGGGCTCTAAGAGCCCGAGAGGGGCTGTGGCCCCATGTCTTCAGAGAGGCTCTGGGAGCCCGTGAAGGGTCTCTGACCCTGTGTCTGGAGAAAGCCTCTGAAAGGGACTGTGGCCCTGTGTCAGGAGAGAGCCTGTGAGACACAAGAGGGACTGTCTGTAACGATGTCATGCAAACTTGTAGCGCACTACCAGCCAAGGGAATCCTGGCGCTGAGTAGGTGGGAGGATAGGCAGTCCAGGGCCTAGTGAGACTACTCGATTAGCCAGGCATGCAGCTTTTTGTGCAACTAAGAAAGTAGGAGGCTCCATGTCCTTTCATACTTTTTGGAGCTACTCTGGAGGTGTGTGGAAAAAGCCCCTGCACCCACGCTCATCTGCGTTTCACCCTCCTGATGCACTAGTGACACTCTGGAACCAATCGCTTGCCTGCTTCACGGCGCATGCCATGAAGAGCGAGACCTGACTGAGTATCATGAACACAAGCCAACCCACTGATTTACACAAGATCAAAACCAACAAGCTACAACCAGAGCAGGTGCCAATCTTCATTTATTTATTTATTTGAAGAGTTTTATATAGCGCTGGCTAGACCCGAAGGTATCAGGCAAAAAATAATAATGTTACAGTAATCACACCAGGAAGCCAAGAGCCGAACGCACACATGACATGATCATTAATTTGCAGCCTCAGTGGAAACGCACATATTCAGTACACGCACTAGGACATGTACTAGAACATGTAGTTTATTGTTACATTGCAGGCTGCATTCTGTCTATTTCATTTACCATGGCTCAAATTAGGCACTCATTTTATCACAGAAAAATGCACAATTTTAAATTGTGGTATGAGGAATTTTCTCAGGTTGCATCAAGAGCGCGACACAGGCATATTTCAAGCTCAATGACATGCAATCATGTGCTGGAGCGGTCCTATTGCAGCGTAAAGGCGCCATGTAACACAAGGCAAAGAAATCTAGAAAAAGAGCACTCGCTGTATATTTAATACCCACTTCCACGTGGTATTATTTTCGTACATGCCGAATAATAATGTAAAATATGTGCACAATGGGCCACTTTTGCAATAACTGCTTAGCAGGCCTCCCACTCTCTCTCAGTCGGAGCACAGACACAACACCTCGGCTGCAAGCCTCGCCCAGTGCCACGTTATGCATTTTCAGCTCTTTCAATATGTGCTTCTTTTCTAGCACTGCAGTGAATACTGCGCCCACATTTCTAAACTTAAACAATGTAATGCTCTTTTTTTACCTGCACCTCTCTTCCCTCTTTCTGCACGTCTGTTGCCGCTTTCTGCACCTCATTTGCTTCTTCCTGCACCCCTATTGTCTCTTTCTGCACTTGTCTTCCTTCTTGCTGAACGTTTCCTGCCTGTTTTTGCTCTTCAATTGCCTCTTTCTGTACTTTTCTTGCTTCTTTCTACACCTCTCTTGCTTCTTTCAGCAATTCTCTTGCCTCTTTCTGCACTTCTCTTGCCTGTTTCTGCACTTTTCTTGTGAACAACAAGGAGGGACATGAAAAGGACAATATTTATAGGGGTCCAGTGTACCTGTCCTAAGAACATACAGCAAAGAATTGTACAAAGTTCCCCAAGAGGTAAAGCTAGTGTGGCAAAGTAGTCTCTCTCTCTACGTATGAATGTGAAATCAACAGTCAGGGAACCAAAGGGGTCCCTTTTCGGAACTAGGAAGCCTCACACAACTAGTTAGCTGGATGACTGGTTTCATCCAGCACGATGGTTGTCTTGCCTCATCACCGGCTTCCTGCTCCAACGTCAAGCCGGCGCTGCAATGCCTGACGGATAACACAAGGTGCTACACTTTTATGGAGATCTTTTGTTTCTTGCCGTAGTTGAGTGCGTGTGAGGGGCCTAGAAAGGTGAAGTAGTGAGCAAGGGAAAGTGTGTTTAAAAAGGTTAGTTTAGTCCATTAAGACAACTTTATTCACGTGGCTAACTGCCTAGTTAAAAGAGTGAAAGGAGGGGTACCGAGAACCAAGGTTAAGGTAGTATGGCCTCGTTCAACCCTCGCCTATGGTCAACATGTTTCATGCCCTATAGGCAATTCTTCAGGACCTAATTGTGCTCATAAACTTATAAGGGGCCCAGATTGGGCTACAGTGTATACAATATACAACCTGGTGGGTCAGTAACCAGAGCAGGCAGATGGTCCTGCGTGAGAGTCAGACCCTAATAAACCATAGGAAAATCCCCGCAGACTGTTCTTGTGGGACCTGTGCTTCTAGGTGATTGCCTGGTCAGCGCGAGGTCGATGCCTCTAGGAACCTACCCCCACACTCCGGCGTGTCACGACACGCAGAACAGCTCTGGTATGTCTTCACTTGCTTTCTGAAAATCATCAGTGAGGAACTGCTTTTTATATGGTGAGGCAAGGTGTTCCAGAGCTTCGAGGCAGCTACCAGGAAGCGTCTGTCTCCCCATGTAACCGTTCTCACCCGTTGAATGCATAGAGATGCGGATGAAGCAGATCTTAAAGCTCTATTAGGGACATACACCAACAGTGATTCCCTAAAAAAGTCAGGTCCTAGGCTGTTCAATGCTCTATAGATGATACATAAAGCCTTAAATTTGGTTCTCTTTTTTACTGGGAGCCAGTGAAGTTGGTAAACAATAGGAGAGATGGATGCGAACTTGGGAGTTTTGGTCAGAATTCGTGCAGCAGTGTTCTGCACCATTTGTAATTTTTTAAAAACCTGCTCCTGGGCATTCAGCAGAAGCCCATTACAATAATCCACCTTGGATAACACCAATGAGGACATAAGGGTTTTTCCCGCAGACAGGGGAAGGAAAGGTAACAACTTTTTCACTTTTCGTAACGCGAAAAAGGAAGAGGAAACTACCGCATTAGCATGACTGGTAAAGCTTAGTTTGTTGTCAAACAACACTCCCAGGTTTCTAACCTTTGAAACTGGGGTGGGTGGGTTACCCATTTCTGGTGGCCACCAGACCGGGGACCAAGATGGTTTTAGGTCTCCAAACACCATTACCTCGGTCTTATCGGTGTTTAATTTTAGACAATTACTGTCCATCCAGTGACTAATGGCTCTCATACCTGACTGAAAGTTGGCTGCCACCTCACTCCCATTTTTATGCACCGCTAGCACCAACTGAGTGTCGTCGGCATACAAAGTCACTCCTGTTCCATGGGTTTTAATGACCCTCGCCAAGTCCGACACATAGATGTTAAAGAGTGTCGGACTTAGCGAGGATCCCTGGGGGACTCCGCAGGGCAGCACAAACGTTGGTGAATAGAAGCTCCCCATCTTTACCGACTGTTCTCTGTTAGACAGGAAAGAAGCCAGGAGCTCCGCAGCTTTACCCTGTATGCCCATAGCAGTGACACGGTCGATCAGGATGTTATGATCGACCGTGTCAAAGGCCGCTGAGAGATCCAGCAAGATCAGGACTGCCGTGCCACCCTGGTCCATGATCTGTCTGATCTCCTCAGAAGCCTTTATGAGCGCCGTCTCCGTTCCATGGCCTCTCCTAAACCCGAACTGAGTGTTGTCTAGCAGGTTATTATAGTCAATGTAGTTGGCCAGCTGTTTATTTATAACTTTTTCAAGTATTTTAGAAGGAAATGAGAGCGCTGCTATAGGGCGATAACTTTTTAATTCCAAGGTGTTAAGGGTGGGTTTCTTTAGAAGTGGCTTTATTATAGCTGTTTTCCATCTTTGAGGATAGTTTCCTGATTCGCAGATGGTACTGCAGATGTTTTCCAAGACTGGAGCTACCACATCAGTTGTTGATTTTATGATGGTCGGTGGGCAGGGATCCAGGGGGGAACCCGACATTGTAAATTTAATGAGATCTTTTATTTCTGACAGTGATGGGGGGAGAAATTCATTCAAAGATGAGGATGTAAGTTGTGTGTTCTTGAGGTTTCTGATGATTCCCCTGTCATGTTATTATTACATTTATCAAAGATTTCTGTGACCTTGGTCCTAAACAAATCAGCCATTTGATTGCAGAAGTCTTGAGTGGTATCTGCAGTATTAGCTGTTGGTATATTTGTTAATGTTGCCACTACCTGGTATAATTGCCTACTGGAGTTCTGGGCCTTCTCTATCAGTTCACAAAAGTATTTACTCTTTTCCAGTCTTAACAGCTTCCTGTAGCCTGATAGTGCTTGTTTGTACCTTTCTTTATCGTTATTATCATATTTAACTCGCCAACATCTTTCTAGATTGCGGCATTTCTGTCTCTCCAATCTTAAAGGTTCAGAGAACCAAGGGGCTGATGCTGTTGCGCGATTTGGACGCATTTTCTTTAAAGGCGCTACCTGATTAAAAGTGTCTGTGAGCCATTGGTTGTAATTATTTGCTGCTAATTGAGAATCTAACGCTTTAGATGGTTTGTTATTTTCTAGTTTCTCAGATAGTGTTTTTATATCTATATTTTTCCAGTCCCTGCACATCCTAAGTTGCCTTTTAGCCGAATGTTGATTTTTGTGTTTTTTAACACAGATATAAAAGACCACCACTGCGTTATCTGACCATACAATTGGAACAACAGTAGGGGGGGTAATGGCCAGGTTATTCGTGAATAGGCCGTCAAGAACATGACCTGCTTTGTGCGTGGCTATAGTAACTAACTGGTTTAGCCCAGCTGCCTTAAGATCCTCAATAAGGCTCAATGTATCTTTGTCTGTTATTTTTTCTAAATGAAAATTAAAATCTCCCAGTATTGTAAAATCGGAGGTTTCTGCCACTGGTTCTAATAAGGTGCTAATAGATTGGAGAAAAGGCGCTCAAGCCACTGGGGGGCGATAAAGCAGAACACCATTAAACATTTGGATGGGAGACAAAGTAATAGAGAGGCTAGTGTTTCTGCGGGAATACTATCTAGTGTTTCTGTTTTTAATGCTAGTTCTTACCGTAAAATTATGGCGAGGCCGCCCCCTTTTTTCCCTGTCGGTCTATCTTGTCTGACGATGTAGTAGCCTTCAGGAGTGGCTGCCACAAGGTCAGGGTCGGAAGCCAAATCGGCCCATGTCTCTGTTATAAACAGGATATCTAGTTTGTGTGCCGAAATTAATTCAGCCACATCTTCTCTATGTTTGCACATAGATCTAGCATTCACCAGTGCGCATTTAATGCGTTTGTCCTCATTAAAAGAAGCCCCTAGGACTGGTGGTATCTGAGTGAGGGAACGAGTGAATTTAAAATTACAATTTAAGCAAGCTACATGAGACGTGTTAGAGCACTCTTCTAAATTGAAGTGCGTACATTTTTCCAAGGCCATCGTATTTTTTATATCTAACAGGTCAGATGATGTGTATTTCAATAACTTACTGGAATGGTGTAGTACCCGGCCAGGAATTAAGGCACTAGGCACGGGTCCGGCGCGGACTGGCGCAGACTGGCACCCCTTTGGCGCGGCTTCGGCACGCTGGAGGCGCTCCCTCTGCGCTCGTCCGCTGCGCTTGGTGAAGCGCATCTTTATGACGAAGCGAGGCCCCGCCCCCAACTCGAACGCTAACTCGTTCGGTTGAAGCGGGAGCCTGCGAGATCAGTTTGAGACCCTGCCCGCCACTCAAACGGCACACGCCGCGGTGGATCGGTGCAGGGGAGCACAGAGGTAAATTACAAAGTAAAAACAATGCTTCCTGTGATTTTAAAATAAATTCTCGAAATACACTCTCTGTCCAATACAATTCTCAAATTATGTGGGTCAATGAAATTGTGTGCGCTAAATATCCGTGGCAGAGGAGGAGCCCCTCGCAATCTGCCAAAACACCAAGAGTAGTAATGGAGCTGCCACCACCCTACTAAGGCCCAGCGCTCGGAGACAAAGCTGTTTAAATAATCCAGGCCCCACCCCCAACTCGAACGCTAACTCGTTCGGTTGAAGCGGGAGCCTGCGAGATCAGTTTGAGACCCTGCCCGCCACTCAAACGGCACACGCCGCGGTGGATCGGTGCAGGGGAGCACAGAGGTAAATTACAAAGTAAAAACAATGCTTCCTGTGATTTTAAAATAAATTCTCGAAATACACTCTCTGTCCAATACAATTCTCAAATTATGTGGGTCAATGAAATTGTGTGCGCTAAATATCCGTGGCAGAGGAGGAGCACCTCGCAATCTGCCAAAACACCAAGCGTAGTAATGGAGCTGCCACCACCCTACTAACGCCCAGCGCTCGGAGACAAAGCTGTTTAAATAATCCAGGCCCCGCCCCCAACTCGAACGCTAACTCGTTCGGTTGAAGCGGGAGCCTGCGAGATCAGTTTGAGACCCTGCCCGCCACTCAAACGGCACACGCCGCGGTGGATCGGTGCAGGGGAGCACAGAGGTAAATTACAAAGGCATTGCAGCGCCGGCTTGACATTGGAGCAGGAAGCCGGTGATGAGGCAAGACAACCATCGTGCTGGATGAAACCAGTCATCCAGCTAACTAGTTGTGTGAGGCTTCCTAGTTCCGAAAAGGGACCCCTTTGGTTCCCTGACTGTTGATTTCACATTCATACGTAGAGAGAGAGACTACTTTGCCACACTAGCTTTACCTCTTGGGGAACTTTGTACAATTCTCTGCACTTGTCTTGCCTGTTTCTGCACTTTTCTTGCCTCTTTCTGCAACCCGGTTTCTTCATTATGCACTTTCCAAGCTTCTTTCTTCACCTGTCTTGCTTCTGTTGTCTCTTTATGTATCTCTTTTGCATCTGTCTGCACTTTTCCTGGCTTTTTCTGCTCTTCTTTGCGCTCGCACTGTGTGAGGTGCTGTAACTTTTAATCTCCTGTTTTCCATTTGTGTTATCTTTTTGTTACTACTTGTACCCTGTTTTTATTTTGAGACCTGTTTGCCCCCTCACCTGCACACTAATAGTTGGAAGCATCGCCGCCTGGGTGGGTCCGGTTCTCGGGGTGGGATTTTGGTGGGCGCCATCTTAGGTCAGGCATTGGAGATTTGGCGGGCACCATTACGAGCGGTCTAGCGCTCGGGCAGCCTTGCGGGACGCCTGCTTAAGGAGGTCCTCTCACTGTGGGAAGCCTGGACAAGGTACCCTGCGCTGCTGTGATATTTGAGGCTCTTTGCGCTCGCGCTGTGTGAGGCGCTGTAACTTTTAATCTCCCGTTTTCCATTTGTGTTATCTTTTTGTTACTACTTGTACCCTGTTTTTATTTTGAGACCTGTTTGCCCCCTCACCTGCACACTAATAGTTGGAAGCACCGCCGCTTGGGCGGGTCCGGTTCTCGGGGTGGGATTTTGGTGGGCGCCATCTTAGGTCAGGCATTGGAGTTTCGGCGGGCGCCATTACGAGCGGTCTAGCGCTCGGGCAGCCTCGCGGGACGCCTACTTAAGGCGGTCCTCTCACTGTGGGAAGCCTTGACAAGGTACCCTGCGCTGCTGCGATATTTGAGGCTCTTTGCGCTCGTGCTGTGTGAGGCGCTGTAACTTTTAATCTCCCGTTTTCCATTTGTGTTATCTTTTTGTTACTACTTGTACCCTGTTTTTATTTTGAGACCTGTTTGCCCCCTCACGTGCACACTAATAGTTGGAAGCACCACCGCTTGGGCGGTTCCGGTTCTTGGGGTGGGATTTTGGTGGGCGCCATCTTAGGTCAGGCATTGGAGTTTCGGCGGGCACCATTATGAGCGGTCTAGCGCTCGGGCAGCCTACTTAAAGTCGCTCCCCCCCGTGCAGCGGGGATGCGCAGTTGGGGCGCCTTCGCGTAGCCTGAGTCATGCCAGAGTCCTGCCCGTCTGCGCCCGTCCGCGTTAAGGACGGGCAGGGCAGAAGAACCTCTATCTTTCGGCACTTAGCTGGATGTGATGATCAGCTACTCGAGTGACGATCTATTGTCCATCAGACAGCAAGTCCCCAGGTGTGATTTGGCATCGGTTAGTCCTTTGTGTGGCCCCTATCAGTGTGTTTGCGGTAGATGGTCGCTCTGTACCCCCGCTCTTACCCGTTATATGGGTAAGGCTTTAGTACCTAGGAGTAAATGCCCCTTGCGTGAGCTTAGCATTTGGAACCTGAATGTTAGGTCGCTGGTGAAACACTACCAAGTAATCCACGACCTTATCAAGGATGAGTCACCCGATATTTTTTGTATCACTGAGACCTGGTTGCAGGAGGCTGACGCGGCTAATCTTAACTTGGCTATCCCCGCTGAGTACTCGATGTACACGCTTAATCGTTCCACAAGAGGTGGGGGAATAGCGCTTGTTGTCAGATCCTGCTACCCCTGCGATTGGAGAGGTCTAAAAATGGCTGGCTGTGAAAGCGCTTCCTTTAAGATTTCAATCAGCCCCCACTTCTCTTTATCTGGCATGCTAATTTATCGTCCTCCGGGTAGTGACGTGGCGTTCAGGGAGGCACTTCCAGACGCTATTAGTACGCTGGCTGTAGGATGCGCTAATTTTTCCATCCTGGGGGATTTGAATCTCCACTTTGATAATTTGACCGCCCCTGCTGTCAGTCGTACTCTGGCTGACTTGGAGGCCCTTCAACTATCTCAATTGGTCACTCATCCCACTCATGTGGGAGGACATACTCTGGATCCTTTTTTCATGAATCTTGCAGAGGCCAGGGTTACAACTTCCACTCCCCTGGCCTGGACTGATCATTTTTTAGTGACGATCCATTGCCCATTGTATGAGCACCCTCCTAAACCTATGGCCAGAGTCGTCTCTAGACGACACTGGAATAAGCTCAGATTAGAGGATTTTTACCGCATTCTGTCTGAGGACCCGCTGGGCCCGTTAGATAATGTGGAAACGGGCTATAACCTCTTCTGCGAGTGGGTCATTCGGGCTCTTGATTCCCTCATTCCGGTGACGCTGAGCAAATGTGGCTCAAGGGACCCTAGCCCTTGGTATGACGGATCCTTACGCGCACTAAAAAGCACGTGCAGACGCGCAGAAAGAGAATGGCGGAAAACATACGATGCCAGTAAAAAAGCCTCATATCTCGCCACTATCAAATCTTATCACAGCGCTGTCTGTAGAGCTCGCGCGGCGTTCTATGCTTCTGAATTCCGTAATAGCTCGAATCCCTCTAAATCTATTTTTAAGGCTCTTAAAGATCTGATGGCAAAAAAGGCCTCTATTAGCGAAATTTGCTCCACCACACATTGTGAGGCCCTGGCGGCCTTCTTTCTGGAGAAGGTCCAAGCCATCTATCGAGCCTTCCCTACTGCTATGCCGTATGCTGGAGTTTCTCTTAGTCCCCAAGAGCACGGTGTTTTGCATGCTCTCCCCTGTCTGTTGCCTGAGAGTTTTAATAAACTGGCTCAGCAAATCAAGTCTGGTTCTCCGGCTGATCCGCTTAGACCGGCTTTGTTCAGGGACCCGTCATCTTTCGGTCTTCTACCGGTGTGTTCTCGCTGAGCCCCACCCTCTTCAACGTCTACATGAGCCCCCTCGCGCCCATCGCACGCCAACACAACCTGAACATCATCTCCTACGCCGATGACACCCAGCTGATCCTCTCACTGACCAACGACCCCGCCGCTTCCAGAGCCAACCTTCACGAAGGGATGAAAGATGTAGCCGAGTGGATGACGACCAGCCGCCTGAAACTGAACTCAGACAAGACGGAAGTCCTCATCCTGGGCTCTTCGCCCTCCGCCTGGGACTACTCCTGGTGGCCCCCCGCCCTGGGCACCGCACCCACACCGACAGACCACGCACGCAACCTGGGCTTCATCCTGGACTCCTCCCTCTCCATGACCAGACAAGTCAACGCCGTCTCCTCGTCATGCTTCAACACCCTGCGCATGCTACGGAAGATCTTCCGGTGGATCCCCACCGAGACCAGGAAGACGGTCACCCAGGCCCTCATCACCAGCCGACTGGACTACGGCAACGCCCTCTACGCCGGAACCACCGCCAAGCTCCAGAAGAGACTCCAGCGGATCCAGAACGCCTCAGCCAGACTCATCCTCGACATCCCCCGACGCAGCCACATCTCCGGACATCTGAGAGACCTGCACTGGCTCCCCGTCAACAAGAGAATCACCTTCCGTCTCCTCACCCACGCACACAAAGCCCTACACGATCAAGGCCCGAGCTACCTCAACAACCGCATCAACTTCTACGCTCCCAAACGCCACCTCTGATCAGCCAGTCACGCCCTCGCCGCCGTCCCCCGCATCCGAAGAACGACAACAGGAGGAAGGTCCTTCTCCCACCTGGCCGCCAAGACCTGGAACTCCCTCCCGACCGACCTGCGCCTGACCCAAGACCACCTCTCCTTCAGGAAGAAGCTCAAGACCTGGCTGTTCGAGCAGTAGCAGCACCCCCCCCCAAGCGCCTTGAGACCCTCCGGGTAAGTAGTGCGCTCTATAAATGTCCTTGATTGATTGATTGATTGATCAATCTTTCGCTTGCTTCAGGCACAGTCCCCGCCAAGTGGAAGCAGGCGGTGGTTACGCCCATCCTGAAGAAGCCTTCTCTAGATCCTCTCAAACCTGAGAACTACCGTCCGATATCGCTTCTCCCGTGGCCTGCGAAAGTAGCGGAGGCCCATGTGAATATGGCCCTGTCAGACCATCTCTCGCGGGCCAATATTTTGGACCCTACGCAGAACGGTTTCCGTGCTGGCCACAGCACGGAGACAGCCCTACTCTCCATGGTGGAACAGCTGCGCTCAGTGCTAGATGCGGGTCAAATGGCGATGCTTGTTTTATTAGATCTTAGCGCCGCCTTTGACACCGTTTCGCACAGGATCCTTCTTCAGCGCCTGGAGGAAGTTGGCATCGTAGGGTCTGCCCTTCAATGGTTCCGCTCTTTTCTTGCCGATCGATCTTTTTGCGTGGCTATTCCGCCCTACCAGTCTGAATTCCATCCTCTGGGCCTTGGGGTCCCCCAGGGATCCTCGCTGAGCCCCACGTTGTTCAACCTATACGTAAGGCTGTTGGCTGATGTCGTCAAGCAGTGGGGCATGACTATGGTCTCATACGCTGAGGACACTCAGTTGGCGGTCACGCTCAGCGGGGATTCCCGCCTGGATGCCCCAAGGTTCCAGAATGGACTGCGGGCGGTTGCCAGCTGGATGAATTCCAACTGTCTCCAGCTGAACGCAAAAAAACCAGAGATCATGATCATCGGCAAGCAGGCGGAACTCTGGGGCGACATGTGGTGGCCTCCTGAACTTGGGACCACCCCGACCCTGGTAAGGGAGATAAAAAATCTTGGGGTGTGGTTAGATCCTGCCCTTAGCTTCGTTTGTCACACCAAGAGAACTGCTGCATGCTGTTTTGGCATTCTGCGGGGTTTAAGACCAGTCTTGACATTTTTTGACGCCTCAACCAGGCAGCTAGTGGTGCAGGCGACGGTGGTCTCTCGGCTTGACTACGCCAGCTCCCTCCTGGTAGGGGTTAACCAGGCTGAAATCACCCGTCTGCAGCGTGTTCAGAACGCTGCAGCCAGAGCAGTGGTGGGTCTGCCCAGGTTCTGGTCCGTCGCCAACACCTTGCGTTCCCTTCATTGGCTGCCGATTAAGCAGAGGATTCAATTTAAAGTGCTTTGCATGTCTTACAATATCCTCAAGGGCTCCTCTCCCCAGATTCTTACTAACTTCTTGTCTTCGTACGTTCCTGCCCGCTCCTTAAGATCTTTGGGCCATGAACTTGCAGTGGTTCCCCGGTTTAAGCTTAGTCGAGCTGGAGGCCGCTCATTTCGAGTGCGGGCTGCGGTCCTGTGGAATTCCCTTCCTCTAAAGATTTGTGTGCTGGATGATCTTTTCCTATTTCGTAGGGCCATTAAGACCTTTCTATTTCCTTAGCTTGTTGGCTCTTTTTTAGTCTGCTGCTCTCTTTGTTGTGTTGTGTTGTTTACCTTGTCAAGCGCCAGGACGCCCCTTCGCTGGAGCAGCTGTGCGCGATATAAGTTCCCATAACATAACATAACTTCTCTTCCTTCATCCTGCACCCCTCCTGACTTTTTCTGTACCTCTTTTGCCTCTTTGTGCACCCATCCTACATTTTTCTACACCCCTCTTCCCTCTTTCTGCACCTCTGTTGGTTCTTTCTGCACTGCTCTTGCTTCTATCTGCATCTTACTTGCCTCTTTCTGCACTTCTTGTGCTTCTTTCTACACCTCTGTTGCTTCTTTCAGCAATTATCTTGCCTCTTTCTGTACTTCTCTTCCTTCTGCCTGTACCCCTCCTGCCTCCTTCTGTACCTCTCGTGCCTCTTTCTGACACCTCTCCTACCCCTTTCTGCACCCCTTTTTCCTCTTTTTACACCTTTGTTGGTTCTTTCTGCACTGCTCTTGCTTCTTTTGGCACCTCATTTGCCTCTTTCTGTACTTCTTTTGCTTTTTTATGCACTTCCCTTGCCTCTTTCGGCACCTGTGTTGCTTCTTTCTGCACTACTCTTGCCTCCTTCTGCACCTCTTAGTTAGAGGTAGTTTGAATCCCCCTGCCCTATTATGTACTAGGGCCATACAGGGGAGGTCATGCCAATCACAGGGATACCCCAACCCATAGTGTACCCTAGTGTATGTAGGTGTTTTCACTGTATTCTCAGTGTCTTTCAGCATAGCACTGGCTCCAGGCCTGTTTAGTCAGAGTCAGTTACCACCAGTACTCATCAGCAAAAAGTTGGGGGCACAGGATGGCTTGGCAACAAGGCCTCTTTCTGCTCCTCTGTTGGTTCTTTGTGCATATCTCTTGCTTCTTTCTACACCTTTCTTCGTCTTTCTGGAATTCTGTTGCCTCTTTCTGCTTTTCTCTTGCTTCTTTCTGTGCCTTTCTTCCTCTGCCTGCACATGTCCTACCTTTGATTGCATAGTTAGAAATTAGCATTTAAAAAACCTTTGAAATTCAATGGAAAAAACCATAGGTTTAGGGACGTTATAGTTAGACATTAGCATTTAAAAAAACATGGAAATTCACTGAAAAAGCCACAGGTTTCAGGGACGTTATAGTTAGTTGGACATTTCACTCGTACAAAACCAGAGGAATTTGGCCGTTATAGTTAGTTCAGCTAACTATAACTCGAACCCCTGCAATGCACTGCTGATGACGCCACATATTACATCATTCATGATATGGTCATCACTGATGACATCTCAAATGACATCACTGATGACATCACCGATGGCATTATCCACGTGATAATCTGATGCACCTCTCCATACCCTAATATAACATTTGATGCACCCGCTTTAAAATAGAGACTACCATTTACGAAACCATAGACACACCAATACGAGTTAGAACATACCCACTCACTAATTCCTGGGTCTACACGCACATCCACTCAATCACCCATAAAGTCACGCATACATGCAGTCAACCATCAATACGGCACTATCATATGCACTCACATATCTATACAGACACACACACACCACCACTCACTCAACCATACAGTTACTCACAAACCTAGTCTTTCATGAAAAGAATCAATCACACTCTCATTTATTCACCTATACAGTTATACATACTCCACCTCACTTATTAAAACATATACTTAACTTCCTATACAATAACTAATACAAGCACACACTCATCCATACAGCCACTCTCACAATCACTCACTCTCACATTTAGTCATTTATATACTCCAACACTCACATATACTGCCTTTCACATGTGCAGTTACTCACACATGTACCACTGAGGCATCCATTCACTCACCAACACACCCATACACACACTCACTTACCAATGCAGTGCTTCACAGATGCACTCTTGAACCCATATACCAAGTGATTCACCCACTCACACACCTATGCTCAGAGTCACCCCCACCCACACAGACACTCAGGCACCCATACGGATATTCAGACAACAAATAAATAAACCATATAGACCCTCATTTAGCTACTCATCAACCAATGCAACCACTTACACACCAACTGCATTATGTGGACCTAAAATCCTTCACCAATTGCAGATCACATAATGTCATCTACTCAATACGCTGCCCTTGTAATCTCCTGTATATCAGCCAGACCACCCGGATGGTCAGAGATAGTATCCTGCAACACCGTAGTCGAATCCGTTGTGGTATGCTTACAGCACCCTTGGTCACACATTTCAAAGGGCATCATCACAATGAAACAGATTTCATCTGGATGGTGATTGATGAACCGGCCATACCCAGTGGGGGTGGCGATATTCAGAGACTCCTGAACAGGTGCGAGTGTCACTTAACACCATCAAACTTGGCTTGAATATGTTGGATGAATGGAATACCACACTCACATAATCATCCTCTAAACCATACGTTCAGCCTGTTCCTCTCTGTTCCAGTATGTACGTGTAATTCCTCATCTCCCACCCTAGATCATAACCACCAGATCACATGTGGCTTTCGCCACCATATCCTGATATACTGGTTTACTGTAAATAATGCATAAATGTAATACAATTTTCTACTAGTATAGACAACCTCTTCACTGTACGTTACTCAGCTCCAATGTCCTCAAAAAACACACTGTTTTAGGGACCTGATTTTATGCATTTTACTTGTAATTTATTTATGTATCTATGTTGATCAAATGTACCACTTGTGTATTTAGGTCATCCTTAAAGAATTTTGATGTTTCGCTCATGAGTCTATATCTTTATATCCTTGCGTAATAAAATGCATTTCCTCCAACTAGGGTTCATCTGTAAACTTTAGCATAGGAACTGTGCTCTTGCCAAGCCTGTCTTCTCTTTCCCACTAGACAGTAACGTGCGCTCTAGTGCTCAAAACCCGCCCACACTACATGACCGGCAGCATGTCCTTATCCGCGTCTGCCTTCATCCTCATTGTTGCGGCCTGACTTATGTTGGCCGTCCCGATTCATTCCTGCCGACTCTGCTGTTATTAAATAAGTGCCCTACTTAGACAGGTTCTCCCAGACCCTGAACATTAGGCCCTTAGCACCTCCCATGTAGGCAGCCCTACCACCCGCGCTCACACAAAACACAAGTCTCTGCTTGCTGCGGCTCCCTCCCACGCCGCCTGGCTTTCCACCCGGCGCCTTGACGGCCCCCCAATTTGGCGGTTCTTGTTTTCCACATGCGGCTGTCCCAATTTCTTCCCCCATTGCTTTCCGCTTTAGATATTAGTCCTAGTTACTTCCCACATTGCAACCCGCTTGTAGTAACGGCTTCCTCTGAGCATAAACCTCCCCCCTTCTTTTTTCCCCCAAGGTCCATTTGTCCTCGGGTCTGCTCAAACCACCCGCTTGTGTGATGTTCACTACGCACTTCTGAGCGCGGGTTCGACTTTGCGTATCCTCTCCCCAGCACTCACTCTATATCGCTTCCTGGCCCCCTTTCTTCCACTCGACAGTCCATTGACTGCGTTTCCCCTCCCATAGGCCTCCCTGTTTTGCGGACCACCTTTGGATCCAGACTACACCAGGCCAATCAGAGGATCCCCTTCTACCTCTTTCACCACCCCCACCAGGGAGGGCTCCGCAACAGGCACCGTCTTGATCTTGAGTCAGGGTTCCCCTTATTATTATTATTTGGTACTCCACAGTCAGTACGTACAACAGCCCTTCTCATCCAAGTAACCCCTTTACACTGTCTCTGTCAATTACCAAGTAAGTGTACCTTCCTCTCCCCTCCTTTACATCAACTGTGACACCACGCCTCCCGCACCTCCACGCGTCTCACAATTTGCTCTTTTTTGCACATAGGTTTCGTCAGTGACTTCCTAGCAACCTCCTTGGACAGAGCCCCCCGTTTATCTCGAGTAAGTCCACTTTCGGAACAGTTTTCTATGCGTTTACCCACTTCCTTCTTCCATGAGCCTAGTCACACGTTATCTTTCTGCAGCATCCCTTATACCTCTCTCCCCAATTTCCGCTCTAAACTGTTATTTTGACCTACCTTTCCTTCTTGGTCCACCAATTGAACGCATAAACATGGAAATGTAGGTATCCTTCTATCCCCAACATTGCAATTTAAATAAAAACGTAACCTGGTCCTGATGATGGCCTAACACTTCTGCAGGCCGAAATGCCATCGACTTCCACAGCGGAACTCCTGGCGCCCCTATTTACGGACACCCCACTCATTTGAAATTTTTTATTCATGTACCATTTATTGCCTGGGTATCCTGAATGTATAAAACATTATTTTGCTTTTGCATTTGACTCATGAGGGACTCCTAGTAACGACTAGTGGAACTGCAGCTTCATGAAAGGGTTTCAGTGCTTTTGCATTTGACTCGTGAGGGACACCTAGTAACGACTAGCGGAACTGCAGCTTGATGTAATAATTTCAATGCTTTTGCATTTGACTCATGAGGAACACCTAGTAACGACTAGTTGAACTACAGCTCTTTGTAGAGTTATTTTGATATTGGATACTATAATATTCACTGCCCACTGCTAATCTCGTCCCATTATGCTTTGCAGGGCGCTTTCAGCAAGATGTGCTCTTTGATTTCAAGGCATCTACTTGGTTCTCTACCTAGGTTATGGAGGATCCCAAAATCATCACCTCTCTCACTGCTTGTTAATTTTTCATTTTCACTTTTGTGAAATGACTATATGCAGACAGAGAGTATATGAGGTTTCTGTTTTATTAATTGGGAGTCCAACGGAGCTGAGTAGCAGAATTCGCAGAGTTTTTGTTCAACTTCATGGAATTCCGCGTAGTAGTTCTCCTCCAACTACGCCCACCCTTAGTATAGACTATAATGTCTGACTCCATCGTAAGTAGGCTGAGACTCCATTTACACTATATTTGAAATATTATCACCCTGTCTGTCTTTCACGCAGAAGTTTTCTGTTCGTATCATTCCAAGATCCTGTGAAAGTGTCAAGTCACTCAGACATAGGCATCTAAACATGTGTCTTGTTATCTCTATTTCAAGGTCCCACAAGAACAATAGCCAAAACAATCTGGATTGCCGTATTTTTACCATATTTGTTTTTTAGAATGCAGCTTAGACTAGCATCTTGATGCTCATTGATAGACACTCCTAAGGTGATAATGAAAAATCCATCTAAGGTAAGAAATAGCATAAAAGGACTGCCACTTGACCATCCTTTGCCCCAAATTATCATGCAAGATACTGCCAGAGAGATCTTGACTGCCAGAGATGCCTCTGTATCGCACTTTCAACTGAAATCTGATATCAAGCTGCCAAGTCTGGGAGGAAAGGAGCTGATGCAACATGTTTACCCTTCGCCGTGAATAGGGCCTCCCTGAGTTTTAACAACTTTAGCGCTTTGCTGGAAACATGCATTCAGTGAACTGAATCTCCCTAAGAAACTCAAGATGCATGTTTTACTGCTCTGGCTCTCTTAGATTAGTGCCTAGAGGTAAGTTTTAGAATGTTAGGGTTTTAGATTACATTTTAGTCATGGTAGAAATGTTTGTTTCATTTTTGTTTTTCATCAACATGTATTTGTGCTGTTTGAATAATATTTTGTGGGGTTGTTTTAGATGTGCTAAGCAACAGGGTGAGCCTATTGAAATAAACACTTTTTTAGTTAAAGTGTATTTTTCTTAGTGCAGTTTACGTATTTGGCAATGAGAAGAACAAGGTGGGTTTTTTCTAATCAGCATCATGTCCCTGGATCCCTGTTTATGGATTGTTAATAACCCAAACATATTGATGCTAATTTAACTATATATTGGGTGTTGTTCTGCAGGGCTAAAAACCCTGCCTTCAGGTATTAGTGCATGAAACTAAGTTCCCTTATGTCACTCGTAGGTGTGAAAACACATTGTAGAGCTGAACCAGACTCAGTTTATGCCACAATCCTTAGGGCTGGAGCAAACATTGGAAAGCTAAAATATTACACTGAATGATGTTAAAAAGGCTACCTTTCAGGGCAAGTTCATCAACCAGTAAGAACTTCATGCCAACTCCTTCTAAGATAGAGGGAATCTCTAATGAAAACTAATACTACTGCACAGGTCTTGGCAGTTTGCAACTATTGCAGAAAAACTAAAGCTGACTTGCAATTCCTAGTGTTTGTTTCAGCATTACTAGCCATTATTACAGAGACTAAATAAAACTTACAGGGTAGAAAAATACATAGTCCACTGAATTGATGTTCATCACATGGACAGCATGTATGTCTACCCACCCAATCATTTTTTCTAGGAAACAAACAACCTGAAAGTGGAATATGTTCAGTCGGAAGTGGATCAATAGTAACCTCTGGTAGCTGTAATTCACCCATCAAACAGGGCTGAGCCTGGCATCCTGCAACCATCCCAGACAAAAGCTAACCTTTTTCTTTTCTAATTCTTTCATTGGCCTCTCTTCTGCAAAATGGAGTGCACCAAACCATTGTAAATCTTCCTTGCTGGTTGATCTCTTTTAACTTCTGATGAAAAGCAAATAGGTTGGGTCCTCTCAGGTTTACACACAATATTTCAACATGGATGTATGACATTACAACGCATGCTTTTACATCGCATGCTTTTACATCATAGTTTTTACAACGCATACCATTACAACGCATAACGCTTTGGGGTGCTGGATAGTGAATAGTTTAATTTACTATTCCAACTCCAGTCCCCGTGGACACTAGGGAAGGTGTTGGATAGTAAATTAAATCTATTCCCTATCCTAGAGCGCCCCCCAGGGCAATGCGTTGTAAAAGTTGCGTCGTAAAGGCACTGCGTGGTAAAAGTTGCGTTGTAGAGGATGTTTCCCTTTCAACATTTTCAGCCATCTGTTAAGTACTGCTTCCTCACATGTGTAGATCTTATGCCACAGTCCAAGGGGGCATAAGTTAACAATGTATTTAAAAAACTTAGGCCTACTTTTTGATGGCTAATATAGAAGGAGCTTGACTGCAGGATTGACAGTAGTTGCTTCAAGAACTTATTTTCCATGATTTGAAAAGAACTAATCATTTTATGGCCCCTCATACCAGCTCAATAGGTGACCATGCTCACACACTTTGGGTCCAATTACGTTGTCAGTCCTAAAGGCTCCGAACGGCATTCGTTTGTCCAAATCCGATTCGGAACCCGTGTTTCCCACCAATTCGGAAACACATCCGACTGACCGATTATGATATTTGAAAACTGTTCTGTTATTCCGACTCGGATCCCACCGTCATTTGGAGAAACCGAGTCGGTCGAAGCCGAATTGTACAGGACTGTGGACCATGTTTCCGACCGACGCATTACAATGTCAGATTCGGACAGCCTTTCTGAATTGGATCGTCTAACACAGATCACTGTCGGAATCTGACTTTGGGGGCCCGTAGCAGGTCCGCCCTTTAAAAGTAGGCCTCCGGTTGGGACCTGTGGGGGAACCCATGGGTCCCCTCCTACCAACCATGTATGGTGTGGTAGGCAGGTTTTCTGCAACCACCCCATTTTTCAATGGGAGCCTGTGTTGTCGGTCGGAACAAATGCTCCCATTAAAGTCAATGGGAGTCTGACCAAACGGTGTTAGGAAACATCGTAGTCAGTCGGTCGATTCAGTCGGAAATGATTCCGAGACCAAGTTGGTTGTAATGCTTTTGGACTGACATTGCAATGACAGCCTTAGCCTTATAGATTTGTAGCATTTCTATTCTGAGCGTTTTGCTTAATTTTTTTGCAAACATAAATACCACAGAAAGAGATTACTCAAACTGGTGTTGTTTAGCCCTGACAAAGTTCTTCCATGTATCTTTAGTGTCAAATTTCACACCAAAGTGCACAAATGAGGGGATCACACCTATATTTTGGTTATTCAAGAGCATAGGATATTTTTGCTCTTCACTGTACTTATATAATTGATGAAGGACTTGAAAAGGTTGACCTTGTAGCTAACTTAGCCATTAAACTAAAAACGGTATTCAGGAGTTACTGGGGAGAATTGGGAGTATGGGCCAATAACACTACGTGATCTACAAACAGGAGCACCAGGACCGGGCTGTGATCTATCTGTGAAAGATCTTTGCACACATCCAGCAGCTCCCCTTCTAGTCCGCTGATATATATTATAACAAAGAAGAGTGGCAGGATGCAGCCCTGTCTTAGCCCCCTGCCCACACTGCAGGCCTAGATGCATTCACCATTCCTCCCATATGTCACCCTGGCAGAAACGCCTGAGTCGTTCTCTCACAGTAAGTTCAGTATGGCAAGATCAACCTTCAACTCCCCCATCCATAGCCCAGAGTATTTCATGATATACACAATCAAAAGCACATAATAGGTCCAAGAAACCCCTGTAGAGTGCTCCCTTTCACTGTGTATTTATCATTTATATGGCTAAGATGTAAACATTGTTCAAGTGTTTCAATACCCCTTCTAACCCCATGTTGTATCCCTGCATGGATCTTATGCTCTTCTGTCCAAGATTCACATCTTGTTAGCAGGATCCTACTCGTGACTCTGCGTAGAGAGTCTCATAGAGATATTAGACTCCACCAGGTTTCCCTTGTATATGGCATGCCAATCTTATTTTGCAAGGGGTGCCCACAGCACAACATTGTCCTTAAACGGGTCCACCAGGATGCCTTTAGGTAAGCTAACTCAAAAATGACAACTAAACTCTGTGAATAAAGCCCATTGTTGGGGGCTTTTGTTCTCACAGCTGTAAACCCGGACTAGCAACTGGAATGTAAATGAAATGAGAGGGAAATATGTCGGACTTGGCCCTTTTTCCCCTGAATTTTTTCGCTTTTGTGGGAATTCACATGTTATGTTAATGAAAGTGAAATACCAATGTTAACTGTGACACAATGGTGTACGCACCTGTAAATCCCCCATTGAGAATGCACCCTGGTCAAATGTAGCTTTTAAACTGGATGCCATGGCTGTGTGTGGTGCCACCTGACTGTGGTGGGCTGACCCTGTGCCCAATTGTAACCGCTCTGCTGTCCACAGGGCTAAGTGAGAGCCCCACTGCCGGAGTCAAGACTGCTGTATCAGGAGGAATGCCACGCTACAGAGGAGGATGGTTTCTAGGATCTACCGCCCTGTCCTGATGAGGGCCCACTGACTGCTGACCTTGTCCAGTAGTGCCTGCTGCTCTGCTACCTGGCCCCTGAAGAAGGAATGAGCTCTATCTTTGGTCCCTGAGGCTGCTGGTGGGACCTTGCGCCTCGCGAGCACTACATCTAAAGTGCCAGGAGAAGAGGAGTGTCTGTCCTCTGAAGCGCTGGGCTGAGAAAGCGCTATATTCCCATGGACTGTGCCTTCCAGCGCATGGTGAGTGCTGTAACTTACTCCCCCAAGAAGAAGAAGGAGGTGGGGAGGTGGGGAGCGTAAGCGCTGTATCTGGTGGGCGCTATACTTTGGGTGACTATCTCATGCCTGCACCCCTGCCCAAGGAGAGTGCTATAGGGGTATTGGCCAGAAAAAGAGGGGAGCTGGTGGCTGCAGCGTTGGGTTAGGAAAGCGCTATATTTCTACTCCCGCATTGTTGCCACAATGTAGTGTGTACTGAAATTGTCGGGGGCCTACCCTGCATTATTGAAGCCTTCTCGGGTGCCACCCCGCGTGACGGCTGCGTGTTAATGCCCTTTCGCGGTGCCTACCCCGCTTCATGCATAAGTTATAAGCGGGTGCCTACCCCGCGTGTGGAGACGGCCTGCATATGTGAACAGCAGGTGCCCACCCCACATTGCCACCTGGGAAGGAGTGGAACTGCCATTGGGCTTATCTCAAAGGCGGGAGCCTACCCTGTGCTTTCAATTGCCCCGGGATCACCGCCACCATCCAGGTGCTGAGGAATCCCCGGGCCGCTGCGCTGCTCCCTTTGTCCTTTGCAATGGTTCTGGCAGAGGCACGATTGGCCCAGCCATGTATACAGTCCCCTTGTAAATATTGCATTGGCGCCAGTTGGAGCAGTATAGCGATTATTGTGATTACTATTGTATGTTTGACACAATACAAAAGTTATTCTTTTCACCTAATCTGGTGTGGTCTCTTTTTGTGGTGTGCCTTGTGTGTCACCTGTATGTACTGTATGGATGCTTTGCAGATGTCCTTTGGGGTTTGTCCCGCCTGTTCTGCACCATGCTACCCCATTTCTAACTTAAAGAGAGTGCTGTCAAATTCTCATGTTACTCCCTGGTGTTCTTTTACTCCAAATCTGCTTCTGTGCACCATTGCTCATGCCTTCAACTGGGAACTTCTCAAATAGTAGGCACTGGGACGAAGGACGAATTGCATCAACGCAGGTAAACCACCAGAATGCCTGCTCCAAAACAATTGCTCGGTGCTATAACTCATAGGCTAGGAGGCATTGACATATGTATAATGCTGAAATAACTGCATAGGAAAGGAGCTACCAGGTGTGACTCCTCCATTAAAGGCGGTGGAGCGTCATCTGACTAAAATAATTTCCCCCAAAATAAAAAAATAAAATGGAATTTGTTTCAATTTTTTTTTCAAAACCCCATCCCGAGTCGAGCGCCAGGATGGGGGGTGGGGCTTTCGGCTGGGTTAGAGGCAGCATAGAACTCCAGTGCCCTCGGGAGCGGCGAGAGAGGCTGCTCCCTCCAATCCTGGTGCTGCTCTCATGCACCAAGTGAGCAGTGCCTGGATTTGTTACTGCAGTTTCCTGGAGCCTGCCAGCCTGGAGAAGACTCGAGCGAGGAGGAGTACGAGGCACATTGAAGGTAGGTGGGATTATTGTTTAATTAATTTATTTTTGTCACCTCACCACCTTCCTTACATGCCAGCCACGACTGGGATCTACCCCTTCTGGCTACCACACTGACAGGTGTGCCATTCTGTCATGGCTGTCAAAAGGGTGGCAGAGGGGGAATTATTCCCGATGCCTGTGCTTTTTAAGGCCCTTTGCTGCAAACTGTACATATTGATTTTGAAGCAGCCTGCCCTGTTTATCACTGATAAGGCAGCTCACATGGGTGTAGTAATAGGCAGCTACAAATGTCAGCTCATTACAACTCCAGGTGTTGCAAGAACTGGTTTTTCGCGTTTATATAATATGTGAAAGTTTCTACAGGTGCTTGTTTGTCTAGTCAAAATTAATAACAAATTACCAACAGAAAGCAGGTTGAAACACTAATTGCCTATAGCACATTCTCTCATGTACAACGAGGAAACACACAGATATATTTGCCCACGTAACTTCCCATGTTACATTGCACTATATGTTTTTGCGACCTGATCGACCACGAGTACATCACGAAATGTTTAAACTGGATTTGAAACATAATTTCATAATTATTCACCTTAAATTGAGCAGAAGATCATAATCCTTTAAAATATATGTCAGCATTACAAAAAAAATCTTCTATTACAAAAACACTTGAGCCTGGAGGAGGTGTACATTTCTGCCAGGTATCATTCTCTGTAAGTCTTAAAAATAGATATTGTTATTAAAACCAATGTGTGGTTGTATGGGACCGTCCATGTTCCACCCATGACAGGCCTTCTGGGCCCAAAGTGGCACTATATAGCGCTCAACACTGCTTTGAACTACTTTATGCAACTTTCCAAAGCAAAGCATGAATCCATACTAATATAATAAAGAGAGAGCCCAAACCTTTGAGGCGGGTAATCTCAGGAACCACAGCACCAATCACAACACCCAATACAGCGTTGCAAAGGGCAGTTGCAGCAGAAGGACATAGGCTATGCAGATGCCCACCAGATACATTTAAAAGGTAAAAGAACAGTGCCAGCAAAGAAGTCCCTTGTGGGCGTGTCTGCGTTGTGCTGCGGGCGTGTGCTGGTGACGTGGCAAACGCTGGGGGCGTGTGGTACGTTCCGCCCTTCATGCCATGTCTCATTTTGTGTGCTAATCCCACCCTGCTCCCTTTAAATACCCCTGCACCCCATAATCATAACCCACTCTTACTCCTTAAAATACCCCAACACCCTTAAACACTAACCCATCTTAAATATACCCTGTAGCCCAAAACCCAAACCTATCCCTAAACCCTAAAAATACCCCTGTACCCCCAAACCCAAACCTAGCCCTGAACCCTAAAAATACCCCTGTACCTCAAAACCCAAACCTACCCCTGAACCCTAAAAATACTCCTGTACCCCAAAACCCAAACCTAGCCCTGAACCCTAAAAATACCACTGTACCCCAAAACCCAAACCTACCCCTGAACCCTAAAATACCCCTGTACCCCAAAACCCAAACCTAGCCCTGAACCCTTAAAATACCCATGTACCCCAAAACCCAAACCTATCCCTGAACCCTAAAAATACCCCTGTACCCCAAAACCCAAACGTAGTCCTGAACCCTAAAAATAACACTGTACCCAAAAACCCAAACCTACCCCTGAACCCTAAAATACCCCTGTACCCCAAAACCCAAACCTAGCCCTGAACCCTTAAAATACCCCTGTACCCCAAAACCCAAACCTACCCCTGAACCCTAAAAATACCCCTATACCCCAAAACCCTAACCTAGCCCTGAACCCTAAAAATACCCCTGTACCTCCAAACCCGTACCTATCCCTAAACCCTAAAACTACCCCTGTACCCCATAACCCAAAACTATATCTGAACCCTTAAAATACCCAAACACCCCAAAACATATACCTCAGTACCCCAAAACATATACCCCTATACCCATACTTACCTTATCCAAACATTTAAAAAAACATGCTTTTACCATTCATGCATTTACATCGAATTTCGTTGTAAACGTATGCGTGATAAAAGCATATAAAATGTAATGCCATGCATTATAATGGCATTGCGGAGTCATGGTACTTTCGTAATGAAAGTATGCGGAGTGATGGTATGCAGAAAGAAAGTTGCGGAATAATGGGTGTTTACCCTCCCCCGGTAAGTACATTGGTGGCACGGCGGCCCACATCTCCAGCAACATACTCATATTTTTTCACCACCCATTAGAAAAATGCACAGGTCTCTCTCATTGATGGACAGCACCGATATACACTTTTAGACATACCTCCCGCCACAAGTTCTAGAATTGCGAACTTTAGAGCTGGGGAGCTACGTTCGAATCTCGGCATCAGCTCAACACCCTGTGATTCCAGGCAAATCGCTTTGTCTCCCCGTGCCTACCACAAATGAATGTGTTCTTCTGTAATGTAAATTGTGCTCATGCCATGTTGTCGAGTTTGAGCTATATAATATTGCAAGGAAAAATAAAGTAGGGAAACTCGAGTTCACACACTACTGAACGCGCACTCTTGAGTGCATCAGCAGTGCACTGTGAATCGGAGTGTTTCACAGGCCTGTCACAGATAAGAAATGCTATCAAAACGAAATCCTACAAAACAATATACTACTGGCCGGCAGCAATTCATACCCGGACAACGTCGGGCGGGCTGCTAGTTGAATTAGAAAGTAAATACACCGCAACACTTTGAATCACTGTTGTGACTGAGACCCACTGCAATGTGTTAGAAATATGGGGCAGTATTTATACATTATTTTCCAAGTGTTTTTAAGATTTTAAAAGGAAATTCAAATCCTTGAAAATATTTTGTCTGTATAAATAGACCTTGAATGTGAACGACTTTTCTACATATGTATTGAGAATGGAATAAACTCACTTTTGCCTCAGGCATATGTTTCATCTGATAAGCATTGCAAACATTATGTGAATTCAGTCTGTGGCAAAACCATTTGTTCCCCTGGAAACCACCCACATTTCGAACATGGTTCTAAATTGTATGGATGGAAAATGTATTCGCTCCATCTGTTTACAACTTTCCTTAACTGGTCAACTAGAATTTGGATCGGTGTCACCTCTCACCACTCCCCCTTCCCCCCATCGTCTCACATCTGCTTCATACCTCCCCTCCACCTGCTCCTCTTCTTCAATCTCTGCACTCTCTCTAAAGGACTGTCCTCTGCCCAGGAGTACACATTTCGTAAGCGGATGGTCCACTGCAGTGTAATGTGAACATTTGATGCCACCAAACTACATTTTAAAACACCCAGACTCCCTCCCCCCCCAGAATCTTTAGTGCACTTACTGCAAAATAAGTTGTTTGATTTGATGCTGGTGACACTCCACCAATCACGATGTCTGCCCCCGCCATGCCCCCGCTGGGGCTCAGGCCGAATCCGATCCACCCAGTGGTCGCCACTTGAAGTTCAAAGGTGATCTCCTCAGTGGTCTTGTTGAAGTCCCACCGCAGGACAACCCTCCCCTCGGGGTCAAGGGTCAGAGAAAACCTTAGGTCAGGCAGCTGGCCCAGGACCAGGGGCACCAAGGAGAGGAGTAAGAGTGCTTGGGGGCTCATGGTCTCTGGTGGCCCTTCAGTATCAACCAACAGGCACCAGACCTCACCGCTGCTCTGACGACCGTGACAGGTGCGCCTGGTACTTATCACCCGCTCACAGACAACAAACAAGGTAAAAAAAAGTTTTGTCACATGACTGTGTACTGGAAACGCTTTGACTAATAATCACTCACGGGCAAAACTTTATATGAATTTTTGAGCTTTTTTAGTTTCTGAATACATGCCTTCCGTTTCTTGTCTAACAGGCTACTTGAAATAGCAGTGAAAGAGTGACACTGGGGCACAGGGCTTCCTATTGTTTCTCAGCTGCATCAAGAATGTAAGTTTGTCAGCTATAAATCGACTAGTCACGAAGGCGTATATACACATGACATGTTTTCACTTACATATTTGCTTCTACACCTAGATGTATCTCTACAATTTTTGCTATTGACAATTTCTGAGTACATTTGCACCTATGTATAGATTTATAAGTCTCCACTCCTGGGCACTCCTATTTATTTATTTTTATTATTTATAGAGGCAACATTCATCCCCAAGGGAAATCACAGTGTTGGAGCGCCCACTGCCTTCCAACCTGCTTCACACTCAGTTACATGGGAAATACCCAGGTCTTCAATCTATTCTGGAACCTAGCATGGTCTGTAGTCAGAGGAAGATCAACAGATAATGAGTTCCGGTTCACGACAGCCAAATGGGCGAAAGAGCGGCCGCCCTTTCTGGTTTTCCTGATGTGTTTAGCGCTGACCAACGCTAAATGAGCTTTGCGGAGAGCTCGTGACATCTTGTAGAAAGCCTCTCAACTACTCAGAATAGCAGTCCAGTGTCATACAAACTTTTTGCCATGACACAACAGCTTTAATTTTGCTCTCTTATGTACAGGCAGCCAATGAATTGATTTTAGTCAGGAAAAAGCTGAGATGTTTCGGCCACTGTTGCAGATGAGTCTGGATGCAGCATTTTGGATGGACCACAGATGGATAAAAAGAAAAGCATTAATACACAGAAAGTATCTAGGAGTCAGAGAAAATGGAAAAAAAGATCAACTCAAAAGAAACCAATGGCATAACAAGTGTTAGTTTCTAGTGGGTGGAAAAACCACCAGATCCATTATGTGTAGTTTAATTAAGTTAAATGCACGTGGTCATGCAAATCTGGGAAAGAAAACCCTCAAGGGTAGGTGAAATTTTCCCATCAGTTGCCGATCTGTTCCGCCATTTTTTACATCATTTGAGTTCTCCTTACCCAGGAGCCGGGACTTTCACAGTCAAAGGGATATAGTGGGGAGTGTGGGAACCCTATGACTCATATATCAGTAAATTGGTAGTGCAGATAAAGGATAAATGTAAATAGGCAACTGAAAAAAGCAGTGCAAAAAGTGTAAGTGGTGATAAGATAAAATTGGATCAAGCTGAGTAGAGGTATGATTTTTTATGTTTTCTCTCAGCTCCTCCAAATCTAAAATCGAGTGAAATAGAAACAGATTTAACAAAATATCTGTTCAGCAATTAATGGTCGACATGTTTCTGTATAAGTGGATGGTGTGCCACTGTATTCGTCAGGACCTAGATGTTGCTACTGCTGTTAAGTGAGTGAAAAAAGTTTAAAAGGTATTATATCACCTGCATTTTAGGTTGAATACTCCACCACAATCCTATTGTAACGTCATGTCAAAGGCAAAACAATCAAGAGAGACAAAAAGAAAATTAGAAACATTACATAATACACTCATATGTAATGTATATGTCATTTCTGAAATGAATCAGATCATCTTCATACACGTGTTAGTATATAGCCACTCACCCAATATTTGTGGATGTTGGCGCCTCACCCCACCTGGCTGCAGCTCAGGTAATGAGGAGCACCGCTCTGTTTGAAGAAATAAATGTAAGCATTCTGTTGTTAATCTATTCATTAAGGTCCTAACAGTGTAGTCAGGAACTGTACTCGATAGGTGATATTACTAGCGAACACTCTGTTCTCAAAGGAGAAGAGACTGGAAGATGTCAGTTTAGTCAAGAGGGCGACAAATGAATTGTCGTCAATTTAATCATGGAATAAACAGACCAACATCAACGTGATGGAAACACGTGCAGAAATCTGTTTATCATTTTTTGTACCAAACACCGATCTATCCGGTTTGATTTTTTATTACTAGTCGTATTATGTGTTCTTTAGCAACAAACATTAGTATCAAATTCAAAGTTGTGATCACCCTTATGTTTAAACAGCGCCAAACAATTCATAATCGGTGACTCAAAAGACGCGAGAACAATCGTATTTGTATCCCAAAACAGACGATCAAAGTTTAGCCGAAGTGGCTGAAACAACCGGCTCTACACGAGTCCAATCTTGTTAGTGTCAAAGCCAAAAAAACGCAAAAGCAAACAAAGTGCAGCAAAAGCGGCTATAACGGCTTCACTCCTTACCTATCCGTCGGTGTCTCCCGGCATTCCTCTGCGCTATCTGGGGAGGCACCAATCGTCTCTAGAGCCGCTTATTTGTAGGAACCACCCTTCCGCACACGTGACCACACCTAAGCATTCTGGGAGTTGTAGTGCGGACCACCAGATTTCGTAATGTGGACGTTCCTTAGTTCGTTCTGTATCTGGGTTGTCAATCTTATTAGATTTTACAAGAATAAGAGGACGCTATCATTTTACTTAATGCTACATGATAAATATACAAAAAAGCATCAGTGGGGGATAGGGCAAACTCAGAGAGTATAAATGCATGTAGAGTTTACACACTGCAACCACACCTAAGGATTCTGGGAGTTGTAGTGCGGACCACCAGATTTCGTAATATGGACGTTCCTTAGTTCGTTCTGTATCTGGGTTGTCAAACTTATTAGATTTTGCAGGAATAAGAGGACGCTGTCATTTTACTTTATGCTGCATGATATACATACAAAAAAGCATCAGTAGAGGATAGGGCAACATCAGAGAGTATAAATGCATGTAGAGTTTATACAATGCGACCAATCGTTCTGATGTTGCATGTTGGCGCCTTATTGTGAAAAGATATTCTTAATAAGCATAGCGAATTTACAAAGAATTTGAAACAGAGGTGATAACATACAAGTTCACACTCGTGAGTATATCAGTTAAAACTAATACTGCAAAATTTTAAAATAGCTTGCTTAGTGAAATATATAGTCATGAGAGTGTCTAGTGTAGAACCCAAGAGTTTCTGAGAAAAAGGACACAGGCTCAAAAACATTTTGTAGAGCGGACCACTCATCAGACTCCAATTCAAATGTTTCGAGCTTCAATGGGTTATAGCGACATCCAAGTTATCGGCTCATTCAAACCTCCTTTGTCGCTATTTAATTTATAAACCCACTTTTGTTCTCTCTTGAATAAAAATTTGCTCACATCAGGGCAGTGGTCCGGAATCATGGGTTGTTGAAATACCGTCCAAGTAAAATCATTAGGACCATGGCCCGCTTCTAAGAAGTGTGATGTTAAGCGGGTTGCTTGTTTACGACAGCGCACAGTACTTTTATGTTCACAGATTTGTGTCTTTATTTTTCTTGTCGTCATGCCTACATAGCTTTGTGGCATGGGCATGTGGTGAGATAAATGATGTTTTCACTATTACAATTTGTGAACTTCCGCTGCTGCCATGGTCTACTTGTACCGATATCTACAGTAGTGGATTTGGTGGTTTGGGGACAAACGGAACATGTATACATTTTCCAAGAATAAATGCTCTATACCCAGTAAATAATAAAATACCATTGAAAGTTGCTGCTCAGTTTTTGGCTCTGGGTTAGTCGGGTTCTTAGTGAAACTAGAAGTCCTATATATCCCCACAACCAGGAAGGTCTCACGGATGTAACAGTATATTGCTTTGAAACAGCTGTTAAAATTACAAGAAGTTATAGGTGAAAACGTTGAGACAAAAGGCTGTTTTTTTCAACTAATTTTCAATTATTCCAATATTTAAATGTTAGTTTCTATAAAGAAACCTTCATGGATTTAGACAAATGACCCTTTTCCGAATTCAGAATTTTGTCTACTTTTTGCAAATGTATAGCTTTCCAGGATCCATTATTGCTTACAAACTCATTTCTACCATTAACTGGAAGGAGGTTGAAAGCTCTAAAAATAGCAAAAATTGGCTATGTCCCAGAAAAATGCCAAAACTGTGTGAAAAATGTTGGTTCTCTGACAAAAGACTGTCATTCCCAAAAAGCTGAGAAACTGGAGATTTCATCACCACAAACCCTTTTTTGATAACATTTGCAGGGAAAAACCCAGAGGCTTTCATTTGCAGCTCGTTTTTCCCATTTGTCTGAAAAAACAAACATTTCTCTGTATTTTGCTTAATTTCTGGGACCCCTCCAAGGGAATCCACAAACCCTGGGCACCTTTAGAATCCACATGATGTTGGAAGAAATGGACGCAAATTTGGTGTGGATACCTTATGTGGTCAAAAAGTTACAGGGGCCTAAGCGCGCACTACCCCAAATCGCCAAAAAAAGGCTTAGCACAGGAGGGGAAAAGGCCTAGCAGCGGAGGGGTTAATATGATACAAAGTATATGCTCAGCACCCTAAATACTATCCACAGTGTCTTAAGGTTGGGCTACAAGCGTCTGCCTGGATAGTGGCCTTAAGAGTCAATAAAGCAGTGCCAAGCGTTAAAATCATGCAAGTCCCAGGGAAGAATGGTGAAATAGAAGGATTGTAATACTAAATATTGATATTGACAATATAGAGATAGAAGAATAATGTATTCAAAATTAAGAGTGACAGAATATCAACAGGTAAGGCCCAAGGAAATATAGATTTACTATTACTAGCACCACATCTAGGTACCTTAAAGATGTATATTCATTCAATCTTCATTGTTGTCATTGGGGGTAACCAACACCAAAACCATTGCCTGCTACAGTATTCACTGATAATTTGTGTAACAAAATTATTTTCAGGACAATCCACCATTAAATGGATTGGCATTAACATTTGCTTTTCACAAAGCATATCTCACGCATACTGCTTATTGTAAAATTACATAACAAAAAGGTCATACATGATAATTGTTGTACCACCAGAACAAACTGAATCATGTGTTGAGTATAAGCTATGCTACAAATAAAAAAAAAATGCAAGCACTCTTTTCAATTGAAGCATACAACTTTGACCCAATCAAATCATGTACTCAGGGGAACCAACATTTGTGGATCCTAAGCCTTTTTCTCACTAGTATTCTGAAAACTTTTCTTTGTTAACCACATAAGGTATAGCAACAGCTGTGCTGTCAAGCCAGACCTACAGATGGGAGGTTTTGAGATGGAAGTGGCTTAATAAGAGTCAGCTGAAATGTTAATTGGATGTGGAGTTTAACAAATATTACGTTTTGTATATTTGCATAATTTCCTTAAGAATTATTATACGGTCCTCTATGCCATATTATCTTTTTTCCCTTGATCATGAAATAGTGATTAACTCCCTTCAAGAATGAGAATAGCTGTTGCACACTGTAATTTGTCTTCAAAGTACAAGCAAATCTGTGTATTTAAGTAGCTTATGTTTTTATATAGCTATTGAACAGACCCTTTAGGAGCATATATATGCTGGCTGCGTGGATATCAGGCTTCAGAGAACCCCTTTGGGGACACTACCTGCTCTCTGGAATTCGTCTGTGCTCACTGATTCTCAAAAGTCAGAGTTTTCAAACTTCTATCTCCCCTAGGACATTACCTCCAAATGATTCCAGTGATGTACAAACAAACTGGCCAAGACAGATATTAACTTGGTTTTGGGGTGTCAGAATTAAGTGGTACTATTCAGGGGAACATACACTCCCCTTCTGTATATCACAATTACCTTCAACCATTTTCCCAAAATATTGCATTTGATAAAACAGAAGATTTAATAAGAAGTCTTCCTTTTCTACAGCATTTGTAAATTATACCTAGGAATTTGGGTTGAATTAGGCAAAATAAAGGCCATTCGTATGGCATGGAATAATAACCAATTAAAATAAAATTAAGAATACTCCGCTCTTAAAATATACTGGTATTTAGATAATCTGTATCTTTAATGTGCTTTAACATACACAGTGTCTTATGGAGGTATTGTAACCAAAACAGCATCAATAACACATATGTTAGCATGAGGGTGTATAACACAAGTTGTAGAGTTCAATTTTAGGACATGAAAGGACATTTAGGTTTTACCATTGGGCCACATTGATACAATACCAATGCAAAACCCTTTGCTTGATCAACAGGTAGAAGAGTATGTATGGGTACAGTTGCTTCAGGCCATTTCTGATTTTCTAGCATTATTTAGATTTGTATTGAGGTCCTCAATTGCGTTCTTCTAGAATAAAAATAGCCAGACTGAAGAGCCTTGTCTGTTTGTATATGTGAGTTGTATATCACTTACATGCCTCCTTCAGAGCACTGTAAGGACACCGGAAGGTTAAAGGCCAGGTCGTACCTAGACAGTCAAAGAGAGCAGAGTGAGTACTGTGGATCCAAGTGTATCTCCCTTGAAACACTCCTAGTGACTCCAGAGGCCAAGAGTGGGTGAGAGAGGTGTGGCGCAGCGGCCAGGGCAGCTGACTCCGGAGCACAGGGCTCAATGTTCGATTCCCTGCACTGGTGGCAGTTCAGGCTAGCACCCTTTGCCTCTGGGCAATAGTTTGCTTAATCTTCCCGATGGCCACCAGCACCTTGAGACCCTTAGGGGTGATTAGTTTGCGCTTTACAAAAACCAGGTTATTATTATTAAGAAGAGGCAGCCTCTAAATCGAAGAAAGAAACAGGGGACACATGGCACCATCAGACAGTCCCAGGCGTGACACACCTGATTAGTTGCAGCACCGACTACGTAGGTTGAACATATTGTTTATAACGGAGTGCTCCTCACAAACCCATTAAACTTTACCATCAGACAAGGGCCATCTTTAGTTTATGTGTCATCTGAGTGAATTCCGTGACCTGGATAATTGGAATCAGAATTTGAGGGTGACTGTGGTCAGTGCACCATTAATACCTGTAAGATGGGAAATGAACTTAAAAACAATAGATTGCGCTTAAGACTCTTGAACTATGGGACCAGAATCTGGACAAGTCTCCATTCGGTTCCCTATAGAGCCCAACTTGACGAGCTGATAGGTTTAAATAAAAGTGTTTCCATACTTTTTCACTACTGAGGCTGAGGGCTGGCAAATGCCTGTGTGTGGTGTGAAAGACAAAGGAATTATGAAGCGAGCCAAGCGAAATGGCGCAAAGCCCAGCCAACAGGGCTAAGGGCATTTAATGGGATCATGTTCTTCTAGAAGTATGGCATGAAACAAGGCCTGATGGTTTGAATTGGTACAAATTCAGCCCCAGATTTGACTGAGTTCTTTATAGAATCAGCCCTTCCAAGGGCAAGACCATATATATATGTTTTAAAATTGGTACACTGCCCCTTTAATATGTTTACAGCCAAATGGAATAAGGATAGAGACACAATGGGGGGCCCTTTTTGCCAGAATCCTCATGACACAGAAGAACATTTTGTATTGTTTTGTCCACGCTATGAGAAGCCAAGTTGTAAGTGGGTCATTCCACTTTGTTAGTCCTTGGGTGTAAAACAGTTTCCTGAGGGGTGTAAGGCAGTACCCTGAGGGGTATAATGTGGTATCCTGAGGGGTGTAAAGCAGTATCCTTTGGAGTTTAAGGCAGTAAAGTATCCTGAGGGGTGTAAGGTGGTATCCTGTGGGGTGTAAGGTGGTATCCTGAGGGGTGTAAGGTGGTATCCTGAGGGGTGTAAGGAAGTATCTTGAAGGGTGTAAGACAGTATCCTGAGGGGTATAAGGCAGTATCGTGAGGGGTGTAAGGTGGGTTTCTAAGTGGTGTAAGGTAATAGCCTGAGGAGTGTAAAGTGGTATCCTGAGGGGTGTAAGGTGGTATCCTGAGGGGTGTAATTAAACAGCAAGAGAAAATGCCAATACTGATACTCTACTTGAAACCCAAAAGTTAACGTAAATGCATAGACTACAGTTCAATGCATCCATCCAAGTGCTATTGAATAGCTTGTTTATTTGGAAATACTTTTCATGAATAGTTTGCAGTTCAGATACAATTCCAACAATATAGTATAACTACAATGAAAATGGACACAAAAATAAACCAAAGAATCACACATACCATCATTCATAAATCTTCAACCATTTCGGAATCATACCTCACATATTCATTCAAACATGTACTCAAACAAATGGAGAATGTATACACCAATTTGTAGAGTACTAGGTCTAACAACAAAAATGAATTGCAATGTGTACTATTAACGAACATACACCGTATACAAATCAATTAAATGATTGAATTCAAACAATATACAACAAAGTTCGGTGTATTATTGCCAGCAGAATTACAAAAACAAATTAGCAACAGGGCAAATAGGCAGACCCAATGGCCTACGCGTTTCGAATCCCTTTGGATCTTGGGATTCTCCTCAGGACCAACCAAAGTCTGTGAAAGGAAAAAGAAAAAGGAGAAACTGTATTGCTAGCCAATTTTCAATTTCAATAAAAAAACCTAAGAGCACTACTACACCATGAAAGCACCTTAGCTTACCAGTGAATACCGATCAAGCCTTGTTATCATAAATTGTAAATTGTCAAATCCTCCTAAACAGACATAGAGGAAAGAAAAGACAAAAGAAATTGAGACAACCAATAAGTGTACCTATAACCCAGCCTTCTAACTTCCGAATAGTCTAATGGTCTGCAAGGGCTTACCTCATGGGAGTCCAAAAAGATGTCCTAGTGGGGATGGTAGTTCAATAATGTCACGGGCTCCTTACCCCTCAGGGAAGGAGATGGCCTGTCAAGTAACATTATTAAAAGAAATAGATGAAATAAAACTGGTACTGGACCGAAGAAACGTCCCTACTAGTGGCGACCAAACAGTCACTAATAAAAGGGTGGGTGGGCTGGGAGTACTGGGGGCCTCTTACTAAAAGGCGTCAAGTGGAGCTGGGGAAATAAATCTTCCTTAAAGTACCGCTGATGATTCAGAAAACACGAAAGGCGGGGCTCGAATCGCCACACTCCAAAAAAAACAGAGGAATGTGAAGGGGAGCTGTCCATATTGAAGAAGGGGCCAAAGCTAAAGTAATGTATAAAGCTCGGTATATCTTGAGAAGGGGTTGGAGCCCAAGTCTGGCATGTGGCAGATCACAAAACCAAACCCGTTTCCGTTTTATTGACAGGCGCTCACTCCCCTTTTCCTGTCCTGAGGAAGACCCGTGCAGACCTGCAAATCAGGCACTATTAGGGTCGAAACGTCGACGACACTAGACCATAGGACCAGTTAATTGAATTCAGGATAAAAAGGCTAAATAATTTAGCACACTGGACTACATGTTTTTTGAATTTACAAAATAGCTGGCCTATTGAATTGATTTCTACCCTTATCCCCATTGTTTAATCACTTGTATATATTGCACCTTTTTGTCACTTGTGCACGAATTGTCACAATTCACTCACTTGTTTTTGCTGCGCCGTTTATTGTAAAATAATATGGGATAATTGATTTTTCTATGCATTCATGATTGGGTCAAAATAAGAAAGAAGTAACGACTAAGTTGACTTGGTGATTAAAAAACCTCTTTGACCCTCCTCCATTGGTTTGGTTTTGGTTCCATATGCATTAATCTATGTGAATAATTTTATCTGATGTGGAATATGATGATGCACTGATACTAAGGGATCAGCGATATATATATATGATTTAAGGCAACTATGTACACACCCGACAGAACCATTGTTTATGTTTAAAATATGCCACAGTATGCCACATCTTTTGTCTATGTTGTTTGAGGTATAATTGTGTTATAAACCCCCTTAAGTGCTAGTGGAATATTTTTAAGATATATCTTCCATCTGGATTAAATAAAAAAAAACATAATTTAAAAATCGATTTTCCCCAGCTGGGGTTTGAACCCTTGTCAAAAAACACTCATAGACCCTGTGAACTGCCCCTGTACCATCTGTTCTGCATAGATTTTCTCAGCCCAAAGCCTTTGTGCCTGCAAAAAGGGTGATGTCCCTTTTCTGTTTCCATGTTTGTTTTCTTACAGCATGCCACAAATGTACTCTTGATTTTCGTTATTTATAAACAAAGAGCCCTTCCTTCCTCCCATTCTGGCACTTGGCCCATGCATTTAGTTTTCTTACACAACCATTCCCAAAGTCTCATTCCACAAATTAAGGGATTTATTTCATAGCACACCTGCCCCCCCTTCCACGTGCCAGTGCGTGTCACAAATCTCTGACATGCACTGGTTTGACTAAAAATTACACACATCTCACAGACACTGCTAGGGGTGATTTACAAAAGGTAATCTTTCATTTGGGTAAAATAGAAAACAAAATTGAAACAAATATAAAAATTGATTTTCCCCAGCTGGGGTTTGAACCCTTGTCAAAAAACACTCACAGACGCTGTGAACTGCCCCTGTACCAACTGTTCTGCATAGTTTTTCTCAGCCCAAAGCCTTTGTGTCTTTCAAAAAAGGTGATGTCCCTTTTCTGTTTCCATGCTGGTTTTCTTACAGCATGCCACAAATGTACACTTGATTTTCGTTATTTATAAACACAGAGCCCTTCCTTCCTCCCATTCTGGCACTTGGCCCATGCATTTAGTTTTCTTACACAACCATTCCCAAAGTCTCATTCCACAAATTACGGGATTTATTTCATAGCAAACCTGCCCCCCCTTCCACGTGCCAGTGCATGTCACAAATCTCTGACATGCACTGGCTTGACTAAAAAGGACACAAATCTCACAGACACTGCTATGGGCGATTTACAAAAGGTAATCTTTCATTTGTGGAATTTAGAAAACAAATAAAAAAATATTTAAAAAACGATTTTCCCCAGCTGGGGATTGAACGCTGGTCTAAAAGCACTTACAGCCCCTGTGAACTGCCAGTGAGCCATGTATTTTGCTGGAATTTTTCTTAGCCAAAAGCCTGATTGTCATGACAAAATGATGTGAGTCCCTTCTCTATTTCTATGGTGTTTTGTTTAGATGCTGGAAATGCACTATGACTAAGGAGGCCATAGTTCTCCCAGATACCGCTATGGGGTGATTTACAAAGCCACAGCTTTCATTTGTGGAATTTAGAAAAAAAAAAAGATTTTTCCCAGCTGGGGATTGAACCCTGGTCTAAAAGCACTCACAGTCCCTAAGAACTGCCAGTGAGCCATCTATGTTGTTGGAATTTTCCTTAGCCAAAAGCCTAATTGTCATTGGAAAATGATGTCAGTCCCTTCTCTATTTCTATGGTGTTTGGTTTAGATGCTGGAAATGCACTATGACTAAGCCATAGTTCTCCCAGATACTGCTAGGGGGTGATTTACAAAGCCACAGCTTTCATTTGTGGAATTTAGAAAACAAATTAAAAAGAAATTTATAAAACGATTTTCCTCAGTTGGGGATTGAACCCTGGTCCAAAAGCACTCAATTGGGATTGGAAATCGCCCCAGGCACGCATAAAATAAAATCGGCCCACATTTGCATAATCACTCCTCAGTCAAATCACTGCTTTGGCGTAATCTTATAAAAAAAAACTTTAGGGGGGGGGGTGTTTAAAAAAAATGCAGGCATTAGTTTACACTGGTGAAACAAGTGAGGGCACTTCTACTCAGGCCCCCTGCACCCGCTCAGTATCTGCACACATTAATGGGCCGGCCTGCGACGAGACAAAGGGAGTGACACCTCTACCTGGTGCTAAACAGGAGGTAACGAGCGCCCATCTGCCTATAGAAAGGCCATTCAGACACCCACTGGGCCGCTGGCTGTTCGAACAACAGAGACAGTGCCCAAATGGCCGCTCAGACTGCTCGAAAAAGCAGCCCACAGCAGCACTCGGGCACCGGCCGCTCGGGCATTGCCCGAATGCCCGCGTTACCAATCCGACGCTGGGTGTAAGACAGTATCCTGAGGGCTGTAAGGCGGTAGTACCTGAGGGGTGTAAGGTGGTATCCTGAGGGGTGTAAGGCAGGAACATGAGGGGTGTAAGGCGGTATCCTGCAGAGTGTAAGGCGGTATCCTGATGGTTGTAAGGCAGTATCATTAGGGGTGTAAGGCGGTATCCTGAGGGCTGTAAGGCGGTATCCTGAGGGGAGTAAGGTGGTATCCTTAGGGGTATAAGGCAGTATCCTGAGGCCTTCGGTTACTAGAACACGACACAGCAGAGTTGATTGTTTTTGTTTTTGCTCTCTCGAGGTTTCTAAATTGGGCGTGGCCTTTAAGATATGGTTTTGCCAAGTAGCACCGGATGCACCGTGGCTTATGATGCAGCCCTCTTTGTGTGGTTTCTTTCTCTCTTCTCTTTATACTCCGCTTACATGAATGTTGAAAAGTCACTTTAAAGGTTCTTTCAGTGCTTTGAAGTGATATTCTAGCCACTTGATGCTGGACTCCCTGAGCCACCAATCTGTCCACGTTTTATCTAGATGACTGATTATTGCACTGGTCACTTTATCGCTGTAAATGCAAGTCCAAAGGTATATGGTGAACTGAGAGTTTGTATATATTTATTGCTTCTTATCTTATAACTCTTCTGATGACTACTGATTATCTATGTGATTCCATTGTACTTTTGTGGTCATGTTTCCGAATGAAATAAAATAATACTTCTACATAGCTGGCAAAACACCCAACACTCGTCAAATAGTGCAGAACACCCGTGCCACCTGCATCCTCCTCATTACACTGCTGCACTGGGCCCCAACAAGCAGTGCTCTCACTCTACACTCTCTGCAAACACACAGAGACCTGCATTATTATTATTATTATTATTATGATTGCATTTATTGAGCGCACAGCTACCCGGAGGTTTCCCGGCGCTAAACAGGCACCAGGGGCCTCTCGCTCACCGCGATGTGTTTTCATATGTGAAACCTACCCTAGCAATGGCATGAATTGTTTGTGCCAATTCACGTTTTGAAATTCACAAAAGCTGAATTTGCACTTAGAAACCGATTTATGTTTTATGTCATAATACTCCCAAATAGTGCATGCTATTATGTGTGGGTGAGCCTGGGGCGTAGCTTCTGTTGGTGCAGCAGGTGCAGTGCACCAGGGCCTGGAGGGCTGAAGGGCCCATTGAGCCCTGATCATTGCTGTATTCTATAATTCCCATGAGGCACAGAGGCAAGACTGATTTGCATATGGCCAGTTCTAAATTGGGGTGACATGGTGAGCAAAAGAATGATGGATTTAACCCAGATCTCTTCACTGGGGTGAATGTTTTGATTTGTTCACAATTCCGTCCATCAATTGTGTGTCTGTTGTATTCTATAATTAAAGCAGCAGCCAGGGGGCCATTCCCTTTCTCGCACCAGGACCCATGACACACTGGATATGTTACTGGATGGGAGTGGGTATTCAAGGACTAGTACATTGTGGGTATCATCAAACCTTTGGTCAGTCCATGCAGTTTTTGTAAAGAGGAGAATGAATGAATGAATAATACAATATTGTTCAGTTGATTAAAACTTACAATTTGACACTCTATTTCATAACCATATAACATATCATGAATAAATATCATTTTAAGAGAACCATCTTAAAATACAGTTACAACCTTCATATATATTCATAGCTACAAGGTAGAAACTGGTTTTAGCCGTACTAATCTGTAGTTGTAACATTTCATAAGGTCTTGATATAATTAAACGGACCATAAGGCCTTACATTTCCTATTTACACAGTTGTAAGTTATTCCACAAATCAATTAGTGCATAGCAATGAACAAAGTGCAACATGCCTTGCTGGAATCCTCTATTAGCCCAGTATTAAATAATCGACATGGACAGAGACATCCACAAGAGACAGAACCCCGTCACTCTAAATATTTCGTGTGCAGTTTGCAGATAAATTATTACAGCAATGAAAGCACCAAAGGATAATGAGAGAAACGTTCTGTCATAGGAATTATGCATACAAAACAGTGATTTATTTCCTCAGAAACACATAAATTGTTTATCAAACAGTCTTGACATTTACAAAGGATAGATTCTGTGATGTAAATAGAAATCCAGTTTCTTGTCTTTGTAGCACGAAACAGCCAATGCGCGTTTCGGCACCACCGTGACTTCCTCAAGGCTTGGATTGTAGTGTCGTGGGAGCCTGCAAAATCGCTCTCATTTAGGCTTCAGAAATCTTGAACTATTGACAATCCTTTGTCAGAACTAATAGCGAACAAACTAAAGAAGCTTAATCCTAATGCTTCAGATCCTCTCTCGTCTTGTTCTGTCCTGGGCACTGAGGATTGAAGTCAATTATTCGCTGGGCAGCAGATACTCACAATCTATCAACTTGTGATTCTCCCAGTTAGAGTTGATTATAAATTTAAAACTCTGATTTCAGACATATTGTAAAGTTGCTAACGGAGAATTCACAGAAAACAAGTTCAGATCTATATTGTGGTTGCCCGTCCGATAAAGAAAAAGAAAAGAGGTCCAGATCTTTAGAGTGTCATCGCAAAGCCATTTGTGAAGTAGTAATCTTTTCCTTTGTCAGATCAAGAAGCAAGAAAGTTCCAGTATTACGGGTTCTGTGATAAGACCCTATAGAAAGTAGAAAGACAACCCCAGCAGTCCGTGTCCGACCATCACCCGTAGTGCCCTGCTGTAATCCTCTATTAGCCCAGTATTAAATAATCAACATGGACAGAGACATCTCACGGATTTAGGGGGCCCAGGGCCAAAGGTTTTTTCGGGGCCCCTCTTAGAACAGCCTTGAATTTATCGTCCAATGTCAGATATTTCATGCCCTCTTTGGCCAGGTCATTCACTGACAGTGCACAGGTATACTTTTCCAAATTCTAAAGTTGTTACATGTAATATTCATGGATAGTGACGTGTTTCAATATTGCAACACTGCAGCAGCCCACTAATAGTACTGCAAATAATCTCTGCGACACCCTTCCATTTCTCAGTGAGATCCTGTTCTGATCGTAAACAATCTTTTTTATGGATGATACATGAAACAAAATCGACATTTCTCTGAAAAATTTCTGTGCTAGACTCTCACACATCAAGCACATTAAAAATAAATTAAAAGGGAAACAGTATTTGAAACAATCTGTTTAAGAATCATTCAAGGTCATCAGGGCAAGACTCTGCAGAACAGAGCTGGGTCTTTGGTGGGCCTTGAAGGGCTGGGGCCCTGTGCCAGAGCCCACTTTGCCCCCCCATGCCTTAAAACGTCTCAGTATCTAACTGAAGTGACCAATGCCAGCCTGGCGGTGGAATCCTTCATTACATTATGTGATAGTCTTAAGTAGGCTCTTTAAAAGCCCCACCCTACGCAGAATTGTATAAGATGTTTTAGCTCTAAATGTTCTGAGGCAAATCGGTGCTCCATTCAGCCCTGGTCTCTAAACCAAGGGATCTTAAAGCATATTATCAAGGGGGTTTATCTCCGTTTTCTTGTCTTTAAAAGCCAAGAAAGCTGAGATAAAATTATCTCCCTATTACCTAGCTGTCGCTAACACCAGTTAGCGACAGCTAGGTAGGAGATAGCGACCATCTTGGGCCCCACTTTGCATGTCAGTGATATTTATCACTAATGACATGCAAAGTGGGCGTGCCAAGATGTTAGCGACTGGAAACAGTCGCTAACATCGCTATCTCCTATTACCAACTTTTGGAGATATTCACGCTAAGCGCGAATATCTCCAAAAGCTAACACCTGCCCTGAGCAGTTCTTAGCCATGTTATCCAATGGGAGGTGGATAACATGGCTAAGAGCATTAGCTCGGTAATGCATGAATATCGCTGACTTTTCAGCGATATTCATGCATTGCGGCCGATTTTTATCGCATTTGCGATAAACCTTGGTAATACCAAGGTTTATCTGCGATAAAAATCACCGCAGCTCAGCGGTAAATTTTTGTCTCTAACCAAGCAATAGCGATAATTATCGCTATTGCTTGGTAATATGCCCCCTTGTTCTGGTACACTTCTTCCATATGCAGTATAGCAAAACCACTGCTAAATGCTGGAAGGAGGTACTTGTGAGTCAATGGAACACATTAGTGCAGGCATCACGGTTAAATAATAGTAAATCCTTCTGTCTCATTGTATCTGAGCTGAAGCATAAAATAGGCCCCCTAGCCCCATCTTGTGTGACATTGCTAGTGAATCATGGGAGGAGCACTTTAGTAAAATAAATGCTGTACAGCAAACATCTAACACTTTTTCTATAGTTACTTTTGATAACTTTATTTTGGTCATAGACCATAAAAGTGCATATAAAATACAAACAAAGCACAATGATAAAATCCATAAATATAAACAATTGAAATGAGTGATAAAAAGTTATTAAACAGTAAGTTATCAAAAGAGATTCAGATAAGAGAAATTGTATGTTAAAAGGAACAAGGGAAAAGGGGTGCAGTTGATTCAAATTGGTTCCATTTGACCGTAAACAAAGCCTTTCCTTCTGCGCCACATACTATGTAGAAAACGGGAAACAGCAAAGACAATGAGGAGGGAGGTATCATATGTTAAAACCCTACACGCCTGCACACATTGCCTAAGTCCCAAGTTTCTACATAGGGGGATCAGCCAACATTTTCGTATTTTACTATACGCCGGGCAAAAGAACATAACATGCACAACATCTTCTCGGGTACAGTTGCAAGCTGGGCAGGTTCCCTCATCAATGTTGCAAGAGAGAAAGACTTTACTTGAAGGACCAACGGGGTCCATGCCCTGACCGGAGGGATCATAGGGTCGGAAATGTGCCAGAACGAATCTTATTCATCCTGGTCACACACCTCAGGACTACCCAAAGGCTCAAATTGACAGTTAAAATCAGCTCCGAGGATTATCACGGTTGAGGGATCTAATGCCTGAATGAAAATGTCCAGTGCTTTATTTGTACTCGATTCCTGCCCATTCTTAAATGGCCTAGAGTAAATGTTGATTATGGCTACGTTAGGCCTATTTTGAGGTGATAGTAGAACACATTGGACATCTGGGGAATTTGTTTGTATTTGAGTGGCATTGGTGCCCAAATGGCTTCCTATCCATATCGATAGACCACCCAATGGGCGGCCCCTGCCCCTAGATGTTGCCAGGATATCGAAAGTTGCATATCCGGGACTCACACTCCCCTCAAGTGCCCAAGTCTCCTGCTTCATGCAGATATCATGTGCTGACATAAAGGAGACCCACTCTGGTGTGAGCAGTTTATTTTTTAACCCGGCTATATTCCAAGAAAGGATTTTTAGACATCCTTCCACTGCCTCAGCGGTTCCTTGTAGTTCCCCTAGTCCAATTGTGGGGGGGCTATCGCAAATGGGGGTCTTTGGCCGGGTGTTTTCATCCCTTTTTTCCAAGCTGGATACGTCCTGTGTGTCTTTACTAGCTACTTCTCGATGGAGAGACCGAGCCCCCTGTTGATACTCCAATTCCCCCGTTTCTCCACTTCCCTCCCTCACCACAGTATAAGGTATTGTGCCCTCTCCTAGGGAGGTAATAGGATCGCATTCCTTCATTACAGTTCCTTTGGTAGACTCTCCATTAACAAATTGTAGTGGGGGGTTACCATTTAATAGGAGTCAATCCACTTCCTCCAACACGCTAAACCTATTCCTGTGAGCTAACATAGGGAGTGCAAACTTATATAAATGTGTGCCCTCCCCATTTGTTCGCCATTGCTGCCTTCTGTTTGTTGGATCCCTATAGCCCTTGCTGTGATGAACACTTTTAAAATAGGGCAATCTCAGGTGTTGAACAGGGTAGAAGTGGGACAAATGTAATGGGTGGATTTGACTATTAGTTCTACTTGGAGACATGTTGCAAATGTAATCTACAGCAAAGATGTCCCTAAAATTGATTACTACAGTATCTCCTACCGTTGTTTTAGGACCCCTCCCGATCCATGCTATTCTTCTAACAGCAAGTATTTCCCCGCAAACATTTAGAGGTAATGGCCTATTTACATTTAACCATTGGATACACTTGTTTTTTAGATCAGTGTGGTTTTCTCTTTTCCCCTCACTTAATGGCGGAACTCCTGTGAGTACTACACCATAGGGTAGGGATTCTGGGGGTAAATTTATTACTGGCAATTCATCTGGGGTGAATTTAGGAGGTACGTTTCTGTTCCTTAGCTCGCTATTTTTACTCCCAATTATACCCTCCTTGGGGTTAGATCTAGGTTTATCAGTAGAGTTTCCAACAACCTGATGGGTTTGGCCTTGTGCGTTATTAGTAAGGGGGGGGAGTCGGGACGCATGCAGGCTCAGTGATAGTTAGTGGAGCTCTTACATTTGGAAGTAAACGCCGTAATGGGCAGGCAGCCGTGTCTCAGTTGGGTGTACAATTTCCTTGCAAGGGGCGGTTGCACTAGATCTAGGAATTCCTCCCTCAGGGAATCAACTTTTACCAACAGAAACGTAGCAGAGAGGCTGCCCAGAGTTGTCGAGCGCTGTAGTGCATGGGTGTTTTGATGCCTCACATAGGTCAGCAACTCTGACCTAGGTGTCCTCGGGCAGCTCAGCTCGGGGTCTCCCATAGCTGAGGCAAACCTACGTAATAGGAAAGAGCCTTAATATGAGATAACCAGGGAATGTTTTTGTTCTTTATTTGTCTCCAAACCTCAAGAAATTCCGCTCTATAGGCTGAGAGCTCGGGTACAGACCAGAGCCTTCTCCAATAGAGCAGGGGTCGTGCGGCTACCAATTCCTTAATAGACTCCATACCCAAGTCCAGTTGCAAGGGTGTAAATGGTGTACTTTGGGGTAGGCCCACCAAATTTCTCATGAAGCACTGTTCAACCTTTAGGAGGCTCAGTATATTTTTGTGTCCCCAGAGGTCTGCGCCATATACAGCTGCTGACCTGGCCTGTAGTCTATATATCTCAAGGACGGGAGCAACATGTTTAAAATACGATGTTTTGTGGAGTTTGCCAATACCCCCTATAATCTGTGAGAGTCTCAGGGCAGATTTAGATATTTGGTGGCCCCAATCAAAGTCCTCTGTCAACGTGACACCAAGGTAGACAAAGGTTTTTACCCGTTCAAGGGGGATGCTGTTCAGAACAGGGTTAGGGCGGGTGTGCCTCGCGGGGATTGGAGGTAAACTTGGAGAAAACGAAGTTCATAATCTCCAATCCCCGCGAGGCACAGAAAATTACAAACCCGTCCAGAACCCGCTGAACGCCCGTTGACGTTTGGGATAGCAGCAGAGTGTCATCCGCGAACATCAGAGTGGGCAATCGACCAGTAGCTAACCAGGGAGCGTCATTGTCCTTAACACCATTTAAGGCACCCACCAAGCCATTGATGTAAAGGCTAAATAGTGGTGGAGCCAGGACACACCCCTGAGGAACACCCCTAGATACAGGGAAACGGGCCGAAAGGTCCCCATTCCTTCCACACCTAACCTGGGCGTAGTTCCCTGCATGGAATCTAATCAAGACGTCGAGTAAATACGACGGGAGGCCCAATTCTTTCAACACCTTCCACAGTCTTTCCCTGGGCACAAGGTCGAATGCGGCCCGCAGGTCCACAAAAACAAGGTAGAGGCTTCCACCCTCTACTCTTGCAGTTTTCCAGAATAGGACCTGGAGCCTAAAAATTTGGTCCAGGGTCGAGATGCCAGATTTAAATCCGGCCTGGAGAGTAGTCAGTATTTCATGCTCCTCCATCCATCCTTGCATCCTGTCCAGTATGATCCTACCCATTAGTTTTTGAGTTGTATCTATAAGGCTAATGGGCCTATATTTAGATGGGGTTAGCGGGCAACCCTTCTTATAGATGGGGACGATCTCAGCTCCCAACCAGGTGTCCGGTAGATCAGACCCCCTAAGGACCGCATTGAACAGGATTACAAGGTAGGGTGCCCAGATTTTAGGCTGGGAATGAAACAAGTCACCTGGCAATCTATCAAGGCCAGGGGCTTTTTTGGGAGAAGTCTTTCAATGGCAGATTCCACCTCCCGATTATCCAAGTGGTCCAGCCGTGATCCTACGCCCACGACCTCCAATGGTCAAGACTCGTGTGAGAGGTCTGGGACCGGGGGTGACGGGAGGGCCATGGCCCCATCTAGCGTCTGATTCCAGCCTAGTGTTGCGTGATCGACACACTCAAGACTTGTGTAGAGTTCTCCAAAATGTGCCTCCCACACTGAGGGAGCAATGTTCGGGGAAATGGCCTCACCTCCCCCTCTTACACCTGAGTTAACTATGGCCCAAAACAACTTGGCATCCTTTGAGAGAAGCGCAGATCTCAGCTCCTCCCACCTCGTTTCCTCCCACTCTCTCTTACCCCTAATGATTGACTTTTTGTAAAACAGTCTAGATGACCTAATTTTTACTCTGTCTTTGGATTTAACTGCTATGAGGAGATCCTTTTTGCCTTCTTGCAGGCATCATCAGACTAGGGGTGTGTCTTATCCCCACGCCGTTTACTTCCACTCAATGGGTAAAACACATCCCCAAGTGCCACAGCTAACTGCCTATGTATTTCAACGACTTGTCGGTTTAAGGCCGAATCACCCATCTCGATGATCCAAGGAACAGCGATCTGATATATTTTAGCAAGCCTACTAGGGGAATCCAGGAGATAGGGTCATTTAACCCAACGCCTGTTATTCGTTAGCATGAGGGGTATGGCCACAGTATTGGGGTTAGGTTTGGGATTTGTTAATCCGAAGGACCCGGGCTTGAAGGTCAAAACTAAGGCGTTATGATCGCTATCTTGCCTCGGTAAGACCCTAAATTCTTTCAAGGTGATCCAGTGTTTTGTTTCCATCATAACATAGTCAATGGCGGAAGTTTGGTCTGTCCTATTGAATGTAGCTGCTCCTGGATGATCAGGGTCCAACCTCTCATTGCACGCCCGCAGAGACGTTGCAAGGGAGAAAGACTTTACTTGAAGGACCAACGGGGTCCATGCCCTGACCGGAGGGATCATAGGGTCGGAAATGTGCCAGAACGAATCTTATTCATCCTGGTCACACACCTCAGGACTACCCAAAGGCTCAAATTGACAGTTAAAATCAGCTCCGAGGATTATCACGGTTGAGGGATCTAATGCCTGAATAAAAATGTCCAGTGCTTTAATTGTACTCGATTCCTGCCCATTCTTAAATGGCCTCGAGTAAATGTTGATTATGGCTACGTTAGGCCTATTTTGAGGTGATAGTAGAACACATTGGACATCTGGGGAATTTGTTTGTATTTGAGTGGCATTGGTGCCCAAATGGCTTCCTATCCATATCGATAGACCACCCAATGGGCGGCCCCTGCCCCTAGATGTTGCCAGGATATCGAAAGTTGCATATCCGGGACTCACACTCCCCTCAAGTGCCCAAGTCTCCTGCTTCATGCAGATATCATGTGCTGACATAAAGGAGACCCACTCTGGTGTGAGCAGTTTATTTTTTAACCCGGCTATATTCCAAGAAAGGATTTTTAGACATCCTTCCACTGCCTCAGCGGTTCCTTGTAGTTCCCCTAGTCCAATTGTGGGGGGGCTATCGCAAATGGGGGTCTTTGGCCGGGTGTTTTCATCCCTTTTTTCCAAGCTGGATACGTCCTGTGTGTCTTTACTAGCTACTTCTCGATGGAGAGACCGAGCCCCCTGTTGATACTCCAATTCCCCCGTTTCTCCACTTCCCTCCCTCACCACAGTATAAGGTATTGTGCCCTCTCCTAGGGAGGTAATAGGATCGCATTCCTTCATTACAGTTCCTTTGGTAGACTCTCCATTAACAAATTGTAGTGGGGGGTTACCATTTAATAGGAGTCAATCCACTTCCTCCAACACGCTAAACCTATTCCTGTGAGCTAACATAGGGAGTGCAAACTTATATAAATGTGTGCCCTCCCCATTTGTTCGCCATTGCTGCCTTCTGTTTGTTGGATCCCTATAGCCCTTGCTGTGATGAACACTTTTAAAATAGGGCAATCCCAGGTGTTGAACAGGGTAGAAGTGGGACAAATGTAATGGGTGGATTTGACTATAAGTTCTACTTGGAGACATGTTGCAAATGTAATCTACAGCAAAGATGTCCCTAAAATTGATCACTACAGTATCTTCTACCGTTGTTTTAGGACCCCTCCCGATCCATGCTATTCTTCTAACAGCAAGTATTTCCCCGCAAACATTTAGAGGTAATGGCCTATTTACATTTAACCATTGGATCCACTTGTTTTTTAGATCAGTGTGGTTTTCTCTTTTCCCCTCACTTAAAGGCGGAACTCCTGCGAGTACTACAACATAGGGTAGGGATTCTGGGGGTAAATTTATAATTGGCAATTCAACTGGGGTGAATTTAGGAGGTACGTTTCTGTTCCTTAGCTCGCTATTTTTACTCCCAATTATACCTTTCTTGGGGTTAGATCTAGGTTTATCAGTAGAGTTTCCAACAACCTGATGGGTTTGGCCTTGTGCGTTATTAGTAAGGGGGGGGAGTCGGGACGCATGCAGGCTCAGTGATAGTTAGTGGAGCTCTTACATTTTTATTCTGCGAGGAACAGTTTTTCAGTGACACTGCCCTATCACTAAGTGTATTTTTGAATGTACCACCAAGCTCGGAAGGAGCAAGGTTCCCCAAGGAGTTTACGGGCTTAGCAGCCCCTACACCCATATTGCTAAGAGTTGAGGCTAATCTATCTAGCTTACACACCAAGGGCTTGATATGGGTAGCAATAGTCTGCTCCAAACAGGCCTGTAAATCAGCCACCAGATTAGTTACCCAGCACGGGACTCCTAGAGTCGATTGCGGGGTGTTAGGAGTTGGTGTTACAAAGTTATGATTAGCCACATTTTTTTACCAATTATTTTTGGTAGTCTTTCCTTTTTGTTTCTGGGGCACGATTTGTTTACAGCAGGGATTTCCAATAGAGGGGGGGAATTCAAAGCAGGAGAGTTAGGCTCGATATCTAGGGGGGCCTCTATTGGAGCCTGGGCACAGGGCAACTCCGCAAAAGAAGATGTTAGGTAGGAGCTTGAGTCAGGGGCATTGATTTCAATAGTTGAATAGTCCCCTCCTTGATGGGGGAGACATACCGTGGGAGTAATTGAGAATCTTCTTTCTGTATTTTCAATTGCAGTAGCTACAACACCGATAGTTTTTTGCAACATCTTATCAATTGCCGTTAAACTGGGTAAAGGTTGTGGTGTGGCCGCCTGCAGCCTAGTATTTCGGCGAGATACAGCTGGTTTATGTTTTTTACCCAAATGGCTCATTTTTGTAGATGAATAGTGGTTAAGTAATACCCCCTTCCTAATTAATCATTACTCCCTCCTGGCAACAAATTGGATGAGTGTTTGAACAGTATTGGCCAGGGCGTGTTAGGTCCGAATAAGAATACCTTTAGTATATTGTCCAATCTTCGTTGATGACCGTGGCAGACGAAAGGGGGGTAGCCCGTCCCGTCCTTTTCCGTTCACTGATGGCCACAGACGGTCCCGCCCTTGTCCCGGGCTTCTCCTTTGACGCTCCTTCGCAACGGATTGGAGTGCTGGTTAAATAGCATCTGGGTGGTAGGCGGGGCAGGGCACACTCGCAGCCTCAGGTGTGTGCTCCTAGAGGCTCCTGGGACATGGAGTCCGTTGTGGGTGTAAGCGGAGCCATCCCCCGATGGCAGTCCTAGGGGCACAGAACAAACAAGCACAAAGTCAACACACAGCCCCCGGTGAGTCCCGCTGATTCCGCTTGCGCTGCGGCACCCGCGAAGCGGGTGCGGCGAGGAGTCTTAAGGCGTCTGGTGGTAGGCGGGGCAGGGCACACTCGCAGCCTCAGGGGTGTGCTCCTAGAGGCTCCTGGGACATAGAGTCCGTACTGGGTGTAAGCGGAGCCAGCCCCCGATGGCAGTCCTAGGGGCACAGAACAAACAAGCACAGAGTCACCATGCAGCCCCCGGTAAGTCACGCTGATCCCGCTTGCGCGGCGGCACCCGCGAAGCGGGTGCGGCGAGGAGTCAGGGTGGAGGAGGAGGAGGAGGGTGTAAGCGGAGCCAGCCCCTGATTGCAGTCCTGCACGGAGTCTCCCGAGGCCGCCTCCAGGGCTGAGGCAAACACTGGCGAGGGGAGAGAAAACGGAGCCCGAACCAAACTAAAACAAGAGAAAGCTTCCCGCTGGCAGATGACCCCGTGCACTCTCAATGACAGACCCTCTCACTCCTGGAGCCAAAGAGAGACGAGGCGAACCGGGAGCCACTGAAAGTCTCTGATTATCCAAGGGTTTATGAGCCCAATAGTGTGTCCAGGCCTCCTATGTTTCATGATTTCTGGTAACTCTGATGGAAATTGAAGATGCCCTCAACTATAGTGTCCTTGACATGGCGCCTGGTCCGGATGTAGTCCTAATAATGCGTTTAAAAGTAATATTAATTTTTGGCCCTCACTTCTTACTAATGTTTTTAATACCTTGCACATTCCCCACTCCCAGTTATGTGGGGCATATCCATTATTGTGTCCATTTTTACGAAAACAATACCATCGCCAAAATGTAAGGAAAAGTAATCTATACTAAGAGAAGAGAATGGGAAGGTGATGGGTCAGTGTTATACCCCTGTCAGCATGGATTCAGGCACAAACTGGGAATGATGTTGCTGTGTCACATTTTAAAGCTTGTCCTTGGAAAGTGTACAGTTGCCTAACAATCCCCCTTCTATTTAACATTTATGCTTCTCTCATCAGCCTTCAACTGTGTGATCCGGTCAGAATTGTGGTTGTTGCTCATAGATCGGGGCTTGGACATAGTACTAGTCCATTTCCTAGCATAATTACACAAAGACATGAGGGCAAGGGTCTTTATCAGCATAGAGGAAGAGATATCCAGGGATATAGGCATTCACTTGGGAGTTAAGACTGGAGTGCGTGCTGTACTCCCCTATTGTGTCTTATGGTATCAAGTGTAAATCACTCTCAAACATGTTCATTGGCTCTCAGGGTTTGAGCAGCGCTAGTACTTGTCCATATCTCTCTGTGATTTTTTGGCCCCAGGGTCATGGCCCGCTAATATTGTCACCCACCCCTGCACAAACGTATCCTTGGCAAATGTGGGGCAGATTTACAAGAAAGTGACGCATCTATAGAGATGCATAATTTTCCTTGTGCTACCCTAAAAAATGCTTGTACCACCATGGATGCGCAGTATTTACCATATGGCGCACCATGGTGGAAGGATTGACAGATGCGTCAGAAATTCTGTTGAAGCAATCTGTTGAAGCAAAAGTCACGTATTGCTGGAGTCGTGTCGCAAGCACAACACAACTACAGCAATGCATTTTGGGGCCTATTCCCAATAAACAGTGTCACTCCTTACACCTGCTTCAAGCAGGCACAAGGTTTTGATGCAGTGGCATCCTAAAAGTGACGCAGTGAAATCTTGTAGATTTCACTGCATCACTTTTACAAGGCTTTCCTGCGTAAGAACGCCCCCTGCATACATTATACGTGAGACAGGTATGATGTGAATCAGGGCTTTACAACATTACGCATCTCCCTAGAGGCGCATTGTTTGTGCCGCCGCTGTGTCACAAAAAGAGGCGCAAAGAGGCGCAAAGGGCTTGTAAATTGTATTTGAATTTGTAGGGCGCACAGCTTCCCACAAGGGGTCTCCCGGCGCCAAAGAAATAGTGATTGCACGTCTCAGTTGTTATTGAGAAAAGAGCCATGTTTTGAGGTCGCTGCGGAATTTCAACAAAGATGGTTCGAGTTTCAGTGTAGCCGGAAGAGAATTCCAGAGCCTGGGAGTGACACAGGAAAACGACCGTCCGCCCATTCTCGTCAGTTTGAAACGTGGAATCAGAAAATTGCCATGGGTTGATGACCTAAGATGACGGGACGGAGCGTATTGTTGGACAAGAGTTTGGAGGTAGACTGGAGCGGTCCCTAGCTTGATTTTATGCATAATGCAAAGGGCCTTGAATTTAACACGGTTGGCAATGCGGAGCCAGTGAAGGTCTCTAAGAAAAGGGGAGATTGGGGATTTCCATGGGACCTTACAGAGGAGGCGAGCAGCTGAATTCTGAAAAGTTGAAGTCTCCTCTGAAGCTCCAAGGTGGCCCCGAGGTAAAGTACATTGCCGTAGTCCAGGCGGGAGGTGATTAAAGCCTGGACCACCGAGCGTCTGGTCCCAACTGGGAGCATCCATAGTATTTTTCGAAGCCAACCCAAGATGGAAAAACACGAGGCTGCCACCTTGACCACTTGCTGTTGCATGGAGAGCGCGTCATCCAGGACAAAGCCAAGGTTGCGAACCTGAGTCACAGGAAGGGGGGGTGGGCCCATTTCTGGGGACCAGTGCGTATGGCTCCAGAGGTGCTTCTGCTTGCCCAAAATGAGCACCTCCGTCTTATCTCCATTCAGTTTCAGGAAATTCGCCCGCATCCACTCTGCCGCCCGGCTAAGACCAAGTTTAAGAGCGGATGGGGCATTTGCTGCAGCTGAGGAAAGGGAGAAAAGAATATGGGTGTTATCTGCGTATAAGTAGAGGGATAGACCACGATGGTAGCCAGGGGTCTCTTGTAGATATTAAAGAGCATAGGGCTTAGTGAGGACCCCTGCGGAACACCATACGCAGATGAACGGACGGAGGAAGAGGAGCCGGAGGAGACAACCTGGAAGGTGCGGTTATTCAAGAACGAAGCCAGCCAGGCAAGGGCAGGGCCGGTCACTCCAGCCATTCTCAGAGTTTGCAGGAGAACGGGATGATAGACCGTGTCAAACGCGGCGCTTAAATCTAAAAGAATAAGCGCCGCGGTCTCACCATGATCGAGGCGAGTGCGTAGGTTCTCAATAACCCCCAGGAGGGTAGTTTCTGTGGAGTGATGGGGACGGAATCCCGACTGCGAAGGATGTAAAAAACTTGCTGTCTCCACATGGGAGGAAAGATGGATGTTAACATGCCTCTCCAGGATCTTTGAGAACATAGGCAACAGAGAGATCGGCCGAAAGTTGGTGAGCATCTTGGGATCGGCACCGGGCTTTTTTAAGAGTGGTACCACCAGGGCTCTTTTCCATTCCTCCGGGACTATAGATTCCCGCAATGAGGAGTGCTACCTACATCTGGGTTTTACCGAATCGGTAAAATGACCGATTCGGTATTTTACAGATTCGGTAAATTTACTGTTTCGTTAAATTTACCGAATCTGTAAGATAATGGCCCCTACATCTCGAAAACCAATTACCGGTCGGTAAAGGCCGAAATCGGCCGTTACCGACCGGTAATTGGGGACCTACATCTGGCCCTGAAGGAGGTTTGAGAGGATGCAAGGAGGGGTAGGGGAGGGAAGAGTCTATAAAGGGTTATTTTAGGAGTTATAGTAGTAGAATGGGATTTGGGATGAGTAAGAGAGTGGAGATAGAGGATATATCGCTAGAGGTCTAGGGTGAGATATAGGATAGTCCATTGGAGAGAGCAGTCGAATGAGGTTTGGTATGACACAGAGTGTGGAAGTAAAGGGTATATTAGGAGCGGTACAGGGTGAGATATAAAGTAGTGCATTGGAGATGCTAAATTAGGAGTAAAGTAATACATATAAAGATACATAATTACTTGGAAGGTATATATGTATAAGTTAGGTAATATATCTAGATTTGAGTTGTATTTAATAAACTCAGACTTTCAATTGTTGCCATCCTTTAAGCTGATCTTTTTGATTTTATATTTTTTTCCTTCAATAGTGAAGCAATTGTAGATGAATAGTTATGATAAAAATGAACTTATGTATGCAGTGATCTATATACATTTTAAAAATAGAATAATATAACCATAAGTAACATGCACATTTATTAAGCAGAACTAATGAAAATGTATATAATTGTAAATATGATTATTACAGCCATTTGTACAATACACCTATCAAGGCATTCATACTTAATCCAAATAACTGCTTATTTATACACAGAGATATGGTGTATATTTGTGTTTGAGTATGTTGGTTAAGTGGGAAGAGCCAACTCTTAAGTAGTCTTCTGAAGATAAGGTAGTTATCCGTGGATCTTATGTTTGGGGGTAAAGAGTTAAATCTTTAGGCTGCTTGAACAGAGAAGGATGTGCCACCTGTGTTTTCTTTTTATTATATGTTGGATTTTTGAGGAGAGGTACCAATCTAGGGCAGAGGTTACTTTGTTTGTTGAATATATTTGGTCATTTTATTCCTGATGAAGAGTGGCCCTGTTCTATGTATCACTGTGTGGGTGATGCAGAGCAGCTTGAATGGGGATATTCTGACAACCAGTAACCATTATAGGACTTTAAAGGCAGGGAAAACGTGGGCTTGTGGCTTTGTAAGAGTAGTCTGGCAGCAGAGTTCAGAATCTATTGCAGTCTTTTCATAGTGTTTAAGGATGATCCATGGAAGAGGCTATTGGCATAATCAAGTTTAGACAGAACAAGAGAGATAGTAGCCTGGACCTTGTGTGGAAATCCTAGGCGGGGGAATATGCTTCTCAGAGTTTTTATAGTAATAAAACTGGAACTTGCTAGTCTGTCCACTCGGGCATTCACTAATAGCTTGGAGTGTAATTCTGAGTTTTCTTACTTCCTTAGATACTTTAGGCAGTGTTTCCTGATCATCAGGCCAGGCGTCGAGTGGGTCATAATTACTCTAATCACCACATGTGAGTATTTCTGTTTTGGAAGCATTCAATTTGAGATGGCTCTATGTCATTCACAAATGAACGGCTCTGAGACAACAGAAAATTAGTGAGTTTCCAATGTCTTTGTGGTTCTCCAGTTTAATGAGTATTTGTGTGTCATATGCATAGTTATAGCATGTGAGGCGAAATTGATTTATCAGTGACAGTAATGGCTTCATGTAGATGTTGAAAAGCATGAGTGATACAATAGATCCTTGATGGAAGCCTCCTTTTGTGAACTATGGTTTGGATGAGAAAGTTGAGGTATGGATGACATTAGTTCTGTTTTGAAGGTAGGATGTGATCCAGTTGAGAGAAGTCCCCTCCATGTCAGCTTCGTAGAGTCTTTTTATTACAGTGTCATGGTCAAATGGTCAATGGCAGCTGAGAGGTCCAGGAGAAGTAGGGCAGCAGCCCTGTTCCAGTGAACTGTCTTCTTTCACTGAGGACAGTTTCTGTGCCTCGTCCTGTATGGAATCCTGTTTGGAATTCTGAAAGTATAGAATTATCTTCGATGAATTGTGACATCTGAGCGAACGCTGCTCTTCCTATCAGTTTGTCCAGGAAAGGTCCATTTCTAATTGGTCTGTAGTTGTCGGGGTTCAGCAGGTCCAGGTTTTTTTTTTTAGTAATTGGCATTTGTATGCCTTTTTTAGGTCTTCTGGAAAGATTCCCATAGTTAAGGAACTTTTGATGATTCTTCTTACTCGTGTGGCAGCAGAGGTATTAGAGGAATTTTCTTAAAGGTTTGCGGTGGACATGGATCAGAAGGGCTGCTGTCAGGTCTGCTTGATTTGACCAGGTCCATACATTTGTCGTTTAGTATTTGTTGGAAGGAATGCAGAGGCTGGTTTAGCCTACTATTGGAGGAGTTTTGCGGAAGAGGGTTGGTTCTGGTGGTTTTTCTTTGTTCAAAATAGGAGTCCAACACATTTACTTTGGTTCTGTAATAATTGGCCAGTTTGCCTGTGAATTATTTTTATATATTTTATAGGTTTTATATAGCGCCAGCTATAGGTTTGATATAGTTTCAGTTAGACTCATGGGTATCAGAGCGCTTTAAATACAAGAAAGAAAAATAGCATAGTGTATCATGACATAAGGATTTATAAAAAGATAAACATAACATTTTAAGACATCATAAATAGAAGGGGTGAATGATAACTTAGGTAATTGAAACAATCAAATAACCACCTATGCGGAGAGCCAGCTATTCAAGCCTAGATCAGTTGGCTTGCGCGGTTAAAGTAATTGTTGCGAAGAAGGATTTACAGGTCCCTTTTAAAGCAGGAGAAGGTGGGGTTGCGTTTGACGTCTGGAATCTATGACATAATATCGACAGACATAATATCTACATACAAAAATAACGGCACAAAAATATCGAAATCAAAAATATCGGAGTTATATCTTTATAAAGGTAAGTACAAAAATATTGAAAAATTAATATCGTAGTACAAAAATATCGAAATTGAAAATATCGTTTTTTTAAATGTATTAATAATAATGTAAAAATAATTACAAAATACATATAATTTTAGAAATATTAAATAAAAACATTAAAACATAATTAAAAAATTAAAACTAATACATATACATTTTAAATAAATTAAAAACTCTACATATAAATTAATATATATACGTACTCCACATATTGCAACAGTAGTAAAATCGTTGGATAGCGTAGGTGTGGTAAATAAAATATTACCCTGGCATAATTTCTAGGCATTAACAATTATCATGCATCAAGTGAGAAGCAGAGTCCGTGGTATCTGAGTTAAAATGGGCTTTATTCCAATAACTCGAGTCATGGGAGAATATGTTCCATCACCACTGAGGTTCAGGAAGAGTCTTCTAACATTTTAATAACAATGAACAGAATATATACATTTTACTCCTTGTACATAGGGCAGAGCGCTCCAGGCAGAGCAAGAAAGAAAGAGATAAGAGCATGTGGGCGTACATGAGGGTGTGTACTTTGATGAGTCATAGGTAGGTGATAGGTAGGTGTCATAGGTGGGTGGGTACTTAGAGGAGGAGTTTGCATGACCAGCTCGAACTTTGTCCTACTTGTGTGCAACATGAGCATGACGTGCAATTGACGTGTAACTGGGAGGAGAGCTGACTTTCAGTCTAGAAGAGATCTCTTGTGTCAAGGCGACCAGCACGCCTGGTACTAACTGATATCTTGAGTCAGGGGATGTATTATCTGAAGCAAAGGGTAATGCATCACTAAGAATCATAAAGGGCATATATTTCTTCGTTCATTGAGTGGGGCTATGGATGCAAGCACTGTGATTTACTTTAATGGAGACAGAGAGGCTAGGCCCTATCTTCGCTGACGGGATCTGTTTACTTTCCTCACCGGGCATGCAGATAACTGTTATTCATAATACTGCTTTGGCAGGCCTCTTTCGGCTGAGCCTGAAGTATGCGAGGTCAGAGATACGTAACTGCAGCCTTCAGTGTGTCAGGAGTCATGAAAAACCCTTATTCCAGAATGTGGCTCAGGGTGAACCACAAAAAGGGTTCAATACGATATTTATTTAAAAGTGCACAATGCAATGCAAATACATGGGCCTTCATGCTAACTGAATGTTTGGGAAACTTGATGACTGGCATTCTAATGCAGGACATGAATGCAGAGGCCTTGTGATTCAGGCCACTACAAGGAAATATGCATGGATGACATGCACACACATGTAACATAGGGTATACGTAGGGGGCATCTTGGTCAGGCAAAATTTCATTTTCCTCATTCCCTCCTTGTCCCCTACTTAACCCTTCAGGATACATCTATATTCATGAGACCGTATAGTTGATCATACAGAATTATTTGTTCATCTTTTATCCTTTGTTTACGTGGATGGGGAATACAGGCAGTAGCACACAGGCCGCAAATGGCCGGGCCACACTGTAAACAGAGACAGCAACCAAATATCATAAGTAGAATCATTCCTAGGAAGGTCATCACTTTCCATCCCCAAGCAGATATTATACCCCAGAGCCAACTGGACCAAGTCCATGTGCCTGGGTCTTGATGTATGACATGAGCAATTTTGTGGAGTCTTGTTATTGCTGCGTACACAGATGGTGCGTTATTTGGGATGAAAATGCAACAACTATATCGGATGACTCTACAAGCTCCGCCCCTATCCGCCAAGATGACGTCTAGAACGAGGCGATTTTGAAGAACGACAAGTCTAATAGTAGACTGCTCCTGGGTCAAGTTCGCCAGGGCAGATGCAGTTATATTTACAACTGTTTCAAGAGTCCTTGTTAACTTGCGTATCAGTTTACTGTTTTGGACGGGACCTACAAAGAAAAAGAAACCTTTGTTGAAATCTGTATATTGCTCCCAAGCTGTTTCAGTCTGATCAATCCCTGCGGAATCTGTCTCCCTCTTTTGTCTAACATGTTCTAGTCGTGAATCTCTATGATAATGGGATGGGGCCAGAAAAACAGGTGGCAATAAAAATTGCTATATAACAAGTCCCACCCCAGTCTAAGGGCAGATGTACATAGGCTGTCTGACCGCAAATGAAATAGGTATGGCGTGATGTATTGAAAGAAGAAAGTCCTTTATCATTAAATTCTATTACAACTTTACACTCGCTGTGTCCCATGAGTACTGAGCCTTTCTTACTAACACATAAATCACCTTTTGCTGGTAGAACTGAAATAAACGGTGGACCTGTATTTTGCTTGGGCTGAACATTTAACATTATAAAATTAACGGATGCATTTCCCTGCTCATACTCTTCATTTTCTAGATCGGTTCCCTTCCTTTGGGGGAATCCGTCTTTGTCTGGAAAACATGCTTCATTCATTACTTTATTCAAGTTTCCATATATCCAGCCACCTGGATAAGCTATGTACTTTCTATCTATTGAGGTCATTAAGGCAAACCACGCTCCACATGAACCATTGTGTGAGAAAGGTAGAGGATAGAATGGCAGAACTCCCTCCGTTTTTTGATAAGGGGGCAGTTGGCCACATACCCAGCAATCAGTTGCATTGCTGGTCTGGTGAGAATGGTGTAACATACGAATAAAAGTATTGTTACGTAGTGCAAGTCGATATGACAATTCATGAGGTGGCAGTTCACTAAATGTATGCTCTATGGTGTTGTTACTGGAAGAGTGTATATGTGAGGAAATAGGGAAAAAAACATGTAGCAATAAACTGACACAGATTATAACAACGCACAGAATAAAAAGAATGATCAAGGTAACTATACATCTACTGTGTAATATCTTGCAGTATTTTGCTTTCTTATCTCTCTTCTTGCTATTCTCGTATGTGATCTTATACATGTCAGAAATCTAGTCTAACCGATTCACCACCGGGTGGGCTTAAACAATTAAACTACGTCTGACTTACTAGATCCTAACTTGGACCTATACTCCTGCTGTGGAGTCTTTTCTAGCAAGGGCGGCGCAGGCGGCGCAAAGTCTGTATGGTCCTTATTGTCTATCAAAGTTCCGGATTGTCCAAAGTACTTTTTGCAATGCTGAAGATGAATCTACCCCTTGTGTCCCTCCACCTTCACTGCGGTCCTCGTGGTCAGAAGTACCAATTTCGGCATCTTCCAGCGCGGCTCAAGGGGGCTTGAACGATCAAAATTCCGGATACAAACAAAATTCCCGGAGACAATGGCATGTTCCTTGACCTGGGTGTTGTCAGGGAAGGCGGCAGTAACCTGTGAACAACAAGAGAGTAGTGCAGACATCAAGGAAGCCAGGTAATCTGTCAGCATGTTACTGTCAACATCAGTTATTTTTCTAGGCATAGGCGTACCCCACATATTTGGCGGTCTACCGAAAACTACTTCATAAGGAGATAGGCCTGTTCTGGAATGAGCTACGATACGCATGTAAAAGAGGGCAACCGGCAAGGCTACCATCCAATCCACGCCTTTTGCTGCACAGATCTTGGCAATTTTTGTCTTAAGTGCCTGATTATGTCTTTCTACAAGGCCTGCTGCTTCTGGGTGTCGGACACAATGGAATTTCCATGTATAACCTAACAGAAGGGACACTTGTTTCATTAGTTCAGAGGAGAATGGCTGACTGTTATCTGAATAGATCACCCGCGGTAATCCATATCTGGGGAAGTACTCACGCACTAACTGTCTGGCTGTTGTCACAGCAGTATAATCTGGAACTGGATATGCTTCTGTCCATCTAGATAGTGCACACACTACTACTAAGACATACTTGTAACCTTTACATCTGTCATTTCACTATGAGCTGTGTTTATGATTACTTGTACCATAGAATCTGGGAGAAACCATGTGCTTTTTCCTTCAGTCAGCCAACCTTGGTCAGTCTGGACCCCTCCTTGTTCAGTCCATTTCTTTATCTCATCTGCAGTGGCATGTGTCTGTATGTCGAGTACATCTTGAGTGGGATCCCTGACTGTCATACATGTTGTCAGTAATGGTACCTCTGTCTTTGTCGTGTCTGTTGGTGTCTGGGCTGTCTGGGCTGTAAGTTTTGCTGTTCGGTCTGCCAGGTCATTACCCTGGGAAATGGTGTCTGTAACTTTGGTGTGAGCTTTGCACTTCAGGATAGAAATGGCTGTAGGTAAATGTATTGCTTCTAACAGGGCTTGAATAAGCGGACCATGCTGAATCTTGGTCCCATGGGAGGTCAAGAAACCTCTCTCCCTCCATAGTACCCCGAAATCATGAACAACGCCAAAAGCGTATTGTGAGTCAGTGTAAATGTTTACTTTCAAGTGCTTAGCTCTTATGCAGGTTTGTGTCAGAGCGATGAGCTCTGCTGCTTGTGCTGACAGTGTGTCTATTTTCTGTGTCTCTATGACTTCTGTAGCAGTGGTCACGGCATAGGCTGCTACTAACTCTCCTGCACTCGTTCTCATGCATGATCCATCTACATAGAGCGTTAAGTCTGGGTCTGGAAGTGCAATATCTGTCAGGTCTTGTCTTGGTTTCGTCACTATATTCATTACTTCCACACAGTCATGTGGTGGTGCATTTACTGTACTTGAGGGCAAAAGTGTTGCAGGATTCAGAATATTACAACGTCTGATCTCTATGTGTGCTTGGAATAATGTCAGTTCATATCCTGTCAGTCTCGCTACAGTCAAGTGTTGTGTTTGTGTCCTGTTTAAGAGAACCTCCACTGCATGTGGTACCTGTACTGTCAGAGGGTGTCCTAGCACTATTGAGTCACTTTGTCTTATGGCTAGGGCTGTTGCTGCAACTGATTTCAGGCACGCAGGCAGAGCCTGGGCCACTGGATCCAGTGTACTGGAAAAATAAGCACACAGATTGTGTTTTCCTGCTTGAACTTGTGTGAGGACAGATAACGCTGTTCCATCTTGTTCAGTTACAAAAAGCATGAAATTTAGTCTGCTGTAACATGGAGTCGCTAAAACTGGCGCGTGACATAATGCTCTTTAATTCCTCAAATGCCAAGGTGTGTTCTTGTGTCCAAGGGAGGACAGTCAAAATGGCTGCCTCCTTTGTAGTTAACTGCATGAGTGGTTTGGCTAGATATGCATACTGGGGTAGTGAGGCCAATAAATGCACGAACTTCCTTTTGTGTCCTGGGCTGTGAAAGGTTAGTAATGACCTGTATGTGATCTTGTGTTAGCTGTCTACCCTCCTTGGAAAGCAAGTGTCCTTGCGCACCACTTGCTTTTCACAGAATTGCAACTGTCAGTGATGCATTTTCGCATTCTTTTTCTGAACGTGCTGTAATCAGGATGTCGTCTACGTACTGAATCAGTGCTGTGTTGGCAGGCATGTGAATACTGTCTAGCTGTCTCTTTAATGCGTCACTGTAAATGCTAGGGCTCACTGTCATCAATCTAGCAAAAATAAATTATATAAAAATACATAAATAAATAAAAATTAATTTCCAATTCAAAAGCACAATTTTTATTTTGGGGAAACCTCTTTCCAAAAGCTCTGTAGTTTAGAAAAAATCCTACTCTAAATCTTGGGAATAGTATGACCATACTACCTACAATATGTTCTCTAAATGTGTTTGAACAAAATCCAAATTATTCTAGCATAGACAGATGGGCTGGAGCCTCGCTACCCCTCACTCCTTTGAGAAGCAGCCCCTCCCTCTAGAAAGATGGTCGCGCTCGTAGTTTTGAATTAACTCCAAGCCGGGCCTCACTGTGATCTAAAATTGAATGACTGCCAGATGCTGATCTCATTGCAAGAACAAAATTGCCTGCCAATTAATCTGTTTACACTACTGAGGGAAAAACTATTCATTTGCAAGCGTGACTTATCTGAAGTCAATGAAGCATTCAGTGCTGGCTGTAAGGAAGAGCAACTTTTTGTACACAAGTCAGAGGGGCTGGGGAGGTAACTTCGCTACAAACTCACTCCTTGCTCACCTACCCCTCCCCTCAGAGCCAGGAGCTGGCTCAGTGTCAAACATAACAAATAGGAGACAAGCCTCTCACTCTTCTCTGCTTCTCTGAAATTGGGTCGCTGCCAACGCTGAGCTCATTGAAAGAGTCAAGCGTCTGCCAAGTTTCTTAAAGAGTGAGCTTGGTTGGAAATGCAAGCCTCCACCCTCTACATGCGAAGGAAGCTAGTGTCAGTCGGAGGAGTAGCCCTCCCTTTACATAAACAAAGGGATCGCGGAAAGAATTGGGTTATGGCCAATAATAACAAGACAGGCACTGCTCCAAGAGGGAAAAGCCCTCCCTTTACAAAATATCTCTCCAGGCCAGGCCACCTCAAGAAGATAGGGCCTAGCCTCAAGGTCGAAAAACACATTCTCTGTAATTCAAAACATATCTGTACCCAGGGCACAGGGCTAACCAACATTCTCTAACTTAACTGAAGCAAATTTAAAACGTGATAAAAAGCATCCTAAAATCAGTAATTAATAAGGACTTATTATTTTCTATTTCGTAGTTCAGACACATGCTAGCATTTTAAAATAATGATATCATTAGCCAAACACACCCTTCCGCCCACGCCAAAAATCCCCAAAATTCAGCACATCTGGCCATCCACCTCCTCTACCGCTGATCCAACCCCCGGGCCTCTAGCGCACCTGGAACACCCCCAAAATAATTTCTTCATTTTCAGAAATACGCCCATTGGATAACATGGAAAATCGCACCTCCGCACAAAACATGCTTTTTTCACCACTTCCACAGGTCAGATCCCTTTCAAATTTGGTATCACAGTAGTTCAAGCGATTCCCTAAATCCTCACCAAAAAGCAACCAAATCCCTCCACTGGAACGGGTACGTATTTTCCGCTCAAAAACACGCCCCCGCAAACACCAAAAAACGCCAAAATCCCTCAACACCTTGTTAAACAGCATGTTAAAACAAATACTGCCTTTTCAATACAAGATATTAACTCTTTGGCAGCTGAAGCACAATCTTTCCCCAATGACTGCAGTACATGGGAAAGTCATGAACTCATTTCTCCATGTTATCACATAACACGTACGCACATCTTCAAAACGTTTTCTCCAAGCACTTGAAAGAGATCCAGCTCTCTCCTGCCTAACGTAATGATAACATACTCTGCAGAAAACATAACCACATGGCGCTATTCACAAGCCATATTCACAAGAAACTCAACAAGTCATAATAATGACATGCTCTTCATAAACTGTATTTACAAGGAGCTATACTTAAGAAAACTCAACAAACTATTCACAAGTCTTAAGCACAAAGCGCAATTCACAACTAATTCAACCAGTTACTCACAAGGCACTTGCGGAGTCCAGAAGGGACTTGTCTAGATACAAGGAAATGAACGCTTCAGATGCTGTCGGCTTTATTCTACATACTCTAAAGGGTACAGGTGGTGGCGTTCGCGACCTACTGGGTCTTTCTCAGGTGGTCACTTTAGCTAGTTCTTCTGACAGGACGGGATAAATACCAGTAATGACAGCATTTCTTTCTCTATCAATCTGTTCTGTTTTCCTATGTGACTCTTTGCGCCATAACTCAATGGCATCTTTCTGAGAGGGTCCTGACTTCCTCTTCCATAGCGCTTCCTCTACTCCCATAATGCATTCTGAATCCCATGTTCCTGAGACAGGCCATCCATATTTCTCCTCTAGATCCTTCGTGCAGTTTACCCATAAATCTAAAAACAAGATAGCGTCTAATCCATGCTTATTATACATATAATGACCAGGTGTGTCTCTAGGCGGGATGTTAACTGACTCTTCTAGTATACCTTTTCTGGCCCTATCTGACGCAACTTTGAAAACAGTGACATGTTGAAACCTATTGCGTTGGTTTCACCTCAATGAAAACACAATACACGAGAACAAACTGAAACAATCAACAATCATTCATACAAGAAACATTGTAACATTAAAACAGAAACAAAATCTGAACTGATACAGAGAACTAAACATGTACTTGAAAAACTTTGTGCACTGGAATACAGTACAACCATACCGGTCTCAGAAATGAGACACGTCTTTACCGTGCCCACGTTTTACCATGGGCCCGTCTTGACCGCGCTCATGTAAATGAGGCACGTCTTTACCGTTTTCACGAATACGTGAACCCGTCTTGACCGTTCCCACCTTTTACAGTGGACCCGTCTTGACCGTTTCCACCTTTTACAGAGGACCCGTCTTGAAACTTGATGCATTCCCCATAGTGGTACTCACCGGGAAGCAGAATCTTGAAACTTGAAGGCCTCGAACTTCTACGCATGCGCCTTGGGACAGGTGGACCTCTGGAGACCTCGGACCTTGCTCTCTCACGGGTTGGGCTCTGGTTGAGACGATCCGCGTTCCTCACCGCCTCGCATGGATGCCTGGTCGCAGTCCGTCCTCCTCCTGGGCCTGAGGGAGTAGCGGGAAATCCCGATGGCGTGTACACTTTAAAGTCCGTCACGGCTGTAGAAGGGGGCAAAGCTGGACCTACACCTCCGGCGCGTGGGAAAGGGATTGTCCTGGTCGGGCGTCAAATTAATGTGGTAAATAAAATATTACCCTGGCATAATTTCTAGGCATTAACAATTATCATGCATCAAGTGAGAAGCAGAGTCTGTGGTATCTGAGTTAAAATGGGCTTTATTCCAATAACTCGAGTCATGGGAGAATATGTTCCATCACCACTGAGGTTCAGGAAGAGTCTTCTAACATTTTAATAACAATGAACAGAATATATACATTTTACTACTTGTACATAGGGCGGAGCGCTCCAGGCAGAGCAAGAAAGAAAGAGATAAGAGCATGTGGGCGTACATGAGGGTGTGTACTTTGATGAGTCATAGGTAGGTGATAGGTAGGTGACATAGGTGGGTGGGTACTTAGAGGAGGAGTTTGCATGACCAGCTCGAACTTTGTCCTACTTGTGTGCAACATGAGCATGACGTGCAATTGACGTGTAACTGGGAGGAGAGCTGACTTTCAGTCTAGAAGAGATCTCTTGTGTCAAGGCGACCAGCACGCCTGGTACTAACTGATATCTTGAGTCAGGGGATGTATTATCTGAAGCAAAGGGTAATGCATCACTAAGAATCATAAAGGGCATATATTTCTTCGTTCATTGAGTGGGGCTATGGATGCAAGCACTGTGATTTACTTTAATGGAGACAGAGAGGCTTGGCCCTATCTTCGCTGACGGGATCTGTTTACTTTCCTCACCGGGCATGCAGATAACTGTTATTCATAATACTGCTTTGGCAGGCCTCTTTCGGCTGAGCCTGAAGTATGCGAGGTCAGAGATACGTAACTGCAGCCTTCAGTGTGTCAGGAGTCATGAAAAACCCTTATTCCAGAATGTGGCTCAGGGTGAACCACAAAAAGGGTTCAATACGATATTTATTTAAAAGTGCACAATGCAATGCAAATACATGGGCCTTCATGCTAACTGAATGTTTGGGAAACTTGATGACTGGCATTCTAATGCAGGACATGAATGCAGAGGCCTTGTGATTCAGGCCACTACAAGGAAATATGCATGGATGACATGCACACACATGTAACATAGGGTATACGTAGGGGGCATCTTGGTCAGGCAAAATTTCATTTTCCTCATAGGGGTAAAATGTACTATTCCCACTCCAGAGGGTGCAACAGTAGGGAAAGCGTTGGATAGCGTAGGGGTTTAAATTACTATTCCCACTCCAGAGGGTGCAACAGTAGGGAAAGCGTTGGATAGCGTAGGGGTAAAAATTACTATTCCCACTCCAGAGGGTGCAACAGTAGGGGAACCGTTGGATCGCGTAGGGGTTTAAATTACTATTCCGACTCCAGAGGGTGCAACAGTAGGGAAAGCGTTGGATAGCGTAGGGGTTTAAATTACTATTCCCACTCCAGAGGGTGCAACAGTAGGGAAAGCGTTGGATAGCGTAGGGGTAAAAATTACTATTCCCACTCCAGAGGGTGCAACAGTAGGGAAAGCGTTGGATAGCGCAGGGGTAAAAATTACTATTTCCACTCCAGAGGGTGCAACAGTAGGGAAAGCGTTGGATAGCGTAGGGGTAAACATTACTATTCCCACTCCAGAGGGTGCAACAGTAGGGGAACCGTTGGATAGCGTAGGGGTTTAAATTACTATTCCCACTCCAGAGGGTGCAACAGTAGGGAAAGCGTTGGATAGCGTAGGGGTAAAAATTACTATTCCCACTCCAAAGGGTGCAACAGTAGGGAAAGCGTTGGATAGCGTAGGGGTAAAAATTACTATTCCCACGCCAAAGGGTGCAACAGTAGGGAAAGCGTTGGATAGCGTAGGGGTAAAAATTACTATTCCCACTCCAGAGGGTGCAACAGTAGTGAAAGCGTTGGATAGCGTAGGGGTAAAAATTACTATTCCCACTCCAGAGGGTGCAACAGTAGGGAAAGCGTTGGATAGCATAGGGGTAAAAATTACTATTCCCACTCCAAAGGGTGCAACAGTAGGGAAAGCGTTGGATAGCGTAGGGGTAAAAATTACTATTCCCACGCCAAAGGGTGCAACAGTAGGGAAAGCGTTGGATAGTGTAGGGGTAAAAATTACTATTCCCACTCCAGAGGGTGCAACAGTAGGGAAAGCCTTGGATAGCGTAGGGGTTTAAGTTACTATTCCCACTCCAGAGAGTGCAGCAGTAGGGAAAGCGTTGGATAGCATGGGGGTAAAAATTACTTCCCACACTACTCCCCCTTTAACACACAACACACTACACATATTAAAAAAACACTATATAAATTTCAATTAATCAATTAATAACAATTAATATTACTAAATTGATGTAATTATAAATGAACTAATTAACACATATTAATTACTAATTAATTAACAATAAATACCAATAAATAAATACAATCTCTTTAATTAATTGCATTTAATTATATCACACCCTATCCCCCTATAAACACACAACCCACTACACATAAATAAATCACATCAATGAATCACTTAATAATTATTAATGACCAATTAATTATTATTTAACAATAACAAAAAAGTCAATATATTAGCACATTAACTCTAATTAATTTAATTTACTAATTAATAATATTTAATTACCAATTAATTAATTAACAATAACAAAAAATTATATATATAAAAACATTAACTCTAATTAATGTAATTAACTAATTCATATTAATTAATTACCAATTAATTAATAATTACACATATTTACAAAAATATATTAATTAATTAACTAATTAATATTAATTAATTACCAATTAATTATTAATTAAAAATATTTACAAACATATATTAATTAATTAATTATTATTAAATTACTTCCCACCCTATTCCCCTATAAACCCACAACCCGCTCTGATACTAAAATGCAAAATGTAAACAAATTTACTAATTTTCAAACATACATTACAAAACATATTTAACAAACATATAAACAACATCATAAAATACATAACACTTAACAAAATTTTGATATTAGTAACATACATACCTTAAAAAAACGATATTCTGTCTGTCGATATTTTGGACATTGATATTCTATACTATCGAAATTAAAACATCGATATTATTGTATATCGATATTTTAATTTCGATATTTTGTCTCACTACCGTCTCTAGGGAGTGCGTTCAACATCCTGGGTATATTTGCAGAAAAAGCACGAGACTGGGTGGTTTTTCTTTTCAATTCTGGAGGAATAGGAAGTGAGTTGGCGCATCCTAGAATTCTGGATCTACCTGATTTTAAAGGTTTGCTGTTTAGGTAGTTGGGGGAATGTATGTGAAGGGTTCTGGGTTTGATGCATCTAACTTGTATTTAAATCATTTAACACCAGTTATGAGCTGGGCTGCCATGTTTAGGACTAACCTCAGAGGAGCTAGGTGAGTTTTTGCCGTCAATGCAAATATGTTGCTCCCATAGTCCTTTTTAGAGGGGAGTAGAGATTGTGCTATGGGGGTGAAAGGTTTAATTGTTTTGAGGTGTTTTAGTGAATAAAGTGCTCCTTTGGCAGAGTTTTTGATGTGATCCTTCATTGACAAGTACTGTGTCCAGGGTAATGCCTGGGGACTTTTCTGAGTTGGGCAGGACGAGGGAGCACTTTAGGGGATCCAGGTTCTTAAGCCAGTCTTGGATTGGTAGGTGGTTACTTTTTGGAGAGAACAGTATTGATTTGGTTTTGTTCAAGTTCAACTTTAACCCGTTGTGTGCTAATGAGGAGCTCAGCTCGTCATGAGGCACGGTTGAGCTGCACTCATGACGAGCTGAGCTCGTCACGGCCGTTGGAACGTTCGCAAAACGGGGCTGATTCCCCCGCTGTGCTGAACGTTCGCAAAACGGGTGCGGCCATGACGTGCTCAGCTCATCATGAGTGCAGCTCCGCTGTGCCTCATGACGAGCTGAGCTCATCACCAGCACGGCGGTGCAGAGCCTGGCCCACCGCCCCCCGCACAGGAGGTGAAAAAAACCCTCAGGGAAGGGGTTAAGTGGTTTGAATTAAACCATGTGTGTATCTTGGTTAGTGTCGCATTGAGGTATCAGATGTCACTGGGTGATTTCATTTTGTAGTAGAGTTGTGTGTCATCTGCATAGAGGTTACGTTTGACTCCTGCTTGCTTCAGAATGATTGGGGTTCCATGAAGAGATTGAAGAGGGACGGGGAGAGAATCGAGCATTGGGGTACATCAAGCATGACTCATGTGGGGCTTAGGGAGACAGGAGTTGATTTTAATTTGTTGCGATCAGTGTTGAAGGTAAGAAGTGAACCATTTCAGTACTGTGCCATTAATGCCAGAGCACATCTTCAGAGTCTCAAGTAAAGCTGCATGATTTATTGTGTTGAAAGCCGTTGATAGGTCAATAAGGATGAGATGACATCCTTCACCTTCTTCTAAGGCTCTGTGGATATCTTCTGAAATATTGAGCATGGCAGTGTCAGTGCTACAGCCTTTTCTGAATTCTGATTGAAAGGTATCAAGGAGGTTGAAATCATCTATATGTTTGTTACGTTGATGGAGAATGCACTTCTCCAAAGTTTTAGCTAGGAACAGGAGATTAGAGATAGGTCATGTGGTTGTTGAGATTATTAGGGTCTGTCCCTGTTTTTTTTAGTATGAGTGTGATTTGTTCTAATTGGAGGGAGTCTGGTACACAGTTTGCCGCGAGAGAGAAGTTAATAATTTTGGTCCACAACGGGGTAATGATGTGGTTGAGATTTTGTACTAATGTGGATAGGAGGGGTCCATAGTGTGGAAGTAGGATTTAAGCTTGCAATATTTTTTAGGACTTCTTTTTCAGACATACGTTTGAAGTCCAACCAATTGACATAATTTTTCAGTTAAATGTGGACATAGTTATCCTTGGTATAATTTAGTTCCATTTGGTCATAGGTGAGCATAATGGGTTGAGGTAGGTGGGTTTGAGAGTTGGATGTAGGATTGAGCAATTTTTGTGACTTTATCTGTTAAGAAGCTGGCAATTTTTTCAGAGCCTTCATTGGTGGCTATTATTTTGTGTAGGTATGCACAATTGGTTTGTTTTTTTAACAATGTTGAAGAGCTCCCTGGGTCTATTCTTAGCATGGTCTAGTTGGTGGCAAAAGAAAGAGGCCTTCTCTCTAAAAATGTGTCTTTTATATGACAACCGTGCAGTTGTATGTACAACGAGGCAGGCCGAGGCACAGCCTGGGCGAGAGGCAGGGGTGCCGGGGCCTGGCAACGGCGGAACCCCTTGGAACGGCCGTTCCGAGCTGCTGTGGAAACATGCTGGGCAGAGAGGGGTGATGGCGTGGCATGCTTGGCGCGTGGGGCCCACAGACCTGCAGGCCAGGCAGCATCCGAGGGCCTGGCACCACCCGACCCCTTCCGCTTGGGTTGGACCACTGGGGGGCACGAGCTACTGGGGCCGCTCGGCCTTTGCTCTGCTGGGTAGGATGAACTGCCTACCGCCATGCGGCAGGCCCTCCCTCGAGTCAGACGATCCATGTGGGGTGGAAGCTCTATGCTTGAAACACCAGCCGAGGCTGGCCAAGCAGTCCATCCCTAAACGGACCGAAAGTGCCCAATCGATCGGTGTACAGCCTGGGCCAACACCTGGTAGGCTGCTCTGCACAGGGGATGCTGGCTTGACGTCCTGCCTGCTCCCGGGGCGAGCAGGCTCTGAGGAAAGGCCCATCAGGAAGGGGCTGAGAGGCAGGCACAGACCCGGGCCCCTGGAGGCTCCGGCAGGTAGGTCTGGGTGCTGCCTGACCCTGTCTCAGCATCGCCGGACCTCACAGAGGACCGGCGAAGCAAACTCGGAGAAAAAGGACCATCGGGAAGGGGCTAAGAGGCAGGTGCATACCCGGGCCCCAGGGGTCCACAGCAGGTGGGCCCAGGTGCTGCCTTCCCCGTCTCAGCAACACCGGACCTCACGGAGGTCTGACTGAGCAAACTCAGAGAAAAAAGGACCATCAGGAAGGGGCTGAGAGGCAGGTACGTACCCAGGCCCCTGGTGGCCCAGGCAGGAAGACCTGGGTTCTGCCTTCCCCTGATTCAGAATTGGCAGACTTCACGGAGGTCTGACTGACCCTCTCTCTAGTAATACGGAGGAAAATTACCCCTTTCTTGTAATCTGTGCACAGATGGCGACAGACGGGACCTAAGGCACGAAAGTACCCGACCTCCTGGAGCCCTCGCTGGGATCGGGGAGGCAAATGGCACCTCATCAGGACTTCCAGGGAACTCCGGCCATCTGTTCACTCCATAGGAAAGCATTGGGTGCAACCAGATGGGCGAGGGGATCAGTACGACCAGATGGCCGAGGGGATCGGTGCGACCGGATGACCGAGGGGATCGGTGCGACCAGATGGCCAAGGGGAAAGGTGCGACCAGATGGCCGGGCACGAAAGGGAAGCCATCTTGTCACTCTGTGCCCCAAGGAAAGAGTGAGCAGGCGCCGGGGAATGGGGGACCGGAGGCCCAGGGACCCAGCTGGGGCCCAGCCATGGAGGCTGCGAGGGGGACCCGACGGGCCCTCCGAACTGGGGCCCGCAGACACCTTGACAAGCAGGGGTGGCCTGCACGGGACCAATGGACCCCTTTCCTGGGACCTTGGTCGAACAGCAGGCCGGGGGATGGGGCCCAGGGCTGCAGCACCCAACTCGAGGCCCGGCCGGGCCCCTGGACTCAGCCGGGGCTCCCAGGCCCAGAGGCACAGGGGAAGCCTCCCCGGGCCTGCCGGACACCATCCCGGGCACTCTGCCATGCAGCAGGACCGAGGACGGAGCCCGCTCCCTGGGGCCCTCAGGGGCCGTGGATGGTGCTCCTGAACCCAGCCACGCACGGAGAGGCTACCCGGGCACAACGGAACCCCGTCCTGGGCCTTTGGCAGTGCAGCAGGCTGGGGGACAGGCCCCAGGGTCGGAGCACCTAACACGGGACCAGCCGGGGCTCCCAGGCCCAGAGGTGCAGGGGAAGCCTCCCCGGGCCTGCCGGACACCATCCTGGGCACCCTGCCATACAGCAGGACCAAGGGCGGAGCGTGGGGTGGGGTAGCCCACCCTTCCTGGGGCCCTCAGGGGCCCCGGATGGAGCTCCTGAACCCAGCCAAGCAAGGGGAAGCTCCCCAGGCACAACGGAACCACATCCAGGGCATCCTGCCATGCAACAGGCCCAGGGACGGACCCAGGGCTTCGGCGGTATCCTGGACTGTCCAGCTGCCGGCTGAGGACTGTTATGCTGAGAGGGGTCCCAGAGTACCTTGTCCCTAGTAATCTGGAAGAAGGCTATCCTTCTTTCTGGGAACCCGCACGCACAGAGTGACGGAGGGGAACCCAGGCCGCGGAGGCGCCCAACCTCCTGGAGCCCTCCCTGGCATCGGAGAGCGGCAAATGGCCCCTCATTGGGACTTTCAGGGAAGACCGGCCATTGGGTCGCCCCATTGGAAAGCATTGCGTGCGATCAGATGGCCAAGGGGAAAGGTGCAACCAGATGGCTGGGACTTCAGGGGAGGGCTCCCGTCTGCCCTTGTAGGGCTCCGGGGCTGCAGGGCTCAGGGGGCCTCCAAAACCCTAAGCTGGGCCTCAGGCATGGGGAGGCCCGCAAGCGCTTCTGGGGCCTAGCCGCCCGGGGGAGGACTGCCTGGGAGCCTTGCAGGTCAATGGGGCTCTGCACCAAGGACCCTTGCCCTGGGCAGATGGACTCTTGGCAGGCTGTAGGAAGGGGGCTCCCAAACCGAGGCCCTGGGGGCCGGTCCCTGCTTTCCAACCCAACCAGGCTAGGGAGTCTGCCCAGGCACGAGGGACCCCTGTCCCGGGCACATGGACCCTCAGGACGTGCCCTCGTTTTCCACACATTTTTTCGAAAATTCTGCGTAGTGTGCATAGTGTCGCGACGCAAACTACGCTCAGCCTTAGTTATCATCTATACACAATAAACACAAAGGTTCTTCGCAGAACCACCCTTTTTACCAAACACTGGTACATTCACTTTTAAATACTTTTTTATTTTTTGTTTATATAAATTCTCAAATATGTTGCGAATACGCAAAACAGAAGCATACATTCAATAGACACCAGCATATTTAAAATTAACAGCTTTATAAGTGATTCTGTACCTCTGACTGGGTGCATTAGACTGATATTGTCTGTGAGTGGGTGTAAGAATGTCAGTGTAGGTCTCTAAGTGGGTGTGTTAGTCTCTAAGTGCGTGCATGAGTATGTGTGTGAGTATGTGAATGGTTCTGTGAGTGAGTACATGAGTTTTTGAGTGGGTGTGTGAGGGGATGCATGAGTCTGTGAATAGTTTTCTGAGTGGGTGACTATGACAGTGTCTGTGTGGGTCTCTGAGTAGGTGCATGAGTCTGAGTGGGTCTGTGATTGGGTAAGAAAGTGTGTCTGTGAATTGGTGTGGGAGTGTCTGTGTAAATTTATGAGTGGGTGCTAGAGTCTTTTAGTGTGTGTGTGGGTATCTAACTGGGTCTCTGAGGGGTATGGTAGTGTCTGAGTGGATCTCTGAGTAGGTGTGTGAATCTCTCAGTGGGTCTTTGAATGTGTGTGTCTCTGAGTGGGTCTGTGAGTGGGTCAGTCTGTGGGTATATGAATGGGTGCATGAGTCTATGACTGGGTCTCTGAATGGGAACATGATTGTCTGAGTGGGTCTTTGAGTGGGTGCATGAGTGTCTGAGTAGATCTGCAAGTGGGTGCATGAGTCAGAAAAGGTCTACGAGTGGGTGAGTAAGTATCTGAGTGGGTCCATGTGTAGGTGCATGAGTGTCTGAATAGGTTTGTGAGTGGGTGCATGAGCCTCTGAGTGGGACTCTAAGTAGGCATGTGAGTATCTGAGTTGGTCTGTGAGTGGGTGTGTGATTGTCTAAGTGGGTCTGTTAGTGGGTGTGTGAGTGTCTTATTGGGTCTGTGAATAGCTGGGTGACTTTCTCTGTGGGTCTATGAGTGAGTGCATGAGTCTCTGAGTAGGTCTGTGAGTGGGTACATTAGTATCTCAGTGGGTCAGTGAGTGAGTGAGTCTCTGAGTGGGGATGTGAGTGGATGAATGATTCTCTCCATGGGTTTCTGTGTGGGTTCATGAGTCAATGAGAGTGTTTGTTAGTGGATATGAAAGTGTCTGTGTGGGTCTCTGAGTAGGTAAATGAGTTCTGAGTAGGTCTATGAGTGGGTATGAGAATGTATTTATGAGTGGGATTTTAAGTATCTGCATGAGCCTCTCAGTGGGTCTGTGAGTGGGTCTTGGCCAACACCTAAACAAAACTTAAAAAAGAGAAGTGGGCAGGGTAGAAATAGCCTGAACACCTAGCCTTGGTGTTTGAGTGCCTGAGGGACCCCACAAGGGCTAACAAGCTTTTTTGCCAGCGAAGATTGCAATATATTCCAGAATTTGTGGCAAACAGTAAAAAAAAGTGTGGGCTCCCAAGCTTGTTGTCAGAAAAGCCCCAGTTGTGCTAGATCCCAGGGGCATTCACATACATTTAATAAACAAGGGAGGGGGCTCACTGGGGGTGCCACCTTGAGGCTCTGATGAGCCCCATACACCCCCAGATTTATTGAAATTAAGGATGGGTCAGCACTGACTTCCGTCACCTTCCGTCACCTTCTCTGGGCTTTAATTAAAATGAAGCAGGGGGGGCCACCTGACCTCCCTCCTGGGGCTGACATATGCTGCAGGGATCCCCACCTCCCTGGGGTAATATTAATGAAGGGCCTTGTAGATACCCAAGGCACAAAGGACCTCCACCTCCTGGGGGCCAAATATATATTAAAGAATTGGGGGCATATGGTTTGCCTCCTGGACTATATACAGCCCTGGGGAGCACAACATCCCTGGGATAAAAAAGTTTATAATAAAGAAGAGGGGATATGGGCCTCTTTTCTGGATCCATTAATGGCCCTGGGGACCACTACCCCCCAGAGCCGGCTTCTTCTATCTCCTGAGGTTCCCACCCTCAGAAGATAGCTGTTTGCATTTGGTTGGAAAGCTGTGACAGTTCCCACCAAGCAAGAGCAAACACTAACTGTGCTCCCAGTAAGTGTGAGCTGTGAAGCAGGCAGGGAAACAGATGGAAGGATTGTTCCCACATGCGGGGAGATGCATATTTAGTAGGGAGCGTGTGGGAGCAATACCGGCTTGTGTGAAGGCAGGAAGCCAGCTGGGAACATGGTGGCCTTGCAGCTTCCACCATATTCTTTAACGATATACACCTAGCACACCCACGCACAGGGCTATTGTGATACTCATTCATACACTCACTCACACATCCACTGAGATACTCATACACTCACTCACACACCCATTCTCAAAGTATACAGGGTACAGTTAGGAAATTACATTTTAAAAACTCTAGAAATATACTTAAAAAACAAAGGCTACACATTCTTAACAAATACCATTTAAAAAACTTAGAATTTCACAGAGTTCTTTACGACTGCTGACCAGTTCTTAAGTGCATGTGCTTGTCCCGTGAACATGGTAACATTTGTTTATACACAACTGGCATATTAAGTTTACTTGTAAGTTCATTGTAGATTTGTATACCATATATTCAGGGCCTGAAAATTAAATGCTACTACTGGGTCTGCAGCACTGATTATGCCATCCATGCAAGTAGCTCATTAAAAGTGTCTCAGGCCTGCCACTGCAGAACATGTGTGTGCAGTTTTACTGCAAGTTCGATTTGGCATTTAAACCACTTTGCCAAGCCTTAAACACCCCTTTTATGACACGGGTCACCCCAAAGTAGGTCCTGTGTAGCCCATTGCGCAGGGTGCTGTATAAGGTAAAGGTAGGGCATGAACTTTCACGTTTTCCATATCCTGGTTGTGAAAAACTGTGAGGCCTACTTCTTTCATATGTTAACATTGGAAATTCATTAGTACAATTTAAAGTTCTAATTCCTAATTAGAAAATAGAGGCTGTGTTATGTTGTATATCTTTGGAATGGTAATGATAAATCCTCTTTACTGGTAAAGGTGGTTTAACTTTACTATTTTAAAAATGCCACTTTTAGAAAGTGTAAAAAAACGGAGTTTGGTCCTGGGACAAAGGGTCAGCTGGACCTAGTATTACTGAAAAACAAAAAGAATGCTGGCCCTCAAAGTAACTTGACCTCATAAATTGTGAGAATACAAACAAAGGAAAAAACCTTTTTGTTTGTATGGGTTATTTTATTTAAACCCTTTTCTTATCGATTTTTAATCATTTTGAAAAACATTTCATGGGTAAGAAAAACACTAATTACAAACATTTACAATATTTACAAACTATCATACATGCTCAATATCATACAATAACAAAATAACATATAAGCAAAAAATCACAATTATACAAGCTTCTCAGACAAGAGAAAAAACAATAATTCAACCAACACAAATAGTTAATCTTTGCGAAGATTCAAATCATTAGAATGCCCAACCAGGGTCAAAAAACAGAAACAGGCAACAGAAATTTGAATTAGAACTCTTCAATCAATTGGGTTATGAGAAATAACTCAAACAAATTTTTTATCAAAAAATTGCCTATTTGCCGTTTTGCCGACGCGTTTCGAATCTGGATGCAATCTCAGATTCTCCTCAGGGCTCTGTCAGTGTGGTATTCTACAAAAAGAAAGGAAGCTTGCTTTAACCACCATTTATAAAAAAATTGAATCCCCCCTCAGGGCATAAGGTCACAGAGTTTTTACCTTTATATTTGGAAACGCGGTCCCGCGATCCAATTATTCAAATGAAGTAGGGCTTTCGATTTAAACAGAGATTCTGTGGGAAGAATGTGCGAATGGAAAATCAATCACCATGCCATTCAGAGACGTACCAATAGCGTAGCCACACTACTGTAAAACTCACTAGTCATACCTTAAAAATGTGGGGCACGGGGACGCTACTATTTCTTTTCGTGCTCTGAATCCTCCTCTCGCAAATCAGGGGCGCTGCCACCTGAAAAGAACAGACAAAGGCTGTGCTTTACGCTGGTCGCGTTACTGCAACAAACGTGTACGGAATTGGAATAACTTTCAGACAGACATACCTGGTACTACAAATCAACGGCAGGTTGTTAAACCGGTCCCAGCGAGCCTTGGTCGTCAAACGAAGGACAAGCTGGGGAACAGACAGGAGTTGCCTCCGCGGTGTTTCACAGAGCGTGCTTCAATCGCGCTGGTTCCTAAGAGAAGGTATCTACCATTACTTTGCTCAAAAAAACGCCGTGTTGGCTTTGTCATCATCAAATGGACACGCATCCACCTACCTAGCTTTCCAATCGATGGGACAGGAAGTGCCAACTCATTGGTTGAGAACGGCCATGTGCGGTGCCCTCATCATAGCTAGTCCGCCGCTCGGCATTGTGGTATCTGTAGTTTCTCGGGCACGCAAGGATTATTATAGACGAGAAATCTCTGACAGAGAGTTAAGCCCCGTTTGCGTGCTATTGAATTTAAGTATCAGATATGCTTCTTTCTTTAGTAGCATTTGCTCGTTATTTGCACCCACAGTAGGTGAAGTCAAATTAAACAGCACAGTCCACTTGAACTCATTTTCCCCATGACTGTGATCAATAAAATGTTGAACAAGAGGCGCTGTAAACACTTTGTTCTTAATACGTGACCTATGTTGCGTCATACGTGTGTTGACATGTTGATTTGTCTTGCCTATATACATTTTAGGACAAGGGCAGATAATGGCATAAACCACATTTTTGGTTCTGCAATTCGTGAAATTCGAATGCGTCCACATTGTTGTTGAATGATGGAGAATTTTTCCTTCAATGGTTGTGTCGCATGCGACACAAGTTCCACATCTGTGGTGTCCCTCGATTGGTTTGAGACCCCATTGAGATAATAGGTCACTTCTAGGTTTTGGACTTCGAATATCTGCACGCACTAGTTGTTGACCAATATTCTGATTCTTTTTAAAAGCGAATATTGGGCGAGGGAATGGTATCCCTATGTCATCAAGCAAATGCCAGTGTTTTAGAACCAACTGTCTTATTTTATGTGCTTCCGCACAAAATGTGGTGACGCAAACCAAACTCTCAAGATCACGTTTCTTTTTTGTCTCAAGGAGACATTCTCTAGGCGTGTATCGCGCCCTCTTAAAAGAATGTTTCAATAATTTCTTGGGGTAACCCCGTTGCCCCAATTCATCACAGAAATTTTGACCATGTAGCTCAAACTGTTCAACTTCAGAGCAATTTCTCCGAATGCGGAGGAGTTGCCCGTATGGCAAGTTGGCCCTCAAGTTTCTCGGATGCGAACTGCCATAATGAAGGATTGTGTTTTTATCCGTTTTCTTCTTGAATAGTGATGATTTCAACGTACCTCCCACATTGCTTATCTCCACATCCAAAAAAGTCATTTTGACATTGCTTGAATCAAGTGAAAACTGTATGTCATGATGTCTTGAATTAAGCCATTGGTGAAAGTTACTCAAGTCGGCATGGCTCCCCTGCCACAGGAGCCACACGTCGTCGATGTAACGATACCAATGCAGTATGTTTCGAGAATGGGGGTTATTCGTTTCTATGAACTTTTTTTCATATTCCGCCATAAAAAGTACGGCCATCTCCGGAGCATAAGGGCACCCCATCGCGGTGCCCTTAACCTGCATGAAAAAATCGTCATTGAAGCGGAAGTAATTCTTTTTCAGAGTTATTTCAGCCAGTCTTAATATAAAGGATGTGGGGACTTTATGAGGTCTCTCTCTAGAATCAAGGTAGAGTTCGATCACCTCTAACGCTTCTTCCTGAGGAATTTGGGTATAGAGGGACGTCACATCCATTGTCACCATTAGTTGTGATGTGTCATCAAACAACATACCTTCTACTTTTAGCAAAAAATCAGTCGTGTCCCGTAGATAAGCCTTAACTTTAGTCACAAACGGCTTCAAAAAGAAGTCCACAAATTTGGACAAAGGTTCAAGGCACGAATCACACCCAGAAACGATCGGTCGTCCTGGGGGATCGGACAAGTTTTTATGTATTTTGGGCAAAAAGTATGCCACTGGAGTTCTGGGGAATTTTTTAATTAGAAAATCCGTTTCTTTAGGGCCCAAGAACCCACTTTCTCTGCCATTCAGAACAACTTCAGCAATCAGGGATTGAATTTGTTGTGTGGGGTCTTCCTGCAATTTGCGGTACCATTCTTGATTGTTAACATGAGACCCTCCTTCGGCTAGATATTTGTCTCTCGGCCAAATAACAACAGCGCCGCCCTTATCGGCCTGTTTAATTACCAATGAGGGATCTTCCTTAAGATTTTTAGGGCTATCCGTTGTCCCTTAGTGGTATTAGGTTTCACAAATTTTTTCTGATGTTCCAACTTATTGATAGATGACAAAAGGATTTGTTCAAATGCAAGTACTTGCTTTGGTATGTTCTGAGTGGGTAAAAAAGTGGATTTATTCCTGAGTCCCGTGGTCTCCATATTATTATGTGGAGGCTGGTTGGCAAAAAAAGCTTTGAGTCGAATCTTGCGACAAAATTCCAACGTTTCTAACTTAAGTTTAGTAAAGTCCGTACCTCTAGTAGGAACAAATTTTAGCGCCAAGTTCAATACTGACTCCTCATCTTTTGACAGTGTCCGAGTTGATAAATTCACTACGGTAGACGGGTACTCTACGACTTGTAGAAGTTCCTCCGGGTTCGCATTTCCCATTGTGGTTTGAATCTTACTTTTTGCTGCTGGCCTTTCTCTAAAAAAGGAGTTTGTTTTTTATTAATCCCACCTCTTGAGTCCGAGCCAGACGACTCAGAGGACGAAGTTTCTGAGAAGGTTTTGTACCTATTTCTCGATCTCCCTTGAAAGTTGGAGAGAGCTCCTCGAGATTCTGGTTGGGAGTAGAAATCGTCTTTCAAGAAGGGATAAGCCCTTTCTAATGTAAAGGATTTAGAGTCCCTTTCGTACTGTGCTGACTTACTGGTGATTGTGTTGTCTTTAAAAGACTGTATCACTTTATCAATCTTCTCTAAAAGAGCTTTAGAGTCTGTAACCACTTGGCTGTCTCTGATGGCAGTAGTAAGTTCTTCAATTTCCTCTAGTTCTTTAGCACATAATCTTTGAGCAGTTTCTATAGTATGGACCATAAGGTCCCTGCTGCACTTCGTATTTATACAGCTGAAGCCCTTTTTGTAATCTGTATCATCAGTAAAAATGACCGGGACATTTTTCACCTGAAGCCCCCAAGGGATGGTCCCACCTCTTAGGTGCTTCAGGAGAAAATGGCCGTGTAATTCCGTACGAATCTGTTTTTTATGGAGTCTGGTCAATTTCTCGGTCTCATTCTGCTGCTGAGCTGAAGAGCTCAGAGTGACTTCTGCAAAGGGGGATGTGGCTAACAAATTCTTAATGTGGTTTTCAGAGAAAGACAAAGTGTCCTTCTCGCCCATTACTTTGGAGAGACAAAGATGTCTTTCCAGGCCGCGAGCCAATAATAACTCACAACACGGAAGATTCAATGCCCTTGTGTTGGACTTGGCCTTTTCCCCCCAAAATTTTTCGCTTTTGACCCCCTTATCTGGATTGTCTCCCCCATGGGATTAAACCTGTATAGGCCATGAGTGGTGTGAGACACCTTGTGAAAATGTAATTACCTGACATAATGTGAGCACTTGTAAAATCCCCCATTTTAAAACTGCACCCCCATTTTAAAACTGCACCTGACTGAAATGTATTGCTTTTAAAATGGATGCCATGGCCATGGGTTTTGCCACTGGACTGACATAGGTCAGCGGTCTAGATAATATTACCCAGCTACCCCTAGCTTTTGGAGGGAAAGCCTGGCACCCAGGGTGCTCACCCCCTCCCCTAGAACCAGTTTAGGCTAGATGTGCCAACATTCTAGAAGGTCCTGGCACTGCCTGGGAGGAGGGTATAAATAGGGAGAAGTGTCACCAGAGAGTCAGTCAGCGCTGGGACAAGGAAGGAAGTGGACCTGTTGTGAGGTGCTACTGCCACATGGGCCTGTGAGCTGGGCCCTGCACCCCTATAAACCCCCCCGCTGCTGTCCCCATGGGCCCCTGACAAGGGAGGGCCCCTACCCAGGACACTGACGCTGTGGGACCTTGAACTACGCCAGCGCTGAAGGAAAGAGGTGCCCACATGAGGAGGAATGCTGTGGGCTTGAACCCCCCAGGAGGTGAGGAGTGTGCCCCTGGGGCTGGCTGTGGAACTATTCGCCCCCCTCCGTGAGGTGCGCCTGTCAGACACGGTTTGGGGAGGTTGGTGCCCCCAGGAAGCTGTGGCCCCCTTTGGAAGTGCTGACCCCAGAGTAGAGGAGTGAGGCAGTGGTGAGAGGAGGTGGACACACTGAGAGCAGCTAGTTTGTCTCTGAGGCTGACAGTTTCTTCAGAGGGTTGTTCCCCCTTCAACCTTTGACCGATCCCTCTCAATCCAACAATTGCTGATAAGAACATTAAGCTCCTTGAGGAAGAAGACCCTTCTATATTGGAGCCCCAGTGAATCCTCTCAGGACACCCTTAACTGAGGGTATCCCTGACTTCCCATACTCAGCGCTGCGCTTACCGGTGTTGTGGAGCAGCTGTGGTGAAGGCGGGTGTCTGTGGCACCATAGCGACCTGAAGCGCGAGGGCGCCGTGTGTGCACATCCTTCCTGAGAGGCCGGAGTGGGAAGTGTCTGAGGAGAAGCAGCGGCGCTGTGTTAGCTGATTGCGGGACCCCGGGGGCACCAGCCGCGTCACTCGGAGCAGGAAGCGCTTCCGCAGCATGTCCTCGGTGTGTCCGCTATTGAAAGCAGGAGGGGCCTAGGGTCGGGCAGGCCCAGGGGAGCAGCATCGCCGCAAAGAGTAGCGTCCTTCCTGTGAGCGAGTGCAGAGGCGGGAGAAGAGCGAGCGCTTCCGCGCATGCCCGGCGGAGAAGTGCCATCCGAGGGAAAGTCATCGCGTCAGCCGAGGAGCGCCGCGTTGGAGAGCCAGTCGTCGATTCCCTCAGAAGAGGCAGAAGCGCCACAGCGGACGTCGCGGTAGGGAGCCCTGGGCCGGGAAAGCCTTCCCTGCCTTCCCCCTTCAGCCCGACTGCTGCCAAGCTCCATCGAGCGTGGAGAACACAACCGCTGGGACACTTTCAAACCCACAAGTAAGCCGGGTAGAGAGGGAGCGGGAGGCGGCAGCGTCAATTGCCTGAGAACCGGGACATCGGGGCTAAGCCCCAGGAGTTTAACTGTTTGATACCTGGAAAACCAGAATTGGGAAAGTGGGTTAGTGACTCAAACAACCACAGCAAAACCATTAATATTTACCTCAGAGGAGAGAGGAGGAAGGTGTGAAGGGGACAGCAGGGTTCCTGCGACAAGACCCTAATAGTCTATTGGTAACTGAGGGAGTGGATCCTCCACTAGAGAGGTGTAGTCTGTAACTTAACTAGAGGGGAACCGTGTTAATACTACTGTGTCCTCCTTTTAGTCACATACCGGGAGGGCTATGCTGTGAAGATTTACATCCAGTAGAGGTCTGTTGAGTTGAGCAGATACTCAAGAGCTGTGGGGTAATGTACTTGTTTATGAGTTGTTGAAAGACATATTGACATTGTAGACTGCACTTTCCTTTCTGTAATCTTATAGTAATGAAGTGTATTGTGACCTGAACAGCAACTGACCACAAATGTACCTTTGATTCTTATAATCTAACCGGGAAAAGTATTGAAGTGTGATTTGAGATTCATGAACAAGGTGTAAAGTAATTGCGTTTACCCCGATGAAATGTGTATGCCCCATGTTAAGGAGCCAGCTGCGCTGATCCATTACAGGTGTTCCTGTCTGGTGTTATATGATGTTTTTCCCTTACAGGGGTTGGGTTGGTGTTGTCACACATGAGGTGTACTTACGCTAATGTTGCAGCTTACAATTTCAGCCAACCCCCTAAGGATGAGAGCCCGAGTTGGTCCCGCCAGATTGGTTCTAGGGCTACTGGTCATTTAACTAACCTTTTCCCTTACAGCATGGACTTTGGACTCAACCCTTTTTGTCCCATGTAAATAATTCCCCATGATGTACTTGGCTCTGGCGCCAGTTGGCGCCTTGTTGTGACTACCACTATTCTATTTCTTTTTACCTTGCAGGTTGGAGACATAACTAAACTTAATCTTTTTCCAACCAAAGGTGGTGTCGTGACTCTTTTGTGGTGTGATTGGTGGGTCGTCTGTGTGTACTGCGTGAATGCTTCACATGTCCTCCAAGTTTGGCCTGCCCGCTTGATGCCATGCTACCCCCTTTGAGACTTGGGCAACCCCCATTTCCAACATTTGGTGGCAGAGCGGTGGGATAGGACTTGTGTTTGCGCAGTACCACAGCGGCCACAGGTTACACCACAAGTAGAGCCTTGTGGTGGGGATTATTGTTTGAATATTGTTTTTGATTGCTTCCTCCTGAAGAGTATTCTGAATTGTCCCCTTGTTCCACTGGGAGGGTGTGTCCCGGGTGTACCTCGCCACGATGGGGTTGATTTACCAGGAAGTGGAACTGATGGAGTACACCGAACAGGAGGTGATAGACTTCCTCCTGGAGAGAGGGATACCCCCAGTAGGGAACATTAGGAGGAATTTGTTTCTCTATGAGGCCCTCAAGAGGGGAGAGCCCTTAGAGAATAATGGGGACTTGTCTGACTACCCCCCCGAAGTTTTGAAGGGTCAGTGGGTTAGAGACCAGAGAGAGGGCTCCCCATCCAGAACCCTGGGAGGTAGTTGCTCCGATGAGGAGGAGGAAGAGTCTAGCAGGGCAGAGACGCCAGTAGCTGTGGAGGACACCGAAGATAGGGAGTCTCGCACTGGGTCCAGTCCCGGGGGCACTGCCCCATCCCTTTCCCTGTCCCCAGAAGAGTGGGTAGATAAGAGGGAGGAAAGGGAGCATCAGCTGGCGCTGGCAAAGCTCAGGCATGCCGAGGGCTTAGCACAGCTGAGGGTAGAAGAGCAGCGACTAGAGACTGAAAAAGTCCTAGCGCTGGAGAGGATGGCGGAGGCGGAGAGGGCCTTCACCAGAGAGAGATCAGCTCAGGTGGGTAGGTTGTCCCCTGAGAGTGGTTTTAGGAGTCTGGATTCACCGAAGAGGGTGGGATCCAGTGGTGGCAGCGAGTGTAGGTCCAGTGCAAGGAGTCCCACTCCCGAAGCCCAAGAGAATGTGCCTGATTCCCCGGAAGAGGAGGACGGGTTAGTGTTTAGGGGCAGGGGAAAGCTGTTCCATCAGTCCTGGGGAGAGTTTGAGGAGGAGTGTTGGACTGTACTGGAGGATTGGGTGGTGAGGAGAGCAGTGGAGGATTGGGAAGGGCTGTGCCATGCCGTTATCCGGGAGCACATGCTGAGGAGTTGTGTCCCAAGACTGCGTCACCATCTGTTGCGGTGCGGGTTCTCAGACCCCAGGGAACTTGCACGGGAGGCAGACCTCTGGGTAAGTGCCAGAGCGTCTGGGAAGACATTGGGGAGTGATCCAGAAAGGAGTGGTGCAGGGAATTTCCGACCCAGCGTGGCGGGAGAGGTGAGAAGCCCAGCTAGGTCCCAGGATAGTGAGCGGGTTGTAGGGCCTCACATCCCATCTAAAGGAGGGAGTGAGACGGGGAGGTGTCCCGAGATGCCCCAACTGCAGTCACAGGGCCTGGAGAGTTCTTTTAGAGAACCCCAGGCTGGGAGTCTAGGCTGTCCCGATGTGTCATCCAGAGGAAGGGATCCCCTCATGTCAGGAGGACCCGGAGCATCATTAATCAGAGCTCCAGGGGTTCGGGGGTTTGACCAGTCACAGGGTTTAGATCCTGGACTGGGGTTCCAGGTTAAGGGGTTGCCTGACCTGGAGGGTGGGGTACCTGTAATTCAGGTCCCTACCAATTTGACTCCTAGGGGTACTACTCCCAGTGGGAGGGTGCGGAACTCTGGGAGGGGGTGCAGAGGGAGGAAGGTCTCTTCTCTGTCACCAGCTCAGCCACAGGGCGCAGATCCTGGGTTGGGTGGCCAGGGACAGGGCTTGCCTGCCCTGGTGGGAGGGACATCTGTAACCAGAGTCCCCCCGGAAGTGACTCTCAGGGATACTACTCCAGTTAGGAGGGTGCGGAACTCTGGGAGGGGGTGCAGGGAGAGGGAGGACTCGCCCCTGTCACCGGTTCAGCCTGTGGGTTTTGGCTCCAGGTTGGGGAGAGAGTTGTGTGAGGGTGTCCCCCAGCGTAGGAGATGGAGGAACCCTAGGAGGAGAAGTAGGGGGAGGAGAGCCTCGCCCCTAAGGGCTGGTCAGTCTGAGGGTGTAGACCCCAGATGGGTGGACCAGTGGCAGTTTGGAGAGAAGAGAGTGGTTCCAGATTATCACAAGCCTGAGGCTAGAGCCTCCCACTCTAGGAAGGAGAGACATCCCACTAGGGAACACCAGTGGGGTGGTTTTGTTGGTGAAGGGAGGGTTGCGAAAGAGAACCATTGGGTTCCAGAGTGGAGGAGAGACTGCAGGTGTTCCTGTAGTTGCAGGCCTGCGTCCACCTTTTTCCGCCCCAAGCAGGGAAGCCCATCAAGGCATTGATATGTCTACCCTGGCTTTTGGCTGGGGGGGAGTCGTGTTGGACTTGGCCTTTTCCCCCCAAAATTTTTCGCTTTTGACCCCCTTATCTGGATTGTCTCCCCCATGGGATTAAACCTGTATAGGCCATGAGTGGTGTGAGACACCTTGTGAAAATGTAATTACCTGACATAATGTGAGCACTTGTAAAATCCCCCATTTTAAAACTGCACCCCCATTTTAAAACTGCACCTGACTGAAATGTATTGCTTTTAAAATGGATGCCATGGCCATGGGTTTTGCCACTGGACTGACATAGGTCAGCGGTCTAGATAATATTACCCAGCTACCCCTAGCTTTTGGAGGGAAAGCCTGGCACCCAGGGTGCTCACCCCCTCCCCTAGAACCAGTTTATGTAAATGTAAATGTAGTACACTTGTAATGCGCACAGCTGCCCCAGCAACGGGGCGTCCCGGCGCTGTATAACTCTGGGGAACCCGTCCTGGCTTTCCCTGTGGGATGGTCCCTTGCTGGGAGTCCCCAAGGTGGAGCCAGGCATCCCCGAAATTGGTGGGGCCGTTGTGGAGATTAGGCAAGCTAATGCCCAGAGTTGCCGAGTGGAACCCCTGATTAGAGTAAGCACCGAAGCGAGAATTATCGAGTCCGCTGACCAAGGTCCACAACCCTGCCGCGTCGGGAATTGAACCCTGGTCTCGGGCTGACTTCTGCTCTCAGGCCTGCTGCCTCTAACCAGTGAGCCACACTACTCCACTAAGGCTAGATGTGCCAACATTCTAGAAGGTCCTGGCACTGCCTGGGAGGAGGGTATAAATAGGGAGAAGTGTCACCAGAGAGTCAGTCAGCGCTGGGACAAGGAAGGAAGGGGACCTGTTGTGAGGTGCTACCGCCACATGGGCCTGTGAGCTGGGCCCTGCACCCCTATAAACCCCCCCGCTGCTGTCCCCATGGGCCCCTGACAAGGGAGGGCCCCTACCCAGGACACTGACGCTGTGGGACCTTGAACTACGCCAGCGCTGAAGGAAAGAGGTGCCCACATGAGGAGGAATGCTGTGGGCTTGAACCCCCCAGGAGGTGAGGAGTGTGCCCCTGGGGCTGGCTGTGGAACTATTCGCCCCCCTCCGTGAGGTGCGCCTGTCAGACACGGTTTGGGGAGGTTGGTGCCCCCAGGAAGCTGTGGCCCCCTTTGGAAGTGCTGACCCCAGAGTAGAGGAGTGAGGCAGTGGTGAGAGGAGGTGGACACACTGAGAGCAGCTAGTTTGTCTCTGAGGCTGACAGTTTCTTCAGAGGGTTGTTCCCCCTTCAACCTTTGACCGATCCCTCTCAATCCAACAATTGCTGATAAGAACATTAAGCTACTTGAGGAAGAAGACCCTTCTATATTGGAGCCCCAGTGAATCCTCTCAGGACACCCTTAACTGAGGGTATCCCTGACTTCCCATACTCAGCGCTGCGCTTACCGGTGTTGTGGAGCAGCTGTGGTGAAGGCGGGTGTCTGTGGCACCATAGCGACCTGAAGCGCGAGGGCGCCGTGTGTGCACATCCTTCCTGAGAGGCCGGAGTGGGAAGTGTCTGAGGAGAAGCAGCGGCGCTGTGTTAGCTGATTGCGGGACCCCGGGGGCACCAGCCGCGTCACTCGGAGCAGGAAGCGCTTCCGCGCATGTCCTCGGTGTGTCCGCTATTGAAAGCAGGAGGGGCCTAGGGTCGGGCAGGCCCAGGGGAGCAGCGTCACCGCAAAGAGTAGCGTCCTTCCTGTGAGCGAGTGCAGAGGCGGGAGAAGAGCGAGCGCTTCCGCGCATGCCCGGCGGAGAAGTGCCATCCGAGGGAAAGTCATCGCGTCAGCCGAGGAGCGCCGCGTTGGAGAGCCAGTCGTCGATTCCCTCAGAAGAGGCAGAAGCGCCACAGCGGACGTCGCGGTAGGGAGCCCTGGGCCGGGAAAGCCTTCCCTGCCTTCCCCCTTCAGCCCGACTGCTGCCAAGCTCCATCGAGCGTGGAGAACACAACCGCTGGGACACTTTCAAACCCACAAGTAAGCCGGGTAGAGAGGGAGCGGGAGGCGGCAGCGTCAATTGCCTGAGAACCGGGACATCGGGGCTAAGCCCCAGGAGTTTAACTGTTTGATACCTGGAAAACCAGAATTGGGAAAGTGGGTTAGTGACTCAAACAACCACAGCAAAACCATTAATATTTACCTCAGAGGAGAGAGGAGGAAGGTGTGAAGGGGACAGCAGGGTTCCTGCGACAAGACCCTAATAGTCTATTGGTAACTGAGGGAGTGGATCCTCCACTAGAGAGGTGTAGTCTGTAACTTAACTAGAGGGGAACCGTGTTAATACTACTGTGTCCTCCTTTTAGTCACATACCGGGAGGGCTATGCTGTGAAGATTTACATCCAGTAGAGGTCTGTTGAGTTGAGCAGATACTCAAGAGCTGTGGGGTAATGTACTTGTTTATGAGTTGTTGAAAGACATATTGACATTGTAGACTGCACTTTCCTTTCTGTAATCTTATAGTAATGAAGTGTATTGTGACCTGAACAGCAACTGACCACAAATGTACCTTTGATTCTTATAATCTAACCGGGAAAAGTATTGAAGTGTGATTTGAGATTCATGAACAAGGTGTAAAGTAATTGCGTTTACCCCGATGAAATGTGTATGCCCCATGTTAAGGAGCCAGCTGCGCTGATCCATTACAGGTGTTCCTGTCTGGTGTTATATGATGTTTTTCCCTTACAGGGGTTGGGTTGGTGTTGTCACAAATGAGGTGTACTTACGCTAATGTTGCAGCTTACAATTTCAGCCAACCCCCTAAGGATGAGAGCCCGAGTTGGTCCCGCCAGATTGGTTCTAGAGCTACTGGTCATTTAACTAACCTTTTCCCTTACAGCATGGACTTTGGACTCAACCCTTTTTGTCCCATGTAAATAATTCCCCATGATGTACTTGGCTCTGGCGCCAGTTGGCGCCTTGTTGTGACTACCACTATTCTATTTCTTTTTACCTTGCAGGTTGGAGACATAACTAAACTTAATCTTTTTCCAACCAAAGGTGGTGTCGTGACTCTTTTGTGGTGTGATTGGTGGGTCGTCTGTGTGTACTGCGTGAATGCTTCACATGTCCTCCAAGTTTGGCCTGCCCGCTTGATGCCATGCTTCCCCCTTTGAGACTTGGGCAACCCCCATTTCCAACAGTGTGCACTCACTCTAGAATTTGTAAAAAAACTGAATTTGGTCCCGGGACAAAGGGTCAGCTGGACCTAGTATTACTGAAAAACAAAAAGAATGCTGGCCCTCAAAGTAACTTGACCTCATAAATTGTGAGAGTACAAACAAAGGAAAAAACCTTTTTGTTTGTATGGGTTATTTTATTTAAACCCTTTTCTTATCGATTTTTAATCATTTTGAAAAACATTTCATGGGTAAGAAAAACACTAATTGCAAACATTTACAATATTTACAAACTATCATACATGCTCAATATCATACAATAACAAAATAACATATAAGCAAAAAATCACAATTATACAAGCTTCTCAGACAAGAGAAAAAACAATAATTCAACCAACACAAATAGTTAATCTTTGCGAAGATTCAAATCATTAGAATGCCCAACCAGGGTCAAAAAACAGAAACAGGCAACAGAAATTTGAATTAGAACTCTTCAATCAATTGGGTTATGAGAAATAACTCAAACGAATTTTTTATCAAAAAATTGCCTATTTGCCGTTTTGCCGACGCGTTTCGAATCTGGATGCAATCTCAGATTCTCCTCAGGGCTCTGTCAGTGTGGTATTCTACAAAAAGAAAGGAAGCTTGCTTTAACCACCATTTATAAAAAAATTGAATCCCCCCTCAGGGCATAAGGTCACAGAGTTTTTACCTTTATATTTGGAAACGCGGTCCCGCGATCCAATTATTCAAATGAAGTAGGGCTTTCGATTTAAACAGAGATTCTGTGGGAAGAATGTGCGAATGGAAAATCAATCACCATGCCATTCAGAGACGTACCAATAGCGTAGCCACACTACTGTAAAACTCACTAGTCATACCTTAAAAATGTGGGGCACGGGGACGCTACTATTTCTTTTCGTGCTCTGAATCCTCCTCTCGCAAATCAGGGGCGCTGCCACCTGAAAAGAACAGACAAAGGCTGTGCTTTACGCTGGTCGCGTTACTGCAACAAACGTGTACGGAATTGGAATAACTTTCAGACAGACATACCTGGTACTACAAATCAACGGCAGGTTGTTAAACCGGTCCCAGCGAGCCTTGGTCGTCAAACGAAGGACAAGCTGGGGAACAGACAGGAGTTGCCTCCGCGGTGTTTCACAGAGCGTGCTTCAATCGCGCTGGTTCCTAAGAGAAGGTATCTACCATTACTTTGCGCAAAAAAACGCCGTGTTGGCTTTGTCATCATCAAATGGACACGCATCCACCTACCTAGCTTTCCAATCGATGGGACAGGAAGTGCCAACTCATTGGTTGAGAACGGCCATGTGCGGTGCCCTCATCATAGTTTTTTTGCGCAAAGTAATGGTAGATACCTTCTCTTAGGAACCAGCGCGATTGAAGCACGCTCTGTGAAACACCGCGGAGGCAACTCCTGTCTGTTCCCCAGCTTGTCCTTCGTTTGACGACCAAGGCTCGCTGGGACCGGTTTAACAACCTGCCGTTGATTTGTAGTACCAGGTATGTCTGTCTGAAAGTTATTCCAATTCCGTACACGTTTGTTGCAGTAACGCGACCAGCGTAAAGCACAGCCTTTGTCTGTTCTTTTCAGGTGGCAGCGCCCCTGATTTGCGAGAGGAGGATTCAGAGCACGAAAAGAAATAGTAGCGTCCCCGTGCCCCACATTTTTAAGGTATGACTAGTGAGTTTTACAGTAGTGTGGCTACGCTATTGGTACGTCTCTGAATGGCATGGTGATTGATTTTCCATTCGCACATTCTTCCCACAGAATCTCTGTTTAAATCGAAAGCCCTACTTCATTTGAATAATTGGATCGCGGGACCGCGTTTCCAAATATAAAGGTAAAAACTCTGTGACCTTATGCCCTGAGGGGGGATTCAATTTTTTTATAAATGGTGGTTAAAGCAAGCTTCCTTTCTTTTTGTAGAATACCACACTGACAGAGCCCTGAGGAGAATCTGAGATTGCATCCAGATTCGAAACGCGTCGGCAAAACGGCAAATAGGCAATTTTTTGATAAAAAATTCGTTTGAGTTATTTCTCATAACCCAATTGATTGAAGAGTTCTAATTCAAATTTCTGTTGCCTGTTTCTGTTTTTTGACCCTGGTTGGGCATTCTAATGATTTGAATCTTCGCAAAGATTAACTATTTGTGTTGGTTGAATTATTGTTTTTTCTCTTGTCTGAGAAGCTTGTATAATTGTGATTTTTTGCTTATATGTTATTTTGTTATTGTATGATATTGAGCATGTATGATAGTTTGTAAATATTGTAAATGTTTGTAATTAGTGTTTTTCTTACCCATGAAATGTTTTTCAAAATGATTAAAAATCGATAAGAAAAGGGTTTAAATAAAATAACCCATACAAACAAAAAGGTTTTTTCCTTTGTTTGTATTCTCACAATTTATGAGGTCAAGTTACTTTGAGGGCCAGCATTCTTTTTGTTTTTCAGTAATACTAGGTCCAGCTGACCCTTTGTCCCAGGACCAAACTCCGTTTTTTTACAAATTCTAGAGCGAGTGCACACTCGCGAGAGTTCCAAGGGCATTGAATCTTCCGTGTTGTGAGTTATTATTGGCTCGCGGCCTAGAAAGACATCTTTGTCTCTCCAAAGTAATGGGCGAGAAGGACACTTTGTCTTTCTCTGAAAACCACATTAAGAATTTGTTAGCCACATCCCCCTTTGCAGAAGTCACTCTGAGCTCTTCAGCTCAGCAGCAGAATGAGACCGAGAAATTGACCAGACTCCGTAAAAAACAGATTCATACGGAATTACACGGCCATTTTCTCCTGAAGCACCTAAGAGGTGGGACCATCCCTTGGGGGCTTCAGGTGAAAAATGTCCCGGTCATTTTTACTGATGATACAGATTACAAAAAGGGCTTCAGCTGTATAAATACGAAGTGCAGCAGGGACCTTATGGTCCATACTATAGAAACTGCTCAAAGATTATGTGCTAAAGAACTAGAGGAAATTGAAGAACTTACTACTGCCATCAGAGACAGCCAAGTGGTTACAGACTCTAAAGCTCTTTTAGAGAAGATTGATAAAGAGATACAGTCTTTTAAAGACAACACAATCACCAGTAAGTCAGCACAGTACGAAAGGGACTCTAAATCCTTTACATTAGAAAGGGCTTACCCCTTCTTGAAAGACGATTTCTACTCCCAACCAGAATCTCGAGGAGCTCTCTCCAACTTTCAAGGGAGATCGAGAAATAGGTACAAAACCTTCTCAGAAACTTCGTCCTCTGAGTCGTCTGGCTCGGACTCAAGAGGTGGGATTAATAAAAAACAAACTCCTTTTTTAGAGAAAGGCCAGCAGCAAAAAGTAAGATTCACACCACAATGGGAAATGCGAACCCGGAGGAACTTCTACAAGTCGTAGAGTACCCGTCTACCGTAGTGAATTTATCAACTCGGACACTGTCAAAAGATGAGGAGTCAGTATTGAACTTGGCGCTAAAATTTGTTCCTACTAGAGGTACGGACTTTACTAAACTTAAGTTAGAAACGTTGGAATTTTGTCGCAAGATCCGACTCAAAGCTTTTTTTGCCAACCAGCCTCCACATAATAATATGGAGACCACGGGACTCAGGAATAAATCCACTTTTTTACCCACTCAGAACATACCAAAGCAAGTACTTGCATTTGAACAAATCCTTTTGTCATCTATCATCAAGTTGGAACATCAGAAAAAAATTGTGAAACCTAATACCACTAAGGGACAACGGATAGCCCTAAAAAATCTTAAGGAAGATCCCTCATTGGTAATTAAACAGGCCGATAAGGGCGGCGCTGTTGTTATTTGGCCGAGAGACAAATATCTAGCCGAAGGAGGGTCTCATGTTAACAATCAAGAATGGTACCGCAAATTGCAGGAAGACCCCACACAACAAATTCAATCCCTGATTGCTGAAGTTGTTCTGAATGGCAGAGAAAGTGGGTTCTTGGGCCCTAAAGAAACGGATTTTCTAATTAAAAATTCCCCAGAACTCCAGTGGCATACTTTTTGCCCAAAATACATAAAAACTTGTCCGATCCCCCAGGACGACCGATCGTTTCTGGGTGTGATTCGTGCCTTGAACCTTTGTCCAAATTTGTGGACTTCTTTTTGAAGCCGTTTGTGACTAAAGTTAAGGCTTATCTACGGGACACGACGGATTTTTTGCTAAAAGTAGAAGGTATGTTGTTTGATGACACATCACAACTAATGGTGACAATGGATGTGACGTCCCTCTATACCCAAATTCCGCAGGAAGAAGCGTTAGAGGTGATCGAACTCTACCTTGATTCTAGAGAGAGACCTCATAAAGTCCCCACATCCTTTATATTAAGACTGGCTGAAATAACTCTGAAAAAGAATTACTTCCGCTTTAATGACGATTTTTTCATGCAGGTTAAGGGCACCGCGATGGGGTGCCCTTATGCTCCGGAGATGGCCGTACTTTTTATGGCGGAATATGAAAAAAAGTTCATAGAAACGAATAACCCCCATTCTCGAAACATACTGCATTGGTATCGTTACATCGACGACGTGTGGCTCCTGTGGCAGGGGAGCCATGCCGACTTGAGTAACTTTCACCAATGGCTTAATTCAAGACATCATGACATACAGTTTTCACTTGATTCAAGCAATGTCAAAATGACTTTTTTGGATGTGGAGATAAGCAATGTGGGAGGTACGTTGAAATCATCACTATTCAAGAAGAAAACGGATAAAAACACAATCCTTCATTATGGCAGTTCGCATCCGAGAAACTTGAGGGCCAACTTGCCATACGGGCAACTCCTCCGCATTCGGAGAAATTGCTCTGAAGTTGAACAGTTTGAGCTACATGGTCAAAATTTCTGTGATGAATTGGGGCAACGGGGTTACCCCAAGAAATTATTGAAACGTTCTTTTAAGAGGGCGCGATACACGCCTAGAGAATGTCTCCTTGAGACAAAAAATGAACGTGATCTTAAGAGTTTGGTTTGCGTCACCACATTTTGTGCGGAAGCACATAAAATAAGACAGATGGTTCTAAAACACTGGCATTTGCTTGATGACATAGGGATACCATTCCCCCGCCCAATATTCGCTTTTAAAAAGAATCAGAATATTGGTCAACAACTAGTGCGTGCAGATATTCGAAGTCCAAAACCTAGAAGTGACCTATTATCTCAATGGGGTCTCAAACCAATCGAGGGACACCACAGATGTGGAACTTGTGTCGCATGCGACACAACCATTGAAGGAAAAATTCTCCATCATTCAACAACAATGTGGACGCATTCGAATTTCACGAATTGCAGAACCAAAAATTTGGTTTATGCCATTATCTGCCCTTGTCCTAAAATTTATATAGGCAAGACAAATCAACATGTCAACACACGTATGACGCAACATAGGTCACGTATTAAGAACAAAGTGATTACAGCGCCTTTTGTTCAACATTTTATTGATCACAGTCATGGGGAAAATGAGTTCAAGTGGACTGTGCTGTTTAATTTGACTTCACCTACTGTGGGTGCAAATAACGAGCAAATGCTACTAAAGAAAGAAGCATATCTGATACTTAAATTCAATAGCACGCAAACGGGGCTTAACTCTCTGTCAGAGATTTCGCGTCTATAATAATCCTTGCATGCCCGAGAAACTACAGATACCACAATGCCGAGCGGCGGACTCGCTATGATGAGGGCACCGCACATGGCCGTTCTCAACCAATGAGTTGGCACTTCCTGTCCCATCGATTGGAAAGCTAGGTAGGTGGATGCGTGTCCATTTGATGATGACAAAGCCAACACGGCGTTTTTTTGCGCAAAGTAATGGTAGATACCTTCTCTTAGGAACCAGCGCGATTGAAGCACGCTTTGTGAAACACCGCGGAGGCAACTCCTGTCTGTTCCCCAGCTTGTCCTTCGTTTGACGACCAAGGCTCGCTGGGACCGGTTTAACAACCTGCCGTTGATTTGTAGTACCAGGTATGTCTGTCTGAAAGTTATTCCAATTCCGTACACGTTTGTTGCAGTAACGCGACCAGCGTAAAGCACAGCCTTTGTCTGTTCTTTTCAGGTGGCAGCGCCCCTGATTTGCGAGAGGAGGATTCAGAGCACGAAAAGAAATAGTAGCGTCCCCGTGCCCCACATTTTTAAGGTATGACTAGTGAGTTTTACAGTAGTGTGGCTACGCTATTGGTACGTCTCTGAATGGCATGGTGATTGATTTTCCATTCGCACATTCTTCCCACAGAATCTCTGTTTAAATCGAAAGCCCTACTTCATTTGAATAATTGGATCGCGGGACCGCGTTTCCAAATATAAAGGTAAAAACTCTGTGACCTTATGCCCTGAGGGGGGATTCAATTTTTTTATAAATGGTGGTTAAAGCAAGCTTCCTTTCTTTTTGTAGAATACCACACTGACAGAGCCCTGAGGAGAATCTGAGATTGCATCCAGATTCGAAACGCGTCGGCAAAACGGCAAATAGGCAATTTTTTGATAAAAAATTCGTTTGAGTTATTTCTCATAACCCAATTGATTGAAGAGTTCTAATTCAAATTTCTGTTGCCTGTTTCTGTTTTTTGACCCTGGTTGGGCATTCTAATGATTTGAATCTTCGCAAAGATTAACTATTTGTGTTGGTTGAATTATTGTTTTTTCTCTTGTCTGAGAAGCTTGTATAATTGTGATTTTTTGCTTATATGTTAATTTGTTATTGTATGATATTGAGCATGTATGATAGTTTGTAAATATTGTAAATGTTTGTAATTAGTGTTTTTCTTACCCATGAAATGTTTTTCAAAATGATTAAAAATCGATAAGAAAAGGGTTTAAATAAAATAACCCATACAAACAAAAAGGTTTTTTCCTTTGTTTGTATTCTCACAATTTATGAGGTCAAGTTACTTTGAGGGCCAGCATTCTTTTTGTTTTTCACTTTTAGAAAGTGGACATGTCTCTGCTCTCACAGATTTGTGTTTCTACAGCCTTTCTCTTACTGCTTTGCCATGCAGACATTCCGCCAGGGTGCGGCCGAATCTGACGTGTGGGTAGATCAGATGTCCCCCGGCCTTCCTCCGCACACGCCCATCGTGATGTTAGACTGCGGGGGGCCATCTGATGCATTGAAAAGGCTAATACACATCCAGGGTAGAGGACAGCTACACCTTGTGCATTCGCTCTAGACAGCTACACACAAAGGATGGTTAGGTATGTCTGAGTAATCATCTACATTATGATGGCTCTTCCTGGGCAGGAAAAGAGAGAGGAGCTGACACTTATACCTGAATAGGTAGTGCCTGTCCCCACACAGGGGGATGATTACCACCTACTGATAGTCTAGAGCCAGTGCTGAGAATAAAAGACCTCTGTACATTTCAGAGGCACTTCTTTGAAGTCACACTCACTTCAAAAGCACAGCTGGGGACAAGTACCTGGGTCTCTGACCCCACCAAATGAGTCACTTTTGGACCTGTAACTGAACTATATCAGAAGAACTGCTGTGCTGTATGAAAGACTGACACTCTGCTGGACTGTTGACCTGGAAGATCTGTTGTTCTGCTGTGCTGCCCTGCTGCCTGCTGCTGACAGTGGTGCAACAGGGAAGGAGCAGGAGAGCACCATATTTTCAAAGATAAGGCTCTCTCCTCCCCTTTCCCTTGCGCCAATGCTGATTACAGCTGCTGTGCGCCACACACCACCTTAGCGCCATAGCGCTGAATGTGTGTGAGTCTAGAATAGGTTTGTACAGGAAGGGTACCCTTCCTGTGCCAAATACTATGCCTAGACACAAGGGAAAACTGTTCCCACTTTGTATGCATACTGCACAGTGCCGCACGCATGAAAAGTCAGAAAAGGAAGGAGAAGTCATGGACATCATTGTCCATTTCTTCTGAAGGGAGGGATATTGACATGGCTGGGTTCAGAGTAGCACATTATTTGATGGTAATGTGCAGAACAAACAAGGTCAAATCATAGTCAGTGAGACGCACACTAGTTAGGTGCTGGGTCTTTGTCTTATTCAATAGCATATCCACAGCAGGAAGTACCATTACTGTGAGATCGGTATCAAGGACGAGCCCTGACGATTGTCTTATAGAAACTGCCACCACTGTGGATGCTCTCAGACAGCTCGGGAGAGGTCTGGTGAAGCTATCGAGCTTGGCAGAGTAATAGGTGCAGGGCCTCTGCTTACCACTGAAACCCTGTGTTAGAGCAGAAAGCGTGCAACCGTCCACCTCATGCGCATAGACCACAAAAGGCTTCTGGTAATCAGGAGTACCAAGTACAGGAGCAGAGCAAAGCACAACATTTAATTGTTCAAAAGCTTGCTGGCATGCAGATGTCCGAGGCAGGGGTTCATGCAGATCTTTTGTGGTCAGGTAAAGAAGGGGTTTCATTATTAGGGAATAGTTAGGGATCCAGTGCTGACAATACAATATTATCCCAATGAACGTGAGTACCTCGCGTTGGGTCTTAGAAACAGGAATATTAGTAAAAACAGCTATGGGTTCAGGTGTTAGTCTGCGACCCTCCTTTGACAGTAGGCAACGTAAATAGGTGACCTCCTGTCGACGAAATTGGAATTTCGAAAGTGACACCATGTGTCCATGGTCTGCCAAACGCAACAACAATTTAACCATGGCTTCTTTGCAACCATGGTCAGTGTCCGAAGCCACAAGGAGGTCGTCAACGTACTGCAACAGCACATTACCAAGGGGAAGCTCCATAGAATCCAATTGAGCTTTCAAAGCTTGGCTATAAATGCTAGGACTTTCTTTATAGCCTTGTGGAGCATGATACAATCCAAACTCCGACCGGCTATTGCAAATCCAAACAGATATCTGCTATCCGTATGGATTGGTATGCTAAAGAAAGCATTCTTCAAATCTAGGACGGTAAATAATTTTGTCACGATCGTAGTAATGCCTGGGACCACAGAGTACTGGGAAATTCCTATTTTATTTACCTCACTAAGGTTGATCACAAAACAGTAAATGTCAGGATGGGCATCAGAAGAATCCAAGGGTGTCTTTTTAAGAATAGGAAGAACAGGGCTATTACACACATTCACCACTGTCTCCTCAACCTCACCAGACTTAAACAAATCCTGAATTATTTGCAATAAAGCCTTTTCTCCTGCCTGCGAGATTTTGTATTGAGGAATGCATAGCAATTTGGCATTGTCCTTTATCTGGATTGAGACCGGTGGGTTCTGGAGCAACCCTGTGTCTTTGTCCTCTGCAGCCCACAATGTGTGTGGCACATTCTTAAATTCTGTGGTAAGAGGAGCATCTTTTGCAAAGCATTGTTTTGCACAGGCCACCTGTGGTCCAATAGTCATGTATACACCATCAGGGGAAACAAATATGGTCACACGTAACCTTTTTAACAAATCTTATCCCAATAAATTCTCCCCACAATTGGACATCAATAAAAATGGTGAATCAACTCTGAAGGGGCCGATAGTCAAAGCAAGAGGTTTTGAAATGGGGCTAACAACCGGCATGCCTGAGAAGCCCACCGAAATACTGTTTTGGCCAGACAGAGCTGCTGATGAGACCAGTGAACGGGAAACAGAACTATTCATAGCCCCTGTATCAACTAGAAATGTCGTGGTCATACCCTGCAAATCCGCCGTAACATAGGGTCTGCGCTGATCTACATGCACCAGAAATGGTCCCTCACATTGTTCTTGGCTGTCTTAGCTATGGGGCAACCCTGTCACCTCATCCATATCATAGTCTTCATGATAGTACTGCCGGCCTCGGTGGTCATCAAAATAGTTTCTGCTCTGGTGATTGTGTAAAGTATTCTCTGACTGCATCTCCCCGTGACCTCCTCCTCCTCGTCTGCTCTCTCGAAACCCTTGACCTCTTGGGCCTCTCCTTTCTGCAACAACTCTGGACACTGATTCTGCCAATGTCCCGCCTGCTTACAATACACACATTTGTTAATCCCAAGGGCCGCACTCGAAGCACCACCCTTATTAGACCTAGGAAACCACTGAGCTGATCCCGAACCTCTGCCTCTCCCCCTCGCAACCTGCTGCATCAACACCCTTGTCTTCAAATCCTATGACTTTTTCTCCAACTTTTCTTTGTTCTCATTCTCTCTATGCTTGTAGTACTGTGCCTTACTCAAAATTACTGATGGAGACAGGGCCGGACTGGGAACGAAAACCGGCCCTAGCAAAGTGCTCGGCCGCCCACCCCCCTCATCCCCTGGGGGGGTTGGGGGTGCTACTGTGCTCCTTGCCAGGGCCGGTTTTCAGCCGATTTTGGTTCAGGGCCGTTTTTGCAGCAACGCTGCAAAAATGGCCCTGTAACAAAAACGGCCCGAGGGGCCCAAAACCACCCCCCACCCTTGCGGCACACCGGGGGATTGCCCGGTGCCCACAACGGCCAGTCCGGGCCTGGATGGAGATGAGGTCATCCAAGTACTTTCAGGAGCCTGAAACCTGGTTGCGATCTCATGCAGCAGATTAGTGACAAATCTGTTAACAAACAAACAAACAAACACCACCCTCCTTTGACTGATCCTGACCACTAAAATCGCCCCTTCAAATCTAGTAAAGAAATCAGACACACTTTCATATTTCTTCTGATGACAAGCAGTCAACTTAACCCAATCCACTTTCTTCGGTGGGATAAGGGAGTGCATGTAAGTGATATTACGCCCTGGAAAAGCTAGGAGCTACGCTTTCGGCTTGTCGCCTGGCTTAAGCTCCTTATCCCATGTCTTGATCTCATCCCATGTACCACCCAACTCCAGTCCATGAGGCTGCATATGAACCGGTCTTCCATATATCTACTGGTACCAGCAGACCAAAGAACAATTTAATATCAGCTAACGTCATCACAGTGGAGGAGGCCGCCCCTCTCAATTCTTTATTAATATGCAGTGGGGTTTTTCAAAGGGTCCGGCAGCTGGCTCTTTAGGGATAGGACCTCACTTCTCTTCCAAAGAGTACAGATCTACTGTTCCTGGAACCGAGCATCAACCTGTGGTCTAATTATGTTGTCCGTGGAGTTACACAATTCTGGTACTTCAGAATGGTAAATAGGATGGACTTCCATCATGGGAAGCTGTGTCCCTATCATTGGAACCTTTCGGAGCAATCTGCCTCGGTAAACCACCAGTGCTGTTACATTGCTAAAAACCTAATAAGGAGCCATACCTGTAGCATATACCCTGTCCCGCATATCATAGATGATCTGCAGTGCTACAACCTGAAAACACTGTTTCCACAGTCCTATTAACGTGGCCAACATGTGCTTAAGAGCATGCTGCAGTATGAAGGGCTCAAAATCTTTTATCACACTCCACATATCTTCTACACTATAGATCACATTCTGAGCCCACTGCGCCGCTTGATTTGCCACCATTTGCTTTTCCTCATCACCCACAGCAGAACGCACCAACACTTTCTCCATGCAGTTTCGCGCTGCTGCCCAATAAACTCCATGCATCCCACGTACAGGCGTTTCGACATTCTACAATGTTTGAGGTGGCACACTCAAGCAGATGCAGAGACAGGTACCATCATGTAGGGAGACAGAGTTGTAGGGGTGAAAGGGGGCGTAGCAGTCAAAATGGAACTATTAGACAGGAGAGCTAGCGTCTCCGCCTCTGTGACTGGTGCGGGTAGAGGAGAAGCAAGTGGGGCCAGGGCTGAGGCAGTAGTGCTAGAAATAGAAACTCTAGAGAAGGGGGCACTAGGGGCCGAAGACTGGGACGTCTGAACTGTCAGGTATATCCGTTCAGGGGCATAACTAGGTTGGGGGCGAGAATCCAAAAGCCCTACAACAAATTCATCATCTTCCTTTCTAGTAACTTAACATTTATTAGTGTGTAATCGGAACTTTCTAACTGCATATTCTATGCCTTTCTCTACCTTTTTCCTTTCATAGGCTACTGCATTCTGTGTTATAGTTTACGTCTGTCTTTTCCAGGCCTTTTTCTCTACTCTCATACGCTGCTGCTTTGCTTCTTTCTGCCATACTCTTAGCGAATCAAGCATCGACTACCTGCTCTTTTTAGCAAACAATTTATCATGGAAGAAATTCAATTTTTGTTCATCAAACGAACCAGCAAATGGCCATTGCAGCTCAGCATTGTCCCTCGTATATTTATGCCACAATGTGCTAAACATAATAGGGCCAATACCATGCTTGACGTATACGTCAACATTTGGTGAACCCTCTGGAGGAGCAGGCTGGCTCTCTTCCAATCGAGCATCAGTAGAACAACATCAACATCCAAAACATCCGGACTTACTTAAACAAGGCATCTTAATATAAGACACATACACTGTCCCCAAAGGACAAAAACAACATCAACAAAAATATTAGAAGGAAAATAAACAAGAGAACAATTGTTCAAAAACCAAAACAAAACGGTCCTCAAACTGCCCTTCACAGACCGGAGACTTTGCAAAATGCAAGAAGACGGGCCCTAGCCCCAGACCAATTTTAGTAAAAAAAACAAATTACAGTTGGTCTGGCAGATTGTTTGCAAACACTCTATATCTTTTGAAAGGGTGCGCAAACCCACAAATTTCAAATCAAAACAGCCCAAAAGACCATACCAAGACACAGCTCGTGTCGTTTATGCAAGGGAGTCTAGAAACTGCACCGAGGCAGTCAAGAGACTGTATCAGGACACAGTACGCAGGCTTGTGCAGTTCAAGAATGGCACCATTTTTCCAAGAATCAAAATACTCACCTGGTTCACTCTAAATATTCTCGACTGCCAACTATTCGGACCAAACAGTCAACTCCAGGGTTTCCCCTTCTTAGGAACTCAGCCGGCGACCACTAAATGAGGATTCACCTATCAGATTGGCCGGGCAGCTGCGAGAAGCAAGCTCGATCATATGGGGTACTCCGATCCAGCCGACCAACCGGGCTCAACCACAACCCGGTGACTTGGGTCACCCTGGGGAGTCCCTGTTCTGGTGCCAACTGACTTAGGGCCACCTGATATGCCTTCCCAAGAATGAAGAGTCGATCAGAGAATACAAACATACATTTTATTAGCTATATTATGCAGAGGAATACATCCTGACCTGATCCCCTAAGATGTCTGGCGAGGGACTGACCCCAACGGTCTACAGTGAGTAATCATTTCTTCCAAGAAGCCTCCAAGCCATAATGGAAAACTACCGGCCTGGGCCAAACATGAACAAAGAGGCACAGTAAGATGAGCTAACACCTGCCAGATGGGTACATGTTATTTGGAATTCAAGACTATGGTGCTAGGTCTCAGCATCATCTAACGTGGGTGCAGAAACTACACACTCAAATACGTATGCAAGGGCAGAATGGCCTTTTCATTAGTGAGCCGAGAAACAGCCTTGAACAGAAGAGAAAATAATAACGAAATACAGTGTTCTGAGGAGGCGAGAAATACGAGTAATGAGGCCTAGTTCAGGCACAGTCTAAACAGTCTAATAGGGATTACAAAATAAAAAATGGAGTCACACTCGCTAACTGAAGTCTATACATTACATGGATAGCTCAGTGGGTTGCATAACGTGAATACAAATGGCATCTATTTAGCGACACACTGCTAACCTAATATAACATGAAACGAGTGCATTGCAGGAATGGGAGTTTCAAACCTAACTGTGGTTGCATGGGAATGCCCATGCACCACTGTTGGCACAACCACATGACACAAAGTAATGCAAAGCAGTGCTATGCGTTGTAATGGTATGCGTTGTAATGGTAGTTTCTAAAACTGCGGTGTAATGGTCGTTGAGATGTAAAAACCATGTTGTAATGTTATGCGTTGTAATGGTAGTTTCTAAACCTGCATTGTATTGGTAGTTGAGATGTAAAATCCATGTTGTAAAGGTAATTGTTTACATTATAACACCATATAAACTTTTGTTGTTGCCTAGGATACATATATTGTACAGTTGGTGTTACAAAGTGTTCTGACTTTGTCTCATGACAAAAAATGGAGGCAAACTGAAGAGCAATGGGGATATGACTGTCATAATTCCATAAAGTACTGTTACAATATTGGAAAGAAGTGGCACTGTGGTCTTGCACACTGTGAACCACTATATATGTCTCAGCCATCTAAATATATTCTTTTAAATTAGGACCTCACAATGGCATCTGTGCAGCTGCCAGTGCTCTGTGTGTCACCCTTATCCTCTCAATGCCTTCACAGATGTGTCCTATTCTGGGAATATTCACCTTGGTTGATGAAATACTGTCCATACCACAGTTGAGCAACATGGCCTTTATATCCTTACCCACTATGGAACCATTCTGTGGGAAAGCTGCTGCTGTAGTCCTGTTCCGACAATTTGTCTTCTCTAACATCGACTATGCTGATGAAATCTGTGTTTCAGTTTGTGCTAGAACAGTAGGCAACACTAAAGTTTTTAGAATCATGAGACCCTGGCTGGATGGTGTGGGTTGTGTTGGGTGGCAACACCATCCTAAATCTGCTGAATCTCACAACTGCCTACCTCTACAGAAGGGGTGTCTAGTACACAAAGACATGCATGACCACAATGTGGATGTTGATTCTCTTTTTTACCTTCCCACCAGGCTCATAAGGCTGACTTCCCAGAGCAGTGATACAACCATTTTGGGGAAAGACATCCCAACTGAACTTTCACCTACTGTAACTGCACCTTTGGGTGGTCTTTGAAGAGTTTCAAACAATTTGTGAAAGCAACCTACTTCCACCAAGCTTAATGGACAAGTCCTGCCTTAACAGCTAATATCACCTAGACTGTGCCTCCTCCCAGACATGTCTTTGTCAAATTCATCTAGCAAGATAGTCCTCTGCAGCAGCCGAAAGTCTGAATTGCATGCTAAACAAAACAATAAATAAAATAAAATGCAGTGCTAGAGAATACAACTAAGCCAAAATTCATACCTTTTAGACATACCCACCTGTTAATTCAGTAAGGGTGTTAGCCTACAAGAAAACGTTAAACCTTTTATTTTTGGACTACATCTATACAACTAGGTACAAGCTGCAATACCTCGATATTTTTCATAATTGCTGATATTATAATCCAACTTTTTTAACCTCAGAGAAAAGAAAAGCTGGGTCTGCCTGTGTTATGATATCAAATCAAGGTACACCAAAGTATATCTTCATGTAGGTTTATTCTTCAGAGAAAGATTCTAAACATCTTCTTGCCAAACACAGCTGGACCAACTGATAATAATGCCACAGAGGTGACCTCACATTAGAATCTCTGGAGCATCATAGAGATGTACCATTCTAACTAATAAAACATGTGTACAATACAAAAGAGCATAACATGTAAATATAACACATCTCTCCCATTTACGATAAAACAAGACAAAAAAAAAAGAATAATAGCGAAAATAAAACTAAAGCTCATTAACCAAGCAATCAAGAAACATAATCACTCAGATATGGAGGTAACCTTCTTTCAATAGCAGCCCTCAGAACACGTGAAACATCCAACCCATCTCCCTCCCTTGCAGGAGTACCTTGTTCATCAGATCTAATTATTTCTCCAAAGGAGGAAGAATCAACTTCCTGTTCATTACCAAACTCTACATCCTTCATCAACATCAATGGAGAACATTGCTCCCTATCATACCTACCCTCCAAATTTTCCACATGTTTGCAATCTCCCCTTTGATATAATACAACCAGCCTTATATTCCAAACTTGACCATTTGTTAATCTCACCCAATTGCTGCCCACAGTTTTCACCTTGAAAGGTCTCCAAAACTTGTTGACAAAATTGCTATGTCCACTAGGCTTCACTTTTACCCAATCTCCAACCTTAATGTATCGTTTGTCTTTCACACTTTACCTCTCAGACTCTGAATCTGCCCCTATTGGTTTTTCCCGCATCCATGAAGGAAGTAACTTTGTGCCAGCCTCCCTTCCCCCGCATCATTCCAAAAGGACTTTTACCTAAGTCATTATTCACTGTTGTGTGATATGCCCACAGAATTTCACTCACTGACTCAAGTACAGGCAGACCAGAACCATCGGCTAATTGCATGGTACCCTTAACCATACGGTTAATGCGCTCCATGAGTCCGTTTCCTTGTGGGTTATATAAAGAACAACAAGCATAATTTATGCTAACAGAATGTAAGATACACTTAATTTCTGTAGAGGTCAATTGTATGCCATTGTCAGTCAACAAAACCTCCGGAAATCCTTCCCTCTTAAAAATGACGAGACAGCAATTGTGGCTTTGGTCTTGATACAACTCATAAAAGCAGCAACCTCCACCCATTTTGATTTTGCATCCACCAAAACACCAGCAAACCTCTCACTCTCTTTTAAAAATGAAAATGGCCCAACAAAGTCTAGACAAACCTTTTTCCAAACCTTGTCAGCGACAGAAACATGCTGGGGCTCATTAGTCGATCCAATGCCAACCCTTAACCTCTTCTCAGACTCCGTGCACGCCACACACTTTTCTACCCACTCTTTCACCTGCTGATCCATAGCGAGCCACCAATAAAACTCTTTCAATCTCCTTATGGTCATTGTTAGACCCAAATGGCCTTGATGTGCTAACCCAATTAATCTAGCACGTAAACCCTGCTGCGGTACAAACTTATCATGACGCATTAACACCAAATTATCTGTAACAGATAATTGATCCACAATCTTCAAGTAAGGTCGCACACCAAGAGGAACAGAACTTTCTCTTCTGATAACACCCTTCATCATCCTGCGAACACCAGTCAAAGTTGCATCCTCTTCCATCTCCTCAATCCAAGTCTTCCTCTGAATAGCACCATCCATACCCTCTAGCGCATCATCAATACTTGCCACAACTTCCTCCGTAGAAAGATCTACAACCACAGCTTTCTTATACGGAAGCCTTGACAAGCAGTCAGCGACCTTGTTGCACCAACCTGGGACATACTCCACTTTACAGTCAAATTCTTGCAACTTCACAGCCAGTCTTGCTAATCTACCTGAACAAATGCTTACACCCCTGGACCTAACACCTTCAACAATGGTTTATGATCCGTGCGCAACCGAAAATGACTGCCCCACAAGAATACCCTAAAATTACTTGTAGCCCAGGCCGCCGCCAAAGCCTCTCTCTCTATAACAGAGTAGTCACGTTCACACTCAGACAAGGAACGAGAAGCAAATGCTACTGTCTTTTCCACACCCCCACGCACTTGTGCCAAAACAGCACCTATGCCCATGGCACTGGCATCCACAATAAGAATATTATCCAGTCCATTCTGAAAAGGAGTCAACACACCTACATGAACTATTTCCTTTTTAATCAAATCAAACGCAGATTGTAGCATTTTCCCCCAGCTAAACTTCTTACCCTTCCTCAAAAGCTCCCTCAAGGCTTCTGTCTTATGTGAAAAATTCAGCACAAACTTCGAATAATATTCCACTAAACCCATGAAGGATCGCAAAGAGTCCCTATCATGAGGCACACTTGCGTTCACAAGGGCACTAACCAAGTTTTCTTTTGGTCTTATCCCTTCCTCAGTGACTAGATGTCCCAAATATTCTACTTCCTGTGTTTTGAATTTGCACTTCTCTCTCTTCAAGGTCATGCCAGCCTTTGCAATTCTATCTAACACCTTTGCAAGAGCTTGATTGAGTTAATTTTCATCTTTTCCAAACACAAGTATGTCGTCTTGAAACAGAATCGCCTTATCAACACCTGCCAAAATTGAATTCATCAAACGCTGGAAGACACTCGCAGCAGAACACAATCCAAACGGGAGTCTGCAAAACTGGAAAGTGCCCTCCACTGTAATAAAAGACGTCAGGGATTTAGATTCAGCACTGAGTTCTACCTGGTGGTATGCACTCCGTATATCCAGTTTACTGAAAACTTTTGCACCATCAAGCATCAAGATCAATTCAATAATATTTGGTAAAGGGAACCTGTCTGATATTACATTTCCATTCAAACTTCTCAAATCCACACAGAATCTGAGTGAACCATCCTGTTTGTTCATGATAACGACCGGACTTAACCATTCAACAGCTTCCACTGGCTCAATGACCTTGTCATCCAAAAGCTGTTGAATAATTTCCTTCACTTTTGCCCTAGCTGCTATTGGAACCCTCCTAGCTGTATGTTTGACCGGAATCAAATTCTTTTTCAATTTGATGACATGCTGATAATTTTTAAATCTTTCCAGTCTAGGCTCAAATACGCCACTGAATTTATCCAATAAATCTTTCAGATTATCCACATTACATGCATCCGCAATCATGACAGGTATATCAGCTGTGGGATCTACTTTAATCCCCAAGTCATATTGGTGTGGCCAACCCAGAATAGGCGGTCCTTCTTCAGCCACATACATTTTCCCATGAGTTTCTCACCCCCAAACACTATCTTTGCATCCATATATCTTACCACCTTAATTTCATTCCCTTGATATGATTTCAGAGCAACATCAGATCTAGACAAAGCATCACTGTGCCATGTTTTATCATACATAACTTGTCGTATGATAGTGTACAGCGATCCTGTATCGACCATCAAAGATATTGTCTTCCCATTTATTTCAAATTCAGCCTTTGGTCTTGTTCTTCTCTTTTCCAGTCCCTCTACCTCTGCCACATCAATATCACCATCAACAACAACAACCCTGTAAGAGGATGTAGCATCATTCACACATGCAACTTTATCATTTTGTTGTTTGCACATGCGTGCCAAATGTCCTTTTTTCCCCGCACTTTAAACAATCTTTCCCTACTGCATAGCACTGTTTTGAATCCGCCATATGGTATGTGCTCCCGCATCTGAGACAATGCTTTGCTGCAGTCTTCCCAGATGATTTATTAAAGTTCTTCTGAAATTTGTTTTTATTATTAAAGTTATTTTGACTCTTGTTTCTAATGGCACAAACACTCTCCGAATCATCATCTAGAACAGCAACTTATTTATCTTTGTTGTTGCTGGGACTTATTTTCATTTCCCGCATGCATTTCTCCGATTCCTCCACCACCTTTGCAATGGCTATGGCATCTTTCAGTGTTGGATTGCTTGATGCCCATAAACTTTCTTGAGTCTTTTTGCAATGGCATTGAACAATTAGCTGGTCACGAATCATCTCCTCTTGCATTGCACCAAATTTGCATTTGGCTGACAATTCTCTCAATCTGGCTACAAAGTCATCACTACTTTCACTTTATCGTTGAGGCTGTGTGTAGAATTTATGTCTCCTCATGACCACATTAAAATGCTTTGCATACCTTTTTTCTAATTTCATCACCGCTTCCTTGTAAACGTCATTCATTTCTTCTCCTGTAGGAAGATATTTAAACACATGTTGTCCTTCTTTTCCCAGAAAACCCAAAAGTAAGGCTTTCTGCCTTGCAGCTGGAAATTCTGTTCCATCTAAAGCTACTATATAATTTTCAAAGCAGTCTATATAGTCTTCCCATTCAATAGGGGACTCGAGGAATTACAATAGCAGTACTCACATCCATTTTCCTTTGCAGTACAGGTTACCACCACACGAAGGCAGCAAAGCTTAGATTATGCTTTCCAGGAACAGAAATGCTGCTGATCAATGATAGAACAGCTTACATAATAATGCTGTCTTCTTCTATGTTCACTAGCATGAGGACAGTAATGAGTGAACACTCGAGTGCTGCTGTACAGTAATGTAAGTAAACAATTCCGTTTTAACTGTATCTCACTGCTCACAGTAACTGGTCAATATGACATTTCTTAACTAATGTACAATGACAAAGCTTTGTAATTTTTTATTAAACCAAACACTCGAGGCCAACGTTTTTCTTTTAATTCCATGCTCTTCACAGAGCTTTTATTTTTTAAACTCAACCTTGAACTTCCTTTCACCTCGCTTTTCGTGCTGTATTTTAAATTACTCTGTTTGAAACAGACACGAGTCTTCACTTTCTTTATCGCAGGTTGTATATTTTTTAAAACAACTGCTCCAACTCTAGCTTTTCTTTCTGTTTTAATTTTCACCCTGTATGAAGATTCTGACTGCCACCACAAGAGTTCACATACAAACAGCCGGTACAAACTTTCTCTGCGCTTCAGAGCTCGTGCTGTTCTTACATTTAACTTTTCCGGCATATATTTACTTTAGAAGAGCTGCCACGATCATTTATATCTCAACAGCCGGCACAAGATATTCCTTGCGCTTCAATCCTCGCGCCGTGTTTACTTTCAATTCGAAGGCTCGAGCTCTCCCTCACGCTTCGCTGCACGCACCGTGTTTACTTATAATTCGAAGGCTCGAACTGTCCTTCGCGCTTCACTGCTCGCACTGTGTTTATGTTTGTACATGCCGTTTAACCAGAGTTAACTCCCCGCTCCTCAGGGATTGATTATAGAGTAATACTTCAAACAGTGGGGCAGATGTATCTAAGGGTTTTGCCCATTCTGTGCCAATGGGGAAATGTGTTGATACATATGGCCCAGTATATATTTGCAAACAGACGAAGACAGTTCTTTGCATATAACAAATCATTCGATATTTATGCCTTTTACTTTCCACTAGATAATTTCCACTGTATAACCTCTGCCTTTCTGACGGTTTGCTTAAACTGTTCTGCTCAATATTTTTTAACACTGCTCTTTCTGCCGCTTTACTTAAACAATTCAGTCTCAATGGTAACGTTTTAACTTTGATTTTAATTCTACATTCTCCATTGGGCTGTAAATCCTTAAAATTGAATTATGAATTCCTTCACGCTTTCTTTTCCTCCAGCTTTAATTTTAAGTACTTGCTGACAGCATGACTTTACAAATCATTAAAATGTCGTGAGTGAATAAATTATCACAAGTCTCTTTAAAAGCAGTGCTTTACTAGCGCAATACAACAGTCTTTTAAATTTGAGCAGTTCTTTTCTAGCGCAATCAGCAAAATGAAGTTGATGTCTCTTACCAGCTGGCAGGTTACCTTAGGAGACAAATAATAACAATCTTTTTTGAGTTTGTAATTCAACTCATATTTCTTGCTGTCATATTCAACTTCGTTATAGCAGAGAGGTCATACTGTTGAACGAGTTGGGTTCTTGTTTCCCTTTAGTTTAGGATAATCTATCTTCCTCCAACAAATGTGTTCATTCTCTTGTCTGGTCAAGGAGTCATCGTCGCCAAATTTGTTATGATCTCAAATCAAGGTACACCAAAGTAATTCTCCATGTAGGTTTATTCTTCAGAGAAAGATCCTAAACATCTTCTTGCCAGACACAACTGGACCAACTGATAATAATGCCACAGAGGTGACATCACATTAGAATCTCTGGAGCATCATAGAGATGTACCATTCTAAGCAATAAAACATGTGTACAGTACAAAACAGCATAACATGTAAATATAACAGCCTGCTAGCGGTGAAACTTGTTATGCAGTGTCTTTTGTAAAACGATAGGTCTGCCTGCATAATGTGATAATGGGTCCCTGACACTCCTGCATCTCACAGGTATGTGTAGGTTAAACAGAGGTCCCTGCTATAATGTACATAATTTAGTAGGAGAGCCATTGTCATTCTGAGCTTTGAATTAGCACCCAGGATCTCTTAGTATTGCAAAGAGAAGCACATGCCTGTCCCAACTGGATGATGCCCATCCATTGTTGCACCAGTATTTTGGGATGCAGTTCTTGGGCTTTTTATGATTTTACAGCACCTGACAGGCAATGAAAAATACAGTAACAAAACACGTATGCCACTGAAGAATGTATGCATGAATGACAGACCATATTCATATAGAAGAGTATCCAGGATAACAGACATGATCTGAAACATATTGCGCAATTATACAGTGTGACATCCTCTGGATTGTTTAAATCAGGAGTTGCAGTTAGAGCTGCCGTGGAAAGGGATTGGAAGCCAGGGAGGGGAACAAAGAGAGCAGGGGAAGGAGAAGAGAAAGGGATTTGCTTCAAGGGAAAGCAGGAGCGCTTATAGACATGGTAGATTAGAAAGACAAACAAACAACCTGAAGAAACACAAATGTATCAAGGAAGATGTTAAAATGGCAGCCACACGTACCTGCCAGACATTCCGAGATAACAAGAGTGGGATTGTGGGATATGGAAGGGGCTGCAGAGGAAAGTAGCACAGACCCACCAGCTCTCACAGAAGGAAAAAAAGCATACTGGGCGAAGGAAGGTGCTGTGATAGAGTGTGGCACAGATCCATCAGGGTGTTTGCAGATGTGAACAATGACCAAGCTAGAAAGTGAAGATGCTCAGGGAGAAGAAGCACAGACCTCCTGAGTGAAATGGCGGGACAAGGAAGGAACAGAAAGACCCTAAAGCTGCAAAAAGTGCATAGATAGTAAAACCAATATGCGTTATTTATTATCTCTGAAGTGGCGGGACCCTCAAGCTGCAAAAAGTACATATATAGTAAAACAAATGAATAATATTTATCATTTATTAAGTGTTCTAAGCCACCGAAATACACTGGGTTGATCCCAGCACTGATGGTCAACCCCACTAGTCAATACCTGGAACCAGCTGAACTACAGTAGGCAATGGCTAAAGGGGCTGTAAAAATACCTGAAAGCCCCTCTCATAGTGTATTTATGTATGTTTGTATACATAAATGTTTTGTGTGCGGTGTGTGTGTGTCGGTTACTTGATGACACAAGGCTGTCAGCAGAGAGCTAACAGCAGACGGCTAAATCTGTATGTAAGCAATACCTAGAAAGGACAATGCATACATATGTATATGTTTTCAAAGTGTCCTGGCTTCTTTAGTAATAATGAGAGATCTTTGCTTTTTTGATCCAAACCAAATGGCATAAATGATGGCAAATACTGAAGATACTTTTGAGTTTAAATGGAGGGAAAACATTGAAATAACCAAAAAGAGTGCCATCATTTTTTTTCCTTGTCCTTGATGTCAGACACAGCCTAATAATATAAAAGATAAAATAGCAAGTACTCACTCTGCAGCAGAAAATATGTCTCACTGCCAGGACCACACTGAGCACCATCAGCCCTGGTCCAACTGCTCTCCAAAGGTACTCTGCAGTGCCCCTCTGGCCAACTGGAACTGGGTTGCCTATTCCCCTGCTGCACCACACATCATAAAAGGAGCCTTAACTTGCACCCACTTTGTTTCATGTTCAACTCAACCACCATGCTATCACCACCCACATGCACCCATGCTAAACACAGCATCCCTGCCACTCCCACTAGCAAACGTGCACCTTTAGATAAACTATCATACATGTGCCTTAAGACCTTCTGACTCACCAAACACAACATGGAAACTAGACATTGTGTACAACAGCACCCTGGAGCTCCTCTTCCTTACAGAAACATGGCTGACAGATATGTTGGCACCCAATATCGCTACAGCCATCCCAGCAGGATACAAGCTCTCACAACAGTTCCACCCACACAAACTAGGAGGAGGAATCATTGTAATTTTCAAAGAAACCATCAGCTGATCCAACACCATAAAAAGAAGACCCCCTTTCTAGAGTACCTGCACTTCAAACTGTGAACCTCAGCAACTTCCACCCTAAACAGAAACCTTGTCTACCACCTGCTTGAACCAAAAGCTAGCTTCAACGACAAGATTGAAGACTGTGGCTCCCCTCACTATCAATGCCAAAGGCTCAATCCTACTAGGAGACCTCAACTTGCACCTCGAAGATGGGAACGAGCCCAGCTCAATCGCTCTCCTCAAAACCATAGAAAACCTCACACTGACACAACATGTTGCAAGACCCACAATCTCTGCCGACAACACCCTTGACACTGTCTTTGCCATGTTTAACTCCATCTAACTAACTGCAGCCACACCTCTGACCTGGAGACCAATCATGCCATGTTCAAATCAATAGATATTTGCTAAATGAAGCCAGTCACCACCAGCCTGCCCAGACCAAGCTGGAACCACACCTCTGAATCAAGTTTGACCAACACCCTGCTCATGAACCAGACCATGCCCACAGACAACCTAAATAGCACTATTAAACAACTGAACAAGTGTATCACAGACTGCACTACCTTTCTTGCCCCTGCAAACACAAAATCCAAAAGGAAACTGGAAGGAGAGAAGCTGGTACACTAAGGAACTTCATTCAACCAACCAGCAGTACAAAAAACTGGAAAGAAGATGGAGAACACGTCACAAAAAACAGACAAGGGTGCCTTCAAAGTAGTACCAATACGCTATCACTTACAGATCAGAGAAACCAAAGAAAAGGCCCTACTTGAGAGCATAGTTAACAGCTCCAATAGCTGTAGAGAACTTCATGATTGTTAATGACTACATCACATCAGCCCCCACCACAAACAGCATCACCCCCTCACAACACCTACACAACAACCTATTTCATGTTTTTCAGTACCAAAACTGAAACTATAACAACCAAACTATGGAAGCCTCACCACCAGCTTCCCCACAAAAATCCTCAGAAAGACCCAAACTACACAGAGAACCATCACCATGGAAGAGACAACCAATATCATGGACACCATCCATTCTGGGGCCCTAAAAGTCCATTGCCCTCACCTGATCTATGACATGGTCACCAGTCGATAAGCAAAGTACTTACCCGCACCCTGAATCCCTTCATCACACATTGCAATTTTCCCGGAGGCCTGGAAACATGCAGCAGTCAGTGCACTACTAAGGAAACCCTTGCCAGACTAGACCCAGCTAGCAAACTACCCCTAATCTCCCTATTACCCTACCCAGCCATGGCCCTGGAGAAAGCCATCAACAAGCAACTTGTCCACTACCTTGAAATGCACAAACTTCTAGATACCACTTAATCAGGCATCAGGCCCAATCTCCATACCGAAACTCCTCTAATTGCAGTACCTGAAAACATCAGGGTAATGCTCATTTGACAAAAAACTGTGACCTTTTTCCTGCTTGACCACTCAGCAGCTTTTGACATGGTCTCCCATTCCATCCTGACCAGAAGACTCTCACGAAGCGGCATTCAATTACCCACCTTCAACTGTATCTGTAGGTCCTCACAGGAAGTACAAAAGCAGCAAGACCTGTCTTCAACCTAACTCACTGCACCCACTTCATTCCACACCTCAAGGAACTTCACTGGCTCTCCATACACAAAAACTCCCAGTTCAAACTTCTCAAACACACACACACACACACACAAACTGCATAACATATGCTCCACCTACCAGAATACCTGCACATAGTTCCACCAACCTTTCGGGCACCTCTGCTTAGCTGGAATCTCACTGCCACATGTACCTTGTGTATACAAAAGCAGAACCTGAGGTTACGCCTTCCTGTCCATCTCCCCCAGAGCATGGAGTAACCTCCCACAGTCCATCAAAGTCTCCTCATCTCTTCTTGAGGTCCAAAAGAAGCTGCCTGTTCAAATAATTTACCTAGGGCGACCACCACCTGCTCACATGCAAAGCTCCTGTATAACCTTATGGTGATTATTTCACTTTGTAAATAGGTATAACATAAAATAACATACATAAAAAATGTCCTAATGCAAGTGACGAGAGCACAGTCATTACAGTTGCAATAGGGCTAGAGTGTGCAAATGTATTTGTTATTTTGTATAAAAAGAAAAAGACTTTCATAACACCTTTAATTGATGGATATATGAGAAATACAAATAAAAACAAGCAAGAGAAACAATGATTCAATTACGTAAAATTTTTGGTGTAATCTTTCCAAAAACGCTGTGCTATTGATAATCCTAATTCATGTGTGTGATCATTAGCTTATAAGAATTTAAAGGATGCAACACAGAGATAAAGAAAAGAAGAGTATATCACAGTAAAACCAAGTGTCTCAGTGTTCACTGCAAAGTTTTTCATCCAGTAAAAATTATTTCTGCACCGCTTTAGAGTCATGGATGGATAGTGTGTCTGAAAGTAGATATGGCATGACCCTAACATGTTAGTGACACTGGCTCAGGGGATCCAGTACAGGAAGACAATCCTTTCTACAGAAGTGGTAACCAGGGACCTGACCTTTGAGGAAATTGGAATGTAGGTAATAGGCATTTAAGGAATGCTCACTCCCATACAGGACCTCTTCGCTTTTCTGGACCTTGCTAGTGGCCATGAGGTCTAAGAGGCGAGGAAGAGGATGAAAGGCTATAGTTACTTCTTTCCTTGTGAGTCCTCTTCCTTTAGTAGGATGAATTTAGCAGGTCCTCTTAAGTCTTCTCCTTAAAAACTTCAAGGATCACTCTGACGAACCCAATGCGCTTGGGAGACCTGTCCCAGCATAATTTTTAGAACTGATTTGGACAACTTTATCTTGCAGACTACAACATTAAGGATTGATTCCAATGACAAAAACAAATGGAAGCGGCTTCAAGCTTACTAGTTAAAACTGGTTCTGTAAGCTTTGTTAAAAAACTGTGAACAATATGTATGAATATCAGGTTGAAAAATACTGATTGCGAAATGTGAACAGTATGTTTGCTACCATTAAAGATTTTAAAGAATTGTCCTGCTTACTAATAGGTCTCTTCTAGAAAATAAAAATTGCAGTAGATCGTAATTCAATGTATTTTATAAATTTTAATTATGTGGGTATAAAATTACTTTCCTTTCCTATTGGAAATGATAATCCACCTCCTGTGTGGGGTCAGGTAATTCTCAATGGATTTCAGTAGCAAAGCATTAACATATGAGATAACAATTCTGTATTTGGAAGGGATTCCTATAACACACCCCTTCCAGACACTAATTGGTATTCATTCAGAATCCCATTTTAGGAGATGGAAAACCTTTTCTAAGTCCTAAAACTAGCATTAGTACTTCGGAAACTGTGTTATAACAGAAGCAAAGACTGACTGGAATATTTGTGACTGTTAAAATGCTTAGTACATCTGGCCCCTTTCAACTCTCTCTGACCGGTTGATCGGTCAAAAGTGATGTGCTTACCTTCTGCTGCTCAGTATACAACCAACACTTGGTAGCTACTTGGGCATTCATGAGAGGGAAGCAAAATGCTACCACAATATGTGTGAAGAGAATGCTAAAAAAGAGTGCAATATTCTGGAGTAGGTCTATACCCATACAGCATTGTGTAGATATATATCATTTCATACATAGGAGTGTCTGTAGTCAGATTCCGAATGCCATTTAATTATTTCCAGTGAACAGTGTCGACCCAATGTTTAACATCTAGGAAACTGGGATGGTAACAATCACAGAGAATGCTGACAAGAGAAATACTATGAGATGAAGGACCCCTGTAAATGAGCTGTGTCCGGTGTCAGTCGGAAATGTGAAAGTTGGCTTCGATGTTGTATTTCTTGGAGTAGATGGAGATGGAGCATGACTGGTTGACTCTGAGCCATTGCAAGAAGTTGTTGATGGGTCACTGATGTTGTGAATATAGCCATAATTTACCCAGTAAGATCCCTGAAAGCAGAAAACAAAGTGGAGAGGATTAAGTATCACTATGCACATACATCAGCCATCGGGCATTATCAGTGTCATATATATTGTTTAACATTTTACAATTTCCTTGCAGTGAGGCACACGTAAATGTACAGTCTAGTACACATTGGTGATTGTGGCTATTTACAATTGTGGATCTTCTTAGTTGAACAGATACCTGTGCTTCTCTTTTGAGGCTTAAGTGGGTGACTAGTGAAAATGTCACAGTAAGTCTTAAAACCCAAGCAGACATCCTCAAACAAATGGGCATTCTGGACTGCCTACTACAGATTGTTCAAGACCATGTAAGAAAAACTGTGTTTTTCTCTTGATTGGATGCCCCCTTTAAATGCCACAAGGCATTAGCATCAAGCCATGGATCCTGAAATCAGAAAGGCCATGATATGGTATTAGTGGAGGGCTTTTGTGATCAGCCCTTCTTTATTTCTGGCCTCTTCAAGGATTGCAGAAGCATCACATCTTGCTGTACACCAAATAGAATATTTTTTATAATTCATCAAGGTTCTTACAGTTCTGTAAATACAGAGGCTATGTCACATTCCATTATGAGTTACATTCAGAGAGATTTTGGGTTTCATGGTTTCCTAAATAAGTGAAATTGTGAAGGATGTTACTCAACCCAGTCTTCTACACACCCAAAGCACTATAGTTCTGGGTACAGAGACACATGAGTGACGTCTGAGGAAGAGGGAAATCAAATCAAAAAATTAACTCTAATAGTGAACATGTTATAGTTCTAAAAACATTTTAGCTATCATGGAAAGAAAGAACATCAACCTGGGAATATATTATGTGTCAATCTCCTAGTTATCACATTCATGTAAAATCACAGCCTGGATGCTTGAATATACCCTTTCTATAGTAAACTATCAGAGTTTATTACGGAACCCATCCAGAATTTCCCTGCTTAACAGACATTTAATTTATAAGGATGGTTTATTCCTGTATAACCAATATTGAGTTTGGGACACAAAAGGAAGGGCCTCTGTAGTGTTGAGAAGGGACACAAGAAGGGAGTTAAGAGGTAATGCTCCACGAGCAGAATTGGTGGATATGTCCTCCTCAAGTTATATTGTCAAAAAACAAAGGGATAAACCCTTATGGGAAAGTATAGAAGTGTTCCTCCAGACTATGTGTATCTCCTACAATAGTGGAAAGCACACAGCTTTGTTTAAATACCCCTCACCCACCAAAAGGACCCTTGGTGGCATGCTTCATCATCTGGGTCTTCCCGCCCCGCTGCGGGACTGGGCGTGCTACGACCTATGACCACTTGGGAGCACTGGTTATGAAAAACAATACTATGTGTGGTGTAGGAGTGTGAGTGGAAGGGTCAGAAGTGAGTGAATGGTGAAAAATTAAAAAAATACCTGGCTCAGTGGAAATAATTTATGTTTATGCTCCTTTGAGATGGTAGCGTTAAAAGTGGGGAATGAGATGGAGATACTATGCTTTAATGAGCAGTGTTTCTTGCGTCAACATGATTCAAAGCCCTCCCCTGGCTTCTCATCAGGACCTAAAAGAGATCCCTTCCACACTCAAATCAAAACAACTGTGTATTTACATATAATCCTAACTAAGTGGTGCACATACATTTAAATGCACAGTATACTATACACCAGTAGGTATATTGCTGAATGTTTTTCTTATTTCACCCAGATAATGCCCCATGAGCCTTCAAAACTGGAGGGAAGGGGTACCTATAGTCACACAAATATCAATGTTACCTCCTCACCAGGACTGGCGAGGCTCATTAGTCTGAAAGGCATCAGAATAACAATCAAGTGCTGCTGCCCAATGGTACAATAAATGGCTCTTTTTCATTCCACCGGTGCCACGGCTATTTGTTATTTTGCTGGCTGCAACTCAGCAGGATGCTTCATTTCCGTGGTTCATCAAGGCTGCCCTGCAGGCTTATGGGCTCCTGCTCACGAAGAGACTGTGTTAGTACTAATGACGGGAGACTGACCCACTCCTAATGCAGGACTTACCTAGAAATCACTCGATAATAAGGAAATGAGCATGGGAGACAAGAGGGATATGTTATCACTTCTTGCCACAATGAAAAGATAAATTTTCGATGGTATTAGGGTGACACAATAAAGCAGCATATACTTACTTTTTGCACCTTAAGGAGAATGAAGCATTTTGCCTGGATTGGTACTCATTGAGATGGTGCATTGTGGGACTTTGATACATCTTACAAGTCTGCCTTTGATTTTCTATGATTAAGGCTAATGAGCTGAAAAGCCTCAGAATAACAATCAGGTTCTGCCGCCCAATGGTTCAATAAATGGCTCTTTTTCATTCCACTGGAAGTTATTAAGCTTCTATGCAAATTAAATGATACCTCGTAATGAGAGAGGTGAAAACCGCGAAAAGAAACTGCGACAGAGAGAATCAAGGCAAACACTGAACTTCAGAACTTTTACTCCGTTTGGGCTGAACCAAAGTGAGGAACTGTATGTCCATTAATAAACTGAACTGAATTCATTTTCGTATGAAACTGTTAGAAGCCAAGACAATCACAAAATCACACAATCACATATAATTATTGTCATTAGGATTAGTGCACAATTTTCCTAAATACAACAAATGCATGGCATAAAACAAGCGGTGAGGTAGGAACACAATTAAGTCATTCCTTATAATCAAAATGATAGCCTTGACAAAGCCCTCTAGAGGGCATAATTGTTTTCTTGGGGGGAGACAGAACTCTGTCCAAATAGAAAATCACATGATTTTTCTTAAATCTAAGGTGCATGGAAAGGATGTACGTAATAACAATACGGACAGCACAGTAAAAACAAGGTTGTCCTGTTAAGTACTAAACCTCCCTCTCTAAATGTCTTAATATGACACAGAGAGAAACGGCGCAGTATCAGAGCAAATCGGCAATGGCTTTACTGGAAACTTTTTAAAAAATAAAAGAAATTGGGGAATTCATTCTTTCTGCAAGTGCGATTCTAAATTATCTGAAAGGATGTTTTTATAGTTAGGACCTAGTTTCCATAGGAAATCCGCAACATTCTAACCTGGAATGGTTGGCCTCCTTTCTGGAGGGGCGTACCTTCGAGGTTTGGGAAGGAAACGCAAAATCTCCTCCCCTCCCACTTCACTGCAGGGTGCCCCAGGGCTCATCCCTGAGCCCCACGTTATTTAACGTGTTTATGGCACCCCTGGAGGGTGTGGTGTCTCCGTTTGGCTTCAAGACCATAAGCTATGCGGATGACACCCAGCTAGTAGTGGGTCTGACACAGCTGGAGAAACAGCCTGAGATGCTCCACTCATGCTTGGGAGAGGTGTTTGATTGGATGTCCAGGTCATCGCTCAAATTGAATGGCTCAAAAACTGAGCTGATGATCTTGGGCCAGTTCAAGCTTCGCCCTCTCGCCGAGCAGCTGGCCCAACTGTATGGGCACCCCGCCTGACCCAAAGAAGGAGATCAAGAGCTTGAGGGTCTGGCTGGAGCCGGATTTGTCCTTTAGGACACACGCCAAGAAGACCTCTGGCGTGTGTTATGGAATACTCCGGTCGGCCCGTAAGGTTCTTCCCCTGTTACGAGAACTCTCTCGGAAACTGTTAGTCCAAGGTCTAATCATCTCGCGCCTGGACTACAGTAATGCGCTCTTTCTCGGAGCGCCGGAGTCAACGTTCAAGATCCTGCAACAAGTGCAGAATGCAGCAGCAAGGTTGCTGCTGAACATTCCGGCCAGGCAGTCAGCCAGGCCCGCTTTAAAAGCACTTCACTGGCTCCCTATCCGAGAGAGAGTCACCTTTAAGGCCCTCTGTATTGCCCATAAGAGCATACAGGGGACAGGACCAGCCATCCTGAAGGATATGATCCGGCCTTACAAGCCTACAAGAGCCCTACGCTCTGACAACAAACACCTCCTTCAGACGAAGAGAGTTAGGAGAGCTCGTTCAGGCGGCAGGAGCTTTTCCATCCATACAGCGCGGGCCTGGAACTCCCTCCCACTCTCATTACGTTCTGAACGAAATATTCTCAGGTTCCGGAAACATTTAAAAACCTATCTATTCCCGGTATAACTTTAGCTCTCTTGCTCTGCATGTGCAGCTCGCTTTAGGTCTCTATAAGCGCTGGGATGCTCTTGGGTAACCGTGCGCGGTACAAAATTCGTTATTAATAATATTAATAATAATAACTTTGGCGCCAGTCGACAAATCTTCGTGAAATTCCTAAAGAAAATGGCTAGATCCGCTCCTTCCCTGAAAGTTTTGAGGTGATTCGTGAAGTGGGGGCCGAGAAAAAAGAGGGGTCTCAAAACGTGTTTTCCCCATGCAATTTTCCATAGGACCTTTAAGCGAGGCTACAGCCCGAACTGCTGAACGGAATTACACCAAATCTGGCAAAAAGGTAGTGTTCGGTTCGCAGATTACGGTTTTTGCTAAATGGTGTAAATCCGTTCAGTTGTTCCTGAGAAAATCAAAAGTAAAATCATCGATATATCTATAGACGATGTATCGTATGCGTACACTAAAATGTACAATTATGAGCACGAGCTGCATGCTGATTGGCTGTCAACTGTCTGTCAATACTCCAAACCAGGAAGTGTTGGCAGTCATCTTGTGCCTCAGAAAAAGAAAAGGGGGCAGGGTAGAAACACCCTGACTCTCTAGGCCTGCTTAGGGGGTCCCACAAGGACCCCCCAAGGCAATTTTGTTTTAAATCGCGGGATAAGAGTATGGTACGCGGTGAAAAAGAAACAAACTGAAGTCCGCTTTATTCTTAATTAGCCCCCGGGGGGCCAAATAACGGGGCAATTTTTTTCAAGAACGGGGGGCCCAGAGGGGCACCCTGCCCCGGGGACCACACCCCGGGGCTTTAACTATATGTAAGGGGGGCTCTTGGCTCCCCGCAGCCCCCGGGGCCAGCACCCCCCCCGGGACTTCATTTTATTAATAAAACCTGTGTGGGGGGGCTCTAATTTAGAAAGTAGGGGGGTCCGTGACAGACCCCCCAGCCCCGGGGACTACCAACCCCCAGGGCTTTTCAATGTCTGGAGGGGGGTCACGCGGCCCCCCTCCTGGAGCCCTCAATGGCCCTGGGGACCGCCACCTCCCAGGGCCGGCTCCTGCAGTGTCCCAAGGTGCCTACCCCCAGGGACACTTTTGTTTGCTATGGTAGGGCGGGAGCCTTGTGGCTCCCACTCTACCATAGCAAACTGCTTTCCTATTTGAAAGAGAGAGCAGGAAATAGGAAAGCATATTGCTTTTCATCAGAGAGAGCAGCATGTAAGCTGCTCTCTCTGACGAAAGGCAATACCTGCTCCCGAAGGACGCGGGGTGCCACTGGGACCGTGGGGGCATTGGGGCTCCACCCACGGTCCCCAAACTTATATTTCAGCTCTAGGGGATGGGGTCCGCGGGGACTTAAAAAAATTAGTGATAAAGGCTATTTTTTTTTACGCTACATTTAGCATGCGCGTACCATGCACGTACGTACGATGTCCGGTGCGATGTCTGTAAGTCGTCCCGTAAGCGTACCTAAGCTAGAACAATTAAAATATTTTTCAGATATTTATGAAGTGTATGTGTTTAGATGTTGGGTGGCTCTAAAAAGAGCCCTTGTGTTTATTGGAAGATTTTAGTACCTACACAAGTAAGTAGTGATGATCTCTCCTATAGATGTCTTGCATATTGAAACGCAGATTGTTGTTGTAAATGGACCCCATTTTATAATCTCGGAGAAAATCAGAAACAGATGTATTCACATGTTTCCTGGCTTTCTCAATTTGTGGACAAAATTGATTGGACCAGTTTCAATTCTGCCTTTGGCACATATTAGAATAGACAAAGGTAGTTTGGGGGGAAAGTGACATCAATTCAGTAAAGGTGTGCTTCATAAACATTTCCAGACCTACCCCAGTCAAAGTGACTAGGTCATTGCCACCACAGTGCACAATTATGAGGTCAGGGTGTTGGAGATGCAAAAAGGATTTCACCAATGGCATCAATTGGTGACACTTTAACACTCTCTGTCCAATCCATTTAATGTCTACATTTGGTAAACCTAGGTGTTTGTGGATTCCTTTCTGTTCTGCATACTTTTGACTCCAGAAAATATAGCTGTGTCCCACAATCCACACTCTAAGCATCTTGAAGAGAGGTCTGGATGTGCTTAGGTGGTCTCTGTAAATGAAAGGGCAGTTTGAAGAGTTTTTTTCTAAAATGGTGGATAAGTAGAGTTTTAAAAAAAGGCAAAGAAGTGATTGGTTGTTTGAATACTTTTTAGATAGAAAACTAGGGTGCAGTTTTCTGTTTTTTAAAAGCCTGTTATTTATTGGTTAAGAAAAAGTGATAGAAAAGAACATTACTTAAGATAAGCTGGTATATTGACAAGTCAAGCACACTTGCTGTTTTGATTTGCAAAAATGTATGATGAACTTTTCACCTGTGTGCTCATTTAGGTGTTCTCTGAAGTGTTTCTATGGTAACTGGCAGAATGTGGAGGGTTGTCAGGTTTGTCAGTTGGAAAGGGTTCAAAAGTTCAAGTAATAGAAATGTGTGTTTCGTTTTGATTTAATGTGGGAATAAATGTGATTTGTTTTTTATTTGTCTATGTGTGTAGATTGAGTGTGTAGATTGTCAGGAAAAGTTTTCTATTTGCTGTAGGACTTCCTAGGGTTGTTTAGGGGGTTTCAGAATGATCTCCAAGGTCAAAATCTTTTTTTAAATCACAGAATACGCATATGGTATGCGTACGTGGTGAAAAAGAAAAAAAATCCCGAAGTCTGCTTCATTCTTAATTAGCCCCCGGGGGCAATTTTTTTTTGATAATGGGGGTCCAGAGGAGCCCCCCTGTCCCAGGGACCGCCACCCCCCGGGACTTTAAGTATATGTATGCGGGGGGCTATTCCCCCCCCCCCCCCTGCAGCTCCGGGGACTGTCACCCCCGAGGCTTCTTTTATTTAAAAAACCTGTGTGGGGGTGCTCAAGTCCCCCCACATGCCCCGGGGACCGCCACCTTCCCGGGGTCTGATTTAGAAAACAGGGACAGCCACCCCCGGGACTTTAAGCATATGTATGCTGCTCCGGGGACCGTCACCCTCGGGGCTTCTTTTTAGTTAAAAAACCTGTGTGGGGGGGCTCAAGCCCCCCCCACATGCCCCAGGGACCGCCACCTCCCCGGGGTCTTATTTAGAAAATTGGGGATCCGTTACGGAACCCCAGCCACGGGGACCACCAACCCCTGGGGCCTTTGAATGTTGGGAGGGGCCCCCCTCCTGGAGCCTTTGATGGCCCTGGGGACCGCCACCTCCCAGGGGCACACTTCTGCAGTGTCCCGGGATGCCTACCCCCGGGACACTGCTGTTTGCTGTGGTAGGGCGGGAGCCTCGTGGCTCCCACCCTACCATAGCTACTGCTTTCCTATTTGAAAGAGAGAGCAGGAAAGCTGCTCTCTCTTTCAAATAGGAAAGCATATTGCTTTTCGTCAGAGAGAGCAGCATGTAAGCTGCTCTCTCTGACAAAAGCAATGCTGGATCCCGAAGGAAGGGTGGAGCCGGCTGGGACCGTGGGGGCTTTGGGGCTCCCCCCACAGTCCCCACCGTTATATTTAGCCCCGGGGATGGGGTCCCCGGGGATTATAAAAAATTTGTGATAAAGGCTATTTCTTTTTTTACAGTAGATTTAGCGTACGCGTACCATGCACGTACGTACGAGTGTGTAAGTCGTCCGGTAAGTGTACCTAAGATAGAAAAAAATCAATTAAAAAATATATTTTACAGATATCTATCAAGATTATGTGTTTATATGTTGGTTGGTTCTAATGAGACTTTTTCTTTTTTTTGGTACTTATAAGTAAGTACTTATGCATAGTCTAAACTTGTTGAGGAGCAGTGTTTTATAGAGTGCTGAACTTTTGACCTTTGTGTACAGTTGACTTTTGCATTATTTGTTGGGGGTAGGGTGCAACGTTATATCAGTTGGAAAGGGTTGAAATTTTGAACCAATAGAAATATGTGTTTGGTTTTGAATTAATATGTGTAGGAATTTAATTTGTTATTGCCATGTATATATGTCTAAATTGAGAGGGAACATATGCCATTCTTTGGATTTGCTGCAAAAACTGAAGTAGAGAGATTCTGTATAAGAATATCTGCTGTGTGAGTGGCATTCTTCTTAATCTACAAATCAGTTTGAGAGGTGAGTTGATAACTTGTAAGGAAATGTATGTGGTGCATTTTATTTTTAGTAAAAGTAATGTGTTTATCCTTCTAAAGTTTGTAGAATCATATTCTGAGTTTGTCTGCATTTGGATAGCTATTGTGATTAAATTATTTGGTAAGTTAATGTGTTTAGTGAGTCACCTTTGTGCAATAAAGTGCAGTACTAAAAAATGTAGAATGGGTGTAGTCAATTTTTTAGTTGTAGAGTAGTTAATAGTGTTGCTTGCTTAGAATTAGATTTGTGTTCTAAATCTACAATTTTGCAGTCAGTATACATACACTGCTGCATACACTCTTTGGCAGATTTACAAGCCTCTTGCGCCTCTTTGTTGTTCTATTGTGTAACTTTTTGGATGTAATGTTGACAAAAATAATGCAGCAGATTGGAAATTTATTTGCAAAATGAGTCAGGGTTGTCCACTGAAATTTAGTAGTTATATACATAGAATGTGCGCAGTCCTTAAATGTTTTAGTGTAGTAAATGTGTTTTGGTAAAATTTATGGTCTCATATTTTATGCCTAGTATCACACTAAGCGTCTGTGTACATTAAGGCATTATATTTGCTCTTTTTTCTATAATCTACCCTCTCTCTCCTCACAGTCTACCTCTCTCTGCTTATACTGTCCCCTGTCTTCTGATATTACCCCTCTTTCCTTATTCTCACTTCTCTCTCCTCATAGTGCTCCTTGTCCTTATTGTCCACCCTGTCCTCATATTCCCCTCTCTGTCCTCATTGTCTCCTCTGTCTCCTACTACTCCCCCTTCTTTTGATACTCCCTACTCTGTTCTCTTACTCTTCTCTCTCTCATTATAAATGCCTTTTAACAATTCCCCAGTCAGTATACATACACTGCTGCATAAACTTTTGGGCAGATTTACAAGCCCCTTCCAGACTGGAAATGTATTTGCAAAATGAGTCAGGGTTGTCCACTGAGATGTAGTAGTTATATACATAGAATGTGTGCAGTCAGTTAAATGTTTCAGGGTAGTAAATGTGTTTTGGTAAAATGTATGGTCTCATATTTCATGCCTAGTATCACACTAAGCGTCTGTGTACATTAAGGAAGTATATTTGCTCCTTTTTCTATAATCTCCCCCCGCTCTCCTCACAGTCTACCTCTCTCTGCTTATACTGTCTCCTGTATTCTGATTCACCTTACACTACTAATGTATTCATTCATTCATTTATGAACTACACATTCATTCCGACAAACTTTGACACACTAACATAGAAATATAGTTCTTTCTTTGACCAGTGAAGGTAAATCTAAAAAGAACAGTTTTTTTTGTCTTTTTAGTTTTCTATTTTTTTCGATTTTTTCAAAAAGTGTTTTTTTTTTTAAACCAAAAAAATAGAACTGGAAACAAAAAAACTGTGGAACAGGAGCAAAAAAGTAAAAATAAAAATGTTTTGGACAACGGTGGTCTTCTTTCCTCTTCGCAATGAGGTCAATAGACTGCTCACCGTAACAAAGTAATTTGTTGCAATATTTACAATGAAATTTCCGATCCGCAAACTGTGGCACAATAAAAAATATACTGGAACCCAAAAAGTGTCCAACAGGAACAAAAGAATGAAGAAAAAAAACTTAATGTCGAGGACAACGACACTCCCGCTTCTTGCGTCTTATGAGGTCAATTGACTGTTCCCCATAACTCAAAAGTTCATCGCAATAAATGCATAGAATTTTTAGTTCTACGAAATCAGGTTCAATCTGAGGGTGTGGACTGCTTCCCGAAGGTGGTGGTGGTGCATTCGATGTACTTGGCACAGCAGCAGGTGGGAATAATACAGAAGAACGGGAAAGGTGCCCTTAACTAGTACTAGTGGCCCAAATGGGGTCCTATATTACAAAATAGCAGTGCAGAACTCACCAAGACTAGAAGCAAATCAGACTGTCCAAAACCAACTCATTATAAGACAAAGTGCATTTTATTATTTCATATCTTTTTATTTATAAATATGTGTTCATTTATAGCAAAGAAAAAAAACATAACTGTCATAGAATACACATAGCAGTCCCATAGCGGTTATGACAATCAAATTAAACACCCATTTGTCCCAAAACACATACAAACCAATTCATATCACTCCATGATATCCACAGTTATTCAATACATCCGAAAAGTTCGCACCCATTCATAAATTCGTCATTTGTCAACAGCATATCGTGCAACGGTAGCCAGATCTTCGTTGGTGAGTTGTGTCCCGGAGGAATCACCCCAAGGGACTCGGGAGACTCTGAGAATACATTTCGGGACCGCCTTTAGGCGCCAACGCGCGTTTCGGTGCTCGGCCAGTTTTGGGGCCACACCTACATCAGGGCACACAGCAAAAAGGACAAACAGGTGCACAACCGCAAATAATATGAGGTGCAAAACACAAGGTATTAAATCAAGAGCGATTCCACAAACAGTCAATCCGTGGTGTAGGACAAAATATGAGTGCACATCCAGGTTCGCTCGCTCCAGGGAGACCGGTGACCACAAAGCCAAAGATAGAAGAGAACTAGGCGAAAAGTCAAGTGAATGATATCCTGTAGTCAAGAAGGTGTCCAAGAGTCCGGGATGGAACATAGAATGGTGGAAGTCTTCACGTCCAAAAGTGCGGCTCAGTTCGAATCAACCTGAGACTTGATTGCTCAGGGCTTGTTTTCTCAGAGGGGCACACATGCACGACGTAAAGTGTCCATAGACCTCTGATGGAGAAGAGTTCTCCTAGAATCGTCTCTCGGTCGCCACAGCAATCCAACGTAACGTGTGGCGGGAGTAGCCAAACAGCAGCAGGTGGGTTCTCTTGCAACCTCCGTGTTGCAGCTCTTGCAAAGTTGTTGGTGTGCAAGTTTTTCACGTGTCGCACCATACTCGCTGTGCCAAATGAGTATTTTTTTGATGGCTTGCCCCTGGAAAGAGTTGTTTGGCATATTTTGCAGGCTAATAGCAGATCATTACACTTTTTTTCCCCTTCAGGGAAAATAAAAAACTTCTAAATCAGTGCTTCTTTTTTCTTCTTCTGAGGCTCCTCAGGAATGAATTCTGCCTCAGATGAATAGCTGGAAGATTATTCCATAGGTGTTGTCATGGTGATCTTCCTTCTATTTTGATTCCCAGAAGAGATGCTTCTTCTTAAAAGGTCAAAGTAGAATGATAAAAATGGGAGGGGTCTTTCAAAAGTTGGAATAGGAAGAGTTATGAACCAATCAAATCTCTTCTTTTAGAGTCACATGGCTTTGCGTATGCCTACGGTGCGCTTACGCTGCTCTTACGCTGCGAGTACATATGAGGTACGGCCGCGATTTGCGTAATTGCTTTTCAAAGTAATATACGCTTATTAAAAGTTTAAAAAATATATTTTTATGGGACGCCGTACATGACGTCACGGCGGAAGCGTTGATGCGACGCGTAACGTCAAAGCGCATCCGTAACGTATGCGCGGGTACGCGCACAGTACGATTTACCGTATAAAGTATGGTGCGATCACCTTACGCTTACGGTACGATCATCCAAAAAAAAACAATGAGAAAAGAATTATATAGAAATTAATTTTAATATATTGGAAAACAAAATCAATTAATAAAGAAATATTTTTGAATGTAGTTTTGTTCATATTTTACGTAAAAAATATGAAATATAACTTAAAAAATTTGGGAAATTAGTATAAAAAGAAAGAAATATAATAATCAATACATTTAAAAATTATGATTTACAAAACCTTTGAAATTCACTGAAAAAAACATAAGTTTTACACACGTTATGGTTAGGAATTAGCATTTAAAAATCCTTGCAAATTCACTGAAAAAACCATAGGTTTCAGCCACGTTATAGTTAGGAATTAGCATTTAAAAACCTTAGACATTCACTGAAAAAAAACATAGGTTTCACACAAGTTATTGTTAGCTGGACATTTCACTCATACGAAACCAATGAAATTCCCCCGTTATAGTTAGTTCAGCTAACTATAACTCACGCGCCCGCAATGCACTGCTGATGACGTCACATATTACATCACTCATGACATGGTCAGTGACATCACTGATGACATCACTGATGACATCTCAAATGACAGGAGGTGGATACATTAGATCATTGAGGCACCAGACCCGGCTACTTTTCTTGCCTCTTTCTGCACCTCTGTTGCTTCTTTCTGCACTTCTCTTGCTTCTTTCTGCACTTGTCTTGCTTCTTTCTGCACACCTCTTGCCTCTTTCTGTACCCTTGTTCCTTCTTTCTGTACTTCTCCTCCCTCTTTCTGTACTTCGCTTTCTTCTTTCTGCATCCCGCTTGCCTCTTTCTGTACCTCAATTGCCTCTTCCTGCACCTGTCTTGCCTCTCTCTGCATCTCACTTGCCTCATCCTTTTGTCTGCAACTTAGTTGTTTCTTCCTGCAGCTCTCTTGTCTGTTTCATAACTTTTCAAGATTCTTTCTGCGCCTCTATTGCTTCTTTCAGCACTTCTATTGCCTCTTTCTGAACCTCTCTACCTTCTTTCTGCACCTCTCTTACCTCTTCCTGTACCCCATTCATTCTTTCTGAAAGTCTCTTGCCTGTTTCTGCACCTCTCTTACCTCGTTCTGCACTTCTTTTGCTTCTTTATGCACCTGTGTTGCTTCTTTCTGCACCCTGTTCCTTCTTTTTGCACCTCTCCTGTCTATTTCTGTAACTCTATTGCCTCTTTCTTTACTTCTCTTGCCTCTTTCTGTGCCTCTGTTGCTTCTTTCTGCACTTCTATTGCTTCGTTCTGCACCTGTCTTGCTTCTTTCTGCACCCCTCTTGCTTCTTTCTGTACTCCTGTTCCCTCTTTCTGCATGTCTAATCCCTCTATCTGCACTTCCCTTTCCTATTTCTGCATCCCTCTTGTCACTTTCTGTACCTCTCTTGCCTCTTTCTGCACCTCTCTTGCCTCTTTCCAGACCTCTGATGGTTCTTTCTGTACTTTTCTGGCCTCTTTCTGCACCCCTCCTACCTCTTTTTGTACCTATGTTGCTTCTTTCTGCACCTCTCTTTCATCTTTCTGCACCTTTGTTGGTTCTTTCTACACTTCTCTTGCCTCTTTCTGCTGTTCACACAGGAGGTCAGTTAACTGACGCTCGGAGTCACTCTGGATAGCCTCGGTTCAGTCAGCAGGCAAGACAGCCCCTCTTCCTCAGACAGTAGGGCAGTCCTTGTTCTGAATTTTCCACAGAGTTCTGATGTGGGGTCTAAGACTGCCACCTTTTATCACTGCTGCCATCTAATGTGTGGGGGCAACCCCTAGCCCATACTCTTACTAGTTCTGACCAGTCCCTTGCCCTTCTTTGGCTGTCCTTCTGACTGCCTCTGGTTATAAAAGCAAGTACAGGTCTGATGTCAGGGTCCTTTGTGTGTTCTGTATGCATGGCTACTTGAAATGTAATCAGGGCTGGGTACAACTCTTCTCCCTGCCATCATCCAAGGATGGACCATCCTGTCTACAACTAAGCCCCTTTTGTCCCCATATCTGGAAGGAATCAACAACTAACTAAAGGAGAGACAGTCGCAGACATGTGACCCTGGCTAGTGGCAGAAAGGCAACGTCTTGTTGGTGAGCAACGAGAAGATTGTCTGTTTTGCCGCTCGGCCAGGGAGGAAATCCTTTAAATGGCAAATTGCAAGCAACACATTAGAGCAGACCTCCACGTACAAATACTTGGGAGTTGTAATCGATGACAGGTGGTCGCTGAAAGATCATCAGTCTTACAGAAAGGCACAGGCTATCAAACTACGCCTCGCCCTAAACTTGTTAAAAAGAAAAATTAATTGTCCATCCAATTCGCATTTGTTGAAGATAATATCTGCAAAATTTCTCCCATCTCTCACGTATGGATCGGAGTTGTATAAGGGAAAAGATGCTAACTTTTTGAACACCCAACAATCAGAGTTGTTCAAATACATCTTTCATAGTCCGAGGTTCGTATCTCAATCCCAGATCCGCTTGGAATTCGGTCTACTAAACCAGCACCAAATCAGACAAGCAGCCATATTAAAAACATGCTGGAAACTAAGAGCTGCTGAAGAGGACACCCTTATGGGCCTTTGTTGGACTGAGATAAATAACCAGAAAAAGACAAAAAACTCATGGAAAATGGTATGGGAGAACGCCGTCTCGAGCCTTAATATGGAAAAGGCGTGGAACACAAATCAATCATTTGTGGCGTTTAAAAAAGAGACTAACGCAGCAGCAAAGCAAATATCATGGACAGCAGATAAAGCTGCCACAGCAAATAAAAACATGGATGGACTGTGTTGGGCACATATGGGAAGCCAGAGCCACAACCATATTTAGTCAACCATATATCCCCAGCTGCTCAAAAAATACTTTTAAAATTACGGCTGGTAACCACCATATTAAAAAATCACACACCTGCATGGAAGCAAACATGGCCGACACCCTTCTGTAGACTATGTGGGGAAATGGAAGAATCCTTGATGCACATATTGTGTATTTGCCCATCTTTAACAAATCTGAGACGTTATTACCTACTTCATGTTTTTCGTCTTTCTCAAATTAGATCATGCCGCCCGGCCGTCATGCTGGCCCTGAACAGCTACAAACTGCAGACAGCTTGTAGGGCCACTAGATTTTGCCAAAAGGCACTTCAGTTAATCATGAACACTGAGATAAAGGACGGCAAAGGTCCAAATCCGACTGTGCGAAGTGCAAGTACAACTGCAAAATCACTATGTACACAGACATTTTAGAAAGTTTCTCTATTTTAATGTATCTCTATTTTGTACACTTTAACTTTAAAGTACAAGTTGCTTTTTTATATGAACAATATTGTAAAGGTTTTAATTAACTATATACAATAAAAATTTACTTACTTACTTACTGGTTGGTGAGCACCAGTGAGGAAATGTAACCTCCTGGGAAGATTTCTCAAGGCGGACAGATTTTGCAATGCAAGAGGTCACGTATGCTCAGGATCCCTCGTGTTCAGAAACCTTCCGTTGAGAAAGCTGAATGACGTCACAAAATCTACCTGAGCAGCAGAAAGAAAGCAGCATCCTCTTGTGTTGTGCATGGTGCCATTTGTGATGATTTTCCAACATGGGACACTTACCCAGTGCTGAAAATCACAGCAAACAGCATGCCCCTAATGACCTCCGCCGCTTGCAGAACTCTGCATAGCACAGAAAAGTTTTTTTGTCCCTTATACAGATCTCCTCCCAGGCTAAGGTCCGGAAAGAAAGTGAGTGCCTGCAGACATGACTATCTACTGTCCTCCTGAAGGGCATCTCGAGTAGGTGTGGCACAGGCAGGGTCCTGGAATAAATACTTTTGATGAGACGCTTGGTGGTATCACCAGCAGCAAAAGCCAAGCTGGTGAGCCTAAAAAAACAACCTAGGTGTGTGGAGCAGAAAGCTTTAATGCGCCTGCACCCATGGGAGAAGCAAAGGCTGCTCTGCACATGTGCCAATACTCGGTTACAAGTTAATTCCAATGAAAACTGGGTTTTAAGAGTCACACATCAATGATAAAATAGGAGTTAATAAAACATGGCCTGAAGGAGAATGAATATGCATTGTAAAGAATCATGCCTGTCTAATACCATTGCATTTGGGAAATGTCAGACACATACCGGCATTTCAGAGTCAGGTTGTTCTCAACAGTCATATGTAAGGGTCATCATTTTACAAATAAAACATGTTCATGTCACAGAAATAAACCACAACATATGCTGATTCAATGAAGAATGACAAACATTAGCTTATCCTGTACAGATAAAGCAGTTTGCCAATTTTCTTCAAATGAACACTGAGACAAGCAGCATGTAATTCCTACCATGCCAAGCACCAAACGTTCCCAATTCACCAGCCTTGAAGTGTAGTGACTGCAATTGGTAGAGCATCGAACATAACAGACTCACTGCATTAATCCCTGAGTTCAGGAAGTAAAACCCTCTATAAATAATTTAACATATAACAGCTCAAACTTTGCAGTTCTACATCAACAGTTTAATATATTCTCATGCACAAATATATTTTTGTATTCTTTATATGGCAATAGAAAACAACTTACATTAGAATGAAACACTAGATTATACTGAAGTGTGTCCTTTGTTGCCTTTTGCACCAATGCTATATTATTAGGGGTCCAGGGTATTGAGTTCAAATCACTGGAATTCCTGTAAAGAAAAGACAGATTGGTTAAAAAGGCTATTTGGTTTCCTATATCACTTTTATTAGGAATCCCCAAATGATGGTAAAATGAACTACCAGGAGCTTTCAAACAAAGTTGCCAACTAGAGGCTCAGTGCCCTGAAGTCCTACACGTGGTGGTGTATCTCTTCAACAAGGCTACCTGCTCACATCAAAGATGGACCACCCCTCTAAAACTATCTTCACAATATGGAGGTCACTGAGAGGTGGGCAGAGGCAGCGCCCCCTCCCTCTGACGTGCTCTTTGTTACCTCAGAGTCTGCCCCCATGCCCCTGGTTTAAGGGGTCACAAAGACAGAAGAAGGACTCTATCCAGGGCTCGACCACTTGCTACCCCTGATGAAGCAAAAGTGGCCAAGCCTGTAATGTCACTGGTGGTCAAATATATCATTTCCACTATCCCTGGTGATTTATAATGTGGCAAACAGCCTGGAAGTGCTATTCCCCCATTCATGGCTTTTGGACCTGTAACACTACTTTAACCATAGATTTGTCCAAAATATGTACTTCTTTGTTCAATCCCTCTAAGCACATCCACTGCCTCACCTGCTCATTTATTTTAGTTAAAGTAAAAACAGGTTGGTCCACTAATTGCTTCAAATATTTCTATATGACCTTTAGATACAAGCAGCAGCACCCACTATATGGCTTCATCATAAACATCATTATGAACAGACAAGTGGGATATTGAACTGGAGGACACTACAGGCATCTTTTAGAGTCAATGAGTGTAACAAATTCTTGAAAAAGTAGCATCTCCTGATTAGGAGACATCTCCCTGAGCACTGCTTGAAACCCGCATTGGCGGAATGTATAAGGTTTGTTGTCAATTTATACACATAATGTAGACTCAAATACTCGTGATGAGCTTGAGAAGATTTTAATCATAGTTCGATATTCAATTTTTCATATCAATGATAAGGGCTTAAATGAAAATGTCTCAAATTTCAGTCATCTCTCCAGATGCATTTCAGGCAATATCAGCCCTTCATCAGGGTATCAGGGTATAAAATCTACAAAGGAATCAGCAATGTTGTTTTGAGAAAACCAAACCATAGGATTTACATGCTTTCACCTCTATCCGGGTGAATGATATGGTTTGGATCACGGTATGTGCCTGAAACTCTAAAGCACAAAACAGAATCTGATGTGCATTGTTAACCGAGCAAACTAAAGAACTGTATAACAAATTAGAGTCATTAAGTCAGTGTACCTTTGTGCTGCTTAAAATACTATGTGAAATGGAACAAGTGTGTATGCATGGGCAAAGGGGCTTGTTTAATAAATATGAAAAGGTAGGCTGGTATGCCTATAGCATTGGCCAGCACAGTGAAAAGTGAGTGTGTTGTTGAAGGCACCGTACCCAAGATCAACAATTAATACAATAAGTGTGCAACATTGTCTAACATGAGTGCAGAAAAGCTAACAGTGACCGAATCTAGATTCGAATACACACGCAGTGCCAAAAAGATATTGTGGCATGCAAGTAATTTAACTTACGTAAATGAAATTGTTGTGACGTGTGTCAGATAACAGCAAGAAGCACCGGAGTGAGTTGATAGGAAGTGAAAGCTCGCGAGTTTGGGCACCATCTTGCAACTTGTCACATATGTAACAATCCAAACATTGAAATCAATGCGTATATGGAGAACAGAAATAAAAAATGACAGTATGGAGAATAAGATACAGACATCAAAACAACATGATACAGCATGAGTAAAATGTTGGTGTGGAAAATAATGTATAAAGGTTGAAAAGTCGAGCACTTCACCCAAACTATTCAAATACAAGGCATATTAAGTGCCTGTGAGTGGTCAAAGCTTGAAAAAGGTGCAATGTGATAAAACCTATTAAATAATAATACGGGAATGGTGTGGGAAATAATTTAATGAAGTAAAAAATGCTGTACCTAATCCAAAGAAAATAGAACATAAGGCGTAATCTGCGCCTGTGAAAAATCGCAGATAAGCTGAATGATCAGAGGGTGTGGCAAGGCTATAAGGTATGAAAGAAAGATGGAAAACAATCAACAGGAGAAGAAGCACCTAGAGATCAAATTGATACGGGGGTGGATGCCACTAAATGGTAAATATGTGACAAGTTATATTGCAAATCAGACATCAGGAAAATCAATGTAGGAAGGAAGTCAGAGAGTGTGTTACAGAAAACATAGGAATTCCGTTCAGTCGTTAAGATCATGAGGTTTTAAGGAGTCGAGAAATGTAATCCAATAATACTCCCTTTGGAGAAGACGGTTTTTATTGTCACTGTCTTCATGTTTGTCCACCACTTCCAGGATCATGAACTTGAGTTGACTGATGTTATGGAGATTTTCAATAAAGTGGGCAGCAACCACTGAGTCCATATTTTTGGCCCGGATGTTGCTCTTATACGTGTATTCTGGTCTTGATTTTTCTTTCAGTTTTTCCCACGTATACTAGGCCGCATTGGCATTTAAGAAGGTAAATCACATTAGTTAAATTGCAGTTTGCTGTCACTCTCAAGTGAATTCTTGTCCCTTTCATGGGATGAGTTATCAGTGACCGTTTTATGATAATATAATCGTTGCTGCAATTGTAGTACTGTGATGATCCTTTGTTAATGTTTGTTGGGTGTCTTAAGTCATGTGATTCATTGTTTAAGGTTCTTGCCTCTACTGTATGTAAAAATCGGCGTCTCTGCAAAAATGCTTTTGTAGTCTGGTTCTAAGGCCAGGATGGAGCCATGGTTGTTAATAGATTCCTTGAATCGGTGACTCATGATGGAAAATTTCGACACTATTACCATGCGCCTTTGCTCTTTTTTCTGAACTTGGGTCATGAGTTCTGTTCTGGATTTGGTCGTGCTGCGTAATCTGACTTGTTCTAGCACGCTGCAAGGGTAACCTTGTTGGCTAAATCTTTTTAACAATGTGTTGCTTTATTCCTTCAGGTTGACAGGGTTAGATACTTTTCTTTTAACCCTCAGTTGTTGAGAATATGGTAAATGATTTTTGAGTTTTCTGATGAAAGCTGTTATAATGCAGCTATGTTATTCCTATCAGTTGTCTTTCTGAAGAGGTTAGTTTCCAATTTGTTGTTGACTCTGCTGATTTGTACATCAAGGAATGCTATACTGCTTTCATGAACCTCATAGGTAAATTGAATTCTGTCATTGATGTCACTAGAATAATCTAGTGCTGTATTGAGGGTGGCGTGTGAGCCCTTCAATAAAATAAAAATGTCATCAATGAATCTCAGGAATACAGAAGTGTGTTTTTCCCAAATATCCAATCTCAGAATGTCCTTTTTTTCAAATTTGTTCATGAAAATATTGGCGTAGGCTGGAGCAGTGCAATTGCCCATGGAAGTACCAGTGAGTTGTAAAAACCACTGGTCTTCCCATCTGAAGTAATTCTGATAGATAGTAAAATATAGCAATTCCATGAGAAACAGTTGAAAACTTTGTTTGAGGTTAGAATTCAATAAAGTGTAACATAACATAACTTCAAGGCCTAAGTTATGTGGAATTGAGGTATATAGGGATTTGACATCTACAGTGCACAGCGATATTTCATCATCTGCCATAAAAATTGTTTAGTTATGGATATGAAAAATTGAATATCGAACTATGATTAAAATCTTCACAAGCTCATCAAGAGTATTTGAGTCTACAGTTTGTGTATACATTGCCAACAGACCTTATACATCCCGCCAATGCGGGTTTCAAGCAATGCTCAGTGGACGTCTCCTAATCAGGAGATGCTACTTTTTCAAGTGGCAGTATGAAACATGGCATCCACTCAGCAAACTTTCAGCTCCTTCAGATGAGCTGCCACAACAGCGACTCCTTTAAAGGAACATGGAGCTCTACCAGGTCTGCAGAGATTTCTAAATATGGTGTGCAGAGCCTATCCTATGTCTATTTGAAAAATGTAAAAAAATACTGATTATGAAATTTACTCCAGTCAACAAGTAATGCAATTTCTGTTGATCAGTTTGCAGTTGTAGTTGGATAGGACTGAAGAATAATATTTTTACCTTTGTAGCCACCTGTTGGATACTCTACCTAACCAGAGATTCCTTAGCTTGCAAGTTTCTTTGCAAGCTCTGCACTGCATCTGAAACTTTTTCAGCAATTACTCTAACACGCTGGTAGATGGTATTATCAGGCTTAGAACTGCCTTCAGAAGGGATGGCAAGTAGCCATATATGAATATCAACCCTACACACTGACATCAATTTTCTTTTGATATTCTTGTGAGCATTTTGGCTTTGATCAATTATAACAGATTACAAACATGACAGGGTGGAGGACCTAACTTGGGGCCTCTATGGGAACATAAAAGCCTGCTCCACAGAGCCCACTCCACCGGGAGGGAGGTGAGCAATCTGCAGTTGGAGAGAGTATCCCCTAAAAAGAATGTTACTGAAGGTAAGTCATTTCTTCTTTTGATGGATACTTCTACCTGCAGAAATGAAAGCAGTACATCAGAGATGGTGAAGGATCTGAGGGATGGGCCTTTAACCAGTTGTGCAGGACGGAGGGGAAGAATGCACCTGTTAACAGACTTGAGAGTCGAGACAGTGTGGGGTGAATTTGTCAACAGATGCACAATTAGAAGCCTGGCATATGTTCCGCACTGGAACACTGATCCCCAGTGAATGGTAGTGGTAGCCTTGGTTGATGAGGAATGGGCCAAAATGCCCTCAGGAAGTTCCTTCTTTGCCAAGGTGCAACACATTCTTCTGCACAAGTTTTATGCATTTTGGGAATGTTCGTTTCAAAATGGTCCTTCCTTTCCTAGTACCACAGCATTCAGCAAACGCTAGTCATCCACCCCTTTACAAAATAGTCAGATTTATGTAGAAACTAAAGGCCCTCTTCAAATCCAACTGATGAAGCCTTCTAACCTATTTAGTAGAATGTGGAAGAGAAACAAAGCTAGTAAGTGTGATATACTCCCACACATACAAGGGCCACACTACAATTGGCAGAAAGAAACCAAAGTTCAAAGCACCAAGTTGTCAGGAATGATTGGGAATTATGGTTGGTGTACTGACATCACCTATAGCTCACTTACATGGAACACAGATGTCTTTGTAATAAGGAAAGCCTTCATAATACACACCTATATCACAGAACAGCTGTGCATAGGATCAAACAGTGCATATCAAGAAAGTGAAAACCAAGTTAGGATCCAACTGCGGCATGACTGAAGGTGCAGGAGTAAGCATATAAGTATGCCCTTTCAAGAACCACATCACAATAATGACTTAAACAACAATGTTTAGTTAGACAAATGAAAAAAGGACTAAAGGGGTTGACATAACATTTAACTATACTCACAGAAAGCCTTGCTAGGCATTCAACAATCAATCAATCAATCAATCAATCATTTGTAAAGCGCACTACATACCCGCGAGGGACTCAAGGCTCTGGCGCTACTGATCGAACAGCCAGGTCTTGAGTATCCTCCTGAAGGTCAGCAGGTATTGGGTCTGTCGTAGGCTCAGTGGAAGGGTGTTCTATGTCTTGGCGGCGAGGTGGGAAAAGGATCTCTCACCCGTGGTTGTTCTTCAGATGCGTGGGACGGCGGCGGGTGAGAGGTCGGCGGAGCGTAGCTGGCAGTTGGGGATGTAGAAGGAGAGCCATCTGTTAAGGTAGGCTTGGCCGGTCTTGTGGAGTGCCTTGTGTGCATGGGTGAGGAGCTTGAAGGATATCCTCTTGTTGACGGGAAGCCAGTGCAGGTTTCTCAGGTGGGGGGTGATTCGGCCATGGCGTGGTACGTCAAGGATCAGTCGTGCCAAGGCATTTTGGATGCGTTGTAGTCATTTGATGAGCTTGGTCGGGGCTCCCTCGTAGAGGGCGTTTCCGTAGTCAAGTCTGCTGCTGACGGGGGCCTGGGTGACTATCTTTCTTGTATCTGTTGGGATCCATCTGTAAATCTTGCGGAGCATGCGGAGGGTGTTGAAGCAGAAGGAGGAGACGGCGTTGACTTGCTTGGTCAATGAGAACTTTGAGTTGAGGATGATTCCCAGGTTGCGTGCGTGGTCGGTGGGTGTCGGGGCTGCCGCAGTGCCGTTGGCCACCAAGACTCTTCCCAGGCTGAAGGGTTGGGGCCGAGGATGAGGACCTCCGTCTTGTCCGAGTTCAGCTTCAGACAGCTGGTCTTCATCCAGTCGGCAACGGCCTTCATTCCTTCGTGGAGGTTAGCTGTTGCGGTGATAGGGTCCATGGTGATGGAGAGGATCAGCTGAGTGTCGTCAGCGTATTAGATTATGTTGAGGTCGCGCTGGCGGGCTACGTGTGCGAGCGGGGCAATGTAAATGTTGAACAGCGTCAGGCTGAGGGAGGATCCCTGGGGTACGCCGCAGATGGTCTCGGAGGCTTTGGAAAAGAATGGGGGAGGCGGACGCTCTGGGTTCTGCTGGAGAGGAAGGAGGTGGTCCAATCCAGAGCCTAGTCTAGGATCCCTGCGGTGTGGAGGCATGCGCGTAGTGTGCGGCAGGAGACGGTATCGAAGGCGGCAGAGAGGTCTAGGAGGATGAGTGCTGCGGTCTTGCCATTGTCCAGCAGGGTCCTGGTGTCTTCGGTGGCGGCGATGAGGGCAGTCTTGGTGCTGTGGTTGCTGCGCAACCCAGACTGGGAAGGGTCCAGGATTCTGTTTTCTTCGAGGTATCGGGTTAGCTGTCTGTTGACGATTTTCTCGATGACTTTGGCCGGGAAGGGGAGCAGAGAGATGGGCCAGAAGTTCTTGAGGTCTCTTGGGTCTGCCTTAGGTTTTTTTAGCATGGCGTTGATCTCGGTGTGTTTCCAGATCTCTGGGAAGGTCGCGGTCTCGAGGGAGAGATTGATAGGGGGCAATGGAGCTGCTTGCTCTGTTGAAGACGTGCTGCAGGAATGGGTCTGATGGAGAGCCGGAGTGAATTGTGTGCATGGTCTTGATGGTGTCATCGATGCTCACGCTGGCCCAGGCTAGCAGGGGGTTGTGATCGATTGTGTGTGGAGGGTCTGTTGTGTTGCTGTCTGTTGGTGCTGTCGGGGTGTTGAAGCTGTCGTGGATTTCTGCTATCTTGCAGTGGAAGAAGGTGGCGAGGGAGTCGCACAGGGCTTGCGATGGCGGGATTTCGTTGGTGTTGGAGCTGGGGTTGGGGAGTTCCTTTATGATCTTGAAGGGCTCCTTGCTATTGTGTATGTTGTTGTCGAGGCGGTCTTTGAAGGAGGTCCTCTTGGCTGCCCTGGTGAGGTGGTGGTGGTTGCGGATGGCATACTTGTGTGCTGCATGGCTGTCCGGACTGTGTTCACTGTACCATGTCTTCTCTAGTTTCCAGCAGGCTTGCTTGGAGGCTAGGAGTTCTGGGGTGAACCAGCTGGCCCTCTTGCTGGTGTCTCTGTGGTAGGGTTTATTCAGTGGGGTGAGGGTGTTGGTGCAGTCCTCGATCCAGCGTCTGAGGCTGTGGGCAGCGTCGTCTGTGTTGGAGGGTTCGGTGTGTGGGCTGAGAGCAAGGTTTGCGTGTAGTTGGTCTTCGGTGATTTTGCTCCAGCAGCAGTGGGGGATCTGTTGGCTGCAGTGGTGTCTGGTGGGTTTTTGGAAGGCAAAGTGGATGCAGTGGTGGTCAGTCCAGAGAAGTTCGGTGGTGTGGCTGACGGAGACGTTCAGGCTTGAGGAGAAGACGGGGTCGAGCATGTGTCTGGCGGAGTGGGTGGGTGTTGTGACGAGTTGCTTCAGTCCAAGGTTGGCAAGGTTATCGATCAGGGTTGTAGAGTTGTTGTCATTGTTGTTCTCAATGTGAAAGTTCAGGTCTCCGAGGAGGATGTAGTCGGTGGAGGTCAGGGCGTGCGTGCTGATCAAGTCAGAGATAGAGTCACTGAACTGGGGGCGGGGTCCGGGGGGGCGGTAGACGAGGGTGCCTCTGAGGGGGGACTTAGGGTCTGTGTGGATCTGGAAATGCATGTGTTCAGCGGTGCTGAGCATGTCATCGGTGCTAGTCAAGACCCTGATGCTGTTCCTGTGGACGATGGTGATTCCTCCTCCGACTCCGTAGGTGCGGTCTCTGTGGGTGATCTTGTAGCCATCTGGGATGGCTATGGCGATGTCGGGTGCAGAGGAGTTGTTAAACCAGGTCTCTCTCAGGAAGGCGACATCCGGGTATGTTGTGTCAAGCAGGTCCCAGACCTCGACGGCAGGCTTGAGCGCAGAGCGGGTGTTCAGTAGTTTGATTCAGAGGTGGTTGGGGTCTTTCTTGGCGGGTGGTTCATCGGCACGCTCATTGGTTGAGAGCGTGCAAAGTGCTGGCATCGTAGTGGCGGCAGTCTTGGTATGCAGACAAAATATCGAACTTTTAATATCGACATACACTAATATCGAAGTTTTAATATCGAAGGGACAAAATATAGAAGGTAAGTAATATCGATATATTTAATATCGATATTAGTAATATCGAAGTTTAAAATATCGATGTAAGTAATATCGATGTTAATAATTTCGATGTTACCAATATCGATTTTTTAAATATTTTTGTGTATGTTATTATGTATTTATTATGTTTTTTATTAAATTTTATGTAATTTAATTAAATTTTGTATTTTAGTACTGTAGCGGGTGGTGGGTTTATAGGGGAATAGGGTGGGAAGTAATTTAATTATGTTAAATTAATTATTAATTAGTAGGAATTATAAATTAATATTTATTATTGGTAAATATTTTTTATTAATTGGTAATTCATTTTTAATTAATTGATTAATTGGTAATTATGTTCTGCAGCGGGTTGTGGGTTTATAGGGGAATAGGGTGGGAAGTAATTTAATTATGTTAAATTAATTATTAATTAGTAGCAATTCAAAAATAATTATTATTATTTGGTAATTATTTTTATTTAATTGGTAATTAATTTTAAATAATTGAATAATTGATAATTATGTTCTGTAGCGGGCTGTGGGTTTATAGGGGAATAGGGTGGGAACTAATTTAATTATGTTAAATTAATAAATAATTAGTAGCAATTAAAAATGAATAATTATTACTTGGTAATTATTTTTAATTAATTGGTAATTAATTTTAATTAATTGTTTAATTGATAATTATGTTCTGTAGCGGGTTGTGGGTTTATAGGCGAATAGGGTGGGAAGTAATTTAATGATGTTAAATTAATTAGGAATTAGTAGGAATTATAAATTACTTTTTATTAATTGGTAAATATTTTTAATTATTCGGTAATTAATTTTAATTAATTGATTAATTGATAATTATGTTCTATAGTGGGTTGTGGGTTTATAGGGGAATAGGGTGGGAAGTAATGTAAATGTAATTAAGTAATGTTCTTTAATTAATTGTTTTGTTAATTATCTAATTGTTAATTAATTATTAATTAATTAAATATTAATAAATGGTATTTTTATAAATTCTTTAAATTAGATATATTTTGCTCATCATGTTTTAATAATTATGTATTGGTATTTGTAAATAGTTTATATCTATTTAATAGTTAATATTTTTATTATTTAAAATAAAACATTTATTTATAAGTATGTTATTTTTACTCCTACGCTATCCAACATTTTCCCTACTGTTGCACTCTCTGGAGTGGGAATGGTAATGTTTTACCCCTACGCTATCCAACACTTTCCGTACTGTTGCGCTCTTTGGAGTTGGAATAGTAATTATTACCCCTACGCTATCCAACACTTTCCCTACTGTTGCACTCTCTGGAGTGGGAATAGTAATGTATACCCCTACGCTATCCAACACTTTCCCTACTGTTGCACTCTCTGGAGTGGGAATAGTAATTTATACCCTTACGCTATCCAGCACTTTCCCTACTGTTGCACTCTCTGGAGTTGGAATAGTAATTGTTACCCTTACGCTATCCAACACTTTCCCTACTGTTGCACTCTCTGGAGTGGGAATAGTAATTGTTACCCCTACGCTATCCAACACTTTCCCTACTGTTGCATTCTCTGGAGTGGGAACAGTAATTGGTACCCCTAGGCTATCCAACACTTTCCCTACTGTGGCACTCTCTGGAGTGGGAATAGTAATTTTTACCCCTACGCTATCCAACACTTTCCCTACTGTTGCATTCTCTGGAGTGGGAATAGTAATTGGTACCCCTAGGCTATCCAACACTTTCCCTACTGTGGCACTCTCTGGAGTGGGAATAGTAATTTTTACCCCTACGCTATCCAACACTTTCCATACTGTTGCACTCTCTGGAGTGGGAATAGTAATTTTTACCCCTACGCTATCCAACACTTTCCCTACTGTTGGGCTCTTTGGAGTTGAAATAGTAATTATTACCCCTACGCTATCCAACACTTTCCCTAATGTTGCCCTCTCTAGAGTGGGAATAGTAATTGTTACCCCTACACTATCCAACACTTTCCCTACTGTTGCATTCTCTGGAGTGGGAATAGTAATTTATACCCCTACGCTATTCAACACTTTACCTACTGTTGCACTCTCTGGAGTAGGAATAGTAATTTATACCCCTACGCTATCCAACACTTTCCCTACTGTTGCACTCTCTGGAGTGGGAATAGTAATTTATACCCTTACGCTATCCAACACTTTCCCGACTGTTGCACTCTCTGGAGTTGGAATAGTAATTGTTACCCCTACGCTATCCAACACTTTCCCTACTGCTGCACTCTCTGGAGTGGGAATAGTAATTGTTAGCCCTACGCTATCCAACACTTTCCCTACTGTTGCACTCTCTGTAGTGGGAATAGTAATTTTTATCCCTACGCTATCCAACACTTTCCCTACTGTTGCGCTCTTTGGAGTTGGAATAGTAATTATTACCCCTACGCTATCCAACACTTTCCCTAATGTTGCCCTCTCTAGAGTGGGAATAGTAATTGTTACCCCTACACTATCCAACACTTTCCCTACTGTTGCATTCTCTGGAGTGGGAATAGTAATTTATACCCCTACGCTATTCAACACTTTACCTACTGTTGCACTCTCTGGAGTAGGAATAGTAATTTATACCCCTACGCTATCCAACACTATCCCTACTGTTGCACTCTCTGGAGTGGGAATAGTAATTTATACCCTTACGCTATCCAACACTTTCCCGACTGTTGCACTCTCTGGAGTTGGAATAGTAATTGTTACCCCTACGCTATCCAACACTTTCCCTACTGCTGCACTCTCTGGAGTGGGAATAGTAATTGTTAGCCCTACGCTATCCAACACTTTCCCTACTGTTGCACTCTCTGTAGTGGGAATAGTAATTTTTATCCCTACGCTATCCAACACTTTCCCTACTGTTGCGCTCTTTGGAGTTGGAATAGTAATTATTACCCCTACGCTATCCAACACTTTCCCTAATGTTGCACTCTCTAGAGTGGGAATAGTAATTGTTACCCCTACGCTCTCCAACACTTTCCCTCATGTTGTATTCTCTGGAGTGGGATTAGTAATTTTTACCCCTACGCTATCCAAAATGTAATAAATTGTTTTTATTAGTTTTACATTATTATTAATTGTTATTTATATTATTATTTTATGTATATAAATGTATTTGTAATTTATTATATTTTCATTTATTTATAATTTATTAAAATAATTATTTTACAATTACTATTAATTAAGTATATACTATGTATTATATTTGTATTATTATTATTTTTTTATTACATTATTTATTAATTTTAAATATTATAATCTATTTTACTATGTTTATTATATTTATAAGTATTATTTTGTTAATATTTTATTTTTTTTATAAAAAAAACAATATTTTCTAAAAAACGATATTTTTAACATCGATATTTTTTTTCGATATTTTTGTACTTACCTTGTTAGAGATAGGATCCCGATATTATTCTACTCGATATTTTTGTTGCGATATTTTGATACATCGATATTTTTGTAGTCGATATTTTGTCATAGATTCGGCAGTCGTCGTGGCGGGGACCAGGGGTTCTGGCGCTGGGCACGATCCAGGTGGGGACGGGCGCAGACGGGCTTGCTTTAGGCGTGCCTTCAGCGTGCCAGCAGTGTACCCGCTGCAAGCGGCCGCAGAGCAGCCACGCAGCGGCTGGCATATATGGGGAGATGGGAGGGAGAAGCAGCTAGGAGGGTGGGCGGGGCAGCAAATAGGCAGTGTGCAGTCAGGGGGGCGGGGCCACAGGGGACGCAGCGGCGTGGGCGGTGAGGAACAACGAAGATAACAGAAGGAAATAGGGGATCAGAAATGAGGGAAAAACAAGTGGCACAGAGGGCAAAAGGGCACAAAAAATGAGGGGAAAATGAGTGGCACAGAGGGCAGAGTGGCACAAATAACGAGTGGAACAGAGGGCAGAGGGCACAAAAAAGGAGTGGAACAGAAGGCAAAAGAGGCACAAAAATGAGGGAATAACGAGTGTCACAGAAGGCAAAAATGGCACAGAAATACCGGAAAAACAAGTGGCACAGAGGCAAAATACAGAATACAGAAATACAGGGGCAGCTAATAACAGAAGACAGAATGGGCAGAGAGGCACGGGGGCAGTGAGGGGAACAGAAGGGAAAACCGGGCAGGGACACGGAGGCAGCGAGGGGTACAGAAGGAAAGACCGGGCAGAGAGAGCACGGGGACAGCAAGGGGAACAGAGGGAAGAAAAAGGGGCATGGACCATGTACAGGCAGCGCGGGAAGACAGACAACAGCAGTCACCGACACAACAATGAAAATAAAGGCAATACAATAAAAGCGATAAAGCGGAGGATGAACAAACCTACCTGCGGCCTACCATTGGACACCAGGAATGAAGCACAGGTGGTAGCCTGCGGGTGGTGGAGGGCCTCGAACTTCCTCAGCAGCGGCAGCGGCCGCTAGAGCAGGAACACACAGGTGGTACTGTGCGGAGGGGGTGCGACCCACCTGGTAGGGTCAAGGGTCACATCAGATAACTTGGCCTGAAGGGAGTTAGTCTGATGCTCCTCACATCAGACCACATGTTTACCCAGAGGCAAGAATACATTGATTTAGTTCATGAGTTCCAAGCCCCCAAAATTATGTCCTCTAGTTCTAAGTGCAGAATAAAACTTCTGAGTTGGTTCTAAACAATGGGGTGTGGGTTGTGAAGGTTTGTGTGTAGAAAACTGATTTAATGCTGAGAAAGAACATTCTCCTGAATAGGTAGATGGAGAAGAGGTCAAAGTTTCAGGCTCGGAAGACAGGAGGAACAGTCTCTTGGGTTAGTACAGAGTAGTCAAAATGATGTGAGCTCAGTCTCTCCTGACCTTCAGAACTCAGGAAAGAAGAAGCAGCAGTGGAAAGGCATACAGATTGAATGTGTTTCCCAGGGAGCCTTGAGGCAGAGACTCTAGTGTGCAGGAAGCATGACGCTGTGTCCTCTGCAGTAGCTCAAAATTGATGCAAGGCATTCCCCACTGATGCTTTGCCACACTTTCTGGTGCAAACACCTTTCATGCACCACCAGATGATGTCTGCTTAGCTCGTGCACTGCTGTATTTAAGGAATCCACCAAATGATAAGCAGATTGAGAGCTCCCTTGGCGGTTGAGCCACTGGCAGAGACTTAGGGCCTTATTACGAGTACGGCGGTCCCTGGACCTATGCACTCGTTGTGGCGGTCACTACCGTATTATAACGGTGGTTGTGGGACCGCTACAAAATCGCTGCCCCGCCAGGATACAGGATCCTGCTGCGGCAGCAGTCTGCAAAGGGCCTGAATATGCTGGTGGTGCTGAGGCTGGCACTGCCAAGCATATTATGAGCTGCATTTCCATCCCCAATTCATGGTAGGTAACCTGCTATGAAAAGGGTAGTGGAAATGAAGGTAAGGGGGTTCTAAAAAAGCCCTGGATGAATTTGGCCATGGGGGTGCATGCAGGAGGCCACATGTTGTGCCCCCCTAAATTGCCCCTTCATTCCTGCACACTGTCTCTTGCACAATATGGTACATGCCACACCAGGCAGGAATGTGCTACAGGCTCTCGCATGGTGGCGTATGCTGTTTAGCCTCTACTATGAGCCTAACATACCCGCTTCCATGAGACTGCAGCCATACTGCAACGCCCGCCCTCAATTTAATTCATAATCGCCACAGGCTTGGCGGTTTTCCTGGCAGTTCCAGAGAGGCAGGAAAACTCTTAATTAGATAATTAGTGCTTCCTGGCACATTGCTGTTGACCCAAACCAACCTACTTGTTGCAGTACCAGTGGCCGTGTTGCTGTCTGTCAGAAACTATCACTGTTTAATTTGGATCAATAGGAGAAAAGTCTTCAGGGCTAAATAAATTGCCCATAAGCTGGAAGTCATTCGACACAAGCACAAACTGAGGAAACTTCTGTGACACTACAGGATGGACACATGAAAAGATGCACCCCCCTGGATGCAGGGCGGAGAATGTGTTCAAGAATCGAAGCTCTAGAATCAATATGAGCCTGACATCTTTCTCAGGCATTAGGAAGTAGAGAGAGTAACATCTTTTGCCCTTCTCCACCTCTGGGACGCTATGTGGCTGCCTTGTCCAGAAGTGAAGTTCCTAACATAGATTGCTTATCTTGACTGCTCTAGAAGGGAGCCCATTGAGCCCAAGGAAGTTTCAGGATGGTTGTATGAAGTAACAGTGCTGGGAATGCCTTTACCATGCATATGCTATTACAACGTATGCCTTTACCACGCATTGTTTATATATATATTTATATATATATAACAAATGAATTTGTTATATATATATTTATATATATATAACAAATGAATTTGTGGGGGAGACCACCCATGAACTTAATGTTAAATGCATGGTAATCGCATACGCTCTAAAAGCATATGCGTTCTAAAATCATGCATGGTAAAAAATGCATGGTAAAGGTACAATGGGGTAAAAACTATGTTGTAACGACTGTCCCCCATTCAGGACCATTTACCATTTTCTGAAATCAAGTTTACCTTAATGGTCTTGGCATTTTACACCAGAATTACTGGTTGAATGAATTTTGTGTTAATAAGGTCAGTTAAGTGTGGAACCACATTAAGTGAGAATATTTATTGAAAATCATGCAGTGCAGCAAATCACTGTGCTGCGCTGTGCAGTGTGATAGAGAAGGGAATGAAATGAGCGCATTCCTATATTTTCCTTGTGGTGACACTCAATCGTCTGCCTAGTGCCAATGCAGGCACCCTTGCACCATGCAGGATTGTTTCTGTGCAGGAAGGGGCACCGTTCTGCACATAAACAATCCTGAGAGGCATTTCCCTCTTTCTATGTGTGCTGCAGAATACAGCACATTAAAAGAGGAAGTAAAGAGGAAAAATACAAATAATTCTCCTCATTACGCCTCACCTTGTGAGGTGGAGAATTTTGATATATTTCCAGGTCTACCAGTAATAATAAATCTGGGAATAAGCCAAAAACCATGGGTAGATGTGTGGGAACACCCACGCTCCACCCATGGACGGCCTTCCCAGGGCAGAGTAATTGTGTGGCACAAGAGTAATACAACTCTTTAATCAATATGCCCCTCAGTACAGGAATACCACTTTTCCCAGATATATGTTCACGGGTCAAGCCCTCTCGGTAGAGCCTCATAAAGGAAGGACAAGACGAGCAAGGCAGGTCATAAGAAATCAATTCCATTGCTTACTGATAGCATTCATTACTCCAACTCCAGTTCTAGGCCCTCCTGCCCTATCTTCCTCCCTGCATGTTCCCTTAGGGAGTGTGCTGTCCATGGCTGGTGTTAACGGGAGGAGGATGAGCCTTTCTTAATAACAGATAGAGTTAAAAATGAAAGCAATAGTAAATATGCTTTTTCCTAGATTTCAAAGGAGAGAATTCACTTTTTGAGTAGGGGCTACTACATAACCTGCCTCTGAGATGGGTATATACCTTACAGAGCAAGGTGCTTGATTGGCAAAAATGAGAATTAATAGTAACTCAGTTAGTTACATCAGATATAAGATGAGAGCAGACACATACCTGGTGATGTCGAAGCCAAGGAATGATGAGACAGGGCTGTAATCTGGGATGCTCCAACACTGAGCAATGTCGTTCCTGGGGTAGTAGAGAAGGAAAGCAAGGCACATCTCATCAGTGGTGCTAAGACCACCCTGTCGGGAGACACAACCATACAAGACTAGTCAGGCAGGTGCCACGCGGGTTATGTGACTTCTACCTGTGACACAAAAGGGTAACATACAGGCTAGAAAGTGGCAGGCAGTGGCCACAGACATCAGTGCTGCTTGTAATGTGCCTGCCCTATAATGTGTTTCGCTTTGCCTCCTAACTGGACCTCTCTGGTGGGATTCCAGTCTTTTATCCTCACCCTAAACTAACAGATCACACAATGAAGTAGACAGATACTTTTGCATAGGGGTGGGCGGAATTTGCGTAATCACGTGACGCAAATCTCCGCAAAACGGTAAAAATCTCAGCGAACATGCAGAAATTCCACAAACAAGCGGAATTGCTTGTTTGCGAAGCTTTTTTACTGTTCGCAATCGCTGTTTGCGGGCTCGGAGGGAAATATCACGCAAACACGCACTTTGTGGACGCGAACAACCAAAAAATTTCGTAGCCGCGGAATGCAAAATTTTGGGCAATTTTGCATTCTCCGCGGAACGCGAAATTACCCAAATTCCGCAAATTCCGCAAACAGAACGAAATTTACCACCAGGCCTACTTTTGCAGTGCAATGTTTCCTTACTATGACCAGCTTTAAAATAGTCCAATGTATTTACAAAACACTTATGGCCCTCACAGTAGCTCTACAAAGCCAGTTCTGATTTGTACGTGTAGGCAGGGGCGGCCTTAGGCATGTGCAAGCTGTGCACCTGCACAGGGCCACCAAACCTCAGGGGCCACCACAGCCAATAATCCTCTGAGGATGAATACATATTTGCGTGGCGGCCCTTGGCAGGGATTTGGCAGCCTCCGGATCTGTTCAACTTCCAAACACCCTGACCCCCCTCTTCACTGGCCTCTGCGCCTGCATTCCTCGCTCCCTGCCCAGGGCCGCCATGAGCCTAGAGCCGCCCCTGGTGTAGGTGACCCCCCTCAAACAGCAGCTGCCACTGCCACAAGAGCAGAGAAGCAAATATATTTTGGATAAGGGGGTCTAAATCATCCTTGATCGATAAGGTCACATTCGTTCTGTGAGTCATCTCTCTACTTCTTTGTTCATTCATCTCTTAATTTGCTTTTAAAACAGCCAGCTAGACACAGCCAATGCATTTAGGTCACTAAACTTCTTCAGAACCACAAGAGACACGATTCTTTAAAAAAACATGAATACAAATTCATTTACAATATTTATAAAAATAATACACATGTACATGCAAAAGGTATGCATCCAATCACTTTTTAGGTCCATTTAGGAAACATGTAAAGAGAGAATTGAAACACGGAGCAAACAAATTCAATAAACATGATCGATAAACTTCTCCTTCATTAAAGTGAAGGACTTTGTTTTGATAAACTGATTTTCAAACTAGTGTTACTAACAGTATCATGGCACAGCTATTTTTATACATAGGATCAACAGCAAAGAGTAGAGACTATCTTCACCAACTGAGATTCATATCCTTTAGAATGCAACTAAGCACAATGAACCATGCGTACACTGTATTGTTCCAATAGATTGAGCCCATGATCGGGTCACATTAGTCACCTTTTGCAACACCTGTGATAGATTTTATTTAAATTAAAGCAATTAGTTGATCAGTCAGTCAGAAGCTTTGGTGATGCTGAGACATTTCCTTGTTTGTTTAAGGTTTCACAAATGAATATTGAACACTGTACTCCAGTCTCTTATAGCAGTGGATCCCTGCTGGAAAATCCCTAGATTTAGAAGTATGGGTATTGGTTCAGTGAGCTACAAATGAAATACTCATTAATTCATCTCCTTTTAAATCATCCTCTCTTAGAAAGCGAGAGGAAAAGGGTCCTGTGTCCTTTATTAGGGAACCATGATATCAGAGCATGAAAGGATGCACAAGTCACATTGGGCCAAATGTATGGCCCGGTTTGCAACATGTTTGTACCAGGAAATGTGGTACATAAGTGACAAAGACCTTAAATGAGGTTTATTGATCCACGTAAGGCCACTTTGCTTGACCCCGTGTAGCTCAATAAATCTGGAGTAAAAAACGCAGTGCAAATCGATGTGACTTATTCTGCCCTAGGTAGGTGTTCCATGGGCGTTGCTTGGATGTTTCTACGCAACTCCCATGGATTTGGATTTTGATGCATTCCCAGATTTATGAGAATTGGTAAACCTTGGAAAGCACCAAAAAGATGCACCTTCCTGTCTTGCTTCGCATTTCCAGATAATACAGAACACCCCTGTCCCACACAGAGGCTAAAACACGACAAATCAATACACATAACAAAACACCGCCTGGAAAGGGATTTCACTTTATAAAATGAAGCACATCAAAGGCTCTTTTCAGAATAAGGCTTGGGGGGTTTTATTTATGCAATGCTCTCTAACAGAAAGGCTTTCACACATGTCCCTAAGGGCCATAGGGAGCAAAGTATTCCCTATTCTATAAGTGATGGAAGGTTTCGGCATCAAATCTGTGACTTTTACTGTGTTCTTTCTCAGAATTCCCAAAATGCTTGTCAATCAGATTTCTAATCCTGTTTGAGCAAGAATTATAGATGGTGATGAACCATATTTTTGGGTTTACAATGTTCTTGTTTTCATTAGGGAATAGGATCTGATTTCTAGTCAGGGGAGTAACTTTCTTCTCCGCTACTCAATACCTTAGAGGTATATCCTCTGTTCTGAAATCTTTGTTTTGTATAAACGGATTGTCTTCTGGATTCTGTGTCCATACTACATACTCTCTTACATCTTAACAGGTCCCCAATGGGGATACTGATAATCAAACTTTGGGGATGGTGACTATTAAAATGGAATCCACTTTCCCAGCAGTTTCCTTATTATGAATGGTAATGATTACCTTACCATTCTCTATTAATATTCTCTCATCAAGGAAATCAATCAGTTTTTAACTCATAGTGGTGGTAAATCATAAATTTAAAGGATTATCCTTCAGTCTGTTCATGAGAGTACATGGCTTTTCTTTGGGACCATTCTACAATAGGAAAAGATTGTTACTGTATCAAGTACATATTAATACATGGCCCATATACTCCTGAATCTCATCCACCCAGGATACCTGCTCCTCCCACCAGCACATTTCGAGGTTTGCAAAGCTGGGGGTTTTGTGTCAGTCGGCAAATTAGTGAAAATATATATATATATATATATATATATATATATATATATATATATATATATATATATATATATATATATATTACCTACTGGCGGTCGCCAGTAGGTATATATAGTTAGGATTTTTTCTCTATGGGTTTTTTGAAAATTCTATGTCTAATAACTTTGGCGTTTGTGGACGGAATTGGCTGAAATTTTCAGGAAAATGGCACATTTTGTTTCTGAGCAGCCCTTGAAAATTTGGGGGGGGGGTTTGTCAAGGGGGGGCTGAGAAAAAAGGGGGGTCCCAAAACGTGTTTTTAACATTGAGTTTTCCATAGGGCGGTTGGCCTCACTTTTAGCCCGAACGGGTGAATGGATTTGCATGAAACTTGGCAAAATTGTAGGGACTGGTAGCCCGATGTGCCTTTTGTAGGTCTCAATATATGTGCTACAGTGGATTTTGAGAAATTAACGTTTAAAAAAAGATATATATCTGTAACAGCGGACCGGGCAACGCTCCAGGACGCGTACTTTTCGCGCAACGGAGCTTTGTGAAGCGAAGCTGATTGGTTCTCCGGCGTCTGTCAACATTCCAAACAGTCCGTAGCGGCCGCCATCTTGTCTCTCGGTAGGATCGAGAGACAAGAGGAGGCCAAAGCGAAGGGGCAAATGACCATAAGGGGGAATAGTAGATCCTCGCTGACCCCCTACGTTTGATGTGGAGGTTTTAAAAGGGCCCCGCGGGGCAAAAAAATAAAAATAATAATAATCGAACGGCTGAATGGATTTGCACGAAACTTGGCAAAATATTAGGGACTGGTAGCCCGATGTGCCTTTGCTAGGTCTCAATATATGTGCTCCAGTGGATTTTGAGAAATTAACGTTCAAAAAAAGATATATATCTGTAACAGCGCTCCGCTTCGCGTACTTTTCGCGTTACGGAGCTTTGCGAAGCTGATTGGTTCTCCGGCGTCTGTCAACATTCCAAACAGTCCGTAGCGGCCGCCATCTTGTCTCTCGGTAGGATTGAGAGACAAGAGGAGGCCAAAGCGAAGGGGGAAATGACCATAGGGGGCATAGTAGATCCTTCCTGACCTCTTAGGTTTGATGTACCATTTTGCCAAGTTTGGTGTAATTCCGTTCAGCCATTCAGGCTGTAGACGTATGTAAATGTCCTATGGAAAATTGCATGGGGAAAACACATTTGAAAGTGTTGAAATTTAGAACCAATTAAAATGTTACTTTGGTTTTGTATTTGTGTGTGATGAAAGTTAATTGGTTATGTATATATTTCAAATGAGAGGAAACCACAGCCATTTTGTGATACTACTGTCTGAGGTACATTTGTGAGGAATTTTTGGTGGTGAATTTCTGGTGTTTGATTTACACAGTACTAACACTTCTCCTACTTTTAAAAAGGTGAGTTGTTAATTTGTAAGGGGAACTATGTTGTACACTTGAAGATAATTTGAAAAATGTTTTCTGTTATTTAATTGCAGTCCTTCTGTTATACTAAATACTTGATAAAGTTAGTTTTATATTATGTATTACTAAAAACGATAAATGAAAGTGATTATTTTTTTCTGCAATTTACAGCAAGCAATTTCAAAATAAAATGGCTCACAATGAAGAGATCGTGGCAATTTCTTTTGAATTGTCCACTACATTGATTGAAATTGAGAGCACCAATAATGAAATATTGTCACAAGGAGGACATGACTTGTATGATTCCATTAGATTGATTGAAATGGACAGCACTAAGAATGAAATATTGTCACAAGGAGATGACTTGAATGATTCCACTACATTGATTGAAATTGAGAGCACCAATAATGAAATATTGTCACAAGGAGGAGATGACTTGTATGATTCCATTAGATTGATTGAAATGGACAGCACCAATAATGAAATATTGTCACAAGGAGGAGATGACTTGAATGATTCCACTACATTGATTGAAATTGAGAGCACCAATAATGAAATATTGTCATAAGGAGGAGATGACTTGAATGATTTTTTTGATCAATCTCTTGATGGCGAATTTATCGAGTGTTTGGAGACCATAGAGTTACAAGAATCATCATTGGAGACTTTTCATGAGGACATTGCTGATGAGGACATGTTACTAGTTCTTTCAAATTTAGAAAATTCTGAAGAATAAATTTATATTTAGAAATCAAAAATTGTTTGAGACATTATTCATTTTTATTTTTAATTTATGAGGTTGTAGCGAAGTGATTGTAGTATAAAATGAGACTTATAGTATAGAGTGCAACATTTTTATGTTACATGGTAAGTTTACTCATATTTACTTCCCTTCTGCCACTATATTATCTCCAATGTGTATTTGACATCTCTTCTTCATCTCCGGCCTCCTTTCTCTCACTGTGTGTCTCCGATGCATCTTATCGCTGCTATTTTGTGTAATTACAGAAGAGAGTAAAATAAAATAGTTCGGAACGTGAAAAGGGGGCAAAGTAGAGTACTCCTCACCCCCTAGGCCTTTTTAGGCGGTCCCAAAAGGATCAGTTTCTGCTTTCCTGAGAGATTATGGTATGAGTTCCATATACCACAATAACTTGCATTACAAAATGCAAGATATCTATCTCCTATTACCAACTTTTGGAGATATTCGCGCTAAGCGCGAATATCTCCAAAAAGTAACACCTGCCCTGAGCAGTTCTTAGCCATGTTATCCAATGGGAGGTGGATAACATGGCTAAGAGCATTAGCTCGGTAATGCATGAATATCGCTGAGTTTTTAGCGATATTCATGCATTGCGGCCGTTTATTATCGCATTTGCGATAAACCTTGATAATAGCAAGGTTTATCTTCGATAATTTCTGACGATGCTTAGTGGTAAAAAATGTGTTGGTAAGCATCGTTAGCGATAAATATCGCTTAACTTTGGTAATATGCCCCAACGTCTGTTAACGTTCGATTCGAAGGAAATGAGGAAGTGTTGAAAAACATTGTCTGCGCCATCTTGCCTTTTTTGAAATGCCACACTTTTGTCGTGCACGGCAGCAATTTTAGATGTCTTGACCAGACCCACTCTCTGCACGCTGTCGATTCGTAGCATGGCTCCTCACCCACGCAAGCATCTTCCCCAGGCACTGGTCACCACCGCTCTCTGTCTTATGCATGGGCAATAAACCGCCCCCCATCTGCGCTGCTCTTCCCTGAGAATCACACTCTGTGCCCGCCCGACACCTCCCTTTCGCCCTATTCACTACCGCACCCTCTGACACTCCTCTTCCTCTGTGTCCGATTGTCCAGGCTATCAGCTAGCCCTGCAGATGTAGTTTATGGCCCCAGCTGTAAAGAATCACCCCTCTTCAAAGGAGTTATAGTAGATCAAGGCCCACACCCGATGAGATCCGTCACACCACACGTATTCCTACTATCTGAAAACCATCCTGTATTGTGATTGGGGAGGGGACCGAGCCTGAAGCGGAAGATTCCAGGAATGACTCTTTGTACATCAAAGTTTTTACAATTATGTGTCACATTAAAAATATATAGCACTCCAACAAAGTAGTAGGAATATAAAACTTTAATAACATATAAATATATACAACAAAACAAAAACAGTAAAAACATTTAAACAACGAAGAGACCGTGGCAATTTCTTTTGAATTAACCTATAGATTTATTGAAATTGACAGCACCAATAATGAAATATTCTTGTCAGTAGCGGTCTGTTGTGCGAATAGTTCCAAGGCAGCGGAACGCGCTGAAATCTAGATGGCACGAAGGTGATGTCTAGTAAGTTGCCGCCCAGCAAATAACGGCGTGGGGCGCCGCGGGGGTGAGTGAGTCCAGTAGGCACCACAGCTATTCTTACCGGCATTGCAGAATTACTGCTGGGGACAATGCCTGTGCTGTAGCAGGGTCACAGCAGAAACAAAAAGGATTCTGTTGAAGATGTTGTTGGTTTTCAATTTGAAAACAGTTCTGGTGTCAACTGCTATGCTAATGTAGTGGTTAATGTTTTGTTTTCTCTAGAAAATGTAAAAGAGGGGGAGGCAGTCCAAAGTTCCGTTAAAAGGGCAAAGGAAAGGATCGGTGGTTTGAACTATCAGTCAAAAAGGGGAGGGGGTGCAATAATTTTTCCTACCGGGTCACACTGTGCTTTCACCGGAAGTGAGGTCTGCAGGATTCTAGTAATTCAAAGTGAGGCTGGCGCCAGCATGGGAGCGCCAACGTCCCGCGGATACAGTTTCGTCACTCCAGGGGCAATCATGGCAGTCATTCCCCATCGGGGGTCGGAGACTCCCGCGGCTCCTCTAGAATCTTCAAGGTCGTGGAGGACTACGGTGGTGGAGTCAACCAGTGACCGGGCCATTTCTTTATGCTGGGCCCGCTCTTGCCAGGTCGACCGCCATTTTGAGAGTTCGGCAGCTACCGGCGATCGCGGGGTCACATGAGCGGACGGGCTCCACCCTGCCGGGCGAGACGTTGCAGCATGGCCACAGTGGAAGAACCCTTTTCCGGGCGCCTGGAGCGCTGAGGGTGCAGCTGGGAAGCCTCCACCTGGGGAGGCGGGAGAGGCCTGTTCGCACCGTCTCTCCCTCCCAGTGCACCCCACGGCGTCTCGCTTGAGATTTGTTATGGCCGGACCAGGCGATGAGGACGAGGGGGGGGGGGGTCGGAGGCATGTGCAAGACATCCCCCCCAGTGTTGTCGCAGCCATTATTCAAGAAAGAAGAAGTGTCCCGTCCGTCTTCGGGCCGGGCTTCCGGTAGATGTCGGCCGGACGCCCCTGGCTCTGGCCCCATGAACGGGCTTCTTGGTTTATCGGCTGCAGCCGGATCCCGTCGGCCTCGGCCCCCCGACCGTTGGTGGCCGGACCGGAAGAGCATGTGGCGGGACTACCTGCAACTCTCAAGGGCCACCGCGGCCGGACTGGGAGAGAGAGGGGAGGGTCGAGGAGACATTCCCCCCCCCTGCAACTGTTCAGCGTTGTAAAGGCAATCCCCTGGCCGGGTCCCGCTGGCCTCGGCCTCTCCTCCGGCTACACCCTACGTTAGGATCTCCTGGCCGAGGCGTGGCAGCAGGACCTGCCTTATATGGGCTGCTCCCGGCTGGGCGTAGCCGGAACCCTGCCCCACCTTGGAAGTTTCCAGAGTGGGGGCGGATGTTCTACTGACTTGCATTTTCCCTAGTCTATCGATTTTTTTGGCGTGGCAGGCGGTGGGACAGCGAGGGGTGATTTGGTTTCTCTTACTGTTTTTCTGGTCTCTCACCACTGGCATATTTTAACGTTTTCTTGTTTCTAGGACATTAATAGGTTTTATCATTACGTTATGTTATCGTTTCTTTGTTCGTTGTTTAATAAAAGTTCATGTTCATCAGTGGCCTACTGATTTTCGTTTTCCTATTCTTTTCTTTCCAGGTTGTTTCATGCTAAAGTTTCTGTTAACAGGATACAGTGATCACTTCGTTATTATTGCATATGTCCTTTTCACTAGGGGTGCTCTCTGGTCGGGCCAGATGACGTATCTCTAGTAAATGGTCCGGGTGAAACAGGTGCATCAATCAGTGGGGAGTAGATAGGCATGACAGATTACAACGGGGGAGAAAGGTCCGCATTACGTACCCTTTCACTACTTGCAAAGATTTTCCTACGTTTATTTGCAAACAGGGAATACCTCCAAAAAGAACTAATTCCCAAACAGTCAATGTTCGGACAATCAATCAATCAATGAGGAATGAAATAGGTACGACGTGTTAAAGGCTTGCGTTACCTACCCTTCACTATCTGCAAAGGGAGAGAGAATATTCCTATTCTTCCTCGTTTGCAGGCAGAGAAGATCCTTAAGAGAATTAACTTCGAACAATTCAATGCTCGATTCAAACAATCAACAAGGGGTACTGTGAACACAAATGAACGCCGCTTATGTACATACGCATTGCTATTTTCAACAGGTTGTTCCTAATGTTTCTATTTTAGCGAGGTCAAAAAGAGATCCCATTAGTGGCCTACTGATTTTGCTCGATTCCTTTTGTTTTTTTACACGATTTTTCGCTATCTGCAAAGACTAAACAGAGTATTGCGACTCTGTGCTTGTTTGTAAATAGAGAATGAACCAAAGAGAACAATCAATCAAATGGAGAGAGAAGCAGGCACAACGGATTACAAAGGGGGCAAAGGGCTGCGTTAACTACCCTTCACTATCTGCAAAGAGAGAGTACTCCTAATAGAAATGAGGGGTGGGGGGCAGCATTCAAAGCAGATCAGTGTGCATAAACACGAAAATGTTTTTACTTACCACGTACTTGACATTCGACAGCTTATGATATTTGCTATTAAAAAAACATTGAAATTCACTGAAAAAACCATAGGTTATAGACCATATATAGTTAGGAATTAGCATTTACAAAACCTTGAAAATTCACTGAAAAAACCATAGGTTATACACCATATATAGTTAGGAATTAGCATTTAAAAACCTTATTTTACTCACACAAAACCATTGAAATTCCATATATAGTTAGTTGCACTAACTATATATCGCGCACCCGCAATCCACTGCTGATCATGTCACATATTACATCATTCATGACATGGTCAGTGACATCACTGATGACATCACTGATGACATCTCAAATGACATCACTGATGAGATCACTGATGACATCTCATTTGACATCAATGACCACATCACTGATGATATCATTCATGTGACAATACAATGCATCTCCTCACGTTTTAATATAACCTCTGTTTCACCCAGTGTTAAATACAGAGTATAATTTTTGAAACCATTGACACACCAATACTAGTTACTACATACGTACTCACTGATTCCTACGTCTACACACACATTCACTCATTCACCCATACAATCATTCATACATACAATCACTCATCTTTACAACACTATCATATGCACTCATACACCTATACAGACACTTACAGTCTGTCACTCATCCATGGAGTTACTCACACACCTAGTCAGTCCTGTAAAGAATCAATCACACTTCCATTTTCTTGTCTATACAGTTAAACATAGAGCACCTTACATTTTCAAACATATACTAACACATACTTACTTTCTTATACAATCATTGATACAAGTACACATTGATCTGCACAGAGTCACACACCTCCCAGCCAGCCACACACACACTCAGTCTCCTATACAAATACTTGGACAATCAATCAATAACCCATATAGTTAATCATATAGCTACTGATCAACACATGCAGCAGTTTACAGAACAACAGACATAATGATGCACAAATTAAGACAGTTTAGTCACTAACCCATGCACTCAGTGAGACACATTTAATCACTCACTCATACATTCAGTCATGCACCTACTAAATCCTTCGTCCAGACACTTATACATCTACTCATTCTTCAATATGTAAAACATATTTAAACTTTACAGAAACACACAGTCACTGGATGATGTCATCAGTGATCTCATCAGTGATGTCATTTGAGATGTCATCAGTGATGTCATCAGTGATGTCACTGACCATGTCATGAATGATGTAATATGTGACATGATCAGCAGTGGATTGCGGGTGCGCGATATATAGTTAGTGCAACTAACTATATATGGAATTTCAATGGTTTTGTGTGAGTAAAATAAGGTTTTTTAAATGCTAATTCCTAACTATATATGGTGTATAACCTATGGTTTTTTCAGTGAATATATATATATATATATATAAATATATATATGAGAAGCAGTTGCGGCCCATTTGTGGTGTCGGCGCTCTGTTAATGGCGTGGTGCGTATTTCCTACGACTGGGCCAGTCGTTAAATATTGTTCAAGGTTCCCACCAGGGAAATGAAAACGCACTCTCTCGTCTAGTTAAATTCACAGCGGTTTATTCATCAAGCTTAACCCAACGCGTTTCGCTTCTTGCAAAGCTTGTTCACGGGATGTTGAGCCAAATACTAAGTCCTTCTTTTAACACCGTAGCACATGTGAGTTCCTGTGCTACCACCAAGTGCATGCTGGTTGATGTAGTCTCCACTACATCCTCATCACCAGGATGCTCAATTTTGTGTCCTTATCATTTTTTTATAGAAAAAAAGGGGGGGAGAGAGCATGTTTTGGTTTGCAGATTAATATAACTCTTTGGTGAGTGATATTCGCAATGTATCTCTCTGGTGAGATATTTCATTTTATAATATAACGTCATACAGTACATTTTGCAGCTTGTATTGGATACTCTTCAGCTGTTTTTTCACAGGTACTTTCCTAATTTTCTGTATCTGTGCTTGGGTTCTTGCCCTCTAGTTGGCGAATTGTCTCGCTGAATGTCGGGGTTGCAGTTTTCATTGTTGTTGCATCTTGGTTAGAGGTGTACATAAAGTTCTTCCGTAAGGTTCAGGCCTCTGGGTTCGAGGGTCCTGAAATTGATGATGTGTTTAGACTCTTTTCTTCTCAGGTTTTTTTGGCGGTCCCCGCCCCTCTCAGTCTGTGGTATTTGTTCTATGGCGCAAAATTTGAGTGAATCCCAGTTACTGTCATTGAACTGTTCCATGTGTTTTGCCACTGCATTGGAGCGATCTCTATTTGTCGTGGCCCTTGTGTGCTCCAATATTTTCTTTTTTGCTTCGAAGGTTGTACTGTCTATATATCTTTCGTGGCACGGACACTCAATTAAGTACACCACATATCAACTTTTGCAGGTGAGGTGCTGAGTTATTGTCCATTTTGTTCCTTTTCTGATTTCTATGTCCTTCGTGGTTTTTGCAATTTTGCATACTTTGCAGTGTCTGCACGGGAAGAAGCCTTTTCATTGTAGCCAATCATTCTTCGGTGTCTCCTTGTAGTGGCTATTTACTAATTGATCTCCCAGGTTTCTTGCCCTTCTGTATGTTATATTCGGGTGATCACCTATAATTTGCGTCAATGTTGGATCAGTTTTTAAAATTGGCCAGTGCTTCTGTATGATTTTGGATAGTTTGTTGTTTTTGGCACTGTGAGTTGTTATCAGCCGAATTACATCTGTATTTTCTTGTGGTTCCTTTGCTCTATGTAAGATCTCTTTGCGATCTTGTGTGAGTACTCTGCTCAAACTTTGTTCTACCACTTTGGTTGGATAACTTCTTGCTCTAAATCTCTTGATTGCGTTTCTGCTGTGTCGTAGAAATTCATCATCGTCTGAACAGTTTCGTCTGAAACGTAAAAATTCTCCGTAAGGAATGCTCCATTTAAGTTTTTTGTTATGGAAACTATCTCCATGCAGAATGGCATCCGTAGCTGTTTGTTTCCGGTGCAGGGTGGTTTGTAGGGTTCCATTTTCGACGTAGATTTTAGTGTCCAAAAATGTTACTCTTTCTGAGCTGATTTCCCATGTGAACTTCAAGTTTGTGGTGGTGTTGTTTAATTTTTCAAAGTACATTGAGAACTCTTCCTTGGTACCATCCCAAATTAGTAGCAAATCATCGATGAAACACAGCCACACAATGACTTTCTCATGCCATTGATAATAGGTAGTATGCCACGCCAGATGTTGTTCGAACCATCCCATGGTCATTTTGGCGTAATTCGGCGAAAATGAAAAGCCCATTGCACATCCTTTTGTTTGTTTATACATTTGTTTGTTGAACAAAAAGATATTTTGGTTCAAACATAAGGAGATCATCTCATTTAAGATCTCATTATGATCTCTGTAATTGATGTTCCGTTTAGCAAGATAGAATTTGCAGGCTTGTATTCCTACCTGGTGTTCTATGTTAGTGTACAATGACACTACGTCCATTGTGATCAGTTTGTAATTAGGCATCCACGTGACAGTTTCAAGTTTTTTAAGGAGATCTGTCGTGTCCTTTAAATAATAAGTTACAATTTTTACTAGTGGTGCTAAAAACGGATCAATATATATATATATATATATATATATAGACTTGCGGAGCCTATACAATTCATTTAGAAATAAAAGAAAATGGCAGCGTGAAAGGGACATAAGGCTATTTTCAACAATAAGGAAAATTAAGGATGCCAAAGATGTGGTTGTGAAACCTTCTGACAAAGGAGGAAAAATTGTTCTATGGGACAAACAACATCAATAAGAGGCACTAAATTTGCTTAACAATGTGGAATTGTATAAATGCATAACCATGGATGGGTACTTAAATGAATAAGAGATGTTTTATAACAAAGTCACATGTGGTCTACTTATCACCTAAAATTCATAAGGAGCCAAAAGAGCCTCCAGGCAAACCTATCATTGCTGCCCAGAGCAATATATTTGAGAATGTATTGAAATATATAGACCTTTTCTTGAATCCAATCATAGCTACCTTTCCATCATATGTGAAGGATTTGGCTGATTTTCTGAAACATACATATCATTTAAAATGGAATCAGGCATGATGTTAATTCATCTTGATGTAGCAACTCTTTATACAAGTATAAGACACCAGTATGGCCTTCAGGCAGTCCAGCACGTTTTTACTTATGAGACCTATGGATACATGATGCATAATGCCATGATTCTGGAAATCATTACTTGGTGTCTAAGTAACAACAAGATACAGCCCTGGGTACCTGCAACGCATCCAGCTCTGGAAATTTGCATTTCTGCTGGTAGGAAGAGCAGGTGCTCATGGGCCAGGAATGGAACACTGGACAGGTCATGTTTCCCTGTGTTTAAGGTTTATTGATGATGTATATGTACTGTGGCAGGGTACTGAGAGTGAGGCTAACATGTTTATGTAATATTGAAATTCAAACAATTTCACCTGTAAATAAACAGTGAAAGACAGCAAATAGTGAATTAAGTTCTTGGAAATTCTTGTTTTGGTACGGTAAGGCACATGGGAAACCACCATTTACTGTAAACCCACAGCCGGAACCAATGAAGAAGAATTTGAGAAGAATAGGAGGAGGTTACACCACCCTTCAGCCAGGATAGCTTGACTCCAGCGGCATGGAGAGCACAGGACCCATGTCTGGGCATACCCGTCCCACTCGGGGTGACAAATGCAAAAACAACAATTGATGGACAGAATGCAAAACAATGTTATACATTCACCCCTGTACAGAGACTCGGGCCTAAATCCATTGTTTTTTTACACTCCACACCACCCCAGTTCAGACATGGCCATATACAAATCAGCCTTGACCCTGTGCCTCATGGGAACAGTCCAGCCCGAACTGCCAAGCCATGTCTTTCCTGGACCGGAATCAAGCATCCTAGGACCGGTTTCTGCCTATAAGCCATCTTCAGCCAGGATAGCTTGACTCAGTGGCATGGAGAGCATGGGACCCACGTCTGGGCATACCCGCCCCACTCGGGGTGACAAATGCAAAAACAACAATTGATGGACAAAATGAAAAACAATATCATACATTCACCCAAGTACAAAGATCTGGGCAAAAATGATTCATTTATTTGCTCACCTTGCCATTCCAGTTTGAACCCAGCCAACTGTTTCTTTTGCATATTTTGCGTTAAGTGGTAGGAGTATGCCCAGATGTGGGTCCAATGCTCACTACACCACTGGATTCAAGCTAGCCTGGCTGATGAAGGATGATGCCCTGAAACCAGTTCCAGGATGCTTGTTTCCGGTCCAGGGAAGATCTGGCTTGACAGTTTGGGCTGGACTTTTCCCATAAGGAACAGGGTCAAGACTGATTTGCATATGACTGGGTCCAAACCGGGTGGTGTGGTGAGCAAAAGAATTATGGATTAAACCCAGATCCTGTGACTGGGGGTGAATGTTTGCATTGTCCAGCATTCTGCCTATCAACTGTTTCTTTTGCATATTTCGCTCTAAGTGGGAAGGGTATGCCCAGACATGGGTCCCGTGCTCACTACACCACTGGATTCGAGCTAGCCTGGCTGATGCAGGGTGATGCCCTGAAACCAGTACCAGGATGCTTGTTTCCGGTCCAGAAAAGACCTGGCTTGGCAGTTCAGGCTGTACTGTTCCCATACGGAACAGGGTCAAGACTGATTTGCATATGGCTGGGTCCAAACTTGGGTAGTGTGGTGAGCAAAAGCATGATGGATTAAACTTAGGTCCTTGTGACTGGGGTGAATGTTTGCATTGTCCAGCATTCCGTTAATCAACTATTTCTTTTGAATATTTGGCCCTAAGTGGGAAGGGTATGCCCAGGCACGGATCCCGTGCTCACTACACCACTGGATTTAAGCAAGTCTAGCTGATGAAGGGTGATGCCCTGAAACCAGTCCCAGGATGCTTGTTTCCATTCTAGACAAGACCTGGCTTGACAGTTCGGGCTGGACTGTTCCCACAAGGAACAGGGTTAAGACTGATTTGTATATGGGTGGGTCCAACCTGGGGTGTAGTGAGCAAAAGAATGATGAATTAAACCCAGATCCTTGTGACTGGGGGCAATTTTTTGCATTGTCCAGCATTCCGTCCCTAAGTGGGACGGGTATGCCCAGATGTGGGTCCCATACTCACTACACCACTGGATTCAAGCTAGCCTGGCTGACGAAGGGTAATGCCCTGAAACTAGTCCCAGGATGCTTGTTTCCGGTCCAGAGAAGACCTGGCTTGGCAATTCGGGCAGGATTGTTCCCATAAGGAACAGGGTCAAGATTGATTTGCATATGACTGGGTCCAAACTGGGGTGGTATGGTAAGCAAAATAATGATTTATTAAACCTAGATCGTTGTGACTGGTGGTGAATGTTTGCATTGTCCAGCATTCTGTCCATCAACTGTTTCTTTTGCATCCTTATAACCTCCAAGCACAAGTATTTAAACACCTCACATACTTACGATCCATACATGGTGCACATTAAATGGTTCAATACAAGAAGGAGGTGCTATGTCAGCCATTTTTGTCATCCTGACAGCTGAGACCCGACAAGTCATGTACTTTGGTGTTATCCAGTAAATCTCCCTGTGCATACACCGTCCATTGAAGCTAATCATTGTTTCACACCTTGAGAAACCCACACCCAAGCAAATGACTGTATCCCCCCTTTGACATACAGATTCCAACCTACTCACTCTATCCCGCTGACAGACCCGTATTACCCATCCCCGATTCCCGATGGACAGCACCATGGACACACCTACGGACCAAGCACTGCAGCTACTCCTGGGCCAGGCATTGTAGATAAAATTAGCAGCTGCTCTGGTGACATCAAAAAGGGTGACTCTGGATGCCCGGCACTTATAGAGCTCCCCAAAAGCAGTAGCCCACAAGGGCGTTTCACTTACAGTAGGTAGAGGAGGGGGTCTGGGTTTGCCGAATGCTTGGTGCAGGGCAAGGTGTGCTGAAATATAACCAGATGACTTTGTTACACCTGAGGGCTTTGGAGAAGGAGTGAGAGAAATAATAAAGGACCCAGGGACAGGGAGGGAAGGGGTGGGTAGGAGTAGGGGGTGTCCCACTGTGCATATAGCAGACTAGAAGCCCGCCAGCTGACTTTGAGAGCCCCCCTCACTGTCTCAGAGTATGGTACAGGGAAGTGAGGGGCATCAGGGGTGATGTCATTGTGTCTCTGAGAAGTACCCTAGTCCTTTCTTTTACCAAAGGGAAGGTGATATCTGACACTTCCTGCATCGACCCCCAGGTCGTGACATCACTTCCCGGCTCCGTCCAGTCAGAGGGGAGTTTTTATGCAACTCTGCTGAATTCTATGTAGTGTAACTCCACTCACCGGTAGTGCTAGCCATTCAACAATTGCCTCACGATGCTTGATGCTGGATTTGTCCCTTTCTGCAGGGTCACCCCCACACTTTTTGCCTTCACTTTTCTGTTATCTGAACCTGTTTTTTGTTAGCTTTTAGGACCCTGTGCATGTTACAACTACTAACCAGTGCTAAAGTGCTTGTGCCCTCTCCTTAAAAAATTGGCACATTTAATTTACCTGTAAATCCCAATTGAATTGGCACCATTGGTACTCAGGGCAGCTAAGTAAATGCTGCTCGTAGGCCTGTAGAATTGATTGTGCCACCCATTTAATTAGCACTTCAAACCTGTATCAGGCCTGCCATTGCAACTTGTGTGTGTGTGTGTAGCATGAAACTTGCCATTTCTACCTAGCAAAGAAAACCTTTTTTGCCAGGAAAACACCTTTCTTTTTAATACAGGTGAGTCACCCCTAGGTTCGACCATTGACATCCCACACAGCAGGCTGCAATCTATATAAAAAGTAGGACATGTACTTTTAAGTTTTACACGTCCTGGTAGTGAAAAACTCCTAAATTAAATGTTCTCTACTGCAAGGTCTACCACTCTCATAGGATAATATTGGAGATACATGATTGCATTTTATACGTGTAACTTCCAAATGGAAACAGGTAAGCAGTTCATATTTGGTGTCTCTGGATTTGTAATGATAAACTCTACCGTATGGTGAAGTCAGATTTTAAGTTGCAATTTTGAAAAGGCCACTTTTATAAATTTGGCATTTTCTTGCTTTAGCTATTTGATGCCTGCATCCAGTCTCTGGGGCACATGACTTGGTGAATTTGACAGCTGGGCTTTGTGTATTCCTCCTAGCTAGCAACACACAGTGGGGAGCTTAGCAGTGACTGGAATGGCCATTACTGTTAGCATGAGAGGGGGAGCTGGGAACACTTGAATAGTATGGGCCTCATTTGTGAGAAATGACGCATCTCTGCTTGAAAGCAGCGATGAGTCACTTCTCAGTTCGCACTCCTTGCGACATACCTGATGCGTCATATTTATTGTATGACGCATCATGTCGCAAGGAGTTACAGATACGTCAGTATTTCTGACATATCTGTATGGCGCAAATGTGAAGCATTGCTGGAGTGTGTCACAAAACTGATCCAACTCCAACAATGCATCCTTTCACATGGGGAAAGCCCCATGTGAAAGGGCCTGCATCATTCTTAAGCCTGCTGTGAGGCAGGCATACGATTTTGATGCAAGGGCATCCTAGAAGTGACGCAGTGAAATCTCATAGATTTCACTGTATCACTTATATGAGGCTTTTTGCTGGGGAACGCCCCCCCTGCATACATTATACCTGACGCAGGTATAATGTAGCACAGGGGTTTACAAAGTGACGCATCTGCTTAGATGCATCACTTTTGTAAATAGTGCGCAACAGGAGGAATGTTTTACACCGCCGATGCGTCACAAAAAATTACGCATCGGAAGCGCAAAATTGACACAAGGCCTCATAAATAAGGCCCTATGTGCCCTGACTCCATACAAAGGGCTGCATACTCCATATAGTTAGTCTGGTGCCAGGAAGGCAATGCACCTGTGCATTAAAGGCATGCCTCTATCAGCTTCTCCCCACTTTAAAGGCTCAACTGGGTAATACACCTGTATTCCTGATGCCAACTCTTCAGTACACTTCTGAACCTGTGGCTACTGTGCCGGAATAAAGGATTGCTGTGCTCCTGAAATGACCATCACACTGCTGGCCCACTGAAGGACTGCTGTCGCACTGTTCTGACCTCCTGCCTTGCTTGGGTGGGAAGGACTTGACCTGCATTTCTTGAACCCAGAGTGATTCAAAGGGCCTGATCTGAAGCCTCATGGACACAACATGCTTCCAACATTTAACCTGCACCTGGGCTCTCCAAGTGTGAGTTTACCCTGCCAAATGATGCCACTCCAGTCCTGGATCATTGGAAGTGGGCTTAAGTGCTCTGCCGGCCTCTGTGGATCCAGATGTACGATGCATCTCCTCTGCTGCATGGGGCAAACCTGAGCAGAACTGATGCATCGCCGCTACTGCATAGATTGGACCATCACAAAAACCTGCATCACAGCCCATCAGAACCACCACTGTACAACGTATCCTGAGAGCAGGCCTTTACACCCCTCATCTACCGCAGCCTCGACAACGATAAAGGACACTGCATAGCAGCCTTGCAGCTCCTCAGAACCGCTGCATCACTCTGACAGAGTGTTGCATCCTCGATACCAGACATCATTCAGCAAGCCTAACTAGGGCCCAGTAGGCCTCCCTCACTCCATAGTGTTGTACCTGAGTTTGTGACTTTATCCCAGTCCAGTGAGTCCTGATATCCAGAGTTGGCACTTTGTGTTTTTGTGTGGTATTTTCACACACAAACATTTCCAACATTGAATATCTCCAGTTTTACTGATTGGATTTTTGTCATTTTTGGTTTGTTTTTTCAATGTTACACATTGCCTTTCAGCTTAGACAGATTGCACTGTGCCAAGCTACCAGAGGGTTGAGCACACGTTAATTTAGGGATGGTTTGTGGCTCTCCCTGACAAGGATTGTGGTTGCTGCTTGACCAGGGCTCACACCCAGTCAACCAACAACCCAATTTGTTTAATATGAGATACAAGGTTTGTACATCAAGAAATGTAGGTGTGGGAGATACGGGAATATAAATGCAAACCAATGAGTGAGGCGATCAGGCTTCTGTCCAACAGATGGGAACCCAAAGATCACCAAATGGTAATTAGTGGATTTACTACCCATGACTCTCTAAGACAAAAAATAATGAGTCTGAAAACAGAACTTTAAATGACACCAGGCCATATTTGAATGGTGAGAGTGACAGGTCATCAAACAAATTAACATGTTTTATTTCATGACTGGTGCAACTTCTGCTTTATAGTCACCAATAATAATTTCTGAAAACATATTTTCATCCCCACTCACAGCCCACAATCATCTGCTTCCCATGGTACATTCTGCTGTGAAACTGAGAAACGCCTTAGATGAAACCTATTGAAAGAATAGATGGATTCTCTGACTCATGCAACAACCTCTGAAATTATAGTATTTCTCAAATTCTGAATTCTTTCTGCTGCCTTTTCCTGCAAGTTTGCACAGATGCAAGGATCTTGGAGCACTAAGTTACGTTATGTTTTGATTTTTAGGTCACATAGAAATCTAGTATCTTCTTATCGCCATGCATAGTGATGTTGTAAGGCCCCAACATTAAGAATTTTGTATTAGTATACATGGTTAAGAATTAATTTTTGGGGCTCAGTGTTCAGCTGAACTTGAGGGACACTGCATTTTTCTGTGGCTCATTTGACTGTGTGCAAAGTAATTGAGGCTCTTTTCCTTTTCTCTCTTTTTCTTTTTAAGTGGTTGCAAGATAATTGTAGGCAAAGGGACAGATGGGACAGGTGTTCTAAAATGCTGGTAGAAAAATGTGATACTAAATTGTGCTCTGACGTTTGCAGCCAGTCTTTAATGTTGTGATGCAACCTACATACTAGCACTTGGTAGTTATAGAACTACCTGTCAAAAGAAGAATAACTAGGTAGGTTGCTATATGCAACCCATGTGATTGACTACAAATATAAGGATGGTGGCCCTCTAGGGACCAGAAGAATAACAAGCCTCAGTTTGCATTCCAAAATTGGATTCATTTCCTTTTAAAGCAGCGGTGTTCTTTAACAGAACCGTTGCTGCTTAAAAAAATATATCTCACATTTATGAAAAAATCAGGGATGTTGGAAGAGGTCTCCAGGACCATTGCTACTCTGCTGACACCTTTCTCAAAGGAGAAGGAGTCACAGTATGGACGTCGATTCACCAAATTGGCAGGTGTACCGGAAGTGATATCACCTGCCTTTACCTTTGATGACATTGTTGGACGTGACATCACATATGGGAGCATTACTAGAAGTGATGTCATGTGACTTTTGATCCTGATGCTATCATATGTAGCGACATCACCAAAGTAAACAAATAGTAGAATTAGAGGAAAATTAAAAGCAAGGTTAGTAAAATAATAAAACATTTATAGTTTTTACACATATTTCAACAGGGATGACATCATTAAATACCCTGGGGATACCACAATTTACCACAAGGCCATCCTCTGCTGCCCAATTACAGCCCCCCAGTGTCAAATTACTCCCCACAATGCCAGCCCCAGCACCAAGTGAAAGGAAACAACTATGGATGAAAGGTGAGGAACAGCTTTGGCTGTAGCAGTGCAGGTTTCAATCATACTCCAAGACATTTTCTAGGAGTGCTCTGGTGATTCTTCCCTGAGACAATGTTGAAAACAAAAGGGGTCAAATGTCACACAAATGCCAAACCAATGTGGCCCAACGCTACCTAGCAGTTGACCCTATTTTTTCATGGAGTGCAGTGGTTGCCCCCTGTTTACCAATAGCTAGACATATCTATATGAATTGGGTATACCCCCTTAGATTTTGTCCAAGAGTTACATGCATTATGATATTGACATATGTGTCATTTTCACTCAAACACTTGCTAACATTCTCTATCTTTCTCTTATAGACACAAACATACATACACACTCCTTCTCTCTCCCAAACACACACTCACAATACCGTTCACTGTCAAATAAAAGCACAGATCAGAAAAGCTTATAACTACATTTTGAACTGCTTACCTATAAAGACTCCCTATGTCAGTATTGCCTGGTCCATGAGGCTGTTTCATTCCTAGTTGACTTGAGTTAATTTGACACATTATGCCCAGTGTTGTACCAAAGGTCTACACTGCAATGAAGCTTCCATGCACCCTGGGCCAGTTATCCTTCATTTGACACATTGTAACAGCTGCTGTGCAATCTCAGTGATCTAAGCCACAGTTTTCTCTTCTTTCAATAGAAGTACACTCTGGAAATAGATTTCTCTTTGACTGGTGCATTTGGGTTGCTACAGAGACCTGGGGTAACCAGAACAATGCTAAGGGTCACAAGGGAGAGCTCAAGGGTTGCGACTGCGACCAATGGTGATCCCTAAACGACATACATGGGTCGCAGGAGAGTCCTTTCCTCATTGCAAACCAGTTGCCATCTTCTTCATCTGTACCTGATCCACAATTTTACTCACAATTGTGATTGCAAAATATTGATACATACCATTTGAAATTGCAATTTTGAAATATCTACCCTTTCACACTCCTTGCTGATTGTGATTTCGCATTGGTCAGCAAACCCAATTTGCAAGTTGCAAATAAGTTCCTGACTTGTAAAATGGGTTTAATACATATCAAAAAGTCATTGCAATTTTGCAGACCTAAATTAGGTGAATTTGAAAATCTGAGGATTTGGACGTGCAAACTAACTTTTGACATTAACCCAAAGTTGATTGTAGAAGCAAACACACAGCTGATAATATTCTTTTCATGCCGTTTACTAATTGCAAATGAGAGTATGATTTTTTTAAATGAACTTACAAATGTTACATTGGGACGTCCTAATGTGTTGTAGGTGCACACCGTCTGCAACTCATCTCCCTGTAAAGAGAGAAAAAAATGCATATTACTGAATCTAGACATACTTTTAGAAGAATTTAGTGGGTTCTTGCTCTTGATCTTAGCTTTACATGAAAGAGCAGCATATGCAGTAAAAAGACTGGATTTATTTAAAGTTTGGTGGGCAACTTGCCATGCTGACAGTTCAACTAAATGTTGTTTTTTTCCAAAACAAGTGCACAAAGCAGAACTGAAATAGGTGAGAGAGTTTGAGGTACTTAGGACAATGGCCACTGTCTGTTGGGCCTTTGGTCTGTTTGGGCCTTTGGTCTAACTTTCCATTGGCAGAGCCATCTAGGGCACTACCAGCAGAAACATGATAGTTTATTCAACTACAAATAGACCGTCAGTTTGGCAGAGATAGCCATACTCAACATGTGTCCATGCCAACCTGGCTGCAAACTTTGAATAACCTCTTGATTAGTGATCCTGTGGAGAACTTAGCATTGATTCAAGATCATTCATAAAAGCCAGAAGGGAATTGCGCGGAGGAGGTTTATGTATGTGCATAAATAATCGGTACAACAAAGAAACAAAATGTTCCATACCGACACAGAAGCTTGGGGATTCAGTTCTGGAGCTTTTATAAGATTACAGTTGGGTCAGAGAACTCCACAAATAAAATGATAGGTCAGGCCTAACTTTTATGTGCGGAGTCTCCAACTTGAGTGTGGAGTCTCTGCAGTCGGAAAATTACTTTCGGAAATCTAAGATTGTGTAAAATCCATGGGTCGATGCACAAGAACGCCCATGTGCCACACACGAGACGCCTTGCTGCAGTACATTTCTATAGAAAGTCAAACAAAGTAGTGCAAATCGCCCCTTGCGAGACTTTGCAAATATCTAATAGCATTTTGCTTCATGGTTGAGCCATAAAAGTGGAACAACCATGACTCAATCGTGGTGAATCTGGTCCAGGACATTAAGCAGCACCGATTGGTTTAAGGAACATTATTTGCTTTAACAAAAAGTATCCCTGTTGTGAAATCAAACACAGGAATAGTGGTTTGCTGTTCCTTAAAGGACACCATCTCTATTTGTAGCCTATCACAGAGGGTTACAAATAGTGAGCTGTCTAATCAACATTGATTCAGTCAGTCATTTTTAAACCCCCAAAGACTTCAGATTTTACAATGTGACATATTAGTAGATGGACACACTGCACATTCACAGACAGGTCACAAAATGTTGTTGCACAGTTTGCAATCACCTTTTATGACCTGCCCCTTAATATATATGGAACATATAGTCTGTAAGGTTCTTTTAATTTCAGTTGTCAATATTTTGTTTGACTGATATGTATAATTAGGAACTGATCTGGTAAAATACCTTGAAATTAAATTAATTCAGCATATTGGATTGACTGACAAACTTGTTAAGAATGAATGTAATTGTGGAATGTAATACCAAATGAAACCCCTGAAGCAGTGTGTCCCAGATCAACTAGTTCAGTAATAACAGCAGTTCATTCAGTCTCAGGTAATGCACTTACCATTTTGATCGGCATGATTGAAGGCAGGTATCTTGTTTCCTGTAGGCTGAAGTCATAGGATAGATCTTGGCTTAAGATTCCCGTCTGTGTTCCATTTCTAGTAGATATAAAAGGCTGTTTGGAACGTGCTCATTTGTAAAACATCTTCAAATCTTTATATTTGGGCTGGATTTAAAGGAGTTTTCCCCTTAGAATTAGTATTAAATCTTTTTATTGAAAAATCAGCTCGCACATAGACAGTAGAACTTCCCACGAATCGAAAAACATGTCATACATAGGAAATTGGCATAGAAACACTGTAACAAGAGTGACTAATGAGCCCAGAAGACCTACAAAGCCCTCCCCCCTTGACAGAACTGTAGAGACGAGCCTGCAATAATAAGAAGAAACAAAAACAAGATCCAACCCCCCTTCCCCCACCCCCACTCCACCCCCCACCTACCCTCCCACCTCCCCTGTTCCAGGTCCGGAGTCCCCCAACATCCACACATCCATCCACCCCAGAGCATCTCAAGAATCGACCTGCGATAAGCGTAACAGACGCATATATCGGGGGCATGTCACCTCTCTGAATTCTGTAGCCAACAGGGACAGGAATGGCTGCCACAGTTCCGCATACTTAGACCCCTCCCCTGCTTTGATTAGTGACAACGTTTCCATTCCTAGAACCGACCAGAGGCGATGCAGCCATTCCCCTTAGATTTAGACAGACTTATGGCCCCAGAAAAAAAGGTTTAATAAATAGGGCTTCTAAATGTGATACCACAGATTTTCTATCCACAAAGTTTATATTCGGTAATTATCTTACACCAGCTCTTGAAGAGAGTACCAGCATTTGCTGTACCCCTACACCTTCAGATCCGATAAGCATGTCCCAGAAACCATTCAGCAACATGCAGTCCTATTTGAAATCCAAACTTTCAGGCCCATTTATGTTTGCCTCTTGATTGCTGATAACCTACTCTTATATGTATGAACCACGCAGACATGATACTACACTGAAGCCTGGTAACAGAAACACAAGAAACTGTGAAATCCTTTTGAGGTCTGCATTGTGAAAATCGATAGTAAATGCTAACGATAATCAAAAAAGATATAGAAATACTAATTGGTGTGTCACGATTTTCATGTTGACCAGAGCCTTACTAAACACCCTTCGAGTTGGCACCACACCACGGCTCTGCTTACCTGTACTGAACCACCTGCACCGCTGTTCCAGCTAGGTGAGTATGGAGGAGGCTAGCAAACACCTGCATATCTGGAATCACCTGGTCGGTCACCTACAACAATGAAAGACACATCCCTTCAGGGAACAGTGCTGGACATCAGCATTCCTGCTTCAAGCCGCTACCAAAACCTACCACTCAGACTGATGTGTGCTGAAAGGATGTATGTCATTACAATGCATGCTTTTTCCACGCATGCCTTTACAACGCAGGTTTTACAACGCAAGTCGTTACAACGACTTGCGTTGGGGGGGACTGGATAGTAAATAGTTCAATTTACTATTCCAACTCCAGTCCCCGTGGATAGTAGGGAAGGTTTTGGATAGTAAATTGAACTATTCCCTATCCTACAGTGCCCTCCAGCGCAAGTCGTTGTAACAACTTGCGTTGTAATTCCTGCATTGTAAAGGTACTGCGTGGAAAAGGTTTTGTTGTAAAGGATGTTTCCCATTCTGAAAGAAGGAACATATCAGAGAGTGATTGGGATGGATGAAAACTTTTTGATCAAAGAGAGAAATGCGCATTTGACCATTTTCCCCCCTTTATTTGAGCATGTTTTTTATTAATACAATTAACTTTCACTGGATGTAGGGCTACAAATAGTGGGTCATTCTAAAAGCAAGAAACTCATTCATCCAATTCCGAGAGGTAATTCAATGGCTGGAGCTCGCCATTTACACAGATTTACACCCATGCATGAACTTACATTTTTCTGCATGATTGCAGTTCAAACGCTGCAGGCTGAGACTTGCATCAGTAGTAGGGGTGTGTGCTCTCGCCTTCTTAGGAAATGGGGACAAGAACGACTCAAAATTGGGTCAACTATGGAGCATATTATCCAGCACGGCATTAACATTATCGCCGCTTTAGCGGCACAAAACTGCCGCTAAAGCGGCGATAATGGGCTTGATAATACGTTGTAGAGAATTTCCATAGAAGCCCATGTTCGCACCAGAACCTGGGCTTCTATGGGAATTCTCAAGGGCATATTATCAAGCCCATTATCGCCGCTTTAGCTGCATTTTGTGCCACTAAAGCGGTGATAATGTTAACACAGTTTATTGATAATATGCCCTATAGTTCTACTGGCACCATTTAAGGTATAAATCTGCCAAATATAGGGCCATATTATCAAGGAAGGGCGATATATTATCGCCGCTTTTATCGGCAGGAAACTGCCGCTAAAACAGCGATAATGGGCTTGATAATATGCCCTTGTGAATTCCCATAGAAGCCCAGGTACTGGTGTTAACCAGAGCATGTATCGTACGTCCTTGATAATAATGGCCATAGTTCTACATTGCATAGGTGTGAATCTCTGCACAAGCTCTTCAGTGCCCATCCGCGCCCGAACAGGACCAGGAGCCAGGGATGCTGCCAGACACTCCTTTAATATTACTCTGCTCAGTCCCTACATGCACTCAAGCCCAAAGTCACCAAACCACCGTGCCCACAAATTTGCAATTATTCTAAGAGACACATTAAGATGCACATACACAGCCCTACCAATCCCTGACTGTGAACATCTCGCTTTCACTATATATTTGACAGCAACAGCTCCTTTCTCAGGTCTTTTAATTTATAGACCTCCAGGTCCATGCACATCCCTCTCTGAAGCCCTGCCAGAGACAGTAGCCAGCCTTGCGATGGGAAAAATAAATTCTCACTTCTTGGTGATCTAAATATTCACTTTTATATAAAGCAAACGTCACAAACATTTTACACGATCGCGCAAGCCTACAGCTGACTCAGAAAGTGAAAGTGGGACACATGCTAAATGGCACCTTCTTGACCCAGTGTTCAGCACAACCCTAACATAAAAATTGGACTGCCTCGTCCACTGGTCAATGCATACCAGGCCTTAATTCCATTCACAATGGAAGGCACCCCGCCCAATCGATCTAGACAACCACAACAAACCTGGGCAAAAGATGGGCAAAACTGAATAAGGAAAACTGGGAGAATTTACTAGCTGCAACCAAATCTTTTGTTGAAAGCCACCTAGGACTTCAGTAGATGAATGGCTAAGGAACTCACTAGATTAAGTCACACCATCACAACAATAAAGGTCATAAAAAAGGAAAGGTCAGCCCCATGGTTCACAAGTAACTTAGTATTCTTTAAAAAAAAACAGTATTTGAAAGGAACTACAGGAAAATGTATGATAACAACTTAAAAGACTCCTCTAGAATAGCCACCAGACACTATCACCAAGAAATTAAATGAGCGCAGGCAGTAAAACTTGCTGCCCACTCCCACCACAGCTGTTGTAATGAACTAGCAGCCTATTTTCAAGATAAAGTGGAAGATATTTATAGTAACTCACAACAGACTAGAAGGTTATTAGCAAAACTTTCAGATATTCAGGCCTCACAGGAAAGGAGAACTTCTCTCTCTAGCTTCCCTCGTCATGATATTATACACATAGGTGTGCTTCACACATCTTTTTATGTACCAATAATGATCTTAACTCATCACTATGACAGTGTGAGTCTGCTTTTCACCATAATATGAGATTGCATGGAAATTTATTGAGCACCTACATCCCAATATACGAGTGTGAAGTGCTGAATGAATGTTTGTTTTGCATGTAAAATGAACAGTAACCCATGTCTCTTTACCTATCTTCACAGTTTTAAGGATGAGAGAATGTCCCTGTATGTGATTGGTATAAGCATGCATAGTATATCACAAGTGCACTAATGATGGAGCAACACAAACAGTGTACAGTTTTTTAAATTAGCTATTAGGGATCTTAGGCAATGGTCTTGAAGAAAGCCAGATAACCTTTTGGTAGGTAATTTTTATTTGATGAAACATGTTGACCCTTAATGCATGAGTAAATGTATACACTTGGGACATCCTATATTGGTTATAATCTTGCAAAGATACCCTAAATAAAGAAGTACACTATCAATATATGGATAATATATAGGCAATTTTGGTATAAGAACCTGTTAGCAGAGCTCTGCTAACCATTATTGTTGAGCCCACCCAAACACAGTAGAGAAGTGGGTAAGGAAACGAGGATGGAACATAACACCAGTTAGGTTCCCCCTTCACCCCATTGAAGACAGAGTTCAGAGAGGCACAGTAAAACGACTTATCTCCCTCTTTCTAAGTTTTTTTTAATTTTGAAACCTGAGGCAACTCTTTATCTTTGCTTCTAGCTCCCCATTTTTGATATGCGGCTGAATAATTGTGCTTCTAATGATTGTGGACACCCTTGAAAACTGCCTATGTCATGTTAGCCTGGGTTATTCCTCCTTACATTCTTTAAAGTTCATGTCCTGTGCTGGACTGTGATGCAGTGAAAAGGAACAAATGGAGAGGTGATGGTGATGAATCTATGTCATGTACTGTAATCCTCATGAATGCATGAACGCAGATCAATGAGGTACACACTTTGTTTGAAGCCCCCCAGGTTAACACATACTATCTCCAATCCACCACTGCCATTCTGCCCTGCATGATGATCTTTATTCCATATAGAACATCAAGCCATTTGAGAGCAAATGTGGCAACTATGGAACATAACACACCCTCCTTTTAATATAAAAAAAGAGAAAAAAATGAATGAAAAACAAAATTTCATTTGGACTGCAACATATTAAAAATTCATAAGACATTTGCCAACATCTCTAATTAATTCCCCACTTACACTGTAGTATTCTTTTCTAAGAAAAGCCTTCTCACCACACACAAAATCTTTCAATCATTTGGGGGGGTTCCTTACTCTCTGCCCTCGACTCTCCTCCATGTCTCCATCATTCATTCCAATGTCCCTCTCTTCCATGCTACCATTCGTTCTTGACTCTCCAACACCATCCTCACTTTATACCACTATGTTTCTCATGCTGCCACCTTCAACACTCACTTCACCTTCATCAACACTCACCTCACCGACTTCCCCTCTTATAATACTAGAATTTGATCGACTTCCCAAACCTTTGTTTCCTATTGCTTTAAAATCTAACCACTGAAAATCTTGTTCTGGGAGGTTTACACACTTCCCTTAGATACTCCCGGAGGACTGTCAGCTACTCTTTCCAAATTCCATACCTTTACCCTGCTCACTCTGACAGCATGGTTACTTCCTCAGGTTCACAAAACTGACTCTGTCCCTTCTTAACATTGCTAGGTTTCTTTCTGTGAGCCCAGTCACCGACAGATATCTCCACCGGCTTTACCCCATGTTTATTATCATAGAGCATTTTCATTTTAGAAAGATGTTCCACCATTCTGTTCTGCACTATGTCAATAGACCATTGTTCAACAACAACATGATGTAACTAGTATAGAGTGAACTTAGATCTGGTATTGCGGCCCCTCATAACCACAAATGGAGACAAAACCTGTGACTTCATTCCTTGTTACTCACTATGCCCAAACCGCCTTGTACAATGAAAGCTCCCAATCTCTATTGCTACCAATGGCAGGTTGGATAACCCCCTTCACAACTCATTTGAATCTCTCAAACATACTATTTTCACTCGGGTTGTATGTGGAAGTAGATTTGTCTTGCACACTTTCTTTCCTATAGTATTCTTCGGATGCATTGGAAAGGAATTGCACCTCATTATCCCTTAATACTGATTTTGGTAAACCTTCAGAGACAAACACTTTATTTAAAAATTCTAAAACTGAATTGGTGTCACCCTTGTTCACCACTTCAGCTACTGGCCACCTTGAAAATAAGTCAATATGTACAATAGTACATTTCTCTTCTTCCCCCACAGGACCCACAAAATCAACTGTTGCTATTTCCCAAGGCTATGTAGGAAAAATAAAAAATTCATAGGTGGTCTCAAGGTTTCCAATGTATTATCCACACCAGCACAACTGACACATCCTGTCACAACCCTCTCAACATCCACATCTACATTCAGCCACCAAAACAAATTCTTGATTAAACTCTTGGTCTCTACAATGGCAATATGGCACCATGGTACACTATTATTGATTTCCAAAGACCCTTTGGAGAAATGATTCTCTCTCCCCTCAAAATGGTACCATTATCTACTCTAAGTTGGGACCTAATCTCATAAAATGGTTTGAGCTTCATTGGTGTGTTACTTTTGTTAGGCCAATCTCCTTCAAGAAATTACTTAACCTGAACTAGTACTCCACCTTTCTCATTCTCGGCCAGACACTTTTCTTTACAAACAGCATTGCTACCTTCCCCATGTATAAATGATATTTTGAAAACTATTCCAAACCTCATCTTCACATTCTTCTAACTTATTAAGTATTCTCAACCACATTGTCTTTGCCAGGTAAATACACACGTTTATGAATGTAATCTTGCATCCTCATTGATAGTCTGGCAATTCTTCCATTGTTAATAATTTCACAAGAGGTTTATGATCACATAAGATGTTGACTGATTTTCCCTTTACAAAAGCCAAGGCCTCTATTTCTAAAATCAGGTACCTTTCTTCAGTAGATGAATGGGCACCTGATGCAAATGAGATTATACGTTCTTTACCACCCTCATCTTTATGGTTAAGACTGCTCTTAGCCCCTTGCCACTGGCGGCAGTGGTGATACAACAATTCAAATTTGGATCAAAGCAATCCAGAACTGGAATTTTGTCAATTATAGATGTTATCAGATTAAACTCTGGCAATCTACAGTCCATTCAAATGTTGATTTTATTTAGGAGTTGTCGTAAATTAAAACTTGTTTCCACAAACTTCAAATGATGCAGATCCACACATTGTTCTTCCACTACTTTGAATTGAACGGTTCTGCTGGGATCTAGAATGAAGTGTAAGTTTCCTGATTAAACCAACCAATAACTTGGGCCCCTTTTTTGCTACATATAATTAGTCTTGTGAGCGTCTTTCGTTAAACCTGTAGCCTTCATTTACGATCATATATAGTAATCCCGAATCAACAAAAATCTTGATTTACACTCCGCCAATGCTCATCCAACATACTGGTCTGTTTTTTATACTATCATCACTAATATTTAAAATCAATTACTCGTTAAATTCATCACAAAATCATATCTTGCATCACAAAAATCACACTCATCATCATCATCCTCATCAACTTATCTAGAATGCATTTAACATTGTATCTTTTCTTTCTGCAAACTTTGACGAAATGCCCCATTATTCCACAGCTACTACATTTTTGTTTCAGTGCTGGGCAACTCCTACTATAGGCCAAATGCTCTCTACTATATCACCGGTAACATCTATTACCTCCCACCTTTGTCTTTATTCAAAATTTTTGACTGGTCATTGAATGTCTTAAACATAGGTTTACTAGTCTTTTTACCTACCACTCGGCATATAGCCTCAGCTGCTTTGTCTTTGGATAATACAGCCAGATTTATCAACCTTAATTGCGCTTGCAAAGGGCCAGATTCTGAGAATGTACTTGGGGTGACTTCAAGCAGGAGCGGTGGCGCTAGAGAGCTAGAGCAGCGAGAGCAGCGAGTCTGACCAGAGAGCCAGAGAGCCACGAAGCGGACGGCTGCGGTGGCGTGGCGTGGTGCGGGGCTGAGCCGATCTGACCCACAACTAAATCCGTGCAGGACCGGATCTGACTCCGAAAAACCACAGAAGACCCGCAGATCTGCAGACCCGCAGTAAGTCTGGCTTTCGTGCGGCTCTCGTGATACAGGACCCGCGGGAGTCCGAGGAAAACCGAGGCTTTGCAGCGCCTCAGTGACACTGCTGCAGCGGTTTTGCACCCGAGTCGCTCTCTGCCCCCAGGCATCCACCAGGCGTCCCAGGCGTCCGGGCATCTATTCCTTTGCAGGGCACTAGGGCACTAGGGCAGGCTTGGTGTCCAGGAACCGGGCGGCGGCGTGGGCGCGCTGTGCTGGTCTGACCCCCTAATTGCCCAACCCACGGCAGCTGTAGCAGTTCCCCACAGGGGGCAAGTTAGCCGGCAGCACCCCTCTCTAATAAGCATTGCCGGGTGGTCGGGAATTACAGTTTCGTCGATGCCGACCAGCTGACTTCCTGACTCAGCAGGGGCTTGTGCTGCTTGCCTCGCTGCAGCTTGCTGTGCTGTGGTGTGGACTTGTGTACTGGGAGGAGGTCTATTGTACCAAGGTGACTGTTGTTACAAGGTGAATACTGATCCAAGGCGATTGAATCATTTGAACCATCTGATATTACTGTGGACCTACTATGGACCTACAGAGGAAGTAAAGAGGTAAAGAGGTGTGTTGGTGCTGGTGAGTGCTAGTGAATAAGACTAACAGCACACGAGGACACTGGGCACTAGGTAAGGTCTCTTGCTTTGCTGCCTTATTGTTTTAACTGCTGCTGCTTAGCCATCCTCCCTGCTCTGGACCTTGCTCCTTCCTCACGGCAGCTGTCCCTTATTTGATAGGGCAGACGGGCTTGGGAGGGCACGCCCAAGGTGTGGGGGGGAATGCATAGAAGGCATAGAAGTGCGGCAATGCAAAGCAGTTATTAGGAGGAGGTATCCTTATAACCCGGCCCAATACAAACTCATACAAACTCACTTCCTTGCGATAATGCGCTCCGGCAAAGTGAGAACAGCAGGGACAACTGCCAGAAGTACAAAGAAACTACAGCAGCCAAATGTGAAAGCCAGTACTTTAAGACAAAATCAAACCCTAATCTCACCAATAGCTAGAATGTTTGCAAAATCAGGAAAAATACCGGATACGTTTGAGTTCCTGAAAGATCCGGCTGGTGCTCTTATTATTATGCATAAGGATATGGAAAAGGACAATCTACAAACGCCAATAAACCCAATAAACCCAATGTCAACTGAAAAACACAAGAGGCAAATCAGTGAAAGCACCCCCCTCAAAGGAGATTGTGTTTTACAAATGAAGGACTATGAGTTCCAAATTAATGATCACGATATCCTAAATGTAACCACCACTTCGGACTCAAATAATGTCGATCTAGCTAACCTAAAGGATCCAGAAATGCTAGGAAAACAAAATCTACTTACTCCCAGCAGCATGATGGAATCAAAACTGACAGTAATACCATTGGAAGTAAATGTAGAAGTTAGGAAGAAACCTCAGTTATACAATGATGATACTCATACCGGACCAATTAATACACTGGTTAATACACTGGCTCACAATAATGATTATGGAAACCAAGAAAAACTGAAAATATGCCAAAATAACACCACAAGAGTGAATGTGCTCTCAAAGGCAAATTTGATCCATAAGACAGACTTTGCTTCTCTATCAGATCCTATAAATGAAGCTCCTCTTGAAAACAACCCAATTGAAACAGACATGCCAACTGTTGGAATAAAATGGGATCTATTCTATCAAACATTAACGCTAACCCTAGAGGCATTAAATTATCAATCGAACAAGATGGACATTCAGATTGATCTCCTCACAATGATGGCAACAGCAGTTGCAGGGATAGACAACAAACTCGCACAGCTTAACAATCTGATAACCAGAGTCCAAAATGATAAACAAAAAACAGACATGGAATGTATCTGCTCCCCCCTATTGGAGAAACTTGCAGCAATACCGGAGGTCTTGCATACTATAATAGAGGACACAAAAAATGCTCTAAAAAAAGAAACTGGGCAGGAAGTGGGTACCAGGAAATATAAAGATAGGGATATAGTTAATATGGAGGATGACAAAACCACCTCTAAAACGAACAAAGAAGAGAAAACTATAGTGAGGTTATCAGAGGACAATGAAGAAACACAAGATGTAAGTGACCTTTTTTCTGAAATCAACCAAAGGAATGCAATGCACGAAGAAGATATAAATACAGCAGGAATAGGAGAATATGATTGTAAGAGACAAGATTCATACGGTTTTACTATGTCAAAAAGGCAAAAGAAAAAACTACGCAAAGCTAGGAAAAATCAAAAGTCTAGCCAACAGAAAAACGAGGAAACAATAAAGTCTAGTCAGCAGGAACATGAGGAAACAATGAAATCTAATGGTATAACAAAAAATAAAGTATGGCAACAAGAAGAACCAAGTAAGGAAAGAAAAAGTTCTCCTCTTTCCACCAAGGAGCCTAAGAAAGTATTCTCAATTTTCACACAAAAACCATTGCAGGAACAACTGTTACATAATGTGGATAAAAATGGACAAAATGAAATAAAATTAAATGAGATGGCTAGAACGAACCCTCCAGTTAAAAAACAAAATAGAATGGAGAAAGTTGAAGCCCTGGTGAACGATTCTAAACAGGGTCATAGGAATGGAATGCCTCAGTCCCTAAAAACAATGAGTAAATCCTGCGATCAACAAGACGGGCTTCACAATGGAAACACAGAGCTATGCCTGAGGGAAACCAAGAACAACGTACCTAGACGGAACTCAGAAGCTATAGTAGAGCATAAAATTAAATCCCCGCATTGGGATCAATTAGTAATTGAGAAACGAGAAGGAGAAAAAACAATTAGATATAAAAAAAATCAAATAACGGAAAAACCATGTAAAGAAAATCAACTAGTTGCTGAGAATATTCAACTGATATTCAACCCTGAATATGAATCCAGAGGCAGATATGATATATTGAATAGAGGGAACATCCTCAGATTATTCAAATCAATCCCAGCATTAATCAATATCAAGAACGATGACATCAACTCCATCGAATTTATTGCTGATAAGAACAGCTCCCAAGAAATGACACTGGTCACGGTTAATTCAATGCCAATAGCGGAGCAAATCTTAAAAGAAATTCCGACATTTAAGGCCTGGGGGATAGTTATTACAAAGCAGGCCCCGAAAGTGTACCCAATTCCATTCATAAAAGAGGCAAATCTGGTTCAAACAGAACAAATTACCAAACAAAAAGGAACTGTACTTAGGAATGCTCGGGGTAGATCCATTAGTTCATCAGGAGTGGCATCGCCACCTTCCGCAAATGAAATTACATCAGGAATAAACGAAAAATGGATTGTGCAGGCTCTGCATAACAATGATGAACAATGAAGTATTAAAAATCATATCTCCGAACCAAAAGCAATTGAGTTCAGAATGTGTTCATGGAACATAAATGGAGTAGGGCCCAAACTATCCAACGCACATATAAGGTGTATACCCATACCATGTCAAATATTATTTCTACAAGAAACTTGGGAAACCCACCCGTTTGCACTGAAGGGTTATGTAGGTTATTATGAAAATGCAAGCAAAAATCAAAGATACGGTCGATCAAGTGGGGGGTTAGCAACTTTTGTCTCCTGCAGTCTGCAAGCAGAACATGAAAAAATTGCAACAAAAAGTAAAAACATTCTCATAGTAAAATTGAAATACAAAAATACTGAGCAAAAGGATAGGTCAATAATTCTGATCAATGTATACATCCAGCCAACAAAAGCAAGCAGAATTGATATCTGTGCTACCATTAATACTATACTGTTGGAACAAATGCTAATTAATCCTTTAGTAGACTACGTGATGACTGGGGATTTTAATCTGAACCTATTAATACCATTTATAAGGGACGATGTATCACAATCCCAGGACCAACAATGGTCAATACCGCAGCAAGAGCTTCAAGGAGTTACGAGCAACAAGGGGCGAAACCAAATAGGTACGACATTCATCAAGGATATGGAAGCGCTCGGTTTGCGAGTCCTTCATGGTCGATTTAAAGACGATAGACCGCCTGCATAAACATATATAGCCCATAATGCAAGCTCCAGAATTGACTATACAATGGTCTCATTGAATATATTTCATAACATAATCTCTTACAGGTTGGTTAAAGTCGAAGACAGTGACCATTGTCATCAGATAATAACCACCAATATTACAAACAATATTAACCAACAATACTCTACTGTGCCAGGATACACTGGAACGATAAACTACAAAAAATTAATTTGGACTAATTTCAATTAAGAACAGCATGAACGAAACCGTCGAAAATATTATAAGGAGCTGCTTCATTGAAAATAGGAAGGAGTCAGCAGTTGACCAGTGGGTGGAATTTACTAAAAAACTAGTGAAACCCCAATCTTCGAGTAACCGTAGCAATATGAGGTTGAAGCGTGAAGCAGAGGAAAAAGACTCATATATGAATCTTCCATATACAATAACAAAGTTAAAAAGAGCAAGGAATAGGATAATAAGACAACTAAATTCCACATCGACTAGTGAAGAGACCCTGACTAACTTAAAAACATTGAACCAGCACCTAAAAAACTTATATGGAATGAGAAATATCAAGCAAAACAGGAATTATGGTCCAAACTATTCCATGCAAGTAAGCAGGCTAATGCGAGAGAATTTTGGAAAATTATAAACAAACTAGTACGGCCAAACAAATTGGTAGTTTCATCAACATTAACAGAACAAGAATGGGCAATGTTCCTAGAAAAACATCTAAACAACAAAGGTGCAGCAAAAATCACTGTGAGCATGCAAAACAGTTGTACAGCTAGCGACGAGATGCAAGAACAATTTGTAATTTCTAAAGTGCATTTAATAAAATTAATTAAGAAGCAGAAAGATGGGGCACCAGGCCCTAATGGGATACCATTTGCCCTATACAAAGAAAATCCTGACTTTTGGTCGACGTACTTGGTAAAAGTGTTCAAAGAAGTGATAGAGACGGGAAAAATCCCTGATTCCTGGCGAGGATCTCTAATCTCTCCTATATATAAGAAAGGTAATTGGTCTCTTGCTGAGAACTATAGACTTATTACCTTACAAGACACAGATGCCAAACTGTTTGCTGGAGTACTCTTAAACAAATTAAATGAATGGGTAACAGAAAATAATATTTTGCCAATGAAGCAAACTGGCTTCATTAAAGGGCTTGGTACAATGACAAACATCATGGCATTAGCACTAACAATTGAAAAATCACTGAGGATAAAACTGCCATTATATTTATGTTTTGTTGATTTTAAGTCTGCTTTTGACTATGTGCAAATAAACTTATTGTGGAAAAAACTTCTGGAAAAAGGCATCCCAGCTGTGCTATTAAATCTTATACAATTGCTCCACAACAAAACCTGGGTAAGAGTAAGGATGGGGGATGGTCAATCATTAACAAAGGAAATTCCTGCATTTGAAGGGCTGAAACAGGGATGTGTACTGGCCCCCCTCCTTTTTAATCTATTTTTAGGAGACTTATCAGTCAACCTGGATGACCTAAATGCACATCCTCCTAAGCTGGGGGATAAGCTGATATCCAACTTGATGTATGCGGACGATGCGATCTTACTACGTCACACTAAAATAGGTCTCCAGCGCTTAATCAACAGAACACTTTTGTATGCAAATGAAAATGGAATGGTTATTAATGAAACCAAAACAAAAATTATGGTGGTGTCCAGGAACAAAAATGTGAGACAAAAAAATAAATGGTTCATGGGAAACAATCAACTTGAACAAATAGAGGTGTACAAGTACCTGGGAGTACTGTTTGACCATAAGGGAACTTATCTCCTTCAGAAACAGGACATCCAAAGGAAAGCCAACCAACTAACAGCAGCATTTAAGATAGCACAAAAATCCCTTGGGAATTTAACATATGGGCCACTGTTGAAAATCATAGGAGCTAAATTGCTCTCAACTATTACATATGGAAGTGAGGCACTAATGGGTATGGATGCGGAACTAATTAATAAGGTACTTTCTAGAGTATTTAGATCTCTCTTCCAGCTCCCAAACAATGCTTCGCCAGCACAAATGAGACTGGAATTCGGTTTGAACAATCAAGAGTTAGCAAGAAAAGGTCAGTTTATTAAAATGTGGTATAGGTTTAAGAATGACCATGACAATCATATTTCACAAATACTCTGGCAAGAAGTAAAAAACAACAAAAAATCACTTGCTTGGAGATATCTTCACGAGGCATTAGAAGAGTTCTCGCTGATGCCTATATGGAACAATATGATAAACAATGGATCATTTAAAAAAATAGTGAATCGAACAACCAACTACCTATCACTTTTACATGACAAAAACGTGCTGGCAAAAAGAAAACACTCGTGGACAGTAATAAATGGATACGAAAAAAAGAAAGTCCAAGAATACCTGGAGATACCATGGTCCGAAAGAAGTAAACAATGGTTTATGAACGCAAGATTTGGAATTCTGCCAGGCCTTAGTCATGCTCTGCCATGGAAAAAAACTAACTCCAGTCTATTGTGCAGACTTTGCAAAGGTGGAGAAGAAAATATTGTCCACCTCCTATGTATCTGTCCTCAAACCTCACCTCAATCTCCGGGGTATAAGAACATGCAGGCAGGCACTGAAAATGTGTCTTCATCCAAATGATATAGTCATGAACGTTGCCTTTGTAAAAATTTTAAAGATAATAACTACTGAACTAGAAAAATAGATGAGGATTTTTTTTTTAAAGAAAATAAATAAACAAATAAATAATTTTAAAATGTTAATAATATTTTTAAGATCTAAGCATCTCAACTTTAAGGACAAAATTGTCTATTTTATTCTTTTACTGTATCGTACTATATAAACTGAATATGATTGTGTATTGGAAATATTGTAAGATTTTAAATAATCAAACAATAAAGAATTTACTTCACTAACTGATTAAATCAGCTTGCAAAATGCCAAATTTACAATCCATTGCCATTTTTTTAAACTCAGCAACTTAGTTGTCAACTGATTTCCTAACTTCTTGTTTGTGTTGAAAAAACTTGTATCTAGTTAATCCAGTGCACACTTTAGGAGTAAAGTAAAGGTCCAGATCCCACAATGCTGCCTCAAAAACATTTGTGTCTCCCACAACCAGAGCTTTGAACATTTGATTGTACACTTTTAATCCATACGGCTCCAAAGAATGTTAAATGATTCTCTTTTTTGTACTGTTGGCATGTTTGCGGAGTCATCTAGTGCAGCAACATAATTAAGAAAATATTCCTTCCATTCAACCCATTTTAAGGTAGGCTCTGATCCAGATGGGCAAAAAGCATGAGGTGTAGAAATGCTAAAACGTTGTGTTGTTGCCATGGTAAGAGTGAAGACAAAATGGTGGTGCACTGCTATAACACCCCCCAAAAAAATCATATCCCAACTTCCCCCCTTTTTTTTCTCCTAAGGAATCCACATGCTAAAAGCACAAGGTACTAAAATCACAAAGTCCCTCTAAAGATAAAGGCAAAGGGACGTGAATATTTGCTGTAGAGGGTTCCTCCTTCTTTCTATTTTTATCGATGAACGATCATGCAAAGCTGCTCAGGTATGTAGATGAAGGAGAAATCAAAATTGCGGTGGCGTGGGGTCACGCTGTGTGACCTCGCTGTAACAAAGCAGTTGATGGTCTAGCTGCCAATCAGTTCCTAGTTGCGTAGGACTACATGCATCACATGCGCCTAGACCTACCAATGTAACGTGTCACGCATTCCACATAACATGGATGGGGCAGCCAGAATCCAGATGCAGGATGCAACTCCTGATAAATGGGGAGCTGCAAGTGGGCAGCATTCAAATCCTTGAGCTTCCTTGAGCACTTCGACAAAATTTACGCCTCCCAATTCCTCTTGACCAAGGGTGCAGGCGAATAAGAATTAAATGAGACTCACATACCGGAAAACAAGCCTCCTGTAGTGCCACCTTTGATTCCTCTTTTTTACTTAGTGCAATATGAGTATTGCTTGCAATGTCAAGTTACTGACAAAGTAGACAATGAATGAAGAATAAAGAATCCTCTACATGGGCACCAGCTTCAAACACTCACCCCCACATTGTCATGTACTGTAATCCCCATGAATGCACAAACATAGTTCAATATAGTGCACACTTTGTTTGAAGCAGCCAGGTTTAAAAGTTTGCTTGCCAGTACACCACTGACATTCTTCCCTGCTTTCTTGTTCTATATTCCATATGGAACATATAGAACATCAAGCCGTTTGAGAGCAAACATATCAATTAGGGATAGTGATAGTGATTTTAAAAGGATGTAACATCTGAAATTAGTGTGGAAAAGTCTAAGCAGCAGGCTTGGGATGTGGACATAGGAGGAGAAATGGTCCAAATGCAAATGAAGAAGCAATTGACCGATGCAATATCTTGAGAACTGAGGAACTTGATTGTGAAAAAATATATATTTCTATGTATTACTTGGGGGTCGCAGATATCAGAATTTTTCAGTCTGAGATAAAGTGGACTATGTTTTAGGTTTGGTGAAAAAAGCCCATACAGATTGGTTGCCGATTAGACCAACAGGGCAACATTACATCTACTACCTACTGCAGAGAAATGTACCCAGAAATTTAAAATAGGGAATTGGTCAAATACTGGAGATTTACTTACCATATCTCACCCATGCATCTTTGTTATTCAACTATGTTTTCAAATATATCACTGGTACTTAAATATTGCAACAGAATAATGGAATCCAGTCAAGACCTACATTATCTTTAACGTTTTAGTTGATGTCGGGAACAGTTGTTGTCAGAGTATCATTATCAACTTGTTGCAATTTTCCAGTTTGTTTCCTATCTCCTTTATATAAATGCCACAATGAACAGCACTATGAACTGCTAAATCAACCATCACTGCCTCATTATTACCACAATCATTGATGTTTTTGAAGGATGCTTAATAACCTCAAAGAAGAGGACTTCTACTGCCTAAAGGCTCTTGATGATACATAATGCTGTTTACAAGCATGACCCCACTGACAATATGATTGGTTAACCCTACCTGAAATCAAAATCCATCCCACCGGCCCACACAGGTACATGATCTGTACAAAGTATGAGGTCAGATTTCCACTTCCTGGATGGCAGCCATGAATCTGAATTAGTGTGCCAGCAAGTTCCCTGGACACTCAACCACTAATATGGACACCTGCAGGCAGACAGCAGGTGAATGAGCTTAGTGTAAGCAATGGATACATATGGAAGCTACAGTTACATCCATAGCGACAATGACACTGCCTCCACCATTTTTAGTTTTTATGAGTAACTGGTCATCACACTGGTGAACACCCTCTATCCACCAGTTATAAAATGCCACCATTAGGATTCATTTTTATAGATGCTTACAATCAACTGGTACACATCAAAGAAATAAAACATGTAGTGTAGTGAGAAGCTTATTAAATGCCCCGTTAAAATATATCAATATTTTCTAACCAAGTGCCCCATTGAGTGCAGGTTTGTGCCTACGTCACATTGTTTCAAAGAGCAAGTTGGCACAGTAGTTCTGATAGAGCAAGATTTCGCATCGCGACTTGCTCGAGTCAAGAACCTCGAAAAATCTATTATAATCTCGTAACTTCAATTGTTCGTTTTACTAATTTTATGTATTTTGAATGTGCGTGGGTATCATAGAGATGCTTGCCTATGTGTTCTACTAATACGATTAATCCTTGTTCCTAAAATGGCCGCTGCTTGACTTTCCTCTTCTGCGCATGCGTCAGTAACACTCACGTGACTTCGCGTAGAGATAGTTTTGGAGGGAAAGGGTGCGCATGCGTAATCGCCATAAAGAGGCAGCTTAATGTGATAATGAAGTGAAGCTCGTACTATTGCTCATCGTGTCGTTATGTGTAGCACTTACCTGTAATTGCATAGTATATTTTTTTATGATAAACCTGAAGTGTGAAATCATGACATGTAATACATTCAGTCATTTCTATGTTTAATTTGTTTTCGCTTACTTTTCACGTATCCTCGGCACTGAGGGGTGATGGGGGCTTGGGAGTCCATCTTGGAGGGCAGCACTGCGCAGGACCAGCCGTGACGAGGTGGCATTGAAACCAAGCCAAAGAAGGTTCCTGCCAAAGCCTGCATGGGAAGATGCACCTTCACCCAGCAAGAGGGACTAGATTGTACTCTATTGTATACATTGTATTTCTTTCCATTGTATTCAGTGCGACTTCTCGTGGGAACCCCAATCTTGCTAGGCGGCACCTTAGAATGCAAAATAGGTCTTACAATAGTCTGTTCTGATTGGTGTGTTAACCAAATCCTACCTTAGGACCAATCGAAATTGGGTATTCTGACACTTTGCAACATTTGGGGGGTGGTACACTGTCCCAAAACAGTATATCTAGCCTAGGTTCACCTAGGGAATTTGTCCGACTTGTCCGAATAGCTGACCTGTCACTGACCCAACGCACTCAATAGGTGACTGAATATACAGAGCGCTGCGGAGCACTCTGTCCGAATTTGACCATAGACTAAGGTTTTACTAAACCTTAAGTGCTGGCGGAGCACTTTGCTGGGGAGTTCGCTAACCCAATCGGGGTTCTGACTGATAGCTGCAGAGAGGGTGGAGCGCAGGCGTTGCTTCCGAACTGCGGGTGCTGGTCGTGTCCTGGTGGTCCTGTCCTGATCCTAATCTGGGTTTCCTGTCCTGTCTTGGGGTGTCCATTCTGCACCTGCTGTCCCATTGATGACTGCTATTCCTTGGGGTATTTCCTGTCCTTAACTGACCCGTGGCCAGGGTTGGTTTTCACACCAGTCTAGGTAAATATCTTGCCGAAAACTCTAAACTGCACCTTTCTATTTTTCTGTCTTTGCTTCAATAAAGACATTCTTTGCATATGATAATTTTCCATGCTTTTTCCCGCAACCATTGCATATCATAAAGTTATTTGCATTTAATTTCATAGCGTGTTCCTATGTTACCCTACCTTTTAGAAATCATTTTTCTCCATTGCAGTTTACAATTTCCTGTTGAGGTCTATAAATCTTTTCTCGTATAAAACTGACTGAAGTACTTTATTAGAGTTATAGCGTGATTCCACTTATCACCCTTACTATAGCTGTTTAGGACCCTTATGTCCCATTCATATTCATGAAAATTGTCTCCATAGTATAAATTCTGACTATTGATTGTTATACTGTAAACGCTATGATTTTCCAAAATGAATTCTAGATAAAGAAACTTAAAACTTCCCAGTTGTCCGTGGTCATTTGATGAAACATTGAAATTAAATCTAGGTTGGGTTTTGTATTTTTGCTGCCTTTCCTTTTACAGCTAGCTCCCTGACCCATCGTGGTCATAGGTACCCATAACGGTGGATGGTAAGTTGGGTACACTGGAAGTAATCGAAAGGGACCCACAATTATTGATAGTGGATTGTAAGGTCATCTGATCAATGTATATGGTGAAATGAAATATATGGGCCCGAGAACACAGTGGTGGAAATATTGGTCGGGTGACCTGCGATCTCTATCAGTAATTTTCTGGTAGCATCGAGGATGGTTAGGGAATAGTTAAAGGTTAGGTAGGACTAGTTAGATTAGCTAAGTTGGATGCTGCTAGGTAGGAAACTTTATTTGCTGCTAACGAGAGTAAGCAATTCGGGTGATCTGATCACTCACTTGAAATGTTTGCTTTGAAAAAATTATGAAATGTTTTAAAATCATTGTTCTTGTTATTATACGGTTATATGTGCTAATCCATTCGTATGTAAAGCGATATCTATGTTGTCGGATATCCCCGGGGAATTGAATAGCGAGTGGTGAATAGAATCCACTTGCTTTGAGGTCACTGGCTTTCAAGGAAAGTTGGTGCAGGTTAGGCAGAACTGGAAGCACTAACTAGGGTTTTTTCTGAATGTATGATTGAATAAATGTTAGTAACGAGGTTCATTGGCAAAATTCCTACTGTGGCATAACCTAGTGAGGGTCACACCGGAAGAGTAGCAGGTTCATCGGAGCTTGAGTGAAAGCAAAAGGGCTCGCTGGTGAAACTTTAGACTTGGATATATCCCGGAAAGGTGGATGAGTCTAGGGAAGTAGCAGGTGCCCCAATGCTAGTGTGAAGGGTAGGCAGAAGAGATCTACTCGTAGAGTGTGAAAAGTAAATGGAAGTAGTTTACTTGCAGTGAAACTAATTCTTTCCTGTCTAGACACTTGAGCACAGTGGCGAATGTGTATTCATTGTTAAATAACCAAGCACTAAGCACTTTAGAAAGAAATAAAGTTTCCGTTACCTTGTGAAGGAGGGAGTCAGTCGCGAAGCTGCTCTGACGTCACTCCGTGCCGCGCTGGGATTGGTAGGCGTAGCGAGCTGGTAGCAGAGCTGAAATTGTAAAGGAGGGGTGAGCGCCGGAGCGTGGGAACTGTCCCACGAAAGGGCCGCGCACCCATTGGTCGAGATTATTTGAACTCGTGCATTTCATTGGTCGCATGAAAATAATAGACGCACTCGGATTGGAAGTGATTTTGTAAACAAAGTCACTCGTAAAAATCGTATGTGGCATTCGTATAGACCGCATACCAGACCTGATCCACGACATATGGGATTTGAGAACGATTAGTGGAAAGGCGTTAAAAACGACATTATGTACGGAAATAAGAGAAAAGTGTCTCTTGTAAACAAAGTGAAAAATTATTTCAAAAAAGACAAGCCGATTAAAACTAGAGAAGGTGTTGTCATACCCCAACCCAACACTCCCGCATCTTTCATGATGTTCGATAAAGGGTACAACACATGTGTATGGTTGGAGAATTGGGCGGAATACACGAAAGATGACGGAGTATTGACTTTTCCGTTAGAGGGTACCTTTAACAGTAGGATTCTATTCAATTTAAGAACCCGGATGAATGATTTACATCCCAGACCTAGATTAACGCAGTACGAAGCACTAGAGGAATGGGAAATTGAGGCTTTTGAAAGGGATAAGCCCTGAATGGATAAAGGGTTAACTAAATTTTATCCAAAATTGAAGCAGGAAGCCCGAGCCAAAAAGATGAAACAGTGGCGACAGAATATGATTGTAGAAGGGCTGTTTCCCATGATGCCAGCATGTGGTCCTCCTGGGGGGGAGAAGAAAACAGAAAAATGCAAACATTGGGTACCTATTGGAGAGTCGGATGATGAATTATTAGATGACCTGTTTATGAGAAGTCCGCCTCCTTATAATGAAAGAAATAGACCTTCCAGTGAGGGGGACAATTCCCGAAGCCTTCATCCCCAGGATGAGGCCCGATCAGCCAGTGCAGGAGGGGGTTGCCCCATACCTCCTTATACCGAGAGCTTAGGTCCCGTAGATACAAGAGATATCTATCCAAGAATACCAGCTAGTGGGGATGCCAGATACTCCTGTAAAATTGATTTTTCCCCGAGACCTCCCTATGAGGGTGAGCCAAGACCCTCAGGTTCAGGAATGCCATTTTTACAGCCTCTATATGAAAGAGAACCAAGGTCCCTAGGTACAGGAAGTTTGTTCCCAAGACCAAATTATGGTGAAGGACCTAGTGAGACTCATCCCACTGCCCCGAGTTATTCTCCCACGCTGACCCCGCAGGTGTTACATGACAAATCCTTAGAGAGATTACTGGAAGAAAAGGAACGAGAAATTCTAGCAAAGCAGAGAGCTGAGATAATTCAGAAAATGTCCCAGTTAAATACCAGTCCTGAGGCATTGACAATCCCAGTAACAATCGGACCCGTGGTTCCATTGTACGGGGATCGGCATGAAAGTCCAAAACCTCCAGTCATTTCCCCAGTCATAGCCCAGCCAAGACCAGAACCCTTAATTGTAGATGAACAGACAAGCGAGGGCGAGTCTGAAGTCTCACTAATGGATCTGCCCAAAAGAAATACAGGGAAAAGAATGCAGAAAAGACATAATCCTTTCAATGCGAGGGAGATTCAAATGGAATCGACTTCGGGTACTAGAAGTGTCACTTTGGTCACACCTGAGGAAATCGAAAGATGGAGCCAAGAATTAGAGAAACAAACTTCGCAGACGAAACCTTTAGACCTCTACAAACTGAGAGTAGAAATAGAAGAATTAATGGCAGGAAATGTAGGATTAGACAGATTAAATACCTACTCTGAAGAAGAGCTGTTGTTTATTTGCAAAAGTCTTACCCGCAATGCCCGAGTACTACATGAAAAATTGACAGATACTGCTGCTAGCATGGGAATAGATATTTCAAAATCAAAACCCTTACAGAAACCATACCGAGCAGATTTTTCAGACAAAGATTTGGAAAACCTGAATATATCAGGGAAAAAGGCACAGGTCAAGGAACTATTGACAGTATTACAGAAATGGGGAGAAGTAGAAAAATGGAAAGCAAGATGGGCTAGGAAAAAAGATGAGGCCAGGTCTAAGCAGGTAACTCCTGAATTCGTCCTAAAGGAAGCAGACAAACCAGAACAGTTATGCCCTATGCGCGAAGTGCCAGGAGGAAAATATGTACATGTTCCATGGTCCCGACAGGATATTGTGTCCTTTACCAATGACTTCCCGAAATTGCGAGAAAAGCCAGTCGATTGGTACCGGCAGGTAGAAAGATTTGTAAAAGTGCAGAAATGCTTGTGGAAGGACCTGGATGGATTCTTCGACATAGTGGCCCCTGTAGATCTGTGGACTGAGTGTAAAATACCCATAGCTTGGCCTAGTGAGGAATACCAGAGGGACTCCAAAACAGGTGAACCGTCTATTGAGGTGATGAGGAAATATGAACAAGTAATTCAGCATCTGAAGCTAAAAGTGCCCGCAAAGGAAACTGATTGGACCAAGATAGATAGAACCACGCAGGAAAGGGACGAGACTGTGCATTCCTTTTATGAAAGGCTGTTGCAGGTGTTCAAAACGTACAGTGGTATAGATAATATCGAAATGAAGGACATGACGCATTTCATTTACAGGTTTGTAAACGGTTTAAGACCCGAAATTTGTCAGTGGATAAAAGATAACAAAATCTGTTGGCAGTCCAAGAAAATGGACGAGGTCCTACGGTACGCAAAGTACTGTGAGGATGAAATGGCAGAAAAGAAAAAGGCCCTGAAGGAGAAGGTGATGTGGGCTCAAGTAAAGCTCGCAGAACAGCAGGAAAAACAATTGAATAAACTAAATAAAGCAAATCAGAACCAAGGCCCTGGGGGTGGGGGTGGAGGAAAGCCCCGAGCAAAAATGGGCAGGGAGGAAGCTAAAAAGAAATTTCCCTGCCACCAGTGCGGGGAAATTGGACTTTGGAGAGACGAGTGTCCGTATTTGCAGTCCGATAATACCCAAACCCCTGATTTAATTCCACAGACGCAGAATGAAAAGCCAAGAAAGACCCAGCAGCAGGTAAAAACGATTCAAATACCCCGAGCGCCAAAGCCAACTTTTAAGGGAAAATCACCGCAGGGAGATGATATAGAGATCTGGGGGGGCAATGAGAACAGAAATGCAGCAACTTCGCAATATTTATTGAATGACACTTTTTTCTGTGACGACGAGTACTGACGGGGCCTGAGAGGGGAGGACAAGGAGTGCGTACTTGGCGCCTCTTTGCCGGTAGACCAGTCAGGGCCATACATTGAAGGAAAGGTTGATGGAAATTATGTCACCTTTCTATTGGACACTGGTGCTACCCGTTCTACTGTAAGAACAGCAGACGTTCCAAACCTACCCCTCTCGGGAGAAGCAATCCAAGTAGTGGGTGTATCTAATCAATTGATTAGTACCCCCGTTACCGAGCCCATGGAGATCTCAATAGGGAACTTCAAAGAAATGCACAGATTTGTTGTCTATGATACCAGTCCAGTGAACTTACTGGGACGTGATTTGCTGTGCAAAATGAACTGCACTATCTTTTGCACACCAAAGGGCGTTGAGATTCAAACTCCAGACGAAGATGGTATTTACAAGCTAATGTTAGTCAGACCTGACTCCGAAATTAAGCCAATGACTATACAAGACTTACCTGAAGAACTCCATCAGACAGTGAAGCCAGAAGTATGGGACTTTACAGGAAAGGATGTAGGTTTAATGGCCAATGTAGACCCAATACAAATAGCCATAAAAGAAAATGCAGCCTACCCCAATACTAAGCCTTACAGAATGAATGCCGAAGTGAGAGCAGGAGTTGCCATTGAAATACAGAAATTGCTAGAAGCAAACATCATACAAGAAGTGATGAGTAGCCCGTGTAATTCCCCAATAATTGGAATCAAGAAACCTAGTGGCAAGTACAGAGTAGTGCAGGACCTGAGAAAGGTAAACAAAATTGTGGTTCCTTGCTGTCCCAAACCCAGCAGTGATTCTGTATCAGATTCCCTGGGATGCTGAATGGTTCACTGTGATTGACCTATGTCATGCATTCTTTTCGATCCCATTGCATCCAGATAGCAAATTTCTTTTCTCATTTGCTTTCAACAGTCACGTGTACGTTTGGAACAGGGTTCCCCAGGGGTACACAGAGAGCCCCTCTATCTTTAATCAGATCTTGAAAAAATGCCTGGAAACTTTAGTCTTACCTAGAAAATCTGTTTTGGTGCAATACATTGATGACCTCTTGGTGGCGTCCAAAAGTCATAGGGATTGCGTGATTGACACCATTGCCCTACTGAATCACCTAAGAAGGGACATAAAGTGGCCCCTGAAAAATTGCAGTTCTGTTCAAAATCAGTGAAATATCTGGGGCACCAGATAGAAAAAGGAATCAGAAAAGTAACCTCAGAGAGAGTTAGAATAATTCAAAAGATGCAGTTACCCCGTACTCAGAAAGAAATCAGAATGTTCCTTGGAGTTGTAGGTTACTGCAGGCAATGGATTGTGGGATTCGCAGTCCATGCAAAGCCTTTAATAAAAATGACAAAGAAAGGAGCCCCGGACCCTGTGGAATGGGATGATGAAAGCTTAACAGCATTCACAAAATTACGAGATTGTCTGTGTACCGCTCCTGCTTTGGGAATGCCAGATTATTCCAAGGAGTTTGCACTATTCTGTGACACACAAGACAATTGTGCATTGTCGGTCCTAACACAGGAACATGGCTTAACTAAACGGCCCGTGGCATATTTTTCGGCCACGTTGGATCCAGTGCCTGCTGGATTACCTGGATGTTTGAAAAGCAGTGGCTGCAACCTGCACAAGTTTAGAACAGAGTGAATCTATTGTCATGGGACATCCTGTAACTGTGTATGTTCCACACGCAGTTGTGATTTTACTAACCAGAACCAAGACTCAGTATCTCACCCCTAGTCGGCTGACTAAATATGAGAGGATTCTCGTGGGTGCTGCAAATGTGGCCATCACTCGGTGCAATATACTGAACCCTGCCACTCTACTCCCTGACTCAATGGTTTTAGAAGACCAGGGAGAGAACGAGCATGACTGCATTGACCTGACAGAATTCAGTACTAAACCCCGCCCAGACATTAAAGAAACACCCTTGCCTGTACATGATGAAGAATGGTTTGTGGATGGTTCATGCATGAGACACGAACTTGTAGGCCTAAGTGCTGCCTACGCTGTGGTTGCTTTAGACAAAGTTAAAGAAGCATTCTGTTTATTTGGAATAAAGTCTGCACAAGTAGCCGAACTAATTGCCTTAATACGAGCTTGCAAATTGGGAAAAGACCAAAGAATAACAGTGTATACTGACAGCCAGTACTGTTATGGGGTTGTGCATGACTTTGGCCAATTATGGCTACAAAGAGAATTCCTGACTTCATCAGGTACTCCCATTCGAAATGGAAAAGTTATCCAAGACCTTCTAGAGGCAATCCAATTACCAAAAGAATTGGCAGTGGTCAAATGTGTTGCTCATAAAAAGGGCATTGACCCTGTGTCATTGGGAAATGATTTTGCTGAATGGGTAGCAAAACAATGTGCTATGGATCGCATGTCAATGAATATCAGACGGGGTGGGACTGGAAACAGCTGCCAACTTATGGTGTTTGAAGAAGTGCCTACCTGGGATGAAGTGAGAGAATGGCAGCATGCTGTGCCCTGGGAAGAGAAAGAGAAGTGGAAGGGACTTGGTTGTCGACCAAGACGTGAGGATGGTGTCATGGTGGGCCCAGATAGTATGCCTGTGTTACCTAGGAACCTGCTTGCCTCTATGGCCAGACTGATACATGAAGGATCACACATTGGTAGGGATGCCATGGTTCTGGTATTTCAACAGACCTGGTATAACCCGAAATTCAGGAGGGTAGCAGAATCCCTTTGCCAGAGGTGCATGACGTGTCAACAGTTCAACGCTGGCAAGAGAACAGTAGTTGAACTGGGAAAAATTGGAAAGTCAGGGGGTCCCTTTGTGAGAATACAAATTGACTTTATCACCATGCCACGCTGCGAGGGAAAAAGATATGTCCTTGTAGTGGTCTGCCTATTTTCGAAATGGGTGGAAGCTTACCCTGTCCCACAGAGTGATGCCTTAACAGTAGCCAAATTGTTACTACGAGAATTGATACCTAGGTTCGGGGTGCCAGTCACTATTGAATCAGATAGAGGCGGACATTTTCAGAATGAGGTGTTGGACCAACTCTGTAAAGCGTTTGGAATCACACAAAAATTGCACTGTGCACATCGTCCAGAGGCTTCTGGAGTGGTAGAGCAGATAAATGGCACTATTAAATCAAGGTTGGCCAAAATGTGTGACTCAACTGGAATGAATTGGATTACTGCTTTGCCTCTTGTTCTGATGGGACTCCAAAGTATTCCAGATCGGAGAACAGGCCTGAGCCCCCATGAAATATTGATGGGAAGAGTGATGAGACAAGCATGGGTACCAGGAAACAAACTGTTAAGCATTTCTGATGATTTGGTACTTGAGTACTGCAGGAAACTGGGTGACCAAGTGCATTCTATCTCTCGCCAGATTGGGGAAGACGCCGTCGCCAACCCGACAACTCCAGTTCACAAATTGGTTCCAGGTGACTGGGTTAGAATAAAGAAGCATACTCGTTCGAGTTGCCTTGCACCGAGGTGGGGAGAACAACGCCAAGTAATACTGGTGACCACGACAGCAGTGAAGTGTGCAGGCATTCCCAGGTGGATCCATGCCAGCCATACTCAAAAGGTAATTCCAGACAAGGAGACTGGAGCTGAAGGTTGTCCAGCTGAGGGGTCTGCGGATGTCGGTCCTGAAGTAGCTGATGACGAACAGCCGAGCGCCAGTCCAGCTGAGGGTCCTGTAAACGTTGGTCCGGAAGTAGCTGATGACGAGCAACCGAGCACCAGCCAAGATGATTGGATACCTATAATCGATTTCATTGAAGACCCAATCAGAACAAGAGAGCGAATCTACGAAGATAGAGAGTGGATAAGAGAGGTCGAGACAGGCACAGGCGAAGACCCTCAGATCATTGAGATTCACATCAAATCTGAGGACGAAGAGGGAGGTCAGACAGGGACAGAACAAGTGATCGATACTCCTCCATTGACTCCTGATATTGAAAAGGGACAGACTAGAACTAGTTCAAAAGTTCGAGCAGAAGAAAATCAAGAGATCGAAGTGCTTGAACAGGATCAGACAGAACTAGAAGAACGTGTTCAGGACATAGAAACAGAGACATTTAAAAGCCAAAACCCAATTTCACCTGAACAAGGCCAGTTTAGTAACCAGGCAGAAGAATTAGATACAAGACCTGGGACTAGTAAGACAGGAAGGGAAGAGACAGAGGAAGTGCCACAAACGAATGAAAACAAAAGAGCATTAGAAGAAAGTCAAATAACAGTGCCAACCAAAAGACTAAAGAAAAAGAAAAATATCGAACCAAGATACATTAAGAGACTAAGATTGAGAATAAAAACAGTAGAAGAGAAACTTGCTGACAGAAGAAAAAGCATACGAATAGCAGAGCAAACTGGAGAAAGCTCCAAAAGAAGGAGTGATCGAATAAAAAGACTTAATGAGAAATACCAGGATCCTGAGTGGACATTTCTGATTCTGGAAAATTTAGAGGATCTTGAAATTACTGACGAAAGCGACAGGGAACAGATTACTGATTACTCTGCAGAGGAAGAGGATGAACCGCCGTGAAATTGCTCAGCATAAAGGTACCTGGGCAAGGCCACAAAGAGGGGTTGAAAACTTCTTCTGAGCCAAAATGTCTGATTCAAACGTGAGTGGTAGACCTAGCCGCAGTTGTTGCAAAATTATTATTATTATTATTATTAATTGGGTTTTGTTAAGCGCAAACAGCCCGAAGGCCTTGTAGCGCTAAGTAAGTTGAACTAAAATGAGCTGAACAAGGAGTTAGATGAAAAGAAGAGTTTTCAGATCCTTCCGAAATTTAAGCAGGTTAGGTTCACTGCGCAGGGTGGTGGGCAGAGCATTCCAGGCCCTGGCAGCGTTCCAGGAGAAGGAGCGTCCGCCCCATCTGGTTCGTTTGATTTTATTCGTGGTGGCCAGGCAGGCAGTACTAGATCGCAGTGTTCAGTGGGGAAGGTAAGGAGTTGCTAAGGCACAGATCATTGCTGGAGCGGTCTTCCACATGGCCTTGTGCATAATGCACATAGATTTAAATAGTACTCTCGCCTTGATAGGGAGCCAGTGAAGTTTTTTCAGGGCCGCTGTCGCTGACTCTCGCTTTTCAAGGCACAGCAAAAGGCGGGCCGCTGCGTTTTGGGTAACCTGGAGTTTCCTTGTAGTAGATGCAGGAGCCCCAAGATATAAAGAATTCGCGTAGTCCAGACGGGACAAAATAATGGCCTGAACCATTATTCTACGAGCGTGGGAAGGAAGGAGCGGTAGCACTTTCCTGAGCATACGCATAAGACCGAAGCAAGTGGCGGACAGGATGGTAGCTTGTTTTGTGAAATTTAGATTTGCGTCCAGCCAAATGCCCAAGCTCTTTATTTCGGTCTTTGGTTGGGGCGGGGTACCCATACATAAAGGCCAATCGGATAGAGAGCTAGGGATGGATGAATTGCCCAGAATCATTAGCTCCGTTTTCTCGCCGTTAAGCTTCAGATGCGAGATGGTCATCCACTGGGTAACTGCTATCAGGCATTTGTTAAGATTGTGAGGGGAGGTATTGGGCTGGTTCAGAGATACGACCAGTTGCGTGTCGTCGGCATAGGTCACTATGTCCAGCCCGAACGAGTGTACTATGTCAGCAAGAGGTTGCATATAAATATTAAAAAGGGTGGGACTCAAGGCAGAGCCTTGGGGCACACCTTGGTTGAGAGGCCACGTTTTTGAGTGGGTGGTACCCTCCACCACCTCAAAAGAACGGTTCTCCAGAAAGGACTGAAGCTAGAGAAGGGCCTTCCCTGAGATTCCTATTTGGTGGAGGCGGTGAAGTAAAATGCTGGTGTGAACAGTATCGAAGGCGGCACTAAGGTCAAGTAGCATAATTGCTGTAGTGCCGCCTTCGTCCATCTGCTTCCTAGCCAGTTCAGTCACTGTCAAAAGGGCGGCCTCAGTTCCCAACCTGGGACGAAAGCCCGTCTGAGAGTCATGAAGCAGGTGATTATTCTCCAGGAATTGTGTAATGGAGATGTTAATGTGTTTTTCTAGCAGTTTGCTGACCCAGGGGAGCAATGAGATAGGTCGATAGTTGGCCATATTTTCAGGATCTAAAGTGGGTTTTTTCAACAATGCTCTGACTTGGGCACATTTCCAAGTAGAAGGAACTATGCCAGTGGAGATGGAGGTGTTTAATATGTTGAGAACAACAGGTCTAATAGTATCTATGATTTTTACTAGGTGGCACGGGGGAACAGGATCAGTGGGAGACCCAGATTTAACTTTCCGCATAAGGATATCCAGGGAGTCCTCTTTAAGTGAAGGGAACTCCTCCATGGTGCTAGGTATGTATATGTAGTATAGTTATAGTAATAGTAGTTTGGATAGGATTAACAGTTTTCATTCCTTTTATGGTTAGCAAAAATACTAATATTGACCCTAACCAGACTACTGACACTGAAGAACTGACAACACAAAGTGTAGAAAGACGTGAAAAAGCACTCAGACAGACAAAACGAGACTTAGAAGCATCAGATGAGGAAGGACTACATTACCACGGAGTTAGAGACCAGACTCATTTAAATGTTTTCGCAAACCTGTTAGTGCATTATGTAGAAACTATGGAAATAGAAGATTGCTATGTCTGCATGAAGCTACCTACTTCTGTGGCTGAAGGCGTGACATATCATCACCTACCTCTGACCTATGGAATCTCATGTAGTATTTTAGCAAGCTTATTTTACAAAAGAGGACCGTTACAGTACTATTACTCTAACAATGACGTGATCTTTTCTGAACTTCCTATACGTGGAAATCTGAATCCTGTACATAACAGAAGTGACGTTACACGTTATATGGGAGAATACTTTCTGACTATAGGTACAATAGACTTAAATGAAGCACACAGAGACAACTTGACCTGTTCATTACATGAACAAGAAAAGATATTTTTGAACATGGCAGAGAAGAGAAGGGAGAGTTTCCAAAGAAAGGCAAATGACAAAAGACAGAAAACACCAAAATGGGCTGAGGACATGGAAAGCACCTCAAATGGCGGGGCAGGGCCTGCTTTGTTGCTGGATTTCGAAAAGAAAGGGAAACTCTGTCTTCATCGCGAGAAGACTAGTTATTATAATAATATTTTCATTGGTTCCAGTCAATGTGAACACAATTACAAGGTAATTGGAGGTTGAAGTTTCAAAAATGGGTCAGAACCTGTGTTTCCCGGAATTTATTATGTATGTGGAAACAAGGTTTATTTCAAATTGCCAGATCACTGGTATGGAAGCTGCTACTTTGGCATTGTTTTCCCGAAAATATACCACGTGAATGAAATTGCTGGAAGCAACGAAAACACTAATGGCTTAGTGCGTAGAAAAAGAGAAAGCGTAGGTGAAATAATGGGTAGTATTTTTAGTGCACTGATACCTGGAGTGGGAGTGGTTCTGAACACTCACAGAATTTGCAAATTATCCACAATATTGGATGTGTTGTCTACGGACACGGCTCATGGATTTCTGCTGGTCAATACTGAAATGGTTGCGATCAGATCAATGGTTTTGCAGAACAGACTTGCTCTTGACACCTTATTAGCAAAAGAGGGCGGAGTCTGCCGGATGTTGAAGGCGCAACATTGTTGCACTTACATTCCGGACAAAAGCGTACAGCTCAAGAGATATGTGAAAAACATTACTGATTTGGAAAAGGAACTCAAACCACTCGAGGTTGACAGTGCCTGGAAGAGACTGGCTGATGGTCTCTCCAATGTAGGACATTGGTTTGCTAGTTTAGGTAAAAGCTTATTACTTAAGGTACTGATGCCAATTGGAGTGATAGGTCTTATCTTATTTCTCATATTCGTCTGTTGCAAATGTCGCAAACACACAAAGAAATACCAAGTGAATGCGAGAGGAGTGAAACGGAGTGCGGGTGAGCTTGAATTGGAAGAAATGAATAATCAGATCTATAAAAAGGTGAAAAATTCTCACCCTACCAAAAATGAGAAAGAGAAACTGAATCGCCTGTTAGAAGAGATAGAAATGTACAAAGTGTGAAAGAAAGTTGGCATCTGGTTCCATTATTTTGTGATGATAGTAAATATCATCAAAGAGGGGATTGTTAGAGCAAGATTTCGCATCGCGACTTGCTCGAGTCAAGAACCTCGAAAAATCTATTATAATCTCGTAACTTCAATTGTTCGTTTTACTAATTTTATGTATTTTGAATGTGCGTGGGTATCATAGAGATGCTTGCCTATGTGTTCTACTAGTACGATTAATTCTTGTTCCTAAAATGGCCGCTGCTTGACTTTCCTCTTCTGCGCATGCGTCAGTCACACTCACGTGACTTCGCATGGGGATAGTTTTGGAGGGAAAGGGTGCGCATGCGTAATCGCCATAAAATGGCAGCTTAATGTGATAATGAAGTGAAGCTCGTGCTATTGCTCATCGTGTCGTTATGTGTAGCACTTACCTGTAATTGCATAGTATATTTTTTTTATGATAAACCTGAAGTGTGAAATCATGACATGTAATACATTCAGTCATTTCTATGTTTAATTTGTTTTCGCTTACTTTTCACGTATCCTCGGCACTGAGGGGTGATGGGGGCTTGGGAGTCCATCTTGGAGGGCAGCACTGCGCAGGACCAGCCGTGACGAGGTGGCATTGAAACCAAGCCAAAGAAGGTTCCTGCCAAAGCCTGCATGGGAAGATGTACCTTCACCCAGCAAGAGGGACTAGATTGTACTCTATTGTATACATTGTATTTCTTTCCATTGTATTCAGTGCGACTTCTCGTGGGAACCCCAATCTTGCTAGGCGGCGCCTTAGAATGCAAAATAGGTCGTACAATAGTCTGTTCTGATTGGTGTGTTAACCAAATCCTACCTTAGGACCAATCGAAATTGGGGATTCTGACACTTTGCAACATTTGGGGGGTGGTACACTGTCCCAAAACAGTATATCTAGCCTAGGTTCACCTAGGGAATTTGTCCGACTTGTCGGAATAGCTGACCTGTCACTGACCCAACGCACTCAATAGGTGACTGTATAGACAGAGCGCTGCGGAGCACTCTGTCCGAATCTGACCATAGACTAAGGTTTTACTAAACCTTAAGTGCTGGCGGAGCACTTTGCTGGGGAGTTCGCCAACCCAATCGGGGTTCTGACTGATAGCTGCAGAGAGGGTGGAGCGCAGGCGTTGCTTCCGAACTGCGGGTGCTGGTCGTGTCCTGGTGGTCCTGTCCTGATCCTAATCTGGGTTTCCTGTCCTGTCTTGGGGTGTCCATTCTGCACCTGCTGTCCCATTGATGACTGCTATTCCTTGGGGTATTTCCTGTCCTTAACTGACCCGTGGCCAGGGTTGGTTTTCACACCAGTCTAGGCAAATGTCTTGCCGAAAACTCTAAACTGCACCTTTCTATTTTTCTGTCTTTGCTTCAATAAAGACATTCTTTGCATATGATAATTTTCCATGCTTTTTCCCGCAACCATTGCATATCATAAAGTTATTTGCATTTAATTTCATAGCGTGTTCCAATGTTACCCTACCTTTTAGAAATAATTTTTCTCCATTGCAGTTTACAATTTCCTGTTGAGGTCTATAAATCTTTTCTCGTATAAAACTGACTGAAGTACTTTATTAGAGTTATAGCGTGATTCCACTTATCACCCTTACTATAGCTGTTTAGGACCCTTATGTCCCATTCATATTCATGAAAATTGTCTCCATAGTATAAATTCTGACTATTGATTGTTATACTGTAAACGCTATGATTTTCCAAAATGAATTCTAGATAAAGAAACTTAAAACTTCCCAGTTGTCCGTGGTCATTTGATGAAACATCGAAATTAAATCTAGGTTGGGTTTTGTATTTTTGCTGCCTTTCCTTTTACAGCTAGCTCCCTGACCCATCGTGGTCATAGGTACCCATAACGGTGGATGGTAAGTTGGGTACACTGGAAGTAATCGAAAGGGACCCACAATTATTGATAGTGGATTGTAAGGTCATCTGATCAATGTATATGGTGAAATGAAATATATGGGCCCGAGAACACAGTGGTGGAAATATTGGTCGGGTGACCTGCGATCTCTATCAGTTCCACTTGCTTTAGCAATTCCAAAGTGTAATAAGGTTTCAGCATTCTAGTATGCAGGTATGTTCTAAATATTAAGGGCAAACAACAGACTGTAACTCAATAAACACATAGCATTTAATTACCTGATTGAAAAGATCAGTTTTGCAGAGTGAGTAAAGGTTGAATGATTCTGCCCCTGGAGGGATAAAGCTAAAAGTCCGTGCTATGATCCCTGTTGATAGTACGCCAACATCATGCTCTCGTAGGATTGGGGTGTAATACAGCCGGATGCCAGAGCTGTCTGTTCGCCCTGGAAAAAAAGACACACAATACTTCTATTAATAAAACAGTTTAAAAAGAATAATAGCAGAGAACTGGAGGACACAGAATACCCCTAATGGTTTGTGTGTCACTGTTTTGATCGCCACCAAGTTGGGTTACCATTAATTATTTTGGATCACCATCATTTCAGCCTGGTAAAGGTCTAAATACCTTTAGAGTTATTCCATATTGTGAACTTCATTTCAGTTTTATTCTTATTTAATACTTGTTATTTTTTTGTTTTCAGTGTTTATATATGTTATGTATATATATATTCACTGAAAAAACCATAGGTTATAGACCATATATAGTTAGGAATTAGCATTTAAAAAACCTTATTTTACTCACACAAAACCATTGAAATTCCATATATAGTTAGTTGCACTAACTATATATCGCGCACCCGCAATCCACTGCTGATCATGTCACATATTACATCATTCATGACATGGTCAGTGACATCACTGATGACATCACTGATGACATCACTGATGACATCTCAAATGACATCACTGATGACATCATGACACACCAATACCAGTTACTACATACGCACTCACTGATTCCTACGTCTACACACACATTCACTCATTCACCCATACAATAACTCATACATACAGTCACTTATTATTACAACGCTATCATATGCACTCATACACCTATGCAGACAGTCACACACTGCCACTCATCCATGGAGTTACTCACACACCAAGTCAGTCCTGTAAAGAATCAATCACACTTCCATTTCTTCATCTATACAGTTAAACACAGAACACCATACTTCAGTGACATCACTGATGACATCACTAATGACATCTGAAATGACATCACTGATGACATCTCAAATGACATCACTGATGACATCACTGATGACATCTCAAATGACATCACTGATGAGATCACTGATGACATCATCCAGTGACTGTGTGTTTCTGTAAAGTTTAAATATGTTTTACATATTGAAGAATGAGTAGATGTATAAGTGTCTGGACGAAGGATTTAGTAGGTGCATGACTGAATGTATGAGTGAGTGATTAAATGTGTCTCACTGAGTGCATGGGTTAGTGACTAAACTGTCTTAATTTGTGCATCATTATGTCTGTTGTTCTGTAAACTGCTGCATGTGTTGATCAGTAGCTATATGATTAACTATATGGGTTATTGATTGATTGTCCAAGTATTTGTATAGGAGACTGAGTGTGTGTGTGGCTGGCTGGGAGGTGTGTGACTCTGTGCCGATCAATGTGTACTTGTATCAATGATTGTATAAGAAAGTAAGTATGTGTTAGTGTATGTTTGAAAATGTAAGGTGCTCTATGTTTAACTGTATAGACAAGAAAATGGAAGTGTGATTGATTCTTTACAGGACTGACTAGGTGTGTGAGTAACTCCATGGATGAGTGGCAGAGTGTAAGTGTCTGTATAGGTGTATGAGTGCATATGATAGTGTTGTAAAGATGAGTGATTGTATGTATGAATGATTGTATGGGTGAATGAGTGAATGTGTGTGTAGACGTAGGAATCAGTGAGTACGTATGTAGTAACTAGTATTGGTGTGTCAATGGTTTCAAAAATTATACTCTGTATTTAACACTGGGTGAAACAGAGGTTATATTAAAACGTGAGGAGATGCATTGTATTGTCACATGAATGATATCATCAGTGATGTGGTCATTGATGTCATTTGAGATGTCATCAGTGATGTCATCAGTGATGTCACTGACCATGTCATGAATGATGTAATATGTGACATGATCAGCAGTGGATTGCGGGTGCGCGATATATAGTTAGTGCAACTAACTATATATGGAATTTCAATGGTTTTGTGTGAGTAAAATAAGGTTTTTTAAATGCTAATTCCTAACTATATATGGTCTATAACCTATGGTTTTTTCAGTGAATTTTCAAGGTTTTGTAAATGCTAATTCCTAACTATATATGGTCTATAACCTATGGTTTTTTCAGTGAATTTCAATGGTTTTTTAATAGCAAATATCATAAGCTGTCGAATGTCAAGTACGTGGTAAGTAAAAACATTTTCGTGTTTATGCACACTGATCTGCTTTGAATACTGCCCCCCACCCCTCATTTCTATTAGGAGTACTCTCTCTTTGCAGATAGTGAAGGGTAGTTAACGCAGCCCTTTGCCCCCTTTGTAATACGTCGTGCCTGCTTCTCTCTCCATTTGATTGATTGTTCTCTTTGGTTCATTCTCTATTTACAAACAAGCACAGAGTCGCAATACTCTGTTTAGTCTTTGCAGATAGCGAAAAATCGTGTAAAAAAACAAAAGGAATCGAGCAAAATCAGTAGGCCACTAATGGGATCTCTTTTTGACCTCGCTAAAATAGAAACATTAGGAACAACCTGTTGAAAATAGCAATGCGTATGTACATAAGCGGCGTTCATTTGTGTTCACAGTACCCCTTGTTGATTGTTTCAATCGAGCATTGAATTGTTCGAAGTTAATTCTCTTAAGGATCTTCTCTACCTGCAAACGAGGAAGAATAGGAATATTCTCTCTCCCTTTGCAGATAGTGAAGGGTAGGTAACGCAAGCCTTTAACACGTCGTACCTATTTCATTCCTCATTGATTGATTGATTGTCCGAACATTGACTGTTTGGGAATTAGTTCTTTTTGGAGGTATTCCCTGTTTGCAAATAAACGTAGGAAAATCTTTGCAAGTAGTGAAAGGGTACGTAATGCGGACCTTTCTCCCCCGTTGTAATCTGTCATGCCTATCTACTCCCCACTGATTGATGCACCTTTTTCACCCGGACCATTTACTAGAGATACGTCATCTGGCCCGACCAGAGAGCACCCCTAGTGAAAAGGACATATGCAATATTAACGAAGTGATCACTGTATCCTGTTAACAGAAACTTTACCATGAAACAACCTGGAAAGAAAAAAATAGGAAAACGAAAATCAGTAGGCCACTGATGAACATGAACTTTTATTAAACAACAAACAAAGAAACGATAACATAACGTAATGATAAAACCTATTAATGTCCTAGAAACAAGAAAACGTTAAAGTATGCCAGTGGTGAGAGACCAGAAAAACAGTCCGAGAAACCAAATCACCCCTCGCTGTCCCAACTCATGCACTCTGAAAGTTCAAAGTTTTGAGGAGTGCTTGTAACATTGTCTGAAGCCTATTTGCAATTGCTTCATCTTCACTATTCTTAAAGTAAGTGGGGGCTGTTGTGATGCGGTGCCACCCTGAACCGCTTGACGGAGGCCCCCGAGGGACGGTGTCATGTCGCGGACTCGGAGGGGGCGCTTGGCTCCGGCCCCCTCCCCAAGTCGTGTTGCCCTGGTGTGGCCTGAGATCGCCCCCGACATAGGTGGCCGGCTCCCGGGGTCAAGCGGAACTTTTTTCCTTTTGGTGACTCTTCCATTCTTCACCTTGTCCCACAATCCGTTTCACCTAAAGACACGCTGTAGTGGGGCACCCCTTTTCCGTTTCATTTGCCATTCAGCCCGCTTTTGCTACACTGTGCCTCTTCCGCTATTCAGCTGTTTACCGCCCGCTCTTTCGACTACAGCGTCTCGCTCACCATGTACTTGAGTTGCTCCCGCTCTTGCGGTGCAGCGATAGGCGGCTGCCACAGGACTCTCAAAATGGCGGCCATCTCTTCAGATTTGGGCGTGGTCCACTAAAATGGGCCTGCGACACCTTGGAACTCGGACGCTTGTCTGCTAGAGCTTGGGCTCCATTCTCGAAAGCGTCCCCTCATCCTTGAAGATTCTACAAAAGTCTTGGGGGCCCCCGACTCCCGCAGGCTTCTGGTGGGGAGCGCCTAGCATGATTGCTCGTGGAATGGCCACGACGGAGCTACGAAATGGTGGTGCTCTCATGCTAACGCCAGCTTCAGTCTGAAACATCCAGAAACACTGTAGACTACCAATTCGATCAGTTCCGGTAGCGCTCCAACGTGACCCGGTAGAGAAGAACTTGCCCTCCCCTCTTTGACTGATGGTTCTTGTTGCCTGTCCCTTCTGTTGTCATTTAACAGAACTATTTAGCCTGCTGAAAGGGGTTGTGTGCCGTCCGCTGGTTGGTGGAGACATTTTGACTATATTCTGGACCTGCGTTGTCGCGTAATGCGTCATATGACGTGCCGCGTTAGAAAGTTTAATAAATTATTAAACACAATAAACAATCCTTAAAAAATAAAAAAAAATAAAAAATAATCAACAAAACCAACAATCAATTAACAACAGTATTTGAAAAGTCTATCATTCATTTTTCATTGCAGTACGCTGCCCAGAAAGCTTCCCGGTTCCCGGACCGGGCGCTACCCACGCAAAAAAACAAAAAAAAAATTTTTTTTTTTTTTGCCCCGCGGGGCCGTTTTAAAGCCTCCACATTAAACCTAGGGGGTCAGGGAGGATCTACTATGCCCCCTTATGGTTATTTGCCCCTTTGTTTTGGCCTCCTCTTGTCTCTCGATCCTACCGAGAGACAAGATGGCGGCCGCTACGGACTTTTTGGAATGTTGACAGACGCCAGAGAACCAATCAGCTTCGCTTCACAAAGCTCCGTTGCGCGAAAAGTACGCGTCCTGGAGCGCTGCCCAGAGCGCGCTTACAGATATATATCTTTTTTTAAACGTTAATTTCTCAAAATCCACTGGAGCACATATATTGAGACCTACAAAAGGCACATCGGGCTACCAGTCCCTACAATTTTGCCAAGTTTCGTGCAAATCCATTCAGCCGTTCGGGCTAAAAGTGAGGCCAACCGCCCTATGGAAATTAACATGGGAAAAACGCGTTTTGGGACCCCCCTTTTTTCTCGGCCCCCCCTTGACAAACCCCCCCAAAATTTTCAGGGGCTGCTCAGAAACAAAATGTGCCATTTTCCTGAAAATTTCAGCCAATTCCGTCCACAAACGCCAAAGTTATTAGACATAGAATTTTCAAAAAACCCATAGAGAAAAAATCCTAACTATATATACCTACTGGCGACCGCCAGTAGGTAATATATATATATATATATATATATATATATATATATTCACAAAAGCACCTCCGAATGGGGAGCCCCCGACCCTACAGGGCGGCCTCTTGCACCGGGCACGGAGAAATATATATATTCACTGAAAAAATCATAGGTTTCAAACATGTTATAGTTAGGAATTAGCATTTAAAAAACCTTAGAAAGTCACTGACAAAACCTTAGGTTTCAGGGGTGTTATAGTTAGCTAGACCTTTCACTCGTACAAAACCATTGAAATTCCTCCGTTATAGTTAGTTGTATTAACTATAACTCACGTGCAAGCAATCCACTGCTGATGATGTCACATATTACACCATTCATGACATGGTCAGTGACATCACTGATGATATCTCAAATGACATCAGGCGCGCAATGCCCATTGGACTCACAGGGCTTCAGCCACCCCCCCCCGTCTTGTGAGGCAGCCCAGGATGAGACAGCTTCCCGGGCGCACAAACAGCCGCACCCGAGTACTTCACGGGTCTTTTAAAGACCTTTTGCTTGTTAATGAGGCTTTGATGGTTTTCACCCCGCCTTAGGGCCCCTGCAGCTCCACTCTGTCTTTTGCTTGAATAATCCCCCCCCCCAATTTTTTCTTAGCCTCCTCCCCTCCCCCGAAATTTGACTCGAGGTGCGCCTCTGAATGACATCGCGGATGACATCATCCAGTGAATGTGGTGTGGTTCGTTTTTTAAATATGTATTATATATATAACAATCTGCATTGAAGAATGAGTGGATATATAAATATCTGGATGGAGGATTTAGTAGCAGTGTGATAAACTGTTTACTTGACTAATTTATAGTGTCTCACTAAATATATTGGATAGCGACTAAACAGTGTGAATATCTGTATCACTGTCAGTTGTTGTGTACACTGCTGCACCAGTTGGTTACTAGCTATGTGAAAGTCTATATTAGTTATTGATTAGTTAACTGAGTATTTGTATGGGACATGGCACGTTTGCACAATGGTAAAGGAAGGGGGCGGGCCTGAGGTGACATGTGTGCAAACACGCCCTGTGCACGTTTTTAAATGGGGAATTAATTCCTCTTCAATCCTGAGGCCCCCAGGGGGCCAAGTAACCTAGCAGTTACCTCCAGTATACGCCAGGGAGCTGCGTTGCAGAGAGGTGTTCAGAGGCCATGCCCCTTTTTGCACCTCTCTGCAACATAGCTCTGTGGCACTTACTGGAGGTACCTGGTGGGCTAGTTGGCCCCCAGGGCACCTCAGGATTGAAGAGGAATTAATTCCCCAACTTAAACATGCCACAGGGCATGTTTGCACACATATCACCTCAGGCCCCGACCCCTACCTTCACCACTCTGAAAACGTGCCCCATGGCGCGTTTTAAGTTGGGGGATTAAGTCCCCTCGAATCCTGATGTCCACTGGGGGCCAACTAGCCCACCAGGTACCTCCAATAAGTGCCATGGAGCTTGGTTGCAGAGAGGTGTATCAAGGGGCGAGGCCTCAGAACACCTCTCTGCAACGCAGCCCCCTGGCGCATATTGGAGGTTCCTGGTGGGCTAGTTGGCCCCCAGGGACCCCGTGTATTCAAGGGGAATTTGATCCCCTTCTGCAAACGTGCAGGGGGCATGTTTTACTCTTTCCAATTCACTACCCTATTTCTCATCATATACCTCTATCAATATAAACTCGACTTCCACTCTCTCATTCCTTACAAACCCTATACCACTACTATGATCCCCAAAATAACCCTTTCTCGACTCTTTCCTCCTCGATCCCTCTTTGCATCATCTCATACTACTTTTACTACTTCTCACAGACAAGCATTTCTAACTTCTTAGCTCTGACTTTTCCCCCTCCCCTTTACACATCCCAAACCCCCTCGTTCTGCTGTGATCTCCCCCCAAAAAATTAACATGTCTACCACTCAAATTAATTTCATATTTCCCTATACTAATTCCCCACTAATCCTGTTTGGGTTTCAGAGTAGTGTGCTACCTGCCAAAAAGCACTTCAAAACATTATCAGGCATAGCAAGCACCTTATAAATGCACACCCTTCCTTCTTCCATCCCTCCACTATCCTTTTCTACACAAATAACAGACTATCATGCCCACCGCTCAAATTAATTTCATATTTCCCAAGACTAATTCACCATTAATCCTTTTTTGGTTCTGGAGTAGCCTGCTACTCGCCTAAATGCGCTTCAACACCTCATCAGGGGTAGCAAGCGCTATATAAATGCAAACCTTTTCCCTCTAGTATCCCTCCACTATCCTGCTCAATCCTAATAACAGACTAACATATCCACTGTTCAAATTATTTTCATATTTCACTATATTTCATATTTCACCATACTAATTCATCACTAATCCTTACCACCGACAAAGCGTTTTAAAGCCTCATCAGAGTTAGTAAGTGCTGTATAAATGCAATTACAAAACAACACAATACAATTTAAAGTGTTGTTTATATGTTTATTTATGTATTTGTTTTTTGCAGATTTTTCCTAAATGGGCACATTTTCACTTTTCAATTTGGTGTGAAATAAATGCTGTAGTTTACCCAATGCAGGAGTACTGTCACAATCATGGAGTTTTGAGCGTTATAACCAGGAATTAAGAAACCTACAAAAGAAGCAACACCTTTCATCGCAAGTGAAACCTACAAAAGTATCAACACCTTTCATCGCAAGTGATCTGGTTCTTGCTAAAGTCAAAAATACACTGTCATATCCCACAACCAAGCACCTACCGCTTTGCAACATAATGTTGTTATAGTGGATTTCTAGTCTGACGTAGGTTGGAGCGACACCTTTACCCAGTGGGATGCCAGCATTGCTGGGGAATGTGAATGCCTGCAGAGGAAGAAAATAAATCATTATAACAAAACAGGAGACAAGAACTAAGCTGACCACATGACTGATTTTTTAAATATTTGCTCAGGAATTGTTGTAACATTTGTGAAACAGGAAAACAGTAAATGTGACATATAATGCACTTTCAAATTAAAATAATTTGACATCGATATGTGTCAGTTTGAATTATGTAAGACAATTCTCACTACAAAGCAACAGTTGCCGAAGAGGACAGGAGAAGTCTTTGCCGCAGTCTGAACAGATAAAGTTATTCTTGGGGGTGATACTGAACTTAAGGTTAGAAAGAGCTCCCCCAGAGTCTAAGACAGTCAAGGCATTAACTAAACAAACTTGCCTATACCTCGAGGCTGGAAGGGTAATTCCCAGCCAGTGAAGACAGTAATGTACCTGATGGGTATGATGCAAAAACAACAGTTGATGGACAGAATGCAGAACAATGTCATACATTCACCCCAGTAGAGAGATCTGGGCCTAAATCTATCGTTTTTTTGCACTCCACACCACTCCACACCACCCCAGTTCAGACATGGCCATATGCCAATCAGCCTTGACCCTGTGCCTCATGGGAACAGTCCAGCCCAAACTGCCAAGCCATGTCTTCCCTGGGCCGGAATCAAGCATCCAAGGATCGGTTTCTGGCTATCAGCCGTCATCAGCCAGGATACCCTGACTCCAGTGGTGCAGAGAGCACAGGACTCACATCTGAGCATACCCATCCCGCTCAGGGTGACAAATGCAAAAACAACAGTTGATGGACAGAATGCAGAACAATTTCATACAGTACAGAGATCTGGGCCTAAATCCATTGTTTTTTTGCACTCCACACTACCCCAGTTCATGTCTGAAATGGGGTGGCTTGGTGAGCAAAATAACGATGGATTAAACCCAGATCTCTGACTGGGGGTGAATGTTTTGCCATTGTGCAACATTCCATCCATCATCTTGCTTATTTTGATGGCTATGATGGCATCATGCATACTGCTCACACCACAGGTCAAGCTTCGCCTGTGTCTATTACAAGAATGGCTTAACATCAAATTTTCAGTGATCACAGGCAGGTGTGAGGATCAAGTGGTTGTCACAGAGAGGAATCAAAAGGAGACAAGCTGGAGGAACACACACCACATTACTGTGGGGAAACCATTCAAGCTACTAATTCCAAAAGTGACCATTTCCACAGATAATTCTCACACAGGATGGGTATTACACCTGGACAATCTAAAGATCAGGGGCCTGTGTTACCCAATGGAAGAAGTGAAACACATAAACCTTCTGGAACTCAAGACAATGTTCTATCACAGAAGCTCTTCCAGGTCCAGGTGCAGGTGAAGGGAAAGACAGTATTGTTCTACTTCAACACGCATGGAGAGTTGAAATGTTTCCACTTGTCCCAATGAGCACAGGTGATATAGAGATGGCAATTCTAATAGAACAATGCTGCTGATGGTTCACCTACCAGGCATACAAAATGTAGAAGCAGGCAGGCTAACCATGACCATGCACGCAAATGCATCCCTCGCGTGAGAGCTATATAAAGAGGCACTGGACTTGTTCACAATTGCACAAATCGTACGATGCCAAAACTACTTGTCCAGGTACCCACAGCCCTGAAGCTCTGTCGAAAGACTTGTCAGAGACATTTTAATACGCCTTTCCACTGATACCCCTAATACCAATGTTTCCGGACAAATGCGAAACCTCAGACGCCAGGCAAACATGGTTTTTAGAAATATCACGAGGACAGAGGTTTCATCTCAAACACAACCTGCTCATAATGAAAAGTGGACAATTATACCACCTTGACCCACTCTAAATCTATCAATATGGCACTTGAGTACCTAGAATTTGGTCAACTTTAGCTTCCATCGAGAACAACGGAAACACTCAAGATGCAAAAAGAGCTAGTACACACAAATGCTATAAATGAAACAGAAATGTCCAATTGTGTGAGACAAAACATGTTAGAAAGCAGGACTCAGGGCATCAAAGTGCTAACATACCTATCTACTGAATAACATATGTTTCGCTCAAGTTCCACCTGACTGCAATTGTAGCCTATACTGTCAGAAAACAGTTTTTCACATCACTGGTAATAAAGCTTCCTGAAAGTTTCAAAGAAGGTAGCCCCACATAAGGCCACACCAACACCTATGTGGAATCTAAACAACATGCTTGGTCAACTAATGACAGAAACATTTGAACCCATGTATAAAGAGGAACTCAATTCCCTAACACTAAAAAAGCCTTCATGATAGTCGTCACTTTTCTGGAAACACTGGGGGATCTGTACTCCGATGGCGCCCTCCTCCCCTTCGCCAATCTTGTGCAGACACATCTCTTCCAGCTGGACAGTTCCTATTGCATGCGTCCCTCACCCACACGCTGACTGCCGCCTGGGGTGACATTTCTGACGAGTTGCCCATACATCATCTTATACAATACCTTCACGTTATGAGTAATGGCACGCACATAATTCACTGGCTAGCACAAGCTCTCCTCCTTCACACTCATCCCGCCACCGTGCAACTGAGAGAGAAATGGGCGGCAGACAGGGGGAGGGATTGGATGGATAGGGAGTGGGCGATGGTCCTGGCTGGCCCAGTTAACGTCCCATGTAACCCTCGCTTCAAAATTATACAACTCTACATACTACACAGTGCATACCTCACCCCGGACAAAATAAACAGATATTTTTTGGTCACGGACACTGCCTGCAGCCGCTGCTCCTTGGTGGGAGCAGACCTCCTCCACATGCTCTGGCTCTGTCCTGCCCTTCAACACTACTGGGATGGGGTGACTGCGCTGCTTACGCATTGCACTACGGAACACGTGCCGAGGACTTGGGAGGCCTGCATACTGGGGCTGTACAAACGCACACAGCTGAATAAAGTCCAGGCCCGGTACTGGGATCTCGGGCTGATCACGGCCAAGCAACTGCTCACCAAGCGGTGGAAAGCCGACACACCTCCGCACATCCGACACTGGGGCCTGTCGCTCACAAATTGGGCGCGAGCAGAGAGCACAGTCCTGTGGCGGGAGGAGACAGCGGGCCTTAGGAAATTCCCAATTGCCCAACAATGGGATGACATCCTCCAATCCTTTCAACAGAAATGTGTGGAACAGGGGATCACGTGATGAGATATATGCTACCCCCCCCGTGCCCCTCCCTGCAGTGGAAACTATGAGGAACACCTGCACCCAGCAGCCTTCCCTACTCATATGATTTTCCTTTTTCCCCCTCCCCAGCACCCACACATTATTGCACCATCGTATATGCTACACTGATTGCTGCCTGCATGGCCCCCATGTCTCGATCGGCACACGCTACAAACCTGGCTGTTCCGCAGTGGTGCGTGCATTGCCCCTCCCACGCCTCCGTCCCCGCACATCCAACTATTGTCGGGGGTCCTGCCACGGGCTACCTTACGGACAGTACTGTACTACCGCACTTGACACGCCCTTCTGGTGGTCATCCCCCCTTGTGTACTTGACATGCAGGCGAGCCGCACAATATAGTCTCCTGCCTACCCGCCCACTTGACCGCTACCGATACAATGGCAACGCACTTCCTTCCCTGAGCACATGGCTATCTCTACCCTCACTCCCCTTCCTTTTACCGTATATTTCCCATGTTACTGTTTTGAAGTTTATTGACGCGCTGGTCCCACCTCCCTTTGGACCAGGCTTTTCAAAGTTGGCTACTGTACACGCTACACCATGGGACCTTTGAGAGTAGCAACCATGACCGAGGTGATCCTGCCTGAATGCCGATACAAATATCAGACACTCTCACCAGGGTAGATCAGCTATATAGATACTCGCTCACCGACACACTTAGGATGCTGTGCAGCCTCATCCTCCACTACCGTTGCCCCGAGCCCTCTTGGAGGGCGAACTTAACTGACATTCTTCCACATGACCCACATATGTCAAAGCGGGCCACTATCCACCTGAAGACGTTGATGAGTGCTAGCATAGCTCTGTAACTGCGGGTTCACATAAAAAAAGAGAAAACCCTACAGACCCATACCTCTGTATTACCGAATGTTTGTATGATTGTGCAGCGCTGAAATAGACCAATTTATGCCGCTGGACCTCAGGGTTGTCGGCCTTGAGGCTGTGTTCATCTACCACATAAGATACAGTTCGAGTTGTATGCGGCTGGCCCTGATGGGTTGTAAGCTGAATGCTGTGTATCATACCTGATGAATAATAAAAAAAATTAAAAAAATGATAGTCATCACTTTTTTGTGTGGGTTCACCAAATTACAAATACACACCATCCAAGGGCCCTATCCACAAACACACAAAGACAAGGTAGTTCTAAGAACCAATTCTCAGTTCATACCCAAGGTGTCACAATTCCATGTCAACCAAACAATTCAAATGATCTGCATTATTTCAAAATCCCAAAACACATGCAAAAAGAGCCCCACATATATTGCATGTGCAAAGGGAGCTCCTGTACTACATCCAAGAAAGAAAGACTCCTAGAAAGGGAAAGCAGCTGTTTGTCTTATTTTCAAGAGTGACTAAGAGCACATCAGTCAGTATCTAAGGGGGCAATCGCATGATGCATAGTAGAACAAATCTAAACCTACTACTATAAAGCTGGAAAACCTTTACCCTCTAAATCAGTTCACAATTCATATGGACAATGGAGGCAGCACTGGCCTTTTTGGCAAATGTACCTAAATATTACATCTTTATGCAGCAACATGAGCTTTTATACACTCCTTCATAAACCATTCCTGTATGGGTGTTTCAGATTAATCAGGAGGCACAGGTGGGACAGAGAAAATTAATAAACATGTTTGTTAATTTCACAACATTTCAAACCAACACCCCCAGGGGGCAGATACCATTACAATATCAATGCACAGTATATGAATCGGGAAATTCAGACCCTTGTGTACCTCACATCTTCAAAACACTATTTTAAGAACTTCAGCTGCCATTCAAGTCAGAACACTCATCAACAACTGCTTAATGAAAGGAGTTTTCCCAGAAGACTTAAAAAGGACATACATATGCCTCTTATTAAAGAAAACACAGCCGAATACTCAAAACCTTGGCAACTCCTCGAAAGACTTGAAGCTTGTGGCATCAGGCGTAGCACTCTGAGATAGATGACATTGTTTCTTTCCGGGCGGAGCTTTCAAGTGGCACAACAGACACACTTATCTGAGAGCATTCCCTTGTCCCAGGGGGTCCCACAAGGATCCATTTTGAGTACCACTCTATTCAACTTCTATGTGGGACCACTGGCTGAACGAGTGGAGCAACATAAAGTGTTGATCGTTTCCTATGCGGATGACACACAGCTAATTGTACCACTGTCACAAAATGATGATCAAGCAGCAATCCGCTTCTCCAAATGTCTAGAAAATGTGGAAGACTGGATGTCGAACCACTGCCTCAAGCTAAACAGTAGTAAAACAGAGGTTATGATTGTGGGAAAGACACAAACAATATGGTCCTCGGTGTGGTGGCCTGAGTCACTAAGCCAACTACCCACCCAAAAGCAGAAGTAAAAAACCTAGGAATATGGATTGATGCCGAGTTGACATTCGAAAGCCAAATTCGGAAGGTAGCGGGTAAATGCTATGGGGCCATGAAAATCCTGAGAAAGATCCTTGATCTTCTACCATCGAAGTCTAGGAAAACAATAGTGCATGCGGTAATAACTTCCCAATTGGATTATGGGAATGTTTTATATCTTGGCACCACAAAAAAAGAACTATCCAAACTAGAGTGGGTGTAAAACGCAGCGGCTCGACTGGTGCTTAGTCTATCGAGAAGAGCTAACATGAAGAATGCCCTGATTGGACTGCAGTGGAAAAGAGAATCATGTTTAAGGCACTGTGCCATTGTCATCTCATTCTTACAAAGAACGGTCCTAAATAACTTCATCCACTGCTAACCGAATACATCCTTGGACGGAACCTAAGATCCATGGGGAACGCACTGGTGTCGGTACCAAGAATATATATAATAATTGGGGCAGGCTCCTTGAGAAACCTTGTGGCGAAAACATGGAACACCTTACCGATTGCCCTAAGAACAGAGCCATTTGAAAACAGATTCCACAAACAACTAAAGACCTGGTTGTTTGCTAAAAAGGAATAACGGCTACATCAAGGAGTTCATGCATCCTGGTAGGATAAGCAGAAGAGAGTACCACCTCTTCATTTCCAATGTCTCAGCGTGGGGACACACTGTTCGGTGTTACCAAGCGCTCTACAAATGAATAAATAAATAAACTACAGATCTATAGCACACAGACCATTACTGGGAAAACGTATAAAAAGAGTAGCCATCCTCTAGATATCATTGATGTCAAATCCGAACTTCACAACTGGATTCCATCCAGGTAGTGGCACTAAATTATAAATAATCTCAAATTGGAATGACCGTAAAAGCACAGTAGACCAGAATCAGGTTGCTGCACTTACTGCTACCTTCGATACAGTGAATCCCGACACACTAATCCTAGGGCATTAGGAATCCAGAACAAAGGGCACAGCTCTCACTTTCGTCCAGTCTTACCTTTCCAACAGAAAAAAATCTCATCCATTGCTGAAAAAAATAAAGAGTAAAATCAGGGGTCTCTCAAGCCTCAATCATCTCATCCATGCTTTTCAACTTCTAAAGGAAATTGGTTTCTATTCACATGCTATAAAATTGCAGATGACACGCATATACTTCTTAAATTGGAATGTCCCAAAGATTTTGGAAAATCCAAAATCTTTAGTTGTCTCTGGGCCATTGACCAATGGTTGACATGGGGCCAAATTAAGCTCACTGCATCCAAAACTTAAGTAATCCCCTGTGGCGACTGAAAAACATATCACCTTCTCTGTGCCTGGACTGGTGATCTAGGACAATCACCAAAAACATTGAAGGAGGTAAGAAATGTCAAAATTACCATGGATCCAAAGCTGATCAATAATGCTGGAGTGGATATGGTAGCAGCATCAAGATTTCTTCAATAAAAACACTACACAACATCTTCCTTTACCTATGAGTCCCCACAAGGTCAAAGCGGCAATCTATCTTGTCCTATGAAAACTAGGTTATGCTAATGGTCTATGTCACAGCTCACCTTTATCAACCATGGAAGAATACCGAAGAATTCAGAACTCTGATGCTAGACTACTGCTACATATAAAGCCACAAGCACAAATCTACCCTGCCTTGTGGGCCTTACACTGGTTACCAGCTGCAAGAAGATCCTCTTTTAAGCTGTGTTTATCACCTACAAAGAAATGCATGTCAAAGGACCAGTAGGATCTGCTTTCTATGGTTACCCCCACTTTTTGCTGGTGTTTCACTGTTTCTCGACTTACGTCAGACTGGGTCCTGCTAACCAGGACTCCAGCCTAGCTGATTCCTCTCTAAATTGATTGCATGTACATTAGGTACACTCCAGATTGGTTACTGGGTTACCCTTGTAAGTCCCTATTATAGGGTACCTTAGGTACTAAGGGCATAGGTACCCTAGAGGCCTACCAGGGGCTGAAGCATGTATCAGGCCACCCCTGGGAAGCATTCCAAAATGACACCACAGGTCTGCTACTTCAGCCTGGGTAAGGTGGTGCATGCACCTCTTACTAAGATATAGGTTACCTTTATTTACCTTTAATAACAGACACATATACACATATAAGTCACTCCTATGGCAGGCCTTAACAATCCTGAAGGCAGAGTTTACTGATACAAAACCAGAGAAATTCAGCAGTTATAGTTAGATGAGCTAACTATAACTCTCGCCCCCACAATGCACTGCTCATGGTCTCACATATTATATGATTCTTGACATGATCAGTAACACCACTGATGACATCACTGATGACATCTCAAATGACATCACTAATGACATCATCCAGTGACTGTGAGTGTTTTAAAAACATTCATGAGAGTTAAATATATATACACCAAGGTGTATTAGTGAATCAGTGTTTGTATGAGTACCTGTATGGATGATTCAGTGGTTGCATGACAGATTGTATAAGTGAGGGATTAGGTGTCTCAGTAAATGTATGGGTGAGTGTCTAGTTGTGAAAATGTTTGTATCAGTCCGTTAGTTGTTTTCAAAGTGGCTGTATGGGTGTGTGAGTGGGTACATGAGTAGCTGTATCAGTGAGTAATTGGTTGTCCGAGTTCCTGTATGGGTGTCTGAGTTTCTGTGTGGATAGGTAGGTGAGTGTGTGTGTGTGTGTGTGTGTGTGTGAGACTGCCTGCATGAATGAGTGAGTCAGTGACTGTATGGGCTAGTATTTGCATGCGTGAGGGGCTGTATGGGTGAGTGAGTGTTAAATGGCAATATGGGTGAGTGAGTGGATGTGTTAGTGATATATGGGTGAGTAACTGGGTATATGAAAGGTAGTATAGGTGAGTGATGTGGTATGCAAGTGATTGTATGGGTGAGTGAGTGAATGTGAGAGTGACTGTATGGGTGAGTGTGTGCTTGTATCAGTAACTGTTTAGGAGAGTGAGTACGTGTTAGTGTGCGTATGAGTAGGTATGTGAGCAGCTCTATGGGTGACTGACTCAGTGTGTGAGTGGCTTTATTAGTGTATGAGGGGATATGTCAGTGACTGTATTAGTGAGTGAGTGGGTGTGTATAGATCTATCAATCAGTGAGTGGGTGTGCAAATACTGGTATGGGTCTGTGAATGTTTTTGTTAAGAGTTATGTGGGATTATGTGTATGAAAGGTTCTATGGGGGTGTGAGTGGGTGCATTAGCAATTTTCTTGATGATATTATGAGCGATGACTTTCGAAATGTCATCAGTGCGGTCATTGGTGATATCGCTGACCATGTCATGAGTGATGTATTATGTGAAGTCATAAGCACAACATTACTAATGACATGAGCATTTTTCAAAAGTTTATGAGTGTTAAGTTTGTATATATATATATATATATATATATATATATATTGCCTGTCATTAATTGAGCAGTCCAGGTCGGCCGCCCAGATCGACCATAGTCCCAGTCTTCAAAAAGGAGGATCGGGACAGCACTCTTTGCTACAGGAAAATTTCCCTTTCGGATTCTGTGGTGAGGGTGGTGGACCATATGGTACTGAATAGACTCGTATCAAGGGCCGATGAACATAACATTTTAGCTGAGGTTCAATATGATTTCCGCCTAGGCCGTTCCACAGTGGAACAATGTCTACATTTGTATATGGTACTGAATAGGTACAACGTGGCTTGATCTAGCTCTATCCGCCGAGCCTTTATGGACCTGACCTCAACAATTGGCTGTGTCAACTGATCAAAGCTGTGGCACTTTATGTCATCTATTGACATGGACATTGTTTTATTTCTTAATGACCTTCATAGAGACTCCAAAGCGGGGTGTATATTAGCCCCCTTTCTTTTTAACATATATATTAATTCCCTGGAGAAGGCCCTTGTGGATACAAAAGCTGACTGCCCCAGGTGGGTAAGCATTGCTTGCCGGTTCTCCTATACGCTGATGATGCTGTTCCCATGGACAGGACAGCCAGGGGTTTACAACTCCTGTTTAATTCCTTTGCGCAATTTATGGAGAATTTGGACCTGACAGTTAATTACACCAAATCCTTTGTCATGCAGGTGGGACCGTGCGAAGCCAAGAAGGCAGCTTTTAAGATAGGAACTCTGTCAATATCCAAGACAAAAGTCTATTCCTATTTGGGAATAGTGTTTGGTGATACCCTGAGTTGGGGGCCCTTACTCACTCGTAGGAAAGGGGACCTAGCTAAAGCGACCACAGCTGTTTTTGAATTTGCTTCCAGAGTAGGGGGGGAAACAATAGGGGCCCTTTTAAAGATTTATAAAGCGAAATGCATTTCAAAGGCCAGTTATGGGAGTGAGATATGGGGTCACATTGGTCTAGAGGGTCTGCAAGTTGCTGAAAACTCCTTTTTAAGACGGGCCCTTTCAGTACCGCAAAGTACCCTGTCCCATTTTGTGCACGAAGAATTGGGGATGCCCTTTCTATTAGGCAAACTGGCCTTTCGCCCATTAGCATTGTGGCTAAAGACCTAGGCTAAGCAAGATAATGCATTTAGTAGAGCTATTTTAAAGGATTGCCTCTCCCTTGACCACTTCAAGCATATCGGATGGCTCCAGTATATAAGAGCAGGCCTTTCTAGGCTAGGTATGATAGAATTATTTGATAACCCTGAGCTTATATGCAAGAGGTGCTTTTCCTGGGCTAAAAAGCATTTTATCAGAAGGAGCTGCAGTGACAGAGAGGAAATAGAGCTGTGTAAGTCCAATATGCCTAGGTACATTTTGTTAAAAACTGTACCCACCACTGAATCATACCTCTTCGGGCTTTAAAACATTCATGATCGCTTCCTGTTGACCTGATTCCGGATCGATCTTTTCCATTATCTCCTGGCACAACCACATGGTGCACATAGAGGGCCGTGTCTAATTCCTCTTGGCTGAAGCAATCAGTCTCCACAGGACATGATACACTTTTTATTGTTTTGTAGTCTTTATGTGGCTCCCAGAAAGTTATTTATTATGCCCATTCTTAAAAAGGCTTATTTTAGGAGGGTCAGACCAGCTTTTATCTTTTTACAGTTCCTCTCCAAGGACACTGTTCTGTACGCGCATACTTTTTTACGGGTTGCTGTAAGGCTTATGTCAAGCTTAGACTAATCTTGGCTTCTGGTCTCATGAATTTTAACCCTGTATATTAGATTACACTGGATGTACTGTAGTGTGATTTTGTATTTTGGTGCAGTTTTATTGATGTTTATATGACTTTCAAGGTTTTATATGTGAAACCAAATAAAGTGGTGATGGTGATGATGATGAGGGCCTGTATGGAAGATTCTATTATTAGGTGTAACAGTGAATGTATTAGTGAGTGACTAGGTTCTGTGAATGTCTGTATCCGTCTGTCAATTCAGTCTATAAGTGCCTGTATTGGTTGGTGAGTGTATACATGAGTGGCTGTACGGATAATTGATTGATTGTCTGAATATCTGTATGGGTGTCTTAGTGTCTGTGTGGGTGGGTGAGGGGATGTGTGACTGCCTGTGTGGATGAGTGTGCAGGTGAGTCAGTACCTGAATGGGTTAGTGAGCATACCTGTGATAAACTGTATGGGTGGCTGAGTGTGTGTTAGGCTGTGTCTGTGTGTGAATGAATGTGTCAGTGATATATGGGTGAGAAACTGCATATGTGAAAAACAGTATAGGTGAGTGTTGGAATATATGAGCGACTTTATGTGTAAGCGACTGACTGTGAGAGTGGATGTATGGGTGAGTGTGTTCTTGTGTCAGAGACTGTATAGGTGAGTATGTGTTAGAATATGTATGCATAAGTGAGTAGGTGTTTGTATAACTGTATAGGTGCGTAAGTGGCTGTGTGATGGACACAATGGGTGAGTGAGTAGGTGTGTGAGCAGCTCTATGGGTGACTGACAGTGTGTAAGTGGCTGTATGGGTGTATGAGTGGATATATCAGTGGCTGTAAAAGCGAGTGAGTTGGTATATGAGCAGCTGTATGTGCATATGAGTGGATGTGTGTGTTGACCTATGAATCAATAAGTGGGTGTGTCAATGGTTTTGAGAATTGTAGTATGGACGTCAGAGTGGGTGTATGAAAGGTTACATTGGGGTGCGAGTGGGTACATCAGAGATCATGCGGATGATTCCATCAGTGATGTCATTTGAGATGGCTCTATAATGTGTATTTTTCAAAGCTTGTATTTTCTTCAGTGGATTAATAAGCAATTATTTTTCTTTAAAAAAATCTTATATTTGCAGCAACGTTGCGATACCCACCGTGACGTCGCTGAAGACGCATGTTTTTGAGGATGTTCTAAACATATATATAGATAGGTTTTCCTTAACAGCATACACATGGTTTTTTAGTAATGTAGAGTTTATATTTGATTTTGTGTGATGCTTTTGTGAAAAAACCTCTTCAAAGTGGTGTTTCATATATTCGCCGTGACTCCCTAGACCACGGCGTCATTGGTAGTCGAGAAATGCGCATGTTTTTTTTAAAACTCTGGGACACCTACTTAGACATATTTTAATTAATATTCGACATAAGATTTTTATTGATATACTCTTCAGAACTAACTTTTGGAAGAATTTTTTCAAATAAAAGCCTTCTACTTGGTGTTTTGTCTGATAGCGGAGATGCCGGAAGTCGCGATCACGTCGGTAACCGTGATGAAAGTATGTTTTTGGTAAAGTGTATAACACATATTTTTACATATTACATTTGGGGTTTAATATCAGTTGATTAACACTTAAGTCTTAGTACTTATTTTCAAGCAAAATATTATTCTGTTAAATTTTTGGTCTTCGCAAGGACGCCTATTGTCATGCAGATCATGTGACCGGGAAAGGAAGAAATATGATTGGATGATATACCTTTCAACTATAAGAATAGGAAGAACATGCCCATTTATCTATCACGAAAATTCTTCAAGAGGAGGTCATTGTGAGCAGCTCACTTATATTTGTTTGAGTGGTTTTTTACATATTTTAGCAAAAATGGCAACTCAGCCAGAAAAGGGAGATCAGGTGCAACAGCAGATGGACCAGAAAGTCCAAGAGGTGGATTCTGGTGACTCAGGTAATGAGGGGCCTCCCAAGAAGGAATCAAGCATAGCCAGGGATTTCTTCAGAATTCTGTCGGGCGAATCAAAAACAGTCGCCAAATTTGTGCAATGCACAAAACGTGAGAAGACAATGTCAAGGGTGAAAAATAAGGAAAATTCTTGCAGGATTGCATCCATGCTTTACCATTTAAAAACATAACACATCAATAGACTGAAAGCAGCAAGAAGACAACATGAAGCTGGAGGACCCTTAGCTTCAGTAGCAGCCGCAACAATACCGGGGCAAAGAGCACCTTCAGAGGGCAAATTACAAGTTCAAGATTTGGCTCCAGAGTTTCCCTCATTACATAATAGTGCATGGATTGTGCAGGTGTAGTGAGTGCTGGAGAGCAGTACAAAACAGTCCTTTGAAATGCTGCAAAGAGTTACAAATGTTGATTTTTTAAATTTTATTTTGGACCCTTCATAGCTTTTCTACATTTGTGAATGCATGTTAACGTTTTTGCACTCCCAGTAGTCCGTTTTGGTCCCAGCAAGAATATATTTTTTAGAGTAAAACTTAAAAATTCACAACAATACTAAAGAAAAATCTATTCAGTTAAAAAAGATAAGCTGAATAAATCAGTGTATGAACACGTAAATGGTGATTGAGGGCATGCATGAGTAGTGCATTGATGATTGAATGAATGTAAGAGTGGTGCATGGATGACTGATTGAGTGCTTAAGTGGTGCATGCAGGATTGAATAGCTCTCTGATAACTTAAGAAATATTAATAGTGAATCTCCAAAATCCACCTTTGAGCTCCCCTGTAGCAATAGATTATTGCCTCTGCTAGATTTACCAGACACCACCACACACTACAGTCCAACCTAGCACTCAAGTTCACTGAAACTAACACCCTCAACCTAGACCTAAACATCATTCCTCCTATAAATTGTGAGCCACTGACATTCTTAATTTATTGGGACAGTCCTAATCTCCCTGTGCAAACCACCTTAGAAGATGATCTTCATACTCAGGACAGCGCAAATACCATCCTTAGCACAGCATCTTTAGATGAGTAAATGGGTCAGGATATCTTTCTTCACTCTTTATCCCTGATGCCTGGAGGCCATCATTCACTTAAAATAATCTCATGAAATGGATAAAACTAGTCAAATCCAACCATATATGTATTATGCAGGACACATGGAGCTCAACCCCAATGTTTATACCATGCTATGTTTCATTCCACCAGCCCAGAATAGCATCTAATAAGGGTCCTCCATCAGGTGGAATGTTGATATGGACTAGCACAGCACTGTATTGAACTGCAAAACTGAACGATAACACACAAACACCCTAGATATCCAAGCTGTTAGATTGAAAAGCAATTCTGGCAACACAGTAGGCATTTTTAACATCTATGTCAGAGGCATCAGAGGGGGAGGTAAATCCCTTACTATGCTAATTTTAGACAGGCTACTAGTCAAGAGGCAGACTTCCAATCTGATAATTGTTAGGGGTGATTTTAATGTGACTTTTGGACCCCTGGACAAGGATGATATCTTAGAAGCAAATGAGGAGGACAAACTTCGGCATGTCCCCTCGCTTAAACTCATCCCAATCAAGAAATGGCCTCATCCAGCTTTACAATTAAAAACACTGACCTTGGAACATAGTCTAAGGGGCACACATGGGAAAACTATATCAGATAAGGAAGATGAATTGACCTTCATCGGACCAACAGGATCCAGCCACATTTACTTTTAGGAGATCTTAGGTTGTGGCCTACCTTAGTTGATATGACCGTAATCAGGAGCAGGGATAGTGACCATAACACACTTAGTCTGGAATTAGTTTCACCCTGGGAGGAAGAAGTGAGTGCACCTAGGAGCAACTTGATCACAAAATAGGGAGCACCTACAAATTACAAACGTCACCTGAAATGGCACTTGGACCTGGAGGATGAAAACAAACTTAACAAAATTAAGCAGGATTTACTTGATCAGCTAGTAGGGATCCAATTGCATGCCCAGACCATGGAAAACGAGGAAGATGTTAGTGGGTTGCATGTAAAAAAGATGTCATCAGCTTTCCAAATACTTCTATGTCAACAAAAAAAACACAAATCATAATGGCAGTGAATTACGCAGGTTAAACTCATGGTTCTCAAGTGAGTGTAGATTGTTGAAATCAGCAACTAGTCAGAGCAATCTAAAGGAAAATATGCGAGACCTATGGAGGTTGTATAAATTAGCTATTACTAAGGCCAAGAGGAATTGGGATGAGGAAAGTGAAAGCAAATTGGGGAGGCATGCTCCCAGAAAGATCTTAGGAGATTTTGGACTCTTGTAGGGAGGGGAAATCTGGAATACCAACTGGCATTAGCTAATAATATTACATGTGGGGCTGAGCCTCAAGGGATAAGCTCCTTGAGGCCGAAATCAACTTAGGAGGGGGCCAACTACGCCCCTTAAGGTTAGGCTGGGCCCCAGGGAACAAATAGTAGATGGTCAGAACTCTTCCTAAACTAACATGGACACTACTTTTGCTTTTTTATTTGATTGGTCAATCAAGTCACTTGCCAAATAGATCATGGGAGATGTCATTGTGCAGTGTGTTTTAGTTTGAGGGAGTCTTTTTGTATACACTCTAAAATCATACAATATGCCAGCTAACTTCATCAACTGGTTGTTTGAAATGGTTAGCATTTTGTGTGGGCAAGCAAACCACCAAGGGTAGTCTTTGCTATGCACTTGCAACTGGTGTACAATAGTGGACTGGGTATTCACCATGCAGATTTTATACGATGCCCCAGCGTGTCGGCAATAACAGCGGACTTTTTAGGTATGAGCAAAGAACAAGTACCCAGGCTGGATCTGGATCTGTTTAAGTGGCCATTGCAAAAAACATACTCAGAGCTGCAGTTCTAAACTCACTACCTTCTGTCATGGTGGTCCCACTGCAAATGGGAAGTATGGAAGTTAAGTGGATATGCTGAGGAGGCTAACTGACCCAGGAAACCATTCTTTGGCAGTGCTCTAGCTTTCCCAATTGTAGTCTTTGGATCGATTCAAAGACTTGTTGCAAGGATTTCTGCTCATACACAGAACTGTGCACAGAGACCTAGGACATTAGTGAATTGTGGTGTACTAGAAACTCACATCAGTACCTAGAAACCCCAACCCGCTAGCAATTAGTGTCACATTAGCTCTTCATCCTATAGCAAAGTAACCAATGATTAGACTACCTAGAACATGCGACTTAGGACCATCTCAGGAATGGTGGGAAGTGAGAACACTCTTTTGTTATACTCTCATACCAGTCCACAACAGGAGTGAAAAAGAGACACGGTAAGGTTAAAATATTTATTTTAACGACGTGATCTCAAGCGCAGTATTTTGGTCAACATAGGCAGACATATGACTAAAAATAATATGGTCAGCATGGTTACAACTCAATAAAATACAAAAGGAAAAATCATATTACAATGATAGTGCAAACAGGTGATATAGTAGCTTAAACACTCTCCCTATCTAGGAACTATGTATTCTAAAACTATAAAAGGTTTCTTGAGCTTGTTTTGGGGGGCCCCATTACCTGTCCGCTCAGTAAGTGTAAATTGCATCTGTATCGGCTAGTCTCTCTGCATCACTGGAATCTTCCAAATTGTGTGAAATTATGGCAAGTGTGCTATGATAAAGGCGCCAGAATCCTACTCTGCTTGCAGCTGCAAAAATGTTGTGTCTAGAATGTGTTATACGGACACGCCGATAAACAAGCTCACATGTTATGATAACCTTGACGGCTCAGCACTCACTGTACTGACTGGGGGCACGATGTATGTCTAGAGATGTTGAAAAACAAACCTTTTCTCATGTATAGACCTTCGTGAAAGCTAACTTTGCAAAAACATTTAAGCAGTGTTGTGTGCAAAAAGCAGCAAAAGGTAAAATGGTGTTTAAACTTTTAATAAGCCATTCTAACTTAACATGCACGCAAAAAGAGGCCCATTAACCATACTACAGACTGTCACTATAATGGGATCTCCTCCAAACTGGCTGAGGTCTGGAAAAGGAGCCATATGAAATTTGCAGGACCAGGTGGGATCCTATCTGCAAAACTACTTTCTAGACACACACTCCCCCTCTCCTACCTTCTTTAGATACCACAGTCATGATGCTACATTGGAGGCTTAGTCTTTATTAGCATGGGCATCACCACCGTCAACACAGAATGTTTACCTCTACACTATGGTACTGATTTCCTGGGTCTTGATGGGGAACGCCAAAACATTTACTGTCAGTGGATACGGGAATACAATGGTGATCTTTCAAGCCCTTGAAAGATGTACAACGGTTCCTTGTGTTACTGTGTTCCTCTTATCAAATACATGCTGTCTGGGGGTATTATCCCTCTGAGCTGCGCACTTGCCTTGTTTTATTTGTTATTTATTATTTATTAATACAATTTATAGAGCGCATACATTTGCCCACGGGCGTCTTGGCGCTATGAATACCAAATAGAATTTTTTCTGAGGGTAGCAACATCTAAACGAGGAGCCTATTACTGAATAAACAACCAGGTCTTCACCAGTTTCCGGAATTGGAGGAGCGATTGTGCTGTTCAGATTGTCAATGGGAGCGAGTTCCAGAGTCTGGCTGCAGATACCGTGAAACGTTTGTCTCCCCAAGTGACCGTCCTGGTGCGTGGTATCGCTAGTTGATGCAGTGACATCGATCTCAGTGGTCTTGAAGGGCGATAGGTGGAAAGCTGAGTTTGCAAAAACCTAGGACTCTGGTTATGAATGGCTTTAAATGCTAAGCAAAGTGACTTAAATTTGATTCGATTTTTAATTGATAGCCAGTGATATGGTTATGGTTGCACTGTGTAATTTTAGTTGCCTAACAGTTGACCAGGAAGGGAAGTGAATAGTGACCAACATGAGTATTGATGGCTGAGCAAATCAGGTACAAGCAAGAGTTATGTATCCCAACAGAACCTGGGTTACTATTATGCCTAAGTAGTCCAGGTTCTTCTCCTGAGAATCATTGCCAACTCACACCAATCAGATTGCTGTCCTAACACTTTTGCAGCAGTAAATTTGCATATCTTGCTCTACACTAAGGTCAAGTGTTTGTGTCATTAAGATTAGAAAGAAAGGATTAAATGTTTGAGTTAATACCGATACTTTGACTATTTTATTTTGATTATTAGAGACTCACATGCAAATGTATAAGTGATCCATTTTACTCTACTTAATGTTGTCAGTTTTGTAAATGTATTGGCCAACTTCTTTCCTCTTTTTCATTCTTTACTTTTTATGTTCTCTACCTCTGGATTCTTCCTCTCCTTCTTTTGCCTCACCCCTTCTTTTCACCAATTGTTGTCTTTCTTCTCTCATTTATCCACTTCATTAACAAACTTTCTTTCGCCTATTCTGGTTTTTTACATTACCCTCTTTTTATCTTCTATCTCACTTCACACCCCTTTCTACCACTCTTTATGACTTGTTTCTTCAGCAATTGTACTTTTTATTTTTACATAGATGTTGTTAACATCAGTGTAGGTAAGTCATCATTTAGAGATATAATTGTCCTGAGCAAAATTTACATTGGCTTAAAGAGCCCCTAAAAGAGAATACTGAGATACTGCTGCAAGTGTATAGTTTTTGTCCTGATTTATAGCTCATCTGGGGCTAGATGTAGGTGGGCAAATACCGGTCGGTAACGGCTGAAAATTGGTAAATTCCCCTTTACGACCGGTGATTAGCCGTTTGCAATGTAGGAGGCTGGATTTAAGGATTCAGTAATTTACCGATTCCTTAATTTAAGCATTTTTGTTTTAAGGTTTCGTTATTTACCACCAACTACAAGTTGGTGGTAAATAACGGATACCTTTAAAAAAGCAATTTTGTGCTTTTTTAAAAGTGCCATATGGCAGACATAAATGCCCTTAGGACATGTATGTGCGCCACATGTGCACACATGCACGATTTAGGGGTGCAACAGGGTGTCAATGTGACACCCTGCCACCCTTGAATATGCTCCCCCTATTACCAATTCGGTATTTACTGAATCGGTAATAGTGAATAGCTTCCCATTCATTCCTAACGGTAGTAACAAATATTACCGAATTGGTAAAATTTACTGATTTTTTACCTACATTCTATTTACCGATTCTTAAATACCGAATTGGTAAAATTCGATATTTAGGAATCGTTGAATAGAAATTACCTACATCTAGCCCCTGGTGCTGTTTGTGTCTAAGTCTAATATCAGTCATTGCATTTTTTTGTTTTCCTTTTGCCTTGTCACAATGTAACATATACCTGGCATTTGCACTCCAGGTTTTCTTGTCCTTTTCCCCTTTTTCAGTGTGTCTCTTCGACCCTTCTGTACCTGGAGTTTAGCCCATTCAATTTGTCTGCAATTACTCCTGTTATTTAAAATAGGTCCTGGGGGGGATATTTTTTTCAGTGAGTGAGAGAAAGCAGGAAGTTGTGTGGTTCTGAAAATCTGGACCCTATTGTTACCCCAATATCGAGGTCCAATACCCGTGTCACAAAATATCAACGTACCATGACGAATTTAGTGTCCGTGAACCGATAATTATTAGGACATCATTCCTATGTATTTGCGTGACAATCGAGGGTAGCCAACACCCCTAAATCGTAGTTCTCGTCCCAATCCCTTAGACTCCATTTTGTGAACGGCATCCATCTTACTTCTTGCCCTCATGTTAAGTCAATTAAAGGTCGAGCTTGATCCAAAAGGACACGTCCACCTTCCCTGACTTCCCCCTGACCTGCCTTAAGCCAAACCTGTTTGGGCGGCTCCCCGCCCAGTGGCCGAATGCGATACTATCGACACATAACATTCCACAAACCAATCACCCCATACAGAACATGCTTTCTACAAACATGCACCTGTCCATACTTCTTCTTTATGGCCAGTTTTATGACTGGGTGGTACCTGCCTTTATTGGTGTTTCATCGATATCTGATGGGAGTCCCGGATCTTGCTGGGTAATCTGTCACGAACTGGACATCTAAAATGTGGGTTTGCTTTTGTAACGCCGCACTTTGTATTATTACAGAAATATGTTTACAGCCATATCATAAACTCAAGAATTCTTGCTTGAAGCCATTATCTCTGTATAAAAGTAGAAGACTGGTTCTGTAAAAACGAACACGTACAGTCTCCTGAGAATACATGACCCGTGTTTGTCGTGCTTCTAGGACACGTGTTACTTGGTAGCTACCAATAAAAACTTGATCTCTGACGGTGACTAGAAGACTCTTGTTTCTGTGGTCCGGAACAAGGGAGAACTCAGAGGTCTTCGGGTGTTGTCCCCTGGCACCACCGGTTTCCTAAAAACCCGGTACCTCAATTGGCGCCCAACTCGGGGCGATATCAAGCGGCGACGGTACAAGCCAGATGTTCGTGAGGAGCTTCGTGTGAAAATTCCGGAGGACGGCCAGCCACTTCAGCGACCCCTGTATGTCGACGTGGTTCCGAAGGTCTTTGCTGCGAGGTTCCCCGCGTCCCGACGGCTACGAAGGACTGCTGGCCTGACTATCACCTTGTTTTGGACCCAGTGATCCTTGGTAGAGCGAAACAATAGACGAGTCTTCTAGCGACGTCACCGATCTTCAAATACTTCAGTTAAGTATAAGTGGAGCGTCTCCCAGTCCTTAGTTTGTCCTTAGTTTTTGGTATCCTGGAGATACGACTTGATTTGGCACTTGCAAGCCCCAAAGCCGAAGGACTCGTGTTTTCACGAGAAATATCATAATAGATAAACCTTTGAAGTTTGAAGCTAGACTAGTGAGCGAAGATGCCTGGTTTTAGCAGACTTGGAAACTTGTTTTGTCTTGGTTATAATAGGGACTCCCGATTAGAGGATTCGTGTCCGGTTCCTCCAATTGGAACTCCAACGTATGAGCTCTATGTAAGACATGGCGTAGGTCCTATCACATATAATGAAGTGTGGATAAAATACACCCGTAAATATGGTGTTTTAAAATGGCCCCAATATGGTAGTTTCGACTCAGAAATTCTAGATAACCTAGAGATCAAACTGTTCAAAAAGAAAGCCCGACAGGCGATGTTTGACTCTTTCCGCTTATGGCGTAAAGATGCCAAACAAAAGGCAATTAAACTAGAAAAGAAGAATAAGAGGGAAAGGGGTATTTCGGTAATACAAGCCGCGATATAAAATTTAAAGACAACGAAGAGGATCGAATAAGTGAGCAGTTGCACAGGCAACGTAAAATGGCAATAGATAAATGCTATCCTGTTTTACCATCTCTTCAGCAAGAGACAGTAAAAGAGCGTGAGAAAGATCCATTAATGGCGCATTTGCTGAGTTCGCCACCACCCTATGCGCAAAATGCCACAGCACCTCCGCAACCTTTAGTTGCACCTCTGGTAGCTGTTATACCAGCTCCTCTACAGCACTCACCAGCTACTCTTCAGCTGGCTTCTATTTCTCTAGTGCAGCCTCCTCAAGGCTCACCAGTCACATCTATTTCTCCTACTGTTCCTTCTACAACTTCGCCTAGCGCACCTTCTATTTCTTCCGATACTAGTTCTGCGAACGCTTCTGTTTCTGCTTTGCGTGACTCTGTTCTGACACCAGTTATTCCTCCACTTTCACCTTCCGTCTGGCATAAAACGGCCAGCATTATTACTAACATTCCTTCACCACTTTTTCGGTCGCCTAAAACGACCCCTAATACGGGACTAAGACAGTTACGAAGCCAAATGCCTGATTATCGAGAGAGGGAATGCCTGAATCAGTTAGCACGGAATTGGGCTCTGGATACAGCCAGATATGATGTAGAGTCCGTCATGAACGTTTTCCGTCAATGGGATGAACCGACGCAAAGATATGTTTTTGAAGAGATGTGTGTTTTTCTGTGTGAGGATTTGGAAGATAATGGTCAAGAGAGCAACTCTCGAAAGTTGTGTAGTATACGATTTAAATTCGGGGAAGGCATGATTGTAGGTCCCGATGTCGACAAAGCAGTTGAGGTATTATTATCATATCGAAGCACAGGTGGTAACTCTGGGTCATCGTCTGAATGTGGTACGTCTAGTAGGAAAAGAGCGAAACAGTACCCCATGAGAGAGGTTCCTCCTGTTTGGACGGAAGGTGATGCGAATGCTAATCCACCAATTCTGCCCCATTTCCAGCATGTATGGGTACATGTCCCATGGAAAAGATCGGAAGTATTAGCACTCAAACAGTCACTACCTGACCCTCGTAAGAACCCAACTGGGTATTATAAGGAGTTATCGCAAACTGCAAGCTCATGTATAATGAATTTAGCAGACGTAGACATGTTATTTGGGAACGTTGTTCCACATTCTTTATGGAGCAAGATACGTCATACGGATCAGGAACTAGGTGACTCATGGGCGAACATTGCGACTACAGATGCTAGACAAGTCGGTGGTTTTAAACCTGAGCCGTTAATAGCTGAACTTCCCGGTAGAATTATAGCGTACATGAAGACAATAATGCCTGAAGTACGCGTAAATTGGGACAAGCTATCAGCATGTAAACAAAAGAAAGATGAGAATGTGTCTGACTTTTTCACGAGATTTGAGGAAACATTCACCGACCACAGTGGCCAAGATATGGCTACCGAGGGTGGCCAAAGATTGTTTGTGGACAAGTTCGTACATAATTTGCTCCCTGAACTATGTAATAAACTAAAAGACTCTGAGAGTGCTTGGGCTGTCTCTACGTCAGCACAGATTTTAGCTACAGCCCAGTACTATGAGAATAGGCGCAAAGACGAGCTAGACAAGGCAGATAAAAAGACGAAAGATTTGAAAACTAAAGTTCTCCTCCAGCAGGCCTATCCGCCTCGCACGGCTAGTCAGCCCGACTATCAACTGCGACAGCAGTATTCGAGGAACGCGCAAGGTAACGAGTTTTCCCACCAGCGTCCTACATATGGCCCGAATCAATGTGCGTATTGCAAAGAAGAGGGTCATTTTAAGGATAATTGTCCGGCTCTTGCACGACGTTTAAACGGTGGTCAAGGTGTAAGGGGGAGAGGTGTTCAACATGCCCCTAGAGGTAGAGGCCGTGGAAATTTCACTCAGAATACAACTTCTTTTCCGCCTCAGAAGTCCATGAATAGCTTTGACCAACAGAATAGTTCATCGTCTAAATCAGCTCAGTACTATGCTGACGACTATTACGCTGAACACGAAAATGAGGGTAACGATTGCTAGGACAGCCATGGACAAAGAGAGGGAGTTGTCTCAGTTCCGGTAGATCAGAATGGACCTTATGTCGAGGTAATAGCCTCAGGAGTGTCAGAGCCATTTCTGCTGGATACTGGTGCCACAAAAAGTTCTATCATGCACTCGAAACTTCCTGGCGCACCTTTGTCTGGCGAAATGAATGTCTCAGTAGGTTTCTCTGGCGCCCCTGTTAGAAACCCGATCTCTAGTCCTATGTCTCTTTCTGTTGGCCCATGCGAATTAGAAGCACCCCTCATTTTGACAACAGGTTGTGGTGAAAATTTGCTAGGTTTGGACTTACTAAAAAGGTTATATGCGACCTTGTACTGTTCTCCCTCGGGAGTACAACTTACTTTAGGCAAGAAGGTCATTTCTTCGATGTATTTATCAAAGGAAAATATTCCAACTGAATTATTGTCACTTCCTGATATACTCTGGGCTAATGGTTCTAATGATGTAGGTCGTTTGGAGATAACACCATATGTCATAACGTTGAAAGCCGACGTTAAGTTGCCACGTATTCCCCAATACAAAATATCTAGCGAATGCGAAAAAGCATTGTTGAAAATTGTTCATGATTTGATTGATAAAGACGTCATCGAAGAAACGACAGGAAATGTCTGCAACAGTCCGGTTTTGCCCGTCTTAAAACGTACTGATCCTTCACAACCCCCTTTGTATAGGTTCGTGATCGACCTCAGAGAAGTAAACAAGATAGTTATCCCACAGTTTCCAGTCGTCCCCGACATTACTGCTTTATTGACAATGGTTCCAGCTTCAGCAAATTGGTTCTCGGTGATTGACCTGAAGAACGCTTTCTTCAGTATCCCGATTGCCGAGGAGAGTAGAGATATTTTCGGATTTAATTTAGGAGGACGAAGCTTCCGCTTCAAGTGCGCTCCTCAAGGCTACTGCGAAAGCCCATCCATATTCAGTCAGGCCCTGAAAACACAACTAGACACGATTGTTCTACAAAGTGGTTCAACTCTGATTCAGTACGTAGACGATCTGCTGATCACTGCGGACACTGAAGAAATTTGCAAGAAAGCTACGTTATCATTATTGCATCACTTATGTGACATGAAGCACAAAGTCTCCCTTTCCAAACTACAATTTTGCCGACAAGAAGTAACCTACTTAGGTCACGTCTTGTCGAAGGAGGGAAGGAGACTGACACCAGAAAGAATACAGGCAATTGCAGAACTAAGTGCCCCAAGGATACAGAGAGAAGTTCGAGCTTTTTTGGGCATTACATCGTACTGTAGACAATGGATACCGAATTTCTCACTGCTAGCTAAACCCTTGCTGGCACTACTCCGTAAAGATACGCCCAATCCTATGCCCTGGTCTGAAGATTGTCAGACGAGTTTTCACAAATTGCGTGATGCATTGTGTTCAGCCCCTGTGTTGGGAAACCCCAACTACAGTAAGCCTTTTACATTATATGTCCATGAGAAGGAAGGTTGTGCATTATCAGTCTTAACACAACATTTTGGGAACAGACAGCGCCCATGCGCGTATTTTTTGGCAACTCTGGATCCTGTGGCTAAGGCACTACCAAGTTGTCTGAGGGCTACCGCCGCAGCAGCTGTCTGCATTCGACAATCCGCTGGATTAGTCATGAATAATACTCTGATCGTTATGGTTCCGCACGCAGTAGACATTTTACTAAACAGGACAAAGACACAACACCTTACTAGTGCTCGACTATCCAGTTACGAACTGACGTTGCTAGCAAGCCACATCCACATAAAGAGGTGTGATACACTGAATCCCGCAACGTTATTACCCATGCCGACAGGAACAGACAAGAGCGATAAACATGACTGCTGCTTTAGGACAGAAGAAGAGACAAAAGGGAGAGTAGACTTACAGGACACTCCCCTTCCTGAATGCAATGATACTTTATGGGTTGACGGTTCATGTTTCAAGTTACCGAATGGTGATACGACTGCTGCATATGCTGTAACAACATTACACACCATTGTAGAGACCGCACGTATTTCCCACAACTCTGCACAAGCTGCGGAAATCATTGAACTTACCAGAGCATGCGTGTTAGCAAAAGGAAAGCGAGTGAATGTGTACACGGACAGCCAATACGCCTTTGGCGTGGCTCACAGTTTTGGGAGACTATGGCGTGAACTTGGTTTCCTTACCTCACATGGTGCAAAGATACAACATGGTCAGCTAGTTCATGAGCTCCTTGAGTCACTGACCATGCCACTACAGGTTGCCATTATGAAATGCAGTGCACACAAGAAAATTCAAGACGATATTGGCCGCGGGAATGCATTTGCAGACGAGGTTGCGAAAGAAACCGCAAGGGACACGATGAGTCGAATGTATGTTGCGGGTCGCGCTGGATGTACTACTGATGTGGGAATGTGTGAGGACACCATTGAAAGCGTAAAATGCATACAAGCTGAGGCAACTGAGAATGAGTTGAATGAATGGAGAGAAAGTAAGGGTAGATTGGGTCGAATTATCGGAACACCAGCGATGGCTACTACCTAATGCATACGTACTTGCAGTAGTAACAATGGCTCACGGCATGGCACACATCAGTTCGAAAGGAATATGTAAGCTATTGGCCCCAGTATGGCAGAATAGCAATATCCCAAAATTTGCAGAAAATGTGGTCAGAAACTGTATGATATGCCTAAAACACAATCCCGGTAAAGGGACTCCAACTCCAGCTGGTCACTTTGCGCCTCCTACGTATCCGTTCGAGGTTTTGCAGCTCGATTTCATTCACATGGAAAGGTGCAACAATCTAAAGTATGTGCTCGTTGTTGTTTGCGCTTTTTCAAGGTGGGTGGAAGCGTACCCCCTTAAAGACAATACTGCTATGACAACTGCCAAAGCCCTTGTCAAAGAGTTCTTCCCGAGATTCGGTATGCCTAGAATTGTCTGGAGTGATAATGGAAGTGAATTCATAGGACGAGTGATGAAGAGAGTGTGTGAATGTCTAGGCATATACCAGAAATTCCACGCTGCAAATCACCCCCAATCAGCTGGATTAGTAGAGTGCTACAATGGCACTTTGAAACTCAAGCTAGCCAAGATCCAAGCCAGTACAGGTCTTAAATGGCCTGACGCCTTGCCCCTAGCACTCTTGTCAACTAGGATGACCGTCCATTCCAGATTAGGTCTTAGCCCCCACGAGATCGTGTTTGGCCGCCCAGCCAACGTCTGGGGCGTGCCAAGACCAAAGAAACTCCGTGAAATAGAACACCCTGTACTGTTTGATTATTTGTGCGAATTGACAGCTAAATTGCGTGTTTTACACCAACAGGTTCACAGTTCCTCTCCGCCAGCCCTTGACGATCCAGGTCATACAATCAAACCCGGTACGTGGGTATTGGTGCGGAATTTCCAGCGCACCAACAACGGACAGCCGAGGTGGACCGGACCATACCTGGTACTTCTTTCCACGAGATCAGCGGTTCGGGTGGACGGCAAAAAGAACTGGGTGCATGGGACCCATTGCAAACGGGTCCCTCTGCCCCTTCCATACGACCGGTGGGTCGATAAAGGACTTGCCGACTCTAAGACCAAATCCGTACCTCGTTTCATCCCTTTCAGCGGTGCACGTTTAAAAGAGACTGGTACCGAAAAGGAGAGTGATCGTATTTTGCAAGGACGTGTGTCACCATCTATGCAATTGGACACTACCGAACCTGAGACATTGTTTAAAGACCACACTATACCTGAGAAGCGACGATACAACCTGAGATCCAGCCCCAGGGACTAATAAAACCTTGATCTAATGTGATTTCCCTTTTTCCCCCAAGAACTATTTTTATCTTCCAGCTCTCTCGTCCCAGGGAACTAGCTCATTTTTTGATTTTCGAACCGCCATCCGGTTCTGCTGCTAGGGTCGCGGTTGAAGTGTAGGGAGTGCAACCAAGGAAGTTTTAGGTCCACGGTTCTGGTTGGTCCGAGGGAGTCACCCCGGACCGAACGGAGCGCGCTCCCTGGCAGAATCAACCTACCACCGCGGGCAGCAAGTAGAGGATGGAGTTTCCAAGGGTAGAGAGACCTGTCAAACTTACGAACTTTGAAAAACAATTGTGTACTATACTGTCCAAGAGAAGATTTTTAATAATATGTGTTCTAATGCTGTGTAGCACTGTGATGCTTTTGATTGGTTATGCTCTATTCGTATTTCAAGTTTCCCTACTCTCAAATGACACTCTGCCGACGCCTTCTCCCACTCTCTCACCACATTCTTTTCACCCTCTACCTGAACACAAGTCTGCCAGAAGGCTCGAATTTGTAAATAACTCTTTCATCCAACTCCTGCACCAACACCAGTCTATAATGAACACATCAAACTGTTGGATATGCGGACTCATGCCGCACACGACGGATAAGGGTATCCCATACTTCATCCTGCCATTTAGTTATTATGGTTCTCTGTGGGCTTTTCAGACCATGTTCCTATTCGCCCTAGAACCATACCCGACCCGTTCCACTGAAAGCGATTCCAGTAACAAGGCACTAATAGCAGGGATAAGAAATATGAGTAGAGAGTTCGACACATATCTGACTATCCCCAAAGACGAACTGACCCCATACACTCGTTGGAACGTAACCAAACATGGCGTTTACCTGGTCAAGAGCCAGGCAGCAAAGAAATCCCGCCCAGTTTGGATAGTGCCCCACCGAGGTCACCTATGTTTACAAGGTATTGGTAGAGATCCCACTGCACAGTTAGGAAAGAGCATTGCACAGAAACATATGTGCTCGCCTCCCGAACTTCCCCTATACTCTTAGCAGCCAAAGGCACGTATTTCGTCTGCCACGACCAAGCCTATACATGGTTACCCCCTGACTTCTCAGGCACGTGTTTCATCTCATTTCTGCTGCCTCCTACCTACACGGCCTGAGCAGATTACCATCGGACAAGGACAGCTAGAGGTGTCGTGAGTAAAGACGACACCGCGGGTCAGGAATTCGCTGACTTCACAAAAGGTTTTCTGCCGTTTTGGGGGCCTATGGTGAACAGCAGGAATATTCGCCAGTTAGCAAGGATAGTTGAATCCGCCGTGACTACAACGGCCGGAGCACTTGGCAATTTGACAACCGAGCTTCAGTCGGATCGACTTATGACCCTTCAGAACCGAATTGCCCTTGATATCATACTTGCCGATCGTGGTGGTGTGTGTAGAGTCATCCAATCCAGTTGTTGCATATTCATCCCTGATAATGCACCGACAGTATACCAGGCCATCTCTAAACTACATGAAATATCTGGTTCCCTTCACGTTGAGAAAGGGGATTGGTCCTTGCTAGGGTGGTTCTGGGGACTGATCGCTGCCTGGGGATGGAAAACGCTAATATTCATTGGGATGATCTTAACAGTTCTGTTTATGTTCTGCCTATGTGTCCAGTGCGCTCCTGCACTCTGTGGCCTCTGTGCTACTTCATGTGTACGGAAGCCTGCGTCAAGGGACGAACTAAGCAACAGGATGATGTTACAGCAGCATCTCCACGAATTCCTTCATCCAGATTTGGACTCGGATTAACATGAGTTATTGCCTTACATAAGGGCAAAAGGAGGGTCTGTGGTTCTGAAAATCTGGACCTTATTGCTATCCCAATATCGAGGTCCAATACCCGTGTCACAAAATATCAACGTACCATGACGAATTTAGTGTCCGTGAACCGATAATGATTAGGACAGCTCCAATAGACCATGTTAGGTATATAGAGGTTAAAGATGATAATGGGCACTCAAAGGGAGTCCTACAGCCCTTACCTTTGCAACCCCCCCCCATGGTCAACACTAATGATAAATTGGAAACTTTAAAAATTTTGTCCTGGAACATAGCAGGTATTAAGGCCCGCCTTGTCTCTACTGATTGGTCAAACTTTGTGGACAACTATGACATTATTCTGCTGCAGGAAACCTGGGCAACTGAGCCTGTCTACAAGTTGGGTTTCATTAATTTGTTTAAACCTGCAATTAAAGGGGGTAAGGGGCGGGCCTCGGGTGGCCTGACGATTTGGGTGAAACAGTCTCTGGGGTTCCATCCAACCGAACTCCCTGTTGACCATCCGGACCTCCTCCAAATCAAACTAAGCAAAGGGAATCAGCAAAATATGAACATTCTTAATATCTATGCTAGAGGTCTCCCCTGTGGTTGAAGTCCGCTCTTGTTGAACTTAATCGACCATATTACCTCAGAAATGGACAGCGGAAACATTCTTGCTGGTGACCTTAATTGCACCATAGAACCACTGTTTGACATGGAAGACACCTGGAGTATGGCTGAGGACTCCGTTTGGGGCATTCCCGACTTAAAAGTGGCAAAGAGGGCAAAAGCAACAGAGGCGGCAGTGTCTTGGATGGCATTCTGCCTACAAAAGGGCTTTCGTGCATGTAATGGCCGTACTATTTCGGACATCAATGCAAATTGCACCTTTGATAACGGGCAGAGGCAGAGCCGCATTGATTATATTCTGTTGAACATGGAGCACTGGCAGTTACTAATTGACATGGCAGTTCTGCAGCGTCCGGAAAGCGACCACAACCCGCTGTCATTGTCATTAGAGATTCCAGGCCTAAAGAGACAAGAGGAGCCCACCGCCACCTGTACTGGGGATGCCCTATTCACCAATGATAGGAGGAGATTGAAATGGTCCCGGGTTATAGAGGATAAGTGTCTATGGGACAATATTAATACTGTGGCAAAAAATGCGCTTAATGAAATGTCGCAAATTGATTTGTTGGGGGCGGATTCAAGGCTGGCTAAAAATGTGATGGGATTACATATTGAATGTTTTGAACAGTTGAAATCTTTGCTCTCCCTTCCGTGCCGAAATGCTCCTACCAAAACAAATCCCTTGCCCCAGAAATGGTACAATAGGAAATGTAGGGAGGCACATACAGCTCTCATCTCGGCCATTAAAACACGGGATATGGCCGCAGTGAAGGCCGCAAGGCTCAATTACAGGAAAACTCTTAGAGAAGCCAAACGGGAATGGGAAGATAAGTTCTGGTCAGACCTCCTGGAGGCATCTTCCTCTAATAACCAAAAAAGGTTTTGGGACTTAGTTAAATGGGGGAAAAACTCGGACTCTTTTACTCCGGGAAACAATATGCCCCTTGAGGATTGGGTATCTTTTTACTCTGCCCAATTCAGAGCCGATGACCCCGAAGTTATGAATTCCCTTGGCAATACATTTTTGAAAACCCCTCAAGGGGAAAAGTTAATTTTCACAATTGCTGAGGCTGAGCTGGCCCTGGCCTTGACTCTCCGAGGGAAAGCACCTGGCATGGACCTGATCCCGGCGGACTTATTTAAATCGAATCCCGCCTTGTGGCTCCCGTACATAACTATGATAGCTAACACCCTAGCCTATGGAGCCACAGTTCCGAAATCATGGAAGGGAGCGGAAATAGTCCCGATCTATTAAAAGGGTGATAAGTCCATCCCAGGAAATTACCGCCCTATCAGTTTGATCGATTCGATCCAAAAGATAATAGCACGTATGGTCTTGGGACGGGTCCAGGGATGGATCGAAACAGAGGGAATCCTATCTCCTATGCAGGCGGGCTTCAGATCAGGAATGAGCACCATAGATCAGGTGTTTAGACTCTGCCTGATCTATTGGAAGGTGGTCTGGCTCGGCGGCGGCACCATCTTTGCTGCATTCATTGATCTGAAGTCCGCCTTCGATCTGGTGCCAAGGGACAAATTGTGGGGTGTGTTAGAAAACTTGGGGTGCCCATCAGAACTGCTAGACCTCATTGTTAGACTCCATGAGGACAACTACGCGAGGGTAAGGTGGGGCGGCCAGGGACAAGTGACGGAGACATTCCCCGTAACTCGAGGTGTCCGCCAGGGCTGTGTCCTGGCCCCAACACTCTTCCTCCTTTTTATTGATCAAGTTGTCAAATTCTTCATGGACACCCCCACTGATGCCCCAATGTTGGCGGGGATGAGATTTCCACTTCTCATCTTCGCGGATGACTCTTTAATCCTCTCAAAAACACGTAGCGGACTCCAACGGGCCTTGGAACGCTTTGAGGAGTACTGTGCCATCAACAACTTGGTGGTAAATGTGGGGAAAACAAAGTTCATGGTTTTCACTAAAAATCACCCAGTTCGGAGCTCCGTGAGGTTGGATGGGGTGAACCTCGAGCAGGTCGATACCATGACCTACTTAGGGGTTACCCTTGACAGCCGTTTGAGATGGAAGGATCAGGTTAACATTCAACATCTTAAACTGGCAAGGCTGACTGGTTGCCTTATTAAAGAACAAAAGGAATCAACCACAAAGCGGGTCCTACCGGCCCTTAAGATCTATGATGTTAAAATCTCTACCGCCATTTTATATGGTGCGGATCTTTGGGGCCATATGGACTTGCTAAATTTGTTTAAAACTCAATGCAGATTCCTCCGCAACTTGGCAGGGCTACCTCAGTCGACCCCTTTGATCCCCTCTGCCTAGACCTTGGTTCCCCTCCGATCAACGAGATGGCTAGATTTAGGCTAGTGGCCCTATGGAGACGTATATGGACGTCCCCAGATCTATCGCTATTCGCAAATGAACTGGCCGAAGTTAGGTCCATCACTGGCTCGGGGAAAATCCCATGGCTTTCTGCTGTCAGAACTATCCTTACTGATATGGGCTTCGAACATCTTTGGCTATTCTCTCAATCCAATGCCTTTCCCTCTAAAGATGAGTTTAAATCTCTGTATTGGGCCACTACCCACCTAAAAAGAGTCCTACTTTCTAATAACAACAGCCTCACAGGCAGGTTCCTAACATTTAAACTTGATCTATCGCGAGAGCCCTACTGGGATATAATAACTAGACCGCTAGATAAAAAACTGTACCACCAGTTTAGAGTGGGTACTTTGCCTTTGAACCCATTCTCAAACAAATGGACCACAGGGTCATCGCCCCACTGTACATGTTGTCCAGGCCATGTTGAATCAGAAGGACATTTTCTTGCCCTAGATATGCCGCACCGCGGAAAAAGTGGTTAAAGCCCCTTTTTCTAAAATTACCATTCAAAACATCTATGGAAGCAATTCGGGTGCTTAGGACCAATACTTCCGAACTTTTCGTCGTAAGCCTCGCAAAATATCTGGGTTGGGCTTGGCTCCTAAGGTTGAAAGCTAAGAAGTAAAACATGCTATGGTTCTCAGGCCAACTAAATATGGCTCGCAATCTGCCATAACCTGTTTGATTATGTATCAGTTTAACGATATGTGATTACAATTAGCTTTTTCCATCTGCATTACTTGTAAATTGGTTAAGAAAGGGCCCACTGATAATGAACACGAACAGTAATGTTTCCTTCTAACATATTTTATTGTTTCATAAATTACTCAGGTTTTTTCATTACTTGATATTTAATTCACTTTTACCCATTCGTCTTAAATGTCCTTTTGTGTGTTTGCTTTTTTGATTGCTGCCTATGCTCCTATATATTTTTTTTGTACAGTTTTTCTTTGCTGTTTTTGCTTAAATTTATTGATTTAGTCAAATGTTTTCTGTATTTTAATGTGTCTTTTATGATTTGTTAAAAATCGAAATAAAGACTTGAAACCTGATTAGGACATCATTCCTATGTATTTGCGTGACAATCGAGGGTAGCCAACACCCCTAAATCGTAGTTCCCGTCCCAATCCCTTAGACTCCATTTTGTGAACGGCATCCATCTTACTTCTTGCCCTCATGTTAAGTCAATTAAAGGTCGAGGTTGATCCAAAAGGACACGTCCACCTTCCCTGACTTCCCCCTGACCTGTGGAAACTGACTCCATTGCCTTAAGCCAAACCTGTTTGGGCGGCTCCCCGCCCAGTGGCCGAATACGATACTATCGACACATAACATTCCACAAACCATTCACCCCATACAGAACATGCTTTCTACAAACATGCACCTGTCCATACTTCTTCTTTATGGCCAGTTTTATGACTGGGTGGTACCTGCCTTTATTGGTGTTTCATCGATATCTGATGGGAGTCCCGGATCTTGCTGGGTAATCTGTCACAAACTGGACATCTAAAATGTGGTTTTGCTTACGTGACGCCGCACTTGGTATTATTACAGAAATATGTTTACAGCCATATCATAAACTCAAGAATTCTTGCTTGAAGCCATTATTTCTGTATAAAAGGAGAAGACTGGTTCTGTAAAAACGAACACGTACAGTCTCCTGAGAATACATGACCCGTGTTTGTCGTGCTTCTAGGACACGTGTTACTTGGTAGCTACCAATAAAAACTTGATCTCTGACGGCGACTAGAAGACTCTTGTTTCTGTGGTCCGGAACAAGGGAGAACTCAGAGGTCTTCGGGTGTTGTCCCCTGGCACCATTGGTTTCCTAAAAACCCGGTACCTCAGTTGGAGACAAGAAAGGGGCATGTTACAGTTGGGCAACAAAGGCTACAAGAGAGGTGAACTTTGAGTGATTATTGTGATGCAAAAAATAAAAAATGTTTCATCAAATATGGAAGTGATGGTTAAGCAACACGGAAAGTTACCATGTAGCACCAGCTATGCTGGGACAGCCTAAGTTATAGATGGCAGAGAATCATCCGTCTCCATGATAGAATCCCTCCAGTAATCAATGGTGCTTGCAACTGTGACCACAAACTTTGTACAAGCCCAGTTGTTCATTCATTGACTTACCTTGCCACCAACAGCCCATCCAACAATCACCTCTGAACAGGCATAAAAGTCTGGATTGTAATTACAAATCCCTGGTGCAATGTTGACGTTGGTGGAGTTTGGACAGCCGTAGACCAGGATGTGATGCACCAGATTTTTGTTGCTGTCTTGTATGATCGAATCAAACTGTAAGGAAATCAGAGTGCGGAAAATAGGTTATAGAAAGTACATTTTGTTTCTTGTGCTAATATAGGAGAGAAATGTTGCAGGAGCAGAAATAGTGCACTCAATAATCCAGTGAGATTGTTACCTAATTTGCTTGGATCTAGACTCATTCCAGCCCCTTTGAAATAAGTCTAGATATTTGTAAATTAGGAAGTATCCTATTGGGGATAGTGAATGTCAGAAAGAAGAGTACCCTGGTACAAAAAAGCACATATCCACAATGTCTAGAAATCAACACATTTGACTCAAGTTTACATGCTTGAGAGGCACCAGGATGGCTTAGAAAATGCTCCATGAGAAGTGAGACACATATTGTGGGTACAAATGTACATATACTTTTTTTAGTGAGGGGATAAGCATCTATGTACTTATTCAAGCCTATCAGGTAATAACATTTAAGCAAAAACCATATTAGAATATGTATAGAAAAAAAGACATTAAGCTATACTTACCATTTATCAGATGTTAGCATTTAACTAACCAAAACTTCATTTACATGGGGGTCCACAAAGGTAGGAACCTTGTCAGAATTTCAGGATATTTACATGGGATACAATCACATACATTTAACCTAAATGACTTCATCAACACACTCTGTGGTTGTCCTCACAATCTGGGACATATCCCATACCAATAGATTGACCTCTGACATTCTCAAATTTGTAGGTATCCAAATTGCTTTGGTCATTAACTCTAGTGTGGTTCAGCCTTCAACTTAACCCTCTTTCTTTGAATACTTGAAATTAGGGGTGGGAGGAGCAGAGTTACCATCTCCAGAATGAGAGACACGGTGCAATTGAAGTACATGGTGAGGACAGTGGCAGTAGGAGAAATAGAACAATGTTAGTCAGGAATGCTAAATTGGGAGTAGCCTAGCCCTAAGCTCCCATTTCACCACCAAAGCCTTGCATAGATTGAGAAAATATGCAAATGAAATGCCAGATGCGTGGAAAGAAACAATGTCAAATGGATGCATCCACATCTTTAAGAAAATCAGCAGTTCAGCATCAGGAGTCCTGAGCTGAAAGGTCTGTGGAACATGCATTAAAAAAGCCAAAACAATTGTCTCATCAAACACAAACATTACTCAATAAAGACATATTAAGTCAATAAAGATATAACATGGGAGCAAAAATGAACAGCACTTATCTTGGCTGCTGATGTAACCACAAAAACATTTGCCAAAGATAGAACCCATACAGTTCCCCAAAAAGCAGAAGCCCTCCCACAGTAAAAGTTGCCAATAAGTGGGTACTACTCACTCAGATCTCCTGAGGACACCCAGTGCCTTGCTGAATGAGAAGCATACGAAAGGCACCTGCACGCTCTTCCCCAACCCATCAAAATTGGAGGTGCATGGCACTGACTGGCCACAGCAAGGGGATAAGCACCTGTGCCCTGGCCCAGTGCTTGCCACCACCAGACTGGTGCTTGCACCAACACGAAGCCGCCATGCATGTGGCAAACCTGACCACTGGGCACTTCATTGAGGTTGTTAACTTGACCTTCAAATGGTTCGAGGTACTGTGTGATGTCATGAGGATGGCTGGAGAAGCTCCTTAAAGCTGCTTAACCCTGGATCTCCAACTGCTGCAGCCATTTTGTGTCTACGCAGCCTAACCAAACCGATGTATACCAGATAAGTAATGGGAAGCACACCAGTAAACTCTGCTCTGCAGCTTTAGGCAGAGTGTTAGCCAAACTCTGCGCTCCGCTTGGAGCGTGGAGTGGAAAAAGTGTGTAAACTCCTCATGCAAAGCAGTGTTTGCCGCCCACCCCTACTTGAAATCAGAGCCGGGGACAATTCCTTCCTTGCTCAATGGACCACAGTGACTTCTGTTTGAGGCTAATCTATTAGTGAGATAATTTCTAGCTAACCAAAGCCTGATCTGGTAGTTACCAGGTATTGACCTAGCTGCCTATGTCATACTTTCAAACCATAATTCATATTGGTGCAGAGTTACATTATTTTGACAAATATTTGTAGCAATATCCATTTTTGGTAGGGCATGTAGACACTTTAGTTAAACACATCCACATTTTGGCTCATTTTTGTAAATTTCTAAGTGCCCATTTATTGGGCATGCATTTGTGTTCTTATTTCTAAACCATTAACTACCTTTTGAAAATAATTAATGGATCAGAATATTATCCTAGAGAATAACTTTAAAAAAATTCATGGGCCTCAATGATCATTTGACTCTGTCATAAGATGTAAAAGCCCAGCCTGGCTACAATAAATATGCATGAGTATTATTTACACATACATATGACCAGTGGAGATTATTTGCATATTTGTTGGCTATTCTGAACACCCAACTTTTATACAATTTGTTGTTTTGAAAATCCCATTCCTAGTATCTCTAGCGAAGGAAAGTGATGCTAGCTCAAGTTTCTAGTGCTTTAAATAACAGTTATGTGGACAAATGTGGAATTCACATCCTCAAGCTTGGCTGGACAAGTTGCTCATTCCTTTATGTTGTATTATCCTACCTCATCGAGCAATCCTAAAAGCTCCTTTAGTACTATTAGCTCGAAATGTGCCTCATCTAAGCTCTCAACAGAGGACTTTGCCGCGGCTCTTTATGAGTTAGGGGTTTGAACGGTTAAGTATTCCAGAGCTTCACCCTCAGTACTGTGAATGACCTGCCTTCAGCGGGACTTTAGCAAATCCGGAAACACGCATAACCCAGAGGTTGTTAGATCTCAAGGGTCTTTCTTGTGATACAGGCCAAGTCTGTTTCTCAAATAAAGAAGGCTCTGAAAGCCAAGGTGAGGGCCTTAAACATAATCATGTTCATCACATGTAGCAAATGTAGCTGCGTTAGGTGGGGCAAAATGCATTGGTGAAAAGGGACCCACCGAATTAGCCTGGCTGCTGCATTATGAATGAAGTCTGTGGGTCAGAAAAGCGGGTAGACCTAGATAGAGGTCAAGGTGTGATGTCACAAGTGCATGAATCACAATTTTTCAGGTTTCCTACGGAACCAGTGTTAAAGCTTCATAACAGACCATGAAGCAGATTGAAGAGATCTGTTTCATTTGGGTCGTACAGAAAAGGTTGAAGTCAAACCAGATATCCAGATTCCTTGCAAATGAGGAAGGTGATGGGGGTAGGTTACATTTTGCCGGTCATCAGAACTATGTGGGGGGGCCTTCTTGCTGAAAAAGAGAACCTCTGTTTTATTCTCTTTTAGTTTCAAAAAGAAAGATTATCTCCCATTTGCTATACCCTCAAACACGTTTTGAATTTGAGGAAGGACATTTCTGAATGTTCCCAGAACAAAAACAGCAATTGTGTGTCATTGGCACAGACAATCACCTTTACCCCCCAGGTTTCAATACGTGGCTAGTGGGACTAAATAGAGGTTGGAGATCAAAGGGAAGAGAAAGGGTGTAGAAATTATTTAAGCTAGGGCAGAAGTGTGCCCTGAAAGCCAAAATAGCTTAATCTGTTAAAAAAAGGTGGAATATTAGACCGTGTCGAATGCTGCTCACAGGGCTTAAAGAGTGACCATAGCAGAAGCACCTCCATTCACAGTATCTCTTACGGACTCCTCACTCCAATAATGCTGTTTCTGTGCTGTATTCTGCATGAAATCTGATTGAGTGTCATGGAGAAATACAATAAGCCTCTACGTAGGGAGAGAGTTTACGATTCACCAGCTTCTCCAAGCTCTTTGAAGTCGATGATAGTAATGAAATGGCCCTGAAATTGCTAAGCACACTCAATCAATTAATCAATCATAGCAATTCTAGACCACATTATTCACCCGTGAGGGTCTCAAAGTGCTGAGGGTGTAGGGGTGCTGCTACTGCACAAACAGCCAGGTTTTGAGATGTCTCCTGAAGGTCAGCAGGTACTGGGTCTGTCGCAGGTGGATGCGGAGGGTGTTCCATGTCTTGGGGTGAAGTAGGAAAAAGATCTGCTGCCGGTGGTCGTTCTGTGGATGAGTGGAACGGTGGTTAGGGCTAGGTCAAAGGAGCGAAGCTGGAGGTTTGGGGTATAGAAGGTGAGTCATTTGTTGAAGTATACTGGTGCGGCATTGTGAAGTGCTTTGTGAGCATGAGTGAGGAGCTTGAAGGTGATCCTCTAGTTGATTGGGAGCCAGTGCAGGTCTCTCAGGTGGGCTGTGATGTGGCTGTGGCGAGAGATGTTGAGGATCAATCCATCAATCAGTTCATTTGTAGAGTGAACTACTTACCTTTAAGGGTCTCAAGGCGCTGGGGGGCGGGGATGCTGCTACTGCTCAAACAGCCAGGTCTTGAGGATTCTCCTGAAGGCCAGCAGGTCCTGGGTCTGACGAAGGTGGATGGGGAGGGTGTTCCAGGTTTTTGTGGCGGGGTGGGAAAACGATCTGCCACCGGTGGTTGCTCGATGGTTGCGTGGGACGGTGGCAAGGGCGAGGTCAGCAGAGTGAAGCTGGTGGTTCGGGGTGTAGAAGGTGAGTCATTCGTTGAGGTACGCTGGTCCAGTGTTGTGGAGTGAATTGTGAGCATGGCTGAGGAGCTTGAAGGTGATCCTCTTGCTGACGGGGAGCCAGTGCAGGTCCTTCAGGTGAGCTGTGATGTGGCTGTGGCGGGGAATATGGAGGATGGAGTCTTGTGGCATCATTCTGTATGAGTTGCAGTCTTTTCTGGAGTTTGGCCGTGGTTCCCGCGTAGAGGGTGTTGCCGTAGTCCAGTCTGCTGCTGACGAGGGCCTGGGTGAACGTCCTTCTGTTCTGGTGGGGATCCATCTGTAGATCTTGTGAAGCATGCGAAGGGTGTTTAAGGAGGAGGGGGAGATGGCGTTGACTTGCTGGGTCATTGAAATCGATGAGTCCAGGATGAACCCCAGGTTGCGTGCGTGGTCGGTGGGTGTCGTTACGGCTCCCAGTGTGGCCAACCTACTACACTAGGGTTTGCATTAGGTTATTTGTAGAGCAGAAGAAGGAACGCTTGTTTCCAGGTGGCAGAAAAAATGCCAGATTTCAAGGATGCGTTTCAGATCTTGTTGAGGAAAGGATTAACAAAGTGTGCTACCATCCTAAATATCTGGGGGGGCAGGGCTGGTCAGATGGACCTCAAACTTATCAGCATCCTGGATGCTGCCTATCATAGATTCAGGCCATCATATAGCTCAGAGTCTGCTTTGATGTCTGTTTTTGACAATCTTCATTTGCTGGTGGACTAGGCAGATCTGGGCCTTCTGGTCTTGCCAATGCATTCAATATGTTTTCACATGATCAGCTTTGTGATTGCCTCATTATGCAGGGTTTCAGGACAGTGTATTGGTGTGATTCAATTCAGATTGCTCTAATCCTTCACAAGCTGTTCAACCCCCTCCTTACCATTCTATGTTTAAAACTCCTGCACATGGTGTCTCTCAGAGGTCTTTTACAGTCCTACCATTTTCAAGGTATATTTGCGCCCCTTGGCACAGCTTATATGTCTGGCGGTGTGAGGTTCATATGTTATGCTGATGGCACACACATTCTCATTTCTATTGATGATCATTCTCAAGATGCTGGCACCAATTTTCAACACATGATGAACTTGTTGATAGGATGGGCAGCAATTTCCTCAAACGTAACGCAGCCTGATCTGGATCCTATCCCATTGCAGCGTGACTCAGCACTGGTTTCCATCTCTTCAGTAACAAACTAGTCATCCATCTCGAATATAGCATTTCTTTATTTGTGCAAGTCATTAAAATCTTCTTGTTTTTTTTATTTCTTCTCAAACTTTCCTGATGCATCAAGGCCTCTTTAGTCCTTTCAGTCTCCTACCCCTGCTCTGATGACTTCCTAGTGGCTGTTCTCTATTCTCTATCTTGATTCCTCGATCCCAAGGACTTTCTGATGTCTTTACATCTGCATCTAGATTTTTCTCTTTCTTGGCTCCGACCCATTCTCTGTTGTTAGTTTTCCTGTGCCCTGTGTGTATTTCTTCGCCTGATCTTACTCTTTCAAAGCCCCAGTTCTACCCTCCCTTCATTGATGTTAACCAGGTTCCTTGTATCTGGCTCTTTCCCTGCACCTGCGCTCTTCTCCTGAGTCCCCAGCTATTTCTGCTGGTGAGTTGAGTGCAGCTGCTAGCAACAGACCTTGCGTCTTACTCTTCTAGCGCTCTATTTGATCCTGCTAAAGAATTACAGACTTGCTTTTTTGTTTCTGGTTTCATAGTTGTTGATTTCCTTTTCCTGGTCTTATTAGTTATTTGTGTCTGTTGTTTGACTCTTCTTCATCTTGCCTCTTGATTCCATTGCTTGCCTTGTTCCTAATTCTGATTGCGCACATGTAGACCTATCTTGTATATGCAGATTACTAGTCTTGTATTTCACATGCCTGTTCTGACTGCATATTCCTGTCTTAGGTAGTGTGCAGATTCACACTTCTGTGTATTCCATTTCAGACACAGACTCCCTTTACCAGCCCAGTTTTCCCCTGAGCTCAGTTTATGTCTACCTTCCACTAATCTCCTTGCCTTCTTGTTTGTTATATTATTATGCTGATTTTCATTGCTTCTAAAGGGTGCCCGTTAAATTCCAATGCTTGTGCCTTGCACAGGAACCCATCTAATTCATCTTCTCCATAGAAGCTCCTGAGTGTCTCCATAAACTATGTGAAAGTAATCTGTTCTTGCCTTCATGTAAGATCTTTTCACTTTTCAGAAAGATCACTTCTAAGGATCAAACTATAATTTATGGCAGTTTGTCTATTGTTTCCCAGCTTTCACCATTTCTGTTATTTGTACTTGTGTTATTGTAATAGTTTGCACTGCAGTCTTTCCAGTTCACTTTTCACTACCTATTTCAACATACAACAGGTAGTGGTTTGCAGTCAGATAAATTCACAACATTTTGGAGCAATAATACAGTCCTTTTCTTGTGTTGACATAATAAAAACGAACTACATGGCAAAGTGGTATCATGGACAATGTACTATATTGAGGGAGGTATAAAAAAATTACCTTATAGATATGATTTTTCACAGGCAGTTGAGGCAGGGGAATGTATGCACAGCCGTAGGTGGTTGCATCAGATGGTAAAGAAAACTAAACATTGGAGAAACAAAAGAATGATGTTAGGACTTGACCAACCTTGGCGGGCCATACTGAAACTAACTCAAAGGGTCTGTTATTAAAGAGCCAAGAGGAAATAGCATCAAGACAGAAATCCTATATAGCTTAAATTGAGTATCCATATGAGAGAATTACATAGTGCAACCTTGTTTGGAAAAATTAGTGAAACATAGTTGCTGATTTAACTTCAAAACAACTGTCCAGGAATATCCATCTTGGTTAAGTGAAACCCCCAAATCATATGCAAAGAAGTACCAAGGGCCGAATGTACAATAGGTGGAGTCTTAAAGCAGTCAGTGAGTCGTACAACTATTGTTTGCCACCCAACCTACATTTTACACTGCAACACATGCTGCAACACATGTACAGATCTATTACAGGGCAATATGACCATTCTATAGGATTTGATGAATCCAGCCTTATGAATAATATTGAGGCTTCCATTTTTCTAATCCTACCGAAATCCTATCAATACAGAGATGGAGCGTCACAAGGGACAGCAGACCTTCAACCCTGCATTCACAATCTCAAATTGCTATTTTTCTTAAGGAACAGATTCTGCATTCGGAATAAAATGAGTGTGCTTCAAGGTTACATCATGGGCACCCTTTTCTCCCTGTCTTCTCCCGCCTTTGGCTTCAGCTGGTATTTACATAGTGGAATCTAACCACCTTGAACGGCTTTTACTTTGTTGTTGTTCTTATGTTCATTTAGTCTAGTTTTTATCTTCATTCGGTTTTTCCAATGTATCCCAGTCCACCACGACATTTCAAAAAGTAGACCTCATTTTTTGAGGCACACATGGCTGTTACTTTGAGTTTGATTTTATTGCCTTTACTTGGGTGTGTAACATAGGTTCCTTTGATGATGTTATTACAGTTGTTGCAGTTGAGACAAGGGATGGTGCCCTGATGCTGTGTAGTGGTGTGGTTAAATGTGGGTTTGGAGAGCAAATCGCGGATGTTCCAGCTGCATTCTTATGCACACAGGGGTGGTTCATTGAAGATCCCTTTGAAGTCCGGCTCTAGTTGCAACATCGACCAATGCTTTAAGATAGTTTTCTTGAATTTGAGGCTTTGTTGTGAAAATTTCGATACCAAAACAGTTCAGTCTTTCTTATTATGCAGAGTGGATGTAAGGAGGTGGCTTTTCCTTTTTCATTTTTTAGGTCTACCTTCCCCTGACGAAGGGATCTGCCCAAAATACATTGGGTTCAAATAATTCGACCCATCCATGTCTTTGATGACACTTATTCTTGAAAAAATGTGAATTTCATCTCAACGACGATTAAGAATAAACACTATGGAATCTTAACTCTTCGTTTACCTGTTCAACTACATTGGATCAATCCCTTTTGGGAATTTGGCTGTGCAACCGGGGAACTTACTCTGTGGGGTAATGCTTTTTTAGCTAATTTTTCATTACACTGGCGATCAGTCAGCGATATCCTGATCACATGCAGAACTTTATCTAAAATTACGCCCGTACACTAGTTATTTTGGTGTGCATTTACAACTACCTCACAAAACTTTCTAAAGTTGACACATCTGAAAAAGTTACATTAAATTTGACTGAGGCATCAAGTCAGGTTTAATGCAACAATTATTTTGATACCTCAAAGTATCTATTTTGTTAGTCCTATTCAAAAGTTCGGACAGCTGAGTACTCGCCAATGGGGCTACCAGTCTTTCTTCTATAAACATTGCAATTTAGGGTTTTTACTGTCAGTTCATGTAAAAAGACATGCACCAGGTTTTAGTACACTGCACCCCGGCTTAGGGCTTGATAGCCTGCCTTTGAGGTGACTAAAATATATTAAAAAGGACGATCTGGACATTGTCATAGGTTTATAAGACAAAGTTGAGTTAGCAGTTTGAAAACCGCTCTGCCAGCCAGCAAGGGAAGGCTGGCAGTCTTGTTTTGCTTTGTTACTCTTGTGATGGCACACTAGATGCTGCAGCCAATGGGGGAATCTTTGATTTGCAGGCCCTGGGTACCCCTGGCACCATACACTTGTGGTAAATAAATAATTAATTACCGGTACTATTTTTCATATAATCAATAAAACAGGTAGCTCAATAAATAAGAGTCAGGATTCGAGGTATCTTGAGTCGTCAGGCTTTAATCAGACATAAAGGACAGGAACAGGACAGCCTGTACGGGAAGGGAATGAAGGCAGCTGCCGGGGGCAGGATCTGGGAATAATAGGGGGGTGGTAACTTTTAATATGGGTGCACTGTATATATATCAAAACAATTGCATTACATTCAATACAGTAGGCGTAGCAGTAGGCGTGACTCGTAGCAGTCGCGAAAGATAAGGGCAAAATGATGTAACAAGAAGGCGTGTACAGGGCGTATACATAGACATGTGATGTAAACGTAACAGAAGTGTCATAAATGAGGCGGAAACATGGAGGGGGCTACCTGAGCAGCTGGGACCTCTAACCTAGTGGTGCGCGCAAACGGGCAATGACGTATTACCAGGGAGAACTGGGGGCTATGACTTCTGCGCTAGAAGAGGAGACTAAAGTCTGGAGTGTCAGAGCGACATGTACCCAAGGCATATCTGGTATCTGGTGTTTAGAGTACATGTTGATAGAATCCAAAAGTTATCAGGGCAAAGGCTAATAGACTTTAAGACTGGTGCATGCATAATTCTATATGTATTGCGTGCGCGAGGAATATTCTATGAATATTAATACAGTATTTCTCTTACATGGAGACAGAAAGGCTAGACCATGACGGAAACTATTGATGCGATTCAGTAGCTTAGGAATGCAGAGAAGGAGGGCTGGACTGATAACTAGAAACATAACATACTCTTGGCAGACTGGGAGGCAGAGCCTGGCCGGGCCGGGCACTGCGAGGCATGAAGTAAGCGAAGGGTCAGGGATGCAGGTGGGGGCTGTATCGCTCCTCGGAGAGGGTTCAGGAGACAGGAGCTGAATCTGAGTCCGGGCCCTTTTGAGGCCTGGAAACGGGGACAATTCAATGAATTAACGTGCACACTGTAAAATGTGGCAACGTAGGTTTACATAGGCCTAATATTCGTTGTTTTCACGAAGACTGGAAACTGGCATACTAGAGATGGACACAACTGTAATTGCGTCTTTAATCGATCAGAGGGGAATACATGCATATCGATCATGCACATATAACAAAATATGGGGAACACGTAGGCACATATAACATGGCAAAATTTACTTTTCCACATTCCCTCCTTGTGCCCTACGTTTCCATCAGGAAACATCAATATTCATGATACCATCTATCATTTCATATAGCATCATTTGCTCGTCTCGAATTATCTTGGAACGGGATTTAGGACTAGGAATACAAGAGGTAGCACACATGCCGCAAATCGCAGGGCCACATTGTATACAGAGGCAGCAACTGAATATGATCATTACTGCTATACCTAGGAATGACAATACTTTCCATCCCCAAGCAGATATGATACTCCAGAGCCAACCGGACCATGTCCAGGTGCCTGGATTCTGGTGTAACTGATGGGCAATTTTATGAAGTCTGGTTATAGCTGAATAAACAGTCGGCGCGTTATTAGGAATGAAAATGCAGCAACTAGATCCGATGACTCTACATGCTCCTCCTCTATCGGCCAGTATGACGTCAAGAACGAGACGATTTTGGAGCACGACAAATCTCATAGCAGATTGCTCCTCAGTTAGGTTACCTAGAGCAGAAGTAGTCTCATTCACTACTGCTTCAAGGGTTCTGGTTAACCTACGTATTAACTTACTATTCTGGACAGGTCCTATAAAGAAGAAGAAACCTTTATTAAAGTCTTGATACTGTTCTAGAGTAGTTTCAGTTTGATCGACAATTGGGGACTCGATCTCCCTTCTAGGTCTGACGTGTACTAGATGTGTGTTTCTGTGATAATCAGATGGGGCTAGAAAAACTGGTGGCAGTAGGAAGGCAATGTAACATGTTCCATCCCAATCGAGGGGCAGACGAACATATGCGGTCTGACCACAAACAAAATAAGAATGACGTGAGGCTTTGAAAATAGATTTCCCACTGTCACTATACTCGACAGTAGTAGTACAATCACTATGTCCTACATGTGCGGAACCATTCTATCTGACACATAATTCGCCTTTGACTGGTAGTACTGAAATGGCAGGTAAATCTGGAGTAGTATCAGACTGAACATTCAGGACCATGAAATTCGAGGAATAATTACCTAGATCATATACTTCATTTTCTAGATCTAACCCTGTTCTATGGGAGAGACCTTGCTTGTCTGGGAAACATGTTCTATTCAGAAGGGACATATCATTGGAGGATGACGTTAACGTGGACCATGCTCCACACGAACCATTATGTGAAAACGGATAAGGAAAGAGTGGCAGAACTCCCTTCGGTGTCTGGAAAGGGGGGAGTCGACCACACACCCAACAATTAGTGGCATTGCTGGTCTGGTGTGAATAGTGTAACATCCTAATGAATGTATTATTTCGCATAGCAAGACGATAGGAGAGCTCGTGAGGAGGCAGATCACTAAATGTGTGCTCTACTGTAGTGTTAGAAAACATATGTACATGTGAGACTGGAAAACATAAATGTAAAGCATAACTTGTGCAGGTAACCATTAGACTCAAAAATAGCAAAAAACTTAGAACAAAGATACATCGTATATAGAGTTTTGACTAACTCTCTCACTATGGGGGTCTATCTCATACATGTCAGAAACCTGTCTAACCGTTTCACCCGAGAGGGACTTAGACAATTAAACTGGCTGACTTATTTTACTAGACCGAAGCTTCTGTTTATACTCCTGTTGCGGAGTTTTCTCTAACAAGGGAACTTTAAGTTCAGAGTCTGTTTTTAGGCAGTCTGTAGGAATGAGGTAGTCCTTAGCAAAAGTCTTTTCTGATTGTCCATGGAATTTCTTTATATGGGACAGGTGGACCCATCCTTTCCTGCCCTCCAGTTTCAAGGCGGTCCTTGTTGTTAACAAGACGAGGCGGGGCTCCTTCCAGCGGGGCTCCAGCGGACTTGAACGATCAAAATTCCGCACCAACACCAGGTCGCCTGGAATGACTTCATGCGGTTTAACCTCGGTGTTGTCTGGAAATGCGGCGGCAACCTGTGAACGACAAGAGTGTAGGGCAGACATCAAGGAAGCTAGGTAATCTGTCAGCATATTACTGGAAACATCTGTAATACTGCGGGGTCTAGGTGTACCCCACATGTTTGGGGGACGGCCGAATACGACCTCATACGGGGACAGACCTGATCTGGAATGTGCAACCATCCTCATAAAAAACAAAGCAACTGGCAGGGCAACTAGCCAGTCTACACCTTTTTCTCTACAAATTTTAGCAATGCGGATTTTCAGAGTCTGATTATGTCTCTCTACGAGACCGGCTGCTTCAGGATGGCGCACACAATGGAACCTCCACTGGTACCCTAACAGAAGGGAAACATGTTTCATAAGTTCAGATGAGAAGGGCTGGCCGTTATCAGAATACACGACCCTAGGGAGTCCATAGCGGGGAAAGAATTCACGAACCAACTGCCTGGCAGTGGTCGCGGCTGTGTAATCTGGAACTGGATATGCTTCTGTCCACCTGGACAAAGCGCATACAACTACGAGGACATACTTGAAACCTCGACATCGCTCCATCTGAATATAATCCATCTGGAGGACTTCAAAAGGGTGGTCAGGAGGTTGGAATCCACCTTGTTCCACCGGGACACTTTTACCTGGATTGAACTGACAACATATCATACAGGTACGGACTTTCTGCTTGGCTGCAGCTCGTAAGTGTTTGTTGAACCAAAGGTTCTGAATACTGTCTAACATAGCTTTCTCTCCTAGATGTGCTGGACTATGTGCGGTATTAATAATGACTTGAACCATAGAGTCGGGGAGAAACCATGTGGCTTTTCCCTTCGTCAACCATCCTTGATCTGTCTGGACCCCTCCTTGTTCGGACCATTTCTTGATTTCTTCGGGAGTAGCATGTAACTGTATGTCTATGACATCTTGTGTAGGGTCCTTAATTGTCATACAAGTAGTCTGATCTTGAGTGAGTGTCTGTGTCGTGTCAACTGGAATGTCTGGAGTCTGAGCTGTAAGCTTGGCTGTTCGATCTGCTAGATCGTTACCTTGGGAAATGATGTCAGTAACTTTCGTATGTGCCTTGCACTTCATGATAGCGATAGCTGTCGGTAAATGTATTGCATCTAACAGAGCTTGAATGAGGAGACCATGCTGAATCTTGGTTCCATGAGAAGTCATGAAACCTCTCTCCTGCCAGAGCACTCCAAAGTCGTGTACGACTCCGAATGCGTAACGTAAATCTGTATATATGTTTACTTTCAGGTTCTTGGCACGTATGCAGGCTTGGGTCAGAGCGACTAGCTCTGCTGCTTGAGCAGACAGGGTGTCAATACGATGTGTTTCTATAACTTCAGTTTCAGTAGTCACTGCATACGCGGCTACTAGTTCTCCTGTACTTGTTCTCATACATGAACCATCCACATAAAGTGTCAGGTCGGGATTAGGTAATGCAATGTCTGTCAGGTCTTGTCTTGGCTTAGTCATGTGTGGCAGGATTTGAAGTAACTGACGGTAACAGTGTAGCAGGATTTAGAATGTTGCAGCGTCTGATTTCTATGTGTGGCTGGAACAGTGTCAGTTCATAACCTGTTAAACGTGCAATTGTCAAGTGCTGAGTCTGTGTTCGGTTTAAAAGAACTTCCACGGAGTGTGGAACTTGTACTGTCAGGGAATGTCCTAACACTATGGCATCACTTTGTCTGATTGCTAGAGCTGTGGCTGCAACTGACTTGAGGCACGCAGGCAGAGCCTGGGCTACTGGATCTAATGTGCTCGAGAAATAAGCACAGGGCTTGTACTGTCCTGCTTGATCTTGTGTGAGAACAGATAATGCAGTACCATCACGTTCTGTGACAAAAAGTGTAAAAGGCTTACTGTAGTTGGGTGTCGCTAGAACAGGTGCTTGACATAAGGCTTTCTTTAATTCATTGAATACAAGTGTATGTTCCTGGGTCCAAGGGAGGACAGTCGATACGGCTGCCTCCTGTGTCGTTAACTGTATCAGTGGCTTGGCTAGAAATGCATACTGAGGAATCCATTGTCTGCAATAAGAAGTAAGGCCGATAAAAGCTCGTACCTCCTTCTGTGTCTTGGGCTGTGGAAGATTCGCTATTAACTGGATACGGTCTGGTGTCAACTGCCTACCCCACTTGGACAGTAAGTGTCCTAAGTAGACCACTTGCTGGACACAGAATTGTAATTTGGAAGGGGACACCTTGTGCCCCTGCTCGGCCAGGAAATACAGAACTGTAAGTGACGCCCGCTCGCAGTCACGTTCAGAACGGGCTGTGATCAGTAGATCATCGACATACTGGAGCAGGGCAGTGTCAGTTGGCATGTGAATATTGTCTAGTTGTCTCTTAAGTGCTTGACTGTAAATACTAGGACTTTCTGTGAAACCTTGAGGAGCTCGTGTGAATTTATAGCTCCTTCCATTTAAACAAAAACCAAAAAGGTACTGGCTGTCTGGATGAATGGGGACACTGAAAAATGCGTTCTTGAGATCGATAACTGTGAAAAATGTAGCTTCGGAATCAATGGCTGTCAATAGGGAAGAAATATCTGGGACTACTGGATACTGAGGTATGATACATTTATTAAGCTCTCGAAGGTCAATCACTAATCGATATACTGGAGGTGCATTTGGATCAGTACGTTTCAGGACTGGAATGATAGGAGAATTACATACATTGGAGTCAGTTTCTACAACCACTCCTTGAGCAATGAGCTCGTCAATAATTTTGGATAAGGCTACTACAGCCTCAGGTGGCAATCTGTACTGTCTGATTCGTGGCAAAACTATACCTTGCTTGAAAGTCACACGATGGAGTGTGATATACATACAACCTACATCAGTTGGACCTTGCGCCCATAAATGCTGTGGTACATTTAATAATCTTGGATCAAAATCACGTAATACATAATGACCTTTAAAGTCACGTAAGAACAATCGAACTCCTTCTGGGGAGCAGCAAATTACTGCACCTAATTCTTTTAATGTTTTAATGCCTAACAAATTTTCTGGACATGACTTTGTAAGTAACAAATCAGTAGTTCGGGACAATGGACCAACTTCTAGGGAAACTGGCTTCGAAATTTCATTAACAATCGGCTTTCCTGAAAATCCAAGGGAAACATTTTTAGAGCCTGAGAGCGGAGCCCCTGGAACCTCGTCATGACTGATAGTAGTCCTACTTGCCCCTGTATCAATCAAAAACTTTCTGTCTTTCCCTAATACTTGACTGTGTACATAGGGACCCTCTTGAGCTACAGGTATCTCGATGAGAGGCAAGCCTACCTCCCTCTCTAGGCTGTTTCATGAATACTGTTGATACTCTGGATACTCTGACTGAGCATACTGGTACATCTGCTGTGTAACATGCTGTGTTGCAGCGATAGGCTGCGATGCTGGAACTGTCTGTTGTGCATTCTGGGGTGACTGAGAAGTCTGTGAAACTTGTTCTTGTCTAGGCGGACGTGGTCTTTCTTTAGTCTTACCAGTAGCTATGTTGTGTTTCAGAACTGCACACTCGTTTATAAAATGACCTGGCTGTTTACAATAATTGCAGGTCCCTTTAACGGGAGCTGCAGGATGACTGGCTTGATTCGGACCCCTCTTCTGACTGTCTTGTGGAACAGATTGTGCAACTAATACTTTCATTTTTGTGTCTTTCATACGTCTCCTTTCGTGTTCTTGCTCTTCCCTGATTCTGTTCTGGTGATACTGGAGCATCTGGAGCATTTGTGACGGAGTATTAGCTTGCCAACTACTTTCGACTTTCAAAACTCCATTTTTAACTTGTGGACTTGAATTCTCGACTAGTTTGGTAACAAAAAGATGAGGGTACGATTCACTACTCGTCTTCAGACCACTGTTAATTATAAAACATTTTTCAAATCTAGAATAAAAATCACTAGTGTCTTCATCCTGTTTCTGTTTACAAGCTGAGATTGCATCCCAATCTTCCTTTTTCGTGGCTAGTAACCTTGGCAAAACCTATATCAATAACTCGGGCAATTCTTTAACTTTACCCCCTAGACCGGTACCTGGTACTCGTGAAGTATCTTCAGCTTCTAGAGCTGTCCAATCTATATTTTTCTCTCCCACCTCCCATTCTTTTTCCTTGAGTTTTTCATATACCCCTGCGGGCAACAGGACCTTTAACATTTTAATAATATCAGGATACGTGTATTCTCCCATACGGAGCATGTCTTTTAATTCTCGATGGAACCCTGCTGGATCTTTGTCGTGACAGGGAATTAACTTTTTCATCTCTAAGAGTTCCATCTTTGTGATAGGGGTGTAAACAAATACTCGTTCTAGATCACCACCCGTTGTCCTAACTGGGTGTACTTCTCGTAACGGATGCTGTCTATCTATGTAAAATGATTTACTTTCTGGAGGTGAGACATGAACAAAATGCGGATTCACAAACGTTCTATATTTGTGGCGCTGTTCTAGAATGATACTAATTAAATCGGTACCTAGACCTCTCCATCTATACTGGAGTAACTCGTTCAGAACATCCTGTAACGGACCTGGATCAGAATGCTGTCCCTCATACAATGTAATGAGGTGCTGGATCATATACATACCCACCAGTCGCTGCTCGGCTGGGGGCAGTTTCAGAAACATTTGTGCCACTATTTCGTCTGGAAAAGTGGTAGAATCAGTAGTCCATCGGACTGCTGATCGGGCTAATTCTTGTTCATGCATTGTACTCAGTTCACTATAACCGATTCGTGATTTCAGAATGTGATTGGTAGCTTGAAATACTTGCTCAAGAGAACCTTGTTCTGGTGCTGGAGGAGGGAAAACTTTCTTGTGTTCTAAGCGTGAATGTCGGTCGGGAAGTCTAGTACCACCTACATACGCTATTCTGGAGGGATTCTCGTCGTTTACCTCTTCAGTAGAAGAGTTGTCTTCTTTCTCGCTTACTTGTGCTGCTTTTCGTTTCTCGTGTAACTTTATTATTTCCCTACGGATCTTCTTGTACATACTGTCTATACAGTTCTGTGTCTTGTGTCTTCCCTCGGCTATGTGGTCACTCCACCTGGTCAGGACCTTTATTTCTTCCGGATCTTTATCCAGATAATCTTGTTCTCGTATTAAACAATTAATTAGAAACTTTAAAAGCATGAGCTGAATCTCGACTTTTCTTTGAGCCATGGCCTCGCCAATGCTTCCTGGATCTGCTCCTGTACGGATGAAAGGATATATTCTGTCTAGATAACCTTTCATATTCGGTAGGGTGTCCAAATATTCGGTCACCCGTCTTACACGCAATGAATACAGGACCATATCATCATCGCCTGGGACTGGATCATAACGGCATTCGGTAAGGGCTCGCTTGATATCGGCAACTGACTGGAGTTTGGGCGAACGCTGTAACGCTCGTTCATGTAGCTCGAGAAGTGTCAGACGTCTGTGTTGAGGCGGGGTTCCAGGAGGACTTCCCCCCGTGGCCCCTAAACTAGAAGCGTCGGCGGGTACTGTACGTGCTGGGAGAGTGACATGGACTGTAGGCTGGACCGGGGGTACCGTAACAGGTGCTGTAACCGGTGCCCCGGTGGCTGGAGGAACAGGAATTACATTATTTACGGGAGCTGGCGGAACAGGATTTGCATATTCTGGGACTGTGTCGTCCAAATAGGACGAGAGAAAAATATCAGCTGCGGTCGGTTTGTGACGTAGCTTAATCGGAACTAATGGCGGAAAATTACATGGTGCTTCCGGGGTTTCTTTCGGCAAGCCCTCGGCAAGAAGAGGATACATACCCTTAATAAGGGCATTTCTCTGTCTGTCTGACTGTTCGGCTTTAACTCGTTCACCTACTTCGATTAATTCCCTTTCTTGGGCTCTTTCGGAGGATTCCCTACTTAATTCTGTCTTTCTGATTTCTTTTTCTGTTCTTCTGTGAGATTCTTTACGCCATAACTCGATGGCATCTTTCTGGGACTGTCTGGATTTCTTTTTCCATAATACTTCTTCTACTCGCATGATGCACTCGGCATCCCATGTACCTGACACGGGCCATCTATATTTCTCTTCTAATTCCTTGGTGTAATCCACCCATAAGTCTAGATATAATATGGCACTTAAGCCATGCTTATGATACATAAAATGACCTGGACTGTCCCTAGGCGGGACAGGAACTGCTTCCTCTAGCAGACCTTTTCTGGTTTTTAACTGACGGAACCTCGAGAATAGAGGCATAGTTTAGGCTGGAGTCTGGACACAATACCATACACGATAAACACAATAATAACTGAAAAACAAATCACTCATACCACGACATTGAAAACACATGAAAATAACATTTAGAATAACAGTTCGGACAGAATACATGAATTTTCGAGAACTGAACTTACTAGAATGACTAGATGCACTGCTAAAACAGAACGAAACTTACCGGTCCCATAAAGAGACACGTCAGGACCCGCATCCACCTAGGTGGACACTTCGTGTTGGATCTGTGTACCCAAACCCACGGACCAGAGACAAATTAATTGACCCTGTCTAGATACTACCCCAGCAACGGTACTCACCGGGCAGCAAGAACGGAAGGCCTCGGACTGGACTGGACTGCTACGACGACGGACTACGAGCTTCAGACTTCAGTTACAGGTGGGCCTCCGGATACCTCGGACCTTGGACTCTCGGCTTGGGCTCTGGTCGGGACTCGCCGCGTTCCTCACCGCCTCGTCTGGATGCTGGACCGCAACCTCCGTCTCCTCCGTGGGCCTGAGGGATACTTGAAGCAGAAATATCTGCACGTGCACGGTATGGTTCCGTCACGGCTGCAGAGGATCAGGGGGCCTGCGTGGCTTCTCCGGCGCGTGGGGAAAGGGCAAGTCCCTATTCGGGCGCCATTATGTGGTAAATAAATAATTAATTACCGGTACTATTTTTCATATAATCAATAAAACAGGTAGCTCAATAAATAAGAGTCAGGATTCGAGGTATCTTGAGTCGTCAGGCTTTAATCAGACATAAAGGACAGGAACAGGACAGCCTGTACGGGAAGGGAATGAAGGCAGCTGCCGGGGGCAGGATCTGGGAATAATAGGGGGGTGGTAACTTTTAATATGGGTGCACAGTATATATATCAAAACAATTGCATTACATTCAATACAGTAGGTGTAGCAGTAGGCGTGACTCGTAGCAGTCGCGAAAGATAAGGGCAAAATGATGTAACAAGAAGGTGTGTACAGGGCGTATACATAGACATGTGATGTAAACGTAACAGAAGTGTCATAAATGAGGCGGAAACATGGAGGGGGCTACCTGAGCAGCTGGGACCTCTAACCTAGTGGTGCGCGCAAACGGGCAATGACGTATTACCAGGGAGAACTGGGGGCTATGACTTCTGCGCTAGAAGAGGAGACTAAAGTCTGGAGTGTCAGAGCGACATGTACCCAAGGCATATCTGGTATCTGGTGTTTAGAGTACATGTTGATAGAATCCAAAAGTTATCAGGGCAAAGGCTAATAGACTTTAAGACTGGTGCATGCATAATTCTATATGTATTGCGTGCGCGAGGAATATTCTATGAATATTAATACAGTATTTCTCTTACATGGAGACAGAAAGGCTAGACCATGACGGAAACTATTGATGTGATTCAGTAGCTTAGGAATGCAGAGAAGGAGGGCTGGACTGATAACTAGAAACATAACATACTCTTGGCAGACTGGGAGGCAGAGCCAGGCCGGGCCGGGCACTGCGAGGCATGAAGTAAGCGAAGGGTCAGGGATGCAGGTGGGGGCTGTATCGCTCCTCGGAGAGGGTTCAGGAGACAGGAGCTGAATCTGAGTCCGGGCCCTTTTGAGGCCTGGAAACGGGGACAATTCAATGAATTAACGTGCACACTGTAAAATGTGGCAACGTAGGTTTACATAGGCCTAATATTTGTTGTTTTCACGAAGACTGGAAACTGGCATACTAGAGATGGACACAACTGTAATTGCGTCTTTAATCGATCAGAGGGGAATACATGCATATCGATCATGCACATATAACAAAATATGGGGAACACGTAGGCACATATAACATGGCAACATTTACTTTTCCACACACTAGGGACTTATAAGTAGGGTAACCTATGCCAATGTGGGTAAACCAATCAGCCATATATGTTTTAAGGGTCAGTGCACTAGCACTGAGGCCTGTTTGGCAGGGCTCAGAGCACTCTCAAAGTCAAAAAGCCAGTAGCATGAGTCTAAAACGTTGGGGATGATCTGACAAAAAGATGGATTTCCTCACAATAACTACCGCCTATTTTGACAGGTGGTATTCTAACCAAAGTTGGGGCTCCAAAGAGTTGTTACATTCCACTGCAGCTTGATGAGGGGGTACTTCCTACCTTGTAACTTGCATGATTGTAATTCACAAAGTAACCTAAGCATTAATATGTGTATGCTCACCTGACAGTGCTTAATTTGATCTGGTGGTTGCAGGTGGGGCCCACCAGCACTCATTATTGGGGATCAGCACTTATTTTTTCCCCTTATGACTCTTTTGATCCAAAGCAAGAGGTTGAAAAACACAAACAATAGAAACAAGAATGAATAAAAACAGTGACAAAGGGAGACAGTGGGGAGTGAGGTAAAGAGGCAGCAAGTGTTCAGTGGTAGATTAAAGAGGCAGTATTTGGAATGAAGGAATATGCAGGCTTGGAATTCAGTACCTCAACCTTTGACAGTGCTGGATGTGGCATTCCCAGCAAAACATCAGGCCCAAATACTTATTTTTGTAGAGATTAAGCACTGCTGTTTTGGATACCTTCACTCCTGTCTACTCCCTTAGCACCTGATACAGTTTCTGATATAGATGATGATCTAGCTCTTTCAAAACAAAGGAAGAATTAACTAAAAGGTGGCCACTGAGCTAAATAAAGAATAAATGAGAGTGAGAGAATCAGAAAGGAAATGCTGTTTACTCGCCTTTGCTTGTCTGCACAGTAAGATCCAATAAAAAAATGGTCCAAAAATAAGTAGACTCGCAAGCACATAAACTAATCTAATATCTCCACTAGCTGCCCATATCTCCTACAAATAGTGCTAAATGTTGGCTCCCAACCATACAAACTAATCTAATATCTCCACTAACTCCCAATATCTCTTGCAAATAGTGCTAAATATTAGCCATTGGTTGCACTCATTTTTGGGGACCAGCAATTATTTTACTTCAACAGACTTTGATCCAGTGCAAGATAAAGAAAAACACAAAATCTAGAACGAAGGAAAGAAGGAGGTAGTGAAAGAAGGGAAAACATTAATAAAGAGAGAAATCGGGGATGAAAAAGAACCTGCAAGAGTGAAATGAAGAGACTGGAAATGTCTGGTGGCGGATTATAGATGCATGAGGTGGAATCAAGACTATTCAGCCTTGCTATGTGAACCCCCCCCCCCCCCCCTGACCAGTTGTAGCTCTGGTAGTGGCCTTCTGATCATAACATCAATCCCTGGCAATTTTTCTTTTACAAAGCAAGCACTTGCTACAATGTATAGGAACAATTCATCAGTTTCTGTTCCAGTCTCTCAGGCTGACATAACTCCAAACCCCCAACATGTTCCTCTAACCTGAGGCAAATTCCATATCTGCTAAAAAAAAAAGAGGCATCCAAACTTCTAATAGAAAACCCCCTTGCACACCTTGATGATCCCAGCAGGTCTCTATTTTGGACCTCTTTACAAGTGGCCAGACAATTCCGATGGGCAGGTAACAGGCATTATGCCCTCTTTCAATGAGGTCCTTAGCTTCTAATTCAATTTAGCACAATGTAGTAAACCAGTTTAACAGCATTGTGCCAACAACAATCCAAACAATACACATCGATCCTGATGTTGACTCGGTTGCAGCATTTAAGCTGAAATACTGTCAATAGCAGATACTACATTCCACCCAATTTACAAAGTAGTTTTTTGCCTGTGAAGCATCCTTGATTTCCTAGACAATTGTAACTATTTTGTGTTCTGCATGATTTTCCCCTCAGAAACAGGTTTTAGTAGAATGGTCTCCATCAGAGACATTTTCTTGTTGAACAAGACATTTATTTCTGCTTGTGTGTCTTTTGCAATTTGTAAATGTGCAATTTTCAAATTGCGTGTTTGCCAATGGTGTTCAGCAAAATACTTGCATCTTCACAAAGTTTTCAGACAAATAACACATATTACTTAAATTAAAAGTTTGTGAATTTTGCACTCCCTTTGCATCAGTTTTGCACTTTCGATGCGTCACTTTTTGTGACGCATCAGCGGCGTAAAACATGCCTCCTGTTTCGCACCATTTACAAAGTGATGCATCTAAGCTTAGATGCGTCAATTTGTAAACCCCTGCGCTACATTATACCTGCGTCCGGTATAATGTATGCAGGGGGGGCGCTCCCCCGCAAAAAGCCTCGTAGAGGTGACGCAGTGAAATCTACGAGATTTTACTGCGTCACTTCTAGGACACCGTTGCGTCCAAATCTTGAGCCTACCTCACAGCAGGCGTAAGACTGACGCGGGCCCTTTCACCTGGGGCTTGCCCGATGTGAAAGGACGCATTGCTGAAGTTGCGTCACTTTTGTGGCACACTCCAGCAATGCGTCACTTTTGCACTTTTGCACTTACAGATACATCAGAAATACTGACGTATCTGTAACTCCTTGCAACATGATGCGTCATACATTGAAAATTACGCATCAGGTATGTCGCAAGGAGTTCGCACTGAGAAGTGACGCATCACTGCTTTCACGCAGCGATGCGTCATTTCTCATAAATGAGGCCCCCTGTGTTTAACCTCATATGAAAACCTAAGCAGCAGAGCCTTCTTGCGACTGGCTAAAATGCAACCTTCCTCCCTGTTATCTAGACTTCAGAGCTATACTATTGACACATAGAAGACTTTCTTGAACTTATGCAGCGGTCTCATGAATCGTTGAAAGTATCCATGGAGGTCTGAAGGTGTAGATAACATTTTCTTACAGATTACTGACCCTACCTAATGTCTCCTTCTCTTCTCCTGCACTATTTGCACAGAAGCATTTCACCTGTCATGTCAATCTATTTAGAAAGAAATTGTTAAAAAAAAAAATTATTTAACATTTTTATAGTGAGATTTTATTTAAAGTTTCTGCCGTCATTATTTTCTATAGGAAGGTGTTGGAGTACTAGTGGTTGGCCATGTGAGGTGCTGGACATACTCCAATTCTGAGCATACTACTGTTTTGGGTCGTTTTTTTCTGTAATACTTTTAGAGGTGGAGTTTGTAGATAGGAATGAGCTTACTATAGGTAGGTGGGTGCATGTCCCTCCATAAAACCTCCTTAGTCCTCCGTTAACCCTTCTTACACTTCCCTAAACTCCACTTATTTTCAGAAAGTACACCCCATTTGTCAACCACCCCTTCTGGTCCCTCCAAAATTTACTATAAAGTAGTAAAATTATATGTGAGTATCTTCCTCTGTAAAAGATAGGAAAGGTGGAGGTGGAGTTTTACATATGTTGGTTTGTGAATAACATTTTGTATTAATTTAGTGGTATTATTGTAGTACTACTAAACATACTACAACATGCAGTTTGTGAATAGGCACTCTAGACATCTGTAGTTTGTGATTTGTGGGTTGATGTTTGCTGTGGCTATTGGGAATTCAGAGCTGGGGCACAATTATTTGCAGACACGTAATATTAACTCATTTAACCTCAACAGCAACATTCCCTGCTGCCTTGGCATTCTTCAAATCCCAAGAACTTCTGCCAGCACTGGAGGGCCTTAGAGACCCTTGAGGCGAGATTGGCACCATTTTTTTCTCCCTCTGTAAAAGGTGAGTCCTAGTTCAAATTTCGTTTTCCAGCCCTGAAGAGATTGACCCTTTTTGTTGTGTCAAACATGAAAGTTGGCTCTGTAGTAATGTTCAGACATAAGAGTTGAACATTTAGGGCCAGATGTAGGTAACTTCAATTTACCGACTCAAAAATACTGAATTTTACCGATTCGGTATTTATGAATCGGTAAATATGAAGGAGGGAGATGTAGGTGATTTTAAATTTTGAATTACCGAATCGGTAATATTCGGTATTTACCGAATCGGTAAATACCGATTCGGTATTGCCCATTGATTCCTATGGGCCTTGAAGCCCCTAGGAATCAATGGGCAATACCGAATCGGCATTTACCGAATCGGTAAATACCGAATCCTGCAAGGGTGCCGGGGGTGTCACTTTGACACCCTCTAGCACCCCAAGTTCAGGCATGTGTGACATGTGGCACACATACATGCCCTAAGGGCATGTCTGTGTGTCACATTGCACAGTGTGCATGCACAGATGTGCATGCACACCTGAATTCGGTATTTTCCCACACAATAGGATTGTGTGGTAAAATACCGACTCTTAAGGGCCTGTGGCACTCTCAGGAGTGTCACCTACATTTGGATTTACCGAATCGGTAAAATTACCGATTCGGTATTTTACAGAATCGGTAAATTTACCGAATCGGTAAATTTACCAATTCTGTAAAATAATGGCCCCTACATCTGAAAACCCAAATACCGGTCGGTAACGGCCGAATTCGGCCGTTACCGACCGGTATTAGGGCTCCTACATCTGGCCCCATGTTATGTTCGGATATGAGAGTTGAACCTATAGTAATATTTATACAAGAGAGTTGAACCTATAGTAATATTCATACAAGTGAGTTGACCACTTAGTAATTCTCAGACTTGAGAGTTGAACAAGTAGAAATTCTCAGCCATGAGAACTGAACATCTAGAAATATTCAGACATCATAGTTGAACATGTAGTTATGTTTATACACGAGAGTTGAACGTGTAGCAATGTTTGGACATGAGTTGAATCTGTAGTTATATTCAGATATGACAGATGAGCCTGTAGTAATGTTCAGATATGAGAATAGTCCTGTTGACCCTATAATAATGTTCAGACATTGAGAGTGGGACCTGTAGTAATGTTCAGTGATTAGAAATGAACATCTGGTAAAGTTCCATTCAGTTTAAACAAGGAATCTTGACTTGGTTGGGACCAGGAATTCCATTTTAAAAGATTATATTTAGGGAGAGTGAGGCCCCTACTTGTCTCATTCCTAGCCTCCCATACATTCTTAATGAGAGATGTGCAGCTCTTTGTTATTTTTCAAACTGCAACAGAATGAAGCTCCTCAAGAAAGAGAAAATGGGAAGCAAAGTCTGAGACCTTTTGCAGCAGTGGGAAACTGAAGCTACAGCCAGTTAGCCACAAGAGGCTGTTCAGGCCAACAGCGTAACTAGTGGCAAGAAGCAGTTGGTCCCATATCTCTGGTGGGAGCCACACACTCACCCAGAACAAAGTTATTACTAGTTGTGCACCAACCCTAAAGTCTCCACTGCTGCTTGTCCTGGAGTCAGTATGGTAGGAGAATATCTCAGCCTGAATATCATTTGAAACAATATTGTATCCTAAATATTGTTTACTAAAATATCGCCCCCCTTTGAGTTAATATTAAATATTTACAGTCAATTAGGCAATTGTTTTGTAAATAATAGACTGGGAAATTGTTGGCAGACTATATTTTTGTTATCAATATTGTAACGTGGAACCACCCACAATCACATTTTGCATTGTTACACTCCCAGCACCCTGCATACCTCCTCTCTCACATCATTACCCAGCTGCTACAATCCCCACCACCTGTTGATGGTTGCACAAGGGTATTACCCTTCTCATCCACCATTTCCTGCTCCAGGTTGTCTTGTTGTTTGTTTTGCATCAGATATTACTTCCAACAAAATATATTTACCACAGCTTATAATTGCTGAAGGAGATACAATAGTAACAGCGAACACATTATGAGAACTATAGCTGAATGAATACTAGAGCTCCTAATGTAAATAAATACAGCCAAACAAAGAAAGGACTTAGAAGTTGAAAGAAATAACAGGCTCAAAACGTACCACTGTCCTTATCAGAAAAAGACAAATACTTAAGGGTAGCACAAGAGCTGAAAACTGCCTTTACGTGAGAGGAAGGAAGGGGAGTGCTTCAGCAGCAACTTTATAATTTGCCTGAGGCAACAAACATACTTTATTTATTTTTGCAAAATACTTGCAAGCACCTTTTACTGTTACATAGCCCAGTGAGTAACTTTAACTACCATTTTTCTTACCACTTGGGACAGAAAACTTTTAAATCATGTCCTTTTGCTGTGTTATAGAAGCAGTGCCAAGTCAGGAGAGTCTGTTCAGATGCCTTTAAAAACCAATGTTTAATGTGGAATGCTCTACCAGATGACCTTCGGCACACTAAGGAACTGTCCATCTTCAAAAAGCACCTAAAAACTCATCTGTTTTAACAATCCATTTAGCCCTTGCCGCTTCCCATGTTACTGTTTCCCACACGCCAGGACACTCTTGAGTAGCAGTGCGCGATATAAATCTCTTTATAACATAACGTAACATAACAATGTCCAGAGTCCAAATGATCAGGAATTACAGTTTCATACAAATAATTGGATATTCGTTATTAAACTTTAAATATAATGCTCACATTGGACATTTTAATGTCATAGGTGTAGGACGGCTCTGGATCTGGTCCTGAGACTGGTGCTCCTGACAGCAACTGGACGGATGCCATGAAACGTTGACTGGATCCATGGTAGTGAATCGTGTCAGAATTCCCGTATGCGGCGATGATGCGCTGGGTGTTCTCCTACAAAGGGGGAAGGTAGAAAAGGTTACTGCTCATTAGTTCAACCTTTTACAAAATTTTCCTTGAGTGTCTGGTGGGGGGTTGGGGTGGGACGCGGGAATAAATTAAGCATTGCTCATGTTTATACTTTGCAGAGGTATATTTTCACCCATCATTGCTCCACGTTCCTATTGATATCCTTTATAATGGTTATCTGTATTACATATAACCACTAGATCACCATCATGAAGAATTAGATTGCCAGGAAACTGCTATCTCACTCCATAGTGGTCATCACACCTAAGCACTATGCTAGGGAACAGTAAGGCTGAACATGGAAGACACTTTTTGGATTCTTCATTACATCACATGCGCTTATATGACTTAGGAACCATCCCACACTCATATAATAACCACTTACTGTGACATCAACATCGAAGGGATCGCATGTTTTGAACTTGCGGCTGAACCTCATGGTTGTAAGTCCTTCATTTTCGGACAAAAACTCAAGTTGGTAGTTTTGAACCATATCCTGCACCGGAGGAACTTCACCAATACCATGGTAGTCCTGAAACAAAACAAAATTCGCAGATTATCCTGACATACAGAGATATTATGTTGTGGTTCTTTGAGAATACAATTCATGCCTCTACCAGGCATACCTTTTATATTTAAACATGTACGCTCCTTTGCCTGACCACAAAGATTGAGCAGCACTCCAACACAGGATAAAGGCAGCAAGTCTTTATTTAGGAGTAAAAGTGGCAAGCTGCAGGCAGTTTCAATCTGACAGCCACAAACGCGACCTGCCTGATGCGTTTCGAAGGTGTGTTCCTCTTCCTCAGAGGCAATCGCGGTTGCAGGTGTGCTCCGGTTCCTGTCCCAATATGCCTATATAATGTCCTCAGATGGGCGAGTCAAATGTCCCATGGCATCATGGAACTTATGGTCCCGGCATATCCAACCACTGATGGTGCACTAATGTTCTGTCATTTTCAAGCCCACAGATGGGCCACCGCCAACAGCGTTCACTTTAATCCCCGGTCTGTGCTCCAAAGCGACGGCGTAGGCATATATTCTGCCTTGTGCTCCCCTCTTATCACAGGGTGGTGCCGCTCGATGGCTGGACTCCCGCCAAAAATGTACGCTCCTTTGCCTGACCCCAAAGATTGAGCAGCACTCCAACACAGGACCAAGGTGGCAAGCCTTTATTTAGGAGTACAAGTGGCAAGCTGCAGGCAGTTTCAATCTGACAGCCACTAGGTGCAATAGCAATATTATTTAAACAATTAATGACAAATTCCTACATCTATCGCTGGCAAACAGGAATTAGTTCCATGAATGACCTAAAAGCTTCATGGCAGCCATCCACACAAGGTAAAAAACACTCTCTTCTCACAGTCTGCACTCCACAGACTGAAAAGATGACAAGAGGGAGGCCTTCACCCACTTGGACCAATGCAATGTAATTACCATCTACAGATTTTCAGTTTTACCAGACTTGTTGACAATCCTCTTATCCCAATATATACAGGGAATCTGCTTAACAGACCATGGTAAGTAAAGAGAGTGAGACTTCAATAGGAGCGAACCATTTTATGACTGCTGGTGGAACCAGTGATACAAAAACAATAGTGATAATATTAATATTATTAATAATAATATTAATAATTATAATTATAATTATAATAATAATAAAAACACCTGTAAGCAGTATTAACCCCTTCGATGCGGCGGCAATTCCGCCGCAGCGCTAAGGGGGCGGTTGCGCTGTGCTTATGACGGAGCGGTTCCGTCACGGCCCCTCCCGCTCTTAAGAACGTTCAGCGCAGGTGCGGAATCGCTGCCGCGCAAGTGCTCCACACCTTATTATTAATAAGGTAGGCTTTTGATGCCACTGCCCTCCATCAGCTCTGTAACGGGTTACCTTTTGTGTTTGGTGCTACAGTACCAAATTCTTTTCATTATGCTTTTTCAGACACTACTAATAGTAACCTGGACTGGGCCCCGCCTGGAGACGCAACACGCCCATCGGGCCTGTGGCCGTTTTTCTACCTGTTTTTTCTACCTGCCTTGTCAGGTAACTCAAACAATTCATTGTTCTGTCCTCAGTTTATCTACCCTCCTTTTTAACTCCTTTTTGATACTTTAATATCTTGATTTAACTGGCCTTCGGGCCTTTTTTAATCTAATTGTGTCGGGACTCTTTTGAGACAATTTCAAGTAACGAGCGTATATCTCCATCTTTACACCTAGGACTCAGCCCCACCTCTTCCTTCACCCCCTCCCCACGTCCTGATGAAGACCCGCGAGTAAGGATCCATTGTCCTACACCTTTGGGTCGAAACGTAGACCATCATCTACTCATACGAACTCCTTAACCCAAGATTGATAATAATAATCATCACGGGAGTCTCTGTCTCATGTAAAATGTTCTGTTTAACATGTGTTTTTTCTTGATCTCCTACATATGGATCAATGATAATGATGGTTTCACTTGTGGATTTGTGCTTAATGATTTTTTGATTAGTGATGTTAACTAATTGAAATACACCCCTTCCCTTGCACTCCCTTCCCCCTTTCTCTGTGGGCGCACTTGAATTTTGTGTACTATACTAGCGAATGCATAACCAATGTATGTTTTTTGGTGCAGTGAAAATAAAAACACTGTCCACCACTACTTTTGTTTTGATTCTATCTAAATAATTAGGTGAAAATTAAGTAATTGTTGTGTGTTTGGTCTGGGACCCCTTCATATACCTCAACTTATTACCCAGGTCCCACTGACCACATGGGTCGAACCCCTCTATTTACAACACGCGCAAGTGCTCCAAGCATGCCATGACGGAACCGCTCCGTCATCAGCACAGCGCGGCCGTGTCTGATGACGGAGCGGTTCCTTCACCAGCAGGGGAGCGGTTAAAGAAGTTTGAGATTGTAATTTACTCACTTAACTGAACTTGTCATATGATTATTTTCCTGAGTGTTTTTCACTCCTGGTCATGTTTATTAAAGATCCAGAGATAACAAACATAATTTAGTGGAATCTTGTGGGGTTCGTTTAGTTTAGTCAGATTTTGCTAGTAGTCTTCCTCAAATATCATTAAAAATATAAGGTTTAATGCTATGGTTTCCACGTGTCTGTTTGTACACAAAATTCACAACAATTGAGTATTTGAAGGAATTGGCATCCTTGAACATGTAGTCTACCTTCACTAGGATGTATGCCACTTCTGTATACATGTCTTGGGTCCCTACCATGGCTAACAAGTCCTTTAATTCTTCCATTAGAAAATGATACAAACAAGGGGTGTTTTTTTCTTTCAGCTTCATTGTTTTAGCTATTAGGCTCTTTAAACCAGTCGGGTCAGTGGTGTGAACAAGGTCCCCACAGCCCCCGCAGTGCTGGAGAACCACGAGTTGCGGGGGGCCCCTCAGCAAAGTAAGTGGTTGTTTTGTGCCAGATTCAAGAGCTTGTTGTCTGTGCCCTACATGAAAGTGAGTATATGCCAATTTTGACATCATATTCATTAGAGAAGCTTTGAAATTATATATTAGAGGTAACTTTTCCCCACCTTAATTATTGACCAAGTATCTGTATTTCCCCCTCAGATGATTTATAGATTCAAGAAGAAGCGGCGTGGAAGCTGCCACTGTTTCATCAAAATATCAAACATTGTAATGGCCAAAAAATGATACAGGTGATAACAGTCACTAGTACTGGGGTGTACACATAGATTGGCTGAAGGCTCCATGTGTTAGAACATTGACTGGGATTGAATGTCACTGACCTTCCCCCCCACAGACCTGAATCTAAGAAGATGCTGCATTGAACAACACGTTTGATATGTCATCCATGGGCTGGGGTTGTATGATGGAACCACATATATGAATATTGATGATAGATAGATAGATAGATAGATAGATAGATAGATAGATAGATAGATAGATAGTTAGATAGTTAGATAGATAGATAGATAAATAGGTATATCACCCATACAGCCACTTACACACCCAGTCACTTACTCATACAGCCATTCAGAAACTCACTCACTCACCCAGTCACTTCACACCCACTTAACCACTGTTAGAGCCACTTACAACGTCACATACACCCCCATGCATCCACTGACACACCCACTCACTAATACAGTCACACACACAGCATCTCACTAAGAAGAAGAAGAAGAAGAATTTGAATTTGTAAAGCGCACTTATACCCCAACAGGGGTGTCCTGGCGCTGTAACGCATACCGCTGTTGAACCCTTCCTGGCTTTTCCCTGTGAAATGTCCACTCCTGGGCACACCTAAGGTGAAGCCAGGCATCCCAGCGCTGTTGGGGCTGTTGTAACCCACATAGCTACTTACTAAGCCACTTATACACCCATACAGCCACTCACACACCCATACACACAAGGATACATACCGTCACAGAGCCACTCACATATGGTATGGAACTGTCTGGTGACTACCCATTTCTGACTACAGGACACATCTGAGCTGGAAAGGACTCTCAACAGGCAGGACATGCAACATGCACACAGCTGAGATATGCCTGTTTGACAAACAATGAGGATAGCAGAATAATTGATCTGTAGATCTAGCCCTTTGTGAAGCTGGTAGAGACATGGAGATTTATTGGATGTTCCGGAGGGCCCACCACACTTAAGCTGGAAGAAAGGGGTGGAAAGTTAGGAAACAGCTGAGTGGCAGCCCTCTAGATGGAGGAGGCTATCACAGTGCCGGGAGCCACTAGATGCACAGTGGCTGGAGGTTTTTGCAACATTTACCAAAGCAGAGGAGTAGGACGCCCACCTTCATAATATGGCAGCATGTCTGCTGAAGAGTAACACAAAGGTTACACTCACACAGCATAGAGTCACATGCCACAACCCCACTTAAAAAAAGGCAAACCCTTAACATAAGGCGATCAGGGTCTTTTAAAAATCCCTACCAATGCTGGGAGAGGTGTGGCGCCGCGGCTAGGGCGACTGACTCCGGAATCTTGGGATCACGGTTCAATCCCCGGCATCGGCGGCAGATTAGCCCAGCACCATGTGACTCTGGGCAATAGCTTGTTTAATCTTCCCGACGGCCCCCAGCGCATAGAGACCCTTACAGGTGATTGTGTGCTTTACAAATGTGGATTATTATTATTTAAATGCTAATGGGTTGGATCATTACACAGTTGCAGAATTGTTTATCTGTTAAATATACTCCTATGTATGCTTCTTGCTTTGACCAAGAAATGTATTGAACCAACAATGACACTGTAACTGCTGCTGATAATCTATAGTATAGTTAATGCCTAAAGACAGCTGCGTATTGTAAGAGGATATACTGGAAATTCTCTAGAGATGTACTTTTTTATTGTTTATAAAAGCCCAATAAAAATAAAAAAGTGACCGGGTCAGGACACCTCCAAGTGAGCATTTGGGTTGCTTCTTTTCACTACACTACATTAACACACTGCCACAAAACTATAAAACGTACCTTAAAGTGTAAGTTTAAGTGTAAGTTTTGCCTTAAAGTGCAGACTTTTCCACCCCCACAGTGAAGTCTCTGTAGGTGTAAGTGGGGGCAGACCTACTACTAAAGGGTTTGTTAGGGGTAAGAGGGTTTAAGGAGGGCCATGAAGTGGTTTAGGGAGGTACATCATCTACCCACAAAAGAATATAAAAGCTGAATTACTATGGGGGAAGAGACATGTTACTTAAATTTTTGTAATAGGTTTGCACTCAGAGTACTGAAAGTAGTAAACTTTCTACAAAGTGTAAACTTACCCAAAACATTTCAAATAAACTTCATACAGTAATCTTCATAGAAATCCATTAATGTACCACAATATAAAATCACAGTATTTCATGGGAATGTAACTTTATAATATAAAATCACAGGCACAAATCTTAACATATAAAAAATAACAGTTACATGGCATCATATCTACATTAATATAACATTTAAGTTGTTGCTATATTTCCCTCATTTATTCCTACAGGCATAGGTTTAAATATACCTCAGACAGATGATCTACCAATTACAACCTCTTTGAAATCAAGCACGGGGGAGCACCTCATTAAGGGAGGCAGCAAGTTCCTCCTGATGCAAAGACTATAAGTTCTGACTCCATCCTAAGTGGGCTGAGACTACATTTTATCTATGTTTACAAAATCATCAACATGTTTGCCTTTGAGGCAGATGTTTTCTGTCCTTATTTTTCCAAGAACCTGTGAAAGTGTCAAGTCACTCAGACATAGGCATCAATAAGACATCTGGGACCATATTATAGAAGTGCCCAGTGGGCGCAACAGCATTTGCGCCTGCTTTGGGCACCCAAGGGGCACTTTGGTATGACAGAAGTGGTCGCTGATGCTTGTTTGGCCCTTTCTGTAATACAAACAGCACTGGCACACATATAGAGCCAGCGCTTCATCAAGAGGGTGTTCCTTATTTGCAGGGGGGGGCATGGCCCATGCAAATGAGGGAATCCCTATGCCTCTGCACCCATGCTGAATTACAGACGGGGGTGCAGAGGTAAATGAGCTCTCAGGAAGCATATTGATAGTGGACCCCCTTACATCCCCTTGTAGGCGGGTGCAGTCACTCACTGCACACACTGGGAAATCATGGAGCGGCTTCAAAACAGCTGCCCTGTTTTTCACATAAAAGCACGGCCACCAGGGGAGCTCAAATTCACAACCGCCCTTGTGCCAGCACATTCACCCTAATATGGTGCATTTTTCTTGATTGCACCAGGCGCACGTTTTAAAAGCTGCAGCATGCGCAATCAATGAAAATGCTCAGAATGCATAATACAGCCCCAAAGGCGGTATTATAAAAGTAGCCCGGGGATGCAATGGGCATTTGTGCCTGCTTTGCATGCCCTCTGGGCACTTTGGTATTACAGAAGGGGCTGCAGACTCTGGTGCAGCCCCCTTCTGTAATATCAATAGGGCAGGCACACATAAAGCGCCAGCGCTATCTTCAGAGGGTGTTCCTTCATTTTCATGGGTGTGTGCCCCATACAAATGAGGGAATCCCTGAGCCTCTGCACCTGCTCTGTATTACAGGCACAGAGACAAAGAAGCTCTCAGCAGGAGACCTCACAGTGCACCATCTAAAAGGTGGCGCACTGCTAGTGCACCCCCTGATAACAGCTCTCTGAAGGGGGTAAAAGGGGTCCTATGGACCACCCAGACATCCCCTTGCAGGCATGTTCAGTCACCTGGTGATTAGAGCCAATTGGAGTTAGATTCAGCACTCAAGTTAGTTAGATGGTATATTTGAAATTTTCACTGGGTTTTGATACTTTCCGTGGTGCGCAGGTAGGTAACCCTACTGAGCAATAGGGTAATGGGTAACATGTATTGCCTGTGGTTCCTGTACCTCAAGAATCACCCCTGCCTCGCACTCCTTTCAATTTTCCTTAATCAGTAACAAGAGTCATTTAAATGCTTTCATTCCTTTTTATTTTCAAATTTTCTTGTTTTTATATATTCATAATTTCTTCCTTTTGTAATATTCTCATCATATTACATATTAATCATTTTTTGACTTCCCAATGCATTTCAAGCAATACTGCCCTTCTTCAGGGGATTATCTTTGTCTGCAAGGTCAACATAATAGGTATTAAGCGACAGGAACATCATTTTGATATTTATAGTGTGTTACACAAAACTAACAGTAAAACAATACATTTATCACAATAACATATCTATAACCGTGAAACCAACATTGGTGTGGTGTTTGAAACTGTTAAGTGGTTTGTAACCTTATCACCCGTTTTAAGACCTTCTCTGCATTCTTAAAACGGGTGATAAGGTTACAAACCACTTAACAGTTTCAAACACCACACCAATGTTGGTTTCACGGTTATAGATATGTTATTGTGATAAATGTATTGTTTTACTGTTAGTTTTGTGTAACACACTATAAATATCAAAATGATGTTCCTGTCGCTTAATACCTATTATGTTGACCTTGCAGACAAAGATAATCCCCTGAAGAAGGGCAGTATTGCTTGAAATGCATTGGGAAGTCAAAAAATGATTAATATGTAATATGATGAGAATATTACAAAAGGAAGAAATTATGAATATATAAAAACAAGAAAATTTGAAAATAAAAAGGAATGAAAGCATTTAAATGACTCTTGTTACTGATTAAGGAAAATTGAAAGGAGTGCGAGGCAGGGGTGATTCTTGAGGTACAGGAACCACAGGCAATACAGTCACCTGGTGAAACACTCTAAAGACTCTGCAAGTGTACTCGCTTGTCGGACTGCATCTACCATGATGCTTAGGGGCGACACTGCTGGGAGGTGAAGCAGTGTGCTCCCACACCAATTTTCTACTTAAAGGCTCCCTCTAGCCGCTGTGGGCTGACGAGCTCATGGAGAGGCACCTGCGCGCCTGGAGAGACACTACGTTCCAAGGATATGGCAGCCTGCTCAGCAACCCCAAATAATGCCTAATCTCTGCTGATGACAGATAATAATCTAGAAACACGTGTCCAGAGATGGCCAGCACTAATCTGCACCCACCTGGTGAAACACTCTAAAGACTCTGCAAGTGTACTCGCTTGTCGGACTGCATCTACCATGATGCTTAGGGGCCACCCTGCTGGGAGGTGAGGCAGTGTGCTCCCACACCAATTTTCAGTCACTGACTGCACCCACTTGCCTGGAGATCTTTAATCCCCATTCAAAGTGCAGGCAGGTTGCCACTGCACTGTGAAAACATGGAACGGTTTTGAAGCAGTCGCTCCATTTTTCTCCTGGATGCGCGGCCCTGGGGGAAGCATGAGTTCTTGGCTGCCCTGGGGACAGCACAGGCGTCATACTACAGAGCATTTTCATTGTTTGAACTCGACTCACGTTTTAAAAGGTGAGCCTGGAGAAAACAATGAAAATGCACAATTTGTGTAAAATGTCTCCTGATGTGACGTTCATCTGGAACACGTGCCGTCTTATCTCTATTTCAAGGTCACAAAGAAAAATAGCCAAACCTGTCTGAATTCTCATATTTTCACCACATTTGTTTATAAGAATGCATCTTATACTCGCATCTTGATGCTCATTGGTTATACTACACATTCCTAAGGTGATGTTAAAAAAATCCATCTCAGGTAAGAAATGGCTTAAAAGGACTGCCACTTAACCACTTGTCAGGAGAGGTCCTTTACCCCAGATTATCATGCGAGATGCTGCCAGAAGAGATATTGACTGCCAGAGATGCTGCTGTATTGCGCTTTCTACTGAAAGCTGATATTAAGCTACCAAGTGTGGGAGGAGAGGGGCTGATGCAATGTGTGTGTTTACCCTTCACAGTGCATAGGACCTCCCTGAGGTTTCACAACCACAGCGCATTGCTGTAAACAGGTATGCAGCGCCCTGATTCCCCTTAAGAAACTCTACATCCAAGTTATACTACTCCATGCCGGTGATTAGGCACTATAAAAATACCAGTTAACAATAACATTAACATTAACATTAATATGCTCTCGTAGATTAGTGCATGAAAGTAGGTTTCAGGGTGTTATGTTTTAGATAACATTTTGACCATGGCTTAAATGTTCATTTTATTCTTGTGGTACACAACAGGCATGTGTGCTGTTTGAATTATATTCTGTGTAATTGTTTTAGATATTCTAAGCAACAGGGCGAGCCCACTAAAATAAACAATTTTTTGTTAGTCTTTTTCTTAGTGCAGTTTATGTATTTGGCATTAAGAAGAACAATGTAGGTTTGTTTCCAATCACCAAGATGTCCCTGGATGCCAGGTTTAGGGATTTGTAATAATCCAAATGCATTGACATTAATTCAACTATGTACTGAGTGTGGTTCTCCGGGACCCAATGTGGTGCAATATAGCGCACTAGCAGTACTTAGCGCTAATTTATGCAACTTTCCAAAACAAACCATGATTTGAATTGGAAAGTGAATCAATCCATCACAACATTCTGCCCTCGATTTGCATCGCTTTTGCGACTGAAAACCACTGCATAGTGTGAGTAAACATGAGCCTTTATTTATATATTATATGTAAATTCCAAGGGGATTTTAAAAGCAAATTGTAATCCATGAAAAGATTTTTTCTACGTAAAGAGACCATGATGGTGAACGTTTTTTCTACACATGCATTGAAAATGGAATAAAGGTATTTTTGCCTCAGAAACAGTTTTAGCTAGAAAAGCAAGGCAGAAATTATGTGAAATCGGGAAGTGTCATGTTTGACCCGATGCTCCCCCTGAAAAACACTTTTGAAAATGCTTCTAAACTGGGTGGATGGAAAATGAATTCGCTCAATCTGTTTTCATCTTTCCTTAAGTGGTCACATTTGGATCCAGTGCCCCTTTCCCCCTCCTCATGGCCTCACAGCTGCATCATCCCTCCCCTCCACCTGCTCCTCTTCTTTATACTCTGCACTCTCTGTGAATGGCTGTCCTCTGCCCAGGAGCACACGTTTCAAAAGGGGATGCTCCGCTGCTGTTTAATATGAACATTTGGTGCAACAAAACCACACTTTAAATAACCCAACCCCCCCCCCACAATCTTTAGAGCACTTACTGCAAAATAAGTGGTTGGATTTGATGCTGGTGACACTCCACCAATCACGATGTCTGCCCCCGTCATGCCCCCGCTGGGGCTCAGGCCGAATCCGATCCACCCAGTGGTCTTCACTTGAAGTTCAAAGGTGATCTTCTCGGTGGTCTTGTTGAAGTCCCACCGCAGGAGAACTCTACCCTCGGGGTCAAGGGTCAGAGAAAACCTCAGGGCAGGCAGCTGGACCAGGACCAGGGGCACCAAGGAGAGGAGTAAGAGTGCGCGGGGGCTCATGGTCTTTGGGGGGCCCTTCAGTATCAAACAACAGGCACCAAACCTCACCGCTGCTCTGAGGACCGTGACAGGTGCGCCTGGGACTTATCACCGCTCACAGACGACAAACATGGAAAAAAGAAATTCCACGCTGCTGTACTATCAGTAAACATCACCCGGGGAGGAAAGCTCACTGGAATTTAAGGAGCGTTTAAAGTTTCTGAATTGACGCCCCCCTTTCCTGCCTAACAGGTTGTTTGGGATAGCAGTAAAAGAGTGACCCTGGGGCACAGGGCTCTGGCCTGTTTCTCAGCTGCATCGACCATGTACATTTGCAGCTGTAAATTGTCAAGTCACGAGGGTGCATATGCCCATGGATGTTTACTACTGGACTTTGTAACTCTTCACTTTTTGCTACTGACAATTTCTGAGTGGATTTACACCTATGTGTAGATGTATAGCCCCCCCCCCCCTCCAATGAGGGCTGGGCACTCCTATAGCAGAATCTCCTTGGAACTTAACAGCTGTATTTCACATTCTGTCTTGTTTGTGGTTATGTGCGCCACTGGGGCTGGCAGAATCCCTTGCAGAGGGCGGTGGGAAGTCAGGGGTTACTGACCAGCCGTGCCAAGTACTACCCCCTCAGTGCTTGAAACTAAGTGGTAGTTCACATATATCAGTCAAAGGCTTCTCTGCAGGGCACAAGGCATACACAGGGGCAAGGCTCAAAGTAGGGAAAGTCATCCCAATAAATGATTTCCGTGTCAAAAATCCCCTTTTGATAAAAGTAGTGTTTAATAGGATACAAACTGTATGCTAAGCACACTAAATCCACAGATTCTTAAGGTCAGCCTGTGAGCGTTTGCCTGGATAGAGTCCCTCCTTCTCTTCTAATGAAGTAATAGAGTTAGTTATTCCCCATTTGATAATGGAGGCAACTTTCATGTTTGGCCTGAACTAGTAAACACATATGGCCAGATGTATGACTGGGGCATTTAGCGACTCGCAAATTTAGCTCAATTGCGACTCACAATCTGCGAGTCACTAAATACCATGTAAAACAGTGTCAGAGACACTGTTTGCGATTCCCAATGGGGTCGTATATTGCATGCCTCATGAATATTCATAAGGCACTCGCAATTTGCGACCCCATTGGGAATGGCTGGCCCTCCCAGGGATGGTGGCCTGCTGGGCCCAGCAGACCTCCATGTCTGGGACTGCTTTTAAATAAAGCAGTTTCTTTAAAATGCAGCCCGTTTTATTTAAAGAAAAATAGGATGCATTTAAGAAAAGAAAAATGAATCATTTTCGTTTAATTTTTAAAGGGCAGGCCACTGCCTGTTCTTAAAAATATTTGTGCATCCATTCCCAAAGAGGAAGGGGTCCCCTGAGGACCCCTTCCCATTTGAAAATGCTTTACCACTCTCTTGGGGAGTGTTGGTAAACTGTGAGTGTTTTGCTTCTGCAATTGCGGTCGTAAAACATTCTTACATGGCTTGTGGGCTCGCTATTAGGAAGGGAACGGCCCTTCCTAATAGTGAGTCACAAAACCCTATTTTGCAAGTCCCAAATTATTTGCAAGTCACAAAATAGTGTTAGAACTTGCCCCACAGGATTTTTGCATGTGCAAACTGGTCGCAAACCCGTTTGTGCATGCCATTTTCCATCGTTCACACATACCATCGATCATTGAATCCTGCCGTTCGCCAGAATTCCCACAGAAACGGAATGATGCCTTGAAACTTTATTGACACACTGCGTGTGACATTTATTGCCACGTTTTGCTGTGATTTTTACAAGACTAGTATGGAAAGCAAGTTGGATTCGTCATTACTGCGCTGAATGTCATTCAATCTATCCGATCTCTTCGACATTCAGATACCGGATTTATTCCTAATTTCACGTCCAGATGGATGCCCCCTCTGCTGTCTCTCACCTCTAAGCTTGTTTCCGGTCCAGGGAAGGCATGGCTTGGCAATTCGGGCTGGACTGTTCCCATGAGGCACAGGGTCAGACTGATTTGCATATGGCCATGTCTGAACTGGGGTGGCGGAGTGGGCTAAAGAACGGTGATAGATTAAACCCAGATCTGTTGACTGGTGTGAGTGTTTGATTGGTTCAGATGCTCCGTCCATCACCACCCCTTTTTGGACTGTCTCTCACCTCTAGGCTCCTTTGCCGTTCCCTTTTGGAGTCCTTCAATTATCGAAGATTGGGCTGTCCCATACACCATCCTGTCCTGATGAAGACCCGCTTCTGACTTTCTCCATTTATGCTGTTTGTCAGGGTCTAAGTGTCAACGTTTTTTCTGTCCATCCATGTCTTAAAATGCCCTTCTAGCAAAATACAATATAATTAAATTATTAAGCTAAGGGTAATTGTATTTAAATTTGAAATTGGATCTTTTTCGCCTTACCTTAATTTTAAATATATGTACTGCATCTTGTCACCTTTGTGTTTAAATACCCAAATCTTGTCACTTAGCCGGCACACTCACTATGTCACTATAATCACACTCACATGCGCCGTTTTTATCTATTGAATTACCGGGCAGCCTTTTGTTCATTCAGTTTCGTCGTGGTAATTTCTAATCCTGTGTATGAATAATTGAAAAACATAGAAAAAATTTGGCTCATTTTGAGAATATTATTCACTACCTTGTTTTCTTGTCGGTGTTCATCTGTCATTGGTATCTTGATTTCAATCACCTTTCCAAATAAAAAACTACAAAGAAATTGTTGTCCACCCGACAGAGCCAATTGTTGTTCATTGGCCTTGGCCTGGGGTGGGAGTAGTGTTTTAGGGTTTAGGGTAGTGCTCTGGTGTGTGTGTGTAGTGCAGGGTAGTGTTTTAGGGTTTAGGGTAGTGTCAGGTGGTAGTGCAGGGTAGTTTTTAAGTGTAGGGAGCGGACTGGGGGTTTGGGGAGGGTCGTGCTGGAGGTAGTGTTTTAGGGTTTAGGGTGGTGCGGGGTAGTGTGTGTAGTGCAGGGTAATGCTTCAGGGTTTAGGTCACAGACTCCTGAGGCAGAGCAGGGAGATCGCTATTTTTAAAAACTTTGTTTGATTAAAGAAATATTGTTTTTACCTGTTTCTCACTACTTCCTGGGCACTCCCTTGTCCTAATCTCGCCCCTCATTCACCGCGCAGCCGATTTCAATGCTGCCACGGCAAAAACTTTCCCGCCGCCATTCTTCCCCATCAGCCCTAGGCCACGCCCCCGGCCCTGAGGCCACGCCCCCTGCCGGAATCCTACTACTTAAAGGCGCGCCCTGCCCTCGCTCACAGTAAGAGGTCACAGACTCCTGAGGCACAGCCGGGAGATCGCTATTTTTAAAAACTTTGTTTGATTAAGGAAATATTGTTTTTACCTGTTTCTCACTACTTCCTGGGCACTCCCCTGTCCTAATCTCACCCCTCATTCGCCGCGCAGCCGATTTCAACGCTGCCACGGCAAAAACTTTCCCGCCGCCATTCTTCCCCATCAGCCCTAGGCCACGCCCCCGGCCCTGAGGCCACGCCCCCTGCCGGAATCCTACTACTTAAAGGCGCGCTCTGCGCTCGCTCGCAGTAAGAGGTCACAGACTCCTGAGGCACAGCCGGGAGATCGCTATTTTTAAAAACTTTGTTTGATTAAAGAAATATAGTTTTTACCTATTTCTCACTTCTTCCTGGGCACTCCCTTGTCCTAATCTCACCCCTCATTCGCCGCGCAGCCGATTTCAACGCTGCCACGGCAAAAACTTTCCCGCCGCCATTCTTCCCCATCAGCCCTAGGCCACGCCCCTGGCCCTGAGGCCACGCCCCCTGCCGGAATCCTACTACTTAAAGGCGCTCCCTGCGCTCGCTCGCAGTAAGAGGTCACAGACTCCTGAGGCACAGCCGGGAGATCGCTATTTTTAAAAACTTTGTTTGATTAAAGAAATACTGTTTTTACCTGTTTCTCACTACTTCCTGGGCACTCCCTTGTCCTAATCTCACCCCTCATTCGCCGCGCAGCCGATTTCAACACTGCCACGGCAAAAACGTTCCCGCCGCCATTCTTCCCCATCAGCCCTAGGCCACGCCCCCGGCCCTGAGGCCACGCCCCCTGCCGGAATCCTACTACTTAAAGGCGCGCCCTGCGCTCGCTCGCAGTAAGAGGTCACAGACTCCTGAGGCACAGCCGGGAGATCGCTATTTTTAAAAACTTTGTTTGATTAAAGAAATATTGTTTTTACCTGTTTCTCACTACTTCCTGGGCACTCCCTTGTCCTAATCTCACCCCTCATTCGCCGCGCAGCCGATTTCAACGCTGCCACGGCAAAAACTTTCCCGCCGCCATTCTTCCCCATCAGCCCTAGGCCACGCCCCCTCCCTCTCAATATAACAATGTGCCCCCCCCGGACGCGAGGCGGGCTCGCCGTCTGCGCGCCGAAGGCGCGCCAACGGAAAGCCCTTCTGCGCCCGTCCACGCCAGACCGGGCGCAGGGGCCAGTCCTGCCGGCCACTTGATCTCATACTCTGCCAACTCCCTCAGAGACTTACAACACACCCATCTCACTCCTTCCCCCACCACCATCAAACGCATCGCTACTGCCGGCATTATCACATCTGACCGGCGGGCCATCAGTCGGAGCATGCCCCCCGCCAAACCTGCCGCGGACGACACCACCATCCGGGTGCTGTAAAGCACCACGCTGATATTTTTATTCTCCTCTCCACCGAGAAGCCGGACGTGCTCCTACTCACGGAGACCTGGCTGACCCCGGACTCCCTTCCTGACATCCTGGCGGCACTCCCCCTGGATTATAACATCCTTCGCGCTGACCGACAAGGCAACCGCCCGGGTGGCGGAGTGGCCGCCATAATATCCAAACACTTTAAATTCACTTCCACTTCCTCCCTCCCCCTCCCGGGTGTCGACAACCTTACCATCAGCCTAAAAACTGACCTAGGCGCCTTAACACTCCTCCTCCTCTATCGACCCCCTCAACCCATGCCCTCCTTCGCAGCCACCCTGACCGACCAGCTGATCTACCTACTCACCTCCAACCCTAGATTCGCTCTCTTTGGTGACCTCAATTACTGGTTCGACGATGTTAATGCCGGGCCCCATGCTCTGGAGACCTTTGAGGCTCTTGCCAGCCTCAACCTAATCCAACAGATCACCTCGGCTACCCATATTAAGGGCCACATCCTGGACCAGATATGGTCCCAAAACCTGACCTTCTCTCCCCCACTTGTCTCCCCCTGCACCTGGTCAGATCACTATTTAGTGGATACTACCCTTACGATCAATGGCAAAATGCCCACTCCACTAATGGCAAGTGGCCTCTCTCGCAAATGGAGCTCCCATGACCCCAAAGGCCTGCTCGCGACTCTGTCCGAGACCCGGCTCACTCTCAATCGACCCACCAACACCAATATCGACGAGTTGGACTGTGAGATTGACACCTGGCTGAAGTCAGCCAGTGACATATTTGCTCCCCTCACCAAATTCCCCCCTGTGGAAAAGTAAATTTTGCCATGTTGTATGTGCCTACGTGTTCCCCATATTTTGTTATATGTGCATGATCGATATGCATGTATTCCTCTCTGATCGATTAAAGACGCAATTACAGTTGTGTCCATCTCTAGTATGCCAGTTTCCAGTCTTCGTGAAAGCAACGAATATTAGGCCTATGTAAACCTACGTTGCCACATTTCTCAGTGTGCACGTTAAGTCATTGAATTGTCCCCGTTTCTAGGCCTCAAAAGGGCCCGGACTCAGATTCAGCTCCTGTCTCCTGAACACTCTCCGAGGAGCGATACAGCCCCCACCTGTATCCCTGACCTTTAGTTTACTTCCTGCCATGCAGTGCCCGGCCCGGCCTGGCTCTGCCTCCCAGTCTGCCAAGAATATGTTATGTTTCTAGTTATCAGTTCAGCCCTTCCTTCTCTGCATTCCTAAGCTACTGAATCGCATCAATAGTTTCCGTCATGGTCTAGCCTTTATGTCTCCATGAAAGAGAAATACTGTATTAATGTTCATAGAATATTCCCCGCACACGCACTACATATAGAATTATGCATGCACCAGTCTTAGAGTCTATTAGCCTTTACCCTGATAACTTTTGGATTCTATCAACATGTACTCTAAACACCAGATACTAGATATGCCTGGGTACATGTCGCTCCGACACTCCAGACTTTAGTCTCCTCTTCTAGCACAGAAGTCATAGCCCCCAGTTCTCCCTGGTAACACGTCATTGCCCATTTGCGCGCACCACTAGGTTAGAGGTCCCAGCTGCTCAGGTAGCCCCCTCCATGTTTCCGCCCCGTTTATGACATATTCTGTTATGTTTGCATCACATGTCTATGTATACGCCCTGTACACGCATTCTTGTTACATCATTTTGCCCTTATCTTTCGCGACTGTTACGAACCACGCCTACTGTATTGAATGTAATGTATTTGTTTTGGTATATATACTAATGTATTGTTACTGAAAGTTAGCGCATTATTCCCAGATCCTGCCCCCGGCAGCTGCCATCCTATTCCCGTGCAGGCTGTCCTGTTCCTGTCCTTTATGCCTGATTAAAAGCCTGTAAACTCCAGCTACCTCGAATTTTGACTCTTATTTATTGAGCTATCTGTTTATATGAGTATCCTGAAAAATAGAACCGGTAATTAATTATTTATTTACCACATAATGGCGCCCGAACAGGAACTTGCCCTTTCCCCACGCGCCGGAGAAGCCACGCAGGCCCCCTGATCCTCTGCAGCCGTGACGGAACCATACCGTGCACGTGCAGATATTTCTGCTTCAAGTATCCCTCAGGCCCACGGAGGAGACGGAGGTTGCGGTCCAGCGTCCAGACGAGGCGGTGAGGAACGCGGCGAGTCCCGACCAGAGCCCAAGCCGAGAGTCCTAGGTCCGAGGTATCCGGAGGCCCACCTGTAACTGAAGTCCGAAGTTCGTAGTCCGTCGTCGTAGCAGTCCAGTCCGAGGCCTTCCGTTCTTGCTGCCCGGTGAGTACCGTTGCTGGGGTAGTATCTAGACAGGGTCAATTTAATTTGTCTCTGGTCCGTGGGTTTGGGTACACAGATCCAACACGAAGTGTCCACCTAGGTGGATGCAGGTCCTGACGTGACCAGACACCACAATTCCCACAGATGGTTTACGGAGGATCTAAAAAAACTCAAACTGAAAGTGCGCCAGCTGGAAAGGACATGGAGACGGAATTACTCTGAAACTGACAGACTGCAATACACCCTTGCCCGGAAACATTACAAAAACGCAATCTCCTCAGCCAAATCATCTCACTTCGCCAACCGAATTTCCTCTTCGGACAATAAATCCAAAGAAATATTCCGCATCATGAATGAACTCACCTCTGATGACAGAACTCTTCCAGGTCAAACCCCACCCAAGGAACCTGTGACGCCCTTAATCTCTTCTTCATCGAGAAAATCAATAAAATCAAGGCCTCAATCTCCACTTCTCCCCGGACCCCCCTCTCTGATACCCCCTGAAACAATCTCTCTGTATATTCGGACTTCCCGGCCCTCAACGCTGCCTCCCTGGCTTAGCTTGCGTCCCGGGTAAAATCAGGCTCCCCGAATGACGTTTGCCCTCCCCCGATTCTTTGGAGCATCTGCCACTCCCTACCCGAATGTATCCTACCTCTGCTGAACGGTTCACTCAGCACCGGCACCGCCCCCAGCTCCTTCAAAGAGGCCATCTTAGTCCCGCTACTGAAAAAACCTGGCGCGGACCCAGCAGATCTGTCCAATTTCCGTCCCATCTCGCTCCTACCCTTCCTATCCAAAATAATCGAGGCACATGTCACCCAATGCCTCTCCAAATTTAACGAGTCATCTAGCTACCTGGAACCCAACCAGGCAGGCTTCCGGCCTACCTTTTCTACGGAGGCTGTCATCTTGGCCGTTTTTGACACTCTGCGTAGAAATGCCGATACAGGGACCCCCCAGGCCTTCATACTCCTGGACCTATCGGCTGCGTTCGACACGGTGGACCATAACATCTTGCTCCACCGTGTCGAACAGGCCGGCATCTAAGGCCTCGCGCTGAGCTGGATACAATCATTCCTGTCCGGGAGATCACAGGCCGTCCGACAGGGCCCCTACACAGCGCCCAAAACCCCCACGACATGCGGGGTTCCCCAAGGCTCTTCCCTGTCACCCTTATTGTTTAACCTTTACCTCCGTCCCCTTCTTCACTCCCTCCACACCTGGGACATCACAGTATACAACTATGCGGACGACTTACAGATCATTTTCCCCCTCAACTCTCAGAACGCAGTAGCCAACTTCCACGCCTCCATGGTCCACATACAGGAATGGATGAACACCAACCATCTGAAATTGAACCCCGGGAAAACAGAGCTCCTCCTTCCGGGCTCCAGTCCCTCTGCCTGGGGGGCGCACTTCTGGCCCACGGAACTTGGCACCCCACCTACTCCCGCGAACACTGTAAAGAGCTTGGGCGTGACCATCGACTCCGAACTCTCCCTTCGATCTCAAGTCGGCTCGGTGGTTTCATCCTGCTCCTTCCAACTTTGTAAGATCCGCAAAATTAGTCACCTACTCCCCCCTGCTGCTCTAATCCAAGGGATTGTTTCCCTAGTGCTCTCCCGTTTGGACTTCTCCAATTCCCTCTACCACGGCCTTCCCAAAACACTTCTCCACCGCCTACAGGCAGTCCAAAACCAAGCTCGCCTCATTCACAAATCTCCTAAATGGCAATCAGCCAAACCATTGCTGCACAAATTACACTGGCTGCCTATAGAGCAGAGAGTGGCCTTCAAGGTTGGTTGCCTTACGTTCAGAGCACTTCATGGCACCAGCCCTGCCTTCGTAACCTCACTCATCCACCCTTATTGCCCCACTCGCGATTTACGCTCTTCCCACCTCCTAAAGCTTGTCGTGCCCAAAACAAGAACCAATAAATTCGGTGGATGAAGGTTCGCCTTCTTGGCCCCAAAATTCTGGAATCCCCTCCCTAAGGCCATTAAATCCAGTAGCTCCCTCCTTCTCTTTAGGAAACAGCTCAGAACTCTCCTCTTCCCCCTACCCTGCTAAACCTTGTAAACCGCCTCAGTCTGCACCCACTCTGTCCTACAGCGCCAGGAAACTCATGGTGTCAGTGCGCTCTATAAATGTAATTTAATAATAATAAGTGCCAAACGACACCCACCTGACACAGATTCACTTTAAAACACATAAGTACATACCAAACCCTCAGCGCTCTCTGACCCTGCTACTGACAGGAATCACATTCCACTCTGAAGATCCAGAACACTCTCAAGTGGAATTATACTGAGGTGGAGATAGCCCTTACATTGACATTTGTGGCAAAACACTAACAACAACTACATGGGCTACCTCCTTTCACTCTCAGTGGAGTACAGAAGGCAGATTTGTGGTAGCAGATCACAGACTGTCAATACATTGGGGGAGGAGGTTTGTACCTTAAGGGAGGGGGCTTTAAGAGGAGATGGTTACAAAGAAAGAGTCTAGTCTTCAGCTGACACAAGCTCTTCCATGAGACACACTTGTTTCTGGTTTCTTTCACATACTCTTCAAGAAGGCTGTGCACTCCATAACCCTAATATTACATAAGGTTACAACTAGGGGGGATATGTATGAAATTAATTTTTAGTCGCAAACGCTACGAATCGCAAAAAAGCAGAGTTCGCGATTAAAAATTTGCATAACGCGATGTATGAGCAAAATTGCATTGCAATATTAAGGAATCGCAAAATTTGCGATTCCTTAATTTTGCGTAAGCATTTAAGGAATCGCAAATTGTGATTCCTTAAATGCTATGCAACAAGCACCCAAGTTGTGCGATTTCTCCTTAAGAACTTGAAGTTGGTGGTAATTTGCGATTTCTTTCAAAAATGCACTTTTTGGCATTTTTCAAAGTGCCATGTGGGGCACATACATGCCCTTAGGGCATGCATGTGCACCATATGCACACATATGTACATTTTCAGGGGCGCATCAGGGTGTACTTATGACACCCTTGCACCATTGAAATTATTCTCAATTTGCGATTCTCAAATTGCGAATCACAAATTTAGAATGACCTCCCATTTATTCCTATGAGCCTCCTGGCCCATAGGCATGAATGGGAAGGTATTCCTTAATTGCGATGTTTTAAAATACATTCCGTTTTGCAATTCTCAAATAGCGATTCTCAAAAAAATCGCTATTTGAGAATCGCAAAAACGGATTTTCATACATATGCCCCTAAGCCTCCTCCCTATCCCTAAAACATAGGCTACCACCACTCACCCAACCCTGCCCTAAAAATACACTGTTCTGCAGACTTCACATCTCTCAAACATAGCCTCTAACAGACACACATTAAAAAGTTGATATCTAAAGCAGAGAGGACCTAAACGCAACCCTGTAAAACACAGAGCTAGGTTTATGCTAGGAATGTCACTACCTTACTTAATGGTATTCCTATTATTTTGTTTGCTGTATCCCAACATTTTTAGGTCTGGTGTTAGCTAAGACATTTTGTCTTAATAACAATATATACAAAAATATATATACTATTCAGTCAGCCCTCTTGTTCCACTGATCTGCTTTATTATCATTCCCATTTTGTTTCCACCCACCACAGTATGTGGCAAGGAGTACAGGGTCAGCGCAATCAGCCATTGGCTTCCCTGATTGTGAGTGAGTGGAATTTCGTTTTGCACAATGTGCATTGGTGGACAGCAAGTGCCCAGCTCAGTGTAGAGGACCATGGATGCAATATGTTTCTTAACATAACAAATATTATTATTTTTTTGTTTTGAATTTGCCACTAAGATGTCTTTGTTTACTTTTACTAAGACCAGTTGTTTTTAAATGTCTTCTCTTGTTTGGAGCTGATTTTCAATGTTAGGGAAGGCACACCGATCAAAAGCTCAAAAAGCTCCCACCTGCTTGCAGCATCAGCATGCTCCTGTATTTGGAGCAGCAGCATCTCATTGTAGGAAGCTGGCTCTCTATATAATGTACTGAAAAGAAGAACACTGTGCAAAGAGTCCAGTGAGTCCCAGATTGGTATATAGAAGTACAAGCAGATAATACTAACACTCTATTTGAGGTATTGTGGGCAAGCAGTTAGGCTTATCAGAGGGCAGTGATAAGCATTGGTTGTACTCACAAAGGCAATATGAAACACACTCAAAAATAAATCTGAGACCAATATGCAAAAATAGCACTCATGTTTATATATATTTTAGGCACCAAAATCAGTATGATTAGGCAAGTGCATTTAAAAAATGCAGTAGAAAACAGGGGCAGATGAAAATGCTTAAACACATTCAAGTATTTACTGTGATGGTCAGTGTAGAATATACAACTGTAACCTGTGTCACTGTCAAATAATTTAGTATTGCAGGTAATCGGGGAACTTGGATGGCAGGCATGACTGTCAATGAAAGACCGTTGTGGTCGGGAGAAAACAATGCATAAACACCATCAAGTATTTACCCTGACGGTCAGTGTAGAATGCACTGCGATATCCTGAAATACTGTCAAACAATTTAGCATTGCAGGAAACGGGGAAAATCAGGTGGTGGACAGGACCATCAATTGAAGACGGGGGTTAAAGAAGAGAGGCTTTTGAAAGTCTTGTGCCAAAGGGCACTTGGGGTCGGATTTGTTTTCTACTTATTCAGTGCGCAGGTCTTTGGGATCCCATGACCCAAGTGGAACAGACAGTTCTTTAGTATCTTACCCAAGGACTCTGGTTGCAGGGCACGTAGAAATGTCCATTACCGGGGGCGAGTGCACCAAAGATGCACCTCGGTCGATCCATCAGTAATGTCGGTCATGTTATCATGGGATCTGCCACACAGTCTATGCCACCAAATAGGATATGCAAAATCACAGGAGCGGCGTTGTTAGCAGCACTGGTTGCAGGTGCTGCGGATAGTCCTCTTGTTGGTGTGAAGAATGACGGGATCAGTGGCCGGACTGGCTACCAACAAACCGTTGCTGTGGTAAATTAAGTTGCAAGGGACTCACAGGCTGGAGGTCGTTGAGGACAATGTAGAGACCCGGAATGACGGTGAGAGCCAGCTGCCACTTTTGGGGGCACTTGCCACTCCGCTGTTGGTCTCCAACTCAACAGAATCAGCGAGATCACTTTGTTTGTGCTTCAGATCATTCAGACTTGGCCTATGGCATGCAGGGGACTGGTTCCATCAATCCAAGGGAGTTCCTTGTTCTTTCTCAAAGGCAGGCATGGCTCTCGGGTTTTAGGACTACAGAGCAAGATGAGTAAGCTGCAGTGCAGGAGTCAGAGACAATAGGCAGGCTGGCAGGGTTGGCGCAAGGTCAGTCACATGTCCTCTTCTGCTGGTTCTTTGCAGCTTTTTGGTGTCCTTCCTCTTCTTACATTGCCAGGATCTGAAGTTCAGGCTCAGGGTTGCCACCTAAATGCTAATGGCAGGAGAATTTTAGGGGGTCTACACCCTCATATGGCCATTTCTGTTGGGAAGTGGGCATATCCTTGATCCTGGTTGGCTACTTCTCTCCAACACAAGATGGAGGAATGGGGAAAGTGGGGTACACTTCACCTGCCCCACCTTAGGGTTGTTGCTAGCTGAATGTGGGCACAACTCTAATCCAACCAGTTTTCCCGCCTGTCCTCCTGCCAAAAGTTGAGCAGGACAGGGAGGTTGACATCCTCCACTATTGGAGATGCCTGGGGTGCATTTCAAAGGCGGCAACACATTTAAAGCTCCCTGCCTTGGAATGCCATTCCAGCCTGGAGGAGGTGTGAAGGACCTCCACCTAGAGCTTGCATAGTTCCTGGCTTCTAAGAGCGAAGGCTCTCTCCCGATAAGGCCAGAATCATGTCTGATGGTGGCAGGCTGGTGAGACTAGTCAGACATTACACCAGTAGTTGGTAGGTTTTCAGGGAGCACCTCGAAGGTGCCCTCTGTGTTCATTTATTAGTAGGTTTATTAAGACCAGATGTTTGATACAAGACCTCTCTGGGTACAATGAAGCCATCATGGTGCAGGGAAAACCGTAATGAAGGGTGTCCAGCCAATGTACTCTCTTTGGCTTCCCTGTGCACTTAAAATATCCAAGAATGGACTTAGATAATGCAGGGTCATATCAGCTCAGGCAGCTATGACCACACATGTGATATAGTTCACACTGCATTGGGGCTGGAAGACCTGCAGTGGGGGTGACTTACCTATACCTCATGCAGTGTATGTGGGCAGGGCACACACATCGACTCTTTAGTTTTGTCTTTACCAAGATATGCAGCCTTCAAGGGCAGTTTGCACGATCTTGGTGAGGGGACCCCAGGATGTCACAGTTTGTGCTGCAGCTCTAGGGGGCCCTCTTCAGCCCCAATCCGCTAGGTACTCGGGGCACTATTTACTAGGGACTTAAATGGTGAGGCTGAAGTAATGCCAATTGGGAATCAATGGTACAGTTTTAGGGAATGAAAGCTGGTACTGGGAACCTGGTTGGCAGAATCCCACTACACTTCAGTCAAAGTTGCAGCAAAAACCAGGCAAAATGTAGGGGGTATTGCAAAAAGCACCCAACTTCCTACACTCATAATCTGTGCACACTTCCACTTCAAACAGTAGCGTCACCCTTGCACCTATCCTATTGCCTCTGTAACTGTGTATTAGTTCATGCCTCTAAGGGCGGATCACTTCTCATGCTAAGGGGCGGAGGGCACGCCAATCAAACCCTCTGCTGCCTCCTTCATGCTGCCGCAGTCACACTTACACAAAGTAAAATGCTTGTGCCCCTTTGAAAGTCTCAATCTTTAGAGGAAGGTTGCCCTATTGACATCCATAGAAGTATGCTGCAAAGCCTTACTGCAAATGCAGCCTTGCAACAAGGTCTCAGACCTGCCATTACAGTGCCTATGTGCAGTCTAGTACTTCATTTCGATCTGGCAATTGCACCTACTTGCAGGCCCTAACTTTCCCTTTATTACATGTAAGTGACCCCTAAGCTAGGCCCAAGGAATGCCCGAGGCATGGTGCAGTGTATGTGAAAGGAAGGACATGCCCTGATGTGTGTGGCATTTCCTGACAGTGAAATAATTTCATTTTTCACTATTGTAAGGCTATCCGTTACATAGGATAGAACTGAGCATTACTGCCCATGGTAACAAGATAAAAACATATAGTTTGATATGCCTGAACTCACAATGTTAAGATGCATCTTTTAGTGAGGGTGAGTTTTGCATTCTGGGTTTGAAAATACCACTTATAGAAAGTAGGTATTTTCTTGCCTGACCATCTAGTGTGCCTCTGCAAGGTTGTGTATTGACTGTCCTGCTTTGGAGTGATAGGGATTGGGGATGTCTATTCTGTTCAGACAGCCACTTGGGAGGTTGAGGTGTGGCCTGCCTTTCCAGGGTGAGTCAGTGCTAGGCTGAATAGACTTGGGCTGCATTCTGAATAGGGAGGAGGGTTATTTCACACTGGGAATGGCCTGACTGCCTAGGACAATGCTGTCTCCACCTCCTGCCAGGAAGCTGCACCAGAGAGGACTCGAGTGGTTTTGGCTGGGCCAAGAGCTTTTCTGCCACAGAGAACATAGGATTTTGTTTAATAAAAAGAGGGGCCCAGACCCCAGACTTTTAGATCACGTCTGTGAATCAAGAAGAACCTTTGCCAAGGAAAAGAGCTAGAGGAACTGAGGAGTACTGTCCCTTTGCTGTTTGCTGTCTGGGATTGGCCTGTAGTGGCTGTTTCTGCCAAGGAAAGGACCACGACGTTGCTGTGTGTTGTGTCCCCTGCTTGAGGAAGATCTTTAAGGGCTTTAAATAGAGCGTGCCTCCTGTTCTGAAGTCTCAGTGACACAAAGACTTCACCAGCAGCTACCCTGAGCTTCCTTGCTGGGATTTCTGACCTTCTAAGAGGTGCCTGCTGCTGCTTTTGACCTGTGAAGGCTGTTTGTCGCTGGGAGCTGGAAAAGTAATGAAACTTCAAGAAGCACAACGCATCCGCACCTGTTTCCAATGCATCATTGAAGAAATTGATGGAGAGCCTGCCCGCAGCTTGAGAAATCACCACACGCCGTATGAAGTACACCGGTCCGCGAAGTTTGCGATCACTGCACCGATTCTGACACAGGCCCTGCTGTGTGGCTGCAAGAACCAATGCATCATGGAACCACAGCTAGAGAGAAAAACGCAGTGTCATCGTCACGGCCACATCGAGAACGGACTCATCTCCCATCCTCACGCATCGTATCTGGGCATCACACCGGCAAGAACACCAGGGTCGCAGTAAGAAACCAACGCATCACCTCCACGCACAGTAAGAAACCGAGGCACCACCACCCCTTCAGTAACGAACCGACCATCACCGCCCCTGTGTGGCAATAAGGCACTGAAGCATCACCTCCACTAAAGTAAGGAGCTGACGCATCACTTTCCCTGGGTATAAGGAATTGATGCATCACCTTCCCTGCGACAGTTTTTATTTGTGTGTGCAAAGCATTCAAGGTACTTTCTGGGAAAAGTGGCGCATCTGCAATTTGGTTTCAACATAAGTATTTTTACCTGTTGAAAGCCATATTGTCGATTTGGTCTTGCTTTGGTTTAGATAAACATTACTTCTTTTTCTAAACAGGTGTGGTGTCCATTTGAAGTGTTTTCACTGTGCTACTGTATGCATGCAAAAATGATTTGCACACTGCCTCTGAGATAAGCCTGTTTGCATGTGCCAAGCTACCAAGGGGGTGAGCAGGGTTATTTTAGAAGTGTATTCCCCCTTTCCTGACTAGGAAGAAGGGCCCTATAAGGGCAAAGGTACCTACCTCTGCCAACTAGAGACCCCCATTTCTAACAAACTGTTTAAAAGAAATTGTGATCTTCTCTTTCAATTAAGTCTTGCAGTTCTAAGATACTAGCTCACACCTCACTGAAAATGTCAGTTGTGCATGGCCTAGCTATACATGATCTGATCCATAAGTTTTTTTACCTTTTCTTGTTGAACCTATATCTTTTAGCATTTGTGGTCTGTGAACTTTACCACTGCCAGCCAGTGCTAAAGTGTGTGTGCTCTCTGTCTAAAACATGGTCAAATTGGCTTACACCTAATTGGCATATTTATTTACATGTAAGTGCCTAGCATATGGTACTACATGTACCCATGGCCTGGGTACATGCCACCAGTAGGCATGCAGCACTCATTGTGCAACCCACTTAAGTAGCACTTTAAAGTATGTCACAGGCCTGCCTTTGCAACATGAAGTGCAATTTTAAAACTGCCAATTCAACCTGCCAAAATAAACCTTTTGCTAGGCCTAGTCCTTCCTTTCAAACACATATGTCACACCTAGGGTAGGCCATCCATTAAAACTCATAGGCAAGAGTGCATTGTAATTAAAAAAGAAAGTTTTACATGCCCTGGCAATGAAACACTGCTAAATAATGTATTCACTACTGTAAGGCCTATCAATCCCATTGGATAACATTGGGTTACCTAATTACATGCATGTAAAATTCTAACTTTTGATCAACGCTGTTTAGAATATCCTCTTTGGACTCAAATTAATAGTAAAGTCGGATTGTAAGTCACAAATCAGAGAATGCTACTTTTAGAAAATTGGCATTTTCTTGTCCTAATCATTTGGTGCTTGCTACCTGTGTCCTGGGGCACATGACTGAACTGCTTCACAGTCAGCCTTTGTGCATTCCTCCAAGACAATGAGACAAATAGGTGGTGGCAAGATGGGCCAGAGCTGTCCCATGCCCCAATTACATTTCATAGGGGCTTGCCTTTAGCTCACACAATTGAACCTGACTCTAGTCTTTTGTCACCCCAGACTTCTTGGAGCATTGGCAGGGGAAGCGAAGAACTTCCAAGAAAGAGATGTGGGAGTGCCATAGAGAATCTAACACTCTTCAAAGGCTGGCACATGGTATAAATATTGGAACCTCAGGACCGCTCTTCAGTACACTCCTTGACCAGTGGACACTACAGAAGAATGTCTGCCTTGTTCCCCAGAGGACTGATGTGCTGCTTGAGCTCTGCCTTGTTGCCCAGTGGCCTACCCTGTTACTACCAAAGGACTGCCCTGATTTTGAGGCATGGCTTGTTTCCCAGAGAATAGCCCAGCTGCTTGAGGCTTGTGCTGTTCTCTGAGCAGGAAGACCAGACCTTCTCCTTTCATCCTAGGTATGTTGAGTGACTTCAAGTCTGTTAGCTGAGCTCCTCATATGAGCTAGAGGGAAATTGTAAGCTCCAGAGGCCTCCTTGCACCTGACCTGCTGCAACTTGAGAAGCCTGGCCTACAATTGGACCCGCTTGAGCCCTGATTGCCTCAGCGACAGTGAGTCCATGATCCTCAAGAGGTGACTCCCCAAAGTCCTGGACCCTTGGCCGTCATCAGTGTGCACTGCTCTGTGAAGAATGGTGAGATCCAGAAGTTTTGGGCTCTTCATGACCGCAAACAAACGTGTTCACACCAAGACTCTGCTGTCTGAGTTGTGCTATCACTCCCCTCAACCAACAATCCGATTTCATTCAATGTCACATTGTCTTTTGTGTGCTGCATGTGTCCTTTACAGCCTATTTTATACTATTGGGAGGTGTAGTAGGAGGCAAAGTAATACAGTTGGACTTACGGATCCATATCATGGACTAGCGCAAGTGGCAGTACATGCTTCTAGCTGTTAATTGTCACAGATTTTATAGCATGATCAGAGGCATATTTTATGCTTACTTTTCTTGCTTTAATCATATGGCAACCAAGATAACAAACTATATTTCTCATAAGGTTTGAGAGAAATAATCAAGGTGAAACAAAGAATCTGTAAACCAAAAATCATTTAGTATTAAGCATTGTTCTTTTCTTGCTGCGTGCAGTCAGGAAATTAATTTTCCATAATTCATATGGTTATCCTTTGGGTTTAACCTTTGACATAGTGTGAGGTCCTTAGTTTAATGGTGGCTTTGTTGGTCTCTTTCCATTAGCGCTAGTGAGTTTACCCTTATGCTTAAATATTGTTCCAGTTCTCCTGCAATGCGCCCAGTTGCCTAACTTTAACATAATTGCAGTGAGCGCACAAGTGTTTATCACTTCAGAGACTTCGTTGAATCTCTTCACCAAGCTTTTGCCGGGAGTGCCATTCAGCAGCCTTTGAAATCATGGGGCCCATTTCCGTGGTTAACACTGAGGCTGTGTTTGAGGACAGCAAAATTACCTTTCTCGAGTGCTTATCTCACCACTCTGCCACTGGTGAAGCTGTTCTCCTCACTTAGATGCATTCCACATTCCCCTCAGAGCCTTTCTGAGATGTGTGACATCCCTTCTAAAGATGGACGGCCAAGATAACCAGCCCATCCATGCATAATTTGATTTGACATTAGGCATAAAAGATGGATGTTGGAAAATTGCCATTTCTGTACTTTGAGTATATTATGCTTTTTTGCCTAGAGAGCTTGGGAAGGGATAAGATCTCTGGATCAGCACCAGAGTGTCCAAAAGGTACCTGCGAGTGACCCCTAGAAGGGTGATTCATGGCCCCATCAGTAGAAGAAGTGGGGGGATCAGGATAGATCAGAGATGTTGTCCCCACTGCTCTAAAGGATACCTGTGCCAGCCAGACCATGGTGGTGAAAAATATGGTCTCCCCAGAGGATTATCTGCCAGAACAGGTATGAAGGGCAATCTAGGCCCATGGGCAGGACTTTTTCCACCGTAATGCCCTTTATTGCTGGAATGGGGTGAGGTGCCAATGCTGATGCCATTGTCAGTCCTCAGATGCGCATTTGCTGCATACTTGGACATTTACATCTACCAGTGAGAGAACAGTTTGGAAGGGCAGTTGCGACGGGTGCCAAGCCCCTCAGATTTCAAGGGTACTATCTCTAGATCAAGAGTATGGTCTCCCAGATGGAGAGAAAGGTGTGCGGGGTGGATGCAGTAGCCCTGTGGGAGGGCTAGTAGGTCAGGGGTACCCTCTCTGAGGGAAGAGCCTCCGTAAACTGACCCTGTTGAGTCCACTTCTAGCCTGAGGTACTGCCTGTACAGTCAGCTGCCCTAGTCAGACTTCTGTAAGACTCTTAAAAACCTAAGAGGCAAGAAAGACTTTTAAAGCAAGCGAGGCACTACTCTGCCTAACAGAAGACGTTGGCCATCTTGAAAATGCATGAAAAGGGAGATGGGTAGCACAGTGAACCTTTAACCCACTGGTAGGGCATTCCCAGGGCTCATCGCAAAGGAACACACTTCGGAACCTTCCTTAACCCGAGGAAGATCGGTAGAGGACTGAATCTGCAGTTTAGAACCTTTTGAAGAGACCTGTAGGACTACACCTGCTCTCTTTCTTGTATCCAGGACAAAGAAGTGGACTTCAAGTGTCATCTGGTTGACATTTTGTTAAACCTACAGTTACACATCAAGCTATAAGAGGCCTTTTCCTGCAACTGCCCAGCTGACCAGTGGTATCCTGCCCTAGATTGAAATTTCATGTTGGCCTCTGCCACTCACCTAGTGAGTCTCTATATGCACACTCTTTAGATTCCCAGAGGCTTTAGATGTATACTTCTGTGGTGGACTGGGACATGAAGGACTGAGGTTAGAACGTAAAATCTTTCACCAAAAAACGACTATCTGACCTGCTCTCCATGTGGGCAGCATCAAATTGCGCCTAGGTCTTGCATTAGCTTGACCATCAACAATTATTGCCACGTTGTGCTTCTCGGCGTTATCTAGACTTCAAACTTTAAAAATCCATACCAGCAGTTCCCTTCATTGAGATTTTTATTGTTTTGCATTTCAACTTTATTACTGGTTTAGTACTGCAAACATACTTTACAGATTGCTTGTAAGCTACACTTGTCTGCTGTGAGCCATAAGTGTCAGGGCTTTACTCTTGGGTTAGTTTTGTGACTTTGAGGGTGTGCCCTGACAAGGGTTGTGGTTATTACCTGAGGTGGATACCTACTCCGTTCAACTAATTCCCCAATTACTTACAGCAGTCCTAACATTTTTTCCGTTTCCTAGTGTTCTGGTGACCCTCACCTCACCCTCTTTCCTCCACACCCAGCACTACCCTATAGATAAAGCAGATCTATTATTTATCTCCAGAAATTAGCAATAATTATTATCAAATTATTATTCCATAATGACTTAAAAATATTGAAAAACATGTCTTTGAACTACAAATCTGACTCTTTCTTTCTACACAGTTTTTATTATTATTTTTAGTGTATGAAAATGTGAAAATAAAGCGAGATATGTTAAGACTGAAGCTGTAGCCGGGTAAATATATTAAAAAAAAATATGACAAGTTCCCCTTGGGTCATGGTTTCGTTGACCCAGGGGACTTGTGTTTTAATTCTAGTGTTGCTGGTTGGCTGCAGAAATCCCTGCAACCCCCACATAATATTGAAAAACCAAATTGATAATGTCACTGTCCCTTCTAGGGCCATCATCAAAAACGAAATATATGTAAATAGCCCTCCCACAGCATTATGGGGCGCTCCTTGAAGGACCAGTGAATAATAATACAGCGGCTATGGCCGCTCATTTAATATTCACTTTTTGTCTTTTTTGATTTTTTTTTTAATGGGAGTACAGATCCTATCCAGGACACTACTGTTTTTTTTTCTTTTTTACAAGGGGCCACAAGGGAGCCACCGTAAAGCATTAAAAGAAATAGATATATTGGCATGTCCCAATGCCCACCCAGGTCATGACACAGATGTAGCCATATTAGGGGCTGCAGGGGGTGGCCCAGGGCCCCCACAGTCATGCAGTCTGACCTGTTTGCACCTATTGCGGGTGCAGCAGGAGCCCATATTGTTCCACTTTCACAAGACCAGTTTGAGCTTGTGCTGGGTAGGAGCAATCATAGCATTTTCCTGGCAGTGAGTGTGGACAGGGAAATGATTTGTTCTCCCACTGGAGAGGAGCATCTTTGTGCTCCCATCAAGTGGGGAAATTGACGGTGACTTGGGTGTTGGGGACCCCAGGTCACTGTCACCGAGCCAGCCCAAAGGGATAGAACAGCCTGGGTCTATAGTATGGCCTGCATGACCCCCCCTTAAATTGAAACATGGCCCTTGGGAATGGAGCCATTCTGTGGCTTAGGGAGTGGAGGCCACGTGGCTCATCTTCCCATTAACTAAGTTTTGAGGCCCTGAGAATAGGGGCCCCTGTGCCTCCTGGAGGCATGGGGAGTGAGGTTGCATGCCCCCTCTCTGTAAAACATATCCCAACCCTCCTCCCTGGTCCTTATCCACCATGGGAGTCTTTTAAAAGAAACAGGCAGAGTCCATACTTATTTGAGATTTTACTGTGGATTTGCGGATTCTTCACAAATTTTGGACAATTTAAAAAAAATAAAAAGTGCAGGGGCCTTATTTATGAAGGCCTTGCGCCACCGGTGCGTCACTTTTAAAATGGAAAAAAGTGACGCACAGGTGGCGCAAGGCCTTCATAAATGAAGCCCCTGGTGGGGTTCCTCAGGACCCCATTCACTAGTTCCAACTCCTAAGATGGCTGCTGCCACTTCCTGGTTGAGGTGGTTTGAGATCTGTCTGCTGTTGCTTCAGGCCCTTTCATTGAAGCAGCCAGGCTCACTCCAATATAGTTATGCAGACTGAGTCTTCAATGAGCTCCATGTAGGCTGTATCAAGTGCTCAGTTCAGAGTTGAGCTTCTGGTGGCATCACATCGGATCTCTGACATTTTATCCAAGTCACCAAGTTTTTCTACTTCACTTAATTCTCTGTATCCAAAACAAATCCCTTTCAGTGACCTGTTAACCAAGGTCCTCCCTTACTTGTGCTCATATTCCAATACTCATCTTGCTATTTAGTACCTGGGTAAATGGATGTCACTTTCGGTATCCTCAACCCCTGTATTTCTAAGTGCTTCTCTGCAGGCTTAAATCCCCCCAGTTGTTTGTGTGTATGTGCTCCCTGCATCTGCAACCTATTTGTGTTCTCTCAGAGCTCTTATGGTGTGATGACCCTACTGATTTGCTTACTACCCTGGGGGCACCATCACTCTATTCAGGGAACAAGTCCTAAAAAATAAGTGGGGGAGACTAACTAAGTTAGGCAGTATGCAAGTGACATCAAGGCACCTGACATCACAGCACAACATAAAGGTGCTGCATCACAGGAAGTCAAAGGTGATGATGGATGGAGTGTTGACAATACAAACACTCACCCCCAGTCAACTGATCTGGGTTTAATCCATCACGTTCTTTAGCTCACTCTGCCACCCCAGTTCAGACATGGCCATATGCAAATCAGTCTGACCCTGTGCCTCATGGGAACAGTCCAGCCCGAACTGCCAAGCCATGTCTTCCCTGGACCGGAATCAAGCTTCCCAGGACCGGTTTCTGGCATTACAGCCGTCTTCAGCCGGGCTTGCTTGACTCCAGTGGCAAAGTGAGCAAGGGACTCCGTCTGAGCATAACCCTGCCAACTTAGGGCAAAGAAAGAAAACCCAAAGGTGATGATGGTCGGAGAGTTGACGATACAAACACTCACCCCCAGTCAACTGATCTGGGTTTAATCCATCACCGTTCTTTAGCTCACTCCGTCACCCCAGTTCAGACATGGCCATATGCAAATCAGTCTGACCCTGTGCCTCATGGAAACAGTCCAGCCCGAACTGCCAAGCCATGTCTTCCCTGGACCGGAATCAAGCTTCCCAGGACCGGTTTCTGGCATTACAGCCGTCTTCAGCCGGGCTTGCTTGACTCCAGTGACAAAGTAAGCAAGGGACTCACGTCTGAGCATACCCTGCCAACTTAGGGCGAACAAAGAAAAACCAAAGGTGATGATGGATGGAGCATTGACAATACAAACACTCACCCCCAGTCAACTGATCTGGGTTTAATCTATCACCGTTCTTTAGCTCACTTCGCCACCCCAGTTCATACATGGCCATATGCAAATCAGTCTGACCCTGTGCCTCATGGGAACAGTCCAGCCCGAACTGCCAAGCCATGTCTTCCCTGGACCGGAATCAAGCTCCCCAGGACCAGTTTCTGGCATTACAGCAGTCTTCCACCGGGCTTGCTTGACTCCAGTGGCAAAGTGAGCAAGGGACTCACGTCTGAGTATACCCTGCCAACTTAGGGCGAACAAAGAAAAACCAAAGGTGATGATGGTAGGAACGTTGAAAATACAAACACTCACCCCCAGTCAACTGATCTGGGTTTAATCCATCACCGTTCTTTAGCTCACTCCGCCACCCCAGTTCAGACATGGCCATATGCAAATCAGTCTGACCCTGTGCCTCATGGGAACAGTCCAGCTGGAACTGCCAAGCCATGTCTTCCCTGGACGGGAATCAAGCTTCCCAGGACCGGTTCCTGGCATTACAGTTGTCTTCAGCCGGGCTTGCTTGACTCCAGTGGCAAAGTGAGCAAGGGACTCACGTCTGAGCATACCCTGCCAACTTTGGGCGAACAAACAAAAACCAAAGGTGATGATGGAAGGAGCGTTGACAATACAAACACTCACCCCCAGTCAACTGATCTGGGTTTAATCCATCACCGCTCTTTAGCTCACTCCGCCACCCCAGTTCAGACATGGCCATATGCAAATCAGTCTGACCCTGTGCCTCATGGGAACAGTCCAGCCCGGACTGCCAAGCCATGTCTTCCCTGCACCGGAATCAAGCTTCCCAGGACCGGTTTCTGGCATTACAGCCGTCTTCAGCCGGGCTTGCTTGACTCCATTGGCAAAGTGAGCAAGGGACTCACATCTGAGCATACCCTGCTAACTTAGGGCAAACAAAGAAAAAACATAGGTGATGATGGACGGAGCGTTGACAATACAAACACTCACCCCCAGTCAACTGATCTGGGTTTAATCCATCACCGTTCTTTAGCTCACCCCAGTTCAGACATGGCCATATGCAAATCAGTCTGACCCTGTGCCTCATGGGAACAGTCCAGCTCGAACTGCCAAGCCATATCTTCCCTGGACCGGAATCAAGCTTCCCAGGACCGGTTTCGGATTCATAATCCTCATCAGCCAGGCTATCCTGAATCCAGTGGCCAAGTGAGCAAGGGACTCACGTCTGAGCATACCCTGCCACACTTAGGACGAACAAAGCGATACAAAAGCAATTTAGGGTAAACACCTGCAGCCCAAAGAGGTCAGACTCTGTTTTGCTTCTAGGGTTATGGTGGGAGTTCGTTCATTAGCCTAACTGCATGTGGCATCTTGGAATTCGGTTTCTCTGGAGGACTGAGGGAGGCAGGCTGATGCTCACCAGCAGCTTCAGGGCTCTCCTGGAGGAGAAGGGCTACCACTTGTCTGAAGATCTGTAAAGGACTTTGAAAGACTTAAGTCCACTCCAGATTTTCCATGTCCTGTCTTGAAATTCCAAGATGGAGGTGCACTGTTTTTGTACTCCTTTTCGCCCTATTAGCTGTGGTTCGGCTCATGTGACTTGCAGTTTCTTTTCTTTTTCCTGTCTATACACTATTTAAGGAAGGCAAATCTTCCTTTTCACTGCATCACAATGCAGTCATAGTATTTTCGGGTGTGTTGTCTACCCCACATGTCTTGTATTTTTGTTCCTATAATTCCTTGGACAATTGAATTAACCTTTTAGTTTTCTCATATACTCATTACATAACTAGAGAGATTTAGGGCTACAGGAAGGCCATTCCAACAAGTATGGTGCTGTCTTGATCTATGTGATTTATTCTGACTCAATGTCAAGGAACTGCAGCCATGTTAGGTCCACCACCCCTGACTACAGCTCATCCTGGACTTCCATCATAGGGACATTATGGCTGTTCAAGCAGGCTTTGCTGATGACTATGTACTGAAAACTCTTACTGCATCACATACAAAAAGAAGAGTTGAGAACTCACTCTGCACTGCCCCATGTTATGACTGCTTGGCACATGCTTCTCGACCCATAACCTCTGTGTTTGGCTAGCTGCGATTGGACTCTGTGACCTTGTCCAAAGGCCCTCTCCCTCCAGCCCTGCTCTCCCACCACCAATGTGCCATTACATTCTCCGGGTTCTGCTCTTTCAACAGTGCTGCACTCGAGACTCCCACAACTGGATCTGAACCCATCAGTGAGAATATGACCTACCTCCCTACTGGTCATTCCCTTCTTCCAATCCTACCCTCGTTCACCAATGCTCCTTTACTCTCTTCCACTGTCTGGACTCAGCTTTACACCTCTCAATATTAAATGGATCAATCCACCATTTTTTATTTTTTTATTTAATGAGATTTTATATAGCGCGAACATTACCCGAAGGTGTACATAAGAACGAGTTGCGATACATAAGGACTCAGGATTATGTGCATTGCATAAAAAAGATACAAAAAGAAAAAAATTGCAAATGTACAAGTTATAGTCACACAAGGAGGAGCACTCAAGGAAGGGATACGAATGGATATACTCTAAGAGTCACATAGGAATGGTAGAGAGTACAAAGGTCTACTGCATTTACTAGTGATTAGAGCTATCTCTATATACATAGGGAAGGGATACGAATGGATATACTCTAAGAGTCACATAGGAATGGTAGAGAGTACAAAGGTCTACTGCATATACTAGTGATTAGAGCTATCTCTATATACATAGGGAAGGGATACGAATGGATATACTCTAAGAGTCACATAGAAATGGTAGAGAGTACAAAGGTCTACTGCATATACTAGTGATTAGAGCTATCTCTATATACATAGGGAAGGGATACGAATGGATATACTCTAAGAGTCACATAGGAATGGTAGAGAGTACAAAGGTCTACTGCATATACTAGTGATTAGAGTTATCTCTATTTACATAGGGAAGGGATACGAATGGATATACTCTAAGAGTCACATAGGAATGGTAGAGAGTACAAAGGTCTACTGCATATACTAGTGATTAGAGTTATCTCTATATACATAGGGAGGGGCTACGGATGCATATACTCTAAGAGTCACATAGGAATGGTAGAGAGTACAAAGGTCTACTGCATTTACTAGTGATTAGAGCTATCTCTATATACATAGGGAAGGGAAACGAATGGATATACTCTAAGAGTCACATAGGAATGGTAGAGAGTACAAAGGTCTACTGCATATACTAGTGATTAGAGCTATCTCTATATACATAGGGAAGGGATACGAATGGATATACTCTAAGAGTCACATAGGAATGGTAGAGAGTACAAAGGTCTACAGAATTTACTAGTGATTAGAGCTATCGCTATATATATAGGGAAGGGATACGAATGGATATACTCTAAGAGTCACATAGGAATGGTAGAGAGTACAAAGGTCTACTGTCCTGTGTCTGGCCATGCATCTCCACACTTCTACTCTGGGTGTCTAAGCCATCAGAACTGGAGCTCTTCGGTGCTTTGACTGGTATTTCAGCACCGAAGTTACATTTATTTTTGCCAATCACTAGACTTACTGGTAGAGGATGCATTTAGCGCTTTATAAGTCTTGCTTGCTCTTAGGTTGTCTTCTTTCTCCAGCCCTTCTCCTACTTTCACTCTTTCCATACTCCGGCAGGATGTAGTATTCAAACAGACTCCTTCTGCCCCTAAGAAGATAACCTTTCGTCTCCTTTCCATATCTCTGCATCGGTAATGCCACTTAAAGCTTTCTAGTTTTATTAAGGAGTGCAGGAAACTGCTTTTTAGTGTGTTTTGCTATTTTGATGGACTCCATTTTTCCCTCTGGACACTTGGAGACTGCTGAATACCTCCCCAATGTATGGGCTCTGAACACAAACCATGGTAAAGTACTGGTTAACCCCACTTGCCCACCTATCTTGTAGGACATGCCATAGGGTGGTGGTGTGGACACAGCACCAGTGTAGTAAATGTTAGATGAAGCTGCAGCGTGGAGTTAGACCCCCCCTCAAGACTTAGAAGCATCTCTGCAGGACCACCACTCTAGCCAAGAAATGTTGTGATCCAAGGGTTGCAGGATTCCTGTGCAAACAAAACCCTAGGATCCTAAATTATATACACACAAAAGACTATTTTACAGATATTTTTTCAAAGCAGTTTTCTTTTTTAATTGAGTTTCAAAAAAGTTCCTTTAGAAAACAGCAAAGAAGGCTGGTTTCGAAAGGAACTTTTTCAAACTCAAGCTATGAAAATATCTATGAGACTGGACTTAGGAACAGCTATCTAATGTGTGTTTTTGGACAATTCTTGGATACTGCTGTTCCTATGTATTAATAATTCTCACAAATCTGTTTTAAAAAAAAAACTGTACAATAGTCTTTTGTTTTGTAGATATTTTGGGATTCTGTTGCTCCGTTTTGTACAAAAAAATCATTTATGACCATCTCGCATGACACAAATAATAAATATAAGGGTGAGATTTCAAACTTTCTCCAGTATATAAATATTTTTCTTTTTTTACTCCCCATTGGAAAATAATAGTTACATCTTGAAACGCATACGTATAGCGTGTTTGTGTCACTGCAATGCTCTGTACATCCTGAACTCACTCAAATTTTAATTTCAAACAAAACCTTACTTAGCCATAAAGTAAAAATGATTATAAGTTGGTGTGGGGGAGACCTACAGAAAATTCCTCTCACCATTAGAATATGTAAATAAAACATCTGACTCAGTGGTGGACATAGAGTTTTGGTGCCTTTGCTTGAAGATGCTTTTGATGGAAGTTGTTCATCTCTGCCTGGAGGCTGGGCGCTCTCCAAACTGGTTCTGCAGGTTCCCCGCCCTTCAGTGTGACACTCGCCTGAGGAGGAGTCCGCTCCCAGAGCAGCTGCCTCACCCCTGAGGATTGCTGGAAGGCACGGGAAAGATAACTGACGGGAGCACGCACCCACCTTATGCAGGAATGCCAGGGCATGTCTCCAAACTGGTTCTGCGGGTTCCCTGCCTGGCGGTGTGTTATTATCTCCCCAGCCCAGCAGAACAGTTATGAATGACATTCACCGGAGTAGGAGTCATAACAGCTGCCTTACTGAGCATTGCTGGAAGGCACAGGGGGGGGTTACGGACAAGACCCTGCACCCAGGTATGCAGGAATGCCAGGGTACGGGAAAGCACCCACGACACACAACGGGCCAGCGGCAGGTCTGAGAGAAGCATCTTTAATCAAGGCTCTGACGCTCCCTGTCCATGGCCAGGCCGGGGCCTGCCCCCCCAGGAGGCGGCCCTGGGCTCCGTACCAGCCCTGAGTTGGTTTTCTCGGGGGCGGGGAAGCGTCCTCGTGACAGCGCCGAGGGCTCGCGCCACCGCTATGACGTCTCTGCATTTTACAACACCCACGCAAATAGGGTTTTCTGTGACTGCTTCACAGTAAAGTTACACAAAGTCCAGCAAAAAAGGGTTGAACTGAGAAACCGCGTGGAAATACTTTGAACACATTATACACAAGCACTTCAGTAATAGACTAATATCTAAAAGAGATGTGTTGAACACCAACACTGATATATGTAGTTGACCCTTTTGTGGTGTTGGGCCCTAGGCCCACATGGTGTAAGCAATCAGACACACGGACACCAGTTAGGGGATCGCAGATCTGGCCACGAGCACGTGCGCTCTGGCTCTTTTATTAACAGCGTCACCTGACCCAGTGACGTCTGTGGTGGGTGGGTGTTTAGTGTAGGGTTACATATACACAACTAGACTGTGTCCTAGCAGGACACTACATTCCTCCCAAACTTTAATGAAAGGAAAAGCGAATGTCCAACCTGCAAGAAAACAGAACAATAACATTTGATAGCCCCAACAGATCTTCTTCAGGCGATCAGCTGGGAGAATGTTGAAAGTTCCAAAACTATAAAATCAATCAGATGAGCTTCACCTCGGTGGTGTACTTCAGATCATCCGTGTCTTGCTGTGTTGACGCTTATATACAGTGTTCATCACTTGGAGCATTGGGAGCAGGATGGGTGTGACCCTTGAGGGGTCTCGCAGGTGTTCCTAGACCAGTGGATGACAACGCTTGTCGGTTGTAGGAGACGACTCTGTCACAAGGGGTCTTTCTTTGGATTTGCTGATCTTGATGTCTTCACATCTCCGTCCGGCCAAGTAACTTCTGACTTGCCTTCCTTGCCAGACTCCTCTCTCACTGGAGCCTCGAAGACTGGCCTCTCCGGCTTGGACTCTTCTCTCACTAGAGACGCTGGGAGGACCCTCTTGCCGGACACGACGGGACCGGGTGGGCCGTGCGGGCTTCGCATGAGCCGCGCTAAGGCGTCGCTGCCGAACTGCCAACGGACTCACCGCCAAGTCTCTCATGATGTCCTCGGGGGTGTTGACGTCATCCGCCAGGATGGTCTTGCCGTTAGGACATGGGTTCAGTGTCTTCAACAGACCGTTTCTCGGTGCCAGGTGATTACCTGGGGCCGTCATGCTTCCTGTTGCCTGTCGTGGAGCTGCCGCTGCTGCACCTCTCCCATCCGGATTCCTCTCTCACAGGATATGCGGCCGAGGCCCTTGTCCCCTGGACCGCCACTTGATCGCGTGGGCTGTACGGGTCGCTGCCGAACTTCGGACATGGCCACAGTCGAGTCTTGTGTAGTCCACAAGGGTGGATTGTCTAGTGCTCGGGTATGCTCTGCTTCGGTAAGCTTCAGGTTCACGGGGCACCCATGCAGTTCTTCAGTGGTTGGTCTCCTTGAATGCAGGTTGTAGGGATTACTGGGATCCACACGGATGTTGCGATGCTCCTTGGACAGCACCGATGTTCCTGTGTGCTGTGGTTCTCCTCCTCTGTGGAGTGATGTTGTGTTACTCCGTTCTTCCTCTTCGTTCTCTTCCTCGACGCGGTCCGGTCTTCTTTCTTGCTTTCTCATGCTAACCAGGATTCTCCATATAGCGGGCCCTCTACATGTCATCCTCTTGGTCTTGTCCATGTGATAGGACACTGTCTTCACTTGGCTTGGTGACTAGACCTGTCGTCGTATCTTCCTGTCCCTTCTTCCTTTTCTTTATGGCGTTGCGCCCTTCCTTTCCATGTTCCTTCTTGCGACGTGGTCAGGTCCTCATGCTGTCGTGGGCCTTCCCGACCAGTCTTCCCCAGGCGGCGTGCACTCCACCTGTTTCAATCTGGTTTGGGCATAGCTCTCCGGCATGGTGTTCTTCTCTTCTCTGACTGGACCAGTTGTCGCGATCTTCTCTGTTGTTGCTTTTCTTTCCATGGTGACCAGACTGGGTGGTCGGTTCTCATCTTGGGCATGAGTTGTCATGCTGTGCTATTTTCTTTGTGGTCGCTATTCACCGTCACGGTGTTTTGGCGTTGGCGCGCTTTGTTTGCGCGGAGGAGGGTTGCGTCACCGCTCCTGGTGCAACTCTGGTGCATGCTGCCATGCGTGCTGACGATGGCGCTCCGGTTGCTGCGAGACATCGCTGTCTCTGTTGGGGACTTTTGTGTGCTGTCCCGTGGCGTTGGCGTGTCGCTGTGTAGCGTCACGCTGGCGCTCCTGATTCCTGGCACGTTCCGGCGCAGTGCTGCGCAGTCCTGGCGTGCGGGTGTGGAGTTCTTGGACGCCTGTTGCGAGTCGTTGGGTACTTGCTGCTTTGGCTGTTGTCAGGGACTTGCTGCTTTGGACCGTTGGCGGTAGTAGGTGAGGCTGCGGTGAACACCTGTGGCCACAAGGCGTCGCTGCTCTCTCCGTCGTTTGATCGCGACAGTCTTTTCCCTGGACGTTCTTCCAGTGTGTGCCAGTCGTTTCCCTCTAGACGTCCTGTCAGTGCTTGAGTTTTCGCTGGGGCGTTCGTGCCTCTTCCCACGTTGCGTTGGAAGTGGCGACTGCCGACTCCTTGCTGGTGCATGCGGGTGTGGTGTTTCCTGCGTGGTTGCGTTGCGCATTTACTTGCTGCTTGGTATTGGATGCTTTCCTTGGGGCGTTACTCAGTCTGTTGCCCCTTGCTGCTGTTGACCCATCGTGGGTTTGTGCAATGCTTGTTCTTTTTGTTGTGGGTCACAGTAACCTGGGACTGTCTCTGCCTGATTGTCCCTGAATGCTTTAGTCCGTCCTCGTTCTGTGGTAAATTTCTTTATTGTGGGGTGCAGTTGCTCAAAAGTGCCACTAGATGGCAGTGTAGGGTGTCCGAATGCAGATTACGGTCGTTTTTCTATGCTCCTGGACCCTCACTCGGTTTTGTGGTGCTGCCGGTTGCTTTGTCCAGGGAGGAAACCCTTGGGGCAGAGGAAACATGCAGGGACACTCGTGATGGGTGCTGCTTCCCTACCTACACACTGGCCTCACTTTCCTGCTGGGACACGTCGGACAGCTTTCAGTCCCTGCAGACTCTTTGCACTCGCTCTCCGTGGGGGTCAGGATAGTTGGAGGGCTTGTCAGCTGAGCAGGACTGGAGGGCTCCGATCCTTGTGGTGAGTCTGCCTCATTTTAGTGAGAGAGAAGGGGGGGAACAGGGCTTGCGCTGCTCCAGCTCCTTTCACTTATGCTGGGAGCTACCGGCAGTCACTCATGCCCGTCTCTGTGTGCAATGTACCTTCCACAGCCGGGACAGTCTCTTGTGGGCAGTTTACTTCCTTCCCCGAGGGCGGGGGAGGGTCGCGCTACTCCCGAGGCTGCCTGCCTTCGTTCGGGACACACTTGCTGTTCCTCCCAGGGCGGGGGCGCTCGAGGCAGGCCGCGGGTGAGCTCCGCCGGCTCTGCAGTGTCTGTCCTTCGCTGGGATGCCACCGGCGGGCCGCGGGTGGGCTCCGCTGGCGCTGCTGAGTCTTCCTTTGGGGGGCGCCGCTACCGGCGGGCCGCGGGTGGGCTCCGCTGGTCTCGCTTTTACAGGGACAACAGTCCGCACCACTCGCCCTGTTTGGGGCACAGTCTCTGTTCACAGCGGGTGGGCTCCGCTTTATATGTGGTGCTGGCGGCGCTAGCTGGCAGCCGCCATTGGTGCCGCTGTGTGCGTTGCGGGTGGGCTCCGCTGGCCCGGACCACGTTGCGAGGGGGGTCGGGAGGCGGTCAGCTACTCCGCTCCCTCCCCCTCGTCGTCTTTGGTGATTGCGGGTCCGGCCGCACTTATTTTCACGCCGGTTTCAGTCTCTGTGCCCTGCCGCTTCCACGCACACACGCGGCGGGGGCGGGGGACGACTCGGGCAGGCCGCGGGTGGGCTCCGCTGGCGCTGCTTATTTACTGGCACAGTTCATGGCGGGCACTTCGCCCGTGGGGCTCACCTTCGGCCGGCGGGCCAGATGCTCCGTCGCGGTCGCGGCGGGTGGGCTCCGCCCGGCCCGTGCACCTCTCCGATGGGGGTCTTCAGCCTCGCGGCCGTCGCAGGTGGGCACTGGGCGGTCCGCTCTTCCCTGGAGGTGCGTGGTGGTGGCGGCCGACGCGGGTAGGCTCCGGTCGGCTCGGCTTTGAAGGCTGGTGCGGTGGGCCTCACGGTCGCTGCAGGCTGCGGGGCTCTGACGTGCCCACCGGCTTCTCGGCGCTGCTGCGCCCTGCTACAGGGGGTGCCCTGCAGGCGGGCAGCTCTCTCCCCCTTTATCCAGGATGCGAGGCAGTGGCACGCGTGGCTACACTACCGGCCTCGTCGCCAATGTGGTGTTGGGCCCTAGGCCCACATGGTGTAAGCAATCAGACACACGGACACCAGTTAGGGGATCGCAGATCTGGCCACGAGCACGTGCGCTCTGGCTCTTTTATTAACAGCGTCACCTGACCCAGTGACGTCTGTGGTGGGTGGGTGTTTAGTGTAGGGTTACATATACACAACTAGACTGTGTCCTAGCAGGACACTACACCTTTCTATATTTTTTTTTACCTTGTCTCTCCCTTACTGTTTGCGGTCAGGCTTTGGGCGCTACGACAGCGCTTCTCTAACATGGATTGTGGGCGGCATTAAAACGTAGGCGATTGCTATAGGATATGTGATGAGGGTGTTGAAAGATATTTGAAACATTACCTATTTTTAAATCTAGTTTTTTATCTTTATGTATTAAGATGTGTGTGTGTGTTTTTATGAAGCGTGAATACATGTGAAGGCCCTATTTGAATTTATGAACTGAGGGGTCACATTTCATTTGAGTGGTTCTATTGCAGTTTCATGGTGAATTTTGACCCTGAAGGGTTGCAGTATGTTGATTCAGACGAGCATTGTTTTACATGACGTATCAAGATATGGTAGTATAATGTATGCTTACTTATTTCTCTTATTTGTTAAAACTTCTATGCGAATACATTCTGATGATGATGAACATGGATGACGTCACAGTTACTACAGCAGTTCGAAAAACTTCTCATACATCGCGCCAACGAAATTGATTAGGTATGTCTTTTACCATTATGTTTGATTTCCCTCTGTAGACAGCTTCAATATTCACATTTTGGGATATATACATCTATTAATTGATTAAAGTGGAAATCAGTTGAAGCTTTTAATACCTTTGCAGTGAACAAGGTCAGTGACTATATGGGGTTATCTCCATATATACTGCTATCATGTTAGCAGCAGTCACAGGTAAATATAACCTTCAGTAGCATTTATATAGGATCATTCTTAGTTTGACCCTATCCATTCATTATGTTTACAAGAGAAGGGGATTATTCTTTCATTTCCCACCAAACTGAACATGAGGAGAGAAAGAGGCCATTTTGAATTGGTCTCCTCCACAAGTTGTCTGTGAATCTGAAATTAAGATATGTGAAGGATTACTGAGGTTCTGTCTCACGGTGATATATTCCTGTGACCAAAGAAAACGTCGATTAGATCATTTCTTGTTTCTATTTTTATTTTACAGTTTCTAATTGTACAAATCTTAAATGGATATGTATTATTAGCATTTGTAATAACAAGTAATCAAACATGTATTTTTATTTTATTTTGTTTACTGGTAAAATATTATGTACAGCTGAACGCGCATATATTCTGGGATTATTATTAGAGTGATGGTAACCAAAGGAATGAGATATGTACCCCAACGGTTTGGAGAACACAGCTGCAATGCAATGACATCACGAAGAGATGAGCCATCATGAAAAATGCAAATAAAGATCTATTTGGAAACAAATCACCAATTATAGTCTATTGTCACAGTAGACCCGGACTTTGGCACAATTTCAGTCTGATTGGAAACATGTGCGTTGGATATACCATAAGGGTTTGTGTTGAACTTCAGTGCTTAATTTGAGCCACTGTTTCTGTTGCTCATCACTAGCACTTAATTGTTAGCACCGGCACTTATAACAGCCTGCCACATGGTGGCGTTGTTTGTCTAATTTAGTGTTGTGTGAGTGTGATTGTTAGTAGTTGTGTTGGTACTGTCACTGGCCAGGCTGGCAGGGGCTATGGGTAGTGCAAGCTGCAGCGGCCTCCTAATGAGAGCCCTGGTGCTTATTTCTTTTGACAAATTAAGCACGGGTCTGGGTCAAAGATTTTTCCTTCGGACTTAGGGCCTGAATAAACTATTGGCAGTCTGGCTGTTGTTCCGCCAGGGTGACAGAGTAAATAACCCAGTTGACCTGACAGAGGTCCCGACCATCTGATTTATAATTGACCACTAAGCTGACGGTTATTTATGTCAGGAACCACCATCACATCAGTTCCTGTCAATGCCTTTCACTGTATGGTGAAGGGCTCTGTCAGCACAATGGAGTCTTGCACCAAATGTTTTTTTTCCAAATGAAAATACCAACGTCACGCGAGCTACCTCCCTGGGGGCTAAAAAAAGATAAAACCCCTTCGCCTTCGGATGCATCTCCCCTGTTGAGAGGGGTGGAGCAATATTTATTTTACTATTGATAGTTAAAAATGGCTATATGTTCGCACCTCCTAATTGGGCAGACGGTATAGCCAAGATGGAGTGGTCACTGCTGTAGCCAAACCTAAGGTCCACCTGCCTTTAAATTGGGATGGCAAACCGTTATGTTGGCGTGGAGGGGTGGAGTGCCCTCTCCCTTAGCATATAGATCAGGCCGAGCCAACTGCCCCTTGGAGTCCATTTATTTGTCCAGGTACAATAGGGAATAGTTCCAGTCCTTTCAGTCTCCTCTCAGGTGACAGACAGTAGGTCCAGTCCTCTCCAGATCATCTTCATTTCCAGAAATTGTTTCTTGGGGTTCCACACTTATGGATGACACCACCTAGTGGGTGAGGCATCTTTTGGCTCTTCTGTCACCAGTGGGATAAAAAGTACAAGAAGCGACCGTACTAAGTACAAGAACCCTTTATACAACCAGAGGAAAAAATAGCCTCCTTTTCAATAGTCACCACCCATGATCTTCCATTTGGTCACTTCCTCAGAATTAGCAGAAATTGCATTGACATTTCCACATTTAATACACCTAACCATCATAATACACAACCAAAACCATCCGGATAATATCAGCACTGCATGCAAGAGAGCTCATAACAACCACAGAAATGTCATTTTATCACCGAGAACCAAAGATGTGCAACCCAACTGATAAGTGTGACCACATATACTCCCTCCGCAAACACGAGGAAGAAAATGATCAATCAACGTTGTTCCATACTGAGGAGTGGTGGTATGGAGATAGAGGGCAGTGCCCGCCTTCAAACCAACCAGCAACATTCGGGACCTTGTGGTCCATACTAGATCAAAACATAACATTTCCTGCAAGAGTATCACTAGCAGTTGACACCTCCCACCGGTCACCGGACATTTTTCTTGGGGACAATGTAATGTCTGCCGCATGATGGAAAACACAAGGTAAGCAGATTTGGGAGCTGAAGGAATCTGGAAACTGCTAAAACATACCAATTGTAATACTAGAAACTGTATTTACTGTATCCAATGTCCTTGTGGCTCCGCTATACAGGGATGTCTACTAGATCAATCAAAATGCAAATCAATGAACATAGGAACAATATCAGATGCGAGCATAGTACTATGAAACAGAGTACCCACTGCATTACCACAAACCCCTCCTGATGACATGCAGTGGGTTTTATTGGAGACTCGGACCATTAGGGACACCAGATGAAGGAGATTGTTTAGAAAGAACAATTCTGGATGTTTTGTCTCAAAATAAATCTAGTGGAATTAAACGATGATATCACCTGGACTGAGATCACCAGATCGTGATATCAGGGAATTTTAACTGCACATTCTATACCCTAATTTTCCTTTCAGACCACCATGATTTGTCATCTTAATACACTCGTTATTTTCCATAATGTGCTTTTTCTTGAAATTCTACCCTTTGGGGCCTGGAGTATTTCACTAGAGTCCTTGATTGCCTCTTGACTTCTCCTATACAAATATTCTGTGTCTCAGCCACTGTAGGGTAACCATCTTTTTGTCAACTATATTTGATCTCCTCTTGTCCTTTAGCATCTACATTGGGGTGCTTATGTGGGACCAGCTTTCTTTCAGTAAAAGCCTCTTCATAATAATTGGTGTGGATAGGAAAATATGCTTTATAAGGCATGGTCTTCATGGCCAACACCGCCCTTTTGGAAGGAGCATTTTTATTCCTTTCTTACATACCTTTATTTTTACTATTCGGTATCATGAGACCAGGCTGTACAAGCTCTTCAAGGGCCCCATTCCTGTAGGATCTTGAGACAAAGGACTCTGCTACCACATTGGCTTGTGTTTGCACTATTTACATGTTTTCTCCTGCCGTTTGCCACCAAGCAAGAAGTCTTTATTACAGATGTGAAATTACATGTTGAGCATATGAGTGACATGACCTCATTTATCACCAATGGGAGTATGTATATAAATATATGCAAAATCGTCACTGCTTGTGTTGCATTTGTATAATTGCTGTATGTTTTGTTTGTCTTTCTTTTTTAAGCAATCACTAGTACTGAAATATCAACCTACACATGGGAGTCTAAGTTTGCGAGGTTACTAAGGTTTACAGTGTGCTTCACAGAGGTGGGAGAATGGTCTATCACACAATCAGGATCCCCACACAGTGAAGATTAGGTATTCCTTTATAGGTCCTGATGAAATGCTGCATGCTCCTACCAGACAGCAGAGGCATGAAACATGCCAACCATAAACCTTTAATGATTTACTCTCACATTTGTTCAGTACCACAGACTGGTTGGTCATGGCGGTAACTAAACATGATTCTTTTTCCAAGATTCTCACTCTTTTTAATCTTGACAAACTCTTTATCTCATCTTAAGTCAAAGTGTCTATAGTCAACTTTAACACACTTCTATAGGGCTCTTGGTTCTGTGAGAAGACACTCCTAGTGACAATTGCTGTTCTGGAATTTTAATATATTACCTTGAAGCCATCATCGAAGCAGTATACCGTATTGAATTTATCAGAAGTAAACCTGTGGTCATTAGCACTAGATGAAGTAGTATCAGTCCTTACCCTCATTTGATACTTTGGTTTTGTATACTGGGCACTTTTATGTCAATGAATAGTAGTTTTGTTGGTTCCTAAATACAGAACATTGCCTTAATCCAGTCTGAGGATAAAAAGAGCTTGAATCACTGTCCTTTGTGCAGAGATGGGGATCACCTGAGGATCTTTTTAAGTCATTTAGGAACTGCAAAGCAGGTGGCCTTCACCTTAGCCACTTGTGGCTTCATGGATAGCGATGCATCTACAAGAACAACCAAGTTCTTAAGATTGTCTGAAGGTGTGGGTGGGGCACCTTATGAAGCCGGACAGTGACGAGTGCCCTAAAAAATGGGGCTCTTTCCCAGAATAATGACCTCTGTTGTCACTGTTGAGCTTGAGTAGATTATTATGCATCCAAGAGGAAATCTGTCTCAAGCCCAGGCTGAGGTCCGAAGGCCCAAGACGCTGAACAGATGACAAGAAAAAGATAATTTGGGTGTTATCAGCAAAGGAAAACAGTGAAAGCCCTCTGCTTTCCACCACGCCTGCTAATAATGGATATATTTGTTAAATAACATTGTTCTCAAAACAGATCCCTGGGGAACTCCAGAAGAAAGAGCTTTGAAATTGGACCTGGCAGCCAAAGAAATAAGCTGAAAGTAGTGGTCTTTAAGAAAGGAGCAGAACCACTCCAAGGCCATGCTATCAAGACCAAGTGCCATCAGCCTATCTATTAGGATGGAATGAGACAGTATCAAAGGCAGCGAAGAGATCTAAGATGATGAGTGCAGCTGTATCTCCCTCATCCAAGCGCTGCCTTAGCGACTATTACTCTCAGAAGGGGCGATTCCGTTGAATATCCAACCTGTAGCCGGACTGAGAAGGATGAAGAAAATTCTGGGCTTCCACAAAGGAAGTTAAAGTTGGACAGATTAGTTGGGTCCAAATTAGTTTTTTTTATAAGATGGATGACTATTGCATGTTTCCATTTCTGAGGAAAAATCCTTCATTCAGAGATGCATTAAGAAGGTCCTTGATCACAGATATTAGGCTGGAATCCAGCTTTCAAGGCAAATGAGTGGGTAAATGGTTTAGCTGGGAGCCAGACTTAATGGTCTGGAGAATAAAATTGACAGAAGTGGTATCCAAAGCGGATCAAACATTACGTTTAGGTGATTGGTTAGGAATAAACAGAGTGGTGTCCATTAACAGGGGAGAGCTTCAGAGTGTCAGACCATGCTTCATAGTTATATTGTACTCCCTGTAGATGGTCGCTAGCCAATTGGGAATTATTCTTTCAGACATTTTGAATTAAAAAAAAAGAGGGCATGCTCCTCATATTGAGTGTGAGATAAACATAACGTGCATTTATAAAGCGCACGTTCACCCGGAGGTATCTTGGCGCTGAATAACAGATGTTTCTTGTTACCCAACTCAATGGTACTCATTTTATCGACCTCAGATGGATGAAAGGCTGAGTGGACCCACTGGGAATTGAACCTGTGACCATGAGGTTGAACACAGGCCCCTGCAGTGGAAGCATTAGTCCACTGAGACACCAGACCCGGCTCGCGGATAGAGGAGGACGGGAGTCAGATGATTCTTTCACCACCTTAAAAGGTGTTTTTACACACTTTTGAGTGCTTAAGTATGTATTACCGTATAATCAGCTCAAGCAGATTTACATATCCCATGGTATTTTTTAAATGCTACTCTGTAGTTAGTTTTAGTGTCCTCTATGTAGGACGGCTGCAACAGCCTTTCTAGGACCTTACATTATTTATTCTCATAATGTAACATGGCATTAAACCAGGGAGCAGGAGGCAAAGACCGGCCTGAAATTTTACAGTAGCCGGCAAGCTTTTATCAACATGCTTTGAGTTGTAAGCCTGTGTTCACCACCCTGTGCCTACCTGTCATCTGAGAAGCCTTGGACTGCCTGACCTGCATTACCACTGAAAGTCAAATGCTGAACGGATACTTTTACCAGTTGCTCAGGACCCATAGGTGGTCTGACCTTGGGACATCAGGAGTAAATGCCTCAAACCCTGCAGTTGGGCCCAGTAGCTCCAGCGAGACCTATGGCCCTCAGAAAGAGGTTCTGTTCTGCCAAGAACACACTACCTCCCCTGAGTAGTCCCTGGACTGCTCTGCCCTGTTACCCTGAGAGGGTCAAGTGTTTAAAAGAGGCACTTGGTTATCAGTATACCAACGGTTGTTGACTTAGAACTTGTGCTGGATCCATTTGATAGTGATACGGTTGTTTAGTGCATTGATAGTCACTTTATTTAATTGGACTCTATGCTCTATAACAGGCTACCTTTCATTCTTTATGCATTTACTTTGTTTATTTCTCGAATTTAGCCCCTGATTGTATAGTTCTCATCCATGAATTGTATCACTTGCATTGTATTGTGTATCCTTCTACTCTTTATCAATACTTTCTAAATAAAAGTTTCTTGAACAAAAAAAAAGAACTTGTGCTGGATCCAAATCCTTTTGTGTTTATTTATTTTGAGATATCTTTAATTACACTTTTTTTTTTTTGCTTGATGGAGTTTTATTAGGTATAGGGTGGGTATTGTGTAGATCTAACATTCAACCTAAACCATCGTTTTCATGAAAAATAATAATTAAAACATTTTTAATTTAAAATCGGTATTCATTATGTTATTACAACCGGCTGCCTTTAAACCCATCACAGAACCATCTCTTCTTCCAGCTTGCCGCCAGATTGTTCCTTTGTGTGAGGTCAGCGTCTCGAGGAAAGTGCAGCGTCCTGATTGGTTAATAACCGTGTCTAGAAGTATCATTCTCTGGATGCCCTTTGCATGCTAGTTGTGCCCTGGTATTGGCTGGAACAAGATCCCAGTCACTGTTGGGGCCACTGAGACAGCAGTGTCTTTCCACTCTAGAACTCCATCCAGCTGGTGCTTTACTGTGCCTGTGCGCTGCTACACTATTATGTGGCCACTATCTGCTCTGTAAAATATGATGTGTCACTACCCTCAGCAGGTCACTCTCATCCCATCACTTGTCTCCTCCAGTATTTCAACAAATGCCACACAGGTGTCACTGGTGACCGCTGCTTGCCTAATCCAGCGGCCGAAGTGCATAAAAAAAGGTAAGGCGGTAAAGTTTGTTTTATTTATTATTGTGTCAGCCTGTCATAGGACATACATTACACTTATGAAAATATACACACTTCTGAGATTTAATAACATACTTCAATTATTAAAAGTTAGCATTTACATTCAACCACACTGATGTATAGAAAACAGCTGAATAAAATACTAATACTTTTAAAAAATGCATTCATTGGGGCTGATCAAAGTGACAAAGACTGTGGAGCCGCAAAGGTAATTACAAATCACAATATCAGGTTACATCGCTAATAAAGTGGTTTTCCAGATGGCTCTGTTACTATAAAAGTGCTAGTGCCTGGTCAATGACCAGCTCTGGAACGTTCGTTGTTGTAAAGACACATTATTACAGCCAGCCAGAAAGACATCAGTTGCTAGGCCGCATAGATGATTTTAGAGCAACTAAAATAGACTGGCTCACTATCTGCAGGCACAAAAATTATGCATTGCAGGAGTGTGTCACAAAAGTGACGCAACTCCAGCAATGGGTCATTACACATGGGCAAGTCCCATTTTAAATGTTCCTGCGGCAGTCTTACGCAGGCTGTGAGGCAGGCATAAGATATTGAAGCATTTGAGTCCAAGAAGTGGCGCAGTGAAATCTTATAGATTTCACTGCGTCACTTCTATGACCCTTTCTTGCATCCGAATGCCGCCCTGCATACATTATACCTGGCGCAGGTATAATGTGGTGTAGGGGTTTACAAAGTGACACATCTACCTAGATGCGTCGCTTTGTAAATATGGCACAACATCGCACTTTTTTACTCCTCTAGCAAGTCACAAAAAGTGTCGCAGCGGCGGCGTAAAAGTGACACAGGGCCCATAAATAAGCCTAAAAAATGTGTGCCCTCTCTGCCCGCCCTGCGAGTGAAACTGGAATGGCACACAAAGATATTTAATAAACATTAAGAAGGGACAAGAGGATCTGTCCGCTCTACAGCTAAAAATCAGGAGGGATAGCTTTTATTAGAAAGAGACCAGGGCTGGACTGGCCGTAGCGGGCACAGGGCAATCCCCCGGAGCGCCGCATGGGTGAAGGCCGGTTTTGGGCCCCTGGGGGCTGTTTTTGCATAATCGTCCCTGTAACAAAATCGGCAGAAAACCGGCCCTGGCAAAGAGCTCGGCGGCACCCCCAAACCCCCGCGGGGAGGGGGGGCGGGATGGACGAGCACTTTGCCAGGGACGGATTTGGTTCCCAGTCCGGCCCGGTAGACACCCCTCGTCATATCACTGCCACTGCCAGCATTCACAAGTTTTTAATACAGGGTTCAAATAGGCAGCGTTATCAGATGTAAGAAGCAATCGAGTCTGTCTGGCCAGTGTCCGAATACGTCGTAAGGTCAGACTCGGCCTGATGTTGTTGTGGAAGCAGGCCAGAAATCTGAAAAGTATCCTCTACTGACACAGCCTCACTCATGTCAAGCCAGGATCAGTCACGCATTCTATGTCTGTACTACACAGTGACAATAATACACGTATAGGAGGAACAGTTTCTGGCCAAGCAGCATTTGTTTTTCCATCAAGGCTAGAATTCTACATATACACATTTTGTGAAAAAGAAAACCCTTATAAACAGTGCGCAAACACAGTTACAAAAAAGAAAACAGAAATTCAGAAAATGAGAGTACTCGATAGTTAAGTAGACAAACAGGACTGGTGACAGGTTTTGCGTTGACAAAGTCACTGTTTCCACCCCTCTATTTGATGACACTGTTCCCCAGTGTAAAATGAAATCTCTCATTATACCGCGCTAACTTCCATTGTTCTCATAAGGCCCTTCCTCTGCTGCATGTCCCTGTACAATGTTCAATAGTGGGGTGACTGTATGTGCTGAGGGCTGTCGGAAATGATGTGGCCAGGCCCAGGATGTTGGAAAAAAATTGGCCTATGTTGTTATCTCTTGAGGGAAATACCATTATATTAGAATCCACTATTAGCACTTCCAGCACAGTCCCAAGTAGTCTAATTACTTAAATATGATTTTAAAATTCACCAGAAAATAACCCAAATCGTCTTCTATCGAGCTAAAATTGGTGTTTAATTTTCTGATTTTTTTTTATAATTGAAGATGAGACGAGTGGCCACTGTGCTGAAGATTATAGAAACCTGGGTTTTAACACTTCTTCACTTGACCAAAACAATTGTGAGGCTGGGCAAATAGTTTATCACTCTGTTGCTGCAACTGCATATATGTGGAAAGTAAAAAAAAAAAGTTACGGATGTAACAAAAAAACGGCACAGTAGCGTAATTTAAAACTATATTAATGATATGATTCCCCCTTCTTCACAGCTGGTTTCTCTGCTTCGGTTTCACTTGGACCTCAACCCAGGATGGTTCTAGATACAGAAACTCAGGTTTGAAACACCTGTGTCAAGCTGACTTTCACATCTCAAGCAGGACCTTGTTGAGCTTTGCCTTTATTAACCTTCTTCCTTTCTCAAATTTGACTGAAAATGCACTATTTGCCCTCTCTTTTTAAAAAGAAAAATCTTGGGGGAACAACCCCCCGGAACGCCCTTATGGTGCTCAGCCTCGCTTGCTATGCTCACTTGCCACCAGGTTCTCGTACAGAACTTGTACGCCTCACCACCACTTTTAAATCTCACCAACCGCCACTGCTGTTCAGTACACCAAAGTGCTGTAAAATCCAGATTCTGTCTGGTTCTGCTTCCTTCAAGGAAACAACCCTTATTGTGATCTAATATGTACAGATCTTCACTGTTACCACAGGAATACAAAAACTTTACTACTCATCAAACATGTCTTCAGTCCGCATTAAGCTACTCAGGCAGTGCAATGAGACCTGCCAGGCCGGACTGGCCATAACGGGCACTGGGCAATCCCTCGGTGCGCCACACGGGTGGGGGTCGGTTTTGGGCCCCTGTGGGACGTTTTAGTTACAGGGCCGTATTTGCAGAAAAGCTGCAAATCGGCCCTGTACCAAAATCGCCCGAAAACCGGCCCAACAAAGAGCTCGGCGGCACCTCCAACCCCCCGAGTGTAGAGGGGGGGCCGTACGAGCACTTTGCCAGGGCTTGTTGTGGTTCCAAGTCCGGCCTGAGACCTGCGAATGCTCTATTTGAAGGTTTTATATAGCGCTAGCTCCACCCAAGGGTATCAGAGCGCTTTACATAACAGGGACAATGCACAGTAGAGCAGCAACACAAGTTCCATATTAGGTTAGATACAAGTTAGAGGAACCATTTAGAGAATTCAAAGTGTGAGGAGTACAGATCATATATACAGAATGACAATTACAAGAAACAAAATTGTCAAAATATATAGCTATTTTACAGTCTGCAAGGAGGACTCAGAAAGGTAGCAACGAGATGCAGGAAACAAATTTACAGAGAGGAGGGCAGGGGGCTACATTCCCCAAAATTTAGTGAGGAAGTGTAATTTAAGGTTTCTTTTAAAGTTGGAATAGGAGGGGTTGCAGCGAAGGCCTTTGGGGAGGTTGTTCCAGATGTTTCGGGCATTGCCAGAGAAGGAGCAGGATTGAGAGGAGCTTTTTTTGAGGAGTGGGGGTATGAGTAGGAGAGAATTGGTGCTTCTCAGGGTTCGGGAGCTGCCAGCTTATTTCAGTTTAGTTGATAGGTAGGATGGAGTCTTCCGATAGAGGGCTTTGTGTGTGATACAGGCAAGTTTGAAGGAGGATCTACCTTCAATGGGGAGCCATTTGAGGGCCTTCAGGGCGGGTGAGATGTGTTCGAAACGCTTACAGTTGGTGGTGAGTCTGGCTGCGAGGTTAAGGACGGATTTGATGGGGGCAAGATGGATTTTGGGGGGACCAGAGAGAAGGGCATTTCCGTAGTCAATTTTGGAAAGGACCAGTGATTGGGTAATAACTTTGAGGTCTTCTGCTGGAATAAAAGGTTTGATTTTTTTGAGATGCCGGAGTGTGAAAAGTGCACTTTTTGCTGTGTTTTTAATGTGGGAGTTAAGAGTAAGATTATTGTTGATGGTGATGCCAAGGGATTTGACAGATTCTGCGAGGGAGAGAGGGCAATTAAGAGCATTGAGGTCCGCTATCCATGATTGAATGGGGATAGGGTTGTTCTTGGGCGAGAAGAGGATAATCTCGGTTTTGTTAGGGTTGAGTTTAAGATGGTTGCTGTGGAATCAGGTTTGGATCTTAGTAAGTGCGGAATTAAGGTGTAGGATGTCAGAGTGGGTTTTAACTTTAAAGTACAATTGTGTGTCATCAGCGTACAGATGGTAATTGATTTTGGCTTGTTTGAGTACCAGGGTGAGGAGTTCCATAAAGAGGTTGAACAGAGCAGGAGAGAGGATGGATCCTTGCGGTACACCAAGGGAGACAGGAGTTGGGCAAGATAGGGAGTTAAGAATTTTAACTTGTTGTGTTCTGTGTTGGAAGTAGGAGGTGAACCAGTTAAGGACAGTGCCATTCAGGCCAAAGTGATCCCTGAGTGTATTGAGTAGGGTCGGGTGGTAGACCGTGTCAAAAGCAGCGGAGAGGTCTAGAAGGATGAGTAGGTAAATCTCACCCTTGTCCAGGGCCAGGTGTATGTCATCGACTATATTGAGCAGCGCAGTTTCCGTGCTACAACCTTTGCGGAAGCCCGATTGAAGGGGGTCAATAAGGTTGAATGAGTTAATGTGTTCGTCCAGTTGAAGAAGGGCACACTTTTCGAGAGCTTTGGAGAGGAGGGGAAGGTTGGAGATGGGGCGGAGGTTGTTGGGGTCATTAGGATCAGCTTTAGGATTTTTAGGAATAGGGGTGATTTGTCCGAGTTGAAGGGAGGGGGGCGTTAATGATAGTGGTCCAGTAGGGGACAATGATGTGTTTGAGCTCTTGGACAAGTGAGGAGGGGAGAGGGTCTTTAGTGTGTGCATGATGGTTTGAGATGTGAAAGGATGTGAAAGACTTCCCGTTCAGAAACGGAGCGGAAAGTAAGCCAAGTGGTTTTGTTTTTAAGCAGAGTGGAAGTAGGGGGGAGTTCCGGGGGGGGGGCAAGAGAGGGGAGGATGGGTGAAGGTGATGTGGGAGATTTCAAGGGCGGGGTATTAGGTGTAGTATCCTGGGGAGGTTGAGGGATGGGCGGGGGTTGGGTATTAAGGAAAGTGCGGTCGATTTTGGCAATTGTTTCAGCGAAAAAGCAGGCAATTTCTTCAAACTTGTTAATAGAGACCAATGGGTTGGGTGGTGCAGGGGAGGTTTGGTTTCTAATAATGTTGAACAGTTCTCTGGGTCTGTTTTTGGCATGTGAGAGTTGAAGGCGGAAGTAAGAAGCTTTTTCAGAGAAGATGTGTTTTTTATAAGAGGATCTGGCATTTCTAAGGAGAGCAAGGTGGGAAGGTGTAGGGTGTTGTCTCCATGTTCTTTACGCTAATCTGAGTGAGCGTCTCTCTCTATTTAGGTCGAGGGTAAACCATGATTTGGAGGGGTTGTTTTTGAGCGTTTTGCTTTTCAGCGGGGCAAGCTCGTCTAAGACCTCTGCGACTGTTTTGTTAACGTGTTCCGTGAGTTCGATTGGATTTGAAGAGGGAGGGTAAGGATGAGATGGGATTGGGGTTTCAGTTCAAGGGTGCCGGGAGGGATTTGCTTAAGATTTCTGTTCAAGATAATAGTTTTGTTGTTTTTGATAGGAACAGGTGGGGTTGGAGGGGAAATTTTGAACAGAATGAGATGGTGGTTTGACCAGTCGATAGGGATGATATTGGATAAGGATGTCAGGTCAGAGTTGGAGATGATGGCATCAAGAAATATCTTATGAGTTTGAGAGTAGAGATTTTGTTAGAAGGTCCGAGAGTTCTTCGGCAAAAGGAAGGGGTTCACCGGGAGGTTGATAGATATTATGAAGCCGTATTGGGGGGGCGCTTTTCATTTTAACTTCGGCTCCTAAGTATTCAAAGGTTGAATAGTCATCATTGGTGATTGGGGAAAGTTGAAGTTCTTTTAAAAAAATTATTGCTAGTCCTCCACCTATTTTTACAGGTCTGTCTTTTCTGAGAATAGAGTAGCCACGGGGGCGAGAAGGTCAAGGATGGGCATGGAGTGGTCTTTGAGCCAGGTTTCGGTGAGGAATGCGATGTCGGTATCTTCATTTAGAATGGTTTCAGAGATTTCGGTTTCATGTTGGACGGCCGAGCGGCAATTCACAAGCATGCAGTTGAGGGGTTTGGGGTTGTTGCTAGTGACAGGGAGTAGTTGAACGGAGGTGAGTTGCGGGGGGGGGCTGGGGGAGTTGGGATAGTCGGGGGTCCTGTTCATCCCCAGGATAACAGGGATCCTGGAGTGAGGGGGAGGCAGATAAATAAGCGTGGGTTTGTTAGTGTAAGTGTTGCAGAGTACGGAGAGATCATGGGTGGAGTAGGTATTCAAGGTACGGGGGGGTCTGTGGGAGCAGGGTAGGAGAGGCGTTGTTGACCAATGTTTGAGGTATGGACGTTTTCGAGGGTTGGCGCAGGGAGCAGGTGGACAGGAGGGGCTTGCTGTGAATTTGTCGGATTTGAGCCGAAAAAAAGTCTTTCATGAGTAGGGTAAGTTCATCCACTAATGCAGAGAGATTGAAGTCAATGTCACGAAGTGCTTGGTTGAGGATGGATAGGAGGGAGTTGGGCGTGATTGGAATGGAGGGGGAGTAGGGGACAGATTGGTTAGGGTGGGAAAGATTACCGCTAGAGGATAGAGGTATACCAGGAGGCTTTGATGCAGGTGTGCAGTGTTAGTATGAGGAGTAGGGAAGGCCAGGGGAGGAGGGAGGGGTGTGGACCGGAATTGGGAGGATGGGATGGGCAAGATGGCAGGTGAACTGGTATGGAGAGGGGAGGAAAGGGGGAGATGAGCGGGTGGAGTGTGGGGGGTGAGGGGATGTGGTAGTGGCGTGCTGATAGGGGGAAGAGTGAGGGGAGGAAGGGGCAGGGGAAAGAGGGGCTATGGATGTTTTGGGGCAAATTGGAGGGGTAGGAGGGGAGCTAGGGAGGAGGAAGGGAGTAGGAGGTGGGCTGTCATTAGGGATCAAGGGAATTTGGAGAAGTGTGGAAGGGGATAGGAGGGGGACTAGGTTCAAGGAGGGGGGTATGATAGGGGAAACTGGGATTGAAGTGCCCTTACTGCTGGGAAAGACCAGGGGAAGTAGGGTTTGTCCAAAAGAGGAGTGGGAGAGCAGGGAGGGGTCATGAGTGGGAGCAGGTGTGGGGCTAGCGAAGCAGATTGAGACAGGGAAGGGTTCACGAGGGGGGAAGTCATTAGGGAGGAGGTTGTGAGTTGGGCCGGTTAAATGCAGAGGGTGAGGAGTCTGTCTAAGAGAGGCGTTGGAGGGCTGGTAGGTGGCATGCAAGGGTATGGGGAGGGGGAGCGAATTACGAGATGGAAGGTTTCAGGAGGGGGTATGTTGTTAGGGAGGGGGTTCGACATTGTGGTGGTGGTGGGAAGCTGGGAGGTGTCGGGGGATTGGGAGGGTGATGGGGGAGGTGTGGGTAATGATAGCTGGACAGAGAGAGTGCTGAAGAGAAGTTCAAAGTATGTGAGGTGCTGTTCGGAGGCTTGTATCAGAATGTTTCCAGTTTTGTAGATGGAAATGGATATTTCACCAGGGCGGGGAGAGGTGGGGGAGGTGGTGAGTTTGTAGCCATGGGGGATTTTAATTGCGTTAGAGATTGGGAGGTGCCGTAAGAAGGTGCTCTTCCATTTGGAGGGGCGTTTGGTGTAGAAGATATAGTTAGTTTTAATAGGGGACGTGGGGCTGTGGTAGTTGTCTTCGATTAGGGTTTAGGGATGATGGATTAGGAGTTTGTGTTTAAGATTCTTTTTGGCATTTTTGGTGAGGTGGGGAGGGTATGGGATGGTCCAGGAGTTAGGTCCATGTTTGGTGAGGGCGGGAAATTTGTCTGAAGGGGCAGGAGGAGGGCAAGGAGCAAGGGCAGAATTAAGGTGAGACATGATGAGGGGGTTTAGCAGGGGAATGAATAGGCAGGTAGGCTAAAAGAAGGGGGAGGTTTGGAGGAGGGACGGTAGTTCTGGGGGTCCCAGGAGCCGCACCGCACGGGGCAAAGAGGTAGAGGATTATGCCCAGGGTGGTATAATGTGTTAATCAGGTAGGGGGAGGGATATGAGGCAAATTATGGTGGTCACAGTAGCCGCGCCTCACAGGGCCAAGAGGTAGAGGTTTACACCCAGGGTGGTCAATGTGTAATCCGGTAGGGGGGAGGGATTTGTAGCAAGGGAAAAGAGGAGGAAAGCAGGAGGGCTGGGGGTGCGGAGAATAAGAGTTCAAGTATGCAGGAAGTGCAGTATAACAGTGTAGATAATAAACATAGTATCAATACAGACATTTGATGATGTATACAAAGTCGAAGAACCATAACAAGTGTGTTAAAGTGCATACGGCGGTGGGTCGGATTAAATAGTAGAGGTGGATTAGAGTGTTAGTGAGTGAATAGGGAAGGGACAATAGCTTGTAGGTGAGAGAATCAATACATCCAGTTTAAGATACAGGCTGATTAGATAAGAAACAGTGTGGAGAAGCAAGGGGAAGGTCTTGTGAGGGTAGGTTCCGTGCAGATCGGAAAAAAGTGTATGAGAAAGGGTTAGAAGGGAGGGAGGGGGATCAGTGGGTGGGGTAAAAGTGGAAGGGGGGGGTACAGAGAAAATATAAAATATAAAATAGCAAAGGTAAACAGTAATAGTACAGGATTATCAAGTGTAAGCAGGTCAGATTTGAGCATTTGAGTAAACAGTATTCATGGAACAGAACAGTACCGGAATTAAACAAAGTGCATAAAGACCATGTTAAATTAAATACCATATAGGAGGGAGTATAAATATCAGTCATATTGTGGTTTAGTTAAAGGTTAAGGCCTAGTAGTATGAGCAGTGGACCAAAAAAATATATTTAAAGAGGAAGCATTCAGGCATCAATATGAACAGTACTGGTTATTTGAAGTGCAAGCAGGTCAGAAGTTAAAAGCAGTTAGGAAAAGTCATTAAATAAACAAAAATAGCGTATTATAGTTAAAGGTCTAAGTCTAGAGGCAATAGCGTATTTTAATTAAAGGTCTAAGTCTAAAGGCAGTAGAATAGGTGGCAATCATAGTGGCATAGTAAAAGCTAAAAATAAGGTGAATTGAGGGGTCAGAGGAGATGCAATGAGGGTCATTAGAACGGAGATGAATTATGCAACAGACATTTTCAAGTATTAAAAGAGTGCGGTAGGCAGTTCAGCATGTCTCCAAAGGTGATTAGTCTTGGCTCACCTTGTAAGCTTAGTGCTGCGAGGGGATAGAGATATTGCCAGGAGCTAGTTCAAGGGGTTCTTAAGTTATGTGGGTGATCATGGGCCAACTCGCCAACATTTCCAAATAGCTAGGAGAGCGTGGCATAGACGAGGGCGTCAGGGGGGTGAAAGACAGCAGGCTGGAGAGATTTAGCTGAGCTCCATAAGGACAGGGCACTCGGTGTGGCGGAGGGAGACTGAGTCTCTTATTTTCAGAGTGGTAGATAGACTTCCTGTGGGGGGGAAGGTTGGCGGCGTTACAAAGAAGAAGGCCGGTTAGTGGCTAACCTTTTATTCAGGAGTGGCGCTAGGATCACACGTAAAGGGGGGGAGCCCTTGGCGCCAGGCAGGCAGCGCCCAGGCGGCCGGTCAAGCGCGTCTGGGGGTCCAAAAACAACGGATGTTTCAGCTAGTCCGCAGGAAAGTTTTGCAGCTGGGACGGCCAGACCCCAAAATGGTTTGTTCATTCAAAGCGTTGCCAGATTGTAGCTTTTCTTTTTAATTTAGCAAGACATTTGGATAGCCATCTTGAGGGTAGGATGTCCCAATCTCCGGTGGAACTGTGGACTATTGTAAAACGGGGGTGACGCTACCAACCAGAATATAAGATCCTTAAGTATTGCCCGGCGGTGTCGCCTCTTGAACCCACAAAGAAGTTAAACTATTGAAGAGGCAGGCGCTGGAGACTGGAAGGCAGGAAACAAGGTTTTTATTCTCTCCGGAGGAGAACACAGCAAAACAGACAGCAGGTCCCGTTCTGAGGTGCTCTGTCTGCATCTCTGAGGCCTGGCCTCTTATACATAAGTTAATCACTTTATTGTATGAAACACATTCTCGTTAATCCTTTGATGTACGGAAAGACATCCTCGGAACCTCCCCTTCAGGCCCGTTCCCACACATAGTTACAGTTGAAGTCCCCACCCCGGTCACAACAGGTGATGATCATCGCGCAGCTGGATATTCCGCCGATTCACGGAATGTGTGGGGTTCGATCGGATCTCGTAGGGTGGGGGCTTTGATTGACCCGAGGGTCCTTTAATGGGAGGAAGCTTCCTACTGTACTGGGGGCAATAAACGGTATCCGCAGAGTCAGGTGGTGGCCTGGGAACGAGGAAGACAAACGGGCACACAGGGAAAAAGGGGTTTGTATCAAAGGACCTGGGACCATGAAAGGAATGAAGGGAGGTGTCGTGCTGGGAACAGGATGGGATTCCGAGGCAAAGCTGCGCTGAAGAGGGGTTTATGACCCGAGGCATGTGAGGGCGAGGGGGTTGTCGGTATGCGGGGTGGGGGGGTGCCTGCGAGGCTAGGAGAGGAAGAGAGACGCGCTGGCTATCAGCAAAGGGCAGGGAAGCCATGGTGTTCAAAATGGCGGCGGTTTATGTGCGTGAAAGGGTTCGAGAAGAGCAAGAGGGCGCCGATAATGTTGACGGTTTCAGCCTAACTTTCAACAGTCCTCCCTTTTCAACATATCTAGCCAACTTGCTTACTCAATGTCAATTTTCATCAAATTCCTAACCTCGACATCATACAACGCTCTCATGTGTTCGTTTCCAAAGTCCACAGTTTTGGGGAAAATACAACTTGCACATAAAGAACACAGAGGTGGCAGACATTGAATTCCTAAGCATAAACCACATATTACAACTACAGGAACCAGGATAATGGTGAGCAGTCTCCAGCCCCAGTTCTTAACGGTGTCCCAGAACCAACCACCGAGTGACCATTCTTCTTGTTCTTGGCGGACTTCTGAAGAGAGTCTGTGAAGATGTTCGATGGCTTTGTACACTGAGGGTGAGTTGTCCGGTATGTATGTACAACAGCTGGACCCAATAATACGGCATGCTCCTCCACGGTCCGCCAGAACCACATCTAGAACAAGGCGGTTCTGAAGAGCCACCAGACGGACCGCTTGGAGCTCAGCAGTGTTGTTAGCAAAGATACCAGCTGTGATGTTCATGGTTGTCTCAACTGCCTGAGTCAGATGTCGGATGGCACGGCTGTTTGCCATCGGGCCCCAGAGGGGGACGAGTCCTTTCATAGCATCGAGGAACTGCGCTCCCGTTGAGTCGGCTTGCTCAATGTCTTTGGCTCGTTTTTGTCTATGGTGATTCGCTGGTGCCACATAAGTCGGGGGAAGGACGAAGGAGATGAAACAAGTGCCCCCCCAGCCTTTGGGGAGCCAGGTGTAGGCTTTTGTGCCGCAGACGAAATACATGTTTGGGGACGACATAAAGGAAGGTGGGTCCGTGGAATCCAAAGTTCTGGTAAAGCGGCAAGCGCTGTGGCCCACCAGCTGCGTCCCAAGTCCTTCTACACACATGTGGCCTGTGACGTTGATGACCGATAGGGCCACAGTCAGAGTGGCAGCCGTTCGTTTCCGCAGATAGGAGAAGGTGGGTCTGGTTGGATTGTTGAACACCTGCATTTCAATTCGTTCTTTTTCAGGGATGTCCATGTGGATTGAGTCGCTGGGGGTCAGCGGGCAGAAGTGTGTCTTTGTCTTGTTTCGCCCGACCCCGTGAGAAGAATGTGCTGCAGTTCTGCTGGAGGTGGCATTGTCCTTATAGCTCTCTTGCAGGAGGATCAGCCAAGCAAGGCAGGAGCCGTGGACAGAGAAGGGTGAAGGGATGAATGGTATTGAATGTCCAGTGGCATGGGGTAGCAACCCACAGATCCAGCAGTTGGTGGTATTGGTGGCAAGATTGTGCTGGTGAAGTAGCTGCACGAAAGAGTTGTTCCAAAACTCCCTTCGCCTCTCTCTTAGTTGAGGAGAGAGCGAAATCAGATAATGTTCCTTCATGGTGGTAGGTTGAGCAGTGGTTAGGAATGTTTCGTGAGCAGGCGCATGTTCTTCCATAATCCAGAGCGTGGTCATGAGGAGAAAACAGAAGAGGATTGTGATGAAGAGTGCAATTGTCTTTGAGCGATGAAGTCTGTCTGTTCTCGGATTTCTGTAGTGGGTATTTCCTGCTGTCTCCGTCGGCTTCTTATTTTGCGCTTCCATCATCTTCTTATCTGGCGCTTCCATCATCTTCGTTTTCAAGGTGCTCGGTAGTGGGCAGGACCACAGACTTAGTTTAGCTTCTCTCCAGGTAACCCTTGGTAGTTTGGGTCACCGTTCTGAGATCCTTTAACCTAGTCCGTGGCCTACTTAGCCGAAGCTCCCTCCTTTCGACGCAGGAAATACCCTTCTCGAGATGGTACAGTGGGGTCAGGATGTTTTGAAAGTTCAAGTGTCTCTGTGTCAGGATAGCAATTCAACGATGGTCGGTCCTGGTTCAGGAGCTCTTCTTGGGTGTTGACGGTGTCTGTCGTGGCCAGGGCTGGGGAGACCTTTTTGCAGTGATGGGCGTGCAGCCAGTGCTTCTTCCCCTCCACTCGAAGTGCGGTCCGAGTGGTGATCAGCACTTGCCAGGGGCCCGTCCACCGGGGTTCCAAACTCTTTGATCGCTGAAAATTTCGGATCAGCACGAAGTCCCCCGGCTGGATGGCGTGACCCGGACCCCTAGAAGCATCGGGGATGGCCTGCTGCACCTGCTGATGAATGACAGACAGAGTTTCAGTCAATTTATACAGATAATCAGACATTAGGACGTCCGGAACGTCATGAATGGAAGTTGGTTTCGGGGCAGACCAGACGCTCATGGGTCGACCGAAGACAACTTCATAAGGAGTTAAGTGATGTCGGGTGGGGGTAGAGCGCATTGATAGCAATGCCAGTGGGAGGGCGTCTGGCCATTTCAGGCCCGTGGTAGCCACTATTTTGGCCAGTTTAAGCTTTAGTTAGGCATTGTGTCGTTCGACAAGTCCAGCAGATTGGGGGTGGAAGACTGCGTGGAATTTCTGTTTAATACCCAACCCATTTAGGATGAGCTGGATAACTTTGGCTATGAAGTGGGGGCCATTATCACTCCATAAAACACGACAGAGGCCATAACGGGGGAAAAACTCTTTTAACAGAACCTTTGCAGTGGCCATAGCGGTGTTGTCACGGGTTGGATATGCTTCCACCCACTTGCTAAATGCGCACACCACAACAAGTACGTATTTCAGGCCTTGGCATCTGTCTAGCTGGATGTAGTCCATCTGCAGGACTTCAAATGGGTGGTTTGGGACCCCAAATCCCCCCCGGGGTACTACAGTTCCTTTCCCGGGGTTGTGTTGCAGGCATATTAAACATTGTTGGACCAGGCGTTTGGCGGAATCTGGGATCTTATCATTGTGCCAAACCCTGGAGACAAGTTCGATCATGGGGGCTGATCCTATGTGGGCAGGGGAGTGTGCCATGGTCAATATGGGAATCAAGTATGAATCAGGTAGCAACCATTTGTTCGTGTCTTTTGTCCGCCAGCAGCCTTCATCGTCTTTCAATCCCACCGTGTCCATTCAGTCAACTCGTGTTGTGTGCTAGCCGTTTGAATGTCCCTGATAGTGTCTCCAACGTCAGTCCATTTTTCCGCTTGTGATCTGGTCACGTACATATGTGTTGTCGTCCTATTTTCAGCTGTCGTTCGGGCGGTGATGTCGGCTAGTGCATTTCCCTGTCCAATAATGTCTGTCACCTTCTTGTGTGCCTGGCATTTGATGACGGCAAGCTTGTTGGGGAGGAGGACAGCTTCGATTAAGGCGGAGACTAGATCCCCGTGCAAAATGGGTGTGCCGTGTGAGGTCAAGAATCCCCTTTCCCTCCAAAGGAGCCCAAAATGGTGAACCACCCCGAAGGCATACTGGCTGTCGGTGTAAATGTTCGCTGTGGTTCCTGTTGCCAGGATGCAGGCTCGTGTCAAAGCAATCAGTTCCGCTGCCTGGGCAGATCGCTGGGTGATGCGGGCTGTTTCTACTACGGTTCGAGCCGTGGTGACTGCATAGGCAGCGGAAGTGGTACCATCGGAGAGTTTGATGCAAGAACCGTCCACCCACAGCTCCCCGTCGGGGTCAGGGAAAGCCGTGTGAGTTTGAGTTTAAAATTATTTGTAAAAGCGCGCGTACACCGGCGGTTTCTTGGCGCTACAACTGACAGACTACAGAGGAGAAGAAAAAAGGGGAGGGGGGACCGTTGGAGATTTATTCAAAGGACTTCTTGAATAGGTGGGCCTTGAGTTGTTTCCGGAATTGTGAATACAAGGTGAGGGATCGAATTTCCAAAGGAAGAGAGTTCCACTGGGACGGGGCCAGAGTGGAAAATTTAGAGCCTCCCCACTTCTTTGTTCTAAAACGTGGAACCATAAGAAGGGCCTGGGAAGAGGAACGGAGCTCTCTGCATGGAACATAAGGGGTAATTTCAGAGGAGATAAAGGCTGGGGCTGAACCTAGACGAGCAAGGAAGGCGATGGATGCGATCTTAAATTGGACCCGGGCTCGTACAGGCAGCCAGTGTAGGGACTTCAGGAGGGGGGTAGAGTGATGAAATTTCGGGAGGTTAAAGACCAGGCGGGCCGCCTGGTTCTGTATGAGTTGGAGACGCCGTAAACTATATGCAGGAATCCCCGCATATAGGGCGTTACCATAGTCCAGGCGGGACACCACCATGGCCAAAATGATAAGTTTAAGGGCAGAAAAGGAAAAAAAACGGGACACCCTGCGTATAGTACGCAGTGCAAGAAAAGAAGCAGAAACCACAGAACCAACCTGGGAGTGAAGGGACAGTTGGGTATTAATTTTAATGCCAAGGGTTTTAACTGAGGTAGCAGGAGACGGGGAGGGGCCAAGAGAAGGGGGCCAAAACATAGGAGTCCAGGGGCTGGATGAACCACCTGTCAACACCAACTCTGTCTTGTCAGGGTTGAGTTTAAGGTGGTTTTGGCTCATCCAGTCCCGGATATAAAGCATAACAGATTGAAAGTTAGAAGCAGAGGAGGGAGAAGAAGACAGGTCAAAAACAAGCTGGAGATCGTCCGCGTAATTAAACACGGCGACCTCCATTTGTTGCAGGGAAAAAATAAGAGGAGCAATGTAAAGATTAAATAAAAGGGGGGAAAGGGAGGAGCCCTGAGGAACCCCGCACTGAACTCTACGAACGTCCGCTGTAAAATCACCCAGGAGAACGGCCTGGGTGCGGTCACTCAGGAAGGAGGAAAGCCAGACCAGGGCCGTCCCCCCGACCCCCGCCGCCCTGACACGGGAAAGTAAGATGGAATGATCCACCGTGTCAAAAGCGGCTGAGAGGTCGAGGAGTACCAGGGCCTGGCGCTGGTTAGTGTCCATACCCTCCCTGAGGCTGTCCAAGACCGAGATGACAACGGACTCAGTAGAGTGTGCGGGGCGAATGCCGGCCTGACGGGGGGCAAGGGCTCCATGCATCTCCACAAAGGAGCTCAGGGCGCAGGTGACATGGCGCTCGAGCACCTTTGCCAGAAATGGCAAAAGGGAGATGGGGCGGAAATTGGCAGGCACAGAGGGGTCCGAACCGGGTTTTTTCAAGATAGGTACGATGACCGCCGATTTCAACGGATCGGGTACCACACCTTGAGCAAGTGAACTATTTAGGAGGTGAAGTGGAGGGTCAGGGCAGGAAGTGAAGATGTGACGGAGAACATGGGCGGGACAAGGATCCCGTGGAGATCCGGACTTGACCAAGGGAACTATGGTGGACAAGGTTTCCCTCGTCAGGAGGGGAAAGGAAGTGAGTTCGCCCTTAGGAAGGGGACACAAGGGATCCACAAAGGAAGGGGAAGGGGGGGGAATATTGGCCTTGATGGTCACTATTTTGTGGATAAAATAGTCATTTAAAGAGCTCTGAGATCGACCCTACTCCTGGTCTGTTCGTCCGTAAGAGTCACGCAGTCATGCACGGGGTGCACATTGGGATCGTTCTCTGGCAAGGGTAACAGAGTTGCCGGGTTCAGTGTGGTGCATCTTTTCAGGGTGATATGGGGGGCAAGCAAGGTCAGTTCGTATCCAGTCAGTCGTGCACTCGTCAGATGTTGCATCTTGGTTTGGTTCAGGAGGGTGTCGACTGCATGGGGTACCAGTACCGTGAGGGAATTCGAGAGTACAATCCCCTCACTCTGTCGGATAGAGATTGCAGCAGCAGCTACAGCTCGAAGGCAGGCAGGCAAGGCTCTGGCGACAGGGTCAAGAGTGGCAGAGAAGTAAGCGCACGGTCGTTGCTTAGGGCCGATGGCCTGGGTCAGGACAGATAAAGCGCACCCCTCCCTTTCGTGAGTGTAAAGGGAGAAGGGCTTTTTGTAATCAGGGGTACCTAGGACAGGGGCTGAGCAAAGGGCATCTCGCAGTTCCGTGAAGGAAGTTTGACACTCAGGGGTCCACGGGAGTGGGAAAGGGATGTCTTTGTTTAGCAGAGAAAGCAGTGGTTTTACAACGAGGCTGAAGTTTGGTAACCATTGTCGGCAGAAGGAGGTGAGGCCTAATAGGGAGCGAACCTGCTTCTGGGTCTTAGGGACAGGGGTATCTAGAATGGTTTGGATTCGATCAGGAGTGAGTTTTCTTCCATCTTTGGACAAAAGGTGGCCTAGGTAAGTGACCTGGGGTAGGCAGAATTGCAACTTCTTCTTGGAGACCTTGTGGCCATTTTCCGCAAGGAAGTGCAAGAGTTGAATGGTGGCGGTAACCGCTAGAGGGGTGGTGTCGGCTGCCAAAAGGATGTCATCGACATATTGTACCAACACCACTCCGTCGGGTAACTGGACTTGGTCTAGTTGTCTTTTGAGGGCCTGGCTGTAGATGCTAGGGCTTTCCGTGTAGCCTTGAGGCGCTCGGCAAAACCTATATGAGCGGGCTTTTAGGGTAAAGCCGAAGAGATATCGGCTGTCTGGGTGGATGGGGATGGAGAAGAATGCGTTCTTGAGGTCGATGACGGTAAAGGTGGTGGCAGTGGATGGAATCAAGGTCAGGATGGTGGTGATGTCTGAGACCACAGGGTACTGGGGTACCACCACTTTGTTGATCTCTCGGAGGTCGATGATAAAGCGGTATGCTTTCTCATCTCCCCCTCCCTGCTTCTTGATAATGGGCAAGATAGGGCTGTTGCAAATGTTGCTAACCACTTCCTCTACCACTCCTGCGTCTATCAGTGCCTGGATAATCATTACCAATGCCTTCTCGCCCTCTGGCGATATCCGATATTGGGGGAGTTTTGGGAGTGTTACGTCTGGTCGGACAGTAATGTGTACTGGGTCAATTAACATACGCCCTACGTCCGAATCCGCTTTGGCCCACAGATACGGAGGCAGAGTGTCAAGCAGGGATGCGTCAACGTCGGTGATGGAAAACATGTGTCGGGGAGAGCAATGTCTAAGCAGAACGGGGTTGTCGTAAAGAAACACTCGAACTCCATCTTGAGAACACCTGATCGTCGCTCGGAAGTGTTTCAGTAAGTCAAGTCCCATAATGGCGTCAGGGCTATTGGAGGAGAGCAAGAACGTGGTGTCGGTGGTGTTGTTTTCTACGTCAAAGAGAATCGGGGCAGACAAAGGGTTGGTGGAGGGCGTTCCATCGAAACCTGTCGATGTTATGAGTGAGCCAGACAAGGGTGCCCTTGGAATCAGTCGTTTAGATAACGCACTACGTGTTGCGCCAGTGTCTACCAGAAATGGTGACTTGGTACCCAGGACCTTAGCAGTGACGTAAGGGCCCTGCTGGTCAACATAGAGCTCGACTGGATCCCTCCCTTGCCCTTGGCTGTCCTATGCGAAGTTGTGGGTGTCTTCATAGTCAGATTGTTGATATTGGTTCTGCCTGGGTCGATCGAACGTATTTGGTCTGCCTGATCTGTCGTTAGTCGCGTCATTTGGGGGCCCTCGCTGTTGTCCCTTAGGTCTCGGTCCGTTTGCTACGTCCCTGGGGTCTTTGTTTCTGATCATTTCCAGAAGAACTGGGCACTGGGATTTCCAATGGCCAGTCCCTTTGCAGAAAGCGCACTGGTTCTCTCTAAGGTCTGTGCGCCCACTGTAGGAAGTCAGAGTGCGGTCTTGGGGAAATGTAGTCTTGGGGACGTTCGTCTGGTAGTTTCCCTGGTATTGGTCTCGTCCTATAGTCACCCCTTGTAGTTTGGCAATCATCACCCTCTCTTTCAAGTCCTTCTTCTTTTTCTCTGTTGTCCTATCGTTTTCATTTTTCTGATGTTCATAATATTGGGCCATTTGGAGAATCGCTGTAGGTTTGGAGGCTGCCCAACTACTCTCGCTGGCCTGTAGTTTCTGGGAGATCTCCGATGACAGGCCCTTAACATAATTCTGGACAAACAGATGGTGTCCGGTTGCAGTGGTCATGTCCTGGCCGCTGTAATCGGAGAACACCGTTTCAAACCGGGAGAAGTATTCTGATACATCCTCCTGGGGTTTCTGGCGACAGGCTGTTACTATCGACCAGTCCACTTTCTTTTCTGGGATCAGGGTTTTTAATTTCTCTACGATTTTATCTGGAAGGTCTAGAATGGATTTCAAAGGCTTTTGTCCTGGTCCCCGTTGTTTATCCAGGTCATTGAGTTGTGACCAGGTTTGTCCAAACAGCTCAAGGTGGTCGACTTTCCGGATTTGCTTCCACACATCAGCTGGTAGACATAACCCGAAGAACAAGTCGATGTCAGCCAGGGTCATAATCGTTGAGCCCAGGGCTGTACCCAATTCAGTGTAGAAGGCAGTGGGGTTTTTACGTAGGTCGGGTAGAGATTTTCGGAATGTCAGTATCTCTTGCCGGTCCCATGGCTGGTAGACCCAGTTGTACACTACCCTTCCCTTCGCATCTTGGTTGTTTGCATCATCGTGAGTCCCTGTACCTCGGGGAGGAACCCAGTAAGGGGCAGCCTCTCGTATCGGCATCATGGTGTTAGATTGCTCGGTTGGTGGTTTGGTCACTACGGAGGTCGCGGATTTAGCTCCCGGCTCTCGTTCAGTGAGGTGGCGGAAAACCTCAAGCGTACGCGTAAGGAGGTCCGACACATCACACTCGCCCTCATCCCCGATATCGACCTTCCGGTACAGAGTCGTTAGGCTCCCGGGACCGTTGTCTCGATATCGGTCCTCGTATGCATTCAAGACATGATAACACAGTCGTACGGTAAAATGTCGTCTGTGACTCCCTGTATAGGAGCTGAACATATCTGTGATGTACTCTTCATCATCCTTCCTTTCTACCAGTGTCCTTGCTATTTTGTCGATCCCCGCTCGCTCATCTTTGCTTAGTCTGCTTGTTCTTGCAGGGCCAGCCCCTCGAGTCTCATGGTCGTCTAACGTTGTTGTTGATGCGGTTTTTAATACAAGGGGTTCGGCTGGCACAGAGGCCATTGGGGCCGAAGCTGTGGCGGTACCTTCGTTTGTACCTGGGGGTGGCGCGTGCTGCGCCAAGGGTTGGGAAGGGGCATATGGAGGGGGCATGTAGATGATAGGAGGACCTAACAGCAGATCCTCGTTGGCTCGTTGTTTCGAGGGTAAATCAGGGTAGAGCATGGAGGGAGTTCTAACCGGACACTGGCTTGGTGTTTCCATTTCTAGTTTCTGTTTAGCTTTCTCTCTTTCCTTTATCTCTTTTTCTAGTTTCTGGGCAGCTAGGTGGGCTGCTTTTCGCAGCTCTTTTTCCAACCTACTCTCAGTTTTCTTTTTACGTTGTTCAGTTTCTTTTCGCCACATGCCGAAACTGTCAAGCATAGTGGGTGTTGTCTTGTTTTTACCCAGGGCAGTTTCTAGCGTTTTTATTTTATCATCATCGAAGGATCCTATCAGGGGCCACTGACTTTCTTGACCCTTTTTCGTATATTTATGCCATAGTTTACTATAGGCTATAGCGGTCAATCCATGCTTCATGAACATGTCCTTATTAGGGGTGCCTTCCAGCGGGGCTGGATGGTCCATCTCTAATAAGCGGTCCGGGCTAAACAGGCTACTAATCAGTGGGGAGAAGACAGACATGACGGCTCGTAACGAGGGACTAAAAAGTCAGCACTGCCTATCTTATCACTAGGTGCAAAGACTGGACAGAATATTTCTATTCTACGTTGTTTGCAGGCAGTGAATACCTCATGGATCAAAATAACAAAAAGACCAATAAATATTCAATGGGGAGAATGAGTAGGCCCGCAAAGATCTGCGTTACCTACCCTTTTCACTATCTGCAAAAAGGGTGGTCTCTTCCCTGTTTGCAGACAGAGAATCTCCAGAAAACAATAGTTTTGCGAACAACAGTTCAGTTTCAAGTAATTATTGAGTGGGGGAGAAAAAATAAGCACGGCTGCTGCCCTACCTATCCTCCACTGCTTGCAAAGAGAGAGCCCGTTGTTTCTCCGTTTGCAGACAGTGAATCTCCAAATAAATAAAAAGAGCAATACTAGTATTTTTTAAACAATCAAGCAATCAAGCAATCATTTCGCAACTTGTCGTGATTACACGACCTTACCCGGACCGCATGGACAGTTTCTTGTCTTCCGAATCCAGCGCCCGATCGTCCTCTCTTCTCCGTTATCCTCGCGGCACTCCTGATGGTTCCCAGTCAGGACCGTAGATCACTCGAGAGAGGTCTGTTCGGAACTAGTGAAGTTCGGATGATCGGCTGTCAGACGAGGGTCTATCGGACAGACGCGTTCCCGATCGTTGCAGTCGTTCACTCTGTCGTCAGGACCTCTCCCACTGGATCCACGGGTCGCTGATGGGCCCCACGCTTGGGACGCCAATTGTAAAACGGGGGTGACGCTACCAACCAGAATATAAGATCCTTAAGTATTGCCCGGCGGTGTCGCCTCTTGAACCCACAAAGAAGTTAAACTATTGAAGAGGCAGGCGCTGGAGACTGGAAGGCAGGAAACAAGGTTTTTATTCTCTCCGGAGGAGAACACAGCAAAACAGACAGCAGGTCCCGTTCTGAGGTGCTCTGTCTGCATCTCTGAGGCCTGGCCTCTTATACATAAGTTAATCACTTTATTGTATGAAACACATTCTCGTTAATCCTTTGATGTACGGAAAGACATCCTCGGAACCTCCCCTTCAGGCCCGTTCCCACACATAGTTACAGTTGAAGTCCCCACCCCGGTCACAACAGGTGATGATCATCGCGCAGCTGGATATTCCGCCGATTCACGGAATGTGTGGGGTTCGATCGGATCTCGTAGGGTGGGGGCTTTGATTGACCCGAGGGTCCTTTAATGGGAGGAAGCTTCCTACTGTACTGGGGGCAATAAACGGTATCCGCAGAGTCAGGTGGTGGCCTGGGAACGAGGAAGACAAACGGGCACACAGGGAAAAAGGGGTTTGTATCAAAGGACCTGGGACCATGAAAGGAATGAAGGGAGGTGTCGTGCTGGGAACAGGATGGGATTCCGAGGCAAAGCTGCGCTGAAGAGGGGTTTATGACCCGAGGCATGTGAGGGCGAGGGGGTTGTCGGTATGCGGGGGGGGGGGTGCCTGCGAGGCTAGGAGAGGGAGAGAGACGCGCTGGCTATCAGCAAAGGGCAGGGAAGCCATGGTGTTCAAAATGGCGGCGGTTTATGTGCGTGAAAGGGTTCGAGAAGAGCAAGAGGGCGCCGATAATGTTGACGGTTTCAGCCTAACTTTCAACACTCTCGGCCATCTTGGGGAGGATTTTTTTTTGTCACAGGTTTCGGTGTGGGTTCTAGTGTGCCCCTTATTGCCCTCTGTCCCCGAGGCTCTCACTGCCATGTAGGAGGGCACTCGGCAAGCCACAGGGAGGCACTACGCAAAATGGCCGGTCAGAGGGAGAGGCCACTGCGCACCATTTTTCAAACTTCCTGATCTAAAGGGGAGTAGAATGTGTACCTGATGGAAATTTTTCAATAAATGGGGCCATGGGTCCGTCGTCAGCTCCAGGCGAACAGCCGGGAGCCATCACTCTGCTCAATCAGACTTCGTTGTGCCGACTACAGGACCCCGAGCGGATGATCGGACGGGGCTCCTCCAGGCGACGGCCTCTGCTGGGGGATTCGTGCAGCTTGGAACAGATCCAGTGATGACACACCACAGCGGGCCCAACCTCCGGCAACGATCTCAGTGAGACCCCGGGGCAGTCCTCGCACTTGGTCCCCCAGAGGACGACGAGTCGGGTGCTCCACAGGCGACGGCCCCAGCGGGGGGCCTGCACAGCATGGGCGAGATCCGGTGACGGCACACCACAGCGGGTCCAACCTCCGGGAACAGTCTCAGTGAAACCCCGGTGCAGTCCTCGCACCAAAGGAAAGGTCCGTTCAAGCAACAAGGATGAGGACTCACCGTTTGGGTCCATGACTGGGATGCAAGTCGGGACCTTGCCAGTCAGTAGAATCCTGGCAGCGATCTCAAGGACCCAGACCTTAGTATCGGTCCCAGCGAGTCACCTGGTCAGCCCTTTCAACCGGGAGTAGGTCGACCCAAACCGGGACCCAAGCAGCAAGAGCCCGCGGCACAGCAGTCTGTCCCTCGGGGGCCGGATCACGAGTGGAACTGCCGGGGTGGACTTGAGAGCCAAGACGTAGGCCAGGGTGCGAGGAAGTCCAGGCGAATCGACGTTGAGTCCTGGGGTGAGTTGATACAATATTTATTCCAGTTTCACTCAGTTTTTGTTGCTGGATACAATGTTTCAGCTGGATGGGACGGGTGGGTCGGATGGTCGGGTAATCAGGGGATAAATACCGATTTGGTATTCCCCAACCCAGGAGCTCGGAGAAGGAACTCCTACTCAACCATAAACAGATGACTATTTGTGTAAAGCAGAATCATGAATGAACCAGCTTTATTGCAAAAAGAATATGTTTGTCAATATGGAGCCAGACATTGCTGCATAAAAAGCGGTGCTAAGGAGGGCAAAAGTTCAAAAGTAGAGAAAAAACGGTATGTTTGAACCTGAAATAAGTCTCATATTTGATTGTCGTTGTGAGACATAAAGACGTGGTTGTAGGGCCTCATTCGCAAAGGAAACTTACACTTTTGAGTAATGTATATTTTTTATTAGGTTTAGTAGTTTTTGCTCATTCACAAAATCTGTATATATGTTACTACTGTCTCCATTTGTTTTTGTCCTACCTATTGCTTTGCCAACCCTGCATCCCTCTCCTCTTGCTTCCCCCTCTGTGTTACTATCCCCTTTCTGTGTTGCTTTCTCCCTTTGTTAGTTCTCCTTCTGCACACTGCTTCAACAAACCCTTCCTGTTGCTTCCCACTTCCATGTTGCTTTTCCCCATCCTCAGTTGGGATATTCTCAAGAACGTGTGATAATTATCGCAAAATTAGCTTAACGCAACTTTGCATATCGCAGTCTATCACGGGAAAATAACGTAGTGTTAACGTTGTTTTCTCAACCCGGCGGCACCATGCGATAGTCTTACGATAACGATAACGTGCCAAATGACGGCGCTAAAATTAATGCGACGCTGAAAAATGAGAAACACAAATGCAAAAAAAGTTGCGATGCCCCAAATCGCGATACAATAACCTGCGATAACCAGCGACAGGCCTGCAATTCCCACAAGTCATGCGGGAAAATGCTCCCTGAAAACAGAACAAAAAAAAGGCAAAAATAAATGAACTGCGTAGCACCATGGATGCACCCGGACTAAGAGCAGAGGACAACGCAAACCCCACAAGCCCCACAGATGACCAGCAAGGAACCTCGGGGTCTGGGAAGGCCAAGGAGCCCTCACAGACACACTTAGCTAGTTTGTGAAACTGCCTACGGGCAGGTGCACCCGGCCCCTTTTATTGCCAGCATCACATGTCCAGTGACGCCTGTGCAGATGGGTGTGGGGTGAGTGTAAGCCAACCCTCAGGGAGTGGTTGGTGTTGGCAACAACTACAACAGTGATCAGTCAATCAGAAGTTCAGATTTCAAACAGCAAGGGTCCATGACTTGAGCTGCACAGAGTTAGTGGCCCGGATGCTCTGCGGCCGATACAGGCACATGGCTACGGGACGGTGACTTGCGGTGCACTTAGGCAGGGCCACAAAAGCCGTCAAGGTGAATGTTGCGGAGTGTTTCAGGGAACAGTGGAAGGTGTTTTTCCAGGGCATGATGCAGAGGGCAGCACCAAGCAGAAACAAGCAATATGGAGGAGATGGATGCTACTTGACCGCAATGTAGGCCTAAGGCAGTAGTCGGTAAGGGACCACAGACACGTGTCATAAGAATGCTATGCACAGAGTTGGTGGCACCACATCGTAGGGAGTACAGAGATATCAAACGTCCCATTAACATATGAACTCGGCCATCATGATATCAAGACTCACTTCCAAATGTGGGACCTACTAGACTGCAGTGTAGGCCGGAGGCAGCGGTGGAGTAGGTCAACGAGAAAGGATTGCTGCAGGCCTGTGTCGCGGAGGCCTGCGTTGGTCTGAGGAGGCTGCCAAGGTCACGTGCCTCGGGCTTGGAGCATGCACCGGCACGTGGTGGGCCCTCTTTGACACATTCCGGTGTTGGAAGGTGAGCAGTGAGGCCTGGGTGCGCAGGGGCAGCCATGACAGGTCTGGGTTGCAGTAGGTGCACCGGATTGCCGGCACCACCGCTCATGGCATCGGCCTTGTGGTTGGGTGAGAGGCGTTGCTCTGGCAGACACGTTGGCCATTCCCGAAGAGAACCACGCCTAGAGCAACAGGATTTTTATTCACACCCCTATGCTAGTCTGGCGGGCGCCAGCCCAGCCCACTACACTCACGCATACAGGGGGGGACGTAACAAGCAACATTTCCGCGATCTTCCCCACTAGCTGAGGTAACATGGTTGTGTTCATTGTCCACTACACTCTAGACACCAGCAGTGTATGTCTGTGGTCTGCATACTGCAGTCTGTCCAGCATATCCACGCCACACTTGGCATTGTGTACATTCTCATTCATGGGTCACTTGCCTCATTCGCACATGCCTGGTTCCCACCTCTCCCCACATTCCACTATTGTGTGGTTGAGGTGCATGCTGTTGATGGCTTGAGTACATGACTAGCCCAGGCTACCACAGTAAGTTGTGCTGTTGTGTCTGGTAGGTAGGCATGTTGGTTGGCATGTTGTATGTGAGTTTGTAAAGTATGCATTCCCAGAGTTGTGAGTTGCATGATTGTGGAGTTGAGGTGTGTGGTGTGTTCATTTGGTACTTACCAACGAGCAATGCATTCCCATAGGTGCCAGCCTCAAAGCGCAGGTTGATGATGGACTGTCGGAAGATGAAGGAATCATGCACACTGCCTGGGTAGTTGGTGACGACATTGGTAAAGTGTCCCAGTTGGTCCACTATTGCCTGCACATTGATGGAATGCGTGTGTTTCCTGTTGCGGTTATTGTGTGCAGTGGCAGCAAGGCACCAGGAGTACATGTGTGCATCCGATTGCCCCAACACGTGTGGGAAGCCAGCTATGGCGTAGAAGCCTTGCTTGGTCTCCAGCTGTGCCTGCGCAGTGTGGTGGAAGTGAAAGTGCTGGGGTACCAAGCTGATGATGGCATCCGAGACAGGTGTGAGGAACTTTGATAGGGCTGGCTGTGAGACTCCTCCGACTCTGGCGGTTGTTGGTTGGAAGGTACCAGAGGCCAACAGGTGTAGCACAGCCAGCAGCTTTGGCTTTGGAGGGATGTTGGTTGTCCCCTGTTTTAGGGATGGTTGTCCTCTGGTGTTAAGTCTGTGAGGCTGATTCATTTTCTTAAGGTCTGCTGTCTTTGTCTGCGCTGCCTCTGTGGAGTCTGGGGGGAGGGGTTGGTGGGCCTAGGAGTGGTGGCGGTGGGTGTTGTGGCCCTCGTGGGTGTCAGAGCTGCGTGATCAGTAGCTCCATGGCATATGTGGTTCTTCAGACTTAACACCAGGTATGAACAGGTGTTAAATCCCTGCTGCTAACAAGCCTTATCTCATGTTTTGGGATCTAATCGCCGATCTGGCAGGTCGTTGATAATGTTGCAAAGTGGTGTTGTCACAGGTTTTTGCTTGAGAATGCCTACTCTGCATGTCATTAGCGTTAGTTGGCGGTGTAAACTGTGGCGATGTTTTTTGCGATGGCTATCGCAGGAAAACTTGTGATATCGGCAGTGCGCACCAGCTTGTGAATAGGGCGATAAATGTATCGTCACTTTGACTGCGACAAGTGCCGCTAACTTTGCAATAAGTCCTTGAGAATATGCCCCTCATTGTTTCCATACTCTGTTGCTTGTTTGTTAAACTAACTTGAATAAGTATACAGAAAAAATAGCTTAAACGTCTTTTTAGAGGGCACCTTCAGATGACATGCCTACCTGCATATGTTTTTTTTCTTTTATAAAAATCAATTCCACGCTGCATCAGAGATGTTGTACAGCATGGTTAACACCATTGGAACAGGCAATAGGTCACAAAGGTGAAACCTATTGGCTTTGACTAGACTTGTTTAGATCTGCTATTAGACGAGACCTTTTGGTTTTACTAGAAATGGTGCATGTGAGGTGGTTGAGTGGGGTTGCTCGGGGGGGGTTCCAGTAATTAGTTTATTTTGTGTTGCTCCACGAGACAGATATGGTTACAGGCGAGTACGGGGGACGACAACAGCGGGAATATCAGCGACTGAACAGGAGCAGGAGGTCCTGGATGGGCTCTCAGGTATGGGTCTATGGTTGAGGGCAAGGGGGGAGCTGCGGGGGTCTTCGGCTGGTTGGCTGGGTTGCATCAGAAGGTGGTGGATATAAGGGGATGCAGGTGCTGCTACGGCAGGCTGCTGGGGTACTGTGTAGGGTCAAGTAACGGGTGGCCATGGGACCGGACTGTTCCGATGCCGACCGGCCCAACACCGCAGGAGTGAAGAACGTCCCAATCCTCTACCCTCACCGTGACCCCCAACACCCGCAATCAAAACGGATGGTGGAGAACACGACACCGGGAGAAGGTGGGTAACAAAACAAGGGAACCCAAGGTCTTGGGGAACACAACTTTTCTCCTCTGGCTTCCTGGCAGCTGACAGCTTGACACAGACGAGACCGCTAAAAAGAAAGAAGGGGACAAGATTAAACACACCCCTACTACTATTATCAGTGCCAAGTACACACACAAACCACCGACCTCCCTGCATACCCAAGATAACAAACGGGAGTGGCTTGATATGAAACAGGAATTCTTCCACTGCAATCGTATTGGTTGTTTCTTGCGTAACCCCAGACCAACCACGCCCCCTCGGGAAACACCGAGAATGACAAAGGGGGTGGAATTCACAATTCTTAGGACAAAAAGGGACAGGGGAAAAATGGTATCAAGGGAATACGAAAGACAGCCAAAAAAACCCTGGAATCTAAAAAGAACACGAAGGTAGCACAAAAACGGCCGTTATTCAGCTCCTTCGTGAAACCACCCAAACACAGCGTATAACAAGATGGTTTGGATACAAAAAAGGATAATAACGGGACGTTAAAACTCAAAGGAAACGCAGCTGCGAATCCCAGAACGTCACCGAAGATCAAAAACAGGTCCCCAATAAAGGGTTCAGAAATGCCCAAGGGAACAGGAAAACAAGGGAGCAGGGGAAAAAAGGGGATCAAAACCCAGCACTAGAAAAGACCGCTGGAACGGAGCTCGAAGGAAGGGAAACAAGGTAGAACCACAGGAACAGTAATCACACGGCAAGGGACCAATAAAGAAACCAAGCACCTGTTTCATGTTGGCAGCCCCCTTTTAAAGCGAGCCCTAGGGATCGTCCATAAATTTGCATGTGCACTTGGCACTTTTAGGAAAAAACCACTAACGGGGAACTAGACAGAAGGAACCAGGCCCCCTTGAACCCCAACAGTACCCCCTCCCGAAAGCCTCCCTACAGGCCTTGGCTTTCCAGGGTGCAGGCGATGAAACAGACAAACTAACCGGGCAGCATGAACCCTACTTGCCGGGACCCAAAAACGGTCCTCTGGGGGATAACCCTTCCAGTCAATTAGGTAATACAGCCGTCCCTTCATCCGCTTGGAATTCAAAACAGTTTTAACCTCATACTCCACGTTATCATCTATTAAAACGGGAGGAGGAGGTGGCAAATCTTGAAAAGTGGTGACGTATGGCTTCAACAAAGAGTTGTGAAATACAGGATGAATACCATACTCAACCGGTAACGCCAACCTGATCGCAATTGGATTCACCACCTTCTGGACAGGAAAGGGACCTACAAACCGAGGCTGTAATTTTCTTGGTCCTGGCAACTTCAGATTCTTCGATGATAGCCAAACCCTATCCCCTACTGCATACAGAGGAGCTGGCCGTCTATGCCTATCTGCCTGTACTTTCATGGCTTTCTTGGACTCAATTTGCTGCTGTTGGGCTTTCTTCCAGATCTCAATCAAACCCTTACTCAGGGAATCCACTGCTGGTATCCTCTCAGATGGCTGAATAGGAATTGTCTTGGGATGGAACCCCATTGAACAATAAAACGGTGAAATGCCTAAAGCTGAGTGCATGCTGTTATTATATGCAAACTCAGCCACAGGAAGGGCTTGTACCCAACTGCCCGTCAGTGACGTTAGCAAACAGCGCAAATACTGCTCCATGGTTTGATTGGTACGTTCTGTTTGCCCGTCGCTTTGTGGATGGTAAGCTGTTGACAAATGTACTTCCATCTTTAATGATCGACACAGGGCAGTCCAAAAATGTGAAACAAACTGTGCCCCTCTATCTGAAACGATGGCAGTAGTAACCCCATGCAGTCGGATCACTTGGGCCATAAACACATCAGCCAATTCTCTAGATGTTGGTAACCCTGGTAAGGGAACGAAGTGAGCCATTTTTATGAATAAATTCACAACAACTAAAATGGCCGTAAACCCTGAATCAAGCGGCAAATCGGTCACAAAGTCCATACTGACCGTATGCCAGGGGGAAGGAGGCAATGGGTGCAACAACCCAGATGGAGACATGTGCGAGGACTTACTAACAGCACACACCGGGCATGAGGCCACAAATACCTGTACATCATGGGCCAGAGACTTCCACCAAAACCAACACATACACAGCTCTTTGGTCTTATTGACCCCCGGATGCCCAACCAAGGACGATGAATGACAATATGTAAGAACCAGTGTACGCAATTCGGGGGGCACAAACAACTTCTTTGCCTGATACAATAACCCATCCTTTAACGTGATTCCAGGTTCCGACAGCCACGGAGCCAGATCTAACTGCTTCATTTCATCCTGCACCTTAACCATGAAATCGTCCATGGAAGCACAACCAACTATCTTATCACCAGGAATCATAAAACAGGACTCCTCAATCTTGTTTCCTTGTGACGGATCCGCATAAATCCGAAATAATGCGTCGGATTTCCCCTGTTGAGCAGCTGGCCTATACGTGATGGTAAAATCGTATTCATTGAAGAATAGCACCCATCTCATCTGTCTGTGAGTTAAAGCCCTAGCGGACCGGAAAAACTCCAAGTTCTTGTGATCCGTATAGATGGTAATGGGGTGACGAGCCCCCCAATGGTAATGGCGCCATTCCTCAAAAGATAGCTTTATGGCCAATAGTTCCCTTTCGGCAATTGTATAATTCTGCTCAGCAGGTAGTAGTTTCTTTGAAAAGTACGCAATTGGATGCATCAACTCAGATTCATTGTCACGCTGAGACAACACGCCCCCAACAGCTAGCTGGGACGCATCCGCCTCTACATAAAACGGAAGAGCAGGATCAGGATGCATCAACACAGGAGCAGATGTAAAAAGCCCAATCAATCTTTCCAAAGCCAACTGTGCCGCAGGCGTCCACTCAAACACCACTCCCTTCTTCAACAATGAAGTCATAGGCGAAACAATGTCAGAGAAATGACTGATAAAACGCCTGTAGAAGTTGGCGAAACCAAGTAGCACCTGTATATCCTTAACACATGTGGGTATGGGCCAGTTAACTATAGCTTCGATCTTCCGGGGATCCATCTTTATACCATCCGCAGATATCAGGAAACCCAAAAACTCAACATGTGTCGCACCGAAAGTGCATTTATCCAGCTTGACAAATAAACGATGATCCAACAACTTAGACAAAACCTGTGAAACATGAGCATCATGTTCATCAAAGGACATGGGAAAAAACCAAAATATCATCAATGTAGACAATCACACTGACATCCAAAAACTCACGCAAAACCTCATTTATAAAAAACTGAAAAGCGGCAGGGGCGTTACACAAACCAAAAGGCATAACACAATATTCAAACAAACCAAACTTAGTACGGAACGCCGTTTTGCATTCTTCGCCCTCGCGGACGCGAACGAGATGGTAAGCACCTCTTAAATCAAGCTTTGTGAACACCTTGGCATGTCGCTGCTGGTCTAACAACACCGGTATAACAGGTAATGGGTACTTGTTCTTTATTGTGACCTTATTCAACGCTCTGTAGTCCATGAAAGCGCGAAGATCACCCTCCTTCTTCGGTATAAAAAATATGGAGGAAGACACAGGCGAAGAAGAAGGCCGAATAAACCCATTCTTTACCATCTCATCCAAATAATGCCGTAGATGTTTCTCCTCCGGCTCCGACAACGCATACACCCTACTACAGGGCAAAATGGCCACCGGAACCAAATCAATACGGCAATCAAAAGCCCTGTGTGGTGGCAATACACACGCCTGATCCTTATCAAACACCTCCTTATATGCCACAAACGAAGGAGGCAAACCGTTCTGATCGCAACCACTCGCTGCACAAGACAACGGAGACACCCAATCAGTCGCCTCACAATAACAGTGAAGAGGACAATACTCCGAATCAAGCATAACCAGCCTCGGTGCCCAATCAATTCTGGGATTATGGGCCTGTAACCAGGGTATCCCGAGTACCACCCCAAATGCTGGTGCGGCAATCAGATCGAAACAGACCGTCTCAGAATGCCCATTATCAAATGTCATCAACAAAGGTTCGGTTTGTCATACAATCGACCCAGAGGTTAGCTCCGTGCCGTCAATAGCCCTCACGGTTTCAGGTTGTTTCTTTATCACATAGGGAACCATCAACAACTCGGCCAACCCAATGTCCATAAAGTTCCCTGTGGCCCCACAATCCAATAGTACCGACAAGGAAACTCTACCACAAGATGAGTAAGCGAAACAAGCCGATACCGTGAAATGATGCGGGACACTTTGAACCGCCCCTTGTACGTCATATGGGTTACAAATACCTCTTCCATGGACTAAAGGACTCTCACAATCCCTTCCCACAAAAGCCACAGCCTTATTTTCCGGGATCCGGGACGGTTTCACTGGACACTCTCGAGCAAAGTGTCCACCCCTCCCACAATACAAACACAACTGCAACAAGCGCCTTCGCTCCTTTTCCTCCTTGGATAAGGGACCCCGCACCCCATCCAAAGGCATAGGTTCAGGATCTGTTTTCACGCCCCCATTCTCAGATGTTTCTCTCTTGGTTACAGTTGTCCTTGGGGGTTTAAACCTGATCTTTTCCCCTTTTCTTTCACTCATTCGATGGTTGAGTTTAACAACCAAATCGATGAACTCAACACAATCTTTAGGGGTGTCTACAACCTGATAGACTATATCTTTTAAATCCTCGCACAAGCCCTGATAAAACAAAGAGGTTCTTTTTGCCATGGGCCATTGTGTCTCTGCTACTAGGCAATTGAAAGCAGCCACATAACCCAAAAGATCCTGCTTACCCTGCCGTAGCTTTAACAATTCAACATCGCTTGCCTGCATAAAAGCATGCTTAGCAAACAGACTATGCAGCTGGTTCTTAAAGGCCGGGAAACTATTCAACACAGCGTGATTGTTTTCCACTAAGGGGACCGCCCAACTAGCTGCAGTACCCGAAAGATATGAGATCACAAACGCTACTTTAGTAGTGTCGTCAGGAAATGCGGTTGGTCGACACATGAAGTGCAAATGGCACTGGTTCATAAATATAGCATATCTGCTACTATCCCCGGAAAACCTCTCTGGAGCTGCTAGAGGCACCGGCACGGGAGTGTTCACTGTAACGGACAAAGGAGAACGAGACCCACTCTGCCCCCCACTCCTCTCATATCTAAATGTGGCTGGTTGAATCAATGGGGGCTTAGCCTTAACTGAGGGATCCCTCCCTCTTCTCTTAGTGCTTTCCTTCACCTCACTCAGTGTCCCCCGCAACTCCTGATTCTCCTGACGCAGGGATTGGACTTCACCCTGTATGTGCGCTAAAGCCTGCATGATTTCCTGCATCGAAGAAGCCCTCCCTGCTGCCTCCTCAACCATTCTTCACTCGGGCGGTGTGTTAATTCGTGGGCTTGGTTTTCTGTTCCGATGCCGACCGGCCCAACACTGCAGGAGTGAAGAACGTCCCAATCCTCTACCCTCACCGTGACCCCCAACACCCGCAATCAAAACGGATGGTGGAGAACACGACACCGGGAGAAGGTGGGTAACAAAACAAGGGAACCCAAGGTCTTGGGGAACACAACTCGTCTCCTCTGGCTTCCTGGCAGCTGACAGCTTGACACAGACGAGATTGCTAAAAAGAAAGAAGGGGACAAGATTAAACACACCCCTACTACTATTATCAGTGCCAAGTACACACACGAACCACCGACCTCCCTGCTTACCCCAGATAACAAACGGGAGTGGCTTGATACGAAACAGGAATTCTTCCACTGCAATCGTATTGGTTGTTTCTTGCGTAACCCCAGACCAACCACGCCCCCTCGGGAAACACCGAGAATGACAAAGGGGGTGGAATTCACAATTCTTAGGACAAAAAGGGACAGGGGAAAAATGGTATCAAGGGAATACGAAAGACACCCAAAAAAAACCTGGAATCTAAAAAGAATACGAAGGTAGCACAAAAACGGCCGTTATTCAGCTCCTTTGTGAAACCACCCAAACACAGCGTATAACAATATGGTTTGGATACAAAAAAGGATAATAACGGGACGTTAAAACTCAAAGGAAACGCAGCCGCGAATCCCAGAACGTCACCGAAGATCAAAAACAGGTCCCCAATAAAGGGTTCAGAAATGCCCAAGGGAATAGGAAAACAAGGGAGCAGGGGAAAAAAGGGGATCAAAACCCAGCACTAGAAAAGACCGCTGGAACGGAGCTCGAAGGAAGGGAAACAAGGTAGAACCACAGGAACAGAAATCACACGGCAAGGGACCAATAAAGAAACCAAGCACCTGTTTCCTGTTGGCAGCCCCCTTTTAAAGCGAGCCCTAGGGATCGTCCATAAATTCGCATATGCACTTGGCACTTTTAAGAAAAAACCACTAACGGGGAACTAGACAGAAGGAACCAGGCCCCCTTGAACCCCAACACTGACTGGGGACTGACGGAGCACACTTGTCGCTGGATTGGACATTAGGTAACGGTGTTTGAGCGTGGTTGAAATTCTTTGCCAGGGTTGCCGGGGCATTCTCAGAAAGAGAGGAGTGCTTGGGGGGCCTGAGGGGCCGACTGCCCCACAAACAGTAATGGGTGGTATAAGCGGTATCTGTTCTGGGTTTTCTGCTTGGGTGCCATCCGGCTGGGATTGACTTGCACAGGAGGAATTTAGACAATCCATTTGACAGGTAGGTGATCGAAGGGGCTGGGAAGTCCATCTCTGTGGTTCGAAGCCATGGGTCCATGGTGCTCAGTGTCGTAGGGAGATGAGTCGGTAGTCCGGCGCAGAGGCAGTATTCTTCTGAAAGGGTTTTTTTTTGCATAAGTTCAGGGACGCTGCAGCGGGAGTCTGTGGCGGCGATGGGGGCCCATCCGGGGGGGCCACGGACATGGATGGCTGACACAAATGCTGCGGATATGGAAGACTGGCATAAGAGTGGTAGGGCTTGGGGTTTGCGCTATTGGTGAGGCAGGCTTTTGATTGATATACTGTCCCCATTTCTTTAAGTACAGCTTATATAGCGGTGGCTGGACTCATGGGTATCAGGGCGCTCTGCGCGCAGGCTGTGACAAACTGGTGTGGCTGGGGGTGTGAGGCGAGTGGGGTTTTTGGGGGGCCTGGGGTGCATGTGGCTTTATAGCATGTCTGGTTGGTAGCGGTACACATGGGAGGGGGGGTTTGTAGGCTGGGTGTCTGGCCAGGGAATCTTTGCATGGGCGCGCAGAGTGCGAGACCGAATGGTGCATCGGGAGTGTACGCGACAGGGTAGGTAGGGATGGTTTTTTGGGATGTGTGGTGCGGGGAACCTGCGCGCGGGGCAGTGGCGGAAAGACTCTGGCGCTGTGCTATTCTCATGAGTTACAGGGGTCCTGGAAGTGCATTCGTTTTCCCCTGGAGGCAGGTTTACAGTGGTCAATGTTGAGCAGCGGATGAATGGGTGACCGGCATTGTTGGCGTGCCCTGGGGGCACATAATGGGGGCACCTGATTCTCAAACAGGGCGACTTTGGTGCTTTGAGGTGCTTTGTGAGGAAGGTTTGTCTGGGTGTCTGGAATGGGGGTGGGTTTAGTGGTTACGGTTGGAGGGCAGTTTTCACGGGCAACGAGATTATTGTTTTAAGATTGAAGGCATAGGACTGGGGGTGTTGTTTCCAAAGGAGGAAGGTGGAGTTTTTTCAGTTCTGCAGGTCGTTATAGGCTTTCCCATGAAGGGCTGCATACAGTGGTGCATGGTTTGGGCGTTAGGGGACTGCTGCAGCATTGACAGACGGAGGGCCCCTGGGGGGGATAGAGAGGGTACAGCTGCAGCATTCGGGGCTGCGGGTGTCCGTCAAGGTGTTTCTGTGAGGACGGGTTGACTGGACACTTGGCGACCGGGGCAATGGGAATAAGGATACACTTCACTCAGGACTAATTATTCTTTTCTACTACAGGAGTTGGGAGTGGAGCAGGACCCCAGGCGGTCGCCTGGCGGGAGTGGCCCCCCTTGCTACTGGGCATGGACTGTCAGAAGAGGCGAACTAGCCAGTTGCACAAGGGCTGAAACATGATGGACAAATCTGGGGGATGTATGGGGTTTTTTGCTTTGGTCTGGACGTTGGACGTTGTGTTATGTGGTAAGGAGTCGCCCCAATCCGAGGTTTCAGGTGGGAGACAGACGTATGCTGGGATTAGTGGGGCATGGTTTCCACGATGATATCTGATGGGGGACATGGTGCAGGGAAGCAGATACTGGAGGCAATGAGGTCGCTGTGATGAATGGGGGCCTCTCAGCAGAATGAGTCGAAGGGGGGAGCCATTGACTGACAACGGTACAGGTGAAGGGAGTGGGATTGCACTGGGTGGGGGGCCACCGGCATGGACCGGGTCAGCACCTTCCATAACAGATACTGGTGCTTTTGGGTGCAGGCCCTGGTGGTGGATGGTCGTTCACCATGGGGGGGGGCTCTTGTCATGAGCAAAGTTTGGCCTAAATATTGTTGAGCGGTTTACGCGGGAGGAAGGCAGAGGGGTGGACTGGTCGTGCAAAGAGTGGGGGGCAAGTGTCACAAACAAAATTTAGGTACCATCGAATCTTATCTGTCTACAATGGTGGCGAGCAAGAGGGTGGATGGTCGTCCATCGGGAAGGGGACATTTGGCACTAATAAGGTTTGGGCCCCAGCATCCTATCTATCTACATTGAAGGCAAGCAAAAGGGTGTGTGGTCGCTCACCAATGAAGGGGCCTTCGTCAAAAAGCAAAGTTTGGGCCCTGTACCTACTGTTACACTGGTTACATGCAAAAGGTGGATGGTCGTTCACCGCGAAGGGGGCGCTTGGCACTGGATTGATTTTGGCCCAAGAATCTTGTCTGTTTACACAGGATGCAAGCAAGAGGGTGGATGGTCGTTCACCAAGGAGGGGGTGCTTGTCGCAATCAGAGTTGGTCCCGAAATAATCTTCCGTTACGCTGAATACAAGCAAAGGGTGGATGGTCGTTCAGCGCGAGGGGGGGCACTTGTCACAAACAAAGTTTTGGTCATATTGCATTCTCTATGTTCACAGTGGAGTCGGGCAAAATGGTGGATGGTCGTTCACCGCGAAGGGGGTACTTGGAACTAACAAGGTTTTGGCCCAGGAAGCCTTTGTCTATGCTGGACGCCAGTAAAGGGTGGATGGTCGTTCACCAGCCAAGGAGGCACTTGTTGCGAGCAAAGTTTGACCCAATAATGGCTCTTATTGGTGTGCTGGGGATGCAGGCAGAGGTGGTGGATTGGTCGTTCACCACAGGGGGGGCACCTTTCGCAGACGAGGAGTGGCTTGCAATATGTGATGTGGTCACGCGGTGGCGGGTCTTTCAACGCATTAGGGGGGCACTGGCCCGGCCATGGTTTGGCACGATGCAATGTGCCCGGTAAATGGGAGTACGGACACAGGTGGTGGATGGTCATTCACCAGACGGGGGGGGTCCTGCTGTCACTGACATGGTTTGGCCCGGCAAAGGTTTGGTTACACAGGATACATGCAAAGTGGCGTGGTCTTTCACTGAGAAGGGGGCACTCCAGACATGGGATTGCCTTGGATACGTTATTTGTTTGCGCAAGATGCATGGGGAAGTGGTGGCTGGTCGGCCACTGGACGCCACAAGGTTGCGGACGCATCCGCTGCACAGGAACTTGGGGTTCAAGTGATGCTGGGAATGTTGGCACCTTTCCCGAAAGACGGTTGTCCCATCAACAGTGAATTATATAGAACATACATTTGGGTGGTGGATTGGTCGTCCACCGGGTGGCGCGGGGTGGGCGCACAGGAGGCGAAAGGTGCCTGGGGGTGGGGCAGTGAACCGCCCTACGGGGGTTCCCTGGTTGGCGGTACTTTGGAGGGGTGGTGAGTCACATACGGGCGATCCACCCCGCGAGGGGGAGAACGGTACACGGGTGACTGATAGCGGGGCGCGGGAGGCAATGAAGGAAATTCAACAGAGGATGCTCGGAGGGCAAGTGAAGGTGAGAATGGGGAGAGGAAGGAGGTCACCGAGTGAATGGGGAAGAGTCAAACAGGTGAGATGGTTTTGAGAAGGAGGAATGGAGAATGAGTCGGCATGGGGTGGGGAAAGTAAATTTATTGCATTTATGTACTATATAATAAAGTCTAAAGGAGTGCAACCTTGTCCTAATAAAATGGCCTTTTACGCTTCAAGTAACAGCGTGGAGTGTGGTTCTTGCGCGATGCAGGCCCCAGCGGAAGTAAGGTCGCAGACCAATGTTCCCCTGGGGATTTCGCGCAGACCGGAAGGACAAGGTGTGGGGGCGGGATTAGAAGGGCAAGGGGTGGGGATTTGGGTGGGCTTAAAAGGTGTCGGGAGAGGAGATTCAGCCTCTTCCCAACACCTAAGCACCACTGGGGGGACTTCAGAATAATTTTGTCCACCCACCCACCCTACAGGTCTTAAGTGATGGGCTTGGGGGTTGTTTTTTGGGCTTGAGTGTCCCAGTTTAGGGCAGGTTGCAGGGCAGAGGCGTGGCGGTACTTTGGAGGGGTGGTGAGTCACATACGGGCGATCCACCCCTCGAGGAGGAGAACGGTACACGGGTGACTGATAGCGGGGCGCGGGAGGCAATGAAGGAAATTCAACAGAGGATGCTCGGAGGGCAAGTGAAGGTGAGAATGGGGAGAGGAAGGAGGTCACCGAGTGAATGGGGAAGAGTCAAACAGGTGAGATGGTTTTGAGAAGGAGGAATGGAGAATGAGTTGGCATGGGGTGGAGAAAGTAAATTTATTGCATTTATGTACTATGTAATAAAGTCTAAAGGAGTGCAACCTTGTCCTAATAAAATGGCCTTTTACGCTTCAAGTAACAGCGTGGAGTGTGGTTCTTGCGCGATGCCCGTCTTTTCACCGATTCTTAGACCAAAATGAATGTTTTATTTACGCATGGGTTTAAAAAAAACAATACTTATAGCACTTACTTTAGCCACTAGGTGGCACTCATGTCTGCTGGTGAACATTGTCAAAATAGAACGGGATTTTAGCTAGATGCATGATGCGATGGTGCGAGATGTTTGTAATCATTGGCAAATGTAATTAACATTAAATTGTGATGATCTACCATCTGACACAGTCTATCTTTTGAAAGTGTGTGTATATTTGTAATATTAATTCTCACTTTGTCGCATGCTCTATTAAATGATGTTGGTGAAACCACCGTTCATGCTGGGACCAGCTGGAACTGGGATTGTGAACAGTGAGGTTGGACCACTCGTCCATTATCTCACTACATGCGCGCACTAGCGTGATACCAAACAATATTGTGGCAGTCCTCATCCAAATATTTCTAAAAAATGAAAACTTGGGGCCATATCAGCAACAGACGGCGATAAATATCCCTAATGCGCGCTTAGCGCTTTTATATTTATTGCCGCCTATCGCTGGAATTTATCGCCCGGATAACGTGCTATCAACAACGTGTTTCTCCAGGGCGATAAATAATCCAACAAAAGTGGCGTTATGCGGGAATATCGCTGCAAATCAAGCGATATTCCCGCAGCGATAGGGGAAATCTTGATATTAGGGAGACGTGGATTCAGCCACTGAAACCACCTCCCATGTCAAAGATAGGGTAGTCATAAAAAAAGCAGAAGTACAATACCGGCGATAACAGCAGTTAGCGCTGTTTTTCATATCGCTATGGGTGTCCTGGGCCATATTGTAAATATGGAGAAGGACAGTTAGCGATCATTTTCCATCAGTTTTCGCAGGGAATGCCTACTTTGCATCTCATTAGAGATGCAAAGCGAGGCGTGAACAAAAAGGGAGCAGAATCAAGGAAACACGCGATAGCGTATCCGTGTAAAACATGCAATATAATTATCCCCGCTTTTCGCCCAAAACCGGACACTAAAGAGGCGATAATTATATCGCCATCCCTTGATGATATGCCCCTTGATTTGCCTCATTACAAAAAAAAAAATAAGTGAAATAATGTACTGGAAAATTTTGCATAGAAACCGGCAGTATAATTTATATATTTGTTGTATTGGAATATTTAATTGTACTGTATGTGCCACTGTGCTGTTAAAATTCGTACTATAAACTGGCGTGATAATGCCAGCGTCATTGAAAAACATCTGTATTAAAAGGCGTCTGCTATATGGCTTTCATTATAGAGACAAACATTCCTATTTGGTGTTCCCTTACTGTGATATGAGCGGCAGTACTCAATGGGAGGGACTTTGTCGCCTTGCTTGAGCCTCTGGCCTCGACCCTGGAAAAAAGGAAATCTAGTACCTCTCACCACTGGTAAGAACCCTGCACATTCAAGCCACCAAACTTTCTAAAAACAGGAACACTAGGTTTATTTAGCTGAGCAGCCATGTTTATTGATTCTTGATTATTTTGTGTTCTCTTCCAACCTCCCTAGAAACTCTTTGGGGCATATTTATGAGTTCTGGCGCATCTCTGCAAATCAGCAGGGATGCGCCAGAACTGATGCGTCAGGCAATTCCCTCCTTGCGGCACCACAGATGCGCCGCATTTACAATGTTATCAACAACAAGGGGTGGTGAGGGACAGAGTCTCTGAATTAAGCAGAATACTCTCACCCAGTCAAGAGATCAGGGCTAGATCCAACACTGTTTTTTAGCTCATTGCACCATCCCAGTTTCAGAACCTGGCTGTATGCAAATTAGTCTGTTCCTGTCCCAGTGCATGATGGGAACAGGGCAAACCAAACTACAAAAGCCAATTCTTACACTGGGAAGGAAACAAGCTTCCGGGGACCGGTTTCTGGCATTACAGCCGTCTTCGGCCCGGCTTGCTTGAATCCTGATGGTGCAATGAGCAAGGGACTCATGTCTGAGTATACCCTTCCACGCTTAGGGTGGACAAAATTATTAACAACAAGGGGTGGTGAGGGACAGAGTCTCTGAATTAAGCAGAATACTCTCACCCAGTCAAGAGATCAGGGCTAGATCCAACACCGTTTTTTAGCTCATTGCACCATCCCAGTTTCAGAACCTGGCTGTATGCAAATTAGTCTGTTCCTGTCCCAGTGCATGATGGGAACAGGGCAAACCAAACTACAAAAGCCAATTCTTACACTGGGAAGGAAACAAGCTTCCGGGGACCGGTTTCTGGCATTACAGCCGTCTTCGGCCCGGCTTGCTTGAATCCTGATGGTGCAATGACCAAGGGACTCATGTCTGAGTATACCCTTCCACGCTTAGGGTGGACAAAATTATTAACAACAAGGGGTGGTGAGGGACAGAGTCTCTGAATTAAGCAGAATACTCTCACCCAGTCAAGAGATCAGGGCTAGATCCAACACCGTTTTTTAGCTCATTGCACCATCCCAGTTTCAGAACCTGGCTGTATGCAAATTAGTCTGTTCCTGTCCCAGTGCATGATGGGAACAGGGCAAACCAAACTACAAAAGCCAATTCTTACACTGGGAAGGAAACAAGCTTCCGGGGACCGGTTTCTGGCATTACAGCCGTCTTCGGCCCGGCTTGCTTGAATCCTGATGGTGCAATGAGCAAGGGACTCATGTCTGAGTATACCCTTCCACGCTTAGGGTGGACAAAATTATTAACAACAAGGGGTGGTGAGGGACAGAGTCTCTGAATTAAGCAGAATACTCTCACCCAGTCAAGAGATCAGGGCTAGATCCAACACCGTTTTTTAGCTCATTGCACCATCCCAGTTTCAGAACCTGGCTGTATGCAAATTAGTCTGTTCCTGTCCCAGTGCATGATGGGAACAGGGCAAACCAAACTACAAAAGCCAATTCTTACACTGGGAAGGAAACAAGCTTCCGGGGACCGGTTTCTGGCATTACAGCCGTCTTCGGCCCGGCTTGCTTGAATCCTGATGGTGCAATGAGCAAGGGACTCATGTCTGAGTATACCCTTCCACGCTTAGGGTGGACAAAATTATTAACAACAAGGGGTGGTGAGGGACAGAGTCTCTGAATTAAGCAGAATACTCTCACCCAGTCAAGAGATCAGGGCTAGATCCAACACCGTTTTTTAGCTCATTGCACCATCCCAGTTTCAGAACCTGGCTGTATGCAAATTAGTCTGTTCCTGTCCCAGTGCATGATGGGAACAGGGCAAAACAAACTACAAAAGCCAATTCTTACACTGGGAAGGAAACAAGCTTCCGGGGACCGGTTTCTGGCATTACAGCCGTCTTCGGCCCGGCTTGCTTGAATCCTGATGGTGCAATGAGCAAGGGACTCATGTCTGAGTATACCCTTCCACGCTTAGGGTGGACAAAATTGTTAACAACAAGGGGTGGTGAGGGACAGAGTCTCTGAATTAAGCAGAATACTCTCACCCAGTCAAGAGATCAGGGCTAGATCCAACACCGTTTTTTAGCTCATTGCACCATCCCAGTTTCAGAACCTGGCTGTATGCAAATTAGTCTGTTCCTGTCCCAGTGCATGATGGGAACAGGGCAAACCAAACTACAAAAGCCAATTCTTACACTGGGAAGGAAACAAGCTTCCGGGGACCGGTTTCTGGCATTACAGCCGTCTTCGGCCCGGCTTGCTTGAATCCTGATGGTGCAATGAGCAAGGGACTCATGTCTGAGTATACCCTTCCACGCTTAGGGTGGACAAAATTATTAACAACAAGGGGTGGTGAGGGACAGAGTCTCTGAATTAAGCAGAATACTCTCACCCAGTCAAGAGATCAGGGCTAGATCCAACACCGTTTTTTAGCTCATTGCACCATCCCAGTTTCAGAACCTGGCTGTATGCAAATTAGTCTGTTCCTGTCCCAGTGCATGATGGGAACAGGGCAAACCAAACTACAAAAGCCAATTCTTACACTGGGAAGGAAACAAGCTTCCGGGGACCGGTTTCTGGCATTACAGCCGTCTTCGGCCCGGCTTGCTTGAATCCTGATGGTGCAATGAGCAAGGGACTCATGTCTGAGTATACCCTTCCATGCTTAGGGTGGACAAAATTATTAACAACAAGGGGTGGTGAGGGACAGAGTCTCTGAATTAAGCAGAATACTCTCACCCAGTCAAGAGATCAGGGCTAGATCCAACACCGTTTTTTAGCTCATTGCACCATCCCAGTTTCAGAACCTGGCTGTATGCAAATTAGTCTGTTCCTGTCCCAGTGCATGATGGGAACAGGGCAAACCAAACTACAAAAGCCAATTCTTACACTGGGAAGGAAACAAGCTTCCGGGGACCGGTTTCTGGCATTACAGCCGTCTTCGGCCCGGCTTGCTTGAAACCTGATGGTGCAATGAGCAAGGGACTCATGTCTGAGTATACCCTTCCACGCTTAGGGTGGACAAAATTATTAACAACAAGGGGTGGTGAGGGACAGAGTCTCTGAATTAAGCAGAATACTCTCACCCAGTCAAGAGATCAGGGCTAGATCCAACACCGTTTTTTAGCTCATTGCACCATCCCAGTTTCAGAACCTGACCATTAGCCCACATCAAAGCCTCAGGTGGACTAGCTGATGTCAACTCACTTTTCAGATTCCTCCATGTTGTTTTGGATAAAATTAGCATTCTAGTGTCATGGGTATGCCCACTTCTCACAGGAAGTGGTCATATAGAGGGTGTAGACACCCTAAAGGTAGGCAGCCCATTGGCTATTACCTGTCACCCCCCTTAATCCCTCTAAATTAAATATTTATGTGGCACACCTGAACCCGAGAACTCAAATTCAATGGATGAAGAGAAGAAGGACGAAGAAGAGTTACTGCCTGGCAAGAACAGGCGAATAGCTGTTTAGAACATGAAACACTGACTGCTGCAACATCTCTCAAGAATTGAGACAGTGACTCATCCTGCCAACTGGAGAACTACTAAAGCCTTAGGTAGCCTGCCAGCTCCTCACAAATCACCTCAAGTTTCCCTTGGAGTAGAGGAGCTACTCCCCTGCAGGCAGGGACACGCAGAATCTGGTCCACTGCCTTGCAGGTCCCTAGCCCAACCAACGTCAAACATGACCAGCAAGAGATACTCATTCTCTGTAAGGTCAGCTATATCCTACCACTGAATGTGCGGACATCCGGGCTGATTGGAGCGATGCAGCACCCATACCTGTGTACTGGATGCCCTACACCAAACAGCAACAGCAGGAGTCTAATCCGGATTATCACTGCACCCCGACTGAGCAGCATTTGAAGGATGTCAGTATCACTGAGACCTACTTCGTGAGTGGCCCAGCTGTCCTGATTTTACATTTGCCAGCTGTTTGACACTAACAGCAAGGGGCACCTCGTGCATTCAGTTCAGCCGAGCTAACCACACCGCACCTGTGCCACCAGGCCTGGGTACCGTGTGCACAAAGGCACCTTGCAACCTATGCCCCCGTTTGAGAGCCCCTGAACTTGTTTAGAAGTCCCCTTGTGCAGCATGTTTTTAGGTGGACCCCTTCTCCAAAGCTCACCCAGCTATCAACTTCACCTGCCTTGTACTACTCTAAATCCAGAAGGTGAACCTCTAAAATTGACTGTACCTCCCTTTATTGCATTGATGACATTTCCTCCCGTAGGATTGCATAGTGCATAAAGTAGCATTAGTCTGAAGTATTCGCTTACTTGTAATAATTAATATCGAAAGTAGTACTTACCTTTGGATGAAGGTCTTGGTTTCAAAACATATATAAAAATAAGTGTTATTTTTCTAATTTGGTCTCAGATTTATTCTTTGAGTGTGTGTCTCATTTATTGCCTCTGTGAATACAACAAATGCTTAGCCATACCCTCTGATTAGCCTAACTGCTCGCCCAAACTACCGCTAAAGAGAGTACTAGTGTTGTCTACTTTACCTTCTAGAAACCAATTGGGGACCCAATGGACCCTGTACATGGAGTACCTCATTTGAGTGCACTATGTAGAGAGACAGCATCCTACAACTGTGTCACTGTTTGATGTGCTGCACAAATACTTTACACCTTGACTCTTAATTTAAGCCTGATTGCTTTGTGCCAGGCTGCCAGAGGGTGAGCACAGGATAATTAAGGGTGTGTTGTGACTTACCCTGACTAGGATTGTGGTTCCTGCTTGGACAGGGCGCATACCTCTGTCAATCAGAAACCCCAATACTAACAGTACCACTTCAGATTGGACTGTTAAAAATATTATACTATTATCATTTAAATGGTAGCTTTTTGTCTACCGACTGATTATAAGGAAAAATGCAAATTAAATCATAATGTATTTTTTATAGTGCTTCATAACATATTCCCGGTGATCTAAGCACTGTAAGTAACAGGTGTTATTGCTAAACAATGTTATAATTTAATATCTGACTTCACCATAAGTTAGGATTTTTCATTATAATTCCAGAGATATCAGACGTGAACTGGTTACCTGTTCTCATTTGGAAATTACACACATAAAACATAATGAGGCAACTCCAATGCTATCCTATATGAAAGATAGGCCTTGCAGTAGTGACATTTGAATTTAAGATTTTTTCACTACCAAGACATGTAAAACTTACAAGTGAATGTTCTACCTTTTCAAATACATTTCACACTGCCGTCTGGGCTGTGCATGGCCTACCATGTGGGGCAGCTATTGAATAAGTATAATTCTGGCAAACAATATTGTTCAAAACAAGATCACGTAAAAAAATCAATGTAGTGTTGTTTGAAGTAAGATTCCGATGAGTTAGGTCCTGCCTTACTTCACAGTCAGCTTTATAAAAAACAATAATAGTGGTTTGCAACCTGGAGACTTTTAATCACCACCAGTCCTGGAATATACCTTGAAAATGTCCTCCAGTTGGCAATGTGGATCAGGGACATAACTTCTTGTTGTTGATGCCTGATGACATCTGCAAGTAGAAAAATCAGAATCCGAAAGTTAGCTTTCATTTTTTAGTGGTGGGTGAATTCAGAACCATTACACCTGTTACTTACATCTCCTCTGTTGTGCAGTGAAAACTCGAGTATAAGCGACGCATTGCCACTGCTGCATGGATTGGATGCATCAGAAAGGATTGCATTGCATCGCAGCGCATCAGAACTGCCGCTATGCAATGCATTCTAAGCACAGGTCCTCAGAACCAACGCATCACCGGACTGGGCACCGTATCTTTGATGCTGGATTTTGCATCGCAAGCCCCGCCAACTGGATCCTCAATGAAGACCTGGCCCTGATGTCACAGCCTTGCCGCATCTACGGAACTGACACATCACCTCTGTTACACGACACATCTTCAATGAGGGTCCTCACAATGCCCAGCAAATCCAAATGTAAAGTACTCTGTTCAACAGGCCTAACTGGGTCCCTGTAGTCAGCCTGCACTCCATTGTGGTTGGCCTGAACTTGTAACAATGTTACGTTCCGGCATAATCAGATAACCACAGTTGATGCTTAATGCTTTTTGGCACTTAAGGCTCTGCATGGACAGGGGCCGATACCGCTCCAAAATCTTTTCTCCTGGTGTTGCGCTGCCAGACCTTTAAGATCCTCCTCTGCGTTTCTAGTGACGGTCCCTAGGATCAATAGAGTGAGGATGGGTGGCCGTGCTTTTAGTTTCACGGCCGCTACTCTTTGGAACACCCTCCCGCTGACGCTGAGGTGCAGACAAGATTTCACCTCTTTTAAAAAGGACCTTAAGACCTTTATGTTCCCCAGAGTAATGTAATGGCAGTCTGCCTGTGGGATAGACGCAGTCTCAGCGCCAGGATACCCTTTGGGTGGCAGCCGCGCTTAATAAATAAATAAATACATACATACATACACTATTTTTACTAAAATATTTAAAACTGCATATGTCTTGTTCTAGTGATTGGATTTTTGTTGTTTTGATTGTGTTTTATTTAATAAAGAAAGCTTTACTTTCCTAACTGGGTTTGGGATCCTTTTGTGAGGTATGTTTTTCCTATATTAGCTTTTGAAGTGTTGCACAAGTACTTTACACATTGCTTCTAAATTAATCCTGATGGCTCTCTGCCAAGCTACCAGAGGATTGAGCAGAAGTTAGTTTAGGGTTGACTTCTGCCGCACCCTGACAAGGATTGTGTTTGCTGCTTGATAACAGCTCACACCCCAGTCAACCAACAACCCGATTGTGTGCACCCTCTCCTTCTGCCTCCATGTATCCCACTGTTAGAGTCACTCCTCTTTACAGAAAACTACTTAAAAAAGCCCTACTCAGCAGGTAACGCAAAATAAATGGATGCCTGTCTGCGAGACAGAAAGCATTTCACAGTGGAAAACAGGATCCTGTGCCCAGATGCCCACAAGCCTGTTCAAAGCACTCTGTTCACATGCAGGAAGTCAATGTTAGCGGTGCTGCAGACATGCCTAGTGGACAAAGGAGGACTGAGTAGCAAAAGTTATAGTATGTCCGCACCTTTTTAAATATTTGAAAGTATCTTCTATAAAATATTAATATAAACCCATCTCCTATAAAATATAGAATCTGTTCTCATTAAATTCCAACCAGCTATCAAATGGCACTGTTCAATTAAGAAGCACAAGGAGATGATGGATGGAGCGCCGACTTCGCCACTCCAGTTCAGACCCAGCTATATGCAAATCAGTTTTGACCCTGTGCATCATGGGAACATTCCAGTCTGAATTGCTAAGCAAGGTTTTCCAGTGGCAAAGTGAGCAAGGGACCCACATCTAGGCATACCCTGCCAACTTAGGGCGAACAAAGTAAACACAGGGAGATAATGGACGGAGCCCTGAAGCCCCCAGTCACAGATCTGGGTTGAATCCATCATTGTTCTCTAGCTCAATCCATCTCCTCAGTTCAGACCCAGCTATATGCAAATCAGTCTTGACCCAGTGCCTACTGGGAACAGTGCAGCACAAACTGCCAAGCCATGTCTTCCCTGAACCATAAACAAGTGCCATAGCATGCTGTGTTTAGAATGCAGCCATTCTTAACACCTTGATTGTGGGTCTATCTGTCTCGATTTCTTACGGGATATGTTTTTTTCCTCTAGAGATAGTGTTTAGTAGAGAAAATCCTGCCAATTAAAGAAATATTATTTTTCATTTAAGTCGGCCCTTGTAGGTAGGTGTAAGTCCTTTCTTTGAGAATAATGTGCTCGCATATGATGCCCCATGACTTTGAAACTACACTAGCTGCCAATAAAACAGCCTGAAAAACAGGCAAAGTTAAAACAAAATAGAACAATATAAGAAGCGCAAGATTGTCGATTTCCACATGGCACAACATCCAAGCTACCTATAAGTTTCCGGCAATACCGCATTGGCGACACAAATGAACTGAAATAAAATATCATGTACCATATAAAAAGAAAAATGTTACTAGTGCAACAAGAATTGTTACAAACCAGATGAACCATAATTACGTTCACATACATCTTTAATTCACAGTTTAGGTGGATTTAATAATGTTTACAGGGCAAGTTAAGTTTTTAGTAAAGATAGAATGCAATTTATTTTCTGTGACTGCCTGAGGAGGAGGGTGGGGCAGACAAGCTGCTGGAACCAGCGCAAGCTGAGACAGAAGGGCGGGGCAACATACCAGCACTGAGATTAGTATCAGAGAGCTGCAGGAGCAGTCGAATGAGGATAAAAAAACAAGCATTTGCAATGCAATAGGTCTCGCATTTATGCGAGTTTGAGTTATTGGCATTGTAAATGATTCCTTTTATTTATGTTAAACATAAATAAAAGGTATTGTCATTTACAATGTTAATAGTTTAAATTCTTACAAATACGAGACCTATTGCATTGCAAATGCTTGTTATAGTTTGCACCTTGTTACCAGCTGCTTTCACTTGATGGGCATTTGTGACTAGAAAATCCACTTTTTGCAACTATTCACTAATTGCCACTGTTTGGTACACTGTAGCTGTGAATTTCAATTTAGTAATCACAATTCGGTAATTGCAATTTCATGCAAATCGCAAAGTAGTTGCTTTGAGCGAAAGCTTTTGCAACTACTACATTTGTAGTCTTTTGTACATTCCATTCCTAATATTTAGCGTTCGCTAGCCAACTGGTAACTGACTTGCAATTAGCTAAACTTGTGTACTTCGAGCCATTAATGGGGAGAGGTGCTTTTGGTTAATATCAGAGAAACATGGACGTACACAGACACACAGACTCATCCACCCACTGACTGATACATGCTCAAACACTTAGTATACACTGGAATACACAGATATATGGTGAGGCACGCTAAGAAACACGCAGACATACCCACACGGACATGCATACATCTAGGCACCTCTCATCACACTTCCTTGGACTCACACACATTTGCATACATTTCAGACCCTCAGGGAAATTCACACCTACAGTCAGACAGATATACACAAATAACAATACAAGCAAATGTATTCGGATAATTACACCAATCCATGCTAAGGGGTGTAAAAACCAGATACACAGTCCATACAGTACACACCCAAAGACGCGCACCGAAAGAAATGTGCAGGCTCACAGTGACAGTGATGGAATCTAGGGGCATATTATCAACAGTTAGCGATAACTGAGCTTAGCGTTAGTTTTATTAACGCCGCGCTTCGCCCAATATTGCAGGCGTTAGCGTGAATATCGCTGGAAAACCAGCGGTGTTCACGCATTAGCGTGCAAATGCTGTTAGCCATGTTATCCACCTCCCATTGGATAACATGGCTAAGAACTGGTATTTGAAGGCGTTAGCGTTTGGCAATATTCACGCCTAGCGCTAATATTTCTATTGCTTCGCCTTTCTTGGTAATAGGCGATAGCGAGGTTAGCGACTGCTTTCAGTCGCTAACCGGTTGGGTACGCCCACTTTGCATGTCATTAACGATAAATATCGGTGACATGCAAAGCGGGCCCCAAACCGCTCGCTATCGCCTACAAGCTGTCGCTAACTGGTGTTAGCGACAGCTTGGTAATAGGGCAATGGAATTATCGTCGCTTAGCGGCCGAAAACGGCCGCTAAAGCGGCGATAATTCAATATCGCCACCCTTGGTAATATGCCCCCTAGCTCTTCCGGTGACAGGGCTCAGTTGGTGATTTCTCCAGCTGTTAACCCCTGAACACCAGAGGTCATCGGTTCGAATCCCCATGGAGCTGACCTCACTCTTTTCTCCTTCCAAGGTTGATAATGCACGCATACATTTCTGATGGATAACAATTGGTGAAGATACAACTTGTCATTTGAAGAAGAATTACTGTCTGCAAGTTGGGTGCAGTTTTGGGATTTAATTTTATGACCGAAAATGGATCCTGTTTGAGGTGCTCGAGTGGAGAAGGAAACGTGAATAACGTGGTTAAATGGATAACAAAGTATTGTAAAGACAACGGAGTACAATAACAGTCATCAGAAATATGTTCCCCTTGTAGTGTGCTGATGTGAGACAGGAGCCCCACCCGCTCACCTGCCCTGAGAACGCTTCCCTGGAGAACAACTGAGGTGAAGAAACAAACAAGCATTTACAAATTTGCATTTAGAAGTCATAAACCCAAACCAAAGTGCTGCAGATCGGCAAAGTAAAAGCGGCATGAAATCGAACAGCCCTCTACCAAAAAGCTATTCGGCACGATGCGGGAAAATGCAAGTGCCACAAATATTGAATAAGTCCCACATCAACACGCCGCAAACAAAAGATCCAGGGTGGGTGGAGCCTAAAGGAGACAGGTTGGTCACCAACCCCACTTCCAAAAGAAAACCGACAACAGCAAAAGTGGGCAGTACCAGAGGATGAACTAGGTGTCCCAAGATAAAAACAAGCATTCTTAGAGCCAGTGTCCAGTGTAATCTGCAGCCAAATGTCCTATATAATCAATTATATATTGCATAATCTGCAGATTTTAACACCAAAACGTTTTTGTAGTCCAAACGGATTAAAAGTTACTAAAAGAGAGGCGATGTGCCTCTGCGTAGTGGATAGCCCTTTGCAAAAGTTTGACTTGCCATCTTTCAACTGCTTATTGCTGTATTCTAGCCTTAAACTGCTGTTAATAATTGAAACAGCAGGTGAAATATTTGCCCAAATAGTGTTACCATGAGTAAAAATTGCTAAATAATGAAGAAATATGATGGTAAAATGTGCCACATCATGCCGCATAATTTCTCTTTCATTGTTGCATAATATAGTCAACCCTGACTACATAATTTGGCCCTCCCCTGCTGCATATTTTCAGTGGTTCTGCCAATAGGTCTTGGGTTTTCTTTACTAAAGTAGTGCCAAAGCCAATAGTAAGGACCCCACCATGAATTCAAGTCCATCTTTTACTCCTCCTGCCAAGAGTACTATGTTTACACCAATATGGTATAACTTTTAGCATGACAATCACACTTTAACGTCCCCCTGCCAGGACAACTGATTACCTTGATTTTGAGAAAACTGTGTAAGGACTGAACAATAACCTTGGCAGTAGTTCGCGTAGTAGTGCTACGCGTAGCTACGCGAATTGCACTTATCACTATGCAAGCTAAGCAAACTGCGTAGTGTGGTAGGGAAAATGCTGTTTGCACTGATTGCACAGTGCCGGATGCTTGTCCCCACTGTGAAATCATTGCAAACAGCATCTTGCACAGTGAAAGCAGTCGTTTTTTGAGGCTCAAGTAGATTTGTACCCATGCGGCAGCTTTCTCAATGCAGACTGGTTGTTTCTCATCGTGATCGGTCGCGAGCATACGCGACCACTCGCAATGAGAAACCTGACCTCCTGGCGTTGAGAATCTCACCGGGAAGTTTATTTTCCACCCTCGCGATCGGCTACTTGATGTTGCTGATCGCGAACGAGGAAAAAGTCTTGCCAGGATGTTATTTTGCTCACTCGCCAACTTGATGTTGAGGACTGCGAGCAAGCAAAAAATGCCCGCTACGCGTTTTTTGCACTGTGCTACGTGCAATTCGCATAGCGTGTAGATGCACAAACTACGCTTGCTTCAGAAGCGTAGCGTAGTCCTACGCGCAGTTACTCAACAAGCTAAAACTGACATTGCATCAAAGCCAATTCTAGTCACCTGGCCATCTATATAGGAGACATGCCAGTGAATCCTTCCTCCCCCGATTGACCCTACCCAAAGCAGCATGTTTTCAATATAATTAATTCTGAAGCAAATAGCAGAAGAACCTTTGCTGAATGGATGAAAATTGTTTGTGCATTAATGTTCACCCTCAAATATGCTTGGTGAGAGTGCTGCAAGCTGCAATGTACCACCTCCAACACTTTGGTTGTGTGGGTTGAAAAGGCTGCACCCATGTGCATAGGCTCAATGGAAGGGTCACACCTGATGTAGGGGGAACATTTAAATAAACAGGGTGGGTCTGAAAAGGCAGTCCCAGATTATCCCCAGTAAAGTGAACCTTGTTGTGGTGTCCATAATATTTTATAGGGTGGCTTGTGGCCCGGGCCCCTACTCCCAATCAATGAGACCCTGATGTAGTCCCCAGCGCCATCCCTACACTGGCAATAAGTGCAGCTGGTATTTCGGCTGGCCGACCCTCATATAGACACTGACGGGCCACATTGTGGATGCAGTGATGCTAGGGTGAGGACAAGCTGCCTACACGCCTACCTGCTGAGTATCCTGTCATCACTGCTGTGGGCCCAGAAAGCTTGTATTCCAGTCATCGCTGATGCCACTCTGCCTCACAAGGCGCTCTGTCATGGCAGCCAAACAACATAAAGCGGCAGTTACACGCAGCCGTTGCAATTGAAGTGACGCCTTATGGTGCACAGTGCACCGTCCGACCGTCCTTCTCCAGTTATGGTGAAAGCTCTGCTCCATGACCCAAACCATGTGGTAGCTTCTCACAGTGCATCCTGGCATCTGTCAAGGTGCTGAAAAGTAAAGTACACGGTTTCAAGCAGGCCTCATCAATCCGAATGCCAAACTGAGGAGTGTATATGCTACTAACCCAAGTCACACGGTCCCAGCATGATTACTGCGTTAGTGAATTCTCTCGCCTCAAGTCCAGTGAAAAAACGTATTTTGCTCATAGCCCCCAATGATAAGATAACCATACTCAACACTTACTCATCCCCTCGGCCAGGTGGCTGTCAACACCACAGGGATAGGACAGTGCCCATGCTGGGAGGTGTCCCGAAATGGTGAGACCTCACCTATTGTCTATCATTGCGGCCATGCAAGCCATTAAACCCTGCATAGTGGATGGGGCATCGTCCACGCTGGAGCCCAAGTGGAAGGACTGGACAGAGTGATTGCAGTTCTATTTTGAGGGTGCTGACATCTCTTGGGAGAGATGACGAGCATTGCTACTACATCTGGGATGGAAGGATATCCACAGAATTTAAAAAGCATTGGTGGAAGCTACCCCAAAGCCATACAATACACTTCTGAATGCTCTCCATGCTCACTTCAAGCCTCTGGCCAATACAGATTGTGAATGCTTTGTCTTTGGGCAAGCCCGCCACGTGTCCGATGAATCTCTCAACTCATTACATGGACAATTAACTTGCAAGCATGTTCCAGGATGAGCAGGAAGAAATTCGCTCTCAGATTATACAAAAGTGTAACTCCACAAAATTACGAGAGGCAATTCTCTATGAATTGTGGAAGTCCCTGCAGGACATTCTATTGACAGGGAGGTCTAAAGAGTTGGCGAAAGTGTGAGCCTCGAATGTGGATTCTGCCCTCAACTGACCCATGAAAACAAAGCAAGTCAATGCAACCAAGACCCGTTTGACATCAACGCCTCCCAAGCATTCCAAGGAAGAACAAAAGAATGTGGATACGGCTGAGGATGTCCACACTAACTGTATGCCTGGGACCAAAGGCAAAAGATGTTCTGAGTGTGAGAAGTATAACCATTTTGTAAAAGTGTGCAGATCACCCAGTATCAAGACAGAGACAGTGCATGAAGTGTAAAATGTGCCAGAAGGCAAAGAATATATGGATGATGACACTGAAGAGTACTCGGTGCACTAGGTCTCTGAGATGGTAGCAGCCCCTTCTACTTGCTGCCACCTCACAAAGTGTCAAATCAGTACAGGCACCTAATAGGTCACCACCACCATAGCCATGAGGGCATTCATTGAGCTAATGTCAGCGACCAACAATAGAGCCATGGACCACAGCCCGTACTGGAGAAGAGTCTGCATTGTTTCAAGTCCACATTAGCCCACCCTCCAAGTAGCAGAAAAGGGACATTGCATGCTGATGAGGGGTGCAACTGCTGAGGCACTAAGGCTGATCTCCTTAACACTGGAGGTACCAGAAAAAGAACTTGCAACAATACTCAAAAAGTTCAACACCATTTCAACGGGAATGGCTGCCTCAAGAACAAAGAAGTCAAGCTCCACATAGATTCATCCATCAAACTGGTTGCCCTACAAGATAGCTGCATCACCTTCTACCAAAGGCCGAAGGTAGAAGAAGAGCTGGAACAACTTGAGAAGGCCGGCATCATAGGAAAAGTCACATGGCAAACTCCATGAGTCTCCCCAAATGTGGCTGCCAAGAAGTCTAAACACCTAGGACGAATCTGCAGATGTGTGGATATGAGGCTCACCAACATTGCTATCAAGTGGGAGAGAAACTCAACCCTGACAACAGATGACATACTGGGTGAGTTAAGTGGAGCCAAATTGTTTTTTTAAACTGGATTTTAGGCCGGGGTATCTTCAACTGCCACTTCACCCGACTCCCGGTATATCACCACCTTCTTCACACATGCAGGGCAACGCCGCTACCGCTGCCTCAATTTCGGCATATCCAGCTTGGCTGAAGCCTTTCAAAATATGATATGAGAAATGCTAATTGGTATACTCAGCATCATAAGTGTAATAGATGACATCCTTGTCCATGCCAAGTCACTGAAAGAACCTTATGAATACCTACGAGGAGTGCTGCAGACTACCAATGATGCTGGTCTTACCCAATAATAAGGAAACAGTGAATTTCTAAAAATGAAATCCAGCTTCTTTGGAGACACTTTCTTCAAGCAAGGAGTTGCCCCAGATCCAGAGAAGGTGCAAGATGTTTAAGAAGCTCGTGCACCACACAACATCTTGGAGGTAAAAAGCTTTCTTGGCATGGTGAACTTCTGTCGGAGGTTCATCCCAGACCTCACTGGTCTTACATGACCCCTGCGAGAGCTGACACTATTACCCCGTCTTGTCAATGGGGACCCAAGCAAGAGACTGTCTTCTGACAAACAGAAGAAGCATTATCAGTTAACACCACACTGGTGTACTTCAACCCGAAGAAAGCAATCAATATAGCTGTAGATGCGAGCCCCATGACCTAGGTGCCATGTTAATGCAATGCCAAAAGGATGACTATTGGGCTCCAGTGGCCTGCACCAGTTAAATCCTGACAGAAATGGAACAAGGCTACTCCCAAATCGAACATGAGACAGTCGCTATACATTGGGCATTTTGATACTTTTACATTTATCTGTACAGACACCCATTTGTTCTCTTCAAGTACCTCAAACCACTATTGCCTTTATTCCAAGGTTCAGCCTCAAAGTCAACATACCAGATCAAGAAGTGGCTGTTGCAGCTTCAAGGATATGTTTATCAAGTAGAAAATAGGTCTATGTGGTGAAATCCGCTCTGTTTGTGGAGTTTGCAGAGTTTTACACACTCCAAAGAGCACGCAGAGTTCCGAAAAACTCTCAGAGCGGAGTTTTCTCCCCACTCGCGCTCACCAATATTAAGTTGGCAATCCAGGAAAATACAACGCAAGACCACCTCCGAGTGAGATTTCTCAACACGGGCGATCATTGATGGTCATGACCGCTAGCATTAAGAAGCCGTCTGTTCGCTTGGAGGAAGCTAAAGCATGAATGGTGCAACCTAACGCACTCCACTAATTGAGGAACACCGTGTAGGGTACCAAAGATTTTTGATCACTTTGTGAAGTTCAGCATTGCGGAATTAAGGAAACTCCCAGTCAGGGCTAGTAGCATACAAGCTAGGCATGTCAAATTTGGCAGAATACTTTCCCCACAATCTTCATTCTACATCATCAGAAGAAGTTGAGGAAGCTGAAGCAACCAAGATATACATGAGGTACATTATGGAACGATCCCATACCCTGCTTTTGGCTCTGGACACTCTGAAAAATGCAACTCAGGAAGAGGAGTGCCTTCAGGTGGTGATAGCAGCCATTCTCTCCAATGACTTGAGTACCTTGAAGAGACACTGGTCTCTGAGAACACTGGAGGCACAAAAGGTACTTGCCTCTCTGCTACACGTTCATACAGAGCTGTAATTGGATAGCAGAGGCTGCCTACTCTGAGGACCTCAACTTGTCATACCGTTAAGCTTCACTTTTCAAGTTGTGCAACTCGCACACCATGGCCATCAAGGAATGGTTAAAAACAAAAACAGACTCTGAACAAAAGTATGGTTCCCAGGGATGAACGAAATGGTAAAAAAGGCAATCAAGTCGTGCTACTGGTGTCAAGCGGCCAGAGGTCCAGAATGATCCTCTCTTGTATCACAGAGAGAGGCCCAAACGCCCCATGGGAAGAAGCTAGTCTACATTTTGGCCATCAATCTGATGGATTGTTATAAGGCAACAAGGGAACCCACTAGGTAATCAAGGACCAGGGGTAATAGTTATAACAGGCAACAAAGGTCCTTAACTTAGCAATATACGTATGGGGCAATTAATGAGTTATAGACCACAATGTGTGCTATAAGCAAAACTTGTCCAGCCGGACAATGATTTAATCAATGTAAATGTTTTAACAAAATAAGGTGAACAATTATACAGTGGGATACAATCCTGTATCAAGTACATATAACACAAGGAGGACAACCAAAAAATACATAGAAGGGAAATTGGCAGGCAATTCTAAAACTAAGGGGGCGCTGGTAATGAGTTAGAGTTTTACCAAGTTGACCACATGTAGTAAACACAGATGGGTAACACAATGGAAAACTAACGTGCAACTACATAATCTGTCGACGGCATTTCGATCCTGTACAAAATAAAGGATCATCATCAAGACTCAAATTAAATTGCCTGATTATTAACCATAACCCTGTGGGGAAAAATATTGATGTGAACAAAAGACAAAAACAATATTTTAGAGTACGAGCCTGCAACGTGAAACAATTGCTGTCTGATGCACCATGCTTAATGTGACGACCTTCCATCCGTGTGTGAATAGTGTATAGTGTCACTCAGCCAGCACAACCATTTTTATATTGTGACAAGAGAGTGAATCAGAGTACTAGGGCTAGTGCGGAGTGATTATTTAAAGTGACCGTTGTTGTAGTGAATTAAGCATGGAGGGTAGGCGGTTAAAGGAAGAGAGGAGGATCTCACCTTCCACATGAGGGAGTAAGGAAGGGGTTGGGGCAGACAACCAATGGGTTGCTGTCTGGGTGGTGTGCAATTCTCCTGGTTCCCTGTGGAAAATGAGCATGGTTAGCGGGCTGTGGAAGTGGGGCAACGATTCACCATGGTAAGGAAGGTGAGGTTGATATACCTGAGGGGAGATGTGACGGTCGGAGCGCCGCGGATTGAGGGGCGCTAATGCGTTCCTTACGTGCAACGAGGATCAATGGATCAATCTCATTGAAGACTTCCCCTTTTCTGAAGAGAACCAATTACTGTGTACTCTAGATGTGGAATCTTTGTACACGAACATACCTCAGATTGAGGCTATGTTCGTGATACAAAACATTTTAGAAACCATACCTAGACCCCACCGAGTACCCACGCTTTTCATTCTCCAATTACTTGAGCTTTGCCTAACGAGAAACTTCTTTACCTTCGATCAACAATATTACCAGCAAGTAAAGGGCACATCCAAGGGGGCTATTTTTATCCCCAATCTGGCTATATTGTTTATGGACTACATTGAGACACATACCATACTCTCTCCCACTAATCCCTTTTTTCAGCCATTTATATTTGGAGATGTTACATTGACGATATTTTTCTCATTTGGCACCACGGTTCAGACAGTCTCCGACAATTTATTCACTGGCTTAACAACAACTGCTCAGGCCTTACATTCACTAGCACAGTAGATAGTGCTTCCATTTCATTTCTAGACCTAACCATTTATCATTCTGATGGTGCTCTCCACAGAAGATTGTTCCTTAAGCCTACAGAACGGAATACGCTATTAAGCTACTCCAGCAACCATCCCAGAGCACTAAGGGACTCACTACCATACTCCCAATTTCTCAGGATTAGAAGAAACTGTTACGCGAAGGAAGACTACTTCAGGGAAGCGACTATTCTATCTAACCAACTCAAAGACAGAGGCTACCCCAAAAGATTAGTACATAGAGCCTGGTACTGTCCCAGAGAGGCTCTACTCAGTCCCAAACAGAAAGAGGCAAGCACCAAGATTGCCTGTGTGATGACCTTTTCACCGGTCTCCAACGCCCTTAGGAAATCGATATTGAAACATTGGCCCTTACTCAATGCTGGTACTCTTAAGATTGAACGCCCAGTTTTTGCCTTTCGTAAAAGCTCCAACCTCAAAGATCATTTGGTTAGAGCAGCACTTCCCTGTCCACCACAGCGTCAAACACTTGATGCCCTTTGGAATCAAACTCCATTAATAGGGCATGCAAAATGTGGTTCATGCAATGTTTGTGATTACACTATAGAAGGTAACTTCTTCAAGTTCAATAATGTGCAGATAAATTGTCAATCTTTTTCAAATTGCAATATTAGTGACGTTATTTACCTGATTGAATGCCCTTGTCTCAAAGTAGACATTGGTCAGACAAAACAGAAAATTAAAACCAGAATTGGTCAGCATCGCAGCCGGGTCCGATGCAAGACACCCAATGCCCCACTTGTCGACCACTTCACGCAAGAAGGTCACACAGAAAATGACATCAAATGGACTGTTCTGAAGGCATTGAAACTGCCACCCCGTGGAGGAGACATGGCTCTCCTACTGAATAAGGAAGAATTACGCATTATGCACAGTATAAAAAGTGGTCTCAACAGAAATGAAGACTGGACTTCTTTGCTATAATCACATTATTCTCTGCTGCTAATGCTTCTGTAATCCTTTGTCCCTTAATAGAAATGAGCTAATTGCATTGATGAAAAGATCCTGTATGTTGTTTAGTGGCATGCGTAGTATCACTTGTCGCACCCACTAGTTCTGACCTAGATACCATTGCACCAACCTCACCCTTCACCCATCCCTCACCAACTCAACTCTACCCTGATTGGTCCGCCGGCTGCCCTAGCATGTTCCGGTTGTTCCACGGGGACACTCTTGACACAACCAAGATGGCCGCCGAATTGTCCCGCTATGCTATCCCCTTGCACTGAGGACTACCAAGCCCCTTGACCATAACTTCCTCCCATCATTTAGGAATCCCTCCCCGCCTACCACTGCCAGACGAAACCCACGCTGGTGACGCCTCAACCCTGATTCTGGGCAAATCATACCACGGGACCTTGGTAAGCAGCCCGCAATTTAATCTGGCTACTTGGTACCTCTGCCCCCCTTGGTCCTAACCGTCACTCTGTTTCACTCAGATTAACAGGTCCAGGCACCAATTGCTCTGCTCCTTGGAACCCTCGAAACCAGGGATTACTCAATCCTCTAGAGGGCATTGATCCCCGTCGCACGTAAGGAATGCATTGGTGCCCCTCAATCCGCGGCGCTCCGACTGTCACATCTACCCTCAGGTGAATCAACCTCACCTTCCTTACCGTGGTGAATCATTGCCCCACTTCCACAGCATGCTAACCATGCTCATTTTCCACAGGGAACCAGGAGAATTGCACACCACCCGGACAACAACCCATTGGTTGTCTGCCCCAACCCCTTCGTTCCTCCCTCAAGTGGAAGGTGAGATCCTCCTCTCTTCCTTTAACCGCCTACCCTCCATGCTTAATTCACTACGACAACGGTCACTTTAAATAATCAGCCCGCACTAGCCCTAGTACTCTGATTCACTCTCTTGTAACAATATAAAAATGGTTGGGCTGGCTGAGTGACATTACACACTATTCACACACGGATGGAAGGTCGTCACTTTAAGCATGGTTCATCAGACAGCAATTGTTTCACCTTGCATGTTTGTACGTTAAAAATATTGTTTTTGTCTTTTGTTCCCATCGTTATTTTTCCCCACAGGGTAATGGTTAACAATCAGGCAATGTAATTTGAGTCCTGATGATGATCCTTTATTTTGTACAGGATCGAAACGCCGTCGACAGTTTATGTAGTTTCACGTTAGTTTTCAATTGTGTTACCCAACTGTATTTACTACATGTGGTCAGCTTGGTTAAACTCTAACTCATTACCAGCGCCCCCTTAGTTTTAGAATTGCCTGCCAATTTCCCTTTTATGTATTTTTTGGTTGTCCTCCTTGTGTTATATGTACTTGATACAGGATTGTATCCCACTGTATAATTGTTTACCTTATTTTGTTAAATCATTTACATTGATTAAATCATTGTCCGGCTGGATAAGTTTTGCTTATAGCACACATTGTGGTCTATAGCTCATTAATTGCCCCGTACGTATTTTGCTAAGTTAAGGACCTTTGTTGCCTATTACTTCTATCTGATGGATGGCACACTCTGGTCATCATCGATGACTACACTAAGTACCCCGAAGTCCAGGTAGTGAATTTGCATTTGAGAATAGAAGTCACCACCAAGTTGGAGAAAGTCATCGCCACGCACCGACTCAGGAAAGTAATAAAAACGGAGACCCCCCCCCGCATGGGCAAGAGTTCAACGACTATCTAAAGTCGTGGAGTATCCATCACCACAAGGTGACAAAGAGATGGCCTCAAGCCAATGATGAATTGAAGCGGTTTATGCAGACTCTCAAAAAAATAGTAGCCATAGCCTCCTCTAACCACCAACCGATTGAGGAAGCCACCTATGAGTTCCAATATGAATACTGCCAAACTCCTCATGTGACTACAGGTAAAACTCCAGGCTATGCACTTAAACAGGGATGATCCCTGGTACACTTATTTAGGTGACATCTTGTTGAGGGACTCGGTACTGTTTACTTCTTTCTTTTTCTATCGTATTCCTCTTCTGAGTACACTGGTTGGCTTGGGGGTGTATACCAGTTCAGATATCTTTTTAGTGACTTTGAGTTCTGATGAATGCTGTAGATGCTGTGTAAATATTTCATATTATGTTGTTATCTTATATGCTGTTATTTGGGTTGCAGCCCTGAAGAAGTCTATTGCCTTGTACTGGCAAGACAAAACATGTGTTGGCTGAAATATCTTTGTAAATTGGAACTTTGTTTTCTTTGGCATCAATAAACTTTGGAAGCTGTGCCGACTGGACCTGCTACTAATGAATGATACTTTTCTAAATGTAATATATATTGACTGTTGGGTGCTCGGAAGGACGTATTTGTTCACATAGTGTAACTGAGCACAAATTTACTCCACAAAGTTAAAATAACCCATTGGTTTCACAGACAGCTATGAAGACGAGCTCCAAAAATATTCCAAGTATTTTAGGTACTGACACATTGGAAATTCTTATATGAGTTTGTCAATGAGAACACTGTACACACACGCAAGAGACAGATGTTGCAGAACAGGCACAACAGACTTCTCCTCTCAACTCACTGACAACTGCGGTGGTCAAACTCCACTCTAGAGTCTGGTGGAAACGGATTGCTAGTTATAAAGATGTTCTATTTATTGAAAGAGCAGCCTGCTAGCCCTGGAGTCTGAGGGACCATCATGTTTGTGGCAGTGGAACAGCCCAACAGAGATGGGGTGTGAGTGTAGGTACATTAGACTGTGGAGTGGACTGTCTGATGAAATACCTCTGCACCCTGATGGATGATGGGCCACCTGCCAAACTATAAACCAGACCCTAAGTTTGATTTATGTATAAAGTACAAAAAGAGTACACTCGGAGTTCCAATAGGGGTGATATGATGGTAATGACAGACCAAGAATAATGTGGGTGTATGGTATGAAGAATGGGGAGGTGTCTGCCGGTGTTCATGAAGGAAAGAAGGACTGTAAGTAGGTGATAGTATATTTGTGTGTGTGTATCAGTGGTGGATTGACATAAGTAGTCACTTGAAAAGGACAACAATGGGAAAACTGGTTTCTAACTGTGTAAAACAATGTAAAAAAACAAGTGTGTACAGGAGGAAAGGCATTATACAGATTCAATAACAGTCAGTTCCAAAAACACTATCTTGTCAGGTAAGTAAAGACATCATTTCATTACTGTGTCATGCCCCACATGCCTGAGATGTAAATCTGTGGATCTTGAAGGTAATTAAATGCAAATAAGTACTTTTTTATGTTCAAGTAGGTTGCTTGCAGCAATTTTACTGTGAGTTCAAAGCTGGTACATCGCAACAACAACTACGGGGTCACAAGACAGAGAATGCGTTTTTGAGGGGGATGGAGTCCGAGTATATTATCAAGCTTAATAGTAAACACCCTGGGAGGCTCAACCTGGATGAGAAACTTCCACATAGGATAAGACTTTTGTCTATTCCTGTTTCTTTACTCTGCTCTTAGATCCATTCTACAACCTCCCTGTGATTTGTGATACTTTTTGTTGCTATAGGGTTGGGAATGAAATTGATGCAATGTAAAATTCAGAGATGCATACATAAAGTGTATGTCAATTTTGTATTCCAGCCTTGAGCTATACAATGTAATGATTTTCTGTACCTATCATTACTTCTAAGATAGTATTTCCTAGTATATTTGAATATGTGTGTTTTAGAGATCCGTTTTTACACAATTGTTACCAGAGGGTGTTTATGTATTGTATTGTGAGACATACATGCAACTACAGATTTCTTTTGTTCAGCTGGATGCATATCTATTTCTCACCTTGGTCACTTGGTATTGATGGCTAATATTGATATTTGTCGTATTGATATTATGGAGGCACAGATCTTTTATCTCTTATTAGTTTTAAGTATTGTTTATATGGAACTCAACCACTTGGCGGCTGCTCTGTGTAGTTTCCATTTTAATACAGCATGCATGAACACGCGTAAATAACAATATCAAGAATTTTATCTGTTCCTGGATGGCCGTAAATTACATTATGTAAACACATGTTTGTTCCTTTTTAAAGTACCCCTGAAGAAGGGTTCAAAGAAACCTGAAATGCATTGGGAATCTAATTACAAGCACAGAGGAAGAAATGTTATGTATGATATAATGTGATTTAACACTGTTAAATTTGATGTACGTAAAGGCCTTATTGGACCTCGTGTTTTGTTATAAAGCCTTTTTAGGTCCAGCTTTTGAGTCCTGTTGTAATTTCCCATGTTGGCTTAAAAACATCCCTCTACTTTTGATTTGCTTGTTTCAGTGTCCTTTAGAAATCCTTGCTTGCTAGTGGTCAGCCATGTCTCTTTGTTCCTCCTTTTTCCCTTTTGTTCCTCCCATGCAGCAGGGACTAAGTACTGTATCATTCCACTATGGCTCTATATGTGTTTTTGGGGGAACTATTTTTGTTCTCTGTTTCCTGCTCTCTTACTATTTGCCTGTGTTTAGCTTTGGAGGCAAAGCTGCTAACAGTTAAATATATCATTCCTCCCTCCCATCTCCTCTTAATGCCACAATTGTGTCATTGCGACCTTCCTCTCTGTTCCTCCTGCTCTGTTTATTGTATTTATTCAGTGTTTTTCCACTTTTCGATGTGTACAGCAGGTGGGCTCCTTTTTGGTAGGATATTTGGTTCATTTTGGGTTTCCTTTTATGAGGGGATTGGGCTTATTGAAGTCTTGTTTGTGAAAAGGCATGGGTCATTGCAGCCCCTCCCACGGATGTATGACGTTATAACGCATACTATTACTCCGCAGACCATTACAACGCAACTTTTACTCCGCATACCGTTACAACGCATAGCGCCTTGGGGCGCTGGATAGTGGTAAGTACAATTTACTATTCTAACTCCAGTCCCCGTGGACCCTAGGGAAGGTGTTGGATAGTAAATTATACTTATTCCCTATCCTAGAGCGCCCCCCAGCGCAATGCGTTGTAATGGTATGCGGAGTAATGGTCGCGTTGTAATGGTAGTGCGGAGTAAAAGATCCTTTGTAACGGGTGTATACCCCCTCCCACTCCTGTAACCTAAGTAAATAAGGAGAAAAAAAGTTGTGCATTGCTCTGTCAACACTATTGCCTCGAGCAGGAGGATCGCACTCCTATCAGTGCTGCTAAATCCCACTCCTTTGGAGCTGCAGTGTGTCTTTGTGGATTGGAACCAGGCTGCAGCGCCAGCCCATCTGCCGCCATTGACCGGATTGACTGTCTCAAGCGGTACATCTGCATTAGCTATGTGAAAATAGCATCTAACCCATTACAGCATCAATACTGGAAAGTGTAAACAGAGAGTTGCCATTTTAAAGTTTGGTATGAAGATGCCACCTGAAGATGGTCTGACAATGCTCCTGCCCTCCCTGCACATTTAAAGTGAAGTTTGCTTTAAGGTTGGCAACTAAGGCAGCGTGCAGTTTCCACCTGAAGGGGATGCTTGTCATGCCCCGGTGAGCGAGGAAAGGAGGCAGGGAAATGAAGTATATTTAAAGACCGGTGTATATTACTAGGGAGACAACCTCAGGCGCGTCCTCTGGGAACCCGTGAGAGTTTTGAGAAGGTAGATCATGAGCCCTCAGCCCTGTGTTTGCTGCCACCGCACATTAGGTTCTCAAGGAGTTAAAACAAGCCTGTGTTAACATCTCGGGCAGCCCCACCCAGCACTAATTTCCTACTGAGAAAACGAATGCTAATCACGGTTTACCTCTTTCAAAAATGCAAGCAGTCCACATGTTTTATGAATGGCATGAATTGAAACTCGTACAATTGGTGATAGCTCTGAGCTACATCATAGTGGTTTCTCCTGTTGGACTGGCGTCACTAGGAATGGGGAATAACACCATAAAGTAGGACCCAGCTCCAGTGATGGAACAGACTTCAGTAAGGAGATTTTTTTTTTTTAAACCCTAATGCGTGACCCAACATTTTTCAGTGGTTGTATGCAGTTTAAGAATAATACAATTCTGTAACATAATGTTAAGTTAATGAATGTGCATGTGAAACAATTCCTACGTATTAGTGTGTAATTTTCTACTTTTTAAAACAAATAGTGATAATCTACATTGTGTGACACATTGCTCTTAAAGGAGTACCAGGTCAACTTGCTGCTAATGCATTGTTTATAGAAAAGATACTTTTCAAACTGTCTGTTTTATTGACTGTTGTAAAAAGCCAATCATAGGAAGGCAACACTAATATAGGTACTGGAGCATCTATGCACCTGGTGCCTCATTTATGAGGCCTTGCGTCAGTTTTGCACTTCCGATGCGTCACTTTTTGTGACGCATCGGCGGCGTAAAACATGCCTCCTGTTGCGCACAATTTACAAAGTGACGCATCTGAGCAGATGCGTCACTTTGTAAACCCCTGCGCTACATTATACCTGCGTCAGGAATAATGTATGCAGAGGGGGCGTTCCCCCGCAAAAAGCATTGTAATAGTGACGCAGTGAAATCTATGAGATTTCATTGCATCACTTTTAGGACGCTGTTGCGTCAAAATCTTGCGCCTGCCTCACAGCAGGCGTAAGACTGACGCAAGCCCTTTCACATGGGGCTTACCCCATGTGAAAGGACGCATTGCTGGAGTTGCGTCACTTTTGTGACACATTCCAGCAATGCGTGACTTTCGCGCTTACAGATACGTCAGAAATACTGATGTATCTGTAACTCCTTGCGCCATGATGCGTCATACTCTAAATATGACGCATCAATCATGTCGCAAGGAGTGCGCACTGAGAAGTGACGCATCGCTTCTTTCACGCAGCGATGCGTCATTTCTCATAAATGAGGCCCCTGGTTTGCACCCTTATGCTAAATGTAATGTATCTTACACCCAGAACCCACTTGGTGCCTGTCATTTACAAAAGATTTCATATTCCTGATGCAAATTGTCCTCCATGTCAAAACATAAGAAAATGGTGACATAATTTTCTACAAAGGGCATGTGTCAGGCTGATTTGTCACACTCAGTAAGATTGTTTGTAATAGTCTCATAATAGCAGCATGCAGATGACCAATTCCAGACTGATCATACTCTTGCATTACAACAAACTGGTTTTGAGCAAGAAATACCGCTTGAGTTAACGTGGCGGTATGAAAGGTAATTTGCATATTCACATCATCTCTGCTTGGTGCAAGGTGCCACATGGTCGGATTACTAGGCCTTGTCTGATTGTTCCCTCTTTTTTTGGTGCCACACACTTAGCACCCCACTGCCCTTAAGATCAGGCTCATGGTGTGTAGCTGCCTATATGTTTAAGTCCTTATTACAGTTTTAAATGTCACAACCCTCTCCAGTACTTAATTTTTGCCGGTGGTTTCCGTTGCTCAGCACCAGCACTTATTTCACAGTGCACGGTCTATGTGATACTTCTCCACTTAGAGGTAGGGCTGGTAATTATTAACCCCTTCGCCGTGGGGCTAATTCCCCCGCTGCGTTGGGGGGAGGGGGACCGCGCGCAGCGCCGTGGTACTTGTATGCTGCATGGTGATGCTGCTCATGACGAGCTCAGACCACACCCATTTCCACAGAACGTTCAGCACAGCAGGGGAATTATCCCAGCGTATGAGCACCGTGGCGGTCATGATGATCTCAGCTCGTCATGAGCACGGAAGGTGTTATAGATAGATGTGCCTGTCCTTAGGTGTTCGCCTTATTGGTCTTTGTGGGTGCACCCACCCTGGTCCAGGCATGTTGAATGTGCAGCATAATCATGATCATCATCACCAAGTTGGTGATGTCAGCAAAGCACGCATGCCTGCCTCGAAGGAACATGTGGCTTGTTTCCATTGAATGGTCATGGCTGCGGGTGGGCACTTGACATGAGTCAGACTGGGAGAGTTCAGGACAGGCTTTTAGCATTGTCACTGAGACTTAGATTGAAGGTGCATCAGCTCGCACTGAACTGAGATCAGTTGCAACTGTCTGTAGTTCAGCATTTGGCGCTCTCATTGTTGGGCCAAATCTTTTGACATACTGCTCAAGAATGTCACTGGCACCCACTTCCTGCTCACCTCTCCCAGGCCTAACCGTTTGAACTTCGATGTTTTGGAGCTCTCGCTCCCACACACCTGGCCTGGAAGTAGAGGCCTCTTTGTTTCCACTGAACCCATTGAGTCTGCCAGGTGGAAGCATTGTGAAAGCCTGGGCTGAAAAAAAAATGTTATACCGTAAACTGATTGACAAGTTCTGATCAGATGGCTTAGGGATAATTTCAGGCTTGTTTCCCAATTGCTTTTCCACGTTTTGGACATGTAATTTCTGCAGCCCTTCGGCCACCTCGGGAGAGAGTGCAATGACATTCCTATTTATGAGCGCCTCACAGTAAGTGAAGAGTAATTCCTTTTGAGGTCTGTGTGCTGGTTCTTCAGGAGGTAACAAGAACGAGCACAAAATGCAGTAGAGTCAGGATAGTAACTTTCAATGGTGCAGCAGGTGTATTGGCACCAGGTCCCAGGAGTATGCGGCCCCACTGATCACAATTATGAAGCTGCTTTTTGGACCTGCAGCTAGGGCATGAAAGCGTTCCTGTTAGGCCACTACGTTGAGTACACAAAGGCAGATGCAACACTTAGCAGTCACTTGTAGCTGGAACTCCTTGGACACTTTTACAATACTCTGTCCACTGGTAGCCTGTCCCTGCTCAATGTATGGGATAAAACACTAGCCAACGGTACTCAGAGTTAAGTTACTTTTACTTCACTGAGGAATAAGAAATGTAAATCATGTGTGTTTCATTGGTGCCTCTTTTACTGTGGCACCACGGGCAGGGGTGCAAGGGCAGTATTTAATTTGAGCTGGTGGTTCCTGATGGGACTACCAGCACTTATTAGTAGGTATCTGCGCCTATTTTTTCCTATCAGATATTTACCGACCAAAAGACAGGAAAAAATACAGGAGCATATTATCAAGGGATTTATCTCTGCTTTTTTGGCTTTAAAAGCCAAGAAAGCGGAGATAAAATTATCTCCCTATCAGCAACATGGTGCTAACACGCAAATTTGCATGTTAGCACCCTTTTTCTCTACGCTTCCCCCTGCATCTCTAATGAGATGCAAAGGGGGCGTTCCAGAGAATAATAATAGGAGAAATGTTGTTAAGCAACATTTCTCCTATTATCAAGGATTTTGCTAACCCTGTTAGTGATAAAAAAAAGCAGCGCTAACCGCGGTTAGCATTGCTTTTTTTAAACCTGGGGGCATATTACCAACAACTAGCGAAAATGTTTGTCTCTAACTTGTTTAGAGACAAAAATTATCGCCGCACATCGGCGATTTTTATCGCAGATAAACCTTGCTATTAGCAAGGTTTATCGCAAATGCGATAAAAAACGGCCGCAATGCATGAATATCGCTGAAAAGTCAGCGATATTCATGCATTATCGAGCAAATGCTCTTAGCCATGTTATCCACCTCCCATTGGATAACATGGTGAAGAACTGCTCAGGGCAGGTGTTAGCTTTTGGAGATATTCGCGCTTAGCGCGAATATCTCCAAAAGTTGGTAATAGGAGATAGCGATGTTAGCGACTGTTTCCAGTCGCTAACATCTTGGCACGCCCACTTTGCATGTCATTAGTGATAAATATCACTGACATGCAAAGCGGGGCCCAAGATGGTCGCTATCTCCTATTAGCTGTCACTAACTGGTGTTAGCGACAGCTTGGTAATAGGGAGATAATTTTATCTCCGCTTTCTTGGCTTTTAAAGCCAAAAAAGCGGAGATAAACTCCCTTGATAATATGCCCCCTGGTATTTTCCTGACTTAGCCATGATAGCCTATGGAAGGTGGATATCATGGCTAAGTTTGTGAGCCCCTATCATCAAGCTAACGCCAGACTTCGAGAGATTATCGTTGGTTTTCCAGCGATAATCTCTCATTTGGCAGTTAGCGTGAGGATTTTTATCACTGCTGAGATAAACCTTGATAATAGCAAGTTATCTCTGCGATAATTTCTGGCGATGCTTAGCGTTAAAAAATGTGTTGCTAAGCATCGTTAGCGATAAATATCGCTAATCGTTGGTAATATGCCCCACAGAGCTTTGAAAGACTAAAGAAGACAAAGACGAGGGAGGAAGGGAAATACAGCATAACATTCACAAAAGGGAGAAAGCAGAAGCCTTCAGGAATGAGATAAATGAGGCAGGGATTGGCTGATAGTGAATTAAAAAGACATGAGGTGGATTAAAGACCACCAGCCTTGGAATTTGGTGAGCCGACATTTAATTGCTCTAGCCTCGGACATCTAAGCTGAGTTTTGAGCACCGGAAACTTTTCTTTTCAAATTAAGCACTGATCTCAAGCTAAAGCGCAGGTGCCTCGCTTGCTTCAAAAGTAAAGAAATAGAAAAAAAATATTTGTTTCTTTTTTTTTTTTAAGCAATACGGGCACCCGTACTTTAGCTTAAGATGTTTACAGCTAAAGCACGAGTGCCACAATCACATTGCAAATGCTTGTTTCTGGAGTATGGTGAAAGTCTGGGGATTTCAGAATGGTCTGCACATCCTTTTTTTGGAATTCCCATTGCCTAGGGCTTTTTTTTGTTTTGTCAGACTGTAACATGGGAAAATACATGATACTCCTATGCACATGTTATGCAAATATAGTGCCTCAGGCAAGAATCATGGGAAATTAACCCAGATACAATCAATACAGTGAGCTGTGCCTTTTCTGTGGAGATTTGCTATTTTCCCTGGAAATCAGCCAATTCCTGTCTCTTCTTAACACATACACTTTTACACTTCGTACTAGATCTCTGGCCCTCTGTGTGTGGACAGGGTACAATTAACACACTTTTCTTTATTAAACGATTTTTCTTTACACATTTTATTGCAGGGCATTGGCTCATATTCTGCAGTCTCTTTCTTACTGTTTATTTACCACCTTTGAGAGAGCTACAATGCTCATAATGTATTTTGTTGAAAACAGGAAGTGACAACACAAGTACCAGTAAAAAATTGGCTCCGCCTCTTTTGCTGTTGCTCACTATGATAAGTGATGTGAAATATCTATAAAATTTACTGGTGCTTTATGTCGATTGATTTATGAATTGTATTAATTTCTGTTAGAAATGGGATCTCTGGTTGGCTAAGGCTTGCGCCAAAGCCAGGCGGAGACCTCCACTCTGGCCAGGGCAAGGGAGTTACACGCCAATGATAACCCCTGCTCAGCCCCTTGGTAGATTGGCACGAGCAGTCAGGCTTATCCCGGAGGCAATGTGTAAAGCGTTTGCGCAGCACAAACACAGCAACAACATACTAAGCACACCACAAAGGGAACTCCACACCAGGTTATCAAAAATAGCCTTTGTATTATCATAAAACACATTAGAATAGTAATCACACAATATACACTTTGCCACCTGGCACTGGGCAATATTTACAGGGGATTATATACACATGACAGGGCCACATGAACCACTGTCAGAATCATCACTTAGATAAAATAGTAAATGTAGAAGATAGAATAAACATAGAACATAGAACAAGCGCTGCGACGCCTCCGCGTGGTTATGCGCTATATAAATGGAATTTTCAATTCAATTCAATTCAACACAATCAGCAATTACTGGCAAACACTCAGCATCATCCTGTAACACAAACCATATTATGCACAGTATCGCCTTAGGCGTGAAATATATTCTGCACCGACCTCAAAGACCTAGACATATTAGACCATAACCTCCTAAGCATAACTCACATTAGGGGCATAAATCATAGTAGAGAATAACTCAAACATCAACACAGTATGCAAAACCTAAAAATTCTAAAACGACATTTAGAGGCATAAAAGAGGGTGCATAAACCATTGCATATAATTCTCATTTCCTAGCACCACTGCAAATCTAACAGTTCCCCACGCATCTGTGAACCTCAAGTGTGGGGCACTGGCACCGACTGTGCCCTGAGAACAATTATGCCCCAAACGATGCAGGTGCGGGGCAGCTGAGGATAACAACGAAGTAAAGGGCCCTGGCACATCTCTGCCTCCTCAGCCCCACGAGGGTTCTCTTACTCAAGTTCCCCTCTCAATGCACCTGCCCTCTAGAAAGCTGGGCAGCTGTAGACCGGTCAAACTAGAAGGGGTACAGCCCCCTCTTGGCCCTCAAACAAAGATGCCAACAACGTGGGAACGGCCCGCGCTCTAGAGGGACCACTCAGGCACCAACACTGTGCCTTGGAGGAGTAACAATGAGGGCAGGCACCAATAGCGTGCCTCGACATACACCCCTTCCCCACCAGCACCACTCACCAGACTCCTTGCTCCTGACTCCTCTTCTTCCAATGTGGCGGGGGCAGGCACTGACAATGTGCCTTGTGCCCACTCCACCGTAATCACCCAAACTCAGCCACACGCAGAGCTCTCCCAGGCTTATGGGAGTCCTGCGCTGACTTCCGGCTGCCTGCAGGAGGCCCCGCCTACAAGCTGGTCGTGGGGCCAGACTTCCGGGTCTCACTAGGCAGCGGCTCGGCAACTTCTCCTGGCGGCTTCGTTCTCCTTCGGCAGCAATGCTGGGTAGGCACCCGCTAGTATCTCCGAACACGGGCTGGGCTCACGTAATAAAAATAAAAGCAAAGGTGGTGGGCGGGGTGGGCATCCGCAATGACCTTAAAAATAAGCGGGGTGGGCACCCGCTGACAAAAACACCATGAAGTGGAGTAGGCTCCCGTTATTTTAAATAATCATGAAGTGGGGGAATCCCCACACTGGGATTCCCTCAGACAGCAGCTCCACGCTGCCAAGCTCACGCTCTCCCTCTCCTTTGGGGAAAATGTAAAATAAAGTGCGCACAGGGTGCAGGATGCTGCACATTGTCCTGAAGACACAAAGAAAAGCAGAAGAGTCCCAAGAAGTCCTCAGGGATGAAGGGGGAATGCAGGGCCCAGGGTGGCAAGCCCTCATGGCAGCCCCCTCTGGGCCCCAGCAGCAGCACGCCCCGGCAGGATTCAGGAACCAAGACCAAGATATCTTTATATCACACAATCTCTTTGTCTTCAGCGCAGGGCTTAGGGAACCAGATGCAACTGGTTCAGGGGGGATTTGGAGCACTTTGTTTTTCAAGCTCCTCCTACCCTTTGTTAGATAGGGGCTAGGTGATCAGTCACACCACAGGGGGCGGAGTAAGCATTTACTAGGGCAGGCACCATCCTATTCAGAGTCAGGAGATTACCCCCCCCCACTACTCTCAGCCCAGATGTCCTATTCAGCCCAGCGCTGACTCATCCTGCCCCTCCTGGAGCCGCACACACCTCCCAGCTCCTGTCACAAGCCAGACATGCAATCCACGTCAGGCAGGCAGACACATAGCACACAGAAATGCCAACTTCTAAAAGTGGCATTTCTAAAATAACCACAATAAATCTGTGCACACCATTGCACAGCATTTATTCACACAAGTTTATACATACCAGACTTGACCACACTGCTCATCTCATAGCAGGAACTACCACTGACACACACTGAACAGGGAATCCCCAATGTATTCCTAAGGGAGGGCAGGCCAAGTTTACAAATGTAACACAGAGAGTGCACGCACTTTACACTGAACCACAGTGCTAAAGTGCCCAGAAGCCTAAAACCACCAATACCAGGTCACAGAAAAGACAAAAAAGGTTTAGGGGGGAACGTGCCAAACAGGGCCAAGTCCAACAATTTCTCTAAATTCATTTGTGAATGTTTTTTCCTTTTGCTCCTCTGAGAGCAACCTGCTTCCATCAGAAATGTGAGTGTATTTAGTTTACTTGTAGCTTTCACGCTTTTGGCAGAAATGCTTCCCTCAAGCGTTTTTACTGCATTATGCTTTATTGTTTGTTTTACTCATGCTTGAGTGAGTTAATACCTGTAGTACAGCTTCTGTGCTCCGGTGAATAGAGGCTTCCTTTAGGCATGACATTGTAGTAAAACTTTGTTTACTTTGGGTCTCTTTGTTTCCTGCCAATTTCACTGGCAGGTGCAAGCTAATCTCTTAATTGCATGCTGTCACATTTGGCAGTTCCTGTACATTTAATTTTAATTTTTTTTCCATTCATCAAGCCTTGAGTTCTTAGACTCTGCTGTTTCCATATCAATGTCAAAGGCAGCCACAAGTATGTTTAATACGGTAGCTTCCGGTATTTGCTAGTCAGTGGTTACAGCCATTTACTCCTATCTGTTTTAATCAAAGGGAAATGAATTAGCCAAGAGTAAACACTGTGATACTAACTCACTTATGCACACTCAATCAATCAATAATTAACTTTACTTTGGTTCAAAATAACCATATACGTGTCCTGTGCAAATATTGAAAAAGAAGCTAATAATAAGACATGCACCATGAAATTACCCCATAAATATTTAAGACATTTCCTGCTGATAAAAACCCCCATAAAACAGCAAAAACCTCAGAAAGTCCAAAAATGTGGGCTAAAAGGGTCAGTTATGGCATTTAATGGGTCTGAGCTAGGGGGAGCTATTATAAAGACCTGGAACAAATTCTAAGGGGCTGATTATGATGCTGTCAGAAAGGCTCCGACCCTTGGTCGGAGCCTTTCCGACAGCATCATAATGTGCTGGTCGGATTCTTTTCCACCCGCCTCATTAAATAGAGGTAGTCGGAAAGGAATCCAACTGGTCCTTCCGACTGCCTTCTGACAAGCTCGGAAAGCCCGTCCACCAATCAGAATGCTGTCAGTAATCCAAAGGGCAGCTCTTTCTGCCCTTGGGATTACAATGTTGGATTTTGGCAGCCTTTCTGTGTCGGCCTTTCCAACACATAAAGGCTGCTGTAATTTGACTCGATTAGTCCATGGCCTCAGGTTGGAGGCTAAAGGGGCTCATATGGTGCCCCCCTGTTGTTACCTGCACCCTAAAGGGGCCTGCCACGGGGTGCAGGGATGAAATGCACCCCCCATTTTTCAATAGGAGCATGCATTCTGGCTGGTGTACTGCTGAAATGCATGCTTCAACTGAAAAATGTAGGAATGCACCAGAACCGTGTTCGGTCACATCCTAATTGGTCTGTCAGGAACAGAGACCGGGTGTCGGTTGGTCCCATGACCAAGATGATGTCGAGCAGAGGAAACTCCCCCTCTCGGTCAGTAATTCCTATGGATTTACTGGGCACTCAGAATAAAATTCAGCACCTCACTTCCCAATTTATTCAGATAACTTAAAGCTAGTTTGTGGGGTCATATTCCTGATACATTTAAGATTGGACAAAGAAACAGCTTCCTTTGTGCAGTATACAGAGTGCTGAGAAGGCAAAAGTGCTTTGTGCTTTGAGGTGCAAGCCTATTTCAGGGGCAGTGGGGAAGTGAGGAGAACTGAGTACCCTGGATAGGAAATGCAGCCAGAAAAGGCATGGTTATTTGGTGGAATCTGGTTAGTAGAAATGTATTTGGCTCTTGTGAAATTATTTGGAGACACAGTGTAGGATGTAATTAGGCAAATAAGGGTTCTTGCGGGTCCTCCACTTTCATAACTATTTGTTACACAGATTGTTTTAATGTATTGGATTAGAGCTATTTCATCTTGGGTATGAATGTGAGGGTTTCTGATAAGTGAAATTATTCTGGAATGCCTAACACTTCAAAAGTATCTCTGATGTATTTTAGCAATGGGATGTCTAAGGCCCTATCCATGGATAAATAGTCGGCCAGCATGGATCTACAAACATGAATATCTTGATTGTTTCATACCCTGAGCCAGAGTAGCAAAGGCTGCAATTGGATGTTGTCTTCTATATTGTCTATAGTCTGTAAACAATTACTGTTAGAATAACCCAATACACCATCCCCAAATGTGGCGATATAAAGGCACTTACTTCTAAACATATATATCAGTTGTTTCATGGGTTTTTGCCCCAACCTTTGGAAAATCAAAAAAATGCATTAATGGACCTTTCAAATTGTAGGGCTCCAACACTTAAATGAAATTTCCAGTTAAAACCAACATCTAGAGGCACACCTAAATGTGTAAAAATGGGAACTTTTATAATCTCTGAGTCAACAAGCACAAATGTCCTCATTTTAGTAAGCTTTAGGTCAAATCTTTCCTTTGAACACCAAGGACTCTGTGGTTGAATTTCAAAACACCATGTCCCACATTCTGAGTTGGATGAGCTGCAATCATCTGAAACTCAACCCAGGCAAGACCGAACTGGTCTTGCCTGGCCAGAGTACACTCAGTTGGAACCCCAGCTTCTGGCCCTCCAGCATGGGCGCTCCCCCATCCAAATCATCTTCGGTTAAGATCCTAGGTATCTTCATTAGCGAGGACCTCTCTTTAAAAAAACAGGTTGGAGCAGTAGTGTCCTCCAGTTTTTTTCAGTTGAAGAAAATAAAAAAAATAGCTCGTTTCTTCTCCATAGCGGCCCTCACACAGATTGTCATCTCCCTGGTTTTGTCCAGGCTGGACTTTTCCAACAGTCTTTACCTTGGGCTCCAAATGGGAGAGCTTAAACGCCTCCAGCTGGTTCAGAACCAGGCGGCCAGACTCCTTTTGAACATACCAAGGAGGCAGTCAGTCAGGCTTGGCCTCAAACAGCTACACTGGCTGCCGGTTGAGCAACGTGTGGCCTTCAAAGCTGGGTGCATTATATTCAAGTCTCTGCATGACACTGGCCCTTTGTTCATTAGAGACTTATTTAAAAGATATAGTCCTTCCCGCAATCTCCGGTCCATCCACAAATCTCTCCTGACTGTACCTCCGTACAAGAGGAAGCGTCTCGGAGGCAGCTGCTTTGACCACCTCGCAGCGGCCTACTGGAATTCTCTTCCCCTCCATCTAAAACTGAGCGACAACATCCTCAGCTTCAGACACTCCTTGAAGACCTGGCTTTTTTCTCAGGCACATTACTGAGCTGCTTCATCTCCACTAATTGACTGTCGCGCCTTGTTCCTTTCTATAGCGCCATGAAGCCTCCGGGCGTACGAGCGCTCAATAAATGATGATTAACATTAACATTAACATTAACACTTCCTTATAAAGGACTTAATTCTATTCGTCCTAAGGCCCAGATTAGTCATGAAGGTGTTAAAGGCATCCAACACAGATTGAAGGCATTGGCTGCTTTGGCTATGAGGACTGTAGATGTAGGTAACGGGCCATACTCCATGCCAGACAACTAGTACGTTGTACCGCGTGGTGTACCTACTCCCTGCCCGACGAGGCACCAAACAAAAACGAAAATAGTTTTTGTTTTTCTAATTTTTGCTCCACAACGTTGTGAGCATTTTACCTAGGTACAACTGTGCCATAGGTTGCACAAGGATTTAGGATAGGGTGAGTCCTTTAGGAGGCTCATACCGTCCATCTCCTTTGGTCCTGAAGAATACCGGGAACTATCCCATAAGGTAGAAACATGTTGACCTAAAAACACCACCAACACATATAGAGATACGTAGGTCGTAACTTCCCCCTTCCAGTATCTCGCATTTTGTTTTAATATTGTCCAGTTGCTTTTTAATAAAACTCATTTTTGAAAGACAAACCAGGACATTTTTAACATCACCCCTTTTTTTGCACTTACACTTCACAAACCCGCTCCACTGTATTTCAGGTGTCGAAGCACACCCTGGTGACGCTAGGCCACCAGGGTGGACCCCGATGATGAAGCATGTCACCACTAGGTGGTGAGTGAGGGGTTTATAAAAGAAAAGGATCATTTCTCCTTTCTTTGGGTTGACCCCCACCTGACACGTCGGAGCATGCTTTTACAACATGCCAGTACAGTCAAACAATTTATAGCTGCTTGACAAGTCTTTGGAATGAGGACGTAACAATCACCAAGCTTACACCAGCCCTACATATGAAGGTTTTTGTGGAAATTACACTTATCAGTTGACTAAACTATGTAACATAAATCAATATTTTGGGAACACTATCTTGGCACAATCAGCAGAATGTTTAAAAAATGTAAATGAATAAATAACCATTCTCACCAAAAGAAATGGGCCTTATATAATATGATGGGTCTGTGTAATTTGAAATGTCTTGAATTACTGAGAACTTAATGCTCAAAGTGATATGGATGGATTTATACTGCTGTTAGGTATTGTATTGTTCAGGATGTTTGTATGTATTGTATAATAATTGTTGTAAATATATATATATATATATATATATATATGTATATATATATATATATATATATATATATATTACCTACTGGCGGTCGCCAGTAGGTATATATAGTTAGGATTTTTTCCCTATGGGTTTTTTGAAAATTCTATGTCTAATAACTTTGGCGTTTGTGGACGGAATTGGCTGAAATTTTCTGGAAAATGGAACATTTCGTTTCTGAGCAGCCCCTGGAAATTTGGGGGGGGGTTCGTCCAGGGGGGGCTGAGAAAAAAGGGGGGTCCCAAAACGTGTTTTTAACATTGAGTTTTCCATAGGGCGGTCTGTCGCACTTTTAGCCCGAACGGCTGAATGGATTTGCACGAAACTTGGCAAAATTGTAGAGACTGGTAGCCCGATGTGCCTTTTGTAGGTCTCAATATATGTGCTCCAGTGGATTTTGAGAAATTAACATTTTAAAAAAGATATATATCTGTAACAGCGGACTGGGCAGCTCCCGGTTCGCGGACCGGGGCGCGTACCAAAACTTCGCGTAGCGAAGCTGATTGGTTATCCGGCGTCTGTAAACATTCCAAACAGTCCGGAGCGGCCGCCATCTTGTCTCTCGGTAGGATTGAGAGACAAGAGGAGGCCAAAACAAAGGGGGAAATAACCATAAGGGGGCATAGTAGATCCTCCCTGACCCCTTAGGTTTAATGTGGAGGCTTTAAAAGGGCCCCGCGGGGCAACAAAAAAAAAATATTTGTTTTTTGTTTTTTTGCGTGGGTAGCGCCCGGTACGCGAACCGGGAAGCGTTCTGGGCAGCGTACTGCAATGAAAAATGAATGATAGACTTTTCAAATGCTGTATGTTAATTGATTGTTGGTTTTGTTGATTATTTTTTATTTTTTTTTATTTTTTAAGCATTTTTTATTGTGTTTCATAATTTATTAAACTTTCTAACATTTCATTGTCAGAAATTTCAAAATTATCATGGAATATACATTGTAGTCTCTGAGGTTGTAAAATGTCCTCATTTGCAAGGAGGTTATCTACTGCTTGTACACATTGCAGTAGTTCTTGGTCCCAAGTTTCATCCATAAATTCAATCTCATTTGGATCAATGATTTCTGTGTTGGACTCTGGAAGGACAATTTCAAATGAAATTTTTTGTTCGCTTTCCATTTTCCCTGAAATTTGCATAAAAAAATATATATTAGTAGAGGTAGGGCACTGTTGGGATTAATTTTAGATAGGCAGTTTTTAACAGTGAAGTTATCTTTGGGCAGTGTATAGTATCAGAGTGGAAGTAGGAATATAAAAAATTGTATCTAAATTTATAAGTACTACAGAGGGATAGTATATAACTAACAGAAAAAGTTTGCCATATTAACTTAAAGTGCACAATATACTTCAGTTTTAAAAATAACAACTTACCTTTAAAAAGAAGTTGAAGTTATTAATGAAAATCCTATTGAAATGTACACCAGGAAGTAGTAGTCAAAATGGCTGTGTTTCCTTCTCTTCCTTTATATATATTCGGGTACATAACCAATCAAATGTCAGGTAAAAAAAGTAGAAAATGAAAGTAACATTTTAATTGGTTGTCAATTCCAACACTTCAGATGTGTTTTGTGAAGTAATTTACCTCACGGTATTTAGAGAGGTCTACAGGCTAAATGGCTAAATGGAATTCCAATCAAATTTGTGAAAATGGTAGGGATTGGTATGTAGTATGAGCTAATCTATATTTGGTGAAATTGTCTCAAGTGGCTTTTGTGTGAACTACTTTCCCACCTTTTTTGATGGTGCGCTTCCCAGGGAGCGACCCGGTACGCGAACCATTAAGCGCCCCGGTTCGCGGACCTTAAGCGTTCCAGGAGTCCACCATTTTGTGTTTCGGTCGAATTAAGATACAAGATGGAGGGCAAATAATGTTCAGAATGGGTAGAAGGGGGCACGGTAGAGTTATCTTGACCCCCTAGGTTTTCTGAGGGTGGCTGAGGAGGCTTATATGTGCGAAAAAAAAACATTTTTAAAAATTTTTTCGCGAGGTTAGCTCCCGGTTCGCGTACCGGGTAGCGGCCCCGGTAGCGTATTTTGTTGAAAATTAGTGAAAAATGTTAGAGTTAAATAATAATTGTGAGTGATCAGATGTAGGGTAGCTCTGAGAAGAGCTTTTGGGTTTATGGTACATTTAGGTACTTATAAGTAGGTACCAATGCACATTCTTAAATTCAGAGTGAAAATTCTGTTGCCCTCATCTGAGAAGTGAACTCCATCTCCTCTGTAGATATCTTGCATGTAGTAACGCAAGTTATTGTTGTACAGGGAGCCCATTCCATGGTCTCTCATGTAAGCTGAAACAGATTTGTTTACATGCTTCCTCGACTTCTCAATTTGTGGACAAAATTGGTTTGACCACCTCCATTTCTGTCTTTGGCATATATTTGAATATACCAAGGCAGTCTGAGGAAAAAGTGCCATTAATTGCTCAAAGGTGTCCTTTAAAAGCATTTCCAGACCTACACCAGTCAAAGTGCCCAAGTCATTACCTCCACAGTGCACAATTAACAGGTCAGGTTTGGGCAAATGCATAAAGGTTTTCACCAATGGTATCAATTGGTGACATTTTAATCCTCTGTGGCCAAACCACTTAATTTCCACATCTTGTAAATTGAGGTTAGGTAAATTCCTGCTTTCAACGTACCTTTGAGCCCAGTGAATATAACTATGACCAACAATCCAGACAGAAAACATGGTGAGAGAAGGTTCTCCTGCAGTCAGATGAAGTGTGGCAATGAAATGGCAGTTGAAAAAATGAGAGTTTGAAATGAAAAAAACTGTGGAGTTTCTGTGTTCATGAAGCAGTAACAGTGATTGGTGGATTTTGATTGCTGAAAACAAAAAGTTAGGGTGCACGGATGTGTTCTTTGAAAGATGTATTTTGAGTGGTCAATAAAAAGTCATTAAATGAAAGAATGCACTGGATATGCAGGTGCACTGAGAGTTCAGAGTTCAATTGCAACATTGTTGTGTGAACTTGCAAACAACAGAGTTCTTCCAGGAGGTGGTTGCCATGCAGATAAAGCAGAAAGGGCAGAGGGGGGATGGGTTTTCATTTGAAAAAAGTGAGGGAAGACTTTTGATTGGGTGACATGAGAGATATGTGTGAAGAATTACAGCATTTCTGTGCTTTTCATAGCTGCAGACTCTGGAGTGCATACCTTTTGCTCTGCTGCAGACAAATTGGTGTGTTTCTGAGACTGTTTTCAAACTCAAAGTATTTGCTAAGGTGAGAAAATATTTCTTTACTTTAGATAGAGAATAGTGTGTTTTAAGAAGAAAATTATGATTTATGTGGCGCAAATTGCTTGTAAATATGCTCTCACATGTGTATGGAAAATTTTGATTTTGAATGTTTGTGTTACATAGCCATGTTAAAAGTGACCCAACCATGCTGGAAAGGCAATCAAAAAATGCTTTCATGTGTTTTATTGACATTTTAAGTCATTTTCCCATGTGCAGTGTTTAGAAATTATGATTTGAAAATCGTTTTTGGGGAAAAGGAATTGTTTTTAAAATCATGACAAGGAGATAATGGTGTATACTTCTTTATAAGGCTATTGACTGTCCTTGATGTTATTTTTCTCATTTTAGTGTAAGACCTTTCTCTGTGGCGCAAATTGCTTGTAAATATGCTCCCACATGTGCATGGAAAATTTAGAGTTTGAATGTTTGTGTTACATAGCCATGTTAAAAGTGACCCTACCATGCAGGGAAGCCAATCAAAAAACGCATTTATGTGTCTTAAGGACATTTTAAGTCATTTTCCCATGTGCAGTTTTTAAAAATTATGATTTGAAAATCGTTTTTGGGGAAAAGGAATTGTTTTTAAAATCATGACAAGGACATAATGGTGTATGCTTCTGTATAAGGCAATTGACTGTCCCTGATGTTATTTTTCTCATTTTAGTGTAAGACCTTTCTCTGTGGCGCAAATTGCTTGTAAATATGCTTCCACGTGTGCATGGAAAATTTTGATTTTGAATGTTTGTGTTACATAGCCATGTTAAAAGTGACCCAACCATGCTCGAAAGGCAATCAAAAAACGCTTTCATGTGTTTTAATGACATTTTAAGTCATTTTCCCATGTGCAGTGTTTAGAAATTATGATTTGAAAAACGTTTTTGGGGAAAAGGAATTGTTTTTAAAATCATGACAAGGACATAATGGTGTATGCTTCTTTATAAGGCAATTGACTGTCCCTGATGTTATTTTTCTCATTTTAGTGTAAGACCTTTCTCTGTGGCGCAAATTGCTTGTAAATATGCTCCCACATGTGCATGGAAAATTTAGATTTTGAATGTTTGTGTTACATAGCCATGTTAAAAGTGACCCTACCATGCAGGAAAGCCAATCAAAAAACGCTTTTATGTGTCTTAAGGACAATTTAAGTAATTTTCCCATGTGTAGTGTTTTGAAGTTATGATTTGAAAATCGTTGTTGAGGTAAAGGAATGTTGTTAAAATTTATGTGCGCCATATGACCCCAAATTTCTTTTTCAGGGGTGCAGCAGGGTGTTCTTGAGATACCCCTGCACGCTTGAAAAAAATCCTATTTTGTGATGAGCTAATTGCTAATCACAAATTGCAACCTTCATTCCTATGAGCCTCCTAGCCCATGGAAATGAATGGTTAATTTGCAATTAGCAATTTGCTCATTGCAAATTAGGAATAGTAAAGAATTGCTATTTATTCCTTAAAATTTGCTATTTAGGAAATGCTAAATAGTTTGATGGTACATATGGTGGTTCATCTGTAACAAGATAAGAAGCTTAGGGATACATTTATGATGACTAGCGCAATAAAGTGCACATTACTTACTTCATTGGTAGGCCTTTACATGTATTATCTCCTCTGTATTCTTCATCAAGCGTAACTTTAATCTGCAATCCTGAGTAGGCCTCACCTTAAACAAACCTCTGGATAGGACACACTTTATTGTCATCCTGGATTAATCATTTAAAATGGTAGGGACAAATTTATGATAAATGTATGCCTCTTTTGTGCCACTGTGCGTCACTTTTATGATGCAGCAGTGGTGCAAAAGATTTGCTATGAGGCGACAACATTACAAATTGATGCATTTAGGCAGATATGTCATGGTGTAAAAAAAACGTACCACATAAAACCCAAGCAGCAGTGATGCAAAAGATGCACCATGCCGCAAGACAGGCCTCACTTGGGGCCATATGTATGAAGGTAATTAGCATTTGCAAAGATCAAAATTCTACGAATTTCGGCCTTTGTTAATGTTAATTAGACAAATGGTATGTATCAAACAAGTTTGATGCAAAATAAGGAGTAGCAAAATTTGCTATTCGTTATTTTGCAATTGCACTGAAGGATTTGCAAATTTTGTGATTCCATAAATGCAATGTATCAAACAAAAAATATGTAAAAAATGACATTAAGGATTTGGAAACTATTGTGGTAAATTGGTGGTAATTTGTGAATTCTTTTCAAAAAGCTTTTTTTCAAAAAAACAAAAGGTGCCATATGACGCCAACACATGCCCTTAGGGCATGTATGTGTGCCATATGCCCCCAATTTTCTTTTTCAGGGGTGCAGCAGGGTGTTCTTGAGACACCCCTTCACCCTTGGAAAAATTCCTAATTTGTGATGAGCAAAATGGTAATCGCAAATTAAACCTTCATTCCTATGAGCCTCCTAGCCCATGGAAATGAATGGGTAACTTGCAATTAGCAATTTGCTTATCGCAAATTAGGAATGGTAAAGAATCGCTATTTATTCCTTAAAATTCGCTATTTAGGAAATGTAAAATATTTTGATGATACATATGGCAGTTCATCTCTAACAAGATAAGAAGCTTAGGGATACATTTATGATGACTGGCGCATCACCAGGGATGTGACAGTCATCCTGCGCCGCTGTTCCGCCACCCATGGTGTGCTGCATTTACAATGCGGCGCAGCATGGGGCAAAAATGGCACAGATGCGTGACGCATATGTGCCGTAAAGGTGGCGCATTGCTGGAGTTGTATTGCAAGTGCGATGCAGCTCCAGCAAGGCTCAGGGGTGCCGCATCTCCACAATGCTGCGTCAAGACCTATGCCAGCTTCAAGCAGGCGCAGGGTTTTGACGCAGCTTTCTCCTATCTGATTGTAAATGCGGCACACCATGGGTGGCAGAGCAGTGGTGCACGTTAACTGGTGCATGCCTGGGGATGTGCCATTTAATATAAATCTGCCCCTTTACATTTAAGTATGTGCAGGGGACAAAGAGTCGGTGAGGCTTATCCAAGGTTAAGAAGAGATGAGTCCTGTTCAGTGAATAATTAGACATAGGCTTCACCTGCTCAGCATTGCTGGACATGGCTAAATAATAGCTGCTAAATGTTAATCTTGTTAAACAATTTACTAATATAATCTCTGAGATTTGTCTCTTACTCTGCAACATCTCATTGTTGTTATCTTTCTTTAAAGATAAAGACAACCTCAACATGAGCGACAATCTGCAATCAGTTGATTTTGACCTCATCATTGAACTTGTAATTGAAACATCAGTGGATGTTGATCCTTTGGATGATTTAAATCCTGAGGATGAAGAAGAGCGTGATGAGGATGCAGATTTGTCCGAACTATATGATATAGGATGGGAAGCTGACCTGCTTGAGCCTTTGGAAATATAAACATTTATTTTTAAAATTTATAATTAATAAAAAGTAAAAAGGTAAACCGTTTAATTTAAAAATAAAGACACCTTCAAAAACAGGTTATGTGTAGTGTCTTCAATAAAATATTAAAATATGTTCATAAAATTAGATCAGATTCACATATAAAATAGCATAGATTCTTTTCTGGTATTTTTGTATTGTAAGATTGCCAATGACTAAAAAATCTTCAAATTAAAATGTCAAGTAGTGTGTTAAGTTTTTGATCACTGTTACTGATTTACTGTTTGGTAATAATGTTTATTAACATTTTTTATTATATTTTTCCTCAGATTCAACTGCAGATCATTTCAAGATTTTACCATGCCTACAATACAAAGACAGATTAAGGCTGCAAAACGTCAAAGACAGCAGGTGAAAACAAAAACCCAGCAGTCCTCTAACAAAAAGATTTCTCAAGCCACGAAGAAAGCACCGGGTAAGAGCTCTAAATATTTCATAAGAAATATTTGTAATAAAAAAAATATTACTACAGAAAATGTTTCAGTCCATAACACGAGAAGGAAATCAAATGGAAAGAAAAGGACAATGAAAAATGTTAGTGCTAGAGCAAGAGATAAATCTGTGCATGATAGTAGAAGGAAACAACAGTTTAGGGAGATTCGTAAACGAATGTTCCGCAACAGGATAATTGGCAATTTGTTAAAAAATATTAAGAAAGGTCAACAGAAACTAGTTTTTTATAAGAGAAAAAAAATAGTTGAGAAAGTTATTGATCAGGCATTTGAAATTAAACGTAAGTTATTTATTTTGACAATCAATAGAATTAGGAAGCTAAACAAGGCAATTTTTGATTTCAAAAGAAATAGTAGATGGAAGAGAATAGTTAATCGTAGTAATTTTTGTGAAGTTTTTTCTGGAGAATGGATGCATAGTTCAAGCTCTGAGGCATTTTTTAATGAGGAGAGTTATTTCCAGGATAATGATTTGGTGCATGCAGTTGACACCAGTGGTCGTGCTTATGAAGTGAAAGATGGTTGTCCAGTTGAAAAAGAAAAACTTGTGACAACAGAGGTAGAAGAGGTGTTAGGTAATGAGGTTTTAGGAAGACGTGCTAAGGGTCCTGTGTACACCTGGAAGTGTAGTAGTATTTGCAGTGTGCGACAGGATTCCATCAATTTGCTTTGTGATTTTGTACGGTCATTTAACAAAAAAAGTTTGAAGCAGAAAATGATGTTGTTGCAAGAATTAGATCCTTGCAGAGTAAGAGAAGTGACAGGTTTGCATGGTCATTCACTGGCTTGTCTTTCCAGGAGAGTATGCCAGAGTGTTTTTCATCATTTCAGAATGCTAGCAGTGCATCATAACAAAGTGAGGAAATTAGTTAGAATGTTGTATTATGCTAAGAGTCCAGCAATTATGCTGAAACAATTATGCGCTGCTCTTTTGCATGGTTCTGAAATAGATGTGAAGAATATGTGTGAAGAAATTGAGTTTTGTTACTTTGGAAGTAAAGAGGAGAATGTTGAAATTGAGCAAGAAGTAGAGGGTCATGTGGAAGATAGTGTACAGGTTTCCAGTACAGATAATTTCCAGAGGGAAATTGCGACGTTTGAGGTGAAATCAAGTGAGAGGCCTAATTTCACTTGTGTGTGTTGTCGACGCACTTATTATAAGAATCAGACTAAGTTAGTGGATTTATATGCAAAAAGTGAAAGGGAAAATAATAGTGAATGGAAGGATTTTGCAACATACTTGATGGTAGAAAATTGTTTTGATTTGGGATTGGATCAACGTGTGTGTACTTATTGTTGTAACAAATTAAAACAAAACCAGATGCCTGCTAGAGCAGTTCATAATAATCTGGAATTGGTTGAGATTCCTTCTGAATTGAAGGACTTAAATACTTATGAATCTATTTTGATTCAAAGTATCCATCCCTTTCAGGCTATTGTAAGAATGGAGCCAAAGACAGGGAAATTGCCTCCATCAGATTTACAGAGAGGATTAAAGGGAAGAGTTGTTTATTTGCCTCTAGATTTCAAGAAAAACATTAACACAATTGGAGTAGAAAAAGTGGAAGAGGAACCTCTGGTTATCTTAGTTAATGGGGTTCCGACAAAGAATAAGAAAATATGGCAAGATTTAGTAGATGTTAGGAAAGTTAAAAAGGCAACATTGTATTTGAAAAAAAATAATAAATACTATAAGAATGTATATGTTGCAGAAGAGGAAGTAAGTGAGGAAGAGGATAGCGATTTGTGTGCTGGTCAAATTGAGAAAGTAGAACCCTCTACTAGTGAAGAAATATATGAACATTATAGTGTTCATCCTTTGCATTCCAAGGAAGTCATAGGGAATGCTATTGAGTTGTTTCAAATGAAACAAGCCAAAGGGAGTCCCATTAGTGTTTGGGAGGAAAGTTTGGAAGCTCGGTGTTTCCCACAGCTTTTTCCAACAGGTCAGGGAGGAAGATATGATGAGCGACCTCATCAAATTCCTGCTTCTGAATACCGGACTTTGCGATTGTATGCAGGAGATGCTAGGTTTCGACAATGCATTCCCTATTTGTTTCATCTCCTGTTTGAAAGCGATCTGTCTGGACTGTCATATGCAGTGAACCACATCTTGAAAAGTGGTATACACATGCAAAACATCTCGGCAAGTGACTTTATGGATAAAGTCAATGTCCAAGATAGTATTTTGGATTCTCACCTGATTAATCTCATGGCGTGTCAGCGTGGTACTAATGAGTACTGGTACCGTCGTCATGGTGATTTAAAATGTATGCTGAGGAACTTAGGTACTCCCACATGGTTCCTCACTCTGAGCTGTGCCGAGTATGGCTGGGAAGACTTACTTGAATTTCTACGAGAGGCAAATGCTAACGTAGATAACATCGAATTCAAGACACCCGGAGAACTGTGCTCTTTGGATCCAGTCAATGTATGTAGGTACTTCAATCATAGATTTGAAGCTATGATGTCTTTCATCATGAATAAGAAGAATCCACCTCTTGGAGAGGTGTTGGATTTCTTCTGGAGAAAGGAGTACCAAGCAAGAGGTGCTCCTCATATACATATGTTGCTGTGGATCAAGGATGCACCTAAATTTGGAACGGATCCAGAAGACTCAGTGATGAGTTTCATCCAACAGTATTCTACGTGTGCTGTTCCAAACGCAAAGGAGAAGAAAAGCCTAAGAGAAAAAGTTCTGCGTTTCCAAAGCCATCGATGTGGAAAGTACTGCCGACGTAAATTCCGAAACAAAGACAAGTTCTACACCAAATGTCGTTTCGGCTTTCCACGACCGGTGATTTCTAAAGGAAGAGTAAACAGTTTGATGTCTTCGCTGCGACACAATGTGATGAAGAAATCACCTAAAAACACATACAATTTGAAGAGGAACGAAGAGTCCAAGTACATCAACGACTACAACCCGGTGATTTTGTCCATGTGGAATGCTAACATGGATATACAGTTTGTGGCTGATAACTGTATGGCTGTGGCTCGGTATGTGACGTCTTACATCACCAAAAAAGAGAAGACAGAATTGAAGGATATGTGGGAGGACATTTCCCATGAAAAGAGCCTCAGCAAGAAGTTGTACAGTTTCAGTCTGAAGATGTTGTCGCATCGAGAAATCGGAGCGTACGAATGTTCTGACCGGTTGTCTTCAGCAAGTCTCTATGCCAAGTCCAGGAGTATCGTTTGGGCGAGTCTTGGTCTTGCTGCAACGCGTAATCGAGTTCTCAAACCTGTGCGGGAAATTGAGTATTTGGCGGAAAAGGAGCCAAACAGTACCGACATTTTGAAGACAAACATGTTGGATACATATTATCCAAATCGAAGCAGTCACCTCGAGAATGTTTGTCTGTATGAGGTTCTGCAAAATTACATATTCAAGAGGAACATCAAAGAAGATACTGAGAAAGGAGTGTATGCTGTAATAGGAAGTGAGGGATGTCTGGTCAAGCAAAGAAAATGCCACTTGATAAACCATCGAAAATTGAGTGGCGAATCTCCTGAAAAAAAGGAGTTTTTCTATTTAGCACTTTTGCAACTTTTCAAGCCTTGGCGTGCAGAAGAGGAACTGCTTGGAGATTTCCTCTGTTACGAAGACTCTTTCAATGCCGCCAAGGAGACCATAGAATGTCCTGCTTTTCCCAAATATGTAGAAATGTTGAATGCGGAAATTGAGCAGGAAGCAACAATTGCAGCCGAGATTGCCAGAGACAGTTCTCAGGACAGTCAGAGTTCTGCTTCATTGAGTCAGGATCCACTAGGAGGACCTCTTATCGAAAATGAAGCTGCCACTGCTATGAATGAAGTGGAAAGAGCCATGGCACATGCTCAAGAGGATGCGGTTAACTTAGAAGAGTTGGAAAGGCAACTCAACGTTGAGCAGAGGAAAATATATGACGAAGTTACCATGCAAATTGATCATGGATTAAGTCATGATAAGAAAGAGTGCTCATGTACGTCGTTGAAGCCTGTCCGACTGTACGTGAGTGGAGAAGCGGGAACTGGAAAAAGTTTCCTCATTAAAGCAATTTCATGCTATTTGCAGGAAAAGACAGAGTCATCGCTGTCTTGTGTTGTCACTGCTCCAACTGGACTGGCAGCACATATTATTAAAGGGATTACTTTACATCGTTTACTGATGCTGCCAGTGGAGCATGACAACAAATTAGAATATCACAAGCTATCTGGAGATGCTTGTTTTGAAGTTTCAAGAATCTTGAGGAAAATGAAACTTCTTATCATTGACGAAGTAAGCATGGTTTCCAATGTCATGCTTGCCTTTGTGCATTTGAGGATGCAAGAAGTTCTCAAAACAGAGTATGATGTGTTATTTGGTGGCAAACACATCATTGTTTTCGGAGATCTTTTGCAGCTGACACCAGTGAAAGGGCAACCTGTGTTCAAAATGCTCACGCATGAAAATACCAGGAAGTGCCTAGGCAGCATTGGCAACGTCAATATATGGTTAAACTTCAATTATGCTGAACTGCATGAAAATATGCGTCAGGCGAAGGATGAAGTTTACAAGACTATTCTACAAGATGTTAGAATTGGAAAAGTGACCGAGCATGGGAAAGAAGCTTTACATGCACGATTACTGTCAAATTTATATCCAGAACAAGATGTTGTGCCTGAGAATATTTTTCAGAAAATTACTGAAAAGAAATCTGGAATATGTTTGATGCCAACTCTTGCAGAATGTGCCAAATTTAACAACAAAATGTTGCATTTAGAAAAGGAAGAGATTGTGAAACTGGAAGCTATTGATAGAGTAGAGCATATGGGATCAACAATTATTTTGTCTGAGAATCTGAAAACAAAATTGGATTCATTAGAGAAGAGTATATCTAAAACTGCAGGTTTTGAAAAGACTCTGAATGTGTGCTTGAACTGCCGTATAATTTTAAGAAGGAATTTACATGTTGAAAGAGGTCTGGTAAATGGATCAATGGGTAATGTTGTTGATTTTGTGAAATACAGAAATAGAGATGGAATTGAATTTTTAAAAATTAAATTTGATGGCATTGAGGAAGTACAGCTAATTGCTCGTTGTTCTGCTAGATTTTTGCTTGTAAAAGACTTATATGTTCGCTGTAAGCAGTTTCCTGTTTGCTTGGCATATGCGGTGACAATCCATAAATCACAAGGTTTAAGTGTAGACAGTGCATTGGTGAATATTGGCAGTTCTGTGTTCAAGGAGGGTATGGCATATGTGGCATTGTCACGAGTTAGAACTTTATCGGGATTGTACTTGATTGAGTGTGATGTCACAAACATTTGTGCAGATCTAGATTGTGTTAAGGAATACAATAGGTTAAGAAGAGAGTATGCGCCACATTTGCCTCAGTTTCCTTTGTTTGAGAAACGTCTGGTAGGCCGGAAACGAAGAAATGAGAACAATACTGGGGAGGTTATAGCAAAAAGACAAAAAGTGAATGAACCTAAAATTACAAGCAGAAACAAAAAGGATTCTGTTGGAGATGTTGTTGGTTTTCAGTTTGAAAACAGTTCTGGTGTCAACTGCTATGCTAATGTAGTAATTAATGTTTTGTTTTCTCTAAAAAATGTAAAAGAAGAGATTGTGGTCAATTCTGATCAAAGATTTTGCGGTTTGTTAAATTCTGTGTTAGAGAAATGTACCACTGATAGAAGAAACATAGAAAGTGTGTCTGAAATTCGAAATCTGTTAGACAGATGTTCAGGCCAAACACAATTCTCTCAAAATATTCAGCAAGATTGTCAGGAGTTTTTAATGTATATGCTTGATGTATTACATGCTGAAGGTGTAGATGTAGATCAGCTGTTTGGGCTTTCTTATCAATGGCAGCATGACTGCGAGAACTGTATGATATCAAGTACTACTAGTGTAGACTCAGAAAGATTTAAATATTTAACTTTGCCAGACAGTAAATCAGTCTCCTTTAATAAGCTAGTAAAAGCTGCTAATCACAACATGGAGTGTAGCCAATGTAAATCTGAAATGATGTCCACATTATTTATACGAACATATGGCCAGTACGTCATTTTAATGTTCCAACGATGTAGGCCTGATGGAACAAAATTGACAACTTTAATAAAAAATTTTGTAGCTTCGCAGTTGTCAATATCAGGAAGGACTTTTGTAACTACAGCAATTATATATCATGACGGCCCTTCAATATCATCAGGACATTACACAGCTTATTTAAAGTCTAGAAATGGCTGGTCATTCTGCAATGATTCTGTTTTAATTTTCACAAAAAAATTGCCGTATGACCTTAAAAACTCTTAGCTGGTGTTTTTAAAACCAAAATTTTAGGGAAATAATCTCGGGATGTGCTCTGTGGAATTTCAAGAAGTTCTAATGGCTCCTACACAATTTGGCCTTGAGGATAAGTGTAGTTCAGAGACACAACTTCTAATCATAGGACTGGACATCATGGAGATATATGTGCACTTTGAATGAGTTCAGAAAAACTGTTTCTTTTTATAAGCTAATTGAAGCAGCCAATCAAAACATGGAGTAGAGGGAATGTAAGTCTGCAATGCTGTCTACTGTTTTACATTGCTTTGTGATTAAAAGTGATGTAGAGAATTAAATAATTGTTGTAGTCATAGAGGTAGTGTAAGTCTGCTTCATATTAAGCAGTATCAGTGTCATAGGAAATGTAGAACATGACTGAGCAAGAAGGGGAAGATATTACTATTCCAGGATTGTGAAAATGATCTTCAACATTTTAATTCTGAAAGTTGCGGGAATGCCAAATGATGGGATTGGCTAACAAGAAATCCAAGAGTTATACATGGCTCTGACAAGATTTGGCCTTGTGGAATCTTGTGGTAGAGAGCAAGAAGTCATTTATTGTATGTAACATGTTTTTAAAAACGATGGAGATTTTCTTTCAGAAAGTGGCGGGCTGAAAGTAATAACAGCACAAAAGAGTGTAAGCTATTCATAGGACATCCTTGGACGTCATGGAAAGTAAGTTAACTTTAAGGAGTTCTGATTTTTGATTTATGATGTTGTATGGGTTTTTTAAACACAATCATTTTGATTGTGTTTTTTTTTCCCCGTTGTTACATGATGAATAACTTCAAGTCACTGTTTTTAGTGAATTTTGATACATTCTGAGAACAGCAAAAATAAACCATTTAACATGTATAGTTAATTCTGTACTGTTTGCATTTATGATGTATATGTAGAACTGTGTAGGAGGCATGGAGAAGGTGAGGCTTCTGTAAGTGTCAAAGTTGTTGCATGCAGTGCTGCACTTCTGCGTATTCTTTGATATGCTAGACTACATCTGCACAATGAGATACCTAAGCAAAGGAAACACAAGTGATGTGATTGTGAAATGAGCAAAATAAATTGCATGTATTTCAATTACATCACGTGTGTTTCCTATCATTACGAATCACATTGTGCAGATCAAGTTTAGGTCTGTCCAGGGAAACATAGGAGGTTTGGACTTTGTTGAAGATTGCAGTGGACATGACTCACTTCATTGGTAGACCTTCACATGTATTATGTCCTCTATTCTCTTCAACAACTCGAAATTTCATCTGCAACCCTGAGTAGGCCTCACCTGAAACAAAACTCTGGATAGTAGACATCTTATTGGCATCCTGAAGCAATTATTTTAAATTTTAGTGTCTTGCGACACTTTTCTGAGACAACAGCAATGCAAAAGATGCACCATGTTTTAAGATAGGCCTCACTTCATCTGCATCAAGATAGTGTTAGTTTAAAATGTATATCTTTAGGACTGTGTAGCTTCTGTAAGTGTCAAAGTTATTGAAAAACTGTTTGTCCTTCAATCTTTGCCCTTGTCTTTTGTAATTTTTTAATACATGTTTTTATATTTTTCAAATGTTTGTTCTCTCTTTCACAGATTGAAAGTATAAAAATAAAAAGTGAGGAATTTAACGACAATTATAAGGTAAGTATTTTGTACTCTTTTCGTTACATTTCTATCACATTGAACTACTATTAGTTCCACTGCTTCATTTCTTTAATCCTCAGTTTCCTGCCTTTGCTACTTCCCTCATTCCTTTCTCTATTACCTACTTACTCAACTCCTTCCACTCTTTTTCTCAGTCCCTCTCTTCTCATAGTTCCTCACTCTTGTTCACTCACTCCGTCTCTATTACTCTTAGTGTCTTTGACTGATCACTGTATCACTATTTGTTCATAATGCTTTCTCTGTGTAGTTGAAGCACACTAAGGGGCATATTATGAATGCAGCCAATAAAATTATTGCTCTTTTTATTGGCAGAAAACTGGTGCAAAAGCGGCTTTAGCGGCAGTTTTCTGCCGCAAAAGCAGCTTTAGCGACACATTTCTGCCGATAAAAGCTGCAAAACTTTTATTGCCTATGTTGATAATATGCCCCTATGTTATTTACATTAGGGCTATATTGTCCAGTATAACAATCAAAATTGCTCTCCAAAGACACCAGGCAAAGCAGACGCTCCCTCAAACAGATCACCAAGCGCAATTTACCCTACTTACAATCTAGCCTGTTCTCTGTCGAGACTTTAGCAATCTTTAGAGCACAAGATAAGATTTTTTTACATGGAAGAGCCATACGTATTGCAATTCTACTTAAGAAACAAGCATTGGCATAGACAATAGGTCTCGCCTTTGGGACCTTATACGTGTTTAGCCATGCAACAGTTGATGTTGCTGCACCAAGGATATTATGCTGCATAACTAAATACTTAGAAGGTCCCAAAGTCGATACCTATTGGCTATGCCAATGCTTGTTTTTCTTTCACTTCGTTATCTATTTTGTTTTTCACAATTATACCCTCTTCTGTCTGTTCTTTGGTAAATAGATCTATTAAACAGTATCTCTTCTTTACTCCCTATAGCTGTCTTTCTTGAAACATCACTCTCTGTTTACTTTCCTTATCTCTTTTTTTTAAAAAAAAGAATTTTTTTTGGTTAGCTCCCGGTCCGCGTACCGGGAAGCTAACCCGGGAGCGAACCAAAAGAAAGAGAGCTTGCCAGAGTGCTAAACATTGTAGCAATTTTTTTGGAAAGGGAAGGTAGTTCTGAAAAGAACTTTTTTTTTTATATTTTTGTTGTTTTATATTTTTTTTGTATTTTTTGAACATTTTTTGTTTTTTTTGTATTTTTTGAACGATTTTATATTTTTTTTGGTTTTTTTGGGGGGGGGAAACAACAAAAAACAGGCGTTGAAAAGGGCTCAACAGGAGCAAAAAAAAATTACTGTGGGCGGTTAGGGCAATCATGGTGTTCATACGCCAGGTTCAGTGCATTGATGCTCATGTTGCCACAAGCTAATAATGCACGACAGCGCATACATAAGTGTATCATGTTCCCAAAATTGGGTTGGATATTTGGCACAGTTTCCCGGGCCTCCTCTGGTGATAAAGAAACCGATGTTGCTGGTCTCGTCACAGGAGTTGGTCGAGGATTGTCCATCATATCCCTTAATTCCGCCCGGCTGTAATTTAAGGGATGTTTCCTCGTCATGTGCCTATGCATGGTATGATTACCGTAGCTGTATTTTTTGTCCGTCCCTCTGGACAATTGTTCCTTGCATATGAGGCATGTTGCGTACCTGGCATTGACCTTTTTTTGGCCACGAGGGATGGAAAAAAACTGCCAGATGAAACTGGGTTTCTTTCTTGAAACCCGGGGCAACTCTTCAAGAAATTGTGGTTGTTCTCCCTCCTCATCCATCTCTTCATCTTCCTCCTCAGTGTTGGTAACCACCTGGGGAGGTGGTCCTCTCTTCCCATGAGGAGGTGGAGGTGGTGGTGGGGGTGCACCAGCTGAAGCAATCAGTGAAGCCATTTTAATACAATCAAAATAGGTCTTCCAAGAAGCAAAATAGGTCTTCCTCTCACAATAATGAAAGTCAGAGTGAGGAAAGAAGGAGTGGTTTTCATCATTTGGAAAAAACAATACTTCTCAACCAATGAAAAGTGTTATTTTTAGGTCACCTGACCTAGCCTTCCATAATTATGAAACTAAAAGTGAAATGAACCAATGAAAAGCTTTATTAACAAGTCACATGACCTCTAACTTTCATGTTACGCGCTGCGGAACGCTCCCCGGTTAGCTTCCGGTTCGCTGCGCTTCGCGCCTCGGTCCGCGCCCCGGGACACTTCCGGGTGCGCTAACGCGATACGTCACAAGACGCATTTCGCGGCAACGCGATACGTCGCGCTTTCGCGCCGCGGATCGCTTCCGGAGAGTTGCGTTTCGCGCCTCGGTCCGCGCCCCGGGGCACTTCCGGGTGCGCTAACGCAGTACGTCATAAGACGCATTACGCGGCAACGCAATACCGTCACTATGTTGATTTGTTACCGGTTCGCGGACCGGATCGCGGAATCGAATTGAGCTAACGGGAAGCTTCCCGGTTAGCGGACCGGGAGCGAAACAAAAAAAATATAAAAAAAAAATTATTAATAAACATATAAAATATATTTTTGGATTTAAAGAAGAATACATTTTACTTCTGTAGATATTAGCTTTTAAAAAACCAATGAAATTCACTGAAAAAACCATAGGTTATAGACCATATATAGTTAGGAATTAGCATTTACAAAACCTTGAAAATTCACTGAAAAAACCATAGGTTATACACCATATATAGTTAGGAATTAGCATTTAAAAAACCTTATTTTACTCACACAAAACCATTGAAATTCCATATATAGTTAGTTGTACTAACTATATATCGCGCACCCGCAATCCACTGCTGATGATGTCACATATTACATCATTCATGACATGGTCAGTGACATCACTGATGACATCACTGATGACATCTCAAATGACATCACTGATGACATCACTGATGACATCTCAAATGACATCACTGATGACATCACTGATGACATCTCAAATGACATCACTGATGACATCACTGATGACATCTCAAATGACATCACTGATAACATCTCAAATGACATCACTGATGACATCTGAAATGACATCACTGATGACATCACTGATGACATCTCATTTGACATCAATGACCACATCACTGATGATATCATTCATGTGACAATACAATGCATCTCCTCACACTTTAATATAATCTCTGTTACACCCAGTGTTAAATACAGAGTATAATTTTTGAAACCATTGACACACCAATACTAGTTACTACATACGCACTCAGTGATTCCTATGTTTACACACACATTCACTCATTTACCCATAGAATCATTCATACATACAATCACTCATCTTTACAACACTATCATATGCACTCATACACCTATACAGACTCTCACACTCTGTCACTCATCCATGGAGTTACTCACACACCTAGTCAGTCCTGTAAAGAATCAATCACACTTCCATTTTCTAATCTATACAGTTAAACATAGAGCACCTTACATTTTGAAACATATACTAACACATACTTACTCTCTTATACAATCATTGATACAAGTACACATTGATCTGCACAGAGTCACACACCTCCCAGCCAGCCACACACACACTCAGTCTCCCATACAAATACTTGGGCAATCAATCAATAACCTATATAGTTACTCATATAGCTACTGATCAACACATGCAGCAGTTTACAGAACAACAAACATAATGATGCACAAATTAAGACAGTTTAGTCACTAACCCATGCACTCAGTGAGACACATTTAATCACTCACTCATACAGTCAGTCACGCACCTACTAAATCCTTCATCCAGACACTTCTACATCTACTCATTCTTCAATATTTAAAACATATTTAAACTTTACAGAAACACACAGTCACTGGATGATGTCATCAGTGATGTCATTTGAGATGTCATCAGTGATGTCATCAGTGATGTCACTGACCATGTCATGAATGATGTAATATGTGACATCATCAGCAGTGGATTGCGGGTGCGCGATATATAGTTAGTACAACTAACTATATATGGAATTTCAATGGTTTTGTGTGAGTAAAATAAGGTTTTTTAAATGCTAATTCCTAACTATATATGGTGTATAACCTATGGTTTTTTCAGTGAATTTTCAAGGTTTTGTAAATGCTAATTCCTAACTATATATGGTCTATAACCTATGGTTTTTTCAGTGAATATATATATATATATGTGCGCTCGCGTGTAAAGACATATATATATATATATATATATATATATATATATATATATATATATATATATATATATATATATATATATGTGTAGCCCTGAAGAAGTCAGAGAGGACGAAATGTATTGGCTGCGGTCTTTTATCCTGCTGGAAAATAATTTATGAATAAAGAATTTACTGAAAACAACTCTGCTGAACCACCACTGCTTTCATGAAATTAGATCTACAAATGTATATATAAAAATCAGTTATTATCTGTGAATTACAATTGAAATTAGAGTGCTGGACCCTTGTGTGTTGCTTGTTGAAATTGAGAGAGTTTGTGTCTTAGGAGATTTAGGGTTTTTTGGATCACCGGTCCATAGTACCTAACCTGTTCAGATAAAAGATTCACTAAGGATAGGTGCAATTGTATTTACCCTACCTGCTTTGGAATACCCAGAGGCTCTCTGTGAGTTTCTTCTCCCCTTCTGAGAGTCACCCTCAAGGATGCACTCACTGTGCTTCAAGTCAATATTGCACATAGTCAGTACACCCCCTGACACCTTACGCCCCCATGTGTGTAGGAACGGACATTGAGACAAGGTGTTTCAACATTTGCGTGAGGCCATGTCCCTGTGCAAATAATAGAATGCCTTTTTGTGACCGTGTCATTGTGAAAGTGCACCTGTACAATCCATATTTCTAAAGGCACTGGGCAAGTGTTTGCAGCCCATTCTATAATACCAAAGGCCACTTGGAGACCAAAATGTAGGTGTGAATGCTTGTTGCACCCTCTGGGCACTTACTGTAGTACAGTCCATGATAATATCGTTTTAAATGCCCCCTATTAAAAAGGTTTTAAACACAGGGTGCCACAAAACCTCTTGTATGAGTATACAACAGAGGTTTCATCATACCCCTCCCAAGGGTACTTCTCAAGGGATGACTTCTGTTTCATTTTTTAAAGAACCTTGTATTAGTTGGAACAAATATTTCCAATGATATACAATAATTATCTACATCCTGGAGTTTTTTACTCCTGGACAGGACTCCACAACTGCCTGGTTTAAAGGGTACAGTGCAGTAGCAACACATTGGCAGTAATCTACCCATAAGGACTGAGGATGATTTAAAGATCCTAGTAAAGCACAGCCAATATTGCCACAAGTACCGACAACTGATATAGTGACAATAGCAGTCCATTTCACAGTGTTGTTATGTGGTGGTTATGGTTGAAGATAGCCCAGATGGATATTCATCTAATGGCCGTGTTTGCTAATTTTCATAAATTAATCTATACATGGGCACATGTGCAACTCCTTTTATTAAACATTGTAATACGTTTTTAGGATGATTTAGTTTTTACTCCGTAACCTTCCATCCTGAATTGCAAATTAATAATATATTGAGGGCCATATGTATGAAGGTACCCATTTGCGAATCTCAAATAGCGATTTTTTAGAAATCGCTATTTGCGATTTCTTAAAATTCCCTAATTGCGATTAGCAAATTGTGAATCGCAATTAAGGAATACTTTCCCATTCATTTCTATGGGCCAGGAGGCCCATAGGAATGAATGGGAAGTTATTCTCAATTTGCGATTCGCAATTTGAGAATCACAAATTGAGAATAATTTCAAGGGTGCAGGGGTGTCCAAAGGACACTCTGTTGAACCCCTGAAATTAGCATGGGTGCACATGTGGTGCACATACATGCCCTAAGGCATGTATGTGCTTCACAGTGCACTTTGAAAAATGCAAAAAAGTGCATTTTTCAAGGAATTCGCAAATTACCACCAACATGAAGTTGGTGGTAATTTGCGATTCATTAAGGTCAATTTGCATTTTTTAAATGCTTCTTACATTGCATTTAAGGAATCACAAAATTTGCGATTCCTTAAATGCAATCGCAAAATAAGGAATCGCAAATTTTGAGATTCCTTATTTTGCATACAGATTTCCTTAATACATACCATTTGGCCAAATTTCATTCACAAACGCCGTAATTCTGCAAATTTCGGCATTTGCGAATGCAATTTGGCTTGATACATATGGCCCATAGTTAATTGTAACACATTGACTCTGTGATCAGATCCATTTTCTAAATTACCTGGTGTCAGCATTCCCAAAATGTATTGGAAATATATATATATTTACAGGTGGATGCATGACTTGTAGAATGTAAAGTTATGTGACTCAAGTGCAACAAAGACTTCAGTAATATTTACAAAGCCACACACTGCTTTGCAAAGAAATATACACAAGCAGATGCTTGCGCTGTGTTACTTTACATTTCATCTTCGGAGAAGTTTGATCGGTGGAAATTGACTTTTCCATTGATCCACCCATGGAATTTGTTGCATTCCCAGGATTGTCAAAGACTTGTAAACCTGTGAATTTGTCAACATGTTAAACCTTCCTAAGTGAGGCATAACAAGGAGAGATATGTTTAATTCTTCTCTTTAGTTCCTCTTACCACATGTGCTGCATTTAAGCACACTTAGAAAGAGGAAAATGCCTCTTAGGATTGTTTTTCTTTTGCAGGAAGGATCCCTTCCTGCACAAAACAATCCTGCCTGTAATACAGGGACCTTTGCACTAGGGTGCAAGGGTGCCTGTATTGGCACTAGGCAGCACACAGTGCACCAGCAAAAGGAGAGAACATAAAGGCTTCATATCTCTGTAAATATGGAGCATTTTGCTTTCTCTTTCATGCATGGCAGTGCAGCAACTTTGCTTGCTGCCCTGCGTTGCATGAAACTAAAGTAAATGTGCCTTTGATGTTGTGCGTGAGGACCTTAGTAGTGCTCCCAACGTTTATGCAGCCGAAAATAGTAAGATTAATAGTGTTTAAGTTAATTAATTCAAAAACAAAATGAGTCCTGTTTTGAAAGACTGACTTATTCATATGTTACCACTGCGCCTCTGGCCTGGTCGCCCCCCTGCTCCTCTCCGCGCCTGCCACTGCAGCCCCTGCTTACCTGCTGACAGAGTTCCTTCGCCGACGCCGCCAGCAGCGCCCCAGCCGCCGCTGGGCCGCCCTCTCTGCCGGTCCCGTTCCCGCGCCTCCTGCCTGCGGCCCCGCCCCCCCGCCACACGATTGGTTAACCCCTTCCCGCCTCCCAGCGGACCCGCCCTCCCTGCTCCCCTCTTAAGGGGACCTCGCCTGCTTCTAGGGAGCGACCACTGCGCCTCTGGCCTGGTCGCCCCCCTGCTCCTCTCCGCGCCTGCCACTGCAGCCCCTGCTTACCTGCTGACAGAGTTCCTTCGCCGACGCCGCCAGCAGCGCCCCAGCCGCCGCTAGGCCGCCCGCTCTGCCGGTCCCGTTCCCGCGCCTCCTGCCTGCGGCCCTGCCCCCCGCCACACGATTGGTTAACCCCTTCCCGCCTCCCAGCGTACCCGCCCTCCCTGCTCCCCTCTTAAGGGGACCTCGCCTGCTTCTAGGGAGCGACCACTGCGCCTCTGGCCTGGTCGCCCCCCTGCTCCTCTCCGCGCCTGCCACTGCAGCCCCTGCTTACCTGCTGACAGAGTTCCTTCGCCGACGCCGCCAGCAGCGCCCCAGCCGCCGCTGGGCCGCCCGCTCTGCCGGTCCCGTTCCCGCACCTCCTGCCTGCGGCCCGCCCCCCCGCCACACGATTGGTTAACCCCTTCCCGCCTCCCAGCGGACCCGCCCTCCCTGCTCCCCTCTTAAGGGGACCTCACCTGCTTCTAGGGAGCGACCACTGCGCCTCTGGCTTGGTGGCCCCCCTGCTCCTCTCCGCGCCTGCCACTGCAGCCCCTGCATACCTGCTGACAGAGTTCCTTCGCCGACTCCGCCAGCAGCACCCCAGCTGCCGCTGGGCCGCCCGCTCTGCCGGTCCCGTTCCCGCGCCTCCTGCCTGCGGCCCCGCCCCCGCCACACGATTGGTTAACCCCTTCCCGCCTCCCAGCGGACCCGCCCTCCCTGCTCCCCTCTTATGACGCCCCCTCAGCGACCGTGCAGCGGACGCGCGCAGCGGGAGCACTGATTGAGCGCCGAAGGTGCGCCAAAGGTAAGCCCGTCTGCGCCCGTCCTCGCCTGGACCGCGCCCAGTGCCAGGACCCCTGGCCCCCGCAGACCCCAGCCCACCCGCCGGACGTACGACGCCGCCACCCTCAACGCACTCAACGCCGGCCGAACCCCTGGATGCTACCGAGCCACCCCGAGACGCACCCACGGACCCTTCATCTGCCATGCCTGCAAGTTCTCCTGCACCCGGACCTGCACTGCACCAGCACCCAGCAAGCCGAACTCCAGCAGCAGCCACCTGAAGTGCATCCTGCTCAACACCCGCTCCGTCCACAGACACGCCGTCGAGCTCTGGAACCTGCTCGACACCACAGCCCCAGACGTCGCCTTCCTCACGGAAACCTGGATGAACGCCTCCTCAGCACCCGACATCGCCATCGCCATCCCGGACGGCTACAAGATCATCCGGAGAGACCGCGTCAACCAGACAGGAGGAGGCATCGCCATCATTCACAGGAACACAATCCGCATCACGACCAACACCGACGACACCATCGCACCCGCCGAACACCTGCACTTCCAGATCCACGTCAACCCCAAGACCACCCTCAGAGGCACCCTCATCTACAGACCCCCGGGACCACGCACACAATTCAGCGAGGACATCGCCGACTTCATCAGCCCGCTCGCCCTCCCCTCAGCCGACTACATCCTCCTCGGGGACCTCAACTTCCACCTGGAGAACAACGACGACCGCAACACCACCACCGTGCTTGAAAACCTCGCAAACCTGGGACTCAAGCATCTGGTGACCACCCCCACCCACCTCGCCGGACACACACTCGACGCCGTCTTCTCATCCAGCAAAGACATCGCCTTCAGCCACGCCACAGGACTCCACTGGATGGACCACAGCTGCGTCCACTTCACCTTCAGAAGAACGACGACCCACCACCACCAGCAACAGGTTGCCCGAAGAAGCTGGAACAAGATCACAGCCGACCAGCTCGCCGCTTCCCTGAGTCAGCACCCTCCCGCCAGCTCAGCGAACCCCAGCCAGGCCGCCGACAAGCTCACGAAGTGGATCAGCAACTGCGCGGACGAACTCGCCCCTCTGAGGACCCCGCCCCGCAGACCCGGCAGCAAGAAAGCCCCATAGTTCACCGACGAACTCAAGAGCTCCAAGAAGAACTGCCGAGCCCTCGAGAAAGTCTGGAGAAGGGAACCAACACCGGACAACATGACCACCCTCAAGCTTGCCACCCGGAAGCACCACCAACTGATCCGCACCACCAAGAAAACTGCATTCAAGGACCGACTGGACAACAACGCACACAACTGCAAGGAACTCTTCAACATTGTGAAAGAGCTCTCCAACCCCAACGCCGGAAACAACGACATCACCCCATCTCAAGACCTCTGCAACTCCCTCGCCTCCTACTTCCACAACAAGATCGCGGACATACACAACAGCTTCAGCAGTCAACCATCGCACACAACGACCGCAGCAACGCCACCCACCACCACCCTCCGCGCCTGGACTCCGATCAGCACCGATGACACCGTCCGCATGATGAACTCCATCCACTCCGGATCTCCGACCGACCCTTGCCCTCACCACATCTTCAACAAGGCCGACACTGTCATCGCACCCCACCTGCGGGACATCATCAACACCTCCTTCGACACCGCCACCTTCCCGGAGAGCTGGAAGCACGCCGAACTCAGCGCTCTACTTAAGAAACCAACAGCGGACCCCACCGAACTCAAGAACTACCGCCCCCATCTCGCTCCTCCCGTTTCCAGCCAAAGTCATCGAGAAGACCGTCAACAAACAGCTGGCCGCCTTCCTCGAGACGAATGGATCCCTCGACCCCTCACAGTCTGGCTTCCGAGCCAACCACAGCACCGAGACCGCCCTCATCGCTGCCACCGATGACATCCGAGCCCTGATGGACAACGGAGAAACAGCGGCCCTCATCCTCCTAGACCTCTCCGTGGCATTCGACACTGTCTGCCACCGCACCCTAGTGCAGCGCCTCAGCAACGTCGGAATTCAAGAGAAGGCACTGGAATGGATCGTCTCCTTCCTCGACGGAAGAACACAGAGAGTCCGTCTACCACCGTACAAGTCAGAGGCCACCGAAGTCATCTGCGGCGTCCCTCAAGGATCCTCGCTGAGCCCCACCCTCTTCAACGTCTACATGAGCCCCCTCGCGCCCATCGCACGCCAACACAACCTGAACATCATCTCCTACGCCGATGACACCCAGCTGATCCTCTCACTGACCAACGACCCCGCCGCTTCCAGAGCCAACCTTCACGAAGGGATGAAAGATGTAGCCGATTGGATGATGACCAGCCGCCTGAAACTGAACTCAGACAAGACGGAAGTCCTCCTCCTGGGTTCCTCGCCCTCCACCTGGGATGACTCCTGGTGGCCCCCCACCCTGGGCACCGCACCCACACCGACAGACCACGCACGCAACCTGGGCTTCATCCTGGACTCCTCCCTCTCCATGACCAGACAAGTCAACGCCGTCTCCTCGTCATGCTTCAACATCCTGCGCATGCTACGAAAGATCTTCCGGTGGATCCCCACCGAGACCAGGAAGACGGTCACCCAGGCCCTCGTCACCAGCCGACTGGACTACGGCAACGCCCTCTACGCCGGAACCACCGCCAAGCTCCAGAAGAGACTCCAGCGGATCCAGAACGCCTCAGCCAGACTCATCCTCGACATCCCCAGACGCAGCCACATCTCCGGACATCTGAGAGACCTGCACTGGCTCCCCGTCAACAAGAGAATCACCTTCCGTCTCCTCACCCACGCACACAAAGCCCTACACGACCAAGGCCCGAGCTACCTCAACAACCGCATCAACTTCTACGCTCCCAAACGCCACCTCCGATCAGCCAGTCACGCCCTCGCCGCCGTCCCCCGCATCCGAAGATCGACAACAGGAGGAAGGTCCTTCTCCCACCTGGCCGCCAAGACCTGGAACTCCCTCCCTCCCGACCTGCGCCTGACCCAAGACCACCTTTCCTTCAGGAAGAAGCTCAAGACCTGGCTGTTCGAGCAGTAGCAGCACCCCCCCAACCCCCCCCAAGCGCCTTGAGACCCTCCGGGTAAGTAGTGCACTATATAAATGTCCATGATTGATTGATTGATTATGTTTTATACTGCTCCATGACTCAGAGCTGTGGATAAAACAGGGGGTTAGATGCAACCTATTCTGCATTGGAGGTGGCCTGTGAGCCTTCTTAGATTAGAAGAGTTTCATGGTTTGAATGTTTGTACTGAAAACAGAGGACCATCCATATGAGACCTCCATTACTCAGGAATGTTAACTAGGAGTATTGCCCTTTATCCGAGGTTCCTTCTAGCATAATGAGTCTGAAACTTTTGTTGCAAAACCTTGAGGTGCACCCCATGATCTCAGAAATCAATACAATACATTTTTCTTTGGATAGAGAGTCTGCAGAGAGGCGTTAGGGTTACATCAGACTGAAATACAGGGGACTTGATGTACACACTTTTGGGAGTCTCAGTGTTAGAACCCGGAGCTCTTAGGGCCTGTTCAGAGTGTGTTGTGATGTGCTTTCAGCCTAACCTGGACTTCAAGTCCCAGGATGCCTTGAGGCGTTCTAGGGAAGACCATGTTCTTTCCTGCACCAATCAGATGCCGACTGAGAGGTTCATATGCCTCCTCCCTCTTCCTGGCGGTGCTTGGTTTTCTCGTTTGGATTCCTGCCTGGGTCCCGACCCGAGTATCTTCGATACTACCCTTGCTCCCGTGAACTGGTGTTTGTGTTCCTCCTCCTCCCTGAACTTGAGCCACGCGCGGCTAGGCGGGCTCTTGTGGACTCATCTAAGCACTTTCGCTCGACGGCAATCTGTATGAATCACTCGCCGCGGCAACCACCGGATTTGAGACTGCTTTTCCTTCACCGCCGAAAACGGATCACAGGTGTGGCGCTAGGAGGCGTTGCCTTGTCCTGTGAGTCTCTCCTCGGCGCCCCTGCTCCCTCGGACCTGAAAGCTGTGGAAGCCTGCAGTGGACTCTCTGCATTTAGTTTGACACACAAGACATTTGCCGAAGTGTTTTTCTTTTCTTCACATCTTCCTTTTGTTCCAAGGTACGCCGAGTGAAAATAGCCGGATTACTTAGCCTTGGGGAAAACGCATACTTCTGTGGACAGACTTTCTTTTGTGAACTTTGTTTTTTGCTTTGCCGGTACGGCGAGGATCATCGCTACCCTGCAAGACTATTCATTGAACTCTTCGATTTGGGAGGGGTTCGAGACTATAAAAATCTTACGTGGAACTTTTTCATTTGTCTGGAGAGACCAAAGTATCTACCCTTCTTTTGGTTTGTATACTACTTTTATTTCGAGGATACCTTTTGGGTTTGATACAATCTTTGGGCAGGTAAGAGCATTACAGCACACTCAGTACAGAAACATAGTTCAGCTCTTTCTTGTTCCCTTTTTGAGATTACTAAGGTCCCTGTTGTGTGTTTGTTTTCTTCTCTCCTCTGCAGGATACTGCGTCCTATTCGTATGACATTCCTGACTGCCCTATCTTCTATTTTGGAGACCTATGGGTTTTGGTCTCTCTCTTTTTTGGCGACTCCTCAAGCCCTGTGTGTGTATAACTACTCGCTGGGTGTGTGGTGTCGTGTGAAACAGAGAGAGACACTGTCTACACTTCTGAGGAAGCTGGTTTCTGCCTGGAGCCTGTTGTTCGTCCGACAGAAAACCAAGCCCACGTTTATCTCTCCTCCCGAGTTTAGACAGTCATGGACGACGCAGCCATGCTGGGAGAGACAGATGAGATAACTTTAAGAGACTTAGCAACCACAGTGGTGAATTTGCAAACCGAACTAAAGTTGATGAGAAATGAAAATCAAAGGTTAATGGCTGAAAATACTAGATTGATAGAAGCAAGTAAAACCCCCGAGATACAAGCTAGACATAAAAGAAGTTATATACACCCTTCTCATTTTCAAATGCCTAGCGTTAGTTCCCCTGGGGTCTCTCATGCACCTACACCTTCCACCTCTCCTGTTCAGGTTACAGTAGTCACCCCACCTCAAACTCCATTAGCAATGCCAGAAAGATTTAGTGGAGACAGTCAGAAATTCAAGGTATTTCTGAATCAATGCCACCTGATGTTTTTGTGTAAAGCCGCCTCATTCCCTGATGACGCGGCTAAGATCGCTTTCATCATTTCCTATTTAAGCGGGAATGCCGCCTCTTGGGCGGTGGCTCTGGTTGAGAATGACGACCCTGTGTTATACAATCTAGCCCTATTTAAGGAGCGGATGAAAAGCCTTTTTTCCAGGCATACTTATATGCAGGCAAGTGATAATGAGCTTCTTAATTTGAAACAGGGCTCAAAGGATTTGTTGTCATATATCACCGCCTTCAATAGATTGGTGACAGAGACCCACTGGCCTGACGATAAGAGAACTTCGATATTTTATAGAGGGCTTAAAGACGAACTCAAAGACATCTTATCGCAAATAGTGGATCCCCCAGAAAACTGTTCGGAGTTCATTGACCTAGTGGTCAAATTAGATCATAGACTGGCTGAAAGAAAGGGTGAAAAAACTCGCCCCCCTAACACCTGAAGAAAAAGAAAAAAGGCGTAAGTTAAATCTCTGTTTATACTGCGGAAAGGCTGGCCATTTTGCCCGTGAATGCCCTGTAAAACCCAAAAGTTCCTTGCGAGAAGGGTTACCTAAATACTCTAAAACTATGCCTTCGGGAAACTAGTAGACTTGGGGAGTACCGAGGTCGCTCTTCCAAGTCCCTCGCTTTCTCAGACCTCTAAATATGTGGCAAACGCATATTCAACCATTCCCAAACCTTTTACCATTACGGTTGTGTTAGTGTTGCCTTCGCAAGGAAGACATTCCATGGCTCTTCTTTTGGATTCAGGGGCTACAGGAAACTTCTTGGATATTACTTTAGCTAAATCTCTGGGCTTACAGTTCATTAGGAAAGAAATACCTGAAAATGTCAGAGCTGTAGATGGGTCTGCTCTATCCTCTGGAATGTTAAAATACCATACCCCTGAGATTATTGTGTTGTGTGACAATGGCCATAGCGAAAGCATATCCTTTAACCTGATCGATACACCCAACTTCGGTGCTATATTAGGAGTACCCTGGCTTCAGACACATAACCCCCATATTGATTGGGTAGCCAGGACTGTTACCCTACGCTCCGCTCACTGCCTTACTCATTGTTATAGAGACATAAACCACTGGCATACTCCTGTGTATTGTGCTTCCACCACTATTGATGGGGCTACATTACCCACTGAATACCGACAATTCTCTGACGTTTTTGATGATGTGAAAGCAGTTGCTCTACCGCCACATCGTCGCTACGATTGTAGGATAGATCTAGTACCTGGCGCTGATTTACCTGTTAGCCGCATTTATGCGCTTACGGAGACAGAGACCAAATACCTACAAGATTATCTGCAAGACATGTTGGCTAAGGGTTTTATCAGTCATTCCACCTCTCCAGTGTCATCCCCCATTTTTTTTATTCCCAAACGGGAAGGGGGACTCCGAGCTTGCCTGGACTACAGGGTGTTGAATAAAGCAACGATAAAAAACCAAATATCCTCTTCCCCTCATTTCCACACTGCTCGATCAGGTTAGGAAGGCCACCATTTTCACCAAACTCGATTTAAGAGGAGCCTACCACCTGATCACAGTCAAAAGAGGGGACGAATGGAAAACAGCTTTTCGGACAAAATTTGGGCTATATGAGTATAACGTCATGCCCTTTGGGCTGTGTAATGCTCCCGCAGCATTCCAATTCTTCATAAATGAAATACTGCGGGAATATTTGGACATTTTTGTCATCGTGTATATCGATGATATACTGATTTACTCCTCTAATGAGTCTGAACATGTGTCCCATGTACAAGCCATATTAGGGAAACTACAAGAACATCACCTGTTTCCCAAACTCGATAAGTGCATCTTCCATACCCACAGCGTAGCCTTTTTAGGGTTTATTATCTCCCCCAAGGGAATACATATGGATCCTGCCAAAGTATCTGCCATCCTAGAATGGGCAAGTCCAACGTCAGTGAAGGAGATTCAATCCTTCTTAGGATTTGCCAACTTCTATAGAAGGTTTGTTGACCATTTTTCTGACCTGGTAGCGCCCATTACACGCCTGCTTAAAAAGGGGGTTGAGTTCATCTGGGATGCGGAAGCAGAAAAAGCCTTTCAGGCCCTTAAAGCCAGTTTTACTTCTGCTCCCATCATGAAACATGCTGACGAAACGCAACCCTACTTCCTAGAAGTGGATGCTTCTCAATATGCGGTGGGAGGTGTGTTATCGCAACATGACCGCTTAAAAGGCACTCTCCATCCTGTGGCGTACTTCTCTAAAACCCTGACCCAATCAGAGCAAAACTATACTATCGGAGAAAGGGAACTCCTTGCAATCAAACGGGCCTTTCAAGAATGGCGTCACTACCTGTTAGAATCCCCCCATGTGATCACTGTCTATTCTGATCATCAGAACCTGCAATACTTTCGCACAGCCAAAGCTCTTACACCAAGACAGCTACGTTGGGTCGCATTTTTTGGAGAATATGATTTTTTGATTCACTTCAGACCAGGGATAAGACAGGGTAAGGCTGATGCTCTATCCAGACTAGGAAAGGAGAACAAGTGGGTTCAGGAGAAACCGTTGCCTCTTATTCCAGAGAGCAGAATAGTGGCCTTAGGAGAAAAAATCCTTGATTCGCATACCTTCCTGGACCAATTAGAACAGGCTTATGCTCCTCTAGATCCATTCACTTGGTTACAAGACTCAAATAACACCATTGTGGACCATCTGTGGTATCATGACAAAAAACTCTTTTTACCTACCACTGAATTGCACAACCTTGTTTTACAATGGTGCCATAATATGCCCTTAGCCGGTCATTCGGGGGAAAACAAGACCAAAAGTCTCTGTCAACGATGGTTTTGGTGGCCACAACTATCGCATGATGTTAAGCAACACGTCAAGGCCTGTTCCACCTGTGCCCGCCAGAAGGCCTCACATTCTGTGCCTGCAGGGTTATTGCAACCCCTTTCCGTGCCCAACAGTCCCTGGACTACCCTTAGTATGGACTTCATAACAGATTTGCCTAACATTCATAGGTATACCACAATTCTGGTTGTCGTAGATCTGTTGTCCAAAATGGCCCATTTTGTACCCCTAAAAAAGATCCCCTCAGCTGTGGATTTAGCAGAAGTATTTATCAGAGAAATTGTCCGGTTACATGGATTGCCTTCTGTTATAGTTTCAGATCGGGGTCCCCAGTTTATTTCCAGATTCTGGCAAGGGTTATGCAAATCCCTCTACATTGATCATAGCCTATCTTCCGCATATCACCCCCAGACAGACGGTCAAACCGAAAGGACAAACCAAACCTTAGAGCAGTATCTTAGGTGTCTAATAACTACTACATGTCAGGATTGGGTACAAGCACTACCTCTAGCAGAATTTGCCTACAATAATTATACCCACACTGTGGAAAAGTAAATTTTGCCATGTTGTATGTGCCTACGTGTTCCCCATCTTATGTTATATGTGCATGATCAATATGCATGTATTCCCCTCTGATCGATTAAAGACGCAATTACAGTTGTGTCCATCTCTAGTATGCCAGTTTCCAGTCTTCGTGAAAACAACGAATATTAGGCCTATGTAAACTGTGGTAAATAAATAAATAATACCTCTCTTTTTGAATGCATAAATGAATAACAGATAGCTCAATAAATAAGAGTCAAGATTCGAGGTAGTAGGAGTTTTGCAGGTTTAATACAGCATAAGGACAGGAACGGGACAACCTGCATAGGAATAGGATGGCAGGGCCCAGCAGCTGCTGGGGCTGGATCTGGGATGAGCGCGCTAACATTTAATAACAATACACGATCATATATACTAAAACAGTTGCATTACAATACATACGATAGGCGGAGCAGTGGGTGTGATCAATAGCAGTCGCGAAAGATAAGGGTGAAAGTAGGTGTAACAGAGGCGTATACATAGACATGTGATGCAAACGTAACAGAATATGTCATGAATGGGGCGGAAACATGGAGGGGGCTACCTAAGGAGCCGGGACCTCTGACCTGATGGTGCGCGCAAACTGGCAATGACGTGTTACTAGGAGAAGCTGGGGGCTATGAACTCTGTGCTAGGAGCAGAGACTGAAGTCTGGAGAGTCAGGGCGACTTGTACCTAAGTAGTATCTAGTATCTGATGTTTAGAGAACATGTTGATGGAATCCAAAAGTTATCGGGGTAAAAGCGAACAGACTCTAAGACTGGAGCATGCATTATTCTACATGTAGTGCGTGATGAAGAATATTAAATGACCATTAAATGCAGTATTTCTCTTACATGGAGACGTAGAGGCTAGACAATGACGGAAACTATTGATGCGATTCAGTAGCTTTAGGAATGCAGAGAAGGAGGGCTGTACTGATAACTGGAATCATAACATACTCTTGGCAGACTCAGAGGCAGAGCCAAGCTGAGCCGGGCACTGCGAGGCAGGAAGTAAGTGAAGGGTCGAGGATACAGGTGGGGGCTGTATCGCTCCTCAGCGAGGGCTTCAGGAGACAGGAGCTGAATCCGGTGTCCGGGCCCCTTTGAGGCCTAGAAACGGGGACTTTACAATGCATTAACGTGCACACTGAGAAACGTGGCAACGTAGCTTTACATAGGCCTTATATTCGTAGTATTCACGAGAACTGGAAACTGGCATACTAAAGGTGGACACAACTGTAATTGCGTCATTAATCGAACATAGGGAATACATATGCATATTAATCATGCACATATAACATATGATGGAGGACGCGTAGGGACACAGAACATGGCAAAATTTACTTTTCCACAAAACCTACGTTGCCACATTTCACAGTGTGCACGTTAATTGAATGAATTGTCCCCGTTTCTAGGCCTCAAAAGGGCCTGGACTCAGATTCAGCTCCTGTCTCCTGAACCCTCTCCGAGGAGCGATACAGCCGCCACCTGCATCCCTGACCCTTAGCTTACTTCCTGCCTCGCAGTGCCCGGCCCGGCCTGGCTCTGCCTCCCAGTCTGCCAAGAATATGTTATGCTTCTAGTTATCAGTCCAGCCCTCCTTCTCTGCATTCCTAAGCTACTGAATCGCATCAATAGTTTCCGTCATGGTCTAGCCTTTATGTCTCCATGTAAGAGAAATACTGTATTAATATTCATAGAATATTCCTAGCACACGCAATACATGTAGAATTATGCATGCACCAGTCTTAGAGTCTATTAGCCTTTGCCCTGATAACTTTTGGATTCTATCAACATGTACTCTAAACACCAGATACTAGATATGCCTTGGGTACATGTCGCTCTGACACTCCAGACTTTAGTCTCCTCTTCTAGCGCAGAAGTCATAGCCCCCCAGTTCTCCCTGGTAACACGTCATTGCCCATTTGCGCGCACCACTAGGTTAGAGGTCCCAGCTGCCCAGGTAGCCCCCTCCATGTTTCCGCCCCGTTTATGACATATTCTGTTACGTTTACATCACATGTCTATGTATACGCCCTGTACACGCCTTCTTGTTACATCATTTTGCCCTTATCTTTCGCGACTGCTACGAGTCACGCCTACTGCTACGCCTACTGTATTGAATGTAATGCATTTGTTTTGATATATATACTGTGCACCCATATTAAAAGTTACGCATTATTCCCAGATCCTGCCCCCGGCAGCTGCCTTCATTCCCTTCCCGTACAGGCTGTCCTGTTCCTGTCCTTCATGCCTGATTAAAGCCTGTCGACTCAAGATACCTCGAATCCTGACTCTTATTTATTGAGCTACCTGTTTTATTGATTATATGAAAAATAGTACCGGTAATTAATTATTTATTTACCACATAATGGCGCCCGAATAGGGACTTGCCCTTTCCCCACGCGCCGGAGAAGCCACGCAGGCCCCCTGATCCTCTGCAGCCGTGACGGAAGCATACCGCGCACGTGCAGATATTTCTGCTTCAAGTATCCCTCAGGCCCACGGAGGAGACGGAGGTTGCGGTCCAGCATCCAGACGAGGCGGTGAGGAACGCGGCGAGTCCCGACCAGAGCCCAAGCCGAGAGTCCAAGGTCCGAGGTATCCGGAGGCCCACCTGTAACTGAAGTCCGAAGTTCGTAGTCCGTCATCGTAGCAGTCCAGTCCAGTCCGAGGCCTTCCGTTCTTGCTGCCCGGTGAGTACCGTTGCTGGGGTAGTATCTAGACAGGGTCAATTAATTTGTCTCTGGTCCGTGGGTTTGGGTACGCAGATCCAACACGAAGTGTTCACCTAGGTGGACGCGGGTCCTGACGTGTCTCTTTATGGGACCGGTAAGTTTCGTGCTGTTTTAGCAGTACATCTAGTCATTCTAGCAAGTTCTGTTCTCGAGAAATTCATGTGTTCTGTTCTCAGTATACCAGGTAATATTCTGTTCGAACTGTTATTCTAAATGTTATTCCATGTATTTTCAATGTCGTGGTATGAGTGATTTGTTTTTCCAGTTATTATTGTGTTTATCGTGTATTGTATTGTGTCCAGACTCCAGCCTAGATTATGCCTCTATTCTCGAAGTTACGCCAGTTAAAAACCAGAAAAGGTCTGCTCGAGGAAGCAGTTCCTGTCCCGCCTAGGGACAGTCCAGGTCATTTTATGTATCATAAGCACGGCTTAAGTGCCATATTATATCTAGACTTATGGGTGGATTACACCAAGGAATTAGAAGAGAAATATAGATGGCCTATGTCAGGTACATGGGATGCCGAGTGCATCATGCGAGTAGAAGAAGCATTATGGAAAAAGAAAGCCAGACAGTCCCAGAAAGATGCCATCGAGTTATGGCGCAAAGAATCTCATAGAAGAACAGAAAAATAAATCAGAAAAACAGAATTAAGTAGGGAATCCTCAGAAAGAGCCCAAGAAAGGGAATTAATCGAAGTAGGTGAACGAGTTAAAGCCGAACAGTCAGACAGACAGAGAAATGCCCTTATTAAGGGTATGTATCCTCTTCTTGCCGAGGGCTTGCCGAAAGCAACCCCGGAAGCACCATGCAATTTTCCGCCGCCATTAGTTCCGATTAAGCTACGTCACAAACCGACCGCCGCCGATATTTTTCTCTCGTCCTATTTGGACGACACAGTTCTAGAATATGCCAATCCTGTTCCGCCAGCTCCTGTAAATAATGTAATTCCTGTTCCTCCAGCCACCGGGGCACCCGTTACAGCACCTGTTGCGGTACCCCCGGTTCAGCCTACAGTACATGTACCTGCTACATCAGTCACTCTCCCAGCACGTACAATACCCGTCGACGCTTCTAGTCTAGGGGCCATGGGGGGAAGTCCTCCTGGAACCCCGCCGCAACACAGACGTATGACGTTACTCGAGCTACATGCACGAGCGTTACAGCGTTCGCCCAAACTCCAGTCCGTTGCAGATATCAAGCGAGCTCTTACCGAATGCCGTTATGATCCAGTCCCAGGCGATGATGATATGGTCCTGTATTCATTACGTGTAAGGCGGGTGACCGAATATTTGGACACCCTGCCGAATATGAAAGGTTACCTAGACAGAATATATCGTTTTATCCGTACAGGAGTAGATCCAGGAAGTATTGGCGAGGCCATGGTTCAAAGAAAAGTCGAGATTCAGCTCATGCTTTTGAAGTTTCTAATTAATTGTTTAATACGAGAACAAGATTATCCGGATAAAGATCCGGAAGAAATGAAAGTCCTGACCAGGTGGAGTGACCATATAGCCGAGGGAAGACACAAGACACAGAACTGTATAGAGAGTATGTACAAGAAAATCCGTAGGGAAATAATAAAGTTACACGAGAAACGTGAAGCAGCACGAGTAACCGAGAACGAAGACAACTCTGATACTGAAGAGGTAGACGACGAGAATCCCTTCAGAATAGCGTATGTAGTAAGAACTAGACTTCCCGACCGACATTCACGCCTAGAACACAAGAAAGTTTTCCCTCCTCCAGCACCAGAACAAGGTTCTCTTGAGCAAGTATTTCAAGCTACCGATCACATTCTGAAATCACGAATCGGTTATAGTGAACTTAGTACCATGCATGAACAAGAACTAGCCCGATCAGCAGTCCGATGGACTACTGATTCTACCACTTTTCCAGACGAAATAGTGGCACAAATGTTTCTGAAACTGCCCCCAGCCGAGCAGCGACTGGTGGGTATGTATATGATCCAGCACCTCATCACACTGTATGAGGGACAGCATTCTGATCCAGGTCCGTTACATGATGTTCTGAACGAGTTACTCCAGTATAGATGGAGAGGTCTAGGTACTGATTTAATTAGTATCATTCTAGAACAGCGCCACAAATATCGAACGTTTCTGAATCCGCATTTTGTTCGTGTCTCACCTCCAGAAAGTAAATCATTTTACATAGATAGACAGCATCCGTTACGAGAAGTACACCCAGTTAGGACAACGGGTGGTGATCTAGAACGAGTATTTGTTTACACCCCTTTCACAAAGATGGAACTCTTAGAGATGAAAAAGTTAATTCCCTGTCACGACAAAGATCCAGCAGGGTTCCATCGAGAATTAAAAGACATGCTCCGTATGGGAGAATGCACGTATCCTGATATCATTAAAATGTTAAAGGTTCTACTGCCCGCAGGGGTATATGAAAAACTCAAGGAAAAAGAATGGGAGGTGGGAGAGAAAAAGATAGATTGGACAGCTCTAGAAGCTGAAGATAATTCACGAGTACCAGGTACCGGTCTAGGGGGTAAAGTTAAAGAATTGCCCGAGTTATTGATACAGGTTTTGCCAAGGTTACTAGCCACGAAAAAGGAAGATTGGGATGCAATCTCAGCATTTAAACAGAAACAGGATGAAGACACTAGTGATTTTTATTCTAGATTTGAAAAATGTTTTATTATTAACAGTGGTCTGAAAACGAGTAGTGAATCGTACCCTCATCTTTTTGTTACCAAACTAGTCGAGAATTCAAGTCCACAAGTTAAAAATCGAGTTTTGAAAGTCGAAAGTAGTTGGCAAGCTAATACTCCGTCACAAATGCTACAAATGCTCCAGTATCACCAGAACAGAATCAGGGAAGAGCAAGAACACGAAAGGAGACGTATGAAAGACACGAAAATGAAAGTATTAGTTGCACAATCTGTTCCACAAGACAGTCAGAAGAGGGGTCCGAATCAAGCTAGTCATCCTGCAGCTCCCGTTAAAGGGACTTGCAATTACTGTAAACAGCCAGGTCATTTTATAAACGAGTGTGCAGTTCTGAAACACAACATAGCTACTGGTAAGACTAAAGAAAGACCACGTCCGCCTAGACAAGAACAGGTTTCACAGACTTCTCAGCCACCACAGAATGCACAACAGACAGTTCCAGCACCGCAGCCTATCGCTGCAACACAGCATGTTACACAGCAGATGTACCAGTATGCTCAGTCAGAGTATCCAGAGTATCAACAGTATTCATGAAACAGCCTAGAGAGGGAGATAGGCTTGCCTCTCATCGAGATACCTGTAGATCAAGAGGGTCCCTATGTACACAGTCAAGTATTAGGGAAAGACAGAAAGTTTTTGATTGATACAGGGGCAAGTAGGACTACCATCAGTCATGACGAGGTTCCAGGGGCTCCGCTCTCAGGCTCTAAAAATGTTTCCCTTGGATTTTCAGGAAAGCCGATTGTTAATGAAATTTCGAAACCAGTTACTCTAGAAGTTGGTCCATTGTCCCGAACTACTGATTTGTTACTTACGAAATCATGTCCAGAAAATGTGTTAGGCATTAAAACGTTAAAAGAATTAGGTGCAGTAATTTGTTGCTCCCCAGAAGGGGTCCGTTTGTTTCTCAGAGACTTTAAATGTCATTATGTATTACGTGATTTTGATTCAAGATTATTGAATGTACCACAGCATTTATGGGCGCAAGGTCCAACTGATGCAGGTTGTATGCATATCACACCCCATCGTGTGACTCTCAAGCAAGGTATAGTTTTGCCACGAATCAGACAGTACAGATTGCCACCTCAGGCTGTAGCAGCCTTATCCAAAATTATTGACGAGCTTATTGCTCAAGGAGTGGTTGTAGAAACTGACTCCAATGTATGTAATTCTCCTATCATTCCAGTCCTGAAACGTACTGATCCAAATGCACCTCCAGTATATCGATTAGTGATTGACCTTCGAGAGCTTAATAAATGTATCATACCCCAGTACCCAGTAGTCCCAGATATTTCTTCCCTATTGACAGCCATTGATTCCGAAGCTACGTTTTTCACAGTTATCGATCTCAAGAACGCATTTTTCAGTGTCCCCATACATCCAGACAGCCAGTACCTTTTCGGTTTTTGTTTAAATGGAAGAAGCTATAAATTCACACGAGTTCCTCAAGGTTTCACGGTAAGTCCTAGTATTTACAGTCAAGCACTTAAGAGACAACTAGACAATATTCACATGCCAACTGACACTGCCCTGCTCCAGTATGTCGATGATCTACTGATCACAGCCCGTTCTGAACGTGACTGCGAGCGTGCGTCACTTACAGTTCTGTATTTTCTGGCCGAGCAGGTGTCCCCTTCCAAATTACAATTCTGTGTCCAGCAAGTGGTATACTTAGGACACTTACTGTCCAAGTGGGGTAGGCAGTTGACACCAGACCGTATCCAGTTAATAGCGAGTCTTCCACAGCCCAAGACACAGAAGGAGGTACGAGCTTTTATTGGCCTCACTTCTTACTGCAGACAATGGATTCCTCAGTATGCATTTCTAGCCAAGCCACTGATACAGTTGACGACACAGGAGGCAGCCGTATCGACTGTCCTCCCTTGGACCCAGGAACATACACTTGTTTTCAATGAATTAAAGAAAGCCTTATGTCAAGCACCTGTTCTAGCAACACCGAACTACAGTAAGCCTTTTACACTTTTTGTTACAGAACGTGATGGTACTGCATTATCTGTTCTCACACAAGATCAAGCAGGACAGTACAAACCCTGTGCTTATTTCTCGAGCACATTAGATCCAGTAGCCCAGGCTCTGCCTGCGTGCCTCAAGTCAGTTGCAGCCACAGCTCTAGCTATCAGACAAAGTGATTCCATAGTGTTAGGGCACTCCCTGACAGTACAAGTTCCACATTCCGTGGAAGTTCTTTTGAACCGAACACAGACTCAGCACTTGACAATTGCACGTTTAACAGGTTATGAACTGACACTGTTCCAGCCACACATAGAAATCAGACGCTGCAACATTCTAAATCCTGCTACACTGTTACCGTCAGTTACTTCAAATCCTGCCACACATGACTGTGTGGAAGTTGTTAACATTATGACTAAGCCAAGACAAGACCTGACAGACATTGCATTACCTAATCCCGACCTGACACTTTATGTGGATGGTTCATGTATGAGAACAAGTACAGGAGAACTAGTAGCCGCGTATGCAGTGACTACTGACACCGAAGTTATAGAAACACATGGTATTGACACCCTGTCTGCTCAAGCAGCAGAGCTAGTTGCTCTGACCCAAGCCTGCATACGTGCCAAGAACCTGAAAGTAAACATATATACAGATTCACGTTATGCATTCGGAGTCGTACACGACTTTGGAGTGCTCTGGCAGGAGAGAGGTTTCATGACTTCTCATGGAACCAAGATTCAGCATGGTCTCCTCATCCAAGCTCTGTTAGATGCAATACATTTACCGACAGCTATCGCTATCATGAAGTGCAAGGCACATACGAAAGTCACTGACATTATTTCCCAAGGTAACGATCTAGCAGATCGAACAGCCAAGCTTACAGCTCAGACTCCAGACATTCCAGTTAACACGACACAGACACTCACTCCAGATCAGACTACTTGTATGACTGTTAAGGACCCTACACAAGATGTCATAGACATACAGTTACATGCTACTCCCGAAGAAATTAAGAAATGGTCCGAACAAGGAGGGGTCCAGACAGATCAAGGATGGTTGACGAGGGGAAAAACCACATGGTTTCTCCCCGACTCTATGGTTCAAGTCATTATTAATACCGCACATAGTCCAGCACATCTAGGAGAAAAAGCTATGTTAGACAGTATTCAGAACCTTTGGTTCAACAAGCATTTACGAGCTGCAGCCAAGCAGAAAGTCCGTACCTGTATGATATGTTGTCAGTTCAATCCAGGTAAAAGTGTCCCGTGGAACAAGGTGGATTCCAACCTCCTGACCACCCTTTTGAAGTCCTCCAGATGGATTATATTCAGATGGAGCGATGTCGAGGTTTCAAGTATGTCCTCGTAGTTGTATGTGCTTTGTCCTGGTGGACAGAAGCATATCCAGTTCCAGATTACACAGCCGCGACCACTGCCAGACAGTTGGTTCGTGAATTCTTTCCCCGCTATGGACTCCCTAGGGTCGTGTATTCAGATAACGGCCAGCCATTCTCATCCGAGCTTATGAAACATGTTTCCCTTCTGTTAGGGTACCAGTGGAAGTTCCATTGTGTGCGCCATCCTGAAGCAGCCGGTCTCGTAGAGAGACATAATCAGACTCTGAAAATTCGAATTGCAAAAATATGTAAAGAGAAAGGTGTAGACTGGCTAGTCACCCTGCCAGTTGCTTTATTTTACATGAGGATGGTTGCACATTCCAGATCAGGTCTGTCCCCGTATGAGGTCGTATTCGGCCGCCCCCCAAACATGTGGGGTACACCTAGACCCCGCAGTATTACAGATGTTTCCAGTAATATGCTGACAGATTACCTAGCTTCCTTGATGTCTGCCCTACACTCTTGTCGTTCACAGGTTGCCGCCGCATTTCCAGACAACACCGAGGTGAAACCGCATGAGGTCATTCCAGGCGACCTGGTGTTGGTGCGGAATTTTGATCGTTCAAGTCCGCTGGAGCCCCGCTGGAAGGAGCCCCGCCTCGTCTTGCTTACAACAAGGACTGCAGTGAAGCTCGAGGGGAGAAAAGGATGGGTCCACCTGACTCACATAAAGAAATTCCATGGAGTACCAGAAAAGACTTTTGCTAAGGACTGCCTCATTCCTAAAGACTGCCTAAAAACAGACTCTGAACTTAAAGTTCCACTGGTAGAGAAAACTCCGCAACAGGAGTATAAACAGAAACTCCGGTCTAGTAAAATAAGTCATCCAGTTTAATTGTCTAAGTCCCTCTCGGGTGAAACGGTTAGACAGGTTCCTGACATGTATGAGATAGACCCCCATAGTGAGAGAGTTTGTCAAAACTCTATAAGATGTATCATTGTTCTAAGTTTTTTATTATTTTTGAGTCTTATGGTTACCTGCACAAGTTATGCTTTACATTTATGTTTTCCAGTTTCACATGTAAATATGTTTTCTAATGCTACAGTAGAGCACACATTTAGTGATCTGCCTCCTCACGAGCTCTCCTATCGTCTTGCTATGCGAAATAACACATTCATTAGAATGTTACATTATTCACACCAGACCAGCAATGCCACAAATTGTTGGGTGTGTGGTCGACTCCCCCCTTTCCAGACACCGAAGGGAGTTCTGCCACTTTTTCCTTATCCATTTTCACACAATGGTTCGTGTGGAGCATGGTCCACGTTAACGTCATCCTCCAATGATATGTCCCTTCTGAATAGAACATGTTTTCCAGACAAGCAAGGTCTCTCCCATAGAACAGGGTTAGATCTAGAAAATGAAGTATATGATTTAGGTAATTATTCTTCGAATTTCATGGTCTTGAATGTTCAGTCCGATACTACTCCAGATTTGCCTGCTATTTCAGTACTACCAGTCAAAGGTGAATTATGTGTCAGAAAGAATGGTTCCGCACATGTAGGACATAGTGATTGTACTACTATTGTCAAGTATAGTGACAGTGGGAAATCTATTTTCAAAGCCTCACGTCATTCTTATTTTGTTTGTGGTCAGACCGCATATGTTCGTCTGCCCCTAGATTGGGATGGAACATGTTATATTGCCTTCCTACTGCCACCAGTTTTTCTAGCCCCATCTGATTATCACAGAAACACACATCTAGTACACGTCAGACCTAGAAGGGAGATCGAGTCCCCAATTGTCGATCAAACTGAAACTACTCTAGAACAGTATCAAGACTTCAATAAAGGTTTCTTCTTCTTTATAGGACCTATCCAGAATAGTAAGTTAATACGCAGGTTAACCAGAACCCTTGAAGCAGTAGTGAATGAGACTACTTCTGCTCTAGGTAACTTAACTGAAGAGCAATCTGCTATGAGATTTGTCGTGCTCCAAAATCGTCTCGTTCTTGACGTCATACTGGCCGATAGAGGAGGAGCATGTAGAGTCATCGGATCTAGTTGCTGCATTTTCATTCCTAATAACGCGCCGTCTGTTTATTCAGCTATAACCAGACTTCATAAAATCGCCCATCAGTTACACCAGAATCCTGGCACCTGGACATGGTCCGGTTGGCTCTGGAGTATTATATCTGCCTGGGGATGGAAGGTATTGTCATTCCTAGGTATTGCAGTAATGATCATATTCAGTTGCTGCCTCTGTATACAATGTGGCCCTGCGATTTGCGGCATGTGTGCTACCTCTTGTATTCCTAGTCCTAAAACCCGTTCCAAGACAATTCGAGACGAGCAAATGATGCTATATGAAATGATAGATGGTATCATGAATATTGATGTTTCCTGATGGAAACGTAGGGCACAAGGAGGGAATGTGGAAAAGTAAATTTTGCCATGTTGTATGTGCCTACGTGTTCCCCATCTTATGTTATATGTGCATGATCGATATGCATGTATTCCCCTCTGATCGATTAAAGACGCAATTACAGTTGTGTCCATCTCTAGTATGCCAGTTTCCAGTCTTCGTGAAAACAACGAATATTAGGCCTATGTAAACCTACGTTGCCACATTTCACAGTGTGCACGTTAATTCATTGAATTGTCCCCGTTTCTAGGCCTCAAAAGGGCCCGGACTCAGATTCAGCTCCTGTCTCCTGAACCCTCTCCGAGGAGCGATACAGCCCCCACCTGCATCCCTGACCCTTAGCTTACTTCCTGCCTCGCAGTGCCCGGCCCGGCCTGGCTCTGCCTCCCAGTCTGCCAAGAATATGTTATGCTTCTAGTTATCAGTCCAGCCCTCCTTCTCTGCATTCCTAAGCTACTGAATCGCATCAATAGTTTCCGTCATAGTCTAGCCTTTATGTCTCCATGTAAGAGAAATACTGTATTAATATTCATAGAATATTCCTAGCAAACGCAATACATGTAGAATTATGCATGCACCAGTCTTAGAGTCTATTAGCCTTTGCCCTGATAACTTTTGGATTCTATCAACATGTACTCTAAACACCAGATACTAGATATGCCTTGGGTACATGTCGCTCTGACACTCCAGACTTTAGTCTCCTCTTCTAGCGCAGAAGTCATAGCCCCCCAGTTCTCCCTGGTAACACGTCATTGCCCATTTGCGCGCACCACTAGGTTAGAGGTCCCAGCTGCCCAGGTAGCCCCCTCCATGTTTCCGCCCCGTTTATGACATATTCTGTTACGTTTACATCACATGTCTATGTATACGCCCTGTACACGCCTTCTTGTTACATCATTTTGCCCTTATCTTTCGCGACTGCTACGAGTCACGCCTACTGCTACGCCTACTGTATTGAATGTAATGCATTTGTTTTGATATATATACTGTGCACCCATATTAAAAGTTACGCATTATTCCCAGATCCTGCCCCCGGCAGCTGCCTTCATTCCCTTCCCGTACAGGCTGTCCTGTTCCTGTCCTTCATGCCTGATTAAAGCCTGTCGACTCAAGATACCTCGAATCCTGACTCTTATTTATTGAGCTACCTGTTTTATTGATTATATGAAAAATAGTACCGGTAATTAATTATTTATTTACCACAACACCGCCTCCAAGATCTCTCCGTTCTTTTTCACCACTGGTTATCATCCCAAAATACTTCCTCTTGAAGTACTCCCTTCTGACACGCTAAACCCTGCGGTTCTTGACCATCACCAAACTCTGTTACAGATATGGGAGCAAGCCAAAACAGAACTAACACAGGCTAAAGAGCTAATGAAGGCCCAAGCGGACAAACATCGAAGGCCTGCTCCCGTTTATGCAGTGGGTGATAAGGTTTGGTTATCGTCAAAGAACTTGAGAATAGAAGGTCCGCGTAAGTTACAACCCCGCTACCTAGGGCCTTTTGAAGTACTAAAGGTCATCTCCCCTGTTGGACTCAAATTGGTTCTGCCCCCCGACATGCAAATACATCCTGTTTTTCATACTTCCCTTCTTAAACCCTATGTGGCCCCACTACTCCCTGAACCTCCTCCGCCCCCAGTTATGGTTGAAGGAGACGTTGAATACGAGGTGCGAAGGGTGTTAGACTCTCGTAGACACAGAGGTAGACTCCAGTATCTAATTGATTGGGTGGGTTATCCGCCAGAGGACAGAACCTGGGAACCTGCTGAACACATTCACGCCCCTAGATTGGTGCGTAGGTTCCATGCTCTCAATCCCTCCAAACCTAGACCTGTGAGAAGACCTTTAGGGGGGGGTACTGTTAGAACCCGGAGCTCTTAGGGCCTGTTCAGAGTGTGTTGTGATGTGCTTTCAGCCTAACCTGGACTTCAAGTCCCAGGATGCCTTGAGGCGTTCTAGGGAAGACCATGTTCTTTCCTGCACCAATCAGATGCCGACTGGGAGGTTCACATGCCTCCTCCCTCTTCCTGGCGGTGCTTGGTTTTCTCGTTTGGATTCCTGCCTGGGTCCCGACCCGAGTATCTTCGATACTACCCTTGCTCCCGTGAACTGGTGTTTGTGTTCCTCCTCCTCCCTGAACTTGAGCCACGCGCGGCCGCGCGGGCTCTTGTGGACTCATCTAAGCACTTTCGCTCGACGGCAATTTGTATGAATCACTCGCCGCGGCAACCACCGGATTTGAGACTGCTTTTCCTTCACCGCGGAAAACGGATCACAGGTGTGGCGCTAGGAGGCGTTGCCTTGTCCTGTGAGTCTCTCCTCGGCGCCCCTGCTCCCTCGGACCTGAAAGCTGTGGAAGCCTGCAGCGGACTCTCGGCATTTAGTTTGACACACAAGACATTTGCCGAAGTGTTTTTCTTTTCTTCACATCTTCCTTTTGTTCCAAGGTACGCCGAGTGAAAATAGCCGGATTACTTAGCCTTGGGGAAAACGCATACTTCTGTGGACAGACTTTCTTTTGTGAATTTTGTTTTTTGCTTTGCCAGTACGGCGAGGATCATCGCTACCCTGCAAGACTATTCATTGAACTCTTCGATTTGGGAGGGGTTCGAGACTATAAAAATCTTACGTGGAACTTTTTCATTTGTCTGGAGAGACCAAAGTATCTACCCTTCTTTTGGTTCGTATACTACTTTTATTTCGAGGATACCTTTTGGGTTTGATACAATCTTTGGGCAGGTAAGAGCATTACAGCACACTCAGTACAGAAACATAGTTCAGCTCTTTCTTGTTCCCTTTTTGAGATTACTAAGGTCCCTGTTGTGTGTTTGTTTTCTTCTCTCCTCTGCAGGATACTGCGTCCTATTCGTATGACATTCCTGATTGCCCTATCTTCTATTTTGGAGACCTATGGGTTTTGGTCTCTCTATTTTGTGGCGACTCCTCAAGCCCTGTGTGTGTATAACTACTCGCTGGGTGTGTGGTGTTGTGTGAAACAGAGAGAGACACTGTCTACACTTCTGAGGAAGCTGGTTTCTGCCTGGAGCCTGTTGTTCGTCCGACACTCAGCCCCTGCAATTCACAAAAACACAATGTCTGCGACTACAGAAAAGCTCTTTATAATGTTAGCAAAGTTGTCCTTATTGTAATATAGCTTTTGTAACTCTTTTGGGTTAAAATAGGAGGGGACACTAAAGGATGTCCCCTCATATTTACAATTCAGAAAATAATGTATCAATGGTTTGTAATTGCAATTGGTCAGATAGCGACCCTAAACTGGCATGTTAACTAATTTGGAAAGAGGAAGCTATCTCTGTGGGAAGCATGTGAGTGATGTTGGGGTAACATGCGGTTCTCCCATGTCTTTCCAAATGCAAGGTTTGTTTTTAAAGCAGCATGTGTCCCTGCAATGGGAAGGGGGTGCTTTTGAAACATACAACGAGGTCTGCAATCCCTTGCAGTTCGACTTCCCTGCATTTGCAGCCATTCACAGCATTCACAAATTGAAACCTGCCTAATTAATATTCATTAGGAAGGTCATTGTGCAATCACCTGCAAATTGATTATTTTTATGTATCCTATTAATATATGTCACATTGCAAATTGTATTCCATTCGCATTCAGATTGGTGTTAAAACTGCTCATCCCTGGGTTCTGAATTGGCATCGTCTTATATAATGTTCCCCCTACACGTGGAGCAATTTACAAACTTTCATGGGTTCCATAACAGCTACAATGTGTGCTCCATGAAAAAAGTGACACTTGTAGCTTTTCTCGAGGACATCATCCATGCAGAATGTCCATTTTGTGGAATTGGTTTCATGTTGAAATAAAATGCGAAAGTAGTATTGGCACATTTACATTCTTTTTATTCGCAAGGCAAATTATTTTCCCAATGGAAAAGCCCTTATCCCACAGGAGTGATCATTCCACACTCTTACCAAGGAAGCACACTTATAAATGCTCTATTGACAGTAGATAATTTGCATGTGTTTTCTGGGTGGTCAATAAGCCTACGCACACCTATAGGTGACCACCTCATTTTAGAGGTGACCTTAAACTATTTCCAGGTCCATTTTGGCAAAATACTTTGAACCTTGATCAACCATATCATATATTTTACGTTTTTTAATATCCATGCTGTTTAATGTTATGCCAATACTCTGTGGCTTTGTTATTCCACCCTCCCCTTTTCCGCCTTTTTTTCTACCATCCCACACCTTTAAGCAAGCCCCAACATTCTGTGCATTCCATGGAATCATGGTTGGTAATTTAATTGCACAAAGTGCTGATTTTGTACCCTGTACTCAACCGAGATGCCCAAAGTAGATGCAAATTGAGTCCTACAATGTTTTCTTTGCTCTCCGGAGGGCATTTTTAAAGTCTTTATTCTTTAAAGTATATATAAAAGGGTTACACAGTGGGGTAATCGCAGTGTATGACAAGGACAATAGCTTGTTGTCATTCATGGAAAAAGTTGATGTTGGTCGTATGTAGGCAGAACTCAGGGATCCATAGAACAGAATAACCACAGTGAGGTGGGAGGTGCAGGTGGAGAAGGCCTTTCGCCTGCCCTGGGCTGATTGGATTCTAAGGACGGCCATGAGGATGTTGACATAAGATATCATCACTAAAGAAAAAGGCAACAGACCTAAAACAGACCCAAGGATGTAGCTGGTTGTCTCTAGTGTCTCAGTGCTGCTGCAAGAAAGCATCATCAGGGCTGTCATTTCACAGAAGAAGTGGTTGATGGTGTGAGATGAACAGAAGGAGAGACCTGACAGAAGTATGATGTGTGGTATTGGGTCAACAAGGCCAACAATCCAGGTTCCCACTGCCAGCCGAATGCACACAGCCTTGCTCATGATGGCCATATACCGTAAGGGATTGCAGATCGCCACAAACCGATCGTAAGCCATGATGGCGAGTAGAAGGAGTTCTGTGGATACAATAGCTAGAAAAAAATAAACCTGGAACAGGCATTCTGTAAGGGAAATTAAGTTTTTACCCTGAAAGAATAGAGCCAACATATTAGGTAAAATAATTGTCGTGCAGTTGATGTCAAGGAAGGACAAATTTGTGAGGAAGAAATACATAGGCGTGTGCAAATGTCTATTAAAATAAACATTTGCCATGATAAGAAGATTTCCAAGTAAAGTTATAAGGTAAATTACCAGGAAAGTTACAAAAAGGATAGTTTGCAGCTGTTGCACACCCTCAAATCCCACAATGGCAAACTTGTTTGCTTCAGTTTGATTTTCTCCTTCCATTTGGTGATGGGAGCACTCTTGCAAGGATGTTAGGAGCAGCTGTGATTAAAAAGACAAAATATCACATTATCCACTGATGGAGCGGTAATTTCTTCTGGTAATGTCACAATTAAAACCATCATGCTACCTCTAATTTACCGCTGAAAAGGTGTTGGGCCCTTCACACCATGTATTACCTTCAGGAAACTTTAAAAATGAACAGTCAAAAATGCAATTATTATTTTAAGCCAATAAAGTGAGAGTTGTTAAGTATTTTAAAGGGTTTTATTTTCTAGTCAAAAGTTAATTTTCTCTGACCCTTTATTCATTAGTAAAATATCAATCAGGTTACAGAATTTGGAAAACAGGAAAAATAGCATTAATATAAAACATATTACAGTCTGCATATAAGCATTACATGTAGGAAAGAAAATGTGGCGCAAAATTTCAGTCAAAACTCTGAAAGAGTTTCTAAGAAAAATAGTCTTGCAAAGCTAATCAATAATTAAATAGTTGGCAAAAATCTCCCATAAAGAGAAATAAATGCATAATTCAAATAAATCTTTTCAGACCTAATTAATTAGTCAAAGCATAAACTTAAAGTTCAGCATCTAATTCTATCTTAATCAGCTGCACTCTCTGTCTGTCTGTGTTTAAAGAGGAAAACAGCCCCTCCTTCACGAGACCTCAAAGGAATGTGGCCTGCAGTGCCAAAATATGACGTGCAAGGACTTTGGAAAAAAAATCACCAGGGAACCCCCCACCTGACTCTCCTCGGACGCCCAAGGCTGCACCCGTGACGATCTCGTACCTAACCCATAGAATGAAGCAAAGCCTAAGTCAAAATGAGCAAGAAGCCAGCTGAGCTAAGAAAGCCAGCCAGTGAGCAAAAAGCCAGCCACGACTCCAGAGAGGTCATTATTTATACTCTAATTCTTGGCAGTCTACACAAAAATTTTGCATCTTCAGGAAAACCTGTACTTGATTGGTCAGCCATAATGGCATGAGTTCTCACTACCCTGACTCATTCTAAAAACCTGACTATACCAGTTTTAACAAAAGAAGCATACATGAGTAAATACATTTATATTGTTTTTGCAACATTAACTAGGAAATATTTTTCATTCTAATTCTCTTTCTTCCTTTCACAGCGCAGTAGGACGGATATGTTAACTAACTGGTACATTGGCACAATTACAAGAATGTACAGTTCAAAGTGTCCTTGACTCCTTCCGCAGTTTGAGTCAAGTTGGTGTCTGCGCATGCTCTCTTCTCTTTTAATGCAAGCCATAGCCTTGCTGGATTTACAGGCAGCCATTTAATGGTAGGCCCAAAAATAAAACAAACACAAAGATAATATTAATTTCATGTAATTCAGCCCATTATGTTTCCCAACTCCATACTAATACCCCTTAGAAATGTTTACCTAGCCAAGCTATTAGTTTCAAGCAGCTTTTCTATTATTTATGACAACATGCAAAATAAATGTGCAATGTGCAACATAGCATATTTATGCTTTAGTGTAAAATTTAAAAGCACACACAGTTAATACAGCGCACACAGCAACATGCTTTAGTGTTTTAGATAGCTTTTCATGCAAAAAGCATTTAGCCCCATGTGTAGTGGTGCACTTGTTAATTCACACACATTATAAAAAGAGGTGTTTTTAACTGAAAATGTTTATCAAAATATGCAACAAGTCAAAGTCTTTTAAGACAGAAATAGTGAATTTAGATTACAAGGAATGAGCTGGGAAGAGAGAGACACATTCTATTAATCTTCAAAGCTAAAAAGGCCACTTTTCTATACACTGCAAAAACACACTTACAATTCAGCAAAAGCATTTCAGACTGAATAGGCCTCACTTTCATGTTTTTCATGTGCCATGTTTTTAACTTGAACCAAAATGTATGTGGCAATTTAAATGCAGTCTGTCTGAAGCACAAAAATAAAACAGTGCCTGACTGCAGATGAAATCTGCTCCATCACCACCATAAACCGACATAGGTGTTCCAGAAATGTGGATGGCTGTCAGGCACACTTTAACCATGTTCAATTTGAGATACAATATTAAATCATGAACACACGATCACACTCTTACGACACCTGTTGATAATAATGAATAATTCACATATTTATAATTCAAATTCGACTATGTTTTTAATTTTCAGTCTCTTTGATCCATTTTCCATTCCTGATTAGACTGATTATTTAAATTCCTGGAAAAGATTTGTAATTTCATTTTCTTTTAAGTCTGGCCTAGAGATAGATTTAGCTGGGGTCATTGGAGCAGTGGTCTCCAATTTTTTATGTATTAAAAGCTATTAAAAGCTACTTATGTTCAATGAAAATCTACCTGACCTACTAATTATATTAGAGATGTAGTAGTAACCACATCAGACAAAATCATATTAGTAGCCATCATATGCTAGACTATCAGCAGCGTTTCCCTCAAGTTTAGGACAATAGAGGAATATTTAATAAATAAAACAAGACCAAAACAACAAAAATCTAGTTAGTAGAACAGGAGTTTTTCAGATTTAAAGATTTCAGTAAAAATAGTGCCAAAAGGTGTAAAGCACTAACTGTGATTATCTGGTATGCACCCGTCCAGAACAAAGTCTCAAGTTCAGGCCGACAGCGATAGAGCACAGGCTGGCTACATGTACTCTATCAGGCCCACCGGCCAAAGTACCATAACTCCCAGTTAGTGGAATTTTGCTAGGATCCACATCAAAGACGGGTTGTGCAGCTGTAGTGATGCATCTGTTCTGACATGTGGCGAGGTTGCAGCTTTGTCGAAGGTCCTGCCAATGAGGGCTTGCAATGTGAAGTCCGACGTCGAGGATGTGTTGCACAGTCGGGGCGATGCATCTGTTCGGAGAGCTGTGAGCGTGGGATGTGGAGTCTATTGTTGAAGCTGCCATTGAAGATAGATGCGGGTGCCTGCACTGAGAATGCATCATGCAGTGGCTGTCTGTTGCAGTGATTGGTTGCAATGCAGGTCTTTTCGATGGTTCCTATGAACGAAGCAGCAATGATTTGTTGGGTCTGCTCGTGGTTGCACAGCGCAGCAGAGGAGATGCGCTGGTTCCACAGGATCCACAGAGGATTGCAGAGCTCCTTAGGCCTACTCCCAAGGGTCTAGGACTGGGGTGGCACCACTTGGCAGGGTAGACTGAGAGATGCAGGTGCAGGCGCAAGTTTGTTGGAAGCCTGTTGTGTCGCAAGGAGGGCACACTAAGAAGTGTTGCATCGCTGCTTTGTCACAGCGATGCAACACTTCTCATAAATGAGGCCCAAAATGTTTGAGGGAAGACCACCCTTAGGCTGATAGGTCTACCAAAACCATTCTACTCTAAGCATCACCATATAAATTCTGAAAATACACACTTTTTGCATTTCAAAACACAGTTTTAAATTTTCTATACATATAATGTTTCAACTAAGCCAACGCTCATATTTTAGTTTACTGGGCTGCAAACTTACAGGGCGCTGGAGGGCTTACAGTAACTGAAGTGCCACTCGTTAGAGAAAGCCTGGCATGGACATGCTTTCGGGCCATGCTCTTGTTTGATAGGTCTGTTCATTTGCTATTTACATTTTATCACTTATGTTCACGACATAGGAAGAAACTCAGACCGAGCCTCCTCTCAATATCAGTTGTCAGTTTATCCAATAGGGGAATTAGTTTGTTCCTTTAATGGGTTTTCCAAACCCTCTGTTCACTAGGACCCCGGGTATTTCAGATTGATTTCCTTCTTTGGAAATGAGATTTGCCAAGTGATGGTTCCTCTTGGTGGTACCTCTTGTTAAAGTCCCAACTTTGCATCCATTAGTTGACTAATTTTGGACATTTCAAAAAATGCATAATATGTTGCAATATTAAGAGGAGTAGCACCAACAGAGAGATGATGTTGATAATTTTTCCCCTCAATAACCTCTTTGTGGAAAAGTAAATTTTGTCATGTTCTGTGTCTCTACGTGTCATCCATCATATGTTATGTGTGCATGACCAATATGCATATGTTATTCCCCATGTCCGATTCAAGACGCAATTACAGTTGTGTCCACCTCTGGTATGTCATTTCCCAGTCCTCATGAGTAATATGAGTATCAGGCCTATGTAAAGCTACGTTGCCACGTTTCTCAGTGTGCACGTTATTTCATTATAAAGTCCCCGTTTCCAGGCCTTAACAGGGCCCGGACATCAGATTCAGCTCCTGTCTCCAGAAGCCTCGCTGAGGAGCGATTCAGCCCCCACCTGTATCCTCGACCTTTCACTTACTTCCTGCCTCGCAGTGCCCGGTGCAGCTTGGCTCAGTCTCTGAGTCTGCCAAGACTATGTTATGATTCCCGTTATCGGTTTAGTCCTCCTTCTCTGCATTCCTAAGCTACTGAACTGCATCAATAGTTTCCGTCATTGTCTAGCCTATGCGGCTCCATATTAAGAGAAATACTGTATTTAATGGTCATTTAATATTCTTCATCACGCACTACATGTAGAATAAATGCATGCTCTAGTCTTAGAGTCAATTAGCTTTTCCCCTCATGACTTCTAGTTTATATCAACATGTTCCCTAAACATTAGATACCAGATACTGTTTAGGTACATGTCGCTCCGACCCTCCAGACTTTAGTCTCTGCTCCTAGCACAGAGTTCATAGCCCCCAGCTTCTCCTCGTAACACGTCATTGCCAGTTTGCGCGCACCATCAGGTTAGAGGTCCCGGCTCCTTAGGTAGCCCCCTCCATGGTTTCCGCCCCATTCATGACATATTCTGTTACGTTTGCATCACATGTCTGAGTTACACCTTCTTTTTACTCTTATCTTTCGCGACTGCTACGCGTCACACCCACTGCTACGCCTACCGCAATGTAATACTATGTGTTTGCGCTATGTATATATGCTCGTGTATTGTTATTAAAAGTTAGCGCGCTCATTCCAGATCCAGCCCCAGCAGCTGCTGGGCCCTGTCATCCTATTTCTATGCAGGTTGTCCTGTTCCTGTCCTTATGCTGTATTAAACCTGCAGAAACTCCTACTACCTCGAATCTTGACTCTTATTTATTGAGCTATCTGTTATGATATATGTCTAGTCAAAAATAGGGTATTATTTATTTATTTACCACATAATGGCGCCCGAACAGGGACTTGCCCTTTCCCCACGCGTCGGTGAAGCCACGCCGACCCCCTGACCCTCTGCAGTCGTGACGGAACTCTTCTGCGCAGTGGCAGATATTTCTGCTCAAGTATCCCTCAGGCCCACGGAGGAGACGGAGGAGGCGGTCCAGCATCCAGACGAGGCGGTGGAGGAACGCGGCGAGTCCCGACCAGGGCCCAAGCCAAAAGTCCAAGGTCCGAGGTATCCGGAGGTCCACCCGTAACTGAAGTCCGAAGTTCGTCGTCGTAGCAGTCCAGTCCAGTCCGAGGCCTTCCGTTCTTGCTGCCCGGTGAGTACCGTTACTGAGGTAGTATCTAGACAGGGTCAGTTTAATTGACTCTGGTCTGTGGGTTGGTGGTACACAGTCCCACAAACGAAGTGTCCACTTCGGTGGATGCGGGTCCTGACGTGTCTCTTTATGAGACCGGTAAGTTTCGTACTGTTTCAGCAGTGCATCTAGTTTCTGTTCTAGTCAGTTTCGGTTCTCGAGATAATTTTTGTGTTCTGTTCTGTTCGAACTGTTATTCATAATGTTCTTCATGTATTTTAATGTTGTGGTATGAGTGCGACGTGATTTCGTGTTTTCATTGTGTATTGTATTATGTCCAGATTATAGTCCAGTCATGCCGCTCTTCTCAAAATTACGTCAGTTAAAAACTAGAAAGGGTCTGCTGGAAGCAGCAGTTCCCGTCCCGCCTAGGGACAGTCCAGGTCACTTTATGTATCAGAAACATGGCATAAGTGCCATATTGTATCTAGATTTATGGGTAGAGTATACCAAACAGTTAGAAGAAAAGTATAGATGGCCCGTATCGGGTACATGGGATGCCGAATGCATCATGCGAGTAGAGGAGGCATTATGGAAAAAGAAAGCCAGACAATCACAGAAAGATGCCATCGAGTTATGGCGCAAAGAAGCTCATAAAAGAACCGAAAAAGAAATCAGAAAGTCAGAACTAAGTAGAGAATCCCAAGAACGAGCCCAAGAAAGAGAATTAATCGAGATAGGTGAACGAGTCAAAGCTGAACAATCAGACAGACAGAGGAATGCCCTCATTAAGGGTATGTATCCTCTTCTTGCTGAGGGCTTGCCAAAAGCGACCCCGGAGGCATCCAGTAATTTCCCGCCACCGTTAGTTCCGACCAAGTTACGTCACAAACCGACCGCAACCGATATTTTTATTTCGTCCTATCTGGACGACACAGTCCCAGAATATGGAAATCCTGTTCGCACTCCGCCAGTCCCTGTAAATCAGGTAATTCCTGCTCCTCCAGACACCGGGGTGCCCTTAACAGCCCCCCCGGGTCAGCCCGCCATACAAGTCCAGCCCACGTTACAATTACCGACCCTGCCAGGACGAAAAGCATCAGTCGATGATTCTAGTTTAGGGGCCGCAGGAGGAGGTCTTCCTCAAACCCCGCCGCCATACAAGCGTTTATCAGCACTGGAATTACATGCTCAAGCATCACAGCGTACTCCTAAGAGTAATAAGTCTGTTGCAGAAATCAGGCAAACCCTTGGCGAATGTGTCTATGACCCAGTTCCAGGCGAGTTTAATATGGTTTTATATTCCGTACGCATAAGGAGAGTGACCGAGTATCTAGTCACCCTGCCGAATATGAAAGAAGATCTAGACAGGATATATCGTTTCATCCGTACAGGGGATGACCCACAAAGTATTAGTGATGCCATGTCTCAAAGGAAAGCCGAGATTCAGCGCATGATATTAAAGTTCTTAATTAACTGTCTAATAAGAGAACAGGATTACCCGTCTAAAGACCCGGAAGAAATGAAAACTCTGACAAAGTGGAGTGATAATATAGCCGAAGGAAAGCACAATACCATTGGTGCCATGGAAAGTATGTACAAGAAAATCCGTAGAGAAATAATAAAGATACACGAACAGCGTAAAGCAGCACAAGTAAGCGAGAAAGAAAGTACCTCTGATCCTGAAGAGGAAGACGATGAGAATACTGCCAGAATAGCGTATGTAGGAAAATCTAGATTTCCAGATCGCCATTTACGTCTAGAACCCAAGCCAACTTTCCATCATTCAGCACCAGAACAAGGTTCCCTAGAACAAGTATTCCAAGCTACCGATCACATTCTGAAATCACGAATCGGTTATAGTGAGTTAAGTACCATGCATGAACAAGAAATAGTTCGGTCAGCAGTCCGATGGATTACTGATCCTACCACTTTTCCAGACGAAATAGTGGCACAAATGTTTCTGAAAATGCCCCCAGCCGAGCAGCGACTGGTGGGTATGTATATGATTCAGCACCTCATTACTCTGTATGAGGGTCAACATTCTGATCCAGGCCCGTTACATGATATCCTGAACGAGTTACTCCAGTATAGATGGAGAGGTCTAGGTACCGATTTAATTAGTGTCATTTTAGAACAGCGTCATAAATATAGAACATTCTTGAACCCGCATTTTGTCCATGTCTCACCCCCAGAAAGTAAATCATTCTACATAGACAGACAGAATCCGTTACGAGAAGTCCACCCAGTCAGAGGAACGGGTGGCGAAATGCAACGAGTGTTTGTATACACTCCGATCACAAAGATGGAACTCCTCGAAATGAAGAAATTAATTCCCTGTCATGACAAAGATCCAGCAGGGTTCCATAGAGAATTAAAAGACATGCTCCGTATGGGAGAATACACTTACCCAGATATCATTAAAATGTTAAAGGTTCTGCTACCCGCAGGGGTGTATGAAAAGCTAAAGGAAAAAGAATGGGAGGTGGGAGAGAAAAAGATAGATTGGGCAGTTCTAGAAGCAGAAGATAAGATACGTGTACCAGGTACTGGTCTTGGAGAGAAATGTAAAGAATTACCAGAATTATTAATTCAAGTTTTACCCAGATTATTAACAACTAGAAAAGAAGACTGGGATGCAATCTCAGCCTGTAAACAGAAACAAGAAGAAGATATTAGTGATTTTTATTCGAGGTTTGAAAAGTGCTTTAGTATCAACAGTGGTCTCAAGACAAGTAGTGAGTCATACCCTCACCTTTTCGTTACCAAATTAGTCGAGAATTCAAGTCCACCAATTAAAAACCGAGTTCTGAAAGTCGAAAGCACCTGGCAAGCTAATACTCCGTCCCAGATGCTCCAGATGCTTCAGTATCACCAGAATAGAATCAGGGAAGAGCAAGAACACGAGAGAAAACGTATGAAAGACACGAAAATGAAAGTGCTAGTTGCACAATCTGTTCCTCAAGACAGTCAGAAGAGGGGTCCGAATCAAGCCAGTCATCCTGCAGCACCCGTTAAAGGGAACTGCAATTATTGTAAACAGCCAGGTCATTTTATAAATGAGTGTGCAGTTCTGAAACACAACATAGCTACTGGTAAGACTAAAGAAAGACCACGTCCGCCTAGACAGGAACAAGTTTCACAGATTCCTCAGCCACAGAATGCACAACAGACAGTTACAGTACCGCAGCCTATTGCTGCAACACAGCATGTTACATCGCAGATGTACCAGTATGCACAGTCTGAGTATCCAGAGTACCAGCCATATTCATGAAACAGCCTAGAGAGGGAGGTAGGCTTGCCTCTCATCGAGATACCTGTAGATCAAGAAGGTCCCTATGTTCACAGTCAAGTATTAGGGAAAGACAGAAAGTTTTTGATTGATACAGGGGCAAGTAGGACCACAATTAGTCATGCCGAAGTTCCAGGGGCTCCGCTCTCAGGCTCAAGAAATGTTTCCCTTGGATTTTCAGGAAAGCCTATCGTTAATGAGATTTCAAAGCCAGTCACTCTAGAAGTAGGTCCATTGTCCCGCACTACTGACCTGTTACTTACAAAGTCATGTCCAGAAAACCTATTAGGCATTAAAACACTGAAAGAGTTAGGTGCAGTTATATGTTGTTCCCCAGAGGGAATACGTCTGTTCCTACGTGACTTTAAGGGTCACTATGTATTACGAGATTTTGATTCCAGACTGTCTAATGTCCCGCAGCATTTATGGGCGCAAGGTCCAACTGATGTAGGTTACATGCAAATCACACCCCATCGTGTGACCCTGAAACCAGGTGTAGTGTTACCACGAATCAGGCAGTATAGATTGCCACCCGAGGCTGTAGCAGCCTTATCCAAAATTATTGACGAGCTCATGGCTCAAGGAGTAGTTGTAGAAACTGACTCCAATGTATGTAACTCTCCGATCATTCCAGTCATGAAACGTGCTGATCCAGATACACCCCCAGTATATCGATTAGTGATTGATTTACGAGAACTTAACAAATGTATTATTCCGCAGTACCCAGTTGTCCCAGATATCTCTTCCCTATTGACAGCCATTGATTCCGAAGCCACGTTCTTCACTGTAATTGACCTTAAGAACGCATTTTTTAGTGTTCCTATTCATCCAGACAGCCAGTTTCTTTTCGGATTTTGTTTAAATGGAAGGAGCTATATGTTTACACGCGCTCCTCAAGGTTTCACAGAAAGCCCTAGTATTTACAGTCAAGCACTTAAGAGACAACTTGACAACATTCATATGCCAACTGACACTGCCCTGCTCCAGTATGTCGATGATCTACTGATCACAGCCCGTTCTGAACGTGACTGCGAGCGAGCGTCACTGACGGTTCTGTATTTTCTGGCCGAGCAGGGGCACAAGGTGTCCCCTTCGAAGCTTCAATTCTGTGTCCAGCAAGTGGTCTACTTAGGACACTTACTGTCCAAGAGGGGTAGGCAGTTGACACCAGACCGTATCCAGTTAATAGCGAGTCTTCCTCAGCCCAAGACCCAGAAGGAGGTACGAGCTTTTATTGGCCTTACTTCTTATTGCAGACAATGGATTCCTCAGTATGCATTTTTAGCCAAGCCACTGATACAGTTAACGACACAGGAGGCAGCCGTATCGACTGTTCTCCCTTGGACATCTGAACATACACTTAGTTTCAACGAGTTAAAGAAAGCTTTATGTCAAGCTCCAGTTCTAGCCACCCCGAACTACAGTAAGCCTTTTACACTTTTCGTTACTGAACGTGAAGGTACAGCATTATCTGTTCTTACACAAGATCAAGCAGGACAATACAAGCCGTGTGCTTATTTTTCGAGCACACTAGATCCAGTAGCCCAGGCTCTGCCTGCGTGCCTCAAGTCAGTTGCAGCCACAGCACTAGCTATCAGACAAAGTGATTCCATAGTCTTAGGACATACCTTGACAGTACAAGTCCCACACTCCGTGGAAGTTCTTTTAAACCGAACACAAACACAGCACTTGACAATTGCACGTTTAACAGGTTATGAATTGACACTGTTCCAGCCACACATAGATATTAGACGCTGCAACATCCTGAATCCTGCTACACTATTACCATCAGTTAATTCAAATTCAGCCAAACATGACTGTGTGGAAGTAGTCAACATTACGACAAAGCCAAGACAAGACCTGACAGACATTCCGTTACCAGATCCTGACCTGACACTTTATGTGGATGGTTCATGTATGAGAACTAGTACAGGAGAACTAGTCGCCGCGTATGCAGTGACTACTGATACTGAAGTTATTAAGACACATCGTATTGACACCCTGTCCGCTCAAGCAGCAGAGCTAGTTGCTCTGACACAAGCCTGTATACACGCCAAGAACCTGAAAGTTAATGTTTACACAGATTCACGTTACGCATTTGGAGTTGTACACGACTTTGGAGTGCTCTGGCAGGAGAGAGGTTTCATGACTTCTCATGGAATCAAGATTCAGCATGGTCTCCTTATTCAAGCTCTGTTAGATGCCATACACTTACCGACATCTATCGCTATCATGAAATGCAAAGCACATACGAAAGTTACTGACATTATTTCTCAAGGTAATGATCTAGCAGATCGCACAGCCAAGCTTACAGCACAGGCTCTAGACAGTCCAGTTAACATGACACACACTCCAGATCTGACTACATGTATGACAGTTAAGGACCCTACTCAAGATGTCATAGATATCCAGTTACATGCTACTCCCGATGAAATCAAGAAGTGGTCTGAACAAGGAGGGGTCCAGACAGATCAAGGATGGTTAACAAAGGGTAGAACCGCATGGTTTCTCCCCGACTCCATGGTTCAAGTCATCATTAATACCGCACATAGTCCAGCACATTTAGGAGAAAAAGCAATGTTAGACAGTATCCAGAACATTTGGTTTAACAAGCATTTACGAGCTGCAGCTAAGCAGAAAGTCCGTACCTGTATGATATGCTGTCAGTTTAATCCAGGTAAAAGTGTCCCGGTGGAACAAGGGGGATTCCAGCCTCCTGACCACCCTTTTGAGGTCCTCCAGATGGATTATATTCAGATGGAGCGATGTCGAGGTTTCAAGTATGTTCTTGTAGTTGTATGCGCTTTGTCCAGATGGACAGAAGCATATCCAGTCCCAGATTACACAGCCGCGACCACTGCCAAACAGTTGGTTCGTGAATTCTTCCCTCGATATGGACTCCCTAGAGTCGTATATTCTGATAACGGTCAGCCATTCTCATCTGAGTTGATGAAGCACGTTTCCCTGTTGTTAGGGTACCAGTGGAAGTTTCATTGTGTACGCCATCCTGAAGCAGCCGGTCTAGTCGAGAGACATAATCAGACTCTGAAAATTCGAATTGCCAAAATATGTAAAGATAAGGGTGTGGACTGGCTAGTAGCTCTGCCAGTTGCTTTGTTTTATATGCGCATGGTCGCACATTCCAGATCAGGTCTGTCCCCGTATGAGGTCGTATTCGGCCGCCCCCCTAACATGTGGGGTACTCCTAGACCCCGAAGTATTACCGATGTTTCATGTAATATGCTGACAGATTACCTAGCTTCCTTGATGTCTGCCCTCAACTCATGTCGTTCACAGGTTGCCGCCGCATTTCCAGACAATACCGAGGTGGCACCGCATGAGATCGTTCCAGGTTCGATGGTGCTCGTCCGGAACTTTGACAGATCAAGTCCGCTGGAGCCACGTTGGAAGGAGCCCCGTCAGGTCCTCCTCACCACCCGTACAGCTGTGAAATTGGAAGGACGCCGCGGCTGGGTGCATCTTTCGCACGTCAAGAAATTCTACGGATTAAAGCCGGTCTCTAAAAACATTTCCCAGGATATCAAGACTTGTCAAAACATTGTTCCTAAGGACTGTCCCGCAAATGACATTGACACAACCCCTCCCCTGTTAGAGAAAACTCCGCAACAGGAGTATAAACAGAAACTCCGGTCTAGTAAAATAAGTCAGTCAGTTTGATTGTATAAGTCCTCCCCTAGGTGAAACGGTTAGACTGTTTCTGACATGTATAAAATAGACCCCCATAGTGAGAGAGTTAGTCAAAACTCAAACCGATGTATCGTTTTTCTAAGTTTCATATTATTTATCAGCATAATGATTTCCTGCACTAGTTACGCATTTTTCCTGTGTTTTCCAGTTCCTCATGTAAATAAGCCTTCTAATGTTACAGTAGAGCACACGTTTAGTGATCTGCCCCCTCATGAACTGTCCTACCGCCTCGCTATGCGCAATAACTCATTTATCCGCATGTTACATTACTCACACCAGACCAGCAATGCCACTAATTGTTGGGTGTGTGGTCGACTCCCCCCTTTCCAGACGTCAAAGGGAGTTCTGCCACTCTTTCCTTATCCTTTTTCACATAATGGTTCATGTGGAGCATGGTCCACGTTAACGTCATCCTTAACAGATATGTCTTTTCTTAACAGCACATGTTTCCCAGACAAGCAAGGTTTCCCCCACAGAACAGGTTTAGATCTAGAAAATGAAGTGTATAATTTAGGTAACTATTCTTCGAATTTCAAGGTCCTGAATGTTCAGTCTGATACTACTCCAGACTCACCTGCTATTTCAGTATTACCCGTCAAAGGCGAATTATGTGTCCGAAATAATGGTTCTGTACACGTAGGACATAGTGATTGTATTACTATTATCAAGTATAGTGACAGTGGGAAATCTATTTTTAAAGCTTCACGTCATTCTTATTTTGTTTGTGGTCAAACTGCATATGTTCGTCTGCCCCTCGATTGGGAAGGAACCTGTTACATTGCCTTCCTATTGCCACCTGTTTTCCTAGCCCCACCTGACTACCATAGGAATTCCTTCCTAGTACATACTAGACACAAGAGAAATCTCCCGATTGTCGATTATACTGAAACTGCTGCAGAGCAATTCATTGATATTGATAAAGGTGTGTTCCCTTATTTAGGTACAGTTGTAAACAGTAAGCTAATCCGTAGGTTAACAAGAACCCTTGAAGCTGTAGTAGATGAGACTGCCTCCGCTCTAAGTAACTTAACCGAAGAGCAATCCTTTATGAGAATTATTGTGCTCCAGAATCGTCTCGTCCTTGACGTCATACTGGCCGATAGGGGCGGGGCCTGTAGACTCATCGGATCCAGTTGTTGCATTTTCATTCCAAATAACGCGCCGTCTGTTTATTCAGCTATAACCAGACTTCATAAAATTGCCCATCTGTTACACCAAGATCCAGGCACCTGGACATGGTCCGGTTGGTTCTGGAATATAATTTCCGCCTGGGGATGGAAAGTCCTGTCCTTTCTAGGTATCGCAGTAGCGATCATATTCAGCTGCTGCCTCTGTATACAATGTGGCCCTGCGATTTGCGGCATGTGTGCTACCTCTTGTATTCCTAGTCCCAAGCCCCGTTCTAAATCTCGTTCCAAGACAATTCGAGATGAACAAATGGTACTGTATGAAATGATAGACGGTATCATGAATATTGATGTTTCCTGATGGAAACGTAGTGACAAGGAGGGAATGTGGAAAAGTAAATTTTGTCATGTTCTGTGTCTCTACGTGTCATCCATCATATGTTATGTGTGCATGACCAATATGCATATGTTATTCCCCATGTCCGATTCAAGACGCAATTACAGTTGTGTCCACCTCTGGTATGTCATTTCCCAGTCCTCATGAGTAATATGAGTATCAGGCCTATGTAAAGCTACGTTGCCACGTTTCTCAGTGTGCACGTTATTTCATTATAAAGTCCCCGTTTCCAGGCCTTAACAGGGCCCGGACATCAGATTCAGCTCCTGTCTCCAGAAGCCTCGCTGAGGAGCGATTCAGCCCCCACCTGTATCCTCGACCTTTCACTTACTTCCTGCCTCGCAGTGCCCGGTGCAGCTTGGCTCAGTCTCTGAGTCTGCCAAGACTATGTTATGATTCCCGTTATCGGTTTAGTCCTCCTTCTCTGCATTCCTAAGCTACTGAACTGCATCAATAGTTTCCGTCATTGTCTAGCCTATGCGGCTCCATATTAAGAGAACTACTGTATTTCATGGTCATTTAATATTCTTCATCACGCACTACATGTAGAATAAATGCATGCTCTAGTCTTAGAGTCAATTAGCTTTTCCCCTCATGACTTCTAGTTTATATCAACATGTTCCCTAAACATTAGATACCAGATACTGTTTAGGTACATGTCGCTCCGACCCTCCAGACTTTAGTCTCTGCTCCTAGCACAGAGTTCATAGCCCCCAGCTTCTCCTCGTAACACGTCATTGCCAGTTTGCGCGCACCATCAGGTTAGAGGTCCCGGCTCCTTAGGTAGCCCCCTCCATGGTTTCCGCCCCATTCATGACATATTCTGTTACGTTTGCATCACATGTCTGAGTTACACCTTCTTTTTACTCTTATCTTTCGCGACTGCTACGCGTCACACCCACTGCTACGCCTACCGCAATGTAATACTATGTGTTTGCGCTATGTATATATGCTCGTGTATTGTTATTAAAAGTTAGCGCGCTCATTCCAGATCCAGCCCCAGCAGCTGCTGGGCCCTGTCATCCTATTTCTATGCAGGTTGTCCTGTTCCTGTCCTTATGCTGTATTAAACCTGCAGAAACTCCTACTACCTCGAATCTTGACTCTTATTTATTGAGCTATCTGTTATGATATATGTCTAGTCAAAAATAGGGTATTATTTATTTATTTACCACATCTTGGGAGACTAATGCCACTTTTGTAGTACCCTAAAATATCCCAGTTTCAGTTAGGCCTCCTTGAGTCCTTTATCACAGATCCCATTCTTCTTTGGGGATCTCTAGATGGGATTACCAATGGAACAACTTGTTGAAAATGTGATATATGAGGAGTCTGTACAAGTCAAAGACCAAAACTTTAAATGTCCCCATAATAGTCAGAAATTGGAAGATGGGTGATTTGTCAGTTAATGAATAGGCAGAGCAAAAAGCTTTACAGTTGGTAGCATCGGCAAGATTGTGTGGATGGGTGGTTATTTTCTGTTTGGCACTCTGTGAATGTTTTATAATTACTGTCTGATAATAAGTCACCAATCATTTCTATACCATGTTCTTTGCGTAGTGATCATGATATCATGGAATGAGCTATGGCTATTTCCCGGTATCTCGAACTGGTATGTTGGCATACAATCTAGTGCTCATACCCAAGTATAATAACGCCCTTCTCAAGGCATAAATTAAGGAATTAATGATGGGATTGGTACTGGCTGGACGGGAAGTCTAGTACTGTACGGTGTGGCAGATTTCAGGAGAGCATTTCCTCCTGCACCTGCATGGTTATCTTTGTGCATGTATGCAACATATATTGGACTTGGTCTAAGGGATAGGTCACCCTGACCACCAAATTCCATTAATATATCCAGTTTAGTGGGGTTAAGCGTTGGCCTAGATCCATGCCTAGAGCCATCCCAGATAATGTTTTTTTAGTACAGAATTAAACCTATGTAGCATGTCTGTAGGATTATCAGGGGACCATAGCAACGATCTCATTGAATTTAGGAGCAATATTCATTTTTAATATTTATATTTACCACATAGAGGGAAACATCTTTAATCCCCTCTGGATACCATCAGGCAAACTGTGGTGTTTAGCTTGTTCCACATCGTGTGTTTTATTTCTGATTGGTCTCCTTCCATTGGAAAGGAGAGATTCCAAATTACATCTTTGTGATACAGCTTGTTGAAGGCAGTGCCTTGCATGTATTGCACTTTATCCTATACTCAGAAAAACTGGAAAATCTCAAAATCACAGAGTAAAGAACATTAATGAAGGTTTGAGGTTAAAACAGTGTGACTAAGATGTCCGCTATATACAATAGTATTTTCTGCTCACCACCTGTCATGGAAATGTCTTTTATATCTTTTCAGTTCTGAGTTGCTATAGCTAGTGACTTTAAAGCCAATAGGAAGAGTACTGGGGTAAGTGGATACCCTTGTCTCATGCTTTAGGTGATTTGAAGAGGAGCAGATAAATAGCCATTACAACCAAACACCAATGTGTGGTCCAGGTGCAATCCCTGTAATTACTGAATGAACTCATTTCCTATCCCCATCCTTTCCTTATTATAAAATAAATTAGTCCACTCCAATCAGTCAAATGCTTTGTCTGCACTGAGGGATATGACTAACGTCTCGTCCACATCGTCTTTGACATGCCATAGAAAATGGCAAGTGGGTAGAACAGTCTCTATTAGTGACAAAGCCTTCCTGTATGGTGTGAACAAAGCAATAATTAACTTTATTCAGGCTTTTAAGCAACATTTTGGCCAAAATGTTCATGTGTACGGCAAGTAGAGATAAGGGTCAATACCAGTTCACTCTGAGAGAAATTGGATTATTAGTTGTGCAGGGTGTGAGGGCTACTCAAGTAACACAATTTCCCCTTACAGTGAACCATCCACTTCATTGTAGCACTTGACTCTCTCTGTCTAGCGAAGCAGAGCAGTACAAACCCTACTCAGGAGAGGTGGTGTGGCTAGAGGGCTAGAGGTTGCTGCACTCCCAGGCTGTAAAATAGAAAGTTCCAGCCTTAGGAGTGCTTAACTGTTTCCTGAATAATCAAGAGGCTCATAATTTCTTAGACCCTGTACACTTTGGATCACTGGCTAATTTCCTTGTAGCAGAGAGTTTCTGTGATACTGAAGCCACCACACACACTCTTTTCTTCAATAGACTGTGACACTACCTCTGCCATTCTTGGGCTAATACATCCAGTGAAATCTATGGGCTGCTTCAGCCTAACAAAGTATTATCACACATTCCATCACAGGAGTATGAAAGCACAATGAGGGGCTCCTGCTGCAGCTTTGTTTTTGTTGCATGGGGCTATCCACCCTCTGACTCATTTGGTATTAGTTCCTTTTTAAGTTTTTGGGGGACTTTTCTTTAGATTGAGTGAAGCTTGAGGAGCCTAACCTCAGCTGCCCTTGCCAGCTCCCCTATCCACCTGGATTCCTTTACTTCGAGCCAAGGAGTTGAATGATTGATTCTCTCCTGCCTACTCCATGCGGGCAGTGTCCCATGGTGCGGTGGCTACCTCACTCTCCCTAGCCATGGGCAAGGGGAGCGGGAATAAGCACACTGCAGTTTAGAGGAGTGCAAGGGCACTCCCCCTGTTAGATCCAACAGTGGGCCCAGGAATGGTGCTGCTTTCCTCTTCATTGGGGGGGCAAGATGACAGTCCTCATCTTGTGGCATCAGAGGCCAGAAATGAGTTCCTGGGTGCAATGGTTAGCCTGTTTCTTCTTTCTCAGTGGTGCCCCGGACAGAGTGTCTTGGGCCCCTCTTTTCATGAGCTGGCCTGGGATCCCAGGACATCAATAGCTCAGGCTCTGGGATCCCATCCCTCACCTAATCCCTGGTCTCAATAATTCATAAATAATGAAGAAAGCTTTGTGTCGTCCTACTTGCACTGGCTCACTCGGGGAGTTTTCCAAGGGAATCTGGAGGACGCCACAAGCTCAGTTTCTCAAAAAGGTAAAACATTGCTGACCTTAAAAGACCGTTACTTGGGCTGATCTGGATGGTTCCGGGCTCATTGTACTTCTGGTAGTGAGATCAGGCTACTCAAAGCAGTTTCAGCGGTCCCCCTGGCCTTGAAAGCAGCAAACATTACAAAGAACTCATTCTACTAGCTGCCTGTACCAGTTCTTCTCCTGGTCTTGGTCTCCTTATTTGTTGCTGATGTCCAGATATTCTGCCAATTGCTCCATAGGAAATTCAAGAGGGAAGCATCCCTGGTTCTGAAGAGATCCACTAGTCATGGTGTCAACTATAGGGTAAGTCCTTAGTCCATTAGGGCATCAGGGGCCTTATCCTACCAGGGTTCCATGGTGTTGTTATTGCCACAGTCCAGGTCCTGAGTCCAATTCCAATAAAACAACTCTCTCTAACTTGTGAGTTTTTGAATGGAACTGATAAGTTCTAAAAGCCAGGCATTCCTGGCCAATCCCAAGTTGCCACGTTACCCTCCAACCCTATCCCAATGCTCCTGCGCAGTATGCTGGGACAATTCAAGATGGTACGATAGGCAGCCACTGTTCCCATCTCCTCTGGGGTCTGCCAGGATGTTAGGGACACATGCATCATTGGAAATTGCAGTTGCAAAGGGGCAGATTCGCAGAAATGCCCCTTTGCAACTGCAATGTTTGCACTTGGGATGCTACATCCCAAATACAAAAATCGCAATTTGAAATTGCATTTAAGGAATAGCAAACTGCGAAGCCTTAAATGCAATGCAAGATTGTGGAGAAGTGTGGCTCAGTGGTTAGAGGCGGCAGACCCGAAAGCTGAGATCAGCCGTGGACCAGGGTTCGATTCCCCGCCTCGGCGGGTCTCGGGCTCAAAAATTCCACGGACTCGACAATTCTCGCTCCGGTGCCTACTCGACTCACGGGGTCACACTCTGCGACTCTGGGCAATAGCTTGCTTAATCTCCACTACGGCCCCTCGCGGCGGGATGCCTGGCTTTCACCTTGTGAATACCCTGCCGGGGTATCTCTCACAGGGGAATACCAGGACGGGTTCCCTAAGCAAGCGCCTTGAGACCCCTGGGTGAAACGTGCGCTATATAAATCGAAATACATTTACATTTACATTTAAAATAGCGATTTTGCTATTATGGTCCACTTAATACCGATTATTTCAACCTGATGGTATTTAGCGAAAACTTTAAAAAATGCACTAAAGTGCATTTTTTTAAGTTTGAGGGTACACACACACATGCCCTTAGGGCATGTGTGTGCGCAACATGGGTGCACATCACAATTTCAGAGATGCAACAGAGTCTCCTTTTGATACCCTTGCACCCTTGAAATTACATGCACAAATTGCGAGTACATATTGGTACTCGCAAATAGTGCATGCAATTTCCCATCAATTCCTTAATTGCGACTCACAATTTGCGAGTCGCAATTAAGGAATGTTTAGGAATCTCTATTCTTATAGCGATTCGAACATGTATAGGCTTTTGCGATTCCTTATTTGCGATTCCTTAATAATCGCAATTAAGGAATCCCAAAAGCCAACCTTGATGCATGTGTCAGTTAGTCACCAAATGTGTACAAGTGGGGAACGCGAAATGCACGTTCCGTTTCCCTAACGCACTGCATATTTGAGGATACTCCATCCAAGTGATTATTATCCATTTGTCCTTACTTATTATTCGCCAAATCTTTTCAATCAATTTTCTCATGCTGTTCTCCTTATTCTTTTACTTATTCCACATATTCAACATGTTGCATTCTGGGAAACATTTGCGTATTAACATGTGCCCATCCAAGCCTCCTTGCATATACGATCCAGACACAAAAAGTAGTTCAGAGCAGTGTGTCTTTATTCTTAACCCAATGCATTTCGGGCAATCGCTTGCCCTTCGTCAGGGGGAACTGAAAGTAAACATTTACAGAAATTCCATTAGTAATCACATTAACCTTAATTTTTACTTTGCGCTAATAGTATACATATTTAAAAATCCCATTATGTAGTGTTAATTGCACATATACAGTCAGTTGTGTAATTCCAACCCTCGCTCACTCAATTAGCTCGCTTTCCTGAGCACCATCAAATAATGAAAAAGAAAAAAGGAACCATGACGATAAAATGTATATACCAAATCTAATTTTTGCCCGTCATTCGTACATCTATCACCCCTCAATTAAGTATTAATTCATCTCTATTGGGGAGAACACTACCCGATACACTAAACTATCTCGCTCCTACGCGCAACCTGCTTTTACCCACTTCTCGCGTTTCACCTTCCTAGGCGCATGCCGACAGCTTTTCTTTCCCCTGATGTTAACATACCTAACAGTCTACAAATTGCGAGTTCATCCTTGTTGCAACCTCTAATAAAACACCCTGCGTACCTGCTCCCATGTTCTCCTTTCCTTAGCCCCGAATTTGCCACAGGCTAATGATTCCTCTCATGTGATGCTCCCGCACTAACGGCCAGATCTTTAACAAATGTAACTCCACCCCCTCAGGTGTGCAAACTACAAAACCTTTGTTCCCACAGTGTTAATCACATAACTATCATACCCATAATGCATCTAATACCATTAGTGAAAGATGTGCCCACTGTGCATAAAAAATTCTATTCTTCTGTATATATAAAATAACGCAAACTTCAGGCTTCCGTAACAAAAATTCAAATCAGTATCCTTTCATGTTGCCTCCTTGATCGTGCGCTGATCTGAACTCGCTGTTTCGTAATATGTGGCGTCTTCAAGCGAACCGTTCCATTTCTTTACAGCTATTGTTCTCACTGGGTTCAAAACCAACGAAGGGTCAGTCAATTTACAAAATGGAAGAGGTGGTATGCACACCATTATATTTCACTTTAGTCTGTTCAAATCCATATATTTTCAACAAATTTTACCGATTGCCTTTGTAATGGGCTGTGCTTTGCCCGCGTGCAACTTCAATAAGTGCACAAGTGGGGAACGCGAAATTCACGTTCCACTCCCAAACGCACTGCGTATTTGAGGATACTCCATCCTAGTGATTATTATCCATTTGCCCGTACTTATTATTCGTCAAATCTTTTCAATCAATTTTCTCATGCTGTTCTCCTTACTCTTTACTTATTCCACATATTCAACATGTTGCATTCTGGGAAACTTTTGCGTATTAACATGTGCCCATTCAAGCCTCCTTGCAAATACGATCCAGACACAAAAAGTAGTTCAGAGCAGTGTGTCTTTATTCTTAACCCAATGCATTTCGGGCAATCGCTTGCCCTTCGTCAGGGGTAACTGAAAGTAAACATTTACAGATATTCCATTAGTAATCAAATTAACCTTAAATTTTACTTTGCGCTAATAGTATACATATTTAAAAATCCCATTATGTAGTGTTAATTGCACATATACAGTCAGTTGTGTAATTCCAACCCTTGCTCACTCAATTAGCTCGCTTTCCTGAGCACCATCAAATAATGAAAAAGAAAAAAGGAACCATGACGATAAAATGTATATACCAAATCAAATTTTTGCCCGTCATTCGTACATCTATCACCCCTCAATTTAGTATTAATTCATCTCTATTGGGGAGGACACTACCCGATACACTACACTTTCTCGCTCCTACGCGCAACCTGCTTTATCCCACTTCTCGAGTTTCACCTTCCTAGGAGCATGCCGACAGTTTTTCTTTCCCCTGATGTTAACGTACCTAACAGTCTACAAATTGCGAGTTCATCCTTGTTGCAACCTCTAACAAAACACCCTGCGTACCTGCTCCCATGTTCTCCTTTCCTTAGCCCCGAATTCGTCAAGGGCTAGTGATTCCTCTCATGTGATGCTCCCGCGCTAACGGCCAGATCTTAAACAAATGTAACTCCACCCCCTCACGTGTGCTAACTACAAAACCTTTGTTCCCACAGTGTTAATCACATAACTATCATACCCATAATGCATCTAATAGCATTAGTGAAAGATGTGCCCACTGTGCATAAAAAATTCTATTTTTATGTATATATAAAATAACGCAAACTTCAGGCTTCTGTAACAAAGGTTCAAATAAGTATCCTTTCACGTTGCCTCCTTGATCATGCGCTGAACTAAACTCGCTGTTTAGTAATATGTGGGGTCTTCAAGCGAACCGTTCATTTTCTTTACAACTATTGTTATCACTGGGTGCAAAACCAACGAAGGGCATTCAATTTACAAAATGGAAGAGGTGGTATGCACCCCATTATATTTCACTTTAGTCTGTTCAAATCCATATATTTTCAACAAATTTTAGTCACCAAAACCTCAAAGTGAACCCAGCTCCTGTGCTGGGTCTATTGGTACGGGCTTCCTTGTTCAGTGGGTATGGGTTGTTCCAACCCTGGTACAGTGTGAAATGTAAATATTAATAGATGCAGATATAAGCTCAATCTCAGGTGAACACCAAACTTGCAGTGTCCTGCACCAGGCTACCTGTGGTAGTCCCACACGTGCAGCTGCACATGATTAACCAGCGAAGTGCACCTTACCTTAGCTGTTGACAGCAGCCTTATCATGTCTTTCCCATTTCATACACTCTATGGTACTAGTTAATTTATCTTCTGATGTATCATCATCTACGTAAGACTTTGATACTGATAGAAGCATGGGGCTTTTAGAAACTACTCACAATCACTGGATGATGTAATCAGTGATGTCATTTAAGATGTTATTAGTGATGTCACTGACCATGTCATGAGGGGTGTAATATGTGAGGCCATAACCAGTGCATTGTGAGGGTGTATGTTATAGTTACTTCAGGGATCTATAACTGCTGAATTTGGCTAATTTTGTATGAGTGAAATATCAGCCTAACTAAAACGTCCATGTAACCTTTGTTTTTTCAGTGAATTTCTGAGTTGTTTTGGTAATTCTAATTCCTAATTACAATGTCCCTGTAACCTTTCATTTTTTCAGTGAATTTCAAAATTTTTTGGAAGTTCTATTTCCTAATTTTAATGCCCCTGTAACCTTTGTCTTTTTCAGTGAATTTCAAGTTTTTTTAAATGTATTTCCTAACTTTAACATTTTGAGGTTTAATTTCTGTGAAATGAGCATTGTGCCATAATTAATTCTGCCCTGCCTATTTACCCAGGAGGAGGCCACCATTTGGTGCAACATCTCTAATGTACAGTGCATTTACTATACTGCATCTGTGTAAAAAACTCCAAGGAAATATCCCCAGTGGCCGTGTGTGTCATCCTGCGATAAGTGGGTAAGACATTCCATACCGCTAATGCATTTGGGTGGGACCAAACGTTGGGGCTTCTAGGACAGTCTACATACTTGTAGTTTTGAACACAATCTCTGGTCTGAGCAGCAGATTACAAAAAAGAACCCCCTCATCACAGACACTACGTGAGATATTGCGCTCAGAAATAGCAAGGAAGAAACCACCTCTTTTACAGATTACAGATAACTTTTCTGTGGAAATGCAGAGAAAAACTCTTGTTTTGCATTGGCCATGTGTACAAAGTTAAGAGGATTAGTTCTTAACAGAAGTGGAGCTTCATTGTAGGCACATACTTTGGGGCATATTTAAAAAAAAAAGCATGCAGCGCGGCACCGCAAGCCCTTTGGCTGCGCAACGCGGTGGCACTTTCACAGCACAGGAATGCAACATATTTACAATGATATTCTCGCAATTCTCCCGGCAACCCATTACGCCCTCCGCGCTGACCGCCCAGATGGTAGATCTGGCGGTGGCGTGGCGATGATAGTTCACCGATCCTTGCAGTTCCAGCTCCTCTCGCATCCTGGCATTACCAATGTTGACTTTCTGGTGGCCCGCTCTCTTAACCTTCCGGTTCCCCTCACGGTGATTCTTCTGTACCGTCCCCCTCAGTATATGTCTTCTTTTGTGTCCTCTCTGCAGGATCTCTTGGCCACCCTGGCTGTAGATAATTCCTCTCTAATTCTACTCGGGGACTTTAATTTTTGGCCGGGCGATCCGCAGGAGGACCCCCTCTCGAAAGACTTTTCCGCTACTCTCCGCTGCCTCAACTTCTCACCTCACGTCTTGATCCCCACTCATACCCACGGTCACATTCTTGACCAGATCTGGTCTCTCCGCTGCAAACCCCTGGTGTCTTCTATTTCTCCTTGTGGCTGGTCGGATCATTTTGTGATCTCCTTCTCCATCCCTCTGGGTCAGCCCGAGAAAGCTGCCTTGCCCAAGAACATCTGGGCTCGATGCTGGAAGAATGTTGATCTTAACGACCTCTCCTCCTCTCTTTTTCTATCGGCTCCCGGCCTGACTGATCTCCCTGTGGAACACCAGGCGGATGCTATTCGCACTTGGCTTTCCTCGGCTTGTGATCAGGCCGCCCCTCTTAAAAAGATTAGATTGGCCCGTCATCACGATGCCCACAGGTGGTTCTCCAACGACCTCAGATCCCTGAAGCTCGAGCTCAGACGGTCGGAACGTCGCTGGCGTCGTACCTATTGTCCCACTCTCCGCCTGAAGTATAGGGCTCTTCTTAATAACTATAAATCGGCCATTCTAGCGGCCAAATCCAAATACTTTTCGGACCGCGTTGCCCTTTCGGCTAACAAAACTCGCGAGATCTTCTCTCTGGTCCGTAGCCTTGCCACCTCTGACCGCGCTGGACTTTCCCCTGCTCCTTCGCAATCTCTTTGCCTTTCGTTGAACACCTTTTTTATTAATAAAATAATCACCATTAAGGCCAACATTCCGACTGTGCCTCACCTTGACCTCCCGGCCCACCCCCCTTCCTTTTCCTCTGTTTTTGATCACTTCACACCCATCTCACCCGAGCTTTTCCTTGACCTCCTTGTCAAGGTCAAGTCCGGCTCTCCGGTGGATTGCGCACCTGCTCGCATCCTCAGAACTTTATTCACCAGTTGTCCCACCCCTCCCCTTTCCTTCCTTAATTCCTGCCTGGCTCTGGGTTCTGTCCCTTCCTTCTTTAAGTCTGCCATTGTGCTTCCCATTTTGAAGAAAGCCGGCCTGGACCCTTCTCTTCCATCCAATTTTAGGCCAATCTCCCTTCTTCCCTATCTTGGGAAGATTCTTGAGAACCACGTAACATCCTGTCTCTCATCCTACATTGAGGAGAATAACATCTTGGCCTCCCACCAGGCTGGCTTCCGACCGGGCCACTCCACTGAGGGCGTGGTCCTCGCGGTCCTTGACGAACTGAAGGGCAGGGCCGATGGTAATCTCCCTCAGGCCTTGGTCCTTTTGGACTTGTCCGCTGCGTTTGACACGGTCGACCATACTATTCTTCTTGACCGTGTCAGCGCAGCGGGCATCCAGGGCGTTGCCCTTTCCTGGATCGCCTCCTTTCTGCAGGGACGCTCACAGGCAGTCCACCTCTCCACCTTCTCTGCCCCCCCCTTCTGGTCACGTGTGGGGTACCCCAGGGCTCCTCTCTCTCTCCCCTTCTTTTCAACCTCTATATCCGCCCCCTCATTTCTTCGCTTCTAGAGCTGGGGGTCTCGGTGTATAACTACGCCGACGACCTCCAGCTCGTTTTCGATCTGTCTTCCCCCACTCACTCTCTTCCCAAGCTCAGCTCGACTCTTGTCTTCATTTCCCAGTGGATGAGCTTCAATCATTTGAAGCTCAACCCTGACAAGACAGAGCTTGTCCTCACTGGTGGCCCCTCTAATCCCTGGTCCTCTGCTCATTGGCCCCTTTCTTTTGGTCCTCCTCCCTCCCCGGTTTCCTCTGTTCGGACTTTGGGCATCAAGGTCAGCAATGATCTTTTGATGCATGCGCACATCAGTTCTGTTGTATCCTCTTGTTTTCTTTCCCTCCGTCTTATCCGCAAGATCTCCCGTTTTTTTCTGTTGATGCACTTAAAGTTATTATCACTGCCCTCATTACATCCCGCCTGGATTATGGTAATGGCCTGTATGTAGGCATCCCTGCCTACGAGACTCGTCGTCTCCAGGCCATCCAGAACCAGGCGGCCCGTCTTGTCCTTCGTCTTCCTAAGTTCTCCCATATCACTCCCGCCCTTAAGACCCTTCACTGGCTCCCTGTTCAGTACAGGTCCCAGTTTAAACTTGCTTGCCTGGCTTTTCGGGCGCAAGCCCGTTCCGCTCCTTTCTTCATCAACTCCCTCATCTCCTCCCATGCCCCTCCTCGCTCCCTCCGCTCCTCCTCCCTCTCTCTCCTTCACGTTCCCCGCTTCCGTAAGTCTCGCACAGGGGGCACCCGCTTCTCTGTGCGCGCTCCGCAGATCTGGAACTCTCTCCCCCTCTCCATCCGTTCCATCCCCATCTTTTCTCACTTTCGGAAAGCCCTCAAAACTTTTCTCTTCCTTCAGGCTTTCCCGGACTAATTCCTCCCCGTACCTGTTAGGCAGTTGCTGACGTGTTCCCCAGCGCCAGGAAGCCGCTTGGCCACAGAGCGCTTTATAAATCCCTTTTTCATTTCATTTCATTTCATTTCATTTCATTTCCTGTGCTCTCCCCAGCACTGGCGCAGAAGCAGCTGCCATGCCCCGGTGCAGGCACCCTTGCACCATGGTGCAAGGATGCCTGCATCATGGTAAGATGGTTAATGTGCAGGAAGGGGCACCTTCCTGCATGAAAACAATCACTACAGGCATTTTCCTCTTTCAATGCGTGCTGTAGAATGAAGCACACATTGAAAGAGGAAAAATCGAGGAGAAATGAAAATATTTCTCCTTGTTGCGCCTCGCTACGCCACCCCTAGGGTGACTTAGCATACTGAAGCATTTCCAAGTTTATAATTTCCTGGTAAATCTGGAAATGTGTCTGGTTCAATGGGCCTTGCGTGGGAACACCCACAGCAACACCCATTGAACGCCCCTTTCACACAAAGTGCTGCATGTAAAGGTGCCATATTTACAAGGACAGGAAAAGCCATGCAGGGTGGCTTTCCCTGTCCTTGTAAATATGGGGCAGGGAAATGTGCTGCCAGGGTGTCACAAAAAGTGACGTACTGGCAGCGCAAGGGGCTTGTAAATCTGCCCCTTAGTTTATATCTATAAGTGCTTCCTCTTGAGGTTTAATTTCTGTGAAATGCGCATCGTACCAGAATCAATCCTGCCCTGCGTTTTTATCCAAGTAGATGCCACCATTTTGTGCAACATCAATACCCAACTGGAGTACTTTGTAGTGGCTAATTAGTAAGTGGTACCACATTGAGTAAATACATAGTGCATCTCCTACATTAGAGATGCTTAAAGGATGCAGAGAAAATGTCTTCAGTGACCTTGTGTGTCTGTAACTTCAACAATGTGATTGTTACTCGAGTATCTTCAACAGATAACTTTACAAGTTGAAACTGCATACAAAACACACATGCTTTACAGAAGTAAGTGCTTCTTTGTTTGGTGGAGATCCAATCGCATTCCTAGGCATCAAGTACCAGTCACCAAAATTGTCAGAGAAAGCACTGGGGGCCTTTTAGTAAGCTGGGAAAAGGGTTGGAAGACACTGCATGCCTCTAATGCATATGTGGCGGGATCAAATAGGCGTAGCTTCTAGTCAAGTTTGCCTACTTCTAGTTTTTAATAGTTTAGAAAACCATCTCTGGTCTCAGCAGCAGATGACAAGAAAAAACACTCTCATCACAGATATTGCGGTCAAGAAAAGCAAGGATGCAAACACCTCCATCACAGATTACAAATAACTTTTCATGGTGGAAATGCAGAGAAAACACACTTGGATGACCTGTACTTTACACAGTGCTTCTTTTTTTTTTACAATTATGGATGGGGGCTCTGTGGCCCCCCTTCCTGGGCAAGTTTGGGCCCTGCGGAGCCCATTCCTGGCCATCTCACCTTGATGTCCCTAGGGCACCCAGTGTGGAATGAGACCGCAGGGAGACTCAAGGCCCCTGCAATTCCTAGTCGGCTCCCTGCCTCCTGCGGCAGCCAGTATTGCTCTGACAGAAGACGGCTGGAATGCCAGAAACCGGTCCCCGGAAGCTTGTTTCCTTCCCAGTGTAAGAATTGGCTTTTGTAGTCTGGTCTGCCCTGTTCCCATGATGCACTGGGCCAGGGACAGACTAATTTGCATACAGCCAGGTTCTGAAACTGGGATGGTGCAATGAGCTAAAAAAATGGTGTTGGATCTAGCCCTGATCTCTTGACTGGGTGAGAGTATTCTGCTTAATTCAGAGACTCTGTCCATCACCACCCCTTGTTGTAAATTATTTTGTCCACCCTAAGCGTGGAAGGGTATACTCAGATGTGAGTCCCTTGCTCATTGCACCATCAGGATTCAAGCAAGCCGGGCCGAAGACGGCTGAAATGCCAGAAACCGGTCCCCGGAAGCTTGTTTCCTTCCCTGTGTAAGAATTGGCTTTTGTAGTCTGGTCTGCCCTGTTCCCATGATGCACTGGGCCAGGGACAGACTAATTTGCATACAGCCAGGTTCTGAAACTGGGATGATGCAATGAGCTAAAAAAACGGTGTTGGATCTAGCCCTGATCTCTTGACTGGGTGAGAGTATTCTGCTTAATTCAGAGACTCTGTCCATCACCACCCCTTGTTGTAAATTATTTTGTCCACCCTAAGCGTGGAAGGGTATACTCAGATGTGAGTCCCTTGCTCATTGCACCATCAGGATTCAAGCAAGCCGGGCCGAAGACGGCTGAAATGCCAGAAACCGGTCCCCGGAAGCTTGTTTCCTTCCCAGTGTAAGAACTGGCTTTTGTAGTCTGGTCTGCCCTGTTCCCATGATGCACTGGGCCAGGGACAGACTAATTTGCATACAGCCAGGTTCTGAAACTGGGATGGTGCAATGAGCTAAAAAAACGGTGTTGGATCTAGCCCTGATCTCTTGACTGGGTGAGAGTATTCTGCTTAATTCAGAGACTCTGTCCATCACCACCCCTTGTTGTAAATTATTTTGTCCACCCTAAGCGTGGAAGGGTATACTCAGATGTGAGTCCCTTGCTCATTGCACCATCAGGATTCAAGCAAGCCGGGCCGAAGACGGCTGAAATGCCAGAAACCGGTCCCCGATAGCTTGTTTCCTTCCCAGTGTAAGAATTGGCTTTTGTAGTCTGGTCTGCCCTGTTCCCATGATGCACTGGGCCGGGGACAGACTAATTTGCATACAGCCAGGTTCTGAAACTGGGATGGTGCAATGAGCTAAAAAAACGGTGTTGGATCTAGCCCTGATCTCTTGACTGGGTGAGAGTATTCTGCTTAATTCAGAGACTCTGTCCATCACCACCCCTTGTTGTAAATTATTTTGTCCACCCTAAGCGTGGAAGGGTATACTCAGATGTGAGTCCCTTGCTCATTGCACCATCAGGATTCAAGCAAGCCGGGCCGAAGATGGCTGAAATGCCAGAAACCGGTCCCCGGAAGCTTGTTTCCTTCCCAGTGTAAGAATTGGCTTTTGTAGTCTGGTCTGCCCTGTTCCCATGATGCACTGGGCCAGGGACAGACTAATTTGCATACAGCCAGGTTCTGAAACTGGGATGGTGCAATGAGCTAAAAAAACGGTGTTGGATCTAGCCCTGATCTCTTGACTGGGTGAGAGTATTCTGCTTAATTCAGAGACTCTGTCCATCACCACCCCTTGTTGTAAATTATTTTGTCCACCCTAAGCGTGGAAGGGTATACTCAGATGTGAGTCCCTTGCTCATTGCACCATCAGGATTCAAGCAAGCTGGGCCGAAGACGGCTGAAATGCCAGAAACCGGTCCCCGGAAGCTTGTTTCCTTCCCAATGTAAGAATTGGCTTTTGTAGTCTGGTCTGCCCTGTTCCCATGATGCACTGGGCCAGGGACAGACTAATTTGCATACAGCCAGGTTCTGAAACTGGGATGGTGCAATGAGCTAAAAAAACGGTGTTGGATCTAGCCCTGATCTCTTGACTGGGTGAGAGTATTCTGCTTAATTCAGAGACTCTGTCCATCACCACCCCTTGTTGTAAATTATTTTGTCCACCCTAAGCGTGGAAGGGTATACTCAGATGTGAGTCCCTTGCTCATTGCACCATCAGGATTCAAGCAAGCCGGGCCGAAGACGGCTGAAATGCCAGAAACCGGTCCCCGGAAGCTTGTTTCCTTCCCAGTGTAAGAATTGGCTTTTGTAGTCTGGTCTGCCCTGTTCCCATGATGCACTGGGCCAGGGACAGACTAATTTGCATACAGCCAGGTTCTGAAACTGGGATGGTGCAATGAGCTAAAAAAACGGTGTTGGATCTAGCCCTGATCTCTTGACTGGGTGAGAGTATTCTGCTTAATTCAGAGACTCTGTCCATCACCACCCCTTGTTGTAAATTATTTTGTCCACCCTAAGCGTGGAAGGGTATACTCAGATGTGAGTCCCTTGCTCATTGCACCATCAGGATTCAAGCAAGCCGGGCCGAAGACGGCTGAAATGCCAGAAACAGGTCCCCGGAAGCTTGTTTCCTTCCCAGTGTAAGAATTGGCTTTTGTAGTCTGGTCTGCCCTGTTCCCATGATGCACTGGGCCAGGGACAGACTAATTTGCATACAGCCAGGTTCTGAAACTGGGATGGTGCAATGAGCTAAAAAAACGGTGTTGGATCTAGCCCTGATCTCTTGACTGGGTGAGAGTATTCTGCTTAATTCAGAGACTCTGTCCATCACCACCCCTTGTTGTAAATTACCTTGTCTATCACAGCAATGTTTTAATCTGTTTCCCTTCACGTATATTTGCATGCCCGGAAACAGATGAAAAATCAGCTTTCTGCAAGCCGAAGCAGTTTGACACCTCCAGATTGCAGAAAGCGGAGTTATGTTTGTTTTTTGCTTTTAGGAGCTGTCAGCTTCCACCAAGCAAAAGCAAACAACCACTTCCCAAGGGTGAGCACCTTGGAAGGTAGCAGGAGCCGCCCTGGGGGTAACGGTCCCCGGGGTCATAATTGGATCCACAAGTGGGGGCCGTGTGGGCCCCCTCCATAGTTGAACTTAGCCCCAGGGAGGAGATAGTACCTGGGTATCTGTCAAGGACCCCCTAGAGTCTTTTATTTCCACCCTGACAGTGTGGCAGACCCTTGGGCTGCAGAGGAGCAGTGGAAGCCCAAGCATTAATCTTAACTTTTTACCCCTGTGGAGGTGGTGGTCCCTAGGGCGCTGGCAGATTCAGCGGGCCCTCCTGCATACATATTGTTAAATGCCCTAGGGAGGTGGTTGTCCCTGGGGTCTGCAAGGGGGCTGAGCGGGACCCACCACATTAATGTAAAATTATTAGCCCAGGGGAGGTGGTAGTCCCCTGGCACACCATGCTTGTTAGATGGCAAGGGACATAATTTCTCCACTGGCAGTGCACTGAGAGTCACGTTTGCAGAGTGGTAGAGAAAGGGAGTATGGCCTAGGACCACCTCTCGGCAATCTAGCTGGGTAGAACTTACTGGAGCTACTAAGCACCTTAAGCTGCCAAGGGGACTTCATCTTCCAACAAGCAGTGCGCCAGGAGGCACAATTTCAGAGTGGTGCAGCAAGGGGGCAGGGCCTCCAGCGTCACACCAATAGCATTTTGTTCTTTTTTTTATTATAAGGGAAGAGGGGTGTGTGCCTCTCTTTTCCTGCACCCATTTTGGCCCGGGGACCCATCCTAGCAGTCCTGCCCTTTATTTATTTATTTTCTTAATGTATAAAACAAGGAAGGGGGCTCTGTGGCTGCTCTCCTGGGCTGATTTTGGCCCAGGGAACGCCATCCCCGGGGGCCTAGCCACAATACTGGGTACCTAGGTCCCACCCTGGACACTCAGTTTTTCCCATTGGGGGCCGCAGGGGGAGGCTCAAGCCTCAAGGCCCTGCAGTCCTTGCTGGCTCCCTGCATCCTGCAGGGACCGGCAATGCTTTTGGACAGCGGTAGCTGCTAACAGGCAGCTCCTCTATCCAAAAGCAATTCTGCTCTGTTTCGTGCAAGCAAGAGAATTTTTCTGCTCTCATTTGCATGAATCGCAGCAGAGTTTGCTACGATTTGGCGGGAGCAAACTGCAGTGTCCTAGGGTGGGCACCCAAGGAGATTCCTGGAGCCGCCCAGGGCGTGAGCCTTTACTCTAATTTTCCCTCGGGATGTGGTGGTCCCCGAGGCCTCATGGGGGGAGGGCTGGGCCTCTGCTTTGTTTATAGATGTAACACAGGGGAGTTGGTGGTCCCCGGGGCTTGGGGGGTCCAGGAGGCCCCCATAATAAAATGAAAATCCCTGGGGCAACATTAAGCCCCAGGAGGGGGGATGCCAGTGTGCCCCCCTCCATTATTTAAATAAAAATGTCCCTGGGATCTGGACCACTCTGGGGCTGATAACGAACAAATCATAGGAGCCCTCACATGTTTTTCTGTTTAAATTGGCCTAGGGGGTCAGGGTGTTCCTACCCTTCCCTGATTTCTTTTTTTGCTTTACATTTTTTGTGGGACTCGGTTCAACCGAGTACCAAGAGGGCTGCCAATCAAATTTCAGTAGGGTTTCAGTAGGCCATTGATATCCCAGATATCTATATTTTTTAAACTTAAATATCTCTGAAACTACTGAATGGATTTACACCATAACTCAAAAAACACGCTTTCTGGGTCAACATCTGGCTTCCTTCCAAATTGCATGTAATTCCATTCAGCATTCCAGGCTGTAGTTGAGCTCAAAACATGTAAAATCCCCATAAACATAATATGGGGAAAATATGTTTTCTGAACACCTCTTTTTTTACAGCCCCTGCTTGATGGATCACCCCGAAACTTTCCTTACAGCAGCTAAACCAATAGGAGGACATCAGTGATGTCACTGACCATGTCATGAGTGATGTAATATGTGACGTCATCAGCAGTGCATTGCAGGGCCACGAGTTATTGAATTTCACAGGTTTTGTACTCGTGAAATGTCAGCCTAACTATAACACTCCTGTAAAATGTGTTTTTTTCCATGAATTTCTAATGTCTTTTAAATGCTAATACGTAACTCTGATGTCCCAGTAACCTTTGTTTTTTTTGTGAAATTCGAATTTTTTTTAACTAGCAGTCACATTTGTAGAGAAAAGGTGCTGGGTCTCCGAGCAGCTCTCAGGAAATCCGCAGCATAGGGCTTACAGGATGTACCAGGAGGGCTTCCTACCCCCAAGCTCCCTTTGGAGCCAAGGGGACTATTTCTCCAACTAGTAGTGTGACGGGAGGCACATTTGCAAAGTGGTAGAGAAAGGGGGGAAGGCCTCTGACAGATTCTCAGCAATCCAAGTGTGTGGGACGTACTGAAGGTAACAGGAGGTGTAGTTGGCCTCCAAGGACGTCCTTGGGTACCAAGTATACCTACTGTTACCTCCAGTAAGTCCCACACAGCAGGATTGCGGAGTTCTGATAGAAGGCCATGCCCCCTTTCTCCACCACTGTGCAAACGCGATCCTGGTGGCTCTTGGTTGGGGTATGAAATACTTTTAACTACTGGGGGTCCTGGGGGCGAACTAGCTTACCTGTTATCTCCAGTCAGCCCCACACAGTAGGATTAATGGCAGATGGTCGCAGGCCAAGCCCCCTTTCTTCACCACTCTGCATCCTCCCCTCCTGGTGCTCTTTTGATTGGGTGATGAGGTCCCCTTGCCTCTTGAGGGTCCCTGGGGGCCAACTAATCCAACTGTTATCTCTAGGAAGCCCCGCACTGCTGGACTGCTGAAAGGTGGTAAGAGGCCAAGCTCCCTTTCTCCACCACTCTGCACACATGCCTCCTGGTGCACTTCTGCTTGGGGGATGCAATCTACTTCACTCCTGAGGCCCTCAGGAGACAAGGGACCATTATTACCCCACCTGCAGTGTGCCAGAAGTGGGTTTGCAGAGTGGTGGAAAAAGGGGTGTGACCTCCAACTACCTCTCACTAATCCTACTGTGTGGGGATTACTGGAGGTAACAGGTGGGCCAGTAGGCCCCTAAGCACCCTCAGCAGTGAAGGGGACTTCATCCCCCAACTGAGAGCACACCAGGAGGCGCATTTGCAGAGTAGTGGAGAAGGGGGGCAGGACCTCTGTCGAGTTGCTGGCTTCCGATTTTTTAACATTTTAGGTTGGGGCTGTGTGGCCCCCTTCCCTTTACCCTTTTGGGCCCCAAGGACCCCATTCCCAGGGCCTGATCCATTTTTTATTTTAATGATTGTTATAAAACAAGAGGGGGCCAGGCGTCCTGCTCCCGAGGCCGATTTCTGCCCCAGAAACCCCACCCCCTGGGGCAGAGCCTTTGTTTTTTTCCCATTCTGAAGAGGAGGGGAGCCGTGCATTTATTACATTTGTTTTAATTTTTTCAAGGAATGGGGATTTGTGCCCCCCCCTCCTGAGGCCAATTTTGGCCGGGGTGACCCCATACTCCGGGCCAGGCCTTATGTTTAAAAAATAAAAAAAAAGGGTAGGTACATCGTGGCCCCCCTATCTGGGCCAAGACTGCCCCTGTGACCCAATCCCCCAGAGCATGGCCACAACATTGGGCACAGAGGGGGAGCCCCAGAGGGGGAGACCCAGAAGGCTGGGTCCCTGCCAGCTCCCAGCCTTCTGCGGGAGCCGGCATTGTTTTGGGATGCAAGAGAATTTTTCCTGCTCTCACTTCTATGAAAGTGCGCACTGAGTCTACCCCCACCTACTTCTCAAAAGTCACCTGCATCAGTGGCGCCAGAAAATCAAAAATACAGTATACTGTTGTGGGCAAGTTTAGGCAGGAGGTGCTTTACAACCACAACAACATGTTTATACAATGGGAAGCTGTACAAAATGTTAATGCTGGACCTCGCCTCTCTTTATGTTGTGGAAGGAGTGGGATTCTTAGAATTTGTGGCAGCCATCAGTATGCAATGAAAGTTTCCAAGTTAGACCTATTTTGCCAGAGCGGCTATTCCAGCACTGCTTCATGATGTGCAGCAATTAGTTAGACAAGCTTTGCAGCAAAGTGTTGTTCATACTATCCACCCAAATACAGACATATGGATCAGTTGGCAGTCGACTGATCATATGTGCATCACTGTACTCTGGATCTCAATTGCAGGGGAAAAGCTAAAGCTAGGTATGGGTCTTGATCCTGAAGAAAGTTTTAGGAGCGTTGGGTGGCATGAAACAGTAGCATTGTTTGCCATGGAGAAATCACATACAACTGCAAACATCTTGGAAGAATTTAACAGCAAGGTGTTTGAACGGCAGTGATCCATTGGATTTGCTGCCACGGACAAAGGTAGTAACATAGTCATGGACATGACAGGTGCTGGCTATTTCAGGGTCCTATGTTTGGTGCATTTCATCAACATGGCTGTGAAAGACTTTCATGAAAAAGAATACAGTCAGCAACATACTGACTTTCTGCAGAAGAATAAGCACACATTTCAGCCATTCGTTCAAAGCCCGGAAGAAGTTGTGAATTATTCAGCATACTAATAGAGTAGCAGTTAAAGCCCTGATACAGCAGGTGCCAATTCATTGGACCTTGACCTATCACATGTTGCAACATCTGTTTGAGCAGTACAAACATATCAATGACTATGTCATTCAAAGAGGAGGGGTTACAATTGGGAAAACTATGACTAAAGATGCAGACAAATGGGACTTAGTTAAATGCCTGACACAGATGCTGCTCTCTTGTGAGATTTTCGCACAGGAAGTTAGCAAGTAGGACAGTACAATGGGCAAAGCTATCCCATTGCTGCATCTACGACAGGACCTGCTAAAGAAGGTATCTGATAGGTTTGCACATGCACGTGTGAATGAAAATACAAAAGCACATGCCTTGGTTGAGAGCTTAATCTTTAGCCTGGTTTGTAATGAAAGGCTGTGAAATGACAACATCTTGTCCAAACAATACATCTGTGCAACAATACTTGATCCATGGTACAATACATTGTGCCCACTTTCATTACTTTTTCTGAAGGGATTGTTGCAAAGTACAAGAGTTGGATTGTTGAATAAGCCAGAGATTTGGAAGAAGAACAGAACACCAGCAACATAAGCAATACAAGGACTTGACCCAAGCTGTGCATTTGATTGGTATGAAATGACAGGGCTTAATTCCAGTGCAAAGGAGATGGCAAAAGAGGTCAAGCAAGTGACAGCACCAATAATCATTCAGAGGATGTTCCATGAGTATCTAGATGCTTCAATAGAGGTTTATGAGGATCAAAACCCGCTGATGCATTGGTATGGGAAGATCAACCAATGGCTGGAGCTCACCAGGCTGGCAATACGGCATCTGGCTTGTCCTGTAGCTAGTGTGTTTGCTGAGTGTGTGTTCAGTGCAGCTGGCACAGTTGGAAGGACTAATCTCTCACTTTAAAGCATGACAAGCTTGGCCATGATCAAAATTACTCAACATTTCAGACCACACAATTACACTATTCCTGAAACAGCACAGGAGGAGGAGGATTGGTCAGAATCAAGTATTTTAGCTGACCAATTTCTGAGTTTGAGGACGAACTCTGCTTGCTGGACTGACTATGCCAGTCCCACCGTGGAATGTTTTAATTAATTTTTGTTTAACTTCTTTCTTTGCAAAAAAAAGTAACTACTCGAACATTATGTTTGTGTCAGATTTATGCAGCCCACCATTTTTTTGTCACATATATAGCTGGAGTCAGGAAGCCTCCAAAAATCCTTCATGACATTGGCGACAATGCCTGCCTCCCTCATATGCCTATCAGTTAGCAGGGCTGCCCCAGAAGATCATTGATTTCCAAGAGTGCCAACACTAAATTATAATGTGTTGATTGTGTCAGTGCTACAAATGTGTATTTACTAACTAAGCTACCCGTGCTTGGATTGGAAGACGTAGCTACAACTATTGCAACAAGGAGTATGTGACTGTGAATGATGATTGATGATTTACACGGTGGCAGATAGTGCAGGAGACTGTTCAATAAATAGTAAACTTGATTTTGATGAACTGCAATGTTTATTTCTTTCTTTTTCTTTTTTTCTTTTAGGGAGTTTTATATAGCGCAAACTTGACCCGAAGGTATCATGTATCAGAGCGCCTTACATAGTACCAGTTGCGTTACATTCATTTTTTTTTTGTTAGGCACAGGGAGATTAAGTGATTTACCCGGAATCACAGGATGTTCAGCGTCAATGCCGAGACTCGAACCTGGTTCCTCAGATTCAAAGTCGACCGCCCTAGCAGTTAGACCAAATCCTCCCCATTTAGTGCCTGATGGGTGATAATTTTTCCTGAATGTGATTGGCCTTTGCAAACTTACTTAGCAAAAATGCACTTGTAATGTCCACTCCTATACTTCTTTTTTACAACACCTAGAAGGGCTGGCCCTGAAGATCATTTGATTTACAAGACTGCCAAATTCCAATGATTTGCTTGCATCAAAGAGGAGATACAATTATGTACACTCCACTGTGCTTGGATTGAACAAGCAATATTGCACCAATAAGTGATAAGTTTATTGAGTGGTTGTGAGTGGCAGACAGTGCGGGAGGGGGTTCAGCTAATTTGGAAATTTGATTGCGATGATTTGCAATGTTTGATGTCTGATGAGTCACCATTTTTCCTAAAGTTGATTTGCCCTTTTACACTTTACGAGTTTTACTTGCAGGGTCTACTCCTTTTTTCTGGTTTCTCAGAGATCCGACCAGTCATGTTAGTTAACAAACACCATCCTATACAAAATGCTGCTTTTCTGTTTCTCTACTTCACATCTATCTTGCTTGGGTCAGTACTGGTACGGAGTTACTCAGAGTCAGAAACAGGATAGAAGTGTTCAGGGCGGGTCTACGTCAACACACTGCATGAAGAAAGAAGTTGTCAGCTTCAAAGGGAAACCATGACTCTGAGGCCTAGGACTCAGCGAAGAGGAATGGAGAGCGATGCCTTGATTTGGGAAATCCTGCTGAATGTGTGTGTTGACTGGTGGCAAAAGTGAAATTCAGAGTCCTCTCATTTTTAGGTCGAGCTCTGCAAGACTGCAGTAGTAGTGTATGGGAAAGAAGCTGCGCCCACCCTACTCACATATTTTTCATTGGCTTGTGTCATTGTCTTTCGTAAATGCTGCTTTCGGATTTGTTAACAGGCTTGTTAGTCCCTCTATTGCACAGCCTTGTCTACATTTGTACACATTGCATGGCGACTGGCCCTTTTACTTCAGTTGTTACACGCGACCTGTTATTTAGTCGGTAAGCACTATTTACTTTATTGAGTTTCCCTTTCTACCGGCCGGACATGCACTGCTTCAGCTGATAACTGCCTGTGTTTTTTTAAGCAGCACAACCGCCCCCTAACACAGGCACCTGCTTTCAATCACTTTAACCCAGCATTAGCTTGTGTCTCTTTCAACCCCCCCCCGAGTAAAATGGATTTAGAAATAATTAGCGGATTAAGTCTGACTCATGTGAATTTCAGGTAGCAAATGATCCTGTGCTAATGGGCTGAAGCTGACAACAACACATCTGTGTTACATTTCATTTGTAATAAATCCACTTGATGTTTTATTAACAACAACACGACCACCACTGCCAATATCACCACCACCAATATCACCAATACCACCACTATCAATACCAACACCAACACTAATACCACCACCACCACCACCAAAACCACCGCCAATACCACCACCACCAATACTACCACCACCAATATCACCACCGCACCAACACCGCCACCACCAATACCTGACAGGTTATTTTCAAAAGCCTGTTTTATTAATAACACCATCAACAGCATCACCAATACCACTGATACCACCACCATCAATACCACCACCCCCACCAATACCACCACCACCACCAATACCATCAACACCACAACCAATACCACCGCCAATACCACCACCACCACAATACTACCAGCACCAATACCACCACTACCACCACCACCAACACCACCACCACCAACACCAACACCACCAATACCACCACCAATACTACTATCACCACCACCAATACCTCACCACTAATACCACCACCACTAATAGCACCACCAACACCACAACAATAACACCAATATCACCACCACCAATACCACCAATACCACCACCTCCCCACCACTAATACCACCACCAATACCATTGCCAATACCACCACTAATACCACCACCACCAATGCAACAACACTAATAACACCAATAATACCAATATTACCACCACCAATACTACCAATACCACCACGACCACCACCAATACCACCACAATCAATACCATCATTACCACCAACATCACCAATATCACAACCACCACCAATACTACCACCACCAATACCACCAATACCAGCACCAATACCATCACTAATACCACCACCAGCAATACCACCACCAATATGACCACTACCACTAATATCACCACCACCAATACAACCACCACCAATACCACCACCAATACTACTATCACCACCACCAATACCTCACCACTAATACCACCACCACTAATAGCACCACCAACACCACAACAATAACACCAATATCACCACCACCAATACCACCAATACCACCACCTCCCCACCACTAATACCACCACCAATGCCATTGCCAATGCCAATACCACCACTAATACCACCACCACCAATGCAACAACACTAATAACACCAATAATACCAATATTACCACCACCAATACTACCAATACCACCACGACCACCACCAATACCACCACAATCAATACCATCATTACCACCAACATCACCAATATCACAACCACCACCAATACTACCACCACCAATACCACCAATACCAGCACCAATACCATCACTAATACCACCACCAGCAATACCACCACCAATATGACCACTACCACTAATATCACCACCACCAATACAACCACCACCAATACCACCACCACCACTACCACCACCACCAATACCACCACCACCACCACCAATGCCATCAATACCACCACCAATGCCACCACCAATACCACCACCAATATCACCACCCCAACCACCACCACCAATACCACCACCAATAACACCAATACCACCACCATCAATACCACCACCACCACCAATACCACCACGAACAATACCAACACCACCAAAAGAACCACTAATATCGCCACCACCAGAAACTCAGAGTCCCCTCATTGTTAGGTTGAGCCTTGCAGCAGGGCGCATGCGCTGCTAGTTCTGTGAGACTCCTGTAGTAGAGTATGGGAGAGAAGCTGCAGCTACTCTCCTCCCATATTTTTCATTTGCTTGTGTCATTGTCGTTCATAAATGCTGCCTTTGGATTTGTTAATAGACTTGTTAGTCCCTCCTTAATACGGCATTGTCTTCAATTGTACCCTTCCATGGCGACTGGTCTTTTTTATTTGGTTGTTACACTGGACCCTTTATTTCGTGTATAAGCACTATTTACTTTATTGTGTTTCTCTTACTGCTGGCCGGACATGCACTGCTTGAGCTGATAACAGCTTCTTTTTTTTTTTAAGCAGCATGGTCGCCCGGTAACACAGGTTCCTTCTTTCAGTTATTTATTTTTATTTATTTTGTGACATTTATAGAGCGCGTTCAATTACCCGTGGGCGTCTCGGCGCTAATATGCAGTGATGTCTCTCCCTGATCAGGTTGTTCAGAAGCTTGGTTTACTGGTTAAATAGCCATGTTTTCAGTTTTTTTCTAAACTGAAGGAGTGAGGGACTTGTTTTTATATAGTTTGGTAGGGTATTCCAGATTTTGGGGGCCGCACTTGAAAAACGGCGGTCACCCCAAGAGACCGTTCTGCTGCGTTGAACCACTAGTTGGTTGAGTGAGGAAGATCGGAGTATTCTGGACGGATTGTAGGGAGTAAGTTGCTCTTTGAGAAAACGCGGTCCTTGGTCCTGCAGTGTTTTGTAGACTATGCACAATGATTTAAATTTTACCCGGTTTTGGATGGTTAACCAGTGGTAACTTTTCAGAGTGTCCGAGATGGGTGCAAATTTAGGTTTTTTGGACAGGACGCGTGCCGCAGCGTTCTGCACGGTCTGTAGTTTTTTGGTGACTCTGTTCTGTGCATTAAGAAAAAGACCGTTACAATAGTCTAACGATGTTAGGACCAGGGAGGTGACTAACGTCTTGGCTGCTGAATCTGGTAGATAAGGTGTGATCTTTCTTATCATTTTGAGCTTAAAGTGGGCGTTAGCTGCCACCTTGTTTGCGTGGGCCATGAAGTTGAGTTGGTCATCGAATGTCACTCCTAGGTTTCTGACCTTAACGGTGGGACAAGGAGGGGTTCCTAGAGCCGGTGGCCACCGGGCTGCAGACCAAGGTGGCAAAAGGTTACCGAAGATAACAACCTCCGTTTTATCGGAGTTGAGCTTCAGGCAATTCTTTGCCATCCACTCACTGATGGCATTCATCCCGCTTTGGAATCTGTCTGCCACCTCCTGTCCGTTACCCTTTATGGCCAACACCAGTTGAGTGTCGTCGGCGTATGAGGTTAGGCCCATCCCATATGCTTTGATGACCCTAGCAAGGTCCGACACATATATATTAAATAGTGTCGGACTTAGGGATGAGCCTTGAGGGACCCCACACGGTAACGACAACTCGGCTGATTGAAAAAGACCCAGTGTGACCGCCTGGGTTCTATTGGCCAGGAAAGAGGCAAGCAGGTCCCTGGCAGTGGACTGAATACCCATCCTTTCGACACGGTCGACCAAGATCTTATGGTCGACCGTGTCGAAGGCGGCTGAGAGATCAAGAAGGACAAGCAGCGCTGTCCCTCCTTGATCACGGATGGCTCTTATGTCATCAGCTGCTTTGATGAGAGCGGTTTCCGTACCGTGATGTTTACGGAAACCGAACTGGGTGTCATCCAGTAAGTTGTGGCTTTCTATATATTCCGACAACTGCTGATTCATAGCCTTTTCGGTGATTTTAGCTAGAAAAGGGAGGCTCGCTATGGGGCGGTAGTTTTTTAGTTCACCTTTATCTAGACCGGGTTTTTTAAGCAGGGGTTTGATCAGCGTGTTTTTTAATGAATCGGGGTAAGTTCCAGATGTCAGTATTGTGTTACATACATGAGTTATGATAGGGATGACTGTGTCAGGTACGGTTGCGATAACAGAAGTTGGGCATGGATCCAGAGCTGATCCAGCTTTAATCATTTTTACTATGCCCTCAACTTGGTCAGTGGTAAGGGGTTTAAAACTGGTCATGGTATTTTTTGGAGTGATCATGGGAGTGCTAGCACTACTGCTGGCCAGGTCTGAGTTGAAGGCTTGGTAAATGTCATTTACCTTCGCAAAGAAAAACTTGGATAAAGCATCACATAGCGCTTGTGATGGGGGTGGATTAAGATCCGGGGTGTTTCCAGAAAGAGTTTTGGCAATGTTATATAGCTGTTTACCAGAGTTTTTCGCCGTCTCTATTTGGAGTGTAAAAAAATGTTTTTTTGCTGCTATAATCATTGCTTTATAAGAAGCAAGTGCTTTTTTATATTTTTTTTTACTTTAACTTTAACTTTAACTTTAACTAGGCATTATCTCATGTCTGTTTCAACCTCCCCCCAAGTAAAATGGATTTAGAAATGATTAGCACATTAAGATATGTGAATTTCAGGTAGCACATAATCCTGTGGTAATGGGTTGAAGCTGACAACAGCACATCCGTGTTAAATGTCATTTGCACTAAACCCACCTAATGGCTTGTTTTCAAAAACCTGTTTTATTAACAACAAAACCACCACCAATACAATCACCACCAATATCACCAATACCACCACTATCACTACCACAACCACCAATACCACCAACACCAACACCAATAACACTACCAATACCACCACCACCACCGATACCACCACCAACACTACCACCATCAACACCACCAATACAACCACCACCACCACCAATACCACCACCACCAATACCACCATCACCAATACCACCACCAATACCACCCCACCTATATCACCAACACCAATACCAACTCCACCAATACCACCACCAATACCATCAATACCACTACCACCATTATCAGCACTAACACCACCGTTAAAAACCTGTTTTATTAACAACAAAACTCCACCACCAATACAACAACCAATACCACCAGCAATACCAGCAACACCACCAACAGCAATACAACCAGCAACACCACCATTAATACCACCACCACCAATACCACTACCTATGCTGATACCACCACTAATACCACCAAAACCACAACCATCAATACCACTACCACTAATACCAATACCAATACCAGGACCACCAATACCACCAATATCACAACCAATACAACCTCCATCATTAATACTGTCACCTCCAATGCCACCACCAACAATACCACCGCCAGTAATACCACCACCACCAATACCACCACCAATACTACCAGTAATACTACCACCACCAATACCACCTCCACCAATAGCACCACCACCAATACCAGCACCACCACCAATATCACTACCATCACCACCACCAATACCACCACACCACCTAACCCACCAATACAACCACCACCAATAGCACTACCACCAATACCACCACACATACCACCACCCATACCACCAGTACCCCCACCAATACCACCACCAACACCACCATCAATAATACCACCACCAATACAACCACCACCAATACCACCACCACCAATATCACCACCCCCACCAATACCACCACCAGCACCAATACTACCACCAATACCAGTACCACCACTAATACCACCACAACCAATACCACCAATACCACCACCAGTATGATCAATAGCACCACCACCACCACCAATAACCCACCACCAATACCACCACCACCAATACAATCACCAATACCACCACCAATACCATCAATACCACCACCACCAATATCAGTACAAACACCACCGTCAATACCTCCACCACCAATACAACCACCTATACCACCACCAATACCAGCAACACCACTACCAGCAATACCACCAGCAACACCACCGTCAATACCACCACCACCAATACCACTACCTATGCTGATACCACCACCAATACCACCAAAACCACAAACACCAATACCACCACCACTACCACCAATATCACCACCAATACAACTACCACCACTAATACTGTCACCTCCAATGCCACCACCAACAATACCACCGCCAGTAATACCACCACCACCAATACTACCAGTAATACTACCACCACCAATACCACCTCCACCAATTGCACCACCACCAATACCACCACTATCACCACCAATATCACTACCATCACTACCACCAATACCACCACACCACCAATCCCACCACCATCTATACCACCACCACAAATACCGCCACACATACCACCAATACCACCACCAATACCAGCAACACCACTACCGGCAATACCACCAACAACACCACCATCAATACCACCACCACCAATACCACTACCTACGCTGATACCACCACCAATACCACCAACACCACAACCACCAATACCACCACCACTAATACCAAAACCAGGACCACCAATACCACCAACAATACAACCACCACCACTAATACTGTCACCACCAATGCCACCAACAACAATACCACTGCCAGTAATACCACCACCACCAATACCACCACCACCAATACTACCAGTAATACTAGCACCACCAATACCACCTCCACCAATAGCACCACCACCAATACCACCACCACCACCACCAATATCACTACCATCACTACCACCAATACCACCACACCACCATTCCCACCACCATTTAAACCACCACCACCAATACCGCCACACATACCACCAATACCCCACCAATACCACCACCTATACCACCACCTCCACCCCCACCACCAATACCACCACCAATACCACCACCACCAATACCACCACCAACACCACCATCAATAATACCACCACCAATACAACCACCACCAATACCACCACCACCAATATCACAACACCCACCAATACCACCACCACCACCAATAACACCACCACCAGCACCAATACTACCACCAATATCAGCACCACCACTAATACGACCACCGCCAATACCACCAATACCACCACCAGTATAATCAATACCACCACCACCAATAACCCACCATCAATACCACCACCACCAATACAACCACCACCACCACCAGTAACAATATTACCACCACCAATACCATGACCACCAATACCAGTACCACCACCACCAATACCAATACAATACCACCACCAATACCAATACCACCACCACCAATATCAATAATGCCACCACCAATCTCAATACTGCCACCACCAAATCCAGTACCACCACCACCAATACCAAAACCACCACCACCAATACCACCACCACCAATACCGACACCACCAATACCACAAACTCCACTAATACCATGACCACCAATACCTCCAATGCCACCACCAATACCACAATACCATCACCACTAATACCACCACCATCAATACCACCGCCACCAATACCAATACCAATACCACAACCAAAATCACCAATGCGACCACCACCAATACAAATATCACTACCACCTATACCACAACCTCATTGCCTCTCGCTCATTTATAATAGCAGGGGCACTATATGAGGCTGGAACTGCACCCAAGACCATCCCTCCCTCCATGCCTGCCATATAGCCCAGCCCTCCCTGCACCAGGAGGTGAAGCCACGGTCCTACTAGAGCAGGAGGGTTTTTTTTTAGGCCAAAGATAGCACTTACATTACGCAATGCCACACTGCACACTCAAACCATGGAGAGGGCAGGAAATAGATCCCTCCTCCCACTCTTCCTCCTGAGCCATGAGAGTGTAATCTCAGAGCGAAAGGAGTTGGAGCACTTTGGTAGTGTTTATAGCTTGAATCATATGTAACTCTCACTTCACACTCTGTGTCTCTGTAATTTACATCACTTAAATTCTTTCCTCACTGCACTATTTTGCAGTACTTATAGACGATGCCACCACCAAAACCACCACCACCACCACCACCAATAACACTAATACCACAACCAATACCACACCACCAATACCAATATCACCACCAATACCACCAACTTCAATACCAGTACGTCCACCACCACCACCAATACCACCACCACCAAAATCAATACTGCCAACACCAATCTCAATACCGCCATCACCAAATCCAGTACCACCACCACCAATACCTCCACCACCAATACTACCACAACCAATATCGACACCACCAATACCACCACCTCCACTAATACCAACACCACCAATACCACCAATGCCACCACCACCACCAATACCACAATACCATCACCACTAATATCACCACTACCAGTATCACCACCACCAATAGCAATACCTCCACCACAACCAAAATCACCAATGCCACACCACCAATACCAATACCACCACCACCAATACCACCACCTCATTGCTTCTCGCTCACTTATAATAGCAGGGGCACTGTATGAGACTGGAGCTGCACCCGAGACCAACCCTCCCTCCATGCCTGCCAAATAGCCCAGCCCTCCCAGCACTAGGAGGTGAAGCCAGGGCCCTACTACAGCAGGAGTGTGTTTTTAGGCCAAAGATAGCAATTACATCATGCACACTCAAACCACGGAGAGGGCAGGAAATAACTCCCTCCTCCCACTCCTGAGCCATGACAGTGTAATCTCAGAGTGAAAGGTGTTGGAGCGCTTTGTTAGAGTTTATAGCTTGGATCATATGTAACTCTCACTTCACACTCTGTGTCTGTGTAATTTACATCACTTACATATCTTCTAAACTGCACTATTTTTCAGTACTTTAAAAACGTTGCAAGCCGTTCTCTTCCTCTGATATTAACAATCTAACAAGCGGTCGAGAAGGCCCTTTCTTGCTCTGCAAAAGTTCTTGCTCTTGCAAGAGTTTATGCTATAAGTATTGTAAGTGATAATGTCTATTATTTATGTTTTAAAACCCAAATCATAAATAAAAGTCATCGTTGTTTACAATGCCAATAGCTCAAACTCACATGAATGCGAGACCTATTGCGTTAAATATGCTTGTTTGCTCTGCTACTGAGTCTGCTTGGTACACTCCTCATGAAGCTTACCTTCCTTCTGTCCTTCTCCTTGACAGTACCATGTAGTTTCTGTTTCACAATTTGCAGGCCTTCTCATGTTCTGTATGAATGAAAGGAGAAAAAAGAGCTCAACACTCCTGCGTACCTACCGGACTAGTCTAGACAGTCACCCAAGAATGACAAACATTCCTGAGGAGAATGCAAATCCACCACCCAGTTTGGCAATACAGTATCATTTTTCTTTTAATAATCACATGTTTAGAACTGGGTGGGACCACATCTCCATAATTTGATTTTTTCAATCCTAGAAGACTGAACATTTAGATATCTGATAACTTGGGTCTCTGGGACAGAAGGACTGTTTGCAATGCATTTTTACTGGGCTGTGTCATACTGTCTCCTTTGTTTTCTTTCACCATAGATTGATGATGATGATGTGCTGCTCATTGCCCACATTACTATTGTCCTTGTGCAGTGTTTGCCTTTGTCCCACATTCATCCAAATCCTATTTCTCATCTATTCATCAAAACCTTAACCCTCTTCCCCCTGGCTGTGTGTTTATTGAGATGTAACGAAAGTTACACCATAAATGGATCACATACTTGGTGGGGCAGATGTGGTGAAAGTGACACAAACTCACTTCAGGACCTTTTATTATCTAAGCAATAGACCAAACTGGCCCCATTTACCCACCAACACAAAAAGTGATCCAGATTTTAGATATAGAAGAACATCATTCATCAGCATCATCATTCAGGCCTTGTGTGGTGTAAACGCATAACCTTGTCTACTCCAGACTTTGGGTCCACTTTTTATGACTCAAGGATTTCATTACTTTAGTTTAAAAACTAGCTCCTCGTTGCTCACAAGAAGTTATTAATGCTATCTTTGGAATATTATCACTACAAGGTATTCTTTGTTGTGTCATGTAGTATATATTTACAACAAGGGGTGGTGATGGACAGAGTCTCTGAATTAAGCAGAATACTCTCACCCAGTCAAGAGATCAGGGCTCGATCCAACACCGTTTTTTAGCTCATTGCACCATCCCAGTTTCAGAACCTGGCTGTATGCAAATTAGTCTGTCCCTGGCCCAATGCATCATGGGAACAGGGCAGACCAGACTACAAAAGCCAATTCTTACACTGGGAAGGAAACAAGCTTCCGGGGACCGGTTTCTGGCATTTCAGCCGTCTTCGGCCCGGCTTGCTTGAATCCTGATGGTGCAATGAGCAAGGGACTCACATCTGAGTATGCCCTTCCACGCTTAGGGTGGACAAAAATATTTACAACAAGGGGTGGTGATGGACAGAGTGGGGCAGTGAGATAAATAACGGTGATGGATCAAGCCCTGATCTTTGGACTGGGTAAGAGTGGTCTGCTTAATTCAGACACTCTGTTCATCACCACCCCCTTTTCTGAATCGTGTCATGTAGTAGGCTGGTCCAAATTCTTTGTAAAACTATGATGTAATATAAAACCCACTAACTCAGTGTTTTTATTTCAGTTAAGTTGCCTGCGATGGATAATCTTTCCAATTAATTCTACAGTTGGAGATTACCTGGGTGGGAGTGGCACCTCACTTGTGAAGTTGTGATGCCTTTCCTGTTATTGCTTCATCTCTATGCAGGTAAGAGAACTATGGAGTGAAGTGAACTAGTTAAGTTTGTAAGCGAGTAATTCACTTCTGCTGCAGATACAGAATGATTTATCTAGCTTGTTGTAGGTAATATAGGTCATGCCAGCACCAACCAATGGTCAAGATAGTTACAGAGGGTTGTAAGACAAGGGTGCACAATTAACTTTAAATAACCATTATACACTTTTATAAGCAGATTAAAAATACAGGCTGAGCAAAAAGGCAGCAGTCAAAAATAAAAGGAAAACAAAAATAAACTACTTTAAGCATACATTTTTAATTGTTGCCTTTCCTTTTTTACAAACGAAATCCACCCTCTCCACCCACAATAGGCCCACCCCTCCCCCAACCAATGTCCAAGAAATTAACGCTCAGTCCCAACTCCCTTCCCACCTTCTCCAACCACAACAAGTCCCTCCCACAAAGACAGTTTAAAAAGTGTTTAGAAGAGGGCATTGTACATAAGGATCAGGAGCTGGGACCGGCTATGCTCTATACTCCCTAGTCGGCTTTGAACGCGGTCGAGCTGCTGCAGGAGGTGATGCTGTAATTGCGTGTCCAAGTGGGAGGGGTGGCAGAGGTGGCAGTCAGGGCCCCTGACAGCTGGCGGTGGCACCAGCATTGTAAGGGTTAAAGCTGAGGCTGGCTTACTCAACTGGGGCCTGAGTTAGATATAACTACTTATGACTCTTTAACCTCCAAGGCAACCAGCCACCGGTATTCAGACTGGATGGTCTCCAGCCTCTGCCGTCACAGCCAGGCCACCATCTCCGGCCTGGTGGGTAATGCTGGTGGATCAGTAGTGTTAGACCTGACATCCTTGGTGTGGCTTTCTCCTGTATTTTTGCAACTGCCTTGCTGTTTGGTGGACTTCGTTTTTGCTGATCTAGATGCTTTGGGCACTTTGCCACTGCTGATCAGTGCCAACGTACAAGTGCTCCCTTTGTAAATTGTGACTATGGATTGGTGTTTCCATGATTGACTTGTTTGACTTACTACGAAGTCCCTAGTACACTGCACTGTGTGTGCCCAGGGCCTATAAGTCAAATGCTGCTGGTGGGTCTGCCACACTGATTGTACCACCCACACAAGCGGAGGCTTGCAAAACGCTCTGAGACCGGCCATTGCAGTATCTGTAAGCAGTTTGGTACTGCCATGTTGACCTAGCAAGTGCACCGACTTGCTAGGCCCTAACCTTTCCTTTTCGTACATATAGTCATCCCTAAGGCAGGCCCAAGGTACCTCTGTGGGCAGGGAGCAGTGCCTGTGAAAGGTAGGACCTGTTTTAATGTATGTAACATGTCCTGATACTGAACTACAGGGAATTTCATTTTTCACTATTGAAAGGCTATCTGTCACACAGTAGAGGGGTAAAGAGTGCCTTCAAGGGATTTAATTTGAATGGATTAACAATTATAATTAGTTGAGCAAGGAGAGGTCAATCAACCTAAAGTGTAACCAATACATCCAAGTTAATACATCTAAATTGAATGAATCAAAACCATGAGGTCACATATAACAAGTACACAACATATAGACAACAAAACACGAAGGTGTATATTAAAAAGTAAATTTTATCAAAAGTTTCTTTAAAAATGATTCAATAAAGCAGAAAGTAGGAGATGCAGGTACACAGGAATACAGTCAAATTAATATGTGTCACAGCAAAACCTAAAAACCATGTATCCCAGATCAAAATGAACTAAACATTGCATGGATAAGATGATGGTGTCGACGTTTCGGTCTCTTAGAGCACAGTTTCCGAGACCATCCTCAGGACTGATGTCACTTATATACTGCTTAGAAATATGGTGTAATCTATAGGTCTTTTAAGAGCACACCAACTGTAGGTGCTCACGCGCTGCTGAGGGCGGAGGCGGGAGACAGGCTGAGTACGTGTCAGGCCACTTTTTAGTATAAACCGCTGAAGTTTAGGAAAAGTACAAAACAGGCGAAGGTAACATGGTAGCTTCGCATCACACAAATGTTTAAAACGAAGTAGTTTGGACCTTTTGCACTGTCAAAGGGTCTTGGATTTATGGATCTGCTTAGCTCAGTTAGTGGACAGATCTTGAACCAAAATGATTTGGACCTTTTACCCGATGGCAAGGTTATGGATTTGTAGATATACGAGGACTGCTTAGCTCAGTTAATACGCAGATCCGTTAGTCTCCGAGTGCGTCGAAATCAATCTGGCGAACCGCGAGAGTGAGGCACTCTGGCCAGAATGGAAGTTTATTTGCAACATCTTTTAAATATTACTTCCCATTGGGTCAAGATAGGAAGGTGAAGTTTAGTGTGCCTAAACTCAGACTCTAAAGATGCATCTTTTAGTAAGGATGAGTCTTACATTCTGTGTTTGAAAATATCACTTTGAGAAAGTAGGTATTTTCCTGTTTACCCATACTGTGTGCCTCTTATGGTTTGTGGATTGGCTGTCTGGCTTTGGAGTGACAGGGGCTAGGAATGTGCATTTAATGGAGGTAGCCACTGGGGAATTTGAGGTGTTCCTTGCCTCTCCTGGATGAGTCAGGGCTGGACTAAATATACCTGGGCTGCATTTAGAGTAGGGGGAGGTGATTTCCTTTCACCTGCATGGGCCTGGTCTACCTTACACAATGCTCCTTCCACCTCCTGCCGGGAAGCTGCGCCAGAAAGGACTGAACGGGTTCGACTGAGCACAGGGCCTCTCTGACACCAGAGAACACAGAGGACTTGAATATAAATATTGGGGCCTAGACCCCAAAACATTAGATTACTTCTGGAATTGAAGAGGAACCTCTGCCAAGAAGAAGAGCTGGGAAAATGAAATAGAAGTACTGCCCTTTTGCTGTGTGCTGTTTGGGGTAGGCCTCCAGTGGCTTTTTCAGCCAAGGAGAGGACAAAGATTGTGCTGTGTAGCCTGCTTGAAGTAGATCTCCAATGGCTTGAAGTACAGCTTGCCTCCTGTTCTGAAGTCTCAGGGCCACAAAGACTTCGCCACCAGCTCCCCTGAAATTCCTTGATGGGAGTTCTGACCTGCCAAGAGGTGCTTGAGACTGTGTTGGGCCTCTGGAGGATATTCCTGGTGTTGGAAGCTTGAAAAGCAACGCAACTTTGAGAAGGGTGAAGCATCCTCACCTATTTCTAATGCATCAATGAAGAAACTGACACAGCGCCCGCCTGCAGCTGGAGAAATCACTGCACACCGAATCCCAGGCACTTATCTCTGTAGTCTGTGGACCTGCTGTGCGGCTGCAAGAACCAATACATTGTGGGACTATGGCTGAAGAAACCAATGCAGTGCTGTTGCCGCCTCTGCAACGAGAGCTGCTGCATCCCCAATTCCCATGTATCGCACCCGGGTGCCAAGTCTACAAAGACACAGGCGCTGCAGTAAGAAGAAGGCGTATTGAGAAAAACAAAAAAAAGACAAATTGTAAATGATGCTCTGTGCAAACACTTGTTTAAAATTAAGTAGATGGAAGCACAGTAGCAGTACATTGCTGGTCTCCTAGGCCCGTTGGAATTTGATGTGATTATGATTAGTAGAATCACACCAATTTTATTGTTTTACCCACACTTGCTGCCTTCACACAGAGCTGCTGGACAGCAGCTATTCAGTACGCCAGCCTCGTCCACAATTCACGACCCCAGAGGAAGGTTCTTGCAAGCCAAAATGCATTGGGTGACTTGAACATTCCAACATATTGACAATGCTGAAGATGTGCATGGAGATTTAAAATGTTTATATGCTGGATTTTTGAAGATACTCTACACAAAAATGATTGGGAACAATAAAAAACCTTAATTGAAAAATAAAGACATCAGAGTTCTGAGAAAATTGTTGCTTGAAGTGTATTGATTCATTAAATGAAAAGAAGGTTTAGAGCCACACATGTTCACATTGAAGTGCAACTGGGGTGGGCAAGTGGAGATCCACTATCAGCATGTAGGCCATTATATCAAGTAGTGCAATACAGGGACAATACACAACCTGATCTGCACACGAGTTAATAATGGAGAAAATTATACAGGCAAGAATGCGCATTTGGTACATTTTATTTCAATACCTACAGATGCCTCACAAAAACACCGCTGACTCTCTGGCAGAAAAAAAATCTTTTTCTTTTAAAGGCTTTTATTGGAACTAAGTAGACACTCTGAGTGCACAAATATAAATAAATGCCCTCTCATTATTTATTGAGTAAGGCATTATGCACTATGGAGTACAAGTTGTTGTGCTAAATTAATGAAGGCATTCTTGCCAGCGCATTGGGTACTTTGCTGCTGTCGCAGCTGGGTAAGCTTTAGTTGACAATTATCTATCTTTAATTCCTGTAGTCCTGCTATTCTTTAAATGCCTTTCTCATTCTACCTACTCCAAAGAGGCAGATAAATAATAAATATGATACTATGTCACACATGTCACATATAAAATGTGGATATTTTTATCCTGTCTGCCATAAGTAGATAGTGAGGAAAATAAAGCACTATAGGGAAAGGAATGGGCTATATAGATTATATTTGTCATGTTTCTCACAGAGTATCCCGTACACCAAATGTGAAAACAACTCTAGGATCCAAATCCCTTCCTTCACTTTGGGGTCTTTAGCATGAGAAACAAGATGCAGATGTTATATGTCACTACGAACATGAGTTGTACTCGGACGAAGGCTACATGAAGGCAAAACCTCAATACCATCCTGTTCAGACTCCTGCCACAAAGACATACATTGAGTACCTGTGACCAGACCTTATTCCATACTCACATTAGTATGCACTTTTGCATGCTCTGTCATTTATTCTTTTTTCCTTTGACCAGCGACTGGTGATGGGACTCCAGCCGTTTTCCAAAAATAACTGGCCAGAGCATGCAACGTCACTGAGTCTGGAGACAGTAGTTCCTTAGTTGCCTTAGGGCCTAACCAATTCAACTCCTCAATGTTCTTGTTCACTGGTACAGACCCCTCTTTTAATATTCATATAGTGATTAAATAGATTACTTTGTGGCACACTGCTTTCTCACTAACTCTCTTCTTCTCACCACTCATGATCTCAAAACAAGCAATGGACTGAAAGTCAGATGAGCACCATGTGGAACATTAGGACCTTGGCCTTTGAGGTGCATAATCCAATAGCTGCTCCACAGTTGCCAGAAGAATGACTTCAACATTGTAAGACATGGCATTGTATTTTACCTGATGCCCTTCAAATATTTTCATCCCTTCAGGTGAAGTCTTCCAAATACAGTATACGGTATGGGGGGTTGGCCAATGTGCAGGTATACAGCATCTCAAACTGAAGTCAAATATGAACACCTCTGCCCTTAGTGACACACTCTCACTCCCCCTCAATTCTGCCTACTTATCACAGTGTCCCTGCAACAACCCTGCAAAATTACAAATATCAAAGCATTCCTGTTGTTTTGTGAAAATATAGACGCACAGAAAAAAATGATTGGGGACTGGGACGATGAGAGAGAAAGTTTGGAACAACTAGATCACAATGCAATTTGGCACAATCGCAAGCCAACCTATGGTTCTCAAGCTCAATAACGCAACAGCTCAATTGACTACACTGCAAATCCAAAAGTAACTCTGATCTCCAACAATGTGACAGATTATGATTTGGCAGGTAGCTCATCTCAAAACATAAGTATTGCCTAGTAATACCATCAAGGTTCTGCCAAAGAGGCAGTGATAAAGGTAACCAGGCAAAAAACTCCCTTGCGCCCATGCAAACGCACTCACCAACTCGTCTCAACCCCTTACGAGACCCCACATGCCACACCAGGGCTGCCTTCACACTGCCACAAATACCCCCTTCCACCAGGCCCTTCACCCCAGCTCAGCGACAAATCCGCCTGCACCCCTCACCACATAGGCGCATAAGGGATATCAACAGTCCGTAAATTTCATGGACCCTCCGTGATTTGGATCTCACATCCGTTGTCCATGACGATCCCTTTTAAGGATGTCTTTTGTCCATAATTTTGAAGTTTGAAGGAAGCAGCACTGTTCCCTTGCAAGAAGCCTCCGCTCCCTGATGGGGCTGCCTTACACTCCTCAATGCTCAAAACCAGCCCCACCCCACCCATTGTCATTCTCTCTGTGGGTTGATTGTCACATACAGAATGACAATGGACAGTCTGGTGTGTTAATGTATGTGGTGGCCTCCTCCTGCCTCGGTTCAGGGCAGGGCATTCTGTCACATGAAAGAAATGGACAAAACAAATGTACAAAAACACACATGCTGCTATGTGCCAGTCATAAAAAGAAGCCCAAAAAGAAGTTAAATTAAGAGATTATAGTTCTTTCACAGTCTCATCATTTCAGAGCTGAAGCATTTTTAATATTATATACAACAAAGCCAATGTTGTGGTTTTTTATATTATGCAAATATCAACCATTGACAAAGCCAATATCCCTGGCTTGTTGTAGGTGGAATGTATTATGTATCTGAATGCAATAACAGAAGTAGCAGAATACCAGTTGGGCGACACACTATGCTAAGCACAGATTGTTACTTTATAAGTTTTAAGCCAGGCCCTTAATTACATCAGACACGCCCTTTGGCGATAACCCCCAAGATTTTTCAATCCACTTAAAGCCCTGGGATCAACACCGTGTCACATGCCCCTCACGTCCTGGCACTGTGCATCATGCATGACTCATGACTTCCATGTTTTCAGATTCCCTATGTGCAGGGGCATAGTGATCCCCCCACTCCCCCTTGCTTTAGGAACTACAGCAGGGGTGAAGTTTTCAATGGGACTCCTCTGTCTGCAACTCTGCAGACAAAGGGTCAGCTCATAATTGATGTGAGATGGTGGGTGTGTAAGTAAGTGAAGGAATGGGTAAATGGCTGGATGGATTAGTGAAAGGGTGAATGGATGGATAATGGGAGAAACGCTGGATGGATGAGTGAGTGGAAGGATGGAAGAGAGATAGGGTAAATAAATAGATGTATGGGTGGAATGGTGGATGTATGGATGGAATGGTGGATGAATGGGTAAAAGGGAAGATGGATGGACGTGTAAAAAGGTGGATGGGTGAGTGAAAGAATGGATGATGGGCAAGTGAATTGGTGGATGGATGAGTTAAATGATGAATGGATTGATGAATTGATAAGTAAAAGGGTGGATGGATGGGCGGATGAGTGAAAGGGTGGATATCAGGATGGATGAGTGAGTGAAAGGGAAGGTATATGGACAAAAGGATTGATAGATGAGTGAAAGAGTGGATGGATGGATGAGTAAAAGGATGGATGAGTGATCGGGTCAATGGATGTATTCATGAGTGGATGCATGGGTAGATGGATGGGTACAGTGATGACTAAATGAAAGGGGAATGGAGAGAAATAGAGGGTGGATGGATGAGTGAAAGTATGGATGGATGATTGACATGATGGATGGGCAAATGGGTGTATGGATGAGCGAAAAGAAGGATGTAAGGAGGGATGAGTGAAAGAATGCATAGATGAGTGAAAGGGAGGGTGAAAAGCTGGAAGAAAGGATGGATGGATGGCTGGATGAGTGAAATGATGAATGGATGGATGAGTTGATGGATGAGTGACTGGGTAAATGGATGGATGGATGAGTAAGTGAAAGGATGGTGGGATGGGTGACAGGATAAATGGTTGGATAGATGAGTGAATAGATGGATGGGTGGAATGTGGATGGATGAGTGAAAGGATGGATGGGTTGAACGGATGGATAGAAGATGGATCGATGATTGAAAGGCTGGATGGAGGGATGGATCAGTGAAATGATGGTTGGATATGGATGGCACACAGATGGAAGGACAAAATGCATGGTGAAAGACTGAATGATGGATGAAAGAATAAATGCATGCCACGCCCCAAGGTGATTCAACCTGCCATCCCAAATTGACACATGATGTCAGACAACCGGCGTGGAGCTCGGGCTTGGAATGCTCCTTCTGCCTGCCAAAAAAGCAGAAACTAATCCTTGCACAGCACTGTGGTACCACAAGAGACGTTCTGCTGTTGTGCCGCTGGGCATTGCTTCTCCCATGCCACCTGGAAGCAGCCCTCCACCTGTCCCGAGGCCATACCAGATAGGTGAGGGTACAGCTCTGTACAGCTTTTCTGTGGGGAAAGGCAGGCAAGACAACATAACCTGCACTTGCAGACAACAGTACCAACTTGACTCGAGTCCCTTCCACCACAATTTATTTTCTTTTAAAATTTTGCACCACTAAGAATATTGCACCCGGGGCAACCGCCCCTGGGGCCCCATCCACACTATGCCTCTGCCTATCAGTATGGGTGACATCCAACTCTCACACCTATTAGCCCTCACTGTCCTCAATAAAATTTCCTATACAATGACTTTCACATTTTTGAGTAATTGTCTATATATATTTTGTGTGATGTAACACACTCCCACACATCGGATGAGTAAATACACATGAGAGGGAGTTGATGTGAAGATGAGGGGCACCATTGGGGGGTGGTAGCAAGGCCAGACTGGACGTACCCAGCATCATGTGTTTCCCTGGGTTGCTGGAAGGTTGGGGGGCTGGCAATGCAAAGTTCCTTGTACATCCAGCCGTTTTCAGGCAACAATAAAAGTCTCACAACAACTCTGGTGACTAATGCACCTGCTGGAGGGAGATGGGAGTTTTGTTTAGTGGCAGTTTTATATAATTTAAGGTAGCATATAGTGTTAATATGCAATTAATGTGTACCATATATCAAAGAACAGCATTTTATGTGCAGAGCTCAGTGGATTACTGCTTTTGTCACTGAGATTCTTTGTTACTGTGCAGTTCATAAGTTATAATCGTAATCTAGCATAGTGAGATATGAACTACCATCAAAGAGCTCATGCAAACTGCATGGTACAGGTTACAAAGTTATGTTTTCTGCCTAGTTTTTCATTATCCTGATGCTGCTAAAAAAGGTGTGTTTGGGTAGAAATATATTCTTATCATTAAAGTCAATGTTAACCACTATGTTATGTTCTGAATCCTGAGTCTGTGCTTCTCCAGACCAAGCACTCTCACAAAATGCCTACCAGTAGGGATGACGTGTGACTCCTACACCTTGTAGTCCCCTTTGTCTTATGTAACATTTTCTATAGACTGATTTACATATGTATGATTGTTTGTCACTGTAATTGTGTGTGATGTAAAGTGATCTGGCACCTTACACTGGTATGAGAGGTACTATTCAAATGAAATACATGTGACAGAGGGGCTATGGAGAAATGAGAGGCCCTGTTGGAGAGTGATAGTGAGGGAATCATTGAAGACCCCAGCAAAGATTGTCTTATATGACAAATGTGTTGTAGAATGCACCATGTTTTCCTAAATGTTCTTAGGGGTCTGAAAATAAAGCTGTAAGCTGTCAGTTTGTTTGTAACACACAACTTTTAAATATCTGCAAAGAACTGTGCAAATGTTTAAAAACATATCAGCAGTTAGGAAACCACAAATGGACTACTTGTTTCTAATGCAGAAGTGTGCTGGAAACAGAGTTTTAATAGGAACAAAACAATTAAGACACTTTACTTGGTGATGTTGAAATGATACATATTTGCCGCAACCGCATTTCGACACTTTAGTAATTGTTGTGCGCTATGCAGATTAATCAGTAATAATGCATGATGTAATTTTGCTTCCATTCAATAGAAAATGTTCTGCATGTAAGACAGTGCCTTCTTCTGTCCAAAAATTAAGCCTTAACAGTGTATATAATTTCGAATCTGTAACACAATTCTGTGCCCCAATGAGAATCTACAGTTTACAGCTCACAGAAATGAAACAGTCAGAGCAGTATACTATTTCCCATATGCAGGTAAAATAAGGTGGGCTGATATATGGCTAGCGACTAGCCAGGGCATTATCTAACTATCTAACCACTCTGACCCACAATAATACCATAACACTCAGCAATGGGCAGCCAATTATAGCTCATGCAGGCTAGTTAATAACTCCCTTTTCCTGTTTAATGCTCTTACACTCACAAAAGACCTGTCTACTAGGGATCTCATCCATCACTCAGTTCAGTTCAGTTCAGATAACTGTATTCGATTCTTGTGAATCATAAAAGTTTGCATGTATACAGGATATATAAAAAAAAAATACAATTAAAAACATCACTCAGTACCGCACCAGCTCCGAAACCACTCATCACCAGCTGAACTGAAATGGAATGCTTGAAACGATCCGACACATAAAGCTGGCCACTAGCAGGACATCACTCTAGTCAAGCACTGCTTGTCCCAATCAGCTGCATCCTATGCGTGTCGCTTTACATCACACAATGATACTGATGTGTCTGTAAAGCTTGCCTTTTGTCCCAAAGTTTTGTCCTTAATTCTGAACCTTTATCCTCAATTTTCACACTCACCGTCCTGAATTTGCACCCATGCCAGTTGGTCACCCTAATGCCCACATGCCAACATTTAAGACTAAGAAAGTGGGAGGTATTAGAAATGAATTGGGAGAATGCATTTCTTCCATTGACTATTGAAGCAGAGGCGATTACAGGCAACAGACAGGCAAAAGAAAGCAGTTTTTTGCTACAAGAACAGGGAGTCTCCCGGCTGAGTCGGGTATATTGCCATCTATACTTAAGCCTTAGGCCACGCTCCTTGGTAGAGCGCTCCTGGCCGAGGCCCTTTGACCGTCTGCACCAGCCCCATCCTAAGCTGAAGCAGAGGAACCTGTCCGGAACGGGCTGAGAGGGAAAGGACGAGCCCTGGGGCATGAGGCACCCGGCCGCTTCTGCGGTCAGCAGCAGAAAGAACTGCGTCACGTCACATCACAAGGGTGGGGGGAGCGAATCCTAAGTGCAACGTTCTAAACAAATACTCTCAGGGCCGGACTGACTACCGGGCAGTTTGGAATGCTGCCGAGCTGGGGGCTGATTTCACTGCGGTGGGGGCTGATTTCGTTCATTGACACATGCGTGTTCTTCGAAATAATTAAAGCAAAACGAATTTCGTTTAGCACACGCAGTTCTCCATGAAAACAGCCCTCAGCTCAGCAGCATTCCAAACTGCCCGGTAGTCCGGCCCTGAATACTCTAAAAAATAACAAAAACTATTAACAAAAAAGAATGAAATGTTTTTATCTGGGTATTTATGTTGAAGATATACACTCGTACAGTAGGTGCACTTAAGTTATCCAACCTTGCAAAACACACGAGAGAGCGCAACTTGCCTCAGCCCTCTCTAAGCTTCCGAATGCAGATGCGCTGTCTCAGACTCGTCGGATATGATTGGACGCCCCTGGGAGCCTGGACGAATCTCTGGCAGAGAGTCACCCTGCTCACCAATAGGAGCAGCGACAGACACCCTTCCCAGCTGCTGTCACTCTTGAGAGTCTAGGCAAGAGACAGGGAACACCCTTAACCCAAAAATTAAGATCCTAAAACTAACGTCTGTAATTTGTTGCCTCAATAAGCCAAGAGAGAGATAATGGGGCATATGTATCAAGCCCTTTTCCCGTTCGCAAACGGGCTGATTCCCGGAATTGGCCCGTTTACAAAGGGGAATATGCCTTTTGGGATGTATCATCCCAAAAGGGCATTGCAAATTAGAGAATCACAAAATTAGTGATTCTCTAATTTTCAATTTCATTTAAGAAATCACAAATTGCGATTCCTTAAATGCTATGTGGAAAGCAACTAAGTCATGCGAATTTGGCATAAGAAATCACAAATTACCACCAACTGACAGTTGGTGGTAATTTGCGAATTCTTTGAAAAAAACACTTTTTTGCTTATTTCAAAGTGTCATGTGCCACACATACATGCCCCTAGGGCATGTATGTGTGCCACATGTCCATACATACATATTTCAGGGGTGCAAGAGGGTGTCATTCTGACACCCTGGCATGCGAATCACAAATTGAGAATGTCTTCCCATTCATTCCTGTGGGCCTCCTAGCCCATAGGAATGAATGGGAAGGTATTCCTTAATTGCAATTCCCAATTAAGGAATGGCAAGGAATTGCTAAATAGTTGCGAATTTTTTTATACATCCCGTTTTGCGATTTTCAAATAGCGATTCTCTAAAAATCGCTATTTGAGACTCGCAACACGGTATTTGATACATATTCTCCAATATTAGGTAGGTTAAATCCCCCAGTGTGCCTCCCAGAATTGTCAATGGTCTCTTCATTCCTCCTACACTGTTGAATTAAACGTGCAGTTTCTGGTGAGTTTGATCTGATGAAGGTAGGTCCTTCATGGCCCCCTCTGACCTCCCATTCGTAATTGGGGGCAGCCAGTTTGCCTGGTCTATCTGAGAAGACTGCATTGCCCACTAGGATATTTTTTACAGCTGGAACAGGACCGGATAGTACCTTCGCAGAAGAGGCCCCTTACTGTATGGGTGCTTCTACAGGAACCAGTCCCAAGCCTTATTCTGTGTACTTAGACTGAATGAAATAAAGACCTATGGTTATCATTCATTTAAAAAAAAAATATTTAGAGAGAAAATTGCCCGAATATAATGTATAACGTCATCAAAAGTTACAAAGAACGTTGTATTTTCATGTATATTTCTTCTAGGGACATCAAAATAACATTTATATCGATGTATTACATGGACAGTCAGAGAAGAGCCCTACTTGCCTGTAGTGATACCTATGCGGGCAGGTGCACTGGAGCTGGGGGTGCGGCAGGTGCAGCAGCCCCCCCTCCCCCCACCCAATCACAGGAGTCGGTTCCGAGAGATTATGGAAACACTGAGGGGTTTCAGTCCGTTTCCCCTTCATACAGAGCCTTGCCAAAGGTAGCTAAGGAGAGCCCTGAGAATGACGCGTAATAACCCACTGCACGCCCCACGTCAGGTGCCCCTAAGTGGACATTGTGTTGCTTCACAGAGACGCCCTTTGCTTGCAAACATTTTCACTCTCAGGCCCTATGAAGGATGAAAGAATGTGCTGCATGAAAACAAAGTTACAAACATATCCTTTTTATATTCTACGACTGATAACAATTGGGCTGACTTGGGCTTTTTTATCATGGACTGTTGTGGCAGGAAGGTTTTTCAGATAGGGTGAGAATACAAACTAATGCCCATGTATGCCACCCTTGAGTGCCAGCAGACCCAGACCCGTTCTGATTGGAGAAACACAAGTTCCCCACTCAAAAAGCTTTTTCTTTTCCTCATTTGATGCACTCTCTTGTTTAGTAACATTTGATTCTTTTAGAAACCTTTTAGTTTCAGTGAGCTGCATGTGGGCAGCGTTTAGCACAAAGGCCAACTGCATACATTAAAAACAAAATACATTCTCAAATATTTTAAATAGTGGCAGATATGTTACAGACGCCACGAGGCTCCATGAAAGGCGCACCTTCAACCCCATCCCAGTCCCGTCCAGCAGCAGAGCATGGCTGGGTCATGGATGACGTCTCTGCCTCGTGTGCAGGTGGCCGGGGGCTGAGGGAGTGCACAGGACCCGGGACTCGAAGCAGCTGCAACTCACGGGCAAAGCAGGATGGCACCAGAGGAGCTTGATGGGAGGTTTCATCCAACGCCTTGGATCATCCACCAATCAGAACTGACTCCCTGGGATTCACAAGCAATATACCAAGCCTGCTCCCACCTCTCAGATTTGACGATGAAGCACACTAAGTTTTTCTAATTCCGTTTAAGTTGCACAACCAAAATAGTAATAGAGTGTGATGCATTGATTTTCCCACGTTTGCGCCACGTACAGTGCTGCATGTATGACGCAGGGCTCTCACCTCAATTTATGAAGCCACGCAAAGCCACCCTGCATTGCTCTGAGTGGCCTCATAAATCACGAAAGAGGCGACAAAGCGCCAATTGCAGCATCCTCTTAGAATGCAGCATACGTAAAAAGAGGACAATGCCTCTCAGGATTGTTGTTCGCCAGGAATAAGGCCCCTTCTTTCACAAAAACAATCCCGCTTGCAAGAAAGTCTCCCTTGCACCATGGCGCAAGGATGCCTACGTCGGTGCTGGGCGGCCAACACAGCACCAGCGTGGGAAGAAAGGACAGGAATGCACCATATTGCTTAAAAACCCTGCTTAGGGCAGCGCAGCAAATGGCCTTGCTGCGCTGCCCTGCACCAATATCCTATCAATTATCCCATTGGCCCTCAACTAAGCTGAATATCGAGGGGAAGTAAAGTGTCACCAAAATATTTTGATGGGGAGATTTCATTCATCTTATTAGCTCACCCTTCAGTGAGAAACAAGCCCCCGGTTTTCAGTAAACAATATGGGCTGCTTGACCCCGTCTTACACATTTGACCCTGGAGCACATACTATGTTCTTCGTTCCTTTTTGTTCCACAGCCACAATAGCTCCTAATCAGATGGTTCAGCTGAAAAACCTTATGTCACACACTGGAGTCTGACTCTGCAGCTCTCACCGTCGGCCCCTCCTCCCACACAAGCTGCACAAGTGTTGTAAAACGGGTCTGATGAGAAGCTTGCACTGGTGAGTTCTTTACATTAAAGAGATAATTCAGTTTGCTGTCTCGGCACTAAAATTGTCAACACATATAATACGATCACATTGGAAAAATAAGTTACATTTTGGAAACCAAACATTTACTAAGCACCCCATGAACCCTCATACCTTCTTTTAAATGAGGCCACTCACCTTGGAGAAGAGGACACAAAGTGTCACTTGGCAGGCACAAGGTCACACCACTGGCTCACAGTGTCCAAAATGTTGCTGAAACTCACACATAAAAACTATATTTTAGATTCAGTAAGATAGGGGTGGGAAGGAGACAGCTGGACAAAGGGAAAGTGACTGCAGTCAGCTCCGAAAAAGAAAAGGAACAAAAGCTGTGAAGCTCCTCAAATGTTCCTTCAGAAATCAGGCAATACAAAAAAGTGAAGCACCTGAGGAGAAATGCCAGCAGGGTGGCCTCTTTCTCAGAGTCGAGTCTTTCACTGGTACTGAAGGATAACAGGTATTTATCTGTACTGGGATTCTAAACTTGTCCCCACAAAAGTTCAACAGGCAGCTGCGGGAGAAAGCAATTAGCACTAATTCCTTGATGTAAACTTGTTCCCCAAGACAATTTTTTAGTTGAACAACCTGTCTCAAAGCACGACATGGAAACTTTTCAGCGTAAATGAAGAAAAGTTATTTGTTCATTAAAAGGAGTGTCCTGTAAAGTTGTACTTATCTTTTGTAAAGTTTCCCAAACTAATGTTCATACCGTCGCACATTTGATCACTCATATTCCTTCGATTCAGATTATCTTCTTTACATTTACCCGTTGTAGAGTTCCTTCTCTGGACAATGACAAATTACTGCAGAACTTTTTTCTGCAACTTTACATCATGCAAGATTTGTCGATGCTCTACGCATTGCACAGCAAGAGAAACTATGTGTGACAATACAGCCAAATCGTGATTTCCGCAGGAACAACACATTCTCAATACTTCCCTATGCACATTTCAATAGCAAAAAAGACGCAGAAAGAGGGACACACCTTCTGGGTAGCATTGTGAGTACTCAGGCCTGGATCTACCGACATTTCACGCAGCGCAGCTCAGGAATTAAAGTTGCTCACTGCATTGTGTGAAAGGGAGAGCGCAGATCTGTGCTCTATTCTCAAAGAAATGGCACAGTTCTACTATCTCCCTGCCCTGGCACACTCTGGCCTGCCTAGTGCGAACACACCCTTAGGGTATTTTCAGCAATAGACAGCGATAAATATCGCAAAGCAAACTTAGCGCTTTTTTATTTATTGCCGTCTATCGCTGGAATTTATCGCCCGATTAGCGCGTTATTAACAACACGTATCACCGATGAGGTTCCGTGACGATTTTTAGTGATGTTTTCGACTCGCACGAATATGGTCGAGTCTGGTATTTATGAACCGCAAATGACAAGTTCAGTAAATATGCGCAGTTTCGCTGAGCTAACTCAAACCGTTCGTTTGTTATGTGGGTTTTTATTAGTACCCACGGGTTCCATCTTAGATACGGCATCCATTTTGTCTCTTGCCCTCAAGTAGCCAGCGAACGGACGATGTCCGCTTCACGACCCTGAGACTTCCAAGATATTTGTAGAAGACACATGTTCTTTGTAAATGTCTTTATGATGAGGGGGATGATACTGTAAGGCAGATGGCCCCGCTCGAGGCCCATCTTGCCGTGCCGGTTTATTGTCTCAGCCGTGCATCTCATTAGGCACGTCCCTTTGATGCCTGTATTTCGTGTTTCCCGATACCTCCCCTTTTACACCCTTTTCGATTCCCTCACTGTCTCCATCTTCCTCTGCACCTGTCCTTGTTCCTATTTCAATCTGTTTTACTGCCGATTGGAATTCACTAATGTTGGGAAGATGGGTTTTTACAGTTGAGAACCGCCAAATGTTTCCGCACTTATGTTCCGGACCTTATGTGCATCAAAGTGACCAAAGCAACCCCTCTGAGGGATAATTATGGGAACCGGGTTGTAAACTTTGTGTATCATGATGTCCTATGAGTAAAATCTGTATAAAAGGAGCGATCCACAGAACCAATGCGAAGCAGTCTCCCCAAGTTGCACGTGTTGTACTTGCCGTGACTTCTGTGTTCCCTGCAGTAATAAACCTTGAATCTTTGACGCCGAAGGAAGTGTCCCGTGTCTCTGTAGTTTGTGCGCCGAAACAGGTATCCCATGAAGGTTATAGGTGTTGTTCCCTGGCACCGCTGGTACTATTAAAAAAGTCCAGTCCTTCAGTTGGCGCCCAACGTGGGGCGACTTCAGTGGTACCGGTCCGGTCCAAAGCCTGATGATCGTGAGGAACTTCGTGTGAAATCTCCGAGGGAAGGTGCACCCCGCTTCATCGATCCTGTTGTCGAAATAAGTGGCCCGAAGTTTTTCCCTGCGAAGATTCCCGCCTCCTGACGGCTGCGACGGACCGATGCCCTGACTGTCGACCTGTCTTCGACGCCCGGCGTAGACCTTATGTACAAGCGAGACGATAGACGGGCCTTCCTGGTGACGCCATTGAAGTTCTGAGTTAAGTATTTGTGGGTCGCTCCCAGTCCTTAGTGATTGTTTTAGCTTTTTGAAAGCTTTGGTGTTAACCTTTAAGGTTTTTGTTGTAATAGCTCACTGAGCTTTGTAATAGCCTCCTCAGGCTTTGTGGTAATAGCTCTCCGAGCTTTGTAATAGCCTTATGGCTTTGTTGTATTGCATGGTTCCATTGCATTTGTGGTTCTTAGTATTGGTTCTTAGTATTATTTGACAGTTGCAATTGCCAAAAACCGAGGGTTTTGACTTACACGAGGTTTTATTGCTTCGGTAATCCTTGAAGTTTGATACTAGGTTAGTGTGCACGATGCCTAGCCATAGTGGTTTGTTTCGTATTTTCAAATGTTGCGCAATGGATTCCCGGTTGGAGGACTCATGTCCGATACCTCCAGTTGGAACTCCTATTCATGATCTTTATAGTCGACACGGTGTGGGTCCTATAATCTATAATGATTACTGGATCCACTATACAAAGAAAGACGGTGACCTTAGATGGCCACCACACGGAACTTTTGAACTTTCGATTTTAGATAATCTTGAGGCTAAATTATTTTTAAAGAAAGCTAGGCCAGCTATGTTTGATTCCTTTCGGATATGGCGTAAAGAGGCCAAGCAGAAAGAAATCAAACAACTTAAAAAGGATAAAAAGCAAGAATTTGTTCCGATAATGCAAGCTATAAAAGAATGTAGGCAAGACAAAGAAGAAAAAGATATGGAAATCGCTACTAGATTGCATCACATGAAAATAGATAAATGTTACCCAGTTTTACCGAATAATCTAGAAAAGAAAGAAGAAGATGTAAAGGAGGATTCCTTGTTATCATATTTGATGAAATCACCACCTCCTTATGTACAGGGTGCTACTGCTCCTGTAGTTGCTCCTGTAGTACCTCCTGTTGTACCCCTTGTTGCTCCAGCGGCTGCGGGCCAGCCCGCTGTTAACCTTACGTTTGTTCCTCCATCTGTTATCGTTCCTACTGCTCCTGTACCTGCACCTTCTCAGACTGTTGTTTCTGCTACTCCGACTACCTTGTCTGTTCCTACTATGCCTTCTTTTACCTCTAGTGTTGTTGCTCCTGTTTTTCTTTCCCCATCTGTTCGTAAGCGTGTTCCTAATTCTGTTGCTACCCTTTATTCACCTCTTTCTGGTCCGTTATTTCCGTCGGATTCATCTGATACTCCTCAGAGACGGAGTCAGATCCCTAGTGGTAGGGAGAAAGAGTCATTGATAACCATGGCACATAGGTGGATAAGACATCCTGCCAATTACACTCCACGTATAGTCTTTGAAACGTTTTCTCAGTTTAATGAGCCTACGCAGAGATTCGTATTTGAGGAGATGTGTAACTTTTTGAGAGAAGAATGGTACAATGATGATGTAGATGATGTACCGTCCGACGTGATTAAACTTCAAAGTCACTTTTCAAACGGTATGATTGTAGGAGACGATGTACGACGTGCCGTGGAACGCTTATTAGCATTCAGACCCACAGCACATTCTCGGGTGTCATTAGATGATACCACTGAGAACTGGAAAGCGGTTCCTGGTCAGTATCCTATGAGAGAGGTTCCGCCGCTATGGGTACCTGGTGACCCCGGTGCAAACCCTCCGGTTCTGTCGCATTTTCGAAGGGTGTGGATACATCTTCCATGGAAACGATCGGAAGTTTTACAAGTAAAGCAATCCTTGCCCGATCCGCGTAAAAATCCGGCTGGTTATTATAAGGAGTTATCACAACTGATAGAAGCTTCTATTATGAATATTGCCGACATCGACATGTTGTTTGGCAATGTTGTACCGCAACCAGTTTGGGCTAAAATTCGTCAAGCCAATCACGCAGCTGAATTAGGGGGTGATTGGGCTGCACTGCTAGCAGCTGATGCATTGCAAGTTGGTGGGGCTAAACCTGAACAGTTGATCTTGGATTTGCCTCAGAGAATCATTACGCTCATGAAAACTCTCATGCCAGCGATGAAGGTGAACTGGGATAAGTTATCAGCTTGTAAACAAAAGAAAGACGAGAGTGTCTCGGATTTCTTTACAAGGTTTGAGGAAGCGTTTGTCGATCACAGCGGCCAGGACATGGGCGCTGAGGGAGGTCAGCGTTTATTCGTTGATAAATTCGTGTCGAATTTGTTGCCTGAGCTATGCAATAAATTAAAGAATTCAGAGAGTGCGTGGGCGGTCTCAACCCCTGCGCAAATATTAGCAACGGCCCAGTATTACGAAAATAGGGAAAAGGAAGAAAGTGATCGTGTAGAAAAGAAAACTAAGGAGCTCAAAACGAAGGTTTTGTTGCAGCAAGCATATCCTCCACGATCGAATCAAAATGATTCACAACAACAGTATCGACCGCGAGCACAGACTGATAGGATGCAGCAGCGTTCTGACAACTTTGATTATAGATCTACACTAGGATATAATCAGTGTGCGTATTGTAGGAAAGAAGGACACCTAAAATATGAGTGTCTTGCTTTAAAAGACCGTTTAAATGGTGTGTCAGCTCGAGGAAAACGTGGTGTTGGTCCGCAACAGGTCCCACGTGGTAGAGGTCGTGGTACATTCCCCAATCAGAATGACCGTTATCAAAATCAATCAGATGTGAATAATTGCTTTGACCAGCGAAATACGGGATCAGTCCGGTCTGCACAGTATAATGTGGATGATTATTATGTAGAGCATGACACTGTTGCAAACGACCATTACTAGGACAGCCTAAGACAAAGAGAGGGAGTAGTGTCAGTTCCGGTCGATCAGAGTGGGCCTTACGTTGCAGTAGCTACATCGGGCGTAGTTGAGCCTTTTCTGTTAGACACTGGTGCGACGAAAAGTTCCATCATGCATTCAAAACTCCCTGGCGCACCTTTGTCTGGCTTAACGAATGTTTCCGTTGGATTCTCTGGCGCCCCTGTTAGTAACCCAGTCTCTAACCCTTTGCCTCTTATGATTGGACCACGTAAGCTAACGGCTCCACTGATTCTATCTACAGGTTGTGGTGAAAATCTTTTGGGCCTGGATTTGTTGAAACGATTATATGCAACATTGTATTGTTCCCCTGAAGGAGTGGAGCTTACATTGGGAAGGAGAGTGATCTCTCCCATGTATTTATCGGTTGATAAATTCCCATCGGAATTGAATTCCCTCCCTGCGTCCTTATGGGCCACAGGTCCCAATGATGTGGGCCTGTTAGACATTCCACCCTATGTGATTCAATTGAAACCAAATGCGCGATTACCGCGTTTACCTCAATATCGTATTTCTCTTGAGGGCGAACGAGCGCTGTTAGAAATCGTTCATGATCTCATTGGAAAAGGTGTTGTTGAAGAAACTCGTGGAAACGTGTGCAATAGCCCTGTATTGCCAATTCTGAAACGAACTGACCCAACTAAACCTCCTGTGTATCGTTTTGTTATAGATTTGAGAGAGGTAAACAAAATAGTGGTTCCGCAATTTCCTGTGGTCCCCGATATTACAGCTTTACTAACAATGATTCCAGCATCTGCCTCCTGGTTCACAGTGATCGATCTAAAAAATGCTTTCTTTAGCATCCCAATTGCAGAGGAAAGCAGAGACCTGTTCGGATTCTCATTAGGAGGTCGCAGTTTTAGGCTAAAACGCGCTCCACAGGGTTACTGTGAGAGTCCGTCAATCTACAGCCAAGCACTTAAAGGTCAACTTGATGCCTATGTATTACCTAAAGGTGCAGCTTTGATTCAATATGTGGACGACCTTTTAGTGGCAGCTGATACAGAAGCTATTTGCAAAACGGCTACAGTATCATTATTGCACTATCTACATGACTTGCACCATTGAATTGCGTGATGCGCTGTGTTCGGCTCCTGTGTTGGGTACCCCTGACTACAGTAAGCCGTTTACACTATACGTTCACGAGAGGGATGGTTGCGCATTGAGTGTTTTGACACAACCTTTTGGTGGTAAGCAACGCCCATGTGCCTACTTTTCTTCGACTTTAGACCCAGTAGCAAGAGCCTTGCCAAGTTGCTTAAGGGCAACAGCGGCAGCTGCGGCGTCCATTCGACAGTCTGCAGGTCTAGTCATGGATAATATGCTCACGGTAATGGTTCCGCATGCAGTTGACACTCTATTGAACCGAACGAAAACTCAACATCTGACGAGCGCAAGATTGTCCGGGTATGAGTTGACGTTGCTGGCCAGTCATATACGGATAAAACGATGTAATGCGTTGAATCCAGCAACATTGCTGCCGATCGACACAGAATCAAGCAGTGAAGCAGTACATGACTGCTACCTCAGAACTGAGGAGGAAACCAAGGGTCGTATTGACCTAAAAGATACTCCATTGACAGATCCCGACGGTACTTTGTATGTGGATGGTTCCTGTTTTAAATTACCGAATGGTGATGTAACAACTGCGTATGCTATAGTTACATTGAGAACGATTGTGGAGAGCGCAAGGTTGAGTCAGAATTCAGCTCAGGCTGCTGAGCTCATTGCCTTGACGAGAGCATGTGTGTTGTCTAGAGATAAACGGGTGAATGTGTTTACAGATAGCCAATATGCGTTTGGCGTTGCACATAGTTTTGGACGGTTATGGAGAGAGAGAGGTTTTCTGACATCGCATGGTACGAAGATTCAGCATGGCCAGCTTGTGAATGATCTTTTGGATGCACTTACGTTGCCTAAGCAAGTGGCAATTGTTAAATGTAGTGCGCATCGTAAGGTGACGGATGATGTTGGTCGTGGTAATGCATTTGCGGATGAGACTGCTAAGGAGACTGCTCGGAACCTTAGCACTCGAATGTATGTGACGAGTTCGGTTAGGTGGCCTGCAGAATCAAGTATGTGTGAAAACACTATCGAGAGTGTGAAAGCAATTCAGAATGAGGCCACCGAGACTGAAAAGACCAAGTGGAGAGAAAGTACGGGGAAGTTGGATGCGAATGGTTGTTGGATTGACTTGTCGGAACAGCAAAGATGGATGTTGCCGGATGCGTATGTGCTGGCTGTTGTGACTATGGCACATGGGTTAGCACATATTAGCGCGAAAGGCATCTGTAAATTACTGTTTCCTGTGTGGAAGAACGATGGTATTACGAAATGTGCTGAACGCTTGGTTAAGAATTGTATGGTGTGTTTGATGCACAATCCTGGTAAGGGCACTCCCACTCCACCTGGCCATTTTGCCCCTCCTGCGTACCCTTTCGAAGTTATCCAGTTAGACTTTATCCACATGGAGAGATGTAATAATCTGAAGTATGTGCTGGTTGTGGTGTGTGCATTTTCTAGGTGGATTGAGGCCTACCCTCTTAAGGATAATACGGCTTTGTCCACGGCGAAAATTTTACTCAAAGAATATTTTTCCCGTTACGGAATGCCTAGAATTGTGTGGTCAGACAACGGAAGTGAGTTTGTTGGGAGCGTGATGAAGAGCGTGTGTCGCGGATTAGGGATTGTTCAAAAATTTCATAGTGCCAACCATCCTCAGTCAGCCGGTTTGGTTGAAGGGTACAATGGCACCCTTAAACTAAAACTAGCAAAGATTCAGGCTACGACAGGTCTTTCGTGGCCTGACGCTTTACCTTTAGCATTACTGTCAACAAGGGCAACTGTACACTCCCGAGTAGGGCTCAGTCCCTATGAAATAGTGTTCGGTCGTCCTGCCAATGTTTGGGGGGTCCCTAGACCGGGTGCCTTTTGTGAACTTGAGTATCCAATGTTAATCGATTATCTTCATGACTTGACTGCTAAACTGAGGTTAATTCACCAACAGGTTCACGAAGCATTGCCAACACAGACGGAGGGTCCAGGCCACCAACTCCAGCCCGGAGATTGGGTGGTGACGCGCAACTTCTCGCGCAAGAACAATTTGGATCCCAGGTTCACTGGACCCTATCAAGTCCTCCTTGCCACGAGAACTGCAGTTCGTCTTGAGGGGCGGAAGAACTGGGTGCATGCCACCCATACCAAAAAAGTCCCCATTCCGTTGCCAGCAGACTCGTGGGTGAGGAAAGGCATTGCATCAACTGAAACCGAAGGATTGCCGGCATTTGTACCTTTCAGCGACGCACAACCTGTCGGAGAATCCTCAGTGCAGCAAAAAGGCATTATTGAACACTTGTCAACAGAAAACTCAAGAGCAGAACATTCAGCTGATCAACAGGGCGTTGTCCCTTCTACAGATCTTTTGTTTAACGAACAAACACGTCCTGGGAAAACCCGATATTTTTTAAGATCCAGCACTAAAGACTAATAAAAAAACCCGTTCTGTCCCTTGACAAGTGCATTATCCCGTTTTCCATGATCAGTTTGAACACTCATACCATTGTAATTATTTTTATATTCATTGAGCTTCGTTCCTTACACTTTTTGTTTCCACAGCTGAGAGACATTTGTTTTTATACATATATATATATATATTTGTGAAATAAAGGCCGTAGGGCCGCGCGTGTACTTCCTCCTGGTTAGTAGGTCTTGACGCTAGGTTAAAGACCGTCGATTCCTGGGAACTCCTAGGAATTGACTATTGCTACACAGAACGAAGTGCGTCAAGAAACGTTGCGGACGGTCATAGGGAATGGCATTCTCGAAGCTGATGGACTTGGAAAGAGCTCAAGCAAGAAGATTCAAGCTGCAGCAACTCAGTCGTACCAAATGTTTCATATTCCAAATATTCGTACTGTTTATGACTATTTCTGCATTTTTGGTAGGTGCAGTGTATTACACAATGTTTCACTTCTTGTCTTCTATCATACCTACTCCTACCCCTGACCTTAAATTCATCTCCACTGTTTCTCCTCATTTTTTTCACATCCTACCCGAACACGAGCAGGCTAGACGTGCAGAATTCCGCAATAATTCCTTTATTCAGCTCCTTCATCAGCATCAGTTAGTGGTTAACACTACTAATTGTTGGGTGTGTGGGTTGATGCCGCATACTACGGATAAGGGAATTCCATATCTGGTGTTACCATATAGCTCTCAAGGGTCTGCTCGAGCATTTCAAACAATGTTTCGAAGCGCACTGGGTTTCCACCCCATTCGAGAACCACGTTCCCCCTACTCTGGTCCTACTTCGTACCAAAAATCTTTGTCGATAGCAATAGAGGATTTAGATAGCGATATCTATGATCCTTCGCTTATCCCTGAAGAAGAAGTACAAGCCTATAGGGTCCTAAGTAGAGGCGAATATAGTGTGTTCACTAATGAAAAACAGCTTAAAAGTTTACCTCCGATATGGGTTGTACCCCACATTGGTAATTTTTGCCTAATAGGTCGTGGCCGTAGATCGAAAGCCCGACTTGGAGAGAGTGCTTGCACTGAAAATTACATTCTGCCAATGGTTTCCTCCCCTGTGTTCCTGGCTGCCAAGGGTACCTACTTTATTTGTCATGATCGTGCATATGCATGGTTGCCCTCTGACTTTATGGGCTCATGTTTTATTGCCAACTTGTTGCCTCCGACGTTCACTGTAGATGCAGATTATCACAAGACTAGAGTTGTGAGAGGTGTAATTAGCGAAGAGGATACTGCCGGTCAAGAGGCAGGAGATTTTTTCAAGGGTTTCCTCCCGTTTTGGGGACCTATGGTTAATAGTAGGAACCTGAGACAGTTGACTCGAGTGGTAGAATCGACAGCTAATATTACTGCCAGTGCCCTTGGTAATATCACCACAGAACTTCAGGCGGATAGACTTATGACGTTACAAAACCGTATGGTTTTAGATGTGATCTTGGCAGATCGAGGTGGGGTTTGTAAGGTGATCCATTCATCTTGCTGTATTTTCATTCCTGATAACGCTCCGACTGTTTATCAAGCCATCTCAAAGTTGCATAAAATCTCTGAATCCATACACGTGGGTGTAGGGGATTGGACGCTACTTGGATGGTTTTGGGGCCTGATGTCGACTTGGGGTTGGAAAATTCTGATGATCATTGGGGTCGTTGTAGCGTTCCTGTTCACGTGTTGCCTTTGTGTACAGTGTGGTCCTGCCTTATGTGGCCTCTGTGCTACAACGTGTATGAGACAGCCACCTGTTACCAAAGGGACTCGTCTGGATAGAGCTATGCTACAGCAACATCTCGAGGGTCTGATGAATATCGAATATGATTCTGATTAGTGCTTGCCTACATGAGGGCAAAAGGAGCGTCTGAGGTTCCGTGACGATTTTTAGTGATGTTTTCGACTCGCACGAATATGGTCGAGTCTGGTATTTATGAACCGCAAATGACAAGTTCAGTAAATATGCGCAGTTTCGCTGAGCTAACTCAAACCGTTCGTTTGTTATGTGGGTTTTTATTAGTACCCACGGGTTCCATCTTAGATACGGCATCCATTTTGTCTCTTGCCCTCAAGTAGCCAGCGAACGGACGATGTCCGCTTCACGACCCTGAGACTTCCAAGATATTTGTAGAAGACACATGTTCTTTGTAAATGTCTTTATGATGAGGGGGATGATACTGTAAGGCAGATGGCCCCGCTCGAGGCCCATCTTGCCGTGCCGGTTTATTGTCTCAGCCGTGCATCTCATTAGGCACGTCCCTTTGATGCCTGTATTTCGTGTTTCCCGATACCTCCCCTTTTACACCCTTTTCGATTCCCTCACTGTCTCCATCTTCCTCTGCACCTGTCCTTGTTCCTATTTCAATCTGTTTTACTGCCGATTGGAATTCACTAATGTTGGGAAGATGGGTTTTTACAGTTGAGAACCGCCAAATGTTTCCGCACTTATGTTCCGGACCTTATGTGCATCAAAGTGACCAAAGCAACCCCTCTGAGGGATAATTATGGGAACCGGGTTGTAAACTTTGTGTATCATGATGTCCTATGAGTAAAATCTGTATAAAAGGAGCGATCCACAGAACCAATGCGAAGCAGTCTCCCCAAGTTGCACGTGTTGTACTTGCCGTGACTTCTGTGTTCCCTGCAGTAATAAACCTTGAATCTTTGACGCCGAAGGAAGTGTCCCGTGTCTCTGTAGTTTGTGCGCCGAAACAGGTATCCCATGAAGGTTATAGGTGTTGTTCCCTGGCACCGCTGGTACTATTAAAAAAGTCCAGTCCTTCACCGAGGCGATAACAATTCAAGCGATAGAGAGGATATCGCCGTTTTCCATGGAACAGCGATGGTTTTCCAGCGATTTCCTGTGGAAAACGGCAATATGGTAATAGGGCCCTGTGGTCTTAGCCCCACAATCCACCTCCCATGTCAGGTATGCCTTATTCAGGAATTTAACAGACGTTAAATTCCTGCGTTAAGGCATAGTTAGCGTGATTTCAAATATCGCTACCCCTCGTTTAGAATATCGCGAAGCTGGGTTTTGCGATATTTTCCCATGGAGTTTTGTCAGGCACGCCTCCTTTGCATCTCATTAACGATGCAAAGCGAGGCGTCTTGACAATGGGCGCTAAGGCAAGGAAACACATGCTAGCGTGTCTTTGTTAATAAAGCAATAACATTATGGCCGTTTGTCGCCCGAAAACTGACCCTAAAGAGGCGATAATGTTATCCCCAGCCCTTGATAATTTGCCCCCTTTGTGCCTTAGTATTAGGGGGCCTCCACTATTGTCAGGATAGTTTTTGTGCAGGAAGAGGTACTTTACTGTTAAAAAAAACCTTGCAGGTAGGCTTTTTCCGTGTTCTGCAGTATGCAGCACACAGGCAAGGAAGAAACAACGAGGAGAAATTCGGATGTTTCACCTTGCTGTACCAGACTCAGGCAGACGCACCATTTTGGCCCAAACCCATGTTTACAAATCCTTGTAATTACGACCCTGCCTCAAAATCCATGGATGGATTCATGAAAATACCCATGCATCACCTGTGGAACGCCCCCATGATGCAATGTAATGCACTGCCTTGCGTTACGTTTCTTTTTTTTTTGTAGCAAAGCAATGGATTTCCTTTAAATTCCAATATGGATTTTGCATCAGGTCTGCATCAGAAAGTGATACAAACCTTATGTAAAATGTTTGAAAATGTAGGACTCAGTTTCCGTGGTATTCTCTACTCCCTGTGGCGCTGCCTTAAAACACTGGGGTAATTCTGCATCTCAAAATTACTGAACCTGGCTATATTGGCAATTTCAAGTGTGGAATGACTGATGTGAAAATCCCATGCACACAACACTTGTGGGGCCTATTTACAGACTGCATTTTGTGGTATATTTATTAGTATTAAAGTCAGTATACTAACTTTCCACAAAATGCTCTTCACAAACCTATGTGCATAGGCTTAGCCTCCGCACACATGAGAATACATTTTAGTAGTGAATGACGGGGGAGAGTTATGTGACTGGAAAAACGGGAATGCTTGTAACTAAGGGGGATGGAATTTGGAAGCAGTAAAGAGGGGTTTAAGGAGGGTTAGGGCGGGTCCGAGAGGGTCAAGCGCCAACCACAAAATAGTGGAGGTCATTCTTATTTACAGCTGGACCCCTAACAATACGCTACCCAGAAATGGACCCAAAACAGTAGTAAATTACTCTAACACAGAGACGGACTAAGTCCATCACAGCACATGGCCAACTACTGGTACTGCAAACCCCCCATAGGAAATAATTAAGGTATGGACTTAAACTAGAAGCCCCACAGGAAATAATGTTTAAGTAAATTATTTTTAATAATTAGAAATATAGATACATACAATTATCTAACAATAAAACATACCCATCTTTTTTCAAAATGAAAGTTTAATGTGACAGTACTTAAATGTAATTAAACTACTATGAATTCATTTTAAATATGACTTTTAGTAATTACTAATACGTAATATAAAATATAACGTTACGTTTTTGGGGGGTTTTGTTCATGAAACATTTTTTAATTTAATATACTTTTTAAAATTAAATATTGAATTCAAAAGTAAATTAAAATGCTATATCAATTTTTTATTTTCTTCAACATTTGAAATATTAAAAAGAATTACTTACATTAATATTCGTCATTTTTTTGTTTTACTAGCTTTAGTATAAGTTTAAAATGTAAAGGGGGGCGGGGGCGCAGTTTGACCCCATTGCATCCTGGTAAATGCAGTAAGTTCGCACTCTGTAGTCGCTGTTGTTTTTAACCATTGTTGGTTCTGGCAGTGCAGGTATCTCTAGACACTAGTGTTTCAGGGTTTAGCCCTTCGTCAGTAGAGAGCATGAAGTTTTTTGAGGAACATGGCAAAAGTCTCTTGGGGTTGCTGAGAAGGAGCCCAGGTCGTCGCGGGTCACAGTACCTCTCCAAGGCACACAGGTGCTACACCGGAGAGCTCGTCAGCTCGAGGCCGAAGAAATAGCAAAGGGGGGCGGGAGCACCCTGCTGTCGTCTCAGCGCTGTTTGACCCCATTGCATCCTGGTAAATTCAGTAAGTTCGCACTCTGAAGTCGCTGTAGTTTTTAACCATTGTTGGTTCTGGCAGTGCAGGTATCTCTAGACACTAGTGTTTCAGGGTTTAGCCCTTCGTCAGTAGAGAGCATGAAGTTTTTTGAGGAACATGGCAAAAGTCTCTTGGGGTTGCTGAGAAGGAGCCCAGGTGGTCGCGGGTCACAGTACCCCTCCAAGGCACACAGGTGCTACACCGGAGAGCTTGTCAGCTCGTCAGCTCAAGGCCGAAGAAATAGCAAAGGGGGGCGGGAGCACCCTGCTGTCGTCTCAGCGCTGTTTGACCCCATTGCATCCTGGTAAATGCAGTAAATTCGCACTCTGTAGTCGCTGTAGTTTTTAACCATTGTTGGTTCTGGCAGTGCAGGTATCTCTAGACACTAGTGTTTCAGGGTTTAGCCCTTCGTCAGTAGAGAGCATGAAGATTTTTGAGGAACATGGCAAAAGTCTCTTGGGGTTGCTGAGAAGGAGCCCAGGTCGTCGCGGGTCACAGTACCCCTACAAGGCACACAGGTGCTACACCGGAGAGCTCGTCAGCTCGTCAGCTCGAGGCCGAAGAAATAGCAGAGGGGGGCGGGAGCACCCTGCTGTCGTCTCAGCGCTCTTGGACCCCATTGCATCATGGTAAATGCAGTAAGTTTGCACTCTGAAGTCGCTGTAGTTTTTAATCATTGTTGGTTCTAGCAGTGCAGGTATCTCTAGACACTAGTGTTTCAGGGCTTAGCCCTTCGTCAGTAGAGAGCATGAATTTTTTTGAGAACCATGGCAAAAGTCTCTTGGGGTTGCTGAGAAGGAGCCCAGGTCGTCGCGGGTCACAGTACCCCTCCAAGGCACACAGGTGCTACACCGGAGAGCTCGTCAGCTCGTCAGCTCGAGGCCGAAGAAATAGCAAAGGGGGCGGGTGCACCCTGCTGTCGTCTCAGCGCTGTTTGACCCCATTGCATCCTGGTAAATGCAGTAAGTTCGCACTCTGAAGTCGCTGTAGTTTTTAACCATTGTTGGTTCTGGCAGTGCAGGTATCTCTAGACACTAGTGTTTCAGGGTTTAGCCCTTCGTCAGTAGAGAGCATGAAGTTTTTTGAGGAACATGGCAAAAGTCTCTTGGGGTTGCTGAGAAGGAGCCCAGGTCGTCGCGGGTCACAGTACCCCTCAAAGGCACACAGGTGCTACACCGGAGAGCTTGTCAGCTCGAGGCCGAAGAAATAGCAAAGGGGGGCGGGAGCACAATGCTGTCGTCTCAACGCTGTTTGACCCCATTGCATCCTGGTAAATGCAGTAAGTTCGCACTCTGAAGTCGCTGTAGTTTTTAACCATTGTTGGTTCTGGCAGTGCAGGTGTCTCTTGACACTAGTGATTCAGAGTTCAGTCCTTCGTCAGTAGAGAGCATGACGTTTTTTGAGGAACATGGCAAAAGTCTCTTGGGGTTGCTGAGAAGGAGCCCAGGTCGTCGCGGGTAACAGTACCCCTCCAAGGCACACAGGTGCTACACCGGAGAGCTCGTCAGCTCGAGGCCGAAGAAATAGCAAAGGGGGGCGGGAGAACCCTGCTGTCGTCTCAACGCTGTTTGACCCCATTGCATCCTGGTAAATGCAGTAAGTTCGCACTCTGAAGTCGCTGTCGTTTTTTACCATTGTTGGTTCTGGCAGTGCAGGTATCTCTAGACACTAGTGTTTCAGGGTTTAGCCCTTCGTCAGTAGAGAGCATGAAGTTTTTTGAGGTACATGGCAAAAGTCTCTTGGGGTTGCTGAGAAGGAGCCCAGGTCGTCGCGGGTCACAGTACCACTCCAAGGCACACAGGTGCTACACCGGCGAGCTCGTCAGCTCGTCAGCTCGAGGCTGAAGAAATAGCAAAGGGGGGCGGGAGCACCCTGCTGTCTTCTAAGCGCTGTTTGACTCCATTGCATCCTGGTAAATGCAGTAAGTTCGCACTCTGAATTCGCTGTCGTTTTTAACCATTGTTGGTTCTGGCAGTGCAGGTATCTCTAGACACTAGTGTTTCAGGGTTTAGCCCTTCGTCGGTAGAGAGCATGAAGCTTTTTGAGGAACATGGCAAAAGTCTCTTGGGGTTGCTGAGAAGGAGCCCAGGTCGTCGCGGGTCACAGTACCCCTCCAAGGCACACAGGTGCTACACCGGAGAGCTCGTCAGCTCGAGGCCGAAGAAATAGCAAAAGGGGGCGGGAGCACCCTGCTGTCGTCTTAGCGCTGTTTGACCCCACTGCATCCTGGTAAATGCAGTAACTTCGCACTCTGAAGTCGCTGTAGTTTTTAACCATTGTTGGTTCTGGCAGTGCAGGTATCTCTAGACACTAGTGTTTCAGGGTTTAGCCCTTCGTCAGTAGAGAGCACGAAGTGTTTTGAGGAACATGGCAAAAGTCTCTTGGGGTTGCTGAGTAGGAGCCCAGGTCGTCGCGGGTCACAGTACCCCTCCAAGGCACACAGGTGCTACACCGGAGAGCTCGTCAGCTCGTCAGCTCGAGGCCGAAGAGATAGCAAAGGGGGCGGTAGCACCCTGCTGTCGTCTCAGCGCTGTTTGACCCCATTGCATCCTGGTAAATGCAGTAACTTCGCACTCTGAAGTCGCTGTAGTTTTTAACCATTGTTGGTTCTGGCAGTGCAGGTATCTCTAGACACTAGTGTTTCAGGGTTTAGCCCTTCGTCAGTAGTGAGCATGAAGTTTTTTGAGGAACATGGCAAAAGTCTCTTGGGGTTGCTGAGAAGGAGCCCAGGTCGTCGCGGGTCACAGTACCCTTCCAAGGCACACAGGTGCTACACCGGAGAGCTCGTCAGCTCGTCAGCTCGAGGCCGAAGAAATAGCAAAGGGGGCGGAGGAACCCTGCTGTCGTCTCAACGCTGTTTGACCCCATTGCATCCTGGTAAATGCAGTAAGTTCGCACTCTGAAGTCGCTGTAGTTTTTACCATTGTTGGTTCTGGCAGTGCAAGTATCTCTAGACACTAGTGTTTCAGGGTTTAGCCCTTCGTCAGTAGAGAGCATGAAGTTTTTTGAGGAACATGGCAAAAGTCTCTTGGGGTTGCTGAGAAGGAGCCCAGGTCGTCGCGGGTCACAGTACCCCTCCAAGGCACACAGGTGCTACACCGGCGAGCTCGTCAGCTCGTCAGCTCGAGGCTGAAGAAATAGCAAAGGGGGGCGGGAGCACCCAGCTGTCGTCTAAGCGCTGTTTGACCCCATTGCATCCTGGTAAATGCAGTAAGTTCGCACTCTGAAGTCGCTGTAGTTTTTAACCATTGTTGGTTCTGGCAGTGCAGGTATTTCTAGACACTAGTGTTTCAGGGTTTAGCCCTTCGTCGGTAGAGAGCATGAAGTTTCTTGAGGAACATGGCAAAAGTCTCTTGGGGTTGCTGAGAAGGAGCCCAGGTCATCGCGGGTCACAGTACCCCTCCAAGGCACACAGGTGCTACACCGGAGAGCTCGTCAGCTCGAGGCCGAAGAAATAGCAAAGGGGGTGGGAGCACCCTGCTGTCGTCTCAGCGCTGTTTGACCCCATTGCATCCTGGTGAATGCAGTAAGTTCGCACTCTGAAGTCGCTGTAGTTTTTAACCATTGTTGGTTCTGGCAGTGCAGGTGTCTCTAGACACTAGTGTTTCAGAGTTTAGCCCTTCGTCAGTAGAGAGCAGGACGTTTTTTGAGGAACATGGCAAAAGTCTCTTGGGGTTGCTGAGAAGGAGCCCAGGTCGTCGCGGGTCACAGTACCCCTCCAAGGCACACAGGTGCTACACCGGAGAGCTCGTCAGCTCGTCAGCTCGAGGCCGAAGAAATAGCAAAGGGGGACGGGAGAACCCTGCTGTCGTCTCAACGCTGTTTGACCCCATTGCATCCTGGTAAATGCAGTAAGTTCGCACTCTGAAGTCGCTGTAGTTTTTTACCATTGTTGGTTCTGGCAGTGCAGGTATCTCTAGACACTAGTGTTTCAGGGTTTAGCCCTTCGTCAGTAGAGAGCATGAAGTTTTTTGAGGTACATGGCAAAAGTCTCTTGGGGTTGATGAGAAGGAGTCCAGGTCGTCGCGGGTCACAGTACCCCTCCAAGGCACACAGGTGCTACACCGGCGAGCTCGTCAGCTCGTCAGCTCGAGGCTGAAGAAATAGCAAAGGGGGGCGGGAGCACCCTGCTGTCTTCTAAGCGCTGTTTGACTCCATTGCATCCTGGTAAATGCAGTAAGTTCGCACTCTGAATTCGCTTCGTTTTTTACCATTGTTGGTTCTGGCAGTGCAGGTATCTCTAGACACTAGTGTTTCAGGGTTTAGCCCTTCGTCGGTAGAGAGCATGAAGTTTTTTGAGGAACATGGCAAAAGTCTCTTGGGGTTGCTGAGAAGGAGCCCAGGTCGTCGCGGGTCACAGTACCCCTCCAAGGCACACAGGTGCTACACCGGAGAGCTCGTCAGCTCGAGGCCGAAGAAATAGCAAAGGGGGGCGGGAGCACCCTGCTGTCGTCTTAGCGCTGTTTGACCCCACTGCATCCTGGTAAATGCAGTAACTTCGCACTCTGAAGTCGCTGTAGTTTTTAACCATTGTTGGTTCTGGCAGTGCAGGTATCTCTAGACACTAGTGTTTCAGGGTTTAGCCCTTCGTCAGTAGAGAGCACGAAGTGTTTTGAGGAACATGGCAAAAGTCTCTTGGGGTTGCTGAGTAGGAGCCCAGGTCGTCGCGGGTCACAGTACCCCTCCAAGGCACACAGGTGCTACACCGGAGAGCTTGTCAGCTCGAGGCCGAAGAAATAGCAAAGGGGGGCGGGAGCACAATGCTGTCGTCTCAACGCTGTTTGACCCCATTGCATCCTGGTAAATGCAGTAAGTTCGCACTCTGAAGTCGCTGTAGTTTTTAACCATTGTTGGTTCTGGCAGTGGAGGTATCTCTAGACACTAGTGTTTCAGGGTTTAGCCCTTCGTCAGTAGAGAGCATGAAGTTTTTTGAGGAACATGGCAAAAGTCTCTTGGGGTGGCTGAGAAGGAGCCCAGGTCGTCGCGGGTCACAGTACCCCTCCAAGGCACACAGGTGCTACACCGGAGAGCTCGTCAGCTCGTCAGCTCGAGGCCGAAGAAATAGCAAAGGGGGGCGGGAGAACCCTGCTGTCTTCTCAACGCTGTTTGACCCCATTGCATCCTGGTAAATGCAGTAAGTTCGCACTCTGAAGTCGCTGTAGATTTTTTACCATTGTTGGTTCTGGCAGTGCAGGTATCTCTAGACACTAGTGTTTCAGGGTTTAGCCCTTCGTCAGTAGAGAGCATGAAGTTTTTTGAGGTACATGGCAAAAGTCTCTTGGGGTTGCTGAGAAGGAGCCCAGGTCGTCGCGGGTCACAGTACCCCTCCAAGGCACACAGGTGCTACACCGGCGAGCTCGTCAGCTCGTCAGCTCGAGGTTGAAGAAATAGCAAAGGGGGGCGGGAGCACCCTGCTGTCTTCTAAGCGCTGTTTGACTCCATTGCATCCTGGTAAATGCAGTAAGTTCGCACTCTGAATTCGCTGTCGTTTTTTACCATTGTTGGTTCTGGCAGTGCAGGTATCTCTAGACACTAGTGTTTCAGGGTTTAGCCCTTCGTCGGTAGAGAGCATGAAGTTTTTTGAAGGAACATGGCAAAAGTCTCTTGGGGTTGCTGAGAAGGAGCCCAGGTCGTCGCGGGTCACAGTACCCCTCCAAGGCACACAGGTGCTACACCGGAGAGCTCGTCAGCTCGAGGCCGAAGAAATAGCAAAGGGGGCGGGAGCACCCTGCTGTCGTCTTAGCGCTGTTTGACCCCACTGCATCCTGGTAAATGCAGTACCTTCGCACTCTGATGTCGCTGTAGTTTTTAACCATTGTTGGTTCTGGCAGTGCAGGTATCTCTAGACACTAGTGTTTCAGGGTTTAGCCCTTCGTCAGTAGAGAGCACGAAGTGTTTTGAGGAACATGGCAAAAGTCTCTTGGGGTTGCTGAGTAGGAGCCCAGGTCGTCGCGGGTCACAGTACCCCTCCAAGGCACACAGGTGCTACACCGGAGAGCTTGTCAGCTCGAGGCCGAAGAAATAGCAAAGGGGGGCGGGAGCACAATGCTGTCGTCTCAACGCTGTTTGACCCCATTGCATCCTGGTAAATGCAGTAAGTTCGCACTCTGAAGTCGCTGTAGTTTTTAACCATTGTTGGTTCTGGCAGTGGAGGTATCTCTAGACACTAGTGTTTCAGGGTTTAGCCCTTCGTCAGTAGAGAGCATGAAGTTTTTTGAGGAACATGGCAAAAGTCTCTTGGGGTGGCTGAGAAGGAGCCCAGGTCGTCGCGGGTCACAGTACCCCTCCAAGGCACACAGGTGCTACACCGGAGAGCTCGTCAGCTCGTCAGCTCGAGGCCGAAGAAATAGCAAAGGGGGGCGGGAGAACCCTGCTGTCGTCTCAACGCTGTTTGACCCCATTGCATCCTGGTAAATGCAGTAAGTTCGCACTCTGAAGTCGCTGTAGTTTTTTACCATTGTTGGTTCTGGCAGTGCAGGTATCTCTAGACACTAGTGTTTCAGGGTTTAGCCCTTCGTCAGTAGAGAGCATGAAGTTTTTTGAGGTACATGGCAAAAGTCTCTTGGGGTTGCTGAGAAGGAGCCCAGGTCGTCGCGGGTCACAGTACCCCTCCAAGGCACACAGGTGCTACACCGGCGAGCTCGTCAGCTCGTCAGCTCGAGTTTGAAGAAATAGCAAAGGGGGGCGGGAGCACCCTGCTGTCTTCTAAGCGCTGTTTGACTCCATTGCATCCTGGTAAATGCAGTAAGTTCGCACTCTGAATTCGCTGTCGTTTTTTACCATTGTTGGTTCTGGCAGTGCAGGTATCTCTAGACACTAGTGTTTCAGGGTTTAGCCCTTCGTCGGTAGAGAGCATGAAGTTTTTTGAGGAACATGGCAAAAGTCTCTTGGGGTTGCTGAGAAGGAGCCCAGGTCGTCGCGGGTCACAGTACCCCTCCAAGGCACACAGGTGCTACACCGGAGAGCTCGTCAGCTCGAGGCCGAAGAAATAGCAAAGGGGGCGGGAGCACCCTGCTGTCGTCTTAGCGCTGTTTGACCCCACTGCATCCTGGTAAATGCAGTACCTTCGCACTCTGAAGTCGCTGTAGTTTTTAACCATTGTTGGTTCTGGCAGTGCAGGTATCTCTAGACACTAGTGTTTCAGGGTTTAGCCCTTCGTCAGTAGAGAGCACGAAGTGTTTTGAGGAACATGGCAAAAGTCTCTTGGGGTTGCTGAGTAGGAGCCCAGGTCGTAGCGGGTCACAGTACCCCTCCAAGGCACACAGGTGCTACACCGGAGAGCTCGTCAGCTCGTCAGCTCGAGGCCGAAGAAATAGCAAAGGGGGGCGGTAGCACCCTGCTGTCGTCTCAGCACTGTTTGACCCCATTGCATCCTGGTAAATGCAGTAAGTTCGCACTCTGAAGTCGCTGTAGTTTTTAACCATTGTTGGTTCTGGCAGTGGAGGTATCTCTAGACACTAGTGTTTCAGGGTTTAGCCCTTCGTCAGTAGAGAGCATGAAGTTTTTTGAGGAACATGGCTAAAGTCTCTTGGGGTTGCTGAGAAGGAGCCCAGGTCGTCGCGGGTCACAGTACCCCTCCAAGGCACACAGGTGCTACACCGGAGAGCTCGTCAGCTTGTCAGCTCGAGGCCGAAGAAATAGCAAAGGGGGCGGGAGAACCCTGCTGTCGTCTCAACGCTGTTTGACCCCATTGCATCCTGGTAAATGCAGTAAGTTCGCACTCTGAAGTCGCTGTAGTTTTTAACCATTGTTGGTTCTGGCACTGCAGGTATCTCTAGACACTAGTGTTTCAGGGTTTAGCCCTTCGTCAGTAGAGAGCATGAAGTTTTTTGAGGAACATGGCAAAAGTCTCTTGGGGTTGCTGAGAAGGAGCCCAGGTCATCGCGGGTCACAGTACCCCTCCAAGGCACACAGGTGCTACACCGGCGAGCTCGTCAGCTCGTCAGCTCGAGGCTGAAGAAATAGCAAAGGGGGGCGGGAGCACCCTGCTGTCGTCTACGCGCTGTTTGACCCCATTGCATCCTGGTAAATGCAGTAAGTTCGCACTCTGAAGTCGCTGTAGTTTTTAACCATTGTTGGTTCTGGCAGTGCAGGTATCTCTAGACACTAGTGTTTCAGGGTTTAGCCCTTCGTCGGTAGAGAGCATGAAGTTTCTTGAGGAACATGGCAAAAGTCTCTTGGGGTTGCTGAGAAGGAGCCCAGGTCATCGCGGGTCACAGTACCCCTCCAAGGCACACAGGTGCTACACCGGAGAGCTCGTCAGCTCGAGGCCGAAGAAATAGCAAAGGGGGGCGGGAGCACCCTGCTGTCGTCTCAGCGCTGTTTGACCCCATTGCATCCTGGTAAATGCAGTAACTTCGCACTCTGAAGTTGCTGTAGTTTTTAACCATTGTTGGTTCTGGCAGTGCAGGTATCTCTAGACACTAGTGTTTCAGGGTTTAGCCCTTCGTCAGTAGAGAGCACGAAGTAGTTTGAGGAACATGGCAAAAGTCTCTTGGGGTTGCTGAGTAGGAGCCCAGGTCGTCGCGGGTCACAGTACCCCTCCAAGGCACACAGGTGCTACACCGGAGAGCTCGTCAGCTCGTCAGCTCGTCAGCTCGAGGCCGAAGAAATAGCAAAGGGGGTGGGAGCACCCTGCTGTCGTCTCAGCTCTGTTTGACCCCATTGCATCCTGGTAAATGTACTATCTAAGTGCAGGTATCTCTAAACACTAGTGTTTAGAGATACCTGCACTGCCAGAACCAACAATGGTTAAAAACTACAGCGACTTCAGATTGCGAACTTACTGCATTTACCAGGATGCAATGGGGTCAAACAGCGCTGAGACGACAGCAGGGTGCTCCCGCCCCCCTTTGCTATTTCTTCGGCCTCGAGCTGATGAGCTGACGAGCTCTCCGGTGTAGCACCTGTGTACTTTGGAGGGGTACTGTGACCCGCGACGACCTGGGCTCCTTCTCAGCAACCCCAAGAGACTTTTGCCATGTTCCTCAAAAAACTCAATCGCACATAGCAACAAAAAGATGACATACCTTGATGTGGAAATAACATGCAACAGAGGGGTTCTCAAATCTTCCCTTTACAAAAAAGATACGGATAGAAACACTATTCTGCTTTACAAGAGTGCACATCCTCGCAACTTGAAATCTAATCTCCCGTATGGACAGTTATTACGAATCAGGAGAAACTGCACTGAGGTGGAAGATTTTTCGTCCAACACACAAGTCTTTAGCCATGAAATGAAAGAAAGAGGGTATCCGAAGAAGTTACTGAAGCACTCTTTTAAAAGAGCGCGTTACACTCCACGAGAAACCCTACTACAAGTTCGACCCGAACCTGCACTAGAAAGACTGGTCTGTGTCACCACTTTCGGACCTGACACTCACAAACTAAGGAAATCGGTGTTGAGTAATTGGCATTTGTTAGACAATCTCGAATGCCCTTTTCCCCGCCCCTTGTTCGCATACAAGAAAAATCAAAGTATAGGCCAACAACTCATGAGGGCTGATGTATCTTTACCGAAAAAGAAAAACGACTTACTGACCCAATGGAACCTAAAACCAATCACAGGACACCACAAATGCGGTACCTGTGTGGTATGCCCGAATACAATCGAAGGTTGTGAGTTCCAGCAGGGCGATATTAGATGGAAACACACAGAATTTTCAAATTGTAAGACTAAAAATGTTGTCTATTTAGTCCAATGCCCTTGTGATAAGATCTACATTGGCAAAACAACGCAACAAGTTAACACCCGGATTTGCCAACATAGGTCACGAATAAAAAATAAGATCATGACTGCCCCAATGGTCGAACATTTTCTGACAGCGAAACATGAAGAAAATGACCTGAAATGGACTGTGTTACATACCATCCGTCCTTCACATCACAATGCGGATGTTGACAAAATGCTTCTCAAAAAAGAAGCATACTTGATCCTCAAGTTCAATAGTGTGCAGAAGGGTCTTAATAGTTTATCTGAAATTGCCAGACTGTAATGCCTTATTTGCCTTGGCGCCGTGTAGCGGCCTCCGGCTGCTCTGCTCGTCTCTACCTTTCTTTATTCATTTCTGCACTGGACACTCAGGTTGTGTCACCCTCATTACACTCGCGCAAAATCCATCCCGGGTTTTGTGTCACTGACCTCCGTTTATACAATAAACTACAATTCCCACAAACAACAGCTACCCAAGCAAGGGATTTAATTAGGCTAACACTTCCGGGTTCTGCTTTGATCAATTGCAGAACGCCGTAGACAAGGACTAAGGTAGACCCAGGTACGTGGAATCCGCCCGTTTTGGCATAGTTAAAGGACATACGCGTGTCAAAAAGAATTTTTTGAACATCGTTGTTCCGCCATTCTTTTACAGCGGAAGCCTTAACCAACATGGACCGACAGGATATATTCTTCCATAAAAAATCGACACGCGAAGTACCAACCCGCTACTGTTGCAATTAAAAGGTATGTTACCGGTTGTCACTCGCTGCTAAGAGGCTTATTTTTCACAAAGGGAAATACACTAAAACTTTTTCCTTGTTTCCCTTTGCCTCCAGCGCCCACGGTCCTTCACCTTTGATGAAATCAGACAGGAAACCACACTAAAACGGCGACAGCCGCCAGGGCCCCCCGCCTAACCTGGCCCAAGGTAGTTCATTCATAAATCTTTTAAACACTGTGTGTATACATACATGAGGGCAACTTCTTACCGCTCCAAAAACTTTTTCAGGTGGCCCCTGCTTTTCCTTGACTGCACTACGAGATGCCCAGTTCTACACAGCTAGACTCAGCGTGTTCTGTCCCTTGAATTCACTTCGTCTTTTACCCTGGTAGGTCCCCCTCCTGTCTGAGTGTCACACATTGGGAAGGCGATTCTATAGTTTCAAATACTCAAAATTCCTTCCTTCTTTTTACTTGTTTTCAACAGACAGATTAATTGCGCCCTGATGAGATTCCAGGAAATTGCCAACTGGAATCGAAACGCGTCGGCTAGTTAGAAAGGATTAATTTGGAATTCAGTCCTTTTGACCAGCATTCACTGGTGGCAAAATAATTCATACATTGTCTGTACTCCTTTCTCACTCTTTTTTCTTTTACTACTTTCCTTTATGTTTTGTTTATTCACCACACTTGTAAATTTATTTTTTACACATGTCAAAATTGTTCTGTTTTGTTGTTGGGTTGTTTCAAATATTAGTTATTGATTATATTTCATGTTTTTTTGTACAGTGTAAATATGTAAAATAGATATGTGTCTTTGTGTGCTTTGATGTACCTTCTTCGACAAATTTTGATAAAACTAAAAAAAGTTGTTTGGTATAAATAAAAGTACCTCGTTGAATTTGACAGTGAGCGTTTTCAACTTTCCATAAATGTGGATTTAAATGTAGGTGGGCAGGCAATTTGTTGGTGTTTTTGCTTTACTGACAAAGGGCTAAACCCTGAAACACTAGTGTCTAGAGATACCTGCACTGCCAGAACCAACAATGGTTAAAAACTACAGCGACTTCAGAGTGCGAACTTACTGCATTTACCAGGATGTAATGGGGTCAAACAGCGCTGAGACGACAGCAGGGTGCTCCCGCCCCCCTTTGCTATTTCTTCGGCCTCGAGCTGACCAGATGACAAGCTCTCCGGTGTAGCACCTGTGTGCCTTGGAGGGGTACTGTGACCCACGACGACCTGGGCTCCTTCTCAGCAACCCCAAGAGACTTTTGCCATGTTCCTCAAAAAACTTCATACTCTCTACTGACGAAGGGCTAAACCCTGAAACACTAGTGTCTAGAGATACCTGCACTGCCAGAACCAACAATGGTTAAAAACTACAGCGACTTCAGAGTGCGAACTTACTGCATTTACGAGAATGCAATGGGGTCAAACAGCGCTGAGACGACAGCAGGCTTCTCCCGCCCCCCTTTGCTATTTCTTCGGCCTCGAGCTGACGAGCTCTCCGGTGTAGCACCTGTGTGCCTTGGAGGGGTACTGTGACCCGCGACGACCTGGGCTCCTTCTCAGCAACCCCAAGAGACTTTTGACATGTTCCTCAAAAAACTTCATGCTCTCTACTGACAAAGGGTTACACACTGAAACACTAGTGTCTAGAGATACCTGCACTGCCAGAACCAACAATGGTTAAAAACTACAGCGACTTCAGAGTGCGAACTTACTGCATTTACGAGAATGCAATGGGGTCAAACAGCGCTGAGACGACAGCAGGCTGATCCCGCCCCCCTTTGCTATTTCTTCGGCCTCAAGCTGACGAGCTGACGAGCTCTCCGGTGTAGCACCTGTGTGCCTTGGAGGGGTACTGTGACCCGCGACGACCTGGGCTCCTTCTCAGCAACCCCAAGAGACTTTTGCCATGTTCCTCAAAAAACTTCATGCTCTCTACTGACAAAGGGCTAAACCCTGAAACACTAGTGTCTAGAGATACCTGCACTGCCAGAACCAACAATGGTTAAAAACGACAGCGACTACAGAGTGCGAACTTACTGCATTTTACCAGGATGCAATGGGGTCAAACAGCGCTGAGACGACAGCAGGGTGCTCCCGCCCCCCTTTGCTATTTCTTCGGCCTCGAGCTGACGAGCTGACAAGCTCTTCGGTGTAGCACCTGTGTGCCTTGGAGGGGTACTGTGACCCGCGACGACCTGGGCTCCTTCTCAGCAACCCCAAGAGACTTTTGCCATGTTCCTCAAAAAGCTTCATGCTCTCTACTGACAAAGGGCTAAACCCTGAAACACTAGTGTCTAGAGATACCTGCACTGCCAGAACCAACAATGGTTAAAAACTACAGCGACTTCAGAGTGCGAACTTACTGCATTTACCAGGATGCAATGGGGTCAAACAGCGCTGAGACGACAGCAGGGTGCTCCCGCCCCCCTTTGCTATTTCTTCGGCCTCGAGCTGACGAGCTATCCGGTTTAGCACCTGTGTGCCTTGGAGGGGTACTGTGACCCGCGACGACCCGGGCTACTTCTCAGCAACCCCAAGAGACTTTTGCCATATTCCTCAAAAAACTTCATGCTCTCTACTGACGAAGGGCTAAATCCTGAAACACTAGTGTCTAGAGATACCTGCACTGCCAGAACCAACAATGGTTACAAACTACAGCGACTTCAGAGTGCGAACTTACTGCATTTTCCAGGATGCAATGGGGTCAAACAGCGCTGAGACGACAGCAGGGTGCTCCCGCCCCCCTTTGCTATTTCTTCGGCCTCGAGCTGACAAGCTGATGAGCTCTCCGGTGTAGCACCTGTGTGCCTTGGAGGGGTACTGTGACCGGCGACGACCTGGGCTCCGTCTCAGCAAGCCCAAGAGACTTTTGCCACGTTCCTCAAAAAACTTCATGCTCTCTACTGACGAAGGGCTAAACCCTGAAACACTAGTGTCTAGAGATACCTGCACTGCCAGAACCAACAATGGTTAAAAACTACAGCGACTTCAGAGTGCGAACTTACTGCATTTACCAGGATGCAATGGGGTCAAACAGCGCTGAGACGACAGCAGGGTGCTCCCGCCCCCCTTTGCTAAGTTTAAAATGTAATATTCTTTTCACAGTTTACGTATATTTATGATTTGGAGCTCTGAATGTGCTGACCAATTTAGTTATATTTTAATAAAAATTAAAGCTTCATACATTTTAAAATAAAACAAATCATAGATAATAATGTTGTTTTATTGTTAGTTATATTAAGGTATAAGTATTTATAATGTATATATTTTAAATAATGTGATTTAAATTAACATTATTTCATATTTGGTATTTTTTAAGTTCTTACCTCCATTATTATCTAAGGAAGGGTGTTGCAGAACTAGTAGTTTGACATGCATGATGAAGGACATTCTATTGCTCTTTTTTGCAGTTGTAACATACACTTCTGAATTTTCTTCAACCCCCCCCCTTTCAGGATTACTTCACACTTATAAATGATGAATAACCGAAGGAATAAAGTTAATCAAAAGTGTAAGAGCAAACGTACATGTGTAATTTAGTCAGAAATGTAAATTATCTTGGTGTTTAGCCCCTATAATGAGAGCCTGTAACAGAATTCCTTACCAGCCCAAATAAGATTAGAATTTGGTTTACAGATTTATTTATTTATTTAGAGTTTTTATAGAGGTGTCCCGGCGCTGAGGACCTTATCTCTGAAGAGTCAAGGGGGAGAGAATGGAGGCTTTAAGGATTAAATTTGAGAAAAAAAACATGTTTTCAGGTTTTTTTCGGAACAGGGATTCTGATGTCAGAAATCTTAACTCTGTGGGCAGTTGGTTCCAGAGTTTGGATGTGGCAACTGCAAGGGCCCTTCCTCCCGTGCGTGCAAGACGATAGCGGGGGAAGAACATGCGGCGTAGATGGTTAGATCTGAGGTTTAGTGGGACTTGTGAGAACCTCATTCTGCGACGTAGGTATAAGGGGCCTCGGTTATTGAGAGCTCTAAAAGCCAGAGTTAAGGCTTTAAAATGGATGCACAGTCTAATAGGGAGCCAGTGAAGTTTGATCAGGTGGGGTGCAATGGAATGGCGGTAAGGAATATTGCATACCAGCCTGGCTGCAGCGTTTTGGACCCTCTGTAGTTGGTTAATGATGTAGGTAGGAGCACCTACATACAAGCTGTTAGCGTAGTCCAGGTGGGTAGTGATGAGGGTGTGGACTACCGTTTTTCGGGAGTCTAGTGGTAGAAAGGGGATCATTTTTTTTTAACATACGTAGTTTCCCAAAACAGGCTGAGGTGACTAGATGCCGAATCTAACCAGCCTTTGTTTTTACTTTAAAACCTGCTATAAACCAAAATACGAGTCGGGAGCCAAATCAAACAATGTAATATGGTGCTCTATTTCTGCAGGCGGTTACTTTGCGCATTAATTTTTTCAGTAATACATATTTCATGCAGAGCCATTTGGTAGTGTTAGATAAGGATATACAAACATATAGTTTCAACTGTGTGTAATTTTGGTGAGATGTGGCAAAGGGTGTTTTTTACACATCTTTGCAAAGGCTGAATTTAAATTTCAGTAGGTATAATCTGACAGTATTTATCAGAGGAAAATGCCTAGTATGTACTGGGTCATGCAAAGTTTGGTGCATTGCATCAGATTTGAGTACTTTTTTTTTACATAGAGCTGTGCCTTAGCAGGTCTGATTTATAATTAAATCATTGGGGCATATATGACATTTATGCTTCATTTTACCTGGCTAAGTTCCTTGACCTTTAACGATTAGTCCAGAGCACCACAACCACATCTGTTATATTTAAGCTCAGCTTTAGGAAATCCTACACATTGCTTTTATCTAGATCTACTTTAACATAACACAACATAATATAACATAACATAACATAACATAACATTACATAACATTGTCTGTGATTTACAAACTAGAAAAATCTACTGTGGTTCAAGGGAAGTGACTTAGATTGTTGTCACCGCAAGTTGGGGTGAGAGGGGAAACATCATGATGTATGTGCCATTTTGGTCCTTCTTCACTGTCACTGGTTTTTGTTCCACATTAATCATTTTGTTATGCCACTTGTTGTATGTGCCATTGCGTTCCTTTTCAATGTTAGTGGTTATGTGCACCTCTGTACTGTTTCTCCTGTGTTGCTGGTTTTGTGTTGCTGGTTTTATGAGCAAGACCTTTGACCTCTTGGGCAGAGTAACTGCTCTCCCCCTGCCCAGTTCCATTGTTAAGGCTCCGCCCTTATCTCTGCTAGAGCTCCTTGCCAGGTAGGTATTCAAGGCCCTCCTCCACCTGCAGGCTCCTGCCTGCGCCTAATCCCTGGTGGTTAAGCATGGGCGGATTTTGCGGATCCACGATTCACGAATTTGCGTATTCACGGATCGTGGATCCGCAAAATCCGCGGATTTAGCGGATCGGCGGATTTGGGGGCGGGGCTTCCATGCCAGGACCATCGTGCCAGATTGAACCCTGCCCTTCGTATTTATTCAAGAAGACACCACCGTTTTGTGCCATACCTCTACTCAAGTGGAGTACTTTCTACTGGATAATCAGTAAGTGCTACCTCGTTGGGTAAATGTATATTGCTTTTACTACAGTACAGCTGCTTAAAGTGCCAGAGAGTTGTCTACAGCGACCAGGTGTGTGTTACTATGCAATCGCGCCGAAGGGCGCAGGGGTCCCTTGAGTGATCTGCCCATCATAGTGGGTAAATGGCGGGAAGACGGTGCACACCTCGAGTGTGTGGGCGGGGCCAAACGGACGGGGCTTCCATGCGAGTGCACATGCCTCTTGTGTGTATAACAGGTCAGAGACTGATCAGAGCAGTAGATGTAGAGACAGAAGCTCCTGGTCACATAACAGCACGGGGATTGCGCTCGTGAAGGTCAAAGATGCAAAGGCCTTTGTCCAGCGTGACAGCTGATTTTCGACGGTATATTTGGGAAGAAGGCACACCTGCCCAGCCTCCACAACGCTCACGATTGTTTTTGGGCTGATGAATGAGTCACTGAATGTAAGCTTCAACTAGGGCACGTGCTGTATTGATATCTGTAAGTGCTTCCTGTTGAGGTTTAATTTTTGTGCCAGGACCATCGTGCCAGAATGAACCCTGCCCTTCATATTTATTCAAGAAGAAGCCACCGTTTTGTGCCATACCTCTACTCAACTGGAGTACTTTCTACTGGATAATCAGTAAGTGCTACCTCGTTGGGTAAATGTATAGTGCTTTTACTACAGTACAGCTGCTTAAAGTGCCAGAGAGTTGTCTACAGCGACCAGGTGTGTGTTACTATGCAATCGCGCCGAAGGGCGCAGGGGTCCCTTGAGTGATCTGCCCATCATAGTGGGTAAATGGCGGGAAGACGGTGCACACCGCGAGTGTGTGGGCGGGGCCAAACGGACGGCGCTTCCAAGCGAGTGCACATGGCTCTTGTGTGTATAAAAGGTCAGAGACTGATCAGAGCAGCAGATGTAGAGACAGAAGCTCCTGGTCACATAACAGCACGGGGATTGCGCTCGTGAAGGTCAAAGATGCAAAGGCCTTTGTCCAGCGTCACAGCTGATTTTCGACGGTATATTTGGGAAGAAGGCACACCTGCCAAGCCTCCAAAACGGTATTATTCCATTCCTGGTCTGTTGTAACTAATTTACGATGGCGCCGGCAAGCTGCCAGCGCCATCATAAAATAGTTACAAAATTAGCTTCAACAGGAAGCTCTAATAGATTAAATAAAGCAGGCGCTCGATGACCTGCTTTATCTTATCTATTAGAGCTTCCTGTTGAAGCTAATTTAGTAACTATCTTAGGATGGCGCTGGCAGCTTGCCGGCGCCATCGTAAATTAGTTACAACAGAGCAGGAATGGTTGAACTTTTGCCCCCGGAAACCGCCGCTCGCGGATTGCGAATTTTCGGCAAATTCGCGAGAGTTCGCGGATCGCGAATTTACCGAAAATTCGCAAAATCCGCGATCGGAGCGGATTTAGCGCTCATGCTTACTGGTGGTGTCCTCGACGAGCACCGTGCTCTTCTACTATTCCGCTCTGTTCTGTGCCTTTTTTCAGCTTTTGTCTCTCTGCCTCTTTTTTATATATCTCTATTTGGCCTCTTTTTTTCTGTTCAGTGCCTTTTTTCAGCTTCTGTATCTCTGCCTCTTTTGTATTTCTCTTCTTTCTATTTCCCTTTTCTGCATCTTTCTCCTCTGCCTCGCTTCCCCTCCGTGCTCCCTCTTCCCTCTTTACCCGCTGCTGCTGACCCTGTGGCCCCTTTCCCCCAGCATGTTACCCCGCTCCCACCTCCCAGCTGATCGCACTCCCTGACCCCTACTTGATGGTGGCCGCTGCAAGGCCATGCTGCTGGCACACCGAAGGCACACCAATGCAAGTCCGTCCGCACTTCTTCGCGACCCGACTACGACCAGTGCCATGGACCCTGGTTCCCTGACCTCCCACCCCTATGAACCCAGCACTCTCCTTGCACTCAACCCTGGACGCGACAACAAATGCCAGCTCTTTATGCCGAGCAACACTAAAGGCCCTATCACTTGCCGACACTGCTACCGTACCTTCACCCACCTCCATACCCCAGCAGCAATACCCAACCCACGAACGCTACTGAACTCAAACCACTGAGATGCATCCTTCTCAACGTACGCTCCCTACACAGACACGCCTCTCATACAGAATCTGGAACAAAGTTTCTGAATAACACCTATCCTCCACCCTTACCAGCATTCCACCCCCTATTAGGACAGACGCAAACACAGCAGCAAGCAACCAATGGATCGACAACTGCTCCAACACTATCGCGCACCTCCAGAACACCATGAGGCGACACAACAAGAAAGCCAACTGGTTCACCATGGATCTGCAAGAATCCAAGCGCTCCTGCCAATGACTGTAGAAGACGTGGAGAAACAGCAAAACTCATGAAGTACGCTCTGCCTTCAAAACAGCCATTACAGCACACCACCAACTCATCAATTCAACAAAGAAAAACTTTATCCAAGAAACACTCCTATCCAATGCTCACAACTCCAAGGAACTCTTCACCATCGTATAGAAATTTGCCAAACCCCACAGCGCAACAACCAACGTCGTTCACTCCCATGACCTCTGCACCAAACTCAGTTCCTTCTCTCACCTCAAGATCAAGACACTATACCACAACTTAGATGACCAAGACCACTGCACCACCCCAACCCCCACCCACAATGACCCGACCCAACAGACCCTTATCACCTGGACCCCTCTCACCACTGAAGACACTTCGAAGACAATGAAGAGCATCTACTCCATGGCAAGTTCTGACACCTGCCCTCCACACATCTTCTACAGGGTCGCTACTGCATTTGCACCTGAGTTACGCCAAACTATCAACTGCTTCCTCGAGACAGCCACATTCCCTGACAACTGGAAGCGCGCCAAAGTCAACTCCCTTCCGCAGACCTAATGGACCTCAAGAACGTCAGGCCCTTCTTACTGCTTACTTTTGCAGATAAAGTCATCAAACAGTCTGTCAACACCCAGCTAGCAGACTTCATAAAATCCAACAACATCCTAGACACCTCTAATTCTTGATTATGCAGCTTCCATAGCACCAAGACTGCCATCCTTGCCGCCACCGATGACAACCGTGCCTTGCTTGACCAAGGCCATACAGCAGTCCTCATCCTCCTGGACCCATCAGCAGCCTTTGACACCGGCTCCAACCACACACTAGCCCCCAGTCTCCACAATGCCGGCATCCAAGGAAAGGCCTTAGACTGGATATGATCTTTCCTCTCAGGAAGAACACAGAAAATAAGACTCCCACCCTTCCTCTCAGTACCGACAGAGATTAAATGTGGAGTACCCCATGGAGCCTACGTCAGTCCCACACTCTTCATCATCTACATGCCCTCCTTCACAGCCATCAACAGAAATCACGGGCTCAACATCGTCTCCTATGCCGATGACACCCTGCTCACCCTCTCCCTTACCAAGGAACCTGACATCACCCGGCACAACTTCTATGAAGGGATGAAAGCTGTCTCAACCTGGATGAGTAAGTGCTGCCTGAATCTCAACTCAGAGAAAACAGAAGTCCACATCCTCGGCTCTACACGCTCTACATGGGATGACACTTAGTGGCCCGCCCACCCTCGTAACCCACCCAACCCAACAGATTGTGCACACAACCTCAGCATCATACTCGACTCATCACTCACCATGAATCAGCAGATCAATGCCGTATTCTCTGCATGCTTCAACACCCTCTGCATACTTCACAAGACAGTCAATTGGATCCCCCCGACTCCAAGAAAACCGTCACTCACGCACTCATGACCAACAGACTAGACTAGCCCAACGCCATCTATGCTGGAATCAACAAAAAACTCCTCCTCGAACTCCAGACAGTCCAGAACTTTGCAACCAGACTTATCCTTGATATCCCACTACCGCACTACCAGATCACCCAACACCTCTGCGACCTCCAATGGCTCCCCTTTGAAAGACGAATAACTTTCAAACTGCTCAATCACGCCTACAAGGCCCTCCACATCACCTGACCCCAATACCTCAATGACCGTATCTCCTTCCATGCCCCTATGAGAAACCTCCACTCCGCCAACCTCTCCCTAGACACAGTCCCACGTTCTTATAAGACCAGAGCAGGTGGAATATCCTTCTCCTACCTCGCAGCCAAGACCTGGAACAAACACCCCCTTCACCGTCGACGGAGCCTGACACTGCACCATTTCAGGAAGGACCTGAAGACCTAGCTCTTCGACAGACCTCATTCACACTGCTCACACTCACCCCCAGCACCGTGAGACCCTCACAGGTGAGTAGTGCGCTCTACAAAAACCCTAATTGATTGATTGATTGATGTGCTACTGTAGTCATTATACAGTACTTTTAGGAGCAATGGATTTAAGTGCCAATGCACTATTATTCACACAACAAGTGTTGCTGCACTGCATTGCATGGTAAACATCGTTTACAATGTGGTTTTTACACCGCAAGTCCTTTACCACGCTGCCATTACAACGCAAGTCGTTACTGCGACTTGTGCTGGACGGCGCTGTTGGTTAAGGAATATTGTAATTTTATATTCCAACACCTTCCCTACTGTTACGTGGGCTGGTGTTGGAATAGAAAATTATAATAATCCTCAATCCGCGCCCTCCACCGCAAGTCGTTGTAACGACTTGCGTTGTAAAATCCGCAATTTAAAAGTACCGCCATCAAAATGATCGCGTTGTACTAACATACATCCCATTGCATACCCGCCAACATATTCAAAGTATGAATGAGGATTTTGAAAAAGAAATCCTGGGACTTTATTTTCACCATTAACATAAATTGAAACCAACACAAGTTTAGGTAGGAAACAGCTAAAATAAAGCCGTTTGTCGTATAAAAAATGGGGAGCCTCTCTTCTGAATCGGGTCTGTTGGTATGGATGGCACTGCATGTAAAGGAGAGAGCAGGACAGCCCATTTCTAATAAGATATGGTGTTTCTGCTCTCTTCCCTATTGCTTGCACACTTTATGGCTTCAAGCACCATGCACACACCTTTACACTTTTGAGCAGAGGTGTGCCTATATGAGTCTAGCATAAGATTTGAACTAGAAGGTTATTCTTTCACTACAAAAAAAACCTATACTTAGACTAACTTAAAAACTTCTCTCACTTTGTGCATGTACTATACAGACAGTACATGTGCAAAGTTGGAAAAGATTGGCGAAAATAGCACGTTTCTCCTATTTTGTGTCTGATTCATATTGGTGTATATTTTCAGGGCCAAGCCCTGTCTGTTAGTATATAGAGCTTTGTATCCATAACTATGGGTAGTTGCATAGGAATCCTCATGAACCGGGCGGGACGTCCACTTGACGCAGAGTAATTAAAAGCAGCTCTAAGAGTTACTTTATATTAATATTCAGGGAAAAGAAAAATACATCTAAAATTAACACTATGCACTGGTGTCCATTAATTTCGTGACTTTGCACAGGTGCAATGTGTTAATAAATGTTACCCTTAGTCCCTCTAATATTAGTGCTGCCTCATTTCTAAGCAGGCTAACTGAATGCAGTATGCTTAGAGGGCATTATGGGTCCCCCTTTCAGCAACTGACTTCTTTGAACAGTCTTTTCCAGCCATTAAATTGAGACAGTTTATATTCTGGCTCAGCCAGAGGTTTAGTTCTTCATATGGATTAATTAGTACACATCCACTAACACCCATGTGATTACCATGCATTTAAGTACTAAACAGATTTTTAAGTGGAGTCACTAAGCATTTCTTTTTGTTTTCTAATAACTTTGGTGCCAATTGATGAATCTGCAAGGCAAAAAAAGTTTGTTAACGTTGGTTCTTCCATGAAAAGCTTTATGTTGATCTGTTAAGTGTGAGCAAGAAACAGAGATCCCAACATTGTAATTGGAATGTTAGTTCCAATGGGAAACCTTGCACTTCAACACAGAAAAACATTTAAAGAGAAGTATGCTAAATTTGGCAAATAGATATTTTCTCAGAGTTATATTTGGTGTGAATCTGTTCATCCATTTTTGAGAAATTAGCATTTAAAGGGTAAATGTGGTTGTGCATGAGCGGTTTAACTCTAAGAAGCAATTAGGTATATCGGGATGATTGGCTCCACTGAAGTCAATATAAATGAGTACAAAAATAGCCCATTCTTTTGGACCATGGAGCTTTTTTATCCTGTTCTTCATTTTAGTACTGGCGCTGGTACCGTGATACCGAAAAATCTGGTTGACTACCTCCAACACTGAAGAAAAAGTTGTGGGCACCATTCCAGAACTCATGCACTCAAATTCCCAATGTATGACCATCATGGGAAAAAGGAATATATGATAATACAACGCTTACCTGTACCACGCATGGCTTTACCACGCGTATTTTACTACGCATGTGTCTTTACCACGCAGCATTTGAGCACGCAAGACTGTACTCCGCCATATTTAGGTTACGATAACCAGCGTCAAAACACGTCTTTCAAAATAGAGATAGGACTTCTATTTTGACGTACACGCCACGTCGTTGTTGAGGCTCTTTCCTTTCTCTCAATTTTCACTGAATAGCGTTTTTTTTCTAAAGTTTTCTTTTTCTTTTATTCCGCTTTTTTTTTATTGTCCCTTTCTCCTAATGATATACACGCAGGACGAAGCGAAGGAACGAAGACTGGAAGCAATGAAGCTTGCGTTGTAAAAACGTTCGTGGAATGCACCCGCAGTGAAAAGACGTTTGCGTGGTAAGTGACCCGTTGTAAACGTAACGCGTGGTAATGCGTTCATGGTAAATGATGTTTTCCCGGGAAAAGGTCTCTGTTATGAAACCAACAGCAAGCAAGAATCTATCTGTAACATAGATTTACTGGAAAAGAGATGATTATTCCTCTTCTTTAAATATATAAAGTACGATTTCTTGCAGTGGTATCATTTCAATTAATGTTGATTCTGTTGGAGGCTCGTATTAAACCATAGCAGAGGGTGCAGTAGTTGAAATTGCAGCATCAGGTTCACTCGTTGAAAGTGGCACTTGGTCGTAAGTCTTGAGACACAGCATGCTTCTCAGTCCTCAGAATGGGGATCAGGATTTCAGCGTTGCGGTACACTTCTTGGGATGTACATATCCACTCCTGAGTTACCAAAGGAATCTTTAGAATGAATCAATGGCAACCGATATATAGTTATATCAGTTAACATCCCAATATAGTCAAGGAAAATTACACGGAAGTGATAATGAAAGCAGGTGGATGTTAAATCTGTTGAAAAATAATTCATTAGTGCCCATTTTGTTAAAGCTTTAGTAAATAAGGCAATCAGTATTTGTCAAAATGCTGCACCTTCCCAGGGGAGGCACAAAATGAGAAATATATTTATGTCTAGGTTGTTTTCTCTTTCAAATTGTGTTGTATTTTGCAGCACACTTATGAAGATTTAAAACAAAGCAGAGGATTGTTTTTGTGCAGGAAAGTATGCCTTTCTGAAAAAAAAACTATCCTACCTGCAATTTAGTCGCCGTTTCAATGAGGTGCAAGGATGTTAGAGCAGGAATTTGCCATATCATGGTAATTATGGCACATTCCTTCCCTGTCCCTTTCACACAGCTCAGCACATTGCATTGCATGAAAGATGTATACATCTGACCCATAGTCTCTGACATGTTTCCTTGCCGTCCATTTTAGAAGTCTGTGTGCGCTTACATTCATTGTGTTCCAAAAAATGTGGGACAAGCGAGGCTTTCATTCACTCTGCCAACGGTGGCAAGTAAGCGCTTCTTAAGTTAAGAAAATCCATTAGTGCATGCAACTTCCTTAATATGTTTGGAGGTTGTAAAGTGGCACCCTCCTGTAGGAAGATAGGTGCTGAATCTTTACCCATGCTGGGTAGCTTGTATCATAGAAAATCACACTCAAGATATGCAATTTGAGATTTCTTAAAATTAATATTCGACCCATATCTGTCAAAAAGGGTCACTATTCTGTCCAAACTAGTATGTGTTAAGTTAAGTCATTGCCCGTAATGTAGATTTCAACATACAATTATAGTGCCTCAAGATCTTCTTGTAAGATTTCCATATTCTTGCTGGAAAAAGTCCACGGCTATTCTTACACGCTTGTGGCAATCGTGTATGAGCGCATTGAAAACCACTGAATAAGCCAAGGTTAGGTACTGGGAATCAGGTCGTTTTCATATTTTTTCCTCACTAAATTTCTCATTATTCAAGTACTGTGAGTATTTTCTACAACTTGTACGCATATATGTGAATTAAAATTTCTATGATCTATATCTGTTCTATATGAATTATCAGGCGTCAATAACAGAACAAGTGGGATGTTCCTGCTCGAATGAAAGTAAACTATTACACCTTGATATTGCAGTTGAGATAAAAAAGCATTTATATCACAATATTTATACAACCTGCTTGGTAGTGGTACAGCACAGGAGCCTGTTTCAGAGCCCACACTTCTTATTTTTTCCTGAGTTCTTCAGGTGCTAAGAAGGAATATGTTTGAGGTATGTTTGAGTTATCAGATCCTCACCTTGAGATCATCCCTTACAAAAACCAAGGCCCAGCAACCCTATGCAAGAATGATATCATGAACATCAGATAAATGAGGCTGGCATATAGCTTTTACTTTTGTTGCTATATCACCCTCAATTTGCACTTATACAACATGAACACATGAACTGAAGGGATTACATGCCCACCCAGTGTATCAACATATATGTCTCATTTACTTGGAGGGACCACCACATGCTCCTTGAAAGGCTGGTGAACTATCATCACTTCTGCTGTGCTGTCTAGAAGCGCTACTTCCAAAGTTCCATTCTGCTCAAGTATTCAGAGTTTGCAGGCCATGCTTTTTAAATAGATGAACCCCTTTCTTCTATTTAAAGTGAGTCTTTGATTCTGAACCTTTCTCTTCCTTCTTTATGTTAGCGTCAGTTTCACGTCATTTTTCAATTTACTCCTCGATTTTCTCTGCGTTTCTAAGATTCTCAGTCCATTTACTTTTTTCTGCCTTTTAATGTGCCAAGAGTCCTGTAAACAATGGCAAGAACAGCCATCTGTCGATCTGATCTTATCATGATCCTTAAGATTGTATCCACCCGCACTAGCTTTGAACATTTCATGAGATCCTGACCCTTGTATTTTTGTTGTTGTTGCATTGTGCTCTTTTTAATTTCCAGCATGTCCAATGTCTTGCCTGAACCCTCATTCTCAATTGTTTGGTTTGAAGAGCGCTTCTTTAGTCCGTGAACCTAGGGTATCATGACCCACAGAGTTGTAAACTTCTGAAATCACTGCCAATCGTTGGGGCACTAACAGAACAGCACCCTCTCTGCAAACGTTACTTAGAGCTATTGAGGTGATTGATGTAGTGTTATATATACTAACAAATATTGCTTTCTAAGTGGTACACTTTGCAGGTGTTACTATCCCAAGTGGAACACACATAGTTAACCCGTTGGCTGCTGCCGTCGGCCAACGGTCGCCGCGAGCACTACCGTTGACCGACGCTGCCCCACCCGTTTTTCGAACTGAACGCTCGACGCAACCAACGGGTTAAAATCCAATGCCTTTCCTAGGATCACTTGTGAGGATATTCTGCTTCCAAGTGATTAGCCTTGAGAGCAATCCAGAATGTTAACTTGTCTTGCTTTGTGGGTTCTTGGCCTATGATATTGTTAATAGTTTGTAGTCTAATTGCCTGTACTGCAGGGTGCACATGTTATGCAGGATCAGGAGCAAATGCTCCAGTGACTGTCCATTGTAGTTCAGACTGTTGAAGATGTCTATAACCATCCACTTCCTGATGTGGTAACTGTCTTGCTTCTGGAATTGGCAGATTAGCAGGTTATGTGAGGTAACTGGCTACCAAAACATGCTTTATGTTCTTGATATCCTAATGGGCCTTTCAAGTCACAGTAGTTTTCATGTTTATCTTGGATTGCACACAGTTTTGTATACATGAAAATTCCCAGTATCAGGATCAACATGTTCCAAACTCCAAGAGTAGAATATTTCAAAAGGGCATTCAGCATGTGCATTTGCAATGAAGGTTACGTCATTCCTTGTGTTAGGGACACCCCTACCAAGAGGTGTTGTATGATTGGTGCCTTAAAATTTACTCTAATTGGAACAAGAGTTGTTCGCACCATTATTAAATTCACAGATTCTAAGGATGTCTCTGCTAACTGTAATAACTAGCTTCTTATGTGTATTATCTAAAATTAATCGAAAGTCTTGAAGAACTTGCCCGATGGCAGGGCGTCAAAATTATATATGTTTTCTAGATTCTCGAATCTAAGACAAATTCTATATTTGTCATTTATACATAAATTATTAATATTTGTAACCTAATAAAGAGTTGCCGCACAGAGATAAAATATGAAAATTATAACATGAGAGGGTAGAAAAGATCCCATTCTCATTGCTTGTAGGAAATGGTGCTGCAGGAGGGATGTCACAAGAAAACTGAATCTTGCCACTTTTGTGTGAAGTAACAGGCAATGGCATTAGGACATGATTTCCTGGCTCTTCCACTATACAACGATCATTTTACAGTGGATGGCACAGAGGGGGGGGGGGTTAAAAGGGCATGCATGGGCACCCAACCAATGGCAGCATGAAGCAAACTGTCCAATTAAACCATTAAGAATGACAATCTGTTCTCCCTCCCTTCTTTCACTGGGCCTACACACTCATTAAAAGGAATACAATGTTAAACAATCCTGACATAATTACCTGTGCTTTAGCCCTCAGACCTTCTTTATCAGGTGACAACGATAGACACTCATTTTTTCAATTCCTGGATGACTACGCTCAGTAGGACACTACCCCTCCAGACATTTTAGAGAAAAAACAGCTATCAAGGAGTCATCCTCTTGGTACACACAAGAACTAGGAGATTTACATCTTCACTGTAGAAAATTAGAACAAAGATGGTGATAAGCATATAGAACAGAGTTCAGAATGGCTCCTAAAGCCTATCACCAACAAATCAAATTAGACAAACGTAAACTACTAGCATAAGCAGGATCAGACCAAAACACCATCTTCAAATTTGTGAAATCTTTCACTCATCCAAAAGTATTAAAGAAAGACATTCCTTCTCAGATTTTCTGTGACCAAATTGCCAATTTGCTTTTAACAAAAAATTCTAAAATTACAAACAGATTTCAATATGGTACTTACTCTCCCTATAGACGTAATACCAGATTCCTCCATGTTGGACCTCACTTTCAGGCCTTTCACAGTATCATTTTAGACCAGTAATGCCAAACCATTCTCTCATGTTAGTCCGGATCCCCCTTTGATGCATGTCCTCCTGAAGTACTTCATGCTATCATTTATATCATCGATCCCGTTATCAATAATAAATTAACTCCTCACTCTTATCAGCTGAAGTACCTGCTGACTGGAAAATTGGTGCAGTAAACCCCCCCCCAAAAAATATCTGATCCCGCTACTCTTTTTAGCCTAGGGCCCATTTCTTTACTGCCTAGTCCGAGCACGATTACTGAAAAACTATTTTTTTTAAGAAGAGGCGAACATTCTGCATCTGCACCAGTTAGGCTATCGGCCTAAACATGCAACAGAATCCACGTTATTGGAAATCACAGAGACCCTTAAATTTGCCTATGACTCTGGTAAAAATGCAGTTGTGATCTTATTCTATTTATCAACAGCACTCATCACCATATTCCATGAGGTTCTTTTGCATTGTATCAAAAGTTGCAGCTATACTCATCTGGCCCTTGCCTGGCTGCAATCCTTTCTCTCCGACTGCAGGATGTAGATACTCTCGAACACTACTGGTCAACTAAAAAGGCAATTACCTCAGGTGTCCCACAGGGATCCTCTCTCAGCCTGGTGCTGTTTCATATATATGTATGGCCCCTGTCATATCACTGATATCATCTTTCAATCTTGAAACTACCTCTTAGGCTGACAATACTTAGATGATCTTAGTGTTAGACAAAGATTCCACCAACTCAGAAGATTAGTTTAAGTTATGCCTCACGGAAGTCATCCGCCGGGTGCAAATTAGTCATCTTAAATGTAACACTGAAGAAACAGAGATCATGTTAGTAGGTAAGTCCAATCCATTAAATCCCGGCCAGCGGTGGCCTAAAGACACTCCTCCCCCACCCAATACTGTAGATGTGGTTAAGAATCTTGGTGTAAAAGGCCCTAGCTGTGGCAAGGAAGTATTTCAATTTAATAAAAAAAGTTATTTGACCTCATCACTGCGAGAAAGTACAGTGGCAATAGCCCTTATTCCATTAAGATTAGACAACTGCATCAGCTTGTATGCAGCTACCAACAAGCTGGTATTGAAGAAATTGCAGACAGTGTAACATGCTGCTGCATGTTTTGTACTAAAACTGCCTAGTCGTTCCTTAGCTTCAGCAGCCATTAACGCCCTCCATTGGCTACCCATTCTCAAAAGAGTGCTGTTCAAGATCTTGGTATTCACATTTAGAGTGTCCAGAGCACTAGTGCCTAAATATTTAACTGCCAGTTTCATGCCTTATATCACTCTCTGCTTACTTAGATCCTCGTCAACCAATCTATTAAAACCCTCCCCCTTTCAGCTGTAAGACAAGGGCAGCGAATATTTGGCTGCCCTTGGGGCCAAAGTCTGGAACCTACTCTTATGCCATTGAGATCCACACATTCAGAACCTCTTTTTAGGAACTTATTTAAAACCTTGACTTTCGCAGCTCCTGATTCTCTGTGCTTTTCACTTATTTGATCACCCCGTCATATCCCAGTTTCTCTTGGAACGCCAACTAAATTTCCACTCAGCGCACAATACAATACAATTGAACAGTACCTTTTTATTTCACATTTTACCACATAATACATTGCCTTTCATTTTCTTTTTCCAAATTGTTTTTATCAGTACTGTTTCATGCTACATTTGACCCCTGTGTAATGGAAACTGTGAGTGGAGTTGCCCGTAGGGGTTCAGGCTGTTGGTGGGTGTTCATAAGAGGGCATACAGGTATATTATTTGAGCATGGTATATTGTGGTATTTGGTGCTATCTTGGATTTGGGTGGTAGTTGGATGTTGGGGGTAAGTTTGACCTTTATTTCTACGGGTATGGTGTGAGTTCAATTGGAGATTTACCTTTGTTACTTATTGTTTTTGGATGTTGCTTTCTTTTTAGTTTGGGTAAAGTGGGTGATTTGGTTTGTTTGACCTTGCTTTATTAATATTATTTTTCTGCATAGTTTGAATTGTTCTTTTTTCATGAAAACATATGTGCATCTGGGACAGATGTCAGTGTCCTTAATGTGAGGTGTTTCTTGGTCCTCCTCTTTTCCTTTTCCATTGAGAGAGGGCTTGTCTGCTGGTGTCTGATGTGGGCTTGTGGAGGGTGTGACCTATCCAGGCCCAGTGTATTTCCATGATTTCTTCATGAGCAGGGTGTTGTAAAATCTGCTGCCACAGGTCCTTGTTGTTGATGGTGTTTGGCCAGTTAAGTTGGAGTATTTTTACAGACAGGTGCTTATGACAGTCTGGACTTTGTTGGTGGTGGGCACTGTTGTCCTCCAAGTTTTTGCTCCGTACAGAAGGACAAATTCTACATTGGTGGTAAAAAGCCTGATCTTGGTTGACAGGGTTATGTCCTTGTAGCTCCAGATCTTCTTTAGTTGAATGAAGGCAGCCCTTGCTTTGCCGATTCTTTCCTTGATAACTGGAGCCAGACTTTTTAGTCTGCTCTGTGTCCATCTTGTCTAGCTGATGCCAAGCGTTGCAAGGTTCGATTTTTTCCTTATTGCAGCACTTAGGTTGTCCAGCCGGTCCTCACACCACATCCTGATGGTGATGATCTTACAGCATTGTGGCTTCCAGGGACCTCTGGCTTTCACCACAAGGAATCATAGCTCTAGGTGAAGGAGATTCCTCTCTCCTCAAGGCAGTGATGTATTTTCATTAACATTTCTGTAGCCAGGATTTTTTACATGGAGGGGTAGCTAGCCTCATGCATAACCCTCTTCCTCTTGCAGCTCTGCTTGGGACCGACTATGGCGGAGATACTGATATCATGGATGTGATTAATGTGCAAAACTATCAATATTGAAGAATGGCTGTGTGTTGTTTAATGTTTTGAGAACACTGCTATTTATGCTCTATTGTATTATATTAATTGTGTTTCTATGTAACTGGTAAAGTGGATCTCTGGAGGGGTGTCTGTGTGTGATATGGGTGAATAATTGCAAAAGTGAGTATTTTTTGGAAAAGTAGGAAACCATTTTTATTGGTAGTGAATATGCTGGGTGGTTAGAAGTTTGTGCAGCCCTTTGGATGCCAGAACTTTGTGTTACATCAATGTGTGTAAATGTTTTATATTGGGGAACTACCAAGGCTGGAATAAACCAGAGGATGCAGCACTCTGTGAGTGTGGCCACATCTCAATCCAAGATACTTCCCATTTTGTATTATTCTGCGACTTGTACTCTGACTGTAGAAAAAAGTTTATCCTGCCACTTTTACGAGGAAAGGAGTTTTTTACAGGTGAAACCAGCCTTAATGTATTTGCAACTACTGGACACTCCATGGGTTATTTGTAACATTGCACATTTTTTGGTAGCTGCTGCTAGGAAGAAGAAAATTAGATGCTTTGTATTGACCATTACATGAACGTTCTTCGCATTTTATTGTATTTTTAACATAATATATGACATATATTTGTATCTTGATAGTTTCCTTTAATAACATTTTGTTACCCATATGTATTTTGTAATGTATTGTGATATTGATGAAATGTTATGATTTTAATTAATCGATTAAAGTGGTTTTTGAACTTGATGTGTGATTTGAGGAAAAGTTTGAGGTATTAAGGGCATTTCGGTAAGACAATGTAGAGCGATCTAGGCAAGTTACTGCAACTTGCACTCCCTTAGTGGCTGAGGGAGCACCTAAGTTGCCCCCCTGTAAATTCCTGCACTGTGTGGTAGGCACCATGGCGTGTCTGCCACAGGGTGAAGGGTTTTACACACACGCCCATTTCTTTATAAGAGCATTTATTGTGGCCGGTTTATGGCCACAGCACAAGCTTCCATATAGAAATGGGAGTACTGTTTGGTCGCATAGTAGTCTGGTGGTCGGAACTGCCAACCGGAGGTCGGTCGGTCCCTGGACCACAGCGGTGTCAGTCTGTGGCAATTCTGACCCACATCATAATCGGCCCCATAATGAGTCTTCAAGCAGAAGAGTTTGAGGGACATACCACTATATCGCATTTCTTTATAAGAAATCGGGGCAAAACAATACAAACGAAAACATGCCTATTTTAATTTCTTCCTTCATTCATATTTGAATACAATAATTGTTTTCTTTGGGCCTATTTGCCCCATGGCTGATTTCGGAATGTTGTCTATTTTTCAAATATGTATAAGTGGGATTGTCCATGAGTTTGACATCTGATCCCACTACAAAGTGCAAGGAGGTAGACACCAGAAAAGAAGGAGAAATGTGCTACCATTTTTGAAAATCCCAAAACTGTGAACAAAAAAATAGTTTTTTGCAAAAAATACCAAATTATGCTGAATTTTGGTTATTTTCTTGGGTCTCGGATTTCTTGGATCTCTAGAATCACCAACATTTAAGTTTCCGCTAGACACCTTTTGTGGAAAAAAGAGGTTATGAAGGCTGAAGCTCCAATCACCACAAACATCTAAAATGGTCTCAGCATCAGAGGGAAACATCCCTTCTAGTTGAGGGTTTAGAATAGATGTACTGGTAGAAATTAAGCATGTAATTAACTTTTTGGGTTGTATTGTCCAGAACACTTAGGACCTGATGAACCCACATGTTTTGCAGTTGTGTTAATGTTGATAAAAACGATGTTGATGTGCACCATGATATCTGTACACAATATAACAAACTCACATTTCCATTGTTGAATTCACCCGATATAACCTCCTCCTCAAAATTGAGTCATGGTCAGGCAGGTCCTGTGAACTAGGCTTGGAACAACTGATTGACAGATCACAGGTAGGGGGACACGTGACCCTTAGACAGGTACACGAACAGGAAAACCCAGATCGATCACAAAGATAGGCAGTGACACCACAATGGTCTCAGGAGATTGGCCCCAATAAAACCCATTTGTCGAGAAGGGTGTGCATTCCCAAAAACACCATGAAGTCACATGCACACTACAAGCAGTGATCATGCGCTGCCCATGCCAGACATCTGGACATGTACCCACTGGCCCTGCATTTTGTTCAAACAAAGTTGAGGTCCACCTGTGGCTCCTATCAAACGAGCAAATTTATAGACCAGTGACTAGGCCCAGATTTCTGTCTCCAAAGGAATGCACAAATCATGCTATGATGCTGCACGTACTGTCTAAAATGTGGGCCAAAACCAATGCTTTGAGACAATATTCAAACCCCAACTCTGTTGGCTGTTCTCCTTGCCTCAGTCATTGTTTTAAGAAAAAATTACATCTGTACAACAGCTTTTAAAATCCCCTTATATTTTTGATCTAGATACAAATAGGTGTCAGTTCTTTGTGATCACTATTTCTGTACCAACCATTGATCAGTTACGAACCTGAGTGGGCATGGTAACTAATTTGGAAAGCGTACGCTATCCTCGTGGGATTCATGTGGAAGGTATTGAGGAAAAAAAGAGACTGGATCAGAGGACTGCTGCCTTATCCCATGTACTTTCAAATGAATACCAGTGTTAGAAATGGGATTTCTGGTTGGCTAAGGCTTGCGCCAAAGCCAGGCAGAAACCACCAGTGTACTCAGGGCAAGATAACCCCTGCTCACCCCCTTGGTAGCTTGGCACGAGCAGTCAGGCTTATCCCGGAGGCAATGTGTAAAGCATTTGCGTAACACACGCATACAGCAGCCACACTCGGACTCAAGCAACTAGTGACCACCCACCTCGCCGGACACACAATCGACGCCGTCTTCTCATCCAGCAAAGACATCGCCTTCAGCCACGCCACAGGACTCCACTGGACGGACCACAGCTGCGTCCACTTCACCTTCAGAAGAACGACGACCCACCACCACCAGCAACAGGTCGCCCGCAGAAGCTGGAGAAAGATCACAGCCGACCAGCTCGCCGCTTCCCTGAGCCAGCACCCTCCCGCCAGCTCAGCGAACCCCAGCCAGGCCGCCAACAACCTCACGAAGTGGATCAGCAACTGCGCGGACGAACTCGCCCCACTGAGGACCCCGCCCAGCAGACCCGGCAGCAAGAAGGCCCCGTGTTTCACCGACGAACTCAAGAGCTCCAAGAAGAACTGCCGAGCCCTCGAGAAAGCCTGGAGAAGGGAGCCAACACCGGACAACATGACCACCCTCAAGCTTGCCACCCGGAAGCATCACCAACTGATCCGCGACACCAAGAAAACCGCATTCAAGGACCGGCTGGATAACAACGCACACAACAGCAAGGAACTCTTCAACATCGTGAAAGAGCTCTCCAACCCCAACGCCGGAAACAACGACATCACCCCATCGCAAGTACTCTGCAACTCCCTCGCCTCCTACTTCCACAACAAGATCGCGGACATACACAACAGCTTCAACACCCAACCGACGAACGCCACGTCCAACTCGACCGAACCACCGCCCCCCACCACCACCCTCTGCGCCTGGACTCCGATCTGCACCGAAGAAACCGTCCGCATGATGAACTCCATCCACTCCGGATCTCCGACCGACCCCTGCCCTCACCACGTCTTCAACAAGGCCGACGCCGTCATCGCACCCCACCTGCGTGACATCATCAACACCTCCTTCACCACCGCCACCTTCCCTGAGAGCTGGAAGCATGCCGAACTCAGCGCTCTACTCAAGAAACCAACAGCGGACCCCACCGAGCTCAAGAATTACCGCCCCATCTCGCTGCTCCCGTTCCCAGCCAAAGTCATCGAGAAGACCGTCAACAAGCAGCTGGCCGCCTTCCTCGAGACGAACGGATCCCTCGACCCCTCACAGTCTGGCTTCCGAGCCAACCACAGCACCGAGACCGCCCTCATCGCTGCCACCGATGACATCCGAACCCTGATGGACAACGGAGAAACAGCGGCCCTCATCCTACTAGACCTCTCCGCGGCCTTCGAGACCGTCTGACACGCACCCTAGTGCATCGCCTCAGCAACGTCGGAATCCAGGAGAAGGCGCTGGAATGGATCATCTCCTTCCTCGACGGAAGAACACAGAGAGTCCGTCTACCACCGTACAAGTCAGAGGCCACCGAAGTCATCTGCGGCGTCCCTCAAGGATCCTCGCTGAGCCCAACCCTCTTCAACGTCTACATGAGCCCCCTCGCGGCCATCGCACGCCAACACAACCTCAACATCATCTCCTACGCCGACGATACCCAGCTGATCCTCTCCCTGACCAACAACCCCGCCGCCGCCAGAGCCAACCTTCACGAAGGAATGAAAGAGGTAGCCGAGTGGATGTCGACCAGCCGCCTGAAGCTGAACTCGGACAAGACGGAAGTCCTCATCCTGGGATCCTCGCCCTATGCCTGGGACGACTCCTGGTGGCCCCCCGCCCTGGGCACCGCACCCAAACCGACAGACCACGCACTCAACCTGGGCTTCATCCTGGACTCCTCCCTCTCCATGACCAAGCAAGTCAACGCCGTCTCCTCGTCATGCTTCAACACCCTGCGCATGCTACGGAAGATCTTCCGGTGGATCCCCACCAAGACCAGGAAGACTGTCACCCAGGCACTCGTCACCAGCCGACTGGACTACGGCAACGCCCTCTACGCCGGAACCACCGCCAAGCTCCAGAAGAGACTCCAACGGATCCAGAACGCCTCAGCCAGACTCATCCTCGACATCCCACGACACAGCCACATCTCCGGACACCTAAGAGACCTGCACTGGCTCCCGGTCAACAAGAGAATCACCTTCCGTCTCCTTACCCACGCACACAAAGCTCTTCACGATCAAGGCACGAGCTACCTCAACAACCGCATCAACTTCTACGCTCCCAAACGACACCTCCGATCAGCCAGTCACGCCCTCGCCACCGTCCCCCGCATCCGAAGAACGACAACAGGAGGAAGGTCCTGTTTCCTACCTGGCCGCCAAGACCTGGAACTCCCTCCCGACCCACCTGCGCCTGACCCAAGACCACCTCGCCTTCAGGAAGAAGCTCAAGACCTGGCTGTTCGGGCAGTAGCAGCACCCCCCCCCCTAGCGCCTTGAGACCCTCCGGGTAAGTAGAGCGCTCTATAAATGCCTATGATTGATTGATTGATTGACACACTAGGCACACCACAATAACTCCACACAAGGTTATATATAAAAATAGCCTTTGTATTACCATAAACACATTAGATCATAATCACACAGTTACACTGTGCCAACTGGCACTGGGTAGTATTTACAGGTGATTTTTTTACACATGACAGGGCCAAATGTGCCTCTGTCAGAATCAGCACTTGGTAGGAATAGTAGATCTAGAACATAGAATAATTGTAGCACAAAATAACAATTGCAGAACACAACCAGTAACCCCTGGTAAAAGATAGGTACACACAACGCAATACTAATCACTCTAGGCTTAGACCATGTAGGGAAACATAAACTCACTAGCATAAACTATACTAGGCAAAACAACCTCCTAAGCATAAAAACACAGTTAGAGGTATCACAGGCATAAAGGCATTGCACATTATGCATAAATCACATTAGGCAATTATCACCAACCCAAATTACCAATCACCTTGTGCAGAATCACATTAGGTACTGTCCCCAGGCCAACTGGCCTTCCACAGAGGCTCAAATGCCTGATGTCCAGAATGTCCGTGCTGGCTGCGCACGCAGTGAAAGCAACCAAGAAAATGGCAGCCTAAACGTGGCAGCTGCCCAGAAATTGCTGGGCAGCTGTAGAAGTGAGCATGGACACCCGCGTGCCCTATGAGCCCTCTGTCTGGGACTCTAAATTAAAAATAAATGTTCCCCCACGTTGCAGCGGCTTGCACGCTCACAGGGCAGCTGGGGAATGAGCCTGGGCACCACGGTACCAATGTAGCCTCACTCTGGGACCCGTAAATACCAAAAATAGCCCCAAGTCCCACTCTGGGACTTAAAAGTGAGTTTGCCCCCAAAAACAATCAACACAGGCACCACTGTGGGCCCCCCCTCGGGGAACTCCTGAAGACACTTGCCCCCAATGGGAGTGCGGCTCACCCTTTCGGGATTCCGCTGACCAGATGTGCCCCCAAAGCAGTGAGTAGGGCAGGAGGTGGAGGCGGGCACCAGCAATGTGCCACTTCACACTCCCCACTCCTTTGCAAATGAGCCCCACTCACCGGGCTCTCCTGTGCTGCTGGTCTCCCCTCTCCAGGCACCTTGGGCTGCTCCGGGACTCCTCTGGAGCTTCTTCTCTGCTGGGGGGCTCCGTGGTAGCTGGTCTTCCTTTGCGGCGGGGGCAGTCATCGGCAATGTGCCTCGGGCCCCTTCCGCCACTACTACCAGACTGCTGCAGTGCTTGCGGCCGATGCAGAAGCGCGGGGTAGGCTCCTGCCTGGCTCCTGCTTAGATCCTTCCTTGTTCGGGTACCATCGCGAGGGAAATGGACGAGGTCTCCCTGGGGTCCGACGAGGTTTCAGTATTCATTTTAACCAGGAGAGTTCTGAGTTTATAACAACTAAAATTTTAGAATCAACAACTCTGTGAAAGCATGCCAACCTGCATTTCGGGCAAATATTGCTCAGGCTATGTCAAGAGGCAATGGGCTGATGGAAACAAAATTAATATATATTGTTTGAAAAATTACTAAACTAGAAAAATAAGCAGATTTATATTTTAATCACTGCAGCAAAAATGCAATGAGTGGAAAAAACAGGAAAGTCTCATGTGTCACCTACAAAAAAATTGTGATTCATGCTGTGTCATTGCACATTCTACAAAGGACCGTAAAACAGGAGTAGACCCGTTGACCCAGCTGAGATCGGGTAAGTAATGTACCAAAAACAACAATGTCTCAACCAGTTTTCATTGAAAAGGACTGTGACATAAGGTGCACAAATCACTAAGGGAGAGGAAAAGAAATAGGGAGACCAAGAAATTGAGAAGAAGGGTTGTTTTTGCAGGTAGTTGTCAGCACTACATAACAATTAGATTGGTCTAACCATAACAATCAAATGTGCACTGGACATGCTAGTGAGTGTGCAGTGACACAAGTCATGAAAAACAGCGTGAGACAGCAAGAAACAGTAAAAACAAACAGATATTCAGGGGTCATGAAATGCAGCTTTGATAAATGCAAATGCATTTAATTTTGGTTAATTTTCAAATGACCCCGTCGAGGCTGAAAATAACGCTGCAAAGTTGTCGGCATTTCGACCTGTTCAAATTAAGGTCATCATCAGGATGATGGTTACAAATTCCCTAGGTAGTACTGGTTGCACAAATGTAGAATTGGAGGGAAACTATTTGGGAAAACACTGTAAAGTGTGGGAGTGGGATGTGTGCCTGGTCCGGGATGGTTCAGCAGTGCACTGTGGACTCTGGCCACTGTGTGATTGCTGCCTGGAATAGATGGGGATCTGAAACCGCAAAGTAGGCTGGGGCACCGAAATGCAGGGTGCGGCATGCAAGTCAAGGGCATAAATCAAACTTGTATGGGAATGAACCCACTATAATTTCATAGGAAACAAACATGAGATATCTACCTACTCTCAATTAGGAATCACAGCTTATTAATTAAATACAATTAGAAACCCCCAATGTTATCCCATGGAAAGGGTAGTCCTCACAGTAGTGAAAAACTGATTTAGGAGTTTTTGACTACGAGAAAATGCAAAGCCAAAAAAGTATATTTCCAACCTTTTAATTAAACAGCATTCTGCCTTGTGGGCTCCCTATGTTAACTGACCTTAATAAAGTGCAAGTGACTCAGTCCATAAGGAGTGTTTTAGCACTTTCTCTGGAACAAAGCAATACAGAAACTAGAATAGGCAGTCTTCAAATGTATTTTTTAATCAGCCAAAGTCTGTACAAGAGCAAATATGGACAGGGAGTTTATTCCAGTAAAAGGGGGAAGGCAGGAAAAGGACTGACTGCCATATCTGGAGGTACGGACACAGCGGGAACTGAGTAGGGCTTAGTCCATTGATCTAAAGTGTCTACTGGGGCATTAAGGAATGAGTCTCTTTGTAAATAGATCAGACTCTTGCAAGCAAATGACTTATGAGTAAGACAGAGAAGTTTAAACAAGGACCGCTCTTGGACTTGTCAGTTTTAGAGTGGTCTTCCCCTAAACGTTGTGCCTACTTACCTCCTCTTTTAGCTGATTCTTTTAATTAGATTTAGAACTCTGAGCACTTTAACACTGCTAACCAGTGCTAAAGTGCATGTGATTCTTCCCTAGACAGGGTTACATTCGGTATTTTCACAATTGGGAAATTTAATTTACCTCTAAGTCCATAGTAGTGTGCAATACCTATGGTCAGGGCTTCTCATTTAAATGCTACTAGTGAGGCTGGAGTACTAATTTTGCCACCCACACAAGTAGCCCTTTAAACATGTCTCAGACCTGCCACTTCCATTCGGCATTTTAAACACATTACCAAGCCTTAAACTCCCCTTTTATTACACAGTCACCCGAAGGTAGGCCCTTGGTAGCCCATATGGCAGGGTCAGTATAAGTAATAGGTAGGATGTGTACTTTTGATTCCTGCATGTCCTGGTAGCGAAAAACACCTACATTTGTTTTTCACTACAGTGAGGCCTGCTCATCTCATAGGTTAACATTTGGAATTCCTTATTACACATCTTAAGCTGTAATTTTGGATTAGAAAGGAAAAAGTCTGTCATGTTTTATATCTTTGGTAAAGTTGGATTTAACATTACTATTTTAGAAATTACACTTTTACAAAAGTGCCCATTTCTGTGCTCTTGCAGCTCTGTGTGCCAATACATGTCTGGGGTGGGAGAAAGTTTCACTTTGTACATTCCCTCTAGTAAGCCACATACACAGGAAGGGTAGGTGTGTCTGAGTGCCCCTCTGCATTCTGATGTCTCATCTTGGGCAGGATTGGAGGGAGGAGCTGACACTTACACATGAACAGGCAGTATCCTGTCCCCACAGAAAGGAGTGATTTTTTTACCCTTTCTATCTTTCACCTTTCTGCTCTTTTCTGCATCTCTGCTCTTTTGTGCTTTATTTCTGCTTATTTTCCCTTTTTTCTTTATCCCTTCTTTACTCCCTTTACCTTTCCCCGCCGCTGCTGCCCCCGCGGCCCCTTCCCCCCCCCAGCACGACCGGCCCAATCCAGCTCCCCTCCCCGCTCCCGCCTCCCAGCTGTCCAGCCCTCCCCGACCCCTACTTAATGGCGGCCACTGCGGGGACAGGCGAGCAAGACCACTGACTCATTGTCAGTGAAATTGCTCTCCCACCCTCGCAGCTCCACCATTAAGTGAGGTGCCTCTGCCCCTGCACTCTTGAGTGTTGGTGATCGAGGCCCTCCTCCACCCGCAGGTTTCCCTGCGCCTAATCCCTGTTGGTCCAGTGGACCTCTGTCTCCTTTCTTTCTTTCTTTCTGATCCTTCACTCGTTTTTCTCCCTTTTCTATCTTTCACCTTTCTGCACCTCTGCTCTTCTGCGCCTTATTTCTGCCCATTTCCCTTTCTCCCCCTCTGCTCCTTCACTCGTTTTCACTCGTTTTTTTCCCCTTTCTATCTTTCACCTTTCTGCACCTCTGCTGTTTTGTGCCTTATTTCTGCCCATTTTCCCTTTCTCTCCCTCTGCTCCTTCACTCGTTTTCACTCGTTTTTTTACCCTTTCTATCTTTCACCTTTCTGCTCTTTTCTGCATCTCTGCTCTTTTGTGCTTTATTTCTGCTTATTTTCCCTTTTTTCTTTATCCCTTCTTTCCTCCCTTTACCTCTCCCTGCCGCTGCTGCCCCCGCACGACCGGCCCAATCCAGCTCCCCTCCCCGCTCCCGCCTCCCAGCTGTCCAGCCCTCCCCGACCCCTACTTAATGGCGGCCACTGTTGTTGTTGCAGCCTGGGTTGAGTGCGTGGAGACTGCTGGGTCGTAGCGTTGGCGGGGCGGAGGACCAGCGGCGCGCCCGCAGCGGCCGCGGGCTGCGGGCGCGCCGCTGATGCACCGAAGGCGCGTCAAAGGCAAGCACTCTGCGCCCGTCTGCGACCCGTTTGCGACCAGCACCAGGAACCCTGGACCTCCGCCCCGCCAACGCTACGACCCAGCAGCACTCCACGCACTCAACCCAGACTGCAACAACAACTGCAAGCTAGCATCACCAGCCGACACACATGGACCCTTCAGCTGTCACCGCTGCCGGCACACCTGCAGCACCGCCAAGAACACGGATCCAGCACAACCCGCCCACAAGAACACAACCGAACCGAAGACCCTGCAATGCATCCTCCTCAACGTCCGATCCCTCCACAAACACGCCACAGAAATCTGGGACCTCCTCGACAGCACAACCCCAGACGTAGCATTTTTCACCGAAACCTGGACAAACACCACCTCGGGACCGGACATCGCCATCGCCATCCCCCAAGGATACAAGATCTCCAGGAAGGACCGCCCCATCCACCCAGGAGGAGGAATCGCCATCGTCCGCAAATCCAGCCTCCGCCTGAGCACACTCCCTGACGAGTCCACAGAACTGATGGAACACCTTCACTTCAAGATACTGGCCAGCCCCACCGCAGCCCTCCGAGGAACCCTCATCTACCGACCCCCTGGACCCCGCGGACCCTTCGCCAACTCCATCACGGACATTATCTCCCCGCAGGCCATCGCATCCACCAACTACACCCTGCTGGGAGACCTCAACTTCCACCTCGACAATCAACTGGACCCCAACACCACATCCCTCCTGGACAACCTCCACAACATTAGACTCCGCCAGATCGTGACCGAGCCCACGCACTCAGCAGGACACACCCTCGACCCCCTCTTCACTACAGGAAACTCCATCACCTTCAGCCACACCACCGAACTCCCATGGACCGACCATCGTTGCGTCCACTTCACCTTCAGAACACCCACCATCCACAGACACCAGCACCTGCTTCCACAAAGAAACTGGACCAAAATCACCGATGACCAGCTCACCTCCTCACTCAACAACTCCACCCCAACCATCGCGGAAAACGACGACCCCAACACCGCAGCCCGAACCCTGCATAGATGGATCTCGGACAGCACCAACACCATAGCCCCCCTCAAGAAAAACAACAATACCCGTGCCAAGAAAGCCAGATGGTTTACCACCGAACTTCGAGAGTCCAGGCGCACATGCCGCCGCCTCGAAAAGGCGTGGAGAAACACCAAATCCACAGAAGCCCACAACAACTTCAGAGCCGCCACCAACGCCCACCATCAACTCATCAGAGAAACGAGGAAAAAAGCGATTGAAGACAGACTCTCCACCCACGCACACAACAGCAAGGAACTCTTCAGCATCATCAAGGAGTTCGCCCAACCCACCAGCGAGTCTACCGACATCCCTCCCTCACAAGACCTCTGCGACAAACTCAGCATCTTTTTCCACCACAAAATCAAGAGCATCTACGACAACTTCGACGAAGACAACCAACACACTGAACCCTCACCAACCACCCTCGACACCCGGAAACCAGCGATTGATGACTGGACAGCCCTCACCACCGAAGACACACTGAAGACAATGAAGTCAATCCACTCAGGGGCCCCCACAGACCCCTGCCCCCACCACATCTTCAACAGAGCCGCCAACACCATCGCACCCATGCTCCGCCAAACCATCAACCGCTCCCTGGCGACCGCCTCATTCCCCGACGACTGGAAACACGCCAAGGTCAACCCCCTCCTAAAGAAACCCTCAGCGGACCCCACCGACCTCAAAAACTACAGACCCATCTCCCTGCTCCCGTTCCCAGCGAAAGTCATCGAGAAAGCCATCAACAGCCAACTCGCCACATTCATTGAAGAACACAACATCCTCGACTCCTCCCAATCCGGCTTCAGAAAAAACCACAGTACGGAAACCGTCCTCCTCGCCGCAACAGACGACATCCGCACCTTACTGGACAAAGGAGAAACAGTAGCCCTCATCCTCCTCGACCTATCAGCGGCGTTTGACACAGTCTCCCACCGCACCCTAATACGCAGACTCTACGATGCAGGAATCCAGGACAAGGCCCTCGACTGGATCTGCTCCTTCCTCTCCAGCAGGACGCAGCGGGTCAGACTCCCCCCTTTCCTCTCGGACCCCACACCTATCACCTGCGGAGTCTCCCAGGGCTCCTCCCTCAGCCCGACGCTCTTCAACGTCTACATGGCTCCACTTGCCCCAATCATCAGAACCCACGGACTCAACATCGTGTCATATGCAGACGACACCCAGCTCATCCTCTCCCTTTCCAACGAGCCCAACACCGCCAGACGCAACTTTCGAGAAGGCATGGAAGCCGTCGCCAAATGGATGAAAAACAGCTGCCTACAACTAAACACCAACAAAACAGAAGTACTCATCATGGGCCCAAACCCCGACGCCTGGAGTGACACCTGGTGGCCCACCGCCCTCGGAAACCCGCCAACCCCACAGACCACGCACGCAACCTGGGAATCATTCTGGACTCCGAGCTCAAAATGGACCGCCAGATCAACTCTGTCTCATCTTCCTGCTTCCACACCCTCCGCCTCCTTCGTAAGACCTTCAAATGGATCCCCCTCGAACACCGAAAGACAGTCACTCACGCCCTGGTCACCAGCAGACTCGACTACGGCAACGCACTCTACGCCGGAATAAACAAAAACCTCATCCGCAAGCTACAGAACATCCAGAACGCCGCCGCAAGACTGCTCCTCAACCTGCCAAAACACTGCTACATCTCCCAGCACCTGCGCACACTCCACTGGCTCCCCGTCGAGGCGAGAATCACCTTTAAGATGCTCACCCACGCACACAAGGCCCTCCACGGCACCGGACCAGCATACCTGAACAGCCGACTCAAATTCCACGCACCCCAAAGGACCCTATGATCAGCCCAGCTTTCCTACGCTGTGGTCCCCCGCACCAGAAAGACCAGATCGGGAGGCCGCTCCTTCTCCTTCCTCGCGGCCAAAGCATGGAACGCCCTTCCGCTCCACCTCAGACAGACAACATCGCTCCCCATCTTCGGAAGAAACCTCAAAACCTGGCTCTTCGACAGACCCCCTCCTTGATGGAATGGAACCTGCACCCCCCCAACTCCCCCCCCACCCCTAGCGCCTTGAGACCCTTACGGGTGAGTAGTTGCGCTTTAACAAACTCCTGATTGATTGATTGATTACCCTTTATAGATAGTCTGGAGCCAGGGATGGGAAGTAAAGGCTTTGGTGCATTTCAAAGACCCTTCTTTGAAGTCACCCTACTTCAAAGGCACAACTGAGTAGAAATATGTTGTATCTTGAATCTCCCTGCTGCTCAGCTAGAGTACTTGTGGAATAGAATGTTTGATGATTAGAATGGTGCAGTGCTGTGAATGTCAGTTGAGTGAGGGCTGAGCAGCAGGACAGCTGCTCCTGATGGGGTTACATCATAACTTAATATCTTAATTAATAAAGCAACTTAAGAATCTATAGTTCCAGCTTCTTTTGATTACTTCATTTGGCGACATTTGGTGATCACTGTGAAGAAGAATCTACGCGTGCAAATTCAAAAAGTATCTAAAAGGAAAAAGGAGTATTGGACTGGAACAAAGAAAAGAGGAAAAGAAGTACTATCCTGATTTATTGAAGAACCTGTACGTGAAAATTGAAGGAATATTAAGGACATTACAGAGACTTGACTGTTACTAAAAGAGAAGACAAGCCTGGTTGGGAAAGGGATCCTGAAAGGTATTGTAAATTGGAAAACAACTCGAGGTAAATGACTTTCTGTTATAAGTGTGTCTGGAGTGTTGTCTGGCAATTTAACCCCATCAGTGACCCAGTCATCAGTCGCCCTGAAACCCAGGTCTGCCAGACACATGACAGTAATTCGAGCCTCGAGGAAATGTGTGTGCTGACTCTGCATGATCTTACAGCGCACATCATAGTAGTTAATGCCAGCAGAACTGTTTGAGAGCCAGTTAAGTGTAATTCAAGAGATTGAATTCAGCTCAGGTCTTTAGTTGTTTTGAAGTTGGCTGGTTATTCGGGGGCATTAAATCGAGCCTCGGAGAAGAAGTGAAGGGCATTTGTCAGCTGTTTAATGATTTGGGAAAGTAAGAGTTACTGCCTCAGTAGTGTTTACTTTTAAATTCGAGCTGCTTTTGTATACGTTTGAAAGGAAAACTGAGTGAACACAGACTGCACTTGGAGACCGACCGAATTGTGTTACAGTGGAATCATAACTCTCCGGTGTTTTCAAGTTGTTTTCCTATATTCTGCAGCTGAATGAGAGTGTGAATTTTAACAAGCGCAACATACAGTTGGTTTAAGTGCGTCATTTGAAACTAAGCAGTAACGCTTACCACGAGACTCTGTTGCCTGGAGGAATGCCGTCACCGTCATCCTTCGTGGGTTAGAGGCCGCAGCTCCTGGTGACTCATTTAGTTGCGTGCTGACGTCTTCACGTCTCTTTTATTCACGTCATGGCAGCAAATCGTTTTGTTGCCTAGTAACACGAAGGCAGCACGGAGAAGAGAGGCGGTGTAAACTTTTTACTCTTCGGATGCAAACACAGGAGCTGTTGTTGGCTTTTGTACATCTGCAGCGCATTTAATCGTAATGTTTGTCTTTAACCTTCATATGAAGTGCTGCATGGTTCCTTGAGACTTCATTGTACATTTGAACGTTGAGTGGGAAAGGAACAGCGTAATAGTGCAACAGTGCTCACAAATCAATGTTTAAACGACCTGCCTCACAGAGGGAATTCATTTTGAAGAGTAAAATTGACTCAAGTTACAGGAACTGCACAAGGGTTTAAGAAACAACAGCCAGTTTGTCAATTAAGAAGAAGATGTACAGTAGCCGGACAGTGAGCCCAGAAGAGTCTAGAAAAAAGTGTCCCAGAACTAGAAATGCAAAAAAATAAAAAAAATGAATGTTGTCAGAAGTTCATGGTGTGTGTGTGACTATGCTGTATATGATCACTCCTTGGTTGTGTTGTTGGGTTTGCTAAGAGCTGTCCCACACTGGTAGTGTGTGTGAGTTGGCGCCAGGGTTGTTGGGCCACTCATTAGCTCAAATAAGAGATGTTCATGCTGTATATGGTCACTCCTTGGTTGTGTTGTTGGATTTGCTAAGAGCTGTTCCACACCGGTGGTGTGTGTGAGTCGGCGCCAAGGTTATTGGGCCACTCATTAGCTCAAATAGGAGATATTTATGCTGTATATAATCACTCCTTGGTTGTGTTGTTGGATTTGCTAAGAGCTGTTCCACACTGGTGGTGTGTGTGAGTCGGCGCCAGGGTTGTTGGGCCACTCATTAGCTCAAATAAGAGATGTTCATGCTGTATATGGTCACTCCATGGTTGTGTTGTTGGATTTGCTAAGAGCTATTCCACACTAGTGGTGTGTGTGAGTCGGCGTCAGGGTTGTTGGACCACTCATTAGCTCAAATAGGAGATGTTTATGCTGTATATAATCACTCCTTGGTTGTGTTGTTGAATTTGCTAAGAGCCGTTCCACACTGCTAGTGTGTGTGAGTCGACGTCAGGGTTGTTGGGCCACTCATTAGCTCAAATAGGAGATGTTTATGCTGTATATAATCACTCCTTGGTTGTGTTGTTGGATTTGCTAAGAGCTGTTCCACACTAGTGGTGTGTGTGAGTCGGCGTCAGGGTTGTTAGGCCACTCATTAGCTCATGTAGGAGATGTTTATGCTGTATATAATCACTCCTTAGTTATGTTGTTTGATTTACTAAGAACTGTCCCCCACATCTGTTAGTATATTTCGCCAAGTGTTGTTTCTCGACTAATGTTGTGTATGTGTTGGTGTGCAGTGGCAAGGCCGCACATCTGTCAGTATATTCACAACAAATGTTGTGTGTGAGTTGGTGTGGAGTTCGTCACTCATTAGCTTATGTAAGAGTTGATTATGCCGGTATGCGCATTGTTTCCTGATATTGGTTGAGTTAAGTTCGTTCCTTTGTGTCTTGCTAGTTATGCTTGTCTGGCCAACTTGTATAATTAGTGGCATAAGGATGTAGGATGAAGATAGTTGTTCATTACAGGAAGTAATGCAGAATGTGTTAAAATTATATAGTTTGTGTTGTCCATTTGTACATTAGTGCATTGTTTTAATATCTTTGACTATGTGTACTAGAGTGTATTTTATGGACAACTATTTTATTGCTTAATGCAATTGTACCCATAACGAAAGGAGATATGTTGTATCTTGAATCTCCCTGCTGCTCAGCTAGAGTACTTGTGGAATAGAATGTTTGATGATTAGAATGGTGCAGTGCTGTGAATGTCAGTTGAGTGAGGGCTGAGCAGCAGGACAGCTGCTCCTGATGGGGTTACATCATAACTTAATATCTTAATTAATAAAGCAACTTAAGAATCTATAGTTCCAGCTTCTTTTGATTACTTCAAAATACTGGGCCATTGACCCCTCAAATCAGACACTTCTGGACATGTAACTAATCTTTTTTAGAAGAACTGCTGTGCTGCTACAAGAACTGATACTGTGCCAGCTTGATGATCTAGAAGACCTGCTTTCTGCTGTGCTGCTCTGCTGTCTCCTGCTCTCTGATGCTGCTGAGAGTGAGCTGGACCTCGCCTTGCAACCAAAGTGATCACCAAGGGCATATTGGTTTTCCTCCTGATGCTTGACACTCAGGGCTCTCAGAGTCTCTACCCCTGCTCCTGTGCCTGATTCACTGGGATTGGAAATATTAATAAACACAGTCCAACTCATGGTGAGACTCACGCACTCACTCCTAAACTTTGTAATTAGTTATTTCCATTTAATGGTGCCAGTTGGTAAATCCTCCTCAGTGTGAGGTATAGTAAATCAACAATAAATTCAATATCCCCAGAGAATGGGGACCGTTCTAAGTCCCCATTTGAACTTCAAATTCAAAATAACTTGTCCAAGATGTGCTAAAGTACTTGAAATTCTCTTATTTTCTTTTCTTTCTGTGATTAGATTTGTATTCACTTTGCATAATATTTTTAGTTCATTTTATTTGAACTCATATATCTATAGGAAGAAACATTTTACAGCATTAAATTGAGTTCAAGTTTCTTCTATTTTGGTAGGATTAAGTCCTTGATGAAGGGTGCAACCCGAAACACATTGGGCATATTCATGTTATGGATAAATGAGTTTAAATAAAATGAACTAAAAAGACTATGGACACTGCAAAGTGAATACAAATCTAATCACGGAAAGAAAAGAAAAGAAAGAGACTTTTTGCAATTACTTTAACAAATCTTAAATACATTATTTAGAATTTGAAGTTCAAATGCAGATTGGGGACGCTCCCCATTCTCTGGGTATATTGCAATTATTGTTCACTGGAAGTGGACCCAGATACTTGCACCAGTGAGATTGACACCTCTTCTGTCTGGTTGAAGCAGAAGTGGTACATCAACCCTGTTGTTGCAGTAGAATGTGCGTATCGCACTTGGGGCCTGACCAGCATCAGTGCAACCGCTGCATCAACCTCAACACTGACCACCCATTACCGCCATCACTGAAGGATGATCAACGCATCCCTTTGACAAGTCTGGAGAAACCCAGTGCATCTGCTTGGATTCAATGCATCAAGGACCTGGTGCTTCGACTTCGGAAACCAATGCATTACCATCACATGGATGGAGGAATACAACACATCTAGTCAACTGTGGGAGTTAGATTGATGCATCGATCATCTCATCACCCATGTCATTTTTGCATCAGGGACTAAGGTACTTTTGCTCAGTGGGCCCAGAGTGGGTCAGGTAGCCTGCCTGTGCTCCATCAGTGGTGGCCTGAACTCCTGACGATTTCCTGCTCCAGCGTGACCGGATAACGCATTATGGCTCTATGTGCTTCTAAGTGCTAGAACTATATTTAACCTTTTGAAATTCATAGCTCAACTTATACTTATGGATTTTTGTCATTTTGGTCTTGTTTATTTACAAAATCCTAATTCTTTTTGTAAACCAGTTTTTTTGTGGTGCTTTCATTGTGTTACTGTGTGTTGTGCTGCACAAATATGTTATATATTGCCTCTTTAGATTAACCCGACTACTTTCTGCCAAGTGACAAGAGGCTGAGCACCGGTAATTTTTTAGTGTGTAACACACATAACAAGAAGCTACCCTGTTAACAAGTCTGATTCCTAATGCATGTAGAGACACAGTGTGGCAATGATTTAGGGTGTATTAGACATTACAAAAAATGTATGGTCTGGCCTCTCACACCACTAGGTGTCATGCTTCATCATCGGCTGTCCTCGCCCTTTAAAATCCACGTTTGATAAAGGGCGAGCCTGTACCTGGAGATAGCGAGGCACGTCTAAGACTAAGTGGGGGCCTGTGCTGAGAGAGTGAGTGAGTGATGTTTAAAACTGATGCACAATCCTGCGTGAAATCTTTTATTGGCACAGAGTGTTTTCGATATTAAAAATTTGTGGTGGAGACTAGGGGGTTTAGTGTCTGGGTTGCCAACATTTTTCTGCCGCTACGGCCAGGAGTGTCCATGGCATTCTTCAGACCCACCCTTTTTCGAGGCCTAGATAAGAACTCCCCTGGAATATAAGGGGAGGCACTGGAACACTTTTGTGTGTAGGTGCATGGTAGAAAAACTAGCAACCTCAGGTCTAAGTTACGGATAACCTATATGCAATAAAAGGGGAGTTTAAAGCTTGAGAAGGGGTTTAAATGCCAAGTCAACATGGCAGTTTAAAACTGCATTCAGGCTGCAGAGACAGGCCTGGGACATGTTTAAAGGGCTACATAAGCATATGGTACAATCGGTGCTGCAGGTCCACTAGTAGTATTTAATTTACAGACCCTGGGTATATGGTATACCACTCTACAATGGACCTATACGTAAGTGAAATATTCCATTTGGGTACAAGCCAATTGGACCATGATTGAGGGAGAGAGCATATGCACTTTAGCACCGATTAGCAGTGCTAAAGTGCACAGAGTCCTAAGGCCAACAAAAAAGAATTCAGCAAACAAATAGGAGGAAGAAGGCAAACAGTTTGGTGATGACCCTGCAAAGAGGACTAGGTCAGACATGACCCCTTTCCAGCCTAAAGCTGGGGGGAACTGATCAATACCTTGATGGACTTCCTTTTTTAGGTGATAGAGCATTGACACTGGCCCTTTACTCCTGATGTCTGTGCTAGTTGAATACCCCTCTGCATTCAGTTGGATTCCTCTGTCTACACTCTTCTAAGCCACTGAAATGACCCATGGGGAACTCTTCTCGTAAACTGTGGACCCCAACTATGTAACATCTAACCTTAATTTGCGCACAGATGTATCCCAGTAGTCAACCAATACCACCATGGCCAACAAGGTGATGGGGTCCATTTCCCTACTTGGATCAGACTTATGTCCCTAACCCAAGGAAAATTTGGAACATATGGATAACAACCAACAGAGGTCACTGATAGCTGTCAGTGTCAAGAGCTAGGTACGAGTCCTCCCTGGGATTTGTGACCTCTGAGGATTCTCAGAGAGTGGGATAACAGCCCCAGGCATTAGGTACCTCATTTCCACTTTGCTTCCCACCAGTCCAGAGGTGGTAGCCTGGGACCGAATGGTAGTCAGGGGCAAGTCCTTCCTCCCCCTGCCCCTTTATCTATCGCCTCTTTATCCTCTGTTTGTGAGGGGGATGTCCAGATGTCTAAGCTTTCAGGGTGTCCTGTGCAGCTGCCTCTTTAGCTCTTCTTTGACCAGTGGCATCTCATTTCCCAGAATACACTCAATGGACACCTGGAGAGTAACTATGCCCCTTCTCTGGGTTTCCTCCCCAACCTGCTCCAGGGATACCAGGGAACAAGACCTGCACCATTGCATGTGTTAGGTATCCCTAGAGCACAGAAGTGTTCTAGGGAAACAAGCCTTTTCACTACCATGGTCTGGCTGGACTTGATGACCTTCAGAGCAGTAGTAGGAGCCCCATTCAATTTAACCTTTTGGATATGACGGCTTCCACCCTCAGGGATCACCAGTCTATCCTTTGAATACACTCCACAACTATGGACTATGGAAGACTATTGTATGATCGCTCTCCTGCCCCTAGGAACCAATTACCCCATATGACATATTAGCCACTCCTGTATATGTCCCACCAGTGGGGGATTTCTGTGACAGACAGAATGCCCTTGCTTGTGTCCTAGATGGAAATAATAAAAGCAGTGCAGTTGGATGTGGGGTGCCCTGGGACACCATCCATCACAACCTCCCTTCTTCTTTTCAGAAGGGTCATAGGAACCCTTTCCTTCTCTGGAAAGCTGAGAATTGTCTATGGAATCCTTGACCTGCTTCTCTCTTTGTGAGCGAACCTGAACCATCCTGCTTGGGGATCAGCCTCAGTTACCTATTTAGCCACTCTGGTGTGGACCTAGAGGTCTGCCTTCTCTGCAAGCTTCCTGAGGACAGCAAACTTGATATCTACTAAGTGTTGGTGCAGCCACTATAAAACAAATATTGAACATGTCCTCCGTGAAGATTATGTTCTACAGCTTATTAAATGCATCTACCTTGCTGTCTCTCACCCAGCCCTTTAGTGAATTGCTGGTATAATCTAAGAACTCCACCCAGGACAGGTTTGGGAGTTTGAGCCTGTCCCTAAACCTCCCAAGGTATTTCTCAGGGGTCATCCAAAATGTGGAAAGAAGAATGGCCTTCATAGGGGCATACTTGAACTGATCCCCTAGCTCAAGTTTAAGGAGTGTGTCCCTCCCCACCGTGGGTATGTACTGCCACAAGTTACAGCCCTGTACCCCTCTCAGACCTTGTTTACCCTCTGTTCTACCACAAAAACTGAGAATCATTTATATATATATCATATCCCACTAAATAACTAAGCACCAGGTCCTTGGGTGTGTGGAACCTCACCTCTCCAATTGACACTTGTGGTATTCTGCCACCATTACTACTGTATTCTATCTGCTTGGCTCCCAAGTCCAACTCTCTGAGTTTGAACTCATGGGTCATACTCTACTCTTCCATGGCCAGTCTCTCTTTTGCCATCCTCTCTTTCGAATCCAGTTTTAGCGTGGCTAGCTCCAGCTTCACTGTGAGCGTCCTCTCCTCCCTTCTGTCTTTGAACTCCACTAGTGAAATACCCTTGGAAGACACATTGCTCCCTGCCCCATTCTGGGCATCCTGATTCTCCTCCGGGGGGCAGTGGGGTCCTTCCTGCAGCTGAGAATAATCCTTCACTTTTAGTGCTTGCAGTCTCTTGTAGATACACGTTGGAAGCTTTCCTGTCCACACTTAGCCCTTTTCCTGCAGATCCTATGCAGCTCAGCCCTAGTGAGGTTGTCAATATTTATATTTTTATTATAAATATATATTTATAATATATGTTTATCAGATCCAATTTCATGCTAGTAGAGGAAGGTAGGGTTACTTACATTTATAACCCCTTGGGTTTTGCTCTCCCAGCATGCAGCTCGGTCGTAGCTCAGCCTGCCAGTGCCTCCACCTCCCAGAACACCTGACTTAGGTTTGAGACCCGAGACTCCTCTGCTCTCCTCCCGACTCCTCTTCACTGCTCTTTCCCTCACTGTGCATCGTTTTATCTGCTCTTTATTGTCTGTGGTTCCTTGTGTCTGCCCTTACTTTCATTGAGTTTCATTTCTCTGTTTTCTGCCCTTGTTTTTCATTGACTTTCATTTCTCTGTTTCTCTGCCTCTGCCCAAGTTTTTCTTTGTCTTTTATTCCTGCGTTTCTCTGCATCTGCCCTTATCTTTCATTGACTCTTCCATTTCTCTGGGTCTCTGCTTCAGTACTTGTTTTTTTGAGATTCCCCTTCCCTTTCCCCATTATTTCCTGCCTCTTTTCTCTTCATGTCGCTGCTGCCTTTGAGGCCCCTCCCGCCTCCCAGCTGTCTCACCCTCCCTCTACCCCTATCCCTACTTGTGCTGCTGGTGCACCAGATCACGCCAAAGTCAAGCCCATCTGCACCCGTCCTCGACCCACCCGCGAACCTCCCACATCCAGCACTAGGAACCCTGGCCCTCCGACCCGCCAGCGCTGCAACTCTGTAACCCTCCATGCACTCAACTCCAGGAGAAACATCAACTGTCAGCTTTTGACACCAAACACCACCCATGGCCAGTTATGCTGCTAGCACTGCCGCTGCACCTTCACCTACCTCCAGACCCCCACTGTCACCTCCAACCCACCGCACACCAGTCAACCAAATCTCTGAGCTGAATCTTCCTCTATGTATGCTGCCTGCAAAGACACACAGTAGAAAACTGGGACCTCCTCAACACCCTCTCACCGACATCGCCTTCCTCACAGAGACCTGGACCAACACTAGCTCTGCAACCGACATCTCAACTGCTGTCTCTGAGAGTTACAATATCCAGAGGAAAGACCGCCCCAACCACCTTGGAGGTGGACTCTCCATTGTAGACAAAAAATCCTTCCCATTCATCCACAACCGACTCCTCACATCCTATGGAACACCTCCATTTTCGAGTGCAGATCAACCCCAGAATGACTCTCCTTGGCACTCTCGCCTACAGACCTCTCGGGCCGCATGCCATGTTCACCACTACCATTGCATACTTTTTTTTTAACACTTTATTTTTTCCGTTTTTTACACAGAGACAAAATAGCAATGATACAATGAAGTAGAAGAAGAACAGCATTGGTGGAGTGTCATCATGGTAGATCAGCCAAAAACATATGCTCATAGAACAGCAGCTGAGAATAATGCATTGTGGTCAATGATTAAAGATGCCGCAGGCACAGAAACACAACATAACACAATAATTAAAGAATGAAGATGCAGCACCCAAGCACCAGTGGGAGGGATCACATCGGACAGCTGCACGACTTCGGAATACCCCGGGAGCACCCCATGCAGATCTCCGCTCATATACAGAGAGGTCTTCAACCCACCCCCTCAGGGGTAATGCAGCCGGAAATTGTGAGTCCTGTGCCGCCTTACACCGGGATATGTATTCCTTGTATGGGCCCCAGATATCCACTGGTCTGGATGAGCTGTGGAGCAGAGTACTGAATTCTTCACAATTGACATTGCAAAACGCTAGGCTTTTCAACCAGGATTGAAGAGTGGGGGAGCGTCTTCTACCCCATGAAAGTGCAATCTCACGTTTAGCCAAAAGGAATCCCAGTGCGGCCATCTTATGAACCTTCCTGGGGAAATTAACAACATAACCCAGTAGTGCAATCTCAGGAGTAGGAATAAGTTGCATGGCCAATATGTCCCCTAACGTGCAGTGTACACTCGTCCAATACTGATGAATCTTAGGACATGTCCACATTAGGTGGGCAAACTCCACAAAGGGTGACAAGCATTTCTGACAGTGGTGTGCTCTGGAGCTGTCAATTGTATGGGAATGGGCTGGGGTAAAGTACATCCTCCTGGTTCACCACCGAACTTTGAGAATCCAAGCGCACGTGCTGACGACTCGAGAAATCCTGATGGAACAGCAAAACCCCCGAAGCACGTCCCACCTACAAGACCATCATGAGAGGACACAACTAACTCATCAAAAGAACGAAGAAGAATTTCATTCAAGACAGAATACTCACCAACTCCTTCAATTCTAAGGACCTCTTCAGCATATTACAAGAAATCAGTAACCCCCCCCCTGCAAATCATCCAACGTCCCTGCCTCCCACGACCTCTGCAACAAACTCAGCTCCTACTTCCATATCAAGATCAGATCTCTCTACAGCAACTTCGATGAGCAGGACCTAGGCACCAACTCTAGTCCTACAACAGCAATGCAACCCAGTCCACTGTCACCACCTGGAGTCCTGTCACCACAGAAGACACCGCCAACACCATGAGTAGTATACACTCAGGAGCCCCCACTGACCCCTGCCCCCCCACACCTTTCACAGAGCTGCCTCAGCCATGTCATGTCATCAGCATAGTAGAGGCCATTGATGTTATGAGAGTGGATAATACCTGCATGCACTTCAAATAACCAGTACTGTCCATACTGATGCCTGAAAGCTTCCTCCTTATAAATATTTTTTAGCTCTACTGCTCATACTTCTAGGCCTTAACCTTTAACTTAAACACGGTACAACTGATATTCTCACTCCCTCCTATATGCTATTTAATTTAACTTGGTCTTTATGTACTTTCTTAATTCCGGTATTCTTCTGTTCCATGAATACTTTTTACTCAAATGTTCAAATCTGACCTGCTTACACTTGATAATCCTGTACTATTACTGTTTACCTTTGCTATTTATTTTGATCTCCCTCTCTGTACCCCCACCTTCTACTTTTACCCCACCCACTGATCCCCTTCCCTCCCTTCTAACCCTTTCTCATACACTCTTTTCCGATCTGCACAGAACCTACCCTCACAAGACCTTCCCCTTGCTCGCAGTTTCCTCTTCCTCTCCTCACTTCCCCATGCTATTTCTTATCTAATCAGCCTGGATCTTAAACTGGATGAATTGATTCTCTCACCTACAAGCTATTGTCCCTTCCCTATCACTCACTAACACTCTGATCCACCTCTACTATTCAATCCGACCCACCGCCGTATGCACTTTAACACACTTGTTATGGTTCTTCGACTTTGTATACATGATCAAATTTCTGTATTGATACTATGTTTATTACCTATGCTGCTATACTGCACTTCCTGCATACTTGAACTCTCATTCTCCGCACCCCCATCCCTCCTGCTTTCCTCCTCTTTTCCCTTGCTACAAATCCCTTCCACCTACCGGATTACACATTGACCACCCTGGGCGTAAACCTCAACCTCTTGGCCCTGTGAGGCGCGGCCACTGTGACCACCATCATTTGCCTCATATCCCTCCCCCTACCTGATTAACACATTATACCACCCTGGGCGTAATCCTCTACCTCTTTGCCCCGTGCGGTGCAGCTCCTGGGATACCCAAAACTACCCTCCCTCCTCTAAACCTCCCCCTTCTTTTAGCCTACCTGCCTATTCATTCCCCTGCTAAATCCCCTCATCATGATTCTGCCCTTGCTCCTTGCCCTCCTCCTGCCCCTTCAGACAAATTTCCCGCCCTCACCAAACATGGACCTAACTCCTGGACCATCCCATACCCTCCCCACCTCACCAAAAATGCCAAAAAGAATCTTAAACACAAACTCCTTATCCGTCATCCCGAAACCCTAATCGAAGACAACTACCACAGCCCCACGTCCCCTATTAAAACTAACTATATCTTCTACACCAAATGCCCCTCCAAATGGAAGAGCACCTTCTTACGGCACCTCCCAATCTCTAACGCAATTAAAATCCCCCATGGCTACAAACTCACCACCTCCCCCACCTCTCCCCACCCTGGTGAAATATCCATTTCCATCTACAAAACTAGAAACATTCTGATCCAAGCCTCCGAACAGCACCTCACATACTTTGAACTTCTCTTCAGCACTCTCTCTGTCCAGCTATCACTACCCACCCCTCCCCATCACACTCCCAATCCCCCGACACCTCCCAGCTACCCACCGCCTCCACTTTGTCAAACCTCCTCCCTAACAACATCCCCCCTCTTGAAACCTCCAAGGTCGTAATTCGCTCCCCCCTCCCCGTTCCCTTGCATGCCACCTATCAGCCCTCCAACGCCCCTCTTAGACAGACTCCTCACCCCCTGGACATAACCGACCCAACTCTCAACCCCCTCCCCAATGACTTCCCCCCCTCGGAACCCTTCCCTGTCTCAATCTGCTACCCTAGCCCCACACCGGCTCCCACTCATGACCACTCCCTGCTCTCCCCCTCCTCTTTTGGACAAACCCTACTTCCCCTGGCCTTTCCCAGCAGTAATGGCACTCCAACCCCCGTTTCCCCTATCATGCCCCCCTCCTTTAACCTAGTCCCCCTCCTATCCCCTACCACACTCCTCCAAATTCCCTTGATCCCTAATGACAACATACCTCCTACTCCCTTCCCCCTCCCTAGCTCCCCTCCTACCCCTCCAATTTGCCCCATAACGTCCATAGCCCCTCTTTACCCTGCCCCTTCCTCCCCTCAATCTTCCCCCTATCAGCACGCCACTTCCACACCCCCCTCACTCCCCACACTCCACCCACTCATCTCCCCCTTTCCTCCCCTCTCCACACCAGTCCACCTGACATCTTGGCAATCCCATCATCCCAATTCTGGTCCACACCCCTGCCTCCTCCCCTGGCCTTCCCTACTCCTCATACTAACACTACACACCTGCCATCAAAGCCTCCTGGTATAGCACTATCTTCTAGCGGTAATCTTTCCCACCCTAACCAATCTGTCCCCTACTTCCCCTCCATTGCAATCACGCCCAACTCCCTCCTATCCATACTCAACCAAGCACTTCGTAAAATTGACTTCAATCTCTCTACATTAGTGGATGAACTTACCCTACTCAGGAAAGAGTTTTATCGGCTCAAAACCGACAAACTCACAGCAAGCCCCTCCTGTCCACCTGCTCCCTGCGCCAACCCTTGAAAACGTCCATACCTCAAACATTGGTCAACAATGCCTCTCCTACCCTGCTCCCACAGACCCCCTCGAATCTTGAATACCTACTCCGCACACGATCTATCCGTACTCTGCAACACGTACACTAACAAACTCGTGCCTATAGATCTGCCTCCCCCTCACTCCAGGATCCCTGTTATCCTGGGGATGAACAGAACCCCCAACTATCCAAACTCCCCCAGACCCCCCCGCAACTCACCTCCGTTCAACTACTCCCTGTCACTAGCAACATCCCCAAACCCCTCAACTGCATGCTTGTGAATTGCCGCTCGGCCGTCCGTCATGAAACCGAAATCTACGAAACCATTCTAAATGAAGATACCGACATCGCATTCCTCACCGAAACCTGGCTCAAAGACCACTCCACGCCCATCCTTGACCTTCTCGCCCCCCCCTGGCTACTCTATTCTCAGGAAAGACAGGCCTATAAAAATAGGTGGAGGACTAGCAATAATTTTTTAAAAAGAACTTCAACTTTCCCCAATCACCAATGACGACTATTCAACCTTTGAATACTTAGGAGCCGAACTTAAAATGAAAAGCGCCCGCCATTACGGCTTCATAATATCTATCACCCTCCAGGTGAACCCTTCCTTTTGCCTAAGAACTCTCGGACCTTCTAACAAAATCTCTACTCTCCAACTCCAAAGATATCTTCCTAGGAGATCTTAACCTGCACCGGAATGAACCGGATGACCCCTCAATCAACCTTCTCAACAACCTTCTTGCCATCATCTCCAACCCTGACCTGACATCCTTATCCAATATCATCCCTATCATCCCTATCGAGTGGTCTGACCACCATCTCATTCTGTTCAAAATATCCCCTCCAACCCCACCTGTTCCTATTAAAAACAACAAAACTATTATCTTGAACAGAAATCTTAAGCAAATCCCTCCCGGCACCCTTGAACTGAAACTCCAATCCCATCTCATCCTCACCCCCCCTCTTCTAATCCAATTGAACTCACGGAACACTTTAACAAAACAGTCGCAGAGGTCTTAGACGAGCTTGCCCCGCTGAAAAGCAAAACACTCAAAAACAACCCCTCTAAATCATGGTTTACCCTCGACCTAAATAGAGAGAGACACTCACTCAGATTAGCGGAAAGAACATGGAGAAAACACCCTACACCTTCCCACCTTGCTCTCCTTAAAAAAGCCAGATCCTCTTATAAAAAACACATCTTCTCTGAAAAAGCTTCTTACTTCCGCCTTCAACTCTCACATGCCAAAATCAGACCCAGAGAACTGTTCAACATTATTAGAAACCAAACCTCCCCTGCACCACCCAACCCAGTGACCTCTATTAACAAGTGTGAATAAATTGCCTGCTTTTTCGTCGAATAAATTGCCAAAATCGACCACACTTTCTGTAATACCCAACCCCAGCCCATCCGTCAACCTCCACAGGATACTACACCTAATACCCCAAACTTAAAATCTCCCACAACACCTTCATCCATCCTCCCCTCTCATGCAACCCCTGAACCCACCTCTACTTTCACTCTGCTTAAAAACAATGCCTCTCGGCTTACTTTCCGCTCCGTTTCTGAATGGGAAGTCTTTAACATCCTCTCATATCTCAAACCATCCGCACACACTAAAGACCCTCTCCCCTCCTCACTTGTCCAAGAGCTCAAACACATCAGTGTCCCCTACTGGACCACTATCATTAACTCCTCCCTCTCAACAGGGAATGTCCCCCCTCCCTTCAACTAAGACAAATCACCCCTTTTCCTAAAAATCCTAAAGGTGATCCTACTGACCCCAACAACCTCCTCCCCATCTCCACCCTTCCTCTCCTCTCCAAGGCTCTCGAAAAGTGCGCCCTTCTTTAACTGGACGAACACATTAACACATTCAACCTTCTTGACCCCCTTCAATCGGGCTTCCGCAAAGGATGTAGCACGGAAACTGCGCTGCTCAACATAGTCGATGACATTCACCTGGCCCTGGACAAGGGTGAGACTTACCTACTCATCCTCGTAGACATCTCTGCTGCTTTTGGCACGGTGTACCACCCGACCCTACTCAATACACTCAGGGATCGCTTTGGCCTGAATGGCACTGTCCTTAACTGGTTCACCTCCTACTTCCAACACAGAACACAACAAGTTAAAATTCTTAACTCCCTATCTTGCCCAACTCCTGTCTCCCTTGGTGTACCGCAAGGATCCATCCTCTCCCCTGCTCTGTTCAACCTCTTTATGGAACCCCTCACCCTGGTCCTCAAACAAGCCAAAATCAATTACCATCTGTACGCTGATGACACGCAATTGTACTATAAAGTTAAAACCCACTCTGACATCATACACCTCAACTCCGCACTTACTAAGATCCAAACCTGGTTCCACAGCAACCATTTTAAACTCAACCCTAAGAAAATTGAGATTATCCTCTTCTCGCCCAAGAACAACCCTCTCCCCATTCAATCATAGATAGCGGCCCTCAATGCCCTTAATTGCCCTCTCTCCCTCGCAGAATCAGTCAAATCCCTTGGCATCACCATCAACAATAATCTTACTCTTAACTCCCACATTAAAAACACAGCAAAAAGTGCACTTTTCACACTCCGGCATCTCAAAAAAATCAAACCCTTTATTCCGGCAGAAGACCTCAAAGTTATTACCCAATCACTGGTCCTTACCAAAATGTTTTTTTTTTTTTTTAGTTCAAAACTGCTTTATTGTGCAAAATGAATCGTAATACACAGCTTTTTGCGCCTACAACCCGGAGGCCGGCAGCATAATGAGGTAACCATAACACAGCCTTGTGGCCGGCATCCCTGAGGCCCGGCGGCGTAGCACATGTGTGAAGAAGGACATGACCACAGCCGGCGTTGTGGGGCAAAGAAGGATGAGCAGCAGCAGAACAGTGTTTTTTAAATGTTTTGTTCAATTTCGTAACAGCTAACAGAAACCTCCAACGGTACAGAAACTAAGAGGCAGTTCATGTTCGCACGGAAGGAGAATAGGTAATGAGCTAGTGTGGCAACCCGGGCAGGTGGAGATGGGTACGGCACCACAGCCGCAGCGCACCTGCCCCAAAACTCAACCATCAGTACCATAAAGAGCAATGCGGGTGGTGTCACGGAGTGTTAACTAACAGAAGGAGCGCTAGTATGTGTCGGATATGGCGTAGGGAATCCCTGTATGATAGAGGGGGGGTGATAGGCAACATAAGGAGGGAGGTCTACGATGTCGGGTACCTCGTGGGGCCCGAAGAGTAAGTAAAAATCGCTATGGCCAGAGGGTAAGAGGTCCCGGCGATAACCGTCCAAAAGGAGATGCGAATGCGTGAATGGGATCTATGGACAGGTCAAGAGTTCAAACCAGGACGTTAATCTGTAACAGGGTGGTCCCCAGGCGAATCTGCGGGAAACATCCTTTACAACGCAACTTTTACCACGCAGTGCCTTTACGACGCAACTTTTACAACGCAAACCATTACAACGCATTGCGCTGGGGGGCGCTCTAGGATAGGGAATAAGTTTAATTTACTATCCCACACCTTCCCTAGTGTCCACGGGGACTGGAGTTGGAATAGTAAATTAAACTATTCACTATCCAGCACCCCAAACCGCTATGCGTTGTAAAGGTTTTCGTTGTAAAAACCGCGTTGTAAAGGCATGCGATGTAAAAGCATGCGTTGTAATGTCATACATCCGAATCTGCATCATCGGAGCGTGCGAGCAGATAGCTCACTAGTGGATCCCAGATGTCGTCGGGACGACTTGAGATGGGCAATAACTCAGCGAATGTGGTATGTTGTTCTTGACAGTAGGTCAAGTCCTCTAGCCAGTCCTTAAACCTGGGCACCCTGCACCGGCCCCATCGGCATGCCACACGCCTCTTAGCCAAGAGTAGTGCGGTATCATCGAATTTCCGGCAGGATTTGGGGATCTGCAAAGTATACCCAAGTAGTGTCACTAATGGATCCATGGGCACCGCTTCTCCTGTCATCTCCGCGAGGGCACCTGTCACCTGCCGCCAGTAGCACGCCACCTGGGGGCATTCCCATGCCAAATGCAGAAAGTCTGCATGCTCGGCGCGACAGCGCTCGCAGCGATCAACCTCTGCCAGGCCAAATCTGCGTTTCCTCGCCGGCGTGTAGTACACCCGTTGTAGGAATTTATAATGGATGATTTTCAATCTGCTACTAGCAGAGATGCGGGAGGTGAGCGCACAGCAATGGTGCCATTGCTCGTCAGTGATGTCAGTGGCCAGTTCGGTAGACCAGCGCGTCCGAGCATTAGATTCTGGCATCGGAGCAGCGCCCCTGAGCTGGCGATAAAGGCCAGAGACCAAGTGGGCCCCATCTTGTGAGCACAACAGGAAATGGAGCGGAGGCAGGACCTCGGGTTCATCGGGAAAGTCGGGCAGAATGTCTTTCATCCCCGCTCGCAGACGTATATAATAAAAAAGCTCAAGAGGAGTGTGGCTATGCGTCACAAAAAAAAGTTCCGCCGATTTGAAATGACCGTCAGAGAACAGGTCACCCCAACAGGTAATGTGAATTCTGGCACAAAGATTGCGGAACCCTTGTTCCCACAAAAGGGTGAGGTTAGGATGATAAGTGAGCGGCAATCTGGGCGAGTAGGGTAGGTGACACGACAAGCTCTTGGCTATCCGGCGCCACGCGTCCAATGTGCATGAGACCGAAGTATTCGGCGTGATTATGGATGATTCAGGGCAATGAAGCAACCCATTGAGTGGAAGAGGATGCACTATCCAGTCCTCCACCGCAATATGCGGCATGAAAGGGGTGGGAGCCATCCAGTGGTAGGTGAAGTGTGCCTGCGCGCACTGGTAGTAAGCCTCAAAATCAGGGACATCGAAACTTCCCTTGTCATAGGGGAGGGTCAGCGTGGACCATTTGAGCCGAGGGCTCCTGCCTTCCCAGAAAAGCCTGCGCAACTCTATCCTCAGGGTTTTGAAGAAAAAAGCACCGGGGAAATAAGGAATGTTGAGGAAGAGATAAAGGAAGAGGGGAAGGATTACCATTTTTATGAGGGATGCCCTTCCAGCCATGGAAAGCGGCAGGGTGATCCAGCGATCTACAGAAGCGGTCAGCTTGGTTATTGCCACTCCGTAATTGTACCGTAATGTCTCGTCCCTGTCCCGGGAGATGCGAATCCCCAGGTACCGGAGATCGGATCGGCACCACTCCAGTGGGTAGTCAAGAGGAAAGTCAGTCACCGCTTCCGTCAAGGGGAAGAATTGCGACTTGGACCAGTTGATATGCACACCTGACATCCCGCCGAACGTAACAAATTCCCTGAGTAAGGGATTGAGGTGCGTCTCAGGGTGCTTGACATACAGCGTGATGTCGTCTGCATATAGAGACACATCTATTTGACGCTGTAAGCCTTGCACCGCCCCGTCTCGGTGTAGTTGACGCAAGCGACAGGCAAGAGGCTCAACTGCTATGGCAAATAACAGGGGAGAAAGTGGGCACCCCTGACGCGTGCCCCTGGTGATTGCAATAGGTTGCGACAGGCGACCATTAATCAACACCCTCGCCGTGGGGCGAGTGTAGAGTAGGCGGACCCAGGAGATAAACAATTCTGGGAACCCCATGCTGGCCAGAACCGAGAACAGGTAAGGCCACTCGACTGAGTCGAAAGCTTTGGATGAATCAAGGAAAACGGCTGCAACAGGCACATCGGGATGAACTGTGCGGAGTAGAGAGAACAGAGTACGGAGGTTGTGGGAAGTGGACTGGCCCGCCACAAAACCAGACTGATCGGGCAACACAATTCTAGTCATCAACAGCGACAGTCGGGTGGCCAGTACTTTAGCGAGTATTTTAACATCACAGTTTAAGAGGGAAAGTGGGCGGTAAGAATTGCAGGAGCTGGGATCCTTGTCTGGCTTTAGGAGAGAGGTGATCACCACTTCGCGCATAGAGCAGGAGCAACTCCGAATATGCCTCCCTAAGAACAGGGGCCATGATATCGATGTACGCTTTATAAAACTCGGCAGGAATGCCATCGAGGCCCGGGGCCTTACCGGTCTTGAGGGACATAATGGCCTCGCGGACCTCGTCCAGTGCGAAAGGTGCCGCCAGGAACGCCCTGTACCCATCGCTGAGCCAGCACAGCGCCACATCATTGAGGTATTCAGCATAGGACACGTCAGACCTAGTGGTGGAAGTGTAGAGCGAGTTGTAGTGCGCCGTAAATGTGTTGAGTATCTCATCAGAGTCCCTGACTGTGGCACCGTAAGTCTCCGTGAGTTCAAGAATGACATTATGTGCTCGTGGAGTTTGTGTGAGTGTGGCAAGCACCTTCCCAGGCCTATCTCCCTCGCAATATTTCCGTGCTTGCCAATATTTACCGCGGAACTTAGCCTCCCTGGCAGCTTCCTCCTCATATCTCGACAATGTCTCTCTAAAGGCAGCATGCAATTCTGGTCCAGTCTCAGTCACCATACGGAGATCCAGTGCCCGCAGCTCTGTTTCTAACGTGCTAATCGTATGGAGGATATCGGTCCTTTCCAAAATTGACTACGGAAATGCCCTTCCCTCTGGTACCCCCAAAATCCATCTTGCCCAAATCAAATCCATCCTTAACCTCGCAGCCAGACTCACCACCAACTGTAAGCGTTTCGAACACATCTCAACCGCCCTCAAGGCCCTCAAATGGCTCCCCATTGAAGGTAGATCCTCCTTCAAAATTGCCTGTATCACACACAAAGCCCTCTATCGGAAGACTCCATCCTACCTATCAACTAAACTGAAAAAAGCGGGCAGCACCCAAACCCTGAGAAGCACCAATTCTCAACTCCTCATACCCCCTCTCCTCAAAAATAGCTCCTCGCCATCCTGCGCCTTCTCTGGCAATGCCCCAACCATCTGTAACAACCTCCCCAAAGACCTTCGCTGCAACCCCTCCTATTCCAACTTTAAAAGAAATCTCAAATTACACTTCCTCACTAAATATTTGGGAATGTAGCCCCCTGCTCTCCTCTCTGTATATTTGTTTCCTTCATCGTTCGTGTTGCTGCCTTTCTGGGTCCGCCTTGCAGACTGTAAAATAGCTATATATTTTGACAATTTTGTTTCCTGTAATTGGCATTCTGCATATATGATCTGTACTCCTCACACTTTGAATTCTCTAAATGGTTCCTCTAACTTGTATATAACCTAATATGGAACTTGTGTTGCTGCTTTACTGTGTATTTTTCCTTTATGTAAAGCGCTCTGATACGCTTGGGTGGAGCTAGCGCTATATAAAACCTTCAAAATAAAATGGAAAAGGGTTAGGCTACTGGAAGACCATTGCAGACCTGCACAGATAAGGCTGTGGGCATTTGAAGTGTACAGTGCCATTGTGAAAGACCGGGCTGTTCCAGTTAGGATGGAGCAGATATATCTTCTTGAATTCTGATGTTGTGCAGGCGTTGGATGAGTATAGGTGGTAGATCATGTCAGATGCTGCAGGGAAAACCAGGAGATTCAGGGTCGCCATGTTTCCTCTGTCCAGAGTCATGTGGACATCATCCATGGTAGCAATGAAGACAGTCTGACTAAAGCCACATTTTAGTGTGTACCTGGGATGGGCAATAGACCTTGGCACACCTTGAAGTGACCACCCTTAAGATTGGGGTATTATGATCAACAATATTTGGGACCCTGTACATCCAAAATATATGCTAAAACAATTTATGGGTGTGATTATCTTTTCCAGGCTTAATTATGCATATGTTTATTATTGCACCCCCATCCTTTTTTGTGGTCTAACAAAACTGCACCCTTAAGCATGGCCCATAATTCATCATTTAAATCCATGGAAGTGTGACTAGTACTTTACCGTGAGTGCTGTTTTTGTGCTCTGTAATACAACTGAGTGACAAATATATGTGTGACTTGGGTCCTACTTTGTTGTCTTTTCTTTCTGGAGGGCTTTTTTAAAGTCTTTATTTCTCAGGGTATATATAAAAGGGTTACACAATGGAGTAATTGCAGTATATGATAAAGACAACAGTTTGTTGTCATTCATGGAAAAAGTTGATGTTGGTCGTATGTAGGCAGAACTCAGAGACCCATAGAATAGAATAACCACAGTGAGGTGGGAGGTGCAGGTGGAGAAGGCCTTCCAACTCCCCTGCATTGATTTTATTTTAAGAATGGCCATGACGATGTTGGTGTAAGATACTACTACTAATAAAAAGGGCAAGGCAACTATAACCGAACTAAGGACGTAGCTGGATGTTTCTATCGATCTAGTGCTGCTGCAAGAAAGCGTCATGAGGGCTGTCACATCACAGAAGAAGTGGTTGATGGTGTGAGATGAACAGAAGGAAAGACGTGACAGTAGCACAGTATGTAGTATTGGGACGTTGAAGCCTAATATCCAGGTTCCCACTGCCAGACGAATGCAGACATCTTTGCTCATGATGGTCATATAACGTAAGGGATTGCAGACAGCCACATACCGATCATAAGCCATGGTTGCAAGGAGAATGAGTTCTGTAGACACAATGGATAAGAAAAAATAAATTTGTAGGAGGCACTCAGTGAAGGAAAATATCGTTTTTTCCTGAAAGAAATTTGCCAAAAACTTTGGTAAGATAATTGTTGTACAGTTGATGTCAAGGAAAGACAAATTTGTGAGGAAGAAGTACATAGGGGTGTGCAAATGTATATTTAAATAAACAATTGCCATGATAAGAAGATTTCCTATTAAAGTTATCAGATAAACTACCAGCAAAGTAGCAAAAAGAAAAGATTGCAGCTGTGGCATACCCACAAAACCCGCAAAACCCACAACGACAAACTCGTTTTCTTCAGTTTGATTTTCTCCTTCCATTTTCTTGAGATGGAGTCACTCATGCAGGGATCTTAGGACCATCTGAAATTAAGGGAACAGAATATTTTATTATCCAACAAAAAGTGTTAGTGAGACAAACACTATTAAATACTGAGCACACAAACACACTCATAAGACATTCTTTAGTTGGACATTCCTGATTAAACTGATAATTTATATTTCTGACATGGATATGTATCATTAATGTTTAATGTCTACAAACTAACATTCCAGGAAAAGTTTGGTGAATTCCTTTTTTGATTTTGGCTTAGCAGATAGCTTCAGCTGTTCCATCAGCCTCATGTTTTTCAAAATGTAATAATAAAAATACATATATATGCTATCTATATCTATGGATAGCAGGACTTTCAGGCAGCAATCTTCATTAACTAGTGTGTTCAACAGTCATTCATAGTTTGCTTCCGCAGTACACTGAATAAGACATGGGGTAGCTGTCCACCCCTCCTCAGCTAGTGCCTGCTTGCTTCATTTTAAGTTTTGGTATTTTTCTCTTGGACACATGCACATCCATCTAAAAAGTAGTAGTGAACTTCAGTGCCAAGATTGATTGGCCAATCTTTACTTTTATTGCAGCTAGGGTTAAGATCATCTGCTTTTAGATTTTGTTGTGGGACTGCGTGGATGTGGCAGAGGTAGTTTGAGAGGACACAGTGTAGATGCTGCAGGGTTTATTATGACAAGCCTGCAGCTGCTGTACTGAAGACTTTGACTTTTCTTGAGGATTTCCTTCTTCACTTTTGAATATCACACAGCCTGAGTCTTGGCCCCATGCTGAAATGTTGAGACTTCAGACAAATGTATTATCTTGAAAAAGTCCCTAGTCCGCCTTGATCGAGCATCATCAATGCTTGTTCAGGATAGTATCACTTATTTTGTCATTTAAACTTGATAACCAGTGACCTGTCATCCTCAGGCAGGCTGTGCACTTTTGTTTCCATGATCAATAGAATTAATCTTTTGCAGTGGTTCTGTTCTTCACAACCATCTTGGAATGATGATTATCCTGTCTACTCTCAAAATCACCTTTACAAGTACAATGTGGGTCACCCAGCTGTAGCTTTTTTATGCCTTGCTGCCTGCTTTCAATGTATTTGTTGCAGGGTTGGTAATATTTTTTGGGGTAAATCCTGAATGCAAAACTGAAACTGCAATGCTAATTTTTAGGGGATTGAGGCAAAACAGATTGCACTTATCTTTTTGTGGGGAAACGTATCCAACATTTTACTCGGTGCTCGGGCCCGGAGACTCAATACCCCAAGCCTCCTGAGATAAAAAAAATCTCTCAATATCAAAACAGCAGAATAGTCCAGCACACTTGGTTTAGGTTCATGAGTGTAATATACAATAATTTAAAAAGGAAAACCATATTTAAGCTTAAGCATTCATTTAATGCGCTTGAATCACATGTTCAGACAAAAGGCAATTCAGCAGGATTATTCTCAGTTTCTTTATTGGTGACTTCTTTCTTCACAAAGAGTAAAACCATAGCCAACGCTTTTCGTCCTCGCGTACTTCTTCAGGGCAAAAAGGTGTATGCAATCTCCTATCCTAGATAATTTCGCATTGTTCAGTTTCTTCTCTTATTGCAAATTTATTCACGATTTTATCTGTGATGAAGAGTGATTTTGAAGACGATTTGGTCAAACAGTTTTGATCATCCTATATTAGGACCGTAAATCTCGTGGTAACATTGACATCTGTGTCACCCCATTTATAATTTTCCAAACATAATCTCAGCCAGCGTAGTAGCGTGCCATCCAAGGTTCGCGAAACTGCTTCGGTAGACTCAGAACAGGTTGTCCATAGTTAGGTTTTACTGTTTCTAGAACTTTTTTGCATCACAAGTATTTCATTAGGCAGGCGTCAGGTTATGCTACCATCTGAACATAATTTAGGAAAATTAAGCTGTTGGGTCGAACTGTAATTACTAATGGCCTTCATCACAACTCCTGCTCTCATCATTGGACAAAGGGGCACCATCCTTTTGACTTTCGCATTCATGAGACTCGTTTAGGGCTGGATCTGTCTTAGTTTGTAAAAAGTGTCGCCCCACTAAATGTAAAAGAAAAAAAATGAAATGATAATGCAGTATTAATAACATAATGTTATTATTATTTTATTTTTCTGGAAGAAACCTGAGCTAGGTTAGGGCAAGGCGAGGCTGGGTTATGTGTCTCAGGGAGAGGGAGGAGGAGTTGGATAATGCGCATTTAAGTGCTCATGCCGGTTTAGCTGTCCTTCTTGGGCCGGCTAAACCATCATGCACAATTAGCATGTTTTCCACCCGGCTCTCTTGCAATGCCAGGTGGTAAGCATGCACAGGCTCCCACTCCCTGTCTGAGCGCTGAACCAGGGCACTCAGACCAACCACAATGCTGCTGTCATGCTTGTTTCCAGTGCAGGGAGGACCTGGCCTTGCAGTTCAGGTTGGACTGTTCCCATTGGGTGCAGGGTGAACACTGATTTGAATATGGCTAGGTCCAAACTGGAATGGCATGGGGAGCAACAGAACAATGGATTTAGGCCTAGATCTCTGTACTGGGATGAATGTATGAATTTGTTCTGTATTCTGTCCATCAATAGTTCTTTTTGAATCTGACACCCCAAGTGGGAGGGGTATGCTCAGACTTGGGCCCTGTGCTCTCCATGCAACTGGAGTCAAGCTATCCTGGCTGATATGGGGTGAAACCCCGAAACTGGTCCTAGGATGCTTGTTTCCAGTACAGGGAGGACCTGGCCTGGCAGTTTGGGCTGGACTGTTCCCATCTGGTGCAGGGTCAACACTGATTTGCATATGGCTGGGTCCAAACTGAAATGGCATGTGGAGCAAAAAAACAATGGATTTAGGCCCAGATCTCGGTACTGGGGAGAATGTATGACATTGTTCTGCATTCTGTCCATGAATTGTTCTCTTTGCAGTCATGCCGGTGACAACAGCTTTGTGATTGGCAGGAGAACGTGGGATCCTGTGTGCTTCCGTGCTGTCTGGAGAAGAGAAGAGGATGAAGGAGAGGCTGCATCCGTTAGTGAACTTTTATTTATTTATTTAATCCATTTCCCCCCTGCCCTAAAACTACATTTCCAAAGCGTCACTGAAATTGCATGTGATTTCTTGAGTGACTCAGTTTTTTTTAACGTATAGGTGTTCCAAAGGTTCAGAGTAAGATCGGATTGTGTTTGCACTGCATCTACTTTTCTGCTTTGCTTGTTCTCATACTAGTGCCTTTCATTTATTCACTGCCATTGTGCTGGGATTTAGCCCCTTTTTTTTAATATTTAGCTCTGAGCTGAATGTATTCTCAATCCCTTTAAAAGCTTCCCTTTGCTAATGCTGCGGATGCATTTTCGCCTTTCATTTGGTACATCAGTATATTTAAAAGTGTAATCCTCATGCTGGAAGACCAAAGTTGTGCACCTTTATACAAAATCTGGTTCCTGATGCTTCCACCTATAATTATTTTTTGCCCAGTGGATGAACTTTTTATGCTTAGTAGTTGGTAGTTTAGGACTGTTGCATTGTCCAAGGTACATAAGGCAGGTATGATGCAACAATCTGGAAAATACATAGTGTTATTCTCTATGTCCTATCTGTTTTCCAGTAAGCACTTTTGTGAACACGTTCCAGATGTGGATGTGCGTTCTGATGAGCTTGCCCTTTTGAATATTTGGGTATACTTCTCACTCATTCCTGACTAGTTCCAACTGTCCCATGGTGACAAATTGAACAAAGGTATCATTGGAGCTTTAAACCAAACTTGAGGTTGAACACTGCATCTTTATGTGGTTATGCTCTGGTAAACAGTTTGCTATGGATGTTGACAGTCATCGTTTAAGTGCCTCTCCACAAGAAAAACATCACATTTGTACACAAAGTTAGAAAATACAAAAATAGTATATCTGAACAGACCTATGGAGCAATGTGATGCAAATCAAGAGGTGTCTAGCTGGCCACCATATGCACACTTCGCACAACATCACAACAGCATACACAAGGAAAAACTACAAAGTGACAGATTCAGCTGTTCCTCTAATACTGTGCTGTACCAAATCACTAGTGTGGAATGCTTATGTAGGGCTAATACATTCAGGAAATCAGCTAAGATTCACATAAACAAAAGAAACTCAACTGGCCGAGTCTAAAGGGGGTCATATCTAGATTATGACAGTGCTGTTAGTGAGCACAAATCAGTACTCAACCACAGAATGCAAGATCTATAGATTGCAGTACTCAAAGGTATGTTCAAGACAGAAAGAAACAGGAAAACATGAATACAAATCCATGCAAGAGTTAGGTACACCAAGAAGTAGTTTGAGCAGGCCCTTCAGCTTCATGAGTTGCTATTCCATCTGGAAAACATTCTATCCATTCCTACCATCTGAAAACAATCTGGCCTTAAATATAATTCTGTGTGTTCCACTTTAATGATGGGGTGCACACTTTGCATCCATTAAACTCCAGCACATTGTAGACACATCACACAGGTATATTACATTTAGAAGTTAATCCCGGTGTAATGAGGAGTAACTGTGAAAGCCCATAATTCCGGTCTGATTACTTTTTTATTTTTTTTTATTTATTTTGTCTTTTTTTTTATATAAATAATATATATATAAAATATATAAATATTAATTATTTCCCACATCCATGTTAATGACTGCTCCCATTTACCACCTTCTTTGAGCAGATAGTAAATGAAAATGGGGAACCTGTGCATAGAAGACGATGGAAGGAAGATGGTGGGGATAGTGACAGGGTACATGGGAAGCAGGGTGCTGTGGGTGGGGGTTCAAAGCCCCTCTGTGTCCTAGCAGGCGGACACATATGGGCATGAGGATGGGAATGGACTGCACTGATTTTTTGCTAATATTCCCAAAGCCAGAAAATACAGGTGTAGGAACATCACATCAGTTGTAATTGGGAGGGTGTTTCAAACCAATCACCAAGTGTGATAGTCTGACTAATCCATTAACATTAGACCAGACCTGGCTTGCTGGTATTCGTTAACGAAATTTATAGGTGTTAGGAGAACAGTCTTTAGCCTTAGAAATTGTTTTTCCTGCAACGTCTATTTTGGAAACCTCTTGAAGAAGTGACATGTCATGTTATTAATTATTACAATTCATAGAGCACCCAAATACCAAACATTGTCTTGGCGGTAGCATTCCTGAGTGAGCTGAGATCTCTATTTATTGAATAACCAAGTTTTAATAGCCTTCCTGAAGGCTATCAATGACAGGATGGTCATATGGAGATGGGAAAGCTATTCCACAGTTTTGTGGCCCCACAGTGAAACTTCTACTGCCCCGGTTGGATTTGCAAAACCTGGGGAGGAGAATCAGTTTTGCTCCTTCTGATTCGGAGAATTCCACTGCACTAGTGCCTCAAGAACTGTGGCCCGGTATCATGAAGTGCCTTATATATGATAAATAAAGCTTTAAAGTTTGTGTGACTCCTAATTGGAAGCCAGTGCATATTTAAAAGGTGCTTCCCCACTGATTGAAACTTAGGGATCCCTACAAAAAAGCCTTGCGGCGGTGTTCTGGATCACCTGAAGCTTACGTAACTTTTTCTCTGGTATGCTACGATAGAGCCCATTGCAATAATGGTCTTGATAACTTTGAGTGGATAAAAGCTGGATGGAGAGACAACATTGACCTGCACCTCAAAATTCAGTTTCTCATCGATTATAACTCCCAGATCTTTTGCTTTGGGAACTGGGGTGGGTACTGCTCCCAATTCGTCTGGCCACCACATCTGCAACCAGCTTGGGGAGTAGTTGCCGAAGAGGATTATCTCAGTTTTTCCTGAGTTGAGTTTGAGACAGTATAAGCACATCCATGAGCTGACTGCCAGCATAGTACCCCAACATTTTTTAACCAGAGGTGTGGTGTTTTTAGAAACGACAGGACAATTTAAGTGTCATTCACATAAGATGTTACTGCCAATCTGAAGGATCCAATTAGCACTGCTAATTCTGATACATAAATATTAAAAATGATAGGCCTCATTGATGAGTCCTGAAGAACCCCACATGGGAGAGTGAAGGATGGAGATTCCTAACTGCCCAAGGCAACCAATTGTGTTCTTCCAAATATGAATAAGGAGACAAGTGCTAGACCATTATCCTCAATGCCAAGAGAGCTCAGACGATTGAGTAAAGGTTTGTGGTCAACCGTGTTGAAAGCAGCCATCAGGTCAAGCAGCAACACCTACTTTGTCTACAACTGGCCTGATTTCATCAGTAGCTTTTATTAGGGTCGTTTCAGTGCAGTGGCCTGCCCTGAAGCCAAACTGGGTCTCGTCTAGATAATCATTTTCATGAAGGTAGATTGTTAGCTGGACGTTCATGACTTTTTCCACTATCTTGGCTGGGAGTGAAAGATGCGGAAAAGGTCTATAGTGGCCAGTTTGGCTGGGTCAAGGCTGGGTTTTTCAAGAGAGGTAGGATTGATGCCTTTTTCCAGATGGAGGGAAAGACTCTTTCCTAAAACATGGAATTGAAAGTGGTAGTTAGATTTGGTCCGTGAATCTAAGGAACCTGTTAAATATCAAAGGAAGAAAAGAGTAATGGGGAGAACCTGATTTGGCTTGATTGATAAAAGCTGTTATCTCATCATTGGTTACTGGGCTGGGTTCTGTGAGTACTGGGAAGCTGGAGGGACACAGTTCTACTGAAACTTGTGCCTCAGATCTGGGCCTGTTGACAAAGGTGGTGTAAATTTGCTTTATTTTATTTTGAAAACTCTGGGCTAGTGAGTTGCAAAATGCTGGCAACTGTTCTTAATCACTTTTATCAGAGTGTTGTCTGTTTAGTTACCACCTGGAAAAGTTCCTTGATTAGCTTGGTGTAGCGATCAGATCTTTGCATTCGGATAATAAAGTTTTATACCGGAGAGATCATTTTCATTATAGTTCAGTCTCCAGCATCTTTCCTGCCTTCTGCATAGATCTTAGGGCTTCAGTGAATGGAGGAGCAGACGGGAGCTTTCCTGATGCTTGAAGCTTTTTTGTAAGGAGCTACATTGCCGGCTACCAACATGAGTCAATGGTTGAACTGAGCAGAGGCATGTTCCGCTTTCTCAGTTAGTTTAGTCTGGAAACAGGAGAGATGGCAACTGAACATGTTGTTGTCAACCTGCTTCCAGTTGCGGTGAGATCAAATGGGCATGTTGGAGGTGTTTGTCTGAGGGGTGAGGGGGATAGTAAGCTCATAGAGAACTACAAAATGGTTGGTCCGGGTTAATGGTAGAATAGTTTTAATATTAGTTAACTCACTGTTAGTGAAAGTTCTGTCTAGGGTAAGGCCGGCCCTATGCGTAGGGCCCGTAACCTTTTGAGATAGATCTGCCATGTTCATAAAGTCTAAAAGAGAGGCAGTGTTGTTAACAGTAACTGCTTCAAGATGAAAGGTAAAATCACCCACAATGTTAAAGATATTTTCAAGGACACGGGATTCTAAAAATGGGATGAGAGTGGTGAGAAACCCATTGTTGGCCCCTGGTGAGTGATAAAGCAGCAATCCTTTAAAAGAGAATCAGTTAGCTATTTTTAGATTGAACAGCAAAACCTCATAATCCTGGGAGTAAATAGGCTCAAAGGTGAATTTGTAAGTGTCCCTATAGATCAGCGCAAGACCACCTCCTTTTTTATGCATTCTATCATGTCTAAATACTGTGAAGCCTGGTGGAACAGCAATACAGAAATCTGGGCCTGCTGCCTGGTCTGCCCATGTTTCTGTGATGACCTCCGTTTATGAATTAGTTGACAATGACAATAAATTACATTGTTAGTCTAATGAAGATATGAATTGTTTGCTTTTTTAGAATGAATACTATTTATATTTTTTCATTAACTAGGTCCTTCACCATGCCTCTATGTGGATCTAACCCACTGTGCTTGGCCTTCAGCCTTTATAATGGGGGTTGGAGCACGATGTTCTGCAATGTCGTGTACCAATAATCTGTATAGTCATAAACAACTGCACATTGGCTTTGTCTGTGCAAAAGAGGGGTTGTTTATAGGACCTGTGTGCAACTCTTATCTAAAAATAAACCAGTCACCACAACATTTGACCTTTGCCTAGACACAATGTTGACATAACCTACTGTACTTGGCCTTTGGGGTGCACAGTAGTAGTTCACACAATATCTGCAGCCCCATGAGGATACAACTAATTCTTCTTCTTTGGCCATGCACACAGGAGCAAAAATCAGGATCTGCACACTTGCCAGACTTTACACCCACTGTTGTGTCCTCAATCTGGTCACAGAGCCCTGTGCTGAGTTCCAGTGAGCCAATATCTCTGCAAAACTCATAGCTGTGTTCAGCAGCTAAAGAGCAAATGTCCTGGTTTTTGGTGAGAACCTGGGCTTAGCCTCCAAATGGACCTACTCCACTGGGTGAAGTTTGGGTTGGAGTAAGAGATGGTCACAGTGTATGGCCTTCGGCTATCCATACTGGTAGTTGGGTATAGGACCTTTGCCTTTGATCAAGCCATTCATCTAGCCTATTGTTGGCTGTAGGACTTGGTGCACTTTAACCCTGATTAACTGTGGTAAAATGTGTGTGCTCTTCCTTTTAATGTGATGAAATTTATCATATGTTAAATAGAGAGTGCAATTACCTAGCACTGGTTTGCAGGGGCGAATTGCCCCAAAAATCAGGTTCAGCAAAGGAAGGCCAAAATGTGGATGTATTTATTGATGAAGAAGGACAAAAGTTAAAAAATGTATATTTATATATTGTGTTACAAGGGCATAGACAAGTCTAATATAAATAAACATTTGCGATTCTCAAACATCTAATTGAGAACATGTTTTGTATATGTATTACAATGTATAAACCATTTTAAACAAAAAGCAACATTTATTTCTGATCTAGAATTTATAAAAACAACATGCATGATAATCCTTTTGACATTTCAGTGACTTCAGGAGCATGTGAAGGAGACAGCCAACCACTTGGGGATCATTTGAGTAGGAGCTGGGCATGATACAGAAGGTCCCAGTGTTACAGAGAGTGAGGGTGCTCACAAGGATGCCAGAACTTCTACAGGCTCTGAGGCGGCAACATTCACCAGCCCCTCGTGGTGGCAGAAGGTCCCAGTGGTACAGAGGGTGAAGGGGCTCGCAAGGATGCCAGAACTACTACAGACTCTGAGGCTGCATCATTCACCAGCCCCTCGTAGTGGAGTGGCAGGGCAATATTGGTCTATTTACTCTCCCAGTATCTGCCTCCACCAACAGTAACACAGTCCCTATGCAACACCTAGTTTGTAAACAACCTTGGGTCCCTTTTGCATCAGGAAGATCACCCCTGTACCTATGGCACCAGTAATGATGTGAGAAGAGGCACTTGCAATTTTACAAATCATCCTTGCTGGGCAGACTGCAGTATTGAATACCATCCCGGAGGTTGATGAATAACTTACCCCAGTAATCTCCATCCTGGATGCCATTTTGTTAGAAATTGGGTTTCTGGTTGACAGACAATGAACTCTGTCCAGGCAGGAACCAAAGTCCTAGTCAGGGTAAGTTACAGCACAGCCTAAATTATCCTGTGCTCCCCTCTGGTAGCTGGGCCCAGAACAGTCAGGCGTAACTTAAGAGGCAATATATAAAGTATTTGTGTAACACTGAAACAGTAAAACAGTGAAAACACCACAAATGATCCACAACAGTTTAGAAAAAAATAAAGTATGATTTTATAAATTAGAAAAGACTAAGAGGACAAAAATTCAAAGTGAAGTCAAGATATGAATTTGAAATAAAAATGAAAAAATAGCACTCAGAAGCAAATAGTGCCTAAAGAGTTAATTGGTTTCGTTGGACTAGGTTAAAGTCAAAAGTTCAGTCTGAGAGCAATGGAGGGACCCACTCAGGCCCACTGAACAGCAGGACCTTGATCCTAGATCTGTGTCTACAGATGTGAGGTGCAGCTGAGCAATGCGTCAGTGATCACAATGCAGTTAGGAGAATTTTTCCATACATCAATGGTGATTCAACGGGTCCATGAGAAAAGCTTTGGTTCTGGAGTGCTATGCTACCATAGATGATGCACCTTGTTTCTCCATGCTTTAGAGTCGATGTGTGAATCTTCTCCACACGTTGGCAGTGATGCATTGGTTCTGATGCGGTGGTTCTGAGTGTTATGCGGCGGGTCCAAGTGCGATGCTCCGATACAATTCCAGCACCAGTGGTGATGTGGCAGTTCTACTGTCACAGCAGAGGATGTGTTGATTTAACTGGCGCAATCTCCTAGGTCCACTTACAAGGTCCCAGGACTGGGTTCTTGGCAGGAGAGACTCATAAGCAGATGAGCCCAAGGGTTGAGAAAGCAGAGTTATACTTCTTTTGTGTCCCTGAGACTTAGGTGACAGAAGGCAAGCCAGCAAGCCTTTGAAGTCACTCTGGGGTCAAGTGATGCAAGTCCAGTCCTTCTCGCCCAGGCAGAGAGAGGTGAGCAGCAGAGCAACACAGCAAGGCAATAGTACAGCAAACAGCAGAATTGGAAGAGTGCCAGTCCTTTAGCAGCACAGAAGTTCCTCTTCTGCCTGGCAGAGTGGCCACAGGCCCAGAAGTGTACTAAAAGTGTATTTCCAGGGGTCTAGCACTTCTACCCAGTTCTACCCAGTTATGCCAAGGTTGGGAGACTCCAAATGAAGCTTTGAGGTACCCAGAGGTCCACCCTTCCTACTCCATCTCCCGACTCACTACAGGGAGGACTGCATACCTTTGTCTGGAGAAAGGACATAGCCCTTTCAGGTGTGTCAGTTCCTCCTCCCACCCAGCTCAGGATGAGTCATCAACATGCTGATGGCCACTCTGTCACAGCTACCATTCCTTTGTATGTTGCTGTCTTAAGGGAATGCAGGAAGCCAGTGTCACCCTAGACATGTATTACAGAGGCATGCAGAAGACACTAAATAGCTAAAGTAAGTAAATTCCAACTTTCCTAAAGTGTCATTTGCTAAGCTGTAATTTAATATCCAACTTTACCATAAGTTCTATATAATGCAAACTTGACCCGAAGGTATTAGGTATCAGACTGCTTTACATGAGAAGCATTTATGTTACACAAGGACACATTCACTAGGTCTCGCCTACGCAGCGTGTGTGCGCTGCATAGGAAAAGACCATAGAAATCGATTCAGTTTTGCTGTCAAAAATGTGCACGCATTGCATTGCTTTGAATGGCAACACGTGCACGTTTGGCGATTTCCTTGCGGGAGCGAGCTTTCAAACCATCTGTTTGTAATTAACTTGCAAACAGATGGTTCTTGCTTTCTCCCGCAAGTGAAACAGACGCAGGCCCCCTCTTCTCTCCCCTCCCTCTGCTGCCTTCTCCTCTCCAGGTCTTTTTTTTTACCTTCAACCCGAGGGGCGCGCACTTGTTTTAATTGTACTTTTTAACGCCCTCTCTCCCATAGGTCCCCCGTTCCTCAGACACCTTCTCCCACTCTGCTTTGCTTGCAGCCTCTGGCCTTCCCGTTTTGTGTTTTTATTTTTAACTATTTTGATCTGAGGGTAACATCTCTGCAGGGATTGCTATTACCTGTTGATTCTATAATATTTCAATGAGTGATGTTGCTCCCCTAACCCCTAAGCACACTGATGTTACTGGAGGCCCTGAGGACACTGGTGGCCATGATGTCACTACAGCTTGTTACATGTTACAACGGACGGATGTCTTCGTGCAACACAGTGATTTCCTGGTCACAAGAGATGTCCGAGCAGACAGTGTTGCCACTGTTGACGATGATACCACTACAAAATAGTGCCTATGAAGATATTAACCCTGTGAGAGACAGCTGTGCCATTGCCATCTGTGATAGCACACTTCATGCAATAACATTACTTTAGGCGATGACGTCACTGAAGAGAGTTATGCTACTACAGGAAGTGATGCCACTACAGACAGGCTCATCACTATCTACAAGGAAGTCACCGGAAACGTAATGTGATGACTGCATGTAAGGCGTCCATACAAATGCTCATGATACTGCTACAGACACTGCAGGCAGCGATGACAGTGTAAGTGACGTCACTATAGACTGTAATGACGCTACATACACTTATATCTCTGTTCATACTGAAGGTACTGCAAAAAGGGATGACAAAACTGTAGGTACTAAAGTCACAACATACCCCTATGTCTCTACAGGACAAGCTGTCATATAAACGCTGACACAGCAGACATTGATACTGCCACAGACACTGCAGACATCGTGTCTCTGAAGACAATGACATCACTGTAGGTCATGGTGCTTCATACATATGCTTATGCCACCGCAGACGCGCAGACACCGCAGTGACTTCGGATCAACTTCCACCCCGCTGCCCGGATAACCATGCTGCCCCCGCACCTGGAGGTGCTCCCACTCTGCTTACTGCTCCTCCCTCTGCAGCTCACATTCCCTTAATCGCTGCATGTATGCGGTGTGAAGAGATGTTATTTTGTACAACACCTGTGGTAAAACTGATAACGTAGGGATAAGTGAATTTTTCAGTGGGAGCCCAGGCCACAAACAGGATATTCGGCACGCCACCCTCCGTCAAGAGAGACATCCGTAATCCTGTATTTAATTTTCTGATTGGATGAGCAGCAGCAAAGCTGTTACCAAATACTTGTTTCTTCTTGTGATTGTAGCCTGCCCTTGTTTAATTCCAGATCAAGCCATGTCTCCTGCCCCAGCTTTATGGACACAAGGCTCAAGTGCCGCCATTCAAACTGAGTAGGTCATTGCTGTGCTCCCAACCCAACATCGAGACCCAGTCCCCTAGCCTCTCAACATGCCCAGATATAACAAAAAGCATTGGCATAGCCAATAGGTCTCGCCTTTGGGACCGGTTGCATAACTAACTACTTATAAGTTCCCAAAAGCGATACCTATTATCTATGCCAATGCTTGTTTTTGTTAGGCACTGGGAGATTAAGTGATATGCCCTGAATCCCAGGATGCTGAGCATCATTCCCGAGACTCGAACCTGGTTCCCCAGATTTGAGATCGACCGCCCTAGCCCATAGGCCACATAATCTCCCCTGTGCTTTTGAATTGTGAGTCCAATGGCACTAAACCTGAAAAGCCTATCTCTTTTCAGAACTGGATATTACACTTAAAAGGTGTAATAAAGTAATCCAAATGTTAGACTGTGGAAGAGATAGGTCTTGCAGTAGTGCAAAACAAAAACGTGGGTGTTTTTCACTACCAGGACAAGTAAAACTTAAACGTACATGTCCTGCCTTCTAAATACACTGCACTCTGTGGGTTATGCAGGGCATACCTTAGGGGTGATTTAAAAAGGGAAGGTTTAAGCCCACCAAGAAGGTTTACTTCTCAGGACAACATGGCAGTGTAAAACTGCACACACAGGCTCTGCAGTAGCAGGCCTGAGACATGGATAAGGGGCTACTTATGTGGGAGGGTGGGTGTGTGAAAAACCTGCACTTTCTTCAGTGCCCCACACTTTATTTCCTTGATACTGGTGCTTAATGACTCTGATTGTGCCCTGGGCCCTACCAACTAGGCCCAGGGCCAGTGCTGTGTTTAAAGGTATATGGTAATGAGGTATCAATACTATTGTTATTACAGTCTACCTATAAGCCCCTAGTATATGATAACACATATAGGTTTAGAGGCCCATCAGATTTATTGCACTTAAATGAGCATGCAGTTTTGCCAGCTGTCATTTTTAAAGCCAGCCCTGCCTTGCAGGCTGCTTTTGAAATAAATCTATTTTAGAAATCAGACCTTGGAATTAAGGGAACTTCTAAAGTATTAAATACATATAATTCACCCCTAAGGTCTACACTAGGTACCCAAGGGTTGGTTGCCATGTACGCAGAGACATTATAGAAGGTGTTTTATATGCCCTGGTGAGGAAACGATTGTGTTTTTCCCCATTGTAGTACAGTAGCCCCATAGGCTAACATGTGAAGGCTTTTTTAACATTAATAAAATCCAACTATTGAGAGGACTGAGAGAAAATAATACTTCAAAGTGTTAACATAATAGAATAAATCCAACAATTTGCCTAGGTTTGATTTCTTATAACTATGACCGAAAATACATTAAAGAACTTGCTTTTCTGATGTGGCCGAATGCAGCTTAGGAACAGTCTCTCCTGACTGTGCAGCTTTTGCAGGCCGAGCCAAACTGCTTTGATGAGGAACGAAGTTGCCTGAAAGGAAACAAAGATACATCTGGTGGGACAAGATCTGCAGCTGCAGAGCAAACGGCAGGAAGGGGACTGGGTTGCCAGACTGGTCTTCATAGGAAGAGACAGGCAGTGCAGGAACAAAGCCCACCCCCATTTCCTACACCCCCAGAAAGACAGGAGCTTTTCAAATTGAATTAGTAGAGGGAGTGGAAGGGGAGTGTTTGGGAAAGCTAGCCTCGCCTGTGGGGGAGGATGGGGGGGTGGGGAGGGTTAGCAAGACCTGAATCTTCAGCAGAGATTTTTTTTCCATATTATTTTTTGTCGAACAAGTGCTTTATGGAAAAAGAATGTGCCACAATTCCAATCAAACAGGCATCACAGAGGGTGGCACCCTGTACCCCATTGTTCAGCGGTACTCCTGTGTAATACCCGCTCAGAAACCTGGATAAATATGAAGAACTGCCCAGCAACTAAGATCCCTACCTGGAAGAAACAAGAAGAAGAGTGACTGTCCTGTTAAACCTCTGGTCTGCACCTAGAAGACTGCACTCTTCAGGACTGCACTTGCTGCACACTGGGCTTCATCAAAAGGAGAACTTTGCATCGTCGAACCGTGACCCAGTCTGAATTTCAGATTCGTCCCACTGAAGATCCTTGAGCTCCAAGACTTCTAGGACTTCACCAAGGCCTCACACTGAAGCAAGCGGCCATTGTTGACTCAAAATCCAGCTTGTCTTTGGGACCCGCTCGAATTCGACAGAAAAAGAACAGAAAAATGACTACGTGCGATGGTCACATTTTGACCAGCCCCAACCACAGATCATAGCTGAGTTGCACTCCATTGCGGTCAGCCTTAAATTTTGACTCGGTCCCAGTCAGGAGCAACCAGATGTCTCTCGTTGGCACTTTTAAGCACTAAAAAGCACACTTTTACATTTAAGTTTTTGAAATGTACATCTCAGGGTCATTACACTAAATTTGTGTCATTTTTGTATCATTTTAATAATTAATTATGTTTCCTATTTGGATAAATGTGTGTTGTATTATTATTGTGTGTTGTGTCTTACTTATTTACTGTATTGGTGTTTTTCAATTCTTCACAAGCCTGTCTCCTAAGATAAGCTTGTCTGCTCCCAGCTAAGCTACCACATTTGAACAATGATTAATTTATTGAGTACTTGACTGGACCTTATTTGTGTTTGTGGTGTTATTATTAGTTGCAGGTACCCACCTGCACCTAGTAATCATCCACCTTCCCACAGTGCAGCAGGCCCACTAGTAGAAATTAGTTTACAGGCCCAGGACACATGTAGTGCACTTTACTTGGACATATAAGTACATTAAATATGTTAATTGGGATTTACCAATAGTACCATGTTTAGAGGAGGGAGCACAAATGCTTTAGCACTGTTAAGCAATGGTAAAATTCACTGTGTCCTAAATCCAGCACAAATAAGATAAGAAAAATGGTGGGATGCAGGCAAAAAGTTTGGAGAAGACCACCCTAGAGCTGTAATGTCAGTGCCATGCTCTGTCTATTAAAACTACCACTCACAGGCAACCAAGCAGAATGCGTTCAGAGATATCTGTCGAATACACTATAATTGGCATGCTAGTAGGGATGATGCACTCCTAATTCATCAACCACTCTCCTTAATGGGCTTCAATGGGTCTCTTTGTAGTATTCAAGCTACAATTATGCCAGATGTATTTTCTCTTTACGTAGTCTTTGCCAGTACAATGCACATGCTTTTTTTCCAAACCTGTGTAAGGAAGTCTGAGATTCAGACACCAACAAGGTGGGCGATCTATGTAATTCCAATACTTATATAGCCCACAAATCAACCTCAAAGGGGTATCTTGGTGCTGGGCCGTTGGGAAGATTAAGTGAGCTATTGCCCAGAGTTGCATGGTGCTGGGCAGACCCCTGTCCCGAAAGCCAGGGATCGAACCGTGATCCCCAATGTCCAGCGTCCGTCGCCCTGGCTGTGGCGCCACACCTCTTCTCCCTCTCAGAGTTACTTATATCCTTTCCTGAATATGCATACACTCCAAAGACTCTACCCATAGGCATCCCTCTCACTAGAACGTTCATTTCATATCACTCATTCTCATACTAAAGTTTGAGTTTCTGTTAATTGTAAGTCCTCTCTCAAATGTTCTCTAAACTCCTGATCTTGAAGAATTGTTGTTCTCAAATACCATGTTTTAATATAAGTCCTTCTTCTTTGCTGTATAATTGATTAAGTGCACAGTGGAGTGGCTAAACATTATGTAACGTAACAACCTCCCATAAATGTAACTCTCACAACATGTGACTTTCAAGAAAGTACATATATCTACTAGGAAAGCCTTGAAGCAGTGAGTAGAAACAGGAAAGTCCATCTGATATTACTGTGTCCTGACAGCCACCATTTCTAAACTTTTAATTATATTTGATTGCTGCATTCAGTTTCTATGTTCATAGTGCACATTCTTGAGTAATTGTTTCCATATCAATATACCAGCCTCTTTCAATGGTAGTGCCAAAACGTCTTTTGTCCATTCCAAAGAGCCCTGAGCTTCTCAAATAGGGGCTTAATAGCTAAAATATGGCAGTTTTATGATCTTTCTAATCCTACAACCCATCTCAGCCATACCCCTTAAAATATTCAACCTGACTTTTCTTTTAAAGTTTTAGGATCTGCATATTTATACATGTAGCCACAGTCTGCTCCTTTCTCTTTCTTTAGCATCACCTCAAACATTTTAACGATCTCTGTATTTGTAGGAATATTCAGTAACATTCTACCATTCTTCAATACTCTGAAGCTGGCCTGTGATGCAGCCAGACCATATACTCTTAAGTGCATTATAACCTTGCGGTAAACGCTAACTTTGGAATTGCTGCATGGAAACATGTCGTATTTGGGGTCAAAAACTTTGGAATCCTACCCCCCGCCAGTCCTGGCGGCGGGGTTAGAATTCCACCCTGCTAGAGGGAGAGACATGTACACACTGACCTAACCGGTAATAGTTTAAAAGAGCTCTGACATTACAAAATGGATGCTGCAGCCACAGACACGGGTCTGACCTCCTGCTGCTGGACAAAACTCCAGCAGGGGAGGCCTGGACAATAGGTTTCCTTTCACAGGGAGATGTAACCACCTCCCCAGACAGGCTTTAGTGTATTGGGGCTGGGTGGGTGCATTCAGTGAATGCTTTTCAAACAGTGCTGGGGGCACACTTGGTGTCCCTGTGCATATACCAGTTCAAACCGGTTGCAGGGGCCCCTGCTCTGGTGTGAAAGTGGACAAAGGGAATGGGTGTAACCACCCCTCTTCCCTGACCCTCCCATAGGTGGGTCCCCAGAGTATGTCCAACCCCCTTTCTTAGTATAAGTATGGGACCTCAGTTTCTGTAGACTGACTTAGAGAATGTCTCTATGTGTGCTTGATGTACAGTGCTCCACCACCAAACTCAAGGATGAGAAGCTCTATAAAACAAATTAAAACCATGTGAGAGAGGAGTATGGAGGGATGAGTGGCACTGCTGGTGGGCGATAGTGAGAAAACCATTGAAGAGCCATAACAAAGATCGTTGTATCCTGGTGCTTTGTAAGCCCATAATTTACTATGCTTTAAAAGCTAATACAATTAAAGATATAATGGAAAATGTGTTGTAGGATGCACCATTTCTACAATTTTTCCCAAAACTTTCTCGGAGAAAGAACTCCCCCCAACTCCCCCCAACCGTCCTGGTAGTGGCCGGGCTCGATTGCTGTGCTCCCTCAGGACGCAAGGTACAGGGCTGGCCTGACACAATTTGCTAAGGCTGCTTTGGGAATTCATTCCAGTCTGACCCTGATGCTCGATTTCTGTGAACTAGACCTGGTTGGTAAATAGATTAACTAAACCCAGGGTGAGGACGATCCGCGCCCAGATGCTAATAAGCAGTGTTCTAAGAAGGGCAACAAAATACATTTGGCATGCATTTAAGTCAATAGTCCATGCATTAAAGTGGCAGTCATTGAAATACCAAAAATAAACCGTATTTACCAGCAACTCCAAGGACATATAAAGCTCTTGAACTGTGAAGATCTTTGGGTATTGCATTTGTCTGTTCCTTCACACAGGGGGCACGAAAGAGGCAGAAGGACCAATGCCACTGTAAAGATGCGGAGGAGGCAATGTAAAGTTTAAAATAGGATTTATTTAAGTTAAATCCAAGGACCCACTGGAGCACAAACCAAAGCGTCTAGATCAGATCAGCTCCAACCGTTTCTCTGATCTAGAACTCAGGTTCACAACAACATTCTCCATTACATGTATAACATTCTACAGTACCAATGACAATTCCATTAGTGACATCAATAATAATAATGGAAAGAAAAGAAGGATATTACCACAGCCACTTGTTAGAACTCCCCAGCAGCAGCATTAACTGAAAATAATGCCCCAAAACACGAGACAGTCACAAGCCACAAAACCTCCCAAACGTGGAAGACTTCCGAATCAACAACCACAAAGGATACAAATTTATTTGAATGAAGTACAAAGAGAACAGAAAAACAGCAGCTCCTCTGCTGCTGTTAAAAACTAAAACTTCACAACCGATTTAAAATTTTGCACAAAATGAATGCGATGATATTCAACAGACCATCCCAAATCACTGTGACCATAACAATGACAAAAATTAAGGCCCACAAAAAACTTCACACGTAATAAAATCTGATCACTTTGATAAAAGTCTGAACACCTAATATATCTAACGTTAAATAGAACAAAGTTTATTTACCAATTTACGAAAAAGGAAATGTGTTTTATCAGACCTGTCTGAAACCTTTACATCCTTCTGAACACAGATGCAGTGTCTCATTCTTGCTGATGCGATTATCCGCTGCCTCAGACTAGCCTGTTGGGTTGGACCAATCCCTGAAGGAGATCCATCCCTGCTCACAACAGGACAAATGACAGGACAGCTCCCAGCCTCAGTCACTCCTGATAGGGTGAGAATATCTGCCCTTGCATTCTTACCGAGGGAAGCCACAGGTCTGCACTTCCTTGGCCTTTTTAAAGCATATTCAAAAGCAATACATAGGGACCATCCTTAACTAGATACAAATCCTAAATAAGACGAATTTTGTCAGAGGTCTCTCCATGTAGGATGAACCCCCCTCCACTTTATAGGTGCAGTTGCTGCTGAGTTAGATCTGAAGGAGGTCCAACATCCCCCTCCCCCACCCTCCATTGAGGGCTTTGAGGCAGCACCGCTGGCCTGCTTTGTCTGCGGACACTGCATTGCCCAGTAGGCTAAGGGTCAGATGTACGATCATTTTTAGGAATCACAAATGGAAAAATCGGGATGACTGTTAAAAAAGGTTGTAGCACGTACAACTCCAATTTTGCGAGTCGGAAACCAATTCCCCCAAAAAAGGGCTTGCAAGTTGTTATCAGGAAGGGGCGTGCCAAGGGCGTCCATTTCTAATAGTGAGTGGCAGGGGGATGTACGATTGTTTTGTGACCGTAAATGCGGTCGCAAATCAATCGCAGCTACCACTAATTTCAAATTGGTAGTAAGTCCATCGCAAAAAGGATGGGGTCTCCAGGGGACGCCTTCCTCTTTATATTTGGCATCAAAATAATTTTTCAAGAGCAGGCAGTGGTCTCACAGACCACTGCCTGACCCTAAATAATGAAAAGGAAACTTTACATTTTTATCTTTTAAACCCATCACATTTTCCTTTAAGGAAAACAGGCTGCATTTGAAAAAAAAGTTGCTTTATTTAAAAAGAAAACACAGACATGGAGGTCTGCTGTTCCCAGCAGCTCACCATCTATGTGATTGTAGCCCATTTCCAATTAATCTTGATGCGGCAGGTCATTTGAGACCCCATTGGGAATCGCTAAATGTGTCTGAGAGATAATTGAGGTTTGCGATTTGCAAAAAAACACAATTTTTGACACAAAAATTGAACTTTATTCTGAAGAAGGCACATTGGTGTCCAATCCTTATTCTGTGTACATGAATTGACAAAAATAAAGGCACATGATTATACTTCTTTAAAAATGAAATTCAGAGAGAATACTGCAGAACCGTAAATTCTAAATTGGAAGCTTCGTCAAAAGTGTCTTTCATGGCATCTAAATAACCTATATATTTATATTGATTCAATAGAAGGAAAATCAGAGGTGAGGCCTGATCTAGGAATACATATGTGGGTCTGGACACGGGAGCAGGAGGGGCGGCAGACGCTGCAGCCCCCCCATTAATGGGGCCAGGTCACAAAGAGACTGGAAAGTACTTGTTATACAGCATCAGCTGTTCGTTGAAATGTATTTAAAGGTCACTGGTAGTTAAGAAGAGCCCTGAGAATAGTGAATACTTGTTGGAATGATTGTACCCTGGGTGGAGATGGCGCTCACTATTTACGGTAAGTTTCTGGTAGCACAATTATCACTTTAGGTGCCCAGGGAGGAGGTAAACATCCAAAATCTCACCATTCAGATCAGCAGATCTGTCCAAAATTTGAATCAAGCCATGGCACACATTCACAATGATTATGACAAGTCAATAACTTGAATTTCAATGCAAATACATATAAAATATGAGTAATTTATTGATTTTCTTGTTGTGACTCCAGCCAACACATGCTTTGTCGCTCGGTACTAGACACCCGCGACTTCCTCAGGGCTTCATGTAGATTAAACAGTGTTATGTGCCTTCTGACAGGTTATAATTCCGTCCCAGCCTAACTATGGCTGGGCAAGTTGCAAGTATTCCACGAGAAGCCTTATTCTAGCATATATCGACGATGCACGATGTGAAGTAAATCTCGTGCTAGTATACGGGCTGTTTATTAGATCAGCCCTCGACGCGCTGTATTTAGCAGCGTTCAAGCCTCTGTCCGATCTCCAGCACCTCAGCATGGCTGCGGTGTTCTGCCGGCGAATAACTTTTAATAAATCACTGCGTATTCACCAGCCTGGTATATTTAAGTCTACATTACGTGGCTTCGATCACATGCCCTTTGCAAACAAACTTTTTACTCTTGTGATTGGGCCCTATGAAGTATTAGAGCATTTGCAGCATAACAAAATTACGTTAAAACTTACGCCTTTTTAAATGTTAGAAATTTTAGGAATGAGGAACATAGGGGCCTTTTTTATTATGAACTGTCGTGGCAGGCAGGTGTCCACGCAGGGTGAGGAAACAAACCGATGCAAATGTATTTAACGTTTGAGTGCGAACAGGCCCAAAATCATTCTGAAACGAGACAAACTTCCCACTTAAAGCGTGTCCTCATGTTTTGCACTCACTCATATGGTAACAGCAGACCACCAGCATTTTTTAGAACCACTATCATTTTAATGAGCGCCATCTGGGGAAAGACTCGCATAAAAGGCCAACAAAGTACTTGAAAGAGATATATAAAATCTCCTCAAATATTTTAAATAGTGGCAGAGCTGGTACAGACGCCACGAGGCTCCATGAAAGGCGCACATTTAATTCCATCCCAGTCCAGTCCAGTAGCAGAGCACGGATGGGTCATGGATGACGTCTCTGCCTCGTGTGCAGGTGCCCGGGGGCTGAGGGGGTGCACAGGGCTCTGTCCTCGATGCAGCTGCAACTCACGGGCAAAGCAGGATGGCACCAGAGGAGCTTGATGGGAGGTTTCATCCAACGCCTTGGATCATCCACCAATCAGAAACGACTCCCTGGGATTCACAAACAATATACCAAGCCATCATTCACATTTGACGCTGGAGCGCAAACAGTTTTCCTAACTCAATTTTAATTGCACAGCCAAAAGAGTACTTAATGAATGTGATGCATTGATTTTCCTGCTGCAAACCTTATGTAATATACAGAATTTTGGCAGATGCTATGCGACCGCATGTTAGAAACACATTTTATTACATCATTATTCCCATGTGGCAGCAAAGCACACTTCATCGGTGAGTGTGGGTGTCACATGGACAAAGCGCTGTCTATGGTTCTGATGTACACTGGGTTGCAGACAATATTCAAGACTTAGGGGTCTATTTATGAGAGCCCTGCGTCCCTTTTCCACCACGTATAGTGGAACATGTATGACACAGGACTCTCATTTCAATTTATGAAGCCACACAAAGCCACCCTGCATTGCTTTGAGTGGCCTCATAAATCACGAAAGAGGCGACAAAGCGCCAATTGCAGCATCCTCTTAATCTGTGCCCAGAAGGCGTTCAATGGGTGTTGCAGTTGGTTTTCCAATGCGACACCAATGAAATTTGGCGCTGCCAAATGATAGCAAAGTGATGTAAACCTGGGGAAGCGCCAAGTCAGTAAGCCTCCGAGGCCGTTCCCTCTTTCCATGTAGGCTGCATTCTGCACCGCACATAGGAAGAGGGAAACGCCTAAATGGATTGTTTTTGTGCAAGATGGTGCACCTTCCTGAACAAAAACAATGCTGCCTGCAGCAGAGACTCCCTTGGACCAAGGCTGCCTACATTGGCACTAGGCGGCCGAAACGGCACCAGTGCAGAGAAAAAAACAGGAATGCACCGTATTGCTTAAATACCATGCGTAGGGCAATGCAGCAAATGTCCTTGCTGCTCTGCCCTACACCAAAATCCCATAAATACTCCCTTAGGTCTCAATTTACTTGAAAATTTAAGGCAAAGACAAATGTTACTGAGAAATGACTCCCTGGTTTGAGTAAACAATATGGGCTGCCTGACCCCATCTTACACATTTGTCACCAGAGCACAAACCATGCTCTTCGTTCCCTTTTTGTTGCACAACCACAACAGCTCTCAATCAACCTTATGTCACACACTGGAGTCTGACTCTGCAGCTTTCACCGTCTGTCCCTCCTCCCACACAAGCTGCACATGTGTTGTAAGACGGATCTGATGGCTTATTAGCCTTTAGAAAGGACCTTAAGACCTGGCTGTTTGTCCAGTAGGCCTTCTTTGTGTGCTGTTTTCTTTTTCCACTTTGGTGGCTTTTATTCTTTTAATGTGTTATGTTAGTTTACTGCAGCCTGCCTGAATTAAAAGCGCCGGGACACTCTTTTTGAGTAGCCGTGCGCTCTACAAAAAACCATTTAACATAACATAACATAACATAACAAGTTTGCTCCCGTGAGTTCTTTACTTCAAAGAGATTATTCAGTTTGTTGTCTGGGCACTAAATTGGTCAACACATATAATACGATCACATTGGAAAGTACGTTACATTTAAGAAACCGAACATTTACTAAGCACCCCAGGAACGCTCATACCTTCTTTTAAAATGAGGCCCCTCACCTGGGGGAAGAGGACACAAAGTGTCACTTGGCAGGTACAAGGTTACACCACGTTTCTCACAGTGCTCAAAATGTTGCTGAAACTCACATTTAAAAAAGCATACTTCAGATTCAGTAAGATAGGGGTGGAAAGGAGACATCTGGACAAAGGGAAGGTGACTGCAGTCAGCTCCAAAAAAGAAAAGGATCCCAAGCCGTGATGCTCCTCAAATGTATCTTCACTCATAGAGACAAACAATAAAAATAGATCATGCACCTGAGGAGAAATGCCAGCAAAGTGGCCTCTTTCTCAGAGTCGGTTTGCCCCTGGTTCTGAAGGACAACAGGTATTTATCTGTTCTGGGATTCTAAACTTGTCCAAGAAAAGGTTTGCCAGGCAGCTGCGGGAGAAAGCAATTAGCACTTATTCCTTGATGTGAAACTGTTCCCCAAGACAATTTTTTAGTTGAACAACCTGTCTCAAAGTTTGACTCGGAAACTTTTCAGCATAAATAAAGCAAAGTTATGTGTTCATTAAAAGGAGTGTCCTGTAAAGTTGTACTTATCTTTTGTAAAGTTTCCCAACCTGATTTCATACCGTCGCACATTTTTTCAATCATATTCCTTAGATTCATACTATTTTCTTGAAATGTACCCGTTGTAGAGTTCCTTCTCTGGACAATGACAAATTACTGCAGAACTTTTTTCTGTAAGTTTGCATCATGCAAGATTTGTCGACGCCCAGCACACTGCACTGCAGGAAAACCTATGGGGCATATTACCAACAACTAGCGATAATTTTCGGTGTGTTGGCTTAGCGGCTATATTACTATCGCCGCCCTTCACCTGTTTTTATTGCTGAGATACCTTGCTATTAGCAAAGTTTATCTCAGGAGCGATAAAAAACAGGTGAAATACGTGAATATTGCTGTCATTACAGCGATATTCAGGCAATACCGTGACAATGCTCTTAGCCATGTTATTCACCTCTCATTGGATAACATGGCTAAGAACTGGTCAGGACAGGCGTTAGCTTTTGGAGATATTCGCGCTTAGCGCGAATATTTACAAAACAACGCCTGTGTTGATCATAGGAGATAGCGATGTTAGCGACTGTTTTCAGTGCTAACATCTTGGCACGCCCACTTTGCATGTCATTAGCGATAAATATCGCTGGCATGCAAAGTGGGACCCTAAATGCCCGCTATCGCGTACAAGCTGTCGCTAACTGCTGTTAGCGAAAGCTAGGAAATAGGGCGATAAAATTATTGCCGCATTAGCGGGAAAAAGTCCAGCTAATGCGGCGATAATGGCCCTTGGTAATATGCCTCTATATGTGACATTACAGAAAAATCGTGGTTTCTGCAGTACCAACACCTCCTCAATGTCTCCCTCTGCACATTTCAATAGCAAAAAGACCCAGAAAAAGGGACACACCTCTGGGAAGCATTGTGAGAACTCAGGCCTGGATCTACTGAAATTTCACGCAGCGCAGCTGAGGCACTGAAGTTGCTCACTGCATTGTGTGAAAGGGAGAGAGCAGAACCGTGGTCTATTCATTCCCCCTGCCCTGGCAGACTTTGGGTCAATGAAGTCACATAGTGGAAAGATGCCTACATTATTTCAGGATAGTTTTTGTGCAGGAAGGGCTCAACCTGTCCAAAAAAACCTTGTAGGCTTTCTCAGGGCCGGACTGGGAACCAAAACTGGCCCTGGCAAAGTGCTTGGCCGGCCCCCCGTCAGGGGGCCGAGCGCTTTGCCAGGGCCGTTTTTTGGCCGATTTTGTTACAGGGACGATTTTGCAGCTATGTTGCAAAAACGGCTCTGTAACGAAAACGGCCCCCAGGGCCCAAAACCGGCCCCCACCCTTGCGGCCGACCGGGGGATTGCCCGGTGCACACAACGGCCAGTCCGGGCCTGGGCTTTCTCCTCTTTTTACGTGCTCTGCAGTATCCACCACAAAGGCAAGGAAGAGATAACAAGGAGAGATAAGGATGTTTCACATTGCCACACTAGCCTCAGGCAGGCGCACGATTTGGCACAGACCCATGTCTACAAATCCTGGTAAATCCGGGTTGCATCAAAATCCATAGATGGATGCACAGGAACTCCCATGCATCCCCTGTGGAATGCCTCCATGGTGCATAGTAAGGCAAGTCAGTGCAATACAGTGCCTTGCATTACTTTTTATTTTGCAAAGCAATGCATTTCCTTGTAAATACCAATATGGATTTTGCATCAGGTCTGCATCAAAAAGTGAGGCAAACCTGACGTGAAAACTATGTAAATCTAGGGCTCAATTTTCTGTGTTATTCTCCACTCTCTATGGCGCTACCTTAAAATACTTGGGTAGTTCTGCATCTCAAAAATACTGAACCAGGCTATATTGGTAAATTCAAGGGTGGAATTACTGATGTGGAAATCCAATACACACAACATTTAGGGGCCTAGTCACAGACTGCATTTTGTGGTATATTTAGGAGTACTACAATCAGTATACTAAGCTACTACGAAATACAATCCACAAAACCTACGTGCATGGGCTTAGCCTCCTCTACTACTCCTATCTTTTTCTGCACATGTAAAAAAACATTTTAGTAGTAAATGACAAGGGAGAGGTGAGGTATGCAACTGGAAAATGGGGAATGCTTGCAACTAAAAATGATGGAATTTGGAAGGAGTAAGGAGGGGTTTTAGGAGGATTGGGCAGGGTTTAGGGAGGGTCATGCATCCACCACAAAAGAGTAGAGGTCATTGATATTCACATCTGCACTTCTAACAATACAATACTCAAAAAAGCCCCCAAAACAGTAGTACGTTACTCTAACCCAGAGATGGAGTAAGTCCATCACTGCACATGGCCAACCACTGGTACTGCACCATCCTCCCATAGAAAATAATGAAGGTAGGGACTTAAACTATAAGCCCCACAGGAAATAATGTTAAAGTAAATGAACTGCAATATGAAAAATATAAATAAATATAGTTATCTATTAATAAAGTATACTCGCTATTAATTAATTTTAAAATATATCATATCTTTTTTCAAATCGAAAGATTAATGTAACATTAAAATTGTACTAAAATGTCACTAAACTTGTTTTAATTAATTTTAAATATGACTCATAGTAATTACTAGTACATAATAAAAAGTATAGCTTTAACATTTCGGATGTTTTGATTAAGAATTTTTATTTAATTTAATTTAATATGCTTCTATTAATTAAATATTGAATTCAAAATTAAATTAAAAGTTCTATATAAATGTTTTATTTTGTTCAACATTTGAGAAATTAATAATAATATTTAGCTTATTTTGTTTTACTAGTTTAAGTTTAAAATGCAATATGTTTTGTGCAGCTTCCATATAATGAAGAATTTGAAGCTCTTTTATTTTATTTTATTTATTTTATTCAAAGTTTTATATAGCGCGAACAAGATCCTTACAGATATCAGAGCGCTTCACAAAGACAGGGTAGGGGCAATAGGAATGAACAGCGGTAATGGGAGCAACGTAGTAGTCACTAACATGATAGGATAGTAATAACATACCTAGAACATATCAATGTACAATCAGGTAAAGCAGTATCATGATAAGATAGTAATAATATACATAGAACATATCAATGTACAATCAGGTAAAGCAGTAATATAAGACAGCACAAGTCATTGATCCCACTACAGAGGTGTTCAGGTACACCTTGGGTGTGTGGACGGTTTATACCAATGTTTTGGTATAGAGGGAGCACTGAGTGGGGGCATCGGGAGAGTGAATCAGTGATCCACGTGTATCATATATTGGTCGGTAGTATGAAAGTAGCGTAGTAATGCCCCATCAAGTAGAGGTATAGTGTCAAAAGACAAGGTGTGCATTGAAACAATGCAATGCTGGGTCTCTGATCCAGCACCTATAAGGTTCAGGAGATCTTGGCCAGTAGGATCGTTTTCACCTCTTTCTTGAAGAGTGCAGTGGAGGAGATACGCCTTGTTTCAGGAGGGAGCGCATTCCAGATCCTGGGTGCCATTCCTGAAAAGGAGCGCTTGTAAGTTTTCTCTTTCCGGAATCTACTAGGTTTCAGGAGTAGATTTTTTGAGCTTCTATTGGATCTCGAACCTCCTGATATAGACAACTTTTGAGCGAGGTAGTTGGGTGCATTGTGGTGCACCGCCGCGTGTGTCATAACTGCAATTTTTAGCTGTATTCTGGCTTCATTAGGCAGCCATTTTATGGACTTTAAGTCTGGGGATATATGCGAATGTTTTCTTGAGCCAGTAATGAGTCTCGCGGCAGCGTTCAGGGAGGCTCTTAGGGGTGCTGTTGTGGATCGCGGAAGTCCGCTGAGGGCCACAATTCCGTAGTCTATTCGAGGGATGACTAACGCTTGTACAGCAGTTTGGAAGTCTTCAGCAGGGAGGAAGGGTTTAATTTTCCTCAGTGTGTTGATTTGGAAATTAGCTGCTTTTGTGGCTTTGCTGACATGCTGCTGCATGTTGAGCTTGGCGTCCAGTGTGATGCCTAGAGATTTCGCTGAGTCTACGATGGTGGGTTGGACATTGAGTGCTGTAAGGTTGTTGAGCCATGTTTGGGTGGTGGAAATTTTCTCCGGGGGTGAGATGAGTAGGAACTCAGTTTTCAGAGCATTTAGTTTGAGGTGGTTGTCGGCTAGCCAAGATTGAGTGTTAATAAGCGTGGAATTCAGATGGTTGATATCTTCCGGGGATTGAAGCTTTAGGTACAGTTGTGTTTTGTCGGCATACATATGGAATTGGACATTGGAAGCTTGGAGCAAGGTGGCGAGCGGTTCCATGACGAGGTTGAACAATGTGGGGGAGAGGGAGGATCCTTGTGGAACACCTAGATCTGCAGGCACAGGTGAAGATAGCACATTGTCGATCTTGAACTTCTGAGACCTGTTGTGAAGGAAGGACGAAAACCATTTGAGAACAGTTCCCGATAGACCCATTCTAGTGCTTAGCAGCTCCAGCAAGTTCTCATGTTTGACCGTGTCAAATGCTGACGAGAGATCAAGAAGGATGAGGAGGCAGGACTCATTGCGATCAAGAATTTGGAGGGCATCATCAATTATGTGTGTCATAGCTGATTCCGTGCTATGTTTCGCTCGGAAGCCTGATTGATGAGAATTGAGGCGGTCAAATTGGTCAATGTGTTTCGTTAGTTGGAGTTGGACACATTTCTCCAGTAGTTTGGAGTAGTAAGTGGAGTAGTGTGGCTCACTGGTTAGAGGCGGCAGACCCGAGAGCAGAAGTCGGCCCGGGACCAGGGTTCGATTCCCGACGCGGCAGGGTCGTGGACTTTGGTCAGCAGACTCGATAATTCTAGCTTCGGTGCTTACTCTAATCAGGGATCACACTCGGCAACTCTGGACATTAGCTTGCCTAATCTCCACAACGGCCCCACCTTGGGGACTCCCAGCAGGGACCATCCCACAGGGAAAGCCAGGACGGGTTCCCCAGAGTTATACAGCGCCGGGACGCCCCGTTGCTGGGGCAGCTGTGCGCTTTACAAGTATACTACATTTACATTTACATTTACATTTACATTTGGCCAGGGTGGGGATATTGGTGATGGGCCGGTAATTGTTTAGGTCAGACGGATCAGCTGTAGGTTTCTTGAGTATAGGCGTGACTTGCCCCACCTTGAGGGAGTCTGGAATGAGGCTTTGTTGCAGGGAGCGGTTGACGAATTTGGTCCAGAGAGGGAGGAGCAAGGGGATGAAGTCTTTTACAGCATTAGCAGGTAGAGGGTCTGTGAGGTGATTAGAGGGCTTCAAGGTGCAGAGCAGTTTGTGTATTGTTTCTTCCGAGTAGGTATCGAAGTACAGCCAAGATGCCTTGTTTTTAGGTTGAGTGTTGGCCATTCTGGTGTGGTTGGGGAATCGACTTACATCCATGATGAGGTCGTTTCTTATGTTGTCAGTCTTTAGCTTAAAGAAAGCAGAGAAGGCTTCACAGTGTGGGGTGTCGCTTGTTGTGCTGTTTGATTGTGAGGGTTGTGTTTTTGTTTGGGTCTTGATTGGTTCGAACAGTTTTCTTGGCCTGTTTTTTGCTTGATCCAGCTGGCGGCTGAAGAAGTCCATCTTTGTGCGCTTTATTTTCCTGAAGTAGGCATTTCTCTTGTTTTTAAGCCTTTTGAGGTGCAGTGCTGAAGGGTCCGATCTCCAGGTGCGCTCTGCCAATCGCATAGTACGCCTGTCGTCATTGAGTCTGTCATCATACCAGGGGTTAGAAGTTTTGGTGAAGACTCTCTTCAGTTGCAGTGGGGCGACTTCATTGACTATTGTATTCATAGATTCAAGGTAGTGGTCAGTCAGTGATTGGACATCTGTGGCACCAGAAGGGGGAAGGAGGAGATTACCGAGGTGGGGAGGCAGGGTAGAGGGGTTAAGATTCTTGATGTCCCTTTTCCATGTTTTGGATTTGATTGGTTGAGCCGGGTCAGGTTTAACTTTTTCATTGATAAAGAAGGTGATAATGTGGTGATCAGACCAGTCGCAGGGTAGGATCGCCTCCAGTTGTGTAGAATTCGCTTTGGCAATGATGAGATCAAGTATTGAGTCTTTGTCGTGTGTTGGGCTGTCGCATATTTGGGTTGTAGTGTAGTTCCTATCATCCCAATAGGCTCTGCGCATTGGAATAATACCTACAGCAGTAAAGGCCTAGACCAGACGTTAACTAGGTCTACTACTGTCGATATTAGACTTAAAGTTTTGGGTTTGCCAGCTTAGCTCAGAGTTCACTAGAAACTTTCTCGAATGTTCAGGAAAGAATTAACTTCCCTGATTAGACAAGAAGGGATTTAGTTTCTGACAACCATAGAACATGACAACTTTGCTCTCCCCTAATCAAGAGTGTATCTCGAGAGTCGTGTGAACAAAAGGCAAATTATTTTACTCAGTCAGTACGTGCATTCTTAGTCTCATCAGATTGTAGAGAAAAGGAAGAGACGGGCGTGTTCAATAAAAAGGTGTTATTTATTGATCAGTCTCTTTTCTCATACAAGAGAAATGGATCGATATTATTGCAATACTTATAGTTAAGTAAAGTGCATACATTAAAAGCAATAGTATAAAATAATACTGTAAAAACATTGATACGGTTTCTAAGCCATAAGAGGTTTTAAAATGATTAAAATATATTACATACACATATACATTTGACTAAACGTACTCAACTGGTGTTTCTAAATACGCCTACCCCGTGTACCTGACCTAAGCCTAATACGTGGGCGGGAATAGAAAGTTACAGTTTAAGTTAAGTTTGTTTTTGCCAAGTGAATAACTAAAGAATTCTCTGTGAGGGGTTATTCAGTTCTGTACCTGGAAGTTAGGATGAATGAGGGATGGTATCTCTCTCTCTGGTCTCGATATTCCAGGCTGCCTGCGAGGGCTACCCAGAAGCGCCGGTGCTGGATTTCTCGGCAGGAGAAAGCAGCGCATCTCTCAGCGCGTCAGGAAGGCGGGGCTGCGCCAGCGGGGTCTGCTCTGCTCTGGGCTTCGGCAAGTATGGCTGCTCCGTCTCGTCACCAACGCGTGTGTTTGCATAGGGCAATATCGGTAATATTTATACCTTTAAGGTGCCGAGATTGACGTAAGGATGGACATAGATACGTCAATAAGGATGTCATACGACTTGCTCGTTAGCACATTCTTTTGCTGAAGTTCTCGGTGAAATCAAAACAATGGCCGCAGGGTTTTGCCCAGGTTGTCATAGGTTTGATTTGTTTAGAGAACTCCGTATGCCTTATCAGGGGCTGGAGGAATATCGCTTGTCTAATTAGATCGCAAGCGTTATGACCTAATCAGATAACACGTTCCTGTGCCGTAGTGTGACTGCGTCAGATAACGGTATCTGCATCATGGGGGTTTTCTGCCTCATGGGCTGACTGCTAGTTAACTTGTTGGTTTGTTTAACCAGAATAGGGTCAGGAATAGGGGGATCGATTCAGAACCTATAGGAATACATCACACCCACTCCACGCTAACTATGGACATATTTACTAATCTATGCATAGTAAAACATAGTACAACATACTATAGAGTATTGTGTATACCTTACCACCCCAAAATACATAAATGCATTTTGAAATTATCAAATATACTGAAAAATTGCAGACATATGTATTGTATGCACTCAAGCTGTAGAATAATGCCAAAGTAATTGCATTTGTATACATTATTGCTATTTGGTATATGAGAATTACACATGAAATGGCTCTTAATACAGAAAAAAAAATTCGAGACCATTCCATCACAGAATAAAATATTTATGAACATACCAGCGGGCAGCTAATGTCTATAAGCTATCTAAAATTAGAAATTTTAGTTCTTTAAGAATAGTTCTTACTTTAAGCAGAAGATAGTGTCCCGAAAAATATGAAAAAATATTTTGGGGCTGTTGAAAAATTGCTGTCCGTGAACTGGAGGGAAAATTGTTCATTTGACTTTATTTTTAAAGTTGAAGGCCGAATTCAGGGAACGCCGTGTGCAAGCTTGCTCAAAAGTCTCTATTTCTGCTCTGGAGAGAACATCATATCATTCAGGCTTTCGAAAAAGCTGTCAACAGCTTCCTGGGAAAGTTCCACTAACTCGGAAATAGGTGTAATCATGCATTCGTGCGCATGATTGTTTCCATTGACATTCTGATTTGCATTGCTGACAGAAGGTCGTACCTGTTCGATGCTGCTTTCATCTTGAACTTCACTACCCATCAATCGTAGTGGTGAAGCTTCCACGAATGACGTCATCAGGATTGGTAGCCTTTGAGGGCAGCACAAAGCATGAACCTTGATCGGGCTCAACAATGTTTCTGCATCCATTGGCGCATCCGATTGTAGCGTCAGACAGGTGTCTAACACGCATTCTTCTCCGCATAGCAGACACCTCAATACAGGTAAAACACATCTTTGCCACACACTGGTATCAGAAATATTTAAGATTTCATTAAGGATTTCCACGAAATGTATGGGGGAATTAGTTGATAACAATGAATGTATCTCTGCAGTCGTCCTTGCGACTTGTAGATCATATGTTTCTTTTGATGACGAGAGCCTGGTAGGCGTCTGAAGAAGCACTGTTTTCATTCTGCTTAAAGTATCTATTCGAATAGAAGTAATTTTCAAATTGGGCCATGCCCTTGCCTCCCTGTCTGGAAAGGAGCTGGGGAACAATGAGCGTCCACAGCACTTGACCTTCGCAGTCGTAGTTACGAGATAAGGAGTCCCGGGCATAAGACTACAACATCTGCGGTCTACAATTAGAATGTAACTCCCATTATAGAGTCTTTGAAAGAATGGTTCTATCTCAGTTGCAGGTGTGCCTTGTTGGTGACATGAAAGGTTGTATGAATTCCCTTCACAGGCTCCATGCAAACTAATTCCGTTACACAGAAGCGTGCCGCTTAGTGACATCGCACAATTATTGCCACTAAGAAACACTTTCTGTCCTTTATTACTGACACATGCATGTGAATAGGGCAGGTTCCATGTTGTTCTAATGTACCCCTTTCCCAATTTCTCGTACATGCCAGCCTGTATATATTTTTGGCAGTATTGAAACCTGAAGGTTGAGATTGGAATATTTATTATCCCATGTATTATCCATTCACTGACAGGTCGTTCTGACATTGTCACTGGTAATCTTTCGAGTTTTTCAATGCTCAAGATTGTATAATCAGCACCCTTTTGTGCCATACTGATTTGTCTATCAGTAAGGTTAAAGATTTGGAATAATGACGTTGTGTTGATTAAACGCCAAGGCACATAGCCTGAACGCAGATTTTGTAACGTCCAGCCAAGCTGTACAATAGAACGCAATTGGGACTGACCGTGTTGTAGCAACAGTAAGTCCTGCGATAATATGTCGATTGCTGAAGACACAATGCTGTCCAAAGAAAAAATTCTGGAGGACAGAGTCATTAACCCATTGTCCACTACAGAAAGTGATTTTTCCAAATTAATACGGTCAATTTCCCGTATTCTCTCTGCTGTTTCAATTTGAGTAACCTTCCAGGCCTCATTGTATGCTGCATATACAGAGGCTGCTATGAAACGCTTTTGACGCTGTTTGCGTGGTCCCATTATGAAAACACGCAAGTCAGCACCATCAGTAAGTAAAGTTAGGTGTTGCTTAATTTCTATCAGTGTGGAAGTTTGTAGCCATTGAAGGCATAATTTGCCCACACTGTAGGTTGTTATTATCCCTGGGTGATGTCTTTGGGGATATCTAGGGTCTGGCCTGGTCATTTTGAACCCCTGTGTTTTATTCAGGAATCTGTCTTGACAGTTATTAGTATCTGTGGGCCAGATCAACCACTGTTTCCAATCAGGATGTGTTCTGTTTTGGTTTAATACATAATTTACGTCTATCTCTTCATCTGTAGAGCTATTGCTGAACATTGTTGGCTTTGGAATAGACGGTTTGTTTAAGTCTTTGATTTTGGCTAGGCCAAGACAGGTAGTTTGTTGAACAGTGTCATTTAAAAATATCATTTGTTCTGGGATCATGCAGGCTCTAAACAAAGATTCTATACCCTGTACTTGCCATTCTTTTGTACCCCAAACACTTTTCAATTCAACATTTTTGTCCCAATAATCAAAACCAAAAGTATTCATTTTTTCAAAGAATGAGTCTGAATATATCAATTTTGTGTTGGTTATCATGGTCTTGGTCCCTGTTTTGTTTGACAATTTGAAATAAAATGTTAAAACCTGAAAAGTATGAATATTTGTCATAGAAGGTTCTTGAGCTTCCTTTTGGGGGAGTTGCACAATGTTCCCATTGATTATAATTTAAAACATTTCTCGGTTGTGCAGATTTATGTAGAAAATGGTTACCATAGTGGTTATAGCAATACATACTATCATAATTTGTAGAACCCTGCAAATAATCATGTTTGGTAAATTTAGCAGACATTACTAAGTCAGACATCATATTATTAATGCTTTCGAAGTCCCAATCATCAGCAAATGAGCTTGGTTTTGCAAAGTCACTCAATGAGATCTTAATTTGGTGTGGATATTTCAGGATTTCGACCGGACCATAAATTTCATAGTCAGTGTTGTCCCATGCTACCCCACCCGGTATAGGATTGGCTGTGAAGTTGACTGAAGAAAGTTCTCTTTTCTCGACGTGTGAAGATGTGTGTGGTTTGAGGATCAAGTTGATTTTCTGACTTGCTGTGTCCATTTTAGCATATTTTCCCTCAATGAAGCGTCCCAAAGTTAATACCATGATGAGCCAAAGTATGAGGATAAATGCACCAAAACCCACCCAAAATTCGATCCATGGAGAAATCAGATATGTTTCTTTCAGTTGTTTCAAAAGTTCTTTAGCTTTATCTTTAAAGGTTTTTGATGATGGCTGTGTCTTTGATTCACTGAAGCCTTCAGAGGAATCATCGAAGTTTATGAAGTAGCCGGATGCAGTTCTGTCAATTGTTCCAATTGCTTCAGGATTACTGTTTCTTGCATTTTCACTTGGTACTTCATTATAGATTGGTGTGTCTCTGCTAAATGTTTTTATTTGGGTTTTCAGAGGTCTGAGTTCTATTGCATTGTTGCATAGTCCTTGTTGTTCTTCTGTAGGCGTTTCGAATGTGATGAGCCTCTTTGTTAGGACCTCTGTACTGGTAGCAAACCTTGGTGTTCTGCTACTTATTGGGAGTCCACTTGGCCTACTGTTTGTTATCGGCCACATGATTGTGGTTTTACCAGGTCGATGGATACAACTCGGTTCTCCTTTTTACCAGCAAGTGGCAGTAGTACAACTGATCTTGTCCCGTTGACAGACAAGACAGGAACTGCTTTTCTGTAAGAAGGCCCAAATTCCTTCTTTACCGCGATCTTTTCCCTGACTAGATCCCCGACTTTTGGAATCCAGACAGGTCTTGCTGGGACAGGTGGTGGTTCTTCAGTGGTTGTTGGCTGTTGTTTCAACTTTATGTTGCTCAGGTCTTTTCTTGTTTTGTTTAAGTCCTGCAAAATAGCCAAACGGTCTTTGATATCAAAGCTTTTTTCCTTCACCACTGAAGTCTGACTATCAATGTCAGAGATCAACATCCTAGTTCCAAATAATAATTCGTACGCACTGAATCCCTTCAGAGAATTTCTTGGCAAGTTATTTAGACTACGTTGGACACTTATTAGATGTTTGACCCACCCAGCTCCCGAACCTAATACCTTTGCCGTTATAGATTGCTTTATGTCACGGTTTTTTCTTTCAACAATTCTGTTCCCCTCAGGGTGAAATGGACAAGAGTACCGCAATTGCACGCCCATGCTGACCATGGCCTCCTTATAAGCCCGAGAGCTAAAAGCAGGACCGTGGTCTGAATGCAGCATGCCAATTGCGTATGTGCCGATAAAGACTCGCAAATCTTTTATAACAGTTCTGGCGTCAGCCGTTCGCTGGGGCCACATCCATATGAATCTCGTGCATGAATCCACTGCGACCAGGATATATTTATAGTTACCATCCCTTTGTAAGGGACCACAGTGGTCTAGGTAAACACAGGCTAATGGTTTATCCGAGATTAGAAGGGGCGTCTGAGCTGGACGTCTCACAGTTGATACTTTCATTTTTTGACATATCTCACATTCTCGAACATAGTTCCTTGTTTGTCTTCTCATTTGTGGCCACCAGTATCTCTGTTTTAATAATGATACTGTGGCTGAGACGCCAGCATGTATAGATGCAAGCCCTTCGTGTGCCGCTATAATGAGTCCTAACCTATGTTCCATGTTTGGAATTGCCCTATCCCCCACTCCAGGGATTCGAGCAAAAGGAACATTGTTTGCATCAGTTATGTATGTGTATTTTACTGGAAAGCCTTTCGGGAGTGTTTCTATCGAATCCTTTCCTGAAGCGCTGACAGCTTGTAATATTTCGCTGTCTATTTTTGTTTTTGACCGGGTGATGGCAGCTACGGAAGCCGTTTGCACAGCTGCCTTCGCGGCCTCATCAGCCAATGAATTCCCTGCAACGTGAACGCCATCACGTTGATGACTCAGTGTATGTATCACGTGAGTCTTTGGTAGTTCTTTCTGTAAAAGAACTACTTGTTCCCAGAGCATTTTATGCTTGATTGTGCCACCTTTCGCATCCTTGAAACCATTTTGAAGCCAGATCTGCAAGTATTCATTATAAGACTGAACGCAATAATACGAATCGCACACTATGAGTGTGGGGAATTCTCGATCGGTATTTTCAAGCGCCATCTTGAATGCCAGTAGTTCAGCTCGCTGAGCTGTACAATCTCCTAGAGATTGTGTTTTAGTGAGGGTTGGTTTAAATTTCCCTTCATGCCAGCGACCTTTAACAATCGCGCATGCAGCACTGTAGGCTTGTTTACCCCCCACTGCGGGTTGTGCTGATCCGTCTGTATATATTATACAGCCGTAATGTTCTAGAGGCAGAATTTCGGTCGGCGGAGGACATTCAAATTCATGTTGGAGGAATTCTTGTGTTTTTAAGTTAGGATCAAATTCGTATGCCACGTCTGTTGCAGCAAGAGAATTAGCCCATTGTATCCATCTAGGATGGAGCGCTTTAGCATTTGGAATGCTCGCTTTTGTTACAGCCTCTAGGGCTGGTATCGGTGTCACGATTATTATTCGTTTACCTTGTGCCAGGGCTCGTTCTTTTGCTATAGCTGTCTGTGTTGCAGTTAGAATTTTTTCCGTTGGGCTAAATTTCATTTCAGCCTTAGTGTACAAGTGTGATTTGAATGCAATTGGTACCTTTTCTCCCTCATTAGAGGTCAGGTATGTGAATCCGCATCTCCCTGGGATGACTCGAATCACAAGATTGCGTGTGTTATCACGTGTTTCTAATTTTGTTTTAATTAGCATGTCTGTTTGTAAGGATCTCAAAATCTCTGTGTGTATCTGAGTCCAATTGCATCTTTTAAAATCTGGTTTTATTAGATCATAAAGGGGTTTGACCCTTTCTGCGTAATTTGCAATGTATGTCCTTCCGAAATTTAGGAAGCCTAGAATCGACTGTAGGTTTTTTAGTGTTCTAGGTGCTTGGATTACGGCACATTTCTCTAGGAAATTGTCAGCCAGGCTTTTGCCTTCACTTGATAATTCATATCCTAAGAACAGGACTGTCAGATGGGCAATTCTGGATTTTTTAAAGTTGAATTTGTAACCCTCTGCTGCGAACCCAAGTATTATGGTGTTCACTCTCTTCAAGTGAGTATCCAAGTCATCATCTGTTAAGTAAATGTCGTCGACATAAGATAATGCTTCATCATCATATATTTGTAGTAATTCTGTTACTCTCGCTGAGAATACCCCCGGGCTGTTCTTGTACCCCTGGGCTAACCGACAGAATTGTTTTTGAGTGCCATTTATTGAGAATGCAGTTAAATATCTGCTCTCTGGTGCTATGTTTTGACAAAAGAATCCATTAGAGATGTCTAATGTTGTTTTGTATTTTTTGCGCACTATGTTATTCATTAGTGCAGCACTATGTGAGTTTTGCACTGCAAAAGTTTTGCAACATGTGTTAAGGTGTCGGTAATCCAAAACTAGACGATATGAATTGTCTGGTTTGGAGACCGGAAACAAAGGGTTGTTCATTTGTGAGGTGCAAGTTTCAATCACCCCCTGGTATTCTAGCTGATCTAGTATTTCATTTACCTGTTTTTTAGCTTCTTGCTTAATTGGGTACTGCCTTTGTGCAGTAGGTTGTGATTTTAACTGGATTTTGTGAGGAGGAGAGTCCTCATCCCATCCTACGTGATTTTTATATAAAGCAGGAGCTAGAGCTACTGCCCACTTTCTGGCAAGTGTGTATTTTTTATGAATTGGAATTTGATTTGAGAAGGCAGGCATAATTACTTCTTCGCCATGAGGGCACTCCCTGACAAACTCTGGTGGCCAGTCTTTTTCAGCTAGAAGGATATCATAGCCCTTGGAGAGATTATCCCAAAATAGTCCCCTTATTTTTCTAGTCTTATCCCCCTCTATACGTAATGTTATTTCGTATATTTTGTGAGGTTTGCTAACTCTGGTGTCCGCAGTTTCCACTTGAAGATATTCATTCGTGTCCACTGTCTCCAGATGATTCATAAGGACTTTGCGAGCTATGCTCACTTCTGCTGTGCTGTCTAGCATTGTCTGAGCCCACTCTCCGTTTTTCAGTTGTGTCCTCAGTATTCTCGGCATTGTTAACTACCTTGATACTGGCTACCTTCTTTTTTGGAAATTGTAATTTCTTTTTTAGCTGAGCAGGTTCCTTGTCTTTGGACTTGGGGTGCTCTTCTCTTTGTTCTGATCGTCCTCTTCTTTCCGATTTCTGCGAGGAAGTCTGAAAAGATTGAGAGGGACGTGTATCAATGTCTTGATATCTATCAGGCTTTTTTATATTATCCCTATTTCTAAGGTTATATCTTTTCCCAGAGGGGTCACTCTGGGGTGACCTGTGTCTTTGGTTCGGAGATTTTTCTCTTCGCCTAGGAGACCTTCCTCTGGACTGGAATTTCTTTTCTTTAGGACTGGATTGTTTATTTCCATCCCAGTTCTTTTTTGGTGATGTTGAATTATTATTAAAAAATATTTTTTCAGGACTTTCAATTAGTTGTGGTTTTACTGGTATTCCACCTAAACTATCTCTACCTAGTTCCTCATAGGATTTTTCTATGATTCTGGCAATTTCAGCTGGTTGGTCTGCTATATCTGTCTCTTTTAACCTCTGGCGGATCGCCACGTTTGGTGCTTCTCCCTTTATGTTGGCTAATAATATAGCCGAGACCTGCTTGAAGTCTTTTAGTAATTTCATACCAAGAGTTAAAGCGGGTTCTGGACCGTATTCGTCTTGAATTTGTTTTAGCACATCTGGTATTACCGAAATGGATGGAACACCGTGCGTTTTTGTGTAGATGGAAGCAAAGACTGTACCCCAAGTGTCACAGTCCTCAATGTGCGGTGCGATTCCCATTGGAAGACAGATAGTCAGAATCCTGTGTTTTTCTAACGGGGTGGTGTCAGGAAACACCGCCTCTATTTGGGTGATTTTTTGTGCCAACCAGAATGGTATTTGTTCCCGTTTAGCCGGTACTTTACCTAGGCAGGACTGGATGTTCTGTGGTGTAATTTTATTTGTGTTCCCCTGGTGAGGGGTCAGCTGTGGAATTTTAATCGCTGGCTGAATTGTTGAAGTCCGCATCACATACTGGACTAATTGTCTATGTATTTTTATTTATTGTTTTAGCTGTGTTAACAGCTCTGCTGCAGACATCCCATTGATGTCTGGATGTGGTGCGTATCCGGCTAGGACCGGCCACGTTGCTCCTGGTCTACCTAAAGGACCGAGCCTGGTGATGTGATTGTTATGTTTCAGGGCGCCATCAAATAAGAGCAAATGCTCTTGAAATTTGAGTGGTACTTCCACCTCCTCGAAAGGAGTGTACGTTTCAGGTGGTTCCTCTATTTTGTAATAGTGGAAGTACTTTGTTACAGCATTTGCTGCTGGAAAATGTATCCATGGATAGTATACCTCTGTCTGCCGATATTCGTGTGCCTCAATTATGAATATGACTGTGCCACCTCTAGGTGTCAGTCCATTTTCTATAAGTTTTATGGTTATAGATTTCCTTTTGATGACCGGGATGAGTATTATATCCGGGTCTGCGTCTTGCATAGTAGCATCAGCTGCTGCGAGTTCAGTTGCTAATCTAACTGCCTCTCTTTCATCTTCACTGTCTACCATTTTACCGACAGGAAGGTTATTCTGTTTGTTTGCAGATCAGGTTTCTTATGGAAACAAAGATTAGATGCACAATATTTTGGAACAGTTTATCCTTCAACGTTGACTAAACCAAGTACCATACATAGGAGTTTCCTCCTGCGAGGTTTGGCGGATATTACCTTTCACCCACTCCAGACGTCTTTGGAGTATTATGGGAAAAAGGGGTCTGAGTGAGAAAGCACGACTGAGTTACTCTAAATGTCTTACGTTAGTTTTATCGCCCTTTTCAAACACGTTGGGCGCCATGTAGTGTAGTTCCTATCATCCCAATAGGCTCTGCGCATTGGAATAATACCTACAGCAGTAAAGGCCTAGACCAGACGTTAACTAGGTCTACTACTGTCGATATTAGACTTAAAGTTTTGGGTTTGCCAGCTTAGCTCAGAGTTCACTAGAAACTTTCTCGAATGTTCAGGAAAGAATTAACTTCCCTGATTAGACAAGAAGGGATTTAGTTTCTGACAACCATAGAACATGACAACTTTGCTCTCCCCTAATCAAGAGTGTATCTCGAGAGTCGTGTGAACAAAAGGCAAATTATTTTACTCAGTCAGTACGTGCATTCTTAGTCTCATCAGATTGTAGAGAAAAGGAAGAGACGGGCGTGTTCAATAAAAAGGTGTTATTTATTGATCAGTCTCTTTTCTCATACAAGAGAAATGGATCGATATTATTGCAATACTTATAGTTAAGTAAAGTGCATACATTAAAAGCAATAGTATAAAATAATACTGTAAAAACATTGATATGGTTTCTAAGCCATAAGATGTTTTAAAATGATTAAAATATATTACATACACATATACATTTGACTAAACGTACTCAACTGGTGTTTCTAAATACGCCTACCCCGTGTACCTGACCTAAGCCTAATACGTGGGCTAGAATAGAAAGTTACAGTTTAAGTTAAGTTTGTTTTTGCCAAGTGAATAACTAAAGAATTCTCTGTGAGGGGTTATTCAGTTCTGTACCTGGAAGTTAGGATGAATGAGGGATGGTATCTCTCTCTCTGGTCTCGATATTCCAGGCTGCCTGCGAGGGCTACCCAGAAGCGCCGGTGCTGGATTTCTCGGCAGGAGAAAGCAGCGCGTCTCTCAGCGCGTCAGGAAGGCGGGGCTGCGCCAGCGGGGTCTGCTCTGCTCTGGGCTTCGGCAAGTATGGCTGCTCCGTCTCGTCACCACCGCGTGTGTTTGCATAGGGCAATATCGGTAATATTTATACCTTTAAGGTGCCGAGATTGACGTAAGGATGGACATAGATACGTCAATAAGGATGTCATACGACTTGCTCGTTAGCACATTCTTTTGCTGAAGTTCTCGGTGAAATCAAAACAATGGCCGCAGGGTTTTGCCCAGGTTGTCATAGGTTTGATTTGTTTAGAGAACTCCGTATGCCTTATCAGGGGCTGGAGGAATATCGCTTGTCTAATTAGATCGCAAGCGTTATGACCTAATCAGATAACACGTTCCTGTGCCGTAGTGTGACTGTGTCAGATAACGGTATCTGCATCATGGGGGTTTTCTGCCTCATGAGCTGACTGCTAGTTAACTTGTTGGTTTGTTTAACCAGAATAGGGTCAGGAATAGGGGGATCGATTCAGAACCTATAGGAATACATCACAGGGTGAGGTCAAGCGCATTAAGGAAAGTTTTGAGACTATTCACCACTGTGTCTTTCTGATCGTTCCAGTGGATATTGAAGTCACCCAGGTAGACTTGGGTGGTCTGCCGACCGGCATTAGAAGTGATCATGTCCATGAGTTGTTGGGTGAATATGAGATTGTCACCAGGCGGGTGATAGATGAGATGTAAAGCACAAACTTGTTTGCAGCACCTCTTAAGTCAGCACCTCTTAAGGTGCTGACCTAATTTAGTTATATATTAATACAAATTAAGCTACATACATTTTAAAAAAAATCATAGATAATAAAGTTGTTTTTTGTTAGTTATCTTAAGGTATAAGAATTTATAATTTAACTATTTTAAATAATGTGATTTAAATTAACATTATTTCATATGGGGTCTTATTTTAAGTTCTTACCTTCATTATTTTCTAAGGGCGGGTGTTGCACAACTAGTAGATTGCCATGCAGTAGTAACATACACTTCAGAATTTTGCTAACCCCCTTTCAGGGTTGAAGCTATGTAAGTCTGCATATTTGAATAACTTCACACTTGGACATGATGAATAGACAAAGGAGGAAAGTTATTCAAAAGTTTAATAAGCAAACTTACATGTGTAATTTACTAAGAAATGTAAATTATCTTGGTGATCCAGATAACACCCAGGTATATGAATATATTAACCTAGCTTTTGATGTATTTCCCCTATTTTTTCTTTTTCTTTTTAGATTTGTAAACTTTCTTTTTCAAAATGTTTCATGTATGTCTTTTATGATTGAAAAATATCGAAATAAAGACTTTTGAATTTGAATTTGAACCTAGCTTTAGCTACACTGAAGGCTGAGTTACATTGGGCCTTAATTCTTTCAGTAAAAAACATTTCATGCAGAGCCATTTGGTGGTGTTAGATAAGGATATAAAATCCCAAATAGTTTCAACAGTGTGCAATTTCCAGCAAGATGTGGCAAAGTGAGTTTTTCACACTTCTTTGCAAAGGATAAAAAAAAGGCATGTATCTCTTTGCCTTAAATGTCAGTAGGTATCATCTGCCAGTATTTATCCGACGAAACTGCCCAGTAAGTACTGGGTCGTGGGACGTTAAGTGCATCAGATTTGAGTATTTTTGTATCTACTGTGTTTCATTGGTAGCGCCATAGATTGCTGCAGTGAGAGGAGAAACATCATGATGTATGTGCCTTTGTGGTCCTTCTTCAATGTCACTGGTTATGCACACCGCTGTACTGCTTCTCCTGTGTTGCTGGTTTTATGTGCCACTGTGGTCCCTATACAGTACTTTTAGGAGCAATGGATTTGAGGGCCAATGCACTATTATTCACACATCCAGTGATGGTGCACTGCATTGCATACCTGCCAACGTACTCAAAGTAGCAAAGGGGATTTTGAAAATTAAATCCTGGGACTTTATTTTTACCATTAACGTACATTAAAGCCAGCACGTATTTAGGTGGGAAACAGCTCAAATAAAGCCATGTTTGGCATAAACAATTGTGAGCCTCTCTCCTGAATCTAGTCTGTTGGCATTTCTGGCACTGCATGGAAAGGAAAGAGAAGGACAGCCCATTTCTAATAAGATATGGTGTTGCTGCTCTCTCCTCCATTGCTTGCACGCTTCAATCACAATGCACACCTCTGTACACTGTTGTGCACAGGTGCACAGGTGTGCTTGTGTGATTATAGCATAAGATTTGAACTAGAAGGGTATTCTTCCACTACAAATAAACTATACTTAAACTAACTTAAAAACTTATCTCACTGTGTGTATGTACTTTACAAACAGCAGCCATGCAAAGCTGGAAAACGTTTGAAAAAAACAACAGTTTTCTCCTATTTTGTGACTGCTTCAAATTGGTGTATATTTACAGGGCCAAGCCCTGTCTGTTAGTATATAGAGATTTCCGTCCAAAAACATGGGTAGTTGCATAGGAATTTACATGAACGGGCTGGTACGTCCACTTGACGCATAGTAGTTAAAAACAACTCAAGGAGTTACTTTCCATTACTTTTCAGTCAAAAGTAAAATACTTCTGAAATCAACACTTTGCGCTGGTTTCCATTAATTTTGTTACTTTGCATAGGTGCAATGTGTTAATAAATGTTGTCCTTAGGCTCTCTGTTATGGTGCTGCCTCATGACTAAGCACACCTACTGAGTAATGTATGCTTAGAGGGCATTATGGGTCCCCCTTTCAACAAATGGCTTCTTTGACCAGTCTTTTCCAACCATTAGATTGAGACTATTCATATGTTGGCTCAGCCCAGAGGTTTAGTTCTTGATATGGATTCATTAGAACACATCCACTAACATCCATGCAGTTACCATCCATGCACTAAAATGCATACCATTAGCATGTATTCAAGTGTTTAACCGCATGCGTGCGGGCGGAATTCCGCCCGTACGCTGAGTTTTTCAAAATCGCATGTTACGTGACGAGCTGGGCTCGTCATGAGCGTGCGAGGAGGCTACCTCATGACGAGCCCAGCTCGTCATCAGCGTCGAAGGGGTTAACAGATTTACAAGTGGTTAGGTGAGAGTTTCCATAGGAAAGGCATTTTCTTGTTTTTCCAATAACTTTGGTGCCATTTGATGAATCTGCAGGACACTTAGAAAAAAAGTTCATCCACTTTGGTTCTTTCATAAAAAGCTTTATGTCGATCTGTCAAGGGTGGGCAAGTAAAAGAGGGGAGCCCAAAATTGTAATTGCAATGTTAATTCCAATGGAAAACTTTGCCCTTCAACACCAAAAAACATTTAAAGAGAATTACAGCAAATTTGGTACATAGTTTAATCTTTTCTCAGCGTTCATTTGGTGTAAATCTGTTCAGCCATGTTTGAGAAATTAGAATGTAAATAGTGAATTCGATGGGCGTGAGGGGGTTAACCCTAGGAAGCAATTAGGTATATTGGGATGATTGTCCCCACGGAAGTCAACACAAATGAATGAAAAATAGGCAATTCTTATTGGACTATGGAGCTTTTTTCTCCTTATCTTCATTTTAGTACTGGCGCTGGTACTGTGATACCGAAGAATATGATTGACTACCACCAACACTGCAGAAAATGTTGCAGTCACCATTACAGATCTCGTGAACCAAAAATCCCGATGTATGACCATCATGGGAAAAGATATCTGTCTTGAAAACAACAGGAAACAAAAATCTATCTGTATCATTGATTTACTGGAAAAGTGATGAGTATTCCACTTCTTTAAAAATCTGTATTAAGGTTAGTTTTATACTGATAATCAAAAGAGAACGGACACTGGTATCTGCAAAAAAACCATTAGTTTTTATCGAAAACCCTCATAGACATCCTGGAGTTGTTATAGCGGTATATCTTTTCATCCGCCCCATCAGGAGTCTTGGCATCGTCATAGGGTCAACGATTAACGTGCAGTATGCCTGCCTCACCCGAGGCTACTTCTGGTGAATGCAGAAGTGTCCAGAAATGAAAAAAGGAAATCTAAAATATAATGACTCAGCCAGAGGAACTTGGCTTTTAATATAAAAAATTGACTGGTCACTACTATTAAAAACGAAATTAAGATATTGAGGTAGTTGAGTTACTAAACTACCATATCATTATTGAAAAAAGTCGACATGTTTCAGCTCGTCGAGCCCACAGAGGGTCAGTGGAGCTTTCGTCAGGACATAAACAGAAAAACATACAAACAAAAATAGATATGTATAGCACATACACCCTTTATGTGTATGGTGAAGATCACACAATGGAATTTCCAAGCTGGTGTTTTCTGAAGTTAGGTATCCAACAGGGTATCAGAGTCGCTTCTGGATTTTCTCCATGCGGCATCAATCTGTGAGCCTTGTGCTGACTCTGCCCCCGGCTGTTTTATACTGTACAATTTCTTTCAGAGGTATCATTTCAATTCATGTTGATTCTGTTGGAGGTTCATATTAAACCACAGCAAAGGGTGCAATAGTTCGAATTGCAACATCAGGTTCACTCAGTGAAAGTGGCACTTGGTCGTAAGTCTTGAGACACAGCATGCTTCTCAGTCCTCAGAATGGGAATCAGTATTTCAGTGTTGCGGTACTCTTCTTTGGATGAACATATCTACTCCTGAGTTTCCAAAGGAATTTGTAGAATGAATCAATCACAAATCAATATATATTTATATCAGTTAACCCCCGGGATCGGCCCAATATAGTCAAGGTAAATTACACTTAAGTGATTATCAAAGCTAGTAAGGACAGTCTATGCTGTCATTGCAACAGTTGAGTGTTTAATCTGTTGACAAATAATGCATTACTGCACATTCTTTAAAGCTTTGGTAAATAAGGCTGCCAGTATGTGTCAAAAAGCTACACCTTCCCTGGGGAGGCCCAACAGAAGAAATATATTTATCTCTCTTGGTTGTTTTCTCTTTCTAATGGTGATGCATTTTTCAGCACACTTATGAAGATGAAAAAACAGCAGAGGATTGTTTTTGTGCAGGAAGGTTTGCCTCCCCGAACAAAAACAATCCTAGCTGCAATTTAGTCACCGTTTCGCTGAGGTGCAAAGACGCCTGCATTGGTGTTAGGCAGTAATAGCAGAAATTTGCCATATCATTGTAAATATGGCACATTCCTGCCCTCTCACTTGAAAGTTTTATAAATTTGGGCCTTAGTCTCTGTCATGCTTGCCTGCAGTACATTTTTGATGTTTGTGTGTGCTTACATTCATTCTGTTCCAGAGTTAAGAAAATCCATTATTGCATGTAACTTCCTTAGTATGTTTGGAGGCTGTAAAGTGGCACCCTTCTGTAGGACGTCAGATACTAAACCTTTACCCATGCTGGGTAGCTTGTATCAGAGAAAATCACACTAAGATATGCAATTTGAGATTTCTTAAAACTAATGTTCTACCCATGTTTGGCTAAAAGGTTCACTATCTTGTCCAGTCTAGTCACATGTTCTGTTAAGTCATTGCCTGTAATGCAGATATAGTCACAAAAGCATAGTGCTCAAACAGTTAGAGCCTCACCTAAATGCAACTGCATCCATATAAAAGACCAACAAGATAGGGAATACTTGTCATTAATACTCCCCGGAATATGTCCAATGACATAAGTCCTTAGGTCAGGATGCGTACTTCGCCAATATAAAATCACACAGGACCACATACAGTTCACCCAGGAAAAGGTGTGAAAGATAGAGAGAGTACCTCACGGTAGAACAACCCGAGGGGGTTCCCGGTTAACAATTGCCGGTATACCCACTTCTCATCATTGGCCACTCTCTCTATGTGAAAAGACAAACGTGCACTAGAAAAAATAATAGTGCAGACGTGAGAATAGTGGTGGAAAACACAAATAGTGACAAACGTATCAACACTGACACCCACTTGTAGTGTGCAGAAACATATAAATAGACCCCTAACGTGTTGGATAAAAGCTGACAATGCACCAACTAAATGCCTGCATCAATACCCTTGTACGTGTGCATATCCCTATGAATGTCAATAACTCTAAAAAATGACTATCAAAAATGAACGAGGGGAATACAAATGTGCATATCATAGGCAAAAGAATGTGCCCCGTAAGACCACAAACCTGGATCTTTTTTTTGTATATATATAACTGGGACCCTCATGGAGGTGCATAGACAATGTCAGAGTGATCGATATCCAGCCCTCAGTGTTCTGCAATGTGGGGGCTGATGTCCTCAGAACCTCGCTGAAGTCTGAGTGGAAAAGGAGGTGCATAACAGAGCCCTATTATCGCCTGCTCACTTTATTCAACTCAATATTTTCATTAACACCTTCACTGCGGCGGCTATTCCGCCGCAGTGCTAACGAATTTGGGCGGCCGCGTGGCGCTCGCATGCTCGTGACGGAGCCGCTCCGTCACGAGCGTCGGTTGAGCTGTGCTCGTGACGGAGCGGTTCCGTCACGGCCCGCCCCGCTCAATAGAACGCTCAGCGCAGGCGCGGAATTCGTGCCGCGCATGACCGTTCTATCGAGCTGGGCGGGCCATGACGGAACCGCTCCGTCACCAGCACAGCTCAACCGACGCTGGTGACGGAGCGGTTCCGTCACCAGCACCGAAGGGGTTAAGTCCCTCCTGATCTGCCTTCTCCAAAAATATCCATTTTGCTTCTTTTCTTGCCAGAATGTTCTCCAGGTTGTGTGTTTCGCCCACCACTTTTTCTAAGACGGTCCACTTAAGGTCCTTAGGATCATGTCCCGACGTATTGAAATGTTGTACCAAGCGGGTGGTCAGTTTCTTTGCTCTAATAGTACTCAGATGTTCCTGCACCCGTATTTTTATTTTGCGCGTCGTGAGGCCGATATAATAAAGACCACAACTGCACATCAGTCTGTAGATAACATGTGTGGTGTTACAATTGCTGAACCGGTTCAGAAACCAGGTTCTGCCCCCACGTAAAGATACAGTCTTGGTGGCTGATGTAAGCCCGCAGACCGAGCAGTTACCACATGGATAGTGTCCGGCCGGTATAGTGCTTGTCTGGGCAGTGCTCAGATTTCGTGTATGGACCAATTTGTCTCGTAAGTTAGGGGCTCTTTTGAAGGCAAAGCGCGGGGTTGGCATCTTGATCCCCCTTGTATCAAGTATAGACCAATGTTTTTTTATGATCTGCCTTATTTTGGTTGAAAGGGGGTCAAAGGTCATCACTACTGGCAGGCACATTTGTTTTTCTTTTACATTGCGCTCCAACAGTGCTTCACGCGGTGTGTTAAGAGCCCTCTTCTGTGCATGTTTGATCACTTTAGCTGGATAGTCCCGTTGTTGCAGTTTGGTGACTAGCTCAGAAGATTGCTCAAGAAAGGTTTCGGTAGACGAGCAATTGCGCCGGTATCGCAAAAATTGTCCAACCGGAAGGTTGTCCCGGAGTGATCTTGGATGGAAAGAGTGGTAGTGGAGGAGGGAGTTCCTATCTGTGGCCTTGTGGTGCACACTAGTCACCAACTTGTAATCCACCGCAGTAATGTCAACATCAAGATATACCGCAGATGTATTACTGATGGTCCTGGTGAAACAAAGACTCGGGTCTACTTGGTTCAACCATTGTAAGAATGTATTGAGCCGGTCCTCTGTACCTGTCCAGATACAGAGGACGTTGTCAATATAACGTCTCCACAGAGAGATGTTCTCTCTGTATGGGTTGGACTCATGCATTCTTCTCAACCTGGCCCACATAAATGCAGGCCAGGCTGGAAGCAAATGTGGCCCCCATAGAAGTACCAGAGGTCTGCAGATACAATTGTCCCCGATACTCAAAAATACCATCAGAGAGGAGGCCAGAGGGGACAGGGAGGTAACAGACGTACACCTAATAATTGGCGATTCGACAACACGAGCCGTGAGGACGAAGAGGGCCCAGCTCGACAAACAGTACCAGTAAACAACAGGGTCAATTTTGCCCCTGAAAATAGATCGGACGAAGATCTAGGAGCTCTACTGAGGTCTTTTTTAGGCCAGCCCCAGAGAGGTGGTCGTGGGGGCAGAGGTCAACCACAGGGACAAGGCAGAGGGAGAACACAACAGACATGGCAAACATTCTCACCCCGCATTACATGGAGCAGGGCCAGCTCATTCCGCAATTAGGGGGAGTGAACAACTCACCATCTTCTATTACCAATGACATTGTGGTAAATGTATCCTCCTATGAACTTACATCTATCGAGTGGAGTGTTTTAAATAAGGGCCTCGGGTATGTACCAACACCGAGACACAACCCTTTTCTATGCAGAACAGAAGTCTCAGAGATGATGAGAAAGGTAAAACTGCACAAATTTTTTGCTGATAAAGAAAGCACGCCTCTCTCTCTTTGACACTAATTTGCGTAGGCCTTCTAACTTTTGCCCACCTATATTGCTCCTAGGCCCTGAAGTGGCGGTATTCGAACAACGCGTCATTCTAGAAATAGAATCTCTTGAAAAAACCTCAGGACACAATTCGGGCCACAATATGATGAAGGAAGAATGGCAGGCGGTCGGTACCTTACAAACAAATTCGGCTATTACCATCAAGCCAGCCGATAAAGGCGGGGCCGTAGTTATACTTAACACCAGTGACTACGAGACGGAAATTCTTAAACTTCTGGGGTTTCGCACTAACTACTATCCTCTAATGCGTGACCCCACCCCTGAACTTGCCGACACCATCAAGAGGATGGTTTCAGAGGCAGTCTCGAAAAAATGGATCTCTTCCAAGGAGGCGGATTTTATTATCAACATCAATCCTAGGGTCCCGGCATTTTACATCTTGCCAAAAATTCATAAGCCCCAACGTCCGCCCCCTGGACGCCCCATTGTCTCTGGGATCCAGTCCATCCTTGAACCTCTATCCCAGTTTGCCGACTTCTTTCTTAGGGAAGCGGTCGTCACTCAGGAGTCATATGTACAAGACACTACCGACATTCTGAACATCTTGAAAGAAACAGCTTTTGACCCTGCAAACCAACTACTGGTCACAATTGACATTGAGTCATTGTATACCAGCATCCCTCAGGACGCCACGTTGGTGGCAGCAGCGCGGGCCCTGGGGTCGATGGAGTGGTTTTATGACACACCTCAAACGTTCGTCATGCAATGCATTGAGGTGGCACTCACACATTTTTTTTTAGTATCGGGGACAATTGTATCTGCAGACCTCTGGTACTTCTATGGGGGCCACATTTGCTCCCAGCCTGGCCTGCATTTATGTGGGCCAGGTTGAGAAGAATGTGGTCCTCCATGAGTCCAACCCATACAGAGAGAACATCTCTCTGTGGGGACGTTATATTGACGACGTCCTCTGTATCTGGACAGGTACAGAGGACTGGCTCAATACATTCTTACAATGGTTGAACCAAGTGGACCCGAGTCTTCGTTTCACCTGGACCATCAGTAATACATCAGTGGTGTCCTAATGAGTGGTGCTGGTACGTGCTGACATAGCGCCCTCAAGGTAAATATGCCTGAAAATTGTGTGTCAATATATGCGGCATCGGTTGTGCCTCCTATGAGAGGGGCATGAACGGCGCTTTGAGCGTCTCTTTGTTTTATACTTTCACACAGGTCCACACTTTTCTGAAAAGACTGAGAATAGACAACCCCTCTTATGCCCTGATGAAATCTCTAAAACGTGGACCGATGAAACATGTCGGCTTGAGGACATAAATCACCATGGTATACAAGTAACCATTTTTAAACAAGTGGGGTTTGCTGCGTCAGAATAAAACGGTAAAGCAAGCAAAGCCCTGCTACACAATTATCTTCTTGTCGTTGGTTAGGGGTCTATTTATATGTTTCTGCACACTACAAGTGGGTGTCAGTGTTGATACGTTTGTCACTATTTGTGTTTTCCACCACTATTCTCACTTCTGAACTATTATTTTTTCTAGTGCACGTTTGTCTTTTCACATAGAGAGAGTGGCCAATGATGAGAAGTGGGTATACCGGCAATTGTTAACCGGGAACCCCCTCGGGTTGTTCTACCGTGAAGTACTCTCTCTATCTTTCACACCTTTTCCTGGGTCAACTCTATGTGGTCCTGTGAGATTTTATATTGGCGAAGTACGCATCCTGACCTAAGGACTTATGTCATTGGACATATTCCGGGGAGTATTAATGACAAGTATTCCCTATCTTGTTGGTCTTTTATACGGATGCAGTTGCATTTAGGTGAGGCTCTAACTGTTTGAATACTGTGTGAGTGGGGGGCTGCCTTACCTATTCCCCTCCCCCTCCACCCCTTGAGATTGTTCTGACAAAAGCATAGTGCCTCAAGATCTTCTTGTAAAGTCACCAGCCTTTCTTACACCCTTGTGGCAATCGTGTATGAGTGCATTGAAAACCACTGAATATGAACCCAGGTTAGATACAAGAAATCAAGTCGTTTTAATAATTTTCCTCACTAAATTTCTCACTATTCAAGTACTGTGATTATGTTCTACAACGCGTGTGCATATATATATGAATTTAAATTTCTATGATCTATATCTGTTCTATATGAATTATCAGGCGGCACTAACAGAAAAAGTGGGATGTTCATGGTCGAATGAAAATAAACTATTTATTTTAAAAATTTATAAAGCGCAGCATATGCCCTTAGGCGTCTTGGCGCTAAAAACTCATTGGTGCCTCATTATACTCGATTACAGTTCCAATCATGCCTTCAATAATAGAAAAGGTTATTGATCAAACAACCATGTCTTCACTAATTTTCTGAATTGTAGCAGCGTGGAGGTCGATTTTATAGCTAGTGGAAGGGTGTTCCAGAGTCTAGCTGCTGCGATGGTGAAAGATCTATCTCCCCAAGTAGCTGTCCTGGTTCGTGGTACCAGCAGATTGAAAGAATTAACTGATCTTAGTTGTCTATTGGGGCGATATAACAGAAGTCTCTGTTTGAGGAATTGGGGTCCATGTTGCTGAATTGCTTTAAAGGTGAGACACAATGTTTTGAACTTAATCCGGTTTTTGACCGTCAGCCAATGGTAGCTCCTAATTACCTGTCTAATTGGTCTATATTTGGGTGTCCTGGAAAGCATTCTCGCTGCAGCATTCTGGATAAGCTGGAGCTGGAGGCAATTACCCGGGCTTGAGCATTAAGAAATAAGCCGTTACAATAATCCAAGGCTGATAAAACAAGTGCACTCACCACTGTTTTCCCTCCAGATTCTGAGAGAAATGGAATTATTTTTTTAAGAATTTTGAGTTTAAAAAAAGCAGTAGACATTGTTTGATTGGCATGATCGACGAAATTTAATTTCTCGTCGAAGATGACTCCCAGATTACGGACTTTCTTCACAGGACATGGTAAGACTCCAAGGAGCGGAGGCCACCAGATGGATGACCAGATGGGAAAAAGCTGACCAAAAATAATCACCTCAGTTTTATCTGAGTTCAGCCTTAAACAGTTGCTGGCCATCCAGTCCTTAATTGCCAACATGCCTTCCTGAAACCTGGCTGCCACCTCTTCTCCATCTTTATTGATGGCTAGCACCAGTTGCGTATCGTCGGCATACGTAGTAAGACTCATCTGGTAGTTCTTAATTACCCTAGCTAAGTCCGACACATAAATGTTAAAAAGCGTCGGGCTTAGAGATGAGCCCTGTGGCACTCCACATGGTAGTGCTAGATTGGCCGACCTAAAAGGCCCCAAGGTTACTGCCTGTGTTCTTGCATCCAGGAATGAGGTAAGCAATGCTCGGGCCTTAGAGTGAACACCCAGCTCCCCGACACGGTCAATCAAGGTGGAGTGACTGACCGTGTCGAATGTAGCAGACAGACCTAACATCACCAAGACCGCTGTGCCGCCCTGGTCTCTTATGGCCCTGATGTCATCTGCTGCCTTGATGAGTGCAGTCTCAGTTCCATGCAACTTCCGGAAACCAAACTGAGACTCATCAAGTAAGTCATTGTGCTCAATATACTCTGAGAGCTGGATATTCATTATTCTCTCCACCACCTTGGCTAGAAAAGGCAGGCTGGCAATTGGCCTGTAGTTTTTTAGTAACTCTTTATACAAACCTGTTTTTTTCAAGAGTGGTTTTAATAGAGTATTCTTTAATCTATCAGGGAAGACTCCTGATATGAACATCGTATTACAGATTTGCATAGTGAAATCACTTATTAGGTCAATTATGGGAGGAAAAACCTTGGGAGGACATGGGTCCAAAGCCGATCCTGATCTAATAGACCCAATAATAGCTATGAGTTGATCCTTCTGTACCTTTTTGAATTCGGCAAAGGAGCATTCAATTTGCCTGTTGGGTGGATAACACTGCAAATCTTTTGGTTTGTTAGTAGTTGCGAATTCGACGTAGATGTCATTTACCTTGGAAAAGAAAAAGTTTGCCAAGGCATCACAAAAAGCCTGAGAGGATGGAGGAGCCAGATCCTGTGACTGGCCCGCTAGAGATTTTACTGTCTCAAACAATTGTCTGCTAGAGTTTTTTGCCGATTCTATCTGTTCCTCATAAAAATTCTTTTTGGCCTCAAGAATCATTTTTTTATAGGCTGCTAGTGTCTGTTTATATTGTATTTTGCTCTCAGTATCATAGGTTTTACGCCACCTTCTCTCATAGCTCCTACAGGTCTGTTTTTGTCTTCTTAAATTTTCCGTAAACCAAGGGGCTGACGGCATCTTTCTGTTTTTAGAAAACGTTTTTGAAGGGACGGCTATGTCTAACGCTGACCCTTGCCATTCTGAAAATTGTTGCACCGCCACATTAACATTTTCCGAAATATTCGGCCAAGCGTCAGTAAGAGTGGTTCTTAAAATAGCCTGATCAATATCCTTCCAAACCCTAAAGGATTCTTGCATTGGGAGGTGTTGATTCGTTTTTTGGGTTTGGTTAGTGCTAATACTGCTCATTATAGCAAAGTGATCAGACCAAATAAGGGGTAGTATTTCATTTATTTTTATCTCCTTAATATTCGTAAAAATGCCATCCAAGGTATGGCCAGCCTCATGTGTAGATGTTGTAACCAGCTGGGTCAGACCAAGGGTGGCAAAATCGGACAGGAGAGAAGCGGTTTCGGAATCATAAGAACTCTCCAAGTGAAAGTTCATATCTCCCAAAACCATGAAGGAATCATCAATTGCCAGCGGTTCCATAAGTGATAAGAAGGAAGACAGAAATTCAGCACGAGCTCCTGGTGGTCTGTATATTAATACTCCTTTGAGGTTGTATGAGGGAGTGAGCTTGATAGAAAACTGCAATGCTTCACAGGTTTTTGAGGGTAAGGACAGAGTTCTAACTGGGAAGTTGCTCCGGGCGATGATCGCCAAACCCCCACCTCATTTCCCCTGTCTATCTTGTCGATATACAGAAAACCCATTGGGAACGGCCACCACGAGATCCGGGCCAGATGTATCCCCCATCCAGGTTTCTGTGATAAAGAGAAGATCTATTTTTTTGTCTTCAATGAAATCAGTGATTTCCTGTCTATGTTTTCCCAGGGACCGTGCGTTTATAAGGGAGATAATAATATCATTATGCTTGTTGTTAGGTGTTTGATATGATGTAGGTTTTTTAACAGCAAGCGGTATCTGGTATTTAAAGCCAGAGCAAAGAGTACTCACTTTGTCACCATCATTAGGCTGGTATTGGAGGCATCCCTGCTTCCTACCTGGTCTCAATTGGTGTAGACATATAGAAAGGGGAGTTAGAGGATAGTCAGCTAGGTTCGTCCTCCAAACAGTAAGTCAAACAAAAAAGGTTTCTGTTTCCAGATACCCAAGAGCCTAGCTCAAAGAAGTAGTACAGTCAGCACACACTGGGGTTGACCGTGAGACATATGTTAATGTGTGTAAAAAGGGAGAAATGCTCCTTTTTTAGGTGTCCCCTCACTCACCGGGGTTGCCCCACGGTGACATGCTTCATCATTGGGGCCATCCCAGTCCTCTACGGGCTGGGGCGTGCTACGACTTGCGGAGTTACGTAGGAGCACTTTTAAGGACTATGTGTGGTGCATGTGTTATTGTGGGGAGTGGACTATGTGTTGTAAGATAAAAATACCTGCCCAGTAGGTTTTCAATAAACTTTATTCTGGCCTCTAGGTGGTAATATTAAAAACGGGGTGGGGGGATAGGCTACCCTAAACTCAATGTGTTCAGATGTTCCTATCAACTCCTAGTCGACATGTTTCGTGCATACCCCAAGCACTTCTTCGGGACTACACAGGGACCAGCCCTGTGTTCGCCACTCCTTAACTCTCCAATTAGAATTTATCAGAATTACTTTTTAAATGCAGCAAACTATATTAAGTTCATGCAAACAATACCTACGTATTTTGTTTCCAGAAAAACACGTGGTTCCTGTAAAATAAAAAACATCTTAAAAAATCATGGGGTGAGTACCCCCCAAAAATCGTCACACATAGTTGGCAGGCAGAAAATATGGTGATTTTCTGTGATCTAGAGAACGGACATATTGACCGTGGTTGATTTCATGCACAAAACCGTGACTTATTTCGTGCATAATAACGTGATTTTAAAACACACCACTCTCAGTGACACACCCAAGCATTCATCAGTCACACTCACTCATACATACTTTTCAAGAGACAAAACTGGGCCCCATGGAGTCGGAGGGGTATCGATATCCTAGCAACTCTGATGGAAGAAGAAAAACGAGGTTTTGTAAATAGCCACAGGTCCGCGTCGGATGGCGATAATAGCCACATCCTTTCTTGGGCCCCAATCGCCCCGTCCACACTTACTTGTGCACCGGATACCGCCCGCATTCAGGCACCTACTTGTGTCCCTCCGGTCCGGATGTTATCGGACTGGGGGATGCGGTGTTGTATATGAAGGAGTGCCGTTCCCTTTTCACGCTCCACGTGTGGCCGCCCTTACGTGAACTAGAGCGTAACGCGCCTACCGCCTCTGGACTTTGCGGCGGCCATCTTGAGGGTACCGATTACGTATTCGTATAACGAAAACTTATTTAACGGTGCTCTACGCTCATGGAAGTGCCTAAAAAATAATTTAGGATGATATCCGAAATATGTTACATATTATCAGGCAATAATTTGGCATGGTCATTTTTTAAGTGCATACATCACATCTTAGGTGTGCAAAGCGCTGGTGAAAGGGGTGTCCAATCAATATCATTCTTTATATTAGTATATAGTGTTTTAGCACTATTGGTTATTCCTCGCTTTTCGCTAGATGATATAATTATGCTAAGATTCGCAGAGTGGATTAAGTTACCCTTATCCCCATTCACAGACGGTTTTTGAACAGGAGTGGTTAGGTTGCTCCATTAGTCTGTTATCTTATTTCTTAAATTGACTAATGGTAAATCATTCAAATTAACGGGATTTGGCGAGAAGAGTCGAAATAACATCATCAGTGTTCTGAGATAGGTCAATTCGGTGATCATATCGACACACATGATGCTCAATGAGTTTTATTCTATATGAGTAGACACTCATATCAACAGAATTGTTCATGTGAACTGACCCCAGGGGATATCGTCATTGAGTCCCACAATGTGTGAACGGAGTCTGAACACCCAACGTTGTTCCTTTTCAAGTAGTTTCTTTTCCATGTCAGCATGGGGCTGTTGGGTTTCTAAAACTACCCACCGTAAATCGTTGGGTGTGTGTGCCATTTCCAAAAAGTGTGTGGTCATCTTTGTGTTCGAGTGTTTACACCTGAAATTGCTTCGATGTTCCACCATTCTCGTGTTGACCTTTCTGGTGGTCATTCCTATGTAATGCCGATTGCATATACATGTGATCATGTATACGACCCCTGACGTGTTACAGTTCGAGAAATTCTTCAGGTCCCATACAAGGCCTGTGTTACATGTCACCTGTTTTGTAGTTTCCGTAAGGTGCATACACTACAGTTAGAACATGGGTGATGACCTACTGGTAGTGGATATAGTCTTCTGATCGGACCTTCCACATTCCTTGGACGTGTGTGTACCACCAGATCTTTTAGGTTTTTTCCTTTTTTGGCTAGTCCTCATTGTAAAAACAGCTGCACGCAGAGCTGAGGCATTGAAGGTGCAGATCCAAGATTTGGAAGTCAAATTGAAATCTTACCAATCACCAGCTGAACTCAAGAAAAGACTGGATGAATTGAATAAATCTATGACCGAATTCGAGATATCACTCAAAGACACGAAATACACCAAATTCTACAAAGATAAGAAAACCTTCTCCCATGAAAAAGTGTACCCATACATAAAAGCAGAATATGTACTTTCTGGTAGGAACCCTGGCTATAGCAGTGATAGTGGCGGTACGGACACAGGATCAGACTCTTCTGACAGTAGTTATAATCGTAACCAACCACGAAATAGACGAGGCAGAGCGGGGAGGAGAATGAATAGAGGGAACTCCTGGCAACCGTACCAGGGTCCCCCACCACAGTTTTTCTACGGGCATCCCCCGTTTCAGCAACCATACCCACAGCAACCGTTCCCATTCTGGGACAACACCCAAATGCAAGGCATGCCACAACAGCCTTTTTTAGGGAGAGGAAAAAGACCAGGCCGAGGGAAAACCAGAGGACAGCAAGTACAATGGGCACAACCTCTGGAAACCACCAGAACCCACACGAGGAGCCAAGGACCGGTAACAACACCGTCAACCAGCAACATCTAAGCTTAGTGGTGAACCTCTCTGATAAAGTTTTAACACCAATTCAAAATAAAGTTTTGGAAAAAGGCCTAGGTTTCGTCCCCACCACAAATTTGGATAAATTTAAACTGTATTGTGAATTGAAGGAATTCACTCGCAGTATAAAATTACAGGTTTATTTCAAAGATAAACCTCAACCAGTGGGAACTATGAGTGACACAGGACTAAAGAAAAAGTCCTCGTTCACCCCCCCTACTAACAGTCTACCAGTGGAACTACTGGCATTTGAAAAGGCCATCCTAAAGGATGTGACGGATTTGGATACAGGGTCTTTTAAGACATTTCACAACACCAGCAGAGTTGAGAAAGAGGCCATCCACGAACTAGCTAACGACACCGGCATTACAATTAAACCAGCCGATAAAGGAGGGGCAATTGTGATACAGAACTCCACAGACTACGAGGATGAATGTCTGAGACTACTAGCTGACCAAAGAAATTACGAGATTCTTAGGGCAGACCCCACAGAACGCCTAAGAATTGAGATTGCCGGAATGGTGGAAGAATGCCTGGTAAATGACTGGCTCACCAGAAAGGAATCAGATTTTCTGGAAAATAAACATCCCAGGACTCCATATTTCTACACGATCCCGAAGATCCACAAAAGACTGGAAAAACCACCTGGGAGACCAATCGTTTCAGGGATCGGGTCTATACTAGAGCCACTTTCCAAGTTTGCAGACGCATTCTTGAGACCAATAGTACAGAGAACAGAGACCTACTTACAGGATACGAAATCAGTACTGTGCCTCATAAAAAACCTAGTTTTTGATCCCTCCATGCAAATTCTAATCGGTCTCGACGTGGAGAGCCTATATACAAGCCTCCCCCATAGAGAGACACTACAAATTCTGGAGGACATCCTGTTTGAGAACGAATGGGACTACAAAACACCGAGACATGTGGTTTTGGAATGTTGCCGTCTGGCGCTAACAGAGAATTTTTTTCTTTTCCAACAAACAATATACAAACAAACCCATGGAACTAGCATGGGAAGCATATTCGCGCCGAGTGTGGCGGGATTGTATGTGCACTGGCTAGAGAAAAAGAAAATCCTGAGTGCAGACAACCCTTACTCCAATAACATCCAGTTGTGGAGACGTTATATTGATGACGTTTTCCTCATTTGGAATGGGAGTGAGCAAGAGGCAAATGCGTTTCTGGACTGGCTAAACCTACAGGATCCTTTCCTAATGTTCACCTCTACTATGAGTCGTGAACAGTTGGTCTTTCTGGATCTAAACATTAAGGCTGAAAGAGGAAAACTAACTACCACAACGCATTTTAAGCCTACATCAAGGAACTGCTTGCTTAGCTTTGAGAGCTTTCATCCACGCCAGCTCCGGGAAAATCTGCCTTTTGGACAGTTCCTACGGCTCAGGAGGAACTGTTCTGAGAAAAGTGATTATGAAGTACAAGCAAAAGAGCTTTGTGAAAAACTACAACAAAGACAGTATCCCAAAAGGATAGTTCAAAGAGCAAAGAAAAGAGCATCCAATAATAACAGGGAGGCACTGCTGGAAGCAAAACAAAAGGAACCGCCAACAGACACTTCTGAAAGAAGACCCATCTGCATCACTACCTACACGGTAGCCTCACAACAGGTAACGAAAATTGTAAAAAAACACTGGAAAACATTGAACAGTGGAGGTCTGAATATCACCCAACCTATGTTCAGTCATCGAAAAGGAAAAAACCTAAAAGATCTGGTGGTACACACACGTCCAAGGAATGTGGAAGGTCCGATCAGAAGACTATATCCACTACCAGTAGGTCATCACCCATGTTCTAACTGTAGTGTATGCCACCTTACGGAAACTACAAAACAGGTGACATGTAACACAGGCCTTGTATGGGACCTGAAGAATTTCTCGAACTGTAACACGTCAGGGGTCGTATACATGATCACATGTATATGCAATCGGCATTACATAGGAATGACCACCAGAAAGGTCAACACGAGAATGGTGGAACATCGAAGCAATTTCAGGTGTAAACACTCGAACACAAAGATGACCACACACTTTTTGGAAATGGCACACACACCCAACGATTTACGGTGGGTAGTTTTAGAAACCCAACAGCCCCATGCTGACATGGAAAAGAAACTACTTGAAAAGGAACAACGTTGGGTGTTCAGACTCCGTTCACACATTGTGGGACTCAATGACGATATCCCCTGGGGTCAGTTCACATGAACAATTCTGTTGATATGAGTGTCTACTCATATAGAATAAAACTCATTGAGCATCATGTGTGTCGATATGATCACCGAATTGACCTATCTCAGAACACTGATGATGTTATTTCGACTCTTCTCGCAAATCCCGTTAATTTGAATGATTTACCATTAGTCAATTTAAGAAATAAGATAACAGACTAATGGAGCAACCTAACCACTCCTGTTCAAAAACCGTCTTTGAATGGGGATAAGGGTAACTTAATCCACTCTGCGAATCTTAGCATAATTATATCATCTAGCGAACAGCGAGGAATAACCAATAGTGCTAAAACACTATATACTAATATAAAGAATGATATTGATTGGACACCCCTTTCACCAGCGCTTTGCACACCTAAGATGTGATGTATGCACTTAAAAAATGACCATGCCAAATTATTGCCTGATAATATGTAACATATTTCGGATATCATCCTAAATTATTTTTTAGGCACTTCCATGAGCGTAGAGCACCGTTAAATACGTTTTCGTTATACGAATACGTAATCGGTACCCTCAAGATGGCCGCCGCAAAGTCCAGAGGCGGTAGGCGCGTTACGCTCTAGTTCACGTAAGGGCGGCCACACGTGGAGCGTGAACAGGGAACGGCACTCCTTCATATACAACACCGCATCCCCCAGTCCGATAACATCCGGACCGGAGGGACACAAGTAGGTGCCTGAATGCGGGCGGTATCCGGTGCACAAGTAAGTGTGGACGGGGCGATTGGGGCCCAAGAAAGGATGTGGCTATTATCGCCATCCGACGCGGACCTGTGGCTATTTACAAAACCTCGTTTTTCTTCTTCCATCAGAGTTGCTAGGATATCGATACCCCTCCGACTCCATGGGGCCCAGTTAGGTCTCTTGAAAAGTATGTATGAGTGAGTGTGACTGATGAATGCTTGGGTGTGTCACTGAGAGTGGTGTGTTTTAAAATCACGTTATTATGCACGAAATAAGTCACGGTTTTGTGCATGAAATCAACCACGGTCAATATGTCCGTTCTCTAGATCACAGAAAATCACCATATTTTCTGCCTGCCAACTATGTGTGACGATTTTTGGGGGGTACTCACCCCATGATTTTTTAAGATGTTTTTTATTTTACAGGAACCACGTGTTTTTCTGGAAACAAAATACGTAGGTATTGTTTGCATGAACTTAATATAGTTTGCTGCATTTAAAAAGTAATTCTGATAAATTCTAATTGGAGAGTTAAGGAGTGGCGAACACAGGGCTGGTCCCTGTGTAGTCCCGAAGAAGTGCTTGGGGTATGCACGAAACATGTCGACTAGGAGTTGATAGGAACATCTGAACACATTGAGTTTAGGGTAGCCTATCCCCCCACCCCGTTTTTAATATTACCACCTAGAGGCCAGAATAAAGTTTATTGAAAACCTACTGGGCAGGTATTTTTATCTTACAACACATAGTCCACTCCCCACAATAACACATGCACCACACATAGTCCTTAAAAGTGCTCCTACGTAACTCCGCAAGTCGTAGCACGCCCCAGCCCGTAGAGGACTGGGATGGCCCCAATGATGAAGCATGTCACCGTGGGGCAACCCCGGTGAGTGAGGGGACACCTAAAAAAGGAGCATTTCTCCCTTTTTACACACATTAACATATGTCTCACGGTCAACCCCAGTGTGTGCTGACTGTACTACTTCTTTGAGCTAGGCTCTTGGGTATCTGGAAACAGAAACCTTTTTTGTTTGACTTACTGTTTGGAGGACGAACCTAGCTGACTATCCTCTAACTCCCCTTTCTATATGTTGACACGTTGCAGCGCGCAGCTGCGGGAGTCTGATAAGACACCCACATAATGACACACACCCACTTTCTAGTCCACACACAAGTACATACAAACAGTAGATCAACATGGCCGAGATCACAGGGCTCTCCTTTACAGAGGATGAGGCGGACAGAATAATAGCCTCCATGCTTCCACATTCTAGTACTACCTATAAAGATACTAGTGAGGCCCAACAAAACTGGGACGAGGTAACTGAACTTAAACGTAACCTAGTGAAAACTATAATCCATGGTGTAATGATGAGTGAATACCATAGGGCGAATGCAGCACCACGTGGCCTGATAGTAAATAATGAACCTTTCATCTTCCAAGATGATCTTATTTTCAAAAAAGACTGGTCACTGATCAGCTGGCACTGTACAAGGGACTGGCTAGTCCTCATTGTAAAAACAGCTGCACGCAGAGCTGAGGCATTGAAGGTGCAGATCCAAGATTTGGAAGTCAAATTGAAATCTTACCAATCACCAGCTGAACTCAAGAAAAGACTGGATGAATTGAATAAATCTATGACCGAATTCGAGATATCACTCAAAGACACGAAATACACCGAATTCTACAAAGATAAGAAAACCTTCTCCCATGAAAAAGTGTACCCATACATAAAAGCAGAATATGTACTTTCTGGTAGGAACCCTGGCTATAGCAGTGATAGTGGCGGTACGGACACAGGATCAGACTCTTCTGACAGTAGTTATAATCGTAACCAACCACGAAATAGACGAGGCAGAGCGGGGAGGAGAATGAATAGAGGGAACTCCTGGCAACCGTACCAGGGTCCCCCACCACAGTTTTTCTACGGGCATCCCCCGTTTCAGCAACCATACCCACAGCAACCGTTCCCATTCTGGGACAACACCCAAATGCAAGGCATGCCACAACAGCCTTTTTTAGGGAGAGGAAAAAGACCAGGCCGAGGGAAAACCAGAGGACAGCAAGTACAATGGGCACAACCTCTGGAAACCACCAGAACCCACACGAGGAGCCAAGGACCGGTAACAACACCGTCAACCAGCAACATCTAAGCTTAGTGGTGAACCTCTCTGATAAAGTTTTAACACCAATTCAAAATAAAGTTTTGGAAAAAGGCCTAGGTTTCGTCCCCACCACAAATTTGGATAAATTTAAACTGTATTGTGAATTGAAGGAATTCACTCGCAGTATAAAATTACAGGTTTATTTCAAAGATAAACCTCAACCAGTGGGAACTATGAGTGACACAGGACTAAAGAAAAAGTCCTCGTTCACCCCCCCTACTAACAGTCTACCAGTGGAACTACTGGCATTTGAAAAGGCCATCCTAAAGGATGTGACGGATTTGGATACAGGGTCTTTTAAGACATTTCACAACACCAGCAGAGTTGAGAAAGAGGCCATCCACGAACTAGCTAACGACACCGGCATTACAATTAAACCAGCCGATAAAGGAGGGGCAATTGTGATACAGAACTCCACAGACTACGAGGATGAATGTCTGAGACTACTAGCTGACCAAAGAAATTACGAGGTTCTTAGGGCAGACCCCACAGAACGCCTAAGAATTGAGATTGCCGGAATGGTGGAAGAATGCCTGGTAAATGACTGGCTCACCAGAAAGGAATCAGATTTTCTGGAAAATAAACATCCCAGGACTCCATATTTCTACACGATCCCGAAGATCCACAAAAGACTGGAAAAACCACCTGGGAGACCAATCGTTTCAGGGATCGGGTCTATACTAGAGCCACTTTCCAAGTTTGCAGACGCATTCTTGAGACCAATAGTACAGAGAACAGAGACCTACTTACAGGATACGAAATCAGTACTGTGCCTCATAAAAAACCTAGTTTTTGATCCCTCCATGCAAATTCTAATCGGTCTCGATGTGGAGAGCCTATATACAAGCCTCCCCCATAGAGAGACACTACAAATTCTGGAGGACATCCTGTTTGAGAACGAATGGGACTACAAAACACCGAGACATGTGGTTTTGGAATGTTGCCGTCTGGCGCTAACAGAGAATTTTTTTCTTTTCCAACAAACAATATACAAACAAACCCATGGAACTAGCATGGGAAGCACATTCGCGCCGAGTGTGGCGGGATTGTATGTGCACTGGCTAGAGAAAAAGAAAATCCTGAGTGCAGACAACCCTTACTCCAATAACATCCAGTTGTGGAGACGTTATATTGATGACGTTTTCCTCATTTGGAATGGGAGTGAGCAAGAGGCAAATGCGTTTCTGGACTGGCTGAACCTACAGGATCCTTTCCTAAGGTTCACCTCTACTATGAGTCGTGAACAGTTGGTCTTTCTGGATCTAAACATTAAGGCTGAAAGAGGAAAACTAACTACCACAACGCATTTTAAGCCTACATCAAGGAACTGCTTGCTTAGCTTTGAGAGCTTTCATCCACGCCAGCTCCGGGAAAATCTGCCTTTTGGACAGTTCCTACGGCTCAGGAGGAACTGTTCTGAGAAAAGTGATTATGAAGTACAAGCAAAAGAGCTTTGTGAAAAACTACAACAAAGACAGTATCCCAAAAGGATAGTTCAAAGAGCAAAGAAAAGAGCATCCAATAATAACAGGGAGGCACTGCTGGAAGCAAAACAAAAGGAACCGCCAACAGACACTTCTGAAAGAAGACCCATCTGCATCACTACCTACACGGTAGCCTCACAACAGGTAACGAAAATTGTAAAAAAACACTGGAAAACATTGAACAGTGGAGGTCTGAATATCACCCAACCTATGTTCAGTCATCGAAAAGGAAAAAACCTAAAAGATCTGGTGGTACACACACGTCCAAGGAATGTGGAAGGTCCGATCAGAAGACTATATCCACTACCAGTAGGTCATCACCCATGTTCTAACTGTAGTGTATGCCACCTTACGGAAACTACAAAACAGGTGACATGTAACACAGGCCTTGTATGGGACCTGAAGAATTTCTCGAACTGTAACACGTCAGGGGTCGTATACATGATCACATGTATATGCAATCGGCATTACATAGGAATGACCACCAGAAAGGTCAACACGAGAATGGTGGAACATCGAAGCAATTTCAGGTGTAAACACTCGAACACAAAGATGACCACACACTTTTTGGAAATGGCACACACACCCAACGATTTACGGTGGGTAGTTTTAGAAACCCAACAGCCCCATGCTGACATGGAAAAGAAACTACTTGAAAAGGAACAACGTTGGGTGTTCAGACTCCGTTCACACATTGTGGGACTCAATGACGATATCCCCTGGGGTCAGTTCACATGAACAATTCTGTTGATATGAGTGTCTACTCATATAGAATAAAACTCATTGAGCATCATGTGTGTCGATATGATCACCGAATTGACCTATCTCAGAACACTGATGATGTTATTTCGACTCTTCTCGCCAAATCCCGTTAATTTGAATGATTTACCATTAGTCAATTTAAGAAATAAGATAACAGACTAATGGAGCAACCTAACCACTCCTGTTCAAAAACCGTCTGTGAATGGGGATAAGGGTAACTTAATCCACTCTGCGAATCTTAGCATAATTATATCATCTAGCGAAAAGCGAGGAATAACCAATAGTGCTAAAACACTATATACTAATATAAAGAATGATATTGATTGGACACCCCTTTCACCAGCGCTTTGCACACCTAAGATGTGATGTATGCACTTAAAAAATGACCATGCCAAATTATTGCCTGATAATATGTAACATATTTCGGATATCATCCTAAATTATTTTTTAGGCACTTCCATGAGCGTAGAGCACCGTTAAATACGTTTTCGTTATACGAATACGTAATCGGTACCCTCAAGATGGCCGCCGCAAAGTCCAGAGGCGGTAGGCGCGTTACGCTCTAGTTCACGTAAGGGCGGCCACACGTGGAGCGTGAACAGGGAACGGCACTCCTTCATATACAACACCGCATCCCCCAGTCCGATAACATCCGGACCGGAGGGACACAAGTAGGTGCCTGAATGCGGGCGGTATCCGGTGCACAAGTAAGTGTGGACGGGGCGATTGGGGCCCAAGAAAGGATGAGGCTATTATCGCCATCCGACGCGGACCTGTGGCTATTTACAAAACCTCGTTTTTCTTCTTCCATCAGAGTTGCTAGGATATTGATACCCCTCCGACTCCATGGGGCCCAGTTAGGTCTCTTGAAAAGTATGTATGAGTGAGTGTGACTGATGAATGCTTGGGTGTGTCACTGAGAGTGGTGTGTTTTAAAATCACGTTATTATGCACGAAATAAGTCACGGTTTTGTGCATGAAATCAACCACGGTCAATATGTCCGTTCTCTAGATCACAGAAAATCACCATATTTTCTGCCTGCCAACTATGTGTGACGATTTTTGGGGGGTACTCACCCCATGATTTTTTAAGATGTTTTTTATTTTACAGGAACCACGTGTTTTTCTGGAAACAAAATACGTAGGTATTGTTTGCATGAACTTAATATAGTTTGCTGCATTTAAAAAGTAATTCTGATAAATTCTAATTGGAGAGTTAAGGAGTGGCGAACACAGGGCTGGTCCCTGTGTAGTCCCGAAGAAGTGCTTGGGGTATGCACGAAACATGTCGACTAGGAGTTGATAGGAACATCTGAACACATTGAGTTTAGGGTAGCCTATCCCCCCACCCCGTTTTTAATATTACCACCTAGAGGCCAGAATAAAGTTTATTGAAAACCTACTGGGCAGGTATTTTTATCTTACAACACATAGTCCACTCCCCACAATAACACATGCACCACACATAGTCCTTAAAAGTGCTCCTACGTAACTCCGCAAGTCGTAGCACGCCCCAGCCCGTAGAGGACTGGGATGGCCCCAATGATGAAGCATGTCACCGTGGGGCAACCCCGGTGAGTGAGGGGACACCTAAAAAAGGAGCATTTCTCCCTTTTTACACACATTAACATATGTCTCACGGTCAACCCCAGTGTGTGCTGACTGTACTACTTCTTTGAGCTAGGCTCTTGGGTATCTGGAAACAGAAACCTTTTTTGTTTGACTCAATTGGTGTAGATCAGCAGCGGAGTAACTCCTCCAGTCTCGCCTCGCTGGACATGGGGTCATGGCGCTAGGCGCAGGTCCGGCGCGGACGGGCGCAGACGGGCTTGCCTTTGGCGCGCCGAGCCACCACTCCCCTTTTATCCAGTGCTGAGGAGGGTGGGAGCTACTGGACCGCCACCCTTCCCTCTCCCAATATGGCGGCTAAAGTCCCGGTTTCAGCACGTAATCTGCTGACCTGGGAAGAGCGTGGGGAAGCGGCGCTTCCTTATGGTGAGGCTCACAATTAAAAATGAACAAAGTTTGAAATAAAAATGCCACAAACAATATATCAATGCACACATTTAAAATTGCAAATTGAGCCCCCGGCTTTCCGCCTCAGGGGTGGAGACCACAATTAAGTCGGTGCGCTGCACTCCAGGTGCTGTTTAAATAGTCTGGGAGGGCGGGAGGCGTCCAGCTACTGGACCGCCACCCTTCCCTCTCCCAATATGGCGGCTAAAGTCCCGGTTTCAGCACGTAATCTGCTGACCTGGGAAGAGCGTGGGGAAGCGGCGCTTCCTTCTGGTGAGGCTCACAATTAAAAATGAACCTTTATGAACTATTATACCTTGATATTGTATTTGACCTAAAATAGCTTTTATTTCAGATTCTCTTTCCAACCTGCTTGGTATCAGTACAGCACAGGAGCCTGTTTCAGAGCTCACACTTAATATTGTTCCAAGAGTTCTTCAGGTACTAAGAAGGAATATGTTTTCAGTTTCATCTTCTCTCATTGAGATCATTCCTTACAAAACCATGACCCAGCCACCCTCTGCAAGAATTATATCATGATCATCCTATAAATGAGGCTGGCATATATCTTTTACTTTTGTTGCTATATCACCCTCAATTTGCACTTATACAACATGAACACAATCTGAAGGGATTACATGCCCACCCAGTGTATCAACAGATATGTCTTCTTTAGTTGGAGTGACCACCACTTGCTAATTGAGAGTCTGGTGAACTATCATCACTTCTGGGGTGCTGTGTAGAAGTGGTACTGCCAAGTTACATTCTGCATAAGTATTCAGCGTTTGCAGGCCATGCTTTTTCACAAGATCACCACTTTCTCATTCTTAAAGTGAGTCTTTGAATCTGCACCTTTCTCTTCCTTCTTTTAACTTCAGTTTCACGTCCATATTGAATTTTTTTCTTGATTTTCTCCCCTTCTCTACGATTCTCAGTCCATCCACTTTTTCTGGCCTTTTTAAAGTGCCAAGGGTCTTGCATAGAAAGGGAAGAACAGTCGTCATTGATACTGATCTGTCTATCTGATTTTATCATAATCCCTCAGATTATATCCACAACTACTAGATTTGCATATTTAGGGGTATCCTGACCTTTTTGCTTTGAGCTTCTTTTTAATTTCCAGCATGTCCATTTTCTTGCTGAACACTCATTCTCAATTTTTTGGTTTTAGATGCGGTTTTATAGCCCATGAGCCTAGGGTATTATAACCCACAGAGTTGTAAACTACTTAAATAATCTTTGGAAGTTCCTGTTCATGATCATAAAGGGCAACCATTGCCAATAGGTGGGGCACTGCCAGAACTGCAGCTTCTCCGCAAACCTTACTCAGAGCTATTGAGGTGACTGTCTCGAAAAGGCTTTGGTGTTGTACATGGAGTGTTATATACTCACAAATTTTGTTGCCTAAGAGGTGCACTATTTTACAGGTGGTACTATCCCAAGTGAAACATAGATAGTTGAAATCATATGCCTTTCCCGGGATCGCTTGTGAAGATGTTCTGCTTCCAAGTGAATAGTCTTGAGAGCTATCCCGTATGTTAACTTGTCTTGTTTTGTGGGCTCTTGGCCCATAATAGCATTAATAGGTTGTAGTCTAATTGCCTGCACTGCGGTATGTACATGTTATGCGGGACCAGGAACAAATGCTTCAGCGGCTGTCCATTGTATTTCAGACTATTGAAGATGCCTATATCCATCCACTATCTGATTTGGTAACCATCTTGCTTCTGGGATTGGCAGATTAGCAGGTTACGTGGGGTAACTAACTACCAAATTATGCTTGATGTTCTTGATATCCTAATGGGACCTCTAAGTCACAGAAGGGTTGATATTTATCTCGGAGTGTACACAGTTCTGTATGTATGAACATTGCCAGTATCAGGATCTACAGGTTTCAAACTTCACCCATGAGTAGAATATTTCAAAAGTGTATTCAGCATGTGTATTTACGATGAAGATTACACCATCCCTTGTGCTGTGCACACCTCTAGAAAGAGATGTTGCATGATTGGTGCCCTGAAATTTACTCTCATTGGAACAAGAGCAGCTTGCACCATTATTAAACAAACGGTATACAACCTTTACAACGAAACTTTTACAACGACCTACCATTACAACGCAACTTTTACAACACAAACTATTACAACGCATTGCTCTGGGGGAGCTCTAGGATAGGGAATAGGTTAATTTACTATCCAATAACCTTCCCTACTATCCACGGGGACTGGAGTTGGAATAGTAAATTAAACTATTCACTATCCAGCACCCCAAAGCGCTATGCGTTGTAATGGTATGCGTGGTAAAAACCACGTTGTAAAGGTAGGCGTTGTAAAAGTATGCGTTGTAACGTCATACATCCTAAACAAACAGATTCAAAGGATGTCTCTGCTAACTGTTATAACTAGTTTCGCATGTGAATCATCTAAAATTACTCAAAGGTCATGAAGAACGTGCCCCATGGCAGTGTATCAAAATTATATGCTTTCTTGATACTCAAATCTAACAAGCATTTTATATTTGTCATTTATACATAAATAACTAATATTTTTAACCTGATAAAGGGGTTACCTAAGAGAGATGAATCATGATAATTATAACAGGAGAGGATGGGAAATTGTTCTACACGAGGGATGCCGCTAGAAAACAGAGAAGTGATGGAAATAGCAATGCCAGGGGAAAAGATGGCGGCAGCTTGAAACAGCCGTTCGGCAGCTACCCAACTAGGTGGGAAGATTACACCCATACCATATGAACTGAAGCTATGAAGCATGACTAATGTAAATGCAGCTACCCGCATAAGGAATAAGAGTGAAATCGGCTGCAGCATACCTTGGGTAGAGATCATCTTGCGGCAGGCAGAGCTTGTGCTTGCCTTTTGTAGGCTACTGGAAGCGGTGGTTCACTTGGGCCAAGGACACCAGCAATCAGCCCAGGAGACATCGCTCATCATGGGGCCCAAGCTGGCTCTTGGCAGAGGAAAGGGGATGGCTCCCCCCCAGACTGGAGCACAATCGCCTGCTATTGACGCAATTACAACTTCTGCAGCTGCTCCACAACACGGGCATTGGGAAAAGCCAATCCAGATGGAAAACTCTGCTGAGGGAAAGGGGAGGAATGGGACCTTACCTCCCCAGCATCGTCAGACCGGCAACTCAGTGAAAGAACTGCTTCACGGTTCCTCAGTCCAGAGCAGCATCTGGCCAGGATCGTCTGACAGCCTCTCTGCAAGCAATACAGGAAGGATGCCAGAATGCCCCACAGGACTGTGAGCATCCTCAACAAGGATAAGAGATTCTCCTGGCATGGGAGGCTATGGCTCCAGCTTCACCCGCAGCCACAGTGCCTGGGGAGAAGGCTCTGGTGGCTCGGGCACCAGGTGAGAAAGGTAAGGGAGCGATTTACCCAGCTACATGAAACGCTTCAGGGGGGTGTCCCAAAAAAATAGAGGAAAAAAATAGCAATCTGGATAAAAGTAAAGATGGGAGCCAAGTCCACATTAAAATACAGGTTGGCCTAGTGGGGGGAGCTGTGACAGATCTTTGACGTACAAACCAAAAAAAAAAGCACATTTGCAGCTGAGCTCGTAATCTCAAAAGTGTTGGAGCCTGCAAAGATTGGGATCATGACTCAGAGACAAATGATTTCTTTTTCTCCTTGTCGGATGGTGCTTGGTCAGAAGATGGCTCAGAGTCAGGAATGGATTCCAGTGAAACAGAGAGCTTACCAGGTACTAGCGGAGTTGACTCAGCAGCCATGACGCAACAAGTGCTAAGAAAACCTGGTGGATGTGACGGCCAGCGTGAAAAAGACCTTAACTATTCCCCGGGTGATCAGCTTGTTGGAAACAGTGCAACTGAGCTCCAAGATGATCATTCAGCAGCGCCTCCCACACTGGATACTATTCTGCAGTGTATCAAATAATATCGCAAAGAGGCTCGGCAGGAAAGCCGCCCCTCATAGGCTGCAGCCCATAAGCTGCAGAGGTCAGTGAGGAAAGTAGCCAAGAAATGTAATGCTATCAGTGAGCGGCTGATGGACCTAGAGCAAAGAGTGAATGCCCTCGAGACAGACATTGCTGGTGCCCAGGTCAATCAGAAGCTCACAAATCTCAGCCTATCGATATCCACTGGAAGCTCAAAGACCAAGAAAATCGCCAAAAGCGGAATAACCTTTCTTTCTTACCAATTCCAGAAGGAAGGAAAGTATCTGATGAGCGAATGTTTATGGAACGTTTATAGAATTGGCTTCACTAGGTCCAAAGAGTGCACCGAGTCCCCTTCTTCCTTCGGCAACCTGCAAAGCTGGATGCAAAATCTCATGCCATGCTGGTATATTTTGGAAACTTTTTGTTCTGACAGAATATCTTTGAGAAATCTAGGCCGGAAGCTTGAAAATCTGCAAAGCACTTTTCATTTTTCACCAGGACAGATTTTTGTCATGTCACTGTGAGAGGCAATGGCGTTTATGCCAAATGATCAAGCCATTTCAAGAGAAGGGTGCATGGCCCGCTCGAAAGTGATTTGGGGGGATCAGACTAGAATTTTTATCTCTTAAATTAAGGCTAAAGACTTTCTTGAGGAGGGTGGGGTATAACTGTAGGTTGTATGTTCATGGTCATGCAATTTGTTTGCTCCATCATTAGGTTTCTATCGATTAGTCTGTATTGAAAATATAGGCTAATGACCACTAGATGGGTATAGTAGTGTGGGATAATAGGATATGATGGATAAGTAAATATAGCCACCAGTTGGGGGGGGAGCTGCCTCCCATCTACCACATACCGATGCAGGTTTGTATTCTATCAATATGTGGGTGCTTAAGGGTGAGTGGGATAGGGTGGGGTAGGAGGGTTGGCGGGGGAGGTTGTGAGACAACACGAGGGGGGGTGTTGTAGTGTGGTGGTGGGTTGGTGTAGCAGTGGGATAAAAAGCCTAGAGAAACATCATGGATGTTGTAAGTTTTGTGTAGCTATCTCTAGTATGCTGATCAATTTGACTACGTATTACAAATATGGGTAGGCTATCTATCTGCTCAATAAAAATTGGTGGTCTTAAGGCCAAAGGTAAACGAGGTAAGGTTAGTGAGGCACAAAGATCCGTGGGGTGGTCATGATATGTCAACAAGAAACCCACATTCCTTGGGATAGGAGAGGATCTATCTTAATTCCAGGATATACACTGGTGGCCTGCTCTACCCACACCACCACAACTAGAGGGGTTGCACTTCATGTATCAAATAACTTGGTTCCAGCTAGGCGAGTCCTGGAGGATAAATGGGGGTGATGGGCAATTATTAAAATAGATACAGAGCTGATGACTTGCACAATCTATGGGTCTAATCAGGATGACCCTAAGGTATTAGAAGAACTAGAGCTGGAATTAACCTCTTGGTTGGACCCTCCTATCATATGTGGGGATATTAACATTCATTTGACCGTTAGTGGGGCCACTATCAATAAATATCTGGGGAGAAAGTCACACACATATATAAGGCATTAGCTTCCCTAATAACTAGTCATGGGCTAACTGATGCTTGGGCCACCAGGAACCCGATGAACCCAGCCAACACCTACTTTTCTTTCCCCCATAAAAAATACGTGAGGCTGGACTACTTTTTTTTGTCCACCACCCTTCTTGATGGTGGATACATTAGGAAACTGCCCAAAATTATCTCGTATCATAACCCCTTGGTGCTTGACTTCATGGTACAATGGCATCGGAAACACCAATCCAAATAGATTTTACATAAAAAAATACAGTGCATCGAGGGAAGTAGTCTGGGATGCATTCTAGGCAGGATTAAGGGGCGAGGTTTGTTGGATCTCATAGAAAAAGGCAGCAAGAGGAGATGCATCGATTGACTGAGCAGCTAACGGTATGTGAGGAGAAACACACCATTGCAATTATTAGTAAACAGGATTAGATACAAGCCCAGCTTCAGATTGACGTTATACGGATTAAACAGAGATTAATAATTTTTATAATAAAAAAGTGGCAGAAGCTTACCAAGACTTTAACAGGGTTAACTATGAGTATGGAGACACTACTGGTAAGCATTTAGCTCTGCGTATGAGACAGAAGTCAACTAGAAATAATATCGGACTGATTAGAAGGAAAGATGAGACATATGCAACGGAATTTAAGGAAGTTCTCAATGTGTTTACAGAATTGTACATGTAACTTTTATAGGTAGATACACAGGATATCACCCCAGAGTTAGGAGGACCAAGCTGTGAAGGGTGGACGGTAGGGGCCGCTCCCCTGATATTGCAAGATTTGGAGGCTGATATTACACTCTGGAAAGTTATAGAGGCAATACATATGATGGCCTCAGGGAAAGCCGCTGGCCCAGACAGAATTCCCATGGAAATCTTTAAGGTACTCCAGGCAGAGATAGCCCCCTTACTACTGGATCTATTTCGGTCTGCCCAGTACAGGGGGCAGCCTTTCCATTCTTGGCGAGGAATTGATGTAGTTGGTTTGTTTTTAAAAAGGGAAATCCCCGGAGAATTTAGCTTTGTATAGCCCCATCTCCCATTTCAATTCTGATGCAGAATTATACAAAATAATTATCACGGTTTGCCTTGGCAAGATCATTTCGAGGTTGGTGAGTCCATGGCAACATGGCTTTATACCAGGGAGAGGGATCACAGATCATATCCAACGAGTCATAACTCTATTTGATATAGCTGATATTTTGGGAGAACAGATGGCCCTGATTCTCCTTCATGCTCAAAAGGCCTTCGATCGAGTTTCATGGGATCACCTGTGGGACAATTTAAGGGGTAATGGCTTTGGACCACAAATTATTACTGCCATCAGAGCTATGTATTCACACCCTTATGCCAGAATATAAATGGTGGGTAAGGAATCCAAAAGGATTGAAGTAGCTAGAGGGACAAGAAAGGAGTGTCCCTGCTTGGCGATTCTCTTTGCTTCATATATTGATCCACTCATTAGAACAATTGTGTTTGATCAGAAGATCAAGCCAGTATTGGTCAGGGGCTATAATACCAAAGTATTAGCTTAGCGCAGTGATGGAAGACAAGCATCATGAAGACGTGATCACCGTTTAAAAAGCACAAAGTCTATCAGTCCCTAGTTTAACACGGGAAGACCGGCCACATAGAAGCTCCTCCTTGGTTCAACCAAACACCAGAAAACTACAGGATCTCTCACCACCGTGTGGTTCGTTCTAGAAACAGACAGCAAAAGGTGAGAAGAACGAGCTCTACAGATTATTCCGAGAGTTCATTAAAAGCTCAGACCCGTGACTTCAAAAGACGCTCACCACAGTCTTTTAATTAAATCCAGTGTCTTCGTCTCCCGAGTGATAAAGGATGTGTAATTGAGATACACACCTGTTAACGCATATTTTTTTCACGCCATCCTCAATACAGTATCAACGTGTTATATAGAAAATACAGAATTCCTGAGGAAGGCAAACCGCCGAAACGCGTTGAAGGGGAATTGGTTCTGTATTCCATGAAATGACTCATCAATTTTATGTCATCTGCTTGTAACTGCAATTTATAATATCTGTACATGATCACGTTTATATGAAAAATGATGCACTTTGTAAAAACAAAAATGTATTTAAAAAAAGTTATAAAAATGTGAACAAAATTCCTTTTACATAACGATTAAAATTAAAACAGAGAAACATATCTTTAAATTGTTTAGGAGTAATTGACTTAATTGTTTTGCGTCTAATTGTGTGGTTCTAAAATATATGCACGTAACCCGGTGCGACTTCCTGTTTTTCTAAAAAGTATAGTTTCCTTGCCAGGGTTTATCCTTTAAGGCAGGGGCCCCTTTCTTCCACATACAATTAGCTTATGCTGATGACATAGCTATTGTAAACCCTGATCCACAGAGGGCAATTCCACAGGTGGACCAAGATTGTCTGCACTAAGAACATTATGCTTCAGGATCCACGTAAATCCAAAGCGGCCACATATTTTGCGATTGATATAACTGCTAATGTGGGTTCGGGAGACAAACATTACGACGCAGATATAACAACGCAATACCTTTATGAAGCGGTCATTACAACGACTTGCGCTGGATGGCGCTATATATTAAGGAATAGTATCATTTACTATTCCAACACCTTCCCTACTGTTACGTGGGCTGGAGTTGGATAGTAAATTATACTATTCTTAAATCCAGCGCCTCTAGCGCAAGTCGTTGTAACAACTTGCGTTGTGATGTCGTAAAGGTATCGTGGTGTAAAGACCGTGTTGTAATGACATACATCCGTGGGTTCTATTTCGGCAATGAACATGAGCCCTTTGATAGATAAAATCAATGGAGATTTAAGAAAAATTGATAAGTTGCACCTCTCAATAATTGGGAGGTGTAATCCCCTTAAAATGACAATGTTTCCAAAAGTACTCTATTTATTCCGTTGTATCCTGCTCGAGCCAGTACCTGTTCTCTTTAAAAAACGTGATGTACTATTTTCAAATTGTATATGGCACTTTCAGAATTCCTATCCCTCCCCCAGGAATGGTGGCGGATAGGCAGTTCCAAATTTACTTTAATACTAATGGGCCTCAATGCTACAACAGATGGTTATCCTATACATGTCAGACAAAGGGGACAAGAGACACAGGAGAACACAGAAATCTGAAGCCCCACCATCTATATATGGGTTGGTTATTTGGAGAACAGCATGGGGGTATTGCTACAGCAGCTGGAGGTCAGCTACTATAAGAAGACACACTTTAAATCCCTTAGAGCAGCATGAAATATATGGCATAAGAGCTGGTCGACTGTTGAAGATACCAAGGCTCCACAAATACATACCCCATTTGGCTCTCACCAATCTTTTTGGCCCCTCTTTATGATGGGATAGGGAACCATTGGTATAAATAAAATAGGGGATATTTTCTGTACAGATGATTTCTTTTGTTAAGCTACAGGAGCACTATGGTATTGATGCTCAGTCTTATATTAAGTATGTTCAACTCAAAGAAACTATCAGACAGATTATACCAGAATTAATGCCTATAGATAATATTCCTCCACTAGAAGCCATTCTTTATAAAGACTCCCGGATAAAGGATATATATAACATAATCATAGAAGTAACTCCTGATGATTTAGCAAAAACAGAATATAACTGGCCTAGTAAGTTAGAATATAATGACACAGATCTATGTATGTCAATTGCTCTCTCCAAAAAGATGTTTCTCTCGGCTAATTTGAAGGCTCAACACTATAAAGCGATCTTCAATTTGTATTTCTCCCCTGCTAAGCTATTCGGGTGGGGGAAAAGGGAAAATTATCATTGCCCGAGATGTGGGCAAGGCCCTGCAGATTTGACCCAAAGGGGATCAAATATCCCAGCAAAAAGTAATAGTGAGCATCTCGCCGACTATGATGATATTAGGCTATGATGAGAAAGCCCAGCTAGAACAGACACATGTATATTTTATCTTCATCTCGTGGCAGTAGCCCGATTGCTGATCGCTATAAATTGGAAGGATCTGGCTCCTCCTTCATATCCTGCTTTAGGTTTGCCCGGAAGCTTCATATCTGCAATCAGGAAATGGCATCATACAACTGTAAGGGGTGGAGATCCAAGAAATGAGGTAGAAAGATTTGGGGCCCTATGTTTAACTAGGCCCTCTAATGAGAAGCTGGGATTAGCATGTTAATCTTAACTGTTCTTTGTTGTAGCTAGTAGCATAAAAGTAGCTAACATCTATAATAAGCAATTATATCTACACATATTGTAATAACCTCTACACTCGATGCTTCTATTATTATAAGATATGTATATATATGAACTAATCTAATGTGATCTGATTGTTTTCTTTTTAGCCGGATCTTGTGTACTGTATCATGAAATCGAAATGAAGATGTATTTTTACCCCCTTGAGTATATTTTATGGTTTTGTGTGTTAGAACCGCCATGTTTATATACCATTTTGTACAGCTATTTATACGTTTCTCATTTGTTTTTTAGAAATTTTACGGTTTTAGCTGCATTGTGCTTGTTGGGATGTATTGTAACAGCTGTTTTTTTTCGGATTAATTATAAATATATGTATTAAAATAAAGGAAAACAGAAACTTGCCAGGTAAGGGCATTGGGAAATGATTGCCGGTCCTTCCACTATACAACTCCACAGTTGATTGCACAGGGGGGTCAAAAAGGCCATGACTGTGCCCCAACCAATGGCAGAATGAAGTAGACTGACCACATCTTTCCGCTAAACACATTATGGGGCATATTCAGTCAGTCAGTCATAATAGCTTTATTTCGATAACAAAACATCTTAGAACAAGGTTTAAAAAAGGCTATACCATTAAAACGTATTTACATTTTGACTAAAAATACCAAAATCAAACGAATAACAAGAATTAATGGGTAAGAAATTGTTAAAAATAGTATTTACAGCATAAAAATAAAAAAGGGTACGATTTACAGAGGGCGAAAAACACATAGCAACAGAAATACTTAAAGGTTGGCATTCATGGCTCTTGATCTAATGTTCCAGGTCCATCTCAGGAATTTGGCCAGACCACATGCATACAGTCCTCGTGGGTTCAATCTTAAGATGCGCAATGCCACAGAGTGGCTGCGAGTTCCCAAGTCTCTGCAGAGTGGTTTGAGCCAATATTACCTTGGCGCTTTGTAGGCTGGACAAACGAACATGACATGCGCTATGGACTCCGAGATAGCCTCGCAATTCGGATATGTGGCTGGTGTCTGATAGGGAGCCTTCCATTGCGCTGTCAGTTCGCGAATGAGAAGTGAACCTACCCTGAACTCGAAAAACAAAGCTCTGTCATAGGGTTTCTGAATGACATATAGGAAGGGTTTATAACGGGTAGAATGCTTATGTTGCTTAAATTCCTCTGTCAGCCTACCCAGTTTAGGATCAAGAAGGCCATTATTGCTGATCCAAGACCAATAGGCCTTCTTAAGTACTGCCTTTGGTGGAGCTGTTCTGATTGCCCATGCTTCTTTGAGGTCCAGATCGTACGGTAGTGTTTTAGGTCCTTTAACCATTTAATTTTGTGCCACCCGTCCATATTCATTATTTCACTTAGCCCTGATGAGTACTTTTTCGAGTTCTGGTGTCCGTCACGCACGGGCCCACAGTAAGAGTGGGCGGAGTCTTGCTAGATCTTTGAATGAATGGCACCCTAGGTCTTCCAATAAAGGCCTGGTAGGGGTCCTCTGAGGAGCTCTTTTAAAAATGTGTTTTCTGATCTCACAATTTGCTCTGAATTAGAAAAGCCCCAGAGTTTGGCAACCTAGAGGGTCGAACTCACTCCTCTAGCCTTATAGATGTCAATGGCGGGAGCTAAAGGTCTGCTTGTTGAGGAGCGATGTTCTTTAAGTATTGCCCCCGCAACCCTTTTATGATTTAGAAGCATTTTTTGGATGTGAGTGCTCCAGACCATAGAATTGGAGATGCGAATGCCCAAATAATCAAACACGGTAACCCTCTCTAATGGAACAGAATTTAGTACTGGAGACGTCCTGAGGTTTTTAGGGGATTCAACACATAGGGGCCGATTAGGATGGCGGACGGACTTGCGTCCGTCCGCCACCCTTGAGGAGGAGGGAACGTCCGCAGGGGCTGCGGCGTTACCTCCGTGCTGATTAGGATGTGACCGCCAGGGTGGCGGTCACATCCTCTATATTTAACATTGCGGCGGGTGCAGCTACAAGCTGCACCCGCCGCAATGTTAAAAAAGCATGTGTTACATTTACATGCACAAAGCGGCAGGCACCGCACGGTGCCTGCTGCTTTGTGCACGCAAATGCAGGGGGGTACCATGGGTACCCCCCATGTGCACCCCCCATTCACCCAGGGGGCCCGCAACGGGCCCCCAAAGTGAATGTCCGTATGCTTTTCCATGGCGGAAAAGCCGCCGTGGAAAAGCAGTTTTACACAACCATCATAATATGGCAGACGGTATCTCATAGACACCGCCTGCCATGTTATAGCTTTTCCGCCGCGGTCGGAAGCCGACCGCGGCGGAAAAGCGGCGGACGGAATTCCAGACCCACCAGCCATCCTAATTTGGTGGTGGGTCTTTGGTGACTCCGCAGAGGATTTTCCGCCTCCTCCGGGCCGGAGGTGGCTTCCGCCGGCCCGGAGGAGGCGGAAAATCCTCCATCCTAATCGGCCCCTAAGTATTTTGTTTTCTCAGAATTGATAACCAGCCCTCTGATGGTACAAAAAGACTGAAAGCTATCCAACAGGCTTTGCAAGCCCCTCGGGATCTTTGAGATAAGGTGGGTGTCATCGGCGAACAGGAGGGTAGGTATTTTTTCATCCGCCAGGGTTGGAGCATCAGATGGTATTCGCTGTAGATGTTCAACCACCTCGTTCACATACAAAGATAATATGGTGGGAGCTAGAACACATCCCTGGGGGACGCCCCTGTTCACCGATATTCTGGCTGTCTTCTGACCTTGGGAACCCCATCTCACTTGTGCATAATTGCCTTCATGGAGATGCACAAGTATGTTTAGAATGTTCTTGGGGACACCCTGCTCAGCTACCACCTGCCACAGACGTACCTGGGGGACGAGGTCAAAGGCAGTCTTTAGATCAATAAACGCGAGATAAAGACTGCCCTTGCCTATCTGGACCACCTTCTAATAAAGGAGGAGCAGCCTAAACACCTGCTCAATTGTCCCTGTCCCAGCCCTAAAACCTGCTTGGTAATCTGAAAGGACCCTGTTTTTCTCTGCCCAGTCCAAGATCCTCTCCAACACCACCCTCCCAACAACCTTTTGTGCTGAGTCTATCAGGCTTATAGGGCGATAATTAGCAGGGTCGTCCCTGGCTCCCTTTTTGTAGATAGGGACGACATCTGCTCCTTTCCAGGAATCTGGTATCGGGGAGCCATTATCGATGGCATTAATTAGGATGGTGATAAATTTCGCCCATTTTACGGGGTCTTCCCGAAGGAGATCCCCGGGGTGCCGTCAGGAGTGCCTCAGATTTAAAAATCCTTGTAAATCTATGGCAGAATCAAAAAGCAATGGGTGTTGTGGTGGAACGCTACACATCAACACCCATTGCTCGGCCCTTTCACGCTGATACCTGCGTGAAAGGTTATGATATTGACAAAGTGGTGTTCAGCCACGCAACGTGGTATAACGCTGCTTTGTAAATATGGAGCAGGCCATAGCACCACCGGAGTGTGGTGAAAAGCGATGTCCGGTGATGCAATGCCCCTAAAAATATGCCCAAGGTCTCCTTGTTGTGCCAATCTAATGCCTGCTTTACAGTGGTGTTAGTTTTTGGCGCTGCCTCAGATTTAAAGATCCTTGTGAATCTGGAGCAGCATCAAATAGCAATGGGTGTTATGGTAGAATGCCCACATCAACACCCTTTGCATTTTCCTTTTACGCAGATACTTGTGTGACAGGATACAATATTTACAAAGCGGTCTTGAGCCATGCAAAGTGGCTTAATACCACTTTCTAAATATGGAGCAGGTTACTGCGCCACTGGGGCATCCTAAAAAGTGACACTCCAGCACTCCAGTGGTGCATTGCCCTTGTAAATATACCCCTAAGAATTACAATATGTTCTCAATCCCTTCTTTAAATGGGCATTCAAACTAATTAAGCAGTACATTTGTATTTCACATTTTACAACACACCTCATTGCCTTGTTTTTTCTTTTACTAAATTGCATTATTCAGTACTGTTTCATGCTGCATTTGACCCCTGTGTTATGGAAACGGTAAGCAGAGTTGCCTCTAGGGGTTCAGGCTGGGGCATACAAATAAATCATTTGAGCACGCTATATTGTGGTATTTGGTGGTATGCATGATTTTGGTGGTAAGTTGGATGTTGGAGGTAACTTTAACCTTTATTTCTAGTTATTGGGTGAGTTCAATTTGAGATTTCCCTTTGCTACTGTATTGTTTTTGGTTGTTGCTTTCTTTATAGTTTGTTGAGATGGTAGCTTTGGGTAAAGTGTATTGTTTGAATTGCTCTTTTTTTCATCAAAACATCTGTGTATCTGGGACAGATGTTAGTGTCTTTGATGCGAGGTGTTTCTTGGCTTTCCTCTTTTCCTTTTCCCTTGAGGGAGGGCTTTTTGACATCGGCATCTGTGCTGTCCAGCATATGTCTGACACTGCCAAGTTAGGTGAAGGCATCAACCTCGTCTAGTGCATCACCTGCAAGAGTTACTGCAGTTGTGCTGGCTCTGTTAGCCTTAATAATCTTGGTTTTTCCCTTGTGGATGTTTAGGCCAATTGTGCTGAGGTTGTTGCCACATTGTCAGTCTTCTCTTGCATCTTCAGATGGCTATTGGAAAGTAGAGTCAGATATTCTGCAGAGTCCAGAGTCCAAGGTGTCCACTGGATCCCACCCATTTCTTCTGCTTGATGTGAATGCCTTCGAAATCCAGTCAATGGCCAGCAGGAAGAGAAAAGGTGAGAGCAAGAACGCTAGTGGACCCCGGTCCTCACTTGGAAGGCTTCCGTGAGTTGTCCTCCATGAACTATCTTGCAGGTCATTCCCTCAAAAGAGTACCTGATGATTCTTACTAGATTTCCTGGTACACCATAGGGGTTGTAGGAGTTTCCAAATGGTCTCTCCGTCCACACGGGTAAATGACTTCTCATAGTCGACGACATTGCCATAGAGGGGAGAGTTCCATTCCATCGACAGCTCAAAGAGGATGCCAATCTGGACTGTGCAGGATCTATCTCTGCAGAAGCCAGCTTGCTGGTAAGGCAACTGACTGTCGACTTGTTCCTTCATCTGGATGACTCTATTGAACACTTTGCCTGGGGCTGATACAAAATGTATCCCTCCGTAGTTTGGGCAGTTACTCTGGTCACCTTTATTGGGGATCTTTATATACCTCCATTCAGTCTGATGATACCCTTTCCTGTTCCTAAATCCTTAAAAACATGGGGTAGAGCATAACTTCTGATGTTTCTATGTCTGCTTTCAGCCCCTCTGCAGGAATGTTGTCAGGTCAAAGTGCTGCCGTCCCATTGCTCAGATTTTTGATGACTTGATGTTTGATGGCTTGTTGTATTTCTTCCTTGATAGGTCAGCTGCAGTTCATTGGTAAGCCCTTGTCAGCTTAGCTGTCTGTCTGATGGAGACTGAGAAATGGGCTGGTTCAGCAGTTCTTCAAAGTGGTCCACCCATCTTCATTATTGACCTTTGTTAGCCATTATTGTCTTTAAAGCTTTGTCTTTAACAAGTCTTTCTGGCTTGCTATATGTGCTGGAGAGTTCCCTTGCTTTGTTGTAGAGTTCTTTGAAGTTTCCATGGCTTGCTGCTTCCTGAGCTTCTGTTCCAAACCTATCAATGCATCTTCGCTTGTCTGCTCTTAGGCTTCCCTTAGCCTTCTTGTTTGCTTTGGTGTATTTGCCTTGATTATTCACCTTTTCTGCTCTGGAGTTGGCTGCAGCCTTTTTTTCCTTTCTCCCCTGGATTTTGCGGAGGGTCTTGGGGGGGTCCTTTATTTATGCCAGTGTTTCTTGGGACCCAGTACCTCATGGCAGGTTGATGTCACTGTTTCTTTGATCTAAACTGTTACAAGGTTGAAGTATTATGTGATATGGCGGGCGAGCTTTATCAAGTAATATTAACACAATACACAAAAGTGGACCTCGGATTTGCCCTTAGCAGCCTTAGCATAGTCCTTGTAGTATAGCTTAGGGCAATCAGGCGTACTTAGAGGATCGTGAATTAAGCATTTCACAGTAGCAACATTGACAATAAGTAGGTGACACAACTCGAAAGAAAACTTGACACCAATTCATAAACCTAGATTGTATTTTTATAAATATAGACTCCAAAATGAACTTGATACATTGCATAGTACCAGAATTATAGATTTTCAAAGTATTCACAATAAACACAATGAAAGCTGTCAAATGTTCACCATTGAAGTCAATAACAAAAAAACACACTTAGCAAAACAATAGTTCCTGGGCGAGTTCAAATGAAGCCTCTTGTGGTTAAGGTTCTACAGGTCCATAGACCAAGACTCAACCGTCTTTACTTTGTTACCTCGCCCAGGGATTCAGGGTGCAGAGGTTACTTGGCTATCCTCGGTGCTGACAGGATCCACGGGAGCTATCAAAAATGCAGCACTTGGTAAAATCACACTTGTCGATGGAATTACACTCTACCCTCAGAAATTAGAGGCTTTTGGAGTCCCAGGACCCAGGTGTAGCAGCTGGATTTTTTCTACCCTGCTCGGCAGGTCCGGGTGCAGGTGTAGTGTCAGCTGTCAATCACTGGGGCAGGTTGCGCTAAAGATGCTTTACCACACACTTGACAACACCAACTTCAGGATGCAGGAACACAGCAACGGGGTCATTGCCAATGTTTGTCGCTGTTGGTGTGAAGGGCCCTTGGGCTGGAGATGTTGATTACAAGGTTGATCACCCAACTGCGGCAAATGTAGTCCTTGGGTACTTTGGCAGCTGGAGGATGACAGAAGTGGACTAGCGGCTCGAAACTCAGTGTGAGCTTAGCTATCACTCCTGGCTTGCAGGACACCACTTCTCTTTGGGCTCACTCTCGACAAGTTCAACAGGTCACAATTCTTGTACAACAGCACTTCAATTCTTCTGCAGGTTGCAGTTGACTGGTTCCACCAGTCAGGGGAGTCTGCTTTGGATTTCTGGTTTCCCCGGAGTCCCTCTTGGAGCAATGAGCTTTCACCACGGACACACATCGACACATGATTCGATTATATGGTCTCTTCAATGGACTTAAGTATCCTCTCTTTGCTCTGCTGCAGATTCAAAAGTCCTATTTTAGGGACGGTTTCTTCTTTGTGTCTCTTCTCAAATTCCAAGTTAGTACTTGTGCCAGGGGGGACCCTCAAATCCTAGTTTAGCGGATGTTAGGGGCATTAGGGACAGGGGCCAGTTGGCTACTGGTCCCTGGAGCTAACTCACCTCTGTGGTGTCAACATCCTGTGGGTGTACGTCACTTTGCTACCCAGAATACTCTATAGAGTCTTTCATAATAGCAGGACCCTACTTGGACTGTAAAGACCTCCGAACCCACCCTAAAGGAGTGGTTAGTCTTTTGGAGGTGTATGCCTCCTGAATAATTAATTTTCCCACCTTTCGGGCTGAAAAGGGTGGGCAGGACTTTGTCCTCGAGAGGGTGATAAAGTAATTACATATGAATGGCAGTGAATACTTTGAGGCTCACCGCCTTGATTACTGTAAGTACTAGCAAACACAACAATGATGGACAGAATGTGGATCAATGTCACACATTCACCCCAGTCCAAAGATCTGGGCCCAAATCCATCGTTTTTCCACTCCACACCACCCTGGGTTAGATAACTGCAAACACAACAATGATGGACAGAATGTGGATCAGTGTCACACATTCACCCCAGTCCAAAGATCTGGGCCAAATCCATCCACTGTAAGTACTAGCCATCCATGGAGGGCAGAGTTGTGACCTCCTTCCTGCCAGCACATCCTACCAGGAGGGCAGCCTCTTGTCTTGCTGGCAAATGGCTCAGAGAAGTACGCCAAGGGACTGGAGCTTTGTATCCTAGGAGGGCATCGATGCAGAATAGCAAACCTGTGAATTCCAACTCCCCCCTCAACACAACAATTGTGTTGGGTGTGAAAAATCACAGTGTTTGATACCAAACACACACAATTTGGCTGTTCTATACTGGAGCTAGCTATCTCGAGTTTGCCTGATAGCCAGACCATGTTACTCTGTGGGCCACTGATCAATTACAGTAAAACTTTGCATTACAGGGTTTCTGCACGGATATATATGTGTGAACATATATAACCACACCATTAACATAATGCACTCTACCTCCAGGACTAAGGAGGACAACCATAAGAGTGACTTACTTACATTAAGGCAGTGGAATGGCTCTGCAGTACATAGTGTGTGCTGAACTTCTCTCGAGCCGATAGGCTGCTTGTGCAGGACTGCAATGGCAGACATGCAGGCATACTTTTACTTGGGTCACTCAGGGTGGCACAATAAACTGCTGCAGCCCTGGTGACCCCTCTTATCACCCTTTCCCTGGGTACCACTGGTACCATCTACTAATGACTTACAAGGAGTGATAAGTGCTTGCCAATTGAGTATTCCAAATTTTACAGTTACAGTCTAAGGGAAATAGCACTGGCACTGGGGTCTGGTAAGCAGGTCCCAGTGCACTTTCATACCTAAAATGACAGCACCAAGAGCACAAAGTGGGTGACAATGACAAATAGGGCACTTTTTAACATTCTACCTCTGACTTGGGTCTCTGTCATCCTCTTTTTGCAGGACTTTAAGTTTTTCACTGAGAGCGACTAAGTGTTCACTCAATTTCTGACATCTTTGAGGAGGATGGTGTTATATCACATGCTTTCTTCAGCTTTAGCCTGGCCATGACAAGGTGATGGTCAGAGGTCACATCCGCTCCTTCACTCTCACATCTGTAGCGACCACTGGTACCTTTTGGCAATGCAGACATGGTAGATCTTATTTTCTGTTGCATGGTCTGGTGACAACCCACGTTGCCTTGTGTATTCTTTTGTGCGGGAATACACTACCATCTATCACCTAATGGTCAGGACACAGAGACCCGAGAGACTTTTACCATTATCGTTCATATTTCTAAGGCCATGGTTATCCACGACTCCCAGTATTATTGTTTCCAATCTTGTTCTTTTTCCTTTTCTTTGCTGTCTTCGTGGGTGAATAGCACTGGATGACATTCATGTTGATCCTCTTTTTCTTTATGCAGAAGGTTGCTCTGAAGATTCTGGGACCGTGGGCTTCCCATCTAAACAGCACTCTATTGGCTGCTGGTGATAGCATCAGTGCTACTCCCTGAGTATATGGAGTGTTCTTTTCCTAGTGTCCAGCTCATCTCATTGATGCCATGCAGGGCAAAGTTGTATTTAGTCATCTCTTTGCACTTGGGAGGTCTTGCCGGTCGTGCACATGGTCCTCAAATTCCACTTCCTAATGCTGATGATCTTGATCAAAAGTAGGTGGATAGACTTTGTGACTTTGTGACTTCCAGGGATCTTTGGCTTTTACCGCAAGGCATCATAGCTTTCTCTGTGAAGGAGATTCCTCTCTCCTCAAGGAAGAAATGTCTTTTCATTAATGCTTAATGATTCTGTAGCTAGGATTTTTTTACATGCTGCGGTAACCAGCCCCATGCATCACTCTCCTCCAGCTGGACTTGGAACCGGCCATGGCAGACTTACTGATCACATGGATGTGATGAATGTGCCAAACCATTCCTTTTGAAGGATGGATTTTCATACTCATCTGTAAAGTATGACATGTGTTTGTATATAACTGTGGGTGGTGTGTTTGTGGCGTGTTTGAATGGTTGCACAAGTGAGGATTTAATCGACATGCAGGGAACCATTATTATTGGTAGTGGATAGCCTAGGTGGTTGAAAGATTGTTCATCCCTGTAGAGGCCAGTTTGTGTTACATAAATGTGAGGTATCATTATGATTTTAGGCAAAGTTTGACGTTTGAAGGGCATTCTGGAAAGAAAATGTAGTGTGATCTAGGCAAGTCACAGCGACCTGCTGTCTTGGTTTTAGAAAGGTCTTAAATTGATAGATTTCCCTGGGTGCTGATGGAGCCATGACCCTAATACCATAGCTACCCATGTTGCTAAAATACGCCACTTTGCAAAGTGAATATTTGATATCTCCACATTGTGATTTGGTGGCCTTTCATATTCCAGGTGATAGACCCACCAGCAAACATTGGTGGCGGGGTGGGGGAGAGTGAAAGTTTGGAAAACGAGGATGGTAGACCAATTGTTATTATCAATTGAATTTCTCTCCATTTTTGGCATCAAATTTAAGACAGTGTGCGAGAAAATGCATATTTATTTTTTATGCTGTCTTAATCATCTGATAGTATTGGTAACCTAAAATATAGGGTTGATCAAACAACCTGCATTACTAAGCTCAGTATCCTGGCACATTTATAAAATGGCTAGACTTCCTTCATATCCTTTTTTCATTTGTTAGAGTTTACCTTGTAACGGATGCATGGTTGTTGTCTCTGGATCTCATGTGTTTTTGAAAAAAAAAACACTATATGTCTCTTCAAACAGAAGGGTCAGAGGGTCATACCACTGTATTGCTTTTTTTTAAATTAGAAATGGGGGCAAAATATTACAGAGGAAAATGTACCTAGTTTTTTCTTCTTTCATTCATATTTGAATACAACAATTATTTCTTTGGGCGTATTTGACCTCTGGCCTAATTTGGAATGCTGTCTATTTTTCGAATATGTATATGTTTGCCTAAGATTTTGACATCTGATCTCATCCCAAAGTGCAAGTAGGTATAAACCAGAAAAGAAGGAAAAATGTACTACCATTTTGAAACTCGCACATCCGTTGTACAAATTAAGGGGTCGATTACGATCGCGGACGGACTTGAGTCCATCCGCGACCCCAGAGTAGGAGGGAACGTCCACATGGGCTGCGGCGTTCCCTCCATGCAGATTAGGAGGTGACCGCCAGGGTGGCGGTCACATCCTCTATCTTTAACATTGCGGCGGGTGCAGCTTCAAGCTGCTCCCGCCGCAATGTTAAAAATGCATGCACGGCATTTGCGTGCACAAAGCGTCAGGCACCGCACGGTGCCTGCTGCTTTGTTCACGCAAATGCAGGGGTGCACCCCCCCTTCACCCAGGGGGCCTGCAACGGGCCCCCGAAGTGAAGGTCAGTATGCTTTTCCACGGCGGAAAAGCCGCGTGGAAAAGCATACTTTCTACACCATCCTAATATGGCTGGCGGTGTCTGATAGACACCGCCAGCCGTGTTAAAGCTTTTCCGCCGCGGTCGGAAGGCCACCGCGGCGGAAAAGCTGCGGACAGATTGCAAGACCCATCAGCCATCCTAATTTGGCGGTGGATGCGGGAAATCTGCAATCGTAATAGGCCCCATAATTTTTAGCAAAAAATCATAATTTGAGCAACATTTTGGTTATTTTCTTAGGGTTTTGGATTTCTTGGATCTCTAGAATTCCCAACATTTGGTAATAAGGAAGCAAGTTTCACCTAGACACCTTTTGTGGAAAAAAAGTTATGAAGGCTTAAGCTCCAACCACCCCAAACATCTAACATGGTCTCAGCATCATAGGGAAAAAACATGTGCAGTTAAGGGGTTAAAATAGATGCACTTGGAGGAAGGAAGCATGCTTTTAACTTTTTTTGGTTTGTATGGGACATAGTACTTAGGACCTGATGTACATATCTGTTTTTCAGTTATGTTAATATTGAGAAATATGATGTTGATGTACATCATGATATATGTACGCATAAACACAAACTTGCATCTCGATTGTTGAATTCACCCAATATGACATCGCCCTCAACCTCAAATTAGAAATGCGTGGTCAGGCAGGCCATGCGACCAAGGCCTGAAACGACTCATTGACAGATCACAAGTAGGGGGACATGGAACCCTTAGACCTGGAATACCTAGATCGATCCGACAGATAGGCAGTGACACCACAATGGTCTCAGGAGGGGTGTGCTTTCCCAAAGCACCATAAAGTCCCATGTTTCCCAAATTGAACAGATGCTTCAATGAGCCTCTTCTGAGGTAAAATGACTGGAGAGCAAAAAAAGTAGCATTCGATGAGGCTACCCTAATAGAAACCAAGATGGACTCTGCATGTGAACAACATACTGTGAATTTCTAACCCTATATTGGGTGGTAGTAATCCATTATCGTGCTGGCATTAATAATATGGAGCATATTTGAAGTCTATGTGAGGTTTCAGTATTCATTTTAACCAGGAGATTTCTGAATACCTTTTAGAATGACCAACTCTACTCAAGCATGTCAACCTGCATTTGGGCAATTGTTGCTAAGGGTAAGTTGGAAGGAAATGGGCAGATAGAAAGAAATTACTATATATGGTTTGACATAATACTAAACAAGAAAACCACGCAGATCTATATTTTAATCATGAAAGCAGGAAAGCCTCATGTGTCACCTACAAAACAATTGTGATCCAAACAGTGGCATTGCACATTCTCATTCACATTCTGCGGACAGATTGCAAGACCCACCAGCCATCGTAATTTGGCGGTGGGTCTTTCAAGGCTCCGCGGCGTTTTTTCCGCATTCTCCGGGCCGGCGGTGGCTTCCGCCGGCCTAGAGGATGCGGGAAATCCGCAATCGTAATAGGCCCCATAATTTTTTAGCAAAAAATCATAATTTAAGCAACATTTTGGTTATTTTCTTGGGTTTTGGATTTCTTGGATCTCTGGAATTCCCAACATTTGGTAATAAGGAAGCAAGTTTCACCTAGACACCTTTTGTGGAAAAAAAGTTATGAATGCTTAAGCTCCAACCACCCCAAACATCTAACATGATCTCAGCATCATAGGGAAAAAACACCTGCAGTTAAGGGGTTCAAATAGATGCATTCGGTAGAAGGAAGCATGCTTTTAACTTTTTTGGTTTGTATGGGACATAGTACTTAGGACCTGATGTACATACCTGTTTTTCAGTTATCTTAATATTGATAAATATGATGTTGATGTACATCATGATATATGTACGCATAAACAAAAACTTGCATCTTCATTGTTGAATTCACCCAATATGACATCGCCCTCAACCTCAATTTAGAAATGCATGGTCAGGCAGGCCATGCGACCAAGGCCTGAAACGACTCATTGACAGATCACAAGTAGGGGGACATGGAACCCTTAGACCTGGAAAACCTAGATCGATCCGACAGATAGGCAGTGACACCACAATGGTCTCAGGAGGGGCGTGCATTCCCAAAGCACCATAAAGTCACATGTCACATGCCACACTAAGTTAGAACACATAGCCAATCAGAACACTGCATGCACACTACACGCAGTGATCATGTGCTCCCCATGCTAGACATCCGGACACATATCCACTGGCCCTGCATTGTGTTCACACAAAGTTGAGGCCCAACTGCTCCTCTTTTCAAATGACAAAATGTATGGCCCAGTGACTAGGCTCAGCTTTTTATCTCCAAAGAAATGCATAAATCATTTTATGATGCTGCATATACTGTATAAAATGACGGCCAAAACCAATGTGATTTGAGACTCGAACTCTGTTGCCTGTTCTCCTTCCGCCGTGTTTAATTAAACCAAGTGTCCTTGTTTTGCCACACGCCTCTTGTCTTACATTTTTTCAAGGTAAATACACATCTGAGCAACAATTGCAAATCCTGCAATTCAAGGAAACACAGGGTTGCAGTTACAAAAAGGCTTTTTACAATCTACTAAACACCTTTTATGAGATAGATAAGTCTTTCTGACTCATAAAAAGCTTCTGACATCTGCTTATATTTGTGATTCACAAAAAGATGTGTCAGTGCTCTGTGATCACAAATGCTATACCAACCATTGATCAGTTACCATGGTAACACATTTGAACAGTGAAAGTTGTCATCGTCAGACTCATGTGGAAGATGTCAGGGAAAAAAGAGACTGCTTCAGAGGACCACTGACTTCCCCCATGTACAAATGAAAACATGTTTTAAAAAACAGCCAGTGTCCATATAATAAACAGGGGAATCTTCTAAAAAATGCAAATAATGATATCTGCTTTCCATGCCTGAATTTGCAGCCAATCATAGATCTTCACAAATTGTGACCTGCCGAATTAATATTCATTAGGGAGATTATTTTCCAAACCTCTGCAAATTGACTTTTTCGATGAGTCTTATGAATGTACAGGTTACATTGAGAACTACATTCCAGTGAGTGTGCACAGTGCATGTCTGGTGTGGGTACTATAACACTATTTTAGTATCCCAGTGTCTAGCAATATGTTTTACATTTTCTCCGTGATTTATATCATATGTTTCCCAAATTGAACAGATGCTTCAATGAGCCTCTTCTGAGGTAAAATGACTGGAGAGCAAAAAAAGTAGCATTCGATGAGGCTACCCTAATAGAAACCAAGATGGGCTCTGCATGTGAACAACATACTGTGAATTTCTAACCCTATATTGGGTGGTAGTAATCCATTTTCGTGCTGGCATTAATAATATGGAGCATATTTGAAGTCTATGTGAGGTTTCAGTATTCATTTTAACCAGGAGATTTCTGAATACCTTTTAGAATGACCAACTCTGCTCAAGCAAATGGTCAGATAGAAAGAAATTACTATATATGGTTTGACATAATACTAAACAAGAAAACCACGCAGATCTATATTTTAATCATGAAAGCAGGAAAGCCTCCTGTGTCACCTACAAAACAATTGTGATCCAAACAGTGGCATTGCACATTCTCCAACTTGTATCTAACATGCATCACAAATTACGATTATTATTATTATTAGTCAGTTGCATGATACATTCTCAGTTACTGGATCTTTATTCTTAAGGGGCATAGGGCGATATGTATCAAGTATTTTCGCATTCGCAAAGGCCGAAATTCGCAGAATTTCGGCCTTTGCGAATGCGAATTCTCAATATGGTATGTATTAAACAAATGTGGTACAAAATAAGGAATCGCACAATTTGCTATTCCTTATTTTGCGATTGCATTTAAGGAATTGCTAATTGTTGCTAAGGAATCGCAAATTACCACCAACTTCAAGTTGGTGGTAAGTTGCGAATTCCTGTTAAAAAGCATTTTATTCGAAAACAAAAGGTGCTATGTGACCCTCATACATGCCCTTAGGGCATGTATGTGCGCCATATGCGCACACATGTCATTTTCAGGGGTGCAGCAGGGTGTCCTTTGGACACCCCTGCACCCTTGAAAATATTCTCAATTTGCGATTAGCTAATTGCTAATCGCACATTTCCCCTTCATTCCTATGGGCCTCCTGGCCCATAGAAATGAATGGGAAATTATTCCTTAATTGTGATTACCATTTGCTAATCGCAATTAAGGAATATTAAGAAATCGCTAAAAAGAAGCTGATTTCTACATACATTCCATTGTGCGATTCCTAAATAGTGATTCCTTAAAAATCGCTATTTAGGAATCGCACAATGGAATGTTGATACATATCGCCCATAGTCTTCAAACATTGCCTTTGAAACTCTGACATTTTCAAGTGCAATTTTACTCCTATATGGGAGCAGATTACTGACTTTTGTAGGTTTTAGCAAAGATCTAATTTGTACTCAAGGATATAAATTGTCAGCTGTAATTTCCCTTACGCCCTGCAATGTTTTAAATTATTCATGCAGAATGTCCATTTGGTAAAAAAATCTCCTCATTTCGAAATAATATTTAAATGTCGTTTCAGCACAATTTTCTTTTCTCTGCAAAGTAAATTATTTTTACCATGGACAAACCTATATCCTACAACACAGTCATTTTATGTTATATTATGTTATGTGATGATATTGTGAGAAATTGGGTTAGTGGTTGACTGGGGTGTGAGCCCTTGTCAAGCAGCAACCACAATCCTTGACATAGTGAGACACAAGAAAACCCTTAATTAACCTCTGCTTAACCCTGGGTAATGTGGCACAAAAAGTCATCAGGCTTAACTTGGAGGCAATGTGTAAAGTATTTATGTGGCACACAAATACCAATACACTGAAAATACCACACAAGGAAAATCCCAAACCAATTCAGAAAAATTACGTAAAGTTTATTATATTATTTGTCACCAAAACAACAAAAATCCAATTAGTACAACAGCAGAGAGGAGCAGGTCCAACAGTTATGTTATGTAAATTCTAAGTTTTCTCTATGCTATGTAATGCTGTTCAATGTTAAATTATGTAGATTTGTAGAGTGTTCTATCACTGTGGAGTGTATGCTGGCGCTCAGCAGGTGTGAGCCTAGCCAGACCTAGGGCCTCGTAGGGCTGCTAAAAAAGCAAGGTCTGCAGGATTCAGGAAGTGAGTAGGATGCTCCTATAAGTAGAGGCAGGTCATTCCACTGTTTAGGATCAATGTAGGAGAAGGCTCATCTACAAGATGTGTATTTTTTGTGTGTGTGTGGGACATGTGCAAGTAGGAATCCGGATGAGTGGATATGTCTGGAAGATTGTGAAAGCAGATGAAACTGTTGAGGTATGCTAGGACAGTGTTATGTAGCACCTTGGAAGTGTGAGTGAGGAGTTTGAATTGTGCACATTTGTGTATGGATGCCCATAGAGTTCCTTCAGGTGTGGTGTGATGTTAAGTGTAGTGTGATTCTGGTTGCATGGGTTTGAATGGTCTGGAGCCTTCTGGTCAATTTTTTGTTGATTATGTCATAGTGGATGCTCCTGAATTCCAGTTTAGAAGTGGCCAGGGCATGAGGGATAGTTTTCCAGGTGCTGAATGGGACCCATTTGAAATTTTCCCTCAACTTCGTCAGGGTATAAAAGCATGAAGCAATGACAGGGTTGACTTGGGTGCAGTTTGCAGTTAATGATAATCCTGAGGTTCTTGGTGGAGGTGGTGGACTAGGGTGAAGTCCTCTTCCTGAAGATCACATTTGCTTTTGTTGGCATTCAGGTAATCTTTACCTAGCGGGCAATTCCAGTCATGCAGACATTGAACTTGATCATGCAGACATTGAACGTGATCCAGGTACCAGGCATCTTGTTTGTAAGGGAGAGAATGAGTTGCATGTCATAGGCATAGGAGAGGACATTGTTGTCATGAGAGAAGATAATGCTGGCTAAAATGATCATGCATGCATTGAAATGGTTTGAGCTAATGGAAGATCCTGTCAGAACTACACAGATGAGTCTGTGGGCATCTGAAGTGTACAGTGTCAGGGTAACTGATCAGGTCCTTCCTGTTAGGAAGGAGAATATATATCGAGTGAATGTCCTTGGACTCTGATGTTGTGCAGGCGTTGAATGAGGATGGGTGCAAGACCATGTCAGATGCTGCAGGAAGGCCTCCTCTGTATAGAGTCATGCAGACATCATCTGTGGTAGCAATGAGGAAAGTTTCCATGATGTGGTTGGGTCTGACAGAAGCCCACATTTTTATGAGTATCTAGGGTGGTCAATAGACCTTGTTACACCTTGAAGTAACCACCCTAAAATCGGGGTATACCGCAATTATTTTTAGGTCCATTTTCATCAACAATATTTGGGACCCCTTCCATTCAAATAATATATCAATTTTTTTTATTTATATGATTATCTTTTCCATGCAGGTTTGTGCAAATGTTTCCCATTTTCATTGTCCCCTAACTCCTCTTTGATCTAACTAACCAACACTCTTAAGCATGGCCCATAATTCAGCATTTCAATCCATAGAACTATGACTCGTATTTTACCTTGGGTGCTGTGTTTGTGCTCGGTAATACAAGCGAGTGACAAATGTATCTGTGAAGTGGGTCCTACATTGTTGTCTTTGCTTTCCGGAGGGCATTTTTAAAGTCTTTATTTTTCAAGGTATATATAAAAGGATTACACAATGGAGTAATCACTGTATATGATAAAGACAATAGTTTGTTGTCATTCATGGAAAAAGTTGATGTTGGTCGTATGTATGCAGAACTAAGAGACCCATAGAATAGAATAACCACAGTGAGGTGGGAGGTGCAGGTGGAGAAGGCCTTCCACCTACCCTGTATTGATTTTATTTTAAGGATGGCATTCAGGATGTTGCCGTAAGACACTACCACTAATAAAAAGGGCAACACAACTATAATCGAACCAAAGATGTAGCTTGATGTTTCTATTGATCTAGTACTGCTGCAAGACAGCGTCATGAGGGCTGTCACATCACAGAAGAAGTGGTTGATTATGTGGGAAGAACAGAAGGAGAGACGTGACAGTAGCACAGCATGAAGTATTGGGTCAGCAAAGCCAACTACCCAGGTTCCCACTGCCAGTCTAATGCAGACATCTTTGCTCATGATGGTCATGTAGCGTAAGGGATTGCAGACAGCCACATACCGATCATAAGCCATGATTGCAAGGAGAATGAATTCTGTAGACACAATGACTAAGAAAAAATAAATCTGGAGCAGGCACTCTGTGAGGGAAAATACTGTTTTTCCCTGAAAAAATTTTGCCAGTAACTTTGGTAAAATAATTGTTGGACAGTTGATGTCAAGGAGTGACAAATTTGTGAGGAAGAAGTACATAGGGGTGTGCAAATGTATATTTAAATAAACAATTGCAATGATAAGAACATTTCCGAATAATGTTATCATATAAACTAACAGCAAAGTAGCAAAAAACAACGCTTGCAGCTGTGGCACACCCACAAAACCCACAATGACAAACTCGTTTGCTTCAGTTTGATTTTCTCCTTCCATTTGCTTGGGGATGGAGTCACTCATGCAGGGATCTTAGGCCCTTCTGAAATTAAAGAGGCAGAATATTTTATTAAGCAACAAAATGTATCAGTAAGACAAAAACTATTAAATACTGAACACACAAACACATTCCTAAGCCATCCTTTCATTGTACATTCCTGATTCGACTGATAATTTTATTTCTGACAAGGATAGTTGATATCTACACAATAACATTCCAGGAAAGGTTTGGTGAATTTCATTTTTAGGTTCGGTCTAGAGGCATATGGTCCGGGATGCCCGCCACCCCTTCCACCATCAATACCAATGGTAGGAGACAGACACAGTTTTGAGCTTTTGGAAGACAGGGGGGCCTCACGACCCCCCCGGCCGTATTTATTAAAATATGAAAAAAAAATTAAAACTTTAAATAAAACTATTCATTTACCATGTACAAAATTCAACTTCCATTACACTTGATGAAGACAGGTATTGAGGCTAACCTTAACAAATCTCTAATACAAAGATTTTCCTAGCCGAGTCTAACATCATGGCATCGTGCATTGTATATGAATTTTGTACATCCTATTGTTAAGGGCCAACGGCAAGGTCTTACCCGGTGTCAGATCCCTATCACCACATCCGCCCTCTCGTAGTGGCGCCTGCGCAGAGGGTTCTACCCTCTTAGCCAACCGTATCTTCCCTTGTCATGGGGGCCCCTATTCCACTTGGCGCCATCTTAAGGTCGTCCGAGTTCCCGTGTGGGGTAACCGTAAGAAGGACAGCGTAGACTCCCCCCCTTTCCCCGCACTCTCTTCCGCCGCAGCGGATATCCGGCCCCTGGGAAATTCCTGGGAGGGGCATATAGTCCTCTCCCCCTGTGGGGGGCCGATGGCCGTCTCCCCTGGGCGATCCCATCCGTATTGGGTGTCGCCCCCCCCGTGGGGGGGGGGCAATGGCCACCTCCCCCCGGGCGCTCCCATCCGTACTGGGTGGCGCCCCCACTAGGGACCTTGAAAATTGCTCACCGATCACGACCTTACCGCCACAGGCCAGGTAGTTGACCGACTATCTGGCCCCCCCACAACTCCTATAGGTCCCGTCTCCTCAATCCCACTAGCCAGGCTAGGAAATCTCCTATCAATATGTCATTCCCCGCCTTGGACAAGTGTACTCCATCATGAGAATAACAATGGTCCCCCCAGATGCACCGGTGAGGTATACTGTGAAGGTGGGTAGACCGAAACAACTTCTCCATCTTATTGTTGACCCTCTTTACCGAATGGTTCAACACTGTTGTGGACCGCCCACCCCTCCATACCCTCCTCGGAATAATGTGTGACCAAGCCAGTGTGCACCCCGGGAGGGTTTTCGCCAACCAACTGACTGTTGTCAGTATGTGCTCGATTAAGGCCTGTCTGCCCAATCTCACCAAGTCATTGCCCCCAATGTGCACTATGACTACTGATGGCGGTGACCTGTGCCGCCCTAACAATTCTTCGACAAAACATTGCAGTTGGTCAATGCCCAAACCGCCCCGTCCATGGAAGGACACCCGAAAACCATATTCCTCAGATGTGTGAATCGCATCACCTGCTCTGAATATGTCCGCGGCCCGTCTCACGTATGAGTGGCCCACGACCCAGACCACATATTGTCCATTCCTTGTTCCAGACGTGGTGGATAGCCGATACTGGGCCGGTCCCAGTTCCCGCCCTGCGTCACAGGCCCGTGAAACTGTAATCCAAACAAAACAAAAAAACGTAAGTGCACTGCCTTAATGATGCTTGTTCCCTTGAGGGCTCACAAGCGACGAGTGGTGCAACCTTCAGAGCGCGGGAACAAGAGGACGCCTGCTTGGGTCCCGTGCCTTTTAACCTTCCCCAGGTAGGCGGGGCGGCATCCCCCTCCCGCCCTAAGTGCACGGACTTCCGGGCGGGGGTTTTAGGACAACCCTCTCATGCGGCGGGGGCGTGCTCCGGCTACACCACTATGGATATACCAGCCGGGGCTACGCCCCTCACCTGCAACAGGTTTCCCGGGAGGGCGGGGCACCCCGCCATACGTTCGGGGTGACCGAGTGGTCCCCCCTTTCCAGCTTCATCCGTTCCACCAGCCTTATTATTTGTTTTAACTTAATAATAAAAATACATACATATACTATCTATATAAATAGAGAATCTTTTGGGCAGCAGTCTTCATTAACTAGTGTGTCCAACTGTCATTCCCGTTTTGCTTCCGCAAGTTACTGTATAAGACATGGGGTAGTTGTGCAGCCCACATCAGCTAGTGGTTGCTCGCTTCATTGTGCATGGTGGTATTTTGCTCTTGCACATATTTGCATCCACCTAAAACAAGTAGTTAACTTCAGTGCCAAGATTGATGGGCCAATCCCTGTTTTCAGTACAGTTAAGGAGAGCCTGGATGTGGTAGAGGTAGTTTGAGAGGACGCAGTGTAGCAGCTGCAGTGTTGATTATGACAAACCTGCAGCTGCTGTACTGAAGGCTTTGGCTTTTCTCGAAATTTCCTTCTTCACATTTGAATACAACACAGCCTGATTCTTGGCTCCCTTCTGAAAAGTTGAGACTTCTGACACATTTATCATCTTGCACCAGGCCCTAGCCAACCTTGTTCAATCATCATAACTACTTGTTCAGGATAGTATCATTTGGTTTGTAATTTTAACTTTTGACAACCAGTGTCCTGTCAACCTCAGGCAGGGTGTATACTTTTGTTTCCGTGATCATTAGAATTAATTTGCATCACTTAATAAAACATTTGTGAGAACTCCAATCTTTAGGAGTGGTTTTTGCTTCACGCCCACCCTTGGGATAATGAGAAGCCTGTCTGCTTTCCAAATCACCTTTATATATTCAACGTGGGTCATGCAGCATTAGATCTGCCTTTCTGCCTGCTATCACTGTACTGGTTGCTGTGTCGGTACTTTGTTTTGAGTAAATCCTGCATGCAAACTTGCTACAGTTGTTAGGTACCCCTTTTCTTGTTTTTAGATCTTTTTGCATACCCATTATATCATTAAGCAGGCTTCAAGATAAGCTACCATCCGAACATAGGGCCATATTATCAAGAAAGGGTGATCCATTATCGCCACTTTTATCGGCAGGAAACTGCTGATAAAGCGGCGATAATGGGTTTGATAATAGGCCCTTGTGAATTCCCATAGAAGCCCAGGTTCTGGGGTTCCTGACGATAAAATCGGCGATAATGTATCGCCCTTTCTTGATAATATGGCCCATAATTTGGTAATAATAGGCTGTTATGTTGGGCAGTAATTACTAATGGCCTTTATCACAACTTACGCTGTCATCATAGGCCAAAGGGGGACCATCCTTCTGACTTGCGCATTCATGAGACTCATTTAAGGGTGGATTATTCTTAGCTTGGAATGTAAATTGCATATGACTTCGACTGACTGAGTTGTTGGTGTTGCCCTGATTTATTCACTACCATTGTGCTGGGATTCAGGTTTGCCCCATTTGTAATATTTAGCTCTGAGCTGCCTATATTGTCAGTCCCTCTAAAAGCCTTCCTTTGCTAATGCTGAAGATGCATTTTTTCCCCTCTCATTTTTATCTTCAGTATATTTAAAAGTGTATTCCTCATGGTGACGTTGTGCACCTTTCTGCAAAAACTGGTTCCTGATGCTTCTGCCTCTGATTATTTTCTTGCCCACTGGATGCATTTATGATGCCTGGTAGTCGGTAGTTTAAGACAATTGCATTGTTGAAGGTACAAAAGGCAGGTATGATGCAACTATCTTGAAATGACATGGTGCAATTCTCTGTGTCTTAACTGTTTTCAAGTAAGCAGTTTGTGAGGATGTATGACGGTACAACGCGTACCGTCACAACGCATACCTTTACCACGCATCCCTTACAACGCAAGTCGTTACTTGCGTTGGGGGTGCGGATTTCAAATAGTATAATTTACTATTCTAACACCAGTCTCCGTGGACCCTAGGGAAGGTGTTGGGATAGTAAATTTACTATTTGTATTCCTTTAGCGTCCTCCAGCGCAAGTCGTGGTAACGACTTGCGTTGTAAGGGATGCGTGCTAAAGGTACTGCGTTGTGAACATGTCCTGCATGTAGATGTGGCCTTTTGAACTTGTGGCTATATCTCTGACTCATTACTGACAAGTTCCAACTATCCCTTGGTGACAAATTGAACAAAGGTATCATTGGAGGATGAACACTGTGGTTTTATGAGATTATGCTCTGGTAAGCAGTTTGCTACAGATGATGACTGTTGTCCTTTAAGCGCCTCTCAACAAAAAAAACATCAACTTTGTACACAAAGTTAGAAACTACGAAAACATCATATCTAAACAGACCTTGGAGCAATGCCAGACAAATCAAGAGGTGTCTAGCTTGCCACCACATCCACCTTCTCAACACTTCTCACAACATCCCAACACGAAACATGAGGAAAAACTACAAAGTGGCAGATTCACCTGTTTCTCTAACAATGTTCTGTACCAAATCATGTGTATAAAATGCTTATGTAGGGGCTTTTATAGTCGAGAATCAGCTAAGAACCATATAAACAAAAGAAGCTTCAGAGAAATTACAGCACATTTAGAAATCAACATACCTAAGCACATTATAAATGCAATTTAGAACATATATTGATACAAGTAAAATGCATATTTTAGAAATTACTTACAAAATGTGTGAATGCCTTTTAGTAGAATAACAGCTAGATTCATCAAAGTCCCGTTTTGCGAGTCTGTAATAGCGATTCATAAGGAATCGCTATTAAGGACTTGCAAAACGGGATTCATGTAGGAATTGCAAAAAATATTGTGATTCCTACATCTTCCTTATTTGCGATTATCAAATTGCTAATCGCAAATAAGGAATAACTCCCCATTCATTCCTATGGGCCTAAAGGCCATTGAGACCATTGAGGCTATAAATGCCCATAGGAAAGAATGGGGAGTTATTCCTTATTTGCGATTAGCAATTTGCTAATCGCAAATAAGGATGCGATTTCAAGGGTGCCAGGGGTGTCCAAAGGACAACCTGTAGCACCCCTGAAAAGCAAATGTAGCCAGATGCTGCGCACACACATGTCCAAAGGACATGTGTGTGTAACATACCACTCAGAAAAATGCACTAAAGTGTATTTTTCGGAGTTTTCGCTATTTACCACGAAGTCTGACTTCGTGGTAAATAGCGGCCAGAAATAGCGAATTCGCTAATAGAAAATGGTTAATGAATTGCATTTAAGGAATCTCAAATAGAGATTCCTTAAATGGTATTCCTCGCAAATATGCGATTTCGCAATTAGCGATTTTTGCATTTGGGATGATGAATCCCAAATGCAAAAATTGCACTCGCAAAGGGCCAGATTCTCAGAATCTGGCCCTTTGCGAGCCGTTTCCGGCTTGATGAATATAGCTGTATGTAAACAGAGTCAAAACATTTGAATAATGGCAAACGTAAAGGGGAAATATACTATTAGAAATGCCTCATTGTAATTGCATGTATTTTAAAAGTTGGCACCAAGCAACTTTGCACCAGGCCTGTACAGTGACCAGGCCTGAGACTTTCTGTTTCGTTCGACCTTGGCTCTCAGTAAATTGTTCTGTGCAACAGCCTAACATTGATGCCATGTTAGAAATGTGCTGGCTTTAGTATTATGTTCATTTAGTTCCTCTCACCCCATGTTAGATCATTTCCATTAGAATAATAAACGTATTGAAACTGAATAGAATAAATGGTGATGTAAACTTATAATGTTACTTAAATATTGAATCAATATATGTTTTCACATTTGCTGACTAGTCTTTGTTTCTGCGCGGAAACTCACAATGCGTCTTTAGCTTAGGTAAGAGGGTTCTCGTGGGAACCTTCCTTCATGTAACAATTGTACCAAAGCATTGTCTCAATCCAGGTGACACGAGTGCAGACTGTTGGAATCGTTAAAAGATACAGCGTATGACTGACAACACCACCTTAACGGACCATTGAGATTGGGAATCGGGGGAGGGCTTCATTATGAATGGATATTAGTAATAAAAGGTTATAATAATGAGTGTTCTTAGCTAGTTACAACCTCAGCTCTACTTTCCCTCTTACCCATCGGAAAAATCTTCCATCTGGATTTCTCCTTTGCCCAACACTCTTTTTTATGAAGAGCTGAATTCCTTTATATCTTTTCAGGTGACTTCTTTATTAATTTTATGATTGATGCTGCTGCACAGATCACTACTCTGAACAGTTGCTAATGCAGCAGTTGAAAACTCGGCTGAGTCCCCAGAACTTCTCTTCAAGAGGAGTTTGTCTTATGTTTACAGCTTTTTCCAGCAGAACGCTTTATGGGTTCTGATTTAGAATAGGTTCTTTAGTTAGGTTATTGGGTTTCTTTATGGAACACTTCTTGATTGCTCATTTCTAATCTTTTTCTTATATTTCTGTAAAATACTAAACTGAATAAGGATACCTAAGATTCTAACTATATACATACTTAAAGCCTTTAAAACTAAAGATAATCCCTCATCATTGACTCAACGTAATCCTAAATGCCCATGATATTTGATTACTTTTTTGTTGTAGTACCATTGACTTCTCCGGAGTCTGGAGGATTTCCCATGGTGCTATTTATTAGTGAGTGTATTGTAAGGTCTGAACCATTGGGGAGAATCCTTCTGGGCTCTAGCAGATTGAGGGTTTTACACCCAGAATAGAGCCTTAAAAATAAATATCCCAAACATGTTTTAATAGTCGAAATTTCTGTTTCAAGTGCCCGAGATATTAATCGTCATGCAAAGAGATTAGTAGGTATGGCAAGTGGGGTGCCATCATTACCCTCAGTAACAGCTGGGACAATTGTTTGCAATTGATTACCTTTGTTAATTCTGGTGAAACCTTATTGTGCACTAGGGTGAAGCCGCATTCATTGGTGTAAGTTTTCCCCGATCGAGAAGTCACTTGCGTTTGTGGAATCTTTTCTTGAATGAATGAAGATCTAAACATTTTCTATTAGAAAGGAGTTAAACAAACAAGATTGGTCAAAAGTTTTCTTGCTTGAAATAACAGCAACAATTATGAAGGAGGGTAGATGCTATGACGAGTGAGACTTTGACGTCATAGTGTTTGCATTGGGATGGGCTTCTTGGTGTGTTTTGCGCTGGTATTGGTCTGATGATGTTTCGTGTCGCGCTGTGTATTGGATATTGTGTGCTTGAATCGGGATTACGGTTTTAATAAAGGGCTACTGGAATTCAAAACTGTTGTTTGATTTGGTATTAAAATTCTGACATACAGAATTAAATAAAAACATTTAGTTTCACAAAAACACTTGGATTAATTGAATTGCAAAGATGAAATGTTTAAGGGGTTATAAGAAATTTGTTAAAGGAGACGTTACTATTACTATTTGGAAAAGTGAGGAGTTGCCTCCTGAGGGTACTCCAGCTTACCTAATGACTACTGAGCATGGTTTAAATTCATGTCTGCGGTTAAGACAATAGATGAGAATTAATGAGGATGAGGGGGCATTGTGCTTTTCTAGGTATGGATGGAGACCTGCTCTTTGCCTGCGAAGTTTGCGAAGATTTACCCCGGGCAGAGAGCGCGGAGTAGGCAGATCTCCACACACTCTGCAGCAAAGGGGAGGTTGCCAGTGCCGCCTCCCACCCCCCTATTAACAATTGAGTAAAACATAAATAAAAAGAGTTTAAAGTAAAGAAAAGCCTCTTACCTTGGCAAGCGAGAAATGCATTCGCAGTTTCCCCAGAGGCGGCAATGAAGAGCAGTAGGGCAGGCGAGTGTCGCACAGCCAAGGTAAGTGCTTTTTCTTTACTTTAAAATCTTTTTATTTAAGTTTTACTTAATTGTTGATAGGGGGTGGGAGTTTTTTCTCATCTCTGTGGCCCTCCGCATAGCCGCACTATTCTAGGCTAGTACAGGAATATATAACTGCTTTAGGTGTTAAGGATGTTATGTTTGCTCACCTTTCCTATCTTCAGTTATAGAAGAAGTCACCTACTATCACTTACCCCTATCTTATGCAATCTCATGTAGTATTCTGCTTTCATAACTTTATAGGCAGGAACATTTTGAATATTTCTATTTCAGTTATGACTTAGGGCTGTCACAAGTACCTCTAATTGAAAGTATGAATCGACACCCACAAAGGAAAACAATGGAGACAACTTGGTATTATTTCCCCCCCCCCGTTACCAGTGAAAAAGTAGAAGATTACATAAGAAATTTGACTTGCTTTGCATTCAAAAGAGAAGGCATATAATATGATGTTAGGAGAAATATACACAACCATGAAAAAGAATGCTGATCAGAAGGGAGATGTATTGGAAAATGTATGGAAAAAGGAGGAAAATTAACTCAGAAGAAAATGTACCTATCAAAAACTTAGATTAGACTCCCAACATAAAGGGAAGGACTAATTTATTAGAGACAAACACAGGAATGACCAAGAAATGTAGGAAGTAGCTGGGAGAACATGGCAGACGGCTAAGAGGACCGGCCGCGACCTCCGATAGAGGTGTGCAATATTGATTGCTCCAGCCCTCCTACAACATGATCCTTACACGTAATTGAATCTAGAAAATACAAAGAACATTTTTAATATGTGGCCTTTATTCTTTCAGTGTGGGTGCTCGCCCGCATCTGCAATTTATGGACCTTCTATGAGAGGTACGCCAGAGTTTGAAATCCAGCTCCCGCGGCTCCCAGGTCACTGCAATGCCGGGAAAGAGGTGCAGGCGGGCCCTGTGGGAAAAAACTTTCCTACCTGCCAAGCTAGGGCATTTGGGAGGAAGCAGCGGCCGGTTTTTAGACGCGAAGGAGATTGTCTGAGAGAGTCACCTGCAGAGGTCTGCCGAGCGGCCGCTTTGAATGGTTCGTGGACTCTGAAGTTTGAAACCACTACAAGTTGTACAAGTGGTATTCGAGGCACAATTTACTCCCTGAGGAGTACTCATTCCACACTGGACCCCTTAGAAAAAACAGGCCACATTTCAACAGAAGAAGAATTATTAGTTACCAAAGGTGGAGACGCTACAAAATATACAAATAAGAAGCAAAGGGGTCAGAAAACAAAGGCCAAAAATACAGCAGTGGTATCAACTAGAGCTGTTAAGGCTGCAAAAATTTTGCAAGCCAGGAAAGTGGAAAATCAAAAAATTACGCCCTCTCTTTGCTCCTTCTTTAAAGTACAAGAACAATTGGAAATTACTAATATAATACACAAGGGAGAAAGTGTTAACAGAGGAGTTCAAAACATGCAGAAAGTAACATCTCTTTCCATCAAAGAAAAGTGTGGAATCACCAAACCGCTAACTAGTTCTTATGTCAGAAGACCATGTAGAGGAAAACAGGTCAGAAGTTGACAAAGGCGTTGAGATTATAAGATAATTTACTCGCAAATTTGCCTCCCAATGACCATGAAAAAGATATGGAGTCTCCATTGCAGGGCGGGGCGAGGCACTGGAGTCTAGAGTTAATGCCTTACTAGGCTGGGTGTCAGATATGGAAAATAAAGTAGAGCAAACAAAGGAAGAGGTGAAAACCTGTCATGATGACATAGACAAACTAAGATCTAATGATAAAGAGCTTAGAGATAAGATCGAGACCCTGGAAAATAATTCAAGGAGAAATAATATACGAATATTTAATATTCAGGAAGGCTTAGAAGGACAGAATATAAAAAAAATTCATGGTAACTCTTTTGAATCAATGTTTTCGGAACAAAAGAGAACATTCTAGAAGAAGATATTCAAAGAACCCTTTTAGACAGAACAAATTAAGGGAAAATGCCCGGAAAAAACTCGTAAATTTTAAAACGTACACTTTGAAAAAAAACATCTTAAACAAGGCCTTAAAAGTAGGTACTATACCCAGGGGTGATCACACCTTTAAAATGCGACCTGATATATCTAATGCTACACTAGACATACAGTGGGCGCTTGGGAACTATATGCAAGAACAGAGATCACTAGGAGCCTGAGTCCAAATGAAGTTCCCAGCTTTGTTAAGGATCATGTGGAATAAAAAGACGTACAACATCAGGGATCAGAAAGAAGTAGAAACATTACTTGAACAAATTAAAGCGAAAATATAGGGCTAAATAAGATATGACATATTATAAAGCCTCTTAAAAACTGAGCTCAAAAGGGCAATCAGAATTGCCCAATGATAGCAGGGAGGGTTCTCTGGGTTGGGTGATGGGAGTAATTTTATTGATTTATTTAGCACAAATTAATGTTTTTTTTGGTGGGGAGCATGTGGGGAGAAAAAAGAATTACACTTGAGCGCTGCTTTAAGTCAAGGAAGATTAATCATAAACCAACCCATTGCAGAAGTTGAAATTGCAAGTGATTCTGTTCGTATTGTCAGTTTAGTAAAAGGTTTGTTTTGAATTTGCAGTTGTTGTGTGTGAGAAGTTGGCCTGGTGTATGCTGTCCCCTAATTAAAGTGGGCACCTTGCACCAGTCCAAACAGCCCTTATGGTGATCAAAGAGGTCAAAGATAACCTTAGAAAGCTATCCAAGTGGTAGCTGTAATGAGCAGCCTTCAGGCTTAGTCTTGAAGGAATGTTAAGCAGCTTGTTTTACCAAAATAGAATATTATAGTGTTGGATAAATGAAAGGAGAAGCATACAGTAGTAATACAATCGATAATCACAAATCACACAATACTTAAGCACAGAAACAACATTAAGTAGCAATGATACACAGTGGGCCCAGAGGGGGACCAAACCATATACTAATAAAGTGGTATAAGACCCACAACTCAAGTCAAGACATTGTGTAAAGGACATATAATCGCTGGGACCCCATGGAACCACCCAAGGTGAGTAAGTAGGGACCCCACGGAGGACGGGTGCAGTGAGGGAACATGACTGCGTGCTCTGGACAATTCTATGGGAATGTAGAGGTTGAAGATTTAGAGTTTAAGGAACCTTCCCAGGTGACTTCAAAGATGACCTGTTGAAGATGGAAGGTTTGAGAGCCACCCATGCATACCGAGGTGCCAGAATTACCTAGCCGGGTGCATACGTCTGAATTGGTGTCAGCAACTACCATAAAACCCAATGGCGAGCTTTGAAGAAGTGCCACTTCTGGAAAAAAGAAAAGTGTCAGTTGGAATCCAAACGTGGATTCTGGTCAAAGAGTACCAGAGAGCAGAGGGGACAGAGTCTGGGTCACTGGAGAGTGACCATGGGCTCGGTGGACGAATGGCCACTGATGTTGTGTGCTTGAGGTTGGTTGATGGAATTCTTGACTCTGCAGCTGCGGGGACCAGGAGACGCTAAGGATGACCAGGAGCCAGATGCGAGCTGTCCCACAAAGGATGTCGAGTGCTGAGGAGTCAGTGTCTGGCGGGAGCACCAACAAGCCTTGGCAACAGCAACCCACGCAAGAGGTTGAAGAAATGTGCGAGGCAGGCCAGCAAGGCCCAGTAGACTCACCAAGCACAAGGGAGTCAGAGCAAGCTTGGAGCAACCCGGTAAGTTTAAGTAAAGTTAAGTTGACCCTCAATGGGACCCGGAGGCCGGAGGCACAAGAGTCAAGAGAGGGCCTTGAGCGATTTCATAAGACGACAGCCCACGGAGCACCTCAGTGGAGGAGGACAAAGATCTTGGAATGAAATTGCATCAGAGGTTGGGGCTATCAGTAGCCCAACACACTTTTTCGGAAAGGCCAGCAATCAAATGCACTTGCAAATGTACACAGTGCACAGGGGTTCAGATATTGAGCCCCCATGAGGGATTCTGGCCTCAAACTTGGCAATAGGACAGCTTGGGCCTCAAGTGATGTAGAATCCTGCCTTCTGTGTTACTGGGCTCGTCGAAGTCCATAGGAGCTCTGTTGCAGCAAACCAGTACTTTGTGATGTGGTGCATGCAGATGCAGGGGAGTGAATCCTTCACCCCAAGGGAGACTGTCTTCAGTTGTCCTTGATGCTCCACAGGTCCTGCATGGATCCTGTATGGTGCACAGACGATGCAGCAGACAGAGTGGGAGACAAAGTCGGGCCCAAACAAAGTCCAGCAACGTCCAAATGTCCAGATGGTCGAAGTTCAGTGGTTTCTGGTTCAGAATCTTGTCCACATCAACTCTAAGGACCTTTAGCCAGGTAAGCCCTCAGTACCCATGGGAGAGTGTTGGAAAGATTCAGTGGGACCCTTCTAGGGGAGTGTCTGGATAATGTTTCGACAATGGGGAGGATACACCCCTGTCCTTTGTCCAGTGTCATGCCAGAGCATGAGCCAACAGCTCCCATGACTGGTGGTGCATGCACAAACGTACACAGGCTGCAATGGCAAAGTTCAACTTTGCATGGTCTCTTATGCATGGCATAATACATGCTGCAGCCAATGGGAGACCTATGCTGTATGCCCTGGGGACAAGTGTACCATATACTAGGGTCTGACAAGTGTACCTAGTACAAAGCATAACAGTTTTAGGGAGAAAACAGATAGATTGGGGTCCTGATTAGCAGGATCCCAGTCAGACTAATCAAAACAGCAGTACATCAAGCAAAAAATGGGGCTAACCATAAGAAGCAGATCCTACTTTCCTACATTGTGCTGCCCCTGAATTCTGATGCAGCTGCAGTTGGAACATGCTTTGACATGGAACCATCACCGTATTCACCAGAGGTTGAAAACACCAATTCAATTTTTCTCTGCCCCTAAGTTATGTTGCTCACCTTCTCATTCCCTAGCTTTCCTGGTGATGCAAATCCTGCAAAAGGAAACAACCAATGATGACAAGGGAATAAAGGGAATGCAAATAGGTAGTCCATTTTTGCCTTAGGGATCAAGTATTTAGGAACAGATATCCTGTTTGTAGGGCACAATCTTTTGTATAGCTTTTGATTTGTATTCACATGAAGGATTAAACATTTGGTTTTTATTGATATTGATGAATGTTTTTCCACTTTTTGCAGCATATGCAGCAAAGGGATAGCTAGGCTAATGGTACAATCCTCCATGCTGACTTCCTGTGTCAAACAGCTCAAAAGGATAAAAATTTGTCACCATTTGCCAATCGCCACTCTTGTGGTTCGGAAACATCTTTGTAGTATAAATTCATTGAAAGAAATGTATTGCTCAAGCAGGCATTGCAGTATATTACAGTGGTTTGAGACCTCCTGTACGAGGGCTTTTACAAGGACTGTATTAGCACTCTAAGTGATCATCCACTGTCTCTGGGCCTCAGTGAATAGCTGAGTACAAATCCTGTGACAGGTAACTTTTCTTGAGGATGTTCTGCACAACAAACTGGGCAATAATGATGTCATGCAGAAAGCCTACATTTCACTTAACTATCTTACAATTGGAAAACAACCATTAAAATAAAAAAATGGCATTGTCAGAATTACAAAGAAAGTGTTTAGACTATTAAGAAGTCACTTTTAAATAAAGAGTAAGACAGAATTCCTCTATAAAATGAACAAAAAGAAAACCAATAAAACATTAAAAAATATTTATCATAAAGAAAGCAATAAACAATTTTGATATTTTATATATTATTGTTTAATTAATTTTAATTTGATACTAATTCGAAAAAAATTATACACTCATTTGTTCAATATACCCCACAACTTATATAAAAGATATATTAAATATTTTTTCCATAAAAAATTATTACATACTACAAGATGTTAAACGAATTAGATTATTAAATAAAAATAATTGATTTAAAAATTCGGATACCATAAACATAATTATTATGAATTAAAATATACACTAATTTAAAGGTTATATAACACATTTCCCAATAAACCTCAAATTATAAATCTAAAATATTAAACTATGAGCAGTAAATTATGCAGTGTTTAAAAATAGACAATATACAGAACTCTCTAAACACCACACAACCCATAAAAATAATAAAGAAATATCTCACTGAAAAATAAATAGTTTAAAACTTAAAATTGAGTACACATATCATTTATAATTTAAAATAAAATATGAATGAATATATCAATAAATACCAATGTACATATATTTTATTTAATACAACTATCCAACCAATCCCCTAAGAAATTCCAATACCGAAAATAAAATGTGCATTAGTTAAACAGTTAATTAAAAATGTAAACAAATAAAGAATATTCAAGGAATGAATAGTTAACATCAATCAATTAGAATACATACATACAGAGTTTAAAAACTACTCTCCCAACTCCTCTATAAACTCAACAACACAAAAAAGCAAACATTCTTGAAATTGTTTAAAAAATATTTGCAGGTAAATCCCACAATGCCAAAAGTGTTAAAAAACATAATGCAAAGCAATATAACGACATAGTAAAAAATATTACAGGATGCAATGAAAATGTTATATCATAATATCATTTGGTACTGACAATATTTTGTACATGCTAATACAGCGGCTTGGTATTTTTGAGTCAATATTTAGGTTTTTCAAGTTCACCCACTAGGAGAGCCACTTAAAAACTATTTTCTTGCACATACCAAGGAGAGCCGACTGACCATTTATTTTCTGTCTCTCTCCTGCTGGCTCCCTCCTCTGAGAAAAGTCAGATGAACATTTCCCTGCTCCTACCCACATTGGTCTACAATCAGTTTTTGAGGCCCCTTTCCAAAAAATAGCTGCATTAATAAACAACCCCAATTTCACCGGACTCTCGATGGTGCTTCCCTAATAGAATCCTAGAGTTTGTATTCTGATTAAGAATGTGTAGGACTGAATTGCAATGGAGGAGATGACAGCTGGGTAGTACATTTTAGGTAGAGGCTTGCAGAGAATATTAGGATTATGAACTTTCCAATAAAGGCTTCTTCTTCACAAGATCTGATTTGAAAGCATTGGTAACCAAATCTACACTCTACCTCAAAGGAGGCCACCTCCATGCATCTCAGTTATTCCACTGCTCTGACGACAAATAATTTTAGCTTGTCACTGCACTGACATCCTTATGACCTGCACTGATCTCACATGAAATTGGAGCTGTGTTGGGTAAGAACTGGTCACCAAGCCAGAAGACCAGAGGGTCACCAGTCTACTAATTTCAGTTAAAGGGGTTGTAAAACAGTATGTAAGTTAATTGTCACACATTTCAGAGTTCCAGGTGCCAACTTGACTTTAAACAACTACCTCAATCAGGCCAGCCGAAGTAAAAAACATGCATTATTTATTCATTTTACAACCACCGTTGAATCCTTTAACCCAGGTATTGAATGGCTAACACCCAAGCAATGTCTCCAGTATTTCCACCTTGTCCAAGAGATGCTGGAATCGAACATATGAGTTGCTCTCACATCAACCGGTCACAGAAGTTGAAGATGCTGAAAAAAAAGTATTAGCTGTTTTTTGTTTGACTATACATATAGGGACAGACGTATAAAAATGTGACACAATGCAAAGCAGCAAGACGACTTGTTGTGCTGCTTGCATCAAACGGAGAGCGCATAAATGAGCCATATCTGCTGAGAGAGCGTGCATTCCTGCTTTCCCTCTGCGTTGGCGCAATGAATTCAGCCTGCCTCCAAAATAGGCACCCTTGCACCATGGTGCCTGCATTACAACCAGGATTGCTTTTTGTTCTGGAATTGGCACCTTCCTGCACAAATGCAATCATCTGAGACGAATGTATGACGTTACAACGCATTTTTTACAACGCACTACCATTACAACGACATTTTTACAACGCAAAAACTATTACAACGCATGCATTTACAACGCATGTTTTTACAACGCAAATACCTTTACAATGCATACCATTACAACGTAAGTATTGGTAAGTATATAATAATTTGTTAAATGTAAATTCATTGAAATTAATATAATTTAATTTAATTCAATTCATTTAATTTAAATTTAATTTTACTTTATTTTTATCCTGTACCCCTGTACCCCAAAAACCCAAAACTGACCCTAAACCCTAAAAATACCCCTTTACCCAAAAACCCAAAACTGACCCTGAACCCTAACAATACCCCTTTACCCAAAAACCCAAAACTGACCCTGAACCCTAAAAATACCCCTTTACCCAAAAACCCAAAACTGACCCTGAACCCAAAAAATACCCTTTTACCCAAAAACCCCAAACTGACCCTGAACCCTAAAAATACCCCTTTACCCAAAAACCCAAAACTGACCCTGAACCCTAAAAATACCCTTTTACCCAAAAACCCAAAACTGACCCTGAACCCTAAAAATACCCCTTTACCCAAAAATCCACAACTGACCCTGAACCCTAAAAATACCCCTTTACCCAAAAACCCCAAACTGACCCTGAACCCTAAAAATACCCCTTTACCCAAAAACCCAAAACTGACCCTGAACCCTAAAAATACCCCTTTACCCAAAAACCCAAAACTAACCCTGCACCCTAAAAATACCCATTTACCCAAAAACCCCAAACTGACCCTGAACCCTAAAAATACCCCTTTACCCAAAAACCCAAAACTGACCCTGAACCCTAAAAATACCCCTTTACCCAAAAACCCAAAACTGACCCTGAACCCTAAAAATACCCCTTTATCCAAAAACCCAAAACTGACCCTGAACCCTAAAAATACCCCTTTACCCAAAAACCCAAACATATACCATTTTAAATATAATTATATACTTACCAATACTTACGTTGTAATGGTATGCGTTATAAAGGTACCTACGTTGTAAAAACATGCGTTGTAAATACATGCGTTGTAATGGTTTTTGCGTTGTAAAAGTTTCGTTGTAATGGTAGTGCGTTGTAAAAGTTGCGTTGTAAAGGTTGTTTCCCATCTGAGACATGTTCCTCTTTCTGTATGTATATGAAAAGAGTAAACAAAGAGGTGAAATGAAGATATTTCTCCTTGTTACTCCTTACCTGCGAAGGCATAACAATTTGATACATTTCAAGGTGAGCTAGGGGGCATATTACCAAGGGCCTTATCGCCGCTTTTTCGGGAATTTTTCCAGCTAAAGCGGTGATAATTTAAACGCCCTATTACCTAGCTGTCGCTAACACCAGTTAGCGACAGCTAGTAGGAGATAGCGAGCTTCAGGGGGCCCACTTTGCATGTCAGCGATATATATCGCTAATGACATGCAAAGTGGGCGTGCCAAGATGTTAGCGACTGGAAACAGTCGCTAACATTGCTAACTCCTATTACCAACTTTTGGAAATAACCGCGCTAAGCGCGATTATCTCCAAAATCTAACGCCTGCCCAGAGCAGTTCTTAGCCATGTTATTGAATGGTAGGTGGATAACATGGCTAAGAGCATTTGCTCGGTAATGCATGAATATCGCTCACTTTTCAGCAATATTCATGCATTTCGGCCGATTTTGATTGCTTAGGAGACAAACCTTGATAATAGCAAGCGATAAAAATAGGCGAAGCACGGCGATAAAAATATAGCCGCTAACCAAGCTTAGCGACATTTTTCGCTATTGCTTGGTAATATGCCCCTAGATTCGGTAAATCTCAGGATGCGTAAAAAATGATAGGTGAATGCATGGGAACATCCATGTTACATCGACAGAAGGCCTTCCCAGTGCAGATTTAGGCAAGGCAGCCACTTGCACTGCCTTGAATTACTGCGGATTTACTATGCCAGACAGAGCCATTCAAGGTAGCCCTGCATGGCATAGTAAATCTGACTTTAAGCATTGGCGTCCATCGCCTTGCATGATGCAAGGGCAACTCCAATCCCTCATAAATATGGACCATAATACTTACAGAGGTCATCACTGACTATCTACGTGCACCATTCAAAGTGGCTACATTTAAGCTCCACAGGCCAACTGCATGAAGACCACCACCCTAATGTCTCCACCAGCATTTCGTGGACCCAGCAGAGGCAGAAATACAACCACACAGAGCTGCATGAAAAGTTGCTGCCAGGCCTCCCACAGATCTGCGGGTGCCACCACGTATTTGCCCATTTACACCTTTGTGTCTTAGGCATTCGATTTTTGATTGACTGAATTCGATTTATGTTCAAGTGAGATTTATGCGTGCCAGCGGTATTTGTGCTAGTTTTTCAAGCTTCAAAAACTCATATTGTGGATTCCTTATAGGCAACTGCTGTAAGGTAGAACTTGTTGGAAAGTGGGAGGGCTAAAACCAGGGCAAGGACCCTCCTTGCCCAGCTACTGATTGGCAGTTTGCTAAAAAATGCCAACACATCAATTTATATCAATACTGCATGAGGTACAACAATAAACCGTATTTACCAGAAACTCCAAGGGCATTGGGAATCTTCACAGGTCTTGAGCAAAGGAGACCAGATGACATGTTTCTGTTCCTCCCACAGGGGACAAGGACGAGGCAGGACGTGCAATGCCTCTTGTTGCAACTCCCAGCAGCAGCAGTTTTAACAGAAGGTGCCGCCCCGGATACACTGGACATTCACCAGCCACAAAACCTCAGAAACAGCAACTTTGCTGCCACCCGCACATGTAGGACATCCGAGTAAACAAGCAAAAGGGATAGGAATGTTTGAATAAAGTATGAGGAGTGCAGAACACCAGCAGATCCTGTCAGCTCCTCTGCTGCTGTTAAAAACAAAAACAAGCACTTTACACCCCCAACCAATTCCAAACGGCGCAAAAAGAATTCGATGATATTAAACAAAGTAACCTAAACCACAGTGTCGATACAGATGCAAACAAAGCCCCAAAAGACCTGCACACATGAAAGAAACTCTGGCCAGTTTGCAAGTGTCTAAACAGCTCATATAACTAACGTTAAATATAACAGAACCTATTTACAAAAATACGTAACATTTAAATGTGTTTTATCAGACGTGTTTGCGCTATTTTACATTTTTAATGTCTCATTGTCGCCTGATAGGATTAACCTCTGCCTCAGACTCGCCTGATGGGCTGGGCCAATCCCTGAAGGAGATCCATCCCTGCTCGCAATAGGACAAAGGACAGGACAGCTCCCCGCATCTGTCACTCCTGATAGGGTGAGAATATCTGCTCTTGCATTCTTACCCAGGGAAGCCGCAGATCTCCACTCCCTTTACTTTTTTAAAGCATATTCAAAGGCAATACACAGGGAACATCCTTAACACTTAAGATGCAAAGCCTAAATCACAAGACTATAATTTGTTTTCTTAACCTAAGCCAAGAGAGGGATCATTTTAGGTAGGCCAAATCCCCCAGTCTACTTGTTAAAACGTCCAAAATGTTCAGAGGTCCCATCATGCAGGATTAATCACCCTGCATTGTTCCTTCCTTTATAGGTACAGTTGCTGGTGAAATAGATCTGAAGGAGGTCCAACCCCCCCTCCCTGACCCTCCATTGAGGGCTTTGAAGCAAAACTGCTGGCCTACTCTCTCTTAGGGCACTTGATTGGCCGCTAGGATAAGTTACAGCCTCAAAGAGACAGCTGAGACTTCATCCTGAAGAAGGCCCACCTCTATTAAAGCTAGCCAGGCCGAAACCTTATTCTGTGTGCTTGATTTGACTGAATTAAATACATATGATTATCTTTCATTAAAATAATACTGCCAAACATAATATCTAAATTGGACTTCATCAAACGTGTCTTTCATGGGTATCCAAATAACCTATATATTTATATTGATTTATTAGAAGAACAATCAAGTACGCTGGACCCTGAGGTGTGGCAGATGCTATAGCCCCCCCATAACTGGAGCCAGGTCACAAAGATACTGTAAAGCAATGCGCAAATTCAGTTTACTTGTCATGCAGCATCAGTTGTTTGTTCAAATGCAGTAAAAGGTGAGTGTTAGTTAAGAAGAGCCCTGAGATTAATTTTTAATAAATCACTGCACATTCACGTGTCCGGAATATCTAAATTTACAATTTGTGGCTTCAATCGCAATCCCTTTGCAAACAAACTGTTTTACTCAAGTGATTGGGCCCTATGAAGTATTAGAGAATTTACAGTATAAAAAAAATAATTAAAAGTTACGCCTTTTTCAATTTTTCACATTTTTTTAAATGAGTCTTGTGAGAAGTTGGCCTGATATATAATGTTCACTATTCTAGTGAGCACTCTGTATCAGTCCAAACAACCCTTATTGATGATTGGTTGTAAGTCAACCTTATAGACCAGCTATCCTAGTAGCATGGATACGAGCAGTCTAAGGCTAAGACTCTAGAGGGCGTGTTAAGCCAGCTGTTTTACCATCACATTACCCCTTGAACACCAAGTGAAAGGACACCACACAAGTTGTTATGAAAATAAACGTATATTTATTTATAACAAGTCTACCCTGAACTCTTTATGAGTCAGGGAGCTAAGCACACAACAAAACTCTTACGAAAATACTTTAAGTCCCACAATTTACACAAATGCCCTAGGGGCACGAAAAACCATATACACAAGAAGTGGAATGCGGATTGCTAGCAGGTAAGTAACTATTCTCATAGACTTTAGAAACACTAGGCCTACAATACTAAGCACTTGGATTAGAAGAAGGAGGCCTGTGGACGTCGTGTGCAGAGTGGGAACTGTCACGCGTAAGTCGGGAAAAAGTCTATGGAGGCTAGCAAAGTTAAAGTTACTGTTCTCGGGCGAACCCGACTAGGTGGGTCGAAAACAAGGGTGGATCCGAACACTTGGAGTGTTGGACTATGCTGAAGCACCGGAGTACTTGGTTTACCTAGCCCAGGGGCTGCGGCTGCATAGGGTCGAAGTTGCGTCGGAAACCCTCGTGGAAGAACCAGGAGCCTGAAGAAAGGAGTTGCTGGCAGGCGGCCAGTGAAGAAAGTTCGTAGAGATCCAAGCCTGGATCAGGGAAGAAGAAGACCTGAAAGCAGAGGGGACCAAGTTTGGAATCACTAGCCAGTGATTGAGTGGGCAACAGAGTGGCACCGGACGAAGTCACCTCGACCAGGTGAGTGGGCGCTGCTGGGCTCTGCAGTCTCTCAGACCAGGAGGCGTTGTCGGCGACCAGGATAGAGGTGCGAGCTGTCCCACAAAGGTCTCTGCTGTCGACGTCGCTGGACCCAGGATTGGGCAACAAGTCTTGGCAAATGCAAGGCCCACGCGGTGGACCTAAAATGGAGTCTTGAGTGGACCAGGAGGGTCCAGGGTGCTTCTCTGTTGGAGGGAAGCAAGGGCCAGTCTGGAGCAACCAGACCAGCGGTGTTTGTCATCGTGGAGCGTCGTAAGGGGACCACTCGCCAACGGGCAAGTGTCCTGGACAACGCGGTGAGCAGTCAAGAGCAGAAGGGCCCCACGCAGATCTCGTGGATGCAGGGGGGCTGAACTTCGGTGCTGGAGCTGCTCAGGGTCGGGGCTTCTCTTACCCCAAAGCACTCAGTCGAGGGTCACTCGGTGGTCGTGCTGGACAAGAGTCGTGCAGTTCTGAAGATGGCCGGTCCCTCGAGGTCTCGTCGCACCCACAGATCACAGCTGAGCTGATGAGGTGGGTTGAGGTCCGAGGTGCCAGGGAAGCCGGTTCTCGTCGTGCTGGAGCAGTCTTGATCCGAAGGAGAGACTGGCAACAAACCGCGAAGCTTGGTTGGTGCCTGCTGCTGCAGGGTGACTACTCCTTAGTCACAAGGGAGAAATCTTGAGAAGAGTCTTGAGTTCTTCGTGAGGAAGGTCGGTTCAGGATTCAAAGATTGATCTGATTTGGAAGGGGGCCAGCTCCTACCTTTATCCTGCAAAAGGGGGCTGGCACGCGACTAAGTCCTGCCCTATGGGTGGGACCAGGAGGGGGGTGGTTACACCCCTCTCCTTTGGCGGGCTGTTCCCCAGCTCAGGGTCTGGTGTGCCCCTGGAACTGGTTCAAGCCGGCCTATGCGTAGTGAGCACCGGGGTGCCACTTGCAGTCACCTTCCTCTAAAGCCCTGCCTACCTAGGATACACAAAATCCTGTCAGGGACGGTGCTGGCACCGCCCCTGACAGGAAACCCTTTGTCCTTGCCTCCTGCGCTGGGAGGACTCCCAGCAACAGGAGGGCAGACTTGTGTCTCGGTGGCAGCATCCATTTTGTGGAGCTAAGGCTCTGTCTGACTTTACCCGGGTTTACAGGTTACCAACATGTCGTGTCCCTCTAGAAGGGTGGAATGCTAACCCCGTCACCAGAATTGGCGAGGGGTTAGTATTCCAATTCGTATGACACCTTACTCGACATGTTTTGATAAAGCGATACCAGAGTTGGCATATAACCGCGAGGATTATAATGCACTTAAGAGTATATGGTATGCGATATCATGGAAACGGCTAAGGGATGGATCCCGAAAGCCGCAGACAGGCTCAGCTCATGCCAGAGCACTATCTCACACGATTCCAAGCACTCTGCCTTCAGGATTGTCAAGGCCTGCCATAGGAGTGACTGATAGGAAATCTGTGTGCCCATTTAGGTTTAGATATAGGAATACTATATCTAAAGCAAAGGGTGATTGCCCCACCTTGCCCCAGCTGTCATGCAGCCAGTTGTGTCTGTTTGGTTAGTCAGCCCAGGGGTGGCATAATACATGCTGCAGCCCCTGGGAGACCTCTGGGTACACCTCAGCCCTGGGTACAGGGACTTCGAGAGGGCCCAGTGCCAATTCAGTACCTGGGTACAATTTGGATTAGAGAGAACAGCTAGGCTCTGGGTCTGATTAGCAGGCCCACAGCCAGGGAAAGTCATAAACCAGTGAAGCAAAAAGCAAAAATCTGGGTGATCATAGGATTGCAGACCCTACTCTCCTACATGACCCCCCCCCAAACTTTGGGACAATAAACTAACCTTGACCAGGTGATTCTTCTTGCTCTAAGTGGAAATACCTGGAGAGCCCATCGGCATTGCCATGATCAGTACCAGGTCTGTGCTCCACTGTAAAATCCATCCCCTGTAGGGAAATGGACCACCTAAGTAGTTTGGGGTTTTCACCCTTCATCTGACTTAGCCATAAGAGGGGCTTATGGTCGGTCTGAACTGTGAAGTGAGTTCCAAACAAGTAGGACCTCAACTTCTTCAGGGCCCATACCACAGCAAAGGCCTCCCTCTCAATAGCTGACCAATTTTTCTCTCTGGGGGTCAGCCTTCTGCTAATAAAAGCAATGGGCTGGTCATTACCATCAAAATTCAGTTGAGATAGAACAGCTCCCACACCCAACTCAGAAGCATCTGTTTGGACAATGAATGGCTTGGAGTAGTCTGGACTCTTTAGGATAGGTGCTGTGCACATGGCCTGCTTTAGGTCATCAAATGCTTTTTGACAGCTTGCTGTCCACTGAACTTTCTTTGGCATCTTCTTGCTTGTCAGGTCATTAAGGGGGGTCACAATGGACCCATAATTTCTGACAAACTTCCTGTAATACCCAGTCAGGCCCAAGAAAGCTCGAACCTGAGTCTGGGTGATTGGAGGAGTCCAGTCCTGGATGGCCTGTATCTTACTCTCCAATGGCTGAACCTGGCCTCCACCTACAAGGTGGCCCAGGTATACAACCTGTGTCTCCCTATCTGGCACTTAGTGGCCTTGATAGTGAGGCCTGCCTTTTGCAGGGCCTCTAACACTTTCCTCAGGTGGACCAGGTGATCCTCCCAGGTGGAGCTAAAGACAGCAACATCGTCAAGATAAGCTGCACAGAAGTCATCCAGCCCAGTGAGGACTTGATTCACCAACCTTTGGAAGGTGGCAGGTGCATTTTTCAAACCAAAGGGCATCACCAAAAATTGATAATGCCCACCAGGGGTAGAAAATGCTGTCTTGGGTTTGGCCTCCTCAGCTAACCTGATTTGCCAATACCCAGCTGTCAAATCAAATGTGCTTAAGTAGTTGGCTGAAGCCAATCTATCAATAAGCTCATCTGCTCTTGGTATTGGGTGGGCATCAGTCTTAGTGACTGCATTGAGGCCTCGGTAGTCTACGCAAAACCTCATCTCTTTCTTACCACCCTGGGTGTGAGGTTTTGGCACTAGAACTACTGGGCTAGCCCAAGAGCTATCTGAGGGCTCAATGACTCCCAGCTCCAAAATTTCTGCACCTCTGTCTTGATGCAGTCTCTGACATGATCAGGCTGTCTGTAGATTTTACTCTTGACAGGCAGACTGTCACCAGTGTCAACTTCATGGGTACACCAATCAGTTTGGCTGGGTGTCAGAGAGAACATATGTCTGAAGGATTGCAGAACTTGTCTACAATCCTGTTGCTGATGTTCAGAGAGGCTGCCACAAAAGACAACACCATCTACTGAGCCATCATCAGGATTCTGAGTGAGCAGGTCTGGGAGAGGGTCACTCTCTTCCTCCTGTCCCTCATCTGTGGCCATGAGCAAGCTCATGTCCTTCCTGTCAACATATGCCTTGAGCCTGTTTACATGGAGCACCCTGAGGGGGCTCCTGGGAGTTCCAAGGTCTACCAGGTAGGTAACCTCTCCCTTTTGCTCAATGATGGTGTGGGGCCCAGACCATTTGTCTTTGAGTGCTGCTGGGGCCACTGGCTCCAGCACCCACACCTTCTGTCCAGGCTTGTACACAGTCAGGACAGCCTTCTGGTCATGCCAAGCTTTTTGGAGTTCTTGGCTGGCCTCAAGGTTTTTGGATGCCTTTTCCATGTACTCAGCTATCCTGGAGCGGAGACCAAGTACATAGTCCACAATGTTTGTTCCAGGCTTTTTGAGAGGTCTCTCCCATCCTTCCTTTACCAAACAAAGGGGTCCTCTTACAGGATGCCCATACAGAAGTTCAAAAGGGCTGTAGCCAACCCCCTTCTGTGGGACCTCTCTGTAAGCAAACAAGAGGCAGGGCATCAGGACATCCCATCTCCTCCTAAGAGGTTCAGGTAGCCCATGAATCATCCCTTTAAGGGTCCTGTTGAATCTTTCAACAAGCCCATTGCACTGTGGGTGATAGGGTGTGGTGAACTTGTAGTTGACACCACATTCCTTCCACATTGCAGTCAGATATCCTGACATGAAGTTTGTACCTCTGTCAGAGACAACCTCCTTAGGGAAGCCCACTCTGGAGAACACTCCAACTAGGGCTCTTGCCACCACAGGTGCTGTAGTGGTCCTAAGGGGAATAGCTTCAGGATACCTGGTGGCATGATCCACCACCACCAGTATAAACTTGTGCCCTGATGCTGTCTGGGGTTCCATTGGACCAACAATGTCAATCCCCACTCTCTCAAAGGGTACCCCCACCACAGGTAGTGGTATGAGGGGGGCCTTTGTTTGACCACCTGATTTGCCACTGGCTTGGCAGGTGTCACAGGAGCGACAAAACTCCTTGGTATCTTCATTCATATGGGGCCAGTGAAAGTGTGAGACAAGCCTGTCCCACGTCTTTGTCTGGCCCAAGTGACCTGCAAGGGGAATTTCATGGGCCAAGGTAAGAAGGAAACCTCTCTGAGACAAGGGGATGACCAGCCTCCTGGTCATACCAGGCTTGGGGTCTCTTGACTCAGTGTACAGGAGTCCATCATCCCAGTATACCTTGTGGGTACCTGTGGCATTCCCTGCAGCCTCAGCAGCAGCCTGCTGTCTGAGGGGTTCAAGTGAGGGGCAGTCCAACTGTGCCTTTCCCAGGTCTTCCCTGGAGGGTCACCCTGAGCCCAGAAACTCAACCTGATCAGGTTCAAGCTCTTTAGGCTCAGTTTCCCTCAGTTCTTTGAGATCAGCTTCCTCAGAGGCTTGATCCTCAACCTGGGGCAAGGGAGAAGGCAATGCCTTAACTCTACTGCTCCTCTTCTTGGAAGGTGTCTGGTCCATTTTTCCAGGATCCAGCACCTGTTCAGTGGGGCATCTTTTGGCCTGTGACCTAGTCACAGCAAGGACATGTGCTGGCAAGCCTAACATTTCCATGTGAGTCCTCTGCTCCACTTCTGACCATAGGGATGACTCCAAATCATTGCCCAACAAACAATCTACTGGGAGGTCTGAACTAACCACAACTTTCTTTTGGCCACTTACCCCTCCCCAGGAGAAACTAACAATTGCCATACTATGGTTGGTAGTGACATTGCTAGCATTGGTCACTAGGTAATCTGTACCTAGCATGATTTGTCCAGGGTCCACAAAGTTAGGTGTCACCATTGTGACACTGGCACAAGTGTCCCTGTAGGCCTGAGCCCTTTTTCCATTTATCAAAGGTGTCTGCCTGTATTTGCCCAAAGTATTGGGACTTATCTCAGGGGACACATCCACATCCCCTGTACAGACAAGGACAGCCTGAGTGAGTGTGCCAACTAAGTTGTCAGACCCCTCAGTTCCTAAGGTTAACCCAACTAATGCCTTGGGAGGTGCACTACCACTACTGACTGTACTAGGGGGTGCAGTTGCCTTAGGGGCTGCAGTGGTAGGAGTTTGCCCTCCTCTTTTGGTGCACTCACTAAACCAGTGAGACTTACTTTTACAGTACTGGCACCACCTTTTTGACTGGCCTTCTGGAGTCTTCTTTTTCTGCTGTGAAGCCTGACCCCCACCCTCTTTGGTTTTTTGGGGACCTGTCGAAGACTTCTGGTCATTTTGTTCATTCTTGGTATTACCCTTCTGGTCTGCTTTCTTCTGACCACCCTGGTTCTGAGTCTGGTTCTGCTTGATCCTTGTTCTGACCCATTTGTCTGCCTTCTTTCCCAATTCTTGGGGAGAGGTCAGATCTGAATCAACAAGGTGCTGGTGCAACAACTGGTTCTGACAATTATTTAAAATTTGTTCTCTCATCATAAGATTATACAATCCTGTGTAATCTGTAACCTTGCTACCCAGCAACCAGCCCTCCAAAGCCTTAGTGGCACAATCCACAAAGTCAGACCAGTCCTGAGACTGAGTTTTCTGGGTGTCTCTGAACAGCAACCTGTACTGCTCAGTGGTTAAACCGAACCCATCAACCAGTGTATTCTTCAGGACCTGGTAATTGTTAGCATCCTCCACTCTTGTAGTGAGGAGCTTGTCTCTTCCTTTGCCATCAAAGGAGAGCCACAGTATAGCTGCCCACTGACTCTGGGGAATGCACTGCACAGTGCAGGCCCTCTCCAGAGCAGCCATCCATTTCTGGATGTCATCCCCTTGCTTAAAGGGGGGCACTATCTTTGTCAGGTGTTTAGTATCTAAACCCTTCTCTTTATCTCTTGGGAGATTGCTGCCACCAGTGGGAGCTAGCCCACTCATCTGCTGCTCTCTAGCAAAGGCAAGCTTCTCTTTGGCCAGGGCAAGTTCTTCCCTTTCAATCCTCAGTTCAGCTTGTCTCATCCTAGCTTCATGCTCCCTTCTCTGAGGGGAAGTAAATCTCCTCTGTGGAGAATTCCTTCTCCTCTGGGAAGAGGCATTAGAGTGCAGAGATCTATTGGAGTCCCTAGAAAGAGATCTATCTCTCCTAACTCCAAGGTTAGGCCCACTTCGGGTTAGTACTGGGGGTCCCCCAGATCCTAGCCCAAGTAAGTCTAAGTTGGCCCTAGTTAGCCTTCTGACTACCTCAAGACCTTTGTCTACCTCATCCCCAGAGAGCTCCTCGAGGTCCTCCTCCCCAACTGCATTTTCAGTGTTGTGGAGGTCTGGATCCCCAGAGGTTCCCTCTAAGGCTGGCATGTTCCCATCTAACTGAGAAATCTTTCTCGCATCATAAGTCTCTAAGAGACCTATTAGAAAGGGAATGGTGGGGTTAGACCCCTGCTTCAGTTTCCTGGAGGTACACACTTGTCTCATCTCCTGGAAACTGAGAGCTGCATATCTTGAAGTGACCTGTGGAGGGTCAACATCCACAAGGGGAGTCTCAGTAGAGTCTCCCTGGGTAGACATGCTTTTCTAGTGAGGTGTAAGTGGTGCACTTACCTACACTATATGTTTGCCTACTGATCCCTTGCTAGAGTTGTAGTTTAGGGGGTGCTAGGCCCTAGGAGCTACAACAGCTGGTTCAGTAGAACTCAGAGTATTCTAAGCTAAGTTATATGTACCTCAGTACTTATGTGATCTTTCACAAGATATTCTTAGGATATGCGTGGTAAAACAACAGCAAGCTCAAATCCCAACCGCTGCTCACCAATGTGAGAAGTTGGCCTGATATATAATGTTCACTATTCTAGTGAGCACTCTGTATCAGTCCAAACAACCCTTATTGATGATAGGTTGTAAGTCAACCTTATAGACCAGCTATCCTAGTAGCATGGATACGAGCAGTCTAAGGCTAAGACTCTAGAGGGCGTGTTAAGCCAGCTGTTTTACCATCACATTACCCCTTGAACACCAAGTGAAAAGACACCACACAAGTTGTTATGAAAATAAACGTATATTTATTTATAACAAGTCTACCCTGAACTCTTTATGAGTCAGGGAGCTAAGCACACAACAAAACTCTTACGAAAATACTTTAAGTCGCACAATTTACACAAATGCCCTAGGGGCACGAAAAACCATATACACAAGAAGTGGAATGCGGATTGCTAGCAGGTAAGTAACTATTCTCATAGACTTTAGAAACGCTAGGCCTACAATACTAAGCAGTTGGATTAGAAGCAGGAGGCCTGTGGACGTCGTGTGCAGAGTGGGAACTCTCACACGTAAGGCGGGAAAAAGTCTATGGAGGCTAGCAAAGTTAAAGTTACTGTTCTCGGGCGAACCCGACTAGGTGGGTCGAAAACAAGGGTGGATCCGAACACTTGGAGTGTTGGACTATGCTGAAGCACCGGAGTACTTGGTTTACCTAGCCCAGGGGCTGCGGCTGCATAGGGTCGAAGTTGCGTCGGAAACCCTCGTTGAAGAACCAGGAGCCTGAAGAAAGGAGTTGCTGGCAGGCGGCCAGTGAAGAAAGTTCGTAGAGATCCAAGCCTGATCAGGGAAGAAGAAGACCTGAAAGCAGAGGGGACCAAGTTCTGAATCACTAGCCAGTGATTGAGTGGGCACCAGAGTGGCACCGGACGAAGTCACCTCGACCAGGTGAGTGGGCGCTGCTGGGCTCTGCAGTCTCTCGGACCAGGAGGCGTTGTCGGCGACCAGGATGGAGGTGCGAGCTGTCCCACGAAGGTCTCTGCTGTCGACGTCGCTGGACCCAGGATTGGGCAACAAGTCTTGGCAAATGCAAGGCCCACGCGGTGGACCTAAAATGGAGTCTTGAGTAGACCAGGAGGGTCCAGGGTGCTTCTCTGTTGGAGGGAAGCAAGGGCCAGTCTGGAGCAACCAGACCAGTGGTGTTTGTCGTCGTGGAGCGTCGTAAGGGGACCACTAGCCAACGGGCAAGTGTTCTGGACAACGCGGTGAGCAGTCAAGAGCAGAAGGGCCCCACGCAGATCTCGTGGATGCAGGGGGGCTGAACTTCGGTGCTGGAGCTGCTCAGGGTCGGGGCTTCTCTTACCCCAAAGCACTCAGTCGAGGGTCACTCGGTGGTCGTGCTGGACAAGCGTCGTGCAGTTCTGAAGATGGCCGGTCCCTCGAGGTCTCGTCGCACCCACAGATCACAGCTGAGCTGATGAGGTGGGTTGAGGTCAGAGGTGCCAGGGAAGCCGGTTCTCATCGTGCTGGAGCAGTCTTGATCCGAAGGAGAGACTGGCAACAAACCGCGAAGCTTGGTTGGTGCCTGCTGCTGCAGGGTGACTACACCTTAGTCACAAGGGAGAAATCTTGAGAAGAGTCTTGAGTTCTTCGTGAGGAAGGTCGGTTCAGGATTCAAAGATTGATCTGATTTGGAAGGGGGCCAGCTCCTACCTTTATCCTGCAAAAGGGGGCTGGCACGCGACTAAGTCCTGCCCTATGGGTGGGACCAGGAGGGGGGTGGTTACACCCCTCTCCTTTGGCGGGCTTTTCCCCAGCTCAGGGTCTGGTGTGCCCCTGGAACTGGTTCAAGCCGGCCTATGCATAGTGAGCACCGGGGTGCCACTTGAAGTCACCTTCCTCTAAAGCCCTGCCTACCTAGGATACACAAAATCCTGTCTGGGACGGTGCTGGCACCGCCCCTGACAGGAAACCCTTTGTCCTTGCCTCCTGCGCTGGGAGGACTCCCAGCAACAGGAGGGCAGACTTGTGTCTCGGTGGCAGCATCCATTTTGTGGAGCTAAGGCTCTGTCTGACTTTACCCGGGTTTACAGGTTACCAACATGTCGTGTCCCTCTAGAAGGGTGGAATGCTAACCCCGTCGCTAGAATTGGCGAGGGGTTAGTATTCCAATTCGTATGACACCTTACTCGACATGTTTTGATAAAGCGATACCAGAGTTGGCATATAACCGCGAGGATTATAATGCACTTAAGAGTATATGGTATGCGATATCATGGAAACGGCTAAGGGATGGATCCCGAAAGCCGCAGACAGGCTCAGCTCATGCCAGAGCACTATCTCACACGATTCCAAGCACTCTGCCTTCAGGATTGTCAAGGCCTGCCATAGGAGTGACTGATAGGAAATCTGTGTGCCCATTTAGGTTTAGATATAGGAATACTATATCTAAAGCAAAGGGTGATTACCCCACCTTGCCCCAGCTGTCATGCAGCCAGTTGTGTCTGTTTGGTTAGTCAGCCCAGGGGTGGCATAATACATGCTGTAGCCCCTGGGAGACCTCTGGGTACACCTCAGCCCTGGGTACAGGGACTTCGAGAGGGCCCACTGCCAATTCAGTACCTGGGTACAATTTGGATTAGAGAGAACAGCTAGGCTGTGGGTCTGATTAGCAGGCCCACAGCCAGGGAAAGTCGTAAACCAGTGAAGCAAAAAGCAAAAATCTGTGTGATCATAGGATTGCAGACCCTACTCTCCTACAAGGCTGATTTGGGCCTTTTAATTATGAACTGTTGTGGCAGGAAGGTTTCCACGTAGGGAGAGAAAACAAAGCAATGTGCATTTATTACATCCTTGAGTGCAAACAGGCCTAAAACCATTCTGAACCGACGCAAACTCCCCACTTAACGGTTTTCCTCGTGTTGCACTCACTTGTTTAGTAACACCAGAAAACCAGAAGCTTTTTTAGAACCACCATAATTTTAAGGAGCTGCATGTGGGGAAAGACTGGCAAAAAGACCAACACAGTACATTAGAGAGACATATAAATTCTCCTCAAATATTTTAAATAGTGGCAGAGCTGGTACAGACGCCACGAGGCTCCGTGAAGGGCGCACCTTTGATCCCATCCCAGACCCGTCCAGCAGCAGAGCATGGCTGGGTCATGGATGACGTCTCTGCCTCGTGCACCGGTGACCGGGGGCTGAGGGGGTGCACAGGGCTTAGTACTCGATGCAGCTGCAACTCAAGGGCAAGGGCAAAGCAGGATGACACCAGAGGAGTTTGATGGAAGGTTTCATCCAATGCCTTGAATCACCCACCAATCAGAATTGACTCCCTGGGATTCACAAACAATATGACAAGCCTGCTCCCATCTTTCACATTTGCTCACTGGAGCACCAACAGTTTTTCTACTTCCTTTTTAGTTGCACGACCAAAATAGCATTTAATTAGTGTGATGCATTGATTTTCCTTCTTCAAAACCATATGTAATGTACAGAACTGTGGCAGATGCTATGTGACCGCATGTTAGAAGCAGATTGTTTTACATCATTAGTCCCATGAGGCAGCAGAGCACACTTGATCTGTGAGTGTGGGTGTCCCATGGACGAAGGGCTCTGTCTATGGTACTGATGACCACTGGGTTGAGGCAAATATTCAAGACTTAGGGACTTATTTACGAGAGCCCTGCGTCCCTTTTCCACCATGTAAAGTGGTACATGCAGGGCTCTCATGTCGATGTTTGAAGCCACGCACAGCCACCCTGCGTTGCTCTGAGTGGCATCATAAATCATGAGTAAGGCAACGCAGCGCAAATCGCGGTATCATCTCGATCTGCACCAAGGAGGCATTCCATGGGCGTTGCGGTGGGTTTTGCCATCCACCAATGGGGGAAGCACCAAAGCCGTATGTCTCCCAAGGTGAGGCGTAACAATGAGAAATTTGTTTTTTTGTGGCACTCATAGAAAGGGGAAAACGCCTCAATAGATTGTTTTTGTGCAGGAAGGGGGCACACAAACAATGGTGCCTGCAACACAGGCACATAGGAACTAGGATGCCAAAACAGTGCCAGTGCAGGAAGAAAGGACAGGAATGCATCATATTGCTTGAATACAGTGCGTAGGGCAGCACAACAAATGACCGTGTTGCGCTGTGCCCAAATCCCATCTGTAATCTCTTTAGCCCTCAATTAAACTCAAAATCTATGGTAAAGAAAAATGTCACCTGAATATTTTGATGGGGTGATTTCATTCATCTTATTAGCTCATCCTTCTCTGAGAAATGACTCCCTGGTTTGAGTAAACAAAATGGGATGCCTGACCCCATCTTACACATTTGTCACCAGAGCACAAACCATGTTCTTCATTCCCTTTTTGTGCACAACCAAAATAGCTCTTTTTCAGAGCGGTGCATTGATGTCTGTGCTGAAAAACCTTATGTGACGACCCTCTTCTTGAAATAATACCTTAAATTTAGAAAACTGAAGATTTACTAAGCACCCCAATGATTGCTCATAATTTATTTTAAAATGAAGCTACTCACCTTGGGGAAGAGGACACAATGTGTGAGTTGTAGGCACAAGGTCACACCACTTGCTCACAGAATTAAAATTTTTACTGAAACTCACATTACAAAAATATAGTTTAGATTCAGTATGATAGAAGTGGAAAGGAGACAGCTGGCCAAAGAGAAAAAGACTGCAGACAAAAAAGAAAAGGAACAATAGCCGTGACGCTCCTCAAATATTCCTTCACTCATAGAGTCAGGCAATAAACATAGGGCATGCACCTGAGGAGAAATGTAAGCAAGGTGGCCTCTTTCTCTGAGTCGAGTCTTCCACTGGTCCTGAAAGACAACAGGTATTTATCTGTTCTGGGATTCTAAACTTGTCCCCCCAAAAAAAAGGTTTACCAGGCAGCTGCAGGAGAAAGCAATTAGCACTTATTACTTGATGTCAAATTGTTCCCCAAGACAATTTTTTAGTTTAGCAACCTGTCTCAAAGCTCGACATGGAAACCTTTTAGCGTAAATAAAGAAAAGTTAATTGTTCATTAACAGGAGGGTCAGGTATAGTTGTACTTATCTCGGTCAAAGTTTGTAAAGTTTCCCAAAGTAATTTTCATACCGTCGCACATTTTTTCACTCATATTACTTCAGTTCAAACTATTTTCTTTAAATGTATCTGTTGTAGAGTTCCTTCTCTGGACAATGACAAATGAATGCAGAACTGTTCTCTGCAAGTTTACATCATTCAAGGTTGTTCTATGTCAGGTGCATTGCACAGCAGAAGAAACAATAGGGGAGATTTACAAGTAACTGATGCATCTGCATAGATGTGTCAGTTTCCTTCCACCAGTGCCAAATATCCTTGCGAAACCATGGATGCACTGTATTTACAATACAGTGCTTCATGGCGCAAAGATTAACAGAGGCATTAGAAATACTGACTCATGCAACTTCAGCAATGTGCCACAACAGATAGGTGAGTCCCATACACAAAGCCCTGAGTCATTCCGTACGCCTGGTTTGAGCAGGCGTAGGGATTTTGACGCAGTGAAGGCATAGAGTGACACAGTGAAATGTAAATTTCACTGCATCAGTTCTACATGGCTTTTTGTGTGGGAAAGCTGACCCTGCAAACATAAAACCTGGAGCAGGTATAACGTGACGCAGGGTAAATTGGCCGCATTGTTTGTGCCACTGCTTCGTCAAAAAAGTGACACAATGGCGGCACAAGGAGGCGCAAGGGGCTTGTAAATCTGCCACAATGTGTGACAATACAGGCAAATAGTGATTTCCGCAGATACAACACATTCTCAATGTCTCCCTATGCCCATTTCAATATCAAAAAGACCCAGAAAGAGGGACACACCTCTGGGAAGTATTCTGAGAACTCAGGCCTGGATCTACTGATATTTCATGCAGCGCAGCTCAGGAATTGAAGTTGCTCATTGCATTGTGTGAAACGCAGAACCGTGCAAAAGTCTCACAAGAAGTGGCACAGTTCTACTAACTCCCTACCCTGGCTCTCTTTGGGCTGCCTGGGGCCAATGCACCCTGGTGCCTTAATATTAATAATAATAAGCCATTTTTAAAGTGCCTGGCTACACAAAAACAGTGTGTCCCCACGCTAGATGCTACTAATTCTCAGGAGGCCAAAGATGGAAAGAAGAGCCAGGGACAGAGAGGAACGAGAGCATTAGATAAGAGGGAACAAAAGCGTTTTAAGTTTTCCACGGAATCTTGTTTCAGAGGGTTCCATTCGGAGGTCGAGTGGAAGTTCATTCCAGTATTTGGGGGCGAGATATGTGAAAGAGCAGCCGCCCATCCTAGCTCTGGTAATGCGAGGGGGTTTGAGCAGCATTGCTCCGGTCGATCTCAGATTCCGGGTGGGGCGGTGAACAGTGAGAGGTTTTTGCAGGTAGGCGGTGCGTGAAACAGAGAGCTTTACATTTAATTTGTTCCTTGACTGGGAGCCAATGGAGCTTTGCAAGGGCAGTCTTCCCAGATGCTCTGCGAGGTAGGTTGAGTACTAGGCGCGCAGCAGCGTTTTGGACGCACTGAAGTTGGTGTAGGCCTTTTTTACTCAAACCTAAGAGCAGAGCATTTCCATAGTCAAGGTGGGGAGTGACTAGGGCATGGGCAATTGTCTTTCTAGTGCTGATAGGGAGAAGATCAAGATCCTTACGAAGAATTTTCAGTATGCCGAAGTACTTGCCTGTCACTTTACTGACGTGAGATTTATAGGAGAGATCAGAGTCAAGCATTACTCCAAGGTTCTTGACAGAGTCCGCGGGAAGGGGAAGATTGCCCAGTTCTGTGGGCCACCACATGTGCGACCATGATGAGGGAGATTTCCCAACGACCAGCAATTCTGTTTTATCGCCATTTAGGCGCAAACAGTTGTCGTTCATCCATGTAGCCACTGAAGACAGACAGTTGGAAGCTGAGTATCCATGTAGCCTTAGTACTATGGTGCCTCCATTATTGTCAGGATATTTTTTATGCAGGAAGAGGTACTTTCCTGTCCAAAGAAAAACTTGTAGGCTTTTTCCTCTTTTTCTGTGTTCCGCTGTATCCAGCACACAGGCAAGGAAGAAACAACGAGGAGAAATAAGGATGTCTTGCGTTGCTACACCAGACTCAGGCAGGCGCACCATTTTGGCCCAAACCCATGTTTACAAATCCTTGTAAATACAGCTCTGCGTCAAAATCCATGGACAGATGCATCGGAACACCCGTAGAACACCCATAGATCACCTGTAGAAAGCCTCCATGATGCAAAGTAATGCAACTCAGTGCAATACACTGACTTGCATTACTTTTTTTATGTTTTGCAAAAGAAATACATTTCCTTGTAAATACCAATATGGATTTTGCTTCAGGTCTGCATTAAACTGTGATGCAAACCTGACTTAAAAAATCTCTAAATCTAGGCCTCAGTTTTCTGTGTTATTCCCCACTCCCTATGGCGCTACCTTAAAATACAGGGGTAGTTCTGCAACTCGAAATTACTGAACCTGGGTATGTTGGTAAGTTCAAGAGTGGAATTACTGATGTAGAAATCCCTTACATACAACACTTAGGGGCCTATTCACAGACTGCATGTTGTAGTATATTTAGTAGTACTACAATCAGTATGCTAATTTACCACAAACCGCTATTCCCAAACCTATACGTATATGCTTAGCCTCTGCCACTCCCATATTTTTCTGCACTTTTAAGAATACATTTTAGTAGTAAACGATGGGGAGAGGTATGTGACTGGAAAATGGGGCATGGTTGCAACTATGGTGAATGGAATTTGGAAGGAGTAAGGAGGGAATTAGTGAGGATTAGTTTAAAGAGGGTCATGAACCCACCTCAAAAGAGTAGAGGTCATTGCTATTCACAACTGCACTGCTAACAATATAATACCCAAAACCGGACCCAAAACAGTAGTAAATTACTCTAGCCCAGAAATGGAGTAAGTCCATCTCCACACATGGCCAACCACTGGTACTACAACACCCTCCCATAGAAAATAATGAAGGTGAGGACTTAAACTAGTAGCCCCATAGGACATAATGTTAAAGTAAATGAATTGTAATAATTAAAAATATAAATAAATACAATTATCTAACAATAAAGCATACTTGTTACTATTTAATTTTAAAACATATAATAACAATTTTCGAATTGAAAGAATAATGTAACATTAATATTGTATTAATGCCATTCAACTAGTTTTAATTAACTTTCAATATAACTTTTGGAAATTACTAATACCTAATACAAAATATGCCTTTACTTTATTTTGGGTTTTGTTTATGAATAATTTTTTTGATTTAACTAAATATACTTATATTATTACATATTGAATTCAAAATTAAGTTAATAGTGCTTTATTTTTTTTTATTTTGTTCAACATTAAAACATGACATTAATATTTAGAATATTTCTTAACTATTTTTAGCTTAAGTTTAAAATGTAATATGCTTTGTGCAGTTTCCCTACAATGTAAGATTTGGAGCTCTTAGAGTGATGAACTACTTAGTTATATTTTAATAAAAAATCAAAGTTACATACATTTTAAAATAGAAACTCATAGACTGTAAGTTGTTTCATTGTTAGTTATCTTAAGGCATAGGTATTGATAATGTAACTACTTTAAATATTTTAATTTAAAATAACATTATTTCATATGGGGTTTTATTTGAAGTTCTTACCTCCATTATTTTCTAAGGGAAGGTGTTGCTGAACCAGTAGATGCAAGGTGCAGGACTTGCTATTGCTTCTTTGTTTGCAGTAGTGACATAAACATCTGAATTTAGCTCCACCCCCCTTTCAAAGTTGGGGCTATGTATGTCTTCATATTTGAGTAACTTCACACATGTAAATGACGAATAGCCAAATTAGTAAAGTAAATCGAAAGTATAAGCGCGAACTACAATGAGAGCCTTAATGTTTTCAGAAAATCATTTTTGTGCAGAGCCATATGCTAGTGTTAGATAAGGATATAAAACACAATAGTTTGCGATTTCCAGGCAGATGTGCCAAAGTGTGTTTTTCACACACCTTTGCAAAGGTTGACAAAAAAACATCATGCATCTCTTTGTCTTACATTTCAGTGGGTATAATATGCCACTATTTATTAGAGGAAAATGTCCAATAAGTACTGAGTCCGGTCGCCATCCTAGCAGATACGGGACTGCCCGCCTGCCATGCGGCGGTCCCGCACCCCTGATCATGATTCGACCGCGGCGGTCGCATCTGGCATTTTAACAGTGCCGCGGGTGCTGCTGGCTGCAGCACCCGCCGCAATGGTAAAATGCCCTGTTGTGCATGTCCATGCACAAGGTGTCAGGCACCTTGCGGTGCCTGACACATTGTGCACGGACATTTAGGGGGGTACCATAGGTACCCCCAAGTGCCCCCCTGGCCCCCTGGGGGTCCGCAACGGGCTGCCAAATCAAATCCCCGCCAGCCTTTCCATGGCGGCGTGCTTGTATGAGTCTAGCATAAGTTTTGAACTAGAAGATAGGTAGGTGGAAAAATAAGTTTATATGGACAATTGCTTGTAAAACAGAATGGTATTCTTCCACTACAAAAGCAATACTTAGACTAACTTAAAAACTTCTCTCACTTTGTGCGGGGACTATATGGGCAGCACATGTGCAAAGTTGGAAATGTTTGGAGAAAATAAAACTTTTCTCCTACTTTGTGCTGCTTCAAATTGGTGTAAAGTTTCAGGGCCAAGCCCTGCCTCTTAGTATATAGAGCTTTGCGCCAAAAACCATGGGTAGTTGCATGGGAATGCAGGAGAATGCCCATAAACCAGATTATGCAGAGTGGTTCAAAGCAGCTCAAAGAGTTACTTTCCAGTGAAAAGAAAATACATCCAGAATAAACAATTTGCACTGATTTCCATTACTTTTTATGACTTTTCACAGGTGCAGCGTGTTAATAAACGGCGCCCTTAATCTCTATTTTATTGGTGCTGCCTCATGTCTAACCAAACCTACTAAATATGTATAGAGGCTATTTCAGCTAATGGCTTTTTTGACCAGTCGTTTTTAGCCATTATATTGAGACTTTGATATTCACCTGCTGGTTCAGCATAGAGATTCAGTTCTTGATATGGATTCATTAGAACTCATCCACTAACACCCACACAATTACCATGCATGCACTACAATGCATTCCATTAGCATGCAGGTGTATGTTTAATAGATTTACCAGTAGAGTCACTAAATGTTGGTTAGGTGAAGTTTACATAAGTAAGGCATTTTTTTGTTTTGCTAATACCTTTGGTGCTGTTTGATTTATCTGCACGGAAGTTTTAAAAAAAGTTCACCCACTTTGGTTCTTTCATAAAAAGCTTTATGTCGATCTAAGAAGGGTGGGCAAGAAAAAGAGGAGATCCCACAATTGTAATTGCACAAGTTAATTTCCTTGGGAAACCATGCCCTTCAATACAGAAGAAACTTCTAAAAGGAATTACACTAAATTTGGCAAAAACCTAGGGGGCATATTATCAAGATGGCGCGATACAATTATCGCCTCTTTATCGGCAGGAAACTGCCTCTAAAGTGGTACCATAGAAGCCCAGGTTAGATGTATAACCTGGGTTTCTCTTGGAATTCTATAGAGCATATTATCAAGCCCCTTATCGACACTTTAGCGGCAGTTTCCTGCCGGTAAAGTGACGATAATTTTATCGCCCCGTCTCGATAATATGGCCCCAGATCTTTGATGCGCGTTCTTTATGGTGTAAATCTATTCAGCCGTTTTTGAGAAACCAGCATTTTAAGATGGAATTTGTTTGGATGTGAGGGGGTCAATCCTAGGAAAGCAATTAGGTGTATTGGAACGATTTCCCCCACGGAAGTCCCGCAGGACTCCAGCAATACAAATGAATTAATCAATAGGTCTTTTTCAGATTGGCCCATGAAAATTCTTTCTATCAATATTTATTTTGCAACGGGTTCTGGTGATACCGAATGATGTAATTGACCGCCTCCACATTGAAGAAAATGTTATGGGCACCATTACAATACTTGTGAAGCCAGATTTCCAATGTATGACCATTGTGGGTAAAGTTATCTGTCATGAAACCAACAGCAAGCAAGAATCTATTTGTAACATTCATTTACTGAAAGCGTATGATTAATTCCCTGCTTTCAAAATCTGCATTAAGCTTAGTTTCTTTTAGTTCAATTTCTTGCAGTCGTATCATTTCAATTAATGTTGGTTGTGCTGGAGGCTCATATTAAACCACAGAAGTGGTTGCAGTAGTTGAAACTGCAGCCTTAGGTTCACTCAATTAAAGTGGCACTTGGGCCTCTTTAAGATGCCGATCAGAAAGGCTCCAAACGGCATTTGGATTTTCCTAACCCTTGTCAGAAACCATGTTTCTGACCGACTCTGAAACATTTCTGACTGACCAATCACGATGGAAAGGTAACCGTTCGGTCTTTCTGACTCTGTTTTGATCGGCAACTCTGAGTCAGTCAGAGCCGAATTGTACAGGTCTTTGGCCTGCATTTCCGATTGACATATTACGATGTCGGATTCTGACAGCATTTTCGAATTGGTCAGTTTCGCAAAAAAAGGCCGTTGGAAACTAACTTTGAGAGCCCATACCAGGCCCCCCTTCACCCATGGGACCCCTCTTTACAAACATGCACAGTGTGGTAGGCAAATGGGGTGCACGCAACAGAATGTATGGTTTTCCACAACCACATACTTTTTCCATGGGAGCCTGTGTTGTTGGTCAGAACCCAGGCTCCGATTGAAGTCAATGGGAGTCTGACCGAAAAGTGTTCAGAAACATTGTAATCAGTTGGCCAGATTCTCCAAACCCGAGATAGTCAGAAACAACTCCGACAAGTTGTTGGCCGGAATGCTTTCTGATCGAAATCGTAATGAGGTCCTTGGTCGTAAATATTGAAACACAGCAGGTTTCTCAGTCCCAGAATGGGGATCAGAGTTTCAGTTTGGCTGTACTTTTAATGGGATGTACATGAAATGGCACTCTTGAGGTACCAAAGGAATCTGGGTAATGAATCAATCTCAAAGAAAATATTGTTAAATAAGTTAACACCCGGGATTGGCCCGATATGGTCCAGAAAAATGTCACTGAAGGGTTTATGAAAGCTAGCAAGGACAGTCTATGCAGTGTTTGCAACAGTTGAGGGTTTAATATATTGGTAAATAATGCATTACTGCACATTTTGTTTCAAAGCTTTGATAAATATGACCACTAGTATGTGTCAAAATGCTGCACCTCCCCAAGGGAGGCAGGGCAGGAGAAATACCTTTATCTCTCCTGGTTGTTTTCTCTTTCTACGTGTGCTGCAACCTGCAGCACACTTATAAAGATGAAAACATAGTAGAGGGTTGATGTTGTGTAGGAAGGTGTCCCCTCCTGCACAAAAACAATCCTACCTGCAATTTAGTCACCTTTGCACTATGGTGCCTGCATTAGTGCCAAGCAGTTAGAGCAGGAATGAACCATATCATGGTAAATACGGCACATTCCTGCCCACTCTCTTTCATTCAGCTCAGCGCAGTGCAGCACTTTGTCCTGCTGCATTGCTTTGCATTAAAGATTTTAAACTCTGGCCCTTAATCTCTAACATATATGCTTGCAGTCCATTTAAAGTGTCTGTGTGTGCTATCATTTATAGTTTTCCAGACTAATGCGACAAGTAAGTTATTCTTAAGCTAAGAAAATCCATTAGGGCATGTATCATCCTTAGTATGTTTGGAGGCTGTAAAGTTGCATTCTTCTGTAGGAAGCCAGGTGCTAAACCTTTCCCCACTCTGGACATCTTGTATCATAGAAAATCACACAAAGAAATGCAATTATAGATTTCTTAAAATTAATGTTCCACCCAAATCTCGCTAAAAGAGTCACTATTCTGTCCACCATAGTCAGGTGTTCAGTTAAATTACTGCCATTAATGTAGGTATTGTCAAAAAATGAAAGAGCCTCAAGATCTTCTTGTGAGATCTCCATATTCCTGCTGCAATATGTCCACAGCATTTCTTACTCGCATGTGGCAATCATGTATGAGCGCATTGGAAACCACTGAATATAAACTCAGGTTAGGTACTGGGAATTAGGTGCTATATATTGAGTAGAAAACACAATTATTATATTTTTCCTTACATTTCTCATTAGTCTAGTACCTGGATATATGTGAATTTAAATCTCTATTATCTATATCAGTTGTATATGGATTTAAATTTCTATCCATATCGGTTGTATATGAATTATCAGGTGTCAATAGAGGAAAAAGTGGGATGTTAATGGTCGCGGGACAAGACACTGTTACACCTTGATATTGTAATTGAGATAAAGTAGCCAATCCACTAGGTATCTGTACAGCACAGTGGCCTGTTTCAGAGCCCACAAGTAGTCATATTTTTACCTGAGTTCTTCAGGTACTGTTAGAAATGGGGGGTCTCAGGTTTGTCTCAGGTTTGTATCCTGTTCAAGTCCTGACCCTGCCTTCTAGACAGGATATGGGGATTACACACACACGAGAACCCCTGCTAACCCCCTTGGTAGCTTTGCATAAGCAGTCAGGCTTATCTCATAGGCAATGTGTAAAGCATTTGTACATAAGACACACAGTAGCACGGTGAAAACACTACAAATAGACACCACACTAGTGTAGAAAATTAAAGTTTCTTTATCTGACCGAAATAAGAAAGAAAAATCCAACATACACAACTCAAACATGACTTTTAAAACATTTTTGCAATTCTGTCCATAGGAATGGTTATGGTGTTTTTACACAAAGTACCTTCACATGTCTAAAAATTGTTAAAGCAAATCAGCTGCACAGGAGGCAAGCGTTGGAACAGTTCCGCTGCACGCAGGAGAAGTGATGTGTCGAATCTGGACTGTAGGGGGAGTGATACGTTAATCCCACAGCGGTTCCTGGTCTGTGGGTGCTGCCTTGGAGATGCGTGGTATTAGGTGTGATGCAAGGCAATCTGGAAAGGCTGGAGGTCGATGAGGCGGCAAACAGGTGCTATGTTAATTACTTCAGCTGCAGTCCCACAATGCTTCATTTCTTTTAGACACAGCAGGGACAGCATCGGAGTCAGGGTGAGGGTGGTGGTATCAAATGTAGGAGACAGGTGCTCTGAACATGGCGCAAAACATCCATTACAACGCAGTCATTACAACACCTACCTTTACATCGCAAATGTTACAACACAACTGCCTTTACATCACATGCCAAACAATGCATTTCAATACAACACATGCCACTACAACGCATGCTATTACAACTCATACCATTACAACACATGCCATTACAATGCATTATAAGTTAAGTAGTGGAGATTTTATTTTGTATTAGGGTGGGTATGGGTTTTGTGGTACATGGGAATAGTAATTTTTACTCCTACACTATCCAACACTTATGCTCCTGTTGCCCTAAAAGTATTATGCGTTGTAATGATATGCATTGTAATGGAATATATTGCAATGGTCGTTTTTAAAAATGTGTTGTGATGGCATGCATTGTAAAATCATGTAATGCAATGGTAGTTGCAGTGTAAAGACTGGGTTGTAAAAACATGCGTTGTAATTGTATGCGTTATAACGTCATATATTCGACTTGGCTTGCTGTGATTCTTAGGACCACTGTCAGGCGCTCAATGGATTTATTTGGCCATATGGGTCTGTGCGTTGGGGGTTTCTTCAGCTTTTAGCAGTTTTTTACAGCAGCAACGAGCTCCAAGGGCTCAGGCCTAGGTTTTGCACCACAAGGCAGGTTGGAACTCCCAGTAGTGGAGTGCAAGGATGCTGGCGTTGAAGTATTTGAGTCCCTGAGAATTTTTTATAGAAACTAGCTCTACTTCAAGCCCTTGTAGAATAGTCTTAAGCACGATACCACAGCAGGTTAAAAGGTCTGTCCCTTCCATTGCTCACAGACAGAAGCAGCAACTGCAGGCCCACCAAGCAAGGCAACACACAGACAAGGAGCAGCACTCCTCCTGGCAGCTCTCCTTCTTCGCATGGTCCTCTTAGTCCAGAGGCAATCTAAAATCTGGGGGTTTAGGTCGAATACTTATACCCCTTTTTCACTTTGAAGTCTTTTTAAAGAAGTGTCTCTTGCTCTGTAAAAAAACTGTTCTGTTCTTCCTGGTCCAGCCACACTACAGGGGGTGGTGACAGCATTGTGCAAGGCAGCCACAGCATATTCAGGTACTAGTGACAACTCTTCCCATCACTCTAGCCCAGGAAGACCCATCAGCATATGTAGGGCACACCTCAACTTCCTATGTGTGAGTGTCTTGAGTGAAAACACAAACAGCCCATGTCAGTCAAAAACGAGACGTTGATTCCACAGGCAGGAACAGGATGGCAAGCAAATGGCCACATTATAAAAGTGTCAGTTCCAAACACAAAGTTTAAAAACCATCTTTACTAAAAAATGTGTTATTAACTTCTGAGCTCAAGGAGCCCAAAATCCAAAAGCTACACTTGTAAAAATGCTACAAGGCAGCTACAAGCCTATGAGAGAGCTATTCCTTGCAATAGTGAAAAACAAACTTGCATATTTCACCATCAGGCCATGCAAAACAACCCGGTAAATATGTCCTACCTTTCACATACACTGCACCCTGCCCATGGGGGTACCTTGGCCCTAAGTTAGCAGTTCCTCACATGTATAAAAAGGTTAGGGACTGTCAAGTGGGTGCACTTGTCAGGTCAACATGACAGTTTGAAACTGCGCTCACATACACTGCAGTGGTAGATCTGAGACAAATTTGAAAATATACTTCTGTGGGTGGACAACCACTGCTTCAGACTCACTAGTAGCATTTGATTTACATGCTCTGGGCACACACAGTGCATTTTACTAGGAACTTAATAGAAAATCAGATATGCCTATTATGGATAACCAATTATAGGTACAATTTACACAGGGAGCAGTAGTTCTTCGGTACCGATCAGCAGTGGCCAGATTATCTAAGCCAGCTAACACTAAATTCAGCACACAGTTTAAAATACAGTAGGTAAAGGCAAAAAGTCAGGCTTCAACATTCATCAGCCCCTCATGGTGGCAGGGCAGGAAAATATTGGCCTGGTATCTCACAGTATCTGCTACCATTGCCAGTAATATCTCCACCCGCAATCCTGCAACCACAGTCTCCATGCCACACCTAGTTCACAAACAATTTTTTTTCTTAAGTTAACACTTTTTAAAAAAAACCTTTATTAAGGGTAAAGAAGTGTGAATCACAGTGTGCTGCCTACATCCCCAGTAGGGTCGCCATTGTGATGCATCAAGTATGGAGATAATATAAGTAAGAGGGGGGGTAATACAGGGCAAGCCGCCTACAACCACATCGGGCCGGCCGCGTTAGTTGGAGCAATGAGCATTAAAGGCAGTTGAATATCTGTAATTATGTAATAACGAACATTAAATGTAAAGGAAAAAGAGGTTGACATTTCCATTAATGCACTGTACTCAAAGTATGTATATCTGAGGTGATGGCGCACTCTGAACGTCGGGATAGAGGGTGGTGTCCCATGGTGCCCCATGTTCTCCAGTAAATGGTGTGTGTGGACGCGGGTGGGAGGTTCCCTTTGCATCATGTCATATTTCTACTAGGGTGTCTTAGATTCTTTGTCGGTAGTGTGCTCCAATAGATATGTTTGTAAGGGGGCTCACATGTCCTTTGGGTGGGATGAAGGGGGTTGGGGATCTGCGTAAATATGTAGTTGCTCTTGGCAGTAGATAAGGTCTTGGAGCCAGTCCTTAAATTTTTGCACCCTCCCTCTTCCCCATCTACAGGCAATCCATTTCTTAGCAAGAAGGAGCGCAAGAGTAGTGTATATCTGCACTTTGGCAGCAATGGGTTCAGTGTATCCCAATAGTGCGGTCAGGGGGTCTTCGGGAATATGTAATCCCGTCATGTGGTCTAGTGCCATTAGTATCTATGACCAGAAGCTTTGGATGGGCGGGCAATCCCAGGCTATGTGTTTAAAATCTGTACCCTCTCCTCCGCAGCTGTCACATTTGTCGTTATCTCGAAGTCGTAGATGGTACAGAAGCACTGGTGTGTAGTAGAGACGATGTACGTATTTATAGTGTATGATTCTAAATCTGCTGCTAGAGGATATATCTCCTGTTTGCTTGCAGCAAAATGTCCACTGCTCCTCGGTAAGGGGGTGTCCTAATTTCTCCTCCCATCTGCACCGGGCCAAAGGGGGGGTCATACTCTCTGTTAGATTGTACCGTGCGGTATAATAGTGAGAGCACATGTGCGGGGACAGTTTGTTGCAGGAGTGCGTGCAGTGGGGGCATAATAGGCGCCTCTTGCTGGAAATCAAATGTAATAGCTTTCACAATCTGGCGCAGTCTGACATAATAAAATCGCTCTAGGGGGGTGGGATTAGTATCGCTAAAAAATGTGTCGCTTGTGCAGAATTTTCCTCCTGTGTAGGGTTGTCCCCATGTTTGTATGGATAGTTTTCGGAGGAGCCAACGGCATCTGCCTTCCTGTGTAACCGGGATACCTTGACGCCCAGGGAGGGGCAGGAGTAGAGAGTACATCAGTGTGCATTGTGTGGACTTAGCTAGATCGTGCCAGGCATTGTTGATGCATTGGACAGTAGTGGGGGTGAGGCGATGCGGCACTGCAGGGGTGCTGAGGTAGGTGGTGCAGGGGATAGGGGCCATGGGACCATCTTCAATCAGAAGTGGGGCATGTAAGTCCAGTATGCAGCAAAATGGGCTTGTGCGCATCTAAAGTATATCTCCATATCTGGTATTCCCAAACCCGCCTGCACAGAATGGGCACATGAGGGTGTGCCATCGTTATCTGGCCTGTTTCCCTCCCCAGGTGAGTCGTATGAACTGAGTCCTAATAGACGAAAAGAAATGGCTACTGGAGGTATAGGGAATATTGACAAACAGATATAGAAATTTGGCTACTATAATCATCTTTATGAGGGCAGCTCTGCCAGCCATAGACAGGGGCATCGCAATCCATCTTATGATTTTATCAGTTATTGACTCTCGCCTGCCGCCATAGTTAGCTCTCATCAGCTCCTCACGGTTGCGAGAGATGATTACACAAAGATAAGTGAGCATGTCGTCACACCATTTGAGGGGATAATCTCGTTTGAATTTTGGATTCGAGTCGGTGAGAGGGTGTATCTGGGATTTACCTCAGTTAATGTTGACTCCAGAGAGCTGCCCAAAGAGAATGAATAGTCGGAGGATGGGGTTCAGGCTTAATTCCGGATGTCGTAAATAAAGGGTGAGGTCATCAGCATATAAAGAGAGAAATATTTGTCTGCCTGGATAAATAATGGCGTGGTCTCAATAATGCTGTCGGATCTTGGCGGCGAGGGGCTCAATAGCCAGGGCAAATAGAAGGGGGGACAGAGGCACCCCTGCCTGGTGAATCTGACCAGTGGAAAGGTGGAGGACCGAATGCCATTAACCATCACAGTAGCACAAAGCACAGTACATTTATCTAAGCTAAGAATGGGAGAGGGAATCCCATGCGTGTTAGTATGAAGGATAAGTAGTCCCACTCCAGGGAGTCAAATGCCTTGGTGGCTTCAAGGAAGATAGCGGCAGCATCCTCGTTGGGGTCAATATCGTGGAGTAGTGCAAAAAGAGTGTATAGGTCATGGGATGTACTTCTAGTTGGGACATACCCCGATTAGTCAGGGAGGACCAACACTGGCATAAGAGGGCTAATACGTTTTGCAATTCATTTAGCTAGGATCTTGGCGTCTATATTTATGAGAAACTGGGGCCTGTATGCATCAACTTGTGTGGTCGGTTTACCTGGTTTGGGTATGGAGAAAATGAGCGCTTCACTCATTATTTGGGGCAAAATGCCTGATTCTCAGGCTTCCTCAAAGACGTGTTGCAATATCGGGAAGAGTAGATGGCGAAATGTTTTATAAAATTCGGCCGGGACGCCATCTGGCCCCGGGGCCTGGCCAGATTGTAGCTGCATAATAGCGGAGATAATCTCCTCATCCTCGTGATGCGCAAGAAGGAATTCTCTTTGGTCGTTTCCCAACCAAGCGATAGAAGTGTCTTCAAAGTATGAAGTGAAATCTACTGGAGTTTGTCGGTGGGTTGCATACAGTTTTTTTGAACCTTTTAAAAGCAGCAAGTATATCTGAGGTGTTTCTGTGCTTTAGGCCGTCCTCATCCTTGATCTCGAGGACGGTGTTGACAAAGCGAGGGGGAGCCAGACAGAGGAGGCCAATGCCCTTACCAGTCACTCAACCTCTCTGTAGCAGCGGGCCTGGTGGTATTTCCCCCTAAATTTACATTCCCGTCCCCCCGTTTCCTAGTACTCTGTAAGCAGAGTGCGTAGGTGCGTTTGCAATCTAAGGGCAGGGTGTGGCCTGTATAGACAACACAGTTTGTTTAATGTCTAGTTCTAGCTTCTGGAGTGTATTGCAGATGTCTTTTACTACTCACCCACTTTTGGCTATGCAGACGCCCTGTATGTTGATCTTGAAAGGCTCCCATACCATGGAGGATTGCGAGACTGAGCCATTATTGCGGAAAAAGAAGTATGATATTTCCTGCTCAAGTTCGTCTTTGAAAACGGGGTCTAGAAGTATGTGTGGATTGAGGCTCTAGGAGAGGAAGGGGGATCTTCATGTCGGGGCATGAGCGTGAGGAGCACAGGATAATGGTCTGAATATGTACGAGGGAGGTGAGACGCATGTGATATCCAGGTTGCTAATCCTTTATCGACCAGCCAATTGTCTAGACGTGACCAGGAAGAGTGAACAGAGGAGTAGCAAGAACCCTCTTGAGTCAGCGGGTGGGGAGTTCTCCAAGGTTCTATAAGATCATGATCCTCTACAATGTTTTTGAGGTTGAGTTGCACATTAGTGTAGTGGTGAGGCTGCGGTTGTGAACTGTTCAGACTTGGATTGATAGTAACATTACAGTCTTCTCCCCATAATAGGTGCTTTAACCATATGTCCTGTATTTTTCCCCATAATACCCGGAAAAATTCTGGGTCATCAGTGTTGGGACCATAGCAAGACAATAGTGTTATGGATTGCTGTCCCCACAGGATACTGTAGTGGCCCTGTGGGTCTCGGTAAGAACCGATGGGGGTGTAAGGGAGCGAGTGTTTCACCAGGATGAGAGTACATCGGGCATATGAGGAATAGGATTAAAAGCATTTTAGGGCTAGCATTTGATTTATTTGGCAACCTTAAAAGATTTGGATGACTAAATTGAAAATAATTTCATTGAATATATGCGGCCTGAATGATTTTAAGAAAAGGCAGAAAGTGGCAGAAGGGTTCAGGCTAGCTGCAGCAGATATTATATGTCTCCAGGAGACTCACATTGAGGGATCACAGCAATATCTGTTGAAAACACTTGGATATAGACTTATCTCTGCCACATCTCAGGGGTCACGTACAAAAGGGGTAGCCATCTTGGCAAAAGGAGGAGGGATCCAGTTCTCGCGCTCAATTGCAGATACATTTGGACGATATGTGATAACTGAGTGCTGCTATAATAAAGGGAAAAATAAATTGACACTATGCACTGTTTATGGCAATATTAGTGATGATCAGGAAGTGGTGAACAACATCTCTAACGAACTGGTACATTGGCCCCTCCCTATTATTGTCTGTGGAGATCTTAATATACACTTACCTAATGAATGGTTATCTGACCTAGGCTTTGTTTATAAAGGTAGGAAACGGAAGGTATACCAATCTCTGAATGGTTTATGTGCACTTCATGGATTAATAGATGGGTGGTCAGAGACATATCCGGGGAATCCTGGCTATACTTATTACTCTTACCCTCATTCTAGGCATTTAAGATTGGACTATATGCTTATGTCCTGCACTTTAAAATCTAGCTGCCAAATAAAAAAACACACGAGAATTCTCTCGGACCACAATCCACTTGAACTTACTATAACAGTGGGGCCCAATAGACCAACAGTTACTAGTTGGACGTTCGAAAGAGCGTTATTGAAGAATGATGAATATTGCACGCATATGAGGAACTGGATTCCGGCCTTTCTGGAAGACAATATAGGGTCCACCTCAATAGAAAATGTTTGGGACACTATGAAGGCTTGTATCAGGGGTGAAACTATGCGATTTTCATTCCAACGCAACAGTTTAGAAAAACAAAAAATGAGGTCCCTGGAACAAAGTCTGCAGATCGCTGAAGAAAATTTGATCAAGGCAGTACAGGATGGGGAGATGACAGATAGGGAAGTAAACAAGGTGGCAATAGCTAAAAACTATATATCGGAAATCCTAATTGAGAAAGCAATTGCGAGAGCAACTACCCGTAGGGAGACTATTTATGAACTGGGGGAGAAAATGGGTCACCATTTGGCGGTTAGAACCCAGGAAGAGATATCCGGAACCCTAATTAAAGCAATTAACGATCCTACGCTTGGCTTGAAGACAGATCCGGCAGATATTAGAAAAGCTTTTCAAATATTCTATCAGAAGCTGTATTATGAGGATGAGAATGCATACGATGATCCCATGAGCTATATTGAGACATTTATTACAGAGGGTTTGGGATTAGAAGATCAAGAAATCTTAGATAGTGCAGTATGCTGGGAGGAAATCCTATTATCTATGAATTCCCTAGCAACTGGAAAAGCCGCAGGCTTAGACGGGATTCCGACTGAGTTTTATATAAAATTTATACCCCAACTCAAGTCTATTATGACGGAAATCTATCAAAACATCTTTGAAGGCGGGAATCCTCCAAAGTCCTGGTCAAACGCGAAAATAATAGTTTTCCCCAAAAAAGACAAAGATCCCCAGGAAATGGGGTCGTATCGACCAATCACATTGATTAATGGGGATTCTAAAATGTATTCAAAATTATTAGCATCACGGCTGGCTCCTCGGATTCATAGTATAGTCTCTGAAAGACAACATGGGTTTATACCAGGTAGATCCACAATCGACCATGTGCAAAGAGTTATATCCCTCTTTGACTACACGGGATCGACAGGAGACCCTATGGCGCTTATACTGCTTGATGCAGAGAAGGCGTTTGATAGGGTCTCCTGGAAGTTCCTGTGGGCCGCCATGCGAAACTGTGGCATTGGTGAGAAATATATTACAGCAATTCAACAGCTATACGTTGATCCCAGTGCTAGGGTATTGATCAACGGGGAGTTAACCGACAATTTTAAAATTAACAGAGGGACACGACAGGGGTGCCCTTGCTCGCCCCTACTTTTTGCCATCTATATAGATGGGTTCATACATAGGCTCGAAAAAAACGCGCTAATCACCCCTATAAATGTGCGTGGTTTAGAAACAAAATTCTTAGCGTATGCGGATGATATCGCAATTGTAACAGGGGATCCTACAACTGCTATGAATCTCATTGAAAACGAAGCACAGAATTTCGGTAGAGCTTCGGGGTATAAGCTAAATTCCAGTAAGACACAGCTCGTGCTTAATAATAAGATTAGGATGAGAGACCCAAGAATAACTGATAAAGCAACATACTTGGGTGTTAGTATTAGTGCCAATGTCGGGAACATTGTAAATAACAATCTGGAGCCACTAATGCTACACACCAAGAGAGAATTGTCACGTTTAGATAATCTACATTTATCTATCGGAGGTAGAACAAATGTAGTGAAGATGGGTTTTTTTCCAACATTTTTATATTTTTTTAGAGCAATTTGCTTGGAATTCCCACCACATGTATTTAAGAAAATAGATTCAATGTTCTCACAATTTTTATGGGGTTATAGTAAACCTCGGAGAGCACTCAAATGGATCACATTACCTAGAGAGCGTGGGGGGTGGGCGTTACCTAATTTCTTGCTTTATTATTGGGCTTCAGTTATGAATTATAGCACAAGATTGTTAAAATCTAACCCAGTTGATCTGAGTATTCCTACACCACAAGAACTCATCTTAGGGAATGGGAGCAATGGCTGTCTCTGGCGTCATGTTAACGATGATCACCTTAAAAAGGTGAAATTCAAAACCATCAAAAATGTTGTGAAAGTGTGGGGACAGGTTAAAAAACTACTTGGTATAGGGCGATTTTCACATTATACACCGGTTCTACAGAACTCAAATCTCCCAGAAATATTCCATGACTCCTATATACGGAATTGGTGTACATTAGGGATAGCGCAACTTGGATGTTTTTTCTCTGTTCAGGGAATGAAATCATTCGATGAATTAAAAGAAGATTATAACATCCCCAACAGGGATTTTTTCAAATATCTTCAAGTGAGAGATTTTTTGCTAAAGAAAGGGGGTGGCCGTATTAAATTTCAAATTTGCCAAATTATAGAAAATATGGGTAACAACAAACCACCAAGAATTGGTGAGATCTATGAAAGCTTTAATACCTTACTCCCAGATGATATGGATAAACATCGGGTGGCATGGCAAATTAAACTAGAAGTTTCACCTAACATTCCACTTTTGGCATATGATCTATCTCTAACCTACTTAATGTCCTTAAGACTACAGACACAATTTTATAAAACATATTTTTCGCTATATTATACACCGTATAACATTTCTAAATGGGGGACAGGTAAGGGCACTACCTGCCGCGATGTGCACTTCCTGCTGCGGACAGTGTGCATATGTTCGCCACATGTAATACCCTATTAAACATTATAAATGAAATATCGGGGTTTCTATCGGACATTACCGGGGCGGGGATTAACATATCAACTGAAGAGATTATGCTGGGCATCACTAATAAAGAACGTCCTAGACAGGTGCAAGGGGTGATCTTCGTGGCAATGGCAATCTTTCGACTATGTGTCGCATCAGCTTGGCTCGACCCCATCCCACCATCCTTCTCCCAATGGAAAGCTAGACTACTTGCGACATGTAACCTAGAGGTAGCCATTTATAAACAAAAGGGGCGTAATATTCGGCAGAGAGGCATGAAAATCTGGGCACCTTTGCTAGATTGGATACAGGCGCATTGAACATATGAACTGAAAATACCTTGGATAATTGATAAAACTTGTTATCCTACAAACAACGCAACTCAACCTCATTGAGCTTAATATGTTTTTTTATTTTTTATTTTTTATTTTTTCTCTCTGCTTTCCTTTATTCCCTGCTTATGAATGTGTAGATGTGTAATGTAAATCTCTATGTAAATAGGAATAGAATTAACTGTCCTCATGGGGGGTGGGTGGGTGGGAACCAAGGGCTATAAATAAAATGTTGTAAAAAGTTGAATAAAGAAATCAAAAGCATCTGTTGCTTTGCCATTGGGTTGCAAAAGTGAGGGACAAAGTGGGAGCAAGGTGTGTTTCCTGGAGCATGGCACAGTCGATGTTGTGACGATCTAGGTAGGCTAGTATATGGCGACGTTTGCTGGGGTTCCCCAGGCCTTGTACGTTCCAAGTTAAAAAGTTATACTGGAGGGTTCTGGGTGAGGCCTTCATGGTGCATATGGAGAATTGTATTGGTGTAGAGTGTGATTCGTATGATTATAGAGGACAGCATCAACATTTGTGGGCAAATTGGTACAGTGCAAAATGGTGTGTAAAGAACATTCCCCGATCCCTCCCTCCATGCACAACAGCATCGCCAACTCGTTGTGGCTTGTACCTCCTTGATTTGCAACATTAAGACTTTCCCCAGTCCCTCCCTCCTCCCACAGGAGTGACCCAAAGTCAGTGTGTACCGCCCCTACCCCTCCAAATAAATCTCCAGTTCCACCACCCAAACAGGGGGCGATGGAGTCAGCAAATTACTCATTTACGATAGGGAGTTCTTAGGGTTTGCCTGTTGGGTAGCTTCTAGAAGGCGGCCAGTCTCTCCTCACTTAGGCGAGGGTGCTTGGGTGGTGTCATGTATTTTCATATCGTCGTTGTGTGAAGAATTCCTCTTAAGTTAGCGGTTGTATCATGTATTTTCATATCGTCATTGTGTGAAGAATTCCTCTAAAGTTAGCGGTTTCACCTGGCAGGGTGCCGTTCCCCTCACACAATTACATTAACTGTGGTGTGGTTTTCGGAAGGCAACTGGAGAGTTCTAGCAGTGGACTCCTTCCAGAGACAATCAGAACTGAGAGGCGGTAAGAGTGTTCTGTAGACTGGTGTTATCATCATCAGTCTAGGGGTGGTCTGTGTCCTGACTTTAAGTACCTCTCACTCCATGGCGTCTCAGACTTGTCTGTGGAGCATGTGTATGGGATTCCAAATGTCTCCCATTCCATGGGATAAAGGCGGTAAGGTAAGAGAAAGTTCGATATCTGCCTTATATCTGATATAGTGTAGGTGAATGCTTTGGGGTTTGATGTAGCACATGATAGAGTTGAGTATCATCCCCTCTGGTTTTATTCAACGTCAGACACGCTTCCCCCACCTTCGGCATGTTGCGGGTTCGTGAAGAAATTGTGTTTTCCCAAATGTGTTAACTTGGGCCGGACGGGAATTGCATAGCATAGGGGATGCTTAGTTTTTGCAGTTTTTTCTTCACCTGTAGGAATTTACGACATTGGTCCTGAACAGCCATGGTGAAGTCAGGGTATATTGATATCTCCATTCCCTCATGTTTCAGTTGACTTTTTTTCCTGGAGAGGCGGAGGGCAGTGTCTCTGTCCCGATAGTTAAGTAACTTGACTATTATGGGCCTGGGAGGCCCCAGGGACTAGTCGGTTTGCACATCAGAGGCGCGCCCTCTCAACAACGAGGACCTGCGAAAAAACCTCTCTCCCGAAAAGCTCAATAAGGAGTCGCTCTCCATATTCCTCCATCTTCCCGGTGGCTATTGATTCCGATAGTCCGAGAAATCTAAGGTTGTTCCACCTCAAGCGTGCTTTGTTTTTGGCAGCTATCACCTCCATGTCGAGAGTGTGATTTGTAGAGGTGTTAGTTGTGTCCTGTAGATCAGAAATTCGGCGTTTTGCTTCCACTATGCGACTGTCATGCTTCTCCACCCTGTGCGTGAAGCCATCTAATCTGGCATTCATGGAATCTTAATCAGTGGAGGTTAAGCTTAACTGCATCACAAAGAGTATTTCCTTGATATCAGCGGTGGAGGTGGATTGAGCATCTTGTTGATTTTCGCCAGGTTCCGTCTGGGATCGGGTCGACTTGCGAGCATCAAAGGTGAGTTGTCCTATGGAGGAGTACTCAATTTTTATTGTGTTGGATGCACCTCATTCCCCACCCTGCTGGTTGTCGTCTCAGTGTGCGAGGGATTGGAGGTGATGTGGGGCTGGCAAAACTGGAATAATAGTTCCCTTCTGTTATGCACAGAGGTCCTAAGCTTGTAGATCCAGCGTTGGGGAGTTGCAGCCACCCCCACAGGCCCCACCACCAGTTTAAGCCTTCTTCTGTCTGGGCATTGTCAGCGGGGAGTGCTGAGTTTGTGGAGGAGTATCATTGAGTAGGGCTGCTCAGATGTATCTCTGCGACAGCAATGTGGGTTCCCCAACAGGTGCAGGTCCCTGAAGGGTTTGCGTGGCTTCAGCCTCGTTTTCCATGCCACCGGGCTCTAGAGTCATGGGGGGTCAGATGTTAAACGCCAAGTCGTCCTGATCAACAGAGTATCAGGCGCATGTGAGCCACTGCGGGGGGCCGCCAGTCCAAGTGGGTTAGGGTGAAACATCTCTGTATAAAATCACCCCCAGTGTTCTAAAGAGAGGAACAGGGCTCAGTCCAATGCTTGCTGGGCATGCTTCAGGTGGTGGATGTGCAGTGAGTTCTGGGGGCAGGTCGCAGCCATGGGGTGCAATTGTTAATGGCCTCGTGTTTTTATGGTCAATCTTATCCCCTGCTGCCAAAGAGGGGGGAGCTTGTGAGGTCCGTGCACAGCCCAGATGCAATACGCTGGGCCACTGGAGCGCCAGTATAGTTGTCCCCTACCTTCTTAGTGTCCATAGCGATGTGGCGAGTATAATCCACACCCACCCGGGACCCTCAGAAGTGTCTCCAGGTCTCAGGAGCTCATATCCGGGGTCATGGGCAGGTGTGACCGCACAAGCCTCCAGGCAGTCCCGCAGCCGGCGGTAGGGATGGGCGGTCTCGGCACAGTCCGCTTCCGCCTCAAGGCCTCCGGTCGTAGATGCAGGCACTTAGTCGTCTGCACTCCGTGGCCTGCTCCGATCACGGCAGGCCGAGTCGGCGGTCGTCGGTTCCCCCCTCCCACAGGCGGCGATGGTAGTCTCAGCAAACTACTGCAGAGGAGGCAGGAAGCCGGCAGCGGTAAACTCTGTACTGCGAGGTGGTCGGAGGTAAACTATGCCACAGGAGCGACGAGTCCCCATCCCAGGCTCAGCTGCGATTACGCATGCCTGCAGGGGAGTTAAGCCGCCATCTTGCCTGCTCCACAGGGTAATCAGCAAGTCTGCTTATCTCCGGCAAATAGGTAGGAGCAATCGCAGCAAGGCAGCTCAGCGAAGGCACCAGAGTGTCAGCAATAAAATACAGTTTTTGTTACATGCATTCTTTGGGAGATGAAGAGGATTTTGTGCAGATGGAAGTCCGAGCCGCAAGAGCCTCACAGAGGTGCGGCCATCTTGCTTGGTGCCCTATAGCTCCCCCCAGTTCACAAACAACCTTGGCTCTCTTTCGCTTCAGGCAGCTCCCCTCCTGCACCAATGGCATGGCAGAGGCGCTTGCAATTTTACAACACATCCCTGCTGGAAAACTGCTGTATTGAATATCATCTAGGGTGTTGATGAACAACTTACTATAGCAATCACCATCCTGGATGGCCTTTTGTTAAAAATTGTGTTTCATTTAGACAGAATATGGAGCCTGTCCAAGCAGGAACCACAGTCCTAGTCAGGGTAAGTGACAACACCACAAAAAGGCTCCACAACAGTTTAAATAAAATAAAGTATGATTTTATAAAAACAAATATCCATAGTGAAGTCAAGATATGAAGTTTTAAATAATAAATGCAAAAATAGCACTTAGAAGCAAATAGTGCCTTAAGATTGAATTGGTTGCACTGGACCAGGTCAAAGTCAAAGGTTCAGGCTGACAGCAATGGAGGGACCCACTTAGAACCACTGAACAACAGTACCTTGATCCTAGATTTGGGTCTACAGATGAGGGGTGCAGCCGCGCAATGCCTTAGTGATTCCACACAACATCGGTCATGCAATGGGTCCATAAGCAAAGCTTGGTTCTGGAGTATTATTCTTCCATAGATGAGGCACCGGGTTTTTCCATGATGTAGAGTCGATGTGTGAATCTTCTCCACATGGTGACAGCAATGCATTGGTTCTGATGCGGCGGTTGTGAGTGTTATGCGACGGGTCTGAATGTGATGCCCTGATCCAATACCTACACCAGTAGCGATGTTGCAATTCTACTGTCACAACTTGTGTTGATTTAACTGAAACAAACCACTAGGTCCACTCCCAAGGGACCCATAACTGGATTATTGGCATGACAGACTCATAAGTGAATAGCTAAAGGGTTGGGAAAGGGGTAATCCAAATCTTTTGTGTCCCTGAGACTTAGCCAACAAAAGGCACGCCAGCAAACCCTTAAAGCCACTCTGGGGTCAAATGAAGCAGGTTCAGTCCTTCTCACCCACACAGAGAGAGAGTATCAGCAGCATGTCAACACAGCAAAGCAAGAGTTCAGCAAACAGCAGAATCAGCAGAATGGCAGTCCATTAGCAGCACAGCAGTACCCCTTATTTCTGGCAGAGTGGTCAGAGGTACGGAGGTGTACTAAAAGTGTGTTGTCCGGGGTCCATTACTTATACCCAGTTATGCATTTGAAGTTATAGAGACATCAAAGAAATCTTTTTGGTACATAGAGGTCCAACCTACCTGTCCTATCTCCAGACTCACTACAGGGGGTATGCAACCCTTTATGTGGGGAAAGTACATGGCCCTTTCAGGTGTATCAGTTCTTCACCCCCACCCAGCTCAAGATGAGCCATAAACTTACAGATTACCACTCAGTCACACCTACCATGCCTTTGTGTGTGGCTATCTTGAGGGAATGCAGGAAGCCAACTATCACCCACCCCAGACCTGTATTACAGAGAAAGGGAGAAATCACTGAATGGCCAAAGTACGTAATTTCCAATTTTTGAAAAGTGCCATTTGCAAAACCGTAATTTAAAATCCAACTTCACCATAAGTTGTGTTTTAAAAGTATGAGTCCAGTGACACCAAACTTGAAAATATATCTCTTCAGAATTGGGAATTACACTTAAAATGTATAATAAAGTCATCCCAATCTTAACGTATGGGAGAGATAGGTCTTGCAATAGTGAAAGACAAATGTGGGTACGTTTCACTACCAGGACAAGTAAACTTAAAAGTGTAAAACTGCACACGCAGGGTCTGCAGTATCACCTGAGCCAAGGTTAAGGGGCTACTTATGTGGGTGTGTGAGAAACCATGGCTTTCTGCATTGTTTACCCACTTTTTGCCCCCATTTGTGCCTTGATGCTGGTGCTTACTGAGTCTGATTGTGCCCTGGGCCATTCTAAATAGGCCCAGGGGAGTGCTCTGTTAAAAGGTATATGGTAATTTGGCAGCGTACCTGTAAGCCCTTTGTGTATAGTAGAACATATAGGTTTAGAGTCCCAACAGATTTAATGCACTTGAATGAGCATACTGTGTCGCATGCTGTCAGTATAAAAACCAGCCCTGCCTTGCAGGCTATTTTTAAAATAAATCCAAATACGACCTTGGGATTAAAGACACTATAAGTATTAAACTACTGTATATATACATAAAAGTCACCCCTAAGGTCTACCCTATGTGTCCTAAGGGTTGCGAGCCATGTTAATATAGGCAGAGACATTATAAAACGTGTTTTACATGCCCTGGTGAGGAAACAGCGGTCAATTTAGTTTGTCCCCATTGTAGTACATCAATCAGCCCGATAGGCTAACATGGGAAGGCTTTATTTAACATTAAAAAAATTTAATTATTGAGAGGAATGAGAGAAAATAATACTTCAAAGTGTTAAAATAATAGTTAGAACAAATCCAACAACTTCCCGGCGCAGGATTCCTTGCTGTTTTTTTAGATGTTTGGCAACCTGGGGCCACTTAGCAGATCCCAGGCTGCATCGAAGAGCTCAACGATGCCGAAACATAAGAGAGAGAGCACTTCTGCTGCTATAGGACCTACACATGCTGCATGACAACAAAGGATGCTTTTTTCTCACTTCTTGGAAGTGTGAGCCCACTCCTTGTACTCAGGCAACACAATTTCCAAATAGCTTACCATGTGCTGTTTGCAGAGCACTGGGGCAAACCAGCAAGGTGCATGCAGGCAGGCCAACATGAGGGATTCTTAGAGCAAAGTAGCAGTCCCTCAGCGGTACCTCCTGGCAGGCCCCAGCCTTCTAGTTATAAGTCCACGCAGTGTCTCTATTCATGGTGTCACAGCCCCTGTACTTATAGTCAGAAAGTCTTTTCTGGGAGACACTTCAGTTTCTGAAAACAATGGTCCCCAGACAGGGAAGAATAAAGAATCAATAAATATAGACCCAATTTACTATAGTGTAGGAATCTGTCCAGCCGGGCAGATATTTAATATACAAATGAATTTAATATTTACAGAAATAAAACAGGAACCAATTTTAAATGGGAAACCAGCCTGTGTCCTACCTAAACAGAAAAAGACGTACATCATAAATTAAAGGGTTCAGGCAAGGAAATGTGTTTGTATAACCACAATTCTTATAAAACAAACAAAATATCAAATGGACACTGTTACACAAAAAATAAAGACATTTAGGGCAAGTGTATATGGTGTACAAGGTGTCGACGGTGTATCGATCGCTTGAGGGAATATTGGGATCATCTTCAGGACATTTAAATGATCATGCCTGTTTACAAATGACAAAATTGCTAGAACGATGGAAAAGTGGAGATGAATAAAGAAAAATGTCATTAAAATTAGTTAAAAGCAAGGGGGAATTTGGCGTACGCCAGGTGTTCGTGAGAAAAACTCTATGGTGGGGGAGCTGGTAATGTACCTGAGGCTCCTCTTCTGCAAGATATGCACAAGAATGGGCGTGCAGTGAGATATTCCTAAAAATGGTGGCGCTGAAAGACAGATGAAGTGAGAAGAGAAGATGAGGAAGAAACCGACATTCGCATATGAGAAAGTATCAGGTGTTTCAAAAGGTGAAACTAACTTAAGACGTACCTGTGAAGCATGTGGTGGTTGCACAGACAAAATAAGATTGGCAGATTTTAAGAAGCACACCCTGGTCAGCATTACAATGCAGACGGCTAGGATAGAATATTTGTACCCAGAATACAGTGAAAGCTGGGTGCGCAATGAAAAGCTTAAAAGATAGACATGTGAAAGCCGGCTTACCCTGAGTGAAAGATCAGGTTGTCTAAGGAGGCAGGGGATGTAAGGTTACCTGCTGAGGTAGGCGGGAGACCAAGCAATGGGTTCTCCATTTAGGTTCTGGTATAGCGAGATGAGGGGATGAACCTGCAAGGAAAATTCGGTATTACTACATAGTGAAAAGGTCAAGGGGAAAGGGTTGCGGCATGGTGATGGGTCATGCTTACAGGAGAGCAGTTCCCAGGATGGCGGTTGTCTGTGTTGGGACATACAGCAGGTGCAGAGACTGGTGAGAATGGGTGCCAATAGCTGGAGGAGAAAGGGAGCAGGTTGTTAAGGATTGTGGTGATCATAGTAGTGGAAAGTTGGGGGATTAAAAGCGCGGCAAGTGAGGGTAGGGACTTACCGATCAGAAGGGTGTCCAGTGTAGGAAAAGGAATTATTGTCCGGGCCGCGGATGCGGTATAGGTCGGGTTTCCTGGGAAGAGCAGTGGGGAAGGAGTGGAAAAGCCGGTAAGGATGTGGGGGCACAGGCGGTGGCAAATGAGAGCTGACAGCGAGTGCTCTTACCTATTCCGATCGTGACATCTAATGATGAGAGCCTTGCCAGAGACAGGGCAGTCTGGGGGACACTTCAAGCCTCGTTTAGAAGTACATAGCACCTCCTTTCACCTCTCAAGCTCTAGCTACTGACACACCACAGTGGGGAGGAGACAGCATTGTCGAATGCAGCCACATCCCTATTCAGGTGCAGGTGCAACTCCTCCCACCCTCCAAATTCAGACCAGGCATATTCAGGTGTAAGGGAAACTCCTCCCGCTACTCTAAATAGAGCCAAGGTCTATTCAGCCCAGTGCTGAGTTACCTGGGGAAGGCAGGACACACCTCAACCAACCTTGTAACTGTCTAGAGTGAATGCACATCCCCTCTCCCCTATCAGTCAAAACCAGATGGTGAATACACATCCAGGCCGGGCACAAAGACTCATAAGCACACAGAAAAGCCCACTTCTAAAATTGGCATTTCTAAAATAGTAATAACAAATCAGATTTCACCAATAGGCAGGATTTATTACTAACTACTATTCCAAATATATCACAGATGTTCACGCTACCCCTCTTATGTAATTAATTCCCACTGAAACACATATCAGGGAATCCCCAATGCAAGCCTATGAAAGGCAGCTTCACAGTAGTGAGAGACCAGAAAGGCTGATTGTCACTACCAGGACATGCCACACAGTTAAGGCACATGTCCTACCTTCTACCTATACAGCACCCTTCCCTTAGGGCTAGCTATGGCCTAACTTAGGGTTGACTTATATGAAGTAAAAGGGGAGTTTCAGACATGGCAACCTCAGTAAATGACACATCACTGTGACAGTAAACTACTAGCATGGACCCTGCAGCAGCAGAGGCATGAGACAAGTTTAAAAAGATAATTGGGTTGGTGGCACAAGCCCACTTGTGGCTTTACATTTCAAGGCCCTGGGTATATGGGCTACCACTGTAAATTAAATATGCCAAACAGGTGTAGACCAATCTTGCCAAGTTTACAAGGAAGAGCACATGCACTTTAGCACTGAACAGCAGTGATAAAGTGCCCAGAGTAATAAAACAGGTCAGAAAAAAATACAGGGGAAAGGCAAACAACTCTGGAATGATCCTGTAAGAAGGGCCTAATCCAACATTTCCCTAGGTGGCGGCTGAGCTAGGTACAGTGTCCTGTCACGGGCAATAAGCCTACCCACACAAGTGAGGTACCATTTTTATCTGAAAACTTGGGGGAATGCTGGGTGGGTAGAATGTTGTGTCTCCACACAGATTCCAGAACTTTCCATCACAGAAATGTGAGGAAATTTTTTTTGTTTACAAAATTTGAGGTCTGCAAGCAATTTTGAGTAACAGAACCTGGTGAGAGCCACACTAGTCACCCCATCCTGGATTTCCCTGGGAGTCTAGTCTTCAAATATGTAAAGTTTTGCTAGCTTTCTTTAGGCGCCGGCTGAGCTAGGGCCCAAAATCCACAACTAGACACATTGCGAACAAGGAAAGTTTTTACTGGAAAATGTGATGTGTCCACATTGCATTTTGGGCAGTTTTTTGCCCCTGGCACTAAGCCTACCCACACAAGGGCGGTACCATTTTTATCTGGAGACTTGGGGATATGGGTGTTCTGTTTTCCCGCAGATTCGAGAACTTTCCATAACAGAAATATGAGGATAATAGTTTTTTAGACAAAGTTTGGGGTTTGAAAGGGATTCTTGGTAACATAACCTGCTGAGAGCCACACAAGTCACCGCATCCTGGATTTAAAAAAAATTACAGGTTTGCTAGGTTTCTCTATGTGCCGGCAGAGCTGGGTGCAAAATTCCCAGCTAGGCACATTGCAAAAAAAGAGAGAGTATTTTCGGGAAAAATGTGATGTGTCCCCGTTGCTTTTTGGGCTGTTTCCGGTCATGGGCACTGAGCCTACCCACACACGTGTGGTACAATTTTTATCATCAGACTTGTGGAAATGTGTGTGTGGAAGTTTGTGGCTCCCTGCAGATTCCAAAACTATCCATCACAAAAATATGAGTAAAATGTTTTTTTGAAAAAATTTGACGTTTGCAAGAAATTCTGGTTAACAGAAACTACACAAGTTCCCCCAATCCTTGATATCCCTGAGAGTCTAGTTTTAAAAATGTACATGTTTGCTATGTTACTCTAGTTGTCGACTGATCTTCGACCCAAAATCCACAGCTAGTCACATTGCAAAAAAAAGGGTCAGTTTTGCACTGGAAAAATTTGATATGTCCCCATTGAATTTTAGGTTGTTTCCTATCACACCCTGAAAAATGAAGTACCATTTTTTTTGTCAGACTGTGGAAATGCTGTGCGGGTGAAATGTTGTAGCTCCTTGCAGATTCCAGACCTTTGCATCACAGAATTGGGAGGAAAATGTGTATTTTTGTGCGAAAGTTTGAGGTTTGCAAGGGATTCTGGGTAACATATTCTGGTGAGAGCCACACAAGTCACTGCATCCTGGATTCCCCTGGAAGTCTACTGTAAAAGTGTACAGGTTTGCTAGTTTTCTTTGGGTGCCTGTTGAGCTAGGCCTAAAATCCACAGCTATCCGCTGATGTGTCCCCATTGCGTTTTAGGCTGTTTCCTGTCATGGCCACAAAGCCTACCCTCACAAGTCGGGTACCATTTTATTAGCAGACTTGCAGTAATGCTGGGTGTGTGGAAGTTTTTTTGGCTCCCTGCAGATTCTAGAACTTTCCATCACAGAAAGGTGGAGAAAATGTGTCTTTTTACAATGTTTGAGTTTTGCATGGGATTCAGCGTAACAGAAACTTGTTAGAGCCACACAAGTCCACCCCATCCTGGATTTCCCTTGGTGTCTAGTTCTAAAAAATGTACAGGTTTGCTAGTATATCCTTGGTCCGGTTGAGCTAGGGTCCAAAATCCACAGTTAGGCACATAGCGAAAAAAGGGTCAGTTTTCATTGGAAAAATTAGATGCGTCCATATTGCGTTTTGGGCAATTTCCTGTTGCAGATACTAGGCCTACCCACACAGGGAGGTACCATTTTTATCGGGAGACTTGGGAAAACACAGAATAGTTTAACAAGTGTTATTACCTTCCAAATGTAAGACAGCATGTAAAAATGAAGCCATGTTGAATAATCCCCTCTAATTCACTTGCTAATATCTTGTTCCAATATCAGAAACACATAGGTTTCTTTGATACCAATATTACCAAATTAATTACTGAATACCTGGTATGTTATGAAGAAACATTGCAAGGTGCAACTCAGTTATTGGTACCTTTAGAACTCCTCAGGATGTTGGAAGATCAGGACGCTAATTCGGTTTGGATACCTTATGTGGACAGAAAGGTATGGGGGGCCTAAGTGCAAACTACCTCTAATAATCAAAAAAGGACAAGGTATGGAGGGGTTGGCAGCAAAGGGGTTAAAGCATAGCATCTCAAGTACCACTAGGTAATGTTGAGATTGCCTGAGTTGATGTACCTGACCACACCGTCCATGGAAGCCTTTCAGGAGAGTAGAAAGCGCCTCCCGCCTGGAACAGCAGCCCAGGTGCCTGCCAGGAAGACCAACAACATGGGGTACATTAAACCCACCCAGGAAATTCCCATGGCCTGGAAGGAGGTTGATCCTAAGGGTAACCACCCTGGATCCCATAGGGGAAGACAATGCTGCCCTGAGAAACCTGCTTGAGCTAGTTAGGTGGCAAGTTGAAAGAGAACTGTCCAGGCAGCATTCTTCAAACTACAGAAAGAGGGCTCGACTACTGAGGGTCTACAGTGGCAGGTGGAGGTCCAGGCAGCAGGCAACATGGGTCTCTGTATAGTGAGTAGAAGATGTTCATGGCTCTGCAGTACTATCAGGTTTTCCTATCGGACCTAGCTCATGATAAACCTTTGGTAGAACATCTAGGTCAGGTCAATTCAATTCAAAATAACTTAATTCTGAATATTTGTTATTGATCCATAAAAGTACATACATTAAAAACATCATACAATAAGAAGATATTTTTGTTCTTCCATGATACCATACATTAATGCTTAAAAATGAATTCCATAGGTTATTAAAACTCCATCATTAAAAATCATCTTCATAGACTAGATTATCCAGAAGTACAAGAGATTTCCTTCTTTCATTAGCCCAGGTTATATATCATGCAGCAGCTCAAGATGCTAATTTGTTATCAAGGGTGCATGTGAAATTCATGACATCCTTATAAAAGAAGAGTGTCTTTGACACAAAATTGGTTGTAAAAATGTTTCCCTGATATCTCGAAAAAACTTGCAGAACAACATAAAGTGCATCGTGGACACATGGACATCTGTGGATTATTTTCTGCCATTTTTCTTGTTTTATGAATGCCACCAGTTCATCAATTGTGCCCATCATAGCCTAGGCAAGTAAAATCTATCTTTAGTATTAGTTAATTTCACTAGTTCAGGTCAAATACCTACTGCCATCCACTTTTATTTGCCCCGGATGAGGGTGCATTCAGATACATTGTGCAGATGCACGCCTGGTTCTTCAACCTATCAGTGAGAAGTCAGGGTATGGCATAAGGCTTCCCTGTTTCCATTCTCTGTGATGGACATCCCCTTTGAAAGGGTTGGAATCATTTTTGTTGGGCTTAGTGGATCCTGTTACCCGGTACCCAGTGCAACACCCCTTAGGTCACCTGTGGTGAGAAGGGCACAAATGGGGATTTTTAACTGTGTGGGGTTCTCAAAGCCGGAGGCATCTCACAGTGACACCAACTTCAAATCTTTATACATAAAGTACTTAAGTGATGAGTTTAGAGTATCCCACAATAGGCTTTTTAAGAGATTGAACTGGACCATGTAAGGCAGGATTATTGGCCTTAGGGGCATAATTGAGACATCCTCGTTCTATGCCTGCTGTTTGCTTATAGGGAGGTGACTCAGAAGGGAGTGGCATTCCGTCCCATTGTACTTCTGTTTGGCCATCCTATGCATGGACCTCTCAATCAAGCAAACTCCCAAGAAACACCCCAAAATGTAGTGAGCTACATTCTAGCATTGAGATCTTTTTTGAAAAGAGGCCACTGAGAATCTAGAGGAGGTGATGAAGCACTGGTACGACCAAAAGTCCACTGTGCTGGAGTTTCAGCCTGGCCAAAAGGAATGGGTAATGGATCCTGTGGAGCCCCGGACCTTGAAAGACCAGTCTGACTGGGCACTACGGACCAGATAGACGTAGTATTTATAACCATTAATAGTATTTTTTTGCACACCGACCTTTATAATATTCATACTAACTCTTAGGGCCAGATGCAGGAAGCCAATTTGCGTTTGCAAAAGCTAAAATCCGCAGAATTTAAGCATTTGCAATCACAAATTAGCAGTGTGCAATGTAGCACACAAAAACCGCATTGCAAAATAAGGAATAGCAAAATTTGCGATTCCCTATTTCGTGATTGCAATGTAATAAGCACAAAAGAAAGTGCGATTTGGCCTTAAGGAATCGCAAATTACCACCAACTTCAAGTTGGTGGTAATTTGCAATTTCCTTTAAAAAAAGCACTTATTGCATGTATGCGCGCCACATATGCACACATGCACATTTTAGGAGTGTAACAGGGTGTCCCTTTGGAACCCTTGCACCCTTGACATTGCGCACACAATTTGCGTGTAGCCTCTAGGACCAAAGGAATGAATGGGAAGGTATTCCTTGATTGCGAATCGCAATTTGCAATTCTGATTAAGGAATGTTAAGTAATCACCCAAGAAATTACGATTTCTACCTACATGGCATTTTGCGAGTCCCTAATAGTGATTCCCTAAAAAGTAGGACTCACAAAACAGCTTTTACCTACATCTGCCCCTTAGTGTATTGCAGTTTTACCTACTGTATTATTATGAATAAGATAGGTCACAACTGTTGACTCACTAAGAACTGCAGCCATCACAGAGATGATGGCCACTGAGATCAGCAGATCACCATCTGTTATTGCTTTTTTATAAAGCAATTTATTTATGAAACCCATTTCCTTAAAGGCATCATATTGAGCACTTGTGTGAGTCACCCTGACAAGGTTCTCATACTCTCAACTAATACTTCAATTTCATATTGAGCCCATTTGTTTTCACTTTAGCCCTAACATGGGAATGCATAATAATAATATTACCCACAAAGAAGGCAGAGACCAACATTCTGCCTCAAACAATATATTCCAAACTATAGAGTCTAATGCCTTCTTAGTGTAATGGGAGGCAGAAGCTTAGTCTCCTTAATCTAACTGAAAGGCAATGTTTCACAGGTACCAGCTATCACAGATTAGCAACCTGGGACAAACCCAGACTGGAAAAATACATCTATAATGGGACAATCTCATTAATATTTCTTATATTGCTTTGCTAAAAAAAAGTAACCTATCAGTTGATCTTAGATTTTTATACCGTCAAGACCTGTAAGGCCTTCCAGAGCTTTAAGACCTATAATCAGCATGATCCTTACCCAGACTATGCACCAATACTGTTAGGTCTTCCCTCACAGAAGACAGCAGTCAGACTAGTTCCAGAGACTCGATCTAGTCCTCTAAAACTGTAGTTAGCAACAGATCTGGTGCACAATGGTACAACTTAAGAAACAATTCATGCAAGCCACATTTCTCCAATTCTGCATCAACTCTAATGCATTCCTGAATTTTATATTAGTGAGTGGTTGATCTAATGCCATGCTCTGTTTATAAAAAGTACCACTCACTCAGAGTCTACCAAGCAGAATGTGTCCACAGATATCTGTAGAAGACTCTATAATAGGCTACCTAGGAGGGATGATGCACTCCTGATTTATCAACCACTTGCCTTAATGGGCTTTAATGGGTCTGTTTGTAGTATTCAGGCTAAAACTATGGCAGGTGTATTTCCTCCATATGTAGTCTTTGCCAGGACAATACACATGCCCTTTTTTCCAAACCTATGTGAGGAACTCTGAGGTTCAGACCCCAACTAATTTCTTAAGGGAGAAATCACCCTCTCAGAGTTACTTATATCCTTTGCTAAATATGCATACAATCCAAAGACTCTAGTCATGGACATCTCTCTCACTAATACTTTCATTTCATACCACTAATTCTCATACTAGAGGTTGAATTGCTGTTAATGGTAAGTCCTCTCTCATATACATCTGATCTCGAAGAGTTGCTGTTTGCAAATACCATATTTTTATATAAGTCCTTCTTCTTTGCTGTATATTTGGTTAAGTGCACTGTGGAGTGGCTAAACAATACCATTAATGTGACTCTCACAACATGTGATTTACAAAAAAAGTAAGTATATCTACTAGGAAAGCCTTGAAGCAGTGATTAGAAAGAGGAAATTCCATCTGATGTTGCTGTATGCTGACAGCCACCATTTCTAAACTTTTAATTATATTTGATAGCTGCATTCAGTTTCTATGTTCATAGTGAACATTCTATCACACTAGCTGTCAGCTGAGTGGAACATAATGGTATTAAATTCCCCACGCCATATATTCAGGGGTATACTGGCAGGGAAATATTACACTCATCAATCTCAGGAAGAAGATCCCATCTACATTATTTAACAAACATAGTTCCATGCCAAAGAGAACTCCACAAACCATATTGTAGTAGGATGACAACTCCTGGATATAACTAACATTCTGAACAGGATGTTATCACTTATTCTTAAAGAACGAAAAGAGGGGAACAAACATGATTTTCAAGCATGTCTTCACCAGTTTGTTGAAATGTGGTTCTTGAAGACATTTTTATCCCCTGACATCTAAGAAATATCAATACTCTATACCTCTTTGTAAAAGATGTTATGCCCTATATAGTCCAAGGAAGCATGTTCAAAGATTATTTATTTATTTATTTAATTATTTATAGTACTTCTCAAAGGCTACTCTACCTCTACCTCTCTACCTTATTCAGCACATACTGTCTAATTATACGTTCTGTCAGCTTAATCAGCACTATCATAACACACAACTCTCACAACAGACATTGGCCAAAGGGATTCCCCACAGGGAACCTTTAGAGGCCATTCAGAATGATTTTCTGTGGCGGTCTCCATGTCAAACTCCATAGCTATCATTCTTGTGCTACTTTTTGAAGGATGTATGTCATGACAACGTGGGCTTTACCCAGCGCTGCCATTACGACGCATCCATTACAATGCAAGTCATTACAACGACTTGCGCTGTAGGCGCTGGATTGTGGAATAGTTTAATTTTCTATTCCAACTCCAGCCCACTTAACAGTAGGGTAGGTGTTGGAATCAAAATTACAACTATTCCTTTACCAAGAGCGTCCTCCAGCGCAAGTCGTTGTAACGACTTGAGTTGTGATGGCAGCGTTGTAATGGCAGCGCGGGGTAAAGCCCGCTTTGTCATGGCTGTTTACCCTTTTTGAAAGCCCTAATATGTGCCACTCCACAAATGTATTACAAATCTTATTTTTAAAAGTGGTTCTTTAGCTTGTACTCACAGGGGTGCAGCTTAGTCAGTAAGATTTAGGGGTTGGCATCAGATTTTCCAACAATCACGCTGGCATGTAATGTTAAATTGCATTACTGGATTTCCAGGGTGCATGAGAGAGGTCTAAGGGCACTGTAAAGGGAGAGAAATGCAGATTGATGAGTACTAAAAGACACAAAGCAATATTTTGTAAAATAACCAATATTTTTGGGGATTCTAAAACAGAGAGGAAGATAGTGTGTGTGTGTTATTATTTGTATCTATGCAAGCGGTTGTATGACGTTACAACACATACTTTTAGAACGCATGCCTTTACAATGCATTTTTTACAACGCAACATTCTTTACAATGCATTGCATTACAATGCATGCCATTACAACGAATTGTCTAAAAACTACCTTTACAACGCATTCCATTTCAAAACATACTACCTTTACAACACATACCAATACAACGCATACCATTACATTGCATATATGGTAAGTATAGGATAGTATAGGGTAAAAATTACTATTCTAACTCCAGGGGGTGCAACAGTAGGGTAAGTGTTGGCTAGTGTAGGGGTAACAATTACTATTCTAACTCCAGGGGGTGCAACAGTAGGGTAAGTTTTGGAGAGTGCAATGGTGTAATAGCGTTGTGATGGTATGCGTTGTAATGGTATGCGTTGTAATGACTGCGTTGTAATGGCCTGCGTTGTAATCGTATGCATTGTAGTGTCATGCGAAGTAATGGTTGCGTTGTAATGGCATGTGATGCAATGGATCTTGCATTGCAAAAGTTTTGTTGAAATGGTAGTGCATTGTAAAAGTTGCATTGTAATGGTTGTTTCCCATTCAAGCATTCCTGGTGAAATCTTACGATCTCACCATACCCAACTGAAAGCTCCTGTATCTAACTATTTATCAGAAAATACATTTTCTGGGGTGTGCAACACTCCAATACCCCCTTCCCGAAGATACACATTTTTGTAATCCTTCTGGTCTAATGACAAATTGCTACAACAGTGGGAACATGGTCATAGATTTGTCTCTACCTCTCGCATCACAGATGGCCAGCAGTATCAGTAGTCTGCCAGTGTTCCTCATGGTCAGATGCCAAAGTCCTCTGGCACTGGAAAGGAGGGTCATGGCAGTGGCTACTTGGGTTACATCAGAGTTGTGGGACAGCAGGCCAGAGATCAGTAGTCATCCTGTCCTGAACATGTATGGCCTCTTGGTCACCAGGAAAGACTTCAACTTCAGCAACAGCAGTGTCGGGTCTCACCATTTGTCTGTCACAGTAGGATGCTCCTCAGGCCACAGCAGAGATGCAGGATAGCTCACTGACATTGACAATGGCTGTAGCCTCCCCTAAGGTGACCTTCTATTATCTCAAAATGGCACTGAGTGTACTCCCAAACACAATTAAGCTTCTTTGGATATTCCTTGCCCTGGGAACATGACTGAATATCTTTTCCAGGGCACTCTCTTATGCTGCAGAGCAAGGCCCTCTCATTCCATCTCTTAGTGGGCTTCTAGACACTGAGCAAGCTCAGAGCGTCTCCAAGTTGAGCAGATTTCTGGTGATATCCCTCACCTCTGGGAGGCTGGCTGTCAGATGTACACCAACCCTGGTTGTACAGCATCTCTTTCAGTACTACCTGCCTTGGTCAAGAAGAACCTAGATCTGGAATAAAGTGGGACAATTTGTGGACAAAATGTATACTCATTTTCCAAACAGTGGATGACGATCCACTGCTTAAGGTTCCGTGACTGGTGGGGAGTAGTTCCCTTTACAATTCAGTTTTCTGACACCATTTCTTTAAAATAATGTATCTTTCAGCTGGTAGCATTGAGGCTGGCTCAATTAAATATCCAAAGCAGGGCCATGAAGCGTGAGATCTTTGCACCAAGCTCTCATTAGCCTTCTCAAAGTGGCAATCAGGAAGAGACAGAAGGACAGGCCCTGCCTAGGAACACAGTATTTTTTTACATCCTGACTCACCCCCTTTCCTTAATACTCACCAAATGGCTACATCCAAAAAGGCCTAATCAGCAAACTCTTGCTAAATTGATCTCATGGGATTTCTAAAGGTATCCCTGTTTAAATACTTTCTCACCTCTGTCTGACTCAACACCCTTCATTCACAGGTTTACAGTCAACACACTTCCATTGTCTGAGGAAGTTGCATCCATCTTTCATCTTGTGACAAGTTGAAATCAGTAGCCATCCAAAAATGGATACCGATGTACTCACCAATCATAGTCAAAATATACTTGGAGTCTCACTATGACACATATGCATATGTCCAAATTACACACACACTTCACACACAGAATATGTCAACACAAGAGAACAGGGTTATCAAATTGCAAAAGAACTTCACAAGAATGCGCCAGTATGCTTGACTCCTCTGAGTCAGACCTAGCATAGAAATTTAAAATCCTAAAAACTGGTACCATGCCACCACTGCTGTATGGCATCAACAAAAGCAAGGATGGCAGTTTCATGTCAGTACAGAGGGAACAGTTGGGGCACCCTCTAAGGTCACAGACCTGCTCTTGACTTTACCATGGGCAGACCTTAGTCTCAACACATATACTAAATTACCATGCAGGCTGGGCCAAATAAACAGTCAGGATAACAGTTTTGGTCCCATACTGCCAATAGCGTGGAGATATCCCTCTGCAAGTTATTCAGGCACTTTATATGGCTTTATTATATATATTATATTTAAACGTAGTTGGGAACACAAGGCAGGCAGACATTCTCATCCCAACATTTACACACATTGGTGGTGTTTCTTTAGCGTTGAGTGCACTGCAGCTCATAAAGGAACACCTTGTGCCCCCCTGCATACATCACATGATGCAGAGGCAACGGGGTGCCGCAGCAGCACCATGAGCATATTACCAACCTCACACTGCTGCAAGACTGCCCGGGATTGTAGATCTCTAGTGATTGCAGTGGTTATGTGGAGGTTGGACTGCCATAGTCCGAATATGGCAGGTGGACCTCCAGTCTGGCAGTCCACGGATCGCCACCATCACTACGGCAGGCCAGTGGACTCCTGTAGTCATAATAAAGTCCTTTTGATTTACGAGTTACAGTGTAATCCAACGAACACTGGGGAAAGGGCTCATTTCAGGCATTCAGATTCATCAATTCAACAAACAATGGGGAAAGGGTGTACATTTTGGGAGTCAGATTAAGTCAGATTAAGTACACCCAAATAATATAAATGCCCATTACAAATATTTTTTGCAGAAGAAATAAAATACATTTATGTAGTTTAAAAAAACCTCTCCTAATCACTCTATAAATTCAACGCAAAAAGCAAGCATGCACTCTTGCAATTATTTTTAAAATAGTTAAAAATAAAATCCACGATACCAAAAGTGCCTAAAAACATAATGCAAAGCAATATGACATAGTGGAAAATGTTATAGTAAACAATATTTACAAAATGTGATATTATTGTGACCATTTTATTGTGACAATATTTCTAACATGATATTACGGCCAGATGATATTTTGGAGTCAATATTTAGGATGAAAACCAAACTAAAGACACGCGAATAATGTTCCTATACTTCTCCACATAGAAGCGCACAACCAGTTTTGAAGGTTCATGCATTAGTAGAGCCACTTAAAAAATATTTACTTGAACCTACCAAGGATGTACCACTGACCATTTTTTTAAGGCTTTCTCCAACTGACTCCCCCTCTGATAAGAGTCAGTTGAGCAACATTTCCCTTATCCTACCCTTATTGGTCTACAATCAGTTGTTCATGCCCCTTCCCAAAAAAGAGCCACACACCTAGGTTCAGCCGGACTCTCTGTAGTGCTTCCCTAATAGAATCCGTGGCTTTGTATTCTGATGAAGAATGTGTAGGACTGAAGTGCAGTGGGAGGAGATGACAGATCTAATTTGAAAGATTTGGTAACCAAATCAACACTCTACGTCAAAGGAGGCCATCTCCACAAGGCATCTCAGTTATTCATCTGCTCTGGCCACAAATTATTTTATCTTGTCACTGCACTGACATCCTTATTACCTGCACTGATCTCAATTGAAATTGAGGCAGCATTGGGTAGCAATTGGTCATCAATACAGAAGACCATAGGGTCACCAATCTACTAATTTCAGTTGAAGGAGTAGTGAAACAGTATGCAAGCTAATTGTCACACATTGCAGAGGTCCAGTTGCCAACGTCACTTTAAGCATCTACCTCAATAAAATTCAAAAACATGTATTATATATTCCTTATATAACCACCGTTGATGCCATTTTTCAAACCTTTAACCCGGGTAAACAGGAGAAAATAAACAAAGTGGTAACAAATAGCTAACTCCCCAGCAATGTCTCCAGTGTTTTCACCTTGTCTAAGAGATGTTGGAATCGAACATAGAATTTGCTCTCACATCAACCAGTAACAGCAGTTGAAGAGGTTGAAACAGACAAATTGGCTGTTTTTTTGGTTGAATATACATATAGGGGCAGATTTACAAAAATTGACACAATGCAGCATTGCAAGACAACGTCTTGTGCTGTTCTATGTCAAATGGCGAGAGCATGAACTAGCCATATCTACTAAGAGATGGTGTATTCCAGCTCTGTCTCTGTGCTTGTATACTGAGTTCCAGCTGGCACAAAAACCAGCACCCTTGAACCATGGTGCCTGTGTTACAGGCAGGATTGTTTTTGTTCTGAAAGGTGCACCGTCCTGCACAAAAACAATTGCCTGAGGCATTTCCTCTTTTTATTTGTGCTGCAAAATGCAGCATCCATAGAAAGAGGACTGGCGCTAAGAGTGCGAGGAACACTGTAAGTCTTAGACGCTAAGAAAAGATATAGTTTAAAAAATTGCCGCTTGTTCTAGGCGCATCTTTTTTACCTTTTAAATCACTGCACTGCTTTGAAATACCCACTTGCACTCACCCCGGTCCACCGCAGGCTTAACCGCTTGATTGTTGTGGAGGGTGACGGCCAAATCAAATCTCTTGTTAGCCTGACTTCCGGTTGGGAAATAGAGAGGCGGAGCTCTCACGGTCACGAGACCTAGAGCCCCGCCCTCTACTTAATCCGATGCTGGCTGTCCTGCGCAGTGGACTCGCGCTAAGAGTGCTAGGAACACTGTAAGTCTTAGACGCTAAGAAAAGATATCGTTTTTTAAAAATCGCCGCTTGTTCTAGGTGAATCTTTTTTACCTTTTAACTCACTGCACTGCTTTGAAATAACCACTCGCACTCACCCTGGTCCCCCGCAGGCTTATCCGCTTGATTGTTGTGGAGGGTGACGGGCAAATCAAATCCCTTGTTAGCCTGACTTCCGGTTGGGACATATAGAGGTGGAGCTCCGACGGTCACGAGACCTAGAGCCCCGTCCTCTACTTAATCCTATGCTGGCTGTCCCACGCAGCGTACTCGCGCTAAGAGTGCTAGTAACACTGTAAGTCTTAGACGCTAAGAAAAGATATAGTTTAAAAAATTGCCGCTTGTTCTAGGCGCATCTTTTTTACCTTTTTAAATCACTGCACTGCACTTTTAAATCCCTTCTTACCCTGACTTCCAGAGAGGCTGGGCTCCAACGGTCACGAGACCTAGAGCCCCGTCCTCTACTTAATCCAATGCTGGCTGTCCCGCGCAGCGGGAGCGCCGCTGGCGCGCCAAAGGCAAGCCGGTCTGCGCCCGTCCGCGTCAGACTGGGGCAAAGGGCCACAACCCCTGGCCCTTCCTCCGTTCCAGCTAGGAGATATAACTCTGACTCATTGCACAGACTTAGAGCCAAAACCCCTCTACCCTGCCCCACCTTCTGTAACCCACCCTACCAACATTCAACCTGCCCCCAGTGCGGATTTCAGCTCTCCACCATTCCCCCAACTAAAATTCTACAGTAAACTATCCTTCTTTTAAACTGTAGATCCCTCCCAAAACATACCACCAAGATCTCATTATTACTGGAAGAACATAGCCCCGACAACCTGTTCCTAACGTAAACTTGGCTCCATCTCGAGTCAGACCCCGATATCGTTCAGGCCCTACCCAAAGGATATCCAATTGTGCGTGAAGACCGCACCTATGGAAGAGGAGGCGGCCTAGCAATCATATACAAAGATTGCTATAGCTGCCGCAGCTCCCCCATTCTTTTTCCAACTGCTAAAGCCTCTTATTTGCCCTCGATTTTTCTCCTATGAGCACCATGCCAGGAATACTTATATACCGCCCTCCTGGGATCCAGGGACAGTTCCTTGACTCCCTGTCATCCTTCATAGCTGATCTAGTGTGCAGCTCCTCTAACTTTACCCTCCTGGAAGATTTTAATTCCCACTTTACAATCCCCCAGGTAATTATGCCTCAGAAATTATCTCCAGTCTCGCTGCACTACAGCTCCAACAATTAGTGCAAAAACCTACCCACTCTAAAGGTCATCTCTTAGACCCCATCTTCACTAACTGCCCAGGTCTTCTGGTGGGGAACCCTTTGCCCCTTCCCTGGACTGACCATTTTCTAATTCCTGTCTCTTGGGATCGCCCAGACCCCCATCAAGCATCAAACTTAGCTACCCGGAAAGAATGCAACTGGTCCAAACTTCCCTTAGCAGAGTGGATATCAGCGTTAGACCTCCACAAACCTCCCTGCATTGCGGACCCCTCCACTGCCAATGAAAACTTCAATAATTGGATCTCAAACACCTTAGACTCTGTTCTCCCAATCACTGTAACAAAACCAAAGTGCACCACTAAGAGCGCCCCATGGTTCTCCGAGGACCTGCGAGAAAAGAAACACCCATGCAAAAAACTCGAGAGACAAGGGCGTTTAGACTACTCCCTGTCCAGGAAAATGGCGTACAGAGCCGCAATAAACGGCTATAAAAAAGAAATAAGAACAGCACAAGCAGCTTTCTATGAAAACAGAATAAACGCAACAGCATCCAAACCCAAGGAAATCTGCAAAATCCCTTCTCAAACCCACGGAAACACATCAAACACCCCTCAACCCCCAAGCTCGCTGTAACGACCTGGCAGAATTCTTTCATAATAAAATACAAACCATCTACTTCTCCTTCCCACACACTCAAGCCCCAACTTCAACAACCACTCCCTCTGAATTACAACCAAACACCTCAGCAACACTCGCCAACTTGCCCCTACTGGATCTACCTTCACTACAATCAATAATGCACCTTGTGAAATCAAGATCCCCAAAGATCCAGCTGGCAGCCACCCCCCATATCCTCCCCACCATCTTAGATCTACTCAACACCTCACTGGCCACTGGAATTGTCCTGCTGCCCTGGAAACGGGCTATGGTCAGAGCACTCCTCAAAAAACCTAATCTAGACCCCAACACTCCAGAAAACTATCAACCTATATCTTTTCTGCCATGGCTCAGCAAGATCCTGGAAAAACACGTCAATAAGACCCTGACGGAGTTTCTGAGGACCCACCAGCTGCTCCACTCCACCCAAACAGGTTTTCAACCCTTGCATGGCACCGAGACTGCCCTTATCAATGTGACAGAGGAGGCAAGGAAGATCACAGATCAGGGAGGCGCTGCAGCTATCATCCTGCTGGACCTCAGTGCCTCCTTTGGCACTGTAAACCACAGCATACTACTGCAGAGAATTAGCAATCTAGGATTCTCCTCATCAGCACTCTCTTGGATCGAATTCTTTCTGAAGGAGCGATCCTTCCAAGTCTTTGAAGGCAACACTGTCTCTGCTAGCAAACCCCTCGATTGCGGCGTGCCACAGGGCTCCTCCCTGAGCCCTACGCTCTTCAATGCATACATGAGCCCCCTGGCTGAGATCGTCCACCCATTCAGGCTAAAAATAATCACCTATGCTGACGATACTCAGCTTGTGGTGGCCCTGAATCAGCCTCAAACCGCTCCCAACAACCTTAGGGACTGCCTGGAGGCTGTGACCTTTTGGATGACATCCTCCTGTCTCAAATTAAACGGAGACAAAACTGAGCTAATGCTACTAGGCCACCGTCCCAACCCCAAAATCAACCATTTCTGGCCCACCTGCCTGGGACCCCCCCGCCACCCAAGGACACAATCAAGAGCCTAAGAATTTAGCTGAACAAGTCCCTCAATTTTAACTACCAGGCAGCAAAACTTTCAGCCACCTGCTTTGGTCTACTCAGGCTTATCCGAATAATTACCCCCCCCCACCCCTCAATGCCAGAAGGATCATGATCCAAGGCCTCATCTTATCACGTTTGGACTTCGGAAACGCCCTATATTTAGGGGCTCCACAGTCCATCCTGAACAAACTGCAGGTCATCCAGAACTGCGCGGCACGTACCCTTCTCCAGATCCCACGCCGCACCCCAGTTAAAACAGAACTTAGAAAGCTCCACTGGCTCCCCATCAAGGATAGAATTGCATTTAAAGCCTTGTGCGTCACACACTGAGCCTTCTGGAGAGCAGGCGCTACTATCAACCACACACTGGTCACCCCCTACCAACCAGACAACTCAGATCCACCCACTCACACCTCCTCACAGTACCTAGAATCAAGAAGGTGAGATGCGGTGGACGCTCCTTCTCCTATAACATTTCCAAACTCTGGAACTCCCTGCCCCTCCACCTGCGCAGGGAACCAAACTTGCTGTCTTTCAGGAAAAAGCTCAAAACCCAGCTGTTCATAGACTAGGACAGGCTCCATGACCTCCCTCACGCAATTGTCCGAAGCGCTAGGACGCCTCAGGGTAGCTACCGCGCTCTATAAAAACTCTTTTAATTTCTTTCATTCATTTCATTTCAGACAAAGGGGTGAAATGAATGTGTACTAGTGTTGGTAAATCTGGGGATGTGTCAACAACAAAGGGTGAATGCATGGGAATATTCATGTTCCACCCACAGAAGGCCTTGTCAGTGCTGAGTTAGGCAATGCAGCGACTTGCAGTGCCGTGCATTACTGCAGATTTACTATGTCACACAGAGCCATTGAGGTAGATCTGCGTGGCATAGTAAATCTGACTTTAAGGGCATGCATTGTCAAGAAACCCCTCATAAATATGGACCATCATACTTTTATAGGGCATCACACGTTTGTCAATTTCCTCGTTACAATCAAAGTGGCTGCCTTTGGGTTCCACAGGCCAGCTGTATGAAGACCACCGCACTAATGTCTCCACCAGCAGCTTGTGGACCCAGCAGAGACAGACATACAACCAAACATAGTGGCACTCACACAGACCTGCATGAAAAGCTGCTGCCAGGTCTTCCACAGATAAGTGGGTGCCACTGCACAGTTGTCCATTTACACATTTGTGTCTTAGGCAAAAGCCCTGGCACAAATATACTTTTTCACTCGATGTATGTGTAGGTGTAAAACACAGAATGAGGCTGATGTGGCCCTTTTTATTATGGACTGTTGTGGCAGGAAGATTTCCATGTATGGTGAGAAAACAAACTGATGCACATTCATTTCTCCCATGAGTGCAAGCATACCTAAACAATTCTTAAACTTTTTCTCATCTGCCACACTCGCTCATTTAGTAACATCAGAATTTTTTAGAATTACTATAATTTTAATGAGCTGCATCTGGGGAAAGACTGGCACAAAGGCCAACAAGTGCATTATAGAAACATGTAAATTCTCCTCAAAAGTTTCAAATAGTGACAGAGCTGTTGCAGATGCCAGGAGGCTCCATGAAAAGGCGCACATTCAATCCCATCCCATTCCCGTCCAGCAGCAGAAGACACTTGTTTATTTTTATAGCTGTCCCACGGATTGAGTCTCTGCCTCGTGTCCAGGTGACCGGGGGCTGAGGCAGTGCACAGGGCTCAGTCCTCGATGCAGCCGCAGCTCTAGGGCAAAGCAGGATGACACCAGAGGAGTTTGATAGGAGGTTTCATCCAACGCCTTGGATCATCCACCAATCAGAAATGACTCCCTGGGATTCACAAACAATATGGTCCCATCTTTCACATTTGGCACTGAAGCACAAACAAAGCTCCTAATTCCATTGTAGTTACAAAGCCAAAATAGTTCTTAACTAGTGTGGTGCAAACCTTGTGTAATGTACAGAAGTGTGGCAGATGCTATGTGACTGCATGTTAGAAACACATTTTATTACATCATTATTCCAATGTGGCAGCAGAGCACACTTTATGAGTGTGGGTATTTCAGGGACGAAGGGTTCTGTCTATTGTACTGATGTACACTGGGTTGATGCTCAAAGAACCATTGATGGGCAGAATGCTGATCAATGTCAAACATTCACCCCAGTACAGAGATCTGGGCCTAAATCCATGTTTTGCTTCCCATGCCTTTCCAGGTTAAACCCAAAAATATGCAAATCGGTCTTGCACCTGTCCCCTTGGGAACAGTCCAGCCCGAACTGTCATGCCAAATTCTCCTTTGACTTGAAACAAGCATCCTGGAGTTGTGAAGTGAGCTAAAGAACGATAATGGATTCAACCCATATCTGTGACTGGGGGTGATTGTCTGAAAAGTTTCAGCGCTCCCTCCATTATCTCCTTGTGTTTGCTTTGTTCAGCCTAAGTTGTCAGGGTATGCCCAGACATGGATCTCTTGCTTACTTTGCCACTGGATTCAAGCAATCCTGGCTGAGGAGGGGTGTTGCCCTGAAACCGGTCCCAGGTGCTTCTTTCTGGCTCAGAGATGACCTGGCTTGGCAGTTTGGGCTGGACTGGTCCCATGAGGAACAGGGTTAAGACTGATTTGCAAATAGCTGGGTCTGAACGGGGGTGGCAAAGTGAGCTAAAGAACGATGATGAAGTCAAGCCAGATCTGTGACTGGGGGTGAGTGTCTGAAAAGATTCTGTACTCCATCCATCATCTCCTTGTGTTTGCCTTGCACACTGGGTTGAGGCAAATGTTCAATACTTATAGGCTTATTTGCAAGAGCCTGCGTCTCTTTTGCTCCACTGATAGTTGTACATGCATGAAGTATTTTGACCTATGAAGTCATCCTGTGTTGCTTTGAGTGGCCTCATAAACCATAAATATAAATAAGACAACACCACGCAAATCGCAGCATCATCTCACTCTGTGCCCAGGAGCCATTCCATGGTCATTGCGGTGGGTCTTCGCACACAACACACATGGAATTTGGTGCTGCCCCAGATTTACAAAGTGATGTAAACCTGGGGAAGCATCAAATCAGTGCGTCTCCCAAGGTGAGGCATAACGAGGAGAAATATTTTTATTCTACTTATTTTTTCCCCTTTCAATGTAGCCTGCATTCTGCAGCACACATAGAAGGAGGAAAATGCCTCTTTGGATTGTTTTTTTGTGCTGGAAGTTGCCCCGTCCTGCACAAAAACAATCCTGCCTGCAATGGAGGGGTGCAAGGGAGGCTACGCTGGAGCTGGGCTTCAGAAACAGCACCGGCACAGGGCGAAAGGACAGGAATGATCTGTATTGCTTAAATACGGTACATGGGGCAGCACATCAAGCAGCCTTGCTTCACTGCCCTACGCCAAAATCCCATAAATAAGTCCTGTAGTGCTCGATGCAGCTGAAAATCTAGGGGAAAGCAACATCACCTGAATATTTTGATGGGGAGTTTTCATTCCTCTTATTAGCTCACCCTTCCATGAGAAATGACTCCCTGGTTTGAGTAAACAATATGGGCTGCCTGACCCTGTCTGAGACATTTGACACCGGAGCACATACCATGTGCTTTATTCCCTTTTTGTTTCACAACCACAATAACACTCACTCAGAGCGGTGCATTGATGTTTCTGCTGAAAAACATTATGTGACACACTGGAGTCTGACTCTGCAGCACTCCCCGTCCGCCCCTCCTCCCACACGAGCTGCACAAGTGTTGAAAAACGGATCTTATGAGAAGCTTGCACTGTTGAGTTCTTTACTTCAAAGAGATTATTCAGTTTGCTGTCTGGGCACTAATTGGTCAACACATATATTACGATCACATTGGAAAAAATATGTTAAAGTTAGGAAACCGAACATTTAATAAGCACCCAATGAACGCTCATATTTTCTTTTAAAATGAGGCCACTCACCTATGGGAAGATGACACATCGCCTTCAGCCACGCCACGGGACTCCACTGGATGGACCACAGCTGCGTCCACTTCAGCTTCAGAAGGACCACGCTCCACCATCACCAGCAACAGGCTCCCCGCAGAAGCTGGAACAAGATCACTACAGACCAGCTCGCTACTTCCCTGAGCAAGAACCCTCCCACCAGCACAACCAACCCCAGCCAAGCAGCCACCAACCTCACGAAATGGATCAGCGACTGCGCAGACAACCTCGCCCCGCTGAAGACCCCGCCGAGCAGACCCGGCAGCAAGAAAGCCCCATGGTTTAACGACGAACTCAAGAGCTCCAAGAAGAACTGCAGAGCACTTGAGAAAACCTGGCGCAGAGACCCAACACCGGACAACATGACTGCCCTCAAGCTCGCCACCCAAAAACACCACCAGCTGATCCACGCCACCAAGAAAACCGCATTCAAGGAACGACTGGACAACAACGCACACAACAGCAAGGAACTCTTCAACATCGTGAAAGAGCTCTCCAACCCCAACGCCGGAAACAACGACATCACCTCTGCAACTCCCTCGCCTCCTACTTCCACAACAAGATCGCGGACATACACAACAGCTTCAGCACTCAACCGACGCACGCCACGACCGAACCACCACCCCCCACCACCACCCTCCGCGCCTGGACCCCGATCAGCACCGAAGACACCATCCGCACGATGAACACCATCCACTCCGGATCTCCGACAGACCCCTGCCCTCACCACGTCTTCAACAAGGCCGACGCTGTCATCGCACCCCACCTGCGGGACATCATCAACACCTCCTTCGACATTGCCACCTTCCCGGAGAGCTGGAAGCACGCCGAACTCAGCGCTCTACTCAAGAAACCATCAGCAGACCCAACAGACCTCAAGAACTACCGCCCCATCTCGCTGCTCCCGTTTCCGGCAAAAGTCATCGAGAAGACCGTCAACAAGCAACTGGCCGCCTTCCTCAAGACGAACGGCTCCCTCGACCTCTCGCAGTCTGGCTTCCGGGCCAACCACAGCACCGAGACCGCCCTGATCGCAGCTACCGATGACATCCGAGCCCTGCTTGACAACGGAGAAAAAGCGGCCCTCATCCTCCTGGACCTCTCCACGGCCTTCGACACTGTCTGCCACCGTACCCTAGTACAGCACCTCAGCAACGTCGGAATCCAGGAGAAGGCACTGGAGTGGATCACCTCCTTCCTCGCCGGAAGGACACAGAGAGTCCGCCTCCCCCAGTTCAGATCGGAGGCCACCGAAGTCATCTGCGGCGTTCCTCAAGGCTCCTCGCTCAGCCCAACACTCTTCAATGTATACATGAGCCCCCTCGCAGCCATCGCACGCCAGCACAACCTGAACATCATCTCCTACGCCGACGACACCCAGCTGATCCTCTCCCTCACTAACGACCCCGCCACCGCCAGAGCCAACCTGCACGAAGGGATGACAGACGTAGCCACATGGATGTCGAACAGCCGCCTGAAACTGAACTCGGACAAGACGGAAGTCCTCATCCTGGCATCCTCACCCTCCGCCTGGGACGACTCCTGGTGGCCCCCCACCCTGGGCAGCTCACCCAAACCAACAGACCACGCACGCAACCTGGGCTTCATCCTGGACTCCTCCCTCTCCATGACCAGACAAGTCAACGCCGTCTCCTCGTCGTGCTTCAACATCCTGCGCAAGCTACGTAATATATTCCGATGGATCCCCACCGAGACCAAGAAGACGGTCACCCAGGCCCTCGTCACCAGCCGGCTGGAATATGGCAACTCCCTCTATGCCGGAACCACCGCCAAACTCCAGAAGAGACTCCAGCGGATCCAGAACACCTCAGCACGACTCATCCTGGACATCCCCCGCCGCAGCCACATCTCCGGACACCTGAGAGACCTGCACTGGCTCCCGGTCAACAAGAGAATCACCTTCCGGCTCCTCACCCACGCACACAAAGCCCTACACAACCAAGGACCAGGATACCTCAACAGCCGCCTCAACTTCTACGCTCCCAAACGCCAGCTTCGATCGACCAGCCACGCCCTCGCCGCCGTCCCCCGCATCCGAAGAGCCACCACAGGAGGAAGGTCCTTCTCCTACCTGGCCGCCAAGACTTGGAACGCCCTTCCTACCCACCTCCGCCTGACCCAGGACCACCTCGCCTTCAGGAAGCAGCTCAAGACCTGGCTGTTCGAGCAGTAGCGGACCCCCTCCCCCCAGCGCCTTGAGACCCTCCGGGTGAGTAGTGCGCTATATAAATGCATTGATTGATTGATTGAAAGTGTCACTTGGTAGGCACAAGGTCACACCACTTGCTCACAGTGTTCAAAATGTTGCTGAAACTCACATTAAAAAATATAGATTCAGTAAGATAGGGGTGAAAAGGAGACAGCTGGCGAAAGGGAAAGTGACTGCAGTCAGCTCAAAAAAAGAAAAGGAACAAAAGCTGTGAAGCTCTTCAAATGTTCCTTCAGAAATCAGGCAATACAAAAAGGTGAAGCAACTAAGGAGAAATGCCAGCAAGGTGGCCTCTTTCTGAGAGTCGAATCTTCCACTGGTACTGAAGGACAACAGGTATCTGTTCTGGGATTCTAAACTTGTCCAAGAAAAGGTTTAGCAGGCAGCTGCGGGAGAAAGCAATTAGCACTTATTACTTGATGTGAAACTGTTCCCCAAGACACTTTTTTAGTTTTGCAACTTGTCTCAAAGCTTGACATGGAAACTTTTTAGAGTAAATAAAGAAAAGTTATTTGTTCATTAAAAGGAGTGTCCTGTAAAGTTGTGCTTATCTCTGGCACAGTTTGTAAAGTTCCCCAAACTAATGTTCATACCATAGCACATTGTTTCACTCATAATCTTTCAAATCAGTAATTATTTTTGAATTTACCTGTTGCGGAGTATTGATAATGACAAATGAATGCAGAACTTTTTTCTGCAAGTTTACATCATGCAATATTTGTCTATACCAAGCTCCTTACAAAGCAGAATAAACTATGTGTGACATTACAGCCAAATCGTGATTTCTGCAGAAACACCTCAATTTTTGCCTATGCACATTAAAAAAAAGACCCAGAAAGAGGGACGCAACTCTGGGAAGCATTGTGGAAACCCAGTTCTGTATCTACTGACATTTCACACAGCACAGCGCAGGAACTGAAGTTGCTCACTGCATTGTGTGAAAGGGATAGAGCAGAACCATGCTATGTTCCCCCAAGAAATGGCACAGATCTACTATCTTCCTGCACTTGCACACTTTGGGCTGCCTAGTGCCAACTCAGGCACACGTTGGGCTGCCTAACACTAATGTAGGCACCCTTGTGCCACAGTACAAGGGTGCCTCCTTTATTGTCAGGATAGTTTGTGTGCAGGAAGAGGTACTTTTGTAGTGTTTTTCCTCTTTTTCTGTATTCTGGAGTATCCAACACAGCAAGGAAGACATAACGAGGAGAAATAAGGATGTTTTGCCTTGCTGCGCCAGACTAAGGGAGGCGCACCACTTTGGCAAACACCCATGTTTACAAATCTTTGTAAATATGGCTCTGCGTCAAAATCCATGGATGGATGCATGAGAACGCCCCTGTGGAATGCCTCCATGGTGCAAAGTAATGCACTTACTTTTTCTTTTGCAAAGCAATTAATTTCCTAGTAAATACCAACATGGATTATGCATCTGTTCTGCATCAAAATGGGATGTGAACCTGATGTAAATTTTTTATTAAACCTAGCCCTCAGTTGTCTGTGGTTTTCTAAACTCCCTATGGCGCTACCTTAAAATACTTGTGTATTTCTGCATCTCAAAATTACTATATTTGTAATTTTCAAGAGTGGAATTACTGATGTGAAAATCCCATGCACACAACACTTAGGGGCATATTCACAGTCTGCATGTTGTGGTATATTTAGTAGTACTACAATCAGTATACTAACTTAGCACAACTTTCTATTCACAATCCTACATGTTTACCCTAAGCCTCTGCCACTCCCATCTTTCTCTGGGCACATAAGAATACATTTTAGCAGTAAATGACAAGGGGGAGGTATGTGACTTGAAAATGAGGAATGTTTGTAATTAAAGAGGATGGAATTTTGAAGGAGTAAGGAGAGGTCTAGGTAGGTTTAGGCAGGGGGTTCAGAGATGGTTATGCACCCACCACAAAAGAGTAGAGGTCATTGCTATTCACAACTGCACTTCTTACAATACAGGGGCATATTATCACAGGTGGCAATAGGAAATTATTGCTGCTTTATCGCTAAGCGGCGATAATTCTATCGCCCTCTTAGCAAGCTGCAATAGCAGTTAGCGACAGCTTGTACGCGATAGCGAGCGGTTTGAGGCAGGAGGAGGTAACAGCGTTAAAATGCAAAGTGGGCGTTCCCAACCTGTTAGCGACTGAAAGCAGTCGCTAACCTCGCTATCGCCTATTACTAACACATGCGTAGCGTAGGAAATATTTGCACTAAGCGCGAATATCTCCAAAAACTAACACCTGCTCAGACCAGTTCTTAGCCATTATATCCAATGGGAGGTGGATATAATGGCTAAGACCCTGTTAGCGATAATGCGATAATGCGTGAATATCGCTGTATTCTCAGCGATATTCACGGATTTTGCCTCTATCGCCAGGAATTTTATCGCTTTTGAGATAAACGTTGCTAATAGTACGTTATCTCAGCAATAAAATCCAGTGATGCGCGGTGATAAAAAAATTCCCGCTAAGCCTACATATTATTATTTTTATTTATTATTTGTATATGGCGCACGAATCATCCCCAAAGGGATCTCTCGGCGCATATCGCTATTTGTTGATAATATGCCCCACAGTACCAAAAAAAGAACCCAAAACAGTAGTAAATTACTCAAGCCCAGAGATGGAGTAAGTCAATCACTGCACATGGCCAACCGCTAGCACTGCAAAACTCTCCCACAGAAAATAATGGAGGTAGGGACTTAAAGTAGAAGCCCCACAGGAAATAATGTTAAAGTAAATGAATCTTAATATTTAAAAATATAAATAAACACAATTTTCTAACAATAAAGCATACTAATTATTATTTAATTGAAAGATTAATGTAACAATAATATTGTAATAACATGTTATTAAACTAGTTCTAAATAGTTTTAAATATAACTTTTGGTAATTAATAATGCCTAATACAAAATATGACTCTAATTTATTTGTTTTTTTATTTAACTTATATAATTTTATTAATTACATATTAATTCAAATGTATTTAATAGTGTTATAATTATTTTTTTATTTTGTTAAACATTTTTAAAAAATACATCAATATTTAGCATATATTGTATTTTACTATTTTAAGCTTAAGTTTATATGTGATATGCTGAGGTTTTATTTGAAGCTCTTACCTTCATTATTTTCATGTGAATCTGTAGCAGAAACAGTAAATGCAAGGTGCCGGATTTGCTATTGCTTCTTTTTTTGCTGTAGTAAAATACACCTCTGAATATGGCTCCACCCACCTTTCAGGGTTTGAGCTATGTTGGTTTTCATATTTGAGTAAATATACACTTGTAAATGAGGAGTAGCCGGATGAGTAAAGTTACCAAAAATGATAAGAGCAAAGTATAATGAGAGCCTTAATGTTTTCAGGAAAATATATCTTGTGCAGAGCCATTTGCTAGCGTTAGATAAGGATATACAAACAGAAATAGTTTTAACTCTGTATGATTTCCAGGCATATATGGCAAAGTGTGTTGCTCACACATCATTGCAAAGGTAGATAAAAATAGTCATGCATCTCTTTGCCTTAAGTTTCACTAGGTATAATCAACCACTTTTTATTAGAGGATATTGCCCAATAAGTACTCGGTCTTCTGGAGTTTGGTGCATTGCCTATTAGATTTAAGCATTTTGTTTATGTAGAGGAATGCAATACCAGGTTCGATTGATCATTAAATCATTTAGAACTTTGTGACATCTTGCTCCACCTGGTTTAGTTCCTTGACTGTGAACGATTACTCCATAACACCACAACCATCTCCTTTATATTTACCTCAGCTTAAGGAAATCCTTCACATTGCTTTTATCTGAAACTGATTTAACATAACTATGGCTATTATTGTTTAAACTAACAGTGACATGCTCATATTTTATAGTAATTGCAAGCTTCAAAAACATACTGCTATGTTCATGTGAAAAAAAACATTTCTCCTATGTGTCATGGGTAGTGGTATAGATTGCAGTCACCGTGAGGTGGAGAGAGAGGTGGTATTTGCCATTGTGTTCCTTTTCAATGTTACTTCTTATGTGCACCTCTGTACTACTTCTCCTGTGTTGGGGGCTTTACGTGCCACTGTGGTCCTTATAAAATACTTTTAGAAGCAATGGATTTGGCAAATTCAATATTATTTTCACAACCAGTGTTGCCATGTTTCTGACCGGCTTAAAAGCATTTCTCTCTGACTGAGTATGATGAAAAGGTAGCGTTCGGTCTTTCCGACTCAGGTATGACCGGCATTTGGAAACTCCGAGTCCGTTGGAGCTGAATTGTTCTGGTCTATGTACTGCATTTCTGACCAACTCATTACGATGTCGGATTCCGACAGCAATTCCGATTCAGTCTGTCTGACACAAGAAGGCTGTTGGAAACTTACTTTGGGAGCCCATAATAGGCCCTCCTTCACCCAGAGACCTCCAGTTGGGGTCCGTGGAAGTACCCCTGGAACCCCCCTTTACAACCATGCACAGTGTGACAGGCAACATGGGGTGCCCGCCACAGGATGCAAGGTTTTCCGCAACCACCTCCTATTTCAATGGGAGCCTGTAATATCAGTTGGAACACAGGTTCCCGTTGAAGGCAATGGGAGTCCGCCAAATATTGTTCAGAAACATCGTAATCAGTCGGCTGGACTCTCCATACCTGAGTCGGTCAGAAACAATTCCGATAAGAAGTCAGTTTCACTACTTTCCTGCCAACATGGTAATGAGGCCCTTGGTAAATATCGCGCAACACAGCAGGCTTCCGGTCCCCAGAATGGGTATCAGGATTTCAGCGTGGCTGTACTTTTCTTGTGATGTACACATCTACTCCTGAGATACCAAAAGAACCTGTAGAAGGAATCGATCACAACCAAAATATAGTTAAATCAGTTAATACCTGGATTGGCCCAATATGGCCTAGAAATATTGCACTGACGCGTTTATCAAATCTAGTAAGGACAGTCTTTGCAGTGTTTGCAACAGTTGACTTTTTAATCCGTTGGTAAATAATGCATTACTGCACATTTCTTTTTAAATATTTGGTCAATATTGCCACTAGTATGTGTCAAAATGCTACACCTTCCCAGGGAAGGCAGCGCAGGAGAAATACCTGTATCTCGCCTCGTTTTTTCTTTCTATGTATGCTGCGACCTGCAGCACACTTATAAAGATGCAAACATAGCAGATGGTTGATTTTGTGTAGGAAGGTGTCCCTTCCTGCACAAAAACAATCCTACTTGAAATTTAGCCACCCTTGCACTATGGTTTTGTAATAAAGAAGTTGAAAATCCAAGATAATTCCAAGTAAAATCCAAGGTTTATTGAACTGCAGCACAGTACATCCACTCTCCAAGTTATCAGTCCTTTTTCTTCACCCCAATCCATTTCAGACCATAACAATTCTAAATGGAATCCATAAAACAATGTGCATGAGCAGCTATGAAGAGACATTCTATTTAAAAGGGAAATATGTACAACATTGGAATTTGTATTAAAAGGGAAATATCTGCAAATAAGAATACAACACATTTTCCCCCTAAAGAAAATTAAGAGACTACGTAAATATAAAAAAAAAAAAAAATCCTTACACATAAAAGAAGCTACTGGTTATAATAGAAAATTTAAGACACACATTTGGATACTCTTCTAACATTCCATCTTTTGCCATCTTGTGTGACAACGCTATTGTGATAAACTTTCACAACCTTCATAGGTTTGCCAAACTTTGTCTCACCTTTGGTAATATAACCAGGTTTACGAATCCTAACCACATCACCTACCATAAAAGCAGGTTGTTTGACTTTCATCCTAGTATCATAATCACTTTTGTACTTTGCACTGTTTGTTTTCCACTTTCACAGCTACATCCTTGACATTCACATCAACCATGCGATAGCCAGCCCTTTTCTTAAACCACCAAGGACATAGGTTAGATACAGGATCTCTACCCTTTAGTAGGCGGAAAGGAGAAACTTCTGTAGTGGCATGAGGTGTTATACGGTATAGGCATAACTTTTCTCTCAATTTCTCCTTCCACATTCCCCCAAACTTCCGAGCCCATAGGATATCTTGTTTGAGAACCCTGTTATATCTCTCCACTAGCCCATTTCCTTGTGGTTCATACAGAGCAGTGGTGCAATGCTTTATACCATAAGTACTCAAAAACTCCAACATCTCTGAAGATTTGAACTGTACCCCATTATCTGATACAATGCTTTCTGGGAATCCTTCTCTTGAAAATATCTCTCTCAAAAATAAAATAACACTTTCAGTGTTAGGATGAGGTACCAGTTTGACCTCAGGCCATTTGGAGTGATAATCCACCGTAACTATAGCGAATCTACACTCCTGTGGTAAAAAATTGAATGGACCAGCAATATCGATCCCTAATTTTTGCCATGGATGATCTGGCCACTTCACAGGAGTCAAAGGTGCCGGATCACATTTGCATGTCTTATCACTTTCAATGCACTCAGGACACTCTCTAACAAATTTATCTACAAATCTATCCACTCCTGGCCACCAGAAATTTGACCTAATTAATCTTTTCATGGACGACATGCCCATGTGACATTCATGACTCATTTGCAAAATAACATCTCTTACCGCAAAAGGTGGAATACATTTTCCAGGTCTGAATAGTAGATTTCCCTCTATGGCCAACTCATCAGCAACATTGTAAAATGGTATAACTTCAGCTGGAATTAATTCCTTAGAAGGCCAACCCACACTCACATAATCTCTCACTTTGCACAAGACATCATCCTCACCCATGCTTTTCATCCATAAATCTTCTGAAATGATACTGAATTTCTCAGACAATAATTCTGAAATGCTAGTTACGACTTCAGTATCTTCATCATCTCTGATACTGGGATATGGTAATCTTGACAAACAATCTGCAGTCACATTGAGTTTCCCAGGCACATATTCTATGTCAAAACTATATTCTTGTAATCGTGACATCAATCTAGCAATACGAGCAGTCGCACTTAAACCTCCACCGGGTGAAAGAATACCAACCAAAGGCTTATGATCAGTACGTATCAAAAATCTTGCACCCCAAATATAATTCCGGAAATGTTCAACAGCCCAGACACATCCTAACAATTCCTTTTCGATTACGGCATCTTTTTTTTCAGTGTTATTTAGAGATCTAGACGCGAATGCAACATTCCAGTCCTCCTTACCCGAACGTTGCGAAAGCACGCAACCCAGGCCATAAAGGCTAGCATCCACTGTCAAAACACAAAGCTTGTTCAAACAAAATGGTCTAAGTGTAGGAGCTGGCACCATGTCAAGTTTAATACTGTCAAAAGCGTTTTGTTGTTTAGTTCCCCACAAAAATTCAACATCTTTCCTGGTTAGTTCTCTTAACGGCTCCACTTTAGTTGCAAAACCAACTATAAACTTACTGTAATATTCACAGAGTCCTAAAAATTATAACAATTTATCTTTGCAATCGGGTGCAGGAGCTTTCAGGATCGCATCAACTAACGATTTCTTAGGAGCAACACCATTCCCAGAAATAGTATGCCCTAAATATTCTATCGTCTTTTGAAATAACTTGCACTTTTTACTCTTAATGGTAAGACCAAACTTACTTAACATTTTACACACATTTCTCAGGTGTTCCATATGTACTTCATCACTCTTAGAAAATACAAAAATGTCATCCTGAAAACATTTCACATAGTCACTCATGTCTTTAAAAATATGATACATCGACCACTGAAAAACTGAGGCTGCCGATGTCAAACCAAATGGCATCCGTTTGAATTGATATAACCCCTGAGGTGTAATAAATGCTGTGAGATGACATGATTCCTCTGCTAACACTACCTGATGATATGCAGATCTAAAATCTAAGGTAGAAAAAACTACAGCCTCACCAATCATGCTCACCACTTCATTGATATTCGGCAGAGGATGACAATCTACCACTATATTAGCATTAAGTGCTCTCAAATCTATGCAAAGTCTCAGAGCTTTATCAGGTTTGCGTGCCAAAACTACTGGTGAAACCCATTCTGACGATTTTATCTCCTCTATGACATCATTTTTTAGCATATCTTTTAGAGTATCACTTAACTCTTCTCTAACATTGAGTGGTACAGGTCTAAGCTTTTGCACAACTGGTTCAGCTCGTTGTTTGAGCTTGATGACATGAGTGAATCCGCTTAGCTTACCTAACTTATCTGAAAAAACTCCAGGAAACTCACACGAAAGTAAATTCCAAGCATTACTCTCTTCTACAAACATAACTCTTTTATTTAACTCATCTCTATCCTTTAACACCATGACTGGTTTGAATTGATCGCGCCCACCCAGAACATTCACACCCTTTACTACAACATATAATTTGATGTACGCAGATTGATCCTTAAAATATATGGTGGAAGCAATATAACCAATGAAATCAATGTTTGAACCATTGAAACCTTTTGCCATTACATCAGGAGGGCACAAATCACTCTTAGCAATCTTAGATTCATGCGTTATGATGGTCCAAGGAGACCCAGAATCAGCCATTAGCTCTAGTTCAACACCCATAAATCTAACTGTTGAAAATGGCAATGTATGTGTACATAAGCGGCGTTCATGTGTGTTCACTGTTCCCCTTGTTGTAAGCAGAACAGATATCGCTAAAACACTGACTGTGTTATCCCGCTAGCATAGACCCATGCACACACGTACACGACAGCCATTTTAGGTATCATGGTCTCCCTGTTCACGATCGATCGTCGGCACACTTCCCTGACCCTGCAAGCATCCCCCACGCACCCTGGCTGCCCCTCCGCTCTCACATGCACAAGTCATGAGCCCTCCCCTCCCGCATGACTCTGTCTCTGAGAATCACACCCCGCGCCTGACCAACACCTCCTTTCCTTCCATGAATACCCCTCTTCTGATAAACCCTTTTCTCTACGCTCGATTTTCCACACTGATCCTTCCTTTCATGAATATCTCTCCTTTGATGACCTCTTCCTCTGAACCTAATTGTCTACATGGACCGCTGGTCATCCCTTAGCCTGAGGATACAGTTTATTGCCCACTACTGTATGCACTCGCCTCTCTTGAAAGGGGCTACTATCGATCATGACCTCCCCACCCTCTGAGATTCGATCAGGCGCACACATTCCAAAGGAATCAGCAGAACACTCAGCTGCGTGACAGCCCCCTCCTATTGTATGGAGGATCAGGGCCCCTACTGTAGCCACGTGTTGGAATATCTTAGTACTTCACAATGTCTTGATTGTAATGAACAATGTCTGTGTGCCATAAACCTGTGTATAAAAGACGAAGCCTCAGAGAAACTTGTTAGAGCACCTCCTGAAGACACTATGCGAGTGTCCGAAATGACAGGCTCTCCTCATGACAAATAAAACTCTATTCTTGTATTCCTGCTTTCAGCGCCCGTCTCTTTATTTGGTAATCGTTCAAGATGGGAACTAAGAGGCGTCCTGCGCCAGCAGCCTGGGCATCAGGTGTGATATGGGCTGACTTTTCCACATAACTACACACTTAGGAGAGTCCAACACATCCTCTTCAAGCAACCCTAAACTCACTAATGATACAATCATTCCTCTTTCTTTAAGGGATTCATCAGACACGACATGCTCACATCTTGACAAATTTGATCCCAAATCAGTGTCATCTCTCACACAAGAGACTTCCCCTTTTTTAAAATAATTACTTTTGTCCCCAATTTTCTTTTTGTCTTCCCTACAGGACTTGGAAAAATGACCAACTCTACCACATTTGTTGCACTCTTTTCCCAAGGCAGGACAAAACTTGAAGGAAGCTACATGATTGTAACTCCCACATCTAAAACATACAATGCGGTTACGCGATATATTCCTATAGTTTTGAAAACCTTTTGTAACATTGTTCATAGCACATACTTCTTCACTTAGTTTATCATTCTTGCTACCCCTAGTGCTCGTTTCTTCAATGGTTTTCATCCATTTGTTAGATTGTTCAAAAGCCTTGGCAGTGGAAATGCTTTCTAATAAAGTGGGATTACCTAATATCCACAATTGTTCCTGTGTTTTCTTACATTTAACATTGACAATTATCTGATCTCTGATCATTTCGTCTGTCATTGCACCAAAATTACATGAAACAACCAAAGCTCTCAAACCCGTTAAAAAATCATCAAAAGATTAATTTTCTTTCTGTGCCCTCGTATAAAACTTGTAACGATTCAGAGCAATACTGGTTGTGGGTTTGAAACGTGTTTCTACACGAAGCATTGCTTCATCAAATACACCAGAGTCACCAGGAACAGGTGGTAAATTTCTAAAAATAGCTTGCCCTTCGGCTCCTAAACAATGAAGAAAAATATTATTTTTTCTTTCATTTCCCATCCTTTCCCCATCAATAGCCTTTAAATAAGTTAAAAACTCCTCCTTCCATCTGTTCCAGGGGATGGGAGGATCACCCTTACATTGTAAAAATTTCGAAGGAGGGTCAAATTGCATGGTGAAAATGAGAATAGTACAAATTAAATAGTGAACAAAATGAAGCAATATGATATTATTACTGTTGAAAGAAAAAAATGCAAAGTAAATAAACACAAATTCAATCCTCGAGTACACCAGCTGTGTACATCAGCGCTATTATGTCCCACACAGCAGTTGTAGATTATAGTGCAAAAGTCTAGCACTAGCTCGAAATTTCCAGTAATAATGCACGCGATGTGATAATGTTGTAAAACAGATAGTTGTGAAGTTCGTCGTGCGGCGTGGCTTATTTGATCAATATATTTCAAAATGTGAAACAGTACCTTTATTTCACGAGCACGCCCGAGTCACCGAGGCGCATTAGTTGTTGAAACTTGGTGTCGATGTAAACAAATATGGCCGTCTTCACGTTACGCGACGTGACGCTCTATGCGTGTAGCATCATCAGCCTCGTACTTGGAAACCATGGTGACTGCACGCTCCAACACGGCGCATGGAGATTTGTTGCACGGGAAGACTCAGTCCTTCGCGTGTTGCCCGTTGAACCACGTTCAAAGGTAAACATTTGCTTATTTCGTTTAAAATTGTGAAACTTTCGCGCAAACACCCATAGATATCGTAGTTTTCGGTAAACACAGCGTCCTCAACCGTGCAGTCTCCAAGATGAAAAGCGTTACCAATAGAATATTGTACACCAGTGAGAGCAGGTGTAAATAGTATTCCAAGTAAAATAAGGTTTTAAATCCTTCAGTTCTTAAGTAGGATAGTCGATAGCAACGTCCAAAATAGGTTAAGATCAGGTAAAAATCCAAAGTCCTTTCAAAATCAGGTGTACCACACCTGTGCTGCTGTAGTAGTAGGTACTAGACACCCTCGTCGCCAATTTTGTAATAAAGAAGTTGAAAATCCAAGATAATTCCAAGTAAAATTCAAGGTTTATTGAACTGCAGCACAGTACATCCACTCTCCAAGTTATCAGTCCTTTTTCTTCACCCCAATCCATTTCAGACCATAACAATTCTAAATGGAATCCATAACACAATGTGCATGAGCAGCTATGAAGAGACATTCTATTTAAAAGGGAAATATGTACAACATTGGAATTTGTATTAAAAGGGAAATATCTGCAAATAAGAATACAACAGGTATACATAGCATTAGTGCTAGGCAGTTAGAGAAGGAATGTACCATATCATGGTAAATATGGCACATTCCTGCCCTCTCCCTTTAATGCAGCTCAGCGCAGTGCAGCAGGATTTCTTGCTGCATTGCGATGCAGTTAAGATTTAAAACTCTGGGCCTTAGTCTCAAACATGTTTGCCTGCAGTACATTTAAAATGTCTGTGTGTGTTTTCATTTATTGTTTTCCAGAAACTGTAGTAAGCATAAGGACTTTATTCACTCTGCATAATACGAAAAGCAAACTATTCTTAAGCTAAGAAAATCCACTAGGGCATGTAACTTATTAGTATGTTTGGAGGATGTAAAGTGGCACCATTCTGTAGGAAGTCTGGTGCTAAACTTTTACCCACTCTGTATAGCTTGCATCATAGAAAATCAGACTAGTAATATGCAATTTTAGATTTCTTAAAAATAAGGTTTCACCAAAGTCTTGCTAAAAGAGTCACTATTCTGTCCACCCTAGTCAGGTGTTCAGGTAAGTCACTGCCATTAATATAGAAATCGTCAAAAAATGAAAGAGCCTCAAGATCTTCTTGTAAGATCTCCATATTCCTGCTGGAAAAGGTCAACAGCAATTCTTACTCCCATGAGGCAATCATGTATGAGCACATTGAAAACCACTGAATCAATCAATCAATCAATCACGGCATTTATATAGCGCGCTTCTCACCCAGGAGGGTCTCTAGGCGCTGGTTAGGTACAGGGAATCAGGTGCAATATCTGGAGTACAGATCACTGTTTTTATATTTTTTCCTCACTAAAGTTCTCCTTAGTCCAGTACTGTGAGCCTATATGTAAATTTAAATTTGTATTATCTATATTGGTTGTATATAAATTATCAGGTGTCAATAGCGGAAAAAGTGGGATGTTCATGATGGAGTGACAAGGCACCTTGATATTGTAGTTGAGCTAAAGTAGATTTTATATCAGATTCTTGATCCAACCCACTTGGTATCTGTACAGCACAGTAGCCTGTTGGAGAGCCCACACTTATTCATATTTTTACTTCAGGTACTGGTTGAAATGGGGGTCACAAGTTGGCAGGTTTGTAACCTGTTCAAGTCTGGACCCTTCCTTCTAGTCAGGATAAGAGCATTACATACCAAAGTTAACCCCTGCTCACCCCCTTGGTAGCTTTGCATGAGTAGGCTTCTCTCATAGACAATGTGTAAAGCATTTATACATAAGACACACCTTAACAGAGTGAAAACCCTACAAACAGACACCACACCAGTTTAGAAAATAAAAGTTTATTTTTTTTATTTTTTAAACCTTGATTGATAATTTGCACGGTACATCAGTGTTATGTTAATCTCACATCCAATGTCCTAGCGCATTACGTATAACTGTATAATAACACCTTCCCGTATCAACATTACAGATTGATAGTTCCCCCATAACTGTAGGTTGTTGCAGCAAACATCCTTAAAAAGAAAAAAAAAGAATAAAAAATCAAAAAGAAAGGTAGTCTAGGTAGCAAGTGCTCCTTATCATAACAAAACCACAAGGCAGTTAGCTGGTCTGACATACTTAAGGTCCGGATGCCCTCTGGTGTGAAAATGGTGCAGATTCTCATTGAGTCCATTACAGAGCCGAGTGCACCGTGCTATTAGAGCAGTCCGCATCGCAATGAAGAGCTGTATGGTCTGCAGATGCATTCCTGCTTTGCTGCCCCCGGTGGGGCACACCTCCAGGTGCCTCTCCATGTGCGGCTCCTCCTGTTCATTTCTTTATGTCCGATCATCGGTCTCCCCCCTCTCCTCACCAACTGTTACTGACGGAAGCAGGTAAGAGGTGTGCGGACCCTAGATGTCCCTAGGGCATGATTTAATGGGTAACAAATCTGCATAGTCCTGTAGGTGTTCCTGCCATGTAGTCATAGTGTGTACCCATTCTTTGAATGTAGGCGCCCCGCCCCGTCCACACCTACACGCCACTTGGCGCTTCGCAAGTAACATACTCATCGCTAAGAAATGTTTGTGTGGTGTGTCTATATCGCGGGTAAGTCCTAACAGGGCCCTGCACGGACACGGTGTCATCTGGACTCCAATCATGACCGAAACACCCTCGAAAACGTGCACCCAATAGTCAGCTACCCGTGGGCAGTTCCATGCCAAATGCATGAAGTCCGCTCCCTTCCCCCCACATCGCTCACATCTGTCATTGTCTCTGAGGTGGAATCTGTGCAATCTTGTCGGTGTGTGATATAAGCGATGCAGAAATTTGAAATGAATGAGACGCAGTCTACTATTGCTTGTAATTGCTTCTGTTTGTGCGCAACTAAGCTCCCACTCATTGTCCTTTAATGGTTCTGTAAGATCACTATCCCAGTCCTGCCTAGCCCGAGGGGTAAGGGGAGGTGGTGCCGCCTGTGTGAGCTTATACAGGAGTGATATCACATGTTGAGGAGCCTCCTGTGTTAGCAGCGCGTGAAGGGGTGCAAAGGCATTAGGTTCTACAGGGAAAGCGAGAGTGATGGCTTTTACGCTTTGCCGAAGGCGAGTGTATAAAAATATATCCATCGTTGTGGGTGTGTATGTACTAAAGAATTGTTCCCTTCCATGTAAAGATCTCCCCAGGTATGATAATGCAGGCCCTCTAACATTTTGCGACATATACCCTCACATGTGACCTGTAATAGAGAATTATATAGTTGGGGCATCTTGGGAGAGTACATCATCTGATTTCCTAATCTACCCGCAATCTTCCGCCACGCAAGTATAGTACAGTCCACGGTGGACGGGTCATGTCCCCTCTCTTTCACTTTAGCAAACAGATATGTGGTCGAAGGGAGTGTAGCCATGTAGCCATCTTCCACCACCAAGTGTGGCATAAAGGGCGGTGGGTGAAACCAGTATGTAGCATAGGGTGCTTGGGCATAGTAATAATACGACTCAAAGTTGGGGACATCAAATCCTCCCTGATTGTACGGGAGCATGAGCGTAGCCAAGCTGAGTCGAGCCTGCTTGCCCCCCCATATGAGTCTGATAAGTTGGGATTTGAGTGTCTCAAAGAAGAAATATCCCGGGTTGTATGGTATAATAATAAAGAGGTATAATAGCTTAGGTAATATGACCATCTTGATGAGCGAAATCCTACCTGCCATATATAGGGGAAGTCGCAGCCATTTGGTTATGTTATCAGAAATTCTGTCGATTGCAGTGCCGTAATTTATTCTCATGAGTGCGTCTTTATTTCATGTGACGTATATGCCTAGGTATTTTAGCTCGTCGGTATCACACACCAGCGGATAATCTAACGGATGTGGCAGGGTATTGTCAGTGAGTGGCAATATTGCAGATTTCGACCAATTTATCTGAATTCCGGATATGGCGCCAAATCTAGTTATTTCTCTCAGTATAGGGTTGAGATTCTTGTTGGGCTTTTTAATGTATAGCGTCATATCGTCCGCGTGAGGGATATGAGCAGTTGTTGAGCCGGATAAATCAAAGCTCTGTGATTATGGTGCTGCCGGAGTGTGGAAGCCAGGGGTTCTATGGCCAGGGCAATTAATGTAGGGGATAGGGGGCAACCCTGATGCGTACCTCTGGAAATAGTGAAGGGGGATGACTTTACACCATTGAGCAGTACTGATGCCGTTGGATGCCTATAAAGAAGTCTCACCCAGTCAAGAAAAATTGGTGGTGTTCAGATGCGCTCTAGGGTGCCTAGTAAATAATCTCACTCAAGGGAATCGAATGCTTTTGTAGGATCGAGAAATACGGCTACTTCAGAACAAGTAGTCAATTTCTTGTCAATGTCTTGCAAGACTGCGGCCAACGTTCTAAGATTATGAGCAGTGGCACGGTTTGGGATAAATCCCGCCTGATCAGGGAGTACAAGTCGATTCATTAATAAGTTAAGCCGGGTCACCAGGGCCTTAGCTAGTATTTTGGTGTCACAGTTTAAGAGAGACAGGGGTCGATTCGAATCACAATGAATAGGGGGTTTGCTAGGTTTTAGTAATGATGTTATAAGTGCTTTCCGCATCGTTGTGGGTAAACAGCCCTCCTCCAAAGCCGTGTAGAAGACCTCTTTTAGGATGGGGGCTAGTGTTTTCAGCATATGTTTTGTAAAATTCAATCAGTAGTCCGTCTGTCCCTGGAGCTTTCCCAGCTTTCATGTGCATAATGGCATCGGTGATTTCATCAAGCTCTAAATCTAGGCTTAAGAACTTCCGCTGAGTATCCCCCATCCAATGCTCTCCTGCGGCCCCGCCCCCTTCTCCTGTCTCCCACTCCTCATTCGCCGCCTCGCTCCCGCGTCTCTGCTGCTCCTCCCTCCCACTTGGCCATAAATAGTGGGGACCGCGCGGCAGTGAGCTGTGACCCTTGGCCCGGTCACTCCACTACCACACGGCCCCCGTGTGCCTGGATTCTGCTGCCGCTGCCTGCTTGGCCCTCTTGCTGCCGCCTCTCCTTAGGGCCCCTGCTCTCCAGGCTTGCCTTCGCTCTCCAGGCTTGCCCTGGCTTGCCCTCGCTCTCCGGGCTTGCCCAGGCTTGCCCTCGCTCTCCCCGCTCCGCTTTCCCACTCTTTCCAACTCCTCCCTCTGCTCCCCGCCACTGCTCTCCTGCAGCCCTGCCCCCTTCTTCTGTCTCCCGCTCCCCATTCGCTGCCCCGCTCCCACCTCCCAGATGCTCCTCCCTCCCACTTCGCCATAAATGGCGGGAACCACGCATTAGCGCAGCGGCCACGTGCAGCGGCCACGTGCAGCGGGCGCGCCGATTGCGCGCCAAAGGCAAGCCCGTTTACGCCTGTCCACGCCTGGACCGTGCCCAGCGCCAGAACCCCTGGACCCCACTAGAGCCGGCCAACCCGACGTCGCCACCCTCCACGCACTCAACACCGGCCGATATCCAGCCTGCTACCAAGCCATCCCGAAACGCACCCACGGAGCCTTCACCTGCCACGCCTGCTACTTCACCTGCACTCGGTCCTGCACCGCACCAGCCAAAAAAGCCGCCAACAATAGCCACCTCCAGTGCATCCTGCTCAACAACCGCTCCATCCACAGGCAGGCCGTCGAACTATGGGACTTCCTGGACAAAATGGCACCAGACGTCGCCTTCTTCACGGAAACCTGGATGAACGTCACCTCAGCCCCCAACATCGCCATTGCCACCCTGGACGGCTACAAGATCATCCGGAGGGACCGCGTCAACCAGACCGGAGGAGGCATCGCCATCGCCCACAGAAACACTATCTGCATCACGACCAACACCGACGACACCCTCGCCACAGCAGAGCACCTGCACTTCCAGATTCACACCGACCCCAAGACCACCCTCAGAGGACCCCTCATCTACAGACCCCTGGGACCACGCTCACACTTCAGCGAGGCCATCGCAGACTTCATCAGCCCGCTCGCCCTCGCCTCCCCCGACTACATCCTCCTAGGAGACCTCAACTTCCACCTGGAGAACGACCAGGACAACAACACCACGGCCCTACTAGACAACCTCGCCAACCTCGGATTCAAGCAACTGTTCAATACCCCCAACCATTACGCTGGCCACACACTCGACCCCGTCTTCTCCTCCAGCAACCACATCTCCTTCAGCCACACCACCGAGCTCTACTGGACCGACCACAGCTGCGTACACTTCAACTTCAGGAAAACAATGACCCACCACAAACCCCCCAAAGATGCTGGGGCAAGATCACCACCGATGGACTCAACACCTCCTTGAGCCTAAACCCTCCCACCAACACCATGGACCCCAACGAAGGAGCCCGCAACCTCACACAGTGGATCACTGACTGCGCCGACACCCTTGCTACACTGAAAAACCCTCCTAGCAACCTCAACCGCAAGAAAGCCACGTGGTTCACCAACGATCTCAAAGACTCCAGGAAATCCTACCGTGACCTCGAGAAAGCCTGGCGCCACAACCAGTCAATGGATGACATGACAGCCCTCAAGAACGCCACCCGCAAACACCACCAGCTGATCCGCACCACCAAAAGGTCATCCTTCAGAGAACGACTGGACAACAACACCCACAACAGCAAGGAACTCTTCAACGTCGTGAAAGAGCACTCCAACGCCAGCAACAACGACATCACGCCTTCTCAAGACCTCTGCAACTCTCTGACCACGTTTTTTCCCCGTAAGATCGTCGACATACACGACAGCTTCGACGCTCAGAACTCGTATTCCCCCACCGAACCTACACCCCCCAACACCACCCTGTGCGCCTGGATTCAGGTCAGCACGAAAGATACCACCCACACGATGAACTCCATCCACTCGGGCTCCCCAGCCGATCCCTGCCCACACCACCTCTTCAACAAAGCCGACTCCATCATCGCACCCAAACTTCGGGACATCATCAACAACTCCTTCATATCCGCGCGCAGAGATCAGCGCCCTCCTGAAGAAACCCACCGCAGACCCCTCAGACCTCAAGAACTTCTGCCCCATCTCGCTCCTTCTCTTCCCTGCAAAAGTCATCGAGAAAACCGTCAACAAACAGCTGACATCCTTCCTGGAGCCGAATGGCTCCCTCGACCCATCGCAGTCCGGATTCCGAGTGTACTACAGCACCGAGACCGCCCTCATCGCGGCCACCGACGACATCCGGACCCTGCTGGACCACAGAGAAACCGCCGCCCTCATCCTGCTTGACCTTTCGGCTGCGTTTGACACGGTCTGCCACCACACCCTGACAGCGCATCCAGAACGCTTCAGCACGACTCGTCTTGGACATCCCCCGACACAGCCACATCTCAGCCCACCTGAGGGACCTGCACTGGCTCCCCGTCAGCAACAGGATCACGTTCAGACTCCTCACCCATGCACTCAAGGCTCTCCACGACTCGGGCCCTGAATACCTCAACAACCGCCTCATGTTCTATACGCCAACCCACCAGCTCCGCTCTGCCAGCCTTGCCCTCACCACCGACCCACGGATCCGCAGAACCACCACCGGAGGAAGATCCTTCACCTACCTGGCAGCCATGACCTGGAACACCCTCCCCACCCACCTACGACTCACCCAGGACCATCTCTCCTTCAGGAAGCAACTCAAGACCTGGCTTTTCGAGCAGTAGCAACCCCCAGCGCCTTGAGACCCTAGCGGGTGAGAAGCGCGCTTTACAAATACTCTTGATTGATTGAAGCATCTGCAAAAGAAAGTGGTAGGTCTAGTGGGGTCCCCCTCTGGGAGGAATAGAGAGCTTTATAGTAATCTCAAAAAGTGTTGAGTTTGTCTGGCAGAGTCTGGTGTGTGCTGCCCTGTGCGTCCTGTATCATTGCTATGTAGTTTGAGAATCGAGGGCCTCGAGTCGCTAGTGCTAGGGCCTTCCCTGGGTGATCCCCTTTGCCATAAACTCTTGCCCTGTGTGGCTTGCCCCTGAAGTTACATTCTTGTTCTGCCAGGGTCTCATATTCAGGTAGCTTATCCCGCATGTAAGCCCTAGTCACATGATCCCCTGAATTGGAGGTTTGGTCTTCTTCCAACTTTTTAAGTTCCCCTTCCAATTTGCGCAGGTCATTCCGCAACGACCTGAGGACACCCCCACCTTTTGATATACACCAGCCCCTCACAGTTACTTTAAAAGTTTCATATACGGTTGTGACACTGGACACGGACTTCATATTATGTTAAAAAAAGTCTTGTATATCTTGCTCTAGTTCATCTCTGAATGCCGTATCTTGCAGGTGTAACGGGTTAAGGCACCACTTAGTGTATGGAGCCTGGGTTAGGGGGGTTTGTATGACTGCAACTACTGGGGAATGATCTGAGTACCCAATGTGCCATACCCAAAGACAAAAGTATGTAGTCCAATCTCATCCAAGAAGAGTGGACTGCCGAATAATGTGTACCCTCCCTCTCCGTAGGATGCAGGTGTCTCCAGGAGTCTAGTAAATAGTTAGTATCCACTATTTCCTTTAGTGTTTTGTGCCTATTAGTGAAGTGCGCTTGGGAACTGTGGGACCGATACAAATGAGGTTGTAATGTTGTCTTAAAATCTCCCCCTGACACGATGTAGGTAGTGTCAAGCTTGGATTTTGGACCACAAAGTGAGGAGCATGTGCAGGTCGTCGAGGCTGGGGCCATAATAATTGGCGAATTTTATGTCGTGGGCATAGAGCCTCCCCCACACCAAGCAGTATCTACCCTAGACATCAACCTCTGACCCAACTGGAACAAAAGGTACCCCTTTAATAACAAAGATGGCTGCCCCCCCGTGAGTATCCTGAGTATGATGCAAAATAGCGGTGTGAGGCCCAGCGTGAAGCAAATTGCGGAACGTCCCCAGGGTGCAGGTGTGTTTCCCGCAGCATTGCTACAGCGATGCAGTGCCTGTCCAAGTATCCCAGTATCTGCCTTTTTTTACGGGGGTTATTCAGGCCTCGTACATTCCATGATACCACCCTAAAATTGGGAGTTGTCATTCATACCATATATCACCAGATTCAACACTTGCCCACTTGATGTAAGCCGTTGCGACCTGGACCAAAAGAAACATTTCAACAACCAAGTCCCCTCCCCCCTCCCACACTGGCTCCCCAAGTTGCCGGGCATATAATAACCTCCCCCCACAAACCAGCCCATGTCCCAATAAATGTCTCCCGTCCTCAGTGGAACTTGGGGGTATGCCCATAGGGGTCATCACCAGAGGCACACAAACTACTCACAATCCTCCATTTGCCTCCACTTGCCGCCCCGCCAGGGGAGCAAGCCTCTTGTGGGATGGAGGAAAGCGTCAGAGCAGGATATATCACACAATTAATATAATCTATACTTCAGCATTGGGAGGCGTTCAGCTGAACCAAGAGACTCTGAATGTTCACCATATAGTCACAGCCCATCGTTTGTTCAGTCCACTGCCGACAGAGGTGACGCCGATCTTGAACGTTCATGTGTCGTCGCTTCTCTAGACGCAGCGTATCGGTGCCTCTTTAGGTAGTCTTCATCCTGTTGCGGGTTCTGGAAATGGTGTTGCTTCCCTAAGTGTGTAATTTTTAATTTTGCTTGGTACAACATTGCGTAAAGGATGATTTGAGCTTGAAGTTTCTTCTTTACCGCAGCGAATTTCCACCTGGCGTCCTGCACCGCCGGAGTGAAGTCCAGAAAAAATTAAAGCGTGGTGTTCTCATAGTGGACTTGTCCTTCATCACGGGCCTGACGGAGGACTGCGTCTCTGTCTCGGTAGTTTAAGAACCAGGCAATCACCGGCCACCAGGGATCTGTGCGGCAATTGCGGAGCGGCGGAATATTCAGTTTTTGTAGGCTGGGTTCCCTTTGATGGTGCAGCTTGTCGTTCAACTTTACACCAGCTCTGAGCAGGTGTTAATTTCCTGCTGCTAACACACCTTATTGCATGTTTTGCGATCTTATCACCAATCTGGCTGGTCGTTGAAAACGTTGAGGTGAGGTGTTGTTGCGGCTTTTTGCTATGGAACTCCTAGTCTGCATCTCATTAGCGATAGTAGCTGGGCTCGTCTGTGACGATGTATTTTGTGGATGCTTTCGCAGGTAAACTGGTGGTATTAGCTGTTAGCACCGGTTTGTGGATGGGGAGATACATTTATCGTGACTTTGGCTGTGCTAAAGTGCCGATAACTTGGCGATAGTTCCTTGACAATATGCCCCGTAGTGTTATAATATACTTACAAGTATTGTTTCCTAAGTGGTACACTTTACAGGTGTTACTATTCCAAGTGGAACACACATTGTTAAAATGCAATGCCTTTCCTGGCATCTCTTGTTAGGATGGTCTGCTTCCCAGTTAATAGTCTTGAGAGCAATCCAGAATGTTAAATTGTCTTGCTTTGTGGGCTCTTGGCCAATGATAGCGGTAATAGTTTGTAGTCTAATTGCCTGCAATGCAGGATGTACATTCTATGAAGGGCCAGGAGCAAATGCTCCAGTGGCTGTTCATTGCCGTACAGTCTGTTGAAGATGCCTATATCCGTCAACTGTCTGATTTGATAATTGTCTTTATTATACAATTGGCAGATTAGCAGGTTACATGGGGTGGTAGCTGGCTACCAAATCATACTTGATGTTATTGTTATCCTAATGGGACTTCTATATCACAGTAGGGTTTATATTTATCTTGGAGTGCACAGTTTTATATGTATGATAATCACCACTATCAGGATCACAGGTTTCAAGCTCCAAGAATAGAATATTTCAAAAGGCAAATCAGCCATTGAAAGAGATGTTGTACGATTGGTGCCCTGAAATTTACTCTAATTGGAACAAGAGTAGCACCATTATTAAACAAACAGATTCAAAGGATGTCTAGTTTCTTGTGTGTATCATCTAAAATTACTCAAACGTCTTAAGAAATGTTCCTCGGGGCATCAGAATGATATGTTTTCTAGATTCTGAAATCTAGCACATTCTATATTTGTTATTTATACATACATTGCTAATATTTGTAACCTAATAAAGGAGTTAGCGAGGCGAGATGAAACATGATAATTATAACAAGAGAGGGTAGAAAAGAACCGCATTCTCCATGCTTGTGGAAAGTTGTGGTTAAAAAATGAAACTTGCCGCTTTTTGTGTACATTGCCAGGTAATGGCATTGGTGTGTGATTACCTGGCCCTTCGGCTTTAAGACAGTCATTTTGAAGGGGATGATACAGGGGGGGGGGAGCTCAAAAGGGAGTGAAAGGGACCACAACTGATAGCAGCATGCAGTAGACTGACAAAGCCTTTACTGCAAACCCCTACTTTAAATGGGTTCACACACTAATTGAGCAGTTTTTTTCTTCACATTTTTCTACATACTAATACAGTACAGTTTCATGCTGCATTTGATCTCTGTATAATGAAAACTGTTAGCGGAGTTTCCTTTAGTGGTTCAGGCTGTGGGCGGGTGTTCATGGAAGGCAATACAAATAAATAATGTGAGCATGGCGTATAGTGTTATTTAGTGGTATGTTGGATTTGTGTGGAAAGTTGGAAGTTGGAGGTAAGTTTGACCTTTATTCCTACAGGTATTGTGTGAGTTTAATTCCCTGTGTTACTGTCTTGTTTTTGGTTCTTGTTTTCTTTATAGTTTGTGTAGTTGGTAGATTTGGGGAAAGTGTTTGATTTTGTCAGTATTACCTTGCTTTATTGTTTTTTTCTGCATAGTTTGAATTACTTTTTTTCATTAAAACATCTGTGAATCTGGTACAGATATCAGTATCCTTGATGTGAGGTGTTTCTTGGCCTTCCTCTTTTGCTTTTTCCTTCATGGAGGGCTTGTCTGGTGGCGTCTGCGGAGAGTGTGACCTATCTGCCCCAGCGACTTGTCAAGATTTTTTCATGAGCAGGGACTTGTAAAATCTGCTGCCACAGGTCGCTATTGCTGATGGTGTTTAGCCAGTTGATTTGGCGTTTTTTTCTCAACAGGTGTTGATGAAGGTCTGGAGTTAGTTGGTGGTGGTCTTGTAGCTCCAATTCATCTTTAGGTGAATGAAGGCAGTAATTGCTTTGCTGAGTCTTACTTTGAGGTCAACTGCTGCACTCCCCTACTTGTCTATGACACTGCCTAGTTAGATGAAGGCCTAAACCTGTTCTAGTCCATTGCCTGCAAGAGTGACTTCAGTTGCGCTGGCTGTGTTAGCTGTCAAGATTTTGTTTTTTCGCCTGTGGATGTTTAGGTCAAGTGGTGCGGAGTTGGCTGCCATATTTTCAGTCTTCTATTGCAACTGCAGATTGATATGGGAGAGTAGGGCCAGGTCATTTGCAAAGTACAGAATCCAAGGTGCCCACTGGAACCCATTTCTTCTGCTTGCTGTGAATGTCCTGGTGGACTCTGGTCCTCACCTGGAATGCTACAGTGATTTGTCCTCCATGGACTATCTTGCAGGTAAGAGTGCCTGAAGATTCTTACTAGTTTGCCTGGTATGCCGTAGTGGTGGAGGATTTCCAAAGGGTCTCTCTGTCCACGTGGTTAAATGCCTTCTCATAGTCGATGAAGTTGCCATATATTGCACAATAATGACGCCAATCAGGGCTGTGCAGAATCTATCTTTACAGAAGCCAGCTTGCTGGGCTTGCAACTGAATGTGGACTTGTTCCTTCATTTTCTTCAGGATGACTGTTGAACTCTTTGCCTAGGGTTCCTGCAAAAGTTCTCCCTCTGTAATTTGCGCAGTTACTAATGTCGCCTTCAGTCTCTCTGCAGTAATGTTGTCAGGTCTTACAGCCTTTGCATTTCTCAGGTGCTTGATGGCTTGCAGTATTTCTTCCTTGATTGGTCTCCTGAGATTGATTGGTAAGTCCTTGCCAGCTGGTTGTCTGGTGGAGACTGTGTCATGAGCTGGTGTAGCAGTTCTTCATAGTGTTCCACCCATCTTCTTTGTTGGCCATTGTCACCCATGATTGTCTTCCCAGCTTTGTCTTTAACAGGTCTTTCTGGCTTGCTATATCTGCCGGAGAGTTCATTGCTATGTTGTAGAATCGTTTCAACTTTCCATAGCATGCTGCTCCCTGGGCCTAGGTGCGAAGACCATCAATACATCTTAGCGTGTCTGCACCTAGGCTTCCCTTTGCCTTCTTGTTGGTTTTGGTGTATTTGCCTGTCATATAGTTACTGCTTACCTATATATCGTGTTAAGTAAGCATGAGCTTATTAAATGTTTAAACGCCATTTTTCCTTTTTGCTGCTTCTGCACACGGCCCTTAATTGTTGTTTTAGCTTTCAGCCTAGAAGAGCGTTGTGATTTATATGAGAATAATATGTTATTGCTCTGATATCAGCTTTGCTTGGTAAACTATGTCTGTACAGTGAGTGCTGAAGCTTCAAGGATACCTCGACACAGTATTGTTGTGAGGTCTGATCTTCGCACCTTCATAGACATAACATAAATGCAGCTTCTGCCAAATTCTGGCTTTAGGCATGTTTTATATTGCTTTGTTTAGAGCACACGACACACACTTGATGCGGTTCGCATGCAGAGAGCTGGTGGAAGCTGATGTGATCCCTTCACACTAGGATCTTAAGGTATGGGGCCGCCCTGCTAAAACCCAAAGAGACCTTCTTATATATTAATATAATATGCTAGTTAGGGAGGGTGAGAATCAGGTGTTGTTAACCCTTATTCATTACAGTATTTTAGCATGCTGTCACCTTTTGCTTTCTATGGACTAGTAACTATGCTGATAACTTTGCTTATGATAATATGTTTCCTTGTATTATCTAAGATACTGCGTTTGAGGAAACGGCATTAGTAAATAAATATTTCAAATATGCACGTGTCCTCATTTACTCCACGTTCTGGTTTGAAATGATTGTATAACGAAAGAGTGTTCATGTATTTCACGTGACCTGAGGTATTCTAAGTTCATGTTCTGGTTTGTCTAAACATTGGGAGTTTGTTATGACCAATGAGACACTGTAGCTAGCTCGGTAAGGGGATTTTGGGTACTGAGGTGAGTTTTGGGCCACCCTAATTCACTGAGGTTCCAAATCTCTATGCACAGTTCTGTAGGAGAACGGAATCCCTGCAACATGCCTTGATGGTTCATTTTTTCTGCTCTACGGCTGGAGTTGACGGCGGATTGCTTTTTCTTTCTCTCTTCGATTTTGCAGAGAATCTTGGTGGGGATCAATTATTTATGCTAGTGTTTCTTGGGTCCTAGTATCCAAGCAGGTTGAAACATTGTTTCTTTGTTCTCTTTTGCAAAGAGGTAGCATTATGTGATAGGGCTGGTGAGCCTTCTCATTTAATACTAACAAAATGCACAAAAGTTAGCCTCAGATACACACCTAACAGCCTTAGCTCAGTCCTGGTGGTGTAGCTTTGAGCAGTCAGTAGTACTCATAGAAAAATTTGTTTAGCATTTCACAGTACCAGCATTGACAATATGTAAGTGACAGGACCAGGGAGAGCTGTCACAAATGCAGTACTTAGCAAAACCAAACTTGTTAAAGGAGTTACAATCTATCCTCGGAAAGTAGAGGCATTTGGGGTTCCTGGATCCAGGTGCAATGGCTGGATTTCTTCTACACTGCTCAGCGTATCTGGGTTCAGGGGTAGCTGGAATCTGTCAATCCCTGGGGCAGGTTGTGCTAAAGATGCTTTGCAGCACACTCAAGAACACCAACTTAAGGATGCAGAAACACAGCAGTGAGGCCACTGTAGACGCAGTCATTTGACAGGCCCAACCAGTTTTCTTCAGGCTCACTCGTGACAGGCCCTTCAGGTTTCAATTATTTTGATGAAACGTGCCAATTCTTCTGCAGGTTGAACCAACCAGGGCAGTCTGCATTGGATGTTTGGCATCCACTGGAGTCCCTCTTGCTGAGAGCAATGAGCTTTCACCGCAGGCACACATCAACACACGGTTCCAGTGTATGGTCTCTTCAGGACCCTTAGGTGTCCTCTCTTTGTGCTGTGCAGACTGCAAAGTCCTTCTTTTCGCAGATGGCTTCTTCTTTGTGCCTCTTCTCAGAGTCCAAGTTAGAGCTGGAGCTCTGGTGCCAGAGGAGCCACTTAATCCTTGTTTAGGGGGAGTGAAGGGTGTGAAGGACATTGGCCACTGGGCTACCGGTCCTTGCGGCTAACCAGCATCTGTAGTGACAACATCCTGTAGGTGTACATCACTATGCTATCCAAAATACTCTACTTAAGGGTATTTCAAAATGGCAGGGCCCTTCCTCAGCTGTACAGACATCCTAACCCACTCTAATGTGGTGGTTAGCCTTTTGGAGGTGTATGACTCCTGAATAACTAATTTTCACACCTGTCAAGCTGGACATGGTGAGAAGGGCTTTGTCCCCAAATGGGGGACATGGTAATTACATGTTGGGTTAGTGACACTTTTGAGGCTCATTGCCTTGATTACTGTATGCACTAGCTAACCTGGGAGGATGTGGTGTGACCTCCTTCCTGCCTGGGCTTTGTCTCCTTCCTGGGGAAGTGCCAACACATTGCACCAGGGAGGCAGACTCTGGCTTTGCCTGCAAACAGCATGGGGAAGCCCACCAAGGCACGGGAGCGTTATATACTTGGGGGACACTCACACAGGGTGGTCCTTCTGTGCATGCAAGCTCTCCCGTGACCCAAGAATCATGTTAGCGGGAAGCACAGTATTTGATACCAAACATAACACAATTCAGTTGTTTCATAATTGAGCTGGCTCTCTCAAGTTTGCCTGGTAGCCAACCCATGTTACTCTATGAACTACTGGTTACTTACAATAAAACCTTGCTTTACAGGGTTACTGCAGGGCTATATATGTATGAACATATATAACCACACCATTAACATAATGCCATCTATGTCCTGAGCTAAGGAGATCAATTTTAAGAGTGACTTACGTACATTAAGACAGTGGGATGGACCTGCAGTACATGGCATGTGCAGCACTCTTCTCAAGCAGACAGGCTGCTTGTGCATGGCTGCAATAGTAGACCTGCAGGCAATCCTTTACTTGGGACACTTAGGGTGGCACATTAAAGTGCTGCAGCCCTGGTGACCACTCTTATCACCTTTGCCCTGGATACCACTGGTACCATCTACAAGGTACTTACGAGGAGTGCTTTTACTGAGGGTGACTGAGTATTCACTCCGTTTCTGTGCATCATTGTTCATGTCGCTGAGACAATGGCTGGCCATGACTTCTTTGACCCAGTACTGTTGCTTCCAATCTAGTTCTTGTTCCTCTTCTTTGTAGATGCATAGCACTGGATACCATTTATGGGGATCCTCTTTTTCTTTGTGCTGAAAGTTGCTCTGAAGACTCTGGGACCTTGAGCTTCCCAACCAATCAGAGTTCTGTTGGCTGCTGGCAATAGTATCAGTGCCACACCCTGAGTATAAGGGGTGTTCTCTTCCTCATTTCAAGAATACAACAACATTCCTTCTGGTGCCAGACTTTTTGGCCTGGACTCTGTCCATTTCATCTCACTGATGCCATGCACGGTAAAGTTGTATTTTTGTTATCTCTGAAGCACTTGGGTTTTCTTGCCTGTCTCGTACATGCTCCTCACATTCCATATCCTCATGGTTATTATCTTTGTTGAAAGCAAGTGGATCGATTGTGTGGCTTCCAGGGACATCTGGATTTCACCACAGGACACCATGGCTCTCTGTGAAGGAGGTACCTCTCTTCCCAAGACAGGAATGTCTTTTGGTAAACAGTTCTGTAGCTAACATTTAATTCACATGGTAGGGTACTAGCTCCAAGCATAACCCTCCTCCTCTTGCAGCTGGGCTTTGTCATGTCAGAGCTACTGATCACATGGATGTGATTAATTTGCCAAACCATCCCATTTAAATGATGGGTGTGTGTAGTTTAGTGTTCGGAGAACACTGTAATTCATGCTGTAAAGTATGAAGTGTGTTTCGATATAACTGGTGAACTAGATATGTTGGTGGTGTCTCTTGAGCGATGTGAGTAAATGGTGGCAAAAGTGAGGGTTTAATGGACAATTAGGAAACCATAATAATTGGTAGTAGATATGCTGTGTGGTTAGACTTTTTTGCAGCCCTGTGGATGCCAGATGATTGTGTTACATATATGTAATAAAAATATGTGATTTTAGGCAAAGTTTGAGGTTCTAAGGGCATTCTAGTAAGAAAATGTAGTATGATCAAGACAAGTCACAGCAACTTGTATAGTTTTCAGAAAGGTCTGAAAGTGGTAGATTTCCCTGGATGCTGACTGAGCCATGACCGCAATACCAGAGCTACCTACTTCGCTAAAATGGTACCATTTGCAAAGTGAATATGTCTTGTCTCCGCATGGTGATTTATTGGCCTTTCATATTGCAGGCGATAAACCCAGCAGCAAACAAAGGGTGTGGAGGGGTGGAAACAGTTTACCATTTGTTATTATCAATTGAATTTATTTCCAGAAAGTGCCTATTACCTGATAGAATGGGTAATCAAAAATGTAGAGTTGTTCAAATAACCTGTACTGCTAAACTCAGTATCTTGGCACATTTAAAAGATGGACAGACTACCATTATTTCCTTTTATCATTCATTAGTGTTTCCCTTGTAACGGATGTGTAGTTCTTGTTTATGGGTATTGAGTGTTTTTGGACAAACAACAAACAAATTGGGCCTATTTACGATGTTGGTCGGAGTTGCCTCCTACCAAAACCGTTTCCGTGAGGGAACTGCTTGACCCTAGGTTGGCAGTTCCGAACACAAAATAGTGATGCGTCTGTACATAGTGTGGTCCAACACTTCCATTTCTCTATATGAGCATGAGCGGCGAGCAGAAACCACCTGAGGGTGCCTGACAGACAGTTCAGGGAAGTTCAGAAACTTTCATTTCCCTCTGGTGGAATTTTATTTTATGAAGGCTTAATCTCGAACTACTCCAAACATCTAGAATGATCTCAGAATCAGAGAGAAAAAGCACTTGCAGTTCAGGGGTTAAAATGGATTTATTTGTAGAAAGTAAGTATGTGATTAACCTTTTGGGCTGTATGGGATAGAGCACCTAGGACCTGATGTACACACCTGTTTTACAGTTGTGTTAATATTGATCAGTACAATGTCAATGTACACCATGATATAAGTACATATATTAACAAACTCAAATCTCTGTTGTTGAATTCAACTGATATGACCTCCTCACAATCTTGAGTCAGAAATACATGGTCAGGCAGGCCCTGCGACCTAGGCCTGAAGTAGCTGATTGACAGATCACAGGTGGGGGACACATAAAGCTTAGATAAGCACATGAACAGGAAAACCCAGATTTATCCCACCACAATGCTCTCAGGAGATTGGCCACAATAAACCCTGTTGGCCTGAGTGATGCCGGTTCCCGAAACACCATAAAGTCACATGCCACACTAAGTTAGGAAGACACAGCAAATCAGAACTTCACATGTACACTACACACAGTGAGCACCGCTCCCCATGCCAGACAGCTGGACACATATCCACTAGCCCTTCTTTGTGTTCACACAAAGTTGAGTCCCATATGCGCTTCTTATTACATGGCCACATGTATGACCCTTTGACTGGGCCAGATTTCTGTCTTTAAAGGAATGTACATATTATTTTATGATGCTACATGTACTGTATAAAATGACGCCCAAAGACAGTCCACAGACCCAAATGCTGTTGCCGGTTCTCCCAGTTGCTGACTTTAATTAAACCAACTGTTCCTGTTTTGCTAAATGCCTTTTGTCTTTCATTTTTTCAAGTCAAATTCACATTCAAGCAACAGTTGCAAACTCTGCAATTCACAAAATACAGGGTTACAGTTACAAAAGGACTTTTTGCAATCTACTAAACATCTTTTATGAGAGAGACATGTCTTTCTGACTTGTGATGCAGCGTGAACTAATATCTTGTCCTTGTTCTTCAGTTACATACTTATCACTAACTAAGGATACTCACCTTAGCTACCCTAAAACTACAATATCACAGAGTTTGGCCAATAGAAACTCTACAACACTAAGGTCTATAAATTAAAAAAAAATTAGGTCCTCTGAAGTATCTTTTAATCGAGCTAATAGGGTCTCAGACAATCAGAGACAAATGGCCACTTCTCCTAAGGACCTGGAATGAAGAAGTGCCATCCTAATAAATATACATCTTCTAACTTTTTTCAATAACTAGTCAATAAGAATAACTCACACATGAATGATTAAAACAAGCAAAGCTTTACCTAAACATCAAGTTGAATGGCCAAAGCACAAAAATACATTCATAATCATTAAATATTGATTATTGTTTTAGTACAGGTATAATCACTACACCTCACAGTTTAGAGTCAAATACATTTCAATTGAAATACCTTGTGAGAATGAGAGAGAGAGAGAATATAAAGGCAATTTCATGGTACAGATATTGATCATATAAACCAAAAATCAGTTGCAGATTGACAGGAATACGAAGAATTAAGGTGAGCCCAAAGAGATGCTAGAGCAACAGCGTGCAGTAGCCGCAGTCATTTAATCATTCAGCTGAAAGGTTTTGCCTGCTCGACTTAACCAGCCAGCAAAGTGAAGGAGATCAGGAAAGTTCAGTTCAAGAAAAATTAGAGTTCAGTCCGACAGCTTGCCAGGCATATCGGAAATTTCAAAGATAGCCAGGGGCAGAGAAAATGCAATAAGTGGAAAAAACAGGAAAGCCTCATGTGTCATCTCAAACAAATTGTGATTCATACTGTGTCATTGCACATTCTACAACAACATGTGATTATTTAACAATAATCACATATTACTCTCATTATTTTTATTAGCCAAAGTCAAAAGTCAGCTTTATTCGATTGTTATGCATAAAAAGTATAATTGCATACAGTACAGATGTAAAGAGCATTACTAAACAACCCTTGTTTTCCGAATGCGTATCACTGACCATAACAAAATAGAGCAGGCAGCATTATTTAAAATTAAATTGACGGGGATTGGCAAGCTAAAATGTCTCTAAGGCATATTATAAAAGCTTCCTAAAAATGCAATGTGTAAGACACCTTGTCGAGAGACGTTGCCGCAGGAGCAATTAGACATTTGACCAGTCATTAATAACAGGAAAACTAAGAAGGCAATACAATATGTCCAGTCTAAAACGAGTTAGCACAAACCTGTACTGTCAATTCTGGACAAAGGTGAGGAAAGGTTGTAACCATTTGGTAGAAACAAGCACCTACTTTTTAATAAAACTAGGTTTATTGATTTCCTGTGACATCCTTTGGTTTTCAAGTAGAGATACATTTTCTTTCTTTAAATCATTCCTGCTAAGAAATTGTGATACTTAAGAGGTGGAAAAATATTCTAAATATCCCAGGACTTAAAGAAACAGTTTAACAAATGCAAACCAAAGTCTTAGGTGGGAACCAGACAGATTACAGGACTTGTTAATAAAATCTGAGAATTCAGATGGCCATACCTTATGTCATATTAAAATTGTCTGAATTATGATCAGGTCAGAAAAAAGCATAGCCCGGGGGCGTGGTTGCGTCCGACAGGGATGGCGGCACACCCGTAGCTCTCTGAGGCGCTGGGAGCGGAGACAGATCAGCGGTGCTTTCTTCCGTCATGAAATGAGCTCAGCCTGGAGGACTGCGTGTATGAAGCCACCGGGGTCATTTTGAGACGTCCTGTTCGCCCCAGCCACCGAAGGTAGATTACCTTTTTGCCGTTCTCTTCAACCGTGGCTCCGCGATTTATGCGACCACCATTTTGAAGACTTTCTCACAGATTTGCTCCCTTTATGTGCTTTTCCTCTGTGGCGTTCCTAATATATCCACACTTTCTCCGCTTTATCTGCATGACATGCGGTAATACTGGACTTTTCCATGCAGTGTTTTCAGTCCTTCACACTCGCTTTTTTAAGGGATTTGTGGCGTTTTCACTGTATTGCCGCCATTTTGTATTCGGATCTCGGAACGCGCTCAGATAATCCCTTACATAGGATTAATTACTCTTTACTGCAGTTTCTCTGCCCCTGGTGTCTGCAATGGACTTACCTCTCTTGCAATGCTGAATTTTGTGAGAGACACCAACTTTGAATGAGGTCGTTTCAACACTGTATTAGCGCTCCTTTACTGAAATATGGGCCACATATAATTTACCTCATGTTTTCACGGCTGTGCTAACCGGATTAATTCCTTTCCACCTGATGTGTTATTATGCCTCTTTGTCAACTGTCGTTCTACCTTCCTTTGGTGACTGAATGAGGTCAGGACGCATGGCTCTTGGAATGGTTTTTCTCACAGGATTCTTTTTTTTTTAACTGCATTCCCTTTGCTCTTGGTGTCTGGGACTAGTGTTTATTTTCTCCTTCACTGCTACGTTTAATGGAGATGCTTACTGTTGCAACATGAGATGCATTACCTGTGTGCCATATACGGTTTCCCTTATATGTCTACCTATATGCTGCCTAACCACTTCTTTAGCACCTGTTGCTTCTCTTGCCTCCATGTTCACCGTTATCTGCAATTTTGCTGTCTGAGCAACTTACTTAAGGAGGCATATCGAGCCAAAGCGTGGTATTAGCTTCCTACTTTTTATACTACATATGGGCAGACAATCTAAAGAGGTGTCTCACTCTTCGTCTACACCACGTAAATTCCTGCTTCCAATTAGCTCACGCTATCAGTGTTTGGACATGGAAGATTCAAATTCTTCATCCTCCAAACCTGCTTCTTCAGCAGCGCATGCTTCATGTACTCTCGGCACTAAAGTTACGACCAAGCGACTAAAGAAGGACCCGCCCTCTCCTCCAACGCCGACCTCTTCAGTCACCATGGACATATTACTTGAGGAAATCAGGGCCTTGCGTCCATTTGTGGAAGAAACTACCAACACTCTCCAAGTGACTACGTCTACTCTCCAGGAACTTTCTAACAAGTGGTTGAATGTAGAGCGTCGTGTTACTTCACTGGTGCAAAATGTTGAGTCTTTAAATTCTTCTGCTTCCAAGGTTGCTTCCCTATGTTCCCCGGTGTCTACCTTGCATAAACAGATTGAAAACTTTGAAAATAGAAATCGATGCAACAATCTGCGCATTAATGGTTTGGCAGAAGGGACAGAGGGACCGGATTTAGTTTCGTTCTTCAAATCCTTTTTACCTAAACTCCTCAAACTTCCGGAGAGTGCCTGCTTGAACATTCAAAGAGCTCATCGCCTAGGTTCTATGTCGCATCATGCTCTCTCCACCTCCATGACTAAGCCTAGAGGAGTAATACTATATTTTCTTGAATACACTGATCTCCTAAAAGATTTAGCTGCAGCCAGAGCATTGAAAAAAATTATTTGGTCAGGAAACACTTTGTTTTTTGTTCAAGATTATGCTAAATCGACAGCTGACAGGCGAAGAGAAATTTTAGCGCTGAGACCTCAGTTGTGTGACATTGGTGCCAGATATGATCTCTTTCACCCTTGTCTTTTTAAAGTCACTATCAACAACAAGACAACTTCCTAGTAAGATCCACTGAAACTCAAGAGTTTTCTCTATTCCTTCCAGTCTAACTCCATGGATACTTCAGCTGCATCTACATCTAAATAGTGTATTTTGGCTCTTTGTTTTCTTTTTGTCATTTGCATTCGCCTCTTCTGGTTTGGAATGTACTTCTCACCTCCTACTTTCTTCTTTTTGGCTTTCATAGTTTACTCTTTCATGTTTCTGATTCTCTTCCTTGTTTCCGTGCCTTGATCTTTCATGCTGTACTCTCATTCGTTTCTCCTGTTAACTGGTTACGCTTCTTAGTTGATTGGTTTTAGTTATACTATGCGCTTAATTCTGTTTCGTCTGCCATACAGGTTGTTCTGTCGAGTCGTCCTCCCTCTCCTCATGTTTTTTCAGCGCTCCGTTGATGCTGTGTTCCCCCCCAGCTCCTCCTTCGTGACTTTGGATGACGTCATTCCCTCGTCTGGCCTCCCACCCTCCCTGCCTCCGTATGACCTACTACCCTTGTGAGTTTTCTTTCCTTTCCTGTAAGTTTTTAGTCCCTTTTCTCTTCTATCTCTTAATGATCCATCATGTTCTTCTTTGTCGACCTTACTCCTTTCCTTTATTTTTGCTTTTCTATCCTCGTTCTCTCTCTTCCAGTTTTTCTACCTTTTCCTTTACCTCTACATTTTATGGCTTCGTACTTTTCTATGTTTTTAGATTGATTTTGCTAATGTTCTCTTTCAATGTGTTTATCGTTTGGTTTTACAGATGTTATATTGCATTCTATGTTTTTTACATCGATTTAATATTTTTACCTCGTTACATTCAGAGTTACCTCATGGAATGTTAAGGGATTGAATAATCCTATTAAAAGACAGCGAGTGTTATCCCACTTAGCTGGGTTAAAAACGGACATTGCTATGCTACAGGAGACCCATCTTTCAGACACAGAATCTTCTAAATTAAATAGAATGTGGGTCGGCAATGTTCTCTTTTCCCCAGCTTTAGGGAAGAAAAATGGAGTAGGTATTTTGATTCACAAAAACTTCACTGTTTCTCTTACTCACCAGGAATCGGACGCTGAAGGTCGTTGGGTGCTTACTAGATTGTTAATTGACAATGTGCCTCTAGTTATTTTTAATGTTTACGCTCCAGTTTCTGTTGATAATACTTTTTGGACATTTATTTCAGACAAACTAATTTCTCTTGATGACGAATATAAATCTTTGGTGGAGATTGTAATCAAGTTCTTGACCCCATACTCAATAGACGATCCCCAGTTAAATGTATATACTCCAGAATGCATAATCAATTTACCTCTGCCATTCGACGTAACTCCCTAGTTGATACCCGGAGGCTTTGTCACCCTGATCTTCAGGAATTTAGTTATTTCTCCCCTCCTCATAAAACGCAATCCCGTATTGATTATCTCTTTCTTAGTAAATCCTTCACCCAATGTGCTTTGGCCTCAGAGATAGGTTCTATCCTTATTTCTGATCACGCTCCAGTTATTGTTGATGTTGATCTAATCGCTTTCTCCCCCTCGTCTGGTAGGTGGCATTTTAATAACTCCCTCCATCCTGATCCTAATTTTTCCAGCCAATTCAGTTCTTTTATTGAGGATTTCTTTGTTACAAATTCCACTCCTGATTCTTCTCCATCCATCATCTGGGATTCTTTTAAAGCAACCGCCAGAGGTATCATAATCAATTATGTTTCACAGAAAAAGAAGCGATTCGAGAAACAATCTTCTCAACTTCTAGCTCAAATTTAGAAGCTAGAATATACCTACTATCATTCCTTTACAGACTCTTCTTTGAAAGATCTTATTACTGCTAAAGTTACGTTCAATAACTTGTCCACTGAGGCAGCGGCTTCGTACCTTCTGAAGAGAGGTGCTCGTTACTATGGAGGCCAGAATAGAATGGGAAAACTCTTAGCTACTTATTTGAAAACTCGCCATGATAGAACCCGAATTTCTCCTATTATTGATGCTACCGGTAATTCTTATTTTAAAGATTATGATATTTTGCAGGAATTTGTCGCCTTCTATAAAACTCTATACACTCCAAAATCCAGCCTCTTCCCTCGGACCAGGCCTCTTACTTTCAGTCGATAGCTTCTCCCCCTTCTTCCCAAGTTGATTTTGCTTCACTCGAATCGGATATCACCTTGGCAGAACTCTCTCATGCGGTCTCAGTTTTAAGACGTGGTAAAGCTCCTGGCCCAGATGGCTTCTCTATTGAATTTTATGATGATTTTTCAAAACTACTACTCCCCCATATGCTTCTCTTATTCAAGTCATTCATTACTGATGGCTCTTCCAAAGGCACCTTTCAAGACACTATGATTTGTCTTATCCCAAAGGAGAATAAGGACCCCTCTATTTGTAAAAACTATCGCCCCATTTCCCTTGTAAACACTGACTGTAAAATCTTTGCTAACCTACTTGCCTTACGCATTGACCCTATTCTCCCTGAACTCATTGGTCCTGAACAGTCAGGCTTTGTTAAAGGGCGTCTGCCCTCTGATAACTCTAGATTCTTCTTTAATGTCCTAAGTAAAGCGTCTTCTTTGCACTACCCTCTTGCGGTTGGATGCCGAGAAGGCATTTGATAGGATTAGTTGGGACTTTATGTTCCATGCCCTCACTTGGATTGGCTTTCCCCCTAAATTAATTTCTCTTATTTCTCTTCCATATTCTTGCCCCAGAGCTTCTATTTTTGCCAACAGGAAGGTTTCGGATTATTTCTCCCTATCCAGAGGTGTCCGACAGGGATGTCCCTTATCTCCCTTATTGTTTATTGTAGCACTGGAGCCTTTTCTTACAAAATTACGACAGGACTCTCAAATTACTGGCTTCAATACCGGCCCTAGTCAAATTAAATTGTCCGTTTATGCAGATGATATCCTTCTCCACTGTTCCAATCCTGACACTCCCCTTCCTGCCTTCCTATGTCAAGTGGATGCTTTTTCACAGGTCTCTGGCTATCGCCTCAACCGCGACAAGTGTGAAGTATTACCCTTGAATGTTTTATGTCATCGTCATTACTTTGATCACACTGGTTTCTCTTGGCAAATGACTAAGGTGAAATATTTATGGTTATGGTTCTCTCCTTCTATCTCTGACACTTTGAAAGCTAATTTTGATTATATCACTAAAAAATTAACTGATTCCATTACCAGATGGCATCCCCTGTTTCTTTCGTGGTGGGGTAGGTTAGATTCAATTAAAATGATGTTGGTTCCTATCATCCTCTATTCTCTTTCTATGAAACCCGTCCGTATACCTGTTTATTATTTTAAACGTTTGGACTCTATTTTATTAAAATTTCTCTGGAAGAACAAGCCTTCGCGGGTTGCCTTGTCTTCCCTTAAAAAGGATAAAGAGTCTGGTGTTCTTAAATTTCCGGACTTTAAATCCTATCATTAGTCCTTCACCCTCAAACAAGCCTCTCGATGGCTCTTCACTGAATCTCCCACTTATCCTCCTGTTTGGATATCCTTGGAAAAATCTCTCATCGCACCGTTTGATTTTCCGGATATTTTTGCTTTTTCTGCTAATGCTTATATACTGAACTTTCCGGTTCTTGCCCATACTCGCCATCTCTTGATTCTCCTTTTACCTTTTACTGTCTTCTTTTCCCTCTCTTACTTTTTTGTCTCAACAACCCATTTGGCATAACAAGTTGCTTCGTATTAAAAAACAATCTTTTTTCTGGAAATCCTGGAAATCTAAAGGTTTGACATGGATTTCTCAACTTCTGCTCGATAATGTTCCATTAACCTTTGCTGAACTTCAAACTCAATTTCTTCTTCCTAATTCCTTTAAGAAACAATATGATCTTTTATTTCCAGCCCTTCACCAATATCTTCAATCTATTCTCGCTTCTTCTGAGTTGCCCCTCTCTTGCTTTACTACTTACCCACTTTTAGATACTTCTCCTTCCTCTTCTTCCATTTACAAATATCTTATAACTCCCTCTGCACGCCTCAAGACGAAGACTGAATTGGGTTGGGAACAGGATTTAGCAGTGCTTTGGCCTGTCTCTTTGTGGGATAGGTTATGGTTGAAGATTCATAAAACGTCCAGAGCGGCCAACACTACCCAGACTTTTTACTTTATATACCAATGCCTGTTGTTATCCCCGAAAAAATTAGCATCGTTTTCCCCTAACCTCTCTCCTAAATGTTGGTCCTGTCCTTCTCAGAATGCGGATTTACTGCATATGTTATTCTTTTGCCCCACTATTAATTCTTTCTGGCATTCAGTTTGGTCCAGTTTAAATGTCATATTTGACATCAAACTTCCCTTTTCCCACTCCAATACCCTCTTAGGTTCCCTATCACCAGATTTGCCCCACTCCCCTTCTCATTTTAAGCTGCTTGATTTACTTTTGGCGGTAGCCTTCCATCTGATTACCTCTAATTGGAAGGACTCCACAAAAATCAGCTATTCGGCATGTTGGAACGCTATTTGCTTTCACCATAGACTGGATACAAACTATGTTACTCCCATTTCTCTTGCAATAACGAGAGATTTATTATGGATTCCACTTACGGCTTATTTGTCTGATGATGTTCATAAGCCTCCATGATACTTTCGCTTGTCTTTTCCTGTAATTATACTATTTTCCTGGACTAATTGATACTTATTGTATGTTTCTACTATTCATTCCTTTTGATTGCTTGCATACAATGTTATACTATACACTTCTGCGGTAGTTAAATTATATTTTGTTTCTTTTATTCCCCCCTTTTTCTCTCCCCCCTTTTCTTTCATTTCATTTAGATATAGATGTTTATTGACTCAGTTTTATTTTCTTCATCAATATGCTTTTATGTACTAGAGTTTTCTGTAACTTATGTTCATTGGATGCATTGTTATTGTATCTTCTATTTTCTGCTTTTGATTCAATAAACTCGAACTTAAAAAAAAAAAAGAAAAAAGCATAGCCCCCAGTTCAGGGTGACAAACAAATGTCGGGCTACTTTTGGGTACAGAGAGAAGGTACTTAACACCTTCACTGCGGCGGCTATTCCGCCGCAGTGCTAAGGGTGTGGGGCGGGCGCGCGGCGGGCGCATGCTGGTGACGTAACCGCTCCGTCACCAGCGTCGGTTGAGCTGTGCTCGTGACGGAGCGGTTCCGTCACGGCCCGCCCCGCTCAATAGAACCCTCAGCGCAGGCGCGGAATTCGCGCCGCGCATGAGCGTTCTAACGAGCTGGGCGGGCCATGACGGAACCGCTCCGTCATCAGCACAGCGCGACCGCGGCTGATGACGGAGCGGTTCCGTCATCAGCACCGAAGGGGTTAAAGTAGATGTTATCTATCAACTGGAGTTGGTTAATATTATAATAGCCCCAAATGCCAACCGTAAACAGCCACGCTGACAGATATTGCATAATAAATTGTTAATCACAGATTTGTTAAAGTGCAATTTCCCATTGTTGACAGCTGAGAACCAGGTGCCCTGGTGGTCAAATAGGATGACCAAATAAAAAAATCGAGGTGAAATTCTTAATCTGGCATCGTAAGCCATAAAATTCAAGCACTTCCTGACTTTGCTTACTTAAGGACAAAGGTCTTGTTTCGATTGATGATTAGTTTAGGCCCAGGTCAGACATATATTTGATAAAACAGTTAGGCTCCATTGCTTTATTTCATGACATGTAGGGTGAGAGGATATGAAGGTGTGGTAGGCTGAAAGGCTGAGCAAATTGAGGGCCCTGTTTCACAATAGTGTACTTATATCATTTGATCAGCACCAATTGATGCACACTACACATCATGGGCTGGGACCATTTACCTATCACATTGTTTGTCTGAGCCCTGTCATTTACCGCAATCAACACAGCTGGCTGCAACCCACAGAAGCTTGCGAGATGACATAGGCAGAGAGCTCGCGCAGAAAGAATGGGAAAGAGCGCTGGTGTACCCTGGGAAGCTGTCGAGAGATGCTAAGTTTCAGTACGTTCAACACGACATTTTGCACAGAGCCTACCTCATGGCCAAAGAACTACATCAGATGTTTGAATCATCCACTCAGTTTACTAGATGGTGTCATATGCGGGCAGATACGACACACATGTTTTAGGGATGCCAAGCCGCTGAAGCAATATGAGAAAAAAGTCTCAAAAGCATTTGTCAATGTTACTGGCCTCACAAATGTAAGCATTATAGAAGGCTCACTATTGGGGCTGTTAGAGCAGACTGCAAACCCACAAATTGCTTCATAGACCTAGCACTACTGACTGTACGTAGGCTTATTGCCATGACTTAGAAAGATATGGTACTGCCCGATGTTCACCACTGGTGTGCAACACCGCACAAGTGGGGGAGGGTGGAGATGGTGGCACTGAGATCTGGAGGAGGTATGCGGTTTGCGCAAGGTTCCTTTTGTGGCAGATTTCGAGGCACTCATACAAGGCCTACAAACTTTCAAACAGGGTCTAATTAACTGAGCCCGGGTCTGAATAGAAATTTAGGGGCTCAATATGATAGTGGGCGTACTCGGCCTACCCGCCATCATTGCAGTGTCTGGGACCGCCCCCAGGCATGCAGCGTTCCCACCACTGCAATTAGGATGCGCCTGCCATACTGGCAGGCGCATCCAGGGCATTTAACATTGTGGACGGTGCTGCTGTCTGCAGCACCGTATACAATGCTAAAATGCCATGCAGTGCAGGGAAATGCAGGGGGGTACCGTGGGTACCCCCCAGTGCACACCCCAACACAGATGGGGCCTGCAACGGGCCCCCAAATCCAGCCTCCACCTGTGTTTTTGCAGTGGGATGACCGCCGTGAAAAGAAAGGCAGGAGGGATATCCTAATCCCTAGGGACGTGTCTGCAAGGCACTGCCGCAATGCGGGCCAGTGTTTTGGTTCCTCAAGGCGGGCAGAAAAGGACCGCCTTGCGGAACCTTGGTTGACGAACTTTCCATCTGCCGGGTACAGATTGGGTTTCCCACGCCATCCTAATTCGGCAGTGAAAATTTCCTGTGTGATGGTGAAGGTCCTTCCGCCATCCTGATGACCCACTTAGTCTTGACTGCTGAGGGACTGAAACTGTGACCCTATCATTTTACCTTGCCTTCTGCGGTTTGATGCCCCCCTCATATGACTGCACAAATACAGCTCCCCATTTAGTATCCCATAATATTGAATTATATGTCTATTTTGTTTAACTCTAATAATTCCTTAACTAGAGATAGAAATGTAAAGAATAGATGGAAATATGTCCTTCATCTAGTATGACTAAAAGGTGAAGATGCCACTGCATGACCTGTTGTTATGTACCATTCACAGTGTTTGTTGAGAAAAAATGGTAACCACTGATTCCTGTTAGTACTTATTTTTATTTATTTGGACGGTTTTATATAGCGCTGGCTAGACCCGTGGGTATCAGATCGCTTTACATGAGCAGAAGCAGTACAAGAAATAAAAACAATTGTTCGGGGTAAAACTTAAACAGTCGATTACAACACCACAAATTGAAGTAGAGAAAAAAAAGGAAAAAAGTACACATTTTGCATGAACACAAGCATGAGATCTGTAATTGGGTGCTTCCCATGTAAAAGATATAAAGATACTTTTGTGATCTATGTACATGTCATAATATTGAAACCTATTAAATCTTTTTAAACAATCTGATAAAACAGGTAAGTAGCCTCTGTAAACCCAAAGGAGTACAGGACAAGAAGACAACATCATCAGCCTAAACCAAACAAGGGATGGGTCTGTCGCAAATTTGGGGAAAGTGTTTACAATGCTTGCTTAATACTGAACCCCAGCTGTTGATATAGAATGGGAAGGGCACCAGGACACAGCCCTGTCTAACCCCTCTTTCAAGGCTGAAGGCACTAATACATTCACCACTGCAGCCAAAATACACCCTAGCCTTCCCCTGGAATAAATTTCTCTAATGAGAATAATTATCTGAGGGTCCACCCCAAGCTCAGATTAGATTACCCATAGTCGGATATGGAGGAGGCAGCTAAAATAGCTTGAAAGGTCAATGAAAGCTAAGAGCAACTGGCCTTTTTCATTAAATATATTTAGCTATAATCAGGGTAAGTTTCAGCCCCTGCACAATGGTTCCCAGACATCTGCGAAAGCCATACTGTATGTCTGAAAAAATGCTGCAATCTTCAGCCCATCCCTTTAGGCGATTCAGTACAATTTTCCCAGTAACCTTCAGCCAAGTAATGATTTTGGAGGATAGCATGTGGGTTTTGAATGATCCCTCCTTCTTAAAGATGGGCACAATAACAGAGTCTAACCAGAAACAGCAGACCCCTAACACCCTGGCCATAAATGGACCCCAAAGGGATAAATTGAACTTAAACAGGTCAACAGGAATACCATCCTAGCCTGGGGCTCCGCCACCCTCACTGCTCAGCACTGCGAAAGTTATCTCATTCAGGAGTGCATACTGGGAATGGAATAAATGTCATAGAAATGGGCAATCCACTCAGACTCATTAATGGCCAGCTCTAGGCTGAAGGCAATATCGTACTTTAATGGGGGGTGTTAATTACATGACAGGAGGCGGAAGAGTCCAGAGCCTGGCTAACATCAATAAGGGATTCGCACACTAATTCTTCAACTCCTGCTTCCTGGCCTTCAGCTCTAATCTATAGTCTTGCTTGCACCTACTCACTTCCACTGAGTAGTGCAGAGTCCTATACAGGGCTTAAATGAGAAACCACTGGTGAACCATCCAGGTCCAGGTACATCTGCCTGAGGCAAAAGTCTAAAAGGTGGTGTCAAGAGAATTTTCAACGTGGTTGCATTTAAGATCCTATACCGGTCTGACATTAATGCACTGAGGATAGTGATTGATCTCGGCAATAGAATGGGTGGTGAAAGCCCAAAGTAATTTTTCAAGCTTGTGAGATAAGGATGTGATCAATAACTGTATAAAAACCACAGCAATTAAAGGTGGAATGGAAGGGTACTAGACGGATACATATTTCATTGGAAAAAGTAAGATTGAACTTCACCCGTATGTCAGTCATTTTCACTCTGTGACTGTTGTTAAAATCATCTTCCCACAATATATATGTTTCCATCCCTTCAATAAGACAATACTTGTTCAGATAGTTTTTAAGTTGAGGTAACACATTGAGGGTGCCAGATGATGATATGTTGTTACAGGAATTTACAATAATGCAAAATAATACTACATTTTCCAAACAATTATCAAATAGTAGAATGAATTAGATACTACTTTCGAGATATAGGGCAAAATATTCAGAACATAGATGGTTAGCCCTCCCGTAGTTCTACCAGACCTAGCTGGCACAGCGGATAGATGATAAGACATAAATCCATTAATATGGATGTGCTCTATAGCCCAGGCCTCCTAAAGTCAAAGGAAATCAAAATTAAAATTAAAATTATCCAAGAAGGAACCAGCAACTTTAGGCCTAATCCTGCCACATTCCAAAATAGAAACTTACGGAGTGGGAGTGGTCCCTGGGGCATAGGGAGAGGTCATGATGAAACACAACCAACCAAGCCAATGGGGGAAAGGGAAAGAGAAGAGCAAGGTACAGCCAAAAGATCATGGACCAGGGTCAACGGACTCGATAATTCTCGCCTCAGTGCCTACTCTAACCAAGGAACACACTCGGCAACTCTGGGCATTAAGCTTGCCTCATCTCTACAACGGCCCCCCACAGACGCCAGGGATGCCTGGTTTCACCCGGAGATACCCAGAAAGGGACCATCTCACAGGGAAAACCAGGACGGGTTCCCCAGCGGTCTACAGCGCCAGGACACTCGGGTAGAGTAACAGTGCGCTTTACAAGAATCCCACATCAGTCAATGAGAAAGAGAGTGGACAAAACTCAAAGGCAGGGTGCCAAACTCCTTATAGGTTGACTGTCAATTAGCTGTAAATTAGTGTTGTTCAACTCAGTCAAAGGAGAGAAACAATTGTGGGTAATAAGTGGGGCATGGACTTCAGTAGATCAGGCAGGGGAACCTAAGCGACTGACCCAGGACCCTCTCTAGGATTGGAAAGGTGATAGAAATAGCCCAAAGGAATAGTTATAGCATGTTGGGAGGTAGCAGATGTTAACCTGGGGGTAGTTCCATGAAAATCAAATCTACCAGGCTAGAAGATTTAAAACACATGACAACACAGTCACCTGGTAATGATTTAGGTCCCTTAAAAATCCAACTGAACCTTCCTACCATTTTTAAGTCCTCAAATAGGGCCTTTAGTCAAACCAGTTTTTCTCTCCACGCAGTGAATAGCCATATTCTTTAGGTTGCCCCATGTCTCAGAGTCTGGTTGTGAGAGAGTGGAAACATTTCCCAAGATAATAACATGTAATGTAGCTTCGGTGGGAAGGTCAAGAGCTAATGACTGGCCTCCCATTTTAGGTACATTGAGGAAAGTGTTGGGGTTACTAAGTTGCATGCTTCTGGAGCATGTTGGCAAGGGTCAATTTATAATTAGAGCAGGAGTGATAGTAGCAGTGCCAGGGTTGGGTTCTGAAATGGTTAGCTGGTTGTTTTGCATGCAATTTGGGTTTGGGTGTGGGGGAGGGACCCATCAGGAACAGAATCTATGGTTATACTCTGAGCTGGTGGTAATGTCAAATTAACATTAGTCGGCCGATTATCCAAACGACTAGAAAAGGTGGTTTAACTGTTGTTTTTTTGTTAGACAATGAGTCAAATGTAGATTGAATTTAAGATTCAAATTACAATATAGATAAAGAAAAATGGTTAGTGTCCTCTGAAATAGCTGGCGGGATTGTAGCAGGTTTTCCCTTTTTATTGACAGACCTGAAGAGCTTTATTACATACCCCAAACCCACCTGCGGGTCATTGGCCAATTCTTCCTTAAAGGGGTGGATGTTTCTAGCATTTCTTAGGAGGATGACAAAATCAATTGAGGATAAATAGAGATGATATCCTCAATGATGGATATGCCCCTTATCATGCCCTTAGAAGCCACATCATTAGGAATTGAAATGTGCAAGAATAAAGTACTTACATGTCCGTTGTGGATCGGTGACATGTCACCAGTCTCTACTCGACCAAGGAGATCTCTATGTTGATTGAGCCACAGCAACTGGTCACTGCACTCATCAAAAGATTTAGTATGAAGGCGGATGGCTAAGCTCGGCTTTTTTTACTTTTGATCATGATGGAAAAAGATGAGCCAAGAGCGTGGGCTTTCCTCTGGTCCCGCATTGCAGGGGAATTGGCCACGCTCTGAGTGCTATGGGGTGTCCACTCCCGTCATGAATGAAGTGCCTCCTGGCAGACTGACTACTGGGTCGTGGAGCAGCACCCAGAAACCTTGTGGTCCTGTCCTGTTGGAGAAGTTTTGGCACCATGAGCGCTATGGGGTCTCCTCCCCCTGGTTGTTATTGGAGCACCTCCTTGGTGTACGGACTATGTGGTCAGTAATTCTTGTTCAATTGTATGATGAATTATTATGAATCACAGTCTTCAAATTCTTGAAATTCAGAAATCTCCATGTGCAATGTTACCCCTACATGTGGAGCAGATTACTGAATTTTATAGGTTTTTATACAAGATCTAATTTGTACTTCAGCAAATAAATTGTCAGCTGTTGTTTTCCTTAAGTGCTGCCATGTTTTCAATTATTCATGCAGAATGTCCATTAGGTAAAAATGTGTTCATGTTTAAATAATGTTCAAATGTGGTACGGAATTTGTTTTGGGTCAGAAAAGTAAAATATTTTTGTCATGGACAAACCCATATCCTACACTACTTTCATGTTATGTTATGTTATGTCATCTCATGTCATGTCAAGTCATATTCATTCATTCATGTATTGTTATGTTAAGTTATGTTATGTTATTGTGAGAAATTATGTTAATGGTCAACTGGGATGTGAGTCCTGGTCAAGCAGCAACCACAGTCCTTATCATTGTGAGGCACAATCCAACCATAAATTAAACTGTGCTTTAACTCTGGGTCGCCTGGCCCAAAAATAGTCAGTCTTCACTTAGAAACAATGTATGATATATTTATGCAATGCACAAACAGAAATACAGTGACAAAATTACACAAGGAAAATCCCAAACCATTTTAGACAAATGGGATACATTTTAAATTATTTTACACCAAAATGACAAAAATCCAATCGGTAGAATTGAAGTTATGAATTTGTAAACTTTCAGTGAAAACTAGTGGCTAAAAGATCAAAGCCCCAACCATGGACATCTGGTCACGTGAGACCCGGACAAAGTCAAACATTAAGTGCGACCACGATGGAGTTGGACGCGGTTACAAGTAGTGAATTCGGCCCAGTCAGCACTTACCTTTGGAGGTAGAAAAATATCAGAGGAAACGTGTCTGAGGAGGGAGCGCTTTTCTTTGGATGGCCTTAGGTCAAAGCCCAAGTGAAGTATTCTACATCCCGACTCAGTCCCTGAAATGGAAGTCGAAAACTCCAGTGAAACAAGGCAGAAGACAATTCCACAAGGTCAAATTCCTCTTTGGGGAAGGACCACTGAAACAGATTCACTGCTGTAGAGAAGAATGTAGCCGGAGAAGCCATGAAGTCAAACCGATTGGTGATGACCCTTGGGTGTATTGGCAAGCAGGTTTGGCCCTGGTCTCCTCCTGTTCCTCATAGCACGCTTTGGCAACATTTTGTCTAAGTCCTCGGGTTTGGAAATTAGACATCTGTGCAACTTTACCACAACCAAGAGACCACCACTGGTGTGAAACCTCTTGGGGGCTCAGGATTTATTTAGACTAGGTCCATGTGCAGGATCAAGATGTTGGGAGCCTGCTATGTTCCTGTAACACAATTGGAGGCCAACACACTAGTCTTGGAGTCACTTCTGGTACTCCTGTGTGCGGGTGCATATACACGGCTCAACAGCAGGATTGGCCTCTGAGCGTTCAACACAGTCTGCAGGTACCAAAGCAGTCCTTCCAGTGCACAGCCGGTCACAGCAGCAGGCACAGTAGTGTCTTCAAAAGTGGGCCTGAAATCCCCATTTTTTTACTCTGGTGTCCTTCTTCTGGAAGGTGGGAGATACATCTGGATAGGTTATTTGAAGCGACTGGGCTTCCATGCCTTCCCTGCCTGGCTCCAAGCTGTCTGAAGTAGCCATTAGGCCCTTTGCATGTAGGCAGAGCACAGGCTATTCATGTGTGAGTGGGGCTGTACTAAGTCCCCCCACCCTGCCACCATATGGCCCATTCAGGCACAACTAATCGCTCTATTATGTGAATATCTGGAAGGAATTCACAAAGCCTAACTGTAAGCTACACCCAGTCATGTGACCCAAGGCAGGCTATAGACACAAAGATCTAAGGGTAAGAAATGCCAACTTTCTACAATTTGCATTTTCAAAATTGACATGAAAAATCCAATTTTACCATTAAAGATAATTTATCATTACAATGTCATAGGTGCCAAACATGATATATCTACCTCCTCACAAGTAGGAATTACGGCTTATTAAATGTAAGAAGTAATCCCCAATGTTATCATATGGAGAGATAGGACTCACAGTATTGAAAAATGTATTTGGGAGTTTTTTACTACCAGAGCAGGTAAAACTTAAAAGTATATGGCCAACCTTTTAATTAAACCACACCCTGCCCTATGGGTACCTATGTTAACTGAACATGACATAGTACAAACGACTCACTCCTGAAGAAGTGTCTCTGAACTTTCCCCAAGCCAAAAATAAGACAAAAAAGTCAGATTAGCCAGTCTCCAAAAGATGTTTTATTCTGCAAACGTCCATACAAGAGCAAATGTGGAAAGCGAGTTTATTCCAGTGAGAGGCGGCAAAGAAGAAAAAGGACCAGCCACCAAATCTTGAGGTGTGAACACACAGGGCACGGAGTAGGGCTTAGTCCTTAGAAATAAAGTCTATGGTGGCAGTAGGGAATGATTTTCCTTGTAAATAGATCTGATTCTTGCCAGCAAACAGGCAAGTGTTTCTCCCCAAAACATGGTTACATTTGGTACATTTACAAATGGGATATTTCATTTACCTGTTAGACCCTAGTAGTGTGCACTACCTATGCCCAGGCCCTATACACTAAATGCTACTAGTAGACCTGCAGCACTGATTGTGACACGAACACAAGTAGCCATTTAAACATGCCTTAGGCCTACCATTGCAGAGCCCGTGCATGCAGTTTACTGCCACTTTGACTTGACATTTAAAAACCCTTGTCAAATTTTAAACTATCCTTTTATTACATAAAAGTTACCCCTAAGGTAGGCCCTAGATAGCCCATAGTGCAGGGTGTTGGGTTAGTAAAAGGTAGAACATGTACTTTGAAGCTGTTAATGTCCTGGTAGTGAAAAACACTTACATTTGTTTTCATTACTGGGGGCGGGGGGGGGCTGCTCTGCTCATAGGTTAACATTGGGAATTCCTTAATACACTTTCAAGCTATACGTTCTCATTAGAAAGGAGTGGCTCTCTCATGTTTTATATCTTTAGAATTGTAGTGATAAATCCTCTTCACTGGTATAGTTGGATTTAATATTACCATTGTAGGAATGCCACTTTTAGAAAGTGCTATTAAGGCAACAGTGGTCCCTTACAAGCATTAATACACAAACAATGAATATAGTCGGAGTTGTTACTATATTCAATGTAAGACATAATTCACACACAATATACTAGACAGGGCACAAGCCTGCACCCAGCTTATCACACAGAAACCATCAGGGAAGGGGAACAGAATACAGCGAACAAACAAAAGAGCTTCTAGGCAAAAGCCTAACGTTCTGTAAACTTGTTAATTGCACAGTTTTTATTATGAAACAGAACAATATTGACACCTTTACACTTTTAAGGGCATATAGGTAATTTCATGTGTATAAGGTGCACATAGTTGTCGACAGCGTTTTGATCCGTTTATGTTATGTTAGTCTGAATTTGTAGAGCGCATGTTCACCGCATGGTTTCTTGACGCTGTGTGCCGCTGGGGAACCCGTCCTGGCTTTCCCTGTGAGATGATCCCTGTTGGGCATCCCCAAGGTGAAGCCAGGCATCCCCAGCAGCGAGGGGGCCGTTGTGGAGATTAAGCAAGCTATTTCCCAGAGTTGCAGCGTGGGACCCATGGTTAGAGAGGCACAGAGGCGAGATTTATCGAGCCCGCTGACATTGGTTCCGTACCCTGCCGCGTCGGGAATTGAACCCTGGTCCCGGGCCGACCTCTGTTTCTGGGTCTACGGCCTCTAACCGGTGAGCCACACTTCTCCACCATGTACGGATCTCATCAGGACATGTAATGAATACCTAATAGTAAAACAGCCTCTTTTGCCTGAAGGGAATGGAAGGAAAATACCAGAATGTAAGGAGAAAGTATAAGAAAATACCCTATGTCCCAACATACATAGCGTACAATTGGTGGGCATGCATTTGGCTGCTACGATGTGCTGAGTGCGAAATGCCTAAGAGGTGGGAAAATAAAGGAAGAAATATCACGGTCGTGTACGTGGAAAATACATTTGGCGCAATTATAAGACAGATAACAAGAGGACGAAAAATTGAATCAAAGAGAATAGGTCCTACTGGATGAGGAGCCCCCAAAAGAGGCAGAGTGCAACAACAACCCCGTTGGTACAACTCTCCAGGTGAGAGACAGACCAGACACAGATTCTACCAATGGTAGACTCTACTAGTGTACCAGTTCCTGACAGCAGCAATATGGTCATCCCCATTTTTAACTTATCCCCACACACGTTATTTAGCGATGAGATTTCCATTCTGAGTAAAGGACTATCTTTTGTCCCCACTTCACACCCACATTTCTTGGACCTACAAGCCAAACTACTTGGGTTTTTCAGAAAAATACGGCTCTGCCTATTCTTTGAAAACAATGTAAGCCCCCCCCAAAATTTCCCATACACCATTCAGACCACCCTCCACCTTTTTACCATCAGCAAATATGGTACCAAGTGAAGTCATCATTTTTGAAAAAAATATCCTCAAAGAAACATTCAAGCTGGCCAAATCACACCTCTTTATCCCCCATAACATCACCCTACAGGAGAAATCAGCAATCGCCAACCAGCGGGACAACACAAACCTAGTGATTAAACCTGCAGACAAGGGAGGAGGAATAGTACTACAAAGCATCGATACATACAAATGCGAGATTCAACGCCAGTTGTCCAACACCGATCACTACCTTAGACTCCCAAACAAACCCACCAAAGAGCTACAGTCACTAATCAGGCAGGTCACTATGGAAGGTTTGGATTAATAAACACAAATTCAACTTCCTTAATGTCAACACTCCACGCACCCCTGTCATTTACACGCTATCCAAGGTCCACAAAAGACTTTTGGATCCACCTGGCCGCCCCATTGTATCGGGCTGTGGCTCGATTGTCGAGCCTTTAGGCCACTATGTGAACTTCTTTTACAAGGAATTTGTACCCATAACAGAGTGTTACATCAATGACACTATGTCAATGATCAACTTTATTGAAGACCACCCTTTTGACCCTTCCACTGAGACTCTATGCACATTGGACGTAGAGTCTCTCTACACTAATATCCCACAGAGAGACTCACTTTTGGTCATGGAATCCATACTCAACAAAAGACCTCGTCCCCATGCCGTCCCCACACTCTTTATCCTGCAATTACTCGAGATATGCCTCACAGGAAATTTCTTCACCTTCGATGACTAATTTTACCAGCAGGTCTGGGGGACATCAATGGGAGCTATTTTGCTCCAACGCTAGCCATTTTTTATATGGATTGGCTTGAGTGCAACACTATCCTACCACCTAGCAACCCGTTCGACATCTGCATAATAAAATGGAAACGCTATATAGATAACATCTTCCGTATCTGGTCTGGAGAAACTGACGTTCTTAACACCTTCCTTCACTGGCTTAATAACAACTGTAATGGACTGACCTTCACTTTAAGACACAACAAAGAGAGTATTCCGTTCCTCGATCTCACTATCCAACATCAAGACGGTAGTCTCTTCACATCTCTCTTTCGCAAACCGACTGAGCATAACACCCTGCTCAGTTACAAGAGCTGTCACCCTAGGGCCCTAAGGGATAGTCTACCCTACTCCCAATTCCTTACAATCAGGAGAAAATGCTCGCACAAAATATACTATTTCTCTGAAGCAAAAACACTCTCCACCAAACTTACCACACGTGGTTACCCTCGCCGACTGGTGCGGAACGCATTAAAGAGGGCGTGGTATTGTCCACGAGACAACCTACTGGAACCCAAATCCAAACCAGTGACGAAACGCCTTGTCTGCGTTAGAACATTCTCCTCAGTGTCCAACATAGTTGGTAAAACTATTAAGAAAAACTGGCCGATTAATATTGCGGGCTCACTCAATTTAGAAATGCCCATGTTTTCATTTAAAAGGAGTAAGAATGTAAAAGGCCACCTGGTTCGGGCGGCATTGCCCTCCACCCGTAACTCCAACCCTAAACTGGATGACCTACGGTCCCTAGCACCTCTGAAAGGTCATACTAAATTTGGCAATTGCATAGTGTGTGACTTTACTATTGAGACAAAGGAATTTGTTTTTAAGGATGTGAGAAATGTTTTAAACTCTTTGAGTAATTGTAATACATGCGTGATATATGCCATTCTTTGTCCCTGTGAAATGATTTATGTTGGCCAAACAAAGCAGAAGATCTGACTACGCATCTCCCAACATCGGAGCAGAATCCAATGTAAAACAGCAAAGGCTCCGCTCGTGGATCATTTTATTGAAAAGGGACATACAGAAAATGACATTTGTTGGACTGTGATCAGCACAGTCACACTTCCCCCAAGAGCAGGGGATCTCACACGAATCCTCAATAAGGAGGAGTTGAAATGGATTTTAAAGACTGATAGACTTAACACAGGATTAAACTTACATGTGGACTGGAATACCTTGATATGAATACTGTAGCTGTAGCTCATTCCTCATGTCCTCTAACATTTTACTGCATAAACTGTATTCATATGACATTTGTAATTCCATTACGTCCTCATTCTGAGGTTTTCATTCAGAGAATACAATAGGAGAGCCTCAACATTGTAAAGGCATTAAAAAAAATGCCTTTACAATGTTGAGGCTCTCCTATTGTATTCTCTGTCAACAGCGCTAACTGGCTAACTTGTGGCCCTCTAAAACCTCACCCTCTCATTCATGTCTAATCTTATTTCACCTTCTTAAGATGGCCGCCACGGCCGCCACGGCCGACATAACCTTTAGTCTCCTCGTCTACGTCAATTGCAACACATGGGGTAGGCCGCCCAATCAGACCATCCCAACCTCTAAATAGAGATCAGGACAGGCACCTCCTCCGTCCTACCGGCAACCGCGATTGAGCCGCTCGGTCATTACTGACTATCGGTAAGTCCTCTTCCGCTCCAATCACACCCCCTCGGGGCCTGCCCGCCCAGCGCTACCTTCTATCCCCAGGATGATCAGGCCATTGCCCTTAATTCCCGTTCTCCTTCAGGTTATCGAACCGGCACAACCGAACGATCATTCTCCCCATTGAGGCCCGAGTGGCGTTCTCCCAGTGTAATTGAACTTATGGTAAGCGGCACTAACCCTTCTTTCTTTACCGTGCCATTCTCACCGCAGCACCCAGCAATAGCCCTCTCGCTCCAGTGCCCCGCAATAGCCCTCTCCGTCTTTTGCAGGTTACAGCCAACATTGTTCTATTCCTGAATGCTCCGGGTCCCTGAAGCACTTCACCAATTGCCGGACACTTCCCTATCCCAGGGTGTGTCTAGTCGGTAAGTTGCCCTCCTGCACTAAGCTTACCCTTAACCTATCGTATTCCGATCTCACTGTATTATACACATGCCGTTGTTATTTCAGAGTCTCCATGAGCTCATCCGCACTTAGCCTCGATTCAGATGGCTGTGTAGTGTTGAGCCTCCATTCTTGGTACAAATATTCTGCTTCGTTATCAGATATCCCCCGCATGTCGCCCCATCTAATATTCATAACCCTCTACACCTACATGGACGGGCGCGGTACCACTCCTCACCCTGTAGGACCTATTCTCTTTGATTTGAGTTTTCCTCCTCTTGTTATCTTTATAATTGCACCAAATGTATTTTCCACGGTTTTACACGTGCACCGACCGCGATCTTTCTTGCTTTATTTTCCCACCTCTTAGGCATTTCGCACTCAGCACATCGTATCAGCCAAATGCCCTCTAAGTTTTCCGCACCGAGTGCATGCCTACCAATTGTACCCTATGTATGTTTGGACATATGGGGGGCCATTAGGATGTCGGGCGGTGGCACCACCGCGGTGGTGGCAGGGTGGAAAAACAATTTTTACTCCCGCAAGCAGCGGTACTCACGTCCGCCACATTAGTATAGCAAAACATAGGTCATTTCCCATCCGCCGCGGAGCGACGCGCACCGCCATCAAAGTGCGCCCGCCACAGCGGTGGCGGGAGCCAATCGCGACCCACCGCCGTGCCGAATGACTACCACCCCGCTTGACAAATTAGGATGGCCCAAACAAGCAGACGCACCGTAGCGGAGACACCGCCCAGCCTGAGCAGACGGAAAGTCGACAGCGGAGCGCGAACGCCGAGACCCAGTCATGAGCACCATGGACCCAGCCCTCCATATGCATCCGGTGATGTACCTGCTGCAACACTATTGTCAGATGGGCCGCCGCGGACAACTTTGCAGGTGCGCAACTACACAAATGCAACACACAACACACATGCCGAGACAGGGCCCAAGCACCACACAGACAACCTGCTGGGGGACACAACACATCCACAAGGGCACCCACACTTGACCCACCTGACAACAAGGCACCCCTCTACTTCCGGAAAACACATCGTCTGCCAACCAGCAACAACATCCCGGTCACGGTCACGTCACCGCCGCGGTCAACACATGCGCACTATGCTGAAGGCAGGGCCACTCCAAGGCATGGGCAGGGCACAAACACCATAGGGACACACCACCCTGAACCATACATCAACACACACCAACAAGTCACAGGACAGGTGCCCATCCCATGCACCCCCATGCACACCAACAAGCACTGCAACAGCAAGCATTATACACACTCCCTGCACCATACAACACACAGCCAGGGAGACAGTCACTGCAGGAGTGAGTGACATGGAACACACAACACTAATGCCACACACGCTCAAGGCTCCCAATCCCTCCCATCACATACACACACAAACAAATACACTCCCTGGGTGTAGCCACAAACACAACACACACACAGGTATGCCTCAACAGATGCCTGCACAAGAACAACACACAAACACTACAGGAACACATACTGAACTCCAACAGAAACAGACATACGCTTTCAGCCAAACTGGGGAAAAGCAACGGGAGCACAGACACAACAGGAGTACACAACAAAATCACCCAGGAACAAAACACACACACACCATAACACAAATCACACAAGAAGTGCATCTGGACAAACACACACTGCCACATCAAATCGACCACAGATGCACATGAAACCCCAATCAACAAACACCACAAGACATCAGGGGATGCACATCAGGCAATGCCAAGGCCACATACACACAGCACTGCATGCACAACAAGCACTGTGTGCATCACAAGCACAACAGCCAAACACACACATGATTGACACAACCTCATCACACACACCACAAATCAGCACTGCACAAATACAACAGCACACCTAGGAACTGAACCAATACCACAGCCAACACCCACACATCCAACACAACAACTACACATGCACAACTCTGGGATACAAGAGCCAAGCCATCTACATTAGAGCACTGGGCAGCACACACAGCTGAAGTGCACATGATCACTACAGAATGACCATTAGCACAAGGACTGCACACATAAACCATTGGGGCAATGTCCAGAGTGGAACAATATTAATGGCCCAAGAACTGCACCACAAAGCACAAGCTCACAAATGAAGGGATGGGGAGGCACACACACACAAGGAAACCAAGAGGACAGCTGACATCAATGTGAAACAGCCTGCATGTCAGTAGCAGACATGCAAGGGTTGTGCTAGACACAAATAGAGGGACGGAACACTCACAATGGCCAGGCACAATTGGCACACATAGGGGATGGCCTAAAACCACACACACCATTCCATACAGGAGTCTAAAAACCACCATGTGCCTAGAATGCATGACAAACACAAACACATGCCAGTGTGGAGCAGCAGGGCCGCACAGTCTACACAGAAAAAAAACCCCAAGACACATTGAGAATCAATCAAACACAACACTGATGTGCAACTCGCACACTTTGCACACTTCAAACTTACAAACACAACAAGGAGGAGTCACACACAACACCATGGAAACACCAACACACAGCACAGTGCACTACAAACAGCTCACACAAGTGCATACAATCCTCTACACAGGGCAAGACAAAACAAACAACAGGAATACAATTCCTCTGTGACACATGTGTATCCCTCACAATACAGGGGCACACATACATCCACTACAAACTGACACCCTTCACCTCACACCTCTACTACACCCAAGACCACACATCTCATGTAGGCCATGGTACCAGGACCAAAGGCCAACAAAAGATGACCATACACATACAAGGCTGGGCACACAGAAAGGAATTCACACACATACTTCATTACAATTCCCAGCTAGCTTCTAAACATTTGCACAGCATCACACCCTGTGCTGGCAGTGTCCCCCAACCAGACATGTGAACAGTGTAGGCAACAATAGCAAATCACTAACAAGATAACTGCATGGCAGGTAAAATAGCCATCACAGATTACACTATTTGCAGGGTCAGAATGGACTGAAGACCCTGTCACCCCTGTCTAAAAATTGGATGCATGGCAAGAGCCTTGCAATATTGAAGTGATACATAGAGCATGGTGCACAGGCAATCAAATGCGAACAGAAACAGAACTTTAATCAGCAAGGGCACTGACAAAACACACAACAGAAGTAACTGTATTTATTCACATATTGCACAGATTTAGCGGTACAACAATAGTAGACAACAGCAAGGCACAACATGATGTACAAATGCTAGATACCATGCACAGGTGAAACACAAACAGGAAGGCCAGTGTCCATAGCACAGGGGAGAATACAGCACAGCAGAGCAACATGGCCAGTGTCCATGGCAGGTGAGACAGCAAGTACATGAGAGGCTGCACAGGGGAGAGTACAGTACAGCAGAGCAAAAGGGTCAGTGCCCATTGCAGGTGAGAGTACAGCACAGCAGAGCAAAATAGCTAGTGTTGATGGCAGGTGACAATACAGCACAGCAGAGCAACAGGGCCAGTGTCCATGGCAGGTGAGACAGAAAGTACATGAGAGGCTGCACAGGTGAGAGTACAGCACAGCAGAGCAAAAGAGCTAGTGTTGATGGCAGGTGACAGTACAGCACAGCAGAGCAACAGGGTCAGTGTCCATGGCAGGTGAGAGTACAGCACAGCAGAGCAACAGGGCCAGTGTCCTTGGCAGGTGAGAGTACAGCACAGCAGAGCAACAGGGCCAGTGTCCATGGCAGGTGAGACAGCAAGTACATGAGAGGCTGCCCAGGGGAGAGTACAGTACAGCAGAGCAACAGGGTCAGTGTCCATGGCAGGTGAGAGTACAGCACAGCAGAGCAAAAGGGCTAGTGTTGATGGCAGGTGACAGTACAGCACAGCAGAGCAACAGGGCCAGTGTCCATGGCAGGTGAGACAGCAAGTACATGAGAGGCTGCACAGGGGAGAGTACAGCACAGCAGAGCAACAGGGTCAGTGTCCATGGCAGGTGAGAGTACAGCACAGCAGAGCAACAGGGCCAGTGTCCTTGGCAGGTGAGAGTACAGCACAGCAGAGCAACAGGGCCAGTGTCCATGGCAGGTGAGACAGCAAGTACATGAGAGGCTGCACAGGTGAGAGTACAGTACAGCAGAGCAACAAGGCCAGTGTCCATGGCAGGTGAGAGTACAGCACAGCAGAGCGACCGGGCCTGTGTCCATGGCAGTTAAGACAGCAAGTACATGAGAGGCTGCACAGGGGTGAGTACAGCACAGCAGAGCAACAGGGTCAGTGTCCATGGCAGGTGAGAGTACAGCACAGCAGAGCAACAGGGCCAGTGTCCGTGGCAGATGAGAGTACAGCACAGCAGAGCAACAGGGCCAGCAACACACCCATGTTCAAAACAATGTTCAGGACTAGCACACCTGCATGAGGCACAGGCATATGAGGGTGATGTCAACTCTCTCCTGGCTGTCATGCGGACTTGTACCTGGCTGTGTGTCGGGGACAGCAGGCCCACTTGACTGTTGAGGAAAATTGAATTTTGCCTTGCCATGTGTGCCTACGTGTTCCACATCCTATGTAATATGTGCATGACTAATATGCATATATCCCCCTATGATCGATTAAAGACGCAATTATAGTTGTGTCCAACGTTAGTATGCCAGTTTCCAGTTCTCATGAAAGCAACGAGTATTAGGCCTATGTTGCCCACGTTTTACATTATGCACGTTAATTTATTGAATTGTCCCCGTTTCTAGGCCTCAAAGGGCCCGAGCACCAGATTCAAGCTCCAGTCTCCTGAACCCACTCCGAGGAGCGATGCAGCCCCCACCTGCATCCCTGACCCTTCACTTACTTCCTGCCGCGCAGCGCAGTGCCCGGCCTGGCTCTGCCTGCCTGTCTGCCAAGAATATGTTATGCCTCTAGTTATCAGTTCAGCTCTCCGTCTTCACATTCCTAAGCTAACGAACCGCATAAACAGCTTTAGCTATAGTCTAGTCTTTCTGTCTCCATGTAAGAGAATTAATTAATATCCATAAAAGATTCATAGCACACACAATACATGTAGAATATATGCATGCACCAGCCTTAGTGTCAAGTAGCCTTTGTCCTGATAACTTTTAGATTCTATCAACATGTACTCCAAAACACCAGATACCAGATATGCTATAGGTACATGTCGTCCTGACATCGCAGACTTTCGTCTCCTCTTCTAGTGCAGAAGTCATAGCCCCCAGTTCTCCCCGGTAACACGTCATGGCCCGTTTGCGCGCACCACTAGGTAAAATGTTCCAGCTGCCCAGGTAGCCCCCTCCATGCATCCACCCACTTTTATGACACTTCTGTGACGTTCTCATCACATGTCCACGTGCACGCCCTGTGCACGCCTTCTTTTCACGCCCATGTGTTCTTATCTTACGCTTGTCACTTGTTACGCCTACTGTATGTAATGTAATTGTAACGTTTTACTATATATACCTTGTACTGTTAATGAGACGTAGCAGCTGCCACTCGTGCCATTCTATTTCAGGCTGTTCCGATCCTGTCCCTTCCCTTATGCCTGATTAAAGCCTGTTAGACTCAGATACATCGGATCTTGCCTCTTATTTATTGAGCTATCTGTTTTATTAATGTATTCAAAAATAGTACCGGTAATTAATTATTTATTTACCACATAATGGCGCCCGAACAGGGACGAGCCCCTTCCCCACGCGCCGGCGATGTAACGCAGGCCCCCTGACCCTTCTACAGCCGTGACGGAACTCTACCGTGCACGTGCAGATATTTCTGCTTCATCAAGTCTCCCTCAGGCTCACGGAGGAGACGGAGACTGCGGTCCGGCATCCAGACGAGGCGGTGAGGAATGCGGTTCGTCCCGACCAGAGCCCAAGCCGAGAGAGCAAGGTCCGAGGTATCCGGAGGCCCACCTGTAACCGAAGCCCGAGGTCCGAAGCGCATGCGTAGTAACCAGACGTCGTAGCAGTCCAGTCCAGTCCGAGGCCTTCAAGTTTTGCTTCCCGGTGAGTACCGTTGCTGGGGGAGTATCTAGACAGGTTCATTAGTTTGTCCCTGGTCCGATGGGTTTGGGTACGCAGATCCAGTCCGACGTGTCCACCTAGGTGGATACGGTATGACGTGTCTCTTTACGAGACCGGTATGTTCTGTACTGTTTTAGCAGTGCATCCAGTAATTCTAGTAAGTTCGTTCTCGAGAAATTCAAGTGTTATGTTTTCAGTGTATCAGGTAGTATTCTGTTCGAACTGTTATTAATGTATTTCTATGTCGTGGTATGAGTGATTTGTTTGCCATTTCATTACTGTGATTATTGTGTATTGTGTTTAGTTTAAGTACGACCCGATTATGCCTCTGTTCTCGAAATTACATCAGATCAAAACCAGAAAAGGGTTACTCGAAGAATCAGTTCCTGTCCCTCCTAGGGACAGTCCTGGACATTTTATGTATCACAAGCATGGCTTAGATACCATTTTATATCTAGACTTATGGGTGGATTACACCAAGGATCTTGAAGAGAAATATAGATGGCCTGTATCAGGTACATGGGATGCCGAGTGCATCATGCGAGTAGAAGAAGCATTATGGAAAAAGAAAGCCAGACAGTCCCAGAAAGATGCCATCGAGTTATGGCGCAAAGAATCTCATAAAAGAACCGAAAAAGAATTCAGAAAAGCAGAGTTAAGTAGGGAATCCGCAGAAAAAGCCCAAGAAAGGGAATTAATCGAAGAAGGTGAACGAGTTAGAGCAGAACAGTCAGACAGACAGAGAAATGCCCTTATTAAAGGTATGTATCCTCTTCTTGCCGAGGGCTTGCCGAAAGCAACCCCGGAAGCACCCTGTAATTTACCGCCACCATTGGTCCCGATTAAGCTACGTCATAAACCGACTGCAGCTGAAATTTTTCTTTCGTCCTACTTGGACGATACAGTCCCAGAATATGCAAATCCTATTCCGCCTGCTCACCCGCAGCACCCTGTCAATAATGTAATTCCTGCTCCTCCAGCCACTGGTCCCGGGGACCAAGTTAATGTGCCAGTGCCCCCGGACCAGCCCACATTAGGTGTGCCCGTTTTGCCAGCCACTCTACCAGCACGTACAGTATTAACTGACGATTCCAGTTCAGGAGGTGCGGGGGGAGGTGCTCCTATCACCCCGCCTCAAGTAAGACGACTGACGCCGCGAGAAGCAGCGTTACAGCGTACGCCAAAAGTGGCTACATACGCAGACCTCAAGCGACTTCTTAATGACTGTATATATGATCCAGTTCCAGGCGAAGATCACATGGTATTATATTCAGTACGTTTAAGACGGGTTGCCAACTTTTTGGCCACCCTGCCTGACATGAAAGAACATCTAGACAGAATATATCATTTTGTCCGTACAGGGGAGAATCCAGGAAGTATTCACGAAGCTATGGCACACAGGAAAGCCGAGATTCAAAATATGATTTTACAGTTCTTGATTAACTGTTTAATAAGAGAGCAAGATCATCCTGAGAAAGACCAAGACGAGATGAAAGGCCTGACTAGGTGGAGTGACAATATAGCCGAGGGAAAACACAAGACACTAGGTAGTATAGAAAGTATGTACAAGAAAATACGTAGGGAAATTATAAGTATACACCAAAAGGAGGAAGCAAAAAGAGCAACCGAGAAAGAGAATGACTCTTCCAGTGAAGAGGTAGACAGCGAGAATCCCTCCAGAATAGCGTATGTAGGTAGAACTAGACTTTCCGACCGACATTCACGTCTAGATTAAAAGAAAGTTTTTCCTCCTCCCGTACCAGAACAGTGTTCTCTTGAACAAGTATTCCAGGCTACCGATAAAATTATGAAATCACGAATAGGTTATAGTGAGCTTAGTACAATGCATGAACAAGAACTAGCCCGATCAGCAGTCCGTTGGACTAGTGATTCTACCACGTTTCCAGATGAAATAGTGGCCCAAACGTTTCTGAAACTGCCCCCAGCCGAGCAGCGTCTGGTGGGTACGTATATGATCCAGCACCTCATTACATTGTATGAGGGTCAGCATTCTGATCCAGGTCCTTTACATGATGTGCTGAACGAGTTACTCTTAAACAGATGGAAAGGTCTAGGTACCGATTTAATTAGTGTCATACTAGAACAGCGCCACAAATACAGAACGTTCCTGAATCCACATTTTGTTCCTGTCCCACCTCCAGTAAGAAAATCATTCTACATAGACAGACAGAATCCGTTACGAGAAGTACATCCAGTTAAGGGAGAGGGGGGTGATCTAGAACGAGTATTTGTTTACACCCCTATCACGAAAATAGAACTTCTGGAAATGAAAAAGTTAATACCCTGTCACGATAAAGATCCAGCAGGGTTCCATCGTGAATTAAAGGACATGCTCCGTATGGGAGAATACACGTATCCTGATATCATTAAAATGTTAAAGGTCCTGTTGCCTGCGGGCATATACGAAAAACTTAAAGAAAAAGAATGGGAGGTGGGAGAGAAAAAGATAGATTGGACCGCATTAGAGACTGAAGATAATACACGAATTCCAGGTACCGGTCTTGGGGAAAAAGCTAAAGCATTGCCCGAGTTACTGATACAAGTCTTGCCAAGATTACTAGCCACGAAAAAGGAAGACTGGGATGCCATCTCAGCCTGTAAACAGAAACAAGATGAAGACACTAGTGATTTTTATTCTAGATTTGAGAAATGTTTCATTATTAATAGTGGTCTGAAAACAAGTAGTGAATCGTATCCACATCTTTTTGTTACCAAACTAGTCGAGAATTCTTTACCACAAGTTAAAAATCGAGTACTGAAAGTCGAAAGTACCTGGCAAGCTAATACTCCGTCACAAATGCTCCAGATGCTCCAGTATCACCAGAACAGAATTAGGGAGAAGCAGGAACATGAAAGGAGACGTATGAAAGACACGAAAATGAAAGTACTAGTTGCACAGTCTGTTCCACAAGACAGTCAGAAGAGGGGTCCGAATCAAACTAGTCATCCTGCAACTCCCGTTAAAGGGACATGCAATTATTGTAAACAGCCAGGTCATTATATAAACGAATGTGCAGTTCTGAAACACAACATAGCTACTGGTAAAACGAAAGAGAGACCACGTCCGCCTAGACAAGAACAAGTTTCACAGACTTCTCAGCTACCGCAGAACGCACAACAGACAGTTACAGTACCGCAGCCTATAGCTGCCACACAGCACGTTACACAGCAGATGTACCAGTATGCACAGTCAGAATATCCAGATTATCAGCCGTATTCATGAAACAGCCTAGAGAGGGAGGTTGGCTTGCCTCTCATCGAGATTCCTGTAGATCAAGAGGGTCCCTATGTGCATAGTCAAGTATTAGGGAAAGACAGAAAGTTTCTGATTGATACAGGGGCAAGTAGGACTACCATCAGTCATGACGAGGTTCCAGGGGCTCCGCTCTCAGGCACAAGAAATGTTTCCCTTGGATTTTCAGGAAAGCCTATTGTTAATGAAATATCGAAACCAGTTACTCTAGAAGTTGGTCCATTGTCCCGAACTACAGACTTGTTACTTACGAAATCATGTCCAGAAAATTTGCTGGTCATCAAGACACTGAAAGAATTAGGAGCAGTTATATGCTGTTCCCCAGAAGGGGTGCGACTGTTTTTGCGAGATTTTAAAGGTCATTATGTATTACGTGATTTTGATCCAAGATTATTGAATGTACCACAGCATTTATGGGCGCAAGGTCCAACTGATGTAGGTTGTATGCACATTACAACCCATCGTGTTACCCTGAAGAAAGGTGTTGTATTACCATGAATCCGACAGTACAAATTGCCACCTGAGGCTGTAGCAGCCTTATTCAAAATTATTGACGAGCTTATTGCTCAAGGAGTAGTTGTAGAAACTGACTCCAATGTATGTAATTCTCCTATCATTCCGATTCTGAAACGTACTGATCCCAATGCACCTCCAGTTTATCGACTAGTGATTGACCTTCGAGAACTTAATAAATGTATCATACCCCAGTACCCAGTGGTTCCAGATATTTCTTCCCTATTGACTGCCATTGATTCCGAAGCTACGTTCTTCACTGTTATTGATCTCAAGAACGCATTCTTTAGTGTCCCCATTCATCCAGACAGCCAATTCCTTTTTGGATTCTGTTTAAATGGTAGGAGCTATAAATTCACACGAGCTCCTCAAGGCTTCACAGAAAGTCCTAGCATTTACAGTCAAGCGCTTAAAAGACAACTAGACAATATTCACATGCCAACTGACACTGCCCTGCTCCAGTATGTCGATGATCTATTGATCACAGCCCGTTCTGAACGTGACTGCGAACGTGCGTCACTTACAGTCTTGTATTTTCTGGCCGAGATGGGGCACAAGGTGTCCCCTTCTAAATTGCAATTCTGTGTCCAGCAAGTGGTCTACCTAGGACACTTACTGTCCAAGAGGGGTAGGCAGTTGACACCTGACCGTATCCAGTTAATAGCACATCTTCCACAGCCCAAGACTCAGAAGGAGGTACGAGCTTTTATCGGCCTCACTTCTTACTGCAGACAATGGATTCCTCAGTACGCATATCTAGCCAAGCCACTGATACAGTTAACGACACAGGAGGCAGCCGTATCGACTGTCCTCCCTTGGACCCAGGAACATACACTTGTTTTCAATGAGTTAAAGAAAGCTTTATGCCAAGCACCTGTTCTAGCAACACCAAACTATAGTAAGCCTTTTACACTTTTTGTCACTGAACGTCATGGTACTGCATTGTCTGTTCTCACACAAGATCAAGCAGGACAATACAAACCCTGTGCTTATTTCTCTAGCACATTAGATCCGGTGGCCCAGGCTCTGCCTGCGTGCCTCAAGTCAGTTGCAGCCACAGCTCTAGCTATCAGACAAAGTGATTCCATAGTGTTAGGACATTCCCTGACAGTACAAGTTCCACACTCTGTGGAAGTTCTTTTAAACCGAACACAGACTCAGCACTTGACAATTGCACGTTTAACAGGTTATGAACTGACATTGTTTCAGCCACACATAGAAATCAGACGCTGCAACATTTTAAATCCAGCTACACTGTTACCTTCAGTTACTTCAAATCCTGCCACACATGACTGTGTGGAAGTTGTTAACACCATGACGAAGCCAAGACAAGACTTGACAGACATTGCATTACCTGATCCCGACCTGACACTTTATGTGGATGGTTCATGTATGAGAACAAGTACAGGAGAACTAGTAGCCGCGTATGCAGTGACTACTGAAGCTGAAGTTATAGAAACACATCGTATTGACACCCTGTCTGCTCAAGCAGCAGAGCTCGTCGCTCTGACCCAAGCCTGCATACGAGCGAAGAACCTGAAAGTAAATATATACACAGATTCACGTTATGCATTCGGAGTCGTACACGACTTTGGAGTGCTCTGGCAAGAAAGAGGTTTTATGACTTCTCATGGAACCAAGATTCAGCATGGCCCCCTCATTCAAGCTCTGTTAGATGCAATACATTTACAGACAGCTATCGCTATCATGAAGTGCAAAGCACATACGAAAGTCACTGACATCATTACCCAGGGTAACGACCTGGCAGATCGAACAGCCAAGCTTACAGCTCAGACTCCAGATATTCCAGTTAACACGACACAGACAGACATTCCAGATCAGACTACTTGTATGACAGTTAAGGACCCTACACAAGACGTACTAGATATACAGTTACATGCTACCCCAGAGGAAATCAAGAAATGGTCCGAACAAGGAGGGGTCCAGACAGATCAAGGATGGAAGACGAAGGGAAAAGCCACATGGTTTCTCCCCGACTCTATGGTTCAAGTCATTATTAACACCGCACATAGTCCAGCACACTTAGGAGAAAAGGCCATGTTAGACAGTATTCAGAACCTCTGGTTTAACAAGCATTTACGAGCAGCAGCCAAGCAGAAAGTGCGTACCTGCATGATCTGTTGTCAGTTCAATCCAGGTAAAGGTGTCCCAGTGGAACAAGGTGGATTCCATCCTCCTGACCACCCTTTCGAAGTCCTCCAGATGGATTATATTCAGATGGATCGATGTCGAGGTTTCAAGTATGTCCTCGTAGTTGTATGCGCTTTGTCCAAGTGGACAGAAGCCTATCCAGTCCCAGACTACACTGCTGCGACCACTGCCAGGCAGTTGGTTCGTGAGTTTTTCCCACGCTATGGATTACCGAGGGTCGTGTATTCAGATAACGGCCAGCCATTCTCATCCGAACTCATGAAACAAGTATCCCTTCTGTTAGGGTACCAGTGGAAGTTCCACTGTGTAAGACATCCCGAAGCAGCTGGTCTCGTAGAGAGAAATAATCAGACTCTGAAAATCCGCATTGCCAAAGTATGCGCAGAAAAAGGCGTAGATTGGATGGTAGCCCTGCCAGTCGCTCTTTTTTATATGAGAATGGTCGCTCACTCCCGTTCAGGTCTGTCTCCTTATGAGGTAGTGTTCGGTCGTCCCCCAAACATGTGGGGTACACCTAGACCACGTACAATAATTGATGTTGACAGTAATATGCTGACAGATTACCTGGCTTCCTTGATGTCTGCACTACTCTCTTGTCGTTCACAGGTTGCCGCTGCTTTTCCAGACAACACTCAAGTAAAACCGCACAAGGTCATACCAGGCGACCTAGTCCTCGTGAGGAATTTTGATCGTTCAAGTCCGCTGGAGCCCCGGTGGAAACAACCAAGACTTGTATTGATGACAACAAGGACGGCGGTCAAGATCGAAGGCCGCAAGGGGTGGTTGCACTCCAGTCATGTGAAGCAATTTCATGGACTCCGGCCAAAAACTGTTTTCAAGGACTGCCCCGTTCTCAAGGACTGCCCAGATACTGACTCTAAACTTCCCCTGTTAGAGAAAACTCCGCAGCAGGAGTATAAAGAAAAACTGAGGTCTAGTAAGTCAGCCAGTTTAATTGTCTAAGTCCCTCTCGGGTGAAACGGTTAGACAGGTTCCTGACATGTATGAGATAGACCCACACAGTGAGAGAGTTAGTCAAAACTCTAAGAGAATACGATACTGTAAGAATCTTCGAAGTCGATGTATTATTACTTTATTACTTTTGTTATTTCTGAGTCTTATGGTTACCTGCATAAGTTATGCCTTACATTTATGTTTTCCAATTAATTCGCATGTACATTTTTCCTCTAATGCTACAGTAGAGCACACTTTTAGCGATCTGCCTCCTCACGAGTTATCCTATCGTCTTGCCATGCGCAATAATACGTTTATCCGAATGTTACACTATTCACATCAGACCAGCAATGCCACTAATTGTTAGGTGTGTGGTCGACTCCCCCCTTTTCAGACACCGAAGGGAGTTCTGCCACTCTTTCCCTACCCGTTTTCACACAATGGTTCGTGTGGAGCATGGTCCACGTTAACGTCATCCTCAAATGATATGTCCCTTCTGAATAGAACATGTTTCCCAGACAAGGAAGGTCCTTCCCATAGAACAGGGTTAGATCTAGAAAATGAAGTATATGATCTAGGTAATTATTCCTCGAATTTCATGGTTTTGAATGTTCAGTCCGAAACTACTCCAGATTTGCCTGCTATTTCAGTTCTACCAGTGAAAGGTGAATTCTGTGTCAGAAAGAATGGTTCCGCACATGTAGGTCATAGTGATTGTACTACTGTGGTCGAGTATAGTGACAGTGGGAAATCTACTTTCAAAGCCTCACGTCATTCTTATTTTGTATGTGGCCAGACCGCATATGTTCGTCTGCCCCTTGATTGGGATGGAACATGTTACATTGCCTTCCTACTGCCACCAGTTTTTCTAGCCCCATCCGATTATCACAGAAATACACATCTAGTACACGTTAGACATAGAAGGGAGACTGAGTCCCCGATTGTCGATCAAACTGAAACTGCTCTAGAACAATATCAAGACTTCAATAAAGGTTTCTTTTTCTTCATAGGTCCTGTCCAGAATAGTAAACTGATACGTAGGCTAACCAGAACCCTTGAAGCAGTAGTGAATGAGACTACTTCCGCTCTAGGTAACTTAACTGAAGAGCAATCTGCTATGAGATTTGTCGTGCTCCAAAATCGTCTCGTCCTTGACGTCATACTGGCCGATAGGGGCGGAGCTTGTAGAGTCATCGGATCTAGTTGCTGCATTTTCATTCCTAATAACGCACCGTCTGTTTATTCAGCTATAACCAGACTTCATAAAATAGCCCATCAGTTACACCAGAATCCAGGCACCTGGACATGGTCCGGTTGGCTCTGGAGTATAATATCTGTCTGGGGATGGAAAGTATTGTCATTCCTGGGTATAGCAGTAATGATCATATTCAGTTGCTGCCTCTGTTTACAATGTGGCCCTGCGATTTGCGGCTTGTGTGCTACCTCTTGTATTCCTAGTCCTAAGTCCCGTTCCAAGAAAATTCGAGACGAGCAAATGATGTTATATGAACAGATAGATGGTATCATGAATATTGATGTTTCCTGATGGAAACGTAGGGCAAAAGGAGGGAATGAGGAAAATTGAATTTTGCCTTGCCATGTGTGCCTACGTGTTCCACATCCTATGTAATATGTGCATGACTAATATGCATATATCCCCCTATGATCGATTAAAGACGCAATTATAGTTGTGTCCAACGTTAGTATGCCAGTTTCCAGTTCTCGTGAAAGCAACGAGTATTAGGCCTATGTTGCCCACGTTTTATATTATGCACGTTAATTTATTGAATTGTCCCCGTTTCTAGGCCTCAAAGGGCCCGAGCACCAGATTCAAGCTCCAGTCTCCTGAACCCACTCCGAGGAGCGATGCAGCCCCCACCTGCATCCCTGACCCTTCACTTACTTCCTGCCGCGCAGCGCAGTGTCCGGCCTGGCTCTGCCTGCCTGTCTGCCAAGAATATGTTATGCCTCTAGTTATCAGTTCAGCTCTCCGTCTTCACATTCCTAAGCTAACGAACCGCATAAACAGCTTTAGCTATAGTCTAGTCTTTCTGTCTCCATGTAAGAGAATTAATTAATATCCATAAAAGATTCATAGCACACACAATACATGTAGAATATATGCATGCACCAGCCTTAGTGTCAAGTAGCCTTTGCCCTGATAACTTTTAGATTCTATCAACATGTACTCCAAAACACCAGATACCAGATATGCTATAGGTACATGTCGTCCTGACATCGCAGACTTTCGTCTCCTCTTCTAGTGCAGAAGTCATAGCCCCCAGTTCTCCCCGGTAACACGTCATGGCCCGTTTGCGCGCACCACTAGGTAAAAGGTTCCAGCTGCCCAGGTAGCCCCCTCCATGCATCCACCCACTTTTATGACACTTCTGTGACGTTCTCATCACATGTCCACGTGCACGCCCTGTGCACGCCTTCTTTTCACGCCCATGTGTTCTTATCTTACGCTTGTCACTTGTTACGCCTACTGTATGTAATGTAATTGTAACGTTTTACTATATATACCTTGTACTGTTAATGAGACGTAGCAGCTGCCACTCGTGCCATTCTATTTCAGGCTGTTCCGATCCTGTCCCTTCCCTTATGCCTGATTAAAGCCTGTTAGACTCAGATACATCGGATCTTGCCTCTTATTTATTGAGCTATCTGTTTTATTAATGTATTCAAAAATAGTACCGGTAATTAATTATATATTTACCACACTGTGGTGACAGAGCCCCTGGTGCTGTGGGGCTAACAGTGGCTTGGCGAGCTGGAGGGCTGTGTGGACCAGGTGGCATAGTGGCACGTGGAGGTGAAGTCATGGAGAACTCTGACACAGTGTGGGTGGGAGAGGTTGGAGGGGTGCCCTTCCACTTTTTGGGAATATGAAATAGCATCCCTGTCTTGGGGTTGATGGGAAGTGGTGATGACACAACAGGCACACACCCCAACTGTCCCACATCTGGTGCAGACACTGGCACTACCTCTGGAGATGTGCTGGATCCCGCGGAATGCTTCGTCTGGCTACGTGTCTGGACCACCTCCCCTCTTTGCCAGGTGTACCCCCTACAGTGCCCTTCTTTGCCTTCTTGCCAGGGGTGGTCATCACAGTGCCCTCCTTTGCCTTCTTGCCAGGGGTGGTCGCTACAGTGCCCTCCTTTGCTTTCTTGCCAGGGGTGGTCATTACAATGCGCTACTTTGCCTACTTGCCAGGTGTACCCCCTACAGTGCCCTCCTTTGCCTTCTTTCCAGGGGTCATCTCTACAGTGCCCTCCTCCACCTGCATCAATGGTCGTGGAATTCGGGTAGATGTTTTGGGTGGATGTGTCCCTGTGCCCTTCCTAGGTGTACCCCTGATATGCAATACCTCTTCAGTATTCAGTTTGTGTAATGTATTACGGACAGGGGAGTCTTTTGCTGGTGATGCCTCTGCGGCATGTGAGCCTGATGTCTGCCTGATTGCTCTTCTGGCCTTGCTCTTCCATGACTGGCTCTTGTCTGTGCATTCTGGTTTGGCCATGCTCTTCAGTGGGGATGGTTTCTGCGGGCGGGAGTGTTTGGGTTGTGTCTGTTGTGTGCTCCTTGTGCTGTACCTTTTCGTGGACGCAGGCGAACCGTGCACACTGTCATCTGATGTGGCCACTGACTGGGGTGTGCACAAAGGCGCCTGAGCTGGAATGGGAGAATGTGCCTGTTGAAGGGCTGACGTGACTGTGGATGGCAACGCCTGGACTGTACGGTGTAGGCAACCCACATCAGAATGTATGCCCTCCATGTATGAAATCACCTGGCATAATTTCTTGTCATGGTCACTGAACGTATTGAGCAGGGTGGGCCACACAAAGCTGGCGCAGGAACTCAACAGACTCTGCTCTGAGTGCAGCAGGGGGGACAGGTGCAGGGGCAGCGGTGCCAGGTGTGAATGTGACTTGTCCCCTCTTAGTGACACGGATACGGGCAGCACCAGAGGAAGTGGTTGGGAGGCTGGGCACTGGCCGCTGGGTGGTAGATGATGATGCAGACTCCACATCCCCTGTGCCTGCCAACATGGATGCATCCCCCCTGGCATCAGATGATGTGGTACTCTGTGTCTCTGCCACGGATTCCTCCTGTATACTTCTGTCCCCCTCAGATGCACTGGTGGGCTCTGTGTCACTGGTCTCCGATGCAGATGTAGTGCCACTCTCGCCACCACTGGTTTTTGGGTCATGATCCTCCTTGGTCTCTTGCGTATCTGCATGAGAGAGAGATACAGGGTTGTGTAAGTGTCATCATCTGGTCACACAAATTACAAGCAATGCAGTACAGGAGAGGCCCAAATCTACATGGTAACCACCACACCCTGCAATCACCATGCAGCAACACACAGCATAGACCACAACAGTGCCTGTAACACAGAAGAAATGTCATGAATGAGCCATGTTGATGCCACACAGCACTACACCCTGCCCGTAGATGGAGTGCCCCCCCAACTTGCCCTGCCCTAGGGACATGATGTGGGTACAACACTTATTACCAATGACAGACCTTCAGAGAACAGGAGGGGAAAACACACACATCTATTAGGTCATTACAGTCCACAATGCCAAGTAGGCCTTGGAAAGCACCATGTGGTAACCTGCGGCACATTGTTGTCAGATGTGTGGGCCTAAACGATGATGGTGCATGCAAAGTAGGCAAACATGAAGTCACACTCAGAACATTGACACTGCAGTTCACCCCATTATAGATTCCCCACACTATCCCATTGAAGATTGACCATGTGGAGCCTAACCCATCTGGCAATGCGAAAATACAGCAGGGAGTCTCAGCTCAGTAAGGCCAGGGTGGGACAATGCCTGATACAACCACACATCACAGCAGCCACTCACATCACACAGCACATCACAGCAACGCACGCACATCACATGGGTCACCGGTACCACAGGCCCTGTCCACATGCATCCATCCCAGCAAATGTCACCCTCCCCAGATACTCACCACCCCTGCCTTGCTGGCGATGCTCCCTCAGACGTACATCCAGGTCTGGATGAGTCACTGCCAAGATGCGGCCTATCAGTGGAGTCATGCTGCGCCGTGCCAAACGCCCTGTGAGTGGTAGCAACCCCAAGGTCATCTCTGCCACTTGCTTTGCCAGCCGGCTGATGTCATCCCACCTCTTGTGACAGTGGGTGCGTCGTCTGTTGGAAACTCCCAGGGCTCGCACCTTTTCTGCAATGGCCCTCCACATGGCCTTACGCTGGTGTACCTTGAGCTGCAGGTATGAGAGAAAAGAAGGTTAAATGTCCAGTTACACAATGTCAGATACCAACATCTATCCGTACAATAGCAAGACACAGACTCAGGACTAATTGTAACCTCCCTCCCTCCAAAACTGAGGGACCCCTCACAAGGGCACTCTGCATGGCCCAAACATTTGTGATTGCATGCACACATTGGGGCGTATAGGCTCCATGATATTCTCACAAACGCATGATGCCTCAACACAAGATGCATCGACAGAAGTGTGTAAGTCTGAAGTAATCCAGGGCACAGATGGGGCATATCTACTATTCAGTGTGAAGGAACTGGAGCAAGGAGCATGTAAGTCTGGTGATGTTTCATCGTTTGGATGGGCAGGCACTGAACCTACTCTCTGGGTCACACTGACTCAGACTACAGGTGCACACAGAAATATTCACACAAGCAAATACTGTCCTGGCACCTACATGGCTATCAACCGTTGGCTCTGTATGTCTCACAATGTAACACACACCACTCACACATACAAGTCCAGGTATGGAAAAGAGTGGCATTGGGACTCACACACTCCCTTGCCCTGGTGACAGCTTGTCTGTCAGTGTTTCACACAACCCCACATGCTCAGGCACATACTGCAACTGCACAACTATACGACTGACCCCCCCCTTGCCCTACAACTACCTTCATGGTGACTTACCACTACATTGGGACCACCAAACAGCCTTGGGTACTGTGCCAACACCTCGTCCAATAGGACCTCCAGCTCCTCCTTGTGAATGGACTGACATGGATCTTCTCTGTCTTTGCCATCCCTGTGGACATGGAACACCTGTGGTGGAAGTGAGTGGTGAGGGGTCCCAGGTAGCAGCAGGAGAGGGTCCCAGGAAGCAGCAGGAGATGGTCCCAGGCAGCAGCAGTAGAGAGAGGGTTCTAGGCAGCAGGCACTTCTGGCAGCAGCAGGAGAGGGTCCCAGGCAGCAGGCTCTGTGAGCAGTGGAAATGTGAGGCTCACTCCACAGATTTATAGGCCCCTGGGGTCGTCTGGAGGCTGCAAAGCAGCAACAATTGGTTGTCCAGGTCTGCCTCTTTCAAAACTCTCCAATGACTGCCTCCACGGTGGCGGAGCACACCTTCTGCAATTTTCAAATCTGGGATGGGTATGCTCAGACGGGAGTCCCATGCTCTCCACAGCACTGGAGTCAAGCTATCCAGGCTGATGACGGCTGATAGCCAGAAACCGGTCCTTTGATGCTTGATTCCGGTCTAGGAAAGACATGGCTTGGCAGTTCGGGCTGGACTGTTCCCATGAGGCACAGGGTCAAGGCTGATTTGCATAAGGCCATGTCTGACATGGGGTGGTGTGTAGTGCAACAAAACGATGGATTTAGGCCCAGATCTCTGTACTGTGGTGAATGTATGACATTGTTCTGCATTCTGTCCATCTATTGTTGTTTTTGCATTTGTCACCCCGAGTGGGATGGGTATGCTCAGACGTGAGTCCCATGCTCTCCACACCACTGAAGTCAAGCTATCCAGGCTGATGATGGCTGATAGCCAGAAACCGGTCCTTGGATCCTTGATCCAGTAAAGACATGGCTTGGCAGTTCAGGCTGGACTGTTCCCATGAGGCACAGGGTCAAGGCTGATTTGCATATGGCCATGTCTGACCTGGGGTGGTGTGGAGTGCAAAAAAATGATGGATTTAGGCCCACATCTCTGTACTGGGTGTATGACATTGTTCTGCATTCTGTCCATCAATTGTTGTTTTAGCAGCAGGAGCGGGTCCCAGGCAGCAGGCTCTGTGAGCAGTGGAAATGTGAGGCTCACTCCCACAGATTTATAGGCCCCTGGGGTCGTCTGGAAGCTACAAAGCAGCAACAATTGGTTGTCCAGGTCTGCCTTTTTCAAAACTATCCAATGACTCTCTCCGCGGTGGCGGAGCACACCTTCCGCGATTTTCAAATCTGCATCATGCCACCGCGATCATCGCTCCCATTGGCTATAGGCAATGCTCCATGGCGGTGATGCACTGCGGGTGCCCGGGGTGCGCTACCGCGATGGTGCATCATTCAAATGCATCCAATGACCGCCTCCCCGGTGGCGGAGCACACCTTCCGCGATTTTCAATTCTGCATCATGCCACCGCGATCATCGCTCCCATTGGCTGTAGGCAATGCTCCATGGCGGTGATGTACCGCAGGTGCCTGGGGTGCGTTACCGCGATGGGGCATCATTCAAATGCATCCAATGACCACCTCCGCGGTGGCGGAGCATGCCATCTACACATGTCCATATGCCAATGGCTACCACACTTGTGAAGGGGGTGGTGCTGGCATCACACCGCCGGTGCAAGGCAGTAGGTACCGCGATTCATGCGGCGGAGCATGCCCTCCGCCATCTACACATGTCCATATGCCTATGGCTACCGCACTTGTGAAGGGGGTGGTGCTGGCGTCACATCACTGGTGCCAGGTAGTAGGTACCGCTATTTTCGTGACCTTTATTGGCTATGTCAATCAAGGACACTGTATCAGTACCCAGCAGCAACATGGTGAAGGGCACATCATTGTACTCACAATGCCATACTTCCATGTCATCCAGTGTCATGTCATGTTAGATATGCATTTGATGGCTGATGATGCTTGACACTCTTGAGCTGGTGTCAATGATGTAGTAGAAATCAATTTGTTGTGGGTCAGTGCTGACCTTGAGAAGGCTTGTGTCAATGTATTGTATAGTACCAGACTGGTGCTTTCACAACAGCTCATGCACACAACTGAAATTTGTACTGCTACTGTGATCATTGTGTTGATGAATGTGTGCAGACTTTACATGATGCATTGAGGTGTGACAGGTACAGCAGATGGGTATGATACAGTCATGGTAATTTGTAACACATTGGCGGATGTTGCAGCACCTTGCGTGCACATGTGAATTGTGTTCTCCAGTATGTGCGCATCCACATTCCCCTATGTGTTTGTGGCACTTGTGTATTGTCAGTGGAGAGGTGTGCCCTCTGTGTGTATCAAAAGGCCACCCATGTAACCTGGTGTGCCATGCATCTCTCTCAGGTAGTCTTTGTTTTTCCATAACATCATTGATGGTATGTGCTGTGGCCATCTCATGATGGTTGTCACTGACATTTTCAAATTTACATCTCACCTAGGAGGAGGCCGAATCTCCTACATCACCTAACAGTGCTGCAGGACATGGAGAATGAGGCAATAATTAGGAAATTCTGCCTGTATAGACCAACACTGAAGATCCTGTGTGATCTATTGCAGCCTCGCCGTCACTATCCAACTGCATTCACACCCACATACAAGACCGTGGCTAGCGCTGGAGGGATGTCGCAGCCCATGTTCAGCCAGGTGCTGAGGGATGTTCTTGCAGCCATGATGCTCTATCGGAATCGCTACATTCATTTCACTAGGGGAGGAGAATTGGCTGGTGTGAAGGGTGACTTCTATCCCCTTGTGCGCATCCCACATGTTGTTGGTGCCTTCAATTGCACCCATGTAGGTCTGGTGCCGCCACAGGCGTAGAAGCACATTTATAGGAACTGCAAACATTATCATTCTATCAATGTGCAGGTGATGTGCCTTGCGGACATGACCATTTCTCATGTGTGTGCGAAATATCCTGGCTTGGCGCATGATTCGTACATCATGAGGAAAAGCATGGTGCCACAGATGATGGAAAATCTGCATCCCGAGCGTGCTTGGATTGTGGGTGAGTATGCCTACTGATATGGCGTGCTGTGGATTACCTGCTGCACTCTGGCTGTGCAACATTGCAATGGGTGTTTGTCATTCACAGGCATATCCCAGTAGGCCATGGCTGTTGAGCCCTCTCAGGAATCCCAGGACCCCGGCTGATATCCGCTACAATGAGGCCCATGGCTGGACCCGACGGGTAATCGAACAGACTTTTGGCCTGCTGAATTCAAGATTCCGCTGCCTTGACAGGACAGGAGGTGCACTGGCATACTCGCCTGGGAAGGTGTGCAAGATTGTTGTGGCATGCTGTATGCTGCACAACCTGGCCATCCACAAGGGGGTCCCCCTGCTCCTGGATGATGGTGAAGAACTAAGGCCACCACCTGCTGAAGGACCTGAGTCCAGTGATGAGGACAGTGGAGAGGAGGAAGGAATAGACTTGCTCCAGCAGCTCATCGCCCGCTACGTCACTTGAAGGTGGGTGCCGAGGTATGACGTGTACATTGTCTGGTGTGGTTGCTGTTGTTGTGAAGGTCTATGCGCGGATGTAACAGACAGGCACATGCTCAGTCACCTGTGTGTGATAAATGTGACATTGACGTTCCATATGGGGACGTATGCTGGACCCTATTTGTTCACACCTGCAGCACATTGTCTAGTATGCCTGTAGTGTCTTGTGCATGTTTTGTGTAGTGTTCTGCCTGTGATGCCACAATGGGACCAGTGACTGTTGTTCTGTTGTGTCTCCCTAGGTGCTACAGAAGAATCCTGCCCTACATACTGTACATCATTTGGACACATCATGGACATTTTCAACACTGTAAATATTGCACTAAAAACGATACTGCACAAAATCTGGTGTGTCAGGTATTTTATTTTAAAAGTGGACATGTGATTTGTGCGGGAATATTTACATGAAGGTGGGAAATGATCAGTGAGTTGACAGTCATGGTCGATGAGATGCAAGAGTAGACACCACATGGATGTGGTGACCCAGTCCAACAGACAGGGGCCATTGCCAAGGAAATGTGGGGAAAGACAGTCCAAATAGTCAATGCAGTGGGGAAGAGGGTTGTCATCATGGCTGGCTCCGTGACTTGCGTGTGGCAGGTGCTTTGCCTCCGGAGACTCCCAGGCTCTTCTTTGGACACCCCCTAGATCTTTTTGGCAGTGGGGGGCCTGCTGAATGGCCAGCTCTCTGTCGGCGCAGGAAGGATGGTGCACTGTCATCCTGCGGCACAACCGGAGGGGACGGAGGTGGTGGTTGGAACACAGGCCTGTCCCTCTGCAACACCACTTGCTGGCCCATATGGTCCACCATCTGTTCAAGACTGTTGTCGATGGACCTCACCAGCAGGGTGAGCTCCCTTAATAGTTCATCAGACCGGCCCTGGACCTCTTGGTATGCCTCCACAACTCTGGTGAAGTGGTCCAGGGATGGTGTCCACTCCTCCCGAGGTCTGGTGGTGACCCTGGCCCTCCCACCTTCTCTGCTGCCACGTACTTGTTGCTTCGTCACTGTGGGTCCACACACACTCTCCCTACCATCGACAGTTGTTGCTGTGGGCTGGTCATCCCCTGGGACAGGGAGGGTGCTGCAGGTGGTACTGGTTCATAAAGGGGGTGGCGATGGACAGAGTATCTGAATTAAGCAGAACACTCCTACCCAGTCAAAAGATCAGGGCTTGATCCATCACCGTTTTTTAGCTCACTACACCATCCCAGCTCAGAACCTGGCTACATGCAAATTAGTCTGACCCTGGCCCAGTGCATCATGGGAACAGGGCAGACCAAACTACCAAGCCAATTCTTTACTGGAAAGGAAACAAGCTTCCAGGGACCGGTTTCTGGCATTACAGCCATCTTCGGCCCGGCTTGCTTGAATCCTGATGGTGCAGTGAGCAAGGGACTCACATCTGAGCATACCCTTCCACACTTGTGGTGGCCAAAACAATTCATAAAGAGGGTGGTGATGGACAGAGTATCTGAAGTAAGCAGAACACTCCCACCCAGTCAAAAGATCAGGGCTTGATCCATCACCGTTTTTTAGCTCACTACACCATCCCAGCCCAGAACCTGGCTACATGCAAATTAGTCTGACCCTGGCCCAGTGCATCATGGGAACAGGGCAGACCAAACTACCAAGCCAATTCTTTACTGGAAAGGAAACAAGCTTCCGGGGACCGGTTTCAGGCATTACAGCCGTCTTCGGCCCGGCTTGCTTGAATCCTGATGGTGCAGTGAGCAAGGGACTCACATCTGAGCATACCCTTCCACACTTGTGGTGGCCAAAACAATTCATAAAGGGGGTGGTGTTGGACAGAGTATCTGAATTAAGCAGAACACTCCTACCCAGTCAAAAGATCAGGGCTTGATCCATCACCGTTTTTTAGCTCACTACACCATCCCAGCTCAGAACCTGGCTACATGCAAATTAGTCTGACCCTGGCCCAGTGCATCATGGGAACAGGGCAGACCAAACTACCAAGCCAATTCTTTACTGGAAAGGGAACAAGCTTCCGGGGACTGGTTTCTGGCATTACTGCCGTCTTCGGCCCGGCTTGTTTGCTTGAATCCTGATGGTGCAGTGAGCAAGGGACTCACATCTGAGCATACCCTTCCACACTTGTGGTGGCCAAAACAATTCATAAAGGGGGTGGTGATGGACAGAGTATTTGAATTAAGCAGAACACTCCTACCCAGTCAAAAGATCAGGGCTTGATCCATCACCGTTTTTTAGCTCACTACACCATCCCAGCTCAGAACCTGGCTACATGCAAATTAGTCTGACCCTGGCCCAGTGCATCATGGGAACAGGGCAGACCAAACTACCAAGCCAATTCTTTACTGGAAAGGAAACAAGCTTCCGGGGACCGGTTTCTGGCATTACAGCCGTCTTCGGCCCAGCTTGCTTGAATCCTGATGGTGCAGTGAGCAAGGGACTCACATCTGAGCATACCCTTCCACACTTGTGGTGGCCAAAACAATTCAGGTGGTACTGGTGGCCCTAGTGGTAGTGGTGGTGGCGGTGGTGGTGGTGGCTGCGGTGAAGGCAGAGGCCATGACAGCAGGAGTCTGCTGCACTGTTGTTGCAGCAGACGTGGTGGTGAGGAGGATGGGTGCCTGGGACCTCTGGGTCTGTGGCACACCAGATGGGCCGGCCTGGAGCTCATCGTCCAAACTGTCCTGGGAGTCTACATCTGAGAGTCCACGTGCCGGAGGTGTAGACTGGCTCTGCTGGTCATTGGTGTGGTCCTCAACAGTGAGTTCTTCATCACCTGTGGAGTAGATGGGGAATGGTCAGTGTTGGGCACTGTGGAAGTATTGTATCATCTGCGTATCTTACCTGAATCCCAGCCCCTTTTCTCTTTCAAGTGGGCTCACCGTGTCCTGTGTATTACCTTTCTCACTCTACTCTCTTTAGGCATGTCTGATCCCCACCCTCCTATGTATGACTTGGAATACATTAATAAGATTCTAGGGGGTCCTTCTCTCCTTTCTGACCCTACTGAAAGCCCATCCGCATCCAGCTCCTCTTTATCTGATGATTTAGAGAAACTAAAGAAAAAAGAGGTTCGACTACTCTTAATGATTAGACTTTTGACTGATTACCTAAAATCAAACACTATTCCACTTGGTTTACAAGTGCGCAACGTGCCTGGGGTCTTCACCACTAATCCTAAGTACCTAAAAGGGTTCAGTTACATCAGTACGACCTGCTCAAGACACTGGATGGTGTTAGGAATTGAAATAGCGACAGAAGAACTCAAACAAATGAGCATTGAAATAACAGACCTAGAAAAACAAATTAAGGATAGCAACACTGATTCAGAAACCAATAAACTCTTTGAAAAAATAAATAAAACTATAGAAGAGTTTCATAAATTCGAACTCAACAAAAAACAGATTAAAGTGAAAAAAGATATCAAGAACTATAATCAGGAAAGAACATATCCCTACCTCACCAAAGATTATTATACTAATCGCCCCTATAACGGCCCACAGCAACAAAGACCGTGGGGTAGATTCAATAGAAGGCAACAATACGTAGGATTTTCTGACACTTCAGCAGATTCTTCTGGTCACTCTGATCAAAGTGACAGCCCAGGTCCCTCAAACAGGAATTTTTTAGAAGGTGGCCGAGGACAACCGAGGGGCAGAGGAAAAACATGGCCCAAACCACCGAATCCCCCCAGGGAACGCTCTACACGCCGCCAACATTACAGGTGGTAGATATACCAAACCAAAACAATAATGAGTCTCTAACTAACACTTCACAAACTGGCCCTTTGCCGATCTTTAATCTCACAGATCATATGCTATCCAGCAATGAAATATCACTCCTCAGCAAAGGTTTGTCATTCGTGCCTACAACACGTCCCAACTTTCAGGAAGCTCAAACTGAACTATTAAGGTTCTTCAGAAAAGTACGCCTAAAAAGCTTCTTTATTCTCAATCCATCCATACCTAAGAACGCTAACACGCCATTCAGACCTCCCTCAAAATTCTCCCCTACAGCTAATATGATTCCAGCTGAGATCCCTACATTCGAAAAACTGGTACTTAAGGATCTATTACAACTGGAAACTAAAAGATCTTTCATCCCATACAACATCACTTTAGATGAGAAAAAAGCGATCTCAACCTTGAAAAATAACCAGTCCTTGATTATAAAACCGGCAGACAAGGGTGGGGGGATAGTTATTCAGGACACTGAATCTTATAAATCTGAAATACTACGACAACTTAACAATACCGAGCACTATTGTAAACTCCCTCGGAACCCCACCATTGATATTCAAGACCTTATCCTAACTATCACTACCAGCGCACTGGACTCAGGATTCCTTTCCAAAAAGGAACATGATTTTCTGAATACCAAATCCCCACGCACTCCTGTGATATACTGTTTGCCCAAGATCCACAAGAACCCTCAATCACCCCCGGGGCGCCCGATTGTCTCAGGCTGTGGGTCAATTCTGGAGCCTTTAGGTCACTACATAGACTACTTTATTAAGCCCTTCGTCCCTGAAACTATCTGTTACATCAGAGACAGTATGGCTATGATAACCCTCATTGAAGAGTATCCCTTTGATCCCACATCCAGCACTATGTGTACGCTGGATGTGGAATCACTGTATACTAATATTCCACAATTTGAATCCCTACGGGTGATTGAGAAGGTCCTTGAATCAAGAGCACGCCCACATAATGTACCATCACTATTTATCCTTGAATTACTGGAAGTCTGTCTCACCAGGAACTTCTTCCTGTTTGAGGGACAATTCTATGGCCAAGTCAAAGGGACATCCATGGGAGCTATTTTTGCTCCCAACCTGGCCATTCTGTACATGGACCATCTGGAAACAAGTACCATTTTGCACGCGTCTAACCCTTTCCACGGAGGAATTTCTCTGTGGAAAAGATATATAGACGATATTTTCCTGTTATGGAATGATTCCCCTGAGAACCTCCTAGCATTCCAGCATTGGCTTGATAACAATAGTGGAGGCCTCCACTTTACCATAACCACCAGTAAAGACTCAATCCCATTCCTTGACTTACAAATAAAACATAATGAAGGCCGTTTAACTACCACACTACATCGCAAACCCACAGAGCGGAATACCTTGCTCGAATATACCAGCCATCATCCCAGGGCCTTACGCGATTCCCTACCCTTCTCCCAGTTTCTTCGGATTAGGCGTAACTGCTACTTTAAGGAAGACTACTTCTCTGAAGCAAAAACTCTTAGCAAAAAATTAAGAAGCCGAGGTTACCCACGAAAACTGGTCCGTAAATCCCTCAAAAGAGCTTGGTATTGCCCCAGAGAAACCCTCCTTGAGCCTAAAAGAAAAAATGAACAAGAAACATTGATATGTGTCACTACGTTCTCGCCAGTGTCCAATGCCATAAGAAAAAGTGTTCTAAAACATTGGCCGGTTATTAATGCTGGACAACTTACGCTAGACAAGCCTATGTTTGCCTTTAAACCTGCTAAAAATATTAAAGATCACCTAGTCAGGGCAGCGCTCCCACTACCTACATTGAAAACAACGATAAATGATGTGTGGGGGCTCCCACCTGTCATTGGTCACAATAAGTGTGGTGGATGTATGTACTGTGACACAACTATTGAAGGTAAAAGGTTTACATATGAAAGTATTGATTTTGAGCGTAAATCCTTCTCCAATTGTAATTCGGCAAATTTAGTCTATGCAATCTTTTGCCCATGTGGTCTAATCTATATTGGACAAACCAGCCAAAAGATCAAACTGCGCATTGGCCAACATCGAAGCAGGATTAAATGCAAGACAGCAAATGCACCCCTGGTGGAACATTATTCTGCAAATGGACACACTGAGAATGACCTACAATGGACAGTGATCACGGTTATCAAACCCCCCCCAGGGGAGCAGACATGGCCCAATTACTAAACAAAGTGGAACTACACTGGATTCTGCGGACCAATAGCATTCGGAACGGGCTAAATCGGATTGAGGACTGGACATCCCTGTTGTAAATTAATCACCTATGTCATATAAGATTGAGATACATATATGTGATTGTCTGACCCTTGTTTCTAACCAAATAAGATTAAGGACATGAAGTCCTTGTTGCAGTTTGAAATGTACAGATATTACTTTTAATTCTGATGCATGCTCACGCAAATATCACCACTATAAAATGGCCGCCGAAATCACCCTCTTCACAAACGACACATGCCAGTTAGTCCGTCATCACTTTCATCCCCACTGCAGGTTTACCATTACAAGATGGCTGCCAAAATCATGCTCCTTACCGAGGACACGCCACCCAGTCCCTCAACACTGTTTACCACCTTGCATGTTTACCTAAAAAGCCCGGGGAATCGAGCTCACGGCTCCCATCCCCGCAGCAGTGCCGCCGCACCTCCCGAGTAAGTAGTACAGCCGACTTTAGCAACTATTTCGCCCTCATGACATGGAGGCATTTTACTGAGATATTTCCCCCCCCCTTTTTTTGTCTATGTTAGGAAGCCATTGTGCTCCCTTGGTGCCATTGAGTCCCGGCTTGCAATATCTGCCCAACACCGATTGGTGCAGAAATCCATTTGGCTGACGAGGTAAACTACCCATACTATTTAATTCAGAGGCCATACAATTATTATTATTATTTCTGAGTTTGTATAGCGCCTGGTTACACTGTCAGTGTGTCCCCGCGCTGTCAGAAGAGCTAGTTGCTCCGTCAGTCAGACATAGACGGGGCTATTCTTTAGGAAAGAGGAATGTTTTAAGTTTCCTGCGGAAGATGAGCTCCGATGTTTCCACTCTTAAGCTCAGGGGGAGAGAATTCCATTTATGTGCCGCCAGAGAGCGAAAGGATCTGCCCCCCATTCTGGCTTTCTTGTGTCTGGGGACAGCGAGGAGGCCTGCTCCTAATGAGCGGAGTTGTCGAGTAGGCGTATAGGGGCAGAGAAGGTTCCGAAGGAAGGCCGGGCCCTTGCCATGTACGATCCTGTGACCAATACATAGGACCTTGAAGTCGATCCTTTCATTGATCGGAAGCCAATGAAGTATTTGTAGAGATTTCTTCCATGTAGTAACGCCCGGTTATTAATTACAGACTATGGGTCCCCCGAATTCGGCGTTTGATTCCCAAGCGGCCAACGTCATTGTATGACAAAGTATGTACACTGCCGCTTTTTCAATCACTGGCACGCTACGACTGCGCTCACGCGCACAATTGCCTCACTCACCCAAACTGCCTTGCATGAAAAACTGGATCACATAGCAGTAATCGACTAATGTTATGACTATGTCTCCACGAAACGTCCATGAAACAGTCGATTTCACTATTTCTCTACACGCAACTTTGCCGTTTTTAGATTCACTGCGCCGGTAAGAACCACTTTACCAACAAACTGCCTTGCATGAGTAGCAGCAATCAACTTATGTTATGACTAAGTGCTCACAGTCCTTGAATCCATAAGACTCCCGTGAAATGGTCGATCTCACAATTGTTTCACACGTAATATCGCCGTTTTTTAGACTCACTGCGCCGTTAAGAGTCACTGCGTCTAAATTAATTGTTTTTAATTCACGCACTATTGGACTTCACTAAGGAACAGTTCACTCATGTGTAAATAATAGGATCATTAGAACATGCCCTAAACCTATCTTAATTCTTGTTTTGTTTTTCTTTCTTTTCTCCCAATTGTAAATATGGATGTAAAAGTAAATGTAAATTTAAGGCATTATTTATTGCTTTTTCCCAAGACAACAATAATGTTACCCTTTGTCCTGATGATGATGCCCTCATTTGTATAGGCATCGAAACGTCGTCGACCCTAAAAAACCCCATATGCGACTTACCTATGTACAAATTTGCAATGGAGTGGTTTCATTATATTCTGTGCCTGCCTTACTGATGTACAAGTATGCAGACTTATTTTCTTGCCTTGTTCACATTTTCCTTCGTTTTGTTTTTGTCTTGTATGTTAAGGGTCACGGCTGTGCCCTCTTGACATTTTTTGAAAATTTTCTATCTATGCACTTATTTACAAATAAACCCTGTCCAAATGGGCAGAAGACATATTACTTATTAAGTATATGATTATTGTTTTTCTGTGTATATTAATTTCATATAGGGACCAGTGTTCTTTATAATATGTAAATGCCCAAGGTCCCTATAAATATACCTTCAGGGTTCCCTTGTTCTGTTAAAACACACTTGATGGTTTTCAAGGCGGCTTCAACCCCATTAACAAAAAGGGTAAATAAAAGGGGCGCAAGGACACAACCCTGCCTAATTCCCCGTTTAACATTAAAATTACTAGTACATTCCCCACTGACACCATACCGAATGCATGTTTTCAGCTTACTGTATAGTCTGGCGAGAAAAAAGATAATTTCTTTCGGGGCACCCATGTCAAGCAAAACTGTCCAAAGAAGTGAATGATTAACTAAATCAAAAGCACTGCTAAGGTCAGCAAAGCAAAGATAGATGTTACCGGGTTTGGCTCTGGTGTACTTGCCTATCAACAACTCCAAATTCAGGCACTGATCTAGGGTCCCTCTACCCTACCTGAATCCATATTGTGAGTTTGCAAGTATTCCATTCTCATCAGCCCACTCCTCTAATCTGAAAAGCAGGACTCTGCTCATAATTTTTACAGACGAGTCGAGCAGGCTGATGGGCCGGTAGTTACTTGCCAGAGCTTTATCCCCCTTTTTATAGATTGGGACTATAATGGAGTCGCCCCATGTTGGTGGGATCATGGTGGTTACGGCAGCGTTAAGTACCAATGTAAGTATTGGTCCCCAAAGCTGCGGTTGAGCCCTGTAAACATCTATCGGGACTCCATCAGGCCCCTGGGCCTTACCCCCCTTACTATTTTTAATACCATTTTCCACCTCTCCCAACGTAATATCTAAAGGCACTGCAGGCCAAGTCCTATTTTCGTTGGGCGTCATAAATTATCTTGAAAAATCGCGGAAACATGGTTCACCCAGTCCTCGCTGCCTAATTAGATGAAAGATGCGGGATTTTGTCATCTTGGAGGAAAGGGGAGTTAACGGTGGACCAAAACAGGCGACTATCGGCAGTTTCTGCTGCCTGGGTAAGATGCTCCCAGGCTTCCTGCTGTAATTCCCTCTTTCTTTTGGATAGCGCCTGTTTATAATCAAATCTTAAGAGTTTGACTCTATCCTTGTCCCTTGGGGTATTGGCCAAAGCTTGTTTGAGTTGTGAGAGCAGGGACATACAGGCATGGTCAAACCATCCAATCCCTTTCCCTCCTCTGCCTACTTTTTTCCCCGTAAAGATGTTATTAATGACAGTATTGATATTAAGAAAGCTAGTCATAATCTGAGCAGATGGGCATCCTAGAGATAAGATAATGTCAATGTCCATCATGCATTTATTTATGATTAAAGGTTCCACTGTGGCCGAATTTTCACCTTTCCATCTCAGCCTAACCCCATTAGGCCTATGTGGCTCTATATTTACCAATACTCTAGTGGGTGGTTCAATTCTAATCATCCCTGTAGTTATTTGCAAGCTAACACAGTTATGGTCGCTCAGGGAGGATGTATCGTTTACTTTAATTATGCAATGGGGTACCAAGTTGGATGAGACCATAATATGATCGATGATGGAGCTCACATTCCTTCCGGTAAAGGTAGGAATTGAGCACTCACTTCCCTCCTGTACAGTACTCAATAGCTCTAGATCATACAAGACCATAGTGCTATTGATTGCCTCTCCATAGGCATTATGTGGGAAGTGGGCCATATTCTCCCCATTGTTAGTTAGGATCCCACAGACCCTAGAGGAGGATAAACTACATACTTGTACATTAAAATCCCCCACCCAAACAAAAACAAAAGTGCATGTTGCTTCGCTTACCAGCTTCATTAGGGCACAGGATAACTCATCTATCACTTGGTGCCGAGAATTAGTAAAAATATTGTTATAAAAATTAATTAAAAGCACATTAGTGCTATCCGGTAAACGTACCCACAAGATTTGTGAGTGTGGTTCGACTAACAAGTGTTTAATGATAGTCAACTTTACATCTACTGAGATAAGGATAAGGAGACCTCCCTTTGCCCTACCATGGCTAGACTCAGAGGCATCTAAACTGTAGCATGTATACCCTTCGAGGCTAGGTTTATTAACACACCACGTCTCTTGCAGGCTGTGAGAGAGACGGCAACCATACTTGCGATATCCGTGGTCAGAATGGACTGGTGTCGCCAACGTTACCGCCTAATGCATCTTGGGACTTGAAGGACATAAAGAATGGCCGAATGACACGTCCGTTTACTCTGTCTTCCCAGAGTCGTGACCCGGAAGTCGGTGCAGGAGACCCGGAAAAGAAACAACACGAGCCAATGAAAAAGGACATTGACCAGGAGGCGGTCTCTTCGTGGAGCAACGAGAACGAGGACGGACAAGGTGGGAGAGACGCTGGACGCCGGAGAACACCTGGGGAAGACGCCCTGGAGATCGAGAAGGCCACGGAGTCTGCTGCGGACCAGGACGACGACGAGTCGGGAGACCGGTGGACCGAGGAGTGGTGGTCCCCACCGGAGGACGCTGGAGAGCGGCCGCATCTCGCGGAGAGAGTTGCGGCGGAGTTGGTGAGTGGGGAGTGCTCCGGGGACTCGGGAGGAGTGGAGGAGGGTTGTGGGTAGAGTTGAGTCGGGAGGCGGGTAGCAGAGTCCAGTATCTGAACGCCACATGCCCGTTTGGCCGCCCGTTTGCCCAGAACTACCGGTGTCTGAAACTTATATGCCCGATACTATAGAAGACCATAAAATAATCCACATTCTTAGCAATACGTCATCTTCTTTTGTTTGTCCACTCACAAATCTAGCAGCCCCACTTTTATTGTTTACTTTATTCCTACCCTCCCTCACCCGGGCACGTTTTCCCTTACCTCAGCCTTCCTTCACCTACGGTGTGGTGACCGGTTTTGATGTAACCCAAAAGCGTTACAGAGTGACTGACGGCTCCCTTTATTTCTCTCTTCTATGAGCCTCCGGGGAGACCCCATCCTGTCCGAAGAAGACGAAGTGGGAACACCTAGGACTGGCCTCGTTTCCTCAAGCAGCTCAGAAGAAGAAGATCAGGACATTAAACCATCTGTATCGCTAAAATTACCCCCTACTTCGAATAAACCCTTTGCTTTTGGATCATATATACAGCCTTCTCGCCTGTTTGTTAAACCTGCGCTCCCACACAGGCATAAAATATCATAGGATCTTATGATATCCTCCCATTCTACTTTAAATGCCTTAGATACCCATCCGGCAATGTTCCAACTTGCCATAGAAATCCCCACAGAATGACAATCCTTGGCGATATCAACAGTGTTATTGGGACAATTACCTCTATTACTTAGGTCTGACCCTGGCGCACCTATACAATTGCCTCTGCAATCCCTATAGCAGTCACTGTATCCTCAACAATCTCATTTGCACAGTGAACTACTGTCCCACTTTCAGGATTGCCCATAATGGCAGAACATAGGTCCTCTCTCACCTCACTTACATTGTTCTTGGTGGTACTCAGAATAACGTCCCTCCCAGTCCCAGGCCCCATCTGATGTCAATCATTTTGGTCCAAGAAACTCAAGGACTGGTACCTATTCTGGACCGGAACTTGATAGACCATCCCATTGACAGGCGAAAAAATGTTATCGCAGTTAGGTGCAAGATTGGTAGTATGTGTTACAAATCTATTACCACTGGGGACAGGATTCAACAAGGGCGTGGGCAAGATAGAACTACCACCAGTAAAACCAGGGTTGAAAGTAGGTAGCAAAGGTCTGTTACCATTAGATATAACGTTAGAGTTGAAAACCCCATCTCTACAATTAACGGAAGGCAACCTATGAAGATGATTGTAAAAGTAGCCCAAAGGTCTTGCGGCTACATCCGTCTCGGACCGTGTTAAGGCAGCTGCTCTGAGTAAGACCGTCGCAACATGTTGGGGGTGTTTAAAATTAATAATCACACAGTCACCCCCGCAGGTTTTCCTGGTGTTACTGATCCAGTTAACCCTTCTGATAGATATAATTTGGTCAGAGTAGTTGACTGGATAGCCACAGTGGCGATTTAACCATGAGACCGTTTTATTTTTTAAAGAATCTCCGGACTCCTGAGGGTGTGGGGCCTGGATTAAAGGCGGGACATTAGTTAAAACCACAACATAGGGTACACACTCTGGTGGGAGGTCTACTGGGCGGTTATTTATACCCACATACACCCCATCGGACCCTGCTACAATAGTTGGCGCAACTGGCGATTGCATGGTCCTGACTGTATTTGGTGCTGGTAATGTACTTGCACTGGAATTTACACCTGCAAGCCCTGTGGCCGCTGGTGTAACCACCGGTACCTGCACAGATCGTCCCGCATTACGTGCTGGTAGTAGTTTCGGGCAAATCAAAACAGGTGTCGCCTGTGGTGGTTGTCTTCCTACATTTGGGCCAGAGGGGGCAGTATTGATATGGTGAGGCCTTCCCTTATCTAGCTTAGGTGCAGGTTGGGAACATGTATCAACTCTAATTGGTAGTACGGAATTATCCAATTTGGCTACATGCTGATCCACCATAGCCCCTAATCTGAATACTTCAGCCGACAGTGCATCAATTTTAACTAATAAAGGCTCCACAACCAACTTCTGTTTGTCATCGATACAACTTACTAACAGGTCGAATTGGTTAATATTAATGGTAACACAATTGTCCTTGGTAGAGGTTCCTTGATCACCAATATTCTCCTTGGGAGCGGTGTCCTTTTTTTTCCTGGCTGAGTGACTTCCCCGTTTAAGAGCAGGTTTCCTACATGCTCTCATAAAACGTGTAGCCCTAGTGGATTGTTGCGGGGTGCCATCGAGAGTCTCAGATAGGTCAGGTAGGTCTTCCGCTGCAGTAGGATCATCTGGAGCCTCTGCAGCAATGGATTCAACATTAGTACTGATGTTATCAATCTCAGCTGCCACATTCATGTTGTTACTGCCCTCATTAGTGGGATCCACTGGTAGGTCCGATGGAAGGTCAGGTAAGATGCCTTTCCCTAGCGATTTTCTTCTATCGCAGTTAATTCTGCTGACAACTTTCAGCAGATAGTTGTCCGTTAGGGTAGTTTGGATTGACATGGTTGGTAACGGGGCAAAGCAGCAAGCAGTTACAAAACAGCACACATGGGGTAGGAAGTGCAGGAACCACACAAAACTTGCTAGATGCTTGATAAACAGCTATCAGCCCTAAGAGTATGGAGTGGTACTCACAGTTACAGCCAAGGGGGTTGGCCCGTGCCATCCCTGGTCGCCCCCGGACGGCCACAAACGGCCCTGCCCTTGTCCCGGGCTTAGCCTGGCGCCGCCCGCGCGCGTCCCGCGGGGCGGGAGGTGTTCAGAACACTTATGGCGCCTCCAGGCGCGTTGGGAGCGTCACTGGGCTGCGTCCTGCTGGGTTGTGTAGTCCGTGTATAGTCCGTGACCCGGGACTACAGCCATTTCCCTCACGGCGCTGGCTGACAGGACAAACGGTGAGGAGCTGGGCCGTTTCCCTCACGGCGCGCTGCAAGCTCCGGTAAGTGCCCCCCAAGAGCGCTCGGCGCTCAGAACACTTATGGCGCCTCCGGGCACGTTGGGAGCGTCACTGGGCTGCGTCCTCCCCGGGGCTGCTGGGTTGGCTAGTCCGTGTATAGTCCGTGACCCGGGACTACAGCCGTTTCCCTCACGGCGCTGGCTGACAGGACAAACGGTGAGGAGCTGGGCCGTTTCCCTCACGGCGCGCTGCAAGCTCCGGTAAGTGCCGAGGAACATTATATATGAAGAGTGCAATGGTTTACACATGCTCCTGGGTGGGGGAGTGTGGGCCAGGGGGCATGGTGGGAGTAGTGATACAGGCCTCCCACCCCCAAACAGTGCTCCAATACAATATGGCTACCTACCTGTTAGTCTGTTTTGTGAACAGTGCAATGGCTGACACTTGCTCCTGGGTGGGGGAGGCCTCTATCCTGCTCAGCTGAGGGACAGGAGGCATGGTCGGAGTGGTAGTGCAGGCCTCCCTCACCCAAACACCCTCCCAGTGAAGATACCTACCTGGTAAGTGAGGGAGAACAATGCAATGGCTGACACTTGCTCCTGGGTGGGGGAGGCCTCTATCCTGCTCAGCACTCGAACAGGGGGCATGGTGGGAGTGGTAGTGCAGGCCTCCCTCCAACAGACAGGCCTCCTAAGCAAGATGTCTAGCTACCTGTTGGGTGAGGGTGGACAGTGTAATGGTGTTTGGGTATTGCAAGGAATTACTTCTCAGTGTGTTGTTTGGCATTTGTTTCTACTTATCAGCCTCCGCTCCCCCCTCCACTCCCCCGGCTACTCCTGTGAGTATGGCAAGCAAATTCTCCTCCCATGGTGTGAATGTTTTCGGTGGGATGGCAGGGCCACTGCCAGTCTGGTAAGCCAGCGTCCAGTTCTTACTCCTCCTCTCCTTGACAACCCTCTTGAGATCATGCCACCGCTTCATGATCTCCTTCTTGGTTCTTGGGGTATTCCCTACTGCATTGACCCTTTGTACTATCCTTTCCCACATTTGTGTCCTCGTGGCTAATGTTGTCTGTTGGACCAGGCTACCAAACAGTAGTGGCTCTACTTTCACTATCTCATTGACCATGACTGTCAACTCACTCTCTGTGAATTTTGGTATTTTTTGTGATGTCATGGTGTGTGGTGGTTGAAGTGTTTGTGGGTGCAGGGGTGTGGTGTTGCGGTGTGAGGTGTGTTGTGTGCTGGGGGATTGTTGGTGCTGGTGTAATGCTGGTAGTGATGGTGGTGGTGGATATGTGTGTGCTGTGATCTTTTGCCTCTCCTGTCAGATGTGGTGAATGGCCTTCTCTTCTGGAGTGTTGCAAAGGATAGTGCTCAGTGAAGGGGGTGCCTTTATACTCAGCTGTGTGGGTGTGTCCAAGTGGAATTTGGGTGTCAGGTGTGTTGTGGGAGTTGTCCTGTGTTTTTTATTTTTATTTGCATGTATTTCTTTCATAAGTATGTGTGTTATGTATGTGGGGGTCATGGCTAATTTTATTTGTGCAATGTTTGGCATCACTGCCGTGTTTTGGCATCGTCCGCCATGTTTTTCATGTCCCGCCGCTGCGGTGGCTATGCTGCAGCTCTTCAGCTATTTCTCCCATTCACTCCTGTATGCGACCGCGGTGGTGGATAACAGCGGTTCCGACCGCGACACCCTCGGGGATATCCTAATTTCCCGTGCGGTGTATCCGCTTTCCTTGCGGCTGGTTGTTGCTTTTCCGCTGCTTTTCCAACCGCAGCAGTCGGTGTTTAGCCGTCACCACCAGCGACGGACGGCTTTGCTTGGCCCGCTACCGCCGCGGTCGGTGTTTTGTGGCGGTTGATCCTAATGTGGCCGCCGGTGTATCCGCGGTGCAGGTGGGCGGTTGATTTCTGCCTCCATGGCGGTCGGGGTGTTTTTCCGCCCGCTATCCTAATGGGCCCCATGGTATTTTCTTATACTTTCTCCTTACGTTTTCTTTCTGGTATTTTCCTTCCTTTCCCTTTAGGCAAATTAGGCTGTTTTACTATTAGGCATTCATTACATGTCCTGATGAGATCCGTACATTGTGGTAAATGGATCGAAAAGCCGTCGACAACTATGTGCACCTTATACACATGAAATTACCTATATGCCCTTAAAAGTGTAAAGGTGTCAATATTGTTCTGTTTCATAATCAAAACTGTGCAATTAACAAGTTTACAGAACGTTAAGCTTTTGCCTAGATGCCCTTTTGTTTGTTCCCTTTATTCTGTTCCCCTTTCCTGATGGTTCTGTGTGATAAGCTGGGTGCAGGCTTGTGCCTTGTCTTGTATATTGTGTGTGAATTATGTCTTACATTGATTGAAAAGTAAATACCAAGACGTCTGCCCGGCTGGGTATGTCATCTGTAATATAGTTACGACTCCGACTATATTCATTGCTTGGTATTAATGCTCGTAAGGGACCACTGTTGCCTTAATAGTATTGACTCCCAAGGTCCCTTGCTGACTTTTTTTGGGTTCCCTTGTTGTCCTTGATAGTTACTTTTAGAAAGTGTGCATTTCTCTGCTCTTACAGCTCTGTGTGCCTGCAGACTGTTCCCAATACAAGTCTGGGGTAGGTGACAGCTTCACTTTATGTATTCCCTCTAGCTGACACACCTGAATAGGCAGTATCCTTTCCCCACACAAAGGGCTGATTACCCACTGCAGACAGTCTGGAGTCATGGCTGGGATCAAAGGATACCTGTGCTTTTCAAAGACCCTTCTTTGAAGTCACACCCACTTCAAAGGCACAACTGGTATAAGTCCTCGGTCTCTGACCCCCTCAAATCAGACACTGCTGGACCTGTAACTAATCTCTGTCAGAAGACCTGCTATGATGCTGCAAGGACTGGTAAACAGATGTAATATTGAGTTGCAAATATCGACTAACACTAATGTCGAGTCCAAAATATCGATATATAAAAATATCTACCACCAGAATATCGTTGTCAAGAATATCGAGTTGAAAGTAAGTAATATTGTTTTCCCAAGTATCAAAGTAATTATTATAGTTTGCAAATATATTGTTGTTAAAAATATTCTTTTTTTTATTTAGTGTTTTGTATTTTAGTGTGTATTTTTAATGTATGTGTTCTATTTTTTGAAGAAGTATTGCATTTGTTTTTGAATATATGTGTTAAATTTTTATAAGTTTCTAATTTTTTTTAAAGTAAATTCTGTGTTATACTTTTGTAGCGGGTTGTGGGTTCGTAGGGGAATATGATGGGAAGTAATTTATTTATAATAAATGTAATAATAAGTTTTAGAAGTTATTATTTTCTTAAAATTACAATTGGTGTTTGTGTTCTTTAGTGCGTTGTGGGTTTATAGGGGAATAGTATGGGACATAATTTAATAATAAATAATACATTAAAATTGTAATGTTAATTCATAATAAAGTATTTAATATTGTATATTGTTAATTGAGGAAATTAAGTTGTTATTATTTAGTTCTAAATTGGTTGTTAATTAGTAATAATGAATTGGTATATATGTTAATTGTGTCTTTTTATAGGAGCGGGTGTGGATGTATCTGGGAGTAGGGTGGGAAGTAGTTTAATGATAATTTATATTTTTAAAACTTAATATTTATGTATTTAATAATTTATAGTGGTAATTGTGGTAAATAATGTAATGTAATGTATTCATTAATTGGTCAATAATAATTAATTATTGATTATGCTGTTAGTATTATTTTTTTAAGAGTGGTTTGTGGGTTGATAGGTGAGTAGGCAGGGAACTTGTTTAATTTTAACCTATTTTTTAAATTTATTTAAAAAACAATATTTCTGTTGTTTTTCAGTGTTATTTGTGTAAATTAATTTATTATTGATTGTTTTGAATCTTTTGTTAATTATATTAAATAAATTAATTATTTGATCAATTAATTATGCTAATTATGTTATGTTTTGCAACATTGGTAGTGTTATTTATAGGGGAATATGGAGGCAGGAAAATTATTTAGATGTAATTAATTGTTTATTAATTAATGTTAATTATTTTCCTGGAGTGGGAATAGTAAATTATTCCCCTCCGCTATCAAACATTTTCCCCACTGTTGCACTTGCTGGAGTGGGAATTGTAAATTTTACCTTTACACTATCCAACACTTTCCCCACTGTTGTACTTATTGTAGTGGGAATAGTAATTTTATTCCACCACTGTCCAACACTTTCCCTACTGTTGCACTGTCTGGAGTGGGAATAGTAATTGCAACCATTCAGCTTTCAAATACTTTCCCTACTGTTGCAATCCCTGGAGGGGGAATAGTAAATTATTCCCCTTCGCTATCCAACATTTTCCTTAATGTTTTACCTGCTGGAGTGGGAATAGCAAATGATTACCCTCCGCTATCCAACACTTTCCCTACTGTTGAACTTGCTGGAGTGGGAATAATAATTTTAACCACTCCGCTATCCAACACGTTCCCTACCGTTGCACTCCCTGGAGTTGGAATAGTAATTTTTACCCCTACGCTATCCAACACTTTCCTTACTGTTGCACTCCCTCAAGTGGGAATAGTAAATTATCCCCCTCCGCTATCCAACACTTTCTCTATTGTTGAACTCTATGGAGTGAGAATAGTATATTTTACCCCTAAGCTATCCAACACTTTCTCTACGTGTTGCACTTCCTGGAGTGGGAATAGTCATTTCATCCCCTTTGCTATCCAACATTTTCACTACTGTTGCAGTTAATGAAGTGTTAAATGAAATTGTAAAACAATCTAAATATTTTAATAGTATAATTTATTACATATGTATTTTAATGTTATTTTTATTTTACCGGTGCATGTATATATATGTATTTATAGTTTTGTATATCAATCAATCATTACATTTGTATAGCGCACTACTCACCCGGAAGGGTCTCAAGGCGCTTGGGGGAAGGGTCCGCTATTGCTCGAACAGCCAGGTCCTGAGTTGTCTCCTGAAGGCGAGATGGTCCTGGGTCAGCCGAAGGTGGATGGGGAGGGAGTTCCATGTCTTGGCCGACAGGTAGGAGAAGGATCTTCCTCCGGTGGTGGCTCTTCGGATGCGTGGTACGGCGGCGAGGGCGAGGCTTGTAGAACGTAGCTGGCGGGTGGGCGTGTAGAGGGTCAGGCGGTCGTTGAGGTACTTGGGGCCCAGGTCGTGGAGAGACTTGTGTGCATGGGTGAGGAGCCTGAACGTGATCCTCTTGCTGACGGGGAGCCAGTGTAGGTCCCTCAGGTGGCCGGAGATGTGGCTGCGTCGGGGGATGTCCAAGATGAGTCCGGCAGAGGCTTTCTGGTTGCGTTGGAGTCTTTTCTGTAGCTTGGCTGTGGTTCCGGCGTAGAGGGTGTTTCTGTAGTCCTGTCGGCTGGTGACTAGTGCCTGGGTGACCGTCTTCCTGGTTTCGGTCGGGATCCATCGGAAGATCTTGCGGAGCATGCGTAGGGTGTTGAAGCATGATGAGGAGACGGCATTGACTTGTCTGGTTATTGAGAGGGAGGAGTTCAGGATGAAGCCCAGGTTGCATGCATGGTCTGTTGGCTTGGGCGTGGTGCCTAGGGCGGGGGGCCACCAGGAGTCGTCTCAGGCTGAGAACTTCCGTCTTGTCTGAGTTCAGTTTCAGGCGGCTGTTCTTCATCCACTCGGCGACGTCTTTCATCCCTTCGTGTAGGCTGGTCCTGGCGGTGGCGGGGTCTCTGGTGAGGGAGAGGATCAGTTGGGTGTCGTCGGCGTAGGAGATGATGTTGAGGTTGTGTTGCCGTGCGATGGCTGCAAGAGGTCTCATGTAGACATTTAAGAGGGTGGGGCTGAGTGATGATCCTTGTGGTATGCCGCAGATGACTTTGGTGGCCTCGGATCGAAACGGGGGGAGGCGGACTCTCTGTGTTCTTCTGGTGAGGAACGAGATGATCCACTCTAGTGCCTACTCTTGGATACCGATGTTGCTGAGGCGTTGAACTAGGGTGCGGTGGCAGACAGTGTCGAACGCTGCAGAGAGGTCCAGGAGGATGAGGGCCGCTGTTTCCCCGTTGTCGAGCAGGGTTCTGATGTCATCGGTGGCTGCGATGAGGGCGGTCTCGGTGCTGTGGTTGGCTCGGAAACCAGACTGCAAGGGGTCGACGGATCCGTTCGTCTCGAGGAAGGCGGCAAGCTGTCTGTTGACGGTCTTCTCGATGACCTTGGCAGGAAAAGGGAGGAGCGAGATGGGGCGGAAGTTCTTGAGGTCGGTGGGGTCCGCTGTCGGTTTCTTCAGTAGGGCGCTGAGCTCGGCATGCTTCCAGCTCTCCGGGAAGGTGGCGGTGTTGAAGGAGGTGTTGATGATGTTCTGGAGATGGGGTGCAATGGTGGAGTCGGCCTTGTTGAAGACGTGGTGGTGGCAGGGGTCGGTTGGAGATCCGGAGTGGATGGTGTACATCGTGCGGGTTTTGTCTTCGGTGGTCACCGTGGTCCAGGTGCGGAGGGTGGCGGTGGGGGGCGTTGGTTCGACGGTTGGGTGCGTGGATGGCGCGCCGAAGCTGTTGTGGATGTCGGCGATCTTGCCGTGGAAGAACGAGGCGAGAGAGTCGCAGAGTGATGTCGTTGTTGCCGGTGCTGGGGTTGGAGAACTCCTTGACGATGCTGAAGAGTTCCTTGCTGTCGTGGACGTTGTTGTCCAGTCGTTCCTTCAGTGATTTCTTGTTGGTGGTGCGGATACGCTGGTGGTGCTTGCGGGTGGCTTGTTTGAGGGCGGTCATGTTGTCTGTGGTCTGGTTGAGAAGCCAGGTTTTCTCGAGGGTGCGGCAGTTCTTCTTGGAGTCCTTGAGTTCGTCGGTGAACCAGGGGGCTTTCTTGCTTCTGGGTCTGCTGGGAGGGTTCTTCAGTGGTGCGGGTTTGTCGGCGCAGGCGGTCAGCCACTGCGTGAAATTGCGGGCTGCTTCGTTGGGGTCCGTTGTGCTGGCGGGTGGGTTCTGGCTGAGGGAGGTGGTGAGCTGCTCGGCGGTGATCTTGCTCCAGCTCCTGTGGGGAACCTTTTGCGGGCGGTGGTGAGTCGTGGTTCTTCTGAAGCTGAAGTGGACGCAGCTGTGGTCGGTCCAGTGAAGTCCGGTGGAGTGTCTGAAGGTGATGTGCTTGCTGGATGAGAAGACGGGGTCAAGCGTGTGGCCGGCGTAGTGGGTGGGGGTGTTGGCCAGTTGCTTGAGTCCGAGGTTGGCGAGGTTATCCAGCAGGGCGGCGATGTTGCGGTCCTTGTTGTTTTCCCGGTGGAAGTTGAGGTCCCCTAGGAGGATGTAGTCAGCCGAGGGGAGGGCGTGCGGGCTGATGAAGTCTGCAATGTCTTCGCTGAATTGCGTGCGTGGTCCTGGGGGTCTGTAGACGAGAGTGCCTCTGAGGGTGGTCTTGAGGTCGGTGTGTATCTGGAAGTGCAGGTGTTCGGCGGCTGTGAAGGTGTCGTCGGAGTTGGTCGTGATGCGGATGGTGTTCTTGTGGACGATGGCGATGCCTCCTCCGGTCTGGTTGACGCGGTCTCTCCGGGTGATCTTGTATCCGTCTGGGATGGCGATGTCGGGCGCTGAGGAGGCGTTCATCCATGTTTCCGTGAGGAAGGCGACGTCTGGTGATGTGGAGTCGAGCACGTTCCATAGTTCCACGGCGTGTCTGTGGACGGAGCGGGTGTTGAGCAGGATGCACTTCAGGTGGTTGCTGCTGGTGTTTGGCCTGGCGGGTCCAGTGCAGGTCCGGAGGCAGGAGAACTTGCAGGATTGGCAGGCGAAGGGTCAGTGGGTGCGTCCTGGGATGGCACGGTGGCAGCTGGGGGTTCGGCCGGTGTTGAGTGCGTTGAGGGTGGCGCTGTCGTACGTCCGGAGGGTGGGTTGGCAGCTGCAGGGGCCAGGGGGTCTGGCGCTGTGCGTGGTCCAGGCGTGGACGGGCGCAGACGGCTTGCCTTTGGCGCGCCTTCGGTGCACAATCGGCGCCCCCGCTGCGCGTCAACGCTGTGCGTACGCATGCACTCAGCCATAAGTGGAGAGTGGGGGGGGGCGGGGCGAGGGAGGAGCAGCTGGGAGGCGGGAGCGGGGTGGTGAGTGGGGGGGATCGGTGCAGAGATGCTGGAGGGAGCGGGTGTGGGGCCGCGGGGGAGCAGCAGCAGGGAGCGGGTTGGGAACAACTGGAGCGACAATGGGGCACAACAGAACCAGACACGAGAGAACGGCAACGATACTATTACAAATCAGATACAAATACTGTAGTAGAAAATGAAAATAAAAACGAAGCACAGAGGGACAATTAGGTGCAGCGGCACAACACCTAACTTGGCAGCGGCGGCAGTGGGAGGAGATCGGGCACACTCGGGGTGGGCCACGCGGCAGGAGGAGCGACCGGACCGACCGATATGTTTGTCATATTTTTTAATGTATTAAAATAATTATTAATTAGTTATATTACGTTTATCTATCTATCTTTATATATATTCACAGAAAAAAACCATAGGTTTCACACACGTTTTAGTTAGGAATTAGCTTTTAAAAAAACCTTTGAAATTCACAGAAAAAAAACATAGGTTTCACACACGTTATAGTTAGGAATTAGCTTTTAAAAAACCTATGAAATTCACAGAAAAAAACATAGGTTTCACACACGTTATAGTTAGCAATCAGTGATGTCATTTGAGATGTCATCAGTGATGTCATGAGTGATGTCACTGACCATGTCATGAGTGATGTACTATGTGACGTCATCAGCAGTGCATTGCTGGCGCGCGAGTTATAGTGAGTACAACTAACTATAACGTGGGAATTTCAATAGTTTTGTATGAGTAAATTGTCCAGCTAACTATTACTGATGTGAAACCTATGTTTTTTTCAGTGAATTAGCAAGGTTTTTTAAATGCTAATTCCTAACTATAACGTGGGTGAAACCTATGGTTTTTTTCTGTGAATTTCAAAAGGTTTTTTAAAAGCTAATTCCTAACTATAACGTGTGTGAAACCTATGTATTTTTTCTGTGAATGTTATATATATGTAGGTTTAATTTTTCTTTACATTATATTTATTACTTATCATTTTAAACATTTCCTAATAATTCTAACTATCTTTTAAAAAAATATATATGTATTATTTGCATTATTTTTTAAACATTTAAAGAACAAAATTTTAAATAACAGTATTTTTAACAACAATATTTATTTATCGTTATATTTGTACCTACCATTATAATGATAGGACTTTGATATTTTGGACAACAATATTTTTGTCCCGATATTTTTGTAGCTCAACATTTTTGCTGTCGATATTCTGTCATTGATCCACAAGGACTGACACTCTGCTGGACTGCTGATCTGGAAGACCTGCTTTTACACTGTCCTGCCCTACTGCCTTCTGCTCTCTAACCCTGCAGAGGGAGAGCTCGCGTCCATCTTGCAACCAAAGTGATTTTGAAGAGCTTCTTGGCTTGCCCCCTGCTGCTTGATACTCAGGGTTATCAAAGGCTCTACCCCTGCTCCTGTGCCTTATTCACTGAAAGTGGAGTCAGATGCTTGCACCAGAGAAAGCGCAGTATGTCCTGTTTGCTTGGTGCCGATCTGGCGCATTTACCCTGTTGCCCGAAGTAGAATAAGCACATCGCACTTGCAACCCAAGCAGTGCCACTGGAATTGGCACATCAGCTACCTCATCACTGCCACCACTGAAGGATAATCAACACATCCTTTCGACAAGTATGGAGAAATCTGGTGCATCAGCTACTGACGCAACACAGAGACCACTGCATTGCCATTACCACTGAAGGATGATAGACGAATCCTGCAGACAAGCATTGAGAAATCTGGTGCATTAGCTTGAAATCAACGCATTGCAGACCTGGTGCTTCGGCTTCGAACATCAGTGAGTGGAAAAAATGAACTCATGTCTTTAACTACGGGAGTGGCATCTAAGCATCAATCGACACATCCCTCATCTTGTGTTTACGACAAGGACTATGGGTACTTTTTCTCAGCTGGCCCTGCATGTGTCCTGTAGCCAGCCTGCACTCCATTTTGAGGGGGTGAACTCTTGACTTTGTCCCGGTACAGTGTAGCCAGGTAACACTTTAAAGTGCTATTTGCTCCTAAGAACTAGAACTGCATTTAATCTTCAAAAAAATCATATCTCAACTATTACTTATGGACTGTTGTCCTTTTGGTCTTGTCTTATTCGTAAAACCATTCATGGAGTCTGTTTGCGGTGTTTTCATTGTGTTACTGTGTGTGGTGTTGCACACATATTTTAGACATTGCCTCTGTAGATTAGGCTGACTTCACTGTGACAGGCTACAAGTGGGAGCAGATGGTTTACCAGGATGAAGATTAGAGACCAAAAGTGCCACTGTATTTGGAACCACCTGTAGTTTGGAAACATGGGCTTCATTCGACCCACCCATCATGGCATTACCATTGTAAATACGACTCATGATCAAGGACAATAAGAGTTCCCCTGGAATATAAGGGCAGCCAGTGGAACACTTGTTTGAGCAAGCACTTTGTATCAAAACTAGCAACCTGGGGCCTACCTTATGGGTGACCTATATGTAATAAAAGGGAAATGTCAGGTTTGGCAAGGTGGTTTAAATTCTTAGCCAATATAGCAGTTTAATCCTGTATTTAACCTTCAGTGGCAGGCTTGGGGCATGTTTGAAGGGCTTCTCAAGTAGGTGGCAGAATCAGTGCTGCAGTTCCACTATTAGCATTCAGTTTACATGTCCTGCATAAATGGTATCCCACTCCACAAGGCACTTACAAGTAAATTAAATATGCCAATTAGGTGTAAGCAAATTGCACCATGCTTTAGCGAGACAGCACAAGCACATTAGCATTGATTATCAATGAGAAAGTGCACAGACTCTAAGGCCAACAAAAACAAATTCAGCAAACAAATCAGAGGAAGAAGGCAAAATGTTTGGGGATGACCCTGCACAGGGGGCCAGGTTCAACACGACCCCTCTCCAGTGTAAACCCTGACAAGACTAATCAATGCCTTGATGGACTTCCCTGTTTAGATGATAGAACATGGACACTGGCCTTCCACTGCAGCGGCCTGTCCCATTTCTATGCCCCTCTGAAATAAGTTGGATTTCTCTGTCTACACTCTTCTTAGCCACTGAACGGACCCATCGAGAAACGTATTCCTACGCTGTGGATCCCAACTGTGTAGCATCTAACTAATATTTGCTCACAGATGTATCCCAGTGTGCAGACTGGGCCACCATGACCAACAAAGTTATGTGGCTCTTTCCATCCCCTGCCAAGGATACAGTGATCCATAAGGATAACATTCAACAGAGATTTTGTGTTACATGAATCAATGTATGGCACTGCGCAAATACAACGTTGAACACAAATGTGAACACCAATGTGAGAAAATGGGTTATTGGCTAACTGGGGTATGGCCCTAGTCAATCCCAACAACAATCATTGTCAGGTTGAGGACCAAGGCAACCCTGAATTAACCTATGCTTTACCATAGGTGGCTTATCATAAGAAGCTGTCAGACTTAACTTAGAGGCCACATGTAAAGTAGTTAAGCAGCACACAAACAGTAATAAAGTGAAAATACTGCACAAGGAAATTCCCAAACCAAATTAAAAAATAGAGTATAGTTTACTAAAGAATTTGACACTAAAATGACAAAAATCCAATCAGGCTAACAGCGGGGGTTGCAGGTCCAACAGTTATGTTATGTAGATTCAGATTTTTCTTTAGGCTATGCTATGCTGTGCCATGTTTTCTTATGTTATGTAGATTTGTAGAGTGGTCTGTCACTGATGAGTTTATGCTGGGGCTGAGAAGGTGTAAGCCTAGTCAAAACTAGGGCATATTAGGCCAACTCAAAAATTCAGGTCTTCTGCCTCTTGCAGAATTCAGGCAGTGAGTAGAAGGCTCTTATAAGTAGAGGCAGGCCATTGAACACTTTAGAATTAATGTAAGAGAAGGCTCATCCACCTGATTTATTTTTTGGATGTATCGGATGTGTGCAAGTAGGAGTCTGGCACACTGAGGTGGCCGGAAGGTTTCTGGAAGCAAATTTGACTGCTGAGGTATGCAGGGGCAGTATTGTGCAGTACCTTCAAAATGTGGATTAGGAGAATGAATGGTGCTTGTTTGTGTATGGATGGCAGTGGAGATCATTCAGGTGTGGAGCGATGAGGTTGAGAGTGATTCTGGTCACTGAATTCTGAACGGTATGCAGCCTTCTGGTTATTGTTGACACTGCCATAGAGGTTGCTCCTGAATTCATGCTTGTTTGTGACCAGGGTGACCATTTACTTGCCTGAAAGCAGCGGAGAGGAATTGAGTAGAACCCTGCAAGAGTCCCTTGCCGACCGTAAGAGCGCAGGAGCGCTGACAAACACCTCCACCATCCGCGCTGCCGCTACGGGACCACAAATCCCGACAGTCTTTGCGGCGGTGCGTAGCCCTGACGCGACTCGAGCGCCAGGAGGGGCTAGAAAAGCACGGAGCCCTTGGTGGAGCGGGGGAGACCATTTACTTGCCTGAAAGCAGCGGAGAGGAATTGAGTAGAACCCTGCAAGAGTCCCTTGCCGACCGTAAGAGCGCAGGAGCGCTGACAAACACCTCCACCATCCGTGCTGCCGCTTTGGGACCACAATTCCCGACAGTCTTTGTGGCGGCGCGTAGCCCTGACGCGACTCGAGCGCCAGGAGGGGATAGAAAAGCACGGAGCCCTTGGTGGAGCGGGGGAGACCATTTACTTGCCTGAAAGCAGCGGAGAGGAATTGAGTAGAACCCTGCAATCAATCAATCAATCAATCAAAGACATTTATAGAGCGCACTACTTACCCGGAGGGTCTCAAGGCGCTTGGGGGGGGGGTGCTGCTACTGCTTGAACAGCCAGGTCTTGAGCTTCTTCCTGAAGGAGAGGTGGTCTTGGGTCAGGTGCAAGTCGGTCGGGAGGGTGTTCCAGGTCTTGGCGGCCAGGTAGGAGAAGGACCTTCCTCCTGTTGTCGTTCTTCGGATGCGGCGGCGAGGGCGTGTCTGGCTGATCGGAGATGGCATTTGGGAGCGTAGAAGTTGATGCGGTTGTAGAGGTAGCTCGGGCCTTGATCGTGTAGGGCTTTGTGTGCGTGGGTGAGGAGACGGAAGGTGATTCTTTTGTTGACGGGGAGCCAATGCAGGTCTCTCAGATGTCCGGAGATGTGGCTGTGTCGTGGGATGTCGAGGATGAGTCTGGCTGAGGTGTTCTGGATCCGCTGGAGTCTCTTCTGGAGCTTGGCGGTGGTTCCGGCGTAGAGGGCGTTGCTGTAGTCCAGTCGGCTGGTGACGAGGGCCTGGGTGACCATCTTCCTGGTCTCGGTGGGGATCCACCGGAAGATCTTCCGTAGCATGCGCAGGATGTTGAAGCATGACGAGGAGACGGCGTTGACTTGTCTGGTCATGGAGAGGGAGGAGTCCAGTATGAAGCCCAGGTTGCGTGCATGGTCTGTCGGTTTGGGTGCGGTGCCCAAGGCGGGGGGCCACCAGGAGTCGTCCCAGGCGAAGGGCGAGGAGCCCAGGATGAGGACTTCCGTCTTGTCTGAGTTCAGTTTCAGGCGGCTGGTCGTCATCCACTCGGCTACGTCTTTCATCCCTTCGTGAAGGTTGGCTCTGGCGGTGGCGGGGTCGTTGGTCAGGGAGAGGATCAGCTGGGTGTCGTCAGCGTAGGAGATGATGTTGAGGTTGTGTTGGCATGCGATGGCCGCGAGGGAGCTCATGTAGATGTTGAAGAGGGTGGGGCTCAGCGAGGATCCTTGAGGGACGCCGCAGATGACTTCGGTGGCCTCTGACTTGTTCGGTGGTAGACGGACTCTCTGTGTTCTTCCGTCAAGGAAGGAGATGATCCATTCCAGTGCCTTCTCCTGGATTCCGACGTTGCTGAGGCGCTGCACTAGGGTGCAGTGGCAGACAGTGTCGAATGCCGCGGAGAGGTCTAGGAGGATGAGGGCCGCTGTTTCTCCGTTGTCCATCAGGGCTCGGATGTCATCGGTGGCAGCGATGAGGGCGGTCTCGGTGCTGTGGTTGGCTCGGAAGCCAGACTGTGAGGGGTCGAGGGATCCATTCGTCTCGAGGAAGGCGGCCAGCTGTTTGTTGACGGTCTTCTCGAAGAGTCCCTTTCCGACCGTAAGAGCGCAGGAGCGCTGACAAACACCTCCACCATCTGCGCTGCCGCTTCGGGACCACAAATCCCGACAGTCTTTGCGGCGGCGCGTAGCCCTAACGCGACTCGAGTGCCAGGAGGGGCAAGAAAAGCACGGAGCCCTTAGCGTTGCGGGACGCAGGCGGGATGCCCGGATCGATGCCCGGGCAAAGGGCGGGCCCTCTACGGCCCTCAGCGGCCAGAGGAGGCTGGGTTGGGGCACTCCCCTGAAGCCATCGCACTGCTACACACAAGGTATTACTGTATCTAGTCCGTCAAAACGGTTATCGAAGTTGTTAATTCCGTGTTGAAAGGTGACCAACTATGAGGAAGCTAATTAAAAGCACCAGGATGCCTACCTTAAGATCGAGTACCAAACAAAAAGCGGACATCCCACAACCGGTACCTACACTCACCGCCATCGACAAAATGTTACAGCAGACAATAGGGGCCGTAACTAATGCGATAGCAAATACAGAGAGAAGGATGTCTTTACCACCAATGGCAATTACCCAAGACACGCAGGATGCGGCTACTGATCTTTCAGTAGTTACCTTAGATGTTACAGACGACCCAGATATTAGTCTTGGTGTGACTTCTTCTTTTGCTGATCTCCCGTGCGCTCAGGCCTCTACTGAGAACATGAAGGAGACAACGAATACTCACTCTAATTTAAGTTCCCTATGTGACACAAAAAAGGCGAAATTAAATAATACGGAGGGAAAAAGACCCAGAGAATGCTTAAAACAGGGAAGAAAAAAAGACCAAAGCAAAACTACAAATCATAATTTAGGGGCACCCATAATTCCCTCCACACCAGGAATTCCTTGCTGGGTCGCTAATATGGTAGCCGACCTGAAAGCTGACCTAGAAGACACAATTATTGCTCAGATCAAACCCCTTATGTCTAAAATTGATAGACTAACATCTTTAATAAATAATAAGGGAGTCGGCCCAACAAGAAAATTGGAACTGGATAATGCTTTTTCAAAAGTGAGATATGATGGGGGCACGCCAAATAAAATAACAAAAGGCAAGGTAGCGTCAACAAATGAATCGGCACCAAATACATTAAAGAGAGCAAAACAAAAGAATACCCCAGCAGCACAAAAAACTCCAACATCCTTAAACCCCTGTAGCTCTAATGAGACAACACTGGGCCAAACAAAACAATGTCAAGGAACTGCTCAAGTACCAAATAAAAAAATAGAACAACCCACAAAAGATAATTCTATAGCAAACCCCCCCCTGTTAACGAATGCTTCAGTAAATAAAACAACATCGACCCGATTTAGGACGATTAATCTTCCACCTGAAGCTCTGCCCTTTGTTGTCGTATTGACAGGAGTTCCACCACTAAAAGAGGGGAAAAGGGAAACACACTTGGAACTAAAGAATAAATATGCGCAGTGGTTGCAGATAAATAGACCCCTACCCCCTAATATCTGTGGTGAAATTCTCACAGTAAGAAGGGGGGAGTGGATTGGGAGAGGAATAAAAACAATTGCAGGGGATATAATAACAGTTAATTTTAGAGACATTGCAGCAGTGAATTATATATGCAATGCACCTCCTAGCAGATCCCACACACAAATTCACCCCTTACATTTATCATATTTCTATCCATATACACCCCAAAGATCGGTGCAGACAAATAGAATTCCCATGAATAGGGTTCAACAGATGGAACCTCAGTATAGATCGGCTCAATGGCAAATGCCTTATCAAACCACCTTAGCTTATGACCCTTTCTTACCCAAGATGTGCACTGGAATAGGTTCAGCGCTCTTGAAGAGGTGGACTGACTTGCACTGGAGAAATCTAGTGCTCTAGACACCCTTATAAGATCAGAGGAGGAAGGGTTCATTGTAACAGGAACTGGAACCCTGAGTTCTATAGGATATAGTGACGGTAGGGCAGTCAATAAAAAGAATTTGAAAAATAAAATAGGGGGAAATAAAATTATAGAACAATTAGATCAAAAGATGACCCCAGATCAAAGTAGACAGGATAGTGACATCATGTTAGAACCCCGCACTAACGTAACTTTAATAGAAGTAGACCAGGAAGAGTATTTACCAAGGGGTTTAATAGAACTACCCATGGGGGATAACCATGAAAATCTTCTAATTATATCCTGGAATATTGCAGGATTAGCAGCTAAATTTGAATCCCAGGATATAAGCATCTTCAGTGATCATAACCCTCTGACACTTGTATTAAAAGGTTTTGATTTTAAAAAATGTATACGCAGAACAGATGATATGGAAAAGGCAGTGGATCAGGGAAGGAGGATTAAGTGGGCCAAGATTGATGGAGACAAATTTTACGGGAGACTAATAACAGAGGGACTAAACGCCATAAATATATGCCTTGATGCTCACGTGGGAGGAGCATTAGTGGTCCGCGCATTTGAGGAAATTGCACGCCATGTGGATAATTTATTAAAGACCTCTAAAGATAGTAAACTACCCCCCACTCCGCGTTGGTTCGACTCTGTTTGCACTAAGGCGTACAAAAAACTTAAAGTTAGCCTTCACTCTAAACCCAGAGACAATCTTAAAATAGCACAACATAGAACTGAATATAAAAAAGCACTGAATTGTCGAAAAAAGAGCTTACAAACTCAAGCTTGGGAGGACTTAAAGTAGGAGGCAGAAAGGCGAGATATCTCGGGATTCTGGAAGGTTATTAATACTCTATGCTTCCAGGACCCAGGAGCACCTAAAATAATAAACACCATCTTACCTGAACAATGGCAGATCCACTTTCAAAATCTCTACAATTATACAGGACAATTAATCCAGGGTGAAGGACCAAGGTTAAAACTGGGCTTTTGCCTGGAAGAAGTGGAATTGTCAATAGTAGGACTTAGTAAGAATAAAGCACCTGGCCCTGATGGTATACCCCCCGACCTTTACCTGAGCAATATAGATCTTTGGGCCCCACTGCTCACGAGGGTCCTGAACGAGGCAGTGGTGGCAGGACTGCCTCGCTCCTGGTCAACAGCAACCATAGTACCGATCTATAAAACAGGGAATCGCGATGACCCTTAATGTTATCGCCCTATATCCCTTATAGACGTGACAGCTAAAGTACTGGGCCGTGTTATTTTACATCTTTTACAGGAATGGGCGGAGGAGTACCAGGTTCTGACAGAAGTCCAATATGGCTTTAGGGAGGGCAGATCTACCACCGATCAATGTTTGAATCTGTACCTCCTGATAGCAAAATACACCATTGCATGGAGTGGGACTATATATATGGGGTTCATGGACCTCTCCGCGGCCTTTGACCATGTAAATAGAGAAAAACTTTGGTCGTTATTGCTAAGTTTAGGAGTGGATCAACCCCTTGTAGATGTCCTGAAAGCCCTACATTGGAATACGTCTGCAAGTGTGAGATACAACCAAGAGGGAAGTAGGACTGATCCCTTCTTATGCACTAGTGGAGTGAGGCAGGGCTGCATTTTAGCGCCCTTCCTGTTTTCTATGTACATTAATCTCCTGGACAAAGAACTAGTCAAATTACACGTGGATTCACCCCAAATTGGCCATCGAGCGGTTCCGGTATTACTTTATGCCGATGACGCGGTATTGTTAGCCAGAACCCCATTGGGGTTACAGAAGTTGATTGATGGTTTTGTCGATTTCATGGCCAAACTTGATTTATCGACAAACTTGGAAAAATCTTATATTATGTCCACAGGAGCAAAAGAAAAAGGGAAATTTATATACAAAATTGGGTCACACAAGATTGGCCAGGTTAAGATCTTCTCATATCTTGGTGTACTGTTTGACGATCAACTGAACTTCAACCCCCTGGCGGAGAAACATGCATTAAAGCTGGCGGCGTCATCAGGGGACATTATGGGGTACGGGAGAAGATTGGGTAGATGGTCCCCAGAGCAAATATTAAATCTGTACAGATCGATATGCTGTGCTAAGGTTACTTATGGAGCAGAAGTATGGGGTTTTATAGACAAAAAATTGCAACAGATCCAGGTGGAAGAAAATAAATTCCTTAGAAGAATATTAAAACTACTGCAGAGTACCCCGGCCTTCATTATTCATGAAGAAGTTGGAGAGCCTTTTATTGAAGACCGGATTAAAATTAAACCTCTTCTTGCTTGGGTCAAAATCTGGATTAACCCAGAAGCGGTCCTTACAAGATAAATTATAAAAGACTGTCTGAAACGTGAAAAAGGGGGACACATACCCTGGCTAAAGTATATAAAGGATTCCATGGAGGCAATTGGCTGTAAAAATTTCTTCACAGATCCAGAATCCCTAACTGGCCAGAATAAAACAATGGTTAAAAAACTTTTTTTAGATTGGTCACTTACGACTAGGGCTGAGATGGAAAAATGTAAGCCCACTGTTTTATCTTACCACCAACTAACAGTGAAGCAAGGAATGGAACCATATCTGAGGGTTATGCATAATGCTCAGGACCGATATTATATGACCCGATTTAGACTAAATATGCTCCATCATTTATTTGCGGTCCCTTCTGGGTTCACTCTTACAGTGGAGGCGAAGGGTACCTGCGGCTGCGACGCTAGGTCTCTGCAGGATACCCTTCACTTTGTTTTGTTATGCCCCTTTTATTCTGCCCCAAGACGTACGTTTTTAGTAGGGATCCTGAAAGAAGCGAAACTTAGACAAGCAAAAATGGCCTTGAGGTTTCTTCAGGAAGCTGCAGATGCTCACACGTTGTTTTGCATTATAAACTTTATCCGGGTTGCATTGCGGCTAAGGAACACCAGAGAAATAACTGACTCTAATGCTATTTAATTACGTAAAGTAACTTCCTCTTTCCCCTTATACATGAAATGCGTTTTTTAGCTAATCTTTTGTTTTAACTCATACTTTTTTAAACTTGTATTTAAAATATATGTATATTGTGTATGTGCTTTTATGGTGTCTTTTTAAGTGCCGAATAAAGATTTATAATTTAAATTGACCAGGGTGTTGTGATAGTTTTCTTAAGTGCTGATTGAGAGCCATTTGAAAATCTCCCGCTGTATGATCAGGGTGTAAAAGCATAAAGCAATTAGGGGGTTGACTTGGGTGGTCATGTCAAGTTTTCTGTTAATGATGATCCTGAGGTTCTTGGTGGAGGTGGAGTCCCAGGGTGAAGTTCTCTTCCTGAAGATCACAATGTTGCTTTCGTCGATGTTCAGCTAGTCTTTATCCAGTAGGAAATTTAGTCATGTATGCATTGAACTTTATCCAGGTAGCAGGCATCTTGTTTGTGAGGGAGAGAATGAGTTCCATGTCATCAGCATAGGAGAGGACATTGATGTTGTGAGAGCAGATAATGCAGGCTAGAGGGATCATGTATGCATTGAAAAGGGTTGGGCTAATAGAGGATCCTTGCAGAACTACACAGATGAGGTTGTGGGCATCCGAGATGTACAATGCCAGACTGACTGACTGGGTCCTTCCAGCTGGAAAGGAGCAGATATACTGGAGTTTGTGTCCTTGGATTCTGACATTGTATCGGCATTGGATGAGGATGGGCGGGAGACCATGTCAGATGCTGCAGATTGGTCTAGGAGAATCAAGGTCACCGTGTCTCCTGTGTCTAAAGTCATGTAGACATCATCCGTGGTAGCCATGTGGACAGTTTCCATGCTGTGGTTGGGTCTGACTGTGTCACAAGGATTCTGCTCCTACAGAGAACTCTGCACAGAGAACCAGGAGCTCAGTGAATTTTGGTGTACCAAAAACTCAGCTTAGTGCCTAGAAAACCCCAACCAGCTAGCATCAATGTCACATTAGCTCTTCGTCCTATAGCAAAGCAACCAATGATTAGACAACCCAGAACATGCGACCTAGGAAAAACTCAGGAAGGGTGGGATGTAATAACACTCTTTCGTTACATTCTCATATCAGTCCACAACAGGAGTAAAAAAGAGACACGGGTAAAGTTAAAATATTTATTTTAACAACGTGCTCCAAGGTGCAGTATCTTTGCTAACATAAGCAGACATATTATTAGAAATAATGTGAGCAGCATTGTTACAATTCCATAAAACTCAAAAGGAGAAATCATATTACAATGATGGTGAAAATAAGGGCGCCAGGATCTCGGCTGGCCTGCAACTGCCCTTTTTTGTGTCTAAGACCGTTCACCGATCAGAACGAACAACAGTTTCTATGTTATGATAACCTTGACGGCTTCATCACACACTGTGCACAATAAGGCCACAATGTAAGTCTAGGGATTTGGAATACAAGCTCTTCTCATGTAAAGCATTTCCAGTAGCCTAACTTACACAACAACAATTATATGTAGTGTGGTGTGCAAAAGCGGCAGAAATATAAAATGGTGTTTAAACTTCTAAAAAGCTTATGCTAACATAACAGGGAACACAACTAGGTTCAGGCCTCACTACCACTGAAGCCCACATTTTTGTGTGTATCCAGGATGAGCGATAGACCTTGGCATGCCTTGAAGTGACCATCCTTAAGATTGGGGTAAACCACCATATTTTCCTTGTCCATTTCCAATTGGGACCCTGTCTATCCTAAGAATATAGTCAATTTTTTTTATTTGTTTGATTCTTTTTTCCATGGAGGTTTGGGCAAAAGTTTTCCATCTTTATTGCCCTCTCCCACTTTGATCTAACTAAAACGCCCTCTAAAGCATGGCCCATAATTCAGCATTTCAATTGTAAATGTAAATGTAAATGTAGTTGAGCTTATATAGCGCACAGCTACCCGCAGTGGGTTTCCCGGCGCTTGCTTAGGGAACCCTTCCTGATATTCCCCTGTGAGATAGCAGGGTATCCACAAGGTGAAAGTCAGGCATCCCGCCGCGAGGGGCCGTTGTGGAGATTAAGCAAGCTGTTGCCCAGAGTCGCAGAGTGTGAACCCGTGAGTCGAGGAGGCACCGGGGTGAGAATTATCGAGTCCGTGGAATTTTTAGCCCAAGACCCGCCGGGGCGGGGAATTGAACCCTGGTCCAGGACCGATCTCAGATTCCGGGTCTGCCGCCTCTAACCCCTGAGCCACACTTCTCCAATTCATAGAACTGTGGCTGCAAGTTTACTTTTAGTGTTGTTTTACTGCTCTGTAATACAGCTCAGTGACAAATGAACCTGTGAATGGTTTCCTACATTGTTGTCTTTGCTTTCCGGAGGGCACTTTTAAAATCTTTATTTTTCAGAGTATATATAAAAGGGTTACAGAATGGAGTAAGCACAGTATATGATAAAGACAATAGTTTGTTTTCATTCATAGAAAAAGTTGATGTTGGTCGTATGTATGCAGAACTCAGAGACCCATAGAATAGAATAACCACAGTGAGGTGGGAGGAGCAGGTGGAGAAGGCCTTCCACCTCCCCTGTATTGATTTTATTTTAAGGATGGCCATGAGGATGTTGACATAAGATACCACCACTAACAAAAAGGGAAACACAACTATAACCGAACCAAGGATGTAGCTTGATGTTTCTATCGATCTAGTGCTGCTGCAAGAAAGCGTCATGAGGGCTGACACATCACAGAAGAAGTGGTTGATTGTGTGAGATGAACAGAAGGATAGGCCTGACAGCAGCACAGTATGAGGTATTGAGTCAGTGAGGCCAACTATCCAGGTTCCCACTGCCAGACGAATGCAGACATCTTTGCTCATGATGGTCCCATAACGTAAGGGATTGCAGACAGCCACATACCGATCATAAGCCATGACTGCAAGGAGAATTAGTTCTGTTGACAGAGTGGCTAATAAAAAATAAATCTGGAGCAGGCATTCTGTGAGGGAAAATAGATTTTTTTCCTTAAAGAAATTTACCAGCAACTTTGGCAAAATAATTGTTGTGCAGTTGATATCAAGGAATGACAAATTTGTGAGGAAGAGGTACATGGGGGTATGCAAATGTATATTTAAATAAACAATTGCCATAATAAGAAGATTTCCAACTAAAGTTATCAGATAAGCCAACAGCAAAATAGCAAAAGAAAAAGCTTGTAGCTGTGGCACATCCACAAAACCTACAATGACAAAGTTGTTTGCTTCAGTATGATTTTCTCTTTCCATTTGGCTGGGGATGGAGTCAATCATGCAAGGATCTTAGGACCATCTGAAATTAAATAGAAACAATATTTTATCATCAAACAAAAAGTGCCAGTATGACACAAATTGCTGAATACGGAACAAACAAACACACTCATAAGACAGTCTTGCATTATACATTCCTGATGCTCTTTTAGAATATTAGAAAGAAAAGTCTCAACAAGGTGAAGATCCTACAACATTTAGCTGGCATACCCAAAAGAGAATCAATGTTACACATTGAGAAGCGTACACAGTTTAAGGCCCTGTGTATTGCTTTCAGGGCTCTTCATGGGGAATGGCCTCCATCTTTTAAGCTTTGTTTTCATTGGTACATCCCGCCGAGATCCCTCCGCTCAGAATCAGCATTTAATATCATTGTCCCAAGAGCAAAAAGAGCACAGTGGGTCTGGAGAAGCTTCATAGGCAGCACTTCCTGTCTCTGAAACAGCCTCCCCTTACTCCTAAAAAAGGAAATGGACCTCCTCTCTTTTAGGAAAAAACTAAAAAGTTGGCTCTTTAAACATTAAGGAGTTTTCTTAGCCTCGGCCAGCCCTGTTGGCAAGCGTGCGCGCCTCAACACCCTTGATAAGTAGCGCATGTTTGTTATAAATTTCTATTTAATTGCATTTAATTAACTAGTGTGTTCAACTGTGATTCACATTTTGCTTTCCCAATTCACCGAATAAGGTATGGGGTAGCTGTCCAGCTCACTTCAGAGAGTGGCTGCTTGCTTCATTGTGAGTCTCGGTATTTTGCTCTTACACACATGCACATCGTGGGACGTGGTGTAGCAGCTGTAGTTTTGATTATGACAAACCTGCAGCTGCTGTACTGAAGGGTTTGACCTTTCTTGAAGATTCCCTACATCACATTTGAATAGAACACAGCCTGATTCTTGGCCCCATGCTGAAATGTTGAAACTGCTGACAAATGTCTATCTTGCACCAGGCCCGAGCCTGCCATGTTCAATCATCATAAATACTTTTTCAGGATAGTATCACTTATATTGCCATTTGAACTTTGATAACCAGTGACCTGTCATCCTGCAGGGTGTGCACTTTTGTTTCCATGATCAATAGAATGAAATGGTATCACTTCATGAAACATTTGCGAGAACTCCCAAAGTTTGAAATCTTTGGGAGTGGTTCTTTGCTTCACAACCACCCTTGGGATGACAACAGTGATTCACATTTTGCTTCCCCAATTCACTGAATAAGGCATGGGGTAGCTGCCCAGCTCACTTCAGATAGTGGCTGATTGGTTCATTTTGAGTGCTGGTATTTTGCTCTTGCATACATGCACATCTATCTAAACAGTAGTTAACTTCAGTACCAAGATTGATTGGCCAATCTCTGCTTTAATTACAGTTAGGTACACGATCATCTGCTTTTGAACTGCCTACATGGGGCAGAGGTTGCTTTAGAGGATGTGGTGTAGCAGCTGCAGTGAATAACTATTCAGGATGCCACTATCTCGTATAACTTACTCAAATGATGCGCAGATCACTGAGACTTTCACAAATTGCTCCTTCCAAGTGTGCAAATCATTGATCAACATAACAATTATTTGTGACCTTTAAATCAGTTTAATAGTGTGCAGATCAATGAGATTTACACAATATGCCTTTTCACAGTATGTGAATCACTGAAAACTCACACTAACATAATTAACATAATGTAGATGTGCACTCTAAATACAGTGTCTTGTATGTCCCCGGTCACAAACCAATTTCGGTTGACAAGCTACGGGAATATTTTACACAGTGTGCAGGGATATTTTAAGATAAATATTCAAGGACCACCATTTTAAACATCACTATTAGTCATGCTGCACCAATTATCTTATGAAAATACTCTTGTGAGCAAGTAGCAGGTATTATCCAAACCAAAGAGGTATGGCTCTCCTGAGGAAGGCCACTGTGCCGAAATGCGCGTAGAGAGAATTTGAGTGCTTTTTGCACTCTTGCCATCGGAAATATATCAACCCTACATGAATTCAAGTCATTTGATTTCTTGTGTAGTTCCATGTTAGATTTTATAATTAATTGCAAAGTTACATCAATAAGTAACTACATGTCTTCATGGGTGTTCTTTGTGTCTATAGTTAGAAGACATACATGAGGAAATTGGAATTTCAGCGACTACACAGGCATGTGAAGTTGACCGCCAACCATTTGGGGAATATTAGAAAAGTTGCTGGGCACGATACAGAAGGTCTCAGTGGTACAGAGGGTGAGGGGGCTCGCAAGGATGCCAGCACTACCACATACTCTGAGGCTCCAATATTCATCAGCCCCTCATGGTGGCAAAGCAGGACACTGTTCCAGTATCTGTCCACCCCCATATGGAACATCTCCACCACTAGTAACATGTCAACCTGCAGTCCTGCAACCACAGTCCCTATGACACACCTAGTCCACAAACAACCTTGGCTCTCTTTCACATCAGGCAGCTCCCCTCCTGCACCCATGGCACAAGTAATGATGTGAGAAGAGGTACTTGCAATTTTACAAATCATCCCTGTTGGGCAGACTGCTATTTTGGATGCCGTCCTGGGGGTTGATGAACAACTTAGTCAAGTAATTACCATCCTGGATGGCCTTTTGGAAATTGGGTTTCTGGTTGACAGACTATGGACCATGTCCAAGCAGTAACCACAGTCTTAGTCAGGGTAAGATGCTACACAACCTACATTATCATGTGCTCTCTTCTGCTAGCTTGGCACAGAGCAGTCAGGGTTAACTTAAGAGACAATGTATAAAGTATTTGTGTAACACTGAATTGGGAAAACAGTGATAACACCACAAAAAGGCTCCACAATAGTTTAGAAAAAAATAAGACCAAATGACAAAAATCCAAAGTGAAGTCAAGATATAAAAAAAATAAAAATAAACACAAAAATAGCAATTAGAAGGAAATAGTGCCGAAAGCGTTAAGAGTTAATTGTTTGCTCCAGATGAGGCAAAGTCAAAAGTTCAGTCTGACCACAATAGAGGGACCCACTTAGAACCACTGAAGAAAAGTACCTTGATCCTAGGTTTGTGCCTATAGAAGTGGGGTGCAGCTGAGCAATGCGTCAGTGATCCCGATGAAGTTGGGGGGATTTCTCACCACAACAGCGGTGATGAAATGGGTCCATGAGCAATGTGTTGGTTCTGAAGCTTCCATAAACGATGCACCGGGTTTCTCTATGCTGTAGACTTGATGCTGTGGTTCTGAGTTTTATGCGGTGGGTGCGAGTGTGATGCTCCGATCCTATTCCCATACCAGTGGCGACGTGCCAATTCTACTGGCCCAGCAGACATTGTGTCGATTTAAATGGAGAAAACCCCTAGGTCCACTTCCAAAGGCCCAAGACTGGGCTTTTGGCAGGACAGATTCATAAGCAGATAAGCCAAGGGGTTGGCAAAGGAGAGTTCTATGTCTTTTGTGTCCCTGAGACTTAGAATACAAAGGTAAGCCAGCAAACCCTTAAAGTCACTCTGGGGTCAAATAATGCAGGGCTAGTACTTCTCACACAGGCAGAGAGAGAACAGCAGCAGCATGTCAACATAGCAAGGCAAGAGTTCAGCAAACAGTAGAATCAGCAGAGTGTCAGTCCTTTAGTAGCACAGCAGTTCCTCTTCTTCCTGGTAGAGTGGCCACAGGTCCATTAGTGTACTAAATGTGTGTTGTCAGTAGTCCAGTACTTATACCCAGTTATGCCTTTGTAGTTTAGGAGACTTCAAAGAAAATTTTGAAGTACACAGAGGTCCACCCAACCTGTCCCAACTACAGACTCACCACAGGGGGGTCTGCAACCCTTTGTATTGGGTAAGTACATAGCCCTTTCAGGTGTGTCAGTTCCTCCCTCACACCCAGCTCAGGATGAGCCATCAACATGCAGTCACACCTACTATTTCTTTGTGTGTGGCTGTCTTGAGAGAATGCAGGAAACCAGCTATTACCCAACCAGGCATATTACAGGCAGAAAGGACTAAATGGCTAAAGTATGTGAATTCCAACTTTCTAAAAGTGCCAATTGTTAAACTGTAATTTAAAATCCAACTTCACCATGAGTTGTGTTTTCAAATTGTAAGTCCAATGACACCAAACTTGACAAGTCTATCTCTTCAGAATTGGGAATTACCTTAAAAGGTATAATAAGGCAATCTCAATTATAGTCAATCAGAGAGATAAATCTTGCAGTAGTGAAAAACAACATTGGGTGCTTTTCACTACCAGGAAACGTAAAACTTAAAAGTATATGCCCAGCCTTCTAAATACACTGCACCTTGCAGGTTATACAGGGCCTACCTTAGGGGTAAATTATATGTTTAAAAAGGGAAGGTTTAAGCCCACCAAGAGGGTTTACTTGCCCGGTCAACATTGCAGCGTAAAGCTTATGTGGGTGTGTGAGAAACCGGGGTTTTCTGCAGTGTCCACCCACTTTTTGCCCCCCTTTTTGCATTGATACTGGTGCTTACTAACTCTGATTGCGCTCTGCACCCTGATAACTAGGCCCAGGGTCAGTGCTCTGTTAAAAGGTACATAGTAATTAGGCATTATTACTATTGTTATGACAGTCTACAAGTATGTCCATAGTATATGCTAGAGCATATAGCTTTAGGGACCCAGCAGATTTAATGCACTTATATGTGCATGCTGTGTTGCCTGCTGTTATTTTAAAAGCCAGCCCTGCCTTGCAGGCTCCTTTCAAATTAAATCTATGTCCAAATTTGACCCAAGAATTAAAGGTACTTCAAAAGTATTACACTACCGTATGTTTACTTATAAGTCACCCTAAAGGTCTACCTATATGTCTCAAGGGTCGGTTGCCATGTCAAAATACGCAGGGACATTATGTGAGCATTTTTAAATGCCCTGGTGAGGAAACAGCAGTCAATTTTGTTTTTCGCCACTGTAGTACATTAGCCCCATTGGCTAACATGGGATAGCTTTATTTAACATTAAAAAAATATTCCTCTTGAGAGGAATGAGAGAAAATAAGACTTCAAAGCGTAAGGCGGGACTGAAGGCGTCTGCGTTGATGGTTTCTAAAAAGGCGCAAGAAGAAGGCAATCCGGCAAGACAAGGTTCGGGAGATACTAGGAATCCAAAGCGGGAAGGAAAGCGTCTGCGCTGTCCCGAAAATAAACTCGAAGATAGAGCAAGGCTTCGTCGGAGCCGGAAATGTCCAGGAACGATTGACAAGCACCTTCCCATTCAAAGGAAGGTGCTTACGTATGAGATACGGGTAGCCATTTTCTTTTGCCTGACCACCGAATATCATTGCATTCTGGGAGTTGTAGTGCGGTTGTTCCTAGTTTTAATACAATGATACAATGATGAGCTATGGTGGAAGCTGCAGGCCACGGGGCCATGGAGTCCCAAACCCACTGAACATTGTATCAATGTGTGGAGGCCGTGTACTCAGCAGTTAGGTGGACCAGGCGCCCACTCCCATAGAGACAAGTGAGGCAAGTGAGCGGTTGTGCAGGGGGGCGAGGCTAGTTCAGCGGTACCTCTCGACATCGTGGAGGTGGCTGGTGCGGCTTGCACAGTGGTGAGGTCCGCGCAACCCCTCTCACATGCTCCAGATATCGCGCTTCACTCTGCTCACATCCCTCAACTCTTCTCTTCAGGGGGGGCTTGCACATTTATCCTTAGTTGGTGATAACAACAAAGGAACTAAGGAAATATCACAGAGTTTTCCACTGGTGTATTGCAGAGTAATTTCCAGTTCAGTGTTTTTGTGCTGACCATCGGCCGCTGGCTGCATTAAGCTGTAGTACGCAGTGAGCGAGTGAAGAGGACGGGAAGAGGATGTGGTACAACTGCTTTGCAGCTTCCGCGACCCTGCCGCCGACCTTGCCACCTTGATATTTGCATTTCCGTGCTCCATGCCTGGCGCACCACACCGAGTTGCTGTTTGCGGCCATTTTCTAACATGCTGAGCTCATGAATTTGCCCACAGACCCAGCACAGTCACCGCACAGTGACCGCACAGAGAGCGTCAAGAGGTAACAACGAGATTGCAAAGAGTCTCTGCTGAACAGCCTTGTGTGGTCGTGTGCAACACCACCCTAGAGTGCTCCTGTCTGGTGTTTATTCACAGCCAGGTAGAAGAGCAAGGAAGAAGAGCGACTATAATCGGACCAACCATGCACCATTCAGGCCACACAAAATGAGATCAGGCAGGATTAAAAAGCAACCTAACCAACTCAAGTCGAACCAGACATTAAAAAACACCAAGACTCTGTTGGGAAACTCAACAGAACCATCTCAAACCCATGGAGCCACATTGATATCGGCTGCATACTCTAGCTTTGATTCAATGAACCCAAGTGGAAAATTCTCATTCCTAAAAAATCCAACAGCAGCCATTTATTCTACACAAGGCAAAATCACAGGTCTCCCTAAACCTCTGAATCAATATAAATTAAAATCCATACACGACGAGGTTGCAATGGGTAATGCAGGCACAATGCCGATAGTAATGGAGGAGAGAGCAGACTCAAGCAACCGCCTACAGCTAAATCCAATGACCAGTGTGGAAAATAAAATTCATCATTGTAACAGCAATATGCACATCATTCAGGCACAAGTGCATCTGTCCAGCACAGCCCCGTCCATGCCTAGGTTTGAATCAGCAATAGACAAAACCTTGGAGGTTTCCAGCAATACCTGCAACAGTGGTAAACCCAATGGCCACTCCACCCCCAGACATCAATCAGCTAAAATCAACAGCCAGGCTGTCAACAATTCTGCACAAAATCATGGTAATTCCTGGATTGAGTCTCTCTCAATAACGAACAATAAAGATTTATTGCAGGCACGTGGAACCATTACTATGAACCCATGTCAGATACAATCTACACCCCAATTGGGAGAGCAACAGCAATCAATAATAGAAATATCAAGCTTTAATGAGCTCACTGAAAATGTAATAATAAGCCCTGGAAATATTAATCTTGAGCCTATAAAAAAGTATTCTCGCTTTCACAGAATGCTTCACCTGCGCAATGTCCGGTTAGAATTTGGGTTGCAACAGCAAGAGCTTCACAGAAGATACGTCACAATAAAATACATGTACAAAATGTGGTGCAACCGAGAAAATGAGATCAACAACACACTTTGGAACAAGATACAAAGTGACCCACATTCTGCCTACTTCAAATATTTTCAAACATCTTTACTGTCCACTAGGATGGTAGATCCTTTTTCAGAAATATGTTCCATTTACCACCTTTCAGCAAATCTTAAAGAAGGAGTAAAAACAACACTCACTATTGTCAGAATAAAGCCGAAAAATGATTAGCTAACTATCTAAAGATTAAACAAAATAAACTCAATATAGAATCAATTTTTGGCCAAAATCATCAACTGAAATTCAAAGACGAAGACATTCTAAACAAATTTCTCCATTTCTATAAGTCACTTTATACATCTGAAACTCTTTCCTTGGATCAATCCATATCCCAATTTTTCTCCAAGATCCAGTGTAATCCCAATACGCACTCTGATCTTTCACTCTTGGAATCTGATTTATCACAGAAAGAACTCCTTGCTGCATTAAAATCGCTCAAAAAGGACAAGCCCCGGGGCCCAGATGGTTTCACTGTGGAATTCTTTACTCACTTTGCGCACTTATTTATTCCTAAATTGCATACCCTCATATCTGCCTTTCTGCAATCTGGTGAATCTCATGGCTCTTTTTCAGATGCCCTTATTTGCATTATTCCTAAAGAGGGCAAAGACAACACATTACTGTAAAAATTACCATCCCATTTCTTTGGTCAACATTGACTACAAAATGTTTTCAAAAGCTCTAGCTTTCCGTTTGGATTCTCACATGCCTGATTTGTTAGGAACCGAGCAATCTAGTTTTGTTAAGCGTCGACTCATCACAGACAACACTCGCTTATTTTTTTATATTCTTTCTAAAGTTATGCATACTTGTCATCCACTGGCAGCCATAGCCTTGGATGCAGAAAAAGCATTCGACAGAGTCGAATGGCCTTACCTTTTTTGCAGACTTCGATGGTTCGGATTTGGCACATAAATGATTGCTTTAATATCTATTTTGTACTCTAACCCAAGAGCAGCTATATCAGCAAATGGTGCAGTTTCTTCATACTTTCAACTCAGTAGAGGAGTCAGACAGGGCTCCTTTTCTTTTTAATCTTGCCCTAGAACCTTTTTTGTTAAGGATTCATCAAAATGACAATATTCCTAGTTTAACTTTTAAAGAGAACACTGTTAAGATGGCGGCTTATGCTGACGATGTCCTTTTATTTCTCTCACAACCTCAAGTTTCCCTTCCCGCATTTTTAGAAGAAGTGGTGTCCTTTGCATCTGTCTCTGGTTATAGACTGAATAAGGACAAATGTGAGATCTTACCCCTAACCAAATACACTTTTAAAGCTGACATTATTACTTCAGGTTTCACATGGAGTCCTCAGTATATTAAGTACTTAGGTTTACAATCCTTTCTTTCACCATTCTCATTTCAGGAATACCTTTCCTTCACACGTAAACCGCAGTCTGTATCTACCCCTATAATCAAGTATACTTCCAAGATAATACCGCTTGCCTCCCCAACACCCTTTCTTAATCTTCCTATACGGCATAACAAATACATTTTGATTAATAATAAACCTTTATTTTGGAAATCCTGTAGACAACGGGTTCTGATTTGGTTACATCAATTATATGATAACGACCAACCTCTGTCTTTTTCACAAGTCCGTACTTTGTTTGCCTTGCCTTCTAATCGTAGTTCTAAATATTCTCTTTTATTGAAAGCTGTTCAAGCTGCTTACACACAATATATAGCCTCTCCATCAAGCACTCCCCCTGGATTTTGTCATACAGATATATTAAGGACCCTTGGGGCATATTATCAAGGGATTTATCGCCGCTTTTTTGGCTTTAAAAGCCAAGAAAGCGGAGATAAAATTATCTCCCTATTACCTAGCTGTCGCTAACACCAGTTAGCGACAGCTAGTAGGAGATAGCGACCATCTTGGGCCCCGCTTTGCATGTCAGAGATATTTATCACTAATGACATGCAAAGTGGGCGTGCCAAGATGTTAGCGACTGGAAACAGTCGCTAACATCGCTATCTACTATTACCACCCTTTGGAGATATTTGCGCTAAGCGCGAATATCTCCAAAAGCTAACACCTGCCCTGAGCAGTTCTTATCCATGTTATCCATTGGGAGGTGGATAACATGGCTAAGAGCATTAGCTCGGTAATGCATGAATATCGCTGACTTTACATCAATATTCATGGATTTTGGCCGATTTTTATCGCTAAAGAGATATAACTTGATAATAGCAAGGCTCCTAAGCGATAAAAATCGCTGCAACACGGCGATAAAATTATTGCCGCTAAGCCAACATAGCGATAATTATCGCTAGTTGTTGGTAATATGCCCCCTTATTATTAATGAATCTAAGGCATCCACTATATATAAACTTTTGCATAATTCATCTAGTGTGAGAGAAAAAACCATGGTAGAAACATTGTGGGAAAAAGACTTAGAAATTTCCTGGTCTGTAGAATTTTGGGACCATATTTGGCTCAAAATTAGGAAACCCTCTAGGGCTGCAAATACCACACAGACACTCTTCTTTATATACAACAGGCTCTTACTCTCTCCATTAACTCCTAATGCATGACACTCTCATCTTCTGGATATTTGTTGGTCCTGCTCGTCACCACACGCTGACCTTTATCATTTGCTTTTCACATGCAAATTTGTTAAAAAAAATTGGGAAAATGTCTGGTCTCAAATTAATTTCTTCTTTAATTACAATCACCCTCTCTCTCCCTCACATATCTTTTTAGGCAGTTTGTCCCCTATCTGGGAAAGTTGCAACTCTAATGTCAAGATAATTGATTTATTATTAGCAGTGGCCTTTCAACAAGTAACCGAAAATTAGAAAGACTTCACTAAATTATCTTACCAGGCATGGTGGTATGCTATCTGTTGTAACCACAGACTGGATACGACATTTGTATACCCATTACACATGGCAGCGAAGCCCCTAGACTGATGGTCACCTGTGACAATATTCATTGATATGAGTGCCAGACGTTCTCTGTTTCCTCATCCTCAACAACAAGAAGTAACTAAACCTCCATGACTTCCTTCATGTTGATATTATGTAGTTTATCTTAGACTATTTTTTGAAATGCAAATTTTTGTATATCACATAAGTTTTCTTTCCATACCGAGGTTCTCTATAATACTGTTCTTTTAATTATACATGATATATCTGACTGTATTTCATTCAAATGTCTCTTCTTTATTAATTCTAAATTGACATATTGTATGTAATTCTTTTATTCTCACTGTTATCATATCTTTTGTGTTAATGTCATCCTTTTCCTCAATAAAATTATCTTTGAACTTAAAAAAAAAACAACACTCACTATTGGAGGATAAAGCCATCCTAAGTAAGCTAGCCCATGCATGGATGCATGCATGCTATCCTATATAAAATTGCAACCATGGTCATATTTGGGTCAGCCATTTTCTCCCTATTTAAAGTCCAAGTTTTTAGCAAAACCTTTTGGTAAACTGCCATCTAATGCAGATCAACCAAGTTGGAAATATCAGGGCCGGAAGTCATGTAATCTTTGTGGATCACCAATATAGGATTTTTTTCACCTAGTTTATATCAGACCAGCTTTAAGTCAGGGTTACTGGAAATTGCTAAGTGGACCATTCAATGCAAGAGTCATTTGTTTCTGTAGAACTGTAATATTAAAAGGCCTCAATCTGAAAGATCCCCAGCTGAACTGTTGCTTAATATTTTTTTTAACTAACCATGAGGAAGAACTGAAACAAGGTTAGTGGCAAAATAACCAGAACTTCGGTCTACCAACTTTTACCAATGCAAAAGTAAATGATAATGTAACTACCATTGAACACATTCCTTCATAATGTTAAGAGAACAGCACGATGGCACTTTAGAGACTAACTTATGTGTTAGTCAAATCTTATCACACGATTTGTTTATTTGCAAAAGGATGTAGCACAAAACTCTATGATAAATAACTGCTTTTCTTTTTAATCATTTTTAAATGGATTTTAGTGGCACCGTGTAGAGTGAATCAATGTCATATTAGTATGCTTTTAATTAAACTCATTCTGATTCTGACAGACATCCCACCATACCCAACTGAAAGCACATGTATCTAATTATTTATCAGAAAATAAAATTACACGGTGTGTGTAACACCCCACATATCCCCCCCAGAGATACACCCTTGTCTAATCCTCCTGGTTGCATTGCAAATCCCTACGACAGTAGGAGCATGGTTGTGGATGTATCCCTTCCTCACGCATCACAGAAGGCCAGCAGTATCCGTAGTCTGCCTGTGTTCTTCATGGTCAGATGCCAAAGTACTCTGGCAATGGAAGGAGGGTCATGGCTCTGGCCTCTTGGATTACATCAGAGTTATGGGAAAGCAGGCCAGAGATCAGTGGTCATCTTGTCCTGAATATTTATGGCCTCTTGGTCAGCATGAAAGACTTTGACTTCAGAAGCAGCAGTGTCGGGTCTCGGCATTTGTCTGCCACAGCTGGATGCTCTCCAGGACACAGCAGAGATGCTGTATAGCTCACTGACATTGACAGTGGTCGTTGCCTCCCCTATGGGGAGGTTCTATTAACACGGAATGTCACTGAGTGTACTCGCAAACAAAAGTAAGCTTCTTTGGATATTCCTTGCGCTGTGAACAGGGCTGAAGTTCTTTTCCAGGGCAGCCTGTTATACTAAAGAGCGAGCCATGTCATTCCATCTCTTAGTAGGTTTCTAGACACTGGGCAGGCTAACAGTGTCTCTGACAAGTTAAGTATATATCTGATGATACACCTCACCTCTGGGAGGCTGGCTGCCAGACATACACCAGCCCAGGTTGTACAGAAGCTCTTTCAGTACTACCTTCCTTGGTCAAGAAGAACCTAGATCTGGAATAAAGTGGGGTGATTTGGGGACAACATTTATTTATAATTCTTTTCCAAACAGTGGATGAGGATCCATTGCATAACATTCTGGGACTGGTGTGGGGTGGTTCCCTTTCAAATTAAGTTTTCTGGCGTGTTGTGAGATACACAATTTCTTTAAAATAATGTATCTTACAGCAGGTAGCATTGAGGCTGGCTTCAAGAAATATCAAAAGCAGGGCCAAGAAGAAGTGTGAGAGCTCTGCACTTAGCTCTCATTAGCCTTCTCAAAGAGGCAGTCAGGAAGAGGCAGAAAGACAGGCCCTGCCTAGAAACACAGTAGCTGTATACGTCCTGACTCCCACTTACCCCTATTACTCACCAAATGGCCGCATCCATAAAGGTCTAAGCAGGAACCTCTTACCAAATTTACCTCATGAGATTTCTAAAGGTATCCCTGTTTCCATATTTCCTCACCTCTGTGTCTGTCTCAACACCCTTCATTCACAGGGTTACAGTCAACACACTTCCATTGTCTGAGGAAGTTGCATTCATCCAACTTCTTGTGACATGTTGAAATCAGTAACTGCAAACACAACAATGATGGACAGAATGTGGATCAATGTCACACATTCACCCCAGTCCAAAGATCTGGGCCCAAATCCATCGTTTTTCCACTCCACACCACCCTGGGTTAGACAATGGCGATATGCAAATCAGCGCTGACCCTGTGCCCCATGGGAACAGTCCAGTCCGAACTACAAAAGCCATGTCCTTCCCAGAACGGAAACAAGCATCCGAGGACCGGCCCGGTTTCGAGGTAACACCTCTCTTCAGCCCGGCTAGCTTGATTCCAGTGGTGTGGAGTGCCTGAGACTCACGTCTGAGCATCCCCAGTACACTTAGAGCAGTAACTGCAAACACAACAATGATGGACAGAATGTGGATCAATGTCACACATTCACCCCAGTCCAAAGATCTGGGCCCAAATCCATCGTTTTTCCACTCCACACCACCCTGGGTTAGACAATGGCGATATGCAAATCAGCGCTGACCCTGTGCCCCATGGGAACAGTCCAGTCCGAACTACAAAAGCCATGTCCTTCCCAGAACGGAAACAAGCATCCGAGGACCGGCCCGGTTTCGAGGTAACACCTCTCTTCAGCCCGGCTAGCTTGATTCCAGTGGTGTGGAGTGCCTGGGACTCACGTCTGAGCATCCCCAGTACACTTAGAGCGGTAACTGCAAACACAACAATGATGGACAGAATGTGGATCAATGTCACACATTCACCCCAGTCCAAAGATCTGGGCCCAAATCCATCGTTTTTCCACTCCACACCACCCTGGGTTAGACAATGGCGATATGCAAATCAGCGCTGACCCTGTGCCCCATAGGAACAGTCCAGTCCGAACTACAAAAGCCATGTCCTTCCCAGAACGGAAACAAGCATCCGAGGACCGGCCCGGTTTCGAGGTAACACCTCTCTTCAGCCCGGCTAGCTTGATTCCAGTGGTGTGGAGTGCCTGGGACTCACGTCTGAGCATCCCCAGTACACTTAGAGCGGTAACTGCAAACACAACAATGATGGACAGAATGTGGATCAATGTCACACATTCACCCCAGTCCAAAGATCTGGGCCCAAATCCATCGTTTTTCCACTCCACACCACCCTGGGTTAGACAATGGCAATATGCAAATCAGCGCTGACCCTGTGCCCCATGGGAACAGTCCAGTCCGAACTACAAAAGCCATGTCCTTCCCAGAACGGAAACAAGCATCCGAGGACCAGCCCGGTTTCGAGGTAACACCTCTCTTCAGCCCGGCAAGCTTGATTCCAGTGGTGTGGAGTGCCTGGGACTCACGTCTGAGCATCCCCAGTACACTTAGAGCGGTAACTGCAAACACAACAATGATGGACAGAATGTGGATCAATGTCACACATTCACCCCAGTCCAAAGATCTGGGCCCAAATCCATCGTTTTTTCACTCCACACCACCCTGGGTTAGACAATGGCGATATGCAAATCAGCGCTGACCCTGTGCCCCATGGGAACAGTCCAGTCCGAACTACAAAAGCCATGTCCTTCCCAGAACGGAAACAAGCATCCGAGGACCGGCCCGGTTTCGAGGTAACACCTCTCTTCAGCCCGGCTAGCTTGATTCCAGTGGTGTGGAGTGCCTGGGACTCACGTCTGAGCATCCCCAGTACACTTAGAGCGGTAACTGCAAACACAACAATGATGGACAGAATGTGGATCAATGTCACACATTCACCCCAGTCCAAAGATCTGGGCCCAAATCCATCGTTTTTCCACTCCACACCACCCTGGGTTAGACAATGGCGATATGCAAATCAGCGCTGACCCTGTGCCCCATGGGAACAGGAAAGACAGAAAGACAGGGCTTGGCAGTTCGGACTGGACTTTTCCCATGAGGCAAAGGGTCAGAGCTGATTTGCATATAGCCAGTGTCTAACCCAGGGTGGTGTGGAGTGAAAAAAACGATGGATTTAGGCCCAGATCCTTGTACTGGGGTGAATGTATGACATTGTTCTACATTCTGTCCATCAACTGTGTTTTTTGTAATTTTCACCCCGAGTGGGCTGGGTATGCTCAGACGTGAGTCCCAGGCTCTCCACACCACTGGAGTCAAGCTATCCAGGCTGAATGAAGGCTGATAGCCAGAAACCGGTCCTTGGATGCTTGATTCCGGTCTGGGAAAGACAGGGCTTGGCAGTTCGGACTGGACTTTTCCCATGAGGCAAAGGGTCAGAGCTGATTTGCATATAGCCAGTGTCTAACCCAGGGTGGTGTGGAGTGAAAAAAACGATGGATTTAGGCCCAGATCCTTTTACTGGGGTGAATGTATGACATTGTTCTACATTCTGTCCATCAACTGTGTTTTTTGTAATTTTCACCCCGAGTGGGCTGGGTATGCTCAGACGTGAGTCCCAGGCTCTCCACACCACTGGAGTCAAGCTATCCAGGCTGAATGAAGGCTGATAGCCAGAAACCGGTCCTTGGATGCTTGATTCCGGTCTGGGAAAGACAGGGCTTGGCAGTTCGGACTGGACTTTTCCCATGAGGCAAAGGGTCAGAGCTGATTTGCATATAGCCAGTGTCTAACCCAGGGTGGTGTGGAGTGAAAAAAACGATGGATTTAGGCCCAGATCCTTGTACTGGGGTGAATGTATGACATTGTTCTACATTCTGTCCATCAACTGTGTTTTTTGTAATTTTCACCCCGAGTGGGCTGGGTATGCTCAGACGTGAGTCCCAGGCTCTTCACACCACTGGAGTCAAGCTATCCAGGCTGAATGAAGGCTGATAGCCAGAAACCGGTCCTTGGATGCTTGATTCCGGTCTGGGAAAGACAGGGCTTGGCAGTTCGGACTGGACTTTTCCCATGAGGCAAAGGGTCAGAGCTGATTTGCATATAGCCAGTGTCTAACCCAGGGTGGTGTGGAGTGAAAAAAACGATGGATTTAGGCCCAGATCCTTGTACTGGGGTGAATGTATGACATTGTTCTACATTCTGTCCATCAACTGTGTTTTTTGTAATTTTCACCCCGAGTGGGCTGGGTATGCTCAGACGTGAGTCCCAGGCTCTCCACACCACTGGAGTCAAGCTATCCAGGCTGAATGAAGGCTGATAGCCAGAAACCGGTCCTTGGATGCTTGATTCCGGTCTGGGAAAGACAGGGCTTGGCAGTTCGGACTGGACTTTTCCCATGAGGCAAAGGGTCAGAGCTGATTTGCATATAGCCAGTGTCTAACCCAGGGTGGTGTGGAGTGAAAAAAACGATGGATTTAGGCCCAGATCCTTGTACTGGGGTGAATGTATGACATTGTTCTACATTCTGTCCATCAACTGTGTTTTTTGTAATTTTCACCCCGAGTGGGCTGGGTATGCTCAGACGTGAGTCCCAGGCTCTCCACACCACTGGAGTCAAGCTATCCAGGCTGAATGAAGGCTGATAGCCAGAAACCGGTCCTTGGATGCTTGATTCCGGTCTGGGAAAGACAGGGCTTGGCAGTTCGGACTGGACTTTTCCCATGAGGCAAAGGGTCAGAGCTGATTTGCATATAGCCAGTGTCTAACCCAGGGTGGTGTGGAGTGAAAAAAACGATGGATTTAGGCCCAGATCCTTGTACTGGGGTGAATGTATGACATTGTTCTACATTCTGTCCATCAACTGTGTTTTTTGTAATTTTCACCCCGAGTGGGCTGGGTATGCTCAGACGTGAGTCCCAGGCTCTCCACACCACTGGAGTCAAGCTATCCAGGCTGCATGAAGGCTGATAGCCAGAAACCGGTCCTTGGATGCTTGATTCCGGTCTGGGAAAGACAGGGCTTGGCAGTTCGGACTGGACTTTTCCCATGAGGCAAAGGGTCAGAGCTGATTTGCATATAGCCAGTGTCTAACCCAGGGTGGTGTGGAGTGAAAAAAACGATGGATTTAGGCCCAGATCCTTGTACTGGGGTGAATGTATGACATTGTTCTACATTCTGTCCATCAACTGTGTTTTTTGTAATTTTCACCCCGAGTGGGCTGGGTATGCTCAGACGTGAGTCCCAGGCTCTCCACACCACTGGAGTCAAGCTATCCAGGCTGAATGAAGGCTGATAGCCAGAAACCGGTCCTTGGATGCTTGATTCCGGTCTGGGAAAGACAGGGCTTGGCAGTTCGGACTGGACTTTTCCCATGAGGCAAAGGGTCAGAGCTGATTTGCATATAGCCAGTGTCTAACCCAGGGTGGTGTGGAGTGAAAAAAACGATGGATTTAGGCCCAGATCCTTGTACTGGGGTGAATGTATGACATTGTTCTACATTCTGTCCATCAACTGTGTTTTTTGTAATTTTCACCCCGAGTGGGCTGGGTATGCTCAGACGTGAGTCCCAGGCTCTCTACACCACTGGAGTCAAGCTATCCAGGCTGAATGAAGGCTGATAGCCAGAAACCGGTCCTTGGATGCTTGATTCCGGTCTGGGAAAGACAGGGCTTGGCAGTTCGGACTGGACTTTTCCCATGAGGCAAAGGGTCAGAGCTGATTTGCATATAGCCAGTGTCTAACCCAGGGTGGTGTGGAGTGAAAAAAACGATGGATTTAGGCCCAGATCCTTGTACTGGGGTGAATGTATGACATTGTTCTACATTCTGTCCATCAACTGTGTTTTTTGTAATTTTCACCCCGAGTGGGCTGGGTATGCTCAGACGTGAGTCCCAGGCTCTCCACACCACTGGAGTCAAGCTATCCAGGCTGAATGAAGGCTGATAGCCAGAAACCGGTCCTTGGATGCTTGATTCCGGTCTGGGAAAGACAGGGCTTGGCAGTTCGGACTGGACTTTTCCCATGAGGCAAAGGGTCAGAGCTGATTTGCATATAGCCAGTGTCTAACCCAGGGTGGTGTGGAGTGAAAAAAACGATGGATTTAGGCCCAGATCCTTGTACTGGGGTGAATGTATGACATTGTTCTACATTCTGTCCATCAACTGTGTTTTTTGTAATTTTCACCCCGAGTGGGCTGGGTATGCTCAGACGTGAGTCCCAGGCTCTCCACACCACTGGAGTCAAGCTATCCAGGCTGAATGAAGGCTGATAGCCAGAAACCGGTCCTTGGATGCTTGATTCCGGTCTGGGAAAGACAGGGCTTGGCAGTTCGGACTGGACTTTTCCCATGAGGCAAAAGGTCAGAGCTGATTTGCATATAGCCAGTGTCTAACCCAGGGTGGTGTGGAGTGAAAAAAACGATGGATTTAGGCCCAGATCCTTGTACTGGGGTGAATGTATGACATTGTTCTACATTCTGTCCATCAACTGTGTTTTTTGTAATTTTCACCCCGAGTGGGCTGGGTATGCTCAGACGTGAGTCCCAGGCTCTCCACACCACTGGAGTCAAGCTATCCAGGCTGAATGAAGGCTGATAGCCAGAAACCGGTCCTTGGATGCTTGATTCCGGTCTGGGAAAGACAGGGCTTGGCAGTTCGGACTGGACTTTTCCCATGAGGCAAAGGGTCAGAGCTGATTTGCATATAGCCAGTGTCTAACCCAGGGTGGTGTGGAGTGAAAAAAACGATGGATTTAGGCCCAGATCCTTGTACTGGGGTGAATGTATGACATTGTTCTACATTCTGTCCATCAACTGTGTTTTTTGTAATTTTCACCCCGAGTGGGCTGGGTATGCTCAGACGTGAGTCCCAGGCTCTCCACACCACTGGAGTCAAGCTATCCAGGCTGAATGAAGGCTGATAGCCAGAAACCGGTCCTTGGATGCTTGCTTCCGGTCTGGGAAAGACAGGGCTTGGCAGTTCGGACTGGACTTTTCCCATGAGGCAAAGGGTCAGAGCTGATTTGCATATAGCCAGTGTCTAACCCAGGGTGGTGTGGAGTGAAAAAAACGATGGATTTAGGCCCAGATCCTTGTACTGGGGTGAATGTATGACATTGTTCTACATTCTGTCCATCAACTGTGTTTTTTGTAATTTTCACCCCGAGTGGGCTGGGTATGCTCAGACGTGAGTCCCAGGCTCTCTACACCACTGGAGTCAAGCTATCCAGGCTGAATGAAGGCTGATAGCCAGAAACCGGTCCTTGGATGCTTGATTCCGGTCTGGGAAAGACAGGGCTTGGCAGTTCGGACTGGACTTTTCCCATGAGGCAAAGGGTCAGAGCTGATTTGCATATAGCCAGTGTCTAACCCAGGGTGGTGTGGAGTGAAAAAAACGATGGATTTAGGCCCAGATCCTTGTACTGGGGTGAATGTATGACATTGTTCTACATTCTGTCCATCAACTGTGTTTTTTGTAATTTTCACCCCGAGTGGGCTGGGTATGCTCAGACGTGAGTCCCAGGCTCTCCACACCACTGGAGTCAAGCTATCCAGGCTGAATGAAGGCTGATAGCCAGAAACCGGTCCTTGGATGCTTGATTCCGGTCTGGGAAAGACAGGGCTTGGCAGTTCGGACTGGACTTTTCCCATGAGGCAAAGGGTCAGAGCTGATTTGCATATAGCCAGTGTCTAACCCAGGGTGGTGTGGAGTGAAAAAAACGATGGATTTAGGCCCAGATCCTTGTACTGGGGTGAATGTATGACATTGTTCTACATTCTGTCCATCAACTGTGTTTTTTGTAATTTTCACCCCGAGTGGGCTGGGTATGCTCAGACGTGAGTCCCAGGCTCTCCACACCACTGGAGTCAAGCTATCCAGGCTGAATGAAGGCTGATAGCCAGAAACCGGTCCTTGGATGCTTGATTCCGGTCTGGGAAAGACAGGGCTTGGCAGTTTGGACTGGACTTTTCCCATGAGGCAAAGGGTCAGAGCTGATTTGCATATAGCCAGTGTCTAACCCAGGGTGGTGTGGAGTGAAAAAAACGATGGATTTAGGCCCAGATCCTTGTACTGGGGTGAATGTATGACATTGTTCTACATTCTGTCCATCAACTGTGTTTTTTGTAATTTTCACCCCGAGTGGGCTGGGTATGCTCAGACGTGAGTCCCAGGCTCTCCACACCACTGGAGTCAAGCTATCCAGGCTGAATGAAGGCTGATAGCCAGAAACCGGTCCTTGGATGCTTGATTCCGGTCTGGGAAAGACAGGGCTTGGCAGTTCGGACTGGACTTTTCCCATGAGTCAAAGGGTCAGAGCTGATTTGCATATAGCCAGTGTCTAACCCAGGGTGGTGTGGAGTGAAAAAAACGATGGATTTAGGCCCAGAGCCTTGTACTGGGGTGAATGTATGACATTGTTCTACATTCTGTCCATCAACTGTGTTTTTTGTAATTTTCACCCCGAGTGGGCTGGGTATGCTCAGACGTGAGTCCCAGGCTCTCCACACCACTGGAGTCAAGCTATCCAGGCTGAATGAAGGCTGATAGCCAGAAACCGGTCCTTGGATGCTTGATTCCGGTCTGGGAAAGACAGGGCTTGGCAGTTCGGACTGGACTTTTCCCATGAGGCAAAGGGTCAGAGCTGATTTGCATATAGCCAGTGTCTAACCCAGGGTGGTGTGGAGTGAAAAAAACGATGGATTTAGGCCCAGATCCTTGTACTGGGGTGAATGTATGACATTGTTCTACATTCTGTCCATCAACTGTGTTTTTTGTAATTTTCACCCCGAGTGGGCTGGGTATGCTCAGACGTGAGTCCCAGGCTCTCCACACCACTGGAGTCAAGCTATCCAGGCTGAATGAAGGCTGATAGCCAGAAACCGGTCCTTGGATGCTTGATTCCGGTCTGGGAAAGACAGGGCTTGGCAGTTCGGACTGGACTTTTCCCATGAGGCAAAGGGTCAGAGCTGATTTGCATATAGCCAGTGTCTAACCCAGGGTGGTGTGGAGTGAAAAAAACGATGGATTTAGGCCCAGATCCTTGTACTGGGGTGAATGTATGACATTGTTCTACATTCTGTCCATCAACTGTGTTTTTTGTAATTTTCACCCCGAGTGGGCTGGGTATGCTCAGACGTGAGTCCCAGGCTCTCCACACCACTGGAGTCAAGCTATCCAGGCTGAATGAAGGCTGATAGCCAGAAACCGGTCCTTGGATGCTTGATTCCGGTCTGGGAAAGACAGGGCTTGGCAGTTCGGACTGGACTTTTCCCATGAGGCAAAGGGTCAGAGCTGATTTGCATATAGCCAGTGTCTAACCCAGGGTGGTGTGGAGTGAAAAAAACGATGGATTTAGGCCCAGATCCTTGTACTGGGGTGAATGTATGACATTGTTCTACATTCTGTCCATCAACTGTGTTTTTTGTAATTTTCACCCCGAGTGGGCTGGGTATGCTCAGACGTGAGTCCCAGGCTCTCCACACCACTGGAGTCAAGCTATCCAGGCTGAATGAAGGCTGATAGCCAGAAACCGGTCCTTGGATGCTTGATTCCGGTCTGGGAAAGACAGGGCTTGGCAGTTCGGACTGGACTTTTCCCATGAGGCAAAGGGTCAGAGCTGATTTGCATATAGCCAGTGTCTAACCCAGGGTGGTGTGGAGTGAAAAAAACGATGGATTTAGGCCCAGATCCTTGTACTGGGGTGAATGTATGACATTGTTCTACATTCTGTCCATCAACTGTGTTTTTTGTAATTTTCACCCCGAGTGGGCTGGGTATGCTCAGACGTGAGTCCCAGGCTCTCCACACCACTGGAGTCAAGCTATCCAGGCTGAATGAAGGCTGATAGCCAGAAACCGGTCCTTGGATGCTTGATTCCGGTCTGGGAAAGACAGGGCTTGGCAGTTCGGACTGGACTTTTCCCATGAGGCAAAGGGTCAGAGCTGATTTGCATATAGCCAGTGTCTAACCCAGGGTGGTGTGGAGTGAAAAAAACGATGGATTTAGGCCCAGATCCTTGTACTGGGGTGAATGTATGACATTGTTCTACATTCTGTCCATCAACTGTGTTTTTTGTAATTTTCACCCCGAGTGGGCTGGGTATGCTCAGACGTGAGTCCCAGGCTCTCTACACCACTGGAGTCAAGCTATCCAGGCTGAATGAAGGCTGATAGCCAGAAACCGGTCCTTGGATGCTTGATTCCGGTCTGGGAAAGACAGGGCTTGGCAGTTCGGACTGGACTTTTCCCATGAGGCAAAGGGTCAGAGCTGATTTGCATATAGCCAGTGTCTAACCCAGGGTGGTGTGGAGTGAAAAAAACGATGGATTTAGGCCCAGATCCTTGTACTGGGGTGAATGTATGACATTGTTCTACATTCTGTCCATCAACTGTGTTTTTTGTAATTTTCACCCCGAGTGGGCTGGGTATGCTCAGACGTGAGTCCCAGGCTCTCCACACCACTGGAGTCAAGCTATCCAGGCTGAATGAAGGCTGATAGCCAGAAACCGGTCCTTGGATGCTTGATTCCGGTCTGGGAAAGACAGGGCTTGGCAGTTCGGACTGGACTTTTCCCATGAGGCAAAGGGTCAGAGCTGATTTGCATATAGCCAGTGTCTAACCCAGGGTGGTGTGGAGTGAAAAAAACGATGGATTTAGGCCCAGATCCTTGTACTGGGGTGAATGTATGACATTGTTCTACATTCTGTCCATCAACTGTGTTTTTTGTAATTTTCACCCCGAGTGGGCTGGGTATGCTCAGACGTGAGTCCCAGGCTCTCCACACCACTGGAGTCAAGCTATCCAGGCTGAATGAAGGCTGATAGCCAGAAACCGGTCCTTGGATGCTTGATTCCGGTCTGGGAAAGACAGGGCTTGGCAGTTCGGACTGGACTTTTCCCATGAGGCAAAAGGTCAGAGCTGATTTGCATATAGCCAGTGTCTAACCCAGGGTGGTGTGGAGTGAAAAAAACGATGGATTTAGGCCCAGATCCTTGTACTGGGGTGAATGTATGACATTGTTCTACATTCTGTCCATCAACTGTGTTTTTTGTAATTTTCACCCCGAGTGGGCTGGGTATGCTCAGACGTGAGTCCCAGGCTCTCCACACCACTGGAGTCAAGCTATCCAGGCTGAATGAAGGCTGATAGCCAGAAACCGGTCCTTGGATGCTTGATTCCGGTCTGGGAAAGACAGGGCTTGGCAGTTCGGACTGGACTTTTCCCATGAGGCAAAGGGTCTGAGCTGATTTGCATATAGCCAGTGTCTAACCCAGGGTGGTGTGGAGTGAAAAAAACGATGGATTTAGGCCCAGATCCTTGTACTGGGGTGAATGTATGACATTGTTCTACATTCTGTCCATCAACTGTGTTTTTTGTAATTTTCACCCCGAGTGGGCTGGGTATGCTCAGACGTGAGTCCCAGGCTCTCTACACCACTGGAGTCAAGCTATCCAGGCTGAATGAAGGCTGATAGCCAGAAACCGGTCCTTGGATGCTTGATTCCGGTCTGGGAAAGACAGGGCTTGGCAGTTCGGACTGGACTTTTCCCATGAGGCAAAGGGTCAGAGCTGATTTGCATATAGCCAGTGTCTAACCCAGGGTGGTGTGGAGTGAAAAAAACGATGGATTTAGGCCCAGATCCTTGTACTGGGGTGAATGTATGACATTGTTCTACATTCTGTCCATCAACTGTGTTTTTTGTAATTTTCACCCCGAGTGGGCTGGGTATGCTCAGACGTGAGTCCCAGGCTCTCCACACCACTGGAGTCAAGCTATCCAGGCTGAATGAAGGCTGATAGCCAGAAACCGGTCCTTGGATGCTTGATTCCGGTCTGGGAAAGACAGGGCTTGGCAGTTCGGACTGGACTTTTCCCATGAGGCAAAGGGTCAGAGCTGATTTGCATATAGCCAGTGTCTAACCCAGGGTGGTGTGGAGTGAAAAAAACGATGGATTTAGGCCCAGATCCTTGTACTGGGGTGAATGTATGACATTGTTCTACATTCTGTCCATCAACTGTGTTTTTTGTAATTTTCACCCCGAGTGGGCTGGGTATGCTCAGACGTGAGTCCCAGGCTCTCCACACCACTGGAGTCAAGCTATCCAGGCTGAATGAAGGCTGATAGCCAGAAACCGGTCCTTGGATGCTTGATTCCGGTCTGGGAAAGACAGGGCTTGGCAGTTTGGACTGGACTTTTCCCATGAGGCAAAGGGTCAGAGCTGATTTGCATATAGCCAGTGTCTAACCCAGGGTGGTGTGGAGTGAAAAAAACGATGGATTTAGGCCCAGATCCTTGTACTGGGGTGAATGTATGACATTGTTCTACATTCTGTCCATCAACTGTGTTTTTTGTAATTTTCACCCCGAGTGGGCTGGGTATGCTCAGACGTGAGTCCCAGGCTCTCCACACCACTGGAGTCAAGCTATCCAGGCTGAATGAAGGCTGATAGCCAGGAACCGGTCCTTGGATGCTTGATTCCGGTCTGGGAAAGACAGGGCTTGGCAGTTCGGACTGGACTTTTCCCATGAGTCAAAGGGTCAGAGCTGATTTGCATATAGCCAGTGTCTAACCCAGGGTGGTGTGGAGTGAAAAAAACGATGGATTTAGGCCCAGAGCCTTGTACTGGGGTGAATGTATGACATTGTTCTACATTCTGTCCATCAACTGTGTTTTTTGTAATTTTCACCCCGAGTGGGCTGGGTATGCTCAGACGTGAGTCCCAGGCTCTCCACACCACTGGAGTCAAGCTATCCAGGCTGAATGAAGGCTGATAGCCAGAAACCGGTCCTTGGATGCTTGATTCCGGTCTGGGAAAGACAGGGCTTGGCAGTTCGGACTGGACTTTTCCCATGAGGCAAAGGGTCAGAGCTGATTTGCATATAGCCAGTGTCTAACCCAGGGTGGTGTGGAGTGAAAAAAACGATGGATTTAGGCCCAGATCCTTGTACTGGGGTGAATGTATGACATTGTTCTACATTCTGTCCATCAACTGTGTTTTTTGTAATTTTCACCCCGAGTGGGCTGGGTATGCTCAGACGTGAGTCCCAGGCTCTCCACACCACTGGAGTCAAGCTATCCAGGCTGAATGAAGGCTGATAGCCAGAAACCGGTCCTTGGATGCTTGATTCCGGTCTGGGAAAGACAGGGCTTGGCAGTTCGGACTGGACTTTTCCCATGAGGCAAAGGGTCAGAGCTGATTTGCATATAGCCAGTGTCTAACCCAGGGTGGTGTGGAGTGAAAAAAACGATGGATTTAGGCCCAGATCCTTGTACTGGGGTGAATGTATGACATTGTTCTACATTCTGTCCATCAACTGTGTTTTTTGTAATTTTCACCCCGAGTGGGCTGGGTATGCTCAGACGTGAGTCCCAGGCTCTCCACACCACTGGAGTCAAGCTATCCAGGCTGAATGAAGGCTGATAGCCAGAAACCGGTCCTTGGACGCTTGATTCCGGTCTGGGAAAGACAGGGCTTGGCAGTTCGGACTGGACTTTTCCCATGAGGCAAAGGGTCAGAGCTGATTTGCATATAGCCAGTGTCTAACCCAGGGTGGTGTGGAGTGAAAAAAACGATGGATTTAGGCCCAGATCCTTGTACTGGGGTGAATGTATGACATTGTTCTACATTCTGTCCATCAACTGTGTTTTTTGTAATTTTCACCCCGAGTGGGCTGGGTATGCTCAGACGTGAGTCCCAGGCTCTCCACACCACTGGAGTCAAGCTATCCAGGCTGAATGAAGGCTGATAGCCAGAAACCGGTCCTTGGATGCTTGATTCCGGTCTGGGAAAGACAGGGCTTGGCAGTTCGGACTGGACTTTTCCCATGAGGCAAAGGGTCAGAGCTGATTTGCATATAGCCAGTGTCTAACCCAGGGTGGTGTGGAGTGAAAAAAACGATGGATTTAGGCCCAGATCCTTGTACTGGGGTGAATGTATGGCATTGTTCTACATTCTGTCCATCAACTGTGTTTTTTGTAATTTTCACCCCGAGTGGGCTGGGTATGCTCAGACGTGAGTCCCAGGCTCTCCACACCACTGGAGTCAAGCTATCCAGGCTGAATGAAGGCTGATAGCCAGAAACCGGTCCTTGGATGCTTGATTCCGGTCTGGGAAAGACAGGGCTTGGCAGTTCGGACTGGACTTTTCCCATGAGGCAAAGGGTCAGAGCTGATTTGCATATAGCCAGTGTCTAACCCAGGGTGGTGTGGAGTGAAAAAAACGATGGATTTAGGCCCAGATACTTGTACTGGGGTGAATGTATGACATTGTTCTACATTCTGTCCATCAACTGTGTTTTTTGTAATTTTCACCCCGAGTGGGCTGGGTATGCTCAGACGTGAGTCCCAGGCTCTCCACACCACTGGAGTCAAGCTATCCAGGCTGAATGAAGGCTGATAGCCAGAAACCGGTCCTTGGATGCTTGATTCCGGTCTGGGAAAGACAGGGCTTGGCAGTTCGGACTGGACTTTTCCCATGAGGCAAAGGGTCAGAGCTGATTTGCATATAGCCAGTGTCTAACCCAGGGTGGTGTGGAGTGAAAAAAACGATGGATTTAGGCCCAGATCCTTGTACTGGGGTGAATGTATGACATTGTTCTACATTCTGTCCATCAACTGTGTTTTTTGTAATTTTCACCCCGAGTGGGCTGGGTATGCTCAGACGTGAGTCCCAGGCTCTCCACACCACTGGAGTCAAGCTATCCAGGCTGAATGAAGGCTGATAGCCAGAAACCGGTCCTTGGATGCTTGATTCCGGTCTGGGAAAGACAGGGCTTGGCAGTTCGGACTGGACTTTTCCCATGAGGCAAAGGGTCAGAGCTGATTTGCATATAGCCAGTGTCTAACCCAGGGTGGTGTGGAGTGAAAAGAACGATGGATTTAGGCCCAGATCCTTGTACTGGGGTGAATGTATGACATTGTTCTACATTCTGTCCATCAACTGTGTTTTTTGTAATTTTCACCCGAGTGGGCTGGGTATGCTCAGACGTGAGTCCCAGGCTCTCCACACCACTGGAATCAAGCTATCCAGGCTGAATGAAGGCTGATAGCCAGAAACCGGTCCTTGGATGCTTGATTCCGGTCTGGGAAAGATAAGGCTTGGCAGTTCGGACTGGACTTTTCCCATGAGGCAAAGGGTCAGAGCTGATTTGCATATAGCCAGTGTCTAACCCAGGGTGGTGTGGAGTGAAAAAAACGATGGATTTAGGCCCAGATCCTTGTACTGGGGTGAATGTATGACATTGTTCTACATTCTGTCCATCAACTGTGTTTTTTGTAATGTTGAAATCAGTGGCAATCCAAAATTGGATACCGATGTACACACCACTCAGAGTCAAACTACACTTGGAGTCTCACTATGACACATATGCATATGTTCAATTGACACACACACACTTCACACACACAATATGTCAACACAAGAACGGGGTTATCAAATTGCAATTGAACTTCACAAGAGTGCACCAGTATGCTTCACTCTTTTCACTCAGTCGGACATCGCCTAGAAATTTAAAATCCTCAACACTGGTACCAGGCCACTATAGAGGAAATAGTTGGGGCACCCTCCTAGGTAACAGACCTGCTCTTGACTTTACCATGGGCAGACCTTAGTCTCAACACATATACTAAATTACCATGCAGGCTGTGCCAAACAAACAGTCAGATACCAGTTTTGGCCCCGTACTGCCTATAGCGTGGATATACCCCTCCAGAAGTGATTCAGGCACTTTACATACCAACATTCTCACACATTGGTTGTGTCTATTTAGCATTGAATGCACTGCAGCTCATAAAGGAACATTCTTTTCCTATGGGCAGATGGCTATGATTGATAGTATGACAACCAGTTTATTTTTCAGTTACTGACCATGAATGTCAACTGGTCTAATGGTCAATTTAAGATGGAAGGAAACTTAGAATTTGCAAAGCAGTACTCTTCTTCTGTTCTTTTGTTACAGGAGAATCACCTTTTAGGTGTCATATCTATGTAATTTCTTGGAGTTATTAGTCTACACATGAATGTTCCATGCAGACTCTAAAGAGAAATCAGATGAGTGGCCATCCTTCTTAAGAAATCATTCATCTTTTTAGTCACCAAAACATCCTCGAATAGGCAGGGATTATATGTGATGGTATCTGGCATGGTAATGGGTGAAGCCTTGAATGTTATTTACTTTTCTATCTCGTGTGTTGAAGTAGAGGAACTGTGTGGCCTTATAGCTATAGTGACTCATGGATGAATGAATAAGTTAATTGCATGGTTGTTTAAAATATTCAACTGGATGAACACCAACTGTCTGGAGATGAACACTGACACAGCCAAAGTTATTTTCTACAAAAGTACATCTCTGTGCGAAGCCTCCTGGTGGTCGGCAGACCCAGGATCCACATCCACTCCCATGACCCAGGCCAAGAATCTTGGGATCATTATCAACAGCAAACTCAACATGACCATCTCAATGTCATCACTGCCTCATGCTTCTACAACATGAAGATGCTGAGGAAGGTTTTCAAGTGCCTCCAAAACAACAGCTTGAAAACCATCGCTCATGGACCTTGTCACAAGCGAGCTGGACTATGGGGACCACCATCTAAACCAGAATAAACAAACAGTTCAATGAAAATTATCCAAAACTCAGCGACTGTGCTCTCTCTTAGCCTCACACATTGCAGACATCACAACATACCACAAGAAGATCCACTGGCTCCCCATACACAAACAAGCACAATTGAAACTCCCCACCCACACCTTCAAAGCACTATTCAGACCCAGACTGCCTCGACAACTGCTTCAGTTTTCACAAACCCTCTATACACCTCCACTGGGCCAGATTACTGCTCACACACATAAGGAAAGTGAGATCCAGTGGTCAAGCTGTCACTTGCATAGCTCTTAACAAGTAGAATGATCTGTTGTTACTCATTTGAGCCTCCTCTTCATTTCTTGAATTCCACAAGAAACTGAATACCCTCTGGGATGACACTCGCCACAAATCTACATAACATGACATGCTATGCCATGAACTTACATGATCTAGCATAACCAAACATAACTACTTATGTTTCTATTGTCCTGTGGAAGTGACATACTTATGTAAGGCAGTCCTCTGAATCTTTAGTGTCAACTAATCACGTGAACGATAGGTTAGGTATGGGAGGCAGGCATCTTGCTTTCTCAGGAAATGGAGGTTTCCATTGCTAAGATTTCATTGCTCAGTACAGAGTCTGTGGTTTGCCCTAAGTTTGAATTAGTGTTCTTTGTTTGGCACCACTAAAGACTCTGGGCCATATTTAGCAAACATTTGCACAGAGCAATTCAGCCAGCCACGTTGTTGCACTGTGTGAAAGGGAAAGGGCTGCCTACCGCCAATGCAGGTACACTTATGTCATGGTGAAAACGTGCCTATGTTAGGCAGGATTGTTTGTGTGTAGAATGGGGCACTTTCCTGCACAAAAACAATCCTTAGAAACATTTTCCACTTTCTAAGTATGCTACAGAATGCAGCTCGCTTAAAAAGAGGAAGCAATGCGTTGCACCTCCCCTGGGAAGGCGTAAAATGTTGATGCATTTACACATTTACCAGTATTAGTAATTTTGGAAATGCACCAAAATCCATTGGTGGATGCTTGGAAATACCCTCTTACCATCCAGTGAATGCCTTCCTTAGGCATGAAAAAATGCAAGGCACCAATTTGCCCTGCTTTGTGTTATTCCAGATTAATGAAGCCACTCAATTGGCTTGATAAATCTCACTTAGGTTTTATGTCCCCCTTGTGCCCCCTTGCGTGTTACAGGGGTGATACAAAACCATTGATAAATATACCCCCAGCCACCAGGCCAAAATATTTATGCCCTCCTTGATTGTCTTGCTGACTGGTTAATTAAGTGTATTAGTTTATTTACATTAGCTGTACACCAAATAGAAAAATAAAGCACCTGTGATTTTTGAGAAATTACCCTCATCCAATATTGTGTGTAGTCAAGCCCTATACTTTTTGGGGATGAAATATTAATGTATGTAAATAATGTTCAGTCTCTCCATGTTTCAAGAAGAGAGTCAGGTGCTTCTGCGCATTATAACTGCACAGTCTGCATTAAACTCCCCTTTTCGGGGATACAATGGCTACTTGACTTTTTTGTCCCATTAGTTATGGCTGCTGTTCCTTTTCCTGTGCCAATCCAAGTACACTTCTGTTACGCCATCCAAGTAGTCCTTTGTGATATTCTCTATTGCCATAGCTGACATTTTCAGTTTCCGAGTTTCCTGCACTAGTGCGCCAACACCCTCGACCCGATCATGAATCCCTCCAACAGCAGCACCAACAAGACTGCCGGCTGGTTCACCACGGACCTCCAGACAGCCATGCAAAACTGCCAAAAACTGGAGAAGAAATGGTGCCACACACAGACACTAGAGAACCAAGGAGCCCACAAGAACACCATTCGCCAACATCAATACCTCATCAGAGCCACCAAAAAAGACCTCCCTCAAGGACCTCCTCGACAACAGCGCACACAACAGCAAAGAGCTCTTCAACATTGTGAAAGAACTTTCCAACCGCAGCGCCAGCACCAACAACATCCCACCCTCGCAAGACCTATGCGAATCCCTGGCCTCCTTCTTCCACCGCAAAATCGCAGACATCACTGACAGCTTCGACAACCTGGTCTCCACCACAGCCAACAACACCTCTGACCCCACGGCCTCCACCCACGACAACCCCCTTCTCACCTGGACCAACATCAATGACTACAACACCATCAACACCATGAGCACCATCCACTCCGGCTCCCCATCAGACCCGTGTCCCCACTACATCTTCAACAAAGCCAGCGCCACCATCGCACCCCACTTCCGCAAAGCCATCGACATCTCCTTCGAGACTGCAACCTTCCCAGAGAGCTGGAAACATGCCGAGAACAACGCCCTGCTCAAGAAGCCCAAAGCAGACTTCAAGGACCTCAAGAACTTCCGGCCCATCACCCAGCTCCCTTTCCCGGCGAAGGTCATCAAGAAAACTGTCAACAAACAGCTCACTCGCTACCTAGAGAAGAACAACATCCTGGACCCGTCCCAGTCTGGTTTCCTCAGCAACCACAGCACCAAAACGACTTTACCCAGGTAAACAGGAGAAATTAAATAAAGTGGTAACAAATAGCTAATTCCCCAGCAATGTCTCTAGTGTTCTCACCTTGTCCAAGAGATGCTGGAATCGAACATAGAATTTGCGCTCACATCAACCAGTCACAGAATTTGAAGAGGTAGAAATAGAACAATTGGCTGTTTTTTGGTTGACTATACAAATAGGGGAAGATTTACAAAAATGTACACAATGCAACACAGCAAGACAACTTCTTGTACTGCTCTGTGTCAAATGGAAAGAGAATGATCCAAATCTACTAAGTGATGGTACATTCCTGCTCTCTCTCTGCGCTGCCACACTGAGTTCAGCCTGGCGCAAAACATGCACCCTTTCACCATGGTGCAAGAGTGACTGTGTTAAAGAACAGGCAGGAGTGTTTTTGTTCTGGAAGGGACAATCATCTAAGGCATTTCCTCTTTCTATGTGTGCTGCAAAATGCAGCACACATAGGAAGAGGAAATAACGAGATGAAATAAAGATATTTCTCCTTGTTACATGTTGCCCCATACCCCTGTGTACTACTATTGTGTTACTGTTGTTGAAGAACACCACACTAATGTCTCCACCAGCAGCTTGTGGAGCCAGCAGAGGTGGGATTACAACCAAACATTGTGGCACTCACAAAGACCTGCATGAAAAGTTGCTGCCAGGTCTCCCACAGCTCTGCGGGTGCCACCGGGTAGTTGCCCATTTACAACTTTGTGTCTCAGGCAAAAGCCCTGGTACAAATATATATTTTCACTCAATTTATGTGTAGGTGTAAAACACAGCGATTAATGTGTGCCCGTGATATGTGTGCTAGCTTTTTAAGCATCAAACCCATTTATTTGTATTCATCATAGTCAATTGCTATGAGGTAGGAACTTGTTGGTAAGTGGGGGCTAAAACCAGGGTTAGGACCAATTTCTATAAATACTGCATGGGATACCAGAAATAAGCCGTATTTACCAGAAACTCCAAGGACTCTTGGGTGAAACACATGGATCTGTTCCTCTCCACAGGGGACAGAGACAAGGCAAGACGGTCAATGCCACTTGGTACAACTCCGCAGCTCAGCAGTATTATCAGAAGGTGCTGCCACGGATACAACAGACAGCCACAAGCCCCAGAACTTCACATAAGGGACCCCACTGCCCCCGCCCGCAAGTGGAAGACATCCGAATCCACAACCACGAAGGATAAGAAGTTATCTGAATGAAGTTCAAGGAGTGCAGAACACCTGCAGCTTCGGTGTCAGTTCCTCTGCTGCTGTTAAAAACGAAAACAAACACTTTAAACCACACAACAAATTTCAATTTTAGCGCAAAAAGAAATCCATGATATTAAACGAACCAACCTAAACCGTAGTGACGATAAAAATACAAAAAAAAATAAAGCCAACAAAAGACTTGCGCACATGTAATAAACTTGACAACCTTGAGAAAGTCTAAACAGCTTAAAAATACGAAATATGAAATGTATTTTAACTGATGCGTGTGGGCGATTTACAGCCTTCAGAAGCGATGTCTCAGATTCACGGATACAATTAAACGCTGCCTCTGACTCTCCTGACGTATCCCTGAAAGGGATCTGACCCTGCTCACGATGAATATATGATGTTACCACGATTTCAAATACAACGCATGGCTTTACCACGCGAATGTAACATCGCTAGTGTCTTTACCACGCAGAATAATAGAACGCAGCATTTTACCACGCATAAAAACGTTAGTAAGCATCCAACGTCCATTATGCCCAAAAATGCACTAAAATAAACATAATGAAACGGCTAGGCAAAAGAAATATGTCTTCAGAAGTGACATTGTTTGTCTTTTGTCACTTTCACTGACCCTCTAAAATCGTGTCCGCAAGCAAGATGGCTGAATATTTCGTCAAAGAAGGTCATTTGTTAATTTGTAATACACATTTTATATTACACATTCGGTTCGCTTTTTTAATTGTTTTTAATGTAGATTCCCAAATGTATTTTACATTTTTTGTTGTTGTTTTTTTTTGGGGGGGGAGACCCCCCCCGGCCCCCCTTTTTAATTTTTTTCCATTTCCACCCATGCCTTTACTACTTATCACGTACTTAATGTATGCTTGAAAACACTTTTTACGTACACGCAGAACGTAGGATGGTTGACCGGAATGTTTCTTCCGTGGTAAAGACGATCGTGGAAGGCATACGCGTGGAAAAGACATTTACGTGGTAAGTGCCCCGTTGTAAACGTTACGCATAGTAATGCCTTCGTTGTAAATGATGTTTCCCCTCACGATAGGTCAAAGGACAGGACAGCTCCCAGCCTCTGTCACTCCTGATAGGGTGAGAATGTCTGTTCGTAGCTAGGGAAGTCGCATATCGTCACTTCCTTTACTTTTTTAAATTACATTCAATCCCAGCAGGACTAACGGCAATAAATAGGGATAAGGCGACTATAATTTGTTGTCTCTTCATGCAAGATGAACCCCACTCCACTTTAAAGGTACAGTTGCAGGTGAGATAGATCTGAAGGAGGTCCAACACCCCCCTCCCCGACCCTCAATTGAGGGCTTTGAGGCAGCAATGCTGGCCTGCTCTGTCTGAGGGCACTGCATTGGCCGCTAGGACAAGTCACTGCCTCAAAGAGGCTCGGGGGCAGATCTACAAGGAAGTGCTGCAGCGTGGCACCCCAATCCCTTTGGCTGCGCCACGCTGCGGCACTTCCGAAGCACAGGGATGCAACATATGTACATATTTACAAGAATATGTTGCATCTCTGTGCTTTCCACTGCACTGGGGCACAAACAGGTGCTGGCGCAGGCCCCCTTGCACCAGAGTGCAAGGAACCTGCGTTCTGGAGAGATTGTTTTTGTGCAGGAAGGGGCACCTTCCTGCACAGAAACAATCACTACAGGCATTTTCCTGATTCAGTGTGTGCTGTAGAATGCAGCCCGCATTGAAAGAGGAAACAACAAGGAGAAATGAAAACATTTCTATTAGTTGCGCCTCCCTACGCCACCTCTAGGGTGGTGCGGCATTCAGAAGAGAAATGATAAATCTGGAGATGTGTCTTGTTCAATGGGTGTTGCGTGGGAACACCCACAGCAACACCCACAGCAACACCCATGGAACGCCCCATACACGCACTGTGCTGCATGTGAAGGGTCCATATTAACATGGGGAGGAATAGTCACCCAGGGTGGCTTTTCCTCTCCTTGTAAATATGGAGGCGCCCCCTGCGCCACCAGTATGTGACAAAAAGTGACGTACTTATGGCGCAGGGGGCTTGTAAATCTGCCCCTCAATCCTGAAGAAGGCCTGATGCTGTACAGACGCTTCTATCAAAGCCAGCCAGGCCAAAACCTTATTCTGTGTGCTTGAATTGACTGAATTAAAGGCATATGAGTATCCTTCATTATTAAATTATACTGCCAAACATACTATCTAACTTTGAACCTTCTTCAAATGTGTCTTTCATGGGCATGCACAACAATTATACATTTATATTGATTCAGTAGAAGGACAATCAGAGATGAGGCCTTATCGAGTGTGCCTGGGGCTGGAGGGGGCGACAGACGCTGCAGCCCCCCCCCATAACTAGAGCCAGGTCAGAAATACACTGGAAACTATGCACCAATTCAATCCTGTTTACTTGCTATGCAGCATCAGCTGTTTGTTCAAATGCAGTGAAAGTTCAGTGGTAGTTAAGGAAGGTAGTTGAGAATAACTATTAACCCCTTGCATGCTGATGACGGCCCCCAGCCGTCATGCACTACGGCGCTCGTGTGCTGATGGCGGCCGGGGGGGCGTCATAAACCCGCCCACTTGCGATTTTGCCACACAGGCGCAGAATCGAGGCAGCATGCAAGGGGTTAATGAAGCACTGCACATTCACGTGTCCGCTATATATAACTCTACATGTTGTGGCTTTAATCACATGCCCTTTGCAAACAAACGTTTGCCCTCGTGACATCGGGCCCTATGAAGTATTACAGAATCTGCAGCATGAAAATCAAAATTCAAATGACGCCTTTTTAAATGTGACACATTTTAGTAATGAGGCTGATGTGTCCCTTTTAATTGTGGATTGTTGAGGCAGGCAGGATTCCACGTAGGCTGAGAAAACAAACCGAAGAACATGTATTTCACCCTTGAGTGCAAACATACCTAAACCACTCTGAAACGAAGCAAACTCCACACTTAGGGCCTCATTTATGAGAAGTGATGCGTCACTTCTCAGTGCGCCCTCCTTGCCACATGATTGATGCGTCATATTTACTGTATGACGCATCATGTCGTAAGGAGTTATACATACGTCAGTATTTCTGACGTATCTGTGTGGCGCAAAAGTGACGCATCGCTGGAGTGTGTGTCACAAAAATGACGCAACTCCAGCAATGTGTCCTTTCCCTTGGGGCAAGCCCCATGTGAAAGGGCTTACATCAGTCTTATGCCTGCTGTGAGGCAGGTGGAAGAAATTGATGCATTTGCGTCCTAGAAGTGGCGCAGTGAAATCTTATAGATTTCACTGCGCCACTTCTATGACCTTTTCTTGTGTGAGAACGCCCCCCCTGCATACATTGGGGCAGATTTACAAGCTCCCTGCGCCACCACTAAATCACTTTTTTGTGACATACTGGTGGCGCAGGGGGCTTCTCCATATTTACAAGGAGAGAAAAAGCCACCCTGCGTGACTTTTCCTCTCCTTGTAAATATGGCCTCTTCACACGCAGCACAGTGCGTGGAAGGGGCGTTCCACGGGTGTTGCTGTGGGTGTTCCCTTGCAACACCCATGGAACAAGCACATGTCCAGATTTACGAGAAATCGTAAATCTGGAGAGGCATCTGAATGCTATGCCATCCTAGAGGTGGCGTAGGAAGGCTCAACGAGGAGAAATGTTTCCGTTTTTTCCTCTTTTAATGTGTGCTGCATTCTACAGCACACATTGAAAGAGGAAAAAACCTCTTGCGATTGTTTTTGCGCAGGAAAGTGTTCCTTCCTGCACAAAAACAATCTCCCCAAGACGCAGGCATCCTTGCACCATGGTGCAAAGGTGTCTGTGCCGGCGCATGGCTGCAGTTTGTGCGCCAGCGCAAGCGAAAAGCACAGAGATGCAAAGATGAATTCTGAACAATTTGATTTGTTGGCCAGCCTCCTTGAATCTAAATTAGATCTCCTGATTAAATCTTTTATGGACAAAATAGATCAGGTCTCAAAAGAAGTATCCAGATTGGGTGGCCTATTGAATTCTCAATTAGGTATGTTAAATAAGAATACCCAGGGCGGGAATAATACAATTAAAGTCGCAGCTGCTACTGGTAATGGGGGTAACATGATCATACAACATGTACCAACTACACAACCTGCACCAGTCTCCCAACTCCCCCCTGTAATTGTACCAGTCGCTGTACCACCCCCACCCTCAGCCACTCAACCACCCCTAACGACCCGAGAAATCAACCTAATTTGACAGGGGGACATAACAGTGAGGGGAGAAGGAAGACAAATAGAAGACCCTCAGTTAATCTCCCCCCAGATTGTGCACCATATATAGTGGTATTAACTAATGTACCTGGGGTGGATTCCCATCTTACTGAGTCGGGGACAGAATCTCATGATTCTTTGAAAAAAAAATCAGTGTCATGGTTGAATAGGAACTGTGGGTTTCCTCTGACTCTTCTCAGATGATATAATATCTACTCGTAGAGTTAGCTGGATAGGAAACTCAAGGAAGAACACCAGGGGGATTGTATTATTGTTAATTTTAGGCATCCGTAGCATGTTGCCACGGTCTTGCTTAGAGCGGCCTCCCTGCCAATTGTTGACAATACTGTATGTGCTCGCCCCCTTGGTTTTTTCTATAACCACCATGGCAATACATCACATTTGCATACTACTCTGCCCAAGCCAGTTCCATCTCTACTTAGGTGTGGCCGTGATATACCCTCGCAAATTGGAAATTACCCTGTGAATAGAATGGACCCATTTCAATACAGGTTGCCCAGGCCAAACAGTCATTTTGATGACCCACTCCCATTGGCCAATCGATATCCCCCTCTATCATCTCTGGAGGAAAACAATTGACTGCAAAACATTCCGAGGAATAATCTACAGCCCTCACATTCGTCTTGCAGGATCATGACATGGAATATTGCTTGAATTAAGGCCAAAGCAGGGAATGATACTTGGATCAACTATTTAAAAACGTACGATATCATAGCGCTTCAAGAGACCTGGGATCTGACGGACAGTTTCTCCTTGGATGGGTACAGTCACTTTTGCATTCCAGCAACCTGCAGCACGGCAGGCAGACCTAAGGGTGGTTTAGTGAGTTTATTTAAAGTCGATCTAAAGGGCATATTAACTTTGTGTAACTCAGGATGTCAAAATTGTTTAATTGCTGAATTATCAACTTCTGATACTCCTAAGATTTTATTTATTAATTTCTATAATTCACGTGCTAATGAGCTAACTAGTTTAAATCTAGATTCTTTTGAGACATTTTTGTCAGTCTATAGAAGTAACGTGAACACTTTTGAAATAATCCTTCTAGGGAACTTTAACATTCATCCCTGCAACCAACCATGTGCCAATACAGAAGAGGAGGGAGCCCCTTATTCTTCTCCTATTCATCTTGAACACTCCTAACGGGGTGAGGCCCTCGAAAACTTTCTGGCAAGATGGACTCTTTATGAGTCTAGTTGCGGGGAAGGTGTTTCTAGGACCCCCACTTTTAAAGGGTCGGTCGATGGTACTATTTTTGATTATATTTGTATGTCTTACTTTGTATTATGTAAGGTTTTATTGTACAAAACTGAGGTCTCGGTCTTCAGTGATCATAACCCGGTGTCTGTAGACATAATAGCCGCAGACTTATTAACTTTTAAAAATGTGACACTTAAGGGTGGCTTAAATGTGACTGCTAAAGACCAAGGACGCAGGTTAAAATGGTCTAATATAGTTCCTGAAACCTTCCTGCAGGATGTACTGGGTAAGGTTGAAGACGATGTGGCCATATGCCTAGAGAAGCAGGCTCAAAATATTCATCTGGTGATCGCCTTCGATAACATTTGTAGACAAATTAACCAAAGCCTACTTACTGGCCCCAGACAGACAAGACATCAAGGGAAAAGATGGTTTAATAAAAAAAGTTCAGGGGCACATGCTTGTTTACTTAAAGCTCTGAAGGCTACCCCTAAAGATAGAGTTGAAATAGCAAGTTTGAGATCTGCATATAAGAAAGCTATCTTGGACCGAAAAAATGAGTTGAAAGAAGAGGCCTGGTTGCAATTACTTGCCCCTAAGACTTTAAAAAATAGTGGGCAGTTCTGGAAAATCGTTAATCAACCACTATTCTCGGCTGAGGATAACTAGAGACAAACATCCCGGATGAGGGCTGGATCTCACATTTTGGGAAATCTACTCATCCCCAGACCTGGAAAAACAGCAGATTAATATATTTCCTAGCTCTGAGGGCTTACATGTGATCTTTGAAGAGACAGAGGTAGAAAGAGCGATTGAACAGACCCTAAAAAACAAGGCCCCAGGTCCTGATGGGGTTCCTTCAGATCTTTTTAAATGTGCGCCAAAATTTTGGTCTAAAATCCTGTGTAATTTTTTAACGCCCTGAAACAAAACAATATACCGGAGTCTTGGAAAAAATCTATCATTATTCCAGTTTTTAAGAAGGGAGACAGGCAGGACCCCTCCTGTTATAGACCTATCTCCCTAATAGATTCCTCAGTAAAAATTTTAGGACGTGTTATTCTCCATAAATTAACGGTTTGGCTTGACGACAGAGGGGTTCTGTCGAACCTGCAATATGGGTTTAGGTCAAAAAGAAGCACTTTAGACCAGTGTCTCAACCTGCAATTGCTTTTAGATAAATACACCAAGGCTAAAGAGGGGTCAATGTATCTGGGGTTCATGGACCTCTCATCAGCATTTGACCTCGTAAATAGGTCTAAGCTATGGCAAATTTTACTTGACATGGGATTAGATCGGGTCTTAGTTAATCTCTTGGCGGATTTACACTCGGGACTATTGTCATCTGTCCGGGTCACCACTGAGGGGCGATGTTCTAGCCATTTTAACTCAGAACGGGGGGTCAGGCAAGGGTGTATCTTGGCCCCCGTCTTTTTATGGTATATATTAATGCCCTAGAACCTGCATTAAAGGAGGCTACCCTTGATATAAGGCGTATAGGGGAACTTGGTATACCAGTCCTCCTCTACGCGGACGATGCTGTCCTTCTTTCACGGACGGGCGTTGGACTCCAACGGATGCTAGATGCCTTTGGAAATTTTATGGGATCCCTGGACCTTAAAATAAATGCAAAGAAGTCACAAATTATGATTATAGGGAGGTGCAGCAGGAAGAAGCAATTTAAAACTTTCTACTGTTGCAAAGAAGAACTCTGCAGAGTGCCCACATTCCCCTATCTGGGGATTACTTTTGATGAGAGGGGAAATTGGGGCCCGCAACTTAAAAACAGAAATATCTCTCTTGCTAGAACTACTTCTGCACTCCAGGGATTCTCAAACAAACTGGGGGCAAGACCTATAGATGCATTGATGAAGATATAGAAAGCAAAATGCATTGCAGCAGCGACTTATGATAGCTCAATATGGGGCTATATTGTTCCGGATTGCTTACAGGTGACAGAAAACAAATTTTTGAGATCAGTTTTATCAGTCCCGCAGTCTGCTCCCTCATACACTATTCATTTGGAATTGGGGGTAGGATTCATCTCTGACATGATAAGAATGGCTCCCGTAATATGCTGGATGAAGACCTGGTTGAACCAGGAAATCTCCTTGAACCATATTATCTTGAAAGATTGTCTCCTACTAGAAAATTCCAGTAAGATTCAGTGGTTGACATATATCAAAAAAAGTTTTCTTAAACTAGGGAGACCAGAGATTTTCTCCTCCCCAGAGATAATAACTTCCAGGGACATTACACAAATTAAGGGAGCCATGGCGCAGTTGATGTCTCTGAAAAGAGAGGAAATAGAGCTCAGAAAACCCACCGTAAGGGCTAACCTTATTGTCGCTAGTTTACCAAGTCCAGAAATGTATCTCAATATGGTGAATCATCCTTACCATAGGTTTCTTTTAACTCGCTTCCTTTTTAACCTGATCCACTTGAATCATTTTCCAAAATGGAGCACTCCTGAAAATGCATTGCCGTGTTCTTGTGACAATTTTTCTAGTCAGAACACATTGCACTTTGTGATATTCTGTGGGCACTTTACGGTACCTAGAATTAAATTCTTGGTCCTAATACTTAGGGAGGCGGGGTTTCTGCAAGTAAAGCCCACTCTCTTGTATTTGCAATTACTAAAGACTCCCCGGATCACTTTTCACGTTGCTAGTTTTTTAGTGAGTGCTGTCAGAATTAAGAACAGGAGGATGATTAATGGTACATAAATGTTCAGGGATGTACCCTATAAGGATGTTTTTCACTGTAAAATTGATAGCTAGGGGACCCATTTTGGTTGATGTTTTTATCCTATTTATTGTGATCTTTCAACCTATGAAAACACTGAGAACACCTTTTTAATTGGCTTAATGTCTTTCCTTTTATCATGTGTAAATAATGTATTTAATGTAAGTGTTGTTTTGTACCATAGTCTTTTTATGATATTGAGTTATCGAAATAAAGTATTCTGACTGACTGACTGACTGAGATGCAACATATTCTTGTAAATATGTCGCATCTCTGTGCTTTCCAAACTAACGCAGCACGGCGCAGCAAAATGACTTGCTGCACCGTGCTGCGTTACTTTGTTGTAAATCTGCCCCTATATACCTGGCACAGGTATAATGTAGCGCAGTGGTTTACAAAGTGACGCATCTACCTAGATGCGTCACTTTGTAAATATGGTGCAACAAGGCACATATTTTATATGCCGCTGGTGCGTCACAAAAAGTGACGTACCGGTGGCGTGAAAGTGACGCAAGGGCTCATAAATGAGGCCCTTAAAGTGTTTCCTCATTTGCTGCCCTGTCTCATTTAGTAAGACCAGCATTGTTTGCAACCCTTGTAATTTCAGTGAGCCGCATGAGGGAAAGGTGTAGCACAAAGGCCAACAAAGTGCATTAGAGAGAACCATACAGTCTCCTGAAATGTTTCAAATAGTCACAGAGCTGTGGCAGGTGCAATGGGACCGCATCATAGGAACTACATGAAAAGCAACACCTTTCACTCCATCATATCTGCGTCCAGCAGCAGAGCATGGCTGGGGCACTGATGGAGTCTCTGCCTCGCGCACAGGTGACCGGGGGCTGAGGCAGTGCACAGGACCCCGGACTCGATGCATCTGCAGCTCAAGGGCAAAACAGGATGTCACCAGAGGAGTTTGATGGGAGGTTTCATCCAATGCCTTGGATCACCCACCAATCAGAAACGACTCCCTGGGATTCACAAACAATATACCAAGCGTGCTCCCATCTACACACTGGAGCAGAAACAAATTCCCTTTTAGTAATACAGCCAAATGAGTACTCACTTAGCGCGGCGCGTTAATTTTCCTGCTGCAAAACGGTATGTAATGTGCTGGAGAATACGTTTTAAACACACACCCTCTGCTGCGCCCCTTTTTGCACTAGTTGCAAACATATTATTTGTAAAATGTAACTGCAATAATGAGTTCTTTACATGAAAGAGATAATTCAGTTTGTTTTCCGGACAGTAAAATAGTAAACATGCTGTGCAATCACATTGAAAGGAAAAGTTTAATTAAGGAAACCCAGCATTCAGTAAGGTGCAAAGCACCCCAGTGAGCACAGATGGAGCTACTCACCGTGGTGAAGAGGACACAAGTGTTAATCTTAAGGCACAAGGTCACACGACCTGCTCGCAAAACTCAATTGTTGCCGAAACTCACTTTCCAAAATATGTTTAAAGTTAAGTATTAGGGGTGGGAACGAGACATCAAGCCAAAGGGAAGGCAGCTCCGGACGACAACGAAGATCCGAGCTGCTCCTCACATATTCCTTCCCGAATAGAGTCTGGCAATACAAATAAGGCAAGCAGAGACAGGATCTTAGCATGAATGCAAGCAGGGAACCTCTTCCTAGAGGCCCCCCTTCCATCTGCACTGGTGGAGAATGACAAGGGGTATTTAACTGCTCTGGGATTCTAAACTTGTTCATCAAAAGATGCTTAGCAGGCAGCTGTGGGAGGAAGCAATTAACTCACGGTCCATTAATCTAAACTTGTGATCATTGCTCCCTGAAGGCGTTACTTTTTTAAAGTTTTTCAACCTGTCTCAAAGCTTGACATGGAAACTTTTTAGCATAATAAATAAAAGTTATTTGTTCAATTATGGTAGTGTGCTGCAACGTTATGCTTATCTCTGGCGAAGTTTGCAAAGTTTCCTGATTTTCTTTTCTTGATATAGCATCATGTTTTCAGTCAATTTCATTTGATTCAGACAATTTCTCTTCACATTTACCCTTTCAGTGAACAATGACAAATGAATGCAGAACTTTTTTTCTGCAAGTTTGGATCATGCAAAGTTTTTGTATGCCAAAAGCAGTGACAAACTAAGGGGCATATTTAAGAAGGCTGTGCGCCATGCTTCTACCACGTGACGCGGTTTATGCATGACTCAAACCTCTAAGTCATATTCATGAAGCCGAGCAAAACACGTTTATTGGCTGTGAATGGCTTTATAAAGATGTATGACGTTACAACGCATGCTTTTACAACGCATGCTGTTACAACACAAACCTTTACAACGCATTAGACTTGGGGGCGCTGGATAGTGAATAGTTTAATTTACTATTCCAACTCCAGTCCCCGTGGACACTAGGGAAGGTGTTGGATAGTAAATTAAAACTATTCCCTATCCTAGAGCGCCCCCCAGTGTAATGCGCTGTAAAGGTTTTCGTTGTAATACTTGTGTTGTAACAGCACTGCGTGGTAAAAGTTTCATTGTAAAGGATGTTTCCCCCTTATAAATACGGAGTCATGCAATGCAATGCAAATCACTGCGTTGCATTGCTCTGCACAAGGGAGGAGTTCACTGGGCGTTGCACTGGGTGCTCGCACACAAATTCCATGGGTTTTGATATTTGATCCATTTCCGGACTTCCCAAAACTGGTAAACCTGGGAATATGCCAACAAGATATGCCTTGAGACATAACAAGGAGAAATACCTTTATTTCTCCTCTTTTTTACCTCATTCTGCAGCACACATAGAAAGAAGCCCATACAGGGACCTGCCCCGCCCCACACTGGGAGAAGTGGCAAGCAGGAAAATGAACAAACTACAGATGGGGGGCCCTTGGGCAAGGCACACCCGGAAATAGCTAGGAACCCCAGTCCCTCACAGCTGCCCCCTATTGACCCCTGGCTCGCTATGGCAGAGCCTAACCTCCCCTAGGAAAGAAAATGGATCAGGAAGGGGGGGATCCCCATGCTCACAGGACCACTAGAGCAGGGCCTCCATCCAGGGACCCATGTTCCAGCTAAAGCAGGACCACACTCACCTGACAGTGCACTTGGAGAGTCAGAGCAGAACCAAAACAACAGGCCATGTTGGGAAGGAATGGGAGGACTGGGAGGCTAACTTTTGCTTTGGAGGGTTCTGGTGTGGAGCTGAAGCTCAATTATTTTAGCATGGGGCGAGGAAGACTTGCGAGGAGGTAATGCCTCAAAGGACAGGAATGCACCAAATTGGATAAATTCAGCGCATTCCTGCTCTTTCCCTGTGACACAGGGCAGCACGGAAAGGTACCTTGCTGCACATCTGTGTGCCATAATTCTCTATAAATATGCCCCTAAATGTCACATTAGAGCCAGATAAGTCATACAAGTTCTCCAGGAAGAAATTATTATCAGTTTTTCCCAATTGCCATTTTAATAGGAAAAATCCCACTATGCATGTGAGACTCTGAAAGAGAGAACAACTTAGGAGATCATTGTTGAAATCAGGGAACGGATCCACAAACATTTCAAGCAGTGCAGTGCAGCACAGCCTAGCAAATCAAGCTGCTTGCGGCAGAGTGTGAATGGGAAAGAGCAGAACTGCCCCATACTTTTAAAGAATGGAGCAGTTCTACTATCCTCCTGCTCTGGCACACTTTGGGCTGCCTAATGCCAACGCAGGCACCCTTGTGCCTTAGTACAAGGGTGCCTCCATTATGGTCAGGATAGCTTATGAGTAGGAAGAAAATGCAAAATGCACTCAGATGATTTTTTTAATTTCCTGTGCGTGCAGCACACTCACAAAAAAATAACAAGAAGGAATAAAGATACTTTTGCTGTTTACACCATCCTCAGTTAGGCACACCATTTGGTACTAATCCACGTCTACTATTTGGAAATGTGGCTTTGTGTCAAAATTAATGGGTGAATGCACAGGAAAGCCAACGCTCTGCCTGTGGAAAGCCTGTGGAAAGCCTCCTTGATGCAAAGTAATACAAGGCAATGTTAATTTTTCTTTACAAATTAATGCACAGCAACGTTTACATTGCCTTGTAAATACTACCGATTTTGCATCAGGTCTGCATCAAAAATGATAGAAACTCATTGTAAAATGTTTGCGTACCTGGGCCTTTGTCTTCTGTGGTATATTCCCCCTTCATCAGGGCCCTATCTTAAAATACTGGGTTAATTCTGCGTCTCAGAATAACTGAACCTAGCTATATTGGTAATTTCAAGTGTGGAATTACTGATATGGAATTTTCACACACACAATATTTAGAGCTTATTCACAGATTTAATTTTGTGGTACTTTTAGTATTACTGCAACCGGTACTACTAACCTACTACAAAATCTTAGGTTTAGCCTCTGCCACTCATCTTTTTCTGCACATCGATGAATACATTTTATTGTAAATGTTGGAGTAGAAAGAAATGTGTAGGTGGAAAATGGGGAAATATTTGCAACTAAAGGCGAGGGAATTAGGGAGGATCAAGAAGGGCTTTAGGGAGGATTAGTTAAGGTTTAGGGAGGAGCATGCACCCACCCACAAACGAGTAAGCTCATTGTATTCACAACAACACTTCTAAAGATACAATACTCAAAAAGGGGCCTGTAACCTTTGTAAGTTACTATTGCCCAGAGATGGACTAAGTCCATCACCACACATGGCCAACCACCAGAGAAAATAATTGAGGTAGGGACTTAAAATAGGACCACGGAGAAATTCATATTAAATTAAGTGATTTCAAATAATTAATAACAAAAATAAATATAATTACTGGTAAAACAAAATTACCCAAAAATAAAAAAGTACTCAACATTATTGCATTTTAAAATGTATAAATATTTTGCACTGTAAAGGTTAATGTAACAACAATACTGTATTAAATTATATAATAAGTTTGAATTATTATCTATTAAAAACTAAGTAGGAGGTTTCTGTTGATTGGAAGATGAGCAGAAACTGCCTATTTTGGTAGTTGGACCCCAGATTGTGGTGTCACTGAGTCTCTGCATTTTGATAGATGCACTGGCATCTTCTACTGGCATCCTTCTCGTTGCAATATGTCACCACTCCAGTGATTTGTTGAATGGCAAGGGGAATCTGACATAGGGCAGGGAGGCACTGATGCACCGTGCAATATATACATAGATTGATGTTTAATGACCAGCTCCATAACAAGGAAACCAGATGGTCAAGATTCACAAAGAAGAGCAGCAGAACAAGCTCTGTTTGCCAATGTACATCCCAGGTGCAGTTGCACATCAAAATGCAGCAACAAGACCAATGAATTGGAAGACAAACTTAACAAACTTGAAAAATTGTGCTGGTCTAATCCCTCAAAGTGGTGAGAAGCAATTTCCCTGCAAAACTACGTGGACAAAGGAATGGTACCAAGGGGACTACGCATTTATACTGTCCTATCCTATGACTCACTCAATCCCAAGTAACTTGAGGAATGGGATAATAACTCTGAGTATAGCTCCAAACGCATGCTTGAAATGCTGAGAAAGTACTCTTGGTCAGACCGGGAGATACTACTCCAGGAGATCAAAACAACCAATGATGAACTAAATCTAAGATGTGAGAAAGATGTCATTGGCAAATTCATGACAGAGATGAACACCCAACTTGACAAACACGAGGAGGACATAAAAACATGCAAACAAAAGAAACTCCAAAGAGATTACAATGATTCTGAAAGTGGGAGACTTTAACCACAAATACAATAATTCCATAAACAAAGATATATTAGCACCAGCAACACAATATGAAACCACAATCTCTGATGTTAGCTCCACATTCAGGAATGACACTGATGCTTTTGAAACTATAGACATGAATGCCTCTGAAATTGAACACAGTATCAAATTGGTGATTTTTTTTAGATGAATACCAGCATCTCAGAAGAGGCCTACAGACTTCCAGAGGTACAACAACTAAGAAGGGCAGAGGCTGAGGAACAAGCCTGAGAAGAAGAGGAAGAGGTTGGGGAGGTAAATATGCAGAGAGGAGGATTGATATGTTTAAATATTTAAGAAAACTCAAACTTAAGAAGTCGCATTACCTCAAAGGGGAGGATATGACTGCGGACTATGGTGAGACGAGTGGGCAGGTCCCATGGGAAGTAACAATTGTTGACACAGATATGTTTCTCACCTTGTGTGAATTAGAGATGTAAGTAAGTAAGTAATGTTTAGTTTATTAGTCAATTAAAACCATAAACATGATTAAATCATATAATACAGAAAGATTAAAGATGAATAAAAAATAATAATTTAAAACATTGTCATGAATCTATTCCAGCTATTGGTCTTCGTTATTTATTTTGCGATTTGTAGAGCGCCTGGTGACCCGTAGGCATCCCCGCGCTGTAAATCTGTGAAGACCAAGAGAGGGGGAGAAAGGAAAACTATTTGGGGAACAGGAAGGTTTTTAGTTTTTTTCGGAAGAGGGCGTGACAAGGTTCCAGACGCAAGCTGCGTGGAAGCGAGTTCCATCCTGCGGAGGCTTTGACCGAGAAGCGACAGCCACCGGTGCGAGCCTTCTTGAACTTAGGAACCGTGGCCAGGTGTTCGCCGTCAGAGCGAAGGAGTCTGGGGGCTTTGTAGGGAATGACCATGTTTTTCAGGGCGGCTGGGCCAACACCGTTGATGAGTTTATGGGAGGTGCACAGGGCCTTAAACTCAACTCTCTGGCGAACAGGAAGCCAGTGCAGAGTCTTAAGTGCAGACCTGGCTGAGGCTCTGGGTGGAAGGTTCAAAATGAGCCTCGCCGCCGCATTTTGGGTGCGTTGGAGTTTAGCCAAGGTGAATTCAGGTGCGCCGAGATAAACGGCGTTGCTATAGTCAAGCCGGGCTAAGATGAGCCCCTGAACCAGTAGTTTCCTGGATAGGGGGGGAAGGAGAGGGAGGATCTTGCGAATAGAACGCAAGAGGCCGAAGCATGTACCAGCTGTTTTGGCTGCCTGAGTCTTCATAGTGAGGTCCGGTTCCAGCCATACTCCTAGTGTTTTAATTTCTTTTTTTGGTGTGGGGATTTCACCAAAAGCGTCCGGCCAGACTGATGGAGGGATGGAGGTCCATTTATTGCCCAAGAGCATAATTTCGGTTTTAGCACCGTTCAGCTTCAGGGAAGATTCGCACATCCAGTTGTGAATATCCTGGAGACAGTTCAGCAGGCTGTCTGGGTGTTTATCCAGGTGGGAAAGAAAGACGACGAGTTGAGTGTCGTCAGCATAGTTTACTATTTTGATCCCGTAAGGGGTCACGACATCTTCAAGGGGGGCCATGTAGACATTAAACAGGGTGGGACTAAGCGAAGACCCCTGGGGGACACCACTTGTGAGTGGGAGTGTGTCTGAGCGTGAGTTGCCGTCCCACACCTGAAATGAGCGTCCGGATAAGAAGGAGTCAATCCATGCATGTGCAGTTCCCACAATTCCTGCCCTGGCCAGGCGATGTAGAAGGACACGGTGGTCCACCGTGTCAAAGGCGGCACTGAGATCCAGGAGGATCACTGCCACTGATCCTCCTGAATCCAGGATACACCTGGCCTCCTCGATAACGGAGAGGAGGGCAGTGTCCGTGCCATGGCCGGGCCGGAATCCAGTTTGGGATTGACGTAGAAGTTTGTTTGCCTCAAGGAATTGGGATAATTGCCCATTCACCAATTTCTCAGCCATCTTGCTAATACATGGAAGGAGCGATATGGGTCTGTAGTTGGCCATGTCGTCCGGGTTCAGATGGGGCTTTTTCAACAGAGCCTTGACAACCGCATTCTTCCAGTTGGGAGGCACTGTGCCTTGGGAGAGAGAGGTATTAATGAGATCCCTGATGATGGGGGCTATACTGGGAGACACGGTTTTCAAGAATCTAACCGGGGCCGGGTCAAGGGGGGACCCGCTTTTCATTTTGGCCAGCGTGGAAGTTACCTCGGTGAGGGAAACTGCTCTAAAAGTGGACAGCCGGGGGCTGTTAATGCAGGCCTGTGAATCCATGTGATTATGTGGGCTGGTGGTGGGAAGGGAGTCCAGTATCCGTGAGATTTTGGAATCGAAATAGGCAGCCAGGTCCTTACTTCTATCCGTGGGAGGGGAATGAGAGGACGGTGCCATTGGAACATTAAGTAGTTCTTTGACTATTAGGTAAGATTCTTTTGACGAATTAGTAGCATTTTTTATTCTATTGTCATAGAATGCGGCTTTAGCTGATTTTAGGGCAGATTTGTAGCGTCTTACCGAGCTGTGGTTACTAAACCTTCACATTTTTTGACTTCCCTTCCTTTACTATGTAGATAAAAAATACCAAATACAGATGTAAAATAGGTCGAGATAGCTGGTCGTGAATGTAACCTTTCCCTAATGATTGAAGTACAAATTTACAATGCTGCCAGTTTGGATTCTCATTGATAAATCACTATAGGTAATTGAAGTGCTTGTGTGCAGGTCCAAAGCGGGAATATGTACAGTATTAAATGGACAATGGTTTTCCCCTAAAAATGTTCAAGACTATGCTTCATTAAAGTACCAAAAAAAAATAATAATATCAAAAACACTAATTTAAAAATGTTTTTGTCTTAGCCTAGCGGGATAGGGAACAGCTACTATAACATACCCTAGCAGCTTGTCCTTTGGGTTTACCTGCTCATGTAGGATTTACCTTAAAACTAGGGGGATAGGGAAACAGCTACTATAGCTGTCCCTAGCAGCCCGTCCTTGGGGTTTACCTGCTCCTGTGGATTTCACTGTAAACCTACTGTTTTGTCACAGCCTAATATCAGTTTTAAGGCCCACTTCAGGTTTACTCAACACCCAACCTATATGCTAATCAATTTTTAAAAATTGGTCAAAAACTGGACTTTTCTAATATTCAACATTGTGTTACTTGGGTCCATTTTCTCCGCAGGTGCTGTTCTACAAGACCTGATTACCCTCTCATGATACTCTTGTCTTAATAGAGTTCTTCATTGATCAACCAATACTGGACAGTACATGCAATGCGAAGCAACGTTTTGGCCCCCTGATGGCATAGACGACAGGTCTGATCACTCAGGCCACTGATCCTCCATTTTAGTATGAGGTTTAATGTGGTTATCTCACCAAAGCCTAGGGCCAAAAATGACAGTTTAACGTTCTGGTGAAAAGGTGCTACAAGCAGGAGTGATTCTCTTGGGGAAGAATATCATTTCAAAACCAATCACCCATGACGACGTTTGGACAAGCTTGCCTTGTCTGCTATCCAACTTTGCAATCTGGCCAATTTATTCTTAAAGGTTTGCCCAGAAGTTTTTGAGTTCCAGAGGTCATCCAGTTCCAGAATCCTAATATTGTTCTCGAGATGTTTCCTGTGGATGCCATTTCCCCATTGTAGATTGATCTCGGACCAGATTATATTAGCCAGAGTGGTTTTGGCTGCTGCACGCAGATTGTAACAGAGCTTTACAAACACCGCCGACCTGGCAAGCGACGCTTGACCCTGTAACCAGGTAGGTCACCTCCTCAGCCACCACACGGTGCCCCCGCCACTCGCTGTGCCCCGCTGTCCCCCGGTTCGTACCGGGTGTCCCCCGCATTGGTTTGCATTACTGTTCGTTTTTCTCGTACTGTATATTTTTGTTAATTGGTTTTTGCTGTTACTTTGTGCTCATTGTATTGCCTGCCATGTGTGCCCGTTTTCCTGTGCCTTTTTTTCCTCTCTGTACCACCGCCCCATCGCTCTCTCCTGCCGCTGCGTCCCCTGCGGCCCCGCCCCCCTGGTTCCCCATTCGCCGCCCCGCTCCCGCCTCCCAGCTGCTCCTCCCTCAGTCTTCTACTCATATGGAGGCCGCGCGGTGGTAGAGGGAGCGACCCTTAAACCTGTAACCAGGTAGGTCGCCTCCTCAGCCACCACACGGTCCTCCTGTGTGGGCTACCCCTGCTGCCGCCACTCGCTGTGTCCCGCTGTCCACCGGTTCGTACCGGGTGTCCCCCGCGTTGGTTTGCATTACTGTTCGCTTTTCTCGTACTGTTTATTTTTGTTAATTGGTTGTTGCTGTTACTTTGTGCTCATTGTATTGCCTGCCCTGTGTGCCCATTTTTCTGTGCCCTTTTTTCCTCTCTGTACCACCCGCCCCCCTCGCTCTCTCGCGCCGCTGCGTCCCTTGTGTCCCGCCCCCTGGTTCCCCATTCGCCACCCCGCTCCCGCCTCCCAGCTGCTCCTCCCTCCCTCTTCCCCTCATATGGAGGCCGCGTTGTGCTAGAGGGAGCGACCCTTGACCCTGTAACCAGGTAGGTCGCCTCCTCAGCCCCCACACCATCCTCCTGTGTGGTGCTACCCCTCCCACCGCCACTCGCAGTACCCACTGTCCCCCGGTTCGTACCGGGTGTCCCCCGCATTGGTTTGCATTACTGTTCGTTTTTCTCGTACTGTTTATTTTTGTTAATTGATTGTTGCTGTAACTTTGTGCTCATTGTTTTGCCTGCCATGTGTGTCCGTTTTCCTGTGCCCTTTTTTCCTCTCTGAACCATCCGCCCCCCTTGCTCTCTCCCGCCGCTGCATCCTCTGCGGTCCCGCCCCCTGGTTCCCCATTCGCAGTCCTGCTCCCGCCTCCCAGCTGCTCCTCCCTCCCTCTTCCCCTCATATGGAGGCCGCGCGGTGGTAGAGGGAGCGACCCTTGACCCTGTAACCAGGTAGGTCGCCTCCTCAGCCACCACACGGTCCTCCTGTGTGGCGCTACCCCTGCCACCACCACTCGCTGTGCCCCACTGTCCCCTGGTTCGTACCGGGTGTCCCCCGCATTGGTTTGCATTACTGTTCGTTTTTCACGTACTGTTTATTTCTGTTAATTGGTTGTTGCTGTTACAATGTGCTCATTGTATTGCCTGCCCTGTGTGCCCGTTTTCCTGTGCCCTTTTTTCCTCTCTGTGCCACCCGCCCCCCTCGCTCTCTCCCGCCGCTGCGTCCCCTGCGGCCCCACCCCCCTCGTTCCCCATTTGCCGCCCCGCTCCCGCCTCCAAGCTGCTCCTCCGTCCCTCAGCCCCTCATATGGAGGCCACCCTGCGGCCGCGCCAGAGGCAAGCCCGTCTGCGCCCGTCCACGCCTAGACCGCACCCAGCGTCAGAACCCCTGGCCCACGCCGGAGCCAGGGCGCCCGACTGAGATATGACACTACCACCCTCAACGCACTCAACACCGGACGACCACCCGCCTGCTACCGAGCAACCGCGAAGCGAACCCACTGACCCTTTACCTGCCAAGCCTGCAAATTCACCTGCCTCCCAACCTACACCCCGCCCGCCGAACCGAGCAACAATAACAACAATCATCTCAAGTGCATCCTCCTCAACACCCGCTCGACACAACAGCACCGGACGTCCCTTCCTCATGGAAACCTGGATGAACACCTCCTCGGCCCCCGACATCGCCATAGCCATCCCGGACGGCTGCAAGAAAACCCGGAAGGACAGTGTCAACCAAACCGGAGGAGGAATCACCATCATCTACAGGAACACCATCAACGTCACGACCAACGCCGAAGACACACTCTTCACCACTGAACACCTACACTTCCAGATTCATACCGACCTCAAAACCACAGTCAGAGGAACCCTCGTCTACAGACCCACGGGCCCACGCACACAATTCAGCGAAACCATTGCCGACTTCATCAGCCCGCACACACTAACCTCACCAGAATACATCCTCCTAGGGGACCTAAACTTCCACCTAGAGAACAACTACGACAGCAGCACTACCACCCTGCTCGACAACCCCGCAAACCTCAGACTCAAGCAACTGGTGAACACCCCCACCCACTACGCCGGCCACACGCTGGACCCCATCTTCTCCACCAGCAACCGCATCTCCTTCACCCACTCCACCGGACTACACTGGACTGACCACAGCTGCATCCATTTCACGTACAAGAAGACCACAACACACCACCGCACGCTACAGATCACCCGCAGATGCTGGAGCAAAGTCACAACAGACCAGCTCACCACATCACTGAGCCAGAACCCACCAGCCGACATCCCCGATACCAACAACACAGCTCACAACCTCACACGGTGGATCACCAACTGCGCTGACAACTCCGCTCCGCTGAAGAACCCCCAGGCAAGACCACCAACAGAGAAACTACATGGTTCACTGACGCCCTGAAAGACTCAAAGAAATCATGCCACACGCTCGAAAAAACCTGGCGCCACGAACGTACGACAAAAAAGATGACAGCCCTCAAGAACGCCACCAGCGAATACCACCAGCTGATCCGCACCACCAAAAGGACATCATTCAAAGAGCAGCTGGACAACAGCACCCACAACAGCAAGGAACTCTTCAGCATTGTAAAAGAGCTCTCCAAACCCAATGCCAGCAACAAAGACATCACACCATCACAAGACCTCTGCAACTCCCTCGCAACGTTTTTCCACCGCAACATCGCAGACATACACAACAGCTTTGACGCCCAGACTCCGCCTCCAGTCTCCAAACAAACAACCCCCACCACCACCCTAAGTGACTGGACCCCCATCAGCGCAGAAGACACCACCCACGTCATGAATACCATCCACTCCGTCCCCTTCCTACCCATGTCCCCACCACATCTACAAGAAAGCAGACGCCATCATTGCACCCCACCTCCGGAACGTCATAAACAACTCCTTTGCATCAGCCACCTTCCCAGAGAGCTGGAAGCATGCAGAGATTAACGCCCTTCTGAAAAAACCCACAGCGGACTCTAAGGACCTCAAGAACTTCTGCCCCATCTCTCTTCTTTCCTTCCCGGCAAAAGTCATCGAGAAGACCGTCAACAAACAGCTGACTGCATTCCTTGAGGCAAACAACTCGCTCGACCCATCCCAGTCCAGATTTCAAGCCAACCACAGCACCAAGACAGCCCTCATCGCAGCCATCGACGACATCAGAACCCTGATGGAGAACGGGGAGAAAACCGCCCTCATCCTCCTAGACCGCTCAGCGCCTTTGACACCGTCTGCCACCGCACCCTAACAACCCGCCTCTACAACACTGGGATCCAAGGAAAAGCACTGGACTGGATCACCTCGTTCCTCTCCAACAGAACCCAGAGAGTCCGCCTCCCGCCATTCTGCTCCGCGGCCACCAAGATCATCTGTGGCATACCCCATGGCTCCTCGCTCAGCCCAACCCTCTTCAATATCTACATGAGCCCCCTCGCCGCCATTGCACGCAAACACAACCTCAACATCATCTCCTACGCCGACGACACCCAGCTGATACTCTCCCTCACCAAAGACCCAACCACTGCCAAAACCAACCTCCAGGAAGGAATGAGGGAAGTCGCGGAGTGGATGAAACTCAGCCGGTTGAAACTGAACTCAGACACAACGGAGGTCCTCATCCTCGGACAATCCCCATCCACCTGGGATAACTCCTGGTGGCCCACTGCACTGGGCACCGCACCGTCACCCACGGACCACGCACACAACCTGGGATTCATCCTGGACTCCTCACTCACGATGACCAAACAAGTCAACGCCATCTCATCCTCCTGCTTCAACACCCTGTGCATGCTCCAAAAGATCTTCCGGTGGATCCCCACAGAAACCAGCAAGTCGGTCACGCAGGCCCTCATCGGCCAGCCAACTGGACTACGGGAACAGCCTTTACGCGTTGACCACAGCAAAACTTCAGAAACGACTGCAGCGAATACAGAATGCCTCCGCACGACTCATCCTCGACGTCCCTCGCCACATATCAGCCCACCTGAAAAACCTGCACTGGCTCCCCGTTAACAAGAGGATCACGTTCAGGCTCCTCACTCACGCACACAAAGCACTCCACGACACAGGCCCCGAATACCTCAACAACCGCCTCTCATTCTACTCTCCCACCCGCCAACTCCGCTCCGCCAGCCTCGCCCTTGCAACCGTCCCACGGATCCGCAGAGCCACCACCAGAGGACGATCATTCTACTACCTAGCCGCCAAGACATGGAACTCCTAGCTCACCTACGACTGACCCACGACCATCTCACCTTCAGGAAACACCTCAATCCTGGCTATTCGAGCAGTAGCGGCCCCAACCCTCAGCGCCTTGAGTCCCTCGCGGGTGAGTAGCGCGCTCTATAAATGCAATGCATATTTTGATTGATTGATTTTGTAAGTAGAAATTCCATCCAGAGTTGTGCAGGCGAGGCCAACCTGGGAAGTCTAAAGGTTTGTTTATAGGCGCTTATCAACAGTTTTTCAAGCAGAGAGGCCTCATCTCCTAGCATTATCTCTGATCCGTATGCAAGAGTTGGCATCATTAGAATTTGATTTGATTTGATTTGATTTAGGGATTGCATATGATAATGTGTTTCCCTAGCTGACGCTTTGAGAATAGGGCATAACCCTGACTCCCCTTATGCTCCGATGTTTATTGGTAGGGACAGTAGCTCTACTATTGATTATGTATTTACGTCACCACTGTTAACAGATTGCATAGTAAAAACTTCTGTGGTACAAACACCCCTTAGCGATCATAACCCACTGGTTGTAGTTTTGGATCTTGCTCCAAGTCCGATTTTTATGAACCTAAATGGTGCAAGGGACATTACTCCGTCAATTGATGGCCTTCGGCTAAAATGGAGGGGAGTGGATTGTGGGGCTATTTTAGACAGTGTACAAACGCTACATTCACACCTGATTGACTCTTGTTTGTCTCCAAGTGATAATTATGAAAGATTAATTGCTGATTTTGAAGTTTTGTGCTCAACCATTAAAGCCCTTTTGTCAGTTCCACTACCCAAGGAAGGTAAAGAGCCAAGGTGGTTTGATTCATCATGCTCCTTGGCAAATAGAGAATTAAGAAAGGCTCTCTCTGCAAAACCAAGGTGTAAAGCCACCGTTCAATCAGCCAGGAAAAACTATAAAGCTAAAATATCTGAACGGAAGGCTAATTTACTTTCCGAACAGTGGGACTCTCTGGTAACTAGTGCAAATTTGGGCGGCAGTGGCCCATTTTGGTCCGCTGTCAGAAAAACGAGGGAAATGGGAAAGAAGCTTACCCAAATTAGCTGCAATATAACAAGTGCAGCATGGGAGAACCATTTTTCTAGAATTTATGCAGCCCCCTCAGAGGAGTGTCCTCTCACTTTAGGACACTCAGGTGGTTTATTAATTCTAGATCATGAAGTCAAAACAGCCATAAAAGAGAGTCTGGGAAATAAGGCGCCCGGACCTGATGGTCTTCCCATCGATATTATTAAATATGATGCTGACTTGTGGACACCAATACTTCTTAACATTTTTAATAGTCTCCCAAAGCCAGCCATGCCGACCACATGGGCAACCAGCATTATTGTTCCAATCTATAAAAAGGGAGACAGGTCCGATCCTGCGAATTATCGCCCTATCTCCCTTTTGGACAATACTTTAAAAGTGTTGGGTCGTATAATTTACCATAGAGTACTGGAATGGGCAACTGACACTGACTTTTTAGACCCCTGTCAGATGGGGTTCCGGAGTGGGGTAGGAACAGTGGAGCAATGCTTAAATTTAAAATTGATAATTGACAAATACAGTGTTGCCCGCTCCTCCCCCACCTACCTTGCATTTATGGATCTTTCATCCGCTTTTGATCTTGTGAATAGATCGAAGCTTTGGTCCATCCTCTCAATCAAAGGTCTTGATGATACTCTTGTACGTTTTTTAGCCTATCTCCATACTGACCTGAAAGCACGGGTACGTATTGGGATGGGTGGAGAGGTATCAGGAGCCATTGACATAGGGAGGGGGGTGAGACAGGGGTGCGTTTTAGCACCCCTGTTGTTCATTATCTATATTAATGGTCTATCCACCTGTTTGAAAAAAGTCACTACAGATGTCCCAGTAATTTTAGGGAAACCACTTCCAGTGCTTCTATACGCAGACGATGCGGTGCTTATGGCCCACACTCCTAATGCTCTTCGTCTGCTTGTACATAGTTTTGTTAATTTTATGGAGGATCTGGATTTGAGGGTAAATTAAAAAAAATCTTTTATCATGTCCTGTGGCCCAGGCAAAAGGAAACTCAATACCATACAGTTAGGTACAGATAAATTGAAATCTGTTCGTAAATTCCCTTATCTAGGGTTGGTTTTCGCTGCGAACGGCTCGTGGAGTGGGCATTTGGCCCACGCCACGAGCAAGTTCTCGAAGGCCAACAATTCTGTTCTGAGTCTCCCCCGCCCAAAGAAAATAGGTGCCACTAAGGCTATTTTAAAGATTTTTAAACTACAGTGCTCACCTGTTGCCACGTATGGAGCAGAGGTATGGGGATCGGGAAACAGCCTTTGTATTCAAAGGGAGGAAAATCGCTTTTGCAGAAAAGTGTTGGGCGTACCGATTTCCTCACCTAATTTTATTTGTCATAGTGAATTAAATCTTTCACACATAAGTGATTTTATTAGAGCAAGACCAGCACTTTTCTGGATTAGAATCTGGAGGAATGATGCTGCTGCTCTTACACAGAATATTATAAAGGATTGTTTAAGCTGTGACCATGGAATGAAGATCCCATGGTTCTCAGAAGTTTTTAAATCACTTAATGAAGTTGACAGAGGTACCTTGTTCACTGATCCCACGACAATAGAATTAAAGGATAAAGTTGAGGTAAAAAATGCACTGTATGCACTTTACAACAGTGAAAGGCTAAAATATAGTATAATGATATGAAATGTATTGTATTGTCACTGTATGGAATTTAATGTCATATTTTATTATTTGCATGTACATATATCAAAATGATTTGTTGTTATGATCGGTACTTTTATGAATTTTAAGAAATTCGAATAAAGGTCTTTTGAACTTGAACTAATGTGTTTCCTAGTGGTTTCAAACCCCATTCTACTTTCCTTCCCACCATGCCACATGAAAACCTCAATACGTTTCACAACGTTATCACCAGAGACCTGACAAACCTCAGAAGAAAGAAATGGGAAAAGATAAATACACGTCACAGTCTGTCCCAGGAAAAGAGGCGGGCTACTAATATATTGCAGACAATGCCAGTGTCATCATATGCCCTGCAGATAAAGGGGGAACTTACTGCTACTCAAAAGACACATGTATATTTAAGAAGCCATGTGCCAGCTTAGTGATAACACTTACTATGAGGTTATCAATAAAGAGACCTACATTGTAAGGTCACTTAGGTATGGGACAAATTGATCACCTGGAGAGACAAAGGTCTCCTTGAGTTGAAGGAGTACTGTTTTTGGAGAAGAGAATTTCCCACGTTACTTGTCCTCCGCCTCTGGCGAAGGTGCCCAAGTAGAAGCACAACCCTCCTGGCAGAACCATTGGGTCTTCCAATGGCAATGCCCTGAAACAAATGCCCAAATATAAGGACCATTTTGTCAGGTATTTCATTCCTGGTCTTCCATCCTACATAAGGAATACCAAGGATAGCTTGGACAAACTTCAGTGTCTTTACTGGGAACAGGATTTTGTCTTCATGATACTTGATGTCAGCTCACTTTATACCATCATTGGGCATGAGAAGATCATCACGGCATGCCGAAAATTGTTATGAGCCCTGTCCCTCAGATATTTGGCAGATACCAAGATGATTCTAGAAATGATCTGTCACTGCCTATCTAACAACATTTTTCTTTTCAATGGCACATTATACAAGCAAAAACCATGGGAATGTGTTTTTCTCTACGTTTCTTCCTTGTTTGGTGGAAGAAGGGGGAGAAGGGGTTGTTTAGGGACATCAATACCATTCCTGAACTTGAATAGGTCATTCTTTGGCTCAGGTACATTGAAGAAATGTTCATCATTTGGAGAGGCACTGAAGAATTGCTGCCCAGTTTGTGAACAAAAAAATGATAATCTCATCCTCACACACATCAGCAAAACCAATGTTGAATACCTGAATGTCAGAGTAGAGATCACATACATGAGGTGCACAACAGCAGTTTTCAGGAAGCCCAGTCTCCTCCATGCCCTCAGTGGCCACCTGTACACTCTCAAGTGGAGTATCCCCTATGGTGAGCTACTGAGGGCAAGGAGAATCTGCAACACAGATGATGCATACATATAGGATGAGCAGATTCAGGAAACAAGGTTACCCCCAGTGGAACTCCACAGCACAATTATCTGAATGAAGAGCATTGACAGAGAACAGAGCCATTTTGATAATAACAGGTCCACTGATCGGGGTGAATCCACTGTTCTGAGAGTTGTGCAGACATATAACAGCAGTTCTAAAACATTCATCAGATGCTCACTAAAAATGTGGACATATTGAAAAGTGATCCCACCATGGGCCACACACTGTGTGAAAGACCTAAGAACACCTACAGGAAGGGACGCTGCTTGAAGGACATTTCAGTCCACAATGACATCACACTCCCTAACATGACCAAGGAATTCAAACTACAAGGCTTTTTTCCATGTAGTCACTGTAAAACTTGCAATAATAACAGCAGTAAGAGGGACTACTATCTACTCTATGATGCAAGGAACTGTAAAATCAATCAGTTCCTCACCTGTAGTTCCCGATTTTTGATATATGCCCTAGAATGCCTTTCACCCTGAGATATGTGGATAGCACTAGAAATGTGTTCTTGAACACCTCAGTGCCATCAAGAATTGTGAGCCACATTATCCCTTGGTGAGACATTTCCAAGAGAAGCACGACAATGATGGGAATTAACTGACCTTTTTGCCAAAGAGCAAGTTCCATTCAACCCCGGTGGGAGGGCACAGGACTCACAGGCTCAGAAAAGGGGAATCCAGGTATATAATTGAACTTGAGATGTAGAGTGGTGTGGCTCACTGGTTAGAGGCGGCAGACCCGGGAGCAGAAGTCGGCCCGGGACCAGGGTTCAATTCCCGACGCGGCAGGGTCGTGGACCAGGGTCAGCGGACTTGACAATTCTCGCCTCGGTGCCTACTCTAACCTGGGGTCCCACTCGGCAACTCTGGGCATTAGCTTGCCTAATCTCCACAACGGCCCCATCAACGCCGGGGATGCCTGGCTCCACCTTGGGGATTCCCAGTAGGGACCATCCCACAGGGAAAGCCAGGACGGGTTCCCCAGCGGTATACAGCGCCGGGACGCCCCTTTGCTGGGGCAGCTGTGCGCTTTACAAGTATACGACATTTAACATTTAACATTTAACTTGACACCATGAGTCCGGGGGTCTAAATCTGGATGAAGAACTGAGTATGCATTTATGTGAAAATTGACCCTTTTGCTCTGCCACCAACCCTCAACATCATACTGTCTTTGTACGTGAATTTTGACTCCTTGGATACAGCTGCTGTCCAGAAGTTTAATGTTCCTTTTGTTGTGTTTTATTTAAGAAGGAAAGGACAGGGTTGTCAAGTATGATAACTGACGTTAGCCGGACGGGTTCTCCTACTCTTTGCTTCATGTTCACTGATTGGGCTACTAGTTCATGTCACAGACTAGTGCATGTCACAGATAAGATGGTTTGATTTTTTTTGTTACCGCCATTTCCCTTGTGCATCAGGCACCCCATTACCTCTTAATGATTTTCTTGAGATATGGTCTTCCCTGGGTTACTCTTGCACTTGGCATCAACTTCTAAGGCTTTTGGATTTATGTCACTGGTCACTCGTTCTAGAACATCTGGGATCCCAGTGTCTTATGTCTTTTGTCCATACCAGCAGGATCATCTGGCTCCTTTTATCCCATGGTATTTGCCCCCTGGCCTTTTGTGGACAGCATATTTTGATGACACCTTATATTAAATGGCCTACTTTTATCATTAGTTTTTAAAAAAAAATATCTTTTATTGTTTTAGGCAGACAGGAAAAACAAACCCAAACAGTTTGACCGGTTTGACAGATGTTTGACAGATAAGACAAATCAAATGCAATAAACACAGTGGTGACATTCACCAAAATAATACACATTACATAATTATTGACCATGCAACCCTGAGCTGGGTCATGGGGACAACGACTCTTCCTGTGGGGTGTGTACAGGTGCCACACAGATCCCTCCTCTATAAGAGAGACGGCGCTGACAGGGGTACCCCCCAGGCCCTGGTTCTCTTAGACCTGTCGGCCGCCTTCGACACGGTGGACCCTAACATCCTTCTCCACCGTGTCGAGCAGGCCGGCATCCAGGGCCTGGCGCTGGCATGGGTCGAATCCTTCCTGACCGGGAGGTCTCAGACAGTCAGCCTGGGTACCTTCAGGGCACCTAGGGAGCGTTCACTCTGCGGGGTCCCCCAGGGCTCCTCCTTATCTCCTCTTCTCTTTAATCTGTATCTCCAACCTCTTCTCTTTTCTCTGAGGCAGTGGGACGTTACCGTCTTTAATTACGCTGACGACCTGCAACTCATCTTTCCTCTCAATTCTCTCTCTGCTATTTCTAATTTCCAGGCGGTTATGGTCCACATTCTCCAGTGGATGAGCCAGAATCAACTTAAATTGAATCCCGGGAAGACGGAGCTCCTTCTCCCTGGCAAGAGCTCTACCCACTGGGGTCCGCACTTCTGGCCGGCAGAGCTTGGCCCTTCTCCCACCCCTGTGGCCTCGGTGAAGAGTTTTGGGGTCACTATTGACTCCGAGCTATCCCTTAAGCCCCAGATAGGGATGGTGGTCTCTTCCTGCATGTATCAGCTGCGCAGGATCAGGAAGGTGGCCTATCTCCTGACTCCCGAAGCCCTGATTCAAGTCATCATGGCTCTCGTTCTCTCCCGCTTGGATTTCTCGAATTCTCTCTATTATGGTCTGCCTAAGGTCCTTCTTTCTAGATTACAGATCGTCCAGAACCAAGCGGCGAGACTGGCCTTTGGGATTCCGAAATGGCAATCCGCCAAACCTCTTCTCACCCAACTACATTGGCTCTCTGTCACTTCGAGGGTAGCCTTTAAGTTCGGCTGCCTCACTTTTAAATCCCTAACCGGTCCCTGCCCTGCTTTCCTGAAATCCCTTATCAGTCCCTACTGCCCTTCACGCAACCTCAGATCTTCTCACCTCCGCCTCCTGGTTGTTCCTTCTTTTAAATTTTGCAGAATCGGTGGCCGGAGATTCGCACTTTTGGCCCCCAAATTCTGGAACTCTCTTCCTCCCTCGCTTAAATCCTCCAACTCGCTTATCCAATTTCGCAAATCCTTAAAAACTTGGCTCTTCCCACAATCCGGTTAATCTCCTCTGCCTCCCTTAGTATCAGATCAGCGCCAGGAAACCCACGGTGACAGAGCGCTCTATAAGCTCACCTTAACATAAGGATTCCACTCAGACCACACTGCTGACCACTTTTTGGGGCATCCACGTGGTACGCATACAGTCTTCTCTCTAAACATGCACTAGTCGAGACTCCTCTGCCAAGCGGCCAAGGTGGGTGGTGCCTATTCTCCCATAGACTGGCTACCTCCCTCTTGGCCACCGTGATCCCCTGTGTAGCCCACGCTCTCTCCATGCTTGTTAGATCAGTGGGACCCCACATGTTCAAAATAGATTGCTTTGCTTCCGGACGAATGTCTTTGTGCAACACTTCCTGCATTACATCATGTATCTCTCGCCAATACCGTTATATCTGGTCGCATTCCCAAAGTATGTGAATGAAGGTACCCACGTGCCCACAACATCACCTGCAATCGCCCCATCCCCCTCCCCATGTGGACTAGTTGTGGTCCCGTGATGTATGTACGATGAAGAATTTTACGTTGCATCAGTCGCAAACGCGTCAGGATGGCAACCTCCCTGGGCGAGGCCACCGCCTCCCGCCATTCCTCATCATCAAATTCTAAACCATACCTCTCCCAGCACTCTCGCAGCCGCCCCAGCAGATCTGGAGTGTTGTTGATTAATTTCTTGTAGGTTAGGGAGATTGCTTTTTGGGGATGGTATCCGTCAAGCAGACGGTCCTCTAGTGGCGAAGACTCTGGGGGGTTCGTGGCCGTCCGCAGGGCGGCGGTAATGGCGTGCCAAATCTGTGTGTACTGGAACTGTTCTGTTTTGGAGAGTTCATACTGCTGCTGGAGTGTGGTAAAGAGAACCACAGCGCCATTGATCCAAAGGTCAACCAGTCAAGATATGCCAATCATCTCCCACTTATCAAACCCCTTAGTGGACCAAAGGTTCCCAAGCACTTCTGAGTCCCACAATGGCGTGGCCAGAGTAAGCCTACGGTCCCAACTGAGACTCCTATTCACGGAATGGAAAACAGTAACCGAGGGTTTGGTTGGAATACAGAGATCTGATAAAAGTCCCACGGGAAGCAGCCACCTATCCATCCTAAACTCAGGGTCATCTGGCTGGCGATATGTGCATTGATTAAAAGGCACTAGGTGGGCTGCCCAATAATACTTGCGTATGTCCGGGAGACTAATGCCTCCGTCGTACCAGTTCAAGACCAACTTACTAAGTGCTATCCTGGGCCTCCCCTCTCATAGCAGCTATCTCTGCAACCCCTCTATTTCCCTGAAGTAATGTGCCGGGACTGGATCTGGGTAATTTTGCAGGGCTATCATTCATTTTTAGGTCTCGCTGAAAGCATTGCTTTAGCAATGCTTGTTGCCGAGATTATAGTAAGGGAGTTTCAAAAGTCTACCCAGACGGATTAGGTACAGTTCATATGATCTATGCGCGTGCACAGGGCCAGCCACATCACACACCATCATTTGTCCGAGCCTCGGCATCAGACTTAAAAGGAACCCACTCCCCTGCCGCTCCCCCGCCCCTCCATCAGACTTCAAAGGAATGCGCTCCCTCCCCACCCCTCCGCCACGCAATGCAGAGAGCTTTTTCTTAAACTGATTACTCCCTATAAAGACTACACAACAGCAGCAAGCCAGAAATAGGTTAAAATAGCTGCTGTCCCGGGCCAAGCAAACAACTCAAGAAGAACATTTCGAGTGATGCTTCCCCATGGGGTCCTTTGATGACGACAGCAACATGTCCAGGCCCACAGTTTTTTTTTCACGAGGAAACTCTTAATTGTAATAATTATGAATTTCAATGTGTGTCATAAAATTCCCATGTTGCATGATTTTAACGCAAATGTTTAACACCGCCCCATAAACGTTCTGCTTTACCCGCGCACACATGTAAACTCATATTTCCCCTTGCACTTAGCCCATAAATAATATTCCTTATAAAAAGGTGAACTCTCGCTCTACCTAAGTGAAACCCTCCTGCAAATACGGTGCCAATTAAGATGCCGAAAACAGAAGATTTCCAGGAGCCCCCATAGATAAAGCAGACCATTAAATCTCAATTTAACATCCGTTGACAGCCTCTAAAGCTTGTAATCTCATTTAACCCCCTCCTGTCAGGAGCAGGCCGACCCCTTTGGCATAATGCGGGCCGAATTAGATCTGACATTCCAACAAGAGACATACAAGCCTCTTTAGCTTAAAAGCCATCACACAGTGGGCGACCCTGACCTTCTGCGCTCCCCCTCACGCCCCACTCTTTACACCAGGGACCCCCGTGAACATTTAAGTAGAGAGAAGAGACAGCCACACAGACAAGAGGGGATAGATAAACAGACCCACCCACGCAGATACACAGATACACACTACTTGGCTTCAAGGCAGTTGCGGGTCCATGGGGGCAAATTACAGTGAATTTTCTGAGACAATAGTCAGAAATTTCACCTGCTTTTTTTTCTTTCTCGAATCGTTCTTTGGTAATAAAAGATAAACCCCGGGCGCACTGCTCAAACCACGTTGGCTCAATATTTCCCTTGGCATGCCGCGCTCTCTGACTTTAGTATTTTTTCATCTTCTGGTTCTGACTTAATTTAATTACAGTTTTAATTAGAAAAGGATAATTAGCATTTATATTGTTCATTATTTTTTATAATACATTGTATGTATTTATATGTTTAACTATTTTAAATATTTTGATTTAAGATAAAAAAAATTAAATGGAGTTTTATTTTTAAAGTTCCTACCAATATTACTTTCTAAGGAAGCATGTTGCAGTGCCTGTGGCTGTCCATGTATTGTGAAGGACTAATAACTTGCACTTGTGAATTTGGCTACACTCACTATTTCAGGGTTTTTGCAATTTGACTGCTAAATTGTTTAATAGTGCTCTGTGACCCTTACCTGCTACCCTATCCCTGTTTCTGCCGCGGGAAGTCCCGTTTGTGCGGAGGGAGAACCGGGTTGCTGAAATCCACAAACACCCACACATCGCCGCCATCTTAGGTGTGGGGGAGTGCAGGGACGCGGTCTAGCGCTCACAAGCACCACCCTGACACGAGCCTACTTAGCCAAATGCTCTCCCGGCAGCACAGCGGACGAGCGCAGCGGGCGCGCCGGAAACGCGCCGAAGTTGCGCCAAAGTCAAGCCCGTCTGCGCCCGTCCGCGCCGGGCCAGCGTCATGCGCCGTGACCCCTGCCCGATCCTCGCCCCTTCGCTACTCAGCCAAAGAGCTATTTCTGCTTAATCGTCCTTGTTGTAAAAATCCGGTCAGAGCTAACTGTTCAGACTCCCTCACAGTCTCTACATGCCTGACCTGTGGCTATCGACCTACCATCTGCAATCATCTGAGTCTGGAAGCCTCTCCTGCTGTCAGGAGAAGGACTCTAAAATGCAGTCTATTGAATATTAGATCCATGCCAAAACATAAATGCGAAATTGAGGCGTTTATAACCGATCACGATGCAGATGTAATGTTCCTTACTGAGACCTGGTCATCTGAGGCCTCTGGTCCAGATTGGAACATAGCAGTTCCGGAGGGATATTTTGTAGAGTACCTCAACCGACCTAGAAGAACAGGCGGGGGCATTGGTATCATCTACAAGTCCCATCTAAAAATATTCTGCCTACCAGAGTTAAATATGGAGGCTGAAGCCTTGAGCTTCAAAATCAAATGCAATAACCGTCTGATTTTCGTTGGCCTGCTGCTCTACAGACCCCCAGGGCCAAAAGCTCCCTTCATCACTGCTCTCCATACATATCTGGAATCCACCACTGACTCCGCCACTTTTACAATTCTAGGAGATTTTAATTTTCACCTCGAAGCTCTAATGTTTCTGATTCCGCAACTCTCATTGACAACCTGCTTAGTTTTGATATGACCCAACAAGTGCGTAAGCCCACCCACATTGCAGGACATACTCTTGACGGCATTTTCACCAACAACAATAATTTAAAATTTTCTTCCACTTTGCCTGTCCCATGGTCTGATCACAGGGCTGTCTTCTTTAATCTAAAATGTCATGACTCTGCAAGACACAGAAGACGCTTCCTGCCCCCGGAAAGCAAGCGTTCATGGAAACACTTAGACTCGAATCTGCTAGCAGAGGCTCTTGCCAACGACCCCCCAACATTTGAGCAATGTAGCATCGACACTGGAGCCTCCAGCTTTAACAGATGGATTGCTCAGGCTGCCGATGAGCTAGCTCCTCTGGAGTCCCGAGTGCCTAAGAAACGGTTGGCCACCGCCCAGTGGTATACAGCTGAGTTGAAATTAATCAAACTCAAATGCCGCAAAGCTGAGCGCATTTGGCGGTCCAACTACTGCGCTCTTAAAAAGGCCGAATACTCCAAAGCTCTGCAGGAGTACAAGGCAGCGATTTTTCAGGCCAAATCCACATTTTACACCACCAGAATCCAAGAAGCCCCCAACTCTGCCAGAGAGCTCTTTAAGACTGTTACCCTTCTGGCAAAAACCCCGCGAGACACTATATTTACACCGGACCAGAACTTTGTCGGGAATATTGCTGCTTTTTTCCAGAGCAAAGTACAGGCAGTTTATGACGGTCTCGGCACCGAAGCCACCAACTCCAATACCAGCCTTAACATCTCGGTCACTCCTACCCAGATCCCGGCAGTGGACACTGAGGAATCTTCACCTCCCACTTTCCCTGTCTTTTCTAGATTTCCTATGCTAAAGGAGTCGGAGGTCGGGGACCTTCTCCTACAGATGAAATCAGGATCTCCACTGGATCCATGCCCTCCGCACATTTTGCATTCTATTCCATTAGCTATAACTGGAGTATTGACCTCTCTATTAAACAAGGCTATATGCTCGAACTCCTTCCCCTCAATCTGGAAGAAGGCCTGTATCCGCCCGATTCTGAAAAAAGACTCACTCAATCCCTCCGAAACTAAAAACTATCGGCCCATCTCCTGTCTGCCTCTACCAGCTAAAATCCTCGAGAAAGCCATGAACTTAGAACTGATGACTTTCCTCACGAAGAATATTCTTCTTGACTCTACGCAACATGGCTTTCGAGCATGCTATTCAACTGAGTCAGCCCTTATCATGGCAACAGAAGATATCAGGAAGACCATGGATGACAGTGGAAGAACGGCCCTCATATTACTTGATTTAACCGCGGCGTTCGACACCGTCAATCATTCGGTCCTACTAAGTCGTCTGGAAAATCTGGGCATCTCCGATGCCGCTCTAGCCCTCTTAGCATCATTTCTGACAGGCAGAATCCAACAAGTCCACTGGGATGGACTTAAATCAGAGGAATTCACTCTTCCCGGAGGAGTCCCACAAGGGTCGGCATTATCACCAACCTTCTTCAATTTATATGTCACCCCCTTGGCGAAACTGATAAAATCCCATGGCTTGAGATTAGTGTCTTATGCAGACGACACACAAATCATAGTGTCGGTCTCCGATTTCATTGAAGCAACCACAGGCCGTTTCAGGAATTGCCTTCTCAGTGTAAAAAACTGGATGAGCCAAAACGTTCTCAAACTAAATACTGAGAAGACTGAAATCATAGAATTCGGTCAAAAGCCCTCGATATGGAGTCAGCTATGGTGGCCCCCGGAAGCCGGCCGCTGTCCTATCCCAGCCGAGAAGGTCAGAAACCTCGGATTCTTACTGGACAAAAACCTCTCCTGCACAGCGCAGGTGAACCAAGTCAATTCAGCTTGTTTTCATATGATGAAGGTACTTAGAAAGATCTTGCCTTTTATTCCACCCACCTTAAAAAAGACTGTCATTGCTGCCCTAGTAATGTCTCGGGTTGATTATTGCAACTCTCTCTATCTCTGTACGGGAGAGAAGCAATTGATCAAGCTGCAGGCTATCCAGAACGCGGCCGCCAGGGTTCTCCTGAACCTGCCAAAGCGTCACCCCACTTCCCAGGCCATTCGAGAGCTGCACTGGCTGCCAATTAAGCGCAGAGTCCAGTTTAAAGCCCTCTGCTTGGCCCACAAAGCCGTACACGGAAAAGGATCAGACGATCTGGCCAAACTTCTCCCGCGCTATGTGCCCAACCGAACTCTAAGATCGGCTAATCAAGACCTGGTCTGCGTGCCTAGAATCCAGAAAGTGCGTTGGGGTGGAAAATCATTTTCTAATCAGGCCTCCAAACTTTGGAACTCATTGCCTGTCGAACTTCGCTCACAAGCCTCCAAACTGAGATTCAGAAAATCCCTGAAAACATGGCTGTTCTCCCTGCCCTGATCTGTCTCACATCACCTTTTATTCTACAGCGCCAAGACGCCGCGGCATTCGAGCGCTTAATAAAAACTTCAGTCAGTCAGTCAGGGTTGGAGGTGTGTGCGTCTATACATTTGAGTAAATTTCCACTCATAAAAATAAATAAATGTCCAATATTTGTAAAGCGCGAACAATTTCCCGAAGGTGTCAAGGCACTGGGGGCAGTCAGGAAGATTAAGAAAGCTATTGCCCAGAGTCACATGGTGCTGGGCAGACCCCTGCCACCAAAGCTGGGGATCGAACCGTGATCCCCGCGTCCATCGTCAGTCGCCCTGGCCGATGCGCCACACCTTTGTTCAGGTAAATTTTAGCATGTATGATGCTATTTATCTGGGTAAAAATACCCAATAAGTGCAGATTTTGGTCCAGGGGCAATCAGATTTGAGTATTTTTTTACAGTGAGCAATGACATTGCAGGTTTCATTGTTAAATCATGTGGTCCTATATGATCTTATTGCTTTATTTTGTTCTACCTGGATGTATTTCCTTGACCTTGATCGATAACTCCAGAACACCAACACACTTATAGGTAAGCCCAGCTTGAAAAAATGTTTCAAATTACTTTTTTTCTGGATCTTCTTCTTTAAGATAACTATGACTATTATTGTTTGAACTCTGAATGACATAATCACATTGAATAGTACACAGCTACCTTCCAAACCATGTTTTACGTTGAGGTAAAAATTCAATTGCGTTGTATCTTGGCTGCGATTTTCAAAACAGTCAAATCTACTATGCATCATGAGTAGGGAACGCTGAAATACTGGGCAGCATTTTAAAAGAAAGCTTGATTTATTTAAGAGCAATCACTGAAATGGTGGCATGTTGACCCCAGCCCAGGTCTCTAACCAATCAAACTTGGTCACAATTTGTGACCTACCTAATGCATATTAATGAAGTAGAGCAAATCGCAACTGACTACGACTCTAGTAAATGCCAAATTACTTTGTCAGGTACACCATTGAAGTGTGGGCATCAGAGGAAGCTTTGTGGTGTAGGTGTCTTACACAAGATCTGTTGACAAAACATCAGCTGTGCGGGCCAAGAGTTAGAGGAGTGAATTTGCCTATGAAGAGGTCATTATCTTGGGGAGAGAATAGGAAAGTAGAGAGATGAAGAAAAGAGAGTTTGTGTAACAGCATTTTAACCTGAATTTAAAACTTGGTTTTTGGATTGCATGGGTAAGAGTGCACATACCTGCAACAAAACTCTCCATTGTATTTGATAGCGTAGTCAGCTGTCATAAAGGTTTGAGGGTGCATTTAGGTTAAGTAATAGGGCTAAAATGAAATCACAGATAGAGCTTTCAATCAGTTGGTCTCTACCCAAATTGTATTCCTTTGTGGTTCTGCAGTTGAGTTCAGTGATAGTTCTCTAGGTCTCACAGGATCCTCTGCAATCCATACAGCACTTAAGGCAATCAATGGAAAGGAAATTGTGAAGCCTTTGAAGCAGTCAGTTTGTTAGTCCCAGTTGAGGATGTAGAAGAGCTGATTTGCCTCTGTCTCTTGTTAGAGTTTCCCCTACCTGCCGGAGTTCCTCCTTTTCGGAGACTAGGTATTCCATTATTTTTAGAGGAGTTGAGACCAGCATGTTGGATACCAAAATATTGTATAGGTAAGTATAAATAGTGGCGGGACTGTCGGCATGCACCAGAGGGAGTGTTCGGTCTTTCAGGACCAGGTTCAGATGCAATATCATAAAGCGGTGCCAGCACTCAAGAGAACTTGCTGTGTTTATTCATAGTTGGCCGCTATCTCAATGTATTTCGGCTTTGATCAAGATAACACTGGCCCTGCTCCATACTCACTTGCCTACTAAAGAATTTAATTGAGGAATTGAAGTCATTTCGAGATCCACATAAAAATAGTGCTTAACAATTAACAATTAATGTTCTCATTTTCTCTGTTGAAGATCTTACCCAAACCATGTTTATTGTTATGTATTGATGAATTTATTTACACAACTTTAAACCAATAAAATAATAGGTCTTTGCAGTCAATGATCGCTTATTGATCATTAAATCATTTGAAAATAGTACCCTGGGTTACAGAATAGAGCTTGTTTTGATTAACAGCTTTTGAAAAACATTGTATTGCTCTTTGAGTGAAACACTGTTTTAATGTATATAAACTGTGATGTAGATGTTAGCTGTTTGAATAATCCATATTAATTTTTAAGCACCAATTTAACTAGCTATCAGGTATTAAAATGTACACAATCACTGTGCCCCATTGTTAACACATAGTTCATAGCCCAAATCTTCAAAAAGAAAATCAATCAAATCCTGCAAGTTTATAAAAGGGCAAGGACACTTTATGAAAATATGATTTCGCCTCTGAATTTTGCATAGCAATCTACAAATTTGTAAAGTAAGCTAAAGAAAAAGGATGAATATTGGCGAAGTTTTCCCCCAAAAATTATGACCAGTATTTGATTGTGGGAATATTTAGGCAACAGGTCTTAAACATATATTCCTGTTCCGCTGTATCATTAAGCAGGTACTAGATCTTGTCCCGTTTTGGTAAGAAGAACTCACCAGATTTGGGTTATGATCTTAATTGTGGACCAATGGCAAAGTATTTTCTCAATGATCTGGTCTTGCAAAATCAGGAAATGTATTGTTTGCAATCTCTGGAATATTAGTTAAACCACTTGACACATATGTTTGTAATCTAAATCAATATAATGCATGCAATTTAAGAAGTTATCTTTGACAGCGGTGCTTAGAGCCAAATTTAGAGTTTAACAGACAGTTGCAAATGTGAAGGCTCTCCCATCCACATTATCATAACTGCATTATGATATAATGCATTTGTAATAAGGAGGACAGGATATCTTACATGTTTGTGATGGAGTCACCTGCCAACAAACTCTAAATCAGGTTTCTAAATCTTTTGATGCCTGATAAGTCCAACTGAATCACTACTGGAAGCTCTAAACACCAACTGAAGAAATATTTTATGATTTGAGCCTAAGCACAAAATATAAAAATACAGAAACACATCAAACAAATGCACAAATTATGAAAAATGTATTTAATTTTAAAACAAAAATGACAATAATCTAAATTGTATTTGAATAAAGTTGTAATTTTTTCAGAATTTGTTTTTATTTCTGAAAGACGGAGTGGTATACTCTAGTATATATATCACTTTGTCTTTCATTCTCTTAATATATCCGCTCTTTTTTGGCATCACATACCAATGCTTATATTGAGGCCATAAAACGCATAAACTAGTGTGCCTGTAATCTAAATGTCTATAATTAGATTATTACCAAATAGTGGTGATTGCATTTATGTATTTTAGAATCCAATGAATTGTAAGATTATTTACTATAATATGGGACCCCGATTTGTGGGAAAAAAGTTCAAAAACTAACGGTTCTGCTCTTCAATGCATAATTTGGAGTGAGCATAGCAATTGTATCAGTCTACTGTAGGCTACAATGTGCCAATGCAAACAATCCTGCTTTCAGAGTGCAAGGGTGTGTGTGTTTTGTAAGTAATCATGTGTTGTACTTGAAGGGGACCCTTTAAAACGTTCTCTGATATTTATGTGTGCTGTAAAATGCAGCATGCATGCAAGGTAGATGAGAGAAATGAGAACATTTTCTTGAGATCTCCTGTCTATAAACTCACAAAATAATTGCTGTTAAATGTATTATTTGTACATTATTCACCTCAGAGGGTGAGATGGTTAATTCGATGTTTAATTGCCCGTGGCATAAAGCAACAGGAAATGGCTGATTTGCAGATAAAGTGGCACATCCCTGCAACACAACCCAGTCCATTGACTGTATTTGGAGTGAGTTGCTAAAATTCTGGCCTAAAAGAAGCTTATTTACTTAAGATGTGCTTAGGAGTTTCATATATTTCGTCCCAAAGTAATGTAACTATATAATGCAAAATCGGTTTTCTTTAAGCCACAGCTAAAACTGTCCAGTCTTGATTGACAAAGTTAAGTTACACTTTAGAGTAAGTTTTCTATTTGTAGTAAGTTTGTAAGGATTCACAAACTCCGAGTGTAAAATTATTGAAAAAGTGTAAGTTACTGGTCTCATCCCCCTGAGTAGTGCAATCGGCTTACACTTGTGTGGATAAGTGATGAATCTCCCTGAACCCCTTCCTGGCACTCTCTAAAACCTTTGATGTCCTTCCTAATCCCAGCCCCTGTAGGAGTAGGTCTGCCCCTTGTCCCACTCACCCTACGGTGTTTCCTGCACATGTTCTATTACAATCTATATTGACATGCGCAGAGAATTCCACACACAAAAGTTAAGGCATATTACCACAGTGTTACCTTTAGCCATAATAGCTACACCCCTAATCATGCTGGTTTGACCCGTGGCGACTACAAGTGTGTATCCCAACTCTTTTAAAACCAATCTCTTAGACCAAGGTAAATGGGTCTCCTGAATGCCTATTATATGAGGTCCTATATACCTCAATTCAGCAGCGACTTTCTTCCTTTTATTCACGTTATTAAGTCCCGATACATTTAAAGAACAAATTCTTAAGTGCTTAGTTGCCATTGAATCATTCTAGATAAATTTCCCTTTATTCTTATATTTCGAGTTATTTTCAAGATCCAGATCATTTCTAAAAAATCATATGCATCAAAAAGCATTATACTCCATGCCAACACTAAATAACAGTTAGACTTCTCTCTTTTCAGTTCGCTGTGCCCAAGAACTATTTTCCCCCTTTTTTCCCCCCTACACCTCCCCACTGTGCCGCCCACAGAACCCCCCCGAACAAAAGTGACCCTCCCCCCTCCCCAGCCCTTTATTGAGGCGTTAGGACTTATGGTCCTCTTGATTGCAAGCTTGCCCCATTCCCTACCTTCGCCCGCGAACTTAATGCTAATTCAAGAAAAAACAACACAATGTATTCATATACGTCTTCCACCTTGCCTGAGGGCTAAATAGTATACATAATTACCCAGCTCTTAGATAATTATCTAAAGTTGTAGTATAGTCATTATGTACACTTTTCACTAAATATCTTATACAGTACCAAAATCCAATTACACTGAGTCCAAGAAAGTCTTAGCTGCCAGCGCTGTTGTAAAGTAGTAAGTACGCTCCTTATATACAATTTTCATTTTGGCAGGGAACATAAGATAGACCTGAGCTCCTTTGGATTGAAAAAGAGGGATAAGCTGTCTCAGTTGCCATCTCAAGTCCACCGTTTGTTTGCATAGATCCGGGCGAACAAAGTATTCACATCCAAGTGCACACATTTTTTTAGCCGGTCTTGCCTTCTTGTATACTTCCTCACGTGCTAGAAAGCTATTGAATGCCACTAATACAGCTCTAGGTCTCTGATCGCGTTGTGCCAGATTATTTGGTCGTATTTTAAAAGGAAATCTGTGCGCTCTTTCAACTTCTCGATCCCAATCCCATCTAGTTGCATCTGGAAATGAATTTTTAAGAAGCTCAACTATAAAGCCGCGAGAATCTGTACCCTCTTTTCCTTCCGCTATTTGTAGAAAGCGCAAATTATTTCTCCTCGAGCGGTTTTCTAGATCAATGACTTTCCAGTTGATCTCTTCTTTATGAGTCAGTTGTTCAGCTATGATCCTCTTCTGTTGTACTACCTCGTCCACCAAAGTCGATATACGCGTCTCAGCTTCAGTGACTCTGCCCAAAAAATCTGCATGCGATTTAGCCAGCCGCCTAACCGAGCTTTGTAGTTTTTTACATGAGTTTTGCACTCTTAGGCTATCTTGTTTGTGCTCCTTATTGTGTTTCATCATAGTCTTATAGATAAGCTATAATGATATCTCATCCCCCTGCTCCTCACATGAGGCAGCCCCAGTTCGCTCATAATGCTCATCCTGTGTCATCCGCAACCGGCGAACCGTTTGCCCAGTCTGTCCCTCCGTTCACTCAGAGCTCTCCTCAGCAGCGTCATAGCTGCTATCCAAACTTCCTTCAGCCATGCTCATCTGTTCAGCATAATGCTGAGCAAGATCCTCCGTGGATGATATGGATTGCTCTGATAGAGAGTAGAAGTCTGCACAATCTATACTCTCAACATGTCTATCAGGGGTGTTACCATCAGGGAGACCAGCATCACCAGTACCCACAGGCTCTTGAACTATATCAGTTTCAAACAGCTGTATCTGATTCTCTTCGCACAGTCCTTCACCGTCATCTGTATATAGCTGAGCCTCTTCGTTTAGTGCATTATCACAGCCTCCCTGAGACCCCTGTCTAGCCTCAACCTGATGTGTCGTAGGCTCCACAGGTTTAGCATGCACATTAACACTATCCGTATCATGTTCTTGACTTGAATTGTTCATTGAACCTTTTAAAAGTTCCTTTTTTTTAATGTATTAAAAAGTTCAGGAATGCCTTTAGTACCTTTAGCAGTCTTGACAGTCTTAGACCCTTCTTGCAATGCACCCTCCGGCTCCTTACCAGGCTGTCGCAAATTACTTCTCCCATCCTTTTCGGGCTCCTTGGCCGGTGTCTCCACTCGGGTACTGCCTCTGCTCGGGGTATTCTGCAGTGGAGTTAGAGCCACGTTTCCCCCTCTCGGGTTTTGGCACTCTCCTTGTGTCTCTGCCCCAGTAGCAGTCTGCCCCCGGCCCCTTCGCCCCTTAGGAGCCATTCCTTACGGGTTATATCAGGCAGGTAATTCCGTCAGTAGAAAAAAAAGCCCGTTCTCCACTGTAGCGGCTCAGCTCAGCTCCGCTCTCCGACTGCTCCGGGTCCCGCGCTACACCGCGAGCTCAGGTGTGCCGTCCAGCCAGGCACGCCCTCTGTAGCCGGCGCAGAGCACAGAGGAACCGCTTTCAGGCTTGCCTCCACACTATCCTCGCTAACCCGCTCCTCCCGCAACAAGGGCAGAGCAGAAACGATAGCGGCGAAGAAAAAGTATCCGCTTGCCGCTTTCCCAATCCGCCGGCGGCAGCAACCTCTCCTCGGCAGGCAGCCGCGTCCCTCCGTCAAAGCTCAGCCCTCAGCTCAGTGAAAGAGCACAAAAGTCCGCGAGGTCCGGCAGAGCAGCCAGCTCACACGACCGTGACGGTCGCCATCTTGCCTCTAGGCAAAACTTTGGCAGATAAAAAAGGCAGATGGGCAATAGCTGAAATAAGTGTAGATGGTAAGAACTTAACTTTTTGTAATATTTACGGCTCAAACTTAGACGACCCGGAGGTCTTAGTGGAAATGAATACTGAGTTAGCTTCCTGGGCCCAACCTATAATCATTTGTGGAGATATGAACATAAATTTGACTAATACTGCTATAAAGGAAGGGCGGGCTATGTATAAAGGTCGTAAACCAAAAGTATACAAGGCATTGGTAAACTTGGCACAAGATCATGGTTATACGTTTTATTCCTACCCACATAAAAAGCTAGTCAGACTTGACTACTTTTTTACCCCTATTTCAGTCACTACAGGTGCAATAATTTCTAAATATCCTAGAATATCATCTGATCACTCCCCACTATTATTAGAGATTGATATGGAATTAAATAAACCTAGACAAATTAGCTTTACATTCGATAGGAAGTTAATTTTTAATGAGGAGTTTCAAGAACACATAAGAAAATGGATGAAATTATATTTTGAGAGAATGAGGGATCCAGTTCTCAAGGTATAATATGGGATACTTTTAAAGCTAGATTTCGGGGAGAATGTATAAGTTTCTCATGTAGGGCTCAGAAAAAAGCGAAATTAGAATTAGGCAGACTATACGATCAATTAACCTGTTCTGAAACATTACTAATGCAGGAGATAATTAACAAGGGGCCGGGGCTAATTGAATTGGAAGATAAAGTAGCCAGGGATAAAGCAAAAATTACAGGTATCTGGTCTCAGGAAAATGCTAGGAAGTATCTTGCATCAAAAATGGACAGGCACGAATATGGTGAAACAAATGGGAGAAGGTTGGCGACTCAATTACGTATTAAAGAGTCGGCTAGGAATATTGCACAAATGACAGATTCTACAGGGGCGGTACAAACAACACCACAGGAGATACTTAATATTTTTCAACAATTTTATTCTGAGTTATATGAAGGCCCATCTGGTCCTGTATTAAACTGAGACACATTATTTGCAAAGGGTTTAAAAATGGTCGACTCAACTGTTTCTCTGGGATTAGAGGATATAATCACAGAGGAGGAGTTGGATAGGGCTGTTAAAAGCTTAGCAAAGGGCAAAGCTGCTGGCCCCGATAGGCTACCTAGCGAAATATATACACAATTTTATCAGGATATTAAAAAAGAACTTCTAAAAACAGTGAGGGAAGCTCAGGTGGGTAATCCCCCAGGAACATGGGCAGAAGCTACTATAGCTGTATTTTGCAAAAAAGGTAAGCCAGCAGATCGTGTTGGGTCATATAGACCGATCTCGCTGATAAACTCTGATACTAAAATGTATTCTAAAATTTTAGCTAATCAGTTGTCAGATTGTATTACCCCTTTAGTATCACAGCAGCAACATGGATTCATACCCAGAAGGGGGACGGTAGAACATGTAAATACAGTTATATCTCTCTTTGATACTGCCTCGGTAAACAAGAACGATCTAGCGCTGATTCTGCTGGACGCGGAAAAAGCGTTCGATCGGGTACAATGGGACTATCTCTGGCAATTAATGAGGAAAATGGGATACGGGGGCAGATTTATAAGAGCAATACAATCTTTGTACTTAAAACCGGTAGCAAAGATATCGGTTATGGGACAATTGTCTGGTAATTGAATTATAACACGAGGTACGCGGCAAGGCTGCCCCTGCTCTCCCCTTTTATTTGCTCTTTATATAAACCCTTTTATTGAGTTGCTGGGACAGAATATTTTGATTCCTCCCTATAAAGTTCAGAATTTGTATTTTTCGGTGTTTGCATACGCCGACGATATAGCAGTGGTAACAACTAATCCTGCAACAGCAATTAAAGAAATTGAACGATTAGCACATATTTTTGGTCTTATAACAGGTTATAAATTGAATGAAACTAAAACTCAAATTCTATGCTCGGATACAATTACCTGGGCAGACAGCAGGGTGGTTAAAGAAGTGACGTATTTGGGAATTTTAATCAGGGCAAACATGTCGGAAATAGTGCAAGCTAACTGGAATACATTAATGGCTAAAATCACGGTATCCTTGGATAGATGGGAAAGATTGTATCTAACTATCATTGGAAGATCAAATGTGATAAAAATGAATATACTACCAAAGGTATTGTATTTGTTTAGATCTATACCTTTAGAAATTACTAAAGATAAAATTCAGGAATTGCAAGCTAAATGTGGGAAATTCATATGGAGCCCAGGGAGGCCTAGAGGGGCAATGAAATACATGACGCTGCCAGTTTTAAGTGGAGGAATGGGGGTACCTTATTTTTTTTTTATTATGTCACTTGCTTTTTATTGAAAATGAAAGTCCTAATAACAGGTGTTAATGAAGAGGATGACCCTAATATGTCAAATATTTTTGAAATACAGCTTGGGATAAATGCAAAGCTTATTTTTGTAAAGGAAATTGATGGGAGTTATTTCAAGCGAACAAGGATTAAGGTAATCATGGGGGCTTTTAAGGTCTGGAAATGGTTTATGAAAAATAAAGATTCATCAAGAGTGTCATACTATACTCCATTTAATGCACACAGGATTTTACCATGCATTTTTTCTGATGTAATGTCCAATAAGTGGCAGCAGAAAGGCATTAAGACGCTAGGACATATGGTTAATAAGAATGGGATGTGTAAATCTTTTGAAGAGATCAAGGACGAATACTCACTGCCTAGATGGTATTTCTTTAAATATCTTCAAATACGGGATTATTTAACTCGGCGGGGTGGGAAATTGATTCAACATCAAGTCATTGAAGAAATTAGGAGATCAGCCAAAATTGGAGTGATTTATCAATCCTTGATCTCTGCTAAGAAAGATGATTTAGAGAAAGTGCAACTGATATGGAGAGAGACTTTAGGAGACTCAGAGATTGATGTAGAAGATCTTCTAATTTTGTCGAAGGAGGGGCTTATGTCTGCGAATTTGAAAGCTCAGTTTTTTAAGTCATTATTTGATTTATATTATACACCCAAGCGAATGGCGAAATGGGTAGTGGGGAGCCAAGGCAAATGTTTTCGCTGCAGTGAGGAGGACGCCGGAGCGATACATATCTTTTATTATTGTGTTAATTTAATGGGACTTATTGAGCATCTGGAAAAATGTATCTCTTTAGTGATTAAAACTATGGTAGTTATTTCTCCAGCAATGATGCTGTTAGGAAAAATTCAGAAAGACAATAATTCGGAAACACTTTTTCAACACCGGCACTTTATTTTTTTTGCTATGACAGTTGCACGCCTTTGTATTGCTAGTGAATGGCTACAGGAAAAACCACCGGACTTTCATCAATGGCGTGCTAAAATGTTGAGCTTATATGCTTTGGAGTGGAGTTTATTTTCAATTAAAGGATCAAGGAAAAAAAGACTGGGCATTAAAATCTGGGGTGCCTTCCGGGACTATTATGAGTCATGAGTATATCTCTCCTGAAAGTTATCACAACTTGGACTTCACTACTGGACAATGTATTTGTTGAATGTAAAATTGAGATTTTGTTTGCAGTTTGCTGTGCTAAGAACAATACTAATTAAAAAAAAAAAAAAGTTAAGGCAAACATTTCATTTTTTAGTATGTTTTGTAATACTGCCAAATGTACTTAAAAGTACAGTATTATAATCAGGTCCTCAATTTCTGTGTGCATTGATTTTGTTTGGGCTTAAAGGCTCGTTTGATGTAGTGATCAACTAAAGCTTATATAGATGATTACAGAGAGTGCAAAGTGCAGCAAGGTGAGATGGTCATGATTAGGCGGTGGACGCTACACTCTCTCCACTGGCGGAGTATGCGGGTTTTGCCATGCCGCACTCTGCTTGAAGCACTGAGTTCCCCAAAAAGGAAGAGCAGAGTTTACCAGTGCCCTCACCTCTAAGAGTAGCTGTGGTAACTCTTGATATGTTGGATTGGCTATCAGGTCTTGGAAATAGAACTGTGTCCTAGATTGGGAAAGCAAACCTGAGTGCACCATTTATTAGTTGCCAGAATGTAAGTCATTTCCCTGGTGTAGTATGCTATCAAGCTGCTGCATGCGTGTGTCTTTCACCAGTGGGTGGATTATGGACTCTAGGGCCCCGATGTAGGTAAATCCAATTTACCGACTCATAAATACCGAATTTTACGGATTCGGTATTTATGAATCTGTAAATTGGAAGGAGGCAGATGTAGGTAATTTTTAAATTACAATTACCGAATCTGTAAGATTCGGTATTTACTGATTCAGTAAATACCGAATCGGTATTTCCCATTGATTCCTATGGGCTTTGAAGCCCATAGGAATGAATGGGAAATACCGATTCGGTAATTACCGAATCGGTAAAATTACCGATTTTACAAGGGGGACAGGGTGTCACTTTGACACCCTGTTGCACCCCTGTTTCGAGCTTGTGTGCCATGTGACACACAGACATGCCCTTAGGGCATGTCTGTGTGCCACATGGCACAGGTGTACATGCACAGATGTGCATGTACACTGTAATTCGTTATTTACCATGGAATAGTATTCCATGGTAAATAACGATTCGGTAAGGGCCTGTGGCACTGATTACAGTGCCACCTACATATTGATTTACAGAATCGGTAATTTTACCGACTCTGTATATTTACCGAATCGGTAAAATTACTGATTCTGTAAATCAATGGCCCCCTACATGTCAATTCCCAATTACCGGTCGGTAACTGCCGAAATCGCCCATTACCAACTGGTAATTGGCGAGCTACATCTGGCCCTAGGTGCCGAGATGCTTACAGAGTTACTCCTGAGTTGCATAAACCGCTATCCTTGTGAACCTGTACATGCGAGTCAGAGCCTAGCACCTAAGCCTGTCATACAAATGGAACCCATGCTGGTGAGTAAGCTGAGCTCTTCATCAAGTGAGTGGCATCATGACACATGTGCTGCTGGACTACAGTGATCATTGCATACAGATTTCCAATGTGCATGAACCCAATGTGCTGTGTGGTAGACAGCCATCATGTCTGCTAGAAAAGCTAAGGACCCCTCATTGCTTCATTAGTACATGTGCTTGAAGTGGAAATCTGTGTCTACAGTTTCCTGGATGCACGGTCTGTTTCTCCCATAACAACTCAAATGTCCACCCTTATTGGGTCAATAGTACCATGATTACCATGATTACCATGATTACCAATCTTCTTAATTGTAGAGAAAGCTGTTACTACAGCACTTGTTACCCCAGGTCTTCTAAGCACTATGATACCTCCTGGTGTGTGAAGTTCCACAGCTGAAGCCGCAAGCTAGCGATGGTCATCTATGTGTTTGAAATAAAAGGCAGCAATCTGAAGCAAGGGACGTAAGGCCGGGGGGGAGGCCGGGGGGGGCAAAGAGTGAGGGGTCCCACAGCCACCTCTGAGGGTTCAGTGCCTGCCTGCCTTCAACAGAGGGAGCACCCTCCCCCATGAGCAAGTACCTATTGAAAAGAATGAAGAGAGGGCTTTTGGGGCCCTGAGAAGTGTAAGTGCACTGGAAATGCCAGAGCTTCCACAAGCAGGAAGGGATATGTAAGTGAGTGCACTCTAGATTGGATGATCAGACTTCCCAAAACCTGTAGTTCTCATAAATAAACCCATGTCATGAGTTACAAAGAGTTTTAGATGAGCATTAGCACACTAATCCATGTTGGGTAGCTTCGCATTTACAAGATATACCCTACAATCCGTGCACAGTTCTTCAGAATTCCACAGAGTGAAACTCTGCTAGCCCTGCCCAGGCTTAGTCATGGTTGTGTACACTTCTCTCAAGAGGTTTGATAAGGTCGCCCTAAGACCTCAGGGAAAAAAGTGTGAGTACATGAAGGAGAAAGGATAATTAGCAAATTAACCCAAAATAAAGATTAGCAATAACAGACAATATTGGTTAGCAATAGTGCTTACCATTGTTATTGTTTATGGTACCCTCACATTCCCAACCACAAAAATAAAATCCACTCATTGAAAGGAACAGGGTAACACACAATATCCTAGTGGACTAAAAATAAGCACTGAGTCACCAAAATATTACGATAGCCTTTTAATCCGTGATTGTACATGGCAACGTACACTACCTGCACAGATTGGCAAACCAAATGGAGCTTTAAATAATTTTGTGGGTAAAACTGAACAAGAATAAAAATAAGAAATAAAAAAAAAAAGAAAAGAAAACATTTACAGCTTGGTTTAATTTCAAACCTGCCTTTAATTGCAACATTGGTGACTGTTTATATATATCCTGGAAAAAGCAGCATGCCACCCTCTGATCGAAACAATGCAAATTTTAATATGAAGGGGATAAAGCAATTAGTTTTCATGATATGCTATACATTGTCCAAATTAGATGTACCTGTTCCTGCTTCCACAGGATTTCTGATAACTTTATGATAAATGGTGCAGCGACGGACAAAATCATAGGACTAGCATGAGGATAGCGACTTTCTTCTTTATATACCAAAACTCAGAGCTTAGTCAGCATTGCAACCCCACATTTTGGTAAGCCTGAGATGGAGAGGCTGAATTTCAAAATTATTTGTGCTTCTAAATTCAATTTTCATCCATACTTTAGGTGTAGTATGAGGGCAAGGTACTCGTAGATGTGGGCTTTGTCATTAAAAGTCTTGGAATAAGCAATATTATGCAAGGCAAAGGGCACTCCCAAGTATTTCTTGACCTCACCTGCTCAAAACTACCTCTGAACCCACTCCTTCACTTGTGTAATATTGCCTTAATAAATCAGAGCTTTAAAGTTGGAGTGAAAGTTACAAAACTGTTTGTTAAACAGTGTGTTTTTCATTGGGTCTTTTAGGTGGGTGGGTACAAGATTCTTATGAGCTAGGAGCTGTAGAATTGAACTTGTTTCCTATGGACAACGCTGTAGGTAAAGAAAGAGAGAAGAAATATGGACTCATTTATATTCCTAGTCCATATAAGAAAAAAGGTATTGCATGCTCAACTAAAGATGCACAGCCAACATCTGCAAAAGTTTGTCAGTGGACTCCCCTGAGTTCTACTGTAGCTTCACAGTGGAGCTCTAATGAACAACTAGAGTGTCAACATTCTATATTAAACACAAAATGAAGGAACCCCTGAACACCATTTTGCTTGAATAGAAGCAGTTGAATTTATCACCTTTCTTGTAGTGTAGGCTGAATATTTGAACATTGAGATGTTGATTTAGCTGGTTTAAGAAAATGTAAATGGAAGTAATAGTCTTTAGTTTTTTATAACTTAATATAAATAATTATGTATAAATTGTTCATGAGCAAAACCCCTATATATCTAAGTCCAGTATCCCCCTAACACTCCTGTTTACTCATTCTACCTATTGTCTTCCACTCTCCTGCATTTGAATGTTTTGTGCATATATTTTTTTTAGATGAGAGAAGCTATTAAAAACAAGTGTATTTGTACTCCAATGGGTAGTGTCACTCTCCAAATGACTGGCTGTTTTGACATTTAATTATAGTTTAAATTAGTTTTTCCTACTTGACCTTGCCAGTAGTTGCATCTTCCTGCATGGATGTGCACTACCTTTAAAATGCCTTTGAACATGAGTTAAATATAAGGAAATGCTAAAACGCATTCAACATATTAACAACTGCATGCATGGTTAATTAATTAAACATATTTTAAAATAAGTAACATTGTAATTCAGATGAAAAAAAAGGTCCTAACGTAAAATACAGTGAAAACTGTCACAGACTAAACTATTTTAGCAGACTGGAAACAATTTTTATATGTCAACTTCGAATCTAGGGAACCGGGTTCGAGTCTCGGCAGTAACGCTCAACATCCTGTGATTCTGGGCAAATCACTTGGGGCCAGATGTAGGAGCCAAAATACCATTCGTAACGGCCGAATTCGGCCGTTACCGACCGGTATTTGGGTTTTCAGATGTAGGGGCATATATTTTACAGAATCGGTAAATTTACCGATTCTGTAAAATACTGAATCGGTATTTTTACCGATTCGGTATTTCCAAATGTAGGTGGCACTCCTGAGAGTGCCACAGGCCTTACAGATTCGGTATTTTACCACCCAATCCAATTGCGTGGTAAAATACCGAATCCAGGTGTGCATAAACATGTGTGCATGCACACCTATGCCATGTGACAGACAGACATACCCTTGGGCATGTCTGTGTGCCACATGGCACACATACCTGTATTTAGGGTGCTAGAGAGTGCACTGGCCAACAAACTGTGAGAACTGTGTGTGAATCGAGCAACATTGAACCACATCGACCATGATGCATGAGGTAATTCAGCTGTGACGTGTCAGCAGGGTGCTCCAAATCCCATTGACTGTTTAAGATGGCTCTCGTGGGCCGTGAGCTGACGAGCTTTGTGAGCACCTGCGCGCTGAGAGTGGCACTAACCCTGAGGAAACTGCGGCAGCACGTCCAGCGACCTATGAACACTTTCCCCACTGATGAAAGAGGAATCTAGAAACACGTGTCTGGGGATACACTTGAAAAGAATACTGGTACTGGCACTGGCCAACAAACTGTGAGAACTGTGCGTGAAGCGAGCAACATTGAACCACATCGACCATGATGCATGAGGTAATTCAGCTGTGACGTGTCAGCAGGGTGCTCCAAATCCCATTGACTGTTTAAGATGGCTCCCGTGGGCCGTGAGCTGACGAGCTCGGTGAGCACCTGCACGCTGAGAGTGGCACTAACCCTGAGGAAACTGCGGCAGCACGTCCAGCGACCTATGAACATTTTCCCCACTGATGAAAGAGGAATCTAGAAACACGTGTCTGGGGATACACTTGAAAAGAATACTGGTACTGGCACTGGCCAACAAACTGTGAGAACTGTGTGTGAAGTGAGCAACATTGAACCACATCGACCATGATGCATGAGGTAATTCAGCTGAGACGTATCAGCAAGGTGCTCCAAATCCCATTGACTGTTTAAGATGGCTCCCGTGGGCCGTGAGCTGACAAGCTCTGTGAGCACCTGCGCGCTGAAAGTGTCACTAACCCTGAGGAAACTGCGGCAGCACGTCCAGCGACCTATGAACATTTTCACCTCTGATGAAAGAGGAATCTAGAAACACGTGTCTGGGGATACACTTGAAAAGAATACTGGTACTGGCACTGGGCAACAAACTGTGAGAACTGTGTGTGAAGCGAGCAACATTGAACCACATCGACCATGATGCATGAGGTAATTCAGCTGTGGCGTGTCAGCAGGGTGCTCCAAATCCCATTGACTGTTTAAGATGGCTCCCATGGGCCGTGAGCTGAAGAGCTCTGTGAGCACCTGCGCGCTGAGAGTGGCACTAACCCTGAGGAAACTGCGGCAGCACGTCCAGCGACCTATGAACATTTTCCCCACTGATGAAAGAGGAATCTAGAAACACGTGTCTGGGGATACACTTGAAAAGAATACTGGCACTGGCCAACAAACTGTGAGAACTGTGTGTGAAGCGAGCAACATTGAACCACATCGACCATGATGCATGAGGTAATTCAGCTGTGACGTGTCAGCAGGGTGCGCCAAATCCCATTGACTATATAGGTATATAAGTTGGGTCGCAAAATTCCAATGCCTTTGATAAAAGTTGCTGTGCAATTTATGAACACTTTTACCAAATTCATTTTTGTACATGATGCCCTTAGCTCTTTATTAGGACTATGTAATGTTGATAGGTAGCTGTTGTGGAAAGAAAGGTTGGGATATGTGGATTGAAACTCTAATGAGGATTATCTTAAGTGCTAGATTTGAATTTCTACAGCATTTTTGGGAGTGTACAGCTGTCTGATTTATGAATTAATATATTTACCTGCTAGTAAAAACCATTGCAATTACAATGAATGAATCACAGTTAAGGAGAAGTTCAACATTGTCTTCTTATTAACGCTGGGCTTAAAACTCCGCTCCACTCACAGAGTATGCAGATTTTTGGTAACTCTGCGTTCCGCATAGAACGCTGAGTTACCAAAAACTCTGCGCGCCGCACTGGAGAAGAGTTTTTTTGTAAGTTTGTGCACCCAAAATATGTTTTACCCACGTGGGAGTGGCTTACAGGGTGCCTGCGATCTATGGCGAGATTTTCTATCTGTTTGTGACCGCGCCACAAGATATGATAGCTGGCCACATGGACCCTCAAGAATGTGCGATCGCAAACACATCATTTGGGCATGCCATTGGACTTCCAGCAAACGTTTTGTGAAGATCCCGATTCCGTACATGCTGAATTTGCAATCTGGAGAAGAATCTCTCTTGAGCAGCATCAAAACCTTCTCAGATTGACATTTGGCTGTACTTTTTGTGCAAGGAGTCCTTTTTCTTTTTTTACTTTTTGTTTGAAGAGGAAGTATGTGCCCCTGTGTCTCCAACTTCCTTTTCTTGGCCAGCAGGCTCCTCCCAATGCTTTGTCCATCTCCTTTTCACTTTTCATTTGGATTTAGAGCTGGAAGGATCCCTCTTTGTGTCTGCTGCGTCATATATCTTCGGATTTGAAGACTTTTGAATTAGAGATTTCACAAGTAAGTTGGAAAGTTGCTGTTGTTCGTTTGATTGGGGCATTGCACATACATTTTTTTGTAATTTTCATTGTTTTGTTTTTAAATTCATTGTAGTGGTTGACCTGTAGTTTCAGTAGGGACCTAGTTGTTTCTTTGTTAGTATTTTTTCTTCTTTTAGAAAGGAAACATGTTACAAAGTTCAATACATTTTCTCCAACTTTTGAAATTAATTTGCAATATTTATTTAATTCGCTAGACCAGTAGCCTCCTAATGGGTTTTTCAACCAATAGGCCCAGAGCTACTCATGGGTGCCTGAACAAACTCTTTCTGTGGTGTCTGTTAAACTTAAACATCATTTAGGACATGGATGGTATTGTATTGAAATGCAAAATGTGTTTTCTTTTGATATTTCACTATTTTTCATGTGTGTTAAATAAATGCCTTTATTGGATGTGCGTGGTTGTTGTGTTACTTAAAAACCTTATTTATCCCTGTGGAATTTTGCTTTTGGCATTGATGTACTAAAGCTGTGTTGTAGTTTAGCATGCCTCCTTTGTCTGGTCAGTGTGTGAGTGTGTTTGCAATAGGGGGCCAGAATTTGCCTTTGCTGAGCCTCCCCATGTGGACAGAGGCCATTTTGTAAAGTCTGGATCCCTATAGGCCTGTTTTAGTTAATTGTTTTCCTGGCCTCTTGCTTGCTGTTGTTGTGAGTGACTGACCATGTAGCTGGGGGCCAATTTGTGAAGGCTGCCAGTGTGCTTATGCCATCGGCCTGCATTGTCTGTCTTCCCTTTCTTGTTGTAGTGGCCTGGCTACCTGGCTGGCAGCCATTTTGTGAAGGCAGCCAGTGTGCCTCTGCATTAGTCCTGCATGTCTTTCCTTTGTTCCTCTTGGCTTATTGTTACTATCCATTGCCAGCTGCAGCTCCATGAATGCTGAATCCCTCGTGATGCACAATGCCATAGACTTATCAAAAATGCTGTAAAAACTGATGAGGGAGGAATTTGGAATCTATGTAGAATAATAAAGATCAAACAAAAACCATCGAGTGTCAGGACGGTAACAAAATATACCTGAGTGCAAACAATTAAACTTTTCCGACCTTACACTTTATTTCATAAATAGGCTAATTAATGTGGATGCTGGTCAAAGGAAAAGTGATAGGTCTCATTGATGAACATGCTATCTGAGTGATTATGTGATTGAATAAAGTGCTGTTTGCTGTTTCTGTTTTTAAATATTTGAGAACTAAAATCGTATGTTATATTTTATATTTTATTCTAGTTTTGTCTTATCAATCAATCAATCAGGTGTTTGTTAAGCACAACTACTCACCCGTAAGGGTCTCGAGGCACTGGGGGGTGGGAGGAGTGATAATCTTTAATATAGAGCAATAATAACCCATACTTAAAGCCCTATTGACTTTAAATATGCTTTTCACAATGGAGATGCCAGATGCCCTGCAGCCGTTATGGTAATATTTCATAATAAACAGATCAGGCATATAACCCTGATCTTTGGCTTGCTACCACAGCCTACTCTTTTCTGAAATCTCAAGCATAAGTTTTAAGCCAAACAGCAGAATACAAGCAGTATTTTTTTAGTGAAAGCACACAAATGTGGCCAAATCAAATCCTATTCTCAAAAGGAACCAAATGTGGATGGAGCCTAAAATTCTCTCTCAATAATACTCTGAAAGTATGTTTTTGTTGATCACATAAGTTCATGCAAACATTACCCTGTCAAGACTGCTTTAAAAATCAAAATAGATCAGTGGAACTCTGGGCATCCCATTCTGCTCTCAAACACAAATCTGCCCTCTGAAATTGAAAATTAGTGATGGACGGGGAGGGCCCTGGGACTGCTATACATTCCTCATGGCAAACCTGCATCCATCTGTACTGCTGTAGGAGAAAGTAAAACCCAGTAAATGATTTAGTTTCTAGGACACTTTAATAGTAATGCAATGTCATGTGTGTGATCTGGTAAGTTCAAGCTCGGGCAGCTGGATGCATGAACAAAATTGTCATAGCTGTGGAAGAGCAAGCACAAAAATACCTATCTTGGTGATCATCACATAGTTGTCTAGCAACAGCTGCACTGTAAGTCAGACCATATTTGTTTTTGACAGGAGTATGTTTCCAGGGTGGGCAATACGTCTAGGTACAATTCGAAGTGATCACATCAAGATGAAGGTGACTCTCAATTATTTTCAGGTTATTTTGATCACCAAATTTGGGATACTGTCCATCAAAATCATACATTTTATTTGTTGGACTATCTATTCTGTTTTTCGTAGGGCATTCTTAAAATCTTTATTTCTCAGGGTATATATAAAAGGATTGCACAATGGAGTAATTGCAGTATATGATAAAGACAATAGTTTGTTGTCATTCATGGAAAATGTTGATGTTGGCCGTATATATACACTACTTATAGACCCATAGAATAAAATAACCACAGTGAGGTGGGAGGAGCAGGTGGAGAAGGGCTTGAGTCTTCCCTGAGTTGAGTGGATTTTAAGAATTGCCATGAGGATGTTGACATAAGATATTATCACTAATAAAAAGGCAATAGACCCATAACAGAACCAAGAATGTAGTTTGTTGTGTCGATCATGCCATTGCTACTGCAAGAAAGTTGCACCAGGGCTGTCACATCACAGAAGAAGTGGTTGATGGTATGAGATGAACAGTAGGAGAGCCCTGACAGTAGCAAGGTGTGTGGTATTGAATCCATGATGCCAACTATCCAGGTTCCCACTGCCAGACGAATGCACACAACCTTGCTCATGATGGTCATATAACGTAAGGGATTGCAGATCGCCACATACCGATCATAAGCCATGACTGCAAGAAGAATTAGTTCTGTAGACACAACGACTAGGAAAAAATAAACCTGTAGCAGGCATTCTGTTAGGGAAATTAAGGGTTTTACCTGAAAGAAATGTGCCAACATTTGTGGTAAAATAATTGTAGTATTACTGATGTCAATGAAAGACAAATTTGTTAGGAAGAAATACATAGGGGTGTGTAAATGTGTATCTAAATAAACAATTGAAATTATAAGAAAGTTTCCAAGTAAAGTTATCAGGTATATCATGAGGAAAATAACAAAAAGAGACGTTTGCAACTGTAGCCCACCCACAAAACCAACAATGACAAACATGTTTGCTGCAGTTTCATTTTCTCCTTCCATTTGTTTCCCGATGGAGTCACTCTTGGAAGAACCTTAGCACCAGCTGAAATTAAAGAGACAGAATATTTTATTATCCAAGACAAGCTGTCAAGAGTATTCAAGAACTGTGGATGGTTGGCAGACACAATTTAACAATGTTAAAAAAGAGAAAAACTATGGAAATACGAACACACAAACTTGCTTACAAAAAATCCTTTTAATGCTACTGCACAGCTCATACATTTGTTGTTCAAATTGTAGCATAACTTCCATTTTCTTGGGTCATTGTCCATTCCTTATTAAACTGATGATTTACATTTTTGACAAAGACATGTTTCTTCCATCTACCCATCACAGCTAACTGCATGTCTTGGAAATCTCATCATCCACTCCTACAATTAGACTTAGCATTCTGATTGAATTTTAGGAACATTTCAAATGAAATGTGGTTGCACTATTAACTTTCTGGTGTGGATCAAGTTCTAAATCTGAGGCACAGCCACTAACTTTGTACTAGACGAACATGCTTGAGTCAAAATACTTTATTGTTCTTGATGCTCTATGTTACAGCAGTGATATTTTAATGGCATGCTAAATTGAAATCTACTAGGTATGGATTTGCTTATTTGGATGTGTGTTGGGGGAAGGATTGTAGTGACTATCTTAACAAGCCCTCACTGTGTAGCATGGTTTTGATTAACTATCATTCTAGCTCACAACTTCCTCTTTCTAAGTTATTGGAGAAAGCATTTGATAAAAAAGGCCTTTCTTGAGAATGATATAATTTCATTCCATGCCACTTGTCAGAGCTTCACCACTGAGACACTGGAGGGAACTCAGCCGATTAGCTGATGTGGATATTCCAGCACAGCCTTTCATGCTGAACATGTATGCAGCTTTCAGCATCATACACCTGCAGACCTTAAGTTATTTGCATGATAGCTGTGGTGTACAACTCACTGTGCTAAATTGTTTTAAGACCTTTTAGATATTTTTACACAGAATGTTGAGCCAGATGTATGAAGGCATTTTGCATTTGCAAACTGCGAATTGCAAAATGTGTCCGGTTGCAAATGCAAAATGCCCTTTCTTCATGTTTGGAAGGCTTTTGGATTCAGAAGTTAGGTAACCACAATTTTAAGCAATTACCTAAATTGCGAATGCAAACAGAGAATTGCAATTCCAAATCCCTAAGGCACATGTATGAAACATTTCCAAAATACAAATACTGCATTTGGAGAAATGCTATTACCATCAACTTCAAGTGGATGGTAACCATGTGCAAACTTTGAAAAATAATATAAGTGCATTTTTCAAAGCGCCAGGTAGCACACACATGACCCTAGGTCATGTGGGTGCTTTAAATGTGCACACTTTCTTTTTGTTAAGGTGTTTTAGGGGGTCTTAGGCCGCTGGGCAACATTGGCTTTGCATTAGCTAATTTGCACTTACCAATTAGGTAATCGTACATTAGCTAATGGAAAACCATTCACACATATGTGCTTTTTGGGTCATAGGAATGAATTAAGTAATAATATTTACAGAATCACTATTAGGTAATGTTAAGGAATCACAAAATAGTTCGCGATTCCTACATACATAGCATTTTGTGATTACCACATAGTAATTTGGTAAAAACTGCTATTTTAGAATTGGAAAATGCTATGTTCATGCACTTGGCCCTATGATCGCATCCTTTTTTCAGCCCAGGTCTCCAAGGCTCTATTTAAATCCAACTATAATTAAATTGTTATGTTTTCCCACTCCCTTTATTGATTTAAACTTTTGGCTTCACATGTTTCATGCATTCTTGTGGCAGTCAAATAGTTTTGAAGATGTAGAGCGAGTTGGAGTCAAGCATGTATTGCATATTTAAAACCTATGTTTGTTAAATATGGCGTACGTACAGTAAATCAGGCCATGAGTTTAGTTTTTAATCTACAATACGTCGATATCTGTTTTTTTACTGCTACGTTTTTAACCCAATCAATTAAGGCCAGGAAAAGTATGTGTTTTTAAATCATTTTTGTAAGTTATACTTGGTTGTTTTCACCTTTGTCTGTAATCTGCTGTATTTGTTATATAATGTATGTATTTTTGTGCTTTTATGGTCATTTTTATATGTACCGAATAAAGCTTCATGAAATGAAAATTGAGTCACGCATGGGAAGTCAACATCAATGCTTGAAAAGCTGAAGACGCTCGGATGAGCTCTAACCAAGAAATAATACATGGATTGTATTCATGATCGATTACTTAAAATCATTACATGAAAACAACAAACATAGCATTTCCTAACTATGAATATACAAAAATGGTAAACGCTTGTTAAAAAAAAGCTATCTGCGGTGCTCTTAAAATAGAAATGGCATTGTAAGCAACATTAACATTCTTAAAAAAGAATAGCATGTGATAAAGCAGCATGCATGTTAACTCTACCTCACTTACACCCAGATTATATTAATAATAAATTATGATCAGGTAAATGAACTAAGAGTTGAAGCAGAGTGTTAATATTGCAAAATGTCTAGCCGCAAGGGCCACACTGTCTTTGCATGTGTCCTTTTAGACGTACGGACGGGGTGCATTCATTTTTCAAAAAAGTGCTGGGGCAAGAAAAAAAAGGGGGGGGGTACAAATAAAAGCTGGTGCTCTAGACCCCAGAAGAAGAAGATACAAAATACATGGGTTGCGTTGGAACTGAACCAATGTCACCCAGTTGTGACATTTAGAGTGCTGATTGAATAATTTCTTTGAATTTCCCCAACCTTGCTAAGGCCATTGGAGTGTTATTGCAGAAACACAGGTTAGAGGCTTTTCAAAGGGTTCTTATTCCACTGGGACAGAATAAAGGGAACTAACAGATGATGACGGTCACTGGCGAGTATCGGGGCAGCAGTATAACAGGTGGAGCCAGGATTCTCTGCAATAGTTGCAAATTCTGCAGGACATTGATTCATCCTGCCAAGCCCACAAGAGGTTGAAACCCATGATTGACAGGGCAAGGATCCTCATGTATATTATTTTCCTGCATGTGTGAACTGTGTGGGCTTGCTGACAGTAGGGCTGAGCTTTCCCCAGTTTGTAGGAGGCATCAAGGACCTCGGAGGCGGGGCAGAGACAGAGACTTTCAATGTCCACTTTAAATTAGATTTTCTTGACCTGCACGTCCACCGCTCTTTTCAAGGCTGAGCATGGTATGTCTGGGCAGTGTAGATTGGTGGCCTTGGTCCTCTACCTTGAATATTGTTTTGAGATGTGCTTGGAGTGTGTTCTCGGGTCCTGATGTAGTAGTCTAATAGAACTCCTTGGCATTCAAGGCCTGTTCTCCTGAGACCCAGCTCTAGTGTCCGCTTCGCTCTACTGGATTGCTGAGTTGCTGAAATGCAGAAAATATTTTTTAATGGTGAAATTTGTTTGTTCTCAAGTTGCGTTTCCAGTGCACCAGGAAAGGCTAGATGGCCGTAATTTAGAGCTGACAGTTGTGTTCTCAAGACTTTTAACATTGGTTCAGATGTTGGGCTGTGCAAGCAATTGTTTGGGAGTTTCAGGCTGTGGATGACTGCCACACCCTTGCTTTTAAGGTGCTTTAAATGGGCAATAGGTTTGGCCCCTTCAGTGAACCTGACCCCAATATAGTTGTAGTTTGCAGCCATTGAAATTTGCAGGTCCCTGAGCTGCCAGTGTACTTGTTTCGTATTAAGGTATTTTCCAAAGATGACAATTTTGGTCTTTCCCTGGTTCACCCTGGAGGTTATTGGCCTGGTTGAACCTGTGAAGTACATCAAGGGATCTCTGTAGACCTAGTTTTGTGTGATTCATGATTACGATACTATCTGCATACTACAGAATTGGTGTAACTAGGCTAGCGCCTTTTGTTTCTGTGCCCAGGTCAGTCGTATGAAGCCTTAAACAGAAGGAGGCCAACATGCAGACCTGCTTGAGTCTGTAGGTGGCAGAGACCCTTGTGGTTGCTGTGGTTGGGTCTGTTTTATCTGGACTCACGTTCCCTGGTATAACGATGTTATGGCTTTGAGGATCAGGTGGGTCCCCTGTGCTGTTAATTGTTTCTACAGCTTACCACAATCCACTCTATCAAATTCTGCACTGTTGACAATGAAGCAGCAGAATAAGGGTGGTTATTTGCTCCGGGTGCCTCGATGGGACAGGTATGTTAGTGCTATAACATTGTCCATAGTGGAGCTTCCTGGCCTAAAACCGGATTGATAATGTAGAAAGATGCAAGCATAGGCTTTTGCTGGTCTAAAAGGATTATAAGCCAGTATTTTAACAGTTTTGAGCATTACCTCTTTTTGTGAATCGGGAAGAGAATTGACCCTCTCCATTTGATCGTAGCCTGAGGCAGGGAGGCCATTAGGTTTTGGGACATATCTCTCCTCATTTTATGTATTGTGGTTATGACTGAGGCCTCTATGAAGGGGGATGCTGGTTGAGCGTAACAGTCGGAGGCTGGCAGTGAGTGGAACAGTAGGGAAATTGTTGGATAGCTGGAGAGTAAAAAATACTTTTCTTACTCCAGTGAGTGTAACAGTAGGAAAAGTGTTGGATAGCGGTAAGTGTAAAAATGACTATTGCCACTCCAGTCAGTGCACAAGTAGGGAAAGTGTTGGATAGCAAGTGGGTAAAAATTACCATTCCAGTGAGTGTAACAGTAGGAAAAGTGTTGGATAGCAGTAAGTGTAAAAATGACTATTCCCACTCCAATGATTGTAATAGTTGGGAAAGTGTTGGACAGAGCATAGGGGAATGACTTTGTATACCCACTCCTGCAATATAATTAAAATTAATTAACAATAAATTAATTAATAAAAATGTATTTACCTCCTACCATTTTCCCCTATAAACGTCACATCCAGTATTGTAAAATATTAATCAAATGACATAGGTAATTAAAAATTAATAAATTAGCTAATGACAATTAACAATAAAAATAATACCCATCATATCTAAAATAATTCACACAATTAACACTATAAAATAACTTTTAATAAATAATTTATTAAAAAAATTGATTTACAGTTAAATTACTTCACAGCCTACTACCCCTATTAATGCGCAACCTGCTCCTAAAAAAATGTACACAATTAACATATTGACAAATTAATTATTAATAATTAACATCTAATTAATTACTAAATAATACTTTTTAACACAATTAACATAAATACAATTAATGATTATTTGTTATTAATCAACTAATATATACTTAAACATGAATTAATTAACTTAATTAACAATATACATCATTAAATATTACATTATTGAATAATAAAACATGTATTTAATACATTTCAATTACATTTCTTCCCACCCCATTCCCCTATAAACCTACATCCCGCTACAGAATTAAATTACACAAACATTAATTTACATATAATTAATTCATTCTAAATAAATATTAAACAATATATTATATTTAAAGTACTTCCCACCTTATTCCCCTATAAACCCACAACGCGCTACAGAAGTAAAATACGCAAAAAATATGTAACATAAAATTAATATTGGTTTAATTTTATTGGATGCCGAGAAGGCTTTCGACCGAGTCTCATGGTGCTTTTTATGGGATGTAATGAGGCGTCGGGGTTTTGGGCCAGAGTTTATCACATCGTTGCAAACATTATATCGTCAACCCGTTGCCCGTACTTTCACCATGGGACTCGAGTCGGAAGCAGTCCATATACAACGGAGCACTAGGCAAGGGTGCCCGTGCTCCCCACTTCTTTTTTCATTATATATTGACCCGTTTTTAAAAATGCTGGCATCCAGCAATAGTATTCAGCCAATAGGCATACAGAACTATCAGTTCCAAGTTCTCGCCTATGCGGACGACGTTGCTGTGGTCACACCTAGACCAACCACAGCTATGCAGGAGATCGAACACTTAGCTGCAGAGTTTGGTGCAGTTTCCGGCTATAAGCTGAATACGGCCAAAACTCAGTTGCTATGTGCCAATATGCTGACGTATTCTGACCCAAGGATATGTCAGGAGGTTACGTATCTGGGTGTTAAGCTTAGGGTCTCCGCAACTGCCTTGGTTAAATCAAACTGGGAAGCTCTTCTGTTGGGGGTAAAAAGACAGTTAGACCGGGCTGAATGCCTTCATCTCTCCCTTGTAGGGAGATGTAATTTATTAAAAATGATGATACTGCCTAAAATGTTGTATTTGTTTAGATGCGTGCCCTTAGAAACTCCAAAGGCGAGTTTAGCACAGCTCCAATCTATTTGCATGCGATTCATGTGGTCCAGGGGCAAGGCCCATCGGGCTATGCGATATATGGTATTACCGAGACTGTCAGGGGGCTGGTCGGTACCGGATTTCACTTTGTACTACTATGCTTGTATGATACAAGGCATGAATATTTTGTTAACAGGGGCTGGCCATCTCGATATCGCAGAGTGCCCCTCCATATACCAGATGGTAATGGGAGTGAACGTTAAATACTGTTTGTTCTTACATCTAGACTGGTGCTACTACAAGCGCACTAGATTTAAGGTCTTGGGGGCAGCGTACAAAGTGTGGAAAGCAATAAGGACCATGTATGGGTTCGATAAAATCTCTTGGTACACACCATTGCTATCCACAACATTTTAGCCATCTGACTTATGGGATCGTGTGGTCCACAACTGGAGATTAAAAGGAATAGGGATGGTGGGAGATCTGTATTCTGTATTCTCGGTGTCCCTACGCAATTATCTGCTACTCAGATTCTCTTAGGGGTAGAGATGGCATCTGGTGCGATAGGAATATCAAAGCATCAGGATTTTCTAATATTTTTAGCTACAGCTGTATATAGATTAACTATAGCTTCACATTGGCTTCAACAAGAACCGCCTACATTTGAGGCCTGGAGGGCACGGTTCTTTTCTGTATATAATATGGAGCACAGTTTATATACCCTCAAAGGCCATCGTAAAAAGAAGCTTGGTTGGCAAATCTGGGGCGCAGTCTCGCAATATTTGGATTGTGAAATGTGAAATCCGGGGCCAGCTAGGTCCCTTGATACTTGTTCATCATGGCTACAGTTACATACCTTAATTCATGATTTGTAACATAGGCCTTTTTTTCTTCTCTGTATTGGTCAATGCATATGCTGTGAATACTGTTTTCATCTCTCTTTGCTTTTTTGTCAATTTGAAAGCCCAGTGTACATTGTGTGTATGATTTCGATTTGAACCTACTGACTCATGTATTCTCAATAAAAAAAAAAAGAGAAAGCATTGAACCAGGTGAATCGGTCCCTAATATGATCCACACTGAGTCGTACGGGATTCCCACCGGGGAATCAAGATGCTTTAAACCACCCCCCTCAGCCAGAGTTCATGTGAATCGGATTAGGTTGTGTGAAATCCTGATACAAAAAGTCATCCAGCAGGGCTGCCCCCCATTCTTCTTATCTTGTTTGCCCTAGACTTAGAGCTCCTTCTCCAGAGAATCTGGTATCACCGGGGGATACAGGGAGTTCCTTTCCATCAAGACACATTTGAGGTATCACTGTTTTCCGATTATCTTCTGCCATTGCTGGAAGAGTATTGTGCTCTGGCTGGCCTTAAAATCAACCTATGGGAAGTCGGTTGGACTGGTGGCTTCAGGGGGAGAGATCCTCCGCTTACTGCTGCATGTAGAGAACCCTTTCTGAATGACCCTGGATGTCCTACCATACCTGACCACAGATCTGCCTTCCAATACTAAGACACATTTTCAACACCTTGTTCACTCACTCAGGGACCTCACCACTTCTTTGTATCTCCATGCTCTCTCCTGGATTGAAAGACCTGCCTCCTTTATAATGACTGCCCTCCCTAAGATTTTATATATGTTCCAGGCACTCCAGTCACCCCTGCATAGGAAGTATCTGGATTACTTGATGTTCATTTGAAAAACATTTATCTGGGCAGATAGAGGCCCCAGACTCAGTCACCATATGAGAACTCATTCTCTAAATCAGGAGGGTTTGAGGTTCACAATATTTACCTCTAGTGCCTGGCTCTGCAGGTGAGATATGTGGAATAGTTGCTCCAGGGTGAAACCAATAAACCGTGGTACTTTATAGATCACCTGACCATTAGCTGAGGTCCTTTGGCTCCGCAGAATGCAATGCTGCCACAATCTCTACCACGCCCAGTTGCCAGGATCACCCTTTGCGACATGGGGCTACCTGTCTAGCTATAGAAGGGTTACTAGATACCCATTCCTGCTCACTGCGATACACAGGAACAGAGATTTAGCTACATGTGTGGCGAGATCACATTGAACATGGAAAGAGAGTGGCTATTATCACTCCATGACATGTTCCATAATGCCAGCGCCCAGCTCTTTAAGGACATCAAACTCATGCTCCACATCCTGCAGTAAGAGAGATTCCATTACTGGCAAATTTGGCACTGGGTTCTGCAACCCTTTATATAAGCAGCAGAATGAAACCTCTCACATATTTCGAGAAGTTCTTTCAGAACCTCTCCACAACACTTAGTTATGCACATGTACTCTGTTTCGCTCCTCAACACCCCACAGATGCACACTGTGTACAAGAGTAGGTGGAAGGAGGACCTTGGTGTTGCACTAGATGATAAAAATGGCGGGCAAGACACATACACACAACCAATTTTGGCGAGGCATGCATAGGGTAGGGAATCACTATACAAAATCTTGTTTAGATGGCACTACACCCCCCCACAAATTCATGGGTGGGAAGATAACAGACCGGGAAAATGCTGGAGCAGATGTGAAGGCAAGGGGATTCTATATCACATTCTCTGGACCTGCCCCCACCAGGACTGGTTTGGAGGGAGGTCCTGGAAACCATTACAAATATTGAGGACATATCATTAGCTATGTAAACAGCCTCCATCTTACTGGGGCTAACCCAGAAGCATTCCTACCCACTGTACTACCCTAAGTGAAAAAGGATATCCCACTTCCTATTGGCAGCAAAACAAACAATCTAGGTCATTTAGGGGAGAGACACTATTCCGAATACCTCAATGTGGCTACACAGACTTTGGCAGCTCATAGCCAATGTAAGAATAGCATATGACATGCAAGATGACTTCAACAAATTCACCAAGATGTGGAACCATCTCTTAGAGTATTTCATCTACAACAGTAGAGACCTCACTTGTCCGGGCCCCCTTAGGGCAGTAGGCATTCTGTCTCACTATAGGTGGTAAACCCATGATGTTGCATAATTGTACCGGGGCTGAGGCACAATAAGCTACTGCTTCTCTCACAACAAAAGCATAGTGGTGGCATCAGGGGAAACATGTTGGGGATCAGTTATATATCACCAAGACTGGACTGTTTGGTTCTGATGGTCAGTATGCCCACCTTACAGTCGTATATGAAAAACCCATTACAAAATAATTGAAACTAGTATGCAGTGGAGTAGCTCAGTGTCAGAGCATGGAGTGGAGTGGTATGTCATGAAGTGGAGTGGTGTGGAGTGATGTTGAGTGTCAAAATGTGTTACAGAGTGGGATAAATTAGAGTTCCATAGAGTGGAGTACAATGTTGGAGAGTGGAGTGGGGAGAGTAGTGTAGAGTGCGGTACAGTGAATTGGCATAGAGTGGAGTAGTGGCTTAGGGGGAGTAGAATGAAGTAGAGTGTCATGGAATACAGTGGAGTAAATTGGGGTAATGCAGTATGAGGGAGTTGAGTAGATTTCGCTGTCATATAGTGTCATGTCGTAGAGTGCTGTACAATAAAGTATTGTGGTGTAGAGTGTCATGGCATGGGGTGTTGTGTTTGTAGTTTAGTGCTGTACAGTGTGCTGGTGTGGAGTGTCATTGTGTTGAGTTTTAAAGTGTACAGTGTCTTGGCATAGTGTGGGGTGGCAGAAAGTAAAATAGTGTAGAGTTGTGTTACATACAGTGGACTGGTGTACAGTGAAGTGGTGTAGAGTGGAGTGGCATCCAGTAAAGTGGTGCAGAGTGGAGTAGTGTAGAGTGGAAGAGCATAGTGTGGACTGGCATAAAGTGGAGTGCTATAGAGTGGAATACCGTAGAGTGGAGTCCCATGGAGTGGAGTGGCATTCAGTGGAGTGGTGTATAGTGGAATAGCATATAGTGAAGTGGTGAAGAGTGGAGTGGGGTGGGGTTGGGTGTGGTACAGTGGGTGGGGTACTGTAGAGTAGATTAGAATTGCTTAGAGTGTAGTTGACAATAATAGAGTAGAGTACAGTTGATTGGCATACACTGAAGAGGCATACAGTGTTGTGTCATTGAGTGTTGTGACCTACAGTGTCATGGCATAACATGTCATTGCGTAGAGTGTCATAGCGATCTGTGTCTTAGCGTAGTGTGGAGTGGCATGAAGGGAAATAGTGTAGAGAGGAGTGGTGTACAGGGGGCTAGCGTACAGTGAAGTGGTGTAGAGTGGAGTGGCATAGAATAAAGTGGTGCAGAGTAGAGTTGTGTAAAGAGTGGAATAGCATAGAGTGAACTGATGCAAAGTGAAGTGGAAAAGAGCCGAGTTTTGCTGAGTGTAGTGATATAGAGTGGGGAGGAGTAGAGTGAAATACCATAGAGTGGAGTGCCGTAGAGTGGAGTGGCATTCAGTGGAGTACCACAGAGGAATGTATGTCATGTATTAGTGCGCAATGTCAATGACATCGCATGCCATAATATTGCATACTTTTACCACGAGTATGCTTTTACCACGCATGCCATTACAACGCAAAGGCATGCATGGTAAAGCTATACTTGTTGTAAAAGTATGCAAAGTAAGTAACATCCCTATCCCTACACCTACACAACAGACTACTCCCACCTTTACACTGCCCCAACCCAAAAACACTGCCACACTACTATATTACCCACACTACTCCCACCATTAAACTACCCTAAACCACTACTACACTGCCCACACTACTCCCACCACTACACTTCCCTAAACCCTGAAACACTACTACGCTACCCACACTACTCCTACCCTTACACTACCCTAAACCCTAAAACACTACTGCGCTACCCACACTACTCCCACCCTTACACTACCCTAAACCCTAAAATATTACTACTATACCCACACTACTCCCACACCTACACTACCCTAAACCCTAAAACACTACTACGCTACCCTCACTACTCCCACCCCTACACTACCCTAAACCCTAAAACACTACTACGCTACCCACACTACTCCCACCCTTACACTACACTAAACCCTAAAACACTACTACGCTACCCACACTACTCCTACCCTTACACTACCCTAAACCCTAAAACACTACTACACTACAACACTACCCACACTACTCCTACCCCTACACTACTCACACCCCTACACTACCCTAAACCCTAAAACACTACTACGCTACCCACACTACTCCCACCCCTACACTACACTAAACCCTAAAACACTACTACGCTACCCACACTACTCCCACCCTTACACTACCCTAAACCCTAAAACACTACTACGCTACCCACACTACTCCCACCCCTACACTACCCCAAACTCTAAGTAAGTAAAAGTTTTATTTGCACAATTAATTAAAATCATTGCAAAGTGCACTCACAAAATTGACCATTACATAGTAAAAGAGGGAGGAGCTACATAGATCAATAAAAAAAAAAGAATTTATAAATTAAAAGGACGCATAATAATGTCACTGGGGGAAAAACAAACTCAAGCTGGGTCAGAAGACAAAATTAGGGGAATTAATTTCTGAAATAAAATTAACAAAACGCGCCGCCAACTGCGGGAAATCGCCCCTCATGCAAGGGTCTAATGCTTCCTGGCAGGTCCTGATGTTAAGAAGCAGCCAAATTGGACGCAGCCAGAAGTTTCTTTGAGCTCTGAGTTTTTGGCATATACACAGGATATGGATAAAGTTTTCGTCGTCCAGCTTACAGAAGCGACATTGCGATGATACTTCTTTCTTGTATCCTTGGCCAAACTTATAGGCCATCAGCGGGATTAAACCGAAACAAAGTCGCATTCATTGGAGTTTTAAGTGGACTTTCGTTGAAGATACAAGATAGGACGGAAGAGTTTTCGGGGCATATAATTTGGAGACCCAAGGACCATGAAAGAGCTGGGCGACACGTTGCTCGTCGAGTTCGCTTGATAGAATTTTGCTTGTTTGGTTAGGAGTTTTGCTTTCGCGTCGATGGGCAGAGGGGATGACCATATGTCTGTTGCTTTGAGGGATTCAAGGCATGATATCAAATATTTATTCCAGGAAGTTTTGTGGTTGCTGAAGATTGACCATAAACAGCTCTTTAGGGTGTAAGAGCTAGCATGCTTAGTTTTTTAAACAATAGCTGATGTAGCGTGCGCTCATTATCCATCTCTGGGAAGACAGTGAAAATTCTTTCCGGATTTGGGCATGGGCGGTTGAAGTTGGCAGTCGAAAAACCCTTTGGAAGCACGACGATTGAGCTTTGTCCAACCAATTGTTCATTTTGAGCTTAAATATTATTGCACCAAAGGAGATTGTGGGGAGAAGTTTTGCTGAGATCAGAGTTTATTAATGGTACTGGATCCTGGGAGTGCAGAGCGCTTTTTGTTCTTATAAAGGCCCCTTCCAGGGAGCGAGCAACAGCCTGCATTTCAATTGTGTGCACAGAGGATCTCCCTTTGTGGTCGATCCACACCCCTAAACTCTAAAACACTACTACGCTACCCACACTACTCCCACCCCTACACTACCCTAAACCCTAATACGCTACAATAAACAAACACTACAATACTACACTACCATAAACCCTAATACGCTACAATAAACAAACACTACAACACTACACTACTCTAAAACCTAAATCACTACACTACATAAACACTACACTACCCTCCCCAATACACTACACTAAACAAACACGACAACACCACAACACACACTAAAATGTTTTTAAAAAACACACAGACAACACAAACATTACCACACTACTTTTAAACTACCCTAAACCCTACAAAAGTAACCCCCAACCCATGCACAAACCCCCTTACCTCTCTCCTATCCAGCGTCGCCATCGGATCCTGCTTCCTCCTTCCTGCTTGCTTCACGTCGTTGTCAGGAAACAGCCTAAGATTCCTCACAACGACGTGAATAGCCGACCCTGCCGTTGCCGCCGCCGCCATTACACATCACATCGCATGCGTTGTAAAAGCGATGCAATGGTATGCGTGGTTTTACCACGCGTTGTAACATCGCATGCGTTGTAACGCATGCGATGTAAAAGCAACGCATGGTAAAACCCACGTTGTAATGGCTGTTCCCCCCACAGAGTGGAGTGGCATTCAATGGAGTGGTGTAGAGTCTTGTTGTGTAGATTACAGTTAGCTGCTTGTCTATGACCTTATTGGGACTGAACTGGTCATACATTTTTTCGCTTACTTCTCACCATCTGTGTAGGTATCTAGGGCTTTACATATACTTTCAGATTGCTTCTGCCGTCTATTGACGCATAGCCCGGCGATTTCCTCGCGTACATACTATAACTATACTTATGCATAGATCATGGTTTTATACTGCAGTCTTTGCAGGTTTTGTCGTTACAACACACTTTCTGCTTAAACACATATTTTCTCTACTGGGATATATGTGTTGTTTTTATTTACCGGTGATTTCCTCACACACGGTTTACACTGCAGGTTGTGCAGCTTTTGCTTTTCACAGGCTTTTGTGTATCATATTAAAGACAAGCACTGTAACTCCCCTACTCTAAACACTCATTTTGTACTTGGACTTGCCTCATATATTTAAGTGCAACCTCCTATTCTTATGGGTTTGTTCATTTTCCTCCTCATTTTCTTCTCCAATCATACTTATAATATATATTATTTTACTTACATTTACAGAATTCATTCTGCTCCTATACGATACTGCATATACAAGCTTATACATAGCTGCAGCCAGCAAATAATTCATTTGAAACATCCTATGGTTCGTTCCTCTTTGGAGATAAGATTTTAGTCAATTCTTCTCTTTTATGAGCGTTATCCACTTAGTGATTTTATTGGTGGCATGGTTGGTGACACTTTTTTATGCACTTTAGTACCTTTGATAGCAATTATTTTCAGCACTTTTGTCCCTTTTTCTATCACTCTCTGTAATATATCTTGAGATAGGCACCACAACTATATTACTATCGCTTATACCTCACACCAATTTATTTTTTCACTATGGTTTTACATCACTGGTCCTCTTGCCCTATGTCTCACTTTTCTACTTATACATGCCATCCAACATCTTTCTTGCAATTTGTTTCCTGTACCCTTTGTATTTATCAGGTTATTTGTTCCCACTGTGGAACATTTAAAATTTGTATTTATAAACATATATTGTTCATGTATATGTGCTTATCGAAAATTACATATTATTGGCAGCCTTGAAAAAGTCCAAAGGACGAAGCACGTGTCGGCTGCCACTTTTTGTGACATGTTTGACAAGATGTGCGATGCACACAAGGATTAAAAACTATGTATACAGAAAGAAGAAAGCATTACTGTATGGATTACTAATATGTGCTTTGGTACTTATTGTTGTGTAGGAAACCATATAGTCACAGATGCAAGTTCTATGGGTCTTGGTGCAACATTATTAAAAAAGACAGAAAGAAAGGAAATACTTCTTTCATGTATTTCAGGGTCTTTGAAGAGTGCTGAAACGACTTTGTGATTGAAAGGGAATCTCTTCATTTTCTAGGCTTGAGAAAATATGGTAATTTTGTTTGAGGAGAGTGTTTTAAGGTAAAACTCGATCATAAACCACAAAAAGGAGGTGTTTTTGAAAGATGGATTAGACTCATTATCTTCATGCATAAGACATAGTAAGATTTCTCTGCAAGTGTTAATTTTTTTAGGAAGATTATATACCTGGTATCAAGAACCAATCTGCTGATTGCCTCTCACATTTATGTCACTTTTAATGTGACAAGAAAGTCAGTCTGTGAACTAACTACAGGTATTGTCTCTGAAAAAGATTGGAAGTTAGAATTGGGAAAAGATTAAGAGTTACATACAGTAGTAGATGTTGTTGAGTCTGGAAGAATTACATTTTTGAACATTTCCTGGTTAATAGTGATGGATATGTTGGCATTGGTAGAGGATATCCTATTAAGAGGCAAATATTTGGTTCCTCTAATTAGCCCGAGGGATCAGTTGATTTCGGTGTTGTTGTTGTGAGAAATTGGCTTGTTGCTTGAGTGAGATTTTAACACTGCTCAAACAACAGCCACAACCTCCATCAGGGTCAACCACACAAGTCAGTAAAATAACCTGTGCTTAACCCTCTGTTAGCTTGGCACAAAAGCACTCAAACTTAAATTAGAATCTATGTGAAAAGTATTTCTGGAGTATAAAAACAGTAATAAAGTGAAAACAAAACACAAGAGAAATCCCACACAGATTTAGAAAAACAGAGTACATTTTTACTACAGATTGTGATACCAAAATGACAAAAATACAAACAGTAGAAATGGTTTTATGAATTTTAAAGTATAAAGTACAAGTAGCAGTTAAAAGAACAACGTGGCAATTGAGGATTTCTAGTTGCATAAGACCGGGACAAAGTCAAAAGTTAAAGCTGACCGTGATGGAGCATGGCTCGAATACATTGAATGGATCGGGGTTTGTCTCTGTTTACCATAGGGCTAAGCATGGGTGTAAAATCCGTTCCGCTCGCAGATTTTGCGGATTTTCGGTAAATTCGCAATCCGCAAACTCTCGCGAACTTGCCGAAAATTCGTAAAATCCGTGCGAAGCGGATTTTTTGCTTGGTCGCACTTGCCAACTAGAATACTATACAATTTTGCGGGAGTAAACACTTGCGAACACGTAGATGCGGCGGGCAGCGACAATCTCGCAATTGCGAGATTGCAAAATTTGCAATTTCGCACAAGAAATCCACCAGCAGGCAGCATAAACCTTGAAAATTATGATTTTTATCAGAATAACTCCTCAGGTTGACATTTGCCTGCACTTTTTCTTTGCAAGGAGTCCATTTTGGGGGGTGGGGGTGGGAGGAAGGAAGTGCCCCACAGTCTCCAACTTCCTGTTCCTGTCCACCAGGCTCCTCCCAGTGCTTTCTTCATGTGCTGGTCACTTTGATTTGGATCTTGACCTGGAAGGATTACTTTTTGTGGATGCTGCTGGATATTTGGATTTTTGCAGAACTGAAAGCACTCAGCAGGTGCAAAAGTTCAATCTTATCATTAGTAACCATTCCCTGTAGTGCTTCCTGAGGGGCCTCTTCAGAGTTCATTTGCCTACTTGTAACTATTCTATGACCCTGCTCTGACCTTCACAGCAGGCTCAGAGAATAGCTACAAGTATACAACAAAGGTCCTGTCAAAAAAATTACACTGCAACAGAAAGCAATTACAGACAAAACTGAAAGCACTCAGCAGGTGCAAAAGTTCAATCTTATCATTAGTAACCATTCCCTGTACTGCTTCCTGAGGGGCCCCTTCAGAGTTCAGTTGCCTACTTGCAACTATAGGCCACAAAGGTCCTGTGAAAAAAAATTGCACTGTAACAGAAAGCAAATTACAGATAAGGAAGCAGGTGCCAGCCAGACTGGAAGTTTAAATTCAGTGACACATTAATCAACCCCAAATTAATTCATGTCAGTTGAAGCACGGCAGGTGTGCTTGCTTTTTTTCACCCCCATAATCTACAGTGATAAACCAACCAGAGGGTGGCAGTGATGTACCAGAGGGTGGCATGGGTGTACCACAGGGTGGCAGTGGTGAAACAGAGGGTGCTGTGAACCTGTGATGATGAACCAGATGTAGAAACAACATAGTCGCGGCTGTTGCGAGCAGACAAGTAAGTTCGCAATTGCGAACTGGTACAGAACCCTCGCGAACTGGCATAAATCCTTGCGAACACAAAAAAAAAATCCGCAAATTCGCGAGAGTTCGCGGATTTTGCGGATTGCGAATCCGTAAATACGCAAGTTCGCGGATTGCCATTTCGCAAAATCCGCCCATGCTTACATAGGGCTTCAAAGACATTTTCAAGAAAAATGTCTGAGAAAGTAGAGCTCAGTAGAACAAGTCTGCAGGCAATGCCCAATGAGAAGGCTTCATCGTCGTGGTGCCACTGGACGAAGTAGAGGTGACAGTGTCTTTGTTCAGACTTAGTTGTCGAAATGGATGCCGAAAATCTACAGCGGGATGAGGCTACAGACTTTAGCTGAAAAGGACTCCATGAGTACAGATACCCCTTCTGAGAGGGGCCCCTGAACAGGATGTGCTGCTGCGAAGAACATTGCATGAGCAGCTGTAATGTCAGAGCAACTGGCAATGCTCCTCTGGTGGATCTCTGAGCAGGGAAGCTCTGTTCTCGTCTCAGTTCTCAGAGCAATTTTTACCCAAACATTTTTGAAGTCCAAAGTTTGGCGATCTGTTCACTATTATCACCACTTCCAGTGGTCGAGGATGGGTGGGGCATTACTTGGAGGGCCAGGGCTCAATCATTCTACGTTCAAGTGCAGATTGAAGATGAAGAAATCCAGTTATGTCCTAGATGCTCTGATCAGGAGACCAGCCAACTAGCCATTGGAGTCACTCTGGAGGTCAAGGGTTCAAGATGCAGGTCCAGTCCTTTTCACTCAGGCAGCATGGTACCAGGGCTTCAGACAGCAGAGTAGCAGCCCTTCCAGCAGCAGTGCAGCACAGCCGCCCTTCTTTCGATTCTTCCCTAGGTCCAGATGTGTACAGAAGAATGGGTCTGAAAGCCTTAGCCTTATACCTGGTGCCTTCTTTCAAATAGGAAGAATTTCTAGAAAATTCCCTTTGAAGGGTTTGAGGCTTCCTGCTTTTCGTGTACTGGCTCCTGTCAGACCACAGGGGGTGTGAATCCCTTTTTGTGAAGGCAGGGCACACCTTAGGGATGTGAAAGTGGGGCTTTGCCCAGCTCCACCCCCATCCTGTTAGTGATGGCCATTCCAGGTACATCTAAACGCTCTATTGTGTGGCTATGTTGGAGGATATAAAAAGTTCAACTGCACCAAATGATGTGCCCCAGAAGCAGGCTGCAGGTATCAAGTGGCTAGGGAAGAAAAATGCCAGCTTTCTAATACTGGAATTTTGAAAAGTGTGACTTAAAATCCGAATTTGCCATTAGAGAGGATTTTAAATTACAATTTCAAAGACACCAAACACAAACATTTTACCGGCTCCTCATCAAATCGTCACACTTACTAAATGTAATAAGGCAACCAAATGTTAGGCTGCACATTTATAAAAAAAAATCGAAGTTTTTACTACCAGGACATGTAAACTTAAAAGTACATGTCCAATATTTTAATTACAATGCACCCTGCCCTAATGGCTACGTAGGGCCTAACTAAAGGATGATGTATGTGTAATAAGGGGTGTTTAAGGCTTGGCAAGGGGTTTATTTTGTCTAGTTGAAATGATAATTTATAACTGCTAGCAGGTTGCAATGGCAGGCCTTAGACATGTTTCAGTGGAGTACTGAAGTGGGTGGCACAAGAAGTGGCGCAGGCCCACTGGTAACATTTAATTTACCTGCCCAGGGTATTTCGTATACCACTGTACTATGGACTTAGGGAATATGCACAATAACTATAGCATTGGTTAGCAGTGGTAAAGTGCCCAGAGTCCTTTGGCCAGCAAAAATAAATTCAGAAAAATGGAGGCTGAAGGCAAATTGCTTGCAGAAAGACTGCTCTATGGCTGACAGATCTAACAAAGGTCATATGGGAATTGCCAAGACTAGAGAAAGATTACAGTTAAATTATTATGTAATGATGTTACTCTCATGCCTGATTGGTTGTTTTAGTGGCAAAGGAGATTTAGCATGCACTAACCTTGTATGTAGAATGTTCATGTGGTTGAGGAATGTGACAATGGGTTGGTAGCAGTTGGTCTCTAAAGACTCCTGTCCTGTTTGGGTGTGAATAAAGGCTCTCCACCTATCTTAATTGTCTGCCTACAATTAATTTGTTCTTGTTAAAAGGGAGTAATCAACAATAACACCTTTATATTCTAAAGTAGTCTTTGAAATTCCATGTAAAGGAAAACTATATGTAGGTTTTAATTAAGCATGAGCGCAAAATCCGCTCCGATCGCGGATTTTGCGGATTTTCGGTAAATCCGCGATCCGCGAACTCTCGCGAATTTACCGAGAATCCGCAATCCGCGATCGGAGCGGATTTTGCGGTCAAAAGTTCAAGCCTAATGCATTTACGATGGCGCCGGCAAGCTGCCAGCGCCATCCTCAAATGGTTACTTAATTAGCTTCGACAGGAAGCTCTAACAGATAAGATAAAGCAGGGGCTCGAGCGCCTGCTTTATTTTATCAGTTGGAGCTTCCTGTTGAAGCTAATTAAGTAACTTTTGCAGGATGGCGCTGGCAGCTTGCCGGCGCCATCGTAAATTATTTACAGTGTCTTATTTACAGTGTCTTCTTGCATAAATTTGAAGGGCAGGGTTCATTCTGGCACGACGGTCCTGACACAAAAAATAAACCTCAACAGGAAACACTTGCAGGTGTGCCTTGTTCCCAAATATACCCATCGGAAATCCGCTGTGATGCTGGTCTCTGACCTTTTATACACACAAGAGGCATGTGCGCTCGCATTGAAGCCCCGTCCGTTTGGCCCCGCCCACACACTCGAGGTGTGCACCGTCTTCCCGCCATTTACCCACTATGATGGACATTTCACTCAAGGGACCCCTGCGCACTTCGGCGCGATTGCATTAACACACACTTGGTCGCTGGAACTAGTTGAAGCGCAAATGCGGTGACTCATTCATCAGCCCAAAAAAAATCGTGGCATATGCATCTTTGACTTTTAAGAGCACAATCCCCGTGCTGTTCCTGTGACCAGGGGCTTCTGTCTCTTAATCTGCTGCTCTGATCGGTCTCTGACCTTTTATACACACAAGAGGCATGTGCGCTCGCATGGAAGCCCCGTCCGTTTGGCCCCGCCCACACACTCGAGGAAGCCCCGCCCCCAAAATCCGCAGATCCGCAAAATCCGCGGATTTTGCGTATCCACGATCCGTGAATCCGCAAATTCGTGAATCGTGGATCCGCAAAATCCGCCCATGCTTAGTTTTAATTCAGAGTAGTAACAATCCACCCTTAAATGCCTGTTGACTTTAGCATATGCTTTTCACAATCAATATGCAAGGCATACTGCCTTTGTTATAAGTTCCCATAACAAACAATCGAGCCTATGGCATATAACGATTGCTTTTCGACCACTGAAAGTAAGATTTCTACAAGGCAATCATCCAGCATAAAGTGATAAAAGTACAAACATATACAACATTTCAGTTGTCAAAGCAAAATACTATGGACTTGATTTAAAAAGGTAAACATAACTTTTGCATAGGTTTACTATTTTGTTTGATTTTCACAAACTACAAGTTTAATTATACTAACAGTAATTTTATGACGGCGGAGAGTCTGCGATTGAGAGAGAGAGAGAGAGATAACTTCACACATAAAAAGAAAAGGATCCCCTCTTGACCCATGTCCCCCTGCTATTCTGAACCTCCTTACAGAAGCAATCTCTCCCGCGTTGACTACCATCTGCAACGCCATGTTCGCAACAGGCATATACCCCTCAGTCTGGAAGGAGGCTATCATCAAGCCTCTTCTAAAAAGAGCCTACTCTGGACCCTCTTCTTCCTGCAAGCTACAGACCCATCGCCTGTCTCCCATTCCCAGCCAAAATCTTCGAAAAGTCCATGAACATCCAACTTTCGAAATTCATCAACGATAACAACTTACTTGATGAGACTCAGTTTGGCTTTAGACAGGGGCATGGTACAGAGACAGCACTACTAAAGGCCGCAGATGAAATCAGAGCAACCATGGACATGGGAGGAGCGGCAGTCCTAATACTCCTGGACCTCTCTGCCGCATTTGACACGGTCGATCATGTCACTTTGATCGACCGTGTCTCAGCACTAGGAATAAGAGGCAAAGCTAAAAATCTGATTGCCTCATTCCTAGCTAATCGCCCTCAGACTATCAAGATGGGCAATTTCACCTCCCAGACCTTCTCCCTCCCATGCGTTGTCCCTCAGGGCTCCTCGCTAAGTCCGACGCTTTTTATTACCTATGTTTCGGACTTAGCGAGGGTGATAAAATCTTATGGAATTGCCCTCACTACGTACGCAGATGATAACCAATTAGTATTATCGGTGCACAACAATGGAGCATCTGTCGCAGCCAACTTTCAGGAGGGAATGAAGGCGATAAGCTCCTGGATGTCATCAAACTGCCTCAAACTTAACTCCGATAAAACGGAGGTGATGACGTTCGGGAGCTTGCAGCCAGCATGGTCCCTTCAGTGGTGGCCACCTCAGTTGGGGCCTCCCCCCCAGCCAGTGGCAAAGGTCTGTAATCTGGGAGTCACTTTTGACAATAAGTTGACTTTTCACTATCACGCCAATGCCGTTGTATCATCTGCCTTTTACACCCTCAAAAAAATAAAAAAACTTCTTCCTTACCTACCACAATCAGCGGGCAAAACACTCATCAGCACCTTAGTGTTCTCAAGAACCGATTACTGCAATTCACTTCTCTTGAATGCGCAGGAGGGGGTTCTCAATAAACTACAGTCAGTACAAAATGCTGCGGCCAGAACCTTACTATCCATTCCCAAATTTACTTCCACCTCCCAGTACATTAAAAAACTCCACTGGCTCTCTATTAGGAGCCGAATTAAATTTAAGGCTCTGTGAATAGCCTACAAGACTTTGAACAACGCAGGACCACAGTTTCTAAAAGAAGCCCTCTGTCCAGTGGAACAACACAGGATTGTACGATCTTCTTCAGCTTTTTTGCTGAACGTTCCTCGGACAAGAAAGGCCAACTGGGGAGATAGACGCTTCACTATTGCTTCGTGGATCCGCAAAATCCGCCCATGCTTAGTTTTAATTCAGAGTAGTAACAATCCACCCTTAAATGCCTGTTGACTTTAGCATATGCTTTTCACAATCAATATGCAAGGCATACTGCCTTTGTTATAAGTTCCCATAACAAACAATCGAGCCTATGGCATATAACGATTGCTTTTCGACCACTGAAAGTAAGATTTCTACAAGGCAATCATCCAGCATAAAGTGATAAAAGTACAAACATATACAACATTTCAGTTGTCAAAGCAAAATACTATGGACTTGATTTAAAAAGGTAAACATAACTTTTGCATAGGTTTACTATTTTGTTTGATTTTCACAAACTACAAGTTTAATTATACTAACAGTAATTTTATGACGGCGGAGAGTCTGCGATTGAGAGAGAGAGAGAGAGATAACTTCACACATAAAAAGAAAAGGATCCCCTCTTGACCCATGTCCCCCTGCTATTCTGAACCTCCTTACAGAAGCAATCTCTCCCGCGTTGACTACCATCTGCAACGCCATGTTCGCAACAGGCATATACCCCTCAGTCTGGAAGGAGGCTATCATCAAGCCTCTTCTAAAAAGAGCCTACTCTGGACCCTCTTCTTCCTGCAAGCTACAGACCCATCGCCTGTCTCCCATTCCCAGCCAAAATCTTCGAAAAGTCCATGAACATCCAACTTTCGAAATTCATCAACGATAACAACTTACTTGATGAGACTCAGTTTGGCTTTAGACAGGGGCATGGTACAGAGACAGCACTACTAAAGGCCGCAGATGAAATCAGAGCAACCATGGACATGGGAGGAGCGGCAGTCCTAATACTCCTGGACCTCTCTGCCGCATTTGACACGGTCGATCATGTCACTTTGATCGACCGTGTCTCAGCACTAGGAATAAGAGGCAAAGCTAAAAATCTGATTGCCTCATTCCTAGCTAATCGCCCTCAGACTATCAAGATGGGCAATTTCACCTCCCAGACCTTCTCCCTCCCATGCGTTGTCCCTCAGGGCTCCTCGCTAAGTCCGACGCTTTTTATTACCTATGTTTCGGACTTAGCGAGGGTGATAAAATCTTATGGAATTGCCCTCACTACGTACGCAGATGATAACCAATTAGTATTATCGGTGCACAACAATGGAGCATCTGTCGCAGCCAACTTTCAGGAGGGAATGAAGGCGATAAGCTCCTGGATGTCATCAAACTGCCTCAAACTTAACTCCGATAAAACGGAGGTGATGACGTTCGGGAGCTTGCAGCCAGCATGGTCCCTTCAGTGGTGGCCACCTCAGTTGGGGCCTCCCCCCCAGCCAGTGGCAAAGGTCTGTAATCTGGGAGTCACTTTTGACAATAAGTTGACTTTTCACTATCACGCCAATGCCGTTGTATCATCTGCCTTTTACACCCTCAAAAAAATAAAAAAACTTCTTCCTTACCTACCACAATCAGCGGGCAAAACACTCATCAGCACCTTAGTGTTCTCAAGAACCGATTACTGCAATTCACTTCTCTTGAATGCGCAGGAGGGGGTTCTCAATAAACTACAGTCAGTACAAAATGCTGCGGCCAGAACCTTACTATCCATTCCCAAATTTACTTCCACCTCCCAGTACATTAAAAAACTCCACTGGCTCTCTATTAGGAGCCGAATTAAATTTAAGGCTCTGTGAATAGCCTACAAGACTTTGAACAACGCAGGACCACAGTTTCTAAAAGAAGCCCTCTGTCCAGTGGAACAACACAGGATTGTACGATCTTCTTCAGCTTTTTTGCTGAACGTTCCTCGGACAAGAAAGGCCAACTGGGGAGATAGACGCTTCACTATTGCTTCGTGGATCCGCAAAATCCGCCCATGCTTAGTTTTAATTCAGAGTAGTAACAATCCACCCTTAAATGCCTGTTGACTTTAGCATATGCTTTTCACAATCAATATGCAAGGCATACTGCCTTTGTTATAAGTTCCCATAACAAACAATCGAGCCTATGGCATATAACGATTGCTTTTCGACCACTGAAAGTAAGATTTCTACAAGGCAATCATCCAGCATAAAGTGATAAAAGTACAAACATATACAACATTTCAGTTGTCAAAGCAAAATACTATGGACTTGATTTAAAAAGGTAAACATAACTTTTGCATAGGTTTACTATTTTGTTTGATTTTCACAAACTACAAGTTTAATTATACTAACAGTAATTTTATGACGGCGGAGAGTCTGCGATTGAGAGAGAGAGAGAGAGATAACTTCACACATAAAAAGAAAAGGATCCCCTCTTGACCCATGTCCCCCTGCTATTCTGAACCTCCTTACAGAAGCAATCTCTCCCGCGTTGACTACCATCTGCAACGCCATGTTCGCAACAGGCATATACCCCTCAGTCTGGAAGGAGGCTATCATCAAGCCTCTTCTAAAAAGAGCCTACTCTGGACCCTCTTCTTCCTGCAAGCTACAGACCCATCGCCTGTCTCCCATTCCCAGCCAAAATCTTCGAAAAGTCCATGAACATCCAACTTTCGAAATTCATCAACGATAACAACTTACTTGATGAGACTCAGTTTGGCTTTAGACAGGGGCATGGTACAGAGACAGCACTACTAAAGGCCGCAGATGAAATCAGAGCAACCATGGACATGGGAGGAGCGGCAGTCCTAATACTCCTGGACCTCTCTGCCGCATTTGACACGGTCGATCATGTCACTTTGATCGACCGTGTCTCAGCACTAGGAATAAGAGGCAAAGCTAAAAATCTGATTGCCTCATTCCTAGCTAATCGCCCTCAGACTATCAAGATGGGCAATTTCACCTCCCAGACCTTCTCCCTCCCATGCGTTGTCCCTCAGGGCTCCTCGCTAAGTCCGACGCTTTTTAATACCTATGTTTCGGACTTAGCGAGGGTGATAAAATCTTATGGAATTGCCCTCACTACGTACGCAGATGATAACCAATTAGTATTATCGGTGCACAACAATGGAGCATCTGTCGCAGCCAACTTTCAGGAGGGAATGAAGGCGATAAGCTCCTGGATGTCATCAAACTGCCTCAAACTTAACTCCGATAAAACGGAGGTGATGACGTTCGGGAGCTTGCAGCCAGCATGGTCCCTTCAGTGGTGGCCACCTCAGTTGGGGCCTCCCCCCCAGCCAGTGGCAAAGGTCTGTAATCTGGGAGTCACTTTTGACAATAAGTTGACTTTTCACTATCACGCCAATGCCGTTGTATCATCTGCCTTTTACACCCTCAAAAAAATAAAAAAACTTCTTCCTTACCTACCACAATCAGCGGGCAAAACACTCATCAGCACCTTAGTGTTCTCAAGAACCGATTACTGCAATTCACTTCTCTTGAATGCGCAGGAGGGGGTTCTCAATAAACTACAGTCAGTACAAAATGCTGCGGCCAGAACCTTACTATCCATTCCCAAATTTACTTCCACCTCCCAGTACATTAAAAAACTCCACTGGCTCTCTATTAGGAGCCGAATTAAATTTAAGGCTCTGTGAATAGCCTACAAGACTTTGAACAACGCAGGACCACAGTTTCTAAAAGAAGCCCTCTGTCCAGTGGAACAACACAGGATTGTACGATCTTCTTCAGCTTTTTTGCTGAACGTTCCTCGGACAAGAAAGGCCAACTGGGGAGATAGACGCTTCACTATTGCTACGGCCAAACTGTGGAACACTTTACCTCTCGATATCAAAACTGCCCCCACCCTTCTTAAATTTCGTAAGAGCCTCAAAACATGGCTATTCTCCACCCTTTGACTCCCTCGCCATACATAAGTGAGTTCTGTGAATATCAGCGCCGAGACACCCGCATGGGTATTTGTGCGCTTTAAAAATCGCAAAAATAAATAAATAAGCATATAGTTTTATATGCAGAGTCTCCACCACAAGGTCAGAGTCTCCACAGTTGGAAAATGAATATTAGCAACATTAAACTCATGGTTTTTTTAATACCCCAAAAATTGTGAATCAAACTCTACCTCTCCGTATAGAGCCTATCAAGTTATATTGTAGTACATACATTTTATTGCTGCATTTTTCCTGCAGGAATCATCAACATCAGACACCTTGCCTACTATAATAATATGTGTGATTCCATGTAACAAATTACCTGCTTAGCATAGTGTATTAACAATGCATATTGTCTTTAATACATACTATTAGCAATAACTAGGTCAGGACATTTCATAATAACGATTTCATAATAAACTGATCAAACCTCTGAAATAAGGCAAGGTTTTTCCCAATGAACCAATGATGTCTTTACTATTGTATTTCACTTACCCAACAACTGCTTATTCAACTGCACATAAACCAACAAACATCATACATACAGTTATAAACGTACAAACATAGAAAAATACAACTTGAAAAACCCCTCAACAGGATCACTGTTGTCTTATTCAGTAATCTGTGAAACTTTAATATAGAGCGATAATAACCCACTCTTAAAGCCCTATTGACTTTAAAGTATGCTTTTCACAAAAGAAATGCCTGATGGCCTGCAGCCTTCATGGTAATATTTCATAATAAACAGATCCGGTGTATAACCCTGATCTTTGGCTTGCTACCACAACCAACTCTTTTCTGAAATCTCAAGCCTAAGTTTTAATCCAAACAGCAGAATACAAGCAGTGTTTGTTTAGTGAAAGCACAAAAATGTGGCCAAATCAAATCCTATTCTAAAAAGGAACCAAATGTGGATGGAGCCTAAAATCCTCTCTCAATAATACGCTGAAAGTTTGTTTTTGATGATCACATACATTCATGCAAACATTGCACTGTCAAGACTGATTTAAAAATCAAAATAGATCAGTGGAACTCTGGGCATCCCATACTGCTCTCAAACACAAATCTGCACTCTGAAATTGAAAGTTAATGATGGACGGGGAGGGCACTGGGACTGCTATACATTCCTCATGGCAAACCCGCATCCATCTGTACTGCTGTCAGAGAAATTTAAAATCAGTAAATAATTTAGTTTTCTAGGACACTTTAATAGTAATGCAATGTCATGTGTGTGACTTGGAAAGTTGAAGCTCGGCCAGCTGGATAAATTAACAAAATTGTCATAACTGTGTAAGCGCAAGCACAAAAATACCTATCTTGGGGATCATCACATAGTTGTCTAGCAACAGCTGCACTGTAAGACAGACCATATTTTTGTTTTTGACAGGAGTATGTTTCCAGGGTGGGCAATACGTCTGGGTACAATTCGAAGTGACCACATCAAGATAAAGGTGGCTCTCAATTATTTTCAGGTTATTTTGATCAACAATATTTGGGATACTGTCCATCAAAATCATATATTTTACTTGAGGACTATCTATTCTGTACAGTTTTGTACATTTGATCTCTGTCTTCATTATTCTGAACCCTTCCTCCCCAGTAACCATCATGCTTATCACAGTCCAACATTTAGTATTACAATCCATAGAATCATGGGGCATGTTACCAAGCATAAGCGAAAAATATCGCTTAGCTTGGTTAGCGGCCAAAATTATATTGCCGAGCTTCGCCTATTTTTATCGCTTAGGAGCCTTGATATTATCAAGGTTTATCTCCTAAGCGATAAAAATCGGCCGAAATGCATGAATATCGCTGAAAAGTCAGCGATATTCATGCATTACCGAGCAAATGCTCTTAGCCATGTTATCCACCTTCCATTTGATAACATGGCTAAGAACTGGTAATAGGGGATAGCGATGTTAGAGACTGTTTCCAGTCGCTAACATCTTGGCACGCCCACTTTGCATGTCATTAGTGATTAAGATCACTGATATGCAAAGTGGGCCCCTAAATGCCCGCTATCGCCTATTAGCTGTCGCTAACTGGTGTTAGCGACAGCTAGGTAATAGGGCGATCACATTATCACCGCTTTAGCGGGAAAAATTCCTGCTAAAGCGGCGATAAGGCCCTTGGTAATATACCCACATTTTTTTTGATGATGTTTGTGTTCTCTGTAATTTAATGTAGGTCGCAAAATTATCTGTGAAGTGGGTTCTACATTATTGTCTTTGCTTTTCGTAGGGCATTCTTAAAATCTTTATTTCTCAGGGTATATATAAAAGGATTACACAATGGAGTAATTGCAGTATATGATAAAGACAATAGTTTGTTGTCATTCATGGAAAATGTTGATGTTGGCCGTACATATACACTACTTAAAGACCCATAGAATAAAATAACCACAGTGAGGTGGGAGGAGCAGGTGGAGAAGGCCTTGAGTCTCCCCTGTGTTGAGTGGATTTTAAGGATGGCCATGAGGATGTTGACATAAGATATTATCACTAATAAAAAAGGCAAAAGACCCATAACAGAACCAAGGATGTAGTTTGTTGTGTCTATCATGCCAGTGCTACTGCAAGAAAGTTGCACCAGGGCTGTCACATCACAGAAGAAGTGGTTGATGGTGTGAGATGAACAGTAGGAGAGCCCCGACAGTAGCAAGGTGTGTGGTATTGAATCCATGAGGCCAACTATCCAGGTACCCACTGCCAGCCGAATGCACACAACCTTGCTCATTATGGTCATATAACGTAAGGGATTGCAGATCGCCACATACCGATCATAAGCCATGACTGCAAGAAGAATTAGTTCTGTAGACACAACGACTAGAAAAAAATAAACCTGTACCAGGCATTCTGTTAGGGAAATTAAGGGTTTTACCTTAAAGAAATGTGCCAACATTTGTGGTAAAATAATTGTAGTATTACTCATGTCAATGAAAGACAAATTTGTTAGGAAGAAATACATAGGGGTGTGTAAATGTGTATTTAAATAAACAATTGCAATTATAAGAAAGTTTCCAAGTAAAGATATCAGGTATATCATGAGGAAAATAACAAAAAGAGATGTTTGCAACTGTTGCACACCCACAAAACCAACAATGACAAACATGTTTGCTTCAGTTTCATTTTCTCCTTCCATTTGTTCCTCGATGGAGTCACTCTTGGAAGAACCTTAGCACCAGCTGAAATTAAAGAGACAGAATATTTTATTATCCAAGACAATCTGTCAAGAGTATTCAAGAACTGTGGATGGTTGGCAGACACAATTTAACAATGTTAAAAAAGAGAAAAAGCGATGAAAATACGAACACACAAACACGCTTACAAAAAATCCTTTTAATGCCCCTGCATAGCTCATACATTTGTTGTTCTAATTGTACCATACTTTTCATTTTCTTGGGTCTTTGTCCTTTCCTGATTAAACTGATGATTTATATTTTTGACATACACGTTTCTTTCATGTACCCATCACTGGTAGTTGTATGTCCTGGAAATCTCATCATCCACTCGTACAATTAGACTTAGCATTCTACTACATTCATTGCAGTTTAAGAACATTTCAATTGAAATGTGAGTGCACTATTAACATTCTGTTGTGAATCAAGTTCTAAATCTGAGGCACACCCATGAACTTTGTACTAGATTGTAGTGTAGTTCCTATATTCCCAATAGGCTCTGCGCATTGAAATAATATAAACAGCAGTGTAGACGTAGGACTGAGGTCGACTAGGTCTCTACTGACTATATTAGACTTAATTCGTTTTGCCAGCTAGCTCAGAGGTCACTAGAAACGTTCTCGAATGTTCAAGAAGGAGTTAACTTTCCTGATTAGACAAGAAGGGATTAGTTTCTGACAACCATAAAACATGACAACTTTGCTTCCTCAGAATAAGAGTGTATCTCTAGAGTCGTGTGAAAACAATAGACAGTTATTTTACTCAGTCAATCGTGCATACTTAGTTTCACCAGAGTGCAGAGCGTTTTCAATAAAAGGTGTTATTTATTGAGCAGTCTTCTTTCTCATGCAAGAGAAATGAATTGCCACGATTGCAATACTTAGTAAAAAGTAAAGTGCGTACAGTAAAAGGAGTATTATAAAATAATACTGTAAAAGCATTGATATGGTTTCTTAGCCATATGATACTTTAAAATGGATAAAATGTATACATACATATATATTGACTAACGTACTCAACTGGTGCTTCTAAATACGCCTACCCTGGTGTACCTAACCTAAGCCTAATACGTGGGAAGGAGTAAGTAAGTAGCAGTTTCAGTTAAGTTGGTTTTGCCAAGAATCTGAGTCAAGAATTCTCTTAAGGGTTTAGTCAGCTCCGTACCTTGGTAATAGAATGCAGGAGGTCTGGTATCTCTCTCTCAGGACTCGATATCCCAGCAACCCGCGAGGGCGGCTGAGAACACCGGAGCTGGATTTTCTCGGCTGGAGAAAAAGACAGCGACTTTCTCAGTGCGTCAAAAGGGAGGGGCGGCGTCCGTGGGCTCTCGCATCAGCTGGGCTCTCGGGCAAGTAGATAGCCGCTATGCTCCAAACCACCGTGTGTTTGCTTAAGGCAACGTTGGTATATTTATACCTAAAAGGTGCCGGGTTTGACGTATGGTTGGAAATAAGACGTCACTAAAGATGTCAGTAAGAACTGGCCGTTCTTACAGTGCTCGCAGGAGTTCTAGAACAAATCAAAACAAAAGCCATGGGGATTTCCCAGGTTGCTGGAGGTTTGGTTTGTTTAGAGAACTCGTTGTACTCTCTAGGAGCCTGGGGAAGTAGCCTTGCTTAATTTGGACTGCATGGGCTACGACTAAATATGGATATGATTTTTATGCCTATATAAGGATATTATTTATTATAACCACATAAGGGCATAAATCAGGAATATCGAATTAGGGTCCTAGATAGGATTACAACACCCACTCCACGATCTAATGTCCCTCATTACTTAAAACGAAGCAATAGTAAACATATAATGGCGCATGTGTTTTCCAACCCACCCCAAAATACATAATTCGCATTTGAAATGGTATATGGTAAATACACGAAAATGAGTATTGGTACTGTACGCTTTTCAAGCAGTGGTATCATTCAGTTAAAAAATGCATATATATATCAGCTGAATGAATTGCTAAAATGTACACATGAAATGGCTCTTAATACAGAAGAGAAGGTCGAGACCATTCCACCACATAATAATACAAGCTGTACATGTGCTAGAGGCTGAGGTAAAATATTGTCTCTAGAGTCCCTAAAATAGAAGCTCTGTTCTCTAAGAATAGTTCTACTTTAAGCAGAGTACTCTGTGCCAGAAAAAGGTAAATATTTTGGAAGTGGAAATAAAAAGAAAAATTTCGCTATCAGGAGAAAAAAATAATTCCAAATGTTTTCAGTAGCTTTTGTTTATCAAAGCTGAAGGCCGAATTCAGAGCTCAGGGAACGCTGTGTGCTTGTTAAAAGTTATTCTTTCTGTTCAGGGGAGAACATCATTTCATACAGACTCACAAAAAATTGGTCAACAGCTTCAGGTGAAAGTTCGACTAAGTTTGAAAAAGCCGCAACAGTGCAGTCGTGAGAATGATTGCTATCATCGATGTCAGGATCAGCAATGCTCACTGAAGGTTCTTCCTGGGTGATGCTGCTCTCATCTCATACTTCACTGCCACATACTCGTAGTGGTGAAGTCTCAACGAATGCCGTCATCAGAATGGGTAGCCGCTGGGGACAACACGATGCATGAGCCGTTACAGGACCTAGCCAAGTATCTGTATCCATTGGTACTGCTGATGGTAGTGTAAGACAGATGTCCAACACGCATTCTTCTCCGCATAGCATACATCGAAGCACAGGTAAGATGCAATTTTGCCAGAATGGTCTGAATGAAAGAAACTAGGTCATATTCAGATCTCTGAGCCGGGCTAATCCTAGGACTTTAGTTATGTGGTCCCGGTAGCGTATTGCTAGGATCGTTTCTTCCATCGTTGCTGGAGTCTTGTCTGCGACGTGGCTTGCCATATTGGAGCAGAAGAATCAAAAATAAAATTCCAGCTACGAGTCCCAAAAGTAGAGGTAGGCCACCAAAGACAGAATGGACAAAATTGGGGAAGATGCCCAGAACTGTTTCAAAGGGTGTTAACAGTCCCGAAAAAATTGTCTTAAATACATGTGCGATGCCACTGGTATCTGACATATTTAGGATTTGGTGTAGCATTTCTGCAAAATGCACGGGGCAATTTGTTGATAAAAGGGTATGTATCTCTGCCGTTCTCCTTGCGACTTGCAGATCATACGTTTCTCTGGACGAGGTCAAAGGCACAGTCGTCTGTAAAAGAATAGACTTCATTCTGCTTAAAGTATCAATTCGAATAGAAGAGATATTCAAACAAGGCCATATTGCCGCCTCCATATCTGGATTGCTGTTTGGATACAATACTTGCATACAGCAAGTGACCATGGAACTAACGCTGACGAGATAGGCTTTCCCTGGCACCATGCCACAACAGCCGTGGTCCACATAAGAATATAGCTCCCGTTAGAAAGCCGTCTAATAAATGGCTCTATCTGTGTTGCAGGAGTGCCATGCAGGTGACATGAAAGGTTATTTGAAGACCCCTCGCAGGCCCCATGCAAGTTAATGCCTTGACACAGAAGTGTACCGCTTAGTGATCGTTTACAATTTTTACCACTAAGAAATACATTCTTTTTCTTTTCACTGTAACATGTGTGGGTATAAGGTAAATCCCATGTTGACTTGATGTACCCTTTACCCAACCTTTCATACTGGCCTGCTGGTATATATTCTTGGCAGTATTTAAATTGGAAAGTTGTTATCGGAATTGTAATTATTCCGTGTATTATCCATTCAATGACAGGTCTCTCTGACATTGTCAATGGTAATCTCTCAAGTTTTTCAATGCTCAGAATCGTATAGTCTGCTCCTTTTTGTGCCAAACTGATTTGTTTATCAGTAAGGTTAAAGATAGAAAATAATGACGTTACGTTGATTAAACGCCATGGCATGTAGCCTGAACGCAGATTTTGCAACGTCCAGCCAAGCTGTACAATAGAACGTAATTGGGACTGACCATGTTGTAACATTAATTAGTCCTGCTCTATTATATCAATAGCAGATGATACAATACTGTCCAGTGAATATATTCTGGAGGACAGAGTCGTTAACCCATTGTCCACAACAGAAAGTGATTTTTCTAAATTAATACGATCAATTTCTCGTATTTTTTCTGCTGTTTCAATTTGCATTACTTTCCAAGCTTCGTTGTATGCAGCGTATATATCGGCCGCTATGAAACGTTTTTGACGCTGTTTGCGTGGTCCCAGAATGAAATCACGCAAGTCAGCACCGTCTTTAAGTAAAGTCAAGTGTTGCTTAATTTCAGCCAGTGTGGATTTCTGCAGCCATTCGAGGCATAGTTTCCCTACACTGTATGTTGTAACTATCCCTGGATGTTGTCTCTGGGAGTATCTTGGGTCTGGCCTGTTCAGTTTTAACCCCTGTATTTTGTTCAGGAATCTATCTTGACAGTTATTTGTGTCTCTGGGCCAGATCAACCATTTTTTCCAATCAGGATGTGTTCTGTTTTGGTATAAAATGTGGGATACGTCTATCTCCATATCAGTAGTGATATTACTATCAGGTATGGGCTTTAGAATAGACAGTTTGTTTAAGTCTTTAATTTTGGCTAGGCCAAGACAGGTAGTCTGTTGAATCGTGTCATTCAAGAATATTAATTGTTCTGGGATCATGCAGGCTCTAAACAATGCTTCTAGACCTTGGACCTGCCATTCTTTTGTACCCCAGATGGTTTTTGTTTCAATGTTGTTTTTCCAGAATTCAAAACCAAATGTAATCATTTTTTCATAAAATGTTTCAAAATAAATCAATTTAGTATTTGTCAACATTGTTTTCATTCCTGTCTTATTTAATATTTTAAAATAAAAAGTTTCTGCATCACTTGTGTTAAACCCTGAGAAGTATGGGAATTTCTCATAGAATATTTTTGAGCTGCTTTTAGGCGGAGTTGCACAATGTTCCCATTGGTTGTAATTAAAAACATTTCTAGGCTGTGCAGATTTATGCAAATAGTGATGGCCAAAGTGATTATAACAGTATAATTCTTCATAATTTGATGAACCCTGTAAGTAATCATGTTCTGTAAATTTAGCTGACATTACTAAATCTGACATAATATTATTTATATTTTCAAAGTCCCAATCATCAGAGAAAGTACTTGGATTTACAAAGTCACTTAATGAAACTTTAAACTGGTGTGGATATTACAAGAGCTCAATCGGGCCAAAAATGTCAAAATCAGTTCTGTCCCATGCTACCCCGCCGGGTATTGGATTGGCTGTGACGTTCACTGATGATAGTTCTCTTTTCTCGATGTGAGATGACTTGTGAGGCTATAGGACCAAGTTGATGTTCTGACTTGCTGTGTCCATTGTACTGTATTTCCTTCAATGAATTTTCCCAAACAATGAACCATGATGAGCCAAAGCAGGAGGAAAAGTACACCTAACACAATCCAAAATTCAATCCATGGAGAAATCAGATAGGTTTCTTTGAGTTGATGAAAGAGTTCTGTTACTTTGTCTTTGAAAGTTTTTGTTACTGGCATTTCTTCAGGCTCGCTTGGATCTTCAGAAAAGTCATCGAAATTGATGAAGTAGCCAGATGCAGTTCTGTCAATTGTTGGAATTGCTTCCGGATTTTCTTTAGTCTTTGGATCTTTCTTGGAGACATTAGTATAGTCCGAGGCTACATCGTTGTAGACTGGTGTTTCTTGACGAACTGTTGCAATTTGGATTTCAAGAGGCACAAGTTCCATGGTATTGTTGCATAGTCCTTTTTTATTCACTGCAGGTTTATCAAATGTGATTAGTCTCTCAGTTTGAACCTCTTGTATTGTAGCAAATTTTGGTACTCTGCTATTTTTTGGGAGTCCACTGGGCCTACTACTTATTATTGGCCACATGATTGTGGTTTTACCAGGTCGATGGATACAACTCGATTCTCCTTTTTACCAGCAAGGGGTAGTAGTACAACTGATCTTGTTCCGCTGACAGCTAAGACCGGTACTGCTTTTCTGTAAGAAGGCCCAAATTCCTTCTTCACCGCGATCTTCTCTCTGACCAGATCCCCAATCTTTGGAATCCAGACAGGTCTTGCTGGGACAGGTGGTTATTCTTCAGTGGCTTTTGGCTGCTGTTTTAACTTTATGTTGCTCAGGTTTCGTCTTGTTTCATTTAAGTCCTGTAAAACAGCCAAACGGTCTTTGATATCAAAGCATTTTTCTTTTACCACTGAAGTGTGACTATCAAGGTCCTGAATACACATTCTAGTACTGAACAATAGTGCGTACGGACTGAGACCTTTTAGAGAATTTCTTGGCAGATTATTCAGACTATGTTGGACACTTGTTAAATGGTGGACCCACCCAGCACCTGAACCTAATACCCTCGCCGTTATAGATTGCTTTATGTCCCGGTTTTTTCTTTCCACTACCGCATTTCCCTCAGGTTGGAAGGGACAAGAGTACCGCAATGCAATGCCCATGCTGGCCATGGCCTCCTTGTAAGCCCTAGAGCTAAACGCAGGACCCTGGTCAGAATGTAGCATGCCAATTGCGTATGTGCCGATAAAGACTCGCAAATCTTTTATAACAGTTCTGGCGTCAGCCGAGCGCTGGTGTCTGCATTTTAAGTGAATATAGTCTTAAACATAAATGGGACGCATTTCTCCTGCTGGAATTTTGCGTATAGATAGCCTTATGCTTTCTAAAAGAAGGGTCCTGGCATTAATCCGGTCGGTTCGCCACTGCGATCTCTGTTGCAGTTTGGACAGCACTTTGCAAATTTGTAAAATTGCAGGCTCATCCCTGGCCACCAGTATTCTGATTGTAATTCTTTCAGAGATTCCTTGATCTCTTGCTGCCTTAGACCCAATCCCATGTGTGCGTCTGCTATTAAAAAGACTCTCCTGTTCGTGTTTGGAATTACACTATCCCCACTCCAGGGATTCAAGCAAAAGGAACGGAGTTTGCATCAATTATGTATGTATAATTGAGTGGATAGTTCACAGGTAATGTTGCACAGTCGTCTTTCAAAGACGTTGTTACTGCCAGCATGTTTCCCCGTCTATGTATTTTTCTGAACGCTTTTTTGTGGCTACGGAAGCCGTTTGAGCTGCTTCCGCTGTGGCTCTGTGAGCCAATGAATTCCCTGCAACGTGAACGCCATCACATTGATGACTCAGTGTATGTATCACGTGAGTCTTTTATAGTTCTTTCTGCAAAAGAACTACCTGTTCCCAAAGCTTTTTATGCTTTATTGTGGCACCTGTGTCATCTTTGTAATCGTTTTGAACCCAGGTCTGCATGTCATTATTGTAAGACTTGACGCAGTAATGCGAATCGCACACTATTAGTGTGGGGAATTCGCGATCGGCAATATCAAGCTCCATCTTATATGCTAGTAGTTCAGTTCATTGAGCCAAACTATCTTTTACAGATTGAGTTATAGTGACAAGTGGTCTCAATTTTCCTTCGTGCCACCGGCATTTAAAAACCGTGCACGCAGCACTGTAAACTTGCTTACCACAAACTGCAGGTTGTGCTGATCCATCTGTATATATTATACAGGCGTAATGTTTTAGAGGCAGAATTTCGATTGGCAGAGGATATTCTAATTCATATTTTAGATTTTTTAGTTTTTTCATTTTCGGGTCAAAATAGTATTTCACGTCTTCTGCAGCAAGAGAATTTTTCCATTGTATCCATTTTGGATCTAATGCCACGGCAGTCAAACTGCGTGGGCTTGTTAATGCCTCAAGGGCTGATTCTGCTGATAAAACAGTTATTCTACTGCCTTGGGCCTGGGCTCTTTCTTTTGCTACAGCAGTTTTAACCGCTATTAGAATTTTTTCAGTAGAACTGAATTTCATTTCAGCTTGTGTGTACAAGTGTGATTTGTAAGCTATTGGTACCGTTTCTCCCTCATTAGAGGTTAGGTACGCAAATCCGCATCTTCCTGGGATGACTCGGATTACAAGGTTGCGTATGTTTTCACGTGTTTGTAATTTAGTTTTAGCTAACATGTCTGTTTGCAATGATGTCTGTGTGTGTCTGAGTCCAATTTATTGGTTTGAAATCAGGTTTTATTAATTCATAGAGAGGTTTAACCTTCTCCGCATAATTTAGAATGTATGTTCTTCCGAAATTCAGGAAACCTAGTATTGATTGTAAGTTCATCAGTGTTTTAGGTGCTTGGAGTACAGCACACTTCTCTAAGAAGTTGTCTGCTAGGCTTTTGCCTTCACTTGATAATTCATATCCTAAAAATAGGACAGTTAGATGGGCAATTCGTGACTTTTTAAAGCTGAATTTGTAACCCTCAGCTGCGAACCCAAGTATTATGGTGTTCACTCTTTTCAAGTGAGTATCCAGGTCATTATCTGTGTGATAGCTGTCATCGACATAAGATAATGCTTCATCATCATATATTTGTAGTAACTCTGTCACCCTTGCTGAGAATAATCCTGGGCTATTCTTGAATCCCTGTGGGAGTCAACAGAAGTTTCTTTGTGACCCCATTATTGAGAACGCGGTCAAATACCTGCTCTCAGGTGCAATGTTCTGACAAAAGAATCCATTAGAGATGTCTAATGTCGCTTTGTATTTTTTGTGCACGATGTTATTCATTAGTGCTGCACTGTGTGAGTTTTGTACTGCAAATGTTTTGCTACAGGAGTTTAAGTGTCTGTAGTCCAAAACTAGACGATATGAATCGTCTGGCTTGGAGACAGGAAACAAAGGATTGTTCATTTGTGAGGTGCATGTTTCAATCACCCCCTGGTATTTAAGTTGATCTAAGATCTCCCTGACTTGATTTTTAGCTTCTTGTTTAATTGGGTACTGCCTTTGTGCAGTGGGTTGACATTTTAACTGGATTTTGTGAGGAGGAGAGTCCTCATCCCATCCTACATGATTTTTTTATAATGCAGGGGCTTGGGCCACTGCCCATTTTCTTGCAAGTGTATATTTTTTATGAATTGGAATATGATTTGAGAAGGCAGGCATAATCATTTCTTCGCCATGAGGGCACTCCCTGACAAACTCTGGTGGCCAGTCTTTCTCAGCTAAAAGGATGTCATAGCCTTTCGAAAGGTTATCCCAAAAGAGACCCCTTACTTTCCTGGTCTTATCTCCCTCTATACGTAATGTTATTTTGTATATTTATGAGGTTTGCTAACTCTGGTATCTGCAGTTTCCACTTGAATGTATTCATTCGTGTCCACTGTCTTCAGAAGATTCATCAGGATCTTGCGAGCTATGGTCACTTCTGCTGCACTGTCTAGCATTGTCTCCGTTTTTCAGTTGTGTCCTCAGTATCCTCGGCATGTTTAATTATTTTAATACTGGCTACCTTCTTTCTTGGAAATTGTAATTTTTAACTTTGATGAGCAGGTTCCTTGTCTTTGGACTTGACGTGCTCTTCCTTGTGTTCTGACCGTCCTCTTCTTTCCGATTTCTGTGAGGAAGTTTGAAAAGATTGAGAGGGACGTGTATCAATATCTTCATATCTATCAGGTTTTTTCAGATTATCCCAATTTCTAAGGTTGTATCTTTTCTCAGAGGGCTCCCTCTGGGGACACTTGCCTCCTCGGTCCAGAGATCTTTCTCTTCGTTGAGGAGACCTTCCTCTGCACTGGAATCGTTTTTCTCTGGGAGTTGATTGTTTATTACCATCTCAATTCTTTTTTGGAGTATTTAAATTATTTTTAATAAAAGTTTTCTCAGGATTTTCAGTTAGTTGGGGTTTTACTGGTTTTCCACCCAAACTATCTCCACCTAGTTCTTCATAGGATTTTTCTATAATTCTGGCAAGTTCAAAAGGTTGTTCTGCTATATCTGTTTCTTTCAATTTCTGGAGGTATGTCATGTCCTCTATTGCCAATTGAACTAATTCTCTAAATGCCTTTGTCAATTCTTTTATTTTAACTAAGAGTTCTTCGCTTGACATTTTATCAATGTCTGGATGTGGTGTGTAGCTGGCTAGAACCGGCCTCGTTGCTCCTGGTCTACCTAGTGGACCGAGCCTGGTGATGTGATTTTGTTGTTTTAGGGCACCTTTAAACCAGAGCAAGTGCTCTTGGTAATTTAATGGGATTTCAGCCTCCTCGAAAGGAGTGTATTCCTCCGGAGGTTCCTCTATTTTGTGTGGGGAATTCGCGATCGGCAATATCAAGCTCCATCTTATATGCTAGTAGTTCAGTTCATTGAGCCAAACTATCTTTTACAGATTGAGTTATAGTGACAAGTGGTCTCAATTTTCCTTCGTGCCACCGGCATTTAAAAACCGTGCACGCAGCACTGTAAACTTGCTTACCACAAACTGCAGGTTGTGCTGATCCATCTGTATATATTATACAGGCGTAATGTTTTAGAGGCAGAATTTCGATTGGCAGAGGATATTCTAATTCATATTTTAGATTTTTTAGTTTTTTCATTTTCGGGTCAAAATAGTATTTCACGTCTTCTGCAGCAAGAGAATTTTTCCATTGTATCCATTTTGGATCTAATGCCACGGCAGTCAAACTGCGTGGGCTTGTTAATGCCTCAAGGGCTGATTCTGCTGATAAAACAGTTATTCTACTGCCTTGGGCCTGGGCTCTTTCTTTTGCTACAGCAGTTTTAACCGCTATTAGAATTTTTTCAGTAGAACTGAATTTCATGTCAGCTTGTGTGTACAAGTGTGATTTGTAAGCTATTGGTACCGTTTCTCCCTCATTAGAGGTTAGGTACGTAAATCTGCATCTTCCTGGGATGACTCGGATTACAAGGTTGCGTATGTTTTCACGTGTTTGTAATTTAGTTTTAGCTAACATGTCTGTTTGCAATGATGTCTGTGTGTGTCTGAGTCCAATTTATTGGTTTGAAATCAGGTTTTATTAATTCATAGAGAGGTTTAACCTTCTCCGCATAATTTAGAATGTATGTTCTTCCGAAATTCAGGAAACCTAGTATTGATTGTAAGTTCATCAGTGTTTTAGGTGCTTGGAGTACAGCACACTTCTCTAAGAAGTTGTCTGCTAGGCTTTTGCCTTCACTTGATAATTCATATCCTAAAAATAGGACAGTTAGATGGGCAATTCGTGACTTTTTAAAGCTGAATTTGTAACCCTCAGCTGCGAACCCAAGTATTATGGTGTTCACTCTTTTCAAGTGAGTATCCAGGTCATTATCTGTGTGATAGATGTCATCGACATAAGATAACGCTTCATCATCATATATTTGTAGTAACTCTGTCACCCTTGCTGAGAATAATCCTGGGCTATTCTTGAATCCCTGTGGGAGTCAACAGAAGTTTTTTTGTGACCCCATTATTGAGAACGCGGTCAAATACCTGCTCTCAGGTGCAATGTTCTGACAAAAGAATCCATTAGAGATGTCTAATGTCGCTTTGTATTTTTTGTGCACGATGTTATTCATTAGTGCTGCACTGTGTGAGTTTTGTACTGCAAATGTTTTGCTACAGGAGTTTAAGTGTCTGTAGTCCAAAACTAGACGATATGAATCGTCTGGCTTGGAGACAGGAAACAAAGGATTGTTCATTTGTGAGGTGCATGTTTCAATCACCCCCTGGTATTTAAGTTGATCTAAGATCTCCCTGACTTGATTTTTAGCTTCTTGTTTAATTGGGTATTGCCTTTGTGCAGTGGGTTGACATTTTAACTGGATTTTGTGAGGAGGAGAGTCCTCATCCCATCCTACATGATTTTTATATAATGCAGGGGCTTGGGCCACTGCCCATTTTCTTGCAAGTGTATATTTTTTATGAATTGGAATATGATTTGAGAAGGCAGGCATAATCATTTCTTCGCCATGAGGGCACTCCCTGACAAACTCTGGTGGCCAGTCTTTCTCAGCTAAAAGGATGTCATAGCCTTTCGAAAGGTTATCCCAAAAGAGACCCCTTACTTTCCTAGTCTTATCTCCCTCTATACGTAATGTTATTTTGTATATTTATGAGGTTTGCTAACTCTGGTATCTGCAGTTTCCACTTGAATGTATTCATTCGTGTCCACTGTCTTCAGAAGATTCATCAGGATCTTGCGAGCTATGGTCACTTCTGCTGCACTGTCTAGCATTGTCTCCGTTTTTCAGTTGTGTCCTCAGTATCCTCGGCATGTTTAATTATTTTAATACTGGCTACCTTCTTTCTTGGAAATTGTAATTTTTAACTTTGATGAGCAGGTTCCTTGTCTTTGGACTTGACGTGCTCTTCCTTGTGTTCTGACCGTCCTCTTCTTTCCGATTTCTGTGAGGAAGTTTGAAAAGATTGAGAGGGACGTGTATCAATATCTTCATATCTATCAGGTTTTTTCAGATTATCCCAATTTCTAAGGTTGTATCTTTTCTCAGAGGGCTCCCTCTGGGGACACTTGCCTCCTCGGTCCGGAGATCTTTCTCTTCGTTGAGGAGACCTTCCTCTGCACTGGAATCGTTTTTCTCTGGGAGTTGATTGTTTATTACCATCTCAATTCTTTTTTGGAGTATTTAAATTATTTTGAATAAAAGTTTTTTCAGGATTTTCAGTTAGTTGGGGTTTTACTGGTTTTCCACCCAAACTATCTCTACCTAGTTCTTCATAGGATTTTTCTATAATTCTGGCAAGTTCAAAAGGTTGTTCTGCTATATCTGTTTCTTTCAATTTCTGGAGGTATGTCATGTCCTCCATTGCCAATTGAACTAATTCTCTAAATGCCTTTGTCAATTCTTTTATTTTAACTAAGAGTTCTTCGCTTGACATTTTATCAATGTCTGGATGTGGTGTGTAGCTGGCTAGAACCGGCCTCGTTGCTCCTGGTCTACCTAGTGGACCGAGCCTGGTGATGTGATTTTGTTGTTTTAGGGCGCCTTTAAACCAGAGCAAGTGCTCTTGGTAATTTAATGGGATTTCAGCCTCCTCGAAAGGAGTGTATTCCTCCGGAGGTTCCTCTATTTTGTAATAGTGGAAGTCGTGTGTCACAGCATTTGATGCTGGAAAGTGTATCCATGAGTAGAATACCTCTGTCTGCCGATATTCATGGGCCTCTACCACGAATATGACTGTACCACCTTGTGATGTCAGTCCATTTTCTATAAGTTTAATAGTTATAGTTCTTCTTATGTTGACCGGAATGAATATAGCATTCGGGTCATTCTGTTGGATAGTTGTGTCATCCAACAACAGTTGAGACGCTGTAGCATCTCTTTATTCGTTTCCGTCAGGCATTTTACTGACAGAAAGTTTTTTTGGTTGCAGATCAAGTTTCAAGGGAAACAAAGATTAGGTGCACAATATTTTGGAACACTGTATCCTTCAACGTTGACTAAACCAAAAACTATACATAGGAATCTCTTCCTACTAAGTTCCGGCCGATTTTAACCTTTTACCCACTCCAGACGTCTATTGGAGTTTTTACGGGAAAAAGGGTCTGTGTGAAAAAGCACGACTGAGTTACTCTAGTGTCTTGCGTTAGATTATCGCCTTAACAAACGTTGGGCGCCATGTAGTGTCGTTCCTATATTCCCAATAGGCTCTGCGCATTGGAATAATATAAACAGCAGTGTAGACGTAGGACTGAGGTCGACTAGGTCTCTACTGACTATATTAGACTTAATTAGTTTTGCCAGCTAGCTCAGAGGTCACTAGAAACTTTCTCGAATGTTCAAGAAGGAGTTAACTTTCCTTATTAGAGAAGAAGGGATTCGTTTCTGACAACCATAAAACATGACAACTTTGCTCCCTCAGAATAAGAGTGTATCTCTAGAGTCGTCTGAAAACAATAGACAGTTATTTTACTCAGTCAATCGTGCATACTTAGTTTCACCAGAGTGCAGAGAAAAGAGAGACGGGCGTTTTCAATAAAAGGTGTTATTTATTGAGCAGTCTTCTTTCTCATGCAAGAAAAATGAATTGCCACAATTGCAATACTTAGTACAAAGTAAAGTGCGTACAGTAAAAGGAGTATTATAAAATAATACTGTAAAAGCATTGATATAGTTTCTTAGCCATATGATACTTTAAAATGGATAAAATATATACATACATATATACATTGACTAACATACTCAACTGGTGCTTCTAAATACGCCTACCCCGGTGTACCTGACCTAAGCCTAATACGTGGGAAGGAGTAAGTAAGTAGCAGTTTAAGTTAAGTTGGTTTTCCCAAGATTCTGAGTCAAGAATTCTCTTAAGGGTTTAGTCAGCTCCGTACCTTGGTAATAGAATGCAGGAGGTCTGGTATCTCTCTCTCAGGACTCGATATCCCAGCAACCCGCGAGGGCGGCTGAGAACACCGGAGCTGGATTTTCTCGGCTGGAGATGCTGAACATGTATGCAGCTTTCAGCATCATACACCAGCAGACCTCAAGTGATTTGCATGATAGCTGCGGTGTACAAGGCACTGTACTAAATTGTTTTTGGACCTTTAGATATTTGTACAGAGAATGTTGAGCCAGATGTATGAAGGCATTTTGCATTTGCAAACTGCGAATTGCAAAATGTGTCCGGTGGCAAATGCAAAATGCCCTTTCTTCATGTTTGGAAGGCTTTTGGATTCAGAAGTTAGGTAACCACAATTTTAAGCAATTACTTAAATTGCGAATGCAAACAGAGAATTGCAATTCCAAATCCCTAAGGCACATGTATGAAGCATTTCCAAAATGCAAATAATGCATTTGGAGAAATGCTATTACCATCAACTTCAAGTTGATGGTAACCATGTGCAAACTTTGAAAAATATTATAAGTGCATTTTTCAAAGCGCCAGGTAGCACACACATGGCCCTAGGTCATGTGTGTGCTTTAAATGTGCACACTTTCTTTTTGTTAAGGTGTTTTAGGGGGTCTTAGGCCGCTGGGCAACATTGGCTTTGCATTAGCTAATTTGCAATTACCAATTAGGAAATCGTACATTAGCTAATGGAAAACCATTCACACCTATGTGCTGTTTGGGTCAAAGGAATGAATTAAGTAATAATATTTACAGAATCACTATTAGGTAATATTAAGGAATCACAAAATTGTTTGCGATTCCTACATACATAGCATTTTGTGATTACCACATAGTAATTTGGTAAAAATTGCTATTTTAGAATTGCAAAATGCTATGTTCATGCACATGGCCCTATGATCGCATCCTTTTTTCAGCCCAGGTCTCCACGGCTCTATTTAAATCCAACTATAATTAAATTGTTATGTTTTCCCACTCCATTTATTGATTTAAACTTTTGGCTTCACATGTTTCATGCATTCTTGTGGCATTCAAATAGTTTTGAAGATGTCGAGCGAGTTAGAGTCAAGCATGTATTGCATATTTAAAACCTATGTTTGTTAAATATGGCGTACGTACAGTAAATCAGGCCATGAGTTTAGTTTTTAATCTACAATACGTCAATATCTGGTTTTTTACTGCTACGTTTTTAACCCAATCAATTAAGGCCAGGAAAAGTATGTGTTTTTAAATAATTTTTGTAAGTTATACTTGGTTGTTTTCCCCTTTGTCTGTAATCTGCTGTATTTGTTATATAATGTATGTATTTTTGTGCTTTTATGGTCATTTTCATATGTACCGAATAAAGCTTCATGAAATGAAAATTGAGTCAAGCATGGGAAGTCAACATCAATGCTTGAAAAGCTGAAGACGCTCGGATGAGCTCTAACCAAGAAATAATAAATGGATTGTATTCATGATCGATTACTTAAAATCATTACATGAAAACAACAAACATAGCATTTCCTAACTATGAATATACAAAAATGGTAAACGCTTGTTAAAAAAAAGCTATCTGCAGTGCTCTTTAAATAGAAATGGCATTGTAAGCAACATTAAAACTCTTAAAAAGAATAGTATGTGATAAAGCAGCATGCATGTTAACTCTACCTGACTTACACCCAGATTATATTAATAATAAATTATGATCAGGTAAATGAACTAAGAGTTGAAGCAGAGTGTTCATATTGCAAAATGTCTAGCCGCAAGGGCCACACTGTCTTTGCATATGTCCTTTTAGACGTATGGACGGGGTGCATTCATTTTTCAAAAAAGTGCTGGGGCAGGAAAAAAAAAGGGGGGGGGTACAAATAAAAGCTGGTGCTCTAGACCCCAGAAGAAGAAGATACAAAATACATGGGTTGCGTTGGAACTGAACCAATGTCACCAAGTTGTGACATTTAGGAGTGCTGATTGAATAACATCTTTGAATTTCCCCAACCTTGCTAAGGCCACTGGAGTGTTATTGCAGAAACACAGGTTTGAGGCTTTTCAACGGGTTCTTATTCCACTGGGCCAGAATAAAGGGGACTAACAGATGATGACGGTCGCTGGCGAGTACTGGGGCAGCAGTATAACAGGTGGAGCCAGGATTCTCTGCAATAGTTGCAAATTCTGCAGGACATTGCTTCATCCTGCCAAACCCACAAGAGGTTGAAACCCATGATTGACAGGGCAAGGATCCTCATGTATATTATTTTCCTGCATGTGTGAACTGTGTGGGCTTGCTGAAGGTAGGGCTGAGCTTTCCCCAGTTTGTAGCAGGCATCAAGGACCTCGGAGAGACGGAGACTTTCTTGACCTGCACGTTCACCACTCTTTTCAAGGCTGAGAATGGTATGTCTGGGCAGTGTAGATTGGTGGCCTTGGTCTTCTACCTTGAATATTGTTTTGAGATGTGCTTTGAGTGTGTTCTCGGGTCCTGATGTAGTAGTCTAATAGAACTCCTTGGCATTCAATGCCTGTTCTCCTGAGACCCAGCTCTAGTCTCTGCCTCGCTCTACTGGCTTGCTGAGTTGCTGAAATGCAGAAAATACTTTTTTAATGGTGAAATTTGTTTGTTCTCAAGTTGCATTTCCAGTGCACCAGGAAAGGCTAGATGGCCGTAATTTAGAGCTGACAGTTGTGTTCCCAGGACTTTTAACATTGGTTCAGATGTTGGGCTGTGCAAGCAATTGTTTGGGAGTTTCAGGCTGTGGATGACTGCCACACCCTTGCTTTTAAGGTGCTTTAAATGGGCAATAGGTTTGGCCCCTTCAGTGAACCGGACCCCAATATAGTTGTAGTTTGCAGCCGTTGTAATTTGCAGGTCACAGAGCTGCCAGTGTACTTGTTTCTTATTAAGGTATTCTCCAAAGATGACAATTTTGGTCTTTCCCTGGTTCACCCTGAAGGTTATTGGCCTGGTTGAACCTGTGAAGTACATCAAGGGATCTCTGTAGACCTCGTTTTGTGTGATTAATGATTACGATACTATCTGCATGCTAGCGCCTTTTGTTTCTGTGCCCAGGTCAGTCGTATAAAGCCTTAAACAGAAGGAGGCCAACATGCAGACCTGCTTGAGTCTGTAGGTGGCAGAGACCCTTGTGGTTGCTGTGGTTGGGTCTGTTTTATCTGGACTCACGTTCCCTGGTATAAAGATGTTATGGCTTTGAGGATCAGGTGGGTCCCCTGTGCTGTTAATTGTTTCTACAGCTTACCACAATCCACTCTATCAAATTCTGCACTGTAGCAGCAGAATAAGGGTGGTTATTTGCTCCGGGTGCCTCGATGGGACAGGTACGTTAGTGCTATAACATTGTCCATTGTGGAGTTTCCTGGCTTGAAACCGGATTGATAATGTAGAAAGATGCAAGCATAGGCTTTTGCAGGTCTAAAAGGATTATAAGCCAGTATTCTAACAGTTTTGAGCATTACCTCTTTTTGTGAATCGGGAAGAGAATTGACCCTCTCCATTTGATCGTAGCCTGAGGCAGGGAGGCCATTAGGTTTGGGGACGCATCTCTCCTCATTTTATGTATTGTGGTTATGACTGAGGCCTCTATGAAGGGGGATGCTGGTTGAGCGTAGCAGTCGGAGGCTGGAAGTGATTGGAACAGTAGGGAAATTGTTGGATAGCTGGAGAGTAAAAAATACTTTTCCCACTCCAGTGAGTGTAACAGTAGGGAAAGTGTTGGATAGCGGTAAGTGTAAAAATGACTATTGCCACTCCAGTCAGTGCAACAGTAGGAAAAGTGTTGGATAGCAAGTGGGTAAAAATTACCATTCCAGTGAGTGTAACAGTAGGGAAAGTGTTGGATAGCGGTAAGTATAAAAATGACTATTCCCACTCCAATGATTGTAATAGTAGGGAAAGTGTTGGATAGAGCATAGGGGAATAACTTAGTATACCCACTCCTGCAATACAAATGTATTTACCTCCTACCATTTTCCCCTATAAACGTCACATCCAATATTGTAAAATATTAATCAAATAACATAGTTAATTAACAATTAATAAATTAGCTAATGACAATTAACAATAAAAATAATACCCATCATATCTAAGATAATTCACACAATTAACACTATAAAATTACTTTAAATAAATATTATATTAAAAAAATTGATTTAAAGTTAAATTACTTTGCAGCCTACTACCCCTATCAATGCGCAACCTGCTCCTAAAATTTTTTACACAATTAATATATATACAACTTAATTATTAATATTTAACATCTAATTGATTACTAAATAATACTTTTTAACACAATTAACATAAATACAATTAATGATTACTTGTTATTAATCAATTAATATATACTTAAAATGAATTAATTAACTTAATTAACAATATAAATCATTAAATATTACATTATTGAATAATAAAATATGTAATTAATAAATGTAATTAAATTACCTCCCACCCTATTCCCCTATAAACCCACAACCCGCTACAGAATTAAATTACACAAACATTAATTTACATATAATTAATTCTAAATAAATATTAAACAATATATTATATTTAAAGTACTTTCCACCTTATTCCCCTATAACCAACAACACGCTACAGAAGTAAAATACGCAAAAAATATGTAACATAAAATTAATATCTTTAAAAAAGATTCAAACATACATTACAAAAATAATATATAATTGTAATACATGTACTAGCATACATAACACTTGTGGAAAAGTAAATTTTGCCATGTTCTGTGTCCCTACGTGTCATCCATCATATGTTATGTGTGCATGATTAATATGCATATGTTATTCCCCATGTTTGATTAAAGACGCAATTACAGTTGTGTCCACCTCTAGTATGCCAGTTCCCAGTTCTCGTGAATACTACGAATATCAGGCCTATGTAAAGCTACGTTGCCACGTTTCTCAGTGTGCACGTTATTCTATTATAAAGTCCCCGTTTCTAGGCCTCAAAAGGGCCTGGACACCAGATTCAGCTCCTGTCTCCTGAAGCCTCGCTGAGGAGCGATACAGCCCCCACCTGTATCCTCGACCCTTCACTTACTTCCTGCCTCGCAGTGCCCGGCCCAGCCTGGCTCAGCCTCTGAGTCTGCCAAGAATATGTTATGATTCCAGTTATCAGTTCAGTCCTCCTTCTCTGCATTCCTAAGCTACTGAACCGCATCAATAGTTTCCGTCATTGTCTAGCCTTCACGTCTCCACGTTAGAGAAATACTGTATTTAATGGTCATTTCATATTCTTCATCACGCACTACATGTAGAATAATGCATGCTCCAGTCTTAGAGCCTGTTAGCCTTTCCTCTCTTGACTTCTAGTTCATATCAACATGTTCCCTAAACATCAGATACTAGATAGGGTTTAGGTACATGTCGCTCCGACCCTCCAGACTTCAGTCTCTGCTCCTAGCACAGAGTTCATAGCCCCCAGCTTCTCCTAGTGATACGTCATTGCTAGTTTGCGCGCACCATCAGGTTAGAGGTCCCGGCTCCTTAGGTAGCCCCCTCCATGGTTTCCGCCCTATTCATGACATATTCTGTTACGTTTGCACCACATGTCTATGTATACGCCCCGTTACACCTACTTTTGCCTTTATCTTTCGCGACTGCTACGCGTCACACCTTCTGCTCCACCCACTGCTACGCCCACTGCAATGTAATGCTATGTGTTTGCGTTATGTATATATACTCATGTATTGTTATTAAAAGTCAGCGCGCTCATCCCAGATCCAGCCCCAGCAGCTGCTGGGCCCTGTCATCCTATTCCTATGCAGGTTGTCCTGTTCCTGTCCTTATGCTGTAATAAACCTGCAAAACTCCTACTACCTCGAATCTTGACTCTTATTTATTGAGCTATCTGTTATGATATATGTCTAGTCAAAAAGAGAGGTATTATTTATTTATTTACCACATAATGGCGCCCGAACAGGGACTTGCCCTTTCCCCACGCGTCGGTGAAGCCACGCCGACCCCCTGACCCTCTGCAGTCGTGACGGAACTCTTCTGCGCAGTGGCAGATATTTCTGCTCAAGTATCCCTCAGGCCCACGGAGGAGACGGAGGAGGCGGTCCAGCATCCAGACGAGACGGTGGAGGAACGCGGCGAGTCCCGACCAGAGCCCAAGCCAAGAGTCCAAGGTCCGAGGTATCCGGAGGTCCACCCGTAACTGAAGTCTGAAGTCCGAAGTTCGTCGTCCGTCGTCGTAGCAGTCCAGTCCAGTCCGAGGCCTTCCGTTCTTGCTGCCCGGTGAGTACCGTTACTGGGGTGGTATCTAGACAGGGTCAATTTCATTGACTCTGGTCTGTGGGTTGGTGGTACACAGTCCCACAAACGAAGTGTCCACTTCGGTGGATGCGGGTCCTGACGTGTCTCTTTATGAGACCGGTAAGTTTCGTACTGTTCCAGCAGTGCATCTAGTTTCTGTTCTAGTCAGTTTCTGTTCTCGAGAAAATTTATGCGTTCTGTTCTCAGTATTTCCAGGTAGTATTCTGTTCGAACTGTTATTTTAAACGTTTTTCATGTATTTCAATGTCGTGGTATGAATGGGGAATAAGTATCGTGTTTATTGTGTATTGTATTGTGTCTAGATTACAGTCCAGTCATGCCCTTGTTTTCGAAGTTACGTCAGTTAAAAACTAGAAAGGGTCTGCTGGAAGCAGCAGTTCCAGTCCCGCCTATGGACAGTCCAGGTCATTTTATGTATCAGAAACATGGCATAAGTGCCATATTGTATCTAGATTTATGGGTAGAGTATACCAAACAGTTAGAAGAAAAGTATAGATGGCCCGTATCAGGTACATGGGATGCCGAATGCATCATGCGAGTAGAAGAGGCATTATGGAAAAAGAAAGCCAGACAATCACAGAAAGATGCCATTGAGTTATGGCGCAGAGAAGCTCATAAAAGAACCGAAAAAGAAATCAGAAAGTCAGAATTAAGTAGAGAATCCCAAGAGCGAGCTCAAGAAAAAGAATTAATCGAGATAGGTGAACAAGTCAAAACTGAACAGAGAGACAGACAGAGGAATGCCCTTATTAAGGGTATGTATCCTCTTCTTGCCGAGGGCTTGCCAAAAGCGACCCCGGAGGCATCCAGTAATTTCCCGCCACCATTAGTTCCGACCAAGCTACGTCACAAACCGACCGCAGCTGATATTTTTATTTCGTCCTATCTGGACGACACAGTCCCTGAATATGCAAATCCTGTTCGCGCTCCGCCAGTCCCTGTAAATCAGGCACATCCTGCTCCTCCAGACACCGGGGCACCCCATGCAGTACCTGCTATGGTACCCCCGGTCCAACCAGCATTTCAATTTCCCGCTCCGCCACGAAGAATATCAGTCGATGATTCTAGTCTAGGGGCCGCAGGAGGAGGTCCTCCTCAAACCCCGCCGCCACGCAAGCGTTTATCAGCACTCGAATTACATGCTCAAGCATCACAGCGTACTCCCAAGAGTAATAAGTCTGTTGCAGAAATCAGGCAAGCCCTTGGCGAATGTGCCTATGACACAGTCCCAGGCGAGAATAATATGGTTTTATATTCAGTACGCGTAAGGAGGGTGACCGAGTATCTAGTCACCCTACCCAATATGAAAGAAGATCTAGACAGAATATATCGTTTCATCCGTACAGGGGATGATCCAGAAAGTATTAGTGATGCCATGTCTCAAAGGAAAGCTGAGATCCAGCGTATGATATTAAAGTTTTTAATTAACTGTCTAATAAGAGAACAAGATTACCCGTCTAAAGATCAGGCCGAAATGAAAATCCTGACAAAGTGGAGTGATAATATAGCCGAGGGTAAGCACAATACCATTAGTGCCATGGAGAGTATGTACAAGAAAATCCGTAGAGAAATAATAAAGATACACGAACAACGTAAAGCAGCACAAGTAAGCGAGAAAGAAAGTAACTCTGATCCTGAAGAGGAAGACGACGAGAATACCGCCAGAAAAGCGTATGTAGGAAAATCTAGATTTCCAGATCGCCATTTACGCCTAGAACACAAGTCAATTTTCCATCATTCAGCACCAGAACAAGGTTCCCTAGAACAAGTGTTCCAAGCTACCGATCACATTCTAAAATCACGAATTGGTTACAGTGAGTTAAGTACCATGCATGAACAGGAACTAGCCCGATCAGCAGTCCGATGGATTACTGATTCTACCACTTTTCCAGACGAAATAGTGGCACAGATGTTTCTAAAATTGCCCCCAGCCGAGCAGCGACTGGTGGGTATGTATATGATCCAGCACCTCATTACTCTGTATGAGGGTCAGCACTCTGATCCAGGTCCGTTACACGATATCCTGAACGAGTTACTCCAGTATAGATGGAGAGGTCTAGGTACCGATTTAATTAGTGTCATTCTAGAACAGCGCCACAAATATAGAACGTTTCTGAATCCGCATTTTGTTCATGTCTCACCCCCAGAAAGTAAACCATTTTACATGGAAAGACAGAACCCGTTACGAGAAGTGCATCCAGTTAAGACAGAGGACGGTGAAATGCAACGAGTGTTTGTTTACACCCCGATTACAAAGATGGAACTCCTCGAGATGAAGAAATTAATTCCCTGTCATGACAAAGATCCAGCAGGGTTCCATAGAGAATTAAAAGACATGCTCCGTATGGGAGAATACACTTACCCAGATATTATTAAAATGTTAAAGGTCCTGTTGCCCGCAGGGGTGTATGAAAAGCTAAAGGAAAAAGAATGGGAGGTGGGAGAGAAAAAGATAGATTGGGCAGTTCTAGAAGCTGAAGATAAGTCACGTGTACCAGGTACCGGTCTAGGAGAGAAATGTAAAGAATTACCAGAATTATTGATTCAAGTTTTACCCAGATTATTAACAACGAAAAAGGAAGACTGGGATGCAATCTCAGCCTGTAAACAGAAACAAGAAGAAGACATTAGTGATTTTTATTCTAGGTTTGAAAAATGCTTTAGCATCAATAGTGGCCTCAAGACAAGTAGCGAGTCATACCCTCACCTTTTTGTTACTAAATTAGTCGAGAATTCAAGTCCACAAATTAAAAATCGAGTTTTGAAAGTCGAAAGTACCTGGCAAGCTAATACTCCGTCCCAGATGCTCCAGATGCTTCAATACCACCAGAATAGAATCAGGGAAGAGCAAGAACACGAGAGAAAACGTATGAAAGACACGAAAATGAAAGTACTAGTTGCACAATCCGTTCCTCAAGACAGTCAGAAGAGGGGTCCGAATCAAGTCAGTCATCCTGCAGCTCCCGTTAAAGGGAACTGCAACTATTGTAAACAGCCAGGTCATTTTATAAACGAGTGTGCAGTTCTGAAACACAACATAGCTACCGGTAAAACAAAAGAAAGACCACGTCCGCCTAGACAAGAACAAGTTTCACAGATTCCTCAGCCACAGAATGCACAACAGACAGTTACAGTACCGCAGCCTATTGCTGCAACACAGCACGTTACACAGCAGATGTACCAGTATGCACAGTCCGAGTATCCAGAGTATCAGCAGTATTCATGAAACAGCCTAGAGAGGGAGGTAGGCTTGCCTCTCATCGAGATACCTGTAGATCAAGAAGGTCCCTATGTTCACAGTCAAGTATTAGGGAAAGACAGAAAGTTTTTGATTGATACAGGGGCAAGTAGGACCACAATTAGTCATGCCGAAGTTCCAGGGGCTCCGCTCTCAGGCTCAAGAAATGTTTCCCTTGGATTTTCAGGAAAACCCATTATAAATGAGATTTCAAAGCCAGTTACTCTAGAAGTAGGTCCATTGTCCCGTACTACTGATCTGTTACTTACTAAGTCATGTCCAGAAAATCTATTAGGCATTAAAACACTGAAAGAGTTAGGTGCAGTTATATGTTGTTCCCCAGAGGGAATACGATTGTTCCTACGTGACTTTAAGGGTCACTATGTATTACGAGATTTTGATCCAAGATTGTCTAATGTTCCGCAGCATTTATGGGCGCAAGGTCCAACTGATGTAGGGTACATGCAAATCACACCCCATCGTGTGACTCTCAAACCAGGTGTAGTGTTACCACGAATCAGACAGTACAGATTGCCACATGAGGCTGTAGCAGCCTTATCCAAAATTATTGACGAGCTCATCGCTCAAGGAGTAGTTGTAGAAACTGACTCCAATGTATGTAATTCTCCGATCATTCCAGTCATGAAACGTACTGATCCAAATGCACCCCCAGTATATCGGTTAGTGATCGACCTACGAGAACTTAATAAAAGTATTATTCCTCAGTACCCAGTTGTCCCAGACATCGCTTCCCTATTGACAGCCATTGATTCCGAAGCCACGTTCTTCACTGTCATAGACCTCAAGAACGCATTTTTTAGTGTTCCAATTCATCCAGACAGCCAGTTCCTTTTCGGATTCTGTTTAAATGGAAGGAGCTATATGTTCACACGCGCTCCTCAAGGTTTCACAGACAGTCCTAGTATTTACAGTCAAGCACTTAAGAGACAACTTGATAATGTTCACATGCCAACTGACACTGCCCTGCTCCAGTATGTCGATGATCTACTGATCACAGCCCGTTCTGAACGTGCTTGCGAGCGAGCATCCCTTACAGTTCTGTATTTCCTAGCCGAGATGGGGCACAAGGTGTCCCCTTCGAAGCTTCAATTCTGTGTCCAGCAAGTGGTATACTTAGGACACTTACTGTCCAAGAGGGGTAGGCAGTTGACACCAGACCGTATCCAGTTAATAGCGAGTCTTCCTCAGCCCAAGACCCAGAAGGAGGTACGTGCCTTTATCGGCCTTACTTCTTATTGCCGACAATGGATTCCTCAGTATGCATTTCTAGCCAAGCCACTGGTACAGTTAACGACACAGGAGGCAGCCGTATCGACTGTCCTCCCTTGGACATCTGAACATACACTTAGTTTCAATGAGTTAAAGAAAGCCCTATGCCAAGCTCCAGTTCTAGCCACACCGAACTACAGTAAGCCTTTTACACTTTTCGTTACTGAACGTGAAGGTACAGCATTATCTGTTCTCACACAAGATCAAGCAGGACAATACAAGCCATGTGCTTATTTTTCTAGCACATTAGATCCAGTCGCCCAGGCTTTGCCTGCTTGCCTCAAGTCAGTTGCAGCCACAGCACTAGCTATTAGGCAAAGTGATTCCATAGTTTTAGGACACTCCCTGACAGTACAGGTTCCACACTCAGTAGAAGTTCTTCTAAATCGAACACAAACTCAGCACTTGACAATTGCACGTTTAACAGGTTATGAATTGACACTGTTCCAGCCACACATAGAAATCAGACGCTGCAACATCCTGAATCCTGCTACACTGTTACCATCAGCTAATTCAAATTCTGCCACACATGACTGTGTGGAAGTAGTTAACATTACGACAAAGCCAAGACAAGATCTGACAGATATTCCGTTACCAGATCCCGACCTGACACTTTATGTGGATGGTTCATGCATGAGAACAAGTACAGGAGATCTAGTCGCCGCGTACAGTGACTACTGACACTGAAGTTATTGAAACACACCGTATTGACACTCTGTCCGCTCAAGCAGCAGAGCTAGTTGCTCTGACACAAGCCTGTATACACGCCAAGAACCTGAAAGTTAATATTTACACAGATTCACGCTACGCATTTGGAGTCGTACACGACTTTGGAGTGCTCTGGCAGGAGAGAGGTTTCATGACTTCTCATGGAACCAAGATTCAGCATGGTCTCCTTATTCAAGCTCTGTTAGATGCCATACACTTACCGACATCCATTGCTATCATGAAGTGCAAGGCACACACGAAAGTCACTGACATTATTTCCCAGGGTAACGATCTAGCAGATCGCACAGCCAAGCTTACAGCACAGACTCCAGACATTCCAGTTAACATGACACACACTCCAGATCCGACTACATGTATGACAGTTAAGGACCCTACACAAGATGTCATAGATATCCAGTTACATGCTACTCCCGATGAAATCAAGAAATGGTCCGAACAAGGAGGGGTCCAGACAGATCAAGGATGGGTAACGAAGGGTAGAACCGCATGGCTTCTCCCCGACTCTATGGTTCAAGTCATTATTAATACCACACATAGTCCAGCACATTTAGGAGAAAAAGCTATGTTCGACAGTATCCAGAACATTTGGTTCAACAAGCATTTACGAGCTGCAGCCAAGCAGAAAGTCCGTACCTGTATGATATGTTGTCAGTTTAATCCAGGTAAAAGTGTCCCGGTGGAACAAGGTGGTTTCCAGCCTCCTGACCACCCTTTTGAAGTCCTCCAGATGGATTATATTCAGATGGAGCGATGTCGAGGTTTCAAGTATGTCCTTGTAGTTGTATGCGCTTTGTCCAGGTGGACAGAAGCATATCCAGTCCCAGATTACACAGCCGCGACCACTGCCAAGCAGTTGGTTCGTGAGTTCTTCCCTCGTTATGGACTCCCTAGAGTCGTATATTCTGACAACGGCCAGCCATTCTCCTCAGAATTAATGAAGCACGTTTCCCTTCTGTTAGGGTACCAGTGGAAGTTCCATTGTGTACGCCATCCTGAAGCAGCCGGTCTCGTTGAGAGACATAATCAGACCTTGAAAATCCGCATCGCCAAAGTCTGTCAAGAAAAAGGTGTGGACTGGCTAGTAGCTCTGCCAGTTGCTCTATTTTACATGCGCATGGTCGCACATTCCAGATCAGGTCTGTCCCCGTACGAGGTCGTATTCGGCCGCCCCCCTAATATGTGGGGTACTCCTAGACCCCGAAGTATTACCGATGTTTCAAGTAATATGCTGACAGATTACCTAGCTTCCTTGATGTCTGCCCTCAACTCATGTCGTTCACAGGTTGCCGCCGCATTTCCAGACAATACCGAGGTGGCACCGCATGAAATTGTTCCAGGATCCATGGTGATGGTCCGCAACTTTGACAGATCAAGTCCGCTGGAGCCCCGCTGGAAGGAGCCCCGACAGGTCCTCCTCACCACCCGTACAGCCGTGAAGTTGGAAGGACGCAAAGGCTGGGTGCACCTTTCTCATATTAAACTTTTTAATGGACTGAAACCCGTCTTAAAGAACATTTCCCAGGATTTGAAGGATTGCCAAAGCATTGTTCTCAAGGACTGTCCCGCAAATGACATTGATTCAAAACCTCCCCTGTTAGAGAAAACTCCGCAGCAGGAGTATAAACAGAAACTACGGTCTAGTAAAATAAGTCAGCCAGTTTGATTGTCTAAGTCCTCCCCTAGGTGAAACGGTTAGACTGTTTCTGACATGTATAAAATAGACCCCCATAGTGAGAGAGTTAGTCAAAACTCAATCCGATGTATCGTTTTTCTATGTTTCATATTGTTTTCCAGCCTTATGATTTCCTGCACCAGTTATGCATTTTACCTATGTTTCCCAGTTTCACATGTAAATAAGTCTTCCAATGTTACAGCAGAGCACACGTTTAGTGATCTGCCTCCTCATGAACTCTCTTACCGCCTCGCTATGCGTAATAACTCCTTTATCCGCATGTTACATTACTCACACCAGACCAGCAATGCCACTAATTGTTGGGTATGTGGTCGACTCCCCCCTTTCCAGACGCCGAAGGGAGTTCTGCCACTCTTTCCTTATCCTTTTTCACATAATGGTTCGTGTGGAGCATGGTCCACGTTAACGTCATCCTCAACAGATATGTCTTTTCTTAACAGTACATGTTTCCCAGACAAGCAAGGTCTCCCCCACCGAACAGGTTTAGATCTAGAAAATGAAGTGTATAATTTAGGTAACTATTCGTCGAATTTTATGGTCCTGAATGTTCAGTCTGATACTACTCCAGACTTACCTGCTATTTCAGTATTACCAGTCAAAGGTGAATTATGTGTCCGAAATAATGGTTCCGTACATGTAGGACATAGTGATTGTACTACTATTGTCAAGTATAGTGACAGTGGGAAATCTATTTTTAAAGCTTCACGTCATTCTTATTTTATTTGTGGTCAAACTGCATATGTTCGTCTGCCCCTCGATTGGGAGGGAACCTGTTACATTGCCTTCCTACTGCCACCAGTTTTTCTAGCCCCATCTGATTATCATAGAAACACACATCTAGTACACATTAGACATAGAAGGGAGATCGAGTCCCCAATTGTCGATTATACTGAAACTACTCTAGAACAATATACCGATTTCAATAAAGGTTTCTTCTTCTTTATAGGCCCTGTCCAGAATAGTAAGTTAATCCGTAGATTAACCAGAACCCTTGAAGCTGTAGTAAATGAGACTGCCTCTGCTCTAGGTAACTTAACCGAAGAGCAATCTGCTATGAGATTTGTCGTTTTACAGAATCGTCTCGTCCTTGACGTCATACTGGCCGATAGGGGCGGGGCTTGTAGAGTCATCGGATCTAGTTGCTGCATTTTCATTCCAAATAACGCGCCGTCTGTCTATTCCGCTATAACCAGACTCCATAAAATTGCCCATCTGATCCACCAAAATCCAGGCACCTGGACATGGTCCGGTTGGCTCTGGGGTATAATTTCCGCCTGGGGATGGAAAGTCTTGTCCTTTCTAGGTATAACAGTAGCGATCATATTCAGCTGCTGCCTCTGTATACAATGTGGCCCTGCGATTTGCGGCATGTGTGCTACATCCTGTATTCCTAGTATAACTCCTAGTCCCAAGTCCCGTTCTAAATCCCGTTCTAAGAGAATTCGAAATGAACAAATGATACTGTATGAAATGATAGATGGTATCATGAATATTGATGTTTCCTGATGGAAACGTAGTGACAAGGAGGGAATGTGGAAAAGTTTGCCATGTTCTGTGTCCCTACGTGTCATCCATCATATGTTATGTGTGCATGATTAATATGCATATGTTATTCCCCATGTTTGATTAAAGACGCAATTACAGTTGTGTCCACCTCTAGTATGCCAGTTCCCAGTTCTCGTGAATACTACGAATATCAGGCCTATGTAAAGCTACGTTGCCACGTTTCTCAGTGTGCACGTTATTCTATTATAAAGTCCCCGTTTCTAGGCCTCAAAAGGGCCTGGACACCAGATTCAGCTCCTGTCTCCTGAAGCCTCGCTGAGGAGCGATACAGCCCCCACCTGTATCCTCGACCCTTCACTTACTTCCTGCCTCGCAGTGCCCGGCCCAGCCTGGCTCAGCCTCTGAGTCTGCCAAGAATATGTTATGATTCCAGTTATCAGTTCAGTCCTCCTTCTCTGCATTCCTAAGCTACTGAACCGCATCAATAGTTTCCGTCATTGTCTAGCCTTCACGTCTCCACGTTAGAGAAATACTGTATTTAATGGTCATTTCATATTCTTCATCACGCACTACATGTAGAATAATGCATGCTCCAGTCTTAGAGCCTGTTAGCCTTTCCTCTCTTGACTTCTAGTTCATATCAACATGTTCCCTAAACATCAGATACTAGATAGGGTTTAGGTACATGTCGCTCCGACCCTCCAGACTTCAGTCTCTGCTCCTAGCACAGAGTTCATAGCCCCCAGCTTCTCCTATGATACGTCATTGCTAGTTTGCGCGCACCATCAGGTTAGAGGTCCCGGCTCCTTAGGTAGCCCCCTCCATGGTTTCCGCCCTATTCATGACATATTCTGTTACGTTTGAACCACATGTCTATGTATACGCCCCGTTACACCTACTTTTGCCTTTATCTTTCGCGACTGCTACGCGTCACACCTTCTGCTCCACCCACTGCTACGCCCACTGCAATGTAATGCTATGTGTTTGCGTTATGTATATATACTCATGTATTGTTATTAAAAGTCAGCGCGCTCATCCCAGATCCAGCCCCAGCAGCTGCTGGGCCCTGTCATCCTATTCCTATGCAGGTTGTCCTGTTCCTGTCCTTATGCTGTAATAAACCTGCAAAACTCCTACTACCTCGAATCTTGACTCTTATTTATTGAGCTATCTGTTATGATATATGTCTAGTCAAAAAGAGAGGTATTATTTATTTATTTACCACACACTAAAAAAAAATGTAGTCGATATTATGGAAAACGGTATTTATTACCTCAAATTCGATATTCTACACAACTATATTTTGGGAATTCGATATTCTGTCCTCTCGATATTTTTGACTTGATATTGTGTCCTCTCCATATTTAAAATTTCATATTTTGGGTGTTCACCATACCTTAGTCTGGAGCTCGTTCAGTAACTCGGCCTCCTTACCACACCAAAGTTTGTGCTGCCATCACTTTTAAAAGATGAGTGTAGGCAGGGCAACTCAATTTATTCAACAATCTGAAGGCAAAGTTTAATGATTGGGCTCTAACTTTTCTAAATCCATGTTATGATCCTTATATGACGTGCCCTGCCCCAATTTTCCTTTCATCAATTTGGCCCTTAGATAGGAACCTTCACCTCCTCACAATCTAAAAGGGTGCTGTCCAAAGCAGCATCTATCAAACTGCAAAACAAAACACCTTAAACTTTTTTAAGAGCAGGAACTTCAACTGAGCTCTATGCATGTGTAATAAAATCCAGATTTTCTGCTTACCAAACCATGACGAATCTATATTACAGTGAATAAGTTAAAAAAAATATTAATTTATATTATAACTGCTTTTAAAATATTGATTTAACTTCAAATTATTTTCTATGAGGTTTGCAGTCCCTGCCTCCAATGTTTTCTGTGGGAGGGTGCTGTAATACCAGTGCTTGGCCATATGTAGTGCTGGAGTTCCTACAGGTTCCTAATTTAACATAAAACTGTAAGTTAGTGCAAAAGTGCAGTTTGTGAAGACTGAAAATTGTAAAATTACTCAAAAATGCAAACTACTTTGTGAATCATGTCCCAAATCACTAGCAATAGTTTCAGAGAAAAGACTGAGCATAACGGTACAAATAAATGAGTTGCCCAGAAGTGACTTCTCAAAAAAGTCAAAACCATTCATTCCTAAACATGATCTTTAAAGCATAGTTCAGGCAAATATTGGACCAAACTAGATATAAACTCTATTCTCACAGGGTATCCTCACATGAACCCCAATCATACACCTGATGATACAGTCTACCAGTGAGGAGACTGAAAAGGATACAGCTCTACTGCATTTTCCACAGCAAGTAGTGGTAGGTGAAGACGACGCATTATTTTTTGATGATACATGGGGAACACTGCTGATATTCAGAGAGCATTATTGGAAGCGCACAGGGCCCGATTCACAGAACTAACTTAAGACAAAATCCTAAACTTACTACTTTTTGTATACACAGAACTTAGGATTTTGTCTTAAGTTTGTCTTAAGACAGACGTAAGTTAGGATTTTGTCTTAAGTCTGTCTTAAGACAAACTTAACACAAAATCCTAACTTCTGTGAATACCAAAAGTAGTAAGTTTAGGACTCTATCTTAAGTTAGTTCTGTGAATCGGTCCCCCAGTCTATAGTCAATTGACTAAAACGTGAGGAATGATGCATGTTTGGGATCCAGATATTCTCTGAGGATCCTAAAAGGCCCTGTTGAACATTGTATCTATTTTTTGATTCATGTATTGAGAGTTATGTTAAGTGCAATCATGACCTGTGGGTATCAGAGCCCTCTACAGTAATACAACAAACTTGCAATCATGTGTTGATATTAGAACATAGGTTGGTCCCCATGCAGAATAATTATGTAGTCTACACAAAAGCAAAAATATCTTATGGACGTTTTCATATAGTTCTGCTGAAGATAGGTATGCCCTCTGATGTATGTTGAATGTGTCAGATCTTCTATGGGATACGTTTGGTAGGATTAAAATGCTTGAAAACTGATTGTGTAGGATTGAGGGAGGTTGACCTGATTAAGCATGGGCGTAAAATCCGTTCCGCTCGCGGATTTTGCGGATTTTCGGTAAATTCGCAATCCGCGAACTCTCGCGAACTTACCGAAAATTCGTAAATCCGTGCGAAGCGGATTTTTTTGCTTGGTCGCACTTGCCAACTAGAATACTATACAATTTCGCGGGAGTAAACACTTGCGAAAACGTAGATGCGGCGGGCAGCGACAATCTCGCAATTGCGAGATTGCAAAATTTGCAATTTCGCACAAGAAATCCACCAGCAGGCAGCATAAACCTTGAAAATTATGATTTTTATCAGAATAACTCCTCAGGTTGACATTTGCCTGCACTTTTTTTTTGCAAGGAGTCCATTTTGAGGGGGGGGGGTGGAGGAAGGAAGTACCCCACAGTCTCCAACTTCCTGTTCCTGTCCAGCAGGCTCCTCTCAGTGCTTTCTTCATGTGCTGGTCACTTTGATTTGGATCTTGACCTGGAAGCACTCAGCAGGTGCAAAAGTTCAATCTTATCATTAGTAACCAAATTCCCTGTAGTGCCTGGAAGGATTACTTTTTGTGGATGCTGCTGGATATTTGGATTTTTGCTAAACTGAAAGCACTCAGCAGGTGCAAAAGTTCAATCTTATCATTAGTAACCATTCCCTGTAGTGCTTCCTGAGGGGCCCCTTCAGAGTTCAGTTGCCTACTTGCAACTATTCTATGACCCTGCTCTGACCCTCACAGCAGGCTCAGAGAAAGCAATTACAGATAAGGAAGCAGGTTCCAGCCAGGATGTTCAAATTCAGTAACACATTAATCAGCCCCTAATTCATTTATCTCAGTTGAGGCAGGGCAGGTGTGCTTTTCCACCCATAATCTACAGTGATGAACTAGAGGGTGGCATGGGTGAGCCAGAGGGTGGCATGGGTGAGCCAGAGGGTGGCAGTGGTGAAACAGAGGGTGGCAGTGGTGAAACAGAGGGTGCTGTGATGAACCAGATGTAGAAACAACATGTTCGCGACCGTTGCTACCCGAAAAGTAAGTTCGCGTTTGCGAACTGGTACAAAATCCTCGCGAACTGGCAGAAATCCTTGCGAACAAAAAAAAATAAAAAAATCCGCAAATTCGCGAGAGTTCGCGGATTTTGCGGATTGCGAATCCGTAAATACGCAATTTCGCGGATTGCCAATTTGCAAAATCCGCCCATGCTTAGACCTGATCAATGAGTGTGAGTTAATTTACCTGATGGGCTGATAAGGGTGGTAAGTATTTAGAGATCAGGAGTGCTTTGACTACTTTCTTAAACAAGGGCACCCAAGATCCTTAGTTTTACTGTGTGACATCAGTAGTGGTGAGTCAGTGTAAAGAACTTTCGTCCTTCAGATCTGATGAGTTGCCTAGCCAGGTATTTTGGAGTGCTAGCATGCAGTGCGTTGTATGTGATGCATGGAGTTTTGAAGATCATTCATGATTCTAATGAGACCACTTTACCATGGGCAGTGTAGGTCTGATGTGTTCATATTGTCTCATTCCTGAGTCTGGCTGCTCCAAAAAGAGTGGTCTCAATAAGTTTTTGCAGTCATTACAAGCCACTGACTTATTGATCATCCAGGCATCAACTGGTGAATTAAAAAAAACAAAATTTTTAACAAAGGAGGGAGGGAGAGGGAAAGTGGATTCGGTCTCCCCTGGCAAATTACATAAACAAAGTAGAATCCACTACAGTGGTGAAAGTGGTCCCTGCAGTGGTAGGGAGCACACAGTGTTGTGTAAAATACCCCTCACACACCAACAGGCCCCTTGGTGTCATGCTTCATCATTGGGGTCTTCGCACCCCTCTGCGGGATGCGGCATGCTACGACTCACGACTACGTAGGAGCCCTTGAAGTGTACTATGTGTTGGTGTATGTTGGGAGTTAAGTGTGAGTGGTGAGGTAGTGAAAAAGTGATGGTTCGGAGTGCAAAAACTCCTTCTTCAGGACGAGGGAGTGCACAAACCTGTCTTGCCCTCAACACGGCTATGACGTTATGAGCCGCGTCGAGGGGAAGACAGCCCATTGAGTTTCGCTGTAACCGTTGCCGTATTGAGCCGGAAGACAACCCCCAATACCACGCAGGGCTCATGAGGCCATCCTGCCTTAACATATAAGTCTTGTTCTATTATCGCCAATTCGGCGCAACAGACCATTGTATTATAAACACAATTAGGAACATTACACCTAATTCTTTTGTAGATAGAATTTTTGTAAAAACCACTTTGACATCTACACTACATATGAGTAAGGTGAGGAGGTTTGTGCACTCCCTCGTCCTGAAGAAGGAGTTTTTGCACTCCGAAACATGTCATGTTGACGCACTTTTGAGGTTGGTGTATCTTAAAACACAGTAACAACCACATCCTGCACCCGCTTTTAACAATACCAGCCGAGGGCCTAATAAAATTTATTTTACCCTACGAGCCAGGTATTTTTTAAACCATCACTTTTTTACTACCTCACCAGTCACACTTAACTCCCAACATAGACCAACACATAGTACACTTCAAGTGCTCCTACGTAGTCGTGAGTCGTAGCACGCCGCATCCCGCAGAGTGGTGCGAAGACCCCAATGATGAAGCATGACACCAAGGGACCTGTTGGTGTGAGAGGGGTATTTTACATGACACTGTGTGCTCCCTACCACTGCAGGGACCACTTTCACCACTGTAGTGGATTCCACTTTGTTTATGGAATTAAAAAAACATACTTAACAGAACTTCCAGATTACTTTCCATTCAGGAAGACAAAGTAACTTTGGCGACGGGGGCTCATACCTGGCAACGCAATAAGACCTTCAAGTTTCTAAAACCACAGTCCTACTTGGACCTCGGGTTACCATTTCACATCATGCACCTCCATTTAGGAATTCAGCCAACTTTGTTAAAATCTGCCAGGACTGCATAATTCAGACTCTGTGGTGTAGAAAAGGAGACCCTAACACACATTTGTCTGAATTTTCATAGATAATGTTACCCGATCGTAGAAGGGCGCTGCGTGATGCCTTTAATCAAGTGGACATTTTATGATGCAGGCAAGCCCTTGTAGTTGCTTTCAATATGGAACACATGCCTAAACATACAGTCTGTAAAGTTTCTAGATATATTTGCGCCTCTTCAGAGCATCCCTCTGGAGATGAGTCCCAGACATCCCCTTGCAGGTGAGTGTAGTCACTCACTGATCCCACCTACAATGGGATCCCTAATCCCCCTTCAAAGTGCCAGAGAGTTGCCGCCTGCACTGTGAAAACACGGAGCGGCTGCAAACAAACATGAATGTGTTGCCCCCTGGGCAGCAAACTCATGGTTATGTGGTGCATTTCCCTTTATTATGTTGGGCATATATTATAAAAGGTGCATTAAAAAGAAGGTTTGGCACTGGCAAAAGGTTTATTTTGCCAGGTCAAAATAGCAAGTTAGAACTGCACACACAGGCTGCAATGGCAGAACTGAGACATGTTTAAAAGGCCTACTTAAGTAGGTGGCTTCATCAGTGCTGTGGGATTACTGGTAACATTTCATTAACAGCTCCTGAGCACAGGTAGAGCCCACTTTGCTAGGGACTTATAAGCAAAGCAGTTGGGTATAAGCCAATTCTACCATGTATCAAGAAAATGGCACAATAACTTTAGCACTTCCTAGCAGTGGTAAAGTATGCTGAGTCCTAAGGACTACAAAAACGAATTAAGCAAAAAGTAGGAGGGGTGAAGGGAAAATGTTTAGGAATGACCCAGCAGAAAGGGCCAAGCTCAACAGCAGGTTTACAGGGGAAACTGTATGTGGGTAATTACGATGGGGGTCAGACGAGCAACCGACCGACATCATTACGGGATTGGGTCCAGCTGACAAGTAGTCGATTGCTCCATCTACGAGATCAGGATGAGACCACCGGGTAGGCAGTCAGAAACATGCCTTTTTCAATTGCTTCTTGTTCTGTGGCCCTGAAAATGGCCGCAGCAGAAGGGCCACAGCACAAGCTGCAGTTGAAAAGCTGCAATTGAAAAAGGGATGTTGTTAAACATACATGCACCATGTGCCAGGCATCGGTGCCTGGCACTCAGTACATGGATTTTTAGGGGGGCACCAAATGTCCCCCCTGGCCACATTCGAGTGGTCCACGGGGGAACAGGGACCCTGCTTGGGGCTCCTAATGTCCCGTTCTGCTTGCTTATGGTGGTGGGACCGCCATGAACAGGAAGTTAAAAAGGGATATCATACTCCCTTCGGCGGTGGCTGCACAGGCACCTCCCCACATTTTAGGGATCAGAATTTAACCGCTATCCCAGAAATGGTGGTCCTATCCCCCACCTCTGCAGTATGACCGCACCGCTGTCCCAGAGATGGTGTTCCTATCCCCCAAACACATTTTAAAGCGACCTGTATGGAGAACAAAACAATGAATATATTAGGTATTATAACACTGAAACAAGAAAGATGTATTTTAATTTTTATATATAGAGTCGAATTTGATTAAAAAAGGAAACTATAACAAAAACAGGAATATGTGAACAAATGTTTACCATTTGTTTCTATGTGTAATATTTAAAGCAGTGGCATTTGGGAGTTTCCAACTGAAAATACGCACATAGAATTTTATATTGCAATAAGAATTTTTTTATTTGAAAGTAATGTATAGTAAATAACCTAATTAGTATTTTTGTGTTAAGAAACAATTCATTATATAAAAATAGGGTTGGCCCAGCTATCTCCCTGCAACAAAAACTCTAGCGGCCGCCTGCCCCCATCAGCCAGGCCCTTATGGACACCGTGTTCAGCATTTTTAAAACCAGCTTCATTACTTACTTGTCCCCCTTTTTTAGACCTTTTTAAAATCACTCCGTGACTGTCATGTCATTTAACTAGCCCGATCTGTAAAAGACAAATATACATTAGGACAGTTCTCAAATTTTATCTATTTTTATCGCTAGACTACTGCACTGTTGTTGTACTAACTAAATGCTTTTCTTGCTCCTTTTTAAAATTGTACATGTGGTTTTAACATTTTGTTATGATTTTTAGTAATCAACCAATAATTTTGAAATTTAAAATATAAAAAAAGTGATATTAAAGGAACTGTTTAAGTGTTTCATCTGTGATATAAGAAAGACAGTTGTGCAGATTTGCTAATAAATATAATTTGTGAATAAAATAGTGAAGTAGAGTTGCCTGTAGTATGTAAAAAATGAATATTTTTAGTAAAATGGTAAAATAAATAATAATACATTTAACTTAATGACTGAAATAAACAATTAAAAGTAGTATTACTTACCAATATAAGCAGTGGCAGGGTTTTCTCCCAAAAAGTTAAAGTTGAGCAAATCTAGTCATGAACTAATAGGAAGAAGTGTTTGTTTGTTACAAAGGTTTGATGTTTGAGTAAGGTAGAAGTTCCTAAAAGGAAACAATGGAAAAGGGCAAGGAGCCAATGAGAAACAAGCACTTTGTGTTTTGCACAGTGATTGGATGAAAGACAATGTGCAATTAGTCTACTTATATGGTGTAATGTATGTAAATAAGAATATTTCCTATATTCAAACTGCAATTCTGTAACAGAGGTTCCCCCAGTCCGTGCAGTGTGGGGGATCCCCAGCTGCAGGTGGCCTTTTTAGCGAAGGACTTGGCCTAAGAGCTGCAACTTAACTTTAATACAGGGCGGGGAACCTCCATATCCTTTGTTGGAACACCCTCTCAAGTTTTGTTACACACATATGAAGCTGTCGTTCTACAATATTTTTTTTATTAAGTGTATTTTCTTGTGAAAATTGAAACTATGTTGTTAAACTTTGAAAAAATAGGCAGGAAGACAGTATACAAAAAAACAAGTATGGTTTATTATGTGCACAGCATACAAAGAGGGATTTTTAGAAAGGGCATTTTTATGATATTTTGAGGCATAAACTTATGTGTTTTAATTGTATGGTTGGAGTGTGGGTGTATTATCTGTTTCCAGACTACTTTTGTGTTATGGATGCTAGCCAATGTGTACTTTGCGTGAATTGTTATGTTAGAACTAAGGAGAAGTGTGTATCCTAGCGCACAATAAGCTGTTAATATAATTAATGCATGCACTATGAGTTTTGAGAAAATTTGAACGTAAGAAAAGCTATCTATATTGTATGATTAGTTTGGACAAAGTAAAAGTACAACTTGTTGTAAGCAAGTAAGAACAATGTGTTTTATAATAAATAAACCTGTCGGTAAGGTTTTTAGGCCAGTATTAATGTATGTATTGATTTTGAAAGGAGATTGAGAGGAGCATGGCGGCAGTCGGCTAGCTGCCGCGGTACTCCGCTCTGAGCCCTAACGGAGCTAGCGGAGCTTATGCGTTTGTTTTTGCCTTGAGAGGACTGTTTCTTCGTGACAATGCGGTCTTGTTAAAAAATACACCAAATATCAGAAAACTGCTGAGTAACTGTAAGTTATTGAAGGAGGGTAAAGGAGTAAATCACCTGGTCCGGGGTTTTCTCTGAGCCGTCCGTGTCCGTGTTCATGTGCAAACAGAGGGGCGTGTTCCAGCCTGCTCTGGCTCGTCTCCACGGGGCTCCAGTAATCGAGCCCATAGCGGATCCTGCATCACTCGAGCCCTCGGCATTGTGGAAGTGGTCTCAAGCCGCCCTGGAGCTCTGTCGGGGGAGGCATCTAAGGTCTCTTCGTGGAGGCCCTCGTTTTTCTGCAGTTTCGGCGGGGAAAGCGGCGGAGATTAGGAACTGGACCGAGCGAGCAGGCACAGCGGTGGTGGCGGTGGCGGCAGCCTCCTTGAGTCTGACTGCAGATACAGTGTTTGATGTGCCAACAACCTCTACGGACTCTGCTGCAACGTGTGAGGTGAAGGGAGTGCGAAGTAGGAGGTTAGCAGGGAGGTTAGCAGCAGATATCCAGTGCTTTAAGTCGCCTGTGTTAGACCCAGGATCAGAGTCAGTGGGCTGTTCCAATATCAATCAGGGGGAGTGCAACCTGGTCAAAACCCCCCGTGTGGCCACCCTAAGGAGCTATTATATGAACAAAGCTGAGGCCCCTTTAAAATTACACGTAGTAACAGCTAGCGGGGGCTTTGGTGACAACAACAAGGGCAGCAGAAATCAGAAACAAAACAGGGAAGGAAAAGTTAATAGAAAGAAGGAGGCTCAAGTGGTCCCCCGGCCCTTGAAGCCATGTTGGACTTTGGGAAAGTAACTCAAGACTCTGCTGAAGCGGGCCCTGAGCTGACTAATCTAGGTAGCAGTAATACAACTAAAACGCCCCCTAAAACCTCCTCCTATCTTTCCTTCGAGGCGAAACCTAAACGTGCTAAAAAGTCTAAGTCAGCCAAAATAGCTCTCGGTTCAAGTTCTAAGATTACACCATCACTGCGATCCTATTTTAAGGCCATTCCTCAGGTCTTAGACTTGGCAGACAGCTATCCTCCTCCTGAGTCTCTCCTACCAGGCATACCTTCGACCGCGCTTTCGAGTCTTCAGATTATGGAGAAGGGGCGAAACGAAGTTCAACCTGGGGGGGCAGAAGGCATACCCCCAAACATTACTCCAATAGAGTCAAACCCTGTTCTTTCGCTCACGACACCACCAGCTGCATCAGGTATTGTAAATATTAGCAGCCCCAGTGGTTCTATGGAGTCATGTGGGGCTTCTACTACCTTAGAGGCAGCTACCGGTTCTGCTGGGGCTGTAGTCTCTAGTCTTTCGGGCGAGTGCATATGCATGGAAGTTGAAACTTGCTTGGAGTCTGCTGTCTCAGTTTCTCTAAGTGCCCCTTCCACTTTTGAGATGCCACCCAAACTTCCTGTTTCTGTTGCCAGCATCCCTTCAGATCCCTCAATTGCTTCATTACTACCCATGTTTACAAATTTATCAGCTGATATTAAACGGGGTTTCGAAGAGTCGTCTAAAATTCAGAGAAAGATCAGATCATACTGTGAATCATTAGACAGTAAGAGAGATGGTCTTTTTGCAAGAACTGGCTCGCTGGAAGAGACAGTGGCTTGGATGTCTCTTGAGTTGGAAAATGCCAAGGACGATATAGTCAAACTTAAAAGAGAGGACACTGCTTTAGCAGAAAGAATGGAGGTTTTGGAAAATGATGCGAGGCGATGTAACATTCACATTTTAAATGTACCTGAAGGACGAGAAGGATCAGATATAAAGACCTTCATTATACAACTTATAAAAAAATCTCTAAATCTATCTCATTCTGAAGAGGAGCTGAAGACTGACATCCAGAGGATACATAGGGACCCCTTCAGGCGAAATTTACAGAGGACTAAGCCCTGGAAGATATTGGTCAACTTTCATACTTACACACTGAAGGACCATATCCTCAATCTAGCTCTGAAACAAAAGTCCCTATCAGGAGATTACTTCACCTTTCAAATAAGATCTGACCTTTCAAGGGCCACCCTGGATAGACAGTGGGAGTTGGGCAGGAGGATGGAGGCCTTTAAGAAATTGGGTGCGACAGTACAGTTGAGCTTTCCCGCAGCATTGAAGATCATGCTCAACAACAAAATGTATAATATTCGCTCAGTTCAGGCTGCAGACGAGCTTCTGATGACCCTTAGTGCTCCCAGTGGGGCTAATGGCAGGTCAGGTATGGGCTGAGAGAACTGGGGTATGACTATTCTCATCTCGATATAAGGGTAACGGGGATAGCAGTCTCACAATCATAATCTCCATGATCACAGCCCCACCCTAACCTTTAATTAGAAAAAAAGTGGGGTGATTCTTTTTTTTTTTCAAAAATGTTAAGCACAAACTAATATATAAAACAAAAAAAGGGGAAGGAAACAAACGGGAAAAGAAAGAAAAGAAAGGGGAAAAAAAGAGAGAAGGGAGAAAAAAAACCCTCAAGCAGAGTTACAATACAACACATATAATACAACACCAGCACCGGCACTAATAGATGAGATGGGATTATAAAAGTAGAGAAGGAATGAAAAAAAAAAAATAACATATAATTTTCACATCTCTTAAGGAATTTCAGGATTTTTTTTTTCCTCCTAAGATAGCGCTATAGTCCTCAACACTATAACGATATGCTTCGTGGGGGCCCAGAATGGGTCAGGGGTACCATAAACCGGACGAGTTCCGGTTATACATACAAGGGTTCCTCAAGGGAAGGGGGTGGGGTTCCACTGGGGTGAGGGTAAGGGTAAAAAAATATATAATGTTCCTCATTTTCAAATTGGTTGTTGACAATCCTACCATTAATACTAGAATATGGACAGATTTTGTATCTCAGATAAAGAGTAGGGGTTGTTTGTCTACACTGTCTACCTTTGTGAATTATACCACTTATGAGTACCATTAAGATTCTCTCCTGGAATATTAATGGCCTGCGCACCAAACCCAGATCGCATAAGATCTTACAATATTTACGGGATTTTGATGCAGAGGTCATTATACTTCAGGAGACACACTTGGTTGAGTCCGAGTTACTCGATATGGTAAATAAAAACAGATGGATATATCTGTCTGTTTCTACTTCTCAAACAGCCACAACTAGAGGGGTCACCATTCTTTTTAAGAAAACTATTACTACCAAACTCATAGCTCAAAAGGTGGATCCTGCAGGCAGATGGGCTATAGCCACAGTGGTCATAGGAGACTCTCGCTTTACGATAGCTGGCTATTATGGGCCAAACCGAGATGACCCCTCGGCCTTGGAGACATTATTTTCTGAACTTCTGCACTTTTCTGAACCTGTTATAATTGCAGGAGATTTTAATATCGTACTTGACCCTTTGGTAGACAAAATCCCCTCTAGTCGACAACTTACCTTATCTAAATCCAGATTTTTTTTACTTAAGGCCATGCGACAATACGGTATAATAGATATTTGGAGAGAAAGGTCAGGGCAGAGTACCGTTTTTTTTTTCTGAAATTTCAAATATCATCATCGATCCAGGATTGATTTCCTTTTAATTAGTAGAGCTTTGCTTAACTTAGCAAAGAATTTCACCTATTTACCATCACACTTGTCGGACCATTCTGCAGTTCTTCTAGAATTTGAAGACTTGATACAACTTCCGACTAGGTCATGGTCTATTGATAGGTCCCTTCCTACATCCCCTGATGATCTTGAGTATATTAGAGCAGAAGCACAAGAATTATTTTTAGTCAACATCTGTTCTGTGTGCTCTAGCTCAGTTTGGGATGCTTTCAAGTGTTGTTTGAGAGGGGCTATCAAGAATAAAACTACTTTCCGCAGGAGGCAGTATATCCAAGAAGTGGCATCTATTGAGGCCAACTTGCTACATGTTCAAACTGAGCTGGAGACCTCCAGCAAGGCCCCTAATACCATTATACAGGCTAATCAAGAGAAGCTGCAGGAACTCAAAGGCCAACTGGCATCAGTACTCATTCAGCGCATTCTCCAAAGGTGGGAAGCAAGTAAACTGGCCCATTTTGAATTTGGAGAAGGCGCAGGCAAACTATTAGCTTGGAAGTCTAGAACCGATCGGACGCGTAATAACATAGGGTCCATAACAACAAGTTCTGGTTCGGTTTCCTCGGATCTAGATATGAGATCAGCCTTTAAAGATTTTTTTCAATTCATCTACCTAGAGGACAACAACATCTCTCTTGAAAGTATAAAGGAGTGTCTGAGTGGTATTTCCTTGCCTACAATTTCCTTAGAACAAAGTGCCTTTTTTAGATCAGGCTGTTACGGAAGAAGAGGTGGTGACTGCCATACGTAACAGTAAAGGGGGTAAGGCGGCGGGGCCTGATGGTTTGCCTGCTGAGATATATAAACATCTCGCGGGCGTCATTGCCCCTTTCCTTGTTGTTTTATTTAATGAAGTATTGCAGGAGGGGGTGTTACCACCCATATCTTGGAATAACGCTTCCATCACTCTCATTCTGAAACCAGACAAGGCCCCCACCGACTGCGGATCTTATCGCCCCATCTCTATTCTCAACGCCGACTATAAGATCTTTACGTCCTTTTTAGCTAAGAGGCTGGGTCAGGTAGTTCCATCAGTCCTACACTCCAACCAAAAGGGCTTTGTGAAGGGTCGCCAGCTCTTCGAGCTGACGTACGACCTCATTGGAGCAATCGATATCGCAACTAGTTCCTCTAAGCCACTTGCAATTCTCACGCTTGACGCCACCAAGGCCTTCGACAGGGTCAATTGGTTGTACCTGTCGGGGGCCTTGGAAAAATTCGGTGTGGGCCGGGCTTTCCGCAGAGCGGTGGAACTCCTCTACCATAACCCATCAGCTTCGGTCTTGGTTAATGGCGGCCTGTCAGACCCATTTACTATAACAAGGGGCACTCGGCAGGGTTGCCCTCTATCCCCCCTGCTTTTCGATCTCTATATCGAGCCATTTGCTCAAAAAATTCGGGAGGACAATAACATCTTGCCTTTCAGATATGGAGATTGGGAAAAAAAAGTGTCCCTGTATGCAGACGACATTATGATCATGACGTCAGATATTAGCACCACATTTCCGGCAGCCATAAACTTAGCATTGGAATTCGGTAGTATATCAGGGTACGAGGTTAATGCCTCCAAGACCGAGGTTATGGCATGGAACAGCGTAGTAACAGGGTTTTCTGAGCAATTAAGTGATAATATAAGGTATCTAGGCCTAAGAATTGTTAAAGACATTAACTTGATTGCCTCTACTAATTTCACTTTGGTTGCTAAAGAATGTAGGAAGCTATTGGGAGCTTGGGGGCATCTCCCACTGACAGTCCTGGGTCATGCGAATCTTGTAAAAATGTCTATTTGACCTAAGTTGACTTTCATTTTTAACAGTATACCACTTTATTTTGACACAACTCTAATAGCCAAGATGCAGAGTGATATCTCCTCATTTATTTGGAAGAATAAGAACGTAAGAATAGCTTGGAAGTTAAGGCGTCGCAGGGAGAAGGGAGGTTTGGCTGGCCCCGACCTTCAGATTTATGCGTGGGCCTTTCAGATGACACACGCCGAATGTTGCTAAAGATTCCATCAGACCAGGGCATAGGGATGATGTTCACAGCATTGTTACAGTGTGAAGGTTTGGGGCAGTCTGGTTTTCTTTTTAAGTTTGGAGACCCCACATTTTTCAAGAAGGTTAAGCTGAAGGTGCTACAGGGCCTAGCAAAGACTTCGTTTAATCTTAAAGTTGCTACTAAACTAGGTTACCACTCGAACAGATCCCCCATATGGGATCTTCCTGCCCCCCCCCCCCGGGTTGGGCAAACGATATACTTGTAAGCCCATTAATAGTTGCAGGAATCTCAACATGGGGTGACTTGTTTGTGGAAGGGGCCATGCTTTCCTGGGAACATCTAATAAGCAAGGTGGGCCCCAACCTCTCTAGATTTAAGTTTTTGCAAATATCAAGCTGGGCACAAGCACAGTCAGCTAGAGCTCCGCACCGTTTCAATCCGCCCCTGGGAGAAGGTAGCCAACTGGAGTCATCTTTGTTGGATAAAACACCTGCACCCAAGGAGGTGTCCCTTTGGTATAACCTAATCTTAGAAGGGATTGATGGGGAATTCAATCTCCCAGTATTATTATGGAGCTCTCTATTGCCTTCCTTGAATGTAAACGATGTATGGCTAATCTCCTGCAAAGTTCTTTGGGACATAGTTAAACCTGCCTGGCTCCGCAGGAACCATCTTTTTACCCTTCACAGGTCCTACTATTCTCCTCAGAGACTGGCTAAATTTTCAACAGGGGAACCAGTGGTATGTGCCCGGTGTGGTTTAGCGGCAGCCTCAGACGCACACATGTTTTATGAGTGTTCACACTTGACGTCATATTGGGATTCAATTAGCAACAAATTAACATCTTCCATTGGATCCACAGTGGCGTTAGACCTTCGGCTGGTAATCTTTGGTGTAGTGGATCAAGTGCAAAGTCCTGCTGACAATCTCTTGTTTTACTCCATCTTGGTGGCCCGCAGAGAAATCTGCAAGCGGTGGAAAGAGGTTTCTCCTCCGTCGTTGCATGACTGGTGTTCATCCATGTTACAAATTTCTAAAGTCGACCTTGCCAGGGCCGGGAAACCAGAGAAAAGAGCTTTTTGGCATGTACTTGATTGGTCTCATTAGTTTGGAGCTGGGTTTTTTCTTTTTTTTTTTACACCAGGTCCGATGATTATGAAGCCATGATATACTCTCCCTGCTAAAACATCTACGCCCTTTTTCTTGGCGAATTGGTGTTAAAAGTAATGGTGGTAACTGGCTAATGGTAAAATCTGAACAACAGGTAACAAGGCTAAGATTTGGCTGGGTGAACGACATAGCTGTAGCGTTCTGGTAGATCAGTACATCATTTATACCCTTACCTGTCTTTGACTGAGACAGCATGTCAACTCCCCAATATGCCATTCTTTACTGCCCACAGTTCCGACAGATTACAACCATGGTGAAGATGAGGACAAAAAAATAAAAAAATAAATAAGCTGTTAATATAATTGATGCATGCACTATGACTTTTGAGAAAATTTGAACGTAAGAAAAGCTATCTATGTTGTATGATTAGTTTGGACAAAGTAAAAGTACAACTTGTTGTAAGCAAGTAACAACAATGGGGCATATTACCAACAACTAGCGATAATTTTTGTCTCTAACTTGTTTAGAGACAAAAATTATCGCCGCACATCGGCGATTTTTATCGCAGATAAACCTTGCTATTAGCAAGGTTTATCGCAAATGCGATAAAAAACGGCCGCAATGCATGAATATCGCTGAAAAGTCAGCGATATTCATGCATTATCGAGCAAATGCTCTTAGCCATGTTATCCACCTCCCATTGGATAACATGATGAAGAACTGCTCAGGGCAGGTGTTAGCTTTTGGAGATATTCGCGCTAAGCGCGAATATCTCCAAAAGTTGGTAATAGGAGATAGCGATGTTTCCAGTCGCTAACATCTTGGCACGCCCACTTTGCATGTCATTAGTGATAAATATCACTGACATGCAAAGCGGGGCCCAAGATGGTCGCTATCTCCTATTAGCTGTCACTAACTGGTGTTAGCGACAGCTTGGTAATAGGGAGATAATTTTATCTCCGCTTTCTTGGCTTTTAAAGCCAAAAAAGCGGAGATAAACCCCTTGATAATATACCCCAATGTGTTTTATAATAAATGAACCTGCCGATAAGGTTTTTAGGCCAGTATTAATGTACCTAGAGCTCGGTAAATTATAGCAATCCCTAATAAAACTACCCCTCCTCGTTCGGATTCTCACTAGTTCTAGCGCCCAATTCTCAACTCAAAAACTGTTTATCACCACTTCCGTCAGGCTCAGGATATTTTAGGGGTTGGTTTGAGCTATGTTTTAGGGCCGCTGTTAATTCAGCTATACATTGCAGAGTGAGGTTTAAGATTGCACGACAAATGGAACAGTAAAAGATTAAAGATTGGAAAAGATAGAAGTATGGTGGCATTAACCTAAAAAGGAAAGGATATAAAATGGACTTTTGGAAAAATGTATAACTGACAGAAAAAGAGGTATAAAAAGGATGGAGATGAAAGACATTGTAGTTAACATGTGTACTAGGAGCTGTATAAAACGTAAAGCAAGCTATTGCTTATAATAAGATAGTGCTTGGACCTGCTGCCTGCACCAGGAATCGAACCGTGAGCCTTGTGCTATGCAGTTACTTGCTGGAGCCGCTGCGCTACACTTTATGTAAATACTGGTGCGGGAGAAAATAAAAGTATAAATAAAGCTACACAAGTGCATGCTTTTTAAGAAAGCTTACGCACCTTGTTATAAGAAGCAAAAAGTGTGCGCTTTACAAAAAAATCTATGTCCATGTTAACAGGACTAGTTCACCGTCTTGTACAAAGATTTATAAACTTTTTCCATCTTTAACAACCACCATGAAAAGAATTGGTTTCCTTTTATTTTAACATACAATACAACTCATCTGTACCTGTGGCATACTTAGAGCACCAATTGGTTATCAAGCACACGATATACCATGGGCCTCATTTATGAGAAATTACGCATCGCTGCGTGAAAGCAGCGATGCGTCACTTCTCAGTGCGCACTCTTTGCGACATACCTGATGCGTCATATTTAATGTATGACGCATCATGTCGCAGGGAGTTACAGATACGTCAGTATTTCTGACATATCTGTAAGCGTAAAAATTACGCATTGCTGGAGTGTGTCACAAAAATGACGCAACTCCAGCAATAGGTCCTTTCATATGGGGCAAGCCCCATGTGAAAGAGCCTGCATCAGTCTTACGCCTGCTGTGAGGTAGGTGCAAGATTTTGACGTAACGGCATCCTAGAAGTGACTCAGTGAAATCTCATAGATTTCACTGCGTCACTTCTACGAGATTTTTTGCGGGGGAACGCCCCCCCTGCATACATTATAGCTGACGCAGGAATAATGTAGCTCAGGGGTTTACAAAGTGACGCATCTGCTTAGATGCGTCACTTTGTAAATAGTGCTCAACAGGAGGCATGTTTTACGCCGCCGATGCGTCATAAAAAGTGATGCATCGGAAGCGCAAAACTGACGCAAGGCCTCATAAATGAGGCCCCATGTCTTTTTCAAAGGATCTCAATTACAACTAATAAACTTACTAACAATGCGGCCAAACGTACAACTCCAGTCTTTACTTCACACCCTCTTTCCCAAAAGCTGTATTCCCCAAGATTCCAGCCAACCTGGTGTATTCAGGAACAGCCGCCCCCTTCCGCTGTTCACGCGGTGCAAGGTAATAACCAAAATAAAAGTATGCTGCTGCCCCAGCAAGCATGAGAACAACAAAGCAGCCTATAAACCAAAAAAATGCTAAACAAAAAAGACATACTCGGCAGCCGCTGTAAAAAAAAACACGGACGCCAAACCAAGTAGCAACTCCAAAACTATGTATGTGTCTGTGACAGGCGCAGGAGGAATGGGCAACCAGCGGATCTTTGTTAACGTAGGGTTTATTGATTTATACAGAAAGTCAGTACATGTTTTTCTCCTTGGTAAAGTCCGACGCGGTGAGCGGCTCCTATCGGACCTTCGAGGGCAGGGCTTCGTAGGCTCGGCTCGACGAGTTCTTTCTCGGATCCGTCGGGGAAGTACTTCGGTCGGCTCTGTCTTGACTCTCGAAATAAACAAGACAAGACAGCACTTTGTGAGTGAACTATTCGGTGAGTTGTACCGCGTTCAGGGAAAGGGAGTGAGGACAAACGCAACCTGTGCACTTGCTTATGTACAGTGACCAAGTGATGGATAGTGCTCAGGGTAGGGGAACACGGGGATAGGGGGATACCAAGATCATATACTGGGACCGCCCTTACGCCCGGCCCGGCCCCTGATTTTGTTCCGTACCTGGGTGAGCCACACACCTCCCCTGGGTGTATGGCTGGGCGACTCGTGAAGTCGTTGGCCTCCTGGCTTCTCCTCGGAGGTACACGTTGGTCTTCCTCCGGTCTCAGCTTCGTCGTCGTTTCTGGAAATCTCTTCCTCCGTAGCGCCCTTCCTCTCCTCACCGCTCCACTCGTCAACTCTCTCCCTCCGGGTGAACAAGCACACTTCCGATTGGCGGTTTCCCGTATAAGACGTTTCCACGTCTTGGTGTAGACCCGCCCACTCTTCAGTCGTCTCAAAGTTAAAGGGGCAGTTAACTTTATCGGTCTCTTGATCTTGGAACTCAACATTGACGTTGTGTAGGGAGCAGAAAGGAGGGGAGGGGGTAGGTGAGAGTTGATGAACTGTCTCTGGGTCGTGAATAGGAGTATACGGCAGACCCATGCCGTTACAGTGTCTCTGCCTCGAAGGCACACAATCAACAGGAATGGAAACCATTTCAATTCTATCAATACAAGCGCCTGACTCAAACTAAAAAACAAAACAATAGAGTAAAGTAAATAAGATGTCCCGAAAAAAATACAGAGAAAAAAACAAAGAAGTGATACAAGTAAAGGGGTCAATAGCCATAGGCGGGCCCAACAGACAAAAAGGAGGGACTTGTAACACGATTACCCACTACCAAGTCCAAGAACTTAAAAGGCACACTCAATAACAAATAGAAAAACAGAGGCGGGGTTACACATACTATAGAATATACTGCATGGCTCAACGAGAAGCACATGTGGTGCCTAGGCGAGACCTAAAAACGTATTATGTTAAGGAAGTTTGCGTGCAAATCCCTGACCTGCCCCTGACTGATACTGCGTCAGCATATCTTCTGCATTTAGAATCTGAAAAAACCGAGCCCTACAGCAAAACTAAACTTTCTAAATCACAGTAACAATGTAATGCTAAACAAATAAAGCCCACAAAAATGCAAACACATGTAATACAAGTGTAACAACACTGCAAAAGTCTAAATAACAATTATACCGAACATTAGGAAAAAAGGACTAAGCAAAACTTTCTATCTGTGAATGTATGTCGATGCTCCTCACTTGCGCTGCCAGCCTGCATGTAGGCCTGTAAATTTTACACCCTAACAAAAGTCACAAGAAAGTAAGATCCACCTCAGCCTTTACAAGCTTCCCGACACGGAAGCGCTGTCTCAGACTCAGCGGGTCTAATTGGACGCCTCTGAGAGCCTGGACTCATCGCTAAAGGAGAGTCAACCCTGTACATCTGCTCTTCAGGTGTATCCAAGTTCAGATTTTGTGGCTTCAAAGAGATGGCTTTGGATGACAAACATTTTAATTCTTGTGATCGGGACCTATGAAGGATGATCAAAAGAGCAGCATAAAAAACCAAAGATAAAAAAACATAGTTCCGTTTTAAATTTTACAGATATAAACAGATTTTTAAAATTTATGGAAAGTGGTAGCAGGCAGGTTTTAAAGTAGAGTGAGAAAACAAACTAAGGCACATTAATTTACCCCTGAGCATGATCATGCCTAAAACCTCTGACACATTGTCTTTTAAAAAAAATTCATATCTATTAAACATTGGCACTATTTTATCCATAGTTTAAGAATATTGCATCAAAAGATTGAACTACATTTCTGTAAAAATGCCTTGAGGTACTATCTCATCCAGCACCTACACTCTCCCCTCTTAAGTTTTTCTTGTTTGTTAGACTCCCTTGTTTAGTGACAGGAGGCATTTTATAACCTATTTAGTGAGCTGAATATACATTACAGAGAAATATAAATGATCCTTCGAATGCTTTAAATAGATGCTCTGGGACTGCATTGGTGAAACTCCATGAGAAGGCGCACATTTCATGACATCAATTGTCAGATCTGGCAGAAATATCAAAAAGCTCAAAAATTTCAAGAAAATGGTAGGTCAATTGTAAGAAGGTGGACTATTAGTTGGAGTGGATGTGACCACGAGTAATAATGTCACAATTCTGGCAGCAGAGCACACTTTGTTGATTATCATGGATATGCCATGGATAAAGTGCCCTGTCCATTGTACAAATGTACCAGGGCAGAGAGGCAGAAATGCAGGAAGCAGCCCTCAATGCTCCTCAAAATCAAGGGAAAACAAAGGGGCATATTCACAAAAAAATGACAGAGCCAAATTTGGCAACGCAGTGCTGGGGCATGTTAAACACAAGGATGTGCCATAATCACAAGAATATGGCACACCCCTGTTTGTACTCTAGCACTGGTGCAAAAAAATACTGCCTAGTACCAGCGCAGACAACCTGCCACCTTGTTGCAAGGGTGCATGCACTGCAGGGGTGATTGTTTATGTGCGGAAAGGGACACCTTCCTGCACATAAGCAATACATTATAGCAATTTGCTCTTTACAGAAAGAGTAAAAAACAAGGAGAAATTAATAATTTCTCCTTGCATCGCATTTCTAAGACCAGGTTTCACCTGGTCTTAGTTTTTGGTGCTGCCTCAGCCTTGTAAATCTTGGGCAGCTTCAAAAAACAACGGGTGTTGCGGTGGAACACTCACTGCAACACCCAATGCCCGACACTTTGCCGCAGAGGACTGTGGCGGAAAGGAACATATTTAAAGGTGGGTTAAGTCCACATTAAATTGCTTAACTCCGCCTTCTAAATATGGGAAATGGTACTAGACCACTGGAATGTCAACAAAAGTGACACTTTGGTGGCGATAGGGGCTTGTACATATGCTCCAAAATGACTCCAGAGGATTTTGATGGGGAGATTTCATCCGCCATATGGGTCGGTCTTTAGTAACAGAAATGACTATCTGGTTTGAGCATACAATATGTCAAGCCTGGTCCCATCCTTCACATTGTAGTCTAGAGCACACACAGTTTACCTAGCTAACGTTTAGTGCAAAAACAAAATCGGTGTGGTTTATTGATAGCCCTGCTGCAAAACCTGTATGTGGTATGAGTTAGGCCAAGTCTGCAGCGAAACCATTTGTTGCACCCCTTCCTATACAAGTTGCAAAGATGCAACCTGGAATCTAAATCTGTAAAGACATATAGGACCACTTCATTGCAAAAAAACACTTTATTTATTAGTCCTGGCATTTAATCAGATGGAAACAATGGAAGTACAGAATATAGAGTTAAGATGGGGATACTACAAGAGGTCATTAGGCGCACGAGCACCTTGCCTGCTCAGAGAATTCACAATGTTCCTGAAAAAGAATACTTCAAAAGCATATTTCAGCTTTAATTGCATAGGGTGGAAGGAGACAGCTGGCCAAGGGGAAGGTGATTGCAGTCTGAAGCAGAAGAAGAGAAGGGAAAGAGAAATAAACGTGATACTACTAAGACATGTAGAACTTAAATGTACATTTCCACATGTTTTAAATACACAGCACCCTGCCCTCTGGGCTGTCCAAGGCCCACCCTAGGTATGACTTAGGTGTACGCAAACAGAAGGTTTGGACCTGGCATAAGGTTTATTTTTCCAGGTCGAAAAGGCAGTTTAAAACTATACACACAGGCTCAAGACATGTTTAAAAGGTCCACTTACGTGGGTGACACAATCAGTGCTGCAGGCGCACTTATAGCAATCAATTATCAGGTCCTGAACACAGGTAGTGTCACTTTACTCGGCACTCATAAGCAAACATGGCAAATGGGTAAAAGCCAATTCTACCATGTTTTAGGAAAAGGGCACAAGCACTTTAGCACTGCTTAGCTGTGGTAAAGTGTGTGGAGTCCTAAGGTCTACAAAAATGAATGCAGCAAAAAGTGAAAGGTGTGAAGGCAAACTGTTCATATATGACCCTTCAGAAAGGGATAAGCCCAACAGAAAGTTGTAATGAAGTTTGTCTGTGTGATATCTGACCGTCTTTTTTGTGTTCAAGACATCCCAGTGCCCAAGACCTTTAAAGCCCTTGCGTCACTTCCACCCAGCAGCAGTTTTAACAGAAGGTGCTCCCAATATGCACCAGCCACAAGCCCAGTAACTTCATAAGCATTGACCCCTGCACGTGTCAGACCTCGGAATGGATAACAACATCGTATTATGTGAAGATAGTGTGCATGCAAGTCCCTGCCCTGCCCCTGACTGATGCTGCAGTCGAAGGAGTACAGAGCATCAGCGACCGCTGTGTCAGCACATCTTCTGCCTTTAGAATCTGAAACAAACCCAGCCCGACAACAAAACAAACCCTTCTAAATCACACTGGCAATGTAATGCTAAAGAATTAGGGGCAGATTTACAAGCCCCTTGCGCCGCTTTTACGCCGCCGTTGCGACACTTTTGTGACGCAGCGGCGGCGCAAAAGATGCGCCATGGTGCGGGGTATTTACAACATGACGCATCTCCCAGATGCGTCACATTGGAAAGCCCTGCACCAGAAGAGGCGTACCATCGCAGGGGAGGCGTTCCTGCGCAGGAGCACCTCCCAAAAGTGGCTGAGTGAAATCTACAGGATTTCACTCAGTCACTTTTGGGCCCATGCGGCATCAAAACCCTGCGCCTGCTTGAAGCAGGCGTAAGGATGGACGCAGCATTGCGCACATAGGGCCCCCCTGATCATTGCTGGAGCTGCGTCGCGGTTGCGATGCAACTCCAGCAATGGCCCACTTTTACGGCACAGATGCGTGACGCATCTGTGCCGTTTTTGCCACATTGTAAATGCGGCGCATCAAGGGTGGCGGAGCTGCGGCACACAATTACCGGCGCATCCCTGCCGATATGCAGGGATGCACCAGTAATTGTAAATCTGCCCCTTAAAGTCCACAAAAACGCACACACGTGCAATACAAGTGTAACAACATTGCAAAAGTCTAAAAAACGAATACACCTAACATGAAGAAATAAAAGGACAAAGGGAAACGTTGTGTCTGTGTATGAATGTCGAAGCTCTACACTTGCCCTGGGAGCCTGCCGGTGTGCCTTTATATTTTTCACCCTAACAAAAGTCACGAGAAAGCAAGAGTCGCCTCAGCCTTTACAAGCTTCCTGACACGGAAGCGCGGTCTCAGACTCAGCGGATATGATTGGACGCCTCCGAGAGCCTGGTGGACCAATCGCTAAAGGAGAGTCAACCCTGCACATCTGCTCTTCAGGTGTATCCAAGTTCAGATTTTGCAGCTTCAAAGGGATAGCTTTGGATCACAAACATTTTAATTCTGGTGATCGGGCCCTATGAAGGATGACCGAATGAGCAGCATAAAAGTTCCTTTTTAAATTTTACAGATCTATATATAGATTTTTAAAAAAATTGAAAAGTGCTAGCAGGCAGGTTTTGAAGTAGAGTGAGAAAACAAAATAATGCGCATTTGTTTACCCTTGAGCGTAAAGCCGGAAACCTCTCTGGTGTATTGAATTCTTTTTTTTATTCATATCTAATACACATTGGCACTGTTTATTCATATATTTAAGAAAATTGCATCAAAATGCACGATTGAACAACATTTCTGTAAAAATGTTCCACCTTCTCTTCCACAAACACACACTCCCATCTTAAGTTTTTCTTGTTTGTTGCACTCGCTCAGGATTTTTTGAAGCTATTTAGTGAGCTGAATGTACTTTACAGATAAAAATAAACTATCCTTCAAATGCTTTACATAGATTCTGTGAGACTGCATGATAAAACTCCATGAGAAGGCTCACATTCATTAAATCAATTGTCAGGTCGATTGTAAGAATGTGGACTACTAGTTGGAGTGGATGTGACCACCAAGAAGTAATGTCACAATTCTGGCAGCAGAGCACACGTTGTTGATTATCATGGATGTGCTGTGAATGAAGTGCGCTGTGCATTGTACAAATGTACCAGGGCAGAGAGGCAGATATGCAGGACACAGCTCTCCATGCACCTCAAAATCAAGGGAAAACAGAGGGGCATATTTACCCAAAAATGTTCTAGCAAAATTTGCCAACAACGTGCTCTGCCATTTTTTAAACACAAGGAGGCACCATACTCACAACAATATGGCACACCCCTGTGTGTCCCCTAGCACTAGTGCAAAAAAGCCGCCTCACACCAGCACAGGCAACCTACTGCCATGTTGCAAGGGTGCATGCACTAAAAGGGGAGATTGCGGTAAGGGACAACTTCCTGTGTGTGCTGCAGAATGAAGTTGTATCGCCGTTCTTAGACCAGGTTTTACCTGGTCTTGGTTTTTGGAACTGCCTCAGCCTTGTTAATCTGGTGCAACGTCAAAAAGAAATGGGTGGTGAGGTGGAACACCCAGTGCTCGCCCCTTTGCAGTAGAGGACTGGGGCGGAAAGGGCCATATTTACAAGGTGGCATTAAGCCAGATTAAGTGGCTTACACCACCTTGTAAATATGGGAAATGGTGCTAGACCACCGGAATGTCCAAAAAAGTGACGCTCCGGTGATACTAGGGCTTGTACACATTGTAGTCTAGAGCACATACAGCTTTCCTAGTTAGCGCAAATTCAAAATCCGTATGGTGCATTGATAGCCCTGCTGCAAAACTGTATGTCCTATGGGCTAGGCAAAGTTTGCAGTGAAACCACTTGTTGCACCCCTTCCTATACAAGTTGCAAAGATGCAACCTAGAATCTAAATCGGTAAAGACACATATTAAAACAACATTGCAAACAAACGCTTTATTTTGTAGTCCTGGCATTTAACCAGATGCAAACAACTGAAGTACTAATTTATATTTAAGATGGTTCTACTGACCTTGGAGCAGAGGTCTTCCTGTGCATGAGCACCTCGCCTGCTCACAGAATTCACAATGTTCCTGAAAACTAATACTTCAAAAGCACATTTCAACTACAGTTACTTAGGGTGGACGGAGACAGCTGGCCGAGGGGAAAGGGACTGCAGTCAGGTCCAGAAGCAGAGAAGGAACAGCCCAGCTGCTCCACAGATGGAGTCAGGCAACAGAAAGAAGGAAAGCACTGAGACAGCACCTTAGCATAAGTGCCAGCCAAGCAGCATCTCTGAGACCCCCTTCCCACCTGCACTTGCACATCACAGCAACAGGTATTTAACTGCTCTGTGATTCCAAGCTAATGCAACGAAAAAAGTTTAACAGGCAGCTGCGGGAGAAAGTAATTAACACACAACCCTTAATTAAAAGATGAGATCATTGTTCCCCGAACAACAGGAGGAAGGTCCTTCTCCCACCTGGCCGCCAAGACCTGGAACTCCCTCCCGACCGACCTGCGCCTGACCCAAGACCACCTCTCCTTCAGGAAGAAGCTCAAGACCTGGCTGTTCGAGCAGTAGCAGCACCCCCCCCCCCCCCAAGCGCCTTGAGACCCTCCGGGTAAGTAGTGCGCTATATAAATGTCCATGATTGATTGATTGATTGATCGAAGACATACCTTTTTTCGGTTTAATGACCTGTCTGCCTCATAGCTTGACCTGGAAATTTTTTTGCATAATTAAATAAAAGTTATTTGTTCATAAAAAGATTAATCGGGCCAATTTTTGTTTATCCAAGTGAAGTTTGCAAATATTCTCGATTTGATTTTCATGGCATAGCAAGATCATTTAGTTCAAATTCTTCGTATTTTGAATAATTCTCCTTAAGGTTACCCTTAGCACAGACTTTTCCACGGACAGTGACATCTGAATGCCGGACTTTTCTCTGAAATGTTTGATCATACCTATGCCAAAAACATTGCACAGCAGGAGAAACTGCACGAAACGTTACAGCCAAAGAGCGATTTCTGCTTCAACAACATATTCTCAATTTTATCCCATGCACATTACTCTAAGTAGAACATGACTATTTGTATGAGGAGAAAGACCCAGAGTGAGAGACACATTTGTGGGAAGAACTTGTAGTGTCCTCCGGCGCAAGGTAGCCGTGCAGTCTACCCGCGCCGGAAAGGTTACGCTAGCGCTGGAGCGTGTTGTCACGCGCCAGCTAATAATAAAGGAGGCATGGCCCGGCAAACTTAGTTGGGGCTACGCACAGACTACATGAAGGTGTGTGGAGTAATTATTTCTGCCCCAGCGCGATTGCCACGTGCGCGACTGGCCCCACCCCCACTACACTGGCCACGAGGGGCAGACTCTATCCCATGTTGTGCTGAGCAATCACCATAATTGGCTGGTGATTGGGGCCATCAGTGTGCCTTTGATCGGGGCTCTAGGCCCACAGAGTGTGTCCTGGCCTGCTGGGTGCCCCAGGAGAGTCTGCTGTGTCCAGGGCAGCCCCTGACCACCCTGAATGTGCCTTGCACGAGAGGAAGGCTCTTTCTGAACACCCGGAGGAGCCCACACCAGAGTGGGATGTATGACGGTACAACCAGTGGTATTACCACGCGTACCGTTACAACATAGGTTTTACAATGCAAGTCGTTACAACGACTTGCGTTGGGGGGCGCTGGATAGTGAATAGTTTAATTCACTATTCCAACTCCAGTCCCCGTGGATAGTAGGGAAGGTGTTGGATAGTAAATTAAACTATTCCCTATCCTACAGCGCCCTCCAGAGAAAGTCGTTGTAATGACTTTCGTTGTAAAACCTGCGTTGTAATGGTACCGCGTTGTTAAAGTTTCGTTGTAAAGGATGTTCCCCCCAGAGTGTGCCTCAGCACCCTGCTAACAAAAAAAATAGAAGGAAAAGAGGAAAGGAGAGGAGAAAGACACCACAATGAGACCGAGGACAGACAGGCCCCGGGTGAAGACCCTGACGGAGTCATCATCACCCTCGGCCAGGTGGCTGCTAGTGCTCCCAGGAGGTAAGCAGTGCACATGCCGCGAGGTGTGACTGCATCTGTGCCAAGATGGCGTCGATCCCCGCCATTGAACCTTTCGTGGTGGACGGAGCACCTTCATCCCTTGCTCCTCGATGGAGAGACTGGACTGATCGCCTCCAGATCTACTTTGAAGGGGCATGCATAGCCCGAGAAAGACACAGAGCCCTACTCCTCCACCTCGGCGGTAAAGACATCCACCGCTTCTACAAGACCCTAGTAGATACCACACCCAAAACATATTTCACTCTGCTCAACGCCCTGAACGTGCACTTCGAGCCGATGGCGAACAGATACTACAAAAGGTTCATTTTTCGCCAGACCAAGCAAGAAGCAGAGGAATCGTTAGACGCGTTCCACAGACGGTTAAAGGAGCTGGCCAGCATGTGCGGATTCTGCGACGAACAGAAAAAAATTAGAGGTCAGGTAATTCAAGGATGCTACTCATCCAAACTCAGAGTAAACATTCTTCAGGAAGATGGCAAGCCTCTAGCGGAGATCCTCACCCTGGGCCGATCAAAGGAACTGTCACAAGCCAGAGCATCTCACATGGAAGCGGCCCTCCACCGACCCATCAAGACGGAACAAGTCAATATGGCGGAGAAGGCGAATGTGGTGAGGCCGAAGGTGCATCAAAATTCAGGGAGAAGACAGCAGGACAAGAAGAGGGAATGCAGATACTGCGGAGGCACACCCCATCGCATGCAAGACTGCCCAGCAAGAGGGAAGAAGTGCAGTGCATGCGGGTGGATGAACCACTTCGCGGCGGTATGCCGGTCGGCAAAATCAAAGAAAGAAGCAGCACAGACTGCAGCTGAAGAGCGAGACAGTGAAAATATGAATGACAACGCGGGAGACTACCCGGTCCACTATGGGTTCACACTTGATCAGCCACAACGGAAGAGACGACGACTTCTAAAGTGCAGAATCAAAGTCCACCACCAAGAAGTGAGAGCCACTATTGACACTGGGGCCTCGATTGAACTGATTGCTGCTGATTAGACAACCTTCGCGACGCTTGCGTGCAGGTAGTGTGCTTTTAGGCTCTCCTTGGACATAACGCGATAGTGCTTTTAAACTATCCTTTCTGGTCATTTTTGTTAAATACTTGTTTGGCTTTTACCCCTGTTTTTAACAACAGTGCCCTCATTCACGCACAATAATTGGTACTTTCACCGCCTTTGGCTGGTCCCCAGCCTCACGCCCTCTTTGTAGCGGCCATCTTGGGGGTAGAAGTGGATGCCCGGCGGCGCCATTTTTGTCTGCGGGCTAGCTGTCATCAGGACAGGCTAGACCTGCATTTAAGGCGGGCAGTATGGGCGGGCTCGCTCTGAATAGACAACGTTTGCGACGCTTGCGTGCAGGTAATGCGCTTTTAGGCTCTCCTTGGACATAACGCGATAGTGCTTTTAAACTATCCTTTCTGGTCATTTTTGTTAAATACTTGTTTGGCTTTTACCCCTGTTTTTAACGACAGTGCCCTTATTCACGCACAATAATTGGTACTTTCACCGCCTTTGGCTGGTCCCCAGCCTCACGCCCTCTTTGTAGCGGCCATCTTGGGGGTAGAAGTGGATGCCCGGCGTTGCCATTTTTGTCTGTGGGCTAGCTGTCATCAGGGCAGGCTAGACCTGCATTTCAGCCCGTCAGGCACACATCGTTTGTGCCGGAGTCACAACAGAGTCCAGCCCGTCTGCTCCCGTCCGCGCTAAGTACGAGATAAAGGACAGGACTTATGGGGAGGTACGTGGACCTGATGCAGCTACTCACGCAACTCTTGAATATTCCTATCAGGATATATGTGCCTATAAACCTTCCTGGTTACCGTGTCACTTTTCCTGTTCTCCGGAGGTTTTGCGAAATTCACCTTGCTGTGGCTGCTTTACTAGCAAATGCAAGTTGTTGATAGGTGATCCCCTTAGGCCTTCCCTTCCCATTCCCCTACCCCGTATCACTAGTTCCATGAATTATAGTGGTTTCCTCATCAATGCAAGATCTTTGGTGAAAAATAACATAGCCTTTAGTGACTACGTTCCGGTAAGAAGGCCCACTCATTCATTACTGAAACCTGGGCCTCTGACTCTTCCGGCCCTGATCTGTTGGCAGCGATTCCGGAAGGATATGCGCTAGCCAGGCTGGATAGAGCTGGGCACAGAGGAGGTGGATTAGGGATCCTCTATAAGGCATCCCATATTTGTCGTATTTTTTAACTGTCTGGTTCTCCAGATCCCTTTCAAGCTCTTCATTTTTCAATTAGTTTTCCCAGTGCTGCCCCTTTTACGGGCATATTGATCTATAGACCCCCGGGTCCTAGAACTGACTTTTGTCCGTCCTTGCTTAACATCCTGGAACCTTATTTTGGCTGTGCCCAATTGACGGTCCTGGGCGACTTACATTTTCATTTGGACAATGTTGTTTCCAGAGAGTCCCTTACTCTCATGGACTCCCTGTCCGCCTCTGACCTTCAGCAGCTGGTTAAATCTCCCACCCACCAGGCGGGTCACATCTTGGATGGGGTGTTTTCGAATGATTCTAGGTTAAAAACGGACCTACCTATTCCATTGAGCTGGTCCGACCATCTGGCCGTTCCGCTGGAACTTCAGGCTCCCCCTAGTAACCTTAAGTTGACTGGTCCTAGTAAAATGGAACCTAGAAGAGATTTTAGGAAGATTACTAATTCTTCCCTTGCCCCTCTTATTCAGAAATCTGCCATTATCTCAGCCAAAGATGTTAACATAGCTGCTTTCGAATTAACGAATGCTATTACGATAGCAGTAAATGTGTTAGCCCCTGTAACCTTGCGTTACTCTGCCTGACAGAGGCCATCATCCCCGTGGTTTTCGGAATCTTTAAGACTCCTGAGGCAGGGGTGTAGGAGGCAGGAAAGGCTATGGCGGGTGAGCTGGAAGCCCCTAGAGAGGTAAGGCAGAGGTCATCAAAGTGAAACAAGAATATTTCGCCCATATAACGACCACTCTTACCTCCCCGAGAGAACTCTTTAAGATAGTCGACTCACTTTGTACATTACAGATGCCTGATTCTATTGTGTGTTCACAAGACCTCTGTGATAAAATCGCAGGATATTTTCACACAAAAATAGCAGACATCTATTCGGCCCTTGTCTCACAAAAGGCCTTAATGCTCCCCCCTTCTCTTGGTCCTGTCCTCCTCCCTTCGGAAGTTGATGCCCGACTACCACAGTGAGCCTGTCTGTGTTTCCACCACTCTCTCTGCAGGAACTTGACTTGCTTTTTAGCAAGATGAGGTCAGGATCTCCATTAGACCCCTGTCCTCTTAAAGTTCTTAAGGAATGCAGAGACACCTTGCTGCCTCTGCTTTTGGACACCATGAACAGGGCAATGAAGGATGGTATTTTCCCCTCCCAGTGGAAGAGTGCTATAGTCAAGCCCTTCCTTAAGAAGCCCACATTAGACCCTGAGGTACTTAGGAACTTCCGCCCCATTTCCTTGCTGCCAGCACCAGCTAAGATGCTGGAGATCCATCTAAACAAGCACTTGGCGGCGTTCTTAGATACCTCGGGTCTGCTAGATCAGTCTCAACATGGCTTCAGGAGAGCCCATAGCACGGAGACATCCCTGACGATAGTGCTTGATAACATCCGCACTGAGGTCGATCAGGGCCATACCTCCCTGCTGGTCTTATTAGATCTGACAGCCGCCTTCGATACCCTGTCTCCCTCGGTTCTTACATCTCGTCTGAGGGAGATAGGGGTAGATGGCGCGGCTTTGAGCTTGCTGGCCTCTTTCCTGGATCAGAGGGAGCAGAGGGTTAAGCTGGGAGACTATCTATCTCCTCCCACACCTGTGCAATGTGGGATTCCACAAGGGTCGGCATTAAGTCCGACCCTGTTTAACATCTATGTGGCCCCACTTGCCAGGCTTGTGAGATCGTTTGGGATGGAGGTAGTCTCCTATGCTGATGATACACAGATTCTGGTGTCCCTCTCTCGCTCGGTGCATGCTCCCATTTATAACTTTAGAAGCTGCATGGAGGCGGTCTCTAAGTGGATGATTAACAATTCACTTAAACTGAATAGGGAGAAGACCGAAATTTTGGTCTTCGGTGGAAACACTAACATCTGGAGGGCCGCATGGTGGCCCCCTTCGCTGGGAGTCTGCCCCACACCAACAGATTCTGCAAAGAATCTGGGAGTAATGATCGACCCAACTCTCTCAATGGCACAGCAGGTCAATAGAACAGTCGCTACCTGCTGGGGCATTATTAAAATCCTTCGAAAAATCAAACACTATTTGTCCCCTCAGGCTCGTAAGCAGGTCGTTGTTGCACTGGTTGCCTCGCGACTTGATTACTGTAATGCTCTTTATGCTGGTGCTAACAAAGGTCTGATGCAGCACCTACAGACTGTCCAGAATGCGGCGGCTAAATTTGTACTGGATGCGCCTAGACTATCCTTCGCCACGGCTTCCAGGAAAAGCCTGCACCCTGCTACCTATTGAATCCAGGATTGTCTTCAAGACTCTCTGCTTGACCTATGGGGCGCTTGCTGGCAATGAGGCTGAGGGCGTGAGGAAACTGTTGCGTCCATATGCACCGGATAGAATTCTCCGTTCCTCAGCTAAGAGTCTGTTGGTGGTGCCTCGCTTTCGTAGAAGTAAATGGGGCTGGAAGGCGTTTTCAACAGTAGCCCCCAAGTTGTGGAATAGCCTTCCCCTTGAAATCAAATCCCAACCGTCGGTTCCAAACTTTCGGAAAGCTCTACAAAACGGGGTTATTCTCATCCGTAGTGCTGGTTATCTGGTCATTCAGATTTTTTGCTAGGCGCCTTGATGCCTCCGGGCTTAGTAGCGCATTATAAGACTCATATCATTTCATTTCATTTTCATTTCATTTCATTTCAATGTGTACAACCAACTAAGTACACGCCCACCCATACGCAAGGCAAGGATCAAAGTATTTGCGTATGGCCAGAAGACACCCCTCCCGCTCCTGGAATGCTTCAAGACGGAACTGCAACACCAAGACCTCAAGATCCCCACAACAGTGTACGTGATGAAAGAAGGCAGCGGTATGCTAATAAGTTGGCAATCAGCTGAAGAACTGAGGCTAATATCATTCGCCATGGCAGTACAGGAAGAGGAACTAGAGGCTATCGTGGAAGAGTTCGAAGAAGTCTTCAAAGGTATTGGATGCCTGAAAGGAAAGGAAGTCTCTCTCCATATTGACCCGTCAGTCCAACCGGTGGGGCTGAGGCACAGGCGCATTGTGTTCCACCTACGAAAGAAGGTTGAGGAAGATCTTGAGACGCTGGAGATGCAAGGGGTTATCAAGGGGTGTCCCCGATCATAGTGGCACAGAAACTGAAACAACCGGGGCAAGTCTGCATCTGTGTGGACATGCGCCTCCCAAACGCTGCGGTGAAGAGGGAATGTCACCTAACCCCGGCCAACGACGACATACTGGGAGAACTGAACGGTGCAAGGTGGTTCTTGAAGATGGGTCTCCGATCCGGTTATCACCAACTACCACTTCACCCAGACTCCCGATACATCACCAAGTTCTCTACTCACGTCGGTCTGAGGAGATACCGATGCCTCAATTTCGGAATCTCGAGTGCCGTGGACGTGTTTCAAAACACCATCAGTGAAGTCCTCAGCGGACTCTAAATGTAAGTGACGACCTACTCATCTACGCGTCATCCATAGAATATCACCATAGGAGACGTCGGGGGGTTCTCCAGAGGATCAAAGAATCCGGACTGATGCTCCACAGAGAGAAGTGCCAATTCTTGAAGAACAAGATCAGTTTCTTTGGCTACACTTTCTCGGATCAAGGAGTGGCCCCTGACCCCGACAAGGTGCAAGATGTACAAGAGGCCCCTTCCCCTTCCAATAATCTCGGAGATAAGTTTCCTGGGGATGGTGAACTTTTGCGGATGTTTCGTCCCTGACCTGTCCAACCTCACGAAGCCCCTCAGGGAACTGACGAAATCCTCCACCAGTTGACAATCGGGCCCCAAACAGGAAGAGGCTTGCAAGGATACAAAATCGGCCATATCAGCAGATACGACACTGTCATACTTCAACCCGACCAGATCCACAAACGTCGCAGTGGACGCCAGCCCATATGGGCTCGGAGCAGTGCTCACACAGTTGCAACGGAATGGAGAGTGAGCCCCGATCGCATACGCGAGCCGTTCACTGACTGACACAGAATAGAGGTACTCGCAAATAGAGTGAGAAGCGATTGCCATCCACTGGGCCTGTCGGCACTTCCACATCTACGTATATGCCCATCCCTTCACAGTGTCCACAGACCACAAACCCCTCATCCCCCTCTTTCAAGTTTCAGCGTCCAAACATCCACCGAGGATTGAACAGTGGATCCTTCAACTGCAGCGATATGACTATCGAGTGGAGTACAAGCCGGGCTTGTTCAATCCAGAGGACTACCTCTCGAGGCATCCCCGAGCGGCCACCAAAGCTGAGGAAGAGGATGCAGAAGACACTGAAGAATATGTCCGGCTTGTATCAGAAAGATCCCAACCACTGCCTATGAGTATGGAGACTATTGTCGAAGCCACCCAGAATGATGAATGCCTACAATTGACCGCAAACGCAGTCCAATTGAACGACTGGCGCCCCATTCAGTCCACCATGACCTGTCGGACGCTGAAAGCAAAGACCGTCTTGGAATCAATGGTGCGAGTCAAGGAAGAACTTTCAGTCGACAGCCGGGGCTGTCTGCTCCGAGGGCCACGACTGGTGATGCCATGTAGCCTGACTCAGCAAGCAGTAGACCTCGCCCACCGGGGACATCAAGGCATAGACCAAGAGCCTGCTGAGAGCCAAGGTGTGGTTCCCAGGAATAGCCACACTAGTTGAACGGACAGTCAGAACATGCACATGGTGCCAAGCAGAGGGGCAATCGGATCGCCCTCACCCCGTCATCACGGAAAAAAAAAACAACGACCATGGGAGTGCGAGAGTGTGGACTTCGGACATCTCCCGGATGGACGCTATGCACTGGTAATCATTGATGATTTCAAAAAGTACTGTAGCAGGGATTCCATTCTCCTACAGAACTGTGCACCGAGACTTGGAACCTCAGTGAATTAGGGTGTGCCAAAACTCACCTCAGTACCCAAAATCCCCTTACCGAGCTAGCTACAGTGTCTCATTGGTCATTACAAACTCCCAATGTTTAGACAAACCAGAACATGAACTTAGAATACCTCAGGTCACGTGGAACACATAAACACTCTTTCGTTATACAATCATTTCAAACCAGAACGTGGAGTAAATGAGGACGCGTGCATATTTGAAATATTTATTTACTAATGCAGAGTTCTCAAACACAGTATCTTAGATAATACAAGCAAACATATTATAAGAAGCAAAGTTATCCGCATAGTTACTAGTCCATAGAATGCAAAAGGTGACAACATGCTAAAATGCTGTAATAAATAGGGGTTAACAACACCTCATTCTCACCCTCCCTATCTAGTATATTATATTATAGCTAAGAAGGTCTCTTTTGGGTTTTAGCAGGGCGGCCCCATACCTCAAGATCCTAGTGGTAATGGATCACATAATCTTCCACCAGCTCTCTGCATGCGAAGCACCATCAAGTGTGTGTCGTGCGCTCTGTGTGGTGCAATATCAATCGTGCCTAAAGCCATAACTTGGCCACTTTAATGTATGTTATGTCTAGGAAGGTGCGAAGATCAGACCTCACAACAACACTGTGTCGAGTTATCCTTGAAGGTTTCAGCACTCACTGTACAGACACAGTTTACCAAGCAAAGCTGATATCAGAGCAATAACATATTATTCTCGAGTAAATCACAACGCTCTACTAGGCTGAAAGCTAAAACAACAATTATGTGTCGTGTGCAGAAGCAGCAAAAGGTAAAATGGCGTTTAAACATTTAATAAGCTCATGCTAACTTAACACAGTATATAGGCACTGAGTAACTATATGACAGTACCCTGAGGTTGAAATTGTGGGGAGTCAGACAGCCACGGAGGTCATTACCAAGTTCGAGAAGACCATTGCCACCCATGGAATATTTGGAAGTGGTGAAGATAGACAACGGCCCACCTTTCCATGGACAAGAGTTCACGGACTATCTCAAGACCTGGGGAATTCAGCACCGGAAAGTGACCCCGCGCTGGCCCCAAGCAAATGGGGAAGTAGAGAGGTTCATGCGAACTCTCAACAAAACAATACGTATTGCGCATGCCGATGGATCACCGCTAGAGAGAGCCATATACAGTTTCCTGCGAGAATACCGTTTGACGTCCATCTCACAACCGAGGCAGCCGAGCATGGGCCGAGTAGTGAGGGACACCATCCCGCATCACCCAAGCTGGACCCCATCCAAGATTGAGGATGGAAAGTCCCTCGCCAACCAGACCAACTCCAGTGACCAAGCCAGTGCTAAACGACGGGCCCGGAGGTCTGTCATTCAAGTGAGAGACAAGGTATATATCAAGGACAGATACCCTGGGAGCAAATTCCAGCTTCCATTTGAGCATAAGCCTTGGACAGTCACCTGTAGAACCGGCACCATGGTAACAGCTCGGAAAGGAACAGAAGTAGTCACTCGCAAGCTCTCCTTCTTCGAAAAGGTGCATACCGGAACTCCGGACCTGCAGGTGTCAGTCTACCTAGACGCCAGGCCGCGTCAACCGGCAGTGGAAGAGGGCCCAGTGGGGCCAGGAATGACCCCCACTGAGGATGAGAATCTATCAGACCAGGACATGCTGCCACTGCCAGTAACGCCCGGGGGGAGTCTGCCGAGTTCCCGTGCGAGACTCAAGGAGAGTAAAGCCTCACAAGGAATGACCCCATCATTGCCATCATCACGGGGAGAACACTCCAGGTATGGACTGGCCGACTTTATGGTGTGATGATCCTGGGACTGACATTCTAGTGACTGGTAACAGATCTAAACGATCATTGTTTGTTCGTTTGTTTAATAAAGGTTAGAAGGAATGTAGTGTCCTCCGGCGCAGGGTAGCGGTGCAGTCTACCCAGCCGGAAAGGTTACGCTAGCGCTGGTGCATGTCCTCACGTGCCAGCTATAAATAAAGGAGGCGTAGCCAGGCAAAGTGAGTTGGGGCTACGCAGAGACTACATGAAGGTGTCTGAAGTAATTATTGCTGCCACAGAGCGATTGCCACGTGCGCGAGCGGCCCCACCCCCACTACAGAACTGTGCAAAGGATATTGTGTGGATTTTCCTCATTCCTCAAAGTGTTATCTTAAAATACTGGGATAATTCTAGGGGAGGGCGATATAGTACCCTCTGCCGGCTGAGTTTTGGACATTCCGCATCACATACGTGCCTGTCAAGTTCTGCCAACCTCTGCGTGGGGGACTTTCTTCTCTTGCGTGTCTATCCAATGGAAGGATGGGGAGAATGAGCAAGATTTGACATCCCTTACCACGATTTGTGGTTGCTAGGAGGACACCAAGCAAGATTTCTCCTAACTGTGGCAGTCACAACCATTCACGGTCAAAAACGTGTCAGTGTGAGTAGAAAATCCACCTGAGTGGCAGCGTAATCAATCAAAAAAGCAGTATCCTCTGGCGTGCCGTGTGGCGCAGTTTGTGCCTATTTTCCAGCAGAGAACTAGCTCAAAATCAGGAGGAGCAGTGTGACGTGCCTAATTCTGCCCGCTCCCTAATTTCCGTGAATCTCGTGGAGTTTACATGTAACTCAGTGGAATTCTGCAGACTGAACCTCCACGAGCTCCTCCCACCCCCAGATAGTTCTGCATCTCAGAATTACTGAACCTGGCAATATTGGTAATTTCAAGTGTGGAATAACTGATGCTGAATTCCCACACAAACACAAACATTTTCAGGAAAACATATTTTTTCCTGGGCTTGTTTCAAAATTAATGATATTCAGGAGGATATAGCACTGTGTATTTTTACAGACCTTTGCAAAGTTTTCATAAACAAATCAAAATACTCATCTCTTTACTCAATGCAATCACGCAGTTTATGCAATGTTGCAACATTATCAATTTGGTATTTTGGGTTTAAGCCCAGTCTAGAGATGCTATTCACTATAATCAGCAAATGTCTGTGCCTGGACTGAAAACGACCCCCAAGCTCTCATCAACTATGCTCAAAGGTATTAAGATGTGCCCCATAACGTCTGACCTGTTTGGAAACGTCTATTACTGCAGTTATCACAATTGTGAGTTTTGAGGTTTTTATCACAAGGTCATCTCCCAAATACATTTCAGCAGGTACAGTCTGCCAATATTTATCAGGGGAATATGCACAGTAACCACCAATATTCATGCCATATTCTATTTAAGTGGCAAAAGTAATAAAAGGCAACGGTTATCACAAGAATTCTGTACTCCTCAGGGTCTACTTTCATTGTGAGCAATAACTATCTCACTGGCCACAAGGGCCCAAGAGTTTCTACCACACTTTAGGGTCAATGCACCATACCAATGCGTTCGCTTCATTATCCTTTGTATTTTAAAAGATACAGGAGCATAACTCTGATGCAGTGGCGCAGGAAGGGGGGTGCGTTGGGTGCGGGCTAGCCCCGAGTGTCATCCCTGAGAGGTGTGACAAAATGGCAAAATAATATTATGAAAACAAGTGTGATGCCCTTGTCTGACAATTAATTAACCTCAACAAGACTTGTTGAGGGTAATTAATTGTCAGACCAAGTTATTACATTTTCCCTACCTTGTTTCACCTGACCGTGCTACGCCACTGCATTGATGTTCATGGTTAGGCCAAACTACACTTTAGTAGATAATTAAAGGTCTCTTAGACAGGCTTACTACTAGTTTGTGTGGTCAGTGTGTTCAACATGACCACCAATGCAATGCTACAGCTAATTCAACCTACAAGATAATAGGACCTACTCAAACAAGGGCATAACAGCAAGAAAGAAAGAGTTTTTTGAAGTAGCATAAGAATTATCTTGGTTCACACAAACATCAGTTGTGTTATGCAGACCATAGGTTCCAACACATGTGTCTCAGCCTTGCATGCTCCCACGGTTTGGAAGCAGAGTGCCATAGAAAATGAATAATTGTAGCACCTGTAACTTAGGAAGCTTAACAAAGAATTGTGGCATTAAGTACTGTCATAGAAACAGTTATTATGGTTGAGCAGATGACACAGGAGCAGCTGATTGCACAACATTCACTAAATCCTTAAGAGGTCCAGTATTTACAGATACATTCATGTGATTTTGGTTGAATTCAGCAAGAGAAAATCACAAAATATGCACAAACACTTGCAGTCTTCCAATGCTGACCTCCCAGAACAATTCAATTGTCTTCCACAGCATAGGAGCTACACTCCACCCTGTTCTCTTCCCCCCACACATTTCACACTCCAACCCAGGGACCACTCCTTCAAAAATCCACCTGCTGTTTTTTTTAATGGTGACCGTTATCAGTGGCCAACCACTTCAAATTGGTTTTGTAATTATGTCAATACAGTCATCTACATACACCCGCATGCATGGTGGATATCTTTAGGAATTTGTTATAACAAATACCATTCCAAGATGGCCATTGAGTATGCGCATGCATAAAAGGTGGCAATCTTTGAATGGGAATTGTTAAAACATTAGAAAATGCAATAAAAGGATAGACATTGAGGATTCACACTCAGGTGCAGAAGCCATTTTTTAATGCATGGCAGTATACACGTCTTAGAGAAATATATAAATATCATTTTCCATTCTGGTAGAGATGCAAGTTTCACAGACATTAAACTGCAAATGGTAGCACTTACAAATATGTATATTGAATATGCACTAATTGCATCTATTTGGCACTAGTGCACTTTACTCAAGCCGAAAAGCACTTCTTTGCACTTTATAAAACTCTGGTACAGTCAGTGAAGTGAAGTACAGATTGGAATTAAGGGTGTGATTAGGATAGTCCGCCCGCCACCCTAGCGGTAATGTGACCACCCTCCTGCCTGCCATGCAGCGGTCTCATCACTCCAATTATAATGCGACCACCACCGTGGCGGTCACATCTGGCATTTTAACATTGCAGTGGGTGCTAACGATTGCCGACCGGCAGAAAAGTGGCGGACGGACTTTCAGTCTGCCACGTTACCCACTGCCATTGTAATCTGGCAGTCGGTTTGTTTACAACACAGATTTTAGAAAGAATTATGAACACACGATATATGAAGGATGGACTTTTATATGTATACTAGCAGCCCGTCCCGTTGTTGTCCGGGTATGAATTGCTGCCGGCCAGTAGTATATTGTTTTGTAAAATTTCGTTTTGATAGCATTTTTTATCTGTGACAGGCCTGTGAAATGCTCCAATTCACAGTGCACTGCTGACGCACTTAAGAGTGCGCGTTCAGTAGTGTGTGAACTCGAGTTTCCCCACTTTATTTTTCCTTGCAATATTATATAGCACGAACTCGACAACATGGCATGAGCACAATTTACATTACAGAAGAACACATTCATTTGTGGTAGGCACTGGGAGACAAAGCGATTTGCCTGGAATCACATGAGCTGATGCTGAGATTCGAACATAGCTCCCCAGCTCTAAAGTTCGCAATTCTAGAACTTGTGGCGGGAGGTGTGTCTAAAAGTGTATGTCGGTGCTGGCCATCAATGAGAGAGACCTGTGCATTTTTCAAATGGGTGGTGAAAAAATATGAGTATGTTGCTGGAGATGTTGGCCGCCGTGCTACCAATGTACTTACCAGGGGAGGATAAACACCCATTATTCCACAACTTTCTTTCCGCATACCATCACTCCGCATACTTTATTACGAAAGTACCATGACTCCGCAATGCCATTATAACGCATGGCATTACATTTTGTATGCTTTTACCATGCATACATTTTCGACGAAATTTGTTGTAAACGAATGAATGGTAAAAGCATGTTTTTTTTAAAATGTTTGGCTAAGGTAAGTATGGGTATAGGGGTATATATTTTGGGGTACTGAGGAATATGTTTTGGGGTGTTTGGGTATTTTAAGGGTTCAGATATAGTTTTGGGTTATGGGGTACAGGGGTAGTTTTAGGTTTTAGGGATAGGTATGGGTTTTGGGGTACAGTTGTATTTTTAGGGTTCAGGGCTAGGCTTGGGTTTTGGGGTATAGGGGTATTTTTAGGGTTCAGGGCTGGGTTTGGGTTCTGGGGTACAGGGGTATTTTAGGGTTCAGGGGTACGTTTGGGTTTTGGGGTACAAGGGTATTTTTAGGGTTCAGGGCTAGGTTTGTGTTTTGGGGTACAGGGGTATTTTTAGGGTTCAGGGGTAGGTTTGGGTTTTGAGGTACGGGGGTATTTATAGGGTTCAGGGCTAGGTTTGGGTTTTGGGGTACTGGGGTATTTTTAGGGTTTAGGGATAGGTTTTGGTTTTGGGGTACAGGATATATTTATAGGGTAAATATGGGTTAGTGTTTAAGGGTGTTGGGGTATTTTAGGAAGTACGGGTGGGTTATGATTATGGGGTGCGGGGGTATTTAAAGGGAGCTGGGTGGGATTCGTTTTTAGGGTGTAAAGGGTAATAAAATAAAATGATAAATAAAAAATAATATAAATAATGCAATTTAAAAGAATTCATTTTTTTAAATAAATTAAAAAAATGTGTATATATATATATATATATATATATATATATATATATAAACACATATATACAAACATATATTTGTGGTTTTAATAATGTACTTTAACAATGTATATGACTTTACCACACATGCATTTGCGTTATAATGGCATACGTGATAAAGTCATATGCGTTTTAAAAGTTTTAGAAATGATGTCTTTGCGGAGTAATAGTCCTGCATTATAAAAATTGCGGAGTGATGGTATGAGGGATGTTGGTTTGCGGAATATCATCACATACTCCCGGGGAGGGATAGTCCCTTTCTTGCTATTTCCGTGGTGGCGTGCCTTGTGTCCGGATGTGCGTGGCGCGAGGCCTGTGCGCAACAGAAGTTGAAAATCTCCAGTGTGCGCTTCAGGCATCACCGGAAGTTAGGCGAGATTAAATTCCTGCACAATGGCCCTTGTTTGCGCTCCTTCCGGCCCTTTGGAATAGCTCCATGCCTGACCTTCATACAGTAAAGCAGGTGCACGTCACTGGGAGAGTGGGGCAAGCACACCCAGAGCTGGAATGTACAGAACCTGGGAGGAAAAAACAATGAAATATTGGACACAACGCTCACACGCCCACGCCCCCAGCACACGCCCACAGCACACGATATGAGACATGGCATGAAGGGTGGAACATACCACACGCCCCCAGCGTTTGTCACGCCCCCAGCACACGCCCAAAGCACAACGCAGACACGCCCACAAGGGACTACTTCGCTGGCACGGTTCTTTTACCTTTTAAATGGTGGGCGTCTGCATAGCCTATGGTCTTCTGCTGCAACTGCCCTTTCCAACGCTGTATTGGGTGTTGTGAGTGGTGCTGTGGTACCTGAGATTACCCGCCTCAAAGGTTTGGGCTCTCTCTTTAATATATTAGTATAGATATAGATTGTTGTGCACTATGTGATCTCTGGCAACTTCTGCAATGTCCATGTAGATGCCATTAAGGGGTTGGAGCACACTGCTTCACCTCCCAGCACAGTTCACCCTTTAGCATTCTGGTAAATGCAGTTCAGTCATAATGCTTACTTGTCATGGGACCGAAGTGTTTCACCTGAGTTGGGCTGGGAGAGGTACAGAGACCTGAGTGGATTGTGCCAGTTTCCTCAGGAGACACCGATCACAATGTATCTTACCTATACTGATGTTGGATGATAACGCGACACACATGTGTCCAGAGATTCACAACACTGACCTGCACCAATCTTGGAGACCCACGACAACAGGAACACAAGTAAGCATTTCAACTGAACTGCATTTAACAAGATGCTAAGGGGCGAACTGTGTTGGCATGTGTAGTCGTGTGCTCCAATCCCCCTAATGCCATGTTGATGGTGCTGACCGGTGTCATCTGGAATGCATATTGTCCAGTGTGGCCTAGTGGTGTGCTTCTGCGGTTATTCCATAATATGTCAATGCACTGCTATTTTCTTGTGACTTTCCAGGTTCCTCCACCCTCTCAATGGATTTTCGCTGTCACATATTCAGATACATTGCAATGTGAGTTAACATGCTACTTACTGTAATGAAAATGCTCTTGACACAAAGGCATACTGTTGTGAGTTGTGTTTATTTTACAATGAGTGACAGGTGAGGGGTGAAGGTGAAAGTGAAGGTACACGGATAGTTGGGGTAGAACACACAATGGTTGAGTTCCAAAGTCCAACTGAACACTCCCATCCGTGTGGCAATGTGGGTTCAGATTTACAACAAAGTCAATGCTCGGTGTTACATTGGTGACATCAGCCGTTGCTCCGATAACTGGTACTGTGCCACGTGATCATCTTGGGGTCTTTTTCAGAGGCCCCCTCTTCCGTTTGGCCGGGGAGGAACCTGCTGCATGCTCAGAGGTGTCTGAGGACTCGCTGTGGTGTGACTCAACCCTCCCTGTGGCCGCTACTGAGGTGGTGTGGCAATCATCCGGCTGGCCAGGAGGGGCGGGCAGCTATTAGAGCTGCAGGCATGTCCCTTAGAACCCCCACAAGCTGGCCCAGGTATTCCACAAGTTGTCCCAAGTGAGTGTCCATGGACCTCTGCAGCAGGCGGAGTTCCTGCAGTTCTTAAAGGGCCTGGCCCATCTGTCCCTGGTTCTGCTGGTAATGCCCGAGGACAGTAAGCACAGTGTCCAGGGCGTCAGCCTCATTTTCCTCTTGTGACTGTCCCCAGTTGGCCGCCCACCTGCTCTGCTGCAATGGACCTGTGGCGGTGCCTGGCGCTGCCTCTGCACACCAACCCCAGCCTTCCCGGGTTGCCTGGTGGTATTCACTACTGCTGGCACAGGGACAGTGTTGGAGGTAGCAGTAGTGATGGTGGAGGTGGCTGCCACATAGGTCATTGCTGCAGGGGTCTGCGTTTGCGGTGCAGCTATTGTGGGAGTCGTGGTGGTGGTGGTGGGGACAGTGAGGGCCTGAGACTGAGCTGTCCTGGGCGCGCCGGACGGGCCAGGTTGGTCCGCCTCATTCGAAAAGACCAGGGAGTCTGCATCCGAGGGTTCACCTTCCTGGGGGGGAGACAGGTCACTTGTTGAAGATAGGCTATATTGTGAGCATTTTCAGTACACAGCACAACTTTGATGTTCATGTTTAGCACATTTCATTTGAGATGACCTGACTCTTTACCTTGGCATTACTATGCATTCATAACAGTTTTTCAGCAGTCGACTATTGGACTTGGCCCTTTTGGCAGGTACACCCTGAAACCTTTTGCATTTTCCTAGCCTGTCTCTGTAACCTGGTGTTGCTGATTTTAGGCCTCTGCGCACTTTTTCGCTGTGGTCCAGTGTAAAGTGTGTGCGCTCTCTGAGTGCGTGTGGTGAGATTGGCCTGCCCTCGCATAGGAATGCATGGGGAATATGTGTGTCGATGATAGTTCCTGATGTGTGGGGAGTGCAGGGGAGAGTTTGGTATGTGCGAACTCGTGAGATTAAATGCTGCGTGATGATGTGCGCAGATTTATTGTGTCTAGTTGGCATGTCTGTGCAGTGAATGTGAATTGACTGTCTGGCTTGTGATTGGCAGGAGCTGGCTGGTGTGCCTGGCTCCAGTAGTCAAGATGGGTCTGCCCGGTGGTGAATGGGGAGATCTGCATGCTGATGGCGGAGAGGAGTTGCACCTGGGACCTGAATAGGGCTGGGCCTTCTTTCCACAGTGCTGGCTCCACCCCCTGGGGTGCGTCTGATGCCCGTGGCCTGTCCTGTGAATAGGGAGAGGGGCTGAGCAAAACAAAGTGCTCAAGAACCAGTTACATCTGGTTCGCCTCTTGCCTGCACCTTTGGAAACAAAGGAAATGTGTGTATAAAAGAGGGTCAGTGACCCCATGAAAATGTACTTGCTATTGACTTGAATCTACCAGGGGCGTGCTGCTGCTGGTGCACAGGGGAAGGCTTGCCTCCCTGGGTCATGCCCAGCCCCTGGATGCTGGAGGACTTATTGGGACCCTTTTGCCTTGTCCTTGAAAGACTTCTGGGACTTTTAGATTCGTTTTTCTTGCTCCCAGGACCTTTGCAAACCTTTGTGCGCCCTGGGAGTGCCGAGATTCTGCTCCAAAAGGAGCCCTGTAGCGTGGCAGCGCTGTGCTGCACTTTTGTCCTGAGGGAATCCCTGGCGTAGGGATTCCCCCGAAATGGTTCCACTGCGGGTGCCTACTCCGCTTCTTTAAATATTTATATTACATGTGCACACCCCGTGTATAGGAGCCCAAGCTGTGCCCACCCCACTTCTACTTTAATTTTGGTCTCGAGGGAGCCTACCCCTCGTTTTTGCCCCCAAAAGTTCACCGCCGCGGCTCGTGGCGAAAACAGGAAGTCAGGCAATGTTTTGTCTGAAGGTGGGCGGGACTTCCGGTTTTGCAAGGGAAGTCCTGCGTCTGCCGCCGGCCCCAGAGAAGTGGAGGAAGACTCCAGACGGGTGCCCACCCCGCACTGGACTGTGCCCGGGGAAGAAGAAGCAGCGCAAGGGTTGCGGGGGTGCCATGAGCTGGGGGGAGCCCCGGAAGAAGATTTGGCCCGGAGCCGCGAAGGCTCCACATCCTACGTCCCCGTCCAGAGATGAGGGACCGGGTGAAGACTGGTGCGGAGAGAGGACAGGGCTGCCGTCTGTGTCATGAGGGGAGGGGGCATGAGGCACGTTGCCGGTGCCTGCCCCCATGCATCGGGATAAGAGTCCCCGCACCGGAGCCCGGTAAGGAGAGGGCTCGGGGGTGTTGGTTCCTTGAGCTGCCCCACTTGGCAGCTGGCTGCACCAACAGTGATAGCGGCATTTGAAAGAGCCAGATGGCTCCAACGCTGGTGTCTTTTCTTTCTCAGAGGGGCCAGAGTGGCCATGGGGCAGTGATTATCCCTCATAGCCCCATGTTTAAAGTGCCAGAGGTGCCTATGCTTTATTGCCCCCGGTCAAGTTCGTTCTCCTGTTTTGGGGCGCATAATTAGTTTAGGAACCAGAGTGCTCCAAGGGACATTTTTATTCACAGAGCCCCGTGTCACTCCAGCCTTTACTTGGTTGTTCCAGAGCCTAGATGGCCCCAACATGGTGCCTCATGATTTCTAGAGCCCAGGTGGCTCCAATCTTTGGTTCGTTTTAAGGGCCAGTGAGGGCCCATGCCGGAGTTTTGCATTTACAGCTGCCCAGCAAGTGGTGGGTAGCTGCACCGTTTAGGCGCAGTTCCAGTGAGATCCCCTGGGAGGCACATAAATGGCACAGAGGTGCCAGGCCTTCCACAGCTGTGCAGCACTTAGTACCAGCTGCAGTGTTTGGGCCCTGTTATTGTTCCCTGCTGCCCAGCAAGTAGTGGGCAGCTGCAACGTTTAGGGTTTGCGCAGTGGCGCACCCCTGACTAGCGCTGCATTGGCAGTGCACTATGACAATCTGGACACAGGGTATTTGAGCCCCTTCTTGGGTGGACAGTTAGTTGGCCCGGGGGCTGGCAGATGGATAGGGCGCAAGGCCCTAATGTGATTGATGTAATGAGGTGCTAGGAAATGTAATGCATTTAGTATGTTTTGCGCACCCTGTATCTGATACCTCGAAACTTTGGTTTATGATTATGAGGTTATTTTGCATTCCATGTGGTTATGCTAGTGAGATTATGTTTCACTGTGTGAGGTACACCCCTAATGTGAGTTATACTTAGGAGGTAGGGTCTAATGTGTCTAGACTAGTAAGGAGATTGCATAATGTGTTTATGCCGGTGAGGTTGGCGCAGAATGTAATTTGCGCCTGATGTGACTGTGCATAATGTAGTTTATGTTACAGGTTGATTACCAGTGGTTACTGGTTGTATGTTTATGATCTATTTTTACTTGTACCAATTTCTGCTAAGTGCTGATCCTGACAGTGGCCCACGTGGCCCTGTCATGTGTAAATAATCCCTTGTGAATATTGCCCGTGCCAGTAGGCACAGAGTATGCTATGTGTTTATTATTCTAATGTGTTATGAGAATATAAAGGCTATTTTTATATAACTTTGTGTGGAGTTCCTTTTGTAGTGTGCCTGGGATGTTGTTGCTGTGTGCGCGCACAGATGCTTTACACATAGCCTCCAGGATAAGCCTGACTGCTCGTGCCAAGCTACCAAGGGGGTGAGCAGGGGTTGTCTTTGGCGTGTAACTCCCTTGCCCTGACTAGAGTGGTGGTTTCTGCCTGGCTTTGGAGCAAGCCTTAGCCAACCAGAAATCCCAGTACTAACATCGACCTTGATGTATAGGTACATACATTGCTCGTTAGCGATGTTATATGGCATAAGGAACAATTTCATATGTACAGATATTGTGGAGTAGTGTGGCTCACTGGTTAGAGGCGGCAGACCCGGGAGCAGATGACGGCCTGGGACCGGGGTTCAATTCCCGACGCGGCAGGGTCTTGGACCAGGGTCAACTGACTCGATAATTCTCGCCTCGGTGCCTACTCTAACTAGGGATCACACTCTGCAACTCTGGGCATTAGCTTGCCTCATCTCCACAACGGCCCCCCCACATAAGCCGGGGATGCCTGGTTTCACCTTGGAAATACCCAGTAGGGACCATCACACAGGGAAAGCCAGGACGGGTTCCCCAGCGGTCTACAGCGCAGAGATACTCCTTCAGGAGTCGATTCTAGCGCTTTAGAAACCCACAATCAATTAGAAACCCACAATCAATTGTATTTCCAAAGACATGTCCTCTGGTACCAACTTGTTGCTCATCCAATCCAGTTCATACTTGGACATTTGGAACTTTTCGATGAGTTTCTGACAACTATAGCGCAAATTCATGGTTTGTGTTGTGAGTTTTGTACTTACCTCCTATGGTTTCTGAGGTTTGACAGAGTTTCCATGCATGTGTTGTGTTGACCCGAGTCTTTCTGCTTTGAGGCAGTGGGACTTGCACATTGGCTTTTTGTGGTTGCCTTCTTGTGTTTTGCTTTGCAGTTACATGTGACTACATCAATGACACTGTGAATCATGTGGCCTCTCGATATTATTAGTTGTAGTTGAACTGCTTACAACTTATTGGGGTTTCCGGAGTTGGCTACCAAGTGCGGGGGTTATTTGACTCCATGCTGTTTGTGAGGGGAGACAGAGGGCCTTGTGGAAGTTGTGGTCCTGCTGTCAGGTCGCAGCAACCCCCTCCCCAGTAAGATGGCTACCTACCTGTTGGGAGGCACACTTGGCGGTGTTAGCTGCCACATGGCTGTGGGGTTGGGAGGGTGAGCCATGCAGTTTGGGTGGAAAGGCAGGGTGCATGTGATGACAACCTACCTGTGAGGTGAAGGTGAGTAAGGAAATACTACCCTTGTGATCCATTCATATTGAAACTGTGCATTCCACATGGGTTTGATGTGGGCTGGCGATTGAGGCTCACTTGTTGTGCACAACAGTACATTGCACTGTGATGTGATCATTTTGTTAGTACTTACCATCCTCCAGTCCCCCCTCGATTCCTGTGAGACTCTCCGGATGCCTTATGGCAAGCACCTTCTCAGCTCATTCAGTGAAGGTTAGTGGTGGAATGGGAGGACCAACACCAGTTCCCTGGGTTGCCGTGTGGTTCCTCTAGCCCTTACGATTGACCCGGGCCTTGAGGTTGACCCACTGCCTACTGATGTCATGCACAGTGCGTAGGGTGGTCCCTACTCAATTGAGTTTGTTGTGTATCCTTGCCCACAACTGATTCATTCACGCAAGTGGGGTGCAAGAATCTACCATCACATTCAACTCTGAGTCTGTGAATTTGGGCATTTTCTTGGGGGATATGGTGCACATGACTGAGGGGTGTAAGGTGCAAGGAGGTGGTTGAGATATGTGAATTGTGTGAGGTGTGTGGGTGGGAGTGGTATTGTGTAGAGATAGATGGGTGTGATGTTGTGCTGTGTGAGTAAATAGTGTCCTGTCTCCCGGTGCTGGCTTGTGGTGTGCAAAGAATGTTGGTCCCAGATGGAGTTGGTTTTATACTGTGATATGTAGGTGTGTCCACATGATTGATGACCTCCAGATGTCTCTTCCATGTGGGTATGGATTTCCTTACCAAGGGTGTATCATTGTGGTATGTGTGTTGTGAAGGAGGATGGCAGGGAGTACAGGCACATTTCGGGCATTGTTGTGAAGTTTGCTCCGTCCGCCATTCATTTGGCCAATGTGCGTGTGCGGTGGTCGGCTGCAGTGCTTGGTCTGCCAACTCTGCATTCTCATTTTAATTAACCGTGTGGTCATACCATTGCAGGAGCTGCCTTTTCAGTCCTTTGACCCACTTTCCCGACCACCGCAGTCAGATTTGCAGCTTTCCCGACCGTAGTGGACGGTGTTTTGTGAAATCCGGCTGCCGCCACCTGATTTTGCGTATATTGCATTGTAATGTGACTGACGGAAATGCCGTAGGTGATGCAGGGGGATTTTTTCCAAAACCATGGCGGTCAGAAGGCTTTTCCGTCCGGCATCGTATTCTGACCCTAAGTGTAGAATATGCAACAGACAGTAACTTTGCTTACCAAATAAAACAATTAATAGCACTAGCATACGTTCCTGTTACTGACGTAGCTGAGCACTACAATTTATTAATTGAAACTCCCTCCTACAAACAAAATGAAAAATAAGTACCCTACTAGACTACTTTGAGGATACCTGGGTGTGGAAGGCAACACTGATCTGGACAGAGAAGACAGCCTAAATATTACATTCCATGGTGGAATGTCTATAACAGAACCTTAAATAAAGAAGCCACAACTAACAATGCTGTAGGAGGATGGCATAAAACCTTACAATCCTCAACAGGCAGAACTACACCAGCTCTACTAAAACTATTACAATCTATTTAAAAAGAACAAAGCTACCAATAACTAAGAATGGAACAATTTATAACTCAACTAGGCCCAAAACGAACAAAACTAACTAAACAAATGTTTGAGTACTTACAATTCAAAGTCAGGGGCCTATTAGGATATCGGTCGGACCGTCACCGCCCGCCAAATGTTCCAGTTTCATCCCGTGCCATATTGACCATGTACTGCATGGTGCCTGCCACCTTGTCCATGACAATGAAGGGGGGTACCCCCCAAGTGCTGCCCCGCAACAGGCCCCCATAGTCATTTACTGCATGCCTTTCTATGGCGGAGTCTCCGTCATGGAAAGGCATACCCACGGCAACCATCATAATATGGATGTTTGCCTGCAAGGCACTACCACCATATTGAGGTCTTTTCCTGCCCAGCCGGCAATTGTAACGATTGCTGACCAGCGAAAAAGCGGTGTACGGATTTTCCGTCTGCCGCCGCATCCACCACCATGGTAATATGGCGAGAGGTAAATGTAGTAGTGATGGCGGGCGGATCATGACCGCAGGTGGCGATCCGCCCTCCAAGGAAGTCAAGGAAGGTGCTGGATAATAAACATATATTATTTACTATTCCCACTTCCAATAAATATAATTTAGGGAAGGTGCTGGATGCTAAACATATATTTTTACTATTCCCACTCGAAGTTATATAAAGTCATGGAAGATGCTGTACACTAAACATATGTTGTATACTATTCCAACTCCAATTAATAAGAAGTCAAGGAAGGTGCTGGACACTAACCATATATTAATTACTATTCCCACTACAATTTATATAAACTCAGGGAAGACACTGAACACTAACAATTAAAAATGTACTATTCCCACTTCAAAATAAATGTAATCTATGAAAGTGCTGGACACGTAGCATATATATTTTACTATCCCCACTATTAAATATATACAATAATATAAATGATTGTACACAATAATTATATAATACAAAATCAAATGTGTGTAAGGATAGTAGTTAAGGTCAATGCAGTTGGGACCACCCCATGCAACAAACAGGAAATCATGAAGCGGTGGCATGACCTGAAGAGTGTTGTGAAAAAGAAGAGAAACAAGAACCATGAGCTGGCTCAGGGCACTGGCGGTGGCCCTCTCATTCCACCAAGAACATTCACTGCATTGAAGAGAAGGTGCTTGCCATATTGCATCCAGAGAGTCTCACAGGAATAGCCGGGAGAGTGCAGGCTGGTACGTACCAACACATGTATACCATTACACTGCTATGTACTGTCTTGCACAACTACAAAGCTACATCTCCGAGTTCCAAGTAGATTCATCTGCACCACAATACCCAACACAGGTCTCACAGATGAAACATTCACTCCATCTGAATCCCCCCAAAGGTAGCCAACATTTACAGGGTTGTATGGTTCCAGGCAACCAACACTACAACTACCACAAGGCAACCATTGTAAGATTTAGTCTCACCTAACAGGTAGGTAGCCATATTTCCAGGGAGGGCTGTTTTGGGGTTGGATGCCTGCACCACAATTTCCACTGGCCCCTTGTTCCAGCCTAACTAGGATGTAGCACTCCATACCCACCCAGAAGCAGTTGGCAGCCATTGTATCACTACAAACAAACTAACAGGTAGATAACCATCTTCCCAGGGAGGGCTGTTTGGGAGTTGGAGGCCTGTACTACTATTGTGTTTCTATCTAGGATCCTAATTCAATATTCCTAATGTATGCCCTTGTATGGCTATAATACATAATATCCTTATAAAGGCATAAGAATCATATCCATATTTAGTCGTAGCCCATGCAGTCACATTAAGCAAGGCTACTTCCCCGGACTCCTAGAAAGCACAACGAGTTCTCTAAACAAACCAAACCTCCAGCAACCTGGGAAATCCCCATTGATTTTGTTTTGATTTCGTCCTAGAACTCCTGTGAAGCACTGTAAGAACGGCCAGTTCTTAGTGACATCTTTATTGACATCTTATGTCCAACCTTACGTCAAACCCGGCACCTTTCAGGTATAAATATACCAACGTAGCCTTAAGCAAACACACGGTGGTGGTTTTGGAGCAGAGCGGCTATCTACTTGCCCGAGAGCCCAGCTGGTGCGAGAGCCCACGGACGCCACCCCTCCCTTCTGACACACTGAGAGAGACGCTATCTTTTTTCCTGCCGAGAAATCCAGCTCCGGTGTTTCCAGATACTCTCGCGGGTTACTGGGATATCGAGTCCTGAGAGAGAGATACCAGACCTCCTGCTTTCTATTACCCAGGTACGGAGCTGACTAAACCCTTAAAGAGAATTCTTGAGTCAGATTCTTGGCAAAACCAACTTAACTTAAACTGCTACTTACTTACTCCTTCCCACGTATTAGGCTTAGGTCAGGTACACCGGGGTAGGCGTATTTAGAAGCACCAGTTGAGTAAGTTAGTCAATGTATATGTGTATGTATATATTTCATCTATTTTAAAGTATCATATGGCTAAGAAACCATATCAATGCTTTTACAATATTATTTTATAATCATCCTTTTACTGTACGTACTTTACTTTACTATGAGTATTGCAATTGTGGCAATTCATTTCTCTTGCATGAGAAAGAAGACTGCTCAATAAATTACACCTTTTATTGAAAACGCCCGTCTCTCTTTTCTCTGCACTCTGGTGAAACTAAATATGCACACTTGACTGAGTGAAATAGCAGTCTATTGTTTTCACACGACTCTAGAGATACACTCTTATTCTGAGGGAGAAAAGTTGTCATGTTTTATGGTTGTCAGAAGCTAATCCCTTCTTGTCTATCCAGGGAGGTTAAACTCATCCTCCTTTATTCAAGAAAGTTTCTAGTGAGCTCTGAGTTAGCTGGCAAACGTTAAGTCTAATATAGTCAGTAGAGACCTAGATGACCTCAGTCCTACGTCTACACTGCTGTTTATATTATTCCAATGCGCAGAGCCTATTGGGAATATAGGAACTACACTACACTACAACTCCCACCAGGCTCCCTGTCCCACCCCTGACCAGGATGTAGCACTCCACAGACACACCCAGAAGCATGTGGTAACCATTGTATGGTTCACCCTCACCTAACAGGTAGGTAGCCATCTTCCCAGGGAGGTCTGTTTGGGGGTGAGATGCTTGCATTACAACTCCCACCAGGCCCCCTGTCCAACCCCTGACCAGGATGTAGCACCATACCCACCAGAAGAGACAGACAGAAGAGGCCAATGCTGGTTTTTCCATTTGTTTCCAGTGGACATCGCCTTGTTACTTCTCCCAGCTACTTCAGCTCATCTACTGATTGATCAGAGGGTAATCTGTCATGCTAGGTTGAGGGCTGGTCGAGATTTTCTATCAGAAGTGTTCATGTCTGTATCAAACACTGAGGCCAAACATTTTTCCAGCAGGCCTAGGTCATCATTATATATTGTCTTGTTAATATGAATGATTAACCTTGATTTAGGGTCTTGAAAGCCATATGGGATGTCCATCATCTAGAGACAGGGCTGTTGCATCAGGATTCTTTTGGGTCCATGCATAGTTTCCTGTGAGAATTCTCTGAAGGTGAATATTATGTGTTCTGTGTGGATGAAGTGCCTCCATTTCCTCAAATCTGTGTGGATCAGATGCAAATGTTGGTGTGGGAGGAAACAAGCAACTATCTAAACGTAGTCCTACCATACTTGTCATGTGTCTGGAATGGATCCTGTTAGCCTGTTGGAACTCTAGGTGAGGCTCAAATGTGAAGTTTGTGAGACTTTGTATGAAATAGGTAAGTAAGGCTAACATGTCAATACCTTCCTGGTTCATGGGCATTCAGGAAAGCAAAGGTTGTCTCTATGATGTCTGTTTTTGAGCTCCGCAATCTATTTTAGCATATTCAAATGGCTATGATGATTTAGTAGGAGAACTCACATCCTCAATTTCATCAAGCATCACAAAGAGGAGATGGACTCTGTTTTGTAAAGTCTGGAGGCCATATGGTCAAAAAGTAGGTTCAGCTAAATCCAGCTCTATCTGCACCATTTATCTCGAGGACATCCATGCTGCAGCATGGGCTTCCCAGGCTCCATATGGAGCTGCAGCCTCCAATTTTTCAATTTTGCTAGGCAAAGGTACAATTGGGACTGAAGCGGGGTCAAACTTCATTGTCGGTTGCCTACGCCGTGAAAGTGGTGGACCCATCCACACATTTTCTACCTTGCGAAACCCTGTTTCTCTAGCCATGCTGTGAAAAAGAGGACTCATTCCTGTGCCCTACTTTATGCAGCTGTAAGTGCATTGCTTACTAAGAACCAAGTTTTGACATCTTTTGTGTTCGCCTTTTTAGTATTGTAAAGGAGTTCAAAAGTGCAGGCCTTCTGTGGTTGCGTTCAGGCTATGCGGAGATGCCTCACATTTGCAACCAAATTAAACTCTTACCAGCCTGACATTTCACAATTTTACTAGGCAAAAAGACAGGTGAGATTGGAGCAGGGTTAGGACTTTCAGTCTTGTACAACTGGGCAACCATTTATACAATTATTTTTCTTTCATTAAATGTGTTTTTTATAGAAGAGCTGGAATAATAATCATAATCACAGATACCATGCCCCAAAAAAGTGTATTTCCCCATGTACTTTGTTTCTTTCTATTGAAAATATATCTCATTTGGCGGAGTTTGACTTCATTTGTAACTTGGGACCCATTCAAGTAAAAGGTACTCCAAAAATATTTACATATACTATACTACAGGTTTAAACTATAAAGAATAAACAAAAAAAGAATAAACTTTTTTTATTTTTTACATTTTTGTATATTTTTTGCTTTTTATTTTTTATATTTTTTTTATAACTGTTACTTATTCAACCGACAGCTACTTCAAATAAACTGCAAACACTGAAATATTTAAAATAGTAATATAGTAATGATAATGTAAAATATTATGATAGTTATGAAGAAAATTGTAAGGCAGCAAAAAGCTAGTTCTGTTTCTCCTGAACACTAGGAGAGGGATGACAGTGACTTAACTGGGGATAACATTGCTCATGAACACCAAGTTTACAGGCAGGACACCAGTGGTGGGACCTTTTTCTCCCCCCAGGCTGACTCCTGTCAGAGCGTACAGCACAGTCTCTCTCTTTTCGCCCAGGTAAGCCGTGCTCCTCACTATAAAGAGAAAGTAGATATTTGTTCTTGAGAGACACCATCCCGCAGTAGACAAAGTGCCTCTACAAGACTCACTATAAAACTGTGGCGACTCTGAACATTGCATGGGTCAGTCTTCAATTTATACAATTCGTATGCATTCATGATCGACACATCAATCAGATTACGCCAAACCTTGGACCAGTATCTGTGTGTTGATCTCTCTGCTGCGAATTCGTATATTTTGCGGTCGCTTACATCAACCCCACCCATTTCTTTATTGTAGTCTAGAATGACTTGAGGTTTGATGATTGACTTCCCAGACCTTGTCTGTACAGTCACATCATCTGCTAGGCTAGAGGTGGACAGCAATAGAACAGGCTTGCGTTGGCTTTTCTTTTCTCTGAAGGCGCATGGCAATACCCCTTTCTTTCTCATATACTTGGACATTTATGCCTGCAATTTGGCCCTTGCAATCTCTGTAGGCAGCTCTTTAGAGTTTGCCCGCACTGTGCCTGTTAATAGAGTTTTGTTCTCAAGTAGCTCCTCCGCTAGACTGACACTTGTGTAATAGTTGTCAGTCATTAGATGATACCCTTTACCTAGTAAATCACATGAGCGGAGAAGACTCATCACCTTGTTGAACACAAACTCCTTTTCTGTTCCTATTGTTTTATCCTTCCCAGAATATAAATCTACATAAAGGACATAACTGTTACTGCTGTCACATACCTCAAATTTCTTAATGCCATACGTAGCATACCTTTTATTAGGCATGTATTGAATGTAAGCCACCCTATTTTTCATGCCAATCATTCATTCGTCAATGCAAATCACCTGATGTGGCAGATAGTACCGCTTGAAAGCATGGTTTAATGAATCAAGTACTGGCCTAATCCTATGCCACGGGTCATAACCTTCAACTCCCTTCAACTTTGCAGTGGAATTGTCATTTATGTGAAGCATTCTTGTGACGATAAGGTATTGCAACAAAGGCATGACTTGCCCAAAGATAGGTGTGGCCTGAGAAAGTTGTGACAAATCCCAGTAATGTTTCACATTACCTTTCTTTATGAGGCCCATGTTAATAGATAAACCAATCCATTTTTTCAAGAGGCCTACAGTCAAGCCCCCATTCATCCATCGACTTAGCTGTGAATGGGGATGCTTACTGATTCAGCTTGCCATTTTGTCCAGAAAATCTCTTGCATACTTGTTTGCTTCACGAACTATGTGTACAAGCAGTTCCATAGTTAAAAACAATTGCAAATATGCAACTGGGGGGGAATTTCATGGTGGAACTTTCCGGACTCCTGTATTCCTCACAATAAACTCAATACCATAATTGTTATTATTATTGCCTGGTGCAATTTCATCACAGATAGTCTCATACAGATCTTCTTGAGATAATTCTTCTTCTTCTCCTCCACTCTCTCCAAAGTCCTCATCACCTACACTCTCTTCCCCACTGCTGGACTCCTGACCCTTCCCAGAATCCACCTCAATTTCACTGTCACCCTCCGAATAAAAATCTGGAGCTTCATCCAAAAATTTGAATAAAGATTCCTCTGTGTCATTCTTAAATCGTTTGGTGTTCATGTTCTTAATTTGAAAAAATGCACAGGTGAAAAAATTAGCACCCTCCCTCACAAGCCTTAGTTGTTGTGTAACTTCTGTGAGGTAAAAATGATTAACCAACACGTCCTACTCCCAAAAAATTGGTGAGGACTATTGTTAATGTAAAAAAACAAACTACACAGATAAACAATCCAAACCCTCCTTCACACTACCCAAGTTTTACCTAAAATAATTGAAAAATGAATCCTAACACACCCTATATATTCACAAAAAAAGAATCTTTGCCATTGAAAAAACAATTATAGATTAGTAATTCTATCACAAGCTCCTAAAAACCCAACCACTCTCCAGCACACCCAAATCCCTGTCAGAGAAATTTCTGTCAGCGAGGGGGCTAATGTATCTTTTTGGCTGCTCATGGCAGGAGTATGCTGACAGAGAAGAAGGACAAGCAGACACAGTGCACCTTTCAGTGGAAAGAGTCGGCCATTTTGCATTAACTGTTTGAGGTAATTTACAAAAGCATCACAGCCATATATATTTTTCACAAACTGAAAAAGATAGCCTAAAACAAATTTGATATTACCAACATGACTTCTTTTTCTTCTTCTAATTCTGCGTATAGCGAAATAGGTATTTACATATATTTTCACTGTTAGTTTTATAGCTGATAATACTTTTAATACTGTGACAGAATTTGATTGTAATGTTAACCTCTACTGTAATGATGGTCTTATTTCCATTTCCTGATAGTTAATCACTTTGAATCTCTCCATTGCATCCATCTTTACTTTTCTTTCTCTGATTGAACAGTGAGCGGAGTTTGCCTGCATTTCTGTGGCTGGACTGGTGCAACCCATACATAGTAGTGATGGAGGCTAAAGACAGGTCTATTCTTAACATTTATTTATTTATGTATTTATTTTATACACTTATAAGGCGCGCAGCTACCCAAAAAGGGTTTCCCGGCTCTGAGACACAGTAATAGATAAGTATGATGAAACGGGGCAAGCAAAATTTATTTCTCAAACAACCAGGTCTTGATGCTTCTCCTGAACCTGGCGTAGTTCTCCTCCTTGCGGATGTGGGGAGGGAGTGCATTCCAGAGAGTGGGTCCTAGGTGTGAAAAGGACCTCCCTCCCATTCTTGCTAGCTTAAACCTAGGTACACAGAAATTAGCTGCTGATTGTGAACGCAGGTTTCGTACGGGAAAGTAAGGGCGGGCTAATGCTTGAAGATATTTTGATTGTAAGTGTAATTATAATTGCACTTATTTAGCGCTATCCCTGACCAGACGTCAAATCGCTTTCATTTTTCCTCGGAACCCAAAAAGGATTAGTGGTGAATTAGTATAGTGAAATGTGAAAGTAATTTGAGTGGTGGACATGTTAGTCAGTTATTACAGCACTCCTTTGTACAGTTGGTTTAAGGCGCCCTGCCTCTCGTTTTGTGTCTCCTCGCTCTGCTATCAATGTTTTGAACAGGGACAGTTTGAGGGCACACTCTCTCTCTTTTTCCCCTTCTAGGTGGACCAGAACTTCAACAACCGTCAACTACATATGTTTAGCCTAGGGGCAGCTTGTAGGTACATGCTTTGCAGCTTTCCTTGAGCTAATGCCCTCACTGAGTTGCGTTTGCTGCCAGCAGAGCCACAGCACCACTTTTACAGTTGGTTCAAGGAAACCTCACTCTTGTTTTGTCTCTCCTGGCTCTGCCAAGAATGTTATTTTTTTAACATATCTTTATTGCTATTTTACAACATACATTCAATCATATATTCATAGCACTTTACAAGGATTTAATCAAACACCTTACAGTTATCCCCAGTATGAGATATGACCGCACATGCAACCCCGACTGGTGGTACCACAGGTTCAACATGTGTCCATGGGATACTGATTCTGCCTGTCTGACGTATCCATCCAGATACCTTAATGTTAGTCATTTATTCTCCCTGTGTGCAAAATACCTCTAAGGGAGTTTCCAGGATACCAGGAAACTGTATACAATGTTTTGCCATTTTGCAGTGCTCCACATGTGTCTAAGATAGGAACTATTGCAGTGGCCGTTCAACAAAACAAAGGATAAATTTATAACAACAAACAATCCTCGCAGTGTTAATTCTGCGCTGTATAGTGGGAACCCAGCTGTTTGTCGTATAAATCGCTTACAACACTCCAGGACCACAGACAACAGAATCCCGAGCCGCGGGACGTCAGCCTTTCAAGCCGGAAGCTTCTCTAGTAATGCTTCTTGAGGAGTAAATCTACCCATCAGGCCTGTTTCCTCCCGGCAGGAACCAGCTGGCCATTGTGCCACCCACTGTAGTTTGTCGGATAAATAATAACATTCAAAGTCAGGCGCTTCCAAGCCTCCGTCAATGGGAGAGCATCGAAGAGTCTCCATTGGCAACCTGTGTTGACCTCCATCCTACACCGGCTCTCAAGAAATGCTGCCAGGCCATGCTGGTCTAACAAGTCTGGTCTTCCATATAAGGATTCATAGTATACTTTGAAAGGTCAGCTAGGGCAAAGGGTAAGGAGAGTACCAAAACTACACCACCAGTGGCACCGGGACGGCTTGGCGCAGAGATCAAAGTCAGAGGTTGGCCCAATGCTTTCCAATGGAGACTGGGAATGCCTAGAGCCACACTGCTTGCCGAGAAGTAGATTGGTTGCAGGTGCCAAGCTTTAAGGGTTAGTACACGCACTGGGGGGGCTTCAGAGCAGAACCAAACATACACCACCAGGGCACTGGGGTGGCCAGGTGCAGGGTGCCAATTACGTGCCAGGCGCCCAATGCTTCTCAATGGAGTTTCTTCTTTTGACAAAAAGTCAGCAGGCGTGGCACCGGAGGTTGCAGACGAGAGACCAATGATAGCAGAGGTAAGTAGAGGTGTAGAGGGTCATATAGGCAGGAAGGATCCAGCCGTATTGCATTAATGACATTGTAAGACTTAGAACATTGTAATTAAAGGTCAAAGGTCAACAGACATGATCCCCCGACACCAATTAAACCAATGAAAACACAAGTATTTATCAAGACAATTACAATAATGCAACACTAGTAACAAATGATCCAAGGGTAGTGTGCAATAACGACCTTGATACACCTAAACAAGTATAATTAGAGGTCAAAGGTCAAAAAGCATAACCTGCCCCAACACAGTAACTAATTAGGATGGAGGTACTCATCATTACAATTCCAATAATGCCTAAATTGTAACAAATTATCTAACAGTAATGGATGAAGGACCATGAAACACTTAGAACAGTGTAAATAGAGGTCAAAGGTCAAACCACATGACCCCCCCACCAATTTAATGAACAAAAATGTAAGTAATTATCATTACAATTCAAACACTGCAACACTTGTAAACAATGGTCTCGCCATAATGGAATAAACTCCTTAAACATCTACAATAAGGGTAAATAGAGGTCATATGACCTCTACAATAATTTGAACAAGGGAAAAAATAGTACTTTGCATGCAGAGTCCAGTAATGCCACACTTGTTGAAATTGATCCAAGGGTAACAGAATAAAGAGAAAAAAGGTAAAAAAAAGTGTATTTAGGGGTCAAAGGTCACGTTTTTTCCACCTCTTATTAAATTTGACTAGTTGACCTGTGAGATCAGGCAATGCCGTTTACAAAGATACCTCACTTTGCAAAAACAATTTCACTGTTACAAAGATATATCCTTCGCACACTTCCAGTAGCTACCATTTAGGGTCAAAGGTCAAGGACTGTGACCTTCAGGAGTTATATGCATGAAATCATATGCCAACCATTCACAAAATATACATCACTACTGTTCATAAAAGTCAGAAAATATATTTTGAGATGTTGAACATATGTCGAATAACAAGACTGAGATCATTATATGAAAAACATCAACAGACGAAACAGCATGTCAGCCATTTTGTAGCATGTAAAGTGTTGTCAAAAGCAGCAAAAATATGTATTTTCATAAATTTACTAATGGTAGTCTCTGAAACATCCATTTTACTTCTGTGAACCAATTCTGCTAGGCTTGTACGTTTAGGTTCTGAACAACAATAGAAAAACATGAAAAATGTTTGTGACTTACATCTATGTCATAGTCAACTCTCCCTATTAACCCTACAGAATAATTTTTTCTAAAAAACCTTGAACTTAAGCTGTGCGCCATCCACCCCCCGCTTTTGCTCAGTCATTTCTATTTTTCCGCCCTAAGGAGGGCAGCACGTTAACCAGCATAATGCAATACGATGAGATCACAAGATCAACAGATGTCCGAGCGGACATACTGGCTTTCAACGAGGATGAAACAGCTCGCATTTATGCCCTAATTAATGAAGACATAGCCTCCAACACCTCCAATCGCACGAAGGAACAATGCATACAACAGCTACTTTATTTATCCAAACGGGAAGTGAATCAAAAACTTCGCGCTAGCACTCTACTGAAATATCATCGCGCGCTAAGGATCCCCAGGGGGTGCCTATAGCGTTGAAACCATCGCTGTGTAAGAACTCTAAAGCCTTCCAAGAAAAATGGAACGCCGTGTTGAACAAATGTAGTTTGGACCTGATACTACTCATCATTCAAGAATTATCAAGTATCACAATCGATTTGAACAAAGAAATCAAAGAAGTGGAACATGAACTGTCTAACATGACGCGGCGAGAGCCATTGTTGGCTTACCTCGAAGGAGTTCTGTCTCGGGAGTCTTGAGATCTTTGCATTGGCTCCCCATCAAATCACGCATCCAGTTTAAGGTGTTGTGCTTGGCGTTTAAGATCTTGAGGGGAGTCGGTCCGCCAATTCTTGCTGATCTCCTGTCGTGGTATGTTCCTTCCCGTGCTCTGAGATCGGGAAGCCAAGCTCTTGCGGTGGTTCCCCGATACAGGCTGTGTCGGGTTGGTGGTCGCTCTTTCCGGGTTAGGGCGGCTGAACTCTGGAATTCCCTACCAGTGGACTTGCGGCTATTGGATGACCTCTTGGCCTTCCGCAAAGCACTGAAAACTTTCCTTTTTAAATAAACTCTTTTATCTGTGTTGTGTTTCTGCTAATCTGTTGCACATTGCCTGCCATGCGCCAGGACGCCCCTTAGCTGGGGCAGCTGTGCGCAATACAAAAGTGCATAACATAACATAACATAACATATCCACGGATGAGTGGTCCAGAATTTTAGAAGACATCAAAGGTCAACTTGATAAACACTCCAGGGAAATAAACGACCGGAAAATCAGGAAATACAGAAGGGACCCCCAAGACTACAAATTGGGAGAAGTCTACACGTGGGCAGACATGTATGCCCAGCGCAGAAGAAACAGACCTCCGAACTCACAAACCGACACGTCTTCCTCCCGAAGTGATATTTCTAACCGCCCTTTGAGAAAAGTGCACACACAAGAGAAACCGTGGCCTTGTGAACCAACCACTGAAGAAGAACCATCAAACCAACCATCAGGATCATCTACTGCGGTATCTTTTTTAGAAGTAGGCAAGGACACAAGAGGCGACCCAGGAGGAGCCTCCGGAAAAGAAAAGGAACCAGAAGCTGCCCACCCCAGCACTCACAGCATGAAGAAGGACAACAAGAAAAGGAACACCTGACCATTAACATTTCTGATTTTACACTAACCAAACATGAGATGGAATTGTTATCGAAGGGAACTTCCTTCATACCAACCTCTAAGACCAACCATCTAGAATTACAGATTAGCACCTACAAATTCATAAGGAAATTAAGATTGCGTCATTACTTTGACCATGTAATACCCCCTATCACAAAAAAACCTGACCAACTGATGGGTCTCGGACCAGCCAGCACATTTGAAGCACCTACAAGCCACAAAAGCATTGACCTATTTGAGAATCTTGTCAAGCTAGATATATCCAAACTCAATTACAACAAAAAGATACATAAGAATATCACACAGAAAGATCAGGACACATTACGAAGGCTAGCTAACAACGATCGGATCAAATGCATCAAAGCAGACAAAGGTGGCGCACTGGTTGTGATGAACTCCACCATGTACGATAAAAAAATACAGGAACATGTACAGGACGAGACTACCTACATGAAACTCTCGAACAATCCCACCACACAATTCAAAGAAACCTTGACCAACATCGTACAGAAAGCACATGAGCGTGGTACTATTGATGATAGAACCCAAAAATACCTGTTGAAACCATTTCCCAAGAGCCCCACCACGTATATATGATCCCAAAGATTCATAAGAACTTAGAAGACCCCCCGTTCAGGCCTATAGTCTCCACCAGAGGTTCACTTCATGAACCCGTGGGGAAGTTCATAGACAGATACCTGCAACCGACTGTAAAAAACATGCGAAGCTACGTCCAAGACACGACGGATTTCCTCCAGAAATTGGCTCAAATTGTTATTTCTGAAGATGAAGAACTAATATTATGCACAGCAGATGTCCGCTCCCTCTATACTTCGATCCCCCATACAGGGGGTATAGAAGCAATAGAAAAATCGATCCTTGAAAGCGACTTGGAACCAGATATGCAACAGTTCCTTATGGACCTAATGATCTTCACGCTGTAACAAAGCTATTTCCAATTGAATAATGAATGGTATCTACAGCTGTCTGGGACCTCAATGGGGAACTGTACCGCGCCCACTTATGCGAACATCTATATGAAGCATTTTGAACAAGAAAACATCTTTGATGATCCCAACTGGATGAATCACATGAAAATGTACGTAAGATACATCGATGATATATTTATCATCTGGAAGCATACCGAAGAATCTTTGCGAGACGCTCTGACCTCATTGAATAATGTCAATGAACGCATCCAATGTACCTGGGAAACCAATAAGAAAACACTTACCTTCCTTGATGTCAAGATTTCAATTACCACCACTGGGCTTGAAACCGATCTATTCCGGAAAACGACGGACCGTAACAACACACTACATTTTACTAGCCATCAGCAAGGGACATTAAAACAACACCTACCGATGTCCCAGATGCTGAGAGTCAGAAGGATCATGTCCAACCAGACACAAACAGAACTAAGGCTCCAAGAAATGGGTAAAAGGTTCATTACAAGAGGATATCCTGCACAGCTCATTGAAACAGCCAAGAAAAGAGCACTAGAAACGCCCAGAGAAACATCATTACTCAGAACTCAACGAGATAAGACCAATAGGACAGTCCTGGTATCAAAATTCTCAAACCTGAGTACCGCTTACAAAAGAATCATCCTACGCCATTGGCCAATAATGAGCATTGAACCAGATGTTGGCACCACCTTTTGTGAACCCCCTATATTTGCCTACACCCGTAATGCCAACATAAGAGAAATCCTCAACAAAAAGTGTCCCAGTGTAACTCCAGCCAAAGGCACAAGACCCTGTAAGAATTGTGGAAATTGTCACAACGTCATCACCGGGAATGTGATTAACCATCCAATGAGAGGCACTCCCATGAAATTGCATGTGAATGCCACATGCGACACATCTCACGTAGTATACCTGATCAAGTGTCCTTGTGGAATGTGTTACGTTGGTAAGACTGAGAGAAAAGTAAAGATTCGCATTAACGAACATAAATCAAACATCAGACTCAAAAACACGTAGCAGTACATTTTAACGACAACAGACACAATGTATCCCAACTGAGGTTCATGGTTCTGGAAGAAGTCCAGAAACGAGAGGGAGTTGACAACAACAACCATCTGTTACAGAGAGAGATGGCTTGGATATACAAGATGCAGTCCATGAAGCCGATGGGACTGAATGATCGCTTAGAATTTTCATGTTTCCTATAGGATATCAGGTCGATATCCACATGCCGTATAGTATAATCCCTGAAATGCGATTGCTATGATTTATGTTAATCTATTTTTTGTGATTTCCAGTTCATTTACCTTATTAGAACTTAGGTTCTAGTACACTCAAAAATGGCCGACACGATTTCTAGACACACATAGTCCTTTGTCTATGGTTATTTTCCTAACACACGCTTATACGTCACTTCCCACACCACTTTCCCACACTACCCCACCGACGATTGAAGCTAGCGAGCATGAACCACTAAGTAAGTCGATTTATAAATTTTCTGAGAACGGCCACACCGATGCATAATGTCACCGTTTTCCGTTGTTAATTTTGCAAGCGCACACGAGCGCATGAAACTCGAGCGTACCCTCACGTAATACTTTAAACACATCTTCGTTAAAGAACCCTAACGCACCCCCCTTTTTTTAACCATCTCACGGATACCGCATGCACAGCCCATTTAATTCACCGAGCACTAATTTAACCAGACTACTCATCGCGACCTGAGAACGTTTATATTTTGAGCACACCCGCACCGTGTGTAATCTACACTTCACAAATTACCCGAACTCACTTTAACCATATTTTTTGCGTTCGACTTGCCCTGCATGCTGCACAATCACGTTCTGATTTCTTGAAGTCAGCCGAATACATTTTTAGAGCTATGTCTTTGTTGTTCATAGAGCTCCCAGACGAAGGGCATCCCACCCGAAATGCATTGGAGCTGATCGGACACACAGTCCAATATGTGGAATTAAAAAAAAGGATTGTTAAACCATTTGAAACTATGGAGTATTATCATGATATATAATGATGATGTGGAAATAAATAATTACAAACCACCGACATCCCTGACGGAATCTTGCTTTTCAAGAACCAAAGGAGTGCCCACAAACACAGGGATGACACCACATTCCAGAGGTGTCACATACCAAGAATAGTTTGACAAAGAGCCATAAAAAACACAAAAAACACAATCAAAATCAAAATCTGCCCTATTACCAGGTGAGCAAATAGACTAATAAATATTTCTGCGTATCAGCTTTTGGAAAACACAATTTTTTTTTACCCTTCCAACGCGGTCATTTACACTTATCATTATCACTTATCATGTGGCCATCTTGAATTGTGTCATGTGACTTCGGGGTGTTTTATAAATGTACGATTTTTTGCAAATTATTAGTTCAAGAAGTACTGAAACCAAAAATGTATAGTTTCCCAACATTATAATCATAACTACACAAACTACAGCATGTTAAAGCAAAGCACTCCAAAAAGTCATTAAATGGCTTGGCACTGAAGGATTTTCATTGTATATACATTTATATACCTACTTAGGACATTAAATCCATGACAACAGTAATTTAGAGATATGTTCTGGTGTAATTTCCGCAGATATTTGTTGTAATTCATACACATAACTGTGGCTTTTTGGATTTTTAGGCACTAATATGATTATTTATATTTATTCGGCTTTTAACTTTTATATCAATTTTAGAAGTTTTCTCTAGCCGTTGCCATGAATATTTATTCAACTTAATCTTTATTCACTGAGGTTTTACAATTTGTGTTTGTAATTTGTAATATGTATTTTACTGATATTATATCATGATTGCATTTGCTGTATATATTACATATGCTTACGCGGGCATTTATGCCGTGATTATTGAGTTAAGAGGCGTTGAAATCAAGAGTATTTCTTTGATTTCCATGACATGTGATGGCAACTTTGCACTTTAAATAGGTGGTCAGCCCCTTTGACGCTGACATGTGATCAAGGCTATTTCTAGCCGAAACGCGTCATGTTGGACTGGTGCTGGGCTATATTTAAATAAAGAAAATTTTGCACCTTCAAGGGTCTCGATGGTTCCTGCTTGCGTGCGTGGCTGCCTTGCTGCGTTTGCTGGTGTTGGGAATCCAACCTACCTCATATCTATATATATATATATATATATATATATATATATATATATATATATATATATATTACCTACTGGCGGTCGCCAGTAGGTATATATAGTTAGGATTTTTTCCCTATGGGTTTTTTGAAAATTCTATGTCTAATAACTTTGGCGTTTGTGGACGGAATTGGCTGAAATTTTCAGGAAAATGGCACATTTTGTTTCTGAGCAGCCCCTGAAAATTTGGGGGGGTTTCGTCAAGGGGGGGCCGAGAAAAAAGGGGGGTCCCAAAACGTGTTTTTAACATTGATTTTTCCATAGGGCGGTTAGCCTCACTTTTAGCCCGAACGGCTGAATAGATTTGCACGAAACTTGGCAAAATTGTAGGGACTGGTAGCCCGATGTGCCTTTTGTAGGTCTCAATATATGTGCTCCAGTGGATTTTGAGAAATTAACGTTTAAAAAAAGATATATATCTGTAGCAGCGGACCGGGCAGCGCTCCAGGACGCGTACCTTTCGCGCAACGGAGCTTTGTGAAGCGAAGCTGATTGGTTCTCTGGCGTCTGTCAACATTCCAAAAAGTCCGTAGCTGCCGCCATCTTGTCTCTCGGTAGGATCGAGAGACAAGAGGAGGCCAAAACAAAGGGGCAAATAACCATAAGGGGGCATAGTAGATCCTCCCTGACCCCCTAGGTTTAATGTGGAGGCTTTAAAACGGCCCCGCGGGGCAAAAAAAAATAATTTTTTTTTTGTTTTTTTGCGTGGGTAGCGCCCGGTCCGGGAACCGGGAAGCTTTCTGGGCAGCGTACTGCAATGAAAAATGAATGATAGACTTTTATTTTTTAAGGATTGTTTATTGTGTTTAATAATTTATTAAACTTTCTAACGCGGCGCGTCATATGACGCATTACGCGACAACGCAGGTCCAGAATATAGTGAAAATGTCTCCACCAACCAGCGGACGGCACACAACCCCTTTCAGCAGGCTAAATAGTTCTGTTAAATGACAACAGAAGGGACAGGCAACAAGAACCATCAGTCAAAGAGGGGAGGGCAAGTTCTTCTCTACCGGGTCACGTTGGAGCGCTACCGGAACTGATCGAATTGGTAGTCTACAGTGTTTCTGGATGTTTCAGACTGAAGCTGGCGTTAGCATGAGAGCACCACCATTTCGTAGCTCCGTCGTGGCCATTCCACGAGCAATCATGCTAGGCGCTCCCCACCAGAAGCCTGCGGGAGTCGGGGGCCCCCCAAGACTTTTGTAGAATCTTCAAGGATGAGGGGACGCTTTCGAGAATGGAGCCCAAGCTCTAGCAGACAAGCGTCCGAGTTCCAAGGTGTCGCAGGCCCATTTTAGTGGACCACGCCCAAATCTGAAGAGATGGCCGCCATTTTGAGAGTCCTGTGGCAGCCGCCTATCGCTGCGCCGCAAGAGCGGGAGCAACTCAAGTACATGGTGAGCGAGACGCTGTAGTCGAAAGAGCGGGCGGTAAACAGCTGAATAGCGGAAGAGGCACAGTGTAGCAAAAGCGGGCTGAATGGCAAATGAAACGGAAAAGGGGTGCCCCACTACAGCGTGTCTTTAGGTGAAACGGATTGTGGGACAAGGTGAAGAATGGAAGAGTCACCAAAAGGAAAAAAGTTCCGCTTGACCCCGGGAGCCGGCCACCTATGTCGGGGGCGATCTCAGGCCACACCAGGGCAACACGACTTGGGGAGGGGGCCGGAGCCAAGCGCCCCCTCCGAGTCCGCGACATGACACCGTCCCTCGGGGGCCTCCGTCAAGCGGTTCAGGGTGGCACCGCATCACAACAGCCCCCACTTACTTTAAGAATAGTGAAGATGAAGCAATTGCAAATAGGCTTCAGACAATGTTACAAGCACTCCTCAAAACTTTGAACTTTCAGAGTGCATGAGTTGGGACAGCGAGGGGTGATTTGGTTTCTCGGATTTGGTTTCTCGGACTGTTTTTCTGGTCTCTCACCACTGGCATAGTTTAACGTTTTCTTGTTTCTAGGACATTAATAGGTTTTATCATTACGTTATGTTATCGTTTCTTTGTTTGTTGTTTAATAAAAGTTCATGTTCATCAGTGGCCTACTGATTTTCGTTTTCCTATTTTTTTCTTTCCAGGTTGTTTCATGGTAAAGTTTCTGTTAACAGGATACAGTGATCACTTCGTTATTATTGCATATGTCCTTTTCACTAGGGGTGCTCTCTGGTCGGGCCAGATGACGTATCTCTAGTAAATGGTCCGGGTGAAAAAGGTGCATCAATCAGTGGGGAGTAGATAGGCATGACAGATTACAACGGGGGAGAAAGGTCCGCATTACGTACCCTTTCACTACTTGCAAAGATTTTCCTACGTTTATATGCAAACAGGGAATACCTCCAAAAATAACTAATTCCCAAACAGTCAATGTTCGGACAATCAATCAATCAATGAGGAATGAAATAGGTACGACGTGTTAAAGGCTTGCGTTACCTACCCTTCACTATCTGCAAAGGGAGAGAGAATATTCCTATTCTTCCTCGTTTGCAGGTAGAGAAGATCCTTAAGAGAATTAACTTCGAACAATTCAATGCTCGATTGAAACAATCAACAAGGGGTACTGTGAACACAAATGAACGCCGCTTATGTACATAGGCATTGCTATTTTCAACAGGTTGTTCCTAATGTTTCTATTTTAGCGAGGTCAAAAAGAGATCCCATTAGTGGCCTACTGATTTTGCTCGATTCCTTTTGTTTTTTTACACGATTTTTCGCTATCTGCAAAGACTAAACAGAGTATTGCGACTCTGTGCTTGTTTGTAAATAGAGAATGAACCAAAGAGAACAATCAATCAAATGGAGAGAGAAGCAGGCACGACGTATTACAAAGGGGGCAAAGGGCTGCGTTAACTACCCTTCACTATCTGCAAAGAGAGAGTACTCCTAATAGAAATGAGGGGTGGGGGGCAGTATTCAAAGCAGATCAGTGTGCATAAACACGAAAATGTTTTTACTTACCACGTACTTGACATTCGACAGCTTATGATATTTGCTATTAAAAAACCATTGAAATTCACTGAAAAAACCATAGGTTATAGACTATATATAGTTAGGAATTAGCATTTACAAAACCTTGAAAATTCACTGAAAAAACCATAGGTTATACACCATATATAGTTAGGAATTAGCATTTAAAAAACCTTATTTTACTCACACAAAACCATTGAAATTCCATATATAGTTAGTTGCACTAACTATATATCGCGCACCCGCAATCCACTGCTGATCATGTCACATATTACATCATTCATGACATGGTCAGTGACATCACTGATGACATCACTGATGACATCTCAAATGACATCACTGATGACATCACTGATGACATCTCATTTGACATCATTCTTGTGCTAATACGATAAACCTCTTCAGACTCTAATATAACCTTAGATACACTCAGTGTAAACAGACACTCACACACTGCCACTCATCCATGGAGTTACTCACACACCCAGTCAGTCATGCAAAGAAACAATCTCACCTCCATTTCTTCAACTATACAGTTAAACACACCTTACTTATTGAAACATATACTAACACATATTTACTCTCTTATACAATCCCTGATACAAGTTCACAATGATCGATACAACCACTCACTCATTCAGTGGCTCTCATGCACAGTTATTTATATATGCCAACTCTCACATGTACTGTGTTTTACATATGTACTTACTATGACATGTAGCATTGAGATATCCATTCACTCATCAATACACTCATGCACACAGTCAACTGCCCATGTAGCTGTTTCCACATGCACTCTTGAACTCATACACCTAGTGAATAAACTGCTCACACATCTATGCATAGAGTCACACACCTTCCAGCCACCCCCACACAAACTCAATCTCCCATAGAAATACTTGGGCAACCAATTAATAACACATATAGCCTCTCGTATAGCTAATGATCAACACATGCAGCAGTTTACAGAACAACAGACATAATGATGCACAAATTAAGACAGTTTAGTCACTAACCCATGCATTCAGTGAGACACATTTAATCACTCACTCATACAGTCAGTCATGCACCTACTAAATCCTTCATCCAGACACTTATACATCCACTCAAGACATATTTTAACTTTACAGAAAAATACAGTCACTGCATGTTGTCATCAGTGATGTCATTTGAGATGTCATCAGTGATGTCATCAGTGATGTCACTGACCATGTCATGAATGATGTAATATGTGACATGATCAGCAGTGGATTGCGGGTGCGCGATATATAGTTAGTGCAACTAACTATATATGGAATTTCAATGGTTTTGTGTGAGTAAAATAAGGTTTTTTAAATGCTAATTCCTAACTATATATGGTGTATAACCTATGGTTTTTTCAGTGAATTTTCAAGGTTTTGTAAATGCTAATTCCTAACTATATATAGTCTATAACCTATGGTTTTTTCAGTGAATATATATATATATATATATATATATATATATATATATATATATTCACTGAAAAAACCATAAGTGTTAAGATGTTTTAAAAAAAAAAAATGATTGGTTAACTGGCTTATTAAGTGTATCTTAGGCAATACATATATTACTGAGTAATGTTTAAATATTTAAATATAAGGATTAGTGTTTCACTTTCTGTATAAGTGGCTGCATGGGTTGGTGAGTAGCTACATGTGTATGTATATGGGTTATTAGATGTTTGTTTTGTTTTAGTATCAGTATGAGTGTTTGTATGGTTTGGTGGGGGTATTACTTAGCACATAGATGCATGAATAACTGACTCTCTATGTGTTTTGCAGACAGCATATGTGCAGGACTGTATGGGTGGATGAGTGTGTATATGTGAGTGTTAGTGAGTGAATGAATGTCTCACTAGTGTCTTTATCAGTAACTACATATGTTTTAATCTAGTATATGTGAATATTGATGTATGTGAGTATATGTGAGAGTATGAGATTGTAAGAGTTCCTGTTTAAATAAGTATGTGTTTCTGTAAGTGATTGTTTAAGAGAGTAAGTATGTGTAAGTTTCCTTAGAAGTAAGGTGGTTGTGTGTGTGTATAGCTCTATATGCAAATAAATGGATGTTCAATAGTTTATTTGTATGTGTGAGTATGTGTGTGAGTAACTTTTGGATGACTGTCGGTGTGTAACAGGATGTATAGGTGTATCACTACATATGATGAGTGAGTATATGTATGAGTGACTATGTAAAACTGTTTGTGAATAAGTGGATGTGTATATAGATGGTGGAATTACTGAATTGGTTGTTGTAACTGATATGGGTATCTCCATTTTTTTGAAAATGTTAGTTTCTATTTTTGAATATGTGTTTCAAGGGTTACATTACAGTGAAAGGAGGTGTGTCACTGTGTCACAAGGATGGTGTCATCAGTGATGTCATGAGTGATGTCACTTACCATGTCATGAGTGATGTTATATGTGACGTCATCAGCAGTGCATTGCACGCGCAAGTTATAGTGAGTCCAACTAACTATAACGTGGGAATTTCAATGGTTTTATGCGAGTAAAATTTCCAGCTAACTATAACTGGTGTGAAACCTATGTTTTTTTCAGTGAATTTAATAGGTTTTTTAAATGCTAATTCCTAACTATAACTGGTGTGAAACCTATAGTTTTTTCAGTGAATTTCAATGGTTTTTTAATAGCAAATCTCTATAGGTATGAAAAGTAATATTTTTTATAATGAATTTTATATTGTATAATTATGTAATAGTATTTTTTTTTTTTTTTTTTGCCCTGGAGCGCTCCCGCGGCGCGTACAGATGGGCTCACCGGTAAGCGCAGTGCTTCGGCGCGCCCGGGGGCGCGTACCGGTGAGCGTCCCGTTAGCGCTATTCCCGCGAACGAAAACAACATCGTGACGTATCGCGTAGCCGCGTGATGGGTCATATGACGCACTGCGTAAGCGCACCCGGAAGCACCCGAGCGCATACGATCACGCAACGTAAGCGCCGCCGGGTGCACCCAGGGGCGCGACTACGGGCACGCCCCGGGGCGGGACTACGGGCACGCACCGGGGCGCGTAGCATAAGCGCGTCGGGTCATGTGACCTGCAAATAACACTTTTGATTGGTTCAGTTTTGTTTTCCAAATGATGAAAGACCCCACCTTTTTTCCTCATTCTCACTTTGTTGTTTGAGTGAAGAAGACCTGCATTCATTCTGTGAGAAATGGCTTCACTAGTAGCAGCTGCAGGTGCATCTGCACCACCACCACCTCCACCACCACCACCACCAAAAGGACCACCACAAGACCACGTTGGTGGTCAAGAAGAAGAGGAGGACGAAGAGGAGGAGGAGGAGAGGCACTTTCTGCCTGAGGACAATCCCCCATTCAGACCCAAGGAACATTTTATTTGGAACTTTTACAAGATGCCAAGGGGTGCAAAAAAAGTGAATGCAGCTAAGGTGACTTGCCTCATCTGTGGCGAACAACTGTCAAGAGGGAACCCAAAGAAGAAGTATTCTTTTGGGAACCACACTATGATTCGACATATGCAGAGGAAGCCCCCGAACAATTATTCGGCAGCAGAGGTCAGGGAACTGACCAAGAACCCTCCCCATCCTTTTTCTTCAAGCGCCTCCAATCAACCCACTCCATCGGGTGCAGAGGCTAGGGAGATGGTCCCTAATGTACAAACCAGGTTTGCAAATGTTAAATTTGTTTGCAAATATTGCAACAAAACAATTTCATATGGTGAGCAAAGCATCACTTTACTCAATCGAGCTGCAGACAACCATCACTGCAGCAAGCGACTTTAATTTTTTTCAATTTTCTTTTGCTCCAGTTGAGCTGTTTGCAATTCCCTGTGTTTTGTTTGACCCCAGAAAAACTACAAAAAAAATTGTTCAGAAAAGCCAAAAAAAGTGAAAAAATTTCAAAAAAACAATAAAAAAATATAAAACAACAAAAAGAATAAAAAAACAGTTCTTTTCAGAACTACCTCCAATTTATATAAAAATGCTACATTTTTAAAAAACTCTGTCTTTCTTTTTTTCTCCAGGGTACGCGTACCGGTACGTGTACCGGTACATGTACCGGGGCGCGCACCCCCTCAAAAAAAATAAAAAATAAAAAATTGAGCGTGTGTGTGTGAGGTATGTGTGGGGGGTGTGGGGGTGTGGGGGGTGTGTGTGTGGGGTGTGTGTGTGTGTGTGGGATGTGTGGGTGTGTGTGTGTGTGAGGAGTGTGTGTGTGGGTGTGCGTGTGTGTGTGTGTGTGAGGTGTGTGTGTGTTGTGTGTGGGGTGTGTGTCAGAGGTGTGTGTGTGTGGTGGGGGGGTGAGGTGTGTGTGTAGGAGTGAAGTAAATGATTAAGGGAAAGAGAATGAGTGAGTGAGCAAAGGAAGGGAACAGAGGGTAAGGGAAGTAAAGCAGGGGGACTGAAAGAAGTTGAATGTGCGAGGGGAGTTAGGGAAAGGGGAGTAAACATGGAGGATAAGAATAAGTGAAGGAAGCAGAGTAAGGAAACAGGAGTGAGGTAGGGTGAGAGAATAATAGTGAGGTTAAAGGAAAGGGTGATGACAAACTACATTTTTTTAGTCACACTTACCTTATAATTGATGTAACTTTAATTACATTTTTTTACTACACTTTGTATCTGTGAAAGAGAGAAGACAAAATAAGTTATAATTAGTAAAATATGTTTTTTTAAATAAAAGATACAAATGAAGAGGTTAAAAATCATAACAGTGTATTTAGAAATAAAGTAAGAGTGAAGGACACAGAAAGGGAAATAAAGAAAGGTAGAATGACAAAAAGAGGGAAAAAGAAATAGAAGGAGAGCAAATTACTAAGAGTAAGGCATATAGATTCACTGACAGAGAGGAAGAGAAGAAGAGATAAATGAACTGAAGGTAAGAAAGATACTAAAAGAATGTGAGTTAGCAAAACTAAATCAGGAAACAGTAGTAAGTAAAAAGATAATGACTGAGAGGGAAAGGAGTCTAATTAAGGATGCATTTAGAAGAATGAGGAATGGAAGATAACTGAGAGTAAGTGAAGGAGAGTCATAGAGTGAAGGGATGAAGGGAGAGAGGATAAAATAGAAGGATTGAGGGAAAAGGAGTGAGGAAGTTAGTAGACAGAGAGACTAAGAGAAGGACTGAGTGAAGTGGAGTACAATGAGTGAGGAAAGGAAATGAGTAAGGGAGCAAAAAAAGGAAAGAGAGGAGAAGAGGACTAAAACAGTGGTACTGAGAGAAAGTGATTCGGTGATGAAAGTAAAGAGAAGGACACTGAAAGATAGGAAATGAGGGGTAGTAATGGAACCAGAGTAAAAGAAATGGGATGAAGAACGATGAGAGAGGAGCAGTGAAGTTGTTGTAAGAGAAATGATAGAAGGTAGATAAACACAAGTGAACATAACACAAGGAGAGTGAGGGACTGAGGACATAGAGGTAGTGAACGGAAAATAGAGAGAAGAGGTCAAAAGAAAGGAGCAAACAAAGATAAGCGAGGGAGAGTGGGTGAGTTATAGTGATAGAGTGCGACAATACTGCTGAGTGAGTAAAGAGGAATTACTAAAAGAGCAAAGGAGGAAAAGACGGAAAAGGGAAGTAAAGCAGAGAGACTGAAAGCTGAAAAGTGGTGCAAGGGAGAGAGGGGATTCAGACAGTTGAAATGAAAATGAGGGGTTGTGAAAGAAGTGAAGTAAACAAATGGGTGTGAAACAGAGTGAGAGAAAGACATTATAAGTGAGTAAAAAGAGCTGAAAGAGGATGCAAAAAGCAAAGTGAGTGTGAGACAATGGGAATACAATTTAAATTACACAATACAAACTATAGAATAACTTGTACAACATGTTACATAGTTTATTTTTGCTGTTCTCAGAATATATTGAATTTCACTTAAAACAGTGAGTTCAAACTACTCATCATATGACAGCGGGAAAAAAAACACGATCAAAAAGATTGTGTTTTAAAAAACCCCAAATAAACTTAAAAATCACAAATGTACACTAATCTTTCATTCACTTACTTTTCCTTCAGGCCAAATAGTACATCATGAAGGTCCTTTTCGTTGGAAAGTACTCTGCTGTTCTCTAAAAATTCCATTTCATCGACTTTCTAGAAGAAAAGCTCGAAAAACATCTGAAATATGTTTCAATGTTTTCATATACTCCTTTTTTTCAGTCATGACTCTTTGCTCATTCCTTCACTTTTCCTTAAGGCCAAATAGTGTCAGATGTATCAGTATATTTTCAAATTACTTAAAACAAATTCTAAAATTACCGTTTTCCTGACGTTCTGAAAGAAAGGCTCAAACAACATTTTCACAATATTTAAATATTCATAATTCCATCTCTGGCTCTCTCATGTTGAACATTTCCTATAATACTGATATCACTTAATATCCGATCCACTTACCGTACCTTTATTAGAACTATAATTTTTATATTATCTTCATCACTTTTACTCACAATATAATTTTAAACAGCAGACTAACTTTTATTAACTGCTCCCGTTTTCATAGGGCAATTACCTTTACTTAAATTTTGGTTCTAAAAACACTAGGTATGAATTTTTTAAGTCAAAATGCAAACGTTGTTTGAAAGTCAAATGAGTGTCATTACAGTGGGTCCAACCTTTACGACATTTTAAATAGCATGTGTAATGCCCTGATGTTGTTGAAGGACCGTCATGATAAATAATAGCTACAGTTGCAAAAGTTCTTCCTGAAATTGATAACTGAGAAGCCACAACATTTTTAATAGAAGTTGACAATTTACTTCCATCAGGTCTACATCGTTGGAACATTAAAATGACATATTTACCATAAGTTTGTAAAAATAATGTGGACAGCATTGCAGACTTACATTGGGTACACACCATGGGGCAGATTTATGAAGGCCTTGCGCCGCCGGTGCGTCACTTTTTCCCATGTTAAAAATGACGCACCGGCGGCGCAAGGCCTTCATAAATCTGCCCCCATATTGTGATCAGCTGCTTTAACTAGATTATTAACCCCTTCAGTGCTAATGACAAGGGTAACTCGTCATGGAGTTTCCATTGACTTCAATGGAAATTACATTGAAGTGCCAGCTGATGCTTAGCATCCAAGTGGTTAAAAGACACTGATTTGCAGTCTGGTAAACTCAAATATATAAATCTTTCAGTGTCTATTCTAGTACTACTTGATAAACTACAGTTGTCGCAGTCATGCTGCCATTGATAAGAAAGGCTAAAAAGATTTTTTATATCTACACCTTCATCTTCCAATACATCAAACATATGCATTAAAAATTCCTGACAATCCTGCTGAATATTCTGTGGAAATTGATTTTGACCAGAACATATGTCTAGAAGATTTCGAATTTCTGAAACACTTTCTATTTTTCCTCTATCACTGCTACATTTCTCAAACACAGAATTCAATAAACAACAGAATGTTTCATCCCGATTTTCAACAATCTGTTCTTGTAAATTTTGAAGAAAAAAAACAACATTAAACACTACATTAGCATAGCAGTTGACACCAGAACTGTTTTCAAACTGAAATCCAACAACATCTTCAACAGAATCCTTTTCCTTTCTGCTTACAATTACAGTTTCATCTACTTTTTGTCTTTTTGCTACTACCTCAATGCAATTCTCATTTCTTCTTTTTCGGCCTACCACACATTTTTCAAACAGAGGATATTGAGGCAAATGTGGAGCATACTCTCTTCTTAACCTATTGTATTCTTTAACACAATCTAGATCAGCACAAATCTTTGTTTCATCACACTCAATCAAGTACAATCCTGATAAAGTTCTGACTCGTGATAATGCCAAATATGCCATACCCTCTTTACGCACAGAACTTCCAATGTTCACCAAAGCACTATCTACACTTAAACCTTGAGATTTATGAATTGTCACCGCATATGCCAAACAAACAGGAAACTGTTTTCGGCGAACATGTAAGTCTTTCACAAGCAACAATATAGCTGAACAACGACAAATTTGTTGTATTTCGTCAATGCCATCAAATTTAATTTTTAATATTTCAATTCCATCTCTATTTTTGTAATTCACAAAATCAACAACATGACCCATTGCTCCATTTACCAGACCTCTTTCAACATTTAAATTCCTTCTCAAAATGATACGACAATTTAAACACACATTCAGAGTCTTTTCAAAACCAGTAGTTTTATATATACTCTTCTCTAATGAATCCAATTTTGATTTCAAATGCTCTATTTTATCTATAGCTTCCAGTTTCACAATCTCTTCATTTTCTAACTTTAACATTTTGTGGTTGAAGATGGAACATTCTTGCAGAGTTGGCATCAAGCATATCCCATATTTGTTCTCAGTAATTTTCTTAAAAATATTCTCTGGAAGAATGTTTTCATTTGGATACAAATTTGAAATGAATCGTGCATGTAAAGCTTCTTTCCCATGCTCACTTACTTTTCCGATTCCTACATCTTGTAGAATATTTTTATAATCTTCATCCTTTGCCTGTCGCATATTTTGAAGTAGTTCTGCATATTTGAAACTTAACCATATATTAACGTTTCCAATGCTTCCTAGGCACTTCCTGGTATCTTCATGCATGACCATTTTAAACACTGGTTGTCCTTTCATTGGAGTCAACTTTCGTAGATCTCCAAAAACAATAATGTGTTTTCCTCCGAATAAGACATCATAGTCTGTTCTAAGAATTTCTTGCATTCTCAAATGCACAAAAGCAAGCATTAGATTTGAGACCATGCTTACCTCATCAATGATAAGAAGTTTCATTTTCTTCAGGACTCTGGAAACTTCAGAACAAGCATCTCCAGATAGCTTGTGGTATTGTAATTTGTTATCATGCTCAACTGGTAGCATCAGTAAACGATGTAAAGTAATCCCTTTAATGTTATGTGCTGCCAGCCCAGTCCCTTGCTCACTGCACCATCAGGATTCAAGCAAGCCGGGCCGAAGACGGCTGTAATGCCAGAAACCGGTCCCCGGAAGCTTGTTTCCTTTCCAGTAAAGAATTGGCTTGGTAGTTTGGTCTGCCCTGTTCCCATGATGCACTGGGCCAGGGACAGACTAATTTGCATATAGCCAGGTTCTGAACTGGGATGGTGCAGTGAGCTAAATAACGGTGATGGATCAAGCCCTGATCTGTTGACTGGGTAGGAGTGTTCTGATTAACTCAGATACTCTGTCCATCACCACCCCCTTTTTGAATCGTTTTGGCCACCACAAGCGTGGAAGGGTATGCTCAGATGTGAGTCCCTTGCTCACTGCACCATCAGGATTCAAGCAAGCCGGGCCGAAGACGGCTGTAATGCCAGAAACCGGTCCCCGGAAGCTTGTTTCCTTTCCAGTAAAGAATTGGCTTGGTAGTTTGGTCTGCCCTGTTCCCATGATGCACTGGGCCAGGGACAGACTAATTTGCATATAGCCAGGTTCTGAACTGGGATGGTGCAGTGAGCTAAATAACGGTGATGGATCAAGCCCTGATCTGTTGACTGGGTAGGAGTGTTCTGATTAACTCAGATACTCTGTCCATCACCACCCCCTTTTTGAATCGTTTTGGCCACCACAAGCGTGGAAGGGTATGCTCAGATGTGAGTCCCTTGCTCACTGCACCATCAGGATTCAAGCAAGCCGGGCCGAAGACGGCTGTAATGCCAGAAACCGGTCCCCGGAAGCTTGTTTCCTTTCCAGTAAAGAATTGGCTTGGTAGTTTGGTCTGCCCTGTTCCCATGATGCACTGGGCCAGGGACAGACTAATTTGCATATAGCCAGGTTCTGAACTGGGATGGTGCAGTGAGCTAAATAACGGTGATGGATCAAGCCCTGATCTGTTGACTGGGTAGGAGTGTTCTGATTAACTCAGATACTCTGTCCATCACCACCCCCTTTTTGAATCGTTTTGGCCACCACAAGCGTGGAAGGGTATGCTCAGATGTGAGTCCCTTGCTCACTGCACCATCAGGATTCAAGCAAGCCGGGCCGAAGACGGCTGTAATGCCAGAAACCGGTCCCCGGAAGCTTGTTTCCTTTCCAGTAAAGAATTGGCTTGGTAGTTTGGTCTGCCCTGTTCCCATGATGCACTGGGCCAGGGACAGACTAATTTGCATATAGCCAGGTTCTGAACTGGGATGGTGCAGTGAGCTAAATAACGGTGATGGATCAAGCCCTGATCTGTTGACTGGGTAGGAGTGTTCTGATTAACTCAGATACTCTGTCCATCACCACCCCCTTTTTGAATCGTTTTGGCCACCACAAGCGTGGAAGGGTATGCTCAGATGTGAGTCCCTTGCTCACTGCACCATCAGGATTCAAGCAAGCCGGGCCGAAGACGGCTGTAATGCCAGAAACCGGTCCCCGGAAGCTTGTTTCCTTTCCAGTAAAGAATTGGCTTGGTAGTTTGGTCTGCCCTGTTCCCATGATGCACTGGGCCAGGGACAGACTAATTTGCATATAGCCAGGTTCTGAACTGGGATGGTGCAGTGAGCTAAATAACGGTGATGGATCAAGCCCTGATCTGTTGACTGGGTAGGAGTGTTCTGATTAACTCAGATACTCTGTCCATCACCACCCCCTTTTTGAATCGTTTTGGCCACCACAAGCGTGGAAGGGTATGCTCAGATGTGAGTCCCTTGCTCACTGCACCATCAGGATTCAAGCAAGCCGGGCCGAAGACGGCTGTAATGCCAGAAACCGGTCCCCGGAAGCTTGTTTCCTTTCCAGTAAAGAATTGGCTTGGTAGTTTGGTCTGCCCTGTTCCCATGATGCACTGGGCCAGGGACAGACTAATTTGCATATAGCCAGGTTCTGAACTGGGATGGTGCAGTGAGCTAAATAACGGTGATGGATCAAGCCCTGATCTGTTGACTGGGTAGGAGTGTTCTGATTAACTCAGATACTCTGTCCATCACCACCCCCTTTTTGAATCGTTTTGGCCACCACAAGCGTGGAAGGGTATGCTCAGATGTGAGTCCCTTGCTCACTGCACCATCAGGATTCAAGCAAGCCGGGCCGAAGACGGCTGTAATGCCAGAAACCGGTCCCCGGAAGCTTGTTTCCTTTCCAGTAAAGAATTGGCTTGGTAGTTTGGTCTGCCCTGTTCCCATGATGCACTGGGCCAGGGACAGACTAATTTGCATATAGCCAGGTTCTGAACTGGGATGGTGCAGTGAGCTAAATAATGGTGATGGATCAAGCCCTGATCTGTTGACTGGGTAGGAGTGTTCTGATTAACTCAGATACTCTGTCCATCACCACCCCCTTTTTGAATCGTTTTGGCCACCACAAGCGTGGAAGGGTATGCTCAGATGTGAGTCCCTTGCTCACTGCACCATCAGGATTCAAGCAAGCCGGGCCGAAGACGGCTGTAATGCCAGAAACCGGTCCCCGGAAGCTTGTTTCCTTTCCAGTAAAGAATTGGCTTGGTAGTTTGGTCTGCCCTGTTCCCATGATGCACTGGGCCAGGGACAGACTAATTTGCATATAGCCAGGTTCTGAACTGGGATGGTGCAGTGAGCTAAATAACGGTGATGGATCAAGCCCTGATCTGTTGACTGGGTAGGAGTGTTCTGATTAACTCAGATACTCTGTCCATCACCACCCCCTTTTTGAATCGTTTTGGCCACCACAAGCGTGGAAGGGTATGCTCAGATGTGAGTCCCTTGCTCACTGCACCATCAGGATTCAAGCAAGCCGGGCCGAAGACGGCTGTAATGCCAGAAACCGGTCCCCGGAAGCTTGTTTCCTTTCCAGTAAAGAATTGGCTTGGTAGTTTGGTCTGCCCTGTTCCCATGATGCACTGGGCCAGGGACAGACTAATTTGCATATAGCCAGGTTCTGAACTGGGATGGTGCAGTGAGCTAAATAACGGTGATGGATCAAGCCCTGATCTGTTGACTGGGTAGGAGTGTTCTGATTAACTCAGATACTCTGTCCATCACCACCCCCTTTTTGAATCGTTTTGGCCACCACAAGCGTGGAAGGGTATGCTCAGATGTGAGTCCCTTGCTCACTGCACCATCAGGATTCAAGCAAGCCGGGCCGAAGACGGCTGTAATGCCAGAAACCGGTCCCCGGAAGCTTGTTTCCTTTCCAGTAAAGAATTGGCTTGGTAGTTTGGTCTGCCCTGTTCCCATGATGCACTGGGCCAGGGACAGACTAATTTGCATATAGCCAGGTTCTGAACTGGGATGGTGCAGTGAGCTAAATAACGGTGATGGATCAAGCCCTGATCTGTTGACTGGGTAGGAGTGTTCTGATTAACTCAGATACTCTGTCCATCACCACCCCCTTTTTGAATCGTTTTGGCCACCACAAGCGTGGAAGGGTATGCTCAGATGTGAGTCCCTTGCTCACTGCACCATCAGGATTCAAGCAAGCCGGGCCGAAGACGGCTGTAATGCCAGAAACCGGTCCCCGGAAGCTTGTTTCCTTTCCAGTAAAGAATTGGCTTGGTAGTTTGGTCTGCCCTGTTCCCATGATGCACTGGGCCAGGGACAGACTAATTTGCATATAGCCAGGTTCTGAACTGGGATGGTGCAGTGAGCTAAATAACGGTGATGGATCAAGCCCTGATCTGTTGACTGGGTAGGAGTGTTCTGATTAACTCAGATACTCTGTCCATCACCACCCCCTTTTTGAATCGTTTTGGCCACCACAAGCGTGGAAGGGTATGCTCAGATGTGAGTCCCTTGCTCACTGCACCATCAGGATTCAAGCAAGCCGGGCCGAAGACGGCTGTAATGCCAGAAACCGGTCCCCGGAAGCTTGTTTCCTTTCCAGTAAAGAATTGGCTTGGTAGTTTGGTCTGCCCTGTTCCCATGATGCACTGGGCCAGGGACAGACTAATTTGCATATAGCCAGGTTCTGAACTGGGATGGTGCAGTGAGCTAAATAACGGTGATGGATCAAGCCCTGATCTGTTGACTGGGTAGGAGTGTTCTGATTAACTCAGATACTCTGTCCATCACCACCCCCTTTTTGAATCGCCAGCCCAGTTGGAGCGGTAACAACACAAGACAGCGGTGATTCTGTCCTTTTCTGCAGATAAGTTGCAATTGCTTTAATCGGAAAACTTTTTCCAGTTCCCGCTTCTCCACTCACATACAGTCGGACAGGCTTAAATGATGTACATGAGCACTCTTTTTTCTCATGACTGAATCCATGTTCAACCTGTTCCTTGACTTCGTCATATATCTGTTTCTGCTCAATGTTTAGTTGTTTCACCAAATCTTCTAAGTTAATTACATCCTCTTCAGCTTGTTCTATAGCTCTTTCCACCTCATCCATGGCAGTGGCAGCCTCATTTTGAATAATTGGTCCTCCTAGTGGATCCTGACTCAATGAAGTAGAACTCTGACTGTCTTGAGAACTGTCTCTCGCAATCTCTGCAGCAATTGTTGCTTCTTGCTCTATTTCTTCGTTCAACATTTGCAGATAATTTGGAAAAACAGGACATTCTATGGTATCCTTGGTTGCATTAAAAGAGTCTTCCTAACAGAGAAAATCTCCAAGTAGTTCCTCTTCTGTACGCCATGGTTAAAAGAGTTGCAAAAGAGCCAAATAGTATAATTCCCTTATGTCTGGATTTTCGCAACTCAATTTTCGATGATTAATCAAATGACCTTTTCTCTGTTTCACTAGACATCCTTCACATCCAATGACAGCAGATATTCCATTATTGATATCTTCTCGGATGTTCCTCTTATAAATATATCTTTGCAAAACTTCATAGAGACAAGCGTTCTCAAGGTAAGGACTTCTATTTGGATAGTATGTATCCAACATGTTTGTCTTCAAAATATCTGTACTTTCTGGTTCGTTCTCCGCCAAATACTCTATTTCTTGTACAGATTTCAAAACTCGGTTTCGTGTTGCAGCAAGACCTAGACTCACCCAAATGATGTTTCTAGATTTGACATATAGACTTGCTGATGACAATCGATCAGAACATTCATATGCTCCAATTTCTCGATGTGACAACATCTTCAGACTGTAACTGTATAATTTCTTGCTTAGACTCTTTTCATGTGAAATATCCTCCCACATTTCCTTCAGTTCTGTCTTTTCTTTTTTTGTGATGTAAGACGTGACATATCGAGCCACAGCAATAGAGTTGTCAGCAACTAACTGAATATCCATGTTAGCATTCCACATGGACAAAATCACTGGGTTGTAGTCGTTGATGGACTTGGACTCTTCGTTTCTTTTTAAATTGTATGTATTTTTGCGTGATTTCCCGTCACAGTATGTCGCAGAGAAGACATCAAATTATTTACTCTTCCTTTAGAAATCACTGGTCGTGGAAACCCGAAACGACATTTTGTGTAGAACTTGTCCTTGTTTCTAAAATTTCGACGACAGTACTTTCCACAACGATGGGATTGAAAGCGTAAAACTTGTTGCCTTAAACTGTTTTCTTCTGTAGTTTTCGGAACAGCACATGTTGAATACTCTTCAATGAAGCTCATCACTGTCTCATCCGAATCTGTTCCAAATTTGGGTGCATCTTTAATCCACACCAACATATGTATGTGAGGAGCACCTCTCGCTTGATACTCCTTTCTCCAAAAGAAATCCAAAACCTCTCCAAGGGGAGGATTTTTTTTGTTGGTAATAAAAGACATCATAGCTTCAAATCTATGATTGAAATATCTGCATACATTCACTGGATCCAAAGAACACAGTTCTCCAGCAGTTTTGAATTCTATATTTTGTATATTTGCATTTGCCTCTCGTAGAAATTGAAGTAAGTCATCCCATACATACTCAGCACAGCTAAGAGTGGGGAACCATGTAGGAGTTCACATACATTTCAATTCCCCATGACGATGGTACCAATACTCATTTGTACCACGCTGACATGCCATCAGATTGATTAGATGAGATTCCAAAATATTATCTTGCAGATTGACTTTCTCCATAAAGTCCCTCGCCGAAACATTTTGCAGATGTGCTCCACTTTTCAGTATATGGTTTACTGCATAAGAAAGCCCAGACAAGTCACTTTCACACAGTAGATGAAACAAATATGGAATGCATTGACGAAACATTGGATCTTCAGCATATAATCTTAAAGTTTGATATTCAGATGCAGGAATTTGAAGTGGTCGATTGTCATATCGTCCACCTCGACATGTTGGAAATAAATGTGGAAAACAACGAGCTTCCAAACTGTCTTCCCATACACTAATGGGACTTCCTTTTGCTGCTTTCATTTGAAACAAGTCAATTGCATTCCCCATCACTTCTTTGGAATGCAGAGGATGAACAGTATAATGTTCATATATTTCTTCACTTCTAGACACATCAACTTTTTCAATTTGGCCAGCTGAACAATCACTGTCTTCATCTGCAGCTGTTTGCTCTGCTCCAACACATACATGTTTGTAGTACTCATTGTTTTTGACCAAATACAACGTTGCCTTTTTGACTTTCCTAACATCCACTAAATCTTGCCAGATTTTCTTACTCTTTGTCGGAACCCCATTAACTAGAATAACCAGAGGTTCCTCTTCCACTTTCTCTACACCAATTGTATTAATATTTTTCTTGAAAGTCAGAGTCAAATAAACAACTCTTCCCTTTAATCCTCTCTGTAAATCTGAAGGAGGCAATTTCCCTATCTTAGGCTCCATGCGAACAATTGCCTGAAAAGGATGGACACATTGAATCAAAATAGACTCATATGTATTTAAATCCATCAATTCAGGAGGAATGTCTACCAACTCCAGATTATTACGAACAGCTCTAGCAGGCATTCTGTCACCAAAATAACAAATCTCAATTTCTTCACAAATCTTCTTCACATCTAATTCAGTTCCATGCAAAAGAGCACTGTTTAATTGTTTAAGCTTAAGTGCTGGACTTTTTTGCATAATACAACCTTCTCACTAATGTCCTCATTTTGTTATGATGCACTGCTAACATCCTAAAATGATGAAAAACACTCTGACAGACTTTTGTAGAAAGACAAGCCAGTAAATGCCATTGCAAACCTGTGTTTTCTCTCACTCTGCAAGGATCTAAGTCTTGCAACATCTTCATTTTCTGTTTTAGGCTTTTCTTACTATATGTACGTAAGAAATTACAAAACAAATCGATTGATTCCTGTCGCACACTACAAATACTACTACACTTCCAAATGTACACTGGACCCTTAGTACGTCTCCCTAAAACTTCATCAGTTAACACCTCTTCTAGTTCTCTAGGCACAAGTTTCTCTTTTTCAATCGGACAACCGTCTTTCACCTCATATGCTCGACCACTGGTGTCAAATGCATGCACTAAATCATTCTCCTGGAAGTAACTCTCCTCATTAAAAAATGGCTCACAACTTGAACTGTGCATCCATTCTCCAGAAAAAACTTTACAAAAATTAGTCTGATTAATTACTCTTTTCCATTTACTGTTTGATTTGAAAAGATCTATTGTCTTGTTAAGTGTCCTAATTCTATTGATTATTAAAATATTTTTTTTTCTTAACTTCAAAAGCCTGATCAACAATCTTCTCTACACTTTTCTTTTTCTTATAAAAAGCAGATCTCTGTTTACCTTTTTTAATATTTTATAACAAATTTAAAACCACCCTATTGCGTTTACGAATGTCCCTAAAATGATTTTGCCTTCTATTCCTATACATATTATTGTCTCCTGCTGCAGTAGTAACATTTTTTGGGGATCTCTCCTTCCTCTTCAAATTTTCTTTCTCCTTCTCTTTTTCTACATTCTGTCCAACATTTTTTTTTGATCTACATATGTTCCGTAAGAAAGACTTAGTTGTCTTACCAGGAGCTTTTTTCCTGTTTTTTGAAGTATTTGTTGTAGAGGAGTACTGTAATTCCGTTGCTGTTTTTGATTTTTTTCGCTTGGCATCTTTTCTTCTCCTTTGCCTTGAGGGCATATTTCCGCACTATTGAAATCTTGATTTCAATCTGTGGTAAAGAAAAAAATAACACATTATAGACCACTATTACCAAACAACAAAGCAATGACAATAAGCACACAGTCTATTCAGGGTTGCAGATGAGGTGAGGATTGTCCAGGGGTGCAGAGGAGGTGAGGCCTGTGTTGAAGAGTGTAGTGGAAGAGAAGTCTGTCCAGGGGTACAAAGAAGGTGAGGCCTGTGTCTAAGAATGCAGTGGGGGATAGGCTTCATGAAGTCTAGTCCACTGCACTCTTAGACACAGGCCTCACCACCTATGCTCCCCAGGAAAGGCCTCTCTCCCACTACAGTCTTGAACACAGGCCTCGCCTCCTCTGTACCTCTAGACATGCCTCACCTCATCTGCACAATCTACTTCCTAATCTGAGGTAACACAGGTGAAATCATTGTGAAAGGTTCAAATATATTTATTTAATCATGCAGACACTATTTATTCCTTCTCAAAAATCTAAAAGCCATTGATTTTCCTCAAAATATTTTTTTAAATAAAATTTTAGACGCAGAGCGCAGGTCCTATGTACAAGCATTCAGTATCCATGAGTGCAGTGGAGAAGACTGACCTCCTCTGACCCTTGGACAAGCCTTACCTCATCTGTGTCCTCTGGACAGGCCTCAATGTATTGGGTAAAATTGATGGTAACTGGGTGCAGATGAGGTGACGCGTGTCCAGGGTGTAAATAAGCTGAGGCCTGTCTAAGGATGCAGATGAGTTGAGGTCTATTCAGGGTTGCAGATGAGGTGAGGATTGTCCAGGGGTGCAGAGGAGGTGAGGCCTGTATTGAAGAGTGTAGTGGATAAGAGGTCTGTCCAGGGGTACAAAGAAGGTGAGACCTGTGTCTAAGAGTGCAGTGGGGGATAGGCTTCATGAAGTCTAGTCCACTGCACTCTTAGACACAGGCCTCACCACCTATGCTCCCCAGGAAAGTTCTCTCTCCCACTACAGTCTTGAACACAGGCCTCAATGTATTGGGTAAAATTGATGGTAACTGGGTGCAGATGAGGTGACGCGTGTCCAGGGGTGTAAATAAGCTGAGGCCTGTCTAAGGATGTAGATGAGTTGAGGTCTACTCAGGGTTGCAGATGAGGTGAGGATTGTCCAGGTGTGCAGAGGAGATGAGGCCTGTATTGAAGAGTGTTGTGGAAGAGAGGTCTGTCCATGGGTACAAAGCAGGTCAGGGCTGTGTCTAAGAGTGCAGTGGGGGATAGGCTTCATGAAGTCTAGTCCACTACACTCTTAGACACAGGCCTCACCACCTATGCTCCCCAGGAAAGGCCTCTCTCCCACTACAGTCTTGAACACAGGCCTTACCTCCTCTGTACCTCTGGACATGCCTCACCTCATCTGCACAATCTACTTCCTAATCTGAGGTAACACAGGTGACATCATTGTGAAAGGTTCAAATGTATTTATTTAATCATGCAGACACTATTTATTCCTTCTCAAAAATCTAAAAGCCATTGATTTTCCTCAAAATCGTTTTTCACATCACATTTAAGAAACACAGCACAGGTCCTATGTACAAGCATTCAATTTCACTACTAAAACCTCACTATTTCACAAAATACAAATCCTCAATCTTGCAAATGTTGATACCAAGTATTATCAAAAAACATGACACAAACCAACAGCAAAGAAGCTCAATGTGATTAATAGTATGAGGTAACACAGGTGACATTATTGTAAAAGGTTCGAATTTATTTATTTAATCATGCAGACACTATTTATTCCTTCTCAAAAATCTAAAAGCCATTGATTTTCCTCAAAATAGTTTTTCACATCACATTTAAGAAACACAGCACAGGTCCTATGTACAATCATTCAATTTCACTACTGAAACCTCCCTATTTCACAAAATACAAATCCTCTATCTTGCAAATGTTGATACCAAGCATTATCAAAAAACATGACACAAACCAACAGCAAAGAAGCTCAATGTGCTTCCTAGTATGAGGTAACATAACATAACATAACATGAGTATTTGTAAAGCGCACGTTCACCACTACGGGCATCTTGGCGCTGAAATAACAGATGTTTGTTGTTACCCAACTCAATGGTACTCATTTTATCAACCCCAAATGGATGAAAGGCTGAGTGGACCCGCCGGGATTTGAACCTGTGACCATGAGGTCGAACACAGGCCCCTGCAGTAGACGCATTAGTCCACTGAGCCACCAGACCCGGCCCGGCCAAGCATTATTAAAAAATATGACACAAACCAACAGCAAAGAAGCTCAATGTGCTTCCTAGTATGAGGTAACACAGGTGACATCATTGTAAAAGGTTCAAATGTATTTCTTTAATCATGCAGACACTATTTTTTCCTTCTCAAAAATGTAAAATCCATTCATTTTCCCCAAAATCGTTTTTCACATCACATTTAAGAAACACAGCACATGTCCTACGTACAAGCATTCAATTCAACTACTGAAACCTCACTATTTCACAAAATACAAAATCTCGATCTTGCAAATGTTGATACCAAGCATTATCAAAAAACATGACACAAACCAATAGCAAAGAATCTCAATGTGCTTCCTAGTATGAGGTAACACAGGTGACATCATTGTAAAAGGTTCAAATGTATTTCTTTAATCATGCAGACACTATTTATTCCTTCTCAAAAATGTAAAAGCCATTCATTTTCCCCAAAATCGTTTTTCACTTCACATTTAAGAAACACAGCACAGCTCCTATGTACAAGCATTCAATTTCACTACTGAAATTCAACTATTATAAAAAAACATGACACAAACCAACAGCAAAGAAACTCAATGTGCTTCCTACTCTGAGTTAACACAGGTAACATCATTGTGAAATGGTCAAATTTATTTCTTGAAGCATGCAGACACTATTTATTCCTTCTAAAAAATGTAAAAGCCATTCATTTTCCCCCAAATCGTTTTTCACATCACATTTAAGAAACACAGCACAGGTCCTATATACAAGCATTCCATGTCACTACTGAAACTTCACAATTTTACAAAATACAATTCCTCTATGCAGTAAAAACTTTTTACCAAGCATTATCAAAAACATGACACAAAGCAACATTAAAAAACCACAATTTGCTTCTAAATCTTCTCCATAGAGTATACAAGTCTCTATCTATATTAAATGAATCATTACTCACCTTAACACATGCTTTAGGAGATTGAGAACAGTGTCAGACACACACACACCAACATTTCTTTAGCAGAGCAAAAGGTATGTACTCCAGGCACTGCAACCATGAATGGCACAGAGAACCTCTAATTCTACACACATATTCCTCATGGTAACCAATCAAAACTCTTCCCTCTCTGTTTTCAAACCAACACCCTTCCCCCCCTCAGCCCTTTCTACCTGTTACCATAGCAACTCCCTCCTCACTGAGCTCTCAGGTTTAAAAGTTTATTCTACAATGTTGCAATTGAATTTAGCAAGGATGTTTGACCTCTCAATACCCCAGCTTATCCAGTGCAATGTTTCTTTAAATGACGTTTTCTTAACCATTCAAATTACTTCTTTCACAGAACAGAACCATGCACCCTAACTTTCAGTTTTCAACTATCTGAATCCACCAATCATTGCTTGTGATTCAAGAGCACTGAAACTCCACAGTTTTTTTTTTGCAAACTCCTACTGTGCCAACTGCCATTTCATTCCCATACTTCATCTGACTGCACCAGAACCTCCTCTTACCATGTATTCTGTCTGGATTATTGGACATAGCTACATCCACTGGGCTCAAAGGTATGCAGCTACCAGAAATTTTCACAACCTTGATTTACCAAATGTGAACATCAAATGGATTGGCCAGAGAGTATTGAGATGTCATCAACTGATACCATTGGTGAAAACCTTTTTGCATCTGCCACACCCTCACCTCATAATTCTGCACTGTGGTGAAAATGACTTAGGCACTTTGACTTGGGTAGGTCTGGAAATGCTTTTAAAGGACACCTTTGAGCAATTGATGGCACTTTTTCCTCAAACTGCCTTGGTGTTTTCCAATATATGCCAAAGACAGAAATGGAAGTGGTCCAACCAATTTTGTCCACAATTTGAGAAAGCACGGAAACATGTGAATAAATCTGTTTCTGCTTACATGAGAGACTATGGAATGGGTTCAATATACAACAATAACTTGCGTTACAACATGCAAGATATCTACAGAGGAGATGGTGTGCACTTCTCAGATGAGGGGAATAGAATATTCCTCCTGAATATAAGACTGTGCATTGGAACCTACTTGTAGGTACCTAAATCAGCCACAGAACCCAAAAGCTCTTTTCAGGGCTAGCCTACCTCTGATCACTCAAAATGATTATTTTTCTCTAACTTTTTGCACTGTTTTTCACCAAAGTACGCTCCCCGGTACGCGTACCGGGCACTCCCCCCCGCGAAAAATATTTTTTTGGGGGTTTTCGCCTATATAGGCCTCCTAGGCCCCCCTCAGAAAACCTAGGGGGTCAAGGGGTGTCTACCGTGCCCCCTTTTACCGATTCCCAATGTTGTTTATCCTCCATCTTGTGTCTCAAATCTACCGAAACACAAGATGGAGGACTCCCGTAGTGCTGCCGGTGCGCGTACCGGGCCGCGCACCAGTAAGCGCTCCCAAAAAAATTAGGAAGTTAATTTACATAAAAACTACTGGAGAGACTTTCACCAAATATAGAATAGGCCCCACTACATACCAGTCCCTACCATTTTCCCAAATTTGGTGGAATTCCATTGAGCCATTTGAGCTATAGCCCTGTCTAAATATTCTGAGGTAAATTACATGACAAAAACACATATGAAGTGTTAGGATTTACAACCAATTAAAATGTTACTTTCATGTTCTACTTTTTTTTCCTGACATTTTATTGGTTATGTACATGAATATAAATGAAAAATGAGAGGGAAACACGGCCATTTTGACTACACCTACCTGAGGTACATCTTGAAAGAATTTTCTCCATTTATCTTCATCACCATTTAATAAGGTAAGCTGTTAATTTGTAAGGGGCACTTTAAGTTAATTTGTAAAAACGTTTTCTGATAGGTATTTACTGTCCCTCTGTTATAGTTATAGATTGAGATAGGCTTCTCTGTTATAGTTATAGATTGAGTTAGGCTTCTCTGGTATAATTATGAAATTACTTAGGCTTCCATACACTTTTTTGATATTTCTACTTCCTGCCTGATACCATACACTGCCCAAAGATAACTTCACTGTTAAAAACTCACAAGTACCTGTCTAAAATTAAACCCAACACTGCCCTAACTCTACTGATATATTTATTTTTAATGCAATTTACAGCAAGAAAATGGAAGGAGAAGCAAATATTTCTTTCGAAATAGTTCTTGAAAACAATCCTGAGGAAGAGTTTGACTTTATGGATCAGTCTCTAGACGAAGAGTTAGTTAATTGTGTGGAAGAAATGGAATGTTGGACTGAAAATGAGGACATTCCTGACGATATAATGTTGGAAGTGTTATTAAATTTTGAAAAATCAGAGCAATACATTTTTATTTATTAATTAAAAATTGTTCTAGACATTATTCTTTTTTATATGTAATTCATGAAATAGTACCAAAATGAATATAATATAAACTGAGACTTATAGTATACTGTGCAACTTTTTTGTGTTACATAGTAATGTTGCTCATAGTTACTTCCTTTCTCCCACTATATTATCTCCAATGTGTATTTGACATCTCTTTTTCATCTCCTGCCTCCATGTTGTTTCTACTTTCCTGACAGACTATGGTATAGATTCTATATACCACAATAAATTATCTACAGAGGAGACGGTGTACATTGAATTTAAGACTCTCTATTGGTACCTACATGCTGGTACTTAAATCACCCACACAACACAACAACTCTATTCAAAGCTACCCTACCTCTAAGCACTTTAAATTATTATTTTACAGTTTCACTGGGTTTTCTCCTTGGTACGCTCCCCGGTACGCGTACCGGGCGCTCCCCCTGCGAAAATCGGAATATTTTTTTTTTTTTTGCCCCGCGGGGCCTTTTTATGGCACCCACATCAAACCTAGGGGGTCAGGGGGGTCTACCCTGCCACCTTATGGTCATTTCCCCCTTTGTTTTTGCCACCTCTTGTGTCTCGATCCTACCGAGACACAAGATGGCGGCCGCTCCGGACTGTTTGGAATGTTGACAGACACCCGAGAGCCAATCAGCTTTCCGCGCGCGAACTCGCGTTACGCGCCCGGTGCGCTCCCCGGTGCGCGTACCGGAGCGCGCTTATAGATATATATATTTTTGGGAAACTAAATTACTCAAAATCCACTGGAGCACATATCTTCAGACATAGCAAAGGCACATCGGGCTACCAGTCCCTACAATTTTGCCAAGTTTGGTGGAAATCCATTCAGCCGTTCGGGCTAAAAGTGAGTCCAACCGCCCTATGGAAATTAACATGGAGAAAACACGTTTTGGGCCCCCCCTTTTATCTCGCCCCCCCTCTCTTGATGAATCCCCCCCAAACTTTCAGGAAAGGAGCGGAGCGCAGCGAGGCAAATTTGAGGAAGATTATAGGCAGATCCCTCAATCTGCGCCAAAGTTATTCCCAATAGAATGTTGCGGATTTCCTATGGAAAACAATCCTAACTATAACTACCTACTGGCGACCGCCAGTAGGTAATATATATATATATATACTGCCAGTATGTGGTTATAGTTAGGACCTTCTTTCATTTCAAAAAGCGTTTTTTCTTTTGCCAATATCTTTGGCGCCATTTGATGAATCTTCACAAATTTATAAAGCTAATGGTTCACTCAAGTCAGCCCCTGTCCTGAAAGTTTTGGGGTGATTTGTCAAATAGGGGCTGAGAATAAAGGGGGCTCCCAAAACACGTTTTCCCCATGTTAATTTCCATAGGAACAGGCTATAGCTTGAATTGCTGAACGGAATTACGCCAAATTTGGCACAAAGGTAGCTCTTGGTTCAGAAAGTGACTGTTGTTTTTTAAATGGTGTAAATCCTTTCAGTAGTTCCAGAGATATTTCGAAAAATTAAAATATTGATATCTGAGCACCAAGGAGGAGTCTTGACTCCTCCTGAGCACAAGCTGACTTCTGATTGGCTGGCAACACTCCAAACCAGAATGTGTTGGTAACCGAGTCACAAGAAAAAAATACATAAAAGTGTAAAACAAGAAAAGGGGGCAGCGTAGATACACCCTGAGACCCTAGGCCTGCACAGGGGGTCACATAAGGACCCCCAGGGCCCAAAAAAGCATTTTTTTTTAAAAACTTGCAGAATTTGTGCTGGGTGCGCAAATCTAACTGAGAACATGAAAAAATCTGAAGTGCGGTTTCCTATAAGCGCCCAGGTGGGCAGTTCCCGGGGGCAAGGAGTAAATATATAGCGAGTGCCCCCACAGCTCCAGGGAATGCAACCTCCCCGGGGCTATGCTAATTATATGCAGAGGCATGCACACCCCCGGAGGCTGGGGACCACCACCTCCCAGAGGCTTGTAAAAAATGTGTGTGAGGTCTCCTGCCCCCCCATGCTGCATGTCAGCAGCTACCCTTTCCCAAAAGCAATGCCGGCTCCCGCAGGAGGCAGGGAGCCGTCAGGGACTGTGGGGGAAAAGGGGCTCCCCCTACAATCCCCAACTTGAGGGCCGGCCCCAGTGAGTGAGGTCCCAAGAGCCAGAAGTTGCCCAGGGGAGCAGGGCCATGTGGCCCCCTCCCTAATTAATAAAAAAAAGAGATTGAGGCACAGCCCCGGGTGATGGGGTCCCCTGGGCAAATAATGGCCTCAGGATGGGGGCCCCACAGCCCCCTCCTTAAATGGTTAAAAAAACTGAAAGAATAAATATGTGGCCATGCCCCAGGGGATGGTGTCCCCAGGGCCGAAATCAGCCCCCACCCATTTTTATTTATAACAAAAAATGGTCTGGGCCTGGGGGATGGGGTCCCCAGGGCCCACAAATAATAATGGGAAGGGGAGGCCACACAGTCTCCTTCCCAAAAACAAAATGTAAAAAAAGCTGGGATATCCCTGGGGCTCCACCCCCTCCCTGCATCACTCTGCAAAAACACCCCCTGACGCATTCTAAGTTGGGGGATTAAGACCCCGTCATTCATGAGGGTCTCTTGGGCCAACTAGCCCACCAGGTACCTCCAATAAGCTTCACTTAGTGGGATTGCTCAGAGGTGGTCTGAGGACATGCCCCTTTTTACATCACTCTGCAAACGCGCCTCTTGGAGCATTGCTGGTGGGGCAATGAGGTCCTCTTGTGTCCTGAGGATCTCAGGACACAAGTGGACTTCATCCCCTGAACACCCATGTGCCAGTCGGTATGTTTGCAGAGTGGTGTAAAAATGGGGCGTGACCTTGGACCACTCTGAGCAATCCAGCTGTGAGGGCCTTATTAGAGGTACCTGGTGGGCTAGTCGGCCCCCAGGGACCCTCAGGAGGCAAGAAAACGTCATCCCACAACAAAGAGCGCACCAGAAGGCACGTTTGCAGAGTGGTGTACAAAGGGGGTCTGCCCTGTGTCCACCTCTCAGCAATCCCACTGTGTGGGGCTTACTGGAAGTAAGCGGTAGGCTAGTTGGCCCCAAAGGACCCCCAGCAGCAACAGTGACTTCAATCCCTATCCAAAAGCGGCCAGGGATCGCGTTTGCAGAGTGGTGGGCAAAGGGGGCATGGCCTGCTACGAGAACTTAGCAATCCTGCTGTGTGGGACTTACTAGAGGTAATTGGAGGGGTATTTGGCCCCCAAGGATGTCCTTGAGGGGCAACTACCTGCACCTGTTCTGCAAGAAGAGGTCCTGAGCGCTATAAGACACCTCAAACAATGAAAGGCCCCAGGATTCAACTGCTTCACTGCGGTCTACTACCTGTCCTAATCCTGTGACCTTCCTTCAGTGATGTGTAAGCTACTATCTCACTTATAGCAAAGCCAGAACAAGACCCTCTACAATACCAGTCATATTGCTCAAATTCTCTGCTGAACTTAGCCACCAAAATAATAGCTAAAATCCTGAATATATGCTTGGAAACCTGCTTTCCTTATGTAATACATGCAGATCAAAAAGTATTTGTCCCGCCTGATCCACAAGCAACAGCACAAAATGGGCTCTGCATGTTATAGACTTAGTGAGGAAGCGCCACAGGGAGGCAGTACTGCTGTCCTTTGACGCAGTGAAAGCATTGGACCACGTGAATCGGTCCATAATATGGTCCACAATCAGTCGTGCTGGATTCCCTCTGGGGGAATCAAGATGCTTTATACCACCCCCCTCAGAGAGAGTTCATATGAATCGGATTAGGTTGTGTGAAATCCTGATACAAAAAGTCATCCAGCATGGCTGCCCCCATTCTTATTCTGTTGTTTGCCCTAGACTTAGAGCTCCTTCTCCAGAGAATCTGGTATCACCGGGTGCTCCCGGGAGTTCCTTTCCATCAAGAGACATTTAAGGTATCACAGTTTGCCGATGATCTTCTGTCATTGCGGGAAGAGTATTGTGCTCTGGCTGGCCTTAAAATCAACCATGGGAAGTGGTAAGGGCTGGTGGCTTCAGGGGGAGAGGTCCTCCTCTGACTGCTGCATGTAGAGAACCTTTTTCTGAATGACCCTGGATTTGCTAACATACCTGACCCCAGATCTGCCTTCCAATACTAGGACACATTTTCAACACCTTGTTCACTCACTCAGGGACTTCACCACTTCTTTGCATCTCCATGCTCTCTCCTGGATTAGAAGACCTGCCTCCTTCAGAATTACTGCCCTCCCTAAGATTTTATATATGTTCCAGGCACTCCTGTCACCCCTGGATACGAAGGATCTGGATTACTTGATGGTCATTTGCAAAACATGTATCTGGGCAGATAGTCGACCCAGACTCAGTCACCATATGAGAACTCATTCTCTAAAGCAGGAGGTGTTGGGTTTTGCAATATTTACCTCTACTGCCTGGCTCTGCAGGTGAGATATGTGGCATAGATGCTCCAGGGTGAAACCAATAAACCGTGGTACTTTATAGCTCACCTGACCATTAGCTGAGGTCCTTTGGCTCCGCAGATTGCAATGCTGCCACAATCTCTACCACGCCCCAGTTAACAGGATCACCCTTTGCGACATGGGACTACCTGTCTAGCTAAAGACGGGTTACTAGATACCCATCCCTGCTCACCCGATACACAGGAACAGAGATTTAGCCACACGTGTGGCGAGATCACAATAAACATGGAAAGAGAGTGGCTATTACCACTCCATGACGTGTTCCATAATGCCAGCGCCCAGCCTTTTAAGGACAACAAACTCATGCTCCACATCCTGCAGTAAGAGAGATTTCATTACTGGCAAATTTGGCACTGGGTTCTGCAACCCTTTATATAAGCAGCAGCATGAAACCTCTCACATATTTAGAAAAGTTCTTTCAGAACCTCTCCACACCACAACACTTAGTTATGAAAATGTACTCTGTTTCTCTCCTCAACACCCCTCAGATGCACACTGTGTACAAGAATAGGTAGAAGGAGGACCTCGTTGTTGCACTAGATGATGAACAATGGCAGGCCAGACACATACACACAACCAATTTTGGTGAGGCATGCATAGGGTAGGGAATAACTATACAAAATCTTGTTTAGATGGCACTACACCCTCCCACAAATTCATGTGTGGGATGATAACAGACCGGGAAAATGCTGGAGCAGATGTGAAGGCAAGGGGATTCTATATCATATTCTGTGGACCTGCCCCCACCGGGACTGGTTGGAGGGAGGTCCTGGAAACCATTGCAAATATTGAGGAATTATCATTGGTTATGTAAACAGCATCCATCTTACTGGGGCTACCCCAGAATCATTCCGATCCACTGTACTACCTTAAGTGAAAAATGATATCCCACTTCCTATTGGCAGAAAAACTAACAATCTAGGTCATTTAGGGGAGAGACACTATTCTGAATACCTCAATGTGGCTACACAGACTTTGGCAGCTCATAGCCAATGTAAGAAAAGCATATGACATGCAGGATGACTTCAGCAAATTAACCAAGGTCTGGAACCATCTCTCAGAGTACCTCATCTACAACAGTAGAGACCTCACATGTCCGGGCCACCTTAGGGTACTAGGCATTCTGTCTCACTATAGGTGGCAAACCCATGATGTTGCATAATTGTACTGGGGCTGAGGCACAATAAGCTACTGCTTCTCTCACTCACAACAAAAGCATAGTGGTGTTATCAGGGGAAACATGTTGGGGATCAGTTATATATTACCAAGAATGGACTGTTTGGTTCTGCTGGTCAGTATGCCCGCCTTACTGTCGTATATGAAAAACCCATTACAAAATAATTGAAACTAGAATGCAGTGGAGTGGTATGTCATGAAGTGGAGTGGTGTGGAGTGATGTTGAGTGTCAAAAGTGTCACAGAGTGTGATAAATTAGAATTCCATAGAGTGGAGTTCAGTGTTGGAGAGTGGAGTGGGTAGAGTCGAGTAGAGTGTGGTACAGTGAAGTGGCATAGAGTAGAGTAGTGGCTTAGGGGGAGTAGAATGAAGTAGAGTGTCATAGAATACAGTGGAGTAAATTGGGGCAAAGCAGTATGAGGGAGTTGCGTAGATTTCGCTGTCACATAGTGTCATGTTGTAGAGTGCTGTACAATAAAGTATTGTGGTGTAGAGTGTTATGGCATGGAGTGTTGTGGTGTAGTGTAGTGCTGTATAGTGTTCTGGTGTGGAGTGTCATTGTGTAGAGTTTCATAGTGTACAGTGTCTTGGCATAGTGTGGTGTGGCAGAAAGTAAATTACTGTTGAGTTGTGTTACATACAGTGGACTGGTATACAGTGAAGTGGTGTAGAGTGGAGTGGCATTGAGCAAAGTGGTGCAGAGTGGAGTTGTGTAGAGTGGAAGAGCATAGTGTGGACTGGCATAAAGTGGAGTGCCATAGAGTGGAGTACGTTGAGTGGACTGGTGTAGAGTGTATTGTCGTTGAGTCGATTGGCATAGAGTGCAGGACCATGGAGTGGAATACCGTAGAGTGGAGTTCCATAGAGTGGAGTTGCATTCCGTGGAGTGGTGTATAGTGGATTAGCATATAGTGAAGTGGTGAAGAGTGGAGTGGGGTGGGGTTGAGTGGGGTACAGTGGGTGGGGTGTTGTAGAGTAGATTAGAATGGCTTAGAGTGTAGTTGACAATAATAGAGTAGAGTACAGTTGATTGGTATAGACTGAAGAGGCATACAGTGTTATATCATTGAGTGTTGTGACCTACAGTGTCATGGCATAAAATGTCATGGCGTAGAGTGTCATAGCGAAGTGTCTTAGCGTACTGTGGAGTGGCATAATGGAAAAAAGTGTAGAGAGGAGGGGTGTAGAGTAGAGTTGTGTAAAGAGTGAACTAATGCAAAGTGAAGTGGCATAGAGCGGAGTTTTGCTGAGTGTAGTGACATAGAGTAGGGAGGAGTAGAGTGGAATACCATAGAGTGGAGTGCCGTAAAGTGGAGTGGCAGTCAGTGGAGTACCACAGAGTGGAGTGGCATTCAGTGGAGTGGCATATAGTCGAATAGCATTGAGTGGAGTGGAGTAGAGAGGTGGAAGGTAGAATATCAAGGCATACAGTCTTGTGGTGTAGAGTCTTGTTGTGTAGATTAGAGTTAGCTGCTTGTCTATGACCTTATTGGAACTCGACTGGTCATACATTTTTTTGCTTACTTTTCACCATCTGTGTAGGTATCTAGGGCTTTGCATATACTTTCAGATTGCTTCTATCGCCTATTACCGCATAGCCCAGCGATTTACTTGGGTACATACGGTACCGTTTTTAACTAGACTTATGCATAGATCATGGTTTTATACTGCAGTCTTTGCAGGTTTTGTCATTACAATCACACTTTTTGCTTAAACACATATTTTCTCTACTGGGATGTATGTGTTGTTTTTATTTACAGGTGATTTCCTCACACAAATACAGAAGCACGTTCAACTATGCTTATGCATAGATCACGGTTTACACTGCAGTTTGTGCAGTTTTTGTTATTTCAATTGTGTTGCTTTTGCTTTTTACAGGCTTTTATGTATCATATTAAAGATAAGCACTGTAACTCCCCTACTCTGAACACTCATTTAGTACTTGGACTTGCCTCATATATTTGAGTGCAACCTCCTATTCTCATGGGTTTGTTCATTTTCCTCCTCATTTTCTTCTCCAATCATAATTCTAATATATGCATTTTTTACTTAGATTCACAGAATTCGTGCTACTCCCATACAATACTGCATATACAAGCTTATACATAGCTGGAGCCAGCAAATAATTAATTTGAGACATCCTACGGTTTGTTCCTCTTTGGAGATAAGATTTTAGGTAATTCTTCTCTTTTATGAGCGTTATCCATATCCACTTAGTGATTTTATTGGTGGCATGGTTGGTGACATTTTTTTATGCACTTAGTACCTTTGATAGCAATTAATTTCACGACTTTCGTCCCTTTTCCTATCACTTGATGTGGACTATCTCTCTGTAATATATCTTGAGATGGGTACCACACCTATATTACTATCGCTTAAAACTCCCTAAGTATGGGCGGAAAATCCGTTCCGCTCGCGGAATATGCAGATTTTCGGCAATTTCGCGATCCACAAATCTCGCAAAATTGCCGAAAAACCCGCAAATCCGCTCGCGGGCTTTTTTTTTTTTTAAACGGTGGCTGGCATCTTCGTGCAGGGTAGGATTCATTCTGGCATGATGCTCCTGTCATTAAAAACTGAAACCTCAACAGGAAGTACTTACATATATAAATGAAGCAGGTGCCCGAGTTGAAGCTCAAATTCAGTAACACATTCATCAGCCCAAAAACAATCGTGAGCTTTGTCGAGGCTAGGCAGGTGTGCTTTCTCCCTGTATCTACAGTTGAAAATTAGCTGTGATGCTGGATAGAGGCCCACACACTAGTGGTGTGCACCGTTTTCCCACCCAGACCCACTATGATGGAAAGCTCACTCAAGGGACCCCAGCGCTGGGCAGGTGTGCTTTCTCCCGGTATCTACCATCGAAAAGTAGCTGTGATGCCTGATGGAGGTCTCTGCAACCTTCACTTTCACGAGTGCAATCCCCGTGCAGTTCCAGTGACCAGGGGCTTCTTTCTCCTCATCTGCTGCTCTGATCGGTCTCTGACCTTTTATACACACAAGAGGCATGTGAAGTTGAACTCACATAGAAACTGCGCTCTTTGGCCCAACCCACAGACTAGTGGTGTGCACTGTTTTCCCGACCTGACCCAATATGATGGACGGCTCACTCAAGGGACCCTGGCGCCCTTCGGCGCGATGGCATTACACACACATGGTCACTGGAGACACCTCTTCTGGCACTTTACGCTGCTGTAGTGTAGGAAAAGTGATATACATTTACGCAACAAGGTAGCACTAAATGATTTGCCAGTAGAAGTATATATAGAAAGTAAAGTCTATTTGTGCAAAACTGCAAATCAGCGAGTTCGCAAATTTTTCCGCAAGCTCGCAATTTTTGGGGAATTTCGCGCAAATTTGCGGACCGCAAATCCGCAAAATTCGCCCATACTTACACTTCACATCAATTTTATTTTCACTATGGTTTTACATCACTGGTCCTCTTGCCCTATGTCTCATTTTTCTACTTATACATGCCCTCCAACATCTTTCTTCCAACTTTTTTCCTGTACCCTATGTATTTATCAGGTTATTTGTTCCCACTGTGGAACATATAAAATTTGTATTTATAAACATATATTGTTCATGTATATATGCTTATCGACAAGTATATATTATTTGCAGCCTTGAAAAAGTCCAAAGGACGAAGCACGTGTCGGCTGCCGCTTTTTGTGACATGTTTGACAAGATGTGTGATGCACACAAGGATTAAAAACTATGTATACAGAAAGAAGAAAGCATTACTGTATGGATTACAAATATGTTATTCGGTACCTATTGTTGTGTAGGAAACCATATAGTCACAGATGCAAGTTCTAAGGGTCTTGGTGCAACATTATTAAAAAAGACAGAAAGAAAGGAAAACTTCTTTCATGTATTTCAGGGTGTTTGAAGAGTGCTGAAACTACTTTGCAATTGAAAGAGAATCTCTTCATTTTCTAGGGTTGAGAAAATATGGTAATTTTGTTTGAGGAGAGTGTTTTAAGGTAAACATTGGTTATAAACCACGAAAGGAGGTGTTTGTGAAAGATTGATTAGACTCAATGTCTTCATGCATAGGAAATAGTAAGACTTCTCTGCGAGTGTTCAGTTTTGAGGAAGATTATATACCTGGTATAAAGAACCAATCTGCTGATTGCCTCTCACATTTAAGTCACTTTTGATGTGACAAGAAAGTCAGTCTGTGAACTAACTACAGATATTGTCTCCGAAAAAGATTGGAAGTCAGAATTGGGAAAAGATGAAGAGTTACTTACAGTAGTAGATGTTGTTGAGTCTGGAAGAATTATATTTTTGAAGATTTCCTGGTTAATGGTGAGGGATATGTTGGCAATGGTAGAGGATATCATACTAAGAGGCAAATATTTGGTTCCTCTTATTAGCCTTAGGGATCAGTTGATTTTGGTGTTGTTGAGCTGAGAAATTGGCTTGTTGCTTGACTGAGATTTTAACACTGCTCAAACAACAGCCACAACCTCCATCAGGGTCAACCACACAAGTCACTAAATTAACCTGTGCTTATACATCTGTTAGCTTGGCACAAAATCACTCAAACTTAAATTAGAAACTATGTGTAAAGTATTTCTGTTGTACAAAAACAGTAATAAAGAGAAAACAAAACACAAGAGAAATCCCACACAGATTTAGAAAAATAGAGTACATTTTAATACATATTGTGATACCAAAATGACAAAAATACAAACAGTAGAAATAGTGTTATAAATTTTTAAAGTATAAAGTGAAAAGTAGCAGCTAAAAGAACAACGTGGCAATTGAGCATTTCTAGTTGCATAAGACCGGGACAAAGTCAAAAGTTAAAGCTGGCGGTGATGGAGCATGGCTTGGATACATGGAATGGATCGGGCTTTGTCTCTGCTTACCATAGGGCTTCAATTAAATTTTAAAGAAAAATGTCTGAGAAAGTAGAGCTCAGTAGAACAAGGCTGCAGGCAATGCCCAAGGAGGAGGCTTCATCGTCGTGGTGCCACTGGACGAAGTAGAGGTGACACTGTCTTTGTTCAGACTTAGTTAACGAAATGGATGTCGAAAATCTACAGCGGGATGAGGCTACAGACTTTAGCTGAAAAGGACTCCATGAGTACAGATACCCCTTCTAAGAGGGGCCCCTGAACAGGATGTGCTGCTGAGAAGAACATTGTATGAGCAGCTGTAAAGTCAGAGCAACTGGCAATGCACCTCTGGTGGATCTCTGAGCAGGGAGGCTCTGTTCTCCTCTCAGTTCTCAGAGCACTTTTTAGCCAAATATTTTTGAAGTCGAAAGTTTGGCGATCTGGTCACTATTATCACCACTTCCAGTGGTCGAGGATTGGTGGGCATTACTAGGAGGGCCAGTGCCCAATCATTCTAGGTTCAAGTGCAGATTGAAGATGAAGATAAACAGTTATGTCCTAGTAGCTCTGATCAGGTGACCAGCCAACAAGCCCTTGGGGTCACTCTGGAGATCGTGGGTTCAAGATGCAGGTCCAGTCCTTTTCACTCAGGCAGCATGGTACCAGGACCTCAGAAGAGGCGCATAGCCGTCCTTCTTTCGATTCTTCCCTAGGTCCAGATGTGTACAGAAGAATGTTTCTGAAAGCCTGGTGCCTTCTTTCAAATAGGAAGAATTTTTAGAAAATTCCCTTTGAAGTGTTTGAGGCTTCTTGCCTTCCGTGTCCTGGCTCCTACCAGACCACATGGGGTTGTGAATCCCTTTTTGTGAAGGCAGGACACACCTTAGGGATGTGGAAGTGGGGCATTGCCCAGCTCCAATCCCACCCTGCTAGTTATGGCCAATCCAGGTACATCTAATCGCTCTATTGTGTGGCTATCTGAGAGGATATAAAAAGTTCAACTGCACCAAATTATGTGCCCCAAAAGCAGGCTGTAGGTATTAAGTGGCTAGGGAAGAAAAAAGGCAGCTTTCTAATACTGGAATTTTGAAAAGTGTGACTTAAAATCTGAATTTGCCATTAGAGAGAATTTTAAATCACAATTTCAAAGACACCAAACACAAACTCTTTACCGGTTCCTCATCAAAACATAACACTTACTGAATTTAATAAGGCAACCAAATGTTAGGACACACATTTATAAAAACAAAAATCAAAGTTTTTTACTACCAGGACATGTAAACTTAAAAGTACATGACCAATATTTTAATTACAATGCACCCTGCCCTAATGGCTACGTACGGCCTAGTTTAAGGATTATGTATGTGTAATAAGGGGTGTTTAAGGATTGGCAAGGGGTTTATTTTGTCTAGTTGAAATGATAATCTATAACTGCTAGCAGGCTGCAATGGCAGGCCTGAGACGTGTTTTAGGTGAGTACTGAAGTGGGTGGCACAAGAAGTGGCGCAGGTCCACTGGTAACATTTAATTTACCTGCCCTGGGTATTTCGTATACCACTGTACTATGGACTTATAAGTGAATTAAATATGGCAATCAGGTATAAGCCAATTCTATTAAGGTTTAGCCGATAGGCACAATCACTTTAGCATTGGTTAGCAGTGGTAAAGTGCACAGAGTCCTTTGGCCTGCAAAAATAAATTCAGAATAATGGAGGCTGAAGGCAAGTTGCTTGCAGAAAGACTACTCTATGGCTGAAAGATCTAACAAAGATCATATGGGAATTGCAAAGACTAAAGAAAGATTACAGTTAAACTATTGGTGGCCAGAAATGGATATTAAGACAGAACATTGTGTTCGGGAGTTCGAGTGAAACAACAGTGAAACAGTGTATGTTCTGACAAATACCAGGGGTGTGTTTAATACTACCGAGTTATTCATGGGATGAAGTCTTCATGGACAAAGTAGGACCATTGTGAGGTGAACATCAATTCTCTTATGTAATTGTTTTGCTTGATTTGTATTCCAGATTTATTCAAGTGCCTTGTGTTTCTGGCATTCACCAGTGTCATTGGGTCCTAGATCTTTCTGAGCATTTGTGTTGCCATTGCGTTGCACTAGGTGATGCTAGACAACACAAAAGCTTATTTGGAATTTATAAAGCCACGTAAGGCCTGATTTGCGTGACCTTGCATGGCTTTGTAAAACACAAGTCAGTTGCTTGTGCTGCGGTACGTTACATTTCAACTTGGGAGAAGATCCAAGGGCAGAACATCGGCATTCCCAAGCATCTACCATTGGATTTTGGCATGTTGCTAAAATTACAAAGGCCTGTAAAACCTGGGAATGCATCAAAATGATTGGCCTTCCCAAGTAAGGCTTAAATAAACAACACATCTTTATTCTACTCATTATTTCCTCTTTTCACATGTGCTGCATTCTGTAGTGGTTGTGCACCACGGTCCAAATTCACACAAAAGCATAAGCTCATTAGACTTCTCAAAAATGCTGTAAAAACTGATGAGGGAGGAATTTGTAATCTATGTAGAATAATAAAGATACAAACAAAAACCAACAAGTGTCAGGACGGTAACAAAATATACCTGAGTGCAAACAATTATACTTTTCTGATCCTCCACTTTGTTCCACTTTGTTTCATAAATAGACGAAATACTGTGGATGCTGGTCAAAGGAAAAGTGATAGGTCTCATAGATGAACAAGCTATCTGATCTGAGTGATTATTTGATTGAATAAAGTGCTGTTTGCTGTTTCTGTTTTAGAACATTAGAGAATTAAAATCGTATGTCATATTTTATATTTTATTCTAGTTTTATAATATCAATCAATGAATCAGGTGTTTGTTAAGCGCGACTACTCACCCGTATGCAACTCTCAAGGCGCTGGGAGGGTTGGGGTCGCAGGTTCCGGTCCATAAAGGAGGGGGGTCTGTCGAAGAGCCAGGTTTTGAGGTTTCTTGCGAAGATGGGGAGCGATGTTGTCTGTCTGAGGTGGAGCGGAAGGTTGTTCCAGGCTCTGGATGCACGGAAGGAGAAGGAGCAGCCTCCCGATCTGGTCTTTCTGGTGCGGGGGACCACGGCATAGGAGAGCTGCGCTGATCGTAGGGTCCTTTGAGGTGCGTGGAATTTGAATCGGCTGTTCAGGTATGCGGGTCCGGTGTCGCGGAGGGCCTTGTGAGAGTGGGTAAGCATCTTGAATGTGACTCTTGCTTCAATTGGGAGCCAGTGGAGTGTGCGCATGTGCAGGGAGATGTGGCTGTGTCTTGGCAGGTTTAGGACCAGTCTTGCAGTGGCATTTTGGATGTTCTGTAGCTTGGGATTAGTTTTTTTGTTTATTTCGACATAGATTGCGTTGCCGTAGTCGAACCTGCTGGTGACCAGGGTGTGAGTGACGGTCTTTCTGTGTTGGAGGGGGATCCATTTGAAGGTCTTACATAGCAGGCAGAGGGTGTGGAAGCAGGAGGATGAGACAGAGTTGATCTGGTGGTCTATTTTGAGCTCTGGGTCCAGGATGATTCCCAGGTTGCGTGTGTGGTCCTTAGGGGTGGATGGGCTTCCGAGGGCTGGGGGCCACCAGGTGTTGTTCCAGGCATCAGTTTTGTTGGTGTTTAGTTGTAAGCATCTGTTTTTCATCCATTTGACGACAGCTATAATGCCTTCTTGAAAGTTGTGTCTGGTGGTGTTGGGTTTGTTGGATAGGGAGAGGACGAGTTGGGTGTTGTCTGCGTATGACACAATGTTGAGTCCGTAGGTTCTGACGATGGGGGCAAGCGGAGCCATGTAGACGCTGAAGAGCGTAGGGCCGAGTAAGGACCCCTAGGGGACTTCACAGGTGGTAGGTGTAGGATCCAAGAGGAAAGGGGGCAGTCTGACCCGCTGCATTCTGCCCGAGAGGAAGGATGCGGATCCAGTTGAGGGCCTTGTCTTGGATCCCTGCGTTGTGGAGTCTGCATATTAGGGCGCGGTGAGAGACTGTGTTGAAAGCCGCTGAGAGGTCAAAGAGGATGAGGGCTGCTGTTTCTCCTTTGTCCAGTAAGGTACAGATGTCGTCTGTTGCAGCAAGGAGGGCGATTTCCGTACTGTGTTTTTTTCTGAAGCCAGATTGGGAGGAGTCGAGGATGTTTTGCTCTTCGATGAATGTGGCGAATTGGCTGTTGATGGCTTTCTCATCGAGTTTAGCTGGGAACGGAAGCAGGCAGATGGGTCTGTAGTTTTTGAGGTCGATGGGGTCTGCCAAGGGTTTCTTCAGGAGGGGGTTGATCTCAGCTTGTTTCCAGTCATCAGGGAACGAGGCGGTTGATGGTGTGGCCGAGCAGGGTGTGATGGTGTTGGCGGCTCTGTTGAAAATGTGGTGGGGGCAGGGGTCCGTGGGGTACCCGGAGTGGATTGACTTCATTGTCTTCAGTGTGTCTTCGGTGGTGATGGCTGTCCAGTTGTCGATCACTGGCTTCAGGGTGTCGGGTCTGGTTAGCGAGGGTTCACTGAGTTGGTATTCTTCGTCAAAGTTGTCGTAGATGCTCTTGATTTTGTGGTGGAAAAAGGTGCTGAGTTTGTCGCAGAGGTCTTGTGAGGGAGGGATGTTTGTGGACTTGCTGGTGGGTTGGGCGAACTCCTTGATGATGTTGAAGAGTTCTTTGCTGTTGTGTGCATGAGTGGAGATTCTGTCTTCAATTGCTTTTTTCCTCGTTTTTCTGATGAGTTGGTGGTGGGCGATGGTGGCGGCTCTGAAGTTATTGTGGGTTTCTGTGGAATATCAACTTGTTAATTGTAACTTTCTTTAGTATAGATAGTCAACTTCATTTATTAGGTGTATCGCAAATTTGTACACTTAAAAAGAGGAAGATGTAATGATGTTCCTCTCATGCCTGATGGGTTGTTTTAGTGGCAAAGGAAGATTTAGCATGTGCTAACCTTGTATGTAGAATGTTCATGTGGTTGAGGAATGTGACAATGGGTTGGTAGCAGTTGGGCTCTAGAGACTCCTGTCCAGTTGGGGTGTGAATAAAGGCTCTCCACCTATCTTAATCGTCTGCCAATTAATTTGCTCTTGTTAAAAGGGAGTAATCAACAATAAAACCTTTATATTCTAAAGTAGTCTTTGAAATTCCATGTAATGGAAAACTATATGTAGGTTTTAATTCAGAGTAGTAACTCATCCACTCTTAAATGCCTGTTGACTTTAGCATATGCTTTTCACAATCAATATGCAAGGCATACTACCTTTGTTATAAGTTCCCATAACAAACAATCAAGCCTATAGAATATAATGATTGCTTTTCGACCAATAAAAGTTATGTTATTTTATGTTAATTTCGATTTATATAGCGCCAAATCACCGACAGGTCTCTTAGCGCTTGCTTTGGGAACCAGTCCTGGCTTTCCCTGCGAGATTACCCCTACTGGGCATCCCCAAGGTGAAGACCAGGCATCCCGCCGTGGGGGGGGGGCGTAGTGGAGATTAAGCAAGCTATTGCCCAGAGCTGCAGAGTGTGAACCCATGATTCGAGCAGGCACCGAGGTGAGAATTATCGAGTCCGTGGACATTTGGGCTCAAGACCCTGCCGCGTCGGGAATTGAACCCTAGTCCCGGGTCTGACCTCTGCATCAGGGTCTGCCTCTTCTAACTAGTGAGCCACACTTCTTCTGAAAGTAAGATTTCTACAAGGCAATCATTCAGCATAAAGTGATAAAAGTACAAACATATACAACATTTCAGTTGTCAAAGCAAAATACTTTAGACTTGATTTAAAAAGGTAAACATAACTTACATATAGGGCAGGACATTTCATAATAAAGATTTCATAATAAACTGATCAAACCTCTGAAATAAGGCAATGTTTTTCCCAATGAACCAATGATGCCTTCAACCTTTACTATTGTATTTCACTTACCCAACAACTGCTTATTCAACTGCACATAAACCAACAGACATCATACATACAGTTATACACGTACAAACATAGAAAAATACAACTTGAAAAACCCCTCAACAAGACCACAGTTGTCTTATTCAGTAATCTGTGAAGCTTTAATATAGAGCAATAATAACCCACTCTTAAAGCCCTGTTGACTTTAAAATATGTTTTTCACAATAGAAATGCCAGATGGCCTGCAGCCTTCATGGTAATATTTCATAATAAACAGATCAGGCGTATAACACTGATCTTTGGATTGTTACCACAACCAACTATTTTCTGAAATCCCAAGCATAAGTTTTAGGCCAAACAGCAGGATACAACCAGTATTTTTTAGTGAAAGCACACAAATGTGGCCAAATCAAATCCTCCCAAAAGGAACCAAATGTGGATGGAACGTAAATTCCTCTCTCAATAATACTCTGAAAGTTTGTTTTTGTTGATCACATACGTTCATGCAAACATTACATTGTCAAGACTGATTTAAAAATCAAAATAGATCAGTGGAACTCTGGGCATCCCATACTGCTCTCAAACAAAAATCTGCACTCTGAAATTAAAAGTTAGTGATGGACGGGGAGGGCCCTGGGACTGCTATACATTCCTCATGGCAAACCTGCATCCATCTGTACTGCTGTAGGAGAAAGTAAAACTCAGTAAATTATTTTGTTTTCTTGGACACTTAAATAGTAATGCAATGTCATGTGTGTGATCTGGAAAATTCAAGCTCGGGCAGCCGGATGCATTAACAAAATTGTCATAGCTGTGTAAGAGCAGGCAGAAAAATATCTATCTTGGTGATCATCACATAGTTGTCTAGCAACAGCTGCACTGTAAGACAGACCATATTTTTGTTTTTGACAGGAGTATGTTTCCAGGGTGGGCAATACGTCTAGGTACAATTCAAAGTGACCACATCAAGATGAAGGTGACTCTCAATTATTTTCAGGTTATTTTGAATACCAATATTTGGGATACTGTCCATCAAAATCATACATTTTATTTGTTGGACTATCTATTCTGTACAGTTTTGTACATTTGATCTCTGTCTTCATTATTCTGAACCCTTCCTCCCCTGTAACCATCATGCTTATCACAGTCCAAGATTTAGTATTACAATCCATAGAATCATGATTTTTAGTTGATGTTTTTCTTCTCTGTAATTTAAAGTAGGTCACAACGTTATCTGTGAAGTGGGTCCTACATTGTTGTCTTTGGTTTTCGTAGGGCATTCTTAAAATCTTTATTTCTCAGGGTATATATAAAAGGATTACACAATGGAGTAATTGCAGTATATGATAAAGACAATAGTTTGTTGTTATTCATGGAAAATGTTGATGTTGGCCGTATATATACACTACTTATAGACCCATAGAATAAAATAACCACAGTGAGGTGGGAGGAGCAGGTGGAGAAGGCCTTGAGTCTCCCCTGAGTTGAGTGGATTTTAAGAATGGCCATGAGGATGTTGACATAAGATGTTATCACTAATAAAAAAGGCAATAGACCCATAACAGAACCAAGAATGTAGTTTGTTGTGTCTATCATGGCGTTGCTACTGCAAGAAAGTTGCACCAGGGCTGTCACATCACAGAAGAAGTGGTTGATAGTATGAGATGAACAGTAGGATAGCCCTGACAGTAGCAAGGTGTGTGGTATTGAATCCATGATGCCAACTATCCAGGTTCCCACTGCCAGCCGAATGCACACAGCCTTGCTCATGATGGTCATATAGCGTAAGGGATTGCAGATCGCCACATACCGATCATAAGCCATGACTGCAAGAAGAATTAGTTCTGTAGACACAACGACTAGGAAAAAATAAACCTGTAGCAGGCATTCTGTTAGGGAAATTAAGGGTTGTACCTGAAAGAAATGTGCCAACATTTGTGGTAAAATAATTGTAGTATTACTGATGTCAATGAAAGACAAATTTGTTAGGAAGAAATACATAGGGGTGTGTAAATGTGTATCTAAATAAACAATTGAAATTATAAGAAAGTTTCCAAGTAAAGTTATCAGGTATATCATGAGGAAAATAACAAAAAGAGACGTTTGCAACTGTTGCACACCCACAAAGCCAACAATGACAAACATGTTTGCTGCAGTTTCATTTTCTCCTTCCATGTGTTCCTCAATGGAGTCACTTAGCACCAGCTGAAATTAAAGAGACAGAATATTTTATTATCCAAGACAAGCTATCAAGAGTATTCAAGAACTGTGGATGGTTGGCAGACACAATTTAACAATGTTAAAAAAGAGATAAACTATGAAAATACGAACACGCTTACTAAAAATCCTTTTAATACTACTGCATATCTCATTCATTTGTTGTTTTAAATTGTACCATAATTTTCATTTTCTTGGGTCATTGTCCATTCCTTATTAAACTGATGATTAATATTTTTGACATAGACATGTTTCTTTCATCTACCCATCACTGGTAACTGTATGTCCTGAAATCTCATCATCCACTCGTACAATTAGACTTAGCATTCTGCTGCATTGATTGCATTTTAGGAACATTTCAATTGAAATGTGGTTGTAGTGTTAACTTTCTGTTGTGAATCAAGTTCTAAATCTGAGGCACACCCATGAACTTTGGACTAGACGAACATGCTAGAGCCAAAATACTTCTTTGTTATTGAAGAGCTATGTTAAGCCAGCAGTGATATTTTAATGCATGCTACATTGAAATCCGAGTACTACTAGCAAAGGAATTGCTTCTTTGGATGTGTGTTGGGGAAAGGATTGTAGTGATAACTTAAAGAGCCCTCACTGTAACATGGTTTAGGTTAACTATCATTCTATCTCACAACTTCTTCCTAAGTTATTGGAGAAAGCAGTTGATACAAAAAGTCCTTTCTTCAGAATGATATAATGTCATTCCCTGCAACGTGTCAGAGCTTCACCACTGAGACACGAGAGGGAACTCAGCCGTTTAGCTGATGTGGATATTCCAGCATAGCCTATCATGCTGACCATGTATGCAGCTTTCAACATCATACACCAGCACACGTTAAGGAATTTACATGATAGCCGTCGTATACAACGCACTGTGCTAAATTGTTTTAAGACCTTTTAGATATTTGTAGAGATCATGTTGAGCCAGATGTATGAAGGCATTTTGCATTTGCAAACTGTGCGAATTGCAAAATTTGTCAGTTTGCAAATGCGAAATGCACTTTCTTCATGTATGGAAGGCTTTTGCATTCACAATTTAGGTAACCACAATTTTAAGCAATTTTCTAAATTGCGTATGCAAACAGAGAATTGCAATTTGCAAATCCCTAAGGCACATGTAAGAAGCATTTCCAAAATGCAAATTGTGCATTTAGAGAAATGATGTTACCATCAACTTCAAGTTGATGGTATAACCATGTGCAAACTTTGAAAAATTAATATAAGTGCATTTTTCAAAGCACCAGGTAGCACACACATGGCCCTAGGTCTTGTGTGTGCTTTGAATGTGCACACTTTTTTTTTTAGGTGTTTCAGGGGGTCTTAGGCCGCCGGGCACCATTGGCTTTGCATTAGTTAATTTGCAATGAACAATTAGGTAATCGTACGTTAGCTTATGGAAAACCATTCACACCTATGTGCTTTTTAGGTTATAGGAATGAATTAAGTAATAATATTTACCAAATCACTATTAGGTAATATTAAGGAATCACCAAATATTTTGTGATTCCTACATACATAGCATTTTGTGATTACCAAATAGTAATTTGGTTAAAATCACTATTTTAGAATCGCAAAATGCTATGTTCATACATATAGCCCTAAGATCACATCCTTTTTTCAGTCCAGATCTCCAAGGCTCTATTTATATCCAACTATTATTCAATTATTATTTTTTCCCACTCCCTCTATTGATTTAAACTTTTGTCTTCACATTTTCCATGCATGCTTGTGGCATTCGTATAGTTTTGAAGATGTCGAGTGAGTTAGAGTCAAGCATGGGAAGTCAACATCAATGCTTAAAAAGCTGAAGACGCTTGGATGAGCTCTAACCATGAAATAATAAATTAATGTTATTCATAATCGATTACTTAAAATCATTACACGAAAACAACAAAGATAGTATTTCCTAAGTATGAATATACAAAAATGGGAAAAGCGTCTTTAAAAAAGGCTATTTGCAGTGCTGTTTAAATAGAATTGGCATTGTAAGTAGGCCTAGGCAGTAAATTCCGTTCCGCTTGCGGAATTTGGGTAATTTCGCGTTCCGCGGAGAACGCGGAATTGCCCAAAATCCTGCATTCTGCGGCCTTGTGGAATTTTTTGCTTGTTCACGTTCTCAAAATGCGTGTTTGCAAAATGTTTCTCCCTGAGCACGCAAACAGCCAAAAAGCCAAAAAGCACCAAAAAGAAGCAATTCTGCGTGTTCGCAAAATTTCTGCGTGTTCGCCGAGATTTTTTACCGTTTCGCAGAACTTTGCGTAGCGCGACTACGCAAATTACACACACCCCCTAATTGTAAGCAACATTAACATTTTTAAAAAGAATTGCTTGTGATAAAGCAGCATGCATATAAACTCTACCTGACTTACAACCAGATTATTTTAATGAAAAGTTATAATCAGGTAAACAAACTAGGAGTTGAAGCAGAAAACAAGGAACTGCAGAGTGTTCATATCGCAACATGACTAGCCGCAATGCGCAAGGGCCAAACTGTCTTTGCATACGTCCTTTTAGAATTGCATTAATTTTTCACAAAAAAAAAGTGCTGGTGCAAGAAAAAAGGGGAAGGGAACAAATGAAAGCTGGTGCTCTAGACCCCAGAAGAGGAAGATAAAAGTACAAGCGAGTTCTGATTGAATAACGTCTTTGTATTTCCCCAACCTTGCTAAGGCCATTGGAGTGTTATTGCACAAACACAGGTTAGAGGCTTTTCTACAGGTTCTTATTCCACTGGCCCAGAATAAGGGAACTAACAGATGATGATGATCGCTGGCGAGTATTGGTGCACGAGTATAACAGGTGGAGCCAGGATTCTCTGCAATAGTTGCAAATTCTGCAGGATATTTATTTTATTTATTTATGGGTTTGTGTAGCGCTAGAATCGACTCCAGAAGGAATATCTCTGCGTTCAAATCAACAGAAGCGGATAAGATGGACCTGATGTGTTCGCTAAATTTGAAACAAGAACGTTTTTAGCAGTTTCCTGAATGTAGAGTGATCTGTACATAACCTGAGAGTGGAAGGGAGTTTATTCCAAAGGGAGGGGCCAAGGTAAGAAAGAGCTTTTCCTCCCAGTCTTGCCCTTCTAATGGGGGGAACTCGGAGAAGGGATTGGTTGCTGGAAAGAAGAGCACGTGCTGGAAGGTAGGGCATGAACCTCTCCGCCAGATACGTGGGGCCCACATTTTGCAGACCCTTGTGAATGACACAGTAAGTTTTGAATTTAATCCGTTGCGGGATAGGCAGCCAGTGAAGCTTCATATTGCTTCATCCTGCCAAGCCCACGAGAGGTTGAAACCCATGATTGGCAGGACAAGGATCCTCATGTATATTATTTTCCTGCATGTGTGAACTGTGTGGGTTTGTTGAAGGTAGGGCTGAGCATTCCCCAGTTTGCAGGAGGCATCAAGGACCTCAGAGGCACGTTCACCGCTCTCTTCAAGGCTGAGAATGGTTTGTCTGGGCAGTGTCGATTGGTGGCCTCGGTTCTCCACCTTGAATATTGTTTTGAGATGTGCTCTGAGTGTGTTCTTGGGTGCCCGCAGGGTCCTGATGTAGTACTTTATTAGAATTCCTTGGCATTCAAGGTCTGTTCTCCCGAGGCCCAGCTCCAGTCTCCGCCTCCCTCTACTGGCTGGCTGAGGTGCTTAAATGCAGAAAATATTTTTTTATATGACGAAATTTGTTTGTTCTCAAGTTGCATTCTCAGTGCACCAGGAAAGGCTAGATGGCTGTTATCTAGAGATGAAAGTTTTGTTCTCAGTATTTTTAATAATGGTTCAATAGTTGGGCTTTGCAGGAAATTGTTTGTGAGTTTCAGGCTGTGGATGACTGCCACACCCTTGCTTTTAAGGTGCTTTAGATGAACAGTTGGTTTGGCCCCTTCAGTGAACCGGATCCCAATATAGCTGTAGTTTGAAACCATTGTACTTGTTTCTCATGAAGGTATGTTTCCCTTAGAGGTTATTGGCCTGGTTGAACCTGTGAAGTACATCAAGAGATCTCTGTAGACCTAGTTTTGTGTGATTCATGATTACAATACCATCTGTGTACTGCAGAATTAATGTAACTAGATTAGCACTTTCTGTTTCTGTCCCCAGGTCGGTCGTCCAAAGACTGAATTGGAGGGAGGTCAACATGCAGACCTGCTTCAGTCTGTTGCTGGCAGAGACCTTTTTGTTTGCAGTGGTTGGGCCTGTTTTTATCTCGACTCATGTCCCCTGGTATAAAGATGTTATGGCTATGAAGAGCAGAGGTGACCCCCTGTGCGGTTAATTGTTCCTACAGTTTACCACGATCTAATCTATCAAATGCTGCACTTTAGTCAATGAAGCGTCAGAATAAGGGTGGCTGTTTGCTCTGGGTGCCTCGATGGGACAGGTACGTTACTATAACATTGTCCATCATGGAGCTTACTGGCCTGAGACTGGATTGATAATGTGGAAGGATACTTATTTCTGTTACCTAGGCTTACAACTTCCAATATCATGTGTGAATAGGCTTTTGCTTCCAGGTCTAAAAGGATTACAAGCCAGTATTTTTGCTAGCTTTTAGCAATACCTATTTTTGTGAATCAGGAAGAGAATTGACCCTCTTCATGAGATTGTAGCCATTGCAGTGGCAACACTATAGAGTGGAGTGAGTATCCCTTCCCAAAAGACTTGTACAGTTTTGAAGACTGAGGCAGGGAGGCTATTAGGTCTGGGGACTCATCTCTCCTCATTTAATGTATGGTGTTTCTGACTGAGGCCTCTATGAAGGGAGAAGCTGGTTGAGCGTAGCATTCTGAGGATGGTGGTGGCTGGGTGGGTGTTGCTTCTTTTACCATAGAAGCCTAACATACGTGATCCACTCCCTTTCCACTACGCTGTTTTCCTTGGTCTGGGTGAAGTTATTATTGAAGCTGTTAACGAGCTTCCAAAAGTGGGAATGATTCTTCTGCTATAAGATGGTGAAGATCTTTAGCCATTTCTCTTCATTTTGTTAGTTTTTTGTTGCCATAAAATACACCTATGAGCTGCTCTGTATTCTGAAATCGTTAGTCCAGATAAGTTTTTATAACCACGTCATTCGGTTGCTAGAGCCCTTCAGAAGCTGCACTTGCTTTTGGCCAGTTCAGTGACTGTGATGAGGTGTCAGAAGATGTTTAAGTGAGGAGATTTTGTCTCAGAGTGGGTCTCGGTCATCTCCCAGGGATGTACGAAGATCTGTGACACGTTCCTCACAGTGCACCAGAGAATTAAGTGTGCTGGGTGACTTAATGGCTGCCTATTTATTTGTGATCCGATTTCTTTGCTTTTTGCCAAAGTTGTCTTTCAATTTTATTCTGGGGAGAACCTTGTGATGTTCTTTCCCAGTTGGTTCACCAAGTGGCAGTAGATCACAATGAGGCCTTGATGTCTAATTGCAAGGTTTCCCACAGAGGTCTATGGTCACTTTCTTCCCATCATCTACTTCAAAGGTGCGGAGCTTCGGTGTCAACATCAGTAATGAAAAAAATAGTGGTTGTATGAGGGAACTCCACAGGCATTTACACCACACACTTTTACAATGCTGTTAATACCCTGAGTGCAATGTTACAGTGTTACTTTAGTATGCAAGCTTTAGTTGGTGCTGGAGTGGGCATACCATCAATTATGATTCCAAATCCAGTCTACAGTAGGGAAGTTGTTGGACTCAAAAATCCAACAACAGTCAGACAACACACCTCCTACAGCAAGGCAATAGAATTATTTTTGTGCACAATAACGTTGCATGTGGGGTACTGACTTTGTTGTAAAGGTTGGTAGTTGAAAAGACTGCGGGGAAAAGGATGTTTCCCAAATATAATCAGTGGTGTTGATTTACCAGAAGGGAGGGGCAATTTGGCATTGCAGGTCATTATCTACTTTTTGGGATTTCACTGAGACTTAATATGATTTTTAATGAGGCTCTGAAATGGTACAGAATCTGAATACAATCTGATTGATTCGATGTGAGTGCCCACTGCCGTGGTGTTCAAGTCTTTGATCTGTATTGGCATATGTGAATCATATTATTAATTAGCTTTTCTAGTGCGGTTATAAGAGAATGTATGGCCTGCTTTTCCTGGTGCTCTGCATGATTGATGTAACATTTTATTTCAAAAGATGTTATATTTTATTGCTGGAGTATGCAATTCATATAAACATGTGAGCATTTTTGTTTTGGTGGCCCAGGTCGCCTGAAAACATAGGATGTCTCCATTGTGAAGATACTCAAGAGCTGAGTTGTCCTCTTGGATTTTCTTGAGGCCTGCTACATTCCAGGAAGTGATTATTAGCTGAGGGCTGAGTTGCCATCCTAGGGTGTTTGCCTTAAGACCAAGTGTGGCTGGTGTTAGGATGCCATTGGTGGGTATTTGGGGCAGTAATATTTTAAACGTGTTGTGCTTTTGAAGCTCAATGCACGCAAACTAAAGAGATGGAACAGGAGGAATAGATATCTAAATAATTAAATAATAAGGGACTATTAATTCTCCTATATTGGGGACACTTGTCCACTCGTCCACTATGCTATAAATATAGATACCGTTACGATTATTTGAAGACGTGATTACATGTTTTCAGTCAGTCAAAATACTTTATTTTCGATAAATTAATATCATAAAAAGACATAGGCACAATACAATCGACATCACATAGGTTATACACAAATCAGGTCATAATTAATTTACATCCTATAACTTTTTACAAGAAAAAATAAAAATAAAAAGACACATTATCAATTTACAGACTCAAGTTTTCAAATGCTTTAAAAAGAGGTCAGTTAGGTAAAAACTATATACATATTGCATTTTAGGATATTAATTTCATGAAATAAACATTTCTTATGTCCAATGTTTAAATTTATCCCTTATAGGATCATGTTAGTTAGATTATCGGACAACATCCTTTTCTTAATCCTAACAGCCCCCACTAAAAAACTTGCACCATGGAACATAGTCCTGGGGGTCTGTAATAACTGTAGAAACAGGAGCGCAGGCTTAACCTGAATGAAACCTGCTTCCTTTAAGATAGGGATCAAGTATTTCCTTCTTGGTGCCGTGTAATGATCACAGAACATTAAAAAGTGTAATGTGTTCTGGATCGAAAAGTTGTCACAGGAACACGGCATTGCATTTTCGGGAGTACTCCAGGATGGAAAGTGTCCGAGAGTTAAATGAATCAAATTAAACCGAAAACGTGATAAAAGAAAACGATGATAGGGTTTGTTTACAGTAATTAGGTATGATTCAGGACCTATATGAGTACTCAGAATAATGCTCGACCGAACTGTTGGTTTCTCGAGCTCTACTTGTTCCCTTTCCAGACTTAAAACTTCTCCCATTGTGCTTTTAATTAGCTCAATGTCTTTAGCAAATATTGTATCCGGAGAAAAAAAGAGGTCTGGTCTCCCCACTTTAACAAGACAGTTCTTGATGTAAGCTAGCCATGGGATTTTATTTACTCTGTCCAGCTGCAGGCAGTCTCTTAAAATAATATGATTGAGGGGGATTTCTTGATTCAGCCATATCTTTAACCAAACCAAAACAGGGGCCACTTTAGTTACGTCTGAGATATATCCTAAACCAAGTTCAGTGGGAACAATATATGTTGGGGTGGACTGTGGTACAGAGAGAACAGCTCTTAAAAATTTGTTCTCAGTAATCTGTAGACTTTCCATAGGACAATATCCCCATATAGCACTTCCGTATGTAGCAACGGCAAGACATTTAGCTTTATAGATTTTTAAAAGAGTTGCTATTGGCCTTGCTCCCAATTTTTTTGAAAAGCCCTGCAATGCAGAAGATGATCTGGCAAGGGAGATGTTCCTATTTTTTAACTGGGCACCCCAAGTGCCTCTGTCATCAAAAGTGATCCCCAGGTAAGGGAAAGTGGCTACCCTGCAGAGCTCTTGATTACCACAAGTGAATGTTTTTGTGAGCTTATTTTTCTTACCCTTGCCCAGTATCATAATTTGAGACTTTTTTACATTCATTTTTAGGTCCAAGGACCCCATAAAGTCCTCAAAGGCGTCTAGTAATCGTTGGAGACCTACACCTGTACGCGAAAGCAAGACGGCATCATCCGCGTATAGGAGAACTGGAATACCAAGTTCTCCTATACGTGGAATATCAATGGATGCCTCTTTAAGTGCTGGTTCCAGGGCATTTATATAAACTGTAAATAGGAGGGGTGCCAAAATGCGTCCCTGCCTCACCCCCCTTTCCGATTTAAAGTGACTCGTGCAACGCCCCTCCTGGGTGACTCTGACCGTAGCTATTAGGTCAGTATGTAAGTCTGCTAAAAGGTTAACAAGTGCTCTGTCTAATCCTATATCAAGCAAAATTTTCCATAATTTAGCACGATTTACCAAGTCAAAAGCTGACGAGAGGTCCATGAATCCTAAGTTCATGGACCCCTCCTTGGCCCTTGTATACTTTTCTACCAACAAATGCAGATTAAGGCCTTGATCTATTGTTCTCCTTTTTGATCTAAAGCCATACTGAACGTTTGATAGGACCTTATTTTCTGTTAACCAATCATTCAGTTTTGATAAAATAACCCGGCCCAGCATTTTCACTGATGAATCTATCAGAGAAATGGGTCTGTAGCAGGATGGGTCTTGCCTGTTACCCTTTTTGAAGACCGGTATGATGATGGATTTTTTCCAGGAATCCGGGATTTTATCAGTTGAAAGAGCATTAAAAACATTACATGTATAGGCATTTATATAGCGCACTACTTACCCGTAGGGTCCCAAGGCGCTTTGACCGTTGCGAAACCCTTCCTGGCTTCCCTGAGAGATGGTCCCTTAATGGGTATCTCCAGGGTGAGACCAGGCATCCCCGGCGGTCTGGTGGGGCCGTTAGTGAAGATGAGGCAAGCTAATGCCCAGAGTTGCCGAGTGTGATCGCTGATCAGAGTTGCCACCGAGGCGAGAGAATTATCGAGTCCGCTGACCCTGGTCCAGAAACCTGCCGCGCCGGGAATCGAACCCTGGTCCCGGGCCGTCCACTGCTCTCGGGTCTGCCGCCTCTAACCAGTGAGCCACACTACTTCATAAGACTTTAGACCAAAATTTCGGGGCACTTTTAAAAACATCCCCTGGTACCCCATCAGGACCCGGTGCCTTATTTTTCAGGGTCTGATCTATTGCCTTTTCCACTTCTGTTGCCACAAAAGTAGCGGCATTCTCTGTAGTACATGGTTCCATTTCCTCAGCTTCTGAAATAAAAATAGAAGTGGTGACACTACTAACATCCGAGTATATTTGTCTAAAATGTTCAATCCAGCCCTCATCTGGGATATTTGACTCTAGTAGGGTATTTTCATCATCAGAAAAGAGTGGCTGGTTTATGATTTTCCAAAAAAGGCCACTATCTTTTAAAGATTTCTGGTTCAAGAAGTTGGGCCAAAGCGTTGTCTTTCAAGACCTTCTTCCTCTCTAAGATAGTTTTTATAGGCAATCCTTGCACTAGCGATGTCTACACGGTTCTTGGGAATTGCTTTCAGAGCTTTAAGTAGCACGCCATGTGCTTTAGAGCAATTCTTATCGAACCATCTTTTACCCAGTAGCGGATGCTGCCTAGATTTTTTCTGCAAACTACTATTAATTTCTATGCAGATATTATCAAATGCTACTATGACTTCTTTACATTCTGTTCTGTTTGCTAAGCATATTGCAACTTCATCCTCCACTTTGGACAAAATCTCTCGAAGAAAGGTTTCAGGAACTATTTTTGTCCACTTCAGCCTACGGTTTTGATCTTGTACCCTGACATTTTGTCCCCCTCTTACTTTAACTGTTTTTAAGGAAATTAAATCCGTATGCTTCATTTCAATTAAAACAGGGTTATGATCGCTAAAAACTGACACCTCTGTGTGGTATTTTATCACATTATTTAACAAATAAAAAGACACAAAAATATAATCTATAATAGTACCCACGCCTTTACCCTTGAAAGTAGGTGACCTATCTTTTCCAACCCCACATCCTGACTCATATAAGTTACATTGTGCAAGAGAAGTTTCAAGGAGCCCTCCTTGCCTAGTATGTTCTAGATGGACAGGTGAGGAGAGGGGGGGACCATCAACATCATGAATAATGCATGGTAGGGTACATGGGTGTATATTAAAGACCCCTAATAATATCAATTCAAAGGCATCTACTTTAATACTGTATGTTGACAAAAATTTATCCAAAAACTCCAAATTTTGACTGGTATGCTCGTTTGCATGTGAATTGTAAAAATTAACAAAAAGAATCTTGGCTTTATCTTGAACAGATAGTTCAACAATCAGACAGTTTTCCGAGCCCGAAGAACATTGGGTTAGTGTTCCTTTAATGTCCAGTTTGAAAAGGCTTAACAAGCCCCCCTTGGTCTTCCTACCACACTACTACAGGCTGGGTTGAAAAAATGGTGATAGCCATCCAAAGAAAAACTGTTTGATTGGTCCCAAGTCTCTTGTAGAGCAATTATGTCATAAGTTTTTAAAGACATTAGCCATTCAACATTCCCATTTTAATTCTTTAGGCCAGCAATGTTCCTTGTAGCAATTTTAAAAGTTGAAGTCGGTATCTGGCTAGTGTTCTCTGGAACAACGGGTAGTCAATCATTTTCCTCTAATGATGATAAGGCCGAAAAACGATTGTAAAGAGGTAAAGTGTAATCAAACTGCCTGTTTGCTAACTGATAACAGTAAGAGTCCGCTCTATTTTGTTGCAGGGGTACATTCAAAGGGGCGTTCGACACACAACCAACCATACCCCTCCCATGCCCATGTACAGGATACCTTTGGTGATGGGGCACTCGATGTTGGGAGTTGTCCAGATGATTATAAAAATAGCCAAGAGGTCTGGCACATACAGAATTATCTGGGTTTGGTAGGGAAGCAGCTCTAAGGAGGATTGTTGCAACGTGTTGCGGATGTTTGAAATTTGCAATGATGCAGTCCCCACTTATGTTTTTCCTGCCATTGCCAATCCAACTAACTCTACGTGTGGATATTATGTCGTTAGAAAAGGCATACGGAAAGCCACAATTCCTATTCAACCAGGCAAGGGTTTTATTTTTTAGAGCAGTATGTGTTTCTAGACTAGGATCAGTTAGGCAGGAGTCAACCTCAGGCACATTAGTTAATACCACCGTGTATGGAACACACTTCGGTGTGAGGTTGACAGAGATCTTCCTCCTAGTCCTACTTCTCCCGGCAGTGTCTCCCCCTGCTATGTTGTTTTGGCTACCATTTAGGGCAACTTGGGGCGGCTGTACTGGTGTATGTGCTATAGGTGTTACCGCTATTGCTAAGTTTGTAGTTGGGATGTTGGGTGCATGTGCGATTATAGGCACCTGAACAGTAACTCCTAAGCCACTAGCCCCTGAGCTAACCGATGCTGGAACTACGCGACCCACTGTAATATTACCCGATTGACCCAGTCTGCCAGTTTGAGGGCTCATCTGAATAGAAAAGTCGGGTCATGTGGGAATCTAAAAGACCCTCAAGTCTAGAGACCTCATTGGCGACTAGATCTAACTTTTCCACCAATGGTCTGATCATTACCTCTAGTTTTGTCTCAATGATGGTGGCCAAGAGTTCTATATGGGCTGGATGCAGGGTACTCCCTTCCACTATGTTTACAGAGTCGGGACTGTCTTCCCTGTTATGTGATGTTGAACATATCTTTTTGGTCTTCCGTCCCACCACCCTTTTGGCAGGTGCCTTCCTGCAAGCACGCACTATCCTTCGTGCAGGTGATTGCGGTGGCGAGGACATTGGGGAGGGTGTCGGGCTCTGACTTGAGGTGAGTTCAATTAAAGTTTCCCGCTCATCTATTGGCACTATAATCATAGCATCATTATTTGAGACATCGTTATTTTGAGCGATCAAGCCACTATCTAAATGGGGCAGCGATGTAGTAGGTGCACTCAGCTTTGTAGGTGAACTATTTGGACTAACCCTAGTTAGTGATAGTCTCCTATCTTTATTTATCTTGCTGACAACCTTTACAAGATAATTATCCATTGTCCATATCTCATTTACTGCCACTGATTTAGACGACCTAAGCTTTGACATAATAAGGCCCTGCAGATGATAGTTGTGGGGTATGTAGAATGGCAGAACCCAGGCCAGTTAGTAAGAAGCACTATCCGAACAATAAAGCCAAGATAGATAACACAAACGTAATGCAGTGATTAAAAGTAAAAGGCTTACTATAAGACCATAGTCCAGAAACAAGGAGGCAATGTCCGTGGCCCAGCCCGGTCTCCTATGGCCTCTGACGGCCGCAGACGACCCCGCCCTTGTCCTGGGCTTCTCCCGGCGTCGCCCGCTCGCGTCCCGCGCTGCGTGGGGGAAGGCGGTGCTTTAAGCGCGATGTCAGCGCCTCCCCCAGCAGCAACAGCTGATTGTAGTTTGGCCTCTCAGGCACCCTGGGACCACGAGTCCCACCAGGGCAGAAACACACAGGGCGCTACAGCAGCGTCTCCTCTCGCACCTCAGCACAACAGCGCGGGACAGCAAGGTTCCACAGGTCACGAAAAGAACAGCAAAAAGGGCCCATGTTTTATTTATCATAGTCACAGGGAATTATTATTTGAAGCTCAGCTTGGTATTTGACGGCATGGCCTGTGCTTTTTGTCGCTCACATTATGGAGTAGCCACCCATCTTCAGAGATTGGGCCTGAGGCACATGGGGAATGATTTTATTTAATGTCTATCCCCATCCCACAAACAGGGACACGTCCTTAAGCATAGACCTTCAGCTTTGACTCATCATGTGTAGTGCCAGAGAATTTTTGGAACCTAACCCAGGCGAGATCATCCGAACAGATGTAGACCAAGGATGGTATATATTTGAATAAGTGAAGTATGTTGCCACTGTTAAAGATGTTGTGTTGACCTTTAATATCAGGGGTTGACACTATCTCCAGGACACTCATACTCGCCTTTGTGGCAGTTGGTTCTAGTGCTGGGGTCCAGTGTGCCAGGAGGGTATTATTTGGATCAGTGCCCAGGGTTTCGGCTACTGAATGCACATTTTAAGTTGGGCCAAAAGATTGGCAAAGCAATGGACTGGCCGTATAGCAGTGTAGCTGCATTGACAGGGGCCCAGGCGAAGTGCCTACTGACATCTGTGCTTAGCTCTTTGGTTAAAGCAGCTTGGGTGCTTGCAACCTTCTTCTCCTTGCTTATCGGTTGGAAAGAGGGAGTCTTTGGGACTAAACTTGTTGTGCCAAGGTCCTTCCTTTCCTTGTTTGTCCTTGAGGGTGGGGGTATCTTAGGGTCTGAAAATTGTACTGCTGTAACCAGTTGAAAATAAATGAGGACATCACAGTTTTACCAACTGAATGTACAATTCTATTTTTGCCATAGGTGCTGGGTAACTGTCTTGAACTGGTGTCATGCATACAAAGTCTAGCCATCAACTTTGATTTGCATATCATGTCTCTAGTTGATGCAGTGATTACCTTGTGTTACTTTCTTCTGTGAGAACTGAAAAGGAATCTTAACCTTCGGTCTTCAAACATAATGTCCAGATTATGAATGTCTTACATCCTCACTGGTAGGCTAGTATTAAGCACTTTTTCTTGATCTACCATTGAGCTCACTCATGTGATTGCAGTTAGTTTGAAATACTATTACCAGGATTATTACTGGCTAGTCAAAGGGTGACTGAGTCACTTCCCCACTTCCCTGCTTCTACTGGCTCCCAATCAATCAAAGGGCACTATTTTAACTGTGTTGCTGATTCAAAACACTATGCAGACAACGGGGAAAGTCCTTTATCAATACCGTATGCAGGTGTCAGTTCTTTTTCAGGGTCATAAAATAAAGTGGTTCAAGATCAGTGTCAGGTTTTTTTTGGTGCCATCAGCTACTTAGTTGTATATCTCTTGTGCTTCAATCAGTCTACAGTCAAGCGTAATGAAATTTTGAAAGCATGACCCTCCTGAACCCATATACATATTATCTGGCTTTATGATCTGCTTTCGAATTCACTGATATGGTGCCCTCCTGTAAGAGTATTTTACAGATATAAATTCAAAGTCACCTACCACAACATACCCAGAAGCACTTCAGAATAATCTCTGTATCAGCATAAAGCTTCTGCTCTAGACATTCTAGTTTCTGTAAGACCAAGTAAAAGTAAGTTTGGCTTACATCCATGAACAGATGGTTCACTGGGAACCAGAGGTGCTGAAATGCATCAATTAAAAACTAGGGCAGGTAATGCTTAATTTACAGTCTGACAAGGTTACACAAGTGTGGTTGATATCATGAGGCATACTACTTTGCAAAATGAATTCAGAAAGTACCTAATTAGAGGCTACTAGTCAAGATCTACAAGTAAATAACCAACCCAGAACATCTTAATAGACACTGCCTCAACTTTCAGTTTCATTGTAATTATCTGCTGGAGTCCAAGGTCACCAAAATATGTGAATCCATCATCAATTTCCAAGGCTTGCCTAATTGTCCTTCTGCTCTACCTCACCCTCTACAATCCTCTTTCAACTTCTTCACATTGATGGAAACTGGTTATGTGTTGACTCCAGCCACCAAAATAAAAGTGTCTAGATCTCAGGGAGAGGTGTGGTACAGTGGCCAGAACGTCTGACTCCGGAGCCAGGGCTGAGGGTTTGATAGCCTGCAGCAGCTCAGCGCATCTTCATGTAACTCTTGGCAATAGCTCACTTAATCTCCCTGACGTCCACCAGCACCTAGATAACCTTAGAGGTGATAAGTTGTACTTTACAAATCCGGAATTATCATTATCATTATTATCCACTAGATATCTCAACCAATTCTTTCCCTCACCTGTGCTGACACAGCATCCTATTGAACTGCATGTCATTATTAAAACACACCATCATTACCCTCTCCTCAAAAAGATCTGGACTCATCTTAGGCAACTACCAACCTATATCAAAAGACCCATGCACAGTAATGGTATTCAGGAGGGTTGATGAGACACTTTAAAGAAAATGTGGAGCTTAGCCCCATCTTGCACACCCAACTGTCTGGATTCTATCCTACAAGGAGCACAGACATTGCCATGACATTATGAGGGACTGATTCTTTCTCTTTTAGCACACATGCAATACAATCACTGTTTTACTCTTTGGACTGCCAGCCACTATAGAATCTACATTCCTGCATGAGGCAGGCATGTCCAGATCAGGCTTCTAATGGGTCAACTCATTCATCTCCAATCACTGGAAAAAATGTTAGGAACAGATTATGTTCAGTGTCCCACATGGTCCATCTTGGATGGTCCCATGCATGTACTCTGCTAAACAACAACATATTCATGCTGTCTTGGCATTTCAAGTCATACAATGTGAATTTCTAAATGCATGCTAAGGATTCTCAAATTCACTTATGTTGGCAAAACAACCAATCCAACATGCTGAATTCATAAATTGCATTGGATAAACTAGATAATCCTATTCTTGACGAGCACCATGACTGAGATTATAATACCCATAGACCCTCCAAACCATCTCACTACCATTTTACTCCATCACAAGTCTGGGTACCCTTCCCTCTACTTCTCCACAGATAAGAAACAGAGGGCCTAAGTTTATTGAGAAGTGTAGCAAATTAGGTCAATAGTTGTGACAAATGTCATTCCTTCTCAAATATTAAGACCATCTATTTCCTCTTTCAGGAACCCTATTGTAGCACTTGAATTTCTCGGCATCGCTAGGCAGACAAAGTGTGGGCTGATGTCACTGGCCTAAGGCACAGAGCAAACAACTCTCAATCAATAATTGTCCATTCATTTTTTTACTTATGAAAAGCAAATGTGCTTTATTACATATTCCAAAACAATACTAGGTATACATTAATAACAGTTGCCCCCCGAGCAAGCTTTGAACCTTAACACTACAAAACCTTTCGCCAAATCTGGACACAGTATAATGGGGAACAGTCATTATTGTCAGACCTATAGCCTCTTGCAGTATTTTCCACCAAAGTAAAAGCAAAAATATGCAAGTGACAATGAAATACACTGGCACCTAATAATGCATGTACTAACTCACTTTGAACTTTGTCAGTGCTAATAAAACATTACCATGTTTAATATACTTGGCGTGTGATGTGTTTTCTGCAAATATACACATGCTATAAAACAGTTGTACAAGACAACACAATGAATGAATGAATGAAAACAAATTTATAGAGCGCTACTAAGCCCAATGGGCGTCAAGGCGCCTAACCAAAAAGAAGCTAGCTAAAGCAAATATGCTCTCATTGTGGGTAGGCCTTGATAAAGTACCAAGTTTTGAGCGCTTTTTTAAAAAGGGACAAAGATGGTTGGGCCTTAATCTCCAGAGGGATAGAGTTCCACAGCCTAGGAGCGACGATGGAAAATGCTCTACTGCCCCAACGGACCTTCCTAGCACGGGGAACCACAAGCAGATTCATCTCCGATGATCTGAGGGTTCTACTAGGCATGTAGCGAGTTAACAGGGCACCTAGAGGGTCCAGAGGACCATCTGCAAGAGCTCTATAGGCCAAGCACAAGATCTTAAAAGAGATCCTCAGTTGTATAGGGAGCCAGTGCAGGCTCTTTCTGGCCATTGTGGCAGAGGATGCATTAGGAAGAGCCAAAACAAATCGAGCAGCCGCGTTCTGTACGACCTGAAGGCGTTGAATGAGTCTCTTGTTGGAGTCTGCATAAAGTGCATTGCATTAATCCAAACTGGAGCCCACTAATGCAACCACCGTCTGCCTACGTGCTAGAGGAGAAAGATAGTGCAAGATTCTTTTGAGGATTTTAATGACCCCCCAGCAAGTGGCCACTGTTCGATTGACCTGTAGAGTCATGGACAGTGAAGTGTCAAATATTACGCCGAGATTTCTGGCTGATTGGGAAGGAGATGGACAAGTTCCCAAAGATGAAGGCCACCACTCACTAGACCAGACATCCTGGTCCTTGCCAAAGACCAGAATCTCTGTTTTATCGCCAATCAACTTTAGGGAGTTCTGGATCATCCAGTCTGAGACTGTCTGCATACAAGTCCTAAAAATGACGGCGGAGGTGGTAACAGAGTGGGCCAGAGACACCATGATTTGAGTGTCGTCGGCGTATGACACAACCTCCATCCCCTGCGATTTTACTAACCTAGCAAGGGGGGCCACATAGATGTTAAATAGGGTCGGACTCAAGGCCGACCCTTGTGGCACCCCATACTGCAAGGATTTAGCAGGGGAGAGGAACTCTCCAAGCATGACTCTCTGCTCTCAGATGTAAAAAAGAGTGCAGAAGGTTCAAGGCCGGACCCGCAATCCCTGCCTCCCTCAGGCGCGATGTTAACGTAGAGGGAGACAGGGTGTCAAACGCTGCTGTGAGGTCAAGTAAGACCAACACAGTGGTTTGACCCGCATCTACCTTCAGGCGGATATTATTCACCACTATAGTAAGTACTGACTCGGTACTATGAGCCTTTCTGAATCCATGCTGGGAACTCTCTAAGAACCCAGAGGAATCCAGAAAGGTAGAAAGATGTAAGTTCAGGTGAGATTCGAGCATTTTTGCAGGAGCCGGTAACAGGGAAATGGGTCTAAAATTCTTAAGCTGTTCTGGGTCCAGGGTGGGCTTCTTCAGAAGAGGCTTCACCATCGCCCTTTTCCAAGCTGAAGGGAAGGTGCCTTGAGTTATGGCACCATTCATCACTTTGAGGATGGGCGGAAGAAGCGTGAGCCTACAATCCTTCAGAATCTTCAAAGGACATGGGTCCAGAGGCGAGGACGATTTGGTCCGATCCAACAGGAGCTCAAGCCCGTTAAGGGAAAGTAGCGGGAAATGAGTAAGGCTCTTGGAGGGGTCTCTTGGCCAAAATTCTAGATTGGATAGAGTTTGGAGAGAGAGATCCCTCAGGGTGTTCCTCTGAGTTTCCAAGGCAAGATATATATCTTCAATTTTATTATGGAAAAACAGATATATTGTTACACAGCTCCTGTGAGCCCACAACTAACCAAATCAGATCGGGCACTTGCAGGGAGCAGAGGGAGTCCACGATCTTGAAAAGTTCCCTAGAAGAGGTAAGGGAGGTAGTGAGATTTGAGAAAAACTCCTGTTTTTCCCTGATAACACTAGCTTTGTATTCTCTTAACAGACACGTGTGTGCCTCCCTTTCGGTAGGATCCCAAGTCTTCCTCCATCTTCTCTCCTGTCTTCTACAGCTTTGTCTCAAAAGTCTTAGTGATTCTGTGAACCAGGGGGCAGACAGTTTAAGACGTGCCGAGTATCGATAAGATGCAGGGGCTAATTCATCAACAGCCTTGGTGATAGAATTAGCAAACCCATCGGCTGCCTCGTCAACGTCTCTCAAAGGCGAGTACATGCTGGTCTCTATATAAGGAGCAAGGGCTTCATTGGTTATGTTCCTGTAGCTCCTTTTTGGACCTCTGGTGCTGGTGGTCAGAACAGGCAGTTCTGCCAGGCCGGATTCTAATTCAAGAGGTACGGCCAAATGATCGGACCAAACTAAAGGTACCGGAGTGCCAACTGAAAGTGACAATAAATATCAAAGATAAAAATCCCAGCTCCAAATACTCTTGAGAAAATTAAAAACCTCTCCTGGGTTTACTTTGTCAAGCCCCCGGAAGACTTAGGGTGACAACTTTAAATATATGAAGGGGTCTCCGGTGGGGGCTACTGAACCTCGAGAAGCCCCAAAAATATGTCTTGTTTTGTTGCTGATGTTCCTGCCCTTTTTGAGGGGTCAGAAACCAAATATGCAAATTTTATTTTTTAAACAATACTTTTTTTGTTTTGTTGCAGTTTAATATAGTGTGTACTTGACCCAAAGGTTTTGGAGTGCTTTACATAAGCACCAGTTACCTTACACAGAGACACATTAATTATTTTTGGGCATAGCGAGATCAAGTGATTTGCCTAGAATCACAGGATGTTCAGCCAGCGTCAAACCTCGCACTTGGTTCCCTAGTTTCTAAGTCAGCTGTTCTGGCCATTAGCCCACATCCTCTCTTGGATGTGGTTTTCATTTTTCTTGGTCAATGTGCCACCAACCCTCCTATGCGGTATCCAAGATCTAGCCACTAAAGGCCCCACACAGGGGCCTTGCCCACGTGGCTTAGATGCCTCTCTTCGCACAGAAAAAATCTTCTGTACCAGGTCTTCCCATTCCCCCAAACACAGGCATCAGGAGTAGGAGAACACCAAGGTGCTCCTGGGGCTCGGCCCTTCCATGGTTCCACACCAGTCCAGCTGCACAGTGGCATTGAGGTAATCATCATCCTAGAGGCACTGGTCCCCTAAAAAATAATGTGACAAAAAATAATATTATTCTAATTTATTGTTACGTATTTTAAAATAAAAAATTGTATTTAAATTTGTATAATTTCAAAAATAAATATTACTATCTGTTTATAATTTAACACTACTTTATGTTTTTATATATTTTAAATTATTGTAAATATTTGAATTTAATTTAAACGATATTTCATATAGAGTTTGATTTTATGTCCCTACCACTATTATTTTCAATGGGAAAGTGTGGCAGTACCACTGGTTGGCCATGTGTGGTGCTGGACTGACTTCAATTGTGTATGTTACTATAACAGTGTAAGTTACAACAAAAGTGCAGTTTGTAAATAATGAAGAGTAGTACATTTACTCAATATTACAGTTTGTGAATCAGGCTCTGAACTTCAGGTCTAAGTTTTCCTTTGTGCATCAGGCCCTTAGACTTCAGATTTAAACTTAGACTTCAGGTCTAAACTTAGACTTCCGGTCTAAGTTTTACTTTCAAGTTTATTGTTTATTGTATGATTACTTAAAATCATTACAAGTAACATAAAATACAATTTCATTAAAAAAACATGATAATGCATAAATGTTTACAGAGCAACGACTTGCAATGTATGTTTTATTAAATTGTAGACAATGTATAAAAATCAATATTGCGTATTTAAAACGAGGGTATAAAGTGCAAGGTACTGTGCCTGAAGGCATATGTCTTTCTTTGTGCAAATGGCATAATAACGAGTCATTATCGCATCCCGCAAGCTGTCACTATTTGATGATATGCAAAGGGCAGAGTTGGAAAAAAAAGCTGTTGCTTTAAATCTGGCCATTCGGTTAAAATGCTGACGAGCCTAGAGGAATTGAGCCTTTGATGTGCAAGGTGCTCTGACTAAAAGCAGACAGTGAGTAAAAATCACTAATAAGTATTTTAAACTAAGGTGTAAAAATGTGAGGTACATGTCTGTAGGATTATGTCATTCTATGTGCAAATAACCTAATTAGAGGTCATAAACAGAACCCGCAAGCAGTCGCTGTTTAATATAACCCAATCACCTGAAGTGCTTAAAAAGACTGTTGCAACTTGTCGAGCCATCTATTTAAGGCACTGACGTGCCTAAGGAATTGGGCCAGTAATGTTCGAACTGCCTATAATGAATTCTTTCAGCCAACATACTTGTTAGGTTTCGCCCTGGCCATTGCAACTGCGTAGCAGTTGCTCTGCCCAGGGCGAAATCTCATGATCCTACATATGGGGCTTTGGTCCCGCCTCTGTCTCCCATTGGCTAGCTCCATAAATGGAGGCTAGCCAATGGGAGACAGAGGCTGTCAATCACGCTTTCCCCTGAAAACGCGATTCGGGAGCGTTTCTCGGTCTTTTTTAAATCCCGCCCCTTTGGCCTGGGCCGCGCTGTGATTGGCTGCCGGCCCGGGACACCCCCGAGACGTCATTCCCCGGGCCGCGCTGTGATTGGCTGGCCGGCCCGGGACCTGACTTGTTTCTTTTAGGTGTTTTGTTCATTCCAGGCCGACCAGTGGGCCATCCAGCACGGTAAAAAGAAAAGCTGGACGTATAATATGTATGTATGGGTATAGTGTGTACAGTAAAACCTGTTCACAAACATTAAAAATACTTTTCCTATGAATGTAAAGGATTTACGACGTAAGGTGAAGCCATTTAAACGAGTTCAGAGTCGGAGTGCGGCTAATTGAAGAAAATAAGACACCCACGAGTGGATTTCCAGGAACGCAGGCTCTATGCATATTACGCGAAGAGCATGATGCAAGCAGCATGACATTTCTGAAGAAATATTCGAACGCTTTGAGCTGGTTACCGCATCGGTTCACTTCCAGGTGTTTTTGTTAAAGGCGCTTTGCACATCCGCACGCCGCTTGCTGCAGGTTTGACACTTGCTGCTTGTAGCTACTCACCCAACGACCACCAGCTCCAGAGTGTGGCTGAGATTGCTGGGCAGCTGGCGAGAGCTCGGCGTGGTACCCGGTAACACCCCTTTGGCTGCACAGTGCATGAAGGAGGCAGGGACTCACCCGCGGGTGACAGCCACCATGCCTGGGTGCAGGCATATGGGTCCGAGCCTCTGCCGTGTATACCGCCTTCGGCACAGCCTCTCTCCACCTGGGCACTTCGGGAGGCACTCCCGGCATGCAGCCTGCCTCTCCCAAAGCAGCACGGCAGAGACTGGAGGGCAGCGACTATTTCCAAATATGCCGAATTAATATCAGCTCTGTCCCCGAGCTTTATTTCAGAATCCACCCGTTCGCTGCATTATAATCTGGGCCATCTTCGACGATAGGAACAGGAAGCTGCGAACGTCCAGCGTGCAGCAGCTCTGTTTCCCCAATCATAACAAAGCGCAGAGTAGCAGCAGAACCGATTCCCCACCTCCTCCCTCAGTTCTGGCCCTGGCAGCAGCAGTGTGGGTGTTTGTTAATACAAACAGCCTTACAGTAATCTCTTTTTCCTGCCTCGCGGAACCCCCTCCCTCCCGCCGAGCACTCCGCTTCGGAGACGAGATACATACAGCGCTCTAACAGGATCAGCTAGCCGAGCTCCCACGCCTGCGTCTGTACTGGCACTGCCGAGGAGCGGGGCGTGAGATCGTGAAAGCGGGCAGGGTGAGGGATGGGTGCCCCAGGCACATACCTGTCCAGCACTTCACACAGGGCACAACCCTGACCCCCTTCAATAATGGATGTGTGACCAGTGCCCCGGCGGCGCCTGGGACCAGAGGTGAAAGGTGACCTCTAACACACCCCGAGAGAGAGAGTCCAATGAAAGCTGCTTTAGTTTGACCACAATGATGCCAAACTGCAGAACGGCTGCTAGACAGTGACGTTTGCGTTCTACATCCCTAAAATAAGCATTTTAAAGTGTGTGTGTGTGTGTGTGTGTGTGTGTGTGTGGCTGGCTTTGTGTGTGTGTGTGCGGATGGATCTGTGTGTGTGTGTGGCTGGCTCTGTGTGTGTGTGGCTGGCTCTGTGTGTGTGTGGCTGGCTCTGTGTGTGTGGGTGTGTGTGCGGCTGGCTCTGTGTGCGCGGCTGGCTCTGTGTGTGTTCCTTTGTGTGTGTGTGTGTGTGTGTGTGTGTGTGTGGCTTTGTGTGTATGTGTGGGTGCAAATGCAATAGGTCTCACATTTGCGAGAGATTTAGCTAATGGCAATGTAAATGACAATGACATTTATTTATCTGTTTTCAAAACTAACACATAAATACAAATTTTTTCATTTACAATGCCAATAGCTCTAACTTTTCCACAGGCGAAACCATTGCATTGTAAATGCTTGTTTTTTAAAACTACTTGCCAGAGACGTTTCCTGGTTTGTGTAAAATATTTTACACCCTGGCAAGACAAAATGATTGAAGATCTTTCTATCCAGCTAATCATAGATTGTCTGCATGTGCGAATGTTTAACTCGTAAAAAATCAATTTTAAGAGGGATTTCCTTAAGTCCGTAACTGCAGGACACGCGCACAACAAGTGAGTTATTGTTTCGTTAGGATAACCACATAATTAAGGCTCCCGGTTTTCCGTTTAAACGGATTTTTACATATAAATACAGACGGAAAACTTTTTTGTTTTTGTCTGTATTTATATATAAAAACGGGAAAATACTAACAAAACAAATGCTCCTCCTGCCTCCGTGCTCCTCTGTAAAATCCGAGTCATAGGTGCACAGGGGTGGCCAAAAGAAACGGGAACTGCTGCCCTGAAAGTCTTTCAGAGACGGAAGAACTGGGATCGCCGTGTCTGCAGAGACACTCAGGCACCCCTCACAGCGGTAGTTCACACAAGATAATGGCTGTAGCAGTGCAAGCAGCCGATGTACATCCTCGGCATTCGGCCTGCAATGCCTCCTTTCATATGCAAGCGCCTGTACACAATGGATGGAAACCCCCACACCTCTAGCTAAACGGCATCTTTGGGACTTCTCACCTGCAACAGAACTGAGTGTAATACAAAACATTAGAAGATTTTCTCCAAATATGTGTTTCACAATGTACTTTACTAGGTTTAGGGCTTTTACCTAGATTGGATACATTTACATGATTTAAAAATAATTAATCTTATTATGGGGCGAAGCCAAAAAGCAGTTTTATTAGCTGGTTTCTGTTGCTTACACATTATGCACTTGTGGAGTCGGACACACCGCGTGAGTGGATGTGTGTAAAACATGCAGTGAGCCAAGCCATCTATGAATGAGGGCCTCGCCAGTATGCCTTAGTGTCCCTACGATGTGTCACTTTTTGCCCTATGATAAATCGTGCCCACTCACCAACAAGTTTATGCGTGACTCCGTGCAGCCTGCTGTCCTCTGGATGCATTCACAACTTCCACCCCCCTGCCGAGCTTTGCACCTCCACGCCCTATTTGCCACACATTCGCATTTACAGTTTGCCCTGTGAGGACACTCCCTCGGCAGTCTCTCCAGAGAGGCCATGGATTAAATGGGCATTAACTGTGGGTAGGTTTGATGATTACAACGAACTGTCTAAAAAAGATGCCAGCGCTGTTGTGCAAGGTTTTAATTCCTTGTGATGTCTATTTGGTTGCTTTTACCAGTAACACTCAGACACATTAAATTCACCCAGGGCAGCTAAGTATGTGAGCTGTCTTGTAAGTTAGGGCACCACAGTTGATTTCAGGGTGACTGCATTAATTTCAGGGTGACATAGTTAGTCTCACTTCTGAACGGTCCATCCAGTGAGCGATGTCACAATTTCAAAAAACCCAGCTGACATCATCAGACAAAGCAACATTCCAGAATGCCTTTTGTTGGTGATTGTTGTATACGCAGAACTGGGTAAACGGAAGTATTTTCCCTCTATCTTGGATGCCCCTTTAACTCAGTGGTGGCTTTTGCCAGCAAGGATAAGTGGCAGCAGAAGACCATGCATTTTTGAAACGAGAATTGAGCGGCTGCTGCTAATAGTGCTGCACATATTTGCTGATACCACAGCTCAACAACCCCCTCGCCCCCCAACCCCCCCCCACACACACACACTGTCCTTCTCTCACTCGCTCTTACACCTTCCGCCCCAGGTCTCTTTAACTTGTTCTATTTAATGTTTATTTAAGTACTACTTAAATAAAAATAAAAACGAAAACAGATATGACTGTGCACCACCTGTGCGCTACATTTTCTCCATAGCGTCCATATCAAAGCACTATTCTGTACAGATGAAGATGCAGGATTCTTTAGATATTTTGGCGATTTACAATGCCTCATGGGGCAGGTCGTCTTCTAGTACACAGTAAGAGTGATTTGATATTCTTCGAGCAGACACTCTGTGATGGCTGATTAAATGTGAGTAAAAGAGGTAGTAATTTGTTGACATTTTGCAAGACAGACGCGCAAATGAGACCTAATCAAAGTCACAAATTCACACATATTTTCTTACAGGACAGGGAAGAAATTTGCTCCCAATAAGCATAGGCTCCAATTAAAAAAACACAGCTATAACAACCTATTGCAAGTGTGCATGTCAACTTAAATAAATGTGGAAAAATAATAGCTTTAGCGTCTTTTTTTTCTTGTGTCAAAAATAAATGTGGATAAATACAGGTAAAATGACCAAAAAATAAATATGGATAAATACAGACGGAAATGTGAAAAAAATAAATACCATAAAACCGGGAGCCCTACACATAATCAACAGTTCGCATCATAATTATTACATTTCCATGATGGCAGTTAATCTTTCGAATCATGAATTCCTAAACGAAAATAAATGAAGCTCTTTTTTCACTCGATACTAAAATGGGCTGCTAAATAGTCTTGAGGCTTTGTGTGTATGTAGGAGTTTATCACTGTCCACGCATGGCGTCATTTGGACAAAAAAATGTTGTCCTCAAAAAGAGATTTCCTCTTCGCTGACTTGTTGCTGGCTTTATTACATTTTGCCTTTTCGACCATGCTCTCCTATGCTGGTTATATATGTAATTCCACCAAAGATTTCCTCAAATAAGCTCCCCATGTATTAGGTGTTTCTTTGGCCAGTTCAACTTTTATGTCTTCCCAGCATAGGTTGTTCAATGAGGCGGGCTCTGATGATCGAAATGTATGCCACAGCTTCACAAAGGAATTCATGCTTTGGAATTTCTGTTTTGGAAGGCCAAATTCTAGCCTTACCAGTGTAGGGGATGCAGACTTGGGAAGATTAAAAACAGCTTTATATACCTTAGTCTGGCGCTCGTTCAATTACTCGGCCTCCTTACCGCACCATGTTTCCAGACCATATGAGAGAGTAGGTAAAGCTTGAACTGTCATCACTTTTAAAAAGATGAGTGTAGGCCGTGCAACTCAGTTTTTTATTCAACAATCTAAAGCCGAAGTTTAATGATTGGGCTCTAACATTTAAATCCATTTTATGGTCCTTATATGACGTGCCCCGCCCCAATTTTCCTTTCATGAATCTAGCCCTTAGATAGGAACCTTCATCTCCTCAGAATCCAAAAAGGTGCTGTCCAAAGCAGCATCTATCAAACTGCAAAACAAAACACCTTAAACTTTCTTAGGAGCAGGAACTTCAACTGAGGTCTATGCATGTGAAATAAAATCCAGATTTTCTGCTTACCGAAACTATCGCGAATCTATATTACAGTGAAAAAGTTCAAACATGTATTAATTTATAACTGCTTTTAAAATATTGATTTAACTTCAAATTATTTTCTATGATGTTTTCAGTCCCTGCCTCCAAAATCTTCTGTGGGAGGGTGCTGTAGTACCAGTGCTTGGCCATATGTAGTACTTGAGTTCCTACAGAATTGTAATTTACCATAAAACTGTAAGTTAGTGCAAAAGTGCAGTTTGTGAAGACTGAAAAATAGTAAAGTTACTCAAAAATGCAAACTACTTTGTGAATCATGTCCCAAATCACTAGCAATAGTTTCAGAGAACAGACTGAGCATGACGGTACAAATAAATGAGTTGCCCAGAAGTGAACATGATCCTAAAAGCATAGTTCAGGCAAGTATTAGATCAAACTAGACTATGTAAACTCTATTCTCACAGGGTATCTTCACATGCACCCAATCATACACCCGAAGATGACACAGTCTACCAGCTCTACTGCATTTTCCACAGCAAGTAGTGGTAGGTGAAGACGACACATTGTTTTTGATGATAAATGGGGAACACTGCTGATATTGAGAGAACATTATTGGAGGTGCATTGTCTATAGTCTATTGACTGAAATGTGAGGAATGATGCATGTTTGGGATCCAGATATTCTCTGAGGATCCCAGAAGGCCCTGTTGAACATTGTATCCATGTATTCATTCATGTATTTTTAGAGAGTTATGTTAAGTGCAATCATGACCTGTGGGTATCAGAGCCCTCTACGGTAATACAACAAACTTGCAATCATGTGTTGATATTAGAACATAGGTTGGTCCCCATGCAGAATAATTATGTAGTCTACAGAAAAGCAAAAAGTTCTTCTGGACTTTTTCATATAGTTCTGCTGAAGATCGGTATGCCCTATGATGTATGTTGAATGTGTGAGATCTTTTATGGGATGCTTTGGTAGGATTAAAATGCTTGAAAACTGATCGTGTAGGATTGAGGGAGGTTGATCTGATCCATGAGTCCGAGTTCATTTACCTGATGGGCTGATAAGGGTATTAGGTATTTAGAAATCAGGAGTGCTTTGACTACTTTGTGCACCCAAGATCTTTAGTTTTGAAAACTGTTTGCCATTAGTAGTGGTGAAACAATGTAAAGAACTTTGGTCCTTCAGATCTGATGAGTTTCCAAGCCAGGTATTTTGGAGTGCTAGCATGCAGTGCTTTGTGTGTGCTGCATGGAGTTTCGAGGATCATTCATGCTTCTATTGAGACCAATTTACCATGGGTAGTGTAGGTGTGATGTGTTCATATTGTCTCATTCCTGAGAAGAGTCTGGCTGCTCCAAAAATATTGGTCTCAATATGTGTTTGCAGTCGTTACAAGCCACTGACTTATTGATCATCCAGGCATCAACCGGTGAATTATAAAAAAAACATACTTAACAGAACTTCCAGATTACTTTCCATTCAGAAAGACAAAGTAACTTTGGTGAAGGGGGCTCATACCTGGCAACGCAATAACACCAACAAGGCTTTAAAACCACAGTCCTACTTGGACCATGGGTTTCCATTTCACATCATGCACCTCCATTTAGGAATTCAGCCAACTCTGGAATGACAACCAACTTGGTTACAATCTGCCAGGGCTGCAGGATTCAGACTCTGTGCTGCAGAAAAGGAGACCCTAACACCCATTCGTCTGAATTTCCATAGGCAATGTTACCCGATCGTAGAAGGGACCTGCGCAATGCCTTTAATCAAGCGGATTTTTGATGATGCAGGCAAGCCCTTGTAGTGAACAAATGCCTAAACATCCAGTCTGCAAAAGTCTCTAGATATATTTGCGCCACCTCAGAGCAGCCCTTTGGAGGTGAGTCCCAGACATCCCCTTGCAGGTGAGTGTGGTCGCTCACTTAACCCACCTACAGTGAGATCCCTAATCCACCTTCAAAGTGCCAGCGGGTTGCCGCCTGCACTGTGAAAACACAGAGCGGCTGCAAACAAACATGAATGTGTTACCCCCGGGCAGCAAACTCATGGGTAAATGGTGCATTTCCCTTTATTACGCTGGGCACACCTTATAAAAGGTGCATTAAAAAGAAGGTTTGGACCTGGCAAAAGATTTATTTTGCCAGGTCAAAATGGCAATTTAGAACTGCACACAGGCTGCAATGGCAGAACTGAGACATGCTTAACCCCTTCGACGCTCATGACGAGCTGGGCTCGTCATGAGGTAGCCTCCTCGCACGCTCATGACGAGCCCAGCTCGTCATGTAACATGCACTTTACAGATTCCCAGCGTACGGGCGGAATTCCGCCCGCACGCATCAGGTTAAAAGGCCTACTCAAGTAGGTGGCTTAATAAGTGCTGCAGGGTTACTGGTAGCATTTAATTAACCGCTCCCGAGCACAGGTAGAGCCCTTTTGCTAGGGACTTATAAGCAAAGCAATTGGGGATAAGCCAATTCTACCATGTTTCAAGAAAATGGCACAATAACTTTAGCACTGCTTAGCAGTAGTAAAGTGTGCAGAGTCCTAAGGACTACAAAAACGAATTGAGCAAAAAGTAGGAGGGGTGAAGGCAAAAGGTTTAGGAATGACCCAGCAGAAACTCTATGGGGGAAATTGCGATGGCGGTCAGACGAGCACCCGATCGACATCATTGAGGTACTGGGACCAGCTGACAAGTAGTCGATGGTTCCATCTACCAGATAAGGAAGAGACCACTGGGTAACCAGTCAGAAACATGCCTTTTTCAATTGCTTCTTGTGTTGTGGCCCAGAAAAGGGCCATAGCAGAAGGGCCACAGCACAAGCTGCAATTGAAAACCTGCAATTAAAAAAGGGATGTTTTTAAACATACAGGCACCATGTAGGCATCAGTATCTGGCACTCTGCCTGCCTGTTAATGGTAGTGGGACCGCCATGAATAGGAAGTTGAAAAGGGATATCATACTCCCTACGGCGGTGGCTGGCCAGGCACCTCCCCAAATTTTAGGGATAAGAGTCTGACCGCTATCCTGGAGATGGTGGTCCTATCCCCCACCTCTGTGGTGCGACTGAATGCATTGTGATGCAGCAGTCGGACCGATGCCCTAGATGGCGGGTGGACCACCACCGACGGCTTTTCAGTGGCAGTCCGCCTGCCATTTTAATGATGGCCTATGATTTACACATTTTTTCACTAAGGGCAAACTTGGCCAAGTATGCTTTTTTTGTACATAAGACTTACTTTAACATCAAGCAGTCACTGAGGTAGCATATGTTAAAAAAGAAATACTGGCTGCTTTTCAAGTCACTATAAATAAGATAATGTACCCCTGCCAAGATACTCCGTACCATGTTGAGGAATGAGGTCAAAGGGCAGTATGCTTTTTTAAGTCCTGGAACTCTAAGGTCACCTGCAATATCCTTATAATGTGAGGCAGGGACCATTTATTCCTTATAATTCATGGTCACACCATCACCCTTCCCACAAACTGCCTAAATCCATGGTGTGGTACTTTTATCATATGAAAGCGATTTATGTAAACATAGAAGATGAAAGTAGAAAATGCTGGTTGCAATTGAACACACCAAAAAAGACAAATCATCTTAATAGAATTAATAAATGTATAGAACAAGTCAGCTAAAAAGTTGTATGTTTTCTATGATTATCTAAAGCCTGCAAAAAAATAAATTGTGCATTAATAATCTCTAGAAGATATGAGCAGAAACAGGATGGGGTTTGGGTTCACTGTTTAAACTGCAGCTTTAATTATGCTCCTTTTTTGCCTTTCCCTTTGGCTGCTGATCAGACAGTAGTCATTATAAAGATCGCGATTAACTGTAATTACTTACTACAGTCATGCAGCCCCCACTTTTCTGCTTTACAGGTGATAAAATTTTTTCGAGATGGGTATTTTATGAAGGGATTGCTGTCTTCCATGTATTATACACATAAAACCGGAGGAACATCCACTGAATACCTACTTCCATTGATTCTCAACCTGCACTAGTTATCAAAGTGGCTGTGCTTTGGCCACTTTTATGAAAACCCCTGCACTAATGACTCCACCAGCAGTTTGTGTAGATAATAGGGGCAGAAATACAACCAAATATTGCATCAATCACACTGATGCATGACAAGTTGCTGTCAGGTTTTCCACAGATCTGCTGGTACACCCGCGTAGTTGCCCATTTACATTCTCATGTTCCAAGCAAACAAACAAAAAAAAGCCTGGCACAAAATAAATTTTTCTTCAATACCAGATATGTGTTTTCTCCTGACTGAGGCATAGTTGAAAGGTAATGGGCAAGCATTTGTGTCAATAGTGCATGTATTTGAATTGCACTATGAATGCAGCAGTCATTAAAGTAGCAAAATAAACATTGTTTCCCAGTTACTCCACAGAGGTGGGCCTTGGGTACTCCACAGAGGTCGGTCATGGCTACTCTACAGAGGTCGACACTGGCTACTCCACAGAGGTGGGCCGTGGCTACTCCACAGAGCTGGGCTTTGGCTACTCCACAGAGGTGAGCAGTGGCTACTCCACAGAGGTGGACCGTGGCTACTCTACAGAGGTGGGCAGTAGCTACTCCACAAAGCTGAGCCTTGACTACTCCACAGAGGTGGGGTGTGGCTACTCCACAGAGGTGGACCGTGGCTACTTCACAGAGGTGGACCGTGGCTACTCCACAGAGGTGGGCTGTGGCTACTCCACAGAGGTGGGCCTTGGCTACTACACAGAAGTGGGCCATGGCTACTCCACAGAGGTGGTTTGCAGAGTCTATTTTCAGAGCTCTTGAACAGTAGAGACCAGGGCCGTCTTTATCTAGTGGTGCCCAGTGCCCCCATGAGCTCTTTCTTCACTAATTCTCTCTTTACCATTCTCCAACATTGCCCCTCATCTCTCCATAGTCCCTCTCTAATATACATTTCATTTATTGAAAGCACTACACATAGTTCACTCACACTCAGTTTTGTGATCTGCATGTTACATGTCCTTTGCAGCAGGCACAATAACCCCTCTGTACTACTATATGATGAGTCAAACCCCCCACTAAACAACATTCTGATCTCTCATCAGCAGTAACATTAATCATCAGACTTATCTTGACATTTTTATCGTTACCTGAAAATGCTGGGCGCACAAGGAAGTTCACTGCTTTTAAACCATTAAGTTATCTTTAAACTCAGCATTCCCCAACAAATTCAGCGGAAGGTGCAGCTGCACTGGTCGCACCGCCCTAAAACCGGGCCTGGTGGAGGCCGAAGTCAAAGAGGTCCATGTTCTTCTCCACAGCCGGTATAATATCTAGCTGTGTGATATCTGACTTTTTTTCCTCGGGAGATACCGGTGCCTAAGATCTTTAAAGCCCTTTCGTCACTTCCACCGAGCAGCAGTAGTAACGGAAGGTGCTTAGTGTTTAACGTGCAACATATTAGATACCATTAGCACTATTGCTATATATAAAAAACAGATATAAAAAGCACCAACTTGTTGTAAGCAGCTAAAAAAATGTGTTTGATATTAAATAAACCTGCTGATAAAAGTTGTGAGGCTGGTGTTGATGTTCCGAAAGCTACATAAACTATAGCAATGCCCAGCAATACTATCCCCCTCCCTGGGTCCCCACTTGTTCAGGGTGCCCTATTCTTAAATAAAATATCCTTCATCCCCAGTAACATTAGGTCCTAGTTGTTTTTGGAATTTGTTTCAGCCATGTTTTGGGGCCACTGTTATTCCAGCTATACATTGTTAAATAAATTTAATTAATAAGAATCAACAGTTAGTTAAACAGCTCTGTTAAAGGTATAGCATAATAAAAGTGATCTAACGTTAACTTACAAATAAACAAGTAGGTAATTTTAAAGCGTCCTGTATGGAGAACAATAAAATGTATATATTAGGTAGTATACCACTAAAATAAGAAAGATACATTTTTATTTTTATATACAGAGTCTATTTTGATTAAAATATTTTAAGGCATTACACAAACAGGTATATGTGAACAAATATTTACAAGTTTTTTTTCGATGTATAATATTTAAAGTGGTGGCATTTGGTAGTTTCCAACGGAAAATACACATTGAGAATTTCATATTGCATTAGGAACGTTTTCGATTTGAAAGTAATGTGTAGTAAATAAACTAATTATATTTTGTGTTAAAAACAAATTCATTATATAAAAATAGTGATATTAAAGGAACTGTTTAAGTGTTTCGTGTGTAATATAAGAAAGACAGTTGTGCAGTAATAATTGAAGGATTTGCTAATAAATATAATTCGTGACTAAAATAATGAAACAGAATTGCCTGTAGAATGTTAAATGTATATTTTTAGTAAAATGGTAAAAGAAATAATAATATATTTAACTTGATGACTGAAAAAACAATTAAAAGTAGTATTACTTACCAATATAAGCAGTAGCAGGGTGTTCTAAAAAAAGTTAAAGTTGAACAAATTCAGTCATGAGCTGAAGTGTTTGTTTGTTCCAAACGTGTGATGTTTAAGTAAGGTAGAAGGTCATAAAAAGAAACAATGGAAAGGGGCAGGGAGCCAATGAGAAAGGAGCACTTTGTTGTTTGCACTGATTGGATGAAAGACAATGTGCAATTAGTCTACTTAAGTGGTGTAATGTATGTAAATAAGAATATTTCATATATTCAAGCTGCAATGCCGTAACACAGATTCCCCCAGCCCGTGCAGTGTGGGGGATCCCCAGCTGCAAGTGACCCTTTTAGCGCAGGATGTTGGCCTAAGAGCTGCAGCTTAACTTAAATACGGAGCGGGGAACGTCCATATCCTTTGTAGGAACACCCTCTCAGGTTTTGTTAGTCACATATGAAGCTGTCGTTCTACAATAAAAAAACATTTTTTATTAAGTGTTTTTTCTTGTGAAAATTGAAACTATGTAGTTAAAAATAAAAAAAATAGGCAGGAACACGGTATACAACAAAAACAAGTATAGTTTATTATGTGCATAGTATACAAAGAGGGATTTTTAGAAAGTGCATTTCTATGATATTTTGAAGCATAAACGTATGTATTTTAATTGTATGGTTGGAGTGCAGATGTATTGTCTTTTTCCAGACTCCTTTGTGTTATGGATGCTGGCCGATGTGTACGTTACGTGAATTGATATGTTAGAACTAAGGAAAAGTGTGCATCCTAGCGCACAATAAGCTGTTAATATAAATAATGCATGCACCATGACTTTTGAGAACATTTGAAAGCTATCTATATTGTGTTATTAGTTTGGACAAAGTAGAAGTACAACTTGTTGAAAGCAAGTAAGAACAATGAGGCAGATTATCAAGAACGGCAAAAAAAGTATTGCTGCTTTAGCAGCAGGAAATTGCCGCTAAAGCGGCGATAATGGGCTTGATGTCCTTGTGAATTCCCATAGCAGCCCAGGTTCTGGTGTTAACCTGGGCTTCTATGGGAATTCACAAGGGCATATTATCAAGCCCATTATCGCCGCTTTAACTGCAGTTTCCTGCCGCTAAAGTGGTGATAAATTTATCGCCGTTCTTGATAATATGCTTCAGTGTATTTTATAATAAATGAACCTGCTGATAAGGTTTTGAGTCCAGTATTAATGTACCTATGGCTCCGTCAATTATAGCAATCCCTAGCAATACCACCACTCCTCCTTTGGTTTCTCACTAGTTCTAGCCCTCCATTCTCAACTCAAAAACTCTTTATCACCACTTCCGTCAGATTTGGGATATATTAGGGGTTGGTTTGAGTTATGTTTTGGGGCTGCTGTTAATTCAGCTACGAGGTTTGATGATTGCACAACAAAGATTGGAAAAGATAGAAGTACGGTGGCATTAACCCAAAAAGGGAAGGATATAAAAATGTATAACTGACGGAAAAAGAAGTATAAAAAGGATGGAGGGGCAAAACATTGTAGTTAACAGGTGCACTAGGAGCTGTAGAAAATAATAAGCAAACTATTGCTTATAATAAGATAGTGATTTGATGTTCTGCTGCCTGAGCCAGGAATCGAACTGTGAGCCTTGTGCTCCAGAGTTACTTGCTGCAGCCGCTGCGCTACTCTTTATGTAAATACTGGCGAGGGAGAAAATAAAAGTATAAATAAAGCTACACAAGTTCATGCTTTTTGAAAAGCTTATGCACCTTGTTATAAAAAGCAAAAATGTGTGCGCTTGACAAAAAAATCTATGCCAATGTTAACAGGACTAGTTCACCATCTTGTACAAAGATGAACTTTTTTCAGCTTTAACACCCACCATAAAAACACTTTGCTTCCTTTTATTATAGCATTCATCTGTACCTGTTGCATACGTAGATCACTAATTAGTTATCAACCATAGAATATACCATGTCTTTTTCAAAGGATCACAATTACAACTAATAAACTTACTAACAGTGCTGCCAAACGTACACCTCCAGTCTTTTCTTCACACCCTCTTTCCCAAAAGCTGTATTCCCCAAGATTCCAGCCATCCAGGTGTTTTCAGGAACAGCTGTCCCCTTCCGCTGTTCACACAGTGCAAGGAAATCACCAAATTAAAAGTATGATGCTGCCCCAGCAAGTACAAGAATAACAAAGCAGCCTACAAAAAAAAGCTAAACAAAAAAGACATACTCGTAGGCAGCCGTACAAAAAAACACGGACGCCAAACCAAGCAGCAACTCCAAAACTATGGATGTGTCACTGCCTAGAAGGCAAACAATCAACAAGAATGGAAACCATTTCAATTCGATCAATACACATGCTTCACTCAAACAAAAAAACAAAACAAGCCACCGTAAATAAGAAATCCCGAAAAAAAATACAGAGAAAAAAACATAGAAGTGATAAAAGTAAAGGGGCCAATAGCCATAGGTGGTCCCAACAGACAAAAAGGAGGGACTTGTAACACAATTACCCACGACCAAATCCAAGAATTTGAAAGGCACACTCAATAAAAAATAGAAAAACCAAGGCGGGACACACATAATATAGAATATACTGCATGTCTCAACGAGACAGCATATGCGCTGCCTAGACAAGACCTAAAAACATATTATGTGAAGGAAGTTTGCATTCAAATTCCTGACCTGCCCCTGGCTGATACTGGCTGATACTGCTGTACAAGGAGGAGTACAGAGCTTTAACGACTGCTGTGCCAGCACATCTTCTGCCTTTAGAATCTGAAAAAACCAAGCCCGACAACAAAACAAAACTTTCTAAATCACAGTGACAATGTAATGCTAGACAATTAAAGCCCACAAAAACGCACACACATGTAATACAACTGTAACAACACTGCAAAAGTCCAAATAACAAATATACCAAACATTAGGAAAAAAAGGACAACGCAAAACGTCCTATCTGTGAATGTATGTTAATGCTCCTCACTTGCACTGTCAGCCTGCATGTATGCTTGTAAATTTTACACCCTAACAAAAGTTATGAGAAAGCAAGAGTCGCCTCAGCCTTTACAAGCTTCCTGACATTGAAGCGCGGTCTTAGACCCGGTGTATCTAATTGGACGCCTCTGAGAGCCTGGACCCATCACTAAATAAGAGTCAACCCTGCACATCTGCTCTTCAGGTGTATCCAAGTTCAGATTTTGTGGCTTCAAAGAGATGGACTTGGATGACAAACATTTTAATTCTTGTGATCGGGCATTATGAAGGATGATTGATTGAGCAGCATAAAAAACCAAAGATAAAAAAACATAGTTCCGTTTTGAATTTTACAGTTATAAAAAGATTTTTAAAATATATGGAAAGTGGTAGCAGGCAGGTTTTAAAGTAGAGTGAGAAAACAAACTAATTTAATTTAATTTAATTTAATTGCGGGTTTATATAGCGCTAGGAATCGACTCCCGGAGGAGTATCTCCACGCTTCAACCGCTGGGGAACCCGTCCTGGCTCACCCTGAGAGATGGTCCCTGATGGGTATCTCTAAGGTGCGACCAAGCATCCCCGGCGGTCTGGGGGGGCCGTTGTGAAGATGAGGCAAGCTGATGCCCAGAGTTGCCGAGTGTGGTTTCTGACTAGAGTAGGCACCGAGGCGAGAATTATCGAGTCCGCTGACCCTGGTCCTAATACACAATCATTTACCATTGAGCGTGATCATGCCTAAAACCTCTGACACATTGTCTTTTTTTTTATTCATATCCATTAAACATTGGCACTGTTGTATTCATAGTTTAAGAATATTGCATCAAAATGCACAATTGAACTACATTTTTGTAAAAATGCCTTGAGGTACTATCTCATCCAGCACCTACACTCTCCCCTCTTAAGTTTTTTTTTTTTTGTTGCACTCGCACGGTTAGTGACAGGAGGCATTTTAGAATCTATTTAGTGAGCTGAATATACATAACAGAGAAATATACATGATCCTTCGAATTATTTAAATAGATGCTCTGGGACTGCATGGTGAAACTCCATGAGAAGGCGCACATTTCATGACATCAATTGTCAGATCTAGCAGAAATTTCAAAAAGCTCAGAAATTCCATGAAAATGGTACTTGGATTGTAAGAAGGTGGATTATTAGTTGGAGTGGATGTGACCACGAAGTAATAATGTCCCAATTCTGGCAGCAGAGCACACTTTGTTGATTATCATGGATGTGCCATGGATGAAGTGCCCTGTCCATTGTAGAAATGTAGCAGGGCACAGAGGCAAATATGCAGCCCTCAGTGCACCTCAAAATCAAGGGAAAAGAAAGGGGCATATTCACAAAAAACGCAGTGCTGTGGCATTTTAAACACTAGGAAGGGCTATATTCACAAGACCCGTGTCAAGCGCCAGCGCAGGCAACCTGCGACCTTGTTGCAAAGGTGTTTGCACTGTGGGGTGACTGTTTATGTGCAGAAAGGGACACCTTCCTGCACACAAACAATCAATAATGGCCATTTGCTCTTTCTATGTGTGCCGCAGAATGCAGCTCACATAGAAAGAGTTAAAAACAAAGAGAAATTAATAATTTCTCCTCCCATTACCATTCTAGTTTTTGGTGCTGCCTCAGTCTTGTAAATCTGGAGCAGCTTCAAAAAGCAACGGGTGTGTGTTGCGGTGGAACACCCACTGCAAAACCCAATGCCTTACACTTTGCTGCAGAGGACTGTGGCAGAAAAGGGGCATATTTAAAGGTGGGTTAAGTCCACAATAAGTGGCTTAACTCCGCCTTCTAAATATGGGAATAGGTACTAGACCACGGGAACATCAAAAAAGTGACACTTCGTGGCGATAGGAGCTTGTACATAGGCTCCAACATGACCCCAGAGGATTTTGATGGGGTGAGTTCATCCGGCATATCAGTCGGTCTTTAGTAACAGAAATGAATATCTGGTTTGAGCAAACAATAGGTCAAGCTGGTCCCATCCTTCACATTGTAGTCTAGAGCACATACAGTTTACCTAGTTATTTTTTAGTGCAAAAACACAATCTCTGTGGTTTATCGATAGCCCTGCTGCAAAACCTGTATGTGGTATGTGGCCAAGTCTGCAGTGAAACAATTTGTTGCACCCCTTCTAATACAAGTTGCAAAGATGCAACCTGGAATCTAAATCGATAAAGAGATATAGGACCACTTCATTGCAAAAAAAAAAAAATGCTTTATTTTATAGTCCTAAGAAACTACAGGTGCAGTTCAACAACCCTGAACCAGGGACAGACAATCGATATACCCAACAAGATGTTCAGGTAGAGAAGTCACAGAAATTTTGCAACGTATTGTATAAAGTTACAGAAGTCAAAGAAAAGAAAAAGGGGGGGAACTTGGAAACAAAATCCAGATTAGGTACTATGCATCCGTGGATAGTGGTCAAATCAATAATCGATATCCAGAGTCCACTTGATTCTGCGCCCAATAAATCGGCTTTATTTGCGTCTTCAGCGGGACAGTATTCCTCCGTCCACGCTTCGTGAATTAAATTCATTCACGAAGCATGGACGGAGGAATACTGACCACTATCCACGGATGCGTAGTACCTAATCTGGATTTGTTTTCCAAGTTGGAACTGAATTATCAACTATTGATCATCGGTTGGTCCGCTAATTTTAATTATAAGCTATGTAACGCTCAAGCAAATTCAAGTCCTGATGATGACCGTACATTATTACAGCGGTCGAAACGCCGTCAATGCTTTTTGTGGCCATAATTTGTTTGAAGGGCACATTATTTTTGTTTGTGCTGTTTCTGTTATATCTAATGTTTTTCTGTTAAGCCACTGGTTTGGTTTATGATATGTTTGTTTTTTGTATGCCAACCTTTTGTCTTGAGCGTAATTGTTCTTTTAAATATTTTTCTTAATATGTAATAAATTATAACATTCTCCTGAAATTTGTATAAATTTATTCTGAATATATGATTGTATAGGCTTCTCTTCTTTTTCTCCCCCCCCCCTTTTTCTTTTCTTTGACTTCTGAAACTTTATACAATAAGTTGCAAAATTTCTGTTATTTTATAGTCCTGGCATTTAACCAGATGGAAACAATGGAATTACAGAATATATAGTTAAGATGGGGGTACTACAAGAGGTCATCAGGCTCATGAGCGCCTCGCCTGCTCACAGAATTCACAATGTTCCTGAAAAGGAATAATTCAAAAGCATATTTCAGCTTTAATTGCATAGGGTGGAAGGAGACGGCTGGTCACCAAATTTCTGCACGGGATGGGTCACACACCACTCAGCCAGGTTGAATTCCCGAAGCCGGAGGCCCGACCCAGTTATTATGCATACCGCCAAGCAATGGGACTGTAGCGACGCGTTGTTGTTTTAATTTCAGTTTCACTTACTTTCCCAGCCTGGCAGCCAGCCAGCCAGCAGGTTGGGTCCCAGGGCCGTCAATCTTAGTCCTACTACCAATGCCGTGTCGTGACGGCCCTGGGACAGTCAGCTCGGGCCCCACCTACGCTCCCTGCACAGGGCCACCATGAGCCTAGAGCCGGCCCTGGTAGAGTCCTAATGCCTACAAAAATGAATGCAGCAAAAAGTGAAAGGTGTGAAGACAAACTCTTCAGATATGACCCTGCAGACAGGGATAAGCCCAACAGAAAGTTGGGATGATGTCTGTCTGTGTGAAGATAGTGTTCGTGCAAGTCCCTGCCCCTGACTGATGCTGCAGTCGAAGGAGTACAGAGCATCAGCGACAGCAGTCTCAGCACATCTTCTGCCTTTCGAATCTGAAACAAACCCAGCCCGACAATATAACAAACCCTTCTAAATCACAGTGAGAATGTAATGCTAAAGAATTAAAAGCCACAAAAACGTACACATATGTAATACAAGTGTAACAACATTGCAAAAGTCTAAAAAACGAATACACCTAACATGAAGAAATAAAAGGACGAAGGGAAACGTTGTGTCTGTGTATGAATGTCGAAGCTCTACACTTGCCCTGGGAGCCTGCCGGTGTGCCTTTATATTGTACACCCAAACAAAAGACACGAGAAAACAAGAGTCGCCTCAGCCTTTACCAAGCTTGCAGACACGGAAGTGCTGTCTCAGACTCGGCGGATATGATTGGCCGCCTCTGAGAGCCTGGTGGACCAATCGCTGAAGGAGTCAGCACTGCTCATCTGCTCTTCAGGTGTCTGTATCCAAGTTCAGATTTTGCGGCCTCAAATAGGTGGCCTTGGATGAAAAAACATTTTAATTCTGGTGATCGGGTACAAGGGAGGATGACCGAATGAGCAGCATAACAACCAAAGTAAAAAAAAAAAAAAATAGTTCCTTTTGAAATTTTACAGATATAAATAGATTTTTGTTAAAAATTGAAAAGTGCTAGCAGGCAGGTTTTGAAGTAGGGAGAGAAAACAAACTAATACTCATCTGTTTGCCCTTGAGCGTAATCTCGGAAACCTCTCTAATGTATTGTTTTTTATAAAAAAAAATCATATCTAATAAACATTGGCACTGTTTATCTATATATTTAAGAATATTGCATCACAATGCACGATTGAATAACATTTCTGTAAAAATGCCTTGACCTATCACCGCATCCACCACCTTCTCTTCCACAAATACACACTCCCATCTTAAGTTTTTCTTGTTTGTTGCACTCCCTCAGGATTTTTTAGAAGCTAAATAGTGAGCTGACTATATGTTACAGATAAATATAAATAATCCTTCAAATGCTTCACATAGATTCTCTGAGTCCGCATGATGAAACTGTATGATAAGGCGCACATTTCATTAAATCAATTGTCAGATCTGGCAGAGATATAAAAAAACTCAGCTATTGCAAGAAAATGGTAGGTCGATTGTAAGAATGTAGACTACTATTTGGAGTGGTTGTGACCACCGAGTAATAATATCATAATTCTGGCAGCAGAGCACACTTTGTTGATTATTGTGGATGTGCCATGGATTAAGTGCCCTGTCCATAGTAGAAATGTACCAGGGCACAGAGACGAATTTGCTGGACACAGCTCTCCATGCACCTCAAACTCAAGGGAAAACAAAGGGGCATATTTACCAAAAAAATGTTGGTGCTAAATTTTCCAACACCGTGCTCTGACAAGGAGGTACCATACTCACAACAATATGGCACACCCCTGTATGTCCACTAGCACTGGTGCAAAAAAAGCTGCCTCGCACCAGCAGAGGCAACCTACTGCCATGTTGCAAGGGTGCATGCACTGAAGGGGTGATTGTTTATGTGCGCTAAGGGACACCTTCCTGCACATAAAGAATCAATAATGGCGTTTTGCTCTTCCTATGTGCGCTGCAGAATGCAGCGCATATAGAATGAGCAAAAAATTAGGAGAAATTAAAAATTTCTCCTCGTATTGCCATTCTAAGACCAGGTTTCACTGGCTCAGCCTTGTAAATCTAGGGTAACATCAAAAAAGCAATGGCGGGTGAGGTGGAACACCCACTGCAACACCCATTGCACGCCCCTTTGCCGCAGAGGACTGGGACGGAGAGGGAAATGTTTACAAGGAGGTGTAAGCCACATTAAGTCGCTTATACCACTTTGTAAATATGGTAAATGTTGTTAGACCACTGGAATGTCAAAATAAAGTGACGCTCAGATGACAATAGGGCTTGTACACATTGTAGTCTAGAGCTCATACAGCTTTCCTAATACCGTTTTAGCGCAAAATGAAAATGCGTGTGGTGCATTGATTAAACTGTATGTGCTATGGGCCAGGCAAAGTTTGCAGTGAAACCACTTGTTGCACCCCTTCCTATACAAGTTGCCAAGATGCAACCTAGAATCTAAATCGGTAAAGACATATATTAAAACAACTATGCAAACACTCGCTTTATTTTGTAGTCCTGGAATTTAACCAGATGCAAACAACTGAAGTACTAATTTATATTTAAGATGGTTCTACTGACCTTGGAGCAGAGGTCTTCCTGTGCATGAGCACCTCGCCTGCTCACAGAATTCACAATGTTCCTGAAAACTAATACTTCAAAAGCACATTTCAGCTTCAGTTACATAGGGCGGAAGGAGACAGCTGGCCGAGGGGAAAGGTGGCCGAGGGGAAAAGGGCTGCAGTCAGCTCCAGAAGCAGACAAGGAACAGCCCAGCTGCTCCACTGATGGAGTCAGGCAACAGAAAGAAGGAAAGCACTGAGACAGCACCTTAGCATAAGTGCCAGCCAAGCAGCATCTCTGAGTCCCCCTTCCCACCTGCACTTGCACCTCACAGCAAGGGGTATTTAACTGCTCTGTGATTCCAAAAGTTTAACAGGCAGGTGCGGGAGAAAGCAATTAACACATAACCCTTAATTTAAAGTTGTGATCATTGTTCCCCGAAGACATACCTTTTTTCGGTTTAATGACCTGTCTGTCTCACAGCTTGACCTGGAAACTTTTTTGCATATTTAAATAAAAGTTATTTGTTCATAAAAAGATTAATTGGAAAAAGTTGTGTTTATCCAAGCAAAGTTTGCAAATATTCTCGATTTTATTTTCATTGCATAGCAAGATCATTTAGTTCAAATTCTTCGTATTTTGAATAATTCTCCTTAAGTTTACCCTTAGCACAGACTTTTCCACGACAGTGACAACTGAATGCCCAACTTTTCTCTGAAATGTTTGATTATACCTAAGCTAAAAACATTGCACAGCAGGAGAAACAGCATGAAACGTTACAGCCAAAGAGCGATTTCTGCTCCAACAACACATTCTCAATTTTTTCCCATGCACATTCCAATAAGTAGAACATGAATACTTGTATGAGGAGAAAAACCCAGAGTGAGAGACACATTTGTGGGAAGAACTTGTAGCGTCCTCCGGCGCAGGGTAGACGTGCAGTCTACCCGTGCCGGAAAGGCTATGCTAGCGCTGGAGATTGTCGTCACGTGCCAGCTATAAATAAAGGAGGCATGGCCCGGCAAAGTTATTCGGGACTACATGAAGGTGTCTGGAGTAATTATTTCTGTCGCAGCACGATGGCCACATGCGCGAGCGGCCCCACCCCCACTACACTGGCCACAAGGGGCAGAAACGACCCGATGTTGTGCTGAGTAATCACCATAATTGGCTGGTGATTGGGGCCATCAGTGTGCCTTTGATCAGGGCCCTATGCCCACGGAGTGTGTCCTGGCCTTTTGCTGGCCTGCTGGGTGCCCCAGGAGAGTCTGCTGTGTCCAGGGCAGCCCCTGACCACCCAGAATGTGCCTTGAATGAGAGGAAGGCTCTTTCTTCACACCCGGAGGAGCCCACACCAGAGTGTGCCCCAGCACCCTGCTAACAAAAAAAAAAGAAGGAAAGGAGAAGAGAAAGACACCACGGTGAGACCAAGGACAGACAGGCCACGGGTGAAGACCCTGACAGAGTCATCATCACCCTTGGCCAGGCAGCTGCTAGTACTCCCAGGAGGTAAGCAGTGCACGTGCCGCGAGGTGTGACTGCATCTGCGCCAAGATGGCGTTGATCCCCGCCATTGAACCTTTCGTGATGGATGGAGCACCTTCATCCCTTGCTCCGCGATGGAGAGACTGGACCGATCGCCTCCAGATCTACTTTGAAGGGGCATGCATAGCCCGAGAAAGACGCAGAGCCCGACTCCTCCACCTCGGCAGTAAAGACATCCACCGCATCTACAAGACCCTAGTAGAAGCCACACCCAAAACATATTTCACTCTGCTCAACGCCCTGAACGTGCACTACTGCGAAAGGTTCATTTTTCGCCAGGCCAAACAAGACACAGAGGAATCATTAGACGCGTTCCACAGACGGTTAAAGGAGCTGGCCAGCACGTGCGGATTCGCAACAAACAGGAAGAAATTCGAGGTCAGGTAATTCATGGGTGCTACTCATCCAAACTCAGAGTAAACATTCTTCAGGAAGATGGCAAGCCTCTAGCGGATATACTCACCCTGGGCGGATTAAAGGAACTGTCACAAGCCAGAGCATCTCACATGGAAGCGGCCCTCCACCGACCCATCAAGACGGAACAAGTCAATATGGCGGAGAAGGCGAATGTGGTGAGGCCGAAGGTGCATCAAAATGCAGGGAGAAGACAGCAGGACAAGAAGAGGGAATGCGGATACTGTGGAGGCACACCCCATCGCATGCAATACTGCCCAGCAAGAGGGAAGAAGTGCAGTGCGTGCGGGTGGATGAATCATTTCGCGGCAGTATGCCGGTCGGCAAAATCAATGAAAGAAGCAGCACAGACTGTTGCTGAAGAACGAGACAGTGAAGATATGGATGACAACGCGGGAGACTACCAGGTCCACTATGTGTTCCACTATGTGACCGCCCTGACCTGATCAGACACGGTCACTACACCCGCTCTTGGCCATCCTTGTAGCGCTTCCACACTCTGTGCCTGACTGTGCCCCCGATCTCGCCTGTGGTATCGTATTTGCTGCTGATCGTATTTGCTGCTAAAATTAATTTGTGTGCCAGCCTGTGCATCGCGTATTTGCTGCTGACTGCATTTGCTGCTAAAGTTAATTTGTGCGCCAGCCTGTGCATCGCGTATTTGCTGCTGATCGTATTTGCTGCTAAAGTTAATCTGTGTGCCAGACTGTGCTTCACGTTTCTGCTGCTGATCGTATTTGCTGCCTGAATTATTTTCTGTGCCCCGATCTCGCCCTGCATCACCTTGTTGGTGTTTGGTGCCATTTTGTTGTCCCAGCCCGTCTCTCCTCCCCGCTCCCAGCCGTTGCTCCCCCGCGGCCCCACCCCCGCTCCCTACAGCACCTACAATCGATCCCCTCCTCACTCACCACCCCGCTCCCGCCTCCCAGCTACTCCTCCCTCCCACTGGAACATAAGGGGAGACCGGAACGGTGAAGAGCTGTGACTGCCCTGACCTGGTCAGACATGGTCGCTCCACCCGCTCCTGGCCATCCTTGTAGCGCTTCCACACTCTGTGCCTGACTGTGCCCCCGATCTCGCCTGTGGTATCGTATTTGCTGCTGATCGTATTTGCTGCTAAAATTAATTTGTGTGCCAGCCTGTGCATCGCGTATTTGCTGCTGACCGCATTTGCTTCTAAAATTAATTTGTGTGCCAGCCTGTGCATCGCGTATTTGCTGCTGATCGTATTTGCTGCTAAAATTAATCTGTGTGCCAGACTGTGCTTCACGTTTCTGCTGCTGATCGTATTTGCTGCCTGAATTAGTTTCTGTGCCCCGATCTCGCCCTGCATCACCTTGTTGTTGTTTGGTGCCATTTTGTTGTCCCAGCCCGACTCTCCTCCCCGCTCCCAGCCGCTGCTTCCCCGCGGCCCCACCCCCGCTCCCTACAGCACATACAATCGATCCCCTCCCCACTCGCCACCCCGCTCCCGCCTCCCAGCTACTCCTCCCTCGCTCCGCCCCCTTCCACTCTCTACTTATGACAGATGCACTTGCGCGCAGCGTGCGCGCCCTATGCGCGCCGAAGGCGCGCCAAAGCTAAGCCCATCTACGCCCATCCGTGCCTGGCCCGCGCCCAGAGCCAGACCCCCTGGCCCCCGCAAAAACCACTCCACCCGCCTTACGTACGACGCCGCAACCCTCACTGCATTCAACACCGGCCGACTCCCAGACTGTCACCAAGCCGCCCCAGGACGCGCCCATGGACCCTTCACCTGCCAATCCTGCAAGTTCAGCTGCATCAGATCCCATACTACAACCAATAACGCCAAACAGAGCGCAAACAACAACCTCCTGAAGTGCATCCTGCTCAACACACGCTCGATCCACAGACAAGCCATTTAACTATGGAACCTACTTGACACCACGACTCCGGACGTCGCCTTTCTCACGGAAACCTGGATGAACGCCTCATCAGTGCCCGACATTGCCATAGTCATCCCGGACGGTTACAAGATCATCCGAAGGGACCGCATAAACCAAACAGGAGGAGGCATCGCCATCGTCCACAAGAACTCCATCCGCATCACGACCAGCTCTGATGACACCCTCACAGCCGCCAAACATCTCCACTTCCAGATTCACACCGACCCCAAGACTACACTTAGAGGCACCCTCGTCTACAGACCCCCAGGACCCCGCACACAATTCAGCGAAGACATCACTGATTTTATCAGCCCACACGCCCTCTCCTCCGAGGACTACATTCTCCTAGGGGACCTCAACTTCCACATGGAAAAGAACAACAATAGCAACACCACCACCCTTCTGGACAACCTCGCCAATCTCGGACTCAAACAACTGGTAAACACCTCCACCCATTAAGCCGGACACACGCTCGACGCAATCTTCTCCTCCAGCAAGCACATCTCTTTCAATCACGCCACAGGACTCCACTGGACGGACCACAGCTGCGTCCACTTCAACTTCAGAAAAACCACGACACACCACCACCCACAACAAGTCCTCCGCAAAAACTGGAACAAAATTACCACCGATCAGCTCACTACAGCGCTAAACCAAATCCCTCCCACCAGATCATCGGACCCAAACCATGCAGCCATCAATCTTGCACAATGGATCACCCGCTGCGCTGACGAATTAGCATCCGTGAAAAAACACCACAACAAGCCAGGAAACAAAAATGTCACCTGGTTCAATGACAACCTCAAAAACTCCAAATAAACTGCCGCACCCTCGAGAAAGCCTGGCAAAAAAAAACAACCACAAACAACATGACCGCCCTCAAGGACGCCACCTGCAAACACCACCAGCTGATCTGATCCACCAAGAAATCAGCATTCAAGGAGCGACTCGACAACAACGCCCACAACAGCAAGGAACTCTTCAGCATCGTCAAAGAGCTTACCAACCCCAGCGCCGGCACCAACGACATCACCCCCTCTCAAGAACTCTGCGACTCTCTAGCCTCGTTCTTCCACAGCAAGATCGCTGACATACATAACAGCTTCGGCGAACAATCCACTCCCCTCACCACCGAACTGAATCCCCCCACCACCACCCTTTGCGCCTGGTCCCCAATCAGCACCGAAGACACCATCCGCTTGATGAATTCCATCCACTCCGGAGCACCAACCGATCCATGCCCCCACCACATCTTCAACAAGGCCGTCTCCGTCATCGCACCCCAACTCCGGGACATCATTAACTGCTCCTTCAACACTGCTACCTTCCCGGAAAGCTGGAAACATGCCGAACTCAGTGCCCTCCTGAAGAAACCTACAGCAGACCCCACCAAACTTAAGAACTACCGCCCAATCTCGCTCCTCCCATTCCCTGCCAAAGTCATAGAGAAGACTGTCAACAACCAGCTAGCCGCCTTCCTCGAGTCTAACGGCTCCCTCGACCCCACACAATCCGGCTTCTGAGCAAAACACAGCACCGAGACCGCCCTCATTGCAGCCACAGACGACATTCGAACACTACTCGACAACGGGGAAACAGCTGCCCTCATCCTCCTGGACCTCTCAGCAGCGTTTGACACGGTCTGCCATAGCACCCTCATACAACGCCTCAGCAACGTCGGGATACAAGAAAAAGCATTGGACTGGATCATCTCGTTCCTCGCCGGAAGAACTCAAAGAGTCCGCCTCCCCCCCTTCAGGTCAGAGGCCTCCCAAGTCATCTGTGGAGTACCACAAGGATCATCCCTCAGCCCCACCCTCTTCAACGTCTACATGAGCCCCCTCGCATCCATCACACGCCAGCACAACCTTAACATTTTCTCCTACGCCGACGACACACAGCTGATCCTCTGCCTCACCAAAGACCCAAACACCGCCAAAACCAACCTACACGAAGGCATGAAAGACGTAGCCGAGTGGATGAAGAACAGCCGCCTAAAATTGAATTCAGACAAGACGGAAGTCCTCATCATTGGATCATCCCCCTCCGCATGGAACGACTCATGGTGGCCCCCGGCCCTAGGCAGCGCGCCTAAACCTACGGACCATGCTCGCAACCTAGGATTCATACTAGACTCCTCCCTCTCAATGACCAGACAAGTCAACGCCGTCTCGTCATCTTGCTTTAACATCTTACGCATGCTCCGAAAAATCTTCCGATGGATCCCCACCGAAACAAGAAAGACGGTCACCCAAGCACTTGTCACAAGCCGACTGGACTACGGAAACACCCTCTACGCCGGAACCACAGCCAAATTACAGAAAAAACTCCAACGCTTTCAGAACGCCTCCGCCCGACTCATCCTAGACATACCACGCCACAACCACATTTCCGGTCACTTGAGAGACCTTCACTGGCTCCCCGTCAACAAGAGAATCAAGTTCCGTCTCCTCACCCACGCACACAAGGCCCTCTACGACCTGGGACCCAGTTACCTCAACACGCGCCTAACCTTCTACACCCCCACCCGCCATCTACGATCGTCCAATCAAGCCCTCGCCGCGATCCCACGCATCCGAAGAGCCACCATGGGAGGAAGATCATTCTCCTACTTAGCAGCCAAAACCTGGAATTCTCTTCCCACCCACCTCCGCCTTACACAGAACCACCTCTCCTTCAGAAAACAACTCAAAACATGGCTGTTTGATAAATAGCGAACCCCTTACCTCAAGCGCCTTGAGACCCTCTGGGTGAGTAGTGCGCTATACAAATTCTGACTTGACTTGACTTGACTTGTGTTCGCAGTTGATCAGCCACAACGGAATGGACGACGACTTCCAAAGTGCAGAATCAAAGTCCACCACCAGGAAGTGAGAGCCACTATTGACACTGGGGCCTCAAATGAACTGATGGCTGCCACTGTGTACAACCAACTAAGTACACGCCCACCCCTATGCGAGGCAAGGATCAAAGTATTTGCGTATGGCCAGAACACACCCATCCCACTCCTGGGATGTTTCAAGACGGAACTGCAACACCAAGACCTCAAGATCCCCACAACATTGTACGTGACGAAAGAAGGCAGCGGTATGCTAATAAGTGGGCAATCAGGTGAAGAACTGAGGCTAATATCATTCGCCATGGCAGTACAGGAGGAGAAACTAGAGGCTATTGTGGAAGAGTTTGAAGACGTCTTCAAAGGTATTGGATGCCTGAAAGGGAAGGAAGTCTCTCTCCATATTGACCCGTCAGTCCAACCGGTGGCGCTGAGGCACAGGCGCATTGCGTTCCACCTATGAAAGAAGGTTGAGGAAGAACTGGAGGCGCAGGAGAAGCACGGGATTATCAAAAAGGTCAGCGGGCCCACCCCATGGGTATCCCCGAACATAGTGGCACAGAAACCGAAACAACCGGGACAAGTCCGCGTCTGTGTGGACATGCGCGTCTCACAAACGCCAAGGTGAAGAGGGAATGTAATCTAACCCCGACCAATGATGACATACTGGTAGAACTGAACAGTGCAAGGTGGTTCTTGAAGATGGATCTCCGATCCAGTTATCACCAACTAGCACTACACCCGGACTCCCGATACATCACCACCTTCTCTACTCATGTCGGGCTGAGGACATACCGACGCCTCAATTTCGGAGTCTCGAGTGCCGTGGAGGTGTTTCAAAACACCATCCGTGAAGTCCTCAGCGGACTCCCCAGGGTTCTAAATGTAAGTGACAACCTACTCATCTACGCGTCAGCCATAGAAAATCAACATAGGAGACTTCAGGGGGTTCTCCAGAGGATCAAAGAATCTGGACTATTGCTCCACAGAGAGAAGTACAAATTCTTGAAGAACAAGATCAGTTTCTTTTGCTACACATTCTCGGACCAAGGAGTGGCCCCTGACCCCGACGAGGTGCGAGATGTACAAGAGGCCCCTGCCGCTTCCAATAATCTCGGAGATAAGTTCCCTGGGGATGGTGACCTGGCCTGTCCAACCTCACGAAGCCCCTCAGGAAACTGACCGGCTTGTATCAGAAAGATCCCGATGACTGCCTATGAGTCTGGAGACAATTGTCAAAGCCACCCAGAATGATGAATGCCTTCAATTGACTGTAAATGCAGTCCAATCGAACGAATGGCGCCCCAATCAGTCCACCATGACCCGATGGACGCCGAAAGCAAAGACCGTCTTGGAATCAATGGTGCGAGTCAAGAAAGAACTTTCGGTCGACAGCCGGGGCTGTCTGCTCCGAGGGCCACGACTGTTGATGCCATCTAGCCTGACTCAGCAAACAGTAGACCTCGCCCACCGGGGACATCAAGGCATGGTAAAGACCAAGAGCCAGCTGAGAGCCAAGGTGTGGTTCCCAGGAATGGACACACTAGTTGAATAGACAGTCAGAACATGCACATGTTGCCAAGCTGTGGAAAAGTAAATTTTGCCATGTTCTGTGTCCCTACGTGTCATCCATAATATGTTATGTGTGCATGATTAAATATGCATATGCATTCCCCATGTTCGATTAATGACGCAATTACAGTTGTGTCCACCTCTAGTATGCCAGTTTCCAGTCCTCGTGAATACTACGAATATCAGGCCTATGTAAAGCTACGTTGCCACGTTTCTCAGTGTGCACGTTATTCTATTATAAAGTCCCCGTTTCTAGGCCTCAAAAGGGCCTGGACACCAGATTCAGCTCCTGTCTCCTGAAGCCTCGCTGAGGAGGGATACAGCCCCCACCTGTATCCTCGACCCTTCACTTACTTCCTGCCTCTCAGTGCCCGGTGCAGCCTGGCTCTGCCTCTGAGTCTGCCAAAAGTATGTTATGAGTCCAGTTATCAGTTCAGCCCTCCTTCTCTGCATTCCTAAGCTACTGAATCACATCAATAGTTTCCGTCATTGTCTAGCCTTCACGTCTCCACGTTAGAGAAATACTGCATTTAATGGTCATTTAATATTCTTCACCACGCACTACATGTAGAATAATGCATGGTCCAGTCTTAGAATCAAGTTAGCCTTTCCCCTCCTAACTTCTAGTTTATATCAACATGTTATCTAAACATCAGATACTAGATACTGTTTAGGTACATGTCGCCCTGACTCTCCAGACTTCAGTCTCTGCTCCTAGCACAGAGTTCATAGCCCCCAGCTTCTCCTAGTGATACGTCATTGCTAGTTTGCGCGCACCATCAGGTTAGAGGTCCCGGCTCCTTAGGTAGCCCCCTCCATGGTTTCCGCCCCATTCATGACATATCCTGTTACGTCTGCACCACATGTCTATGTATACGCCCCGTTACACCTACTTTCGCCCTTATCTTTCGCGACTGCTACGCGTCACACCTTTTGCTCCACCCACTGCTACGCCTACTGCAATGTAATGCTATGTGTTTGCGTTATGTATATATGCTCATGTATTGTTATTAAAAGCCAGCGCGCTCATCCCAGATCCAGCCCCAGCAGCTGCTGGGCCCTGTCATCCTATTCCTATGCAGGTTGTCCTGTTCCTGTCCTTATGCTATATTAAACCTGCAAAACTCCTACTACCTCGAATCTTGACTCTTATTTATTGAGCTATCTGTTATGATATATGTCTAGTCAAAAATAGGGTATTATTTATTTATTTACCACATAATGGCGCCCGAACAGGGACTTGCCCTTTCCCCACGCGTCGGTGAAGCCACGCCGACCCCCTGACCCTCTGCAGTCGTGACGGAACTCTTCTGCGCAGTGGCAGATATTTCTGCTCAAGTATCCCTCAGGCCCACGGAGGAGACGGAGGAGGCGGTCCAGCATCCAGACGAGACGGTGGAGGAACACGGCGAGTCCCGACCAGAGCCCAAGCCAAGAGTCCAAGGCCCGAGGTATCCGGAGGTCCACCCGTAACTGAAGTCCGAAGTCCGAAGTTCGTCGTCCGTCGTCGTAGCAGTCCAGTCCAGTCTGAGGCCTTCCGTTCTTGCTGCCCGGTGAGTACCGTTACTGGGGTGGTATCTAGACAGGGTCAATTTAATTGACTCTGGTCTGTGGGTTGGTGGTACACAGTCCCACAAACGAAGTGTCCACTTCGGTGGATGCGGGTCCTGACGTGTCTCTTTATGAGACCGGTAAGTTTCGTACTGTTTCAGCAGTGCATCTAGTTTCTGTTCTAGTCAGTTTCTGTTCTCGAGAAAATTTATGTGTTCTGTTCTCAGTATTTCCAGGTAGTATTCTGTTCGAACTGTTATTTTTAAATGTTTTTCATGTATTTTAATGTCGTGGTATGAATGGGGAATAAGTATCGTGTTCATTGTGTATTGTATTGTGTCTAGATTACAGTTCAGTCATGCCCATATTTTCCAAGTTACGTCAGCTAAAAACTAGAAAGGGTTTGTTAGAAGAAGCAGTTCCTGTCCCGCCGAGGGACAGTCCAGGTCACTTTATGTATCAGAAGCATGGCATAAGCGCCATATTGTATCTAGATTTATGGGTAGAGTATACCAAACAGTTAGAAGAAAAGTATAGATGGCCCGTATCGGGTACATGGGATGCCGAATGCATCATGCGAGTAGAAGAAGCATTATGGAAAAAGAAAGCCAGACAGTCACAGAAAGATGCCATCGAGTTATGGCGCAAAGAAGCTCATAAAAGAACCGAAAAAGAAATCAGAAAGTCAGAATTAAGTAGAGAATCCTTAGAGCGAGCCCAAGAAAAAGAATTAATCGAGATAGGTGAACAAGTCAAAGCCGAACAGTTAGACAGACAGAGGCATGCCCTTATTAAGGGTATGTATCCTCTTCTTGCCGAGGGCTTGCCAAAAGCGACCCCAGAGGCATCCAGAAATTTCCCGCCACCACTAGTTCCGACCAAGCTACGTCACAAACCGACCGCAGCTGATATTTTTATTTCGTCCTATCTGGACGACACAGTCCCTGAATATGCAGATCCTGTTCGCGCTCCGCCAGTCCCTGTAAATCAGGCACATCCTGCTCCTCCAGACACCGGGGCACCCCATGCAGTACCTGCTACGGTACCCCCGGTCCAGCCAGCATTTCAATTTCCCGCTCCGCCACGAAGAATATCAGTCGACGATTCTAGTCTAGGGGCCGCAGGAGGAGGTCCTCCTCAAACCCCGCCGCCACGCAAGCGTTTATCAGCACTCGAATTACATGCTCAAGCATCACAGCGTACTCCCAAGAGTAATAAGTCTGTTGCAGAAATCAGGCAAGCCCTTGGCGAATGTGCCTATGACCCAGTCCCAGGCGAGAATAATATGGTTTTATATTCAGTACGCGTAAGGAGGGTGACCGAGTATCTAGTCACCCTACCCAATATGAAAGAAGATCTAGACAGAATATATCGTTTCATCCGTACAGGGGATGATCCAGAAAGTATTAGTGATGCCATGTCTCAAAGGAAAGCTGAGATCCAGCGTATGATATTAAAGTTTTTAATTAACTGTCTAATAAGAGAACAAGATTACCCGTCTAAAGATCCGGTCGAAATGAAAACCCTGACAAAGTGGAGTGATAATATAGCCGAGGGTAAGCACAATACCATTAATGCCATGGAGAGTATGTACAAGAAAATCCGTAGAGAAATAATAAAGATACACGAACAACGTAAAGCAGCACAAGTAAGCGAGAAAGAAAGTAACTCTGATCCTGAAGAGGAAGACGACGAGAACACCGCCAGAATAGCGTATGTAGGAAAATCTAGATTTCCAGATCGCCATTTACGCCTAGAACACAAGTCAATTTTCCATCATTCAGCACCAGAACAAGGTTCCCTAGAACAAGTATTCCAAGCTACCGATCACATTCTGAAATCACGAATCGGTTCCAGTAAGTTAAGTACCATGCATGAACAGGAACTAGCCCGATCAGCAGTCCGATGGATTACTGATTCTACCACTTTTCCAGACGAAATAGTGGCACAAATGTTTCTGAAATTGCCCCCAGCCGAGCAGCGACTGGTGGGTATGTATATGATCCAGCACCTCATCACATTGTATGAGGGTCAGCACTCTGATCCAGGTCCGTTACATGATGTCCTGAACGAGTTACTCCAGTATAGATGGAGAGGTCTAGGTACCGATTTAATTAGTGTCATTTTAGAACAGCGCCACAAATATAGAACGTTTCTGAACCCGCATTTTGTTCATGTCTCACCCCCAGAAAGTAAACCATTTTACATGGAAAGACAGAACCCGTTACGAGAAGTGCATCCAGTTAAGACAGAGGACGGTGAAATGCAACGAGTGTTTGTTTACACCCCGATTACAAAGATGGAACTCCTCGAAATGAAGAAATTAATTCCCTGTCATGACAAAGATCCAGCAGGGTTCCATAGAGAATTAAAAGACATGCTCCGTATGGGAGAATACACTTACCCAGATATCATTAAAATGTTAAAGGTCCTGTTGCCCGCAGGGGTGTATGAAAAGCTAAAGGAAAAAGAATGGGAGGTGGGAGAGAAAAAGATCGATTGGGCAGTTCTAGAAGCCGAAGACAAGGCACGAGTACCAGGTACCGGTCTTGGAGATAAATGTAAAGAATTACCAGAATTATTGATTCAAGTTTTACCCAGATTATTGACAACTAGAAAAGAAGACTGGGATGCAATCTCAGCCTGTAAACAGAAACAAGAAGAAGACATTAGTGATTTTTATTCTAGGTTTGAAAAATGCTTTAGCATCAATAGTGGCCTCAAGACAAGTAGCGAGTCATACCCTCATCTCTTTGTTACTAAATTAGTCGAGAATTCAAGTCCACAAGTTAAAAATCGAGTTTTGAAAGTCGAAAGTACCTGGCAAGCTAATACCCCGTCCCAGATGCTCCAGATGCTCCAGTACCACCAGAATAGAATCAGGGAAGAGCAAGAACACGAGAGAAAACGTATGAAAGACACGAAAATGAAAGTATTAGTTGCACAATCCGTTCCTCAAGACAGTCAGAAGAGGGGTCCGAATCAAGCCAGTCATCCTGCAGCTCCCGTTAAAGGGAATTGCATTTATTGTAAACAGCCAGGTCATTTTATAAATGAGTGTGCAGTTCTGAAACACAACATAGCTACTGGTAAGACTAAAGAAAGACCACGTCCGCCTAGACAAGAGCAAGTTTCACAGACTCTTCAGCCACAGAATGCACCACAGACAGTTACAGCACCGCAGCCTATTGGTGCAACACAGCATGTTACATCGCAGATGTACCAGTATGCACAGTCTGAGTATCCAGAGTACCAGCAGTATTCATGAAACAGCCTAGAGAGGGAGGTAGGCTTGCCTCTCATCGAGATACCTGTAGATCAAGAAGGTCCCTATGTTCACAGTCAAGTATTAGGGAAAGACAGAAAGTTTTTGATTGATACAGGGGCAAGTAGGACCACAATTAGTCACGCCGAAGTTCCAGGGGCTCCGCTCTCAGGCTCAAGAAATGTTTCCCTTGGATTTTCAGGAAAACCTATCGTAAATGAGATTTCAAAGCCAGTTACTCTAGAAGTAGGTCCATTGTCCCGTACTACTGATCTGTTACTTACTAAGTCATGTCCAGAAAACCTATTGGGCATTAAAACACTGAAAGAGTTAGGTGCAGTTATATGCTGTTCCCCAGAGGGAATACGTCTGTTCCTGCGTGACTTCAAGGGTCACTATGTATTACGAGATTTTGATCCAAGATTGTCTAATGTTCCACAGCATTTATGGGCGCAAGGTCCAACTGATGTAGGTTATATGCAAATCACACCTTATCGTGTGACTCTCAAGCCAGGTGTAGTGTTACCACGAATCAGACAGTACAGATTGCCACCTGAGGCTGTAGCAGCCTTATCCAAAATTATTGACGAGCTCATGGCTCAGGGAGTGGTTGTAGAAACTGACTCCAATGTATGTAATTCTCCGATCATTCCAGTCATGAAACGTACTGATCCAAATGCACCCCCAGTATATCGATTAGTGATTGACCTACGAGAACTTAATAAATGTATTATTCCGCAGTACCCAGTTGTCCCAGACATCTCTTCCCTATTAACGGCCATTGATTCCGAAGCCACGTTCTTCACTGTCATAGACCTCAAGAACGCATTTTTCAGTGTCCCTATTCATCCAGACAGCCAGTTCCTTTTCGGATTCTGTTTAAATGGAAGGAGCTATATGTTTACACGAGCTCCTCAAGGTTTCACAGAAAGTCCTAGTATTTACAGTCAAGCACTCAAGAGACAACTAGACAACATTCACATGCCAACTGACACTGCCCTGCTCCAGTATGTCGATGATCTACTGATCACAGCCCGTTCTGAACGTGCTTGCGAGCGAGCATCCCTTACAGTCTTGTATTTCCTAGCCGAGATGGGGCACAAGGTGTCCCCTTCTAAGCTTCAATTCTGTGTCCAGCAAGTGGTCTACTTAGGACACTTGCTGTCCAAGAGGGGTAGGCAGTTGACACCAGACCGTATCCAGTTAATAGCGAGTCTTCCTCAGCCCAAGACCCAGAAGGAGGTACGTGCTTTTATCGGCCTTACTTCTTACTGCAGACAATGGATTCCTCAGTATGCATTTCTAGCCAAGCCACTGATACAGTTAACGACACAGGAGGCAGCCGTATCGACTGTCCTCCCTTGGACATCTGAACATACACTTAGTTTCAATGAGTTAAAGAAAGCTTTATGTCAAGCTCCAGTTCTAGCCACACCGAACTACAGTAAGCCTTTTACACTTTTCGTTACTGAACGCGAAGGTACAGCATTATCTGTTCTCACACAAGATCAAGCAGGACAAAACAAGCCATGTGCTTATTTTTCTAGCACATTAGATCCTGTAGCCCAGGCTCTGCCTGCGTGCCTCAAGTCAGTTGCAGCCACAGCCCTAGCTATCAGACAAAGTGATTCCATAGTCTTAGGACATTTCCTGACAGTACAAGTTCCACATTCCGTGGAAGTTCTTTTAAACCGAACGCAGACCCAGCACTTGACAATTGCACGTTTAACTGGTTATGAATTGACACTGTTCCAGCCACACATAGAAATCAGACGCTGCAACATCCTGAATCCTGCTACACTGTTACCATCAGTTAATTCAAATTCTGCCACGCATGACTGTGTGGAAGTAGTTAACATTATGACTAAGCCAAGACAAGATCTGACAGATACTCCGTTACCAGACCCCGACCTGACACTTTATGTGGATGGTTCATGCCTAAGAACAAGTACAGGAGAACTAGTCGCCGCGTATGCAGTGACTACTGACACTGAAGTTATTAAGACACACCGTATTGATACTCTGTCCGCTCAAGCAGCAGAGCTAGTTGCTCTGACACAAGCCTGCATACACGCCAAGAACTTGAAAGTCAATGTTTACACAGATTCACGTTACGCATTTGGAGTTGTACACGACTTCGGCGTGCTCTGGCAAGAGAGAGGTTTCATGACTTCTCATGGAACCAAGATTCAGCATGGTCTCCTTATTCAAGCTCTGTTAGATGCAATACACTTACCGACATCCATTGCTATCATGAAATGCAAAGCACATACGAAAGTCACTGACATTATTTCCCAAGGTAATGATCTAGCAGATCGCACAGCCAAGCTTACAGCACAGACTCCAGATATTCCAGTTAACCAGACACATACTCCAGATCCGACTACATGTATGACAGTTAAGGACCCTACACAAGATGTCATAGATATCCAGTTACATGCTACTCCCGATGAAATTAAGAAATGGTACGAACAAGGAGGGGTCCAGACAGATCAAGGATGGTTAACGAAGGGTAGAGCCACATGGTTTCTCCCCGACTCTATGGTTCAAGTCATTATTAATACCGCACATAGTCCAGCACATTTAGGAGAAAAAGCTATGTTAGACAGTATCCAGAACATTTGGTTCAACAAGCATTTACGAGCTGCAGCCAAGCAGAAAGTCCGTACCTGTATGATATGTTGTCAGTTTAATCCAGGTAAAAGTGTCCCGGTGGAACAAGGTGGATTCCAGCCCCCTGACCACCCTTTTGAAGTCCTCCAGATGGATTATATTCAGATGGAGCGATGTCGAGGTTTCAAGTATGTCCTTGTAGTTGTATGCGCTTTGTCCAGGTGGACAGAAGCATATCCAGTCCCAGATTACACAGCCGCGACCACTGCCAAGCAGTTGGTTCGTGAGTTCTTCCCCCGTTATGGACTCCCTAGAGTCGTATATTCTGACAACGGCCAGCCATTCTCATCCGAACTCATGAAGCATGTTTCCCTTTTGCTAGGGTACCAGTGGAAGTTCCATTGTGTACGCCATCCTGAAGCAGCCGGTCTTGTTGAGAGACACAACCAGACTCTGAAAATCCGAATTGCTAAAATATGTAAAGAAAAAGGTGTGGACTGGCTAGTAGCTCTGCCAGTCGCTTTATTTTATATGCGCATGGTCGCACATTCCAGATCAGGTCTGTCCCCGTATGAGGTCGTATTCGGCCGCCCCCCTAACATGTGGGGTACTCCTAGACCCCGAAGTATTACCGATGTTTCAAGTAATATGCTGACAGATTACCTAGCTTCCTTGATGTCTGCCCTCAACTCATGTCGTTCACAGGTTGCTGCCGCATTTCCAGACAATACCGAGGTGGCACCGCATGAAATCGTTCCAGGATCCATGGTGATGGTGAGGAACTTTGACAGATCAAGTCCGCTGGAGCCTCGATGGAAAGAGCCTCGACAGGTCCTCCTCACCACCCGTACAGCCGTGAAGTTGGAAGGACGCAAGGGCTGGGTGCACCTTTCTCATGTTAAACTTTTTAATGGACTGAAACCCGCCTTAAAGAACATTTCCCAGGATTCGAAGGATTGCCAAAATATTGTTCTCAAGGACTGTCCCGCAAAAGACATTGCTACAACCCCTCCCCTGTTAGAGAAAACTCCACAGCAGGAGTATAAACAGAAACTACGGTCTAGTAAATTACGTCAGCCAGTTTGATTGTCTAAGTCCTCCCCTAGGTGAAACGGTTAGACTGTTTCTGACATGTATAAAATAGACCCCCATAGTGAGAGAGTTAGTCAAAACTCAATCCGATGTATCGTTTTTCTATGTTTCATATTGTTTTCCAGCATTATGATTTCCTGCACCAGTTATGCATTTTACCTATGTTTCCCAGTTTCACATGTAAATAAGTCTGCTAATGCTACAGCAGAGCACACGTTTAGTGATCTGCCCCCTCATGAACTGTCTTACCGCCTCGCTATGCGTAATAACTCCTTTATCCGCATGTTACATTACTCACACCAGACCAGCAATGCCACTAATTGTTGGGTGTGTGGTCGACTCCCCCCTTTCCAGACACCGAAGGGAGTTCTGCCACTCTTTCCTTATCCTTTTTCACATAATGGTTCGTGTGGAGCATGGTCCACGTTAACGTCATCCTCAACAGATATGTCTTTTCTTAACAGTACATGTTTCCCAGACAAGCAAGGTCTCCCTCACCGAACAGGTTTAGATCTAGAAAATGAAGTGTATAATTTAGGTAATTATTCTTCGAATTTTATGGTCCTGAATGTTCAGTCTGATACTACTCCAGACTTACCTGCTATTTCAGTACTACCAGTCAAAGGCGAATTATGTGTCCGAAATAAGGGTTCCGTACATGTAGGACATAGTGATTGTACTACTATTGTCAAGTATAGTGACAGTGGGAAATCTATTTTCAAAGCTTCACGTCATTCATATTTTATTTGTGGTCAAACCGCATATGTTCGTCTGCCCCTCGATTGGGAGGGAACCTGTTACATTGCCTTCCTACTGCCACCAGTTTTTCTAGCCCCATCTGATTATCATAGAAACACACATCTAGTACACGTTAGACATAGAAGGGAGTCCCCAATTGTCGATTATACTGAAACTACTCTAGAACAATATACCGATTTCAATAAAGGTTTCTTCTTCTTTATAGGACCTATCCAGAATAGTAAGTTAATCCGTAGGTTAACCAGAACCCTTGAAGCTGTAGTAAATGAGACTGCCTCTGCTCTAGGTAACTTAACTGAAGAGCAGTCTGCTATGAGATTTGTCGTTTTACAGAATCGTCTCGTCCTTGACGTCATACTGGCCGATAGGGGCGGGGCCTGTAGAGTCATCGGATCTAGTTGCTGCATTTTCATTCCAAATAACGCGCCGTCTGTTTATTCAGCTATAACCAGACTCCATAAAATTGCCCATCTGATACACCAAGACCCAGGCACCTGGACATGGTCCGGTTGGTTCTGGAATATAATTTCCGCATGGGGATGGAAAATATTGTCCTTTCTAGGTATTGCAGTAGCGATCATATTCAGCTGCTGCCTCTGTATACAATGTGGCCCTGCGATTTGCGGCATTTGTGCTACCTCTTGTATTCCTAGTCCCAAGCCCCGTTCTAAATCCCGTCCCAAGAGAATTCGAGATGAGCAAATGATACTGTATGAAATGATAGATGGTATCATGAATATTGATGTTTCATGATGGAAACGTAGTGACAAGGAGGGAATGTGGAAAAGTAAATTTTGCCATGTTCTGTGTCCCTACGTGTCATCCATAATATGTTATGTGTGCATGATTAAATATGCATATGCATTCCCCATGTTCGATTAATGACGCAATTACAGTTGTGTCCACCTCTAGTATGCCAGTTTCCAGTCCTCGTGAATACTACGAATATCAGGCCTATGTAAAGCTACGTTGCCACGTTTCTCAGTGTGCACGTTATTCTATTATAAAGTCCCCGTTTCTAGGCCTCAAAAGGGCCTGGACACCAGATTCAGCTCCTGTCTCCTGAAGCCTCGCTGAGGAGGGATACAGCCCCCACCTGTATCCTCGACCCTTCACTTACTTCCTGCCTCTCAGTGCCCGGTGCAGCCTGGCTCTGCCTCTGAGTCTGCCAAAAGTATGTTATGAGTCCAGTTATCAGTTCAGCCCTCCTTCTCTGCATTCCTAAGCTACTGAATCACATCAATAGTTTCCGTCATTGTCTAGCCTTCACGTCTCCACGTTAGAGAAATACTGCATTTAATGGTCATTTAATATTCTTCACCACGCACTACATGTAGAATAATGCATGGTCCAGTCTTAGAATCAAGTTAGCCTTTCCCCTCCTAACTTCTAGTTTATATCAACATGTTCTCTAAACATCAGATACTAGATACTGTTTAGGTACATGTCGCCCTGACTCTCCAGACTTCAGTCTCTGCTCCTAGCACAGAGTTCATAGCCCCCAGCTTCTCCTAGTGATACGTCATTGCTAGTTTGCGCGCACCATCAGGTTAGAGGTCCCGGCTCCTTAGGTAGCCCCCTCCATGGTTTCCGCCCCATTCATGACATATCCTGTTACGTCTGCACCACATGTCTATGTATACGCCCCGTTACACCTACTTTCGCCCTTATCTTTCGCGACTGCTACGCGTCACACCTTTTGCTCCACCCACTGCTACGCCTACTGCAATGTAATGCTATGTGTTTGCGTTATGTATATATGCTCATGTATTGTTATTAAAAGCCAGCGCGCTCATCCCAGATCCAGCCCCAGCAGCTGCTGGGCCCTGTCATCCTATTCCTATGCAGGTTGTCCTGTTCCTGTCCTTATGCTATATTAAACCTGCAAAACTCCTACTACCTCGAATCTTGACTCTTATTTATTGAGCTATCTGTTATGATATATGTCTAGTCAAAAATAGGGTATTATTTATTTATTTACCACAAAGCAGCGGGGCAACCGGATCGCCCTCACCCCGTCATCACGGAAGAAAACCCCCAACGACCATGGGAGTGCGTGAGTGTGGACTGCGGACACCTCCCAGATGGACGCTATGCACTGGTAATCATTGATGATTTCCCTGAGAAATTGTGGGCCACGGAGGTCATTACCAAGTTTGAGAAAACCATTGCCACCCATGGAATATTTAAAGTGGTGAAGACAGACAACGGCCCACTGTTCCAAGGACAAGAGTTCGCGGACTATCTCAAAACCTTGGGAATTCAGCAGCGGAAGGTGACCCCGCGCTGGCCCCAAGCAAATGGCGAAGAAGAAAGGTTCATGCAAACTCTCAACAAGACAATACGCATTGCGCATGCGGATGGATCACCGCTAGAGAGGGCCATATACAGTTTCCTGCGAGAATACCGTTTGATGCCCCATCTCACAACCGAGGTAGCCCCGGGACCAGCGAGCATGGGCCGAGTAGTGAGGGACACCATCACCCAAGGTGGACCCCATCCCAGATTGACGCTGGAAAGACCCTGTGCTAAACTACGGGCCCAGAGGTCTGTCATTCAAGTGAGAGACAAGGTATATATCAAGGACAGATACCCTGGGAGCAAATTCCAGCTTCCATTTGAGCGTAAGCCTTGGACAGTGCTCAGTAGAACCGGCACCATTGTAACAGCTCGGAGAGGATCAGAAATAGTCACTCGCAAGATCTCCTTCTTCAAAATGGTGTACGCCGGAACTCCGGACCTGCAGACGTCAGACTACCTAGACGCCAGGCCGCATCAACCGGCGGTGTAAGAGGGCCCAGTGGGGCCAGGAATGCCCCCACTGATGATGAGAATCTATCAGACCAGGACACGATGCCACTGCCAGTAACGCCCGGGGGTAGTCTGCCAAGTTCCCCTGCGAGACTCAAGGAGAGTAAAGCCTTGCAAGGAATGACCCCATCATTGCCATCATCACGGGGAGAACACTCCAGGGTATGGACTGGCCGAATTCATGGTGTGACGATCCTGGGACTGAAATTCTATTGACTGGTAAAAGATCTAAACAACCATTGTTTGTTTGTTTGTTTAATAAAGGTTAGAAGGAATGTAGTGTCCTCCGGTGCGGGGTAGCGGTGCCGTCTACCCGTGCCGGAAAGGTTACGCTAGCGCTGGCGCATGTCATCACGCGCCAGCTATAAATAAAGGAGGCGTGGCCAGGCAAAGTTAGTCGGGGCTACTCAGAGACTACATGAAGGTGTCTGAAGTAATTATTGCTGCCACAGCGCGATTGCCACGTGCGCGAGCGGCCCCACCCTCACTACAGAACTATGCAAATGGTGTTCTGTGGATGTTCCTCATTCCTCAAAGTGTTATCTTAAAATACTGGGATAATTCTAGGGGAGGGCGATAAAGTACCCTTTGTCGGCTGAGTTTTGGCTATTCCACATCACATACATGCCTGTCAAGTTCTGCCAACCTCCGCGTGGGGGACTTTCTTCTCTTGCGCGGCTCTCCAATGGAAGGATGGGGAGAACGAGCAAGATTTGATATCCCTTACCACTATTTGTGGTTGCTAGGAGGACACTAAGCAAGATTTCCCCCAACTGTGGCAGTCACAACCTTCACGGTCAAAAAGTTGTCTGCTTGAGTAGAAAATCAACCTGAGTGGCAGCATAATCAAATACAAAATCAGTATCCTCTGGCATGCCGTGTGGCGCAGTTTGTGCTTATTTTTCAGCAGAGAACTAGCTCAAAATCAGGTTGAGCAGTGTGACGTGGCTAATTCTGCCCGCCGTGTGGCGCAGTTTGTGCCTATTTTTCAGCAGAGAACTAGCTCAAAATCAGGTTGAGCAGTGTGACGTGGCTAATTCTGCCCGCTCGCTGATTTCCGTGAATCTAGCGGAGTTTACATGTAACTCAGTGGAATTCTGCAGACTGAAACTCCACGAGTTCCTCCCGTCCCCAGATAGTTCTGCATCTCAGAATTACTGAACCTGGCAATATTGGTAATTTCAAGTGTGGGATCACTGATGCTGAATTCCCACACAAACACAAATATTTTCAGGAAAACATTTTTTTTCCTGGGCTTGTTTCAAAATTAATGATATTCAGGAGGACATAGCACTGTGTATTTTTACAGACCTTTGCAAAGTTTGCATAAACAAATCAAAATACTCATCTCAACTTAATGCAATCACGCAGTTTATGCAATGTTGCAACATTATCCAGTTAGTATTGTGGGTTTAAGCACAGTCTAGAGATGCTAATCACTATAATCAGCAAATACCTGTGCCTGGACTGAAAACGACCCCCAAGCTCTCATCAGCTATGCTCAAAGGTATTAAGATTTGCCCCATAACGTCTGACCTGTTTGGAAACGTCTATTACTGCAGTTATCACAATTGTGAGTTTTGAGGATTTTTTTCACAAATAAATTTCAGCAGGTACAGTCTGCCAATATTTATCAGGGGAAAATTCACAGTAAGCACCAATATCCATGCCATATTCTATTTAAGTGGCAAAAGTAATAAAAGGCAACGGTTATCACAAGAATTCTGTACTCCTCAAGGTTTACTTTTATTGTGAGCACAAGGGCCCAAGAGTTTCTACCACCCTTTAGGGTCAATGCACCATACTGATGCGTTCTCTTCATTATCCTTTGTATTTTAAAAGATACAGGCGCATAAATCTGATGCAGTGGCGTAGGAAGGGGGGTGCGGTGGGTGCGGGCTAGCCCCGAGTGTCATCACTGAGAGGTGTGACAAAATGGCAAAATAATATTATGAAAACAAATGTAATGCCTCTGTCTGACAATTAATTAACCTCAACACGACTTGTTGAGGGTAATTAATTGTCAGAAGAACTTATTACATTTTCCCTACCTTGTGCCACCTGACCGTGCTACGCCACTGCATTGATGTTCATGGTTAGGCCAAACTACACTTTAGTAAATAATTAAAGGTCTCCTAGACAGGCTTACTACTAGTTTGTGTGGTCATTGTGTTCAACATGACCACCAATGCAATGCTACAGCTAATTCAACCTACAAGACAATAAGACCTACTCAAACAAAGACACAACAGCAAGAAAGAACGAGTTATCATTTTTTGAAGTAGCAACAGAATGCTCTTGGTTCCTCTACAGAATATGGAACACAGAAACATCAGTTGTGTTCTTCAGACCATATGTTCCAACACATGTGTCTCAGCCTTGCATGCTCCCACGGTTTGGAAGCAGAGTGCCATAGAAAATGAATAATTGTAGCACCTGTAACTTATGAAGCTTAACAAAGAATTGTGGCATTAAGTACTGTCATAGAAACAGTTATTATGGTTGAGCAGAGGACACAAGAGCAGCTGATTGCACAACATTCACTAAATCCTTAAGAGGTCCAGTATTTACAGATACATTCATGTGATTTTAGTTGAATTCAGCAAGAGAAAATCACCAAATATGCACAAACACTTGCAGTCTTCCAATGCCGACTTCCCAGAACAATTCAATTGTCTTCCACAGCATAGGAGCTACACTCCACCCTGTCCTCTTCCCCCCACACATTTCGCACTCCAACCCAGAGACCACTCCTTCAAAAATTCACCTGCTGTTTTTTTAATGGCGACCGTTATCAGTGGCCAACCACTTCAAATTGGTTTTGTAATTATTTCAATACAGTCATCTACATACGGATCACTGACTTAATATCGACGTCACAAATATCGAGATACAAAAATATCGAGGCAAAAATATCGAGAGACAAAATATCGACTCCCTATCTTCAAACAGGTAAGTACCAAAATATCGACTACAAAATATCGACTTACAAAAATATAGACTGTCAAAATATCGATTTTTTTAAATGTCTTAAAATTAAGTTAAAACTAATATAGTAATAAATATATTTAATATAAACTTAGAAATAATTATTAAAAAAATGTAATTTTAATAAATAATTTATATAATTAAGTATTGGTAAGTATATAATAATTTTTTGAATATAAATTAATTAAAAACATTATAATATAATTTAATTTAATGTAATTAATTTAATTTAAATGTAATTTTACTTTATTTTTACAAAGTACCCCTGTACCCCAAAAACCCAAAACTGACCCTGAACCCTAAAAATACCCCTTTATCCAAAAACTGAAAACTGACCCTGAACCCTTAAAATACCCCTTTACCCAAAAACTGAAAACTGACCCTGAACCCTAAAAATACCCCTTTACCCCAAAAAACTGAAAACTGACCCTGAACCCTAAAAATACCCCTTTACCCAAAAACTGAAAACTGACCCAGAACCCTAAAAATACCCCTTTACCCAAAAACTGAAAACTGACCCTGAACCCTAAAAATACCCCTTTACCCCAAAAACTGAAAACTGACCCTGAACCCTAAAAATACCCCTTTACCCCAAAAACTGAACAATGACCCTGAACCCTAAAAATACCCCTTTACCCAAAAACTAAAAACTAACCCTGAACCCTAAAAATACCCCTTTACCCAAAAACTGAAAACTGACCCTGAACCCTAAAAATACCCCTTTACCCCAGAAACTGAAAACTGACCCTGAACCCTAAAAATACCCCTTTACCCAAAAACTGAAAACTGACCCTGAACCCTAAAAATACCCCTTTACCCAAAAACCCAAACATATAACATTTTAAAAATAATTATATACTTACCAATACTTACGTTGTAATGGTATGCGTTGTAAAGGTATCTGCATTGTAAAAACATGCTTTGTAAATGTATACGTTGTAAAAGTTTCGTTGTAATGGTAGTGCATAGTAAAAGTTGCGTTGTAAACGTTGCATACCCACTCCAGTGGGTGCAACAGTAGGGAAAGTGTTGGATAGCGTGGGGGTTAAAATTACTATTCCCACTCCAGTGAGTGCAACAGGAAGGAAAGTAAATACTTCATAAATAAATATAATTAAAAGAAATATTAATACCAATTACAATTAATTACCAATTATATTTAAATTAATTACCAATTAATATTTAATTAACAATTAATTAAAAATAAATACCAATAAATGAAATAACATATTAAATTAATTATAATTAAATTACTTCCCACCCTATTCCCCTATAAACCCACAACCCGCTACAGAAAATAAATTACTAAAATAACATATTTATCAATTAATCAATTAACATTAATTGCCAATTATATTTTAATTATTTACCAATTAATTTTTAATTAACAATGAATTAAAAATAAATACCAATAAATTAAATAACATAGTAAATTAATTATAATTAAATTACGTCCCACCCTATTCCCCTATAAACCCACAACCCGCTACAGAAAATAAATTACTAAAATAACATATTTATCAATTAATCAATTAAAATTAATTGCCAATTATATTTTAATTATTTACCAATTAATTTTTAATTAACAATTAATTAAAAATAAATACCAATAAATTAAATACCATAGTAAATTAATTATAATTAAATTACTTCCCACCCTATTCCCCTATAAACCCACAACCCGCTACAGAATTATATTACACAAAAATTAAAAAATATTAACTTACCTTATTTTCGATATTTTTGTTGTCTATATTCTATCTAGTCGATATTATGTCATTCTATATTTTTGACTTCGATATTTTGGCTACTCTAGTCGATATTTTTGTAGTCTATATTATGTCTAGTCGATATTATGTCTAGTCGATATTAAAAACTCGATATTATGTCTAGTCGAAATTAAAAACTCGATATTATGTCTGTTCACCTCTACATACACCCACATGCATGGTGGATATCTTTTAGGAATTTGATATTACAAATACCATTCCAAGATGGCCATTGAGTATGCACATGCATAAAAGGTGGCCATCGTTTTATGGGAATTGTTAAACTATTAGAAAATGCATTAAAAGGATAGACATTGAGGATTCACACTCAGGTGCAGAAGCCATTTTTTTTATGTAAGACATTATACACGTCTTGGGGAAATATATAAATATAATTTTCCATTCTGGTAGAGATGCAAATTTCATATTAAACTGCAAACGGCAGCACTTACAAATATGTATATTGAATATGCACTGATTGAATCTGTTTGGCACTAATGCACTTTACTCAAGATGAAAAGCACTTCTTTGCACTTTAGAAAATTCTGGTACAGTCAGTGAAGTAAAGTACGGATTGGAATTAAGTGTGTGATTAGGATGGTGGGCATCCTTTAGTCCACCCACCACCCTAGAGGTAAAGTGATCGCCTGCCCGCCTGCCATGCGGCGGTCTCGTCACCCCAATTATGATGCGACCACCACGGTGGTGGTCAAATCTGGAATTTTAACATTGCGGCTGGTGGCTGTAGCACCCTCCGCAACTGTGCATGGCACACCACCAAGTGCAGCCCCCACCCCCCAGTGGCCCGCAACGGGCCCCAAAAGCAAATCCCCACCTGCCTTTCCATGGCAGCGATGCCGCCATGGAAAGGCCTTGAAATCCAAGCATCCTATTAAGGCTGGCGGTGCCTACTAGGCACCACCTCATATATGTGCCCCAGCTCCACCGGGCCGGCAATTATAACGATTGCCGACTGGCAGAAAAGCGGCAGACGTACTTTCCGTCCGCCGCGTTACCCACCGCCATTGTAATCTGGTGGTGGGTAAATAAGGTTACGAAGGCGTGACAGTTGCCTCTGTGGTGGTGATCCTAATCACCCCCTAAGTACCTTAACCTATAAATGATATGTGCAAAGTCAAAAATAATGTGGCTAGGAAACTTTTCTCCGCACTTGTTGGTTTACAGCACAGATTTTAGAAATAATTATAAACACAATATATATGAAGTATGGACTTTTATATGTGTATTTGATTTTAAATGAATGTTTTTTTTGTATTGCAAAGGCGTTAATTAACTATGCAAATAAATAAATAAACTTGAAACACTAGTTGAACCTTTATATATGTCAGTCTCCAAAACATTCTGAAATTCTTGATCGGAGTTGGAGTAAAGGAATATCATTAACTTGAGTAAAGAGATTACAGTAATTTCTGCCATAGATGTGAGGGCAAAGACAAGTATGTCCTCTACTCTTCTTCTGCTGAGTGTGGGGCTAATTATTTACTCATTCAATCACTTCTGAAGTCTCAAGGACACTAAATCAGCTGCAAAACCTAACATCTCTTGCCATCATTTCCATTTTTATGGCGTTAATTGAAGCACAATAGCTCTATAGGCTGACTGGTGGCCATCGGCCCTCGCAGTATGTCCCACGCCCACCCTTGCAGCACGTAATCTAGGAGTTATACTTGACACCACACTTTCCCTTGATAGACAAGTTAACAGAACTGTCTCCACCTGCTGCGGGGTGCTAAGGATTCTCCGTAAACTCTCAGACTATCTTTCCTTGGACTCCAGGAAACAACTTGCGGTGGCCCTTGTCTCTTCTCACTTAGATTATTGTAATGCACTATATCTGGGCATAAACAAGAGTCTGATGCAACGCCTGCAAATTGTGCAGAATGCTGCTGCCAGGTTCGTGGTCAACGCCCCTAGACGCTCTTCTGGCTCGGCCATACGAAAACATCTCCATTGGCTTCCGATGCTGTCCAGGATAGATTTCAAGGTTTTATGCCTAACTCACGGTGCCCTTCATGAATCCGGTGCAGAGGACATTAGGTCCCTTGTATCTCTCTATACCCCTGGCAGGGTCTTGCGCTCTGCCAACAGGAACCTTTTGTCCACTCCCCGGACGAAGAAGGCCAGATGGGGAGGGAAGGCCTTCTCTGCTCTTGCCCCGAAGCTCTGGAACCACCTCCCGGATAAGCTCAAGGGCCTTGCATCACTTGATCAATTTCGCAGAGCCTTAAAGACCTGGCTCTTCATCAAAGCGTACCAGTAGTTCACTTTTCCGTCTTGTGCATTGCTTCCAGCTCTTCCATCCTATGCGCCTTGATGCCCTTGGGCAAAGTTCTGCGCAATACAAAACTATTTTCATTCATTCATTCATTCATATAACAGTGTTTTAGGTATGTTTTTTTAAATGTGTTAAGGTGAACAATGTCAACAATACCTTCACTTTAACCATGGAGTTTTGAGTGATATTTTGGGGTTATTTGATCATATACCACATCCACAGATGGCCATCCCGCTGTGCATTGACTTTGGCTGCATGCAGTGGGTTTGGCTGCAGAGCACAGCCTCTAGCAGCTGGTCTACAGCCACCCCAATCTGTATTTTTTATTTTTTGGGCAGTGCTGGTTAAAGATTCAAACAGCAACAACAGATTACGAACAAACTACAGGGTTACTAGCATCTTTGGTTTCTGATCTGGGACTTCATTCTAAGACTGTGGATCCCGAACTGCCAAGAGAAGCTTGTATAACACTGCTGCACCAACCTGTGAAGCTTATCCAGACTCCGGACAATATCCAATCATCTGGAAGAGAGTGTCCAAACTGCCTCTGGTGAAAAAAAACCTCTCTGGACCCTAAGCAGGTGGAAAGTTATAGGCCCATCCCCCATCTTCCGTTTCCAGCCAAGATTCTGGAGAAGGCAGCAGACAAAGAAGTACTTTCCTTCCTTGACGCCAACCAGCTGCTTGATTCGTATCAATACAGTTTTAAAGCAAAGCATTGTACTGAATCAGCGCTGGTGGCAGCATCAAAGGAACTCAAAGTACTAGTTGAAAAGGGTGGCAGAGCGGCATTGATCTTACTGGATCCCTCTGCCACCTTTGATACGGTTCATCATACACTTCTCATTAAATGACTGCATTCTATAGGCTTCAGGAACACTGCACTAGAACTGTTGAGCTTGTTTCTCAAAGGGAGACAACAGTGGGTAGAGATGGGAGACGCCAGTTCTAGATCTTTCTCTCTCCCATGTGGGGTGCCTCAAGGATCTCCTCCCAGCCCCACCTTATTTAATATATATGTAACCCCCTTTGTCAATCTCATTCATAGTTTGGCCTGGTGGTATTTTCCTATGCCAGCGATACACAGATTGTGGTATAAATCCCATTGGAGGTGGGAAAGGATGCAGATATTTTTTGCAGATGCATGGCCCAGGTTGCGGACTGAATGCAAAGAAACTGAACTCGAAAAAAACAGAGGTTCAGCTTTTTGGAAAGGATGCCTCCTTCTGGGATGCATCCTGGTGGCCTTCAGAGTAGGGCACCTTACCGAAACCAGTGCGGAAGGTAAGAAATTTGGGTGGGATCTTTGATACAAATTATGCTTCTCGGAACAAATCAATGCTGTCACCTAAGCAGGGTTCTTTATGCTGAGTACTTAAGAAAATTCTCCTGTTCATTCCTTTCGATCTACAAAAGACGCTGATGATGGCACTCATTGTTTCGGAAATAGATGACTGTAATGCCCTATATTTAGGGACTTCCAAATATTTGATAAAGAAGCTCTAGTCTCTGCAAAATGCAGCAGCAAGAATATTACTGAAGGTCCCCAAATGTGGACCAATTTCTCACTTAATGCTTGGCCTCCACTGGTTACCAGTGTAAAAGAGGATTTCATTTAAGGCCCTCTGCATTATCCACAGGACCCTGCACAGAGCCGGGCTGACCTTGTTCCAGGATCAGTTTTCCTGGTATATTCCTTGTAGGATCTTGAGGTTGAGCTTGGCGCACATGACCACTGTCCCAAGAATAAGCAAAGCACTGTGGGGTGGAAGAATGCTTTTGTACCGCGGGGGAAACTGTGGAACTCCTTGCCTCTAACCCTACGCTCGCAATTCAGCTTGCAGCTGTTTAGGAAAGAGCTAAAAGCCTGGCTGTTCTCTCAATAGGTCATCAGCAGTGTTTTGAGGTAGGCCTCCAGGCGACCTCTCCCCTGGGTTTTTGGTCTGTACAGTGCTAAGACACCTTAAGGTATTGCACACTTAATAAAATTACCTCATTCAATAATTTATATTTTAAATCTGGAAACCAAGTGGCCTTGCAGGGGCTCACTGGTCCAGCGGTTGGATCTGCAGATTCCTCAACAAAATCAACATTATAAAAAATATTCATCACAGGGTGTCCCATTGGGATCCCCCACATGAACCTGTGGGTCACAATGTGCTCACTTGGCCCTCTAATGAGCCATTGTGCAGCACACTGCATTTTCTTCTGTGGATGGTGACTGCCAATCAAATCACAAAAGGGAGGTCCCAGGGGTAAATTAAAGACTCTACCTGTTGAATCCCCTGAACAGAATTGACACCAACAAAAATCAACAAAGAGTCTACACACACTAACAAGGTACCCAAAAACAAAATACTAAGGAAAAGTTTCTCAAAAACGAGTTCCCATCAGTACACCATCGAGACCGCCCTTCATCATCTGGGATCTCTTAAGACACATATGCCTATTGCTGTAAGAGGTGAAAAAACCTGCACTGGCTGTTAACAAGCCGTGTACCAGGAAAAACCACAGCAATTATATAGGATGTGAAAGAAGGCGTGTCTGGTGGAGTACTGAATAGCAGTGCAAAGAAAAAGTGTGTGTGAAAAGAATAAGAAAAGGGGTTCTAAAATTAGGTAGTGTTCAGGGACAACAAATTTAATAACCACCGTCACACTCCTAAATCAATAAAAACAGTGCAATAAAGTGGCGTAACAAATAACCACTTAGTAGATGTATAAGGTCGACATGTTTCTGCAGTCTAAAGGAGTCTCGAGATCTCCTGCTGCTTCCTCAGGACCAATTAGTGCTACTGCTAGATAAGATCAAAAGGATCAAAAAATGAATAAATAAACCATATCACCTGAATAGTGTAGGTTACTGTGTGAACATCTTCCCATCCTAAATATAAGAAGAAAAAGTGTAAATGCGAATCACTGAAAATTATCAAAGAATAGCTGAGTACAGTGTGAGGTATATAAATAGCATGCAATATTATGCATACAAAAACATGTGATGCCAGTCACGTGTAATTAATGGCCGGCACAGGGACCGTCTAAGTCAGTCACCACTCAACAAATTGTGAGTATACAACATTAGGTTCACTCACCCACTCGATGGGAAGGAAAAGCCCCACCTCACCTGGCGCGAGCTCAGGTAGATGGATGCACCGCACTACAAAGAAGATAACACAAATACAAACATTGATGTAAGTAACACCTGCTGGTACTCCCGGGCAAACCAGTCTTAACATGCGCCACCTCGAGCGCCAAACAACACAAGCCAAACAGTCAACAATCTGGCCGCTTACATCTCTAATTACAAAGAGTATGTTCAATGGAGCTGTAAGCTTCCACAACCACTCATTCGGGTTTACAGCATATTCAGCGTGCTTGCAGCGTGGTTGTGCTCTCAACTGTTGTCCCTGGTGCTGCACATTCAATCGTTATCATTACTCCACATTGGTCTTGGGGCAGAAACGCCTATATGTGGGAGCTATAGAGCTTACTGCTTCCACCGCCGCTCGTTTCTGTCCCCAGCTGTTTTAGTATGCAGACGGCGTGATTACGCTTTCTAATGCAATCCCTCCCGCTGCGCACCCAGTCAACTTCTAAAATAGTAAGAAAATGAAGTTTTAAGAAAATGCAGGGCAGCTCACCTATCCGTCGGTACACCGGTCGTCCCTCTAAGCTCTGTCTTGGGGAGGAACCGACGCGGTGTACCGGGAGGTGTATATGTAAACAGCCTGCTTCCGCGTCAGGCAGAGGGCGTGTACGGACGCACACCAAACGCGGTGACGTCACCGGCAGCGCGACAAGCGTGCTGTGCCCGTAGGGAAATGTAGTTTTCCAGGCATTTAGCAGGCTCAGTAGTAGGTTCGAATCCCGGCCGGGATCCAGATTTCAGCCTTGTTAAATGAGTCTTACTAAATTGTACAATTATGGTCATAATAGCCCAGTCCTAAGAGCTATTGACTTCATGAGCAGAAAAAGGCGATTTGCAATCCTTAATTAAAGGAGCAGGGCAAGTAATCCCAAATAAGCAACCCTTCAAGTTGCACCACCAGGCTAACCACTCAGAAGTAGCTGTTCGCACTACACCACAATAATTATAGAGAGTGTATGAGTGAAAACAATGTATGAGTGAAAACACTACGTTGCATTCCCACCATTATATACATGATATTAAATACAAATTTGTACATCAGATTGGGATGCCACATATAGTGTGTCAGAGAAGTATTTAAAGAAGTATTTAAACTCTTGTTTCAGATGACACATGCACTCAGGCTCAACTGCTAATTATATACAGGTACTTGGTCAAATCTTGAACAGTTGAGTTCATAAAGAACTGTGGTATGTGGGAGGATGCCTACTGTCTATAACGACATCCACGGAATTTCATCATTTAACCCACATACATCACTCCGAAGCCTGTAAACCCATTTCTGTTCACATTTGAACAGAAATTTAGAGATGTCAGTTACAGAGGGAGGAATCCAGGGTTGGTCCAATACAGTCCACGAGATGTCTGAGGGCTGGTGACCCACTTGTAGGAAGTGGTTCGTCAATTTCGTTGCTTGTTTACCACAACGAATTGAACTCTTATGCTCAGAAATTCTGGTTTTGATTTTTCTGGTGGTCATCCCCACATAGTTCAGTTTGCAGGGGCATGTTATTAGGTAGATTAGGTTCAAACTATTGCAATTAGTGAACCTTCTCAATTGCCATGGTCTGTTAGTGCCAATGTCAATGGTGAGTGTTTTCTTGGTTTGTGGACAAGCCGCACAGCTACCACAAGGATGGTGTCCATTAACTGCGGGTAAGTCCCATAGGGTGCCGACCGCTCGGGGAATTGCAGTTTTCGGTCTAGTATGAACCAGCTGGTCTCTCAAATTACGGCCTCTCTTGAAGGCAAACAAGGGGGGAGGTATTGTATCCGTGCCCGTGTTTAAGATCTTCCAATGTTTGGAAACAATGTTTTTAATTTTGATGGACAGAGTGCTGTATGTGTTCACACAGGTGATCCTTTCTTGTTGTACTTTCTGGGGTAGGATTTCTAACAGGCTTTCCCTATTGTTGTTAGCTGCCCGTTTCCTCGCACGACTGATGAGGTGTTTTGGATATTTCTTTTCCTGTAGATTAACTTCAAGGGTTTGGGAGTGTTCACAAAAAGCTGACTTGGTTGAACAATTCCTCTGGATACGGAGAAATTGCCCAAAGGGTAAATTATCCCTCAGTGATTTTGGGTGGAAACTCTCATAGTTGAGCAAGGAATTCTTTGCCATTGGTTTCCGATATAGTTCGGACTGCAGGCCTCCTCCTGATGCAGAAATTAGCAAATCCAAAAATGGCAGTTGATGTTTGTGAAACTCAATCGTGAATTTAAGGAATTGATTCCTTTCATTCAACCAAGTATGAAAGAGACGAAGATCGTCTACCGTTCCCCGCCATACGACAAAAATGTCGTCAATGTACCTTTTCCATACTCGCAGACACTGTAGATGGGGATTAGTGTCTGCGAGTACGTGTGTTTGTTCGAAAGTATGGACATACAGGTTAGCAAGACTGGGAGCAAAAACACTTCCCATACTCGTCCCGCTAACCTGCAGATAGATGGATTCCTCATACTCGAAAAAATTCTCAGTCATGGCAAGAGTTGCCAACGTCATGATGAAACTGACTGGAGTAATAGAATTGAGTTCTCTGTTGGTCAGAAGACCTTCAATAGCTTCCAGTGTCTCTGCTTGGGGGATAGATGTATACAATCTCTCTACATCAAAGGATACTAGGAGGTCAAGATCTGTATTGAACTCAATGTCTGGCAAGATCCTAAGGACATCATTAGTGTCCTTAAGGAAAGTACGCATTTCTCGCACAATGGGCTGCAAGAAGACATCTACGAATGTAGACAAAGGTTCCAACAGCGAACCAATTCCCGATATGATGGGTCTTCCGGGTGGGGGGCGTTGTGTTTTGTGTACTTTTGGCAATGTGTAAAAGTACGGCATCTTAGGATTGACTGTGCGTAGGTATTCTGATTCCTTCTGTGTTACCCACCCTTCAGCAAGACCTTCCTCGACTATGTGGCCGATGACCACAGTTAGTCTCTCAGTGGGGTCACAATCCAGTTTACGATACGCCCTAGTATTGTTCAATTGGCGCATACATTCCTCACGGTATGTGTCTGTATCCATGAGGACGATTGCCCCGCCCTTGTCCGCTGGTTTAATAACCACGGACGTCAAATTGGCCAGTGTCATTACGGCATCCTGTTCCACTTTGGAAAGGTTCATAAAACAGTTTTGGGGTTGGAGGTACAACTGTCTGAGATCATGGTCCACGGCCTCTTCAAATGTCTGTACCTTGGAAGGCAACCCGACTAGGCTCGGGTTGAAAGTAGAGGGTCTCTTGAGGCCAGTGTTCTTAGTATCTGCTCCCTGTGGCGTAGAGGTTTTGTTCGCAAACAGATAGTGGAGCCTGATTTTCCTAAAGAATTTCCCCATCTCCGTTTGTATGAGAAAAGGATCACCCTTGTTCGTTTGTACATATCCCAGTCCTTTGTTAAGGACCTGTTCTTCAATGTGTGTTAGGGAATGTTTACTCAAATTAATCACGAGGCTGATGTTCCCGCTTGTTCCCGCGGGACCTTCTTGCCGTCCTATTGGATTTGCTAATATGACATCAGATCCTCAATCCCGAAATGACTAAGGGGAGAAAAAAGGTCAGTCAGTGAATCAGATGTGTGTACTTTATTAATAGAAATCAATGCTACAGAGAGTTGGACTTTTGATTAAATAATCTGTACGTTTGCTCTTTATGCTTAATTTTGGCTTGCCTGGCTCAATTTCCTTGACCTTGAATGATTATTTCAAGACACCACAATAATTTTTAAGCTCAGTTTGAGAACATCCTTCAAATTGTTTTTATCTAGATCAGCTTTAGCTTTACTTTGGGTATTATTGTTTGACCTATAATCAATCAATCAATCAATCAATTTGTAAAGCGCGCTACTCACCCGTGAGGGTCTCAAGGCGCTGAAGGGGGGGGGTGCCGCTACTGCTCGAATAGCCAGGTCTTGAGGTGTTTCCTGAAGGTGAGATGCTCCTGGGTCAGTCATAGGTGTGCGGGGAGGGAGTTCCATGTCCTGGCTGCCAGGTAGGAGAATAATCTTCCTCCGGCGGTGGTTCTGCGAATCCGAGGGACGGTGGCGAGGGCGAGGCTGGTGGAGCGGACCTGGCGGTAGGAGTGTAGAACGACAGGTGGTTGTTGAGGTATTCGGGGCCCGTGTCGTGGAGCGCTTTGTGTGCGTGGGTGAGTAGCCTGAACGTGATCCTCTTGCTGACGGGGAGCCAGTGCAGGTTTCTCAGGTGGGCAGATATGTGGCTGTGGCGAGGGATGTCGATGATGAGTCGTGCGGAGGAATTCTGTATGCGTTGAAGGCGTTTCTGAAGTTTGGCCGTGGTTCCTGTGTACAGGGCGTTTCCTTAGTCCAGTCGGCTGGTGACAAGGGCCTGGGTGACCGTCTTTCTGGTTTCGATGGGGATCCACAGGAAGATATTTCGGAGCATGCACAGGGTTTTGAAACATGAGGACGAGACTGCGTTGACTTGCTTGGTCATCGTGAGGGAGGAGTCCTGGATGAATCCCAGGTTGCGTGCATGGTCCGTGGGTATCGGTGCGGTGCCCAGCGTCGTCGGCCACCAGGAGTCGTCCCAGGCGGATGGGGATTGTCCGAGGATGAGGACTTCTGTCTTGTCCGAGTTGAGCTTCAGACAGCTGAGCTTCATCCATTCTGCGACATCTTTCATTCCGTCCTGGAATTTGGCTTTGGCGGTGTGGGGGTCTTTGGTGAGGGAGAGTATCAGTTGGGTGTCATCGGCGTAAGAGATGATGTTGATTTTGTGTTTGCGTGCGAGGGGGCTCATGTAGATGTTGAAGAGAGTAGGGCTGAGTGAGGAGCCCTGGGGTACGCCGCAGATGATCTTGGAGGCCACGGAGCGGAAGGGTGGGAGGTGGACTCTTTGGGTTCTGTCGGAGAGGAACGATGTGATCCAGTCTAGGGCCTTTCCTTGGATCCCAGTGTTGTAGAGGCGGGTTATTAGGGTGCGGTGGAAGACGGTGTCAAAGGCTGCCGAGAGGTCGAGGAGGATGAGGGCGGCTGTCTCGCTGTTGTCCATCAGGGTCCTGTTGTCATCGGTGGCTGCGATGAGGGCAGTCTCGGTGCTGTGGTTGGCTCGGAATCTGGACTGGGATGGGTCGAGCGAGTTGTTTTCTTCGAGGAATGCTGTCAGCTGTTTGTTGACGGTCTTCTCGATGACTTTAGCCGGGAAGGGGAGGAGAGAGATGGGGCGGAAGTTCTTGAGGTCTTTGGGATTTGCTGTTGGTTTCTTCAGTAGGGCGTTGATTTCTGCGTGTTTCCAGTTTTCAGGGAATGTGGCTGACATGAGGGAGTTGTTAATGACGTTCCGTAGGTGGGGTGCGATGATGGTGTCGGCTTTGTTGAAGGTATGATGAGGGCATGGGTCGGAGAGGGAGCCGGAGTGGATGCTGTTCATGATGCGGGTGGTGTCTTCAGTGGTGATGGGGGTCCATGCGTTGAGGCTGGAGGTGGAGGTCGTAGGTTTGGTGGTTGGGGCGGGGTCTGGGGTCCGAAGATGTCGTGTATGTCTGTGATCTTGCGGGGGAAGAATGTGGCGAGGGAGTTGCAGAGGTCTTGTGACGGTGAGATGTCGTTGTTGCTGGCACTGGGATTGGAGAGCTCTTTGACGATGCTGAAGAGTTCCTTGCTGTTGTGGGCGTTGTTGTCCAGCCGCTCTTTGAATGATGTCATTTTGGTGGTGCGGATTATCTGGTGGTATTCGCGGGTGGTGCTCTTGAGGGCTGTCATGTTTTCTTGAGTCCGCTTGTGGCGCCAGGCTTTTTCGAGGGTTCTGCACGATTTCTTTGCAATGTTTAGGGCATCTGTGAACCATGCGGTTTTTCTGATGCTAGTCTTGCCTGAGGGTTTCTTCAGAGGGGCGAGGTCATCGGCGCAGTTGGTGATCCACTGTGCGAGGTTGTGCGCTGCATCGTTGGTGTCGGGGGTGTCGGCAGGTGGGTTCTGGCTCAGCGATGCGGTCAGTTGGTCTGTGGTGACTTTGCTCCAGCATCTGCGTGGGATCTGTGGTGTCTGGTGGTGGGAGGCGGTCTTTTTGAAGGTGAAATGGATGCAGCTGTGCTCGGTCCAGTGTAGTCCGGAGGAGTGGCTGAAGGAGACGTGGTTGCTGGTGGAAAAGATGGGGTCGAGTGTGTGGCCGGCGAGGTGGGTGGGCGTGTCCACCAGTTGCTTGAGTCCGAGGTTGGCGAGGTTGGCGAGCAAGGTGGTGGTGTTGCTGTCGTTGTTTTTCTCCTGGTGGAAGTTCAGGTCCCCTAGGAGGATGTACTCTGGAGAGGCTAGGGCATGCGGGCTGATGAAGTCGGCGATGGTCTCCCTGAATTGTGTTCATGGGCCCGGGGGTCGGTAGATGAGGGTTCCTCTGAGGGTGGTCTGGGGGTCGGTGTGGACCTGGAAGTGTAGGTGTTCGGCGGCGGTGAGTGTGTCTTCGGCATTGGTCGTGATGCAGATGGTGTTCCTCTATATGATGGCGACTCTTCCTCCGGTTTTGTTGACGCGGTCCTTCCGGGTGATTTTGTAGCCGTCCGGGATGGCTATGGCGATGTCGGGGGCCGAGGAGGCGTTCATCCAGGTTTCCGTGAGGAAGGCGACGTCTGGAGCTGTTGTGTCGAGGAGTTCCCAGAGTTCGACGGCGTGTTTGTGGATGGAGCGGGTGTTGAGCAGGATGCACTTGAAGGTGGTTGTTGTTGTCGTTGCTGTGTTTGGTGGGTGGGGTGAAGGTACGGAGGCAGGTCTATTTGCAGGCTTGGCAGGTAAAGGGTCCATGGGTGCACTTCGGGGTGGCTTGGTAGCAGGCGGGTGGTCGTCCGGTGTTGAGTGCGTTGAGGGCGGCGGAGTCGTATCTCAGTTGGGCAGCTTGGCTTCGGCAGGGGCCAGGGGTTCTGGGGCTGGGCGCGGTCCAGGCGCGGACGGGCGCAAACGGGCTTGCCTTTGGCGCGCCTTCAGCGCGCCAGCGGCGTGCCTGCTGCGTGGCCACGCAGTGGCCTCCATTAAGAAGGGGCGAGGGAGGGAGAAGCAGGTGGGAGGGGGAGCGGGGGTCCAATCAGGCGTGGGGGCGGGGCCGCAGGGGAGGCAGCGGTGGGAGTGGGAGGCGGGAGAAAAATGGCGGGAAAGTAGAGGCAGCAAGGGGGCAGCAAGGGTGGTGCTGGCGCGGTGGGGGAGCGACCTGGCCTGTGACCAGGGTCGAGGGTCGCTCCCTTAGTGCACAGCGCCCTCCCTTAAGAAGGGGCGAGGGAGGGAGGAGCAGGTGGGAGGGGCAGTGGGGGTCCAATCAGGCACGGGGGGCGGGGCCGCAGGGGAGGCAGTGGCGGGAGCAGGAGGCGGGAGAAGAACGGCGGGAAAGTAGAGGCAGCAAGGGGGCAGCAAGGGTGGTGCTGGCACGGTGGGGGAGCGACCTGGCCTGTGACAAGGGTCGAGGGTCACAATGACATGCTCATCTTTTACAGTAAATCACAAGGTCTAAAACATAGCTTTATGTTCTAATTATAAATCAATTGGATCTTGTCTGTGATTTTTAAACCTGGTCAAATCTACTGTTATTCATGGGTGGTGACATAGATTTTACTGTGGAGATATTAAAACAAGTTGTGTGGGCTAGAAATAAGACATGCGTGCATAGTGGTGCGAATTAGCTGACATTGAGCACTTTCACTAAAAGTCCTCCTGTTGTGACAGCAGAAGCACTTTCAGAAATAATTCCCCACTCATAAGTGGTAAAGCCTATCTCAATCAATCAATCAATCAATCATACCATTTGTATAGTTCGCTACTCACCCGAAGGGTCTCAGGTGGCTAGGTCACTGCAAGGCACTTATTGACAGATTAACTCATGTTTGCTATAAATTTATAGACCTGGTTTTATATCCTCATTCTCACCTAAATCCATCTAGCGATTGGTCCCCTATGTATCATGAGGATCTCTCACTTTATTTCTTTCATCACCAAAACAGCCATCCCCCTAATAGAAGAGGTGTAGAAAGCATGTTGGATAAAAGCAGGAACTCAGATTTGAAATTAATTTATTTGGGCCTGGTCCATGTTCTTTTCCTTCAGGAATCCCTGTAAACATAAATTCGAACACCTAGAGCTTTTCAAGATGTCTTTGAGCTTGGTCTGGGCATCCAGTATCTCTTGTTCCAACTTGCTGATAAGCAATTCAGCCCTGTTGCAAAAATCCTTTAGGTTGTATATGTGCTACTCAGCTTCTGGAGTCTCATATTAAGATGAAGGAGATTATTGGTAATAACTCCCAGCTGGGTTTGTATCTCGTTGTGGGCCTTCTGTTGTTCACTATTCAGCTCTTGAATTTCCCTTAAAATTGCTTGGAACTGTTCACTGAAAAGAGAAGGTTCTGTAGCTATTATCGACATTTCTGAGGACTTGCTGTCTGGTAGTGCTGGATCTAAGTCACTTTATTTATTTTTATGGTGCCATTGGTAGTGGCGGGAGATTTTAATATTCTTCCAAATATAATGTTGGATTCTTCTAGGCCCAATAAACCACGGAATAAACCAAGGTCAATTACACTTCTGCGCCCTTTAGTGCACAGTTCTACTCTGGTGGATCATTAACGGAATGACCGTTCCATGGAGAGAGCTTTCACTTGTCACACTTAACATTTTTTTTTTTTTTTTAATTCAAATCTTTTTTTTTTTATTGAAGAATGGACAAAATGAAGTAAGACAATACACGAAATTCTTCATCGCATAGATGGATGCGTTAATGGCACAATGACGTTTACAATAATGAACTGAACTGGACTGGACTGAACAGAAAAGAGTAGGGAAAGGAAAGGAGGAATAAGAGAGAGAAAGAAGAAAAGAGGAAAAGGAGAGAAGAAGAGGACAGATGTATCAATATATCAATTGCAATCGGGTTACAGAAGCACGGGGCGTGTTACAGGTAACAATAAGTATACATTAAGCGTTCAGGTAACAATAAGTATACATTAAGCATTCAGGTCGGGAGAGCATTGAGACCTAGAGAGCATTGGAACGTGGAGACTTGGGTTCAAACAGAGAAACTGTAATCTATGAAAGCAGGCAGTCTGTTGAATGTTGTATCATGGAGGCTCAAAGTGGGAGGATGACGCGTCCAAGGAGGACCACAGCTTTTTGTTAGAAGGCTTCCATGTGGCTGACTGCAGCGCCGGATTATCTGCCCCTCTAAGGAAGGAGAGCCATTCCAGCCATATTTTAAAGTTGACGTCAGCAAAATTCTTCCATTTACATAGAATAACCTTACACGCCAGCGTCAACATGATATCTAACAATTGGCGGTCATGAATGTCAGGCAGTTGTGATTCCAGGGGAGCCAAAATGACATATACAAATTCCCGAACAGGTGTGATTCCAAGTACTTGTTGGATATATGCAAATATTTTTTCCCAAAATGATCTCAATAGGGAACAATCGAAGAGCATGTGTGCCAGGTCTCTAGGTGCAGCCTGGCAGTTCCAGCAGTTGGGCGTATCCTTCAGATTACATTTAAACAGCCTTTGAGGAGTCCAAAACACTCTGTTCATCAGCATATATTTCGTTTGACATAGAATTGGGGACACCTTATTTGATAGTGCAGTTTTGTGTATTACCTTCCAATCAATCTGGATGCCTGTCGGGTTATGTTCCAACTCCCACTTGTTTTCAATTAGGTTATGTGTTTTCTTTGGCAAAGGGAGGAGCAATTTATATATTCTGGACACAAAATGGTCAGCATTATATAGTATCTGGAGACGTGACAGCAGCCATGGCGAATCAGTAGTGAGGGCACGCTTAGAGATGGCGACCTTCAGTTTCAAAAATTGGTAGAATTCTATGGGTGGCAATTTAAATTTCTCTTGCAGCTTCGAAAAAGGTATGGGCATACCATTTTCATAGAGGTCACTCACCATATGGATACCATGTTTAGCCCACAACTCCCAGTAAATGGTTTGCCCCTCTATCCGAAACATAGGGTTGTGCCATATCGAGACTAGTGTAGATTTCTTAATCACTGAGTCAGTTTTATGTGACTGGTTAAGCCGGAGGAGCGCCCTTCTAGTATTTAATAGGATATATTTGGAGTGAGGTAAATGGGTTAAGTCCATGCTGAGGAGAGCCGGGAGGGGTGCATGAGCCACCAATGATCGCTCAATAGATAGCCATACTGGAGTATAAGATGGAGAGTCAATAAGCCAAAGAGCCCCCTGCTTACAAAGGAAAGCCGTCTGGTAGTTTCTGAACGAGGGTAGGCCCAGGCCGCCCCTTTCTTTCGCCAATTGCAACTTTTTCAATGATATCCTGGCTTTTTTTCCTCGCCACAGAAACTCTCCAAATAGTCTATCCACTTTTTTGATGAATTCATCGGAAAAAGTAATTGGGAGCATGCTAGCCAGATAATTAACCAGAGGCGTGCACATCATTTTGAGGGTCTCAGCCCTACCCCACCAGGACATAAACTTGGGTGACCAGCTATCTAGATCTTTGTTAATGTTAGGCCCTCATTTACCTTTAAGGTTGTTATTAAATCTTTCTCAAAATCTAAGCCTAGATATTTAAAAGCTTTCGGCTGCCAGGTGAGGCCAGATGAACCAAGTATTTCTCTACTTCCAATGTTATTTAGCAGCTTGACTTCCGTCTTGTCTTTATTCAGCTTGTACACTGAAACTTTAGAGTACTCGCTAATTACACCCATTAGTGCCGGGATAGCCTCGTCGGCCTTCTCCGTTAGAATGAGCACATCGTCAGCGTGGGCTGTTAATTTCACAGTGCAGTCACCAAACGGAACGCCAGCAATGGACTCGTTATTCCGGATATGGTATAGGAAAGGTTCTATCGCTAGTAAAAACAGAGAAGGTGATAGCGGGCATCCTTGTCTCGTTCCTTGTTTCAAGCAGAAGGATGAAGAAAAGGAGCCACCCACTCTAACTCTGGCTGTCGGACCGGCATATAAGGCCATTACCAATTTAGTAAATGTCGTCCCCAAATTGAATTTGTGTAGGACTGCCTCAAGGAAGGTCCAATCAACCTTGTCGAAGGATTTCTCAGCGTCTAATGTAATTGCCACTGTGGGGGTATTTAGAATTTTTGCTTTTTCTAGGGCGTGGGCTAACCCTCTTGTGTTATCGCTCGATAGTCTGTGTTTTAAAAAGCCTGCTTGGGATGGATGTACGAGGTTAGGGAGAACTTTTTGTAATCATGTTGACATAATCTTCGCTAGTAACTTTCAATCCAAATTAATCAGGGAAATTGGTCTATAATTTTTTGGTAACGATGGGTCTTTGCCATCCTTTGTCAGAACTGCGATAGTCGCCTCTGCCAGGGTCCCCCTTACTTCACCTGATTCCATGATTTCATGGAAAAGATGCAGAAGGGGTTCAGTTAGATCTGCTGCAAAACTTTTGTAAAATTTTGCTGTAAAGCCATCAGGGCCAGGCGCATTCCCACATTTCAATCCTCTGATTGCTTTCTCCACCTCCCCGATTGTGATCGGTTCGTTGAGGCTGTGTTGCTCCTCCGAACTTAGCTTTGGCAGATCACACTCATGCAAGTATCCTTGAATTTTATTTACATCAATTGAGTCATTTTTAGCATACAGGTCCTCATAAAAAGTCTTTAAAGACCTCAGTTATTTTTTGGGGATCAGAGTGGTTTACTCCCTCCGAGTCCTGTATGACATTAATAGAATTGCTCTGTATTTTGAATTTCAGGTATGCCGCTAAGCTTTTACCGGCCTTGTTAGATTCGCAGAGTTTAAAATTTCGCCTTCTGGTCAGCCATACTCCCGCCCTTTCGCTAACTAGCTTATTATACTCGTATTTTTTATTAGTCATGGTATTAAATGTTTCCCGATCTCTTGTTAATTGGTGTCTGTTTTCTAGCTGAGCTATTTCCGTTTCTAGCTTTTCCAGTTGTGCATTACAATCTCTGTTCATTCCCGAGCGGATTTTGATACACACCCCCCTTAAGGTACTTTTCAACGCCTCCCATCTCGTCAAGTCTTAGGTGTCCCCTCTCCTATTTAGATCCAAGTATGATCGGATGGCTTTTTGGATAGTGGCCCTGTGTTGTTCTTTGTTTAAAGTTTCTTCATTAAGTCTCCACGATGTCTGTTTAGGGGAGGGTTTAATGTTGCTGATGGAAAGGGAAATGCAGGAATGGTCTGACAGTACTCTCGGTTCTATTGAAGTATCCTCTATTCTTGCAACCCCATTCTGTCTGAGAAGGATGTAGTCGATGCGAGAGTACGAATCGTGAGGGGAAGAGTAAAAAGTGTAGTCTCTATCAGTAGCGTTTTGTATTCTCCATGTATCAACCAGATTAAAGCGTTGGCAAAACTTAACGAAAGCATTATGTGATTTGGTCGGTTTGAACACACACTTCGAATCCCTGTCCAGGGCAGGATCAAGTGGAAGGTTAAAGTCCCCCCCTAGTATATGTACCGCCGTGTCAGGTATTGTTTCAATCTGCTTGACTAGGTCTTGCCAGAAATTGAGATCATTAGTGTTCGGTGCGTATACATTAGTGACAAAGAATTCTGTGTGGTCTTTGGCAAGTTTTACTGTAACCCAGCGTCCCTTTTTGTCCGAGGACGAAGACAATAATTCTATCTTGGATCGTTTCGATAAAAGTATCAGAACCCCATTCTTTTTGCCAAGCGCACTAGACCCAACAACCTCCGAAAAGCACTTATTACGTAAGGTATAAAACTGTTTAGAGTCTAGTTTAGTCTCCTGCATCAGAACGATGTCCCCCTTCTGTCTACGTACATAGTCTAATACCTTTTGTTTCTTTATGGGTTGGTTCAGACCTTTAACATTCATAGACAGAATTTTTAGCTGGTCAAGGGAAGTCGTTCCAAGCGGAGTGTTAAGCGTAGGGTGTAGCATTCATAACAGTACGTATAACATTAGTACCTTATCATCTTCAAGCAGTGGCGTGCTAAACAACATCTTATATGAGGAGTGTTCTGCTTTTACCATTATGTGGTTACATTTACTGAAACCATGAGCAGACGTAGGGGCATATAGGTATAGTGCATGAGTAAACCATGTCCGGTTATACATACACAGCATGCGGATGATACAACTTGTCCAGTCAAGAGAAAAGGGATAGATTGTAAGAGAAAGGAAAAGCAAAGAGCACACTTAACATTTTAAATCATTTTCGCAAAATCAACTTGTTTTTGGGTACTTACTCGCTTCAAAGGGCCTAGTCAGACATAATTTCCAACTAATTCTCAGATGAGTCAGTAATATCTCTAAATCTTCTTATTACAGACCATCAATATGATACTCAAGCTGGGTGTCCGATAAAGTGCTACTAGCCAATGATCAATGGGTGACCCAAATGCGGGGATCTTCAGAGGCCTTTTTAGAATGTAATACAGACACAATATTTGAATTTGCAGTTTGGGGGCTATCTATGCCTTTTTTAGGGGAGAGGAAATAGAATTCCAGGAGGACCTAAGGAAGAGCGGGAAGTGCAACGTCCAGTCTCTTCAATCAGCTGTGAATCAGGCAATAACTGTGTGTTAGCTGTCCCCTATGAGGAGGTCTAAGGGCACAGTGGCCTAAGCTAAGTACAATCTTCAGGAGCTTTTTATTTTTAAATAGAGATACTAAACCATAGTAAAATACTTGATAGATTTACCACATTTTTGAGTGCTTGTTGAAGTGTTTGCACTCTCAGTTGAACCTTTTGTTAGCATCAAAAAAAGATAAACAATAAAAAAAATCACAAGAAAAATAAAAAAACCTTAAAAACGTTTACAGTTAGAAAATCAAGCCAGATCAATGAATTAGTGTATAATATATCTACATTGATTGATGAGTGGTATATGGATGAGTGAATGTGTGCATGGGTGGTGCAAGCATGTTAGAATGATTGTATATTGAGAGTGGCGTGTGGCGCAAAACAAGAGGGCCACCTAATACAGAGCTCCGGTCCCCGACCGGAGATGCTGCAGTGATTCCTGCGGTTCTAGCCCCCTTTTAGCCTGAATTTGGTGCACGACAGGTGTCGGAAGACCCCCTGCACATCCTGTAGGTACTAATATGGCTTTTCCGGTTTTGCCTCAAGATAATTTGAAGATTCTTTTCTCCTCATATCCCACCGCCATTTTGAATTTTCAACACCGTTGATTCACTCTATAATTGCCTCATGCTTGAAGTAACCCTCACTATAATCAAACCTGCCATATTCTTTCATATATATGGCATGGTTTATTTTGCATTTCCTCTGACTTTTTTTTACCAGCTGAATACTTTGGCAGTTTAATTTGTCAGCTTCCACGCGAATAGTATTCTCAATGTTTACCTCCAGCCATTTTATTCTTGAAGAGCACTATATCACCAGATCTTCTTTATGCTGAAAAGTTATACTCCTAATTCCCCATAGTTTCTGGAATTTTCTCTGTCTGTTACCTATGGTAAGGAGTAAGAAACTGCTTTTTATTAATAAGAAGTCTAATATTAGTGCTTCTGATTCCTGCGCTTCTCATACTACTTCCTCAATACAAAGTGCTGGCGCAATCTAGTTCTTCAAGATCAGTGGCCTAGCCGACCTCATCAATTAAATTGCAAACTCCATCCTCTGCCAACAAACGTCTTAAGCAGGATCCTCCTTCTCCACCAAAGTATGTCTCTCCCGTTTCCTTGGTCACTTCACTGGATGAAATACGTGCCCTTCGTCCATTTATTGAGGGAACAAATTCTTGTCTAAAAGTCTTACATACTAAATGGATATCCATGGAGTCTCATATTTCTACAGTGGAACAACATGTTGGAGAGTTACATGACATGTCTGTCAAGGTTGCTACCCTAGAGAAGGAGCTCCTCCTGTTAAAGAAATCTGCTGAAGATCTGGAGAACCAAAATAGACCCAATAAACTTTGTTTATATGGTTTTCCGGAGGGCTTAGAAAGTAGAGATCCTTCTCCATCTTTCTCCCAAAGTGTCTGGACCTTCCTCCATCTACAAACCTAAGTATTCAGCTAGCTCACTGGTTGATCCCTTGTTTGACATCTATGTCAGCTCCTACGAAACCAAGGGGTGTAATTTCCTCTTTTTGAAGTTTACTGACTTTCGACAAGATTTAAACACTGCCAAAGCCAAAAAACAACGTACTTGGTCTGGTTCTAATTTATTCATCTCACAGGACGTTTCTTCAACAACTACCAAACGTCGAAAGGATTTTCTCTATGCACAATGGGTGCAATATATGGGTTATTTCATCCATGCTTATTTAAGGTTACTTTTCAAAACAAACCTCCACCTTTGAGGATCCAGTAGACTTCAGAAAATTAATTAATTCTCACTCCACAATGTCAATGGAAATTGCTGGCCCTACTTCTTCTGCAACTTCAATACCTTGACGGAAGTTGAAGTTGAAGTTTATTTATTATGCTTGATTAATTAAAACCATTGCATACAAAGGATAACATTTCTCACATTTTGTGATAAAATCGTTATGTAATAAAAAGTTTTACATCACGTTAAAAGAGCTCAAGTTAAAGCACTCTGTACATCAGCCATGTTGACTGTTAATATTATTTCGACTGTAGCTATTCTTGTAAAGTTCCAGTCGGTTCTTGTAATAATTAGTCTTTTTGCGGCTCGGACCGGTGTTTCATTCTCTTTGCGGTTATGTCAAGGAATTTAATTAGCCGGCAATTTAACTGAACTAGCTCGGGGTTGAAGCACAACATTAACGCTTGTCTGCACGATCTGGCTCCGTACTGTTTGAATGCAGGCTTTAGCAGGGTGACCCTTATATCTTTTAATGTTTTGCAGATGCATATAACATGAATTGCATCCTCTACGCCGTGGCCACATGAACAACATTGCTGGGCTCCTCCCTTTCTCTCCCAGGGCGGCAGAAATTGATTAAAGGGGCTGACCCCCAGTCGTAGTCTTAGGAATTTTTCTTTGATGTTGATTTTTTAGGTAGAATTGGGGTTTTAGCTTATTGTTTGCATGTAGAACCATCCAGCCGTGCGATCGTTTGGCTAATGTTTTCTTGTCCTCTACTGTGGATAGTAAACAGGTTACCTTTGTCACAGTTTTTTTTAAATGTTAAATGGTTTGCCTGGACGTTCCACAGCTCCGTTATACCTAGGTGTGTGATGGATTCCTGGAGATAAACACTTGCTGGAGATTTTCCTGGGTGGGAAAGTTCTATCCAAAGTTGGTCGTTTAAGGTTCCCTTTTCGTCGCCTTTAATTTTATGCCAGCATTTCGCATCTGATCCCATGCGTTCAAGGGACTGTTTTTGGAGCCCAAATTCCAGGCGTATTTGGGCTGGGGAGACCATTCTGACTGAGTTCTCTCATTGTAATAAGGTTGTTCTACGTAATTTAATCTGATACTTTTTACCCACAGGTTGCTTACTGATTGCCGACATTTGTTTGTTGATTTCTGTTCTATAGAATGACATTCTTATTTGACTCTTCTGCTTTTATCCTTTCACAGAATTTGTCTTTGGTATTTCCTTATGTATCAGTTTCACATTCGGTTTATACACCTCCCTGTCCTGGTTTGTTCCTCATGTTTGGGTATGCCATCTTCACTTGTGGCCCACCACTCCTTGTATTTTTTCTTCTAGTACCCTCCCTAAACGGTACTTATTACAGTTGTTAATCTCCTTTTAATCTCCTTTTCCTTATTCTTATTATTATCACATATTTTGTTTACTTCAATGGTTGACATGTACTGTCTTTTCTTACATTCTCATCTATTATCCCATTTTCTTTCCTATTTCTCTTCTTCACCATCTTCTTTCAAGACCTTACTCTTCTCTTTTTCTTCTTTTTCCTTGCATCAATGTTAAACATGTGATTCTATTTTTTCCTCACTCTATTTATGTTCAAAATTATCTTATGGAACGTAAAAAGTTTTATTAACCCCATAAAGAGGCAGAGAATATTATCCCATTTAGCTATATACAATCCTGATCTAGAGACTTATTTGACTGAGTCACAAGCTTTGAATCTTAAAAAGGAATGGGTGGGTTTAGTTTTAATATCTCCTACGATTACAAAGAAAAATGGGGTAATTATTTTAGTACAAAACTGATTTGAGTGGTGGATGATTAGTAGTCAAGTTGCTCATTAATAATATTTCTCTTACAGTTTTTCATATTTATGGTTTAACTCAACCAGATGTATCCTTTTGGCGTAATATCACAAACAAAATGTATTCAGCATAAAGATGATTTGGTTTTTTTTTTAGGTGGTGACTGCAATCAGGTCATGGACCCTTTCATTGATCGCCAATCCCAAGTTTGTTTCATAACACACAAAACCCACAAACAATTTCAAAATACGATAATCCAGACCCATCTTGTAGACACATGGAGACTCTGCAATCCTGATACCTCTGAATTCTCCTTTTTCCCTCCCCCTCATGGTACTCTGACATGATTGGACTATATATTTATTTCTCCTGCCCTAACACAGAACCTTATTTCCGCCTCAATTTAACTCAATTGAACCCATTGCCGTTTCTAATCATGCACCAGTTGTTGTTGATTTCGATTTGCTCTGATCGCATCCCAAGACTTGTAGATGGAGGTTTAATAATTCCCTTCTGCAGGATTCAGCTTTCTCCTTCTCCTTCATTTTCTTTACAGAAGACATTTTTATTTTAAATTTGTCTCCCGATACCTCCCCTTCACCACAATGGGACACTTTTAAGGCTACAGCTCGTGGCTTTATTATAGATTATGTTTCCAAGAAAAAGAAGCGTTTACTCAGTCAGCAACAAATTTTGCTAGCTAATATTAAACATTTAGAGTATCACTTCTATAATTCCTCTTCTGATTCTTCCTTACAGGAGCTTGTTCTTGCCTAACTTGATTTTAATAAAAGAACTACAGATAAAGCCTCTTCCGTTCTTCTCAGTTCGAGCGCTCGGTTTAATGGCGGTCATAATAAAGTTGGCAGACTCCTTACAAATTATCTTAAATCTCAGAAAGAACACATAATGATAGACTCTATTCATTATGCATTGTGAAAATACTTTTCAAAGACCAGGATATCTTAAATGAATTCAAGGAATTTTACAAAACTTTATAAACCCCAGAGTCCTCTCCACTACCTCTTCTATTGACTCATATCTTAATCAAGTTTTACCCTCTTCTCTTGCAGACCTTGATTTTGGATCTCTAGATTCTGATTTGTCTGTCCAAGAGATCTCTCAGTCCTTAAATCTCTATAAGAAAAACAAAATCTCAGGTCCCGATGGTTTTAAGGTCAAATTCTGTGTACATTTTCACATCTTCCTTTTCCCAACTTTCCCAACTTTTTCAATTTCTTTACACTAATGGTAAAGTACAGGGTACTTTCTTAGATGCTACAATCTGTTTAATTCATAAAGATGGCCGTGAACCCAAACAATGTAAAAATGATCGTCCTTTTTCTTTGGTTAACGTTGATTATAAGATCTTTGCCAAACTACACTGCGTCTTGAGTCATTTTTACTTAAATTAATTGGTTTAGAGCAATGTTGTTTCGTCAATTGTAGATTAACATCAGATAACTCTTGTTTATTTTTCAATGTTTTAAATAAAGATTCATCTCTTTCATACCTTCTTGCTGCTGTTTCTATTGATGCAGAGTAGGCTTTCGACAGAGTTAATTGGTCCTTTTTATTTAAAGGCCTCCATTGGCATGGTTTTGGACCTAAATGCATTTCTGTAATGTCTTTATTATATTCAGCTCCTAAAGCTTCTGTTGTTTATCATGGTCTTGTTTCTCAAACCTTTAACCTACACTGCGGTGTACATCAAGGTTGCCCTCTCTCGGCGATTCTTTTTATTTTCCCACTTTAACCTTTCTTATCACATATCCGTTACAACTCATCCATTTCTTGCTTTAAATATGGCAATAAACATTTGAAATTATCTGCATATGTGGATGATATCTTACTCTTTATTTCTCATCCCAAAACCTCTATCCCTGCTCTTTTGCAAGAACTCTCAGATTTCTCTCTTGTTTCTGGTTATAAGATAAACTATGACAAGACAGAAATTCTTCACATCACCAAATTTTGTTTTAACAACACTTTGATGCCACTGGTTTCCACTGGATTAGCTATAAAATCAAATATTTGGGCATTTGGTTTAATAATTACCTATTAGATTCAGTTAGAATCAATATGAAGGAGTTGAGGGGTCGTCTCTCTAAATTCTTCTCCTCTTGGAACCCTCTTTTTCTTTCTTGGTGGGGACGGCTTGATTCTATTAAAATGATGATTACTCTTATTGTATTATATATTCTTTCTATGATTCCCATTCACATCCCTAATATCTATTTGAAAAAAATCACTCCCTTCTCTCTAAGTTTCTATGGAGCAATAAAAAATCTAGACGTTCTTTGGCATTCCTTTGTAAACCTAAATCTATGGGAGGAGTGAAATTTTCCGATTTTCGATTGTATCCTAAGTCCCTTTGTCTTTGATTAGTTTCTAAATCGCTTCTTACCGATGTCTCCTCCTATTCAATGTTATGGTTTTCCAGTGAACGTTCCTTACTTGCACCCTTTTCTTTCAAGGAAGTTCCTACTTTTTCTACAAAAGCTAATATTACCTCTCTTCTGTTATTTAAACACACTTGTTTATTATTAAAACCTCATTATAGTTTGGAGATTATATCTAGGACTACTTTTCTTCAATCTCCCCTTTGGTACAATTGTCTCATTACCCTTAATATCAGACCTATTTTTTGGAAGTCCTGGAGAAGTAATAGAATTATATGGGTTCAGGATTTGTTTGATGGTTTATCTACATGCTCCTTTCCTCAATTTCAAGACACTTTTAAATGTCCTTGTGTGGTATTGGGTTCCGTCAGGTCTACATACTCTGCAAAAACTCTCAAACACCATAGAATAGAAGTTGGCACGGAAACTGGAAATGCAAAAGACAAGTTTATTAGGACCCCATGGGGTGGTGGTACATTCCTACAGCACCCTTCGGTAATGCAAGAAGTATCACCCCGAACATCGGTGTGCAACCTCTTTTATTCAAGTTTTAACAGCAATAAAAAGGTAGGCGGTATACTTTTACACAATTTAGGTACATATAAGGGCATTTTTGGAACACAGCCAACATGTGGGAGGAGTTTAGTACCACTGGTCAGTTTTGGAGGACATTCCTAAGAGGTGACCACTCATTAATCTAAACGTTCGAGTACGCATGCGTGAGCTTGACCAGTGCTAAAAATAGCCTGTTGCCGGGCAAGGTAAATGGTCATTGGTACAGAGAAAGGACAAAAGGGCATGCTGACCACGAGGCCGCATGTTCATTAAAATGGAAGCCAGGGAATACAAAATGGCCCCCGTAAGTTTGGTCAATTTAAACACGGAAGTTTGTGTAGCTGAGCTAAATGTTAACCTAGTCACTGCCAAATTACGACAGATGGCCCTTTTAGCATTTAGCTCAAGCTACCTCATAATGGAAGTAATCTGGATATTCATCGTCAATATTAAACATCATTATTTTCTTTATTTCATTGTTACTTATTTGCTCATTTTTGACAATAGCTCGTTTGGACGGAATGCAGGTTGTAATACATACAGAACACAAGGTAGGGCCACATTGAATACATAAACAAAAGAAGAAGAATATCCCAATAATCATACACAAGATAGTCAATAATTTCCAACTCCAGGTACTAAGCAAAGTCCAGAACCAATTAGAGAATGTCCATGTACCATTTTCGGGATGAATTTCAGCAGCAATTTTGTGTAATTTAGAAATGGCATCATAACCAGAAGGCGAATTATCTGGGACATACACACAACAACTACTACCGATAATGCGGCATGCACCACCACGATCAGCTAATACTACATCTAGAACCATTCGGTTCTGAAGCGTTACAATCCTAGTAATTTGGAGTTCCTCAGTCAAGTTCCCTAAGGCAGAAGCAGTTTCATTAGCAACAGCTTCCACCACACGTGTTAGCCGTCTTATTTTCCTGCTGTTTAAGGCAGCACCAACAAAGGAAAACAGGCCTAAATTAAAATCTACATATTGCTGTAAAGAGGTGTCAGTTTGATCGACATTCTCAATTTCTAATGTTCTCTTATTCCTTTTTTAATATAAAATCATGATATAATACAAAATCATTATTATACATAGGTGGAGCAATAAATACAGGGGGTAATACAAAAGATATATAACAGGTTCCTAACCACCCCATGGGAAGACGATGGTATCCTTTATTTCCACAAATAAAGTAAGTATTTCGTGAGGCTACAAAGGCAATACCAGTTGGTGTGTCAAATGTTAGAGTAATAGTACATTCACTCTTACCTACCGGAATAGTACCTTTGTTCCGTACACATAATTCGGCTTTGGTATTAATGACAGTAATCACATGTAAACTGGACATATTTGTAATTCTTTGATTAGTGAAAATACGAGGTGTAGATACATTGTCCGGTCGATATTCTTCCCATTCAAATTTAGTTCCTTCTGCATGTGGTTAACCATCTTTGTCATTATTACAAATTTCATTGAGTTGGAAAAGTAGTCCACCTATTGTTGGCCATCTTAAAGTGAAAAGAAGAGTGTACCAAGCATTGCAGGAACCATTATGAGAGAACGGAAGAGGAATAAGTGGAGTTCCTCCTTTCTTCTGATGCCCAGGCAACATTCCACATACCCAACAGTTTGAAGTGTTCGTCATATTATGGGTATGATGTAGAATTTGAATGAAGCTGTTATTCAAATAAGTCTGTCTATGTCTCTCTTCATGATAAGGCAGAGTAAAATGAAAATGTTCAGATGGGATTGGAGTGGTAGGCAGTAAATATTCTCTCGCCGGAATCAATCGCTCTACAATTCAGCCTGTTACTGCTATTACCTCTATAGTCGTAACAAAAAGCACTGCACCAAGAATTCTTCTGTTTCTCATCATAGTAGGTGCCATAATTCAAAGAACAAAAGTTTCAAAACAAAACAAAAAAATAAAAAATATGAGTGCTGAGATCCGATGTAGCCGCTAGTCTCTGCTCCGAGATTCAAGACGGGTGTCGCTACACTGGACAGAACTGATCCCCCCCCCTTGATATTCTCAGCTTCCGTTTTCGCAAACCTCAGAACGGTAACTCAACCAGTCTCGCACAAAACAACTGCTTTTCTTGGCCGTAGATTGTATTTCGCTCCACCAGAAACAGTGTCGTCCGGGAAGGATCCCTCCGATTCGTGAGGCGTAGTAGCTGGGCTCTTCTCTGCATCCAAGATGTCTCGATAATCAGACAGCACCGCAGGATTCACCAGATCCGGAGAGACACGACGGCAGTGAGTGGAATGTACCCACCGCTTCTTATTCATGACTCGCACAGCTGTCCGAGTTGCCAGCAATACTTGTTCCGGGCCACGCCACCTCGGCTCCAAACTGCTGGTTCTCTCGAACGCGCGGATCATGACATGATCCCCAGGACGGAGATCGTGAGCCTCTCCAATGGAATTGTCGGGGAGCGCTTCTCGAACCTGTTGATGAATAGAAAGTAAATCATTTGTTAATCGTGCCAAATAATCGTTCATCATTATACAAGGCACATCATGTATTAAACGAGGCTTAGGAACTCCCCATATATTCATAGGCCTTCCAAACACCACTTCATACGGTGTGAGGCCTGATCGGGAATAGACAATAATGCCAAAGGCAAAGCGTCCGGGCATTTCAAAGACGTGGATGCCACGATCTTTGCTAGCTTCAGCTTCAGAGTTGCAATATATCTCTCTACTAGGCCTGCTGACTGCGGGTGGAATACAGCGTTGAATTTTTGTTTAATTCCCAATCCTTTCAGGACATACTCCACTATTTTCCCAACAAAATGAGGACCATTGTCATTCCACAAAAATTTACAAACACCATAGCGTGGGAAGTACTCCTTGAGTAACACCTTAGCTGTTGTCAATGCTGTATTATCCTTCGTGGGGTAGGCCTCGATCCATATACTGAAGGCACACACCACCACTAAGACATACTTGAGGTTATTATAGTGCTCAAGCTGGATGTAATCCATTTGCAGTACTTCAAATGGTGCAGTAGGTGGAACGAACCCTCCTTTAGGAGTATAAGTCCCTTTAGCAGGATTGTACTGTAAGCATATCAGACAAGTCTGCACTACTCTCTTAACCGTGCTGGCAATCTCAGGATGCTCCCAAACTCGTGTAAGCAATTTAGTAATTGCAAGAGCTCCAACATGTGCCAGCCCATGTGTCATTTGAACCATTGTTTGCAAATAAGCGGCAAGGCAATTTCCATCTCTCCATATCTTTGCTACGCCAACAACCCTCATCATCCAACACTCCCTCTGTTGCCCAGTTTGCAAGTTCTGCTTCAGATGCTGATTTTTGTATATCTAATATTTCCTCTCTAGCATCATGCCATCGCTCAGCCTGTGATTTCACCACATACATAGGAGAGACATTTTGTAACATGGCAGTCTCTCTCGCTATGCGATCTGCAAAAGCGTTTCCTTAACCAAATTTGTCCGTCACCTTCTTATGTGCACTACATTTGACTATTGCCACTTTCTTGGGACATAATAGTGCATTAAGGAGATCGCGTACCAATTCTCCATGCATGATGTGTACTCCATGCGAGGTCAGAAATCCTCGTTCCTTCCAGAGTAGGCCGAAATCATGCACTACTCCAAAAGCGTAACGGCTATCAGTGTAGATATTCACACATAATCCAGCACTTAACTCACATGCTTTCGTTAAGGCTATCAATTCAGCTGCTTGGGCCGATTTTTGCGGTATTCGTGCTGTTTCTACCACCGTCTTAAGTGTCGTGATCGCATAGACTGCGGAAGTCGTACCATCTGGCAGCTTTAAACATGATCCATCAACCCACAGTTCCCCATCTACATCTGAAAGTGGCGTATCCTGTAAATCAATACGACCCTTTGTTTGTTCTTCGGTCAGAAAAACACAATCATGATGTTCTTCTTTCTGGGTCTCAGCAACAGGATATGGCAATAAAGTAGCAGGGTTCAAAGTGGCGCACCTCTTCAGTGTAATATGTGGTGCCAACAGCGTTAGCTCGTATCCTGTTAAACGAGCGCTACTTAGATGCTGTGTTTTCGTTTGGTTCAATAAAGCATCTACCGCATGGGGAACTAACACCAACAATTTGTGTGACAGAACTATTCCCTCACTCTGTCGTATAGCCACAGCTGTTGCGGCAACTTCTCAAAAACACCCAGGCAGTCCTCGAGCCACAGGGTCGAGTACTGCTGAGAAGTACGCACAAGGTCTCTGTTTATCTCCGTGTGTCTGTACTAAGACTGACAATGCGCACCCATCCTTCTTGTGTACATATAACGTAAAGATCTTTGTATAATCCGGTGTACCTAACACTGGTGCCGAACAAATGGCTTGTCTCAATTGTTCGAAAGCATTCTGACATTCATCTGTCCATTCAAGGGGAATTGGTGTAGTTTTGGACAACAGCGCTAGCAAGGGTTTTATAATGTGTGAAAATCCTAGTATCCACTGTCTACAAAAGGACGTCAAACCTATGAAAGCACGAACATCTTTCTGAGTGCAAGGGACTGGTGTATTTAAAATTGCTTGAATTTGGTCTGATGTCAATGCATGCCCCTCCTTAGACAAAAGATGACCGAGGTAGGTCACCTTTGGTCTACAATATTGCAACTTCTTCCTCGAGACCTTGTGATTATTTTTGGCAAGAAAAGAAAGTGCGGAGAGAGTACTCTCCTCACATTGTTCCTGCGTGTCTGCTGTAAGTAAAATGTCATCAACATATTGAATAAGAGCCACCCCAGACTGTAAGTTGAAAGAATCAAGCTGTCTTTTTAAAGCCTGGCTATAAATGCTAGGGCTTTCTGTGTAGCCTTGAGGAACTCAACAAAATCTATATGATTTGTTATTTAATGTGAAGCCGAACAAATATCGGCTATCAGGATGAATGGGAATTGAGAAGAAAGCATTCTTCATATCGATAACAGTAAATGTAGTGGATGTAGGTGGAATCAAAGTAAGTAAGGTGGTAATGTCAGACACCACCGGATACTGGGGTACGACTATCTTATTAATTTCCCTCAAATCAATAATAAAACAATAGATCTTAGTGTCTGTGTCCTTCTTTAGGATCGGAAGAATTGGGCTGTTACAGACATTATAGGGGACTTCCTCCACCACCCCTGCCATAATCAAGTCATTTACGATATGAGTCGAAGCCACACCTTCTCTGGAGATTTTATACTGTGGTACGCGAGGCAAAGACACTCCCTCCTTTACGGTAATACGTACGGGAGGAATAATCATTTGACCCACATCAGTATCGGAAGTGGCCCATAAAGTGCTTGGAAGAGAAGCTAACGCATCGGCCTCCTGCATGAGGCACGATCTCTCAACCTCTGGGTAGTTCTCATTCAATATAACCCGTACCCCTTCAGGGGCGCAGCGTATAGTTGCTCGAAAATGTTTAAGCATATCAAGTCCCACAATATTATCTGGTGTGTTTGGAGATAACAAAAACGGTCATGGGGCAGTACATTTATCAATATGAAATATAAGGGGTGGAGATAATGGGCTAAGAGAAGGTGTTCCATCGAACCCTATTGATGTAATCGTTTCGCCAGACAGGGGAGCCCTTGGAACCAAGTGTTTAGACAGAGCGCTACGAGTAGCTCCTGTATCGACCAGAAACTGATCAGTAGAACCCAAAACATGTATATATGGACCCCTTTGATCGACTGGTAATTCAACCGATTCCACACCCCATCCTACGCAATCCTATGCGTAAGTATTATCCTGAGACTCAATAGACTCTCCCTCAGCTATCTGATACTGATTCCGTCGATCAAAAGTATTATAATCAGTCTGACCACGACCTCTCGCTTCAAATCTACCACGATCATTCGCTCCACCCCTAGACCCTGAATAACTATTCCGCGACCTTCCACTTCCTCGACCACGCTGATTACGCTGTTCTCGAAGCACCGGACAATCCGAAGCCCAATGTCCAAACTGTTTACAGTATGCACACTGATCCTCAGAAATATCGGAACGAGCAGAAGACGTACCATACGATCCTCGTCTACCCCTGTCATTCCCTCTCGACTGCGTAGCATAAACCTTCGCCAACATCACTTTCGTCTTCAAATCCTTCGCTTTCTTATCACTACTTTCCTTAGCCTCCGAGTCCTGTCGTTCATATTACTGAGCCATAGTCAATAAAGAAGCAGGGGTTGCCGTGGTCCATGAACTTTCACTAGTTTTTAAACGTTTTGCAATCTCCGGTAGGAGATTAGCCACGTACTTATCAATGAACAAATGCCTGCCCGTATCCTCTGTTAATGATTGACCACTGTAATCATGGAATGCTTCCTCGAAACGTGAAAAGAAATCAGAGACCGATTCATCCGACTTCTGTTTGCAAGAAGCCAACATCGTCCAGTCAATTTTCTTAGGAGGAACAAGCGTTTTTAGTTTATTCAGAATAGCCACCGGGAGATCTAAAATCAATTGGCATGGCTTACATGCAGGTTCTCTATCTAAATCAGCTCGGGCTAATTCCTTCCAATCTGCACCTAGAATCGTTCGATCATCAAACTTACGAATCGCCCTCCACATATCAGGAGGCAATATCAACCCAAAGAAAAGATCAATATCGACTAATGTCATAACACACGAAGAAATAGCACCTTCCACACCTTCATAGAAAGCTGCTGGATTTTTGCGTGGGTCAGGCAGAGCATTTTTAAGTGCCATAACATCTGTTCTATTCCAAGGCATATAAACCCAATTATATATAAAATAACCCTTCGCGTCTACAGACATCTTATCATCATCTGTACCCTGCCCTTTAGGAGGGACATACAAAGGCGCAGCCTCCCGCATAGGCATAACATGAACTGCGGCGCTCTTATCTGTTCCAAAGATAGGGCACTCTTTGGATACTTCCGTTGATCCAGACGCAGGCGAAGCCGATGCCTTTTTCGCCGCTCGTAGTCGTAACGTCTCATCCCATAGCTTAACCAAACGCTGAAAAAACGAATCCGCCTCTGCAAGAACAAAAATACCTTTACGTAAATTGTCACGACCAACTGATATATCCTTAGGTTCCAACTCAGATGAATACCATCTAAATCGTTCGACAACTTCAGCTCCAAAATGATCCAAAAAATACAATCGTTCTCTTTCGGACCATTTACACATATGGCCATCGATCTCTGAAACAGTTATAGAATGTACATTAAGTTTACGAGCAAACCCGCGTAATTCCGTAGCTCGATCAGCAGTTAGCCTGGGACGCTGACCTCTCTGATAATCCTCGTCCGAGTCCTCATCCGGGGCCGTAGGCGAAACATACGGAGGCGGACAACGATCTAGCAATGAAAAATCATCTGATTCATTAGTAAGGACAGGATAAAGAGGACACCGAATAGGAAACTGACCATTAACTTGCAAATTACGTTCTCAAGTCTCCCTCTCTTTCTGTTCCTGCAATTCTTTCTCCTGCAACTGTAAAGCTTTGTCACGAGCAGCCTTTCGCTGCTCTTTGTCCGCCAAGGCTTGTTGACGCTTCATTTGTTCACGTACCGCTTTCTCCCACATACGCACACAATCAATCCTGTCTAGACCTACGCTGAAACAAACACTGCTCCACATATTGAACCTTTCGCAAATCAAACGACCCATGTAGTGGCCATTGTAATTCATGATCAGTTTTCGTATATTTATGCCATAATGTACTATACATAATGGGAGGAAGGCCAAATTTTATGTACATTTCACGATTAGGTGTCCCCTCTGGGGGAGCCGGCTGAGATTCATTTAATCGATAATTGGTACCATTTCCAAAACAGCACATTCCTCGAAGTGTGCGGAGAACAGGCATGTCAAAATATCACGAAAACGCGATATTACATAAAATGGCACTTAAATATGTTTTACACACGGTGTGCCGTTCAAACAAATACAAAGTCAGAGAAATATCTCTACATGCCTGTCTATGTGAGGTGCACTCCACATATAACTCAAATCATAGATCCAAATGTTAGCTAACTCAAACAAATCCAAAAAGCCACTGTAAGTGTCAGTAGACTACCTTACCAATCACAAGCTTACCAAATATTCTCAAACGTCCAGGATCCAACTGCCAAGTTCCTTAATTGAATCAGCCAAACGGGCACTGCACGACAACCCAACCGATCAGGATCTCAGTCGGGGACCGGCGCCACCTGGAAGGTCAGGTCGGAAGGAAAGGAAGAAAACACCGTGGATGCCAAGACTCGGGTCACTCAGTGGCAGCGTACGCGTCCATGGCGAGTTTCCAATCCTTCGTCGCGACCTCTCCTTCGGGCATCCGAGTCGCCGATGAGTCCCTTCGTGGTCGCCAATTTGTGGTATTGGGTTCCGTCAGGTCTACATACTCTGCAAAAACTCTCAAACACCATAGAATAGAAGTTGGCACGGAAACTGGAAATGCAAAAGACAAGTTTATTAGGACCCCATGGGGTGGTGGTACATTCCTACAGCACCCTTCGGTAATGCAAGAAGTATCACCCCGAACATCGGTGTGCGACCTCTTTTATACAAGTTTTAACAGCAATAAAAAGGTAGGCGGTATACTTTTACACAATTTAGGTACCTATAAGGGCATTTTTGGAACACAGCCAACATGTGGGAGGAGTTTAGTACCACTGGTCAGTTTTGGAGGACATTCCTAAGAGGTGACCACTCATTAATCTAAACGTTCGAGTACGCATGCGTGAGCTTGACCAGTGCTAAAAATAGCTTGTTGCCGGGCAAAGTAAATGGTCATTGGTACAGAGAAAGGACAAAAGGGCATGCTGACCACGAGGCCGCATGTTCATTAAAATGGAAGCCAGGGAATACAAAATGGCCCCCGTAAGTTTGGTCAATTTAAACATGGAAGTTCGTGTAGCTGAGCTAAATGCTAACCTAGTCACTGCCAAATTACGACACTTGCTCATTCTGGCTCAAATGTTCTACTCTTTTGGCAATTATCCTAGATGTGTTTTACTCTCTAACTTCCACTGAATTCATTACCACAACGGATCCTATACTCAAATTATTAACTACTTTCCCCAAAGTTTCCTTGATCTATAAACTTCTACTTTTCCCTGCTCCTGCCCGTCCTAAATCTAAAATAGACACTGCTTGGGAAGCAGATTTGAGCTGTGATTGGAGCATAGATTTATGGGGAAAAAAACTCTGGAGTAAGTCTTCGAAGACCTTTAGATCTGCTTCTACTACTCAATCCTTGTTCTTTCTGTATCATAGATTATACTATACACTCTCATCTATAGCTAAGTTTACACGCTCTAATGATGATGTTTGCTGGTCATGTCAATCTCCTCTGGCTGATCTTATGCCCCTTTATTATGTATTTGCCCCACTGCTGCTTTCTTTTGGAAGGATATTTGGAAACAACTGTCTATTATTTTTTATTTATATACTACTTTATCAAATATTCATCTCTTTTTAGGTAGTTTGTCAGACTCATTGGGATTGTCTTAAGTTGATAGGGGTTTATTTGATTTGATTTTGGCTTCAGATTTCCAGCAGATCTCACCTAATTGAACATGCTCATCTAAACTTTCAGTGAATAGCCTGTTGGAACAATGTCTATCAATACCATAGATTAGATGTTGCATTTGCTTCTTCTGTCAAGCTATATTTAAATAGGGATTTATTTTGGTTATCCATAACCAATTATTTAACTAAGATTTCACTTGATATATCTCGTAACCGTTCTGAGAATTCTCAGTGTCTACAGTTCTTTGGATCATTGTTTTTTCTCTCCTACACTATTTTATCTCCTTGTTCAGTTTTTGCATTTCTTATGTTGTTGAATTTCTACCCGCCTCTTGGATACGTTTAATTCGTATAATATGTTTAATTAGTTGATTAGGTTTAATAAGTCTATAATTTATTCTCATGGTCTTCAATTACGGAATTGTATAATTCTACCCTGTTTTGCCTCCCTTTCCTTCCCCTCTCTTTTATTCCAGTATTATTACTAAAATGTAAACAGCTTTGAACTCTGCTTTTTTGCCTGTTTATGACTCTATTATATTGTGGATATTTAGTTTTTTCATGTCCTATTCTTATGTAATTGTTACTTACTTACTACAGCTTATTGAACATTAAGACTGGATGTATATGTAGTGCACAGATGATTGAATCAGTGCATGAGAGGTGCATGGGTGATTGAAGGTATGCATACGTGGTGCATGATGATTAAATGAGTGCATACGTGGTGCATGATGATTAAATGAGTGCATGAGTGGTGCATGGATGATTGAACGAGTGCATGTGTCGTGCAAGGGTGATTGAATGAGTGTATGAGTGGTGCATGGATATTAGTACAAGTGTGTATGTGGTGCATGGATGTTAGAATGAGTGGTGCATAGATGTTAGAATGAGTGGTGCACGGATGTTAGGATGAGTGCATGCGTGTTGAATGATTGAATGAGTGCATGAGAGGTGCATTGATCATTTAATGAGAGCTTGAGCGAGGAGTGGATTGTTTAATTAATATATATATAAATGTGATGCATGAATGATTGATTGTGAATTTGAGTGGTGCACAGGTGACTGAATGAGTGCACGAGTGGTCCATGGATGATTGCATGAGAGAATACGTGGTAAATACATGATTGGATGATGGTGGAAATGATGTATAGATGATTGAGGGTATTTTGGTGACTGAATGAATTAGTGCATAAGTGGTGCATCCATGATTGAGTGACCAAATGAGTGGTGCATGGATGATTGAATGAGTGCAAGAGTGGTGCATGGATGATTAAATGAGTGAATAAGTGTGGCATGCATGATTAAATGAGGGTGTGAGTAATGTATACATGGTTGAGGGTATTCTTGGTGCATGAATAAATGACGGTGCATGCATGATTGAATGACAATATGATTGATGTATGGATGGTTTAATGATTGCAAGGGTGGTGTACAGATGTTTGAAGGACTGCATTAGTGGTGCATGGATGAATTAATGAGAGTGTGAGTACGGTATGGATGATTTCATAGGTGCATAGGTGGTGTTTGGATGATTTAATGAGTGCATAAGCGCTGCAGGTATGAATACATGAGTGCATGAGTGGTGCATAGGTGATAGACTGGCAATGTTAAGGATATATAGGTGATTAAATGAGTCGACCTGCCCACACATGGAGGGTATTACACCCCTACAATTGGCTGATCTTCCGAACTGGAAGTTCCAGGGCTCAAAAGCATGCAGCCTACGTGGGTCACCAACACCGGACTTCATACATCTACTCTGTATTTGCCCAGTGTTAGAGTACCACCTGCGTTATTTGCTGAGGAGACAGTTTAATGAAAGAGGTATCTGCACCTGCAGATCCAAAATACTAAACAGTCTGGACTCAGACTGTCAGGATCAGCAATTAATCTGCACATTGATAACATTTTTAACCTGTTTTGAGAAATTAATGAAACCATGTTATAGGCCACAAACATTGCTTAGCTGCTCGTCTCAGCCTCTCCTCAGAGTTATATAGCTGTAAAAAGAGACAATGAAGTAAAATGTGATGTATTGCACAAAACAATCTTACTTTTTAACATTGGGGTAATTTTTAACATACAGAAAAAACAGATGTTTTGTATTGGAATATTGTGATGGTCTTAACATGCAGAGAAATTGGATTTTATGTATTGGAACATTGTGGTGGTTTTAATTAACTATACAATTTCCTGATTAAATGAGTGCATGAGTGCTTCATGGATGATTGAATGAGTGGATAAGTGATGTATGCATGATTGAATGAGGGTGTGAGAGGTGCATAGATGTTTGAAAGTGTTACTGGTGCATGGATAAATGAATGAATGAGTGCATGAGTGGCGCATGCATGATTGAATGAGTGCATAAGTTATGTTATGTTATGTTACATACGATTTTGTAGCGTGCTCAATTACTACACGAGTATCCTGGCACGAGTGAGGCGATGCAAGAGGCAGAAGCAACAGGAAGGGAAGCGGAAGATTAAGGTGTCATTTTAAGTGGGTCTTAAGCGCTTTTTTAAAGAGCGCATAGTTCTGATTAGATCGAAAGGCCAGAGGTAGGGAATTCCAGGCCACTGCTGCTTTCACAGCAATGGATTGTCCTCCAACACGGGAGCGTTTAAAACGTGGAACCGCCAGCCGGTGTTGAGTGGTAGAGCGCAGGGGACGATTGGGGAGATATGGAGAGAAACGTTTCCTCAGATAAAGTGGGCCCTGATCATGGATGGCTCTGTGGGCAAAAGTAAGGGTCTTAAAAATAATCAGTTGAGACACCGGAAGCCAGTGCAGACTGCGCAGATGGAGTCGGACACTAGTCCTCCTTGAGATGTTCAAAAGGAGTCTGGCAGTCACATTTTGGATTATCTGAAGACGGTTAGTCAAATATGCCGTTGTGCCGCTGAACAGGGCATTGGCTTAATCAATGTGTGAGAGAATGAGCGCTCTTGCCACTGTATCTCGCCGTCTGGGGAGAAGAGGAAAATGTTTTCGAAGAGCCATAAGAATGCCAAAGCAGCCGCAGGTCAGTTTCTTAATATGAGCATCAGATTTTAAGTCTTCCCCAAACTACACCCCGAGATTTTCTGTTGGATTGCCCATGGAGCTATGGAATGGAAAGCCCACAGGCCACAGAGATTCTCTAAAATGTGAAGGAAACTGCCCATAAAGTAGAATTTCAGTTTTATCTTCATTACACTTTAACTGGGCAGAAGCCAGTCAATTGAAAACTGCAGAGAGACAGGTCTGGGCGGAGGCAGCGTCCAAATCCATAGCTGGCCAGGTGAACAGCAGCTCTGTGTCGTCGGCATAAGCTATTATTTTGGCGCCCAGTTGTTCAGCCAAGACAATCAGAGGGGTCTCAGAGGGGTCATATATATATTGAACAATAACGGACTTAAAGTTGACCCTTGGGGCACCCAAGGTGGCAAGAAGCTTAGTCGATGACGAAAAGGGGGGTAACCAGACCTCCAGAGTCCGGAGAAAAAGAAAAGAAGTCAGCCACTCTAAAGCCAGACCAGTGACGCCAATGGCTGACAGACGGGAAAGAAGAAGCTGATGGGGAACCGTATCGAACGCGGCAGAGAGGTCCAATAATATTAGAGCCGTTCTCTGCAGCCTGCGTCCAAACAGTCCCTAATGGCCTCCGAAATTTCCACCAATGCCGATTCCGTGCTGTGAGTGGCGCGGAATCCGGAAAGGGCAGGGTGGAGGGCATGAGATGTTTCCACAAAAGTGTTCAATTGGCGGAAGGCAATCTTTTCACAGACCTTGGCCAACACAGGCAATAGAGAGGTTGGCCGGTAGTTAGCTGCAACTGCTAGATCCAAGCCCGCTTTCTACAGCAGTGGCAGGATTTTGCCCTGCTTCCAGCATACCGGGACTGTTCCGACCTAAACGAGAGGCTAACAATTTCAGTAACCTCATGACACACCACCTCGGCCACCCCGCCAAGAACACGCGCGGGACAGGGGTCAGTTGGAGATCCTGATTTCAAGGATTTTAAGACTGCTAAGGTGTCAGCTCCAGAAGGTGGAACAAATTCCTCAAAGGCGTGAGCCCGGGAAGAGGGAGGAGAGCAGTGAACAGGCGCTAAGAAGCTCTGACTGAGACAGGTGGTTCGCAAATTAGCCTGGATCCCTGCTATTTTGTTTTTAAAAAATGAGGACAGTTCCTCGCACCAGAACGCAGAAGATGGCGCTATTGGTTGCTTGGCGCAAGGGGAAAGAAAGCTGTTGACAATAGCGAAAATTTCCCTGCTGTTATAGTTTGCCTTAGAGATCCTACCCGCAACATATTCGCTCTTAGTCATACTGATGCTGGCATAGTACTCTCTCTGAGCAGTTCGTAATATCGCCTTAGCAGTAGGGCAGTAGGAAAGCCGCCAGCGTTTTTCCAGTCTTTTCCAGCCTAGTTTAAGCTCTCTTAAGGCCGGCGAAAACCAGGGCTTAGAGGGGGTGGAGCGCATTTTAGATCTAATACTCCCTTTGGCGGAGGACTCCACCCGAGCACATCCAGGTGTTAAAGGCCTGCACAGCAGTGGTCAGTTCCGAGCCTGGACGACCCATACAAAGGGCCTTGGACAGGGCAGACAGGTTAATCTTCTGGGGACAGGCATTAAACTTGTATTTGCAGTTTTTTTTTTCTAAGGACCAGGAAAATCTGATCAGCCTGTGATCGGACCAGGTAAGAATTTCGGGGTCGGATACAGATAAGTCAAAGTTGGAGCAAACCACATCCAGGATATGGCCCCCGGAATATGTGGGCATCGTGACCCATTGAGTTAGTTGGGCAAGGCTAAGCGACTCCAACAGGTTTTTGGAGTCTGGTAACTCGCCCATCTCCGTATGGATGTTGAAATCGCCCAAGAGGAGCAATCTAGAAAACCTCAAGGCGCGGGGCACAATGACATCTGCCAGCGCCTTAAGTAAAGGCCCAGCGGGACCAGGGGGATGATAGACCAGCGTGCCTCCCAACGTAAAATGAGGTGAGAGGGTGAAAGAGAAGTGGAGGACTACACCATCACCCAACTCATCAGAAGAGTCCCTGTGTAAAGACCATGTATCTTTAAATACAATGGCCGACCCAACCCCTCTCCCCAATGCTCGATCCGCCCTGATGATTTTAAAACCTCTAGGATTGGCAAACTCAATAACGGGGGCACTAGAGTTGTTATAAACAGAATATCAAGGTGGCCGTCCGACAAGAGTTCAAATATGTCAGCGGCATGTTTGCTCATAGAGCGAGCATTTATAAGAGCAGCAGCAATCACATGTGAGTGGTTAGTGACGTATGTGGGAGCAGCCATGGTTAGTGAGGGGCCAAAATCACATGTGGGGCAGGGGCTAGGGATGCCAGCTGACATATCCCATGGTGAAATGCCCCCACACTCAACAGTTTTAAGTGCAAATAGTTCCTCTCGTGAATACCTTATTGGAATGTCTTTGGAAGTGGTAAGAATTCGGGCAGCATGACCGACGCTAGGTGCGCCCGAGGTGCTGACGGGCGCAGACGGGCAGACCTTTGGCTTACCTTCGGCGCGCCAGAGGTGCGCCCGCTGTGCGCGACCGCTGCGAGCTCGAAAGGGCATGGTCAATTTATGGGTGCACCTCCCTCCCCCAGCTAGAACGCTGCCACAGGTCCAGCCGGGGTCCGGGACTACACTCAAGATGGCCGCCCGCCCTCCACTCATTTGGCACACCAGCCGCGGTGATCCATAGATACTAGAATAAGTGCATAGATGATTTTACGAGTGCATACGTGCTATAGGCATGAGTGAATAAGTGCATTATTGGTGCATGCATAATTCAATCAGTGGATGAGTGGTGCATGGATGATTAAATGAGTGCATGAGTGGTGCATTGATAATTAAATGAGGGTGTGAGTAGTATATTTTTGTTAGAATGAAGGCTGCATGGATTTAATGACTGTGTAAGTAGTGCATGCAGAGGTGACTGAGGGTCTGACTGGTGTATGGGCGATGGATTGACTGCATAAGTGGTGCATAGATGATTTAATGAATGAATGAGTGGTTCATGGATGATTTAATTAGTACGTAAGTGGTGCACCTAGGAATGAATAAGGAGGTTAGTGGGGTATGGATGATTTAATGAGGCTGTTACTGGTGCATTCATGATTGAATGACTGCTTGAGCAATACATGCATGACTGAGTGAGGGTGGGAGTGCTGCATGGATGATTGAATGTGTGCATGAGCAGCCCATGGATTATTGAATACGTCCATAGGTGGTGCATGCATGATTGAAAGAGGGTGTGACTTATGCATGGATGATTGAATGAGAGTGTGATTGGTGAATGAATGATTGAATGAGTACATGAGAGCTGTATGAATGATTGGAAAGCGCATGAGCGGAGTATGGATGATTGGATACGTGCATGAGTGTTGCATGGGTGATTAAATGAGTAATGAATGGGGGATTCAATGAGTGCATGAGTAGGCCAATGATAAGTCAACAGACTTTACCCCTAAAAGGCTGAATAATGTATAATAAACCATCAATGACAAGATAATAAACAACAAACACCAGTTTTTATCTACAAATAATTCTCAGAATTTTGGTTGAAGAAAAGAGAGATATGAGTTTGGAAATTTCCTAGGTGGTATTGGTTTCGATTTCAGATTAGTGTCACTGCAGTCTGTCCATCAGATTGCCATCTCAAATGCACAGTGTAGACATTGGATTTACTCCTTCATGAAAGATGGTTGCCAAAGCAGTAAAAATCCTTCCTGAAGCTAATATTTGCCCAGCTACAAAGTTTGTTATTTCAGTATCTAATTTTGAACCATCGGACTGCATTGTTGTAACATTATTATAATGTACTATCTGGTTTGATTCGCAGTTTACGCAGGTAATATATTAGTAGGAATTTTTGGTCAATTGCTCAAAAGGCAATCTGGTAATGTCAAGTAGAGGAATTATTCTGAATTGATTACAGAGCTGGAGGTGAATTGAAAGTCTTCACACTTATGCTCCCATTTACAAGTGAATCCAAATAATCATTAATATTTACGTCTTCTTCCTCTAATACTCTTAACATCACCATACAAATGCTTGTGCATCTTTTTGAATATAGAGAGAAAACACTATTGTTCCAGTAGATATATCTCTGAGAACTTGTATTCATGAAACAGAATGTGTTATATTTCTGTCACTGTGTGAATGTTGCGGCACCATAGAGTGCTTTAGAAGATCTCTTATCACTTTTTGGTACAATTTCGGTGACAACATCTGGCAATTAGAATAGTACATTGACAACAAAATTTGCATAGCAGTTAACCACTGTAGTGTTGTTAAACTGACAACCTACAATTTCTTCATCATTTAGTAGTTTCCTCTTCTTTTATTGTTGGACATTTTCCGTCCGTACTTCCTTTTGTTCAAGATTTAGATTCTGTTTTGATATCTTCTTCTTTGGACAGATTATTAATTTCCCATAAAGTGGGTACTGGCCTAAATGAGGAGCAAATACACTCTTGAACCGATTGTACTCCACTACGCAGCTAACATCAGCACTAATTATTTTTTCATCAAAGTCAATCAACACAAACTGGACAATGTTCTAATTCGTTATAATGCTACATAAAACAGCCCTTCTTTGAATACAGTACTTACACTATTTACAAAAGCTGCATCTACTCTTTGTCCTTGTGATTTATGGATTGTTAGAGCATATGCTAGACACACTGAAAACCGCTTTCCCTGCACATATAAGTCTTCACTATCAAAAAGTATAAAATACATCAACAAATCTGTTTGACACTCAACCTCATCAAGTATTCCACGTCGTCTCTGTTTGCATAATTAACAAAATATATAACCTTACCCATTGCACTAATTACTAATCCTTCCTTAACATTTACATTTCGATTTATAATTATATTACAGTTCTTACAGAGATATAACTGCTTCTCCAATCTTTCAGATTTTGATACAGACTTTTCTAAATAATCACATTTTGTAGGGTAGGCATAAAACAAACTGGAATTGTTTTCTTTAATGAAATTATTCATTAGTTGCGCAGGAGTAATATTCAGTGGAAAAACTTGTAGAAAAGATGACTTTCCAAAGCATGTTTTCCTTGTTTTGTTAGAATCCAACTCTAGTGTCCTTTACATTATCTCCATATTCCACATTTGTTGCTTGGCACATACTTTTGACCAATTCCTTGTATTCAAAATAGTGCCAAATAGTAACATTCCCAATTCTTGCAGGAGAATTTCTTTTTTCCTCATGTAGAAGTGTCTTGCAAACAGTTTGTCCTTCTGCAGGTGTTATTTGTGGTAGGTCACCAAATACAATTAAATATTTTCCTCTAAACAGTATGTCATAGATTGTTCTCAATAATGGTTGCATTCTTAAATGTATGAAGGCAAGCAGAAGGTTTCACACCATTCTCATTTCATTAATAATCAGAAGCTTCAGGTTTTCTTTTAATACTCTTTCTATCTCATGACAAGCATCGCCTGTACATTTTTGGTATTCCAGTTGGTTGTCATGTTCCACAGGTACGAGACAACAAAGAGAGAGATAGGGAGAGTCAAGAGCCACTCTTAGTCCCCGGTTCGGTTTTTTTAAACAAAAGAAGAGTGCCCCGTAGTACACAAAAAACCACGATAGGAGCAAAAAAAATATTTTGAAGATAGAAACCGACCTCACTTAGGTCAGTTAGGAAAGCCCTCACTCACCAACCTGGTTGGTGACATGCTCCATCATCGGGCCCCACTGAAGAGGCCGAATGCCTCTCCAGTGTGCTACGATGCCAGGTCTACTGCGGAGCAGGTTATTTGTGAGTTCAGGTGTGCAGTGAAGCTAATTTAGTGGTGGTGAGAGAATTATAATAAAAATGTCTTAGGTGTATCAAAAAATGATTAATTTTATTGCTTGATCACTAGGACATGAATAAAAATTAAGTGTTGGAAACTGGTCCAAAATTAATTGATTGGTTATTTCCAAATGATTTAAATATCAGTCAACATGTTTCTGCCTACAAACGGTGTGAGTTTACCAGGCATTCATCAGGACCAAAATAGTGTGATAAACCCTGGCGGTATGAGCACCCTAAGGCTCACCCTGACCTAGGGACGTGAAAGTTAAAATACAAAAGTGAAAAAAGTGCATCGGGGAGGAGCTTGCTCCTTCCTGGTTACTCCTGGTATAGGAGGCTACCCGACTTAAAGTTACTGCACCTGTGGGAAAAAAAGGGACATAGACGTACATGTAGGACAAGACAAACAATTAGTAAATAGTCTTATATTCATTCGTATGTCTATGGTGCTCCAGTTGTGGTGGGAGGACAGTGGGTTGCGTGTTAAATACTGCCGTTATCACCAACCACTGACCCTGATGGAACATATACTAATTGTAGGGAGTGGTGTGGGCTACAGATGGACTAGACAAACGATGTAGCTAAGGATTAAAAACAGGGAGGAAAAATCGTGTCCCTGTCAAGGATCAATGGACCAAAGGTCTGAAGGTCTGTGACCCCGCACAAGACGCGATAGTTTTAAAATGTCTCACTTGTAAGATTAGATCGATCTGTACCATGGGTCACAGGAGGGGGGTGGTAGCGTAATTGGCACACCCTTCGGAGAGGCAGAGAAGCATACAATCACAGTCAGAGACACAGAAGATGTTACTTATCTCACTCGATTCGTAGTTGGTGAAGAATGTTCCACCGTGTGCTGGTTTCTACTCACGCCCTCAACGCCAGGCACCCTCTGGAAACCTGCGACACCCTCGAACCGGACCCTGACGATGAAATGCGGGGCCGGTCTGTTAGTTAATAAACCTATCCTCGTAACGCGGCTCATTTCCGGGAAGGGAGTGGGCGCGATTGAGATTGGGCAGGGTCAGGTGAACGGGCCAATGCCAGGCGGAGTGGGTAGTGACGTAGGATGTCACATGACGCGGAAATAGTAAAGGGCTAGAACGTAGCCTGGGCTTTTTACTGTGACACGGTTTTCAGTTTCAATTGTAACTTTATTAGTCAGTGTCAATAAAAAGATAGTGTACAAAGGGCAGCGGATTAGGGGAAGAATAATAAAAACTAAATAAGGCCGCTGATTAGTAAATGGTGAGCAATGGTACAAAAACTCGGAGCTGCACAAAAATTGGTAAAATGCAAACCTATTGACTACAGCTCATATTTACAAACTCCCTAAACCTCTGTTGCGTGGGGGTGGCTATAACTCATATATAAAAATCTCTTATCCACTGTCACGTGGGGACAGTGTACTAGAGCTGATCGTGGAGCAGAGTGTTTTAATGATTAGTGCACCCCTAGTAGATTTACAAATAAGGGTGATTCCTTCACTGTAGGATGAGTTGGTTAAAGGAAGGGCGGGAGAGGGGAGGGGAGAGAGGGGGAGGTTGGGTTTGGGTGGGCAACGGGAAGGTTACTAGCACATCTCAAAGAATGGAGCTAGTGGTGTGACCACATTTTGCAATCATGGGTGAGGTTTCCTCAGAATGCCATGGGTTCTCAGAACGTAGAGGAGGTTGTGTGCCCACATATTGCACATTAATTTGTAAGGATTACTTTGGATGTTTATGACTTCTGACCCAAGACGGGAAAGATTCATGTCAGTACCGAATTCCAAGGGATGTCATCGTTCAATCCAATCAGGTGGGTCCCCAATCTATAAACCCATCTTTGTTCCTTTTCAAATAACCTGTTGGTAATATTGTTGCCAGCATTGATGTGTTCTATCATGGTCCACCTTAGGTCATTTGTGGTGTGATTGTTGTCAAAGAAGTGTCTGCCCATTTTGGTAGTTGTCTTCTTACACCGAATGTTGCTCCTATGTTCGCAGATTCTCTGCTTTATTTTTCGGGTGGTCATGCCAATATAGCGGAGTTTACATGGGCAAGTGATCATATATATTACGTTTACAGAATTGCAATTGGTATGCACCTTTTGCGTCCAGACTTTGCCCTGTTCAAGTGTTAGAGATTTGGAAGGGGTTGTTAAATGGCACACGCTACAATTCGAGCACGGGTAGTGCCCTGTGACTTTGGGTAAGCCCCATGAGTCCGTGACAGAGCGTGGTTCGGATGGTGTCCTCTCTACTGGGTGTGTATGGACCAGTGCATCTATGATACTGCGCACCTTCTTGAACGAGAACTGTGGTTTTTCCAGGTTTTTATAGCTGATATGATCCTCCAGTTTTTGTTGATGGACTTTTTAATGATGTTGGAGAGGCTACTGTATGTTGTCACGCAAGTAAGGGGAATTTCCTCTGGGTGGCTGGTCTTATCCTCCAGGAGAGCCTCACGTGGTTGATTACGCGCTCTCTTGTAACCCTTGTTGAGTGTGGATGCTGGGTAACCTCTTCATTGTAGTTTTTTGGTTAAGCTGACTGATTGTTCTTTGAAATCTTTGACAATGCTGCAATTTCGCCTGATCCTTAGGTACTGTCCATAAGGCAGGTTCTCTTTTAGCGGGCGGGGGTGAAAGCTCGTAAATTCTAACAGGTTTTTTTTTGGCAGTCGGCTTATAATGAGTCTTGGTTGATAGGCACGTGCCTGTGACAGTGATTGTCACATCCAGGAAGACAGTTTTAGTCTTGCTAGTGGTATGAGTAAATTTCAGATTATGGTCCAAGGTGTTAATCCATAGCAAGAATGCTTCCAATTGGTCGTCGCTTCCCTTCCACAATAAAAAAAACATCGTTGATGTATCTCCTCCATAATTGTATTGAGGAGGTGAAGGGTCCGTTCGAAGGTAGAATGTACTTAGCTTTGAAATCCGCAACATACAATCCCGCCACACTCGGGGCAAATGTACTGCCCATCGAAGTGCCCGTGCATTGCAGATAGAGCTGTCCTTTGTAAGAGAAAAAAATCTCCTTCAGTGCTATTCTGGCGTATTCAATGATGAATGCCTTGGAAGTCTGGTATCTCCAGTCTGTTGATTCTAAAGCCGCACCCAGGACCTTGATGGTATCGTCTTGGGGGATGCTGGTATACAGACTTTCAATGTCTAGAGTTACCAGCGTCACAGTGTTCTCAGCAAAGGTGATCCCTTGTAAGAGCTGTGATAGGCTCTTTGTGTCCTTTATATAGGTTGGAGTATTCTGTACAATAGGCTTCAGATAATGATCACAAAACCGTGATAACGGTTCAAGTAGTGAGCCTATGCCAGAGACGATCAGTCGTCCAGGCGGAGGCAGCCTGTTTTTGTGAGTCTTTGGCAATGTGTAAAAGTAGGGAGTGATACTGTTGTTAGTACTTAGAAAGTCAGCCTCATTCTTAGAAAGTAGGCCGTTGTCTTCGGCATTTCTAACTAGGGTAGTGATCCGTGTCTTAAGATCAGGTGTGGGGTCTCTGGTGAGGGGAATGTAATTCCTTCTCTCATCCAGAAGATCCTGGCAGGTTTTTTCGTAGTCTATTGTGTTCTGTATTACTATCCCACCGCCCTTGCCTGCCGGTTTTATGGTAATATCACAGTCATTCTGAAGATTCTGGAGAGCTTGATACTCGGCAGTACTAAAATTACCGAAAGTAGTTGGTTCTGGACAGGTTTCTAAGTCTCGGAAAACCGCTTGCTCGAAGGCAAGGATAGCTGCCGGCACAGTGTTTGTTGTGAGGCTCACTGGCCGCTCGTCCCCGGTTGTGGGGTTTTGCTGCGTGTATGGTTGTCGACATGGTCCTCGTCTTCCAAGGAGACCTGATTGGTCCCACTCCTCCTCCCTCTTCCTCGTCGGCCCCTCTCTAAAAAAGGCAGCTGATAGTGGTTTTGGAAGTTGGCTGGTGGCATGAAAGCTGGGTTCCAGCCCATGAGTGGGAAGGGGGGTTGTTGGAATGGGAACTGCTGGGCTCTACCTCCCATCTGTGGGGGTAGTGGCCATCCATGCTGTTGGTTAGGGTAGCCCGATCTACCCCTATTTCCTCTGTTGCCTCTGTTGCCTCTTTTCCTTCCTTGTTTAAAGGAACCGTTGCTAGAGCCGCTGCTATTAGATGAGTTCTGATCTGAATTGATGGTATTGCTAGGGTTCCTTGTGGGTGGGGTATAATTGGCAGCTGAGTAAGGGTAGATTTTCTCAAATTCAAATTTCTTCAGGTCTTTTTGGAACTTATTGTTTCATCGTCGGGGTCCGGTTCGAGGGTGTCACAGGTTTCCAGAGGGTGCCTGGCATTGAGTGCATGAGTAGAAACCAGCACACGGTTGAACATTCTTCACCAACTACGAATCGAGTGAGATAAGTAACATCTTCTGTGTCTCTGACTGTGATTGTATGCTTCTCTCCCTCTCCAAAGGGTGTGCCAATTACGCTACCACCGCCCTCCCGTGACCCATGGTACAGATCGATCTAATCTTACAAGTGAGACATTTTAAAACTATCGCGTCTTGTGCGGGGTCACAGACCTTCAGACCTTTGGTCCATTGATCCTTGACAGGGACACGATTTTTCCTCCCTGTTTTAAATCCTTAGCTACATCGTTTGTCTAGTCCACATGTAGCCCACACCACTCCCTACAATTAGTATATGTTCCCTCAGGGTCAGTGGTTGGTGATAACGGCAGTATTTAACACGCAACCCACTGTCCTCCCACCACAACTGGAGCACGATAGACATGCGAATGAATATAAGACTATTTACTAATTGTTTGTCTTGTCCTACATGTAGGTTTATGTCCCTTTTTTTCCCACAGGTGCAGTAACTTTAAGTCGGGTAGCCTCCTATACCAGGAGTAACCAGGAAGGAGCAAGCTCCTCCCCGATGCACTTTTTTCACTTTTGTATTTTAACTTTCACGTCCCTAGGTCAGGGTGAACCTTAGGATGCTCATACCGCCAGGGTTTATCACACTATTTTGGTCCTGACTAATGCCTGGTAAACTCACACCGTTTGTAGGCAGAAACATGTTGACTGATATTTAAATCATTTGGAAATAACCAATCAATTAATTTTGGACCAGTTTCCAACACTTAATTTTTATTCATGTCCTAGTGATCAAGCAATAAAATTAATCCTTTTTTGATACACCTAAGACATTTTTATTATAATTCCCTCACCACCACTAAATTAGCTTCACTGCACACCTTAACTCACAAATAACCTGCTCCGCAGTAGACCTGGCGTCGTAGCACACTGGAGAGGCATTCGGCCTCTTCAGTGGGGCCCGATGATGAAGCATGTCACCAACCAGGTTGGTGAGTGAGGGCTTTCCTAACTGACCTAAGTGAGGCCAGTTTCTATCTTCAAAATAATTTTATGTTCCACAGGTAGTAATAATAGTCGATGAAGAGTGTTTCGGTTACACTCGCCTGGAGGGGCGGCTCAGCATTGCACGTAGCGCTGCTCGGCAGCGCGTTTCTTTTTTAAAACTCCAGTTTTGTATTTGCTTTACTTTTTGTTTCTCTTCCCTTGCTTTTAACCAGGACGGCCCCCTGACTGCATATAATTGTAAAACACCGCTCTTTTAGCGGGTCCGGGCTCTGGGGCGGTTGGGCTTAGCAGTGTCCTGACTTTGGCTGCCATATTTGAATGGGCAGTGGCGCTCTGGTAGCGCCATCTTGAGCATCCTCGTGGGGCAGGTGAGACCCATTCAGGAGGACCTACTTAAACCGTTCCTCTCAGCGCAGCGGGATTGCGCAGCGGGGTTGCCCTCGCGTTTGCCTGAGTCTTGCCAGAGTCCTGCCTGTCTGCGCCCGTCAGCGTCCCGGAGGCGGCGGAGCGGAGGTAGGGGTCTGGAGGCTTTTTCCTCCTTTGTATTCATTCTCGGGTAAAAATATTCACTACTCTGCTTTGGAACTCTGCGCTTTGCAAAAACACTTTGGCGCCTGCCGGTCAGTGTTTCCGGCCCGCTATAGGGGGAAACGTCTATGCCCTGGATCTGGTTGGGCGCCTATTTACACCCCCGCTGTGCCACGAGGGAGAGGGGATGCCGGCGTGAGACATCTCGGCCTACTGCTTAATACCAGATCGGTAGGCAAGCATGCCTTGGAAATCTTTGATCTCCTTGTCAGAGAAAAACCTCTATTTCTTCTTCTGACTGAAACATGGCTGGGGGAGACGTCCAATCCAGACATTATGGCGGCAATTCCGCCGGATTATAACATCTTCCGTCAGGATAGAGTCAAAGGCAGAGGAGGAGGGGTGGCGGTGGTAGTGAATAAGTCAGTATCCTGTTCTATTCTTTCTCTTAACACCATTACAGGATCTGAGTCCTTAGCATTCACGATTAGATTGACCCCGCAACAAGCTGTGAAAGGACTGGTGGTGTATAGACCCCCTGGTCCAGTGGGTTCTTTTTTCGACGACCTCCAGATGGCTATTGCTGGTCTGGCCTTGAGCACACAGCATTGCCTGTTGGCAGGAGATTTTAATTTTCACATGGACGTGGGCAACGATTCGGACGATAAAACAAACTGTTGGACATTACGGCTCCTTTGGGTCTTGTCCCTTTTCTTACAGGCCCCACACATGATAAAGGGCATACTCTAGATCAGATTTTCTCCTCGTTCCCTCTGGTCGACATTGAGCTCCTTCCGGTGCTCTGGACTGACCATAGGCTGGCCAGATTTTCCATCCTGGCCAGTGAGTCTCTCCCGTGTAGTGCGCCCAGACAACTTGGCCCTGTTAGGAGGGCCTTGCATAGAGTCACGCCTGATTTGCTAGCCATGGCCGCTGTGCACCATCCGTGCCCCCTTATAGGCGATTTAGAACAGGACGTCGAGTCCTTGCAGGGATGGTTGTTGGAGAGGCTGAATGATCTGGCCCCCCCTATGGCCCTGCGGGAGACGGCTAAGAGGGTTTCGGCCCCGTGGTTTACTGAGGCACTGCGGGCTGCCCGCAGCCAGTGTAAGGTTGCGGAGAGGGCATGGCACCTTAATTATGATCAGGGAGCGAGATTGGCCTATAAGACCATGGTTAAATCATACCATCGCGATATTCTCCGGGAAAAAAGAGACTATCTGGCTAAGAAGATTGATGCCGCCTCCAACTCTTGTAAAGAGATTTTCACGGTGGACAGGGAGTTTATGGCCCCCAGATCCAACCTTCCCCAGGGTGTTCCATCGGAGCTGTGGGTCTGTGACTTGGCCAAATTCTTTACAGATAAGATTAAAACTATCCAGGACTCGTTCACAGTGGAGTCTTCAGGGGAGGGTGTGATTGCGGTAACAGGACCGGCACAGTTGTCCGCGCCGGCTACGGTTCTCGCAGAGTTCCCTGCTATTTCCATCGATGCCTCCCTAGCGCTTTTGGCCAATCTTAAATCGGGCTCACCTTTAGACCCCTGTCCGGCCAAATTTCTGGCTAAGATGGCTACCGTGGTTAACCCACTGGTCAATCCACTTGTGAATCTGTCTCTCAGTGTGGGGAAGGTCCCGTCGCCCTGGAAAAGGGCCATGGTGATCCCCCTCCTTAAGAAGGCCGGTTCGGACCCAGAGGTTTTGGCCAATTACAGGCCGATTTCCCTTCTCCCAGCGTTGGCTAAGATCATGGAGAAGCATGTGCATGGCGTCCTCTCCGGCTATCTAGAGTCCAGCGATCTGCTTCACTCCTCACAGTCCGGTTTCCGCCCTAATTTAAGCACGGAGACGGCACTGTTGGAGGTGTCGGAGATCATTAGGGAGACTCTGGATGCTGGAGGTAGGGCCATGCTGGTCATGCTTGACCTTTCGGCGGCCTTTGACACCGTCCCCCATGAGGTGCTCCTTGCCAGACTACATGACATCGGTCTGAGGGGGATGGTGTTCAATTGGTTTACATCTTTTCTTGAGGGCCGCCGACAAACGGTCTGGGCCTCTCCAAGCTCCGCCGAAATGCCGCCATTGGGAGTCGGGGTTCCACAGGGTTCTGTGTTGAGCCCGACTCTCTTTAACATCTTTATGACACCTTTGGCGGCACTGGTGGAGTCTTTTGGGGCCCGGATCGTGTCCTACGCGGATGACACGCAATTGTTGTTTGCGTGTGGGAAGGATCAGGCCTTCGATGGAGAGAACATCCGGGGATGTTTGGAGCTGGTTTTTAGCTGGCTTCAGCGGAACAGTCTTAAGGCCAACCCCAGTAAATTGGAGGTGCTGTTCTTCGGCTGCTCCCAGGACCCTGATTGGCGTGCGTGGTGGCCCGTGGATAGCTGTCCTCCTGCCCAGGCATCGCTGGTGGCTAAAAACTTGGGAGTAAAGTTGGACAAGAGCCTGTCGCTGATTCCACATATTCAGGGTCTCACGGGTACCTGCTATGGGCTGCTTAAGATGCTCCGGAAGTTTCTACCTTTGCTCTCAGAAGAGCATAGGAAGATCACTGTGCAAGCCTTAGTGGGCTCTATATTGGACTATGCGAACGTCCTCTATCTAGGACTCCCGGACTATCTTGTTCAGCGGTTGCAGGTTGTGCAGAATTCCGCGGCCCGTGCGATCTTCGGCCTTCATAGGCGAGCGAGAGCTTCCGCACTGGTGCAGTCGCTTCACTGGCTGCCCATCCGAAAGCGGGTCATGTTCAAGGCTTTTACCTTGGCGCATAAAGCGCTATTTGGCGCAGGAGCAAAGTATCTACAACGCAGGTTGTCCTTCTATTGTCCGACTAGATCACTACGATCAGAGTCTTTGTTTCTGGCCATGGTGCCACGAGTGAGGAAAGCACGCACTGGGGGTCGCTCCTTTAGTTTGAGGGCCCCTCAGTTGTGGAACACCTTGCCTTTGGTGTTACGTTCCTCCTCGAATTTGCTCCTGTTCAGGAAAGGCCTGAAGACTTGGCTTTTTAATCTCTAGGAGCCCCTTTTCTTCACTTTGTCTGTTGTCTGCATCGGTGTTATGTTTTTTATGCTGAGCTGCCTCGATAAAGCGCCGGGACACTCCCCTGGAGTAGCCGTGCGCTATAAAAATAAATATATTAAAAAAAAAAAAATCCTTGTCCACGCTGTTCCTCATTAACTCCCAGATCCAGTCCTTTTTGTGGGGGGTCCTAAAGACCCCAACTGGCACATGGCACACCAATCCTTCGAAGGCTTGGACCTCCCATCTGTAGGGCACTGCGCCTTGGCTCTACACCTCTCACTATTGACATACCTGCTCCCAGGTTTTCCAGACCCACCGGAATGGGTCCACATTGAACTGCCTCTACTCTCTGGAGGCAAGGGCCTTGACCTTCACTATACAGACCGTGCCCTCCAGCCATGCCTCTCACATCCTGTGCTACATGCCACGCACTAGGCCTGGATGCATTCCCACTACCTATTTGGGGTGGACCCATTACTTCATGACGAAGCATCTCTGTGAATCTATGATGGTCTTCACTTTGGCAGTATGACCCTTTGATGGACGCTTGGAGAGAGGCAGGCATGTGCATCTTAGACCCAATCCTTCTTGCTGGTTACCTAAAACTGTTTGCCCAGCTGAGGGAAGATTTCGACCTCCACCTGTGGCAAACCTGGTGTTACATGCAATTGCAGCACTGCCTGAGGTGCTTCTTGAGTCCTTGCCCCTGGTCCTTACAATCCTCACCTCTGGTGACCTGTCTTAACCGCATGCGTGCGGGCGGAATTCCGCCCGTACGCTGGGATTTGCGGTATCGCATGTTACATGACGAGCTGGGCTCGTCATCAGCGTAGCAGGAGGCTACCTCATGACGAGCCCAGCTCGTCATGAGCGTCGAAGGGGTTAATGTGTGGGTATGCCATAGGAGAGTGATTCAGGACTGTATGGCGAGCTCTCAAGCCACCTTTTCTCATAACCTCTTTCATGTAATCTTCGCACCAAATGGTCCGCTCACAAACCTCATATGAGGACGAAGATTGGGTGGACATCCTGGAAGCTCTAGACAAGGGAACACAAGAGACTCACCTACATTTCTGTCTTATCAAAACACTTCACGATTGACATTAGTCACTAACAAAACTGAACAGAACAGGACTCCTTTCCCACACAAACTGCTGGCAGTGCGCAAACACACATTGCTACACATCATCTTCAAGTGATCTTCGATTCAACCCTCCTAGTTGCATATTAGAACAGTCCTAGGTGTGTCCATGCTGTCGCATCCCCCTCTCACCCCCTCTGTCCTCCTCCTAAATGAAATAGGGGATTCTCTCCTTTTCTTCCACCCACAGCACTGTCTCCTCCACACAGCTTTGGCTACAGCCAAGATTTGTATCCTTGGCCAGTGGAGGCTGCCCGTACCCCACTCCACGATGACTGGACAGTGGTAATGATAAAAACTGCTTTGCACGAGCGTGTCATTTACAACTTACAGGACCAGGCTGAGCTATTTATGCAGACATGGGCTCCTTTCCTCAGGGATTAGGTGCTAACGGGTACCCTACCCCAGGATCTCCATTCCTTTGAATCGCACAACCTGCCCTCACTGTATCTCTGGGCGGTGGCCACCTCTCCTCCTCCGATCACTCCCTGCGCAACAATGACTCCCCCTGCCCCACCTCACTTCTCTTCCTTCCCTCGGTTCCCCCTTCCCCTCTACCCTCCCCTCATGGCTATCCTTTCCTCCCTTTCTTCTTTCTCTCTTTCTCCCCTTCACTCCCCTCTCCATCCTCTCCCCTGCATTCCTTCTGCCTCCCTCCTTAACTTCTCTTGCATCCTTTCCTTCCCAACCACGCTCCCCCTCCTTAACGTCCCTCTCATCCCCTGCTCCCGGAACACGCAGTCTCACAGGTCTACGGGACTCCCTTCCTCCTCAAGGGTAACGACATAGTCACCCGTTTTGCCCCATTTTACCTTTTGTCAAGAGGCCACCATCGCTGTATCAGTGGGCATAGGAACTACTTGAACTGATAATGGGGGGGCTCTTCTTCCCCTTGTTGTCATCCAATTTATTGTTCCAATGCAGAATTGAACGCTATTCTCATGCCGCTAGCGTCTCCATGCTTTACTATGCTGAATGCTGCACGCACACGCCCCCCCTCGCAGAACACACCTCACGATGTTATCGAACGTTATTCCGGACGCTATTCTCAGGCTGCAGGCGTCTCACACGTTACAATGCTGAATCCTCACAGAACGCACACACCCACCTTAGAGCTGGCGCTACCCTTTTCCCTTGTTTCCCCCTTGATGTTCCTCAAATGTTTCTTTCCTTTTCGGCCTTGCCTTCTCTCCTTACCCTTGATTCCCTCCCACCCTCCCTTGGTGTTGTGACCACATGCCCCCCTATGACCCCACTTAAGGGACCTCTGCCTAAGAAATTCTATTATGTGTGTATATATATGTATATAGGGATAACTCTAATCACTAGTATATGCAGTAGACCGTTGTGCTCTCTTCCATTTCTATGTGACTCTTAGAGTATATCCATTCGTATCCTTCCCCTATGTATATAGAGATAACTCTATTCACTAGTACATGCTGTAGACCTTTGTACTATCTACCATTCCTATGTGACTCTTAGAGTGTATCCATAAGTATCCCTTCCCTATGTATATAGAGATAACTCTAATCACTAGTATATGCAGTAGACCTTTGTACTTTCTACCATTCCTATGTGACTCTTAGAGTATATCCATTTGTATCCCTTCCCTATGTATATAGAGATAACTCTAATCACTAGTATATGCAGTAGACGTTTGTACTTTCTACCATTCCTATGTGACTCTTATAGTATATCCATTCGTCTCCCTTCCCCATGTATATAGAGATAACTCTAATCACTAGTATATGCGGTAGACCTTTATACTATCTACCATTCTTATGTAACTCTTAGAGTATATCCACTTGTATCTCCTCCTTGTAAGACTTTACATCTTGTACATTTGCAATTTTTTCCGTGTGTATCCTTTTTGTAACACATGTAATCCTAAGTCCTTATGTTTTTCAACTGGTGCTTATGTAAAGCGCTCTGACACCTTCGGGTAAAGTTTGCGCTATAGAAAATCGCATAAATAAAAAAATAAAAAATAAATAAATAAACTTCCAACTGACTACTTTGTGAAATAACGTGCTTTGTCCCTTCTAATGTTTACATTGCGCTGGTGTATAGCCTATGTCCATCTGCTTTGCCTGACCTTTCCAATGCTGTATGCGGTGTTCCGGTTGGCGCTGTGTTTCCAAAGCTTACCCGCCTCAAAGGTTTAGGCTGTATCTTTATATTATTAGTATGGATATGTTTTTTTGTAGCAGATATAAAGTTGTCTTTTTAACCATTCACTAGAATTATAAGTCCCTCTTCCAAATTTCTCTGCTGCCCTATAGTCTCAAAATGTTGCCTAAAATCAAATGTCAAGCATACAACTTTATCAATGAGACCTTTCTGGAGCTCAGTTGGAGGTCATTTCTTTGCCTTTGAGTCCATACGAACTATAGCTTGAAATGGATGTATACATTGGATTAGTATGGATTCACAAACATTCACATCTTAAAGAACTTCTGGAACAGGTACCATTTCTAACTTGTTGCGTTCTGCCCTAGCAGACATTTTGTTTTCCTCTAACTTATTATAGCAGTACTTACATAAAACTGTCAGGTTGATAAGTGAAACTGTTCCTCTACATATAAGTAAACAGCAAGTTTACGCCACTTATTATTCTCTTTTTCACTTTTAATGTACAAATCAACATTATGAGTTTGACTTTTGTGGTGAGTGCGTCAACAACATATACAAATGCAGTTTGGTTTCTCTGAACACACTATGTTAAAGTTTGTAATCCCTTTTTTAAACCGACCAACAGTAATATCTGTCTCCTGTTCTGCAACTCCTGTTGTTACCAACTCTTCATTTTCTCTACACTCCTGTGCAGGACCAACGAAAACAAACTTTACATTGTCACAAGCCTTTTCTTCCTCTAACACAATACCATGCAAAATAACTCTATTCTTCTCTCCTAAACATAGAACAGGAGTTTTTGCATAATAAATTCTTCTAACCAAAGTTCGCATTTTTAAGTGGTGTACGACTAAATGATGAAAGGTGCATTGGCACAATTTCTATGATAGGCATGCTAATGAGTGTCCCTGTAATTTAGTGTGCTTCCTCAGTTTGCATGGATCAAAACCTTGCAAAGCCACTATTTTCTGTTTCAAACTTTTCCTTGAGAAGTTACATAATCCATTTCTCAATTGATTGCTGTTAAATACTGCAAACACTACAGCAATTCCATTTCTACATAGGGTCTTGTCTACGCCTTCCTTGAGCCTCTTCAGCAATCACTTCCTCTACATTTCTAGGTACCATTACTACTTTCGGGAATAGGAGTACCATTCTTCCTCTCATAAAATTTTTCAGATATATGAACTGCATGCATTGATGTGTTGTCTTGCAATTAGCCTTCTTCGTTAAAGAAAGGCTCAATGCCAGTAGTGTGTATCCATTCACCACTAAAAACATGGCAAAATGTAGATCTATTGACAAGTCTTTTCTTTTGGCTTTGTCTTTTCATTGACAATACTATTTTCTCTAGTGTGTTCATTCTCTTTAGCATCAAAACAAATAGCTTTCTCTTGAGAGCAAATGCTTTATCTACTACACCCTCAACACATTCCTTTTATCTCACTGCTTCACTTTTTTATACTTATTCATACTTCAAGTTACATTTTTTATTATTCTACTCTGAAATGTTCTAAGTGTGATTTCCCTAAACAGCTTCTGCCTCCTACTTAATGCCCTTCCTTTTCTGTTACATTTTTCAGCCTTCTTTCCATGTATTTGTTCACCTTTATTGGTGGCAATCTTTATGCCACTCCATGTTCTTTCATTTCAGTTTTAGGCTTCATTCAGGAATAGGCAAACACTTTCCTTGGGTAGGGGTAAGAGCCCTTGAATAGGCTTCCTCTGTAACTATAAGAAGTGAGCAGCTTAGGTGGTTAGTCATATGACCAGCAGCCTACTTTTGTATACTTTAGTGGAGCGGAACTGTTCATGTTGCAGAGATTACAAACGTAAGAGCTTATTTCAGGTTGTCAGCTGTGGTTCGATCACAGATCATGTGATTTGTTTCAGTGCGCCTCTGAAAGGATAAAGTCTAGCTTGATTTGCTTTTGTGGCAGCGGTGATGGAGCGGGATAGAAAACAGAAATCTGTTTAAACCCGTGAAGTCACACTTCCATAAATAAATTAATAATGCTAACAATTTGTGCTGTGTGTATAATAATTCAACCTAGTTTTAAGTTGCATTTTCACAGAACACGCGGGAAACTAACATGTGTGCTCATAAATGTGCATTATGTTGCATTCTTATGTATGTGGAAAATAATAAATTAATCTTGTCTATTGTCATGTCATAACTAATAGCAGCTGTTTCTGAAATAATGGCATGTGCTTATTTTGCTTCCCTTGTCTATGTGGTGTCACTATATTCTTTATAGGTGCATAAAGAACCCTGCTGGATTCATGAAGACTGGTAGATATAAAATGCTGCTTTATTTGTGCTTTACTGCTAGGTAATTTAGACTAATGGGTTAATTATTAGCAATGATGGGAGGCAACAGAACAAACTGTATTTCTTGCATTAATTATTCTTTGTATTTGTTTATATAATAGTTTTACAAATGAAGCTTAGAGATGGCTGCAGGAAAATAGTACCCTTTTAACAGTGGCGCAGAAAATTGACGCTTTCTGAAAGAGGCCTAATGATGAAAATGGCTCAAGTGAAAATAATTCCAAGAAGGATGGAAAAGGCCTCTGAGCTTTTATTTTGAAAGGTTTTGGATTGAACTGCTAAAAAGATGACTCTTTGGAGAAATTTGCTAACGTTTGCTAACGTGCCACGGGAGTTCAGAGCTGACTGGCTCAAGGTTAAAAGGAAGCTGTTGCTACAAAATGTAGCAGCCTAAGGAGAAGCTGCCAAGACTTCTAAATGAACAATGGACTAGTGAATTTGCCCGGGCATGTAAGAAGGAGGTGTCACAGTTTACTGTGGTACGAGGTGGCTCAACCAATGGAGAACTAGAATTCGTCTGCTGGAATGTGAAAAATAGTTAGCTCAGCTCAATTTAGGGTATAAGAATAGGTTCAGAGAACACATAGTTGGCTTACGCTCGAGAAATTCTGGAGGACGATGTTATGCTGATGGACTTTACACGTAAGGACAGGAGTTTTTATTAATTACTTTATTACTAGATGATGAGGGTAGAGACAGAGATATAGTTAGGATTTTGGAAATGCTTAATTTTACTTATTTCTGCTAATGAATAATAATTCTTGATTTATGCTCTTTTTATTAATACTGAATAAATCTTTCTTTATGACATTTTCTAATGCTTGTTTAATAAAATACCAAAACCTAAGTTTTCCTAGATGTGTTTAAAATAAACTTTCTAAAATGACAAGCTGGTCTTGATTATTGCAGATGGTTTAAACAACTATATTTAGATCTTTTCGCCTCATGATTCAAGCGCTCTATTGTTGTTATGGGCCTAGTGTTGTAGTGTAAGTTTTGTTGGTAGTAGATAGTGTCATTTGTGCAATATTTTAGTGAGAGCGCTGGATCAGCGGCGGCAAATTAATTTGGACGTGCACAGAGAGAGGACCTGACCTGCACTGACCCTAATCCAGCATGCCTGGGAACTAGTTACGCCCTGCCTGCTCTTGTAGCAGTGATGGCTTTTTTAATCAGCCAAGGCAGAGAGATTATCCCACCTGCAGTTCTCCCCCGTGTTGAAGGCAGTAAGTGGAGATTGGCGGCTCCTCTTGCAGGGGTGAATGAAGCACGGATAAAGAGCTGATATACCCAAACTTTGTAGCTACAGGGAGGTGAGTTCACCATGAGACACTGTTAATCCTTGGTTAAACACAATGGGTGTAAATGCTATGCAACACAAAGTATAGGTGAATATAAATGTATTGATTGTTATGTCTGATTATTAGTTACTTCAGTCTTCCTACTTTTGAAAAAGCCTGTGAACTAAGTTGGGCCAAAACAGTTTTTATATATAAGTTAAAAGATGATGAGATTGAAAGATGTATTTTTTTTAACTTTGCTCCACTGACTTGTTTGATATATGTGGAGACACTACATAGACAATTATATGAAAATATTCAAATTAATGGTTTGATGTGATTGATTATAAGGAACCAGTGTTAAATTAAATTACTTCACTGTGGCAAAAGTCGATATTGTGATTTATTCCCACATCATATCATTTTTGTGTTTTGAGAGTGGCACATCCCCATCAGAACTGACACATTGCCTCTGCTTTGTGGTGCCTCTTCAACACATGGCTTAGCATTGCAGCCAACAGCTCCCTGGAACTGCCGCTGTACATCCCGTTTCCATGCAAGGCCATTACATCACCTCAGTTGCACGGCGCATCTTCGATGCGGGACTCCGCAGCACTTGGCAACCCGGATTTAAGGGAGTTTGTTCAGTGGGCCTAACTCGGGGCCTGTTGCCATCCTATGCTACATTGTGTTCGGCTTTAAGTTGTGACTTTTTACTACTCGAATGTGACCAGATAACCACACTTGGGGGCATATTATCAAGGGCGTTTATCTCCTCTTTTTTGGCTTTAAAAGCAAAGAAAGCGGAGATAAAATTATCTCCCTATTACCAAGATGTCGCTAACACCAGTTAGCGACAGCTAGTAGGAGATAGCGACCATCTTGGGCCCCGCTTTGCACGTCAGTGAAATTTATCACTAATGACATGCAAAGTGGGCGTGCCAAGATGTTAGCGACTGGAAACAGTCGCTAACATCGCTATCTCCTATTACCAACTGTTGAAGATATTCGCGCTAAGCGCGAATATCTCCAAAAGCTAACACCTGCCCCATAGCAGTTCTTAGCCATCTTATCCAATGGGAGGTGGATAACATGGCTAAGAGCATTAGCTCGGTAATGCATGAATATCGCTAACTTTTCAGGGATATTCATGCATTTCGGCCGATTTTTATCACTTGGGAGATAAACCTTGATAATAGCAAGGTTCCTAAGTGATAAAAATCGCCGCAGCTCGGCGATAAAAATATTGCCGCTAAGCCAACATAGCGATAATTATCGCTAGTTGTTGGTAATATGCCCCTTGGTCACTTGTGCTTTTTGCCTCTATTTTCACTTAAACCTTTAAAATTGCATATCTAAGTTTCCACTCGTTGGATGTCTGTTGTTTTGATATTAAATGATGTATTACATTTTACTCTATTTTTCATCTATGGGATGTTTTTCTTGTTTTGTGTTTCCCTTTATTACTATTTGGAGTGCTGTAGGAATAATGTAAACAATTTCTCTAAATTATGCCAGACGGCCTTTGTGCTAAACTACAGAGGGTGAAGCAGAGGTTTATTTGGGGTTTGTTTGTGGCTTCAGCCTGAAAAGGATTGTGGGTGATGCTTGAGTAGGGCTTTAACTCTTTCAATATGAAACCCAATTTCTTACAATGGGGTACTGTATTTTAATTTTTTAAAGAGAAGTGTGGAAATGCTAGATGTAGGAATTTTGTTGATCCCATATATTCTTCTGTATCTCCTCAAAGAAATATGAGAATAATGTGTGATTTTTGCCAAAGTATGAAGTTTGCAGGCTATTTTGGGTAAGAAAGCAGATTGAGATCAACACAGGTCATACCTACCTACACTTCTTTGGGTGCATCAGTTTCAGAAATGTCTGGGTTTTGTAGGTTTCTTTATGTGCCATGTATGCCTATGCACAAATGCCATAGCTTCCCACTTCACCAGAATGTGACAGTTTTCCATTGGCAATCTGAGGTCTATGCATTATTGTTTGGAGCATTTCCTGATGCTGTTGGGAAGACCAGCAATTCCAGTGGGGTATCATTTTTAGTGGGAACAGTGGCGGGTAGGTTTGTGAATCCCAGTATATACTGTAAGTGTCCCTCACAGCAATGTGAGGAAAATGTGTGATTTTAACCAATATATGAGGTTTGCAGGACATTCTGCATAAGAAGTCATAGTGAGATACTCACAAGACATACCACCTTGCTACTAACTTGGCTTGACATGGTTACTAATTTGGAAAGTGGCAACTGTGTGTGGGAATCATGTGGGCTGTAATAGGGGAAGCAGACAGTGGTCCAGAAAACACTTTCCTTTGCCTATGTCTTACCAAATGGACAAGGGCTGTTGTTCAAAAAATTAAAATGCAGAGGTTATTTGGTTCCCTATGCTAGACCTCAATGCCAGCATTGCAGACAATCATAAGGATTCACAAATTGACACCACCATAGTTACTATTTATTAAGAAGATCATTTTGCACCACCCTGCAAATTGATTATTTTGATGTATCCAATTAACATGTATGTTGCATTCTAAATGCATTTCATTTGCAGTCAAGGTATGCACATATGATCAGTACATCTGGGCGCAAGTGCCTGGTTATATATTTTGCATTTTCTAGCAAAATGATGTTTTCTTTTCTCTCCCATGTTTATCATATGGGTTCCAATTTGAACACACTCTTAATTAACCTCTTTAGGAGGTGAATCTATTAGATGGAAAATAAAGCAATATTAAGTGACGCAACCCTCATACAAACTAAGGGGCTCATTACGATGACGGACGGAAGTCCAGCAATGCTGGTGGAGGCAAAAATTAATTTTCCCGCTCCAGGTCTGGTCATTGTGACCACCAAATCACAATGGTCCAACAAAGGACATTTTACGTCTGCCCGGTCTGTAAGGCTCCGCATGTTTTTCTCGTACGCAAGGGTGGCGGACGGAGACAATAGAGCAGGACCGCATGGGGAAACACGTTCCATCTGCCAACCAGATTACAATGTTGCAGACAGCCCTACCCACGACCATGTAAAAACCACATGTTGCGGATGGCGGAAACACAACAACGGAGAGGAAAATCCGATACAGTACCCATCTAAACCCCCGGTGCCGCTATGGATCCTGTGCTATTGGCCTTCCCGCTGCTCTACCTGCTGCACCCCGGGCAGATAAATAGCTGCAGTGCTCAACAGCAGAGGTACGTACCAAACATCTCCATTCATGCAACCCCTGAACAACTACAACTCCCAATAAGTATGGCGGCACCATGATCAATGTAGCAACCTGCCAAATGCAAAGTGCGAGGCCCACCCAAATCTACCGTGCATGCAAACATGTACTGCATTTGCATTGTCACCATGAACATCAGAACTCATTCGCCTAAAGTGATTGGTGCACCCCATGTGAAATGTTGTAGGGCACGAGGCCCCCATGCATATCAAGTAACCACACACACAGACATTGTACTGCTATGGGAGAACTGGCCGAGGGCACGTGCGTCCGGCCCCTTTTGATGGCAGGGTCACAGGTCCAGTGATGCCTGTTCTGGGTGGCTGTGGGGTGTGGGGTAAGCCTGCTCTCTGGGAGTGGCTGGTACATAAGAATAACTAGAACATTGACCAGCTGGTCACTACACTGTGAAGGTATGAGAGAGTGAGTGTGAACTTTGAGTCAAGTCTTCACACATATTGTATGCCCAAGAAAGGAGAGTGAAAGTACATACATTGTCATGCCTTGTGGCAAGCAGGGACAGAAATAAAGGAAGGAGTAAAAAAGGACAAAGGTCTCTCGCACTATTCCAATGTTGTGCAATGAAACATCCAACCTGTGAACATCGCTTGTATATCCCTTGACATCTGGCCAGGGGTCATCTTGTGAAGGGCCAGTGACGTAGGCAGACAATTAGACATGTCCATTGTCTGCAAATCAGACATACATGTAATCCCTAGTACTTCCAACACAAGTACTGGTGTGGGGTGCAGTGTGCCTAGCTGCCATTGCCTGTAAATGTTCTCACACACACTAGGAGTGCACATGTGGAACAAACACATTTAGCTACATAGCTCTGACCAACATCATCGGTCAGTGGCAGCCATGTGGACATGTCTACACAATCCACGTGCATTTGTGCCTCATTCAGCTGAACATTGCAATGTCTGTTACGCAACATCTTTACACACTCACGCAGGACTGACCCCATGATGTCTACATGTATCTGTCCCCTGTGCGGTATATCCATGTTGCCTTGTCCAGATGAAACTCACTGCTCTCATTTCGTAACATTGTTGTGACTAGGGGGACTAAAGCTTGCACTTGTACAGTGACGGCAGCTACAAGCAACTCAGCACTGATGCTGTGAAACATTAGTGCTGTGCCATCTAACCACAGGGCAGCTCATCTTTGATGTATCAGTGTACTATATGCCATACACATTGACTTCTTTGGATGTTGTAGTGTCAGTATGTCGAGTGAGTGAAGAAAAATAATCTGTCAATGCAGGTCACTTGTGTATTTCATGTGACCATGAGTACTGTCAATGTTGTGGTTGTGTGAGTCTCTCAGTAAGCTGTTCACCACATCTGATCTACAACTCAGCTCATGTTCTTGCACCCTGACAGACGTAGAAGGAGACCACTCATCCTTGAACCTGTACCCGACCTGGCGACGATGAAGGACATCAAAATCATCTGGAAAGTCTGTTAGAATTGCCGTACACTACGGAACCTATGTGCCCAGTTGGAGCCCCCTTTGAAGCCCAAAAGAATATATCTGGCTGCATTGTCTGCTACAGTAAAGGTTATGGCTGCACTGCCTTTCTTCGCTACTGGGTCTTTCCAGTACACTGTGTCCAGTGCCGGGGGATGTCACACCCAATGTTCAGCATGGGGTCGCGTGACGTACTGTGAGCACTGATGCTTTAAAGGACCAACATGTCCACATCCTGAGTAGGGATGAATTGGCAGCTGTGAAGGGGGAGTTCTATGACATGCGAGCAGGCCCGTTTCAAGAGGGAAGGCGGGTGAGCCAAGCCCTCCCAAACATGGGCTTGGCCCACCCAAACAAGAGCCTTGGCCCTGGCAGTGATGGCACGAAAGCCAGTAGTAAATGGCCAATTTCATGTAAAACGTTCCTCTCTCACAGGCACCCCCAATCACACACATCCTTTTAGAAAGGTGGTGTGTCCCCGCCTACTCGTGCAGCTAAAAAATGGGCATGGCGAAGGGGGCAAATCCTCTCTTTGGCACCGGGTAACCTTAACCCTTCAGCTGTGTGGATATTTCCCTTTCAATTCTACATGGTAAAAAGCAGTGTATATCTCCGGATTCACCTTAATTGGCTAATGCAGCTGCGTATCAGATTGGGCTGTGAGTAGGAACCGAGGAGGTACAAGAATATCTGGCTCTTTGTTCTTTTTGAAAAACATTAGGGAAGGCCCAGCAAGACACATACTTCCTGTATACCTTTTTTACACATTTTGTATCATTACCAAGGCTCTGTCACGGATGTAAGACAACAATAAAAATGTCCAGATGACTGGTGATTAATGATCCTGCCAGTCCTTTAGAAATGAAGATAAACATTATTTTATGTTGATAGTTCAGTGTGTTACTTCCTTTGTCACAGAGACTCTTGTGTCACTTGCAGTTCAGAAGTTAGAATCCTATCATAGGACACTGACCTATGGACTGTCATCAAACAGCTGCAGGCTTACCTAAATGATATAGTTAGAACTTAGCTTTATTCATGTGTTCTTACATAGTCAGAACTTCCCCTGTCTTTCATCATTCTAATGTTGCCAAAAAGAGGTTGTTGGGGCAGATATACATTTTTATCAGTAAAGCAAACCCCTCACCACTGGGCTGTGCTTTAAATCCTGAGTTTTTGCTTCTCCCGACCAAACGCTCTTAAAATATAGTGCCCACCAGTATGGATAACATATTCGAGGAGGGCAGCAGTGAGGGAATCCGAGGTGGAGGTCAATAAGGGGAGAGGGTACATAGAGATGAGGGGTGTTGGTGGAGGGTGGAGGGTGGCTGTGAGGAATCCAAGGAAGAGGTCATGAGTGAGAGCCTGAGAAGTGTCACTTGCCTGGTACTCCCACCTCAGAAACCTCCTCTTCCCATCAAAAGGACATTACATGGAAAAAACACTTTATGAGTGTGATAACATCTAAAAAGAGATTTGGAAAGAAATCAATGTGTTTAAGTGGCCCTTGTAAAATATAGGAGAGATAAAGGAGGGCCCTGAAGCAGGGCTGGCTAAATATACAAGTGCCAATTACTTCCGTTGAGTGTAAGTTAATAATGAGCAAATATGACTGGGTCTGTGTGCCTTGCTGTTGTCTCACAAACTTTGGGAAGTGTTGCTGAGATATTGTACACGTACAGGACTATGTGCAGGATGAGAAAACTTGGGCATGCAGGGACTGGGCACCCTGAAGCTCTCCGAATCACAGGACACAATTGCTATACTGCCTCACTAGCTCTCTTACTCACTCAGAGGTATTCAAGCACCTGTAAACAAGTAGATAAGTTAAGGACAAGAAATGGTTTGAAATGTGAAGTTTTAATTACAGTGTCAAAACATGCAAAATACGAGCCACAACATGTTGAGAATGCATGAGTACCCAACCAGTTACCTTAGAGACATATCCATTTAACATGAAGCAAGATGTCACATCAATAATCCCTGTGGAAGAAGACCCACAGGCATATCCCCCCACACCTTGCAGGAAGGAGTCGTATGGGATGTCCCTGGTCTATGGGCTTTTTCAGCAGACCCCATTAGTTAGCCTATACATGGTGAAATGAACATCACATTCACTGTGTCGCTCTCATCACTGGATGGATCTCCGAGTGTGGGGCATCTAGTCCGCCTTTCCATGACATGAGGTCAGCATAGTCGAAGGCAATACAGATAGGGCTGAAGTCAAAAAACCATCCGCCACTTTTCCTCTGGTCGGATTTCCGGCCAGGAGGAAAAGGCGCACAATATGGTGGCGGTGCCATCCATATTAGTTTACCTGCGGTGGGATGCCTATCCATGGCAGAGACTCCGCCATGGAAAGGCATTCAGTGAACACTTTGGGGGCCCGTTGCGGGCCGCGGGGATGTGGGGGGCTGCAAACATTGGCATACACAAGGTTACAGGCACCACGCAGTGCCTGTCACGTTGTGCATGCCAATCCATAACATGCATATTTTACAGCACCACCCGCCGCAATGTAAAATATGCGGGGTGCCTGGGTGGCGGTCGCATCCTAATGGGCCTAGTGGGACCTCCGCAACTCTCACCATCGGTCCCGTTTACCGTTACGGTGGCGGGTGGGCAAAGTCCGCCCACCATCGTAATGGGTCCCTTAATTTCTAAAATGTAAATAAAATAATGTTAAACTTTTAATTAAATATGAATTAATCTTTTGAAATATTCACCAAATATTTACTCTCATGAATTAGAAATTTTGATTTAATTTTAATATTAAATAATTTGTATTTTAAATAAAAATACAAATACTACCCACCATAATCCCATATTAACTCAACATCCCACTCCACAAATATTTCCAAATTTATTTTCAAAATATTTAAAAAAAATTACATTTTTAAATTAACTTTTTTTAAAATACTACCCACCCTTATTCCCATTAACCCTACATCCTGCTCCTAAAATAATATTATAAATGATTAAATTATTTTACATGTATAAAAAATGTATTCTCAATATATTTAATACACTCCCCACCCTTATCCCTTATTAACCCAACATCCCACTCCTAAACATATATTACATATTATAAAAAATATTTTTAAAGTGTATTGATTTATTACTATCAAGTTTTTAATACACTACCCACCGTTATCCCTATTAATCCAACATCCCACTCCTAAAAATGATTATACATTTTTTTAAATTTATTATTATATAATTTGAAATCATTTACAATATAAAAAAATTACTGTAACGATATATTTTACTAACGATATTTTTGTCATCAATACTTTTTACCATATTTTTTACAACACAAAATGTGATATTAAATACATATAAATGTTTTACATCAATATTTCTCAATTTTCTATATTTTGTTCTCGATATTATGTATAAACGATATTATTTACTCTATATTATGACTACTTACCCCTATCTGCCTGTGGGCGTTTATTGTTAATGCTAAGCAGAATGAACATGGAGAGATTGAAAGAAAACTAATGAAAGCATAGTTCACTGCTTAACTATCATACTAAAGAAGATGAAACACAGACTTATATGGAATTCATGTCATTAAAAAATACATTACAGGGACAACCCTGTTTTGCCACAAGAGGCACCACAAGCAGGGTTTGATCAGAACAGTATAGTTGCATATTTTACAACATCTTGTAAATTATTAAGGTATTTTCTTTGCAGGTATGTGCATATGTTTCACATCTTTATTATCCCCTCCCTAATAACTGTCACTATTAAGCACAGTCCAAAATGTAACATTGTAATCTACAAAATAATGAGTGGTAGTTTACTTTCAATAAGTGCTGATTTTGTGCTCAGTAATTCAACTGACGTGAAAAGGTATCTGGCAGTTGGTTCTATATTGTTGTCTTTGCTCCCAGGAGGGCATTTTTAAAACCTTCATTTTTCAAGGTATATATAAATGGGTTACACAGGGGGGTAATTACAGTATATAATAAAGACAATATTTTGTTATCATTCCTATTGAATGTTGATGTTGGCCGCATGTAGGCAGAAAACAAAGATCCATAAAATAAAATAACCACAGTGAGGTGGGAGGAGCAGGTGGAGAATGCCTTGTGCCTCCCTTGCGTTGACTGGATTTCAAGGACAGCCATGACAATATTGATGTAAGATATTAACACTAATGAAAAGGACAACAGGCCTATCAAAGAACCAAGAATGTAGGATGCTGTCTCTATTGACTCAGTACTGCTGCAAGAAAGAGCCATGAGTGCTGTCATATCACAGAAGAAGTGGTTGATGGTGTGGGATGAACAGAAGGAGAGGCCTGACAGCAGCACGGTGTGTAATATTGGTTCAATCAGGCCAACTATCCAGGATCCCACTGCCAGCCGAATGCATACAGCCTTGCTCATGATGGTCATATAACGCAAGGGGATACAGATCGCCACATAACGATCATAAGCCATGATGGCAAGGAGCATGAATTCTGTAGCTATAATAACTTGGAAAAAATAAATCAGCAGCAGGCATTCTGTTAGAGAAATTATGTTTTTTTTCCTAAAGAAATTTGCCAGCATCCTTGGTATAAAAATTGATGTACAATTGATGTCAAGGAATGACAAATTTGTGAGGAAGAAGTACATAGGGGTGTGCAAGTCTTTATTTATATAAACAGTTGTCATAATAAGAAGATTTCCAATTAAAGTTGCCAGGTAAATCACCAAGAACACAACAAAAAGAGAGGTTTGCAGCTGTGGCACACCAACAAATCCAACAATGACAAACATGGTTGCTTCAGATTGATTTTCTCCTTCCATTTATCCAGTGTGGAGTCGCTCAGGCAAGGCTCTTAGGTCTAAATGAAATTAAAAAGACAGAATATTTTATTATTCAACCAAAACTGTCATGAGTATTCAATGGCTGAGGATGTCTGGCAGATATAATTTATCTGTGTTAATGTAACTGCAGACCACACAAATGAACACATTTCTTGGATCAATTTATATGACTATAGGCGTTTACATTGCATACGTCTACAATGCATCTAATTACAACGTAGTTGTTAAAACAACCGCATTGTTACATCGCAGTAACATTACAACGCAAGTTATTACACTGACTTGCTCTTGGGTGCCCTCGGGACTTAGGAATAGTATAATTTACTATTCCAACTTCACTGTGTGCAACAGTTGGGAAGGTGCTGGAATAGTAAATTATATTATTCCTTAGTTTAGAGCGCCCCCTACAGCAAGACAATGTAGCAACTTGCTTTGTAAAGGTACTGCGTTGTAATCGCATGCGTTGTAACACATGCAATGTGATGGTTGTTTCCTATGTATATATTTCTTACAAGGATATTTATCATGAATGTTTAATATATACAAAAATGTGAACTTGGAATAGTTTGGTAAATTCCCTTTTTAGACCTTGGCCCACCCTCACATTTAAAAAAAATTATGATTAAAAAGCATAGGTATACACATATATACATAGAGGGACTTGCTTTTAGCACTCTTCATTAACTGGTCAGTTCAACTGTCATTCATATTTTGCTTCCGTAATTCACAGGACACCACATGGGGTAATGCTTCACCCACTTCTGCCAGTGACTCTCTTCAATGTAAATGGTAGATTTATCTCTTGCATATGCCTACTTTCACCTAAAAATTACTGCACCTCAGTGACGAGACTGGTAGAGAAATGTTTGTTTCCATTAACTGCTTTTTATTTATTGTTGTGGTTATGTGAAAATGTCTTTGTTGAAACTTTGTTTCCCCATTGAGACTACGATGCATACACTATTACACTATATTATAACACTGTATATGTTTTGTCCATTTGAGGGCCTTTGTAACATTTCTTGTAGTGCCTTGTTAAATAGTTCTTTAATTTAGTAACTTACAGGTTTAGCAACAATGACCAGCTTCTATACCTAAAAGGCAGAGGGACTGATTACCAAAAAAGAATGGCGATTAATTATAAATGTGCTTAAGTATTCTTTTGCTTACATGTGGAGGAATTAAGTTACTTTTTTTGAATCTCTGGAATACTGAACCTTTGTATGTCACAGAATCCTAAAAGCACTCACAAGAATATCCAGTTCTAAATATGGAAGGTTGAATTTCCACACGCAGAAATGACATTTAAAGGAACTATTGCACTTACTAAACTTCTTTTTGTTTCGTCACAGTGAAAATAGTTATTTAAACCAAGATCCCCCTTCTTTTATACACGCAACAATTGTTTGCAGTGCTCTCTTACCAATGCACGTGATCAGGGGCTCACTTTTAACTGCTGCTGAAAATCTAAAAGATTTTAATATTTTACATATTCTGACAATTACGCCTAAGTCCTATAACTTACACCACCCACCTTGCGAGTAAGCTTAAAATGATGCTACCTTGGTGGAACTTGAAGAAAATGTAATGCGAACAGCAGCCGCAGCCCGTGCAGGTTAAAGCGTTGGGACAGTGAAGCCGGTTGTGGGGGTGGATGTTGACAGACGGCAATCAGGGAAAATTATTTATTTAATTTTCCCTCTTGGTCATTTGTCGAATCCCCCCCCAACCCGGCCGCACTGCTCTTACCTGCACAGATCACAGCTGGTGAATAGTAGGTGCACAATTATCTTTATGAATGCAGCTAGAGCTCTGAGTCTGTGGGCATACTCTTGCACTTTACACTGGCTGCACATGCTTTAACCGAAATAGTCAATTGTTTTAGAGGTCCTGTTAAACCAGCAGAAATATTTTAGGTGAATGTATGTGAAATCTGAGAAGATCCGAGAATAGTCAACTGTGGATTTTCTGATTTTCATGTATGGTACCCTTGTGTTTTATCTTATGATACCTGTAGGAGGAAGGTGATTATTTTTACACAAAGTGAAAGGAGAGAAAAGGAACTCACTGTCACAGAACAGATTTGGATAACATCTGTAGGGTAAGTGGGTAGGACTCAAAATAGCAGATCCTAGGTTGATTATGTGTTTCTAAGCTTTGGAATTTTCTTTAAAAGAGATGCCTTCACCCCACCAGAATAAAATTCAGTCTGAGATGCAACCCCATTCTGAAAGGCTGAGGCTTCTGGCTAATTTAGGGCCAGATTTACGAAATTTGTGGTGTAAGCAAGCTTAAAAGGTCACTTTGCTGTGCTTGTATGTGTGTCACAGGGAAAAGGGAAAGAAAGTATCCAATAAAGTGCATTCCTGTCCTTTCCCCCTGCACTTGTGCAGTTTTGGCTGTCTAGCGCCAATGCAGGTGCCAGGGTGCCTGTGTTGCAGGCAGGATTTTTGTGCAGAAAGGGGCACCAATGGAGCACAGAAACAGTCTTGAGGGAATGCAGCACACATCCAAGAGGAAAAAACGAGGTTTACAAGTACTTGTTCTTCTGGGAATACGTAAAAAACCATGCGAAATGCTTGGAAACACCAACCACAACACCCATAAAATGCCTCCCATGTGCAGAGTGAGTCAATGCAGTGATTTGCACTGCGTTGACTTACTTCAGATTTTTTAAGACATTCAAAGCCACACAAAGTGGCTTTGCGTGGCTTCATCAATCTGACTAAGAGGTTTGCTTCACGCATGTACCACTTTGCTTGGTGCAAGCATGACACAAAGCTCTCATAAATATTCTCCAAAATATCTTGCATACGTTCCTTGCCCCCAATTGCTGAATCATGAATCCAGGATGTAACCACATGTTTTTCCATTTTCAACTTTTGTCATCATTCATAATAACCAGCTTCTCATACTCGTAGGATATGCACTTTATTGTCCATGATCAGTGGCATGAATTTTTATGTTAGGTTTGTTTTTAAGGCGCATTATCACCTGCGAGTATAACCTGGCATTGAAAAGGTGGTTATGCCTATCCCTGCTATGGTGGGTTGGTTAATTGAAAAGCCAGGTTTTCAGCTTCTTGCATAATTAAAGAATAGAACGGGAAGCTCTGATATGGAGTGCGAGGCCATTTCATGCTTTAGGAGCAATGTAAGAGAATTCCCTCCCTCCAGATTTGGATCTGTGTACGCGTGGGATATGTGTGAGAAGGAGGCCTCCAGAGCAGAGGTGTCTCAGTGGTTGATGGAAGAAGATGTAACTATTCAGGTAGGTGGGGCCTATGTTGTGTAGTGCCTTCAATGTGTACATGAAGAGTTTAAAATTAGTGAGTGTGTGTACCCGGTGCCAGGGAAGCTCCTTGAGTGTGTGTGGTATGCATTTTGTGTGGGAGGTTGATGATGTGTCTGACTGCTGACTTCTGGATAGTCTGTACTCTTCTAGTGAGTTTCTTGGTGATCCAGGCATAGAAAGTGTTTCTGTAAGTGGCAGTTTCACCTGTTACTCTAACAATGTGGTAGACTTAATCATGGATATAAAATAGGGGTGAGCGATAAATTGTTCTTGGAATCAAACTGGTGCATCACCATCACTGCCTGAGTCAGCACTGATGCATCGATGCTGCTGTGCTGAATGGAACCAGTGCATCACCCCTGTTGCGTGCATCAGAACTGGCACATTGCAGCTGTTGTGTGGCTCTGAGATGCCACTTTGCCTTTGGAACTACCACTGTGTGATGCTCTACTGAAATCAAGGTTCGACCCTGGGATGCTGTGTTTCTGTTTTGTGAGGCCACACTAGGCCTTGGAAATTACCACACTTTAGTTTCCAGTGTAACTGCCTGGAGTTACAACTACATTGTTTATCTTAATTGACTTTATTTTTCTGTTATCTGAGCTCCACATTGTGAGGCCAATACTGTCTCTTACTCTTGCCTATTGCGCCCAGCTGCGAAGTCCTGGAGAGCAATTCTATTTCTTTCCTTACTTAAGGACCACTGCTACATTTAGACCCTAGGACAGACAAGGTCCTTATTCGACTCATATCACGCGTAAAAATGTAATTGTCATGTTCATTCAGATTAAAAAAATAAATAATTGAGGGCATTTGCCCTCTTGAGCCCTGATGAAGTTCTCTATGAGTTCACTGTGTGTTTATTATGTGGAAAATAAACATTGAAAATAAATACTTTTTTGAAAACTCTACAATTCTCTGGACTTCATTACCTGGCGCACGCCCACCCCATGTTTGTGTATAGGATCTGGACCACATAGGCGTCATTTGATGGCTGATGCCCGGGCTTTGTTGGGCAGGACTTTCATTGAAACTAGCATGAGGTGCAGAAGTGTTAGTTCACCGTCATTGTATTCCTGTTGTACTGAAATCAAGGTCCTCACATCCCATATGACATCAGCCTCGATGAAGACACTGAAACTACACAACTTAGCAACTAGCTCATTGGAGCCGATGCATCATGCTGCTGCATGACCTGGACTAGCACGTCACGCGTGGATCGACACCATTGCATTGCCTCATCAGCACTCCTCATCCTCTTTGTTGACAGGATCTTTAAGCTTAATGGAACCCAGAATATAGTACTTTTGCTCAGCAGACCAATCCTGGTCCCTGTAGCAGGCCAGCACTCCATCACGGTCAGCCTGAACTTTTGACTTTTTCCATGTCCAGCGTGACCAGATGTCCCTTGTTGGGGATTTGTGCCTTTTGGCACTATTTCCATTCTGGTTTCACTCATTGTATTTTCATCATTTTGATGTCAAATTACTTATTAAAATATAAACTATTTTCTAAATTGGTTCGGAATTTTTCTTGTGTTGTGTTTCCACTGTATTACTGTTTGTGTGCTGCATATATACTTTACACATTGCCATTAAGTTAGGCCTAACTTAATTTAGTGACATTTTGTGGTTCACCCTGCAAGGGATTGTGCTTACACTTCAGTCAATCAACTAACCCCATTTCTCACACAGTCTAACAACCAGGTTGTCTGGCTCAGTGGGACCTGCAGCCTTCTCAAAGCAATTTTAATTTTCTTCCCCAAACCTAATCTCCAGAAAACATAAACTCCTCCAGTTTGATTATGGATGACCTTATGTTGGAAAGAGTCGCTATGTCAACCGCGGTTGCTTTCAATCTTCCTGTCACTTTTGGAAAGACAGCCAGATGCCATCTCCACACATACAGTAGCAGACTTTTTTTTGAGAGAGCTAGTAGAGTTCCCACTGCTCCCAGTAACTCCTTCAAGTTACATGCCAAAGTTCTTCAAAAGTAGGAGGAAGGGCATGAAGTTGGCCCGCATCTCCCATCACCTCAGAGATGCAGTGCATCAAGCCAGTATGGGTGCCTGCTCATGTATTTTGTGGTTACATGGCAAAGTCCTTTGGCATTAAAAGCAGGGTTGGAGAGCAATCCTTGCCTCTCAGGTAATCCCAGTAATAATAGGAGGAGGATTGAGTGGCCCACGTTTGAGGGGAACGCGGATGTTCTTGCTCAGATATATGAGATTGTAGCACAATCACTAATTGATTTCGGGAGGCACCAGGACAAGGCACAATGAATTTTACACATTTATGCTAATCTGATGAGCAAGATTACAAATGTCTTATATAAAATAGTAAAGTGCATTGCCAATCATAATAACAAAGATAACTGGTTTGATGAGCACTGTAAGACAGCAAGGAAAGACCAGATGGATGCCATAAAAATAGGCTGCCAAAATGCCGTGGTCCTGAAAGGGACTAAATATAAAAGGGTGTAAAAAGAGACCAAAAGAAATTGGGAATAACTCTTATGGAGAGCCCTATCATTGGTAGTCAAACCTGAGGACAGTAAACAATTTTGGAACTCTTTAGTGAAAGGCACACTGAAACAAGTTAGTGATGATCTCTACCACATTCAAAATCTGGCTTGGGAAACACATGTTTGCTGGAGCAGGGGCAGAGGGTTTATCCTGTGCTGACACAAATGGGGAGTTGTGGGCTGGTAAAAAGTATTTTCTTAGCCTGGACAAAAATAAGACTGCCCTAAATACACCACAAAGAGGGAAAGCACCTGGATTTGATAAAACAAATAGGGATATTTTCCCCTTTGAACCGGATGTATAGTGCATCAGCTTGAATCTCAGCTTCAATGTCTTCTTAAGGGGAGCAGAGGTCCCTGATTCATGACTAGGAGTGGTGGTTGTCCCAGTATTCAAAAAGGGGGATAAAAAGCATCCTGAAAACTATATGCCTATGATCCTACTACATTTGTCACAGAAACTGTTCTACAATCACTTTTTAAGAGAGATTACAATTCTGGATAATGGATAATCACATTTTCTCACACCTCCGGGCCTGGTTCGGAGAGTACACCAGTACCACTGATCAATTTTCTAGTTTTGTAGCAAGTTTATGGAAGTATGAAGTAATTAAGGGGGTCTGTAGGATGGCGGGCGGATCCTTAGCTCAGCACTCCTCCATCAATGACACCTATTCGTACCCAGGCGGACCGCATATGCCAAGGATACTACAAGCCCCTCCACCCTGGCAGTCCATGAGGCACAGCGTTGCCAAAACAAAAATACTATGAGTCTGATTTCAACCGTATGTATTTAATGTTGGTGCTCACACTTTAGGTGTGCATCTGTTCTTTATTATATTATTTCTTTAGTATAGGATTGTTTTTCTCACAGAGTGGTACGTATGGGGCTGGTCCCATGTGGTCCTGAAGAAGAGGTTTAGGGGACACCTCGAAACATGTTGACCAAATACTAGGCACTGTATACACATAACAGTTACACTTCTCCCTACTATTAACCCCTTTTTATCCATACCAACTAGGAGCATGAATAAATGAATAGCTCACTAGCTAGGCATTTTTAACATCACCGTCACCACTCCCCCATACACTGCACTACACATTTTTTCACAAAAAGTGCTCCTACGTAGTTCGGCAAGTTGCAGCATACATCACACAGTTGCTTTCTGGGATGGCCCCAATGATGAAGCATATCACCTAGGAGCAACCCTTGGTGAGTGAGGGAATCAACTGGTTAAAAATATGGCAGGATCAGGAAATAGTTTGTTTCCAGGAAACATGGGCTACGGAACCAGTTTTCGTAAATGGTTATCGATCCTTTCAGAATCAGGCAACCCCATCTATATTAGGAAGGGCAAAGGGGGGCATTTTGACTCTGACTAGGAATGGTGTACCAATAAAGGTAAAGACGAATCTACAGCCCAACTTAAATTTTAACGATTTGATTCTGGAGATATATCAGGAAGGGGTATGGGTCCTGATAAACGTCTATAATAATATATTCGGCCCAACGATGCACACTATTGTGGGGGAAGTTGAAAAAATTATTTCAGAAATAGTAACTAAAAATAACATGGCATTATATGGTTAGGTGATTTCAATGTACACCCTTGCAATTATAAAAATCTGCCATGTGCGGCTTAGAGACTATGAGGGGAACCCCATTCATCAATTTACACATAGTGAATATGGAAACAGAAAATAACTTAATGGGCTACTTAAGCCTAGAAATAATTCCGGACCCAGACCTCACAACAGATCCCTTGCCGCGGTCCTTCCTAAGAAATTGGGTGGAGTCTACGATAGACTATTTACTAATGATTGTTGCTCTAGTGGAGAGAGTAGAAAGGATTTGTAATTCTTATACAATTTTTAGTGACCATGCTATAGTCTCAATGGAGTTAAAGGTACCCATATTCGGGGGTCAACCGTGCAGAAATATTGGAACGCCAAATGTTTCTAGGAAAAAAGGGATTCAGCTCAAATGGGCCAACATTGACGTAACTAAGATGGTCCCTGAACTCATATCAAATGCACAAGAAGATATCCAACTATGCCTATATCCAGGACTAGGGGCAGGGACAGTCGTGCCTGCCTTTTGTAATTTCCTAGTAAAAATAAAACTGGCCCTAACAAAAACAAAAACCATAAAGAGTGGAGATGGCAAAGGATGGTTTAACTCACCATGCACAAAAACTAGAAAGGCCCTGATGCTAGCCTCAAAAGTTAACCCCAGAAACCCGGCTCAAATAAGAATTGTGCCGGCTTCATATAATTCTGAAAGGAAAGCAAGAGATAAAGAACTCAGAGGCCCTATGGCCGTTCTGGTAACAGCTGTGAAATGTTGATGAGGAGTCATGGGTAACTCATTATGAGAACATCTTTGCCCCAAATCCCGACAATAATAATCATGAAGCAACAACATTGGAAACGCATTACATACCTATATCCTTTTCACTTAATGAAGTACAGGTGGCACTGAGTTCATGTAGCGCGGGCAAGGCCCCAGGTCCAGACGGGGTCCCAATCCACTTTTTTCAAACTAATCCCGACCTATGGATCCCACTCCTAATCAATGCCCTAAATAGCATAATCCAAACAGCCCCCCCTACTCATGGTCTTCGGCGGTTATAGTGCCCATCTATAAAAAAGAGGATAGAGATGTCCCAAAAAACTATAGACCAATATCCCTGCTGGACACAACAGCAAAGCTCATGGGCCGCCTCCTCCTCTCTAGGTTAGAGAGTTGGGCTTGAGATAATAAGATCTTGATCCAGGTCCAGTATGGCTTTCATCAGGGAAGGGGTACTGTAGACCAATGCCTGAATTTAGCATTGACTATCGAAAAATATACAAATATGAAAGATGGCAAACTATACATCGCATTCATGAACCTCAGCGCAGCGTTCGACTGTGTGGTCCTTGATAAATTATGAGACATAATGGAGTCGATAGGGGTTGACCCAGCTATTTTAAATTATATAAGGCAATCTTATGTAAATGCTACAGCGTCAGTGCACTATACCAAAACTGGTGACTGTACACGCCATTTCAAAATTTCAAAAGGAGTAAGACAGGTCTGCGTGTTGGCCCCTTTCCACTTCTCCTAACACACAAACGGGGTTGCAAAGGCACTTACAGTGGCCACTAGGGATGTTCCCATCTTCAAAATCAAATGTTACCAAAACGGTCTTAAGCAGAGGACGCTGTTTTAATTGCAAGAACAGGGATTGGGGTACAAAAGCTTATAAAAGTGTATGTCTCTTTTATGGACTCATTAAGCATTAAAGTAAATCAAGCAAAGTCCTTTATAATCATAGCTGGCAGCGCTAAAAGAGAAAAAGTCCCATATTTTAGCACATACACGGGTTATAGACTCTTTCCTACAAAGCCTAAAGAGAACTGGGGTTTTTTTAGAGGTAGGGAGATACTAGGCGCACATCACACGGTAGTGTGAGATGCTGATAGGTCAGGGTGCAAGAAGGTGAGGGGAAAATACCCTTGTACTTGAGGACATTGACAAACTAGAACAAAAAGATGCCAAACGCACCTTCAGATACAAGGACAACCTAACACAAGGAGAACGGACAGCCATGAACAGCCTCGCTAAGGATCACAACATCATTATAAGAGAAGCAGATAAGGGAGGGAACGTAGTGGTTATGAACAGAATAGACTATGATGAGGAAATTCTCAGTCAACTACAAGACACCACTTGCTACGAACATCTTGACCACAACCCCACAGCATCTCTTACTACCCACATCAACCGATCCCTCATCACCTGGAAAGACACTGGCTTAATCAATGAAGACGAATATCTCTACATGAAAGTGATCAAACCCTCGTACCCTTGGCTGTATACGCTTCCCAAGGTACACAAGAACCTCCCTTTTCCTCCGGGACAACCAATCATTTCTGGGATAGGGGGTCCTACTGAAAGAATAGCGGAATACGTTGACTTGTTCTTAGGGCCCCTGGTACGCAATCTTCCTTCCTTCATCCAGGACACTAAACACATACTGAGCATTCTCTCTGATCTTCAATGGCAACCTGGCAATTTCCTAGTCACTATGGATGTGGTAGCTCTATACACCAGCATCAAACCAGAACTTGGACTGGAAGTCATAACCAAGATTTTACAGAAGCGACCAGCCACAATGTGGCAACACACCAACATGCTCATCGCCATGATGGAAATCATCCTTAACAACAACACTTTCATGTTTAACAACTCATGGTACAGACAAACAAAAGGAGTCGCCATGGGCTCGAAATTTTCCCCCTCCTTTGCTAATCTATTTATGGGAGCACTTGAAAACGACCTAATCTGGGGCACCAAAGGAGCGGAATTTATTGACTCAATAGTTTTTTGGGGAAGATACATAGATGACTGTTTTCTGATCTGGTCTGGCACACATGACCACCTGATGGAATTCTTCAGGTATCTCAACCACAACACGTGGGACATGAACTTCACCATGGTGGCGAGTCTTGACAAGATTGAGTTCCTTGACCTGGAAATATACATCTCAGACAACAAACTGAACAGCAAACTTTACAGGAAAAATACCACCTGCAATGCAATTTTGCACGCCAGCAGCGCCCATCCATCTCACCAGATCAGCACTATCCCATTTGGTGAATTCCTAAGAGCACGCAGAAACTGCAGTAACGAGCAGGACTTCAAAAAGACACTGAGAGAGATGCAGGAACGTTTAAAAAAAAAGAGGTTACTCTGACAACCTACTCAAAACAGCAACCTCCAGAGTCATGAAAATCAAAAGAACGGACACACTAAAAGACAAGCCCGCCAGCAAGACAAACGATCTTGGGACTATCCGCATGATTACAGATTTCAGCAACCACCATCAAGCACTACGCAGAACCTTCAGCAAACATTGGAACATCCTCAAGAAAGATAAGAACATCTCGGATTTTGTAGGTAAATACCCGCAAATCACCTACAGGAGAGGTAGAACTCTAAGGAACAGACTGAGCCCAACTATCCCTCGGAACGCCACAGGGGACAACTGGCTAACCAAACGCAACACAGTCTTTTACAAATGTGGGTTCTGCTCCATGTGCCGGTGGGCGAAACACAAAACTACTGAATTTCAAGACACCAATGGAGAGATCTATACCATTAGAACCAACATTAACTGCACTACACGCTATGTAGTATACATCATCGAATGCAAATGCAGCAAAATCTACGTGGGGAGCACTATCCGTCCCCTGAAAGAGAGGATAGCAGAACATATAAGAGCCATACACAAACAGGATCCTAGGTACCCGGTTGCTTTACACGCGGCCGCGTGCGGGGAACAATCTCTGGACAAACAAGTCTCATTCTATGGGATCGAGACTGTCCCGATTGGAGTACGAGGCGGAAACAGAGAACTGAAATTGAGACGCTTGGAGGCAATGTGGATCCTCCGCCTTCGTACCGTGTCACAGGGGTTAAACTTTGACCAAGAGATGCAATTCTTTCTAGGAGACTAAAAACATTGCACTTATCTTTCCTGCATACACATGTACCAGTCTAGAGCTATGACACACACACTAATCCTGTCAATCTCTGCAGTGGATGTGTCTAGATATAATTTTGTTCATATCCTATTATTTTGTTGTTTAATACAAATCTTGCGTTCAGCTACCCCCAATGAGTCCTACATGGGATATCAATTGATACTTACAGGACCATCACTCAATGCATTATGACCAAATATGAGCTATGAAATCCAATGAGTCCTATATGGGATATCAATTGATACTTACAGGACCATCACTCAATGCATTATGACCAAATATGAGCTATGAAATTCTGTCACAATGGTACTGCATTCACTGTATCACCGTGTTTTCACATCATAACAGTACTTAAATGTGTCTTCTAATCTTTACAGCAAGTTGTGTAACCATTGTACTACTGACATGTTACCGAACTTTTTTCATGATCTCGATACGATTGGTGGTTCTTCCAAGCAGGTTATGCAACTGTCACATCTATGACTCGTTTCAGAAATCTGAGATTGTTTTATTAATTAAGTGTAGAAATGTAAACCAAAAAAATGTTATCATCTTATCTAGCACGCACCACCTATACCACTGCATGGTGTGGAATGGATGCATGACAACACACGCCTGCATGCCTTGAATTTGTTTATTTACTTTTTCAACCCGTTTTTTCATTAAAAAATATTCGTGACGCTACACATCTTCTTCAAAAGACGTCCTTTCACAGGAACGTTTCATATGTGTTCACACAAATCCCCAAAGGCGTACCCACCTGCAGGGGGTTTTTCCATTTAGCATTTCTTTATCCTTTTCTTATCCTTTTCATCTCTGTATTATCTATTTTTTATCTCCCCTCTGGTTCATCTTTCTTTTTGAACCCGCTCTTCTTGCTATACATCCCTCCTAATAAGCGTCTTCAGTATGTTTACATTCCCCTTTAGCCTGCGGGGCATTCTACGTTCTAGTGCTTCACATACGGGCTCTCCCGTAGTTCTGTACATAACCATTTCCGGGTCGGCACCACGTGTCCGCACCCGGAACCTGCCTGTAGGATCACACGTCCTGCCGTCCTTTCAACTAAGAAACGGGTAAGCCGCCTTGTTTTACTTTTTTCCGTGCATCCGATCTGCACCTTTTTTCATTGTATCCCCTCCTGTGTAGTTCGGCTACATCGTAACTACGTGGGACTTCATGAATGAGCATCTTGACGCTCTTGCTTCATTTTTGTCTTCCGTAGAACACACTCCGAAAAGTGACAATTGGTTCTTCCGTCACATACACGGAACCCATTTTTCATCACCAACAATTACCCTACAGTGGATGCTTGTCACCACTAGTGACTCCGACAAACCACAGGCGCCTTGGGCACTATTTACATAACGCTGAGGTGAGATACCATTAACTGTAATATGGAACCTGTATCTCTTATTTTTCATATGTGTCAAAACAGATCCCGTAAAACTCCTGGTTCCCTACATACTGGTTTTCCCATCATGCCTCTATACAGCACTATTTTCGCAAGAACTTTCCATGATTTCGGAGCAACACCCAGCTTCAAGAATCGACTTTACCTGGTCTCGAGCAGAGGCCGGGTCGGAATTATCACCGGCTTAGCGGTGAGTTCCCTGAGGTTATCAACTCCTCCACATTTGACAATGTTGTTATCCCTTACACTTTCACTACTTGTACCTAGTGCTCCATGTCGCCCAACATGTTTACTATTTCCATGACACTTTTCCCTGCCCTTTTTTTTCTCTCTTTTTCCTGGGTCCTGCTACAGACCTGTGGCTTTACTCCTTCGCGCTACAGGTAGGAAGCACGCCTTCTCCCTTACCTTCCTGTTCAACTTCTTATTGTAACAGTTATTACCTTTTCTTTTTAGGCACACACCCACCTTACATATCTTCCTGTCACTCATAATCTAGCGTCCATGCACCTCCGCAATATCCACCGCTCACAATATAGTCATCCCTCACTACACAGTCACGGGTTTGTTTTCACTCTCACTCCACTCCCCAGCCATATAGACCACATCACAGACGGAACCTACAAGATCCACTTTCCTCCGCATAGTACCATATGGTCCATCCCTGGGGTCGGTTTTTCCGTGCATATATATGGTTATATATAGGTTTTTTTCTCACCTTTTGGCCCAGTGTGCTTCCACTAATAAGACCACCATCATGTTTTTTGATCTCCACCTGCACTTTCACGTGCACAAGTAATTTAGACACACGAATAATCACCCTATGATTATGCTTAAAATATCGTGTGGACATTACATTACATAATTTATTTTGTATCCTCCCCAGCCCTGATGAGTCGTGCAAGCACTGTTACCGCTTGACGACGAAACACGTGTCGGCTGGCCATCCTTTCAATAAAAGAGGAACCCTGTCACCACCGTTTTCCTTTTTTGCATCTGTTGATACTTGTACATATTAATGTCCATTGTGACATCTCAACTATACTGTCAAATATTGGTGTGCATCAGGTCATTGTTTTTTATAGACTCTTTCCTACCTGGGTATTCTTTTCGACTAAGATTTGTCATGGGCAAAATTGATAGAAGGAAGGAGGCTGGGGATGGAGAGGGGTAGCATGGCCATAAAAACCTTTGCAAAGAAATTGGGTGCCAAACTCTTATTGCCATTAAAAACCGTATATCAGGCCAGTGTAAAAGCAGCAGTGACTTACGGTGCTCGGGTATGGGGCATGGTTACATCTACAGCACTATAAAATATAGAAAATAAATGTTTTAAGTCAGTAGTGGGTCTCCCCCCTTCTTTTGCAAATGGTATTTTAAATACGTAATTGGGCCTCCCAATATATCAGAATATATACATCTATCCAAGCTCCTCCGATGGTACTCTATATGGAAGAGAGAAACAGGACCCTTGACCAAATGGTAATAAGGAACTGTATAACGATGGATAACTGGAAAAGGGCAAAGTGGCTAAGTTACGTGGAGTCAGTCTTAAAAGAGATAGGGCTCCACAAACTTCTTATGGACCCCCTGGCATGCAAGAAGGTGTCTATGCAGAAAGTCATCAGCATGTTTTTATTAAAGGCTGAACTCGAGCACAGAGACATTTTTCAGGAGAAATCCACAGTACAGGTTTATCACCGTAACCCACCGCCCATGGTGGGAGACTTCTTCTATTTAGCCAACATAAACTGTGCACGCCATAGATTTATACTGCTAACATTTTGCACTAATGTAATTCCCAATGCTTGGTTATCCAGAGAGAAACATATAACAATTCCAACTTAAACATGTGCCCATGTATAATTTATCACCACAATCCGAATTGCATATAGTCCTATTCTATGGGCTTTATGAGAGCGAAAGGTAGGCATACCTGAAGCCAACTCCAATGAAAATGGGACACAAGCAGTGCCAGGTGGCATTATTATATCTGAAAACACTACCCGATCCCTTGGTTTGCTCCTCTGTAGCAACATTCTTATGGGCCTGTATGAATAAAAGGAAGGGTTGAAATTTAGCCCATTAAGCTGATTGTAAATGTTAATGAATTAATATTCGAGAAATAAATTGTCTCTTTTATTATGTTTTTTGATGCATTCTCATCTTATTCTAGGATCATGAAGAAACATGTTGGAATCTTAATGATAATATTTTTGTAACAACATTTGTATTAATGCATTTATTATGTGTGCTTTTATGGTCATTTCTAATATGATCAAATAAAGATGATGATGATGATGATGAGTAAGAGGACTCAAGAACAGAGTTTTCTCTTCTTAGATTTGAGGCATTGTTTCGCACAATTAGTGGAAGCCCTTCCCTTTTGTTAGGTTCTCTGATCTGTCATTTACAGATTTGTTAATAGCTATACACAGTCCGGAGGATGAACCTAATGTCTACCTTCATCTCCCCCCTTTTTTGTTTGTATTTAGAGTAGAACGACATTTGTTTGGAGACCTGATCCACCAGACACCATTAGCCACTGGGAATCAAATGTAGGCAAGGATAATCAACAAGGTCAATGCAGTAGGGACCATCCCTCGCTCCCAGAAGGAGATCAGGAAGCGGTGGAATGACCTCAAGAGCAAGGTGAAAGAGAGGAACAACAAGAACCTTAAGCTGGCTCAGATTACTGGTGGTGGCCCTCACAATCCAATACGAACATTCACCGAATGGGAGGAAAAATTCTCGCCTCACTGCATCTAGAGCGTCCCACAGGAATAGCTGGGGGAGTTGAGGCTGGTAAGTACAAACACATGCCTACCATTACACTGCCTTGTACTGTCTTGCACAACTACAAAGCCACACTTCCTAGACACAAATTCATTCATGCACACCACACTCTCCCCAACAGATGTCTCGGAGATCCAACATTCACTCCCTCTGATTCACCCCAAAGGTTGCTAGCAATATTTCCATGGGGGCATGTGTACAGGCATGCAGCGCAAACCTCCCACCAGGTACCCCTGTCCCAAAACTGAGCAGGATGTAACACTCCGCCCCACACCCACAAACATGTGTCAGACATTGCATTGCCCCATCAAACTCACAGGTAGGTAGCCATCCTAAAAGGGAGGGGTGTTTGTGGGTTGGAAGCCTGCACTACAACTCCTATCAGGTCCCCTTGTCACAAAGCTCAGCAGGAGGGAGCACTCCCTAGGTCCACAATCATGAGTCAGCAATTGCATTGCTCCCTTCAAATTTACAGGTAGGTAGCCATCTTATGCTCTCTTGTTTCACCCCTGAGCAGGATGGAACACTCCCCCATCTAACAGCCAGGTGTACCCTATTCCCTTCCTTTGCTACACTTCACAGGGAGGCAGCTATCCTAACAAGGAAGGGTATTTGTGGGTGGGAAAGCAGCACCACAATTCCCACCAGGCCCCATTGTCACAAAGCTTAGCAGGATGGAACACTCCCCACACCCAGAAGCATGTGGCAGACATTGCATTGTCCTCATCAAACTAACAGGTAGGTAGACATCTTAACAGGGAGGTGTGTTTGTGGGTGGGAAGCCTGACTCCAACTCTTACCTGGCCCCCTTGTCTCAAAGCTCAGCAGGATGAAGCACTCCCCCACACCCACAACCATGTGTCAGCCGTTGCATTGCTCTCTACAAACTTACAGGTAGGTAGCCATCCTATCAGGGAGGGGTGTTTGAGGGTAGAAAACCAGCACTACAACTCCCACCAGGCCCCCTTTTTTCAAAGCTCAGCAGGATGGAGCTCTCCTCCTTACACCCACAACCATGTATCAGGCATTGCAATACTCTCTACAAATGTACAGGTAGGTAACCATCTTAAGAGGGAGGGGTGGTTGTGGGTGGGAAGCCAGCACTACAACTCCCACCAGCCCCCCTTGTCTCAATGCTCAGCAGGATGGAGCACTCCTCCCACCATGTGGCAGCCATTTCATTTCTCCTTTCAAACTTACAGGTAGGTAGCCATCTCATGCCCGAATGTACCACCACCAAGCAGGATGGAACATCCCCCATCCAAAAGCCATGTGTAACCCTTTCCCTTCCTCTGCTCCACTTCATAGGGAGGTATCCATCTTAACAGGGAGGGTTTCAGTGGGTGGGAAGCCTGCACCACAACTCCTACCATTCCCACTTGTCCCAAAGCTAAGCAGGATGGAACACTCCCCCCAACACCCACAACCATGTGTCAGCCATTGCATTGCTCTCTACAAATGTACATGTAGGTAGCCATCTTACCAATGAGGTGGTGTTTGTGGGTGGGAATCCAGCACTACAACTTCCACCAGGCCCTCTTGTCCCTCAGCAGAGCAGTATAGAAAAGTCCTCCCCCAACCGTGTGGCCGCCATTGCATTGCTCCATTCAAACTCATAGGTAGGTACCCATCTTATGCCCTCCTATACCACCCCAGAGCAGGATGGAACACTCCTCATCCAAGATCCATGTGTACTCTATTCCCGTCCTCTGCTCTACTTCACAGGGAGGCAGCCATCCTAAAAGGGAGGGGTGTTACTGGGTAGGAAGGCATCACTACATAACCCACCAGCCCCCCTTATCACAAAGCTCAGCAGGATGGAGCACCCCCAGAACCATATGGTAGCAATTCTCCTCAACTGTGTCATAGAACAGGTAGGTAGACTGTGTATGCACCCTGCCATTCCTCTCAAAAAGCATTGAGCCATATGACCCCACCGGCCCTCACATGATAAACAACTTGGCATACATCCAATAGCCACTCCCAGGGTGCAGACAGCTAAGCTTTTATAACTGTCACAGAAATTAAAGTTTAGAACAGCAAGTCACATGTTGAAGAAATTCAGGGCACAATCATGCACAGCACTGAATGCTACATGTAAGTGCCATGGTGGCAGAGCATGAAGGCCCATATGAACACAAAACATGCATGATCAGTTGGCAAAAGAAAGTAAAGTACATGATATGCCAACATGCCAAAGGTATGCAGAAGTTTACAATGGCTAGTTCTTGCTCAGATGTAACGTCTTCCATGCGGAGCAAACCAAAAAGACAAATCACATACAGTTGATGTGCTGCAAAACGTTAGATGACCACATGTCCTTATAATCACACAATCTGTATGTGGAACATGGTATCTATTTACATGTCACACCATGTACAAGTAATGTAGGTACCTACACATCATGTGTTGATGCGCAGTACCTTGCAGCCATACAAAGTTAATATCAATTTAAACTGTGTGGTGTATCACATGTAACATCCAAACGTCTAACACCAAGCTTGTGGTGTGCACTTCAATGAACATTTCACCTATGCTCAACAGGAGACCCACCAACAAGCAACTGCTGCAGAACACAACACCGACCTACAGAGCCAGTCTCCACCCTCATAACATGGACTCTGGATGCAGACTCCATACGTTTCTCAGATGAGGAGCCCGGACTTGGCCTGTCAGGACTGCCAGGGCGCACCACATCTCAGGCCCCCACTTTCACCTCAGCAACAACAACCACGCTGACCCCTGCTGCAACAACTGTGCAACCTAAAACACCACCACCACCAGTGCTGCCTGCAACACTCTCCCTGCCTCTGTGGTTACCAATACCTCCACTCAATCAGAGGAGGGCACGGAGAGTCAGTGGGTGCCTCGGGTGGCAAGACCACAGGTCTGGGACAGCAGGGCAGGTGGGAGGGCTAATGGGGGAAAAAATCGAGAGGACCCTGAGGCTGAAGCCCTGGCCAACATCGCCAGAGTCCTTGGTGCATACGAACAAGCCCAGGGACACATGGGCCAGGCTGTGGAAGAAGCATGTGAGCTCCACCTGCTGCCGAGATCCATGGACACACATATGAGCCAAATTGTGGACCCCTGGGGCCACCTTGTGGATGTTCTGAGGGACAGACATGCAGCCCAAAGAACAGCTCATGCCCCCTCCAGTGGCCCGCAGGACGATACCACCACCACCTCCTCAGCTACGGCCACAGAGAGGTGCAAGCGGGTAACTCCTCAGACACTGTTGAGCCCACAGCAGGTGCCCCCCTGGAAAACACAAGAGGGGCCATTCAAGCACGGCAGGATCATGTGGCAAAGCACCAGACAAACCCAAGTCAAATCCATGATGTCTCCTCTATTCACCTTGACATTGACTTTGTTGACTATCCTTACCCACATTGCCATGTTGATGGCAGGTTTATGTTAGAGTGTATCACCTCATCAATGTGGTGACTACTCTATTGTCTCGTTTACCATCACTGACAACTCATTAATTCACCTAGAACCATTTTTTGAAACATCAATTGTCTGCACAAACACTCTTTGTAAATAAACACTCTTTACACACCTATGCCTTTGTGTCAGATCCATGTTTATCACAGTATGTATAATGTTGACTTAGATAGCAATGGACCAGAAGCTCTGATTGTGACGAGGCATTGAGCGGCTGAAGAGACCTAGGTAGACACAAGAGAACAACAATTACTTGCCAGGTGATGGCATGACAGCTATTACACAACACTAGTCATCAATGTACACAAACTAGCACCCATCACAATGAGAAACAATATCTACATTGACATCATGTAGCTGGTCATTACTAAACTGTACTTATATGAAATGGGACTACATCTAGCCCCAAAGAACCAGTCGCACAGCTTCATGCCGCCTCTGGCGTGCATGTTTTCACCAAAACTTTTAACCGTTTCTTTTTGATATGCCAACGTTCATCCAATATTATTTCTTCTCTTGAAACATTTTTTTCTCACTTTAATCCAAATCCACAAACCGGATCAAATGCCAATTTTCAATTTTCTGCCATTCAAAATGTGCCAATCCAGGCCTCTTGTAAGAATGTGAGTAATGCAAAATTCATCGCAAGCAGTCTTTATTTCATGTTAAAAACCCAATGCATTTCGGGCCTCTTGGTGCCCTTCTTCGGAGGTCACTGCTATGCTAGTCGTTAAGAGCCCTTCGTTATCGCCACCTTCCAAGAGGCCCGAAATGCATTGGGTTTTTAACATGAAATAAAGACTGCTTGCGATGAATTTTGCATTACTCACATTCTTACAAGAGGCCTGGATTGGCACATTTTGAATGGCAGAAAATTGAAAATTGGCATTTGATCCGGTTTGTGGATTTGGATTAAAGTGAGAAAAAAATGTTTCAAGAGAAGAAATAATATTGGATGAACGTTGGCATATCAAAAAGAAACGGTTAAAAGTTTTGGTGAAAACATGCACGCCAGAGGCGGCATGAAGCTGTGCGACTGGTTCTTTGGGGCTAGATGTAGTCCCATTTCATATAAGTTCATTTTTGACTAATGGCAGTGGGGTACGCCTAAAAACCGATCTGCACGCAATTGTTTATAAATGCAAGAGAAAATTTGGAGAAAAAAAGAAATGTGGAAAGCAAGGTGTGCATCCCTTCATCTATGTGATATTCATTACTAAACTGTGCCACAAACATCAGCCATCAGCAAAGAGCCAACAACAGGCAGCAGTCAAAAAGCTCCTATTGTCCTTTTCACTACCATCAGGGACAGCCGACAATGACACTGTTGTACAATGTTACTCACACTCAAGGGAAGTAGCGGTTGATGAGCTGTTTGCACAGGTTAAAACCTTCCTCCTCTCCACTATCCTTGTCACTGGACATGTGTGGGCTTGCAGTGGGGGCATCTGCTGCACATCATCGTCCAGGAGCTGGGGAATCTCTTAGTGTGAGGCCAGGTTGTGGAGCATGCAGCATGCAACAATTATCTGCCACACCTTTTGGGGAGAGTACATCAGTGCACCTCCGGTCCTGTCCAGGCACTTAAATCGAGATCTCAGAAGCCTAAAAGTACACTTCACCACACAACGTGTCCTCCCATGAGCATCATTGCAGCAGACTTCACCTGGTGTCCTGGGATTCCGCAGTGGGCTCGGCAACCAAGGCTGGTTGGAATATGCAGAGTCGCCTATTTGTGAGATACACAGAACATTTTTGTAATATAACTGTAGCTGAGGAGAGCACACATACAGCACAATACTTGATTCAGCTTACTCACCTACAAGCCATGTACGCTCTGGATGCAGAATTGCCTTCATTTGTGGTACAATTCCGTTATGCAGGATGTAGGAGTCATGGCCTGGCACAGACATGGGAGATGATCATATCTGCTTGGCATACCACCTGCACATTGATGAAATGGAAATGCTTCCTATTCCTGTAGATGTGCTCACGTGCCTGTGGTGGAACGAGGCCAACATGTGTGCAGTCAATGGCACCAACAACATTAGGGATGTGGGCAAGGTCATAACAATCACCCTTCACAGCTGCCAAATCATGTCTTTTGGGAAAATGGATGTAGGTGTCCTTGTATCTCATCATAGCGGACAGGACATCACATAGCACCATGCTGAACATTGGTAGTGACATCCCACCTTCACTGGCCACCTGGAACTGGAACAAATCAGTTGCAAAGGAATGCAGGGTCGCTATCACCTTACATGTTTGTGTCAAAGCAGTCGGATATGTTCTGCAAGGTCTCTGATAGGGCTTCAAGTGACCACATAGGTCTTAAAGGGTAGATTGATTGAAACAGAATCTTTGTATGATGTCTACATCCTCCATGTCCACCAGCAATGTGAGTAGACGACTCACATTTTGTTGCTTCCTACATCAGAAGGGGACACTTGTCAATTCAATTCCCCTAAGAGATGTGTCAAACATCTTACGCTTTGACAGACATAGCGCATACAATGACTGGCCTGAAACAACAGCTCACAGCACAACTCACATGCAGAGACAACTTTATCCAAAGTAGTTGTTCATGTGTTCATTATGTACATACTGAGTATCCCCAAAATTTATTCAGACTATGAGAATGTAAAATGGTACATTCAGACGCCTTTTGTCACCAGCCCTGAGAGTAGTTGACACAGCACATGTCTGAAACAGCAACACTGCTGGCTTCTATATAGCTGCTATACCTGCCACACCTTCTTGTGTGAGTTGGACGGGGCACACATTAACAACATATGAGCACTGTATGTGCATAAAGATCAAGTATCAGCATGAGTTCTATAAGCTACACACTGAAATAAACATATTAGCTAGTCAGTCCACCATTACTGTGGGTTGCTTATCCATCTCACACATTGACATGATTCCATATTGGAGAGTCCTTCACACAACAAGATTTGTGTACATGCACAAAAACATCATAAGTGACATGTGAGGGAGGACATTCCAATGCATATAATTCTGTGCACTGACATGGCATGTGTAGTCATCAGTAAGTTAAAGGTCACACTAGCATTCAATTTACCTATCTGGTGGCATGATTCATTGTAAGTGTCTAGTGTTCAATAATGAGAACTGGCCATTGCCATTACTACAGCATGATGTGTGCATAGATGCAGTAAGCGTGCACCGCCACCGCAATCACGGTCATTGGCACCAACTGAAAAATGTTACATCGCGGTAGCGACCACCTGGCCCCCGCGGTATGACACCGCCAATGCCCACACCCATTCAGCCAATGGGAAACGCAATCGCAGTAGTTAAATACATGTTTGAAAATCGCGGTAGGCGTGCTCCGCTACCGCGGGCCGGGTTGGGTACAATTGAAAGATGCATGATTACGGTAGTGACCGTCTGGGCACTGCGGTGTGACACCGCTGATGCCTATGCCCTTTCAGCCAATGGGAACTGCAATCGCAGTAGTTGAATACACATTTGAAAATCGTGGGAGCATGCTCCGCTACCCCGGGGCCGGTCATTGGGTACAATTGAAAGAAGCACGATTGCTGTAGCGACCGCCTGGGCCCCGCAATGTGACACCGCCAATGCCCATGCCCTTTCAGCCAATGGGAACCAAAATTGCGGTGTTAAAATACACATTTTAAAATCGTGGGAGCCATGTTCCACTATTGCGGGGCCAGTCATTGGATACATTTGAAACAAAACTGATCTGGAACACCAATTGCCGCATCTGACAACCCCAGGGGGCTATATATGTCTGGGAGAGAACCACATATTTTCACTGCATTCAGACACTGCTGCCTGTCATACTTCACCAACAACTGCTGCTGTACCTGTCTCCTGGACCCAGTGATGGCAAGAACTGAGAACATCAGGGCCCGTCCCTTCACCACAGAGGAGCTGGAGGTCCTGGTGGACGTGGTACTTTCACACTACGGGTGGCTATATGGTGCGCCTGATGTAATGGTAAGTGTTTCAGAGTGAAAGTTGGGGAGTGCAAAGAGTGCTCACATGCTGTTGCTCTGCTATAGTATGTGCTTGTGAGTGCAAGTCTATGTGATACACTACATAGCATGCTAACTACATGTCAATGGTGTGTGTAGCCTTATTCCCACAGATCCATGGCTGCATTTAAGGATGGGAGGGGCATGCAGTGTTTTTGCAGCCATACAGTAATACTGCTGGTTTGGAAAGTGGAAGTCAAAACAAACATTGCCTGTGCTAATGGATGTCAGAGTCCATGAGGTTTTCACATGCTCATTTGTGACAATACAAATGTGTTTCATCCAGAGGGTACTGAAGGATGTGTGTACACCTTTCATATTGCCACCATGGATATATGAGCATTATGCACAAGATTGAAATGCCTGGGGGTGACACTCTTGGTGGAAAATCCCCTATTACACATCAGATTGATGCGCTTCTGAAACATCCTCCTTCCCATTGTTTTCATAATGTGTACTGACTTGCATGTGTAAGCACTGTTTGCCCTCTCATATTGTACATGCATGTGAATGTTCTGATGGGCCACGTTTAACTTCAGTGTGAGTCCGTCTGGCCTTCACAGATACTGCCCAATTTAACAAGGACCCATCAGTTATTATAATTACATTTATTAAGCGCGCAGCTACCCGAAGGTTTCCCGGCGCTAAAGCAAACAGAGAGTAAGTTAAGTTTTGAGAGGGAATGCGCACGCATATTAAATGTTAAAAAGCCAGGTCTTAATTCCTTTACGGAATCTCAAGTAACAGGTTTCCGATCGCAAGGATTGAGGCATCGAATTCCATAGGGAGGGAGCAGGTAAAGCGAATGAGCGGCCGCCCATTTTAGCTCTATTTACCCGAGGAACCTGGAATTTGTTTTGTGTAGAGGATCTTAGCGTACGGGAGGGGGCATAATGCTGCACTAAAGAGGACAGATATTTTGGAGATTTACCCCTTTTAAATGGTGCATTGTGCACAGAGCTTTAAATTTTACTCGGCTCTCAATGCGCAGCCAATGCAGTTTGCGCAGATGGATATAGGCCGATGATCTGGCAGGCAAGTTACAGAGAAGGCGGACTGCCATATTCTAAACCACCTGTAATTTCTTTGTTACCTCCTTACAGGCACCCAGCAGCAGAATGTTCCCGTAGTCCATGCGAGATGTAACAAGGCCGTGGACTACTGTCCTCAGGGTATCAGCTGGAAGCATCCACGTGATTTTTCTCAGCCACCTTATGATGGTGGTACAGGTGGCTGAGACTTTTACAACGTGTTGCTTAAATGACAGCTGGTTGTCAAAAAGGACCCTGAGGTTGCGGACTGAGGCTGAAGGGGTAGGAGTTGGGCCCATCTGATGAGGCCAGTGTTGGGGACCCCAGAGCGAGGTGAGAGAGCCGAATAGAAGTAGCTCGGTTTTGTCACCATTCAATTTTAATTTATGACTGTGCATCCAGTTGGAGATTTGTACCAACCCGGACTGCAAGGAGGACGTAGGGAGATGTTTGTTGGTGGATAGCGAGTAGACGATTTGTGTGTCGTCTGCATATGAATAAATCGTGAGGCCTGCTTGTTCTGCCAAGAAAGCAAGAGGTCTCACATAGAGATTGAAAAAGAGGGGGCTAAGGATAGACCCTTGGGGCACACCATGCGGGGAAGAAAAGATGGAGGAGACAGACAAAGGAGAGAAGACTTGAAAAGTGCAATTAGACAGAAAGCTAGCAATCCAGGCCAGGGCAGGACCATCAATACCCAGAGATTGCAGGGTGGACAGCAGGATGGAATGGGAGACGGTGTCAAACGCGGCACTCAAATCTAACAGAATGAGTGCCACTGTCTCCCCGCTGTCTACCTGTCTTCTAATGGTCTCAGATACACCAAGAAGCATGGTCTCAGTAGAGAAGCCGGCCCTGAACCCAGATTGAGAACAGTGTAGGAGATTAGAAGATTCAACATAAGAGGTGAGAAGAGAATTAACGTGTTTTTCCAGAACCTTAGAATAGCAAGAAAGCAAAGAAATAGGACGAAAGTTGGAAGGGTTATTTGGGTCCGCGTTGGCATTTTCTATCAATGGAACCACCATCGCATGTTTCCATTCGTTAGGGACCGTAGCTTCAGCCAATGAAGCATTAAGAAGATTCAGAATGATCTGGAGTATGGATGGATCCAAGTTACGCAGAACTTATGGGGGCATAGGATCAAGGAAAGAACCAGTTTTTATTTCTTTTAAATAATTTTGAAAAAGAGAGAGCGAAATCGGTTCCCAGGAGTGAAGAAAAGGGGCAGTGGGAGTTGGATTAAGTGTATCGATGGAACCAGAAATGGGTAAATGAGACACGGAAGTGGAAGAGTCAATGGGAGTAACATTAAAAGTAGCATAGATCTTATCTATTTTCTCCAGAATTTTTTTTGCCAGGGCATTACATTGTGTTAAGTCCAGGCAAGGGTCTTTAGGTGCAGCGGACATGCCTGAAAGATCTTTTACCACTTTGAACAAGGCCTTGGGTCGATTTTGGGCATTGAGTATGGAGATATTGGCATGGTTAGCTCTGGCGGTATCACAGGCGGAATGATAGGCCCGCAAAGCGGCCTTATATTTTGTTTTATTAGTTGTACAGTAATTGGAGCGCCAAATGCGTTCCAATTTTTTGCAACAAGATTTTTCAAGGCGGAGTGCGTCATTGAACCAGGGTGCCGGAGGGTGATGAATCTGAGATTTATTTTTCTGAGTTGGAAGGCAGGAGTCAAGGGCTGATGTCAACCAAGAGCTGACCACCGACACCTCTTTCGTAGTAATGGTGGAAAACGTAGGTTTGGAGATTTCAAGGCAGGTGTTCAATTTATCCTTATCTAACCGTTTCCAGTTCCTACTGGCCTTGTGAGGATGTGAGCTAGTTAGAGAGTTGTGATTAGATGTCTTAATTGAGAAATCAATAATAAAATGGTCAGACCAAGTAACAGGAGCGGAGGAATGGTAAGTGATACCATTAAGGTTCGAAAAAAGGGGATCTAGTAAATTACCGGCTTTGTGGGTAGGGTCGGAATTGAGTAAGTGAAGGTCCAGAGCGGCTAGATCCAACAATAGACGTGTGCTAATGGGACAGGAAATATGATTAAAGTGAATGTTTAGATCACCTACTATAAGAAAATTGGTGGATTGTAATAACAGAGGGGCGATAAGTTCCGGAAGAGCAGAGGCCCAAGCCGAGGCCGAGCCCGGGGGGCGGTAGATAAGGATTCCAGTCAAAGTAAACGAAGGAGAGAGGGACAGTTTAAAGAGACCTGCTTCGCAACCAGGAAAATCTAAGTCTTCCCATTTGCAGGAGAAATATTTTTTAAAAATAACAGCAATCCCTCCGCCCTCCTTGAGAATGCGATTTCTCCCCACAAAGGTGTAATTGTTGGGGAGGGCCATGGCGATGTCTGGGCCGGAGGTGTCGTTGAGCCATGTTTCAGTAACAAACATGGCTGCCGGACTGGATGACTCAAGGAGGTCAAAGATATCTCTCCTATGCCTAGGGAGAGAACGACAGTTGATGCTGATGAAATTCAAATCAGGACATGTTTTCAGTTTGGAAGAGGAGGCCTGATAAGTGGTAGGCGAAGTGCCTAAGAAAGTGGATGAAAGAGAATCAGTGACCGAGATAACAGAATCTAATGTAAGAGCACATTTAGGACATTTTAACGGCGCATCTTGACAATTCAGGCTAGGGGCAAAAATGAGGGGAGGTGGCTGTAGACTCAATAGGGCAGAGCGTGAGTAACTAATGTAATCAGGTGCAGGACGAGTGGCCCCTGGTCCCGGCCTGGCGCAGACGGGCAGGACTTTGGCACGACTTCGGCGCGAAGTCGGCGCTCCCGCTGCGCTCGTCCGCTGCGCTTCCGCCATTGCATCATTAAGTACCAGGGGAAAGAAACTCACTAGCCCACTAACCTGCCAATCGGCCAGCAGGGCGGAATTGAGGATGTGGGGGCGGAAAGGAATTCGCGCTCACGTGGCCCCGCCACTGCAAACGGCACAAGCCGTGGCGGATCGGTGCCTTGAGCGAAATACAAGTTATGCAGAGGAGAGAGCGTTGCGCCGAAGAGCGGCGATCAGAGCCAGGTAAATTGTTTGTGAAATCAACAATTAAAACAATCTATATATAGCGCAGAAAAGCGGCAGGATAAAGTGTCACACACAGAGCAAAATTATTAAAATCTTTAAAATTGTGAAACAGAGAAGCGCAGAGCCTCAGCGACCTCTCTTACCAGCTGTTAGCCCCGACTGCAGGCTACGCTGGACTTAAATAGTGACAGCTATTCCACTCACTAGCCCGCTAACCTGCCAATCGGCCAGCAGGGTGGAAGTGAGGATGTGGGGGCGGAAAGGAATTCGCGCTCACGTGGCCCCGCCGCTGCAAACGGCACAAGCCGTGGCGGATCGGTGCCTGGAGCGAAATACAAGTTATGCAGAGGAGAGAGCGTTGCGCCGAAGAGCGGCGATCAGAGCCAGGTAAATTGTTCGTGATATCAACAATTAAAACAATCTATACATAGCGCTGAAAGCGGCAGGATAAAGTGTCACACACAGAGCAAAATTATTAAAATCTTTAAAATTGTGAAACAGAGAAGCGCAGAGCCTCAGCGACCTCTCTTACCAGCTGTTAGCCCCGACTGCAGGCTACGCTGGACTTAAATGGTGACAGCTATTCCACTCACTAGCCCGCTAACCTGCCAATCGGCCAGCAGGGCGGAAGTGAGGATGTGGGGGCGGAAAGAAATTCGCGCTCACGTGGCCCCGCCGCTGCAAACGGCACAAGCCATGGCGGATCGGTGCCTGGAGCGAAATACAAGTTATGCAGAGGAGAGAGCGTTGCGCCGAAGAGCGGCGATCAGAGCCAGGTAAATTGTTCGTGAAATCAACAATTAAAACAATCTATACATAGCGCAGAAAAGCGGCAGGATAAAGTGTCACACACAGAGCAAAATTATTAAAATCTTTAAAATTGTGAAACAGAGGAGCGCAGAGCCTCAGCGACCTCTGAGAGTGAGAGTGAGACATATGTGTTATCTGCCACCCTATTTCTCAATGAGCTACCTCAAGCCTTGGCATTGCACAATACAGACCTTGTGAGAAGGGTGTGAGAATATGAGATCATGTCCATAAATTTGACCTTCACATTGCTTTATGTGCTATAATTCTGCATGTGTATGAGATGGCCAGGTACTGTGTCCATCCTCATAACTGCATGCATTTCAATCCGATTATCTGATGCAAATGTACTATGAGTCATGCTGTATAGCCTCTGCTCAAAGTTTCAGTATAGCTGTGCCAAATGTTTGCATGTTCCTGTACTGAGACAGAGTGGTACATAATACAGTGTCACTGAAACTTCTTCTCCTTGCCTTCCATGCCTGCAGCTTAAAGTCCACCAGCGTAAGACCTTAAGGAGGCCATTGCACGCAAGGTGTGGGCTCTGGGTTTATGCAACCAGCAGCACACACACTGTCACAAGAGGTGGGATGGCATCTGTCGGCTGAGCAAAAACGTGGCAGAGATGATGCTGGGGCTGCTCCCTCGGACTGGATGGTTGGCACGCAGGAGCATGACACCACTAATGTCCTTGGGTGTGTGTCTCACTGCATGTATCCCAACCCTGAGCCAATGCGGATCTCTGTGATGTTTCTAGTGTGATTCAATGTCTTGTAAGTGGCCTCTGTGTTGAGTGCAGCTGTCATGCATTTTCACTACATGTACTTTCTCATGTGTTTAATATAATTGCCCTTGACATTGCAAGATGAGATGTGGCCTTATGACATCTGCTGCATTGTGGGTGTCATAGACATCACTGGGCAGTGAACAACAGTGTGCTTCATCTTAGTGTGCTTTTGGCGATGTGTGCAGTGCCTGACTAGGAAAATGTGAGAACTACACATCTGACAACAATGTGCAATGGTCGTTGTGTTTCAAAGCACAACATGGTGGACATCAGTAGCTCATGGCCACAGTAAAAGTACATTTTGAAGTCAGTATCTGTGTTGGCCCCTTAAGATGACTCAATATGTGACTATAACAACATGTTGAGATATACATATATCTTACCTACAGGCAAAAGATATGCTTACAGAGATCAGTATGGATCAGTATGTCAGGTTACAAGGAGGCACAGGCAAGTTATTTGGCTGTGTGAACGTCACATGGGTCATTAATGCCAACTATGCATGTTTCCATGCATCTTCTGTCTTTTGCATTAAGATTAAACATGCAGACTGCACAGGGTGGTGTGCAACATGGGGGTATCATATTCTAGTTTTGTGCTTTGCTTGCATATGATGTTTGTGAGAATGGCACTATACTGAACCTACGTCTCTGTCTATTGCAGCATCTACCGTGGGCACAGAAGAACAGGGGGTAGACACCAGTGGTGAGGCATCTGGCACAACTGCTACACATGACCTAACTGACACTGATGTGACCAGCGCCTTGGACGGGGACAGGAGTGCCCTTGAAGAATCATGCCCAAAAACACCAACCTCAATATCATCTGACTCATGTGACTTCTTGATGTTGGTGGGCACAGGGAGTTGGAAATCTGCCTCTTCTTCCACCACACATCAATCAGTGCCCACACTCTCGCCTACTACCACTAGTGTGCTCCATGCCCATGGCCCTAGGAAGGGTAGAGTGTCCTTACCCCCAGGCACCACAGCCCATGATCCTCTCTCCCCTGCTGCACTCAGTATGGAGGTGGTAGACATTTTGCGCCACCTCTGTGTGGGTCAGACTACACTGCTGAACGCCTTCCAGGATCCTGACTAGAAGTTGGTACAGGTAGTTGCCTTCATGAAGGGCATTCATTCTGACGTGGGTGTGCTACACAAAACTGTCCAGTCTTTGTCCTCCACAGTGACGGCAGCCATTCAGCTGTCACAGGCTCAGAGTCCAGCTCCAGTCCCTTTAGCAACCACCCTGCCAGTGGCAACATCTAACGAGAGTGACCACACACCACAGCCCTCATGCTCCAAGTACTCCACATGCAGCACAGCACTCCAAGCGGCCCAGAGCACAGACATCATCCCCAAAACAAAAAACAGGCACACAGGAGCGCAAAGGCAAAAGCCCTTCATGTGACACTCAGGGGCATCCGGCCAAGAAGCAGGCCTCAGGCACACATGCATCCAAATGAACCACATCCAAGGATACTTCTGTCCCCACACCTATTCCCAAAGACAAACAAACAGTTACCTTGCCTGCTGTGAAGCTGGTGCCTGCAAAGACTCTGCACAAACAGCTCTCTAAGGCAGATTCACCCATAACCAATTCCGAACTGGCCATAGCGGGCACTGGGCAATCCCCTGGTGTGCCGCACGGGTGGGGGCTGGTTTTGGGCCCCTGGGGGCCAATTTTGTTACAGGGTCGTTTTTGCAGCATAGCTGCGAAATTGGCCCTGTACCAAAATCGGGATGAAAACCGGTCCCGGCAAAGAGCTCGGCGGCACCTCCAACCCCCCGTGAGTGGGGAAGGTGGGTGGCCGAGCGCTTTGCCAGGGCCGGTTGAGGTTCAGTCTGGCCCTGCCCACAACCTCAACACCCACCCACACCCCTGTGAAGCTGTGACAGGAGAGCAATGTGGGGGGTACAGCTGGTCAACAGGGGATAGAGGGGAAAATGCAAGGCCAGCCCAAGCGTACCACCAGATCTAGCAAATTCCCACAGGGAGAGCCATCTGCACCTGATGCACCTTTGGTGGAGAGTGAGGCAGTTGTGCCTGCCCCAATTCCCACTCCTACCTATCCAATTCTTACCTATTGAATCCCCAAGAAGTGAAGAGGCAGCCCTCCACATTCACCCTCACATTGTTTCTCACAGCAGCATGTCCCCGCCTCCCAATACCACCATGCCACCCAGTCCAAGCAGTACTCTGGCTCCCACATGTAGTAGTGGGCTTCAGCAAGGCCTACCAGTACTAGGGGTTCGCCCTTCTCTGCACAGAGTCCTCAGACCAATAGGATAGAAGTTGGCACAGAAACTGGAATAGAAAATACAAGATTTATTAAACCTCATGAGGTGGAACTTCATTCACACAGCACCCTTCGGTAATGTATAAAGTAGCACACTGAATGGAAGGAGCTTGGTCCTTTTATACCCACACAGCGGCTCAAAAGAAGGTGGTACAAGTACAAGAAGAAGGTTTTAGGTACATATAAGGTCATACAGAAAATGCACAGTCAACAAGTGGGAGGAGCTGACAGTTGCTAATCCTGGTGAACACATCCTGACATTTACAGACTAGGGACAGCTTCAAGGACAGCTCAAGCTCAACTGAGCATGTGTGGAGCAGAAGAGGCTAAATATATACTGTCTCTAGGCAGATTTCAAGAGCAGACAAAAGCAAGGTAGGACAGAGCACATGGCCGCACGTGGTAGCACATGGCAAACAAGATGGCTACCAGAAATACAAAATGGATTCCACAAAACGGACAAGATATCCTCTAAATACAGGATGGCTTCTGCTAATGCTAACCCAATCGCTGCCAAATTACAACACACAGCCACTGATGCCTCTACCTCAGCTGGTCCTCTCTCTCCCAGGTCAAGTCCTCCAACTGGCCCCGACAATCACCCACCTTCCAGTTCAACTGATAGCCAAGTATGAGGCAAAGTCTCCCTCCCAAACCCATCTCGAACACCATTGGTATCCCAGGGGCTGTGGTGATTCCGATGGCAGTGTACTGTGTTAACCATTCCCTGTGCAGGTACTTATGCACACATGTACATACGTTGAACTATGGACTGGCAAATGGCCTTGCTGTTTGTCACTTTGGATGCCCATTCCCTGTGCAGGTTGTCATGCACGCATGTGCATACTTTGAACTATTGACTGGCGAATGGACTTGCTGTTTTCTACTTTGGATGCCTATCTGGGTAATATGTAATAATGACAGTTACTACTGTTGTCTGATTTGTCTATGTCCTTGCTAAATAAAATGTTGTATGTAAGGGTGTGGTTTCATGTGACACATGCTCTGTATGCCACTTTAACATTGCCAATGGCTTGTTTTATTTTTTCAGAATTTGGCAGAGGTGACAGGCACTTTAGTTCTTCTTGACTCTGAGGCTTAAGGGTGCAATCATGGTTGTTTGTGATGATCTACTCTTATCCTAATCACTCTATGGTCAGGCTTGCTCAATTGTACAGGTCATGCTTATTTATTTAATTTAATTTATTTATTTGACTTCTAGAGTGCACTGTCACCTAGCAGGCATCCTGGCGCTGGCAGACTCAGGCAGAGAGGGGATCATGACTAATAACAATCTAATACATAGGGAACAGCCAGGTTTTAATCCCCCCCTAAACGGTAGGAGGTCAGTGGTTTGTCTGAGCTCGAACGGGAGTGCGTTCCACAGTTTCACCGTAGCCACACCAAATGATCTACCCCCTGCTTCAGCTTTCTTAAGCCTTGGTATCCTCACCAGTCTAGCCAAAGAGGAGCGAAGGTTACGCACCGTCACGTGCCATGCAAACTTTGGGGAAGATTAGGATACCGGTTTTTCCGTATCCTCCGGGCCGGCGGAAGCCACCGCCGGCCCGGAGGATACGGAAAAACCGCAGCGGACCCACCAAAGACCCACCGCCACATTAGGATGGCTGGTGGGTCCAGGTTTTCGTCCGCAGCTTTTCCACCGCGGTTGGCTTACAACCGTGGCCGAAAAGCTCTAATATGGTGGCGGTGTCTCTCAGACACCGCCAGCCATATTAGGATGCCCAAAAAGAAATGCTTTTCCACGGCGGGTTTTCCGCCGTGGAAAAGCATACGGAGCTTCACTGCGGGGGCCCGTTGCAGGCCCCCTGGGTGAAGCGCGGGGTAGGGGGTGCACATGGGGGGTACCTATGGTACCCCCCTGCATTTGTATACAGTAATCGGCAGGCACTGCGCAGTGCCTGCCGCTTTCTGCATACAAATGCAATTTATGCATTTTTAACATTGCGGCGGGTGCAGCTTGAAGCTGCATCCGCCGCAATGTTAACAATAGAGGATGTGACCGCCAGGGTGGCGGTCACATCCTAATTGGACAGGAGGGAACTCCGCAGGCCATGCCGAGGTTCCCTCCTCCTCGATGGTCGCGGACGGACTCAAGTCCGTCCGCGATCATAATGAGCCCCTTTGTTTGCAAAAGAGCAGGTCCCAACCCGTGAAGGGCTTTAAACACCAGACAGAGAGACTTAAACTGGACTCTCTGTCTCAAAGGGAGCCAGTGCAGCTGAGCAAGAGCCTTAGAGGAGGAGGACCGTCTAGGCCACCACAGGGCTAACTTGGCCGCGGCCGACTGGATTCTTTGAAGTCTGTCCAAAAGATAATTTGGGGACTGCAGCAACAGGGAGTTGCAGTAATCTAGCCTACTGAGCACGGTGCAATGCACCACTTCTGCCCGGGCTGGAGAAGGCAGCAGAGGGAGAATTTTCCTAAGCAATCTAACAATGGCCTGGCAACCTGGGCTTCCAAAGTGAGATTGCTGTTAAACATAACGCCCAGGCTCTGAACCGCCTTTACTGGCTGAACCGATGGGAAGAAGTCAGAAGGCCAAAAGTTGCTGGGCAGGACAGATTGGACCCTGTCCCTTGGACAGTATAGCACCTCTGTTTTACCTGCATTAAATTGCAGGGAATTAGCCTTCAACCAGCACGCCGTATCTCGCAAGCAGTTGTTAAACGCTTCCAGAGAAGTTGATTGATCTCCCTCAAGAGAGAGAAAACAGCTGTGTGTCATGGGAAACAACCATTACATCGCAACTTTTACAACGCACTACCATTACAACGGAACTTTTACAACGCAAAAACCATTACAACGCAGGTATTTACAACGCAGGTATTTACAACGCAGGTGCTATTACAACGCATACCATTACAACGTAAGTACTGGTAAGTATATAATTATATTTAAAATGTTATATGTTTGTTTTTTAAATGGGGTATTTTTTGGGTTAAGGGTCAGTTTGGGGTTTTAGGGTAAAGGGGCATTTTTAGGGTTGAGGGTGAGATTTGGGTTTTTGGGCAAAGGGGTATTTTTAGGGTTCAGGGTCTGTTTTTAGTTATTGGGTAAAGGGGTATTTTTAGAGTTCAGGGTCAGTTTTCAGTTTTTGGGTAAAGGGGTATTTTTAGGGTTCAGGGTCAGTTTTCAGTTTTTGGGTAAAGGGGTATTTTTAGGGTTCAGGGTCAGTTTTCAGTTTTTGGGTAAAGGGGCATTTTTAGGGTTAGGGTCAGTTTTGGGTTTTTGGGTAAAGGGGTATTTTTAGGGTTCAGGGTCAGTTTTCAGTTTTTGGGTAAAGGGGTATTTTTAGGGTTCAGGGTCAGTTTTCAGTTTTTGGGTAAAGGGGTATTTTTAGGGTTCAGGGTCAGTTTTCAGTTTTTGGGTAAAGGGGTATTTTTAGGGTTCAGGGTCAGTTTTCAGTTTTTGGGTAAAGGGGCATTTTTAGGGTTCAGGGTCAGTTTGGGGTTTTTGGGTAAAGGGGTATTTTTAGGGTTCAGGGTCAGTTTTCAGTTTTTGGGTAAAGGGGCATTTTTAGTGTTCAGGGTCAGTTTTGGGTTTAAGGGTAAAGGGGCATTTTTAGGGTTCAGGGTCAGTTTTGGGTTTTTGGGTAAAGGGGTATTTTTAGGGTTCAGGGTCAGTTTTGGGTTTTTGGGTAAAGGGGTATTTTAAGGGTTTAGGGTCAGTTTTCAGTTTTTGGGTAAAGGGGCATTTTTAGGGTTCAGGGTCAGTTTTGGGTTTTTGGGTAAAGGGGCATTTTTAGGGTTCAGGGTCAGTTTTGGGTTTTTGGGTAAAGGGGTATTTTAGGGTTCAGGGTCAGTTTTGGGTTTTTGGGTAAAGGGGTATTTTTAGGGTTCAGAGTCAGTTTTGGGTTTTTGGGTAAAAGGGTACAAGGTAAAAAATAAAGTAAAATTAAATTTAAATTAAATTAATTAAATTAAATTAAATTAAATTAAATTAAATTAAATTAAATTAAATTAAATTAATTAAATTAGAATTATTTACATTTGTAATTTAAATGATATACTTACCTATACTTACGTTGTAATGGCATGCGTTGTAATAGTCCCTGCGTTGTAAATACCTGCGTTGTAATGCCATGCGTTGTAATGGCACCTGCGATGTAAAAGTTGCGTTGTGATGGCATGCGTTGTAAATGCATGCGTTATAACGTCATACATCCGTGTGTCATCAGCATAATTAACAATATCAATGTTATATTCTTTGATGACTGCAATCAGGGGTTTCATGTAGATGGGCTAATTGCAGAGCCCTGACAAATGCCCTGCGAGATGGTGGTAAAAGCAGATTGGTAAAGAGGGGAGGACACAGCTTGCTGTCTATCCTGAAGAAAGGACTGAAACCACCTAAAGGCGCTACCTGTCACCCTACCTCTCTCAGCCTACTCAGCAAGGTCCCATGGTTCATTGTGTCGGAGCTCATCCTACACGGTCACCAAAGCCGTCTTGGTACCGTGGGCTGGCTGGAAGCCAAACTGGACTTCCTCCAAGAGTTTATGCTGTTCTAAGTGATTGGAGAGAGTCCCAGCAACCACCCGCTCCACGATTTTAGCTGGATGGGCAGAAGCGAAAAAGGCCTAAAATTCTTCAAGCATTCAGGGTTGAGAGAGGGCTTTTTTAGCAGAGGGGTCACCAAAGCTGGTTTCCATTGAGGTGAAACCACTCCAGTAGAAAGAAACTGGTTACAGACCAAACGGAGTGTGGGAAAAAGCTCTACCTCGAACTCTTTCCAAATTTTTAGGGGAATCGGGTCAAGCGGAGACCCGGACAGGATACCAAGGGCCATCCTACTGAACTCCTATGGAGTCAGCAGCACAAACTCCGAGAGAGACTTATCTCCCCCTGTTCAGAGGCGGCGCCAATATCCTCCACACCCTTCTCCAGAGTATACCCACTGCCATCAACCACTAAGGATTCAGCCCCAGTCTGTTGCTGCTCCACCCCCAAATCATTAATAATTGTTTTAATTTTGTCCTGGAAGAACCTAGCCAGGTTCTCACAAAGTTTTTGAGAGGGGGGAATCTCATTCTTAGAGCAGTCAGGACTAATAAGACTGTTCAAGATATTCAAAATACTTCTGGAGCTATTTGGGGCATTAAGAATCACCTTAGAGAAGTATGCCACCTTGACCCTATGGATTTCCTTTTTGTAATTCACCATCTTAGATTTCCAGGTAAGCCTATCCTTGTCCAGGTATCCATGTCTCCACCTCCTCTCTGCATGTTTACATTCTAGTTTCAAGCTCTTAAGACTATCCGTGAACCAGGGAGCCGAAGGTCTTCCCCTGCTCCTATGGTGTTTTAAGGGAGCGGATGCGACTAAGACCAAAGTAATCTTCGAGCAGAGAGAAGCATAGTTCTCCTCTACCCGCATGATAGGTTAGAAGCACTCCTCAACCTGAAACAAGGGAGCCACGCCTCTTTTCCGTAAAAGAGCCTTCCAGTCCCTACTAACATACTCCCTCACTTGGCCAGGTGCCCTAAAGTTGCGAGTAACCGAATTCACAACATTTTTTATCAAAAAGTGATCAGTCCAGCCCATGGGTAGAATTTCCCCAACCGTAAGAAGATTGGTCTCAGAAAAGATTAAATCCAGCAGGTGTCCACCTATATGGGTGGCCTGAGAAACCTGCTGAAGGAGGCCAATACATTTGCACAAATGGAGCACATTAAAAAATCAAGGGAGCCATTCAGCCACAAATCAAAATCTCCCAGGATCACCAGTTTATGGTGAGTAGTAGCCATATTGGTCAACAATTCCAATAACAGCTGCTGCTGGAGTGAAGTCAACATCCCAGGGGTCTATAGCAGATAATCCTGGTTAAGAGATGCCCATGTGCATTCTTAATAGCAAACCCGAATATTTCACATCCAGCAACTGCATCATCATCGATGACAGTCAAGTTTAGCGAGTCCTTAAAGATCACACCCACCTCACCACTCCTACCATTCAGTCTACGCTTGTGGCAGATTTTATAGCCTGGCTGACAGGCCTTCCCAGAGTCGACCTCACAATCAGGGCGAGTCCAAGTTTCCGTCATGAACAAGGCATCAAGTTCATGAGATTCAAGCAACAGTTGTGTCTCCACACTGTGCTTAGGTAAAGATCTCACATTCAAAAGCCCACAAGCGAGAATGCCACTCACCAGAAAGTCTGTCAAGGGAAAGGCGGTGTCTGCAAACCAATGAGCCCTCTTATCCCTACCCTGCTCTCCAATATAATGCTGTTCTTTACTGGAGTAGCGCCTAGGACCACTCCCGTTGACTGGGTCCAAGGACACCCCAAAAGGGGCAGCATAACTGGCGCTGGGCGCGTCCTTGGCACGGACAGACGTAGACGGGCTTTTCAATCAGAGAGTCCGAGGAGCACGTGAGAAGCTAGCGGGTCCGCTCACACGGACGGACACGCAAATAGAGAAGGATCCGGAGGAGAGAGAGCGAGTCACCCCTATGAGTCCTCAGACCAATAGGATAGAAATTGGCACAGAAACTGGAATAGAAAATACAAGATTTATTAAACCTCATGAGGTGGAACTTGATTCACACAGCACCCTTCGGTAATGTATAAAGTAGCACACTGAATGGAAGGAGCTTGGTCCTTTTATACCCACACAGCGGCTCAAAAGAAGGTGGTACAAGTACAAGAAGAAGGTTTTAGGTACATATAAGGTCATACAGAAAATGCACAGTCAACAAGTGGGAGGAGCTGACAGTTGCTAATCCTGGTGAACACATCCTGACATTTACAGACTAGGGACAGCTTCAAGGACAGCTGCAAGCTCAACTGAGCATGTGTGGAGCAGAAGAGGCTAAATATATACTGTCTCTAGGCAGATTTCAAGAGCAGACAAAAGCAAGGTAGGACAGAGCACATGGCCGCACGTGGTAGCACATGGCAAACAAGATGGCTACCAGAAATACAAAATGGATTCCACAAAACGGACAAGATATCCTCTAAATACAGGATGGCTTCTGCTAATGCTAACCCAATCGCTGCCAAATTACAACACACAGCCACTGATGCCTCTACCTCAGCTGGTCCTCTCTCTCCCAGGTCAAGTCCTCCAACTGGCCCCGACAATCACCCACCTTCCAGTTCAACTGATAGCCAAGTATGAGGCAAAGTCTCCCTCCCAAACCCATCTCGAACACCATTGGTATCCCAGGGGCTGTGGTGATTCCGATGGCAGTGTACTGTGTTAACCATTCCCTGTGCAGGTACTTATGCACACATGTACATACGTTGAACTATGGACTGGCAAATGGCCTTGCTGTTTGTCACTTTGGATGCCCATTCCCTGTGCAGGTTCTCATGCACACATGTGCATACTTTGAACTATGGACTGGCGAATGGACTTGCTGTTTTCTACTTTGGATGCCTATCTGGGTAATATGTAATAATGACAGTTACTACTGTTGTCTGATTTGTCTATGTCCTTGCTAAATAAAATGTTGTATGTAAGGGTGTGGTTTCATGTGACACATGCTCTGTATGCCACTTTAACATTGCCAATGGCTTGTTTTATTTTTTCAGAATTTGGCAGAGGTGACAGGCACTTTAGTTCTTCTTGACTCTGAGGCTTAAGGGTGCAATCATGGTTGTTTGTGATGATCTACTCTTATCCTAATCACTCTATGGTCAGGCTTGCTCAATTGTACAGGTCATGCTTATTTATTTAATTTAATTTATTTATTTGACTTCTAGAGTGCACTGTCACCTAGCAGGCATCCTGGCGCTGGCAGACTCAGGCAGAGAGGGGATCATGACTAATAACAATCTAATACATAGGGAACAGCCAGGTTTTAATCCCCCCTAAACGGTAGGAGGTCAGTGGTTGGAAATAGCTGTGGGAAACACCGACCTTCCAAACTTTCCTCCCAAACACTAATGGGACTCCCTTTGGCTTGTTTCATTTGAAACAACTCAATAGCATTCCCCATGACTTCCTTGGAATGCAAAGGATGAACACTATAATGTTCATATATTTCTTCACTTTTAGAGGGTTCTACTTTCTCAATTTGACCAGCACACAAATCGCTATCCTCTTCTTCACTTACTTCCTCTTCTGCAACATATACATTCTTATAGTACTTATTGTTTTTTTTCAAATACAATGTTGCCTTTTTGACTTTCCTAACATCCACTAAATCTTGCCATATTTTCTTACTCTTTGTCGGAACCCCATTAACTAAGATAACCAGAGGTTCCTCTTCCACTTTTTCTACTCCAATTGTATTAATGTTTTTCTTCAAATCTAGAGGCAAATAAACAACTCTTCCCTTTAATCCTCTCTGTAAATTTGATGGAGGCAATTTCCCTGTCTTTGGCTCCATTCTTACAATAGCCTGAAAGGGATGGATACTTTGAATCAAAATAGATTCATAAGTATTTAAATCCTTCAATTCAGAAGGAATCTCAACCAATTCCAGATTATTATGAACCGCTCTAGCAGGCATCCGGTTTTGATTTAATTTGCTACAACAATAAGTACACACACGTTGATCCGATCCCAAATCAAAACAATTTTCTACCATCAAGTATGTTGCGAAATCCTTCCATTCAATATTATTTTCCCTTTCACTTTTTGCATATAAATCCACTAACTTAGTCTGATTCTTATAATAAGTGTGTCGACAACACACACAAGTGAAATTAGGCCTCTCACTTGATTTCACCTGAAATGTGGCAATTTCCTTCTGAAAATTATCTGTACTGGAAACCTGTACACTATCTTCCACATTACCCTCTTCTTCTGGGTCAATTTCAACATTCTCCTCTTTACTTCCAAAGTAACAAAACTCAATTTCTTCACAAATATTCTTCACATCTATTTCAGAACCATGCAAAAGGGCAGTGCATAATTGTTTAAGCATAACTGCTGGACTCTTAGCATAATACAACATTCTAACTAATTTCCTCACTTTATTATGATGCACTGCTAGCATCCTGAAATGATGAAAAACACTCTGGCATACTCTCCTGGAAAGAGAAGCCAGTGAATGACCATGCAAACCTGTCACTTCTCTCACTCTGCAAGGATCTAATTCTTGCAACAACTTCATTTTCTGCTTCAAACTTTTCTTATTAAATGTCCGTACAAAATCGCAAAGCAAATTGATGGAATCCTGTCGCACACTGCAAATACTACTACACTTCCAGGTGTACACAGGTCCCTTAGGACGTCTTCCTAAAACCTCATTACCTAACACCTCTTCTGCCTCTGTTGTCACAAGTTTTTCTTTTTCAACTGGACAACCATCTTTCACCTCATAAGCTCGGCCACTGGTGTCAACTGCATGCACCAAATCATTATCCTGGAAATAACTCTCCTCATTAAAAAATGCCTCACAACTTGAACTATGCATCCATTCTCCTGAAAAAACTTCACAACAATTACTACGATTAACTGTTCTCTTCCATCTACTATTTCTTTTGAAATCATAAATTGCCTTGTTTAGCTTCCTAATTCTATTGATTATCAAAATAAATAACTTTCGCTTAATTTCAAGTGCCCGATCAATAACTTTCTCAATTTTTTTTTCTCTTATAAAAAACCACTTTCTGCTGACCTTTTTTAATATTTTTTAACAAATTGCCAATTATCCTGTTGCGGAACATTCGTCTGCGAATGTCCCTAAACTGATTTTTCCTTCTACTACCATGCACAGAGTTATCTCCTGCTCTAGCAGTAACATTTTTGATTGGCCTTCCCTTTCCGTTTAAATTGCTTCTCTTTTTCTGGACTAAAACATTTTAAGTAGTACTACTTTTTTTTCTACAAATGTTTCTTATGAATGATTTCTTTATCTTACCCGGACCTTTCTTGGTGACTTGACAAGTTTTTATTGTAGAGGTCTGCTGCAATAATTTTTTGAGCTGCTGTCTTTGATGTTTGGTAGCCTTTCGCCTTCTGTCCTTCGAAGGCATTCTTTAATTTTGAAATGATCTGCAGTTGAATCTGTGGTAAAATATAATAAAAAATGTTATTAACCACTATTAGAAAACAGTAAATCAATAACAGTCATCAAAAATTTAACACACTACTTGTTATTTTTACATAGAATAATTTTTAGTGCATTGGCAAATTTAGAAATCACAAATAGTAGCAAAGAAATGGAATGCTTCTACATTTTACCTGTGCTGTTTTATATGTGAATATGATCTAATTTCATGAGCACATTTTACTATTTCATTAAAGACACTACACATAACCTGTTTTTGAAGTTGTGTTTAATTTTAAATGAAACGGTTTACATTTTTACTTTTCATTTCAAGTAAATTTTAAAAATAAATGTTTATAGTTCCATAGGCTCAAGCAGGTCAGCTTCCCACCCTATGTCATACAATTCTGACAAATCGGCATCCTCATCATGTTCTTCATCATCCTCAGGATTTAAATCATCCAAGGGATCTACTTCCACTGACGTTTCAATTACAAGTTCAATGATAAGGTCGAGATCAACTGATTGCTCATTATCACTCATGGTTGATGTTGTTGTTATCTTTAAAGAAAGAGAACAACAATGAGATGTTGCAGAGTAAGAGACAAATCTCAGAGATTATAATAGTAAAATTGTTTAACAAGAGTAACATTTTGCAGCTATTATTTAGCCATGTCCAGCGATGCTGAGGAGGTGAGGCCTATGTCCAAGTTTTCAGTGAACAGGACTCATCTCTTCTTAACCTTGGATAAGCCTCACCGACTCTGTGTCCCCTGCTCATACTTAAATGTAAAGGGGCAGATTTATGTTAACTGGCGCATCCCCACGGATGCACCAGTTAATGTGCACCGCTGCTCTGCCACCCATGGTGTGCCGCATTTACAATGTGGAGCACCATTGAGCAAAAACAGCACAGATGCGTCACGCATCTGTGCTGCAAAAGCAGCACATTGTAGGAATCACGTCGTAAGCGCGACATGTCTACTGCAATGCACAGGAGGAAGCCTCACATTGCATGGTGCATCACTCCTTATGCCTGTTTCAAACAGGCGTAAGGATTTGATTCAGCAATGCTATAAAGCTGACTCAGTGAAATCTTCTAAATTTCACTGTGTTAGTTTTACAGGGCTTTCATGCAAATAAATGCATACCCTGCAACAAAACACCTATATGAAAACTGACGCAGGTTTCATGTGGCACAGAACTTTACAGCATGACACATCTGCCTAGATGCATCAAGTTGTAAATATGTCACAACATAGCAAATCTTTTCCACCGCCGCTGCGTCACAAAAGTGACGCACAGCAGCGGAAAAGAGGCACACACCTATCATAAATCTGTCCCTAACATTTTAAATGATTGATTCAGGATGACGATAAGGTGTGGCCTATCCAGAGGTTTGTTTGAGGTGAGGCCTACTCAGGGTTGCAGATGAAATTTAGGCTTGTTAAAGAATACAGAGGAGATAATACATGTCCAGGCCTACCAATGAAGTGAGTCATGTCCACTTCACTCTTGAATAAAGGCCAGACCTCTTCTGTGTCCAAGGACAGGCCTAAAGCTCATCTGCACAATGTCATTCGTAAAGTTAGAAAACACAGGTGATGTAATTGAAAAATGTGGAGTTTCTTTTCCTCATTTCACAATCACATCACCTGTGTTTCCTTTGGTTAGGTATCTCATAGTGCAGATGGAGTCTAGCATATGAAAGAGTACACAGAAGTTCAGCAGTGTATACAACAATTTTGACATTTACAGAAGATTCAGCTTCTTATATTGTTGGAGATGAAGTGAGGCCTGTCTTGCAACATGGTGCATCTTTTGCATCACTGCTGCATCGGTTTCATGTGGCACGGGACTTTACAGCATGACACATCTGCCTAGATGCATCAAGTTGTAAATATGTCGCCACATAGCAAATCTTTTGCACCGCCGCCGCGTCACAAAATTGACGCACAGTGACGCAAAAGAGGCATACACCTATCATAAATCTGTCCCTAACATTTTAAATGATTGATTCAGGATGACGATAAGGTGTGGCCTATCCAGAGGTTTGTTTAAGGTGAGGCCTACTCAGGGTTGCAGATGAAATTTACGCTTGTTGAAGAGTACAGAGGAGATAATACACGTGAAGGCCTACCAATGAAGTAAGTCATTTCCACTTCACTCTTGAACAAAGGCCAGACCTCTTCTGTGTCCGTGGACAGGCCTAAACCTCATCTGCACAATGTAATTCGTAAACTTAGGAAACACAGGTGATGTAATTGAAAAATGTGGAGTTTCTTTTCCTCATTTCACAATCACATCACCTGTGTTTCCTTTGCTTAAGTATCTCATAGTGCAGATGGAGTCTAGCATATCAAAGAGTACACAGAAGTTCAGCGGTGTATACAACAATTTTGACATTTACAGAAGATTCAGCTTCTTATCTTGTTGGAGATGAAGTGAGGCCTGTCTTGCAACATGGTGCATCTTTTGCATCACTGCTGCATCGGTTTCATGTGGCACGGGACTTTACAGCATGACACATCTGCCTAAATGCATCAAGTTGTAAATATGTCGCCACATAGCAAATCTTTTGCACCGCCGCTGCGTCACAAAAGTGACGCACAGTGACGCAAAAGAGGCATACACCTATCATAAATCTGCCCCTAACATTTTAAATGATTGATTCAGGATGACGATAAGGTGTGGCCTATCCAGAGGTTTGTTTAAGGTGAGGCCTACTCAGGGTTGCAGATGAAATTTACGCTTGTTGAAGAGTACAGAGTAGATAATACATGTGAAGGCCTACCAATGAAGTAAGTAATGTCCACTTCACTCTTGAACAAAGGCCAGACCTCTTCTGTGTCCGTGGACAGGCCTAAACCTCATCTGCACAATGTCATTCGTAAACTTAGGAAACACAGGTGATGTAATTGAAAAATGTGGAGTTTCTTTTCCTCATTTCACAATCACATCACATGTGTTTCCTTTGCTTAGGTATCTCATAGTGCAGATGGAGTCTAGCATATCAAAGACTACGCAGAAGGTGAGAACTGTATGGAACATGGCTATGTAAGTCAAATTATCAAAATCTAAATTTGCCAAGCACACATGGGGGTGTATTTACAAGGACCTTCCACCACGGGGAAATGTCTTTAATTAAAATGGGAAAAATAACATCAAAGGGACTCAAATGCCTTTTAAATATACCCCAAGCAACCTATGAAACTCTAGCACTACATATCAAGAAACCTAATTGATTTCAAAAATCGTTTTTAAACACATCATCTAAATCAATTATATACCTACATTCAAGGGGAAATGACTTAAAACGGCCTAAGACACATGAAAGCGTTTTTTAAGGCCCTTGCACCATTTTTGGGTCGCTTTTAATATGGCTATGTTAGTCAAAGAATTAAAATCTAAATTTGCCAAGCACAGATGGGGGCATATTTACAAGGAACTTGCACCACGGGGAAAGGTCTTAAATTAAAAGGGGAAAAATAACATCAGAGAGACTCAAATGCCTTATAAATATGCCCCAAGCAACCTATGAAACTCTAGCACTACATATCCAGAAACCTAATTGATGTCAAAAAACGTTTTAAAACACATCATCTAAATCAATTATATACCTACATTCATCGGGAAGTGACTTAAAATGCCCTAAGACACATGAAAGCGTTTTTTTTAAGCCCTTGCTCCATTTTTGGATCACTTTTAACATGGCTATGTAAGTCAAATAATCAAGATCTAAATTTGCCAAGCACAGATGGGGGCGTATTTACAAGGACCTTGCACCACAGGGAAAGTTCTTAAATTAAAATGGGAAAAATAACAGCAGAGAGACTCAAAGGCCTTATAAATATGCCCCAAGCAACCTATGAAGCTCTAGCAGTACATATCAAGAAACCTAATTGTTTTCAAAAATCGTTTTTAAACACATCATCTAAATCAATTATATACCTACATTCAAGGGGAAATGACTTAAAATGGCCTAAGACACATGAAAGCGTTTTTTTTAAGGCCCTTGCAACATTTTTGGGTCACTTTTAACATGGCTATGTTAGTCAAAGAATTAAAATCTAAATTTGCCAAGCACAGATGGGGGCATATTTACAAGGACCTTGCACCACGGGGAAAGGTCTTAAATTAAAATGGGAAAAATTACATCAAAGGAACTCAAAAGCCTTGAAAATATGCCCCAAGCAACCTATGAAACTCTAGCAGTACATATCAAGAAACCTAATTGATTTCAAAAAACGTTTTTAAACACATCTTGTAAAGCATACATTCATGGGGAAGTGAGTTAAAATACCCTAAGACACATGAAAGCATTTTTGTAAGACCCTTGCACTATTTTTGCGTCACTTTTAACATGGCTATGTAACACAAAGAAACACAATCTATTTGTAAAACACTTGACACAAAGCAACATTTTAAATACACAACTTTCTTCATAATTTTCTCCCTAAACCATACTATTCTCTATCTAAATTAAATGAATCTTTTCTCACCTTAGCAAATACTTTATGAGTTTCAAAACAGTCTCAGAAACACACCAATTTGTCTTCAGCAGAGCAAAAGGTATGCACTCCAGAGTCTGCAGCCATAAAAAGCACAGAAATGCTGTAATTCATCACACATATCTCTCATGTCACCCAATCAAAACTCTTCCCTCACTTTTTTCAAATCAACACCCTTCCCCCCTCTGCCCTTTCTGCCATTTTTGCATAGCAACCACCTCCTGAAAGACCTCTGATGTTTGCAAGTTCACACAACAATGTTTCAATTGAACTCTAAACTCTCAGTACACCTGCATATCCAGTGCAATCTTTCATAAAATGATTTTTTCTTGACCATTCAAATTACATCTTTCAAAGAACTCATCCATGCACCCTAACTTTCTGTTTTCAGCAATCAAAATCCACCAATCACTGCTACTGATTAATTACCACAGAAACTCCACAGTTTTTTTCATTTTAAACTCTTATCTTTTCAACTGCCATTTCATTGCCACACTTCATCTGACTGCAGCAGAACCTCCTCTCACCATGTTTTCTGTCTGGATTGTTGGACATAGTTATATCCACTGGGCTCAAAGGTTTGCTGATAACAGAAATTTACCTAACCTCAATTTACAAAATGTGGAAATTAAGTGGATTGGTCACAGAGGATTAAAATTTCACCAATTGATACCATTGGTGAAAACTTTTATGCATTTGCCAAAACCTGACTTGTTAATTGTGCACTGTGGAGGAAATGACTTGGGAACTTTGACTGGGGTCGGTCTGGAAATGCTTTTAAAGGACACCTTTGACCAATTGATGGCAATTTTTCCTCAAACTGCCTTGGTATATTCAAATATTTGCCAAAGACAGAAATGGAGGTGGTCGAACCAATTTTGTCCACAAATTGAGAAATTGAGGAAGCATGTAAATAAGTCTGTTTCAGCATACATGAGAGACCATGGAATGGGCTCCATGTACAACAATAACTTGCGTTACTACATGCAAGATATCTAGAGAGGAGATGGAGTTCACTTCTCAGATGAGGGGAATAGAATTTTCATCCTCAATTTAAGACTGTGCATTGGTACCTACTTGTAGTTACCTACATCAGCCACAGGACCCAAAAGCTCACAATTATTATTTTACTCTAACTTTTTTCACTAATTTTCACCAAAGTACGCTCCCCGGAGCGCTACCCGGTACGCGCACCGGACGCTAACCGTGCGAAATTTAAAAAAAATAAATAAATTTCCGCACATATGGGCCTCCTCAGCCACCCTCAGAAAACCTAGGGGGTCAAGATACGTCTACCGTGCCCCCTTATAACCATTCTGAAAATTATTTGCCCTCCATCTTGTATCTCAATTCTACCGAAACACAAAATGGTGGACTCCCGTAATGCTGCCGGTTCGCGTACCGGGGCGCGCACCGGGAAGCGCTCCATTAAAAAAGGTGGGAAAGTAATTTACAGAAAAAACCCTGGAGACAATGTCACCAAATATAGATTAACTCATACTACATACCAATCCCTACCATTTTCACAAATTTGGTTGGAATACCATTTAGCCATTTAGCCTGTAGACCTCTCTAAATACCCTGAGGTAAATTACTTCACAAAACACATCTGAAGTGTTGGAATTGACAACCAATTAAAATGTTACTTTCATTTTCTACTTTTTTTACCTGACATTTGATTGGTTATATACCTGAATATATATAAAAACAAGAGAGAGAAACACAGCCATTTTGACTACTACTTCCTGAACTACATTGCAAGATCATTTTCACTCACAACTTAAACTTGTTTTTAAAAGGTAAGATATTATTTTATAAATTTGAAAACATTTTCAGATAGTTATATACTATCCCTCTGTAAGAGTTAGACATTGAGAAAGGCTTGTTTATTATAATTATGGATTGATTTAGGTTTCTGTGGTATAATTATGAATTTACATAGGCTTTTTCACAGGCACTTTTTAATAGTACTACTTCATGCCTCAAAAGTACCTGTCTGAACTTAAACCCAACAGTGCCCTATCTCTACTGATATATTTATTTTTTATTCAAATTTCAGTACAAAAATGCAAGGAGAACAGAACGTTTCCTTTGAAATTGTCCTAGACATGAACAATGAGGAAATTTAACCCATTGACTTGGAATTCATGGATGAATCACGAGACCATGAACTTCTACAATGTGTAGAATCTGTGGATCATTTACTTCATTATGATGACGGTCAAATGTGGGAAGTTATGTTCACTCAACAAGAGGACATATCGGACAGTCAAATGTTAGACGTTCTATTAAATTTTGAAAAACAATCCGAAAAATAAAATTATATGTAATATTAAAACATTGTTTGAGTCTTTAATCATTTTTATATGTAATTCATAAACTAGTACCAAATTGATTATAATGTAAAGTCAGACTTATAGTATACTGTGCACAATTCCAAAAATACATTGATATTTAATAATCATTAATACTGCTACTTAAATAAAAAAAATTAAAAAAAACAACAAAAAGAACAATCAATAAACATACAATATTTCAAAATATCATAGTCTATCATTCTTTTTTCCTTATAGTACGCTCCCCGGACCGCTTCCCGGTGCGCGTACCGGGCGCTCCCCACGCAAAACAAAATAACATTTTTTTTTTTTTTTTTGCCCCGCGGGGCCCTTTTAAAGCCTCCACATCAAACCTAGGGGGTCAGGGAGGATCTACTATGCCCCCTTATGGTCATTTCCCCCTTTGTTTTGGCCTCTTCTTGTCTCTCGATCCTACCGAGAGACAAGATGGCGGCCGCTCCGGACTGTTTAGAATGTTGACAGACACCGGAGAGCCAATCAGCTTCGCTTCCCGAAGTTCCGTTACGCGACAGGTACGCGAACCGGGTCGCTGCCCGGAGCGCGCTTACAGATATATATATTTTTTTGAACGTTAATTTCTCAAAATCCACTGGAGCACATATATTGAGACCTAGCAAAGGCACATCGGGCTACCAGTCCCTACAATTTTGCCAAGTTTCGTGCAAATCCATTCAGCCGTTTGGGCTAAAAGTGAGGCCAACCGCCCTATGGAAATTAACATGGGAAAAACGCGTTTTGGGACCCCCCTTTTTTCTCGTCCGCCCCTTGACGACCCCCCCAAATTTTCAGTGGCTGCTCAGAAACAAAATGTTCCATTTTTCTGAAAATTTCAGCCAATCCCGTCCACAAACGCCAAAGTTATTAGACATAGAATTTTCAAAAATCCCATAGAGAAAAAATCCTAACTATATATACCTACTGGCAACCGCCAGTAGGTAATATATATATATTACCTACTGGCGGTCGCCAGTAGGTATATATAGTTAGGATTTTTTCTCTATGGGTTTTTTGAAAATTCTATGTCTAATAACTTTGGCGTTTGTGGACGGAATTGGCTGAAATTTTCAGGAAAATGGCACATTTTGTTTCTGATCAGCCCCTGAAAATTTTGGGGGGGTTCGTCAAGGGGGGGCCGAGAAAAAAGGGGGGTCCCAAAACGCGTTTTTCCCATGTTAATTTCCATAGGGCGGTTGGCCTCACTTTTAGCCCGAACGGCTGAATGGATTTGCACGAAACTTGGCAAAATTGTAGGGACTGGTAGCCCGATGTGCCTTTTGTAGGTCTCAATATATGTGCTTCAGTGGATTTTGAGAAATTAATGTTCAAAAAAAGATATATATCTGTAGCAGCGGACTGGGCAGCGCTCCGCTACGCGTACTTTTCGCGCAACGGAGCTTTGTGAAGCGAAGCTGATTGGTTCTCCGGCGTCTGTCAACATTCCAAACAGTCCGTAGCGGCCGCCATCTTGTCTCTCGGTAGGATCGAGAGACAAGAGGAGGCCAAAGCGAAGGGGCAAATGACCATAAGGGGGCATAGTACATTGTCGCTCACCCCCTAGGTTTGATGTGGAGGTTTTAAAAGGGCCCCGCGGGGCAAAAAAAAATAAACATAATAATAATCGAACAGCTGAATGGATTTGCACGAAACTTGGCAAAATTGTAGGGACTGGTAGCCCGATGTGCCTTTGCTAGATCTCAATATATGTGCTCCAGTGGATTTTGAGAAATTAACGTTCAAAAAAAGGTATATATCTGTAACAGCGCACCGCTTCGCGTACTTTTCGCGTTACGGAGCTTTGCGAAGCGAAGCTGATTGGCTCTCCGGTGTCTGTAAACATTCCAAACAGTCCGTAGCGGCCGCCATCTTGTCTCTCGGTAGGATCGAACAGCTGAATGGATTTGCACGAAACTTGGCAAAATTGTAGGGACTGGTAGCCCGATGTGCCTTTGCTAGGTCTCAATATATGTGCTTCAGTGCATTTTGAGAAATTAACGTTCAGAAACAAGATATATATCTGTAACAGCGCTCCGCTTCGCGGAGATAAAATTATATGTGTATTACCTAGCTGTTGCTAACACCAGTTAGCGACGGCTAGTAGAAGATAGCGACCATCTTGGGCCCCACTTTGCATGTGAGTGATATTTATCACTAATGACATGCAAAGTGGGCATGCCAAGATGTTAGCGACTGGAAACAGTCGCTAACATCGCTATCTCCTATTATCAACTTTTGGAAATATTCGAGATAAGGGCGAATATCTCCAAAAGCTACCACCTGCCCTGAGCAGTTCTTAGCCATGTTATCCAATGGGAGGTGGATAACATGGCTAAGAGCATTAGCTCGGTAATGCATGAATATCGCTGAGTTTTCAGCGATATTAATGCATTGCGGTCGTTTTTTATCGTATTTCCGATAAACCTTGATAATAGCAAGGTTTATCTGCGATAATTTCTGACGGTAAAAAAATCGTTGCTAAGCATCGTTAGGGATAAATATCGCTTAACTTTGGTAATATGCCCCAACGTCTGTTAACGTTCGATTCGAAGGAAATCAGGAAGTGTTGAAAAACATTGTCTGCGCCATCTTGTCTTTTTTCAAATGCCACACTTTTGTCGTGCACGGCAGCCATTTTAGATGCCTTGACCAGACCCACTCTGTGCACGCTGTCGATCCTTAGCATGGCTCCCCACCCTCGCAAGCATCTCCCCCAGGCAGTGGTCACCCCCGCTCTCTGTCTTATGCATGGGTAATAAACCTCCCCCATCTGCGCTGCTGTTCCCTGAGAATCACACCCTGTGCCCGCCCGACACCTCCCTTTCGCCCTATTCACTACCGCACCCTCTGACACTCCTTTTCCTCTGTGTCCGATTGTCCAGGCCGGTCCTAGGCTATCAGCTAGCCCTGCAGATGTAGTTTATGGCCACAGCTGTAAAGAATCACCCCTCTTCAAAGGAGTTATAGTAGATCAAGGCCCACACTCGATGAGATCCGTCACAGCAGAAGCGTTGCTATTATCTGAAAACCATCCTGTATTGTGATTGGGGAGGGGACCGAGCCTGAAGCGGAAGATTCCAGGGATGACTGTTTGTACATCAAAGTTTTTACAATTATGTGTCACATTAAAAATATATAGCACTCCGACAAAGTAGTAAGATTATAAAACTTTAATAATTTATAAATATATACAAGAAAACAAAAATAGTAATAACATATAAACATTTTTAGGGAAAAACAACGAAGTAGCGGTCGGCTCTGCGAATAGTCCCAACGCAGCACAACGTCCAGATTTCCGGCGTGGGGCGTCGCGGGGGGTGGGTCATCAGTAGCAAACTGTTGTGCGAATAGTTCCAAGGCAGCAGAACGCGCCGAAATCTAGATGACACGAAAGTGATGTCTAGTAAGTTGCCACCCAGCAAATAACGGCATGGGGCGTCGCGGGGGGTGGGTCATCAGTAGCAAACTGTTGCGCGAATAGTTCCAAGGCAGCAGAACGATGGCACCAAGGTGATGTCCAGTAAGTTGCCGCACTGGTTTTGGTATCCTACAATGCTGCTCCGAATAACGGCGTGGAGCGCCCCGGGGGAGGCGGCGTGAACGGGCCTCTCCAGGTGGAGTGTCATCTGTTGTAGTGGGGCGCCCCTTTACCGTTTCAGTTGCCATTCCGTCCGTTTTTGGTCCACTGTGTCAAAAGCCGCAATTCAGCTGAGTTGCGCCCACTCTTGCGGTGCAGCGATAGGCGGCTGTCACAGGACTCTCAAAATGGCGGCAGGCTGTTTCCTTTTTGGGCCTGGTCCACTGAAATGGCCCTGGGACACCTTGGAAATCGGACGCTTGTCTGCTAGGTCTTGGACCCCATTCTCGAAAGCGTCCCCTCCGCCTTGAGAATTCATCAAAAGTTTTGGGGGCTCCGACTCCTGCAGGCTTCTGGTGGGGAGCGGCTGCCATGATTGCTCGCGGAATGACCACGACGGAGCCACGAGATGGTGGTGCTTTCATGCTGACGCCAGCTTCAGTCTGAAACATCCAGAAACAAGGTGGGGCTTTCATCGTTTGGGAAAAAAAAAAAGTTTTCATCCTATGAAAAGTGTTGTTTTTAGGTCACATGATCATGCCTTCCATCATTAGGAAACCAAAAGTAAAATGAACCAATGAAAAGTTTTATAAACAAGTCACATGACCTGTTATGCGGCATAGGGTATAAAATGCGGAGAAAATACGTTGGCACGTGAGGCGGCGTCAGTAGCGGACCGATGTGCGAATAGGCCGAAGGCAACACAACGCGCCAAGATCCGGATGGCACCGAGGTGGTGTCCAGCAAGTTGCAGCACTGGTGTGGCCATCCAACAATGCTGAAAGTCGGCGTGGGGCGCCCCGTTGGCCTGTGAGTTTGCGTCAGTAGCGGACCGATGTGCGAATAGGCCGAAGGCAGCACAACGCGCCAAGATCCGGATGGCACCGAGGTGGTGTCTAGTAAGTTGCCGCACTGGTGTGGCCATCCAACAATGCTGAAAGTCGGCGTGGGGCGCCCCGTTGGCCTGTGAGTTTGCGTCAGTAGCAGACCGATGTGCGAATAGGCCGAAGGCAGCACAACGCGCCAAGATCCGGATGGCACCGAGGTGGTGTCTAGTAAGTTGCCGCACTGGTGTGGCCATCCTACAATGCTGAAAGTCGGCGTGGGGCGCCCCGTTGGCCTGTGAGATGGCGTCAGTAGCGGACCGATGTGTGAATGGGGCCGAAGGCAGCGCAACAATATTTTCTACTATATTTCCGGAGTAGAAGACACCACAAGGCGCTGAGATGCCAAGATCCGGATGGCACCGAGGTGGTGTCTAGCAAGTTGTGGCACTGGTGTGGCCATCGTACAATGGTAAAAGTCGGCGTGGGGCGCCCTGTTGGCCTGTGAGATGGTGTCAGTAGCGGACTGATGTGTGAATGGGGCCAAAGGCAGCGCAACAATATTTTCTACTATATTTTCGGAGTAGAAGACACCACAAGGCGCTGAGATGCCAAGATCCGGATGGCACCGAGGTGATGTGTAAGTTGCGGTCCGATGTGCGAATGGGGCCAAAGGCAGCTCAACAAAATTTTCTGAAGAGAATACACCACAAGGCGCTGAGATGCCAAGATCCGGATGGCACCGAGGTGATGTCTAAGTTGCGGACCGATGTGCGAATGGGGCCAAAGGTAGCGTAACAAGATTTTCTGTATGGAAGATACCACTAGGCGTTGAGATGCCAAGATTCGGATGGCACCGAGGTGATGTCTAGCAAGTTGTGCCACTAATGTGGCCATCGTACAATGGTAAAAGTCGGCGTGGGGCGCCCTATTGGCCTGTGAGATGGTGTCAGTAGCGGACTGATGTGCGAATGGGGCCAAAGGCAGCGCAACAATATTTTATGACTGACACCACAAGGCGCTGAGATGCCAAGATCCGGATGGCATCGAGGTGATGTCTAAGTTGCGGACTGATGTGCGAATGGGGCCAAAGGCAGCGTAACAATATTTTCTGTATGGAAGATACCACTAGGCGTTGAGATGCCAAGATTCGGATGGCACCGAGGTGATGTCTAGCAAGTTGGTGTGGTCATCCTACAATGCTGAAACTCGGCGTGGGTCACCCCATTAGCCTGTGAGATGGCGTCAGTAGCGGACCGATGTGCGAATAGGCCGAAGGCAGCACAACGCGCCAAGATCCGGATGTCACCGTGGTGGTTTCATAGTTGAGAGGCACTTCATCTGCAGTGGGGCGCCGAGATCCGGATGGCACCGAGGTGATGTCTAGCAAGTTGCTGTACTTGTGTGGTCATCCTACAATGCTGAAACTCGGCGTGGGTCGCCCCATTAGCCTGTTAGATAGCTGTTCTTTGGATTTGGGCCTGGTCCACTAAAATGGCCCTGGGACACCTAAGAACTCGAACGCTCGATTTTTTTTTTCTTTCCTGTACATGCAAAAAAAGGTAAATGCCCGGTATGTTACACGCTTCATCTGCCACGATGAACTCTCCAGAGGAACCGAAAAAATATATCGTTGTGGTAACTATACCATGCATCGTCATATGGAGAGGTGGCACCAATTAATTATAGTGCTGCATAAAAGAGAGATTTGGAGGAGAACCCCTGACCTGCTAGTACATTCATTAAAGAAGTGGCACTGAGAGCTTCAGAGGCAAGGGAAACGGTCCCAAATATTTAGAAGAACTTTGGAAAGATTAAAATGACATGTTTAGATTGTGGTAAATTAATTTCATGTGGGCAGATGAGTGTTACTCTAATAAATACAGCATATGAACATCATCATAGTCGATGGTTGGTAGAGACATTTTGACTATATCCTGGACCTGCCCGTCCTCGCCCAAAATGGCGCCGGAATAAATGGGACTCGTAACTCCTTGTTGTGTACTGGTTGCACAACCTTGATATCACGAGATACGTATGCAGTTTTGAAGCACATGGCGGGCGGGGACGAGAATTGATTGAATATTTCGACATCCCTATTGATATTAAGTTCTGATGTGTTATTGATTACTGTACTGTTGAAAATTCGAATTAACGTCACCCATGGTACTTGCCCGCAAATGTATATCTAGATAATTTTATTGTAACTGGCCCTGTCGTATTTTAATTATAAAATGTACGTCCACCGATTCCGTAGCTGTTAGACACCTTAGTTTTTGCAACCTAATGGCCCGCCCGTTACGTTCCTCTACAGTGTAAATGTCTATTCATCATATACGATTACAGTTTGCTCCGTGGCAGGCCCACGTGGTTATAGGCTCGTATTTGTATAATGAAATTTTCACAATAAAGGTTTTTAAAAGAAAACATGGTAGTAGTGTATACATTGGTAAAGTTTTTAATAATAGTCACTGTTTTAGAATCAGTAAAAGGCAAGTGAAATAAAGCAGACCAATTACATGAAGGGTAAAAGGTATAATACGAAGGAACGCAGTAAAGATAAATGGTCAAGGGCTGTTGTGTTTTCTATTCCTGCAACATAAAGTGATCGATAAGAATCTCATATTCAGGCGTATCGGCGACTAAGACAGCAGGTCGACCCTCTTTTGCTCAACGGCTCCGTCATGGGACGAAGAAACGCTCTTTTTCTCGAAAAAAGAATATATTTTACTTGCAGGACAGTTGTAAAATTTCCGGGAAAGTACATTAGCCTGGAACATTATAACATATATTTAAGAGAAAATAATGTTCGGAAGTAATTAAAAGCGTAATTTTTAGGTGATATGACCAAGGCTTTCATCATTAGAATAAGAAAAGTAAAATGAACCAATGAAAAGTTTTATTAACAAGTCACATGACTTGTTATGCTTACGTTACGCGCTGCGCGCCCCGGATGACTTCCGGATGCGCTAACGCGGCGCGTCATATGACGCATTACGCGACAACGCAGGTCCAGAATATAGTCAAAATGTCTCCACCAACCAGCGGTCGAAACACAACCCCTTTCAGCAGGCTAAATAGTTCTGTTAAATGACAACAGAAGGGACAGGCAACAAGAACCATCAGTCAAAGAGGGGAGGGCTAGTTCTTCTCTACCGGGTTACATTGGGGCGCTACCGGAACTGATCGAATTGGTAGTCTACAGTGTTTCTGGATGTTTCAGACCGAAGCTGGGGTTAGCATGAGAGCAGCACCATTTCGTAGCTCCGTTGTGGCCATTCCGCAACCAATCATGGCAGCCGCTCTTTATCGTTATTTTGGGCGGGGTGGGTGGCGGAGCCGAGCTGTTTTGCAGCCATCATTGTGTGGAGTTCAGTTCATCTCACTAGTTTTGTATTTGTCATGAGGGGTTGTTCCTAATGTTTCTATTTTAGCGAGGTCAAAAAGAGATCCCATTAGTGGCCTACTGATTTTGCTCGATTCCTTTTCTTTTTTTTTACACGATTTTTCGTTATCTGCAAAGACTAAACAGAGTATTGCGACTCTGTGTTTGTTTGTAAATAGAGAATGAACCAAAGAGAACTAATTCTAAAACAGTAAATACTTGGATAACAATCAATCAAATGGAGAGAGAAGCAGGCACGACGGATTACAACGGGGGCAAAGGCCTGCGTTAACTACCTTTCACTATCTGCAAAGAGAGAGTACTCCTAATAGAAATGAGGGGGGGGGGCACCATTCAAAGCAGATCAGTGTGCATAAACACGAAAATGTTTTCACTTACCACGTACTTGACATTCGACAGCTTATGATATTTGCTATTAAAAAACCATTGAAATTCACTGAAAAAACCATAGGTTATAGACCATATATAGTTAGGAATTAGCATTTACAAAACCTTGAAAATTCACTGAAAAAACCATAGGTTATAGACCATATATAGTTAGGAATTAGCATTTAAAAAACCTTATTTTACTCACACAAAACCATTGAAATTCCATATATAGTTAGTTGCACTAACTATATATTGCGCACCCGCAATCCACTGCTGATCATGTCACATATTACATCATTCATGACATGGTCAGTGACATCACTGATGACATCACTGATGACATCTCAAATGACATCACTGATGACATCACTGATGACATCTCATTTGACATCAATGACCACATCACTGATGATATCATTCATGTGACAATACAATGCATCTCCTCACATTTTAATATAACCTATGTTTCACCCAGTGTTAAATACAGAGTATAATTTTTGAAACCATTGACACACCAATACTAGTTACTACATACGTACTCACTGATTCCTACGTCTACACACACATTCACTCATTCACCCATACAATCATTCATACATACAATCACTCATCTTTACAACACTATCATAGGCACTCATACACCTATACAGACACTCACACTCTGCCACTCATCCATGGAGTTACTCACACACCTAGTCAGTCCTGTAAAGAATCAATCACACTTCCATTTTCTTGTCTATACAGTTAAACATAGAGCACCTTACATTTTCAAACATATAGTAACACATACTTACTTTCTTATACAATCATTGATACAAGTACACATTGATCTGCACAGAGTCACACACCTCCCAGCCAGCCACACACACACTCAGTCTCCCATACAAATACTTGGACAATCAATCAATAACCCATATAGTTAATCATATAGCTACTGATCAACACATGCAGTAGTTTACAGAACAACAGACATAATGATGCACAAATTAAGACAGTTTAGTCACTAACCCATGCACTCAGTGAGACACATTTAATCACTCACTCATACATTCAGTCATGCACCTACTAAATCCTTCGTCCAGACAGTTATACATCTACTCATTCTTCAATATCTAAAACATATTTAAACTTTACAGAAACACACAGTCACTGGATGATGTCATCAGTGATGTCATCAGTGATGTCATTTGAGATGTCATCAGTGATGTCATCAGTGATGTCACTGACCATGTCATGAATGATGTAATATGTGACATGATCAGCAGTGGATTGCGGGTGCGCGATATATAGTTAGTGCAACTAACTATATATGGAATTTCAATGGTTTTGTGTGAGTAAAATAAGGTTTTTTAAATGCTAATTCCTAACTATATATGGTCTATAACCTATGGTTTTTTCAGTGAATATATATATATATATATATTCACTGAAAAAAACCATAGGTTATAGACCATATATAGTTAGGAATTAGCATTTAAAAAACCTTATTTTATATATATATATATTCACTGAAAAAAACCATAGGTTATAGACCATATATAGTTAGGAATTAGCATTTAAAAAACCTTATTTTACTCACACAAAACCATTGAAATTCCATATATAGTTAGTTGCACTAACTATATATCGCGCACCCGCAATCCACTGCTGATCATGTCACATATTACATCATTCATGACATGGTCAGTGACATCACTGATGACATCACTGATGACATCTCAAATGACATCACTGATGACATCACTGATGACATCTCAAATGACATCACTGATGACTACATCCAGTGACTGTATAATTCTGTAAAGTTAAAATATGTCTTACATATTGAAGAATGAGTGGATGTATAAGTGTCTTGATGAAGGATTTAGTAGGGGCATGGCTGACTATATGAGTGACTGATTAAATGTGTCTCACTGAGTGCATGGGTTAGTGACTAAACTGTCTTAATTTGTGCATCATTATGTCTGTTGTTCTGTAAACTGCTGCATGTGTTGATCATTAGCTATATGATTAACTGTATGGGTTATTGATTGGTTGCCCAAGCATTTGTATGGGAGACTGAGTGTGTGTGTGGGTGGCTGGGAGGTGTATGACTCTCTGCATAGATGTGTGAGCAGTTGATTGACTAGATGTATGGGTTCAAAAGTGCATGTGGAAACAGCTGTATGGGCGGTTGACTGTGTGCATGAGTGTATTGGTGAGTGAATGGATATCTCAGTGCTACATGTCAAAGTAAGTACATATGTAAAACACTGTACATGTGAGAGTTGACATATATAAATAACAGTGCATAAGAGCCAGTGAATGTGTGAGTGGCTGTATGGATCATTGTGAACTTGTATCCAGGATTGTATAAGTGAGTAAATATGTTTTAGTATATGTTTGAATAAGTAAGGTGTGTATAACTGTATAGTTGAGGAAATGGAGGTGTGATTGATTCTTTGCATGACTGACTAAGTGTCTGAGTAACTCCATGGATGAGTGACAGTCTATGAGTGTCTGTTTACACTGAGTGTATCTAAGGTTATATTAGAGTCTGAAGAGGTTCATCGTATTATCACATGAATGATGTCATCAGTGATGTGATCAGTAATGTCAAATGAGATGTCATCAGTGATGTCATCAGTGATGTCATTTGAGATGTCATCAGTGATGTCATCAGTGATGTCATTTGAGATGTCATCAGTGATGTCATCAGTGATGTCATTTGAGATGTCATCAGTGATGTCATCAGTGATGTCACTGACCATGTCATGAATGATGTAATATGTGACATGATCAGCAGTGGATTGCGGGTGCGCGATATATAGTTAGTGCAACTAACTATATATGGAATTTCAATGGTTTTGTGTGAGTAAAATAAGGTTTTTTAAATGCTAATTCCTAACTATATATGGTCTATAACCTATGGTTTTTTCAGTGAATTTTCAAGGTTTTGTAAATGCTAATTCCTAACTATATATGGTCTATAACCTATGGTTTTTTCAGTGAATTTCAATGGTTTTTTAATAGCAAATATCATAAGCTGTCGAATGTCAAGTACGTGGTAAGTGAAAACATTTTCGTGTTTATGCACACTGATCTGCTTTGAATGGTGCCCCCCCCTCATTTCTATTAGGAGTACTCTCTCTTTGCAGATAGTGAAAGGTAGTTAACGCAGGCCTTTGCCCCTGTTGTAATCCGTCGTGCCTGCTTCTCTCTCCATTTGATTGATTGTTATCCAAGTATTTACTGTTTTAGAATTAGTTCTCTTTGGTTCATTCTCTATTTACAAACAAACACAGAGTCGCAATACTCTGTTTAGTCTTTGCAGATAACGAAAAATCGTGTAAAAAAAAGAAAAGGAATCGAGCAAAATCAGTAGGCCACTAATGGGATCTCTTTTTGACCTCGCTAAAATAGAAACATTAGGAACAACCCCTCATGACAAATACAAAACTAGTGAGATGAACTGAACTCCACACAATGATGGCTGCAAAACAGCTCGGCTCCGCCACCCACCCCGCCCAAAATAACGATAAAGAGCGGCTGCCATGATTGGTTGCAGAATGGCCACGACGGAGCTACGAAATGATGCTGCTCTCATGCTAACCCCAGCTTCAGTCTGAAACATCCAGAAACACTGTAGACTACCAATTTGATCAGTTCCGGTAGCGCCCCAATGTAACCCGGTAGAGAAGAACTAGCCCTCCCCTCTTTGACTGATGGTTCTTGTTGCCTGTCCCTTCTGTTGTCATTTAACAGAACTATTTAGCCTGCTGAAAGGGGTTGTGTTCCGACCGCTGGTTGGTGGAGACATTTTGACTATATTCTGGACCTGCGTTGTCCCGTAATGCGTCATATGACGCGCCGCGTTAGCGCATCCGGAAGTCATCCGGGGCGCGCAGCGCGTAACGTAAGCATAACAAGTCATGTGACTTGTTAATAAAATTTTTCATTGGTTCATTTTACTTTTCTTATTGTAATGATGAAAGGCTTGGTCATATGACCTAAAAATTACGCTTTTCATTACTTCCGAACATTATTTTTTCTTAAATATATGTTATAATGTTCCAGGCTAATGTACTTTCCCGGAAATTTTACAACTGTCCTGCAAGTAAAATATATTCTTTTTTCGAGAAAAAGAGCGTTTCTTCGTCCCATGACGGAGCCGTTGAGCAAAAGAGGGTCGACCTGCTGTCTTAGTCGCCGATACGCCTGAATATGAGATTCTTATCGATCACTTTATGTTGCAGGAATAGAAAACACAACAGCCCTTGACCATTTATCTTTACTGCGTTCCTTCGTATTATACCTTTTACCCTTCATGTAATTGGTCTGCTTTATTTCACTTGCCTTTTAATGATTCTAAAACAGTGACTATTATTAAAAACTTTACCAATGTATATACTACTACCATGTTTTCTTTTAAAAACCTTTATTGTGAAAATTTCATTATACAAATACGAGCCTATAACCACGTGGGCCTGCCACGGAGCAAACTGTAATCGTATATGATGAATAGACATTTACACTGTAGAGGAACGTAACGGGCGGGCCATTAGGTTGCAAGAACTAAGGTGTCTAACAGTTACGGAATCGGTGGACGTACATTTTATAATTAAAATACGACAGGGCCAGTTACAATAAAATTATCTAGATATACATTTGCGGGCAAGTACCATGGGTGACGTTAATTCGAACTTTCAACAGTACAGTAATCAATAACACATCAGAACTTAATATCAATAGGGATGTCGAAATATTCAATCAATTCTCGTCCCCGCCCGCCATGTGCTTCAAAACTGCATACGTATCTCGTGATTTCAAGGTTCTGCAACCAGTACACAACAAGGAGTTACGAGTCCCATTTATTCCGGCGCCATTTTGGGCGAGGACGGGCAGGTCCAGGATATAGTCAAAATGTCTCTACCAACCATCGACTATGATGATGTTCATATGCTGTATTTATTAGAGTAACACTCATCTGTCCACATGAAATTAATTTGCCACAATCTAAACATGTCATTTTAATCTTTCCAAAGTTCTTCTAAATATTTGGGACCGTTTCCCTTGCCTCTGAAGCTCTCAGTGCCACTTCTTTGATGAATGTACTAGCAGGTCAGGGGTTCTCCTCCAAATCTCTCTTTTATGCAGCACTATAATTAATTGGTGCCACCTCTCCATATGACGATGCATGGTATAGTTACCACAACTATATTTTTTTTCGGTTCCTCTGGAGAGTTCATCGTGGCAGATGAAGCGTGTAACGTACCGGGCATTTACCTTTTTTTGCATGTACAGGAAAGGAAAAAAAAATCGAGCGTCCGAGTTCTAAGGTGTCCCAGGGCCATTTTAGTGGACCAGGCCCAAATCCAAAGAACAGTCCGCCATTTTGAGAGTCCTCTTGCAGCCTCCTGTCGCTGTAGCATCAAGAGCAGCCGAAATTCAGCTGAATGGCAACTGAAACGGTAAAGGGGCGCCCCACTACAGCAGACGAGCCTCCACCTAGGAAGGCCCATTCACGCCGCCTCCCCCCCACCCCCTTCGGGCACCCCACGCCGTTATTCGGAGCAGTATTGTAGGATGGCCACACCAGTGCGGCAACTTGCTAGACATCACCTCGGTGGTAACCGAATCTCAACGCCTTGTGGTGTCTTCTATTCAGAAAACATTGTTATGCTGCCTTCGATCTATTCGCCGCAACTGCGCACACAACTCAACTGCATAGCTTGCTAGACACCACCTCGGTGCCATCCGGATCTTGGAATGTCAGCGCCTTTTGGTGTCTTCTCTTCAGAAAATATTGTTGCGCTGCCTTTGGCCCCATTCGCACATCAGTCCGCTACTGACGCCATCTCACAGGCTAATGGGGCGCCCCACGCCGACTTTCAGCATTGTAGGATGACCACACCAGTACAGCAACTTGCTAGACATCACCTCGGTGCCATCCGGATCTCGGCGCCCCACTGCAGATGAAGTGCCTCTCAACTATGAAACCACCACGGTGACATCCGGATCTTGGCGCGTTGTGCTGCCTTTGGCCTATTCGCACATCGGTCCGCTACTGACGCCATCTCACAGGCTAATGGGGCGACCCACGCCGAGTTTCAGCATTGTAGGATGACCACACCAGTACAGCAACTTGCTAGACATCACCTCGGTGCCATCCGAATCTTGGCATCTCAACGCCTAGTGGTATCTTCCATACAGAAAATATTGTTACGCTGCCTTTGGCCCCATTCGCACATCAGTCCGCAACTTAGACATCACCTCGGTGCCATCCGGATCTTGGCATCTCAGCGCCTTGTGGTGTCAGTCAGAAAATATTGTTGCGCTGCCTTTGGCCCCATTCGCACATCAGTCCGCTACTGACACCATCTCACAGGCCAACAGGGCGCCCCACGCCGACTTTTACCATTGTACGATGGCCACACCAGTACCACAACTTGCTAGACATCACCTCGGTGCCATCCGAATCTTGGCATCTCAACGCCTAGTGGTATCTTCCATACAGAAAATATTGTTACGCTGCCTTTGGCCCCATTCGCACATCCTTCCGCAACTTAGACATCACCTCGGTGCCATCCGGATCTTGGCATCTCAGCGCCTTGTGGTGTATTCTCTTCAGAAAATATTGTTGCGCTGCCTTTGGCCCCATTCGCACATCGGTCCGCAACTTAGACATCACCTCGGTGCCATCCGGATCTTGGCATCTCAGCGCCTTGTGGTGTCTTCTACTCCGAAAATATTGTAGAAAATATTGTTGCGCTGCCTTTGGCCCCATTCGCACATCAGTCCGCTACTGACACCATCTCACAGGCCAACAGGGCGCCCCATGCCGACTTTTACCATTGTACGATGGCCACACCAGTGCCACAACTTGCTAGACACCACCTCGGTGCCATCCGGATCTTGGCATCTCAACGCCTTGTGGTGTCTTCAAATCAGAAAATATTGTTGCGCTGCCTTTGGCCCCATTCGCACATCGGTCCGCTACTGACGCCATCTCACAGGCCAACGGGGCGCCCCACGCCGACATTCAACATTGTAGGATGGCCACAGAAGTGCGACAACTTACTAGACACCACCTCGGTGCCATCCGGATCTTGGCGTGTTGTGCTGCCTTCGGCCTATTCGCACATCGGTCCGCTACTGACACAAACTCACAGGCCAACGGGGCGCCCCACGCCGACTTTCAGCATTGTAGGATGGCCACACCAGTGCGGCAACTTGCTACACACCACCTCGGTGCCATCCGGATCTTGACATCTCAGCGCCTAGTGGTGTCTTCTATTCCGAAAATATTGTTGCGCTGCCTTCGGCCCCATTCACACATCGGTCCGCTACTGACGCCATCTCACAGGCCAACGGGGCGCCCCACGCCGACTTTCAGCATTGTAGGATGGCCACACCAGTGCGGCAACTTACTAGACACCACCATGGTGCCATCCGGATCTTGGCGCGTTGTGCTGCCTTCGGCCTATTCGCACATCGGTCCGCTACTGACGCAAACTCACAGGCCAACGGGGCGCCCCACGCCGACTTTCAGCATTGTAGGATGGCCACACCAGTGCTGCAACTTGCTGGACACCACCTCGGTGCCATCCGGATCTTGGCGCGTTGTGTTGCCTTCGGCCTATTCGCACATCGGTCCGCTACTGACGCCGCCTCACGTGCCAACGTATTTTCTCCGCATTTTATACCCTATGCCGCATAACAGGTCATGTGACTTGTTTATAAAACTTTTCATTGGTTCATTTTACTTTTGGTTTCCTAATGATGGAAGGCTTGATCATATGACCTAAAAACAACACTTTTCATTGGATGAAAACTTTTTTTTTTCCCAAACGATGAAAGCCCCACCTTGTTTCTGGATGTTTCAGACTGAAGCTGGCGTCAGCATGAGAGCACCACCATCTCGTAGCTCTGTCGTGGTCATTCCGCGAGCAATCATGGCAGCCGCTCCCCACCAGAAGCCTGCAGGAGTCGGGCCCCCAAAACTTTTGATGAATTCTCAAGGCGGAGGGGACGCTTTCGAGAATGGGGTCCAAGACCTAGCAGACAAGCGTCCGATTTCCAAGGTGTCCCAGGGCCATTTCAGTGGACCAGGCCCAAAAAGGAAAGAGCCTGCCGCCATTTTGAGAGTCCTGTGACAGCCGCCTATCGCTGCACCGCAAGAGTGGGCGCAACTCAGCTGAATTGCGGCTTTTGACACAGTGGACCAAAAACGGACGGAATGGCAACTGAAACGGTAAAGGGGTGCCCCACTACAACAGATGACACTCCACCTGGAGAGGCCCAATCACGCCGCCTCCCCAGGGGCGCCCCACGCCGTTATTCGGAGCAGCATTGTAGGATACCAAAACCAGTGCGGCAACTTACTGGACATCACCTTGGTGCCATCGTTCTGCTGCCTTGGAACTATTCGCACAACAGTTTGCTACTGATGACCCACCCCCCGCGACGCCCCACGCCGTTATTTGCTGGGTGGCAACTTACTAGACATCACTTTCGTGTCATCTAGATTTCAGCGCGTTCTGCTGCCTTGGAACTATTCGCACAACAGTTTGCTACTGATGACCCACCCCCCGCGACGCCCCACGCCGGAAATCTGGACGTTGTGCTGCGTTGGGACTATTCGCACAGCCGACCGCTACTTCGTTGTTTTTCCCTAAAAATGTTTATATGTTATTACTATTTTTGTTTTCTTCTATATATTTATAAATTATTAAAGTTTTATAATCTTACTACTTTGTCGGAGTGCTATATATTTTTAATGTGACACATAATTGTAAAAACTTTGATGTACAAAGAGTCATCCCTGGAATCTTCTGCTTCACGCTCGGTCCCCTCCCCAATCACAATACAGGATGGTTTTCAGATAATAGCAACGCTTCTGCTGTGACGGATCTCATCGAGTGTGGGTCTTGATCTACTATAACTCCTTTGAAGAGGGGTGATTATTTACAGCTGTGGCCATAAACTACATCTGCAGGGCTAGCTGATACCCTGGGACCAGCCTGGACAATCGGACACAGAGGAAAAGGAGTGTCAGAGGGTGCGGTAGTGAATAGGGCGAAAGGGAGGTGTCGGGCGGGCACAGGGTGTGATTCTCAGGGAAGAGCAGCGCAGATGGGGGGAGGTTTATTACCCATGCATAAGACAGAGAGCGGGGGTGACCACTGCCTGGGGGAGATGCTTGCGAGGGTGGGGAGCCATGCTAAGGATCGACAGCGTGCACAGAGTGGGTCTGGTCAAGGCATCTAAAATGGCTGCCGTGCACGACAAAAGTGTGGCATTTGAAAAAAGACAAGATGGCGCAGACAATGTTTTTCAACACTTCCTGATTTCCTTCGAATCGATTGTTAACAGACGTTGGGGCATATTACCAAAGTTAAGCGATATTTATCCCTAACGATGCATTGCAAAGATTTTTTTACCGTCAGAAATTATCGCAGATAAACCTTGCTATTATCAAGGTTTATCGCAAATACGATAAAAAACGACCGCAATGCATTAATATCGCTGAAAACTCAGCGATATTCATGCATTACCGAGCTAATGCTCTTAGCCCTGTTATCCACCTCCCATTGGATAACATGGCTAAGAACTGCTCAGGGCAGCTGTTACTTTTTGGAGATATTCGCGCTTATCTCGAATATTTCCAAAAGTTGATAATAGGAGATAGCGATGTTAGCGACTGTTTCCAGTCGCTAACATCTTGGCATGCCCACTTTGCATGTCATTAGTGATAAATATCACTCACATGCAAAGTGGGGCCCAAGATGGTCGCTATCTTCTACTAGCCGTCGCTAACTGGTGTTAGCAACAGCTTGGTAATACAGATATAATTTTATCTCCGCGAAGCGGAGCGCTGTTACAGATATATATCTTGTTTTTGAACGTTAATTTCTCAAAATGCACTGAAGCACATATATTGAGACCTAGCAAAGGCACATCGGGCTACCAGTCCCTAATATTTTACCAAGTTTCGTGCAAATCCATTCAGCCGTTCGATTATTATTATTATTTTTTTTTTTTGCCCCGCGGGGCCCTTTTAAAACCTTCACATCAAACCTAGGGGGTCAGCGAGGATCTACTATGCCCCCTTATGGTCATTTGCCCCTTCGCTTTGGCCTCCTCTTGTCTCTCGATCCTACCGAGAGACAAGATGGGGGCCGCTACGGACTGTTTGGAATGTTTACAGACACCGGAGAGCCAATCAGCTTCGCTTTGCAAAGCTCCGTAACGCGAAAAGTACGCGAAGCGGTGCGCTGTTACAGATATATATCTTTTTTTGAACGTTAATTTCTCAAAATCCACTGAAGCACATATATTGAGACCTAGCAAAGGCACATCGGGCTACCAGTCCCTACAATTTTGCCAAGTTTCGTGCAAATCCATTCAGCCGTTCGATTATTATTATTTTTTTTTTTTTGCCCCGCGGGGCCCTTTTAAAACCTCCACATCAAACCTAGGGGGTCAGCGAGGATCTACTATTCCCCCTTATGGTCATTTGCCCCTTCGCTTTGGCCTCCTCTTGTCTCTCGATCCTACCGAGAGACAAGATGGCGGCCGCTACGGACTGTTTGGAATGCTGACAGACGCCAGAGAACCAATCAGCTTCGCTTCACAAAGCTCCGTTGCGCGAAAAGTACGCGTCCTGGAGCGCTGCCCGGTCCGCTGTTACAGATATATATCTTTTTTTAAACGTTAATTTCTCAAAATCCACTGTAGCACATATATTGAGACCTACAAAAGGCACATCAGGCTACCAGTCCCTACAATTTTGCCAAGTTTCGTGCAAATCCATTCAGCCGTTCGGGCTAAAAGTGAGGCCAACCGCCCTATGGAAAACTCAATGTTAAAAACACGTTTTGGGACCCCCCTTTTTTCTCGGCCCCCCCTTGACGAACCCCCCCCAAATTTTCAAAGGCTGCTCAGAAACAAAATGTGCCATTTTCCTGAAAATTTCAGCCAATTCCGTCCACAAACGCCAAAGTTATTAGACATAGAATTTTCAAAAATCCCATAGAGAAAAAATCCTAACTATATATACCTACTGGCGACCGCCAGTAGGTAATATATATTACCTACTGGCGGTCGCCAGTAGGTATATATAGTTAGGATTTTTTCTCTATGGGATTTTTGAAAATTCTATGTCTAATAACTTTGCCGTTTGTGGACGGAATTGGCTGCAATTTTCAGGAAAATGGCACATTTTGTTTCAGAGCAGCCTTTGAAAATTTGGAGGGGTTCGTCAAAGGGGGGCCGAGAAAACAGGGGGGTCCCAAAACGCGTTTTTCCCATGTTAATTTCCATAGGGCGGTTGGCCTCACTTTTAGCCCGAACGGCTGAATGGATTTGCACGAAACTTGGCAAAATTGTAGGGACTGGTAGCCCGATGTGCCTTTTGTAGGTCTCAATATATGTGCTCCAGTGGATTTTGAGAAATTAACGTTTAAAAAAAGATATATATCTGTAAGCGCGGACCGGGCAGCGGCCTAGGACGCGTACTTTTCGCGCAACGGAGCTTTGTGAAGCGAAGCTGATTGGTTCTCCGGCGTCTGTCAACATTCCAAACAGTCCGTAGTGGCCGCAAACAGTCCGTAGTGGCCGCCATCTTGTCTCTCGGTAGGATCGAGAGACAAGAGGAGGCCAAAGCGAAGGGGCAAATGACCATAAGGGGGAATAGTAGATCCTCGCTGACCCCCTAGGTTTGATGTGGAGGTTTTAAAAGGGCCCCGCGGGGCAAAAAAAAAAAATTATAATAATAATCTTACGGCTGAATGGATTTGCACGAAACTTGGCAAAATTGTAGGGACTGGTAGCCCGATGTGCCTTTGCTAGGTCTCAATATATGTGCTTCAGTGGATTTTGAGAAATTAACGTTCAAAAAAAGATATATATCTGTAACAGCGCACCGCTTCGCGTACTTTTCGCGTTACGGAGCTTTGCGAAGCGAAGCTGATTGGCTCTCCGGTGTCTGTAAACATTCCAAACAGTCCGTAGCGGCCGCCATCTTGTCTCTCGGTAGGATCGAGAGACAAGAGGAGGCCAAAGCGAAGGGGCAAATGACCATAAGGGGGCATAGTAGATCCTCGCTGATCCCCTAGGTTTGATGTGGAGGTTTTAAAAGGGCCCCGCGGGGCAAAAAAAATAAATAATAATAATAATCGAACGGCTGAATGGATTTGCACGAAACTTGGTAAAATATTAGGGACTGGTAGCCCGATGTGCCTTTGCTAGGTCTCAATATATGTGCTTCAGTGCATTTTGAGAAATTAACGTTCAAAAACAAGATATATATCTGTAACAGCGCTCCGCTTCGCGGAGATAAAATTATATCTGTATTACCTAGCTGTTGCTAACACCAGTTAGCGACGGCTAGTAGGAGATAGCGACCATCTTGGGCCCCACTTTGCATGTGAGTGATATTTATCACTAATGACATGCAAAGTGGGCATGCCAAGATGTTAGCGACTGGAAACAGTCGCTAACATCGCTATCTCCTATTATCAACTTTTGGAAATATTCGAGATAAGCGCGAATATCTCCAAAAAGTAACAGCTGCCCTGAGCAGTTCTTAGCCATGTTATCCTATGGGAGGTGGATAACATGGCTAAGAGGATTAGCTCGGTAATGCATGAATATCGCTGAGTTTTCAGCGATATTAATGCATTGCGGTCGGTTTTTATCGTATTTGCGATAAACTTTGATAATAGCAAGGTTTATCTGCGATAATTTCTGACGGTAAAAAAATCTTTGCAATGCATCGTTAGGGATAAATATCGCTTAACTTTGGTAATATGCCCCAACGTCTGTTAACGTTCGATTCGAAGGAAATCAGGAAGTGTTGAAAAACATTGTCTGCGCCATCTTGTCTTTTTTCAAATGCCACACTTTTGTCGTGCACGGCAGCCATTTTAGATGCCTTGACCAGACCCACTCTGTGCACGCTGTCGATCCTTAGCATGGCTCCCCACCCTCGCAAGCATCTCCCCCAGGCAGTGGTCACCCCCGCTCTCTGTCTTATGCATGGGTAATAAACCTCCCCCCATCTGCGCTGCTCTTTCCTGAGAATCACACCCTGTGCCCGCCCGACACCTCCCTTTCGCCCTATTCACTACTGCACCCTCTGACACTCCTTTTCCTCTGTGTCCGATTGTCCAGGCTGGTCCTAGGGTATCAGCTAGCCCTGCAGATGTAGTTTATGGCCACAGCTGTAAAGATTCACCCCTCTTCAAAGGAGTTATAGTAGATCAAGGCCCACACTCGATGAGATCCGTCACAGCAGAAGCGTTGCTATTATCTGAAAACCATCCTGTATTGTGATTGGGGAGGGGACCGAGCGTGAAGCGGAAGATTCCAGGGATGACTCTTTGTACATCAAAGTTTTTACAATTATGTGTCACATTAAAAATATATAGCACTCCGACAAAGTAGTAAGATTATAAAACTTTAATAATTTATAAATATATACAAGAAAACAAAAATAGTAATAACATATAAACATTTTTAGGGAAAAACAACGAAGTAGCGGTCGGCTGTGCGAATAGTCCCAACGCAGCACAACGTCCAGATTTCCGGCGTGGGGCGGGTCATCAGTAGCAAACTGTTGTGCGAATAGTTCCAAGGCAGCAGAACGCGCTGAAATCTAGATGACACGAAAGTGATGTCTAGTAAGTTACCACCCAGCAAATAACGGCGTGGGGCGTCGCGGGGGGTGGGTCTTCAGTAGCAAACTGTTGTGCGAATAGTTCCAAGGCAGCAGAACGATGGCACCAAGGTGATGTCCAGTAAGTTGCCGCACTGGTTTTGGTATCCTACAATGCTGCTCCGAATAACGGCGTGGGGCGCCCCGGGGGAGGCGGCGTGAACGGGCCTCTCCAGGTGGAGTGTCATCTGTTGTAGTGGGGCGCCCCTTTACCGTTTCAGTTGCCATTCCGTCCGTTTTTGGTCCACTGTGTCAAAAGCCGCAAATCAGCTGAGTTGCGCCCACTCTTGCGGTGCAGCGATAGGCGGCTGTCACAGGACTCTCAAAATGGCGGCAGGCTCTTTCCTTTTTGGGCCTGGTCCACTGAAATGGCCCTGGGACACCTTGGAAATCGGACGCTTGTCTGCTAGGTCTTGGACCCCATTCTCGAAAGCGTCCCCTCCGCCTTGAGAATTCATCAAAAGTTTTGGGGGCCCCGACTCCTGCAGGCTTCTGGTGGGGAGCGGCTGCCATGATTGCTCGCGGAATGACTACGACGGAGCTACGAGATGGTGGTGCTCTCATGCTGACGCCAGCTTCAGTCTGAAACATCCAGAAACAAGGTGGGGCTTTCATCGTTTGGAAAAAAAAAAAGTTTTCATCCAATGAAAAGTGTTGTTTTTAGGTCATATGATCAAGCCTTCCATCATTAGGAAACCAAAAGTAAAATGAACCAATGAAAAGTTTTATAAACAAGTCACATGACCTGTTATGCGGCATAGGGTATAAAATGCGGAGAAAATACGTTGGCACGTGAGGCGGCGTCAGTAGCGGACCGATGTGCGAATAGGCCGAAGGCAACACAGCGCGCCAAGATCCGGATGGCACCGAGGTGGTGTCCAGCAAGTTGCAGCACTGGTGTGGCCATCCTACAATGTTGAAAGTCGGCGTGGGGCGCCCCGTTGGCCTGTGAGTTTGCGTCAGTAGCGGACCGATGTGCGAATAGGCCGAAGGCAGCACAACGCGCCAAGATCCGGATGGCACCGAGGTGGTGTCTAGTAAGTTGCCGCACTGGTGTGGCCATCCTACAATGCTGAAAGTCGGCGTGGGGCGCCCTGTTGGCCTGTGAGATGGTGTCAGTAGCGGACTGATGTGCGAATGGGGCCAAAGGCAGCGCAACAATATTTTCTGACTGACACCACAAGGCGCTGAGATGCCAAGATCCGGATGGCACCGAGGTGATGTCTAAGTTGCGGACTGATGTGCGAATGGGGCCAAAGGTAGCGTAACAATATTTTCTGTATGGAAGATACCACTAGGCGTTGAGATGCCAAGATTCGGATGGCACCGAGGTGATGTCTAGCAAGTTGCTGCACTGGTGTGGTCATCCTACAATGCTGAAACTCGGCGTGGGTCGCCCCATTAGCCTGTGAGATGGCGTCAGTAGCGGACCGATGTGCGAATAGGCCGAAGGCAGCACAACGCGCCAAGATCCGGATGTCACAGTGGTGGTTTCATAGTTGAGAGGCACTTCATCTGCAGTGGGGCGCCGAGATCCGGATGGCACCGAGGTGATGTCTAGCAAGTTGCTGTACTGGTGTGGTCATCCTACAATGCTGAAAGTCGGCGTGGGGCGCCCCATTAGCCTGTGAGATGGCGTCAGTAGCGGACTGATGTGCGAATGGGGCCAAAGGCAGCACAACGCGCCAAGATCCGGATGGCACCGAGGTGGTGTCCAGCAACTTGCCGCACTGGTGTGGCCATCCTACAATGCTGCGCCGAAAGTCGGCGTGGGGCGCCCCGTTGGCCTGTGAGTTCGCGTCAGTCAGTGGGGGCTGTTTGAGGATCTGACTGCATTGGAAAGCAATGTGATGCTGTGCATCGCCCCCAAGATGGAGGTTCCTCGGCTGCAGTGGGGCGCCCCTTGGTGTTTCACTCGCTATGCAGCTGAGTTGCGTGCGCACTTGTGGCGAATAGGCCGAAGGCAGCACAACGCGCCGAGATCTGGATGGCACCGAGGTGGTGTCCAGCAATTTGCCGCACTGGTGTGGCCATCCTACAATGCTGCGCCGAAAGTCGGCGTGGGGTGCCCCGTTGGCCTGTGAGGTGGCGTCAATAGCGGACCGATGTGTGAATAGGCCGGAACCAGCACAAGGCGCCAAGATCCGGATGGCACCGAGGTGGTGTCATAGTTGAGAGTTCTGAGCAGCGCTTGTAACACTGTCTGAAGCTTATTTGCACCTGCTGCAGCTTCACTATTGCCCTGGTGTGGCCTAAGATCGCCCATGACATAGGCGGCCACCTCCCGGGGTCCGGCGGAACTTTTTTCCTTTTCCTTTGTGCATCTTGTCCCACAATCCGTTTGACCTGAAGACACGACCAGGTCCCTGAATGTGTGCAGGGGGACGCTATTGATTGAATCAAAATGGCGGCTTCACACAAAGCTGACTCAAGCGTTGCTGCTGATGCTATACAGAGAAAAACTGGTTTTCAGTTTGTACATTCTTCAGGATTTTTCCATCCAAGGCTGGTTGAGAGTTTGTATAACAATGGCTTCAGATTTTCAACATACTACTCTTCAACATTCTTCCTAAATGTAACAATGTGAGACTCACTAGGAGAACGGTGTAGTGAGGGCCACAAACGGCTGTTTGTCTTTCCTTTCAAAATGCTGCCAACAATATTTTCGGAATGGAAGACAACACAAGGCGCTGAGATTCGGTTGGCACCGAGGTGGTGTCCAGCAAGTTGCCGCACTGGTGTGGCCATCCTACAATGCTGCGCCGAAAGTCGGCGTGGGGTGCCCGAAGGGGGGGGGGGAGGCGGCGCAAACGAGCCTCTCCCGCTTCTCCATGTGGAGGCAGTTCATCTGCAGTGGGGCGCCGAGATCCGGATGGCACCGAGGTGGTGTCTAGCAAGTTGCCGCACTGGTGTGGCCATCCTACAATGCTGCGCCGAAAGACGGCGTGGGGTGCCCGAAGGAAGTGTCCTTATCCAGGGCATTATCGCTGTATCATGTCCTCCACTAAAATGGCCCTGGGACACCTTAGAACTCGGACGCTCGATTTTTTTTTCCTTTCCTGTACATGCAGAAAAAGGTAAATGCCCGGTACGTTACACGCTTCATCTGCCACGATGAACTCTCCAGAGGAACCGAAAAAAAATATAGTTGTGGTAACTATACCATGCATCGTCATATGGAGAGGTGGCACCAATTAATTATAGTGCTGCATAAAAGAGAGATTTGGAGGAGAACCCCTGACCTGCTAGTACATTCATCAAAGAAGTGGCACTGAGAGCTTCAGAGGCAAGGGAAACGGTCCCAAATATTTAGAAGAACTTTGGAAAGATTAAAATGACATGTTTAGATTGTGGCAAATTAATTTCATGTGGACAGATGAGTGTTACTCTAATAAATACAGCATATGAACATCATCATAGTCGATGGTTGGTAGAGACATTTTGACTATATCCTGGACCTGCCCGTCCTCGCCCAAAATGGCGCCGGAATAAATGGGACTCGTAACTCCTTGTTGTGTACTGGTTGCAGAACCTTGAAATCACGAGATACGTATGCAGTTTTGAAGCACATGGCGGGCGGGGACGAGAATTGATTGAATATTTCGACATCCCTATTGATATTAAGTTCTGATGTGTTATTGATTACTGTACTGTTGAAAGTTCGAATTAACGTCACCCATGGTACTTGCCCGCAAATGTATATCTAGATAATTTTATTGTAACTGGCCCTGTCGTATTTTAATTATAAAATGTACGTCCACCGATTCCGTAACTGTTAGACACCTTAGTTCTTGCAACCTAATGGCCCGCCCGTTACGTTCCTCTACAGTGTAAATGTCTACTCATCACATACGATTACAGTTTGCTCCGTGGCCGGCCCACGTGGTTATAGGCTCGTATTTGTATAATGAAATTTTCACAATAAAGGTTTTTAAAAGAAAACATGGTAGTAGTATATACATTGGTAAAGTTTGTAATAATAGTCACTGTTTTAGAATCATTAAAAGGCAAGTGAAATAAAGCAGACCAATTACATGAAGGGTAAAAGGTATAATACGAAGGAACGCAGTAAAGATAAATGGTCAAGGGCTGTTGTGTTTTCTATTCCTGCAACATAAAGTGATCGATAAGAATCTCATATTCAGGCGTATCGGCGACTAAGACAGCAGGTCGACCCTCTTTTGCTCAACGGCTCCATCATGGGACGAAGAAACGCTCTTTTTCTCGAAAAAATAATATATTTTACTTGCAGGACAGTTGTAAAATTTCCGGGAAAGTACATTAGCCTGGAACATTATAACATATATTTAAGAAAAAATAATGTTCGGAAGTAATGAAAAGCGTAATTTTTAGGTCATATGACCAAGCCTTTCATCATTACAATAAGAAAAGTAAAATGAACCAATGAAAAGTTTTATTAACAAGTCACATGACTTGTTATGCTTACGTTACGCGCTGCGCGCCCCGGATGACTTCCGGATGCGCTAACGCGGCGCGTCATATGACGCATTACGCGACAACGCAGGTCCAGAATATAGTCAAAATGTCTCCACCAACCAGCGGTCGGAACACAACCCCTTTCAGCAGGCTAAACAGTTCTGTTAAATGAGAACAGAAGGGACAGGCAACAAGAACCATCAGTGAAAGAGGGGAGGGCTAGTTCTTCTCTACCGGGTTACATTGGGGCGCTACCGGAACTGATCGAATTGGTAGTCTACAGTGTTTCTGGATGTTTCAGACTGAAGCTGGGGTTAGCATGAGAGCAGCATCATTTCGTAGCTCCGTCGTGGCCATTCCGCAACCAATCATGGCAGCCGCTCTTTATCGTTATTTTGGGCGGGGTGGGTGGCGGAGCCGAGCTGTTTTGCAGCCATCATTGTGTGGAGTTCAGTTCATCTCACTAGTTTTGTATTTGTCATGAGGGGTTGTTCCTAATGTTTCTATTTTAGCGAGGTCAAAAAGAGATCCCATTAGTGGCCTACTGATTTTGCTCGATTCCTTTTCTTTTTTTTTACACGATTTTTCGTTATCTGCAAAGACTAAACAGAGTATTGCGACTCTGTGTTTGTTTGTAAATAGAGAATGAACCAAAGAGAACTAATTCTAAAACAGTAAATACTTGGATAACAATCAATCAAATGGAGAGAGAAGCAGGCACGACGGATTACAACGGGGGCAAAGGCCTGCGTTAACTACCTTTCACTATCTGCAAAGAGAGAGTACTCCTAATAGAAATGAGGGGGGGGGGCACCATTCAAAGCAGATCAGTGTGCATAAACACGAAAATGTTTTCACTTACCACGTACTTGACATTCGACAGCTTATGATATTTGCTATTAAAAAACCATTGAAATTCACTGAAAAAACCATAGGTTATAGACCATATATAGTTAGGAATTAGCATTTACAAAACCTTGAAAATTCACTGAAAAAACCATAGGTTATAGACCATATATAGTTAGGAATTAGCATTTAAAAAACCTTATTTTACTCACACAAAACCATTGAAATTCCATATATAGTTAGTTGCACTAACTATATATTGCGCACCCGCAATCCACTGCTGATCATGTCACATATTACATCATTCATGACATGGTCAGTGACATCACTGATGACATCACTGATGACATCTCAAATGACATCACTGATGACATCTCACTTGACATCAATGATCACATCACTGATGATATCATTCATGTGATAATACAATGCATCTCCTCACACTCTAATATAACCTCCGTTACACCCAGTGTTAAATACAGAGTATAATTTTTGAAACCATTGACACACCAATACTAGTTACTACATACGCACTCACTGATTCCTATGTCTACACACACATTCACTCATACAATCATTCATACATACAATCACTCATCTTGACAACACTATCATATGCACTCATACACCTATACAGACACTCACACTCTGCCACTCATCCATGGAGTTACTCACACACCTAGTCAGTCCTGAAAAGAATCAATCACACTTCCATTTTCTCATCTATACAGTTAAACACAGAACACCTTACATTTTTTAAACATATACTAACACATACTTACTCTCTTATAGAATCACTGATACAAGTACACATTGATCTGCACAGAGTCACACACCTCCCAGCCAGCCATACACACACTCAGTCTCCCATACAAATACTTGTGCAACCAATCAATAACCCATATAGCTACTTATATAGCTACTGATCAACACATGAAGCAGCTTGCACAACAACAGACATACTGATGCACACTTTCAGACAGTTTAGTCACTAACCCGTGCATTCAGTAAGACGCATTTAATCACTCACTCATACAGTCAATCACGCACCTACTAAAACCTTCATTCAGACACTTATACATCCACTCATTCTTCAATATGTAAAACATATTTAAACTTTACAGAAACACATAATCACAGGATGTTGTCATCAGTGATGTCATCAGTGATGTCACTGACCATGTCATGAATGATGTAATATGTGACATGATCAGCAGTGGATTGCGGGTGCGCAATATATAGTTTGTGCAACTAACTATATATGGAATTTCAATGGTTTTGTGTGAGTAAAATAAGGTTTTTTAAATGCTAATTCCTAACTATATATGGTCTATAACCTATGGTTTTTTCAGTGAATTTTCAAGGTTTTGTAAATGCTAATTCCTAACTATATATGGTCTATAACCTATGGTTTTTTCAGTGAATATATATATATATACATATATGTGGTCATTCCCGTAGCGTGGCAAAAGTTTGGTTGGATATATATATATATATATATATATTACCTACTGGCGGTCGCCAGTAGGTATATATAGTTAGGATTTTTTCTCTATGGGTTTTTTGAAAATTCTATGTCTAATAACTTTGGCGTTTGTGGACGGAATCGGCTGAAATTTTCAGGAAAATGGCACATTTTGTTTCTGAGCAGCCCTTGAAAATTTGGGGGGGGTTCGTCCAGTGGGGGCCGAGAAAAAAGGGGGGTCCCAAAACGTGTTTTTAACATTGAGTTTTCCATAGGACGGTTGGCCTCACTTTTAGCCCGAACGGCTGAATGGATTTGCACGAAACTTGGCAAAATTGTAGGGACTGGTAGCCCGATGTGCCTTTTGTAGGTCTCAATATATGTGCTCCAGTGGATTTTGAGAAATTAACGTTTAAAAAAAGATATATATCTGTAACAGCGGACCGGTTAGCGCTCTGGTTCGCGGACTTTTCGCGCAACGGAGCTTTGTGAAGCGAAGCTGATTGGTTCTCCGGCGTCTGTCAACATTCCAAACAGTCCGTAGCGGCCGCCATCTTGTCTCTCGGTAGGATCGAGAGACAAGAGGAGGTCAAAACAAAGGGGGAAATAACAATAAGGGGGCATAGTAGATCCTCGCTGACCCCCTAGGTTTGATGTGGAGGTTTTAAAAGGGCCCCGCGGGGCAAAAAAAAATAATAAAAATAATAATTGAACGGCTGAATGGATTTGCACGAAACTTGGCAAAATATTAGGGACTGGTAGCCCGATGTGCCTTTGCTAGGTCTCAATATATGTGCTCCAGTGGATTTTGAGAAATTAACGTTCAAAAAAAGATATATATCTGTAACAGCGCTCCGCTTCGCGTAACGGAGGTTTGCGAAGCTGATTGGTCATTCTGTCACTGGGCTATAGTTGGGCTACATCTGGCTGATATTTGGGCTACATTTGTTTTTTTGTGTGTCTGGCGGCCATCTTTGGGCTACATTGGGCTACATTGGGCTTCATTGGGCTACATTCGGCTAATTAGCAAATAGCTCATCGCAAACTAGGAATGGTAAAGAATCGCTATTTATTCCTTAAAGTTCGCTATTTAGGAAATGCAAATAACTTTTATGATACATATGGCGGTTCATCTCTAACAAGATAAGAAGCATAGGGATAGATTTATGATGACTGGCGCATCACCAGGGATGTGTTAGTCATTCTGTGCCGCTGTTCCGTCACCTATGGTGTGCTGCATTTACAATGCGGCGCATCATGGGGCAAAAACAGCACAGATGCGTGATGTATCTGTGCCGTAAAGGAGGCGCATTGCTGGAGTTGTATCGCAAGTGTGATGAAGCTCCAGCAAGGGTCGGGGGTGCCCCTGTCGCAGGGTTTCTGTTCTCACACAGAACTGTGGACAGAGGATTGGAACCTCGGCGAATTAGGGTGTCCCAAAACTCACGTTAGTAATCAAAAACTATTTAGCAAGCTAGGTACAGTGTCACATTGGATATAACAAACTCTCAATGTTTAGACAATCCAGAATATGAACTTATAGTACCTCAGGATACGTGGAACTCATGAACAGTCGGTCGTTATATATTTCTTAGAAACCAGAACATGGAGTTAAGAAGAACACATGTGTATTTGAAATGTTTATTTACTAATGCCGTCTTCTCAGGCGTAGTACCTTAGATAATAAAAGTACACATATTATCAGTAGCAAAATTACCAGCATAGTTACTAGTACATAAAAAGTGAATGGTGATAGTATGTTAACATGCTGTAAATGAATAAGAGTTAGCAACACTTATAAGCAGCCGCGGGCCGTGGAGGGAGTTACGGTGGGGCAGGGAGGCGGGGAGGGGGAGAAGCAGGGTGGAGAATACAAGTACACATATTATCAGTAGCAAAATTACCAGCATAGTTACTAGTACATAAAAAGCGAATGGTGACAGTATGTTAACATGCTGTAAATGAATAAGAGTTAGCAACACTTATAAGCAGCCGCGGGCCGTGGAGGGAGTTACGGTGGGGCAGGGAGGCGGGGAGGGGGAGGGGCAAGGTAGAGAGGGCTCCACCCTGCTTCTCCCCCTCCCCGCCTCCCTGCCCCATCGTAACTCCCTCCACGGCCCGCGGCTGCTTATATCTCACCCTCCCTAATACACATATTATATTATTTGCTAAGAAGGTCTCTTTGTGTTGGTTTAGGGCGTGTCCATACTTTAGTGTCTTAGATTTGAAGGAATCACATCAGCATACACCAGCTCTCTCTTCATGTGAACCGCATCAACTGTTGTGTATGTGTGTTCGGCAAAGCAATATAAAACCCGCCTCATGCCCAGAATTGGCAGAAGTTGCACTTATGTTATGAGTATGAAGTCGTGGAGATCAGACCTCATAACAATTCTGTATCGTGTTGTTCTTGAAACTTTAGCACTCGCTGTACAGATATAGTTTAACAAGTAAAGCAGATAGTAGACCAATAACATATTATTCTCATGTAAACCACGATGAACTACTAGGTGGAAAGCTAAAGCAACAACTAAGTGTCGTGTGCAGAAGTTGCAAAAAAGGAAAAATGGCGTTTAAACCGGTAATGAGCCCATGCTAACTTAACACGGTGTAAAGATATCCAGGACCTAGATGACACCTCCTCATGATCCGGAAACGAACTGAATAAGATAATAGAAGTGCCATCTCATGAGAGCAGATTGCAAGTTTATATGTGGACGGTCCGCAAGGTAAAGCATTAAAAACTAGGAAAATTCAATGCTAAAGAAAAATAAAACAGCCAAGTACTTTATCGAGTCTTAAGCCAATAGGCAAGGTAAATAATAAAAACTTGACAAATAAGTCAATGAATTGTCAATGAAATGCTAGTACTCAGCATATCAAACATGAAAAAGGTCTATGACATAACTGTGTATGCAAAATAAGCTGCAACAGCCTCCAATAGGAAGTCACCGTCTTCATCCGAAAACAGTTCAGCCATCCAATTTAAAAGCGGAAAAGAACATACGTGCTCTCCCAGCACCGGATCCTCTATCACCATCAGAGGACAGCTCGGTGGGTTTTCAAGAAAGCTGTGTTCCAAGAAAGACTGTGCTGCCGCCAGTAAATTCCAGGGACCAAGTAGTCCATGCATCAATGCCACAGCCATAATCCTTTCGCCAGGACAAATCAACTCGTGAGTAATGATAGGAGTCATCAGCTGATTAAAGTCGACGTCAGGAGAAACCGGTCCGCAGAGACACAAATCAATGGCCCAATCGAAATCACAGGTCAGGCAGTGAAATACAGGCTGGACACAGGTGAAGTAGGAGAACCGAAAAGATAATCCATATGCCGTGCTTAATATCGCCAACGGCATTGTGCCATAATATTCTAGCATGCGATTGCGGAACAGTGTCAGCAGCTGCAGGGTCGGAGGTTGCATAGGAGGGACATCCATATTTAAAAATGTAAAAAAGCACAAGAGCGTCCGCTGGTAATGCAAGTAAAAATGCAATCCACGAACCAGAGTGGAGAAAATGGAATGAAAGGGAGCAGGGATGACTCCAAAGATTTTCTCAAATGAAGTCACGAGACCACTGGTAACAACTTTAAAAAAGTGTGCCAGGGATTTTGTGGAGGATGCGTTAAAGATAGTCGGAAACATGTTGCTGAAATTGAAAGGCAAACCTGTGTACGGGTGTTCGCTATGTGAAGTACGAAAGTTTCACGGGCCGAACTCAAGGCCACCTCTCTCTGAGACAAAAGAGCTCTTATTCTTGTCATGCCGTTGAAACGTGTCCCAAGGTTGGTATTTGTGGCCAGATTGAAAACTCCCTATGTTCATGTGTGGGAGGAAATAGAACATTTCTGCAGCAAATAACCCGTTCACTTACTGTTACGATAAAAGGAATACTTTTTAATTAACTCAGAACAATCTTCATTATTGAGCATCAAATAACTACCATTTTCCAACAACTTGAACGTGGGGATGATAGCAGGAACTGGCGTGCCTTGCAACACGCAAGCCATATTTGGTCGGTGTTTGTTGCATGAATCGTGTAACTGTATGTGCCTACACATTAGTGAATGATCTGGCGTCTCAGTGCATTCCTCTCCATTCAGATAAACTTCTTGATCATCTTTGAAACATCTGTATGTGTATGGAAGCGACCAGACCTCATGAACAAAAGCACTACCTAAAGGTTCATAAAGACCTATTGGTATATATTTCATACAATTTGAAAACTTATATAAAGCAAAAGGCAGCGTTATTAAACCGTGGATAAGGCATGTTGCCAAAAAACCCGCAATCCTCTGCTGATGATGTCACTGAGCATGTCATGAATGATGTAATATGTGACATCATCAGTAGTGGATTATGGGTAATAGTATCTCTAGTTTACTCCCCTATAGCTGTCTTTCTTTTAACATAAGTGTGTGTTTCCTTCCCTTATACTTACTGTTTTTGGTTCGCTTCCAGTTCGCGTACCAGCGAGCGAACTAGGAAGCGAACTAAGAGAAATAGAGGTTGGCACAGTTCCAAATATTGTACCAATTTTTTAATAACGGGGAGGTAGTTCTGAAAAGAACTTTTTTTTTTATTTTTCTGAACATTTTTTTACTGTTTTTGAATTTTTCGGAACAGTTTTATATTTTTTTGGGTTTTTCTTGGAGGGGGCAATGAAAACGATTCATTGTAAAGGGCTCAACAGGAGCAACAAAACAAAAAAAAGAAGTATTTATTATTTTGGGCGTTTCGGACAAACTTGCATATGATAGTCAATAGCTCTGTTGATCAGAGTGATGCTTCTTTCTCCGTAGGAAATGAATCCATCGCAAAATACGCAGGTGTGTTTTACTTCACCAAATCTCATTTGTATATTTGGCACCATCTCCCTGCCCTCTGGTCCCGTTACTTCCGGTACAACAGATCTTCTGGCCATAATAGGGAGATTATCTAGGTCGTTCCGAAACTGTGCAGCACTGTAGTTGTTAGGATGCCACCTAGTCATATGGCGATGCATTGTGTAGTTTCCGAAACTGTATTTTTTGTCGGTCCCTCTGGACAGTCTATCTTGACATATAAGGCAAGTTACGTATCTTGCATTTACTTTTTTCTGACCTTTGGGAATTTTAAAAAATTGCCAAATGAAGTTTTCTTTCCGGTGAGACGTCTTGGGCTGCTCAGGCAAAAACTGCCTCTCTTCGTGCTCGTCCTCCTGTTCCTCTTCTTCTTCTTCTTGTTGAATTACAACTTGAGCAGGTGGTCCACTCTTCCTTGGATGTGGTGGAGGTGGTGGGGAAGCACCAGCTGAAGCTACTAAAGAAGCCATTGCTCAGTGATCACAAAGGGTCTTTCTCTCACAATGATGAAAGTCAGAGTGAGGAAAGAAGGAGGGATTTTCATCATTTGGGAAAAACAAGAGTTCTCAACCAATCAAAAGTGTTCATTTTAGATTATATGACCTAGTCTTACATCATTAGGAAACCAAAAGTGAAATGAACCAATGAAAAGTGTTATTACCAAGTCACATGACTTGCTGTGTTTACGTTAAGCGCTTTGCAGGGCCTCCCGGTTTGCTTCCAGAAACCTGCGCTTTGGCACTCGCTTCGCGTACCAGTTTGCTAACGTAGCACGTCATATGACGTATCAAGCGACAACGTGGAACGTCATGCGGACGGGAGGCGTCACGATGTTGTTTTCTAACGCGGCACTTGCGGTAAAGAAACGTTTACCGGCTCGCGGTCTATTTCGCGGCATCAAGGTCAGCTAACGGGAAGCTTCCCGATTCGCGAAGCGGGAACGAAGAAAAAAAAATATTTTAAAAAAAAATTATTCATAAACATATAAAATATATTTTTGGATTTAAAGAAGAATACATTTTACAGCTACAGATATTAGCTGTTAAAAAACCAATGAAATTCACAGAAAAAACCATAGGTTATAGACCATATATAGTTAGGAATTAGCATTTACAAAACCTTGAAAATTCACTGAAAAAACCATAGGTTATAGACCATATATAGTTAGGAAATAGCATTTAGAAAACCTTATTTTACTCACACAAAACCATTGAAATTCCATATATAGTTAGTTGCACTAACTATATATCGCGCACCTGCAATCCACTGCTGATGATGTCACATATTACATCATTCATGACATGGTCAGTGACATCACTGATGACATCACTGATGACATCTCAAATGACATCACTGATGACATCACTGATGACAACATCCAGTGACTGTATGCTTCTGTAAAGTTAAAATATGTCTTACATATTGAAGAATGAGTGGATGTATAAGTGTCTGGATGAAGGATTTAGTAGGTGCATGACTGACTGTATAAGTGAGTGATTAAATGTGTCTCACTGAGTGCATGGGTTAGTGACTAAACTGTTTTAAATTGTGCATCATTGTGTCTGTTGTTTTGTAATCTGATGCATGTGTTGATCATTAGCTATATGACTAACTATATGGGTTATTGATTAGTTGCCCAAGTATTTGTATGGGAGACTGAGTGTGTGTGTGGGTGTCTGGGAGGTGTATGACTCTGTGCATAGATGTGTGAGCAGTTGATTCACTAGATGTATGGGTTCAAAAGTGCATGTGGAAACATCTGTATGGGCGGTTGACTGTGTGCATGAGTGTATTGGTGAGTGAATGGATATCTCAGTGCTACATGTCAAAGTAAGTACATATGTAAAACACAGTACATGTGATAGTTGACATATATAAATAACTGTGCATAAGAGCCAGTGAATGTGTGAGTGGCTGTATGGATTATTGTGAACTTGTATCAGGGATTGTATAACAGAGTAAATATGTGTTATTATATGTTCCAATAAGTAAGGTGTGTATAACTATATAGTTGAGGAAATCGAGGTGTGATTGATTCTTTGCAAGACTGACTAGGTGTGTGAGTAACTCCATGGATGAGTGACAGTCTGTGAGTGTCTGTTTACACTGAGTGTATCTAAGGTTATATTAGAGTCTGAAGAGGTTCATTGTATCATCACATGAATGATGTCATCAGTGATGTGATCAGTAATGTCAAATGAGATGTCATCAGTGATGTCATCAGTGATGTCATTTGAGATGTCATCAGTGATGTCATCAGTGATGTCACTGACCATGTCATGAATGATGTAATATGTGACATCATCAGCAGTGGATTGCAGGTGCGCGATATATAGTTAGTGCAACTAACTATATATGGAATTTCAATGGTTTTGTGTGAGTAAAATAAGGTTTTCTAAATGCTATTTCCTAACTATATATGGTCTATAACCTATGGTTTTTTCAGTGAATATATATATATATATATATATATATATATATATATTCACTGAAAAAACCATAGGTTATAGACCATATATAGTTAGGAATTAGCATTTACAAAACCTTGAAAATTCACTGAAAAAACCATAGGTTATAGACCATATATAGTTAGGAATTAGCATTTAAAAAACCTTATTTTACTCACACAAAACCATTGAAATTCCATATATAGTTAGTTGCACTAACTATATATTGCGCACCCGCAATCCACTGCTGATGATGTCACATATTACATCATTCATGACATGGTCAGTGACATCACTGATGACATCACTGATGACATCTCAAATGACATCACTGATGACATCACTGATGACAACATCCAGTGACTATGTTTCTGTAAAGTTAAAATATGTCTTACATATTGAAGAATGAGTGGATGTATAAGTGTCTGGACGAAGGATTTAGTAGGTGCATGACTGAATGTATGAGTGAGTGATTAAATGTGTCTCACTGAGTGCATGGGTTAGTGACTAAACTGTCTTAATTTGTGCATCATTATGTCTGTTGTTCTGTAAACTGCTGCATGTGTTGATCAGTAGCTATATGAGTAACTATATGGGTTATTGATTGATTGCCCAAGTATTTGCATGGGAGACTGAGTGTGTGTGTGGCTGGATGGGAGGTGTGTGACTCTGTACAGATCAATGTGTACTTGTATCAATGATTGTATAAGAGAGTAAGTATGTGTTAGTATATGGTTGAAAACGTAAGGTGCTCTATGTTTAACTGTATAGAGTAGAAAATGGAAGTGTGATTGATTCTTTACAGGACTGACTAGGTGTGTGAGTAACTCCATGGATGAGTGGCAGAGTGTGAGTGTCTGTATAGGTGTATGAGTGCATATGATTGTGTTGTAAACATGAGTGATTGTATGTATGAATGATTGTATGGGTGAATGAGTGAATGTGTGTGTAGACGTAGGAATCAGTGAGTACGTATGTAGTAACTAGTATTGGTGTGTCAATGGTTTCAAAAATTATACTCTGTTTTTAACACTGGATGAAACAGAGGTTATATTAAAATGTGAGGAGATGCATTGTATTGTCACATGAATGATATCATCAGTGATGTGGTCATTGATGTCAAATGAGATGTCATCAGTGATGTCATCAGTGATGTCATTTGAGATGTCATCAGTGATGTCATCAGTGATGTCACTGACCATGTCATGAATGATGTAATATGTGACATCATCAGCAGTGGATTGCGGGTGCGCAATATATAGTTAGTGCAACTAACTATATATGGAATTTCAATGGTTTTGTGTGAGTAAAATAAGGTTTTTTAAATGCTAATTCCTAACTATATATGGTCTATAACCTATGGTTTTTTCAGTGAATTTTCAAGGTTTTGTAAATGCTAATTCCTAACTATATATGGTCTATAACCTATGGTTTTTTCAGTGAATTTCAATGGTTTTTTAATAGCAAATATCATAAGCTGTCGAATGTCAAGTACGTGGTAAGAATTTTTTTTTTCGTGTTTATGCACACTGATCTGCTTTGATTGCTGCCCCCCACCCCTCATTTCTATTAGGAGTACTCTCTCTTTGCAGATAGTGAAGGGTAGTTAATGCAGCCCTTTCCCCCTTTGTAATCCGTCGTGCCTGCTTCTCTCTCCATTTGATTGATTGTTCTCTTTGGTTCATTCTCTATTTACAAACAAGCACAGAGTCGCAATACTCTGTTTAGTCTTTGCAGATAGCGAAAAATCGTGTAAAAAAACAAAAGGAATCGAGCAAAATCAGTAGGCCACTAATGGGATCTCTTTTGACCTCGCTAAAATAGAAACATTAGGAACAACCTGTTGAAAATAGCAATGCGTATGTATATAAGCGGCGTTCATTTGTGTTCACAGTACCCCTTGTTGATTGTTTCAATCGAGCATTGAATTGTTCGAAGTTAATTCTCTTAACGATCTTCTCTACCTGCAAACGAGGAAGAATAGGAATATTCTATCTCCCTTTGCAGATAGTGAAGGGTAGGTAACGCAAGCCTTTAACACGTCGTACCTATTTCATTCCTCATTGATTGATTGATTGTCCGAACATTGACTGTTTGGGAATTAGTTCTTTTTGGAGGTATTCCCTGTTTGCAAATAAACGTAGGAAAATCTTTGCAAGTAGTGAAAGGGTACGTAATGCGGACCGTTCTCCCCCGTTGTAATCTGTCATGCCTATCTACTCCCCACTGATTGATGCACCTTTTTCACCCGGACCATTTACTAGAGATACGTCATCTGGCCCGACCAGAGAGCACCCCTAGTGAAAAGGACATATGCAATAATAACGAAGTGATCACTGTATCCTGTTAACAGAAACTTTACCATGAAACAACCTGGAAAGAAAAAAATAGGAAAACGAAAATCAGTAGGCCACTGATGAACATGAACTTTTATTAAACAACGAACAAAGAAACGATAACATAACGTAATGATAAAACCTATTAATGTCCTAGAAACAAGAAAACGTTAAAATATGCCAGTGGTGAGAGACCAGAAAAACAGTAAGAGAAACCAAATCACCCCTCGCTGTCCCACCGCCTGCCACGCCAAAAAAATCGATAGACTAGGGAAAATGCAAGTCAGTAGAACATCCACCCCCACTCTGGAAACTTCCAAGGTGGGGCAGGGTTCCGGCTACGCCCAGCCGGGAGCAGCCCATATAAGGCAGGTTCTGCTGCCACGCCTCGGCCAGGAGATCCTAACGTAGGGTGTAGCCGGAGGAGAGGCCGAGACCAGCGGGACCCGGCCAGGGGATTGCCTTTACAACGCTGAACAGTTGCAGGGGGGGGGAATGTCTCCTCGACCCTCCCCTCTCTCTCCCAGTCCGGCCGCGGTGGCCCTTGAGAGTTGCAGGTAGTCCCGCCACATGCTCTTCCGGTCCGACCACCAACGGTCGGGGGGCCGAGGCCGACGGGATCCGGCTGCAGCCGATAAACCAAGAAACCCGTTCATGGGGCCAGAGCCAGGGGCGTCCGGCCGACATCCACCGGAAGCCCGGCCCGAAGACGGACGGGACACTTCTTTCTTTTATAATGGCTGCGACAACACTGGAGGGGGATGTCTTGCACATGCCTCCGACCCCCCCTCGTCCTCATCGCCTGGTCCGGCCATAACAAATCTCAAGCGAGACGCCGTGGGGTGCACTGGGAGGGAGAGACGGTGCGAACAGGCCTCTCCCGCCTCCCCAGGTGGAGGCTTCCCAGCTGCACCCTCAGCGCTCCAGGCGGTGGCATCCTAACAACTACATTGCTGCACAGTTTCGGAACGACCTAGATAACGGTTCTTCCACTGTGGCCATGCTGCAACGTCTCGCCCGGCAGGGTGGAGCCCGTCCGCTCATGTGACCCCGCGATCGCCGGTAGCTGCCGAACTCTCAAAATGGCGGTCGACCTGGCAAGAGCGGGCCCAACATAAAGAAATGGCCCGGTCACTGGTTGACTCCACCACCGTAGTCCTCCACGACCTTGAAGATTCTAGAGGAGCCGCGGGAGTCTCCGACCCCCGATGGGGAATGACTGCCATGATCGCCCGTGGAGTGACGAAACTGTATCCGCGGGACGTCGGCGCTCCCATGCTGGCGCCAGCCTCACTTTGAATTACTACAATCCTGCAGACCTCACTTCCGGTGAAAGCACAGTGTGACCCGGTAGGAAAAATTATTGCACCCCCTCCCCTTTTTGACTGATAGTTCAAACCACCGATCCTTTCCTTTGCCCTTTTAACGGAACTTTGGACTGCCTCCCCCTCTTTTACATTTTCTAGAGAAAACAAAACATTAACCACTACATTAGCATAGCAGTTGACACCAGAACTGTTTTCAAATTGAAAACCAACAACATCTTCAACAGAATCCTTTTTGTTTCTGCTGTGACCCTGCTACAGCACAGGCATTGTCCCCAGCAGTAATTCTGCAATGCCGGTAAGAATAGCTGTGGTGCCTACTGGACTCACTCACCCCCGTGGCGCCCCACGCTGTTTTTTGCTGGGCGGCAACTTACTAGACATCACTTTCGTGCCATCTAGATTTCAGCGCGTTCTGCTGCCTTGGAACTATTCGCACAACAGACCGCTACTGACAAGAATATTTCATTATTGGTGCTGTCAATTTCAATAAATCTATTGGATAATTAAAAAGAAATTGCCACGGTCTCTTCGTTGTTTAAATGTTTTTACTGTTTTTGTTTTGTTGTATATATTTATATGTTATTAAAGTTTTATATTCCTACTACTTTGTTGGAGTGCTATATATTTTTAATGTGACACATAATTGTAAAAACTTTGATGTACAAAGAGTCATTCCTGGAATCTTCCGCTTCAGGCTCGGTCCTCTCCCCAATCACAATACAGGATGGTTTTCAGATAGTAGGAACGCGTGTGCTGTGACGGATCACATCGGGTGTGGGCCTTGATCTACTATAACTCCTTTGAAGAGGGGTGATTCTTTACAGCTGGGGCCATAAACTACATCTGCAGGGCTAGCTGATAGCCTAGGACCGGCCTGGACATTCGGACACAGAGGAAGAGGAGTGTCAGAGGGTGCGGTAGTGAATAGGGCGAAAGGGAGGTGTCGGGCGGGCACAGAGTGTGATTCTCAGGGAAGAGCAGCGCAGATGGGGGAAGGTTTATTGCCCATGCATAAGACAGAGAGCGGTGGTGACCAGTGCCTGGGGGAGATGCTTACGAGGGTGAGGAGCCATGCTACGAATCGACAGCGTGCAGAGAGTGGGTCTGGTCAAGACATCTAAAATGGCTGCCGTGCACGACAAAAGTGTGGCATTTCAAAAAAGGCAAGATGGCGCAGACAATGTTTTTCAACACTTCCTCATTTCCTTCGAATCGAACGTTAACAGACGTTGGGGCATATTACCAAAGTTAAGCGATATTTATCGCTAACGATGCTTACCAACCAATTTTTTACCACTAAGCATCGTCAGAAATTATCGAAGATAAACCTTACTATTATCAAGGTTTATCGCAAATGCGATAATAAACGGCCGCAATGCATGAATATCGCTAAAAACTCAGCGATATTCATGCATTACCGAGCTAATACTCTTAGCCATGTTATCCACCTCCCATTGGATAACATGGCTAAGAACTGCTCAGGGCAGGTGTTACTTTTTGGAGATATTCGCGCTTAGCGCGAATATCTCCAAAAGTTGGTAATAGGAGATAGATATCTTGCATGTTGTAATGCAAGTTATTGTGGTATATGGAACTCATACCATAATCTCTCAGGAAAGCAGAAACTGATCCTTTTGGGACCGCCTAAAAAGGCCTAGGGGGTGAGGAGTACTCTACTTTGCCCCCTTTTCACGTTCCGAACTATTTTATTTTACTCTCTTCTGTAATTACACAAAATACCAGCGATAAGATGCATCGGAGACACACAGTGAGAGAAAGGAGGCCGGAGATGAAGAAGACATGTCAAATACACATTGGAGATAATATAGTGGCAGAAGGGAAGTAAATATGAGTAAACTTACCATGTAACATAAAAATGTTGCACTCTATACTATAAGTCTCATTTTATACTACAATCACTTCGCTACAACCTCATAAATTAAAAATAAAAATAAATAATGTCTCAAACTATTTTTGATTTCTAAATATAAATTTATTCTTCAGAATTTTCTAAATTTGAAACAACTAGTAACATGTCCTCATCAGTAATTTCCTCTTCAATCATCTCATCTGGAATCTCCTCATTAAAAGTCTGCAATGATGATTCTTGTAACTCTATGGTCTCCAAACACTCGATAAATTCGCCATCAAGAGATTGATCAAAAAAATCATTCAAGTCATCTCCTCCTTCTGACAATATTTCATTATTGGTGCTGTCAATTTCAATCAATGTAGTGGAATCATTCAAGTCATCTCCTCGTGACAATATTTCATTATTGGTGCTCTCAATTTCAATCAATGTAGTGGAATCATTCAAGTCATCTCCTCCTTGTGACAATATTTCATTATTGGTGCTGTCCATTTCAATCAATCTAATGGAATCATACAAGCCATCTCCTCCTTGTGACAATATTTCATTATTGGTGCTCTCAATTTCAATCAATGTAGTGGAATCATTCAAGTCATCTCCTCCTTGTGACAATATTTCATTATTGGTGCTGTCCATTTCAATCAATCTAATGGAATCATACAAGTCATGTCCTCCTTGTGACAATATTTCATTATTGGTGCTCTCAATTTCAATCAATGTAGTGGACAATTCAAAAGAAATTGCCACGGTCTCTTCATTGTGAGCCATTTTATTTTGAAATTGCTTGCTGTAAATTGCAGAAAAAAATAATCACTTTCATTTATCGTTTTTAGTAATACATAATATAAAACTAACTTCATCAAGTATTTAGTATAACAGAAGGACAGCAAATAAATAACAGAAAACATTTTTCAAATTATCTTCAAGTGTACAACATAGTTCCCCTTACAAATTAACAACTCACCTTTTTAAAAGTAGCAGAAGTGTTAGTACTGTGTAAATCAAACACCAGAAATTCACCACCAAAAATTCCTCACAAATGTACCTCAGACAGTAGTATCACAAAATGGCTGTGGTTTCCTCTCATTTGACATATATACATAACCAATTAACTTTCATCACACACAAATACAAAACCAAAGTAACATTTTAATTGGTTCTAAATTTCAACACTTTCAAATGTGTTTTCCCCATGCAATTTTCCATAGGACATTTACATACGTCTACAGCCTGAATGGCTGAACGGAATTACACCAAACTTGGCAAAATGGTACATCAAACCTAAGAGGTCAGGAAGGATCTACTATGCCCCCTTATGGTCATTTCCCCCTTCGCTTTGGCCTCCTCTTGTCTCTCAATCCTACCGAGGGACAAGATGGCGGCCGCTACGGACTGTTTGGAATGTTGACAGATGCCGGAGAACCAATCAGCTTCGCAAAGCTCCGTAACGCGAAAAGTACGCGAAGCGGAGCGCTGTTACAGATATATATCTTTTTTTCAACGTTAATTTCTCAAAATCCACTGGAGCACATATATTGAGACCTAGCAAAGGCACATCGGGCTACCAGTCCCTAATATTTTGCCAAGTTTCGTGCAAATCCATTCAGCCGTTCGATTATTATTATTTTGGGTTTTTTTTGCCCCGCGGGGCCCTTTTAAAACCTCCACATCAAACCTAGGGGGTCAGCGAGGATCTACTATGCCCCCTTATAGTTATTTCCCCCTTTGTTTTGACCTCCTCTTGTCTCTCGATCCTACCGAGAGACAAGATGGCGGCCGCTACGGACTGTTTGGAATGTTGACAGACGCCGGAGAACCAATCAGCTTCGCTTCACAAAGCTCCGTTGCGCGAAAAGTCCGCGAACCAGAGCGCTAACCGGTCCGCTGTTACAGATATATATCTTTTTTTAAACGTTAATTTCTCAAAATCCACTGGAGCACATATATTGAGACCTACAAAAGGCACATCGGGCTACCAGTCCCTACAATTTTGCCAAGTTTCGTGCAAATCCATTCAGCCGTTCGGGCTAAAAGTGAGGCCAACCGCCCTATGGAAAACTCAATGTTAAAAACACGTTTTGGGACCCCCCTTTTTTCTCGGCCCCCACTGGACGAACCCCCCCCAAATTTTCAAGGGCTGCTCAGAAACAAAATGTGCCATTTTCCTGAAAATTTCAGCCGATTCCGTCCACAAACGCCAAAGTTATTAGACATAGAATTTTCAAAAAACCCATAGAGAAAAAATCCTAACTATATATACCTACTGGCGACCGCCAGTAGGTAATATATATATATATATATATATATATTTCCAACAGTAGCAGCTCCCAATGCAGGAAAGAACCAGTGGAGACCCTTTGATAGGCAGCAGAAGATTTATTGAGCAGCAGCCTGCTCGCCGAGGCTCAGGGACAAGGAAAATATTCACCATCTGTTCCAGCCAGACGCGTTTCGAGTAATGAAACTCTTCCTCAGTGGCTTGTGGCAAGTTCAAGGATAAGCGTCTTGTGTGCACCAAACTATATTACTAATCTTCCCGCCCCAAAGTGGGTGTGGCCCTCGGGCATCTTGGGAGATGTAGTTCGTGCGTGCGCTCCACCCTGATCGATGTGTCCAAATCTATCGGTGTCCTGTCACCAAGTCTCTGCTGTGCTTTATGGATACTGCTCCCACTGTGCGCAAACACCTATGCTGCTTAAGGTGAGTGCTCAGTCTCCCACCGCTCTCGCGCAGTGTCAGTGACATTACAGCGGCCCCGCTCTTCCGCAGTCGGTTCTTCCTACGACCTAGGCAGGCCGTTATTAATTCCAACAGTAGCAGCTCCCAATGCAGGAAAGAACCAGTGGAGACCCTTTGATAGGCAGCAGAAGATTTATTGAGCAGCAGCCTGCTCGCCGAGGCTCAGGGACAAGGAAAATATTCACCATCTGTTCCAGCCAGACGCGTTTCGAGTAATGAAACTCTTCCTCAGTGGCTTGTGGCAAGTTCAAGGATAAGCGTCTTGTGTGCACCAAACTATATTACTAATCTTCCCGTCCCAAAGTGGGTGTGGCCCTCGGGCATCTTGGGAGATGTAGTTCGTGCGTGCGCTCCACCCTGATCGATGTGTCCAAATCTATCGGTGTCCTGTCACCAAGTCTCTGCTGTGCTTTATGGATACTGCTCCCACTGTGCGCAAACACCTATGCTGCTTAAGGTGAGTGCTCAGTCTCCCACCGCTCTCGCGCAGTGTCAGTGACATTACAGCGGCCCCGCTCTTCCGCAGTCGGTTCTTCCTACGACCTAGGCAGGCCGTTATTAATTCCAACAGTAGCAGCTCCCAATGCAGGAAAGAACCAGTGGAGACCCTTTGATAGGCAGCAGAAGATTTATTGAGCAGCAGCCTGCTCGCCGAGGCTCAGGGACAAGGAAAATATTCACCATCTGTTCCAGCCAGACGCGTTTCGAGTAATGAAACTCTTCCTCAGTGGCTTGTGGCAAGTTCAAGGATAAGCGTCTTGTGTGCACCAAACTATATTACTAATCTTCCCGCCCCAAAGTGGGTGTGGCCCTCGGGCATCTTGGGAGATGTAGTTCGTGCGTGCGCTCCACCCTGATCGATGTGTCCAAATCTATCGGTGTCCTGTCACCAAGTCTCTGCTGTGCTTTATGGATACTGCTCCCACTGTGCGCAAACACCTATGCTGCTTAAGGTGAGTGCTCAGTCTCCCACCGCTCTCGCGCAGTGTCAGTGACATTACAGCGGCCCCGCTCTTCCGCAGTCGGTTCTTCCTACGACCTAGGCAGGCCGTTATTAAATCCAACAGTAGCAGCTCCCAATGCAGGAAAGAACCAGTGGAGACCCTTTGATAGGCAGCAGAAGATTTATTGAGCAGCAGCCTGCTCGCCGAGGCTCAGGGACAAGGAAAATATTCACCATCTGTTCCAGCCAGACGCGTTTCGAGTAATGAAACTCTTCCTCAGTGGCTTGTGGCAAGTTCAAGGATAAGCGTCTTGTGTGCACCAAACTATATTACTAATCTTCCCGCCCCAAAGTGGGTGTGGCCCTCGGGCATCTTGGGAGATGTAGTTCGTGCGTGCGCTCCACCCTGATCGATGTGTCCAAATCTATCGGTGTCCTGTCACCAAGTCTCTGCTGTGCTTTATGGATACTGCTCCCACTGTGCGCAAACACCTATGCTGCTTAAGGTGAGTGCTCAGTCTCCCACCGCTCTCGCGCAGTGTCAGTGACATTACAGCGGCCCCGCTCTTCCGCAGTCGGTTCTTCCTACGACCTAGGCAGGCCGTTATTAAATCCAACAGTAGCAGCTCCCAATGCAGGAAAGAACCAGTGGAGACCCTTTGATAGGCAGCAGAAGATTTATTGAGCAGCAGCCTGCTCGCCGAGGCTCAGGGACAAGGAAAATATTCACCATCTGTTCCAGCCAGACGCGTTTCGAGTAATGAAACTCTTCCTCAGTGGCTTGTGGCAAGTTCAAGGATAAGCGTCTTGTGTGCACCAAACTATATTACTAATCTTCCCGCCCCAAAGTGGGTGTGGCCCTCGGGCATCTTGGGAGATGTAGTTCGTGCGTGCGCTCCACCCTGATCGATGTGTCCAAATCTATCGGTGTCCTGTCACCAAGTCTCTGCTGTGCTTTATGGATACTGCTCCCACTGTGCGCAAACACCTATGCTGCTTAAGGTGAGTGCTCAGTCTCCCACCGCTCTCGCGCAGTGTCAGTGGCATTACAGCGGCCCCGCTCTTCCGCAGTCGGTTCTTCCTACGACCTGGGGCGGGAAGATTAGTAATATAGTTTGGTGCACACAAGACGCTTATCCTTGAACTTGCCACAAGCCACTGAGGAAGAGTTTCATTACTCGAAACGCGTCTGGCTGGAACAGATGGTGAATATTTTCCTTGTCCCTGAGCCTCGGCGAGCAGGCTGCTGCTCAATAAATCTTCTGCTGCCTATCAAAGGGTCTCCACTGGTTCTTTCCTGCATTGGGAGCTGCTACTGTTGGAATTAATAACGGCCTGCCTAGGTCGTAGGAAGAACCGACTGCGGAAGAGCGGGGCCGCTGTAATGTCACTGACACTGCGCGAGAGCGGTGGGAGACTGAGCACTCACCTTAAGCAGCATAGGTGTTTGCGCACAGTGGGAGCAGTATCCATAAAGCACAGCAGAGACTTGGTGACAGGACACCGATAGATTTGGACACATCGATCAGGGTGGAGCGCACGCACGAACTACATCTCCCAAGATGCCCGAGGGCCACACCCACTTTGGGGCGGGAAGATTAGTAATATAGTTTGGTGCACACAAGACGCTTATCCTTGAACTTGCCACAAGCCACTGAGGAAGAGTTTCATTACTCGAAACGCGTCTGGCTGGAACAGATGGTGAATATTTTCCTTGTCCCTGAGCCTCGGCGAGCAGGCTGCTGCTCAATAAATCTTCTGCTGCCTATCAAAGGGTCTCCACTGGTTCTTTCCTGCATTGGGAGCTGCTACTGTTGGAATTAATAACGGCCTGCCTAGGTCGTAGGAAGAACCGACTGCGGAAGAGCGGGGCCGCTGTAATGTCACTGACACTGCGCGAGAGCGGTGGGAGACTGAGCACTCACCTTAAGCAGCATAGGTGTTTGCGCACAGTGGGAGCAGTATCCATAAAGCACAGCAGAGACTTGGTGACAGGACACCGATAGATTTGGACACATCGATCAGGGTGGAGCGCACGCACGAACTACATCTCCCAAGATGCCCGAGGGCCACACCCACTTTGGGGCGGGAAGATTAGTAATATAGTTTGGTGCACACAAGACGCTTATCCTTGAACTTGCCACAAGCCACTGAGGAAGAGTTTCATTACTCGAAACGCGTCTGGCTGGAACAGATGGTGAATATTTTCCTTGTCCCTGAGCCTCGGCGAGCAGGCTGCTGCTCAATAAATCTTCTGCTGCCTATCAAAGGGTCTCCACTGGTTCTTTCCTGCATTGGGAGCTTCTACTGTTGGAATTAATAACGGCCTGCCTAGGTCGTAGGAAGAACCGACTGCGGAAGAGCGGGGCCGCTGTAATGTCACTGACACTGCGCGAGAGCGGTGGGAGACTGAGCACTCACCTTAAGCAGCATAGGTGTTTGCGCACAGTGGGAGCAGTATCCATAAAGCACAGCAGAGACTTGGTGACAGGACACCGATAGATTTGGACACATCGATCAGGGTGGAGCGCACGCACGAACTACATCTCCCAAGATGCCCGAGGGCCACACCCACTTTGGGGCGGGAAGATTAGTAATATAGTTTGGTGCACACAAGACGCTTATCCTTGAACTTGCCACAAGCCACTGAGGAAGAGTTTCATTACTCGAAACGCGTCTGGCTGGAACAGATGGTGAATATTTTCCTTGTCCCTGAGCCTCGGCGAGCAGGCTGCTGCTCAATAAATCTTCTGCTGCCTATCAAAGGGTCTCCACTGGTTCTTTCCTGCATTGGGAGCTGCTACTGTTGAAATATATATATATATATATATATATATATATATATATATATATTCACTGAAAAAACCATAGGTTATAGACCATATATAGTTAGGAATTAGCATTTACAAAACCTTAAAAATTCACTGAAAAAACCATAGGTTATAGACCATATATAGTTAGGGATTAGCATTTAAAAAACCTTATTTTACTCACACAAAACCATTGAAATTCCATATATAGTTAGTTGTACTAACTATATATCACGCACCCGCAATCCACTGCTGATGATGTCACATATTACATCATTCATGACATGGTCAGTGACATCACTGATGACATCACTGATGACATCTCAAATGACATCACTGATGACATCACTGATGACATCATCCAGTGACTGTGTGTTTCTGTAAAGTTTAAATATGTTTTACATATTGAAGAATGAGTGGATGTAGAAGTGTCTGGATGAAGGATTTAGTAGGTGCGTGACTGACTGTATGAGTGAGTGATTAAATGTGTCTCACTGAGTGCATGGGTTAGTGACTAAACTGTCTTAATTTGTGCATCATTATGTCTGTTGTTCTGTAAACTGCTGCATGTGTTGATCAGTAGCTATATGAGTAACTATATAGGTTATTGATTGGTTGCCCAAGCATTTGTATAGGAGACTGAGTGTGTGTGTGAGTGGCTGGGAAGTGTATGACTCTGTGCATAGATGTATGGGTTCAAAAGTGCATGTTGGAAACAGCTGTATGGGCAGTTGACTGTGTGCATGACTGTATTGGTGAGTGAATAGATATCTCAGTGCTACATGTCAAATTAAGTACATATGTAAAATACAGTACATGTGAGAGTTGACATATATAAATAACTGTGCATAAGAGCCAGTGAATGTGTGAGTGGCTGTATGGATCATTGTGAACTTGTATCCAGGATTGTATAAGTGAGTAAATATGTTTTAGTATTTGTTTGAATAAGTAAGTAAGGTGTGTTTAACTGTATAGTTAAGGAAATGGAGGTGTGATTGATTGTTTGCATGACTGTCTAGGTGTGTGTGTAACTTCATGGATGAGTGACAATCTGTGAGTCTGTGTTTACACTGAGTGTATCTAAGGTTATATTAGAGTCTGAAGAGGTTCATCGTATTATCACAACAGTGATGTCATCAGTAATGTCATTTGAGATGTCATCAGTGATGTCATCAGTGATGTCATTTGAGATGTCATCAGTGATGTCATCAGTGATGTCATTTGAGATGTCATCAGTGATGTCATCAGTGATGTCACTGACCATGTCATGAATGATGTAATATGTGACATCATCAGCAGTGGATTGCGGGTGCGTGATATATAGTTAGTACAACTAACTATATATGGAATTTCAATGGTTTTGTGTGAGTAAAATAAGGTTTTTTAAATGCTAATCCCTAACTATATATGGTCTATAACCTATGGTTTTTTCAGTGAATTTTTAAGGTTTTGTAAATGCTAATTCCTAACTATATATGGTCTATAACCTATGGTTTTTTCAGTGAATTTCATTGGTTTTTTAATAGCTAATATCAAAACCTTTACAATGTATTATTCTTTAAAAAGAAAAATATTTTTTACATGTTTTTTATACAATTTTTTTTTTATTTTTTTTTGTTTCGCTCCCAGTACGCGTACCGGTTAGCTTCCCGTTAGCTCAATCCGGAGGCGCGACCCGGTACGCGAACTGGTAAACGTTCCTTTAGCGCACCTCTCGCGTTACAAAACAACATCGCGACGCTTCGCGTCAGCATGACGTTTCGCGTTCTCGCGTAATACGTCATATTACGTGCTACGTTCGCGTACCCGGAAGCGCAGCGGTACGCGAACCGGAAGCGATCCGCGGCGCGGCGCCGACCGCGTAATGTAAACATAGCAGGTCATGTGACTCGATAATAACACTTTTCATTGGTTCATTTCACTTTTGGTTTCCTAATGATGTAATACAAGGTCATGTGATCTAAAATGGACACTTTTCATTGGTTTAGAACTTTTGTTTTTCCCAAATGATGAAAACCCCTCCTTCTTTCATCACTCTGACTTTCATCTTGGTGAGAGAAAGACCCTTTATTGAGACTTTGTGATGGCTTCATTAGTAGCTTCAGCTGGTGCTAGCCCACCACCTCCACCAAATCCAAGAAAGAGAGGACCACCTGCAGAAGTAATTCTGCAAGAAGAGGAAGAACAGGAAGAGGAGGAAGAGGAGGAAGAGCATGAGTTTTTGCCAGAGGAGCCCAGGAGGTACAATCGACAGGAGAATTATATCTGGCAATTCTACAGAATTCCTGAGGGGCAAAAGAAAGTGAATGCTCGTTACGTGTTTTGCCGCATATGCGGTGACAGATTGTCAAGGGGCACTGATAAAAAATATAGTTATGGGAATCATACTATGCATCGGCATATGAGTAGGTGGCACCCAAATAACTATAGTGCTGCCCAGCTACGTGACCAACAACAAAATCCCCTCCAAATGGCAAGAAGATCGGTGGTTCCAGAGGTGTCGGGACCAGAGGCGAGGGAGGTGATTGCAAACATCCAAATGTTGTTTGGGCACGTAAAACAAGTGTGCGTGGAATGTGGCGCTTTCATCTGCTACAGAGAAAGTAGCATCACTTTGATTTTGCGAGCAATTCAAAATCATATTAATGTTTGCACAAAACGCACCAAAAAATAAATTCTTTTTTTTTTTTTGCTCCTGTTGAGCCCTTTATAATGGATCGTTTTTGTTTCCCCCCCCCCCCAAAAAAACCAAAAATTTTTTAAAAACGTTCAGAAAATACAAAAAAAGTAAAAAAATGTTCAAAAAATACTAAAAAAAATATAAAACAACAAAAACATAAAAAAAAAAGTTCTTTTCAGAACTAACTCCCCATTATAAAAAAATTGGTAGAATATTTGGAACTCTGCCAACCTGTATTTCTCTTAGTTCGCTCCCGGAGCGCTACCCGGTACGCGTACCGGAAGCTAACCAAAAAAATATTTTTTAAAAAAGAACAGTAACTATAAGAGAAGGAAATACACAGTTATGTTAAAAGAAAGACAGCTCTAGGGAGTAAACTAAGGATACTGTTACCTACAATCCACTGTTGATGATTTCACATATTACATCATTCATGACATGGTCAGTAACATCAACAGCAGTGGATTGTAGGTAACAGTATCGTTAGTTTACTCCCTATAGCTGTCTTTCTTTTAACATAACTGTCTATTTCCTTCCCTTATAGTTACTGTTCTTTTTTAAAAAACATTTTTTTGATCAGTCATAAACAGTGACATTAATAGAAACAGAGAGAGTGAACAAGAGTGAAGAACTATGGTCCTCCAAAGCCACCCTCAGAAAACCAAGGGGGTCAAGATACATCTACCGTGCCCCCTTCTACCTATTCTGAACATTATTTGCCCTCCATCTTGTATCTTGATTCGAACGAAACACAAAATGGTGGACTGCCATAACGCTGCTGGTTTGCGAACCGGGCAACTTCCCAGGAAGCGGTCCCAAAAAAAAAAAAGTTGGGAAAGTAATTCACAGACACTAAGAGTAATAGAGATGGAGTGAGTGAACAAGACTGAGGAACTATGAGAACAGAGGGACTGAGAAAAAGAGTGGAAGGAGTTGAGTAAATAGGTAATAGAGAAAGGAATGAGGAAAGTAGCAAAGGCAGGAAACTGAGGATTAAAGAAGTGAAGCAGTGGATCTAATAGTAGGTGAATGTGATAGAAATGTAACGAAAAGAGTACAACTATTTACCTTGTAATTGCCGTTAAATTAATCACATTTTATTTCTATACTTTCAATCTGTGAAAGAGAGAACCAACATTTGAAAAAAAATTAAAATATGTATTTAAAAATTACAAAAGACAAGGGAAAATATTGAAGGACAAATAGTTTTTCAACAACTTTGACACTGACAGAAGCTTCTGCTTCTCCAGGTCCTCTACACAATGCTAAAGATATACATTTTAAACTAACAGTATCTTGATGCAGATGAAGTGAGGCCTATCTTAAAACATGGTGCATCTTTTGCATTGCTCTTGTTTCAGAAAAGTGTCGCTTCAGTATGCCAATAACATGTCTCCTATCCAGAGATTTGTTTGAGGTAAGGCCTACTCAGAGTTCAAGATGAGATTTACACTTGTTGAAGTGTACAGAGGAGATAATATCTGTGAAAGTCTACTAATGAAGTGAGTCATGTCCACTGCACTCTTCAACAAAGTAGAAACCTCCTATGTTTCCCTGGACAGACCTAAACTTGATCTGCACAATGTGATTCGTAATGATAGGAAACTCAAGTGATGTAATTGAAATATGTGCAATTTATTTTGCTCATTTCACAATCACATCACTTGTGTTTCCTTTGCTTAGGTATCTCATTGTGCAGATGTAGTCCAGCATATGAAAGAATACGTAGAAGTGCAGCACTGCATACAATAAATTTAACACTTACAGAAAACTCACCTTCTCCATGCCTCCTACACAGTTCTACATATACATCATAAATGCAAACAGTACAGAATTAATTATACATGTTAAATGGTTTATTTTTGCTGTTCTCAGAATGTATCAAAATTCACTAAAAACAGTGACTTGAAGGTATTCATCATGTAACAGCGGGGAAAAAAAAACACAATCAAAATGATTGTGTTTAAAAAACCCATACAACATCAGAAAATAAAATTCAGAACTCCTTAAAGTTAACTTACTTTCCATGACGTCCAAGGATGTCCTATGAACAGCTTACACTCTTTTGTGCTGTTATTACTTTCAGCCCGCCACTTTCTGAAAGAAAACCTCCATCGTTTTTAAAAACACGTTACATGCAATAAATGACTTCTTGCTCTCTACCACTATTTTCCACAAGGCCAAATCTAGTCAGAGATATTTATAACTCTTGGATTTCTTGTAAGCCAATCCCATCATTTGGCATTTCCGCAACTTTCAGAATTAAAATGTTGAAGATCATTTTCACAATCCTGGAATAGTAATATCTTCCCCTTCTTGGTCAGTCATGTTCTACATTTCCTATGACACTGATACTGCTTAATATGAAGCAGACTTACACTACCTCTATGAGTACTACAATTATTTAATTCTCTACATCACTTTTAATCACAAAGCAATGTAAAACAGTAGACAGCATTGCAGACTTACATTCCCTCTACTCCATGTTTTGATTGGCTGCTTCAATTAGCTTATGAAAAGAAACAGTTTTTCTGAACTCATTTAAAGTGCACATACATCTCCATGATGTCCAATCCTTTGATTAGAAGTTATGTCTCTGAACTACACTTATCCTCAAGGCCAAATTGTGTAGGAGCCATTAGAACTTCTTGAAATTCCACAGATCATATCCCGAGATTATTTTCCTAAAATTTTGGTTTTAAAAACACCAGGTAAGAGTTTTTAAGGTCATACGGCAATTTTTTTTTGAAAATTAAAACAGAATCATTGCAGAATGACCAGCCATTTCTAGACTTTAAATAAGCTGTGTAATGTCCTGATGATATTGAAGGGCCGTCATGATATATAATTGCTGTAGTTACAAAAGTCCTTCCTGATATTGACAACTGCGAAGCTACAAAATTTTTTATTAAAGTTGTCAATTTTGTTCCATCAGGCCTACATCGTTGGAACATTAAAATGACGTACTGGCCATATGTTCGTATAAATAATGTGGACATCATTTCAGATTTACATTGGCTACACTCCATGCTGTGATTAGCAGCTTTTACTAGCTTATTAAAGGAGACTGATTTACTGTCTGGCAAAGTTAAATATATAAATCTTTCTGAGTCTACACTAGTAGTACTTGATACCATACAGTTCTCGCAGTCATGCTGCCATTGATAAGAAAGCCCAAACAGCTGATCTACATCTACACCTTCAGCATGTAATACATCAAGCATATACATTAAAAACTCCTGACAATCTTGCTGAATATTTTGAGAGAATTGTGTTTGCCCTGAACATCTGTCTAACAGGTTTCGAATTTCAGACACACTTTCTATTTTTGTTCTATCTGTGCTACATTTCTCTAACACAGAATTCAACAAACTGCAAAATCTTTGATCAGAATTGACCACAATCTCTTCTTTTACATTTTTTAGAGAAAACAAAACATTCATTACTACATTAGCATAGCAGTTGACACCAGAACTGTTTTCAAACTGAAAACCAACAACATCTTCAACAGAATCCTCTTTGTTTCTGCTTGTAATTTTAGGTTCATTCACTTTTTGTCTTTTTGCTACAACCTCCCCAGTATTGTTCTCATTTCTTCGTTTCCGGCCTACCAGACGTTTCTCAAACAAAGGAAACTGAGGCAAATGTGGCGCATACTCTCTTCTTAACCTATTGTATTCCTTAACACAATCTAGATCTGCACAAATGTTTCTGACATCACACTCAATCAAGTACAATCCCGATAAAGTTCTAACTCGTGACAATGCCACATATGCCATACCCTCCTTGAACACAGAACTGCCAATATTCACCAATGCAGTGTCTACACTTAAACCTTGCGATTTATGAATTGTCACCGCATATGCCAAGCAAACAGGGAACTGCTTACGGCGAACATATAAGTCTTTTACAAGCAAAAATCTAGCAGAACAACGAGCAATTAGCTGTACTTCCTCAATGCCATCAAATTTAATTTTTAAAAATTCAATTCCATCTCTATTTCTGTATTTCACAAAATCAACAACATTACCCATTGATCCATTTACCAGACCTCTTTCAACATGTAAATTCCTTCTTAAAATTATACGGCAGTTCAAGCACACATTCAGAGTCTTTTCAAAACCTGCAGTTTTAGATATAGTCTTCTCTAATGAATCCAATTTTGATTTCAGATTCTCAGACAAAATAATTGTTGATCCCATATGCTCTACTCTATCAATAGCTTCCACTTTCACAATCTCTTGCTTTTCTAAATGCAACATTTTGTTGTTAAATTTGGCACATTCTGCAAGAGTTGGCATCAAACATATTCCAGATTTCTTATCAGTAATTTTCTGAAAAATATTCTCAGGCACAACATCTTGTTCTGGATATAAATTTGACAGTAATCGTGCATGTAAAGCTTCTTTCCCATGCTCGGTCACTTTTCCAATTCTAACATCTTGTAGAATAGTCTTGTAAACTTCATCCTTTGCCTGACGCATATTTTCATGCAGTTCAGCATAATTGAAGTTTAACCATATATTGACGTTGCCAATGCTGCCTAGGCACTTCCTGGTATCTTCATGCGTGAGCATTTTGAACACAGGTTGCCCTTTCACTGGTGTCAGCTGCAGAAGATCTCCGAAAACAATGATGTGTTTGCCACCAAATAACACATCATACTCTGTTTTGAGAACTTCTTGCATCCTCAAATGCACAAAGGCAAGCATGACATTGGAAACCATGCTTACTTCGTCAATGATAAGAAGTTTCATTTTCCTCAAGATTCTTGAAACTTCAAAACAAGCATCTCCAGATAGCTTGTGATATTCTAATTTGTTGTCATGCTCCACTGGCAGCATCAGTAAACGATGTAAAGTAATCCCTTTAATATTATGTGCTGCCAGTCCAGTTGGAGCAGTGACAACACAAGACAGCGATGACTCTGTCCTTTCCTGCAAATAGCATGAAATTGCTTTAATGAGGAAACTTTTTCCAGTTCCCGCTTCTCCACTCACGTACAGTCGGACAGGCTTCAACGACGTACATGAGCACTCTTTCTTATCATGACTTAATCCATGATCAATTTGCATGGTAACTTCGTCATATATTTTCCTCTGCTCAACGTTGAGTTGCCTTTCCAACTCTTCTAAGTTAACCGCATCCTCTTGAGCATGTGCCATGGCTCTTTCCACCTCATTCATAGCAGTGGCAGCTTCATTTTCAATAAGAGGTCCTCCTAGTGGATCCTGACTCAATGAAGCAGAACTCTGACTGTCCTGAGAACTGTCTCTGGCAATCTCGGCTGCAATCGTTGCTTCCTGCTCAATTTCCGCATTCAACATTTCTACATATTTGGGAAAAGCAGGACATTCTATGGTCTCCTTGGCGGCATTGAAAGAGTCTTCATAACAGAGGAAATCTCCAAGCAGTTCCTCTTCTGCACGCCAAGGCTTGAAAAGTTGCAAAAGTGCTAAATAGAAAAACTCCTTTTTTTCAGGAGATTCGCCACTCAATTTTCGATGGTTTATCAAGTGGCATTTTCTTTGCTTCACCAGACATCCCTCACTTCCTATTACAGCATACACTCCTTTCTCAGTATCTTCTTTGATGTTCCTCTTGAACATGTAATTTTGCAGAACCTCATACAGACAAACATTCTCTAGGTGACTGCTTCGATTTGGATAATATGTATCCAACATGTTTGTCTTCAAAATGTCGGTACTGTTTGGCTCCTTTTCCGCCAAATACTCAATTTCCCGCACAGGTTTGAGAACTCGATTACGCGTTGCAGCAAGACCAAGACTCGCCCAAACGATACTCCTGGACTTGGCATAGAGACTTGCTGAAGACAACCGGTCAGAACATTCGTACGCTCCGATTTCTCGATGCGACAACATCTTCAGACTGAAACTGTACAACTTCTTGCTGAGGCTCTTTTCATGGGAAATGTCCTCCCACATATCCTTCAATTCTGTCTTCTCTTTTTTGGTGATGTAAGACGTCACATACCGAGCCACAGCCATACAGTTATCAGCCACAAACTGTATATCCATGTTAGCATTCCACATGGACAAAATCACCGGGTTGTAGTCGTTGATGTACTTGGACTCTTCGTTCCTCTTCAAATTGTAAGTGTTTTTAGGTGATTTCTTCATGACATTGTGTCGCAGCGAAGACATCAAACTGTTTACTCTTCCTTTAGAAATCACCGGTCGTGGAAAGCCGAAACGACATTTAGTGTAGAACTTGTCCTTGTTTCGGAATTTACGACGGCAGTACTTTCCACATCGATGGCTTTGGAAACGCAGAACTTTTTCTCTTAGGCTTTTCTTCTCCTTTGCGTTTGGAACAGCACACGTAGAATACTGTTGGATGAAACTCATCACTGAGTCATCTGGATCCGTTCCAAATTTAGGTGCATCCTTGATCCACAGCAACATATGTATATGAGGAGCACCTCTTGCTTGGTACTCCTTTCTCCAGAAGAAATCCAACACCTCTCCAAGAGGTGGATTCTTCTTATTCATGATGAAAGACATCATAGCTTCAAATCTATGATTGAAGTACCTACATACATTGACTGGATCCAAAGAGCACAGTTCTCCGGGTGTCTTGAATTCGATGTTTTCTACGTTAGCATTTGCCTCTCGTAGAAATTCAAGTAAGTCTTCCCAGCCATACTCGGCACAGCTCAGAGTGAGGAACCATGTGGGAGTACCTAAGTTCCTCAGCATACATTTTAAATCACCATGACGACGGTACCAGTACTCATTAGTACCACGCTGACACGCCATGAGATTAATCAGGTGAGAATCCAAAATACTATCTTGGACATTCACTTTATCCATAAAATCACTTGCCGAGATGTTTTGCATGTGTATACCACTTTTCAAGATGTGGTTCACTGCATATGACAGTCCAGACAGATCGCTTTCAAACAGGAGATGAAACAAATAAGGAATGCATTGTCGAAACCTAGCATCTCCTGCATACAATCGCAAAGTCCGGTATTCAGAAGCAGGAATTTGATGAGGTCGCTCATCATATCTTCCTCCCTGACCTGTTGGAAAAAGCTGTGGGAAACACCGAGCTTCCAAACTTTCCTCCCAAACACTAATGGGACTCCCTTTGGCTTGTTTCATTTGAAACAACTCAATAGCATTCCCCATGACTTCCTTTGAATGCAAAGGATGAACACTATAATGTTCATATATTTCCTCACTAGTAGAGGGTTCTACTTTCTCAATTTGACCAGCACACAAATCGCTATCCTCTTCCTCACTTACTTCCTCTTCTTCAACATATACATTCTTATAGTATTTATTATTTTTTTTCAAATACAATGTTGCCTTTTTAACTTTCCTAACATCTACTAAATCTTGCCATATTTTCTTATTCTTTGTCGGAACCCCATTAACTAAGATAACCAGAGGTTCCTCTTCCACTTTTTCTACTCCAATTGTGTTAATGTTTTTCTTCAAATCTAGAGGCAAATAAACAACTCTTCCCTTTAATCCTCTCTGTAAATCTGATGGAGGCAATTTCCCTGTCTTTGGCTCCATTCTTACAATAGCCTGAAAGGGATGGATACTTTGAATCAAAATAGATTCATAAGTATTTAAATCCTTCAATTCAGAAGGAATCTCAACCAATTCCAGATTATTATGAACTGCTCTAGCAGGCATCTGGTTTTGTTTTAATTTGTTACAACAATAAGTACACACACGTTGATCCAATCCCAAATCAAAACAATTTTCTACCATCAAGTATGTTGCAAAATCCTTCCATTCACTATTATTTTCCCTTTCACTTTTTGCATATAAATCCACTAACTTAGTCTGATTCTTATAATAAGTGCGTCTACAACACACACAAGTGAAATTAGGCCTCTCACTTGATTTCATGTCAAACGTCGCAATTTCCCTCTGGAAATTATCTGTACTGGAAACCTGTACACTATCTTCCAAATGACCCTCTACTTCTTGCTCAATTTCAACATTCTCCTCTTTACTTCCAAAGTAACAAAACTCAATTTCTTCACATATATTCTTCACATCTATTTCAGAACCATGCAAAAGAGCAGCGCATAATTGTTTCAGCATAATTGCTGGACTCTTAGCATAATACAACAGTCTAACTAACTTCCTCACTTTGTTATGATGCACTGCTAGCATCCTGAAATGATGAAAAACACTCTGGCATACTCTCCTGGAAAGACAAGCCAGTGAATGACCATGCAAACCTGTCACTTCTCTCACTCTGCAAGGATCTAATTCTTGCAACAACCTTATTTTCTGCTTCAAACTTTTCTTGTTAAATGTCCGTACAAAATCACAAAGCAAATTGATGGAATCCTGTCGCACACTGCAAATACTACTACACTTCCAGGTGTACACAGGACCCTTAGCACGTCTTCCTAAAACCTCATTACCTAACAACTCTTCTGCCTCTGTTGTCACAAGTTTTTCTTTTTCAACTGGACAACCATCTTTCACTTCATAAGCACGACCACTGATGTCAACTGCATGCACCAAATCATTATCCTGGAAATAACTCTCTTCATTAAAAAATGCCTCACAGCTTGAACTATGTATCCATTCTCCAGAAAAAACTTCACAAAAATTACTACGATTAACTATTCTCTTCCATCTACTATTTCTTTTGAAATCAAAAATTGCCTTGTTTAGCTTCCTAATTCTATTGATTATCAAAATAAATAACTTACGTTTAATTTCAAAAGCCTGATCAATAACTTTCTCAACTTTTTTTTTTCTCCTATAAAAAACTAATTTCTGTTGACCTTTCTTAATATTTTTTAACAAATTGCCAATTATCCTGTTACGGAACATTCGTTTACGAATCTCCGTAAACTGTTGTTTCCTTCTACTATCATGCACAGATTTATCTCTTGCTCTAGCAGTAACATTTTCATTTGTCCTTTTCTTTCCATTTGATTTACTTGTCATTTTATGGATTGAAACATTTTCTGTACTAATATTTTTTTTATTACAAATATTTCTTATGAAATATTTAGAGCTCTTACCCGGTGCTTTCTTCATGGCTTGAGAAATCTTTTTGTTAGAGGACTGCTGCATTTTTTTTTTCTCCTGCTGTCTTTGACGTTTTGCAGCCTTCATCTCTCTTATTTTTGTAGGCATCTTGAAATGATCTGCAGTTGAATCTGAGGAAAAAGATAATAAAAAATGTCATTAAACATTATTATCAAACAGTAAATCATTAATAGTGATCAAAAATATAACACACTACTTGACATTTTATTTTGAAGATTTTTTAGTCATTGCCATTTTTACAATACAGAAATACCAGAAAAGAAATGACATTTATATTTATGTTACCTATGCTATTTTATATGTGAATCTGATCTAATTTTATGAGCATATTTTAATATTTTATTGAAAACACTACACATAACCTGTTTTTGAAGGTGTTTTTATTTTTAAATTAAACGGTTTACCTTTTTACTTTTTATTGATTATAAATTTTAAAAATAAATGTTTATAATTCCAAAGGCTGAAGCAAGTCAGCTTCCCATCCGATATCATATAATTCAGACAAATCTGCATCCTCATCACGCTCTTCTTCATCCTCAGGATTTAAATCATCCAATGGATCAACATCCACTGATGTTTCAATTACAAGTTCAATGATGAGGTCAAAATCAACTGATTGCAGATTGTCGCTCATGTTGAGGTTGTCTTTATCTTTAAAGAAAGATAACAACAATGAGATGTTGCAGAGTAAGAGACAAATCTCACAGATTATAATAGTAAAATTATTTAACAAGAGTAACATTTTGCAGCTATTATTTAACCATGTCCAGCGATGCTGAGCAGGTGAAGCCTATGTCTAATTTTTCACTGAACAGGACTCATCTGTTCTTAACCTTGGATAAGCCTCAACGACTCTGTGTCCCCTGCACATACTCAAATGTTAAAGTGCAGATTTATATTAAATGGCAGATCCCCAGGCATGCACCAGTTAATGTGCACCACTGTTTTACCACCCATGGTGTGCCGCATTTACAATCAGATAGGAGAAAGCTGCTTCAAAACCCTGCGCCTGCTTGAAGCTTGCATAGGTCTTGACGCAGCATTGTATAGATGGGGCACCCCTGAGCCTTGCTGGAGCTGCATCGCACTTACGATACAACTCCAGCAATGCGCCACCTTTACAGCACAGATACGTCACGCATCTGTGCCATTTTTGCCCCATGCTGCGCCGCATTGTAAATACAGCACACCATGGGTGGCGGAACAGCGGCGCAAAATGACTGGCACATCCACTGCTGCATCGGTTTCATGTGGCACGTTTTTTTTACACCATGACACATCTGCCTAAATGCATCAATTTGTAATTTTCTCGCCTCATAGCAAATCTTTTGCACCGCCACTGCGTCACAAAAGTGACGCACAGTGGCGCAAAAGATGCATACACCTATCATAAATCTGTCCCTAGCATTTTAAATGATTAATTCAGGATGACGATAAGGTGTGGCCTATGCAGAGCTTTGTTTAAGGTGAGGCCTACTCAGGGTTGCAGATCAAAGTTACGCTTGATGAAGAATACAGAGGAGATAATACATGTAAAGGCCTACCAATGAAGTAAGTAATGTCCACTTTATTGCACCAGTCATCATAAATGTATCCCTAAGCTTCTTATCTTGTTACAGATGAACCACCATATGTACATGACATTTTAAGTAATTTCCACATGTGCAGTGTTTTCAAAATATAATTTGAAAATCGTTTTTGGGGAAAAGTAATGGTTTGCAAAATTATGACAATTACATAATGGTGTATGCTTCTCTATAAAGCATTTCAGTATCTCTAATGTCATTTTTCCCATATTACATTATAAGACCTTTCCCCATGAAGCACATTCCTTGTAAATATGCTCCCACCTGTGCATTGCAAATTTAGATTTTCACTGTTTCAGACACATAGCCATGTTGAAAGTGACCCAAAAAAATTGCAAACGTTTCCCCATGAAGCACATTCCTTGTAAATATGCTCCCACCTGTACATTGCAAATTTAGATTTTGACTGTTGCAGACACATAGCCATGTTGAAAGTGACCCAAAAAATTTGCAAACGTTTAAAAAAAAAAACATTCATGTGTCTTAATGACATTTTAAGTCATTTCCCCATGGAGAATGTTTTCTAAGTGGCACAAAAGAGGTATACACCTATCATAAATCTATCCCTAGCATTATAAATGATTAAATCAGGATGACAATAATATGTGGCCTATCCAGAGGTTTGTTTAAGGTGAGGCCTACTCAGGATTGCAGATTAAAGTTACGCTTGATGAACAAAACAGAGGAGAACATTTTATTGTAAATGCCTACCAATGAAGTAAGTGATTTCTACTTCATTGCACCAGTCATCATAAATGTATCCATAACCTTACTTAAATTGTCCTTAAGACACATAAAAGCGTTTTTTGATTGGCTTTCCTGCATGGTAGGGTCACTTTTAACATGGCTATGTAACATAAACATTCAAAATCAAAATTTTCCATGTACAGGTGGGAGCATATTTACAAGCAATTTGCGCCACAAAGAAAGGTCTGACATTAAAATGGCAAAAATAACATCAGGGACAGTCAATTGCCTTATAAAAAACCATACACCATTATGTCCTTCTCATGCATTTAAAAACAATTCCTTTTTCCCAAAAACGATTTTCAAAACATAATTTCAAAAAACTGCACATGAGAAAATGACTTAAAATGTCATTGAAACACATTAAAGCATTTTTTGATTGGTTTTCCTGCATTGTTGATTCATTTTTATCATGGCTATGTAACACAAACATTGATAATTAAAATTTTCATGCACATGTAAGAGCATATTTACAAGCAATTTGCGCCACAGAGAAAGGTCTTACACTAAAATGAGAAAAATAACATCAGGAACAGTCAATTGCCTTATAAAGAACCATACACCATTATGTCCTTGTCATGATTTTATAAACAATTCCTTTTCCCCAAAAACGATTTTAAAATCATAATTTCTAAACACTGCACATCAGAAAATGACTTAAAATGTCATTAAAACACATGAAAGCGTTTTTTGATTGCCTTCCCAGCATGGTTTGGTCACTTTTAACATAGCTATTTAACACAAACATTCAAAATCTAAATTTTCCATGCACATGTGAGAGCATATTTACAAGCAATTTGCGCCACATAAATCATAATTTTCTCCTTAAAGCACACTATTCTCTATCTAAAGTAAAGAAATATTTTCTCACCTTAGCAAATACTTTGAGTTTGAAAACAGTCTCAGAAACACACCAATTTGTCTTCAGCAGAGCAAAAGGTATGCACTCCAGAGTCTGCAGCTATGAAAAGCACAGAAATGGTGTAATTCTTCACACATATTTCTCATGTCACCCAATCAAAACTCTTCCCTCACTTTTTTTCAAATGAAAACCCTTCCCCCTCTGCCCTTTCTGCCTATTTTCCATAGCAACCACCTCTTGGAGAAACTCTGGTGTTTGCAAATTCACACAACAATGTTGCAATTGAACTCTGAACTCTCAGTGCACCTGCATATCCAGTGCTTTCTTTCATTTAATGATTTTTTATTGACCACTCAAAATACATCTTTCAAAGAACACATCTCTACACCCTAACTTTCTGTTTTCATCAATCAAAATCCACCAATCACTGCTACTACTTCATGAACACAGAAACTCCACAGTTTTTTTCATTTCAAACTCACATTTTTTCAACTGCCATTTCATTGCCACACTTCATCTGACTGCAGGAGAACCTTCTCTCACCATGTTTTCTGTCTGGATTGTTGGTCATAGTTATATTCACTGGGCTCAAAGGTACGTTGAAAGCAGGAATTTACCTAACCTCAATTTACAAGATGTGGAAATTAAGTGGTTTGGCCACAGAGGATTAAAATGTCACCAATTGATACCATTGGTGAAAACCTTTATGCATTTGCCCAAACCTGACCTGTTAATTGTGCACTGTGGAGGTAATGACTTGGGCACTTTGACTGGTGTAGGTCTGGAAATGCTTTTAAAGGACACCTTTGAGCAATTAATGGCACTTTTTCCTCAGACTGCCTTGGTATATTCAAATATATGCCAAAGACAGAAATGGAGGTGGTCAAACCAATTTTGTCCACAAATTGAGAAGTCGAGGAAGCATGTAAACAAATCTGTTTCAGCTTACATGAGAGACCATGGAATGGGCTCCCTGTACAACAATAACTTGCGTTACTACATGCAAGATATCTACAGAGGAGATGGAGTTCACTTCTCAGATGAGGGCAACAGAGTTTTCACTCTGAATTTAAAAATGTGCATTGGTACCTACTTATAAGTACCAAAATGTACCATAAACCCAAAAGCTCTTCTCAGAGCTACCCTACATCTAATCACTCACAATTATTATTTTACTCTAACTTTTTTTACTAATTTTCAACAAAGTACGCTCCCTGGGGCGCTACCCGGTACGCGTACCGGGAGCTAACCTCGCGAAATTTAAAAAAAAAATGTTTTTTTTTCGCACATATGGGCCTCCTCAGCCACCCTCACAAAACCTAGGGGGTCAAGATAAGTCTACCATGCCCCCTTCTACCTATTCTGAACATTATTTGCCCTCCATCTTGTATCATAATTCGACCGAAACACAAAATGGTGGACTCCCGTTACGCTTAAGGTTCGCGTACCAGGGCGCTCACCGGTCCGCGTACCGGGTCGCTTCCTGGGAAGCGCACCATCAAAAAAGGTGGGAAAGTAGTTAACAGAAAAGCCACTGGAGACAATTTCACCAAATATAGAATAGCTCATACTACATACCAATCCCTACCATTTTCACAAATTTGATTGGAATTCCATTTAGCCATTTAGCCTGTAGTCCTCTCTAAATACCGTGAGGTAAATTACTTCACAAAACACATCTGAAGTGTTGGAATTGACAACCAATTAAAATGTTACTTTCATTTTCTACTTTTTTTACATGATATTTGATTGGTTATGTACCCGAATATATATAAAGGAAGAGAAGGAAACACAGCCATTTTGACTACTACTTCCTGGTGTACATTTCATTTGGATTTTCATTAATAACTTCAACTTCTTTTTAAAGGTAAGTTGTTATTTTTAAAACTGAAGTATATTGTGCACTTTAAGTTAATATGGCAAACTTTTTCTGTTAGTTATATACTATCCCTCTGTAGTACTTATAAATTTAGATACACTTTTTTATATTCCTACTTCCACTCTGATACTATACACTGCCCAAAGATAAATTCTCTGATAAAAACTGCCTATCTAAAATTAATCCCAACAGTGCCCTACCTCTACTAATATATATTTTTTTTATGCAAATTTCAGGAAAAATGGAAAGTGAACAAAACATTTCATTTGAAATTGTCCTTCCAGAGTCCAACACAGAAATCATTGATCCAAATGAGATTGAATTTATGGATGAAACATGGGACCAAGAACTACTGCAATGTGTGCAAGCAGTAGATAACCTCCTTGCAAATGAGGACATTTTACAACCTCAGAGACTACAATCTATATTCCATGATTATGAAATTTCTGACAATGAAATGTTAGAAAGTTTAATAAATTATGAAACACAATAAAAAAAGTTTTAAAAAAAAAATAATAATCAACAAAACCAACAATCAATTAACATACAGCATTTGAAAAGTCTATCATTAATTTTTTATTGTGATACGCTCCCCAGTACGCTTCCCGGTTCGCGTACCGGGCGCTAACCACGAAAAAAAACAAAACATTTTTTTTTTTTTTTTTGCTTAGCGGGGCCCCTTTAAAGCCTCCACATCAAACCTAGGGGGTCAGGGAGTATCTACTATGCCCCCTTAAGGTCATTTGCCCCTTCGCTTTTGACCTCCTCTTGTCTCTCGATCCTACCGAGAGACAAGATGGCGGCCGCTCCGGACTGTTTAGAATGTTGACAGACACCGGAGAGCCAATCAACTTCGCTACGCGAAGTTCCGTTACGCGTCAAGTACGCGTACCGGGGCGCTGCCTGGTCCGCGCTTACAGATATATATCTTTTTTTGAACGTTATTTTCTCAAAATCCACTGCAGCACATATATTAAGACCTACAAAAGGCACATCGGGCTACCAGTCCCTACAATTTTGCCAAGTTTCGTGCAAATCCATTCAGCCGTTCGGGCTAAAAGTGAGGCTAACCGCCCTATGGAAAACTCAATGTTAAAAACACGTTTTGGGACCCCCCTTTTTTCTCGGCCCCCCCCTGGACCAACTCCCCCCAAATTTCCAGTGGCTGCTCAGAAACAAAATGTTCCATTTTCCAGAAAATTTCAGCCAATTCCGTCCACAAACGCCAAAGTTATTAGACATAGAATTTTCAAAAATCCCATAGGGAAAAAATCCTAACTATATATACCTACTGGCGACCGCCAGTAGGTAATATATATATATATATATATATATAAACACAATCTCAGAATCTCTTGCCAGGAGCCCAATCTCTGGATACCAACGGCGCAGAAGAAGAGAGGAAGACCCAGAGTGCAGGTGAGCATTGGTTTTGATTCAATGGCGTGGAAGGCCCACCTCGACATAACGTTTCGGCCTGCACAGAGGCCTTGATCACATGATGCAGGGGGGAGGGAAGGCAGAATTTAAAGTGCAAGTGCAAGTAACTTAAAGCCGTGATTGGTTACCAATATCACATGTTTTTATTATATAATGATAGACATAGATGACATATCGTTAGGCTGAAAAGTGCATAACGGGATAATCCCTATCACCAGAAACCTCCGTATTAAAACCAACCTGTACATGTGCAAATAATGGTATCTCTACATTGTGTTTTCTATGTATGAATGTACAGTCAGTCACTAGTAACAGTTTACACAGAATAGATTTTGTTCTGTGAATAAAGTGCATTCTGACAAGTACATCACAATAAATCCGCAATAAATATATACTTAATGAATTTCTCAAATATATACAAGCTAGATAAAATGGCCATACAAAAATTAAAATGCATAAATGCGATTGAACCAATGATAAGAGAAACACCTTGATATACCTGAATAAGAGTATAAATTGTACATGAGATTCTAATTTTGATTTTGGTCTTGGAGGAGATAATAGCTAGCCAAATACATTATCGCAGCCTCCAAGATTAGATAAGGGATAATAAGTGAGTCACCTAACAAGCCTACACACCAAACATGTGATAGTGCAACCAAAAGTGACAGTGAGATAGTGATTAATAACATATCATTGTTTTTTTATTACTTTTCTTTTCCTCTTTTTGTCTTTACACACCATAGCCTAATCCTAGACTATGATATTTGACTGTATCATCAGCTTTGCTAATCAGATGTAGAACCATCGATATTTAACCAGTTTGAAAGTTCTACCGGTACAATTTATATTGAGAGTAGAAACACTGGGAATACAGAACATGGGTAAGGAGCAAATAATACTTAGTACCCAGACAGTTAGGAGGGAGAGTAGATTTCAGAGGCATGTATAAAAATCCTCCGTGGAATTAAGACCTCCTGGGGCTTTACTATCCATTTCCAAGATATACCTGGTTTCCAACTTTCTTAATAACCCCTCTCTATCTCCTCCTCTTCTCAAAGGACCAACCGAGTCGATGGCGTAATATTTCAGAAGTGCACTGTTGTTATTATGACACTCTTTGAAAGGACGTGCTACTGGATACGCAGAATCATTGGTGTTGATAGCACGTATGTGCTGGAGTATCCTCTTGTGTACCTGCAGCTTGGTACTACCAACATACCGCAGTCCACAAGGACACTCCAGCACATAAACCACGTAGTCAGTTTTGCAAGTCAGTTGTTTATTGATCTTGCGTGTGGTAGTAGAAAAGGGGACAGGGTATTCCGTTTTGTTGACACCATGGAGGCAGGCCTTGCAGCTGGAGCATTTTCTGAAGCCCTTGCTTTTGTCCAGCCAGTTTTTTCGAGTAACCACCTCAGGACTTGCCTTAATCAAAGCGTCCTGCATAGAATATGCTTTTCTGAAGGTGATTGAGGGCTTTGCCGGCATTTTGCCTCCAATAATGGGGTCGCATTTAATGAGATCCCAGTACTTAGTGACAATTTTCCTAAGTACGCCATGTTGCCTGTTGTAAGCCCAGATACGTCTCACTGGTTGTCCTTTAATTTCTGTAGAGGTGGATTTTTGCTTCCGTTCCAATATCTGATTGCGGGGGAAAGCATTGGCCTTACACATCGCCCTGTCAACCTCAGTTCTCTTGTAGCCCCTAGCTAGGAACCTGATCTTACTGGCCTCCTGTGCTAGGTTGCATTGGACATCAGTGCTACATAACCTCCTCATCCGCAGCATCTCCCCATAAGGTATGCTGCGAATGAGATGGGCAGGGTGGGTGTTTCCTGCCGTAGGCTTCCTGAAAAGTTTAGTCTGTAATTTCCCCTGACAAGACTCAATAGTAATGTCTAGAAAATGTACCTGGTCTTGGCTGATATCTGATGTGAACGCCAGATTGAAATTATTGCAATTGAGCGTGTCGATAAATTGCTCAGCCTCTGAACGAGTGCCACCCCAAATTAAAAACACATCGTCAATATAACGATACCAACGAACAATCGACCTTGCCGCAATGTCAAAGTGTTCACCATAGAGGACCTGTCTCTCCCAGTAGCCCATATGCAAACAGGCATAACTGGGAGAAAAACAGGCCCCCATGGCAACACCCCTGACCTGCTGGTAATACCTGTTGTTAAACATAAATAAGTTGTGATTCAGGCAGAAGGTGATCATAGACAAAATCATACGATTATGCTCAACCATCATCAATGGTCTCTGACCCAAATAAAAATCAACAGCTCTGATACCATCTAAGTGAATGATGCTGGTGTATAAAGATGTAACATCAAGTGTGATTGGCCACCAACTTGGATCCCAATCTATGTCATTGATTTTTCAAAGGAAATCATTCGAATCCTGAACAAAGGTTTGTAAATTTTGCACATGTTCTTGCAAAAATGAATCGACATAGATAGTTGTGTTCTCCAGTAACCCCCCACATGCTGCAATGATGGGTCTTCCTGGGGGCTTAGCCAGGTTTTTATGAACTTTTGGGATCAGGTATAGAACTGGCATGATGGGGAGTCCAAATGACCGCCATCCCATCAACAAGGAATAAAAGTCAGTTTGGGCTTTCCTCACCGCACCAATGTCACAGTGTCTATAGAACGATACAGAAAAGGGGGTGGTGATGAACAGAGTGTCTGAATTAAGCAGACCACTCTTACCCAGTCCAAAGATCAGGGCTTGATCCATCACCGTTATTTATCTCACTGCCCCATCCCAGCTCAGAACCTGGCTATATGCAAATTAGTCTGTCCCTGGCCCAGTGCATCATGGGAACAGGGCAGACCAAACTACCAAGCCAATTCTTCACCAGAAAGGAGACAAGCTACCGGGGACCGGTTTCTGGCATTTCAGCCTCTTCGGCAGTCCCTTGCTCATTGCACCATCAGGATTCAAGCAAGCCGGTCCGACGACGCCTGAAATGGCAGAAACCGGTCCCCGGAAGCTTGTTTCCTTCCCAGTACAAGAATTGGCTTGGTAGTTTGGTTTGCCCTGTTCCCATCATGCACTGGGACAGGAACAGACTAATTTGCATATAGCCAAGTTCTGAGCTGGGATGGTGCAGTGAGCTAAAAAACGGTGATGGATCAAGCCCTGATCTTTGGACTGGGTAAGAGTGGTCTGCTTAATTCAGGCACTCTGTTCATCACCACCCCCTTTTCTGAATCACAGTGTCTATAGAAGTCTGGACAGTTCAGTTATATATATATATATATATTCACTGAAAAAACCATAGGTTATAGACCATATATAGTTAGGAATTAGCATTTACAAAACCTTGAAAATTCACTGAAAAAACCATAGGTTATAGACCATATATAGTTAGGAATTAGCATTTAGAAAACCTTATTTTACTCACACAAAACCATTGAAATTCCATATATAGTTAGTTGCACTAACTATATATCGCGCACCCGCAATCCACTGCTGATGATGTCACATATTACATCATTCATGACATGGTCAGTGACATCACTGATGACATCACTGATGACATCTCAAATGACATCACTGATGACATCATCTAGTGTCTGTGTGTTTTTGTAAAGTTTAAATACGTTTTACATATTGAAGAATGAGTGGATGTATGGAAGACTGAGTGTGTGTGTGGCTGGCTGGGAGGTGTGTGACTGTGCATATCAATGTGTACTTGTATCAGTGATTGTATAAGAGAGTAAGTATGTGTTAGTATATGTGTGAAAAGTATGGTGTTCTGTGTTTAACTATAGATGAGGTAATCGAAGTGTGATTGATTCTTCACAGGACTGACTAGGTGTATGAGTGCATATGATAGTGTTGTAATAATGAGTGACTGTATGTATGAGTGATTGTATGGGTGAATGAGTGAATGTGTGTGTAGACGTAGGAATCAGTGAGTGCGTATGTAGTAACTGGTATTGGTGTGTCATGATGTCATCAGTGATGTCATTTGAGATGTCATCAGTGATGTCATTTGAGATGTCATTAGTGATGTCATCAGTGATGTCACTGAAGTATGGTGTTCTGTGTTTAACTGTATAGATGAGGAAATGGAAGTGTGATTGATTCTTTACAGGACTGACTTGGTGTGTGAGTAACTCCATGGATGAGTGGCAGTGTGTGACTGTCTGCATAGGTGTATGAGTGCATATGATAGTGTTGTAATAATGAGTGACTGTATGTATGAGTGATTGTATGGGTGAATGAGTGAATGTGTGTGTAGACGTAGGAATCAGTGAGTGCGTATGTAGTAACTGGTATTGGTGTGTCATGATGTCATCAGTGATGTCATTTGAGATGTCATCAGTGATGTCATCAGTGATGTCATTTGAGATGTCATCAGTGATGTCATCAGTGATGTCACTGACCATGTCATGAATGATGTAATATGTGACATCATCAGCAGTGGATTGCGGGTGCGCGATATATAGTTAGTGCAACTAACTATATATGGAATTTCAATGGTTTTGTGTGAGTAAAATAAGGTTTTCTAAATGCTAATTTCTAACTATATATGGTCTATAACCTATGTTTTTTTCAGTGAATTTTCAAGGTTTTATAAATGCTAATTCCTAACTATATATGGTCTATAACCTATGGTTTTTTCAGTGAATTTCATTGGTTTTTTAACAGCTAATATCTGTAGCTGTAAAATGTATTCTTCTTTAAATCCAAAAATATATTTTATATGTTTATTAATAATTTTTTTAAATATTTTTTTTTCTTTGTTCCCGCTTCGCGAATCGGGAAGCTTCCCGTTAGCTGACCTTCATGCCCCGAAATAGACCGCGAGCCGGTAAACGTTCCTTTACCGCAACTGCCGCGTTAGAAAACAACATCGTGACGCCTCCCGTCCGCATGAAGTTTCGCGTTGTCGCGTGATACGTCATATGACGTGCTACGTTAGCGAACTGGTACGCTTACCGAGGTGCAAAGCGCAGGTTTCTGGAAGCAAACCGGGAGGCGGTGCAAAGCGCGTAACGTAAACACAGCAGGTCATGTGACTTGGTAATAACACTTTTCATTGGTTCATTTCACTTTTGGTTTCCTAATGATGTAAGACTAGGTCATATAATCTAAAATGAACACTTTTCATTGGTTGAGAACTATTGTTTTTCCCAAATGATGAAAATCCCTCCTTCTTTCCTCACTCTGACTTTCATCATTGTGAGAGAAAGAGCCTTTGTTACCAGTGAGCAATGGCTTCTTTAGTAGCTTCAGCTGGTGCTTCCCCACCACCTCCACCACATCCAAGGAAGAGTGGACCACCTGCTGAAGTTATAATTCTATTTACAACAAGGGGTGGTGAGGGACAGAGTCTCTGAATTAAGCAGAATACTCTCACCCTGTCAAGAGATCAGGGCTAGATCCAACACCGTTTTTTAGCTCACTGCACCATCCCAGTTTCAGAACCTGGCTGTATGCAAATTAGTCTGTTCCTGTCCCAGTGCATGATGGGAACAGGGCAAACAAAACTACAAAAGCCAATTCTTACACTGGGAAGGAAACAAGCTTCCGGGGACCGGTTTCTGGCATTACAGCCGTCTTCGGCCCGGCTTGCTTGAATCCTGATGGTGCAATGAGCAAGGGACTCATGTCTGAGTATACCCTTCCACGCTTAGGGTGGACAAAAATATTTACAACAAGGGGTGGTGAGGGACAGAGTCTCTGAATTAAGCAGAATACTCTCACCCTGTCAAGAGATCAGGGCTAGATCCAACACCGTTTTTTAGCTCACTGCACCATCCCAGTTTCAGAACCTGGCTGTATGCAAATTAGTCTGTTCCTGTCCCAGTGCATGATGGGAACAGGGCAAACCAAACTACAAAAGCCAATTCTTACACTGGGAAGGAAACAAGCTTCCGGGGACCGGTTTCTGGCATTACAGCCGTCTTCGGCCCGGCTTGCTTGAATCCTGATGGTGCAATGAGCAAGGGACTCATGTCTGAGTATACCCTTCCACGCTTAGGGTGGACAAAAATATTTACAACAAGGGGTGGTGAGGGACAGAGTCTCTGAATTAAGCAGAATACTCTCACCCTGTCAAGAGATCAGGGCTAGATCCAACACCGTTTTTTAGCTCACTGCACCATCCCAGTTTCAGAACCTGGCTGTATGCAAATTAGTCTGTTCCTGTCCCAGTGCATGATGGGAACAGGGCAAACCAAACTACAAAAGCCAATTCTTACACTGGGAAGGAAACAAGCTTCCGGGGACCGGTTTCTGGCATTACAGCCGTCTTCAGCCCGGCTTGCTTGAATCCTGATGGTGCAATGAGCAAGGGACTCATGTCTGAGTATACCCTTCCACGCTTAGGGTGGACAAAAATATTTACAACAAGGGGTGGTGAGGGACAGAGTCTCTGAATTAAGCAGAATACTCTCACCCTGTCAAGAGATCAGGGCTAGATCCAACACCGTTTTTTAGCTCACTGCACCATCCCAGTTTCAGAACCTGGCTGTATGCAAATTAGTCTGTTCCTGTCCCAGTGCATGATGGGAACAGGGCAAACCAAACTACAAAAGCCAATTCTTACACTGGGAAGGAAACAAGCTTCCGGGGACCGGTTTCTGGCATTACAGCTGTCTTCGGCCCGGCTTGCTTGAATCCTGATGGTGCAATGAGCAAGGGACTCATGTCTGAGTATACCCTTCCACGCTTAGGGTGGACAAAAATATTTACAACAAGGGGTGGTGAGGGACAGAGTCTCTGAATTAAGCAGAATACTCTCACCCTGTCAAGAGATCAGGGCTAGATCCAACACCGTTTTTTAGCTCACTGCACCATCCCAGTTTCAGAACCTGGCTGTATGCAAATTAGTCTGTTCCTGTCCCAGTGCATGATGGGAACAGGGCAAACCAAACTACAAAAGCCAATTCTTACACTGGGAAGGAAACAAGCTTCCGGGGACCGGTTTCTGGCATTACAGCCGTCTTCGGCCCGGCTTGCTTGAATCCTGATGGTGCAATGAGCAAGGGACTCATGTCTGAGTATACCCTTCCACGCTTAGGGTGGACAAAAATATTTACAACAAGGGGTGGTGAGGGACAGAGTCTCTGAATTAAGCAGAATACTCTCACCCTGTCAAGAGTTCAGGGCTAGATCCAACACCGTTTTTTAGCTCACTGCACCATCCCAGTTTCAGAACCTGGCTGTATGCAAATTAGTCTGTTCCTGTCCCAGTGCATGAGGGGAACAGGGCAAACCAAACTACAAAAGCCAATTCTTACACTGGGAAGGAAACAAGCTTCCGGGGACCGGTTTCTGGCATTACAGCCGTCTTCGGCCCGGCTTGCTTGAATCCTGATGGTGCAATGAGCAAGGGACTCATGTCTGAGTATACCCTTCCACGCTTAGGGTGGACAAAAATATTTACAACAAGGGGTGGTGAGGGACAGAGTCTCTGAATTAAGCAGAATACTCTCACCCTGTCAAGAGATCAGGGCTAGATCCAACACCGTTTTTTAGCTCACTGCACCATCCCAGTTTCAGAACCTGGCTGTATGCAAATTAGTCTGTTCCTGTCCCAGTGCATGATGGGAACAGGGCAAACCAAACTACAAAAGCCAATTCTTACACTGGGAAGGAAACAAGCTTCCGGGGACCGGTTTCTGGCATTACAGCCGTCTTCGGCCCGGCTTGCTTGAATCCTGATGGTGCAATGAGCAAGGGACTCATGTCTGAGTATACCCTTCCACGCTTAGGGTGGACAAAAATATTTACAACAAGGGGTGGTGAGGGACAGAGTCTCTGAATTAAGCAGAATACTCTCACCCTGTCAAGAGATCAGGGCTAGATCCAACACCGTTTTTTAGCTCACACAGTAGGTGACACAATGTTTCCATATGGTACCCGCATAGTCTACGTCTTGGTCCCTGGTGTGTATCTTTCCATGACGGAATCAAGTCTTTGGAAAAATGGTCGCCCAGTCTGAAAGCCATAAATTTCATTTTTAAAGATAGCCGAAAGTGTGCCACGAGGTAAGGTTGCGGTTTTAATTGTTTATACGAATTTAATACAGTCCATGCGTGTCGATGTTTGGCCAGAGTCTTTTTATCTTCTATCAGCGATAGAGATTTTGCATTTAGTTTGCAAATCTTTTTAAAAGATGCTTCTTCCAGTTGGCTGTTCCAGATCTCCTCTATTTTGAGGGTTTCTAAGGATGTGCGCAAATCGCCACCCCAAGAATTGGGTTCTTGTTGATCATATTGTTTTTTGATTTCTAGCCAACATAGGTTATTTAGTGATCCTAATTCTGCTGATCTGAGTTTCCCCTTTTCTGAATCATTTTGTCCACCATAAGCGTGGAAGGGTATACTCAGATGTGAGTCCCTTGCTCATTGCACCATCAGGATTCAAGCAAGCCGGGCCGAAGACGCCTGAAATGGCAGAAACCGGTCCCCGGAAGCTTGTTTCCTTCCCAGTGTAAGAATTGGCTTTTGTAGTCTGGTCTGCCCTGTTCCCATGATGCACTGGGCCAGGGACAGACTAATTTGCACACAGCCAGGTTCTGAAACTGGGATGGTGCAATGAGCTAAAAAACGGTGTTGGATCTAGCCCTGATCTCTTGACTGGGTGAGAGTACTCTGCTTAATTCAGAGACTCTGTCCATCACCACCCCTTGTTGTAAATAATTTTGTCCACCCTAAGCGTGGAAGGGTATACTCAGATGTGAGTCCCTTGCTCATTGCACCATCAGGATTCAAGCAAGCCGGGCCGAAGGCGCCTGAAATGGCAGAAACCGGTCCCCGGAAGCTTGTTTCCTTCCCAGTGTAAGAATTGGCTTTTGTAGTCTGGTCTGCCCTGTTCCCATGATGCACTGGGCCAGGGACAGACTAATTTGCACACAGCCAGGTTCTGAAACTGGGATGGTGCAATGAGCTAAAAAACGGTGTTGGATCTAGCCCTGATCTCTTGACTGGGTGAGAGTACTCTGCTTAATTCAGAGACTCTGTCCATCACCACCCCTTGTTGTAAATGAAGTTATAATTCAGCAAGAAGAGGAAGAAGAGGAACAGGAGGAAGAGCACGAAGAGAGGCAGTTTTTGCCTGAGGAGCCCAGGACGTCTCACCGGAAAGAAAACTTTATTTGGCAATTTTTTAAAATTCACAAAGGTCAGAAAAAAGTAAATGCAAGATACGTAACTTGCCTTATATGTCAAGATAGACTGTCCAGAGGGACCGACAAAAAATACAGTTTCGGAAACTACACAATGCATCGCCATATGACTAGGTGGCATCCTAACAACTACAGTGCTGCACAGTTTCGTAACGACCTAGATAATCTCCCTATTATGGCCAGAAGATCTGTTGTACCGGAAGTAACGGGACCAGAGGGCAGGGAGATGGTGCCAAATATACAAATGAGATTTGGTGAAGTAAAACAAGTCTGCGTACATTGCAGTGGATTCATTCGCTACAGAGAAAGTAGCATCACTCTGATCAACAGAGCTATTGACTATCATATGCAAGTTTGTACGAAACGCCCCAAATAATACATTCTTTTTTTTTTTTTGTTGCTCCTGTTGAGCCCATTACAATGAATCGTTTTCGTTGCCCCCTCCGAAAAAAAACAAAAAAAATATAAAACTGTTCAGAAAAATTCAAAAAAAGTAAAAAAAATTCAGAAAAATAATAAAAAAAATATAAAACAACAAAAACAATAAAAAAAAAGTTCTTTTCAGAACTACCTCCCCGTTATTAAAAAATTGGTACAATATTTGGAACTGTGCCAACCTCTATTTCTCTTAGTTCGCTTCCCAGTTCGCTCGCCGGTACGCGAACCGGAAGCGAACCCAAAATTTTTTTTTTTTAAAAAGAACAGTAAGTATAGGGGAAGGAAACAGACAGTTATGTTAAAAGAAAGACAGCTATAGGGGAGTAAACTAGAGATACTATTACCCGTAATCCACTGCTGATGATGTCACATATTACATCATTCATGACATGCTCAGTGACATCATCAGCAGAGGATTGCGGGTAACAGTATCCCTAGTTTATTCCCTATAGCTGTCTTTCTTTTAACATAACTGTCTGTTTCCTTCCCTTATACTTACTGTTCTTTTAAAAAAAAAAAATGTAGATCAGTCAGAAACAGTGAAAGTAATGAAATATAAAAGACTACGTAGAATATGAGCACTGTATGCAACAACTTTGACACTTACAGAAGCCTCACCTTCTCCATGCCTCCTACACAGTTCTACATGTACATCATGAATGCAAACAGAACAGAATTAATTATACATGTTAAATGGTTTATTTTTGCTGTTCTCAGAATGTATCAAATTTCACTAAAACAGTGACTTGAAGGTATTCATCATATAACAGCGGGGAAAAAAAAACACAATCAAAATGATTGTGTTTAAAAAACCCATACAACATAACAAATCAGAATTCAGAACTCCTTAAAGTTAACTTACTTTCCATGACGGCCAAGGATGTCCTATGAACAGCTTACACTCTGTTGTGCTGTTATTACTTTCAACCCGCCACTTTCTGAAAGAAAACCTCCATCGTTTTCAAAAACATGTTACATACAATAAATGACTTCTCGCTCTCCACCACACGTTTCCACAAGGCCAAATCGTGTCTGAGCCATTTATAACTCTTAGAATTCTTTTAAGCCAATCCCGTCATGTTGTATTTCCGCAACTTTCACAATTAAAATGTTGAAGATCATTTTCACAATCCTGGACTAGTAATATCTTCCCCTTCTTGCTCAATCATGTTCTACATTTCCTATCACACTGATACTGCTTACTATGAAGCAGACTTACATTACCTTTATGACTAGTACAATTATTTAATTCTCTACATCACTTTTAATCACAAAGCAATGTAAAACAGTAGACAGCATTGCAGACTTACATTCCCTCTACTCCATGTTTTGATTGGCTGCTTCAATTAGCTTATAAAAAGAAACAGTTTTTCTGAACTCATTCAAAGTGCACGTATTTCTCCATGACGTCCAGTGTTATGGTAAGAAGTTATGTCTCTGTACTACACTTATCCTCAAGGCCAAATCGTGTAGGAGCCATTAGAACTTCTTGAAATTCCTCAGAGCACATCCCGAGATTCTTTCCCTAAAATTTTGGTTTTAAAAACACCAGGTAAGAGTTTTTAAGGTCATACGGCAATTTTTTTGTGAAAATTAAAACAGAATCATTGCAGAATGACCAGCCATTTCTACACTTTAAATAAGCTGTGTAATGTCCTGATGTTATTGAAGGACCATCATGATATATAATTGCTACAGTTACAAAAGTCCTTCCTGATATTGACAACTGTGAAGCCACAAAATTGTTAATTAAAGTTGTCGATTTTGTTCCATCAGGCCTACATCGTTGGAACATTAAAATGACATACTGGCCATATGTTCGTATAAATAATGTGGACATCATTTCAGATTTACATTGGCTACACTCCATGTTGTGATCAGCTGCTTTTACTAGCTTATTAAAAGAGACTGATTTACTGTCTGGCAAAGTTAAATATATAAATCTTTCTGAGTCTACACTAGTAGTACTTGATACCCTACAGTTCTCGCAGTCATGCTGCCATTGATAAGAAAGCCCAAACAGGTGATCTACATCTACACCTTCATCATGCAATACATCAAGCATATACATTAAAAACTCCTGACAATCTTGCTGACTATTTTGAGAGAATTGTGTTTGGCCTGAACATCTGTCTAACAGATTTCGAATTTCAGACACACTTTCTATGTTTGTTCTATCAGTGCTACATTTCTCTAACACAGAATTTAACAAACTGCAAAATCTTTGATCAGAATTGACCACAATCTCTTCTTTTACATTTTCTAGAGAAAACAAAACATTAACCACTACATTAGCATAGCAGTTGACACCAGAACTGTTTTCAAATTGAAAACCAACAACATCTTCAACAGAATCCTTTTTGTTTCTGCTTATAATTTCAGGTTCATCGACTTTTCGTCTTTTTGCTACAACCTCCCCAGTATTGGTCACATTTCTTCGTTTCCGGCCTACCACACGTTTCTCAAACAAAGGATACTGAGGCAAATGTGGCGCATACTCTCTTCTTAACCTATTGTATTCCTTAACACAATCTAGATCCGCACAAATGTTTGTGACATCACACTCAATCAAGTACAATCCCGATAAAGTTCTAACTCGTGACAATGCCACATATGCCATACCCTCCTTGAACACAGAACTGCCAATATTCACCAATGCACAGTCTACTCTTAAACCTTGCGATTTATGGATTGTCACCGCATATGCCAAGCAAACAGGAAACTGCTTACGACAAACATATAAGTCTTTTACAAGCAAAAATCTAGCAGAACAACGACCAATTAGCTGTACTTCCTCAATGTCATCAAATTAAATTTTTTAAAATTCAATTCCATCTCTATTTCTGTATTTCACAAAATCAACAACATTACCCATTGATCCATTTACCAGACCTCTTTCAACATGTAAATTCCTTCTTAAAATTATACGGCAGTTCAAGCACACATTCAGAGTCTTTTCAAAACCTGCAGTTTTAGATATACTCTTCTCTAATGAATCCAATTTTGTTTTCAGATTCTCAGACAAAATAATTGTTGATCCCATATGCTCTACTCTGTCAATAGCTTCCAGTTTCACAATCTCTTGCTTTTCTAAATGCAACATTTTGTTGTTGAATTTGGCACATTCTGCAAGAGTTGGCATCAAACATATTCCAGATTTTTTCTCAGTAATTTTCTGAAAAATATTCTCAGGCACAACATCTTCGTCTGGATATAAATTTGTCAGTAATCGTGCATGTAAAGCTTCTTTCCCATGCTAGGTCACTTTTCCAATTCTAACATCTTGTAGAATAGTCTTGTAAACTTCATCCTTTGCCTGACGCATATTTTCATGCAGTTCAGCATAATTGAAGTTTAACCATATATTGACGTTGCCAATGCTCCCTAAGCACTTCCTGGTATCTTCATGCGTGAGCATTTTGAACACAGGTTGCCCTTTCACTGGTGTCAGCTGCAGAAGATCTCCGAAAACAATGATGTGTTTGCCACCAAATAACACATCATACTCTGTTTTGAGAACTTCTTGCATTCTCAAATGCACAAAGGCAAGCATGACATTGGAAACCATGCTTACTTCGTCAATGATAAGAAGTTTCATTTTCCTCAAGACTCTTGAAACTTCAAAACAAGCATCTCCAGATAGCTTGTGATATTCTAATTTGTTGTCATGCTCCACTGGCAGCATCAGTAAACGATGTAAAGTAATCCCTTTAATGTTATGTGCTGCCAGTCCAGTTGGAGCGGTGACAACACAAGACAGCGATGACTCTGTCCTTTCCTGCAAATAACATGAAATTGCTTTAATAAGGAAACTTTTTCCAGTTCCCGCTTCTCCACTCACGTACAGTCGGACAGGCTTCAACGACGTACATGAGCACTCTTTCTTGTCATGACTTAATCCATGATCAATTTGCATGGTAAGTTCGTCATATATTTTCCTCTGCTCAACGTTGAGTTGTCTTTCCAACTCTTCTAAGTTAACCGCATCCTCCTGAGCATGTGCCATGGCTCTTTCCACTTCATTCATAGCAGTGGCAGCTTCATTTTCGATAAGAGGTCCTCCTAGTGGATCCTGACTCAATGAAGCAGAACTCTGACTGTCCTGAGTACTGTCTCTGGCAATCTCGGCTGCAATCGTTGCTTCCTGCTCAATTTCCACATTCAACATTTCTACATATTTGGGAAAAGCAAGACATTCTATGGTCTCCTTGGCAGCATTGAATGAGTCTTCGTAACAAAGGAAATCTCCAAGCAGTTCCTCTTCTGCACGCCAAGGCTTAAAAAGTTGCAAAAGTGCTAAATAGAAAAACTCCTTTTTTTCAGGAGATTCGCCACTCAATTTTCGATGGTTTATCAAGTGGCATTTTCTTTGCTTGACCAGACATCCCTCACTTCCTATTACAGCATACACTCCTTTCTCAGTATCTTCTTTGATGTTCCTCTTGAATATGTAATTTTGCAGAACCTCATACAGACAAACATTCTCGAGGTGACTGCTTCGATTTGGATAATATGTATCCAACATGTTGGTCTTCAAAATGTCGGTACTGTTTGGCTCCTTTTCCGCCAAATACTCAATTTCCCGCACAGGTTTGAGAACTCGATTACGCGTTGCAGCAAGACCAACACTGGCCCAAACGATACTCCTGGACTTGGCATAGAGACTTGCTGAAGACAACCGGTCAGAACATTCGTAAGCTCCGATTTCTCGATGCGACAACATCATCAGACTGAAACTGTACAACTTCTTGCTGAGGCTCTTTTCATGGGAAATGTCCTCCCACATATCCTTCAATTCTGTGTTCTCTTTTTCGGTGATGTAAGATGTCACATACCGAGCCACAGCCATACAGTTATCAGCCACAAACTGTATATCCATGTTAGCATTCCACATGGACAAAATCACCGGGTTGTAGTCGTTGATGTACTTAGACTCTTCGTTCCTCTTCAAATTGTATGTGTTTTTAGGTGATTGCTTCATCACATTATGTCGCAGCGAAGACATCAAACTGTTCACTCTTCCTTTAGAAATCACCGGTCGTGGAAAGCCGAAACGACATTTGGTGTAGAACTTGTCTTTGTTCCGGAATTTACGACGACAGTACTTTCCACATCGATGGCTTTGGAAACGTAGAACTTTTTCTCTTAGGCTTTTTTTCTCCTTTGCGTTTGGAACAGCACACGTAGAATACTGTTCTATGAAACTCATCACTGAGTCTTCTGCATCCGTTCCAAATTTAGGTGCATCCTTGATCCACAGCAACATATGTATATGAGGAGCACCTCTTGCTTGGTACTCCTTCCTCCAGAAGAAATCCAACACCTCTCCAAGAGGTGGATTCTTCTTATTCATGATGAAAGACATCATACCTTCAAATCTATGATTGAAGTACCTACATACATTGACTGGATCCAAAGAGCACAGTTCTCCGGGTGTCTTGAATTCGATGTTTTCTACGTTAGCATTTGCCTCTCGTAGAAATTCAAGTAAGCCTTCCCAGCCATACTCAGCACAGCTCAAAGTGAGGAACCATGTGGGAGTTCCTAAGTTCCTCAGCATACATTTTAAATCACCATGACGACGGTACCAGTACTCATTAGTACCACGCTGACACGCCATGAGATTAATCAGGTGAGAATCCAAAATACTGTCTTGGACATTGACTTTATCCATAAAGTCACTTGCCGAGATGTTTTGCATGTGTATACCACTTTTCAAGATGTGGTTCACTGCATATGACAGTCCAGACAGATCGCTTTCAAACAGGAGATGAAACAAATAAGGAATGCATTGTCGAAACCTAGGATCTCCTGCATACAATCGCAAAGTCCGGTATTCAGAAGCAGGAATTTGATGAGGTCGCTCATCATATCTTCCTCCCTGACCTGTTGGAAAAAGCTGTGGGAAACACCGAGCTTCCAAACTTTCCTCCCAAACACTAATGGGACTCCCTTTCGCTTTTTTCATTTGAAACAACTCAATAGCATTCCCCATGACTTCCTTGGAATGCAAAGGATGAACACTATAATGTTCATATATTTCTTCACTAGTACAGGGTTCTACTTTCTCAATTTGACCAGCACACAAATCGCTATCCTCTTCCTCTCTTACTTCCTCTTCTGCAACATATACATTTTTATAGTATTTATTATATTTTTTCAAATACAATGTTGCCCTTTTGACTTTCCTAACATCTACTAAATCTTGCCATATTTTCTTATTCTTTGTCGGAACCCCATTAACTAAGATAACAAGAGGTTCCTCTTCCACTTTTTCTACTCCAATTGTGTTAATGTTTTTTCTTCAAATCTAGAGGCAAATAAACAACTCTTCCCTTTAATCCTCTCTGTAAATCTGATGGAGGCAATTTCCCTGTCTTTGGCTCCATTCTTACAATAGCCTGAAAGGGATGGATACTTTGAATCAAAATAGATTCATAAGTATTTAAATCCTTCAATTCAGAAGGAATCTCAACCAATTCCAGATTATTATGAACTGCTCTAGCAGGCATCTGGTTTTGATTTATTTTGTTACAACAATAAGTACACACACGTTGATCCAATCCCAAATCAAAACAATTTTCTACCATCAAGTATGTTGTAAAATCCTTCCATTCACTATTATTTTCCCTTTCACTTTTTCCATATAAATCCACTAACTTAGTCTGATTCTTATAATAAGTTCGTCGACAACACACACAAGTGAAATTTGGCCTCTCACTTGATTTCACCTCAAACGTCGCAATTTCCCTCTGGAAATTATCTGTACTGGAAACCTGTACACTATCTTCCACATTACTCTCTTCTTCTTGGTCAATTTCAACATTCTCCTCTTTACTTCCAAAGTAACAAAACTCAATTTCTTCACATATATTCTTCACATCTATTTCAGAACCATGCAAAAGAGCAGCGCATAATTATTTAAGCATAATTGCTGGACTCTAAGCATAATACAACATTCTAACTAATTTCCTCACTTTATTATGATGCACTGCTAGCATCCTGAAATGATGAAAAACACCCTGGCATACTCTCCTGGAAAGACAAGCCAGTGAATGACCATGCAAACCTATCACTTCTCTCACTCTGCAAGTATCTAATTCTTGCAACAACTTCATTTTCTGCTTCAAACTTTTCTTATTAAATGACCGTATAAAATCACAAAGCAAATTGATGGAATCCTGTCGTACACTGCAAATACTACTACACTTCCAGGTGTACACAGGACCCTTAGGACGTCTCCCTAAAACCTCATTACCTAACACCTCTTCTATCTCTGTTGTCACAAGTTTTTCTTTTTCAACTGGACAACCATCTTTCACTTCATAAGCTCGACCACTGGTGTCAACTGCATGCACCAAATCATTATCCTGGAAATAACTCTCCTCATTAAAAAATGCCTCAGAGCTTGAACTATGCATCCATTCTCCAGAAAAAACTTCACAAAAATTACTACGATTAACTATTCTCTTCCATCTACTATTTCTTTTGAAATCATAAATTGCCTTGTTTAGCTTCCTAATTCTATTGATTGTCAAAATAAATAACTTACGTTTAATTTCAAATGCCTGATCAATAACTTTCTCAACTATTTTTTTTCTCTTATAAAAAACCACTTTCTGTTGACCTTTCTTAATATTTTTTAACAAATTGCCAATTATCCTGTTGCGGAACATTCGTTTACGAATGTCCCTAAACTGTTGTTTCCTTCTACTTTCATGCATAGAGTTATCTCTTACTCTAGCAGTAACATTTTTCATTGGCCTTTCCTTACCGTTTGAATTGCTTCTCCTTTTCTGGACTGAAACATTTTCTGTAGTAATATTTTTTTTACTACAGATATTTCTTATGAATGTTTTTCTACTCTTACCCGGTGCTTTCTTGGTGACTTGACTCATCTTTTTGTTAGAGGACTGCTTCTTTTTTTCATTCACCTGCTGTCTTTGACGTTTTGCAGCCTTTCTCACTCTTTCTTTGGTTGGCATGCTGAAATCTTGAAATGATCTGCAGTTGAATCTGTGGTAAAATATAATAAAAAATGTTATTATCCACTATTACCCAACAGTAAATTAATAACAGTCATCAAAAACTTAACACATTACTTAACATTTTTACATAGAACATTTTTTTGTACATGGCAAATTTAGAATACAGAATTAGCAGAAAAGAAATGGAATTTATATTCATTTTACCTGTGCTGTTTTATATATGAATCTGATCTAATTGTATGACCATATTTTAATATTTTAATGAAGACACTACACATAACCTGTTTTTGAAGGTGTCTTTATTTTTAAATTAAACGGTTTAAATATTTACTTTTTATTTATTATAAATTTATAAAAATAAATGTTTATAGTTCCATAGGCTCAAGCACGTCAGCTTCCCATCCTATGTCATACAATTCTGACAAATCTGCATCCTCATCACGTTCTTCTTCATCCTCAGGATTGAAAGCATCCAAGGGATCAACATCCACTGATGTTTCAATTACGAGTTCAATGATGAGGTCGAAATCAACTGATTGCTGATTGTCGCTCATGTTGATGTTGTCTTTATCTTTAAAGAAAGATAACAACAATGAGATGTTGCAGAGTAAGAGACAAATCTCAGAGATTATAATAGTAAAATTGTTTAACAAGAGTAACATTTTGCAGCTATTATTTAACCATGTCCAACGATGCTGAGGAGGCAGCCGCGGGCCGTGGAGGGAGTTACGGTGGAGCAGGGAGGCGGGTAGGGGGAGGGGCAGGGTGGAGGGACCTAAAAACTGGCATATGAATAATTGCAGGTAAGTACACAATTTAATTATTCAAACGAATTTCGTAGCGCGCACAGCATCGCAAAATGCGATGCTGTGCGCGCTACGAATTTCGTTTAAATAATTAAATTGTGTACTTACCTGCAATTATCCATATGCCAGTTTTTAGGTCCCTTCACCCTGCCCCTCCCCCTCCCCGCCTCCCTGCCCCACCGTAACTCCCTCCACGGCCCGCGGCTGTGAGGAGGTGAAGCCTATCTCCAATTTTTCACTGAACAGGACTCATCTCTTCTTAACCTTGGATAAACCTCACCGACTCTGTGTCCCCTTCACATAATTAAATGTAAAGGGGCAGATTTATATTAACTAGCACATCCCCAGGGATGCACCAGTTAACGTGCACCGCTGCTCTGCCACCCACGGTGTGCCGCATTTACAATCAGATAAGACAAAGCTGCATCAAAACCCTGCGCCTGCTTGAAGCAGGCATAGATCTTGACGCAGGTAGGCTGAAAGCTAAAGCAACAACTAAGTGTCGTGTGCAGAAGTTGCAAAAAAGGAAAAATGGCGTTTAAACCAGTAATGAGCCCATGCTAACTTAACACAGTGTAAAGATATCCAGGATCTACATCAGTTTGGGGTTCACGAACCTGGCAGGTACAAGGCACTGAGGCTTTGCACCGTGCATGTCTCATCCCAAATCATATGTTGTTTGTGAATGAAACAATTTCCCAGACCAAATGCTTTGGATTGGCTACTTCTAAAAAATTAAACACCCCTACTATCCCGGAGTTAGAGGAATATGATGGTTGGAGTAATTTTACTCGGTTGTCCATTAATGATTTACAGGCCCTACTCCGTAATTCTTCCTTTAACATTTCCAGTATAAATCCAAAAGTTTGGCTGCTTTGGCAACGTGCCTTATCCACGGTTTAATAACGCTGCCTTTTGCTTTATATAAGTTTTCAAATTGTATGAAATATATACCAATAGGTCGTTATGAACCTTTAGGTAGTGGTTTTCTTCATGAGGTCTGGTCGCTTCCATACACATACAGATTTTCAAAGATGATCAAGAAGTTTATCTGAATGGAGAGGAATGCACTGAGACGCCAGATCATTCACTAATGTGTAGGCACATACAGTTACACGGTTCATGCAACAAACACCGACCAAATATGGCTTGCGTGTTGCAAGGCACGCCAGTTCCTGCTATCATCCTCACGTTCAAGTTGTTGGAAAATGGTAGTTATTTGATGCTCAATAATGAAGATTGTTCTGGGTTAATTAAAAGTATTCCTTTTATCGTAACAGTAAGTGAACGGGTTATTTGCTGCAAAAATGTTCTATTTCCTCCCACACATGAACATAGGGAGTTTTCAATCTGGCCACAAATACCAACCTTGGGAGCAGATTTCAACGGCATGGCAAGAATAAGAGCTCTTTTGTCTCAGAGCGAGGTGGCCTTGAGTTCGGCCCGTGAAACTTTCGTGCTTCACATAGCGAACACCCGTACAGAGGTGCAGACCCTTTTAAATACTGATTCGCCTTTCCATTTCAGCAAGATGGTTCGGACTATCTTTAACGCGTCCTCCACAAAGGGCCTGGCGCACTTTTTTAAAGTTGTTACCAGTGGTCTCGTGACTTCATTTGAGAAAATCTTTGGAGTCATCCCTGCTTTCTTTCATTCTATTTTTTCCACTGTGCTTGGTGGATTCCCATTTTTACTTGCATTACCAGCGGACGCTCTTGTGCTTTTTTACATTTTTAAATATGGATGTCCCTCCTGTGCAAGCTCCCACCCTGCAGCTACTGACGCTGTTCCGCAATCGCATGCTTGAATATTATGGCACAATGCCGTTGGCGATATTAAGCACGGCATATGGATTATCTTTTCGATTCTCCTACTTCACCTGTGTCCAGCCTGTATTTCACTGCCTGACCTGTGATTTCGATTGGGCCATTGATTTGTGTCTCTGCGTACCGGTTTCTCCTGACGTCGACTTTAATCAGCTGATGAGTCCTATCATTACTCACGAGTTGGTTTGTCCTGGCGAAAGGATTATGGCTGTGGCATTGATGCATGGACTAATTGGTCCCTGGAATTTACTGGCGGCAACACAGTCTTTCTTGGAACAGAGCTTTCTTGAAAACCCACCGAGCTGTCCTCTGATGGTGATAGAGGATCCGGTGCTGGGAGAGCACGTATGTTCTTTTCCGCTTTTAAATTGGATGGCTGAACTCTTTTCGGATGAAGACGGTGACTTCCTATTGGAGGCTGTTGCAGCTTATTTTGCATGCACAGTTATGTCATAGACCTTTTTCATGTTTGATATGCTGAGTACTAGCATTTCATTGACAATTCATTGACTTATTTGTCAAGTTTTTATTATTTAGCTTGCCTATTGGCTTAAGCCTCGATAAAGTAGTTGGCTGTTTTATTTTTCTTTAGCATTAAATTTTCCTAGTTTTTAATCTTTTACCTTGCGGACCGTCCACATATAAAGTTGCAATCTGCTCTCATGAGATGGCACTTCTATTATCTTATTCAGTTCGTTTCCGGATCATGGGGAGGTGTCATCTAGATCCTGGATATCTTTACACCGTGTTAAGTTAGCATGGGCTCATTACCGGTTTAACCGCATGCGTGCGGGCGGAATTCCGCTGGCACGCTGAGAATTTGTAAACCCCTTTATTCATGACGAGCTGGGCTCGTCATGAGCGTGCGAGGAGGCTACCTCATGACGAGCCCAGCTCGTCATGAGCGTCGAAGGGGTTAAACGCCATTTTTCCTTTTTTGCAACTTCTGCACACGACACTTAGTTGTTGCTTTAGCTTTCAACCTAGTAGTTCATCGTGGTTTACATGAGAATAATATGTTATTGCTCTACTATCTGCTTTGCTTGTTAAACTATATCTGTACAGCGAGTGCTGAAGTTTCAAGAACAACACGATACAGAATTGTTATGAGGTCTGATCTCCACGACTTCATACTCATAACATAAGTGCAGCTTCTGCCAATTCTGGGCATGAGGCGGGTTTTATATTGCTTTGCCGAACACACATACACAACACTTGATGCGGTTCACATGAAGAGAGAGCTGGTGTATGCTGATGTGATTCCTTCAAATCTAAGACACTAAAGTATGGGCACGCCCTAAACCAACACAAAGAGACCTTCTTAGCAAATAATATAATATGTGTATTAGGGAGGGTGGGATATAAGCAGCCGCGGGCCGTGGAGGGAGTTACGGTGGGGCAGGGAGGCGGGGAGGGGGAGGGGCAGGGTGGAGCCCTCTCCACCCTGCCCCTCCCCCTCCCCGCCTCCCTGCCCCACCGTAACTCCCTCCACGGCCCGCGGCTGCTTATCAGTGTTGCTAACTCTTATTCATTTACAGCATGTTAACATACTGTCACCATTCGCTTTTTATGTACTAGTAACTATGCTGGTAATTTTGCTACTGATAATATGTGTACTTATCTAAGATACTACGCCTGAGAAGACGGCATTAGTAAATAAACATTTCAAATACACATGTGTTCTTCTTAACTCCATGTTCTGGTTTCTAATAAATATATAATGACCGAGTGTTCATGAGTTCCACGTATCCTGAGGTACTATAAGTTCATATTCTGGATTGTCTAAACATTGAGAGTTTGTTATATCCAATGTGACACTGTACCTAGCTTGCTAAGGGGTTTTTGATTACTAAGGTGAGTTTTGGGGCACCCTAATTCGCCGAGGTTCCAATCCTCTGTCCACAGTTCTGTGTGAGAACAGAAACCCTGCGACAGGGGCACCCCTGAGCCTTGCTGGAGCTTCATCACACTTGCGATACAACTCCAGCAATGCGCCACCTTTACGGCACAGATACGTCACGCATCTGTGCTGTTTTTGCCCCATGATGCGCCGCATTGTAAATGCAGCACACCATAGGTGGCGGAACAGCGGCACAGGATGACTAACACATCCCTGGTGATGCGCCAGTCATCATAAATCTATCCCTATGCTTCTTATCTTGTTAAAGATGAACCGCCATATGTATCATCAAAGTTTTTTGCATTTCCTAAATAGCGAACTTTAAGGAATAAATAGCGATTCTTTACCATTCCTAGTTTGCGATGAGCTATTTGCTAATTACAAATTACCCATTCATTTCCATGGAGCAGGAGGCCCATAGGAATGAAGGTGCAATTTGCGATTAGCAATTACCTCATCGCAAATTACGAATTTTTCCGAGGGTGCAGGGGTGTCTCAAGAACACCCTGCTGCACCCCTGAAAAAGAAATTTGGGGGCATATGGCGCACATAAATTTTGAAAACATTCCTTTACCTCAAAAACGATTTTCAACTCATAATTTGAAAACACTGCCCACGGGGAAATGACTTAAAATGTCCTCAAGACACATGAAAGTGTTTTTTTAAAGCCTTTGCAACTTTTTTGGGTCACTTTTAACATGACTATGTAACTCAAACAGTCAAAATCTAAATTTACCATGCACAGGTGGGAGCATATTTACAAGGAATTTGCTCCACGGGGAAAGGTCTTTTAATTTAATATTGGAAAAATAACATCAGAGACACTGAAATGCCTTATAAAGAACCATACACCATTATGTCCTTGTCATAAATTTTAAAAGCCTTCATTTTCCCAAAAACGATTTTCAAGTCATAATTTAAAAACACTCCACATGGGGAAATGACTTAAAATGTCCTTAAGACACATGAATGCGTTTTTTGATTGCCTTTGCAGCATGTTTCGGTCACCTTTAACATGCCTATGTAACGCAAACATTCAAAATCTAAATTTGCCATGCACAGGTGGGAGCATATTTACAAGCAATTTGCTCCACAGAGAAACTTCTTACATTGAAATGGGAAAAATAACATCAGAGACTCTCAATTACCTTATAAAGAAGCATACACCATTATGTCCTTGTCATAAATATTAAAACCATTGCTTTTCCTCAAAAACGATTTACAAGTCATAATTTGAAAACACTCCACAGCTCCTATGCACATAAAAACCCTGTCAGTACTAATACTTCACATTTTCTCCAATTATAATTTCTCAAAGAAACAAAATCTATTTGTAAAACACTTGAGACAAACCAACATTTGAAAAACACAACTTTCTTCATGATTTTCTCCTTAAAGCACACTATTTTCTATCTAAATTAAAGAAATCTTTTCTCACCTTAGCAAATACTTTGAGTTTCAAAACAGTCTCAGAAACACACCAATTTGTCTTCAGCAGAGCAAAAGGTATGCACTTCAGAGTCTGCAGCTATCAAAAGCACAGAAATGCTGTAATTCTTCACACATATCTCTCATGTCACCCAATCAAAACTCTTCCCTCACTTTTTTTCAAATCAAAACCCTTCCCCCCTCTGCCGCCTCTCTGCTTTTTCTGCATAGCAACCACCTCTTGCAAGACCTCTGGTGTTTCCAAGTTCACACAACAATGTTGCAATTGAACTCTGAACTCTCAGTGCACCTGCATATCCAGTGCATACTTTCATTTAATGATTTTTTCTTCGCCACTCAAAATACATCTTTCAACGAACTCATCCATGCACCCTAACTTTCTGTTTTCAGCAATCAAAATCCACCAATCACTCTTACTGCTTCATTAACACAGAAACTCCTCAGTTTTTTTCATTTTACACTCTCATTTTTTCAACTGCCATTTCATTGCCACACTTCATCTGACTGCAGGAGAACCTTCTCTCGCCATGTTTTCTGTCTGGATTGTTGGACATAGTTACATCTATTGGGCTCAGAGGTACGCTGAAAACAGGAATTTACCTAACCTCAATTTACAAGATGTGGAAATTAAGTGGTTTGGCCACAGAGGATTAAAATGTCACCAATTGATACCATTGGTGAAAACCTTTATGCATTTGCCAAAACCTGACCTGTTAATTGTGCACTGTGGAGGTAATGATTTGGGCACTTTGACTGGGGTAGGTCTGGAAATGCTTTTAAAGGACACCTTTGAGCAATTGATGGCACTTTTTCCTCAGACTGCCTTGGTATATTCAAATATATGCCAAAGACAAAAATGGAGGTGGTCGAACCAATTTTGTCCACAAATTGAGAAATCGAGGAAGCATGTAAACAAATCTGTTTCAGCTTACATGAGAGACCATGGAATGGGCTCCCTGTACAACAATAACTTGCGTTACTACATGCAAGATATCTACAGAGGAGATGGAGTTCACTTCTCAGATGAGGGCAACAGAATTTTCACTCTGAATTTAAGACTGTGCATTGGTACCTACTTATAAGTACCTAAATGTACCATAAACCCAAAAGCTCTTCTCAGAGCTACCCTACATCTGATCACTCACAATTATTATTTTACTCTAACTTTTTTCACTAATTTTCAAGAAAGTACGCTCCCCAGAACGCTTCCCGGTTCGCGAACCGGGCGCACTCCACGCAAAAAAACTAAAAAAACGATATTTTTTTTTTTTGCCCTGCGAGACCCTTTTAAAGCCTCCACATCAAACCTAGGGGGTCAGGGAGGATCTACTATGCCCCCTTATGGTCATTTTCCCCTTCGCTTTGGCCTCTTCTTGTCTCTCGATCCTACCGAGAGACAAGATGGCGGCCGCTACGGACTGTTTGGAATGTTTACAGACGCCGAAGAACCAATCAGCTTCGCAAAGCTCCGTAACGCGAAAAGTACGCGAAGCGGAGCGCTGTTACAGATATATATCTTTTTTTGAACATTAATTTCTCAAAATCCACTGGAGCACATATATTGAGACCTAGCAAAGGCACATCGGGCTACCAGTCCCTACAATTTTGCCAATTTCGTGCAAATCCATTCAGCCGTTCCATTATTATTATTATTTTTTTTTTTGCCCCGCGGGGCCCTTTTAAAACCTCCACATCAAACCTAGAGGGTCAGGGAGGATCTACTATGCCCCCTTATGGTCATTTGCCCCTTCGGTTTGGCCTCCGCTTGTCTCTCGATCCTACCGAGAGACAAGATGGCGGCCGCTACGGACTGTTTGGAATGTTTACAGACGCCGGAGAACCAATCGGCTTCGCTTCACAAAGCTCCGTACCGCGTAAAGTCCGCGAACCGGAGCGCATATATTGAGACCTACAAAAGGCACTAGGCACTAGGCCAGTAGGTATATATAGTTAGGATTTTTTCTCTATGGGTTTTTTGAAAATTCTATGTCTAATAACTTTGGCGTTTGTGGACGGAATTGGCTGAAATTTTCAGGAAAATGGCACATTTTGTTTCTGAGCAGCCCTTGAAAATTTTGGGGGGGTTCGTCAAGGGGGGGCCGAGAAAAAAGGGGGGTCCCAAAACGCGTTTTTCCCATGTTAATTTCCATAGGGCGGTTGGCCTCACTTTTAGCCCGAACGGCTGAATGGATTTGCACGAAACTTGGCAAAATTGTAGGGACTGGTAGCCCGATGTGCCTTTTGTAGGTCTCAATATATGTGCTCCAGTGGATTTTGAGAAATTAACGTTTAAAAAAAGATATATATCTGTAACAGCGGACCGGGCAGCGCTCTGGTTCGCGGACTTTTCGCGCAACGGAGCTTTGTGAAGCGAAGCTGATTGGTTCTCCGGCGTCTGTCAACATTCCAAACAGTCCGTAGCGGCCGCCATCTTGTCTCTCGGTAGGATCGAGAGACAAGAGGAGGTCAAAACAAAGGGGGAAATAACTATAAGGGGGCATAGTAGATCCTCGCTGACCCCCTAGGGTTGATGTGGAGGTTTTAAAAGGGCCCCGCGGGGCAAAAAAATAAAATAATAATAATAATCGAACGGCTGAATGGATTTGCACGAAACTTGGCAAAATATTAGGGACTGGTAGCCCGATGTGCCTTTGCTAGGTCTCAATATATGTGCTCCAGTGGATTTTGAGAAATTAACGTTCAAAAAAAGATATATATCTGTAACAGCGCTCCGCTTCGCGTAACGGAGGTTTGCGAAGCTGATTGGTCATTCTGTCACTGGGCTATAGTTGGGCTACATCTGGCTGATATTTGGGCTACATTTGTTTTTTTGTGTGTCTGGCGGCCATCTTTGGGCTACATTGGGCTACATTGGGCTTCATTGGGCTACATTCGGCTAATTAGCAAATAGCTCATCGCAAACTAGGAATGGTAAAGAATCGCTATTTATTCCTTAAAGTTCGCTATTTAGGAAATGCAAAAAACTTTGATGATACATATGGCGGTTCATCTCTAACAAGATAAGAAGCATAGGGATACATTTATGATGACTGGCGCATCACCAGGGATGTGTTAGTCATTCTGTGCCGCTGTTCCGTCACCTATGGTGTGCTGCATTTACAATGCGGCGCATCATGGGGCAAAAACAGCACAGATGCGTGATGTATCTGTGCCGTAAAGGTGGCGCATTGCTGGAGTTGTATCGCAAGTGTGATGAAGCTCCAGCAAGGGTCGGGTGTGCCCCTGTCGCAGGGTTTCTGTTCTCACACAGAACTGTGGACAGAGGATTGGAACCTCGGCGAATGCATTGCTGGAGTTGTATCGCAAGTGTGATGAAGCTCCAGCAAGGGTCGGGGGTGCCCCTGTCGCAGGGTTTCTGTTCTCACACAGAACTGTGGACAGAGGATTGGAACCTCGGCGAATTAGGGTGTCCCAAAACTCACGTTAGTAATCAAAAACTCCTTAGCAAGCTAGGTACAGTGTCACATTGGATATAACAAACTCTCAATGTTTAGACAATCCAGAATATGAACTTATAGTACCTCAGGATACGTGGAACTCATGAACAGTCTGTCGTTATAGATTTCTTAGAAACCAGAACATGGAGTTAAGAAGAACAGATGTGTATTTGAAATGTTTATTTACTAATGCCGTCTTCTCAGGCGTAGTACCTTAGATAATAAAAGTACACATATTATCAGTAGCAAAATTACCAGCATAGTTACTAGTACATAAAAAGCGAATGGTGACAGTATGTTAACATGCTGTAAATGAATAAGAGTTAGCAACACTTATAAGCAGCCGCGGGCCGTGGAGGGAGTTACGGTGGGGCAGGGAGGCGGGGAGGGGGAGGGGCAAGGTAGAGAGGGCTCCACCCTGCTTCTCCCCCTCCCCGCCTCCCTGCCCCATCGTAACTCCCTCCACGGCCCGCGGCTGCTTATATCTCACCCTCCCTAATACACATATTATATTATTTGCTAAGAAGGTCTCTTTGTGTTGGTTTAGGGCGTGCCCATACTTTAGTGTCTTAGATTTGAAGGAATCACATCAGCATACACCAGCTCTCTCTTCATGTGAACCGCATCAACTGTTGTGTATGTGTGTTCAGCAAAGCAATATAAAACCCGCCTCATGCCCAGAATTGGCAGAAGTTGCACTTATGTTATGAGTATGAAGTCGTGGAGATCAGACCTCATAACAATTCTGTATCGTGTTGTTCTTGAAACTTTAGCACTCGCTGTACAGATATAGTTTAACAAGTAAAGCAGATAGTAGACCAATAACATATTATTCTCATGTAAACCACGATGAACTACTAGGTGGAAAGCTAAAGCAACAACTAAGTGTCGTGTGCAGAAGTTGCAAAAAAGTAAAAAATGGCGTTTAAACCGGTAATGAGCCCATGCTAACTTAACACGGTGTAAAGATATCCAGGACCTAGATGACACCTCCTCATGATCCGGAAACGAACTGAATAAGATAATAGAAGTGCCATCTCATGAGAGCAGATTGCAAGTTTATATGTGGACGGTCCGCAAGGTAAAGCATTAAAAACTAGGAAAATGTAATGCTAAAGAAAAATAAAACAGCCAAGTACTTTATCGAGTCTTAAGCCAATAGGCAAGGTAAATAATAAAAACTTGACAAATAAGTCAATGAATTGTCAATGAAATGCTAGTACTCAGCATATCAAACATGAAAAAGGTCTATGACATAACTGTGTATGCAAAATAAGCTGCAACAGCCTCCAATAGGAAGTCACCGTCTTCATCCGAAAACAGTTCAGCCATCCAATTTAAAAGCGGAAAAGAACATACGTGCTCTCCCAGCACCGGATCCTCTATCACCATCAGAGGACAGCTCGGTGGGTTTTCAAGAAAGCTCTGTTCCAAGAAAGACTGTGCTGCCGCCAGTAAATTCCAGGGACCAAGTAGTCCATGCATCAATGCCACAGCCATAATCCTTTCGCCAGGACAAACCAACTCGTGAGTAATGATAGGAGTCATCAGCTGATTAAAGTCGACGTCAGGAGAAACCGGTCCGCAGAGACACAAATCAATGGCCCAATCGAAATCACAGGTCAGGCAGTGAAATACAGGCTGGACACAGGTGAAGTAGGAGAATCGAAAAGATAATCCATATGCCGTGCTTAATATCGCCAACGGCATTGTGCCATAATATTCTAGCATGCGATTGCGGAACAGTGTCAGCAGCTGCAGGGTGGGAGGTTGCATAGGAGGGACATCCATATTTAAAAATGTAAAAAAGCACAAGAGCGTCCGCTGGTAATGCAAGTAAAAATGCCAATCCACGAACCAGAGTGCAGAAAATAGAATGAAAGGAAGCAGGGATGACTCCAAAGATTTTCTCAAATGAAGTCACGAGACCACTGGTAACAACTTTAAAAAAGTGCGCCAGGGACTTTGTGGAGGATGCGTTAAAGATAGTCGGAAACATGTTGCTGAAATTGAAAGGCAAATGTTAATTGAAAAAGGTTTTGCACCTCTGTATGGGTGTTCGCTATGTGAAGTACGAAAGTTTCACGGGCCGACCTCAAGGCCACCTCTCTCTGAGACAAAAGAGCTCTTATTCTTGCCATGCCGTTGAAACGTGTCTCAAGGTTGGTATTTGTGGCCAGATTGAAAACTCCCTATGTTCATGTGTGGGAGGAAATAGAACATTTCTGCAGCAAATAACCCGTTCACTTACTGTTACGATAAAAGGAATACTTTTAATTAACTCAGAACAATCTTCATTATTGAGCATCAAATAACTACCATTTTCCAACAACTTGAACGTGGGGATGATAGCAGGAACTGGCGTGCCTTGCAACACGCAAGCCATATTTGGTCGGTGTTTGTTGCATGAACCGTGTAACTGTATGTGCCTACACATTAGTGAATGATCTGGCGTCTCAGTGCATTCCTCTCCATTCAGATAAACTTCTTGATCATCTTTGAAACATCTGTATGTGTATGGAAGCGACCAGACCTCATGAAGAAAAGCACTACCTAAAGGTTCATAACGACCTATTGGTATATATTTCATACAATTTGAAAACTTATATAAAGCAAAAGGCAGCGTTATTAAACCGTGGATAAGGCATGTTGCCAAAAAACCCGCAATCCTCTGCTGATGATGTCACTGAGCATGTCATGAATGATGTAATATGTGACATCATCAGCAGTGGATTACGGGTAATGGTATCTCTAGTTTACTCCCTTATAGCTGTCTTTCTTTTAACATAAGTGTCTGTTTCCTTCCCTTATACTTACTGTTGTTGGTTCGCTTCCGGTTCGCGTACCGGCGAGCGAACTGGGAAGCGAACTAAGAGAAATAGAGGTTGGCACAGTTCCAAATATTGTACCAATTTTTTAATAACGGGGAGGTAGTTCTGAAAAGAACTTTTTTTTTTATTTTTCTGAACATTTTTTTACTGTTTTTGAATTTTTCGGAACAGTTTTATATTTTTTTGGGTTTTTCTTGGAGGGGGCAATGAAAACGATTCATTGTAAAGGGCTCAACAGGAGCAACAAAACAAAAAAAAGAAGTATTTATTATTTTGGGCGTTTCGGACAAACTTGCATATGATAGTCAATAGCTCTGTTGATCAGAGTGATGCTTTTTTCTCCGTAGGAAATGAATCCATCGCAAAATGCGCAGATGTGTTTTACATCACCAAATCTCATTTGTATATTTGGCACCATCTCCCTGCCCTCTGGTCCCGTTACTTCCGGTACAACAGATCTTCTGGCCATAATAGGGAGATTATCTAGGTCGTTCCGAAACTGTGCAGCACTGTAGTTGTTAGGATGCCACCTAGTCATATGGCGATGCATTGTGTAGTTTCCGAAGCTGTATTTTTTGTCGGTTCCTCTGGACAGTCTATCTTGACATATAAGGCAAAATACGTATCTTGCATTTACCTTTTTCTGACCTTTGGGAATTTTAAAGAATTGCCAAATGAAGTTTTCTTTCCGGCGAGACGTCCTGGGCTGCTCAGGCAAAAACTGCCTCTCTTCGTGCTCTTCCTCCTGGTCTTGTTCTTCTTCTTCTTGTTGAATTATAACTTCAGCAGGTGGTCCTCTCTTCCTTGGAGGTGGTGGAGGTGGTGGGGAAGCACCAGCTGAAGCTACTAAAGAAGCCATTGCTCAGTTATCACAAAGGGTCTTTCTCTCACAATGATGAAAGTCAGAGTGAGGAAAGAAGGAGGGATTTTCATCATTTGGGAAAAACAAGAGTTCTTAACCAATGAAAAGTGTTCATTTTAGATTATATGACCTAGTCTTACATCATAAATGCTAATTCCTAACTATATATGGTCTATAACCTATGGTTTTTTCAGTGAATTTCATTGGTTTTTTAACAGCTAATATCTGTAGCTGTAAAATGTATTCTTCTTTAAATCCAAAAATATATTTTATATGTTCATTAATAACTTTTTTTTTTTATATTTTTTTTTCTTCGTTCCCGCTTCGCGAATCGGGAAGCTTCCCGTTAGCTGACCTTGATGCCGCGAAATAGACCGCGAGCCGGTAAACGTTTCTTTACCGCAACTGCCGCGTTAGAAAACAACATTGTGACGCCTCCCGTCCGCATGACGTTTCGCGTTGTTGCGTGATACGTCATATGACGTGCTACGTTAGCGAACTCGTACGCTTACCGAGTCCCAAAGCACAGGTTTCTGGAAGCAAACCGGGAGGCCCTGCAAAGCGCGTAACGTAAACACAGCAGGTCATGTGACTTGGTAATAACACTTTTCATTGGTTCATTTCACTTTCGGTTTCCTAATGATGTAAGACTAGGTCATATGATCTAAAATGAACACTTTTCATTGGTTGAGAACTATTTTTTTTCCCAAATGGTGAAAATCCCTCCTTCTTTCCTCACTCTGACTTTCATCATTGTGAGAGAAAGACCCTTTGTTACCAATGAGCAATGGCTTCTTTACTAGCTTCAGCTGGTGCTTCCCCACCACCTCCACCACATCCAAGGAAGAGTGGACCACCTGCTAAAGTTATAATTCAGCAAGAAGAGGAAGAAGAGGAACAGGACGACCTAGATAATCTCCCTATTATGGCCAGAAGATCTGTTGTACCGGAAGTAACGGGACCAGAGGGCAGGGAGATGGTGCCAAATATACAAACGAGATTTTGTGAAGTAAAACAAGTCTGCGTACATTGCAGTGGATTCATTTGCTACGGAGAAAGTAGCATCACTCTGATCAACAGAGCTATTGACAATCATGCTCATGTTTGTCCGAAACTCCCCAAACAATAAATTCTTTTTTTTTGTTTTCTTGCTCCTGTTGAGCCCTTTACAATGAATCGTTTTCGTTGCCCCCTCCGAAAAAAAAACAAATAAAATATAAGTAAAAAAATGTTCAGAAAAATAATAAGAAAAATATAAAACAACAAAAACAATTTAAAAAAAAGTTCTTTTCAGAACTACCTCCCCGTTATTAAAAAATTGGTACAATATTTGCAACTGTGCCAACCTCTATTTCTCTTAGTTCGCTTCCCAGTTCGCTCCCCGGTACGCGAACCGGAAGCGAACCAAAAATTTTTTTTTTTTAAAAAGAACAGTAAGTATAAGGGAAGGAAACAGACAGTTATGTTAAAAGAAAGACAGCTATAGGGGAGTAAACTAGAGATACTATTACCCGTAATCCACTGCTGATGATGTCACATATTACATCATTCATGACATGCTCAGTGACATCATCAGCAGAGGATTGCGGGTAACAGTATCCCTAGTTTATTCCCTATAGCTGTGTTTCTTTTAACATAACTGTCTGTTTCCTTCCCTTATACTTACTGTTCTTTTAAAAAAAATTTTTTTAGATCAGTCAGAAACAGTGAAAGTAATGAAATATAAAAGACTACGTAGAATATGAGCACTGTATGCAACAACTTTGACACTTACAGAAGCCTCACCTTCTCCATGCCTCCTACACAGTTCTACATGTACATCATAAATGCAAACAGAACAGAATTAATTATACATGTTAAATGGTTTATTTTTGCTGTTCTCAGAATGTATCAAATTTCACTAAAACAGTGACTTGAAGGTATTCATCATATAACAGCGGGGAAAAAAAAACACAATCAAAATGATTGTGTTTAAAAAACCCATACAACATTACAAATCAGAATTCAGAACTCCTTAAAGTTATCTTACTTTCCATGACGGCCAAGGATGTCCTATGAACAGCTTACACTCTGTTGTGCTGGTATTACTTTCAACCCGCCACTTTCTGAAAGAAAACCTCCATCGTTTTCAAAAACATGTTACATACAATAAATGACTTCTTGCTCTCTACCACAAGTTTCCCCAAGGCCAAATCTTGTCAGAGCCATGTATAACTCTTGGATTTCTTGTTAGCCAATCCCGTCTTTTCGCATTTCCGCAACTTTCAGAATTAAAATGTTGAAGATCATTTACACAATCCTGGACTAGTAATATCTTCCCCTTCTTGCTCAATCATGTTCTACATTTCCTATCACACTGATACTGCTTACTATGAAGCAGACTTACACTACCTTTATGACTAGTACAATTATTTAATTCTCTACATCACTTTTAATCACAAAGCAATGTAAAACAGTAGACAGCATTGCAGACTTACATTCCCTCTACTCCATGTTTTGATTGGCTGCTTCAATTAGCTTATAATAAGAAACAGTTTTTCTGAACTCATTCAAAGTGCACGTATTTCTCCATAACGTCCAGTGTTATGGTAAGAAGTTATGTCTCTGTACTACACTTATCCTCAAGGCCAAATCGTGTCGGAGCCATGAGAACTTCTTGAAATTCCTCAGAGCACATCCCGAGATTCTTTCCCTAAAATTTTGGTTTTAAAAACACCAGGTAAGAGTTTTTAAGGTCATACGGCAATTTTTTTTTGAAAATTAAAACAGAATCCTTGCAGAATGACCAGCCATTTCTACACTTTAAATAAGCTGTATAATGTCCTGATGTTATTGAAGGACCATCATGATATATAATTGCTACAGTTACAAAAGTCCTTCCTGATATTGACAACTGTGAAGCCACAACATTTTTAATTAAAGTTGTCAATTTTGTTCCATCAGGCCTACATCGTTGGAACATTAAAATGACATACTGGCCATATGTTCGTATAAATAATGTGGACATCATTTCAGATTTACATTGGCTACACTCCATGTTGTGATCAGCTGCTTTTACTAGCTTATTAAAAGAGACTGATTTACTGTCTGGCAAAGTTAAATATATAAATCTTTCTGAGTCTACACTAGTAGTACTTGATACCCTACAGTTCTCGCAGTCATGCTGCCATTGATAAGAAAGCCCAAACAGGTGATCTACATCTACACCTTCATCATGCAATACATCAAGCATATACATTAAAAACTCCTGACAATCTTGCTGACTATTTTGAGAGAATTGTGTTTGGCCTGAACATCTGTCTAACAGATTTCGAATTTCAGACACACTTTCTATGTTTGTTCTATCAGTGCTACATTTCTCTAACACAGAATTTAACAAACTGCAAAATCTTTGATCAGAATTGACCACAATCTCTTCTTTTACATTTTCTAGAGAAAACAAAACATTAACCACTACATTAGCATAGCAGTTGACACCAGAACTGTTTTCAAATTGAAAACCAACAACATCTTCAACAGAATCCTTTTTGTTTCTGCTTATAATTTCAGGTTCATCGACTTTTCGTCTTTTTGCTACAACCTCCCCAGTATTGGTCACATTTCTTCGTTTCCGGCCTACCACACGTTTCTCAAACAAAGGATACTGAGGCAAATGTGGCGCATACTCTCTTCTCAACCTATTGTATTCCTTAACACAATCTAGATCCGCACAAATGTTTGTGACATCACACTCAATCAAGTACAATCCCGATAAAGTCCTAACTCGTGACAATGCCACATATGCCATACCCTCCTTGAACACAGAACTGCCAATATTCACCAATGCACAGTCTACACTTAAACCTTGCGATTTATGGATTGTCACCGCATATGCCAAGCAAACAGGAAACTGCTTACGACGAACATATAAGTCTTTTACAAGCAAAAATCTAGCAGAACAACGAGCAATTAGCTGTACTTCCTCAATGCCATCAAATTTAATTTTTAAAAATTCAATTCCATCTCTATTTCTGTATTTCACAAAATCAACAACATTACCCATTGATCCATTTACCAGACCTCTTTCAACATGTAAATTCCTTCTTAAAATTATACGGCAGTTCAAGCACACATTCAGAGTCTTTTCAAAACCCGCAGTTTTAGATATACTCTTCTCTAATGAATCCAATTTTGTTTTCAGATTCTCAGACAAAATAATTGTTGATCCCATATGCTCTACTCTGTCAATAGCTTCCAGTTTCACAATCTCTTGCTTTTCTAAATGCAACATTTTGTTGTTGAATTTGGCACATTCTGCAAGAGTTGGCATCAAACATATTCCAGATTTTTTCTCAGTAAGTTTCTGAAAAATATTCTCAGGCACAACATCTTCGTCTGGATATAAATTTGTCAGTAATCGTGCATGTAAAGCTTCTTTCCCATGCTCGGTCACTTTTCCAATTCTAACATCTTGTAGAATAGTCTTGTAAACTTCATCCTTTGCCTGACGCATATTTTCATGCAGTTCAGCATAATTGAAGTTTAACCATATATTGACGTTGCCAATGCTCCCTAAGCACTTCCTGGTATCTTCATGCGTGAGCATTTTGAACACAGGTTGCCTTTCACTGGTGTCAGCTGCAGAAGATCTCCGAAAACAATGATGTGTTTGCCACCAAATAACACATCATACTCTGTTTTGAGAACTTCTTGCATTCTCAAATGCACAAAGGCAAGCATGACATTGGAAACCATGCTTACTTCATCAATGATAAGAAGTTTCATTTTCCTCAAGACTCTTGAAACTTCAAAACAAGCATCTCCAGATAGCTTGTGATATTCTAATTTGTTGTCATGCTCCACTGGCAGCATCAGTAAACGATGTAAAGTAATCCCTTTAATGTTATGTGCTGCCAGTCCAGTTGGAGCGGTGACAACACAAGACGGCGATGACTCTGTCCTTTCCTGCAAATAACACGAAATTGCTTTAATAAGGAAACTTTTTCAAGTTCCCGCTTCTCCACTCACGTACAATCGGACAGGCTTCAACGACGTACATGAGCACTCTTTCTTGTCATGACGTAATCCATGATCAATTTGCATGGTAAGTTCGTCATATATTTTCCTCTGCTCAACGTTGAGTTGTCTTTCCAACTCTTCTAAGTTAACCGCATCCTCCTGAGCATGTGCCATGGCTCTTTCCACTTCATTCATAGCAGTGGCAGCTTCATTTTCGATAAGAGGTCCTCCTAGTGGATCCTGACTCAATGAAGCAGAACTCTGACTGTCCTGAGAACAGTCTCTGGCAATCTCGGCTGCAATCGTTGCTTCCTGCTCAATTTCCACATTCAACATTTCTACATATTTAGGAAAAGGAGGACATTCTATGGTCTCCTTGGCAGCATTGAATGAGTCTTCATAACAAAGGAAATCTCCAAGCAGTTCCTCTTCTGCACGCCAAGGCTTAAAAAGTTGCAAAAGTGCTAAATAGAAAAACTCCTTTTTTTCAGGAGATTCGCCACTCAATTTTCGATGGTTTATCAAGTGGCATTTTCTTTGCTTGACCAGACATCCCTCACTTCCTATTACAGCATACACTCCTTTCTCAGTATCTTCTTTGATGTTCCTCTTGAATATGTAATTTTGCAGAACCTCATACAGACAAACATTCTCGAGGTGACTGCTTCGATTTGGATAATATGTATCCAACATGTTGCTCTTCAAAATGTCGGTACTGTTTGGCTCCTTTTCCGCCAAATACTCAATTTCCCGCACAGGTTTCAGAACTCGATTACGCGTTGCAGCAAGACCAACACTCGCCCAAACGATACTCCTGGACTTGGCATAGAGACTTGCTGAAGACAACCGGTCAGAACATTCATAAGCTCCGATTTCTCGATGCGACAACATCTTCAGACTGAAACTGTACAACTTCTTGCTGAGGCTCTTTTCATGGGAAATGTCCTCCCACATATCCTTCAATTCTGTCTTCTCTTTTTTGGTGATGTAAGATGTCACATACCGAGCCACAGCCATACAGTTATCAGCCACAAACTGTATATCCATGTTAGCATTCCACATGGACAAAATCACCGGGTTGTAGTCGTTGATGTACTTAGACTCTTCGTTCCTCTTCAAATTGTATGTGTTTTTAGGTGATTTCTTCATCACATTATGTCGCAGCGAAGACATCAAACTGTTCACTCTTCCTTTAGAAATCACCGGTCGTGGAAAGCCGAAACGACATTTGGTGTAGAACTTGTCTTTCTTCCGGAATTTACGACGACAGTACTTTCCACATCGATGGCTTTGGAAACGTAGAACTTTTTCTCTTAGGCTTTTTTTCTCCTTTGTGTTTGGAACAGCACACGTAGAATACTGTTCTATGAAACTCATCACTGAGTCTTCTGCATCCGTTCCAAATTTAGGTGCATCCTTGATCCACAGCAACATATGTATATGAGGAGCACCTCTTGCTTGGTACTCCTTCCTCCAGAAGAAATCCAACACCTCTCCAAGAGGTGGATTCTTCTTATTCATGATGAAAGACATCATACCTTCAAATCTATGATTGAAGTACCTACATACATTGACTGGATCCAAAGAGCACAGTTCTCCGGGTGTCTTGAATTCGATGTTTTCTACGTTAGCATTTGCCTCTCGTAGAAATTCAAGTAAGTCTTCCCAGCCATACTCAGCACAGCTCAAAGTGAGGAACCATGTGGGAGTTCCTAAGATCCTCAGCATACATTTTAAATCACCATGACGACGGTACCAGTACTCATTAGTACCACGCTGACACGCCATGAGATTAATCAGGTGAGAATCCAAAATACTGTCTTGGACATTGACTTTATCCATAAAGTCACTTGCCGAGATGTTTTGCATGTGTATACCACTTTTCAAGATGTGGTTCACTGCATATGACAGTCCAGACAGATCGCTTTCAAACAGGAGATGAAACAAATAAGGAATGCATTGTCGAAACCTAGGATCTCCTGCATACAATCGCAAAGTCCGGTATTCAGAAGCAGGAATTTGATGAGGTCGCTCATCATATCTTCCTCCCTGACCTGTTGGAAAAAGCTGTGGGAAACACCGAGCTTCCAAACTTTCCTCCCAAACACTAATGGGACTCCCTTTCGCTTGTTTCATTTGAAACAACTCAATAGCATTCCCCATGACTTCCTTGGAATGCAAAGGATGAACACTATAATGTTCATATATTTCTTCACTAGTACAGGGTTCTACTTTCTCAATTTGACCAGCACACAAATCGCTATCCTCTTCCTCAATTACTTCCTCTTCTGCAACATATACATTTTTATAGCATTTATTATATTTTTTTCAAATACAATGTTGCCCTTTTGACTTTCCTAACATCTACTAAATCTTGCCATATTTTCTTATTCTTTGTCGGAACCCCATTAACTAAGATAACAAGAGGTTCCTCTTCCACTTTTTCTACTCCAATTGTGTTAATGTTTTTCTTCAAATCTAGAGGCAAATAAACAACTCTTCCCTTTAATCCTCTCTGTAAATCTGATGGAGGCAATTTCCCTGTCTTTGGCTCCATTCTTACAATAGCCTGAAAGGGATGGATACTTTGAATCAAAATAGATTCATAAGTATTTAAATCCTTCAATTCTGAAGGAATCTCAACCAATTCCAGATTATTATGAACTGCTCTAGCAGGCATCTGGTTTTGATTTAATTTGTTACAACAATAAGTACACACACGTTGATCCAATCCCAAATCAAAACAATTTTCTACCATCAAGTATGTTGTAAAATCCTTCCATTTACTATTATTTTCCCTTTCACTTTTTCCATATAAATCCACTAACTTAGTCTGATTCTTATAATAAGTGCGTCGACAACACACAAAAGTGAAATTTGGCCTCTCACTTGATTTCACCTCAAACGTCGCAATTTCCCTCTGGAAATTATCTGTACTGGAAACCTGTACACTATCTTCCACATTACTCTCTTCTTCTTGGTCAATTTCAACATTCTCCTCTTTACTTCCAAAGTAACAAAACTCAATTTCTTCACATATATTCTTCACATCTATTTCAGAACCATGCAAAAGAGCAGCGCATAATTGTTTAAGCATAATTGCTGGACTCTTAGCATAATACAACATTCTAACTAATTTCCTCACTTTATTATGATGCACTGCTAGCATCCTGAAATGATGAAAAACACTCTGGCATACTCTCCTGGAAAGACAAGCCAGTGAATGACCATGCAAACCTATCACTTCTCTCACTCTGCAAGGATCTAATTCTTGCAACAACTTCATTTTCTGCTTCAAACTTTTCTTACTAAATGACCTTATAAAATCACAAAGCAAATTGATCGAATCCTGTCGTACACTGCAAATACTATTACACTTCCAGGTGTACACAGGACCCTTAGGACGTCTCCCTAAAACCTCATTACCTAACACCTCTTCTATCTCTGTTCTCACAAGTTTTTCTTTTTCAACTGGACAACCATCTTTCACTTCATAAGCTCGACCACTGGTGTCAACTGCATGCACCAAATCATTATCCTGGAAATAACTCTCCTCATTAAAAAATGCCTCAGAGCTTGAACTATGCATCCATTCTCCAGAAAAAACTTCACAAAAATTACTACGATTAACTATTCTCTTCCATCTACTATTTCTTTTGAAATCATAAATTACCTTGTTTAGCTTCCTAATTCTATTGATTGTCAAAATAAATAACTTACGTTTAATTTCAAATGCCTGATCAATAACTTTCTCAACTATTTTTTTTCTCTTATAAAAAACCACTTTCTGCTGACCTTTCTAAATATTTTTTAACAAATTCCCAATTATCCTGTTGCGGAACATTCGTTTACGAATATCCCTAAACTGTTGTTTCCTTCTACTTTCATGCATAGAGTTATCTCTTACTCTAGCAGTAACATTTCTCATTGGCCTTTCCTTACCATTTGAATTCTTTATCCTTTTCTGGACTGAAACATTTCTTATGACTGTTTTTCGACTCTTACCCGGTGCTTTCTTGGTGACTTGACAAATCTTTTTGTTAGAGGACTGCTGCATTATTCCATGGTCCTGCTGTCTTTGACGTTTTGCAGCCTTTCTTACTCTTTCTTTGCTAGGCATCCTAAAATCTTGAAATAATCTGCAGTTGAATCTGTGGTAAAATATAATAAAAAATGTTATTAACCACTATTACCCAACAGTAAATTAATAACAGTCATCAAAAACTTAACACACTACTTAAGTATATAATATACTGAAGCCTATCTCCAATTTTTCACTGAACAGGACTCATCTCTTCTTAACCTTGGATAAACCTCACCTACTCTGTGTCCCCTGCACATAATTAAATGTAAAGGGGCAGATTTATATTAACTAGCACATCCCCAGGGATGCACCTGTTAACGTGCACCGCTGCTCTGCCACCCACGGTGTGCCGCATTTACAATCAGATAGGACAAAGCTACATCAAAACCCTGCGCCTGCTTGAAGCAGGCATAGATCTTGACGCAGGTAGGCTGAAAGCTAAAGCAACAACTAAGTGTCGTGTGCAGAAGTTACAAAAAAGGAAAAATGGCGTTTAAACCAGTAATGAGACCATGCTAACGTAATACAGAGTAAAAATATCCAGGATCTACATCAGTTTGGGGTTCACGAACCTGGCAGGTACAAGGCACTGAGGCTTTCCACCGTGCATGTCTCATCCCAAAACATATGTTGTTTGTGAATGAAACAATTTCCCAGACCAAATGCTTTGGATTGGCTACTTCTAAAAAATTAAACACCCCTACTATCCCGGAGTTAGAGGAATATGATGGTTGGAGTACTTTTACTCGTTGTCTATTAAAGATTTACAGGCCCTACTCCGTAATTCTTCCTTTAACATTTCCAGTATAAATCCAAAAGGTTGACTGCTTTGGCAACGTGCCTTATCCACGGTTTAATAACGTTGCCTTTTGCTTTATATACGTTTTCAAATTGTATGAAATATATACCAATAGGTCGTTATTAACCTTTAGGTAGTGGTTTTCTTCATGAAGTCTGGTCGCTTCCATACACATACAGATTTTCAAAGATGATCAAGAACTTTATCTGAATGGAGAGGAATGCACTGAGACGCCAGATCATTCACTAATGTGTAGGCACATACAGTTACACGGTTCATGCAACAAACACCGACCAAATATGGCTTGCGTGTTGCAAGGCACACCAGTTCCTGCTATCATCCCCACGTTCAAGTTCTTGGAAAATGGTAGTTATTTGATGCTCAATAATGAAGATTGTTCTGGGTTAATTAAAAGTATTCATTTTATCGTAACAGTAAATGAACGGGTTATTTGCTGCAGAAATGTTCTATTTCCTCCCACACATGAACATAGGGAGTTTTCAATCTGGCCACAAATACCAACCTTGGGAGCACATTTCAACGGCATGGCAAGAATAAGAGCTATTTTGTCTCAGAGAGAGGTGGCCTTGAGTTCGGCCCGTGAAACTTTCGTGCTTCACACAGCGAACACCCGTACAGAGGTGCAGACCCTTTTAAATACAGATTCGCCTTTCCATTTCAGCAAGATGGTTCGGACTATCTCTAACGCGTCCTCCACAAAGGGCCTGGCGCACTTTTTTAAAGTTGTTACCAGTGGTCTCGTGACTTCATTTGAGAAAATCTTTGGAGTCATCCCTGCTTTCTTACATTCTATTTTTTCCACTCTGCTTCGTGGATTCCCATTTTTACTTGCATTACCAGCGGACGCTCTTGTGCTTTTTTACATTTTTAAATATGGATGTCCCTCCTGTGCAAGCTCCCGCCCTGCAGCTGCTGACACTGTTCCGCAATCGCATGCTAGAATATTATGGCACAATGCCGTTGGCGATATTAAGCACGGCATATGGATTATCTTTTCTATGCTGATGTGATTCCTTCAAATCTAAGACACTAAAGTATCGGCACGCCCTAAACCAACACAAAGAGACCTTCTTAGCAAATAATATATTATGTGTATTAGGGAGAGTGAGATATAAGCAGCCGCGGGCCGTGGAGGGAGTTACAGTGGGGCAGGGATGCGGGGAGGGGGAGGGGCAGGGTGGAGCCCTCTCCACCCTGCCCCTCCCCCTCCCCGCCTCCCTGCCCCACCGTAACTCCCTCCACGGCCCGCGGCTGCTTATAAGTGTTGCTAACTCTTATTCATTTACAGCATGTTAACATACTGTCACCATTCGCTTTTTATGTACTATTGACTATGCTGGTAATTTTGCTACTGATAATATGTGTACTTGTATAATCTAAGATACTACACCTGAGAAGACGGCATTAGTAAATAAACATTTCAAATACACATGTGTTCTTCTTAACTCCATGTTCTCGTTTCTAAGAAATATATAACGACCGACTGTTCATGAGTTCCACGTATCCTGAGGTACTATAAGTTCATATTCTGGATTGTCTAAACATTGAGAGTTTGTTATATCCAATGTGACACTGTACCTAGCTTGCTAAGGGGTTTTGATTACTAAGGTGAGTTTTGGGACACCCTAATTCGCCGAGGTTCCAATCCTCTGTCCACAGTTCTGTGTCAGAACAGAAACCCTGCGACAGGGGCACCCCTCAACCTTACTGGAGCTTCATCACACTTGCGATACAACTCCAGCAATGCGCCAACTTTACGGCACAAATACGTCACGCATCTGTGCTGTTTTTGCCCCATGATGCGCCGCATTGTAAATGCAGCACACCATAGGTGACGGAACAGCGGCACAGAATGACTAACACATCCCTGGTGATGCGCCAGTCATCATAAATCTATCCCTATGCTTCTTATCTTGTTAGAGATAAACCGCCATATGTATCATCAAAGTTTTTTGCATTTCCTAAATAGCGAACTTTAAGGAATAAATAGCGATTCTTTACCATTCCTAGTTTGCGATGACCTATTTGCTAATTACAAATTACCCATTCATTTCCATGCAGCAGGAGGCCCATAGGAATGAAGGTGCAATTTGCGATTAGCAATTACCTCATCGCAAATTACGAATTTTTCCGACGGTGCAGCGGTGTCTCAAGAACACCCTGCTGCACCCCTGAAAAAGAAATTTGGGGTCATATGGCGCACATAAATTTTGAAAACATTCCTTTACCTCAAAAACGATTTTCAACTCATAATTTGAAAACACTGCACATGGGGAAATGACTTAAAATGTCCTTAAGACACATAAAAGCATTTTTTGATTGCCTTAGCAGCATGTTTCAGTCACCTTTAACATGCCTATGTAACGGAAACATTCAAAATCTAAATTTGCCATGCACAGGTGGGAGCATATTTACAAGCAATTTGCTCCACAGACAAACTTCTTACATTGAAATGGGAAAAATAACATCAGAGACTCTCAATTACCTTATAAAGAAGCAGACACCATTATGTCCTTCTCATCAATATTAAAACCATTGCTTTTTCTCAAAAACGATTTACAAGTCATAATTTGAAAACACTCCACAGCTCCTATGCACATAAAAGCCCTGTCAGTACTAATACTTCACATTTTCTCCAATTACAATTTCTCAAAGAAACAAAATCTATTTGTGAAACACTTGAGACAAAGCAACATTTGAAAAACACAACTTTCTTCATAATTTTCTCCTTAAAGCACACTATTTTCTATCTAAATTAAAGAAATCTTTTCTCACCTTAGCAAATACTTTGAGTTTCAAAACAGTCTCAGAAACACACCAATTTGTCTTCAGCAGAGCAAAAGGTATGCACTCCAGAGTCTGCAGCTATCAAAAGCACAGAAATGCTGTAATTCCTCACACATATCTCTCATGTCACCCAATCAAAACTCTTCCCTCACTTTTTTTCAAAGCAAAACCCTTCCCCCCTCTGCCCCCTCTCTGCTTTTTCTGCATAGCAACCACCTCTTGCAAGACCTCTCACACAACAATGTTGCAATTGAACTCTGAACTCTCAGTGCACCTGCATATCCAGAGCATTCTTTCCTTTAATGATTTTTTCTTTGCCACTCAAAATACATCTTTCAACGAACTCATCCATGTACACTAACTTTCTGTTTTCAGCAATCAAAATCCACCAATCACTCTTACTGCTTCATTAACACAGAAACTCCTCAGTTTTTTTCATTTTACACTCTCATTTTTTCAACTGCCATTTCATTGCCACACTTCATCTGACTGCAGCAGAACCTTCTCTCACCATGTTTTCTGTCTGGATTGTTGGACATAGTTACATATATTGGGCTCAGAGGTACGCTGAAAACAGGAATTTACCTAACCTCAATTTACAAGATGTGGAAATTAAGTGGTTTGGCCACAGAGGATTAAAATGTCACCAATTGATACCATTGGTGAAAACCTTTATGCATTTGCCAAAACCTGACCTGCTAATTGTGCACTGTGGAGGTAATGATTTGGGCACTTTGACTGGGGTAGGTCTGGAAATGCTTTTAAAGGACACCTTTGAGCAATTGATGGCACTTTTTCCTCAGACTGCCTTGGTATATTCAAATATATGCCAAAGACAGAAATGGAGGTGGTCGAACCAATTTTGTCCACAAATTGAGAAATCGAGGAAGCATGTAAACAAATCTGTTTCAGCTTACATGAGAGACCATGGAATGGGCTCCCTGTACAACAATAACTTGCGTTACTACATGCAAGATATCTACAGAGGAGATGGAGTTCACTTCTCAGATGAGGGCAACAGAGTTTTCACTCTGAATTTAAGACTGTGCATTGGTACCTACTTATAAGTACCTAAATGTACCATAAACCCAAAAGCTCTTCTCAGAGCTACCCTACATCTGATCACTCACAATTATTATTTTACTCTAACTTTTTTCACTAATTTTCAAGAAAGTACGCTCAACAGAACGCTTCCCGGTTCGCGAACCGGGCGCACTCCACGCAAAAAAACTAAAAAAACGGTATATTTTTTTTTGCCCTGCGAGACCCTTTCAAAGCCTCCACATCAAACCTAGGGGGTCAGGGACGATCTACTATGTCCCCTTATGGTCATTTGCCCCTTCGCTTTGGCCTCCTCTTGTCTCTCGATCCTACCGAGAGACAAGATGGCGGCCGCTACGGACTGTTTGGAATGTTTACAGACGCCGAAAAACCAATCAGCTTCGCAAACCTCCGTAACGCGAAAAGTACGCGAAGCGGAGCTCTGTTACAGATATATATCTTTTTTTGAACGTTAATTTCTCAAAATCCACTAGAGCACATATATTGAGACCTAGCAAAGGCACATCGGGCTACCAGTCCCTACAATTTTGCCAAGTTTCGTGCAAATCCATTCAGCCGTTCGATTATTATTATTTTATTTTTTTTTGCCCCGCGGGGCCCTTTAAAAACCTCCACATCAAACGTAGGGGGTCAGCGAGGATCTACTATTCCCCCTTATGGTCATTTGCCCCTTCGCTTTGGCCTCCTCTTGTATCTCGATCCTACCGAGAGACAAGATGGCGGCCGCTACGGACTGTTTGGAATGTTGACAGACGCCGGAGAACCAATCAGCTTCGCTTCACAAAGCTCCGTTGCGCGAAAAGTACGCGTCCTGGGACGCTGCCCGGTCCGCTGTTACAGATATATATCTTTTTTTAAACGTTAATTTCTCAAAATCCACTGGAGCACATATATTGAGACCTACAAAAGGCACATCGGGCTACCAGTCCCTACAATTTTGCCAAGTTCCGTGCAAATCCATTCAGCCGTTCGGGCTAAAAGTGAGGCCAACCGCCCTATGGAAATTAACATGGGAAAAACGCGTTTTGGGACCCCCCTTTTTTCTCGGCCCCCCCTTGACGAACCCCCCCAAAATTTTCAGGGGCTGCTCAGAAACAAAATGTGCCATTTTCCTGAAAATTTCAGCCAATTCCGTCCACAAACGCCAAAGTTATTAGACATAGAATTTTCAAAAATCCCATAGAGAAAAAATCCTAACTATATATACCTACTGGCGACCGCCAGTAGGTAATATATATATATATATATATATACATATATATATATATATATATATATTACCTACTGGCGGTCGCCAGTAGGTATATATAGTTAGGATTTTTTCTCTATGGGATTTTTGAAAATTCTATGACAAATAACTTTGGCGTTTGAGGACGGAATTGGCTGAAATTTTCAGGAAAATTGAACATTTTGTTTCTGAGCAGCCCCTGAAAATTTGGGGGGGTTTCGTCAAGGGGGGGCCGAGAAAAAAGGGGGTCCCAAAACGCGTGTTTCCCATGCAATTTTCCATAGGGCGGTTGGCCTCACTTTTAGCTCGAACGGCTGAATGGATTTACACAAAACTTGGCAAAATTGTAGGGACTGGTAGCCCGATGTGCCTTTGCTACGTCTCAATATATGTGTTCCAGTGGATTTTGAGAAATTAACGTTCAAAAAAATATATATATCTGTAAGCGCGCTCCGGGCAGCGCCCCGGTTCGCGTACCTGACGCGTAACGGAACTTCGCGCAGCGAAGCTGATTGGCTCTCCGGTGTCTGTCAACATTCTAAACAGTCCGGAGCGGCCGCCATCTTGTCTCTCGGTAGGATCGAGAGACAAGATGTGGTGAAAAACGAAAGGGGAAATGATGGAAAGGGGGCAAGGTAGACCCCTCCTGACCCCCTAGGATTGATGAGGGGGATATTAAAGTGCCCCGCGGGGCAAAAAAAAAAATACAAAAAATTTGCGATTTTTCGCCATAGAGGCGCGTCCCGGTACGCGAACCGGGCAGCTAACTGGCAGCGTAACGGGAGTCCGCCATCTTGTGTTTTTGGAGCGTCCGGTTCGCGTACCGGGTAGCGTCCCGGTAAGCGTAACAAGAGAAACAGTAAAAAAAAAAATAAAGGAATAGATTATCAAGAAAACTTTGAAAAATTGTAGGGACTGTTTGTTTGATGTGCCTTTGCAAGGCCTCAAGATATGTGCACGTGTGGATTTTGTCTAATTAAGGTTAAAAAAATATACATATCTGTAAGCGTGCTCCGGCGCGCTTATGTTACGGGTTTTGTTTGCGCTGCAGAGCCGATACGTCACGGTTATGCGACGCGTCATGAGGCGTCTCACGTGGCTACGTGATACGTCACGTAATAAAGAATATATTTTACAGATATAGATATTAGCTTTTAAAAAAACAATGAAATTCACTGAAAAAACCATAGGTTATAGACCATATATAGTTAGGAATTTGCATTTACAAAACCTTGAAAATTCACTGAAAAAACCATAGGTTAGAGACCATATATAGTTAGCTGGACATTTTATTGACATAAAACCAATGAAATTCCATATATAGTTAGTTGCACTAACTATATATCGCGCACCCGCAATCCACTGCTGATGATGTCACATATTACATCATTCATGACATGGTCAGTGACATCACTGATGACATCACTGATGACATCTCAAATGACATCACTGATGACATCACTGATGACATCTCAAATGACATCACTGATGACATCATCCATGTGGTAATACGATGCACCTCCTCACACTCTAATCTAACCTGTGATACACCCAGCGTAAAATACGAACTACCATTCCTGAAATTATTGACACACCAATACCCGTAACTACATACGCACTCACTGATTCCTAGGTCTACACACACATCCACTCATTCACCCATACAATCACTCATACATACAGTCACTAATCAATAGAACACTATTATATCCACTCATACACCTATACAAACACTCACACGCTGACACTGATCCACAGAGTTACTCACACAGCTAGTCAGTTATGCAAAGAATCAATCACACTCCCATTTCCTCAACTACACAGTTTTACACACTAAACCTTACTTATTCAAACATATACTAACACATACTTACTCTCTTTTACAATCACTGATACAAGTACACATTGATCCATACGTGTGGCCCGCCCCGAGTGTGCCCGGCCTCCTCCTGCTGCCTCGGAGCTCTGTCCCTGACTGTGGAACCTGCCCTCTGACCCAGCCCTCTGTTCCTGTACCGCCGCCCTTGTGTGCCTTGTACCGCCGTCCTTGTGATCCTGGTATTGTACTCCGCCGTCCCTGTGATTTGTGATACTGTTCTCTTGTAAATTTCCACCGTCCTTGTGCTGTGTAATATTGTACCCTCTGTGAATTCCCCTTGGATTGTACTATTGTGTGTCGCTTTGTGCCCCGTGTCTCCGCCTGTACCCGGCTCCCCCGCACCCCCACCCACGCTCCCTCCAGCAGCACCGCACCGCTGACCCCCTCCCGCCACCCCGCTCCCACCTCCCAGCTGCTCCTCCCTCGCCACGCCCCTCGCCACTCTCCATTTATGGCAGAGTGCACGCGTACGCGCAGCGGGTGCGCCGATTGTGCGCCGAATGCGCGCCAAAGGCAAGCCCGTCTGCGCCCGTCTGCGCCTGTCCGCGCCTGGACGACGCACCGTGCCAGGACCCCTGGCCCCCACCGATGCAAGACGACCCGACAGACCTACGATGCCGCTGCCCTCAACGCACTCAATGCCGGCCGGAACCCCACCTGCTGCCGGGCCGCCCCAAAAAACATTCACGGACCCTTCACCTGCAGAACCTGCTAGTTCACCTGCCTCCGAACCGGCACCGCGCCCGCCAAGCCGAGCACCAGCAGCAAACTCAAGTGCATCCTGCTCAACACCCGCTCCGTCCACAGACACGCCATGGAACTCTGCAACCTCCTCGACACAAAATCACCAGACATCGCCTTCCTCACGGAAACCTGGATGAACGTCTCCTCAGCCACCGACATAACCATCGCCATCGCCATCCCGGACGGGTACAAGATCATCAGGAGGGACCGCGTCAACCAGACCGGAGGAGGCATCGCCATCGTCCACAAGAACACCATCCGCATCACGACCGACTCCAACGACACCTTCGCCGCCGCCGAGCACCTCCACTTCCAGATTCACACCAACCCAAAGACGACCCTCAGACCCCCGGGACCACGCACACAATTCAGCGAAGACATCACGGACTTCATCAGCCCACATGCCCTCCCCTCCGCAGACTACATCCTCCTAGGGGACCTCAACTTCCACCTGGAGAACAACAAGGACCGCAACACCGCCGCCCTGCTGGACAACCTCACCAACCTCAGACTCAAGCAACTGGTCAACACCCCTACCCACTACACTGGCCACACGCTTGATCCCGTCTTCTCATCCAGCAAGCACATCACCTTCAGCCACTCCACCGGACTCCACTGGACCGACCACAGCTGCGTCCACTTCAGCTTCAGAAAAACCACAACCCACCACCACCCGCAACAGGTTCCTCACAGGAGCTGGAGCAAGATCACCGCCGACCAGCTAACCACCTCCCTCAGCCAGAACCCACCGGCCAGCACAACGGACCCCAACGAAGCAGCCCGCAACTTCACGCAGTGGCTGACCGCCTGCGCCGACGACCTCGCACCACTGAAGAACCCTCCCTGCAGACCCAGAAGCAAGAAGGCCCCCTGGTTCACTGACAAACTCAAGGACTCCAAAAAGACCTGCCGCACCCTCGAGAAAGCCTGGCTCCTCGACCAGACCACCGACAACATGACCGCTCTCAAACATGCCACCCGCAAGCACCACCAGCTCATCCGCACCACCAAGAAGAAATCACTGAAGGAGCGACTGGACAACAACGCCCACGACAGCAAGGAACTCTTCAGCATCATCAAGGAGTTCTCCAACCCCAGCACCGGCAGCAACGACATCACTCCTTCACAAGATCTCTGCGACTCTCTTGCCTCGTTCTTCCACCGCAAGATTGCCGACATCCACAACAGTTTCGGCGCTCCATCCACACACCCAACCGTCGAACCTACGCACCCCACCGCCACCCTCCGCACCTGGACTACGGTGACCACCGAAGACACAGCCCGCAAAATGAACACCATCCACTCCGGATCTCCAACCGACCACTGCCCCCACCACGTCTTCAACAAGGCCGACTCCACCATCGCACCCCAACTCCGGGACGTCATCAACACCTCCTTCAACACCGCCACCTTCCAGGAGAGCTGGAAGCATGCCAAGCTCAGCGCCCTACTGAATAAACCAACAACGGACCCCACCGACCTCAAAAACATCCGCCCCATCTCGCTCCTCCCTTTTCCTGCCAAAGAAATCGAGAAGATCGTCAACAGACAGCTTGCCGCCTTCCTCGAGACAAACGGATCCCTCAACCCCTCTCAGTCCGGTTTCAGAGCCAACCACAGCACCGAGACCGCCCTCATCGCAGCCACTGACGACATCCGAGCCCTGCTCGACAACGGGGAAACAGCGGCACTCATCCTCCTGGACCTCTCTGCAGCGTTCGACACCGTCTGCCACCGCACCCTAGTCCAGCGCCTCAGCAACATCGGCATCCAAGAGAAGGCACTGGAGTGGATCATCTCATTCCTCGCCGGAAGAACACAGAGAGTCCGCCTCCCCCCGTTTCGATCCGAGGCCACCGAAGTCATCTGCGGCGTCCCTCAAGGATCATCACTCAGCCCCACACTCTTCAACGTCTACATGAGACCTCTTGCTGCCATCGCACGCCAACACAACCTCAACATCATCTCCTACGCCGACGACACCCAGCTGATCCTCTCCCTCACCAGAGACCCCGACACCGCCAGAACCAGCCTACACGAAGGGATGAGAGACATCGCCGAATGGATGAAGAACAGCCGCCTGAAACTGAACTCAGACAAGACGGAAGTCCTCATCCTGGGACCATCGCCCTCCGCCTGGGACGACTCCTGGTGGCCCCCAGCCCTGGGCACAGCCCCCAAGCCAACAGACCACGCACGCAACCTGGGCTTCATCCTGGACCCCTCCCTCTCAATGACCAGACAAGTCAATGCCGTCTCCTCATCATGCTTCCACACCCTTCGCATGCTTCGCAAGATCTTCCGATGGATCCTGACCGAAACCAGGAAGACGGTCACCCAGGCCCTCGTCACCAGCCGACTGGACTACGGAAACACCCACTACGCCGGAACCACAGCCAAGCTACAGAATAGACTCCAACGCATCCAGAACGCCTCCGCCTGACTCATCCTGGACATTCCCCGACGCAGCCACACCTCCGGCCACCTGAAGGACCTGCACTGGCTCTCCGTCAACAAGAGGATCACGTTCAGGCTCCTCATCCACGCACACAAGTCTCTCTACGACCTGGGCCCCAAGGCCTGACCTTCTACACGGCCACCCGCCAGATACGGTCTACTAGCCTCGCCCTCGCCGCCGTACCACGCATCCAAAGAGCCACTGCCGGAGGCAGATCCTTCTCTGACCTGGCGGCCAAGACATGGAACTCCCTCCCCATCCACCTTCGACTGACCCAGGACCACCTCGCCTTCAGGAGACAACTCAATACCTGGCTGTTCGAGCAGTAGCGGACCCCTTCCCCCAAGAGCCTTCCAGGTGAGTAGTGCGCTATACAAGTGTTATGATTGATTGATTGATTGATTGATACAGTCACTTACGCAATCACAGGCTCTCATGTATAGTCATTTATATATGCCAACTCTCACATGCACTGTGTTTTACATATGTACTTACTTGGACATGGAGCACTGAGATAGCCATTCACTCACCAACACACACATGCACACAGTCAACCACTCATACAGCTCTTTACACATGCACTCTTGAACCCATATACCAAGTGAATCAACTGCTCACACATCTATGCAGAGAGTCATACACCTCCCAGCCACCCACACACACACTCACGCTCACATACAAATATTTGGGCAACCAATCAATACCTTATATAACCACTCATAGAGTTACTGATCAACACATTCAGCAGCTTACGCAACAACAGACATACTGATGCACACATTCAGACAGTTTAGTTATTAACCAATGCATTCAGCAAGACACATTTAATCACTCACCCATACAGTCAGTCACGCACCTACTAAATCCTTCATCCAGACACTCATACATACACTCATTCTTCAATATATAAAACATATTTTTACTTTTCAGAAACACACATTCACTGGATGATGTCATCAGTGATGTCATCAGTGATGTCATTTGAGATGTCATCAGTGATGTCACTGACCATGTCATGAATGATGTAATATGTGACATCATCAGCAGTGGATTGCGGGCACGCGAGTTATAGTGAGTCCAACTAACTATAACGTGGGAATTTCAATGGTTTTGTATGGGTAAAATGTTCAGCTAACTATAACTGGTGTGAAACCTATGGTTTTTTCAGTGAATTTGAAAGGTTTTTTAAATGCTAATTCCTAACTATAACGATTGTGAACCTATTTTTTTTTAGTGAATATATATTTTAACATGAGATGTTTACATAACCTATGCGTCATATTGCACATACTAATTTTAGGCATTCATGCTGTTATTATCATTTATATATATAAAAATTTATAAAAATGTTATACATTTTTTCAAAAAACTCTTGAAAATGCATTATTTTAGAGTGGTCACCAATAATGCGGTATGATAATCAGGACAAGAAGTGAACGCAATCACTTTTCCAAAGGAATACTGCGCATATATGTTATGATGCAAAGATAATGAAAATGAGAATTAAATCTCTATGTATACATATATATATTTTTTAGTTATTTATTGCGCAATGTTGCACATTAAAAAGTTATATAATGCATTCATGCAGAAATATGTATACAACATCATAAACCAGAATCTATCTAATGTTTAAGCTGGTCGCTATTGATATATAAAGACTTAGCGTCAACAGAAGTATTTTTTCACTGTTTGTCATCACATGACTGAAATGTTTGAAAAAATGAGTATTTAAGAATGTAACAAACTGCAGTGTCGCTATTTGATCAAGGTTACTGGTTAACCGAAACGCGTCATGCCTGGAATACCATTTTTTAAGAGCAAATAAATGTTCCCACTGAGAACTTACCTGCTGCTTGGGGTCCTTCTTTCTGTTTGGTGTGGAATCGCCGAGGTAACAGGAATTGCTACGATATATATTACCTACTGGCGGTCGCCAGTAGGTATATATAGTTAGGATTTTTTCTCTATGGGATTTTTGAAAATTCTATGTCGAATAACTTTGGCGTTTGGGGACGGAATTGGCTGGAATTTTCAGGAAAATGGCACATTTTATTTCTGAGCAGCCCCTGAAAATTTGGGGGGGTTTCATCAAGGGGGGGGCCGAGAAAAAAGGGGGTCCCAAAACGCGTTTTTCCCATTCATTTTTCCATAGGGCGGTTGGACTCACTTTTAGCTCGAACGGCTGAATGGATTTCCACGAAACTTGGCAAAATTGTAGATATTGTTTGCCGGATGTGCCTTTGGTAGGTCTCAATATATGTGCTCCAGTGTATTTCGATAAATTAACGTTAAAAAAAATATATATATTTGTAACAGCGCTCCGGTTAGCGCCCCGGTTCGCGTACCTGACGCGTAACGGAACTTCGCGAAGCGAAGCTGATTGGCTCTCCGGTGTCTGTCAACATTCTAAACAGTCCGGAGCGGCCACCATCTTGTCTCTCGGTAGGATTGAGAGACAAGAGGAGGCCAAAACAAAGGGGGAAATGACCATGAGGGGGCATAGTAGATCCTCCCTGACCCCTTAGGTTTGATGTGAAGGCTTTAAAAGGGCCCGCGGGGCAAACAAAAAAAATTGTTTTTTTTGCGTGGGGAGCGCCCGGTACGCGCACCGGGAAGCGGTCCGGGGATCGTACTATGAGGAAAAAAGAATGATAGACTTTTCAAATATTGTATGTTTATTGATTGTTCGTTTTATTGTTTTTTTTTTTTAGTTTTTTTTATTTAAGTAGCAATATGTAGGTACCAATGCAGAGTTAACAAATTAATATACACTGTCTCCTTTGTAGATATCTTGCATGTTGTTTCAGAAGGTATTGTGGAATATGGAATTCATACCATAGTGTGTCAGGAAAGCAGAAACAATAAGGAGGCAGGAGATGATAAAGAGATGTTAAATACACATTGGAGATAATATAGTTGGAGAAAGGAAGTAACTATGAGCAAAATTACTATGTAACATAAAAAAGTTGCACAGTATACTATAAGTCTGACTTTACATTATAATCAATTTGGTACTAGTTTATAAATTACATATAAAAATGATTAAAGTCTCGAACAATTTTTGATTATTAAATATAAATTTATTTTTGAGATTTTTTTTCAAAATTTAATAGAATGTCTAACATTTGACTGTCCGAAATGTCGTCATTTTCAGTGAATATTACTTCCAACATTTGAGTGTCCGAAATGTCCTTATTTTGAGTGAACATAACTTGCAACATTTGAGTGTCTGAAATGTCCTCATTTTGAAGGAGGAAATCTACAGATTGTACACATTGTAGTAGTTCATGGTCCCGTGGTTCATCCATGAATTCAATGTCATTTGGTTCAATGTTTTCTTGATTGGTCTCTGCAAGGAAAATTTCAAATGACACTTTTTGTTCTCCTTCCATTTTGCCTGAAATTTGCATAAAAAAATATATATATCAGTAGAGATAGGGCACTGTTGGGATTAATTTTAGATAGGTAGTTTTTAACAGTGAATTTATCTTTGGGCAGTGTATGGTATCAGACTGGAAGTAGAAATATAAAAAAGTGTATGTGACGGAACCTAAGTAAACTCATAATTATACAAGAAAAGCCTAAATCCATCCATAACTATAACAGAGAAGTCTATCTAAATCTATAACTATTACAGAGGGATAGTATATAACTATCAGAAAAAGTTTTCCATATTAACTTAAAGTGCACAATATACTTCAGTTTTCAAAATAACATCTTACCTTTTAAAAACAAGTTTAAGTTGTCAGTGAAAATGCTCTTGCAATGTACTTCAGGAAGTAGTAGTCAAAATGGCTGTGTTTCTCTCTCTTTCTTATATTCAGGTACATAACCAATCAAATGTCAGGTAAAAAAAGTAGAAAATGAAAGTAACATTTTAATTGGTTGTCAATTCCATCACTTCAGATGTGTTTTGTGAAGTAATTTACCTCAGGGTATTTAGAGAGGTCTACAGGCTAAATGGCTTAATGGAATTCCAATCAAATTTGTGAAAATGGTAGGGATTGGTATGTAGTATGAGCTAATCTATATTTGGTGAAAGTGTCTCCAGTGGTTTTTCTGTGAATTACTTTCCCACCTTTTTTAAGCGAGCGCTTCCCGGTGCGCGCCCCGTTACGCGAACCGGCAGCGTTACGGGAGTCCTCCATTTTGTGTTTCGGTAGAATTGAGATACAAGATGGAGGGCAAATAATGTTCAGAATGGGTAGAAGGGGGCACGGTAGACGTATCCTGACCCCCTAGGTTTTCTGAGGGTGGCTGAGGAGGCCCATATGTGCAAAAAAAAACATTTTTTTTTCAAATTTTCGCGCAGTTAGCGTCCGGTGCGCGTACCGGGTAGCGCTCCGGAAAGCGTAAATCGTGAAAATTAGTAAAAAAAAAGTTACATTTAAAATTTGTTTAGAGTGATCATAGTTAGGGTAGCTCTGAGAAGAGCTTTTGGGTATGTGGTAGATGTAGGTACTTATAAGTAGGTACCAATACATAGTCTTAAATTCAGGATGAAAACTCTGTTCCCCTCATCTGAGAAGTGAACTCCATCTCCTCTGTAGGTATCTTGCATGTAGTAACGGAAGTTATTGTTGTAGATGGAGCCCATTCCATGGTCTCTCATGTAAGCTGAAACAGACTTATTTACATGCTTCCTCGATTTCTCAATTTGTGGACAAAATTGGTTGGACCACCTCCATTTCTGTCTTTGGCATATATTTGAATATACCAAGGCAGTTTGAGGAAAAAGTGCCATCAATTGCTCAAAGGTGTCCTTTAAAAGCATTTCCAGACCTACCCCAGTCAAAGTACCCAAGTCATTTCCTCCACAGTGCACAATTAACAGGTCAGGGTTTGGCAAATGCAAAAAGGTTTTCACCAATGGTATCAATTGGTGACATCTTAATCCTCTATGACCAATCCAGTTGATTTCCACATTTTGTAAATTGAGGTTGTGTAAATTTCTGTTATCAGCATACCTTTGAGCCCAGTGGATGTAACTATGTCCAACAATCCAGACAGAAAACATGGTGAGAGGAGGTTCTGCTGCAGTCAGATGAAGTGTGGGAATGAAATGGCAGTTGAAACAGTATAGTATGTAATGAAAAAAACTGTGGAGTTTCTGTGCTAATGATTCAGTAGCAGTGATTGGTGGATTTTGATTGCTGAAAACAGAAAGTTAGCATGCATGGATGAGTTCTTTGAAAGATGTAATTTGAATGGTCAAGAAAAAAATCATTTTATGAAAGATTGCACTGGATACGCAGGTGTACTGAGAGTACAGAGTTCAATTGAAACATTGTTGTGTGAACTTGTAAACATGACAGGTCTTTCAGGAGGTGGTAGCTATGGAAAAAAGGCAGAAAGGGCAGAGGGGGGAAGGGTGTTGATTTGAAAAAAGTGAGGGAAGAGTTTTGATTGGGTGACATGAGAGATATGTGTGATGAATTACAGCATTTCTGTGCCATTGTTGGTTGCAGCCTCTGGAGTGCATACCCTTTGCTCTGCTAAAGAAAAATTGGTGTGTGTCTGAGACTGTTTTGAAACTCAAAAAGTATTTGCTAAGGTGAGAAAAGATTCATTTAATTTAGATCGAGAATAGTATGCTTTAGGGATAAATTTATGATGAAAGTTGTGTATTTAAAATGTTGCTTTGTGTCAAGTGTTTTACAAATAGATTTAGTTTCTTTGAGTTTCATAGCCATGTTAAAAGTGACGCAAAAGTGGTGGAAGGGCCTTAAAAATACGCTTTCATGTGTGTTAGGGCATTTTAAGTCACTTCCCAATGAATGTGGGTAAATAAGTGATTTACTTGATGTGTTTAAAAACGTTTCTTGAAGTCAATTAGGTTTCTTGATATGTACTGCTAGAGTTTCATAGGCTGCTTGAGGCATATTTACAAGGCCTTTGAGTCATTTTGATGTTATTTTCCCCATTTTAATTTAAGTCGTTTCCCCGTGGTGCAAGGTCCTTGTATATACGCCCCCATGTGTGCTTGGCAAATTTAGATTTTGTTTCTTTGAGTTACATAGCCATGTTAAAAGTGACGCAAAAGTGGAGCAAGGGCCTTAAAAATACGCTTTCATGTGTGTTAGGGCATTTTAAGTCACTTCCCCATGAATGTGGGTGAATAATTGGTTTACTTGATGTGTTTAAAAACATTTCTTGAAGTCAATTAGGTTTCTTGATATGTACTGCTAGAGTTTCATAGGCTGCTTGGGGCATATTTACAAGGCCTTTGAGTCACTTTGATGTTATTTTCCCCATTTTAATTTAAGTCATTTCTCCGTGGTGCAAGGTGCTTGTAAATACACCCCCATGTGTGCTTGGCAAATTTAGATTTTGTTTCTTTGAGTTACATGGCCATGTTAAAAGTGACGCAAAAATGGTGCAAGGCCATTAAAAATACGCTTTTATGTGTGTTAGGGCATTTTAAGTCACTTCCCCATGAATGTGGGTGAATCATTGGTTTACTTGATGTGTTTAAAAACGTTTCTTGAAGTAAATTAGGTTTCTTGATATGTACTGCTAGAGTTTCATAGGCTGCTTGGGGCATATTTACAAGGCCTTTGAGTCACTTTGACGTTATTTTCCCCATTTTAATTTAAGTCATTTCTCCGTGGTGCAAGGTCCTTGTAAATACGCCCCCATGTGTGCTTGGCAAATTAAGACTTTGTTTCTTTGAGTTACATGGCCATGTTAAAAGTGACGCAAAAATGGTGCAAGGCCCTTAAAAATACGCTTTCATGTGTGTTAGGGCATTTTAAGTCACTTCCCCATGAATGTGGGTGAATAATTGGTTTACTTGATGTGTTTAAAAACGTTTCTTGAAGTAAATTAGGTTTCTTGATATGTACTGCTAGAGTTTCATAGGCTGCTTGGGGCATATTTACAAGGCCTTTGAGACACTTTGTCGTTATTTTCCCCATTTTAATTTAAGTCATTTCTCCGTGGTGCAAGGTCCTTGTAAATACGCCCCCATGTGTGCTTGGCAAATTAAGAATTTGTTTCTTTGAGTTGCATGGCCATGTTAAAAGTGACGCAAAAATGGTGCAAGGCCCTTAAAAATACGCTTTCATGTGTGTTAGGGCATTTTAAGTCACTTCCCCATGAATGTGGGTGAATAATTGGTTTACTTGATGTGTTTAAAAACGTTTCTTGAAGTGTATTAGGTTTCTTGATATGTACTGCTAGAGTTTCATAGGCTGCTTGGGGCATATTTACAAGGCCTTTGAGTGACTTTGACGTTATTTTCCCCATTTTAATTTAAGTCATTTCCCCGTGGTGCAAGGTCCTTGTAAATACGCACCCATGTGTGCTTGGCAAATGTAAGTACTGACAGGGTGTGCTTCTACATAGGAGCTGTGTTATGTTTTCAAATTATGACCAGAAAATCGTTTTTTTAAAAAAAGAAATGCTTTATTGTGAGTAATGTACATTGCTCTGTTGCATACAGTCCTCATCTTCTGCGTACTCTTGGATATGCTAGGCTACATCTGCACAATGAGATACCTAAGCTGAGGAAACACAGGTGATGTGATTGTGAATTGAGCATAAATATTTGCACTTTTTTCAATTACATCACCTGTGTTTTCTAACATTACGAATCACATTGTGCAGATGAGGTTTAGGTCTGTCCAGGGAGACAGAGGAGGTATGGCCTTTGTTCAAGAGTGCAGTGGACATGACTCACTTGATTGGTAGGCCTGCACATGTATTATCTCCTCTGTACTCTTCAACAAGCCTAAACTTCATCTGCAACCCTGAGTAGGCCTCACGTCAAACAAACCCCTGGATAGGCCACACCTTATCGGCATCCTGAACCAATCATTTAAAATGTTAGGGGCAAATTTATGATGGCCGTGCGCCTCTTTTGCGCCGCTGTTGCATCACTTTTGTGACGCAGCGGTGGCGCAAAAGATGCGCTATGTTGCGACATATTTACAACTTGATGCATATAGGCAGATGTGTCACGGTGTAAAGTCCTGTGCCACATGAAACCTGCGTCAGGTTTCATGTGGGCGTTTTGTTGCAGGGTGGGCATTCATTTGCATGAAAGCCCTATAAAACTAACACAGTGAAATTTAGAAGATTTCACTGAGTCAGCTTTATGGCATTGCTGAATTAAATCCTTATGCCTGTTTGAAACAGGCATAAGGAGTGATGCACCATGCAATGTGTGGCTTGCCCCTGTGCTTTGCAGTAGACATGTCGCGCTTACGACGTGATTCCTGCAATGCGCCACTTTTGCGGCACAGATGCGCGACGCATCTGTGCTATTTTTGCTCAATGGTGCTCCACATTGTAAATGCGGCACATCATGGGTGGCAGAGCAGCGGCGCACGTTAACTGTTGCATCCCTGGGGATGCGCCAGTTAACATAAATCTGCCCCTTTACATTTAAGTATGAGCAGGGGACACAGAGTTGGTGAGGCTTATCCAAGGTTAAGAAGAGATGAGTCCTGTTCACTGAAAACTTGGACATAGGCCTCACCTCCTCAGCATCGCTGGACATGGTTAAATAATATCTGCAAAATGTTACTCTTGTTAAACAATTTTACTATTATAGTCTCTGAGATTTGTCTCTCACTCTGCAACATCTCATTGTTGTTCTCTTTTTTTAAACATAACAACAACATCAAGCATGAGTGATAATGAGCAAACTGTTGATCTCGATCTTATCATTGAACTTGTCATTGAAACATCAGTGGAAGTAGATCCCTTGGATGATTTAAATCCTGTGGATTATGAAGAATATGATGAGAATGCCGATTTGTCAGAATTGTATGACATAGGGTGGGAAGCTGACCTGCTCGAGCCTATGGAACTATAAAGACTTATTTTTAAAAGTTACTGGAAATGAAAAGTAACCATGTTAACCGTTTCATTTAAAATTAAACACAACTTCAAAAACAGCTTGTGTGAAGTGTCTTTAATAAAATAGTGAAATATGCTAATAAAATTAGTTCAGATTCACATATAAAAGAGCACAGGTCAAATGTAGAAGCATTCCATTTCTTTGCTACTATTTGTGAGTTTTAAATTTGCCAATGCACTAACAATTATTGTATGTAGAATTGACAAGTAGTGTGTTAATTTTTTGACGGCTGTTATTGATTTACTGTTTGGTAATAGTGGTTAATAACATTTTTTATTATATTTTACCACAGATTCAACTGCAGATCATTTCAAATTACACAATGCCTTCGAAGCAAAGAAGGAGAAAGGCTACAAAACGTCAAACACAGCAGCTTACTACATGCTTGCAGCAGTCCTCTACAATAAAAACTTGTCAAGTCACCAAAAAAGGTCCGGGTAAGAGAACGAAATCTTTCCTAAGAAACATTTCCAGAAAAAAAAGTATCACTACAGAACATGTTTTAGTCCAGAAAAAGAGAGCCAATTTAAACAGAAAGGAAAGGCCACTCAAAAATGTTACTGCTAGAGCAGGAGATAACTCTGTGGATGGTAGTAGAAGGAAAAATCAGTTTAGGGACATTCGTAGACGAATGTTCCGCAACAGGATAATTGGCAATTTGTTAAAAAATGTTAAGAAACGTCAACAGAAAGTGGCTTTTTATAAGAGAAAGAGAAACATTGAGAAAATTATTGATCAGGCATTCGAAATTAAGCGAACGTTATTTATTTTGATAATCAATAGAATTAGGAAACTAAACAAGGTAATTTATGATTTCAAAACAAATAGTAGATGAAAGAGAACAGTTAATCGTAGTAATTTTTGTGAAGTTTTTTCAGGAGAATGGATGCATAGTTCAAGTTGTGAGGCATTTTTTAATGAGGAGAGTTATTTCCAGGATAATGATTAGGTGCATGCAGTTGACACCAGTGGTCGAGCATATGAGGTGAAAGATGGTTGTCCGGTTGAAAAAGAAAAACTTGTGTCAACAGAGGCAGAAGAGGTGTTAGGTAATGAGGTTTTAGGAAGACGTCCTAAGGGACCAGTGTACACCTGGAAGTGTAGTAGTATTTGCAGTGTGCGACAGGATTCCATCAATTTGCTTTGTGTTTTTGTACGGACATTTAATAAGAAAACTTTAAAACAGAAAATGAAGTTGTTGCAAGAATTAGATCCTTGCAGAGTGAGAGAAGTGACAGGTTTGCATGGTCATTCACTGGCTTGTCTTTCCAGGAGAGTATGCCAGAGTGTTTTTTATCATTTCAGGATGCTAGCAGTGCATCATAATAAAGTGAGGAAATTAGTTAGAATGTTGTATTATGCTAAGAGTCCAGCAATTATGCTTAAACAATTATGCACTGCTCTTTTGCATGGTTCTGAAGTAGATGTGAAGAATATTTGTGAAGAAATTGAGTTTTGTTACTTTGCAAGTAAAGAGAAGAATGTTGAAATTGACCCAGAAGAAGAAGGTAATGTGGAAGAGAGTGTACAGGTTTCAAGTACAGATAATTTTCAGAAGGAAATTGCCACGTTTCAGGTGAAATCAAGTGAGAGGCCAAATTTCACTTGTGTGTGTTGTCGACGCACTTATTATAAGAATCAGACTAAGTTAGTGGATTTATATGCAAAAAGTGAAAGGGAAAATAATAGTGAATGGAAGGATTTCGCAACATACTTGATGGTAGAAAATTGTTTTGATTTGGGATCGGATCAGCGTGTGTGTACTTATTGTTGTAACAAATTAAATCAAAACCAGATGCCTACTAGAGCGGTTCATAATAATCTGGAATTGGTTGAGATTCCTTCTGAATTGAAGGATTTAAATACTTATGAATCTATTTTGATTCAAAGTGTCCATCCCTTTCAGGCTATTGTACGAATGGAGCCAAAGACAGGGAAATTGCCTCCATCAGATTTACAGAGAGGATTAAAGGGAAGAGTTGTTTATTTGCCTCTAGATTTGAAGAAAAACATTAATACAATTGGAGTAGAGAAAGTGGAAGAGGAACCTCTGGTTATCTTAGTTAATGGGGTTCCAACAAAGAGTAAGAAAATCTGGCAAGATTTAGTGGATGTTAGGAAAGTCAAAAAGGCAACATTGTATTTGAAGAAAAACAATAAGTACTACAAGAATGTATATGTTGCAGAAGAGGAAGTAAGTGAAGAAGAGGACAGCGATTTGTGTGCTGGACAAATTGAGAAAGTAGAAGCCTCTAAAAATGAAGAAATATATGAACATTATAGTGTTCATCCTTTGCATTCCAAGGAAGTCATGGGGAATGCTATTGAGTTGTTTCAAATGAAACAAGCCAAAGGGAGTCCCATTAGTATTTGGGAGGAAAGTTTGGAAGCTCGGTGTTTCCCACAACTATTTCCAACAGGTCAAGGAGGAAGATATGATGAGCGACCTGATCAAATTCCTGCTTCTGAATACCGGACTTTACGATTGTATGCAGAAGATCCTAGGTTTCGTTAATGCATTCCCTATTTGTTTCATCTACTGTTTGAAAGCGATCTGTCTGGACTGTCATATGCAGTGAACCACATCTTGAAAAGTGGTATACAGATGCAAAATATCTCAGCAAGGGACTTTATGGATAAAGTCAATGTGCAAGACAGTATTTTGGATTCTCACCTGATTAATCTCATGGCATGTCAGCGTGGTACTAATGAGTACTGGTACCATCGACATGGAGCTTTAAAATGTATGCTGAGGAACTTAGGAACTCCCACATGGTTCCTCACTCTCAGCTGTGCCGAGTATGGCTGGGAAGACTTACTTGAATTTCTACGAGAGGCAAATGGAAACATTGAAAATATCGAATTCAAGACACCCGGAGAACTGTGCTCTTTGGATCCAGTGAATGTATGCAGGTACTTCAATCATAGATTTGAAGCTATGATGTCTTTCATCATTAACAAGAAAAATCCACCTCTTGGAGAGGTGTTTGATTTCTTCTGGAGAAAGGAGTACCAAGCAAGAGGTGCTCCTCATATACATATGCTGCTATGGATCAAAGATGCACCCAAATTTGGAACAGATCCGGATGACTTAGTGATGAGTTTCATAGAACAGTATTCTACATGTGCTGTTCCAAAGACAAAATAAGACAAAAGCCTAAGAGAACAAGTTTTACGCTTCCAAAGCCATCGTTGTGGAAAGTACTGTCGTCGTAAATTCAGAAACAAGAAAAAGTTCTACACAAAATGTCGTTTCTGCTTTCCACGACCGGTGATTTCTAAAGGAAGAGTGAACAGATTGATGTTATCGCTGCGACATAATGTGACGAGGAAATCACCCAAAAATACATACAATTTGAAAAGAAACGAAGAGTCCAAGTACATCAACGACTAAAACCCAGTGATTTTGTCCATGTGGAATGCTAACATGGATATACAGTTTGTGGCTGATAACTGTATGGCTGTGGCTCGGTATGTGACATCTTACATCACAAAAAAAGAAAAGACAGAATTGAAGGATATGTGGGAGGACATTTCCCATGAAAAGAGCCTCAGTAAGAAGTTGTACAGTTTCAGTCTGAAGATGTTGTCGCATCGAGAAATCGGAGCTTAAGAATGTTCTGACCGGTTATCTTCAGCAAGTCTCTATGCCAAATCTATGAGTATCATTTGGGCGAGTCTTGGTCTTGCTGCAACACGTAATCGAGTTCTGAAACCTGTACGGGAAATTGAGTATTTGGCGGAAAAGGAGCCAAACAGTGCAGATATTTTGAAGACCAACATGTTGGATACATATTATCCAAATAGAAGCAGTCACCTCGAGAATGTTTGTCTGTATGAGGTTCTACAAAATTACATATTCAAGAGGAACATCAAAGAAGATATTGATAAAGGAGTGTCTGGTCAAGCAAAGAAAATGCCAATTGGTAAATCATCGAAAATTGAGTGGCGAATCTCCTGAAAGAAAAGAGTTTTTCTATTTAGCTCTTTTGCAACTTTTCAAGCCTTGGTGTGCAGAAGAGGAACTGCTTGGAGATTTCCTCTGTTACAAAGACTCTTTCAATGCCGCCAAGGAGACCATAGAATGTCCTGTTTTTCCAAAATATCTAGAAATGTTGAATGCGGAAATCGAGCAGGAAGCAACAATTGCAGCCGAGATTGCTAGAGACAGTTCTCAGGACAGTCAGAGTTCTGTTTCATTGAGTCAGGATCCACTAGGAAGACCAGTTATCGAAAATGAAGCTGCCACTGCCATGATTGAAGTGGAAAGAGCCATGGCACATGCTCAGGAGCATGCGGTTAACTTAGAAGATTTGGAAAGACAACTCAACGTTGAGCAGAGGAAAATATATGACGAAGTTACCAACCAAATTGATCATGGATTAAGTCATGAGAAGAAAGAGTGCTCATGTATGTCGTTGAAGCCTGTCCGACTGTACGTGAGTGGAGAAGCAGGAACTGGAAAAAGTTTCCTCATTAAAGCAATTTCATGTTATTTGCAGAAAAGGACTGAGTCATCGCTGTCTTGTGTTGTCACCGCTCCGACTGGACTGGCAGCACATAACATTAAAGGTATTACTTTGCATCGTCTACTGACGCTGCCAGTGGAGCATGATAACAAATTACAATACCACAAGTTATCTGGAGATGCTTGTTGTGAAGTTTCAAGAGTCTTGAGGAAAACGAAACTTCTTATCATTGACGAAGTAAGCATGGTTTCCAATGTCATGCTTGCCTTTGTGCATTTGAGAATGCAAGAAGTTCTTAAAACAGAGTATGATGTGTTATTTGGTGGCAAACACATCATTGTTTTCGGTGATCTTCTGCAGCTGACACCAGTGAAAGGACAACCAGTGTTTAAACTACTTACACATGAAGATACCAGGAAGTGCCTAGGGTGCATTGGCAACGTTAATATATGGTTAAACTTAAATTATGCTGAACTGCGTGAAAATATGCGTCAAGCGAACGATGAAGATTATAAGAATATTCTACAAGATGTTAGAATCGGAAAAGTGACCGAGCATGGGAAAGAAGCTTTACATGCACGATTACTGTCAAATTTGTATCCAGAAGAGGACGTTGTGCCAGAAAATATTTTTCGGAAAATTACTGAGAAGAAATCTGGAATATGTTTGATGCCAACTCTTGCAGAATGTGCCATCTTCAACAACAAAATGTTGAATTTAGAAAACCAAGAGATTGTGAAACTGGAAGCTATTGACAGAATAGGGCATATGGGAGCAACAATTATTTTGTCTGAGAATTTGAAATCAAAATTGGATTCATTAGAGAAGACTATATAATAATAATAATAATAATAAATTTCTTTATTCGGTTAATCACAGGGAAAACCATAAAAGACAACAATTTCACAGACAAAAAAGAGAAATACTGTAATTGAAATAGGCATATGTTCATATAGAAGACGTTAAAAAATATTTTTCGCAAAAGAAATGTTGATTCTTGTACATGTAGCTAAAGGTTTTTCCTATGATTCATGATACACTTTAAAAAATTTAAAACTAGGTAGCAAAGTTCTTCAGACTCTAAGGATTGCAGACGATAAAAAGCCGGTCGGCACTGTCTAAGGCCCCATTTCCTGCAAATCGGGAGGATCCAACGTTTTCTGTGAGGGTGATAAAATTTGCAGAACATAATCACGTGGATATTTGATTGAGTTGATGTCCCGTCGCAAGGACATGGGGGCAAAGTTTGTTCCCAGGACTTGTTTGTCGGAAACGTGACCAGTCTAAAAAAGAGGTTCAGTCTAAGTCTGGTCAGTAACATCCTCTCGTATAATTTTGTCTGAAGAGTGAGATAATGTTGAATGCCAAAAGTTTGCTGGACTATGTTCGCTTGGATCACTGATGGTTTTGCAGCATCAGCAGAGAGTCTTAATGTCTCCAGATGTCGTAGGGCAAGTTCCTTGAGCTCTTTTTTTGGGAGGGATGCCATCGCCTCTGGTTGAAGGTAGTATTTTTCAAGTCCGAGGTCGATGAAAAAAGATCTGATGTAGCGTAGCCATTTCAGGGTGAGGGAATGATCGAGTGACATTGTGTCGGTCACAATCAGTTGTGTTAATGTATTTGTGTCCGAAACCCAAATACGCCTCCACAATAGCAAGGGTTGAATTTTGATAAGGTCTTGGAGATAGGGGATACCAAGTTCCATGTGGGAGGCGTAGGTTGATGAGCCCTTCAGAGTAGCAAGAAGAAATCTAATAAATTTATTTTCGATTTTCTGAAGGGCACCAACATCCGTATGGCCCCAGATTCCTGCTCCGTATAGCGCGATAGCTTGGCACTTGGCTTTATAGATCCTCAGGAGTTCTACTGGGCGCCTCCTTCCCAGTTTCCGTGAAAAAGACTGCAAGGCTGCTGTTGAGCGGTTAAAGAGATGGCATCTGGCCTCCACAGCTGGTTTCCATGTTAACTTGTGGTCTATCATGATCCCGAGATATGGATATTGTGTAGTAATTTGGAGGGGTTGGTTGTCAAGAAAAATGTTTTTTATATCTTTCTTTGCCCCCCCCGCGATCATGACAAAGGTTTTGTTTACGTTAACCTTTAGGTCCAGTGAGCTCATAAATGAGGTATATCTATTGAGTGAGTGCTGGAGTTCACGAGGAGTACGGGCCAGGATGACCGCGTCATCCGCGTAGAGGAGCGCTGGGATCAGTCTCTGATTCGACTTTGGGATGTCCTGAGCCCCCCTCAGCATCTCTTCCTCAAGGCCTTTTGTGTAGAGTGAGAAGAGAAAGGGGGCCAGGACGCAGCCCTGCCTAACTCCCCGCTCTACCCCAAACGACTCCGTCAGCTCACCGCACTTTCCAAAGCGAACTCTCGCCGAGGCCCCAGAATACAGCTCTTTCAGGAGGTCCAGCAAGGAGGATTCCACGCCCATTTCTTTTAGGATCGCCCATAGTTTGGAATGTGAGACACAGTCAAAGGCAGCGGACAGGTCTACATAAACCATGTAGACCTTGGATTTCTTGGCGTGCGTGTATTTAGCCATGATAAGACTCAGATTAAGTGCCTGCTCGACTGTCCCAAGGCCTTCTCTGAAGCCAAATTGCAGATCCGAGATGATGGCTTTTTCCTCGCTCCACTGTTGGAGTCTCTCCAAGAGGACTCTCCCCACCACTTTGCCAAGAGAGTCCAGGAGCGAGATGGGGCGGTAGCATTTCGGATCCTGGCGATCCCCTTTTTTGAAAATGGGGACCATGATTGATCTTGTCCATGAATCTAGAATGCCTTCACTGGCTGCGGCTGTACAGACTCTTGTCAAGATAGGTGCCCAAAGATCTTGATTGCACTTGAAAAGGTCAACTGGGACACCATCAGGGCCCGGGGCTTTTCCGGTGTTACTTCTTTCCAAGGCGATCAAGATTTCCGATATGTCGAAGGATATTGAGATTGGGTAGTGCACCTCGTTACTATGAATTGGTTGAAGGTCTGTGTTTTCATAGGTTTTAAATATGTTTCCAAAGTGGGCTATCCAAGTTCCCTCGTCAATAGCCACCTCTATCTTGGGAGAGTTGTTGTCTAGGAGGTATGGGGATCTGACTGTTCTCCAGAAATCCTTGCTGTTTTTTGAAAAGGCACTCTTATCTAGGTCTTTCCAGAGTTTCTCTTTCATTTGTAGGAATCTAGCCCTGCGATCGATTTTATATTGCCTTCTCAGACGTTGGATAAGGCCCACATCTCTTGGCTTTTTGTGAAGGGCGGTTTTTAGGTCAGTTAGAGCCCTCGTGCAATTGTGATCAAACCATCCTTTTTTGTGGTGTTTAT